>NC_080021.1:138035886-143035886 GCF_030020395.1 Manis pentadactyla
CCCACACAAATAAGAATTCCTTAATATGATTTTAATCTGTTCATGTATTTGTTTCTTAAGAAAAGACTCTTGGTGATCATAGGTATAAATAAAGCAATTTTATTGTATGTTTCTTTCATGGGGAAGAGGAAGCAGAGATGACAAAAACTGATGGGTAATATTGTCGGAAATATTCCATATCTTCAAACTCTTTGTAAATTAGTCATCTTGAGAGGATAAATTGAATAACATGTATAAGAAAAATGAAATTCTTTTTTTTTTTGGTAAAATACACATGACATGAACTTCACTATTTTAACCATTTTTAAGTATACAATTCAATGGCACTAAGAACATTTACAATGTTGTGCAAACATCACCACCATCCATCTTTTTCCAGAACATTTCATCATTTCAAACAGAAACTCTGTACCCATGAAACAATAACCCTCCATTACCCTGACTCTCAGCCCCAGTTAACCCCTACTGCACTTTGTCTCTATGAATTTGCTATTCTAGTATCTCATTACAAGTGGAATCCTATAGCATTTATCCTTTTGTGTTCGGTTTATTTTAGTTAGCATGTTTTTCCATGTTGTAGTGTATACCAGCATATTCTTTTTTAAGGGTCAATAATATGCCATTGTATGAATAGAACACATTTTGTTTATCCACTCTTCTGTCAATAAACATTGAGTTTTTTCCACCTTTTATTTATTGTGAACAGTACCAATATGAACATTGGTGTAGAAGTATCTGTTTCAGTCCCTGCTTTCAATTATTTGGGGTATACACATAGAAATGGAATTACTGAATCATAAGTTGAGTGTATGTATTTAACTTTTCAAGGAAACACCCAACTATTTTTCAGCAGAGATTTGATAATAGACATTAATGATTATTTTTCTTCTCATTGTTTCTTCGTTGACTGGCTGGCCTACAAGGCCATACCTGATCTGGCTCTGGTACCTGTCACCATCATCTTCTACCTGGTTCCTGTCCTTCACTTCATCCAAGTCACACTGGTTGCTTGCCTATCTCTGACCTCTCAGGCACACTACCCCTGCCTGGAACTCTCAGCCCCAGAAACACACAGAGTCCAAGCTCACTTTATCTGCTCTAATATCACCTCTCCAGAGGCCAGGGTACCCTGATCACCCTACCTACCATACCCTGTCACTCTCTCCTAACTTCCTATCTTCATTTCTTCCTATGACTTACCACCACCACAACCTAGAGTATGTTTATTTGCCTTTGTCCATCTCTCTAGTTGGAGGTAAGCTTCAGGAGGGCAGGGACTTTGTTTACAATATTCACTGCTGTTATCCCTGTGTTACACACTTAGTAGCTGTTCAGAAAGTACTTGTTGAATGATGAAATGAGTGAATACCAGGCCTGGGCCCATGAATGAATTCTCAAAACTTGGTTTTGATTTGCAAGAAAGATACAGATCTCATCCAAGACTTCTTAAACTTGTGTAATAGGTTTATTTGCTGTCATTTTGACTAATCTACATAGTAATACCTCCTACACATCTATTATGTATCATATTTTGTGATAACATTTTTATTTTCTACATTTTGTTTTGAAAAATTTTAAGCTCTGGAAAAGGTATGAGTAGCACAGTGACCCCAATATTCTTTCCACCCAGGCTCACCAGTAACTAACAGTTTGACATATTTGCTTTATTTATTATATTTATTATTTTTGTTGTTATTCTGAGAATCTTTACAACATTACTCTTAAATTTCTTACTAAAATATTTGAAAACCAATGAGGGGCTGAATTCCTTAGGGTTTCTAATTTTCATATTAAATGCTCTCTGAGAACTAACTGATCTTGAGTGTCAGGAGAAAGGTGCAAAAAAAAAAATAATACACACATACACACACAAATCCAAGAGCTATTTTAAGGACAATTTCAAATTCAAAGTTTCACCTTGGCAACCAAAAATTACCATGTATTAAGATCTATTAATACCATGTATTAATAGATCTCTAATGCTTTATTTACCCTGTAAAGAGACAACATGGAGAGACTCTGCCCCAAACCCACCTTGCCGAAATGAGCATGTGATGTGTTAGTGCCATATCACCGTGTTATGATTTGACTTCCTCTTTACACAGATTTTGCTCTGACTCCATCCTCATCCCAGTTTGTGGAAAAATTCACCACAGCTGCTTTGGATGGTTTTCCTTTAATTCTACTGCCACCTAGTGTGGAGAAAAAGGAATTCTGCGCTCTTCTAAAAAAAATAGTTAATGTGTACTATTTCCTTGCTTACCTGAATCTACAGCCTATTTTTTTTTAAGTGCAGAATAAATTCTTGAAACTACAGTTACCATGGTCTTCTTGATTTGGTTCATATTAAGGAAATTTTCTTTAAAAATCATACTTCAAAATTAGAGTACATTTCACATTATCCTGGAAACAAGCTAGGCAATGAGGTTTGGTTTTCTTAGGGACCCTCTGACCCATTTAGCCTCACAAATGATCCGTCCACCTTCCCCTTCCATCCCAACATATATTCGGGTCTCTGAAACAGTATTTTCCCTCTTTCCAGTGTGATGGGTTGGAAAGAAGCAGAAAGTCAAAGGGAAGAGGAAGAGAATGAGACAGGGGTATATATAGATGGTAGGAAAAAATGATAACAAAGGCACTAACGAGATTAAAAGGTGGAACAGAGATACAAGAGAGCAATTGTGGAGAAGGAAAATCACACAGTGTCAGAGAAAGAGACCCAGGAGACTAGTAGAACAGAGAAATACAAGGGAAAACGTCAAGGATCTAAGCCAAAGGAGGAAAAGAAGAGATGGAGAAGGCAAAGGCTTGTGCTGATCAGCTGGTTCTTCATGATATGCCTTGGAAGGGACCACCATCCTGGCCAGGCACACACATCCTGGGCCGTTTAGAGATCCCAACCCTCCCGGGCCCCACATCCCAGGCTCCTACTCCCACCCTGCTCTGTTCCCTGGTACTCACCATCCCCTTCCCTACTAGCTGATTTGTTAAGCCAGCCATCCACCTCCACTGGAATGTAAGCTCTGAGGCAGGGCAAGGATTTTTGCCTAACATTTTACCCCCGTTTTGTTCCCTGATGTATTCCAAGTGTCTAGAGTAATGTCTTCCACATATATGATGCATATTTAATAAACATTTATTGAATAAATAAGGAATGGTGGGGCCACTTTGGAAATGGCCAAGATGTATTTGCAGCACTCATTTTGCTTTTTGACTCTGATACTGTTTCTCCTAGGCAGATCACATTTCATTTGCAGGCTACTACCTGATTTTTAACATTGACTTCCTGCTGTGTGTGTGTCTGAATGTTCATGTCTCTCGCTGTGGGGAAAATGGAAGTTCCTCACCTGACTCTAAACTACTTGATGATGTAACTGGCCTACTGCTAGGCTATTGCTTCCACACCCATAGGCAATAAGCTATTATTGATTGAGTCTCTATATAAAGAGCTCTGCCCAGTGCTCTGGGTGGAGGCATAGACAGAGGATTACAGACCTGCAGACTGTTGAACGCAGACATGATTCTAGTGCTTGACTTACCACTGGTAGAATAAAGCCGGGTAATAAACCCTTTTAACCCAACAATGTTCCATTGTCATTTCTCAGTCTCACTGAATCCATAGTGAACTTGCCTGTCCAATAGCAAACACTCCCCCACCTCCCAATACTAAAACCTAATCCCCAATGATAGATGGTATTAGGAGGCAGCACCTTTGGGAGGTCCTTAGGTCCTGAGGTTGGGGTCCTCATGAACGAGATTAGCACCCTTGTGAAAGAGACCCCACAGAGTTCCTTTGCCCTTTGCACCAGGTTGAGGACATGGTGAAAAGTCTGCAACCCAGAAGAAGGCCCTGTCCCCACCATGCTGGCACCTGATCTTGAACTTTAGCCTCAAGAACTATGAGAAATAAATTTCTGTGTTTATAAGCATCCAGGGTTGTGGTGTTTTGTTATGGCAACTGTTTTGCCAATGGGTTTCAGCCCCGAGCAAGTTTGCTATGGATTCAGTGTGACCAAAGAAAATGACAGCAAAACGGTCTTGGGGGTGAAAAGGTTATGCCCAACTTTATTTCCAGGTGGCAGGTCAGTCACTAGAATCCCATTCACTCAGAGCGAGTCTGCATGCAGCAAGCCGGTCTCTGCCTCTGGGCCCCTCTGTCCACACAGCCATCCTCTGGGCCTCTGTCCTTGGCGCTGCCACCACTCCAGCCTCTGCTCTGCTCTCCTGCAGCCTTGCAGCCCTGCCACCATGTCACACAGAGCACTGGACAGAGCTCTTTATATAGAGTCAACAGCCATGTATTGCCCACAGGTGTGCAGTGAGCTAGTCAACCAGGGCCAGGTGAGAATCCTGGCCACAGGGACTCTCATTTTATCCACAGCAACCTGAATGGACCAAGACACATCCCTTCTGAGGAGACAAGCACTTTTTAGAAATCACTGGCTGTATTTCCACTCAAATCAACGTTGCTTCTGGAAGCTGAATTTTAACAACAAAAACAGAGATATCAATAGGAAACATGTAATGCTAGAATCATATCACTTTTTAGAAACTACAAAGCAAATTAGAGAAGATATGGATCCTCACTTCAGGCTAAATCTTAGAAAGAATATTCTGGAGCAGGAAAGGCAAGTTACAAAGGTTGTTTTGCTTTCTACTTAATCTATTTAAAATCTTTCACTTTCCTCCTTGTACATTATGTTACATGTCTTCATATCTTCCCAATCCCTGGCTCAGAAATAATGATAATTAAATTTCTCAAGTCTGACCATCAGTATAATAAAGAACTCTGAAGAACTCATTTAAAGTTGTTTAAATGTCTTGGGAGTTAGAAGATATATGCAAAGATATCAAAATCTTTAACAAGGGATATAGAAAGGACTTAAGGAAGATGGTTTTCCATCTGAAATTTGAAAAATGTCTGCATGCTGCTAGCATACTTCATTGCATTAATTGGAAGCTTTAGAGAAAGCTGTGGGTAAAATGAAGGCTCCTATGGCCAGGATTCTCACCTGGCCCTGGCCAGCTAGCTCACTACATACATGTGGGCAATACATTGTTAATGACTCTGTATATAAAAAGAGCTCCACCCGGTGCTCTGGGCAACACAGTGGCAAGGTGGCATGGCTGCAGAGCTGCAGGAGAGCAGAGACTGGAGTGGTGGCAGTGCCAAGGACAGAGACTGAGATGGTTGCGGGGGTAGAAAGGCCCAGAGGCAGAGACTGGCTTGCTGCATGCAGACTCGCTCTGAGTGGATGGGATTCTAGTGATTGAACTACCACCAAGGGAATAAAGTTGGGTATAAACCCTTTCACCCCAAGAACATTACATTGTCATTTTTTGGTCTCATTGAATCCACAGTGAACTTGCCCGGGGTTAATATCCACTGGCAAGACAACTCAATTCATTAGTCAAATAACAAGAAAGAATTTTTTCAAGTTATCTCCTGAATGGGATGATTTGCATTGGATGGAGATATAAAGACAGATTTGGAAGTCTGGCCCTTGAGGTATGCTTATAAAATGAGACCGACTCTATTATAAGTGCTCACACAAACCCATCTTGGCAACCTGATATGCACATTGCTTTCAGATTGCATATCATAATTGGCCAAGTATTCATTCCTTTGTTATCTAATTTGTCCTCCAGATATGTCTTTGGTGTAGAGGTGACCAGGCATTCTCTTTGCAATCTTTTGAGGCTGTTAAGTAGGAAGCTGGATTCATCCTATTCTCCCCTCTCCATCTCAGTCATGGACATGATAGGTATACCAGCACAGGGCCAGGTGTCTCTCCCACCTTCCACCAGACCATGGGGTATCCTGGAGTGTATTTCATGCTACTGCAAGTCCTACTGGGTGAATGCAACACCCACCCTAGATCTCAACTGGGGCTTTTCAGTGATTTGGTGGAAACAGCTCGCAGCAATGAGTGCAGCCTGTCACATCTATGTGAGCACAGGCAAGTTACGTCAACTCTCTGGGCTTCAGATTCCTCATTTGTAAAGTAAACGTGTAGGTCTGTGTGATAAAGTAGTGGATTCCAAATGATGAGCCCCTCGGTCAGTTTGATTTAAAAAAATTTAATAGAGGGATTATCTCGGTCAGTTTGATTTTTTAAAATTTAATAGAGGGATTATCTTGGGCTTGCCAACTCTTCATTATTTGAAGTAAATTCAAGATATTGACAACTGTGACCACTTAGTCAAACTTAATGTCTTCAGACGGTAATTGTCCAGGGTCAAAGAACTTCATCTTTGGAATTCAACCTCTCTTTGGAAATGTAATGAGTTCATGTTAAAATTTGGGCATTTCTGTGTTGCTCCAACAGCAGAGAATTGATGCAGAGATCCAAATAAAGGCCCAAAAGACTACTTTATTAGGGGTGGTGGTCAAGTGCCAAATGCTCCACAAAGTAAGAGAATCTGGTAGGAGACAGATTTTACAACCACACCTGACTCCAGTCAGACACAGAGCAGCCTATCAGGGAAGTGCCTCTGCTACCTGGGGGAGGCTGGGCCTCTGTCCTCTGAACCTGCCTCTGGAGGCTACTTTGGGAGCCTGTGAAGTGGGCAGCTCAGCTACTGCCCCAGAAAGGCTCTGAAATAGTCAAAACTTCAAGGGCATATACACTGTAGGTCAAACTGCATTGCCTTTTCTATTTTCCATCTCAAATGATATTCCACTCAATGCTCAACATTGCTCACCAGAGATGTTACAATGAGCACCAGATGAATACATATACTCAAAAAAATGAAAGCCAGCAACAAAAAAATGCCCAAATTGTACCATGAACTTACTTTTACATTTCCAAGGAGAGGTTGCATTTCAATGATGAAATCCTTTGACCTTGGCCAACAAGTCTGAAATAATTAAGGTTCAACATTTTCTCTCACTCTGATGCACTGTATAGTAGGAATCTTCTTCTCAAGTACATGATCCTGAAAGCAGAATCGTCTCTTTCATGAGTTTTACAGGCAGAGGATCATGGATCCCAGTGGCACAAAAGGAACTTCTAGGAGCAAGCCAGAGGTTAGAAGTACCATCCACATGCAAGCTTCCAATGGGATGGATCCTGAGAGAGGAGCCATTGAGATGCTGGCCAGTGGCTGACAGGCACTCCTGTACCTCCTTGATTTCTAAAACTCTGCTTCTCAGCTGAAGTAAAGAATTTTTCCCAAATCTTATTCCCAGCTCTGGGTTCAGGAAGATGCTAGGACAGTCTGTGCATTTGTAGGCCATTTCCAGAACTACTGGTGCAACAGATACCAGCTGTTGAGGGTCTAGATCAAGTTCCTACAGAGAACAATTAGTTAAATACATACAATGGAATATTATTCAGCCTTAAGAAAGCAAATTCCAACACCTGCTACAACGTGGGTTAGTCTTGAAGACATTATGCTAAGTGTAAAGAGCTAGTCACAAAAAGACAAATACTGTATGATTCCACTTTTATGTGGTACTTAGAATAATCAAACTCAGAGACAGAAAGTAGAATGGTGGTTGTCAGGACCTGGAGGGAAGAGGGAGTTATTGTTTCATGGGTAGACAGTTTCAATTTGAGAAGATGAAAAAGTTCTGGAGATGACTGGTGGTTATGGTAGCCCACCAATGTGAATGTACTTAATGCCACTGAACACTTTAAAATGGCTGAGATTGTAAATTATGTTATGTGTATTTATTGTAATTCTTTTTTAAATTTTCATTAAAAAAATATTTTTTAGCCTGATTGTGAAACTAAGAACACCTTTCTATGATTCTCTCTAACCTGTAGTTATCCAGTGATGGCAGATACAATGAAACAATGAGGGCATCTCAAGGCTCTTTGAGTAAATTCCATAGCTTAGCCAGCCCTGCTTCACTCCCTATTTTGGTCCATGGGGGAAGGCTCTTCCTCCATTTCCACCTATAAGCTAATGCTGGGACAAGAGCTTCCACTCCATGCTCTTGCCATCCAAAAGAAAGAGAAGAACCTAATCGAATTGGTGAGAGCCAAAATTCACAGGGCATGGTTCACTGGCAGGCAAGGGGTAGGGTCAGAGTTCAGTGCCTGTTCTTCCCTTTGTGTGATTAAGCCAAGTAAGCCCAGCCCACTCCAGCAATCCATAATTTTCTGTTCCACCTCCTCAGCCTATGACTGGGTATGAGTCAGATCAGCCCTGTGGAATAGACTGGCTGGATTCAGCTGCAGGGAGAAAGGAGGAGGCTGCCTTCTAGACTAGATTTAGGGTGTTCCTAGGCCCTTGCCCAGCCCAGGACTACAGTGACACTTTGATTCCTACCTAGGTCTCAGTTTTTTGGGATTCTTCTCCTTTGATGCAAGGGTGCAAGGGAGGCAAAACTTTACCTCTAGCCATCTTACGTTTTCAGCTGGGGCTCTAAAAACAAACTAACAAACAAAATACAAAAACTCACAGATTATCAAGAGAAAAAGCATGCAGAGCACTTTACATGGGAGAAACCTAAAGGAAGAATAACTTAAAGCAATGGCTTAGAACTTAAGCTTATAGAGCATCTTCAACCAAGAACCATACATTTCTAGAGAAATGGCAGGACAAAGGAAAGCAGTTTTGATTTCCAAGAGTAGCAAACTATGGGAAGGTAAATACAGGTGAAGAAACTAATGATATAAGGTTTGTTTGCACATTCCTCTGGTTTCTCTGAGCTATTAAGAGGATAAGAGCTAATAAAAGGAGAATTTATACCCTGCCTTTAGGCAGAAAAGGGAAGTTTTCCCTGCATGAACTGTTTCCTAATTGTTTTCAGCTTGAACTAATTTTTCTGTCAAGAGGCAATATTTGGGAGTGACACATTCTGGTTTCCTTCACAGAAAGTGGGGCAGCAAAGAGAGGATAGAGGATAAAGGTTTCATTCCCCGCAAATCACCATTAACTGGCCTTTTAAAAATTAGAAAATTAGGATGTTCTTTTTAAAATTGTCCTTTTAAATTGAATACATTGCACTTAATACAAAACTCACTTCCTTGTTTTTCATTTCATCCACACTGATAAAAATTTCCTAATTATCATAAGTCCCTGATCCTACATCTGAGAAAAATCTGAGGAGTACACCTCTAAACTACATTTTTGCCCTAAAATTCTGTGATACAATTGTTTCTGCTGCCACCACCCTTCCCAGAATCCCAGGAACTGAATTGGTAATAAAAAGCTGGCATGGAAGCTAACATTTGGTGCTTGACATATGCTTTGTACAGATGAATAATTGACAAATAAAGTAATTATACCTTGTCCCCTGTGCTGGGGTAATCCAGAAATTCATATGACTTGAAGTTTCATCTGTTTATCTGAATCCAAGGTCTGCTTGGACTGAGGCTGTCACGTGCAGATGGCAAAAAAAAACAAGAGTGATACAGCTCTGGGCCACAATGCACCAAAAATGATTTCATAATAGGTACCCAGTTTATTTTTACTTCATGAAGCTGCCTGCAAATTTGGGTTTCTCTAATTCATCTCCTTTGTGTTAGTATTTATTCATTAAAGTGAAACTACCACATAGTTCTTATCTTACATGCACCAAGACTAAAGTTAGAGGTTATGTTAAATTGCCTTCACTTCATGATGGTCTCCAGGTATCTGGGTTCATGAAGACTCATACACTTCTCTGAGAATGACGCGCTCATTCCCCCTATCAGGTTCCTAAGCAGAGCAGGAGAAAGAAGACTTTGTGCCCCACTCCTACATACAAAGCCATTCTCTCTTTACAAGCAACTGGTGCATTTTTCAGCTGACATGTCCTAGATTGTTCTGAAAGGAACAGCAGCATGAGAAAATATAAGAACAGATGATTCAGTGACTCCCTGGGATCTGCCACAGCCAGCTCATAATTACAAATGCAGGGGTAGGCAGAACATCTGTACTCTGAGTCACCCCATTTTTCTGGAAGGGAGAATGTCCCTAGTCCTCCTATTACACAAACCTTTGGGTCTACAAGCAGGCTGCAGAACTGAATCATAGTATGCTATATCTTGACACTGCACCCAACCTTCTCCCCACTCTCACAAACTCAACATATTTTGAACTCATCTTAACTAATTGGTGATGCCTGAAGCCACAAGTTTTAAAATCTCTATTTTAATAATGACTATGAAAATGTGATGTGCATGCACATGTGCCTGTGCGTGTGTGTTGGGGGAAATGGGAAGTAAATAATCTTAAAATCCTATAATGGATTCTAATGCTTGTTCTCTGGCAGGACCTTGGTTCTGCCTGGAATGATACAAATTCAGGGATATTGCCTTTTGTGGGAAGACATCCTAGGAAAAAACAAAATGGGAAACTTTTTTTTTCTAGAAAACTATGAACAAAGTTATTTCAAAAGAGGGCTAGTTGAGGCTTTTTGATTATGAGTAACAAAAAGTTGCTGGCAAAAGAAAAGAAAGACACTGACGAGCAAGAACAAGAGCCTACAGCAGTTAAGGCAAAGTCAGATTTGCCAATTTGTTTTTAGGAGTTATTGTCTCTTGTGTAACTCCTATGGGGAAATTTCACTGTTTATACACAGACATGTGAACATATCTGTTGACTTAACAAAACACTGATTTTCATTCTTTGCCCCCTGCCCTCCTGCCAACCATGACAAACAGCCTGATATTTAAGCTCATTGGCTTTGGTGTGAGTCAGAGGTTCAAATCCTGACTAAGCTATTCATCCTTGTATTTTATGACAAGCTTCCCGTCCTCTCCAGGTCCCAGTCTCCACAGCTATATGATGGGAATTGTAGTCCACCAGTCTATCTCCAAGGCAGCAGTGAGGATATAATGAGATCATGCAGGCAACCATCACAGCACAGCTCCTGGCACACAGAGTGCTCAATGACTGTCGGCGTGGAGTGGAATGGCAGTTATTACTGTTGCTTTACCTAAGTAAAGGCTTGCGCTTGCTCACAACTGGTACAGAATAAAACAGAGGCTCTTCAGGCTAGGCACTAAAACCTCAACCTCTAAAGTGATAACAGCACACAAAATGCTTGTACAGAAATAGCTGGGCAAAGAAATGTAATATAACCTGAAAGAAGAGCAGAGAAGAGCTAGAAATACCCACTTTGAAAACCTGGACATCCTCAAGGATAGATTTTTGCCAAAGGCAGGGGACACACTATCACCAGGATGCCTTGATCTAGTGGCAGGTCACCCCTGGCAATTCCAGACATTGAAATGGCCTGTTTTGAAATGGATTTTGCCCTAGTGTTCTCAGAGGAACTCTTGAGAATGTCATCTTTTCTACTATTTCACCTGAGGGTAGAAATAAGGAGAGAAGGGGTTGCTGAAAGTAACTGCAGGAAGGGTTTATGGTGGAGCTGCAGTAGGAGGAATGGCTCTCAGGAAGTGAGTGAAAGTTACTCATTATTCTCACTTTCTCACAGCCTCCCCACCACCAATCTCCCCCTTGGCATGGCTAGGGCACTGGACACCTGTCAAACTCGACCAGGAACAATAAATACTGCTCTAACATAACATAATGAAATGTTATCATCTTATTATTACTCACTTCTAGGAGCTGTTACTAGAACTCATATTGTACAAGATCCATCTTTGTTGCGAAAAAGCCCAGGTCAGTCCATTTGGGAAGGGGAATACATGCGGGGTTATAGATGTCAGCTGGCACCATGGCTCCTGCAAAAATCACCCTGCATGAAGTGAGATGGCTGTGACACTCCTACAGTAGAAAAGGAGGAAGAGTCAGGAAGGAAGAAAAAGTTGGGAGAAAGAAAGAGTCAGTGAAATGGTGGCTATGCAGTGACAAAGGAGATAACTCCACAAATTTTCACCAAAGCTACTAACTCCACAAAGGCTTGGGAGTGGGTTATCAGTACATGCAAGATTCCCATCTGAGTGATAGGTTACCAAACAGAGAACATACATGCAGAAATAGGAGTAAGAGGAGCTCATGCATATATGGGTAAACACACATAGAATTCCTAAAGTTTCAACATGTCATAAGCAGATGTGGCAAGGTGAAAAAAAGTACCAAAAAGATAAGACAGACAGTATGAGAGTGGCCTGCCACAGTGAGGGAACCACCTGTATTCATGCTGGTGTGCAACCATGCACACCATCACTCACCCATCTATACTGGTTGGGCTCCAACTGTGGCCAGGCACTATGCTAGGCTGTGGGACACTAGTGTGGGCAAAGCCAGAGTTCTGGCTCCCTGGTGCTTACACACTAGTGGGAGAGATAGACATTGATCAACTAACTGTAAAAACATTTGTAAAATTGCAATTGTGAGGAGTGCTATGAAGAGGGAGTTCATGGTAACCTGAGAGAATATTAACAGAGGGATGGGCCCAGTCAGGGAGATCAGCAAGGCTTCCCCAAACACGTGACGCTTGACCTGAGCACTCAGCAATGAGAAGATACTAACTGGGTGAAGAAAGGAGAGAGAGAGATGCAGCTGGGTAGAAGGATATGCATAAAGGCCCTGGGGTGGCAGGTTTGAGGAGTGAAAGGAGGCAAAGTGTGGCTGGGGCAAAGAGAGCCTCAGAGAATGGGCCCACAGCAACGGGAAGTGGGGAAGAACCAGGCTCCTTGGGGACTGCAGACCGTGTGAGGGACTCAGACTTTATCACAATAGCAGTGGGAAGTCACTGAAGGTAAACTGACAGGAACTCCCAAGGAAGCCTGAAAATGGCAAGTGAGACCCCTATTTACACTTTATCCCCCCTTTCCTTGACATTTCCACTAGCTATCAATCTGGTTTGGCCTGAATAACTGAGCATGCCCAAAATCAGAAAAGAAAATGTGTATATTGCCAACTTAGTAGCTTCATTTAAAAAATCAGTATTGTTAAAATGAATTTTCCATCAACCTACAAGAAAATCCCCCAATTCTGAACCACCATGAAAACACAAATGCCGAGTATGTAAATTCATTATTCAGTATTTAATCTTTAGTTACTTTAAAATTACTGGATTAGGAGTCAAACAGCCTGAGTTCTAATTCTGACCTGGTCATTCTTTAGACATATGGTGTTGAGTCTCCAAACCTCTCTGAGTCTCAGTTTCCTCATCTGTAAACTGAGGCAATAACCCTTGCCCAATGTTTCCCCCAAGATTAAAGTGAGAGCCTTCTCTAAAACAGCAGTATACCAAATAAAGAGATTATTATTAATCTTTCTCAAAACTGCATTGGAAAATGCTCAACTTACTCTATTCAGGTAACAAGGTTTTTTTTAACTTCACATATCAAACTGTTTTCAATATTGTTATAAAAAATGTTTTATCTTAAAAGTCATTGCCTTCTAATATGTTATAAAACTACTTCTTGTGTACATAAAACCACCAAAGCGGAGATTGTTTGAGAAGAAAAGTCTCATTTTATTGTAGCACAGATGAAAGATTCAGTTCAAGTATTACCTACTTGTTTTATATCTATTTTTAAAAGGAAAAGGACGTTTAAAAAGATGCTTAACTCATAAAAAAAAACATACATGTTGAAACTACATGAGATGCTATTTCTTATTCACCACTTGGCAAAAATGCAAACTCTTGACAAGTTTGTTGGACAGATGGTGGGAAAATAGGCTCTCTCATTCACTACTGGTGGGTACAAAATGGCACAATTCCCATAGAGGGAAATCACAATTCTAGAAAATTACCCTGAAAATATACCCCAACAATACAAGAAAACACATGCACAAAATTATGCATTGCAGCATTATTTGTTATTGCAAAAAAATTGGAAACACCCTAAGGACTCATACATGGAGTTGGATTGAATAAACTATGATGCATTTACTCAGTGGAAAATACAGTTGGAAAAATTAAAAAAGAATGCTATGAAATAAGATTGATTTTCAGAATACATTAAGTGAAAAAAACAAACAAATCGAGGTGCTAAAGAGTATATGCAATATGCTACATTTTGTATGAGGTAAAATATGTATTTATTCATTTGTTTATATAAAAAAGAAACAGATGAATTTGGTTGCCTGTAGGGGCTGAGGGATAGGAATAGAAAAGATGGAAAGGGGACAGGACCTGCCTGAATATAGACTTTTATGTAGTTTTGGATTTTGAACCACATTAGCATTTTACCTATTTAAAAAATTAAATTAAATTAGCAAGAAGGGGGGTGTTAGGACAACCTGAAAGTGAAAGAAATGATTGGACTTGATTATAACCAAGTTGATAACACAATTACAAAAAAAAAAGAATTAACCCAAAAGACTTTTGAACATAATAAAATATTCTGACTGCACACTTTTAGGGGAATATATTCTGAGGTCAAAAGAGTCATGAACTTCACTTGGTAAGCTTGTTTTGGGTAATGATGATGGTGAGGCAATTCTAAAACTGTGTTGTTTATAGTGCAGGGTTGAGCAAATGAGTAAATATATTGATGTTTTGAGAGAACAGGGAATTCACCAAGGGAGAAAAAAGGTACAAATATGGAATTAAGAAAGGAGAGAGGAAGAATCCTATACTATTGGACTGGGTATCAATTAGAGGTATCATTATGAACTCATGGTTGTTAAAAGTGTTTCCTAGTTCTGTCCATTGAGAGGACCTAAAAGCCATTTCACCCCAGAGCCATGAGCACACATGGCACCCAGGTCTTGTTTTCTCAACATTTCCCAAACCCTTTAGGAAAATGCCTAACTGCCAGGTGAGCCTGGAACATCTTGCTGTGCTAGGAATTAAGAAAGTGCTCAAAATTGGGGAAACTATCTGACTACTGCAAAAGAACAGGCCTGCACTCTTCAAAAGTGTCAACATCATCAACGAAAAACAAAACACAACCAAAAAGACTGGCAACCTGAGTTACATTAAAGATCACTAAAAAGACATGAAAATAAATGCAATGTGTGATCCTGTTCGAATCTTGAATAAAAAAATAAAGCGGTATTAAAGTAAAATGTATCCTATTATTGGGACAATTGCAGAAATTTAACTATGAGCTGCCTATTAGAAAAGATGAAATATGCTGAATGTGATCACTGTATTGTGGTTATGTAGGAAAATATCCTTACTTTTGAGAGATACAGGCTGAAGCTTCAGCATCTAGATGTCTGCAGCTCTCAAATGGTTCAGCTAAAGAAAACACGCAGGCACAAAGGGAGGAAAAGAGGGAAGGAGGGAGAGAAAGGAAGGTAAAAATACTTATCATCCATAATGCAGGCTTTATGTATAGTCACTGCAAGAAACCAGCAGACAATCTGAGGACCGTATCACTTTGGATTCTTAGCCATAATGCAAGCCCTAGCAAAAAGTCCCAACACGTCTGGGAGATAGCCAAATTTAGCAACAGAATTAATTAATTCATTCATTCAATACAGGACACCCAGTTAAATTTTAATTTCAGATAAAGAGCAAGCAACTTTTTAGTTCAGTTATTTAGTACCAAATATTGCCCAGGACACACTATATTTACCTGGCAACCCCACCCAGGAGATAAAGCATGCCAGTTTAGGAACACAAGGACATTTCAAGGTTAGGGCCACTTATATTTTTTATTTAATTTCTATTTGATCAAACTCTACCCTCTTATCTTTAATGAAGTCTACTCTTCAAGCCACATTTTCACCTTATGATATCTGGCCCACTTCTAATTTAGGGTCAATTTTCTCTTACTGAATTTTTTTTTTTTAATATATAATTTTCTTTATCTAATTTATGCACAACAGAATTTTTTTTTTTGAGAGGGCATCTCTCATATTTATTGATCAAATGGCTGTTAACAACAATAAAATTCTGTATAGGGGACTCAATGCACAATTATTAATCAACCCCAAGCCTAATTCTCAACAGTCTCCAATCTTCTGAAGCATAACGAACAAGTTCTTACATGGTGAACAAATTCTTACATAGTGAATAAGTTCTTACATGGTGAACAGTGCAAGGGCAGTCATCACAGAAACTTTTGGTTTTGATCACACATTATGAACTATAACCAATCAGGTCAAATATGAACATTTGTTTGATTTTTATACTTGATTTATATGTGAATCCCACATTTCTCCCTTATTATTATTATTATTATTATGTTTAATAAAATGCTGAAGTGGTAGGTAGATGCAAGATAAAGGTAGAAAACATAGTTTAGTGCTGTAAGAGGGCAAATGTAGATGATCAGGTGTGTGCCTATAGACTAAGTATTAATCCAAGCTAGACAAGGGCAACAAAACATCCACGGATGCAGAAGATTTCTCTCAAAACAGGGGGGGTGGGGTTCTAAGCCTCACCTCTGTTGATCCCCAATTTCTCACCTGATGGCCCCCCTGTGACTGTGCCTGTCTTAGGTTGTTCCTCCCTTGAGGAATCTTACCCGTCTCTGGCTAACCAGTCATCTTCCGGAGCCATATAGGGAAATGTTAAGTTGGTAAGTGAGAGAGAAGCAATATTGTTTGAAAAGGTTAGCTTTTTACTTCTTTGCAGATTTATGCCCTGTGGCTTCTATGCCCAGCATTTGTCTTGAGGTATCTTTACCACTTGGAAGAATTATGATACTCGGTAATTTCGATATGAGGCACGAATTCTACTTAAGAGTCATAATTAGGAAGGAAGAAGAAAAGCTATAGAAGTAGTAGACGGAAGAAAACATGGGAAGATTGACTATTTCTTTGACATATCTTCTTGTAGAGTAACATAAGCGTGTATAGGTTTTAAACTACTAATTAAATTGCACACACACATTAACATAATAGGAATACAGCTACATAATCAAAGCAGACCTACAATTACCAGCCATCTCCAGTGAAACCAAGAAAACCAGTTAGGCACCATAGGCATTTGTGAAAACTTATCAATGATATGATGGATATTGTCTAACTGAATTTGAATAGTTTTAGAAAAATCAGACAAATTAAAACAACACATTCCTGGGAACTGTTCACATCCCATATGTTCTTTTAACAGTAGATAGTCTGTAGTCACAAGATTTTGGAGCGCTGCAACTTGCACTTCTCCTAATTCTTGGGTGAGTTCCGACAGTATAGATTCAGTCAAATTTGTTGTTTTACTGTGTGCACAGGCCACCTTAGATATCTCCTTCTTCATTCCAATGGCAAGTCCAGGAACGGGTGGGATGAATGTAGCTACAACTGCAACAGCGCCAGGATCTTTGTTGAAGTTTTTTGATGATCATCTTCTGGAATGACTCTTCCAGACAATGTTGATGTTGGAAGTTCTTCTTCATATCATATCTTAATTCATTTTCTGGGTGGCCAAATTAGGCTTTGATCCTCTGTATAAACACAAACAAACCCTTTGCCCACCCTTTTGTATGCCCTTTATATCATTGTGAAGAACTTATTGGAGATCACCACACAGGAACTGCATTTTCTTTTTTTAAGAGAAAGGAATATTATCAGAAAAATGTACTTACATAGCTGATCATCTGACACCCCTTAAATGATCAAAATTAAAGATATTTAAAGCATGCATTAATCGTTGATTTACAATTAGTTTATCCTATCAGTGAATAATCCCCCTTTTCTTTCTTTCCTTTTTTTTTTTTGTTATCCTTAATCTACAATTACATGAAGAATATTATGTTTACTAGGCTCTCCCCTATACCAGGTCCCCCCCACAAACCCCTTTACAGTCACTGTCCGTCAGCATAGCAAAATGTTGTAGAATCACTACTTGTCTTCTCTGTGTTGTACAGCCCTCCCCTTTCTCCCACCCCTCCCATTATGCATGCTAATCATATTACCCCCTTTCTTCTTCCCCCCCCTTTATCCCTCCCTACCCACCCATCCTCCCCAGTCCCTTTCCCTTTGGTACCTGTTAGTCCATTCTTAGGTTCTGTGATTCTGCTGCTGTTTTGTTCCTTCAGTTTTTCCTTTGTTCTTATACCTCACAGATGAGTGAAATCATTTGGTATTTCTCTTTCTCCGCTTGGCTTATTTCACTGAGCATAATACCCTCTAGCTCCGTCCATGTTGTTGCAAATGGTAGGATTTGTTTTCTTCTTATGGCTGAGTAATATTCCATTGTGTATATGTACCACTTCTTCTTTATCCATTCATCTACTGATGGACACTTAGGTTGCTTCCAATTCTTGGCTATTGTAAATAGTGCTGCGATAAACATAGGGATGCATCTGTCTTTTTCAAACTTGAGTGCTGTGTTCTTAGGGTAAATTCCTAGGAGTGGAATTCCTGGGTCAAATGGTAAGTCTATTTTGAGCATTTTGAGGAACCTCCATACTGCTTTCCACAATGGTCGAACTAATTTACATTCCCACCAGTAGTGTAGGAGGGTTCCCCTTTCTCCACAACCTCGCCAACATTTGTTGTTGTTTGTCTTTTGGATGGCAGCCATCCTTACTGCTGTGAGGTGATACCTCATTGTGGTTTTAATTTGCATTTCTCTGATAATTAGCAATGTGGAACATCTTTTCATGTGTCTGTTGGACATCTGTATTCCTTTTTGGAGAACTGTCTGTTCAGTTACTCTGCCCATTTTTTAATTGGATTATTTGTTTTTTGTTTGTTGAGGTGGTTGAGCTCTTTATATATTTTGGACGTCAAGCCTTTATCAGATCTGTCATTTACAAATATATTCTCCCATACTGTAGGGTACCTTTTTGTTCTATTGATGGTGTCTTTTGCTGTACAGAAGCTTTTCAGCTTAATATAGTCCCACTTCTTCATTTTTGCTGTTGTTTTCCTTGCCCGGGGAGATATGATCAAGAAGAGGTCACTCCTGTTTATGTCTAAGAGGTTTTTGCCTATGTTTTTTTCTAAGAGTTTTATGGTTTCATGACTTAAATTCAGGTCTTTGATCCATTTTGAATTTACTTTTGTGTATGGGGTTAGACAATGGTCCAGTTTCATTCTCCTACATGTAGCTATCCAGTTTTGTCAGCACCATCTGTTGAAGAGACTCTCATTTCGCCATTGTATGTCCATGGCTCCTTTATCAAATATTAATTGACCATATATGTTTGGGTTAATGTCTGGAGTCTCTAATCTGTTCCACTGGTCTGTGGCTCTGTTCTTGTGCCAGTACCAAATTGTCTACATTACTATGGCTTTGTAGTAGAGTTTGAAGTTGGGAAGTGAGATCCCCCCTACTTTATTCTTCTTTCTCAGGATTGCTTTGGCTATTCGGGGTCTTTGGTGTTTCCATATTAATTTTTGAATTATTTGTTCCAGTTCGTTGAAGAATGTTGCTGGTAATTTGATAGGGATTGCATCAAAGCTGTATATTGCTTTGGGCAGGATGGCCATTTTGACGATATTAATTCTTCCTAGCCATGAGCATGGGATGAGTTTCCATTTGTTAGTGTCCCCTTTAATTTCTCTTAAGAGTGACTTGTCATTTTCACGGTATAGGTCTTTCACTTCTTTGGTTAGGTTTATTCCTAGGTATTTTATTCTTTTTGATGCAATTGTGAATGGAATTGTTTTCCTGATTTCTCTCTTCTATTGGTTTTGTTAGTATATAGGAAAGCCACAGATTTCTGTGTGTTAATTTTGTATCCTGCAACTTTGCTGTATTCCGATATCAGTTCCAGTAGTTTTGGAGTGGAGTCTTTAGGGTTTCTTATGTACAATATCATGTCATCTGCAAATAGTGACAGTTTAACTTCTTCTTTACCAATCTGGATTCCTTGTATTTCTTTGTTTTGTCTGATTGCCATGGCTAGGACCTCCAGTACTATGTTAAATAACACTGGGGAGAGTGGGCATCCCTGTCTAGTTCCCAATCTCAGAGGAAAAGCTTTCAGCTTCTTGCTATTCAGTATAATGTTGGCTGTGGGTTTATCATATCCGGCCTTTATTATGTTGAGGTACTTGCCCTCTATACCCATTTTGCTGAGAGTTTTTATCATGAATGGATGTTGAATTTTGTCAAATGCTTTTTCAGCATCTATGGAGATGATCATGTGGTTTTTGTCTTTCTTTTTGTTGATGTGGTGGATGATGTTGATGGATTTTCGAATGTTGTACCATCCTTGCATCCCTGGGATGAATCCCACTTGGTTATGGTTTATCATCCTTTTGATATATTTTTGAATTTGGTTTGCTAATATTTTATTGAGTATTTTTGCATCTACATTCATCAGAGATATTGGTCTGTAATTTTCTTTTTTGGTGAGGTCTTTGCCTGGTTTTGGTATTAGGGTGATGTTGGCTTCATAGAATGAGTTTGGGAGTATTCCCTCCTCTTCTATTTTTTGGAAAACTTTAAGGAGAATGGGTATTATGTCTCCTCTGTGTGTCTGATAAAATTCCGAGGTAAATCCATCTGGCCCGGGGGTTTTGTTCTTGGGTAGTTTTTTGACTACCGTTTCAATTTCTTTGCTCGTAATTGGTTTAACTTTTGTGTTTCTTCCTTGGTCAGTCTTGGAAGGTTGTATTTTTCTAGGAAGTTGTCCATTTCTTCTAGGTTTTCCAGCTTGTTGGCATATAGGTTTTCATAGTAGTCTTTAATAGTTCTTTGTATTTTTGTGGAGTCTGTCGTGATTTTTCCGTTCTCATTTCTGATTCTGTTGATTTGTGTTGATTCTATTTTTCTCTTAATAAGTCTGGCTAGAGGCTTATCTATTTTGTTCATTTCCTCAAAGAACCAGCTCTTGGTTTCATTGATTTTTGCTATTGTTTTATTCTTCTCAATTTTGTTTATTTCTTCTCTGATCTTTATTTTGTCCCTCCTTCTGCTGACTTTAGGCCTCATTTGTTCTTCTTTTTCCAGTTTCGATAATTGTGATGTTAGACTATTCATTTGGGATTGTTCTTCCTTCTTCAAGTGTGCCTGGATCACTATATACTTTCCTCTTAAGACTGCTTTTGCTGCGTCCCACAGAAGTTGGGACTTTGTGTTGTTGTTGTCATTTGTTTCCATATATTCCCTGATCTCTATTTTAATTTGTTCGTTGATCCATTGATTATTTAGGAGCATGTTGTTAAGCCTCCATGTGTTTGTGAGCCTTTTTGTTTTCTTTGTAGAATTTATTTCTAGTTTTATACCTTTGTGGTCTGAAAAGTTGGTTGGTAGAATTTCAATATTTTGGAATTTTCTGAGGCTCTTTTTGTGGGCTAGTATGTGGTCTATTCTGGAGAATGTTCCATGTGCACTTGAGAAGAATGTATATCCTGTTGCTTTTGGATGTAGAGTTCTATAGATGTCTATGAGGTCCATCTGTTCTACTGTGTTGTTCAGTCCCTCCGTGTCCTTATTTTCTGCCCGGTAGATCTATCCTTTGGGGTGAGTGGTGTGTTGAAGGCTCCTAAAATGACTGCATTGCAGTCTATTTCCCCCTTTAGTTCTGTTAGTATTTGTTTCACATATGTTGGTGCTCCTGGGTTGGGTGCATATATATTTAGAATGGTTATATCCTCTTGATGGATGGAGCCCTTTACCATTATGTAGTGTCCTTCTTTATCTCTTGTTACTTTCTTTGTTTTGAAGTCTATTTTGTCTGATATTAGTACTGCAACCCCTGCTTTCTTCTCTCTGTTGTTTGCATGAAATATCTTTTTCCATCCCTTGACTTTTAGTCTGTGCATGTCTTTGGGTTTGAGGTGAGTTTCTTGTAAGCAGCATATAGATGGGTCTTGCTTTTTTATCCATTCTATTACTCTGTGTCTTTTGATTGGTGCATTCAGTCCATTTACATTTAGGGTGACTATTGAAAGATATGTACTTATTGCCATTGCAGGCTTTAAATTCGTGGTTACCAACGTTTCAATTTAGCCTCTTTAGTATCTTACTGACTAACTTAGCTCGCTTATTGAACTGTTATATACACTGTCTGAAGATTTTTTTCTTCTCTCCCTTTTTATTCCTCCTCCTCCATTCTTCATATGTTGGGTGTTTTGTTCTGTGCTCTTCTTAGGAGTGCTCCCATCTAGAGCAGTCCCTGTAAGATGCCCTGTAGAGGTGGTTTGTGGGAGGCAAATTCCCTCAGCTTTTGCTTATCTAGGAATTGTTTAATCCCTCCATCATATTTAAATGATAATCGTGCTGGATACAGTATCCTTGGTTCAAGGCCCTTCTGTTTCATTGCATTAAATATATCATGCCATTCTCTTCTGGCCTGTAAGGTTTCTGATGAGAAGTCTGATGATAGCCTGATAGGTTTTCCTTTATAGGTGACCTTTTTCTCTCTAGCTGCCTTTAATACTCTTTCCTTGTCCTTGATCTTTGCCATTTTAATTATTATGTGTCTTGGTGTTGTCCTCCTTGGGTCCTTTCTGTTGGGAGTTCTGTGTATTTCCGTGCTCTGTTCGATTATTTCCTCCCCCAGTTTGGGGAAGTTTTCAGCAAATATTTCTTCCAAGATACTTTCCATCCCTTTTCCTCTCTCTTCTTCTTCTGGTACCCCTGTAATACGGATATTGTTCCTTTTGGATCGGTCACACAGTTCTCTTAATATTGTTTCATTCCTGGAGATCCTTTTATCTCTCTCTATGTCAGCTTCTATGCGTTCCTGTTCTCTGGTTTCTATTCCATCAATGGCCTCTTGCATCTTATCCATTCTGCTTATAAATCCTTCCAGAGTTTGTTTCACTTCTGTAATCTCCTTCCTGGCATCTGTCATCTCCCTCCGGACTTCATCCCTTAGCTCTTGCATATTTCTCTGCATCTCCGTCAGCATGTTTATGATTTTTATTTTGAATTCTTTTTCAGGAAGAGTGTTTAGGTCTGTCTCCTTCTCTGGTGTTGTCTCTGTGATCTTGGTTTGCCTGTAATTTCGCCTTTTCATGGTGATAGAAATAGTTTGCAGAACTGGGACGAGTGACGGCTGGAAGAACTTCCCTTTTTATTGGTTTGTGGCCCTCCGCTCCTGGGAGAACAGTGACCTCTAGTGGCTTGTGCTGGGTAGCTGCGCGCAGACAGGGCTTCTGATTCCTGCCCAGCTGCTATGGAGTTTATCTCCACTTTAGCTTTGGGCATGGCCTGCCTCGGGCTGCTGCTCCAAAATGGTGGAGCCGGGTTGGAAGGGGAGCGGCCGGGAGGCTATTTATCTCCGTGAGGGGCCTCCGTGCTCCCTGCTGCCCAGGGGGTTAGAGTGCCAAGAGATCCCCAGATTCCCTGCCTCTGGACTAATTGTCCCGCCCTGTCCCTTAAGGCTTCCAAAAAGCACTCGCCAAAACAAAACAAAACAAAACAAAAATTAAATAAATAATTAAAAACCAAAAAAAAGCCGCTCGCTTTTCTTTGTCCTCAGGCACCGGCCTCAGGGACCCACTCACCGGTCTTGCTGCCCTGTTTCCCTAGTATCCAGGACCCCACGCATGCGCTGTGTCTGCGCTCTGGTCCAGATGGCTGGGGCTGGGTGTTCAGCAGTCTTGGGCTCCCTCTCCCTCCTGGCTCCGACTCCTCTCCTCCCGCCAGGAGTTGGGGGGAGCGGCGTTCGGGTCCCGCCGGGCTGGGGCTTGTATCTTACCCCCTTCGCGAGGCGCTGGGTTCTCGCAGGTGTGGATGTGGTCTGGATGTTGTCCTGTGTCCTCTGGTCTCTATTCTAGGAAGAGTTGTCTTTGTTATATTTTCATAAATATATGTGGTTTTGGGAGGAGATTTCCACTGCTCTACTCACGCCACCATCTTGGCTCCGCCGACCTCTTACTGAATTTTGAAGCTTTCCCCCACTCCTATCACCTTTGACTTCTAAATACTTCACTTTTCTGTCCCTTACATTACCTTTTTCCCTTCTTAACTTCCACCTCTTTGTCCCAAGAGGGAACAGTTCCAAGGCAACAGATCATAGTTAGCAGGGATCACTTCTGGAAATGTGAGTCACGGTGGTACCCCATCCAATGTCATTAAATACCTTAACTTGAGCTGGTTGGGTCTCTCCCTGACTAAGGGAGCCCCTATATGTCTTAACAGAGCATTTTTGGTACATTTGGCATCCAGGAGGCCAGAGCAGCTCAGAGCAAAGATATACATATTACACTCTATTAAATTCCCCCTTATCAGCCAAGCCCCTTCTTTTTTGGCCTTCTTTATCAACTTCTCTTGTTTTACTTAATGTTTACATGGTGGACAACCTCAGTATTTACTCCTGGGCATTTTCTCTTCTCTCCCTTATGTCTGGTGCTTTCCAAGTTTCAATCATATGCATATCATCTTCATAATTTTTGATATCGCCAGATAACTATCAATAATTTTCATTACACAGATTTGGTTTTTAATTTTATATATATTTTTTGATTTTACATCACAACTATAGATGAAAATTTAGTGTCACAAATAGAAGATAAATCTAAAAAATAAAAACCCCCATATAAAATTTAATTTTAATTTAGATTTTAAATAATCAGTAAAAACAAACCATTATAAATAAATCAGTTATGAAAATGCAAACACTAAAATAAGTTATTCAATGACAAGAACTGAACTGGCTCGTGGTCAGTCCAGAAGAGTGCATCTTTGGCTTCACATTCCTTGTCTCTTGCTTACAGTTAGGGAAACTGAGGCTCAGGAAGAAAGATAACTTGCCCAAGACCAAAGCAGAGCTGGATCTATAACCCAGGAACAGTGAGTCTCAGTTTCAGAGAGTGGACTCAGAAAAAGAGAGATCAAAAAGGAACAGTGAGCAGAATCACAGAACCCAAGAATGGACTAACAGTTACCAAAGGGAAAGGGTCTGGGGAGGATGGGTGGGAAGGGAGGGATGGGGGGTGAAGAAAGGGGGCATTACGATTAGCATGTATAATGTGGGTGGGGCACGGGGAGGGCTGTGCAACACAGAGAAGACAAGTAGTGATTCTACAGCATCTTACTACACTGATGGACAGTGACTGTAATGGGATTTGTTGGAGGGGACTTGGTGAAGGGGGGAGCCTAGTAAACATAATGTTCTTCATGTAATTGTAGATTAATGATACCAAAATAATATAATATAATATAATAAAATAAAATATAAAAGAAACAGTGGCTCTTCAGGGTGTGAGGGTTCAGTCAGGGCACAGGAGCTTAGTGCATGGCAGACAGAAAAGCATATAAACATTAAAATCAGGAAGACTGTGGTCAAGTCTCAAACCAGCCAGTATAAAGCCACATTCCCACATGCCTGTGATTTTACTCTGTGAGCCCGTTTTCCAACACAACTCACAAATTGTAGAATCGTAAGACAATCAGGCACATGTACTGAGTGCTCAGCCCAGTGGTTATTATGTCAGTAGAAATTTCCTTTCTTCCTCATCCACCTTTGCATCCCCAACCCTACCACAGACCCATCCACCACCAACTGAAGCTCCTTTTGAAGGAGATAGATTTCTTTCCTGAACAATCCAGCCCTGATTTCTCTCTGTCACTGCCCTATGTGCTGGGAGAAGGGACTCCACCTGTGCAGGGCTGACTGGTAAGAGGCAGCAGCTTCCTGACATCTTCTGGGGGTTGGTCTATAATGACAAAGATGCCTAGAGATGGGTTCTGACAGCCTCAGATAACCCCAGCATCAGGCAGCAATAGGAGGGCTGCAGACTCGAAGGAGGAACCCACAAGTCAAGGGCTATTCTCAGGTTCTAGACAGTGACTGCTCAGCAGCCTCTTGGGAAGTTTGACGCCAGGAGAGCCATCAGGGGCAGGGTTGCAGGTAGCCTTGAGGAATCTTGAGTGCAGCATTTGATGAGTGTGGAGCTAAGAGGACCATTCTCCAAGATGACAAGTTGCACGCAGGGAGTCTAAGAAACAGCTGGGAGTGGGATTATTCAGCTTCCACAGGAAAAGGGATGGTTGAGACCTGGAAATGGGGAAAGGAAGGAAAGACAGGGCAACTAGTCACCATGGCAACAGGAAGGAACAAAGAACTGTCCTCCCTCAGAGGGAAAGATTCGTTTAAAGCATGTGATTCATCCCCAGTTTAGAACCAAGGGGAAGACCACCCAGGAGAAACAGAGGATGATTTCAGAAGTATAAAATAACAGAAGGGCATGGTCAAGCAAAGGAGAGCCAAATTTGGAATTTTCAGGCATGCTTGAGATTCTTCACATCATTGAAAAAAAATCCAGGTGCTTCTGGACTCTTCCTGGAGCCAAGGAAGACAGATGGCAAAGCAGCCAGGAGATTGCCAGGACTTGGGGGAAGCAATGGACCGCCCATGTTAAAACTGGCAGGGAGTTGCAGCTAGATCTGGAGAAGGATGCACAATGCCATCAAGTGTAGGGTGGGTCCAAGTCAGCAACAACAAACTACTGAAGGTGGACTGAGCTGAAGAACTAACCCTGAGTCCAAGAGTCCCACAGCTCAGCATCAGATATCTAGCAACAAGGTAAAGAAAAAAGACTGGAAAGACCAGAGAAGCAAGAGGACCACTCCAGGAGCCTATGGCTGTGTACCCAGGGACTTCTCTCCAACCATATGACCCCAGGTCATCACATCCCCAGATAACATGAGATGCAAGCAGAGGAGGGAATCTGAACAATAGGACATAGAACCAGAAGAGACCAAACCTTCAAAGATACAATTTAAATTAGAAAAGGCTGAGATATGTTAACTGGCAAGTTTAAAAATTCTCCCCATAGTTCCGAGAGGGCAGCAGGGCCCCAGAGAAAGATTTAGATCAATTTTAGAGAGGGGGAAAAAATGGTATATTCATCTAAGTCAAGTCTTAAATTTTTAATTTCAGGACATTTGTTGTCTTTACTGTATTTTTCAACCCTTTGTGAACTGGGTCTATCTATGTTTGTTTCCTCACATTATCAGGCACTTGACATTTGTTTAAAAGATGAAATGAATGAGTGACTACAGATAATGAATTCTAGAACAGCAAAGTCTAGGATCTAATCACTAGAGTACACTCTAATGATTAGCTCACTGACTTCCCTAAGATTTGAAAACACATACTGGAAGTAAAATTCTTCTACTTTACACAACTGATCTTAGGTTCTAACTATAAGGTCCTAGAGTCATTTAAACTAAGACTCTTTGGCAGGCCAAAGTGGGAGACTCTGTTAGCCCTCTTCAATTCCTCAAGCCCCAGAAGTCAGAAAAGTCCAGTCTCAGCCTAACTTGAAGGAAGTGCTGGAGAGACTACATAAGGAGAGCTCCCCAAAGGCCCCTGGAATGTTGTCTCCCTCCCAATACAAAAACACCATATTTTTTTTACATATATTTTTCAATTTTCATATATTACATCAAACATATATTTTTCAATTTTCCCACCCATACCCTAATTTACAGGAAAGTCAAAATTCATTCCAAAGTCTAGGGACAAATTTGTTTAATGAAATGGAATAAACATTGTTGGCTGTCAACCATTCTCACATTTCTCCTTCCTAATGGGACCCAGATCTCATACAATGTCCCATCCTTTCTCAGGCAATTCAAGTGCCCCAAGCAAGCTGATCCTAACCCCTGGCTCCCAGGCTGAGGCTGAACAAGGTTCTCGACAGGTGGTGATATTGCCCTCCAGGGACATTTGGCAATGCCTAGAGATATTTTTGATAGTCACAACTAGGGGGAAGGCATCTACAGGTAGAGACCAAGAACTGGTTAAACATCCTGCCATGCATAGGACAGCCTCCTACAACAAGCAATTCTCCAACCCAAAATGCCAATAGTCCTGAGATAGAGAAACCCTGGTCTAAGGGTAATGGTATTACCAGTCTCTTAACAGAGACTGACTTAAGAAGCCTTTGACCAATTAAGGATACCAAGAAGTAAAATGAAGTTTGCAAGAGTTTCTTGGAAACTTTGCCCTGGCTTCCAGAGGCCACCTTCTCTCCTACCAGACACTGCGCCGGACAGATCTAAAGTCAGTAACTGGCACTGAATTGCGCCACTCTGGGTCAGCAGCCTGAAGATAAGGTCCCCATACACAGGAGAGCATGACCACTGGATGAAGCTGGCAACGAAGTCTACATCACGCCTCTGATCTCTTAGTTTTGTGAGCCAATATCCTCATTGTGTAAGCCAGTTTAAATTGGGTTTTATATCAGACTCAAAGTTGGATGCATCTGTTAGGCAGAAAGACAGATATGAGTGGGATAAAAAGAGGGTGAGGCCCACCAAGAACTCAGAGAGTTAATCAGATTAAGCCAGAGAGCTAGAAAAGACTCACACCCTTTGCAATGTGAGTTCATTCCATATGTTCTGAATCTGGGCTGACCTTGAGACTTGCTCTAGCTAATGCAGGTGAGATAAGGCAGAGACCTGAGACAAGCACCATGAATAATTTTCCTAAAAATGCCAAGATTAACATAATATGAACAAGGACTTATCTTAAGGGTAGGAAAGCAGTCTTTACTGATGTATTCCCAGTACTTGGGAGTGGCCACTATCTTAGAAACAAAAGGTTTGTCCTACAAAATTACCTAGAGGACTAGCTATAGGCAATGACATACTGTCTCTCACCAGAGAAAGAATCATGAGATGCGCCTGCGTGACAAACCTACACCCCCAACCCCTTACCTCTGCCTCATTCTTGAAAGCCTTAAAAGACAGAATCCTCCTAACATTGCCTGCACTCCCCTTTCTTGGAGTGTGTATTTTCAAGTCTTTTTAATGCTCAACTTATTACACTTCCTCTCTGTGCTCTTCCAGTGGTGTCTCTGTCACTTTGCTATTCCATTCCATTTTCTAGACTTTACGTCTTCACTCTCTCTGTCCTACTCCAGATAAGCAAGTAAACCTGCTTTTATCTACCTTGACTCTAGCCCACTCCTCCCTTAGAGCGTATTCAAGTAAAACTTGCATTCTGCTTCACTACTGTGTCTCTGCCCTTCAATTCTCTGTTGAGGCAGGAACAAGAACCAAGAACAAACTCATCACCCCAACATATTTGGTGCCGACTCGGATTCCTACTCCTGGTAAGCCGCATGTGTCTTGCCCCCTGGGTGGAGGCACTCACTTCCTTCTCTGCCTCTCATGGATAAAAAACAGATATGCCCATGCAAAGATTTCCTTTTTAGTGTTCTCAAATTTCTCCTACTCATTGCATTTCTTTTCTTCCCTTCCTCTAAGCTTTTTGTACTATCTGCTGGTTGGCTAATGGGGTGACCCCCGACCCCCAGCAGAGACCCTCATTTTATGATCCCCTTGGTTGTAAGATGTCCACCAGATGCGGGCAGAGGCAGTACTGCTTGTGCTGGCCTTGCAGGGAACCCCTCCCTAGGAGGCAGGTCATGATTAGGTCCTCAAGAATATCACCCAGAGTGGTAGCCAAAAGATTTCTCCCTTTAGTCTCTTTTTCATCAATGGCTCCCTGCAGGAGCTAAGAGCCTTCTCATTTGCCTTGATAGTATGACCCTTTGTCCCTTTCACACTCAGAGTTCTTTCTAGTATCTCATCAGCTCTATTTGCTCTATTTTCCATTAGAGGGAAACAGACACTTTTACTCTGATGAGATCTGCAAGTCCACTTAACTTTTACCTCCCACTGAGAACCCACCTCTCCAGTCTAACAGGCAGCCTGCAGGAGCAACACAGCCTAAGGCGAAAACCTCTACCTCAGCCCAGCAGTTTTTTTTCTCTCACAGCTGCCTGCCTCTCAGCCCAGGGAACCAGAGACAATCTTTCCTAACTAGCTTGGTAGTTTCTTTGGGTCCAAACCTTGACTTCCTATCGCCCTCTGACAAGGCTTTATTGGATCTCCAGGACGCTTGCCTAGACAGAACCCTCTCTCTATGCCTTTTGCTGACTCGGGGCTCAGTTGAAAGCCACCTCCCATCCCTTCTTCCACCTTTACGCTGGCACCTGTAGTTACTGCCAAAACCTTGACCAAGTGAGACTAAGCAAGTATACAGACCAGAGTTTCCTTGACATCACTCTCCTAGAATCCTATTCTCCCATTTCCTCTGAATGTGTGCCTCCTTCTCTCTCGGGTTGCCCACACTCCCCTTTCTTGGAGTATTTTCAAAAGACTTTTTAATGCTCAACTTTCTCTCTGTGCTCTTCAGTGGTGTCTGTCACTTTGCTATTCCATTCCATTTTCAAGACTTTAAGCACAAGACTTCACTCTCTCTGTCCTACTCCAGATAAGCCAGTAAACCTGCCGTTATCTACCATGACTCTAGCCCATTCCCCCCTTAGAATGTATTCAAATAAAACTTTCATTCCGCTTCACTACTGTATCTCTGCCCTTCAGTTCTTTGTTGAGACAGGGACAGGAACTGAGAACAAACTCCTATCACCCCAACACATCCTAAACAACTCAAGAAGTACTCTAACTCAGTTATCTGACAAATTTGAAAAAAAAAAAAAAGAAGATAAAGTAAAGAAAAAGAAAAAGAAAATCTTTGTAGAAATGTTGAAAACTCGGCAGACAGTGTAGGAGGAGTGAGGGAGGGGTAAAATATTTTAAAGTTTCCCAGTTCATTTTTAATCCTGTCATAGTATTAGACCTTTGTAAGAGTACTAATACACCTTAATGAGAAGGGAATCATGTTCACGTGGTCTCTACCTGTTCACATACAAAGAACCACTGCTGGAGAGCCTAGCATGTCCTGTATCTTTCATTCATTCCACAAATATTTCTAAAGAGTCTGACATGAGTCAGGAAATGTTCTAGGTCCTAGAGGACATACTGGCAAACAGAACAGGCAAATCTCTGCCCTTGCTGAACTTGCATTCTAGAGAAGGGAGACAGAAAAGAAACAAATATCCATAATAAAAAGCCAAATATCCATAATAATAGTCACGGCAGGTGGCAAGGTACACTTAGTGCTAGAAAAAAAAGAGTAGGTGAGGGGGATTAGGAAGGCAGAGGAGAAGGTGGTGATAGCAATTTAAATGGGTGGTCAAAGTAGGCCTCATTGAGAAAGTGACTGAAAAATATGAAGATGAAGATGTGAACAATACAGACACCCAAGGGAGGGAAAGCATTCTAGACAGAACAAACAGCCAGTGTAAAGCCCTCAGGCAAGAGCTTTCCTGGTGTGTGAAAGAATTGCAAGAAGGCAAGTGTAGCTAGGGTGGAGTAAGGGAGTTAGAGAAATAAGGGATGGGATCAAAAGTAAGAGAGGGGCTTTGAGCCATTGTAAGGCCTTTGGCTTTTACTCCCAGAGAAATGGGGTGGGGGGTGGGGCTACTGAAGGGGTTTTGAGGGGAAATGATAATGTGGCTCAGATTTTAACATGAGTTTTCCATCTATAATGTTGAGAACAAAGGAGGAAAGGTATTAGTTAATGATTGCAGCAATGCAGCAAAGGTGATGACTAAACGTCAGGTGGGAAGCAGTGAAGGTGGTGAGAAGTCACCTGAAGGAGTCAACATTAATTCACTAACAAAGTGGATAAAAAACACCAGGAGGAAAACTGGCTGACAAAGCTATGAATCAAACTGCATTTCTGACTTCATGGCCATACAAGAAAAAAAGCACTGGCACTGTTAAAGGTTGGGTTGTCAAGATGTTAAGCTTCTGGGTCAAGACAGAAGACACACAGTAATACACGGGCCAGTGTTAATGACCTCTGAACCAGACAGCCTCCAAATTTCTGCTTCATGTTGTTGGAGTAAGTCTAGGCCATGAAGCAATACCCACAAAGACTGAGAAACTCAGTATCCTCCAGTGACATCCAAAGAAAAAGCAGGCTAAACTTTTCAACTGGTTTTTAAGGATCCCCATGACAAATATAAATTCTCATTGCAGTATAACATGAACAAAAGGAGATATTTTACCTGTCAGTATATTTTGATTAGTATCGCATCTGGTTTTAGGGAGCCCCATTTATCCTCAAGATAAATCTTAAAAACAAATTTAGAATAGAAATTAGGCTTTCGGAAACACATTGCAAATACAAAATATTGTAAACTCTTAAAAAAAGATGTATCCTCAACTGCTCTTCTAGAACTGTAGACAACCAAGGCAGACTTCCTAAACCAGTTCTTTTGTACAGGAATTACTTGACTGGGCGTGGTGACGCTGTTGTCCCATAATAAAGGTAATCATGTATCATCACTCCTTTTGAACTTTATTAAGTCATTATCTGCCTGTCGAACCGATTATTGGCTTAATTCTCAGGTACTTTCAGAACCAAAGCATCTAGATAAGGTATTATACAAAATCTGTACCAACAGGTTTTAAATCACTTTTAGTACAGATACTAGTTAAGGATAGCCTCTGCTCGTTAGGGTTTGGATTCCAGCAGTGCCATTTACTCCACCATAAACGCTATTTCTCGTCCTTAAAATGGGTATAGTGGCATTTTCCTCGCAGGTGTAAGGATTATGAGTTAATATTTGTAAAGGCCTCAGAACAGTGCCTAGCGATAGCCAGTAACTTATTTCATTATTAAGACCATTGCCTCACAGAATCTCATGGATTTAAGTTTAAATGCTCTTAAAAAGCAGAGAAATCAAAACTGTCACATTGTCTCAACAATCCCTCATTTTTAGTTCCTCGAGGCGTTCAAACACTGCAGACAGCAAGAAAGGGAACTGTCAAAAGAAAGAAGCCCCCGGTTGTTTGCTGGCTCCAGGTGTTCATTCTTCGTTCAAAAATTCCAGTGTGCTCCTGCCCGATCACACACTCTTCTAATCACGGTTTTGTTTTTAGTAAAACTAATCCGTACAGTCTAAGGGGTAAAAAGCAGAGCACTTCCCTCGACCATACTGAGACCTGGGTAAGCAGCAGTTGCCTAAACGCTGGCATTTCTAGACCTCCCTGAGGCGATAAAACACTCGTAATTATCAGAAACACAGCAAGAGCGCCACGAGGCCTTAGAACGGGCTGAACTTGGCCCTGGAGCCAACCAGGCGTGTCCGGGGCAAAGCCCAGCCTCCGCGCCGACTGCGGGCTCCACGTCTCTCAGCGAGAACCAGCGGTTTCCTTCCCGCGTCTTCCCAGCGCTTCTAAGGCCTAGGAAAGAGAGGCGCCTCTAGCGGGGCGAGACCTGACCGAGGCAGACACGGCAGGAAGGACCACGGCCTGAAGCGACTCCTATCGCGCACGGAGCTCACCCAGCGGCGGAAGCGGGCGGGGCGGGGCGGAAGCTGGAAGGGAGGGGCGGGGAGGCGGGCTGCCCTCCGAGAGCGGCGCGCGTTTCCGGCGTGAACGGCTGAGTGCTCGGGCGGGGGCACCACCGGCCGCTAAACGCGCACAATGAGACAGCGCTGAGCGCCGGAAGTGGGGCCGAAGGAAAACACGGAGAGGGAGCCCAGCCGGGACAGGAAGAGGCGGGGGACCGCGGCGGAGGCGGTGAGTGCTCCCGGATCCTTCTCCCCAGGTCCCTCCAAGACTCGCCTCTGGGGTGGATCTCCGGTGGGGTCTCCGGCCTCCAGAATAGAGGACGGGTCCGGCCCGGGAGATTCGTTGACTCCATCCACCCCCGGCCTCTTCATCCCGGTTGTGACGACCGGGGAGCCCCCAGGCCGGCGGGGACTGAGCTCTTTGGTTCTAGTCCGCATCTTCACTTTGTGTCAAACCTTGCGGGGGCCGGAAAAGAAGGGATTCGGGTGGAGACACTCGGCCCCGGCCCCTTGACCGGCTGGGGGGATCCCGGAACCCCACCGAGGAAGCAGGTCACTTCCTGCTTCCTGGTCCCCGCGGTGTCTTCGTGGCCAGGAGTGCAGGGACACCTCCTCTTTCACCTTTTCCCGAAGGGTGGAAACTGAGGCATCAGATGGGGATGGAAGAGGGAGGATTGCTGTTCGTGATAAAACCCAACTCGTTTGGGTTTGGAGAATGAGGACTGGGGAGGTTAGCTGGAGTTGTCCCCTGGTTGGCAACCCAGCCCCTCTGACTAAAGCCGAACCTTGGTGGGGAAACCTGCCCCTCCGTAACCCGAGAGATCTTAGGCTATGGTTCTGAATAGTCGTGAAGGGAGCTGAGACCCCCGGGACGGAGAAGTGGAGTTGAGATGTACTGTACTCACATAAAGTTTCGTTTACTTTGTATAACACTTAAAAGTAATTGCCAAACTTTTTTTTTTTTAAGATTGTTTCGGAAGTTTTCTAACTATATTCTTGGGATGAGGTGTTCGCCTATTTTGAAGAGAAGCGCTTTGTTATATAGGTAAAACCCAACCAACTTTTTTTTGTATAAACATTTTTATACTACATTTCTTGAGACTGTTAAGAAGCTTCCCTTATTTACAGATGTAATCTTCATGTTGAATAGTAAGTACTGTTTTCAAGAAGAATATTATAGGACTGATTAAGCCTCCTCACTTCTCTTGTAATACATTGATTACTGGAATTTAGGAAGGAAAGTCTTACAGGCTTTTGAGCATCTGTGCAATAATTGTGTGGCATTTTATATACTTGGTATGATATCTTGTTATAGTTTGATTGTTCCCCGAAAATGCCTTCCTTCAGGTGCAAGGAAGAAAACTGAAGTCAAGAACCATGGGAGATGGAGCAAAACCTTATTTTGTGAAGCGTAAAGACCGAGGGACTGTTGATGATGAGGATTTCAGAAGGGGTCACCCCCAACAAGATTATCTAATAATGGATGATTGTGCTAAAGGCTATGGCAATAAAATGGAAAAAGGCCTTCCAAAAAAAAAAATACCAGGGAACTATGGGAATACCCCCAGGAAAGGACCATATGCTGTTTCCAACAATCCGTATGCATTTAAAAACCCAATTTACAGTCAACCCGTTTGGATAAATGACACCCACAAAGATCAGAATAAGAGATGGCTATCTGATGAACTTGCTGGTAATTCAGACAGTTGGAGAGAATTCAAACCTGGACCTAGATTTCCTGTTACAAACCGACCAAGAAAAGACTCCTTTCAAGACAGTGAAGATGGATATAGGTGGCAAGATGGTCGAGGCTGCAGAACTGTAAGAAGACTGTTCAATAAAGACCTGACAAGCCTAGAAACCACATCAGAGATGGAAGCAGGAAGCCCTGGTAATGTGTTCCAACTTGTCAAGTTAGAACTCAAAGTCAGCTATGTCTTGTCTTTTTCATGCAAATGAGTTTTATTATTTTCACCAATACAGTTCCATTTTTTCACAGTTTCTGTTTATTTAATGTGATTATTTTGATGATTGTAATCATATTTGAGCAATTTCAACATATTGCATGTTTTGGTCCCTTTAAAAGTTTACCGTGAGGCTCATTTTACTTGAGTAAATATATTTCCCATTGGTCCTCTATACAGAAAAGGGTGTTCAGTCCCCCCGGGGACTGTATCGTAATTTCTGAGTGGCGTTTATGTGTTCTCTAAATTTTGTGTTTGAATAATGAATGTGTCTACAATATAAATGACAGAATATAAAGCTAAGAAAAACTTTATTTGATATAAAAACATAGACTGCATATATCTCCTGTCACAGAGGGATAAATGTCTTTTGGGTGGAGCATCAGTCTCCAGAGGAAGAAAGTCCAAGATTGTTCTTTTCTCAAAAGCAAGCATGGCAAACAGGTTGAGAAGCATTAAGTTTTGAAAGTCAGAAATACAGATAAAACTTTGCCTTTTAGTTAGAGTAAAACCAAAATTCATTTCTAAGTGCCCTGTGTGCTTGATAACAACTGCCACAAAATAATTGCTTAAACGTTTTCTAAAAGGCAAATAATAGATTTTGTCTGTGTAGCAATCATTTATGTAAACAAAATTATTTTTATGTAGTGTGCAATAATTACTGAAATGAAATAAAGTCATAAATTTCAAGGCAAAAATAAATAATGTTTAATCTGAAAATACAAATTATACTTGGAAAAATGGGCTTTTAAGTTTATTAGCTATAAGCCTTTTTTTTAGTGACCATATAGAATGTGTTGAAAACTAGCCAGCACTTTTTAAATGTTTTGAGTTTAAATGCATTTGGGCAATATTGATGCCAGAAGCCCCTTTCCTTCGTGTTACTTTACAGTGGCCAGTTTAAATATATGTTACCTGTAACCTGGACATTTAGAATACTTAACAGGGAAAAGGCTGCTTTTTATTTTTAGAGTGTCTTATGATAGTATTAAGTGGGAGAAAAGGTGCTGTTTTTCATTTTCTAGAATAGGAAAAGCAAGAGAAAATGCCTTGTATCAAACAGCAGAAACAGAATGGGGTATTATAGAGAAATCAAACAGTAGGCAGAGATGAAACCCTAGCCTCGTAAATACTTAAAGGAGAAAGAACTTGAAAGAATTGTCTAATGCAGTGCTCTGTTGTGATTTATCGAAGGTAGAATCAAAATTTTACAAAGCAGGCAGGCAGCTGAGGCTGGGAGAGGTTAAGTTTATCCAGACTTGTTCACACAGAATGCTAGAAGAGGAAGTGAAACTGAAATTTGTCCTGTGTTGCTATGGCCATTAGCTCAGCCTCTCTGGACCTAGAATCCTTTTGCTTTGTGTATTTTTTAATTCGGTGTATATTTCAGTATTTCCGTATTACTGTGTCCAGATGGGACGTGGATATTTTAATTTAGTTACCTTAGTTGGTATTTTAGAAAAGAAAAGGCTGATCTTGAGCAGCATTATAAGAAGATTTATAGATGAAGTTTGCAACCAGACAGGTATTAAAAGGGACTGTTTACAGACCAAAAACCTCATAAGGCACATATTCTTGTTTAGTCTTAAAAGCAACTAAAGAAGTTGCTTTTAAATGGTTTTGAATAGGACATAGATACATTTTCATTATCTTTTTTTATTAAAGGCAATCCTAAAGCCCCCATGTTCTCTATGAAATACTGGTGTGTGCCTTCACAATTGCTACATCAAGAACTGGTCAGCTTCTATCCCTTCAGAATCTTCATAAAGGAAATATTAAGCCTTCATATAATGTTGCTTACTGTAGAGAGAAATTCAGTTTAAAGTACAAACTTTGCACTGCACCCAATATCCTCAAGGATGTCACTAAAGGGAATGAAATTTTCCTTAAACCAAATGATATCTTACTAAGGAACAGTCTTGTTAAATCATGGAAGAAGATGTAATGAAAATTATCTTAGATTTGCTTTGTTTTTTAATACTTCCTAGTTTTCAGTTCTACATTAACTGCCCCTATTTCATCCTTCAAATATCCTAGATTGCCAGTATAATGTATTTGGGACAGTGCCATTAATGATCATAGCTGGAGAATATCCACTCAAATACACATGTCCTTTGTGAGTGGAATAATGGGCCATATGCAAATAAAATATGGGAAACTTGGAATACTGTATATAGAGAATTCATATTGCAAAAAACCTGAGATGAGTCAAGTAGACTTCCCCTAAGTAATTATGGGAACTTTTTAGCAACACCCAGCTTCGCCTCCCAAGATTCTCTCCGATGAGATTTTACTGGACCGTTTTTTACAACGCAGGCCTTGTCAGTTCTGTGCTAGTCTAGATATGAATGCATATGCTGCAAGAAGAGGTTTTTTAGTGAGTTCTTTCAGTTATTGTATTGTTAAAACAGAAGGCTGAATTTCAAAATTCCATCTGTTGCCAGGCAGCTGCGTTTGGGAGGGTCTCTCCCTGCGCACTAGGTGAAACAGCAGCTCGGACAGGGGAGGATTCTTGACTCTGAGAAAGAATTCTTGACCAGGTTGGACAAATGCTGGTAAGGAAGCAATTCATTAAAATGAGAGTAGCAGTGAATGGCAGAAGCTGTGCAGGCAGCAGAGAGCAAGAAAGAGCAGAGAATGGAAAGGGAAACTCATGAAACTCCTGCTTGGCATAAGGCAAATCCCTTGCTAACTCCTGAAGCCCGGGTCACCTGGTATCCAGTGTCCATTTGAATCTGCACAGCATGGGAACTGAGCCCCTACTACCCCAGGATCTGGAGGAGCTGCAGAGCACTGGATGGAATGAGTCTATGTTCTGAGAACTTCAGCTTCCCTACTTGTCTGAAATAAAATGGGAGAGAGAAAAGGATTGTGTTAAGACTAGAAAGCTGAATGAAATAGCAAAATGACAAAGACGTTTACCACTGGAGGTGGAGGCCAACACGTTCTTGACTTTATCGTGGAAAAGAGTTGAGAGACAAGTTCAGTCAGCTTATGCAACAAGAAAACTTATATGATATAAGACAATACACACTCAGGAGTGTGGGCAATCTGAGAGAGGAAGAGCACTTAAGGGTTTAGGGTTTGGGGTTTTATAGGACCTTTAGGTAGGGGTCAACATAAGGTATAATGTATATAGGTGATTCATAATTCCTTTGAAGTTTTGTTTTAAGAATAGGATTATTTAGGTCACTGTGTTGGTCCAGATCTTTGGCATTCTTTATCCACATACCTTCTTTTACACTTTGGAGGTCTATCTCCTGTCCTGGTTACAAAGTTACTTAACTGAAAGAAGAGGAAGAACAGCACATAGATTAAGTTAAAGAATAAACTGGGCCTTTTTCGGAGGCTAAGTAGATTTTACAATGACATGACCCTTGTGGCATTTCCCTGCCCTAACTCACATCCATGCTTTAATCTCCATTTCAAATCCCTTTGCTTTGACTTAATCATATAACCCTAGACAAGTTACTTATTTTCCTGGGCCAGCATTTTCCCCATCTGTAAAATGGGGATAATACTGTGACAGGATCACTATCGGGATTAAATAAGGCAGTGCACATAAAGTGTATGCATTGCATCTCTGGCATAATAAAAGACCCAATAATGTAGCTGCCATTATCATCAGACAATTTCTGCAGCTGTCCACTTCTCAATAAAAACAATAAGGAGTTAATTGTGTTCTTTGGAGGAAAACAAGTCACTTTTTTAGAAAATGACACCAAATAGAGTTATACTGAGAAGACTTTGTGATCAAGAAAAGGATTAAAAAAGGATTTAGGTTCCATATCAGTTGCTATTTTGTGAACTATTAGGAACTTTTCTAAAGAGATGCACATAATAGTGTAAATCTTTAATGAGTGCCTAAGAAACTTACGTTGTGAACATGCACATCAGAAGCAGTTATTTAGAGCTTGTAATGAGAAGCAAATTAAATGACAGGGACACCTCTAAACTAAAAAGTGCTTATCTCATATATGCAGACCAAGAGCCCTGTCCTTAAAAGATTGTGATAATTTAAATGGGAGTAGGGGACATGTTAAAAAACAAATATCAAGTTAGACTGATCTCTTCAAATGAATATTTACCTTTTAGTATTCTAGTTGTTTGGTCCATTTTAATTGCTTTTTGAAAAAACAAAACAAAACTGCATTTGTCCTAACTTCTTTAATTGTTTTAAATTGCCACTTACTGTATAGAAGCTGTATGTAGATTTTCACTATATGAAAGTTATGGTAATTGGAGCACAATGCTCGTTACTTTTCCTTTAGAGCTGTTGTCAATAGCTTTTTTAGAATTAAAGCTCCTGTATCTCCCTTTTCTGACAGTTTTTTTTTCCAATCAATTGTTTCATTGTAACTACTGCACAAGTAATGAGTTCTGCCGAAAACTTGACATACGAACTGCCTCTTGCAGGGCATTTCAGTAGCTTTATATTTTCAAAGACTAATTTTTGGTATGCCATTTAAAAGTGATTGAATCCATTTATCGCAATTTTAATTGGGGAAATGAATTTTATTTTAATCTTAGATGTTACTAAAAGCTTCATTTTCAGAACTTGAGAGAAGTTAGCTTAAAACAATTTTTTTAGATCAATTCTGCAGTCATCTTCAGTTTCACAGGTTGAAAAGTTGTAAGTTTAAAAAAGGGAACAGACGTATTAGTTGTAAGAATTGTAAAGCTAACGACAGAGTTTTTTAAAAGTGAGTTAGTCTGTACTTGTAGAAAACTTTTATTTCAAATAATTGTTTTTCTCCTTTGAAGTGTGCTTAGCCTGCAGCCCATTCAAAGAAGCTAAAATGAAAGTAAAGATAAAATGGGAAATAATTGTCCTTAGTAAATAAAATTTTGGCTTGGACTTCTTGATATTAATGTGGGGAAGGGTCCAATTATGTGGAGGCTAACTTTACAAATGAGCAAGGGATTTTTCACTCCAGACAATGTAGTTGATTTCTGAGTTCTCTGGAGTTCTGTGACACTTTGCTCTGTTGAGATTTTTCACTTCCAAAAAATAAAAGCAAATGTGGATAGTTTTCATGAGAATAACAGATATACTTACAGGCGTACTAGACAAGTACACTGAATTAGATACATGTACGTTAGCTACTGTGATATATTAAGTATATTAGAATTATAGATATTCTTGCCTTTAGAGAATAATTTCTACTATTACTTGAGTGTGCTCAGCAGTCTATAACAGGACAAATGACAAAATCAAATTGTATGGTTGAAGTGGAATTCTATTGAAGTTTTCCAAAAAGGTGATTTCTGTGTCTTGATGTATGCAGAGGTGCTTAATGAGCATTCAGGTGTTTTATCCATGGGAGAGCTATATACCTTTCCTTTTTGCTCTGTGCTAGATATCATTCAAATATCAAATGATTTAATTAATATGTAAAAAGACTTCTGTTTTTCACTCAGAGTGCTATTTTTCAACATTGCCAATATTTTTCCCCTAACTTAAGAAAACAAGAAGCAGAGGTCCAGACCTAGGAAGCCACGTAGAATTAGAAATGAAAATGAACAGGATGGAGACTTGGAGGGCCCTGTGATCGATGAATCTGTGCTCTCAACCAAGGAGCTGATGGGCTTACAGCAGGCCGAGGAGCGATTGAAACGAGACTGCATTGACAGGCTAAAAAGGGTAACATATTTTATCTGTTAGTTAAAATCCTTGTTTGGTTCAAAGTGTGTTAGTAATTGGGAAAATGTGCTTGGATGAATTAGGTATCGTACTTTGGTTATTAGCATTTATATACCACAAGTTCAGAGTGATGTTCAGTTTAATAGAATCACTTAAATACAAATGACTATTAGGATAGTGGTAAGGAATGACAATCATATATTAAAAGTTTTAAAAGTGAAGGGAAGATCATCTTTTGGCTAACTTTTGTTTGCCTGGATTTGTGAAGATGTCTATAAATCTCTCCAAATTTTAGCGACCAAGAAATTATCCCACAGCAAAGTACACCTGCAAACTTTGTGATGTTTTAATTGAATCCATTGCATTTGCTCATAAGCATATCAAAGAGAAGAGACACAAAAAAAACATTAAGGTAAGTTCATGTTTACTTGTCAGTTGTTATTGTCATCTTTGTCACTTTTCTCACATTAAGGCTATGATAGTAATAACTTTACTGCTGTATTATTGAGTTTAGCCAAAATACTTTATACTGTTCAGATACGTTTTGCCAGGCAGTCTTGTGAATTTCCTTAAGGACAGTATCAGGATAAATGAAGTCATTGACAGGACCTGGGTACATATCCTTAGGCCAGGAATAGTAAAGCAAATAATTTATCATTGCTGTTTTTAGTGTTCTTCCCTTGAGCTTTTTCCCTACTCCTGCCTTCCCTGTATTATCACTTTATGTGCATAAAGAAGTGTGTGTGTTGGATAAGGTAAAGACTAATACAGCTAAGGTGAGAGGGAGAACTAAGAAAAATATTCTGGCATATTCTAAAGGGTATTGTGTCAGTGAATGGTAGAAGGTAAAAACTGTGTGAGTCATTTTTAATCTTAACATTGATCTTAAAAGGAGAAGCAGGAGGAAGAATTGCTTACTACGTTACCCCCGCCTACACCCTCCCAGATAAATGCAATTGGTATTGCCATTGACAGAGTGGTACAGGAGTTTGGCTTACACAATGAGAACTTGGAACAGAGGCTAGAAATTAAACGGATCATGGAAAATGTGTTCCAACACAAGTTGCCAGGTATTTTCTAGATTTGTTTTTCTGTTCAGCTATCTAAAAGCACCTCATTCATTTTTCCTACCAGAATAATTTTCATGTAATAGAAATTGATTTGCCATGTCCATAAGCTCTTAATTTTTTGTATATTTTTGTTTTTCACTGGCTTCCCCCAAGGTAACAAAAACTTTGACATGCATAGTCATTAAACCTGTCTTCATTATGAATTTCACTGTGTGCATGTAATTTAAGTGTCCCATATTATTGGGGCACAGATACTATTTGAGATTCATGTGTATAAATTACCTTTCTACGTATTTAAATTGACACAATATTTTGTGTTAAAGAGAAGTATCCTGGAGTCATTTCTGGTTCTCTGTGATCTAAAAAACGTTCTATTTAACCACATTTAAAAGAGCTGCAACATCCAAAATGAGCTTTGAAAACTAATTGTAGTAGATTTGGTATAAATGTTTAATTAAATTTCCAAGTTATGTCTGTGGGGCCATGGAAAACTATTTCTTAGAAAGCCCCACAAGGGATTCTGAAACACAGGTGGAATCACTATTTAAATTTATCACCATATCATCCACAGAACTATTTATTCTATTGAAAGATCATTCATAAAGTATATCATCTCTATTCATATATAAGAAGAAAGGGCAAGAATCTACCATTTCATTGTGTAGGTATTTATTCCATCCTTTATATAGTTGACAAGTTCCCAAAAAGTCATTGTAATTTTGGTAATTTTTGCCACAGATTTCCATTGTAAAATTGAATATACTTCGTCATGGAAAACTTAAGACCCAAAGGAGTCATTTAACTTAAAACCACAAAGTCTCCTGACAAAAAGAGATAATTTTTGGCACAGTGGGGGAAACACATAAGTAAACACAGGTAGTACACATACACACACATCTTCCTCTGAAGACTGAATCACCTGCTGCCTAGCATTTTTAATTATGTCAGTAATATAATTATTTTCCAAAGATTTTCCTCAAGGGATTATTTATGTTAAGCAATTTTTGTTCATAATGTAGTGAGTAGTCAAAAGTGAGTATTGCAAAGTGACTTTATGATTATTTTTTTACATTTATAGTAACACCTATGTGTGCTTTCTAAGAGGTGAAATGTTTGCATTCACTCTTTAGTATACTATCAGGTTTAAAAAATGTAAAACAAAGTTAGGCATCCCTTTCAACTTTCACATTTTAAGAATTATTTCAAATAATCTTTCCTACACAAAATGTGAAATGACAACGTAAGAATTTTTTTAATGTGTTTTACAACTGACATAAAGAGTGATTATTAAGCAAAACCACAGTCAATGAAGCCTTCTCTGAAGGCAAGAGCAAAGAGCCACACATTGCTATCCTTTGTCTATACCAGACCTGAATACTGTTTTGCTTTTGTGTGTATTTTAATTGATGGTTCCATTTCTGAAACAGCAGTGTTTCATGATAGCTTTTGAGAAATTGTAATGACTTTCATTTACATTTTTTTTTAGCTTGTTCTCTGAGGTTATATGGGTCATCCTGTAGCAGCCTGGGCTTCAAAAATTCAGATGTAAACATTGACATTCAATTTCCAGCCATTGTAAGTACAAAATGAAATGTTGGAATTTTTACAGAGTGGTATGGAAATTCTTTTTACAAATACGAGTTATATATGAATATATTTTAGATATTTGAAGACAGTTCAAGGATAATGGTGGCAGCTTCTTCTCCTAAAATTTTTATTTTTATGTTCTGCCTGCCTTCAATTTCAGAGCATTTCTTTCAATTCTTTACAGATTTTCATACTTACTTCAAACATTGTTTTTTTTTAACCATGTCAGTAATGGGGCTATTTAGGTTATGTTAACCTGAAAAGATTGTCTTGGTAAAGTCTACTTTCCAATAGCAGGGAAGAATTTCAGATTTTCAACACTATGGATATCTAAACATACATGACCTGAAAGCTTAATTCACTCCTGAGTTTCCTCTCTTATGTACCTACTTTGTTGAAATAATTATAGAATCACAACTCGCCTAGATTTCTGGTTTAGACGTGATACAAAAATATGTTGATAAATCAGAAGTTTTAACTGGAAGGCATTTTAGTAGTATCCATTTATCCATTGATGGTTCCCATACGTAGGCCATTTTGCAGATGGTTTATGCCCATTTACCTGGGTTGTTAGTAAAAAATACAGATTCCTAGGTCCCACCCCCAGATTCTGTATTTCATAACCTCTCATTCTTTGCCATCTCCGACTACTCTAGCTACAAGGTCAGCTGACAATTAGATTTTACTATCCTTTTAACCTTAAATTCTGATTAGTAATTAACCAGCAAAGCATTTGTTTTGATCTCTTATCACTCATTCATTTAGCAAACATTCACTGAGTCCATGTTGTAAGCCAGGCACTATATGAGATTCTAGAGGACGAAATATAATTCCTCCCTCGTGGAATTCATACCTAGTGAAGAGAGAAGTAAGTACATACACGTAATTCATTATAATGCGAGTTTTGCAGGTCAATAAGGCACTCTGACAGAAAACAAGGGACAGATAACAGTGGTCATGAAGGCCTCTTTGAAAAGAGAACATTTAAACTGAACTCTAAAAGATGAAAAGGGGTGGGGGGAGCAAAAGGGTTAAAACTGCGTTTCAGACAGAGGGAACGGCTTTTTTTTTTTTCAAGCACCCTAAATCAATAAGAGTTTTGGCCTGTTAGAGGAGCTAAAAGGAGGATTGAACAGACCAGAGAAAGAAGAGCATAAGATTAGGATAGAGTAGGCTGGTGTCTCCATGCAGGATCTGCAGTCCATGGCAAAGAATTTTATTTTCACCTAAGGGTAGTAAGAAGCCATGGAGTTTTAAGGAAGAGCCTAGACTAGGTCCAGTTTATGATTTTAAATGGTTTTGGTTCCCAGGTAGGACAAGGATTAGAGAAAGACAAAGGCAGGACTACAGTAGAAATCAATCAGCAATCAGCTGAATTAGTCTGATAGAGAGGTTGATAGTGTTAATAGTTTGATAGCTTCTAGCCACAGCTCTGAGATTCACTGAGAGGCTTACCTCAGGAATTAGGTTTCAGGAATTAACTGTGTGGTAGACCTCTTCTGCCCCATTCATCCTCCATTGGTGCTAATCTCTGTCTCTTGACTGATCTGTGCACACAGCACAATAATTCAGTTTTTTTACTTTGGTAGCATTGTGCTTTCTAATTTGGAAAGCAATTTGGATAACTTCAGATGGCTGTGTATTATCTCAGTGAAACAAAAGTACTTAAGAATTATTTGATTATTCATTGATTTATTTTCTAGATGTCTCAGCCAGATGTTCTTTTACTTGTTCAAGAATGTTTAAAGAACAGTGGTAAGGTCAAATTCTTTACGCCTTTTGCTCTTAAACTTTTTTTTGTCTATAATTTGAATATATCTTACTTCTCAAACTTTGAAAATAGGAAGTCACGTGTTTTCTTTCTTTAACTGTTTATATGGGTAATATCAAAGCAAATGCCCATAAATGAGAAGCATGTTAATTAGAGTCATGTTAATTGTTCTATGCAGAATAATTATTTTGTAAGTAAAGCTTTTAGCTTGATGATAATGTCACAATTTATAGATAGAGTCTTAGACTGAGAAAAAAATGCAAAATATATAAAATTTACTCTTGACAGTAAAACTAAAGGATAATTGCTCTATTCCATGGCTTAAATTAATACCTTATAAATGATAAATACGTGTGACCAAGCCCTGACTGATGAATCAAATAGTTCTTCCAGTTAGATTTCCCAGTTATCCAAAAGTATCATCTAGCTCAGGGTGTTAGAGCTTCTTTTGATTTCTGTGGGCCTCATCAAACTATCTCATCCCTTGAGTTATTCCTTCTCATCCTTCTTATTTCAGCTAAATGAATATTTAAAATTTAAACATTTCTTCTTAACTTCAGTCAGTATGTATTGTGACCCCAAATATCTTAGTAGCTTTTGCAGCAGTTATCCTTTTGAATGTCCTACCCATTTTCCTGATTATGTTATCTGTATAACATTTAAATATTCTGATTGAATAATGTAGTCTTTTCCTATCAAACATTAGTTTTGCAAAATAAGGGTTTCAATGTGATTACTTGATTCCTGAATGAATACTATTTTCCTTTTCAAGTTATCGCAGAACTTTATTTCATAATGGTCTTTCAAAAGGCCAGACAGATAAGTCATAGGTGGTACTTATACTTTATCTAGTTCTGCTTCTAAACAAAGGTTTAATTAACCTATTGAATATTTTTTTCTTCTTTCCTCAGAGTCTTTTATTGATGTTGATGCAGATTTCCACGCTAGGGTGCCGGTGGTGGTGTGTAGAGAAAAGCAAAGGTCTCGGTTTCTTTAAGCTGCTTATGTATTAGATATTAACTTGCCACGGGCACATGTATTTCACTGTGTCTTAATGTCCGGTTTGTAGAGTGACAAGCTCTTTATGTGATTAATTTCACAGCCTCACTACTAGTATTCTCCCTATACTTTTGGTATTTGATGCAAGAAGAAAAAGTTTTATTTTAAGAAGAATAAAGTTACTTAAAAGGAAAAAATACAGGAATGGAAGCATTTTGACTCATTTTAATACAGTAAAAAATAACTTTATCAAATGGTGCTTGCTCTAATCACCTTTATTTGCCATCCTTTCTTAGCCACATTTTTAGCAGTGCTGAATAACAATTAATATGACTTCACCCGCATACCTCTCTCCCTCCGTCTGGAAGCATTATCTTCACCGCTGTACATGGGTGGTTTGTAAACTGTACTGATTCTTCATTTGGTAGATTCCTCCATGTCTTGGAAAACACCCTTTTACAAAGATGAATACATGCTCCCATTTGAAGCTTTTTACAATATTTTCCCAAAAAAAATCGTTCTAGTGAAACACAAAGATTTAGTTCTGAAAAATTGAGTTTACTCAGAAAATAGCTGCTTTATCTTTCTTTAATCTTAAATTACCCATGAAGGTTTAGTGAATGTAAAGTGTTTTATTTCATTTTTAAGATATTTGTTATCAGTGTAAATTAGTTGTTATTGGTATAAAAGATATTTGATACCTGTATAACACTTCGTATCTTTCTCTTTTTTCCTATTCTCACCCTGTACCCTACCAGTGGTCTTCTTTGTAAAGTGAGCGCAGGAAATGAAAATGCTTGTCTGACAACAGGTCATTTAACTGCCCTGGGCAAACTCGAATCAAAGCTAGTTCCTTTGGTGATTGCATTTAGGTACTGGGCAAAGGTAGGTTTCAATTCTTTAAATGCATGAACACATTCTATGTATGCATAAGCAGTATGCCTTGATTTTTCTGTGGCTAATTTAATCTTAAATGTTTAGATGTATATTTATAGACATCAAGAGAGTAGGCATCTGAGTATTAGAACAGAAATTTAGTGTGTACATAAAGAAAAATTTAGTGTTTCTATTTCACTATAACAGTATTACTCAAAAGGTCAAAACGATTGATAGTGCTTAATAAACCTCAGCTTTTGGGTCAAATCCCAGAGGATATGTCCCAAGAATTTGCATTTTGACTAATTTCCCAAGGTAATTCTCAGGCACAGGAAAGTTTGGGATAAAACCTCTCATACCATTTCCAGAATTACACCAGAGACTCTAAAAAATGAAAGCCACTATCTGGTCTTTTATATTTCCACAAGGTTTTAAATATGGCATCCTGATAGAAATGCACTAATAAATATTACAGCATTTAATAATCCCCTAAAATAGAAGGTCCCCTCATCATTATAAAATGGAGATTTTGTGTAGGTGCTTTATGGAGAAAAGCTAAAGCTTCACTGATAATGGCAGTAACAATATATAGTTCCTGGTGCTTGAGTCCAGGATGGATGGAGGATGCCCAGTCTTAACTAGATGAATTGTTAATTACAATATGCCATCCTTTGAAAGCTGCCTTCTGCTTCATCACTATGTAAGCTATGCTTTTTAGTTGTTATTTCTGTTAGTGCTAATCATCCTTCTGACCAAAGCATGCGTTTTCAAGGGAGCAGATTAGGATGAGGGGACCATTAAACTGAGTAAAGGTAATTGGGTTGCACTTGGAATTGAAGCATCAGTAAATCATGTAATACACAGGAGTAAGGTTCAGGTTTTAGACCAAGTTGTGTAAATGACAGTTGGTTCAATGGAATGCTTATCCTCTTTTCTCTCCTTTGTAGCTATGCAGTATAGATCACCCTGAAGAAGGAGGTTTGCCACCTTACGTGTTTGCCCTGATGGCCATTTTCTTTCTTCAACAGAGAAAAGAACCCCTTCTGCCTGTTTATCTAGGATCATGGGTATAAACCTTTATTTGCTTATATATCTGATAATAATTTTATTACAGTGCCCCAATCCCTTATGCATAGTTTCAAAATCTAAAAACCTAACCAGAATTGACATGCATTTACTTATCCTACTAGTGTTAATATTCCTACCTTTCACTGCTGAAATATTAGTACACTTGACTATAGGATGCTGCCCTATACTCTACTAGGGATATTAATACTTTTCTAAACTGAAAAAAACCTGTTAATTGTGAAACACATATGACCCTGAGAGTTTCAAACAAGAAAATGTGAACCTATATTAAATTTATCGTTTGGTACACACTTACTTTGGGTACAGTTTTATACTTGGATACTTGAGTTTACATATCACCTTCAGACAGACTGTAGGAATTATTGGTTCACTGAAAATTACTTTCTATTTCTAGTGTTCTTTGTTCTCCATTCCCTGTAAAACAAAAGAAAATTTTAAGTGTTGAGATTGCTACCTGTACCACAAGATGCAGAACTAAGTCCTGACTTCTTGAGTAATATTTCAGCATTTAAGATGAATTTGACTTCAGCAATGTTACCACTCTTTCTTGCTAGATAAATTGAAATTCAGTTGATTTATTCAAATAATGAGATTTCAGAAGAAGCCATTTCAAAGGCAAAATGATTTTATTCCCATCCTCTTGGAAACCTCACTTTTAATCCCTAGGTGTTTATCTTGATAAAATCTTATGTGTATGCTTACTTTATAAAAAGATTCACTTGATGGAATGCTTACTTTGGCACACTGAATATTTTAACTACCTTTCTTAACTCTTCTTACTGTATGTAGGATTCTCATATAAGGAGGGTGTATTATATAGAGCAGTAGCTCTTAACTTGGAGTACATATCAAAAAAATAGTATTACATGGAATGTTGTCTTTATATTTAGTAAGTTGATAATTAAGCATGGACCTTTACCTGCCAGGCTCTAGGAGTAAAGACTAGTGCAGAGTAAACCCCATGTAAATTGTGTCCTGGCATAAGGATTATAGTCTGCTGTGTGTCCTAGTTGCCTAAATGGGGCTCTCTTTGTGCTTGTGGTACTGAAATGAAATAATTCAGGGCACCAAGGAGGTATCTCTGCTAGACTGTTCTGGTGAAAAAAAAAAACAGTGAGAAAACAAAGTCAACCCTTAGTTGGTAAATAACCCTTTCCATTAGACCAAAATACTGATCTGTAAAAGTCTTTGAAATTTTCCTTGCATTTTAATCCAAGAGTGACAGGAATTTTAGGATGGAACCAAACCAGTTACACTCCTGTGTCAAAATTGGCCTTAGAACAGGTTTGATGTATTGCCATGTTCACAACTGTCTTAGTGAGATCTGCCTTTTCTTATGTCCTGATCATCTCTAAGTAGTCATTTGTCACTTATGTGAAGATGCAAGAAAGTTGTGTCTATTCTGGTGATCAGAGATTCTCCTCAGGATTTGCTTAAGAACAGTACAAATACCCTTTTCTATGAACAGTTTATTTCCTTTGCAGTGATACTGGACATCTCTAAAGTGACACTGAATTTGGCTTTGATCCTTCCTTTTATTTATTTAAGGCTTAATGATAAAGCAGGTATGTGGTGACCAAACACTGGATTGCATTCTATGGATCAAATAAGACAAACTCTTACTGCCTGAACCAAAATGGTCCACATATTTCAGCCTTTTAAAAACAGTTGGGCATCAGTGTGCTGGCTTCTGCTAGAGTCCTTAGTGAAATATATCAAGGAAGTGAGGGAAAAGAATTGAAATTCAGTACTTTACACATGCCAGATATTTTACATCATTATTTCTGCAGGAAATCCATTAAAAACTTCAAAATTACATGTATGAAAGTATCTAAACTGTTAATTCCTTCAAAATCTCCAGCACACTGTGTGTGTCAGTCATAACAGTGCTAGATCCTAAGGGGAATACACAAATGAATATAACTAAATTGTCTATCAAAAAGTTTAGAGTATCAAGCCTCTGCTCCTGATCTGTCTTTTCAAAAATCTTTTAGCCATTTTCTCCCAACCTACTTGGTTCTATTCCAGTTGGAGACTGTCCTCTCTGACATTTGACTCCCAGTTAAAACTCCCATTTTATTGTCATAAGCTCTTGATATAAAAGTCAATCATAGTGAATTATGAATGATGAATGGATTGAGCCCTTTCTCCTTAACTTCTTTTGTTGATGTTATCTGGAGTCTGCCTTATTTTGAATTATATAAGTGTAACATATAGCAAACAATATTTAAACCTTTAAGGATGCCAGATAATATAATAGACGAGTAGTTTTAAAGTTTGACAGCCTTGTGATTCATCCTAGTTTTGGCACTATATCCTTATGACCTTGAGCAAGTTATTTAATTTCTGAGCCAAGTATTGTCACCTGAAGAATTCTGAAATGAGAATGAATGTAAAGCTCCTGAAACAAGGTAGGAGAACAAATGTAGTCCTTTTCCTTCCAGTAGAAAATCAAGTTCCACTTATAGTACACAGGCCTGAACTCCTCAGTGATCCTTCTCTAAATAGCAGCTGTAAATTCTTGACACAATACAAAAAACAAACAACATGAAAGTTCTGGAGACTGAGCAAATGCCAGCAGACTATGGAGAGAAGTCAAAACTTGGAATAAGTGACCAACAGACTGAGTTTCTGTTTGTGACTCTACTAAAGGCAACTCTTTTTTTTTTAATGAAGGTATCATTGATATACAATCTTACAAAGGTTTCACATGGGCAACATTGTGGTTACTACATTATTCACCCATATTATCAAGTCCCTCCCATACCCTTTGCATTCACTGTCCATCAGCATACTAAGATGCCACACAGTCACTACTTGTCTTCTCTGTGCTGCACTGTCTTCCCCGTGACCCCCACCACACCATATGTGCCAATCATACTGTCCCTCAATCTGCTTCTCCCTCCCTCCCAACACTGTCCCCCTCACCCTTCCCCTTTGGTAACTGCTAGTACCTTCTTGGAGTCTGTGAGTCTGTTGTTTTGTTCCTTCAGTTTTGCTTTTTTTACACTCCACAAATGAGTGAAATCATTCGGTACTTGTCTTTCTCCTCCTGGCTTATCTCACCGAGCATAATACCCTCTAGCTCCATCCATGTTGTTGCAAATAGTAGGATTTGTTATCTTCTTATGGCTAAATAATATTCCATTGTGTATATGTACCACATCTTCTTTATCCAATCCATTCATCTACTGATGGACACTGAAGTTGCTTCCATATCCTGGTTATTGTAAATAGTGCTGTGATAAATGTGGGCATGCATATGTCTTTTTGAATCTGGGATCTTGTTTTCTTTAGGTAAATTCCTAGGAGTGGGATTCCTGGGTCAAATGGTATTTCTGTTTTTAGTTTTTTGAGGAACCTCCATATTGCTTTTCATGATGGTTAAACTAGCTTACATTCCCAGCAACAGTGTAGGAGAGTTCCCCTTTCTCCACATCCTCACCAGCATTTGTTGTTCCTTATCTTTTCAGTGTTGGCCATCCTAATTGGTGTGAGGTGATATGTCATTGTGGTTTCTATTTGCATTATATCCCTCATAATTAGCCAAGCACGCAGGGAGGAGCCTCTGCATTATGTCCCTGTAGCTGCTGTAGTCAGGGCTGCCCTCTGGCTGGCCTGGCGAAATGGCAGAGACAGCAGTTTTACTAACCAATGCTGGCTGGGTAGAAGGAACGGCAGACTGCATATCACAATGGGACACCTCAGTGGTTGTCGCCAGCCAGGAGGATGGAGCTCCTGAAGCTCCTGAAAGTTCCCAACTTTCTGGGCTGAGTGTGACAGGACGATTTTGTCCTCCTGTCCTTTTCCCTGAACAGCAAGCTCTGTGTAATCCTTGCCCCTTTAACAGCCCTCTCGCTGTTGGAAAGTCTTTCAAAGTGCCTGCCTTTCTCTTGTCCCAGAGTGGCCAGTTGTGGTTACCTGTTCTCCACAAGCAGCTGGAATCTCAGTCTCTCCAAGTATTCCACCTGTCTTTGCTTCCCAACCCCACTAATCTCCAGAGCACCATGTAATGTAGGTTTGTGCTCCCAGAGCAGATTTCTGGGGCAGTCCTAGGCCTCCACCCTCTCCTTGCTCCATTTCTCTTCCGTCGGTGAGCTGGGATGGGAGGCGGGCTTGGGTCCCACCGGATCATGGCTTTGCCACTTACCCTTTTCCATGAGGTCTTCTCTTTTCCCCAGTTGTAGGCAGTCTGTCAGTCTTTTTCCCAGTCGCTTTCAGGATTAGTTGTATTTGCTATATTTTTGTATTACATGTGGTTTTGGGAGGAGGTTGCTCTCTCACTTCTCACACCTCCATCTTGAAGCCTTCCCTAGAGGCAACTCTTAATAGAAAAAGTAGTGCTCTTTCTGGTCACAGGAACTAGGTCCACCAGATAATGAGGAGGAAAACCCCAGAGAGGAAAGATACAGAGAAGTGGATCCCTTAATTCTAGGTGTCAGCTCAGTACATCTCTGACTAACTCCTGAACTTGTCCAGTCCATCATATAAGGAGCTTGGAAGTCATCACTCCATCCTCACAAAAAAAATAAATACTTAAAGAAACTGAAATCAACAACTTTTTAGAGCCATTAAAGAGTTAAGGTCACAAGGGAAACCAATGCCTCCAGAATTGAAGAGAATCGTGAATACCACAAACTATAGCTTGTCGAAACGGAAGCCTACCCCTGGAGCCAATACTAGGGAAGGAAAATTTAGACTGTGGCTCTTGATGCTCAGTTTGGACAAGCTTAAGTGAAAACCAGGGGCCCAGTCTTAGTGGACCCTCAACATTTTCATGAGTTTTACCTCCAGGAACCCCACCAGGTTCTCAAGGTGAAGATCTATCCCCTGGTACTTTTGGCAGAGTGAAGGAATAAAAACAGCCGTTTTGAAATAGGCCTAGAGCATTCTATTCTCCTAAACAAAAGTCTGCCCTCAAGGGAAACTCTTTTATCAGAGCCTAACCACCTTGATTTTTACCAGTGCTTAATTGCCCAAAGGGAAAGAAAAATATCCAGCTCTGCCCACCTCTAGCCTTCCTTTCTCACCTCAGGTGGGAAGGACTGAGAAGTACTTTGTGAAGGTCAGAACCCTGGGCCACAGGCTCAGTAAAAGACTGAGACCTGGTCATAGGACTATAAAATGCTTCCCCCTCCCCCCCACGTTACTACCACATTATTAGGTCTCCAGTATCGTGACCAGATAACAATGGAAAGACCTAATTTAAGAAGAAGTCTTTTGGGAAACCCAAAGACAATAAGAGAGACAAAAACGAGGACACTGGAGGAATCTACATCTTCATCAAACAGTAAACAGCTTAACTCCTATCCAGATAAAATCTCACACTAAAGGCCTATCTACCTCAGTTCCTTTTACCTAGTACATATATCCAACTTTCAACAAAAAATTACAAGGCATACTAAAAGGCAAAAAACATCATTTGAAGAGACAGAGCAAGCACTGGAATTACCAGACCAGAAACTGAAGACAACTGAGATTAATATGCTAAGAGCTCTCATGGAAAAAATGCAAGAATGACATGCAAGAACAGATAAGTAATATAAGCTGAGATATGAAAACTAAGAACAAATCAAAAGGAAATACTAGAAATCAAAGCTATAACAAATGAAGAATGCCTTTGATGGGTTCATCAGTAGACTGGACACAGCTAGGGAAAGAATCCCTGAGCTTTCCTCAATAGAAACATCCCAAACTGAAAAGCCAAGAGGGAAAAAAAAAGGAACAGACTAAAAACTTCAGGACAGTTACTAAGCTTTGTACTGTATGTATAAAGGAAATACCAGAAGGGTAAGAAAGAGAAGGGTATAGAAAAAATACTTGAAGTAATAATAACTAAGCATTTTCCAAAATTTATGACACATTTCTAAATCACATATGTGAAGCAGACAAAAAGACAGTTAAGAGCTAAGACTTGAAAAACTGAACTGAGGTTGGAGCCACCATCCACCTGAGATGTGACAGTCTACAGTTTGTCTAAGTTAATTACCTGAGAAACAAAAGTTTCGGTGTGTTTAGAGTAACAAAGAATCCAGTATTTTTTCACAGTACAGTATAGTATCACAATATCCAGAGTATGATTCAAAATTAGTCAACATATAAAGAGCAAGGAAAATGGGACACACCCTCAAGAGAGAGAAATTATGGGCTGCCAAACCCAAGATGAAACAGCTACGGGAACTATCACAGACTTTTAAGTAGGTTATTGTAACTATTATCCATGATATAAAGGAAATACACTTGCAATAAATGAAGAGATAGGAACTATCAGGCAGAGAAATACAAAATGTAAAAAGAACCAAGTGGGAATTTTAGAAGTAAAAATATATCAATTTTTAAAATGTACTGGAAAGGCATCATAGAATGGAGATGACATAGAAAAAGAGTCAGTGAATAAGAAGATAAATGAATAGAAACTAATCTGAAGAATAAGAAAAGTTTAAAAAAAATAACTGAGCCAGTAGAGAAAGACAAATACCAAATGATTTCAATCATTGTGGAGTATAAAAACAAAGCAAAACAGAAGAAATGAAATAGCAGTAGACTCATAGACGCTGAGAAGGGACTAGTGGCTACCAAGAGGGAGGGTTTGGGGTGGTGGGGAGAAGGGGATTAAGAGTCACAATAACTCACAATCACAATATAGGTAGATCACAGGGACGGTAGTACAACAAGGAGAATACATTTAATGACTCTATAACCTCTTACTGCGTTAATAGGCAGCGACCGTAATGGAGGGAGTAAGGACTTGATATCATGGGTGAATGTTGAACCACTGTTGTATATTTGAAACCATTGTAAATTGTATATCAGTGATACTTTAAAAAAAATAAATAAATGAGCATCAAGAACTTGTAGGGCAATTTCAAAGAAATCTAATCTGTGGGTAATTTGAGTCCTAGAAGGAGAGGAATAAAAGAATGGAGCAGGGAAAATAAAGCCAGAAACTTCCCAAATTTAATAAAAGACATAAATTTATAGACTCAGTAACCTAAGCAAACCTCAAGTAAGATAAATTCAGAGAAGCATGCTTAGCACATCACGGCCTAAAAGGTGGAAACCAAAAACAAACAGCAAAACTGAAAAGCAGCCAGAGAAACAGCCTATATAAATAAGCAATGTTTTGAGTGATGGCCAACTACTCATCAGAAACCACTAAGTAATCATTTCACAGTGTGTACATATATCAAACCATCACATTGTAAACCTTAATATATATATAAAACTTCTTGTCAATTATACGTATAATAAAGTCAGGAAAAATATAAAGTCAAACTAAGACTATGCTATTATTAGATGAGATAGATTGCAAGAGAAAAAATATTACCAAAGACAGAAAGGAACAATTCACTATGATTAAGTTTTTCAGGAAGGAAAAGCAGTCATAAATGTTTACATCTATTAAGAGAGCACCAAAATAGATGAAGCAAAAATTGACAACCCATTCCACCACCTGAGTAGGAGATTTTAACACCCTCTCAGCAATTGTCTTCTATGTTAGCTAAACAAAAACTGAGTGAAGACATAGGAATTCAATAGACACTGTCAATACCTGGATCTACTTGATATTCATAGAACACTACATTGTAGGACACATGTTTTTTCCAAATGCATATTATATGTTCACCAAGATAGACCATATGCTGATTTATAATAGAACTTCCAGTACCCTTCAAAGGATTGAAATCATAACTATTATTGGCCACAATGGAATTAAATTAGAAATCAGTAACAATAAGGTATTTAGGAAAATCAAATATATTTGGAAATTAAACAGTGTACCTCTAAAATCTGTGGTTCAAAGAAGAAATCACACAGGAAATTAGAAAATACTTTGAACTAGGTGATAAAAATATAAGACATCAAACTTTTTGGGATAAAGCTAAAATAATGTTCACAAGAAAATTTATGGATTTCAATGCTTAAATTTAAAAAGAAAGATCCAAAATCAGTGACTTAAATTTGCACCACAAGAAGCTAGATATAAAAGAGCAACATAAATCCAAAGTAAGTTGAATAAAGGAAACAAGAGGAGCAAATTCAGTAAGTAGCAAATAGACTAACAGTAAAGAAAATTAACAAAACCAAATTAATTCTTTTATCAACAATATTGATAATCCCTTGATAGACTCATTACGAAGAGAGAACACAATATCATGAATGAAAAGAGACTTACAGATGTAAGTGGATAAAAAAGAATATTACAAACAACTTTCCTACCAATAAATGAGAAAACCTAGGTAAAATGGATTTATCCTTGTAAGACTAAATACAAAAAGAGCATTCAGGAAAAAATAACCCAAGGAGCCTTTATCCACTGAAGAAATTGAATTTGTAATTAAAAACCTTCCTATGAAGAAAATTCCAGGACCAAATGGCTTTACTGGTGAATTCTGTCAAACATTTAAGGAAGAAATAATGCCAGCTACACAAATCTTTCAGAAAACAGAAGAGGAGAAATAAGAGGCCAGCATTACCCTGATACCAAAAGCAGACAAAGAAAAAGCTATACCCCAGAAACCCTCATGAGCATGGACACTGAAATCCCTAGTAAAATCTTAGCAAATCAACTCAGAAATACACAAAAGGGATATATTCACAACCAAGTAGGGCTTCTTCCAGGAATATAAGGTTGATACAGCACTTGAAAGGCAATATAATTCACCATTTTAACAATTAAAGGAAAAAAAATGATATCATCAATAAATGTAGGAAAGAAAAAAAATAAAATTCAAACACCTGCAAACTAGGAGCAGAAGGGAACTGCTCGGCGTGAAAATGGATGTCTGTAAAAAACATATACAATTAACGTCATACTTAATGTTGGTATCCTGGACATTTTCCCTGTACCACTGGGGACAAAAACTATGTCCACTATTACTATTCAATATTTACAGGAAGTTCTAGCCATTACAATAAGGAAAGAAAAGAAAAAGGTATAAAAATCAGGAAGGAGTAGAAAGTTTCTCTTCTCAGGTCACATGGTTATATGGAAAATCCTCAGAAAACTACTAAACAAGTCCTAGAACTAACAACTAAATTTAGTAAGATCATAGAATACAAAAAATAGACAAAGATCTATTGTACTTTGATAATTAGCAGTATAAGTTTTAAAAAATTCAATTCATAATAGTGCTTGAAAACATAACAGTATTTAAAAATAAAATTAACAAAAGACTCACAAGACCTCTAAACTGAAAACTAGAATATTGCTGAAAACATTAAATAAGAACATAAGTAGAGACATACCAAAGTCCATGGATTGGAATCATTGATATTGTCATGTATGATGGTCATTTCGTTTTCAACAGGATTTCATTGGGGGAAAGTCTTTTCAGCAGTTGATGTTGGAAAAACTAGATGTCCATACAAAAAAAAATGAACATCAAACTTTTACCTTACTATATACCCCCAAATTAATTCTGATAGATAAAAACTTAAATGTTAAAGTTAAAATCATGAAATTACCAGACGAAAACCTAGGAAAAAATCTTTGCAGGCTATGGGTGGGTAAGAACATTAAAAGCATAAACTATATGAATAGAGAAAAATATTGAGAAATTAAACTTTGCCAAACTTTAAAACTTTTATTCTTCAAAAACCATAAATGTTAAGAGAAAAAAAACACAAGCCTCAGAATTGAAGCAAATAGTAAATACATACATCTAACCTGGTATTTTCCAGAATGTTTTCTATAGGATAGTCGTTTATTCAGTCAGTGAGCAAATCCTTTTTGAGCATTTATCTTGTGCCAGACACTATTCTGGATGCTAGTAGAGTTAGAACAGTGAACAAAATAAAATCTTTCCTCATGTTTGTATATCCAGTGGAGTGAGAAGTACGTATCAAGTGGCAGTAATGTCTCTGAGGAAAAACAAACCAAGGTAAGAAAGACTGAAAGTCAAAGGGGAGGAGCTATTTAGAGAAAGATTTGAGCGAAGCCTGACTATAGTGAGGGAGATGGGCTGTTAGCGGGGAGAGCCTTCCCAACAGGGAACAGCAGAGGTCAGCTCTGAGCCAGGATACCAAAGATAAGTCAAAGAAGAGCCAGATTACTTAAGGTTCTTTCTAGGCCCTGGAAAGGCTTGTGAATTTCATCCCAAGTAAGGGAACCATGGTGAGTGGGTAGACAAGGTGTTGTGTTTCAGAAGGATCATTCTGTCTGCTGAACCAAAGAAGTAGTTTATTTGATGTGGAAATACATTCAGGAAGATGGAATACCGTATCCACACCCACCCACAATTCTTTATGTACATCACCTTTAAACATGCACCTGTTTAAAGGCAGTAATAAATCCCAACGTCCAATAAAGAAAGAACTCAGATTTCTTTGGCCTTTTGAGTCCAGCCTGTCTTGAGCAATTTGCATCTCAATAGTATGAACAGAAGCAATTTCTTGCATTTATTGGATATTTGCTGCATGCCATACTCTGTATGAGTGCTCTGTGTCTTATTACATGTCACAGCTCTCCCCGTGAAGAAGGTTCTAGTGTTACCTCTCCTCACAGGAACCTGAGACCTAAAGAAAGTGAGCACCTTACTGAAGGCCTCACAGCTAGCCCTCACATGAGGGAGTCAAGATTTGGGCCCAGGCAGTTTTACTCCAGATCCCATGGCCTTAGGTCTCGGCCATGTTACCTTCTCTTAGACTACTGACTGAAGAATTATTTCACAAACTCAAGAACTCTTTTCTTTTGTCACACCAAAACCCTGTTTTTTACCTTGAAGAATATTTAAATTTACAGCTCTCTCAGGAGGTATTCTATAAATAATACTTTGTATGTTTTCAGTGTACTTTAAGTATTTGATCTTTTCATTTCTTCCAGGATTAATATGCTCTGATACAAAATTGTTTCTACCTTGTAACAGTATGTGTGTCTTAATTTTTCCTAGATTGAAGGATTCTCATTAAACAAACTAGGGAACTTCAACCTCAAAGACATTCAGAAAGACGCTGTGGTCTGGGAGTATACTGAGAATGCCGCAGTGGGTGCAAACACGGCAGAGGGAGAGACACCAAAAAAAATGCCCATTAGAAGGGGACAGGTCTGTTCTCGCTCATTCCTAATTTTACTGTGTATTTTGAATACAGTTGTTAATTGTGGAGTTCATGAGTTAATCAGTCTTCCTCTCTTCTTTCCTCAGCTATCTTACCTATTTCATGGATGTTTCATTTCCTGGTCTTTTCAGTCATTTGATTAGACAAGTAATGAAAAAACTTACAGTTCAGATCTCTAAATCCATAGTTATTCATGTAGATTTTTTTGTGAGCAGGGTCCTGTGAAAGATAATAAGAACTCAGATAAATCCTTTGTCTACCTTCAAGGAGCTTAGGTCTTAGATGGTACGAGTTTTAAATATATTAAAGGTTAACTAACTTCATGACTGAAATAACTGTGAATGGGTATATAGTTTAATGTACTTGTCCTCACTCATACCATTAGGGGTGGACAGGGAAATGTATGCACAAGGAGAGAATTTCCATTTAAATTTCAAACAAAAGTCCAAGCAATGTAACTAGTAATAGGAGTAGGGTTCTGCCCCAAATTGGTGAATGGTTTCTGACCCCTCATTCTTCCCCATAACCCTTTGATGAAATGACAGTATTGTCCACAAAGTACTTCTGAGACCAGGATTCTATGCCAGCTCTATACAAACAAGTCACTCCCCTAGTCCATGCCTAAAGTGAGGAGGTAGTGGTGAGTTGTAGATTCTCCAGTTGTGTTTTCTAGAATCCTTGAGCACAGGGCAGGAAGGGTGGAGGTGTGACCAGGCTCCCCCTGTTGCCACCAACACCATGTTTATCTGTTTTCCACTTGGGGTTCCAGTAGTGGATAAGGGCATAGGCTGTGGAGCCAGAATATGTGACTCTGTATCCCAGCTCTTCCCCTTCCTGGCTGTGTGTCCTTGAGCAAGTGACTTACTCTTTCTGTGCCCCAGTTTCCTCACCTATAAATGGAGATGACATTGGTACCCTCTCCTAGGGTCATTGATTCACAGAATGCTTAACTCAGTGCCAAGCATGTGGTAAGCACTCAGTAAATGTTAGCTGCTACTCTTATTTTGAGAAAAAATGTATTCTGTACTTTAAGAAACAAAGACAGTAAAAGAAAAACAACTTAAGTACTACTAGTCTTGGAAGGTCTCTTAAACTCCATGTTGCAGTATTACCGACTCATTTCAGTGAGATGCTTAAAAATCCTTAGTGATACTGAGTAAGACTTATGGATAAAGGTGAAATTTAGTGAGACTTTTAATTTCTGGTGGTTTTCTTTGTGTCCTCAACTGTAGTGTTTGGGACCTAGACAACTTCCATTTTCAATCAGCTCTGCTTTGTCAGTCTACCCAATGATTTTATCTTAATAGAACCTTTGTGGTTGATATTTTAGTGGTTCATAAAATACCATAGTAAAGTGTGATTGGAAACAAATTTATATACCTTAAAAGGAAAAGCTGTTGCTGTAAGTGCAATTAAATACTCTATCTTCACATTTTTGTGCTATTTGGAGAAACTACTCATGCTACCACTTCTGAAATTGAGATACAGACAGTGTGGAAATTACATGGTTTGGTTAAAGAACACTGTACTGGGGTTGGAAGACATTGTTCTCATTCTGCCGCTGGCAAGCAGTGGGACCTTTGACAAGTCATGTGAACTCTCTGGGCTTCAGTTCCTTCTCTTTTAACATTTGGGAGTTGAACTAGATTACCTTTTAAGAGCATCTTATACAGTTGTGACATGTTTCAATGATAAATTGATTTCTTGTACTTAAAAGACTGTACCTAAGTGAAAAAATACAGAGAGCAACCAATACAGATGCTTTCCCATGTTCCTGACTTAATCCTCATAACTATCCTGTGTTATAGGTGATATCATCCCTACTCTGCAGATAATGGTAGCGACCATTTTTTGAACATGTGTGCAGGCACTGTGCTAAGCTCTTTACAGACACTCTCTCACTCAGTCCTCCCAACAACCCTATGAGGTGGGTACTGTGATCCCCATTGTTCAGATGAGGAAACTGAGGCTTAGACAGCTTCTAGAGCTTGACCAGGATCATACACAGCTAGTACATGGCAGAGTTGGGTTTCAGACCTCAAGTGTCCCATTCCAGAGCCAGTTCTCTTAGCCACTGTGCTGTACTGCCAGCTGATAGGAAGAAGTTGAATCCTAGAGCAGTTAAGAGCTATGAAGTAGCAGAATCAGTATTTGGACCCATTTTTTTCCTATTCTAAGTCCTGTGCACTTTCTAATATATTGTTACATCATAGTATGTTCCAGTTTGTCAAGAATCTCTGAATGTAAAACTAGTATCAATTTCTGATACATGTTATTTGACTTTAGACTTTAAAATCAATTGCTGCTGGCAGATACAGTGAACTTTTATAGTTTGTCAGAGCAAATGAGAGGGGTGTTTTGCCTTTTGCTCTACACCTTTAGCTGCCGCCCATTTCTGGGTGTGTAGCTGTAGAGGTGCCCTACAGCGGCAGTACAGGGAGAGAGCTCAGTGCTGAGTACTAGCCATCCAAGCACAGCTCTCCCCACCTGTCACTAAAATTTCAGAGTAGGAGTGCTGCCTGGCTACATAAAACTGCTTGTCTATTCCTCTGGTAGTGATTCGATTCTAACATCCTCTAATCCCAGAAGTGCACTGAAGGAATGCTATTTTCCCACAAGCAAAATAGAAACTAGAATGTGATTTATCTAGATGGATTATCATTCATGTCTTAGCTGAAGTTTTTCAGATTTTTTTTTAATTTGATGCTTGAATGATCTCTAGATTTCCAGATTGTGCTGACATTTAATAGCTCCTATGTGTTTTCTCTTTGCTTTTAATAGGTATCATTAACATTTGACTTAAAACACCAGCCTGAAGTACCAGTTGGGCAGCTCTGGGTGGAATTGCTTCGATTCTATGCTTTAGAATTTAATTTGGCTGATTTAGTGATAAGTATCCGTGTCAAAGAATTGGTATCACGTGAATCAAAGGATTGGCCCAAGAAGCGCATTGCCATTGAAGGTATCTCAAAATGTTTATCTTTAATTCCCTTTTTTTAAGGTAACAGTCTCTAACAGCATGCTTTTTATTTCCATCTCTTATCAGCTCCTACATGTAAGGTAGGCCTACCCCCAAAAGTGTAATAATATATAATATATAATAGAGTCTTGCATGTGTTATAGTGGGTCATTCCAAGGAACCAAACTGTTGACCCTGGGTTTCTTAAATGCTGCAATAAAACATCTTAACTACTTGAGTAACTAAAATAATAGCTGGCTGAGTCCTTGCTTTCTCTGTAAATTCCTTAATGACATAAACACTTAAGTTTTTTCCCAATGATGTGTGGTTTTTCCCTTTTCCTATTTACTGTTCCCATGTCTGGATTTTTAGATTTAGTCCTCCCATGGATTTTTGTTGATGTTGTCTAGCATTACAAAAATGAGAAAGCACTTTTTCTTGTGAAAAACACAATCTTCTTTGGATTCCACTCCATAGAGAAAGGAAAGTTACTTTTTGAATATCTGCAGTAACATTTAGAATTTAATTAATTAAAACACTTTTTCTAGCAAAGACTCATTTAACTGAAACCATTGTATAAAAGATACACTGATGTGCTCTGTAGACCTCATTCAATGGACTAGTTCTTTCTAAGCTTTGTGAAATCAGGAGGTTGAAACCCCTCTAGAAATCTTAATTCTCCTCCTTCAGATAATTTAAAGAACCTCCTTAATGGAATTCTCCTATTTTTGCTTGATTTTTTTTCAAGCTTCATATTGCATAAGAGGGTTTTTTGCATTTTGCATAAATTCTGTGTGCAGTCATGGGGATCTCACATCTTTAAACCCTCCCCTGCAGTTTCTCTGGCTCAGCTCTTCTGGCCAATTGCCTAACCTGCTGGAGTTCTAGGGGAGGAGAAAAGATTGAGAGAAGTGGTGTCTCCTCCTGGTGCCTCCCTCTCGCCCCTGAATTCAGTCCAGCCAGTTCAGTGATGGGGCTTCCCAGGGCAGAAGAGTGGAGGTAAGCTCTACAAACCCCAGGACCTGGCTGAGTGGGGAGGCAGAGCACTCAGCAGAGCCTGGTGGGAAGACCTCACTTCCCCAGGGCATAAGAGCCACACTGATGACTTTTTTTTACCTCCACAGTCACAGAACAAAGTAGGGAAGGGGTACTGGTTCTGAACAGAATGGGTTCTCCTCATAGAGCAGATGTTTAAGAAAACATTTCTTTTTTTCCTTAAATTCTATCTTCTTACTCCCCATCCCCAATTTTTAAAAGCATGTAAGATTCATGATAAATTTTACTGGTTTTTATTTGTTGTCTATTTTTATCTAACAGACTAATTTTTAAAATATGAAATAGGAATGTATTAAGTGGTGGATTTTTGTTACTGTTACAGATCCCTACTCTGTTAAAAGAAACGTGGCAAGGACTCTAAATAATCAACCCGTGTTTGAATATATACTTCATTGTTTAAGGACAACATATAAATACTTTGCTGTTCCACCCAAGATGACAAAATCCAGCCTTCCAAAGCCTCTAAGTACTGCTACGTGTATGTCTGAACATTCTAAAGAAGTAGCAAAGCATGACCTAGAAGTACAAGTGAAAGATGATAAACTCAAAAACTCAGTTTTGGCTCAAAGGCCCAGTGCTGCCAGCTCAACTGCAAACACCTGCAGGGTCCAGCCACCCACTCTCAAAGAGACTGCAGAAAGCCTTGGAAGCGCACCACTGGAAGAAACGGGAAATGCCCACATCAGTGTCCACCTGGAAAATTCAGACAATATCAAGACAGGGGTCCGTTGTGTTGATTATGAGGACATTAAAGTACACCATCAAGAAACAGGAAGCAAAAATGGGAAAGAAAAAATAGGAAGGGAGGGCAGGCATCCTTTGGCTGCTCATGATCAAGGTCTAAGCAGTAGCAAACATAGGGAGCTTGTCATCTTTGACAGCACAGGAAATAACGAGACAGACAGCACTTTGGATTTAGAAGGCTTCCAAAATCCTACAGCTAAAGAGTGTGATGGATTTGCTACTTCAGATGACAAGGCCGATGTTGATGCAGAAAGCATAGAAGTTGCTGATGAATTCAAAGATGCTCTAAGCCTCTCTGCCCCTTCAAGACAGGGCCACACATCAGGAATCCTTCACTCTGATGAAGAGGAGGAGGAGGAGGAGGAAGAGGAGGAGGAAGAACCCAGACTCACCATTATCCGGAGGGAAGATGAAGATGGCATCAGTAATGAGGATGAGTTAGATAACATCTGCACCGGGTCAGGGGACGAAGATGCCCTGTCTGAAGAGGAGGATGAATTAGGCATGTCTGCTATATACGAAGACTTGAAAGAAAGTGGAAAACATGTGGATGCAGCTCTACTAATGCAGCTTAATAAAATCAGTCTTAAAGAAGAAAATGTATGTGAGGAAACCTCAGCTGTGGATCAGTCTGTTTTTTCCTATGAATTTAGTAAACTCACCTTCACCAAAGGCAAGGTAATAATCACTGCCACTCCTAGATATAAAGAGACTTTAAACAGTTTCAATGCATGCAGTTTCAATTTTTATATACTAAACAGGGCTCTTCCCTGTTTTGGTAGTCTTTATAGAGCTGGTCTTTCACTCCAGTACAACCACGTGGTCTACTTCCCTGGACTCATGAGAATTTGCATAGGAGAAAGGGAGTGCTGTGGGTAGTGGAAATACCTGCCTTTCCTCCTGAGTGTACAGTAGGGTGTCCTGACTCAGCGTGGAGTGGCTGCACACCGTATTTCCATTGCTTTGGAAAGTGAAGATTAGACTGTACTTTTAAAAAAAGATTCAGGACCTCTTTATTTGGCCAACAAAGCTTTATCTTAAGTCCTGTTTTGCTTTGCTGTCTTCCTACAGTCTCCTATGGTAGTGTGCAGTTTATGCAAACGAGAGGGCCATCTAAAGAAGGACTGCCCTGAAGACTTCAAAAGAATCCAACTGGAACCTTTGCCGCCACTGACACCCAAGTTTTCAAATATCTTAGATCAAGTTTGTATCCAGTGTTACAGTAAGTTGTTAACATTTTTTCTTATTTGTCAATATATTGCATTGACATTTTATCAAGAGTCATCTGAGGAAACATTAAATTGTTGTTTCAGTTGAAAAAAAAGAAAAAAAGCCATCTGAATCACAAACCTGTTAGCTCCATTATTGGGACTAAGTCTGATCCATTCTCTGACATATCCATAATGTTCTGTGCAGTGCTTGTTCTGGTTGAGACACATAATAAATACTTGTTAAAGAAGGACAGGAAGGAGGGAGGATCTTTTACATCTAAAGATCAGAGTACTAGCATTTCCCAACTGGTGTCCTTGAAATGTTTTTCTAGGTACAGTTACTAGTATTTTGTGACTAAGTAGTCCACAAGTCAAGTGGAGAATAAACTCCCACTGCCCCTCTTCCCTTTAGAGATTTGAAGGGTACATTAACCTAATAATGGCTTCTGAGAAATGTTATGATAAAGAACCTATTTAACTCTTTAATCCAACATTTCCAAAATTTGAGCATGGAACCCTTTTAAATTAGTGCTGATTATTAGCCTTCATAATAGTCCTTTAAGGAACACAGGTTTGGGGAAGCATTGGGATACAGAGGTTTAAAGTTGTACAAAGAAAAAACATCCAAAGGAGGGGCATGCAGCTGCTTAGGGCAGGACTTAATGCATCGCTTTGCTGCATCGTAAAACCCTGGTTTTTTTCTTTTTTTTAAACCCTTTTTTGGAGTTTATAAGCTATAAAAGGAAACTATGGCTCAAATTTTTGTGTTGACACTTTGGGGGAATTCCGTAAACACCACCTTCATAGACTCCTGGGGTCTCTGTGAAATTCAGGGGCAGAACCCCAGTTCAGATTGATTTACATTTCAGGCAGTTTCTTGGTTAGAGAGACTCTACTCTCCTTTAAAAAAAGGCATCCTCTATTTTACATTATTGCTTACCAAGAAGACACATGCAATTTAGGTTTGTTTTTTCTTAACTTGCTAGGTTTTATTTAAAAATACCTATATAAATTTCTTTCAGAGAATGTGACCAATCTTTATTTCTGAATGTTTCTATTTCAAACAGAGGATTTTTCACCAACTGTTTTAGAAGATCAGGCTCGTGAACATATTCGGCAAAACCTGGAAAGTTTTATAAGACAGGAGTTTCCAGGTAAATAATTTTTAACCTTAAAGAAAAGAAGGGTAGCGTGACCTTCCTTTAGAAGGAGGACCTGTGTCACACAAGCACATTCACTTTAGTAATAAGAAAGTAATCTCGCAGTAATGGTGGGGGCAGGGCTGCGGTGCTTTCTAGCTCACCTAGGATGGCCTTCCCTCTGCCCAATCCTAGCTTATCAAAAGAGAAGGCAGTGGCAGTGTAGGGTTTCTCTTAGCAGGTACTGTAAGTGAATTTCATTTAGTATTTTACTTGAAGTCAAATTCACACCTCAAAAAAATAAAACTTATAATAGTAGTAAGCTTACAATATTAAATATGTTGAGATGACCCACATTTTTCTTGAAATGTCCTTTCACTTAAGAATAGAGTGGCACCTGGTAATCTTTCATGCCAGGTACAGATTATATTTATTTAAAGTAAATTTTGAGAGAAAATAATTTATAATAAATGACTGGTTGGTAAGAGAACGTAATTATAAGGAGATTAATACAGTTAGTTAAGAACTGGGTATTTTTGATTCCTGAGAGAGCCATTTTGATCAGAAAATTAAATGTACTCAGTTAATGAATTACTACTTTTCATATATCCCTAACAGGAACTAAACTGAGCTTATTTGGCTCCTCCAAAAATGGATTTGGGTTCAAACAGAGTGACCTTGACATCTGTATGACAATAAATGGACTTGAAACTGCTGAGGTACAGTGATCACTTAAAACTTGAATTTGCTGTGGCAGTGTGATTTGACAGTATTGACTGACAGGACAGCTTGGTATTTTCCAAATTTATCAGGGCATACCAAAGGAGTATGCCATTTGGCACAATCTCTCTGGCCAAATACATTAAGAAGTGTGAAGGTGAGTGAGGAGTACCAAGGCTCATATTGTCAACCCATAGTACCAAGAGGACTTGAGAGCAACATGTGGAAATTCTGCAAAGCCAATGAGACTCTTCAGTGTCCCATTGGCATGGCCACTAGGCTGACTTTGATGCACATACGGTTTTTTTTAAAGGTTTTTTGAAGGCAGGCAATGCAGTGCAATGATAAGAGCAGTAAATTTACAGTCCAGAGACCAGGGTTCAAGACAAACTTGGTTTCACAAATTCCTAAACATGTGGTCTTTGGTTGATAATCTGTAAAATGGAAATGCTAATTTGTTCTTCTTGCCTCAGGAGACCTCTGTACATAATCAGCTATGTCAGAAGTCAGCAAACTGTGGTCCAAGGGCTAACTCTAGCTGACTGCCTGTTTTGTAAATACAGTTTCATTGGAACTCAGCCACACCCATCATTTATGTATTGTCTAGGCTGCACTTACTCTTTAACTACAGAGTTGAGTAGTTGCAATAGGCCATATGGTCTGCAAAGCAGTAAAGGTTTGCTGGCCCCTAATGAATATGAAGGCATTTATAAAATACAAAATACTGTGTAAAGGTATAAAGCCAGAGAGGTCCTATGTCCCTATTCCTTTCTTATTTTTAACAACAGTCCAAATGCTGTGTGTCCAACATGAGTGATGGTGTTCCTGTTCAAGTCTTCTTATGCCTTTTCTTAGTTTCAAGTCTTTGTCTTTTGAGGATGTATCTGATTTAGAATAACAGCCTGAGTTTGGTGTAAAGGAGAATAAGCAAGATTGGGTCCAATATTTGGAACAATCTTATTGTACATCATCAAGATTGAATTTTTACATGACTTGTAAATTAGTTTTAAGGGCATTTCTAAAATTTCATTGGAAATAGAATTCCAGATTTGGAGGAAAATTCCATGTTCTGAGAGGTATATAACAATCATAAGGGCTTATGTTAAACAAGGTCAGTCCAGTGTTTTTGAATATGATTTATTTGAAATGTTACTCATATTTGCTGTAAGACTTTCATCTGTGTGTTACATTTTTGGGTAGTCCTGTGGAGAAATAATCTGCATTTAATCATTCTCCATGGCAGTCCATCAGCTCTTAATTAAGCTCCAGTGAAGGCCTACCCAGAATGAGTAAGAGGGAAGACAGATGCTCCCTCTCTTTTACTGGCACATAGGGTACTTCTGAGTAACACTGTTACACAGAGGGGAAAAAAAAGTCTCATGATTCAGAGACTTTTCTGGGAGCTTTGATTTCAGCCTTTATTACACCTCCAAAAGCAATCATAAATAGCACCTATGGGGATTTTTGTATCTGTAAGGTATTTCCTATGAATGGACCAGTGCTTGCCTGAAAAGGAAAAATATATACACAGTGAGATTAAATTAATATCAGTATTTCTGAATGTAATGGAAACCATTTATAACCAGGTTAGGAACCTGTCTTCCATTTTTGATACAGCAGTTTGTGCCATTTTGTTGCAGGGGTTGGACTGTGTCAGAACCATTGAAGAACTGGCTAGAGTCCTCAAAAAACATTCAGGTAACTCTGTAAACTGTTCCTAAAAATAATTTTGTCTTTTTTTGTTAGTGTTTTACATTCTTAGAATTCACTAATGTCAGTGAATCAGTTTAGTGGCTCATTTACGGCATCTTTGCAATACTGGTGTCCTTAAAAACTTGGGTGATTAAGTGTGAAAGACTGAGGAATTAGTGATAATTTGTGGATATGTTGCCCAGCTCAGTTTTATTTCAAAACAAAAGCATATACTATACTGCACGAAGCCTTGGAAATCATTTTGCCATACTGACATAGTGTAAATGACAGTGTCAGGGCTGCTGATGGTGATGTGAACCACAGTAGGGGAGGCACTGTGAACTTGGGTTATGGATTATATTTGCAGCTGTGCTGCTCTACAACAGTGGGCAACCCTGAACAGGTTATTTACTTAACTTTGCCTGATCTCTTTTCTCTCTTCAGTAAACTGAATTGGGTATTTCTAAAGTATTTATAGATTTAAAATGCATAGTGCTGAAATGCCATTAACAGATTGTTTTGCCACCAGGATCAGCTATTGATGCTGTTAACAGTGGAAATCTTCTTTTAATATGTGGTTCAGCGAATTTCTGTGCTAAGAGCTGGGAATGAAAGTGAATAAGATATGGTCTGTGCTCTCATAGAACTTAAAATCCATGGTCTATTCTTGCAAAGATTTTGTATATCTCAGTTAAGAGTAGACTTAAATTCATAGCATGGACATGCACACACACAAACATACACCTTGAGTGCCCCTTTGTTTTATTTTTTTTATTTCCAGGAGTTTAAATACAGAGGATACCATGTTATTTAAGTAACAAGAAAAAAAAGAACCCTAATTTTTATTTATTCCCACTGAAAGTTAACCTGAAACATCAGTATTATTTTTAATGTGCATAGATATAATTTTTTTTTGGTTATTGAAATAGTCATTACCCTCACTTGAGAATTTTGCTTCTGAAAATCTTGTGCTTTTTAATTTTTTTGAAGATTATGCAAAGAAACTAAAATACTAAGTTACCAGCACTATTAATGATTTAAGGCTTGGCTAGATTTTGACTTTATGAATTAATTTCAGACTTAAAGGAAAATAGCAAAAATTGTATGAAGAACTCTATTCCTTCATTCAGATCTACCAATTGTTAACATTTTACCACATGTGATTAATCATTCTATCTCTTGCTTTCTCACAGTTTTCTCAGTACCACTAGGGATCAAAATGCAAACAGCATGTCCTTTTCTCCTAAATACTGCAGTGTATATTTCCTAAGAATTAACCTTATTAAACACAGGTCATTTTTAGACCAGAAATGACTTAAACACACAGACAATATAAGAGAATACAAATTGCATGAAATAATAATTCAATAATAGTTAAAGGGCTGTGATTAAAACTTAGTATCTTTAAAAACCAGGTATTTTATTAGATACCTACTAGTTTCCCAGCACTGAATTGAGCTTCTAGGGGTAGAAAAATAAAATAAGTCAATACAAGTCTTTCCTTTGACAGTTTTCAGATTAAAAAATATAAGATAATTTCACAGACATATAATAATCTAAGAGTATTCATTTATTAAAATGTCAACAATAGTGTCAGAGACTGTTCATTCAGTAACTTCTGAGGAGAGAGATTCTGGGAAAGAGTTGCATAGGGGAGGTTCATGGAAGGGATGGTCTTGTTCTGATGATCTCAGATGATGAATACAGTTTGAAAAAGAAGTTATTCCTAAGAAAGCATGGACGTGAACCTGACGGTTATTACAGTATGTTTTGGAGGACAGTGAGAAGACTGGTACATTTCAAGGAGTTTTGAGTAGGAACTATTAGGAGATAAGGTGAAGCCTAACATATTTGGAAACGACTGAAGTTTCTTCAGGAGACGAAGAACCCCATAAAAGCAAAACTTAAACTTTTTAGGCAACTAGTATAGTGTCTTAGGGAAGGTATAACCTAAGTAAGAGGGCAGAAGGCCCATAACCAGATACCAGTGGTCCTAAAAGGAAAACGACATGGGGGATTCCCAAAGGAAATTTCCTAGATTTGGTACCTGCAAGTGGGAAAAAGGGGTTCAGGCTGTTTTCTGGGCACTTGAGAAATGGAAGTAATTGCAGAGAACACCTGTGTGCAGATGTTTAGTTTGTCATGAAAGTATTATCTCCAAGAGTGGACAGTTCAGTGGACAACTAGAAGTGCAGAGCTGTCAGGATGAAAGAATGAAGGAAAGCAGTCTTGCATTGAAAGCCATGAAGAGAGACATGAAAAATAAAACAATTTTAAGGGGTCATTTGGGAGAACTTGAGGACTCAGCCTTAATTTCTGTGGGTGGAAATTAAGAAAAGACACTGATAAAGAAGCTGTTGGAATGATATAATAAGAATCGGGCTGATATGCTGCAAGTAAGTCCTCGAGGATAGGTTTGTGTCATCTTGTTTTTAGTCAGTTTCTAAGTGTCAAGTCCCAGAATGGGAAACAGAGAAAAAGGTTGTTTGATTTAGAGGCAGTATGGCAAAGCAGTGGAAGTCTGGAAGCAGACTCTCTGGTTTTAAATCTTGGCCCCTCACTCATTGGCTATGTGATGCCAGAGAGTCAGTTGACCTCATAAGTATTCAGTTTCTCATCTGTCAAGTGGAAATAACAATAATAGCATGTAATGTTAAAAATGGTAATAAAGTACAGGGTGTAGCTTGTGCTATATATTCAGCAAATATGAAATTCCTGCCCCTCTTCCCCATCAGTATAAATTAGACTTCTTCTGTCTCCCACATAGATGTTTTCTGCTAAAATGTACTTTATCTGCATACTTTTTTCCTGAGTTCTGGATCACTGTGTATCTGCCTCCTAGATATCACCACTTAATTCTCAGAAGAAACTCAGGCTGCAGCATCTCAGCATGAATTCATCTTTCTCTTTACTGTCTGCCTTCTGCTACAGCCACCACCACCTGCCCTTCCCTTCTGAGTCAGCTTTCTTGCTTGTTGACATTGACATCTGTGTAATCACCAAAATGGGTGAATTGATGGTCATCTTGTTCTCAACTAGGTTCAAAAGAAGTTTAGAGTCAGTCATACATAGATTTGAATTGCACTCCACAGTTTGCCAGCTGCATATTCCTAGGCAAGTTAATTCTCTGGGTCTCTGTCATCTCATCCATTAGGTAAGTGTGAATAGTTTTAGGAGGCAGTGTTTATGATGGATTCTGATTACTCAGGAAACAGTAGCTCTTGCTGTCACAGCTCCCTTCTCCCCATCACCCACCACCACATCCCCAACCATCCAGCTGTGAACGCCCTCATGCCTTTCTTGCTGCTTCTCTCCAACTCCATGCCATCATGGTAATTCAGGCCCTAATGACTTCATGATAGGCACCTGGCCTTTATTCCAGGTGCTCCCATCTATCCACTGCTACAGGATTGTCTAAATAGAAGTGGTCCGATTTGCCCCAGCCTGTTTATTGGCTTCTCTTTGCCTCTAAAGATAATTCTTAGCAAGATATGTATGTTCTTTCTTTGGACTCTTCCCGGTTTCTACCCCTTTTCTTATCATTTCCCACACATCCCTTCTAGAGCCTGTACGATTCCATGGAAGTTCTTGGAACATGGTGTCTGTCCATCCTGTTTCAGGCATCTACCCTTTCCATGTGCAGTCTTCCTTGTCTGCTAAATCCCCTCAGCTGCTTACCTATGTTTTTACCTATTCTCCTTTTTCAGCACCTTTCTCAGGCAATTTCCTCTCCCATTGAAGTTGATTCCTTTCTTCTGTCAAATTCTAGTTCTGTGATGAGTAACTTTTATTCTGAGGATTCAGATGATCGCACCAGAGGCTTTTCTCCACATTGGACATAGTCAGATGCAGAGAATAGGTAGGGCCCATGTAGTCCAGACTCTAGTAGTTTCCTCTGTTTTGCTGTTTATTAGACTGACAGACCACACACACACACACACACACACGTCTGGTGAGCTCCAGATGCAGAGAATAGGTAGGGCCCATGTAGTCCAGACTAGTAGTCTCCTCTGTTTTGCTGTTTATTAGACTGACAGACCACACACACACACACACACACACACACACACCCACACACACACACACAGACACACACACACACACACACACACACACACACGCATCTGGTGAGCTCCTGGGGGGCAGTGGCTGTTGATTCTTGTACTTCAAATATTAATGTGTTTAACAAATGTAAACTTTGCAGAAAAGTCTTCCCAAATGTCTGCTAATAACAGAATTCTTTGACTAGTCCTAGTGACTACAGTGAAATAAGCTAAAGCTAAGTTTACATCATTTTATATTCGAATATTTTAATGTAAGATCAACTTATGTTTTCAGCTGCTGTATTTACTAATACACTATCTTACTTCCCAACTTAGGTCTGAGAAACATCTTACCTATAACAACAGCAAAGGTGCCAATTGTCAAGTTCTTCCACTTGAGAAGTGGTCTGGAAGTGGACATCAGTTTGTATAACACATTGGTAATGTATCTCTCTAGGCTTTTTCCTTGGGGAGATTAAGGGAAACAAATTTACAGAATCTCAAAATTAAGCCACTCATTCTTTCAGTTATTTATGAGTGCTTGCTGTGTTCCTGGCAGTGCTCTGAGGCTGGGATATAACAGAGAATTAAGTTAATATTAGTACAGTTGACCCTTGAACAGCGAGGGGTTGGGACTCTGACCCTTCCATGCAGTCACCATAACTTTTGACTCCACAAAAATTTAACTACTGATAGCCTGCTTTTGACCAGAAGCCTTACCAATAACATGAACAGTACATATTTGGTTTGTTATATGTATTATAGTCTGTATTCTCACAGTAAAGTAAGCTGGAGAAAAGAAAATGGTTTTTCATACTGTTGCAAAAATTTTCCAATATATTTATTAAGGGAAATCCACATATAAACGGACCCATGTAGTTCAGATCAGTGTTACTCTAGGGTCAACTATATTTGTTTGAAATGAGGTCAGAGTGGCAGGTGCTTTCAGTTTGGTTTGAGTTTTGTTTTAGTGTCGGAGTGTGTGTTTGTGTGTGTGTCTGTGTCTGTCTATGTTTCTGTCCTCTTGTCTTTCATTTCATTCCTGATTTGCTTCAGGGCTTTATGGGACCTCTCTGAACATCTACTTAAAGGGAACTGATCATTTTGATAGCCCTTATTTTCTAGGAGTACTGTTCAAAGGACATATTAACAAAATGAGAGTCATAAAATCAGGTGTCACTTAACAATTCTTAATTATTATCTAGTAAGTTAACGAAGCTTGTCTTTGGGGGAAAGATTAGTTTTAGTCTAAATGTCTTTATCCTGAAGTGAATTACAGTGTAAACCTTTCCAGAATATTCCAGTTTAAAACTTCTTCTAATTGGTAGCCTTATAGTATAATTTTCCTTTTAACAGGCTCTTCATAACACAAGACTCTTATCTGCTTATTCAGCCATTGATCCCAGAGTGAAATACTTGTGCTACACCATGAAAGTATTTACAAAGGTGAGTGTCCTTCCTGTTATGGTTTATCAGGAAATTTCATTGCATCTTCAAACCTTGTGGAAAACATAAGTCTATATTTTTAAAGGACCATAGCCATGTTAAGTGCTTCTTACAAGTATTTGGGAAGCCCTACTCAGCAATGTACAATTGTATTGTCTTAAATTTTACATGGTAATCTGGTCATGCTTGTGGCTGGTAGTTCTGCTTTGTTAGGAGTGTTTTTTGTTTTATTTTGGATATTCTTTTGGTTGGTCTTATGTGGTTTTGTTGGCACATGTTAGCATTTGAAGGTGTCCTTTTTTTATTAGTGCCCTATACAAGCATTATTTTTAGCAATAATGGAATACTGCAAACTAAATAGAAAACATTGGTGATCTTTTGTTCCTCATGTCCCTTCTCTCGAGATGTGTGATATTGGCGATGCATCCAGAGGCAGTTTATCATCATATGCATACACGCTCATGGTGCTCTATTTCCTCCAGCAAAGGAACCCGCCAGTCATTCCTGTCCTTCAAGAGGTATTAGTACATGAAATTGCGTTTCTCTTGTGTAAAGTTTTCTGCTCTTTGAGCCCTCTTCCTTCTCTCAAATTCTGTGGTTCTGTAGTTAAATTTTTAACTATTTTCCTTCAAGTTTTTGTATCAATGCATTAAGTTTGTAATCCATACTAATAGTTTAAAAATTAATTTCAGATATACAAAGGTGAAAAGAAACCTGAAATATTTGTTGATGGCTGGAATATTTATTTTTTTGATCAAATAGATGAACTGGTACGTATTTTAAGAGTAAAGATTTTCTTAACATCCTTGAATAAAGTTAGCTATACTATGCTACAGAGTAGATGGTCAGCTGTAGTATCACTTGCTATTTATTTGTTATGATAGCAAAAAGCTAGCATATACAGATGTTGCCTTTGAAGTTGAAAACACTTTCATTAAGTCAGGTGAGTTTCTAGGGATTATATATAGGATTTCTTTAATGCCTAGTAATACCAAAAAGTTAGGTAACTTTATTCCAAAAGAACAAATACTTGCTTTGTGGTTTTCTATAGGGAGTTTGGGAAGACTTCGTTGAGTTACAGAGACCTAATGAGCAGGCAACACCAAGGCTCTTTAAAGTCTATTTCCAGATTCTTCCACAAACATGCATTCTGAGGTTTGACATTTAAAACCCTGAGCTCTCCCTATCTCCAAGTCATAGGGTAGAGATTAATAAACTCATGGAAATGGTATTTTAAAAAGAAAAGAAAAATTATATAATTATATTTTTATGTATTTAAACTAATTAATTAAAATAAGTCCAAATTTACTCCCTAAAGATACATATGAATATTGATATTAACAGTTTACTATAGAGCATGATATCTATTGTTCCCTTCTATTTCTAGCCCACCTATTGGCCAGAATATGGAAAAAATACAGAATCCGTTGGGCAGCTATGGCTGGGACTGCTTCGTTTCTACACAGAGGAATTTGATTTCAAAGAGCATGTTATTAGCATCAGAAGAAAAAGTCTGCTTACAACTTTTAAGAAGCAGTGGACCTCCAAATACATTGTTATTGAAGGTACAAATAAAATCTAACTTAAAATTGAATAGGATCTAGAGTTGGAACTATGAAGGCATCTTTCTTCATCGTTAAGAGAATTCTTCCAGAGCAGCAGTGTGCCAGCAGTTAGGATGTGCACACAGCCATCCTGTTACTGTCCACATCAGTCAGGCTTATCTGTTTCCAGCATAAAGATTTATTTTTAAATGACCATGCCCTCCTGTGGGGCCTCTCACACACTCAAAAGTCTTTGTTCATCATGACAGATCTTTTACCTTTGTTGAACACAGACTGGAGAATAAGGTTGCAGTAGAGATAAGCCAGCTTCAAAATAGTGGGACTTTCTCATACCTTCCTATTAAAGATTTGAAGAGTGCCAGCAAGTGAATTTTCAAGATCCTTATTTGCTCTTATTGAGGGAGGGGTTTGCCTGTAAGTAATACTTAAATTTTGACATTTTGCCCATTCTGAAGCCTTTTCTTCCATTGAATGCAAGGATCCATGGACCATTTATGTTGTATTTAATTATTTCAAATTTGTAGGATTTTAATTTTAAAGAGAAAGTGGAGTTTAAATGCTTAAAAATGAACTGAAAAATAGCTTAAGAAATGTTTCCTTGATTTTAATCTCTTTTTACTCCTTTAATTTTTTTAGTGCATTCACATCACCTAAGTGTATGTGTTGCTTTAGGTTGCGAGGTTGTGCTTTCGTTGCTCCCTCTGCCATTTGGCAGCTTTGGAACACTGAACATTGGCAAAGTTAAATTCAGATCTCAGTTGGTTATAGACATGCTTTTAACTTCTAGAATCTCATTCATCAAAAGCATAGAACTTTATCCTAACCCTTTCCATTATCACAGTGGGTTCTTAGGGTCTGCCAATTATTAATATTTTGTTTTTAATTTTTAAGGCCTCATTATCTTTTGCTTTTTATTTTCACATTACTTTTAGTGAACCTTTATATTTTACATTACGTTGCTTTCAGATGAGCCCTTGGTAATAGGCTAAATTAGAAAAAAGACTTTCAGCCAGCTATTTTAGAACTGAGAAATGTCAGTGGTGGGGGTGTATGGTGTTTGTAACTACACTGGCTAATATTGCAGTATCTCTGCTACACCAAGCAGACAACTGGAAATACATCTCCACACAGACATAGCAATCACCAGAAAAAAACATAATGAAACCTACTAGGAAGGTAAACCTTATAGCAATTATTAGTGTAGGGTTAAACTGAGTGAAAGGTCCTACAAGTACAGTAAACTTAGTGAGCCTAAATCCCAGATGGTATACCCCAGGTATACTACTAAGAAGCATAACAGACAACCAGAAGGATGACTCTTTTTACTTCTTTGCTCCTTTTGTGTATACTTTATGCATGCAGTCCTCCATTTTCTTAATGAGATAATCCCAAAAAAAGATTTTGGGTTTTATTTTTCCTTTGCTTTCTTGCATTTGTTTTTAGGCGTTTGTTGAAAATTTGTTGGAAATAATGAAATGAAATGAAATACACATGATATTTACATTAATTTATTAAGAGTGTATATTTATTTTAAATCATATATAAAATAGTATTTTGATTTAGAAGTAGTATTTTACCTCCATTTATTTCATGAACCAGTTAATTCAGATCTTGCATGTATCTTTGACATTGGCATTTTTCTCATCATTCCTACCATTTCCTGGGTCATCTAACAAATAATATTCCACAACACATCAACTGTATACCTAAGGCACTTGAGATGCAGACGTTTAAGATCATATGGGAGTCCTTATATGAAGCTTTTACTGGAAAATGAGATCCAGGTAGCCATTGGCATGCCAGCAGGACAGGCATATGTGTCTTTTATTTTAACATATTTAAAAGTGCTTTATGATCTCCATGAGTAATTATTTTCTTTTGAAAGCCTTGTTAGTTAGGAGGAACATTCAGCGCTAAAATGTTTTAAATATATTTGTGGTCACTATGCCTCCAAAACGAGCATCATTAGGTAATATCAGACTGATGTGTCTTCTCCAAACATTTTTTTGTTGTTCAGAACAAGGCAACTCCCTGTTAATATGAAGGACTCTATAAGGATTCAAATAAAAAGCAACACCCTCTGTTCTGATGGACACTTTTGGGGAAAAGCTTGCCTTATATTTAGGAATATATGTTATTTAGCTATGTTACAGATTTGAAACTCATTAAAAAGGCAGTCATTTAATACTTTTATTAATAATAAAGTAACACTTTTTTCTCATTATATAGACCTCAATGTATGAATAGTGGCATTTCCTACTTGATTATCTTTTTTGTTCTCGTTAATTTTCTTAGATCCCTTTGATTTGAATCACAATCTTGGAGCTGGATTATCAAGGAAAAGTAAGTTAACTTTGTTTATAAATATTACCCTAATCTTTTTTTCTTTTAATCCATCTAATTGAGCATTTATTCTTTTGTTCTAGTGACAAATTTTATAATGAAGGCTTTTATTAATGGAAGAAGAGTATTTGGTATTCCAGTCAAAGGATTTCCAAAGGACTACCCATCAAAAATGGTAAGTGTCTGTTGGAAATACAAAAAAAAAAATTTCTAAAAGCCATTACTAAGCACCTAATTTGTACACATTACTTCATTAATTACTTACATACTGTGTACACCTAATGAGTGTAGCCAAGATAACCAATTACAATACAAAATAATTCCTAAAAACTTTTTTTTCTAGAAGCATTTTTTTTAAACCCTGTTTTGAGGCCATTTATCAGGAGAACAGGTAAATAGCCAGAAGTGGAGCTTGGGTGGCAAAAGTATGAATGTTGTTTTCTGCTGGTTTCTTTGCTGATGTGTGGGTAGTGTTCTTTTCCACCAGCAATGCCAGTTGAGTACTCTGTGCCAGCCTCTGTCAGGCCAGTTTGCACATATCTAGGGAACATCCTCCGCCCTCCCCATGTGAACTCCCAATATTCTAGTCTGCTTGCAAAGAGCAATAAATCCCTTAATGAGACTAGGAGAGAGAATGCTGCCTGTGCTGGAGAACTGTCTGTTCCACGTAACCTGATCCTCAGGTTTTTATGGCACCATAGTCATTAAAAACCACAAAACTCATTTCAGTGAGAGAAAAGAGGGTGAGAAACCAAGGGGATTTTATGTTAAGAATTTTTTTTTTCCTGCATTATTTTCCTTAATAAAGACTTCAAAAGAACCTTAAAGTGTATGGATGCACTGGCATATTCAACATTTCATTACATCTGTTCTGATTTTTGCTAGATATTGCTGTGGTGGTCTTCTCCTGGTGCTTCTGAAACTTGTTCAAGCAGATCACTGGGAGATTTTGTTAGAAATGTAGATCCTGATTCAGGAGGTTTGGGGTGGGGCCAGAAACTCTGCCTTCCTAAAGCTCCCAAGTGATGCCTGTTGCTGGTCCCCACCATCAGTGGCAAAGAGGCTAGAATTGAGACTATTGTCTCTTCTTTCTTCCATTATCTTCAGAAGCCACAAAAAACAAAGCAAAAGCACATAGTGTCTTTTCCTTTGTATAATCTGTGTGATGCAAATCATGTCCTGCAGTTCATTAGGCTCTAACCTTTTCATTTTATGAGAAAATGAGGCCTTTGTACCTGGCCTCCACCTCCCCCAAGTGCTGGGGAAGCTGACTCGGGGATGTATAATGCTCTTAGAAGTGTGCTGGGAAAAAAAGGCTACCCTTATGGTTACGGTTAAACAGTGTTCTGCATGAACAGCAATAAATAAAAATGACTTCAGGTAAAACTATCCTGAATTAGACTTCTTAGTGGTTTGAGATTTTGGAATTAAGCAGTGTAATAATAATTATCAAATATAACAACATGTTAAAATTGAGAAATAAGATTTCTGATTGATATCTGGTTATTTTTTGTGTTTTGATCTCACATTAATAACTCAGATTATTACGTATTTATGTTCTGCTAGGAATACTTTTTTGATCCGGAAGTACTAACTGAAGGAGAGCTAGCCCCGAATGATAGATGTTGCCGAATTTGTGGGAAAATTGGACACTTCATGAAGGACTGTCCTATGAGGAGAAAGTAAGTAAATGTTGAAAAGAAGTGTTTTTGTTATTTTCTTGTTGTACTAGTTCTTAAATGAGGTTCTATTGTAAAAGCAAATAGACTTATATTAAACCTAACAGTTTCTCAGATTCTCAGATAAATTTAAGATTTTTTGCAATGAAAACAAAGTGATTTAAAACATGGCATTAAGTGCAGATGACTAGGATTGATTCAGGTATACAGGTGACAATCTTACGGGTCTGGTCCCCTTTCCTAATTTGATCACAGTTCTAATCTTTAACCAGTCATTTGGTTATAAGTCTCTCCAGCAGGGATGGAAGAAGAGGAAACTAACTTCCCTTTTACAACAGTGAGAAGTGATTCAAAGTCATTCCAAGCAATGACAAGTAAAATGGGTTCCTTCAGAGATCAGTGACACTTCTAATGTACAATAACCAGAGTGTGCCATGTTGGGATTTAGACTCACTAATAGTTTACTAGAGTAGAGGACCCTTCATTTGTCTGCTGCTGAATCCTAAATAGCCACTGTGGCAACCTGCTCAGTGTAGTCACTGTGCTCGCTCCTGGCGAGGTTTGTGGGAGGGCGACAGGGCATGTGTTTGATTGCTCACTTGGCACAGATTATTGTTTTGGGTGGTGGCAGTGTTTTTAACTGGACAGTAATATTCCCATTTAAAAGCATGTTACTTAAAATAAGTCACTATCTGGAATTTATAGCTCTTATATAGTACTTAGTACTTATTTTGTTTTTTATTCAAATAATCATTTGATCATGTAGGGCAAGCAAGAAATGATTTTGACATTTTAAGAACATAAATCTCCTTACAACCATTGTTCCCTTGTGAACTTAAAGTTTCACATCTCAAATCTCCAGTGCCTTGTAAAGAATGCTAATGGGCCAAGAAAGCTCCCAGCATAATTTGAGCATTGTTACATCAGTATCAGAGTAGGTACTGAACCACAGAGTTGCACTAATTGGAAATACTAGTTTTACAGCACTAGTGTAACTGCGAAAATGAAAAAAAAACTACACCCTTAAGACCTGAGGTTGCTTCTTAATAGAGGAGATGGGCTTAAATTTGTTAAATTCTTGTTTTTCTCATGCCTACCCTTACATGCACTTTTGAAGTGGACGCACTGACCAGCTGTTGGAGAAGCATAGCTAAAGTTATCTCAGGACCATACTGTGTGTATCTTCTCTTTCTTGGTTATCTCCCAAACCTGGAGTGGTCCTAATATTTGTTAGGTTTCTGTTTAGATATTTCATACTAGTCTTTTATCTTCTACAGAGTGAGACGACGGCGAGATCAGGAAGACAACCTGAACCAAAGATATCCTGAGAACAAAGAGAAAAGAAACAGAGAGGACAAGGAAATTCAAAACAAGTCCACAGAAAGGGACGTACCAACAAAAGAAGAGAAAACCATGCAGTGCACACCTCAGAAAGCCAAGCCAGTGAGGGCAGCTGTTGACCTGGGGAGAGAGAAGATTCTCAGACCACCAGTGGAAAAATGGAAGAGACAGGATGACAAAGACTTGAGAGAAAAGCGTTGTTTTATTTGTGGAAGAGAAGGGCACATCAAAAAGGAATGCCCACAGCTTAAAGGCTCTCCAGGTATGGACACCAGTTTCACCTTGATGTTTGTACTCACATCTCAAGGGAATCTCTACTTTAGAGCTCCTTACTATTTTAATCATATTTATTTCCTTAACAAATCTATTACTGAAAGAGATTCTGTTTCCAAGAAACAAAGGGAAGTCCCTCTCTCTCTTTATTTCTGACCTTCTATATGGTTAAACACTTACTCCTGGTTTTCTTAGAAGCTTATGAAAGCCATTTCGTTGACAGTTCTAAGATTATTGATGAATTAGAAACCTCGTACCTAAAAAATGTAACCCAAGTGACCAAAAACAAACTGCCTACCCTTATGTGCACTTTTGAAGTGGACGCACTGACCAGCTGTTGGAGAAGCATAGCTAAAGTTATCTCAGGACCATACTGTGTGTACCTGAGCCACTTGTATTCTTGTTGAAATATATGACTAGATAAGGGACTACAAGTAAATACACTACACAGTTAAGAGGGCTAATGCAGAAGAGAATAATGGGAGATTTTATCATTTTAATATTTTGTGTATATTGGGCATGATTATCCTTATGATGAGGAAAAATATATTATCCGTCTATAGTGGAAGATCATCCAGTGGATCTGAATTGGCCTTTTCTTTTAAATTGACAGTGGCTATTGTGGGTGCCTTTTGAACAGGCCTTGCAGAGTAAGGGTGCCTTGTGTGTGTGTGTGTAATAAGTTATGATTTACAAAGCAATTTATATGCCCTCACTTTGTTTCTCAGAACAAACCTCTGTAGTGGATGATATTTGATTAGCAAAGAAAAGAAACCCTGGAAAGTAATATTTTTTATTAAAGTAGAAGCTTTATTCCTGTCCTTAATTGTATATGTTTATGGACAGCATAAAGTCAGCATTGCTGACAATTGCCTTAAAATACTCTAGTGTTCATTATTCCTGGAACACAAGTACCTCTCTTCCATTTTCATAGTATTATATCAGTAATATAGTGCCTCTTTCTGTTAAGACAGAAAATTTTTAGATCACCTATCCGTATTTTTTTTTAAGTAGCTTTTAATGGAAAGAAGTGTATTTTTAAATTCTTTAATTATTAGTTCTAAAATAGGTCTTAAATGGGTATAGAAGATGCAGCTTGCTTTACTTGTAAGGAACTCAAACTCAAACTCAAATTTTTTTGCCCTGAATATGGGACATAAACCAGAATAAAATGATTTTCTTTTATGCTTAAAATAGGTAAATATATTTAAGAGAAAATTTTAAATTGCCATAGCTAACATTCCCTGAGTACTTACTATGGGTCAACTACTGTTTGAAATACTTTACATGGATAATCATCAAATTTTTACCACAGCCCACAATATGTGGTATTACTGATATCCCCAGTTTACAGATGAGGAAACTGTAAATAGTATAGACAGGATAAGTTTTACCAAAATTATTTTTGTAGGCTGTCTTCAGAAGAACTCAAGGTCTGTGTTTACTGATAGCATAGAGCACGTGGTCATTGTGTTCTTTGGTAAAAGGCAGCGAAGGGGAGCTCTTGCCTTCCCCCAGCTATGATGGATTTCTTCTTTCTACCTAGTAGCAAGTTATAAATTGTCTACTAGTGAAATTTTCAAAATAGAGCAGCAATTGGCAGGCTGGGAGTGGGAGGGACATGGGGTAGAAGCAAATCAAGAGAGAGGAGATAACCTAGGGGTGGGGGCTGAGGCGTTATCAAAACTAAGGAGAAGGATTGAATCTGGGTTTCTTCAGAATGCAGTGTTTACACATTGAATCAAGTAGTTACCATGTTATGAAATTAAATAAGAAGGCCAGGTGGGGCTGGAGTCTAGTCAGTTTCCTCCATTAGCAGTCCAAAATAATCCGCTGCTGCTTCTTGTCTGAAAAGTACACTGCTCCCTCTCCATTCTTCAAATATGTTATTTTGTCCACTGAACGGAGCCTCTGTCACATCAATAGAAAATCTTTCTTTGAAATTTTGAACACAGGACTACTGCTTTCAGTTTAAAGTGGGAACAAAAAGTGTTGATTTCTTTCTCAGGTATGTCTAAATCAGATTGTGTGTTTGGCGCCCCTTCTCCACCTAGCCCTTTGAGACCGGCTGGCACATTTGTTCAGGTAATCCTGCCTCAACCCTGAGCAGGAGGCCATTCATCATCTGTCTATTCAGCAAACACTTGAGTACTAGCAGCTCTGTGCCAGGTCGTCGGCAAGGTGCTGGCAGGCCTAGGCCTTGCACCTTTCCTTCTGGCTAACCCTCCTGCTCTTCACTGTCCTCAGTGTGGGGGGCATGCACGGGGAGGCTTGCTATGCACCGGATAGCAGGGCGTGCTTTAAGGATTCCTGCATATGTGTCTTACTTTTCAGTTAACTTGCCAAGTTCTGCCACCCACATGCCTAATTTCAGCTCTCCTTGGATATGGTTACAGTTTTAAAGCTGTTTCGGATGCTATTCCTTTCGATTTTGTAAACCAGTCTATTTCATTTTTTAGGCAGTGCTTTTACATGAAGACAAAAAGAAACAAAAAACAACTGTATTTTTGAGTCCCCAGTCAGGTATGTGGGTTTTAAAAAATGTGTGTTATTTTATTTACTGCATAGTTTACCACATGCCTTTTGAGATTCCTCCTTTGAATAAATGGTTGTAATAGGGATTGGACATCAGAATCACTTGGGGAACTTTATCTCTGAGTAAGAACCTTAGTCTTTAATTATTTGTTCCTCTTCCATGCTTTTTGTTTCTGCTTTGAAATTGCCACTGTCTTGTTGGCAGTGTATTCTTCTCATGGAGATAATTTGCCATGCACCAAAATTAGAAAAAATAGTAATTTTTCGTTTGAACTCCAGACTCTGTCTCAGCCACGTCATTTCCTCACTCCTTCAAGAAGTATTTTTTATGTCCTCCCATCCCTGCTAAGTGCAGAGTATGGACCTAAGTATTGTAGATTCATTATGAATCAGCAAAGCTCCTTCTCTCCTTTACTGTAAATTCTCATCAGAGGAGAAACAAATATTTCATGTGACAACAGGTGCTAAGAAATACAAAGCAAGAAAGAGGAAGGAAAATGTCAGATAGGGAAGCAGCTTTTGATAAAGTAACATTTAAGGAAAGAATCAAATGAAAGGAAGGGGCAGTCAAGGAGAAATTGGAGTTCCTCTGTTACAGCAGAACAAAAAACAGCTTTTGTCTTCCAGCATCACCAAGTGGAACGAGTAAGGAGGGAGGTGGTAGGAGGTGAGGTCAGAGCAACTAGTTCTGGATCCTGGAGAGCCTTGAGCAATGGTTGGATGGGTTTTGTTTCTAAGTGAGTTGGGCAGCTATGAGAGGGTTTTGAGCAGAGGAGTTGTATTACCTGAATTCTGTTTTAAAAGGTTTGTTATGGCTACTGTGAAGAATGAGGGTAGAAACTTAGACCAATGAGAAGGCTCCTGCAGGAGTTCAGGGGAGAGATGATGACAGCTTAGACTTTGGTGGAAGTTGTGGGGGAGGTGAGGACTGGTCAAAATCTGGATATTCTGAAAGGTGCCAACATGATTTTTTGATGGGTTGCATAATAAAGTATGATAGAAAATGAATCAGAAATGACAGTACAATTTTTGGCCTTAGCAACTAGGAAAATGGAGGTTGAATTTCCTGTGCTAGGGAAGGCTAGGAAGAACAGAGCTCAGTTTTAGGCATGTAAGTTTAAGAGGCCTGCAAGATAACAGGGTAGAGATGCTGAGTAGTTAATTGGATATACAAATCTGGCGTTTAGAGCAGAGGTCCGGCCAGGAGATCTGAATTTGAGTTACTTCAGTGTGTAGATAGTATTTAAAGGCCTGGGTCTGAGTGAGATCACCTAGCAAGTCAATGCAGATAGAAGAGAGAAAAGCACTTAGGGCAAATAAACAAAGGAGACAGAAAAAAAAACGATCAGTGAGAGAGCAGAAGAAGCAAGAGAGCTGGGTCCTGGAGTCCGAATAGAGAAATGGCCAAGGAGAAGGGACAGTCCACTTGTGGGGATTGCTGCTCATACATACATAGGCTGTTGCGGTTACAGACTTGAGAATTAAGCATTGGATTTGGCAATGTGCATGTCACTGGTGACTTTGAAAAGAGTGACTTCTTTGGAGTGGAGGGGAGCAAAACCTGGCGGCCAGGACTTCTGGTGAGAAATGCTGCCAGAGGAATTAGGGGCACCCTCACCACAGCTGTGGGTGCAAAGCACCAGGACCCTCACCCCACCAGGGCCCCAGGCCTATGGACAGATACTGAAAGGGAGGGGGAACAGGGAGGTGCTGGAGGCCTTATTTTGGTGTTTGAAGAGTGTTCTTGAGTCTGGAAAGAGAAAGGAGGAATTGGGGGGAAAAAGACAAAACAAAGTAACGTTAACATTGTGAGTACCCTCTTCATCCTTTTTTAGTAAGAAAGGATGAAACTATAAACTTAATGCAAACATCCTAAGTTCGGGCCTGCAGACACCCTCAGTAACTTAAATACCTGTCTCTGTCTCTCCTCTCTTTCACATCTTATTCAGTAAAATTCGGGTAAAGGGGGGAAATTACATGAGCATACAGAGCATGTGTAGTCTTTTTAACATGATTATAGTTTGTGAGAAAAGTTTTAAGTTTTGAAATTTTAAAACTTTTGATATAAACTGATAGTTTTGTATATGATGTAAAACACCCCGCATGTTTTATGCTCAGCTTCTAATGTGCAAACGCTGTTTGCTTTTAGATTGGAGAGATACCCATGTGAGTTACAGAGTATGAAAAGACTAAGTCGTCTCTGCCTTTGGGTGTCAGCTATTGAGGTGTCACTCTCAGACCTTCAGCAGCCTCCTAAATCCCACAGTAGGGGGGCTCTTCCCTGCTTGCATCAGCCCAGTCTGACATAAGCTAGGACACGCTGCTCTCTCCCTGGGAGAGCTAAGAAGGCTACAGGCAAAGAATATCGGGTGTCTCTACTTTGAATGTTATTAACAAGAGAAAAATAAACACAATTTTCAAGTTATTTACTCCCAATTCTGTTGGCACCAAAATGAATTATCTCAAGTATATGAAACATTCTAAATAGAAATCGGCATTTATTCTTTTGATATGTGAATTTTATAATTGGTTATTTTTTTAAATGGTAGGGGGAAACATTTGCAGTGGCATCAAATCTCTTTACAATCAAAAGGCATGGGGATTAAGGTTGCTATGCAGAGTGAGGTCGGATGATTCAAAGAGAAAGAAACAGAAGTCTTTAGTTACTACACTTACCAAAGAAGAATGGTGTACATAAGGGTACAGACGCAGGAGGTGCTCTGAGAAAACAGAACAGCTGTTTCCTGGGAAGATTTGTAATTGTTCTCAGTGGAATGCATGGACTTAAAAATAAGCAAGTTTTCTGGGAAAACCCCCAGAATCAAATAGAAGGGAAATGAGAATGGGGCCTGTGGCGAGACAATTTGATGACAGTGAGAGCAACCTGGACAGGTGGATAAGGAGATTGACAGTCCGCCTCTGGAAGCCATGTCAGCAGATGAAAGTATGTGGGAAATGGGCTCCACTTTCCCATATATGGTTTATGGGATGGTTTCCCATAGATCCTCTGAGAGTTTGAGGATCACATAGTTAATACATGTAAATAAGCCAGAGTACAGTTTTCCGAGCTTCAGCCTGGAACAGATATTCCCAGAACATTTCTCATAGGAAGTGTACTGACCCTTGTGTATTTGAGATGTTTACTTTGCCAAGGATGAGGTGGTTAAGAACATCAGCTCTGCAGTTAGATTACACAGGATGATGTTTAGCTTTGTGATCTTGAAAAACCTACTCAGCCTCCGCTTGCCTCAGTTTCCTCATCTGTTTCAAGGGGATAATAATAATAATAAACACTGAGATGTCGAGAAATCCATGTGAAAGCACTTAGACCAGCACGGGCACATTAACAAGAGCAAAGCAGAGGTTTAGGGGGTTGGTGATTGCATAGATATTCCTGCAGAGCATCCATCAGCATTGCTCCAGCTAAAGGGTTTACATATCTTGAAAGTAGAATTTAGTATGATTTTATAAGTTTCTTTTTTTAAGTTGGGAGGAATACAGATGAATATACCTATGTTTAGGTGTTAGAAATGGCATTACCAATTAACAGTAAGTTAGGATCTCTGTACTTATCTTCTGAGTAAAAGACTTAACATATTTATAAATCTTTTGAGCAACTATAAAACTTAAAACCTAAATTTACTACAGAAAAAATTACTACAATAAATGTCTTCTTTATACCAGAAAAAAAGAAAATATCTGAGTTGCTAAAATCTTAATTAACTCTTCAAGTAAGTATATGACAACTGTTAAGGCTGTCAAATATAATTATCCATTATAAATTTCCAAATTGTCTACATAATTATAAATGTGAAATATGTCTCAGCTGTAAGTAGGATTAAATTTCCCTGGGGCTCTTTTTTCCCATAGTATTCAATATGCCTGTGACACACAGGTAGGGTCCTGACCAGAGCCCATTGGTACGGACAACTCCTGCTTTCGCACGTTAGCTATACTAACCTTAGGCAAGAGACAGGCTTCTCTGAGCTCCGGGTGTCTCATCTGGAAAAGTGGCGATAACACTATTGGTCTCATCAGGAACTGAGAAGATTAAAGCACCCAGCCTATAGTCATCACTCAGCCAAGTTCTCTTACCTTTTCTGATACCTCTCCTCCACTCCTTCCCACTAGGATGCACATATTAAGTCTTAACTCCCAAACAGGATAGTGGTGAATAGAACATTCCATGAATTTCCTTGCTCTTCATTGTTACTTCCCTTCCCCACATAACACATGGCTAACACAATGCTTTAGATGTTCAGTAAGTTTCATTAATTAGAGATTTACTCATTTTGAAGGAAGAAAGTGGGAAAATGGTCAAGAACATGAGTTTTGAAGTCAGACAAATTTGAGTTTGAAGTGCAGCCGAACCACTTGCCTGCTGTGTCATTTCTGTCAAGTTACCAAACCTCTTTGTACCTCCGTTTCCTTGTCAATAAATGGGGCTGACACCTCACAGAGCAATTGTAAGAATTAATTTCATAAACACAAAGTCATTAACACAGCATCTGGCACATGTTACTACTCAGTAGATTATCGCTAATATGTTGATAGAACATCTCCAACTTTGCTGTATTTTATGTCTTCGAATGTGTAGGACAAATATATGATGGAAATTTTTAGGAAACAGTGTGTGGAGATTGCAGAACTATAGTCAAACTGATTTTTTATGCATAAGTAAATTACTCTGGTTTACGTATAACAACTTTCTCAGTATGAGAATCTCAAGAAACTAATTTTCTATTCCATCATCTCCCCCTTTTTTTGCAAAGAAAATTACACTTGAAAAAAAAACTACCTCTCTCTCTTCATTTATTCTAATTTAATCTCATGATTTGAAATTATAAAATTGGAGGTATTATAAGAGACCAGTGGATATCTTTCTCTTCCTCATTATGATGTATACTATTAGAACTTTTTTCCTTGATGATAATTTGAAAGCCACCTTATTTTTTAAAAAAGGGTCTTCATGAAAGTAAAAGTTTTTAAAATAATAGTAGTACTTCTTTAAACAGTATGGAGAAATCTTATTATCAGTGAATATAGATAATTTCTTATACCCTTCTTAATAATTCCAGTATATGAATAAACTATTACTCACTTAATTATTTAATGGGCTAGCTATTTTTAAATGTTTGGTATATCAATGTCTTCAAAACTTTTTTGCCTTTCACCCTCTTCCCCAAAATGTTGAAAGCCCATATATATATCCTATAATATTCAAGATGACATCTAAGTTTTTATCATAGTTCCAAAGCATGTAATTTCTTTGTGAATTTTTTTTGGTAAATATAGATTTTTCAAAATGAAAACTTTAAATCACCCTTATATTGTATCAAGTGAAATATAATTGCCTTTTCATACCTACCATCATCCATTTACAGCTCTTCTTTAGCAGGGAGAGATTTTACATCATTTCCCTTTCTCCTTGGATTCCTTTGTTTTACTTTCACAAAATTTTTTCTTAAGATACATTTTTATCATATACATTTCACGCATTTTATCAGCCTATCAAGCTTATGTGCAACAAAAATATACAAATAGGATTTTTAAATTTTTTATTGTCTCAGTGAAAATTTTTCTTCTAAATTCAGTTTTTACAATTATTAGAATATATAATTGATAAACATCACAAATTTTGATTAAAAATTACTTTTATGTTTACTTATGAAAAATAACTGCCACTTAATGAGATTGATGGAATTTTTCACCATGCATCATTTATCTTTGCATCAGTACTACTTATCGCAGAAGTAAAAGTGTTCCTTACCGTTCCTGTTAATCTTTTTTGTTTTTATAGTTGGTAAACATTGACAAACCTCAGTAGTCTTTATGATAGCAAATTAAAAATAATGGAAATAATTCCAAGAGTTTGGGAATGGAAAATGTATTGCAACAGTGCCACTGAGTTATTTTCATTCCTTTTTAATGAAATGACCAAAAAATCACATAATTATGTATCAGCAGGAATTATTTATGATGATCATCATCTACCAGTGTAATTTAACAAAAGCTAAAAATTTGGGTGTTTATTAGGGGCATTCATGTTTACCACAGATATCAGCATTGTTTGCCTCCTGCCTCCCCAGGTGTTTTCACCCCAGGGCTACCACATTAGGATTTGGATGATTAGGACATATGCCCCTCTTTTATAAAGTAGGGAAAGAAGAGTTGTGAAAGGCACTTGAGAAGGAAAAGTGGTGTAATTCCTGGAACCAGCCCACAGCCTTAACCACAGTGGAGAAGGAGATAGAAGTGGAGATGCTACAGTTGACTCTTAAACTCACTGCCCACTTGTCCTGTTAAGTTGGCTCAGGAATACAGTTATCCAAGTTTGAAGACCACTGTTATATATATCACACATTATAATGAATATTTGCATCCGTACCTAGTCATTTCCTCAGGATAAATTCCTAGTTAGAAGAATGATGGATTCAAAGGAATGCACATTTTGACATTGATGGCAGTGATGTTAAAATGTGATTGTTGACAACCCCAAAGTCATTTGACAACCTGTTTCCCTTTCTCTCACTTAACTGGGAGAGTCTGTTTTGCTAATCTGCTTAAATTTCTATTATTGCCATTGAACACTAATATTTTTCACATTTTCCTTTGTATTTTTCATGTTCATGTTTTTGTGTTTTTGTATTAGTGTATTCATCTTTTGTTTTTAGCTCTTCCTACATAGAAATACATTCGTGCTTTGTAACATGTTACAACATCCTTCACCATCACCACTGCAGTTTATTACTCTTTCAGGCTCATTTATGGTTTGTTTTGCTAACAGACATTTGGTTACTTGTTTGTTTTAGTAGTCTGATTTGGCTGACTTTTGGGTAGTTTCAAGTCATACTTACACAATTTTAGGAATTCGGTGTTCTTTCCACCCCCACGTCCCTAAGATAAAGTTCATTCATATTTTATTTCTAGTATTTTTGTTTTTTATGTGGAAATTTTGTATATTAAGTTTCTTCAGGTAAGATGAGACTTATTTTTTATACAGGGGATTACATTTAAGTGATAAAGTAATAAAACTATTAGTACTATTCTGAGAAAAGAATGGTTTCTTAACATTTTGGGAAAAATATAGAATGGTACAAATATAACAACCCATGTACTAGAGAATTGGCACTTTTTTTTCACATTTTCTTTTCAATCTTTTTTAATAAGAGATCATTAAGATGGTGGACTTACTACCACCCCAAGTCTGTTCCGACTGTCATATCCCCTGTACTCCAGAAGCATCCATTACTAGGCATTCAGGTGTCTTTCCCCTTCTTTTTTCTAGACTTACATATGTATCCTTGGTGAATTTTCAAATTCAAATGATGTATCATACTGTATAATAAGGATTTCTGCAACCTACTTTTTCACATACTTAATGGAATGGTTTTGCAATTTATTTATGCTGCTGTATATACATTTAGTTTTTGTATCTTCTAGTATGTCATCATATGAACACAAATGTTATGTGTATATTACTTAGCATAAGGGCATCTAGATTGTATCAGATTTTTTGCTGGTATTAATAGTGCTATAGTGAACATTCTTGTGGGAGTCTCTTTAAGCATGTATGAGAGATTATATACAGTTTGTATACTTAGAAGTCAAACTGTTAGGTGCATAGGAGCATTTTCAATTTAGTTAGATATTACCAAATTTTTTTGTCAAAACTCCCACCAGCAGTGTTTGTTTGCAAATCTGACAGGCAAAAATACTTTGGTGGTGTTCTAATGTATATTTTCTTGATTCTACTAATGCTAATAAGCACATTTTATGTTTATTGGCCAGTTGGAGTTCCTCTTCTGTGAATTGCCTGTCCAAATTGTTTGCCCATTTTCCTGTTTCATTATCATTTCCTTATTAATTTGTAAGTGTTCATTTATTCTAAGTACTGCTCCTTTATTCTATACCTCCCAGTTATCTGCCTCCAGTATGTCTTGTCTTTTAACTCATGTCTGTTGCCACTCCAAAGTTTTTAACTTTGAGATAATCAAATGATTGATTTTTCCATCATCAGTTTTCATTGGCATGTGGCTCATGATTTTTTTCTCCTTTGTATATTGCTTTTTCTTTCCCCAGCTATCTATTGGTGTTCCTCTTTTTTCTATTGATTTGTAAATTTTTGAGGACTAAGCATAGCAAGACTTTCATAGATAAAGCCTATGGTGGTATGCTTAGGAAATTCTTCCCAACACCAAGATTATATAAATATTCACTACTTCTTATACTTCAACTCTCCTGTATTTAATTCCCTAATTCAACTGGGATTAGATTTCTATTAATCACTTAAGAACTTTTCATTTTTTCTTGTTTCATTGATCTATTTGTTTAGACTTCAGAACAATATGTATTAAATTTTCTTTGGTATGGTTTTAATTAGTAATCTTCATTTCTGTCCTGTAGATATAAATTTCCTTTTTTCCTTTTATATCAATAAATTATTGCTAGAATGCCACCATTCATAGCTTCATAACTGCAGAGCAACAATGCAAGACCAAAAAAATTATTTGCAATCTATTCTGTGTGGTTGCAAATGAAGACTAATCTATGCAAAGCAGAGCCTTTGAAAAGTTCATCAGCCGTCTGCACCAGCATGAAAATAGGGAACATGTGAAGCATATGTTGTCAGCATTTAGAAAGAACTTTGACTAGGCTTGTGTTTAATAGATCATGTTCCATATATACTTTTTTATATCTCATCTGATTACTTGATTCAAAGCAGATGACCAATGCCAGTGTGAAAAGTTTCTGTAAATAACAATAAGAAGTGATTTTATGGCTTTTGCGATAAAGTAAGGCTTGTTTTATTTATGTTGGGTTTTGTTTTTTCCCCTCCTCTAGGTAGCCTTTCCAGTAAATATATGACTCAGGGAAAAGCCTCAGCGAAGAGGACCCACCAGGAATCATGAGGGAAAGAAAATGCAGCACTCTAAATGGCCACTCAGGCATCTATTCACTTTGAAAATTAGGTTCATTTCACAGGATATAGCAGCATAGATCAGGCTTCAACTTAACATTTAAAGGAAATGTCAGATTTCTTTTTACTTAATGAATTGTTGATGAGAAAAAAAATTATGAATAATATCTTACCTACCACAAATCCCCATAGATTTAAAGATTTTAATAGAAAGCTATGATGTATGTATTTAAGCCCAGGTTAAAAAAAAAATGTAACTGGGCCAGCATTCAGTGAATACAATTTCATGGTTTTTAATTATTTCAAAGCACACTAAAAATGGTGTACTGATAAACCCCAATTAAATTAATCCTTTTTTGTCCCTTATATTCCCTTTTGTTCTGAAGAGGGGAAATTATATTTATTGTTGTTTACTGAATCTTTGTGTGGAAGCATATCAAGTATGTGTGAACTGCTACTACTGTATTTACGATTTGCAAGCCTTATTTTATTGCTATTTGTCGAAGTGGTAACATGAACATGAGTACCTATTTATGTGAGCCTTCTGTGGATGAGCAGTGCCACCAAGGGGCGTTGGGTTCTTCCCTTTCTAATTTTAAGTAAGTGGACTTATAACTACTGTACTCATAAAAATGAAGTAAGGAAAACAAGTAGTCCTGTTTGCTGCTAAAAACATTTTCAAAGGAAAAAAAATAACAAAATAAAAGTGCTTTTTACTTTTTATGATATTCAAAATTTAGGGTGGAGAATTTTTAAAAATCCTTGGAGATTAAAGAGGCTGTCTCTGCCAATCACAAATTTGGTTGGTGTCGTCATGGGTCTGACTGGAACCCTCATGGTCTCTAACTTCAAAAGCCCTTCAGAAGTAATACATGGTCAGAACTATGTCTAGGTTTATTTATCGTTTTGAAAACAATTTCAGCCTATTAACTTATCCACATTACTCCCTAGAGAGAGTCTAAATCCCTGGGCCGTTCAGATCTGCTCTTCTTCATCTCATGCTTTCTGTACTTGTGCTTCTGCAATCTGGTGTTCATTGACACCCACTGTGTGCCAAGCACTGGGAACTCGCAGATAAGAGGCTCAGACATAGGAGGATGAATACTTAGAGAGGGATGCAGAGGTTGCTTGCTGGGCAGGCTTTCCCAGGTAGGAGAGAGCTCAGAACACCTGAGTACCCTTCTTTTAAACAAATGACTTGAAGACTTGTTTGAGCTAAAAAGAGTCATACCCAAATTAATTTTAGAATTGGGAAGTTATGGTAGAAAGAATTAGTGATCACTCCTTTCTATGTTTGAATGAACCACAAATTCATGAAGTAACAAGTGAATTACACAACGTGGGCTCAAACTGCTGTACGTGACTTTCCTCAGCTGCTGCTTTTTGATTTCTTGCCTTCGTGCATGAAAGTCAGCTTGACTAAGCATATGTTTCTTGTCACACTTCGTTTGGAAAGCCTGTTGACGCTCTCATCTTCCGGCACTGTAGCAGAAGACTGAGGGCAGCCCAATTTTTGTTCTCTTATAGGCTTTATTTTTCTTGGATGCTTGTGTGTTTGTTTTATCCCTGTAACTTCTATGTAAGTGATTTTTGTCTGAAACAAAAGTGAATCCAATGTATTTCCCTACCCAAGGTATCTTTTGTTATTTTTTTCCCTCAATTTGAGAAAGTATTCATATTCTTAATTCTTCTTTCTCAAAAATACTTCCTTGCTCAATATTTATCTCCCAATCATCTTTCCTTTATGCTAGGAAAACTCAAGTTTAGCCTGCACATGACCAGCTTAATTTTTTAGTGTCATTCTGCTGTTTTTAACATGAATTTTGTCATTCCACCTCTTAGTTTAACTTACCCCATCCACCTTCCTTTTCCTCTCATTCTTTTACTTGTTCTTATTATGTCCCTTTTCATGGAAAGTATGTTCTCTTAATAACCTTTAAGGATATTACAAATTTTCCTACATTTTATTCTGATTGCTGTAGATTTTGCCCAGTGTATTATTAGGCTTTTTGTTTGATTCTCAATCCCTCATGCTGGATCACTATGAGAGTAGTGTTTGCCAGACCTGGAGAAGAGATTGGCCTGGTTCTGTGCTTGCTTTACTTGGATGCTGGTCACAGCCTCTTAGCGCTGCAGCTAGGCAACAGGCGCGTGTGCTCCATGCCGAGTCCAGTGCCCAGGGCATAGCTATCTTTCAGATGCAGCTGGCCTGTCTCTCTTAACAAGCTCCGCAAATGCCCCTATAAGGGTTCTCCTTTCCTTTCTCTCTCTCAAGAACAAACAAAAATATTAAATCCATTTTTGTAGCCCCAGTCTACACTTTTTTAATCGTGTTCAGTGTGTGTAGTGTCAGCAGTGTGCACACTTAGAGATGTTATTAAAATTTTCTGACATAATTTGAATTTATTTTTCATCTTGAGATATGTTTCAAAACGGTTCTATTTTTAAAAATAACAAAACCTTTCCTGCACAAAAAAAAACCTTGGATTGATAGGTCAGAAGGGTTCGTAATGTTACAGGCCAAAACCAGAATTTAACAAACACCTGTAAAACAAAAGATGTGCTTAGTTATTTTTCTTTGAAAGCAGGGATATTGGGAGAGCAGCAGTCAAGAATTTAGCACACTTCACCGAGTGGAATTCTAGGCTTAATTAGGGTCTGGCTCTGCCGGTTTTCCAGCTGTGAGTGTGGCAATCCCCCAAACTCTTGGCAGAGTAGTTTCCTCGCCTGTAAAAGGGAAATCCTACCTGCCTTCCCACTGAATAATGAAGACTGACGGCTAATTAGTAGAACAATTTTTTTAATGTCTAGAACCCTGACACTTAAGTCCTGAAGTGCAGTGACTTCCCTATGTTACCTATTTGCCCTTTAGTGGAAATCTACAACAGTTCCCACACCCACCTCATTTCCACACCACAGGACAACTGCTGCTCTGAGATAAAGGAGCTAACATGTTTTTTACAAGGCATGAAAACTCTTCTAACTGAGCAGTTTATCTCAGAGACTGGCCCCAGTTTCAAGTAACATAAGGAATGTATGCTGATCCATTGACTAGTAGATTAGGTGATTTAGCACACATGCAAAACAGCTAACCAGGTTAAAAAACTGAGCAGTGTGTATTAAATAGAGGAAAGAAGGCTGTTAAACATACACAGACTCCTAAATCAGAAGAATGAGGACTAGATTTTTAAAAACTATCTGATGCATAATACTGAAAGGCTTGAGTTAAGATCTTTTGTGATAGCAGTGCCAATGCTCCCACCCCACTCAGCTCAAACTTGTGAGGCTGCAATGGGACAGTGAAGTGCTGCACAACTGTGTAACATAATTTCAGTAATTGTTTTTCCTACATTTTCATTCAACTTTATTTTTTAGAGCAATTTTAGGTTTACAGCAAAATTAAGCAAAAAGTACACAAGAGTTCCCATGTACCCCGGCTCCCACACAAGCCAATCTCTCCAACTAATCACATCCTGCATCAGTATGGGACATTTATTCACATCAGTGGGGCCACATAGGCATATTATCACCCAAAGTACATTGTTTACATTACGATTCATTTCTTGGTGTGGTACATTCTAAGGGTTTGAACAAATGTGTATAATAGCAGGTGTCCACCACTGTATCATACCAAGTAGTTTTCACAACGTCTGCATCTACACAATTTAACAATTTTGTAACAATTAGCAACGTTTATTGAGTGCTTCCATGTGTCATGCACTCTTCTAAAGGATTTTCATTTGATCATAGTTATCTGTAGGAGGAAGGGCATGAGATACCTTATCCCAGATCTCCCAACTAGTCAAACCACACTACTCACATCTTAACTCCACAGTTTCTTCTGTGTGCAGCGGGGTTTAGGGGGAGAAAATGCCATGCTTTTATTATCAATGCAATTTCAGTAGCAGAGAGAGAACTACTTAACGGAATTTTGAACTATCCAATCCTGTAGGCTGTCGGGGATGAAAGATAACGTGGACTCTAAAACACACTGCACTGGATAGTTCTTTCCGTAAAAAAAACCCCGAGCCAGAATCCATCCCCAGCACTCCACAGAATGGTTTTCCCTTTACCTCTAACACTTCCTTGAGAAATGACACCTATCCTAACATTCTCCCACCTGCTAATGCTGCACGTCTGACCTATCAGGATCTCATTCTTCCCTGGCCCCTCCGTTCACCAGTCTTCCTGTGTATGCCCGGGTGTAGTGCTAGGTGCTCAGAAATACTCGCTGAATTATAGACAGAATTAAAAGGCTTCTAGAAGCCCCTGAGCGGCTACAACAAGATCTGACCAGCAGCAGGTAGGTGTTCAGTCAGGTTTATTGGTTGGTTCCCGCTATCAGTGTGAGTTTTCACAGAGCTGTCCCAGTCACACCTTAGGGTGGGTCGAACCCCAAAGTCAGCTCCTAAAGCAAAGGTGGCGTTCGCACCATCCTTCAACATCCAGAGCAGTACAGCACGCTGGGGAAGGGGAGAAAGGGCTTGTCTATTACATGACTTTTGGAGCTAATTCGACGTTAAGAACGGCCTAGCTGGACCCAAAGGGAAGGCTGAAAACATGCAGCGGTCGGGACCTCGGACCACTCTGCCTTAAAGAACACCAGCAACGGGCTGGGCTGACTCCTCAGAGCCCTGAAGCCGCGGCGCCGCACCTTGCGCGGGGGGCGTCGTGGAGCGACGCACCTCCAGGGTATACAAGTCGGAGGTCACTGCGCACCCTGGCTCGTCTCCCTGCCCGGCCTGAGACCGCCCTCGCGGGATGACCTTTCCGTGGCCCCTGTGCCCCGCGTCACGTCCCGCAGCCCGGGCGCCGCGCCCAGCCCTTCTCCCGTCACTCACACGGCCCGCCCAATGGCGGCAGCGAGGGCGGGGCTTGAGGCGCTGTGCGCTGGTGCTTGTAGCGTCAATGCAGTCGGCAGTGTCCATGGAGAGAGGCTGAGGAGGCCGAGTTCCGGCCCGAGGCAAGGACGGCGCCGGACGGCGAGAATGTCGGCTTCGTTAGTCCGGGCCACCGTCCGAGCTGTGAGCAAAAGGAAGCTGCAGCCCACCCGGGCCGCCCTCACTCTGGTGAGTGGCTGGGGCGCGCGGCCTGGCCCGTGACATTGGTTCACCTTCGCCCCGCAAGGGGAGGTCACGGCAGCGGGCGCATAAGGGCCTGACCTGCTCCGCAGCCCGGGGTCCCCGCCTTGTTCCCTGTTCCCGCTAGAGCGATAAACAAGTCCGGGAGGCTGGAGGGCTGCGCCGCGGCGGCGGGCGCAGCGGGACTACGTTTCCCACCAGGCCGCTCGCCGCGCCGCGAGTGGGGGAGGGACGGTGTGCTCGGGCCCCGCCGCAGCCTGCCCGCCCGCCCGCCGGGGACCTGGGCCCGGGAGCCGGACGGCGGGCGGGGGACGCGCGGGGCGGGCGGGCGACAGCGAAGCTAGCCGCCTTGCTGAGATCAAGGCGGCCGCGCACAAAGGGTGACTTCCTGATGTCGGGGCTGGAGGAGGTTTTTTGAAACACCCTGTATCCATCCAGCCATCCTAGGCCGTGGTTGGCTCTTAGAAAGGACAAAGAAGAATAAAATTTTCCACAGCGTTTTCTAGGTGAAAGGTCAGAACGTTCAAAGGACGGCAGAGCTGGTACCGCAGATGCTTAAAGAATTTACCCGGCATACTGGATCCCAGAGATGCTACCGTGTGTGGTTTTATTTTGTTTAACTGAGGGAATATTCACAATATAAAAACTGTTTTAAAGAGTGCAACTCATTGGTGTTTAGTATATTCACAATGTTGAACAACCATCACCTCTATCTAGTTCCACCCCAAGGGATTACCCTGTATCCGTTAAACGGTCACTGTCATTTTGTGAGCTGAATTTCAGAGGAAAGCTTGTGATCAGTCAACGTTACTCTCACACACCCCACTCTTAGTAAGGAGAAGGCTTTTGTGCAAGCATTCAGCACCTAAAGACTAGGAAAATAAATTTAATTGAATCATGGATTCCTTTCAATCAAATGTCCTAGAAGGTCTATTCCTAGAAAATGAGCTATAGCAAAATAGAAGACAGGATCAGGTGGGAGAATTTATTTTATAATGGAGAAGGTTTTAGGCCCATGAAGAGGGTACCATGATGACATAATGCACTGTATTTCTTTTTTTTTTTTTTCTGTACCACTGAACCCGTTTCCATGTCTGAAGGATACACCCAGGGGCTGTTAGAATCCTCCAAGGTCTTGGAAATCACAAGAACTAGAGAGCAGGACTCATTTTGTTTCTTTTTCAATCTCAGTAACAATTATTCAAAATTAAAAAGAATTCTGCCACTGGTAATGGTAGAGCCAGAAAGAGAAAGTGCAACCACTTTTTTGCCTTTTCTTTCTCCACCCCTTGGCATGTTACCTGTTCTTCAAAATTTTTGAGCTATCCCCTTTCCTCTCCAGTCCTACTCATTCAGCAGGCAATTAAGACCTATTGTGTTTCAGGAGCAGATGTGAGTTACCCAGTCCCTACTTTCCAGTCGAGGGCCAGGCCTTTGCCACCTCTCAGAAGTACTAGCAATCATAACACAGTCCGCATTCTCAGACCTGAACTTGGTCTTCTACATCATTACATGTTAGTAGTTACCAGGCGAATCCTTCTAATAGCATTGCTCTGTCTTATCAGTTCTCAGTTCACAAGGGTTCCCTGTTTCTTTGATTATCTGTTCTAATTAGCTTGCAGGAGTCCATTGTCTGAACTCATCCTACTTAACGGTCTGACTTTAGGAATTCCTTTCCCTGGCCTTAAAAGCCGGTGCGAAAGAAAAAGCGTATCCATGCTACTTTCCCCCAATGACCTGTGGTAGCAGGCTTGCAGGCATCTTAATCCTAGCATATGTTCCCTAGTCTCAGGATACTGTGGCATGCATGTATTACACTGTTCGTGCTTCGTTTTTCAGTGTTTTTACAAACATTTTAAGCCCCAACATGTTAAGTGCACAAGCAAGGAAGTGATCAAAGGAAGTGACAGATGCGACCAAGTGAAACTAGAGATAATTCAGTAAAATGGGTAAGAACAGATAAGTACTACGTAGATAAATATGACATTGCAACCTTGAAAGGTGCTGTACCTGTGCAGTCCACCAGGGGTCAGCAAGAGGCTAGGTAAAATAATTGAAATGAAAACAAGATCCATGTTGTCAGCATCAAAGTATCGGCATTAAGTGATGTCAGTCCAGGAGAGGATTGGTGGTTTGCTATATAGAAAGGTTTAGACTGGTGACAGGCTGCCCATAAAATTTATGCAACCCGGAGATGGTTCCTCGATTGAATGTTCTCAGCCTCCAACCTACCGTCCCCAAGTGGTACCCTCAAGACACCAGCACAGAACATCCAAGAAGGTGATGCCCCTCCTGCCCCTACTTCTTTCCTTACCCAGGAAGTGACAAATGGAATTGAGTTTGTCTGACCCAGAGTAAAATATTATTAAAGAACCCAAAGATTTAACACTACCCTGCTGGCAGAGGCCTTTATTTCCATTGTTGTACAAATCAGAATTAGTGCAGCCCTAATTTAGGAATAGGGATATACCTACAGCTGTGCATAAAGCTCAGCTGATGAGTGATTGAGAAGGGCTGGGAAGTAATACAAGTTCAGTGCAATGAGGGGCAGTTGATTGGGTGAAGGACCAGCACTTCCAAAGGAAGTCCTTTGGAATGTGACCTAGCAGTAAGACTTCTGTATATATTATCCAGGGAACAATTGGAAGAGCCTGATTGCCTAATGAGAGTGGTTAAATAGATTAGATTAGATCCTGTTGGTGAAATATGTAGTCATTGAAAAAAATAATTTTTTGTAAGTTTGGGAGTCACTCATAAGTCTTCATTCTTTGACTTACTAGCCCTGTGCAGTTTATTGAAAGTTTAACACCTAAATCACAGAATAAAAAGATGATGCATACAGACCAGTAAGCACTTAGAAGGTGCTCAGTAATGTTTATTACTATGTACTAAATGAAAAACATGTTAAGTTTTTAAAATATAGGCTACAAAATTGTGTATATATGCCATAATTAGAGATACATATCTATATGAATACACATGTGCTTGCAAATAGGAAAAGACAAAAGGGAAACAATACCATAATGCCAGTCATAGCTATTAAAGAATGACTTAAACAGAACATACTGTAACTTGTTCAGTGGTTGCTATTAACCTACCAGATTTATGAAGAGATTAAAATAGATTGTCCATGTTCATGCACATAATTATGGAGTTGACACTGAGTGTTAATTTTGTGTTCCTAAACAGCAAAAAAGTTTAAGTTGCTGGGGGGGATTCCTTAAGGAAATATAATACTGAGGATGAGAAGTTTCTGCCACAAGGAATAGAAATCCTATAGTCTTGGGTAAAGCAGAAGGGTATTGCTACAAAGTAGTTGTAAAATGCGTTCATCTACAGTGCCTTGTCCCTTAATTTTAACAAAAACAGACTAGAAATCTTTTTTTAAAGAGCCAAAATATTTCACTCAAAAATACTTTTTCGCTTTAAAGAATGTCTTGTTCTGTGATATATATGAGTAAGATTAAAAACCATGTTATGTTGAGGTTCAAATATCTCTTAAATTGTAATTCACTAACCAAATCGCAGATGAATTAGAGTCATTAATTATACATAAATTTCTTGGAAAGGTTTGGGTTTCTCAGTTGTTTGGGAGACTGCATTGCTGTTGGATGGCTGGTAGGCCTACAGTGTGTTGTTTGGTTGAAGTTTTTATACCATTTCCCACATTACTGTTAAGTACAAAATTGCCAGAGTTCATAAATAGCCTTAGAGCAAAGTAGGACCCTTAGCTTCTGTCTGGTACTGTGATACAAATACTTCCTATAGCTAGAATTTTTTTAAGTCTCAAATGTTCCCTGTTTAGTCATTCTGACCTGTTCTGAAAGTCAAATCCATCATTTGGAAAATTACAGGAGCAGTATCTTTCCCCTTAAATAAGTACTCAACTGGGTTTCCATGATTAACACTCTTCCCGGTGGAGTATTTTTGGCTTTTACCTGACAGAGGAAAATTAAGACCCGCTTTGGTTCCTAGAACAGCTCCCAGGCATACTGGTTACTTTTCCCTAAACAGTGTAATTAAGACATGAACATCAGCCGCTTCGTGACAAGTGGACCACTCTTCATGAATTACCTTCATTTACTGTGTTTAAGTGTTTTCTACTAGAGTTGAAAAAAGAAGAAAATATATTACTTTGTAAAACCAAATTAGATAATTTAGAAAATCACTTGAAGATAAAAATACATGGGGCTTGACAGTGTAGTGCACTCACCCCATAGGCTTTGTTTAGGTCATGAAGTGGTGAACCCTCCATACCTTTGACCCACCAGCATCGAAGGCTCTGTTGTGGGTTGTACTTTGAACAAATATTTTCCTATGGCTGTCAGTAATTAGATTAATTTCTTAGGGATTCACGTGGGAAAAATGACCATGAAAATTTTGGAAGCTGGTTTTACTGGTAGTCATTTAGGAGGCAAATGAGCGAAAGAAAAACAAAAAGAAATTTTTTAGAAATATTTCTGTAACTAAATGAGGCTGATATGTTGTGATCTCAAAAAAAAAAAAAAAAGCCATAATTCTGCTCTTGAGCATTTCCATCTTCCTCCCCCTGCATAGTCTCTTCCCTCTGTTGTGCTGCTGCTTGGCCCGTGTTCTGATAGAAGCATGGGAAAAAGCCTTTGTAGACCATCTATCTATTGGTAGTGGGTTTTTTTTAACTTTTTTTTTCATAGTGACATACAATAAATACCTATATGTACACACCCACTGTATATTGATAATTGAAATCAAAGTTTCACTAAGCATTCATGTTTTATTTATTAAGTTGTAATGCATTGTTTTCTCCTATTTTGTTTTAAAAAAATGCTGGTCTCAACCTTCTAAATTGGTTTCATGACCCTTCAAAACTGGGCCCAGACTCTGCTTCAACATCCTGCTCTCCTCTGGCCAAGCCACCACAGGAGCACACTCAGCAGGGTCCATGCCTTGAACCTACTCCCTCAGCACAGGCTTGAGTTCTGGCCACAGTTACTATTTAAGTCATAGGTCATAATGTCCACTCTGGGATTTCACAAACCAGTAAAATGCCAATACAAAAAACTGGAGGACTAGCACTGAATTGCCAGCTAAGGAGCTAATAAAACAAAGTAGGAAGGACATGCCATTTTCGTTATGGTATACTCTCATCATTATAATGATAGCTGGTTTAGACTGAGCTCTTAGTGCCTGACACTTTTCTAAATACTCTTCATGAATTTGTTTATTTAATCCTCACAAAAATCCTGAGGAGGAGGAGGGATTCTTATCCCCATTTAAGCCAAGTAATGGGTTGAGACATAGCTGGGTAGACCAGGAATGCCCTGGAACGGCCTGTCCCTGACAGTGTCCTCCTCAGAAAAGTGGGGTTGGTGATGCTGACTGATACCGAACAGTGTATTGTGATGTTTTTATTATCTTGAGGACTAATGGTCTAGGTTAAATAGCTCTCCTCCTGGAAAACCTCCCCCCATTGTTGTTTCTGTAGTTGACTAGCTTAGTTCTATTTATCTAAATACCCCAAGATGTTGATTTAAGTCACATTTAGAATCTGAACATTGGGTGGGACTGGTATGAGAAGCACACTCTGGGTTGATTCTGGTAACACTCCTTCCTCTAGGTATGCATTTTGATGGATTTTGAAATAGATTTTGGGTTTAAAAAAAAAAGTGGAATTAATAACAGAAAAAAACACCAGAAGGTTGGCTTTCCCAGTGATGTACTTGATTCATTCACTGGCTGTTCAGCACCTTTTATGTGTTGGGCATTGAGCTTATTGCTGGGCAAGCAGTGGGAGCACAAAGAATTAAATCTGTGATGTTTGTAGGTGGTACCATAGAGATTCTGAGGGGAGCTGACCTGGACTGTGGGGAGCAAGATTAAAAGGATGTTTCTAGAAGATATTTGAAAAATAAAAATAGAATGCTTTAAATTGAGTAGAGTTTCATTAGTTTGTGTATAAAATCCACAAGGTATTCTGGCAAGAATGAAACAATTTGTCACATGAATTGGCTAAAGATTCATCTTCAAGACTGGGAAATAGAAAGCTTTGAAGAATGCAAATTTGGTAACTAAAAACTTAATATTTTGTTCTTTCAGACACCTTCAGCAGTAAACAAGATAAAACAACTTATTAAAGATAAGCCTGAACATGTAAGTAAAACCAGTCACGTACGTAGTAAAAAATTAAAGTTACATTTTCACAATGAACTTATCTTGTATTTAACTGTATGCTTTCATTGATTAGGGATTTTTACTTAAAAAATGTAAAATATGCTCATGATCTTTAAAAATTCAAAAAGTGCAATGGTATTCAGTGAAAAAGAAGTCATTCCCTGACTCTTCATTGTCATTCTTCCTTCTAAGAGGCAACCTCTTGATGTTGTTCCAGAGATGATCTCTACATTTTATTTACCTACACCAGGGTTTCTCAGCCTCAGTGCTGTTGATGTTTTGAGCCAGATACTTCTTTATTGGGTGTGGATTGCAGGACGTTTCATGGAATCTCTGGCTTCTGCACAATAGATGCCAGTGGCACCTCCCCACTCCTGGGTTGTGACAACCAGTAATTCTTCGGTGGGGACCACTGACTCAGACTATGCTTGTTATATTTGTGTGTGTATCTCTTTTCCTACTTAGACGACAATGTTGTATACCTGCTGTGGTTACAGTCTGCTTTTCGCCCCTCGTAATAAAGCTTGAAGCTCTTTCCCTGTCATTGCAGAAAGATCTTCCTCATTCTCTTTCATGATTGCATATAATAGCATATTCCATTGAACAGGTCTGATTCATCTAACCAGTCCCCCATATTAAAGGCCTTGAGCATTGTTTTCATTCAGTACTGCCACAAACATCATTCAGCAAATATTGGTGTCTGTGGTATAGTGGTCCAGGCCCATTGTTCTGAAGGCAAGTCTAAGCGTGGCTCAGTGCACCTGTCTAGGCTCTATTCCTAGAGGTGGAACTGTTGAGTAAGCAGCGTGCATCACCTCAATCTTAGTGGATTAGTAGTTGTGTGTGGAATACTGTAAATGGCATCCAAGTAATAGACTATTTGTATTCAGTAATAGACTCCAGAGTGGTTTTCAAGTTCCATTGTATACCTAAACTACAATATAATGTAGTTCTAGCACATCATAAGGATTACTAAATGCTAAAGTATATAAGTATTCCAACTCCATTTGGATAGACTAATGACAAGAATGTAAATTGACCAAATGAAACAAAAATTTAGCTTTGTAGATGAGGAATGTTTGTATTGACATAAAAAGGATGGAGCAAACACTTTGTCATGTGTAATTTATGGCACAATCTCTCTTGCACACTCCAGTTACCTAAAGCTGTATTGTCACATACTCTTTAAGTATATCCATTCCTAATAGTTGGATGTTCTGTTTGCTTGAGTCTTCCTGTTTACAAATATAAAAATTAAGTTAAACAAATATTTATGACATGCACTCCAGGGTTTCAGCTAAGCAGTTCATCATGCCAAATATGTGAAACTCCCTCACAGGTTCTCCAGGCTGTCACTCCAAAGGAGAACAAAATCATAGTTTTGTCTCCTTGTGTTTAAGAACAAAAGAGACTATTCAGCTCAGCAAAACTCCTAGGCAGCTTAACTTTTAACTCACACTCTTCCCCAAATATCTTCCCACTTTTGTGATTGCTTTCCAGAAGCAAGCACACATGGCTGCTCTTAAGAGAACCAGGATCTGCTTAGCACAAAATGCCTTTTATGATAATACTTTTACTATATACTTGAATGAAAAAGCAGATAGGATCCAAGAATAGAAATTTGGTAGATACTGTTAGAAAATTATGTTAAGATGGACATTGGTATTTTAAAAGTGCCATTTGGTCACTTTTGAAACTTCATATGTCTATATTGGCTGCAGTCTTTGATTTGTGGTATTTGAGAATGCTACAAGGTCTGCCTAGAATGACAGCCCTGTGTAGAGACAGCATGACCCCCAGGCGGTGACCTGTGGCACTTGGTAAACCAGGCCCTCAGGAAGCTTCCCGAGAACATCCCACACAGTGAGGTGGGACAGATGATTTTGAAAAAGTGGTCTTTTTTAGGTAGTCATCTCTGCCATCAGGTACTTTTTCCTTAAAAAATAAAAAGATTATTCATTTTTGGAGTTAAAACTCTTCCCTTAAAATTATGTTATTCCCAGGAAAGCTTACAGCATGGAGAAGACAAGTAGTGACTCTGTGGCATCTTACTAGGCTGATGGACAGTGACTGCAATGGGGTGTGGGGAGGACTTGATAATATGGGTGAATGTTGAAACCACAGTGCTGTTCATGTGAAACCTTCATAAGATTGTGTATCAGTGATACTTTAATAAAAAAAATATTATTCCCAGCCTAAATTACTAATACATATGAGTTAAGTAATAAACATGCATTGCTATAGTGAAATATTTAGGCATTACTTGCAAATGATAATTGGGAATGCTAATTACATGGGAAAATGATGTCTTAAATGACAAGAACAGGCAGAGAATAATATTTTAATGTCTGTAGTAAAAGAACTATGTTTAGATTATATACACAACAAGGACTGGAAGAAAATAGGAAAAAATGTACAAGCTATTCTTTTAGGGTAGTAGTGGCTATGACTTGAGTTTTCCCCTCCAGATTGTTTTCTTTGTATATAATTGATTTTTATTATTTTTGAATGCTCATGTTGTAATGATATTTGTACAATGTTAAATTTTTTAAATGCTTGATCCCCATGCTCCTTCCTTACAGGGACATGTTATAGCCAAAAATTTAATACTTATCTTTTAGCTTATGAAGGAATGAATAATATCAAATATCAGGGTTTTATTAATGTAATTGTTTAAACTGTACTACTTTAAGTTTATATGTACAATGCTTTTTCAGGTGGGTGTGAAAGTTGGTGTCCGAACCAGGGGTTGTAATGGCCTTTCTTACACTCTGGAATATACAAAGACAAAAGGAGATTCTGATGAAGAAGTTGTTCAGGATGGTGAGTTTTGAGTAACCTTTTTCTGGGCATTTTGTTTCACCTAAAATTTTTAGCCTTGTACAGCACAAAGAGTAGTGATAATAGTAGGAATTGTGTATACAGTGCTCACTACATAGGCATGGTTTGACAGACTTTCACATATTAACTGATTTATACACAGTAGCCCAGTGAGAAGGGTACCATATTGTCTCCATTGTGCAGATGAAGAAACTGAGGCACAGAGAGGTTAAATCGTTTGCCTAAGGTCACACAGCTGGTAAGTGGCCTAGTGAAAAATTGAACCCAATCAGGTTCACTCCAGAGGGTGTGCTTTTAGTAACTAAAGAGTATTGGGAAAACTTGGTGTTTTCTGTCTCAATTACAAAAGCCAATCATTGTGTACTGAAAGGTTTTAAGTTGATGAAACGTCATAGTAAGTCAGCCATTTTTATGTGAAGCATCTTTATTAATAAAAGCATGTGCTTTAGTTATATTTTGCCCCTACTCCCTGCCCCTACCCAGTAATCTGATAAAAGTAATTATTTAAAACAAAATAAGTAATGTTACAACTCTGGGGGATCTTCAGTATGCATGGGCTCTGCAGTGGTGGCTTTGTGTGTCAGAGGTGTACTGCTAGGTAGCTTTCACAGCTTCCTACTGTGTGCTCATTTTATTACACTGAAGTTACACCAATAAATGCATCTGTTAATACATTGTTTTTTAAGTCAATACATAAATGTCTTAAATTTTAAAACTTTATTTAAAGTTTTTCATCTTTATAGAGATCTCATAATTATGTGTAGTTTATATTTAAGCAATTACTCAAGGAATTACTTACAAGAAAGAAAGCTTTCTTAAACTGACTATTTACAAAGATGCAAATCTCTGCCAATGTAATTACTGGGGGGTTAGCATTTTACCAGTTTTCCAGTTTTCCATAAGGAGGACAGAACTGCATTGTACTGGCTGGTCTTGTGAAGCTAGCCCACCGTATCACACCCTGTGTGTATGTCTAGGCTTGCCAGTGTTTGTGTACAGATGTCATTGCAGAGTTCTCATAAGTTTTATTCACTCAGTCTTTGTAAGAGTCTCACTGGGAATATACACATTTTCTACATGATGCAAATTGGAAAAATGGGTAAAGTATAGTAAAAAGCAAATATCTAGTTCCGCCTACACTTGTCATCACATTTGCTTGTCTATAACCATCTGGCCTAATATAGTTGTTTTTGATATCTATTATTGTGTGGGAAAGACGGCACAGACAGGAAACTGAGTGCTAAATCCCTTAAAGGAAATAATAAGCCAGATTCCCAAGCATCCGGTCTGACGTTCGTTAGTGGTCCCCTTGAGAGCTCACTTGTGCTTTGATCAGCGGGTTCCATAGATGTGCAGGCTTCATATGACACATGTTTTCTTCTCCCCAAGGAGTCAGAGTGTTCATCGAAAAGAAAGCGCAGCTAACACTTTTAGGAACAGAAATGGACTATATTGAAGATAAATTATCCAGTGAGTTTGTTTTCAATAATCCAAACATCAAAGGAACGTGTGGCTGTGGAGAAAGCTTTAATATTTGACCCCTTGGGATGTACACCACTCCAGCTGTAACCTCATGGAAATCCTAGGGCTTGCTGGAGAAATCATGTGACTGTCACGTGCATAAGGTTTATAACGTATGGATGCCTTATGAGGAAAATAAAGTGATGCATTTGGGAAATGAAATCAGTGTGTTAGATTGCAGAAGAAGTGATTCTTGTATTATCAGAGGACAGAAGATGAGAAGCCATCACTCTCTTTGGGTCATTTTTCTGATCTGTACAGCCCTGAATCCTGGAAGCCAGGCCCACTCACCTCTGAAGGCCTGGGTGAGATCACTGACCACCCAGGGGAGTGGCAGCCCTGAAGAGACCACAGGAGTTCGAGTCACAGGTCAGACAGAACAGGGGTCACCCAATAAGGGAGACTCACAGTCTCCAGTAATACCCATCCCAGCCCGACACATGCTCCACCCAGCTGCAGTGACCTACGCCAACATCACCCAGTGCCCTGGAGCTCTAAACATCCTCACACATGAACCCCCCACCTACCAGGTGCCTGGCTGTGCACCCAGCACCCTTGTGCCACAAAGAGACATGCACCCCAAACCCCAGTAATATCACAGCTAGTCTTCAATACAAAACACTTCTAACCAACCTCAGTAATCAGACACTTCCACACACATCCTCTGGTCCCCCAGAAATCGCCCAAACCTGCATCTCCTCCCAGTGAGGCCTTCAATCCCTGTAAGAATCATTCTGTCTTCACAACAAACTCTTACTTCTTAATATTAGACCCACACCCCCAGTCCCAAACACAGCACATACGGTCGCCCAGGGCTATGATATCCACTCCGGACAGTGTGTCAGAGGCCGAAACAAACACGTAAATACCATCCGACACACACGCAGGGTTTCCCACCTTTTCCTAACACTCCCTCAAACACACATGACCTCACACCCAGTACAGACAGACCCATATCCCTTGAAAATCTATAAACAGCGCCTGTCCACGTCCCACAGTTACATACATGCAACTCGCAACACCCAAACACTGATGCCCCCACTCTCCCCAAATTCCCCCGCACCAAAACTAGACTCCCTACATTCTCACTGAGATGATGAGCACACATACAGCCCCTACAGCCTGAACACAGAGCACAAAAATGTACAACCCTACCTCTTCTCAGATGTACACTTATAACAGCCTCAAAATGCAGGCCCAGCCCCACACACCAGTTCACACCCATACCATGATGAGGGCACTCATGCCCCTCACCTCCCCCAGGTCACACCTACACAGGCCCTGAGCACCCTGAGTGTGACCCCAAACTATCCCACACCCCAGTGAACCCCCAGATCCTGCACATCCCTTGGTAGCATAACCCACCACATCCTGAACTGTATTGCTTCTGCCAGCCTCCTTCCACATGCAAAACACACACACACACACAACCCCTCTAGCCCCCACTCCTCCAAGGCCCCTGATAATCCTAAGAGAGTAAGTACTCAAGAAATCCCCTTGGACCTGAGTGTATAGGGTCAATCCCTCAAACCTCTCAAAATACACACAATCCCTCAAACACACTCCCAGACCACCTACATAGGTACAGAAATAAATATACCTGTACAAAGAAATATACCCCCAGCCCTGCTGTCCAGATGCACATGGACACAGGCGTATATGACCTGCCCCAATCCTCCAGTGCACACAGGTTACTAAACACTCTTGAGTTCACACATGCCACAACTCAACCTGTACTATGTACACAAAGCAGACCAGGAAACTTACTACAAACACCTTGAGCCTTCCAGGAGCTGCCCACCACCCCAGCACAGACAGCCCATACCTCATGGGCACACGTATGTATGCGGAGCTGCCCTTTGGGGGAGCAAACGGCCATCCCGAGGGGCTGCCTAGGCTTATACGGCAGGGAGCCTGCTCACACCGAGTCTGGACATTTATATCAGACCGGAGCTTAGGCTGCTGGCCCAAGTTCCAGCGTTGCTCTTCCCAGGGCACCTTGAAGGTAGGCACTTGAAGAGCCGAGGCTGTGAAGTCAGTGGCACCACCCCAGCCTCTGTGTAGGCACTGAAGTGCCTGCTGCCCCACCGCCTACTGCTCACCAGTGACCTGAGGCAGAGGACTGCCCTTCCCCACCTCTGGGCTCTGTGAGCAATAAACCTGTGGCGTTACACCTCTGTGTGGGTGTACTGAAGCTGCGCCTCCGATCAAAGGGACTCTAGGGTTTTCACGTCCTTCGAGTGGGAGCTTGGATGCTGAGGAAGCCGCCTGCTGGTCTCTGTAGGTGGCTTGTGCCTCGTTCAGCAGGTCATAGTCTGCGTCTTCCTCGTGTAACACCCCAGCTACACACCCCCAACATGCTGTACCACAACATACAAGCACAACCCTCCCCATTCCCTGGCTTCACACAAGTACCACGCTTATACATGCACTCTCAGCCCCAACACACACACACACACACACACACACACACACACACACACACACACACACACGCACACAGAGTTACCACCACCCTGAAGACACCCTCATGGTGTGAAGAAATGGCAGAGGATGTGAGTTTGGAGACAAGGCAGGTGGCTCTGCAGGCTGCTTGAGGCAGATACGAGACACAGGCATCTTTAGAAAGGCTTGGCCAAATCCTTCCAACTGAGACACCTCTGAAGAGACGGGCTGGCACCTCAGCTCCCATGCGGTGGACTGAGGCTGTTTGGGGTCTGGGTCAAAGTTCAACTTTGCCTCTGCCCAATCCTTTCTTCTTCTACCCCTCCCGGGTGTTCCCTAAACTCTGTCTCTGAGTCTGTTTTTCAAAGAATCCGAAGTATGACAATTATTTATCAAGGATCCGTGAACATGGTTCAAGACTCTACAGAGGAGGAACAGGTAATAAAAACAGGGGAAGGTGTAAACACAGATTTGTGAGTTATCAAAGCAGACTGTATTTCTGATTAGATTTCTGGGGTGTTCCCAGAGTCTCCTCGGGGCGCCCCACGGGCACTTTGCTGTTTAAAGCATGGGAGAGCTGGGGAAGGACCCAGACCACTGACCTCCCTGCTGACATTCCCTCAGTGTCCCTCCTACTGGCAGCCACAAGGGGTGAGTTTGGCCAAGAAGCCAGTGGTGGGGGGGGGGTCCTCGAGTTGTGAGTGGGGGACTTCTTTTCCCAACTTGATCTGTCCAGCTATTCCAGCAGTCAGAGCCTGTCCTCCCACCCGCCCGACACATCTTCCTCTGTCTGAGCCTCCTAGGACACCCATGCCCAGGGACAGCCAGTGAAGGACCGATGAGACAGAGGAGGCAGCCTCACCATCCGTCCGCAGATTGGCAAGGACGAGGGCAGCTGGCCAAGGCCCTAGAAGTGGGTCTCCGCCCCCCCGTGCACAGTGACCAGGACACCATGACATCTGCAGCCGGAACAGAGGGGCAGCTCCTGTGGGCCCAGGCTGGCTCTGGGTTACTGGGATTTCCCCAGGACTCCACGGCCTCTCTGGGGGCTGATTCTGGCAAGGTAGGAGGGGGACTCTGAAGCCAGGCCACATGGTGCCGGCCCAGGGTCTTCAGCCCCAAGTGCTGGACCTGCCCCAGGATCCACAACCGCCTGAGCCCCGTGTCCTCACAGAGTGACGGGTGACGTGGGACCCCTCCTGATCTATGTGGGGAGCCCACAAGCCAGAGGAGGCACAGCACCTGCTGGAGGAGCATTGTGACCTGGAGGGGAGACAGGGTCCTGGCAGTTCGCACAGAATCTGCTTCACCTCCTACCAATGCCTCCCGGAGTCACCCCTTGTACACCGTCCCAGCAAACGTCAAGTCCACTTTGTTTTTCTCTAATAAACAAGCTTGGCCATGATGCAAATTTAAACATTTCATTTTTCATCCCAGTGGACCTCCCCCTGTCCTTTCCAAGACAGCATGCAAACCTTCACCCACCTTGTTTCAGTCCCCCCAGCCTGCCACATGGGCCTCCCCAGGGAGGGACACAGCAGAGTGGCCACGAGGGGACACAACACCTGGACCAGTCCTTGGTGCGGCTGCCTGGGCCTGGGCACGTGAGGGAGGCAGACGGCAAGGTCAGGGGCTGACCGGTGGGGCCTGTGGGAGTTGGGGAGGGGTAGCCCTCCCTTTGCAGAGCTCCAAGCAGAGGGCCAGGCCACCTGAGGGTCCCGAAGGAGCAGGGCCCCACTGGGGGAGACTCAGCCTCAGGACCCACCGGGAGGGAATCGGAACTCAGAACCTGGAGAAGCAGTGTTGGCCAGGAGGGAAGGCAGGGCCTCCACCTGCAGCTCCTGCCCCTCATTCTGTGCTCCTCTCCCTCTTGGGAGCCAGGTTGGCCACTGCTGTGCCACTGGGTCACCATCCCAGAAGAGCCAAGGAGAACCCCACCTGGACCCTCATTCCCACAACTCTGGGTGTAGACCTCAGCCAGGGGCCCCTGCAGCCCTCATGTGCTTGTGTGTGTCAGTTGTGGTGTCTTAGTAGGAGCACATTCAAAACCAAAGCAACATCCACACCTATTCACAGAGGGTCCAGCCCTGGGGGGAGGTGAGGGGACAGCAGTGTGGGCATCGTTGAAACGCAAAGGTCCCAAGGCCAGCCTCTCAGGCTACAGCTGCATGGGGCCTCCTACCTCAGTGGGCGAGACGCTCCTGCACAGAAATCCCCCAGAGAGACAAGGTGCCACCCGCCCAATATCCTTTCTGAGTGCCCCGATTCTCCTCCCAGCCCGACGCCCTCTGTACTCACTGAGGTAAGAGGGCCTGCCCACCAGCCCACACATGCCATGCTCCCACCGAGGCCGGAGGAGGGGCCTTCTATGTCGGTTGTGGAGCTTTTCTCCTCATGACATGCCTTTCTTCTCTGCTCACCCCCACTGGAGACCTAGATGTCTGAGCATCCCCCATACTGGCTGCAGTGCCGCTTCTTACTCTTCCCTGAGACAAAAGGGTCCCCCCTTCTCTTCTGGGGCTGTGACGGGTGGCCCAGCCCCAGAGCCAAGGCTGCCCCCCAGCAACCCCGAGGCTGGCCCCTGGCAGGGGTGTCTTCTCAGCAGCACCCCACCAGCCCACCAGCCCGCTTCAGCAAGAAAGGGAGGGCCCCCTCTAGACAAGGGCTATCTGCAGGCTCTGTGCAGAAAGTCGGCTGACGCTGCAGAGGGCACAGGGCCAAGCAGCTGCCATTCTCAGATGTTTGGGGTCCGTGATGACGCTGTGTCCTGCGGACTCCCAAAAGCGGCCTCCAGAGGAGCAGGGGTGGGGCTGGGGGCTTATGGGAGTGGTGGGCTGTCGGGAGCCACCTGGAGAATGCACATGAATCTGGAGGGGGAACGGGGACGTCGCCTTGGATCCCGAAGCCCGGGACCTTCTTGCTTTTGGTGCCCCTTCCCACGGAGAAGCCCAGAGCATTTTCTAACCAAACAGGCTTTATTTACATTTACATACAATGCCCAAATGGGCTGAACCCCACCACCACCCAACACCTCTCCCTTCACCCTCTTATCCCACCCCTCAACCAGCCACCCCCAGGGGCCCTACCCTCCCACCTCTCCCACCCCACCCCCCTGTCCCCCAGCAGCCAGGATCAGTATTGGGAAGTGGGGGACCCCGAAGCTGCACTGGAGGGCCGGCTCCTCCCTACTGGCTGCAGTGCCGCTTCTTAGACCTCTCTGGGACAAAAGGGTCCCCCTTTCTCTTATGGGCCTGTGAGGGGCGGCCCAGACCCAGAGCCAAGGCTGGCCCCCCAGCGACCCCGAGGCTGGCCCCTGGCAGGGGTGTCTTCCCAGCAGGGGCTGTGCCTGCACACGGGGGCTGACTGCTGGCCTTGCCAGCTGGAGGGCCAGCGGGGCTGAGGCCCGGCCTCTGGGGAGACTGGTCCGCCTCACACTCAGGAGGCCTTGAGTCCAGTTGGGGCGCACCATGACTTGGGGGTGCCTGCACACCCTCCTCCTCCTGCCTCAGTTCCAGGAGTCGCCTGTGCTCCAGCTGTGAGGAGAGGGGGGACCGTGAGGCGGCCTGAGGGGGAGGAGGTGCCATGCCAACGACAGCCACTGTGGCTCTCCTGCCAACCTCATCCTCCCGCTTGGTACCCCAGCCTGCGTCCTCCCTCACCTCCCCGGCTCCCCATCCTCTCCCTGCCATCCTCCTGCCCAGCCCCCACCCTCAGAGGGCCCTCCCAGCCACTCCTGCCATGCAACGCAGGGGGCAGTCAGGAAGGAATCCTGTCCTGGGGTCCCCTGCCCTGGCTCACCTGCGCTGCCCCCTCCCCGGGCTCACCTGTCTCCTTCCCTTTCCCAGCTCACCTGTAAGATGGACAGTCCTTCCTCCTTCTCCAGCTCCTCAGCAAGGGCCAAGAGATCCAGCTCGGGATCTGGGGAGAGCAACTCCGCCAGGAAGCGTGGGTGCAGAACTACGTGCACCTGGCCCAGAAGGAAGAGGCTGTGAGCACCCTTGGAGGGGATCTCCTGGGCACCCAGAGGACCCGGAGGGCAAGGGAAAAGCAGAGACCAGCCCCATGCTCCACAACAAGGGGGTGTTGGAAAGACGCAGTCACGGTCCCTGACCACAGGCACACATGCACAAGCACAGCATATACACACGTATATATGTGCATGCCACACACCCCACACGAGACACGCACACAAACATGCACACCCACACCCACACAAGTTATAACTTGTGTTATATATAACTACACGTATATAACTACACATACTTATGCTCACACACGCACACACCAGCATGCACACCAACAACACGCACACCCCTGGCTCACCTGGGTCATCCCTGTACAACACACAGACACACACACACACATTTACACACCTACATGTGCACATCCACCATCACACACACACACACACACACACACACACACCCCAGATCTCAAGAATAAGAAACAAACTTAATCCCTGCTCCCTGGGCACCACCCAGACCTGGGTGGTGGGAGTGCTGCTCCCCAAAATCTTTTGGCACCCAGGCCAGGGCCAGCCCACCTTGATGAGAAAGTATTTATCCTGGGCACAAAGTTCTTCCAGGTAGGTTAGGAGACCTGGCTCTGGGTAGTCACCCTCCTCTCCCGGTGGCGGCCCGGAGCTCTCCTCTCCCCGTTCTCCACCGGGCGCCCCCTCAGCTGGGCCGCCGGACCCCAGTGGCCCCTCCATGATGCCGAGGTCGTCAGTCATGGCCTCAGGAGGGATCTTAATCAGCGCCTCGGTGTGCAGGCTCCGCTGGCATCGGTGTGCCTGGGCGGTGGCAGGCTGGGCCCCGGTGCCGGCCTTCTTGGGGATGCAAGCTGAGGAGGGTGCAGGGAAGGAGGGTGGGTGCCCGGTGGCACCTGCCCAGCACCGAGTGTGCTCAGGGAGGACCAAGCTCGGGAACATTCCCATGGGGGGTCAGAGCCAGCTGGTCCACAGGCACCAGGAGGAAGTGGCTCTACACAACTGAGTCTCCTCACAGGGAGAAGGATTCAGGATGACTCAGGAGCCCAAGCCCTATCCTGCTGGCGTCACCCAGCTGCCCTGTCCCCATTGAGCCCAACAACAGCCCACTGCCCAGAGGAGAGGAGCTCTGGCTGGAGGGAGGGCGGGAGGTCTGGGCTCCAGCAGTCAGGGGACGCTGTGGCCTTGCTCGTGGAGAGAACATGTGCCTGCAGACTTGGCCACAGATAGGGCCCCTGGACAATTTTCTGGCTCAGACCAAGTCTCTCTACCTCTCCTAGCGCACTGTGGGGTCTGGTAAAGTCCACTCCAGATCCCTTGGGACGACATCGTGGGGCCAGCCGTGTGCCCAGGAGAAGGACTCAGGACTGGGCTTTCCTGGGATCCCCCCGAGCCACCACCAGAGCCTCCCCAAACACAGAGCCCGTGGCTTGCCTCCCTTCTAGGAAGCAGCAGCGTGTTGGTGGCCGTCCCTTCTCCCTGCTCAGGGCACTTCCCTCGTGTCACCTGACCCACCTAGGGAAGCCAATTTCCCAGGGCCTCCTGAGGTTCCCAGAGGACCCCCCACCTCCAAGGTGAGATACCCTTGGGCCCGGAGCTCTCTCCTCCCTTGATGGTCTAACCACTGTGCCTGGATAAGAGTCACATTTGAATCCCAGGGACCGGTGGGTGGGGGCCCCTGAAACAGTCCCACCCAGCCTTCAGGTCTTACCTCCTCCTGAAGTCATCCCCACGGGCTGAGAGCCGACCGCAGCTGCCTGACCGTTCGACATCGAGGACCCAGTGCAGTCAGTCCGAGAGAGCAGCGTCCTCCACCAACTGCTCAGGAGCCCACTCAGGGAGGGCAAGTTTGAATCTAAACAGGCCTAGAATGTAGGGGGTCCAGACATTCTGCAGTGGGGGAGGGGCAGGGGCAGGTGGGCTTGGGGCAGGAGGGAGGGGGAGGCATTCCATGGGCACTCTGGCAGGTGGGCTAGAGCACAGGTGCTTTTCCAGCTTACAGGGCCACACCCTCGGTGGGTGCCTCTCTTGGCATCTTACAAATCGTTTTTCGGGCTCACAGCACCAAGGTCCTAGCTGATGTTCCCGCTACTTTCATTCTGTGTCCATCGACCTGGTTTGCGGCCGGGGAGCCACTGCTTCCTACTGCTCGTGACTGACTTCCACAGAGGCTAGGCTTTCTGAACCTATGGAAATGTGTGCTCTGATAAGCACCCAGGTATTCATGGCCACGGGCAGCCTGCGTTTCACATGGGGATGTCTGTGCAGCTGCGGCCTGTTTGGTGCACTGTGCCCATTCTGCTTTAGGAAGCAGCCCGTGCATCCCCAGGGCTGTCTGGGGAGGCCCTGCAGACCCCAGCCAGGCCCCCATTGCTGGAAAGCCCCAGCCCGTCAAAGAAAGGCCCTGCAGCCTCCACGTCCAAGAGCAGAAATTCCTCCTTTGCTTTTCTCAGGACATCATGCTCCTGCTAAATATGTTTTTACCTTTTTAATTATTTTAATGCACTATCTCACACAAGTAAGACCTTTGCATGATTCACAGTCCATTGCAAACATGGAAAGTATAGTGGCAAGTCCTCCTCCCACCTCTTTCCCAGCAGCCCAGATCTCTGTCCACCGGGAACCAGTGTCATCTGATTGTGCAGATCTTCTCAGACATGTGCTATGTGGCCAAAGGCAAATGCATTCTCTTCTTATTTTTTCATTCCTTCCGTGGCCTGTTGGGTGCACTGTGCCCATCGTGCTTTTTCTCTTCCAGTGAAAATTCATTTATGTTCTGATATATTTGCAGATATTTACAGCCTTGCAAGCAAGTCACAGTGAGCTTTATTTAACAGAACTCCTGATGGGGATTGAAACAATAACAACTTGCAGACATCTCCCAGGACTTGGGTTTTTATCATGGGAAACCTTAGATGATTTGCACCAAGTAACTTCATATTCAGAGGGATGATGAAGCAAAGTATGGTACTGAGACACTCATGAAAGGCAGGCTTCCCTCTTGCTTCCTCCACCAATTGTGGACAAGATTCTCCCTCACGGCTTTGAGGTAGGATTTGCTTATTCTTCTCAGGACCACCGACTGGAAAACTGCATTGTGGAAAAATTATCTCATCACAATTCCACACCCCTTTTTGTATGACTCCATCAAAAAGCCTAGGCTCCAGAAGCAGATAAAATTGTTAGCCCAAATGTGTTTGAAAACACCAGCCATGCAAGGGCGAGATGACAGTCCTCTGTGCTCTGATTTCTGACCATTCCTGCAGGAAGGCCAGGGGCAGGTGTCTTTTGAGCAAACAAAAATCTCCTGACGTGGGTCTCAGGCCTTAGCGGACAGAGGAACTTCCTCCCAGTCAGGGAAGAGCAGCAGAATGGGGAAATCACGTGTGCCCATAAGGTTTCAGTGCAGTAGGTGAGGTTGCGGAGTTGAGACCCGGTACCCACCTTGCAACAGGCCGGATGGGTGTTTGGAGCCTCTTGGAATGCATTACAAACTCAAGTCCCAAAGTAGCTTCTGCTACCTGTTTTTTCATTGCCAGCTCAAATTCTGCAAAATTCCCTCCAGAAGAGGAGGGGAGTAAAGCTCTTCCTATACCGCCTGCTATGCAACTTCATTTGGCCTCTTGGCCCATGTGGATCCAGGTCAGAGCGCCATGCTCACGGAGGAGGATGTGCCCGCCACCCTCCACCTGCAGGCGTGCTCACCGGGAAACCTGCATGCACTTAGGAGGTGCCGTGAAGGGGACACCTAGTGCACCAGGCCCATGGAAGATCCCCGAGTGTTTCCCAGGTGGGTCCATAGCTCTGAGCCAGGAGTGTTCTCAGAGAGTTATTTTTATATTTTGGATACTAGTCCATTGTGAGATACATGTTTTGCAAATATTTGCTCCCAGTCTGTAACTCCTCTTTCCATCTTGTTAAGGGGATCACTGGCAGAGCAAATGTTTTTAATATTGATGAGGTCTGGAGGGAAGCTGCAGCCCTTGAGGGCTGCCGCTGAACTCGGGGGCGGGGAGCTAACCTAGGGAAGCAGCCCACTGACCCTAAGGCCTGTGAGACAGGATGGCTGCAAGGCAGCCACCCCACAGTGCATGTGCCACCGAGCGCAAGATGCGGGCTGGGGTTGCCCAGTTCACAGGCGACAGAAAGCAAGCCCGGCTCCGGGGCCCTAGGACCCTGAAGCCGGGTCCTCCCAGCCGCAGATTCCCGCTTCACGACGCGAGCGCACGCACCACACGCCCAGGGAGCGGCTGCGGGCGCGTGGACAAGGTGCTCCAACGGCTCCCAGGGTCCGTTGTGGGGCCCGCGGGCGGCTGCACCGCCTGGTGCGTGAGGTGGGCGTGGCCCCTGCGCCCTCGCTGCCTGGGCGCGTGGCGGCTGCCTGGGGGCGGGGACGCACCAGCGGTTGCGGGCCTCCAGCACCCCGCAGGCTCTCAGCGCGGAGCTGCGGCGGCCTGGGCTGATGACTCAGAAATAAAAGGGGTCATAGGAGATATTCATGTACTGTTATGTGCCAACAAATTGGATGACCTAGAAGAAACGGATAAATTCTTAGAAACATAATACACCAAAACTGAATCAAGCTGAAATAAAAAGTCTGAACACACCAAGAACAAATGAGATTGAAACAATTTTTTAGAAACCTCCCAAAATAGCAAAGTTCAAGATGATATGGTTTCACTGGTGAACTCTACCAAACACTTAAAGAGACATTAATATAGTCCTTCTTTAATGGTTCCAAAAAATTGGATAGGAGGGAGCACTTACAAACTCGTTTAGATGATCAGCATTACCTGATACTGAAGCTAGACAGGATAATACAATAAAATAAGATTCCAGGCCAATATCCCTGATAAACATAGATGGAAAAATCCTCAACAAAATTTTAGCAAATCAAATTAAACAGCACATTAAAAGGATCACACACAATGTTCAAGTCAGATTTATTCCTGGGAGTGAGGACAGTTCAACATACCCAAATGAATGGGACACACTGAATTAACACAGGGAGGGAATAAAATAATCTGTCTCTACCAATGCACAAATGGGACTTGAGAAAATTCAGCACCCTTTCGTGATACAAACTCAAAAACTGGGGGTAGAAGGGGCGTGGCCCCTGGGTCCTTGCTGGAGGATCCTTTCTAGATCCTAAGGCGAATTACTAAAAATTTTAAACCTATTTTAACCTACAACATTTTTATCACCAACTTTTCTTTACCAGAGTCCTTTTTCCATCTAATTAGTGATTTTCCTGATTTTGGCACATTAATACCTGCTGAGATGACATGTATGCTTTTTTGAAAGCTAATTCTCATGGATTTTAAAATAGTTTGAGTTCCTTTACATTTGTCATAGTTACTAAAGTACCTGGCACAAAATGCTCCAGAACCTAGAACAGTCGCTTCATGTAAATGTTTATGAGTTTGTATTCATTAATATAATTGTCAATCCACTTACAATTTGTTCGATACTGTATGTATGTAGAGGATGAGTTGTCAATAAAAAAAAAGTCCTATGTGATCATAATATTGCCTTTTCTTTCTAAAGTAGAAGGGCTTGGGTATAGTAGCTGTTACAGTAGCTAATAAGTAGCTAATAAATAAATGCCATGTTTTTCTAACTAGTCTCCCTGCTACCAGGAATTTTCTCTTCCTGTTCTGTCGCATCAAGTCTGTTAGGTGCTACGTGCTCCATGCAGCCCTTGGACCAACATATCAGATTGTTCCAGAGCCCCCATCATTCCCTTTATTCTTCATCCTTGTCTTCCTGTTTCACTGTGAGGTCATCCACCTCCTCAAGTTGCTTCCTCCAGCCCCCCTGCTATGTTGTCTTTTCCTACATACATACACATAACAATAGCTATGATACACAGCAGTGATAGTTGTGTAACTCTATTTGGGTTCCCAGAGCTGATTCCAATGTGTGTAGGGATGTGGGAGGGGCTCTTCCCAAACAGAACACCAAGCAATCTCGAACACAAGCAGGGTGTTGGAGAACTCAATTCGGATTCTATGTGCCCAGAGACAGCACCAGATTTCCTGGGTTAAGGGCTCCGTCCAACAGGACAGCCCTCCACAGCCCACTCCAGATGCCAGTCGCAAGCCCCAGGCAATTGCCTGTGCTCTGACCTCCCAGCTACAGATTGGAGGTTTCCATGACCTCCCCCTTGGGTTCGATTAATTTACTAGAGTGGCTCACAGGACTCAGGGAAACACTTCCAGTTTAATAACGGGATACCATAAAGGACACTAGTTAACTGCCAAATGAAGAGATATATAGAGCAAGGTCCCAAATACAGGAACTTCTATCCTCATGGAGCTTGGGGCCTGGACCCAAGCAGAGAAGCTCTCTCTGATTGAGAAGCAGGATCCAAGAAAGCAGAGAGCGATCAGCTCAGGAGTTTTGCAAGGCCTTCACTGCATAGTCACGATTGACTAAATGATTGGCCATTGGCTGATTCAGCCTCTAGCGCCTGCCCATGGGTGTTGGTCCAAAAAGTCCCTCATTAACATGGCAAAACACCCATTTCACCTTTAAGTCTGCAGTGTTTTCAGAAACTGTGAACGAAGACCAAATATACCTGGGAAATAATATGTATTTGTTAGGACTCATTATATCTCACACCCACATAGATTTCTTCCTTACGTTCTCCCTGCCATTATCCCTACCAACAATGCCTTTTCCAAATCTGTCAGCCAAGCTTTATACTCACCTCCAAAGAGGGTTTTAAAATTCCCCTTCTGGCATATTTGTAAGCATCTGCTCACCACTGGCCCTGAGGCTTCACAGATGACCAGAGGCAGTCCCTGACCCTGAAGACCAGAGTTGGCAAATAACAGACACCAATGGGGAGAGAATGGTAAGTGTCGGTCATAACTAGCATTTACTTCCTACTCACGCATGCCAGGAACGGTGCAATTCACTGTTACCTGTGTCAACACACAGTGTTAACAGCAATCCAGTGAAGTAGCTCTCTATCTCATATTTGAGAATTTAAAGCACAGCATGGATAAAATAGTTGACCTAGGGTGACACACTAAGTGGCCAAGTCAGGGTGCCAGCCCATGCTCTCTGGCTGTAGCTCGTGCCGCTGGCAGCTGGGCCACAATGCATCTCACAGGGGTCAAGACGGGTGCACTTGGAAAAGGTACCTCAGAGGTAATGAGATAAGGGGGTCCTCCAAACAACTGCATTCAGACCTGTCAGCCTGGCTGCCCTGGAGAGTGCGGGGAAGGCCTGGAGAGGACAACAGCAGGGAGCTGCTGCAAAACCCCACAGAGGGCCTGAGGGAGGGATGGAGAGAAGGAGGCCTAGGAGGCCAGAGCACAGCAGACCCACCTCCACAGGCCGGGCATGGGACTCTGGGCTCATGACACCAGCAGTTTTGTACAGGTGTTTGGGTTGTGGCTTTTGTCCCTTGCACAGTGTCCTAAGGCTCTTGAATACAGAAGCTCTCTCATTTCTTTCACGTTCCTTTAGCACCAGGCATGTCATAGCTATGTTTGGCAAAGTGGCTGGCCCACAGCATTGTCATCCACACCTCATTCTGCCCGTTCTGCCTCTGCATCCAGGCTCCACCGCCCACTCCAGGCAACCTTTGTAGTGCCCTGTGTGGCATGTGGACAACCAGTTGCTGTGCTGGGAGCTTCGCATGCACCAGAGGCAGAGCCAGTGGTTTGTCTCACTCCTGCGAGTGACTAAAATACTCCTGCGTTTCAGGGGATGGGCCACTCTGCAGGGCATCCCCCTGCCCTCTGCTCTGACCCACAAGATAATTTTTTTTCCTCAAAGAGGAAACGTGGGGAGAAGGTCCGAAAAATCCCCTCAAGTTCAGATGTCTCTAAGATTTCCAGTACCTCTTAGGTTTCATTCTGCAGGAATCACCTTTCAAAAGTGGCCTTTCTTGTCATGTTTTGACACCTGAGAGATCAGGAGGTGCAGCAGCCTGTGATGTGAAGCTGCCTGGTCATTCCCATGCCATCTATCAACAACTGTAAGACCCTCAGCACCTGCAAAGCTCTTCACTGTCAGTGTCCCATTGGTGCCTCAGAGCAGACGTGACCTGGGCCAGTTGATGGCACAAACCCTGAGTAAATACAAATGCAACTAGCCTGATGCTGAGGTTTAGCTCTAGAAGCCGGCATGCCAGATACAGGTCTGGGGGTGAAGGGTACTGGGGGGATTTGATCACGGGTTTGTGGCCTGACCCAGGTTTGGTAATTTCCCTGAGCCTGTTTCCCCTTCTGTAGAACAATCTCAGAATTTGGGGAAATGCGATGAGCTAACTGCACATAAACAGCATCCAGCTCAGTATGTTGTAATTCTGGTCTCTTGTACATACGGTTATCAATCAAAGCAAGACCTGAGGAAAATGGGGTTTCCATCCAATTAGGAATTTACTGTCCTGTATTAAAATATGGGTGACGTTTGCTGTATTTCCTTCAAATGATCACAGTAACTCATTTGGAAAGAACCACAACTATCATACAGAGAAATGGAACTCTGCTTAGCTACTAAGAGAATTCCTGTGAAGAAAGAAACCTGCCTTAATCGTGGACTGGCAGCTGAACCCCCTGGGCCCGGGGTCAGCAGGACCAGACATCAGAGGGAGAACAGGTTGGGAGGGCCCAGGACCCTCAGCCTCCTACCATTGGCCTCCTTTGAGATGTGCAGCCCGTGGAGGTTAAGTCACTGTGGGATGTGTGCTGTCAGCTGCCTCCCCTGCTCCTCCCCCGGAACCTGCGAGTAATGGCTGCGATTCTCAGCAGCCTGGAATCCAACCTTCCCAAAGCAAGGGCTCTGAACCAGCAGCAGTCACCCAGCCTGAAACTCTCCTTAGTAGTTTTCCTTCCATGAATGGGTAATTCCCAAGCTGCTGACTATCAAGTTCCTGTTTAGTGTTTGCCATGGAGTCCATGTCTTCAGGTAGTTAAGTGTTAAGTATAAATAAATCATCTGGGAATCTTGTTAATATATGCAGACTGATTCCAAAGGTGGAGGAGGGCCAGCAGTTCTGCACGTCTAGCCAAACCCTAAGTGATGCCCGTGCTGCTGCTCTGCAGATCCCCTTTGAGAAGCAAGGTTTTAGAATACTTACCTCCGGAAGAATCTGGTCATACTAAGTGATCATTTGTACCTGCATTTCTTTTAAAACGCTCACCATGGTGTTAGGGTTTCTGATCAGCACGAGGGGCCTGTGTTGCACCCTGAGATGACAGAACTCAAATGCCAGGATGTTACCTGATGTGTCAACTCTGTAAGTGCTGTCTGTGATTTCCTTTAGGCATCCGGAAACACTGATGATAGCTCAGGAACCTCCAGCCCCAGTTCTGCTTGGCAGCTTCCCTGGGAGCCAAGGCCCCAGTTCAGTCGCCAGAACCAGGCAGCCCAGAAGGCCCGCAAGTCAGTTTTATCCTGACACTCTTGAGCCAGAGTCTTCTCAAATAGAAAAAGCAAGTCTAACATCTCAGGAAGACATAAAAGGAAGGGAAAATTGTATGGCCCTCCCTTCTTTGAACATCCACATAGGGTGGAAGAGGGCTTTGCCTTTCTGAGGCGGTATGTTATGTTTGGTTATGCTTTCTGGTAAAATGAACAAGATTTACCATTTAAACCATTTTAAGTGTACACTTGAGTGCCATTGACTACATTCACATTGTTGCAGCTGTCATCCACTTCCTTCTCCAGAACTCTCCCATCTCCCCGATCTCTGTCTCCATGAAACCAACTGTCCCTTCCTCTCCCCCAGTCCCCCACCACCACCCCACCCCCCTGCCAACCACTGGCACCTGCCAGTCCACTTCCTGTCTGAATTTGGCTACTCCAGGGACCTCACATCACTGGCTCATAGAGCATTTGTCCTTTCGTGACTGGTGAGGAGGTATATTTTTATTCTTCATTATCTGACTTAGATGTGGCCTAAACACTAACCAGGTATTACTGTTGTTCTTAAAGCCTCACTAGTGGAGTCCACAGCCTGACACTCTTAATTGTTCAGCTGTGAAACTGTCCTTTGATGATGTGTCTGCTGATGGTTATTTATGAGCAATGAGGGGCATCTTGAGAAAAGCATCTAAAGTTATACACTCCACTGACCTCAATGACATTCTTCATGAAGACTCAGGCAGAAGCATTATAATAAAATATCTCAGACTTCATTCACTCTCCTGGGGAAATCATGCAGACTAATGGGTGCTGCAGAGACCTTTCCTCATACCTTATTTTTCAATATTCAGTCCATTCATTCATTCCATCAATCAACAAAAACTTACTCCATGCCTACAATGTGCTAGGATTTTTTGTAGCCCCTGGGAATCCAGGGTTGACGAAACCTATATGGTCCCCAGATCTTGCATGATGTGCAATTTTCTAAAAATGAATAAAATGTGGGAAAATGAGTAAAACATGGAGTTTTTCTTCTAGGAAGCAGAGCAGGCTGTAACAATTGCAGGCCACTGCTGTGGAGGTGGCCCAATTCCCAGGGTGCTCAAGTGCAGTTAGATGGGCTTCTACTGATATTTCAGGTGAGGTTTATGCACAATGAAAGGAGGGGTGAGTCAAAGTTCATGCCTACCACTGGGAGAGTCTATTACCCTTTGAAATTACTTTTTAAAAGATAAACTTTCTGGAGTAGACAAAGATACCATTTATTAAAAACAGAGCAACTTAGCATAACATTTATAGGGGAAAAAACACAGATTATTTTTGGAAATTATGCTTCTTTCAACATAGCAAAATTTCTCTGTATCTTAAACTCAAATATGCTACAAAATTTCAGATATTTTGCCTCCTCTTACTGGAAAACAAACACAATGTCAAATCAATTACAAAAAAGTCACTAAGCTTAGTCACATGAAGGATCTGTGTAACTGTAAAGACCTTGCCTTTCATGCTACACACTTATCTGCCATCATTCTTTCAGTCATTATTATCCCAAAATGCTGCCTCTGTATCCCCACAGATGAAGGTGAGCCTGTACCCTACTTTGCCCTGTGAGTCCTGTTATATGCCTGTTGTCCCAGGAGAAGTATTAACAGTAGCTCACTCACAGAGTAGTTCATTCTCAGAAGTAACTACATTTGCCTGATAAAATATACAGTCACCCCAAGATTCCATCAACAACAAAACATGCTAAGGTCTTTCTGTATTTATTGACTTCTGCTTAAAACTGCAAACTTTCTTGTACACCCATGCTCATAGCAGCATTACTCACAGTAGCCAGGAGGTAAAAGCCACCCAAAGTCTACTGATGGATGAACAGATAAATGAAATGTGGTCTATATATACAATGGAATATTATTCAGCCATAAAAAGGAAATTCTGAGGCTGCGTTCTTCATAAAGCTATTACTAGATAGGCCAGAAAACATAGCAGAGGCATCTAATACAAAGGAAGAAACAAAGAAATCCTAACAAAATGTGTAGGCAGAAGAATACAATACAAGTAGAACTACAGGACAGAACCCCAGAAAGAGATCTCAATGAAACAGAGATCACCAATCTTCTTGACAAAGATTTCAAAAGTCATGAACATGTTCATGGATTTACAGAAAAGTATTCAAAATCTCAGGAAGGACTTCAACAGATAGAAGACCTGAGAAAGAGCCACTCAGAGATGAAGAATACAAATCTGAAATGAAACATGCAATGGAGGGATTTAAAAGTAGACTGGGAGATTCAAGATGGCAGGGCAAGAGGTGAGACAGAGAACTCCTCCCAAAACCACTTATAAGATGAAAATATAGTTAATGCAACTAATCCTAAAAGAGCAACAGGAAAGAAGGCTGCACCAGACTGCATACACCTGGAGAACAGAGCAGACCTCACAAAACAGGGTACCGTACCAAAGCCTTGTTCTGGTGGAACCCAAGCCCTTCCCCCACCCCAGCTCACTGGTGGGAGGAAGAGAAATGCAGCTGGGATGGGGTGGAAGCCTAGGACTGCTGAACACCCCGCCCTGGAGATCTGCTTTGTGAGCACAAACGTACATTGCATGGTGCTCTGGAGATTAGTGGGGTTGGAAAGCTAAGACAGGCAGAATGCTTGGAGAGACTGAGATTCCAGCCATTTGTGGAGGACAGGGTTCCACATCTGGCTGCTCTGGGACAAGGGAAAGGCAGGTGGTCTGAAAGGCTTCCTAGCAGCAAGAGGGTTGCTGATGGGGTGGTGTTTGCTCAGAACTTGCTGTGGGGGAGAAGGGATAAGTGGACAAGGTGTCTGGGCATGCTCTGCCCAGAAAGTTGGGAAATTTCAGGAGCTTCACGTGCTCCATTCCACTGGCTGGCTACTTGTCTATGAGGCCCCCAACTGTCATATGCAGCCTGCTGTGCCTTCCTCCTGGCCTGCTGCACCGGCTCACAAACTGGCAGTCCCTACCCTGGTGTCAGGCCAGCCAGATGGAGGCCCTGCCTACACAGCTACAGACACAAAACGCAGAAGTTTAAATCTTGTGCGCTTGGTCCACTGGTTCTGACAGTGGAGACAGGCACTACAGCTGGGATGCAGGAAACAGCTCTTTCCTGCCCCCAGGCAACAGCACCGCTCCTGCTGTACTCAGAGTTGGAGAATTCCAGGTCTAAGAACACATGTATGTGCACTAACAATAAAATTTCTCTGTACATGTAAATTAGAGTCAAGACTTGTGAATCATTCCTTGTGGATATACTATTAAAAGCAGTGAACATGATATACTTAGGTATCATTCGAAACATTGCATTTATTTCGTACTTTTTGGGACAACATGTTAATCCCAGGAAATCTTAGCCTGGGAATAATTATGGAATCCACCCACAGTCAGCTGAGGAAAGCACCTGATTGGATGTCACATGTTACTGCAACATATGGAATTCTCACCCACTGATGAGATCCTGACCTTCCTATGACCAATACCCATTTGAAAAAACCCTACTGTGAAACTTGGGCAAACATTATAAATGTCTTTATAAAGTCAAAAACTTACTAAGAGAAAGTAAGGGATGGAGAGAGGTAGTAACATATTTTGAGTATCTACTATGTGGCAGATACATGCAGTGTATCATATATTCACAATAAACTTTAAAAATCAATTAGTTATCCTTATTTTACAAATGAGGAAATTTGAAGTGGAAGACAGAGCATTTGAATAAGGTCACACAGTTGGAAAGTGGCAGAGTTCAAATCTATTTGACTCCAAAACCATGCTCTCTATATCACACTACTAGAGAAAACAGAACAAAGGCCTAGAGTCCCAACATCTTTTAGCATGGTGAACTATAAACACTTGAAACTAAAAATACTTGCAGGTTAAAACTAGAGGGAAACTTCTTGAACTCAACAAAGGGCATCTATGAAAAACCTACCAATAACATCATACGTAATGCTGAAAGACTGAATGAGAGAACACTGTTCCCTGAGATTGGGAACAAGGTGACGGGGTTTTCTCTCATCTTTTCTACTCATTGTTCATTGGAAGTCCTAACCAATGCAATAAGGCAAAAAAAAAAAAAAGAAATAAAAGCCCTAAGTATTAGAAAGGAAAAGATAAAACTTTTTGTTTATAAAGTAATAAAATTAGAGAATCCTCAAAAATCTAGAAAAAATCTACTAGAACTGAATTTAGCAAGGCCACAGGATACGAAGTCACTATAAACAATCCAATTGACTTCTAAATACCAGTACCATTTACAATAACATTACAAATTTGAAATACTTCCAGATAAACTTAATATAGTATGTTCAAGATCTGTGGTACTCTGAAAAGTACAAAACATTGCTCACTTAAAGAAAACATAAGTAACTGGAAAGATATACTGTATTCATGAATTAAGAGTCAGTATTGATAAGAAGTAAGTTTTTTTCAAATTGATCTATGAACTCAGTGAAGTACAAATCAAAATCTCAGAAGCCTTTATTTATTTATTAGTTTTTGTAGAATTTGACAAACTGATCCAAAATTTATATGGAAGTGCAAGTGACCTAGACTAAGCAAAACAATTTTGGAAAAAAAGAACAAAGTTGGAGGACTAAAATTACCTGATTTCAAGACATACAGCAAAGCTATATTAATCAAGATAATGTGGCATTGGCATAAGGGCACATAGTTCAATGGAACAGAACAGAATAGAGTTTCCAGAAATAGGCATACACATATTTGATCAAATGATTTTTCAACAAAGGTGCTAAGAAAATTGAACGGAAAAAGATAACCTTTTCAATAAATAATGCTAGAACAACTGGAGATCCAAACTGGGAAGGAGAGAGATAAGAAACCCTTGACATCACACCATACACAAAAATAAAATCTAAGCAAATCACAAATTTGAATGTAAAAGAGTAAAATATAAGAAAAAAATCTTATGGTCTTACAGTAGGCAAAGATCTTTTTTTATGACACTAGCCGTAAAGAAAAAATAGTTAAATTGCAGTTTATCAAAAATTTAAAATACTACTCTTCAATACACTGTTAAGAAGATTTGAAAAAGCAAGCCATAGACTAGGAGAAAATATTGACAATACATATATCCAACAAAGGACTTACATACAGAATATGTAAAGTATACCTATGCTCGATTTTTTAAATGGGCAAAAGATTTGAATGCATATTTCACAAAAGAAGGTATACAAGTGACCAGTGAGAAGATGAAAATATGCTTACCATCATTTATAAGAGGTCCCAAGTGCTGGTGAGGTTGAGCAACTGGAACTCTCACACATTTTGGGTAAGAAAGCAGTTACCGTCACTTTGTAAAATGATTTGACTGGGTAATAAAAAGTAAACATACATTTACATTATCATCCAGCAATCATATTTCTAGGTCTTTACTCAAGAGAAATGAAAACATATGTCCACAAAAAAATGTATACATGCATATTTTTAACAGCTTTGCTTATAATTGCTCAAAGGTGGAGATAACTCTAATGCCCATCAACTGTTGAATGGATAAACAAATTGTGATCCATCTATACAATGGAATTTATTTAGTAATAAAAAAGAAAAGATTTACCAATACAAGCAACAACATGGGTGAATCTCATAAACATTTTGAATGAAAGAAATCTCATATGAGAGTACATACTGTATAATTCCATTTTTATGAAATTCTAGAACAGGTAAAACTAATCTATACTGATGGAAAGCAAATTAGTGATTCCTTGGATCAAGAGTGGGAAGGATTGACCAGAAAGGGACAAGATAGAAAAATGATCTCTATTTTGATTGGGGTCGTGATACATGAGTGTATACGTTTGTCAAAACTCATTGAACTTAAAACAATTATTGCATGTAAACTACAGTTTAATAAAGTTGACTTAAACAGTAGAAATAAAAAGTAGAATTAATTTAATTGAAAAATTTTATAAATTCATAACTGTATCCTAGCTACTGTGAAAGGGATTACACAGATGCAGTCTGAAGCTGTGAACAGGTGCTCTTTATTTGGAAATGACAGCCTACCTATGCAGGTAAATAAAGGTGCCATATCTGACCAAATACAAGAAACCCATTGCTCCAGAATCTGACTTTTTATTAGTACAGTACTACTTACAATCTGAATAAACCAGCAGCAGCAGGTTTTCAGGCAGAAGACAAGGGTAAAGTTATAGGGATAGACTATGGAGAGAAGAAGAGGCTGTGGAAACCGCATTCAGTATAGTAGGAAAGTCATTAGATGTTCTCAGGTCTTCAATTTTGGAAGAATTCCTGAGAAGGCAAGATTAAGGGACTAAGGAAGCGAAGATGTCTGTATTCTGGCAGCCTGGAGTTCAGAGTGGATCACAGTAGACATTCCCCAGCTTGGGAGATTAAAATTAGAAACATTGTGTAATGGGTGGTCCCTCTTGTAGGCATCTATTCTAAAGAAATATTTGCACATGTGCATAAGGAGCATGGATGGAATACTCGTTGGAGGTTTGTTTGTATAAGCTAGAAAATGTAAGCAACTTAAATGAGAAGTGATTTAATAAAGTCACATCCATTCTATAGTAGACCCTGTCAGTGCTCCACCCACACAACCTGTGACTTGCCATGTCTGTGTGCCAGTTGACTTCAAACTGCTAGCATTTGCATCTACTTGACTGAAGATTTTCTCTGGCCACCAGAGCTCTCTCTGCCCAGGTGCATGGCAACCCAAAAGTACTGAAGAATCAATTCCTCTCTGAAGCAGCCTTCAACCAATGGTAGATAGGAATTGATGGATAAATACTCCAGTTCTCCTAGGTAACAAGGTTCCACATTTGTGTCATACGTTGGCTCGCAGAGCTCCCCAGTGGACTTGACCTCTGGTTACCTACAGTGATGACTTACTTGATCAAACACCCTTTATTGGCCCCCTTCCGTTCCTGTCTTACTTTCCTGTTCCCCTACTGGTATTTTCTGGGATGACTTCTCACATAAAGTACTTGAAATTGAAAAAATAAAATAAAACAAGAAATTCTGACATGCCACAACATGGATGAACCTTGAAGATGACGTGCTAAGTGAAATAAACGAATCACAGAAGGACAAGTATTGTATGATACCACTCTAATGTGACACGTAGGGTAGTCACACTAACAGAGACAGGCAGTGGAATGTTGGCTGGTGGAGGGGAGTGGAGAGTTAGTGTTTTGATGGTGACAGTTTCAGTTTGGGAAGGTGAAAAAATTCTGGACATGGGTAGTTGTGATGATTACACCAAATGAATATACTTAATCCCTCTACACTTTAAAAATGGTCTCAGTGGTAAATTTTATTATATGTATTTCCCCACAGTTTATAAAAGTTGATAACTCTCAATTGGCCTGACTACTTAATTACTCAATTATGATGATTAATTCTGTGTGTCCACTGGGCAAGGGGTGCCAGATTAAACATCTCTGGTTGTGTCTGGGAGGGTGTTTCAGGATGGGATTCAGCACTTGAATTGGTGGACTCAGGAAAGTAGATGGTCCACCCCAATGTGGGTGGACATCCTCCAACCCACTGAAAGCCTGAACAGAACAAAAGACAGAGGAAGGAACAATTCATCCCCCTGTTTACACCATCAGCAACTCTAGTTCTCAGGCCTTTTGACTCAGACTGAATCAGCACAACGGCTTTCCTGGGGCTCCAGCTTGCAGACAGCAGATAATGTGGCCTTTCAGCGTCTATAATTGTGTGAGCCAATTCTGCAGTGAACCAATTCTGCATAAATCTCCGTGTGTGTGTGTGTGTGTGTGTGTGTGTGTGTGTGTGTGTGTGTGTGTAGCCTTCTGGTTCTGTTGTCTGGAGAACACCGACTAATGCACAGATTCCATTCTGGGGACATGGCTGTTTGGGCAGAGTTCCCGATGATTGCGGTGAAGATCTCCCAGGGCAGCGGAGCCATTGAAGGGTGGGGACAGAGCCCGGAGCTCAGCTGCTTGGCTCAGGCAGAGAGTTAGCTTGGCCGTGTGGCCCCGATCCACTTCTAGCCTGATCATCTGGGTGGGTGTAGGGAGCACAGACCTGTCTGCTGTCTACTGACCTGCCTCAAATTCTTCTTTACCCCTTGCCCATATCTATAGAAGGAAAACTTGACTGATTAGAAATGTATTCACAATTCAGCTATTTAATGTTTTTTTTTTAAGTCTTCCCGTCTTCCACCTCCCACCTTACCCTTTTACTGGGGGATAATCCCCTAACCCTCACTGTCACATAGCTCTTTATCTGAGACTGTCTATATGTCACAATGGGCAGGCCCTCATTTACTTAACACTCACTAAGCTTTTAGCATATGCCAGGGGCCAGGCTCGGCCATGAGGCTGCTGGAGGAATGAGACCCAGCCCTGCCCCCAGGCACACAGACTGATGAGAAAGGGGGCCACCCAAACAGATGGTTGTAAAGCAAGTGGTAAGTGCGGTGACTAATGTACTCGGGATGCATAAGAGAGAACAGAAGAGTGAAAATTAAGCCCATCCAGGCTTGGCAGTGAGAGGTGGGGTGAAGTAGGTAGAGGAGAAGCAGGAAATGCCAGGGCTAAGGGATGAGATGATGGCTGGGCTCGTTCCTACAGACGGTTGCGAGGCTCACCTCCCTCCAGCAGGGCCCGGGAAGCTGGCCCCAGCTGGCCCGAGAGCCGGCCACCTCCCTCTCCCTTGGGGCGTTCTCCCCTGAAGGCCTCCCTCTGCCCAGGTTTCCGAGCCTTCCTCCCACTGCAAGTTCCCCCTGACGCTCGGCCCTGACCTGGCTCTGCTGTCAGCATGTCTGGCGTCCTTTCTCCTCCGTCTCCCCACATCCGGTCTTGAGAGTGTACAGCGTTGGTAGAGATGAGAATCTGAACAGGAAATCAAAAAAGGGTAGAGAGCTTCCTTTGCCTGCTGTCAGCAAACTGAATGGTGGAAATAAATGAGCTGATCAAACTGGCCTGCATCCGACACTTCCAGGTGCTCCCTCCTCCCCCTGCTCCAGGAGGCCTGTCAGTCCTCAAGGCCACCAGGAAGGCCACTGTCCCTCCAACCAGCGCACCGAGCAGGCGCCATTCCCTAGGGACTGTCCACGGAGACCGGAGCAGCAGCACAGGCCGCCGTCCCTGGCACAGCCGCGGGAGGGAGGGGCATTGCCACCGATCTGCACCCCCACCCTGCGGCCCCCCACCCAGTGTCTTGTCTTTTCCTCCGTATGTGCTGGTAGCGTGTTCAGAAGCACGCCATGGTATTGCGGACAGCACTCAGGCCACGGCTCTGACCCTGGCAGCTTCCAGACTGGCCTTGACCCCCGTTTAGTCAATGGCCAGTGCCCCGGAGGAGAGGCGGGCAAGTCAGCACCACTGCAGCTGTGTGGCTTTCCTTTGGTATCAAAGCAGGTAGAGTAGAAGTGGTGGCAGGCACAGATATGGGTGGGCACTCACAGGAAACAAAGCTAATCTAGTCCAGGCAAACCCTCAGGCCCCTGTGAGCTCTCACCTTCCCAAGGAGCCCTCTTCTCGCTTTGACCAGCGTTCCCACAGCATGGAACCCCGTAACCTCTCCAGGGAACCACAGGAACTTGGGGGCTTCAGAGGAAAAAGCCATGACGCTCTCTGATCTGGAAGGGACACAGAGGAAAATCAAATAAAATGACACTGAAAAATATGATGTGACATAATCACATTTATGCATAATAGCATAATATATAAAGATGTGGTTTCTGTAGAAGGACTCCCTGTTTCATCCTAGATTCATTACTTCTCAGCTGTTACATAGAGCAAGGTGCTCACCCTCTCTGCGCCCACTTCCTCATCTGTTAAATGGAGATTATAATTGTATCCGCGTCAGAGATTTAGTTGATGAGAGGATTAAATGCGATAATAAATTCAAGTTCTTGGAACTTAGAATTCAAGTTCTGCAGCACATCCAGTGTGGCTAGTATTCACAGCCATTACATATGGTCAGGGGCCCAGGTTTGTACAGCCCCTTCGCTCCATCATCTCCTGACGCATCTGCTCAGGAGCGCCGAGGAGAGCAGGGCTGGAGGCTGCCCACGTGTAGCCCCGGCCCTCTCACGGCTGCCCAGCGGGGCCCTGCCCGTGTGTTAATAGTGTTCTTCAGGCAGATCACAAGATAGCTGACCAGGTTGTTTTGTTTGTTTGTTTGTCATTTGACTTGTCTCCTTTTTTAAATCAACTTCATGGTTATATAATTTACTTAAATAAAATTCATTCCTTTTAGTACACATGTCAGGGATGTCGTTAATTTACCGAGTTGTTCACCAATCCCCATAGTGTTAGAACTTTTCTATTGTCCTGGAAAGAAACCTGGTGCCCACTGGCATTCACTCCCACCTCCAGCACGAGGTCAGCACAAATCCTTTGTCTCTGTTGAGTTAGAACCGGTCCTGTCACCTGGGCCTCAGGCAGTACAACGAGCTACCGCCCCGGGCCTCCCTCACCTGGCCCCGCCGTCAGGGGGAGACACAGCGGTCTCCGACCGGGTGCCATTTCTACAGACAGCCGCCCTCCTCCGTTCTTCTTTCTCTTCCTCCTGCTGAATTTAAAACGTGGGATTTTTTAAATTGTAAAGGTAATAAATGCTCATTGTTAAGTGTACAAAAGCACAACGAATCATAAGGAGAAGACAAATGACTCACCATCTGCCCTCCCCCAGATAGAACTATTGTGAACATTTTAAAGTGAATCACATAGGGTTTTTGGATAAAATAGGATCATATATAAATACTTTTTAGTGTCTGTTTTTGTTTAGTATCAAAACCATTAAAAATTTTTTCTGTTATTTAATATTTCTGTACCACTTAATGATTTCCCTAATTTGTTCATCTCTGGACATTTAGGTTGTTTCACACTTTTTTCAATTATGCATAATACTCTCTTGAACATCGATGGAAACATATTTCTACACACATCTTTCTTGTATCACTCCCTGACATCCAACTGGGAGTGCTTTCTATTTTTATTGTAGCAATTTATGAAAGAAAAAATTTTAAATACAAGGGCAGTAAAAGTTTCACTCTAACTGAAACACTTGTGGACTACCACTGTTTGGGAATGCCCTCTGAGATTTTACAATGAGTATATACGCCTTTACTATTGATATATTTTGAAAAGAAATGAGATCACATTCTTCATATGGATCTACTACTACGTTTTCATTTAATGAGGAAAATATTTTTTAAGTTGCCTTCTTATTTTTAATGGTTACATGGCATGGTAATTTAAATAATTTTTAAATTTACTTCATCCCCTATTTCAGCTTTTTAATATCATGAACACATAAAATGAGGATCCTTTGCACCATTTTCTGATTATTCTTTAGCACATATCGATAGAAGACTACTATTGGTCTCAACAGCCCACATATTCTAACATTGCCCAGTTTTTCTCTAAAGTTTGAGCTAATTTTTACTTCTGCTAACATTGAATGAGAGTCCCAATTTCTCCACACCCTCCCCATGAATGGATATTTTCACTATTTTACCATTTACCAATCTAGTGATATTAAAATCTCAGTTTACTTGTATCTAACTTCCAGTGAATTGAGCATATCTTTATATGTTTATTGACTTTGTTCATCTTTAATTGTGAGAATTTCCTCAAGTCCTTTGACCGTTTTTCTATTATTTCTTTTTCTAATATGAACTGTCCATCTTTTTCGTGATTTGGAAATCTTTTTCACATCAAGTATATTTGTCATAATTAGGCTGGAGGTGGGGCTCAAATATAAACGATCATAAGGAAGAAAGGGAATTTTTTAGCAACCCTAACCGCAGTGCAGGGGCCCAGTGGTGCACTATGGTGCCTGTCTCAGCAATGATGGGCACCAGGAAGTCGAAAGGCATCAGAACCTTCTCTGTCTCCACTTGTCTTACCCTGCTTTTCTTCTGCACATTACCTTAATTCTCTTCATTTCTTGTTACAATAAACAATGCTGCCTGAGGAAACTGATTCCTAACTTACACAGGGTCAATAATTCATACAGGAAACTGCTTTAAGAAACACAACTGTAGAATCACAAAAAAGAACATTTGAATCATAAAAGGTATTGCCAAATTGCCAAGAGGGCTGTACCAATGGGCACTCCACCAAATGTTCTATGTAAGCTTGCCACTTCCCATCAGCTCATCAACATGAAATAATTTTAATGTTTTCATCCTTGCCATTCTGTAGTCTTAATCTGTATTCTTAACCTAACCAGGTTCCTTATTTGTAAAATGGGACTAATAAGCATTTACTCATAGGATTTTAATGAAGATCAAATTAGTTAATATATAAAAGAACTCAGAGCAGTGTCTGGCCCATAGTAAACACTATTCATGTTTGCAATGATTATTATTTTCCTTGATAACATATGGCTCCACCTCCATCATTTTCTATTATTATTTTTAGAGTCACAAGGAATTATTATGGGCCTTTAATTTAGTAAAGCCAAAAACTATTATACCTTTTCATATTTTGTTCCTTTATCTTCCTTAGTAAGACCAGATATATGTATGTTGGTTCTTTATTATTTTCTATAATTATCATCTTCTTAGAATCTTAACCTCTTTGTCCTTTTTTCAACAAATTTTTCTTGACTTCTTTTGCACAGAACCCATGTTTTATTTTCCTTCAGATCATTTGCATTATAAAATTGTTGTTTCCTTGAGTAATCTCCATCCACAAACTATGCATTTAAAAAATTATTTATCGTGGAAAAATTGCAAATGTTTTAAAAAGGAGAGAAAGGATATAATGAATTTCAGTGAACCAGTTACAGTTAATAATTCTCAACCATGGTTCCTTGTGTTTTATTGTAGAATTCCCTTAACCTAGATTGTGCTTGCTTTATGCTTCTCTTCTCTTCCAACATTTTTCTCCTGCTTTGTGGTATCAGCTTATCACTGCTGGATCCTTTCTGTTATCATTAATCATTCACTATTGACAGTTATATCCAGGCCCAAAAACAGTATGAATGGATTTTTTTTTGGCTTTCTTCCCTTTTCTCTAGAAAGTGCTTTTCTCCCCCTTAGGTAAAGTTTTTGTTGATGTCTACTATAGATACAGAAATGTTCGTAATTTTTGGAGATATAGCTCAATAAATTTCTGTAAGTCAAATACAACTGACACTGAGATCAAATAAACATACATTACCAGAACTATGGAATTTTCATGCTCCATGCCAGCACTGACCCCCTCCCAAGATAAAACCTCTGCTGACCCCTAACCTTATAGATTAGGTTTGCTCATATGTGAGACATAGAGTACAGAAACCTTTGCTGAAGATTGTTGTGTTGTATGAAAAATCATAACTGATCCTTCACACTGTTGATAGACATAGAGATTGTCTTGGGTTCCATTCTCTTAGGAAGCTCAGGTTGTTTCCAAGCTGCAAACAATGTTGCTGCGGACAATGCTGCAGTGAATAACCTCACATCTCATTGTCAAGTGTACAAATATATTTTTCAAATATAAAATACATAATATTTAGATGTGGAAATTCTAGGTTCAGAGAGTATATGCCTTTGTGATTTCCCCTTATAAGCAACTTCATGTCTCCAACCAGTTGAAATATTATACTGAAGATCAGATCAGGAGAATATAAAAAGCAATAAGCACAGAAGTAGAGGAGAGATGAAGGTCAAGAGTTTGTGCTAGCATCAGAGTTAAAAGAAGTTGGATTTTACCCCCAAATGGAAGGTATTTTATGCCTGCAAAGACGAAAGGGAGCCACTGAGGAAGATGAGATTGAAGATAAAAGAATGGTGGAGACAGAGAAGTTGTTTCCCTGATGAAGGGGAAATATTCCACAAGAGTTAGGAGGAGAGTCAAATAGACCACCTTGTGTGGGAGAGTTACTATGAGCAGAGAGAGCCCTCCCTCTGGGGTGGAGGGCGATGGAAGGTTAGGTGTGCATGCAAATGGAGAAGAGGGTGACCCACTGGTTTCCTGTGAGACGCCCTTGCTCTTCTTAGGAAAACTAGAATTTATTGTGGGAATTCCTGGGAATAACAGGATGACTAGAAGTGCTCAAGAGCCCACACAGAAACTCCCTCAAGTTGCAAGAATCTATAAACAGGCTTCTTGGCTCGATTTTCATGACTTCTCCAGGCACAATGTCATGAGGGGCTGGGTTACAGAGCTAACCAAGGTTTAGGAATTGGCTTGGCTGAAAAGAACGGTCTAAGGTAAAGAGTATGTGAGTGAAGTAAGCATGAAAGTGGATAAAAGCATCTTTTTGCCTGATTATCTGTTTTAGCATTCTGTATCCTGACCCTTCAACAAGAGGGAAGTGATCTTAATAGTAATCCAGTAATGACAATCAGCAAGGGCCTACGTTTCCTTGTGCCCCACTCCCTGTTGTCAATCTCACTGTGGTACAGTGAGCACACATGTCTTAGGTATTGCTTTGAATCTATGGATATAGAATTGCAGGGCTGGCCACTAAATTTGGAAATCGTTTATCTGAGGTGGCACCAATGATTGAAGTTCAGTATGTATATATAGTGGGAGGTTAAATCTAGCCTTCTCCTAAGGGAAGGAGAAGGGAGAAAAATGTATTGTCTCTTGGGAATGGGAGAAGGCCGCCCCCCAGGATGAAGGACACTGCGGCAGGTACAGGAGTGGCTGGCCAGGAGGCACTGGGAGGTCTTAGAGGAAGCAGGTTAGGGAAAGGGAAAGTACAATCAAGTTTTGTTTTAAGTGCTCAGGGATAGACATGTCTGTGAAGCCACTGTCCAAATGCAGGAAACGGGGTGGGCCTTCTGCATTATATTGTTTTTTTTCTCCTACATATTGAAACAGATATCTCTCCAAATGACTGGTAGCTAGATATATGATAAGTATCTCAGAATAAATATATATTTGAATATATAAGCCCTGGGTTTTCCTGTTTTGCTGGAGAAGGAGGAGGAACCTAAGTGTTTTGCCTCATCCCAAACACCAAGTGAGCGCTTTGGTTCATCTCTGACACTCATCCTGTCCCCGCAGGTACCAGTCAGGGTGCAGTGGTACCCTGGAGATGTTTTCCCACATACATTCCCCTACCTACAAACAGAGGTTTCAGTGGAATAAATTAAACCAAGAATGTTAAGCCTTGTGGAGTTTATTTGCTATTCATCAGTACATAGCAATCCACTAGGAACAGTGTCTTGAAACAACTATAATTCATTATTGCCGTAAGGTTGGAGCTGGGTGGCTCGGCTGGGTGGTTGTTCTTACCCTTTTAGGATCATCTGGGGTCACATACGTAGCTGTAGTCATCATGGAGCAGTGATTCTAGATGACTGCATTTCCATGTCTACTGGTTGGCACCGGCTCTTGACTCCGTGTGGTCTTTCCAGAAGGGTGGCTGGGCCATTTGACACCATGGCTGTGGCTTCCAAAAATATGGAGTGAGGCCACAGAGCTTCTTAAGACTTAGGCTCTGACAGTTACGCGATGTCACTTTATACGTCATACTGTCAGTCAAAGCCGGCATAAGGCCAGCCCAGAGTCAAACGTGCGAGTGGTTTTAACCATCCCTTATGGATGAGACCAGTTGGAAAGATCCTATGGCCATTTCTAATCCCTCACAAAGGGATTAAACAAAATTGTATCTATGAAATGCCTGTTAGTGTATTTGGTCCAAAGCAAATTATTTCAAGTGCTAGTTGTTGTTCTTATTAGCTTTTTTCTTCTGAATAAAAAGTATGTTTTCCAGGTAAGGATGTAGTTGAGTTTTTCTTCAGGTAAACTAAAAGTTGATCAAAATGTGTCTAAGACAAAAAAATGAAGTAATCCATAAAGGATTATTTGAACTAGTATTAAATGCCAAAATAACATAAGAACTTGAGGTGTTTCAGAGAAAATATTTGCTTGAAATATGATTAATCTGACAGACCTACAGTAAGGAGAAAACAAAAGGAAAATTTAAATGATAAAAAGTTTTAAAAGGGTCCCACTTACAAATCCTGAAGGGGTAAAAACGTTGCCCTCCCCCTTCATATTTCATCCGATTGTTTAATCGTTCTTTTCCTCACCCCTTACACTGCATTCCTCAGGGGTCAGGGAGCAAAGCCCCAGCGCAGTGCTCCTCAGGGACCCCGACCCAGCTGCAGAGGCCGTGGCCGCAGAGTCCCCCAGGGATATGCTTACAATGCTGTCATTTTGCACACAGGAAGCTTTATATTTAAAAGTTGTAAAAACTTGAACTACTGAATATCTAGTGACATACCGGGGGGCCATGGAAACCAAAATTTCCCTTCAGTGACTTGAGCCTTTTGTCACTGCAAAATGCAACACCTCAGTGGACAGGTATGAAGGAGACCTGAGCTCTTTTTATGATAATGGTCATGAGTTTGGAAGAGCCGTTTGCCAACCTTTGCCCACTTCCTATTTGTTGCTCTTGGAATAGAACTGACGAGGATGGGAGGGAAACGGCATTGGGCTAAATGGCCCATATTGGGCGCTCACTTTGGCCTTCCAGCTAAATGGCCTATGAAGCCTCTCAGGAAGAATGGAATCAGTAGGCAGGATGCTCTAGAAAATAAGATGTTATTCCTTCCACATAGTATTTTAAATACAGAAAGGTATTGTGGGGAAGCATTTAATGTCTTTTCTGCCAACTAGTCCTAAACACCCCATGATGTAGCCATTTGCTTTGCTAAAACATTCCAGCCCTTTTGCACTGCATTTCTGAACATTCTGAACCCTTCAGACACTAGGATGAAGCTTTGATATCTAGATTATCTGGCTCCCTTTGTTCCTTAAGAGAAATATAGCCTTACTCAAAACAAAGGTTGAAAACCCCCATCGCTGTCTCTCTCCCCAAGGTAACTCACAGAATTTTAGAATTGGAAAGATCTTACAGACTTAAGAGTCCATGTCTAATGCACTCATTTTATAACAGAGGGTTTAAGTGATGTGTCTAAATTATACCCCTTTGGGGGAAGTAATCTGAGATTTGACCCTGCCCTGCATTGCCACTACTGAGTTGATTTTTTTAGGCAAAGATGTCTTCCCAACTAAAAGAAGATGCTTCTCTTTTCACGGTTACTGGTTATCCTGTTTGTGCTGGGGCTTGTGGGTCTGCCAGATAATTACATTGTCACCCCTCTCTTGACCTCCTGCTTTTTTCTCCACAGCTGCCAGAATTATGTGCATTCGTGGAGAATTTTAATAACGAGAACAAGAAATCAAATCTCCTAAAAACTCACAGTATCTCACCTAGTGAAGCACAGAAGATACTTAGTCACGACCTCAGTGGCATGCCATTCCCCGAGGGAGCTGACCTGAGGGTGGAAGCCCCCCAGCCTGTTTTCATGTGCAAGGAGGTTAGGGAGGAGGAGGAAGATCCAGAATCCCTGGCGGAGCTCCTGCCCTGCAGCTTACTGGCCAGCACGCTCTCTCTGGGGGCGAGACTCTGGAAATCCCAGAAGAGACTCGCTCAGTGTGGGATCCCTGCACCTGACCACACCTCACCTCATGAGATTCTCATCGATCACTCCAGCTCCTTGCCACCGGTCCCCACACAGAAGATTCAGGGCACCAAAACATTACAAAGAGAGGGCATTTCCAGTGTCCTGCCAGAAAAGTTTGTCTGTAAAGATGAAGTTCCTCAATACTTATTAGCTGATCGAGGTAATTGAAACAAATGAGGACATGAGGGAGAAAATGGGTGGAAATCTAACTACAAAATTAACCTGGGTTTCTAGAGCCCAAATAGTCAAAGACTGACCCATGGAAATCTTGCAGATCTGTAGTTCATGGTTGATGTTCTTGCTGCCTACAGTAGCAATGTGAGATAGCAGAAAATCAAACATTCCAGGGTGAAATCCCAGATCCGAGCACTAACTCTTGAACTTCATTTCCTTTACTTCTGTACTAATTATAAAACATATATTAATGATTTTAAGGAGAAATGAGTATCTTATTCATATAGTCTCCATTTTCCTAATGTAATGAGGGAGGGCATATTTTACCATTCTGTGTAGCTATAAAAAAATAGATTAAATCAATAATGTAAAATATTTGAGCCCCTCTAAATATGTTCTAGATTCAAGATAAAACCATTTGCACAGCAAATATTTTGAGACCTCCACTTTTATATTAAAAATAATGGGAAAGACAGAAGGAAAAGATTTAAAGGGAGAGATTGATTACTCTGATCATATTTGGTCCAGAATCCTGGATAAGTCTTTGTTATAATTCCCTACATTGATGTTTTGACAAAGTCTAATTCAGGTTTCAGATTCCTTTGATAAAGTTATACTTCGTGTGTTTTCGAGCCCAGGTAGAGGAAGTATGAATTAAGGCAGTTGTAGGAATGGTCTAGATAATCCACATTATGCAGAGCTTGAAGTCTGAGGCCAGAGAGGAGAAAGCGTGGGAATCAGTAATGGGACAGCAGATCCAGAAGCATTTTATCTTAAAACTGACCAAACCCTTATTCTGTAAGATAGATGCTGAATCCTTGAAGATCTGAGTTGCGATTTGAATAATGTGGTACTTTTATAAGGGTACAAATGTTATCACTACTTTAATTACTATTATAAATAGCTTTATGATGCTGAAGACTGAATCCTTAATTCTTAAAAAGGGAAAGAAGGAGAAGGAGAAGGAGAAGGAGAAGGAGAAGAAAAGCCCACTGAGGAATTGTTGTAGGCTTGAGCATTGATGGTTTTGCCACCCAAAGAAGCCAAGTTGCCCCTTCCTCCCAGTGCACGGCTTGTGTGCTGCCTACCCAGCTTCCGGGAGCCTCACATGTGGCCTCAAGACTCTGTGTGGGAGTTTTTTCTCTGTCTCCATGACCTCATTCCTCAGATCCTGTAGGCAGAATTTCTGGTGCATGTCTTGTATATTCCAGGAATGTGCATGAAGCCAGGTAGGTGTCCATAGGAAAAATATCTAGTAATTCCTTTGGTTTCACTGGTATGCAACAATTCATCTTTTGCTGTCCTACATTGCCTAGTAGTACTACCATTTTATCAGCCAGCCAGCCAGCCCCTAAAGTATTCTCAGTGCAGATGAACTTTAGAACTCCTGGTATACCAAAGAATATCATCGAACATATCCTTACTAACACCAAGCACTGGGGGAGGAAAAGAGAGTGGGTGCTGTCATCTTGTTTTGCTCCTGTCATAGGAGAGCTACTCTTACTAAGGCTACATCCTGTGTGACCATGTAGGCTAGGAATGTTTGACCAAGAATGGCAGTTATTTTTGACCAGCTGGAGTTATTTTTCCTGTATCCTTAGAAGTCTGGGGCCGTTAGACCAGGGCTGGAGCAATGCTTTCTGATGGTATCAAGGTCCCAGGCTCCACCACTTTTTGAATGTGACTTTTGTCTTCATGGCCAAAAGACATGTCCTTTACCTCCAGCACTATGGCCACATTCTAGGCAGAAGAGGGCGCTAGGACAAAGGACCCTTTTGGCTACTTCTGACCCCTTTTAATAGGGAAGCAAAGCCTCCTCAGGTGCTTTCCTCAGAGGACTTCTCCCCATAGCTCACTGGCCAGACCTGAGTCTAATAGCCACCCCTTGGTGAAGGATTGGCGAATACAGATCTTAGCTCTTTCTAGTTCTGCAGTAGAGGAAGGCAAAAAAGATTTGTAATAGGCATGAAGTGAGCCAGCCTATAGTGTCTACCACAGATCAACACGTAAAGTGTTTTGGTATCAAAATCAGTCAAAAGTCCCTTTCCTTCCTTCTATCAGTTCTTGCAATGCCAGGCCTGCCAAGATCTTCTGAAGTTCCCTGAAACTTGGCACCTGGCCCTTGGGAAGGACTGTGGAACACCATGGCCACCATCAGTATCTGTTCCACTAGGGATGGTATGAACTCGAGGAACAGTCCCAGGCCCCAAACTCCTACTTCAGGCACATACAGAACATGCAGAAAGACTTCCTACCAGGAAGACTCAGGGAAACCCAGGCCCTTCCCAGTACAGGATGGAGGCCTGATTGATGCAGGGGCAGAATCGGGGCCATAAGTCATCTGCTCACATATCACCACACAAGAGTGGGAAAGCTGCCCATCAGAAGCAGGCCAGAGCTTCTGCTTATTTGCTCTATGGCCCTGCAGGACCTGCTCCAGCCCCATTAGCCAGCCCCATGCACTTTCCTATTTGGAGGAGGCCTTTAATCAGATGAACACCATGGGTTCCCCCCTTAGTTTATAAAGCTTCAGAAACAGCTTTCTACAGAAGGGGATGGCTACATAGTGTGTTGTGTCCATGAAGCATCTCTGAATTACTGAAGGTTAAATAACACTATCAAGTGATTCTTTCAAAATATGATTCTTTTCAGGAAAACAATTCACGGATCTAAAGGATCTGGAATGGAGATACTACAAAGGGATTGTGAAGTGGAAGCACTATACTGCAGATTCATTCATAAACATAAAATACAATAGTGAGAAGAGATTTGTGGAGAGCCAGGAGATGCCTGGTGTTATTTCTTCCCCTCTAGTTCATAGGTCTTTGATAATTTACCCTCAGGTTGACTATCCAAAAAAAGTAACTTCTTAAATAAAATACGTAGTTTATTACAATATCTTGCATGCATATTTTACTTTTGAGAGCACTGAACATGGAAAGTGAAGAGGCATAGGCACTGTGGAACATGGGAACTGAGACTATACATTATGCATGGGAGGTCCAAAATTAAGCCATGAATATGGAGTAAAAGATCCAAATAACCTGCTAATGTAAGACCTGCTTTGGAACTATGAAATCCACCTGGAGCAAGGCTGAGGCAAATATAGATCTTATGAAGAGAAAGTGTGTGTATGAAGAACTTCCAAACAAGAACAGCTCTTTAGAAAAATCTAAACATATATGGATTCAATTATAAAAACAGTTGGTAAATACAGCAAATGGAATAATTAACACCTGAGGATATAGAGATCAGTCTGATAACTTACAAGTATGTTCACTGTTAAAAGACCTGGGGAAGTAGCATCTATGAAATAAGAACAGGAAGATTTGAAAAAGAACAAATTCGAAATCTTGAAAAATATGGTAATTGAAAGTAAAACGGTGTTAATAAACCTCAGTAAACTATCTCAATGGTATACTGGATATATCCTTAGAGAGGATTAGTGAGTTGGAAGATAGCACTGAGAGAATCTTCTAGACAATAGCGCAATAGGGCAACAGAGTTTGAAAGAAGTTAAGAGTAATGGAAGGGTAGAATGAGTTCAGAAACATATCCAGTGGAAATTGCTGAAAGAAAATAAAATGGCAAAGAGATGATGTTTGAAAATAAAATGACTGGTAATTTTTCAGAAACAAAGAACATATGAAACCTCACCTCACTGAATGATTAGCAAGAAAATAAAAATAAATCTACCTAGAAACACCGTAACATAACTGTAAAAGCATTAAGCAAAGAAAATATAATTACAGAAAATATATGTACAGAATAGAGAAAATGGATTACATTCAAAGAAATGACAAATCAACAAGTAGAACTTTCATTAACAATAGATGTCAGAAGGCAGTGGTGTGTGTCGTGGACTCAAAATGCTGAGGGAAAACAACTGTCAATCTGGAATTCCCTACCAAGCCAGACTCTCTTTAAAGAGTAGGGTTAAAATAAATACATTTTAAAACATACAAGAGCCTAAATTGTTTACACCCAAGGTCCCTTACTGAAAAAGTATGCTCTACTGCTAGCAAAGTATGTAGTTTAGCAAGAACCCAGAGGGAGTGCAAGAAATAATGGTGAGCAATTGAATTATGAATAATACCTATGTATGATTATGGAGATCCTAAGTATATGTTTCTGGATTTTATTTCCTAATATTCAGAAAATTTGCCCCTATATAGTCAAATTATTTTATAATTTTTTCACTGTTTTTAAATAAGAAACAGATTTTGGTGTCAGCATAGTGGATATCTTTAGCAGATACCATCTAGAAATGGGCATGATGGAGATTTCTGGATGTTTGTGATATGCTGGATTTTTATCTGAACCAGGGCACCCATGTGTGTTGAGAAAGCACAAATTCCTTCGGTGACTTAAAACTGTAAACTTTTATTCGTGTATGCTGTGATTCAAAAAAAGTTTTAAAAGTTGTGCTACCCTTCTTAACATAAGTTGGTCATGGGGATGGCAGTACAGCATGGAGAATACAGCCAGTGACTCTGTAACATCTTCCAGTGTTGACAGATAGTAACTGCACTAGTCAGGGCGAGGATTTAATAATAGGCATAACTGTTGAACAGCACTGTGTTGTATATTTAGAACGAATATAAGATTGTATATCAATGATATTTTAAGAAAAAAAATACATAAAATAAATTTTTTAAAGATAGAATGAAAAAAAAGTTATCCTACCTTTGTAAGACAGATTGGGCAGTTTCCATCTTTTATTGAGGCCAGCTCTATTTAAATAATACTAGAAATATGTATTCTTTAAAATCTAGCTAGAACTCAGTTATAAAATTACATCGAGTCCTGACATCTTTTTCCCCATTTTTATTGTGGAAATGCTTAAAAATTCATAGAAATAATAAAATTGTATAATGAACCTGCACATACCCACCATCTAGATTCAACACTTATTAAAATTTTACTACATTTATTTCATCTATTCCTTTTGTTTGTGTTTGCCATGTCTTCTGAAGCCCAAGACTTTAAAGCAAATCTTGGGCTTCATGTCTCAAATATTATCCTTACATGTTTTGGTGTACATCTCAGAAAAATATGGACATTTTCTTTCATAACCATGATGTCATTAGTATACCAAGAAAAATTAGCCATAATTCCTTGCTACCATCTGTTTACCTATATTCATAATCCCCCTGCTGTCTCAAAACTGTCTTTTCCTAGTTGCTTGATGATGGGATGATGGGAGGCTGACGGGAGGTCACTTCAAGATTAAGTTACAGAAAACCTGTGGATTCTGTCTTGGACTCCTCTCTAGCTCTTACTCACTTGCTAGCTCGCAGGGAAGCCAGCTGCCATCTTGTGAGATGCCTTATGGAGGCGTCCACGTGGTAGTAACTCACATGGCTAGCCAGCAGCCAGCAAGGATCCCAGATCTGCCAACAGCCACGTGAGTGGGCCTGGAAGCAGATCCTACTCGTCAAGTTGTGAGATGACTGTAGCTCCAGATGTCCCCTGGGCTACAACCTAGTGGGAGCTTCTGAGCCAGGGGCACTCAGGTAGGCCAGGCCCAGACGCATGACCCACAGAAATGGAGAGGTAATAAATGTTTGTTGTTTTAAGATGCTACATTTTGGGGTAATGTGTTAAGCAGCAACAGAGAACTAATACAATGATCTTTGCCTGTATTAATCATTTTCATCAAGGTTTACTCATTGATGATTTCCTAATGCTATTGTTAATTCTATCTTTATTAATTGGGAATACTTTACTTAAAAAACTCTTTCCCTCCTCAAGTAGGGCTATTGGATTACACCAAAATATAGTCTGTACAGAAAAGGTGGTTAATTTTTTAAGTTTCCCTCTTTAGTTGCCAATTTGCAGATTAAGGAGTTGATGTCCTAGTTACAAAGGTCACCAAGGAAGTGTTTCCCTCTCTGTCTTTTTTAAAATAGCATTGTGGGCTCATCCGGTGTTTGTTTTGGGTTTTAATATAATGCATTTTAAAAAATATATCGTATCATCCAGAAAAATCACAAGCTTGATGAATTATAACAAACTGAACATAACCATGGAACCACCACCCGGGTCATGGAATAGAACACTGCCAGCAAACCCCTCTCATGCCTTCTAAACATCATGGCATCCCTCCCCTCCAAAGGTGGACAGTACTTATCACAGGTAAGTTTTGTCTATTTTTGTACTCTTTTTTACAAATGTAAATTTACCATTTTGTTTGTGAGATTCATCTGTGTTCTGTGGGGAGCATGAGTTATTTTCATTGCTGTTGAGGATTCGATTATATGAATACAGCCTGATTTATTTATCCATTCTGCTGTTAACGAACATTTGGGTCATTTTCAGTTTTGGTTATTAAAATAATGTTATTGCAATGCCAGTGGCAGTTAAACAGGGTTTGATTGCTAGAGACACTCACTGAACCCAAAATGAGATTGCTTTCAAGCCTACAGGTCAAGGATGCAGGACACCGAAAGCGTTAACAGAAAGCTACGCATCACAGACTACAGCAAGGGGTCCAAGGGACCAGACCCAGGCTCTCGTTGTCTTCTCCCTATAAGGACAATACTGGATACACTTCTCCTGTTCAGTCAGGAACCAGGAACCAGGAACACGTTAGAAACAGGGAACACAAAACGTAGCCTCATGTCTTACTTCTTACATAGGTGAAAGAAACTAGAGTGAAGGGCTCAGAGACAGAGAAGGGGGCCTCCCGCCCAGGTCTGAGCTTAGTGACCACACACATACACACACATATATGTGTACATGTGTATGCATGTGTGTGTGTGTGTGTGTGTGTGTGTGTGTGTAGCCCCACAAGACATAATTTTATAAAGTCTTATACAATTAATATTCATTTAGATTTGCCTATATTCACCTTTTCTATTGCTCTTCATTTCTTCCACATCTGGAAGTTTCAACCTGGCTTTAGCTTACTTCTGCTTGCAGGACTATCTTTAATTTATCCCTTAAAATGGGTATCCTGGCAATTCATTTTCTAATACTTTTTGTTTATCAAAACATGCCTGTACCTCAGTTTTGTGTTTGAAGGATAGGATATTTTCCCCGGACACAGACTTCCAGGCTAGAAGTTCTTCTCTTCCTGCCCTTTGAAGATGCCACTCCACTCTTTCCTTCCATTTTGTTCCTTCTGGATATTTAACTACCACTGCTGTCGCTTCAACTTTGGAAAGCAAGTAGACACGATGAAGAAGAGAAGCAACCCAGCTTTTAAAAGTAGGCAAGGAATTTGAGCAGACTTCTTTATTTATTTTTTAAAGTAAAACAAAATTTCTTATTACATTTTTTAAAGCAGAAATTTCTTGAAATTTTTAAATTATATACATGGCTTGAATTCTGTTTCTATGGGACAGCTCTGTTGTATGTCTACTTTCTATAGTTACTCCTGGTTTTCCTACACTGATATGATTTCTTCCTTCTCCATAGCTTTTTTGAATCTCTCTTGGGATATCTGAGGAGGAGATTTGCTAGTTTTTTTGCCTGATGGCATCCTATCTCCTCTTTTTATAGGCATCTCAATCTGCCTTTTAGGGGATGTCCGATGGTGTATAGGCTTGTAGAGAACTAGTGGCCACATACCACTACAGAAACCAGTGGAGGTGTCCCTGCGAGCCTGGGGGATTGGCATAGCATTATATTCCTCCAACTGTAAGCTGCCTCCAGACACTCTGATGGTTGAAAAAGTGTTTTAAAGACATGGGTCAGTGGGAGGTCCTCTTTCTTAAACATACAGCAGTGTGGCATCTGTGTTACACTCAATCTTTCTGCTGGGTCACTTTGCCAGTGCTTTCTGCTTCCTAGCCCTCTGCAGCACCTGGGTGTTCCAACTGATTGATCAATCAATATGATTCTACTGGTTTTCACCACTGATTCTGTGAGACTCTGACATTTGTCCAATCAATTCCCCTTTGAATAAGACTGATAGAGGCTGTTTCTGTTGTTTGCAACCAAGAACTTTGACTGCTTCTGCACTGTTGTTCTACCATGTGTTACATTTAGTTCTAGGAAATTTCAAGCTATTGGAGAAAGTCTCAGAATTGCAGAATAAACTGGAGTCAGGCTTTGGGAAGCACAGGAAACAGCCCAACAGATTTCTGTGGCAAGAATGACAGGTGCTATGACTGAGACATGCACATATCAATAGTTTTCTGTCTCTGGGTCATCACACTGTTCATTCCAGGAACAGAATATGGTGGCTCAGCTGAGGTTAGGAGTCTGTGTAGACAGAATGATGGCCCCCAAAGACATCTGGTCTTAACCTGAGAATATGACCTGATGTGGCAAAAGGGACTTTACAGATGTGATTAAGTTAAGGACCTTGTGGTAGGAAGATTATTATGTTGAATTATTTGGGTGGGATCAGTGTAATCACAGAGTCATAGAAGTGGAGTACCTTTTCCAACTGGATCATGGAGACATGATTGGGGAAGCAGCATCAGAAAGGGGTTACTGTTTTGGAGATGGAGGCAGTGGGGGCCATGCACCAAGGGATGCAGGCAGCCTCTACAGGCCGGAAAAGCCAAGGGAAGGGATCACCTCTAGTTCCTCTAGAAAGGAGTGCGGCCCTGTTGGCACCTCCGTTTCAGCTCAGTGAGCCTTCTGACCTACAGAACTGTGGGATATCACATTTCTGTTGTTTTAAGTCATGAGGTCTGTGACATTTTGTTGGGGTAGCAAATAGATACCTAACACAAGGTCCACGCCTTGAGCTGGAGAGAACATCATTTTGACTGATGGGCCTGCCACGCTGTATCCTTTGGAGAACAGGGTAGAGATTCCTGTGTGAAAATCAGGTGTCCCTAGCAAATGAGGGAAATAATGCCGAACAGGCCAACACCATGGATGCCCACTATAACCAAAAATCTCTCCAAGGGAATTTTTAGGGTCAGCAACTGATTAGGTTAAATATTCTGGGTGGGAAGAGGAAAGAGCGGAGCATATTGATATATTTTCTTTTATAAGAAATATAAATCCAATTATATATGTTGCATCTTAAAAATTCTAAGCTTTGTCATAAAAAATCTCATGAAACTTGAAAAGGACTGATTGCCCCTCAGCAAAGATGTAGTTAATTTAACTAGGTGTCCCAGTACCTATACATATGGACCTATTCCATAAGGATAAATAAGCAGTGGGAATGTGCATATAGCATGATGACTAGTTAACACTGCTGTACAACATATAGAAAGTTAAGAGAGTGGATCCTAGGTGGTCTCACCACAAGGAGAAACATTTTTTTACTTTTTGCTTTTTTTATTGCATCTATATGAGAAGATGGATGTTACCTGAACCTACCAGGTAATCGTTTCACAATGTATGTAAATTAAATTATCATGCTGTATACCTTAAAATTTATAGTGATGTTATGTCAATCATCTCTCAGTAAAACGGCAAAAAAAACCAAACAGAATCAATGGCTCAATTAGTTGCTGATGAATGAGAGACATTAACGGAAACCTACTTAAAGGCAAATGAGATGGAAGTGACTGTCCACTAAGATGGCAAAACAGAACTAGGAGAGCCAGAGGAGCAATAAAGTGCATCTATTGTACCCATGTGAAGATCCTGATGGTGGCCACCTAAGGTCACTAGCCCGTAAGAGGGAAGTCAGAAAAGCCAGAGCTGATGTCCAACACTCCCTTGGCTTTGGAGGGCTTGGTGGAACAGGGCAGCAGTCAATAGTAACAAGAATATTGGGCTGTCAGGGTTAAGAAACATTGCTTTAGAATTTTCTAGTATGGTCACCCTGTAGGTCATCAGTTTGTTTGGTGGCATCCTCTGGGACATACGGCCTAAGGGCGCTTCCCAAACTTCCACGTGCTCAGGGACCACTGGGTGCTGCTTAAGACACAGATCCGGGCTTCGTCCTTAGTCCCAGAAGGTCCCTTTTGCAAAGTGCCCAGGAATCATCTTATCTGTTGCAAAGACTCAGAGGGTCACAGCCCCAAACATAAAGGTTTGAGATTTAGCTGCCGTGGAAGTTTATGAACATCTGGAAAGGGTTGGTGGAGGAAAAATACCTCATCTGTGAGCACCGACCCCCTAAATACTTAATTACTCTCTTCTGGGCATTCCCGCCCGGGAGCGCGTCAGGAGGATCGCTCCAGCGCAAGGTGCGTGGCGCTGAGTGCGGCTGGGCTGCGTCCCGGAAAATTCCCTCCGGACCGGGTCGGGGTGGGGCTGGGTGGTCCGTCGCGGCCCCTTTGCTCTGCCGCAGGCTCCCACCCACGCGCCCCCTCGGGAAGCATCGCGCGCCCCTCCTGTCAAAGCTGCGTCCCGAAAGAGCGCCAGGGGCCTGGCGGCCTGGAGGGGACGCGACGGCGGCGGTTTCCGGGCTCCGCCGAGGGGCTGCCGGCGGCCGGGCGCCCGCACCGTGGGACTGGCGTCTGCGCTCGGCCCTTGTGGGTTTCCACGCGCGCGCGCGCGAGCGCGGCACCGCCTCCGCCCGCGCGGCCGGCACCGCCCGGGGGCGAGGCCTCGCGCTGCGGAGGCTGGAGAGGCGGTGGAGCCGGGCGCGGCGCAAGGCCGGCGGCAGCGGAGGCGGGAAAACGGCGGGGGCACCGGGGAGACGGGCCCGCAGCGCCGAGCGGCCGCCCGAGCAGCGGCTGGAGGTGAGTGCAGCGCGCGTGCCCCCGCGTGCGCGCCGGCCGCCCGGCCGCACTGTGCGAGGTTGGTCCTCCCCGGTCCGGGGCCTGCGCCCAGGAACCCCGCGCCGGCCTGAGGAGGCCACGCCCCTCCCGGCTGGCGCCCGGCCGTGGCCTTTCCCGGCGTCGGCTTGGGACCGGCTCTGCGCCTCCCCGCGCCCCAGCCTCCGCCTCGGGGCCGCCGCGAGGGCTGCGCGAGGATTCCCTGCCCCTGGGAGGCCCGTCTGGGGCGAAGCGGGCTTCTCTTTGTGTTCTTAGCCTTGTCACGCGCCTCGGCATCCAAAGTCAAAAGCGTGCACCGCCGAAGTGGCACGAGTGTCCGTCCTGCGGGCGGGATGGGCCTGAGGGCAGCGAGGCTCGCAGCGCGCCGCTCATCTCGGCCTCCCCTCCGCCTCGGGCGCCTACGTTGGCAGCGGGCGCGGCCTGGCAGGTGACCGGATCTTGGCCGCGTGCCGCCGGGGCGCACCTGGAGCCCGTGTCGGGGATGCTCCAGGTCCGCTCCCCTATCCGTGTATTCCCCACTGTTGGCAGTGTGGGGGACCCGCAGAACTTTTGCTCTGCTTTGGTAAAAATGCATACTCTTTACATTTCACACCCTATTTAACATTTTTAGGATTTTTTTTTTTTTTGGTTAAACAAGACAGGAGAAACTTAATTTTGATGAATATTCTTTTTGAAAGAATTTAGGAATCGGAATACCATGGTGATGCTCGTCATTTTCAGATGTCCCATTTCAAATCTGCATAACCAGTCTTGTATAGTGTTTGCAGTTTGAGGTTTCATTTGACTGGTTTGGGGTCTCCAAGGCCTTACAGCCCAAAATTATGCAAAAATTATGCCTAGGGGCACAGTCAGGATGTCCAACAATACTGACCCCTCTAGAGGCTCTAGAGTGAATTTGTGTTTGGCTTCTGGCCATCAGATTGACTCATGTTTAGGCACTTTTAGTATATTTCTGAATTTTTCCGCCTGGGAAGCAGTGGAATCTCTTGAGGGTTCTTGGGGGATCCCCTAGGGCATCCTCACTTCTACTTGTTTTATAGAAGATTAAGTTAAACTCATGCAATTGGAAAGAAAAATTTTGTTTTACTTGTAAATGGAAACCAGGAACTTGCTAAGACTTGCTGTTAGGCCAGAGCTCAATTTTCAAGGCATCAGTGGTCAAAAAGACATTGAATTGTTAGGAAGTTTAAAGAAAACAGGTTAGCTCTTCAAGACGTATTTTATGTCCCTAGAGTGAGGATATCACATTGTTTTCATCAGTTTTGCTCAAATATGAATGTCCAAGGATAAGAGGAAGGGGTGCTATGCAGCATCACATTGCAAGGACATTGTCACTGGGAGCCAAGGATGCCATCTGCCATTCAGTTATTGATGAGGGATATAAAGATTTTGCATTTATGATGGTTTTTGAGGGGTGGCACAGAAACAGCGTTGAGGAGAGTTGATGATGTCGGGCCTGATGTTGAACAGCTTCCTTCAGTCCGTTTCTGAGGCCACCTTCCCTGAGCAGGGAGGCAACTGCTGGCCTTATTGAAAATGCTGTGAACGTGCAGGCAGGCTTTCTGCATCCGAAGCACAATGGGTAGAAGGACCAATCCTGGAAAAGCTGCCTCCCTGGAAAGAGGTGGAAGGATGGGGTATTACTTCAAGCAGGCCTTGCTGAGCAGGAAGCAGGGTCCCAGACCAGTGCTTAAGGAAAGCGAGCTAGAGGGTAGTATGGTCCCTAAAATACCCAGCCTGGTGGGGAGCTAGAGAGGCAGGGACAAGGAATGAGAGGCCCAGTGCCCTGGGCTTTAATTCAATTGTATTACTGTTGTTATTTTTTTTCTTTGCTAAAAAAAAGTTGCCTTAGGAAAAGATTTCTTTCTTTTTTTAGTGACCTAATGTGAGAGATAGCATCCATACTTGGGATAAGGGGAAAAAAAGCACTTCTTTTAGGGGGGAAGAAAACCTTTAATATTTTATCTGAAACTTTGCAAAATTAAAAGGAATGGTCTTGATATATTTTGCTTTCATCTTAGAAAAGTGTGAGTAATTCATTTGCCCTCCGAAAATGTTCTCAGACTGTGAACATGTTCCTTTCTTAACTTTTCAAGTTATTGATGAAATTGCATTAAAAGAGAGACTTGGCTTGGAGGTTAAGATGTGTCTACTAAATTCCCAGAGCCTACTTGGCTTCATACCGAAATTTCCTACACTTTCCAAAAAAGAAAGATGCATGGCTTCTCAGATATGTATATTTTGATCTTATTTTTCTTTAAAACCCTTCAGGGCTATATTAATAGAATTTACCCTAGCTAAGATTTTTAAGATTAAAAATGTGCCTGACAGGAAGGAAATATATGTAAAATTACCATATACTACAATTATAGTGATAGACCTTTTAGTTTGTTGTGGTTCTTGAACTTTTTTGATCATTCTCATTAGTAAAATAAAAAAACATTTTATCATCTAAAACTAATAGTGTTATATGTCAGTTATATCTCCATTTTCAAACATTGTTAGCATTCCCCTTATAAATTACCTATTTATAATTATATACATGTGCTGCTTTTATTGTCTCATGTCTCAAGGCCCAATATACACTTAGGGCTGGGTTCATTGTTAATGACAGTGGAGGTAAAAACCCCATTTCAAATACTCCTTAAATGTTGAGTCTTTTTTGGCCTGTTTCTTGTTAGATCTGATTTCATCATCTTAGATTTTAGATCATGACATGGCTTATATGAGCAAAGCTGACTCAGGATGAGAAGCGTGTGCCTTCTCAACCACGGGCTTCTGTTCACTTGTGCATTTATTACTATAACCTTAATTTGTGCTTTTTCTAGATCTTTTAAAGTTTCATATCCTCTATAAGATTTAGGTTAGTTAAAATTTGCCCTTCTACCTCTTTCTGCTCATGCTGAAGGCCAAAGCGTGCCTCAGGCTCCCCAGAGGGGTGGTGACATGTGGCCCTCAACAGAGGGACTTAGGATGCAGAGTCAGTTTCTACTGTTGTTATACAGTTAGTATTTTGTGCTAGTATAATATAATTAGTGTAATTCGTATACACATAATATGTATTTAAGTTAATATATGTAATAATTTATATGATTAAAACAGTTGCTTTCTTATTTTTTGCATGCAACTTAACAGGGTTTTCTTCCCCAGCCCCCTGGAGCATCTTCTACACCCTCTGGGATGCCTGCCCCCTGCTGGTAGACAGCTGTGTCACAGATGCTCAGTGGACATGGTTGTGTCCCAATAAAACTTTATTTATTGACACAAAAGTTTGGATTCTATGTGCTTTTCATGTGTCCTGAAATATTAGTCGTTTGGTTTTTTTTCAACCATTAAAAATTTAAACACTGAGCTTTCAGGCAGTGTACAGAAACAGGTGTCTGGCTGGATTTAGCCTGTGGGCTGCTGTTTGCCAACTCTTGAACCAGAGGAAAATTTGGGAGCTCTAGCCAAGATGTAGGTGTCCCTGTGGGAAGCAGCCTTTCTTCAGAGATTCCAAGTGCTGGAAAAAACACAACGGAATTTGGTTCTTCATTCATTTTCTCTCAGCATCTCATGTTCTGGTATTTCCACTACATAACATTAAATGTGTACATTAATTTTAAATGTTCTTTATTAAAATTTTTTTGTGGTAAAATTGACAATTACTTTCAGGTGTACCACATAATGATTCAATATCTGTATATAGTGCAGAATGACCACAAGGAGTCTTCTTGACATCTGTCCCCTCACATTGTTACAGTGGGGAATTTAGATTTGAACCTCCAAACCCTCAGGCTTCCTGCTGGCAAAAGGGATTCCTTTCCCAGGGCAGATAAAGGGCCATCAGGTTAGGAGGGTGGGGCTGCAATCTACAATCAGGCAAGGGAAAGACTCAACCAGGTTGTTTTTTTTTTTTTTATCGTAATGAGAATTCTAAGATCTACTCTCTTAGCAACTTTCAAATATGAAGTACAGTATTATTAACTATGGTCACCATGCTGTTAAGGGTTTTTCTTTATAACTACCCTTCCAGAACGGGGGAAAGTATGATGTTTATAATGGGGGTTGGGGAAGAGAGAGGAGGTGATTCTGTGCCCTTCCTGCTGTTTCTAAAGCAATTTTAAAGAGAATCCACTGGCCTTAATCATTTAACCCTAATGGCTTACAACAGGAGTTGACAAACTTTCCCTTAGGGGCTGGATAACAAGTACTTTAACTAGTTTAATTCTCATAATAGTCTTGTGAGAATATCTCTGTCTCAACCCTCCAGGTCCGTCCTGTAACCAGAAAGTAGCCATGGGCAGTAATTATAAAGGAATGGGCAGTGCCTGTGTTCAGTAAAACTTTATTTACAAAACAGGCTGACCATGGCCTGTGGTGAATTGGTGACCCTGGCTTAAGACAGAGTGGAATATTTTTTAACCCTCAAAAAAAGGTTGGTGACGGAGCCGCAGGGCCGAGCTGGGCCTTCTCAGGTGTGTTTGATCTTTGCAGGGACTTCTGAACTTCCTCCTGAGCACCTCCCGCCCTGGGAGCTGGATGATGCCGCCTCCTCTGAAAAGGAATCCAGGTGCGGCTCCTGGACTGGAGAAGCTGTCAAATGAGCTAATCTGATTTGGTTGCTTGCTTATACAGTACTTGCTTGTAGGATTGAAAACTCTGATGCAAAAATAAGGAAATGAAAAAAATAAAACTTTGGAAGTTGAAGGAGACTGTGCATTTGGCAGGTTGCCCATTTTCACATTAAAAAATTTTTTTATCTTAGAGGCAGTTTTGACCAGTAGGTTGAATTTTTTAAATTAATTAAGTTGATAGGAAATAATCTGCAATTTTTTTGTGATGTTTCCAGTATACCAGGACTCTTAATGTGAGATACACCCCAGGGCAGCCTGGGGTTTCACAGAGCTTAGCTGATTTAGGGCAATCATTTTTCAGTAGGTCAGATGCCTACAATCAAATATGAGACAAACACATTCTGAAGCCTGAACAATGATAAATATTAATATACCTGATGCAGTACATCTTCCACCCACTTAGTCCACAGAACTACTACACTGGAGGGAAGGAGAGCGGTTGATGTATCTCTGATGAGTGTAAACCCTGGCTCTGACTTACTGCCCTCAGACTTGATCACTCTCTGTCATTTCTCACCTGCGTCTGTCCCTTTCTGTTCAGCAGCACTGATTCTACAGTCCTGGAAGTCAGGAGAGTACCTTCTGACCTGGGCAGCCCTGTGTCCAGTAGGAGCCCAGGGCTCTCCTAGCCTCGCCCTCTGGGCAGCTGCACACCCTTCCCGCCAGCCAGGGGCTTCTGAGCCCATCCTTTGTTTGGCTTCCTTGAACCTTTCTTTTTCATAATCTGGTCCAAGTGTGGGACGTGCATTGCTGCAGCGGCATCCGTGAATCAGCCCAGGTGGTGGCAGTTGCTGCTGCCTCAGTGACCAGCAGAGTCAATAGGAGGGCCGCTGATCGCTGGTTCTGTTGGGGTGATGAGTTTGTTCTCAGTTCTTGTCCTTCCCACAAGAAAGAACTGAAGGGCAGAGATACGGTGAAGCAGAATGAAAGTTTCATTTGAATACATTCTAAGGGGGGAATGGGTTAGAGTCATGCTAGATCAAGGCAAGTTGACTTGCTTGTCTGGAGTAGGACAGAGAGAGTGAAGTCTTGTGCTTAAAGTCTGGAATAGGGAATGGAATAGCAAAGTGACAGACACCACTGGAAGCGTGCAGAGAGGAAGTGTAGTAAGTTGAGCAGTAAAACGTCTTCTGAAAGTACACACTCCAAGAAAGGGGAGTGTGGGCAACCTCATAGAGGAGGAGGCACATTAAGGGCTAAGGATTCTGTCTTTTCAGGCTTTTAAGAATGGGATAAAGGTAAAGGGCCAGGGGGCATAGGCTTGTCAGGTGGTCTCATGACGTTTATCTCCAGTGAGACAATATTTCATTGTCTATAGCCGCTCCTTTAGGTAATTCTGTAGGACAAACCATTTGTTCCTTTCTAAGACAGTGGCTATTCCCGAGTATTGGGAACAAACCAGTTAAGACTGTCTTAAGTCGTTGGCTGAATCTAACTTCCCAATTCTCTTTCAAAAGTGGAATCTTAGCCTTAAGATAAAGTCTCTCCTGTTTTTATTATGCTGATCTCAGCATTTTTTTCTCAAAATATTTACTGATTTATTTTGCTTTTACTCATCAAACTTGTCCTTTAATAATGTTAGAATGTACTAATCTTTCGTTTGAATCTTGTTATTTGCAAATCACTTTGTCTCTAAATTTTACTTTTAGCTTAAACCAGATCTGGGAGAGCTGTGTGCCTGTGCCCCATCATTGTGGGCATTTATAGCATGATGTTTATGGAAATTTGCTTTGGCATTATTCCCTCCATCTATGTTAAAGACTATAGTAAGAGGTAGCCCTATTTAATTCTTTTCTGTATTTATTAGAGATTATATGGAGATGTTTTTGAAGGATTTTTTTTTTTTCAATATGACAGTGCCTTTATGTGGACCTGGGGGAAATTTTTTTCCTTAGTAACAGTGGGCTTGTACAACTGATTGCATTCTATCTTTGGGCTGCTGGAAGTTAAGAGTCAAATTTGAAAGTCACCTCTGAAAGTAATATGTAACCTTATGTTATGAATTTCAGGCATTAACCTTAGATGCAGCCTATTTTTCCCATCTCATTTTCCTCTCTGTCCAACCATTGACTTGGGTTAGAAAAAAATATTTTGAACATAAACATGAGCAACTTCTTCATGAATATATGTCCCCAGGCAAGGGAAACAAAAGCAAAAATGAAGAAGTGGGACTATATCAAGCTGAAAAGCGTCTTTACTTGGGTTAGAAAAATTCTTACTGTAGATATCCCATGTATTTTTTTTTCTTTGTATTGTATGCTACTAGAATCCCTTTTGGAATGAGGTTGAGTTTCAAATAAAAAAATAATAATATTTTACTTACATATTTCAAGTCTGCTCCATGGATATTTCCAGAAAGACAGGCTGAGCATCTCCAAATTTGTGGCTCATCATCTGTGAACATCCACTAAACTAGAATTTTTTTTTCCCATTTGTAAAATTGAGAACTTTACTCAGTGCTCAAGTATCTCAAATGACTAGATAACATGGAGGTGGATGTACAAAGTGTAAGGTCACAAAACTCAATTATCACTATTCAATAAAAGTATTTTGATGAACACAAAATATCTGTAACAAATTCTAAACTTGATGTAACAGCAGTACAAGAGTTGTAAAAAGGAGACTGTCCAGCCCAGTGGCAGAATATGGAGGTTCTTCTATCTGGAAAGTCTAAGTCTCTAAAGTTAATAAGGTGTTTGTCAGTCAATTTCAAGAGGTATTCTTAAAAAAAAATCATCTGAAGTGGATCTAGATCCTGAAATGTAGAGGCGTTAGTGGCAAGATTCTACACAATGTCCTGAGTGGCCACAATAAACATAGTGTTCTTGTATATTTGGTCCTACCTCTTCCACTTTTTCTGGCATCACTGAGTCCCTTTACTCCCATTTGTTTCCAATATAGCGCTTCCATCATGCACCTGGGTTTGATTTATTTCCTAACCCCATCAAGGCTTTCTCCTTTTGTTAATTTAATCTTACTATTTCATTACTTCCTTAACAGGGTTAAATAAAGTAATGGATCCATTCCTATTCTAGACAATGTCTAGAAGCCATTATGGTTTGAAAATGGGCCACTGATTTAAAAGGCATGGGTTTTATATCCTGACTCTGATTACTTGAGGTCCTCACACAATATAATTGTGCTTCAGCTTTACTCTTTTTTTTTCTTGGTATTATTGATCTACAATTCCATGAGCAACATTATGTTTACTAGACTCCCCCCATCATCAAGTCCCCTCCCACATACCCCATTACAGTCACTGTCCATTAGTGTAGTAAGACGCTATAGAATCACTACTTGTCTTCTCTGTGTTATACAGCCCTCCCTGTGTGCTCCCTACTTTATGTCTGCTAATAGTAATGCCCTTTTTTTCCCCCTTATACCTCCCTTCCCACCCATTCTCCCCAGTCCCTTTCCCTTTGGTAACTGTTAGTCCATTCTTGGGTTCTGTGATTCTGCTGCTGTTTTATTCCTTCAGTTTTTGCTTTGTTCTTATACTCCACATATGAGTGAAATCATTTGGTACTTGTTTCTCCACCTGGCTTATTTCACTGAGCATAATACTCTCTAGCTCCATCCATGTTGTTGCAAATGGTAGGATTTGTTTTCTTCTTTCGGCTCAATAATATTCCATTGTGTATATGTATCACATCTTCTTTATCGCTTCATCTATTGATGGACACTTAGGTTGTTTCCATTTCTTGACTCTTGTAAATCGTGCTGCGATAAACATAGGGGTGCATATGTCTTTTTCACACTGGGCTGCTGCTTTCTTAGGGTAAATTCCTAGGAGTGGAATTCCTGGGTCAAATGGTATTTCTATTTTTAGTTTTTTGAGGAACCTCCATACTGCTTTCCACAATGGTTGAACTAATTTACATTCCCACTAGTAGTGTAGGAGGGTTCCCCTTTCTCCACCTCCTCACCAACATTTGTTGTTGTTTGTCTTTTGGATGGTGGCCATCCTTACTGGTGTGAGGTGATATCTTTTGTGGTTTTAATTTGCATTTCTCTGATGATTAGTGATGAGCATCTTTTCATGTGCCTGTTGGCCATCTGAATTTCTTTGGAGAAGTATCTATTCAGCTCCTCTACCCATTTTTTAATTGGATTATTTGCTTTTTGTTGGTTGAGGTGCATGAGCTCTTTATATATTTTTGATTCTAACCCTTTATCAGATCTGTCATTTATGATTATGTTCTCCCATACTGTAGAATGTCTTTTTGTTCTACTGATGGTATCCTTTGCTGTACAGATGCTTTTCAGCTTGATATAGTCCCACTTGTTCATTTTTGTTTTTGATTCCCTTGCCCAGGGAGATATGTTCATGAAGAAGTTGCTCATGTTTATGTTCAAAAGATTTTTGCCTATGTTTTTTTCTAAGAGCTTTGTGGTTTCATGACTTACATTCAGGTCTTTGATCCATTTCTAATTTACTTTTGTGTATGGGGTTAGGCAGTGATCCAGTTTCATTCTCTCACATTTAGCTGTCCAGTTGTGCCAACACTGCCTGTTGAAGAGGCTGTCATTTCCCCATTGTATATTAACAGCTCCTTTATCATATATTAATTGACCATATATGTTTGGGTAAATATCTGGACTCTCTGTTCTGTTCCATTGGTCTGTGGGTCTCTTCTTGTGCCCATACCAAATTGTCTTGATTACTGTGGCTTTGTAGTAGAGCTTGAAGTTGTGAAGGGAGATCCCCCCCTGCTTTATTCTTCCTTCTCAGGATTGCTTTGGCTATTCAGGGTCTTTTGTGGTTCCATATGAATTTTTGAACTACTTATTCCAGTTCTTGAAGAATGTTGTTGGTAATTTGATAGGGATTGCATCAAATCTGTATATTGCTTTGGGCAGGTTGGCCATTTTGACAATATTAATTCTTCCTAGCCAAGAGCATGGGATAAGTTTCCATTTGCTAGTGTCCTCTTTAATTTCTCTTAAGAGTGTCTTATAGTTTTCAGGGTATGGGTCTTTCACTTCCTTGGTTAGGTTTATTCCTAGGTATTTTATTCTTTTTGGTGCAATTGTGAATGGAATTGTTTTCCTGATTTCTCTTTCTATTAGTTCATTGTTAGTTTGTAGGAAAGCCACAGATTTCTGTGTGTTAATTTTGTATCCTGCAACTTTGCTGTATTCCGATATCAGTTCTGGTAGTTTTTTAATGGAGTCTTTAGGGTTTTTTATGTACAGTATCATGTCATCTGCAAATAGTGACATTTTACCTTCTTCTTTACCAATTTGGATTGGTTGTATTTCTTTGTTTTGTCTAATTGCTGTGGCTAGGACCTCCAGAACTATGTTGAATAACAGTGGGGAGAGTGGGCATTCCTGTCTTGTTCTCAACCTCAGAGGAAAAGCTTTCAGCTTCTGTCGCTGTTCAGTATGAAGTTGGCTGTGGGTTTATCATATATGGCCTTTATTATGCTGAGGTACTTGCCCTGTATACCCATTTTGCTGAGAGTTTTTATCATGAATGGATGTTGAATTTTGTCAAATGCTTTTTCAGCATCTATGGAGATGATCATGTTGTTTTTGTCTTTCTTTTTGTTGATGTGGTGGATGATGTTGATGGATTTTCGAATGTTGTACCATCCTTGCATCCCTGGGATGAATCCCACTTGGTCATGGTGTATGATCCTTTTGATGTATTTTTGCATTCGGTTTGCTAATATTTTGTTGAGTATTTTTGCAGCTATGTTCATCAGGGATATTGGTCTGTAATTTTCTTTTTTTGGTGGGGTCTTTGCCTGGCTTTGGTATTGGGGTAATGTTGGCTTCATAGAATGAGTTTGGGAGTATTCCCTCCTCTTCTATTATTAGGAAAACTTTAAGGAGAATGGGTATTATGTCTTCTCTGTATGTGTGATAAAATTCCGAGGTAAATCCATCTGGTCCTGGGGTTTTGTTCCTGGGTAGTTTTTTGATTACCGTTTTAATTTGTTTCGATTTGGGTAATTGGTTTGTTTCAATTTTGTGTTTCTTCCTTGGTCAGTCTTGGAAGGTTGTATTTTTCTAAGAAATTGTCCATTTCTTCTAGGTTTTCCAGCTCGTTATCATATAGGTTTTCATAGTATTCTTTAATAATTCTTTGTATTTCTATGGGGTCCGCTGTAATTTTTCCTTTCTCGTTTCTGATTCTGTTGATGTGTGTTGATTCTCTTTTTCTCTTAATAAGTCTTGCTAGAGGCTTATCTATTTGGTTTATTTTCTCAAAGAACCAGCTCTTGGTTTCATTAATTTTTTATATTGTTTTCTTCTTCTCAATTTTATTTATTTCTTCTCTGATCTTTATTATGTCCCTCCTTCTGCTGATTTTAGGCCTCATTTGTTCTTCTTTTTCCAATTTCGATAATTGTGACAGTAGACTATTCATTTGGGATTGTTCTTCCTTCTTTAAATATGCCTGGATTGGTATATACTTTCCTCTTAGGACTGCTTTTGCTGCATCCCACAGAAGTTGGGGCTTTGTGTTGTTGTTATCTTTTGTTTCCATATATTGCTGGATCTCCAATTTAATTTGTTTGTTGATCCATTGATTATTTAGGAACATGTTGTTAAGCCTCCATGTGTTTGTGAGCCTTTTTGCTTTCTTGGTAAAATTTATTTCTAGTTTTATACCTTTGTGGTCTGAAAAGTTGGTTGGTAGGATTTCAATCTTTTGGAATTTACTGAGGCTCTTTTTGTGGCCTAGTATGTGGTCTATTCTGGAGAATGTTCCATGTGCACTTTAGAAGAATGTGTATCCTGTTGCTTTTGGATGTAGAGTTCTATAGATGTCTATTAGGTCCATCTGTTCTAGTGTGTTGTTCAGTGCCTCTATGTCCTTACTTATTTTCTGTCTCGTGGATCTATCCTTTGGAGTGAGTGGTGTGTTGAAGTTTCCTAAAATGAATGCATTGCATTCTATTTCCTCCTTTAGTTCTGTTAGTATTTGTTTCACATATGCTGGTGCTCCTGTGTTGGGTGCATATATATTTATAATGGTTATATCCTGTTATTGGATTGAGCCCTTTATCATTATGTAATGTCCTTCTTTATCTCTTGTGACTTTCTTTGTTTTGAAGTCTATTTTTTCTGATACTAGTACTGCAACACCTGCTTTTTTCTCCCTGTTGTTTGCTTGAAATATCTTTTTCCATCCCTTGACTTTTAGTCTGTGCATGTCTTTGGGTTTGAGATGGGTCTCTTTTGAGCAGCATATAGAAGGGTCTTGCTTTTTTATTCATTCTATTACTCTGTGTCTTTTGATTGGTGCATTCAGTCCATTTATATTTAGGGTGATTATTGAAAGATATGTACTTATTGCCATTTCAGGCTTTAGATTCGTGGTTACCAAAAGTTCAAGGTTAGCTTCTTTAGTATCTTACTGCCTAACTTAACTTGTTTATTGAGCTATTATAGACACTATCTAGTGATTCTTTATTTCTCTCCCTTCTTATTCCTCCTCCATTCTTTATATGTTGGTTGTTTTATTCTGTGCTCTGTTGTGTTTCATTTAACTGCTTTTGTGGTTGGTTGATTTTATTTCTTGCCTTTAGTTAGTATTTGGTTGGTCTGCTTTCTTTGGTGTGATTTTATTTTCTCTGGTGACTTCTGTTTAGCCTTAGGAGTGCTCCCATCTGGAGCAGTCCCTCTAAAATACTCTGTGTTGGTGGTTTGTGGGAGGCAAATTCCCTCAACTGTTGCTTGTCTGGAAGTTGTTTAATCCCTCCTTCTTATTTAAATGATAATTGTGCTGGGTGCAGTATTCTTGGTTCAAGGCCCTTCTGTTTCATTGCATTAAAGATATCATGCCATTCTCTTCTGGCTAGTAAGGTTTCTGTTGAGAAATCTGATGATAACCTGATAGGTTTTCCTTTATAGGTGATCTTTTTCCTCTCTCTAGCTGCCTTTAAAACTCTGTCCTTGTCCTTGATCTTTGCCATTTTAATTATTATGTGTTGTCCTCCTTGGGTACCTTCTGTTAGGAGTTCTGTGTACTTCCATGGTCTAAACGATTATTTCCTCCCCCAGTATGGGGAAGTTTTCAGCAATTATTTCTTCAAATACACTTTCCATCCCTTTTTGTCTCTCTTCTTCTGGTACCCCTATAATGCGAATATTGTTCTGTTTGGATTGGTCACACAGTTCTCTTAATATTTATGAATTCCTGGAGATCCTTTGATCTCTCTCTGCATCAGCTTCTATGCATTCCTGTTCTCTGGTTTCTATTCCATCAATGGCCTCTTGCATCTTATCCATTCTACTTATAAATCCTTCCAGAGATTGTTTCATTTCTGTAATCTCCTTCTGGACATCATGCCTTAGCTCTTGCATATTTCTCTGCAGCTCCATCAGCAAGGTTATGACCTTTATTTTGAATTGTTTTTCAGGGAGATTGGTTGGGTCTATCTCCCCAGCTTCCTTCTCAGGGGTGGTTGTCTGGGTTCGTCTGGTCTGTATCAAATTCTTCTGCCTTTTCATGGCAATAGAGGTAGTTGCAGGAAGCTGGTACGTGTGTCGGCTGGAAGAACGTCCCTTCTTGCTGGTTTGTGGCCTTCCTCTCCTGGGAAAAGAGTGGCCCCTAGTGGCTTGTGCTGGGCATCTGTGCACAGACAGGGTTTCTAATTCTTGCCCGGCCGCTGTGAAAGAATCTGCCCTGCTGCTGTGGGCGTGGCCAGCCTCAGGCTTCTGCTCCACTATGGTGGAGCCGCATCGGAGGGGAAATGGGCGGGAGGCTGTTTATCTCTGTGAGGGGCCTCCAAGCTGCGCTGCTGCCCAGGGTGTTAGTGCGCCCAGAGTTCCCCGGGATTCCCAGCTGCTGGGCTAAGTGTCCCGGGATGTTTCCGTCCAGCTCTTGGGTCCCTGTCCCTTTAAGTCTTTCAAAAAGCACTCGCTTTTTTTTGTCCCCGGGACACCGGCTGCAGGGACCCACTCACAGTTTTTACTGTCCTGTTTCCCTAGTATCCAGCACCCCACACACTGTGTGTTTGCGATCCGGTACGGAAGGCTAGGGCTGTGTGATTAGCAGTCCTGGGCTCCCTCTCCCTCCTCGCTCCGACTCCTCTCCTCCCGCCGGAAGCTGGGGTGAGGGGTGCCCGGGGCCGCAGCTTGCATCTTACCCCCTTCACGAGGCGCTGGGTTCTCGCAGGTGTAGATGTAGCCTGGCTGTTGTCCTGTATCTTCTAGTCTCTCTTTTAGGGATAGTTGTATTAGTTGAATTTTCAAAAATATATGGTTTTGGGAGGAGATTGCTGCTGCTCTCCTCACTCTGCCATCTTGGCTCCACCTCCCCAACCTGCTTTTAATATCCTCCATCATGCTCTTCAATGATTGGATCTCCGACCTGAATTCATTCCTGAGTTCTTGGATATCTTTCTGTACCTCGATTAGCATGTTGATTTTTATTTTGAACTCCCTTTCAGGAAGAGTCATAAGGTCCATGTCATTTAAATCTTTCTCCGGAGTTATATTAATTTTACTCTGGACCAGATTCCTTTGGCGTTTCATATTTGTATATGGCACCCTCTAGGGTCCAGAAGCTCTATTTTGGAGCTGCTCAGCCTCTGAAGCAATGTCGGGGGTCGCAGGGGAGCGGTATTGGTGCCTGCGGGGAGGAAAGAGCTGTTTCCTGCTTCCCAGCTGCTATGCCTGTCTCCACTGCCTGAACCAGTGGGCCAAGCACACAGGTATAAGCTTTTGTCCCAGAGCAGCCAGATATGGATCCCTGCTTTCCACAAGCAGCTGGAATCTAAGTCTCTCCAGGAATTCTGCCTGTATTAGCTTTCCAACCCCGTAATCATGTGAGTATCATGAAAGCACCATGAAATGTAGGTTTGTGCTCCCAGAGCAGATCTCTGGAGCTAGGTATTCAGCAGTCCCAGGCCTTCCACTCCCTCCCTGTTCTGTTTCTCTTCCTCCCATTGGTGAGCTGGGGTAGGGGAAGGGCTTGGGTCCCGCTGGGCCACAGCTTTGGTACGTTACCCTATTCTGTGAGGTCTGCTCTTTTCTCCAGGTGTATGCAGTCTGGTGCCATCCTCTTTCCTGTTGCTCTTTCAGGATTAGTTGCACCAACTATATTTTCTAATTGTATATGGTTTCAGGAGGAAGCCTCTGTCTCTCCTCTCATGCCACCATCTTTAATCTTTTGCCCCAAAGGTCATTTTTAACTCTTCAATATAATGTGAAACTCCATTCCCTCTTTGTTGGAGAAGGTAGCAATATTGGGAAGAGACCTAGTTGTACTCGAATTGTCCTTACCAGGCTTCAGGTAGGAAAAGTGAAGTCCCCTCTCTTCTCTTTGATGCAAGACAGCTACCACTTCATCCCAATGTGCAGTTTCCACACCAGCCCTCTATCCTGAAGGTCTACTTTCAATTTTATTAATGCAGAAAAGCTTTACTCTTAACTAAACAGGGTCAAAGGGGCAATAGATATTATCTTTATATTGTTCTCTTTGAAAAGAGGATGATAGAATGAGTTATGTATCCCCTTAATTCATGGACTCATGTGGGCTCAAAGTCAAATTACATATTCTGAAGCCAATGAAGGGGGATAAAGACTGCTAGTACCTCAGTTACTTCTGTCCCCTATGCACAGCTTTATCAGGAGTGTTCTTGCTTTACTTGTGTGATCAGTTTACTCTGTTATCACCCTCAGGATTCTCACTTTAGTCTGCTCAATCTGCAAAATACACTAAAATTGAAAAACTTAGTCCTCAAACTAATTTTTTATCTGAACTCACACACCAGCCAGATGCAGTCTGTCACATTGTGCTAGTATATGCTGTTTGATGTTGCTCACCATGTTATTTTTTAAATTATTCACATATTGAATTTAAATCTATACAATGATACGAAGTAGCAAAAATGTTCTCTTAGTTTTCTTTTTTGCCTCTATTTATCCATATCAACTTTTGATTCACATGGCAAATCTCCAATTTTGAAGTTTTATGCTGGTGCCTGAAATCCAAGGAGGGTGAATGTTGTTTTTTTCATTGATTGGGAAACAAAAATGTGCCTCTGATAATTTTTGTCTTTGATTACTGCCTCTTCAAAGGATTTGAACCAGAATGAAAGCCTTTGAAGTCTTCGGAGATAAGGAGACATGAGAATTATTCTGTATGCACTGGATAAACAGATGTCTTAGCTTTTCAAACCAAACATGAAAGATAAAATCGCAAGCTTCATCTGAAACAGAACAAGTTTTGTAGGTGTATAGTGTTTTATATTTTACTAATGTGAAACTGAAGCAATAATGTCATTTTATTCATTTTTCTTTTCTAAGAATTTAGTTCCAATTAACATTTCAGAAAATTTTTTTTTTCTCATATCAGGAAGAAAGCTACATTCTACAGGTGGAGAAAATCTCTTTTCCATGCACTTTTGAGTACAAAAATTAGTACCACTAGAAACATATTTAATAATTGCTTGGGAATTTGAGATCCTGAGAAATTCCAAATTAATAAAAGCCAAATTTCATTCATTTGCTCAATGGAGCAAATAGTGTAATCAAACTTATTCTGAGATGCCCATTGACTTCAGTGAGAGTTTCTCATATGGACTAGTTATAGAATTAAGCTCAATGCTACTAACAGGAAAAAACAAAAAACAAAACAAAATCACTAATAGACTACGCACTGTGGCAACTGAAGGCCTCAACTGGGTAACGTATAACCTATCTTCGGATGTTGATGACATGGTTGCTCACGAATTCACAGCAGTACAGAAATAGACTTAATCATGCAAGGAAACAATCTCTATCCATTATGCTTTCAGCCTTTCCAAGACAAAGGCATTTCTTACTTACACGATTATGAGAAGAAAAGAAAAAAAAAAATCTTGATGTTCATTGACCAGAATGTTTCCTTGGGCCAAATGAATGTGGGTATTTTTGAAGTTTAAATCTTAGTGAAAACTCAACTAATAACACAACTTGCAATTCAAGCACCTTATTAAATATCCACTCCACTATATTCCAGGCACTTTTTGGAAACATTGACAACAGCTATGCTATTGGAGACATTCTAATTCTTTGGGTGATGATAAAGAAAAAATGGAGAGAGTCTGCTTAAATGTGTCCTCCACTAGGCAGGGTTCAGGTTTTTCCTCAGGGCATTCGTGCTTGCTTGACTGGAGCCTTAAATCTGAAGATACTAATTTTGAAAATGAAAGATAGAAAATGAGATAAATTGGCAAAAATGTGCTTCAGAGAGCCAAATGGGCCCCCAAATTGCCTGTACATTCCTAAAGCCAAAATGGATGTTAGAGATAACTTAGTATATTCCTTTTATTATAACCAGTAAAGAATTGAAGTTTAACAAGGGCATATGTGACTTACAAAAGGTCTGACATTCCTTAGGGATAGAAACTGGCTCTAATATTACAGCTCCAGTGATGAGCTACTAAGGGTTTCTCTTTTGCCCAGACCAGCTTGCCCTGCATAACAGTCAGAGCAGTTGATGCTAACTGGGCCTGCCAGTGATTGATTCAGATGCCACACAGGGCCCTGAACATGCCCCTACTTTGCTCCCTCTCCAATCCAACAGCAAACTCAATGTGATTTCAGGGGCAAAGGAAAAGGACCACTACCTCTTCTCTTTCAAGGTAACCGACTCTCTACTAGGGCTTGCACATGGTTTGTACTTTAAATCTGATTTACCCTTCTGCTACCACCTGGAGAAAACTCTGCTTTTAAAGGTTCATTTGATTAGATTAGTCCAGTTAATTTATTATTGGTAACCACTTGAAGATGGCTACTCAGAACAAGTAATCCCAGTCAAAGGGGCAAATTTCCCAGGCCTTCAATTACTCAGAATGGAAATGTGTGGGTTTCTGTATGAATTTCTCTTTGCCATTCTTAGGAAAATAGCCTTCTTTTGGTATTTGTCTCCATCTTGGCTCCTCCCAGTTGTTTGGGGGATGTTAGTTATGAGCCTACCTGTTTTCCAGGTGTACATAACCACAGCGATTTTGGGACTTTCTACGTGCATCCAATGCAACTGGGTGGATCAAGCCTGAAAAGTCTCAAGCCTGCCCTTGCTCTTATGTCTTCATATCTAGGGATTTTTATTTAATACTGAAAACTATAGATAATACACTGCTGAGATCTGGGATTCTGCAGTCTTCCACTGGAAAGTTTGACTTTTGTTTCCCAAAATTGTTCAATTAATGCCCCATCATCTCAAATTTGTGTTAGTTTTAAACTTTGTTAGTGTGAATCTGTGGAAAGTCCAAATGTTTTCTCAAGCCTCTTCAATTTAGTGGGGTTCCATCTCTAAGCTGAGCCCTGTGCAGTTTGTTAGGGTGTGGCTTTAAGTTTGCTCATGTTCAGAGTAGGTCTAGAGTAGGTCTTTCTGTAGAATATGGTCCTTACTTCTAAGGCAGCCTGTCTGACATATCAGTTGGATGCCAGATTTGCTAATGAGGTACACCACATTATCTCTGTAGTCTGGCAGGACAAGGGCTCTGGTATTGTATCTTGGCACAACTCAACTTCTAGTATCTTCTTCATCCTACTGTCAGCTTCATGAGACCTGCTATCTCATAACACTCAGGAAGCTTTCCCTGTTGATGTACAATCCCAACCTCAGGCATAGTCCCACAGGAGACTCCTACATGGACTTCGGTGACTCTGCACAGCTACCTCTTCACAGCACCCTTCCCTAAAGATTTCAGCCACTTCATGTGCATCATGCTCTGGTCTCTACCTCCCAAGCCCAGCAGGACTGCTATCTCTGGCCCAGCTGCCATTGTCTTCCTCTAGTTGGTTAACAGTCTCCCAGTGGAGACCTGGATGATTGTGGGACTTTCTTGTTTCCCTTCTATCAAGAACCAAGATTTTGTAATGCTTGTGAAACCCTTATTTTATGTATTTTTCCATTTCTCTGTTTGTTTACTAATAGAGGGTTAGTCCAGTACCAGTTACTCAACTGTGTTTGGAAGCAGAACTCAAACTGAAGCATTCTTGTGCAAATAATTCAATCCCATCATTCTTAGGTATAAAATGAAAGACCTTGCCTCTAAATGACCTTCTTGTTTTAAATGCCTTGCCAAAGTGCAATGGATAACTCAAGGTTTATTCAAATATGAAGATGTCTTGTTTTAGTGAATCTCTCCAAGTGCTATATTTTCAAATTATTATGTTTTTTCTTAGGTCTTCATTTGACAACTACTGATTTATGGAGCTGTATTTGCTTTCAATATTAATGCTGTTACACATTAATTCAGCAAATATTTATTAACTACAACTATGTTTCAAGAACTATAATAACTGGTGTAATGCATAGTTTTTAACTAACAGTTTTTAATATTCTCTTCTTTAATATCTTTCTGTATATTGTAAATAAATCTGCCTCTTACATTCTTCAATGTGTACCTTTATGTTTTTTAGTAATTCATTGCTTAAGCCATCATTAATTGTCCACTAAAGATGTATAGACATTGTTGCCTGCTGTGTGTATAATGAATGGTTGAGATGTAATACCTACCTCTAAGGAGCTGTGTCTATTAAAAAAGACTTAGGTTTATGAATAGTAAAAGTTCTCTAATAAAACTGAGCCCAAATTTGGGGGGATAAAGATGAGAGTGATTAACTCTGCCAGTGACTTCTGATCAAAGTTCCCAGAAAGGGTTAACTTTAGGCTGGCAGACTGGGTGAGAAAAGGCAGTCAAGGTTTAGGGTTTTAATCCTGCTCTTAGTACTTACTAGCTAAGAGGTCATTGCCAAATATGCATACTTTTCTCAGTTTCAGTTTGTACACTTTTGTTAGCTTCAGTTTTCTCTCCTCTGAAAAGGGGAAAATAATACTGACTTCGCTGTTTTGTTACCAGGATTAGAAATTTTGAAGTTTACAGGTATAGAATCATTTAAGCTTATAGATGCATAAAAATGGTATTCATCATCATTTTGTTATTCACCATGACTATTTTACTGTTGGTATATAGAACTTCATTTATTTCACTATAGGATGGGAATTTTCCCCTGTATATTCTTATTTGTAAAATGTTTTGATACAAACCCTGCATGAATTATCAAATCTTAGAAAATGAAAAAATCAGCAAGAATAACATTAAGTTGTACTTTTTTTTTCTTAATTCAGGAGTTACACTAGCATTTTGCAGAGTTTCAGGATAACATTGTATGTTTCTATTCTCCTTGAATATTGCAATAGGTAAAGGAGTTTGTGCTGAAAATTTCCACAACCTGGAAGGAATTTTTCTATTTATTATATAGGTTATATAGTAAGATGAACTTTTTATACTTTTTCAGGAAAAATGCAGCCTGTTGTTATGAATTTGTCATATCATTTCTCCCAAACCAAAGTTTCTTTCCAAAATTACTATTTTGGATTTCCATAACCATTTTTCTCATTTTCTTTCATGTTTCACCCTTACTTTTCTTCAAAATATCTCTTCAATTAAAGATATTTTTTAGAGGGGCTGGATTGTTTATTGTTCTCATTATTATGTAATCAGTGTTATTAGGGAACAAATAAAAACAACAAAAAGTACCCATTTCAAGTGTATAGTTTTGATTTCTGATAAATTTATATTTTCATGTAACTACCACTGCAACCAAATTATAGATCATTTCCATTGTCTCAAAATGCTCCCATGCACTCTTACAGTTAATGCCTCTCACATAACAGAAAACGGGAAAACCTTTCAGTCACTACAGATTTGATTTGCTTTTTCAAGAGGTTCATATGCATAAAATCATGTAGTATATGCTGTTTTGTAATTGGCTTCTTTTACTAAGCATTATGTACTTTTCATTCGTCCGTGTAATTCTATGTATCAGACATTCTTTTTTAGTACTGAGTAGTATTCCAATATATGGATATATCAGAAAATATGCTTATCCATTCACCTGTTGATGTTTGTTTGGCTGGTTTTTCCAGTTTGGGGCTACTGTAAAGGAAGCTTTTACTAATACCCAAATATTTGTGTGAACATATGTTCTCATTTCTCTTGGTCAGTTTTGCTACTTGAGCTCTATCATTAGATGTATACATACTTAGGGTATTATACTGTCTTGATGTGTTGATCCCTTTATCATTATGAAATTTCTCTCCTTATTCTAGGTAATATTCCTTGTTTTGAAGTAGCATTTGTCTCAGATTAATATGACAACACCAGTCTTGTTTATTGGCTTTTATATCTTTTCCTATCCTTTTTACTTTGTAAACTATTTGTGTATTTATATTCAAAGTGTTACATGGTAGACAAAAACATTTAGTTGGAATGTCTTTTTATAGGCTCTTTTTAAATTGGATTATGTAGACCATTTATATTTAATGCCATTTTCAAAGGCATCATGCTGTTTAATTTCTATATGCCCTACTTTTTTGGTTCCTTTTGTTCTTTATATATACTGTCTTTAGTGTTATCAGCCATATGTCCTTGGTTTGTATTTGTGTGTGTGTGTGAGTAGTTGCCTTAGCATTTATAATATGCATTTTATTAATCATAGTCCTCCTTATTCTTCCATCTTCTTTCTCCCCCTCACTCTTTGTGCTATTATTTCTATATATTTTACACACATACATGCAAGAATTATACATATAATAAATACAAAAAAATCAGTATTTTTATACTTCATTGATATTCTTTTTTTTTTGATATCATTAATCTATAATTACAGAAAGAACATTATGTTTACTAGGCTCCCCCCTTCACCAAGTCCCCCCCACATACCCCTTCACAGTCACTGTCCATCTGCATAGTAAGATGCTGTAAAATCACTACTTGTCTTCTCTGTGTTGCACAGCCCTCCCCGTGCTCCCCACACACACTATACATGCTAATCGTAATACCCCCTTTCTTTTTCCCGGCCCTTATCCCTCCCTTCCCACACATCTTCCCCGGTCCCTTTCCCTTTGGTAACTATTAGTCTATTCTTGGGCTCTGTGATTCTGCTGCTGTTTTGTTCCTTCAGTTTTTCTTTGTTCTTGCACTCCACATATGAGTGAAATCATTTGGTATTTGTCTTTCTCCGCCTGGCTTATTTCACTGAGCATAATACCCTCCAGCTCCATCCATGTTGTTGCGAATGGTAGGATCTGTTTTGTTCTTATGGCTGCGTAATATTCCATTGTGTATATGTACCACATCTTCTTTATCCATTCATCTACTGATGGACATTTAGGTTGCTTCCATATCTTGGCTATTGTAAACAGTGCAGCGATAAACATAGGGGTGCATCTGTCTTTTTCAAACTGGAGTGCTGCATTCATTAGTTGATATTCTTGTAAAAAATTTTTTACATTTATTACACATTTGCCATCAGGTGCTCATTTCTTTTGTAGACACAATTCTCCATTTTGTATCATTTTTTTCCACTTTAAGAACTTCCTTTAACATTTTTTTGTAGTGTGATTCACTGACAAAAATTCTCTAAGCTTATGTTTGAAACAAAGGAAGTCTTTATTTCACCATAATTTATTTAAAGAAAAGTTTCGACTTATCCCATAAGGGGTTAATATCCAAAATATATAAAGAACTCACACTCTTCAACACCCAAAAAACAAATAACCTGATTAGAACATGGGTAGAGGATCTGAACAGACACTTCTTCAAAGATGAAACTCAGATCGCCAAGAGGCTGTGCTTCACCATGAATTTCACCACACACCTGAACCCTGAATTAAACCATTCTGATTATTAGGTTAAGGATTTTTGAAGAAAATAGAAACAGGGAAAATAACCAAAATTTCTGCCAAAGTTGCCATACATCAACATGATATTGGAGAGAAATGGCTATCCAGGGATGGGCACAAGGGCCTCCTTCACCAGAGTCACTACCACTCCCTAATGTCTTCTATTAGTCCATTTCATGCCTTTACTTATTTGCTAGACAATTATAGCAATTACATTTGAAATCTGTGGCAAATACTGAAAGTGGCTGGAAACATTACTTCAAGAGCCAGATAAGGAATATAATAGCAGATTCCATGTGGCTATCTAGAAGGTCATATTTGAACACATCCATAAGGCAGTCAGTCTTTTAAGATTGTTCCAACCGACAGTTTTATTTCATGTTTAAAATAAGTCAGTGGTTCTGAAATAGCTCCTTAGGATTCCACTTAACCTTTTCATTGGGATGTCTTACCACTGACACTCACCATCCTTCCACAATTCTCGCACAAAAGCTATACAAAATGACTTTCCTCTATATCCCTGCTGTGATTATAGGGTGCAGGAAGGTAGTGTCTATGTCTTTGTCACCATTAGATCCCCAATGCCTAGCCCTGGGAAAATAAAAGGCACTTAATAATAAAATAAAATAAAAGTAGATGAATCATTTGGGAGGATTTGGGGTCTGAATGGTTTGCTGTGGGAGAGGGTGATGTGGGTAAAATTGTAATATTTCTAGAATATCTCGCCTGGCTTTAGTGCATCTGCATATCAATAGGCATTCCTCAGGGGTGGAGAGTTATTCATCTCCATATCAATGGGTGATTACCTGGGCAACCAGGGGCTTTTCTGAACCTGAGAGGTTAAGGGAAGGTCTGGTTTACTTCGGTGGAGCAGGAAAGAGACAGCCCCATACTGCAGTTTGTAAGCAGTAAATGGGCTTTAAACTTTATTTCTCCCTTTGACTGATTTCAGTTTTAGAAGTATTCTGTCCTGGAATTTCCTCTTCCTGGACTTACAGGTGGGTAGACGGTGAATGCTCCCACACTCTGCAGTGGGGGACAGAGAGCCACAGAAAATGCTTCATTATTCTTTCTGCAGTCACATTGACTCCTGTCCCACCTGGCCTGCCTTGCCTTGTATACTCTTCTTTGTATATTAGTTCTAATGAGTGTTAGGCCTTGATAAGGTTTTATCTTATCTATTTTTCTATTTATTGAAGCCAGTTGTTTGCCTCCAGAAGGCACAGTTCCTGTTTTCATCCTTCTTTACTCTGGAGATCCACCTGTAGGAATGCCCTCCTTACAAAGACAGTCAGCACCTTGAACTTGGCTTTAGCCTCCAGCCTCTGCTTCCATTAGTTTCCCTGAACCTTCTTCTGCATCCGGACCTCACTGATTCCCGTCCTTTTGCTCCTTCCTTGGAAGAGCAACTTCCCTCCCTGTGAACATCAGTTTCGCTCTTCATCCTTCTTCTGTCCCTGAACACTGTGTTTCACCACAGACCTTAATCCAATGCCTTACCACACCTCTGTCTCAGTGCCATGACAACACCCTGCTGGCTGTAGGAGAAGTACAGGAACCATCCTACCTACGGCTTCCTTCCCTCATTTGCACTTCAGTTGCTTTGCTGTCCTCAACCTTCCTCCACATCCTTCTCCACTCAATGTCTTTTTTATTTTTTACCAGTTTTGTCCAGTGATTTGGGGGTAGATTTATGAGTTCACCATTAGGAAGCTTAAGTTTGAGTTTGTCATTTTGATGCTAATCTAAGAATTAGCATAAATATGCTTTGGATTATTTGGGTGACCGCCTTATAACTGCCAAGTGATTTTGCTGTCCACACTTCAGTTTGTGTTTGCTGTGATAATGATGCCAAATTGCACTGCTTTAGTAACCCCAGCTTAATGAAAAAATACCAAAGGCAGAATAATATGTAAATTATACTGTCCTCTCAAGTGAAGTCCAAATAACAGCAAAGACAGAATACCATGTAAATATTTTTTGCAGTAATTCATATAAAGGCAAGTGTTGGGAAAACCGAGTCATCACAAAATAAGCAGTAGCATAAGCATGATGAACTCAAAATATTTCTGTGGTAGCCATTGTCATCACTGAGCTGACATTTTGTTTTTGGAAAACAACATCATTTGTCTCAGAAAATTGTTAGTTTGAATTGCTTGGTTTCATAGAATTTGTATTCCACTTCTAAATTTAATTTTTTTAAATAACTTTATTATCAAACTATATTAGTGTTGGGGACAATTGGAAGGGCATATCATAAACACAAATGCATGGTATCTCAATGCAAATTTTCAAAAATGAAATGCATTCAATCAAATGTAAAAATACATTTCATGATACAATTTTTGCTGCTGGTACTCTAAATAAATGGAATCCAAATTATTGCAGAGGGCTCATTTTCTCAAGAGAAAGAAAGAATTTGCTTTTTTAAAATAAGAGCTGTGTATTGATGAAATTTTATGTTTGACTATATTTAAGCAAAATAATAATAAACATAACACTGCGAATCCATGATAAAGAAAAAAAATTGAGCAATGCAGACTTTTTACATGCATTGCAACTGTTCCTTCTTAAAGCTTTTTCTTGGAAGGCTTATCTCCAGTTATGAAATGTAATTAAGTTTACTAATTCATTTGTGACAAAGATAAAAGAAAAATATTTTATCATAGGTGTTTGCAATCTGCCACCTCCCCTTGCCTGCCAAAGGAAATTCTGTGAACACCTCCTACTACCCTTCCAGCTCCAGGCTTTCCAGATGGACCTCCAAGGAAAAGTGAGGATCTATCAGGTAATATGAAAATCGAAAAGCTGAAAGGCAGAAGACAGCTTTAATGAGTTTTTTAATTTAAAAATGAAAATAATCCTGATATCAAAGTTAGTAAAAGACACTTTAAGAAAATAAACCTATAGGTCAATATCTTTTATAAATACTAATGCAAAAATCCTTAATGAAATGCTAGCAAAGTAAATCAAATTCAAATGCATATTAAAAGGATTATAGACTACAACCAAGTGGGATTTTGTTCCTGAAATGGAAAAATTGTTCAATTCATGCAAAAAAAATCAATATAATATAACACATTAACAGAATGAAAGAAAAAAAAATACATATGACCCTCTCAATGGATGAAGAGAAAGTATTTGCTAAGATTCCATACTATTCATTTCATGAAAAAACATCCAATAAACTAGGAATAGAAGGAAAAATACCATAGCAAAGGCATATATGAAAAATGCACAGCCATAATTATTATCAATGGTGAAAGAATGAAAGGAAGGTCTTCCTCTATCTGGAAGAAGGCAAGGATTCCTGCTGTCACCACTTCTATTCAATAATGTACTAAAAGTCCCAGACAGGGCAAATAGGCAAGAAAAAGAAAGAAGAGGCACCCAAAATGGAAAGAATGAAGTAAAATTATCTCTGCTCATAGATGACATGGTATTACACATAGGAAATGCTAAAATTTCCATGAAAAACTGTTAGAACTATAAGAAAATTCAGCAAAGTTATCAGGATACAAAATCAATACACAAAAATTTGTTATGTTTCTGTGTACTAACAACAATCTGAAAAAGAAATTAAGAAAGCAATTCCATTTATAATATCAAAACAAAAAACAAAATACTTCAGTGTAAACTTAATCAAAGAGGCAAAAGATTTTTATACCAAAATTATGAGACATTGCTGAAAAAAACTTAAAGACACAAATAAATGGAATAATGCCCCATGTTCATGGATTAGAACACTTAATGTTGTAAAGATGTCAGTACTATCCAAAGCAATATAGAGATTCAATGTAATTCTTAAAATTCTCATGATATTTTGGCAAAAATAGAAAATTCCATCTTAAAATGTATATGGAATCTCAAGGGTCTCTCTATAACCAAAATAATCTTAATAAAGGAGAACAAAGTTGGACATGTCATACTTCCTGATTGTAAACCTTAATACAAAGTTACAGTAATAGAACTGTGATATTGACATAAAGACAACACAGAGACCAATGGAAGAGAGAGGGGGCCCAGAAATCAATCATTGCATATATGGTCAAGTGATTTCCAACAGGAGAACTATGATAATTTAATGCAGAAAGAGCCATCCTTTTCAACAAGTGGTATTGGGAAAACTGAATGTCCAGATGAGAAATAATGAAGTTGAATCCCTACTTTTCACTGTGTGGAAAAATTAATAGAGTGATCAAAGACCTAACTAAGCCTAAGAGCTAAAGGTATAACACTAGAAGAAAATAGAGGGAAAGCATATATTTGGCAATATGACACCAAAGCACAAGCAACAAAAGAAAAAGTTAGACTTCACCAAAGTAAAAAACTTTCGTACATCAAAGACCACTATAACAGAGTGAGAAGAGAACATAAATAATGGATGAATATATTTGTGAATCATATATATGTGAGAAATTAATATTCCGAATATATAAAGAGCTCCCACAACTCAAGAACAAAAAAAAACCCCAATTTTTTAAAATAGGCAAAAGGCATGAATAGACATTTCTCCAAAGAAAATATACAAGTACGTGAAAAAGGCACTCAACATCATTAATCATTAGGGAAAGACAAATCAAAGGCAAAATCAAATAACTAGATACCACTTCACACCTATTAGGATAGCTATTATTTAAAAAAAAGAAAAAAGCCAAAAAACAGAAGAGCAGATGCTATTGAGGATATAGAAATATTAGAACCCTTGTGAATTGCTGGTAGGAATATAGAATGGTACAGCTGCTATGGTAAATATTGTGGCAGTCCTCAAAAAATAAACAGAGTTCCCATAACCTATAGCAATTGAACTTCTGGGTATATACCCAAAAGAATTGAAAGCAGGGTTTCCAACAGGTAATTTATACCCATGTGCATAATAGCACTGGCACATGAAATATGGTGTATACATACTATGCGATATTACTCAATCAGAAGGAAATTCTGACACATGCTACAATATGGATAAAACTAGAAGATATTATGCTAAATGAAATAAGGTAGTCACCAAAAGGCAAATATTGCTTGATACTACTTATATGAGGTACCTATGATAGTCAAATTCATAGAGATAGGAAGTGGAATGGTGGTTAGAAGGGGTAGGGGAGGGAAGAATGGAAGTGACTGTTTAATGAGTACAGAGATTCAGTTTGGGAGGAAGAAATTTTCTGTAGATGGACATTGGTGATGGCTGCAGGATAGTGTTAATGTAACTAATGCTACAGAGATGTACACTTAAGAATGGCTAACATGGTAAATTGTGTGGTATGTATATTTTACCACAATAAACAAAAGGAGAATACTGATTGCAAAGAAGAGGAGAACAAAAGAGAAAATGGAAAATAAGGTATTTAAGGAGATGGGCTGTCTGGACTTGGGAGTAATTTTAGGTGAAGGGTTGAAAATGGAGCAAAGAAACTTTCTTGGAGGGAGACATTCACCATTCACATAGAAAATATGAAGAACTAATTTAAAAAATATTTTGCTAAAAATTCATTTTCTTCTGTTAACGACCTTAGAGTTATGTCTGCTATTAACTACATTGCTTGTAATTTATTTTGGTTGATAGAATTTTTTTTTTTTATGGGAAGCCCTACAGAGTGCCACACAAAACTGCAGGTATGTTGGGGTCATATACTTGTTTTTTCAACATTTATTAAGAACCTGCTGTATCTCCTCTTAAAATAATTTCATAAATTAGAGATGAATAATTTTGGACATACCAATTAAGTAATCACTGTTTATTCTTGTTTCCAGAAATTAATGGAAACTTGTACATATTCTCCTTTGAGTTGACCTTATCCTAACTATCCCCAAAAATGTTTGTCAAATTTTTTTTGTAGCATTATATCTTTCGATACTTGATTTGTTCACTTAGAAAACAAATGGAACACTGAAAAACAAGGAATGACCTCTTGTGATGGAGAAGCAGCTAAATATTCTGTTTTTAGGATAACAAATGAACAGAGGAAATGTGAGGGCAGAGTAAACATTTCGTTTGACAATCCGTCACATGCAAAACTGAGCAGCAAGGCTGTGGTGAACAGACCACTGCCACAGACCCTTCACATATGGAAGAAACAACCACTTCTCCTCAAATGCTCTTGCTTGTATTTTTCTTCCATGATTCTCTGTAAAGCTACAAACACAGAGCATATACACATGAATAGAGGAGAAACTGAAAATGGCACATTCAAGAGCAAATGTGTAAAATTTAATTTACCACTGAAAAATATGAGAAATGTCTATAGATAGCTTAAAAATTATGATTTGTCCCTTTAAGATAACAGGAGTTTTCAGATTTCAACTGAAGTAAGTTCAATAGGAGATGCTTAATTTTTTTCAAAACATTTTTAGGTCAAAATTCAATTGAAATATCAAGTTAGCTTTCTTCTCAGGGCAACACCCACGTTCATCTATTTTTCTTCAAAGATTTTTTTTCAAGAAGAAGGAAACCTCTGCTGATGAAAATCCTGCAAATGTTGGGTTGATGCTCTCAAAACGTGTGGTCTCCTTAGTCCATCTGAACTTGTTCCACTCAGAAAAGCCTTTGTCTTCCCACAGCTCTCTCATTCCCGTTTGCTCTTAGGACTCTCTCAGCCTCTCAAGACCACTGCCTGATAACTTGCCGCTGTCCTTCTCCAAGGGAGCTCAGCCAATCACTACAGCTGCATTGATCAGGAGTCCACTCTGTGCATTCTGCCTTATTGGATACACCTGAAAACATACTTATTTTCTTTTCAAAAATGCTTGAACTCATTACATGTCAGTTTCTTCACCTATGACCTGGGATAATTCAGGGTGGTATTTGAATTGATTAATATTCCTAGTATTGGTCAGGTTTTTCCAGAGAAACAGAACCCATAGGATATAGACAGATATAAAAGGAGATTTATAGTAGGAATTGGCTTACACAGTTATGGAAGCTGAGAAATCCCATGATCAGAGTTCCACAAGGTACTGGAGAACCAGGAAAACTGACATGTCATTCAGTCCCAGTCCAAAGTTCTGAGAATCTGAGGCTTTTGCTGTAAGTACTGGGTGAGTTCAAAAGCCAGAACCAGGACTGCTGAGGTCCTAAGACAGAAGAAGATGAATGTCTCACCTTCAGCAGAAAGAGAGACAGAGACAGAGAGGGAGATTTAGCCTTCCTCTGCCTTATTCTACGCAAGCCCTCAGTGTATTGGATGTGCCCGCCTCCGTTGGGGAGGGTGATCTTTACTAAGTCTACTGATTCAAATGCTAGTGTCTTCCAGAAACACCCTCACAGACATACCTCAAAGTAATGTTTTACCAATTGTCTGGACATCCCTTAGCCCAGTCTAGTTGGCACATAAAATTAATTACCCTAACAGCTTGTACCTGGGGAGTGCACTATGTGCAGTGCCCTGTGTTTGCTAGTCTATGTTCAGACAAGCACTGTGGTCCAGTGGTTAAAAACCTGGACTCTTCATTCAAACCAACTGGCTGGAAATCTTGGCCTATTATTCTCAGCCAATTATTAGCATGTAATCTGGGCAAGTTACTTTACCTCTCAATGCTTCAATTTCCTCATCTGTAATAATATCTCTTAAAACAGATATTATCTCTTACAGATAATTACCTGTAAATAATAATAAAGCTGTTATGAGGATTCACTGAGTGTGGATAAAATGAAAGTTCCTGTGGCCAGGATTCTCACCTGACCCTGGTTGACTACCTCACTACACATGTGCAGGCAATAGGTTATTATTGACTCTATATAAAGAGCTCTGCCCAGTGCTCTGAGTGACATGGTGTCATGGGTGCAAGGCTGCAGGAGAGCAGAACAGAGGCTGGAGTGGCATCAGCACCGAGGACAGAGGCACAGAGGATGGCTGTGCGGGCAGAAGGGCCCAGAGGCAGAGACCGGCTTGCTGCCTGCCAACTTGCTCTGAGTGAATGGGATTTTAGTGATTGACCTGGCATCATGGAAATAAAGTTGGGTATAACCCTTTGTCTTGTCAATGGGTTTCAGCCCTGGACAAGTTCACTATGGATTCAGTGTGACCAAAGAAATTGACAGCTAAAAGTTCTTGGGGTGAAAGGGTTTATTACCCGGCCTGTTCTCCCAGTGGCAAGTCGAGCCTTAGCATCTCTGCGCCTGCCCAGAGCACTGGGCTCAGCTCTCCATATAGGGCACAAACAGCTTATTGCCTAAAGGTGTGGAAGCGGTAGCCTAGCAACAGGCCAGTTACATCATCAGGTGGTTTAAGTTCAGTGAGGATCCTGGCCATAGGAACCCCAACTTCCCCACATCCTTTCACCCCAAGAAGGTTCTGCTGTCATTTCTTGATCACACTGAATCCACAGTGAACTTGCCCAGAGCTGAAACCCATTGGCAAGATACTGAGTTACTAATAGTTCCTCCTGTAGTTAAAAATATATTTACATAGATTAAATACTTCCCATCTTGAGTACTTACGAAGTACCTGATAATCACAAATACTTAATAAAATAGTTATTATTAATCTGCATTTATGTATATTGTTTTTTATAGCATTGATAACTTCTAAGTGAGAAACAGATAAAGAGTGAACCTCAACACCCAGAGGTCAGACTTAACCAGGCCTTCCCTCATCCTTGGCCAGTCACAGGGATGGTGTGTCCATAAGAGCTAGAAAAGGGGTTGGGTCTTCCTGGGGAAGTGAGATGAGATAGTGTCTTAGGAATTTTTGCTGTTTTCCTTTTCCACATATTGGAATTTCCTCTGCCTCAAGCACTATGAAGAAAGGGTTACAAATTCTGCAACCTCTCTGGTACCTTTTCATGTTAACCTTGGGGGTCACAATGCACAGTTTGAGAAACACTGGTTTAAGCTATATTTTCTCTGCTTGTTGATGAGTGTGCCATTTGGAAGAAAATCAAAGGCCATCCTGAGGTTGAGATACATTGTGTTTATTGCCTTTCTGCTATCTACAATGTGCCTTGCTCTGTCAGCAAAGGCTATTAGATCGGTCTTTGATAATTTGCTCTTCTAACTCACATTAGTATTACTCTGGGATTTTAGTGTTTACAAACTGATTTTCTGATGATATGCTTCTGTATTTTACCTATACTGAAGTTAACCTGTACTGGTCTGTAATTTCTAGCATTTAAAAAAATTTTTAACAAATCTTTATAGAGATGTTTCCTACTCTTTAAGCATCTTTCCCATCTGCAAGTTCTCAGGATAACTCAGCCAGTTCATTACTGCCCTGCAAGTTGACTGTCATCAGCTCTGCTGAGATAAGCACATAGAAATATTCTAGGTGATTAGATTTCAATCAGTCTTATATTGAAGACTTACATTCAATCTTATTTTCCTTCCTTTTCATCTCTCTCTCTTATTCCTCCTTTGTAGTTCCACCTTTCCACCTTCCTGTTTCTTTTACTATATAAGTGAAAATAAAGGCCAAGTGAAGATTTACTTGCTATGGACTTCCCTGAGATTTCTGTCTTTCCCATAATAGAGTACTGCTAAGCCTTCCCTATTCCAAGTCCACTAAGCAATGATACTCCTCTCAGTACCACTTAAGGGGCAAATTAACAGTCCTGAGAGGATTTAATAACAAGCTAGATCTGTGACTGTCTTACCTTTTCACCTGGGACCTGTACCAACAAAGTGTGTATATTTTCCCAGAAAACACCCACACTCATATACTCAACTGAAACAAAACTTTGACAGAACAAAACATAACACCATTGCATGTGTTAGAGGCTATTTTCTATTTTGTTTAAATATAAACAAATTGATCATAATCTACTGAATTCATTTAATGAGCTTCCAAAGAGCTGCGATTTGCAGTTTAAAGAACTCCATCCTAGAGCTGCTCAAACAAAAAGACTGAGAACTTGAGCCTGTCTGGAAAAACTCAAAGACATGCAAGAGAGTAAAAAAAGAGCTTATCTCTCTTTATGCAGAGGTGTGTGTGTGTGTGTGTCTATGCATGCCATGGGATACTACACTATTAACTAATTTCATAAAGCCGAATGTATTTTTTTTAAGTGTCCCAGTAACACATTACAATACTTGGCTAATAAATACATTCACTGTAGGAAAGGTCTTTTCATGTAGCTATAAGCCATTGCTAATGTTCTCTTGCTTGGGAAACAGACAAAAAGAGATCCCCCCTCCACATGAATTTCTGTGGTACATATCAAACTTGTTGGGGGAACAGTGAGCTGGAGGGGGCTCCCTTTTGCAAACTTTGGTTTCAAAGTCTAGAATTTGCATTTTGTTATTGACTGGACAATGAAAAAATTCAATCCTCTTTTATTAACATCTGACATTGATTGTTCCTTTCTTCTTTTAAAAAATAAGCTGAACTTAGATATTTACAGTTGTGCCATTTGTAAATGGCCTATTTGTGCACATATAAATGTGTGTATGCTTATTTATCCCATTTGTGCTTTTGTTGTTCTATGTTTCTTTCTTATTATGAAGAACCTGGAGTAACAAAGTGGAATTTCTATAATTAAAATGGAGAAAAGACATCAGAATTTAACATAATAGTAAGAGATTAATAATAATAACAAGCTTTTGAGTAGAATAAGAGAGCAGGTGGGATGTTATGGTCAACAGATAAATAAGAATGTGGAATTCAACAAGAAAGAAAGTATACTCTGGCAAGTAAAGAAGCTGGAATCATGTATGAGATTCATTAGGTTGACCAGAAGTGGCAAACCCCCAAGAACAGACTGGAGAAGATGTCGATGGGAGTTTGGAAAATGAGAAGTGGTTTTAGCTGAGAAGTGAATGAGTCTAGGCTGGCACTTATACAGATATTTAGAAAAAATATAATCCACCTGGAGGCTGAGTTTGGGAAGGATCGAGTCATTGTTAAGCTGTAAGAGAAACACAGTGCCAGTGACTCTTTCAAGAGTCCTATTTTGTGCCACAGGAGGAAGTAGAGGGAAGAACGCAGCTGCTCAACTTGTTGGCTTCCTTTCGCTCAGGGTTGTGTCAAATCAGCCTCTTCAACCAGCAAAATGTAGAATGAGAAACTCCATGGATCCTGGCTTTTCCACAAATAATTTATAAAGGGGAACATTTACAGGGAAAGAGATGTAAGAGACACAGCAACCAAAAGAAACGCATGCACCTTGTGTGCATCCTAATTGGAGCAAATTAACTCAATAAAAACTGTATGAGACTTTTGGAGAAATTTGATTTTCCCAACATTTGACAATATTAAAGAATTAGTGTTAATTTTTGCGATGTGATCATTGTATTGTGGAAATGTTATTAAAAAGAGTCTTTATCTTTCAGCAATATATGTGACAATATTCAAGGATGTGATTATAAGATGTCTGAGATTTTCTTCAAAGTGTAGCAGTATTATAGACAAACTCAAGTATATGATAAATATTCCAGGGCCCAGGAAAACATGAACACTAGCTGAGTACTTAATCTCAAAGCAGGTGGTCCATGGAAGTTGTGATTTTATGGTTATGGAAAGAACCAATAGTGGTCCATGTGTGACGTTATTTTTCAGAGGTTTTTATTAATATCCATTTAAAAGTTATTAATTATAATTCAACTGTGCTTAGAGAAAAACAAAACCTTAATGTGAGGATTTGACAGATATCTCTGTCCTTGTTCTTTCTTCGCATCCTCCATGTCACCACTACCACACACTTCACCACCATCTCTGTATGTTCCAGTGCTGAGTTTTCCTCCAGCTCAAATGCCATCTCTGCAAGAAGCCTCATACAGTTCCTCTATATGGACAAGACCCTAGTTTGACCTCTTGTAGGACACTTGCATGCCCTGCAATATATTGTAATTATGTCCATATATGTTCATATCCTTTACTTAACCAGAAGCTTCTTGAGGACGTAGTCTGTTCCAATCCTGTATGTCTTTGTATTCACTCAGTGCATTGTGAGGCCCCAAGAGGCCCTTAACCAAAAAATAAATGTCCATCAAATGAACAAATAAATAAATAAATGGTAAGTGGAAACTTCCCAAAGAAAGGCAGAAGTAAAACAACAGCATAACTTTAGATTTCTGTAAGTCGTCTTCATAGATGAAGAGATTCTTCTAGACTTAATTAACAATAAAAACTGCATAACAGCAACTACTTTAAGCTACAGTCTTTTCCACAGAACATGCTCTTCTTTCAAGAGCAGATCAACAGCCACATTTTGTAGAATGGTTTCCTCATGAGCTGTCAAAATCCAAACTGCTCTTTTGTACGTAAAGCAAGATAAACTGAAGTTGGAAATGGCTATCCTGAAAGTTAAACTTCTCTAAATACAGAATGTATGTTTACTGCTTCATGAGCCTGTTGGTAGTTTCCCTAAAATGACCAACATTAGTGCCATGTAAACATTTTGAAGATTACACCACAAGCCATTCTTGTCTTCTCTCTTCTGTAACGATGACCATACTGTGTTCATAACGGGAAAGCACGCCCTAACAATGCCTCCCTGAATTTTAAGGGAGCAGTGGTTGAGAGAAATGCTGTGTGTCCAACAGCCATTAGGAAATCACCAAAACTGATTTTCAAAGAAGTTAAGTTGCAGAAAGTTTCTGGGGGTATATCTGTTTTGGCTAGTTAATATCCTGCTGCTAAGTACATGAGTAGGTGGAATAAAAGCAGTCAAGGGTTTTTAAATTATTTAATTAAAAAAATACAGAATAACAAAATTGGCACACTTTGAGTAAAGAGATATGCTGTGGATTTTTTTAATACAGTAATTTAATTATTACAACTTCAGTGGAATGAAAAAGGGAAATAATGTTTGTTTCTATAGGAAATATATGAAATAAGTAAACATCAGGCACTGAATATTTTATTTATTTTCACGGTAGTCCTGATGGGTAGATACATGTGGCAAGACTGGCTATTCCTCCTCAAACTGTTTACTTTGGGTGGGGACTAGAGTGAGGTAGGCAGGTGTCTGGGAAACCTGTTCTAGTTTTATTCTTTAGTATCATGATATTACCTACTCTTCCCCTGCACATAATTTGCTATTCCTCCCTTGAATTAATGTCTTTTTCCATGCTGCCTTCCTGCTCTATCCTGACAATGAAGTACATTTATTTTCCAGAGAGCTGAAGATCGTTGTCACGTGACAAGTGATTTCATAAGATGGTTCGACCTCCACTCAGGGAGTTGATTGAACTTCCACAGTGCCAGACCATTAAGTTATTTTGGTTTCCTCCCTCAGTACCTGCCCTCCAAAATGCATACTCTGCAGGTTAATGTACAGGACATAGTGAAAATGCCCAAATGTTCTCCGGCGTCATCTAACTGTGCATACTGATTAATTGGAGAATACATCGCCTTGCATACTGATCAACCTTGAAATACAAGGTTCACTAGGAGTGAAATGGAGAATGAGGCCAATAATCTGCCTGAATTTGGATCTAAACATGATTTACCTCAAATATCCAGACAGTAAGAGTTGTTACATATACAGTTTTGTTTTAATTTTAATTTTTTGGGTAATTGCTTCAGTTACCTTTTGCTAGCATAGAACTTGGGAAGGTCACATTAGTCCTATAAACCTGTAAAGGAGTGATTTGGAATACCATAAATAACACTATATGGGCACATATTTGGGTTCCTTAAAATAAAAATATAAATTAATCACATTTATATATTCTCAAGCTATTGGTGATAATTACTGTGCAAAATATTGTACCATGTATTCAGTGTCTATAGCATTTATTCTAGCATGCTGTGATTTATAATCCTATGAATGCTCATCTATTGCAAAAACATTTAAAAAAGAATGTGTGAGATCCCCATGGAAGAAAAATCTGCTTTTTAAGAAATACATAAATGCATCCTAAGTGTACACCATTTGATTCATATACAGCAGCTTAAAAGTGCACCATACATCTTATTACACTGATGGACAGTGACTGTAATAGGGTATGTGGTGGGGACTTGATAATGGGGGGGATCTAGTAACCACAATGTTGCTCATGTAAATGTACATTAATGATACTAAAATCAAACAAATAAATAAATAAATAAAAACTTCATTGCAAACTAAAAAATAAATGCAGCGTACAGTTCACAAGCTATTTGTGAGCATGCTTATTCTGAAAGTGGGGATAGATATGTGTTGGAATATTGGAAACTTTAATAAAGTATGATTGGCGTCTGAAGTCAGTTACTTACAAAAATTATTTACGGCTTACTTAGCCATGCTTCTAGAACTCTGTTAACAGTAAAGAGAAAAAACAGTAGCTAAGACTAATATTAAATTTCTTTTTCTTTTATGTTTTTTATTATCTTTCTATTTAGTTTCCTGTTACATTATACTTGTATTCTAGTTAGGAACTCCCAAAGATGAAGAACCACCAGCTTCCTTGAGTAGCGGGACTTCCAACTGGGGGTGCTTTATGTCTAATATCTTCAGTAATTTCCTTTCTTTTCATGAGTCTTTTTTCTTGTTTGGCTACATTTCTTATAATGAGATCTTCCTTGTAATCAATACTGTGTCCATCATTTTGTTACCAACCTTATACCTTACTTATAAACTTACATATTACTTATTTTAGTCATTATTACTAGAAGTGTTTCCAATCAAACTGATCAGTATGCAGTGAAAGCCTTGTATTTTTTCCATTATTCTAATATAAATTCAAACTTATTTAGAATAATTGTTAAATATTTTGTATAGTATGATATTTAACAAAGAGTTGACTAATATGAACACATTAAAATTTGAGATGCAAAATCAAAATTTGACATAGCTTTTACTATTCTCATTCATAACAGAGAACAGAGACATACTAGTTATGATAATTAAAGAATGTTTTAGATCTCGGAGATGTTCACATTTTAAGGAAACTATAGATGATTGAAGGGTTAAAATGTAATCTGAGTGAACAGAATTGGAATTTTTGCTGTGGAGCAGAAATGGTTAAGGTTTGATTTAATAACTTACAGGAAATAAGTCAATTGCTGAGCACTGATGCAAAATTTCAAGTGTAAGTTTAAACAGGAGGGCACCATTTCACAATTTTCTCCTCTCACTGTCCTTCTGTGGACTTCTTTTCTCCTTGGGATAGACCATTTTAAACTTGATATGCAGACATAGTTTCGTGATCATAAAAGGAATTCATAGAGACTAACTGACACAGCCATGCTGGTGTTCCATGTCTATGGAACAATCACATTAAATAACTGAACAATTAATGCTACAGCAGCCTCATAATATTCAAAGAACTTAGAATTGTAAGCCAAAGGCTTAAATTTAAGAATTTTTTTCTGCCATAGAAAAACATCTATTGTTCAAAGTCTCATAATCCATTAAAAATATCTTAGCCACTTAAAGAAAATTTCTCTGATTCATCCCCAAATCAAAATGATTGAGAATCCAAGAGAATGAAAGAGGGGATGAGGTTTTATAAGATGAGAAATGATTTGATTGCTAGAATTAAAGAGTTAATATAAGGAGGGAGCTTAGAGACCATTAAACTCCAAACACCCTTTTCCACTTGCTAGTTTGTTAGTAGGCTTTGGATAACTGGAAGATACGATTTACTGGCAATGTTGTTTTTTTAAATTGCATTAAAATATAAGCAAATATAGAAATAAAGATTACCGGTATGACCTTTAAGGATATGAAGTCTTTGGAAGGCAAATCATTCTGTGTGGCACTGATTCCCTTAGTTCAATGAAGGACAAGCAGAGTTGAAGAAATATGCAGCCCAGTCAGAAGGAAATTAGAGCCACATTCTCTCTAGCAGCAGCAGGTTGCTAAAGTCTGAAATCAGGCTATAGAAAAGAAATAGTAGAAGAAAATTAATTTCCTTTTTCTTTCTTGTGTTTCCAATAATAATTGTCATTTATTAAGTGCAGTTTATCAATACTAGAATAGGTGCTTTAAATATCAAAGTTCAAATTATAAATTGAAGCAGAGATACCAATTAGGATGTTGAAGATTTTTATTTCATTTTTAGATGAGATTTAGACTTAGGTAGATTAACTGCTTCCTTGAGCGCACACAGATGATAATGACAGAGTTAGTATCAGACCATGACCTATTGACCCTGAGGTCTATTTCATTCCATTCCATAACACTGCTAGACTCCAACATCAATCTCCACAGCTGCTAGGGCACTTTAATTGCAAGCAATAGAAATTGACTTTGGTTAATGTAAATAAACAAACTTTATGAGGGATATAAGGAAAATAACAGAATTAAACAAAAAGAAGAAGAAGAGGAGGAGGAGGTAAATAAAAAAGCCAGAAAAATCCAGAAGCTTTGTAGCAGGAATTCTAGAAGATACCATATCACACATTTGAGTTATGTTAACATTATAACGTTTACTCTAAATATTAAAATTAAATACTACATATATGCACACAAATGTATAAGTAATATATCATTGTGTACTTATATGTTAATATATAGCTGGTTGTTTAAATATGTTTGTATATATTACTGTATAAAATAATACACATATGGTGGGACTTGATAGCATATGGCATATGAAAGAAATCTAGTGGAAAAGCTTAGAAACATGCAAACTTTTTGCCATTAGTAAGCTGAGGCAGAAAATGATGAGATGATGATAATGACAAATCATATATATATATTGATCATCTTATTTAACTTAAATCCAAGGGTACATTTATTCATAAATCTTTTAATATAAAGCAAACACTTTTTCTTTGAAAATGCAACTAGCCCAATAGAATCCAATATAATTTTTCTCTCATAAACCATACTTATAATGCATTTTCTCTGATTTTATGAATTGATTATCTTATAGTGAAGCTACAGATTACAATCACTTACATTTATTACAGTTGTTCTTTATATAATGATTTTCTATCATTCCCAAAGATAGTATTTGTGCAATCATATTTATTGTCATTTATGTTATTCTGGTACAGAATTTTCTCCACAAGCTTAAGAATGTTGGCCAAAGTCTCATAAAGCAGCTGTTTAAATTGAGTTTATTCTCCAAGTGGGTTTTCCTGGTTATTGTCAAGTAACCATGACTCAGTTATTTTAAAATTTGAAACAAAGCAGTTTATAATTCATTAATTCACAAAGGTATCCCTAATTCATGACAATTACACCTTTGTTATTGGCACAATAGAAAATAAAGAGCTCTTGTGAAAAATGAGAAGAAATTAGGCTGGCAGTTTAGAATGGGAATGACACTTAAAGTGAGCTCTGTGATTCATGTAGAGTAATCTATCCTTCTAACATATTCAGCAGCTAATTACAATGCTCCTCTAAATCAATCTGTTTTATAACCATGTTTTTTGAAAGACTACTCTTCAAAAGCTAAATATAGTCTTTAGACTCCTCAAAATTAGAGTGTTTCCAGGAAAATGGTGACTTTAAAGAAATGTTCTAGTTGTCAAATTTGGACTACTTCACCAGAAAAGTGAGCATGCTCAGTGAGTCAAAAACTTATTCTACAATATATTACATTCAGGATTCTGAACAAATCTCAACCACTTTCCTAATTTTGAAGACCTCATTGTCTTTTACTTGAGTGTTGGTTGCCTGATTGTGCTAATACTTATACATTTAACTATAGTTCTGTTCTGTGTTGAAGTGACAAATACGTATTTCTCTTAAAAATAACTTTTGATCCTGATGATTTAGATCTGCACTCTAAACTTCTACACACTGCAGTTTTCCTCATTGGACCTTTACCTGTTTTGGCCAAAGAAAGTAGACTAACTAGGAATAAGTATTTGCAATATGTTGGCCTGAATTGCCCCTAAACACTGCAATATTTTCTGGATATTGATACTGTACAGCAATAAACACAGAAATAATAATCGTAGCATAATAGATCCTCAGATACAAATTATTGTTACTTGAGTCTTATCCTGGTCCTTAAATACCATTTTCATCTTGAAAATATATTAATTGTCCTTTTTCTTTAAACTGGCAATGGAAGGAGGAGAGAACCCAAAGAAAATTTTTTATGTATTCTAGAACCTACGAACTCCACTAACCATTCTAAATCGACAGTACTAAATGATGGCCCTAAAGTAACTGTAAACTCCAACTTTATGTTTGGCTGTGCAGGATACAGCACCATTCACTATTCCGTGTTAAACCACGTATTCAGTTGTTCCCATTTATATTGCATCAAAGCAGTTGAAATCCAATTGAAAAGTTACTTTAGACAGCCATTGTGTGAGAACACGATGTCAATATTAATAAAGGCTGGATTTCCCCTTGGCTCACATCTTACAGATAAGCTTTTCAATAATACACTGCTTGCACCAAAAGTCTGATGGGACTGGGAATAGTAAAAAACACTAATAAAACAATGTTGAATGTTTTTATATTAAATTTTCCCACAGGCAAACTGAAAAGCCTACTTAGAGAATGCCAATCAACATGGCACTTATTAAATGTAACAAGAGTCCTGTTACAACAGATCTTTAAAGCCCTAAAAATGAATTAAAAAATAGAGACAAAAGACAGTCACATATTCATTTTAAAATGCAAACCTGGGCATCTTATTCGATATGCACTAAATTGACCCTGGCTTATTTGATCTTCAAAAACTATCCATTTATGGGTTCACAACTTTTCAAATTCTTTTACTTGAAGTAGTAGAATCCTTTACTAAAATAAATTCTAGATATATGTCTTACTAAGCTATCAACAGAAATAAAAGACATACAGGAAGTAAGTCACATTCTGCTTATTTAAAAAAATGGAAAGAGAAAACACACCAGGACACTGACTTAATAACTGTTTAAGTTGGAGATAAAGAGACAATTGTTTAAGTTAATTACGATGAACCTAGCAAGATGTAGTGCAACTTAGAATGAAAGTAAACATTTGGAATTCTTGTAAACAAACTCAGGGTTTGTCCTCAGTTCACAGACTTACCAACTATCATTCTTATCTGAAATTAAGCAATATCAAGGTGGTGACAAATATATTAAATCTGCCCATTTTTGAGAAATTGGACCCCAGGCTGAACTAACTTGGATTCAGCAATTTAAAAAAACTCAGTCCCTAATATTAGTTATTTCTGAAAGATGTAAGAGAAAATGGGAAGTGGTCATTGAGACTTCAGGAGAGACTGTAATGACTTAGGAGCAATTTTTTTACATGGATTCTATAATTCTGTTAAATATGAATTGAAGCTTGCCAGTATACAAAATTTGGTCAGGATGCACAATATTTTTTATTTAAAGTATTATATATTTCTTTCTTTTCAAATTCCATTTAAATCCTCAATGTGGAAAGGATTTCAAAAGAGACATCTCAACTTTGGACACATAGTCATGGGACACTCTAGGTCTTTTTTTGATATTTTATTCATAATGCAACTTATCCATTTTCAAAATACAGTAGGGTCTTTTTTTAACAAAATCTTTTTAAACAAACTTTACTTATAGGTATTGTTTTATGTTAGTTCACAGAGTTTTGTGTCTTTATGTAGATCACTAATAAAAATCTGTTGTGAACATGTCTACTTGGATTTGTAAGATTTATTTTTGTGGAATTTATTACAACTAAGGTATAATTCTGTTCATTGTAAGCTCTTGTAAGAAAAGGTTGACATCTGAACCCTCTTTGCGTCTTACCTGGTATATATCGTGGTACTTTACATATTGTAGGTATGTGATTGAAATGTATCATTAGTAATAAAAATAATGTGATTTTTTTCCTAAGGAAGATGCTGACACACAGTTTATACGCATCATGGACTGAATTTGTATAATGATTATTCTTTTTAAATCATTTCCATAATATTAAGACCCTAATGCTTCAGGTGTGAACTCAACATTTTTGTTATAATTAAATCAGGTTGAATCTGGTTTGATAAGCCTTCATCTTACTATAAAAATCAACCCAAAATTTAATTCAACCCCACAGAAACACATTTTATTTTTTTCTTAAAATCAATGGTGACAAAGCGGTACACCACTTATGCTTCTTATTCTTTGGTAATTTTTTTCATGGCATTTATATTCTGGCCACTGATTTTATAGTATAGATAGTTTGGTTGTCCAATGGAAATGGGGAAAGACATTTAAGGGTAACCAAAGCTGGAAAGCAGATGAACACAACTAAAAAAAAAAGTCTCTCTAGATTTTTCTCTTCCCTTTTGATCTAAAATGAAACAGCACAAAAGCACATCTGTCTTGTCTATGCCGAGAGGGAATTCACTCTAATAATTCTACACAGGGTCTTGGAGCACCTGCTCATATATCAGTTTGTTAAAGAATTCATAAATTTGACTTTATTAGTAAACCTATACCAGCATTCCAGAAGATCATATAATGTTTGCAAAGTTGCTCTGCAATCCATAAATATGAGTAAAGTTACTTCTTTAGGGTAAACTAAGACCCTGCTTCATTCCTTAGTCATACAATTTTGATTGTTTAGATGCCAATATAATTTGAATATGAAGAAGGTGGCACATTTAGACTTTAAGTAGCCACATGCCTGTATACGTCTTTAAATTTATACCATACATTTGTATTTTCTCTAAATTTCTATTCCTTTCTAAATTTGAATGATGAAATTAAATATTCAAATAGTAGCTTATATTTATTCTATTTTTTCCCACTGATTTATCGTTGCTTAGCTTTATTATTTCTTCATTGCCACAGATTCCAACAACCAATATTTTGGAAGTTTAAGTCTAGATCTAACTTGTACAGTTACAATATTGCTTTGTGCTCTTTGTATCTAATACAATTTCCACTCTGTTTATATCTATTTATATTTCACAATATAAAATTGATAGCTTCTGGTGCAATGTCACAATAATATTTGAATTATGCATCAAAGTGTGAACATTAATTTTTAGGAGTACTCAAAATAAAGTAGAATAAAGTTATTGCTGATGTTTAAAATCTGTTGTTCTTTTACTGAAACTCAGTTCAGTACATAGTCAGAAATGTTATGGATACGAAAATTCTATATAAACCGTAATACAGGACAAAGGTATTAAAAATCTAAGCATTATAGTGAATTGTGTGTTTTGTGTCATGGAGTTCCCTGTAAATATGAAATAATATTTAAAAATGAATATCAGCACATGCCAAAGTAATCTATATTTAATCAAATAGCAATCAGACAATTTGAAGGCAAATGATTCTAAAATGCTTTTAAGTTTCACCCACTCATGTCTCTGACATTTCTTTTCCTGTTTCTAAGTTTGAAAGAAATGAAAGATACTGGAATAGAGAAGAAAAAAGATTCTTTTTTTGACATTAAACTTCTGAGTCTCGGTTTCTTCTGTCTGTAATTTGAGGATACCCAACTTACTTGGTTATTATAGAAAATCAGACGATTAGAAATGAAGTACAAACTGTGAAGGGATCAATGAATATAACATTAAAATACATAGAAGGAGAAATTTATTTCATCTTAATGTAAAACTAGTTAGCAGTGAAAACATAACAACTTAAGCTAGAAACTTTGTGAGGTTTCATTTAGGTATTTTATGTGTCTGCTTGCATCATCATTTGTATAGTAACAATGTCTAGTGACCAGAACACTGATTAGAAGTGAAAATTCAAGTCCATTTCCAATACTGATACTATTCACACCCCTTGGGGAATTTTAGAAACTCTATATCTATATTTTTCTAACTATAAAATGCCTGTTACCAAATTAAAGGATGTCTGAGAGTGAAAAATGTTTGCTTTTACCTCCAGGAGAGAAGCACTGTAGTATTACAGTTGAGAGTTTCAAACATCACAGTAATACAGAATTCAAGTCAAGAGCTTCACAAAGTAAAGGGACAAAGATGACATCCATTTCAGCTTTTCTCTTCTCTTGAATTTTTGATTTATATAACTCAAAAGGTTAATCTTAGTAAAGCACAGGAAAAGATAGTCATCTAAGTGACATTTTTAGACATGCTACAGGTATGATATATTAAAGGGTGCATTTAGGAGTCCAAGGAAAATTGGAAAATACCACACATAGACAGTTTTAATATCACTGACTTCCTGTCAAGTGAGAAATGATCAGCTTGGAAAGCCATCATGGTAGTCAAACATTGGAGGAGACTATAATACAGTAATTTCAATTCAGTTGTTTTAAACCAAAGTTTTTGGGCACCCATTCTGTAGCTGGTAATCATTTTCCAAACTATGAATACGTACACAGGGATGGAATGAAGCCAGTGAGGTGAGGGGGAAAAAAAGATGGATGAAGATGTCTTCAAGGAGCCTGAAGTCTTATGAGGCAGACATATTTACACATGTAAATAGTGCAAGGCAGAATAAAGTAACTAACATTTAGAGGTTCAAAGTGCTTGGAGAGCCCATAGGAAGAAGTAATTGATTCTGACCTGTACTGTGGGGAAAGCTCTATGGAAAAGTGCTTTTGAAAAGGGCCTCAAAAGCAACGTAGTAATTTGGTGGGTCGAGAAAGAGAGGACGTTCCACACTGAGTCAGGAACATCAGCAAAGAGGCACAAGGTTTCCTTCAGGCCTCTAGGATGCAGACGGAGAAGCTGGAGTTTGTATATTTTTATCAGAAATTTCAGTAACAGTAAAGCAATAATGAAAAGACTGATTTTTGTATTTTCTTCTTCCTTATAGATTCTTACCTAAAATTTATCTAGGATTTTTGGAGTTCTGGAAAAATTCTTTAGAATGAGTATTATAAAACAGTTTCCCTTGTAGTTTAACGCTTGCATGTTTCAAATTAAATAATACAACAATTTAATTTGTGATCAATTTTTTATGTCATGACAGAATGCAAAACTTCACTCCTTATAAATAAATATTTTCTAGTTTATTAGATGAAACACATTTATATACAGCAGGCCTTGTTTTCCTATGAAATTTGAAATGCATTTCACCAAGATTGCTAGAGTTGAAATGTTCAATAAGGAAGCGGTAGCATCTACATCAACATCATTGTGTGCTGGTTATATAAGTGAGACACAAAATTAAACTTGAGGCCACACTTCCAGCTTCTTGTAACACAGTTCTGGACCACAAAATGCAGAACTTGAACCTTCTTTAGTTATCTTGCAGTAGGATTAAGGGAAAACAGGAAGCCTTTTCTTTCTTAATCTTTCTTAATCAAAAAAAGACAAATAATAAAACTATCGTTCCTTTCTAAAAGACTGGTGATTCTTCACTGCTTTTTACTTTATTTTAAAGAATGTTTATATCAAATAAAAGTTGGGATCATTATTTTAAATGAATGTTTGTGGAACAAGAAGCCAGTGCTTCATTCATTTACTTTATTAATAGCTCTTTTAGATGGAAAACACTGTGTGAAGATATAGTTGGTATCTCAATAATATATTTGTCCAAGGGAATAGAAGACCTCATTATTTTTAAAGCTTATAGCTACGACTAAAGCTACTTCTACCTAAATTTTATTGGTCATTATTTTTAAAGAGGAATCATAAAGTAAATTCATTTTTTAAAATTTTCTTGTTTTACCTACAAATTTTCAACGTATATTCCTAATATTACAGTAAGTAAGATGAATGCAATTACAAAAAACCATGAAAACATACCTATTATCCTTTATGCCTGCCCAAAAGTACATGTTTAGAGGCAGATTGGAGTTTGAAAAGCCTGGCCTGGCACTGGGATCAAATCCTGTGGCCGAGCCACTGAGGGACAACAGAAAACAGGTTCGTGGGCCAGTCAGGACTGAAAAACAAACAGACAGGATGCTAAAGGCTCTGCTGTGAGGCATCATCTTACCCAGTATCCCAGAAGGAAACTGGGAATTCCTGACAAGAGCCACAAGGGGATGTTCATCAGCAGGCGGAGCCTGGAGAAATTGCTTGAACCACTGGGACTGAACTGGGCACTTTTGACAGGTGACCTAGGAATCTTTTGCCACCTGAGGGTGGGAAGAAATGAGTTAAGGACATGTGACTGGATATTAGAATTCTTCCAGATTTTTGTCACCCAATGTTTTGAACCGACCAAAAAAAGACAAATAATAAAATAAAATTATCTTTTCTTTCTAAAAGACTGGTGATTCTTCACTGCTTTTTACTTCAAAATATCTCTTGAGAATAAAGTTCAAAAGAATCAGTATGGATAGGATTTTGATGCATCCCTATGTTTGTCTAAGGAACAAATAAGTTTTGTAAAGGAAAATTACACTCATTGTAGGGACTGGAGGCAACCTGGATTTAAGAATCTAATACTGTGTGAATTTGTAGACTGATTACCTTTATTCCATATCTGTTTCTCTATCCAGTTACCTACCTACCTACCTACCTATTTTACTGTTTTCCTTATTTGTTCCTTTTCAGTAAGTCAAACACAAAGACTTTTTCCTCTAATATTGATACCAGATGAAATACTTGGTTTGGGTACAGGAACCGGGTTGTATGGAATGAAAAAGTTACTTTTTTGTGTTTGCCAATAACAATTAACAATTTGCATAAATAAAATCCATATCTTCATCATAAAGTAGAATTACTATGGGGGAGATCATCCGAGACATAAATTGTGGGATCTTACGTAGTGATCCTTATTGAGCCTTGTACTTTTTTAGAAGAAGGCATAAGTGATGTAATAAAAGTCCCTCGAAAATTCAAGAGAATGGGCAGAGATTCTATCTTAGAGAGGAAGAGGAATATCATTTTCATTACAAGTAGACGGAAGGAGATAACAATGGCATTTGAGGCTTGTACTCACTATCTAACCCTGTATATCAAACTTTCCCCCACTGTCAGTGAGGATTCATTATTCACAGTCTGCAGGTAGTAGGGCCCACTTGGCTAGTTCTTCCGCTTCATGGATGTTCCAAGGTCACTCATGCTATCAAGTCAAATTATGGAACCAATTATAGCATATTAATAAAGTTTTAATATTTTGGGTTATTTTATTATTATTCCATGGAGAAATGAAAAGAACCAGTTTTTAGGAATTTATTTCTCAATATAGCAGATTTATCAGAAAGTTGGATTATTGTTGTAAAAATTGTGTATTTCACATATCATAACCAAAGGATATTCTGTCAAATACTTTAAATTGGTTTAACTTCTGCTTTTCAATTGAATACTGAGGATTACTCAGATGTTTATCTTTGACCAGTACACAAACTTTGAAAAGAACGTTTTATTCTGTTATGTAATGCTAGGTAAAGGGTAATGACCTTAGTGAAAAGTTAGCATTATATCATTATCTCAATGATACTATTATTCACTGAAAATTTGGGTTTCTATGGTTGACTCCCTAAGACAGAGGTTCCTGAACTATAACCCAAGAAACACATGTATGTAATTAAGAAAGTATTCTTTAATCAAAAATATGTGTGGGAAATCCTGCATAGTATGACTTTTCCAGAATAGTTATGCAAGTTCATTATCATATGAAAGACATGAAGAAATACTTCAGTAAAGCAATCTGATTACCTTTCTTCAGCCTGCATTTTCTCACACTTAGGCATGAACAATTTCTTATAACACATATCTTGTTCAGCCACCAATTTGGAAAATGTTTTATGGCATGAAATTCATACAATATTAGCTTACTTTTAAAAACTGGGCCCAAAAATAGAGTTTAGTTTTATGGCAAAAATATATTTTTAACACAATATTTGATTTGATTTTTTTAATCGCTGTTACTGAAGTCTTTGTAAGTAACCAATCAGTCTTTTTTTTGCCTTCTATTTTTAATATAATTTTCTTCTGGATTATTGTTGTAAAAATTGTGTATTTCACATATCATAACCAAAGGATATTATCATGTGATGCAAAAGCACCAACCCAACAGGGATATGGTGCAATATTAAATAGTGTGGACAAAAGAAAAATCTTTGTTGTGACATTGTTTCAAAAAATCAGTTTCTCAATAAAATTATAACTCACTTTTATTATACATGTACATAATATTTTTAGGAGTATATACTCTGTAGGAGAAATCCTAACTTTTTATTTCTGTTTTTCACAACATATATGGTTGAGGAAGTAAAATCTATCATAGAACCAACCATGTGAAATTGTTAAAGTTCAATTTCTTTTGCTCTGCAAAAAATGGAAATTTTATATTGTTCAATGTCCACATTTATTCAAAGATATTTCAAGTGGTTTACTCAACTTCCTCTTATTTGTTTACTTGATTTCCTCATTATATATTATAAAAATGAAGGCAACCCTGAGTATCCACACCACTTTTGACTGAGAAGTTATCTCTGCATATACTTCAGAAATAATGCTCCTCAAATAATGTCATTCTGATTTACTGCAACTCGTTGACACAGTAGCAACTGGCTCAGGGTTTCTAGCTTCCACCACTCTGCAAGTTGCTCTGCGATGGACATTAATGAGAGTTTTGAAAGCATACAAATCTTTCTTCTTTTAGATATAATTTTTAGATATATTAGATATAATTTTTATATCTATTTTTAGATATATTTTTAGATATATATATTTTTAGATATATTTTTTTTAGATATAATTTTATTTTTTAGATATTTTTAGATATAATATTTATTTAATTTTGTTATGTTATTTAATATTTATTCAATAACTGTGTCTCCTGAAAAACTACTGATTCTACTCAAAAAATGATTTGTAAATAAAGATTGCCTATATTTGCAATATAACTGTGATTGATTTTTCAGTAGGCCTTTGATTTCTTTTTTCTGTGGGAATTACAGTGAAATTTGATATTCATTTTAAGTTAGGTTACTAAAATGCTACACAGCTAAACCATTTTTCTCTGATCCTTCCCAGAATTCTAGATTATCATTGTTATTGTCTCCTACTAAGGTCATATAAAAGAAATAAGTCACCTAAAAACTTCCATTTTGACATTTGGGCAATATTTCATTTAATGGTTCTTATTTTAAGAGAAAAAAAACCTTCAAAATTTTACCTTCATGACTGTGGAAAAAGAAAAAGCTGGTTTCTTCCAGTGAACTGATATGCTCGTTTTCTGTAGTATTTTTCTTTTTTCTTGGGCCACTTGGTATCCCAGAGTTATATTTGCTTTTAATTATAATACTGCCAGCATGATTTTTAAATACTTTTTTTGTTCTCTTGCCTTGTTGCTTGGTTTTATATACTCTATACGGATCCTTGCTGTTGTTTTTTTACCTAAAGCTATACTTCCAGTTTATATTTTTTAAAACTAGGTTAATACATATAACCACATAAAAATACACCAGATGAAACTGGCATGCAAAAAAATTTTTATATTTATAGGCAGACAAAAATAATGCCTATGAAAGCAAATGGATTTCAAAATATGAATTCACAGTGGTTTGCCAAAAAGTAAATGATAGAAATTAAGACATTTTGAGACATATGGTCTCATAAAAAAATACTAGAAATTAGTAAGAATCTATGAAATTGCTCATGTTCCCAATTGAGATTTTTATCAAAAGATCTATTTCTGGGATTCAGTAAATAATATGTCACCACAGTGGAGAGACAGATTCTACCAAATATTAACCCTGCTAGCATTGTGTCTTCAGGGTTCAGTGCTGACCATCACTTCAGGTTATGCAAAGTGTTCAAATGCCAAATCGGGTAATGCCCATTTTCACTGATAACCAACCATTGCAAACATCCCAGTCTTTTGTCAGCACAGCAGGGCTGGGGCCATCCATCACTGTTGGTAGTTCTGTCATATACATTTAACTTCAGCATCAGCCAGCAGCTCCAAGTCTTTGTTACTGAACACTGTCATTGCCACTCTTAAGCTGAGATTTTTTTATCTAAAAGATTTTTTTAATTGTCTTTATGGGTGGTTATTAAGAAAAAAATTTTCTTTATAGAATTACTGACCCTGAAAACCTGTGGAAGACATAATCTACCATACTGCTTCCTGAAACTTTACAAAGTCTTCTGATTTAGAAGTAAGGGTCTGAGGTAGTAACAATTGCTGCTTTGCTTGTTTTAAATTCCAAAGTGGAACAATGTGCCTTCACCAGGACAATATTTGTACCATATGCTTCCTAATATTTTGATTCTCTAGGGCACACCTGAGCAATCTGAACATCAGATAATATCGTCTATCTTCCCTAACACCTAGGTCATATTCTGGGAATAAATTTGGCTTAAAGGAGCTCATTGAGTCCTTCGGGCCACTGGGGTACTATTGAAGGAATCACAGGCTGAGGACTAGGGGTGTTGCTGTCTTTCCAGTATCTGAAATAAAGATTTATTTCAAGTGTTAGAGGAGTGGACCAGCTAATTGTTCACAGTTTAGTCTTTGGCTGCAACACAAATAGACATAATTTTGGAGAAGGTGATCATATCCAGTACACATTGAGATATGGTGAAGGGCAAAAGGGGAATAGTTCAAGACATTAAGAATTGATAATGAGGTCAGTGTATGTATTATAACCTACTGTGCATTTGGCTTATTAAAATTTCTTGGCCTTTTTGTTTTTGGGGAGGAGATAAAGTTTTAACAAAGAGGTTATTAGTCCAGATGGACCCTAGCGTATACGAGGAGATGAAGTAATTGTAAGTGAAAACGCATTCGATAGTTTAGGTCTATTTGAAAGAGAGTATCTTTTATGAGAGAGAAAACTGCAAAGACGGAAAGAATGCCTTGAACATACATCTAATAAAAATATCTTCTCTTCAAAGGGCTTAAAGCATATTAATAAGTTAACTTGCCCTTATAACTTCTTTGTCAGAATTTTGAAACCATGAAATAAACAGAAAGTGAACCGTCTTTATGTTTATTGTCTGATGAGAGGGGAGATGTTTCTGCTGGACAGAAGGATAATCTTTGCGAGATTTACTGCTCTGCAACTTTCCCTTTTTCTGTCCCTGATTCTGGCTTTTCACATATGAAAAAATAAATGTACACATCCCTTTATTTCTTAAGCTCATGGCTCAGAACATTTTCTTTCTCTGCCCATCTAGTTTCTTAGAACTACTTTGCATAAAGACTACTGTGTCATTGATTAAGTCTGTTACAAAGGATTAGAAAATAACATCATTTTAGTTGTCTCTGAAAAGTTGAAAACTAGGATTATATCTGTTTTTACCCTTGATGGCATCCTAATTATCCTAGAGGGCGAAGGGATTACTGTGTGTAGAAATCTTTTCTGATTGCATGCACTGTATGGGGAACCAAACTGGAAAAACAAATGATTGATTATTACTACAGAAGCAAAGCAACAAGCTCAAAATAACATGGCACAAATTGGATACATAAATATGGAGGGAATGATTACAGTAGGGCGGAATAAGACAGGTTCCACAGAGAAGGGAAATGGGGAATCACACTAGAAGGAAATGATAGTGATATGCCAAAAAGCAGTATTAACTGAGCATTCAATGAAAAAAAATTACTGTAATAGGTAATGGGCTTCCATGTATTTAAAAGAGTCCTAAACATAGAATTTTACACATGCAAATATGTTCACAAAAGCAGAACATTGGCATCAATCCATTAAGCATAGACTAGCTGTTTTCCCAACATGCTGGTCTAAAATCCAATGGAACAGTAAAGGAATCAGACTTCTTTATACCAACAACAGATCCTGCCTTGTTTCTCTAAACCACCATTATATCTCCCCGTGTTATTCCATCTGGTCTTTTTGCCTTTACCCTTGCTTGACTCCTCTATAATGTATTCTCAACACAGCAGCTACAGTGACACTTTCAAAATATAACAGCTTTGTCACCCTGCAGCTTAAACCCTTCAATGGCTTTCTATCCCATTCAGCATAAAAGCCAAATTCTAAACAAGCTTATATGAATTGCCCTCCTCATGCTGCAGTTACCTTTCTGACTCACCTTTCTAGTAATATAATTCTCTTGCTTACTACCCTTTGGACACACTGGGCTGCTTGCTGCTTATCAACCACACTGTCTTAGTCCATGAGCTCCACTATCATAAAAATACTACAGACTGGATGGCTTAAACACAGCAGTTGTTTCTCACAGTTCTGGGATCTGGGAAGTCCAAGATTAAGGTGCCAGTAGATTTGGTGTCTGGTAAGAGAAGGCTTCCTGGTTGATAGATGGCACCTTCTTACCGGGCCTTCACATGGCAGAAGTGGCCAGGGTGATCTCTGCTCTCTTTTGGAGGGCTTTAATCCCATTCTTAAGAGCTCTGCCCTCATTACCTACTCACTTCCTGAAGGCCCCACTTCCAAATACCATCACATTAGCGTTTATAGTTTAACACATGAATTTTAAAGGGACACAAACCTTCAGTCTATTGTACATGCCAACAATATGCACACCTCAGGATATTTGACCTGGCTAAAGAAAATTCTCTCTATGTTATATGAATACTTACATCAGAATGTCATGCTTACAAAAAACATTCTACCAGCTTTCTTTGGAATTGAGAAAAGTAATATGGCATACCTGAATTTTATGAAGTATAATTACTAACTGATCATAAGAAAATAGGTTATAACGAGTTGAAGAATCTGTGCGTTTATGGATGAGTGTGTGTGTGGTATTGTACGTGTCCTGTGCATGTTCGTGAGTGTCTATGGGTGGGTGACCACACTTGTTTTTGACAGTGTTGATGGTGGTGACAGGGATGATGTTCTTATTTTTCAGAAAGAGACAAAGGGTTGGTAACCAAAGAAGGTAAAGGAAGTAGGTGATCACAAATTGGACTTCGAACAGTAGTCATTCTGAAATGCTAGAAATTGAAAGAAAAATTTGAAATAGTTTGAACTTATAAAGTGCTTCTTTAAATAGAGTTTCTTATAAATTATATGAAATACTAATTTCAGGTCTGGTTTTCTATTTTGTGTTTGATTTCTCATAGCTATGCTTTTTTAGAAGGAAAGCAAAACATTTTGATCCTCAGTAAGTTCTCTAGTTTCACTCTATTTTTCTGTGTGGAAAATTCACTGTCTCTGGCTCTTCTAAGACACTTCACTGAAATTTTCTACTGATTTCATTGTATCTTAAAAACCTTTTGTTCCAGAGAGAATTACTTTTTCTCTTTCAGGAAATAAATTGGCCTAGAAAAATGTTACACTGCATTAGGATGGAGGCATCTTATGGAATTGAAGTGATTTTGTGTATCTAAAAGAATTTTGAGCCCTAAAGTTCTGTATCTGAGAAACCAAATGTAAAGCCATTGAGATAACAAGTCTAAACTGCTATTAAAAATGCAGCATGTAACAAAGAGGTAATGTGAATTCCAAATTCTATCCCAACATTTGGAGTCTTTCTACATCAATTTTACTTGAGATTTCAATTCAACTGAAAGAGTATCTGTGTGTGTGCTATGTGCTCAAAACTTTTATCTCATCCAAAGGTATGAAAATTAACCATCTGGAATGCCAACTGAAATTATGTGTGAATCCTTAAAAAAAAAAAAAAACAATAGTTTTGAAGGTTAGCATAGTCTGCATTCTTTCCCTGAGGTCATGTCTTAAGTATGAATAAATAAAAAGGTTTTAACTGGCCTCATAGCAGCAAAGTTCAGATCACAATAATAGATTGTTTTCTCCATTTAATCATCCTATATTTTAGAATTTAATCATAGTATTCACAATAATGCTTTTCAAGATAAACTCTTAATTTCAGTATTATAAAAACCATAATATGCAGTTTACAAAAAGGAATTCTCCATTAATATACAATGGATATTAAATTATGAGGTATAATATTTAATATATCAATATATTGCTAATCTAATTTGCTAATCTAATTGCTCCATCAGGTTGGAAACTCTAGATTTGAACAATTTTTGAACAATTGCTTTTATCCTTTGATATCTTTTGCCAACAAAAACTAAAAGCAATCCTTTGTTTCAGAAATAATTTCCTAATTGTTTTCCAACTTCCTATTAATTTCCTAATGCTGGTTATAATTCATTATTTTTAAAGAACTGTCTTCCTAAACATATTTGATTGATATAATTTTCATTATATAATTCTTCTGTTATTGTCTCCAAATGATCTTGTTTGCTCACTTTTCTCTCTGCAGTAATTTTTTTTAAAAATCTGAACTCACAAAGGTTTGTTCTGAAAATTGGAAAAGCTCGAGTGATTCTGTGAGGGGTTCATAGATGCCACAGTTTGATATACGAATTATGCTGTAACCCTAAAAATCATAACATTTACAATTCTGCAAGTTACCAAGCCCATGATTTATTCCAAAATATAATGCTGGTTTAAAGTCTGGCTTTCATGATCTTGGGACTGTGATGGCTTGATGTGATAGTCTTGTGATAAGTTTCCTCAGCCTCCTTCTTGCCCATAGTAGTGTGGGGATCCAAAGACCTCTTTTCATTTTCCATCTTTTTTAGTTGAAGCCATCAGTATTAGTACTAGTGAAGTTTTCTTTTAACTTTGTGGGCTTCCTATGATCACTACTGGAGTTTAGTCCATTAGACAAAAGGCTCCAACACAAATCTCATCAAGATAAGCCCTTCTCTGTCTTAGGCTTCCTGTAAGGTCATTGATGGACATAGCCTGTAAGATTCTTGGATACTCAAGTATTACTTAAAGAGTATAATAAGATCCTTAAAGATCCTTAGAGGACCATTTGTCAGACTGAAAATTTCTCTGATGCATTTCCATAATCCTTTCTGAGGTCTTAACAAATGAGGTTACAGTGTCATCCATGATTTGATCTTTGTTCTGAAACTCTTTCCATATTGAGAGTCATGTTATGGTTGGGTATAAAAAACAGTCTTATTTTTTAACTCAGTAAGTCTGGGTTACTTCATATATTTTCTAAATTTTGTTTGAAAACTGAACAATTCCTTTGTCACCTACATTTCTTTTCTCTCATTTTATAGGCAGCAAGTAGACCTTCAGTATTTTGTCTGGAAACCCCCTTGGATAGATCATCTAATTTATCAAGCATGTTTTCTATTTTCCATGTTATCACAGGCAGTAGCTAAATTTTCTGTTAGTCAATAATAAGAACCCCCTTGTTTACACGTATCCATAACATTTTTGTCACTTTTTAAACCCTTACAGCCAGCCTCCTCAGGAGCAATCAGGCTTTTCTAACAAAAATCCTTCAACAAAAATGCGCTTCTCAAAGGTCTTCCATCTTTCACCTACTGCCTGGTGGCAAAGACAGTTTTAGGTTTTGTTATAGCAGCATAAAAACCCCAGCTTCCAATGGTAACAAAGAAACCCAGATACATTTCTGTCACTCCCTGTCTTAGGGTTCACATACCTGCTGGAGGACCAACACTGTACCACCTTGGTCAGCCTACCTCCAGGTCAGTCTCCCGCATGTAGGTTGCACTAATAATCCAGACCACAGCAGAGCCTAAATATGCACTGCACGTTCACATACTTTGCTCACACTACTCCTCCTATTTTGAATTGTTCCCACTTGCCATCAATCTGGAAAACCTGAATACATCCTCTGTTCTATAAATATCCCTTCTGAAAATACCCTTGGACTGACACTTTAACAAAAATAACACCTTGTTCTCATGTGCTCATAAATTGCTTATATGTCAATCTTCCCCACAAAACTGTGAGCTTCCCGTGGACAGGAACCATATATTAGTAATCTCTCTAATGTTTACATGTTTTTTTTTTTTAGATCTGATGGTTTTACTTGACATAATAAAATTGGTGCAAAACCACTTTTTTCTAATTGCTTACAACCTTTTGGTCCAAATACATAAAATATGCAATATTTACAGCATTTTCTTTTTTTTTTTTTGTAAATGCAATGCTTTAAATCACATTATAAAGCACCTTAGTAAAAATAGTCTACAAGTAAAAGTACAGAAGAAGTAGGAAAATCCTACCCATACCACAGCTCACTCCATATTACCACAGGTGTAATATGAAGTCAATGATATCTAAGTTTACAGCTTTACAAATAACCCATGGAGAAACAAATATTAAACTTATTTTTTTGATATTAATGTGTGGAAGCTTTAATTAATAATTTAGGCAATGTCAACATTCTTTGAAGTATCTCCCCAATCTTGGATATTGGGGAGATGGGAATGAGAAATACTACTTTGATTCTTTTTACAGTATTAGTAATGGTTTAAATTTGGTTTTTAACACTAATGACTTTTTTTTAAGAATATTAAAATGACTTACATAAAGATGTGCAATTCCAACTACAGGAGAAACACTCTTAGCAAACATGATCAAACTTTCATGTAATTGACTTTGAAATAACCTACATATTTACCTTAACATGGACTTCCACCAACTGTTTTGCTATCCTTAATTCATACTTCGAAATATACTCAAATGAGCAAAGTTTGAAGTAATGTAATGAAAATATTTGACAACTACCATTTGTGTTTTGGTAGCATTTCCATCTGTCTTTAGCAGGGTTTGTGCAAAGATAAGACTATGTTATTGTTTTAGTTTTCAAAGTGTGTCCCAGGGAACCCCTCCAGGGAAGAGCCTAGGAGTAGGGGCTTGAGTATGCAAAGTCTAAACCTAGCCTTTCCTGTTCACCGTACCTGCCTCCCCACCATAGCAGTTTCACAGGTTAGACTTTTGGACACATCTCCCTTTTGAAAATTTTCTATTTGTGAAATATTTTGATACATTGTTTATCAATTTTTGCCCTTCTCCTTTTTGTTTTCTTAAAAAGCCAAACTGGAAAAAAAAAAAGGGGGGGGTACTGAAGGGAATTGTAAGCTTCATAATTCACAGATAATTTCAGATAGACATTAGAATGCCCAGAAAAGGTGGGGCGGAGGGGGCGGGGCTCCCAATCCGGTTCCATCCGGTCCTCCCACCGCCCCCGCGGCGGATCACACCAGCTCGCGCGGAGGAGCGGCAGCGGCCAGGCGGCCCAGCTTCGTGCAGGCGCCCGGCACGCGCCGGCCGCGCGGCCACGGTGCCCGGGGGAAGGTCAGCTCCGCCGCGGGCGCGGCGAAGGAGGATCCCAAGAGGAGGATGGCCAGCTTGTCAGCTAAACCTGCTCCTGCAAAACGGGAAACGAAGCCAAAAAAGGCGGCAGGAAAGGATAAATCTTCAGACAAGAAAAGTGCAAACAAAAGGGAAAAGCGGAGCAAAGGGAAAGCAGGCCGAGGTGGCTAACCAGGAAGCTAAAGAAAATTTACCCGAAGAAAACGGATAAACTAAAAATGAGAGTGCAGACTCTGATGAAGCAGGAGAGAAAGAAGCCAAGTCGGATGACTGTCCTATACCATGTTTTATCAGTGGTCCGTGTCTCCCTTTTTGTACAATCCAGAGGAATATTTTTATCAACTATTTTGTAAATGGCAAGTTTTTTAGTAGCTCTAGAAACATTTTTAAGAAGGAGGGGATCCCACCTCATCCCATTTTCTAAGTGTAAATGCTTTTTTTTTTGAGGTGAAATCATTTGTTGGTTGTTTAATTTTTGGTACAACCAGAAAATAGTGGGGTATTGAATATGGGAGGCTTTGATTGTCTTGGGTGTCAGCTTAACATTCCATAATGGGGGTAGTTTTTATATCTTTAATATAAACATAAACTAAATAGCAATTTGGAGTCAGATGTGCATTTAATATATCTTGAACATTTTAAATTACTTCTACTCCTGTGTTGTTTCTGCTAGGTTTCCACCCCTTGATCTTGGCTCTCCTGTCAGAATTGTGTGTACTCTGTAACATCTTTGGTCTTGGTAGTTCAGTTTTCCTAGTAACTTTGTTAATGTGCTGTGAAAGATTGAAAATATGCATATGTCGTGTATATGGTAAGTTGTGAATTAGTGAAACTGATGTAACAGCATATCAATATTTGAAGATACGGTACTTGATATCCTATTAAGGAAAACTTGCCTCCAAAGTTTAAGCTGGAAAGTCACTGAAATAACTGCTGAGAAAAAAATCACAATTACATGATTTTCTAGATATTTGGTATGTACATTAAGAATTGTGTACAAATTGAAATGTCTGTGTACTGAAATTCTAAATATTAAATTTTTAAAAAAGAAAAAAAAATGCCCAGAGAAACAATAGATCTTTGACCTCACTTGGATGCCCTGGAACTTAAAGTGGTTGAATATGTGTGCTATGATGAAAGAGATTAGAAAACAGAATTTTAAAATCTTAAATAAATTGTAGAGAGTTTTCTAAAAGGTAAAGTATAATTAGAGATTTTTATAACATTTTTATACCTATGGGAAAGAAACCTGAACTTATAAACATCATGGATTGTTTGACTTTTGCATCTCTGACTTGACTGTAACTCTTTGGAAATACATTTTGTAAGTGATAGGAGACTTCCTCCATTCCTAACTTATCCATTAATTGAATTGGAACAAGGTGAACGTTCTCTGTTTCAAGATTGTGTGTCTTCTGTCTATAATAATACAATAATAATAATGATGATAATAGACTGTAAAATCCATGAATTTTTAAGGATTTTATGAAAGAAGTCTACATTTCATGGTTTCCTAACTGTTCCCAATCTCTGCAACTAGACTGACAAAATTAAACATCATTTCTATTGTCTCACTTAAACAATGATATTTGTCTACTTCTCTCACTTTATTCTCTTAAAAAGGAGCTTGACCTGGAAAACTCAAACTGGAAGAAAAGCAGTGTTAATACACCATTTAAAATAATTCTTTACTGTGGGTCTCCTGGAGCCCAGGGCTCTCTAACGGTGGTTGCTCATGCCCCCAGGCTCTGCTTGCACACATATATGGGTATCCTAACAAGGTTTACAGTCAAATGGGAGACAAAGAATTTGCAATAAATCACAGTCTCATCTCATTCAGTTTTGGTTGGGCATTCTCATGGTACATACCCAGAGATATCAGATGCCTTGAGTGCTGGTTTGTAAGCTATTGTCTTTCAAGCTTAACACCCACCCCTATTCTATACCTTTTGGGGTATGGAACTCTGCAAACAGTTATTTCTCTTACCACTGGGTTCTCTGTTAGGCTATTAATCATGGGTGCTGAAGAGAACCTACAGTGGAGAGAAAGTGGGAATCATTCTCTCCTGTTTGCTTTCCACTCATTTCCGTGGCACCCTACAAAGCTCTTCACTCTGACAACAGACTGTTCCAGTAGCTGTAATAGATTCCAGTTTGCAGCAGTTCCAACACTCCCAGAAAGAACCTCATCAAGTGCTCTGGAGACAGAGATATCGGTTGGCTGGTACCCATCCTAAGATGGGGTGCCAGCCCCATACAGTCCTATCTCTAGCTCAGAGACTCCCATGCCATCTAAGAAGCACATCCTCCCCAAAGGACTGAGTGATGGCGTTCAGGGGCCCCTTCACACAGACTCAGCTTTCAGTAATACCGACCTTTTTCTTTCATTCCTCCGTCCTCTGTCGACACAGGCAGCTGCTGCCTGTGGTTATTCCCATGTGATAACTCCCTGCATGTGCTCTCTTTGCCTCTTCAGTCCTTTGTTTTCTGGTTAATGATGTTTCATATTATATCTTTTCTGTTGAAATACTGGATCCTGGAATCTGAAATGAACACTAACTAACATGCCTGATATACTTTATATGTCTTAAAGAAAATATATAGATATGAATCATCTTTTATGATTAAACCATTTCAGTCTGCCTCACCTTCCCTGTCAAAGGATATGTGGGAGGATCAAATGATTCAAAACTCTGAAGTGTTTTGGGATGCATATATTATGTTTAAAAAATAAAAACGATGACAGGGTATTAAGGCAAAGAATAAAACTAAACAAACAAGAATGCCATACATTTTATCACATTTTTTTCTTGCTTTCATTACTTTTGCATTGGCTTTATGAGTCAGAATGATAAAAGTGATGCATGAAGTCTCCAGAGAATCAACATCTGGTTACATTGTTTCTGAAAGTACAATTGGGCATGTAAATTATATCTCTTTTGTCACAAATAACCTATGTGAAATGCACAAATCTTATTTAATGTTGACTGGCCTGTGTGATTTTTAAGATGATACAAATAAAATTATCTTCATTAGCATTATTTATAATAATAAAAAATTACTGCCTCAATTAGATTTATGTGTCATGTTTAACATAATGATTTTCTAGAACGCAAGAAGGTAACGCAACTTTATTTTCCTTTTTTGTGGTTCATGCATTAATACGAATAAGGTGAATACAATAAAATACTGTACTGTTTTGATGTTATATTTTCCTCCAAATTTACCAGTATTAGGTTTACTACATACACACACACACACACACACACATATATATACATATATCTATTTCAGTCTTGCAAATGAATTTTTGAAATTTTTAACTCTAGTTCATAAAATAGTTATTTTTCTCATATAACCTCTTATCTGCCCTAATTCTTGCCTCTTTGACTTTTGCCCCAGGAAGTCAAACTCTCAGTGGGATAATATAGGGCATTTGTCCAGTGAGGTGTGGAGTAACGTGTACTTCTGAATGTCTTAGAGAGCTTGGGAAGAAGAGAAAAAGATGACCTCCATTTTGTATAATGTTTCTAGAAACTTGCTTATTTATTTCTATTTGTTTGTCAGAGCTAGGTCACCCTTTTTTTCATAAAAAGGAAGAAGAGGCAACAAATATTTAGTGGAACACATACAGGGCTCTTAAAGAAAAAGACGGCTCCGTTGATGATAGGAACTGTAGAGACATAACTATTTAACTGACACATAGCAGCCACTTAAATAACAAATAAATGTTTAAAAATTTTAAAGCTTGAAGTAGACTCATAGACACCGAGAAGGGGCTAGTAATTACCAAGGGGGAGGAGTTGGGGAGGGAGGGTGGGGAGGAGGAAGTGGGTTAAGGGGCACAAAAATTCACAATCCAACATGGAGACGGTGGTACAGCATGGAGAATACAATGAATGATTCGGTAGCATCTTGCTACATTGATGGACAGTGACCACACCAGAGGGGGTGAGGACTTGATAATATGGGTAAATGTTGAACCATGATGTTGTGTATTTGAAACCAACATAAGACTATATCAATGATACTTGAAAAGAAAATTTTTTAAAGCTTGAACCACTTATGAATTTCCCAAGGAAACTGCATAGATTACCCTTGGATTTGCCTAAATGCAGAAAGAATAGCTGTTTTCCTAATTCAGAATTTGAACTAAATTGGTAGAAACTTCAGTCAAGTGAATGAAATTAAATAGAAATTGAAAGAATGTAAAGAAATACAGAAAAGGAGGATTTTGAAGAATGAAGAAATGAGAACTTGAAAATAAAGTGATAGTTTCAAAAGTTGGAAGGATATAAAGCAACAGGTAGGTTTTAACTTATCTATTTAAAATTTAACAAGTGAATCTCATTTTTCCAGGGGTACATATTGCAAGAGACCATACACAGTATTTATGAAACATGGCTATGAGTTACAATCCAGGACTATGTGGTAGCACACAGAAAAAAGTAGAGGCATATTTTCTGTCATATTCCTCATAATTTAGTAAACCTGGGTCTTCATGCAGTCTGCAGTCCGATTTTGGGAAATCACCAAATGAAAGTACTCCTGCAGTATTCACAATCGACATAGTTAACCTAGTTGACCTGAACCTGAAATTCTGGAACTGTCTCTGACCTTTATCATTTAGCTCTCCTAAAAACAAAAGGACTTGGAGTAGGAGATTAAAAATATACTAAGACCAAACACAGAAAGAAGACAGAGATTTATTTCACAAAGGAAATGTGCCTTGAGAAAGAGTTGGAGTCTCTTTTGCTTATTTTGTTTTGGTGTTAGTTTATTTTTGTGTCCTTTAACTACAGACAAGATTTACTTTAATACATCTCAGAATGGGAGGAAAACTTATGAGATGGTTTGCTTAGTCCATTCACCAGGCAGATAAGATATTATGTACCTGTTTTACAGAAATGACCATGGAGTTTTGGAAAAGGAAAAGGAATTGTCCTTAGTCACTTGTGACAGTAGAAGAGAGAATAGATGGAGTCTAAGTCTCATCTCTCTCTCACTTCTCTAATATCTTCAGTATATGTGATTCTGATTTCTTAGCATATAAACCAGTAAACCAATCTAGTGCTATGTACCCAAAATTTACTTTGAATATTACTTGAAGTTTCCAGTGACAAACAATAGAGTCTGAGTTGCTATAGTCTTTTGCATGTGATTTTTAGGTTAACAATGAAAAATATGAGGTCAAAATTTTTTTACCTGTTAGCTCAGAAAAAACCCTCATTTGACTGTGATTGACAATTCTTGACAATGAATGACAGACACTGATGAGCAGTGATAACAAAGACAGCCTTGAGTATTTTGAACAAGTTCCATTGTAAAGGAATTAAGTTGCTAATGGACTAACAGTGGTTAATGAAACAGTCTACCATTACTTTTCATGTTACTGGCTTATCATTCCTGATAGAACAATAATAATTGTTCTCCCAGGTTCTTCCTAAGACACCAATGAAATAAAATTCTCTTTCAGATAAGATTTTATTTTTAAAAAAGTCCACATTACGGGAAGACTCATGACAGAAGATGATCAGCAAAAAAAAAAAAACTCCAACAAAGATCCACACACTGTCACAGGTGTAGATGCACTCATCCCACCAGTTCCTGGACTTGCCATGGGAATGATGAAGGAGATATCTAAGCTGGCCTGTGCATACAGTAAAACAAAAATTGGACTGGATCTATACTGTTGGAACTCAACCAAGAATTAGGAGAAGTGCAAATTGTAGCACTCCAAAATCTTACAACCACAGACTATTTATCGTTAAAAGAACATATGGGATATGAACAGTCCCCAGGAATGGGTTGTTCTAGTTTATCTGAATTCTCTCAGACTGTTTAAGTTCAGTCGGACAATATCCACCATATCATAGATAAGTTTTCACAAATGCCTAAGGTGCCTAACTGGTTTTCTTGGTTTCACTGGAGATGGCTGGTAATTACAGGTATGCTTTGGTTAGGTAACTATATTCCTATTATGTTAATGTGTGTGCACAATTTAATTAGTAGTTTAAAACCTATACATGCTGAAGTTACTCTACAAGAAGATATGTCAAAGAAATAATCAGTCTTCCCAGGTTTTCTTCTGCCTGCTACTTCTATAGCTTTTCTTCTTCCTACCTAATCACAACCTTTAAATAGAACTCGTGCCACATGTCGAATTTACCGAGTATCATAATTCTTCCAAGTGGTAAAGACACCTCAAGACAAATGCTGGGCATAGAAGCCACAGGGCATAAATATGCAAAGAAGTAAAAAGCTAACCTTTTCAAACAATAAGGCTTCTCTCTCACTTACCAACTTAACATTTCCCTGTATGGCCCCGGAAGATGACTGGTTAGCCAGAGACGGGTAAGATTCCTCAAGGGAGGAACAACCTAAGACAGGCACAGTCACAGGGGGCCATCTGGTGAGAAAATGGGGAGCAGCAGAGGTGAGGCTTAGAACCTCCCCCCTCATGTTCTGAGAGAAATCTTCTGCATACATGGATGTTTATTGCCCTCGTCTAGCTCGGATTAACACATAGTCTACAGGCACACACCTGATCATCTACATTTGCTCTCTTACAACACTAAACTCTGTTTTCTACCTTTATCTCATATCTACCTACCACTTCAGCATTTTATTAAAAATAATAATAATAGAGAAATGTGGTATCCACATATAAATCAAGTTTAAAAATCAAATGAATATTCATATTTGAACTGACTGTGTATAGTTCATAATGCATGAACAAAACCGAAAGCTTCTGTGATGACTGCCCTTGCACTGTTCACCATGTAACTTATTCACTATGTAAGAATTTGTACTCCATGTAAGAATTTGTTCGTTATGCATCAGAAGATTGGAGACTGACGAAAATTAGGCTTGGGGTGGATTAATGATTGTGCATTGAGTATTGACCCCCCTATACAGAAATTTATTGTTGTTAGCAACTATTTGATCAATAAATATGAGAGATGCCCTCACAAAAAAAATATATATATATATATATATATATATAAACACACTTCCAATTGTAAAATAAATAAGTAACCGGGATGTAATGTATAGCATAAGGAATATAGTCAAAATATTGTAACAACTTGGTATGGTGATACCTGGTACCTAGAATTATCATGTATATAAATGTTGAATCACTGTGTTGTACACCTGAAGCTAATGTAATGCAATACTGTTGTCAACTACCCTTCAATAAAAGAAAAAAAAAAAAAAAAGTCCACATTAACCCACACTTCAGAACACTAAGCGTTTTTTTCATTATCTACTATCAGCTCTTGGGATACACACACAGTACTTTTCCTCGAATTCATGCAAAATGACAGGACAATTACACCGGAATCATTTCCAGATATCATTTCTCCCTCTGGGTTCAGTTTCATGTTATGACAATTCTGCTTTGTTTTCTAACAAGTTAGAAAATTCTTTGGCCTCTAAATTACATTTTTAGTTCTTAAGAGATTCAGCTATGAACTTCATCATTTAGGATCTTATCTAGGAAAAAAGGATGATTTTTTTAAAGGATCAAATGTACAGAAGAGTCAATATAAGTATCCTTTCAACAAGTTTCTCAAAAGTCAATTTTGTCCCCTAAGCAAACTTTTTTTCTAAATTCCTCCTTTTTTTTGGTCAATGGTATTAATATAATTTAAATAAACTATCAGCCTATATTCATCTTGTTTTTTCACTCTCTGTACAGCTCCAATTTATTTCTATTGTTGCTAATATTCTCTTTATAACGTTTCTTGTATTCTTTATTTTCCATAGTCATCACTTTTTCTGTTCTTATCATTAAACCTAGATAATACAATGGCCTCCATTTGATTCAAAAACAAATTCTTACAAGTGCAGGATAAGGAAATCATGCTTAACAGCAGTAACATGTATGAAAAAACATAGGAGTTGTGGCCGACAGTGCTCTCAATGTTAATCAACAGCTGATCATCTTGGGGGCAGATATTAGAAAGACAAGTATTAATAAAGAGCGGTTTAGGACAAAATAATATAATGGGCTTTGGAATTTCATGATCTGGGCTTGAATCTTGTCTGACTTTAACTCACAGCTAGATTTCTCTTCTGTAAAATGGAGATAATGATTAACTATCACCTATTGTGTGTTTACCATGTGCCAGGCAGCAAGTACTTTATTTATCTTATTTCACTTAAACTTCATAGTAACCCTGCTAAGTAAATAGCATTATTATCCTCATTTCCACAGGAAAATAGAGTTCCAGAATGGCAAATAAATTTTTTCCAATGTCACTACTAATATTTGACAGAACATGAATTCCAGCCCCTGGTCTCAGATACCAGAGCCTGTGTTTTAACCACTGAAACTTGAGTGATACTATGTATGGTAACTGACTTTGGGTCCAGCACATAATGGGTGTTTAGTAAATGTTGATTTCATTCCTTCATGATTTCATTATACGTGGTGCTTGCTAGAACATACTTTAGGTACTAGGTTAATTTCTAACTACCTTATTAAGAATGTATTGTCAACTAAAGTGAGTTAGTGAGTTGAACCATTTGAAAAATTAGTAGGACATTGAAATGGACCATAAAGAGCAACAGTGAAGTGTTAGTCACGTTTAGTCTGAAGATAAAAGGACTGAAGGCACATGATACCTGTCCTCAAGGATGAAGAGAGAATGTTGTGGCATATATGACCCCAACAGAATGGAACTTGATGGGTGAATGAAACATATAAGAACAGGTGTCTTACATCAATGAGAAAGTTCTTTCTAGCAATCGGAGTTGTCCAAGGATAGATGGACTGCCTCAGGAAAAAATAATCAGATTATTTTAGGAACACAAAGAGCATACTACACCTGGCCTTGGTTACATTCAGAGTCTTTGGCTAGAAATATCTTTTTATGAGACTTCTACTCGAACCCTTGAGTTCAATATATCACCATGCACCTCATCTCTTGTCAAGCTCTGCCTCAGCCCCAAATGTGGACCCCCCCCAGCCACTTGTTTTAGATATGCCCTATCATCCTCTCATCTCCACAGTTTGGGGAGCCTGTCACTCTCCTAATTGCTCACTGCAAGAGCTTTTGTCAACATTTTCTACTTTGTTCTCTAGAAACCTTGACCCATTATTAACAAACTCCCCCACAGCACCACCCTCACCACTCATTGCCCCATTTGCCTATTTGTCTTATCAAATATCTGATATACCCATGAATCAAATTCTTCCCCTGTTTCACTATCCTGGGTCAGCAGCCCATTTTCCCACATTCTTGTACTGCAGGGCCAGTTCCTGGGTTTACGTCTCCAGGGGCCTTCCGAACAATTACTCTTCAATTCTCCAATAAGCACTTCTTTGAAACTTGTCATGTGGATCTACTGTGCGGCCCTCTGCCTCACTTTGTCATTGCCTTTTTAGAGCCTCCTCCACACTTCCTGAGAATTCTTTTCTCACAGTTGACCAGAGTGGTTTTACCATATAATTTTCAGTTCCTTGCTCTTTGTATGTCCAGCCTCCTCCTCTGCTGAATTTCAGAAATATATCCCCAAGATAATGCTCTGGCTGTCTCTCACACTTACCATTGAGCTTGACACATACCAAAATAGATGTTTGGTTAAAACATCCTCCCTTTTTATTGCCTTACCCAGATTTGCAGTTGGAATTTAAAAGTAAACATCTCATTTCATTTGTCCAATTCAAATCTCCCATCCTTTCCTCTTACTTTTTATAACCTCTTATACTTCCTTCTGGACAATTTCTATCTCCTGTCTGAATGTTACCTTCTTCCCTATGTAGTTAAGACTCGGTGGCCCATCTTTTCAGCTACCTAGTTGCTTTTATTCTTTTGTTTTTCATTCTCTTTGGTTTTGTTCAACTTATCCTGGAAAAATTCAGCTTCTAAAGATGTTGAAGCCCTTCCCATCTTTAAACAATGTCACCCTTGAGCACATCTTTTCCTCTGGCTACCATTTATTGGTTCCCTTTGTGAGTAAAAGTCTTGAAACTTCATGAAAAAGGGACTCTATATTTGCTGTTTTCAGTTTCTTACGTAATCCCATTCAGTCCTCATCCTACTTTTAATGTGGCTTCTGGTTTCACCACTTCACTGAACCTGCTTTCACTAATATCTGCATTGCTGTCAATATTACCAGCTCCAGTGTGGCATTTGCTGTGCTTATCTCACTTCCTCTCTCTCTGGTAATTGTTACTGTTGATCACTTATTCCCTGCTGAAATCTTCTCCCCTCTGAGTTTCTGTGATCCTTTTCTCCAAGAATCCCTCCTTTCTCTCTGTTTTTTCTAGTCTATCATCTTCCTGTACTCGTTTCCCCACTCAAATTTAATATATTATATATTCTTTCAAAGGACCTTAATCAAACTCAGAAATCCAACTACCCCACACACATTAATGATTCTCAATTTCCAGGCAAGAAATATCAGAATCAGAATGCCACTCTTCCAGGTCAAACTGCCTTATACCAAATGTCTGAACCTCATGCTACTGCCAAAACTCAACCGTTCATCCTTCCACCAGACCCTCCCCTCCTTTGCTGCCCATCTCAGGGCATGGCACCATGCTGGCATTTGTATTTTCCTCTTTTTCCCCCCATATCCATTTTGTCACAAGGTATTCTTTCATTTGCTCAAAGCCATTTATTAAGAACTTGTCACGGAGTATGACAGTAGAAAGATGCATAGAAAGACAATAATGTAGTTGTAATGTTGTGAAAATGTTTATGTATTACATAAGCTCAGAGAGGTTAACTGAGTAGACTTGTCTAATATCTCCCTGTCCATCCTTGTGCTCTCCTTTTCCCCAGTCACTCCTGTCTTTCTTTTAATTCGTGGCAGTAGCATCTTCTATTATACAGTGTAGACCTTTAATCTGCCCTCCTCACTGTTGCCAGAGTGACCTTTCTAAAATGCCATTTTGATCATGTCACTAGCTGACTTTCACACCTTAAGTGGTTCTCGAGATTGTCATGCTACAGTTCACAGTTCATAGCTTCACAACCAAGGTCTTTCACACTGAGGCCCCAGACTTCTTTCTGGCCTCATCTTAAACCATTGCTCCATTTGTCTTCACTACTTCCTCATATGTTGTCATATATCTGCACCTTCTCACCTATTATTACCTCTTCATAGAATATATACCTTCCCTTATTAGGTTATCCAGCTAATTTCTGGGAAGTCCTTCCTGTCTATTGACTACCTTAAGTGTTACTGAGATTTCCTTCCTTTGCTTCACATCTCCTTTTGTATACTACTATCTTGGCAGTTGTTAATTCACTCACTAATTATTTACTGAATACCACATATCAGACTTTAATTCACTTGCCCCTTTTCCTCACACTGTAAGTCCCCTAAGAGAAGATACTGTATCTCATTTTAGAGTGTAGTCTGAGAATCTAATCTACTATAGGTATATAGACATATAGATAGCACACAATAAATATATGCTGAATTAGTGAGTTCCTATCATAAAAGTCCCTGAGAGTATACCGTATTAACGGAATATATCGGAGACACATAGCTAGTTATTAGGACCTCTGGTCTCAGAACCAGGCTGTTTGTATGAATCATAGGTTCAGCACTTACTTAGCTCTATGTCTTTGAGGAGTTTACCTAACCTCTCAAGGGCTCCATTTCTATAAGGTAGAGATAATAGTGGTCTTTACCTTACAGAACTGTTAGAAGGTTATATGAAGTCATATATAGAAAGCTCTTAGAACAGGGTCTGGCCATAGTCAGAATTTAATAAAGATGAGCAACCATTGTAACCAGAGGTCCAACATCCACAAAATGGCCACTTCATTATTGCAATTAAGTTTCAGAAACAGACATCTTGTTGATTTAGTCGATCTTCTTCAACATTCCTTAAACTCTGAAGATCTATGGATTTAAGATAAAGTCATTTTTTTCATGTAATATTTGAGTAATTTGGCTTATTATAATGAAAATAGAGCTTCGTTGTAAAGTATACTAACAAAACTTTTTTTGTGTAGAGTAGTAGCAAGACTTAGAGTAAACTAGATCTAATATGTGCCAAAGTTACACTAATTAACTTAAGTTTATGCAGTCCCCATTACTTATTGCCTACCTATATCTCCAGGAAAACTATAAAAAATTTTTTCAAAGCCTGAGAGCAGGTAGAAATTCAAGGGCCATCAAGGTAGGTCTCTATAACCTAATTCTGACTGTAGGAGCAGGAAGTCTTGAGACGGTGTTATAACTTGATGCTTGACATAGTTGAATAAATATTCCTACACTTTAACTGGTAGATCTAGAATTTAAGACCAGACTCAGTTCAATCCAACAGACACTTATTGATAATTTAGCCGGGAACTATAAGACATAAAGAAAATAAAGTGTAATCCCAGCCCTTGGGGATTGGAACAGGCAATGAAGCCATTACAATACTGTAGGAAGTGAGTAACAGAAGTGACAGATGCTACTAGAGGTTACTATTGTGGCACAGAGAAATGAAATTACATCATGCATTCAGGAGATAAAACAACATGTGATCTGAACCAAGAATGACTAGTAGACGCTGGCCAGAAAAGAAACGAGTGGAGTGAGTGGAACAAGGAGGTAAAGGCACAGAGGCATCAGTGAGCACAGCATGACTAGGGAATAAGCTTTGGCTGGTTAAGTAATGGGACATGAGGCCAGGAGAAGAGGGTCTTGCATTTCAAAACTAGTCATGTATTCCAGTTAGCACTCCAGTGAATAAGTGGAATTAAAACCAAGAATCAGTGCAAGCCTAGCATATGAGATGCTGTTAGTTATGGTCAGAAAGGTTTGACAACCGTTCTCCAATCACATGGGAGCCCAGCTTCAAACCCAGGTACACCAGGCCCAGGAAAGTCAGCTATTTCCAGTCCTAAAACTAGTGAGGAAATGTTTTTAATATTCAGATTATGTGTTCACTGGTTTTAAGACCCAACAAAGATGAGACTTCAGGTGGCGGGTGCATCAACAGTATCACATGGCACCCTGGGGTGTCACACTTAATGCAGAAGTTTTCTTTAATGCAGATGCCTACCTTCTGTTTTAAAAATTAAAATATTCTGCATTTGGATACTCACGTTTATCAGATTAAGATAATATATTCTTTGATATGTGCTGAGGAATTGATAGATCTACAGGATATTTATTTTAGGTTACTTAGAGTAGGAGAGTGAATCATCTGGACAATTTTTTTCAGTTTGTTTTCTGAACTAGTAGCTATTTGGTACCAGGAAGTAAATATCAGAACAAATTGACAAGAAGACAATAATTATGCATCATCTTTATCCACTCTTCTACTGCTTCCATGAAACCTCTCTTCCATTCTCCATTATGTGGCATTTCTACTCATACGAAGCTAACCTACATCTGACTCGCTTGTCCCCACCTCCGTACCTCTTTCTCTCTCCTTCATAGCTTTGCTCCCAGCTTTACACTGGACAAGGATTTCTTTCTGCTAATGCCCCAAGAAGGCCTCTTTTCCAGATTTCCTTTGAATTCTTCTCCTCTGACAATGAAGGATTGTCCACTAATTGTCAGTTTGCTCTCAGATACCTTCCCTCTTACCTTCTCGTTTGCTCTGTATCTTAGGAAATGTTTGCCGGGCGCCTTTCCCCTCTGAGTTCCAGGTAAGTTAAGCCAAGGGGAGAAACTAGTGCAAGGTTAGAAGGTGAGATGAGGCCCTTCTCCCCATCTTCCTTCCCTGCTGTAGCATCTCTGGCAGCACCAGGGCCTTCTCTGCTATGGACTCAGATTCATAGGGTCATTCTCCCTCTGTGGTTTCAGTTCCCACTGGATGGTCCAGGCCTCCAGCTTTCTGTGGTTAATAATGCCTGAATTGTCTCACTGTTCAGCTTCTCAGCTAGTCCTCTGCCTGGGCAACCTATTCCCTGTGATAACTTCTTCTTGTTAAGAAGTTGGCTAATACTTCCTGTCTTCCAGGCTGGACTCTACATAATACTGCATACTTTTCAACATGTATGCATACGCTATACTGGTTGAATTTTTCTATAAATCTTTCATTTGAATAAATGTAGATATTTTGTTATCCCTACTTAGGATTTTAGTCACTTAAAGAAGGAAAGGAAATACTAATCTTTAGTTCATTAGGTAAAACCCTTTCACAAATAGAATTTTCTTTCTGCATTTGGTGGGTTTTAAATAAATAACAAGTGTGTGTCTCTTTATTTTTGCTTTTTTTTTTGGTAAAAATATAGTTAATTCCCTTTAACACATTGGTTGGTTGTCTATAGTAAACCTACCATCCAAAAACATTCTACTCATCCCAATAAACAATGCAAAAGAACCACAGAAACACCTAAAAACTTACAGTACACTGATTGAAAATGAATGAAACTTGAATAGGAATGTGGGCTATGGAAACGAAAGTTATTATAAAATCTGAGTATTAAAGTATCATAATCTCCAAAAGTTTTAATAATTAGTCTATTTATAGAATTTTCTGTTTTCAGATTTGTTAATTCATTCAATGAAAGTTTTTGTTTTTCAATAATACCTGGTATGGGTCAGGCACCGATTTGGTACCGGGGATACAACAAAGCACAAAAGAGACAACAATACCTAACTTCACAGAGCTTATATATAAGCATATAAACATATAAATATGTAAATATATATTACTTATAATTCTTTAATGTGTAGCAAGTCAGTAAGAAAAATGATGAGCTAATCAAACATAAGCTTAGGATTTAAACTGATAATTCCCAGAACAAAATAAAAGCCGTACAACTCTTTAGTACCAAACACAAATTTCTCAAAATGAGATACAAATTTCTACTTTCAAATCAGCAGAACTTAAATATATATAACACATCGTATATAGTGTAACTTTTTTACTGTACTGATAAAAAGTGCATTTCTAAGTGCTTTATGAAAAATTTTGACAATATGTGGAAGAACTTAAAAATATGCATATTCTTTGGTTCAGAAATACTTAGACCAATAATTTGACACAAGAATTTTGAACATGAGCTTCAAAAATAGTAGTAGTACTACTAATAGTAATAGCTAACATCATTTGAATGAATAAAATGTGCCTTAAGCATTAAGGTAAATTTTTATGTAAACTACTTTGGTTAGTGCTAACAGAACCCATACGGCATTTTTAGTTCACTTACAAATGAGAAAACTGAGACTTTAAAAGGTTATTATTATTATTTTTAAGATAAAAAATGTCCACCTCGCCACATACAGAGAGCTGGAGGGTAGGGTGCTTGGAGTTTGTGCCTTGCAGTCTGTCTGTTACCAGAGCCCACACTCTTAACAACCCACTATGTGAAGTTTCCTCTCCATGAAAGAATTCAAGAATGTTCCATGAAATATCGTAGCAAAAGAAAGCTAAAAGGACATTACAGATGTGCTCAACAATAGCAGATGAGTTAAAATAAATTATGACTTATCCATACAATGCACCTCTAGCCAGCTTTTAAAAGGTTTTTAGTTATACTGGTTGACAAGTATATTGTGATATTAAGAAAAGTGTGTGTTTAAAAACATGTTTACGGTGGGATTCCATTATACGAATGAGATTTTAACCTATTTTTGTTGTTTATGTGTTTTTACTTATTTTTCCACAATAAAAATATCTTGCTTTAATAATATTAATAATATTAAAATACTGTTACATAGTAATAACAGATAGGTCATGCTAGGCTTTTTGAGTCAAGATTCTGGGACAATAATACTGCTTTATACAGAAGTCTATCTTATTAAGGCTTTCTGACTGGATGTGTTACATTTTATAACATGAATCAATTAAACAAATATATATATTTTAAAGGGTCTAAAAGAGAAGTACCTTTCTAAACATGTCTGTATAGTTTGCTTGCAAACATTCTTAAAATAGCTTTTACCCATTAAACTCTTAAGAGGATTACACAAGCTAAATTAGTGCCAGGACTGCAAAAAAGCCATAATGAACTTAATATTATTGCTTTCCAAAATATACACCAATTCTTAATAGACTATTTTACAATAGGAAGTGCCTTTAGGGGTCAGTATAACAAAATTAAGATCAGTTTATAAAGCCTTAGAAAAAGGTCTGGTGGCGGCATAAAAATGTCCAGGACAATTATTACTCACACGCCATTTTCCTTTCAACGCCTGGTTTGCAATGAAGTGGCCTGGCAAATCTCCGACTTTTCTTTTAGAAATTGTATTTGTAGTGTTGTTTCCCTAATATATAAAGGCACTTAAATTTAGCTCAAGGTCAAATTTAAAGCGGTAGCTGAGAAGTGAGACTGATCAGACTGGTCAAGGTCTGTCTTCAGTTATTTAAAATAGTTACTGAGGCAAATTTTAAAATAGCCATTGTGCTCTAAGCTCTAATGGGCAGGTGGGTTTTTTATCATCTTCTCTCTAGAGTTCAGGTTGAGATCCCTGCTAGTCTATGTGTAGTCTGCTGGTCCATCTCTCATCTTCAGCAGCTCCATTTCTCAGTGGTCTCTGTTCTCAGATCCAGCATCCTGCATACCTTCCCCTAACGTTCAGGAATGGCTCAAGCAGATACACTTATCAAACGGCTCAGCTTTCTCTAGTTTAGGGCAGAAATTGGCTGAAAATTTTTAAACATCTAAGGAATGTAAACTCTATAAAAAACTTGATATTGAAATAGCATTGAGATTTGATAACCAGATCTTTTAAAGATATACCTTGTTGCTGTTGTTTTTCTACAGTAATTTTTATTAGTCAAAGACAATGAACTTCCTCTTCGGTAATTTGTTTTTAAAATAAGACATATTTTAATACATCAGAATGTCCTTGTATCAGTAAATGAACTAAATACAAAAAATATTTATGAACATACATTTTATATGCTGATTCATTTCATATTTGTAGGCAAAAATCTCAAGGCCATCTGGGTTCTGTAACTCATTGTCATAGCAGGGCTCACCAAGAATTGGACTTCATTTCCACTTCATATAAGAGCTCCTGAGAGAAGACCTCAAAGAAAGTTTGTTCTCAAAGCAGGATTAGAAGGCCTCTGATTTGCATGGAAACTGCTGGAAGAGTTGATTTGAATTATGTGAAGGTGTGTGGATGTATTGAGGTTAACAGAGTTCACATCAGCTTCCAATATTTAACATCTCTTCTTGCTGGCCCTCAAAGTGAAGACTATCATCCCTAGTCTTGAGATCTGCCTACTCATATGCTTGAGTGGAAGAAACAATTACTTTTAAGAACAGCCTTTTTACAATTTCTGACCAAATTTTTTGTTCTTCTCTAGCTCCTATGTTGACATGATTACTCTATTTTCCAACTCTTAATTATAAAAGACCAGTGACAACATTTCCCTTCATTGGTGTGTGACTATCCCTCCAAAGAGAAAACTGGTCCCATTGTTAAAATATATATTTACAGAGAAGTTGGTTTTTTAATGATTTTACTTGAAAAACTATATATCAGAATAGTACAAAGGTATGGCCAACTTTCAGCGTTAAGCCAAATGCAGCTGGAAAAGAAAAGCACACATTTTAATGTAATCAGAACGTAGTATGTAAAAAGAACTCCTAAATACCATCTTGGGCTGTTTCTCTCAAGTCATTTCAGGGATGAAGGGTACATTGCACATAAGTAGTCCATGCTGAGGGTAGCATTCTAATTAATATACCAATAGTAACCCACTTAATATTAGTCAAAGGAATAGCTTCCCAAAGAGAGAACTGTACTGTATTTGAACACCTCACTTGAGTCATTTAAACTGACATAGGACAGGAGTCAGAGGACAGAAAGAAGGGGTGGAAAGAAGGTGTAAGAAAATAAAGATAGATTAAATTATCAGGAGGTTTATGGTATAGTTTTATATTTTTGATTCTATGAAAATAAAATTTAAATATATAACTTTATGATTTTGTACTTTTATTGTTACCTAGTATTACCTAATTTTTGTTTAAATGAAATACATGAGGCAGATAGCCTGTGGGAGAAATTTGCTTTGGTCTGGCAGCTTAATCTGCTTGAATGTTTTGAGATAGTCTAACCAACACAGGTACATGAAATTTAACTGCATATGTAAATATTATAAATAATGTTTTATCAAATTTTCTATTATTAAAAATTCCCTTAAGATTTAAAGGTTTAATCACTTTGTACTACTCCTCCATTATGGTGTGCCCCACATGAATTACTTAGTTCTAGGCATATATTTCTTTTCTTAGAAGTTTTATTGAAGTCCCTTAGTCAAAAAAAAATCCATATTGGAATGTTAGTGGTAAACCTCAGTTGCATAAATAATGGTGATCCTGTGTAATGAATTTAGTCATACTTTAATAATAATTCATCAGAACATGTGAGTAGGAAACAGGATGAAGTGCTAGCATATGAATGCTATCCAGATATTACTATGTACAGAATGTTGAATGCTATCCAGATATTACTATGTACAGAATGTTGCATTTTAAAACGTCACTTTGTTAACTATGCTTCTTGTCCATACAGGCTCCATTAAAAATCAATGGTTTTAGAAAACCAGAGTGTTATCACCCCACTCAAGCCTTAATAGCTTAAGCTTGAATACATATAGTTAAATCATTGTCTGTTGCCAGCAGAGAAATCTGGAACCTGGGTATAATGCCAAGGCTTTAGCCAATTCTCAATTTGCAGGCTAACTGGTATCTCTCTAGTATAAATACAGTACCACCTTTGCGTTCGTACGTCTTTCCTCCTTTTGTCTGGTATCTAACTCAGTGGTTTTCGGTTAGGGGTGATTTTGCCTCTCCCGCCATCTCCGGGTTACATTTGGCAATACCGGGAGACATATTTATTTGCCACCTGGCTGGGAGAATATCTAGAGGGTGGAGGCCAGGGATGCCGCTGTTCATCCTGCAGTGTGCAGGGCGATCCCCGCAACCAACATCTGTGACCCCAAAATGCCGGCAGAGCCTAGGATGAGCGATCCTGCTTGCTACTAACTTGGGGGTCCTCATCCTTTCTTTAAAGAGAGTCAAGACCCTGGGTGGGTTTGGGTGTCCATCCACTTGTAAGCTATGAGAAACATTTCATAAGGGAACCTAAAGTGTGGCAAAAAGCCCTGCCATTCTAGATCTAGGTTTACAAACTCCCAGTCTAAGAGAGAAAGGGCAGATGATGTGAGTTAAGCAGTTGAGGTCGTGTTTGCTGCATTCTGCCCATTTTAAGGAAGCAGTCCCTGTCCAGCTCCAGAGAGTCATAGCCAGGCAGGAACAAGAGCTTACTGGTATCAGAGCTGCTAATTTTTTAAGAGAAACCAGAAACCTGTATTTTTTGTAAATGTGAATTTCCCTAAATTTTTAGTGTTTTTTATTCTATTTTTTAACAGACTAGGAAGACCAGACAAAATACACCTTTGGGATCAAATTTAGTCTTCCAACTGTCAGTTTTTTTACCTCTCTTCTCAGTTCTGATTGTCATGGGCATACTCATTCATTCATTCATTCATTCAATCACTCATTAATGGACACTTAACAGACACTAACTGAGCACCTGCTATATTGATGGTATGGAGGACGACTGGTGGGTTATACAGCAGCACACAGGACTTTTGCTTATGCTGAAATTGTGAATTTATCCTTTCACTGTGTATTCTTCACTGAGGATCAAACTGACTCTTAAATCATTCTTAGTAATAAGTTTTGAATTCACTGATAGATTGATTGGTCAATCTCTTTCCCCTTCCTTAGCAACTACCCCTACCAAAATAGCAATATGTACCTGAGTTATCTCATCCCCCAATTGACCTTTAGCAACTAAGAGCAAGTCAGTCAGGGACAGTGCTTTGAAAACTAAAAGTATGAAGATTAATGGCATAGACACTTTCTACTCAACAATTCATATCCTCCATCTCTTTTCCTGAATTAATTTTTTTTAACTTATACCCTTCTCCATTTTATCATGACTAAATGACTTAAAGGCTTAGACAACTAAATATTTAAAAAGTACTTTAAAGAGTACAAACAGAATCTGGTAGAATGAGATTTTTGTCTTTATAAGTATTGTCATTTGCATACACCCTGCTATCCTGATTTGTGTATGTTAGGCTCTGTTCTAAGAAACTCATGCCTAACAACTTGTTTAAATCTTGCAGCAGTCTTGGGAGATTATCTTCATTTTATAGATGAGGAAACAAAGTCAAAGATAAGCTAAGGGACTTGATCAGTATCACACAGCTCTAAGTTGAAGCCAGAATCTGAATCCTGGTTGGCTGTAGCAAACCCTTGCTTGTCACCATCATGCCATAAAGGCCAACAAAATAAATACGTGGACTTAAAGTTAGGGTGGAAGGGCAGGAATGGAAGAAAAAATAAGTTCTTCTGCACTTCACTCTTCCCAAGTAGTCTCTGTAGATATTAATCCTTGCTTTATTAAGGCTTGAACACACACACACAGCCTAGGGCAGTTTCCACTCTGGATAACCCAGAGCCCCAGTACTGGGTCTGGCAGAGAAGGACAGTGTTGCTCCTCTCTGCCAAAGCATATTAACAAGGGCTCCCTACTCTCACCCTGGGATGGTGAGAATTAGGTTAAGTAATTTTTGTCTTCCACAATCTCTTCTAAGTAATTAACCCAATTTACACACAATTTTATCTTTTATAGTTTTTAAATTGAGCATAATCACCAATGGCAGTTGTTATTTAGCTCGAATACAGACTATTGAATCCCTGGCATGTTTGCAGATTTTTAACAATTAAATTTTTCTACTTGCAAGTTTGTCTTAGAAAGTAAGTTACAAATTTGAAAAGAGTCTAAGAGTAGAATTCGTTTATTTTTAACTAATTTAGAAAATCTCACTAAAATACATAGTGCATTTTGTTAATATGACTTACTTGTGAAGGCTTATTTGTGAACAGAGCTTATTCTTAGGCAATTCAAGGAAAGAATTTTTTAAAAAACCTGTTTCTGTATAGTAAACTGGACTCATTGCATTAGTCATCTGCAGTGTTAGGAAACTAACAATTGTTTTTTATGTTTTTCAGGCCTCTTAATTTAGCAAACCTATAACTGAAAAGTGAAATTTCACAATAAAATAATGTAACTCAGTTCATGTTGTTATGGGAAAGTAAAGGGTTTCCTCCTACTTTAGTTTATTAATTTTCAAATAATGCTTAAGGGCCTGTTATTACAGTTCTTTACAAGGTAGTAAATACATAGTTATCCAGACCGGGTTGAAAACTAATTACCATTAAAAACTGAAGCATTTATTCCCTGTATGGCCCCGGAAGATGACTGGTTAGCCAGAGACGGGTAAGATTCCTCAAGGGAGGAACAACCTAAGACAGGCACAGTCGCAGGGGGCCATCTGGTGAGAAAATGGGGAGCAGCAGAGGTGAGGCTTAGAACCTCCCCCCTCATGTTCTGAGAGAAATCTTCTGCATACATGGATGTTTATTGCCCTCGTCTAGCTCGGATTAACACATAGTCTACAGGCACACACCTGATCATCTACATTTGCTCTCTTACAACACTAAACTCTGTTTTCTACCTTTATCTCGTATCTACCTACCACTTTTTTTTATTAAAAAAATAATTTTATTTTATTTATTAAAATATATTTTAATAAATTTTTTTTAAATTTTTTTAAATTTTATTAAAAATAATAATAATAGAGAAATGTGGTATCCACATATAAATCAGGTTTAAAAATCAAATGAATATTCATATTTGAACTGACTGTGTATAGTTCATAATGCATGAACAAAACCGAAAGCTTCTGTGATGACTGCCCTTGCACTGTTCACCATGTAACTTATTCACTATGTAAGAATTTGTTCGTTATGCATCAGAAGATTGGAGACTGACGAAAATTGGGCTTGGGGTGGATTAATGATTGTGCATTGAGTATTGACCCCCCTATACAGAGATTTGTTGTGGTTAACAACTATTTGATCAATAAATATGAGAGATGCCCTCACAATATATATATATATATATATATATATATATATATATAAACACACTTCCAATTGTAAAATAAATAAGTAACCGGGATGTAATGTATAGCATAAGGAATATAGTCAAAATATTGTAACAACTTGGTATGGTGATACCTGGTACCTAGAAATATCATGTATATAAATGTTGAGTCGCTGTGTTGTACACCTGAAACTAATGTAATGCAATGCTGTTGTCAACTACCCTTCAATAAAAAAAAAAAAAAAAAAAAAAAACTGAAGCATTTAGTCTTGTTATTTTTGCAAATCAGATGACTCCAAATACAATATTTCATATTAAATCCAGTGTGCAATGATTCAGGAATATTCTCTCAAGGCAAACCATAATCTGAGACACCCATCCCTCTTCCTTATTATTGTTGGAAAGCAAGCACACTCAAAATTTAAAATGTGGCATCAAAAAGGGAAGCTGGGGAGACAGGTAGTGAAAGCAGACATCTGAAGAAAAAAAACAAAAACAAAAAATGAAGCTATTTAAGTAGTTCAAAGTTTCTTTGAATGTAAATTTGCAGAAAAAGAGGACAGGCAGCAAATGCATAATATGAAGGAAAATATCAAATGGTATACAGACTGGGAAGTATGTCCAAGAATAAGTGAATGGGGTTTTCTATAATTCTCATGAATACTATTGCTTTAAATCCCTTTCCAGGGATATTTTTTTAAAAGCCACACATTTTAAAATTAGTGTTAAAATAAAGTAACAAGAATAGGAAAGTGGAGTTTTACTATTCAAAAGAAAATGAATGCATAAAACACAAAAAAATCTCACATTTTTATTCATACTTTTAAATGAGCATATCATAATAGAATTTTAAAATTACTTCTAGGAAAACTCTTTAAAAAGATAAAAGCAGGTTTCATGGCCATTGGATAATTTTAAGGTTTAAAAATAAAGTTTAAAAGAATGTGGCAGGCACAAAACACTGGAAATGCATGGTGAAATAGTGTTAATGTTTATTCAATGAACTGAGTGGCTATCAGGACATGTGTCAAGTGGAAATGAGAAAATTATTGGAACTGTGTTTGCGGGTTTGAGTCAGGATGTGGGGAGGGCAAAAGGGGAAGAAACCTTATTTTGGAAAATTTAAGTCTGATTTAATAACTGCAAATTTGTGCTACTTTAGAGACATGAAAAAAGTGACAACTGATGTATATTGTGTACTATCAAACACAAATCCAATTGCATGTGAACTGAGTTCATGTTGTAGACACAAGGGGATTCAACAGTCAGCAGCAATCCTATGAAATATTCTTTAAAGTATATGTAAGATTTTTAGTTTATGCACCAGATGTGTTCTTTTTTTTCAGTTTGATAATATTTTATTGAGCATTTTTGTATTTGCTTTCATCCTGGATATTAGTCTGTAATTTCTTTTGTCTCACTAATACCACCTTTTGATACTGTTAATGTACAATTACTTGAACATTATGGTTACTAGACTGCCCCTATTATCAAGTCCCCCCACATACCCCATTACAGTCACTGTCCATCAGCGTAGTAAGATGCTATAGAATCACTACTTGTCTTCTCTGTGTTATACTACCTTCCCCATGTCCCCTCCAACCCGCTACATTATGTGTGCTAATCATAATGTCCCCTTTCCCCCTTATCTCTCCCTTTCTGCCCACCCACCCTCCCCAGTCCCTTTCCCTTTGGTAACTGTTAGTCCATTCTTGGGTTCTGTGAGTCTGCTGTTGTTTTGTTCCTTCAGTTTTTTCTTTGTTCTTATACTCCACAGATGAGTGAAATAATTTGATAGTCTTTCTCCACCTAGCTTATTTTACTGAGCATAATACCCTCTAGCTCCATCCATGTTGTTGCAAATGGTAGGATTTGTTTTCTCCTTACGGCTGAATAATATTCCATTGTGTATATGTACCACCTCTTCTTTATCCATTCATCTACTGATGAACACTTAGGTTGCTTCCATTTCTTGGCTATTGTAAATAGTGCTGCAATAAACATAGGGGTGCATATGTCTCCTGCATTCTTAGGGTAAATTCCTAGGAGTGGAATTCCTGGGTCAAATGGTATTTCTATTTTGAGTATTTTGAGGAACCTCCATACTGCTTTCCACAATGGCTGAACTAGTTTACATTCCCACCAGCAATTTGTTCACATCTTCACCAACATTTGTTGTTGTTTGTCTTTTGGATGTTGGCCATCCTAACTGGTGTGAGGTGATATATCATTGTGGTTTTAATTTGCATTTCCCTTATGATTAGCAATGTGGAGCATCTTTTCATGTGTCTGTTGGCCATATGAATTTCTTCTTTGGAGAAGTATCTGTTCAGATCCTATGCCCATTTTTTTATTGGATTATTTACTTTTTGTTTGTTGAGGTGTGTGAGCTCTTTATATATTTTGGATGTCAACCCTTTATTGGATCTGTCATTTATGAATATATTCTCCCATACTGTAGGATGTCTTTTTGTTCTATTGATAGTGTCCTTTGCTGTACAGAAGCTTTTCAGCTTGATATAGTCCAACTTGTTCATTTTGCTTTTGTTTCCCTTGCCCAGGAAGATATGTTCATGAAGAAGTTGCTCATGTTTATGTCCAAGAGATTTTTGCCTATAATTTTTCTAAGAGTTTTATGGTTTAATGACTTACATTCAGGTCTTTGATCCATTTTGAGTTTACTTTTGTGTACGGGGTTAGACATAATCCAATTTCATTCTCTTACATGCATGTGTCCAGTTTTGCCAATACCAGCTGTTGAAGAGGCTGTCATTTCTCCATTGTATATCCATGGCTCCTTTATCATATATTAATTGACCATATATGCTTGGGTTTATATCTGGACTCTCTAGTCTGTTCCACTGGTCTATGGGTCTGTTCTTGTGCCAGTATCAAATTGTCTTGATTACTGTGGATTTGTAGTAGAGCTTGAAGTCAGGGAGCATAATTCCCCCTGCTGTATTCTTCCTTCTCAGGATTGCTTTGGCTATTTGGGGTCTTTGGTAGTTCCATATGAATTTTAGAACTATTTGCTCTAGTTCATTGAAGAATGCTGTAGGTAGGGATTGCATTGAATCTGTAGATTGCTTTAGACAGGATGGCCATTTTGACAATATTAATTCTTCCTAGCCAAGAGCATGGGATGAATTTCTATTTATTAGTGTCCTCTTTAATTTCTTTTAAGAGTGTCCCATAGTTTTCAGAGTATAGGTCTTTCATACACCAGATGTGTTCTTAAAAAGTCATGGGCAAATATAATTTTCACACTGAAACTTTTTGTCATACTAGGTGAGAAAACACCTTAAATGAAATTCCCTGTTCAATCTTCCTATAAAATTATTTATCTCATGTTAATACTTATTCTATATTACATAAACTGGTTCACAACCGAGATATGCTTTTTGGTAATGAATCGTTATGCATCAAAAAGCAAATTCCTTGGTTAACCCCAATTTGTTTTTATTATGTTTTTCCTATATTTCAAACTTTTTTTTTTTACTTTTAAATACTGTTAAATGATGGCAATTATTAGTGAGCAAGCAATGAAGTATAAGAATAAGAGTGTGGCTGGGATGGATAACGGTGACAAGATAGGCTCATTGCTTTGGGCAACTTCTTGACATTGTTGACAAAATGTGTGTGTGTCTGTGTGGAGTGTGTGCAGAGAAAGGTTCCCCCAGTACAGTATGTGTCTTTTCATTCCCCTATGCTAATACTTAGGAAAATGATGTTACTACTCCAGAGATGAGAAAGAACAAGTCTATGACATCTTCCCATTCTTCAGTAACAGTAACAGAAAACTAAAATGATGATATTAACATTTATTGAACAATTACTTTGTCAGTATTTAAAGTTGAACCTATGCTCTCATTCTGTCTCCTTGCCTTCATTCATTTTTCTCTGCAAGACTGCTACTGTTTTTTTTTTTTATTTTGGTATCATTAATCCACAATTACATGAAGAACATTATGTTTACTAGGCTCCCCCCTTCACAAAGTCCCCCCCCACATACCCCTTCACAGTCACTGTCCATCTGCGTAGTAAGACTCTGTAAAATCACTACCTGTCTTCTCTGTGTTGCACAGCCCTCCCCGTGCCCCCCCCCACACTATACATGCTAATCGTAATGCCCTCTTTCTTTTTCCCTGCCCTTATCCCTCCCTTCCCACCCATCCTCCCCATTCCCTTTCCCTTTGGTAACTGTTAGTCCATTCTTGGGTCCTGCAATTCTGCTGCTGTTTTGTTCCTTCAGTTTTCCTTTGTTCTTATACTCCACATATGAGTGAAATCATTTGGTACTTGTCTTTCTCTGCCTGGCTTATTTCACTGAGCATAATGCCCTCTAGGCTCCATCCATGTTGTTGCGAACGGTAGGATCTGTTTTTTCTTATGGCTGAGTAATATTCCATTGTGTATATGTATCACATATTCTTTATCCATTCATCTACTGATGGACATTTAGGTTGCTTCCATATCTTGGCTATTGTAAATAGTGCAGCGATAAACATAGGGGAGCATCTGTCTTTTTCAAACTGGAGTGCTGCATTCTTAGGGTAAATTCCTAGAAGTGGAATTCCTGGGTCAAATGGTATTTCTATTTTGAGCATTCTGAGGAACCTCCATACTGCTTTCCACAATGGTTGAACTAATTTACATTCCCACCAGCAGTGTAGGAGGGTTCCCTTTTCTCCACAACCTCGCCAACACTTGTTGTTTGTCTTTTTGATGATGGCAATCCTTACTGGTGTGAGGTGATATCTCTTTGTGGTTTTAATTTGCATTTCTCTGATGATTAGCGATGTGGAGCATCTTTTCATGTGCCTGTTGGCCATCTGGATTTCTTCTTTAGAGAACTGTCTATTCAGCTCCTCTGCCCATTTTTTAATTGGATTATTTGCTTTTTGTTTGTTGAGGTGCATGATCTCTTTATGTATTTTGGATGTCAACCCTTTATTGGATCTGTCATTTATGAATATATTCTCCCATTCTGTAGGATACCTTTTTGTTCTATTGATGGTGTCCTTTGCTGTACAGAAGCTTTTTAGCTTGATATAGTCCCACTTGTTCATTTTTGCCTTTGTTTCCCTTGCCTGGGAGATATTTTCATGAAGAAGTCACTCATGTTTATGTCCATGATATTTTTGCCTATGTTTTTTTCTTAGAGTTTTATGGTTTCATGACTTACATTCAGGTCTTTGATCCATTTTGAATTTACTTTTGTGTATGGGGTTAGACAGTGATCCAGTTTCATTCTCTTACATGTAGCTGTCCAGTTTTGCCAGCACCATCTGTTGAACAGACTGTCATTTCCCCATTGCATGTCCATGGCTCCTTTATCATATATTAATTGGCCATATATTTGGGTTAATGTCTGGAGTTTCTATTGTGTTCCGCTGGTCTGTAGCTCAACTGCTACCGTTTTATACGCTATGTATTTTACTAATTTATGATCTTTCTTGCCTTTCTCCACCTGATTGTAAATTCCAAGGTGTGCCCCTAATGGACATTGAAATAAGCAGCCCTCAAACCACTTCTTCCACTGATTCTTTCTTATGACAAAATTCTTCTCTTGCAACATTTGGTTAATAGTATTTTGTTTCCCACAGACCTGGGAAAAGGCAGGGGAAGAGCTAATAATGTAAAGGCCCCAAAATAGGAATAAATGCGGTATATAAGAAAAATGGAAAGGGAGACAGTGTGGATGAATTCAGAGAATGAGCATTAGAAGAGGTAGGAAAGGGCCATGCTGCCGCTGATGCTGCAGCTGGATGGAAAAGTCAGGTATGAGGAGGGCCATCGGGGGTTTGAAGCATGGAAGAGACTGACTCAGGTGTTAAACAGATCTCTCTGGCTACACTGAGAATGACAGACTTTGGCCAAGATGCTGCTATGTGACAGAATACTGGAGACCATTTAGGACAGCATTGCAGTAAACCAGGCAGGAGACGATGGTAGTGCAGCAGAAATGGAAAAGTAGACATTTCTCTATGCTCAGTTTTCATCCCCATGACTCATTTATATTATGGTTGAGATTTTGTGCCTCTTTACCCCCTACACCCATTTCACCCTCCCACTCCAGCACCTCCCCCATGGTAACCACCCATCACTTCTCAGTGTTTCTGAGTCTATTGCTGTTTGGTTCATTTTGTTTTGTTTTATATTTAGATTCCACATGTAAGTGAAATCATATGTTATTTGTCTTTCTCTGCCTGGCTAGTATAATAGAATATTTACTTTTTCTGTTTTGTTTTGCTTTTACCGGTTTTAATTGGCAAAATTAAATATGGCAACCCTATGTTAGCCCATAGATTTTACATAGATATGAGTGTTTTTTGAGGAGGGATGTTTCTTTACTGAAATCCAATTGCCTGGGAACAACTGCTCTAAATTAAAGCTGAAAATAATAAGGAGGCTTAGGGGACAGTATATACATATATATGTGTGTGTGTGTGTGTGTGTGTGTGTGTGTGTATGTATGCTACACACTTGTATATGAATTAACTCTGTTCTATATTTTCCAAGCAAAGGTGGAGTAAGCATATACTTTCTCAAGCACTGAAAAATGAATTCCCCTCTTTATGGGAAAGGAAAATAACTTTAATATTCTTGTTGATGAATGAGCCTTTGCAATGAAAATATATTTTGCTTTTTATCTATAAGATTTTGATTTTAGAAACACAAAAGTCTTTCAGCCTTTATCTATGATTTCTCCTAAATTTGGCTAAGTTTAATTACTTTCCATAATAAACTTCCTAACTGTAAGATTGCTTTTTAAGTCACTACTGTAGTCACACCAATGACCTCAATAATCAGAGCAGTTCTCTCGTGGGTATTTCTAAATAAAGCTGATGCAATTTTCCAATCTAATTTATATAAAAGGAACTGATCTAGGCCAAATAATATTCTTCTGTGTTTATATTGAGAGAAAACATGGAAATCTTCTTTATATTCAAGAACAGTTCTTACTTTACAGATTGTGACATTCTTTTTATATTGTATTGGAAATTCATAACATATTTTCTTTAGTTATTGAATTGCAAAATAAGGTCATATAATGTGAAATGGAGTCTTTCTGCATAATCAAGTAGGTGAATGACTGTACATATTCTTACAGATTATTCCTTAAGAACCAATGATTTTGAAAAGTTATATAACATATATTTTAAATCTTTACAGGAATGTGAAGTAATTATCATTATGCAGGTGGCTAAAATGGAAATTGTACAGTTCTTGCAAAAGACAAACTTGGGCTAGCCCATGTCCAACAGAAATGTGCACATATATTGTGGAATAAAGCATGTGAGTATTACTTGTCCTATTCATATTTTTTCCTTTAGCTAAATAGACTCACTTTATCAAGGGCACTGACATACATTCATTCATTCTTCCATATTACAGGTATAAGTTTTGGTTGTCCATGCTAGTGACTCCTGCTATTTGTAAACATCTAAAAACATCATGTTTCTCTGATCATGGCAAGTTAAGAAAGGAAACCTGTAAGTATGGATGTATTATTATCATGAATTCTTTCAAAAGTAACTCAGCTCTTTTCTCCCCACCACCAGAAAAAAAGCAATATGGTAGCATGTTTTCTTTAATAATTAAAATATATTGTCTCTTAGATATAAAGTATAATATTCAGATGAGGTTGAACATAGTGCATTAAAAGTTTCCAGAAATCTAAATAATGCCAAACTTAAGCTCCTTTAAGTTGTCAAGTCAGAGTCAGCAATTGTTCCTTGAATGATTGTTAAATTTTAAAATCATATTTTAATGCTCCTAGTTTTTAAATTAAAAGCCCATGATTCATGTCCTTAAGAAGTAAACACCCAATAAAACTGAAAAAAAGGGGGGCAGAGCCAAGATGGCGGCGTGAGTGGTTCAGTGGAAATCTCCTACCAAAAACATATATATTTGTGAAAATACAATAAATACAACTACTCCTAAAAGAGACACCAGTGGATACAGTACAACAGCCAGGATACATCTACATCTGCGAGAACTCAACATCACATGAAGGGGGTAAGATACAAGCCGCAGCCAGGCGGGACCTGAATGCCCTCCCACCCCAGAACCCGGCGGGAAGAAAGGAGTCGGAACGGGGAGGGAGTGAAAGCCCAGGACTGCTAGACAACCAGCTCTAGAAATCCGCAACTGGAGCGCAGACACAAGGTGCATGGGGTGCTGGATATTAGAGAAACGGAAAAGCAAAACCTGTGGGCAGGACTCTGCAAGCGGTGCCCCTGAGACAAAAGAAAAGTGAGTGCTTCCTGCAAGTCTTAAAGAGACAGGGACCCCATGGCTGGCCAAAGTCTTCCCAGCACGCTTGGCCAGCAGCTGGGAAACCCGGGGAACTTTAGGCACCCTAAACCCCTGGGTGGCTGCGCAGCTCTGAAGCCTGAACGGCACTATGCAGCATGCCAGTCATTCCCCCAACTGCCGTGGACCCCGACACACTGGCCGAGTAGTGGGACAGTGGCAGTGCGCACTGGGGACAGCGGCGTCAGAGGGGACCAGGAGAGGCCCGTGTACAATGGCGGCGCAAGAGGGGACCAGGAGCGGCTTGTGAGAGCCCAACGCGGCAACTGAGCAGCGCAGGAGCAGCCCGCGTGTGCTGGCAGCAGCGGTGCCAGAGAGGCCTAAGAGAGGTCCACACAAGCCTGCGGTGCGGCAACCGAGTGGCCCGGGAGCGGCCCATGTGTGCCAGCAGCAGCGGCGCCAGAGGGGCAAGGGAGAGGCCCACGTGCACCTGAAGCGGTGCCAGAGGGAGAAGCCATGCTCCCAGCAGCCGACCAGAATCCCAGCCCGAAGCACAGCCACCTGGGCCAGACCCAAAGGCTGCTGCTGGTACACAGCTGCCTGGCAGGGGCGCCGCTATCACGGAGGAGTGCACCTGGCATGCCTGCCACTCCCCACAGGGCTCTGCACTGCTCTGGAGACCCCACCCACAGGAGCTTAGGGGACTAACCTGGTGGCTGCTCCAGGAGTGCGGGTAACCGACACAGGCAGCGGAGAAGGGCAAGGCATCCAGCAAGCAGGAAAGGACTTTCTTCTCCCAGCTGACACACCCACAACCTGCCTACAGCCACCGCTATCAACATGAAAAGGCAGAAAAATTTGGTCCAGTCCAAAATAGTCCGGACAACCTCTGAGAGAGGATCTGCAGAGACAGACCTAACCAGTCTCCCTGAAAAAGAATTCAAAATAAAAATCATAAACATGCTGACAGAGCTGCAGAGAAATATACAAGAGCTAAGGGATGACATAAGGAGGGAGATTACAGAAATGAAACAACCTCTGGAAGGATTTATAAGCAGAATGGATAAGATGCAAGAGGCCATTGATGGAATAGAAACCAGAGAACAGGAATGCATAGAAGCTGACGCAGAGAGAGATAAAAGGATCTCCAGGAATGAAACAATATTAAGAGAACTGTGTGACCAATCCAAAAGGAACAATATCTGCATTATAGGGGTACCATAAGAAGAAGAGAGAGAAAAAGGGATAGAAAGTGTCTTTGAAGAAATAATTGCAGATAAATTCCCTAAACTGGGGGAGGAAATAGTTGCTCAGACCACGGAAGCACACAGAACTCCCAACAGAAGGGACACAAAGAGGACAACACCAAGACACATAATAATTAAAATGGCAAAGATCAAGGACAAGGACAGTGTATTAAAGGCAGCCAGAGAGAAAAAAAGGTCACATACAAAGGAAAACCCATCAGGCTACCATCAAACTTCTCAACAGAAACCTTACAGGCCCAAAGAGAATGGCATGAAATATTTAATGCAATGAAACAGAAGGGCTTTGAACCAAGGATACTGTATCCAGCATGATTATCATTTAAATATGAAGGAGGGATTAAACAATTCCCAGACAAGCAAAAGTTGAGGGAATTTGCCTCCCACAAACCACCTCTACACGGTGTCTTAGAGGGACTGCTCTACATGGGAGCACTCCTAAAAAGAGTACAGAAAAAAACACCCAACATATGAAGAATGGAGGAGGAGGAATAAGAAGGGAGAGAAATAATCATCAGACTGTGTTTATAATAGCTCAATAAGCAAGTTAAGTTAGACAGTAAGGTAGTAAAGAAGCTAACCTTGAACCTTTGGTAACCACGAATCTAAAGCCTGCAATGCCAATAAGTACGTATCTTTCAATAATCACCCTAAATGGAAATGGACTGAATGCACCAATTAAAAGACACTGAGTAATAGAATGGATAAAAAAGCAAGACCCACCCATCCTCCCCAGTCCCTTTCCCTTTGTGTCCCTCTCTTATGCATCCTGAGTACATTAGTCACCGCACTTACCACTTGCTTTACAACCATCTGTTTGGGTGGCCCCCTTTCTCATCAGTCTGTGTGCCTGGGGGCAGGGCTGGGTCTCATTCCTCCCGCAGCCCATGGGGAGCCTGGCCCCTGGCATATGCTAAAAGCTTAGTGAGTGTTAAGTAAATGAGGACCTGCCCATTGTGACAAATGGATAGTCTCAGATAAAGAGCTATGTGACACTGAGGGTTAGGGGATTATCCCCCTGTAAAAGGGTAAGGTGGGAGGTGAAAGATGGGAAAACTTAAAAAAAAAACATTAAATAGCTGAATTGTGAATACATTTCTAATCAGTCAAGTTTTCCTTCTATAGATATGCACAAGGGGTAAAGAAGAATTTGAGGCAGGTCAGTAGACAGCAGACAGGTCCGTGCTCCCTACACCCACCCAGATGATCAGGCTAGAAGTGGATCGGAGCCACACTGCCAAGCTAACTCTCTGCCTGAGCCAAGCAGCTGAGCTTCGGGCTCTGTCCCCACCCTTCAATGGCTCCGGGGCCCTGGGAGATCTTCACCGCAATCATCGGGAACTCTGCCCAAACAGCCATGTCCCCAGAATGGAATCTGTGCATTAGTCGGTGTTCTCCAGACAACAGAACCAGAAGGCTACACGCACATGGAGACTTATGCATTACTGGCTCACACAATTATAGACGCTGAGAGGTCACATTATCTGCTGTCTGCAAGCTGGAGCCCCAGGAAAGCCGTTGTGCTGATTCAGTCTGAGTCAAAAGGCCTGAGAACTAGAGTTGCTGATGGTGTAAACAGGCGGGTGAAGTGTTCCTTCCTCTGTCTTTTGTTCTGTTCAGGCTTTCAGTGGGTTGGAGGATGTCCACCCACATTGGGGTGGACCATCTACTTATCCTGAGTCCACCAATTCAAGTGCTGAATCCCATCCTGAAACACCCTCCCAGACACAACCAGAGATGTTTAATCTGGCACCCCTTGCCCAGTTGACGCACACAATTAATCATCATAATTGAGTAATTAAGTAGTCAGGCCAATTGAGAGTTATCAACTTTTATAAACTGTGGGGAAATACATATAATAAAATTTACCACTGAGACCATTTTTAAAGCATAGAGGGATTAAGTATATTCATTTGGTGTAATCATCACAACTACCCATGTCCAGAATCTTTTTACCTTCCCAAACTGAAACTGTCCCCATCAAAACACTAACTCTCCACTCCTCCCTCCACTGGCCACCATTCCACTGCCTGTCTCTGTTAGTGTGACTACCCTACGTGTCACATTAGAGTGGCATCATACGAGTACTTGTCCTTCTGTGACTGGTTTATTTCACTTAGCACAGCATCTTCAAGGTTCATCCATGTTGTGGCATGTCAGAATTTCTTGTTTTATTTTATATTTTTAAAGGTCAAGTACTTTATGTGAGAAATCATCCCAGAAAATACCAGTAGGGGAACAGGAAAGTAAGACAGGAATGGAAGGGGGCCAATAAAGGGTGTTTGATCAAGTCATCACTGTAGGTAAGCAGAGGTCAAGTCCACTGGGGAGCTCTGTGAGCCAACATATGACACAAATGTGGAACCTTGTTACCTAAGGAGAACTGGAGTATTTATCCATCAATTCCTATCTACCATTGGTTGAGGGCTGCTTCAGAGAGGCACTGATTCTTCAGTACTTTTGGGTTGCCATGCATCTGGGCAGAGAGCGCTCTGGTGGCCAGAGAAAATCTTCAGTCAAGTAGATGCAAATGCTAGCAGTTTGAAGTCAACTGGCATGCACAGACACGGCAAGTCACAGGTTGCGTGGGTGGTCTACTATAGAATGGATGTGACTTTATTAAATCACTTCTCATTTAAGTTGCTTACGTTTTTTAGCTTATACAAACAAACCTCCAACAAGTATTCCATCCATGCTCCTCATGCACATGTGCAAATATTTCTTTAGGATAGATGCCTACAAGAGGGACCACCCATTACACAATGTTTCTAATTTTAATCTCCCAGGCTGGGGAATGTCTACTGTGATCCACTCTGAACTCCAGGCTGCCAGAATACAGACATCTTCTCTTCCTTAGTCCGTTAATCTTGCCTTCTCAGGAATTCTTCCAAAATTGAAGACCTGAGAACATCTAATGACTTTCCTACTGCACTGAATGGGATTTCAACAGCCTCATCTTCTCTCCATAGTCTATCCCTATAACTTTACCCTTGTCTTCTGCCTGAAAACCTGCTGCTGCTGGTTTATTCAGATTGTAAGTAGTACAGTACTAATAAAAAATCAGATTCTGGAGCAACCGGTTTCTTGTATTTGGTCAGATATGTCACCTTTATTTACCTGCATAGGTAGGCTGTCATTTCCAAATAAAGAGCACCTGTACACAGCTTCAGACTGCAACTCTGTAATGCCTTTACACAGTAGCTAGGATACAATTATGAATTTATAAAATTTTTCAATTAAATTAATTCTAATTTTTATTTCTACTTTTTAAGTCAACTTTATTAAACTAGTTTACATGCAATACATGTTTTACGTTCAATGAGTGTATTTGACGTCAAATACATGCAGGTATCACTACCCCAATCAAAATAGAGATCATTTTTCTATCTTGTCCCTTTCTGGCTAATCCTTCCCACTCTTGAACCAAGGAATCACTCAGTTGCTTTCCATCAGCATAGATGTTTTGCCTGTTCTAGAATTTCATAAAAATGGAATTATACAGTATGTACTCTCATATGATATTTCTGTCACGCAAAATGTTTGAGATTCACCCATGTTGTTGCTTGTATTGGTAAATCTTTTCTATTACTGAATAAATTCCATTGTACAGATGGATCACAGTTTGTTTATCCATTCATCAACTGATCGACATTAGAGTTCTCTCCACCTTTGAGCAATTATAAACAAAGTTGTTAAAAATATGCACGTATGTTTTTTTCTGGACATGTTTTCATTTCTCTTGAGTAAAGACCTGAAATGTGCATTCAAATCTTTGTCCATTTAAAAAATGGAGCATAGGTATATTTTACATATTCTGTATGTAAGTCCTTTGTTGGATGTATGCATTGTGAATATTTTCTCCCATTCTATGGCTTGCTTTTTCAAATCTTCTTAACAGTGTATTGGAGTAGAATTTTAAATTTTTGAAAAACTGCAATTTTACGTTTTTCTTTTACAGATATTGTTGTAAAGAGATCTTTGCCTACCATAAGGAAATAGGATTTCTTCGTATATGATTGCTGTATCACAATGTAAATGTATGTTTACTTTTTATTACCCAACCAAATTATTGAACAAAGTGACAGTGACTGCTTTCTCACCCAAAATGTGAGAGTTCCAGTTGCTCAACCTCACCAGCACTTGGGATCTCTTAATTATTAATGATGGTAAACATATTTTCATCTTCTCACTGGTCACTTGTATAGCTTCTTTTGTGAAATGTGCAAATCTTCTCCCCATTTAAAAAATTGAGCATAGGTATACCTTACATATTCTGCAGGTAAGTCCTTTGTTGGATGTATGTATTGTGAATATTTTCTCGCAGTCTATGGCTTGCTTTTTCAAATCTTAGCAGTCTATTGAAGAGTAGTATTTCAAATTTTTGATAAACTGCAATTTATCTATTTTTTTCTTTTATGGCTAGTGTCATAAAAAGAGATCTTTGAGTACCATAAGGCCATTAAGACTTTTTCTTATATTTTACTTTTACATTTAAGTTTATGACTTTATTTAGAGTTATTTTTGAGTATGGTATTATGTCAATGGTTTTTTATCTATCTCCTTCCCAGTTTGGATATCCAGTTCTAGCATTATTTATTGAAAACAGTATTTTTTTCTGTTGAATTTTCTTAGCACCTTTGTTGAAAAATCATTTGATCAAATATGGATATGCCTACTTCCAGAAACTCTATTTTGTTCCATTGAATTATGTGCCCTTATGCCAATGCCACATTATCTTAATATAGCTTGGTTGTATGTCTTGAAATCGGGTAAACTTATTCCAACTTTGTTCTTTTTTACCAAAACTATTTTCCTTTATCTAGCTCACTTGCAGTTCTTTATAGATTTTGGATCAGTATGTCAAATTCTAAAATAAATAAAGGCTTCTGGGATTTTGGTTTGTACTTCACTGAGTTCATACATCAATTTGAAAAAAAACTGACACCTTATCAATACTGAGTCTTCTAATTTATGAATACAGTGTATCTTCAGTTATTTGGTTTTTGTTGAGCAATGTTTTGTACTTTTCAGAGTACCACAGATCTTGAATATATTAAGCTTATCTAGAAGTATTTCAAGATTTGTAGTGCTATTATAAATGGCATTGGTATTAAGAAATCAATTGGCTTGTTTATAGTGACTTTGTATCCTGTGGCCTTGCTAAAGTCAGTACTAGTAGGTTTTTTCCTAGATTTTTGAGGATTCTCTAATTCTATTACCCTATAAATAAAAAAGTTTTATTCTAGTATTTAGGGCTTTTCTTTTTCTTGCCTTATTGCACTGGTTAGGACTTCCAATGAACAGTGAGTAGAAAAGATGAGAGAAAACCCCATCACCTTGTTCCCAACCTCAGGGAACAGTGTTCTCTCATTCAGTCTTTGAGCATTATGTATAATGTTATTGGTAGGTTTCTCAGATGCTCTTTGTCAAGTTCAAGAAGTTTCCCTCTGGTTTCAACCTGCAAGAATTTTAGTTTCAAGTGTTTGTATTTCACCATGCTAAAAGATGTTGGGACTCTAGGCCTTTGTTCTGTTTTCTCTAGTAGTGTGAGGTAAAGAGCAAGGTTTTGGAGTCAAATAGATTTGAACTCTGCCACTTTCCAACTGTGTGACCTTATTCAAATGCTCTGTCTTCCACTTCAAATTTCCTCATATGTAAAATAAGGAGAACTGATTTTTAAAGTTTACTGTGAATATATGATACACTGCATGTATCTGCCACATAGTAGATACTCAAAATATCACTACCCTCTCTCCATCCTTTACCTTCTTAGTTTTTGACTTTATAATGACATTTATAATGTCTGCCCAAATTTCACAGTAGAGTTTTTTAAAATGGGTATTGGTCATAGGAAGGTCAGGATCTCATCAGTGGGTGAGAATTCCATATGTTGCAGTAACATGTGACAGCCAATCAGGTGCTTTCCTCAGCTGACTGTGGGTGGATTCCATAATTATTCCCAGGCTAAGATTTCCTGGGATTAACATGTTGTCCCAAAAAGTACAAAATAAATGCAATGTTTCGAATGATACCTAAGTATATCATGTTCACTGCTTTTAATAGTATATCCACAAGGAATGATTCACAAGTCTTGGCTCTAATTTAGATGTACAGAGAAACTTTATTGTTAGTCCACATACATGTGTTCTTAGACCTGGAATTCTCCAACTCTGAGTACAGCAGGAGCGGTGTTGTTGACTGGGGGGAAGAAAGAGCTGTTTCCTGCATCCCGGCTGTAGTGCCTGTCTCCACTGTCAGAACCAGTGGGACAAGCACACAAGGTTTAAACTTCTGTGTTTTGTTTGTAGCTGCGTAGGCAGGACCTCCATCTGGCTGGCCTGACACCAGGGCAGGGACTACCACTTTTTGAGCCAGTGAAGCAGGCCAGGAGGAAGACACAGCAGGCTTCATATGACAGTTGGGGGCCTCATAGCTGAGTAGCCAGCCAGTGGAATGGAGCGCGTGAAGCTCCTGAAATTTCCCAACTTGCTGGGCAGAGCATGCCCAGACAACTTTGTCCACTTATCCCTTGTCCCCCACAGCAAGTTCTGGGCAAACACCACCCCTTCACCAACCCTCTTACTGCTAGGAAGCCTTTCAGACCACCTGCCTTTCCCTTGTCCCAGACCAGCCAGATGTGGTTCCCTATCTTCCACAAATGGCTGGATTCTCAATCTCTCCAAGTATTCTTAATGCCTTGGCTTTCCAACCCCACTGATCTCCAGAGCACAACGCAATGTAGGTTTTTGCTCACACAGCAGATCTCCAGGGTGGCGGCTCAGCATAGCAAGCAGTGTAGGAATAGCTTTACTCCCCTCCTCTTCTGGAGGGAATTTTGCAGTATTTGAGCTGGCAACGACAAAAACAGGCAGCAGACGCCACTTTGGAACTTGAGTTTGTAGTGCATTCCAAGAGGCTCCAAACAAGCGTCCAGCCTGTTTCAAGATGGGTACCAGGTCACAAATCCGCAGCTTTACCTACTGCACTAAAACCTTATGTGCACACATGATCTCCCCATTCTGCTGCTCTTCCCTGACTGGAAGATCCTCTGTCCGCTAAGGCCTGAGAACCATGCCTGGAGATTTTTATTTGCTTAAGACACCTGCCCCTGGACTTCCTGGATGAATGGTCAGAAATCAGAGTGCAGAAGACTGTCATCTCCCCCCTTACAGAGCTGTTTTCAAACACATTTGGGCTAACAATTCTGCTTCTGGAACCTAGGCTTTTTGATGGAGTCATACAGAAAGGGGTGTGGAATTGGGATAATTTTCCACAATACAGTTTTCCAGTCGGTGGTCCTGAGAAGAGCAGGCAAATCCTACATCAAAGCCGTGAGGGAGAATCTTGTGCATAACTGGTGGAAGAAGGAAGAGGGAAGCTTGCCTTTCGTGTCTCAGTACCATACATTGCTTCGTCATCCCTCTGAATATGAAGTTAGTTGGTGCAAATCATCTAAGGTTTCCCATGATAAAAACCCAAGTCCTGGAAGATGTCTGCAAGTTGTTCTTGTTTCAAACCCCAGCAGGAGTTCTGTTAAATAAAGCTCACTGTGATTTGCATGCAAGGCTGTAAATATCTTCAGATGTATCAGAACATAAACGAATTTTCACCAGAAGAGAAAACTGAAAGTATTGAAAAAATAAGAATAGACTGCATTTCCCTTTGGCCAAATAGTACACGTCTGAGAAAATCTGCACAATCAGATTCCCGGTGGACAGAGATCTGGGCTGCTGGGAAAGAGGCGGGAGGAGGACTTGCCACTGTACTTTCCATGTGCACAATGGACTGTGAATCATGCAAAGGTCTTACTTGTGTGAGACAGTACATTAAAATCCTTAAAAAGGTAAAAGCATATTTAGCAGAAGCATGATGTTCCAAGATACGCAAATGAAGAATTTCGGGTCTTGGACTTGGAGGCTGAAGGGCCTTTCTTTGTCAGGCTAAGGTTTTCCAGCAACAGAGCCCCCGCTGTGGTCAACAGGGCCTACAGATACAGCCCTGGGGACGCACGGGCTGCTTCCAAAAGCCCGATGTGCACGGTGCACTAAACAGGCCACGACTGCAGACATCCCCATATCAAATGGAGGGCTGCAGTGGCCATGAGTACCGGGGTGCTTATCAGAGCACACGTTCCCACAGGAACAGAAAGCCTAGCCTCTGCGGCAGTCATGAGCAGTAGGAAGCAGTGGGGCCCCCACCGCAAAATAGGTCTATGGACACAGAATGAAAGTAGCGGGAACATCAGCTAGGACCTTGGTGCTGTGAGCCCGAAAAATGATTTGTGAGCAGCCAAGAGAGGCACCCAAAAAGGGTGTGGCCCTGTAAGCTGGAAAAGCACCTGTGCTCTTGCCTATCTGCCAAAGTGCCTATTGAATGCCTCCCCCTCCCTCACTGCAGAATGTTCAACCCCGTAGATTCTAGGCCTGTTTAGATTCAAACTTGCCCTCACTGAGTCGGATGCTGAGCAGTTGGTGGAGGCGGCTGCTCTCTTGGACTGGACTGGGTTCTTCATGTCTAATTGACAAGAAGCTGTCGTTGGCTCTCAGCCCGTGGGACTGACTTCAGGAGGTAAGGCCTGAAGGCTGGGTGGGATTGTTTCAGGGGCCCCCACCTACCAGTCCCTGGGATTCAAATGTGACTCCTATCCGGGCACAGTGGTAAGACCTTCAAGGGGGGAGAGAGCTCTTGCTCAGAGGGTATCTCACCTTGGAGGTGGGGGGGCCTCCAGAAACCTGAGGAAGCCTGGGGAGGTGCCTTCTGGATGTGAGTCAGGTGACACAAGGGAAATGCCTGAGCAGGGAGAAGGGACTGCCGCCAACAGGCTGCTGCTTTCTAGGAGACAAAGCCATGGGCACTGAGTTTGGGGAGGCTGTGGTGGCGGCACGGGACAATCCCAGGAATGCCCAGTCCTGAGTCTTTCTCCTGCACACAGGGCTGGCCCTACGCTGTCTCAAGGGATCGGAAGTGGACTTTACCAGACCCCGCAGTCCACTAGTAGAGGTAGAGAGACTTGAAGTCAGAAAATTGTCCAGGGACTCTATCTATGGCCAAGTCTGTAGGCACATGGTTCTCTTCAAGAGCAAGGTCACAACGTCCCAACTGCTGGAGCCCAGACCTCCTGCCCTCCCTCCAGCCAGAGCTCCTCTCCTCTGGGCAGTGGACTGTTGTTGGGCTCAACGGGGACAGGGCAGCTGGGTGACGCCAGCAGGATAGGGCTTGGGTTCCTGAGTCATCCTGAATCCTTCTCCCTGTGAGGAGACTCAGTTCTGCAGAGCCACTTCCTCCTGTCCATTATCTCACAAACTTGAGCTTTGCGTTCACCTCTGAGATGAGGCGTTTACTTGTGTGTGAGTCACTCACCAAGGATGATAGTGGACGTGGAGTGTGGTTGGTTGTCCCATGGAACATCTAGATGGTGATTCCTTTTCAAACCGGAGGGATCCTCCCCTGACTGCCCACTGCTCTCCATTCCCAGCCCTTTCCCAGGCTTGGTGGCCACACTGGTGCCAAGTGACAGAATTCAGGGCATACAAGACCTCCTCCACTGACCCTCTCTTGGGAACAGAGCTCCTGACTGGTGGCAGGGACACTGGCCCATGTTGAGGATGTGCTGTGGGTGGTTCTGGATGGGTTGTCAGGGTCCTGGGGCCTTTCCTGTACAGAGGGACATTTCAAGTGCACTGGTGTGCTGCGTCAGGCAAGAAAGAGAGGGATTTACGTGGGCACAGGAACTGAAAAGCACAGGGGCATGGGCCTGGTGTTTTAGACACTGCCAGTTCTCAAGGCCCCAGGTCCCGGACCATACCTGGGATGAGCGCCCTGTGGCTTATAGTCTATGGTTGGCTTCGTGCCCACAGGTGTTTGCAAGTCTTGTGTGGAGACATCAATGAGGGCAGGGCTGGGTGGCACAAACACAGCACCTGCTGGGAGGTCTCTTCTTGGCAGAGTGGTCTGGGGGCCTGAGTGGGGCAGACGTTTCCACAGGAACAGCCTCAGCTGGTTGGGGCCTGACTGTCCTTGCAGACAGCTGTGCCCTGACCGATTCCACTAGCAAACTGGCCCCTGAGTCCTGGGCACCCTTCCCAGGACATATACTCTCAGCACCTCTCCTGTCTTGACAGCATTTCCAGTGCTGGGCCCGCAAGGGACTGTGAATCTTGGCAACTTGATTCACCATGCTTCCCTCAGCCCCTTCCATCCCTGGCCCCCCACACTGTGCCCCCTGGCAGCAGCACCCACTGAACCTTCTGGGACTAGTGTTGCCTCCAGGAAGCACTCTGGTGCTGCCGGCTTTCCCCAGCACGTCTTTGGTGGCACGACAGTAGGTCGTGGCCCAGGCTGGCCCTGGGCCTGCAACATCTCTGTCCATGTCAGGCCGAACAAAAGTCCGTGCAGGCTCCCCAGGCTCAGACCCGTCTCCATGGAAGCACACCTGGGGCCCTCTGAAGGTGTGCTCGTGTCCTGTGCCCCAGTTCTTGGTGACCTCTGCATTGAAGCCCATCCTGCTTGCCACTCCTGCTGGGAGCACCCAGTCTACGATGGAGGCTGGTCCCTGCACCGTCCCACTCAAGCTGCAATGCCAGCTGAACAGCGGCCCTCTGCCCAACTGCCAGCGATACCCAGGCCTCGTCCACCTGGGGCTGCCAGGAGCAGCGGCCTGGCCTGCTCGCAGCCCACCGCCTCGCCCGGGAATGCCTGCACCAGCACCAGTGTCTACGAAAAGTTCCATCGCTGGCAGCATTACAAGCCCCTGGCCCGCAGGCACCTGTCCCAGAGTCCCGATGCAGAGGCACTGTCCTGTCTCCTCATGTGAGTGCCATCCTACGGGGTGCCATGGTGTCCACCCTGGATCAAGGGCAGAGTTGTCCTCGCTGTGACTGTACTATTTGTAGGGAGGTGGTCACTCCTGGTGGTGACATCATTTAGGCTGCATCTTGCGGGTGACCCCTGTGAGCCAGCCGGCCTCTGGCCGCAATGCTCACCACAGGCTCACTGCGGGCTCACAGTGAGGCCCCTGGCTGGCTGGCCCAGGGTTGGAGGTCGCATTCCCTGGGCTCTGTCTCCTTTTAACACAGGGCTGAGGGGCTGATGCCTGGGGATCCCATCAGGGAGGCAGGGAATCCCTGAACCCAGGAGACAGCTCTCTGCCCACCTGCCCTCCTGGGTGCAGGGTACAGGCCAGGAGAGGCGGGGGAACTGGTGCAGGGGGGCGGTTCACTCAGAGCCCAGAGCGGGGTACCCCACCCTGACTGGGCCCCTCCTGACTGGCCACTCCACTGCATTCAGAGCCCTGCAGAGCACTCGCCTTGGGCTATGCAGGCAGTGTGTGTCTGACGGCATGGCCTGTGCTTGCCGATTTGACACCCGTCGTTAAGCGGAAAGGGCCAATTTTAGGAGGAGGCCCACTCTCCAGGCCACAGAGGGCAGCTGTGGTGCAAGGGCACAGGTGGCCACAGTCCATGGCAGAGGCTTTTGGAGTCAGGTGGCGACCACAGTGGCCGGGAAGGCTGGCCTCTGCCGCCCAGACCCTGCTGGTCCCCTCCTGGGCTTAGTCCTCTGTTGGGGATGAGGGTTCTACGGTGTGGGATGGGACGGGCCGGTTCAGGGCTGTAGATGGTGAGTGACCCCCGTGGGCGAATTATAGCCCAGTACTTCAGACCCTGGCCCGCGTGAATCCCACCATGATGCTGGAGGACAGCCTATGGCAGTGCATGCAGGAGTGGCAGCATCATAGCCAGTCTGAACACCGGATATACTATGAGATGGTGGGAAAGTGAGTCAGGGTCCCAGGCCAAGGACTGGATGAAGACCTGCACCCCTCTGGAAGCGTGCCCCCCCACTTTGGGAGGCTGGCTACTCTATCCCCCTGCCACAGAGACCCACCTGGCCGGGCGCTGACTTTTTCTGTCTAGACATGAAAGTCTCAGGACATTGGGGGGGTTCAGACTCTGGCACTGGGGCTGTGCATAGGGTCGGGCACCCCCAGGCAGCCTGCCTCCCCACCATGGCCAGGGCCATGATACACCATGCCCTTGCCATCTGACCCCTCCACTGGCTGCTTCCCTTCCTGGGACCAGGAGGCCTCTTCCTCAAGGGGCCTTGCCTCCCTTGCCCCAGGTTCATGGAGTTTGAGGCCAAGGAGGCGAGGCAAATGCGGTGGATGCAGGCAGCACAGGGCCTGCCTCCTCCAGTGCACCTCAGGCCTGGTCCTGAGGCGCCCTCAGCCCCAGAGTGGGGCCAGAAGCAAGGTATGCTACCACGTTCCCCAGGAGCCAAAGGCCAGAGGCAGTGGGAGCCTCGGAAGGCCATGGTCCCTAACATGGCCCTCCTCATCCGGGGGGGCATTGGGCAATGACCTTGATGCCACCAGCAGCCTGGGGTCTCCCCTGGTCCTGACAGGAATGGGCCAGGTTCAGGACATGGCCACACCCCTCTGCCCTGATCAGAGACCCACAGGGTGTGCTGAAAGGGGCCGAGGGCTGGGAGGAGGGTGGGCCTCCCTCCCCAGCATGAAGCCCTCGGAGGCCCTGTGCCCCTCCCGCACCTTGGTACCTGTGGACCAGCTGGTCCTGACCCCCCACGGGAATGGCCCCGAGGCTCGGTCCTCCCTGAGCATGCTCGGTGCTGGGGAGGTGCCGCCGGGCCACCCACACTCCTTCCCTGCACCCTCCTCAGCTCGTATCCCCGAGAAGGCCAGCGCCGGGGCCGAGCCCGGCACCGCCCAGGCACACCGATGCCATCAGAGCCCGCACACCAAGGCACCGATGGAGAACACTCCCGAGGCCGTGACCGAGAACCTCGGCATCACAGAGGGGCTGCTGGGGCCCAGTGGCCCAGCTGAGGGGGGCGCCCGGTGGAGAACGGGGAGCGGAGAGCTCCAGGCCACCACCGGGAGAGGAGGGCGACTACCCAGACCCGGGTCTCCTGACCTTCCTGGATGAACTCTGTGCCCAGGACAAGTACTTCCTTGCCAAGGTGCGCTGGCCCTGACCTGGGTGCCACAAGATTTTGGGGAGCAGCACTTCCACCACCCAGGTCTGGGTGCTGCCCAGGCAGCTGGGATTAAGTTTGTTTATTTCTGAGCTCTGTTGTGTTTGTGATGGTGGATGTGCATGTGCAGGTGTGTAAATGTGTATCTGCGTGTTGTACAGATAACCCAGGTGAGCCAGGGGTGTGCGGGTTATTGGTGTACTTGTCTCTGTGTGCGTGTGTGCGCATGGGTACCTGTATGTATACTTGTGTGGGTGTGCACGTTTGTGTGTGTGTCTCGTGCGGGGTTTGTGGCATGCACATATATACATGTGTATATGCTGTGCTTGTGCATGTGTGCCTGTGGTTGGGGACCATGACCACATCTATCCAACACCCCCTTGTTGTGGAGCATGGGGCTGGTCTCTGCTTTTCCCTTGCCCTCCGCGTCCACCTGGTGCCCAGGAGATCCCCTCCAAGGGTGCTCACAGCCTCTTCCTTCTGTGCCAGGTGGACGCAGTGGTGCACCCATGCTTCCTGTCAGAGTTGCTCTCCCCGGATCCCAAGCTGGACCGCTTGGCCCTCGCTGAGGAGCTGGAGCAGGAGGAAGGACTGTCCTTAGCACAGGTGAGCCCTCAGAGGGAGTAACCCAGGTGAGCCAGGGCAGGGGACCCCAGGACAGGATTCCTTCTTGACTGTCCCCCTGCGTTGCATGGCAGGAGTGGCTGGGAGGGCCTCTCTGAGGGTGGGGGCTGGGCAGGAGGACGGCAGGGAGAGGATGGGGAGCTGGGGAGGAGAGGGAGGATGCAGGCTGGGGTACCAAGCAGGAGGATGAGGTTGGCAGGAGAGCCACAGTGGCTGTTGTTGGCATGGCACCTCCTCCCCTTCAGGCAGCCTCACAGTCCCCTCTCCTCACAGCTGGAGCACAAGCGACTCCTGGAACTGAGGCAGGAGGAGGGTGTGCAGGCCCCCCTGAGTCACGGCGCACCCCGACTGGACTCAAGGCCTTCTGAGTCTGAGGCCGGCCAGGGTACCCAGAGCCACAGCCATGGCCCCCAGCTAGGGGCCAGCGACCAAGCCTGCCCACCAGAGGCTGGTTGCGGCAGCACCAGATGCACAGCCTAGCAGATGCCGGCGTGTCCAGGCCCAAAGCCTTTGCTGCCTTCTCCAGGATGCCAGGAGTCCCCTCCACTGAAGGCTGGCTGGCTGCACCCTGCCCCCCAGGCTTGGGGGTGCACTTCCCCTAGCCTGGCACCCAGGCTTACCAGTGCTCCGGGAGAGACCTGTGCTGCTCAGGAGGCACTGGGGCCCACGGACAGGCCCAGTGAGGATGAGGAGGAGCTCCCCAGCCTGGCCTACCTCCTGGCCTCTACGAAAATCCTGCCACCCTGGGGACTGCGCCAGAGGCCTACTCCGGGCTCAGACCTCCTCTGCCCTGGAGTACCCCAGGACCAGTCTCCCCAGAGGCCAGGTCTCAGCCCCGCTGGCCTTCCAGCTGCCAAGGCCAGCAGTCAGCCCCTGTGTGCAGGCACAGCCCCTGCTGAGAAGACACCCCTGCCAGGGGCCAGCCTCGGGCTCGCTGGGGTGCCAGCCTTGGGTCTGGGCCGCCCCACACAGCCCCAGAAGAGAAAGGGGGACCCTTTTGTCCCAGGGAAGTGTAAGAAGCCACACTGCAGCCAATAGGGAGGAGCCGGCCCTCCAGGACAGCTTCGGGGTCCTCCATATCCCAGTACTGATCCTGGCTACCGGGGGACAGGGGGGTGGGGTGGGAGAGGCAGGAGGGCAGGGTCCCTGGTGTTGGGTGGTTGGGGGGTGGGATAAGAGGGTGGGGAGAGGTGTGTGGTGTTGGGGGGGGTTTCAGCCCATTCGGGCGTTGTATGTAAATGCAAATAAAGCCTGTTTTGTTAGGAAATGCTATGGGCTTCTCCATGGTAAGGGGCGACGAAAGCAAGAAGGTCCCGGGCTTCGGGATCCAAGGTGACATCCCCGTTCCCCCTCCAGATTCACGTGCATTCTCCAGATGGCTCCCGACAGCCCACCGCCCCCATAAGCCCCCAGCCCCTCCCCTGGGGGGCCAGCCTTGGCTCTGGGGCTGGGTTGCCCCTCACAGGCCCAGAAGAGAAAGAGGGACCCTTTTGTCCCTGGGAAGTTTAAGCAGCAGCACTGCAGCCAGTAGGGAGGAGCCGGCCCTCCAGGGCAGCTTCGGGGTCCTCCACATCCCAGTACTGATCCTGGCTGCCGGGGGACAGGGAGGGTTGGGTGGGAGAGATGGGAGGGCGGGGCCCCTGGGGTGGGATAAGAGGGTGGTGGGAGAGGTGTGGGGTGGTGAGGAGGTTCAGCCCATTAGGGCATTGTCTGTAAATGTAAATAAAGCCTGTTTGGTTAGGAAATACTCTGGGCTTCTTAGCGGGAAGGGGCACCTAAAGCAAGAAGGTCCCGGGCTTTGGGATCCAAGGTGCTGTCCCCGTTCCCCCTCCGGATTCATGTGCATTCTCCAGATGGCTCCTGACAGCCCCCCCCCCGCCCCCATAAACCCCCAGCCCCATCCCTGATCCTCTCGAGGCCTCTTTTGGGAGTCCGCAGGACACAGCTTCATCACAGGACCCCAAACGTCTAAGGATGGCAGCTGCTTGGTCCTGTGCCCTCTGCAGCAGCAGCTGACTTTCTGCACAGAGCCTGCAGCAGCCCTTGTCTAGAGGGGGCCCTCCCTTTCTCGGTGAAACGGGCTAGTAGGGCGCTGGGGGAAGTACTTTCCATTGGAATCTTTCTGAAGGAGCTTGTAAATTTAAGGAGGGTACAGTAAAAGCAAACTTTTTCCTGCTAAAGCTAAAGAAATTGTAAAAAAACAATCTTTAAGATCAGTGATAGCCATGTCCCAGTCTTTTGCAATCATAGATGGAGAAGAGAGGCCTTGTTGTAAAGGTTCCATAGGTTTAAGGACTGCATTAACTTTTTCTTAATTCATGTAAGAGTCTCCATTTTCCTGACTTCTTTACAACTAATACAGGGGAATTCCACAAGCTTGTGGAAAATCTATTTATTTAGCTCAAGCTGTTCTTAAACTACTGTGTGTAAGGCTGCCAGTTTTTCTTTGAGAGGCCACTGATCCACTCAAACAGGTACAGGGATAATGTTTCCCTGTCTGTGAGCCTTTTTGAAATTTCTTAATACATTAGCCCCATCAGCTTGTCTGAGGGTGGCAGCATGTCTGAGGTGCCCCCTTGTGGGGGCAACCTGTAACAATTTTTAATATATTTGTGAAGTTCCACAAAACCTTTTAAAAAATTTTCACTCCTGGTGTTTTTAGGAGGGCACGGATAAATTTAAAGTAATCCTCCAGATTATCTGCTTTAGTTTCATGTTGGCCCAATATAGTGTCTCTGATGTCTTGATCCTGTCCTTTCGTACGCTATCCCGGGAGTCTTACCGTATCGATGATCTTCAGGAGCTTTCCTGCTCTGAAGTCCCTGTTTGGGCACCACTTGGCTCCCCCCTGCCTCTGACCTGCAAATTAGGAGGGAATGCGACAGAATGCTTAGTATCTGAAAGGCCAGCCAGGGGACTCAAGGCGTCACAGCACAAGAGAGGTGCCAAAAAGGCACCCCTCGTATTTATTGAGCAAATGAAACCAAACATCCAAAGAATTCTGAGTAGGGGGTTCAACACATGATCAACACACAATCATTATCTGACCTCGAGTCCAGCCCTAGGGTGTGACGCTCCTCAAGGACACAGAAACCATGTGAGGGCAGTCACGAGTTGTAAGAACTGTTTTGGCTTTACGCATTCTGTCACTGATCATGCATCAGGAGTTGTCAGAGAAACAATCAGGTCATATGTATTTGTACGTTTGATTTCCATATTACTTGATTTATGTATTAATCCCATTAATCCCACACCAGTCTTAGCCACTCCTCCTAGCATATATACAGTTATAGACAGCATCAACTTTCACTTCCAAGATTGAAGTATCTGACCAACATGGAAACCAAGTCCATGCTTTGCTCAGGAGACATCCGATTATTCAGTTGAAGTAGAGGAGAGCTTCCAATAACACCAGCACAGGATTTAAAAAATGATAGAAAGTTGACAAGAAACCAAAACATGTATATTTTAAAACTTAGCTCAAAAAAAAAAAACAAAAACACAAGTAAATAATAACAAGACTACACAAGATCTCAAACAATTTTGCATGGTCAAATTCTAACAATCTTTGAAATAACGGATGACTTCCTTGTACAGCAAAGAAAAAGATGGAGAGCTTTTTACATCATTCTATGAAGATAAATAATTTTTATACCAAACCAAAAAAGGGTAGCACAAAAAAACAAAATTAGAAGATCAATCTCATCTATGATTATACCAAAACATATCAATCGAATCCAACCATGTATGTTAAAAACCATAAAACCACTAATCACAATGACCAGGTAGGATTTAGTCATACAAGGTCACTACAGCATCAGTAAGTCTTTAATACAATTTAGTATAATAAAGGCTAAGTGAGATTAACTCTAATATATACCAATTATTACCCTGACATATATTTAAAGAGCAGCTGACAAACTTTAACTCTTATTCCTGATTAAAAAAAAAAAAACTCCTAACAAGTTGAAATAGAAGAATATTCCCTGACCTTGATAATTACAGGCAAAATACTAAAAGCATCCGCTAGAGTCAAACAAAGATAAGGGAGAACATGCTCACTTTAACAACTGAATATTGTACTGAGGCCCTTAGCCTATGTGAAAAATACATGGAAAACATATAAGATTAAAACACAGGGAAAAAATCGCCTTGTTTATAATGAACTTTTCACTTGGAAAACACAAAAAAATGTGAAGTCACTATACTAATATAAGTAAATAGTAAGCTGGCATGATAAAATAAGTACATAAAATTTTCCTACAGACCTACAATAACCAGACTTTAAGAGAAATGGGAGAAAAGATCCCAAAGGAATAAATTCTATAAAATAGCTAAGAATAAATCTGCAGGGATAAAAAATATACAGGGTGAAGGCCAATGTGAAGGTAACCTTCTTGAAGGACACTAAAAAATGAATAGCCCCTGCACCTAGCTAGTAAGCCACACATATTATGGATCAAGAGATTTGATATCATAAAAATGTCAATTCTTTCCAAACAAGATTTAAGAATATTCTAATCACAGTCCCATGAGAGCATTTTCCCTCTGCTTTGCAAGTGAACAATTCTAAATTCAGAAGAATTTATGATACTTACCAAAGAAAGTATGTATGAGATTTACCAAAGAAAGCCTTCAAGGAAAAAAGAGATATGGGGGAAACTAAGCACCTTCTAGCTTATTGTAAGTTTTCAATTTAAAGCTACTGACTTGAATTAGGGTGGGACATTAGGACACAATCCCATAATAAATACATTTGACAAAAGATTAATAAAAAAATGGCTTTTAAACTTAAGTAGTTATTAAAGAAAAGAAGATGAAAGAAGTGAGAAGGCAATTTACAGAAAGGAAAAGGGTCTTATTTAAAAAAGGATAAAGCATCTCACAAACATCTGGGGAAATCAAAATTAAAATGCAAAGATAACCTTTTTCTTTTTAGCCTTGGCAAACTTAAAAAGAGCAACATGAAATGCTGGCAGGAATATAAGGAAAAAGGTTTATTACAATCTTTGTAGAATATAATCTGGCACAATATTATATACATTTTATTAAAAGGTAAAATGAATGCATGATACTTAGAACTGCAATGCCATGTTTACGAAACTACCCTATAAATAATATCCATTTTATGAAAGACTTGGTACAAAGATATTCACTGCTTTCTTGTAACAAAAACAGCCAAAAAAAGAACACCCTAAATGTTAATTAATAAAGAAATAATTTAAAATTTTGGATAAAATTATGTATGAACTAATCTGCTGTAATATATTAAAGAATATTAATAATAAAGTAGATTGATATGTACTGAGATACAAATGCTACACACAAGCCTGTAATTCTACGGAAACAGTATGGTCCTACTTTAAATTTTGAAAAAATCCAGAATCACGGGAAGATGGTGGCGTGAGTAGTTCAGTGGAGATCTCCTCCCAAAAACATATATATTTATGAAAATACAATATAACTATTCCTAAAAGAGACACCAGTGGATACCGTACAACAGCCAGGATACATCTACATCTGCGAGAACTCAACATCACACGAAGGGGGTAAGATACAAGCCGTGGCCAGGCGGGACCCGAATGCTGCCCCACCCCAGAACCCGGCGGGAAGAAAGGAGTCGGAACGGGGAGGGAGTGAAAGCCCAGGACTACTACACAACCAGCTCTAGAAATCCGCACCTGGAGCGCAGACACAAGGTGACAGGGTGCTGGATATTAGAGAAACGGAAAAGCAAAACCCGCAGGCAGGTCCCAGCAATCGAAGCCCGAGACAAAAGAAAAGCGAGTGCTTTTTGCAAGTTTTAAAGAGACAGGGATCCCACAGCTGGGCGACCTCGTACCGGTACACTTAGCCAGCAGCTGGGAAACCCGGGGAACGTTAGGTGCCCTAACACCCTGGGTAGCAGCGCAGCTCTGAAGACCCTCACGGCACTAAGCAGCCTGCCAGTCGTTCCCCCAACTGGCGCGGACCCTGACACAGCGGCCCAGTAGTGGGAAAGTGGCAGCGTGCGCAGAGGGTGGCGGCACCGGAGGGGACTGGGACCGGCTCATGCGAGCCCGCCGCAGTGGCGACCAAGCAACCCGGGACCGGCCCGCGCGTGTCGGCAGCAGTGGCGCCAGAGGAGCCCAGAAGAGGTCCACGCAAGACCACAGTGGCGGCAACCGAGCGGCCTGGGAGCATCCCGCACAATCCAGTGGCGGCAGCGCCAGAGGGCATGAGAGAGGCCTGCGCGCACCTGCAGCGGTGCCAGAGGGAGCAGCCATGCTCCCAGCAGCTGACCGGAATCCCAGCCTAACGCACGGCCGCCCGGGCCAGACCCAAAGGCCGCTGCTGGCACACAGCTTCCCTGTAGGGATGCCGCTATCGTGGAGGAGTGCACCTGCGGTGCCTGCAACTCCCCGAAGGACTCCGCACAGCTCTTACGGAGACCCTACCCATAGCACCTTAGGGGATTAACCCAGTGGCTGCTCCAGGAGTGCGGGTAACCGACACAGGCAACAGAGAAGGGCAAGGCATCCAGCAAGCAGGAAAGGACTTTCTTCTCCCAGCTGACACACCCACAACCTGCCTACAGCCACTGCTATCACCATGAAAAGGCAAAAAAATTTAGTGTAGTCCAAAATAGTTCAGACAACCCCTGAGAGAGGATCTGCAGAGACCTAACCAGTCTCCCTGAAAAAGAATTCAAAATAAAAATCATAAACATGCTGACAGAGCTGCAGAGAAATATACAAGAGCTAAGGGATGACATAAGGAGGGAGATTACAGAAATGAAACAACCTCTGGAAGGATTTATAAGCTTATAAGCAGAACGGATAAGATGCAAGAGGCCATTGATGGAATAGAAACCAGAGAACAGGAATGCATAGAAGCTGATGCAGAGAGAGATAAAAGGATCTCCAGGAATGAAACAATATTAAGAGAACTGTGTGACCAATCCAAAAGGAACAATATTCTCATTATAGAGGTAACAGAAGAAGAGAGAGAAAAAGGGATAGAAAGTGTCCTTGAAGAAATAATTGCTGAGAACTTCCCCAAACTGGGGGAGGAAATAGTTGCTCAGACTATGGAGGCACACAGAACTCCCAACAGAAGGGACACAAAGAGGACAACACCAAGATACATAATAATTAAAATGGCAAAGATCAAGGACAAGCATAGAGTATTAAAGGCAGCCAGAGAGGGAAAAAAGGTCACATACAAAGGAAAACCCATCAGGCTATCATTAGACTTCTCAACAGAAACCTTACAGGCCAGAAGAGAATGGCATGATATATTTAATGCAATGAAATAGAAGGGCCTTGAACCAAGGATACTGTATCCAGCACAATAATCATTTAAATATGAGGAGGGATTAAACAATTCCCAGACAAGCAAAAGCTGAGGGAATTTGCCTCACACAAACCACCTCTACAGGGCATCTTACAGGGACTGCTCTAGATGGGAGCACTCCTAAAAAGAGCACAGCACAAAACACCCAATATAAGAAGAATGGAGGAGGAGGAATAAGAAGGGAGAAAAATAATCATCAGACTGTGCTTATAATAGCTCAATAAGCGAGTTAAGTTAGAGAGTAAGGTAGTAAAGAACCTAACCTAGAACCTTTGGTAACCACGAATCTAAAGCCTGCAATGGCAATAAGTACATATCTTTCAATAATCACCCTAAATGTAAATGGACTGAATGCACCAATCAAAAGACACAGAGTAATACAATGGATAAAAAAGCAAGACCCATCTATATGTTGCTTACAAGAGACTCACCTCAAACCCAAAGACATGTACAGATTAAAAGTCAAGGGATGCCTCAGAAGATTGGAGACTGACAAAAATTAGGCTTGGGGTGGAATAATGATTGTGCATTGAGCATTGACTCCCCTATACAGAATTTTATTGTCGTTAACAACCATTTGATCAATAAATATGAGAGATGCCCTCCAAAAAAAAAAAAAAAAAAAAAAAAGAAGGACAGACTTCCAATGGTAAAATAAATTAGTAACCGGGATGTAATGTATAGCATAAGGAATATAGTCAAGATATTGTAACAGCCTGGTAGGGTGATAGCTGGAACCTAGAATTATGTATATAAATGTTCTACCACTGTGTTGTACACTTGAAACTCATGTAATGTAATACTGTGTGTCAACTACCCTTCAATAAAAAATAATTATTAAAAAAAAAAAAAAAAAAAAGTCAAGGGATGGAAAAAGATACTTCACACAAACAACAGGGTTTAAGAAAAAGCAGGTGTTGCAATACTAGTACCAGAGAAAACAGACTTCAAAAAAAAGAGAGTAACAAGAGATAAAGAAGGACATTACATAATGATAAAGGGCTCAGTCCAAGAAGAGGATATAACCATTATAAACATATATGCACCCAATACAGGAGCACCAATATATGTGAAAGAAATACTAACAGAACTAAAGGAGGAAATAGAACACAATGCATTCATTCTGGGAGACTTCAACACACCACTCACTCCAAAGGACAGATCCACCAGACAAAAAATAAGTAAGGACACAGAGGCACTGAACAACACACTAGAACAGATGGACCTAATAGACATATATAGAACTCTACATCCAAAAGCAACAGGATACACATTCTTCTCAACTGAGCTAAACACTACAATCAGAATTAGCATCTCTTGCCAGAATCCCGGTGTCAGGATCCACATCCTGCAAATGGCTAAGTGCCAATGGTTACAGCTAAAGTTTCAGACCAAACCACAAGCACATCCAGGCTTTTCGAAAGGATGGACCAAATGATCAAAGGACGTGAGCATTTTGTGTAAGAAGAAATCAACTGTTAGGAATTGGGGTTTTTTTTGGAAAAAGTTTCAGTCAATAAGCAAAGAACACTAAATTAGACACAAAGGGGTCATTTCTTACCTGTTCAGTTAGATAAAATAATAAAATTGAATAATGCTGAGCATGTGGTGAAACTTAATAGGTTTATGCATTATTTTGATAGCAATTAATATATTGTCACAATATGTTGACTGGGCAACCTGACAGCAGGAAATAAAGACCATGAAATGGTGGGAAAAAAAAAAAGACAACGTCCCTGCCACAAGAGTTTATAGTATAATCCAAGGAACATATCATGTAAACAGCTCAGATACAGAGAACACACAGTATTTGGGGAACAATCATGGGAGGATAGCTTAAAATACTTCTTAAATAAGGAGATAGAGTCACAAAAGTTATTTTTGTAGTTAAAATTTTCAGGGCAATTTGTTGGGCAAGGTAAAAAAAAATGGAAAGTGGTAAAGAATAAAGTTGATAGGATAACAATTTAAATTTTATTTTCAACTTCTCCATAGCTTTTGAATCATGTCCACAGAAATCTAAATGCTTTAATATATTTTGCTCAGAATTGCTATAGTAACATTCAACCTCCCCTCTCCATAACATATATAGAGGTTGATTTGACTGACTTAAAGATGCCATTTACTTACGTTATATAATCATAGAATTCTACAAATTGAGAGCTTTTAATTATGAGCCCTGTAACTAGCCAACCTTAATAAAGTAAGATACATAAAGGTTGCACCATATCTTCAAGTTCACCCAGATAGGTACTGGTAAAATTAAACTGGAAATCAAGTTACTAGATTTCTAATTTAATATTTTTTTAAAAGAATGAACCTTCTTTTTTTCTGAATTTAATAACCTGGAACAAACACTAAAGTAGCAGACCAAATGGTGGACCATGCCTTCAGTTATACTACCTTAAAATTCACAAAATGTCAGGCAAGAAATTATCTGCTCTGAGATTCAATTTGCTCATCTGTAAAATGGAAATGCCAACAATTTTAATATTTTATGTCTCCGATTAAACGAGAAGAAATAGTAGATGTGAAAATGGGAATAAGAACTTTACATATTGAAACCCTACAATGTTGACACTGAACACAAGGCAGTTGAACCTGTCTCTGAAATGAAGGAAACTTTCTAATTGGTAAGCATAGAGAGGAATACCATGAGTAAAGAGAGCCAGCAGTTACAAGGATGTGTATAAAAAGGTATTCTGCCCAACTGGGCATTCATTCATTAAGCATTCATTCAGGAGTGTTTTGTTTTGAGTATTTATTACCTCTGTAATTTATTTTTAAATTTATATAACTTAATTTTTAACAGTGAATTTTATAACAATCAGCTTACAAAAGTTTTTGACAAACTGACAACTGACTTGTGAGCCAGCTTTAGCACACCACTCACTCACTACCTTTGCCTGAACTCCAAGTGTGGGTACCAAATGCTAACTCAAAGTCTCCTTCTGGTTTCAAAATCCTACCACTTTCTTCTTGGAGTATTTGTTGAATAACAACATGCTGACAGTACACGCCAGTCAACGTAGCTAAGCCAGCCCTACCATCAGCAAGTTGATGTGATGGTCTCATGGAGATGGTCATGAAGCAGAGAGACATGCGATTAAAGATACTATAAATTCTTTAAAGTGCTACAGAAAGAAGAGGATAGCATGGGATGCAACACGGTAGAGGGCACAGTTAGAGAATAACAAACTTAGCATTCAGGGAAGGGCATGTAAGCAGAGACTGAACAATGAGTGGGAATTAAGGAAGTCAAGAAAAAGAGAAGAGAGTCTCTCTGGTGAGATTTAAGAACACCTAGAGGAGGAAAGGTATGTGGCATGTCCGAAGAACAGAAGAAAGGCCAATGTGGAGAGCACAAAGGGGGAAGAATAACCCAGACGAGTTTTGAGAGGGGAAGTAGCATATGTTCCTTATCATGTAGAGTCTTTCAAACCATGTTAAGCAAGATGAGTTTTTTTTCTCTGCACAATGAAAAGCTATCAAAGACTTTATAAAAGAGAAATCTCATAATTTAATATATAATTTATAATAATCACAGTAGTGGTTCTAAAGACAAAGGATATAAAAGACAGAGTTGAAATTGGAAACACTGAATTAGGGGTTACTGTGTGGCCCATGTGGGAGGTGCTAACTTGGGTTTCCATATTAGCAGTGGATGCAGTTGAGAGAAGAAAATGAATCCTAGATATGGTTTGGAAGGAGATAAACAGACATAGTGACATATTACATATATATGTGTATATATATATTTACATTTACTTTTATGATTTATGGTATGTGATTTTAGTTAGAAACAAAAAGATATTTTAATTACACATTATCTTCAAAAGACAGATACTTACTTTTTAGGAACTGATAAATCTAATGATTGAGCCTGTGAATTAAAAAAAAAAAGGTTGCTATTTTCTGAGTTTCCATGCTGGGGCATAAGATTGCATTTATTTATAATCCATTTTGCCTGGGACCATACAAAAATTCTTGCTATGGATCTTCAAATGGAAGAGGTAGTCTAAATAATTCAGAAGAGAGGATATGATATTAACACTATCTATAAAGTTTAATTTCAGGATTTCATCACTTTCTGTACAATGGGAAGGAGAAAATTCCGTTGACTTTTATCATTCTAGAGCTCACTGGTGGTTGTCCTATTTTGAACGGCATTGTCTAAATATACTACAAGAGCTGTTTCAAGGAAATGGATGTGATGATGAGTGACAGAGAAACTATTTGAGGAGTCTTGGTAAACACCCTCACTGAAGAACTGATGCATGGAGGGAAAAAAAATAACTGGAGTTATTTTTAAGCACAATTATGAATAAGAAAATAGGTACAGGGTAGCTATAAACAATAAAAAGACAGCATTAATATAACCACAATTGTAAAAGTCCTTTCAAGATAGAGGAAATAATTTGGATTTATCAGTTACTAAAAAAGGAAGTATCTATGTCTTTTCAAGATACTGTGTAATTAAGCTATCTTTTCGATTCTAACTAAACTCACATACCATAAGTCATAAAAGTAAATGTAAAAATTTCCGTACATAAACCTTAGGAAATTGTCCAAGATGACATTTTAAGATTACCCTTTATTAAGATATAGCCCTTCTTTAGGAAAAATTTAAACCATGAGAGATGTGTGCTATTGTAATGTCTACATGTACAGAGGTCAACATTCACTTTCAAAGTACAAACAAAATACAGCTCCCATTTAAAAACTTCAAACTTCTTCAATTTTAAGTATAATAATTTAAACCATTTTGCACATTATTTTTATCTATCAATAGTAATTAACACAGTATTAATCTGGCTAATGTAAACCAAGCTTATTAAGGGCTAATTAAAGGAAGTCTTATGCACACTGAATAAGGTAATGTCTCTTCCTAGAGCTGGAGTATGTATTTGGTCTTATAACATAAAATGAGACAAAACTTTTCAATTAAAAGTTTATGGGCTGGTTATTGATAACTGAAAAACGTGCCAATGAAATAACCAACTTCTTTCCTTTTCCTATGTGTATGTGCTTTTTAAAAATGTAGCAGTGCAATCTAAATCTGGTAGCATATTTCCTGAGCATACCAGGCACAGACCTACAGCAAATTATCAATAAAACTCCCTTTGCATAAATATTCTATCAGGATCAACTAGTGAAGATTCTGAATAATGTTGAAGGCATGTAGAGGAGGAAATAATCGATATGGTTTCAAATGCTGTTGAGACATCATGGATACTAGAAACTCCCAACTTTTTAGAAAAGATTTGGTTGTGTGTATGTTTTTGTATACACTTCATTATTTTATTTTTATTTTCTATCTAATAAACTTGAGAATAGTGCTTACAATGTGTCAGGTTGTGTTCTGAGAACTAATTTAACCCTAACAATCCCCAAAAAGCCCTATGCAATATTTATAATTATAACACCTGTGATACAGAGGAAGAAACTGAGACACAGGACAAGGTTCTTGAAAATGTCCTAAGTAGAGTAAAAGACAGCAGAGCCACGCTTCACACCCAAGCAGTTAGGGGCACCAGATTTTGTGCTCTCAACACTGAACCACAAAACTGTTGCCTTTCAGTTTTCACTTAGATGTTCTCATTCTCCCTCCCTCCTGCTCTCTGTTTCTCCTCTCCCACCACCAAACCCTGCCAAAGACTCCTTAGAGAGACAGCAGTAAATACTCAGGAGTTATGGAAAAATCAGAGGGAGTTTGAGGATTGATAGAAAAGGACATGTGCATATCACTAGAAAGCTGGAGGCATGAAGATTAGGTATATGCAAATCTTAGAATATGGGGTCAAATTTGACTATTGTGAAAGACTATTTGTGGATATAAGAAAATGAAAATGATGTCCAGCTACATTATGTTCAGGGTTTTTGTTTTGTTTTGATCTAAATCAAGAAGAATAAACCATTGAGTTCTGAGTAGTGTACATGTAGACTAAAATACACATATATATGAATATATATGTACATACATGATTAAAGAGTATGGTACTTAAGTGATTCTAATAGTTTTAGAGTTCAAATCTGGAAAAAAACTGATGTGAAATTGATACCGAGGGGTAACATTTTTAAGCAAATCTCAGATGCAACTTGTGGAAGGTAATGGATTGTTCTGACAAATTAGACAATATTGTCTACTGGATGATTTCCCTACCTGTTTTTATCAATTTGTTTCTTTGTATTCATTGTTTTTGCCACTTTTATTTCTTAACATTAATGATTTATATCCAACTAATCAGAATTCCTGGTTGTTGACTAAATGCGATACTGCCTGCATTGTGTGAGTTTATGATATAGAAATTTCAAACCACAAATCACTCTATATTCCTGAAGGAATAAATAGATGTTATACAATTATGCTGCTACAATATTCATCTCAGAAAGAATGCTTACAAATACATGACTCATTCTGAGTAATCATGCTTTGAAATATCACATTATTTTGCTCTATCACATCTGAGAAAATCCACTCTGAAGAGTAGAATAGTTACAAACTTTCCAATGACTCTACCACAGTTTCAAAGAAACATCACACTACAAAATTAGTATATTAGAAAGTAGAGCTCTAAATAAACTTGTATATTCATCTGTGTAAATTTATCTCCTATCAATCATAGGAAGTAGGTATGACACTGTAAAGAGAAGATATTACCAACAACACTTTCAATCACAGGGCTATATATTCAAAAGCAATCAATAACAAAACGAACAGGAACTGACAAGTAGTCAACAGTATGATTTTTCCTTAAATACTTAGCAGTAGCCTTTTAAAATAATTGCTTGTGGTCAGTGTTCCTCATATTTTGGTCTGCCTGCTTGTTAAAATAGAATGGATTTCATGTCCATTAAGTTTTTGGCTGTCTAAGGATGTTTTTCACACCAACAATCAACCGTAAGGACGGTTATGACATTAACATACATAAAAAAGTCATCTTTCAACAAAGTTTTGAGGGTTAATAGATCTTAAAAAAAAGATGAGGGGGAAGAAAATATTTTTTTCAAAAAATACATCTTAAAAAAATAATTTCTATGTGTGGGGTTCACTTTCAATATGGATTAAGCGAATTATGGGACACATCTTTCTTAGTTGATGGGAGAACTCAGAAACTGCTGAGTTACACTTTGTGGTAAACATATTGGAACGGTGCCAACGTCGTTATAAACATTTGTGAGCTTACTTTTCCAGGGAACTCTTTTAAAAATCAATTAGAAATGAAAGTCTTTCAATGCTGCTGTTTTAAAATGTCAAGCTTGTATTGCTTTTTTCCTTGTTGTTCATCAATGACAGTATTTCAAAAACTGCATTTTAAATTGATTATAGTCTATAATTAAGCTGTTAAAGGGATTGAATGTGCAAGTGTTCTAAAATTCACACCACAGAACTTTTTTTTTAAATGACAATAAGCCCAATTAGTTAAAAAATGGGAAAGGCAAAGGGAGGAAGTATAAAGGTAGAAGAAAGTATAAATAGCTCCTCAGATTTTATTTTAAAAGTATACTCAAGTATACTTACTGCTTTTCAGAAATATTTTTTTAACATTATATGTAAATAGGTTAAAATAATAAATGTTTATTTATGATTCCTTAAACAGGATTTTTAGAAAGCATTCTATAGACAATGAATGGCAAAGGATGAGTTATGAGTCTAAATTTACAAGAGGTCTGTTCAAGAATTTACTATAATCCAGATTAAAATATTTATTTTAAAAAAATATAATACAAATGTAGATGAATACCTTATATGTTTGAATATGTGTACATACATAACTGTTTTCTTATTAAAAGGGGATATTGTCAAAGCTTCTAAAGGTATACTTTTTTTCAGGAGGTACAAGTAATTGTGTGTTATATATAATGATGCCATATTACATTTTTTCCTAAAAATAAGGTTAATATCTGTAAATATCAAAAAGTGTGCTTCTTTACTCCACAAATGAACCACGAATCTACTACAAAGAGCGAAGGATTAAAATTCCTATGTATGTGTAATGAACACATCGGTATTAATTGGTTTGTCCTTTCAAGTTGTATTTATCTCTTCATTTCCATCACAGTTTCAAAGGTCACGCCATTCCATTTACAAATCCAACATGACAGAGACTAGTAAAAGCAAAAAGCAGCAACTAAATGAGTACATCATCATGCAATCACATACCTCACAACTCATTTATCCAATTAATAAAAAATGCCATCAAATGCTTCACAGTGAGTTTTTTCAAAGCATCAACATGCTTCACGTCAAGATAACTTAGTCATCAACATTTAGGTTCAACAGTAGAGAAAATGTAGAGAAAGACAGCCAAAGAAGTATTTCTACATTTTGTCCCACAAAGTAAAGTAGTTAAGAAAATTAACTATTTAGTAAATCCAGTTTGCACTTGTAATAAGTTAATGAGGGATTCTTGGCAGCTGAAATATAGGGATACAAGTATGAGTGTGTATGTGTGAAATGTCTAGCTATTTAATTGCTACGGTCATACTATTATTGAGAAGAGGTATCTAAAGGATTGAAAATAGTGTCATTTACTAATAGAAATAAGATATTTTACATTCTTGGTGTTCATTTTGATATATTCATTTTTAAAGTATTCTAGAATATGACCTTTTCTCTGATGTAGGCACAGGTTTGGACAGTGGTTGGTATATGGCAGAAAAATAGGAAACTAAATGCATGCTTGTGTGCATTAAAACTCGCAGCTCTACAAGCTGACAATTAGGTTGCTAAAGGAAATCATTTCAAAATTATTTGACCACTTGATAAAGATTAATGTTTTTTTAACCTTGATATTTTTACATAAAATTAATATTGGACTTAAATTGCCATTATACCCTTTTTTTTTTTAAACAAGTCCCACTCTAAAAAAATGTAGTTGGGTTATTCAAATGTAAGGAATGAGAAAGGAAAAACAAAAATACAAGCAAAAGCAAGATTATCCAGGAAAAAGATAGTTCAGAAGACCTTGTAACACGATTTCAGCATTTAGATTATAGAGAAATAAAGAAAAAAGCCATTTCCAAAAAGTAGACTAAAACCCATAGAATTCATAGATCATTTATAAATGATATAGATTTTTTTCTAAGACAAATATGAATCAAGTTAAAACAAAGTGAAATTGGTTTCAGAAATCTTTTTTTCCCCTCATTTCTACTATGTGGATCTGTGTATCAGGAAACAGTAGGGGGTCACAGAATCCGAAGGAAGAATCAAGAAGGTTTACAAGGCCATTGGGTTTCGAAATGCCCTTGAATTGTTTAAATGGCATAGCGCCTCCATATAAACTATAAATCATCATATTATATTTAATAAAGTCATATCACCTTTACATTTATTAATTATGCATTATTATATAATTGTGTGTAGTTTGTTTTGGACATAAGCTATCCTTTTAAGATAGGTATACTTTATGGAAAAACGTTGAAGTAAGAATGTAATTATTAAATATTTTATGAAGATGAAGGCCCCATTCCCTGGATACCCTGACATGTAGTATCTTGTATAAAACATGCTTTCCCCAAAACCCCAAGCTATGCAGTTGTACTCCAGACAAAAAACCCATTTTTTGAATTTTCATTTAAAAAAATGAACTTTTTTGAGAAATCCTAAAATGTAATTTTGTATGAACTCAGTTAATGAAAAAATTTAAATATGTACCATAAAGACGTAAATCGCACTGATAAAAGATTATTACTCTCAGACTACAAATGACCCCAAGGAAGTAAGTACCCTTCTTGGCTGAACAATTTATCAACAGCTTGAACTGACAGGAATGGTGATTCAATCCTGTGTCCCCACATATCAGATGTACGCCACATTCTTCAGTCTGCAGAACCAGAGAGGGAAAATGTCCCTGTCGCATTTGCCCTTTCATAGAGTTGGAAATATTAGAAAGGACATAAACAGACTAATTAAATCACAGCAGTATGGCTGGGATGACAGCTGGTACAGGTGTGACTGAGAAGATCCGTATCTGTGAGCAGAAGGTACTTCACTTCCAAACCATTCACTATTAGGTGCTTTCAAGCTCGCTGTGCAGACATTAAATAATAACATATCATTTCCAAGACTAAAACGACGTAAAGAAGTAAAAAAAGGCTTTCTAACCAAGAAATCTTTTGTGTAACAGAGAAAAAAAAATCATTTACCACTCAGTTCTGCTTTTGAAATAAAGATGTAATAATGCCATTACCTTTCATCAGGAGGATCCTTGAAAATCAACACTCTTTGCTTATCAGGATCCCTTTACCTTTTCCGCACGCGGCAAATGAAACGGAATGATCTTTCCCAAAGGGCAAGCACCCTCCTTCCCACTTTTTTCTCCTGTATTGTGTTGCTAATTCACCGGTTTCCTCCCAATGTAGGTTGCTCAAAGGCAAGATCAGTATCACCCACACTAGCATCTTCAGGGCTCAGGGCGGAAACTTAAGACAAATAAAGGTTCAAAACTTTTTAACTTAAGTGGAATATTCTCCCAAAACCAACTTTCTAATATAAAAATGGACAAGGGAAAAAACTGTTCCAGCTGAACAAGGGGGAAAAGCTGTGAACAGCTTTCAATGTACGGTTGTACGGAATGATAAAGTGCATTCTCTCTGCAGCTTCTAAAATTCCCTCCCTGATACGAGTTGACAGAAAACAATTACAAAGCAAGAACAAAACCACGAAGCAAACATCACACACGCGGTTGACTGACTTGGCCGTGTAGAGATGAGGGCGTAAAGTGCATTTCTGTCTCCGGCGCTGAGTGAGGCCGCCCAGACAAGAACGCGGGCTACTCCGTGGCACACCTTTAGTCACCGGAAGCGCTACGCAGGCGCGAGGCTGGGGCGGGGGAGGGGAGCAGCGTTCACCGGGCAGCCCGGCGGACACTAACGGCAGCCCGGACACGCGACCCCTTCCTAGGACCGGCGGCCGGAAGCGCCGCGCCCCTCACCTCGGTTCTCCTCCTCCAGGTACCTCACCCGCAGCTCGCCTTCCGTCTTTACCTCAGGACTACAGGTCCTCCGCGGAGCCGCCCCCCCACCGGGTGCGGGCACTCAGCCCCGGGCCCACATAGCGCACGAACTCGTCCAAGAGGCAGCCAGCCTCCACCCGGGGCCGCACACAGCGAGCGGCCACCAAGCGGGCGCGGTACGCCCGCGAGTGGTCGAAACTCCCACGCGCAGGTAATGCCGCCGCGACCGCCGTCCCCATGCTGTCTGCTCACGGCGCGCCCTGCGGCTGTTGCCCCGCCCCCACCACGAGCGCGCCGCCGCCCGCAAGCCCCGCCCCGCCCCCCGGGCCTCGCTGTCCCTCCAGGTCCCGCCCCCTAGCCCCGGCCCCGCCCCGCTCCCTCGTCCCGCCCTGTCCAGGCTATGTGGCTTGAGCTCCAGTTCTCAGGCCCTGGCGGCCCTTACCTGGCACGGGATCTATTCGCTGCCCCGCTAAGGCAGGAGAAAGCAGGCCTCCAAGGCTGTGGAAGGGCTTAGGTTCTGCAAGAATCCCCAGAGGGAGGCGCCTCCCCTTACTCGCGGCTGTGCCTGGGGTCCAGTGTTAGCTGCAAAGCTGAACGAGAATGTGAGGTATCAGAATGGACTGACAGTAGCACCTCTGCGTGGGACCCCGCTTTCCTCTCGTACAGAGGCGCCACGGGTTATCCGCTAAAGTGCCTACGAACGTAAGCGGTGCTTACTGCACGGAGTTCAACAGGAGGACAACAGCCAGTAAAGGGTCCTCAGCCCTCCAGCTCAAGCAGGTGGGATGGCCCTTCCCAGCCAAGTGTCCCACAAAGGCGCCAGCGTCCTGCCAAAGGGGCTCCTGGGCTTTCAAACCATATGCTGAGGTGTGCTCCTCCCTCATCCAGAAATGAGGAGTATCAGCTTAAGGTGCTCATCAGAGCATGTTGTCTGGAATTTTCTCCTACCTAGCGTTTATCAAATTTCAACCAAGAAAAGTGTGTCTAACAATATTGTTTGGAAATATACTGCTACGAGCACACTCCCACCGCTACATAAATTTCTGCTATTGTACAACTGACTACATTTTTCAGTCCTAAGTCCATTTTATAAGGTTGATAAGTATGTAAAGCACTTGGCCCCAGGAAATGGGAAGAGACTTGATCATATTAACTATTGTATAAACTTCCTTCTTAGTCTGTTCCAAACATTAAGATTTGTTATTTAATGGTCAGAAAACCTGGAAGGTGGTATTATTGCCCCCATTTTGCAGATGAGGACAGTGAGATTAAGTGACTTGCCAAACTGCAGCAGTTAAGTCCTAAGCAGGAATTTAAACCGTGATGTATCTGACTGCAATTCCCATGTTCTTAATCGTTGTTCTGCATAGAGTTTCAATAAATCTAAGGTCCAATAAATTTAATTCCCTTTGGTTCCTTTCTACTTTTCAGTAAAAAATGTGAGCCATGAACAAAGAGTGTAAGCCAGAAACAATGAGTATCAATTTGGGAAAGGAAGTTAAGGCTGTTGTTGGGGGTACTCTATTACTACCACTGTTTACAGGATTTGGGACTCTGGCCTCTGGCCAGCTCTCTGGCTAGAAGGAAAGCCTCTGATGTGGCCCAATGGCTACACCAGCATTTGTTGTAAGAGGGGCAAAAGACAGTGTGGCTTGTAGCTCGTCAGTGGGGCTTGCCATTGACATTTGAAGAAGTCAGCAGAGCCCAGAAGCAGTGCCTTGTGTGCTCTAAGAGGGACTTACACTGAGTCCCACAGCAACATGGGACAATAGTAAGGGGGCCAATACCCCTTGTCCGGTGGCTAATAGACTATATTGAGCCTCTGCCCATATCAAAAGGATATCACTATCCCATGACTTGTGTGGACATGGCTACTGGACTATTGGTTGCTTTTCCTGCACGTTGTGCAGATCAGCAAACCACCAAGAGAGGCCAGCCTGGAGCTTCTCTTTGCAGCCTATGGCCGGACGGAGGTGATTGAGAGCAATCAAGGCACCCACTTTACTGGACATGCGTTACAAGAATGGGTGCAGCAATTAGGAATAAAGTGGAAATTTCATGTACCATATTATCCTCTCAGGGCAGGTATGATAGAGAGGTACAACAGTTTGTTGAAATCTGGCCTAAAGTCAGACAGCAACAGACTACGTGGTTGGTCAGTTCACCTATGGACAGTGCCGCGGTGTTTGAATGAGAAGCCATGTAAAGGAGCTTTGAGCCCCGTGGATATGCTCACACACCTCGATACCTCTACTATACAATTGTACGTCCAAACCAAGGAAGTTATTGAAGCCAAGATATGGCCAGCGGAGCAACATCCTGCTGCCAGCCCCTACTGCATTAAGCTCTGGAGACACTGTTGAATGGACCTGACCCTGGACATTTCGACCCATGGAGCAGCAATGACTGGGCCTTCTGGCACCTTGGGGGAAAGGCCTGGAAGCTGGCCTCCTGTGTATTCCTGGAATAACAGTTGAATGGCCCCCAAAGGTCACAGTAGTGTACCCAAAACATCCAGGAGGTAAGAGCATCTTGCGGGGAAGTTTTATCTTTATGGCCAGTGCATGTACCTCCCATAGCTCTATATATCAACCCATCTGTAACTCCTACAGGGAGGGGGTGAAAGTGTGGTATACTAGACCAGGACGAGATCCTGTTCCTGCCACTGTTTTATCACAGGAATACTCTCTTGCATGTATCCTACCAGATGGACAAGATTTGCCTATGCTGGTGTCATTAAAACATGTATCTTATCACCCTTAATGTTTTTTTCTCCCACAGTCCTCGTGACCTGAATACGCCCCCTGGCTGCAGCTGCCGCATGATGATTGCTCTGAACCCTCGGCTACTGCCTGCCTATGGAATGGACGAGCTATGGACTTAATCTGCATAAGACTTTGAACCTAGCTGAATTCTCCAGCTTGAGGATGGTCCAGATTCTATTGCTGTCACTATTGTTATATCATTAGTCTGGTCACAGTGCTCCAGTTTTCTTGCCCAGGGACTATTGCAGAAAAAGGGGAACAAGTAGATTATAAGGTGAGATTTCTGGAGGGGTGGCCTGTGGGTAAAATTGTAATATTTCCAGAATATCTCTCCTGGCTTTGGTGCATTTGTGTATCCTCAGGGTTGGAGAGAAGTTCATCTCCATGTCAAGGGGTAATTACCTGGGCAACCAAGGGCATATCTGAACCTGAGAAGTTAAGGGGAGGGGCTTGCTTGCTTGCTTGCTTCTTCTAGAGCAGGGGAGAGAGACAGCACTGGACTGCAGTTTGTAAGCAATAAACGGGTTTTAAACTTTATTTCTCCCTTTGACTGATTGCAGTTTTCAGAGGTTTTTTGCCCTGGGATTTCCTCTCCCCGGAATTACACCTAGTTACAGAAGTCCTTTTCTGTCGGCACCAACCACACAACTATCACAAATTGTTAGTATAGAAAGTGCTCTGAAGAATGAAGAACTTCTCTGCCACCAGTACCACACACTGGTAAACTGTCTCTTCTGCATCACTTCCTGTCCTGGGAGATGTACGTACGTACAGCTTCATTCACAGACAGTCAGTGGAGGGTGGGAGACTTCCCCACATGTTCCCACCCACCAGCAATGAGCTCCCAGTGTTTGGACAGTATCCATATCTAGTAGAGAATTCTCCTTCCCAGGTAGCGGGCCTTCCTAGGTTCAGGCTGAGAGGAGCGGAGGGCACGGGCTCCGCTTCCTGCACCCACACCACCCAGTTGTGGAGCCCACAGAGCGCTGCTGCCCTGCCATCTGCAAGTGGCCTACCCCGGATCCTTCAGAAAGTCTAATGATCTCCAAAACACCTTTGGAATTCAGTGCGGTTGTTTTATATGTAACATTTTTTGAAAGTCACTATTTTCATTGAACAGCGGGATGGATGCAACATGGCTATGATACTCGTCTTTTGAAAGCAGTAAAAATGTCTAATTATTATGTGAGGAAGAAGTAAACAAACCACAATCTTTAAAAAATTAGGCTATCTCCACTCTGTAGGTAGGTGAATGGAGGAACATTGACTAATGCCTCTACTATTGCGTAGAAAATACAGACACCCTAGAAAATTAATCTTTTTCGATTATACTACCAGCCCCTGTATGTATCTGTATCTCTTCACTGAGCAACAACTCGGATCAGAAAAAAATAGACCATATTTGATGAGGTTCAGAAACAAAAAAGCTTTGGGGAGAAAGATGTGATTCTCAGTGTCTAGAGGGGCAAACCCATACCCAGAGGTGATCTCTAGAGATAGAGCCCCCTGGGTGTTCCTGCACAAGTCAGTGTCCACCAGAATGCCTTCCTTTGATCAGAAGATGTGAGTCACTCTAAGAAACAAACAAAATGGAACCAAGCCAGAGGAGGCAGGGATGGAAAGGGTAAGACCTATAAGTCTGGGGACAGGAAAATCTGGGGCAAAATACCTCTAAAAACCAAAATCAGTCAAAGGGAGTAATAAAGTTTAAAACCCATTTATTGCTTGCAAACTGCAGTCCAGCACATCTCTCTCCCCTACTCCAGAAGAAGCAAGCAAGCCCCTCCCCTTAACCTCTCAGTTTCAGACATGCCCTAAGTTGCCCAGGTTATTACCCATTGACAAGGAGATGAATTTCTCTCCAACCCTGAGGATATGCAAATGCATCAAAGCCAAGCGAGATATTCTGGAATATTACAATTTTACCCACAGACCCAGTCCTAGAAGTATGGTTTGTGCCCAGTGGACTGTACCCAATGCTAAAGGCAAACACCTGAGAAAAGGGGACTAGAGTATTAAATGTCAGCTCATCACACAGGTAAGTGTTGCTTTGTGACACATACACAGCCAAGTACTGAACCATCACATGGCAGTTTCTTGCTGTGTCATAATAACAAAGTTTCCAAAATACTGCACAGTGGACATGCAGCCCACAACTTGGGAGACATATTTTGGTCCACTTTCTGGTCAACAGTGGGTGATGACAGACATGTTGCATCTGGCTTCTGTGCCCCTGAGTTTCCTCCTGGTTCTCTCTGTCCAGGCCTCTCTCTATGGCCTGGATGGAACATTCTGGAGTAATGCACTTGTGAGTACAGCAGTGCACACCCAGAAATGAAATCTGGCCCAATGAATCTGGTGTTTATTTTGGGAGATCTGAGGATGCAGGACATTTTCTGGCACAACAGGAAAGAAGTCACAGTGATAATATCTGTACAATTAATCTCTCAGGGAGAGATTATCAAGGAGAGTATTTATAGGTATTCCCATGGGCAGTGGGGAGAAGAGGACCCACAGTGACAGTGGGGCTCATATAGCAGGGAATCCGACTTGCACAGCTCATAGCTCCTGCTACTCTCACAAAAGGCCTGCACATGTTCAATTACAAAGACAAAAGGTTTCCATGTGATCCAGCAGTCCCGCCTCTGGGTAGGTGCCCAGAAGAACTCACAGCAGGTTCCTGCAGAGATCTGCACCTCCGTGTTCACAGCAGCACTATTCACAAAAGCCAAAAGCTGGAAGCAACCCATCCTCCTCAAGGGATGAATGGATAACGAAAATGTGGCCTGTGCAGTCAATGGAGTATCAGGCAGCCCTTTAAAGGAGGGAATGTTACGGCTACACCACGGACAAACCTTGAGGACATAAAGCTAAGTGAAATGGCCAGTCACAGAAGGACCAACACTATACCACTCCACTCACATGACGCACCAAAAGCAGTCAAAAATCATAGATTGAGTAGAAAGGGGGCTGCCATGGGCTAGGAGAGGGCAAGGGGCATCAGTGTTTAGGGGACACAGAGTCTCACTGTTGCAAGATCAAAAGTTCAAGAGATCTGTGGACAACAGTGTGAAAATGTTTAACACTACTGAACCATACACTTAAACGTCCACCTCATCTAGGTATCAAAACCACCTTTGCTCTAAACATCAGTGCTGACATAATACAGAAGACAAGGAGCACTTAAATGGTTACATACTGATCACCCTGAAAGCTGCTGCCTCCTGGGGTAAGTCATTTCTATAAAAATCATGGCAATTTGACTTGTCCCTTCTTGACTCATTCCTCTTAGCCACACCCCCAAAAAATCCATATTAGAGTTTGCAGCTAACCAAGGTTTTGGAATTGCTGCGATCTGAAATGCCTGAAGATATTTCTGTCTCCCATAGGACATTATTCTTCCAAAGAAAATATGTTTTACTTATCTTCCCCAGGCCTACTGATTTATGCATGGAAAAATAGTCTCCACTTACTAGAGAAGGATCATAAAATGCAGTGAAAAGAACTCCAGGGGGAATACCTCAGTGAGCAGTTCGGAGGTGCTCGATAAACCTGGGTCTGTCTCCTCTTTAATTTCATCCTAATAGCTTGTGGAAACACACTTTAACCCACTAATCCCCCAGGTAAACCTGATTCTAGCCCCATTTGCTACAATCTTTCTGAATGTAAAAATTACAATTAAAATGTTATACTTGTGGGTAATTTCCTGAGTAAGTGATCCTTTTTGTGAGCTGGCAGAGAGAAAGTTGAGCAGAGGATAGCAGTTGTTAATTCAGTATGAGAAGGATTCTCAGTCAATGAGCCGCACCCTTTCTCACTCCCACTAATTTCCTCAGCAATGCTCTGGGCCAGTAACTTCCTATTTAAATTTCGAATTTGAGTTTAGACTCTAAACTCAGTAACAACAGAGAAACTTCTAATCAACTGCTTGCCAGACTCCCCTATGGTACATGGTATAGTAATTTGTCACGAAACCATTGTCACTTTTTTCCACTTAATTTATTAAAGCGATAAATATATATACTGAGGTACTTGACATGGTGTGGACACCAGAGTGACTACGATGAGTTAGATGGACACAGGCCCTGAGCTCCTTCTTATGCAGGCTAAGGTTAGCCAACCTTTTCCACAGGCAGAGAAGTGGGTTTCCTTCTCTGCTCCATTCCCAGGAGGTCTTTTATTTAGATGAAAATGCAACTTGTTTAAGATTCCTGGGATTGTTTAGAAATACGAACTGAGGGTTATTGCCATCTTTTCCCAGACAGTTTTTTTCTTTAACTGAGGAATAGGATCTGCTTCCTCTATGTGTATGTTTTTAAGCATAAAAATAACACATACTTACTTAAAAGGTGTTAATCTCCCCTAAAATCGGAAGCTTCCCCTCCTTGCAAAAGGAGAAGCCATTAACTGCTAGAATTTGGTGTTTGTACTTTCAGACTTTTATCCAAGAAGATTTAAATACATATCTGTTCATACCCACCCCCACACCTCATGTACACACAGAGCTTGGGTGGTTTTGTTTTTACGAAGATAACATCATATTTATATAAGTTCTCATAACTTGATTTTCACATAGCAGAGTATCATGGACATGTTATCATTTTAGTATATTAACCTACTACATTTTTAGTGGACTACACCATAGCCACAGAATAAATAAATCATAAGTGTTGATTTTTAACCGTTCTTATATTGATAAAACATTAGATTATTTCCAATTTATCGCTATTGGAGACCATGATTTAGGAAATGTTCCTGGACATACATATTTTCACACTTGTGTGTACTTTACCTGTAGAATAAAATCTTTGGAAGTGGGATCGCTAGTTCAAAGGAGTTGTGCATTTTAAACTTGGATAATGTGAAGTTGCTTTCAAGAAAGATGACACCCAGTTCAGGTTCCCTTCGGCAGCACATGAGAACACACACTTCCGCCCTCTCTAACACTGAGTATTAGGTCTGCCAATCAGACAGGCAAAAAAGGATGTTATTTTAGTTTGCAGACTTCTGGTTTCCACTCTGACATGTAAAAAGCTTGGAACTCACCATTCCCATCTATACAACAAGAAAAATCTGGATAAACTAAAAATCAATGGCTTTTCTTAGATCCATCAGAGAATTGAAAGTTCAAGGTAAGCCATACCCTGAACTCTGGAGAGACAGGTGCATCCAGAGAGATACAACAGAAGCCACTGGAGTGGGGAGGGTGGGACCATTGAACTTCACTAGTAATCATGATGAATGGCTGGAAGCTGAGCAAGGACTCATGTGAGAGTGAGAAACATTTAGGGCCCCAATCATAGAGGAGCCCCTATAATTTTGAGATATTTTCCCCACCAGGTTCTTATGGTGAGGATCTGAGAAAAAATCCCCTGGTCCAGCCCTAACGGCCGCCAGCCCTAACGGTCCCCAGCCCTAACGGCCTCCAGCTCTTACGGCTGCCCCGCGCCAGCCTGGGTTCCGATGTTTCTACGGCAACACGACTCGCGCGTCCCACCGCTGTCAAAGCTGGAGTCAGCGGGAGCACGCGAGGGCGCCGAAGGGCAACGCCGCGAGGCCAAGCTAGGGTCCCGCAGCTGCCCCGCAGGCCCGCCGTCGCGCTCACCGTGCATTCCTGCTCCCGCTGTATCTAGGCCTTACTTTTTGTAAACACACCTCTTACTCAGTTATGCTGAGAGTGTGATCACAAGGGGGATTGTTGAAAAACAAGAAAGCCCCAAATGAAGTCATCTGCTACCCACGTCACAACAGCAAAGCAAGACAATTACAGTTTCAACCTCTTTCACGGATTCACCTTTGAACAATCTGAAATTTCCTGACCAGTGCTAATGAGGCAATCTGCATGATAAAAACCTGCCATTCCTTTTCCACCAAAAAGATGTCCTCGCCTGAAACAAACCCCTCCTTTCTTTTGTTAATAACTTCACATCCCATTGTCCCTCCTATAAAAGCCTTCCATTTTGTACAATTCTCAACGACCCCTCTACTTGCAAGATAGGATGGTGCCCAGTTCATGAATCACTTAATAAACAACTAGATCTTCTGGTTTACTTAGTTTAATTTTTTTTTAGTCTTATGTAATTTGTATTCTCTTTTGCAATTATCGTAGTCTTCCATGCTTTGTTGACAGGTTGATTTTGATCATGGAATCTCAAATACATCTACAGCATGTTTGTTTGATTGGTTTTTAACCACAGGAGCAGGTGGCATGATTCAATTTTTATGAAAACAAACCATGTGTGAATACACCTAAGCTTTCAAAAAATCCACGTTCTAAGAATAAGAAGATAATTATCTTCTTTCTATTGTTTGGAATCATGTCGTTTTTAAATAACATACCATCAATTCAAAAATACACTTCTAAAAAGGGATGCAACTTACAATAGATATCCTTTCAAATTCATAAAAATATGGTAGTTTTCCTCAAATTTAGTACATAAAAGGTACATTATTTCTTACTCTCCAGTTTTACTTACCTTTATTTTGAATTATTAAAAAGAAATATAACACATCTCTCATCACATCACTGAGAAAACCTAATTCCTCTTATTCTCCTTGACAAAAGAGTAATTTTGGACAGATAGCTTGCTAGGCTGGCTGCCAGCTGTCAGTATTAATTCCTTGGAAGTTCCAAGTATAAACCACACTTGGATCTAATGACTGTCCCTTTCATTGTTTTTTCTTCTTTTTTTTTTTTTCACTGAGTGTGTGATACCTAATTTTCCTGTATACTTATATGTCTCAAGAAAGTTTTAATTCCTTTTGTACTGCACTGATATTTTAGTTAACTTTATAATTGTAGAATGATTTTTACTCTGTTTTGTAACATCCTGACGAAATGATGAAATGTCAGATCATCCTTTAAAGAAAAATTGATTTGATTGACATCTGGGTTTTCAGCAGCAACACTGGAGATAAGAATACAAGGCAATAACATTTTTAAAAATTGAAAGAAAACAAGTTTCAAGCCTTTACATTCAGCCAAGGTCTTTTAAACATGAGGATACAGAAAAACATGTTATCAGAAAATAAGACCTCCAAAGTAGTATCTCACAGAGATCTGTTTGAAAATTTTCTTAGAGGAAATATTCCAGTAGGGAAAAATATAAACCTAGGAATATGCTATTAGGTTTGTGGAAATAAGGATTGATGTTAGTGATGTTTATTGTATAATTTAAAAAAATACATGAAAATGTAGCATATCCAAAATAACCCAGAAGTACAGCCTCAGGAAATATCCCCTTGAAATAAGGACCATGATGATGGAAAAAGCAAAATCAGAGAAGATAAGAGGAGGTAAGAATACTTGCTTGGTGTGCTGAGATGATGCTACAATTGACACACGTAAGAAACTGAGGAGGAAATTCAGATAATAATGATATAAAACCATTACAATACTAAAAATTTCCAAATTCAAAGAAGCAGAAAAAGACTTGATCTATAAAATGGAAGATGCAAAAGGTGCAGAAAAAAATAATAAAGTATGGAAAATAAAGCATCAAATAAGGTGATAGAAATAAATCATAATAGAACAAGTTAGGTCAAGGGAAAGATAGGTGGGCAAGATTTTTAAGTGGCATAAAACAAATCAGATAAAATATATTGAAAATAGAGTTATGGAAAAAATAAAGAGGTCAAATATGCACAAAAAAGACCTAAGTGCAGGGGAGCCAAAATGGCAACGTGAGTAAATCAGTGGAAATCTCCTCCCAAAACCATATATATATTTTTTAATTCAACAAATACAACTATCCCTAAAAGAGAGACCAGAAGATACAGGACAACAGCCAGCGTACATCTACACCTGCGAGAACCCAGCACCTCGTGAAGGGGGAGAGGAAGGCCACAAACCAGCGAGAAGGGACGTGCTCTCAGCCGACACACGCACCAGCTTCCCACAACTACCTCTCTTGCCATGAAAAGGCAGAAGAATTTGATACAGACCATGCTAACCCAGACATCCTCCCCTGAGAAGGAATCTGGGGAGATAGACCTAATCAATCTCCCTGAAAAAGAATTCAAAATAAAGGTCATAACCATGGTGACGAATCTTCAGAGAAATATGCAAGAGCTAAGGGATGAAATCTGGAGGGAGATTACAAACATAAAACAATCTCTGGAAGGACTTAAGAGCAGACGGGATGAGGTGCACGAGGCTGTTAATGGAATAGAAATCAGAGAACAGGAACACAGAGAAGCTGATGCAGAGAGAGACAAAAGGACCTCCAGGAATGAAAGAATATTAATAGAACTGTATGATCAATCCAAATGGAAGAACAGGAACGCAGAGAAGCTGACGCAGAGAGAGACAAAAGGATCTCCAGGAATGAAAGAATACTGAGAACTGTGTGACCAATCCAAATGGAACAATATTTGCATTCTAGGGGTACCAGAAGAAGAAGAAGAGAGAAAAAGGGATAGAAAGTGTCTTTGAAGAAATAATTGCTGAAAACTTCCCCAAACTGGGGGAGGAAATAGTTGCTCAGACCAAGGAAGCACACAGAACTCCCAGTAAAAGGGACCCAAAGAGGACAACACCAAGACACATAATAATTAAAATGGCAAAGATCAAGGACAAGGACAAAGTTTTAAAGGCAGCTAGAGAGAGTGAAAAGCTCACCTACAAAGGAAAACCCATCAGGCTATCATCAGACTTCTCAACAGAAACCTAACAGGCCCGAAGGGAATGGCATGATAAATTTAATGCAATAAAACAGAAGGGCCTTGAACCAAGAATACTATATCCAGCACAATTATCATTTAAATATGAAGGAGAGATTAAACAATTCCCAGACAAGCAAAAGTTGAGGGAATTTGCCTCCCACAAACCACCTCTACAGGGTATTTTAGAGGGACTGCTCTAGATAGGAGCACTTCTAAGACTGAATAGATGTCACCAGAGAAAATAAAATCACAGCAAAGAAACCAGACCAACCAAACACTAACTAAAGGCAAAAAATAAAATGAACTACACACAAAGCAGTTAAAGGAAGCACAAAAGAACACAGAACAAAACAACCAACATACAAAGAATGGAGGAGGAGGAATAAGAAGGGAGAAAAATAAAGAATGACCAGACAGTGTTTAAAATAGCTCAATAAGTGAGTTAAGTTAGACAGTAAGATACTAAAGAAGCTAACCTTGAACCTTTGGCAACCACGAATCTAAAGCCTGCAATGGCAATAAGTACATATCTTTCAATAATCACCCTAAATGTAAATGGACTGAATGCACCAATCAAAAGACACAGAATAATAGAATGGATAAAAAAACAAGACCCATCTCTATGCTGCTTACAAGAGACTCACCTCAAATCCAAAGACTATAGGAACAAAGAAAGACTGAAGGAACAAAACAGCAGCAGAATCATAGAACCTAAGAATGGACTAACAGTTACCAAAATGAAAGGGACTGGGGAGAAAGGGAGGGAAGGGAGGGATACAGGTGGGGAAAAAGAAACGGGACATTACGATTAGAATGTATAATGTGGGGGGATCATAGGGAGAGATGTGCAACACAGAGAAGTAGTGATTCTACAGCATCTTACTACGCTGATGGACAGTACTGTAATGGGGTTTGTGTGGGGGTTTGGTGAAGGGGGGACCCTAGTAAACATAATACTCTTTATGTAATTGTAGATTGACAACAAAATTAACTAATTAATTTTTTAAAAAAAAAGCAGACAGACAACAGGCTGTGTGTCACCAGACCCAAAATTTTAAAAATGTCACCTCTCTGAAAATCACCCTTAAATTTAGTATATCTTACTCTGAGGTTAGATATTTATCTGTTTTATTTCTTCTCTCTCCATTATCAAGGAAATGAACTATGAAAGCTTTAAAAGGAAGTTGCTATATATACACTCATTGCCTATAACTTTTATTCAAAAGCACTTCTGCAAATGTATGAAAAAGTTCTTAAGGTGCTTTCATAATGCTAAACATTATGATTGGGTATTTCCCATAGTTTCATCTAAAATCATGTTCAGGACCTAATACAATTTCAGTGTCTGTGTTATATAAAAACTGCTTGCTTGTGTTGTGTGTCAGAATTTTGGGGTTTATTTAACTATGTTAATATTTCTCATTATGCCATGAACAATAACCTTCATCCATTTGTGAAAAACATTTTGCCAAGCATGCATATAAAAAATTGGCAAGTGAAGCAAAATCACCTTAATTTGCTTTGGACCAGCAAATAGCCAACTAATTTGCAGAAATCCCTGCCAAGCACTCATATTAAATGTTTCATGCTTATTTTATGACCTCTGCTGCTCTTCTCCTTCCCGGGCCCTGAATCATATGATCACTAACATATTGCAAGGTCTGGAACTTTTTTTTTACATTCTTTAATTAATGCCTGTTTATAGAATGCCATAGGACTTCAGATCCAGTTAATGAAACTTGGCTCCTCCAGGCCCCTGGAGCCCAATAGAGAGCTCTCTCCTCTGATGTTTTAGTAACTTTTTTCCAACTGTTTGTTTATACACACTTAATTGATCTCTTTAGTCCCAGAAGCATTCCAGAGACACAACCCGTTTTGAGGCAAGCTAAAGTTTCCCCTTTCTTTATAAAAGCCTTGAATGCCCAATGTTACCAGTTTTAATTTGAAAGTTGAAGATTCAGCTTTATTTACAGTGTCTAAAAGTAAAAACTGATACAGATCCTGAAGTGCTTATTGTTACATTCATATATAGCAGAGGGGATCAAAGTGCATACTGTATATAATTATTTTGATGTACAATTAAGTAATTACTAAATGCTGCTATGTCTTATTTTATGGCATTGAATAAATGCAGTCTTTATAACAAGTTGAAAATAAAAACAAATCAGGTTGCCAATGCATGAAATTTTCACGGCTCTTCAATTTACATTTTACATATTCCCTATGACAAGAATTTCTGTTATGCTATTCTCTTTTTCTTGCTATAATTAAATTTAAAAAGTAACTGGCTGGTGCTGCACATTGCAACAATGTGTTAATCACATAGACAGTTTTACAATAGCTTACACCATTTGCCACATGGGGCAATGACATTATTGTACCAGACTATAAACTGAAGACAGATATCACATACTGGCTTTCAGCTACTGCGCTGGCAAGAACAGAACACGAGGTTTGTTCGGCACCCTGACTGGCACCTCTGTGATGGAATTCTCAATTAAGCAAAAGTGGCTCAACTCTGGCCATGTGGTTTTTGAAAACTGCCAACATTTGAAGCTTATGAGTTTGCACAGCTAGGCTTATATTCTAGGTGCAGAATATAAGTTGGAAGGGCCAAGAAGGAAAATAGGGTAAGAGTTATAAATGCAGCAGACATTACAAGTACCGGCAGTGAGGAATCATTATTTCTGCATTTGCCAATGGGAAATAATCTTCATTGTATATGTGTTTTCTATGTACATAATAGTCTATTCTTTCTTATTAGTGTTCTGTTTGTGGATATTTTTCTTTTTATACTGAGGGCAAATACTGCTCTAATAGTTTTCAAGGGTGGAAGGTCAGAATTATGAACTCTTTGGTGTTGTACAGGAATTTCACTGATCAGGAATTCATGAGAATTGCATCTTAATTCTGGCCTTTCCAGTAATTCACATGGTAGCCTTAAGTGGGTTGCTTTCACTCTCTGAGTCTCAGTTTATTCACCTGTAAAATGAGCAAGTTGTTTCTAAGGTTCCATTCGGCTCCTCAATGCTATAATTGTATATGAGTGCAATCCTTTCTATGAATGGTATCTGAGAAAGAAAATAAAAGCACAGGTGCTTCTAATGGAAGAAAGGAAGCAAAGGGGAAAAGAATTCTGAGAAATTTACTTTGACATAACCTGAGTGCTAGAAAGAATAAAATAAGCACAATGTGAAAACTACAAGGGGAAATACAAGAGGAAGTATGTCATATATCAGCTTTCTCTATTGGGCTCAGTAAAGCCCTATTTAAAAAACATTGAAAGCTAAAAATTTTAGAATGGAGTCCCTTGTAGATTTTTCAGTTATCTATTTAGTAAAAATAGCATTTGCTCTTTTATAATAGACACCTTTTCTCTTAATTCTCTATAAAGAAAGTAGGCACAAAGCAGGCACAACAAGAAGAATTATCAAGAGAGTTTTCTAAAATTCATAAAACTATGATGCTCTCTGAAACACCAACACTTACTTCTTCCGGATTTGGAATCTTCATTTAACTAAGGCCTTTGAAAAATATTCAGATGTTCCATTCTGACAAAATGTAAGCATGTGCTCTAGGAAGACACTGCTCTATCTAAAAATCTACATAATATTGTCATAGAGTTTAATGGCTAATTTGAAATCCTCAGATGTTCTTTCATTGTTTTAATTATTACTGATAATTTAATTCCCTTGAAAAGGAGATCTCTGCAATAATAAGTGAACATATACCATGCCATATCAAAGAAGACATTGCATATTGCTACTACCCATTTACAAGTAAGTCTTAAGAGGAAGTAAATGATGGAATAAAACTGAATAGAATGAATAAAAACTATGTATTTTAAGGTAGATATATTTTAAGAAGTTTTCCAGTGCACATTATACACATGTAACATGGAAAAGCACACAGAACATTTTTTAGACTTTGGAGAATCCCATCCTTTTTTTCCCATGAAACTCTCCTTCCCTCAAAATCTTCAATCTTCACATAAATAGGGTGCAAATCAAATCTTATGATGGTATATTCAAGCTTTCAGCATCTCTGTTTGCCACCAGAAATGTCAAAGTTTAGTACCTACTAAGCCATAGCTTTATGAGGAAATGCTTATAGATTGACAAGCAATTTTGTAACAGATGCATCTTCAGAGTTAGTCCCAGGAATGTTTAGGACATGCCTAAATGATTTAGTATTTTATACCTCTCCTCAAAAGCACAGTTCATATAAGTCAGGTTTATCTGAAGACTGTCAATCAAGCAGAAACAAAAAGTAATTAAAAAATATCATGACTCATTTACAAAAAGTTCATCTCTAGAATACAGGTGTGTGCAGTTCCAAGTGATAGACTGATAAAGTTTGAAATGCTTTAATTGAAACAAAGCAAGTTACTTTCTTCAGATATGAAATATAAAGCAGTCCTGCATACTTTTATTCATGAGCTGCCAATATTTGAACATACGCAAAGTTTGAATTGTTTCCCATTTGCCCAAGACTTTAAAAAGCATAATTCCTTTTCTTAATGTGCCACCCTTCAGGGCAAGGAGTTATAATGAACACCTCCCAGTCACACAGAATTACAATGTTGTTTATCTTGCCCAGTACTAAAAAAAAAAAAAAAACTTGCAAAGGTTTGGAATCCTGAAATCTATAAACACAATCTGTGGAGCAGATAAAAATTTACATGGCACAATGCAATTAAAGCTGAATTCAATTTGAGCACACCCTGTCCATCTGTCAGAGGGAAACAAAAGCTGCGGAGCTCCATTATTGCTGAATCCCTGTTTTTGTTAATTTGCCTGCTGAGAGAGTTCGGTTTCTAGGAATTGCACAAATTAGTGTTCAGTAAGGGCTAGATCCTCAGTAAGTATACGCAGATGGTGGAAATCAGCCCTAATCAAGTGGCCAAAGCCTTTTTTTTCTGTCTGATTAAAGCATTTTAATCCTTTCAGATTGTCTGTTTTTTTAGCAAATATTCACCATCCTTTATTTTTCTTATATTCCAGGATAGATTTAAATTTTGCCTATGCACATGAGAAGAAAAATAACTTTGAGAAATAAAGCTCTTAGCATCTGAGTTACAAGCAGTGGCCAACTTGATTTCTGAATTCATTTAATGCCTTTTTCAAATCTATTATATGTTAAATAATTGTTTGAATCATTAATTTATATGCTAATAAATAAGGCATAAATAATCTGTACTGGTGGAATTTAATTATTGATGGAAAGATAGAAAGTGTTCAGCTTTAAGATTAAAGCTAGCAAAAACAGCATGTATGTGCAAATCTCCCAGAGAAGAAAAAGATTTCATTATTTACATTAATACAAACTAATAAATATATAAAATTTTAGTGAGGAGACTTGTTTAATCAAAATAAAAAAGATGTAATAACTGAAGAGTTAGGGGTTTTTGTGAATAATGACAACAAATTAATCAGAAATAAAACTATATTATTGTTTTTGGAGTATGAACACACACATTCAAAATTTAAAACTGCTATAATCATCGTTGGTATACTGAGAGTTTGGTTATATTTAAAACTCACACACTCATTTATTTATAAGCCAAGGAATACATGAAGCAAAAATTGAGAAAAATATTCAGAGAAGCAATATTAATTGCGATTTAATTGTACATTAAAGCAAACAGTTGGCAAAAACAAAGACCTTCTGCCTTTAACATTCATCCAGAGTATATGCAAAATTAAGTTTTCTAATTATATGCATAAGCTCTGTGATACTGTTGGAGTAAAATTTCAAAGCATATGACCATGTTTAAGGGCAAATCTTACATAAACTTTTGATACTTCCCTTAAATTTAGGCACACCAGTGAGTAGTGTTCATGGGGGATAAAATGCCAGCTTAATATCAGAAAGCATTTTTGAACAAGTCGAAACTTTGAGTTGAACATTTGCATGACTTCTGATATGTTGAATATTTGTAAGATTCCTGGTAGTGCTTTAACATCCTGTAGGAGATAATATTGTCATTCAACCTTGCTCTGGCTCACAGCTGTCTATCAAACCTCTGTGATTATCTAAGCAGCTTGAGTTATTCTTGGCAGGTCCCAGTTGTTGAGGGTGTGAGTGTCCCAAACGGAGGAATCTCAACGGAGGAATCTCAGTCAGCTCCTAGTTTCAGGCTGACTGGGAGTCAAACCCTCAGGCCACAGCTTTTAAACTATGCAAATATGTACAGTCTTGTGGCACCAAAGTTGTAGACCCTGCTGGCCTGTAGATCAGGCAATGTGGGAGTGTCCCCTGGATGTCAGCTCCAAACACTGGGGCTCCAGAGGACTATATAAGGACTTTTCTGGGAGATACCAGAAAGCTCTTGTGAGGCCTAGGAGGAGCACAAAGATGGCATCTCCTAGCCTCTATTCCCTGAGAGCACCTCCATAGCCTCTGGATGTGTGGCAAACCTGAAGCCTGCCTGCAGATGAAGCAAAGGCTCCTGTGGCCAGCATTCTCACCTGGCCCTGGTCGGCTAGCTCACCACACACGTGAGGGCAATACATCGTTATTGACTATATAAAGAGCTATGCCCAGTGCTCTGCATGACGTGGTGGCATGGCTGCTAGGCTGCAGGAGAGAAGAGATGAGACTGGAGTGGTGCCAACGCTGAGGACAGAGACTGAGACAGCTGCAGGGCTAGAGAAGTCCAGAGGCAGAGACTGGCTTGCTGCATGCAGACTCGCTATGAGTGGATGGGATTCTAGTGATTGACTTGCCACTGTGTAAATAAAGTTAGGTATAACCCTTTCACCCCAAGAACATTCTACTGTTATTTCTTTGGTCACATTGAATCCATAGTGAACTTGCCGGGGCTGAAACCCATTGGCAAGACACTGCCCCTCAAGCTGAAGCTCCAAGACAAGTAGACCTTTTTCATACCAAGACTTGGGGTCTGTTCCACTCTGCTGTCTAAGCCATGCCTTAAGAGGTGGTAGCCTGCCTAGACAATGTCTCTGACTGTTATAGTCTGTGAAACTCAGGAATGCAAGTCCCCTTGGCCACCAGAGCCAGGCAATCAAGGAGAGTCCCCTGTGTAGTCTACATATACCCACTAGCTTGAGAGAGGCAGCTGGGAAGTGCAGGAACTGCATGTACCTGCTGGCTTTGGTGGGGCAGCAGATTAAAGAGACTGCACACCAGCCTATGCTAACAACACCGAAGGAGAGAAAAGTCACAACGGCCAGCACCTCCTTCTGTGAGAAGGAGTCCTAACATGCCCTCACCCCTCCAACAGACTCTTAAGAAAGGCTAGTCTATCTCCTTCACAAACACTCTAGGCACCTTTCAAACTGCTGCTTTTGTGCTGGGCTCCAGGGTGAGTGAATCTGTGTGTGAGCCTTCATCTTGCTAATGGGTTTCAGCCCCAGGCAAGTTCACTATGGATTCAGTGAAACCAAGAAATGACAATGGAACATTCTTGGAGTGAAACGGTGTATACCCAATTTTATTCCCACAGTGGCAGGTCAGTCACTAGAATCCCATCCACTCAGAGCAAGTCTGCATGCAGCAAGCTGGTCTCTGCCTCTGGGTCTCTACCCCTGCAGCCATCTCAGTCTCTGTTCTTCTGTTCTTGGCGCTGCCACCACTCCAGTCTCTGCTTTCCTGCAGCCATGCCATCATGTTGCCCAGAGTACTGGGCAGAGCTCTTTCTATAGAGTCAATAGCAACCTATTGCCCACATGTGTGTAGTGAGCTAGCCAACCAGGGCCCGGTGAGAATCCTGGCCATAGCAACCTTCACTTTATCCACAGCCCTTCAAGAGTGGTATCTCAGTTCTGTGCAGCCCTTTGTGTCCCTGGATGTAAGCCATGTTGTTTTTCTTTTTCTTTTTTTTTTTGCCATGTTGTTTTTCAAAACTAGATGTTTTAGGGGCTCATCTCTCTGGTACACATACCAAGGGTTGGGGTGCCTGATTGGGCACAAACCCCTTGCTCCTCAGAGAGAAAAGAAGCTTCTGCCTTGTGAGGTCCCTCTAGACTCTGAGTTTCTGTGCCATGTGTGAGGGTTTTAACAAGATTGCATCTCTGCCTCTCCTAACATCTTGATGTGGTCCTCTTATCCTTTGTTATGGAGATGTTCAGCTAGTTTTCAGGTCTCTTTCATAAACAGTTGTTCCACTTGTAGCTTTACATTCATATTTTTTATTGGAGTCTGTGAGTTCAGGATCTTCTGTGCCACTCTCTTGGACCACCCTTCTTACCTTCATTTAAACTCTGCCACCAAGCTAATTCTGGCTTCATATTTCTCATGTGGTCAATTTCTTAACCTCCTCCTATGTGGCCTTCCTACCTCTCTGGAGATGTCCTTCTATCAACAAAATAAGACTTACTTACCTATCCTGTTTAAGTTCTTGCATATCATGTTTGGGCTGTAGCCAATATTGAAGGCTTCTCTTTCTTGACACTCCATTTAAATCTAATCACACACTAACTACATGATATGCCCTCTAGTCTTCAGTGCTCTGTCTTTGCTCATAAAGTTCCCTCTACCTGGGAATGAGCCATTGTAAACTAGCTCCAACTGATAAGGTATTATCTGAAGCTTATCTCAATTTTTACTAATTTCATAAAAACTTCTCCATCACAAACTAGGTCTCCCCAGTTTTTGCTCCAATATCTTGTTTTGGTTTTCCTAATTTATCTAAATAGTTATAGCATTCTGACTTGTGTTATACCTAATTATTTACATATGTATTTATATCTTACCTTCCCTACTACCTGGGAAGTCTTTTTTGATTGTTGATCGGTTGGTTTACCTTCTCTGGAGCACAGTAATGTACCTTCCATGTATGGACCTTCACTGCACCATACAGTAGCTACTAGTACAGGTAAATTTAATTAAAATGGAATAAACTTAAGAATTCAGTTCCTCAATTGCACTTGTCACATTTCAAGCACTCAATAGCCATATATGCCCAGTGGCTACTAAAGAGTGCAGGCATAGAAAATTTTCATCATCACAGAAAGTTCTATCAGACAGCACCACTGTAGAGATTCAATAAAGGTTCAATTTGAATTTGTACATATTTATCATCAAAGTGCCATAAGAATAGGAATCGAGGAGGGATCTTGGGGGCCACATTTTTGATGGTTTGAAGAACAGGCTGAGGTACACACTCAACTACCTTCTCTGGGAGGTTTTGCTAAGTTCAGAGCATCCAGTGTTTGCCATCTCCACCATATTAAACACCATCCCTACCAGGCCAGCATAATTTTTTGATACTTCATATATAATTAATAGTGGTTAAGGACATTTATATGGTAACTGTGTTGCAGAAGCTTTCATTCACACTTTCAATATTTAAAAAGGCTGCTGTCACGGCTGGTGGGAATAAAATTAAACCGACCAGCTGTGGTTTGGAGGAAAACACATACATTTTATATCTGTTTTGTCTGTCTCCTTGTAAATGTCAGAAATACAGAATTGCAATGTACTGAATATCCCAGTTCACTGTTAGAGTCTTCTGAAAAATGCTTATTTTTTAAATTGGATATCTTAGTAACTTTCAGTGGTAGATTTTTGTTTTATTTTACAGTGATACAAAGCACACAGTTATTGTATTTGCTCAGAAAAAAATGTAATAAAATCCATTTGAATGCCTTGTGATTTTTGTGTTCTTTGTGGGATTTTTCATCAAAGGATGATTGACAATTTTGAAAATATATATTTTTCAATTCTATCATTTATTAGGAATTTGAGGCTACAAGAAATGTCATCCTAGATTACTTAAAATTGACCAGGTGTTTAGCCATAAAGGTCCAGAGTACTTTGCTGAGACTCAGTAGTTTTCATGAGACATTCTGGAATCATTGTACTGATCTGTGGCATTGATGTTACATGCTGGGATAATGGAACTTACTTGTCACTTAGAGAGTGAGACAATATAGTCTGACAGTTTAATTTTTTCCATTATTTTTAACTAGGAAATTTTCATTCTTTTTTTTTAATGTTTTTGCCTTATAAGCAGTCAACCATTGATAATTATTCTAAGTACAGAGACTTAAGTACAAAAACTTAGGCATTACCTGTTATATTTCAACACCTGTTAATGTCATTCTAATCAAAATAAAATTATTTAAATCTAGGCAGTATAACGTATTATGAAAAATTTCCTGATCAGTTTTCTCAAAGCTCACCATTTATCTCACAATATTATTAACTTCTCTTGGTCTACTTGCCTCCAAACATTTCCTTTCCTAACCTTTGATGATACCCCATTCCCATCCACTAAGAATAATCTCCACAGAGAGAGTGGTTTATTTGAATTAGAAACAAAAAGATGGGGTACCCTTCCAAAATGTGATGACTTTTTCACTAACATACCACAGCTGGTCAATTTCTTTCATCCACTGATTATGAATCTAAACATCATAAAGTACAGGTGAGTTTACACTGTAGTGCAGGAAAGATGACAACACCATCATGGGTGCCCAGGACACAAGGGAGGTAGAAGGCGGCGGTGTGGCAACTGCAAGGCAGAGCTGAATTCCAGAAATGAGTCATAGAAAAGCACAAGAAAGGAACTTCTGTCACTTCACAGTTTTGCCTAAGGCAGTCCTGCTTGCGCAGAACAGAAGGAACAAGTTAAATCAGTTCCCTCATATCACCACACATGATATTTATGCTAACAACAACTGTCTACTAAAATGGTAGGTTTATATCCAATTAAAAAAAAACCATAAGGACGTGCCATAAAGGTATTTGCTATTATATTTATAGTCCAGAACTGTAGCTTCAGTGAGATTAAAATAAATAGTGGAACCTCATGTTTGCATGTTCATTTGCCCCTTCAACACCCCATCATCTTATAAATCTCTGCTATTCATCACAAATTGAAAAAAAAAATCACTGAATATGTAAAAATAGCAGCTGTTATTTGCCATTAACTCTCGTTCGACTTCATAAAGCTTTACAAACTCAAGAAGAAAACAGAAGGATGTGGCTTCAAGATTGGTCAAAGTAAATATTTATTCTGTCTTAAAGCCAAAATCTAATTTGTTTTTATTTTATAAATATTTGTGGAATATGAATCAGATACTCTTTGGTTACTCACTATATTACACAGATGCTAATGTCAACATTTGGTGATTAATTTCCTAAAAATTAACAGATAAAAATATTTTTAAAGAAATCAATTCACATTCCAATTTTTATTCCCATCCAAATAATTTGGCAATATCTGTCAGTTCAAATCTCAGCTATTTCTTGGATCTGTTATATTTTCTATGTCTTCATGGACACTGCCTGAAAAAAATTAAGCCTAAAAGGTCTTCATAATTTCTAACATTGAGGTTCACTATTGTCTCTTGAATATTTTCCTGATGCTAAAATTATTCCCATCAAATAATGCTGGCAGAGTGATTTATTTAGTCTAAAGACATTGCTCAGATAATACATCTCCCTTGCTTAATATCCTGACATATATCCTTTCAGTATCCAACCATTACTGTACCTCTGGTATTACCTCCAAACTTGGACCTATGTGTCCACCATAGTAACCTATGCCAAGCAGACCTCAAATTGTTTTCTCTTACATTTTTACATCTCTGAAATACTTTCCTCACTACTTTACACCAATACCTCCAGATTTTTCAAGAATTAATTTAAATTCTATTTCACATTTGTAATCCCATGTTAATGTGCTTCTTCTAAAAAATCTTCAAGAGATTTTCTGTTATTCCATAACCCTGTTTCTGTGACCTCAACTCTCATGATGGACTAGAATCATCCATTTTATGATCTCTCTTGATCAAATTAAACATCTGTCTGCAGAATTTCTACTATACTTTTGCTACGGTCAAAGCTCTCAACAAATTTTCTAGTCATTTGCAAAGAATTTTCATTACTTTTACAAACACAAAAGTAATTAAAAGAGAAATATAAGCATCTTTGGAGGCACTAATATAATCTGTTTCTTTATCCTTCATAGAGGTGATTTTAATATAGCATCATAAGATATAAAATATCATGTTCCATATTCTGTCAAGGTCATTTGGTCAGTGATTTCAAAGGAGTCAATGTTTTGGAGCAGTTTAACATCCTGCTTGTATGTCCTAAGCAAGGTTTAGTCAATACAGTAGGAAGAATCATTAGTGATTCAAGGTAAAACTTTCAAAAAATGTGACTAAGAACACTTTGACCTTCTCTGAATCAGGAAATGCCCTGCGTATATTTATGTTCTTTTAAGTATAATTTGTCTAAACTGTCTAAAGTAAATCAAAAACTATCACTCAACCCTCTTAGTAAAAAGGGTAAATTTTAATTGCAGAACTTAAAACCTCACAAAGCTGTGCTGCTACTTAAAGACAGCACAAACACAGGAGTGAATGCCAATGCATACAAATTAGATTTCTTAACATATTTGTAATTCTGAAGGACACTCTAATGCATAGATTATTATATGCTTTAAATGTTTTCATAAGGGAGGAATAAAATAGATGATTGTTACACTTCCATAAAATTTTGTCATTTGTGTTCTTAGTAAAAACTTTATGACTATCAGAATCTCTTATCTGATGAGCTATTCTTAATGTACCTAAAACAGAAAATAAGTGAAAAGGCAAAAAAGTACTTTAATTTGAAAAATGTATTATGATCTTAATATTTAACATGTACACTATTAAAATTAAATGGGAAAGGTGCCACTAATTAATTAGGTAGAATTCAAGAAAAAAGTCTACTCAATATATATAAGAAAAATATTATGAGGAAAAATAAAAGCTATTACTGCAAAATATAGTAACACCAATTTCATATTCCTTCCAAACAAAGATGTATTGCCTTCTACATGGGACATAGTCTTATTCAATAACAACTTTATAATAAAACACATATGCTCAAATGATATAGTTCTTCAATATCTAAACTAATGGAACAAATAAGTATAGAGCAGAAAGGATGTATATGGTGATATTATAATTAAATATTAACTAACATGAAGATCCCAACATTAAAAGTAATTAAACAGGAAAAAGACATAGGTTTACTCACTCACTTCCTGAATTCTCAACCTCTTAAGTTCAGAATCCTCAGAGAAACAAGCAAGGAGGGAGTAGTAAGAATTAGGTAGTTTTCTAGTATTCAAGGGCGCCATGGCAATGGCAGAGAATTTTGTGTGTGTGTGTGTGTGTGTGTGTTGGGGTACAGGTATAAGAAGAGAACACAGTCACTATCATTGAGAAAAATAGCACAAAGAAGTTCTGAAAGGTGAAGCCAACTTGAAGACCAACTTCACCAATTCTGCAATTTTGCTGAGGTTAACAACAGTTAATAAAGTAACAACCAATACTTACTGAGAGCTTTTTAAATGCCAGAGACTTTACTAAACACTTTGGTTATGTTATTTAACATTCACAGTATATTATCATTTAGAAAGGATTAATCCATTTACAGATGAAAGATAAATGACATGGAAGAGACTGGAATTCAGGTTTATTTAATGTCAAATCAGTTCTTTCTATTACACTACACTTTACAATAAAAGGGGAATCCATTCAAGGGAATGTTTTTATCATATGTAACTGCCAATATAAAGTTTAACAGGAATATGCAATTAGGAGAATAGTGAGCACCTACAACATATCACTTGATTTGCAGAGATTTTTTAAAAATATGTATAGTTTATGAAAGAACTTGATTCCCAAAGTATTCATTAAGGTATAAGTTATAAAACCATTGATAAGATACACAGCAGACTCACGTGAATTTTTAAATTTTGAGTAGGAAAATACTATGAATTTGCCTTAAGAAATGGTACAGCAAAGATAGTTTAATTGCTCTAATCCTTTAACACAATCATAACTAAAAGCTCATATAGCTTCAACTTTATTATTTTTAACAAAATTCACTGTACTCCAGTTACTTGCGGAGTACAAAGTATCATAAATAATTTAAATTAAACTACACTTGTCAAAATAAATGAACAAGTAGGTTTTACAATGCAGTACATTTTATGATGCCCTTGATTCTTTAATTTGTGTGTTTTGCTTAGTTGCTAATTCACAAAATACTATAATCTGCCAATGGATCTTGTACTCATTAGTATAAATTACCAATGTTTCAGCTCAATAGGAAAATCAGTATAGAGAACCATTCTACTGCATCGAGTTTTTTTAACTCAGTAAAATAATATCCTGTGACTATTTTATGAATATTGGCTTGAATGCAGTAGGAAAAATAGGCACCTCTTTCCCATACCAACTCATCACTTATTCCTATCTATAAGGATAGGGATATTTCTATACCTACAGCTATGTTTACATCTATACCTATCTTTAAGAATATCTGCAGAGATTTACATGCACTAATCCATCTAGGTCTTTATCTAAGTCATCTAATTATATTTGCCAAGAAGTTTCTTATTCATTTTATTTTGCCCCACTATATAATTAATATATCAAAATTTAGATTGTGAATTTATTTGACACTGTATTACAAATTACACATAAAACATTTTCCTCAAGACTGGTATAAAGCTCTCCAACAAGATTTAAGCAGAATTATCACAGGGTAAAATACTACAGTAACACTATAGTAGCTATTAGTATAGTAATAGTTGTTTAAAATTATAAAATGCCTAATTGATACTGTACCAAAGAAGCCTATAAAGGAAAAGATTCATATGTCTATTATATATTACAGATTGAATATTAAGAACAAGTTCCTATGAAATAGAATATTTCTTGAAATTTGCACCATTTCCAAATACTACGTATGGCCCATCTGATTTTTCCATCACAACATACAGACCAACAGAAAATGAAGCTCTCTCAGACAGCTGCATGATTTCCACTAGTTTACCATTTAATTTTTGAACCTCTGACATCTTTGAGAGTATATAACATAACACCAAGAAACCACAGGGAAACTCTTGGAAAAATCATTGATGGTACTTAGATTTCAGGCTTATCAAGCCAGCTATATCCCTCTTGTGCTCCCTTTTCTACTTTACCTGCTGTCTTGTTGCAGAGAGCAAGTAACATACAGGCAATTGAAGCATCCCCTGAACCTGGGTTCCTATTTCTATGCAATAGGGTTAATAATATCTTCATGTGGAGATCAAATAAGTTAATATTTGTTAAAAATACATTTTGGAAACTGGAAATATCTATTAAGCTGTTAAAATGTATTTAATGATGGATTCTTTTATTATAAATTGATCTTAACTATTAATAAGTTAAAGCACAATGCACTGAGCAGCTTTTCCCTCTGCCTCCCCTCATTTTCTGCAAACTTACACATTTTTTCCTTTCATGTATTTGAAATATTTCAAAAACTGACTTACAAATTAAATTGGTCTACACTGTTTAAAATTGTGCTCTCAGTACTAATTTCAAGGATCGTAATGGCCTCCCACGTTTTATTTTTACTCTGGATTTATGATTTATTGATAGATTTCACAACAGATTAAATTCAATGTGTGTGTGTGTGTGTATATATATATATTTAAATATTAGGCATAGAGCTCTAAGTTTACCTGCATTGTAACAAAAAAATTGTTTCCACTCTTAAGGATATAAGTTGAACCATTCAGGATCCTTGGTCTCCACTTGCCTCTCTTAGAGAATAGATCAGCATAGATCACAACCACGTTTATGACTCTGAGATCTACATCACCTAAACTGCCACCAGGTTATTACCAATAAAACTATGCCTTGGTGCTTATCATGCTATGTAACAGCACCACCAGGCAGTCCCACATTGCTTGTTCTGTCTCAGGCTCACTTCTTAGGTGTGAAAAATCATCACGACTCCTCCACACCATTGCTGCCCAAGTCAAACTTCTCCCTACAGGCTTTGCCCTTGGCTTCTACTAAGACGTCTGATATGTCTAGTTCCTTATACAAGTTCAGAAATTTCAAATCAAAATAACAAAGTTTACACTTTAAAAAAGCAATTACTGAGTACCTACTAAGTTCTAGACACTGCACTTAGCACACACATGCCAGTACTAAGCAATGGGTTTTGTTATTTTCCTTTCATAGAGAAGAAGAGACTGAATTGAGCTTGAGAAAGTAATGTAAGTGTACTAAGTTAGTAATTATGACTACCCTTATGCAGCACCTGCCAAGGATGAGACATTTTACCCCAAATCATTAGATTATTTAATATCACAACATCATGCGAGGGAGATATTAATCTGCACTTAGGATAAAGAAAGAGGACCCTCTGTGTTGAGTTACTTACCTAAGGTCCCATCATGCTATCAAACTAGCAATCAAGCCAAGTGTGCTGGACCTAAAAGCTCACACTCGAGTCCCATAACTCTCCTGAAATCCAGAACCATGTTCTGATCTCCCTCACAGAATCTTCTCTTCTTTCCATTAATGAGGTTTCCTTTCTTCCTTCTGAAGGAAAGTTCACTCCTCTTCCACTCAAAGTCAGTATAACTGGGAAAGGAAAGCAACCATACCATGGAAGAGGCATAAGAGCCAAACCACAGTATGATTTCATTTGACTAGTTCTTGTCCAAGTCACCTGTTAGATGTGCCGGGAGATTCAGGTAAGCTAAAATGTACAACACTGAAAGCACAAGTTCTGTGAGGTGCATCATATTGATATTTAAAAGGATAGCCCTTTCCTAATCATAATGTAAAATAAATGCAAATTTATAACTTTTAAAGTTAGAAGACACATAGGAGATGATCTTGCTGAGTGATTTCATTTTACAGATCAAGAAACATGGAGCCTTAGTAGACAAAGATATCTATCCAAAGTAATATGTAAAGTTGGAGGCAAAATGAAAACTTGTATTGAGACTTCAAGCCCTCAGCCTGGGACTGTTTGTACTGTGATATTATAGTCTTGTAATAATTATTTAAAGGCAAAGGATAAAATTAATGCAAGGGGTAAAATAAATGCATTATGATCTTGTCAACAAATGAATTAACTGTGACCTTATCTGCTAGCAGAAAATAAGCTAGACAAATGGATTATAAATCTAAAAACTTTCATCAATCAGCTTCATTGTTTGTCTAGAAAGTCTACTTTCTCCAAATAGGCAGTAAAAAAACATAACCTCTAGTGAATCAAACTTTCTGATTGTTGCCATGACTTGGTACACATTTAGAAATTACACATTTGCTTAGCTTAGCTACATAACCAAGCCAAACTGGGGGAATTAGATAAATATAAGTTGTTCACATCAATTCACATACAATATATTACATTATAAAAGTTGTATTTGATTCTTGTTTTACATAATTCACTAAAGCAATATATCCTGCATCTCTGAATGCAGGCTTGTTATAATGACAGAATATATAATAGTAAGGAATGAAGTATCTTACAAAACATTTTTAAATGGGATTCTCTTAAAACAGTGGTAAAAACCTGGCATCAAATTGCATATAATTGAATACAAGTAAAATTTAAAAATATTAAAGGACTGAAATTAGATTGTAATAGACTCTTTGGGTTAAATCAATGCAATTAAGAATATGATGAAGTCTTCAGTTATCTGTTTTTTGAGCTTTTGAAAGGTGGAAATATTAATGGAACTTGGCAAGAAATTAATACTGACTAGATTAACTGCCAGAGCAATTGTCATATTATAAGTATATTATTTGTGAGTTACATATCAATGCAATGCATGGCTTGTCACATTATTTGAACAAATCTCTGGATTCTGAGTAAAGATCATGAAGCATTTCTTTACTTCCAATATTATTACAAACATAGAACATTTAGAGGAGAAATGTGAAATTCTATACTAATATACCATATGTTTTTTCAAGTTTACCAGCACTTCAACTAATAAGTTGGGGGAAATTAAGCAGGAAAAATGCAACCTGAGGAAACGTCAACAGGAATGTAAACTAAACGGGTGGGGAGGTCTGTAGGTGTCAATCAAGAACAAAATGTAACTGTCAAGTTTGCTTTGCTAACAGACTGTCACATCAACAATAAGGAGTTAATGACTACAAATTAACTGTATACCAGATGCTTGACACTTCGTTATGACACTTAGCAAGCTAGTTGACATTTGGGGATCAAAGCTTCTTTAATTACACTTTGTATAACATGTGCAACCGTTATGCTAATGTACAAACACTCCTTGGAGCAAGAGAGTCCAGGTAAAAACCACCACAGCTGTTTCCTAGGTATAGGTTTGAAAGTATTTGTGTAACTCTAAAAAAAAAAAACGGAAATAGCGGAGCAAGAGCCAGGCTTCAATGCACAATGTTATTCAGTATTACCATTGCCTAAAATAACACTGTTTCTTAACTTGGTGAACTGGTGAAGCTCTTTTTCTCACATATATACAGTCGTGAAATAACACATTTTCAAACAAGGTGGTAATAGCATTTATAGCCATTTATAAGGTAAGACAACTAGGCATAGCAGAATTTAAAATAACTAAAAAAGGTATCAAAGTGATAAAAAAACACTAACTGCCTTTCACAACACTGATTTGAGTGGTTTTTCAAGTCCTTTTAAGGAAATGGTTTGACATATTCCCAAGTGAATAAAACTCAATAAATGATAGAAGCAAAATTTCACAGCACAGGCATAATACTGAATACTGACATGCATAACTATAAATTACAGGCTATGTCAACGCAAAACTTTAATGTTTATCAGGTTTTAAAATAAGCTCATATTAACCAAAAAAGGTTGCCTCAAAATTAACAAAATTTAGAAAATAGCTAACAAATCAAGGAAGAAAATATATCTGGAAAAATACCTAAATATCTATAATAAGTTAATAATGTAATAACAATATGAATACTACAAGAGCTTCCTTTGGAAAAGCTTCCTTTGACATATGCCACAAGTGTAAAATACACACCAGAGTTTGAAGTCTACATTTAAAAAAAGCATGTGAAATATTTCATTCATAATTTTTGTATGTTGACTATATGTAGATATAACAATATTTTGGATACATTGAAAAAATGAGATAGATTATTAAAATTAATTTCACCTGTTTCTTTTAATTTTCTTAATATGGCTATAAGACTATTTAAATTACACTTGTGGTTCACATTATATTTCTATTGGAGAGCACTAGTCAGATTAACCAAAGAAATAGAAAGAAATAGTCCTCCCCTCAAAGAAATGGAATGTTTAGAGATAGGAAACAAGTCAATGAAATTAACACATGCTCTAATGAAGGTAAAATAGGGCGAGCTGACAGAGAGGAACTGGGTGTGCGTGTGCTTTAGCTGGGGTTGTCTGTGAGAGCCACTGCGGAGTGGAGACTATTCAGGTAGAGACTTAAATAATGAAAAGACACTGATGGAGGATTGAGCCTGGTGAATGCAAGATCAGAGAGAAGGTTACTGTGGATGCGGCTAGACTGTGTATACGGTTGGAGAAGGAGATAAGGGGCAAGTGTGTCTGAATGCAGTGTCTGAAAGTCCCAGAAGGAGTTGGGGTTTATTCTGGTGGTAGTGGGAAGTCACTGCATGGTGTTGATTATCACTACCTCTCGGGCAGTGACCCTAACCAACTTCTAACATTTCTTGCCTCTTCCAGGAACACCACTTCCTATTTGGTCCTCCTGCCTCTACTCTTGCACAGCCATAGCCCACCCTCCAGATTAGGCATCAATGCCAACTAATATTAACCAATAAATTTTCCAATGTAATATTTTTACCTTTTCATCAGAAAAAATTCAAAGTCAACCAAATTTATTGTTGAAAGTCGATTCTCCTTTGTGGTTTAGACAATAAATGAAACCTACTTTTGACTCACATGACAGCCTCTTTTAACCTATACTAAGCTCTGAAAGCATATTTTCATTTTAGTTCTCATTCTAGTTTCCTAAATACATCTTGTCCAATTGTGAAACCCCCAGGAAGGGACCTATGACCATCAGGGTCTCAACAGAGAATGTGGTCCACGCAAGTGTTGTAACTGAGGAGAGTTACATGATGCAAGGAGTTATTTTCAAAAGCATCAGCAGAGGTGAAGTAAACCAGTAAGGGAGTGTGTGGTACCCTGGGGCTGGGAGACCTAACAGGGCAAGGAGGTGGAAAACCTACTGCAACTGGAGAGTAGCTGAAGCTATAGGAGATCGTCACCCTGCAAGAACTGCGGATTTTGGAGGAGGCAAGAAGCCACCCTTCATTAAGACAACAGGAAGGAAGGAAGGGAAATAAAGGCCCTAACACTGCTCTCTCCTCCTGACTTCCATCCAGCAGGCACTTTCCATTAGCTGAACACTCCAGAAACCACAAGGCAAGAGAGATCAGCAAGACAGTAGACGAAAATCCAGCACCTAAAGCACAGGGTCAAGTGGCAAAGGATGTAGTGGGCATTTGGAGGGGCACATGGAAAATATCTTGCACAGACCTTAACATCACACCTGTCTCCTTTTATTTTACATGGCCCTGGCTTGGCATTGGCAGCCTCTAGCTATAAACCTTTTTCGTGGTCATAGGTATCACTAAGCACTTATCCAGTAAAGGTCAAGAAACATTAATAACTGATCAATTCTTTATACCTTTCTCTCCTTCCACCAGCAGACATAATAAGCATGTCCAAATTCCATTCTCCACTACTGATGGAATAAGAGCAAACTGGTGAGTGGAAAGGTTCTGATTCATCATTCATTTAACAAACATTAATGGATTCCTTACAAAGTGCCAGGTGATGTTCTCAGCCCTAAGTATCCCTAGTGAAAATACAAAGTCCCTGTTTTAGAAGAATTTACATATGAATGAGAAAACAAATAAGATAATTTCAGACATTGACAAGGGCTAAAACAACAATAACACAATAGAAAGTGTTGTAGTGAGAAGATATGGGCAGCATTAGATAGGATGGATTAAAATGGTCTGTTTCATTTAACTGACACCTAATGGATAAGACTGAAGTTAATCACAAGGAGATATCAGGGGACAGAACTTCTGTGGAAGAAACACACCAGGAAGAGCAGTGGATTACAGCCCTGTCTGAGACATATATGGACCTGCCAGGGATCTCAAGGAATCCCCAGCCTCTGTTGCCATGCCCTAACCATAGTACCCAGCCAAGGAGAGGCATGCTTTTCTACACACCACCCTCCTGCAACCAAGGGAATGCACTTGCTCATGAGACATCTTATTCTAACTCCCAAAGATCTAGCTGAATTCCACAGCAGCTAGCTGAAGCCTTGGGCAGGACTCTCTGGCCATGGTAGGGTGCTTGCATTCTGTTCTAAGTGCTAAGAGATTCAATAGAGGTTTGAAGGTTTAATTTTTAAGTTTCATGCAATATTTTCTTGTTGATTTTACTTTGGACTAATGCATTAAACCATGAGTAAAAACAGAGCTCTGTATACATCAAATTAAAATAATACATCTTTTTGAAAATGCAAATCAATTAAAATCACAAGTAGAGTAACTAAGTTATAAATCCACACTCTAATGCAGAAAGAGCATGTTACATTACAAATGTCCTTTTCTAACAGATCATTTTCCTAGTATGATTTCTATGAAGAAAGGTTACAATTATCAATTGCCCTCTAAAAACTCTTCGACAAGGTGGGCAGGGCAACTCCATTTAAGTGGAACAACCAAAAGAGTGCTGGGAGCCATGCTACTCAAGCTGTGTAGCAAAGCTCAGGCTGGAGGAAGACCCCCACAAATTAGGGGCCTTCGCAGCTGGCTCCCTCTATTACCCACCTTGATTTTGTTATTTTCCATTATACTATTGGCTTTGTTTTTGCTTGCATTGTTGCCAAAGACTAAGCTAACCTTTGCTAAGCAGCATGGGAAAGATGAGAACTTAAACTTCCCAGAAGCTTTTCAGGACAGTGCTCCTGAAGAATGGAACACACAGCGGCCAAATGGTGATCTTGGCATGAAGTACCGAAACCTGCTGTTAGTTAGTCAAACATTGACCACCCCATTTCCACTGAGAACGCCCCCCTTGTTTACAATGCTAGTGAAACTAGTGATGGAAAGTTTTATAGAAATAGAGTCATGAGAAAATATTAAATAGAATAACCCTGTTGACACTTAATTAATCATCTCATGTTTTCTTTCCTCTACTACTTCTATAGTTTTTTTGTTTTTCTTCTTTCCTAATTATGGCCCTTTACTAGAATTTGTGCCTCATATGTAAAATTACCAAGTACCATAATTTTCCAGGAAGTAAAGATACCTCGAAACAAGTGCTGGGCATAGAAGCCACAGAGTATAAATCTGCAAAGAAGTAAAAAACTAACATTTTCAAAGAACATTACTTCTCTCTCACTTGCCAGCTTTACATGTCCCTGTATGGCCCTGGAAGATGGCTGGTTAGCCAGAGACGGGTAAGATTCCTCAAGGGAGGAACAACCTAAGACAGGCACAGTCGCAGGGGGGCCATCAGGTGAGAAATTGGGGATCAACAGAGGTGAGGCTTAGAACCTCACCCCCCCAGTTTTGAGAGAAATCTTCTACACTTGTGGATGTTTTGTTGCCCTTATTCAGCTTGGATTAAGACCTGGTCTGTAGGCACAAACCTGATCATCTACACCTGCCTTCTTACAGTTCTAAATCATGCTTTCTATCTATATCTTGCATTTACCTACTACATTAACATTTTATTAGATTCACATATAAAGTATAAAAATCAAATGAATAATTATACATCATATTTGACTTGTTTATAGCTTAAGGTTTGTAGTTAAAACAGAAACAGTTTCTATGATATGAATGCCCTTGCATTGTTCACCATGTAAGAACTTGTTTAGTCCTGCAGTAGTGGAGTCTTGGAGACCTGTGTAGCATATGTTAGGGAGATTTTGGTATCCACACAGAAGAAAGAGAACTGTAGATAAGAAGGGGAAATTTAGTTTGCTGCCTACTGTGCCCTATAAAGGGGTATAAAGTGAAGATATGAGTTTATGATTTTAGATCGATTATAAATTTATTAAAGCCTCTAAGAATATTTTTGTGGGAAAGAATCCTAGCTAACTGTGGCACTAGGTGACCTGTATTTCACCCTGAGCTAATAGACTCCATAGTCGCTGCTACATACTGCAAGCTCCTACAGTCACATGCACTACTTAGAAACTGCGTTGCATAGAAACGTAAAACACAATAGAGTACATGTTGATAGGAAAAGTTTCGGTCAAGGAACAGAAAAACAATCACCTAACGCTTGACCAACCATGAATAGATTAGAAAGTAAAAGAAAGAAAAAAGCTTGCCTATACTTATTAACCAACTGCCTGTACTAATTAATCATCAGAATAAAAAAATAATCATATCCTTGTGCAAAATGGTATAAATAAAGCTGTCATCAGCACTTTGTCGAGAGACCACCTCCATCTGACTCTGTGTCCTGTCTCTCCATCTCATCCTTTTGGTCTTCACACCCCCGCCCCCGCTGGAGCTGGACTCCGGCAAAAGAGAGAACAAAATGGAAAGGAGAAAGGTTTTTCATGTTTCTCTGCTGATGATCTCATCACACCACCAATCATGTCTGAAATGAACAAAAACTCAAAGTATGAACCTTGCCAATCTAATACAAGAGTTCTATACCATAACACAGTCCATAAGATCCTGATAGTCAATAGCTGTATTTCAAAGGGGACAAATCTGCCTGTGCATGAACACACAGCCTGAGAAAGCCAGGACCAACCCAGAAAAGTTCATAGGTAGACAGAATAAAAGATGTGTCCTACAGGCTGCTAATCAAACTGCCTGGAGTGACATACCATTCAAGAGCGTTCACCTTCTTCTCCAACTTATGAACATGGGTTGCCACAGAATAATCGTTTTATGTGGTGTTTAGTTCCTTTTAACTGACTTAGTGTTAATCTTTCTTTTCTATGTTACTAGAGTTGAATAGTGATTTACTGTATTTACATACTATAGTAATATCTTTTATTTTTACTACTTAGTAACAGGCAGCTTTCCCCACATAAGGAAGTGTATTATATTATACATAATATATATAAGCTTCTATTAAGTTTCTTATGTTTTTTTTTTCTGGATAATTATTTTTTATTGAAGGGTAGTTGACACACAGTATTACATTAGTTTCAGGTGTACAACACAGTGATTCAACATTTATATACATGATAATTCTAGGTACCAGCTATCACCATACCAAGTTGTTACAATATTTTGACTATATTCCTTATGCTATACATTACATCCCGGTTACTTATTTATTTTACAATTGGAAGTGTGTGTGTGTGTATATATATATATATATATATATATATATATATATATATATATATATATATATATATATATATATATTTTGTTGTTGCTGCTGTTGTTGTTTTTTTTGTGTGTGAGGGCATCTCTCATACTTATTGATCAAATGGTTGTTAACAACAATAAAATTCTGTATGGGGGAGTCAATGCTCAATGCACAATCATTAATCCACCCCAAGCCTAATTTTCATCAGTCTCCAATCTTCTGAAGCATAACGAACAACTTCTTACATGGAGTACAAATTCTTACATAGTGAATAAGTTACATGGTGAACATTACAAGGGCAGTCATCACAGAAGCTTTCAGTTTTGCTCATGCATTATGAACTATAAACAGTCAGTTCAAATATGAATACACATTTGATTTTTATACTTGATTTATATGTGGATACCACATTTCTCTCTTTATTATTATTATTTTCAATAAAATGCTGAAGTGGTAGGTAGATACGAGATAAAGGTAGAAAACATAGTTTAGTATTGTAAGAGAGCAAATGTAGATGATCAGGTGTGTGCCTGTAGACTATGTGTTAATCCAAGCTAGACACGGGCAATAAAACATCCACGGATGCAGAAAATTTCTCTCAGAACAGGGGGGGTGAGGTTCTAAGCCTCACCTCTGTTGATCCCCAATTTCTCACCTGATGGCTCCTCTGCGACTGTGCCTGTCTTAGGTTGTTCCTCCCTTGAGGAATCTTACCCGTCTCTGGCTAACCGGTCATCTTCCGGGGCCATACAGGGAAATGTAAAGTTGGTAAGTGAGAGAGAAGCCTTATTGTTTGAAAAGGTTAGCTTTTTACTTCTTTGCATATTTATGCCCTGTGGCTTCTATGCCCAGCATTTGTCTTGAGGTGTCTTTACCACTTGGAAGAATTATGATACTCGGTAAATTCGATATGTGGCATGAATTCTATTTAAGGGTTGTAGTTAGGAAGGAAGAAGAAAAGCTATAGAAGTAGCAGGCGGAAGAAAACATGGGAAGATTGATTATTTCTTTGACATATCTTCTTGTAGAGTAACTTCAGCATGTATAGGTTTTAAGCTACTACTTAAATTGTGCACACACATTAACATAATAGGAGTATAGTTACATAACCAAAGCATATCTGTAATTACCAGCCATCTCCAGTGAAACCAAGAAAACCAGTTAGGCACCTTAGGCATTTGTGAAAACTTATCTATGATATGATGGATATTGTCCAACTGAACTTGAACAGTCTGAGAGAATTCAGATAAATTAAAACAACCCATTCCTGGGGACTGTTCACATCCCATATGTTCTTTTAAAAGTAAATAGTCTGTAGTTGTAAGATTTTGGAGTGCTACAATTTGCACTTCTCCTAATTCTTGGTTGAGTTCCAACAGTATAGATCCAGTCAAATTTGTTGTTTTACTGTATGCACAGGCCAGCTTAGATATCTCCTTCTTCATTCCCATGGCAAGTCCAGGAATTGGTGGGATGAGTGCATCTACACCTGTAGCAATGCGTGGATCTTTGTTGGGGTTTTTTTGATGATCATCTTCTGGCATGAGTCTTCCAGAGAGTGCTGATGTTGGAAGTTCTTTTTCATATCGTATCTTAGTTCATTTTCGGGGTAGCCCAATTAGGCTTTGATCCTCTGTATAAACACAAACAGACCCTTTGCCTACACTTTTATATGCCCTTTATATCATTGTGTAGAACTCATTGGAGGTCACCACACAGGAACTTTTTTTTTTTATCATTAATCTACACTTACGTGACAAATACTTTGTTTACTAGGCTCACCCCTATACCAGGTCCCCCCTATATACCCCTTTACAGTCACTGTCCATCAGCGTAGCAAAATGTTGTAGAATCACTACTTGTCATCTCTGTGTTGTACAGCCCTCCCCTTTTTCCCACCCCCCTATAGATGCTAATCTTAATACCCCCCTTTTTCTCCCCCCCACTTATTCCTCCCTACCCACCCATCCTCCCCAGTCCCTTTCCCTTTGGTACCTGTTAGTCCATTGTTGAGTTCTGTGATTCTGCTGCTGTTTTGTCCCTTCAGTTTTTCCTTTGTTCTTATATTCCACAGATGAGTGAGATCATTTGGTATTTCTCTTTCTCCGCTTGGCTTTTTTCTCTGAGCATAATACCCTCCAGCTCCATCCATGTTGCTGCAAATGGTAGGATTTGCCCTTTTCTTATGGCTGAGTAGTATTCCATTGTGTATATGTACCACATCTTCTTTATCCATTCATCTATCGATGGACATTTAGCTTGCTTCCAATTCTTGGCTATTGTAAATAGTGCTGCGATAAACATAGGGGTGCATTGGTTTTTCTCATACTTGATTGCTGCATTCTTAGGGTAAATTCCTAGGAGTGCAATTCCTGGGTCAAATGGTAAGTCTGTTTTGAGCATTTTGATGTACCTCCATACTGCTTTCCACAATGGTTGAACTAATTTACATTCCCACCAGCAGTGTAGGAGGGTTCCCCTTTCTCCACAACCTCGCCAACATTTGTTATTGTTTGTCTTTTGGATGGCAGCCATCCTTACTGGTGTGAGGTGATACCTCATTGTAGTTTTAATTTGCATTTCTCTGATAATTAGCGATGTGGAGCATCTTTTCATGTGTCTGTTGGCCATCTGTATTTCTTTTTTGGAGAACCGTCTGTTCAGTTCCTCTGCCCATTTTTTAATTGGGTTATTTGTTTTTTGTTTGTTGAGGCGTGTGAGCTCTTTATATATTCTGGACATCAAGCCTTTATCGGATGTGTCATTTTCAAATATATTCTCCCATACTGTAGGGTTCCTTTTTATTCTACTGTTGCTATCTTTTGCTGTACAGAAGCTTTTCAGCTAAATATAGTCCCACTTGTTCATTTTTGCTGTTGCTTTCCTTGCCCGGGGAGATATGTTCAAGAAGAGGTCACTCATGTTTATGTCTAAGAGGTTTTTGCCTATGTTTTTTTCCAAGAGTTTAATGGTTTTGTGACTTACATTCAGGTCTTTGATCCATTTTGAGTTTACTTTTGTATATGGGGTTAGACAATGGTCCAGTTTCATTCTCCTGCATGTAGCTGTCCAGTTTTGCCAGCACCATCTGTTGAAGAGACTGTCATTTCGCCATTGTATGTCCACAGCTCCTTTATCAAATATTAATTGACCATATATGTCTGGGTTAATGTCTGGAGTCTCTATTCTGTTCCACTGGTCTGTGGCTCTGTTCTTGTGCCAGTACCAAATTGTCTTGATTACTATGGCTTTATAATAGAGCTTTAAGTTGGGGAGTGAGATCCCCCCTACTTTATTCTTCTTTCTCAGGATTGCTCTGGCTATTTGGAGTCTTTGGTGGTTCCACATGAATTTTTGAATTATTTGTTCCAGTTCATTGAAGAATGTTGCTGGTAGTTTCATAGGGATTGCATCAAATCTGTATATTGCTTTGGGCAGGATGGCCATTTTGACGATATTAATTATTCCTAGCCACGAGCATGGGATGTGTTTCCATCTGTTAGTGTCCCCTTTAATTTCTCTTAAGAGTGACTTGTAGTTTTCAGAGTATAAGTCTTTCACTTCTTTGGTTAGGTTTATTCCTAGGTATTTTATTTTTTTTTGATGCAATTGTGAATGGAGTTGTTTTCCTGATTTCTCTTTCTTTTGGTTGTTTATTATATGTTATTAGTGTATTTTGAAACATATTTTTTCAAAACTAATATTAAAAATTCAAGCCAGTAAATTGTCCACCACTAACCATCAAAATCCTATCTTAATATTAAGACTTGAATTACATTTTTAAGTTTTTTATGTCAGACAATGAAACAGAAAGGATTTCATGCACCTAAACCACCACCCAACAAAGTAAAACCCACCTAACAAAACAACCAACAAAAACTTGAGACAAAAGAAAGGAAAAGAAAAATGCCTTAGAGAAATATTCTTTTCCCCCTCAGATTTGAATCTGGAATAAGATTACATTTGAAGTCTATGAGAGGCTGAGATAGGATGTAATTTACAAGATATGATAACCATTATACCTGGGCCTTATGTAATTTTCTTTTCTCTGAAAGTTAAACAACCTCATATTGCATAATCTCAAGACTTCCGTGAGACAGGAAAAAAGGAGATGGTCAGAGATGACTAGAAAATCAAAATGTAGGATTAAATACTGCTTTTCCGTGAACTTTCCATCCAGCTCCACAAGCTGGTACCACTTTCTGCAAAGCTCCTTTTGAAGGTAGTGGCATTCCTCACTGTGGCAATCCAGCAGCTTCAAATCTTACGTGTACTTCATCGCCACTCATGCTTTTCTTCTGCTGACCATTTGGCAGTTTGTCATTGCTACCAGTTTTTAAATTCTCAAAATGTATTGTGAAATGAAGTGTCTCTTTGGTTTCTGCCCCTCTTTCTCAGGAAATGCTTCTATTAAGGAATACTACATGACAATGATTATGAAATGTTATATTTATTACAGTGTCTTCTTCCACTGCTATTTTCTACTTCCATCCATGAGCTCAGTATTATACACAGTTTTCCTCTCTTTTTTGGGTTACGAAGCCCCTCTATGTGCCTCAGGTGCCCCTGTCAGTTGAAGGAAGCTGAGTAGATGATTCTGAACTCCCTTCTGCACTTGGCTAGTCGAGATTTTAAATATCAAATAGCCTGTTAATTTTTTATTTTTTTTCTAAATTATGCTGCATTCTGTTTTCTGCACAATATTCGATCTTTAATTTCTACTTGAAATGTTCCTGTAAGGTGAGGATGCTTATGAATCCTTTTTTTTTTTAGATCTATGCACTTAGATGATAAGAGTATGAATCTATTTTTTTACAATGATACACACTTTTTGCTCTTCTCTCCAGCCATCACCCTGTGGTTTGAAGTGCTTAAGATATTCGCAGCCTCTTTAACAGGGTACTGCTTAATAAATCCCTTTAGGTAATTATGAAATAAATGGAATATCATCTACTTACTTTTCTCCCTCTTAAAATATAAACCAGCAAAATTGCACACACACACACACACACACACACACACATTCACACATATATGTTTCAATGTTATCCAAGCCTAAATATGCTTAGCATTCTTTCAGCTTCATTTAATAAAATATTCTATATTAAATTAAAAACTAATACTATAAATGGAAAAGAAATGGGATTTCCACCATATTTTAGTGAACAGAGCCACCCAGAAAAGATCAAAATTGCATCTTTAGAATGTTACATGGATTAATATTGTTACAGCTACCTTTGGAAAAGTAAAATCAAGTGTATCTTTATTCCATTTAACTCCTTTTTAATGGATTTCTTAAAGCAAGAAAAAGTACACTTATTTGCACTCGACAAGGTGCTCTCATCACACTTGTGTATCTTACTACATCTAAGATACTGTATGTTTCCACAATTACAATGAATGTGGAAAGGCATTTACTGAAGAAAATTTCCCTTGATTAGGATTCATTTTCCTAATACAAGGATTTCTAAAGACAGCTCTATTTTAGTTAGGTAAAGCATGTAAAAAAGTGGCATGTGCTCAATCAAAACTGAATTTGAAATTAACCTGTCACTTTAGACACCACAATTTAAGAGGAAGGTTAGGATGAATATTTTTTCAAAGTCTCCATGCTGGAATTTAGTGATTAATAGTCTACTAGGGCCTTATGTGACTTCAAAAGGAGGAAGAGAAAATTAAAGGAAAAAAAGAAACAAAATAAAATATACCTTCTGTTTACATTGTTAATAATTTGATAGTTCTATAAAATGGAAAAGAACTCAAGCCGTAATTTGAAAATGTTATGCCTAAAGAACAAAGACAAATTTATTTTTAAATATTTGCAGTTATAGTTTACAGGTATAAAAAAATCCATGGAAAATGTATCTTTGGGGAACTATACCCTGAACAATAACATAATACCTCCACAAAGGTAGTGGAATGTCTTGACTCATAATTTTCTGCAAAGCTGTATATAATTAAATGTGATTATAAATAAGAAAAATAGAATATTCAAGAAATTATTATTTGTTCCTATTCCATAAACAAGCATAATAAACAATAGCATTGATTGCCTTAAAATGCCCTTTTTTGAAAGCAATAGAGAGGACAGAAAAATTATACAATCGCATGTTTCCATTTAAAAAAATTCAGCAATTAGAGTTTTCTACTTAAGACAAAGACATCTCTTAGCTGAGCCTCCTGTTTATAGGTACATGCACATAAAGATACTAAAAAAATAACAATGGAACTTTAGAGAGCTATCGCGCTATGAAATGAAAGGCCTCATAAAGATGTGATTAACTTATGAACTTTTTCACTGATGCACTGAGAAATACATTTTCTTTTATTTCTGGTATTATAATCAAAATCACAATATAATGAAACACTCCTGAATGTTAACTCTATATCTAAAATATGGAAGAGTCATTTAATATATTATGTCACAGATAGCAAAAGGTAGTAGCATTCAATTTAGAGCGAAAGGTGACTGATTATAGATGAACCTTATTTGTTTCTTGTTTCTAAAAGTATTCAGACCAAGTTATCATAAACTTGAAAAAATTAAATACTTGCTATGCCAACACAGTTATGAGATAATCACTGCAAATCATATGAAAATGTTTCAAATCAGTCAACAAATGGAGGCTAAATGACAATAGTTTAAAAGGTTATGCTATCTGTAAAACATGATACACAATTATCAAAATATATTTTCTCAACTCAAAATAGCAGGCAACTAATTTACCAGGAATTATAACAAAAATTATAAAATTAAAAATTTGCTATGTAAATTCCATTGTTGTATCAGCTGTCAAGGAGAAATAGGACTAATTTCTCTCTATATGAAATAGTTTAAAATTCCTTCAACCAGTTGCTAAATGCCATTTAAGAAAAGTAATAAAATTACTTTATTCTAAATTTTAAAAATAATAAAGAATGTAAGTTTCAAAAAGTTGGTCTGAGACTTTAACACTTCTTTGTGAAAGTAGACAGTCATTTACTGTCTACAATGAGCCAAGATTTAAGCTCCATATATCAAATCATTAAACATTCTAAAGGCTTATCTGATAATAGCCATGAACATTGTATACTATTATACTATTATTATTATTAAGATGAGTCAGCTGGGACCAAGAAAGTTATATCTAAGATCAAATAATTACTCTGAAGATGAAGGAATAAAGTAATGTAATCCATTTCCTTATAACAGATTGACATGCTGAAATTAGGAAGAGATGTTTTCCTAATACTCTGAACAATCAATAGCTGAATGTTACATAAAAGTCTGAAATATGCTAAGTAATTAGAAGTAAAACTCTTGCCATAGTAAGAATACTGTGTGCCCTTCATATGGCAAGGGCTCAGTGAAGATGTTCACAGCGAACAGGAAATAAGTGAATGAGACGGTAATGGGGCAGAGAGAAAGGGGAAGAGAGGGCAGAAAAGAGCTAACTGGGCAAGCTATGCCATGGCATACTTGATTTTTACTGAGACTTTTCTAGGTCTGCAACTAGAGTTTCTCTGTCAGCTAAACCACAATTCTCCACTTGGTTTCTTTCAGCAACTTTAGAAGATAACTCTTTCTAAGTCACTAGGGTATTATTTCAATTACTACTTCATCAAAAGAGTTAATATAATTTCTTACTTACTCCCAGGGAGTAGTTTAAACAATGGGGGAACTTGCCCTAACATGCATGTTTTTTCCTATCATAAGGTCAATAAAAGTAGAAGCTCTGTCCAAAAACATCCATTTCCTTGAGCAATTTGAAGCTGAAGTTATCACTATTTTACACATTTGTAAACATGGGATTTTTAATACTGTTGTTTAAAATTTATTTTAATAATTGAAGGAAAACACTATTAAATTCAAAGAATGTTCCAACTAATCAACCCTTAAATTAAGGATACTCTCACAGGAGGAAGAAATAGGAAATGCTTCACTGATTGGCTTGGGAGATGAAAGAGCTATTAATTTATAATTTTCCTATCTTACCCAAATTGACAGATTAAAGGTTAAGAAATATTTAAAATGAAACAATGAAAAAAATACCCTTAAATACACTACTAATTATTTTCACATTTAGATTTTTCTTTCATTCATTAAATTAGTCCCCATGTTATTTAAGAACATTATAAAGAAACAATTGCACAGTTGATAATTTTTCAGTTTAAGTAATCCTCCTTATCCAAGCTACTCAATATATCACTGTTTTTTCAGAGATTTATGAAGAAATAATTCACATATCATATACATTCAGCCAATTCAACATATGCAATTCAATGATGTTAGTGTATTTACAGAGTTGTGCAGCATTACCACAATCTAATTTAGAATATATTTATCCCTTCTAAAAGAAACCCCACACCCGTTAGCAGTCACTCTCCTCCCTATCCTGCAGAGGAAGGCAACCACTAATCTACTTCAGGTCTCTGTAATTTTGACTATTCTGGTCAATTTCTATAAATGGAATTACATAGCATTTGGCTTTTTGTGACTGGCTTCTTTCACTTAGCATAATGGTTTCAAGGTTCCAATGGATCCATGTTGTAGCATGTATTTGCACTTCACTTCCCATTAATACCAAATAATAACCCAGTGTAATCATATGCCACATTTTATTTACCTATTCATCAACTGTTGGACATTTGGGTTACTTCCTTGTTTGAGCTATTATGAATAATGCAGCTGTGAACACTTGTGTACAAGTTTTTGTGTAGACATATATTCATTCAATATATTTCTGATTGACACCTAAAAATAAAGACAACTTGCCCTTATATTTCAAGAATATTATTATGCACTCTGAGACTTTACCTCTGGGAAAAAGCTGAGATATGGAAAAGCTTTCTGAAGCACCTACACTGACATGTGGCAACAGCACAAACAGCTGTATCCATGCGCATGTAAAACTAAAGTAATGGAAAGCATTAACATCCTGATTCCCTAACTTTGGCATATCAATCTAGATCCCAAATTATGCATCTTAAAAACTAGCAGCTAAAATGTGTATTGAAGTGTCAATTTGACTGCCTTAATATTAAAAGAAACATTTTCACAGCAACAGAACAGTGTTGCATGTAGTATATACATATCGATAACAAAGTATGTTTGTCAACTTTATCATTTCCTTTCCTAATCCTGATTGTTTATGCATATTGCTTTTTGAGATAAAAACTAGTTTCAGGTTTTTGTTTTAATGATTTTAAATTAGATCAATCCAGAAAATACTCTTTCTTTAATTCAGACCTTTCTCACCTTTCAAGAGTTTTCTCTTTCTCCTCAACCTCAAAATGTTTGCAGTTTTATAAGCTATACAAACGAATTCTTATTGGCAAGCCTATGTCCAAGTGGTCCCACGTGCCCAGGTGCTGTTCCCTCCCTTTAGTCTTCCTCTAAGAGTTGGTTCAGGTTCCCTGTCATCCAGGAATACATATAATCTGCCTTCCCTCCATTCCCTCACTTGTCCATGCCATCCCACTGAGATTTCTTTTGGCACTTTTTCTCTACTGCCATAACCACCTTTACCTTTGTGCCTGAGGATGCAAGTAAAATAAAACATGGGTAGAACACTTAACATGAGATCTACTTTCTTCTTAAATTTTAAGTGTATAATGGAGCATTGTTTACTATAGGCACTATGTTGTACAGTATATCTCTAGAATCTATTCATCTTACATAAACTGAAACTTTCTAACTTGTATATATTAAATATATGTAGTTTTTACATTAATTAGACCTGAATAAAACTGTCAAAAAATAAAAAATAAAAGATGATTTATTATATATATAATTGTACCTATTATACACGTGCAGCTACACATATAAAAATGCACTTAATACACTTTCTTACCTACATGTTTATAAATTCCATAGTAGATCCTTGAGGACAGAAACTGGTGCTTTACTTACCATTTTATCTCCAGCACCTGGAACAGTAACTGACCACGGAGACACTCACAGACTACTCCACTGAGGCTGATGGCTTGGATTCTCATCAGCTAGAGTTTGGAGGAGGGAAGCATCAGAAACCCTGAACCTAAGGCTTCCAAAAGCTTTACAGTCAAATCTGTTGAGAGCTACCATAGGACATTCAAATTCCACTAGGATAATGATTAAGAATATCCAAGAGAATGGGGTTATTGTTACCGTGATAATGGGTTCTAATATGCTAAGCTCACTTTTACAACCTAAATTAGAAGTGCTTTTTGACTGAAAATAAAGAAATGGAGAAGAGGAAAAAGTTGGTCAGTACAGCCTTAGATTACAAACTCCAGAATACAAACCCACTGTTAAGCTTCTCAACAGAGCTCGAAGAGCTGTATCTTGCCAATATCTCAGGAGGTTATGTTATAGTCTCAGGAATGTAGGCAAGGTTGGATTTGGAGTCTACTGGCTTACAGGGCCCTGAACAAGAGCCCCTGTTTTAACACACCTAAAACTAATCATTACAACATCGGCTTCACTAGTTTAGAGAATGTAGCCTTCAATGCCAAGCCAGCTAAAAACAAAATAAGCATGCTACATAATTGGTAAGGCATCCTTAGGTTGTATCTAAACTCCCAACTTGAGAAAATATTCATTCAACCAGGAAACAATTCCATAATTACAGAAGGGCCGGCCGAGCCCATGACTGAAGCTGAGTACAAAGGAGTGACAAGTCCATCAAAGGACTGTCAATGTACCGTGGAAAAATAACGTCACTGATAGAATGATTCTTATTCAGTGTATAAAAACACTGGATTCACACGGCCTCCCAATTCTGCCCAGATGTATAATTTTACTAGCTTTGCAATGGTTTTGAATGAAATGGACAAGGATATGGAGAGTGTGATTCCTTAGACAGACTGCAGGTTACGGCCTGACATCAGAGCCATGGAAAATGGAGAAATAGATCAAGCTAGTGAAGAAAAAAAACGACTTGAGGAAAAACAAAGAGCAGCCGCAAAAACAGGTCCAAGTCCGAAGAAGACTGGCAGACAAGGTGGTTCAATCAAGGTCCTAATCCTTACAACGGAGCACAGGACTGGCTTTACTCTGGCAGCTACTGGGACAGAAACTACTTCAATTTGCCTGACATTTATTTTTTAAAAATGCAGACGAATCAGGGCATTTGGCTAATCTACAAATAAGTCTTAAACTTATGTTTTTAAATTCCTCTCCTTGGTTTCTACTCATCTTTTTAAAAAAAGAAAAAAAACACCTGCTCATGAGATAACTTGCATTTCATCCAATAAAAATAGGGTGCAAGGTGGTATTAGTGATGAAAGTCTTAGAAAAAATGGGTGATTTTGCCATCCCAACATACTTGTTTGGATACTGTTTCATAGAGGTAGGAGAAACTGCTGGGGAACATGCTTTTTACAGCTGCTGTTGTCATACTTACCGAGGGTTTATGCCTAAGTGTAACTTTAGCTTTATGGAATTATATAGTAATCCCAAATTCAGTTATTTTGAATACTTTTATGCTGTCATGCTTGAATGTTTTAGATGTAACCTTGAAATGTTTATATAGTTCTCCTATATAAAGTTTATGTGCTCAAATGTAGAGAGGTTGTCATTTTGTAAAGACTGTATTAAAAGATGGTTTTGTCATACTAATCTTAATTTTACTGCACTTCCAAAAAGAATCAAATGCCTGAATATTTCATGATTTGAAAATTCTAAACCAACCTATATTTTGCTTACTTTAATGCTCTGAATTTACTTTAAAAATTTTGTGATGTCATTAGTACTAAAAGGTGTTTGAATTGAAAATACACATATATAATCTAGCAATTCACAAAAATGTCCTAGAAATACAGATTTTAATCAACATCATGACATGACAAACTTTTGAAATGCTTCTAGTGGCAAATGCCAGCAGAGCGGTGGAGTTGTACTCATGTATTATAAATACCAAACTATGTAAGAGATCATCTTGTGCACTGCAAGTTTGCAAGGTACCTGTGTAATTAAAATATATATGGAGACCTACTGTACAGTAGCTTTGCCCCTTTAATTGGGGCACATTAATCTTGTATTTATCCACCGGACCCCAGACTGAGATGCTGCTCCAAGGAGTCTTAGGTAGCTGCCAGTAAATTATTTTAATTGCTGTGAAGTTAACAAGTGTTATAATGAAACAGTGTACCTGATGCTAAATAAGGGCTTTAGAATGTTCAAAAAAAACACTGGATTCACCTTCAATGGTACAGTGCCCTTTTAACATTAACAATTTAATTTGTGTCACTGACAATAAAACTTCAGACTGTGCATGCCAGTTGAAGCAGTGGGAAAAGGAGAGGGTAAAAGTCATAAATATATGGCTGATTAGGATTTCCAACTTCCTTGATTTTAAGGCACAGATTAAATAGCAAATCCTTCATGAAGGCAATTGTCTCTACTCTTTTTTTTGAAAACAGACAACTGAATTTTAGGGCAATTGCACTGTGTAGTGGACAGTAACAAAGAACAGTGCTGTTAGCCTCATAAAATCATTTGAGTCACCTGAATTTATTTGTAAATTTATCATCCTTATGATAGCTTTTGATTAACTGAGTAAAAATGAGGTTCTGCAACATAGATTTGCAAATTCAAGTGCTGTGTCTATAGCTCTACCACATATTGGTTTTCTTTAATGCCACAAAGCAAAAGCCATTCTTCATCTCCTATATAAGGAAAATTTATACATGAAGAAGATAGATATACACCGAAAATAAAAATTACATAGGCAAAACTTTTTTGCATTGTTTTCTGTGCTAAACTCTTCTCATGATGACTTGAACCCATGAACTGGGAAACCACAATCTTTCAAAAGTGGAAAGCTATGTTACAGGGTAATGGAAGGCACTGGAACAAGAGATAAGACGTGAGTTCTGCTTCTCTCTGTGCAGCCAACTGTCCTTGACCTTAAGCAAGTTCTTTAACCTCTGTGAAACCTGTTTCCTCCTTGGTGAATAAAGCTATTTGCACCTCGGCCATCTACCTCCAAATGAATGTGGACTAATAAACACCATGCTTTTAAACATCTTTTTAAAGTTTTATACTTTTTAAACTGCAAACCATTGTTTATAGCATCAAAACACATTCGATCATAAAATAGTAGCATAAGCATGCTGTACCTCTGCAAATTATTTTAATGAAACGACCAAGTGAAAATATTCTTCACTGTTCAGAGAGGTAGGTGATGAGGTTATGAGGCAGAGAAGGCTCACACACAACTGGGGGAGAGAATAGGTTTTTCTTCATTGTGTGGCCTCCTGTGATCTTACCTTTCCTGTTCATTCGGACAGTCCTTCCCTTGCAGGAGCTCATCCTTAAGCAGCTGGTTGGCTCCCTCTCACGTCTGTTCTGGGTTCTCCAATATCCAAGACCTGCAGTTTTCATGGCTTGACTCAGGGGCCCCTTAGCCTCCACTCATTAAAGCTACTGCAGATGTGTGAGTCTCCACTATCCCATCATGCCTCTTTCATTCTCCACACCCTTCCCACATAACTCTACTTAAATCCAGATCCCTGAGGACCAGGTGTTTTGTTTTCAATACTGAATAAAATGATCTAACCTGACATTCAATCCACGCTATTGAACAAATGTAAGAAAGTTAAATGAGTTAACCTGCTCAAGAACTTAAGTATTTCAACTTGACTTATGCCTCCTTGATAACATTTCTTTATGGTGGGGAATTTTAGTAGTTGGGTAGTTGTGGGTATATTTTATATACATGTTTTAATCAAGTAAAATCTCCATATACAAATCACATAGGATAAGCAGGTATTTAATTCACAGTTAGGCTAGAGTTTGTGTATGGGTATGTGTGTGAACTTAAAATTATGAGTAAAAAAATCTTTTAGTCTCTAGATGCAAATTAATAAAATTCTGTTTAGGAAATCCCTTTTGAAAGATGTAATAGAATAATTTTAGACTTAATCTGAAAACACAATTAATTAGGATAAGTATATCTAATTTCAATTAATTTTATTGTACAGATAAGAAAGTTGCTGCAACTAAGTAGGTGCTAACTCTAAAGATTCTACCATATGAATTCACATAAAATTCAATTCACTTCATATATCTATTACCTTGTAAAAACTAAGCTCCAACTTCTTTACATTCCAAGCAAGTAATTGCAGACTGCTCATCCATTATATCCAAGCACTCTCTCCCTATACAGGATCACCATGGTAATAGTTCTTTCATTAAAGCCTAATGGTTTGTTTCAAATAATCAAAGTTGTGTTTATATCACTGTCCTCAGGTGCAACCATTTTGTTTCCCAGAGAGCAGTATGGTACATGCTAATGTCACAAGTAATAAATCAAAGTAAGTACGTTTGTTTTTCTACCTGAACCAGTCTATTCAGTGCCACTATCAAAAATACATGTTGGCATTTGCCCTAACGTACTTTCTATTTGAGACCATCTAGTAATAAAGATTACCAAGAAAAAAATACATTTGTAAAACAGATAGCTATATGCAAGTCTGAGTTGTATGAGAAATTTCAGCAATAGATGGTAGTTGCTGTGAATTAATTTGTAAGCTTTATCTAGGGAGACTGTAGGAATAGAGGACTTCTGCTGTAAATGATCGATGATATGTCTTCTACTTCAAACAGAAGTAGGAAATCAGAATCGCTTACTCTCCTAAAATCACCATACATTTCAAGTGGATATATTCATTTACACTTTTACTATTGTAAATACTGGAAAGAAAGCAAGAATAAGAAACTCCTCTACAACACTGACAGATTCAGAAGAGGTCTGAGAAAACTGAGAAAATGAGATCAAATACGTCTTATTTCTATATGTAAAGTTCTTAAGGCAGTCAATGGAAGACAGAATAAAGTTACCGTAACTTAGAATAAGAACTTAGTTACTATTGTCCTGGCCATTTTCAGCTTTATTTTGCAGTGACTTTCAGAGCTTTTGTTCCTAAAGCCAAGGGAAGCTGTGAGAGTCATGCAAGCTGCGTTTTCTGTATTCAAAAAGGAATGGAACCTGCTTCAACCCCGATCATTTCCAGTTTACAGTTCATGGAGCGGCACTTTTAGCAGCACTGGAAAAATTATAAGGAAAAGAGACACAGTCGGAATCTGCCTACTCACCTACTTAAGCACACATAAATGAGGAAGAAACAAAGGGGAACTGAGAACCAGAAAATAAACGGAGATGAATTACAGACCCACTATATTAAATCGACCCGTCTAATATCCTTCGAGAGTCGGTGTTCCCTTTCACATCCACCTTTGCTCAAGGAAGTAAATGAGAGCAAAACCACAGGGTCTGTGACTCCTAAAGGGACAAAGAAACAGACAAGGAAAACAGCCTGCAAAGGCCATCTTATGCCTAATAAAAAATAAAGAGCTGCGAACTCCATCTTATTTACCTTTGGGTTTTGAAACCATAACATAAAATAAATCCTCAGCAATAACACCTCACTCTGTTTTTCTCCACTCTAAGTGATGGCTTCTTCACAGTCAAAATTGAGTCAAGAGCCCAAGACTGACAGGACTTATCTCTAGATGTCGGCGTGGTTCCAGAGGAGCAAAGTGACAAAGCAAAGGTGGTAAGTTAGGGAATAAAATCCACTTAAATGGTTGGATGCCTGATTATGGTCCCAGAAATGTATATAGATCAAATAGTGTTGAAGAAGAAGCTTAAGTACAAATGATAAAATGACTGAATAAAAGTTAAAACCTTCTTTCACCACCGCATGAAGTGCTGCTGTGGCAAATGAAGAAGCACATCTCATTTTCATCAAAGCTAGTTTTACTTTAAAATTTTGGCTAACATTTTCACAACTGCCCTTAATTAATTAGAACAATTGTATGATTCCTATTTTTTTCAAGATGAAATTGTTAGCTTTTCTCATGTCAAAATATGTCACTTAAAATACTTAGTACCTACTCAGTTTCACTTAAATTATATTATATAAAAACAAACAGAAACTAAGAAATACAAGTTAGTATTGTAAAAAAAATTGTAAAGAATACAAGAAACTAAAATATGCTAGTAATTTATTCCAGACTTGATATATATCTCCTATACATATTTTTATATAAATGCATGTTTTCCTTCATTAAACCATTCCCCCTTGAAGTCAACCCTAGCATAACCTGTTATATTAGGTTTTCTCCTTGCCATATTAGTATATATCTCTCTCTATATATGCCACCAGAGAGTTACTTTTCTGATCCTGTGAAAGACCCCCTCCAAATGAAAGGTTTAATAATCTATCACCAGAATCATGATTAATTTTCTACCACCATGCTACATACTGGGATTACTTCCAAATGTTCAGTTTAATTTAAGTACTTTCTGATTCATGAACTGGAGGATAACATACAGCTATAAAAGGTAATCCAATCCTAACAAGGCCTTAAGCCTATAATCTGCACTTCAATAGCAAATAAACTGTATAGTTTTGAAACGGTAATCAAGAATTTTTTTTGGCAAACACACACTGGAGCTGTCCCTTTGCTCCCATCTCTTATTAGATTACAATAAAAAGACCATGCTCTCTTAATGGTGGGAACAGAGCAACCCTGGAGTGATTTATAATCTTGTGAAACCCTGTCCACACTGCTGACCAGACTTTTTTGAGGTCACTGTCTGTTTCTTCAATTGATGTCTTCCTGCTGTGACAACCCTGTTGGAGAGCTGTCAGCACACAAGAATTTCTCAGGCTATGTATTGTCTTTGAACACATTTCTTGTGTTATTTCTATTGAGAAGCATTTGTGGGCTTGGTGTTTAGACAGTAAAGAATCTTTCTGAGATTTTCTCATTAGTCTAAATCCCGACAAAAAGAAGACAACTAAATAGGAATAAATTAAGTGGATCTCTTACTGACAAAAGGAGATTATTTATTTCTTCTATATGTATAACATTTCTGTTGAATACAAACAATAAGGCAACGATTCATTTTTAAAATGGGACTATTGTTCTCCACAACAGTAAAATAACTTGACTCTAACGTGTTAGATATTGTCAAAAGTAAGCATTAGCTGAAATCCCTGGGGATTACATAGACATAAAACACAGTGTGCTTTGCTATTTTTCTTTAGTGTGAGAGGGAAGTAGTGGGAAAAGTTAAAACTAAGAAAATGTTTTAATAGTAATGTTCGATAAAATGGCTTGCAATGTCTATTCTCAGAAAGCTGCTGTAGATGAGTAAAACAAATGTTCAACTTTGTCAAAAAGCAAACAGATATTTAAAAATCAAGTACATGCTAGCCAGATTTGGAACTAGCTAATTTTTTAATGTTATGACAGAAGAGGAACTTGTTCAAAGGATAGATCTTGATTTAGTTTCTCAAAATAAGACACCTTCCACTAATTGAAATTATAAAATGTTTAAAAAAGGCATGGTGTCCACCCTATTAGTTTGAGTTGAATCAGTTTGTTCTCCTGTTTTGTATATTCTCACTTTAATTGTATTTGAGTAAGTTAAACAGGAAAGTTAACATTGGATTACTTTGCTTTTATACTTATATATCTACTACTGATTCTAAAAAGAGGAGAAATAAATGTTTCTGCATTTTTAAAAAATTTTTCTGAGAGAAGACAATTTTAAAAAGAATTCCTTGTTTTCTTCTGAGAATATGAAGCCCATACAGCTTCAGAAAGATTAACAGAGAAGTTGTTTCCCTTCAGAAGGTTCCTTCCTTAGATCCACTTGAGTAAAAAGTCTTGAAAGCTACAAGGAAAGAAAACTATTTTGTAGGGAAGAGCCAACCCTGATGTGAAAGGATCCCAGAGCACTGGATTCATCTGTGGCACCTGGGCCAGCAAGCCTGTGGAGGACCAGCTGAGTGGTGCCTGCAGCAAGGATCCTGGCCACACTCAGTCACGGGTTCTGCGGCGGACGTGGCCCACTTTCACTCAGCCAGAGAGCTGTATTATTTTGAGAGGCACATGAAAACCTTGAAGTTTCACACATTTTACTTTGTCTCCCTATGTTTAGCTGAGAAAGACTTGTTTACCTTCTACATATGGGAAGAAAATAAAGGTAAACTGAGTATTATTTGAAAGTGTCCATAAACCTCATTGTACACACCATCACTTGAAGTATAAGAAGTGTAGTGGAAAACAGCAATGTAGATAAACTATGATTTGCAAGTGTATCATGTAGTATCATGATGCCTTTTTAACATTAGACAAATTTAAAGCACACAGCAGCTCTGGGATTTGGCTTTATAAGACTTTGAACTTTTGAGATTATAAAACGATTTAGTCACCTAAACTTTTGTAGGTAAGTGCAATGGGAGACTCCATTTGAAGACCTTTGACATATTATGCAATTTTGGCTAGGGATGGCTTTCAGAAGCTAAAGTAGGAAAATATTTTAATAGCAATTTTATTTGATACAATAATTATAATCCTATTCTTGTCTAAAAGTTGCCATAGATAAGTAAAACAGGTTAATTTCCCCAATTAGCACATGATATTTAAAAATCAAGTCAACCCTAGCTCCTAGCTAGAGTTAGAACTAACTAGTCCCCATCATTCCATTCATCTTTATAACCTATTTGAACCAATGAGAAAATATTTAACTTTTTGAAAGTATGGAGAAATTGGTAGTCATAACAAAGAAGTTTAAGATTCCTTTGTTTCTGGCAGTAATCTACCAATTTACCTTCTCTAAGGACTCTTTTAATAAAATGGACCAAAAAAATCAATTAAAATAGTGAAATGCCCCTTAGGATGAAGTTAGTTCAGCAGCCAGTGCATTTCTCAATAATCTCTTCATCCTATTCTGAATACACATTGTGCCATGTTCTTAAGTACTATATTTTTCATAATGAGGCTGTTTAAACTGACCACTGGAAAGAGAACGGGTCCTGAAACAGCAAGGTTTATGATATAAAACTAGGGTTATGAGTGAATCACACACCAGAAATGGAAATTGTGATTAGAGGCAAAATGGATGATACAACGTTCTCATATAACAAGCCAGTGAAGTAAACCAGCCTCAAAGACCCTGAATATCCACCTAGTCTTCACTATCTAGAGCTATTGTGCCCAAGAGCATCTCTAATACTACAATGGAACATCGTTTCTGGAATCACTACCTATATAACAGAAAGTAGTCCTCAGAATGAAGTCAGAACTTGAAGAATTCAGCAAATAATTCCACACACTTTTTAATGCCTCTGTTACCTCACTACACCTCCCTCTAGCCTGTGTTTGACCCATTCTCTTCCTTTACAGGTTGTAGCCATCTTAGCATTTCAGTGACAGGATTTTTCTGAAGCTTTTAAAATGGGTTTAGGTTTTCAAAACTTGTGATTCTAATATGATCGATCCTGGGAAGAATACTCTTTTGAGATTACAGAAATAATTAATACTTTTTAAAATTTGAGAATCGGAGAAGCAGCATAGATTTTGAAAACTAAATAGGTAAGAGAAATATTTGTTAGTGTTCTGCAAATCCTGGCATTGTGTGGTTTTACCTCTGCATTTTGTCCTCCTCTTCTTTTACCACCTCTTCTTTCTCTCAGTGGTTGTCTATGCGCAGTGCAAGAACTTAATGTTGAGACTCTGCCCAGGAATTTACTGGTCAGATGAAGCACAAGAAGACAGACCAAGCAGGCCTGCCAAAATCTTTGCTGTTACTCCCCAGCTCACTACCAAAAATCATTCTTCTCCTAACACATTGGCAGGTGAAGACTGCAGCTAAAACTTGGGGAATGTTGGCTCAAATGGTCACAGTAAGACCAAAACAAACCCAAGGCAGCTATTTGAAAATGGTAACTACTAGTCTATTCAAAAATAAACCAGCCTGTACTCTTCATGAATGAGATACCTAGAGCCTGCGAAGGCAAATGAAGGTGCTGTTTACTGAGACGTACAGAAACACAATAAACAGTGCAAAAAGACTTCAAGAAATGAACAAAAAAAAAAAAGATGTCTTATGAAGAAGTCTGAACTAAAATGAGCTTTCAATCAATTTTGGAACTACTGGCATTTATGAGAAACTCTATACCCCTTATTCAAGCAAAAATAAAAACAAGTGTAAGAAGTCTGCTCTCTCCTGGCCTGCCTCCCAGGAAGGTCATTTTGTTTTGTCTACTCAAATATCCCTGAGGTAACAATTATCTCATACTTTTTAAGTTTCTCATCCCTACGCTGCTGGCTAGAACCTCTGTATATTGGTGAAAGAAGCTGCCCTATATAGCCCCAGGACTGCAGGTCCTATTTACCTGGGATGGTCCCAGTTTTCACCTGTTGTCCCAACATAATTATTAGTACTGCCTCTGTTTATTTTTAAGAGTTTTCCAGTTCGTCCAATCAATTTTATGGTTGCCTTACCTATGCTAGCCTGGAAATGATGGAAGATGTGATGCAAGTCAATATTTTAGTGAAGGAAATATCACACAAAAGTTTATATTAAAGCATAATAGACCAACTTTCTAATATTCTACTAGAAGTGTTCTGCTATCAATTAAAAACATCTACACCTGGAAATTCACTATTGTATTTAGGACATTTATATCTCTTAACACAGAACTAAATTTACCAACTTGAGAATTAAAACATTGCTATGAAACTCCAAATAAGGACAGAATCCTCGAAAACTCAGGTTGGAGTATTGGTAATGGTCTTACACTGTCTTAGTCAGGTATTGACCTATAGTAAACATATCCAAAGTATTCCAAATTACACATTTTATTTCTTTGACCATAAAAAAAATTATGTGCCATTGTAGAAAATCATTGATACTACATAATTTCTCTTCAGAAATAAAGCTCTGTCTGGTAGGCTTCAACAAATTCTAAGTATGTCCTTAAAATTAAATAAGGTGCTTCTTTATTACACTTATAATTTGTTGGATCTCTCTGCCCCCAACCTTAACCACTAGAATATAAATACCAGGAAAGCAGGCACTTTTTTACCTTATATTAAGTGGTATATTCAAAGCACTCAGAAGAATGCCTGTCACATATCAAGTTCATAACAAATATGCACTGAATAAATAGATCAAAGGTAGTTTTTTCATTCGTGCACACACACACACATACACACATTATTTTTAGCTAGTTTGTGCAATAAAGGGAGAGCCATAATGTGAAATAAGGAGAGATCAAGGACAAAATGAATATGCACCTTTCTCTAGTGCCAAGTTTAAGTTAATATTTACTAAATATATTCCCTCATTTGGAATTTATTTTAAATGAAATCTCTCTGCATTGTGTAACTTTACAAATACGATAATATAGAAAAACCCTTTTCTTGAATACTTTTGTGTAGACCTACTATGAAATAGCTATTGGATTTCACCAACTTCAGGGGTAAAAATATCCTATATTTATACACATTCAGGGAAGGTATTGTTTACTCAGTTGTAAGGAAGCACTTCTAAAATATGTTTTTAAGCATTCTGTTTAAGTTAAGTGGTGAGTATAACAAATAGCTGAGCTGGAAATTTGGGTAATTAATGTTCCCAGTAATCACTACTCTCTCCCAAGTAGGTATAAAGTGTAGATGGTCAACATTGGTCAACCCTAAAATGAACTGAGCATATAAATGAAGAAAAGTAAACACTATTTTTATTTCCTGTCCAGTCAAATCAATAGTGACCTTAGCAGAGGAAAGGGAGGATGGCAGGCAAGATGCAGACGTGTCAGTATGAGATGTCTAAGAAGTGCCTACCTACAAAAGTCTAGAAGAGCTTAAACTTAAAAAACATGGGGATACTGCATTTAATTAATAGGAAGCAGATACAACAGAAACATAAACTCAAAAACTAAATACAAACAGGTATACTCATTCTGAGTGGGTGTTTTTGTTAATAGGGAGTCGATATTTGGAAGTTTGTGTGTGTAATTTCATTGCTTAATATCTAAGTTTTGTGCTGTATTTAGGAACTAAATTAGAGGAAGAATCTTGGCAAAAGACTTCAGTGAGAATAAACCATTATTCCCTAAAATATATCATTATAAGAGTCCTCTAGGTTGTTTTGATTATAATTATATTCTCTTATTGAACAAGGCATGCTGTGCATAGAAAAACTCACCAAGTTAGTGAAAACTCTTTATGTAGACATTTACAGATAGAGACTCTAAGTATTAGATTGGATATCTAAGATTAGATACACAGAATTATCAATGAAATGAAGATGTGGAAAAACCAAATTCTGCTTCAAGTCCTTACAAAATCATGACACCAAAAAGGTGCATTGTTGTTTATAAGCCATCTGTGTGAGAATGTTGAGTTAAAAAGTAATTCTGAAGCCATTTTGGTTTATGTTGAGACTGATTGACATTAGATCAATCTCTTCCTTTTAAACAGTGTCATGATATTCAGTTGCTGTTCCTAATTGTTAACATGGATTTTAAAGCACAATCCTTAACACCTGTTCTACCTTCTAACGCTGGATTAAATTTGTAGGGTCAGACCATAAACTCACCCTGCAAACTGAATCTGCTGCCTCCCATGAATGGAGTCTACCTTTGTGGCTTGTAGCAGCTTTCCTACTAAAAGGTCAGCTAAGAGTTCAAGGTGGCATTTCACCAATTTACTGGAGAGGTAGTCAATTTACAAAATCATATCTGAACTGACTTCAAATTTCAACTAGAATTCTTCATAACAGCTCCATAACAATTTTCTGCCCGGATTCTAAAATCTTAACAATAGATTTTTGGCAAAAACTTCATCTTCTGGACGTCCAAGGACTCCAATTATCTCCGTAAACGACATTTACTTACCAAGATTCCCCCTCAACCTTTTACTGCCACCTGTCCATACTTTCAGGCACGCGAGCACGTACACACATGCGAGCGCTCTCAGCATTACTCCCAAAATAGTAAAATGAAGGTTCAAAACCCAGACAACACACCCATGCCCCTAGGCCAAGAATGGCCAATAAACACAGAAAAAGAGTTTCTGGCTAGGTCAGGACAGAACAGTTGCTGGGGTTAGAGTTCAAGCCTTTTTCGTCCTAAAGCCTTCCCGGTGCACTAGCCAGAAAGAAGCCTTCTTCTGAGGAAGAAACGGCCAGGGGCTTACTCACCCCGATTTCCTTCCGATGTCATCCTATCCCTCTTTCCTTCCCGTCTCAGCTTCCCTAGCTCTACTAAGGGCACAACCCTAAAAGAGTAAAACTCGTTCCTTTTCCGGGTCTTCCAACTTATTTGGAGGGTTCCGAAATCTCCGCACAAATTTTGCTTGGTTTCCGGTCTCCAACTTTCCCCACTCTCTTTCTCCCGGAATCTCTGAACTTTTCCCACTGCAGCGAACAGTAGGACAAGGAGGAACTGCGAAAACGGGTGGACTGAGCACTTCCACCCCGAAACTGACAAGTTCCCCCACTCCCGCCCCCTCTCGGTAGCTCCTCCCCCGGTGAGCGTTCATTAGCATAACACTGGTCAGGTCCGCGCGCTTGGCCTCACGGCGGAAGCCACGGCACTGGATGTCCAGGGCAGCATAGCGTCCCGATTGCAAAGCTTGCACCTGCTCAGCGTGAGCTACTATCCTTTAAAAAAAGGAAAGAAAGAAGGGGGGAAAAAACAGTTTGGAAAGAGAGAAACGGCGAGCGCTCTGGGTCTTCCTTCCCATCTCTCCAGTTCAGCTTCCAAGAATGTCAGGCACCTGGTCACCTCTCTTCCTACAGGAGGAAATCTGCTGGTGCCGTCGCGTCGGCCCGGGGCAAACGTACCTCTCTATCTCCTTGGCACACTCCCGCGCACTTGCGGACACACGCACACGTGTGCGCCCTCGCAGACTCCTCCCCTCGGCGGGCTTCCCTCCCGGCCTCGGGGCTGACTCGCCGCGGGTCCCCCGGGATTGCCCCGGGGCTCCCGCCCGACCTGCTGGCGGCCCACTCCCGCGGCTTCCCGACACCGACCCCTGTACGGCGGGGTCACGCCCCTTCCCCGCCCTCGCCTCGGCGCCGCCGACCAGCCGGGAGGGGGGCTTGAGTCGAGAGAGCGCACACCGGGCGGCCGCGGCCAGGAGGGAGACTGTGGCCCCTGGGCGGGTCTCCTCTTGTCCGCCCCTGCGCCCCGAGGGCTGACGGCCGGCGCGGGCGGAGACGGGCGGGTCGGGGGACGGTCGGGGAGGAGAACGAGGGGAGGGATGAGGAGACGGTCGGGGAGGGAGAAGAACGGCGCCCGAAGCGGAGCGAGGGGAAGGCGAGGCCGTGGGCGCGGGACCGCCCCGCTCGGTACCTGGCGTTGGTGCAGTCGTTGCAGACGGTCTCGAAGTCCCGCCGGGAGATGATCTCGCAGCGATTCACCCCGGGCTGGATGGCGCCCAGCCCCGCAGGATGCGGACCTGCTCCACGTTGCACACCACCGGAGTGATCTCCAGCCGCTGCAGCCTGGTGTAGACCGTGTGCAAGTCCCCCACCAAGTGCTTGAGGAACAGGTGGAAGGCCTGGGGCCGGCAGATGAGCTCGCAGCCCCCCACCGTGAAGGAGGCCACCTTGGCGCCCCTCAGGTCCACTATCGTGCACTCGTTGTTCTGGGGCGTGTTTTCCACGGGGGACGGCGTCGAGTACACGGGCTTCTCGGGGAGGGGGCCGCCGCCACCGCTGCTGCGGTGCTGCCGTCCTGCTGCCCGAGCTGCTTGCTGCCGCCGCCGAGGGTGTCGCTCGCGGCCGCCAGGCTGGTATTGCCTCCGCCACCACCGTTGCCCGAGCCGCTGCCGCCGGAGGGGAATGAGGCCGCCGGAGGGATCAGAGCCGCCGGCACCACCACGGCCACGTATAAGGGGGAGCGAGGAGAGGCGACGGGAAGTGGCCGCACGCCCCGGGAGGGAAGGGGAAAAGCGGGAGAGCCGGGGGCGACCCCGCTCCGGTGGGAGCCGTGGCGCGAGCGGGCGCGGGGCGGAACGCACAGTGTCCCGCGGGCGGGCGCGAGTCCTCCAGGGCCGGGCGGGGCGGCTGCCGGCGGGCGGCCCCCCTCGAGCGCGGCGGGGAGCGGGGCGGGCGGCCGCGGGCTCTCCCCGGCAAGCGCATGGATCAGACTGAGGGGAATGGCAGGGAGAAAACGAGCTGAAAAGCGCAGGCTGCCGGCTGGACGAGTTGTCACACGGTGCGGAAGGGAGGAGCTCCGGGAACTTGAAATACCCTTTGAAGCCGCAAAAACCTCACTCAACTAGTATTAACCCAAATTATCCAACCCGGAACTGGGAGCAGAGACGTGGAGCGCGCAGGACGCAGGGGTCAGCGAGTGCGCGGAGAGGGGCGGCAGGGGGCGCTGGGAGGGATTGGAGGGATGGGGAGAAGAGCCGGGGGCGCAGAAGCGCCGATCGGAGAGGGAGAGGGCGGGCATCGTTGCTCCACCACCGTTACGTTGCATGTGTAATATTCCGTTTCGTCCGCGACCACCCGTAATTTTTCCCAAAACCTTCTAAGCAACTGTCCGCCAATTTAGAGAGCAGCCAAGGCCTCTCAGCTCTCCTTCAAGGATTTAGAATGTATCTCCGCTTGGTTTTGCCCTGAGAAGTAAATGAAACTCATCCCCTCACTTAATGATTATTCAATTGTTTTGAGGGAAATTCACATGTAAGCAAACCTTATGTTTCATGCACCTGATTGTTTTTTATTCACCTATTAAGTTATTTGTGTAAAGATAGTGAAAATTCCAGGACAGTTTTCAAATTATGGGGTGGGGGGAGTCAGCCTGAAGTCACCTAAGAATAACGGAATGCTTTGTATTCAGTTCCTTATTTTCAAAAAGGTTATGAAAAGAAATGTTTGCCGTGTTGTGGATCTTTCGGAATAACTTCACTTTCTCCCCAAAGGCATGTCAGAAATGCCTATTATACCTAGAGACTTTGAAGAGATCAGGCATCCTTGAAGATTTAGAAAGAGGAAAACGAGAAAATACTGATTTTTCTTACCTTAAACTCTATTATTAATTCACCTGCCTTGCACAAAAACCAACTATCCTCATGCCCTTTAGACTCAAGACTAGTTGCTCACGTGTTATATAAATAACACGATTTTTTTTTCCTATTTGAAAACTATCAGTGTATTTGGGCATAGCCTTTTGCAGTTTATCAGTGAAAATGTGTTTTGTAAATAATGAAAAAAACAGAACAAAGCTCACTGGTTGACTTGTAAAGGCAGAAAAAGTAGTTTTGCTTAAAACACATTAGGCTGATTTTAGACTGCTTGCTTTCCTCTCTCCTTTTCTTCCCTTTTTGAACTTGTTGCATGGGGGTATTTATTCAAGGATTTTTGTCCAACATATGATTTGAGCTTATGTCAGGCCTGTTCTCTGTTTATATCTCTAGGAACCTTAAATAATTAGACTTTAAACCTGTCTACGCATGTTCATTACTTCACAAGATAGAAACAATGCTTGAGCACTTGACAGATTTTAAAAATAAACTTAGTATCAGGTTCACAGTGTTGGGAAATATAATGAAATTCCTGTCTTTTTTGGTATTGAAATTATTATCACATTTCTGTATCATTTTAATTCTTTAAACTTTTTGAAGTTTTTTGTGTCAAGAGTTGCAGGAAATACCTACAAAGAAATATGACACTACTGACTAATTTGGCTAAATTTATGCTAAACTTTTTGGGGCACAGCAATTATACCGGAGTTCTAAGGATTCAGAAAAGTGATTATTACCAAAAAGGACATAAATGTCTACAAAGATAGCTAGTTTACCCAGTTGTTTGGCCTTATTAGCCAATTTAACATATTCAGAAATAATATATATTAACTTTTCACTCCATATCTCTCCTCAGTTAAAAATATGGATTCAATTTTATATCACATACATCAAAACACTTCAAGTGTTTACTCATGTTTTGGAAAATACTAACTTTTTGAAAACGCCAAATTACTATGTTAATGAGTGGAGACAAGGAAGAAGATAGATACTAAGACCTGAAATGCTAATTTTATTTTGGAATTGCAAGCACCAGTTTAATAAACACTGTTATAGTTTAAAATGCAAAACTAGATTTTCTTCAGTTTAAAGTCTAGACCTATAAGTGGAAAAAATTGGAATTATGTGCCAAAAATCTGCCTGTACCATTCTCATTTCTCACATTTCCTTTAACTGTCACTCCCCCAATACCTGCCACATTCAGAAGCCACAGACAGGAAGTAATAATAGCTGATCAAGCCATAATCCCACCCAGCTTCGAAACAAACTTCAAATTTTCTGCAGAGAAACCTGCACCTCCCAGCACGTGCTCCATTCAGTAGCAGAGCTGGGGACGTTCGCCCCCACCTAAATGCCCAACTCGGGTATCTAAACCCTTTCTAGGAACTACCACTAACCCTTTTGAGCAAACAATAGGACTAGATAAATCGTACACTGTAAATTAAAATACGTAGGGGAAAAAAGCGTCCAAAATTTTAGGATTTCTTTCTTTTTTGAGAAATGTTACTAATGATTAAGGCAAATAGTATTTAACTGCAGTAAATAAATCAACTCCGCTGAGATTTCAGATTCTCACTCTTTACACCGCATCTTTAGCTTTAAAAGCATTTGTCTTGTTCGTTTATTGTTTTACATCTGGTTGTTTCAGGTCCTCTCCCTCCATCACATCTTCAACCTGCGCTAAATATGCATAAGCAAAACTCAAAGTACTGTAACTGATATTAGGAAATTCACCCTGTGTTTTGTGAAGATGTATTGTGCTGAAATCAATAAAACTGTTTAAAATTCAAAGACCGGCAAATCGTTCTGTTTGTCCTTTGATAGGGCCTGTGCTGATTAAAATGCTACCAAGGAAGCTTAATTGCTGCACTAATTAAGAAGTCTTTAATTTCTATCCTAGAATATCGTTTGAAGCTGAGCTTGTACAGTTCAGGGAAGGTATTTTCTTCCCCCCTCCTGGCTCCTCCCCTCCCCTCCCCCCTCCTCCCGTGCCCACGACGATATCCCTGTGAATGGGAACTAATGGAGAGAATGGTCTCAGGTCTCACCGTCTATTACTTAACAAACAACGGTGCAGGATACAGAGTTCGGTGCAGTATGAAATGCAGTTTTGAGAAGAGCTGTAAGGTTGCAGGAGACAGTAAGAATTATAGGGTAGCTGTAGCAGCTAAAGTTGCGGTGAATACCTGGATGACAAGAGGCACTTTAGCTCGATGATGAGGGCATCCTATTTGTTTAAAAGGGGCAGTGACAAGGAAATGTTTCTATCGAAACAGGGAAACATAAAAAATGTACTTGCAAAACCTGTGGTTTAAAAAAGAAGAATAGATCTATAGAAAGGAGGTCTTATAGTTGGAATTGGGTAAGTATCATTTATTTTATGAGTATAAAATCATGAACTCTACGGGGATTTGGTTTTGACCCTTTTTATAACCCAGAGTGGCATAAGCACTGTATTACATCCATTCCATCCTTATCCATTGACCTATTTTATTCACTGATTTCTCAAGTGGGGAAACTCACTAAATGATTTCACAAAGCTTTCTCTGTAATCAATAGTCATTTGTTAGGTTTATTCATGCTGTATTATAATTCTGGTAAATGACTGCAAAGCAGAAGATTGTAAGAAAGATATAAATATTGACAAAGCCAGGATAAGTCATGTCTTTAAATCTTCAGAGTTTTAATGTAACAACTGATACAGTTATTTGAAAGAAAAAGAATGAAAATGAATATTTCATAGAATAAAAAACTAAAATGATTGGGTAATGTATAGACAATAGATATCTTAACGTTTTTCTTGAATTTCTCAAAATTTCCTGAAAGCTTTGAGTATCCTCTTTTCATAGCATCACCAAGTGAAACAGAAACAACGTGGGCATAGGCAGAAAGGCAACAAGAAAAGGTTCATTACAATTTTATTCTTTTAATTTTTTCCCAAGTTTTATTAGAAACGTGCACAGAAAAATACAGATGTGTAGCTATATGCTGAATTCCTTTCAGTGACAGGATAAGGAGATAACATGCTTAATAGATTCAAAGGGAGATTTACCATTCCAAGCACACTCTAATTGAAAGCAAGATTTTTTGGAATCTAAAATTACTTTCAGAATTTTTTTTAAAATAATGCAAGTGGATCAAATGTTGATCACAAGCAGTTCAATCTTTCAAAATGTATTGGAAAATTAAATGGAAAGTAGAGCTTGGTACAAACAATGCCCCAGGGCAAAAAACAACTAACACTAGATTTTCTAGTCCAGCAATAACACAAACCAATTTGAGCACACTACTGTGGCCAGACTGCCAGATTGTTATGACTGCTAATTCACTCAATCAAAGAGTGCATTAGCACACCTGGCACAAATAGCTTTAACAATAGAGTGCACTTCTGAACAATTCTAAGATATATATATATATATATATATATATATATCACAACGGAGAAGTAAGAGGAAGATCATTTTTACATCTGCATATTTACTAATGAACCTGTTTCCTAATAAGAGAAAAAAAAAAAGACGGAGATAAACTTCAGGCAGACGCTTACTAAAGAGCTATCTCAAGATTGGCAAATCTAGAAAAATATCAGGATACCAGTGGTTCAGTGACTTTGTTAAACATTCCTCAGGAGACAGTCCAAGGTTGATGTTTGCACTTCAGTAGGAAATCATTGAAGATGGAGAAATTATGCCAAGTAACTCTCTCAAGCCTTTTTAACTCAGACACAGGGCCTCACCAATCAGCTCAGCAGATATTCCTTCGCTGCCTTAAGTAGAGACTTCTCTGCTTGTACACTTCCTGTCTCTGCCCTTCCCACTTAGGATTCCAACTTCTGACTTTTAGTGACTCTCTCATCCACAGTCTCCCTTTCTTTCCCAATCCCTTGCCTTTCCTCAAGAACAAGGAATAAGACTCATATCTCACTGATACATTCTCTAATCAGACACAGAGAGCATGCCGATAAACTACCCACAGGTCAGAAGGTGGGGAGCTGAAGGTTGAACACACTATAACTTGCAGCACTCAAACTTTATGTTGCAAACTTCCATTCTTAACAAAGAAGTGGTTAAAATGGTTATAAATAACTGACTTGTTTTACAGCATGAAAATGCATGGACTGTGTATATGCTCACTGAATACGTATAGTAAGTATATACTCACATTCATGTTTACTTAAATCTCAGAGCCAAATGGCAGAATTTTGTCACCACTGTTCCTCCCTCCCTAACCTTCTATCCTTTACCCCCTTTTCTCTTGATTCAGAATGGATGGAATATGTGGCTGAAAGTAATTTGCTGGCTATGGATCATATTTTAAGAAATCTTTAAACCCATGTCAGGGGAGAGAGGGTAGTGGCAAAGAGAAGAATAGTTACAAAGAAAAAGTCATCATAGAATTGTTTTTCCGACTCCAAACTATATCATGTCTATGATAAGCTGTCAGCTCTCCTTGATAATTGAGTTCTACTTACCCATGTCTACTTACTTCCAATAAGTGCCCTAATGCCATCTATGGATTGGTGTTATACCCAAATATTTGATGAAAAAAACAAACATTTTTGTTTTTGATTCTGAGATCATTTCAGAGTTGGACTGTAAAATGAGTAGCAACAAGAATAATATAAATGGCGATTATTTCCCTTCATCTCTTAAATCAGGACATTGTGAGAGGAATAACAGGCTGGTTTGAAGTAAGGTAAAAAAGTCAGGCAGATATTTAAATCCCTAGTCTTCTAATAAATATTCTACTTTACTTTAATTGCACCTTTTCATATACGGCATTTTCTAATTGTCATACTTCTTTCTCTTGAAATAACCCAAACTCAGTTTTCTCTTAACAGATCGTTAAGACTTAAGAATTGCTTAAAGGGTACATAGTTGGGAATTGGGGGTTGGAAGAAGTCTTATGTAGTATAAACGCATGTTTAATATTACAACTAATTATTGTATAATATTTTGTAATGTTAGTAGAAATGTATTAAACTTGATTATGAAGGTTTCTGTTGCTTGACTGCTTTTTTGTCTTCTTTTAACTTACACTCTTTTTCTTTCTCTTGGCTTTATTAAATAAAAGAAACCACACTCAAATAGCCTATAAACATTTTTCTATTTGAAGTCATAAATTTCTAGGATTGTTAGAAAAGAATAAACTGTTTATTTATTTATTGCCCTTCAGAACAAAGTTATAAACCCCCTGTAACAGAGGGTTTATTATAATGGAAGTGCTGACACAACCTTAACTATAGTGTTGTAAACAGCTATGCTATAGTATTCGTTAAGCAGAAAGAAAAATAAGCTGGCTGATCAATAGTTTATACAAAGAGTACCAACTGCAGACATAATAACTGTAATGTTTGCAAAGCAATCTCGGCTCTCCAGGCTTAATAGTAAATGCAAACTAGCAACGCTGTTTATTTCCAACTCCTACAGATAAGAATACAAACAAATTACTTAAAATGATATTTTGCTCAACATTTAGCATGCGTCGATGGGATAAAATAAAATTTAATTATGATGCAACTTGTGCCGGATGCAAGGTTGTTTTGTTTTCCAGCACATTTTATTATGAAAGGGCATTCATTTGGAACATCAATTATGGGGAAATAGTGTGTTTCAATGAGTTGACTTGGGTCAGGCAGGCTCTTCTAAGAGTTATTCAGACATGGAAACAGATCGACACTGTTTAACTTCAAAAAAGTTACAGGATTTTACAGAGCCATAACCTGAAATACAATACTGCAAGTTCTGATCTGAGTCAACTGTCAGTAAAAACACACCTTGTTCAGAGTTCATGGGAAAAAAGACTGGTTTGGAAAATGTGGCCATCATTAGCATCCAGTGAATCTTGAAGTGCTCAATTAATGATGGTAAGCCTCATTGCATGGCATGGGAGCAAGTTGTGTCATTTCTGTGTAATAAATGTGGATCTTAAAATGTGGAGCTGATTATAAGCTTGTTGATGAGGATGTGAAGAAGGAAAAGATACCCTTTCTGATAGCTAGTATAATGCTTAGCACTAGTATAATGTAAGCATTCCTTTCCTTTCTGTAAAATTTTGAAAAATATATATTTTACTACATTTATTACTGCTTTGCTTTTTGTAGTGTTCCACATATATAGAGGATGTTGTTTTGATATTTGTGTTTTTGTGGATGGCTTTTAGTAGTAAGAAAAGTAGGCTTGAAATAAGTAAAAAAAAGAAATAGACTTGAAGGATCCCTAAGCACCTGCTATGTATATACTTGAGTTTGAAGCAGATTGTACATTTCTGAGATTCACATCTCCATTCTTCTTTTTGTCTGCTCATTTCCTGGGGGTGTGTGGAGCCCAGGACATTGCTATCAGAGTTGTAAAATGGTGTATTACCCTGTGAGCAATTGCCTGGAAAGGAACCAGTAATTTATATGAGAAGTGTTTAAGATTGCCTGCTCACCCAGTGATCCATGCCAGGTCAGTTCCAGTAATGCTAGAAAACAAAAGCAGGTGCACATCACTGGGAAGAAGACCCTTTATATGCCTTAACAGCTTGTGAAGGGAAGCACTAAAATGCGATTTTCTCAAATGAACTGGTCATTACCATTTAAAATCCTGAGGGGCTGTGGGACTGGGGAGGAGAGAAAGGATTTTTCTTTGAATTTAGCAGGGCTCTGAAGTACTAGTTTTGAGGGGGAGGTGTTTTGCTGTGATTGTCTCAGCCCTACACTTTAGCAAAGGTTAAATCCTGAAACATAGGTGCATTTTTTAACAAAGCAATGGAAAAAGGATGAACAGAACAGCTCTGAGAATGTACTTGGCTCATTTTAAACTTCAAAATGAACTGTTTTAGAAAGTACCAGTACAGATAGTAATGTAACCCTCTACTAATATCTATGCCAGTTGTTAATTTTTTATTTAGATTTTCCCAGATCAAACCCTCACTTCTCCAGCTTTCAGGAGAGGACTGTGGGATACTGGCAGGGTGGTATACAAGAAGCCACTTCCTAAGAATTCTTCACATTCTTGTTTAACATAATCGAGGAACAGGCTTTGAGTATACCAGCATTGGGGGAGAAATTGCACCACTGCCATCCTCAGGCACATGCTTTCTCCATATATTGCAAAGTCATTTTAATTTCTGAATCAGAGTTCAATTCATTCTCATCCCCAATATTTCTTCACTTGTGTATTTAGAGAAGAAACTAAAGCAAATGAGTATTTCCTATAAAAGTCAGAATTTATAATTTGCTGACTGACTTGAGATTCAGCATATCTAGGAATCTTTGTAGTTTTATCCATGTGTTTTATAACTTTCACCAGGATTTCTGATGGGTAAGGCAATTAGTTTATGCTTTTATACTTGTTGATACGTTTCTCTTCAAGTGGTCTCAAGACATTTCTATTCCTTTCTGATAGCTAGTATAATGCTTAGCACTAGTATAATGTCAGCTGGATAATTAAAACTGCCCATTTTCCTGTCCCCAAATTCTGTTACCTGATCGTTTCTCAAATAGTGTATTATTTGATTCAGACCAGGATATTGGAGACTAACACAATTTTAGACATGTCCACTTCTGTTCTAATACACAGCCAACTTAGGGAAGTTCTTGAGGCAAAAATCCAGAGACATTAATTTGGTTTCCAAAAGCTCGGAAAAGAGAATCTTAGGCCTATAACAAAGGCCTGTATCTGAGACCCATACGGATGACCTCTTAGTCATGCAAGGAACCACTGGCGAGTCTTCACCAAGACTAAACATGTGAGAGTGTGCTCTGTCGTGCTGCTGTAGACGATAGGAAAGCTGGTTTGTGTGCGCATTTGCCTCCTAAACGTGAGTAAGCCAAGAGTGTATGCAACAATTTGTAAGGTTTTTACTTTACCACTACCTTCACTTTAATGTACATAAAATTCTGTTACACAAAACACACTTATTTTTGTGAGCTGATTATATGCTTTTTGATGAGGATGTAAAGAAGGAAAAGATATTTGTCCCAATCAGACTTTCAGATACCTATTTCAGTTGAGTCCTATTACCCTAACATCATTGAACTTTGTCTCAGACAAGCCTGGAAAATCATCTAATCCTAGGATTACAGATCTCATCCTGCTGTTTCCATACCCAGTGACAAATGGTTGTGAGAGCCTTCCTTCGGAGCTCAGAGGCAATCTCAGAGACACCCCCAGCCTGGAACTGCTGGCAACCTCTCACTCCCAGTCCATTATTTCATCCCTATATAGTATCCTGGAGCTTGTAAAAGAGGAAACTGACAATTAACAAAATATGAGAACTTCCCTTTATACTCACAGGTAGTTGAGACTTAAGCCAAGTATTAGACTCAAGTCCTCCTTGATTTCACCCCCTCACAACTATTCTGAGGGAAACCTTTTTGCGGTAAGCAGAGGAGAATTTGTTTTTTCATTTTATTTCACATAAAAGGCAACTGAAAAAATAATAGACTGGCAGAGTTAGATCTAGACTCATGGTTCTCTGTGTTTTTACCAGTGTATAGACCATTTCTATATGCTTTAGTACAGCTACCCAAGGGTTCTCACTGTCTGTGCAGATGTACCAGCTCAGGTGCTGCAATGTAGCATGATGAGGTGAGAGAATCCAGGCAAAGATTTGGAGAAATACTCATTTTAGGGACAAGAAAACTTAACGAATATGTGATGTTAGAAGGTTGGTCAAATTGCAAAACCCCATGGGTTTCCTTGACTTTGTGATTATCCTGATTTTCTTTAGTAAGGAAAGGGCAGCACCTACTAGCAAAAGTCACCTATTGACGCGCTTTGCAAAATCAGGAGTTAAACCAGCAGTTGATTGTCTAAATGCATTGCTTTCCTGTGGTCTTCTATGAGCCTTAGTTTGCTTTTCCAGAGGGGACTATCCAGCCTCTTTCTGTTACCCTTTTTCATCCTGATTTCAAGAAAGGTCATTCTCTACTTCTTTTCCAAGAGATGACTTGGGGATCGTTCACAGCTATTTCCAACAGAGTAACAGCATGCCCTCCTGCTGCCCCGTTTAAGTTGTCTGAACTTTTCATTTACTGGCTTTTTCATTTACTCTCCCTTTAGAGCAAAGCTGCAAAGTAGGGAAGGCTTGAATGGCTTTGTATCTTCAAAGAAGCACCTTGAGCTGTGGAATGCAACAAAGTGGGAGAAACCACTGAACACCGAGAAATATCAACAATGAGAGGAGAATGCCTGGGCAGGTGGATGGGGACCTTACTCTAGGCATTTTTTAGGACAACGCATCCAACTCAGCTGAACAAGAAAATGGGTCTTTTTCCCCAGAAACTAATTTGGCTGATTTTAAAACACAGTTAACAGCAAGTCCATAAATTTAAGTATATGTTTCCAGGTGGTTCTTTGTCATATTTTTATGTTAAGTAATTTTAATAACAAATTAATGATGGTTATTACAAAAGAAGAATTATAATTTCCAATAGCCTGACACATTGGTCCTAATAGGAAACTTTAGACCTTGACTGAATAAAGCATTAAAAAAGACTTAAGATCAAAATAATTTTAATAGCTAAAATGCATTTACACTTATTTGTAGTCTATTTCAAGTTGAACTTAAAAGAAAGAAAAATGCTCCCCAGTGCTATGTGCCAATAGTAGCAATTGGAAGTTTAATTACTTGTAAGCACAGAATATGAAAATACAGAATTAATAATCTATAACTGAAAAGCTTCATTGAAAAGATAATAAATTTTAGATGGCATACTCATCAATTAAAATAAACAGCATTTTACATGAAGATAAACCCATGTCTCCAGTGTGGCTTTGAACCTTAATATTCAGGAATAATCAACATCAGTTTCTTGGTTTCTTAACCAAAATATTCTAATAAATCTGACTGCTACCTGTTGAATATACAAAAGAAGCTTTCCAATAGGAATTGGCAAAGAAATATGCGAAGTGATACTTATACAAATTGGGTTTATGTACGTTAATATTAGTACCTATCATGAAACATAAGATAGTCAAAATCAGTGTTAAAGTAATGCTGCATTACACTGTATTTGAAATATTGTAAATGTGTACCGCATTTAGGCTGCACATTTTTTAAAAGATTATTTTCTATGAAAGTATATTTTTGCAGGTTCATAGCCTGTTTTAATTATATGATCACTAATATATCTATCTATAATTTATATAATTTTTCGGTATCCAAAAAATATTTTCTTTTTGTTTCCATTCAAGAAATTTTAGTTTAAAACTACTTACTAATCACAACAACACAGCAAAGGTTTGTTTTGTAAACATTTTACTTTATTACCAGCCATTGTTTCCTGATACAATGCTTTAAAAATATCCTGGCTTCTATAAAGGACATTGTTGCAAAAAGGCAGCTCAAAACTTGTCCTTCCTTCCTTTCTTTTGATCTGTTACCTCTTGGGTAATATGAACAGCTGTCTCCAGATCACCCACAAGCAAGCTGAACATAATAATAAGGTAGTGTTACTGGCCTGTATCTGTGAATGATTATACAGAGGATGCCGCTTCCTTTCCCCTAAAGATCAGGTGACAAAGATACCATAGAGAAGAGAACTGGTTAGCAAAAGCAAGCGAGTGCTTCTGATTGTCAAATTGGGTTATTTCTCTGGTAACCACTGAGTTCTCCTTCAGCTGGGTTTCCAATAAGGTGAAGGCGCTCCCTGTAGGAGACTCCCAGCAAATGCTGCTTCTTCGTATTTGTGTGACAACATAAAAAAACCAAACAAGGTTTTTTCCCCTTTCCAATATGTAAACAAACAGATAAACAAGCACTGTCCTCTGTGTTAGCACAAGTTTGAACTCTTTATGAATCCTAGAGGGAAATTAGTATAAAGCCCAGAATTGGCTATGTAAATCTAGTGTCTTTTCCAATGAGGGAAATTGAACATTGAGAAAGCTGTTCAGCATGCTGGTTTGATATTTACTGACACTGTAGTATGTAATAGCATGGGTATTATAAATTCAGAGGAGTTGCTAAAAGCAGAAAGACAGAAGGTCTGGCATAGTTGAGCGAAAAACAGATCTAAACCGAAGGATCCACATGCAGAGAGACACATTCACCACCTAATAAACAGAACTCCCCAAAAGGTCTTCTTATCTTCCTTTGCTATCAACGTTACCATAATGCAGATTCATTATCAGTCCCACTGGGTAGCATATAGCTCAGTAAGAAATTGCTTTTGTTAGCTTGCTCAGAGAAAGAGATTAGCTGTTTCATCAGATCTCTCGGGGTTATTTGAAATTTTGGGAATTCTGTCTGTAATTTAAAATGGAAGTTAAAGTCAGTGTGAATAGAGTAGGGAAAATCTCACAAATTACACCTCTCCACCTGGAAGTTTCTTCATCATTCATTGCAAAAGTACAAGCTGAAATCACATTTGTTAAGAAGGGAGAGATGTCATCAGTGATGATGCAATTATATGTATATTAATGTTTTAATAATAGAAGCATTTGGTTACAAAGAAAAACCTGAAATTTAAATGCTTAACTGTTTTGGATTACATTTTTGGTCTTTACAGACTTTGCATATTACTTAGAATTTATCGCTGAAACCATCTATTTACATTTTTTGGACTATGACTTTAACTTTTATGGATGTGTGTAGGAGTCCAGTATCGCCTGTATTGCAAGTTAGGGGATGAACACGTGGGCCTGGGCGCATTAGAGAAGGGTGTATCTGCCTCCTTGCAGCTGTCTGACTGCATTTATCCTCCAATATCAGCTCAAACTTCCCTTCTCTGTGAGTCTATGTTCTTATAGCACCAACTACAGGAACATTTGTAGAGCAATTACTATATGCAGGCACTAGGTTAAATACTTTATATAGATTATCTCATTTAATCCTCAAAACATGTGGGAATGACAGGCAATTACTATCCTAAAACAAAAATAAGGAAACTGAGGCTTGAGTGGGTTAAATTACTTGCCCACTCCACCCAAGGACTTGCTTTCTTTTATATACTTTTATATACTCTTCCGCTTTCACTGGTTTTCCCACCTGACTGACTCACATGCTCAACTTATTTGTGTCCCTGTCTTTCTGACACAGCTGCCTGGTAAATCCCCAGCCAGGACTAGCACAGCCATCTGCCATCCCTCTGGATGACTGAGCATTGCTAAAGACTCTCCCATTGCTATGCAGATTGGTATCCTTATTTACTCATGACTCTTAGTTATAAGCTTTAAATTTAAGCTAGTTTATCTAGAAAGGGTGCTGTGAGAGCTCATATCATCACATTAATTGGACGTCAGGGCTCCAGTTAGTCTCAGAGATGACTGCAACCAGAGATCCAAACATCCCATAACATCTCTGTCTCTGAAGACACATTTTCAGAAGGTCTTCCTCAGTTTCTCAGTCAGACTTCTTCCATACAGCTGGATTCAAGATGCCTCGCAGTAGCCAGGCCTGATGCTTCTAATTCTATCATCAGAGATAAAATGAGATTAGATTTCTTCTTTGTTTGTAATCATTTTTTATTGAAATGTAGTTTATATACAATATCATATTGGTTTCAGATGAACAATTAGTGAGTCATCAATCATATGCATTATTAATTGCTCACCATGATAAATGTAGTTACTGTCACCATACAAAGACATCGCAATAGTATGAACTATATTCCCTATATTATACTTCCATCCCTGAGACTAAATTATTTCATAATTTGAAGTTGGTACCTCTTTGTACCCTTAATCTATTTCACCCCCTCTATGGTAACCAACTGTACATTCTCTGTGTTTATGAATTTATTTTTGTTTTGTTCATTTGTTCATTTTTTTGTTTCTCAGGTTCCACATATAAGTGAAACCATATGATACTCATCTTTCTCTGCCTGGCTTATTTCACTTAGCATAATACACTCTAGGTCCAGCTATGTTTCACAGATGAAAAGACTTCCTTTTTATGGCTGAATAACATTTTATTGTACATACACCACATCTTCTTTATCCATTCATCTATTGATGGACACTTTGGTTGCTCCCACATATTGACTGTTGTAAGTAATGTTGCAGGGAATATTGGGGTGCCTATCAAACTTAAAGTCTTCTATACAGCAAAGTAAACTGTCAACAAAATGAAAAGGCAACCTCCTTTATGGGAGAAAATATTCACAAACAATATATCTGATAAGGGGCTAATATCCAAAATATGTAACAAACTCATACAACTCAACACCAAAAAAAACAAATAACCTGATTAAAAAATGGGCAGAGGATCTGAATAGACATTTTCCCAAAGAAGACCTTCAGATGGCCAACAGACACAGGAAAAGATGTGCAACATCTCTAATTTGATAAATGCAAATCAAAACTATAGTGAGATACTACCTCACACCAATCAGAGTGTGATTTGTCAGTATCAACTAATTTGTTAGTATCAACAAAACAAGAAATAACAAGTGTTAGTGAGGATGTGGAGAAAAAGACACCCTTATACATTGCTGGTGGGATTGCAAATTGAAGCAGCCACAATGGAAATCAGTATGAAATTTTCCCAAAAAATGAAAAATAGTAGTACTGCATGAGCCAGTAATTCCACTTTGGGGAATTTACATGAAGAAAACAAATAATTAATTCAAAGAGATTAGTTTCCTTGATACCTCAGGTCAGAAATCCAAGAAAAATCTCTGATTGTTCACCTTGGAACAGACACACATTTCTGGGTGAAGAAACTCGTCCAGGGCAGTATTAGGTACTGGCTAAGAAAATGTGGGTTGTAAAGCAAGTCACCTGGGATTCAAAACCTGGTCTGTGTGCAGCCTGGCACAAGTTGGCATCCCTGTGCCTCAATTTCCTTATCTGAAAAAACAGAGATAATAATTTACTTCATTGCATTGTGATGGTGATTAAATACGTTAATATGGAAGTCTTTGAATAGTGCCTGGTTCTGAATATGTTAGTTATCACTGATCACTGAGACTTCAGGACTGGATCAGGTTGAGACAGATACCCACTCACAGATCACTGTAGCCAATGAGGCAAAGTAATTTAAGGTCGCTGTAGCCCACACTTGAGGGATATTTTAACATTGGGGCATTTTTTCAAAGGGGGAGACTTGCAGATGCAAGGTTGGGTAGTGCTAGACAGACAAATCATAGATGCCTGTTGCAAACCATGAAAAATACATGATCTCCTGTACCATTCCTCAGTGGCGGGCCATTCAACAATTTTTTCCATGTCCTTGATCAATTCCATCTCTCCTTCCCCTCAGTGATAATTCTAAAACTTCCTCAAATGCTTCCTCAAATTCCCCAATTCATTTCCTAGATTCATATTCTTTAAGGACAATCGTTCTGCTCTATTTCAATAGGAAATTTAAGATCGTCAAGCCTCCACCATTTCTTGTTTGGACTATTGAGAGAGCCTCCTCGCTGACTCCCTTTCTCAGCCTTACCCGTTGCCCTTCATCCATTCACATCATTTCCAGATCCGCAGTGGGACTTGAATGTACTGTCTTCAGTATAAATCTAGTCATGTAGTCCACATTCTCCACACTCCTCAAGGGCATCTCCTCACCTTCAGAACGAAGCCTAAGGGTGGTACTGAGTATGACTTAGAAGGCCCCTATCTCTCCTGTTTCGTACCCCTCCCAGGGATAATTTTTATTTCAGAAAGTCTAATGTGCCAAATTTGTAAATTAAATCATGTTACTCCTGTGGTGAAAACACTTCCATTGCTCTTCATTAGACATTGAACAGCATTCTGTTCTTTTTCTTTATAGTATAATTCATAACTTGCAATTTTACATTGGGTTGTTCACTTTTTTTTATATGCTTTCTTCCCCTTTTTCTTCATTTTCTCTTATAATTCATATATTGATCAACTTGATGATTTCCCATAAGTCCCTTAAGCTATCTCCCTTTTTTTTAATATCATTAATATACAATTACATGAGCAACATTGTGGTTACTAAATTCCCCCCATTATCAAGTCCCCACCACATACTGTTTACTTTTTTATTACATAACTACCTTTACTGACATTAAGTTCCTTTATATCATTCCTATTTTATTCCTTATTGTATTCTCTGTCTAGTATAGTGAATGGAATATAGAAGGTATGCAATAGCCATTGGGTGATAAATTACCTACTAGTAGTAATATGAATATGCCATGTTATGTTATATGCCTGGGTTTTTGCTTATGATCACCTCTTCCAACATTTACTTGCTTAGTTAAGGACATTTGTCCAAGAAAGTTTCACCATTCAGGACATGTGTCCAAGAAAGATTCACCAAACCTACAAGAGAACAAATTATCTCATGCCTATGCTCTCACGCTATCCTGTGCTTATCTCTATGTTATTATTGGCTGTGTTTTATTGATAGCATATGTCTTCATTAATGACAGGGAACAGATCCCAATCTTCTTTTAATTATCACTTAGCATGATGCTTAAAATATAACGATCTTCAAGTTGAACTTTGCTTTCTTTAGGACTCAGATTAAACTCCATCTGAATGACCAAATTTTGAATCAATGACATTTTAAAGAGTAAATTATCTAAATAATTATATTCTACCTCTTCTTAAATAACCTTCCTGATAATCTAAGCCTAAATGCTTTTCCTCTTATCATTTATTTTATCTACTATTTAGCTACTCATCTGTTATCAAATGAAATCTATTAAAATTATTGCCTTGAACTGCAATTTTCACTTTGAGCACATCACATTTTGAAGGGATTATGTTTCATTTTTTCATCTCACCAGCTGGAGAATGGAGGATTCTGTCCTATGTAATCCTAGAAAAAAGACACAGCTGCATATAATAAGCCCTTGTTCATTGCATCTAATTTGGATACTTTGAAGTATGTATAAATTCATAGACATTTGGAATATCTTGTCTACTATGTCAGTTAGCTTTTTCTGTATAACAATATACCATAACTTTTTGGTTCAAAAAAAAATCACTAATTTACTCTGTGCTTTTGTGGGGGGGCTGGGAAGGTGCTGCTGGTCTGGGTCAGCTCAGCTGGGTTGTATGGTTTACAATGACTTCATACTGTGTCCGGTGATTAGCAGATTGCCTTCATAGTCAGGTTGGGTTCCACCAGACAGTTGTGTTGGCTGTTAATATTCTGGTACATGCTAACTGGTAGACATAGGCAAAATGTTCTCTCAGGGCTATGGATTGAATTGTGTCCCTCCCAGATTTATATATTGAAGTCTTAACCCCTGATGTGACTTGGAGATAGAGTCAAAGGTAATTAGGCTATAGTAAACATAATGTTCTTCATGTAATTGTAGATTAATGATACCAAAATTTTTTTAAAAAAGGTAATTAGGCTAAAAGAAGTCATAATGGTGGGGTCCTATGTGATAGGACTGGGGGTGTTATAAGAAGAAGAAAAGAGAGAGATCTCACTCTCCTCCACTAGCATGCCCTGAGAAAAGGCCACGTGAGGACACAGTGAGAAAGTGGCCGTCTGTAAGCCAGGAAGAGGACTCTCACCACAAGCTCGATCAGCTGGCACCTTGATCTTGGACCTCCCAACTTACAGAAATGTGAGAAAAAATTTCTGTTGTTTAAGCCAGATATTTTGTTATGGCAGCCTGGGCAGACTAAGATACCGAACTATATATACCTAGGAGTGGACTTTCATGATAATAGGATGTACACATCTTCAAATTTATTAGATAAGGTCAAATTGTTTTCCAAACTATCATATCAATTCATATTTCAAAAGCTGTTCTACAGCCTTCCTAACACCTGATATTCTAACACTTGAAATTTTGCCAGTCAGGTGGGTATGAAAATGGGAACCAACTGAAGTTTTAATTTACATTTCCCTAATACAAGATTGAAAAGATTTCATATGCTTTCTGGCTATTTGGATTTTCTTCTTCTGCCAAGTGTCTGTTCTTTTGCCTATTAAAAATTGTACTTTTTGGTGTATAGAATTTATTTACATATTCTGAATTCTAATCCTTTGGCAGTTTTATGTGTTGGAAACATATTCTCCCAGTCTATAGTTTATATTTTCTCTTTCTTTGTGATACTTTTGGTGAATAGACATTGTTAGTTTTAATGTAGTCAAATTCCTATTTTTTCTTTATAAATTTCTCTTTTTTTGTCTTGCATAAGAAATGTTCCCTACCCTAAGAACACAAAATTATTCAGCTTTTTTCTAAAATTTTGTTTTTCTCCTCTTATACATATAAGTCTTTAATATAGTGGAAATTGAGGAATTTAGCAGCAGAGATGGAGGGTGGGGAGAAGTGAGCAAAGGGTGTGCTACTGGCATCTAGTTGGTGGAGGCCAGGAATGCTGCTAAATACCCTAAATGCATGGGACACTCCCTCCCAACAAAGAAATATCTGCACCAAACTGTCAATAGTGCCAAGGCTGAGGAATCCTTGGAGAAGTGGTTTGTGTAGCCCAACTTTACCAGTATTCCTAAATACTTTCTTTGTACTTAAAAAGAACGTATACTCTATAATTATGGTGTCATTAGTTTCCATATTCTATGTGCTTCTTTAAGGTAACCTTGTTAATTTTGTGGCTCAAACTTTCATAATCTTACTGATTTTTTGGCTACATGACTTACAGTCATTGAGAGAACTGTACTAAAGTCTCCCAGTACATGGATTCGTTTAGTTCTTAGAGTTCTTACAATTCTGTCAACTCTTGCTTTCGATAATTTGAGGCATATCAAAATGACAGGAGTCAGCTGGAACAGGCCCAGCTGACCACATCTGGGCCAATTTTAACATAAAGAATAGTAAATGGATGGCAATGATTTAAACAGATTAATAATAAATAATTTGGGAAGAAGAAAAAGCTCCTTCTTGCAGTGAAACAGAACCTTGCAAATGTGGAAGGAATAATGGAAATAGGTGAGCATTATTTGGCAGCCATCAAAGTGCTGGTTGATTCAGGTAAGTCAGGAATGGATATTAAATGTCAAGGGAAGAAAATACAAAATTCAAGAGGCAGTTAAATAAGGGAACAGAAGAAGATGACAAACGTAAATACAAAAATGTGTGCAATGCAAGTAAATGGACTGTGGTCTGGCCACTGCTGCTCAGAGCACCACCTTCCGGGTCGCACTGCATCCTGGGCCCTCAGCCTCACCAGCCTCTGACCCTTCTCTGAGTTCCAAACACACCACCACTTCCTCGGCTTCCCCACTGTTCTCATAGCCTTGGCCATGTTCCTCTAGAAAGGGAAGGGAAGGGAAAGAGGAAGGGGGCAGCAGAGTCCCCAGATTTGAAGCCAAATATTTCATTTGGGTATTTAAATGCCCTCAGATGAAAGCAGATTTCAGGGCTCTGCGGCTGTCCCAAACCTCCCCTTGTCCTTGAATTATTGGTCTCAGCACATCTTACTTTCTCACCAGCTACTGGGCATGTTTAAGAAGACTTAAAAATCATTTTGTCCAGAATTTTTTGTTTTTTTCAAAGTGTTGGCCTGGATACTTGGTCCTCTATAATGCCTGAGACAGAAGCTGGAGATAGACATTCATATGTAACACCTGAGGTTTAGCATTTTAACAAAACAGATGAATTTTTAAATCAGTGTTAAGGACTTGGTTCTTTGAAATTGGGAAAGGAAGGTTTAGCTTACACGACTTTTCCAGGGTCACATACTGATAAATCCAAAATGGGAATCCAGGTGTTTAAATGTGTCCTGACTTCTATCTAGTGTTCTTCCTATCTAAATTGCAAAAATGAGCAGAGTGATATAATTTATAGGAAATTATTCAGGATTTCTACCTTAACTGAACCAGAGTAAATTTATTTGATTTGCGTGTTATTTTTCCTTATTCTACTTTATTAGAAGAAAGTGTTCCTATGCTAGAACTAAAGATTGAAAACACTGATTGAATAGATGGGATATGTCTGCATAGATACAAACTCTGTTTTCTCAGGCATCTTATTTGCTTATCCTATGACAAGAAAATAGATGTGAGTCATTTTGTATGTTCTGTATGCCATCCTTTTTCCAAATATTATCACTATTTTCCAAGACTTCTAAATTAGGCAGCTAAAAAGTTGTGTGGTCAGATTTTCTACGTAGTAAAATAATAGATATCTAATTGAAATATTCCACCAGAGACCATAATTATCTCATGCTTTCCAATGTGATTTTTTTATAATTTAAAAATATTTCTGCATGTTATTCACAGGATGTGAGAATGAGTCACCCCACCATGCAGACTGGGGGATCTGCATGCTTTCTCCCTGCCCCCTTTTCATTTTCCCGAATTACCTATAGTTGCCCAAGTACTTTGGGGGAAGCTGACTGCTCCCCACAACAAGTGTTCAGTTGCCTTAAGCCCGTAGCCCATTCTTTTGGTTCCCTGGTCACTGTCGTTTCCAGGGATGGTATCATGGACTTGCCCGGTACAAAGAATCTTGGCATTCTCATCTGCAATACTGAGACAGCACAGACTCCCACATTCCCTGGAAGTGATGGTGGGGCACGTGGTCCTAATGGCTCCTGGCAGACATTTTGCCATCCTGTTGGAAGGGAAACTTAAGATGAAGCAGATATCCCAGAAAGCAGAGCAGAAAGAAAGAGTCACACTTAAATTTGGCATACATGGAGCTTACCGACCACCAGACTTCCAATTAATGAGGCTCCCAAACCCACTCTGTTGTCTGTGCTTTCTTGGTCTGCAACACAAAGTCCCAACTCACAGCAACATTCAAAAAAGAGCTGAATGGAGTGAAATCAAACACCAGAGGGTATATACACATCATGAGAAAAATTTGCATCCTCTTCAAAAGCTGATCAAATGATAGGGAATTTATTTGTAAATAGGCTCTATGATTTTTTTGGTCAAATGTGGATAATGATTAAAATAGCTTATTAACTTTTCAAAAATATACATTAAAGGAGCAACATAACAGCATGTTGAAAACTGTCTAGGCAAATTTACCTGTATAGGATTCATCATTTGAAGCCTAGTATCAGTTCATTAACATACTCTGATCACATCACTAATACTGCATTTAGAAGTCCAAGCTTTCCTTGTTTATTTTAAGGTGTATTCAGTTAGGACACAATTCTGTTTTGATTCCACACTGAAGGTGTCTGTTAGCAATTTTATGGAAGATAAGGAACAGAAGAGAGGGTAAAGCTAAGCTGTGCTCAGACTTTATCCACATGGCCAGAAATATTTGAGCAGTCCTTTTATTTAAACAAAAATCTTGTTATGAAAAAGCAGCAGAGAAGACAAGTATTGCATTGATTCCACCTGTATGAGGAACCAGAATTGGTAAATTCATAGGGACAGAAAGGAGGATAGAAGTTACCAGGGACTGGTACAGGGAAGCTACAGGGAAGGGAGATCGGGGCTTACTGTGTAATGGGTACAGTGTTTCTGTTTAGGATGATGAAAAGTTCTCTATATGGATAGTGGAAATTGTTGCACAATATTGTGAATGAATTAAATGCCACTGAAGTATAGGCTGAAAAACAGTTAAATGGTAAATTTTATGGTATGTACATTTTACCACAATAACCATTAACAGCACAAAGCTTGATGCATATATTCTATTGTAAATGCTTCCATTTTTCCCCCCAATAGTGAGAGTCTATGTTGGGTGGCTAGCAGGATGAATAAAAGCTAGGCAGGGGATTCAGGAGAGGCCAGGAGAAGCCACATGTACATGGGTCAGGACATGATTCTCTCTTGCTCTCTTTTTTAAAATGTGCTTTTAAAAAATTTTTTTATTAAGGTATCATTGATATACAATCTTATGAAGGTTTCACATGAGCAACATTGTGGCTATTACATTCAACCATATTATCAAGTCCCCCCCACACACATACACACCATTGCAGTCACGGTCCATCAGCATAGTAAGATGCTACCGAGTCATTACTTGTCTTCTCTGTGCTGTACTGCCTTCCCTGTCACACCCCTACCTTATGTGTGCTAATCATAATGCCCCTTAATCCTCTTCTCCCTCCCTCCCCACCCACCTTTCCCAACTCCTTCCCTTTGGTAACCGCTAGTCCATTCATGGGTTCTGTGAGTCTGCTGCTGTCTTTTTCTTTCAGTTTTTGCTTTGTTGTTATACTCCATAAATGAGTGGAATTGTTTGGTACTTGTCTTTCTCCTCCTGGCTTATTTCACTGAGCATAATACCCTCTGGCTCCATCCGTGTTGTTGCAAATGGTAGGATTTGTTTTCTTCTTATGGCTGAATAATATTCTAGAATGTGCTTTTTAAAAATGTATACAAATAATGTCACTGTTCAATTGACTTGACTTTGAAACCACTTAATTTTTAAAATGCTAGAATATCAATGTATAGATTTTAAAATATAATGCAATTCTTTGGCATCAATAAATCACCAGATAGAGGAAAATATTAACATCAGTCTGGGTACATACAACCATCTGTTTACCCATTTAAAGTGAATTCTAGGTTAAAACACTGCCAGGTAACTCTCCATCCTAGCTTGGGAATTCTGGGATGGAGATTTTACTGCATCCGAAGCAGCACATTCTAACTTTATACAGCGTGGACCACTGGAATGTGCCCCTTAAATTGAGCAGAAGCCCTCGATCCTCATACCCCTTGTACATCACATCCAATTTTCATATGATAATGATACTTTACATTTATTTTATTCTTATTATTATACATAGACACCATGCTAAATGTTTTAAGTATACCATGTCATTTCACCCTCTTAACAACTGTAGGAAGGAAGTTGTATTTTTATTCTTGTTTCCATTTTTTAAAGAAAATTGTTAGCATTTATGTAAAAAAAAGAGCAGCTGGGTATATATCTTTAAAGAAGTTCCATGACCTAGCCATCTGCTTTCATTAAAGCAAACTAGAGCTCCATTTTCTGCTTCAACTTCTTCAAAATATTTTGTAAACTGGCCATGTTTAAGAGCATAAATATGAAGAAAATTCATGATCTTGATCACTTTCCCAAAAAATAATGTAATGAACTTCACTGGCAAAGTTCACACTGCGAACTGTCCTGTTGCAATGGAAATTGAGCTCATTTTCTTTTTTGATTTACACAAACTATTGAGATGTTCTTTTGTATTTCTTTTATTATAGGCACCTTATCTGTGACAAATGATCTCAGTTTTCCACAATTAGACTAAACTTACCTGCTGGCAATGATTATTTTCCACTAGTTCAAATAAGTTAATTACTTGAGACTTAATATTATTATCCTTGTCCTTTCTAAAAATGCCTATTTTTAAACATTTGGTTTACAGCACACAAATGAGACATGATTAAACAGCTATTTCCAATCAGATTCAGATTTGCAAAACCCAAGGAAAAAATCAGATTCTGATTTATAAATATTTTTCATGCATATAGCCATTCTTCCTTCTGTATATAGGACTATGTAATATGAATTCATGAAAAAGGAATACTTATGATAAATGGACGGTTTGAGAAGCCTGAATGATTTAAAATTAGAATACTCATTTAGCCACTGAGAGTCTTCTTAATTTGAAATATTTTATGTTGACACCAGTTTCTTTGTATTTCTTTATGTTCCCTCCTCATTATGCGATTTTTAAAAAGTCTAAAAAAATACATAAGTTTTTAACTCATCTTGATTAGTCCGTGCCACTTTGTCTCTACCGTAGATAACGGCCTTTCAGCCTCGTCCCGCAACCTATGGCATCCCAGCATGCTGCTCCGTTGAATCTTAATTTCTCTCCATCAGGTCAAACAGAGTCTTGGTTAAAAGCTGGTTGCCATGGGGAAGACTTACTGAGAATACAGGTCACTAAGCCCTAAAACCCTTCTCCTTCCATGCTGTCCCTCAAGGTACCCACCTCAAGGTGTCCATGCTTACCCACAAGGTAAGTTTCTCCCGGGACAGTCGGCGCACTCACACTGCTCCAGCAGGACCGGGCCCGCAGCACTACATGTCTCCATGGCTCTTCAAGGTAAAAGGCACTAACCAGTACCTTTCATCTATTAAATGGGACTTAACCATTACAATTTAGAAACAAAAGCTTACTTGAAATCTGGAGGAATAGACATACAGACGATATCTGTTCTGCCCACCGCCATTTTACTGAAAACCAAATTAAAGCAATCACTAAGGTTATTTATTTTAATCCATTTGATTTATCATCCATAGTGCCCACCCAGACTAGAACTTGCAGGGCAGTAATTATACATTTAATAACTCAGTGATCATAACTATTAAAACAATCATAATAATACTTTGCACTTACTGAGTACCTTTCATCCAAGAATCTCAAAGCCCTTTCTAAACATTAATTCGTTTTCCTAACATTTTTACCAGGTAGATAAATATCATTATCCGCATTCACCTGGTGAAGAAACTGACTCGGCGGGTGTGACCAGCCAGGGGTTTTCTGTACGGCTTGCGGCTGTTCTGAAGGCGAGATCTCAGGGAATAAAATTCCCATCCTGTGTGCTCCTCTTTTGTTGCTTTACATTCATTCTAAGCAGGCTGAGTTCCCAGAAGGTTGTTTCAAAATTGTCAATGAGCTGTAAAATAATTTTAAGAATATACTCAAATCTTCCATGAAACTAACAAAAACAGGACTACTGGAGTAGAGCAGCATGTGAGCATTCACTTAACATGTATTTCTAAATCTTTGTTCCCTAAATGCCACAATAAAGACTAAAGTCTATAATCAATTTGTACTTGCCATGACACACCTCTAAGTTTTTATAGTTGTGCATATCACTGTTTCTACTTTCTATACTTGTTCAGTGTCTTTGTAGTGTTTCACAGAGAAAAGTTTAGCTCTCCAGCTGATCCAGTTTCTTTTAAATTCTTTTAAATATTGTAGATAGATGTTTAAAAATATTACAGATAAAAATGGAAAACTATCTGCATTCATTCCTTTTCTACTTACAATTCTAAAAACTTTAAACACAGACAGATTTAAACAGAAGGAAAAAACAACCTTGGGCTTCTAAGGTGAAGTTTCTGCTTTGTTCTCTCTCTGTCTTTATATTCTAGTTGCCACTTAATTTTATGAGCTTTTTTCTATTTTGCACTTCTATAAAGCTAAGTAATTTTTCATTTTAGTTATAGATATTCACTGTGAATTAATGTCCACTGCAAATATGGCATTGCTTGTTGTATCCCATGACATAGTACAAAAATTATACATACATATATTTAAGTATGAGATAGAATTTTGGGGAATCAGGCAATTATGTCCCAGATAAAAATTTACAGCACCAGAAAGGTAGAGACAGTTTCATAGATATTCAAATCCTGTAAAACAATTCAGAACTAGTTATGCTAATGGTTTATGAATGTTAATTATAGGGTCTGGGTTCTACTAATGTTAAGTTACTCTTGTAAGTAGATAATACTAAGTTTGCTTGCAGAGCATCTGTTTATCCAAGTCTAGAAATGTAGCGGAGATGGAGGATAAAAGTGATTGATATTTGTTGTTCTTTTAATCATTTACTGATATCCTAAAGCTATTTATGTAAATTCCTTTTTATTTAAGACTGTGAACTTTGTTATAAAATCTCATCTTTTACTTTTCCCCACCATCTTAATATTTCAGCCCTATTGAAATATGTCTCTTTAATTCATTTTTCTGTAGTTTTCCTGTTTATCTTCTACCTGCTTTCTTGCTATTGCATTTCTTAAGGTCTTTCCACCAAACCATTGCTTAAGGATATCCCTCACCCAGTAATGTGGACCCAAAAGATTTCTATCCCTTTGTAATAAGATTTATGTTCATTTTCCTAAACTCCAGTGATGTTATCTAATTAGATTGCTTGTTATAATCATTAACATAGCTCTTGCATTTAAGAAGTAACCTAGTTTTAGGAGACAGAACTATCATTTTGTTCTAATTGAGAATTCTTTCAATTTAGGTATATGTAGTTGTGATGTTTCTACCACAATGCCTTCATTTTCTGGATTTCCTATTTTTTGAACACTACATCATTTCTCATGTCACTACATATGCATCACATTTTGTGTAACAGAAACTGAAAACTACATGGACTCCAAGTTTCTCATAAATGAAAATGTTGGAAAATAAGAAGAAAGCTGAAAGCAACTGTAGTAACTCCAGCCCATTCGAGGCACAAAGTGGTGCCTGGTTACGTGTTTGAGAATCATCCGTCTAAAAGTTAAATCATTCTTCAATAATGCTGGGACACTGTTCATCTTTTGTGTTTGCTGAAAAGGATGGGTTGAATTTCATATACTTCTAATCAGAAGTACCTTTTTTCCAACACTTACCTTTAAATCAGTTTCATGCACGTGACACCTGCAGCTAACTAAACTCCTGAGTCACCAAAAGCAGATCAGTTCACCACTTCCCTCACCTGCATGCCAGGTTAGCATCAGCGCCAGACTTGCAGGCGGAGGGACCCCGGGCAATCTTTTCAGCCTCCCACAAAATAATTATTGAGCAATAATTCAAGGTAAGGATTAAGGTGTTGTAGGTTGAAAGAACAAGAAGAGGTGGGTAGAGAATAATCAGGTTCTGTGGAAAGCTTACCAGGAAGAAACATTTCAAGAGCTAAAATATTCATATTTAAAATGAAAGTTATAGCATAGGTGACTGGATATCACATAATTTAGGTTCGTGGATATCCAGGAGCAAAAATCTTTTTTTTCCTGTCAAGAGCTACATAAATACATATTTAAGAAAAAGTATTTAAGAGCCACATCAAAGTAAAAACAAAATGAAAGTTTTTGATTGTAAAAGAAATATATGGTACATTTCACTCATTTAAATGACAGAAATGCCAGAGAAAAAAAGCTCTATATTTTTTCAAACCAAAGTAAGCATACTTAAGTTTGAATATTGTTGATATTTGAGAAGAGACTAAGAATTGCAGGAGGGAAAAACAGAGATTGATTTAGGTTCAAAAAAGGAGAGAACAGATATGTAGAATTAGAGACCAGAAGAAATTAGAACTATCCCAAGGAAAAATGGCCCTCTTCTTCCTTTCCTCTGGTCCTATTACCTGGTTCCGCACATTTCCTTGATCCAGTTCCCCTTAACTGCAGCCTCCATCTGGATCAAAGGCCTACAGCCTCTGCTAGCCCACCTTCCCTCTGCCAGGCTGGGCACCAACCATCCCTATCAGTCCAACACGCTGCCACCTCTCCCTCCACGGTCTCCTTGGGGAGACTGATTTCCCCTCCATCTACTTCCAGTGAGCCTCCGATAACTGAATTTGTCCTCATCTTTCATATCTGTGTATATAGTTCCTATGAGACAAAGAGTAAGGAGAAATCTCAAATCTCCTTCCTATAAGATTTTAAGAAAATCTTTGACGCACATTTTTTATTAAGTTATATTTGATACAATGAATTGTTTAAATTGTGTTCAATCCAAATCACTTACCTAGCATATAAAATAGTATGTTAGATTTATTTATTTGTTAACATATTTAGTACCTTCAGTTGACTTTGTGTTCCTCTTGAAAAGGCCACATGTTCCTGTATCTGTGTTTTTAGAGTCTAACATAAAACCCATGGAAAAGCAGGCACTCAAGACCATTTTTAAATTAATGAAGTAGCAATTTTTACTCAGAGGCTATGTTCATTTAATCAACAAATATTTACTGGACTCTTACTGTGCACTAGACACTAATGACATTGGGGAGGCATCAAAAAATGATACTGAAGTTGTTATCTGTTCTCTGGATCCTATATTTTAGCTACACATACAGGGATGTAGTTTTTGTGAAAAACAGGTTAGAAATACACAGATGGGGAAGAAATCAAGGCATCAGACTAGTATATGTCATAAAAAATAAATCAGCTTTTGGAAAAAGAGCATACATAAAGGGACAAGAAGTCAAAGACATTATCATATATGATTAGAAATATATGTTTCTTTTTCTCAACATTTTTAAAGATGTCTGAGGAAAAGTAGTTGCTTTGATAATAATTGTTAACAAGTAATAGATACATCCTAGGAACATATGCAATTAGATTTGAAGAAAATACACAAAACCTTTTGATTCCAAAGTACTGTAAGTATCATGATACTTAATTATTAGTTTTTTAAAAAAGAAACCAAAACTGATTTGAAATAAAATTTGGTATATCTTTTTCAGAAGCACAGTTTAAATAAAGTTTAAAAATATCAATTACACTACGATGAAGTTGTTAAGAAAAGCACATGGTTGCTATGTAAAAAGTGGCTTTGTTATTTGAAAGTTGTTTATCTAACTCTTTATCACTGAAATGGGATATTTATTATAGATGACATCAGCACCATGTTTTGAGAAAATGATTTTATAAGGTAGATGTGAGTAAAGTTACCTGCAAATTGACAATTCATTTCTTATATTCAGAATCTCATTTTTTCTTTGAAACTGCTAATTAGAAAATACTGAAAAATATGTCCTTATTAACAAAGAGAACAAAGCAAAATTTCAAAATGGTTATCTACAGAAGTATACCAGAACATCGAAAATCCAGATTAATGTCTGCAGAATATTTTTTGATAACTCAAGACAATACAGGATATCTATGGCTTTAGACTAAATTATTATACTTTCCCAATCTGTGGTCAGAGTGTCTGTGTTTAAATCCTGGCTTTATTTCTCATGGGACAAATGAATTAATATTGTACTAATTACGTAATATCTTTACGCCTCAGCCACCTCGTCTGTAAAGTGGGGATAATGATAAGGTTGGTCTGGATGATTAAATGAGATAATCAATGGAAAACTTAGCCTCACATATACATACATGTATTCTGATTTTTACGCTGCATATGGGGTTATAAAATATACCCTATCCCAAGCCTTTTCCATTTAATAATGAATCTTATAGAATAGAACTCAGTAAAATATTTCTGGATGAATGAATTAATGATTCTCGCACCCATGAATCACCATTGTTTTTCAATAGCTGTGATGTATTTCATTAGATATTATGATTGATTCAATACCTTCTCTTTTATTCTTGTTGCTGTTGCTTTGTTTGTTTTGATTATTTACATAGAAAGTTTATTCACTACTTGAATGACTATAGGCAATCTACTTTACATATCTAACCTCGGTTTTCTCATCTGTATTTTGGGGATACCAATATCTGCTTTGCTGTACTTCTGATTCAATACCTTCTCCTTTGACAGACGTTTAATTTCTTATACTTCTGAGTACAGTTAATTTCTTGAGTTCTGCATTCTTGAATTCTGTACATTCTGGATGCCCAGGACTTTCATTTTACTCATTTCCTGTAATGGAAAATTAAAAACTACATTACCCCAAGTTTCTTGCATCAAGCATTCTGGATTTCCGGTTAGTTTGTCCTAAAGGGATGTGTCCGTGGAAGCTTTGGAAGGTGCATATGCAGGAGAACCAGTCTGCCTACTTTGAGCATTTCTATTAGTACACAAAGTTGGTGTGACCCCTGGAGTATTGTGAATTCTGTCGCTTGTTGTTATGTTAATGTCTGCTGGTACAGTTCAATGCCTGTCCCCCACCCCCAATTTAGTGAGGGCCTTGACCACCCACACCTTATCTCAGTGGCCACTGCGGCTGCTGGGCTCAAACTACCATATGAGAGCACCTTTGACATTCTCTCTGCTGTCCCGTATTAGAAGCCCGCAGATGTTTCCCCTACTGCCATTAGTTTATGTCTGATAGTATGTATACAGATGGGTGTACATAAAAATGCTCAGGCCCCATTTATGCTACATCCCAGGGCAGCTCTGAAGAGCTAAACACAGCCTTTCCTGTCCCTAACCATGCGGTGGCACTGGACTTGCTATGACATCCATACCACCAGGGTGGTATGGACAGCCAGGCAAGAGTCCTTTCATTAGGAACATCACAAGCGAAAAACAAGCAACTACAAAACACAGAACTCCCTCTGCTATTGGAATTCCCTTCATGTTTTCCTGGATGTTTTAAAGACTCCCTTTCTGTAGACTGTTGATCCTAGAGGGGACAGAGGAAAAGACATTATCATCTAATGTTATTTAAATTCCCTTGCAAGAGGGTAATTTTCAGTTTTCTTCCACCCTATCAGTGTTTTTCAAATTTTAGGTTGAAACATCTTAGCAAACTGTAGCATCAAGCCTATTTAAAAAAAAATAGAATAGATTACAAAATATCAGAACGATTAACTTTTATTTATTTCATGGAATTGTAATCTCCATTTAAAAACATTTATTTAGCTATGGTTACACATTCATTTTATATCTCTTTTTGTATACTGAGCCATGCGATAAAGTACATTTCTTCTTGAGGGTTTTGGTCAAAATATGTGAAAGTCACTGTCCTAGATCATAACCACATTCCCTGGAGGGCAGCAAGTCTCTGCATTTGGGTTATGGGAAGAAAAGGTGTCATCTCGGCCCTTTGAAGAAACTCTATGATATGGTCCCTTTGGCATCACCCTAATGTATTCACAAGCATTAAAGAATTCAGAAGATCCATTCCCTCCAAACAAAATGTGTTTTTCAAAATTTTTGTGTTGCCACAAAATCCTATTATGAATGAGAAATTGAGTAGTAACCCTAGTTTTGCAATCTGGCTGTAACAATTTTAAGCCTGCTCTCCTCTCCACCCCCAATTTTATGTTATGGATGCCTCTGGAAGGATTGTATGGAGGTCAGTACAAGGAAATTCAAACAGTAAAGGATATCACAAGAGTTCAAAAGTATACCTTACACTACATAATCATTACATGGACCCTCCAAAGTGATCCCAATGAAATGATGATTTTTGATGATTTTTTATGGATTGACATATTAATCATCTCTGATTTATCTTCTCATAGAACAAACGTCATAATGATCCTGACTAGGCTTTTTATATGCTGGGAAGAATATTTAGCCTATGGAAGAGATACTATACACTGTACATTTATGCACAGGGAAAATTACTCTTTGTATGATCATAAGTAATTTTTTATCAACTATCAGAAGAAGCGAGTAAAGGGCAAAGAGATATCAGCTGAGAGAAATTCATCTATGATTTTTTAAATTTCGATCTTTAAATGTATCATATCAATTAATTAGAAAACCTGTTTTCTGGGTAGTTAAAAACATATAGTATGAATAGAAGCAATACTGAAAAGATTAACATTTTATTTTCTGATATCCTGGGCATGTAAATGTAGTTTGCCTTTATTTTCTATCTCAGTCTAAGTACGTCCACTCCCTTCTCTGAAAAACTACTCTGCCATTTCCAAGTTATGTAACTCTGGAGAAGTTTTCAACCTCTCTAAATCTGTTTCCCCAACTACAAAATACCAATAATAATAATGGTCTCCAAATACTGCTGGGTAGATTTAAAATACACGGGTGTGTGTGTCCGACACGCAGCAGGTATTCAGGAATCTCGGTGGCGCTCCTGCCCCTCCCTTTCTCCCCCCCTCAGCTTCCCCTCCAGCTCCTTCTGGGAATAAACCAGCTGAGCTTGGCAACCCGGCTTCACATGAAAACACTGCCTAGGTGGAAAAAATGGCTATGCTCAGAGTTCCTTACAACTGAACTTCAGTAATTCGTGGAACACAATCCATTTTACAAGAAATTTCCTGTGCATGAATTTAGACTCCTAAAGTTCACCCAGGAGTAAGTCAATAGGGAAAAACAACGAGAAACAAGATGAGAGTTGTGGTGAGTACTGGCAAGGGAAGGAGAGGAGGAATTTTCCCCCACATCTGAGCTATAAACAACTGTTTTTAGGGCCAATTTCCCTTCTCTAGCATTTAAAAAATTACTAGGCATTATTTTTTAGAGTAGTTTTAGGTGTATAGAAAAACGACATGAAGTACGAGGAGCTCCCATATGCCCCTGCTTCTTCTATTATTAGCATCTTGCATTCCTGTGGCACATTTGTTACAACTGATGAAAGGATATTAATACATCATTATTAACTACAGTCAATAGTTTACATTAAGGTTCACTTAGTGTTGTACAGTTCTACGGGTTTTCAGAAATGTACAATGTCATGTGTCTATTGTTATAGTATCATACAGAATTGTTTCACTGCCTTAAAAATTCTCCAGCATTTTAATTGTTTGGACCAGTGTTCAGGCCTCTCTCTTTCATTCTCTCTCTCTTATTTGCAGAGTCTAGCTAGGAAACATGGCACACTAAGAGGGAAGAAAGAATTAGGAATCTATTTATTCAGTAAATGTAAGTGTATATTATGTACCTGAACTCTTGCTAAGTGTGGGAGATAAAGTAGTGAATAAAACAGGCCAACAGACATGTCTAGTGGGTAAGAACAAATGGGAAAAAATAATAAAAAACAAATAATTATCCAAACGTGATAAGTACTATGATGGGTTTTAGGAGAAAATGTTACAGGGATTTGTAACACACATGGACAAGATGTGTCCCGGAAGACTTCTCTGAAGGAGTAAGATTTTAGATGAGACCAGACTTTGGGTGCAGTGTAGCCGGGGAAGTTCAGGGAAGAGAGGTGAGAAAGGCATTCTTCAGGCAGAAACATGTGGGGAGGCCGGGAAGGGGTAAGGAGCTCAGCTCATTGGAAGAAGAGCAAAAGGTACTGTCTTTTCACCAGAGAACAGGGAACAAGGGGAAGGATTGGAATGGTTGAGACTGAAGAGCAGTGCAGATCTTGCAGGCCTGGTAGACTGTGATAAGTACTAAAGGTCACAAAATACTTTAAGTGGGAGTGCCAAAAACCAGATATTCCTGTCTTCTGCTGGGGGTACCAATTGGCAATCAGCCACAGTGGGAGTGAGACAGGCTAGACCTCAAGTCCAGATGAGAGAGGGGGTGAGTTTGGACTATGGTGGTGGAAATGGGGATAGAGAGAAGTGGGGTAACGTGAGCTATATTTTGGATGTGTAAGGAATGTGTGAAACTTTCCAAGTTTCTGAGACTATTAGCAAAAAGTAGGAAACAATATCTATCAAAATGTATGAGATTAAAACCATTAAAAGGGTTTTGGTAGATCTGTATGTACTAACATGAAAAGAAAACCAGGATATTGTGTTAACTGCAAAGAAGAATTTCTTAGAATGAATCCAGAATTGCCCTTTTTCTTTAAAAACAATGACAAAAAATAATCAAAATCAAAGTACATGTGTATGTATACATAGGGAAGGATGTATAGGAGAATTTAACAATGATTATTTCTGGAGAGATGAGTGGGAAGTAAGATTTTACATTTGCTTTGTATCCTTCTGTCATAGAAATTGCTTTTATAACAAAAGTGTATTTTTATGTTTCTTATGTTACTTAAAAATCCAGACTATACTCTCCAGAGAAAGAAGTACATTGGCCAATAATATTCCTAATTTAGGTTAAATAGAACATACCACCATCAGTAGATGAATGGATAAAGAAGATGTGGTACATATACACAGTGGAATATTGTTCAGCCAGAAGAAGAAAACAAATCCTACCATTTGCAACATCATGGATGGAGCCAGAGGGTATTATACTCAGTGAAATAAGCCAGGTGGAGAAAGACAAATATCAGATGATTTTACTCATCTGTGGAGTATAAGAACAAAGCAAAAACTGAAGGAACAAAACAGAAGCAGATTCAGTTGGACTAACAGTTACCAAAGGGAAAGGGACTGGGGAGGGTGAGTGTGAAGGGATGGAAAAGGGGAAAAAGGGGGCATTACGATTAGCACACATAATGTGTGTGGTGGGGGGGTGCATGGGGAAGGCAGAATAGCACAGAGAAGGCAAGTACTGATTCTATAGCATCTTACTACACTGATGGACAGTGACTGTACTTGGGTATGTGGTGGGGACTTGATGATAGGGGGAGTCTAGTAACCACAATGTTGCTCATGTAATTGTATATTATTGATACCCAAAAAAATAGAACATATCAGTCATAAATCAACTAGTTCAGTGATTAGAATCTAGATCTTCAGAAAGCTTTTAGCATCTCCAATTTTTTAGACGTTGTATCGCTTAAACGATGCTTGCTATATTGATCTAGTGTTCTGGAACTTCTCCACCTTCATCCTTGTATTTGCAGGATAGGTTGGAAAATGAAAACATTTACCAAACTCTCCTACCACTGAGGTTGTAGATGCGAATTAGGGTCTCCTCATTGGAAGCACTCACGTGATATTTGGGAGATGAGGAAGGTAGCAATTTTTCATGGCCGTGAGGGTGAGTAAGCGCACCTGAAAGATGAGAGTCAAGGCAGTGGCCAGACCTTCTACTGACACGCACCCACTTTCCTGGTTGGATGGCAGCAGTGATTTCCTGACTCTGGAACACAGCAATGGTGATGTGACTTTTAAGCTAACAGTCTGGGAGACTCCTGACTTCTGTTCCTACAGCAACCCTTTCCCCCTCAATGATTTTCATAAGCATACAGTTTCCTATATTAAATCCCTTTCCGCTAGGTATACTTAGAGTAATTTCCTTTCAGGCACTGAAGCCTGACTTGTACATCTGCTTTCTCCTATGGCAATGTCTTCTCAGATCAATATCAGTTGGAGCTGCAGGAAAATTTAGACACTTAGAGACGATCACATACCTGCTGTGAGATGTCACCCTCCCCAAATGTCTGCACCATCTAGGGAGGAGCAATTATCAAACGGAAAAAGTTAAATATTCTTAGTCCTGCCTATGTAATCAATTTATATGGTACAGATTATACTTAGTACTGTTGCCTATCCTCATCTAAGGCATCTATCTCTATTAGGCCATGGCCATCAGTATAAACACCAAATCTAGTTATTTACTCCCAAACACACACACACACACACACACACATACACACACATACACAAACACGTACACACACACCATCTTTGCTTCATCTTCTGCTGTCTGCTTCCCATTTCCCGATGTTCCTACATTGAAAAATCTCTTGAAATATTTGCCTTGAAATGTTTCCACTCTCTCACCCTGTGGACTCCTCAATCCATTCCAGCCTAGTTTTATCATCCCCACCACAAACTATTCTTGTTAATATCACCAACAACCTCCATGTTGCCAATGAAAGAACATTTCTATGCTTTACCTGATTTGAACTCTGAGAAGCACTGGACATAAATTCCCATTTATCCCTTCCTGACACTTTTGATTTCCAAAACACCAACCCCTCCAGGCTTTCCTCCAACCTGTCTGGTTACTCTTTCTCAGTTTCATTTGCTGTTTGTCTGCTTTTTTTGTCACTGTTTCTCTGTTACCTTATCTGTTAAAAAAAAGGATAATAATTTGGCCTATCTCACAAATTATGGCAAAGACTCAGCTTATATAAAACACCTTAGCAAAATGCCTGCCTCATAAAAAGGTCAAAAATGTTTTTAAAACTTATTCATGGAAATGGAAGACCAGAAGGATGATCTGGATTCCAGCTCCACCCCTGCTTATTCCTTCTCCCTGCACACTTGGTGTGACCTTGATCAAGTTACATTAACTTTGTGAGTTTCAGGTTTCTCACTGAAAAAGAGATGGAGCCGTTTAGTCAAGAGTGAGGGGTCAGGATGAGTAAGGAGGCTAGAGCGAGGGAGGCTGAGCTGGGAAGTGTGCTGAGACACTGTGAATGGTGTTGGAGAGTCTTCTATCACTGCTTTTCTTGAATCTTAAAGATTTAGTTAGGCAGATTTTGAATGAAAGTAATGGAAGCTCAGTTATTCAATTAATAGGCATTCTAATGTCATCCTTTCAAAAAAATGCAACTTAAAAGATAACTGAGAATTGTAAACATTTAAGCAAAACTGTTAGCTATGTTTTACTCTTTTTTCTATTTTCTACTTAACCATAGGTTCAGTATTTAACTACTTAAGGAACAAGTTTACCAGTGCTTTCATATGACCCATACCATTTCAGTTAAACTGCAAAAATGTGGTTTTCTTAATACATTTCCTGTTTCTTTAATTGAAGATGACTCCCACAAAGGCTAAACGATGTTCCGGGAAGAGCCTTCAGAATAGCATTCTTAGGAATATTATGTTTTAGAGCTTTCAGGTTATTCCGTTTTTGTTCTGCTTGCCTCTTTCTGTCATTCTGTTCTCCTTTTAATGGAGTCAGGCACAATTAATGCGAGTGCTCCTAGTTTTAGTTACCTGACATTAATATTTCCTCCCAATTGACTGTGGCATGTCAACACTGAGATCTAAGAATTGAATATTTCAAAAATAATATGAGGACTAGTAGAATGATGGCCAACCCCACAAAGAGTACGTGCCTCTTTCTGTTGGCATGCTCGTATATTTCCATTTAATCTTGAGCATAAAATGACTGTGGGTTGAAATATATAAACATCTGACTAGATTGAATTCTCTAACATCTAACATCTCAATTAAAATAATTATAAAGTGGGTTCTACAATCTTCTTTAACATGGATATAAAATATCTTCAGGGTTTATTCTCTAATATTAAAACTAAAAGTTTTCAAAATCAAAACTAAATCCTTCACCTTTAAGGAAACAATAATTAATCACCATCTTCAGAATAATGTAAAGATGGATTAATAATCATCTCTATTGGTTATTTTCCTAGCACCTAGATTGCAGGTATGTGTGATGTCTGTGAATATGTCATGTATGTATGTGTGTATATCTTTATCAATTATTTTAGAAGCCGTGTTTCTTTTAAATCACCATAATCTTCATTTTTCTTTGTACTTAATTACTTCTGTCTACATCAAGTTTTGGAAACCAGAGCTGAGTGTAATCTATAACTTATTCAGGGAAATTGACTGGGCAATTGACTGGGTTGTATATGACATGTGAAGAAATATTTAGGTCATTCCAATAATGTAATCTGGTAAAGAAGCTAGATTTCAGGATAAGAAGCTAAAAAGGAAAAGATAATCAAAAGTAAAGAACACAAAAGGAGTTACAAAGACAGACCAATGAGTTACCTGAGACCAGTAAGAAATCTTCACGGGCCAAGTGGTGATAGAGTTGAAGAGTATTACTGGATGGAGGAGAGGGTGAGTTTACCTTTAGTTGTGGATTTTGAAGAAGGTATGGTAACTAGAGCCAGATTTTACAGTCCTGACCTAGACTTGGTTGTTGAAAATGTGAAATGAGCAATCTGTACAGGAACTATCTGCTTTTCTATAGTCCATTTTTTCTATACTTTTCTATACTTAAATTTTGGTTGGGCAATACTAGTTTTGATGAAGCTTTATTAATCATCAGAATATTTATACCATATTTAAATTTGATTTTACTTGGAGAGCTATTACTTTTGCAAGTAGTTCTACACTTTTACTGTATAATAAATTATCAAGAAAATAATGGTTCATCATCAACTTAGGGAGGTAACATGCATTCATCTAATGTAAACCATTGTTAAGATGTCCAAAATAGCAAATGGTTATATCAAGGACAGCTGCATCCTTTTATGTTTAAACACTGAAAGTCAGCCTTGAAGAATAATCCAGATCAGACTAAAGGACCATCACTATAATATGCTTGAGCTAATTTTGTCCCATTAGATATTAACACATATATATGCTATGTAGGGAAGATCTATAACTCATTGTCATGTCAGAATTTTAGTGCGCTATTTGGTTTTTTACTTATTTTTAGGCAAAATAATCGGTCATTTGAAGACCTATGTTCATATGTTGTTGATGTGCATCATTTAGCCTATACTTCAGTTACCAAGGGCTCCATGAACTGTTTTGTAAATTTAGAGATAGTTGCTTTGATCCAGCCAGAGAATAAAACAAGAATACCTAACTAAATAGCCTTTCATCTTCCCTTCAAAGCAAGAAATAAAAATAATAATTGCAAAGTAATGCTTTTTTTGTTTCTTAGATTTTGACTTCCCAGATCACCTGAAAGTTACTAATACTAGTTTGACTTGCAAAGCCAATGCTTGTAGAACTTCATCCAGGTCAAAGAGACTGAACTGAATGAAATACATTTTCAACTACACTTCTTGGTAGCTTTCACTATAATCCTATTATTCTCACAGTATGTAAGGCTAAGCTTTTGCTTTTAACTTTACATACCACATAATAAGGAAAAAGGTCTTCCTTAAATACAGCATCTGAATGCACTATGCCAAATGTCAAACAGTAAACCTGTGAATCAAGACATCAAAAGAGTTACATGGATTCCTCTTTTTGCTTCAAGTTTCAAAATTGTAATTTGTGTAAAATCAAATCCTATTTGTCCCTTATCTCTGTTTGTTCAGTTGTTTTTAATGTCACATACTGAAAGAATTTCAATAGCAGTTTCACCAAAGGAGGCGTTTTAGAATTGTTCCCATTGGTTTTAGTGGGACATTTAGAGACCCTTCAGTTAAAAACCTTTGTGCATTATGCAAATATATACCGTAAAATCCCTGAAAGGTATATATAGGTTCGAATAGAGCATTCATTTTTCTTTTGCACTGGAAGAAAAAAAAGAGTCTGTTTCGAGTCCTATTTGTCCCTTACCTCTGTTTGTTCAGTTGTTTTTAGTGTCACATACTGAAAGAATTTCAATAGCAGTTTCACCATGAAGTCATTTGTTATCCTTCAGCAGGCTTTTGCCTACTGAATTGTAAAGCAGTTCTGACCATTTGCATCCTCCAGATGGAGCGGCATATAAACACTCCCAGATATTTCTGTTAAGTATGAAAAAATATCTCATTTGTCCTTTCTGTGAATAAATAAGAGAATGTCAAATTTTATAGACTAACAAATTTGTATGCCGGCAGTGACATTAAATCTCTCATGGCCTGCAACGTCACAGACCCTGAGAAACACAATTATTTTTGTTGTTTAAAGTGAACACAAAGTCAAATAGGAGCTCAATAAAAAGCCAGAATTTGATTGCCTTGTTTATGTCTGCCCAGTATTCTGATTCAGTTGCAATTTGCTGCAAGGAAATGCAATTGACTTGTTTCACAGGCTTATTGCACAACAATCACTCACATATACATGTTTTTGGACGTCAGAGAGAACTCCACTAATGGGTTAAAATGCCCTTGTGCATTAGTCTGCAACAGCTGCTCTCCTCCCCTCAACATAATGTTAATTTTGATAATACACCCTCAGAGTTGTGGAAACATGGAATAGGAAAAGACAACATGAACATCTAAATTTTTACATGTAAAACTTTTGATATGTACATATATGTTTAGTTGTGCACACATGGGATTGACTCAGGAATAATGCTCTACATGGAATAAATCAGATTACATCAGTTCAAGCAAATCTTCATGCACTTTTCCAATTTAGGATTAAATTTGTTTCTTATATTTAAATTGATATGCATAACGTAGGGTGTCTAATCTTAATATTCAGTTAAATAATGAACCTCTGCAATATCAGCAATGATTGACAGTTTAATACTGCTTTTGCACTTGCCAGTTTTCATTTTGCAACTTCTAGGTTCTTCCTAAATCAAATGCATTGTGCCCAAAATGGAGTAACATCATATACTTCAAGAAGTAAACAAGGTTAAATAATTTTACAGATGCACATGTATATGAAGCACTGAGAATTTAGCTTTGCTTAACTTCATTCATGTGGAAGAATGGAGTCTTATGCACTGAATATAGCCTGATTGTGTTCAACTCTGGTTTTCTGAAGAAAGGATTTTAATAGGGGATACCTAGTATTTCTTTTCTTTCATTGGTATAATTAAAATAGAACTTAATATCATATTTGTCAACATGGATTTGATTTCTGGAGGATAAATATCCCTAAATGAGTTTTAGTTGAATGAAAATAAATCTGAGATATAAACATTTAAAATCAATTTTAGTAATGTTTAAGAATGGATGTTTATAGGAGTTTGGAAACACAAGTTCTATTTCAGCTCTTATAAAAGCATGTCCTTATGCACTTTCTCCAATTGTAACATGTGAAAAAAATTCAACTTAGGTTTATTATTTCTATTATGACATATTAGCTGAAATGTCCAAATGTCCTTGATATCTTGAAAGTAGCTTGCCTAAAATTAAAATTAAACTGTATCTTACCTTTTACAAGCAGATATAGAGGCAGAATAGGAAATGGTTGTGTGTATATGTGTGCGTGTGTGTGCTTAGTATAGTATGCTATAGCAGAGAGTACAAAGATACTTCTTTACACATGTGATTTTTAAATTTGGAAATAATCGCTTTGATGCTAAATTATTTGACTCAAGTCATATGAGTGGGTATAAATGTGTGTATATATATATGTGTGTGTGTGTGTGTGTGTATATATGCCACAGATGTGGCCCAGCAGCTGGTTTTAGGAGTCAGGTAGACTTATAGTCTGTTTAGACTTACAGAGTATGTGAATTGGAAAGAATATTATAATGTCCCTCCTTCAACCTCCTTATTTTATAGATTGATTATCAAGTTGATTCAAGAAAAGTTAAAAGGGTAAAGCATGGACTTGATCTCACATCTGTGGTTTCTATGTCCTGGCATCTATCCTTGCTTCTGGCATTTATTATATCAGTGAATTGTTTTGGAAAGTTTTGGTGGCCTAACATGCAACCTTCTTCCAAAGTGCAATCCCCAGTTACTACATATACTTCATATCTTAAATATATTATATATGTGCTTGTATATACTATACTATATAATATATATGTGTGTATTATATATTATGTATACACTATACACCTCTGTAAATATTAGGTTAAGTATCACTCAATTCTAGGCTCCACTGTCTCAGGGCATTTCAAGAAAATTGTTCAAAAAAATCTGTATTTGAAACTCCTTTCAGTTATTAAGTCTTTCAACCTTTATCTTTTGTTTATTGATATGGGCCTCCCAGCTTTCCGTTCTTTTTTGTTCAACTGTAGTAAATTTGGCATTAAAGGGTGATATTTGATCCTTGTTTCCTTAATAGAGTTCCACCAGAGTCAATGAGAATTTTACACAAAAATAAAGGATAAACTATGATCCTGGGCTACTCATTTAAGACTATAGAACAGACCCACAAGGCTAAGTTCAGTGCCAGGTAAGGGGTTTGTGCTAAATTTAACACTGCACTAGAGTTTTCAGCTGTTGGTTTGACATGGAGGAGGAGAGCTGCTTTTATGACTGATGGTTGTCCTCGGAAGGAAGAGGCAAGTGGAGCCACGCCACATGCCACGGCTCCAAGCCGCAGAGTGCCCTGCGTATTCTGTGGTGCTGGTTTGAGAAGGCTCATAACTTTAATGGCTCCCTTCATCAATTGTCATGAGTCTAGGCTTTGAAAATCCTAAGAACTAGGAAGGGAAAAACCGGAATATGGGTAACTTTAGCTGTAGAAAATGCTATAATAAAATTAAATTACTTTTAGAGAAATTTCACACTGATAAGTCAGTTGTTGTTTGCCACTCTAGCTTAAAGTAGCACAACTAGACTTGATTTGCTGTACTTAAAGATCTTGGTTTTATGTTTTTTAAAATGTCATCTATTCTTTCAATCACTTGTAAGTCCCCTGTAATCTCTTTTTAATGTAAGCGCACTGGTGTTTTCCCTTTTGTTTGCCTCCCTTGCATTATTTACTTTGATCTGCTGTGAGAAAATCTGGAAGTGTGTTGTCCTAAATGCTAGCATCTCACCAACAAGATCTGAGGCCTCGTAGTTTGCATTGAAGAGAAAGGCACTTGTGTGAAGACGCAGGTTTTGTTTAGTTCTCTCTCCCTCTTGGGAGCCTTAACTGCATTTTCTCTCTCTCACAATGGCAGGCTTAAGAAGTGCCTGCCTTCCCTGCTGATGCTGCAGTTTTCAAGCTCTATTACTCTGTGACGGAGAAAATGCCTTGGTCCAGGAAGAAATGGGTCAGATTTTTTTTTAAGTGTTTAAATAAGTATTGTCAATTTACCATGCACAATAAACAACAAAAAGAAGAAGAAACAATAGAAAACCTTAATGCTTTTCCCCCTGAAATTCTTACAGTAGTTCTATGTAAGCCATTTTATAAATTACCAGACTTTCAGTAGCATGAAGATGCTCTGTCCTCAGGGTAAAGAGTTAGACTTAATAATAACGAAGAAAAAAATTTAATTGATTTGTATCAGTCATTCTAAGTGTTATTTCTAATGTAATCTACATATATGATTAAAATATATATTCAAGGCTATTTCTGGAGTTAATATTGTTGACATATGTCATTTTCAGCTGTTATAAAGATATAATTTATCAACCTTTTCACTATTTTGACTTTCTGAGCATAACAGCAATATGCTTGCATCACTAGATCTGAAATGAATATTTTAATTTTCTTCTCATCTGACAAAGTACTCTTCACCTTAATTGGCTTTGAAGTTATAGCTGCCATGTTTACTTCTCCTTTCTGCAATTTTCATCCTATTAGGATTTATGGCAATAATAGTATCTACTTAATACTTTGAATTTTAGAGTTTCTAAAATATGAAGCTATATTGATCTGCTTTCACAACAAGGCTTGCTTATTGTTTGAGGCTTCAATGTTTTTTATGCACATATACAGACTGATTTTTTTTTAAAACCTATGGCTTGTTATTCAGACAGAAATGGATTACTCAAACATATATTTTATTTTAGAAGGCCTTAATTACTAGTGCTTCTTCCTAAATATTGTTATTTTTTGGCTCTCTGCTGCCTTCCTTACTATTTCAGTTCATTAGCTGTGTTCCTTCTCTTGTTTTTCTTCTGTAACCTCCTTATATTTTCACTTGCCCTGTTCAAGCTGTTATTCACCAATGCCTGCCTTTCATGCTACTCCTTGAATGGTCTGATTTCTGTTACTTGTTTGCAAGTGAGTTGAAAGAGGATCCATCTTTTTCCAGGGATACAGTAGGATTTTCTGATGGAAAGCAGACATAGAAAAATTCATGGTTGGAAGTAAGATGGGATTGGTTGGTTGAGAAAAGAGCAAGAAGAGAGAAAAGAGACGTTAGGAGTTTGAGCTTGTGAAGATAAGAAAGAAGCTGAGCAGAAAATGCAATGATACCTTTCTAGAGGTTGGGATTATGGATTTTGGCTCTGACCGTACTCCCCCATTAGCAATCACTGGGCCTTTCAGGCTTTGTGCAATGAGCTGAACCCAGTCTACAGAGTCTTTTCAACTATATTGAAAAGCAGTGAGTGATCCAACAAGTGAAGTGAAAACTCCTTGGCACGGGAGTACACATGGCTTTAAGAACACATGAACATTATAAGACAGATACTATTGTCATTAAAAACAAGCCTCAGGAAGTCTATGTCTTGCTTTATTATTTTCAAACTGGTTAGCAAGGTAGAGAGAACCTTCTAAAACCTAATTTAAATGCATAAAAATACACATTTGAACACTGGGTACCTTTTTGGTTAGTTTCAGGAGGTGATTTTTAAATGCTTACAGGAATCACATTTAGGTGCTAGGAGGATTTTTTTTCATTGAATGATTCGCTGGCAGATGATATAGTGAGTTGTACTTCCATAATTTTGTCCCTCTGAATTAGGGATAGATAAACTGAAGCAAATGACAAAGATAAAACAGCATGTCTTAATTTTAAGGGGTATATATGTGTAAGTTTGAGAATTCAAGAGCTAATTATACCCTTATCAATTTTGTCATTCAAAATATTCTTATATTTTAGAACTGTCAAAATTGAAAATAAATAACAAAATTTATTTTTAGAGAGTTCAAAACACTCCATTAGCATATCTTATTTCCTTTGAATCCCCATTATATATTTCTTTATAAATATTTGTTTCTCTTTTTTGTATTATCACTCTATTTGTTTCTGAAGGAGGAAAAGTTGTCAGTTAGAATCTATACATTGCCAAAATCTTAGAACAAATCTAGATTATCCAGCAAGTTGGCATTCTATTTATCAGCACATTTTATTATGATAGAAATTCTTTATCATGAAGGCTAGGGAGCCTGATTATTTTTTTAAATAGGTCAAGAAATGAATCAGAAAATCTTCAGGAGATTTATCTCTGTTCCTAGTTCTTCATAATGACAAAACTTTCCTTGGCTAATGAGGATGTCTAGATGATTTCAAATATATAGAGAAAAGGGGAGAAGAGGGCAGTGGACTTGTAAGAGAATTCATATAATTGCAATGATTGAATTCAAAGGATTGGAAATAGTTTGAGAGGAGTGAAGTGTGACGGGCCCCAGTTTGATAACTCATATACAGCCAGTTTCTTATGAGAGTGGTTGTAATCACATGAACATAAAGGAAAATAGACTGTTTTGTGTACCAGTTGTCTTAAAAAATGGAATTCTGGACAACAATCTGGTCTTAAAATTTCCTACTTTCTCTTTTTTATGTGAGTACCATGTTTGTTCCACTTATATTCTAGTGGTACATTTAACCATTTACTCATTTGCTATGCATTGACTTACTGAAACACTTTATTGAGCCCTTAAATGGGTAAGTGGGATAGGCACCGTCTCCTACAAATTGAAGTTCTCATAGTCAAAATACATTGTAAACATAAGAGATTGGAAATCAGTGCAAATATGCTCTTTTCATATAAAAATTATTTTTTATTCAGGTACTTGGTGTCACCATTACTAGTCCAGATATTGTATTAAAGTATATGTTACTGTCAAAAAAAATTCAAACTCACTATACTGTTGTCCTTAAGTTCTTACTTTCATTCTAATACCTATTTTAACTTTGGATTCTATTACTTTATCTTGGGGAATCTGTACTGCATCCCAGGTTAGTATCAACTTTCTGTTAGTAATTACAGTAGAGTTAATATTATCCTGTTTCCATTTTCATGCCTCTTAAAGGAAAAAAAATCATCCTTAAATATGACCTAAATTATATTTTGTGTCATTCCTTTACATTTTCTTCCATTAATTCTTCAAATGCCAGCTCTAGTAACATTTTCTCTCTGAAATTATCCCTGCGCAGTCACTCTGATAAAGCATTAGGAATACCACAGAAAAGTATTTAAATTTCAATTACTCCTCTTACAATTTAGTGTAACCATTCATTCTCCTGTGCCTTTTTGATCAAAGGCTGTGTGTGCACTGGGAGGGCAGGTACTGTTATCATCTTTTTATCCTGGTTACATGCACAAAGTCAGAGCCATATAGCTCAGTAGATGTTTTCTGACTCCATTCAGTCCTGTTAAAAATACTGTGTAAATCCTCTTATTTCACATGTTTGGGACTTCTATCTTTTGATAGGAAAATAAAAGCATAAGTCTTAATCTTTTTTTTTATTCCATACCAATTAAACTGAATCTCTTTCTTGTCTGTAGGAAAATTTAAAACCCCATTCTGTGACTTAATTTTAAAGAATAAATTCAGATTGAGAATGCAAATTGATAGTGATTAGTTTGCATTATTTTATATTGCATTTTATTTTTCGTGAAGGCATAACTAAGAATTAAATTCAGGTGTAGTTATGTTTGACTTTTATATCCAAGAATCGCTTATGTGTCTTAATCTTTCTGGTGATATAACTACTTTCTGTGCAAGGGCATGTGAGCATGTGCATGTGTGTGCAGCCACTGACTGGTCTTCTGAAGCAACACCTTTGTTATCACTGTCCTTACCTTTCTTTATCAACCCAAGTCTCTTTTTGATTTTTTCAGTGATAATGGCTTGAAGGACTTGGCAGAAGTCTTGTTTTATTTAATTTTGGTAGTCGTCCTCTTACTTGGAATTTAGTGGATAAAATAATTTTGACTTTGGTTAACAAATCTGCACCCTCCTCCCCTTTGATTATTAGCCTGAAATAGTATGAACTTAAAATACATATTTTTACATTATTACATTTACAACATGTACTAAGAACTAACTAAAGAAACATCTCATTCTGTGATTTTTCTAAGATTGTTTGGTATAAAAGGGAAACCAAGAAATTCAATTCAGTTAACATACATTGGTTTAGTGCCTGCCACATTATTAGGGAAAGAGGATTATATAGATAACTAAGACAGTTTCTGACTTAGCAATTTTTATTGGAGATTTTTAATTATTTTAATAACTTTAATACAAAGCAATATTGGATACAAGTTTTACTAATCATGTAAGTGATTAGGCACCGAGGCAATTAGAAGAATAAGGAAATGAACACATTTTTTTTCCTGATGAAGTAAAGATTAAGTTGGGGTTTGAAGAATAAAATAAGAATGGGTTTTGAGAAAAATGTGTAAGTGGAGTGTAGCAATTTTGACTGAAACTTAAGAATCTGAGGATGAGGTGATAGCTTAGATGTTGGAGACACATTTTATTGAGCAATGAATGTCTAGTTGAGAAATCAGTACTTACTGTGATAAGCAGTATGTCACCACGAAGTTTTCTGAAGATGGTGTGATCTGATCCAACTCTACATTCTTGAAAACATATATAAAGGTTCATAAGCCTTCTGTATGGTCTATGTCAGAGAACAGAAAAAAAATAAGGAAATACTACAGTAAACTAAGGTTTCCAACCTGTATCTCATATACATAATTTGTTTAGTCTGGATAGATTTTTCCACCATATGAATTAGGTGTCAAATTTAGAATGGAGATTTCAAATAAAAATGATGAGCCATACATCTAAGAAATCTAGAGGTCTGGTCTCTATGCTGGCATGGCAGCGCTTGTGTTGAGGTGAGCAGTGGTCGCCGCATTTCTGTGGGACCTGTGTGTGGGTTCACCGCCGTCCCCATCAAGTCTGACTGTTCCCTGCCTGTTTCTTGAGGCATTTATTAAAACCTGATGAACAAAAAGGAAGATACAGTCAGAGTTTCAAACTTATCATATCCTAGAAAATAATAATTAAAATAGAACTCTGGAAGTATGTTCACTGGTTATATGAACTGGAATTTTATTTATTTTTTTCCCTTAACCACTGTGCTTAACTCTGCAGTGTTAATAATAAGCACACTACCAAATCAAAGTTTAGTCTGAATTGATTACTTTCAGCAATATTTTAAAAACATGTTTTAATTCTCACTGAGTGGACCATGAAAGCAAAATAAAAAAGTAAAGTGATTTGACTTGTTATATAGCAAGGTGTTTTTTTTAAAGAAGGAAGAGTACTAGTAAGAGGAGAATGAAACAGAAATATTTTGTCCCGTAAGAAAAATAAGTGAATTTTGGAGATATAGCCATATTTTAACATTGATAATTATATTATCTCTACTTTTCAATTATATGTAATAAATTTTCAATTATATGTCCTTTTTCAACCCTATTATTTATAATAGCCACCATATTTTTTAGATAGATTTTTATGAGTGATAATGTTTAATGTAAAAAAAATTTTAAGTGCTTTAGATTCTTCTGCAAAACAAATACTGTCAAGTGTGAACACTTGTTGAAAGCTATTTTTTGACTGATCATACATAAAACAATGTTAATATCATATAAACTAGTATAGCACAAAAAAGAAATTCTGTGCAACCTCACAGAACTTTTCTCTCTTCTATTTCTAAGCTCTTCTTAAATTTTAGGTCTTTCTTCGTATACGCTGTTCCTCTTATCTGGAGGTCTCCCTCTTTTCCCCTTTCTAGCCTAATTTCTATTCAGGTCCAGTTTAGGTGTCACACCCTCCATGCATGTTTCCCTGACCTCTCTTCCTTAGGCTGGGTTAAGAAATGGAGTATGTAATGTTTTATGGTTTACAGGGTTTTTGTTTTTGTTTTTTTGACATATACCATCCGATTTGGGCCTTAATATCTTCATTCATTCGTTCATAGCTTATTTATAGAACATTTGTGAAGCTCTCAGTCTGTACCAGGTACTGAAGTAAGAAGAGGTTTGCAGAGGTGGAACAAATATTTTTTGTTCTCAGGAAACTCACCATTTAGTAGGGGAGGGAACTTAGCCTGTGTAATTCAGTGTGTGAGTTCAAAAATTGTGATTTGCACAAGTGGAGACACAAAATAGATGGATGCAGTTGAGAAGGTGGCCAAGATGGGCAAAAGAGAGACAGGAAAAATATTTTGCTGAGTTTTGAAGACATCAAGTGAGTTATCTGGGAATAGAGGTGGAAAGAAGAAGAGGTGGATGGGAAACAAGTAACTTCGTGGTTCCATTGAACAGAGTCTTTTTTTTTTTTAAGTGTTTTCATCAGTTAAGCTCCCAGTATGGTCTAGGTTGTATGCACAGCAATCTGCAAGGATTCTTGATTACAGGCAGAGTCTGAGGCCCAGAAAAACTAACCTGCCTTACCCAAACCTTGTCATTCTCTGCATCTTATTTTCTAAATTGTGGTGTTAAAATACTATAGTTGTTCTTTTTCAAATATATATGAATGAGTGAAGTCAATTTTTTTTAAAGTCCAAAATCTAACTCTCAAAACATTTTCTGTAATTCATGCTTGTTTTCTGTATTCAATTATTTTGCCCATTGTTTTATATGTTAAATTCTTATATTTTCAGTATATTCTTACTGAATATATATTCAGTATATTCTTAGCAAGTTTGGGTTAGATATGACAGAAGAAAAGGCATCAACCTCAGTTTTGTCAAATGGCATCCAAATAGATAGGAACAACTCCTTTTTCTAAATCTGTTTGAAGTGCTAAAATTAAAGTATCACATAAAACTCCAACTTTATAGTATCTGCCTTCCTTTTAGTAATTAACTAATAAATGAGTGGCATATTAAACCAGTATTCCTCCTGGGATAACATTCCTAGGGATGTATGGAGAAAACTTATTCTGTTTCCAAGTTATATTCATTGGAAATATTCCTAAAATGGACTTGACAAATAAATACAATTTCAGAAGGATCTCACCAGTATCTTAAGAAAAAGGATACCTACATAACTTAGTAGAGGAAAAATTTCAGGTGTGAAGAAATTTTAATCATGAATAAACTTTTATTTTAAAGACAGTAAGTTATTTTTCAACTTAAAATTTTCTTAAAATTGGAGGCATTTAGTTAACATTATAGAGCTATAATTCATATAATATTAATTAAAGAGCTATCGAGTGCTCCATTGGTCACTGAGGGGCAATTTGAAAACATAAATGAGTTCATTCCTATAATGTTTGCTGTATTATCAAAAGAGAATATAAGTATATGTCTTTAAAATGTTAATTGCCTTTGAGTTATATACAGATCAAAGTATCAAAAAATTAGAAAAAAAGTGTATCAGTTATCAAAAATCTAATATTGACCATTATTAGCTGAGTAATCCATTGGAATGAAGGATCCTCATTGTCAGCTGAGAGTATTAACTTATTTATAAGGTTCAATTCATTTCTAACAGTTTTATTTTATAATTAATAATTCTAATAATTCATAAATACTGAAAAGCAATGTTTAATATTGTGGGACTGTTACACACAAATCTGAAATTCTAAATGAATGGCAGAGGTCAGCAAATCTTCTATAGGTTGTCTAGTGGAAAAAAGGGGAATTTAGGGAAACACATAGACCAAATCTACATGTTTAGATTAATTTTTATTTTTAAAATGGTGGACATTTAAAGATGCCATACAGATTCACATAGATTTTAAGTAGGATATTACAATTGAGAATACTTCCTTTATTACTCATACACAGTTTCCTAGGAGAGAAATGATACTGAGTTTGATTAGCACCTACAATGTACTGTGAAAATCATGAAAATTTTGCCCATTTAAGCTTCATAATAACCTTATGATATAGACATCGTTATTCCCATTTCACTCATGAGGAAACTGAGACTCATTAATCAAGTCATAAAACAGCCTGATGGAGACAGGCTGTGAGCCTCGCTTGTCTGACTGAAGCTGGTGCTCTCGTCACCGCGCTGCGCTGTCGCCTAGAAGATGGAGGTGCTTTCTGAGCCTCCCTCTCCTCCATTATTAGAAATGCCCCTGAAACAACAAGGGGGTGATTGTGATAAACCAAGAGAGCAAGACAGTAAAGTACATTTGGTAACAGGGATTCTGGGAGGCTGAGAGAAAAGATACTAAAATTTTGGTTGATCATTAAGATAGGAAATAATGCATCGATGCTTGTCAGATGTTTGCACTGTAGGCCAAGAGGCTTCTAAGATGTCTAAGACGGGGCGGGAGTGGGGAGAAAGGAAGGAAGAACAAGTGGTACAGATCAAGTCGGATGTGAAATGAGTCTAGTGGAGGTGAACCCTAGGGGCTAAAAAAGGTTTGCCGTTGAGGCACAAGCAAAGCAATAGCAGAGTTTACTTGGTGGGTGGAAGAGATACGTTTTTCAATCGGGGCAAGTATGATTCAAACAAAATTTAAACATTTGCTTTCAATAACAGAATGAAATGATACGTAAGAAGGTGCTCTTAAAAAAGTTAATAGTTTCACATTTTATGAATTATACATTTTTAATGAAGGCAAATGATCCTGGACTCTAGGAATCCAAAGACCGATATCCCTTCTTTCTTAATTGCTTCTTATAGCATCACCTGAGCTAAAAACACTGGAATAACATTTACCAATCTAACTTTTATTAATTAATATGGTAACAAAATATTGCATTGAGGTAACATCTAAAGTTATAATACCACAATATCTTTTTAATTTTCCATAAGTTGTTTCCCATATTAATAAATTGGGCTTGTATGGGAAAATCAGTGACTGTCACTCTCACTTCTGTAATCTGAAACATTCTAAATCTTGAAAATCGAAAGTTTACCTCAAACACATCCTAAAAAATAGCAGTAAGAAGTGGTCTCATGATGGTGTTGCCAACCCTGATTGTGAAACATTTTACTATGGACTCTTTCCCTCATAGATTGTGCCTAATAAAAATGTTTCTGCTAAAATTTGTAGTGTAGTAGTAACTTTGAGAAATACACAAGAAGGAAGGAAATATTTGGTCAAATTACTGCTTAATTACTCCAAAGCTGGAGTGGCTGGCTTTGTTTGCCCTCCTCTACTAAATAACTGCTGATGAAATAAAACTGAAAAGTCAGAAAATTAACTTTTATGGAAATTGAGTAATGCATTAAATGCACTTTCAATTCTGATACTATTTATTTAGTAACCAGTAAAACTGAGCTGAGTTGTACTACAAATTGAGGTTTCAAGATTTCAAATAAGCAGTTCCATTTCCTTCATTATCCCTATACTTGGCTGGCCAAAAAGTCACTAGGATTATTGTATTTTTATATTATTATTTAAAATACAGAATACAATGTTTATGCTAACATGACTTCAGTTAAGTTTACCTGCAACAAAAAGATTTTAATTAAATTATATATACTACCTATTTGTTGCTTTATTTTTTTCTTTTCTCTAAGTGGTCTTCAGATAACTTTTTAATTCAGAGGGAAGCGTTCAACAACTATATTTAGTTCAGGCTTCACATTTTCAACTAAGACCATATTACATATAAATAGACAAGAACTTAATTCAACATAGCTGATGTAAGTGTGTCTTTGTATGAATATGCATGTGTATGTATGTATAATTATAGAGAGAAACTTCTAAGCTAATGCAGGAATATATTAAAACTTGTCATGATTACACTGAGACAGCAGAAAGTGAAGTGGACATACACTTTTCAAAATTCATGTCATAGGCTTAATTATCTAGTTTGGCTATATGGCCATTGTCCCATGATAATTTTTAATCTGTCCATTTTCTTCAGTCTGTCAGTTTGAGGTAGCACATTTGCATCTTTCAGCCATATCTTTTGGTGAGAATGATGGCATATATTCCATACTGCTCTTGGCCTGACAGTATGTTTGTAGAGACCTAGTGACAGTGGTCTTTCTAACTGTGGCCTGTGTTGATGAATTTTTAGAAAGTTATAATGACCCATTTTACCCTGAAAGCATGCCTTTGCCTTAGGATCTTCTGAAGAAAAGTTGAATTTGTTAGAGTGTAGTGTCTTTCAAGAGCGTTTGAGGACACGTACCTTGAAAATTTGTTCTAGAATGGAAGGCATTGGGTCTAATGCAAGAGCACATTGACTTTGGAGTTAGACTGACCCAGGAATGAGTCAAAAGTTACTAAGTTTTTAAACTTAACTTTCCACAGTTATAAAATGTGGTTGTAAATGTTTTCCTCAGAGAAACAGCATCAAAACTAAATGGAATCATGTATAATGTTCCTGTCCTATAATCTGTGCTGAAGAAATGTTTGTTCGTTCTGCTTCCCCATGTTTTTTATTGTGGTGGATGCTTGCACATCATCACTTCCACTCCGGCACCTGTACAGTGTCTTAGATGCTGCAGATGAAGGGGGACATTCCCATCCAGAGAACACTTAGTGTTACATTTTCCATCTATTTGCATATTGATCGTAGAAACCCTCCCTTCTGAAAAGTAGAGACATAACAAGATTATTGTATGGTGCATAAAATATGGGAATAATTTTGACAATGTAGCTGCGACCATAGGAGGTAATTGATTTTGTGTGTTTTCAGAATAGAGTGGAAGTGGTACATTTGATGTATACATTGTAGTTGTGTATACCAGTTTAGAGGCAGTTCTCACTAAGTAAGAACATCAGAAAACATGATTTCACTTCAGTGTAATGTTAACCCAGAGCGTCACCTCACTGAGCACCAATTTGAAAATTTGTTTATTAAAAACATTCATTTGACGTATTAGAGCAGGCCACTCTTTGCTGTTGTTTCCATTGCCCTTTTGAGTTGTTTTTTGAACAGACAATAGAGTGTTTGGGCTGTGCGATTACTCTATATATAGGAAATAAAATTAAAGCCTTAAAGATGAATGCATTGTGAGCAAATTGAAAACAACTTAATGGAGAGTACTTGTATGCCATTTCCATTGGTTTATCCAAAGATAGATTCTCAATGATAATAAAGTAATAAAAGATTGTTTTCATGAAGGGGTATGTAGGGGGGACTTGGTGAAGGGGGGAGCCTAGTAAACATAATGTCCTTCATGTAATTGTAGATTAATGATACCAAAATAATAAATAAATAGATAGATAGATAAATAAATAAAGATTGTTTTCACAGATGTTTGTCTTTGATTACATATTTCTTTGAAGTACTGTAGTAAACAGATTTTGAACCTGGAAAGGGATCAAATAATGAATTGTTCTGCTTTGTGAAGCTTAAGAAGGAATTTTATTGTCGAAATACATAGTGTGACATATTTTTTCTTCTAACAGTTAAATAATGGTTGAAAGTACTATGAGGTCATTACAGATGGACTAGATTAAGGGGCTGGGGGCCAAGTGTGAGGATCATTACCAAAATAATGGTGTTGTGGTTTTAAAGTCAGATTTTATAATTATCAAATATTTCATTGCTTTATTTTTTAATTAAGTAGAATATTATAAAAATGCTATAATGTATCTTTATACTTACAATACTTTTATCTAAAGACAACATACAACTTAAATTTCTGAATCCCAAGATACTTATTCCATATATGTTACCCAGTTCAGGTTTAGACAGATGAGATTAACGAGGCTCTTCAAATTAAACTAAGTATCATTAGATAAAAGAATATTAACATCATATGGTTTTTATCTTAAATAATGATTTAGAAATGTAGCAAAGGTTTAGATTTTTCAGAGGTTACATATTAATATGGATGTAGCTTGTTATTTCCACCTAAATTTTCTCTCAGGAATTCCTTAATATTTATTGATCAGATATATGGTAGGTGTTATATAAAATAACAGAATTAGGTATAATCATTATAGCGTTTTCTTGTTTTCATTCAACCTAGGATGTATATATATATATATATATGTGTGTGTATATAACACACACATATATATATATATACTATTGAATGCAATTATAAAGCATCAAATGGTAATAAAGTAGCCATTTCATTATTTTATATTTTGTTTCTAAAGTTGAAAGGACAGATTGCTTTTGTAAATACTTAGAAGTTCCTGACTATATTAGAGTGAAAGAATAACATTTATGTCATATTTCTGTGTCTCATTTTCTCAGTTTAATATTTTTTTCAAACTAGTTTTTGTTGTATTTAGAAGAAACTTTTTTTCTTTAAGATATAAACTTTCAAATGATAATTTTCATGGAAATACCAGACAAAGGAATATTGTAACTTTAGAGATTTTTATGATGAAGGTGTGTTTAAGAATGTCACTTTGATAGTTTTACATTATGTCCTATGTTTGTCAGCTAAACCCAGGATATTGCCTCAATGAGGAAAAGCATGTTCTGCACTTGTCAAAAGGCAGTAAGTAATGATTAAAATAGCAGTGTGAAACGCTAGGAGATTAAAGTGATGCTAATGATAAGGGAGAGAAGGAAAGGGCAAGCTATATTTTAATCCCTCAGAGAATGGTTAATGACTTCTATTGCCTGAGATTAAACTAAACCTGTCTCATCAGCTTTTTCTGCCTGGTGAAAAAAAGCTCTCTGCACTTTAATTTATTAAAGTCTTTTAAGGAAGCACATTGATCTACAGAGGTTAAACTTTTAAAAATTGTGCAAAATACACACAAATGCTTTAACAAAAGTGTAATTTTGTTGCTTTTAGGCATGCTCACAGATTTATAAAGAATTCATTGTCTGTGCTTTAGTATGTTTAATTAAGAGATATTAATTACCCTAACTAGAAGGTATATTCCCTTAAAAATCCAGAACATATTTATATTACCAAGTAGGCAAGAGGCAAGTATACTACAGAGCATATCAATCTACATGAAGAGATTAAATCACAATAGTAATGACTGCATAGTTTAGTCAGAAAATACACATACTGTTCAGAAAAATGAAATCTTTGTAGAAAAAAACTCTTGAAAACTATAGTAAATTTTCATCTTTAAATGGATTAGTTTGCTGTTAACTTTAGTTACTATGTTTTTGAGAATGTCAGTGTGTTTGATAATTTAATTGGTCTTCCAATTCTGGCATTTTTTTTTCATCCTTTGCCATCCTCAATCGTAGGTATGATGTCCACCTTTATTCAATGACATTTATCTTTATGTAACTAATATTTGCCTTTTCCTAGTGGGATATATTGTGTTTGTGTGCATGTGTGTGTATATGTGTGTACATCCGTGTGCTTAATGGTGTGAAGATAGGAAGATGGAAAATTACAAAAGTTTAACCCAAATCATTTCTATGAATTTGTAAACCATATACTTAACATTGACCAACATTACATCTTAATTGTTTTAGGTTATTATAGAATAACTTCCACAAAATCAGTTCATAGTGTTTTGCTGATCATTGTTATAAGGGTTAAAGTTATTTTTACTTTTTAAAATGGTATACTTAACTTCTATTCTCTGGAGTTCTGTTAAGTACTGTTGCAGTTCAAAAGGTACTGATTTATTGCAGAAGTGGATTCTTGTTTACATTTAAATACCCAAATGACCTTTTAATTCAACTATTTCATGGCAGGGTTGTATCTCAACTTAGAAAAAACATCATTTGATCATTCTAGAAAAGTTTTTTTATTCTTTGTTTTGCTTATTTTTGCTCTTGGTGGTGGTGGTCTTTGTAATTTCATTATTAATACTCCTCAGTCTTAAGAGTGTACTTTTTTCTACTGACTAAACCAAGAACCATAAGTAAGATCTTTCCTAAAATCTTATTATCTAAAATATTTTTTAAACTTTTTTATTTTATGTATAACTTTTCAGGCTAGGGAGCTTAAAGGCAATACAATCTTTGATGTTAATGAAACACCAATTTTTCTGAAGGCCATGTAGCCCTAATGAGCAGCTTCTTATAAAAGAACATTTAATCAAGGTTTATTTTTAACTTGTTTAAACAGATCTAATAGTTTGTGCTGATTTCATTTCAGTTTATTAATTGCTAGCCATCCTATTAGTAAGTCCTGGTACAGGGAAGTTAACACAAATTCCAATCTGATGAGAGTAGTGTTATAGCAAAACCCATGTAGTCAAGGAAAGATCTGTATTATTTTGGACAGAGGCACCTGGCTATTCTGTCTACAATTTTGTTTCTCAGCCCTAAATTACTAATATTTACATGGATTTTACTAGCTTTAGTTATAAAGAGACATATTCTCATTACAAGGAGGAAAAAATGAAAACACTTACTTTATGGCGACATTTTGAGGCCAAAAATTGTATTTACCTCCCCAGAATTTTTTGGTGTAGATCATTTTCTCATAACAAAGCTAATTAAACTTATAATTTGTACCAATAGCACATATAAAAATAAATCTTTGAGTTTCTACCTTCTTTCCTTCTTGAGCTTCAGATTGAAGAAAATGAAATGTTATGGATTATGGGACATATAAATGATAGAATTAAAGGATGATTTAGACTAACACAATATAGCTTTAAAAATAGGTGGCAAAAGAGTCTTATTGACAACCAAATGTTCTAAATGGTATTAACTGGCTGTTACGATACTTTAGGTTGTTCAATGAATGGGAAGATTTCATTGCATTCAAGAATGAAACCAACAAAAGCCAGAAGTAGGAGTCTCTTTGGTAGTGAAAATGTCAGAAGGCAAGGATTTCAGGCCTAGTAATGAAAGTGAGTATCTGCCAACTTCACGTTATAATCTTTTAAACGTTTTTTTTTTTATTTTGGTATCATTGATCTACAATTACATGAGGAACATTTATGTTTACTAGGCTCCCCCCTTCACCAAGCTTTTAAACTTTTTATTACTTAATATGATACAGTGACATTTAAAATATGGAGAAATTGAAGATAAATAATATGGAGTGAATGGCAGAATTGATTTAAAATTTTAAAGCTGTACTAAAAGTATTCTAATGCACTGAAGGGCATTTGTAAGTTATACATTATTTGTAGGTTTCTGATTAGAATCCCAAAGCATAATGTATTACAGCTTGCCTTTCCCATGATAGAGAAAGAATATTGTCTGTAGAAAATAGTGGATAGTAAAATTTAGCCTCTTTTTTTCATGCAAATCATCTGCTTTCTGTGAAAGGTTTTTATGCATAGGATCATGTAACATATTATTAATTTCAATCAATAACAGATATATTTGGTCTTTCTGGAAGGTTGCTTTTTGAGGATTATCATTTATTGGTCCAAAGACGTTAAAATTAGAGTAATGCTGTGAGAAATGTGATTTTTATACCCTCAGTATAAGGAATGCTTTTTCACAAGAGTACTAAAATCATGGTATGATGATAACTTGATAACTTAAAAATCTTTTTTACTACATTTAGTCACAGACTATCTAATTTACACTCTCGTTTTTCAGAAAAGTGACTAACAAAGCAAACATCATAATCAAGTAGGGTGCTTGTAGATTCACTGTTCTCATCCTAGATATACTGAATTTCATACTCCAGAGGTAAAACCAAGAAAGTCATATTTTCCACAGGCGTTTCTACTGCACACGAAAGTTTGAGAATTTTTGTTTTAGAGAGAAAGAAAGTACCACACTCTATGGGCTAAATGGGAAGGATCTAGCACTTTAAACCTAAAATGAACCTAGAAGAGTAAAATAATTTGTTTGTATCAAATCTTTAAAGCAGCTTAGAAAAAAAAGTTTAGAAAGATGTTTCTTTCTAAAGTTGTGCCTTTAAATAAGATGAGCATGTGACATATAGATGTCAAATTTAGGACATCTTTCACTAACACTGTACACTAATTATGTTATCTGGCTCAAGTCCCTATTCTATCTTAACTGCAAACAAGACTCCACACTATTTGTACTGAATGCTTATATACATTGCATTCTAAATACTAAATTGGAATGTATTTACAAATCTGAAAGAACTGAGATATTTAATGCACAGGTCACCATAGAAACTAATTAACTTTTATTTCTATGTTAAGCTAAAGCAGCCTAATTCAGATGAAAACTGTAGCAAAGGAATTAGAGTATCAAAACTAAGAAAAAAAAAAGTGCAACACTCCACAAATATGCAATCAAAATGCATGGTGGCAAGTAACTCAGTGGTGGGTTGTTTTTAATTCCACTGATTATGATGTTAAAAAACTGTCCAGAGAGTCTCTACATTTTCCTTGAGCTGTTTGAGCAATTTAAATGGAATTTGGCAAACAATAGAAGTAGTATAACATCTATCAACATTATCAAACAATGCCGGAAAGGTTTTTGGCTTAAAGATTATTCCATATTTAATTCCAGCTGCCTTATTTTGTTCTAAAATTACCTGTCTTTTTTGAGTTAGGAAATTAAAACAAATGGCATCTGCATAGCTCACTCACTGTGCTCAGGACCATACACTGTTTCTGTAACACACTTTTTTTTTTCATGATTATTATTATTTTTTATATCATTAATGTACAATTACTTGAACATTATGGTTACTAGACTCCCCCTATTATTAAGTCCCCCCTACATACCCCATTACAGTCACTGTCCATCAGCATAGTCAGATGCTATAGAATCATTACTTGTCTTCTCTGTATATACTGCCTTTCCCTTGTCCCCCACCTACTTTATGTGTGCTAATCATAATGCCCCATTTTCCCCCTTATCCCTCCCTTCCCACCCACCCTCCCCAGCCCCCTTCCGTTTGGTAACTGTTAGTCCATTCTTGGGTTCTGTGATTCTGCTGCTGTTTTGTTCCTTCAGTTTTTGCTTTGCTCTTATACTCCACAGATGAGTGAAATCATTTGGTACTTGTCTTTCTCTGCCTGGCTTATTTCACCGAGCATAATACCCTCTAGCTCCATTCATGTTGTCCTGTAACACACTTTTAAAAGTGCATAAGCCCATAAGCATTTTAATTCCTAGAAGGCAAATACTATATGTTTTAGATTTTTTTCCAATCACACTTACTGAATATATTTTAATCTTAAGCAACATGTAGGTATAAAGAATGGATTTCCTTATATCCCTGTACCTCCTGTGCTTTCCTACCTGCATGGAGCTTCTCCCAGGCCTGGTCTTTAAAGGAATAGACATCCCTTTTGTGGCCTTAATCACCTTCAAAAAAGAGATGATGGGCAATAGATAATCTACAAGGTATCTTTGTTTTGATTTTGGCACATCTTATTTCACGTGAAATGATGATGCAGATATATCTAAATGGTTGAGAATTACTAAAATAGAAGAGGTCAAGTATCATTGAGTCATTAGGGTTTTAGAGGCAATACTGGGGCTTATTTATTGAAATGATTTTAATGAAAATATACTTATTCCAAAAGTCTATGATAGCCCATAATAATATTAACAGTAATAATAGGAATTTCAAGAATTAAACACATAGAAACTAAACCATCATTAAAAATGCTAAATTTTGCCTGGGAGACCAAATTATATGTTATTGGAAAATACTGACTATCTGTTCTTAAAATATCCATTTTAAGAAATCATATTCCTCTCATCTCACTGAAACTTACACAGAAGAAAAAGTGTTAAAGGGCTAGGAAATATTATTTCATCATTTCTGTTCCATTAGAATTCACTTGGGTGGCTGAGAAAATGGTTTATGGATTAGAGAGAGAAGAACAAGCTAAAACATTTCATAAATTCACCAAACTCATTCTTTGCATCTGAGCCATAAATAACAACCATGCTTTTTGCTAAAAAGAGCTTTTTTCCTACACTAGATCTTTGGTATTGGAGATGAATGCTATAATCAATTTGAAGTCTTAGGGGGGGCATTGTTTGAACTATAACATTATGGTTTACAACTGCTGCTTCTATTATGAGGAGGGTAAAAAGTGACAATGAAGTTTGATCTCTGTTATAGAAATGGATTAATATTTCAGTCTTAAGTGTGGGTCAAGTGTATGATTCTCCCCAAAACAATTCACCATGATTGATTTTTAATATGTGGGCATTCAGATTCTCTCTATATTCTTATGTATTTTATCCCCCCACTGAATCACCCCTCAAAATACTATAACTTGGGCTTTTTTCACATAATAGCAGAGACACTGGATTTTTGGATTTTTATTAAAGTTTTAATAAAACCTTATGGAAAAAAGCCTCTAAAATTTCTTTTTTTTCTTCAAAATTATATGAGTAACTTAAACAGTAGTAGAACCTTAAGTCATTATGTAGATAATATTAGCTTACTGATAAACAATGTTAAATAATATGATATTTTAATTATGGAGCAGTATGATAGTTTAACTTCCCTAATGATTAAGTAATTAATCATTAGGAAAATGTAGAGGCACTGGGGAACAAATGGCAGTTGCATTAAGATGTAGTGTTTAAGATCTGCGTTATCTGAAGGGAGGTGGGTGTTAACCAGAAGATTCCTCTGTTGACTTTATTAAATTAATCTATAGATCTAGCATATAATTTTTCACATACATACTGCAAGATGCTAATCACTACAAAACTTTGAGAAAATACTTTTTTGGCTCTTCTCCAAGTCAGAGCTTCTTTTTTCTTTTCTTAGGAGGAAGCTAACACTTTATATGTAAACAATTTCATGTATTAAAATTATTTTCTTCAGGGCTTTTATTCTTTCCCAGGCTCTTGAGAAATTCGAGGAACTTCAAAATATTACATTTCAATTCCTATATTAATAATTCTGTGAAGTATTGGTAAAAGCAATCAACAAGTCTTATGTATTTATTTTACAAGTCATTGTTGATGGCCTATTGCCCACCAGTCACATGTCAGTTGTAAATTTAAGTAATCCATGACTTCTACCAGCAGGAAGCTTAAACAGCCTCTGCAATTACACAGGGAGAAATAATTTCAATCACTGGAATCAGGGATAAGAGAAGTTACATGATATTTGGTGCAGCTATATATAATTTAGTTTTGCTATGCATTAGTTCTCAAACCTGGCTGCCCCTTAGAAAAACCTGGGCTCCTTTTTAAAAATACTGACACTCAGACCCCACCTCACACCAACTAAATAGGAATCTCATGGGGTGAGTGAAGCCAGGCCATTGGGGGTTTTTTAGTCTCTCCAGGTGATTATAGACTTTAATGTGCTTCTGGGCTTGAAAACTGCTATACTAGAGCTGAAAGCAGAAAAAAGGAAAAGTAGGAGAGGGCAGTTAGGAAGAGGTGAGGGGAATTTGGGGCAGATAGTAGGAGAGTGGTGATGACTAAGGGCTTTGGAGTTAGTCAGAACCTATTTTAGGCCCTGGTTCTATCAGTATAATCCCATGATTTTAGATAAATTACTTATTTCTGGAAACATTGCTTGTAAAACTGGAGGTCTTAAATCCCACTCCCTAGGTTGAGAAAAAGAGTAAATAAGGTAGCTTATGAAAGCATTTCAACAGTGCCAGGCACATTCAATGACTATTATTATTAGTGTTTAAAGATGGGATGGAGTGATAGGCAGGGGACAGATCATAAGGCAGGGGACATACTCATTTACTCTGTTGAGTTTGGATTATGTTCTGAAAATAATGAAGAAATTGTACTTAGGAGGAAGATTTTTAAGACAGCACATTTACATAGCCAAATTTTCATGGTGTAAGTAAAACCCTAGTAGCCAACTAGGGAACAAATTGGAAAGTGTAATACAAGTGGAAGCAAAGAGGCTAGTTAGAAGATTATTGTAGCAATCCCTGCAGAAAATTAATAGGACCTTTATTGAGACAATGACCACAAGAATGAGGAAGAAGAAATGGATGTGTGACAGTGCCTTAGAGGGTATAACTAATAGAATTTGATCGTGGATTAGATGTTTGTTGGTGGAGAGGACAGGTGAAATCAAAAGTTAATGTCTTCTAAATGCCTGATTTGTATGACTTGATGGACAGTAAAGCACAAAGGGAATATAAAAAGAGGGACAAAATTGGGAAAAGGTGACAAATTCATGGATATGTGTATTTGTGATAACTGTGGAATAGCCAAGTGATAGTATACAGAGTTAGCTAACTATACCGATATCAGTGGGGGACCACTTACTACCTCACTCAAAATTTGTAAATAGAAGTGAATGGGAACTCCTGATTATGGTGATTCTGAGAGAGAAGAGCTAAGAATGAAACCCTAAATATACTTCCTCTTAAGGAAAACAGGAGAGGATTCAGTGAAAAAACGGAGGCATGGTTAAAGATGTAGAAGATAATCAATTATGGTGGTGTTTTTAAATTCAAAAGACAATATATTTCAGGATGTAAACAGTTGTCAAGATGCCTAAGAAAATGTCTACAGATAATTCTCCTAATGGAGATGGAATACTCAAATATTTAGTACATCACTTGTATATCTTCAAATCTTAAAAAGTAAAGAAATAAAATAAGCTTTTGTGTATTGGGCATACATCTATTGAGCACCTACTGTAAGCACAGTAGATCAGGAAATTGTTAGATGTATGGAGTGAAATGGATCAAACTGGTACCTTGCAGAACTACATATCAAGGACAACAACATTTTGAGACCTAACAGTATCTTCATTTCTTATTTTTAGTTTGGAAATGTGTGAGCTGTTATATTATCCTTTTTGTGTGCTTTTATTGGACATTTTAAAAATTTAAGTTATAATATTTGCAGTTGTATACAATTAAGTGCATTGTAATTTTTTAAGTAGGGTATGTGTGTATGTGGTAGCTTTTTGGTTTGTATAAATATAATGATGGAGACTTTGAATATTGTGGAGAATAAAATTAGCCAAAAATTAATTGCATATAAAGGAAACTAATCATTAATATTATTTATAGTGGTGATGATATTCTTACTTAAGTCATCTATATTTGAGTGTTCTAAATATTGATATTTGCTTCACAGTGATTCATCTTTATATCCTGGTGCCTAAGGCCTTTGTACACAAAGTAAGTGTTCAATAAATGTTTGCTAAATGAATGCATGAATGACTAAAATACATTGTAATAATGCAAAGGAGGGCATTTCTGATCCTAAATGTTCTTTAAATATTAATTTGTATTTAAAATCCAACAATTGCATTGAATCCAGGAAACTATTAACTACTTTGACTAGTATTTTCTACCAACCATATACCATTATAGGTGATATTCCTATCACTTTTAATTTTATCAATTATGAGATTTACAATTTTGTACATGTAATTGCTTGCACAAAGGTATATAAAAGAAGGAAAGTAGACTCTCCAATTAGTATTATTAACTTTGATCAGGGGTCTGGATAATATTAAGCATTGAAGTATGCCAGCCAAATAGAAACAAAGAAACAACCTAACAGGCTGAAACACAGCCTGACCTTATATTGTAAATCAGTACCATAGAGTGTTAGCATTTGTGAACAAATTGCCACCTTAAAGAGAACCTCTAACATATTTTGTGAAGAGGAGTGAGAGGCAGCAAGGCAAACTGTCAAGAGCATAGACACTGGAACCCAATGGCCTGGATTTCAAACTCAACTTTGATACTTACCAACCACATAAGTTGGGATGTATTAGTTAAATGTTCTGTGCCTCAGTTTTATAATCTGAAAAACGGGTAGAGTAATATCATACTCATGAAGTAGTGCTGAGTTAGTATATGTAAAATGCTTCAAGCAAAATTGTCAACCAAGTAAAGGTGCTGTGTAAGTATTAATGTTTATGGTAAAGATTATGACATTGGGCTCAGAGAGCGTAAAGATATTGGTCAAATTCACATCTATGAGAGATGACCCCCAAGATGGCAGTCTTAAAACTTGTCCCATGTCTGTGTTGTGAGCACAGTTTTATCTACCATTGATAAGCCATTTGTGCTTGCTTGCAGTTTTATGTGAACTGCAATGATTGACAAAAATTATGTGGTTAATGTGGTTCAGTGATAATACTGTATTTTAAATGTAAATTTTGAAAATACACCCATTCCTAAGGTGTACAATTCAAAATCAATTTCTATCGTATCATTTATCTTACATCATTTTCTCGCAGCCCTTACTCATATCTGACATTTCCTTGCTCACCAGCTTGTTTAGTTGTTCATTTATAGTGTAAATCCAGGAAAGCAGGAACTTTACGAATGCAAAGGGACCAAAAGAGGGTATAAGCCACAGTAGGCACTCAATAAATGTGTTTGGTGGATGAAGGTGTTGCCATAGACTGACCCAAATGACAGGGAGGGAGTAAAGTTGGTCTGAACTGTACTGAACTGACAATGCCTTTGTAGACAATACTTGACAGAAGTACCAGCCACTACCTTGGACCGGCTATTTTAGTTCACTAAGTCTGTTTTCTGGTCTGTATAATTCATATAATTAACATAATACTAAAGGCCTTTAAAGTTATGGTGAAGATACAATGAGTTAATTAAGTTCACTTAGCAGCTACTCGATTATCAATATCATTATCAATAGTTGTAACATTCTGACTTAAATTCATATTTTAGATTCTTTATTAACATGCATAATATGTATTAAATCATCCATGTTTTCAGTATTTTTATTAAGTCACCAAACAGTGTTGAAAAGATTATATTTTTTAAAATAATATTCTAAGGATCGAAAAAGATGGCGGCGTGAGAGATTTGATGTTCTGCCCTGGTAAAGTCGCTTCTGGAAGAGAAGGGAAAACGTCCTGAGCATCAATGGAGAGCCGTGAGAGGAACTGGCACACGGACGTCATGCCCCTGCGCACCCTGCCTCTGCTTCCCCAGCGGCACCGGAGCCCGGTCGGGGATGGGGTGGGGGACGTGGGAGGAGGTCGGGCGGCACAGCCGGGACAGTAGGGCCGGGGGAGGGGAACTGCTGCTCTCCGCCGCGTCCAGAGTCCAGGGCCTCCCAGCGCACAGCACGCGCCGCCCAGCGCAGCCAGCGGAACCAAGTGCTCAACTGCGGGATGCGCCCGGGTTCTCTGCTTTCATTGACTGAGGTCCTGGAGCTGCGCGGCCCCCCACAGTGAGGGGGCGTTGCTTTCCAGACCCTCTCTGAGAAGACTGGGCTCCTGGAGCAGGGCTGCCGAGGCTAAAGGCACTGCTTTGAGAGCCACGCTCAAGGGACTTCCAGTTATGGCTTGCCAGGTGCCAGGAGTCAGCTCTTGCATCTCCAGTTATCCTAACTATGCCCTAAAGCAGAGAGGGAAAGTGACCGGCCCAAGGTCACACCTCAGGTGATGAACTATTCTTTGTATATCCGATGGACAAGCTACTTAACCTCTTTGTGTTCAATTTTCCTGTCCATAAAGTGGTGGAGTTATGTGTGTATCTGGAAGACACCATAGCAAAGTATTAACAGATATTTTTCTGTGGTGAGATTATGGGTGATTTTTATTTTTTCTTTTACTTTATCTGTAATTTCTGATTTGCTTTATGAGGAATATGTATGCATTTTGTTATTTAATTTCTTTAATGGGGACAGTAATACTGCACAGGGTGGTTGTGAGGATTAAAGGAGATGATGAAAAGCACAGAGCACAATTTCTAGTTCACAGTGTGTGTGCTCTCCATAAACATGACTTCTCCCCGATCACCCTTCCCTCATATACTTTCCTTTCCTTCTGCTGTTGGAGACTCTGGGCCCCAGACCTCAGCTGGGAGGGAAAGAGTCGGTGGTACAGGACTCTGACCAGTTACTGGTGGTGTGGCTTTGGGTAAATCACTTAACCTCCCGGAGTCTCAATTACTTTGTCTGCAAAATCGAATTAACACCTAGCTCAAAGAAGTTTTTGAGGACTATGTGATAATCAAGATAAGAAACTTCCTGACTTTTAGTACATCTACAATAAGTGACTGCAAGGAAGGAGCATGCTGAAAGAACAAGTAGGAGAGGAGAAGCCAGACCAGGAAAGCTAGAGGATTTTAGCAGAGTCCACAGAGGCCAGGGAGGCTCCAGGTAGAGCTGGGAGAAGGGAGGCAGTCACAAACTTGGACGGAAAAAAAATGACATCCTTGTTTTCACAAACCTCTAACTTAAATTTTTATTTTCTTCTATTATGCATGTAAGCAACAAATCACTGTAATATAAGCAGTACCTGTCACTTCACCACCAGTAGAAATCATAGATCTTTTTGTATTACCTATGGCAGCAATATCCGTAATACTGTTTACACTCCTTCACCACCTCAAAATTATGGTAGTTACTAGACCAATCTCTAGACCTGTTATTTAATATGTTAAAAAGAGCTAATTTGCTAAATAAATATTTTGATAATGATTCTATACAAAAAAAAAATTATAAGGATCCCCTTCTCTTGACTTTACTATAAAAATTATAAATACAACACATTAATTCAGGTCCAGTCTTCTCAGTGTATGGCCTGGGGATCAGCAGCGTCAGCATCTTCTGTGACTTTACTAAAAATGCAGATTCCCAAGACTGACTCCTGAAATCAGAATCTGCATTTTAATAAACTCCCTCCCAATTCTGGTTATTTATTATATTTAAGTGATATTTTTAAAGGAGGATAAGTATTTAAGACATCTCCAAGGGAAGAAAAAATCATGTAAATATTCCCCACTAAGGCAAAACAATTCATCTAACATCTTAAAAAACAGTAATTATAGGATAATTCAATATGGCACTGTTAAATTGAGAGAAAAAGAGAGGGGTTTGTAGTCTCCATCCAACTAGATAAAATACATGCCTTATTGCACAACCTAAGACCCCTTTGAGTAAGCGTTAACAAGTCCAGACAGAATTGTCCTATTAGACACGTTGTACCTTTTTCTGTCCTATAAACTATAAAAGTGTAAAAATATAATGACTATCTTCAGAATATTTAATGAAAAGGATAAAATAATAATTTAAGAAAACGATTCCCCAAGGGAGTGAAGATTAGGATTACAATGAGAGAGTGGCATAGAGGTAATGCAACATTTGATTAAAGACTTAATCTATTTATCTTTATTAAATTCAAGCTAATTTAAAAGTATGAAGATTTGGTGAAATGAGAGTGAATTTTAGATGTTCTTGCCCCCAGAGTATAAGAGAAGACAAAGAATAAAAGGACATTCGAGACGAAGAGTTTAAGGTAAAGTTCATGTAGAGAATGGACTGTGAAAATGATCAGTTTATATTCTGTGAGTTTCCTGGATTGAAATGCCATATCCAGTTAGCCAGATATTTATGAAAAAGAAAAGTTATGGTTGAATGTGCCAAGTGGTATTGTGCACCGATGACAGACTGTGTGATGATGAGTCTGATTACAAGCTGGGGAGAAAAAGTAGGAGAAATAAAGGTAAAGAAAAAACAAGTAGAGTCCTGATACTTGAATTGTATTTGGAAAGATAAATTGGTCAGTGGCACTAAGGAAGAAACAAAACAAACCCCCTCACAACTACACCCCCGTGAGTTCATAAATATGCCAGTATCCACTTTTTCATTATTAGTAGACAAGGCTATGTCTTTTCCTTTTATGATGGTAACGAGTTCTGTGACTCTGCCACTTTGATTTTTTGCTTCATTAGATTGGGTGACTGTTTATTTGAAATTGTAATGTAGTATTTACTTTATAGAGCTATAAGGATTAACTGTGATAATTGAGTGAGGCCGAACTGGAGATTTCAGTGTGATAGGTCCCCCTTGTTTGAATACAGAGCCCAGTGAGAATGAGCAAGTGAGTGTGTTTCTGCCTGTCACTTTCTACCTGTTGCTTTTTCTTCTGGAGATAAGCGGGCCTAATGCTGAACAAATACTGGAAATCAGAAGCCACTGAGAATCATTCACCTCTCGCTTTCCCATGGCAGCATGATAGACGCTCAAAGAGCCCCCTCCTCTCGGCAAAGCAACAATTTTGTCACCACGAGCAAATCCAACTGAAATGTCCCTTGGACTGAGAGGAGAACCCAGTTGTCAGAATTAGCAAACAGAATGAAAAGAACTAAGAGGAGTAAGTAAATGGCACCTGGGGCCTCCGTGGTAGCCTGTGATAGGCTGTGGCATTGTGTTGGGTAGACATTCATCCATTTTCAGATATAATGGGAGAAATTAATGCAAATGAGTCAATGGAATGAAATGCATTTTAATGCAGATTTGATCGACTGTCCCAAACTGCTTGATAACAAGTCTCTTTAAGAAAAGGCTTACATTGTGAGGACTCATTTTTTCCCCATTTCTTCTCACTAGTGCCTCATAAGAGCCATTTGTTCTCTAAGTAAACTCTAAACTATTGACATTGCTCATTTATGTGAATTTCAGATTTTTTTTTTTCCCTGACAAAGTAGCCTTGGTGATCTGGGAAAACGTTAATTGCAAGAGGACAAGGAAACTGGCTGAAACAAGAAATGCAATCATTAAGTGTAATGTTACAGTTGCTCATGCCTCATTATAACATGCACACAAGGCAATAAAATACATGTTTCACAAACAAATCTTTTGACAACTATAGTTCAAGAGCCTCCAGCTGTCCTGCTTTTTTACATCAATTTCTCTTGGTTTAGTAATCATTATTGAAGCTTAACTTTGAATTCCCAGAACAGTCCTTTATGTTATGTAAGACCTGGGGAGATTTTAGAAGTAAAAAGTCTGTTTTAAAAATTTTAAATACTTGCTTTCCAAAGTTAACCAGAATTTCTCACTAATGTTTTTGTTTTGAAAATGACACTTAATAAAAGGGAGGGAGGGAAAAGAAGAGAACCAGCTCAATCCCAACAAACAAAGACACTCTTTCATAAACCAATATTTAAAATATTTAGCTCCCTTCTTGAACATATCTCCCCAGGCAAGGAAAAAAACAGCAAAAATGAACAAATGATTAAGCTGAAAAGCTTCTGTACAGCAAAAGACACCATCAATAGAACAAAAAGGTACCCTGCGTTATGGGAGAATATATTTGTAAATGACAGATCTGATAAAGGCTTGACGTCCAAAATATATAAAGAGCTAATACACCTCAACAAAGAAAAAACAAATAATCCAATTAAAAAAATGGGCAGAGGAACTGAACAGTTCTCCAAAAAAGAAATACAGATGGCCAACAGACACATGAAAAGATGCTCCACATCGCTAATTATCAGAGAAATGCAAATTAAAACCACAATGAGGTATCACCTCACACCAGTAAGGATGGCTGCCATCCAAAAGACAAACAACAACAAATGTTGGCAAGGTTGTGGAGAAAGGGGAACCCTCCTACACTGCTGGTGGGAATGTAAATTAGTTCAACCATTGTGGAAAGCAGTATGAAGGTTCCACAAAATGCTCAAAATAGACTTACCATTTGACCCAGGAATACCACTCCTAGGAATTTACCCTAAGAACACAGCACTCAAGTTTGAAAAAGACAGATGCACCCCCATGTTTATCGCAGCACTATTTACAATAGCCAAGAAATGGAAGCAACCTAAGTGTCCATCAGTAGATGAATGGATAAAAAAGAAGTGGTACATATACACAATGGAATATTACTCAGCCATAAGAAGAAAACAAATCCTACCATTTGCAACAATGTGGATGGAGCTAGAGGGTATTATGCTCAGTGAAATAAGCCAAGCGGAGAAAGAGAAATACCAAATGATTTCACTCATCTGTGGAGTGTAAGAACAAAGGAAAAACTGAAGGAACAAAACAGCAGCAGAATCACAGAACCCAAGAATGGACTAACAGGTACCAAAGGGAAAGGGACTGGGGAGGGTGGGTGGGTAGGGAGGGATAAGTGGGGGGGAGAAGAAGGGGGGTATTATGATTAGCATGCATAATGGGGGGGTGGGAGAAAGGGGAAGGCTGTACAACACAGAGAAGATAAGTAGTGATTCTACAACATTTTGCTATGCTGATGGACAGTGACTGTAAAGGGGTTTGTGGGGGGGACCTGGTATAAGGGAGAGCCTAGTAAACATAATATTCTTCATGTAATTGTAGATTAATGATAACAAAAAAAAAAAAAAGGAAAGAAAAGGGGGATTACTGCCTGATAGGATAAAACTAACTGTAAATCAACGATTAAAGCATGCTTTAAATATCCTTAATTTTGATCATTTAAAGGGTGTCAGATGATCAGCTATGGAAGTACATTTTTCTGATAACATTCCTTTCTCTTAAAAAAAAAAAAAAAAAGCAGTTCCTGTGTGGTGATCTCCAATAAGTTCTTCACAATGATATAAAGGGCATATCAAAGTGTGGGCAAAAGGTTTGTTTGTGTTTATACAGAGGATCAAAGCCTAATTTGGCTACCCAGAAAACGAATTAAGATACGATATGAAGAAGAACTTCCAACATCAACATTCTCTGGAAAAGTCATTCCAGAAGATGAACATCAAAAAACTTCAACAAAAATCCTGGCGCTGTTGCAGTTGTAGCTGCATTCATCCCACCGGTTCCTGGACTTGCCATTGGAATGAAGAAGGAGATATCTAAGGTGGCCTGTGCATACAGTAAAACAAGAAATTTGACTGGATCTATACTGTCAGAACTCAACCAAGAATTAGGAGAAGTGCAAGTTGCAGTGCTCCAAAATCTTGCGACTACAGAGTATCTACTGTTGAAAGAACATATGGGATGTGAACAGTTCCCAGGAATGTGTTATTTTAATTTGTCTGATTTTTCTCAAACTATTCAAATTCAGTTAGACAATATCCATCATATCATTGATAAGTTTTCACAAATGCCTAGGGTGCCTAACTGGTTTTCTTGGTTTCACTGGAGATGGCTGGTAATTGTAGGTCTGCTTTGGTTATGTAGCTGTATTCCTATTATGTTAATGTGTGTGTGCAATTTAATTAGTAGTTTAAAACCTATACATGCTTATGTTACTCTACAAGAAGATATGTCAAAGAAATAATCAATCTTCCCATGTTTTCTTCCGTCTGCTACTTCTATAGCTTTCCTTCTTCCTAATTACAACCCTTAAGTAGAATTCGTGCCTCATAACGAAATTACCGAGTATCATAATTCTTCCAAGTGGTAAAGATACCTCAAGACAAATGCTGGGCATAAAAGCCACAGGGCATAAATCTGCAAAGAAGTAAAAAGCTAACCTTTTCAAACAATATTGCTTCTCTCTCACTTACCAACTTTACATTTCCCTGTATGGCCCCAGAAGATGACTGGTTAGCCAGAGACGGGTAAGATTCCTCAAGGGAGGAACAACCTAAGACAGGCACAGTCGCAGGGGGGCCATCAGGTGAGAAATTGGGGATCAACAGAGGTGAGGCTTAGAACCCCACCCCCCCTGTTTTGAGAGAAATCTTCTGCATCCGTGGATGTTTTGTTACCCTTGTCTAGCTTGGATTAATACTTAGTCTATAGGCACACACCTGATCATCTACATTTGCCCTCTTACCGCACTAAACTATGTTTTCTACCTTTATCTTGCATCTACCTACCACTTCAGCATTTTATTTAAAAAAAAAATAATAATAATAACAATAATAATAAGGGATAAATGTGGGATTCACATATAAATCAAGTATACAAATTAAATGAATATTCATATTTGACCTGATTGTTTACAGTTCATAATGCGTGATCAAAACTGAAAGTTTCTGTGATGACTGCCCTTGCACTGTTCACCATGTAAGAACTTATTCACGATGTAAGAATTTGTTCACCACGTAAGAACTTGTTCGTTATGCTTCAGAAGATTGGAGACTGTTGAGAACTAGGCTTGGGGTTGATTGATGATTGTGTATTGAGTCCCCTATACAGAATTTTATTGTTGTTAACAACCATTTGATCAATAAATATGGGAGATGCCTTCTCAAAAATAAAATAAAATAAAATAAAATAACGCTAGCTACTTTTTCTAAAAAAAAAAAAATTCAATGGTCCAAAATGTTAATAATGCTGAGATTTGGAAACTGTCATGTAAGATTTTATTAGAAATGCAGAATCTCAGGACCACCCCAGGTCTGTTATTGAATTTTAACCAGATCTATAACTATACACATAAGAGTCTGGGAAGCACTGCTGTAGGGCACAGGGCAGGGCAGAGGCTCTGCATGCTCTAATGAGGCAGCGTCTTTCTAGGGTGGCTTATTTGTGCTCACATCAGTATTCTGATGTCAGTGTTTGTTATTATGATTTTCCCTCATCGCAACACAAGTTTCTTACCTATTGGTTTATTCCTTTTATAACAAAATCAGAAAATCGGATGTATCTTTTATTTTCATTCTTTCATATAGAGCATAGCATACTAAGTTTAATCTATAAGACATTGAAGGATATTTGAAAGGTTACATCAGTAAAACTCATAATTCCTAATCAGTCATCATAGTCTTTATAACACTAAGATTGTCCCAATCTGAACTACTCTGGTTACCTTGAATCATATCCTGAATTTTATGAAATAGGGATACACATTTTATAGAGTCACTACATCATAGTTCTGTTAGAAGATTTCATTATATGAGCAGAGCGCAGGAAGACTTCTGGTACTAGATGCAGAATGTCAGGCCTCTCCTGACATGATTCCTTTACTGATGATACCAGTCGCATTTCTCAGACTAGAAAGTGCTGGGGAATAAATAGAATGAAAGTTCATTTTTTTATTAAAAAAAAAATATTTAGCTCCCTTAGTCTGTCTTCCCATGAAGAAAAAGCACTAGTTGAAAAATAAGGGTTTCAGCTTCCCAGTTAAGTTCATTATGATTTCTCTGGACTATAAATGGCATATCCTTATTTTTTAAAGGGACAGAAATGAGACAGGGAGCATGGAATTAGGCAGAGTAGGGTGAGGGCCTCCTAAGAAAAAGCAGAGCAAAATAATTACCATCAGAACAATGTAGCAATGTGCAAAAGAAGTCCCTATTGAAACTCTGATAAGCATTAGCAAAGTCAGAGTCACACTAATTCTCTAGGGTAAAGATACCAGACTAGGAATATAGACATCTTCAGTGAGATCAGTGAAAGCTCAAAAGGCCAGCAGCAACTTGGCCTGGAATGTTTGAGTGTTCTGCAGATAAAGATAAGTGTCTCAGCATAACCTGTGACTTCACTGTATCAATTTAGATCATGACACTGTAACATTTACCTTAGCCTGCTAAAAGACCCATCTTATTTTAACCGAACCTATGTGCTGTATTTCCTTCTCTGATCCTAACCAAGTAATCTGCAACCTAGGGAAAAGATTAATTTAGTAAACAAGCCCAACTATAAACAGCACAAGAAGTTAAGAAGTAAGATTCTTAACACACTTCAGCAAACAGGCAACAACCCAGCCCACCTTGAGGGCAGGGTAAGCAGTCTTGATTTGGTCTTGATTGACGTGCGCCCGGAGAGAAACTGCTATCTTGAGAAAGAATCAGAGCAGAAAATTTCTTCTATTACTCAGCAAACTGAGCATTCTGGGACCACTCGACAGGTCTGCACCCCTAGCCCTTTACCCCCATTCCTGAAAATCCTCAACTGCGCATAAAACCCCTAGACTCTCTTGTGCCCTCCTGGAGTGAGCCGGGAGCTCTGTCCTCTCACTTTATGTCTAAATAAAAACCTGTACCTTGCTCTCCTACCTTGAGTGTTTGTGAAGCTCATTCTTCGGCATCGTGAACAAGAACCTCAGCATCAAAAATAGTTAATCAGATGAAAAGGCCATCAAGTGTAAGTGCAGCTTGAAGCCCGCGAACTGTCAAGACTCATGAGTAAAGCAGCCAGAAAGGGAAGAAAAAAAAAGACGTAGCAGATTCAGCATTGTCCAAAAGTTCAAGACCAGTGATTAATGTGTAAGGTAATGGACTTGGGAAATGAGTAAACACTCCCCACGCTCCCTGCTTTGTGCTTGAATTACTTGACAAGGGCAGAGCAAGGTGAGAAATTAAACAGGACCACAGGAGGAAAAAAAAAGAAGACAAAGGCTAGTAACAACAAAATGTGAGGTGGCTGGAGTGTGCGGGTTTGCAATCATGGAAGGTACATAATAACTTTCTTCAAAGCGGGCATTAACTGTGTTCTAATTTAAACTTCAACATGGGCCAGAATTACCAGGAGAAATTATGTGCCCTTCAGTCATCTTTTAATACTCCAGACATTTATACTTACTTGTTTCCATTTATTTGTTATTCACTTCAGCAGGCCCACTAAGAATTCAAATACATGTATTCCTGTTCAGATTTATAATGCTTAGGAAGAGAGGATACTGTATTTTGATTAAATGTTGCATTTCAGAGTATTTCAGGCTATTTCTTAAATAATTATCTAGACACAGGGGGTTATTTTTCTACAAAAAAATTTCAGAATCTAAATGCACTTCTGTTCGTTGCACCACATTTCTCAGTGGTTTGTTACCACTTGAACTTAGACTTTCTTGATTGTGTCGACAGCCTTTGTATGTATATGACACTGAGTTACATAGAGGAGCAGGTTGTGCTTTGTTTCTCAATTCTTACTCCCTTGGTTTCTTTAGCACCTACAGAGATGTATTGCACTGATCTCAAGCTATAGTATCAATAGCTTGAATTTGCCAGTCCTTTCTATGAAGGTGTATTTCTGCTTCTGTTAATCTGTTTTAAATATGCCTATCACACCTGGCACACACGGAACATTTATCAGTCTCTAAAGAAAACCTGGCAATTTCTATGAACAATTGTTACCTACTATGTTTACCTGTGTTTCACAAACTTTGAGCATTCAGCAGGAAGGGACAGTAACTGCTCACAGCCCTGGGTCTCTGTATTGCTCTAAGGTAATTGTATCTTTAGAGGTTGTCTTAAAAGTATTTGGGGTTGTCATATTGGTTCTTCTGTATACAATATTTGTAGATATCCTTGTAATGATAAGGTAATACTTATGTTTATACTTACATTTCTATTAGCTACAGAAAATATAGATTAGTTTATACTTATGCTTCTGTGTATTTTATAAATTTAATCTTTAAAGCTTGTGATTGCATATTCCTAAATCTGTTTTGATTTAACCCGAGAGAGCATAATGATAGAGAAATTCTGTTGTGATGATCGCAGCTGTCTTGGTACTTTCAAAGCACTTTGAAAGATCATTTTGACTTCTCAACATTAGACTTGTGAAATTCGTATTATTATACCCATTTCAGGGATTAGGAAAAATGATTCCTAAAATGAGTAAGCAGTTTGCTCAGCCTAGACAGAGCCAAAACTTGGCCACTAGTCCATGTTATTTTACTAAAACCCCAAAGAAAATGCTTATGAAAATCAAATAATATCCTTTTAGCTCAGTTGCTCTTGTGCTTATGGCATTTAAGGCATTAAAATAATTTTTTCTTAATTATTTCTTTTGATCCTGAGTCTTGAATTACTATGTATTGATTGAAGTGATATTTTAACATTTAACTGAATGCATGCTTATTATGAGTTACTGAGGCATAATATTAATTATTCAAGCTAAATAAACTATTTTTTGGTTTATGTCAATAATGAGCCCTTTCAAAAATCTTCCAACGTGTGATATTTTTACTGGACGTTTTAATACTTCTCATGTTTTATGCATTGAATTTTACTTAACAAGTAATCAGACAGTGGCAGTATATGAGTTCTTTGTTGCAAATATGTTATGTGAGCCATTATTTCTTCTGATCTTTCAAATTCATTATTTCATTCTCACAAATGAAAAGCAACTATGCAAGCATATATCCCAGTAATGTGACATTTCTATGATTATCAGGTATTCAGTCCTTCTGAGTTTAAAGCAGATTTTCTAAATATGCTCTGCAAGTTATACTTATTTATTTTAGGAAATCAATCATGGATTTCAGGTCTCCCTATTAAATGAAGAACTATTTTCTGAAGTTCTTCATTTCTGTTTCTTCCCTAAAGCTTACTGCTTGGTATTGTAATTATCTCTTTTCATATCAGTCTTCCTCCTTAGACTGTGAGTTCATCCAGTTAAAGGGATCTTTTTCTGTCTTGGTCTTTTTGTTTGATTCATAATACAGTGTCTAGGACATAGTTATCATTTAACACAGTATCTTTTAAAATATTTTTTTTCTGTTACTTTAAAGACCAAACCTAAACCCTAAACCATAATCTAAGTCCTCTCAGTATTCTGAGGAAGTTCAAACATAAGTTTTAAAATGATAACAAATGATAAAGGTGGATAGTCAACTCTCTGAACTCTGATATATTAGGAAATTAAATGGAATCCCTAGTAAGTAGGGTCCAAGTACACTATTAAATATCTTAGTTAGATACTTTAGTTTTTTAAATTGAAGTAGTTAACACTTTTTAGTATTTAGCATTTTTGTACTTTTTTTTGTTTAATACTGACTCAACTAACAAATTAATGATCTGCAGGGAATATTCTATTATCTTTCCATAAAACAATAATTTAAAAAGTAAAGGCTTGCATATACTAGTTTCTAATGCTATGATTAAAATAAATAATGTTGAAATTTCTGTGAAAGGAGGAGGGTAGCAAGTGACAGACTCAGTTGAATCTGCTGACTGGATAGATGTTTATCTCAATGGTTAGATGTCAGTTTGTCAGTGCAATAGCTCATGTTTTCACAGATATATCCCTGGGGTAGATGACTACATTATTTCTTCTTCATCTACCTAATTGAAAGTTAGCATGCATGTATTCTAGCCCAGGTTCTACTATTTAGTAACCCTAGAACAACTCTGAACTTCAGGTGTTAAATGGGACAATTTGAATGTGAATTAGAGACCTTCCAAACTCTGCCACTGACCCTGGAACCCTAGGCAAGTGATTCACACACTTCTGGACCTCAGTTTCCTCCACTGCAAAAGAAGAGAATTAAGATTAAGTGCTAGCTGGCTTTGGTCAGCATAATAAAATTGACACCTGTTTGTTCTGATCCATTGATGTAGCAATTTAAACTTGAAGAATGCAGTTCCTGTGAAATAGCTATTTTCATGCCTTTTCATTAACATTGCTATTCTGATGAGCATGTTTAAGCATCTAACTATATAATGGCTTTCATGTTTAAAATATTCCTATTTCCTCAACTCATGTGTGGTATACAAATCAATATCCATAAAATAAACAGATCTTTCTTGTTATGCCATCCTTGATTAACATCTCCTTTAAAGAAATAAGCTATATGAACTGGGGAGATATTAGTGGTAGCTCTGTTGGACATCCTTTTTCAATATTAGCCAAGTCATGTGTTTTTAGGCAACACCTCTTGAAGATGATAAAATAAAACTCATAGACAAGGTTCACCATTTTCCTTGTTAATTTCCAAAGAGAAGATTAAGAGAATATTTTATGATGATTATTTCCTTGTCTTTTTTGCCCTTATACTGAATAAAAATAGAATCATATTAAATGTGATGTAGACAAAGGATTAAATGATATTTAATGATTAATTAGTAAGATGCTTATCTTTTTATTCCACCCCTTTGTTTTGATCTTATTTGTGAGATCTGCCGTGCAGTGGCTTACCAGACACAGTTGACTTTTCCATGTTTTGTCTTGCTAAGTGCTGAGGTACCATGTATATTTGTGGTATTTTTCCTGATCATGTCTGAAAGATATAATTTGGCCTATATTTGTCTTTAATTGAATATTTTTTGAGAATTTCATGAAATTCTTTAGGAAGTATGAGACACCCAGGGGTATTACAAAATCTGGGCTGGAGAACACTGGCCCAGAGAATGGTTACTAAATTCTGACAGCTGTTGGGTCAATGGGCTAAGCCATTTAACCTTCCTAAACCTCATTTTCCTTAACTGTAAAACAAAACTCTCAGTGCTGACCCACATCATGGTTCAGTTTGGAAACATTAGAAAATGTTGGGAATAATCATACCCTTATGAAGTATTAACTCCTACATGTAAGTCTTCACTGAGCACAGTGTAGATACTTCAGTGAGTGGCAATAAAGGGGACAAGGGGGACAAACTATTACTTGTAGCTTGTCAGGAGCTGGGAAGTCATTCTCAGATTTTTCAGAGATGACTAATTGCGGTCCATGTCAGGGTCTATGAGTGGTGCCAGAAGGGAAATGGGCATGATCAGAAAGGAAGCAGTCATCAGTTGAGCTGGCTGTAAAATTCCCGCATAAAGCGTTAATAGAACAGTTTTGAACTTTGTTTCAGGAAGTAAATATTTATTTTGCTGAAAAAGGATGTGTGAAAAAAAAGAGAAAATGAAGTTAAAGAAAAACACTCTAGTAGATTAGGTATCAAGGGGATTAAAGAAGATAATCATGAGTCAAATCAAGTCAGAATTAGGTGGTTCTGATTTAGCATGTACTTTATTCTGACTTTTCCTTACACCCTGTGGCCTGGATGAATTAGAGTATTTTGAGATAATAAAATCATTTAGTTATTTACATTTTGACTACGGCACTAGAATTACTTGTACTACTTTTGTATGATTTATACACATAGCAACTAATATTTCTCATTTACTTGGTAACAAGAGTTACCAAGCAGGTAACTCTTGGCAGCTTGCTATTCTGTGGGTCTTGCTAAGTGTGGGTAGCTGATCATAGTGTCTCTGGTTTTGAAAAGGAAATGTGGAATAATCCAAAAAATAATAAACCGTTGCAGATAATTGAGAATTGATTATATTTCACACATTCCAAATATAGAAAGTTCTAAAGCTCTCTTCTAGTTGCAGAGGGAGTAAAGCAGCCTGTAATAAAATATTGAGTACAATTTTCTTTATACTGATACTAGAACAATGTCAGCAATCAATGAATGTGTTGTTTCAGATTTTGGATACACTTTGTTATTTCTATTCTAGATAAAATGATAAAGAGAGACATTTAAAGAACTTGCATACTTATTGCTTTAAGCTATTACATCTTCCAGCAGATGTTGAAATAAAGATTAGCCTTTTTTTGCATGTGATGGTGCGTGAACCTTTTAAGGGATCTATGAATTATTGCTTTGGTACAGCATGAGTGCAGTAAGAAGAAATGTACCTCATCCGTAATACACTGTGCAGAGTAATATCAGCTCCTTTTTTCTTATATTGCAGCGAGATATTGATCTGGTAAAATGGTACCATATTGGAGCTGTCTGTTGTGGTATTTATCATGCTGTCACATCCCGAGTGCCTTGGAGTTATTGGAAAGTGAAACTGAGAGAGTTCTGTCATTTGGTGTGGCATTCCATTCACAGGACAGTCACTACAATATTTGCAGTGGTTTACTCATTTTTCCAGCTGGGCCAACTCCATCTAAGGCAACAAGTAGGTCTTGTTATTATCGCATGTATAGTGGTATTAATAGGTCAGGTGTAACTGTCCTCCAGCGTGTCTCTCTGGTATAACATGACTCTTTTCTAGTCACTGTTTACACCGGCTTCCTGTCCCTGTGTTGATGCCCTGGGCTCATTCCTAAGGGACTAGTTTAACAGAGTGTGGCTTCAAGCCCTTTACGCTTTTATCTTATGGTAGTGAGGAGGTAAAAGATGAACTTTTATATGTAGAAAGCTTTTAGCTTCTTCCCACACTAAAATATCAGTTAATGTTAAAAGAGCTTTCAAAAATGTAAAGAGATACTGTCAATCAATGACTAGATTAAGCACTTTGATTGAATTACTTTTGTTTTGGATTTTTGCTGGCAACCTGATGATTTTAATAGAATATCATGTTTTCAAAAAAAGCAGAAATGAAAGATTTTGTTTGGGGAAATAACTATTACCTACTAATGAGTATTAATATAAAATGTATAAAGTGTCGATCATCTTTAGAAAGATAAGTTTCTGAAGTTCTCAGTAACTAAAATTTCAGCTGTAGCTGAGTGAGCAATAAAAGAAAAAGACTTTTCCTAGTTTGTGGGAATTTAAATATTTAAAAAGTTAGATAATGCTAAAGTAGGTGACTGTTTTGATAGACACTAGTGTAAAAATTATGGCTACTGGAAACCAAGACTCTTGTCTTTGGAAAAAGTGCATTTTAAATTAGCAGTTGAATAGAACTAAATATGCGAATTCATTATGTATTTAACATATGATTGTGCAACTATTGTTAATACACATTCACAGTATGCACTATGATAGCTCAGAAGGAGCCTTCAGAACCTTTATGAGTTGTGACATGAATTTATACTAAGAGCTATCCATGTTTTCTATTCTCTTCTTTAAAATGCCCACTTATTTGTTATTGCTTTAGGAAGATTAAAACCTCTAAAAAGAGGGTATTTCAGTGACTTCTTTGTTCCTTCCCCAGCCAGCATTTTTATTTAGACCATATTTATTATAAAGGTAATGCTCTAGGAATCGCAGAAACAAGATTAAGATTTTAATTATCATAATTAATAGCACTATAAATTTGATACTACATAATTGTAGATTTACTTAAGTCTTTAAATACAAGTAGCAAAACAGTAACAAATATTGATTGGAATGACTGTGAGCTTTGCATAGAAATACTGATTTTTTCATCTTATTGACATTTGACTTAGTTTACCTTATTGCCTAATATAAGATGAAGTGTACCATTACAACAGATGACAAATCATACGATTTAATATTTTGTTGACCTATAATCTGCTATTATAAGATTATGTTAGTGTTTGCCTACTCACTTTCACATGTTCTCTTTTGGCTGCTGTACATTTTTGAGGACAGATTTTTTTTTTAGCTAATTTACACATACTACACCTTACAATCAAGAGATGTGAGAGGTAAGGTTTATTTCTCTCAAGTGAATCAACATGTTTTGATAGTTACTATTTGGTCAAGATTAGAAGGTACAATCATAAAATAATTTTTATATCCTATTGAGGATTTAGATCAACAAGCCCTCACGTATTAGGAAGGGCAGAACAGTTTTGGCAAAGCCATTACTGCATTCTTGCTGTTCACTAGAATGGACAGAAATAGAGCATCACTGTCCTCGGTAAACATTTTCAATTTGATCTGTGTACATGATAAAAATCTTGGCTTCTCAGTGCATTTAGGTACTGTCATAGCTGTTGTTGCCAAATAAGAATGCAGTGTGATGTTATTATAGTAAACATCCCTTAAGCACAGCTGGCAGAATTGATCAGGGCCACATCAGAGTGAACTTCAACAGATGACTGACGCAGCAGAAACAGTAATGGAATATGCAAACAGTTCTTGCAGCGAATGCTCTGGGGATCAGGCACCATTATTTTTTACTTTGAACAGGGAAAAGGGGCAGATTTGTAACTTCCTTCCATACAGAAGGGTTCTGAGTATTATGTAAACATCTAATTGCCATTTATAATGGTGGTTAGTTACAATGCAGAACTGTAGCCTACCCTGACTATTTACATTCCATTAATTATTAAAGGAGAAAAACATAAACATGAGATAACTTTGTTTAATGTTTCACACAGGTTTCTTTTTTTTCTGGACTGTCTTTCTTTCAATTAATGTTAGTAATCAAGAATTTCTGGTTTAACTTGGACAGCCATGTGTTTCATTGCTGACTCCCACCCCTTCCTCTAATTATTACAAGAGCTAATTATGCGAACTACATATTGCTGTTTTCTTATTGTAATGATTGAATTTTTCAAAGTAAATAGGATACAAATACCAGACAACATTTATTCATGGTATTTCTTTTATTCTTGGTTTTTAGGTCAATTTACATTTCACTAATTACCAAAATTATGAAAAAGCCATGCAACTAATAGAACAATTAAATTAAACAGCACTTTTATTTCCCACTTGGGCGTTTAATTATTGAACTCCCGATAAACAATTTGCATTTTAAAGCAAAAGTAAACAATTATTTTAATAATGCACTCCATTTAAGACACATGTTAAAATACTACATTAAACTGCTATGAAGTGGTCCATTTCCTTGAAATGCTAACTTCTCCCATATTTTTTTGTTAGATCATCAATTCCTCTTTTATTCATTCATTTATGAATTCACCTATTAATTAAACAAACATAGGTGTGGCGTTGCAGCAATGTATGTTACAGTCCAGGAATAAGAAGACCATCAATAATAAAGAATCTTTAATGCAGTGAGGTAAATGGTTATTAATGGCATGCAGAAATAGAATATCCCAGGCAGCCTGGTATATCAGGGAAGGCTTCCTGGAGGAGACACCCTTTGAATGTGGACTCTAAGAATGAGTGAAGAGTGGGAAGGAGTGGCAGGAGAAGAGTGTTGTAGGCAGTGGAAGAGCATAAGAGAAAGCAGAAGTGAAGGGAATCTGACATAATTAATAAATTTTACATTTGTGCCTAACTGAGTGTCTCATACATTAGGTGTTGCCATAAATAGTTGTTTGAAAGCATGAAACTTTGAGAAAAGGAACGGTGCTTATTTTTGTCTCCCAAGTTGGCTCTTCCTCACTGGTGGTCCCCTTTCTTCATCATACCTATATCCCTCGTGCTCTGTGAATTTCCTTCCTCTGCTCAGAAAAGGGTCTGATGAATTTTCTAAATTCAGGCTTAGAAAAACTAACTTGGCACAGTAGAAGACAGAACCAGCTACATAATTTTCAGGGCCCAGTGCAAAATGGAAATATGGAGCCCTGTGTTCAAAGATTATTAAGAATTTCAAGGTGGCAGAAGCAGAGCATTAAGTCAAGTGCCAGATCCTTCTCAATGTGGAACCTGTGGAAAGAATGTGGTTTGAAGAGCTATGCTGTCTCCAAATCCTTAGCTTTCCACTTATTTACCTCTTCCTTCCTCCTCATCCACATAGTACTTGTTTTAAAAAGGGTACTATAAAAACTGTGGTGTGGAGTTCTGAGGCTTAGAGATAATGTTTATGAAACCCTTGGCACCTAGTTCGGTTCATAGTATGATGTGAATGATGAACAGCTTCTCATGTATGGTTCCTTTCAGCAATATTTACATTTCATCAATTCATCACTTTAAGTTGAAGGAATTGTTCTTTAATTGTGCATTTAAAAGATATTCTTGGAATGCAGTGATCTGAAAGAAGGACACATGAGGAAAACTTGTCAAAATATTAATAATAATAATAGTTTATATTTATTGAGAATTTATGCTAGGCCTATGCTAAATGCTGGCATTTGTGGAATTTTCCCATCATTCATTTGGTGTCATCACAGAGCTTTCATTTGATGTGTTCAACTTGTTCTTCACAAATTTCCAAATAAACCTAAAGGTGTTCTAAAATTATATATTAAATAGAAATTAGTCATTGCACATTTTTAGGCAAAGTAAATTCTCATTATTTCATATAGTATGTAAGTGTTTGGATTTTGGATTGGTGAACAGGAAAAAAATAGAAAATATTTAAAACACTTAGATTTCCTGGTTTGTGTAGTTTTCAAGTTTCAGATACAATAGAGATGAATTCATAAAATTTAATGATGCTACAAAGTTATTATACATTAGTCAAGAAAATGTCCTGTGTGGTTTGAGATTCTTGCATTATTATCTGAGCCAAAAACAAAATAAAACAAAACAAAACACTGCTCTTTGAAAATAAGGGAGGCTGATTTCTAATCAGCTCAGAGTAGAGAAGCCAAGGGCATGGGAGTGAGAATCACTGCAGTGGTAGATAGAGACACTCGTTGATCTTTATTCTGTGGAGATCTCGGGTTGATACCTAAGGAAAAGGATGTGCTGGGAATGACAGGGAAAGCAACCACCAGAAACATTATTCCAGTGGGACATCAGCCCCTTTCACTGGTTTCCCCTAAATAGATGTCCCTGTTTAAAAACTAAGGGGTTGAGCTTCTCTTTCTTCACCTATATAATGATCCTCAAGTGCCGTTTCATCTCTAAAATCCTTTAGCTGCTCCTCACAGAGAACGGTTTTTGGCCTCATGGACTTCAGTGTATGGTTTCAGAGCTGTACTTTCCTTGCCTTAAGTAATGTCTCCTACCACTCTTTGATAAGCAGTAACATCGTTACCCTGTTTCAGTGTATACCTTGATTTTTGTTTTTTCAGATTCCATTAATGGAATATGGTTCATTCATGCTAATGTGTACAATGCCATGTGTAAAGCTGGCCAGTCAGTAATAAATTTGAAGTTTAATTTGGATGGCAAAGGTATTCTAAATTTACTTAATATTTTTATAGTTGAAAGTCACCAGGTTGTCCCCAAAAGATCTCTCTGTTGTTTTTTGCTTCTCCCCAGAATAGCTGATATGTTTACCTGGCAGGATCACTCATACACTGGAAGAGCCATTTCTGACACCTCAGGAATGTGAGGGTTGACTAGGGTGGTCTCCAAAGTCTTACCTGAAATACTTATGGCCTCTTGGCCCTGAGAAAGTTGCAACAGTGCAATACCAGGGCCCATTAGGACATAATTCAATTAGAATCTCGAGGGAAATGAGCCTAGGAAGGCAGAACTCAAACTTCCCTCCTTCCTCTCATGGACCCAGGAGAGACACTCTCAAGGTAAATATAGCTCCTGAATTTATCTAAACCAAACATGCACTCAAAAAAGTCATAGAATCCCCTAGGACATCCTATATTCAGGCCAGTTTAGGCACAAGCACTTTTTCAGCAAGGAAGCCTGATTTTAATAATTCTTGTTTATGAATTCTGTACCATGTGTTGACTAAATTACATAAATAATTTTAACCCTCATCACTGTAAATGTTTTAAACCATAAACAATATTTTCCTATAAAAACTAGTTATGGTTCATCTAGTATAAAAAAGAAAATTGTGTATCATACAGCTACTTCTATATACAAATATAAATAAATAGATAAATTCAAAAATAATTATTTATAGTTGCATTAATAACTTACCAATACATATGTTTTACTAGAAAAATGTGTACTCCATGAAGCTGAATCGTTTTTGGGGGGGAATATTTAGTACACTGTATTTATGGTATATATTAAAATGTATTTAAATAAGTAAATTGAGTATGAGTTAGCAGACATAGCTTTAGTTTATAGTTAGTGAAACCATCAGGGAGTAGTCTTACTACTTCCGTAAAGGCATCTAGAAATTTCTGTAAACTTAAATTTGAGCAAGCAATGAAGGTTGACACCAGCCAGTCAAAGGCTCGATCAGATACAGAGCTAATCTGCAGATCCCACGGGGTTTCTTTTGCAGTTTCTTTCATCTGAAAATGTTAAAGATGGGCCCTGCAAGCGATGGGTTGGTGGCGTTGTGGAGATATAAGAGACTCCCTCCCAACAGGCCCTGAGAGGTAAGGTTGTACCACTGGCAGGGGGGATTTTTGCAGTGGATTTCATCTTACTGAAATCATAATGCCTGTTTTGGTGCCAGGTTTTTAAAAAAATTGTTGCAGTTAAGTGAGCTCACTTCATCCATGATCCATCAGAACCCAAGTATAATTGATTTTGGGGTTCATCTCTGAGCTTCCATTTTCCCATCTACAAAGAGAAGGACTTCATTTCTACATTCTCCTTCATCCCTATCTATGCATTTCCCCTTCATTAATCCACACTTTGGAAGAAACTTCCTTGTCAATATGTTACTTATTATAACGTAACAATTTCTCTTTATGATATTGTCTTAGTTGCTTAAATATAGGGATGACTTTAATGTTTTGAGATGTAGTTGAGGAAAGTGACAACCTCCCTAATCTCCCTGTAAAACATTGGGGAGGCTTCCCCTTTCCTGAGAATGGGCACCCCACCCCATTTTGTTTATTTAATGGCAGTTTTTCAATGTAACTGCACCCAGGTTCGTGAATTTTAAAACACCACTCCCTTTGTAACATTGGCTTTTGAACACAGAATTGCACACCTTTACAAAGTTGTTGCATGACCCAGCACTTGCTTGATGATTAGTTCTCCAAGAAGATTCACCCTGAGTTATTTCTTCACCTGATGACCTATATAGATGAAACAGATATGTTAGTAGAAACTTGAAATCTATGACTCTATCTTTCATCCAGCCTTTGGTGCCCTGGCACTGTGATTTAGAGATCCATTAGGATTTATGTATTATTGAGGTATAATGCAATTTGCATGTTCACCACGTAGTAAGAAATTATCACTTTTCTTCCCTTTTATACTGTGAGGTCAACTATGTATGATAACTATCTTTTGGAGATACCATTACTATAAAACCTTCCTTTTTCATAAGCATTTGTGTGGAGAGTACATAAGTTCTCATGATAATGAACCTCTAGTACAAGTTGAAGAGAAAAGAAGAGGTAAACTTATGCGGGGCCATATGAATTCTTTAATAACTAAGAGGTTTGTGGGAACAAATACTTGGCAGAGACTGTTTTGTAACAATAAATAAAGGTAATGAATACAATCTTTCATTATATTCAGTGACATAAAGTTCAGGACCTATTTGTATAAGTATAATTTTTTTTTAGGTTATCATTAATGTCTCGATTGTTGTCAGCAACATTTTATGCCAAGAGTAAAATACATTTCAGTTACATTTCAACTCAAATCATGCTTTTCATCATAACACAGAAGAACAGTAGTGCATAGGTTTTTTTTTTTTTCACATGAAATGATCTGGGTTGTTAATTTTCTTGTTATCATTAACTACAATTACAAAAAGAACATTACATTTATTAGGGTTCCCCCTTCACCAAGTCCCCCCCCAAACCCCATTACAGTCACTGTCCATCAGTGTAGTAAGATGTTGTAGAATCACTACTTGTCTTCTCTGTATTGCACAGCCCTCCCAATGCCCCCCTCATATTATACATGCTAATCATAATACCCCCTTTCTTTATTCCTGCCCTTATCAATCCCTTCCCTCCCATTATCCCAAGTCCCTTTCCCTTTGGTAACTGTTAGTCCATTCTTGGGTTCTGTGATTCTGCTGCTGTTTTGTTCCTTCAGTTTTTCTTTGTTCTTATACTCCACATATGAGTGAAATCATTTTGTATTTATCTTTCTCCACCTGGCTTATTTCACTGAGCATAATACCCTCTAGCTCCATCCATGTTGTTGCAAATGGTAGGATTTGTTTTCTTCTTATGGCTGAATAATATTCCATTGTGTATATGTACCACCTCTTCTTTATCCATTCATCTACTGATGGACACTTAGGTTGCTTCCATTTCTTGGCTATTGTAAATAGTGCTGCGATAAACATAGGGGTGCATCTGTCTTTTTCAAACTGGGCTGCTGCACTCTTAGGGTAAATTCCTAAAAGTGGAATTCCTGGGTAAAATGGTATTTCTATTTTGAGCTTTTTGAGGAACCTCCATACTGCTTTCCACAATGGTTGGACTAATTTACATACCCACCAGCAGTGTAGGAGGGTTCCCCTTTCTCTACAACCTTGCCAACATGTGTTGTTGCTTGTTTCTTGGATGGTGGTTATCCTTACTAGTGTGAGGTGATATCTCATTGTGGTTTTAATTTGCATTTCTCTGATGACTAGAGATGTGGAGCATCTTTTCATGTGCCTGTTGGCCATCTGAATTTCTTCTTTAGAGAACTGTCTGTTCAGCTCCTCTGCCCATTTTTTAATTGGATTATTTGCTTTTTGTTTGATGAGGTGCATGAACTCTTTATATATTTTGGATGTGGATCCTTTATCGGATCTGTCAATTATTAATATATTCTCCCATACTGTAGGGTATCTATTTGTTCTATTGATGGTGTCCTTTGCTGTACAGAAGCTTTTCAGCTTGATATAGTCCCACTTGTTCATTTTTTATTTTGTTTCCCTTGCCTGGGGAGATATGTTTATGAAGAAGTCACTCATGTTTATGTCCAAGAGATTTTTGCCTATGTTTTTTTCTAAGAGTTTTATGGTTTGATGACTTACATTCAGGTCTTTGATCCATTTTGAATTTACTTTTGTGAATAGGGTTAGACGATGATCCAGTTTCATTCTCTTACATGTAACTGTCCAGTTTTGCCAGCACCATCTGTTGAAGAGACTGTCATTTCCCCATTGTATGTCCATTGCTTCTTCAACATATATTAATTGACCATATATGTTTGGGTTAATGTCTGGAGTCTCTATTCTGTTCCACTGGTCTGTGGCTCTGTTTTTGTGCCAGTACCAAACTGTTTTGATTACTGTGGCTTTGTAGTAGAGCTTGAAGTTGGGGAGTGAGATCCACCCCACTTTATTCTTCCTTCTCATGTCGGCTTTGGCTATTTGGGGTCTTTGGTGTTTCTATATGAATTTTTGAATTATTTGTTCCAGTTCATTAAAGAATGTTGGTGATTTGATAGGGATTGCATCAAATCTGTATATTGCTTTGGGCAGGATGGCCATTTTGATGATATTAATTCTTCCTAGCCAAGAACATGGGATGAGTTTCCATTTGCTAGTGTCCCCTTTAATTTCTCTTAAGAGTGTCTTATAGTTTTCAGGGTATGGGTCTTTCACTTCCTTGGTTAGGCTTATTCCTAGGTATTTTATTCTTTTTGATGCAATTGTGAATGGAATTGTTTTCCTGATATCTCTTTCTATTAGTTCATTGTTAGGTATAGGAAAGCCACAGATTTCTGTGTGTTAATTTTGTATCCTGCAACTTTGCTGTATTCTGATATCAGTTCTAGCAGTTTTGGAGTGGAGTCTTTAGGGTTTTTTATGTACAATATCTTGTCATCTGCAAACAGTGACAGTTTGACTTCTTCACCAATTTGAATTCCTTGTATTTCTTTGTTTTGTCTAATTGCCGTGGCTAGGACCTCCAGTACTATGTTAAATAACAGTGGGGAGAGTGGGCATCCCTGTCTTGTTCCCAATCTCAGAGGAAAAGCTTTCATCTTCTCACTGTTAAGTATCGTGTTGGCTGTGGGCTTATCATATATGGTCTTTATTATGTTGAGGTACTTGCCCTGTATACCCATTTTGCTGAGAGATTTTATCATGAATGGAAGTTGAATTTTGTCGAATGCCTTTTCAGCATCTATGGAGATGATCATGTGGTTTTTGTCTTTTTTTTTTTGTTCATGTGGTGGTTGATGTTGATGGATTTTCGAATGTTGTACCATCCTTGCATCCCTGGGATGAATCCCACTTGATCATGGTGTGTTTTTTATGTATTTTTGAATTCGGTTTGCTAATATTTTGTTGAGTATTTTTGCATCTACGTTCATCAGGGATATTGGTCTGTAATTTTCTTTTTTGGTGGAGTCTTTGCCTGGTTTTGGTATTAGGGTGATGTTGGCTTCATACAATGAGTTTGGGAGTATTCCCTCCTCTTCTATGTTTTGGAAAAGTTTAAGGAGAATGGGTATTATGTCTTCTCTGTATGTCTGATAAAATTCCAAGGTAAATCCATCTGGCCTGGGGGTTTTGTCCTGGATAGTTTTTTGATTACTGCTTTAATTTCTTTGCTGGTAATTGGTTTGTTTAGATTTTGTGTTTCTTCCTTGGTCAGTCTTGGAAGGTTGTATTTTTCTAAGAAGTTGTCCATTTTTTCTAGGTTTTCCAGCTTGTTAGCATACAGGTTTTCATAGTATTCTCTAATAATTCTTTGTATTTCTGTGGGGCCTGTCATGATTTTTCCTTTCCCATTTCTGATTCTGTTGATGTGTGTTGATTCTCTTTTTCTCTTAATAAGTTTGGCTAGAGGCTTATCTATTTTGTTTATTTTCTCAAAGAACCAGCTCTTGCTTTCATTGATCTTTTTCGATTGTTTTATTCTTCTCAATTTTATTTATTTCTTCTCTGATCTTTATTATGTCCCTCCGTCTGCTGACCTTAGGCCTCATTTATTCTTCTTTTTCCAATTTTGATAACTGTGACATTAGACTATTCATTTGGGATTGTTCTTCCTTCTATAAATATGCCTGGATTGCTATATACTTTCCTCTTAAGACTGCCTTTGCTGTGTCCCACCGAAGTTGGGGCTTTGTGTTGTTGCTGTCATTTGTTTCCATATATTGCTTGATCTCTATTTTAATTTGGTCGTTGATCCATTAATTATTTAGGACCATGTTGTTAAGCCTCCATGTGTTTGTGAGCCTTTTTGCTTTCTTTGTACAATTTAGTACTAGTTTTATTCCTTTGTGGTCTGAGATGTTTGGTAGAATTTCAATCTTTTTGAATTTACTGAGGCTCTTTTTGTGGCCTAGTATGTGGTCTATTCTGGAGAATGTTCCATGTGCACTTGAGAAGAATGTGTTTCCCTTTGCTTTTGGAAGTAGAGTTCTATAGATGTCTATTAGGTCCATCTGTTCTACTGTTTTGTTCAGTGCCTCTGTGTCCTTACTTATTTTCTGTCTGGTGCATTTATCCTTTGGAGTGAGTGATGTGTTGAAGTCTCCCAAAATGAATGCATTGCATTCTATTTCCTCCTTTAGTTCTGTTAGTATTTGTTTCACATATGCTGGTGCTCCTGTGTTGGGTGCTTATATATTTATGATGGTTATATCCTCTTGTTGGACTGAGCCCTTTATCATTATGTAATGTCCTTCTTTATCTCTTGTGACTTTCTTAGTTTTGAACTATACTTTGTCTGATACTACTACTACAACACCTGCTTTTTTCTCCCTGTTGTTTGCAGGAAATATCTTTTTCCATCCCTTCACTTTTAGTCTGTGCATGTCTTTGGGTTTGAGGTGGGTCTCTTGTAAGCAGCATATAGATGGGTGTTGCTTTTTTTCCATTCTGTTACTCTGTGTTTTTAATTGGTACATTCATTCCATTTATATTTAGGATAGTTATTGAAAGATATATACTTATTGCCACTGCAGGCTTTAGATTCGTGGTTACCAAAGGTTCAAGGTAAGCTTCTTTAGTATCTTATTGCCTAACTTAATTCACTTATTGAGCTACTATAGACATTGTCTGCTGATTCTTTATTTCTCTCCCTTCTTATTCCTCCTCCTCCATTCTTTATATGTTGGATGTTTTATTCTGTGCTCTTCTCTGTTTCCCTTAACTGGTTTTGTGGGTAGTTGATCTATTTTTGGCCATTAGGTAGTATTTGCTTGGTCTGCTTTCTTTGCTGTGATTTTAATTTCTCTGGTGACATCTCTTAAGCCTTAGGGGTGCTTCCATGTAGAACAGTCCCTCCAAAATACCCTGTAGAGGTGGATTGTGGGAGGCAAATTCCCTCAACATTTCCTTGCCTGGGAATTGTTTAATCCCTCCTTCATACTTAAATGATAATCGTGCTGGATACAGTATTCATGGTTCAAGGCCCTTCTGTTTCATTGCATTAAATTTATCATCCCATTCTGTTCGGGCCTGTAAGGTTTCTGTTGAGAAGTCTGATGATAGCCTGATGGGTTTTCCTTTGTAGGTGACCTTTTTCCTCTCTCTAGCTGCCTTTAAAACTCTGTCCTTGTCCTTGATCTTTGCCATTTTAATTATTATGTGTCTTGGTGTTGTCCTCTTTGGGTCCCTTCTATTGGGAGTTCTCTGTGCTTCCATGGTCTGAGCAACTATTTCCTCCCCCAGTTTGGGGAAGTTTTCAGCAATTATTTCTTCAAAGACACTTTCTATCCCTTTTTCTCTCTCTTCTTCTTCTGGTACCCCTATCATGGGAATATTGTTCCATTTGGATTGGTCACACAGTTTTCTTAATATTCTTTCATTCCTGGGGATCCTTTTGTCTCTCTCTGCGTCAGCTTCTCTGCGTTCCTGTTCTCTGATTTCTATTCCATTAATGGCCTCTTGCACCTCATCCCATCTGCTCTAAAGTCCTTCCAGAGATTGTTTTATGTTTGTAATCTCCCTCCGGATTTCATCCCTTAGCTCTTGCATATTTCTCTGAAGATCCATCACCATGGTTATGACCTTTATTTTCAATTCTTTTTCAGGGAGATTGATTAGTTCTATCTCCCCAGATTCCTTCTCAGGGAAGGATGTCTGGGTTAGCATGGTCTGTATCAAATTCTTCTGCCTTTTCATGGCGAGAGAGGCAGTCGGGGGAAGCTGGTACGTGTGTTGGCTGGGAGCACGTCCCTTCTCGCTGGTTTGTGGCCTTCCTCTCCCTTTTCACGATGCGCTGGGTTCTCGCAGGTGTAGATGTAGCCTGGCTGTTGTCCCATATCTTCTGGTCTCTCTTTTAGGGATAGTTGTATTTGTTGAATTTTCAAAAATATTTATGGTTTTGGGAGGAGATTTCCACTGCTCTACTCATGCTGCCATCTTGGCTGCCCTGGACTTAGGTCTTTTTTATATGCGTATTTGACCTCTTTATTTTTTCCATAACTCTATTTCCAATATATTTTATCTGATTTGTTTTATACCACTTAAAAATCTTGCCCAGCTCTTTCCCTTGACTTAACTTGTTCTATTACGATTCATTTCTATCACCTTATTTGATGCTTTATTTTCCATACTTTATTCTTTTTCTCTGCACCTTTTGCATCTTTCATTTTATAGATCAAGTCCTTTCTGCTTGTTTGAATTTGGAGATTTTTAGTATTGTAATGGTTTTATATCATTATTATGTGAATTTCCTCCTCAGTTTCTTACATGTGTCAATTGTAGCATCATCTCAGCACACCCAGGAAGTATTCTTACCTACTCTCACCTGTGATTTTGCTTTTTACATCATCATGCCTCTTACTTCAAGGGGATATTTCCTGAGGCTGTACTTCTGGGTTATTTTGGATATGCTACATTTTCATGTATTTTTTAAAATTATACAATAAACATCACTAACATCAATCCTTATTTCCACAAACCTAATAACATATTCCTATGTTTATATTTTTCCCTACTGGAATATTTCCTCTAAGAAAATTTTCAAACAGATCTCTGTGAGATACTACTTTGGAGGTCTTATTTTCTGATAACATGTTTTTCTGTGTCCTCACGTTTAAAAGACCTTGGCTGAATGTACAGGCTTAAAACTTGTTTTCTTTCAATTTTTAAAAATGTTATTGCCTTGCATTCTTTTCTCCAATGTAGCTGCTGAAAACCCAGATGTCAATCAAATCAATTTTTCATTAAAGGATGATCTGACATTTCATCATTTCGTCAGGATGTTACAAAACAGAATATTAATCATTTTACAATTATAAAGTTAACTAAAATATCAATGCAGTACAAAAGGAATTAAAACCTTCCTGAGACATATAAGTATACAGGAAAATTAGGTATCACACAGTCACTCCGTGAAAAAAAAACATAAGAAAAAACAATGATAGGGGCAATCATTAGATCCATGTATGGTTTATACTTGGAACTTTCAAGGATTTAATGCTGACAGCTGGCAGCCAGCCTAGCAAGCTATCTGTCCAAAATTACTCTTTTGTCAAGGAGAATAAGAGGAATTAGGTTTTCTCAGTGATGTGATGAGAGATGTGTTATATTTCTTTTTAATAATTCAAAATAAAGGTAAGTAAAACTGGAGAGTAAGAAATAATGTACCTTTTATGTACTAAATTTGAGGAAAACTACCATATTTTTATGAATTTGAAAGGATATCTATTGTAAGTTGCATCCCTTTTTAGAAGTGTAGTTTTGAATTGATGCTATGTTATTTAAAAACGACATGATTCCAAACAATTAATGGAAAGAAGATAATTATCTTCTTAATTCTTAGAATCTGAATTTTTTGAAAGCTTAGGTGTATTCACACATGGTCTGTTTTCATAAAAATTGAATCATGCCACCTGCTCCTATGGTTAAAAACCAATCAAACAAACATGCTGTAGATGTACTTGAGATTCCATGATCAAAATCAACCTCTCAACAAAGCATGGAAGACTACGATAATTGCAAAAGAGAATACAAATTACATAAGACTAAAAAAAAATTAAACTAAGTAAACCAGAAGATCTAGTTGTTTATTAAGTGATTCATGAACTGGGCACCATCCCATCTTGCAAGTAGAGGGGGCGTTTGAGATTTGTACAAAATGGAAGGCTTTTATAGGAGGGGCGATGGGATGTGAAGTTATTAACAAAAGAAAGGAGGGGTTTGTTTCAGGCGAGGACATCTTTTTGGTGGAAAAGGAATGGCAGGTTTTTATCATGCATATCGCCTCATTAGCACTGGTCAGGAAATTTCAGATTGTTCAAAGGTGAATCCGTGAAAGAGGTTGAAACTGTAATTGTCTTGCTTTGCTGTTGTGACGTGGGTAGCAGATGACTTCATTTGGGGCTTTCTTGTTTTTCAACAATCCCCCTTGTGATCACCCTCTCAGCATAACTGAGTAAGAGGTGTGTTTACAAAAAGTCAGGCCTAGATACAGCGGGAGCAGGAATGCACAGTGAGCGCGACGGCGGGCCTGCGGGGCGGCTGCGGGACCGTAGCTTGGTCTCGCGGCGTTGCCCTTCGGCGCCCTCGCGTGCTCCCGCTGACTCCAGCTTTGACAGCGGTGGGACGCGCGAGTCGTGTTGCCGTAGAAACATCGGAACCCAGGCTGGCGCGGGGCAGCCGTAAGAGCTGGAGGCCGTTAGGGCTGGGGACCGTTAGGGCTGGCGGCCGTTAGGGCTGGACCAGGGGATTTTTTCTCAGATCCTCACCATAAGAACCTGGTGGGGAAAATATCTCAAAATTATAGGGGCTCCTCTATGATTGGGGCCCTAAATGTTTCTCACTCTCACATGAGTCCTTGCTCAGCTTCCAGCCATTCATCATGATTACTAGTGAAGTTCAATGGTCCCACCCTCCCCACTCCAGTGGCTTCTGTTGTATCTCTCTGGATGCACCTGTCTCTCCAGAGTTCAGGGTATGGCTTACCTTGAACTTTCAATTCTCTGATGGATCTAAAAAAAGCCATAGATTTTTAGTTTATCCAGATATTTCTTGTTGTAAAGATGGGAATGGTGAGTTCCAAGCTTTTTACACGTCAGAGTAGAAACCAGAAGTCTGCAAACTAAAATAACATCCCTTTTTTTTTTTTTTTTTGCCTGTCAGATTGGCAAACTTAATATTCAGTGTTAGAGAGGGCAGAAGTGCGTGTTCTCATATGCTGCCAATGGGAACCTGAACTGGGTGTCATCTTTCTTGAAGGCAACTTCACATTATCTAAGTTTAAAATGCACAACCCCTTTGACCTAGCGATCCCACTTCCAAGATTTTATTCTACAGGTAAAGCACACACAAGTGTGAAAATATGTATGTCCAGGAACATTTCCTAAATCATGGTCTCCAATAACGATAAATTGGAAATCTAATGTTTTATCAATAGAAGAATGGTTAAAAATCAACAGTTAGGATTTATTTACTCTGTGGCTATGGTGCAGCCCACTAAAAATGTAAGTAGGTTAATATACTAAAATGATAACATGTCCATGATACTCTGCCATGTGAAAATCAAGTTATGAGAACTTGCATAAATATGATGTTATCTCTGCAAAAAACAAAACCACCAACACTCTATTTGTACATGGGGTGTGGGAGTGGGTATGAACAGATATGTATTTAAATCTTCATGGATAAAAGTCTGAAAGTGCAAACACCAAATTCTAGCCGTTAATGGCTTCTCCTTTAGCAAGGATGGGAAGCTTCCGATTTTAGGGGAGATTAACACCTTTTAAGTAAGTATGTGTTATTTTTATGCTTAAAAACATACACGTAAAGGAAGCAGATCCTATTCCTCAGTTAAAGAAAAAAACTGTCTGGGAAAAGATGGCAATAACCCTTAGTTCATATTTCTAAACAATTCCAGGAATCTTAAACAAGTTGCATTTTCGTCTAAATAAAAGACCTCTTGGGAATGGAGCAGAGAAGGAAACCCACTTCTCTGCCTGTGGGACAGGTTGGCTAACCTTAGCCTGTGCAAGAAGGAGCTCAGGGCCTGTGTCCATCTAACTCATCGTAGTCACTCTGGTGTCCACACCATGTCAAGTACCTCAGTATATATTGGTTGCTTTAATCAATTAAGTGGAAAAAAGTGACAATGGTTTCGTGACAAATTACTATACCATGTACCATAGGGGAGTCTGGCAAGCAGTTGAACAGAAGTTTCTCTGTTGTTACTGAGTTTAGAGTCTAAACTCAAATTCGAAATTTAAATAGGAAGTTACTGGCCCAGAGCATTGCTGAGGAAATTAGTGGGAGTGAGAAAGGGTGCGGCTCATTGACTGAGAATCCTTCTCATACTGAATTAACAACTGCTATCCTCTGCTCAACTTTCTCTCTGCCAGCTCACAAAAAGGATCACTTACTCAGGAAATTACCCACAAGTATAACATTTTAATTGTAATTTTTACATTCAGAAAGATTATAGCAAATGGGGCTAGAATCAGGTTTACCTGGGGGATTAGTGGGTTAAAGTGTGTTTCCACAAGCTATTAGGAAGAAATTAAAGAGGAGACAGATGGAGGTTTATGAAGTTTATCGAGCACCTCCGAACTGCTCACTGAGGTATTCCCCCTGGAGTTCTTTTCACTGCATTTTATGATCCTTCTCTAGTAAGTGGAGACTATTTTTCCATGCATAAATCAGTAGGCCTGGGGAAGATAAGTAAAACATATTTTCTTTGGAAGAATAATGTCCTATGGGAGACAGAAATATCTTCAGGCATTTCAGATCGCAGCAATTCCAAAACCTTGGTTAGTTGCAAACTCTAATATGGATTTTTTGGGGGTGTGGCTAAGAGGAATGAGTCAAGAAGGGACAAGTCAAATTGCCATGATTTTTATAGAAATGACTTAACCCAGGAGGCAGCAGCTTTCAGGGTGATCAGTATGTAACCATTTAAGTGCTCCTTGTCTTCTGTATTATGTCAGCACTGATGTTTAGAGCAAAGGTGGTTTTGATACCTAGATGAGGTGGACGTTTAAGTGTATGGTTCAGTAGTGTTAAACATTTTCACACGTTGTCCACAGATCTCTTGAACTTTTCATCTTGCAACACTGAGACTCTGTGTCCCCTAAACACTGATGCCCCTTGCCCTCCCCTTGCCCATGGCAGCCCCCTTTCTACTCAATCTATGATTTTTGACTGCTTTTGGTGCGTCATGTGAGTGGAGTGGTATAGTGTTGGTCCTTCTGTGACTAGCCATTTCACTTAGCTTTATGTCCTCAAGGTTTGTCCGTGGTGTAGCCGTAACATTCCCTCCTTTAAAGGGCTGCCTGATACTCCATTGACTGCACAGGCCACATTTTCGTTATCCATTCATCCCTTGAGGAGGATGGGTTGCTTCCAACTTTTGGCTTTTGTGAATAGTGCTGCTGTGAACACGGAGGTGCAGATCTCTGCAGAAACCTGCTGTGAGTTCTTCTGGGCACCTACCCAGAGGCGGGACTGCTGGATCACATGGAAACCTTTTGTCTTTGTAATTGAACGTGTGCAGGCCTTTTGTGAGAGTAGCAGGAGCTATGAGCTGTGCAAGTCGGATTCCATGCTATATGAGCCCCACTGTCACTGTGGGTCCTCTTCTCCCCCCTGCCCATGGGAATACCTATAAATACTCTCCTTGATAATCTCTCCCTGAGAGATTAATTGTACAGATATTATCACTGTGACTTCTTTCCTGTTGTGCCAGAAAACGTCCTGCATCCTCAGATCTCCCAAAATAAACACCAGATTCATTGGGCCAGACTTCATTTCTGGGTATGCACTGCTGTACTCGCAAGTGCATTACTCCAGAATGTTCCATCCAGGCCATAGAGAGAGGCCTGGACAGAGAGAACCAGGAGGAAACTCAGGGGCACAGAAGCCAGATGCAACATGTCTGTTATCACCCACTGTTGACCAGAAAGTGGACCAAAATATGTCTCCCAAGTTGTGGGCTGCATGTCCACTGTGCAGTATTTTGGAAACTTTAGTTATTATGACACAGCAAGAAACTGCCATGTGATGGTTCAGTACTTGGCTGTGTATGTGTCACAAAGCAACACTTACCTGTGTGATGAGCTGACATTTAATACTCTAGTCCCCTTTTCTCAGGTGTTGTTTGCCTTTAGCATTGGGTACAGTCCACTGGGCACAAACCATACTTCTAGGACCTGGTCGGTGGGTAATATTGTAACATTCCAGAATATCTCGCTTGGCTTTGATGAATTTGCATATCCTCAGGGATGGAGAGAAATTCATCTCCTTGTCAATGGGTAATAACCTGGGCAACTGAGGGCATGTCTGAACCTGAGAGGTTAAGGGGAGGGGCTTGCTTGCTTCTTCTGGAGTAGGGGAGAGAGATGTGCTGGACTGCAGTTTGTAAGCAATAAATGGGTTTTAAACTTTATTACTCCCTTTGACTGATTTTGGATTTTAAAGGTATTTTGCCCCAGGATTTCCTGTCCCCAGACTTACAGGTCTTACCCTTTCCATCCCTGCTTCCTCTGGCTTGGTTCCATTTTGTTTGTTTCTTACAGTCATTCACATCTTCTGATCAAAGGAAGGCATTCTGGTGGACACTGACTTGTGCAGGAACACCCAGGGGGCTCTATCTCTAGAGATCATCTCTGGGTATGGGTTTGCCCCTCTAGACACTGAGAATCACATCTTTCTCCCCAAAGCTTTTTTGTTTCTGAACCTCATCTAATATGGTCTATTTTTTTCTGATCCGAGTTGTTGCTCAGTGAAGAGATACAGATACATACAGGGGCTGGTAGTATAATCGAAAAAGATTAATTTTCTAGGGTGTCTGTATTTTCTACGCAATAGTAGAGGCATTAGTCAATGTTCCTCCATTCACCTACCTACAGAGTGGAGATAGCCTAATTTTTTAAAGATTGTGGTTTGTTTACTTCTTCCTCACATAATAATTAGACATTTTTACTGCTTTCAAAAGACGAGTATCATAGCCATGTTGCATCCATCCCGCTGTTCAATGAAAATAGTGACTTTCAAAAAATGTTACATATAAAACAACCACACTGAATTCCAAAGGTGTATTGGAGACCATTAGACTTTCTGAAGGATCCGGGGTAGGCCACTTGCAGATGTCAGGGCAGCAGGGCTCTGTGGGCTCCACGACTGGGTGGCGTGGGTGCAGGAAGCGCAGCCCGCGCCCTCCGCTCCCCTCAGCCTGAACCTAGGAAGGCCCGCTACCTGGGAAGGAGAATTCTCTACTAGATATGGATACTGTCCAAACACTGGGAGCTCATTGCTGGTGGGCGGGAACATGTGGGGAAGTCTCCCACCCTCCACTGACTGTCTGTGAATGAAACTGTACGTACATCTCCCAGGACAGGAAGTGATGCAGAAGAGACAGTTTACCAGTGTGTGGTACTGGTGGCAGAGAAGTTCTTCATTCTTCAGAGCACTTTCTATACTAACAATTTGTGATAGTTGTGTGGTTGGTGCCGACAGAAAAGGACTTCTGTAACTAGGTGTAATTCCGGGGAGAGGAAATCCCAGGGCAAAAAACCTCTGAAAACTGCAATCAGTCAAAGGGAGAAATAAAGTTTAAAACCCGTTTATTGCTTACAAACTGCAGTCCAGTGCTGTCTCTCTCCCCTGCTCTAGAAGAAGCAAGCAAGCAAGCAAGCCCCTCCCCTTAACTTCTCAGGTTCAGATATGCCCTTGGTTGCCCAGGTAATTACCCCTTGACATGGAGATGAACTTCTCTCCAACCCTGAGGATACACAAATGCACCAAAGCCAGGAGAGATATTCTGGAAATATTACAATTTTACCCACAGGCCACCCCTCCAGAAATCTCACCTTATAATCTACTTGTTCCCCTTTTTCTGCAATAGTCCCTGGGCAAGAAAACTGGAGCACTGTGACCAGACTAATGATATAACAATAGTGACAGCAATAGAATCTTGACCATCCTCAAGCTGGAGAATTCAGCTAGGTTCAAAGTCTTATGCAGATTAAGTCCATAGCTCGTCCATTCCATAGGCAGGCAGTAGCCGAGGGTTCAGAGCAATCATCATGCGGCAGCTGCAGTCAGGGGGCGTATTCAGGTCACGAGGACCGTGGGAGAAAAAAACATTAAGGGTGATAAGATACATGTTTTAATGACACCAGCATAGGCAAATCTTGTCCATCAGGTAGGATACATGCAAGAGAGTATTCCTGTGATAAAACAGTGGCAGGAACGGGATCTCGTCCTGGTCTAGTATACCACACTTTCACCCCCTCCCTGTAGGAGTTACATATGGGTCGATATATAGAGCTATGGGAGGTACATGCACTGGCCATAAAGATAAAACTTCCCCGCAAGATGCTCTTACCTCCTGGATGTTTTGGGTACACTACTGTGACCTTTGGGGGCCATTCAACTGTTATTCCAGGAATACACAGGAGGCCAGCTTCCAGGCCTTTCCCCCAAGGTGCCAGAAGGCCCAGTCATTGCTGCTCCATGGGTCGAAATGTCCAGGGTCAGGTCCATTCAACAGTGTCTCCAGGGGCTGGCAGCAGGATGTTGCTCCGCTGGCCATATCTTGGCTTCAATAACTTCCTTGGTTTGGACGTACAATTGTATAGTAGAGGTAGCGAGGTGTGTGAGCATATCCACGGGGCTCAAAGCTCCTTTACGTGGCTTCTCATTCAAACACCGCGGCACTGTCCATAGGTGAACTGACCAACCATGTAGTCTGCTGCTGTCTGACTTTAGGCCAGATTTCAACAAACTGTTGTACCTCTCTATCATACTTGCCCTGAGAGGATGATATGGTACATGAAATTTCCACTTTATTCCTAATTGCTGCACCCATTCTTGTAACGCATGTCCAGTAAAGTGGGTGCCTTGATTGCTCTCAATCACCTCCGTCCGGCCATAGGCTGCAAAGAGAAGCTCCAGGCCGGCCTCTCTTGGTGGTTTGCTGATCTGCACAACGTGCAGGAAAAGCAACCAATAGTCCAGTAGCCATGTCCACACAAGTCATGGGATAGTGATATCCTTTTGATATGGGCAGAGGCTCAATATAGTCTATTAGCCACTGGACAAGGGGTATTGGCCCCCTTACTATTGTCCCATGTTGCTGTGGGACTCGGTGTAAGTCCCTCTTAGAGCACACAAGGCACTGCTTCTGGGCTCTGCTGACTTCTTCAAATGTCAATGGCAAGCCCCACTGACGAGCTACAGGCCACACTGTCTTTTGCCCCTCTTACAACAAATGCTGGTGTAGCCATTGGGCCACATCAGAGGCTTTCCTTCTAGCCAGAGAGCTGGCCAGAGGCCAGAGTCCCAAATCCTGTAAACAGTGGTAGTAATAGAGTACCCCCAACAACAGCCTTAACTTCCTTTCCCAAATTGATACTCATTGTTTCTGGCTTACACTCTTTGTTCATGGCTCACATCTTTTACTGAAAAGTAGAAAGGAACCAAAGGGAATTAAATTTATTGGACCTTAGATTTATTGAAACTCTATGCAGAACAACGATTAAGAACATGGGAATTGCAGTCAGATACATCACGGTTTAAATTCCTGCTTAGGACTTAACTGCTGCAGTTTGGCAAGTCACTTAATCTCACTGTCCTCATCTGCAAAATGGGGGCAATAATACCACCTTCCAGGTTTTCTGACCATTAAATAACAAATCTTAATGTTTGGAACAGACTAAGAAGGAAGTTTATACAATAGTTAATATGATCAAGTCTCTTCCCATTTCCTGGGGCCAAGTGCTTTACATACTTATCAACCTTATAAAATGGACTTAGGACTGAAAAATGTAGTCAGTTGTACAATAGCAGAAATTTATGTAGCGGTGGGAGTGTGCTCGTAGCAGTATATTTCCAAACAATATTGTTAGACACACTTTTCTTGGTTGAAATTTGATAAAAGCTAGGTAGGAGAAAATTCCAGACAACATGCTCTGATGAGCACCTTAAGCTGATACTCCTCGTTTCTGGATGAGGGAGGAGCACACCTCAGCATATGGTTTGAAAGCCCAGGAGCCCCTTTGGCAGGACGCTGGCGCCTTTGTGGGACACTTGGCTGGGAAGGGCCATCCCACCTGCTTGAGCTGGAGGGCTGAGGACCCTTTACTGGCTGTTGTCCTCCTGTTGAACTCCGTGCAGTAAGCACCGCTTACGTTCGTAGGCACTTTAGCGGATAACCCGTGGCGCCTCTGTACGAGAGGAAAGCGGGGTCCCACGCAGAGGTGCTACTGTCAGTCCATCCTGATACCTCACATTCTCGTTCAGCTTTGCAGCTAACACTGGACCCCAGGCACAGCCGCGAGTAAGGGGAGGCGCCTCCCTCTGGGGATTCTTGCAGAACCTAAGCCCTTCCACAGCCTTGGAGGACTGCTTTCTCCTGCCTTAGCGGGGCAGCGAATAGATCCCGTGCCAGGTAAGGGCCGCCAGGGCCTGAGAACTGGAGCTCAAGCCACATAGCCTGGACAGGGCGGGACGAGGGAGCGGGGCGGGGCCGGGGCTAGGGGGCGGGACCTGGAGGGACAGCGAGGCCCGGGGGGCGGGGCGGGGCTTGCGGGCGGCGGCGCGCTCGTGGTGGGGGCGGGGCAACAGCCGCAGGGCGCGCCGTGAGCAGACAGCATGGGGACGGCGGTCGCGGCGGCATTACCTGCGCGTGGGAGTTTCGACCACTCGCGGGCGTACCGCGCCCGCTTGGTGGCCGCTCGCTGTGTGCGGCCCCGGGTGGAGGCTGGCTGCCTCTTGGACGAGTTCGTGCGCTATGTGGGCCCGGGGCTGAGTGCCCGCACCCGGTGGGGGGGCGGCTCCGCGGAGGACCTGTAGTCCTGAGGTAAAGACGGAAGGCGAGCTGCGGGTGAGGTACCTGGAGGAGGAGAACCGAGGTGAGGGGCGCGGCGCTTCCGGCCGCCGGTCCTAGGAAGGGGTCGCGTGTCCGGGCTGTCGTTAGCGTCCGTCGGACTGCCCGGTGAACGCCGCTCCCCTCCCCCGCCCCAGCCTCGCGCCTGCGTAGCGCTTCCGGTGACTAAAGGTGTGCCACGGAGCAGCCCGCGTGCCTGTCCGGGCGGCCTCACTCAGCGCCGGAGACAGAAATGCACTTTACGCCCTCATCTCTACACGGCCAAGTCAGTCAACCGCGTGTGTGATGTTTGCTTCGTGGTTTTGTTCTTGCTTTGTAATTGTTTTCTGTCAACTCGTATCAGGGAGGGAATTTTAGAAGCTGCAGAGAGAATGCACTTTATCATTCCGTACAACCGTACATTGAAAGCTGTTCACAGCTTTTCCCCCTTGTTCAGCTGGAACAGTTTTTTCCCTTGTCCATTTTTATATTAGAAAGTTGGTTTTGGGAGAATATTCCACTTAAGTTAAAAAGTTTTGAACCTTTATTTGTCTTAAGTTTCCGCCCTGAGCCCTGAAGATGCTAGTGTGGGTGATACTGATCTTGCCTTTGAGCAACCTACATTGGGAGGAAACCGGTGAATTAGCAACACAATACAGGAGAAAAAAGTGGGAAGGAGGGTGCTTGCCCTTTGGGAAAGATCATTCCGTTTCATTTGCCGCGTGCGGAAAAGGTAAAGGGATCCTGATAAGCAAAGAGTGTTGATTTTCAAGGATACTTCTGATGAAAGGTAATGGCATTATTACATCTTTATTTCAAAAGCAGAACTGAGTGGTAAATGATTTTTTTTTCTCTGTTACACAAAAGATTGCTTGGTTAGAAAGCCTTTTTTACTTCTTTACGTCGTTTTAGTCTTGGAAATGATATGTTATTATTTAATGTCTGCACAGCGAGCTTGAAAGCACCTAATAGTGAATGGTTTGGAAGTGAAGTACCTTCTGCTCACAGATACGGATCTTCTCAGTCACACCTGTACCAGCTGTCATCCCAGCCATACTGCTGTGATTTAATTAGTCTGTTTATGTCCTTTCTAATATTTCCAACTCTATGAAAGGGCAAATGTGACAGGGACATTTTCCCTCTCTGGTTCTGCAGACTGAAGAATGTGGCGTACATCTGATATGTGGGGACACAGGATTGAATCACCATTCCTGTCAGTTCAAGCTGTTGATAAATTGTTCAGCCAAGAAGGGTACTTACTTCCTTGGGGTCATTTGTAGTCTGAGAGTAATAATCTTTTATCAGTGCGATTTACGTCTTTATGGTACATATTTAAATTTTTTCATTAACTGAGTTCATACAAAATTACATTTTAGGATTTCTCAAAAAAGTTCATTTTTTTAAATGAAAATTCAAAAAATGGGTTTTTTGTCTGGAGTACAACTGCATAGCTTGGGGTTTTGGGGAAAGCATGTTTTATACAAGATACTACATGTCAGGGTATCCAGGGAATGGGGCCTTCATCTTCATAAAATATTTAATAATTACATTCTTACTTCAACGTTTTTCCATAAAGTATACCTATCTTAAAAGGATAGCTTATGTCCAAAACAAACTACACACAATTATATAATAATGCATAATTAATAAATGTAAAGGTGATATGACTTTATTAAATATAATATGATGATTTATAGTTTATATGGAGGCGCTATGCCATTTAAACAATTCAAGGGCATTTCGAAACCCAATGGCCTTGTAAACCTTGATTCTTCCTTCGGATTCTATGACCCCCTACTGTTTCCTGATACACAGATCCACATAGTAGAAATGAGGGGAAAAATAGATTTCTGAAACCAATTTCACTTTGTTTTAACTTGATTCATATTTGTCTTAGAAAAAAATCTATATCATTTATAAATGATCTATGAATTCTATGGGTTTTAGTCTACTTTTTGGAAGTGGCTTTTTTCTTTATTTCTCTATAATCTAAATGCTGAAATCGTGTTACAAGGTCTTCTGAACTATCTTTTTCCTGGATAATCTTGCTTTTGCTTGTATTTTTGTTTTTCCTTTCTCATTCCTTACATTTGAATAACCCAACTACATTTTTTTAGAGTGGGACTTGTTTAAAAAAAAAATGGGTATAATGGCAGTGTAAGTCCAATATTAATTTTATGTAAAAATATCAAGGTTAAAAAAAATTAATCTTTATCAAGTGGTCAAATAATTTTGAAATGATTTCCTTTAGCAACCTAATTGTCAGCTTGTAGAGCTGCGAGTTTTAATGCACACAAGCATGCATTTAGTTTCCTATTTTTCTGCCATATACCAGCCACTGTCCAAACCTGTGCCTACATCAGAGAAAAGGTCATATTCTAGAATACTTTAAAAATGAATATATCAAAATGAACATCAAGAATGTAAAATATCTTATTTCTATTAGTAAATGATGACACTATTTTCAATCCTTTAGGTACCTCTTCTCAATAATAGTATGACCGTAGCAATTAAATAGCTAGACATTTCACACATACACACTCATACTTGTATCCCTATATTTCAGCTGCCAAGAATCCCTCATTAACTTATTACAAGTGCAAACTGGATTTACTAAATAGTTAATTTTCTTAACTACTTTACTTTGTGGGACAAAATGTAGAAATACTTCTTTGGCTGTCTTTCTCTACATTTTCTCTACTGTTGAACCTAAATGTTGATGACTAAGTTATCTTGACGTGAAGCACGTTGATGCTTTGAAAAAACTCACTGTGAAGCATTTGATGGCATTTTTTATTAATTGGATAAATGAGTTGTGAGGTATGTGATTGCATGATGATGTACTCATTTAGTTGCTGCTTTTTGCTTTTACTAGTCTCTGTCATGTTGGATTTGTAAATGGAATGGCGTGACCTTTGAAACTGTGATGGAAATGAAGAGATAAATACAACTTGAAAGGACAAACCAATTAATACCGATGTGTTCATTACACATACATAGGAATTTTAATCCTTCGCTCTTTGTAGTAGATTCGTGGTTCATTTGTGGAGTAAAGAAGCACACTTTTTGATATTTACAGATATTAACCTTATTTTTAGGAAAAAATGTAATATGGCATCATTATATATAACACACAATTACTTGTACCTCCTGAAAAAAAGTATACCTTTAGAAGCTTTGACAATATCCCCTTTTAATAAGAAAACAGTTATGTATGTACACATATTCAAACATATAAGGTATTCATCTACATTTGTATTATATTTTTTTAAAATAAATATTTTAATCTGGATTATAGTAAATTCTTGAACAGACCTCTTGTAAATTTAGACTCATAACTCATCCTTTGCCATTCATTGTCTATAGAATGCTTTCTAAAAATCCTGTTTAAGGAATCATAAATAAACATTATTTTAACCTATTTACATATAATGTTAAAAAAATATTTCTGAAAAGCAATAAGTATACTTGAGTATACTTTTAAAATAAAATCTGAGGAGCCCTTTATACTTCCTCCCTTTGCCTTTCCCATTTTTTAACTAATTGGGCTTATTGTCATTTAAAAAAAAAGTTCTTCTGTGGTGTGAATTTTAGAACACTTACACATTCTATCCCTTTAACAGCTTAATTATAGACTATAATCAATTTAAAATGCAGGTTTTGAAATACTGCCGTTGATGAACAACAAGGAAAAAAGTAATACAAGCTTGACATTTTAAAACACCAGCATCGAAAGACTTTTATTTCTAACTGATTTTTAAAAGAGTTCTCTGGAAAAGTAAGCTCAGAAATGTTTATAACAACATTGGCACCGTTCCAATATGTTTACCACAAAGTGTAACTCAGCAGTTTCTGAGTTCTCCCATCAACTAAGAAAGATGTGTCCCATAATCGGCGTAATCCATATTGATAGTGAACCCCACACATAGAAATTATTTTTTTAAGACATATCTTTTATGTATTTTTTGAAAAAAAATATTTTCTTCCCCCTCATCTTTTTTTTAAGATCTATTAACCCTCAAAACTTTGTTGAAAGATGACTTTTTTATGTATGTTAATGTCATAACCCTCCTTACAGTTGATTGTTGGTGTGAAAAACATCCTTAGACAGCCAAAAACTTAATGGACATGAAATCCATTCTATTTTAACAAGCAGGCAGACCAAAATATGAGGAACACTGACCACAAGCAATTATTTTAAAAGGCTACTGCTAAGTATTTAAGGAAAAATCATACTGTTGACTACTTGTCAGTTCCTGTTCGTTTTGTTATTGATTGCTTTTGAATATATAGCCCTGTGATTGAAAATGTTGTTGGTAATATCTTCTCTTTACAGTGTCATACCTACTTCCTGTGATTGATAGGAGATAAATTTACACAGATGAATATACAAGTTTATTTAGAGCTCTACTTTCTAATATACTAATTTTGTAGTGTGATGTTTCTTTGAAACTGTGGTAGAGTCATTGGAAAGTTTGTAACTATTCTACTCTTGAGAGTGGATTTTTTCTCAGATGTGATAGAGCAAAATAATGTGATATTTCAAAGCATAATTACTCAGAATGAGTCATGTATTTGTAAGCATTCTTTCTGAGATGAATATTGTAGCAGCATAATTGTATAACATCTATTTATTCCTCTAGGAATATAGAGTGATTTGTGGTTTGAAATTTCTGTATCATAAACTCACGCAATGCAGGCAGTATCGCATTTAGTCAACAACCAGGAATTTTGATTAGTTGGATATAAATCATTAATGTTAAGAAATAAAAGTGGCAAAAACAATGAATACAAAGAAACAAATTGATAAAAACAGGTAGGGAAATCATCCAGTAGACAATACTGTCTAATTTGCCAGAACAATCCATTACCTTCCACAAGTTGCATCTGAGATTTGTATAAAAATGTACCCCTCGGTATCAATTTCACATCAGTTTTTTTCCAGATTTGAGCTCTAAAACTATTAGAATCACTTAAGGACCATACTCTTTAATCATGTTTGTACATATATATTCATATATATGTGTATTTTAGTCTACATGTACACTACTCAGAACTCAGTGGTTTATTCTTCCTTGATTTAGATCAAAACAAAACAAAAACCCTGAACATAATGTAGCTGGATATCATTTTCATTTTCTTATATCCACAAATAGTCTTTCACAATAGTCAAATTTGACCCCATATTCTAAGATTTGCATATACCTAATCTTCATGCCTCCAGCTTTCTAGTGATATGCACATGTCCTTTTCTATCAATCCTCAAACTCCCTCTGATTTTTCCATAACTCCTGAGTATTTACTGCTGTCTCTCTAAGGAGTCTTTGGCAGGGTTTGGTGGTGGGAGAGGAGAAACAGAGAGCAGGAGGGAGGGAGAATGAGAACATCTAAGTGAAAACTGAAAGGCAACAGTTTTGTGGTTCAGTGTTGAGAGCACAAAATCTGGTGCCCCTAACTGCTTGGGTGTGAAGCGTGGCTCTGCTGTCTTTTACTCTACTTAGGACATTTTCAAGAACCTTGTCCTGTGTCTCAGTTTCTTCCTCTGTATCACAGGTGTTATAATTATAAATATTGCATAGGGCTTTTTGGGGATTGTTAGGGTTAAATTAGTTCTCAGAACACAACCTGACACATTGTAAGCACTATTCTCAAGTTTATTAGATAGAAAATAAAAATAAAATAAAATAATGAAGTGTATACAAAAACATACACACAACCAAATCTTTTCTAAAAAGTTGGGAGTTTCTAGTATCCATGATGTCTCAACAGCATTTGAAACCATATCGATTATTTCCTCCTCTACATGCCTTCAACATTATTCAGAATCTTCACTAGTTGATCCTGATAGAATATTTATGCAAAGGGAGTTTTATTGATAATTTGCTGTAGGTCTGTGCCTGGTATGCTCAGGAAATATGCTACCAGATTTAGATTGCACTGCTACATTTTTAAAAAGCACATACACATAGGAAAAGGAAAGAAGTTGGTTATTTCATTGGCACGTTTTTCAGTTATCAATAACCAGCCCATAAACTTTTAATTGAAAAGTTTTGTCTCATTTTATGTTATAAGACCAAATACATACTCCAGCTCTAGGAAGAGACATTACCTTATTCAGTGTGCATAAGACTTCCTTTAATTAGCCCTTAATAAGCTTGGTTTACATTAGCCAGATTAATACTGTGTTAATTACTATTGATAGATAAAAATAATGTGCAAAATGGTTTAAATTATTATACTTAAAATTGAAGAAGTTTGAAGTTTTTAAATGGGAGCTGTATTTTGTTTATACTTTGAAAGTGAATGTTGACCTCTGTACATGTAGACATTACAATAGCACACATCTCTCATGGTTTAAATTTTTCCTAAAGAAGGGCTATATCTTAATAAAGGATAATCTTAAAATGTCATCTTGGACAATTTCCTAAGGTTTATGTACGGAAATTTTTACATTTACTTTTATGACTTATGGTATGTGAGTTTAGTTAGAATCGAAAAGATAGCTTAATTACACAATATCTTGAAAAGACATAGATACTTCCTTTTTTAGTAACTGATAAATCCAAATTATTTCCTCTATCTTGAAAGGACTTTTACAATTGTGGTTATATTAATGCTGTCTTTTTATTGTTTATAGCTACCCTGTACCTATTTTCTTATTCATAATTGTGCTTAAAAATAACTCCAGTTATTTTTTTTCCCTCCATGCATCAGTTCTTCAGTGAGGGTGTTTACCAAGACTCCTCAAATAGTTTCTCTGTCACTCATCATCACATCCATTTCCTTGAAACAGCTCTTGTAGTATATTTAGACAATGCCGTTCAAAATAGGACAACCACCAGTGAGCTCTAGAATGATAAAAGTCAACGGAATTTTCTCCTTCCCATTGTACAGAAAGTGATGAAATCCTGAAATTAAACTTTATAGATAGTGTTAATATCATATCCTCTCTTCTGAATTATTTAGACTACCTCTTCCATTTGAAGATCCATAGCAAGAATTTTTGTATGGTCCCAGGCAAAATGGATTATAAATAAATGCAATCTTATGCCCCAGCATGGAAACTCAGAAAATAGCAACCTTTTTTTTTTTAATTCACAGGCTCAATCATTGGATTTATCAGTTCCTAAAAAGTAAGTATCTGTCTTTTGAAGATAATGTGTAATTAAAATATCTTTTTGTTTCTAACTAAAATCATATACCATAAGTCATAAAAGTAAATATAAATATATATATACACATATATATATAATTTGTCACTATGTCTGTTTATCTCCTTCCAAACCATATCTAGGATTCATTTTCTTCTCTCAACTGCATCCACTGCTAATATGGAAACCCAAGTTAGCACCTCCCACATGGGCCACACAGTAACCCCTAATTCAGTGTTTCCAATTTCAACTCTGTCTTTTATATCCTTTGTCTTTAGAACCACTACTGTGATTATTATAAATTATATATTAAATTATGAGATTTCTCTTTTATAAAGTCTTTGATAGCTTTTCATTGTGCAGAGAAAAAAAACTCATCTTGCTTAACGTGGTTTGAAAGACTCTACATGATAAGGAACATATGCTACTTCCCCTCTCAAAACTCGTCTGGGTTATTCTTCCCCCTTCGTGCTCTCCACATTGGCCTTTCTTCTGTTCTTCGGACATGCCACATACCTTTCCTCCTCTAGGTGTTCTTAAATCTCACCAGAGAGACTCTCTTCTCTTTTTCTTGACTTCCTTAATTCCCACTCATTGTTCAGTCTCTGCTTACATGCCCTTCCCTGAATGCTAAGTTTGTTATTCTCTAACTGTGCCCTCTACCGTGTTGCATCCCATGCTATCCTCTTCTTTCTGTAGCACTTTAAAGAATTTATAGTATCTTTAATCGCATGTCTCTCTGCTTCATGACCATCTCCACGAGACCATCACATCAACTTGCTGATGGTAGGGCTGGCTTAGCTACATTGACTGGCGTGTACTGTCAGCATGTTGTTATTCAACAAATACTCCAAGAAGAAAGTGGTAGGATTTTGAAACCAGAAGGAGACTTTGAGTTAGCATTTGGTACCCACACTTGGAGTTCAGGCAAAGGTAGTGAGTGAGTGGTGTGCTAAAGCTGGCTCACAAGTCAGTTGTCAGTTTGTCAAAAACTTTTGTAAGCTGATTGTTATAAAATTCACTGTTAAAAATTAAGTTATATAAATTTAAAAATAAATTACAGAGGTAATAAATACTCAAAACAAAACACTCCTGAATGAATGCTTAATGAATGAATGCCCAGTTGGGCAGAATACCTTTTTATACACATCCTTGTAACTGCTGGCTCTCTTTACTCATGGTATTCCTCTCTATGCTTACCAATTAGAAAGTTTCCTTCATTTCAGAGACAGGTTCAACTGCCTTGTGTTCAGTGTCAACATTGTAGGGTTTCAATATGTAAAGTTCTTATTCCCAATTTCACATCTATTATTTCTTCTCGTTTAATCGGAGACATAAAATATTAAAATTGTTGGCATTTCCATTTTACAGATGAGCAAATTGAATCTCAGAGCAGATAATTTCTTGCCTGACATTTTGTGAATTTTAAGGTAGTATAACTGAAGGCATGGTCCACCATTTGGTCTGCTACTTTAGTGTTTGTTCCAGGTTATTAAATTCAGAAAAAAAAAAAGGTTCATTCTTTTAAAAAAATATTAAATTAGAAATCTAGTAACTTGATTTCCAGTTTAATTTTACCAGTACCTATCTGGGTGAACTTGAAGATATGGTGCAACCTTTATGTATCTTACTTTATTAAGGTTGGCTAGTTACAGGGCTCATAATTAAAAGCTCTCAATTTGTAGAATTCTTATATAACGTAAGTAAATGGTATCTTTAAGTCAGTCAAATCAACCTCTATATATGTTATGGAGAGGGGAGGTTGAATGTTACTATAGCAATTCTGAGCAAAATATATTAAAGCATTTAGATTTCTGTGGACATGATTCAAAAGCTATGGAGAAGTTGAAAATAAAATTTAAATTGTTATCCTATCAACTTTATTATTTACCACTTTCCATTTTTTTTACTTTGCCCAACAAATTGCCCTGAAAATTTTAACTACAAAAATAACTTTTGTGACTCTATCTCCTTATTTAAGAAGTATTTTAAGCTATCCTCCTATGATTGTTCCCCAAATAATGTGTGTTCTCTGTATCTGAGCTGTTTACATGATATGTTCCTTGGATTATACTATAAACTCTTGTGGCAGGGACGTTGTCTTTTTTTTTTTCCCACCATTTCATGGTCTTTATTTCCTGCTGTCAGGTTGCCCAGTCAACATATTGTGACAATATATTAATTGCTATCAAAATAATGTATAAACCTATTAAGTTTCACCACATGCTCAGCATTATTCAATTTTATTATTTTATCTAACTGAACAGGTAAGAAATGACCCCTTTGTGTCTAATTTAGTGTTCTTTGCTTATTGACTGAAACTTTTTCCAAAAAAAACCCCAATTCCTAACAGTTGATTTCTTACACAAAATGCTCACGTCCTTTGATCATTTGGTCCATCCTTTCGAAAAGCCTGGATGTGCTTGTGGTTTGGTCTGAAACTTTAGCTGTAACCATTGGCACTTAGCCATTTGCAGGATGTGGATCCTGACACCGGGATTCTGGCAAGAGATGCTAATTCTGATTGTAGTGTTTAGCTCAGTTGAGAAGAATGTGTATCCTGTTGCTTTTGGATGTAGAGTTCTATATATGTCTATTAGGTCCATCTGTTCTAGTGTGTTGTTCAGTGCCTCTGTGTCCTTACTTATTTTCTGTCTGGTGGATCTGTCCTTTGGAGTGAGTGGTGTGTTGAAGTCTCCCAGAATGAATGCATTGCATTCTATTTCCTCCTTTAGTTCTGTTAGTATTTCTTTCACATATATTGGTGCTCCTGTATTGGGTGCATATATGTTTATAATGGTTATATCCTCTTCTTGGACTGAGCCCTTTATCATTATGTAATGTCCTTCTTTATCTCTTGTTACTCTCTTTGTTTTGAAGTCTATTTTGTCTGGTACTAGTATTGCAACACCTGCTTTTTTCTCCCTGTTGTTTGTGTGAAATATCTTTTTCCATCCCTTGACTTTTAATCTGTGCATGTCTTTGGGTTTGAGGTGAGTCTCTTGTAAGCAACATACAGATGGGACTTGCTTTTTTATCCATTGTTTTACTCTGTGTCTTTTGATTGGTGCATTCAGTCCATTTACATTTAGGGTGATTATTGAAAGATATGTACTTACTGCCATTGCAGACTTTAGATTCGTGGTTACCAAAGGTTCAAGGTTAGCTTCTTTACTACCTTACTCTCTAACTTAACTCGCTTATTGAGCTATTATAAGCACAGTCTGATGATTATTGTTCTCCCTTCTTATTCCTCCTCCTCCATTCTTCATATGTTGGGTATTTTTTTCTGTGCTCTTTTTAGGAGTGCTCCCATCTAGAGCAGTCCCTCTAAAATACCCTGTAGAGGTGGTTTGTGGGAGGCAAATTCCCTGAACTTTTGCTTGTCTGGGAATTGTTTAATCCCTCCTCATATTTAAATGATAATCGTGCTGGATACAGTATCCTTGGTTCAAGGCCCTTCTATTTCATTGCATTAAATATATCATGCCATTCTCTTTCGGCCTGTAAGGTTTCTGTTGAAGAGTCTGATGATAGCCTGATGGGTTTTCCTTTGTATGTGACCTTTTCTCTCTCTCTGGCTGCCTTTAATACACTGTCCTTGTCCTTGATCTTTGCCATTTTAATTATTATGTATCTTGGTGTTGTCCTCTTTGTGTCCCTTCTGTTGGGAGTTCTCTGTGCCTCCGTAGTCTGAGCAACTATTTCCTCCCCCAGTTTGGGGAAGTTCTCAGCAATTATTTCTTCAAAGACACTTTCTATCCCTTTTTCTCTCTTCTTCTTCTTCTGGTACCCCTATAATGTGGATATTGTTCCTTTTGGATTGGTCACACGGTTCTCTAAATATTGTTTCATTCCTGGAGATCCTTTTATCTCTCTCTGCGTCAGCTTCTATGCATTCCTGTTCTCTGGTTTCTATTCCATCAATGGCCTCTTGCATCTTATCCATTCTGCTTATAAATCCTTCCAGAGGTTGTTTCATTTCTGTAATCTCCCTGCGGACGTCATCCCTTAGCTCTTGTATATTTCTCTGCAGCTCTGTCAGCATGTTTATGATTTTTATTTTGAATTCTTTTTCAGGGAGACTGGTTAGGTCTGTCTGCAGATCCTCTCTCAGGGGTTGTCTGAACTATTTTGGACTAGACTAAATTTTTTTGCCTTTTCATGGTGTTATCAGTGGCTGTAGGCAGTTGTGGGTCTGTCAGCTGGGAGAAGAAAGTCCTTTCCTGCTTGCTGGATGCCTTGCCCTTCTCCGCTGCCTGTGTCAGTTACCCGCACTCCTGGAGCAACCACTGGGTTAATCCCCTAAGGTGCTATGGGTAGGTTCTCCGTAAGAGCTGCGTGGAGCCCTGCGGGGAGTTGCAGGTACACCAGGTGCACTCCTCCGCGATAGCGGCGTCCTTACCGGGAAGCTGTGTACCAGCATCAGCCTTTGGGTCTGGCCCAGGCAGCTGTGCGGCGGGCTGGGATTCCGTTCGGCTGCTTGGAGCATGGCTGCTCCCTCTGGCACTGCTGCAGGTGCGCGCGGGCCTCTCTCATGCCCCTCTGGCGCTGCTGCCACTGGAACGTGCGAGATGCTCCCAGGCCACTCGGTTGCCGCCACTGCAGGCTTGCGTGGACCTCTCCCAGGCTCCTTTGGCGCCACTGCTGCTGACATGCGCAGGCCGGTCCCGGGCTGCTCAGTCGCCACTGCGGCGGGCTTGCATGAGCTGGTCCCAGTCCCCTCTGGTGCCGCCACCCTCCGCGCATGCTGCCGCTTTCCCACTACTGGGCCGCTGTGTCAGGGTCTGCGCCGGTTGGGGGAACGACTAGCAGGCTGCTTAGTGCTGTGAAGGGCTTCAGAGCTGCGCTGCCGTTAGGGCGCCTAACGTTCCCCAGGATTTCCAGCTGCTGGCTAAGTGTGCCGGGGCGATATTGCCCAGCTGTGGGGTCCCTGTCTCTTTAACACTTGCAAAAAGCACTCACTTTTCTTTTGTCTCGGGCTTCGGTTGATGGGATCTGCCTTCGGGTTTTGCTTTTCCGTTTCTCTAATATCCAGCACCCCGTCACCTTGTGTCTGCGCTCCGGGTGCGGATTTCTAGAGCTGGTTGTTTAACAGTCCTGGGCTTTCCCTCCCTCCCCGTTCCGACTCCTTTCTTCCCACCGGGTTCTGGGGTGGGGCAGCATTCGGGTCCCGCCTGGCCGCGGCTTGTATCTTACCCCCTTCGTGTGACGTTGAGTTCTCGCAGATGTAGATGTATCCTGGCTGTTGTACGGTATCCACTGGTGTCTCTTTTAAGAAATAGTTGTATTGTATTTTCATAAATATATATGTTTTTGGGAGGAGATCTCCACTGAACTACTCACGCCACCATCTTCCCGTGATTCTGGATTTTTTTTAAATTTAAAGTAGGACCATACTGTTTCCGTAGAATTACAGGCTTGTGTGTAGCATTTGTATCTCAGTACATATCAATCTACTTTATTATTAATATTCTTTAATATATTACAGCAGATTAGTTCATACATAATTTTATCCAAAATTTTAAATTATTTCTTTATTAATTAACATTTAGGGTGTTCTTTTTTTGGCTGTTTTTGTTACAAGAAAGCAGTGAATATCTTTGTACCAAGTCTTTCATAAAATGGATATTATTTATAGGGTAGTTTCGTAAACATGGCATTGCAGTTCTAAGTATCATGCATTCATTTTACCTTTTAATAAAATGTATATAATATTGTGCCAGATTATATTCTACAAAGATTGTAATAAACCTTTTTCCTTATATTCCTGCCAGCATTTCATGTTGCTCTTTTTAAGTTTGCCAAGGCTAAAAAGAAAAAGGTATCTTTGCATTTTAATTTTGATTTCCCCAGATGTTTGTGAGATGATTTATCTTTTTTTCAATAAGACATACCCTTTCCTTTCTGTAAATTGCCTTCTCACTTCCTTCATCTTCTTTTCTTTAATAACTACTTAAGTTTAAAAGCCATTTTTTTATTAATCTTTTGTCAAATGTATTTATTATGGGATTGTGTCCTAATGTCCCACCCTAATTCAAGTCAGTAGCTTTAAATTGAAAACTTACAATAAGCTAGAAGGTGCTTAGTTTCCCCCATATCTCTTTTTTCCTTGAAGGTTTTTTTTAAAATCTCATACATACCTTCTTTGGTAAGTATCATAAATTCTTCTGAATTTAGAATTGTTCACTTTCAAAGCAGGGGGAAAATGCTCTCATGGGACTGTGATTAGAATATTCTTAAATCTTGTTTGGAAAGAATTGACATTTTTATGATATCAGATCTCTTGATCCATAATATGTGTGGCTTATTAGCTAGGTGCAGGGGCCATTCATTTTTTAGTGTCCTTCAAGAAGGTTACCTTCACATTGGCCTTCATCCTGTATATTTTTTATCCCTGCAGATTTATTCTTAGCTATTTTATAGAATTTATTCCTTTGGGATCTTTTCTCCCATTTCTCTTAAAGTCTGGTTATTGTAGGTCTGTAGGAAAATTTTATGTACTTATTTTATCATGCCAACTTACTAATCACTTGTATTAGTATAGTGACTTCTCATTTTTTTGTGTTTTCCAAGTGAAAAGTTCATCATCTATAAACAATTTGACTCTAGTGGATGCTTTTAATGTTTTGCCTGTAATTATCAAGGTCAGGGAATATTCTTCTATTTCAACTTGTTAGGAGTTTTTTTTTTTTTAATTAGGTATAAGAGTTAAAGTTTGTCAGCTGCTCTTTAAACATATGTCAGGGTAATAATTGGTATATATTAGAGTTAATCTCATTTAGCCTTTATTATACTAAATTGTATTAAAGACTTGCTGATGCTGTAGTGACCTTGTATGACTGGACTAAATCCTACCTGGTCATTGTGATTAGTGGTTTTATGGTTTTTAACATACATGGCTGGATTCAGTTGATATGTTTTGGTATAATCATAGATAAGATTGATCTTCTAATTTTGTTTTTTTGTATTACCCTTTTCTGGTTTGGTAGAAAGATTATTTATCTTTATAGAATGAGGTAAAAAGCTTTCCATCTTTTTCTTTGCTGTACAAGGAAGTCATCCATTATTTCAAAGATTGTTAGAATTCGACCATGCAAAATTGTTTGAGATCTTGTGTAGTCTTGTTATTATTTACTTGTTTTTTGAGCTAAGTTTTAAAATATACATGTTTTGGTTTCTTGTCAACTTTCTACCATTTTTTAAATCCTGTGCTGGTGTTATTGGAAGCTCTCCTCTGCTTCAACTGAATAATCGGATGTCTCCTGAGCAAAGCATGGACTTGGTTTCCATGTTGGTCAGATACTTCAATCTTGGAAGTGAAAGTTGATGCTGTCTATAACTGTATATATGCTAGGAGGAGTGGCTAAGACTGGTGTGAGATTAATACATAAATCAAGTAATATGGAAATCAAATGTACAAATACATATGACCTGATTGTTTCTCCGACAACTCCTGATGCATGATCAATGGCAGAATGAGTAAAGCCAAAATAGTTCTTACAACTCGTGACCGCCCTCACGTGGTTTCCGTGTCCTTGAGGAGCGTCACGCCCTAGGGCTGGACTCGAGGTCAGATAATGATTGTGTGTTGATCATGTGTTGAACCCCCTACTCAGAATTCTTTGGATGTTTGGTTTCATTTGCTCAATAAATACGAGGGGTGCCTTTTTGGCACCTCTCTTGTGCTGTGACGCCTTGAGTCCCCTGGCTGGCCTTTCAGATACTAAGCATTCTGTCGCATTCCCTCCTAATTTGCAGGTCAGAGGCAGGGGGGAGCCAAGTGATGTCCAAACAGGGACTTCAGAGCAGGAAAGCTCCTGAAGATCATCGATACGGTAAGACTCCCGGGATAGCGTACAAAAGGACAGGATCAAGACATCAGAGACACTATATTGGGCCAACATGAAACTAAAGCAGATAATCTGGAGGATTACTTTAAATTTATCCGTGCCCTCCTAAAAACATCAGGAGTGAAAATTTTTAAAAAAGGTTTTGTGGAACTTCACAAATATATTAAAAATTGTTACAGGTTTGCCCCCACAAGGGGGCACCTCAGACAAGCTGCCACCGTCAGACAAGCTGATGGGGCTAATGTATTAAGAAATTTCAAAAAGGCTCACAGACAGGGAAACATTATCCCTGTACCTGTTTGAGTGGATCAGTGGCCTCTCAAAGAAAAACTGGCAGCCTTACACACAGTAGTTCAAGAACAGCTTGAGCTAAATAAATAGATTTTCCACAAGCCTGTGGAATTCCCCTGTATTAGTTGTAAAGAAGTCAGGAAAATGGAGACTCTTACATGAATTAAGAAAAAGTTAATGCAGTCCTTAAACCTATGGGACCTTTACAACAAGGCCTCTCTTCTCCAGCTATGATTGCAAAAGACTGGGACATGGCTATCACTGATCTTAAAGATTTTTTTTTTACAATTTCTTTAGCTTTAGCAGGAAAAAGTTTGCTTTTACTGTACCCTCCTTAAATTTACAAGCTCCTTCAGAAAGATTCCAATGGAAAGTACTTCCCCCAGCGCCCTACTAGCCCGTTTCACCGAGAAAGGGAGGGCCCCCTCTAGACAAGGGCTGTCTGCAGGCTCTGTGCAGAAAGTCAGCTGCTGCTGCAGGGCACAGGACCAAGCAGCTGCCATCCTTAGACGTTTGGGGTCCTGTGATGAAGCTGTGTCCTGTGGACTCCCAAAAGAGGCCTCGAGAGGATCAGGGATGGGGCTGGGGGTTTATGGGGGCGGGGGGGATGTCAGGAGCCATCTGGAGAATGCACATGAATCAGGAGGGGGAACGGGGACAGCACCTTGGATCCCAAAGCCCAGGACCTTCTTGCTTTAGGTGCCCCTTCCCGCTAAGAAGCCCAGAGCATTTCCTAACCAAACAGGCTTTATTTACATTTACAGACAATGCCCTAATGGGCTGAACCCCCTCACCACCCCACACCTCTCCCACCACCCTCTTATCCCACCCATCAACCACCCACCACCAGGGACCCCGCCCTCCTGCCTCTCCCTCCCCACCCCCCCTGTCCCCCGGCAGCCAAGATCAGTACTGGGATGTGGAGGACCCCGAAGCTGCCCTGGAAGGCCGGCTCCTCCCTACTGGCTGCAGTGCCGCTTCTTACACTTCCCAGGGACAAAAGGGTTCCTCTTTCTCTTCTGGGCCTGTGAGGGGCAATCCAGCCCCAGAGCCAAGGCTTGGCCCCCAGGGGAGGGGCTGGGGGCTTATGGGAGCAGTGGGCTGTCAGGAGCCATCTGGAGAATGCACGTGAATCTGGAGGGGGAACGGGGACGTCACCTTGGATCCCAAAGCCCGGGAACTTCTTGCTTTCGTCGCCCCTTACCACGGAGAAGCCCAGAGCATTTCCTAACAAAACAGGCTTTATTTGCATTTACATATAACGCCCAAATGGGTTGAAACCACCACCACCACCACACACCTCTCCCACCACCCTCTTATCCCACCCACCAACCACCAGCCACCAGGGACCCTGCCCTCCTGCCTCTCCCACCCCACCCCCCTGTCCCCTGGCAGCCAGGATCAGTACTAGGATGTGGAGGACCCCGAAGCTGCCCCGGAGGGCCGGCTCCTCCCTATTGGCTGCAGTGCCGCTTCTTACACTTCCCTGGGACAAAAGGGTCCCCCTTTCTCTTCTGGGGCTGTGTGGGGCGGCCCAGACCCAAGGCTGGCACCCCAGTGAGCCCGAGGCTGGGCCCTAGCAGGGGTGTCTTAGCAGGGGCTGAGCCTGCACACAGGGGCTGACTGCTGGCCTTGGCAGCTGGAGGGCCAGCGGGGCTGAGGCCTGGCCTCTGGGGAGACTGGGCCTGGGGTACTCCAGGGCAGAGGAGATCTGAGCCCGGAGTAGGCCTCTGGCGCAGTCCCCAGGATGGCAGGATTTTCGTAGAGGCCAGGATGTAGGCCAGGCTGGGGAGCTCCTCCTCATCCTCACTGGGCCTGTCCGTGGGCCCCAGTGCCTCCTGAGCAGCACAGGTCTCTCCCGGAGCACTGGAAAGCCTGGGTGCCAGACTAGGGGAAGTGCACCCCTGAATCTGGAGGGTAGGGTGCAGCCAGCCAGCCTTTAGTGGAGGGGACTCCTGCCATCCTGGAGAGGCAGCAAGGGCTTTGGGACTGGACACGCCGGCATCTGCTAGGCTGTGCATCTGGTGCTGCCGCAACCAGCCTCTGGTGGGCAGGCTTGGTCGCTGGCCCCTAGCTGGGGGCCGTGGCTGTGGCTCTGGGTACCCTGGCCGGCCTCAGACTCAGAAGGCCTTGAGTCCAGTCGGGGTGCGCCGTGACTCGGGGGCGCCTGCACACCCTCCTCCTGCCTCAGTTCCAGGAGTCGCTTGTGCTCCAGCTGTGAGGAGAGAGGGGACCGTGAGGCAGCCTGAGGGGGAGGAGGTGCCATGCCAATGACAGCCACTGTGGCTCTCCTGCCAACCTCATCCTCCTGCTTGGTACCCCAGTCTGCGTCCTCCCTCTCCTCCCCAGCTCCCCATCCTCTCCCTGCCGTCCTCCTGCCCAGCCCCCACCCTCAGAGAGGCCCTCCCAGCCACTCCTGCCATGCAACGCAGGGGGACAGTCAAGGAGGAATCCTGTCCTGAGGTCCCCTGCCCTGGCTCACCTGGGTTACCCCCTCTGTGGGCTCACCTGTGCTAAGGACAGTCCTTCCTCCTGCTCCAGCTCCTCAGCGAGGGCCAAGAGGTCCAGCTCGGGATCCGGAGAGAGCAACTCTGCCAGAAAGCGTGGGTGCAGCACTGCGTCCACCTAGCACAGAAGGAAGAGGCTGTGAGCACCCTTGGAGGGGATCTCCTGGGCACCAGGTGGACGCGGAGGGCAAGGGAAAAGCAGAGACCAGCCCCATGCTCCACAACAAGGGGGTGCTGGATAGATGTGATCATGGTCCCCAACCACAGGCACACATGCAGACGCACAGCATATACACACGTATATATGTGCATGCCACACACCCCACACAAAACACACACACAAACATGCACACCCACACAAGTATACATACAGGTACCCATGCACACACACGCACACAGAGGCAAGTACACCAACAACCCGTACACCCCTGGCTCACCTGGGTTATCTCTGTACAACACACAGACACACATTTACACACCTGAACGTGCACATTCACCATCACACACACATACACACACACACACACAACAGAGCTCAGAAATAAACAAACTTAATCCCTGCTCCCTGGGCAGCACCCAGACCTGGGTGGTGGGAATGCTGCTCCCCAAAATCTTGTGGCACCCAGGCCAGGGCCAGTGTACCTTGGCAAGGAAGTACTTGTCCTGGGCACAGAGTTCATCCAGGTATGTCAGGAGACCCGGCTCTGGGTAGTCACCCTCCTCTCCCGGTGGTGGCCCGGAGCTCTCCTCTTCTCGTTCTCCACCGGGTGCCCCCTCAACTGGGCCACTGGTCCCCAGTAGCCCCTCCATGATGCCGAGGTTCTTGGTCACAGCCTCGGGGGTCTTCTCAATCGGCGCCTCAGTGTGCGGGCTCTGATGGCATCGGTGTGCCTGGGCGGTGGTGGGCTGGGCCCAGGTGCTGGCATTCTCGGGGATGCAAGCTGAGGAGGGTGCAGGGAAGGAGTGTGGGTGGCCCGGCGGCACCTCCCCAGCACAGAGCGTGCTCAGGAAGGACCAAGCTCAGGGACATTCCCATGGGGGGTCAGGGCCAGGTGGTCCACAGGTACCAAGGTGCGGGAGGGGCACAGGGCCTCCGAGGGCTTCATGCTGGGGAGGGAGGCCTGTCCTCCTCCCAGCGCCCCGCTCCTTCCAGCACACCCTGTGGGTCTCTGATCATGGCAGAGGGGTGTGGCTATGTCCTGAACCTGGCCCATTCCTGTCAGGACCAGGGGAGACTCCAGGCTGCTGGTGGCATCGAGGTCATTGCCCAGTGCCCCTGGGATGAGGAGGGCCATGTTGAGGACCGTGGCCTTCCGAGGCTCCCACTGCTTCTGGCCTTTGGCTCCTGGGGAACGTGGTGGCCTACCTCGCTTCTGCCCCCACTCTGGGGCTGAGGGCACCTCAGGACCAGGCCTGAGGGGCGCTGGAGGAGGCAGGCCCTGTGCTGCCTGCATCCACCGCATTTACCTCACCTCCTCGGCCTCAAACTCCATGAACCTGGGGCGAGGGAGGCAAGGCCCCTTGAGGAGGAGGCCTCCTGGGCCCAGGAAGGGAAGCAGCCCGTGGAGGGGTCAGATGGCAAGGGCATGGGGTGTCATGGTCCTGGCCATGGTGGGGAGGCAGGCTGCCTGGGGGTGCCCGACCGCATGCACAGCCCCAGTGCCAGAGTCTGAACCTCCCCCAATGTCCTGAGACCTTTATGTCTAGTCAAAAAAGGTCAGCATCTGGCCAGGTGGGTCTCTGTGGCAGGGGGATAGAGTAGTCAGCCTCCCAAGGTGGGGGGCACGCTTCCAGAGGGGTGCAGGTCTTCAGTCCTTGGCCCAGGACCCTGACACACTTTCCCACCATCTCATAGTATATCCGGCATTCAGACTGGCTATGATGATGCCACTCCTGCACGCCCCGCCATAGGCTGTCCTCCAGCATCATGGTGGGATTCACGCGGGCCGGGATCCAAAGGACTGGGCTGTAATTTGCTCACGGGGGTCAGTCACAATCTACAGCCCTGAACCGGCCCGTCCCACCCCACACCATAGAACCCTCATCCCCAACAGAGGACTAAGCCCAGGAGGGGACCAGCAGGGTCTGGGCGGCAGAGGCCAGCCTTCCCAGCCACTGTTGTCACCACCTGACTCCAAAAGCCTCTGCCATGGACTGCGGCCACCTGTGCCCTCGCACCATAGGTGTCCTCTGTGGCCTGGAGAGCGGGGCTCCTCAAATTGGCCCTTTCCAGTTAACAATGACAGGTGTCAAATTGGCAAGCACAGGCCATGCCGTTGGACACACACACTGCCTGCATAGCCCAAGGCGAGTGCTCTGCAGGGCTCTGACTGCAGTGGAGTGGCCAGTCAGCGTGGGGGTACCCTGCTCTGAGTGAACTGCCCCCCTGCGCCAGTCCCTCTGCCTCTCCTGGCCTGTACCCTGCACCCAGGAGGGCAGGCAAGCAGAGAGCTGTCTCCTGGGGCCAGGGGTCCCCTGCCTCCCTGATGGGATGCCCAGGCATCATTCCCTCAGCCCTGTGTTAGAAGGGGACAGAGCCCAGGGAACGCGGCCTCCAACCCTGGGCCAGCCAGCCAGGGTCCTCACTGTGAGCCCTCAGCGAGCCTGTGGTGAGCATTGCGGCCAGAGGCCGGCTGGTTCACAGGGGCCACCCGTAAGATGCAGCCTAAATGATGTCACCACCAGGAGTGACCACCTCCCGACAACTAGTCCAGTCACAGCGAGGACAACTCTGCCCTTGATCCAGGGTGGACACCATGGCACCCCATAGGACGGCACTCACATGAGGAGACAGGACAGTGCCTCTGCATCGGGACTCTGGGACAGGTGCCTGCAGGCCAGGGGCTTGTAATGCTGCCAGCGATGGAAATTTCCGTAGACACTGGTGCTGGTGCAGGCATTTCCGGGCGAGGCGGTGGGCTGCGAGCAGGCCAGGCCGCTGCTCCTGGCAGCCCCAGGTGGACAAGACCTGGGCATTGCTGGCAGTTGGGCAAGAGGGCCGCTGTTCAGCTGGCACTGCAGCTTGAGTGGGACGGTGCAGGGACCAGCCTTCATCATAGACTGGGTGCTCCCAGCAGGAGGGGCAAACAGGATGGGCTTCACTGCAGAGGTCACCAAGAACTGGGGCACAGGACACTAGCACACCTTCAGAGGGCCCCACGTGTGCTTCCATGGAGACGGGTCTGAGCCTGGGGAGCCTGCACGGGCTTTTGTTCGGCCTGACATGGACAGAGATGTTGCAGGCCCACAGCCAGTCTGGGCCACGACCTTCTGTTGTGCCACCAAAGACATGCTGGGGAAAGCCGGCAGCACCAGGGTGCTTCCTGGAGGCAACACTGGTCCCAGAAGGTTCAGTGGGTGCTGCTGCCAGGGGGCACTGTGGGGGTCCAGGGATGGAAGGGGCTGAGGGCAGCACAGTGAATGAAGGTGCCAAGATTCACAGTCCCTTGCGGGCCCAGCACTGGAAACCCTGTCAAGATAGGAGAGGTGCTGAGAGTATCTGTCCTCGGAAGGGTGCCCAGGACTCGGGCCAGTTTGCTAGTGGAACTGTTCAGGACACAGCTGTCTGCAAGGGACAATCAGGTCCCAACCAGCTGAGGCTGTTCCCGTGGATACGTCTGCCCCACTCAGGCCCCCAGACCACTCTGCCAAGAAGATACCTCCCAGCAGGTGCTGCGTTTGTGCCACCCAACTCTGCCCTCATGGCTGTCTCCACACAAGACTTGCAGACACCTGCCTATGGGCACAAAGCCAACCACAGACCGTAAGTCACAGGGTGCTCATCCCAGGTATGGCCCGGGACCTTGGGCCTTGAGAACCAGTAGTGTCTAAAACACCAGGCCCACGCCCCTGTGCTCTGCAGTACCTGTGCCCATGTAAATCCTTCTATTGCCTCACACAGCACACCAATGCACTTGAAATGTCCCTCTGTACAGGAAAGGCCCCAGGACCCTGACATAACCCATGTAGAACCACCCACAGCACACCCTCAACATGGGCCAGTGTCCCTGCCACCAGTCAGGAGCTCCGTTTCCAAGAGAGGGTCAGTGGAGGAGGTCTTGTATGCCCTGAATTCTGTCACTTGGCACCAGTGTGGCCACCAAGCTTGGGAAAGGGCTGGGAATGGAGAGCAGTGGGCAGTCAGGGGAGGATCCCTCCGGGTTGGAAAGGAATCACCATGTAGATGTTCCTCGGGACAACCAACCACACTCCACACCCGCTATCATCCTTGATGAGTGACTCGCACACAAACGCCTCATCTCAGAGGTGAACGCAAAGCTCAAATTTATGAGATAATGGACAGGAGGAAGTGGCTCTGCAGAACTGAGTCTCCTCACAGGGAGAAGGATTCAGGATGACTCAGGAACCCAAACCCTATCCTGCTGGCATCACCCGGCTGCCCTGTCCCCGTTGAGCCCAACAACAGCTTACTGCTCAGAGGAGAGGAGCTCTGACTGGAGGGAGGGCGGGAGGTCTGGGCTCCAGCAGTCAGGGGACGCTGTGGTCTTGCTCGTGGAGAGGACATGTGCCTGCAGACTTGGCCATAGATAGGGCCCCTGGACAATTTTCTGACTCCTACCTCTACTAGTGGACTGCAGGGTCTGGTAAAGTTCACTTCAGATCCCTTGAGACGACATCGTAGGGCCAGCCCTGTGCGCAGGAGAAAGACTCAGGACTGGGCATTCCTGGGATTGTCCCGTGCTGCCACCACAGCCTCCCTAAACTCAGTGCCCACAGCTTGTCTCCGAGAAAGCAGCAGCGTGTTGGCGGCAGTCCCTTCTCCCAACTCAGGCACTTCCCTTGTGTCACCTGACTCACATCCAGAAGCCACCTCTCCAGGCTTCCTCAGGTTTCCAGAGACCCCCCCCTATCTTCAAGGTGAGATATCATATAAGCAAGAGCTCTCTCCCCCCTTGAAGGTCTTACCACTGTGCCCGGATAAGAGTCACATTTGAATCCCAGTGACCCGTGGGTGGGGGCCCCTGAAATAATCCCACCCAGCCTTCAGGCCTTACCTCCTGAAGTCATCCCTACGGGCTGAGAGCCGACCTCAGCTGCCTGGCTGTTCCACATGGAGAACCCAGTCCAGTCCAGAGAGCAGCCTCCTCCACCAACTGCTCAGGATCCCACTCAGGGAGGGCAAGTTTGAATCTAAAACAGGCCTAGAATGTAGGGGGGTCCAAACATTCTGCAGTGGGGGAGGGGCAGTGGGCAGGAGGGAACGGGAGGCATTCCATGGCACTCTGGCAGGTAGGAAAGAGCACAGGTGCTTTTCCAGCATACAGGGCCACACCCTTGGTGGGTGCATCTCTTGGCCGCTTAGAAATCATTTTCGGGCTCTCAGCACCAAGGTCCTAGCTGATGTTCCCTCTACTTTCATTCTGTGTCCATCGACCTAGTTTGCGTCCAGAAACCCACTGCTTCCTACTGCTTGTGACTGCCACAGAGGCTAGGCTTTCTGAACCTATGGGAACGTGTTCTCTGATAAGCACCCCGGAACTCATGGCCACGGGCAGCCCTGTGTTTGACATGGGCATGTCTGTGCAGCCGCAGCTTGTTTGGTGCACTGTGCGCATTGCGCTTTTGAAAGCAGCCCGTGCGTCCCTAGGGCTGTCCCTGGAGGCCCTGCAGACCCCAGCGGGGTCTCTGTTGCTGGAAAACCTTAGCCCGTCAAAGAAAGGCCTTGCAGCCTCCACGTCCAAGACCCGAAATTCCTCATTTGCGAATCTTGGAACATCACGCTTCTGCTAAATATGCTTTTACCTTTTTAACGATTTTAATGTACTGTGTCACACAAGACCTTTGCATGATTCACAGTCCATTGCAAACATGGGAAATACAGTGGCAAGTCCTCCTCCCGCCTCTTTCCCAGCAGCCCAGATGTCTGTCCACCAGGAATCTGATTGTGCAGATTTTCGCAGATGTGTACTATTTGGCCAAAGGGAAATGCAATCTATTCTTATTTTTTTCAATACTTTCAGTTTTCTCTTCTGGTGAAAGTTCGTTTATGTTCTGATACATCTGAAGATATTTACAGCCTTGCATGCAAATCACAGTGAGCTTTATTTAACAGAACTCCTGCTGGGGTTTGAAACAAAAACAACTTGCGGACATCTCCCAGGACTTGGGTTTTTATCATGGGAAGCCTTAGATGATTTGCACCAACTAACTTCATATTCAGAGGGATGATGAAGCAAAGTATGGTACTGAGACACGAAAGGCAAGCTTCCCTCTTCTACCAGTTGTACAGAAGATTCTCTCTCATGGCTTTGATGTAGGGTTTGCCTGCTCTTCTCAGGACCACCAACTGGAAAACTGCATTGTGGAAAATTATCTCATCCCAATTCCACACCCCTTTTTGTATGACTCCATCAAAAAGCCTAGGCTCCAGAAGCAGAATTGTTAGCCCAAATGTGTTTGAAAATAGCCCTGTAAGCGGGGAGATAACAGTCTTCTGCACTCTGATTTCTGACCATTCCTGCAGGAAGTCCAGGGGCAGGTGTCTTGAGCAAATTAAAATCTCCAGGTGTGGTTCTCAGGCCTTAGCGGACAGAGGATCTTCCAGTCAGGGAAGAGCAGCAGAATGGGGAGGTCACGTGTGCACATAAGGTTTTAGTGGGGTAGGTGAGGTTGAGTTGAGACCCATTACCCACATTGCAACAGGCCGGATGGGTGTTTGGAGCCTCTTGGAATGCAATACAAACTCAAGTTCCAAAGTGGTGTCTCCTGCCTGTTTTTGTCATTGCCAGCTCAAATACTGCAAAATTCCCTCCAGAAGAGGGGAGTAAAGCTATTCCTACACTGCTTGCTATGCTGAGCACCCCACCCTGGAGATCTGCTTTGTGTGCACAAACCTACATTGCATGGTGCTCTGGAGATTAGTGGGGTTGGAAAGCTAAGACAGGCAGAATGCTTGGAGAGACTGAGATTCCAGCCATTTGTGGAGGACAGGGATCCACATCTGGCTGGTCTGGGACAAGGGAAAGGCAGGTGGTCTGAAAGGCTTCCTAGCAGCAAGAGGGTTGCTGATGGGGTGGTGTTTGCTCAGAACTTGCTGTGGGGGAGAAGGGATAAGTGGACAAAGTTGTCTGGGTATGCTCTGCCCAGCAAGTTGCGAAATTTCAGGAGCTTCACGCGCTTCATTCCACTGGCTGGCTACTCGGCTTTGAGGCCCCCAATTGTCATATGCAGCCTGTTGTGCCTTCCTCCTGGCCTGCTGCACCAGCTCACAAACCAGCAGTCCCTACCCTGGTGTCAGGCCAGCCAGATGGAGGTCCTGCCTACGCAGCTACAGACACAAAACGTAGAAGTTTAAATCTTGTGCGCTTGGTCAACTGGTTCTGACAGTGGAGACAGGCACTACAGCTGGGATGCAGGAAACAGCTCTTTCCTGCCCCCAGGCAACAGCACTGCTCCTGCTGTACTCAGAGTTGGAGAATTCCAGGTCTAAGAACACATGTATGTGGATTAACAAAATTTCTCTACATGTAAATTAGAGTCAAGACTTGTGAATCATTCCTTGTGGATATACTATTAAAAGCAGTGAACATGATATACTTAGGTATCATTCGAAACATTGCATTTATTTTGTACTTGTTGGGACAACATGTTAATCCCAGGAAATCTTAGCCTGGGAATAATTATGGAATCCACCCACAGTCAGCTGAGGAAAGCACCTGATTGGCTGTCACATGTTACTGCAACATATGGAATTCTCACCCACTGATGAGATCCTGACCTTCCTATGACCAATACCCATTTAAAAAAACCACTGTGAAACTTGGGCAGACATTATAAATGTTATCATAGTCAAAAACTAAGAGAAGGTAAAAGATGGAGAGAGGGTAGTAATATATTTTGAGTACCTACTATGTGGCAGATGCATGATGTGTATCATATTCACAATAAACTTTAAAAGACAGTTATCCTTATTTTACAAATGAGGAAATTTGAAGTGGAAGACAGAGCATTTGAATAAGGTCACACTGTTGGAAAGTGGCAGAGTTCAAATCTATTTGACTGCAAAACCATGCTCTCTACCTCACACGACTAGAGAAAACAGAACGAAGGCCTAGAGTCCCAACATCTTTTAGCATGGTGAAATACAAACACTTGAAACTAAAAATACTTGCAGGTTAAAACTAGAGGGAAACTTCTTGAACTTGACAAAGAACATCTATGAAAAACCTACCAATAACATCATACATAATGCTGAAAGACTGAATGAGAGAACACTGTTCCCTGAGGTTGGGAACAAGGTTACGGGGTTTTCTCTCATCTTTTCTACTCACTGTTCATTGGAAGTCCTAACCAGTCCAATAAGGCAAGAAAAAGAAAGAAAAGCCCTAAATAACTAGAAAGGAAGAGATATAACTTTTTTGTTTATAGAATAATAAAATTAGAGAATCCTCAAAAATCTAGGAAAAAACCTACTAGTACTAAATTTAGCAAGGCCACAGGATACGAAGTCACTATAAACAAGCCAATTGATTTCTAAATACCAGTATCATTTACAATAACATTACAAATCTTGAAATACTCCTAGATAAGCTTAATGTGTTCAAGATCTGTGGTACTCTGAAAATACAAAACATTGCTCAACGAAAACCGAAATAACTGAAAAGATAAACTGTATTCATGAATTAGAAGACTCAGTATTGATAAGATGTCAGTTTTTTTTCAAATTGATGTATGAACTCAGTGAAGTACAAACCAAAATCCCAGAAGCCTTTATTTATTTTAGAATTTGACAAACTGGTCCAAAATCTATAAAGAAGTGCAAGTGAGGTAGATTAAGGAAAACAGTTTTGGTAAAAAAGAGCAAAGTTGGAATAAATTTACCTGATTTCAAGACATACAACAAAGCTGTATTAAGATAATGTGGCATTAGCATAAGGGCACATAGTTCAATGGAACAATAGAGTTTCCAGAAGTAAGCATACGCATATTTTATCAAATGATTTTTCAACAAAGGTGCTAAGAAAATGCAACAGAAAAAGATTTTCAGTAAATAATGCTAGAACAACTGGATATCCAAACTGGGAAGGGGGTAGATTAAAAAAAAAGAAAAACCATTGACATAATACCATACACAAAAATAAACTCTAAATAAGTCATAAATTTAAGATTAAAAGTAAAATACAAGAAAAAGTCTTATGGCCTTATGGTACTCAAAGATCTCTTTATGACACTTGCCATAAAAGAAAAAAGTTAAATTGCAGTTTATCAAAAATTTGAAATACTACTCTTCAATAGACTTAAGATTTGAAAAAGCAAGCCATAGACTGGGAGAAAATATTCACAATACATCCAACAAAGGACTTACCTGCAGAATATGTAAGGTATACCTATGCTCAATTTTTTTAATTGGGAGAAGATTTGCACATTTCACAAAAGAAGCTATACAAGTGACCAGTGAGAAGATGAAAATATGTTTACCATCATTAATAATTAAGAGATCCCAAGTGCTGGTGAGGTTGAGCTACTGGAACTCTAACACATTTTTGGTGAGAAAGCAGTCACCGTCACTTTGTTAAATAATTTGGGTAATAAAAAACATACATTTACATTGTGATACAGCAATCATAATATATACGAAAAAATCCTATGGCCTTATGGTAGGCAAAGATCTCTTTTTACAACACTAGCCATAAAAGAAAAAAGTATAATTGCAGTTTATCAAAAATTCAAAGTTCTACTCCAATACACTGTTAAGATTTGAAAAAGCAAGCCATAGAATGGGAGAAAATATTCACAATACATATATCCAACAAAGGACTTACATACAGAATATGTAAAGTATACCTATGCTCCATTTTTTAAATGGACAAAGATTTGAATGCACATTTCAGGTCTTTACTCAAGAGAAATGAAAACATGTCCACAAAAAAACACATGCATATTTTTAACAACTTTGTTTATAATTGCTCAAAGGTGGAGAGAACTCTAATGTTGATCAGTTGATGAATGGATAAACAAATTGTGATCCATCTGTACAATGGAATTTATTCAGTAATAGAAAAGATTTACCAATACAAGCAACAACATGGGTGAATCTCATAAACATTTTGCGTGACAGAAATCTCATATGAGAATACATACTGTATAATTCCATTTTTATGAAATTCTAGAACAGGCAAAACTAATCTATAGAGATGGAAAGCAACAGTGATTCCTTGGTTCAAGAGTGGGAAGGATTGGCCAGAAAGGGACAAGATAGAAAAATGATCTCTATTTTGATTGGGGTAGTGATACCTGCGTGTATTTGATGTCAAATACACTCATTGAACGTAAAACATGTATTGCATGTAAACTAGTTTAATAAAGTTGAGTTAAAAAGTAGAAATAAAAATTAGAATTAATTTAATTGAAAATTCTATAAATTCGTAATTGTATCCTATTAGCTACTGTGAAAGGGATTACACAGATGCAGTCTGAAGCTCTGAACAGGTGCTCTTTATTTGGAAATGACAGCCTACCTATGCAGGTAAATAAAGGCGCCATATCTGACCAAATAGAAGAAACCCATTGTTCCAGAATCTGATTTTGTATTAGTACAGTACTACTTACAATCTGAATAAACCAGCAGCAGCAGGTTTTAAGGCAGTAGACAAGGGTAAAGTTATAGGGATAGACTATGGAGAGAAGATGAGGCTGTTGAAATCCCATTCAGTACAGTAGGAAAGTCATTAGATGTTCTCAGGTCTTCAATTTTGAAGAATTCCTGAAAAGGCAAGATTAAGAGACTAAGGAAGAGAAGATGTCTGTATTCTTGCAGCCTGGAGTTCAGAGTGTATCACAGTAGACATTCCCCAGCCTGGGAGATTAAAATTAGAAACATTGTGTAATGGGTGGTCCCTCTTGTAGGCATCTAACCTAAAGAAATATTTGCACATGTGCATAAGGAGCATGGATGGAATACTTGTTGAAGGTTTGTTTGTATAAGCTAGAAAACATAAGCAACTTAAATAAGAAGTGATTTAATAAAGTCACATCCATTCTATAGTAGACCCTGTCAGTGCTCCACCCACACAACCTGTGACTTGCCATGTCTGTGCATGCCAGTTGACTTCAAACTGCTAGCATTTGCATCTACTTGACTGAAGATTTTCTCTGGCCACCAGAGCTCTCTCTGCCCAGGTGCATGGCAACCCAAAAGTACTGAAGAATCAGTGCCTCTCTGAAGCAGCCCTCAACCAATAGTAGATAGGAATCGATGGATAAATACTCCAGTGCTCCTTAGGTAACAAGGTTCCACATTTGTGTCGTATGTTGGCTCACAGAGCTCCCCAGTGGACTTGACCTCAGGTTACCTACAGTGATGACTTGCTTGATCAAACACCCTTTATTGGCCCCCTTCCATTCCTGTCTTACTTTCCTGTTCCCCTACTGGTATTTTCTGGGATGACTTCTCACATAAAGTACTTGACCTTTAAAAATATAAAATAAAACTGGAAATTCTGACATGCCACAACATGGATGAAACTTGAAGATGCTGTGGTAAGTGAAATAAACGAGTCACAGAAGGACAAGTATTGTATGATGCCACTCTAATGTGACATGTAGGGTAGTCACACTCACAGAGGCAGTGGAATGGTGGCCAGGGGAGGGAGGAGTGGAGAGTTAGTGTTTTGATGGGGACAGTTTCAGTTTGGGAAGGTGAAAAGATTCTGGACATAGGTAGTTGTGATGATTACACAAAATGAATATACTTAATCCGTCTACGCCTTAAAAATGGTCTCGGTGGTAAATTTTATTACATGTATTTCCCCACAGTTATAAAAGTTGATAACTCTCAATTGGCCTGACTACTTAATTATTCTGTGCGTCAACTGGGCAAGGGGTACCAGATTAAACATTATCTCTGGTTGTGTCTGGGAGGGTGTTTCAGGATGGGATTTAGTACTTGAATTGGTGGACTCAGGAAAGTAGATGGTCCACCCCAATGTGGGCGGACATCCTCCAACCCACTGAAAGCCTGAACAGAACAAAAGACAGAGGAAGGAACAATTCATCCTCCTGTTTACACCATCAGCAACTCTAGTTCTCAGGCCTTTTGACTCAGACTGAATCATCCCCAACGGCTTTCCTGGGGCTCCAGCTTGCAGACAGCAGATAATGTGACCTCTCAGCGTCTATAATTGTGTGAGCCACTTCTGCATAAATCTCCGTGTGTGTGTAGCCTTCTGGTTCTGTTGTCTGGAGAACACCGACGAATGCACAGATTCCATTCTGGGGACATGGCTATTTGGGCAGAGTTCCCGATGATTGTGGTGAAGATCTCCCAGGGCAGCGGAGCCATTGAAGGGTGGGGACAGAGCCCGGAGCTCAGCTGCTTGGCTCAGGCAGAGAGTTAGCTTAACCGTGTGGCCCAGATCCACTTCCAGCCTGAAAATCTGGGTGGGTGTAGGGAGCACGGACCTGTCTGCTGTCTACTGACCTGCCTCAAATTCTTCTTTACCCCTTGCCCATATCTATAGAAGGAAAACTTGACTGATTAGAAATGTATTCACAATTCAGCTATTTAATGTTTTTTTTTAAGTCTTCCCAACTTCTTCCACCTCCCACCTTACCCTCTAACAGGGGGATTATCCCCTAACCCTCACTGTCACATAGCTCTTTATCTGAGACTGTCTATATGTCACAATGGGCAGGTCCTCATTTATTTAACACTCACTAAGCTTTTAGCATATGCCAGGGGCCAGGCTCTGCCATTGGGCTGCCGGAGGAATGAGACCCAGCCCTGCCCCCAGGCACACAGACTGATGAGAAAGGGGGCCACCCAAACAGATGGTTGTAAAGCAAGTGGTAAGTGCGGTGACTAATGTACTCCGGACGCATAAGAGAGAACAGGAGTGAAAATTAAGCCCATCCAGGCTTGGCAGTGAGAGGTGGGGTGAAGTGGGTAGAGGAGAAGCAGGAAACGCCAGGGCTAAGAGATGAGATGATGGCTGGGCTTGTTCCTACAGACGGTTGCGAGGCTCACCTCCCTCCAGCAGGGCCCGGGAAGCTGGCCCCAGCTGGCCCGAGAGCCGGCCACCTCCCTCTCCCTTGGGGCGTTCTCCCCCGACGGCCTCCCTCTGCCCAGGTTTCCGAGCCTTCCTCCCACTGCAAGTTCCCCCTGACGCTCGGCCCTGACCTGGCTCTGCTGTCAGCATGTCTGGTGTCCTTTCTCCGTCTCCCCACATCTGGTCTTGAGAGTGTACAGCGTTGGTAGAGATGATAATCTGAACAGGAAATCAAAAAAGGGTAGAGAGCTTCCTTTGCCTGCTGTCAGCAAACTGAATGGTGGAAATAATTGAGCTGATCAAAGTGGCTTGCATCTGACATTTCCAGGTGTTCCCTCCTTCCCCTGCCCCAGGAGGCCTGTCAGTCCTCAAGGCCACCACGAAGGCCACTGTCCCTCCAACCAGCGCACCGAGCAGGCTCCATTCCCTAGGGACTGTCCACGGAGACCGGAGCAGCAGCACAGGCCGCCGTCCCTGGCACAGCCGCGGGAGGGAGGGGCATTGCCACCGATCTGCACGCCCACCCTGTGGCACCCCACCCAGCGTCTGGTCTTTTCCTTCCGTATGTGCTGGTAGCGTGTTCAGAAGCACGCCATGGTATTGAGGACAGCACTCAGGCCACGGCTCTGACCCTGGCAGCTTCCAGACTGGCCTTGACCCCCGTTTAGTCCATGGCCAGTGCCCCGGAGGAGAGGCGGGCAAGTCAGCACCACTGCAGCCATGTGGCTTTCCGTTGGTATCAAAGCAGGTATTAGAAGTGGTGGCAGGCACAGATATGGGTGGGCACTCACAGGAAACAAAGCTAATCTAGTCCAGGCAAACCCTCAGGCCCCTGTGAGCTCTCATCTTCCCAAGGAGCCCTCTTCTCGCTTGGACCAGCGTTCCCACAGCATGGAACCCCATAACCTCTCCAGGGGGCCACACGCACTTGGGGGCTTCAGAGGAAAAAGCCATGATGCTATATGATCTGGAAGGGACACAGAGGAAAATCAAATAAAACGACACTGAAAAATATGATGTGACATAATCACATTTATGCACAATAGCATAATATATAAAAATGTGGTTTCTGTAGAAGAACTCCCTGTTTCATCCTAGATTCATTACTTCTTAGCTGTTACATAGAGCAAGGTGCTCACCCTCTCTGCGCCCACTTCCTCATCTGTTAAATGGAGATTATAATTGTATCCGCGTCAGAGATTTAGTTGATGAGAGGATTAAATGCGATAATAAATTCAAGTTCTTGGAACTTAGAATTCAAGTTCTGCAGCACATCCAGTGTGGCTAGTATTCACAGCCATTACATATGGTCAGGGGCCCAGGTTTGTACAGCCCCTTCGCTCCATCATCTCCTGACGCATCTGCTCAGGAGCGCCGAGGAGAGCAGGGCTGGAGGCTGCCCACGTGTAGCCCCGGCCCTCTCACGGCTGCCCAGCGGGGCCCTGCCCGTGTGTTAATAGTGTTCTTCAGGCAGATCACAAGATAGCTGACCAGTTTTTTTTTGTCATTTGACTTGTCTCCTTTTTTAAAACAACTTCATGGTTATATAATTTACTTAAATAAAATTAATTGCTTTTAGTACACATGTCAGTGATGTCGTTAATTTACCGAGTTATTCACCAATCCCCATAGTGTTAGAACTTTTCTATTGTCCTGGAAAGAAACCTGGTGCCCACTGGCATTCATTCCCACGTCCAGCACAAGGTCAGCACAAATCCTTTTGTCACCTGGACCTCAGACAGTACAACGAGCTACCGCCCCGGGCCTCCCTCACCTGGCCCCGCCGTCAGGGGGAGACACAGCGGTCTCCGACCGGGTGCGATTTCTACAAACAGCCGCCCTCCTCCGTTCTTCTTTCTCTTCCTCCTGCTGAATTTAGAACGTGGGATTTTTTTAATTGTAAAGGTAATAAATGCTCATTGTTAAGTGTACAAAAGCACAACGAATCATAAGGACAAGACAAATGACTCACCATCTGCCCTCCCCCAAATAGAACTATTGTGAACATTTTAAAGTGAATCACATAGGGTTTTTGGAAAAAATAGGATCATGGATAAATACTCTTTAAGTGTCTGTTTTTGTTTAGTATCAAAACCATTTAAAAATTTTCCTGTTATTTAATATTTCTGTACCACTTAATGATTTCCCTAATTTGTTCACCTTTGGACATTTAGGTTGTTTCCCATTTTTTTCTATTATACATAATACTTTACTGAACACCCATGGAAACACATTTCTACACACATCTTTCTTATATCACTCCCTGACATCCAACTGGGAGTGCTTTCTATTTTTATTGTAATAATTCATGAAAGAAAATTTTTTAAATACAAGGGCAGTAAAAGTTTCACTCTAACTCAAACACTTGTGGACTACCACTATTCGGAGAATAATTCCCTCTGAGATTTTACAATGAGTATATACACCTTTACTATCGATATATTTTGAAAAGAAATGAGATCACATTCTTCATATGAATCTACTACTACATGTTTTCATTTAATGAGGAAAATATTTTTAAAGTTACCTTTTTATTTTTAATGGTTACATGGCATGGTAATTTAAATAATTTTTAAATTTACTTCATCCCCTATTTCAGCTTTTTAATATCATGAACACATAAAATGAGCATCCTTTGCACCATTTTTGATTATTCTTTAGCACATATCGATAGAAGAGTACTATTGGTTTCAATAGCCCACATATTCTAACATTGCCCAGTTTTTCTCTAAAGTTTGAGCTAATTTTTACTTCTGCTAACATTGAATGAGAGACCCAATTTCTCCACACCCTCCCCATGAATGGACATTTTCACTATTTTCCCATTTACCAATCTAGTGATATTAAAATCTCAGTTTACATGTATCTAACTTCCAGTGAATTGAGCATATCTTTATATGTTTATTGACTTTGTTCATCTTTAATTGTGAGAATTTCCTCAAGTCCTTTGACCGTTTTTCTATTATTTCTCTTTCTAATATGAACTGTCCATCTTTTTTGTGATTTGGAAATCTTTTTCACATCAAGTATATTTGTCATAATTGGGCTGGGGGTGGGGCGCAAATATAAATGATCATAAGGAAGAAAGGGAACTTTTTGGCAACCCTAACCGCAGTGCAGGGGCCCAGTGGTGCACTATGGTGCCTGTCTCAGCAATGATGGGCACCAGGAAGTCGAATGGCACAAGGACCTTCTCTGTCTCCACTTGTCTTACTCCTGCTTTTCTTCTGCACATTATCTTAATTCTCTTCATTTCTTCTTACAATAAACAATGCTGCCTGAGGAAACTGATTCCTAACTTACACACGGTCAGTAATTCATAAAGGAAAATGCTTCAAGAAACACAAACGTAGAGTCACAAAAAAGACGATTTGAATCATAATAGGTATTGCCAAATTGCCAAGAGGGCTGTACCAATGGGCACTCCACCAAATGTTCTATGTAAGCTTGCCACTTCCCTTCAGCTCGTCAACATGAAATAATTTTAATTTTTTCATCCTTGCCATTCTGTAGTCTTAATCTGTATTCTTAACCTAATCGCGTTCCTTATTTGTAGTATGGGGCTAATAAGCATTTACTCATAGGATTTTAATGAAGATCAAATTAGTTAATATATAAAAGAACTCAGAGCAGTGTCTGGCCCATAGTAAACACTATTCATGTTTGCAATGATTATTATTTTCCTTGATAACATATATAGCTCCACCTCTATCATTTTCTATTATTATTTTTAGAGTCACAATGAATTATTATGGGCCTTTAATTTAGTAAACCCAAAAACTATTACACTTTTTCATATTTTGTTCCTTTATCTTCCTTAGTAAGGCCAGATATATGTATGTTGGTTCTTTATTATTTTCTATAATTATCATCTTCTTAGAGTCTTAATCTCGTTGTCCTTTTTTCGCCACATTGTTATCTTATTTGACTTCTTTTGTGCAGAACCCATGTTTTATTTTCCTTCAGAACATTTGTATTATAAAATTGTTTCCTTGAGTAATCTCCATTCACAATCTATGCATTTAAAAAAAGTATTTATTGTGGAAAATCGCAAATGTTTTAAAAAGGAGAGAAAGGATGCAATGAATTCCAGTAAATCAGTTACAGTTAATGATTCTCAACTGTGGTTCCTTGGGTTTTATTGTAGATTTCCCTTAACCTAGATTGTGCTTGCTTTATGCTTCTCTTCTCTTCCAACATTTTTCTCCTGCTTCGTGGTATCAGCTTATCACTGCTGGATCCTTTCTGTTATCATTAATCATTCACTATTGACAGTTATATCCAGACCCAAAAACAGCATGAATGGATTTTTCTTGGCTTTCTTCCCTTTTCTCTAGAAAGTGCTTTTCTCCCCTTTAGGCAAAGGTTTCATTGATGTCTAGTATAGATGCAGAAATGTGCATAACTTTTGGAGATATAGCTCAATAAATTTCTGTAAGTCAAATACAACTGACATTGAGATCAAATAAACATACATTACCAAAACTATGGAATTTTCATGCTCCATGCCAGCACTGACCCACTCCCAAGATAAAAGCTCTGCTGATCCCTAACCTTATAGATTAGTTTTGCTCATATGTGAGGCATAGAGTACAGAATCCTTTGCTGAAGATTGTTTTGTTGTATGAAAAACCATAACTGATCCTTCACAGTGTTGATAGACATAGAGATTGTCTTGGGTCCCATTCTCTTAGGAAGCTCAGGTTGTTTCCAAGCTACAAACAATGTTGCTGCAGACAATGCTGCAGTGAATAACTTCACATCTCATTGTCAAGTGTACAAATATATTTTTCAAATATAAAAATACATAATATTTAGATGTGGAAATTCTAGGTTCAGAGAGTATATGCCTTTGTGATTTCCCCTTATAAGCAACTTCATGTCTCCACCCAATTGAAATATTATACTGAAGATCAGATCAGGAGAATATAAAAAACAATACGCACAGAAGTAGAGGAGAGATGAAGGTCAAGAGTTTGTGCTAGCATCAGAGTTAAGAGAAGTTGGATTTTCCCCCCAAATGGAAGGTATTTTATGCCTGCAAAGACAAAAGGGAGCCGCTGAGGAAGATGAGATTGAAGATAAAAGAATGATGGAGACAGAGAAGTTGTTTCCCTGATGAAGGGGAAATATTCCACAAGAGTTAAGAGGAGAGTCAAATAGACCACCTTGTGTGGGAGAGTTACTATAGCTGAGCAGAGAGAGCACTCCCTCTGGGGTGGAGGGCGATGGAAGGTTAGGTGTGCGTGCAAATGGAGAAGAGGGTGACCCACTGGTTTCCTGTGAGATGCCCTTGCTCTTCTTAGGAAAACTAGAATTTATTGTAGGAATTCCCAGCAATAACACGATGACTAGAAGTGCTCAAGAGCCCACACAGAGGCTCCCTCAAGTTGCAAGAATCTATAAACAGGCTTCTTGGCTCTATTTTCATGACTTCTCCAGGCACACTCTCATGAGAGGCTGGGTTACAGGGCTTACCTAGGTTTAGAAATTGGCTTGGCTCAAAAGAAAGGTCTAAGGTAAAGAGTATGTGAGTGAAGTATAAGCATGAAAGTGAATAAAAGCATGTTTTTGCCTGATTATCTATTTTAGCATTCTGTATCCTGACCCTTCAACAAGAGGGAAGTGATCTTAATAGTAATCCAGTAATGACAATCAGCAAGGGCCTACATTTCCTTGTGCCCCACTCCCTATTGTCAATCTCACTGTGGTACAGTGAGCACACATGTCTTAGGTATTTCTTTGAATCTATGGATATAGAATTGCAGGGCTGGCCACTAAATTTGGAAATCGTTTATCTGAGGTGGCACCAATGATTGAAGTTCAGTATGTATATGTAGTGGGAGGTTAAATCTAGCCTTCTCCTAAGGGAAGGAGAAGGGAGAAAAATGTATTGTCTCTTGGGAATGGGAGAAGGCCGCCCCCCAGGATGAAGGACACTGCGGCAGGTACAGGAGTGGCTGGCCAGGAGGCACTGGGAGGTCTTAGAGGAAGCAGGTTAGGGAAAGGAAAAGTACAATCAAGTTTTGTTTTAAGTGCTCAGGGATAGACATGTCTGTGAAGCCACTGTCCAAATGCAGGAAACAGGGTGGGCCTTCTGCATTATATTGTTTTTTTTTCCTCCTACATATTGAAACAGTAGACACAGTAGTGGTAATGTATTTGGAGATATCTCTCCAAATGACTGGTAGCTAGATATATGATAAGTGTCTCAGAATAAATATATATTTGAATATATAAGCCCTGGGTTTTCCTGTTTTGCTTGAGAAGGAGGAGGAATCTAAGTGTTTTGCCTCATCCCAAACACCAAGTGAGCGCTTCGGTTCATCTCTGACACTCATCCTGTCCCCGCAGGTACCAGTCAGGGTGCAGTGGTACCCCCGAGATGTTTTCCCGCCTACATTCCACTACCTACAGAGGTTTCAGTGGAATAAATTAAACCAAGAATGTTAAGCCTTGTGGAGTTTATTTGCTATTCATCAGTACATAGCAATCCACTAGGAACAGTGTCTTGAAACAACTATAATTCATTATTTGCCGTAAGGTTGGAGCTGGCTGGCTCGGCTGGGTGGTGGTTCTTCCCCTTTCAGGATCATCTGTGGTCACGTACGTAGCTGTAGTCATCATGGGGCAGTGATTCAAGATGACTGCATTTCCATGTCTACTGGTTGGCACCGGCTCTTGACTCCGTGTGGTCTCTCCAGAAGGGTGGCTGGGCCATTTGACACCATGGCTGTGGCTTCCAAGAATGTGGAGTGAGGCCACAGAGCTTCTTAAGACTTAGGCTCTGACAGTCACGCAATGTCACTTTACATGTCATGCTGTCAGTCAAAGCTAAGTATAAGGCCAGCCCAGAGTCATACGTGGGAGTGAATTTAACTGTCCCTTATGGATGAGACCAGTTGGAAAGATTCCATGGCCATTTTTAATCTCTCACAAAAGGATTAAACAAAATTGTATCTGTGAAATGCCTATTAGTGTATTTGGTCCAAAGCAAATTATTTCAAGTGTTAGTTGTTGTTCTGATTAGCTTTTTTCTTATGAATAAAAAGTATGTTTTCCAGGTAAGGATGTAGTTGAGTTTTTCTTCAGGTAAACTAAAAGTTGATCAAAATGTGTCTAAGACAAAAAAATTAAGTAATCCGTAAAGGATTATTTGAACTAGTATTAAATGCCAAAATAACATAAGAACTTGAGGTGTTTCAGAGAAAATATTTGCTTGAAATATGATTAATCTGACAGACCTACAGTAAGGAGAAAACAAAAGGAAAATTTAAATGATAAAAAGTTTTAAAAGGGTTCCACTTACAAATCCTGAAGGGGTAAAAACGTTGCCCTCCCCCTTCATATTTCATCCGATTGTTTAATCGTTCTTTTCCTCACCCCTTACACTGCATTCCTCAGGGGTCAGGGAGCAAAGCCCCAGCGCAGTGCTCCTCAGGGACCCCGACCCAGCTGCAGAGGCCGTGGCCGCAGAGTCCCCCAGGGATATGCTTACAATGCTGTCATTTTGCACACAGGAAGCTTTATATTTAAAAGTTGTAAAAACTTGAACTACTGAATACCTACTGACATACCTGGGGGCCATGGAAACTGAAATTTCCCTTCAGTGACTTGAGCTTTTTGTCACTGCAAAATGCAACACCTCAGTGGACAGGTACGAAGGAGAGCTGAGCTGTTTTTATGATAATGGTCATGAGTTTGGAAGAGCCGTTTGCCAACCTTTGCCCACTTCGTATTTGTTGCTCTTGGAATAGAACTGACGAGGATGGGAGGGAAACGGCATTGGGCTAAATGGCCCATATTGGGCGCTCACTTTGGCCTTCCAGCTAAATGGCCTATGAAGCCTCTCAGGAAGAATGGAATCAGTAGGCAGGATGCTCTAGAAAATAAGATGTTATTCCTTCCACATAGTATTTTAAATACAGAAAGGTATTGTGGGGAAGCATTTAATGTCTTTTCTGCCAACTAGTCCTAAACACCCCACGATGTAGCCATTTGCTTTGCTAAAACATTCCAGCCCTTTTGCACTGCATTTCTGAACATTCTGAACCCTACAGACACTAGGATGAAGCTTTGATATCTAGATTATCTGGCTCCCTTTGTTCCTTAAGAGAAATATAGCCTTACTCAAAACAAAGGTTGAAAACCCCCATCGCTGTCTCTCTCCCCAAGGTAACTCACAGAATTTTAGAATTGGAAAGATCTTACAGACTTAAGAGTCCATGTCTAATGCACTCATTTTATAACAGAGGGTTTAAGTGATGTGTCTAAATTATACCCCTTTGGGGGAAGTAATCTGAGATTTGACCCTGCCCTGCATTGCCACTACTGAGTTGATTTTTTTAGGCAAAGATGTCTTCCCAACTAAAAGAAGATGTTTCTCTTTTCACGGTTACTGGTTATCCTGTTTGTGCTGGGGCTTGTGGGACTGCCAGATGATTACATTGTCACCCATCTCTTGACTTCCTGCTTTTTTCTCCACAGCTCCCAGAATTATATGCATTCATGGAGAATTTTAATAACTAGAACAAGAAATCAAATCTACTAAAAACTCACAGTATGTCGCCTAGTGAAGCACAGAAGATACTTAGTCATGACCTCAGTGGCATGCCATTCCCCGAGGGAGCTGACCTGAGGGTGGAAGCCCCCCAGCCTGTTTTCATGTGCAAGGAGGTTAGGGAGGAGGAGGAAGATCCAGAATCTCTGGCGGAGCTCCTGCCCTGCAGCGTACTGGCCAGCACACTCTCTCTGGGGGCGAGACTCTGGAAATCCCATCAGAGACTCGCTTAGTGTGGGATCCCTGCACCCGACCACACCTCACCTCATGAGATTCTCATCGATCACTCCAGCTCCTTGCCACCGGCCCCCACACAGAAGATTCAGGGCACCAAAACATTACAAAGAGAGGGCATTTCCAGTGTCCTGCCAGAAAAGTTTGTCTGTAAAGATGAAGTTCCTCAATACTTATTAGTTGATCGAGGTAATTGAAACAAATGAGACCATGAGGGAGAAAATGGGTGGAAATCTAACTACAAAATTAACCTAGGTTTCTAGAGCCCAAATAGTCAAAGACTGGCCCATGGAAATCTTGCAGATCTGTAGTTCATGGTTGATGTTCTTGCTGCCTACAGTAGCAATGTGAGATAGCAGAAAATCAAACATTCCAGGGTGAAATCCCAGATCCGAGCACTAACTCTTGAACTTCATCTCCTTTACTTCTGTACTTATTATAAAACATATATTAGTGTTTTTAAGGAGAAATGAGTATCTTATTCATATAGTCTCCATTTTCCTAATGTAATGAGGGAGGTCATATTTTACCATTCTGTGTAGCTATAAAAAATAGATTAAATCAATAATGTTAAATATTTGAGCCCCTCTAAATATGGTCTAGATTCAAGATAAAACCATTTGCACAGCAAATATTTTGAGACCTCTACTTTTATATTAAAAATAGTGGGAAAGACAGAAGGAAAAGATTTAAAGGAAGAGATTGATTACTCTGATCATATTTGGTCCAGAATCCTGGAAAAGTCTTTGCCATAATTCCCTACATCGATGTTTTGACAAAGTCTAATGCAGGTTTCAGATTCCTTTGATAGAGTCATACTTTGTGTGTTTTGGAGCCCAGATAGAACTACGAATTAAGGCAATTGTAGAAATGGTCTAGATAATTCACATTATGCAGAGCTTAAGTCTGAGGCCAGAGAGGAGAAAGTGTGGGAAGTACTGAGAATCAGTAATGGGATAGCAGATCCAGAAGCATTTTATCTTAAAACTGACCAAACCCTTATTCTGTAAGAAAGATGCTGAATCCTTGAAGATCCGAGTTGTGATTTGAATTTGGTGGTACTTTTATAAGGGTACAAATGTTATCACTACTTTAATTACTATTATAAATAGCTTTATGATGCTGAAGACTGAATCCTTAATTCTTAAAAAGGGAAAGAAGGAGAAGGAGAAGAAAAGCCCACTGAGGAATTGTTGTAGGCTTGAGCATTGATGGTTTTGCCACCCAAAGAAGCCAAGTTGCCCCTTCCTCCCAGTGCACGGCTTGTCTGCTGCCTACCCAGCTTTCGGGAGCCTCTCATGTGGCCTCGAGACTCTGTGTGGGAGTTTTTTCTCTGTCTCCATGACCTCATTCCTCAGATCCTGTAGGCAGAATTTCTGGTCCATGTCTTGTATATTCCAGGAATGTGCATGAAGCCAGGTAGGTGTCCATAGCAAAAATATCTAGTAATTCCTTTGGTTTTATTGGTATTGCAACAATTCATCTTTTGTTGTCCTACATTGCCTAGTAGTACTACCATTTTATCAGCCAGCCAGCCAGCCCCTAAAGTATTCTCAGTGCAGATGAACTTTAGAACTCCTGGTATACCAAAGAATATCATCGAACATATCCTTACTAACACCAAGCACTGGGGGAGGAAAAGAGAGTGGGTGCTGTCATCTTGTTTTGCTCCTGTCATAGGAGAGCTACTCTTAGTAAGGCTACATCCTGTGTGACCATGTAGGCTAGGAATGTTTGACCAAGAATGGCAGAGTTATTTTTGACCAGCTGGAGTTATTTTTCCTGTATCCTTAGAAGTCTGGGGCCGTTAGACCAGGGCTGGAGCAATGCTTTCTGATGGTATCAAGGTCTCAGGCTCCACCACCTTTTTGAATGTGACTTTTGTCTTCATGGCCAAAGGACATGTCCTTTACCTCCAGCACTATGGCCACATTCTAGGCAGAAGAGGGCGCTAGGACAAAGGACCCTTTTGGCTACTTCTGACCCCTTTTAATAGGGAAGCAAAGCCTCCTCAGGTGCTTTCCTCAGATCACCATCCTCAGAGGACTTCTCCCTGTAGCTCACTGGCCAGACCTGAGTCTAATAGCCACCCCTTGGTGAAGGGCTGGTGAATACAGATCTTAGCTCTTTCTGGTTTCTGCAGTAGAGGAAGGGAAAAACGATTTGTAATAGGCACGAAGTGAGCCAGCCTATATTGTCTACCACAGATCAACACGTAAAGTGTTTTGGTATCAAAATAAGCCAAAAGTCCCTTTCCTTCCTTCTGTCACCAGTTCTTGCAATGCCAGGCCTGCCAAGATCTTCTGAAGTTCCCTGAAACTTGGCACCTGGCCCTTGGGAAGGACTGTGGAACACCATGGCCACCATCAGTATCTGTTCCACTAGGGATGGTATGAACTCGAGGAACAGTCCCAGGCCCCAAACTGCTACTTCAGGCACATACAGAACATGCAACCCAGGCAGACTCAGGGAAACCCAGGCCCTTCCCAGTACAGGATGGAGGCCTGATTGATGCAGGGGCAGAATCGGGGCCATAAGTCATCTGCTCACATATCACCACACAAGAGTGGTAAAGCTGCCCATCAGAAGCAGGCCAGAGCTTCTGCTTATTTGCTCTATGGCCCTGCAGGACCTGCTCCAGCCCATTAGCCAGACCCATGCACTTTCCTATTTGTAGGAGCCCTTTAATCAGATGAACACCATGGGTTCCGCCCTTAGTTTATAAAGCTTTAGAAACAGCTTTCTACAGAAGGGGATGGCTACACAGTGTGTTGTGTCCATGGAGCATCTCTGAATTACTGAAGGTTAAATTACACTATCAAGTGATTCTTTGAAAATATGCTTCTTTTCAGGAAAACAATTCACGGATCTAAAGGATCTGGAATGGAGATACTACAAAGGGATTGTGAAGTGGAAGCACTATACTGCAGATTCATTCATAAACATAAAATACAATAGTGAGAAGAGATTTGTAGGAGATGCCTGGTGTTATTTCTCCCCCTCTAGTTCATAGGTCTTTGATAATTTACCCTCAGGTTGACTATCCAAAAAAAGTAACTTCTTAAATAAAATATGTAGTTTATTACAATATCTTGCATGCAGATTTTACTTTTGAGAGCACTGAACATGGAAAGTGAAGAAGCATAGGCACCGTGGAACATGGGAACTGAGACTATACATTATGCATGGGAGGTCCAAAATTAAGCCATGAATATGGAGTAAAAGATCCAAATAACCTGCTAATGTAAGACCTGCTTTGGAACTATGAAATCGACCTGGACCAAGGCTGAGGCAAATATGATCATATGAAGAGAAAGTGTGTGTATGAACAACTTCCAAACAAGAACAGCTCTTTAGTATAATCTAAACATATATGGATTCAACTATAAAAATAGTTGGTAAATACAGCAAATGGAAGAATTAACACCTGAGGATATAGAGATCAATCTGAGAACTTACAAGTATGTTCACTGATAAAAGACCTGGGAAAGTAGCATCTATGAAATAAGAACAGGAAGATTCGAAAAAGAACAAATTGGAAATCTTGAAAAATATGATAATTGAAAGCAAAATAGTATTAATAAACCTCAGTAAAATATCTCAATGTTATACTGGATATATCTTAAGAGAGGATTAATGAGTTGGAAGAAAGCACTGAGAGAGAATCTTCTAGACAATAGCACAATAAGGTAACAGAGCTTGAAAGAAGTTAAGAGTAATGGAAGGGTAGAATGAGTTCAGAAACATATCCAATGGAAATTACTGGAAAAAAGTAAAATGGAAAAGTGATGATGTTTGAAAATAAAATGACTGGTAATTTTTTGGAAACAAAGAAACATATGAAACCTCAAAATGGAAAACTTCACGTCACTGAATGTTTAGCAAGAAAACAAAAATAAATCTATACCTAGAAACACCATAACATAGCTGTGAAAGCATTAAGCAAGTAAATATATAATTACAGAAAACATGTATGGAATAGAGAAAATGGATTACATACAAAGAAATGACAAATCAACAAGTAGAACTTTCATTAACAGTAGATGTCAGAAGACAATGGTGTGTGTAGTGGACTCAAAATGCTGAGGGAAAACAACTGTCAATCTGGAATTTACTACCAATCCAGACTCTTTAAAGAGTAAGGTTAAAATAAATACATTTTAAAACATACAAGAGCCTAAATTGTTTACACCCACAGTCCCTGACTGAAAAAGTATGCTCTACTGCTAGCAAAGTATGTAGTTTAGCAAGAACCCAAAGGGAGTGCAAGAAATAATGGTGAGCAATTGAATTATGAATAATACTGTGTATGATTATGGAGATCCTAAGTATATGTTTCTGGATTCTATTTCCTAGTATTTAGAAAATTTACCTCTATATAGTCAAATTATTCTATAGTTTTTTGCACTGTTTTTAAGAAACAGTTTTTGGTTTCAGCATAGTGGATATCTTTAGCAGATACCATCTAGAAATGGGCATGATGGACATTTCTGGATGTTTGTGATATGCTGGATTTTTATCTGAACCAGGGCACCCATGTGTGTTGAGAAAGCACAAATTCCTTCAGTGACTTACAACTCCCAAAGGTGAACAATACTTATCTTCCAGTGTTGACAGATAGTAACTGCACTTGAGTCAGGGTGAGGATTTAATAATAGGCATAACTGTTGAACCACTGTGTTGTATATTTGGAACGAATATAAGATTGCATGTCAATGATACTTTAAGAAAAAAATTAATAAAATAATTTTTTAAGATATAGTGAAAATAAAGTTATGCTACCTTTGTAAAAGAGATTGGGCAGTTTCCGTCTTTTTTATGAGGCCAGCTCTATTTAAATAATATTGGAAATATGCATTATTTAAAATCTAGCTAGAACTCAGTTATAAAATTACATTTAGTTCTGGCTCTTTTTTCCCATTTTTATTGTGGAAATGCTTAAAAATTCATAGAAATAATACAATTGTATAATGAACCTGCATATACCCACCATCTAGATTCAATATTTACTCAGATTTTACTACACTTATTTCATCTATTCCTTTTGTTTGTGTTTGCTGTGTCTGCTGAAGCCCAAGACTTTAAAGCAAATCTTGGGCTTCATGTCTCAAATGTTATCCTTACATGTTTTGGTGTACATCTCAGAAAAATATGGACATTTTCTTTCAGAACCATGATGTCATTAGTATACCAAGAAAAATTAGCCATAATTCCTTGCTACCATCTGTTTACCTATATTCTTAATCCCCCTGCTGTCTCAAAACTGTCTTTTCCTAGTTGCTTGATGATGGGATGATGGGAGGCTGACGGGAGGTCACTTCAAGATTAAGACAGAAAACCTGTGGATTCTGTCTTGGACTCCTCTCTAGCTCTTACTCACTTGCTAGCTCGTAGGGAAGCCAGCTGCCATCTTGTGAGATGCCTTATGGAGGCGTCCACGTGGTAGTAACTCACATGGCTAGCCAGCAGCCAGCAAGGATCCCAGATCTGCCAACAGCCACGTGAGTGGGCCTGGAAGCAGATCCTACTCGTCAAGTTGTGAGATGACTGTAGCTCCAGATGTTCCCTGGGCTACAACCTAGTGGGAGCTTCTGAGCCAGGGGCACTCAGGTAGGCCAGGCCCAGACACATGACCCAAAGAAATTGAGAGGTAATAAATGTTTGTTGTTTTAAGGTGCTACATTTTGGGGTAATGTGTTAAGCAGCAACAGAGAACTAATACAATGATCTTTGACTGTATTAATCATTTTCATCAAGGTTTACTCATTGATGATTTCCTAATGCTGTTGTTAATTCTATCTTTTTTAACTGGGAATACTTTATTTATAAAACCCTTTCCCTCCTCAAGTAGGGCTATTGGATTACACCAAAATATAGTCTGTACAGAAAAGGTGGATAATTTTTTAAGTTTCCCTCTTTAGTTGCCAATTTTCAGATCAAGGAGTTGATGGCCTAGTTACAAAGGTCACCAAGGAAGCGTTTCCCTCTTTGTCTTTTTAAAAATAGCATTGTGGGCTCATCTGGTGTTTGTTTCTGATTTTAATATAATGCACTTTAAAATATATATATCATCCAGAAAATCAAAAGCTTGGTGAATTATAACAAACTGAACATAACCATGGAACCACCACCCGGGTCATGGAATAGAACACTGCCAGCAAACCCCTCTCATGCCTTCTAAACATCATGCCATTCCCTCCCCTCCCAAGGTGGACAGTACTTATCACAGGTGAGTTTTGTCTATTTTTGTACTCTTTTTTACAAATGTAAATTTACCATTTTGTTTGTGAGATTCATCTGTGTTCTGTGGGGAGCATGAGTTATTTTCATTGCTGTTGAGGATTCGATTATATGAATACAGCCTGATTTATTTATCCATTCTGCTGTTAACGAACATTTGGGTCATTTTCAGTTTTGGTTATTAAAATAATGTTATTGCAATGCCAGTGGCAGTTAAACAGGGTTTGATTGCTAGAGACATTCACTGAACCCAAAATGAGATTGCTTTCAAGCCTACAGGTCAAGGATGCAGGACACCGAAAGCGTTAACAGAAAGCTACGCATCACAGACTACAGCAAGGGGTCCAAGGGACCAGTCCCAGGCTCTCGTTGTCTTCTCCCTATAAGGACAATACTGGATACACTTCTCCTGTTCAGTCAGGAACCAGGAACCAGGAACACGTTAGAAACAGGGAACACAAAACGTAGCCTCACGTCTTACTTCTTACATAGGTGAAAGAAACTAGAGTGAAGGGCTCAGAGACAGAGAAGGGGGCCTCCCGCCCAGGTCTGAGCTTAGTGACCACACACATACACACACATATATGTGTACATGTGTATGCGTGTGTGTGTGTGTGTGTAGCTCCACAAGACATAATTTTATAAAGTCTTATACAATTAATATTCATTTAGATTTGCCTATATTCACCTTTTCTGTTGCTCTTCATTTCTTCCACATCTGGAAGTTTCTATCTGGCTTAATTTTACTTCCGCTTGCAGGACAATCTTTAATTTATCCTTTAAAATGGGTATCCTGGCAATTAAATTTCTAATATTTTTATCAAAACATGCCTGTACTTCAATTTTGTGTTTGAAGGATATTTTCCCCGGACACAGACTTCCAGGCTAGAAGTTCTTTTCTTCCTGCCCTTTGAAGATGTCACTCCACTGTTTCCTTCCATTTTGTTCCTTCTGGATGCTTAACTACCACTGCTGTCGCTCCAACTTTGGAAAGCAGGTAGACATGATGAAGAAGAGAAGCAACCCAGGTTTTAAAAGTAGGCAAGGAATTTGAGTAGACTCTTGAGGAATTTCATAAAATTTGGTTCCTTCTGCAGGCCCTTGTGGTCAGATAACCTGGGTTGGAGTCCTGGGTTTTTTACCTTAGGCAAGCCACGTTAGCTCTCTGTATCTCAGCATCTTCATCTGTGAAATACAGACCATTGTGAGCACTGTTCTGCAGCTGAATGATTCAAAACATGTCAAGTCCTTATAACAGTGCCTCGCACATGGTAAACATGTAAGAAATGTGAAACAGCATTGTGTTAGTGTGCATCTTCACTCTTTTACTATACTAGTAATAGAAGTACTAGTAGTTGTATTGGGAAATTTCCTTCTGGTTTTGGCTTTGAGATTTGAAGTTCATGATCAAATTTCAGGATGACATAGCATAGCCCCAGATAGAGAGGGTTCCCAGCTCAGGGGAAGTTCACTATGGATTATGTGAGACTGAATAGGTAAAAGGGGCTCATAGCAAGCTTTATTCTCCCAGGAGTAGGTCCACCACTGGAATCCCATCTGCCTCGGCTCTGCCCCCAGCTCAGCCTCTGCTCAGGTGCTGCTTCTGCTCCAGGCTCCTATGTCTCTGCTCTCTTCTCTGGGTTCTGCTCTCCTGCTTCCCTCTGCTCTGAGCTCCCAGTGGAACTATTCTTAAATCAATACCAGCAGTAATGGCTTATTGCCAATGGGTAAACAAGCATGCGCCTGAGTAGAAGGATATCTACTACTTATTGCACATATACAATGGGTGCGATTAGATCAGCTGAGAATTCTGGCCACATAATTTCCATTTTCTCTACACATAGTAACCATGCAAGATGAGTTTTGACCCTTTTGGGGTTACCAGTATTGTTGGGGTTATTTTTACCTATATCTTTCCCAGTTCCCTTGACTATTGTTTATTCCTATTTTATGTTGAATGATTTAGTGTTACCAGCTGAGATGCTGTTTTTCCCAGAATTGTGTCTCAGAGGCAATGAAGAATGAAGACAGCAATCAAGAGTACTGAGCTACCAGCAAAGCTCTTTTAGTGAGTGAAAAGAGAAAGTTTCTGCTATTCAGGCAGGGCTCCAAGAGAAGATGCTGTCAGGGCTGTGGGATTTATGTTGTCTTCTGAGAAGAGCAAGTCCCACCCCAAGGACCTAATAGAGAACTGAACCAGTGACATCACAACCCACTCTTGACTGGCTGAAAGTATAAAGCTTCATTTGCATAGGGCATAACCAATCAGAGCTGAGGTCTATCTAAGTGTACTTTTGAATGGCCCAGCCCAGTTGGATTGGAGCTTTTTGAAACTTACAAGGGTCTTGAAACCTCTTGAAACTTACAAGGTCACTGACCTCTATGTGCCTGTGTCCCTCTATCACCTGCCTCATTAGGATTGTGTTTAGTTACAAGTAAGAGAATTACTTGCTGCAGCACCTAAAAGACAAAGATTTATTCATTGCGTCCAACAGGATGTGCAGAGGTTGGCAGAAATGTGTGGTGTGGTGGGTCCATGATGTCATCAGTCTCCCAGACTCCTGTCTTTCTCTTATCTCAGTCTCTTTTTGTGGTTTTCATTCAAATGGTTTCAAGATGGCTGCTATATTCATGGGCATTGCATCCATATTCCAATCAGGAAGAATGGGAAAGAATGAAAAGTAATTTTGTAGACGTTTCCTTTTTAACTGGATGAGAAGCTCTTCCCACCAGAATTCTAGATAGACACTATTAACCAGAATGGTCTGCCCCTAGCTGCAAGGGATTCTGGGGAATTGAGGGTGTTTAAGTGGATACAGTGCAACCCCAAACAAAATTGTAATTCTGTTAGAAATGGAGATGGATGGTCACAGTGTGGGTAGCTGGCAGTGTCAACACTGAGGGGTATAAGTAAACATCCAGAAAGCTCTAATTTTCTGATCCCTTCACACCCTGTGACCTCAACTCATGTCCAGTGCCCATCTGCCACTGTCATCTGGCCATGCCACCATCTTTTGGTTCAACCACGTGCCTCCTTACCGCTTGTAGGTAATCAGTCTCCTTGCTTCCTGGTTGATCCTCCATTTTCCTTTTTAAAGATAAGCATATTTATATCTTTTCCTATTTTTCTCCTTATACACAGTATGGCTTATGTGCTTTTGCAGTTTGCTTTTTTCAATTAACAGTGTATCCCAGAAATCACTATGTATCAGTGCATAGCCATCTTCCACATCTCTTTATAACTGTGTAAGTTTCCATCTAATATGTGCACATACATGAGCCAATCTCCTGTGCTCACCTGTGTATTCTCATACTGTTGAAGAGCTATTGTCAGAGTACCTGCATTCTATTGAAAGGTATGAATTTACTGCCATTGCAGGCTTTAAGTTTGTGGTTACCAAAGGTTTAGGGTTAGCTTCTTTACTATCTTACTGTCTAACTTAACTCGCTTGTTGAGCTATTATAAACACAGTCTGATGATTCTTTATTTCTCTCCCTTCTTATTCCTCCTCCTCCCTTCTTCATATGTTGGGTATTTTGTTGTGTGCTCTTTTTAGGAGTGCTCCCATCTAGAGCAGTCCCTGTAGGATGCCCTGTAGAGGTGGTTTATGGGAGGCAAATTCCCTCAACTTTTGCTTGTCTGGGAATTGTTTAATCCCTCCTTCATACTTAAATGATATTCGTGCTGGATACAGTAGTCTTGGTTCGAGGCCCTTCTGTTTCATTGCATTAAGTATATCATGCCATTCTCTTCTGGCCTGTAGGGTTTCTGTTGAGGAGTCTGATGATAGCCTGATGGGTTTTCCTTTGTAGGTAACCTTTTTTTTCTCTCTGGCTGCCTGTAATACTTTGTCCTTGTCTTTGATCTTTGCCATTTTAATTATTATGTGTCTTGGTGTTGCCCTCCTTGGATCCCTTGTCATGGGAGTTCTGTGTACCTCTGTAGTCTGAGAGGCTATTTCTTCCCCTAGTTTGGGGAAGTTTTCAGCAATTATTTCTTCAAAGACATTTTCTATCCCCTTTTCTCTCTCTACTTCTTCTGGAATACCTATAATTCTTATATTGTTCCTTTTTGATTGGTCGCTCAGCTCTCTTAAAATTCTTTCATTCCTGGATATCCTTTTATCTCTCTCTGCATCAGCTTCTCTGCGTTCCTGTTCTCTGTTTTCTAGTCCATTAATGGTCTCTTGCATCTCGTCCATTCTGTTTTGAAGTCCTTCCAGAGCTTGTTTTATTTGTGAATTCTCCTTCCTTAGTTCTTGCATATTTCTCTGCAAGTCCATCAGCATGGTTATGACTTTTGTTTTGAATTCTTTTTCAGGTAGACTGGCTAAATCTATCTCCCCAGATTCCTTCTCAGGGGAAGATGTAGCAGATGCTGAAGCTGTCTGGGTTAGTCTTGTCTGGATCATATTTTTTTGCCTTTTCATGTTGACAGGTGCTATTGACTGTCAGCTGGGAGGGCCAAAATTTTCACTTGCTACTGGCCTTTCTTTACTGGGACAACTGCGACCCCTAGTGGCTTGTGTTGGGTAATTGCGTGTAGAGTGGGTCTTTGTGTCTTGCCTGGCCGGAAGGGAGAAATTTCCCTTTCTGTGGGCGGAATTTGTCTCAGGCTGCTTCTCTGCTTTCGCAGCGCCCGGTGGGGTAATGGATGGGGGGGCTGCTTGACTGTTTACCTCCGTGAGGGGTTTCAGAGCTGTTGCCCAGGGGGTTAGTGCACCCGGTTTTCCCTGTAATTTCCAGCTGCTGTACTGTGACCTGGGTTGTTTCCGTCAAGCTGTTAAGTCCCTGTCCCTTTAAGACTTTCAAAAAGCCCCCGCTTTTCTTTGTCACAGGGGCATCAGCTTCGGCACCCGCTCAGAGGTCTTACTCCCTGTTCCCCCAGTATCCAGGGCCCCCGACCATGCACTGTGTCTGTGCTCTGGTCGGGGTGGCTGGGGCTGGGTGTTCAGTAGTCCTGGGCTCCGTCTCCCTCCCGCTCTGCCTATTCTTCTCCCGCCGGGAGCTGGGGGGAGGGGCGCTCGGGTCCCGCCGGTCCGGGGCTTGTATCTTACCCCTTTCACCAGTTGCTGGGTTCTCGCTGGTGTAGCTGCAGTCTGGCCACTGTCCTGTGTCTTCTGGTCTCTCTTTTAGGGCTAGTTGTGTTTGTTGTATTTTCAAAAGTCTATATGTTTTTGGGAGGAGATTCCCACTGTCCTACTCACGCCGCCATGTTGGCTCCGCCTCCTGAGTACCTGCATTCTAAAAGACATCCATGCAAGTTGCCAAATTGCCTTCCAGAAAGCTGTGTTAAGTTATATTTGCACTTCTGGTGCTTTCAACCATAGAATCTTTTTTTTTTTTTTTAACACAGAACCTTTATTACTTTAATGGAATGCTTAGTAATGTAGATTCTTCCTTTGTAAGATGATAGCATCTGTCAGATGCTTCTCTGCTTAGGTGAGGCCAAAATCTCTAGGAAGAGCCACTTAGTGATGGTGGCCCTCTCTTAGGTACAGTGAGTGGGACAACATAAGGGAATAAAGTATTATGTTCAACTCCTAGTGTCTTTGAATAAACAACAAAGCAGTCTTAATTCAGTATATTAAGTGAGATAAGAAATTGAGGTTATGCATTATAAATGGTGAAATGCTAAACGAACAATCATCATCCTCACCATGGCTCAGAGACCATAAGGTGCATCAGGGAAAGGCATGCTATTACATGGGGCTGAATAAGTCCCTGGGAATTATTTGGGGTGGTGGTTGGGCATCTAAATAAAAGTCATCACATCAGAAGTCTAAACCCCAATGTACAAGGTTGTTTGTTCTGTTTTAAAAGCCTGAGGCTCCGTTCAGCACAACAGCCTTTGTTGTCATCCTTTCTGCCTCTGTCCATGTATATCTCAAGTGCTTTCATCAGTGTCACCCAAAGGACCAGTTTATTATCACCCTATGCCTCTAATGACATGATAAATAATTCCCCTTCTCAAGATCATAATGTGTTTTTCTATTTTCAGACATGACAGTAATGCGATTATTAGTTGTGTTTTGAACCTGGTAAGAGATCACATCTGGAAGCCTCTGGGGCCATTCCAATAACTGTGGAAATTCTTTCTTCTCTGGCAAATTTCTGGGAAAATGGTTATGAGAAGCTGTGTGTGTAGTGAAAGGAAAAGGTGTAGCTCCATAGGTAGGTTCTCAGGCATTCAGTTAAGTGCCTAGGATTATTTTATTCACTCATTCTTTCCACAAAGAGTCACTGGGTACTCATTATGTGTGAAGAAGTGTTCTAGATACTGGAGTTAAGATGACAAATAGAATTACAAGATTCATAGCGGGGAAGACAGACCAATAGATACTGAATTGTGCACAAGAAAAAAAATCATTTAAAACTTTGATAATCAAAGAGTTGTATGATTATACAATCATCTAAATATTAAGCAGAGGATTAAAACAAGATGGTACATGAGACAACAATGGCTGTTTTTTTTAGGAATCCTCTCTATGGCAAGCGTTAAAATCTGGGACATGACAGATGAGGAAGAAGCAGCCAAGTGAGAAAAATGTGAGTCACCTGATTGTCAGATGAGTTCAGATAGAGCCACGCTCTCTTCCTGTTCCAGCGCTCATGCTGTAAATAAGTGTCCTTTTTGAAGTCTGTTTAGTGCCACTTCCCCCCCATTTTTGTTGGTTGTTGTTTCCCCTCTATTTGTTGGTGATTCTGCTATTTAAAATGGCCCCAGTCTTAGTGCTGAAGTTCTGTCTACTGTTCCTAAGGGCAAGGAGGCGCGATGTGCCTTATGGACAAAGTACATACGTTAGATAAACTTAGTTCAGGCATGAGGGGGTGCTTTGGCCATTAAGTCAAAGTTGATAAATCAACAGTATATACTAAATAAGGAGTCTTTCAACAAAAAAACATAAAACAAAGTTATGTTTTGATCAGTTGATGAAAATGTGACCAGAAACCCTATATTTTAAAATATCGTTTTAGTTTAACAGAAGCTAAAAGCAAAATTAAAACACAAAGAGCAAACACGAAGAAAAGCTTTGCCACAAATGTAACATTCAGAGGTTTAATCTAAGTGACCCTATAAATCAGGAAGAGTGACATAAACCATCAGGTAGAAAAATTGGCCAAGACTATGAATAGGCAATTCACAGAAAAACAAATACAAAAAATATGCAAATTAGAATGAATTGTTTTTCATCTATAAGATACGGTTTTAAAAGATAAGATTATAAAAAAGATTGATAGTACTCAGTGATTGTCAGGACGTGGAGAAAGAGTTCCTCTCAAGATCTTTTGGTGGGAGTTTAAATTGGAAACCTTACCGAGGCTTTTTCCTTGCTTCTCCAGCTGGAGAAATTGATATCAAAGCAATACCATGAGCAACCGAATTTAACTGACAACATATAAAACACTGCGCCCAACAAGGTACATATTTCTTCCAAGGGCCCATGTAACATTCACCTGGATGGGGCACATCCTGGGCCATAAAACAGACTGGAACAAATTTAGAAGAATAGACCATCTGGTCACCACTGCTAATCGGTGATCCAAAGACAACACGATAATCTCCCACTGCTTGGAAGCTAACCAAGCCTCTCCTAACTAAAACAGGGCTCAGTCCGCTACCCCAGGGAGAGTCTGCACAGGCCCCGTGTCTGCTCTCGCTCCCCACCTGCTCATGGATGCCACTCTTAGTGCCCTGGATGGCTGGAGGCCTCTACCAGCGGTCTTTCCAACTGAACTGTTTCTGAAGGGCCCCCACCCATAAGATGGCGAACCTCCTGCTTCTCTTCTGGGTTCTCGGTTCCTGCCGGCGACACCTGAAGCCCAATCACCCCTCGCCCCCCATAATCCCAGCACCTAGCCAATAGCCACCAGCCCTGTAGAAGTGACACCACAATCACCCCATGCCCCTTCCTATATAACCCAGCACCTTCCCCTAATAAAGCGGAATTCTCCGGTGAATTGCTGCTGTGTGTCGCTCCTTCCTTTCATTGGTGCTGAAACCCGGGAGACGGGACACCCCAACTGGGCCCCGTCTTCCCCCGACACCAGCAGCAGCTTGCCCTCATCCTCTTTTTCCGGCGCTGGCTCCTCACACTCACCACTCCTCTTTGGCCTTTGGGTAAGTTTCCCCAGGGTGGACCACTCTTCCCCGAGCTATCGCAGCGCCATTGACCGTGATCGTCCAGCAAGGCCCTGACGCTCGGGGACGAGGAGGGAACTCTCCCCGCCTCAGGCCTTCACGGCTGCGGCGGACCCTCAGGCCCCTCCTCCAACAGCCATAAACGAGGTGACTCCTTTGCGGATGAGAACGCTCCATTCCCCCCCCTCCTCCTTCTGTTCCTTCCGCCAAAAATTCCTAGTACTAGGTTCCTCGTGACTCCGGCACTCTGCCTTCTTAGAGAAGTCTGGGTGACGACCCACACTTCCTAAGAAACCGACTCGTATACGAGTTTCCGCAGACCACCAAGGATCATCGGGGACGCCCTTTGTCTCCTTGCCGTCTGCTCCCAGTCCGAGGGTCTCCGTTCGTCTTCCCCTGTTTGTCTCCTTCTCTGTCCTATAGCCATGGGAGCCTCCTCATCCCTCCCTGAAAGTTCACCCCTTGAATGCCTGCTCAAGTATCTAGCCACCCTCTCCCTGACACCTGATATAAAACCAAAACTTCTCCGTAAATACTGCTCCCAAGATTGGCCGACATGCCCCCTAGACAATAACAACCAATGGCCCGCAGGGGGAGCTCTTGATCCTAACATCACTCGCGATCTCTTTAACTACTGCCAGCGCCTGAAAAACTGGAAGGAGATTCCCTATATCGAAGCTTTCCGCCTCCTCCTGCCCCCTCCTCCCCCAAGTTCTCCTAGCCTGCAAGCCGTCTCCCCCGCAGAAGCCTCCCGCCCACTCCCTTCCCCCTCCTCTCCTACAACAGCCCGTCCCCCCTCCTCCACTACCATCTCCTACCCCACCTCACCCCCCTGCAGATCAAGCCTGAGCCTTTCAGCCCCCCTCTAACTAAGTCCCAGGAGCCTCCTCTGTCTTTGCCCCCATCACCTGTTTCTCCCCCACAGACTGAGCCAGAACCCTTCAGTCCCCCAGCGCCGTGGGTCTCCGCTCTCGAGATATTTTCGCTTCCTGCTTAATAGCAGGTCTGAAAAAGGCAGCTCGTAAAGTAGTCAATTTTCAAAAGCTCCAAGACATAATTCACAGGAGGGAGGAGACTCCCTCTGAGTTCTTAGACAGACTCACTCAAGCCCTATTACAGTATACCAGCCCGGACCCAGAAACGCCTGACGGGAGACATGTCCTTATGACATACTTCCTGGCTCAAAGCTACCCCAACATTAAAGCTAAACTCAAAAAGTTAGAACAGGGCCCCGCTACCCCACAGACTGAGATCCTAACAGTGGCCTTTAAAGTCTTCCATAACCGGGAGGAGGAGAAAGAACGCCGTAAACAAAAGGCTGATCAGGCCAATTTCCAAATGTTGGCCCAGCTGATAAAACCACAACCTGGGCGCCCCTCTACAAACAAGCCCTCCCCAAGAGCTTGTTTCAACTGCGGAAAAGAAGGACATTGGTCAAGGGCATGCCCCTCCCCCAGATCTCCTACCACCCCATGCCCCAGATGCCACAAAAAGGGCCACTGGGGGACTGATTGCCCAACCACCTGTAGTGGGGCTGGCAGAAGAAGATTGACGGGGCCTGGGGGCTTCTCGCCCTACCATTTCCATCACCAAACGGGAGCCCAGGGTTACTTTAATAGTAGACGGTCGCCCCATCTCCTTCCTCCTAGATACAGGAGCACCTTCTCAGTCTTGTGAGAATACCGGGACCCTACCACGCCTGCCATTACTCCTATAGTTGGGGTAGGAGGTAAACAGATTTTCCCATTAAAACCCACCCCCCTTTTATGCACAATCCAAGACAATCCCATACCTTTCTCCCACTCCTTCCTGGTTATGCCCCAGTGTCCCATCCCTTTACTAGGATGGGACATCCTTTCTCTCCTCCATGTCTCCATAACTATATCCACTCCCACAGCCCCCAGTACTCCCTTTCTGATGGCCCTCATAGCCGACGACCCCCCTCTACCCAATGAAAGCTCCAGTTTCGCCCTCATACACCCTGTAAATCCCAAAGTTTGGGACATTACAAGCCCCTCCGTGGCTCTATGTCCTCCTGCCTCTATCAAATTACGTGACCCCTCTCAGTATATCTGTCAGGCCCAATACCCCCTAACCACTTCAGCCCTCATAGGCCTCCAACCCATCATTCAAGATCTTTTAAACAAAAATTACCTCAGACCCACTCACTCCCCGTTTAATACCCCCATATTAGCTGTTAAAAAAAACAACGGATCTTTCCGCCTTGTCCAAGACCTTTGCCTCGTCAACATGGCCGTCGTCCCTATCCATCCCTTAGTTCAAAATTCATACACCCTTTTATCGCGGATCCCTGCCTCGGCCTCCCACTTCTCAGTCCTAGATCTCAAGGACGCATTTTTTCTTTTTTCTCTATCTCTCTGGACCCCTCCTCCCAAGATTTTTTTTTTTACAGAAAACGGCTCCTCTCTGACCTGCCTGTTCCCAAAACCAAGACAGAAATCCTTTCCTTTCTAGGCCTGGCTGGGTATTTTAGAGCATGGATCCCTAACTTCTCCCTGTTGGCAAGACCCCTACACGACCTCAGCAAAGGCCCCCCTGAAGAACCATTCTCCTCCTCACCCCGACACTCCTTCATTAAGCTCCGTCGAGCCCTTGTGGAAGCCCCAGCTCTCCATCTTCCTGATTTGTCGAAGCCCTTCTCATTATACATTCATGAGAGGTCCAGTCAAGCTCTAGGAGTCCTAGGCCAACATTATGGCCCATCCTTTGCCCCAGTAGCTTATCTTTCCAAGCAATTAGACCCCACATTTCGGGGATGGGCCCCCTGCCTATGGGCATTAGCCGCTGGACAGCTCTTGCAGAAGGAAGCTCATAAACTGACATTCAGGGCATCCCTTACCATTCTGTCCCCACATCACCTAAAAGACCTCTTAACCTACAAAAGTTTATAGACCCTCCCTCCAGACTCCTGACCTTACTGTCCTCTCTCCTCCAAAATCCCATTCACCCCCTTTGCCATCCATACCCGAATCATGACTTTTTCCTCCTTTACTGCTCCCTTGCTCTCTCTCGCTTTTTTTCCTCATTCCTATTGTCTTCCCCGCCACCCCAGCCTCCTTTGTTTGGCGATTCAAAGTCAGACAGACTTACACACAGCATCAAACAAAAATTACTGCCCTCACTGCCACATCAGACTGCCCTCTGAAAGGCTGCTCCGAGCCTTTCTACCTCCACTTTCCTCCCTCCACCGAAGTGTTCACTAGCAGCTACCTTTATTCTCCCTACCTCTGCTTCCTCTATGACCGAAAACAAGCCTGTTGCAGGCGATGGCCAGACACCTACAGAGATGTCCCTACTGGTCTTGCGCCATTCATTACATGGGTAACTCCCGGTACCCACAGTATTACTCCTCCAACCCATTCTCTTCAATACTAACAAACCCCTTCCTTACCTGGCTTTGGCCCATTGCAGGCCCTATAATAATCATTCTCCTCACCTGTCTCTTCTTGCCTTGTACAGTTTATCAAATCCCAAGTTGGTAAAATCTCTAATCAAACTTTCAACCAGCTTTTACTCAGTAACTACCAGCTTTTAGCCACAGAAGATCCCTCACCCTCACGTAACCTCCTCACCACACGCTGAGATGGACCCCTCTCTCTGCTGGAAACTGTTCCTGGAAACAATGGCCGCAGACGCCTGGCTTCTGGCACCCGTATCCTCTTGGCACCATTAGAATCAACAAGTCCTCGACCTATGGTTACAGGGAACCTTCAATGATTTCCAACCTGAAGAAGTCCACATCTACTCGTCCTTACTGTGGGGATTCCTATCAACCCTTTCCTCCCAGTCCTCAAGCCCTCACTCCCTTCTCCGCCCCCGTTCAGCAGGAAGCAGTCAGAGAGAAAGCAACATCCACAACCCCATAGAGGAGAAAGGGGGGAGTGAAGGGCCCCCACCCATAAGATGGCGAACTTCCTGCTTCTCTTCCAGGTCCTCGGTTCCCCACTGGCACCACCTGAAGCCCAATCACCCCTCGCCCCCCTAATCCCAGCACTTAGCCAATAGCCACCAGCCCCATAGAAGTGACACCACAATCACCCCATGCCCCTTCCTATATAACCCAGCACCTTTACCTAATAAAGCGGAATTCTCCGGTGAATTGCTGCTGTGTGTCGCTCCTTTCCTTTCAGTTTCCTCTGCCTGGACGCTTCACCGTGCAGACAGTTGGCTGATCCTATTAGATCCTTTCCAGAAAGCCTTTCTCATCTCTCCTCCACCTCAGCCCTGGGGTGACTGTCCTGAACCCCACTTCCCTGTTCCAGAATACCCTGGCCATGAATCATCCATCCTGACAGTTCACTTTTTCATTTACTAACAACTCTTGCATGAACACCTGATCTGTGCACAGGGCTTGGGGGTCCCCTGGACATGTCCCTAAAGAGGCCTTATCTCTTTGCTACCTGTCTGCTCTCCTGGGCTTTAGCATAAGGACAAAATAGTCTCTAAGGCATCATTTTCCTGCCGTGCCTAGCACAGGACCTGGCCGTAACATTTGGCGGACAAATAGGATGAGAACTCAGACTTCCTGACATCCAACCTTCTCTCCTGACTCTTTACAACTAGAAGGGACCTGACAGACGTGGCCTGAGCCCTCCTCTGTGAGCAGGCGGTACACCAAAATGCGGTAAGGTGAGCAGAGAAGAAAGTCAGGTGTCAAAACCAGCACTTCTGCATCCAAGGTTCAGTACTTTTTCTCCTGAGCCCTGTTGCCTCTAACTTCAGTTGAACAAAAGGTACTTCATGTCCCTTGGTAAAAGTTTGTCTTTCAACGTTTTCAGACACCTATTTAACAAGAACCAACTGAACATTCCTGCGCCTGCTTTTCCACCTTCTTTCCTTCCTTTTTCTCTTTCGTCCCTCTAATCACTTTGATGCCAAAAGGATTTTAGGCTAAAATACCTACCGTGAGAGGCATCCCGATGGATTCTGGGGACCGAATGAACACAGCAGCTTCCCTGCCCCAGTGGGGGACAGCTGGGCACAAACAGGCGCAGTCCAGTGGGAACGCAGCAAGTGAAGCTGGGCCAGTGTAGACGTCCTCTTGGTGTGGACAGAATATGAGAAGGTTCCCAGAGGTGGAGATGTTCGAGTCAAATGCCAAAAAAGCAAATGGGAGTTTTCCAAGCATTTGGAGCCCCAGGGAGGAAGGTGTTCCTAGCAGAGGCGCAACAGGTATAAGGGAACAGAGCAGTGAGCTTTTTTTAAATTTAAATATAGCTGATACACAATATTATATTGGTTTCAGGTATACAGCATAGTGATTTGACCATTACGTACATTATGAAATGCTCATCGTGATAAGGATATTTACCATCTGTTAATATACAAGGATATTACAGTATTGTTGACTATATTTCCTATGGTGTACTTTCATCTCTGTGACTAACTTATTTTGTAATTGGAATTTCGTACCTTTTAATCCTCTTCACCTATTTTAGCCACCCCCCCTACCCCTCTGCTCTGGCGACCATCAGTCTGTTCTCTGTGATTGTGAGTCTGTTTCTGTTTGTTTTTAGATGCCACATACAAGTGAAGTCATATGGTACTTGTCTTTCTCTGTCTGACTTATTTCACCGAGCCTAATACCATCCATGATATCACAAAAGCAAAATTTCCTTCTTTTTCACGGCTGACTATATTTCATTGTGTAAGGAACCACATTTTCTTTATCCACTCATCTATGGATGGACACTTACGTTGCTTCCATAGCTTAGCTATTGTATATAACATTGCAATAAACATGGGAGGGGGGTTATATCTTTTCAAATTGGTGATTTTATTTTCTTCAGGTGAATTTCCAGGATTGGAATTACTGGGTCATATTGTATTTATATTTTCAGTTATTTGAGAAACCTTCATGCAGTTCTCCATAGTGGCTGCACAATTTATATTCCCACCAACAGTGCATGAAGGTTCCCTTTTCTCCATGTCCTCGTCAAGACTTATCGTTTCTTGTCTTGTTGATATTAGCCATTCCAAAGCAATAAACTTTAGTCCTTATACTGATGTTTGCTGTGCTCTTTAGACTGAAAAAATAAAATTTATCACTTCATCAATATTATACCACATGTCATATTCTGCTAATTGCTTATGCTTTTATTGATTCCCTTTCAAAGAAGTAATGTATCTGGTTTCTCTGACATTGAATCCACTCCATATAATAAATTGGCTACAAGGCTTTAATTGCTCAGTGGGTGCCATGGCAACCTACACTCTGCCTCCTCCCACAAACCTATATTAAAGACCATGTGCCAGGCCCTAAACTGGGTCGGATACAGAATCAAAGATGAAGATGAGAGCACAGAGGGTGCTGGGGGCTGGCCTCACCCACTTTAAAAAGTCCCCCCAAAGCCTAATTTCAGCCATTACTGTGTTGTTCTAATCACTGTAAATTCCCTAAGGGCAAGAAGCATGCTGGACAATGCCTGGAAGTCACTGTGACTCTCCTCGCCCCCAACTGTACCTTTCAACAGGTTCTGTCCACTTAACCCCATAGGTATTTTTCAAATCCATCTATTTCTCTCCATCTTTATCACCACCTCCATTATCTCTCTTTTGGATTACTGCAATTGGTCTCCTTGCTTCATTTCCAGTCCTTCTATAATCCTCTCTAATCTACTGTCCACATGTCAGCCAGTGTGTAATCTTTGCAAAATGCAAATCTACTAATGTTCAACTCTCCCACATGTTCAGAATCATTCGGTGCCTTCCTCCTGTTCTTGGTATGAGGCTGTGCTCTGTCTCTTCACACCTCCCGTGGGAGCAGAGATCTTGAACCAAGCCTTAAAATTCTGTCTTTGTTCTCAGCAGCATTGTAAGAAAGGGGACCTGAACATGTCATTTGATGATTTAAAAGTTTATTCTGCCACAAATTAATAATTCATGTATTTCATTCATTTAGCATTTAGAGACACTTCCAGATAAGCAAATAGCTATTTCTTTTTTCTTAATGACTGCATGATACTTCATCATGTTGATATTTCATAATTTATTTAACTAGTGCAAATCCCACTTTAGATGGTTCCAATGCTCCAGATACATGTCCTTGTACACAGACTATTCTTTTTCAAAATTGTGTTAGCTCTTCCAATAGCATTCTTTCTATTCCATATACCATTTAAAATCTGTTTTTGAAGCTCTCTGAAAAATTCTATGGGAATTTTGCTCAGAATTACAATAAATATATGTGTTATATGTAAAGAATGAATGATGAGAATATGGAATGTGATTCTCCATAGTCTGGTGCAAGTGAAGAAACATTTAAACTGAGCTCTGAATGACAAGAAGGACCTGAATATGCAAAAACTCACAGAGAGAACATTCGGGGCCAAGGGGACAGCCAGTGCCAAGGCCCAGGGCAGGCGTGAGGCTGGCATGCTGAAGGGACGAAGAGACGAGGTGCCGTTGCTGAGTGGACACCGTGGAGAAGAGGATCCAGAGGCAGGGTATGTGAAATTAGTCGGGCCAAGAAAGACAAATACTGTATGATCTCACTCATATGTGGACTCTAAAAACAAAACAGAACAAGCTCACAGATACAGAGCACAGATTTGCGGGTAGAGGCAGGGGTGGGGTGGGGGTGAAATGGGTGAAGGAGAGCAAAAGGTACAAACTTTCAGCTATAAAATAAATAAGTCCAGGGGATGTATTGCACCTCATGGTGACAATAATTAATAATACCATATCATATATTTGAAAGTTGCTAAGAGTAGATCTTAAAAGTTCTCATCACAAGGAAAAAATTCTAACTGTGTGAGGTGGCAGACTTCCGGTGGCAGTTGTTTCCCAATATGTACAAATATGAAATCGTTGAGCCTTACCCCTGAAACCTACACAGTGTTTTATGTCAACATCTCTCAATACAACTGGAAAAAAGAATGAACGACCTGCAGACACCAATATTCTCCTGCAAAGCCAGAGACTCTGGCAAACATCTGACCCACTGGGGAGGGTCCTGGGATGCCCTGGGAATCCAGAGGAGTGTCATCTTCCACCTGATGGTCACAAGTAGCATCTTCAACTCATCTTTGCAACATTCAGGTTGAACAAAAAGCAAAAGACTGCCCAGTGGAACTCATACAAGGAACTCCTTTGAGGATTGTGCAGACAAGGGCTCAGAAATAAGGTCTCAACTAGAAAATAACAGGGGATCCAGTTTCCTGTCTTTCACACTTGGATCCCCAAATTCAATAATTGGTATCTACAGGAACATACAATGGCTCTAGTCATTATAATGGGATTTTCACATCCCACTGCCCAGCTATCTCCTTTTTTGCCTTCAAAACCCTGCTCAGTCACCACCTCCCTGGATGGGGTGGGTTACTGTTCCCATTCTCTGTCCCTTCCCCTGAGCTAAAACTCTGCCCTCCCTCAGCCTTGTGACTGCTCCCCACCTCCCACTACAGCATGTCCATTTCTCCTCTCCAGGGAAGTTGGGCTTGGCCATGTTGAGTTGATCTGGCCGATGACATGTGGTGTAAGTGGTACTGTGACAGTTCCAAGCCAAGGCCTAGAAGTGTGGCATGTTTCCACTTGCCTCCCTGCCTTCCTGCCATTCACCGTGAGAATGTGTCCTGGAGTAGCCACTGGTCCAAAGTGGATGAGAAACCCGTGGATCAGACCTGACCCTCTCCCTCCTACTGACTTGTGGACCATGAGTGGAAAAAACAGATATTTGTTATCATGAGCCATAAAGTTTGGGGTGGTTTGTTATGCAGCATGATAGCCCCTGTGCACTCTTCCCCTCACACCTACCGACGCACACTGCTTCTCCCTCCTCTGAACCACTTTCTCACCTGGCACACACATGTACTAGTGCACACACTCAGCCACTGTACTGTGGCACTCGTACACGCGTCTGTCTACACTACCAGCCCAGCACCTCTTACTTCCCAGCAGGAGTGCTATGTGTGGCTTAATGAACTTCCATTGAGCTGAAATGAACCCCAGGAAGCTCGCTGACTTTTGCAGCACATTTCATCATTCCTTCGTTCCCAGCCTTAAGCCTCTCAGTCCTAATAAATATAGCAGCCCTTCATGAGATGGCTGTTCTTAGAAATGGGCTTGCCATTCCTTCCTGGATGGTTAAGCCTTTATTCGGAGCATCTCCCAATTGAGCTTGAACTGGTGTCATTCCTAATTTACATCAATATCAGAATATTTTAATTTATTCACCGTTTAATGTAACTGACACTGTTTTTAAAGGCAGTCCTGGTTCTGGGCAAGTATGGCTCTGCAGAGGTTATGGGGATGCTAAGTAATTTGGCAGGTGGTCCTGGCAGGAGGAGAACCGAGGGCTCCCTTGGAAGAAGCAGAGGGGCTGGCCCAGCGCTGCAGCAGGGAAGGGGTGGGGACAGATGGCCCCTGGAGAGACACGCTCGGTGGCTTCCCAGGGCTGGGACATCAGATATCCAGTGGGAAGTTTTACTTTTCTGTATTTTTAGTTTGCAACTGGAGCTGTTATGACTGACAATCTTGTATTCTCAGTGCCTTGTGGAAAAAAGAGAAATAAGGCCTGTGTCCATACTTTAGGATGAAGTAAAGCCACAATATACATAAGGATTAAGTTCACTTGCGAGTGATAGAAAGCTGAAAATGAGAAAGTTTAAACAAGATAGAAAATTTTCTCTCGCAAATAAATACGTCCAAAGATAAGCAGCTCAAGGCCGGCAGGGGGCACGGCGATGGTCAGGGTCCCTTCATTCTGTTGCTCCACCAACATGTGGCATCCACCTGTGGTCCAAGGTGATCACCTGAGGGGCAGCCCCCGTGTGCACGTGTGGACTCCCAGGAAGGGGGAAGGACATGAAGAAAGGCCCTCCTCCACACCACGGGGCGCCGAGTGACACTTTACTCATGTCTCCGTGACCAGAAGGAGCTCACATGAGCACACTACACGGGAGGCTGGGAACTTTTATTTTGGGTGCTCATGAAATCAGTTAGAAGTCATAAGTCCTATTACAGAAGGAGGGAAGAGTAGCATTGGCATGTGATAGAGTAACGCCCCCTCACACCCCAAGATGCGTTCATGCCCTAACCCCAAACCTGGGAACATTACCTTACATGGCAAAGGGGACAGTGCCGATGTGACCACAGAAGCAAGTCGGAGGGATCTGTGAAGACGGAGGGGCCAGGAGCCAGGGCATGTGGGTGGCCTCTCAGCCGCCAAAGGCAGAGCAGCAGATTCTCATCTGGAGCCTCCAAAAACAAGGCCGTGCTGGTTTTAGCCCAGTGAAACTTCCGTCAGACGTCTGACCTGTAGAACCAGAAGATAATATACATCTGAGTTGTTTAAGCCACAAATCTGTGCTTATTGGTTACGCCAGCAATAAGAAACAATACAGGCACACAGTAAAAAATCTCTGCTCCAGCCATGCAGGCATCGAAGTGGTCCAGAGATGGCTGGAAGTGGGGGAAACCCGGAGTGTTGCAGTTGAGGACCGTGAAAATGAGAAACCGAGTCAGAATGACGTTTTTATGCAGAGGGCTTAGACTTCCTTGGAGACTAAGCACAGAGTCAGTGCTCTCCTGCACTTTTATTAAGTTACCTGCAAGCAGAAAGACAGGGTTATAGGATACGTTTTATCATCAAGCTAAACAATTGCAAATTAATCTTCTTAAAGTTTCTCTTATGTCTCCTTAAGTCATCCGGCCACATGAGTCTCAAGGTGTGTTCCTTCTCTGGGTTTGCCTCAGAAAGGATCACTAGAACTGTTTGCAGTCCTTGTCACACCACTCATAACTCACACCAGATTCCAAGATGCAGCACCTATTGTTCTTTTCTCTTAGAGTGGTTTTGGCTATAGAACTAAATTACAGCGAGGTTAACTGCTGGGATATCTACACCTGAGGGCAAGTCCACAGCAACATGTGGCAAGAAGCACCAACCAGGGATTTATAAAAATTCCACTCTCCCAGCATTCTCAGCAGTGATCCCTGGAGGGATCTGGGCTTTCTCCAGACATGCAGGCTGAGGTCTGCACTGTTATATTTAAATATTAAAGGGAAGGATGGCTTTTGTTTGTCAGATAGCTCACAAAGCTAGTTATATTACCCCCTCTCATTCTTCAAAAATCTGCATTCCTAGAAAGAGGACCAGGGCATAGATTTTTTTCACTATCTGGAGAGCTTGGGTGTTGTGGTAGAAAGTTAAGATTAAAAGACTTCATTCTTTCATTTATGCAACATACATTCATTCAGTACCTACCGAGTGTCCATAAAATCTGGAAATGTAGACCATATTTTCCTTTTTTTAATTGACAATGTTAGTGATGACATTGTATGTATTTGCTTCTGTTTGTAGAAGTTGTGGACTCCTGCCCATGTGCCCTAGAAGGCAGGGAACCAGACAGTCCTAGGCCTGCTCGCATGGAGCTTCTGATCTACCAGGAAGGCATATAATGCAAGGGTGATGACCTTAGCAGGGAGGAAGGTCTACACCCACTAGTTCCAGTCCTGGTTCAGCACTTACCACACTCTGCCCTTGAGCAGATTACTTCACCTCCATATGCCTCAGGTGTAGAAAGCAGCATCTGTGGTGGTTGCCAGGATTAAATGAGTTCACACGTATAGGACACACTTACAACAGTTACTAGCACACAGTAAGAGCCCAGTATGTATTAGGGGCTGCTATACTTATTACTAGCTCTGGGAGCTGGAGCCTGGGCCTCGTTTCCCCATCTTAATAGCCTAGTACACCTCTAGGGTCTTGGCCCAGATGACAGATGGACATGAAAGACATTTATGTACCATTAAAGTGCGTTACAAGTACAGTGCTTTATGGTTTTTTTAACTTTTAATATCTATTATTTACTATCTCTTCTTTGCCACATGTAAGCTTACAGAGGCAGGAATCTATACATTTTTTGTCACTGATCTATCCCAGGCTCTAAGAATAGTACTTCATACAAAAAGCACTCAGTAAAGGGTCCTTAAATTTCTTGAATAAATAAACAAATGAGTGAGTAGTTAAATAAGAGATCCTGGGTGTCTTAGTGTGCTCCACTTGCCATACAAAATAACACCAACTGGGTGGCTTGAACAACAGACATTTATTTCTCACGGTGCTGGAGGCCAGGAAGTCCAAGGTCGAGGTACCTGCTGATTTGGTTCCAGGTGAGAGCTCTCTTCTTGGTGTGCAGACAGTTGCTTTCCTGCTGTGTCCTCACACTGCAGAGGTGGGGAGGGAAAGAGCCAGGAGAGAGCTCTCTGGTGCCTCTTCACAGGAGGACACTAATCCTGTCTAATCAAGGCCCCGCCCTTACGACCTCAGTTAACTTTAATTACTTCCTAAAGGCCCCATCTCCAAATGCAGTCACATTGGAAGTTACGGCTCCAACATATGAAGTTGGGGGAACACAATGCACTCCATGGCACTGAGTGAGTGCATACATGTCCCCTAAATCCACTGTGGATTGTCCCCTCTTGCCCTGAACTTCTTCAAGTTCTGGCCATCTCGTGATGCCTACACCACTGCCAACATCACACTCCCCTTCATCCTTATCATCAGCAAGTTGTGGTTTTATTCCCAGGGAGATTCCCTCAGGTCTCCTTGCCTGTAGCTCTAGCAAGCCAAGTGTCTAGCATGACCAAGGAAGAGGAAGCTTCTGGATTTTTACAACATCAAAGAAGAGGTGGATGCACTAGGCCTGAGCTGAAATTCTTCAGTGACTTGAGTCCTCAGCCAGAGCAAAATCTTCTACTGCTAAGCTGCCTCTTTGAGCATCTGGCTGAGCCACTGAAGGTCACAAAAAATTCAGCAGGTGCACATGCTGTTCATGAAATTAAATCATTTATTTTGTGTTTATGGTCCATTTACTCTTTATAGGACATTGTTAATCAATTGCTGCCATGTGCATTTATGTTTATGAATTTATAAATATTGCACATAATGTGATGATTATTGAAAGACATATTGCCAAATTTTACATACATACTGATTATCAATATCCAAATATGTCAGTTTGTTTGAGAGACAAAAACTGTAATAGTAATTCTTGGGGTTCTTAACTCTAAAGTGGACATGTGCCTAGAGGCGTTAAGTAAAATAAGACCCCAAATATTGAGTAAATGGCCCATATTCTTGTGGCAGCTACTTAATTGGTAACAGGAAAATAAACATACAAATTAGACAACATATAATTTACCACCAAGAAGGTAAATCACAAACTGAGCACAGCACTTTCCTTCAGGCTAGATCTTAAGGGCACACAGCATGATTTCACAATCATCTCAGAAGAGACTTGGAAAACCACCCTGCCTCACCCACAGTGTCAATTCTAGTGGGAGTGCTGAGCCAGGTCACACCTATTTCACACACCTGCAGTCACTCAAGAGCTCCAATTAAAAGCCACAGACATGATGGCAGCCAGGCCAGGAGACACAAGGGCCACTCCAGCGTTTCCACAGAGTCAAGTAGACAGTGGTTGCTATAGAGACAGCCAGGGCACCTCACAAATGGACAGTTTTTCCTTCGCTGTACTCGGAGAGACACTGCGCATGTCCAGGGTCCAGCTGGCTCCTTACAAAGGCACATTCTGCCAAAGAGGGGCTCGGAGGAGAGGTGCCCCAGCCTTCTTTGTAGACAGCAATTGTGCTATGCTATTGAAAATGCTTGACATAAGCCTGCTTTCCTCTTTCCCACCCCCCAGGCCAACCATGGCTTGATTGTTAAAACAACCATAAATAACCACAATTGGCTTTTTGCCCTGTTGGTGACTGCACACCCTGATTTTTCTTCAACTTTCAAAACCTTTTCTAAATGGAGTTATGGGGAAAATTCCAGAAGACTCTCTGTAAATGAATGCAACCACAGGCAGCCTTTCAAACATGCATTTGTCTCTAATGCAGGACCTTCTCTCTAATTGACAGGCTGCTTGCTCATTCTTGCTGAGTCGCTCTGCTTCCCCTACAGAATCAAAGCTTTTGAGATGCGAAGTTGTGCTGTGCTCTCTCCTTGTATCAGCTCTTTGCAGAGCAGAAGGTTACTTTGTGGGAGGGGATACAGCTCTGGAGATTGGAGTCCCTACTCTCAAGAAATTCAGTCTCTTGGGCCCACAAGTCAACAGTAAGGTGAGGTAGAATAGAAAGGTGGCACCTAGCAGTTTCCAGGGCTGCCAGGGATAGAACTGTATAATCTCAAACTTCAGAGCTGAGCAACTGCAGCACAGACCACTTACAGGCATGGTTTTAAAGCACCGAAGTAGGAACTCCACAGCCATTACCATATGTGCTGAAAGGGAACAAGCCCCAACTCCACTGGACACTGACAAAAGTAAGGAGCAGAAAAGTGTGTATGATATGTTCCTATTCGTGGAGCTGGGGAATGGCAAGGGGAGGAAGAGGCTGTAAATATGCAAAAAACAAACTCAGAAGCATTCCCAAGAAACTAGTAACAGAGATTTCCCTTTAAGTGCAGAAACTTTGAGGTCAGTAGTTGGGGTGGAGAAGGGTGGTACCTACTTTTCACTATATTTTGGATTTGTTACAGTATGAATGTATTATCTTCTGACATCTTTTGAATTTAACTATAAATAATTTCTAAGACACCTACGTACAACATTTTCCTTTTGGGGTAAAGGGAAGCAATGTTGAGTATGTGTGTGTATTGACTGCAATTCCAACCCAAATGTCAGCAGGCTTTTTTGTAGAGATGGACAAAATGATTCTAGAATTCAAATAGAAATGCAAAGCAGCCAGAAGAGCCAAATCAATCTGGAAAAGAACAAAGCTGGAGAGCCAACACTACTTCATTTCAAGAATTGTTATAAAGGTGTGTTATTCAAAACGCCACAGTATTGGTGTAATGGTAGACAAAAAAAAAATGGACAGTAAAGAGTAGAGTGCACATGCACAAAAACCTCCAGAAGGATCTACAATTAACAAATGACAATGACTATCTTCTTGCAGGCTGGGAGCTGTTTGGCTGAAGACCAGGAGAGGGCACTTTTCACCATATATTTAATGCACAAACCACTTCAAAAAAATGAAATTCAAAAAGCATTTATGCCACTTCTTAGAGTAGTTTCTGCTAACTTTCCAGGAACAAATTACCAAGAAGTACTGCTGTAGTTCCAGGAGGAGGGGGTTCCCTGTCCCCAGCAAGTTTGCTATGAATTTAATGAGACTGAAGAAAGGCAAGGGCTAAAAGCTGGGGGAGAAGGGGGTTACCACATTTATTCTCACGGTGGTCACAGGCAGCTTGGTGAACGAGGCTGGCTCGAATGTGTTCCCTAGGCCGGCTACAGGCTCTGCTGCCCCGCACAGGCTTAATCCTCTAGGCAGTAGGCCTCCATCTCTCCTAACCCCTTGTCCTCCAATCTCCCTGCTCCCACACTAGGGCTTAATTCTCCAGGGACATCAGGACCCCATAGCTCTCTCTCTGCTCTCATGGTGATGGCCAGGCCCCTCCTCCCGCATTCCGGGAGCAACTCTGTGGGCCGGTCCCTGGTGACTGTTGGGTGCCTGACCAATTACATACCAGGAATAGAGGCAGAGGAGAGAATGGGTGTTTCCTCTCTACCCCTCCCCTGGGCAGGTACTCCCATGACTGACCAGTAGCTTTGTCACCAGTAACATCTCATAAATGTGCAAACATGCTCTCACTATATATATGATGGGTGCTACTAAGGCTAGGTGGGAATCCTGTTCATAAAGTTCCATTTTCCCCACAACTGCATATCTCTCATTTTCATAAGCAAAAAAGGAGAGAAATAAAATTGTCCATCAGATCAATTTACACCAAGGCCTGGATCCTGGGGCTCTTGGAGTTTCCGAGGACAGTATGTTATTTTTGAGAACATTGGGAAAGGTCGTGTCTGAGAAAGGTGTCACTCAACCCTATGCCTTGATCACATCTGATCCCAGAGTCACCAAACTCTTCTACAAGAGGCTGAATTTCTGGTTCCCTCCTGCATCTCAGTCATCTTGAGATGTCAGTCAACAAGATTTTTTTTTGTTTTCCTTTCTTTTCTTTTTAAAAGAAGTGTTCTCAAAGTATAGGTGGCAGGCAATATATCATATGTGTATATTTGGAGTGTGTAATTTGATCTTCAACACATGTATTGAGAATTGCAAAAACTCAGCACAAAAGATTCCATCCAATCACCGCTGTGCAAGATACTTGACCAAACTCTGGTGGGCATCTAGTAGCCTAAGACCGTGTCCCTGGGATGGCCCAGCCGCCCTCAAGTTCCTGCCTGGGATAGCTCAGGTGGGCTGCCAAAAGACTTTACTGTTTGTTCCAGCCAAGACTTGATAAGCTGCAGATCTGCCTTTTCTCAGAGCATTTATGTTAGAAAACTTGCAATCGTAAATCCTTTATTCCTGTCCCTTTGAGTTGTATATGTACCTTCTACAAACCAGAAATGTCTTTTTCAAGGACCTGGGAGCCTTCCTTTGAAATGGGAGCATCAAGAAGGATGTGGCTCCCCATCTCCCCATCTCCGTGGGAGAGTAGGAGCCTCATTTGGATAAGCACCAGTCAGCCGGCACACTTCCTGCCCTTCAGAACTTTCCCTCTAGCTCGCCCTAGGGTTTAAAAGGCCTCTTGCCTTTTTTGTTTCTGCAGAGTTGAGCTCATGTTACACTGAGGTCTCTTCTCCAGTAGTCCACCTGTGAAACTCTCATCCCAGTCGAGATAGTGACCACATCCAACCCCCAAAAAGTTTCCTTGGGTCTCCTACTAACCTCTCACTCCTGCCCCTGCCCCCATTCCCCATCCCCAGGCAAGCTCTGAGGTGCTTTCTGCCCATGTACTTTCATTTACATTTTCTAAACTTTTGTATGTGTGGATCATACAATATTTCTTCCTTTTTTGTCTGGCTTCTTCACTCAGAACAATTATTTCGAGATTCATCCATGTTGTTGGGTGTGTCACTAGTTCACTCCTTTTTACCTCTGAGTTATATTCTATTCTATAAATATATCATTTTTTAATCTACATACCCATTGATAGAGGTAGTTTCCTGTTTTGGGCAGCTATGAACATTTGTGTACAAGTCTTTGGGTGAATAGTTCCTTTTCTTTTGGTTAAATATGTAGGAGAGGAATGGCTGGGTCATATGGTGAATGCCTGTTTAACTGTTTAAGCAACTGCCAAACTCCTGGCTCTAGCAGTTTGCCGCCATTGTTAGGCTGTTTTTTGCAGATCTACCAGACTTCCTGATGAAATGGGCTGAGAGAGGCTCAGATGTGCAAAACAGAGGTAGTTTCCCTTGTTCTTTTCCAGTCTGGATGCCTTTTGTTTATTTTCCTTCCCAATTGTACCCAATGTTACAGTAAAAGCTGTGAGAGCAAACATCCCACCTTATTCCTGCTCTTAGGGGGGATGTAGTGAAGTATGATGTTAGACACAGGCTTTCTGTAAATGCCCCTTATCAGACTACATTCCCTTTTATTGTTAGCTTGCTGAGATTTTATCAGGAGTGAATGTTGGATTTCGTCAAATGCTTTTCCTCCACCTACTTGTTTATTTGGTATGCATTTTTAGTTAATACAGTGAATGACAATAACTGATTTTCAAGTGTTAAACCAGCTCTGCATTCCTGGGACAAACCCCACTTGGTCATGTTGTATTATCTTGTTAATATACTGTTGGATTCAATTGGCTAAAATTTTATTAGGACTGGCTTCTACATTCATGGAGGATACTGCTGTTCTTTTGTCATGATACCTTTAGCTGGTGTCAGTGTCAGAGCGATGCTGGCCTTTGGAATGAGTCAGGAAGTATTCCTCTTCATCTTCAAAATTTTGGGAAGAGTTTGTGTAGAATCATTACTAGTTTTCCTTAAATGCTTTTCAAAATTCATGAGTAAGGCCATTTGGGGCTTACGTCTTAGTCCATCCAGGCTGCCCTAACAAAAATAACATAGAGTGGCTGGCTTATAATTAGCAGAAATGTATTTCTTACAGTTCTGGAGCCTGGAAGTCCAAGATCAGGGTGCCCCCATGGTCAGGGCTGGTGAGAGCCCTCTTCCAGACTGCAGACTGATGGTGGAAGAGGCAAGAGAGCTTTCTCAGGCTACTTTTATAGGGGCACAAACCCCATCCACAAGGTCTCCATCCACTCTTACCATGTTCTCTCTTCCCACTGGTCCTACCGCCAATACCACTGCTTTGGGGGTGAGGTTTCAACGTATGGATTTTGAGGGGATATAGCAACTTGGAGATTTCTTTATGGGATGGTTTCTAATTACAAATTCAATTTCTATAATAAACGCAGGGCTTTTCTGGTTATGGGTTATGTATGTTTTTCTTTAGTGAGCTAAGATAGTTTATGTCTGTCAAGGAATTTATCCATTTCATCTAAGTTGTTGAATTTATTAGCACTAAGTTGTTTATAATATTCCCTTATTTCTTTTTAACATCTAGAGCTCTCACCACTCTCACTCTTGATATTGGTAATTTATGTCTTCTCTTTTTTTCTGGCTGAGTCTGGCTAGAAGTTTATCAATTTTATTGATCTCCAGGAACCAGATTTTGTTTTAATTGATTTTGTCCATTGTTTTTGTTTTCTACGTCATTGATTTCTACTTTGATATTTCTTTTTTTCCACTTCTTTGGGGTTTAAATTGGAACCTGATTTGAAGCCTGTCTTCTTTTTTAATATAGGTATTTGGTGCTACCAATTTTCCCTTTTGTAGCCTCCCACAAATTCTACTATGTTGTGTTTGAGAGGAGCATATTTATATATTTACATTTATAAGGAATATAAATCGTTATATATGTTGCATCTTAAAAATTCTAAGCTTTGTCATAAAGAATCTCATGAAGCTTGAAAAGGACTGATTGCCCCTCATTAAAGATGTAATTAATTTAACTAGGTGTCCCAGCACCTATACATATGGACCTATTCCATAAAGATAAATAAGTAATGGGAATGTACAGGTAACTAGCTAAAACTGCTATACAATATATAGGAAAGTTAAGAGAATGGATCCTAGGTGGTCTCACCACAAGGAGAAAAATTTTTTTACTTTTTGCTTTTTTTATTGTATCTATGTGAGAAGATGGATGTTCCCTGAACCTATCTGGTAATCATTTCACAATGTATGTAAATTAAATCATCATGCTGTATGCCTTGACATTTATAGTGATGTTATGTCAAACATCTCAGTAAAACTGGGGAAAAAAAACAAACAGAATCACTGGCTCAATTAGTTACTGATGAATGAGAGACATTAACGAAACCTACTTAAGGGCAAATGAGATGGAAGTTACTGTCCACTGCCTATGAAGGCAAAACATAACTAGGAGGGCTAGAGGAGCAATAAAGTGAATCTATTGTACCCGTGTGAAGATCCTGATGGTGGCCACCTAAGGTCACTAGACCGTAAGAGGGAAGTGATGGAAGTCAAGTCAGAAAAGCCAGAGCTGATGTCCAACACTCCCTTGGCTTTGGAGGGCTTGGTGGAACAGGGCAGCAATCAATAGTAACAAGAATATTGGGCTGTCAGGATCAAGAAACATTGCTTTAGAATTTTCTAGTATGGTCACCCTGTAAGTCATTAGTTTGCTGGCATCCTCTGGGACATACTGCCTAAGGGCGCTTCCCAAACTTCCACGTGCTCAGGGACCACCGGGTGCTGTTTAAGACACAGATCCGGGCTTCGTCCTTAGTCCCAGAAGGTCCCGTTTGCAAAGTGCCCAGGAATCATCTTATCTGTTGCAAAGACTCAGAGGGTCACAGCCCCAAACATAAAGGCTTGAGATTTACCTGCCGTGGAAGATTATGACCACCTGGAAAGGGTTGGTGGAAGAAAAATAACTCATCTGTGAGCACCGACCCCCTAAATACTTAATTCCTCTCTTCTGGGCATTGCCCGGGAGCGCGTCAGGAGGATCGCGCCAGCGCAAGGTGCGTGGCGCTGAGTGCGGCTGGGCTGCGTCCCGGAAAATTCCCTCCGGACCGGGTCGGGGTGGGGCTGGGTGGTCCGTTGCGGCCCGTTTGCTCTGCCGCAGGCTCCCACCCACGCGCCCCCTCGGGAAGCATCGCGCGCCTCTCCTTCTGTCAGAGCTGCGTCCCGAAGGAGCGCAAGGAGCCTGGCGGCCGGGAGGGGACGCGGCGGCGGCGACGGTTTCCGCCGAGGGGCGGCCGGCGGCCGGGCGCGCGCACCGTGGGACCGGCGTCCGCGCTCGGCCCCTGAGGGCCTCCTCGCGCGCTCAGCGCCGCCTCCCCCCTCGCCGCTGGCACCGCCCGGGGGCGGGGCCTCGTGCTGCGGAGGCTGGGGACGCGGCGGCGCCGGGCGCGGCGCAAGGCCGGCGGCAGCGGAGGCGGGAGAGCAGCGGGGGGCACCGGGGAGACGGGCCCGCAGCGCCGAGCGGCCCCCCGAGCCGCGGCTAGAGGTGAGTGCAGCGCGCGTGCCCCCGCATGCGCGCCGGCCGCCCGGCCGCCCTGCCCGTGGTCGTTCTCCCCTGCTCGGGGCCCGCGCCCAGGAACCCCGCTCCGGCCTGCGGAGGCCACGCCCCTCCCGGCTGGCGCCCGGCCGCGGCCTTTCCCGGCGTCGGCTTGGGACCGGCTCTGCGCCTCCCCGCGCCCCAGCCTCCGCCCCGGGTCCGCCGCGAGGGCTGCGCGAGGATTCCCTGCCCCTGGGAGGCCCGTCTGGGGCGAAGCGGGCTTCTCTTTGTGTTCTTAGCCTTGTCACGCGCCTCGGCATCCAAAGTCAAAAGCGTGCACCGCCGAAGTGGCACGAGTGTCCGTCCTGCGGGCGGGATGGGCCTGAGGGCAGCGAGGCTCGCAGCGCGCCGCTCATCTCGGCCTCCCCTCCGCCTCGGGCGCCTACGTTGGCAGCGGGCGCAGCCCGGCAGGTGACCGGATCTTGGCCGCGTGCCTCCGGGGCGCACCTGGAGCCCGTGTCGGGGATGCTCCAGGTCCGCTCCCCTATCCGTGTATTCCCCACTGTTGGCAGTGTGGGGGACCCGCAGAACTTTTGCTCTGCTTTAGTAAAAATACATACTCTTTACATTTCACACCCTATTTAATATATTTAGGACTTTTTTTTTGGTAAAATAAGATAGGTGAAACTTAATTTTGATAAATATTCTTTTTGGAAGAATTTAACAGTCGGAGTACCATGGTGATTCTCGTCATTTTCTGATGTCCCATTTCAAATCTGCTTAACCAGTCTCGTATAGTGTTTGCAGTTTGAGATTTCATTTAACTGGTTTGGGGTCTCCAAGGCCTTACAGCCCAAAATTATGCAAAAATTATGCCTAGGGGCACAGTCAGGATGTCCAACAATACTGACCCCTCTAGAGGCTCTAGAGTGAATTTGTGTTTGGCTTCTGGCCATCAGATTGACTCATGTTTAGGCACTTTTACTATATTTCTGAATTTTTCCGCCTGGGAAGCAGTGGAATCTCTTGATGGTTCTTGGGGGATCCCCTAGGGCATCCTCACTTCTACTTGTTTTAAAAAAGATTAAGTTAAACTCATGCAATTGGAAAGAAGAATTTTGTTTTATTTGTAAATGGAAACCAGGAACTTGCTAAGACTTGCTGTTAGGCCAGAGCTCAATTTTCAAGACGTCAGTGGTCAAAAAGACGTTGAATTGTTAGGAAGTTTAAAGAAAACAGGTTAGCTCTTCAAGACGTATATTATTTCCCTAGGGTGAGGATATCACATTGTTTTCATCTGATTTGCTCAAATATGAATGATCAAGGATAAGAGGAAAGTGTGCTATGCAGCATCACATTGCAAGGACATTGTCACTGGGAGCAAAGGATGCCATCTGCCATTCAGTTATTGATGAGGGATATAAAGATTTTGCATTTATGATGGTTTTTGAGGGGTGGCACAGAAACAGCGTTGAGGAGAGTTGATGATGTTGGGCCTGATGTTGAACGGCTTCCTTCAGTCCGTTTCTGAGGCCACCTTCCCTGAGCAGGGAGGCAACTTGCTGGCCTTATTGAAAATGCTGTGAACGTGCAGACGGGCTTTCTGCATCCGAAGCACAATGGGTAGAAGGGCCAATCCTGGAAAAGCTGCCTCTCTGGAAAGAGCTGGAAGCAGGGTCCCAGACCAGTGCTTAAGGAAAGCGAGCTAGAGTAGTATGGTCCCTAAAATACCCAGCCTGGCGGGGAGCTAGGGAGGCAGGGACAAAGAATGAGGGGCCCAGTGCCCTGGGCTTTAATTCATTTGTATTACTGTTATTATTTTTTTGTTAAAAAATAAGTTGCCTTAGGAAAAGATTTCTTTCTTTTTTAGTGACTTAATGTGAGAAATAGCATCCATACTTGGGATAAGGGGGGAAAAAAGCACTTCTTTTGGTGGGGGAGAAAAACTTTAATATTTTATCTGAATCTTTGCAAAATTAGAAGGAATGATCTTGATATGCTTTGCTTTCATCTTAGAAAAGTCTAATTCATTTGCCCCCTGAAAATGTTCTCAGACTGTGAACATGTTCCTTTCTTAACTTTTCAAGTTATTGATGAAATTGCATTAAAAGAGAGACTTGGCTTGAAGGTTAAGGTGTGTCTACTAAATTCCCAGAGTCCACTTGGCTTCATACCGAAATTTCCTACACTTTCCAAAAAAGAAAGATGCATGCCTTCTCAGATATGTATATTTTGATCTTACTTTTCTTTAAAACCCTTCAGGGCTATATTAATAGAACTTACCCTAGCTAAGATTTTGAAGATTAAAAATGTGCCTGACAGGAAGGAAATATATGTAAAAGTACCATATACTACAATTATAGTGATAAACCTTTTAGTTTGTTGTGGTTTTTGAACTTTTTGATCATTCTCTTTAGTAAAAAAACATTTTACCGTATCTAAAACTAATAGTGTTATATGTCAGTTATATCTCGATTTTCAAACATTGTTAGCAGTCCCCTTATAAATTACCTATTTATAATTATATACATGTGCTGCTTTTATTGTCTCATGTCTCAAGGCCCAATATACACTTAGGGCTGGGTTCATTGTTAATGACAGTGGAGGTAAAAACCCCATTTCAAATACTCCTTAAATGTTGAGTCTTTTTTGGCCTGTTTCTTGTTAGATCTGATTTCATCATCATAGATTTTAGTTCATGACATGGCTTATATGAGCAAAGCTGACTCAGGATGAGAAGCATGTGCCTTCTCAACCACGGGCTTCTGTTCACTTGTGCATTTATTACTATAACCTTAATTTTTGCTTTTTCTAGATCTTTTAAAGTTTCATATCCTCTATAAGATTTAGGTTAGTTAAAATTTGTCCTTCTACCTCATTCTGCTCATGCTGAAGGCCAAAGCGTGCCTCAGGCTCCCCAGAGGGGTGGTGACATGTGGCCCTCAACAGAGGGACTTAGGATGCAGAGTCAGTTTCTACTGTTGTTATACAGTTAGTATTTTGTGCTAGTATAATATAATTAGTGTGATTCACATACACATAATACATATTTAAGTTAATATATGTAATAATTTTTATCATTAAAACAGTTGCTTTCCTATTTTTTGCATGCAACTTACAGGGTTTTCTTCCCCAGCCCCCTGGAGCATCTTCTACACCCTCTGGGATGCCTGCTCCCTGCTGGTAGACAGCTGTGTCACAGATGCTCAGTGGACATGGTTGTGTCCCAATAAAATGTTATTTATGGACACAAAAGTTTGGATTCTATGTGCTTTTCATGTGTCCTGAAATATTAGTCGTTTGGTTTTTTTTCAACCATTAAAAATGTAAACACTGAACTTTCAGGCAGTGTACAGAAACAGGTGTCTGGCTGGATTTAGTCTGTGCACTGCCGTTTGCCAACTCTTGAACCAGAGGAAAATTTGGGAGTTCCGGCCAAGATGTAGGTGTTCCTGTGGGAAGCAGCCTTTCTTCAGAGATTCCAAGTGCTGGAAAAAACACAACGGAATTTGGTTCTTCATTCATTTTCTCTCAGCATCTCATGTTCTGGTATTTCCACTACATAACATTAAATGTGTACATTAATTTTAAAAGTTCTTTATTTAAAATTGTTTTTTGTGGTAAAACTGACAATTACTTTCAGGTGTACCACATAATGATTCAATATCTGTATATAATGCAGAATGACCACAAGGAGTCTTCTTGACATCTGTCCCCTCACATTGTTACAGTGGGGAATTTAGATTTGAACCTCCAAACCCTCCGGCTTCTGCTGGCAAAAGGGATTCCATTCCCAGGGCAGATAAAGGGCCATCAGGTTAGGAGGCTGGGCTGCAATCTACAATCAGGCAAGGGAAAGACTCAAGCGGGTTCTTTTTTTTTATCATAATGAGAATTCTAAGATCTACTCTCTTAGCACCTTTCAAATATGAAGTACAGTATTAACTATGGTCACCATGCTGTTAAGGGTTTTTCTTTATAACTGCCCCCTTCCAGAATTGGGGAAAGTATGATGTTTATAATTGGGGGTTGAAGAAGAGAGAGACAGCGATTCTGTGCACTTCCTGCTATGTTTTTAAAGCAATTTAAAGAGAATCCACTGGCCTTGATCATTTAACCCTAATGGCTTAGAACAGGAGTTGACAAACTTTCCTTAGGGGCTGAATAACAAGTACTTTAACTAGTTTAATTCTCAAAATCTCTGTCTCAACCCTCCAGCTCTGTCCTTGTAACCAGAAAGTAGCCATGGGCAGTAATTATGAAGGAATGGGCAGTGCCTGTGTTCAGTAAAACTTTATTTACAAAACAGGCTGACCATGGCCTGTGGTGTATTGGTGACCCCTGGCTTAAGACAGAGTGGAATATTTTTTAACCCTCAAAAAAAGGTTGGTGACGGAGCCGCAGGGCCGAGCTGGGCCTTCTCAGGTGTGTTTGATCATTGCAGGGACTTCTGAACTTCCTCCTGAGCACCTCCCACCCTGGGAGCCGGATGATGCCGCCTCCTCTGAAAAGGAATCCAGGTGCGGCTCCTGGACTGGAGAAGCTGTCAAATGAGCTAATCTGATTTGGTTGCTTGCTTATACAGTACTTGCTTGTAGGATTGAAAACTCCGATGCAAAAATAAGGAAATGAAAAAAATAAAACTTTGGAAGTTGAAGGAGCCTGTGCATTTGGCAGGTTGCCCATTTTCACATTAAAAATTTTTTTTATCTTAGAGGCAGTTTTGACCAGTAGGTTGAATTTTTTAAATTAATTAAGTTGATAGGAAATAATCTGCAATTTTTTTGTGACGTTTCCAGTATACCAGGACTCTTAATGTGAGATACACCCCAGGGAAGCCTGGGGTTTCACAGAGCTTAGCTGATTTAGGGCAATCATTTTTCAGTAGGTCAGATGCCTACAATCAAATATGAGACAAACACATTCTGAAGCCTGAACAATGATAAATATTAATATACCTGATGCAGTACATCTTCCACCCACTTAGTCCACAGAACTACTACACTGGAGGGAAGGAGAGCGGTTGATGTATCTCTGATGAGTGTAAACCCTGGCTCTGACTTACTGCCCTCAGACTTGATCACTCTGTCATTTCTCACCTGCGTCTGTCCCTTTCTGTTCAGCAGCACTGATTCTACAGTCCTGGAAGTCAGGAGAGTACCTTCTGACCTGGGCAGCCCTGTGTCCAGTAGGAGCCCAGGGCTCTCCTAGCCTCGCCCTCTGGGCAGCTGCACACCCTTCCGGCCAGCCAGGGGCTTCTGAGCCCATCCTTTGTTTGGCTTCCTTGAACCTTTCTCTTTCGTAATCTGGTCGAAGTGTGGGACGTGCACTGCTGCAGCGGCATCCGTGAATCAGCCCAGGTGGTGGCAGTTGCTGCTGCCTCAGTGACCAGCAGAGTCAATAGGAGGGCCGCTGATCGCTGGTTCTTGGGGTGATGAGTTTGTTCTCGGTTCTTGTCCTTCCCGCAAGAATTGAAGGGCAGAGATACGGTGGTGAAACAGAATGAAAGTTTTATTTGAATACATTCTAAGGGGGAATGGGCTAGAGTCATGGTAGATCAAGGCAAGTTGACTTGCTTATCTGGAGTAGGACAGAAAGAGTGAAGTCTTGTGCTTAAAGTCCGGAAAATGGAATGGAATAGCAAAGTGACAGACACCACTGAAGAGCACAGAGAGAAAGTGTAATAAGTTGAGCAGTAAAACGTCTTCTGAAAGTACACACTCCAAGAAAGGGGAGTGTGGGCAACCTCAGAGAGGAGGAGGCACGTTAAGGGCTAAGGATTCTGTCTTTTAAGGCTTTTAAGAATGGGATAAAGGTAAAGGGCCAGGGGGCATAGGCTTGTCAGGTGTTCTCATGACGTTTATCTCCAGTGAGAGACAATATGTCATTGTCTATAGGCGCTCCTTTAGGTAATACTGTAGGACAAACCATTTGTTCCTTTCTAAGACAGTGGCTATTCCCAAGTCTTGGGAACATACCAGTTAAGACTGTGTTAAGGTAAGTCGTTGGCTGAATATAACTTTCCAGTTCTCTTTCAAAAGTGGAATCTTAGCCTTAAGGTTAAGTCTCTCCTGTTCTTATTTGCTAATCTCAACATTTTTTTCTCAAAATATTTACTGATTAATTTTGCTTTTACTCATCAAAGTTGTCTTTTAATAATGTTAGAATGTACTAATCTTTCATTTGAATCTTGTTATTTGCAAATCTCTTTGTCTCTAAATTTTACTTTTGGGTTAAACCAGACTGGAAAGAGCTGTGTACCTGTGCCCCATCATTATGGGCATTTATAGCATGATGTTTATGGAAATTTGCTTTGGCATCTCCTCCATCTATGTTAAAGACTATAGTAAGAGGTAGCCCTATTTAATTCTTTCCTGTATTTATTATAGGTGTACTTATTAGAGATTATATGGAGATGTTTTTGAAGGATTTTTTTTTTTTCCAATATGACAGTGCCTTTCTGTGGACCTGGGGGAAATTTTTTTCCTTGGTAACAGTGGGCTTGTGCAACTGATTGCATTCTATCTTTGACTGGGTTGCTGGAAGTTAAGAGTCAAATTTGAAAGTCACCTCTGAAAGTAATATGTAACCTTATGTTATGAATTTCAGGCATTAACCTTAGCTTCAGCCTATTTTTCCCATCTCGTTTTCCTCTCGGTCCAACTTCTTTACTTGGGTTAGAAAAAAATTGGTTAGAAAAATTCTTGCTGTAGATACCCCATGTGTTTATTTTTATTTTTTATTTCTTTGTATTGTATGCTACTAGAATCCCTTTTGGAATGAGGTTAAGTTTCAAATAAAAGCAAATAATAATATTTTACTTACATATTCCAAGTCTGCTCCATGGATATTTCCAGAAAGACTGGCTGAGCATCTCCAAATTTGTGGCTCATCATCTGTGGACATCCACTACACTAGAATTTTTTTTTTCCAGTTGTAAAATTGAGAACTTTATTCAGTGCTCAAGTGTCTCAGATGACCAGATAACATGGAGGTGGATGTACAAAGTGGAAGGTCATGAACCTCAACTATCACTATTCAATAAAAGTATTTTGTTAAACACAAAATATCTGTAACAAATTCTGAACTTGATGTAACAACAGTACAAGAGTTGTAAAAAGGAGACTGTCCAGCCCAGTGGTAGAATATGGAGGTTCTTCTATCTGGAAAGTCTAAGTCTCTAAAGTTAATAAGGTGTTTGTCAGTCAATTTCAAGAGGTATTCTTAAAAAAAACTAATCTGAAGTGGATCTAGATCCTGAAATGTAGAGGCGTTAGTGGCAAGATTCTACACAATGTCCTGAGTGGCCACAATAAACATAGTGTTCTTGTATATTTGGTCCTACCTCTTCCACTTTTTCTGGCATCACTGAGTCCCTTTACTCCCATTTGTTTCCAATATAGCGCTTCCATCATGCACCTGGGTTTGATTTATTTCCTAACCCCATCAAGGCTTTCTCCTTTTGTTAATTTAATCTTACTATTTCATTACTTCCTTAACAGGGTTAAATAAAGTAATGGATCCATTCCTATTCTAGACAATGTCTAGAAGCCATTATGGTTTGAAAATGGGCCACTGATTTAAAAGGCATGGGTTTTATATCCTGACTCTGATTACTTGAGGTCCTCACACAATATAATTGTGCTTCAGCTTTACTCTTTTTTTTTTTTTTGTATCATTAATCTACAATTCCATGAGCAACATTATGTTTACTAGACTCCCCCCATCACCAAGTCCCCCACCACATACCCCATTGCAGTCACTGTCCATCAGCGTAGTAAGACGCTGTAGAATCACTACTTGTCTTCTCTGTGTTATACAGCCCTCCCTGTGCCCCCCACACACTGTACATGCTAATAGTAATGCCCTTTTTTTCCTCCCAACCATCCTTCCCAGTCCCTTTCCCTTTGGTAACTGTTAGTCCATTCTTGGGTTCTGTGAGTCTGCTGCTGTTTTGTTCCTTCAGTTTTTGCTTTGTTCTTATACTCCACATATGAGTGAAATCATTTGGTACTTGTCTTTCTCTGCCTGGCTTATTTCACTGAGCATAGTACCCTCTAACTCCATCCATGTTGTTTCAAATGGTAGGATTTGTTTTATTCTTTCGGCTGAGTAATCTTCCATTGTGTATATGTACCACGTCTTCTTTATCCATTCATCTACTGATGGACACTTAGGTTGCTTCCATTTCTTGGCTATTGTAAATAGTGCTGCGATAAACATAGGGGTGCATATGTCTTTTTCAAACTGGGCTACTGCATTCTTAGGGTAAATTCCTAAGAGTGGAATTTCTGGGTCAAATGGTATTTCTATTTTTAGTTTTTTGTGGAACCTCCATACTGCTTTCCACAATCGAACTAATTTACATTCCCACCAGCAGTATAGGAGGGTTCCCCTTTATCCACATACTCGCCAACATTTGTTGTTTGTCTTTTGGATGGTGGCCATCCTTACTGCTGTGAGGTGATAGCTTATTGTGGTTTTAATTTCCATTTCTCGGATGATTAGGGATGATGAGCATCTTTTCATGTGTCTATTAGCCATCTGAATTTCTTCTTTGGAGAAGTGTCTGTTCAGCTCCTCTGCCCATTTTTAAATTGGATTATTTGCTTTTTGTTTGTTGAGGTGTGTGAGCTCTTTATATATTTTGGATGTCAACCCTTTATCGAATATGTCATTTATGAATATATTCTCCCATACTGTAGGATGTCTTTTTGTTCTATTGATGGTATCCTTTGCTGAACAGAAGCTTTTCAGTTTGATATGGTCCCACTTGTTCATTTTTGCTTTTGTTTCCCTTGCCCAGGGAGATACGTTCATGAAGAAGTTGCTCATGTTTTTGTCTAAGAGATTTTTGCCTATGTTTTTTTCTAAGAGTTTTGTGGTTTCATGACTTACATTCAGGTCTTTGATCCATTTTGAATTTACTTTTGTGTATGGGGTTAGGCAGTGATCCAGTTTCATTCTCTTACATTTAGCTGTCCAGTTTTGCCAACATCGCCTGTTGAAGAAGCTGTCATTTCCTCATTGTATATTCATGGCTCCTTTATCATATATTAATTGACTGTATATGTTTGGGTTAATATCTGGACTCTCTGTTCTGTTCTATTGGTCTGTGGGTCTCTTCTTGTGCCAGTACCAAATTGTCTTGATTACTGTGGCTTTGTAGTAGAGCTTGAAGTTTGGAAGGGAGATCCGCCCTGTTTTATTCTTCCATCTCAGGATTGCTTTGGCTATTCGGGGTCTTTTGTGGTTCCGTATGAATTTTTGAACTATTTGTTCCAGTTTGTTGAAGAATGCTTGTCAGTATTTTGATAGGGATTACATTAAATCTGTAGATTGCTTTAGGCAGCATGGCCATTTTGACAATATTAATTCTTCCTAGCCAAGAGCATGGGATGAGTTTCCATTTGTTAGTGCCCTCTTTAATTTCTCTTTTATTTTATTTTATTTTATTTTTTATTGAAGGGTAGTTGACAACAGTATTGCATTACATTAGTTTCAGGTGTACAACACAGTGATTCAACATTTATATACATGATAATTCTAGGTACCAGCTATCACCATACCAAGTTGTTACAATATTTTGACTATATTCCTTATGCTATACATTACATCCCGGTTACTTATTTATTTTACAATTGGAAGTGTGTTTATATATATATATATATATTTTGTGAGGGCATCTCTCATATTTATTGATCAAATAGTTGTTAACCACAATAAATTTCTGTATAGGGGGGTCAATACTCAATGCACAATCATTAATCCACCCCAAGCCTAATTTTCGTCAGTCTCCAATCTTCTGATGCATAACGAACAAATTCTTACATGGAGAACAAATTCTTACATAGTGAATAAGTTACATGGTGAACAGTGCAAGGGCAGTCTTCACAGAAGCTTTCGGTTTTGTTCATGCATTATGAACTATACACAGTCAGTTCAAATATGAATATTCATTTGATTTTTAAACTTGATTTATATGTGGATACCACATTTCTCTATTATTATTATTTTTAATAAAATGCTGAAGTGGTAGGTAGATACGAGATAAAGGTAGAAAACAGAGTTTAGTGTTGTAAGAGAGCAAATGTAGATGATCAGGTGTGTGCCTGTAGACTATGTGTTAATCCGAGCTAGACGAGGGCAATAAACATCCATGTATGCAGAAGATTTCTCTCAGAACATGAGGGGGGAGGTTCTAAGCCTCACCTCTGCTGCTCTCCATTTTCTCACCACATGGCCCCCTGTGACTGTGCCTGTCTTAGGTTGTTCCTCCCTTGAGGAATCTTACCCGTCTTTAATTTCTCTTAAGAGTGTCTTGTATTCTGCATACATGGATGTTTATTGCCCTCGTCTAGCTCGGATTAACACATAGTCTACAGGCACACACCTGATCATCTACATTTGCTCTCTTACAACACTAAACTCTGTTTTCTACCTTTATCTCGTATCTACCTACCACTTCAGCATTTTATTAAAAATAATAATAATAGAGAAATGTGGTATCCACATATAAATCAAGTTTAAAAATCAAATGAATATTCATATTTGAACTGACTGTGTATAGTTCATAATGCATGAACAAAACCGAAAGCTTCTGTGAAGACTGCCCTTGCACTGTTCACCATGTAACTTATTCACTATGTAAGAATTTGTACTCCATGTAAGAACTTGTTCGTTATGCATCAGAAGATTGGAGACTGACGAAAATTAGGCTTGGGGTGGATTAATGATTGTGCATTGAGTATTGACCCACCTATACAGAATTTTATTGTTAACAACTATTTGATCAATAAATATGAGAGATGCCCTCACAAAAAAAATATATATATATATATATAAACACACTTCCAATTGTAAAATAAATAAGTAACCGGGATGTAATGTATAGCATAAGGAATATAGTAAAAATATTGTAACAACTTAGTATGGTGATAGCTGGTACCTAGAATTATCATGTATATAGATGTTGAATCACTGTGTTGTACACCTGAAACTAATGTAATACTGTGTGTCAACTACCCTTCAATAAAAAAAAAAAATGTCTTGTAGTTTTCAGGGTATAGGTCCTTCACTTCCTTGGTTAGGTTTATTCCTAGGTATTTTATTATTTTTGATGCAATTGTGAATGGAATTGTTTTCCTAATTTCTCTTTCTGCTAGTTCATCATTTGTGTATAGGAAAGTAACAGATTTCTGTGTATTAATTTTGTATCCTGCAACTTTGCTTAATTCTGATATTAGTTCTAGTAGTTTTGGAGTGGAGTCTTTAGGGTTTTTTATGTACAATATCATGTCATCTGCAAATAGTGACAGTTTGACTTCTTCTTTCCCAATCTGGACACCTTGAATTTCTTTGTTTTGTCTGATTGCCTTGGCTAGGACCTCCAGTACTATGTTGAATAACAGTGGGGAGAGTGGACATTCCTGTCTTGTTCTCGATCTTAGGTGGAAAGCTTTCAGCTTCTCTCTGTTAGGTATGATATTATTGGCTGTGGGTCTTTTATATATGGCCTTTATTATGTTGACGTTCTTGCCCTCTATACCCATTTTGTTGAGAGTTTTTATCATGAATGGATGTTGAATTTTGTCAAATGCTTTTTCAGTATCTATGGAAATGATCATGTGGTTTTTGTCTTTTTTGTTTATGTGGCTGATGATGTTGATGGATTTTTGAATGTTGTACCATTCTTGCATCCCTGGGATGAATCCCACTTGGTCATGGTGTATGATCTTCTTGATGTATTTTTGAATTTGGTTTGCTAATATTTTGTTGAGTATTTTTGCATCTACGTTCATCAGGGATATTGGTCTGTAATTTTCTTTGCCTGGTTTTGATATTAGAATGATGCTGGCTTCATAGAATGAGTTTGGAAGTATTCCCTCCTCTTCTGTTTTTTGGAAAAGTTTAAGGAGAATGGGTATTATGTCTTCTCTAAATGTCTGATAAAATTCAGTGGTGAATCCATCTGGCCCGGAAGTTTTGTTCTTGGGTATTTTTTTGATTATCAATTCAATTTCATTGTTGGTGATTGGTCTGTTTAGATTTTCTGTTTCTTCCTGGGTCAGTCTTGGAAGATTGTATTTTTCTAGGAAGTTATTCATTTCATCTTGGTTGTCCAGTTTGTTAGCATATAGATTTTCATAGTATTCTCTAATAATTCTTTATATTTCTCTGGGGTCTGTCATGATTTTTCCTTTCTCATTTCTGATTCTGGTTGTGTGTGTAGATTCTCTTTTTCTCTTACTAAGTCTGGCTAGGGGTTTATCTATTTTGTTTATTTCCTCAAAGAACCAGCTCTTGGTTTCATTGATTTTTTTTTCTACTGTTTTCTTCTCATTTGTTCTTCCTTTTCCAGTTTCAATAATTGTGACTTCAGACTATTCATTTGGGATTGTTCTTCCTTCTTTAAATAGGCTTGGAATGCTATATACTTTCCTCTTAGAGCTGCCTTCGCTGTGTCCCACAGAAGTTGGGGCTTTGTGCTGTTGTTGTCATTTGTCTCCATATATTGCCTGATGTCTGTTTTAATTTGGTCATTGATCCATTGATTATTTAGGAGCATGTTGTTAAGCCTCCATGTGTTTGTGAGCCTTTTTGTTTTCTTTTACAGTTTATTTCTAGTTTTATACCTTAGTGATCTGAGAAGTTGGTTGGTAGAATTTAAATTTTTTTTAGTTTACTGAGGCTCTTTTTGTGTTGTAGTATGTGGTCTATTCTGGAAAATGTTCCATGTGCACTTGAGAAGAATGTGTATCCTGCTGCTTTTGGGTGTAGAGTTCTGTAGATGTCTGTTAGGTTCATCTATTCTAGTGTGTTGTTCAGTGCCTCTGTGTCCTTACTTATTTTCTGTCTGGTGGATCTATCCTTTGGAGTGAGTGGTGTGTTAAAAGTCTCCTAGAATGAATGCATTGCCTTCTATTTCCTCCTTTAATTCTGTTAGTATTTGTTTCATATATGTAGGTGCTCCTGTGTTGGGTTCATATATATTTATAATGGTTATATCCTCTTATTGGATTGTCCCCTTTATCATTATGTAATGTCCTTCTTTATCTCTTGTTACTTTCTTTGATTTGAAGTCTATTTTGTGTGATACAAGTACTGCAACATCTGCTTTTTTCTCCCTATTGTTTGCATGAAATATCTTTTTCCATCCCTTCACTTTTAGTCTGTGTATGTCTTTGGGTTTGAGGTGGGTCTCTTGTAAGCAGCATATAGATGGGTCTTGCTTTTTTATGTGTCTTTTGATTGGTGCATTTAGTTCGTTTACATTTAGGGTGATTATCGCAGGATATGTACTTATTGCCATTGCAGGCTTTAGATTCATGGTTACCAAAGGTTCAAGGGTAGCTTCTTTACTATCTAACTATCTAACTTAACTCACTTATTAAGCTATTATAAATACAGTCTGATGATTATTTATTCTATCCCTTCTTATTCTTCCCCATTCTTTATATGTTAGGTGTTTTATTCTGTACTCTTTGTGTTTCCTTTGAGTGCTTTTGTGAATAGTTGATTTTATTTTTGCCTTTAGTTAGTATTTGGTTGGTCTGCTTTTATTGGTGTGATTTTATTTTCTCTGTTCACATCTATTTACCCTTAGGAGTGCTTCCATCTAGAGCAGTCCCTTTAAAATATCCTGTAGAGGTGGTTTGTGGCAGGCAAATTCCCTCAACTTTTGCTTGTCTGGGAATTGTTTAATCCCTCCTTCAAATTTAAATGATAATCGTGCTGGATACAGTATCCTTGGTTCAAGGCCCTTCTGTTTAATTGCATTAAATATATCATGCCATTCTCTTCTGGCCTGTAGGGTTTCTGTTGAGAAGTCTGATGATAGCCTGATGGGTTTTCCTTTGTAGGTGATCTTTTTTCTCTCTCTGGCTGCCTTTAATACTCTGTCCTTGTCTTTCATCTTTGCCATTTTAATTATTATATGTCTTGGTGTTGTCCTCCTTTGGTCCCTTGTGTTAGGAGATCTGTGGTCTAAGAGACTATTTCCTCCCCCAGCTTGGAGAAGTTTTCAGCAATTATTTCTTCAAAGACACTTTCTATACCTTTTTCTCTCTCTTCTTCTTCTGATACCCCTATAATATGAATATTATTCCGTTTGGATTGGTCAGTTCTCTTAATACTCTTTCATTCCTGGAGATCCTTTTATGTCTCTCTGCCTCAGCTTCTCAGTATTCCTATTCTTTGATTTCTATTCCATTAACAGTCTCTTGCACCTCATCCATTCTGCTCTTAAGTCCTTCCAGAGATTGTTCCATTTTTGTATTCTCCCTCCTGAATTCTTCATCCCTTAGCTCTTGCATATTCCTCTGCAGGTCCATCAGCATGGTTATGACCTTTATTTTGAGTTCTTTTTCAGGAAGATTGGTTATATCTATCTCCCCAGGCCCTCTGTCTGGGGTTGTCTGAGTGATTCTTGACTGGACCATAATCTCTGTGTTTTTTAGGAAAATTAATCATGATGCTTGTCCCATGACTCTGCGCTATCTCACCTGCATTAGCTAGGGCATGTCTCAAGGTCAGCCCAGATTCAGCATGTGGAATGATCTCACATTGCAAAGGGCATGAGTTCTTTCTGACTCTCTGGCTTAATCTGATAAACTCCCTGAGTTCTTGGTGGGCCTCACCCTCTTTTCTTCCTGCTTGTATCTGTCTTTCTTCCAAACGATTCATATTACGTGGAATGATTGTGGAAGGAAAATCACTTTTTCTTATAAAATGGGAAGAAGGCTAGATCCAGAAATCCTTTGTTATTCATCTTTCCATCTCTAATAATAATAATCCACATTTATTGAGCAATTACTATGTGCCAGATGTGGTTCTAAGTACTTGTCATATCTTATCTCACTGAATCCTTGTAGTAACCCTGTGAGGGTTAGTATGGCACAGACGGGTCCTATGGCTCCAAGAGGTGGAACCAGGATCCAGCCCTGGCTAGCAGGTTCCAGATTTTTGTCTCTTAATCCTACACTGAGCTGCCTGGCTTAGCACAGTACATGTCTCATAACAGTTGTTCAATAAATTTTTATTTTCTGACTAAAGGAAGGAGATAATTTAAACGTCATCTGTATACTTAAAGTGATAATTGAACTGTTTTCAAGCTTGCAGTACATTCACCTGCTGACTTATATCTGCTGGAATAACAGTCACGCAAGGTTATCATCTAGAAGTATATTGTCAGGGAATTAAATACATGACAAAGATAGCCTTTCAAAGCATGTGGCAAAAACAGATTTTTTGATAAAAGATGAAGAAAGAACTGGCTAGACATTACAAAGAAGAAAAGCTGTATTCTTTGTATTTCCTTACTCCTTACATAAAAAGGGAATTCCAACTGGATAAAAGATTTAAATATAAATATGATGTTACAGATATGTTGAGAAGAGATATGGGTAAATGTATTTCTAAACTTAGGGAATGTTTAAATATAAACAAAATCCAGAAGCAGTAAAAGGAAAGATTGGGTTATTTTAGAAACATCACCAACAACCAAAAATATGGGTAAAATATTTCATAGAGACAAAGAACAAATGAAAAATTGAGGAAAAAAATGATCCCCATGAAAGACCAAGATTACTTTAAAAGAGCTCCTACAAATAAATACGGTCAATTCCCCAGTTTAAAAATGAGCAGAGACTGTGTAAAGGTATTTCACCAAATGAACTTGCAAATGGCCAATAATGAAAAGATGCTCATCAAAACTAAAGAAATGTATTTTAAAACATCATTACTAATGAGAGTGCTGAATATTAAAAAGTTTACCTTACATGTTATTATGTGAGAAAGCAATTCTTATACTGCTGGTGGGAGGGTAAATTATTGGAACTACTTTGGAAGCCTATATGGTAAAAGGTATCAAAAATTTTTAGGTAATTTAGATTTATGAAAGAGCTCAAAAATGGTACAGATGGTTCCTAAATATCTTTCACCTATCTTCCCCTTATGTTACCATCTCATATACTCAAAGAATTTATGAAAATTAAGAAATTAATCATGGCACTATTTATTAACCAACCACTCGGATTTCACCAGTTTTCCTCTAGTGACCTTTTTCTGTTCTGGGAGTCAGTCCAGGGTTTGGCCTTTCATTTTAGTTGCCACAGTCCTTGATGGGGAAAATTGAAGTTCCTATGGCCAGGATCCTCACCTGAACCTAAACTACTTGATGATGTAATTGGCCTGCTGCTGGGTTACTCCTTCCACACTCTAGGCAATAAGCTATTACTGACTGAGTCACTGTGTAAAGAGTTCTCACTCAGTGCTCTGGGTGGAGGTAGAGATGAAGGAGGATTCCAGACCTGCAGAATGTTGGATGCAGAGGTAATTCTAGTGCTCAACCTATTCACTGGGAGAACAAAGCCGGGTAATAAACCCTTTTACCCCAAAATGTTCCATTGTCATTCCTTGGTCTCACTGAATCCATAGTGAACTTAGCCTGGGCTGAAACCCATTGGCAAGACATCCCTGTAGTTGGTAAAAGTCTGCCACAGTTCCCTAGTGTAACTCTGGGGTAAAATCCTGGGGCAAAATACCTTTGAAACCAAAATAAATCAAACTGATTTGGGAGAAACCCGTTTATTTCTTACAAGCAGTTGTCCCACATCTCTCTCAACCTGGGTGCAGAAGCAGAGACCCCACACAACCTCTCCAGTCCAGATAAACCCTCACTCGTCCTTGTAATTACCTATTGATATTGAGATGTACTATTTCTCTCCACCCCTTGGAAAAACCTATTGATATGGAGATACACTAAAGCCAGGAGAGAGATTCTGGAAATACTGCAATTTTACCCACAGCCCACCTCTCCAGAAATCTTGCCTTGCAGTCTGCTCATTCCCCATCTTCTGCAAAGGCTCCTGGGTGAGAAAACTTGAGCATTGTAACCAGACTAATAACATACAATAGCAACAACAATAAAATCATGATATTCCTCAAGCCAGAGGATTCAGATAAGTTCAAAGTGCCATGCAGATTAAGTCCATAGCTCACCCATTTCACAGGCAGGCAGTAGCTGGAAAGGTAGGGCGTTCAGTGCACTCATCAGGTGGCAGCTGCCGCCAGGGGGTGGGTCCAGGCCACAGGGACTGTAGAAGAAAATAACCTTCAGGGCGATAAGATACATGTTTTAATGACACCAGCATAGGCAAATCTTGTCCATCAGGTAGGATACATGCAAGAGAGGTCCTGTGATATGACAGTGGCAGGAATGGGATCTCGTCCTGGTCTAGTATACCACACTTTCACCCCCTCCCTGTGGGGTTTACAGATGGGTCAATATATAGGGCTATGGGAGGTACATGCACTGGTCATGAAGATAAAACAAAACTTTCCCGTAAGATACTCTTACTTCCTGGACGTTTTGGGTACACTACCATGATCTTTGGGGGCCACTCTGCTGTTACTCCAGGAATACACATGAGGCCAGCTTCCAGGCCTTTTTTGCAAGGTTCCACAAGGGCCATCTATCACAGGTCCATGTGTTGAAATGTCCAGGGCACCCATTCAATAGTGTCTCCAGGGTTTAATGCAGTTGGGGCTGGCAGCAGGATGTTGCTCTGCTGGTCATATCCTGGCTTCAAGAACTCCTCTTTGGTTTGACATACAGTTGTATAGCAGAGATAGCAATGTGTGTTAGCATATCCACAGGGCTTCAGGCTCCTTTTCGGGGCTTCTTATTCAAACACCGTATCACTGTCCATAAGCAAACTGACCAGCCCCATAGACTGTTGATATTTGACTTCACGCCAGATTTTAACAAACCATTGTACCTCTCTATCATGCCTGCCCCAGCAGGGTTATATGGTACATGAAACTTCCACTTTATTCCTAATTGCTGCACCCATTCTTTTAATGCATGTCCAGTAAAGTGGGTACCTTGATCACTCTCAATTACGTGTGGCCAGCCATAGACTACAAAGAAATGCTCTAGGCCCCTTTTGGTGGTTTGCTGATCTGCATGACATGCAGGAAAAGCAACCAACAGGCCAGTAACCGTGCCCACACAAGTCATGGCATACCAGTATCCTTCTGATACGGGCAGAGGCCCAATATAGTCTGTCTACCACCTGACAAAGGGTATTGGCCCCTTTACTATTGTCCCATGTTGCTGTGGAACTTGGTGTAAGTCCCTCTTAGAGCACACAAGGCACTCCTTTGGACTCTGCTGACTTCTTCAAAGGTCAATGGCAAGCCCCATCGACGGGCTACAGCCCACAGTGTCTTTTGCCCCATGTGTGCAGCAAACGCTGATGTAACCATTGTGCTACATTGGAGGCAGGCTTTCCTTTTAGCCAGTGCACCTGGGCCAGTGTGTCTGCTTCATCATTTCCTGGGGATGCCAAAGGAAAATGGCCAGTCATGTGATACACGATAATGGTTTTAGTCTGACCAGAGGCCCATAGGTTTTGCCACAACTCTTGCCCCCAAAGGGGCAGGTGACCAACCACCCAGTTGGCATAGTACCATGTTGGTAGCCACAGGGTCAAACCCTGATACACGGCCCAGCTCTCAGTGCAGACAACTATAGGGGAAGGCTCCTGGGTGATCATGAGGCATACTGCCTGCAGCTCAGCCTATTGACTGCTCTTCCCCTCTCCATCCTCCATCCATATTGTCTCAGTCCTAGGATGGAAAGCCACAGCCATCCACTTTGGGGGCTGCCCATGACTGGAGCCATGTCTATACCAAGTATATTCAGGTATAGAGGCTTTTCCCTCCTGATAAGCACTCTTGGCTACCAATGGCTCAAAAGCAAGTTCTTCCTACTTTCCACTGGTATACGTCATTGGCCCCAATAAGCATTGGAGTTCTCCACTTAAGGGGCTAGAAGAGAGGGTGCTATGCTGCTGTAGATATGCACCGCATTTGGCTAGTGTAGGCATCTGTGTCTTGCCACTCCATGGCCTTTGGGTCCCGTCTCGCACCCACCCTGCAATGTGAGAGGTGGTTATTATCTTGGTCAGAGCTGATCCTGTGATGGGTTCTGTAGCCAGCAAGGCATGGTACACAGCAGCTATTTGCTTATCTATCAAGATGTACTGGACCTCTACTACTTCCCATAGTTGTGACTGGGATTCGATAGGTTGGTTTTTCCATTCAAGCCACTGCCAAAGACCCCATCCATAACCATCTTCCCATACATGAACATCTAGCTCACAGGGCCCTGTTGAGTCCATTACACTAAGGCCTGTGTTGAATGCATGCTTATAAGCAGTAAAAGCAGCTGCACATATTTCATCCCAGTCCTACTTGATGCCCTCTCATACCAACTGGTATAAGGGCTTCAGAATTTGTGTCAACTGTGGGATAAACACTATCCAGTAGCCCAAAAGACCCAAAAACTTGTAAGACTGCCACAGTGGTAGGGTTAGCGAAAGCCTGGACCTTGTCTATGACTGCTTCGGGTTACCTGACCAGGCAACCCCCAAGAATTTTACAGACAAATCATGTCCCTGAACCTTGGTGCTGTTCACAGCCCATCCTTTCTCCTGTAGATGTTGCAGCAGTCTAGGAACTGCCCCTTCTACATCTGCAAGAGGATCAGATGTGAACATAATATCATCAATGTAGTGATACAGCTGCATCATTTGTGGTTTCTTCCATGTGGCCAAGTCCTGGGCTACAAGTCCATGACAGATGGTGGGACTGTGGATATATCCCTGTGGAAGGACAGTGAATGTCCACTGCCAGCCTTCCCATGTGAAGGCAAACTGTTCCTGACTTTCCTGTGCTGTGTCAATACAGAAGACAGCATTAGCAAGGTCCACAACATAATGATGTATCGCTAGTTCATGACTGAGTGTGTCCATAAGGGCTGCTATAGAAGGGACAGCAGCATCCAAAGGGGATGTGATGTTAATCAGTTCCCTGTATTCCACAGTCATATGCCAAGAACTGTCTGGCTTTTTCACTAGCCACACTGGGGAATTAAAAGGCTGAGTGAGCTTTATGATGCCCACCTTCTCCAATTTCCTGGTGCCTCCCAGGCAATTTATACTGCTTAGTATGAGGTAGAGGCAGAGCTACAGGTGGGTGCTTAGCATGTCCCCTTAGAGCTACCTTTACCACAGGTACTCTCAGAATGAACTCACCTGCAGTTGTCTGTAACCACAGGTCCTGCAGGATATCCACCCCCAAAATATATCCTGGGATGGAAATAATGTACACAGTATACTCCTTTGTGTGTAGATCCAATGGGATTTGGGCTTTCTTCACTCTAATTGCCTTACCCCCAAAGCCATCTGTTACAGCAGGGGTCCCGGTAAAACTCAGGGTTGCCATAAATCAGAGAATATTCAGCTCCTGTGTCCACCAGCACCAGGACATGTATATTCATAGGGGACCAATGAATTGCTAATTCCACATGTAGTCTCTGGTCCCCACCACGTCCCCCCAAGGTGGGGGCCTTGACCCTCCCCTCAGTCAAACTGTGACACCCAATCATCCTCCTGTGGGGGTGAGGGCCCAGGTGGAGCCTGAGTACTGTCCCCCAGGAAGTCTTGCAGGGACACAGGCCAGACATGGGCCTTCGCCTCTGGCTTCTGTGTCCTGGACCTCAGCGTCAGGAACTGCTGCTCTGGCTTTAATTGGTGCCACAGTGCTAACAAGATCCTATTGGGCTGGCCATCAAGTTTTTTATTTTATTTTATTTTTAAATTTTGTTATCATTAATCTACAATTACATAAAGAACATTATGTTTACTAGGCTCCGCCTTTCACCAAGTCCCCCCGATAAACCCCATTACAGTCACTGTCCATTAGTGTAGTAAGATGCTGTAGAATCACCACTTGTCTTCTCTGTGTTGCACACCCTCCCCATGCCCCCCCCAACATTATACATGCTAATCGTAATGCCCCCTTTATTTTTCCCCGCCCTTATCCCTCCCTTCCCACCCATCCTCCCCAGTCCCTTTCCCTTTGGTAACTGTTAGTCCATTCTTGGGTTCTGTGATTCTGCTGCTGTTTTGTTCCTTCAGTTTTTCTTTGTTCTTATACTCCACATATGAGTGAAATCATTTGGTACTTGTCTTTCTCCGCTTGGCTTACTTCACTGAGCATAATACCCTCTAGCTCCATCCATGTTGTTGCAAATGGTAAGATTTGTTTTATTCTTTCAGCTGAATAATATTCCATTGTATATATGTACCACATCTTCTTTATCCATTCATCTACTAATGGACACTTAGGTTGCTTCCATTTCTTGGCTATTGTAAATAGTGCTGCGATAAACATAGGGCTGCATCTGTCTTTTTCAAACTGGGCTGCTGCGTTCTTAGGGTAAATTCCTAGAAGTGGAATTCCTGGGTCAAATGGTATTTCTATTTTGAGCTTTTTGAGGAACCTTCACACTGCTTTTCACAATGGTTGAACTAATTTACATTCCCACCAGCAGTGTAGGAGGCTTCCCCTTTCTCCACAACCTCGCCAACATTTGTTGTTGTTTGTCTTTTGGATGGTGGCCATCCTTACTGGTGTGAGGTGATATCTCATTGTGGTTTTAATTTGCATTTCCCTGATGGTTAGCGATGTGGAGCATCTTTTCATGTGTCTGTTGGCCATCTGAATTTCTTCTTTGGAGAAGTATCTGTTCAGCGCCTCTACCCATTTTTTAACTGGATTATTTGCTTTATGTTTGTTGAGGTGCATGAGCTCTTTATATATTTTGGATGTCAACCCTTTATCAGATCTGTCATTTTCAAATATATTCTCCCATACTGTAGGGTACCTTTTTGTTTTATTGATGGTGTCCTTTGCTGTTCAGAAGCTTTTCAGCTTGATATAGTCCCACTTGTTCATTTTTGCTTTTGTTTCCCTTGCCCGGGGAGATATGTTCATGAAGAAGTTGTTCATGTTTATGTCCAAGAGATTTTTGCCTATGTTTTTTTCTAAGAGTTTTATGGTTTCATGACTTACATTCAGGTCTTTGATCCATTTTGAATTTACTTTTGTGTATGGGGTTAGACAGTGATCCAGTTTCATTCTCTTACATTTAGCTGTCCAGTTTTGCCAGCACCATCTGTTGAAGAGACTGTCATTTCCCCATTGTATGTCCATGGCTCCTTTATCGTATATTAATTGGCCTTATATGTTTGGGTTAATGTTTGGAGTCTCTATTCTGTTCCACCGGTCTGTGGCTCTGTTCTTGTGCCAGTACCAAATTGTCTTGATTACTGTGGCTTTGTAGTAGAGCTTGAAGTTGGGGAGCAAGATTCCCCCCACTTTATTCTTCCTTCTCAGGATTGCTTTGGCTTTCTGGGGTCTTTGGTGTTTCCATATGAATTTTTGAAGTATTTGTTCCAGTTCATTGAAGAATGCTGTTGGTAATTTGATAGGGATTGCATCAAATTTGTATATTGCTTTGGGTAGGATGGCTATTTTGACGATATTAATTCTTCTTGGCCAAGAGCATGGGATGAGTTTCCATTTGTTAGTGTCCTCTTTAATTTCTCTTAAGAGTGTTTTATAGTTTTCAGGGTATAAGTCTTTCACTGCCCATCAAGTTTTTCTTTCACTACCCCAGCCTCTATCAAATCAGCCCACTTCTGGGTCCTTGAGACCTTCACGGGACCCTTTGCACCTCTCCTTTCAGTTGTGGCCTGTACTTCCTTCTATGCTTTTATTGTTTCAACCTCCCCCAGATTTGCTAAAGTACAAGTAGCCTCACTTATGGGCTGCTCTATGTTAAGGGCAAGAATAGTCACAAGGGGCCCAAAGAAAGATGGGGGAGATGTATGGAGCACCAGGTTTCTCATTCCTATGGTGAACAACTCCTCATTGGGGCTCTGGGGGTCCATTTTATAGATGATACTTTTCATGTCCAGCTCCCATAACACCTGCTGGAGGTCTGCATACATTTTCCAGCTAGTGGGTAAGTATGATAAATCACCCTGATTAGGCCAAACTGCCCTGATGGCTGCTGTCAGTCAATCCAGAAGCACCTGATTATTCTCTGAGGTTTGACAGGAACTTTGCGACCAATGCCGGAGAAAAGGGTGAGTTGTCAGGGAAGCCAGTCTACCCATTTCAGAACCTGACATAGCAATGTTTTCCACCCCCATATCCCAGAGACCCAGAAGCCATATAGGCAGAGGCTCTGACAGCTTCTGCTGGTACTGGTTGCTCATGTCCACCAGTCATCCTGGGCATAGGGGTGGAGCATGGAGGGCTCCTACCCCTGAGGAGCCCGTGGTTGCTGCATTTTTATTTTCTTAATTACAACTGGGCAGGCCTTTAATACAGGAGAGGCTGGTGCCTCAGGCGGTGGCCCTGGCAGCAGAGCTGCCCTCGGCCATTTCCCCTCATCCTCTCCCAGCATCACGTCTGCCATCTCCAGGGCTGAAGGCACTGCTCTTTTCTCTCTCTCTCCCCCATGGCCTCCTGCAGTGTGGCTTCTCCTGCTGCCTTCTCCCTCGCAGCTAACGTATCTTCCAGGAGCATGACCCATCTTCTCAATAACTGTTTCTCTTTCTTAAGGGCATGCCGTAGGTCATCAACCAGCTCCTCCAAACAATGCTGAAGTGTGTCTCTCTCTGTCCTCGATAACTCTTTCCACTATCTCGAGGAAGAGAGACCCTTCAATCCCAGCTGCTACATGGCTGCTCAGGGTCTCTAAGCAGTCTTCTACCTCATGGAGGGCTAATTCCGCATATTCTGGTGTCTCCATCCTTCCTCAGTTCTGGGGAAGGCCTCACCATTCCAGGCAGTGCTTTACTGTAGACCAATTCCCCGCTAAGAGTTCCCCAGTTGGAAGTCCCACAGATGGGGCCTCCTGAGTGAAGCTGCACCCTCTGCTGCTGTAGCCATTGGGACGTGCCACCATCCACAGGGTGGGTTCCGGAAAGCCTGCCCAAGGGTTGCACCCATGTAGACAAACATCGGGTTCAGAGTTCTCTCCCAACTACTGCCAGATGTAACTCCAGGGGGAAATCCCGGGGCAAAATTCCTTTGAAACTGAAATCAATCAAAGGGAGAAAGAAAGTGGGAGAAACCCATTTATTTCTTACAAGCAGTTGTCCCATGTCTCTCTTGACCTGGCTGCAGAAGAAGAGAGCTCCACCCCACCTCTCTGGTCCAGATTAGCCCTCCCTTGCCCTTGTAACTACCTGTTGATATGGAGATGGACTACTTCTCTCCACCCCTTGGAAACACCTGTTGGTATGGAGATGCACTAAAGACAGGCAAGAGATTCTGGAAATACTGCAATTTTACCCACACCCAGAGTTGTCCTTATTTTTCATGAGTTGACACATTTTGAAGAATGTATTGTAGAATATCCCTCAATTTTATTTCCTTTGAATTTTTTCCCAGATGGTATGATACTTCATTACTGGTGATCTTAACTTTGATCCCATGGCTAAGGTGGTATCTGCCAGCATTCTTGTCTTGCCTGAGGGTTTCAGCACAAGGCAAGCTCACTATGGATTTGGTGAGACCAACGAATGACAATGGAACATTTTGGGGTAAAAGGGTTTATTACCCGGCTTTGTTCTCCTGGCAAAGGTCGAGCACTAGAATCATGGCTGCACCCAACAGTCTGCAGGTCTGGAATCCTCCTTTGTGTTTGCCTCCACCCAGAGCACTGGGTAGAGCTCTTTACATAGTGACTCAGTTAATAATAGCTTATTGCCTAGGTTGTGGAAGCAGTAGCCCAGCAGTACGCCAGTTACATCATCAAGTAGTTTAGGTTCAGGTAAGGATCTTAGCCATAGGATTTTTTCCAAATTCTCCACTCTAAAGGCACTATTTCCCTGTATAATTTGCTGAATATTTTGGAAGAGATAAGATTTTTCAATTTTAAATGCATATATATTTTGACCCAGCAGTTCCACTTACAGAAATTTACCTACAGCTGGCCCTGATTTTTTTTCATCACTTGCAAAATGGGGGTGATTAATGCCTCCTCAGAGCTGATGGGAGGATTCAGTGGGCTCCTGTATCTGAAGCATTTCATCAGTGTCTCACAGTAAGCTTTCTGCTGGTTCACCCCCCTTTCCCCCAAACTCTGGAGACCAGATGTGTTTGGAATTCAGAAGTTATTCAGAATTCAGAAGATAGTAAGATGTATTTATTATGTATAAGAGCCCCCCAGGGAAATCTGCGGCAGTGCTGCATAATCCAACAGTAATCTTTTCAAAGCAAAGGGTAGGGATAGTCACATAAGGAAGAAGGATAAAGACCATAAGCAGCTTCAGGTGAGTTTAATCAGACCTGGACATGCGTTCAGGTCAGGTTTTGTTGGAAGAGTGTTCAAAAATCCTTTTGGGTTTTTAGAGCGTTTTGGGATTCAGAATTGTGGATAGAGGATTGTGCACCTGGGTAAGTGTTTGCAAATGGACGTGGATGTGTAAGAGTTGTTTGTGGCAGCAGTGTTGGAAATAAGCCTAGAAGAACCCAAATGTAGGAAATGAAGTAAATCCTGGTACAGGAGCAACCGTAATGTGCTATCAGGAAAAGAGTGATAAGATGTATTACTAAGTGATTCACGTTAAGTGATTCACGGTGTTTATAGAACAGTGCAAGTGACCTTGTTTGGATGAAAAGATATTTATTGATGCTTGTGTGTTTGTCAAGGAACATCTAGAAGAGCGACTGCCCACTGGAGTCATCTGGGGAAATAAAAAAAAATCATCCCCTGGGCCCTGCCCCAAACTCCGTGAACTAGAACAGGACGAGGGGGCCGTGCCCCCGGTGTTCCTGGGCCCTGTAAGGGTGGGCACTGGAGTGAAGGACCCGGCCGTGGGAGCGGGAAGAGGAAAACATCTAATGTCACAGTAACTGTGTGTGGTTTTTCTCCCCAGTTGTATTTGTACTTTTATATGTTTTTGTAAAAGCTTCAAAATTAGGAAAAAAGACTGTGCTGTGGTCAGAATTGGATGATGAGGACTTGGAGAGACATTTTCAGGAGATCTATTGAATTTTCTAGAAGTTTAGTATTTCTGAGTGTTACTCTCCTTTAGTATGTACCCTGCTTGCAATTACTAACTAGTTATTAAAGTTAGAACTTTTTTTCCCTCTTTCATCCTGAGCAATCAGAAGCTGGGGAGGAAGGCACCCTCAGCGGCTGGACCCTGCCATCAGTTCTCTGCGTGGGAATTCAGGTGGTGCTTTATTTGGGGTGATTCCGCTAGTTTGCTCATTTCTCCCCATCTAGGCTCCCACACTAGTACGTGACTTTGGAAAGCAGACGTGTCTCAGTGACCCCCTTAGATGGAAGTAGCCTGTGGTGAGCCGGCTCTCAGCTGCCCTGTGTTCTCTCACCAGAGCTGTACCTCACAGTGGGTCCCAGACGGCTGTCCCTCCCCTCCCTGCCTGCCTCGCCTCCTCACCCTGCTCCTGCATTGCCGGCCACACCTGGCACGAAAGTGGCTGTTCTGAGAGATGCCATTTGTCGGCAATGCCACCCGCCCTCTGACAAGGACTGCTTTGTTTGGCTCAGGAAAAGCCATTTGGAAAGCTCAGCTTGCCTTGTCCTTGGAGACCAGTGCCAGCATCCTGCTGACCTAGTGAGGTGAACCCCATGCACCCCTTCTTGTTAGCTGTTTTTGTGCTTGTTTGAGGAAGCTGGGTGCTCTCTGCGTCTCAGCCTCTTCCTCGCCATGCTCTGCTGCCTGAATTGACTCTGGAAGGAGAGCAGCGGGCTCAGTGGAAGCCGGGTGAAGGTCCCTCTCTGGCAGGGCCCTGTCCCAGCAGTAAGTATACCGGGCCTTACTTACACTGGGGAGTCCCTGCTCCTCCAAGATGCTTTCCTGCTTTGTTTTAATTGTCATCAGTAATTCCGTCAAAGTGTAAAAACGCTCCCTTGTTAGGAATCAAACCAAAAAATAGTCATTGGGAAATGAGAAATGGATTCTTTCTAATGTGATGTGTAAGTGCCTAAGAGCTGCTATTGCTGTTTACAAAGATGACTCATTCTCAAATGGTACTGGGCAGGTAGGTCCTCTAATATCCCTATTTCACAGATGAGGAAACTGCAGCGAAAGGGGAATGGTTACTTGCCTGAGATCTCGAGGCAGTGCCAGGTTTGCAGGACAGTGCCCACTCCTGCGGGCCTGTGCGGGGATGCTGGCTGCACCGTGCCATACACACACCACCGCGGGCCCCAGGTGTGGTCCGCCCAGGCCTCCTCATTGGTCAGTGTCTTGTTTCAGGGAGAATCCATGCATCAGGGCAGGATGTCTTCCTGTTGGCTGTGATGAGGACTGCCGCCTGCATCGGGTATGCTAACACTGGTGTTGAGGCTTGCTTTCTTGTTTTTATTTGGCAGATTGTCAGCCTGGCCTCTGAGATGATGGGCGTGGGAAACGGGCGCCGGAGCATGAAGTCGCCGCCCCTGCTGCTGGCTGCTTTGGTGGCCTGCGTCATTGTCCTGGGCTTCAACTACTGGATCGCGAGCTCCCGGAGCGTGGATCTCCAGGTTTGGCTTGTTTGTTTGTTTGTATGAGTGTCATAAGGCATTTAATGTTGCTGGGTGATGGGAGTGAGGGGTTTGCTGTTTTTTGCCATCAAAGGCATTGTGCTCAGTGTCATGTGGGTTCGGACACTGTGTACCCCACACCTGGCCCTGGGCTTGACTTCCCCCTGTTCTGCTATTGGGTAGTACAGGACCCCCTGTGACTTCTTAGGATTGCTGCCAGAACATCCCTTTTTGCTTTTGCTGTGAGATAAGTTTGAGTGGAGCTGTTCGAGCTGGTTCTTGGAAGACAGCTTGCTTCATTATGGTGACCACAAGCCATTCCGGTCCTCCTGTCCACACTCGATGTCAGAGTGGTATGGGAAGTGTGTTTTTATGGGTACCGATTTTTATCATCATTTAATGACATTATTTTTTGCTTTTGCATTTACTGTTGCTCATGGTGCATCAGGCAGTGCTGAACAGTGACAGAAACTGTCCTTCCCCAAACTTTAGTCAGACCCTTCTGACCCTCCTCTCTCTGAGGCCTCCATCTGGGTCCCCCATCCTGACTTCAGCCAGCCCAGCCCACTTAAAGAATCTGGCTAAGTCATTCCCCACCCCTAATACCTGTATACAAGCCCCTCATCCCTCGTCCCTGATGTCTACGCCTTTGGCCTGCCTTTAGCAACATCTGTCAGGACAGTTGAGCAAGAAGCCCTTACCCTTAATGATACTTTTCATCCTTTTCTACCCACCGAGCCCCTCCTGCTCATTTGCTGTGAATCCTCAGCTGTCTTGGCTGTATTCAGAGTGACAGAATTCCTGTCCCCTGCTACAACAGACATGACCCCTACTGCAGAAGTCTTGAAGAAAGTTTTCCTTACCATTCTAACAAGTGTCAGAATCATTTTTCCTTAATGATACATCACATACATTATCTTCCTTTGTGCACAAACTCCAGATGTTTGGGACTTTATTTCCCCCGTTTCACAGGTGGGTGCGCTGAGGCCCAGAGGGTGATGTGCCAGGAGGGGGTTTCCAGCCCCATCTTTCTGACGGCCGACCAGAGCTCTTAGCCCAGAACACCTCCCCACTGGAGTGTCCTGTCCTCCTCTTGGGCCCGCCTACCCTGGGCATAGTGCTTTTGTCTGAACGGCACCTGTTCTCTCGGCAGGTGTGGTCTTTGCTGAGGGGGCTCAGGTGGTCTGGTCTCCAGGGATGGCTTGACATTAGCCCTTACGCGGTGGTATCCTTGTAGACGAGGATCATGGAGCTGGAAGGCAGGGTCCGCAGGGCGGCCGCAGAGAGAGGCGCCGTGGAGCTGAAGAAGAACGAGTTCCAGGGCGAGCTGGAAAAGCAGCGAGAGCAGCTTGACAGGATCCAGTCCAGCCACGACTCCCAGATGGAGAGCGTCAACAAGTTGTACCAGGATGAGAAGGCAAGGCCTGCTTTGTTTCTCGCTTAGTTCTGTTCCTAATACCAATTTATATGCTGCTGAATTCTTCTCAATGGGAGGATGAGCAGTTGTGTGTGGATTTACGAAAGTATGTGCAATTAACCTCTTGATTGGGCATCTGCCCATTGTTTCCTAGGTGGGCTTGGTGTAAAGCCTTCTTCAGTGGTGATAATGGAAAAAATGCAAAAGAACTGTCCCTGCATCAGATGCCTCCTCTTGTGGACTTTTTTTGGTGTTTCCTACATGCATGTATTAAATACCTACTGGGTGCCAGCCTATGCTGGGTGCTTGTATCTCAAGGAGGAACAGCATTGGTGCCTCCAGTATCACACACACAATGGGAAGATGTGCAGACTTCTAACTAAATACTAACAAAGTAGGGGTCTCAAGAGTGTTGGTTTTTCAATTAAAAAAAAAATCATATCCCACACAGATTAAAAAGGGGCTTCCTGCTAATTAACATATCTAAGCTTTATGTGTTGCTTTTTCTGTTTTTCTTAGGGTTGCATGGCTGCGCTTTCTTGTGTATTAAATATGTAATGGTGTGAGTTATGGATGTCTTCTGAAGTGCATCAAAGTCATAAAAGATAATCATTTATTACCCTGACAGGTTTAGCTCTTACTAAAGCATGCACCTCTCTCTGTGAAATGCTTGATTTCTTGGAAGGAAGTATCCTAAAATCCATTATCTTGAAGGTAGACTTGGTTTTAGTATGAACTCTTAGCTAGCAGTTCACCTGAAAATGAACCATTTCTAGGTAGGCCTCAGACTTTCATTATATAACTGGTTTAAAATGTGAGAAATAATACCTTTTTTCCATTTGCAGACTTTTTCCATATTCACAAATGTGTATTTCTTCTCTGGAAATTGTTCCAGAAATTGTTGCTGATAGGGTTAAATGCTTCTGATTTTCCTTTGTTTTTCTTTTCTCCTATGTGTGTGATATTTTATTTGTGCTCCTGGAATCCCCTTTAATCGATCAGACTAGCACCTAGACATTTCTCACAGTGTGTACACAGAACTCTACTGCATGTTTTCAAGAGGAAGTAGTTTATTCTTAAGGAATAGAATTTGCAGAAATTCCACCTGGGATTTGCAGAACATGCAGAGAACGTCTCTGGCACTGTGGCCCCCTGCCTGGTTAGGAAGGAGTGTGACGGGAACTGGGGAGTCCGGCTGGAATGAAATGGTTTTAAAAGTAGAGGGCATTGTACTTAAGAGATGTAAGTCCTTAAGAAAATTTGAAAGTGCTATTACAAAGTAATTGACATGATTACTTTTTTCCTAAAATACTTCTTGTTTCATTTTTATCTGCGTTTACTGGAATCCTTGACAGTTTTTAGGCAGTGAGCTGGGTCAGAAACATAGGGCTCACCCGATTTTTTCCCGAGATTGCCAGCTCCTCTGGACTTGGCATACAGGTGTGTCTCGGGGTCCTCACTGACGCTTTCTTGCACAGCAACCCCTTCAGGTGTCACCAGAACAGGCAGGCAAGTGTGCAGATTCATGCAAGCTTCTCGACAGCCACGCTGTGGGAAAGTAATGAAGCCTAGAGTAATGTTATTATGAGGTAGCTGGATTCACAGGAAGGTCAGAGGATTAAAAAGCTAACACTGGTGAGCGCCTCACCCAGTAATTATGTAAAACAAAAACATTATAAATAAATTTGTGGTCCTCTAGTTCCTTCCCTCCTGTCCAAAGAGCCACTATTAGGAATTTCAGTGCTTATAGTTCATATTTCTGAACTTTTACTACATGTGTTAAAAAGCAATACACGTCTTTATTTAGTTTTTGGAGTTTTTAATGTATATGGTCCCACTATCATTTGGTAACTTTTTGTAGTGAGCTTTGCGTTTGAGGTTTTTGTGGATTTTGTGGATCTAGTCCTTTCATTCTAACTGCCCTGCCCTTTATCTTTATAAAAATACCACAGTCCACCCCTGCCCTGCTGACGGGGGCCTTCCAACTGTTTTCTGCGTCTCACTGTTGCAGGGAAGGTTACAGTGAGCATGCTTTTACCGGGCTCCCTAGGCACCCGTGAGTTTCTCCAAGCTTAGGGTGTTTTTCCACAGATAGCTGGGGACTCCTTAGTGATCTGTGAATAATGATTTCTTAGGTTATGACCCACATTAAAGAAATTTAATGTTTAGTATATTTTGTTTTATCTAACCATTGTGTCAGTTTACATAAAAAATATGTGTGTGTGTGAGTGTTTGTAGTGAATTACAGGGTAACATTTGTCATTGTAGGCCATAGGCAAAAGAGTTTGAAAAATACGGCACAAACCTAGAAGCTGAATTGCTGGCCCAGAAGTTGTACATATTTTCATTTTTATTAGCTGTTGCCACATTGGTCACCAGTAGTGACCCTACTATTATCTTTCACTTTTCATACCTTCCTGGCCTGCAAGTCAGTTGGCCCTCCATTTCTGTGTGTCTTACCTCTTCTGATTTGTTCAACTCTAAGTCGTATGCCTGATGATGTGTCTTGTAGGGGGGAGATGGGTGCTCAGTAGCAGTTCAAGTTTTTGGTGAATGAATAGGAATCTTGATCAGTAGTCTAGAACTTCCTCGATGGCTAGCATGTGCCTGGGGCTCTGTGTCCTTAGCAGCTTGCTTTCTCTTTTGGATGACGATGAGATTCCTTCAAATGATTAGCAAATAAACAATTATTAACAACAATCAGAGTTCCATGAAAGAAGAGATCTGAGTTGGCTAAAGTAGTCAGAATGTTTCCCTAAAAAAATTGGATTTGAGTCTTGGAGTTTAAAATGGGGTTTAGAGAAGTTTGTGGAGGAAGGACTGCATATCAGGCATGTAGTGTGACATAAAGCAAAGGGTTAGAGATGGGAAGGTGGGGGTGTGTGCAAATCCCACCTGCCAGTTGGGCAGTACATTGTACAATGGCAAGTCCACTACCCAGTGAAGCCCTCCCTTCTCTGGAGACTGGCTCTCTGCCCATTGCTCAAGCCCACATGGAAGGTTAGGTGGCCATGTTCCATTTTCAGGAGCCAGAGCCCCTTGGATGAAGGGAGGAACCCAGCACAGAGAGAGTGCAGCCATTGGCCGGGGCCCTGAAAAAAAGAAAACAAAATTAAAATTATGTTATTCTGTCACTCAGAGATTAACTCCTGAGAATTCCCTAGCCCCTTTTAAAAAAATACAGATTACACCTAAGCTTTTATAAATTATTGTTATATTCAAACTTTTATAAATGTAGGTATGCCATGAAAAGACTTACCAAGATTTTGGGTACCCTCCCAGTTAGTTGCTGCTCCGTAGCCACAAAGTAGCCCTAAAAGCATGTGAGGGACAGATTACCTCAGATCTGAAATGCTTGGGGGAAGAATCTGAGACCCAGAAGCACTTAGTGGCACTTCACCCAGGGAGTGTGGAGCCTCCTGCTATTGTGTTCATTTTTGCTTGCCAAAGTTAGAGTCAGAAATGATTTCATTGTCCATAGTTGTGTTTGTGACATTCTTGCTAGGCTGATACTTCAACATTGAGACTTTCCACTTCTTAAAATATGTGAATTAACCTTGCAGTAGTGCAAAGAAAGTCATTTGAGCAACAGTTCATTTGAAATGGAAATACTTTCTGTACCCTTCCTGAAGGGAGGCAACTGACCTAGTAAATAAAGACCGCCCAGTGGAAGAATGAAGAGGGGACCACTGGCTGCATGTTAACTGCATGTTCAGAAAAGAAAAGCTTAAACAGGAGGCGGCAGCTGCGGAGGCGCCGCTGGCTTGCCTTTCAGCTTGCCTCAACCCCGCCTTTGTCACACACTTGTGTGACCAGTGCCCACGCTGAGGTGGCCTCAGGGAGTGTCCATGTTTCTCCTCTTGTGCACAGTGACTTGGGGTGTGGAGAGGCTCTGCAAAGCATTCTTCCTGAGGCTCACGGCCTGAAAACATCCTGCAATGGGGAGGGCTTTCCTGTTGTAAGTGACCAGTTAGTGCCAGTGTCCGTGGCTGTCAGGCGGTCAGAGCCAGGAGAGCCGAGATGGTTTGGCTCCGGGGTCCTCGCGCCATGCTCGGACCTGGGTGGGGCCGCTCCCTCAGTCGCAGCAGCATGTGTTTCTATGAATTTCTCTAAGATTCAGCCCCTCAAAAAGGAAACGACAAACGTGAAGAGGTCTGGTCATTTGTCCTACACTGGCATTTTCAAAGTGCATTCACACAGGGGACACATCTGGTTTCCCAAAGTGCCCAATGGGAAGGTGGATGTAGTTGCTGAGGAAAGGATGTGAAACTGGAAAAGAACAAAGGCCTTTTATTTGGGGTCTCAGAGTGGCAAGTGGGGGAGCACACCTTCCAGAGTAACCAGGAAAGTGTCCCGCCTTTAAGGTGAAATCAAGGGGTTTTTATGAGAAAGAGGAGCTGGAGTTGGGGGCGGGGAATTACATGAGTTAAGAGAAAAGTTTTCTATGGGCATTTTAACAAGCTGCCCCAGGTTATACATTGACTACTGATTCTATCTTCAGAAAGTTTACATCCAGCGGACTTGTGATCAGCATATGTGCTCTGCTGACTTCTCAAACAGTTGTTTAAAACAATTGCTGTTTTGCAGAATCCAAGGGTTTTGGCCCAGTTCAAACAAAGGTCAGCAAGACAGTTTCCCCAGTGGCCTCACCAAGTCCGTTTTAGAATGGTTTGGGTCATGGCAGTTTTTTACAAAGTGCAGGCTGGAGGTCGTGTGCTGGCTCCCATGACCTGCAGAGTGGCCACCTGGACTGCTGGGTCCTTCTGTCACTTTGGCTGCACCACCCTGAGTTCTTGCACAGCAAGACAGTTCTCAGAGTGTCCCAGCTTCTTCTCCCTGGGCCAGTTTTTTGTGTGCACCTGAAACGTGATGATTTTTCTTCTGAAGAGGTAGTTTTCTTGAGCGACCAGAGTGGACTTGTGCAGATAAACATAGTTTCTCTGATTTTTTTTTTAATAACCTTTTATTACTGTGACTGATTGAAGAATCAAGGGTTCTAGAACAGCTTTTCTGTTTTTATTTCCATTAATTTTCCATGTCCAGTTTTGTCCAGCCATTCAGTATTTATTCTACGTGGGGCTGGGCTTGTGCCCATTGGTGGTCTGGGCTGTGTCTGTTGTCCCTGCATGTCCCATTGAGAAAGATGAGTGAATGGGTCTCTCCTGGCCAATCACAGACAGAGAAACCACTCTGGCTTTTGTATAAGCAGAAAGGATTTAGTACAGGGAAGTTGGTGCCTATAGGAAGGTGGAAGGGTCCAGAGGAGCACTCCCAGCCCGGATGTCTCCAGGATAGCTCTATGGCAGGACCAGCCCCGAGGGCTCCTCCCTGGGCCTGACGTAGAGGCTGGACCAGGAGGCTCCCACTGCAGCCTTAGCTCAGAGCCCAGGGCACCTCCACCCCCAGCCCTGCTCAGCATTCCAGTGCTAGGCGAATGCATTGGATTGGAACCTAAATCACACTGGGAATGAGTCTGGAGAATGTGCCTCAGTGCTCTAGCCTTTGCTGTTCAGGAAGGCATGGTAAAAATGGTGTGTTTCTGACACGGAGCAGTTGATCTGTGTCCTGTACCGGGAGGGCAGGGCAGGGTGTCTTAGGTGCTGTGTGAGTCAGGAGAGCCGTCCTCAACTGCCTTACCAGGGAGTGCCAGGTGAATGGGTCCCTTTGAGGGTGTTGGCAGGAACAGCACCTGGTGCTGGGAGTGAGAGAGAAAGGTGTTGGGCATATAGAGTACAGGAGAAGCTGGGCCCTTCTGCAAAGGTCTTTTAAGCCACCAGAGTTTGGACTTGCACTCAAGGACGTGAGCCTTCCAAGGGTTTAAGCTGTGGTGGACCAAGGCTCTCAGATTGCATCTGGGGGTTAACAGGCAGGCCCCGGCCCTTGGGGAGTGTGCTTGGGCAGGGAGGAGGCAGGCCCCTCAGGCAGCTCTTGAAGAATATGAAGCAGAAAGGATGATGTGCTGAATCGAGGGTTCTCAGCAGAAAGCAGAATGAATCCTGCGAAGTGAGCAGATTTGAGAGGAAGAGTGGACAGGCCTCTCAGCATCCGTCACCAGGTGTGCAGAGCACAGGCTGGAAAGGCAGGGGAGGTGACAGTGGGAATTCTGGGCCCTGAAAAAAGCATTCCAGAGGGCTCCAGGCTTTTCATATTGTAAATTCTCCAGTTTGCTGATTGGTGTAGGTAGCCTTCAAAGACAGCTTTGTAAATAAACTCTAGTGATTTACCTACCGCAGTAAGAAAAGTGTTAGGAGAAACAGCAAAATTTGTGACATTCACGCAGATGTCCTGTTCTGCACTGTCTCTGCAGGGCAGCTGTAGTCCTTCATCCCTTCCAGTCCCTATCCGTCCTCCCCTCCCACCCTCACAGCCTAGGGTCTGCCATGGGTCCTCTGGACCTCAGGAGGAAGCTCGGGACAGCTTACTTGATTCAAGACCAAGCCGCTTCCACGGTACCCGTGGGTTAACTCCATGCTGAGGTGTTAAAGGCCACTCGCAGTGATGGCCTGAGCGGACACGGGGCCTCTGCCTGCTGCGCAGTGCTCTTGTGTGTGTGCAGGGATGGAGGCAAGCCCCCCAGAGGCACTGCTCTTGGGCTTGGCTTCTTCCTTCCCAGGAAGCGCGTCTCCGCACCTCCGTGCTGTGGGAGGTCTGAGGGACACCAGGGCTGGGCTCCTGGGCCTGGCTTTCGTCCTGTTCTCTCACTCCCTCAGAATTCCTGCCCTCTGTTCCCCTCTGCTCCTGTTAACCCAGCACCTTGAGACAAGTGTTTGATGTGAAATATAAAAAGAGAATTTGACCTGGCTGTCTTTTCATTTGTTTTCTCTTTGGCTTTGACAAGTGGGGGTCTGTGAGTGTTCATGTTTAAGAGCAAGGAGAGGGATTTGTCAGGGCACTGGCTGCAGCCCTGTACCCAAACACTTAGTTCAGTTTCATCTTGTCTTGAGAACCCCAAGTGTCTGTGTACACCTGTTTGCAGAAAGTCCAAACTTGCCAACTGTGGCCTTTCCTGTGGGTGAGAGCAGAGAAGTTGTTAGGATTCCCATTTGGGAACAAGAGAACTAAGGCCCCCAGAAGGTGGCCTTCAGCCCAGGGCCTCTCCTGCCATGGGTGTGGTGGGGTTAGGCGAGGTTGGGCTGTGCACTGGGGGCATTTCCTGGCTGAAGAACAGCCAGAGAATGTTCCAGATCACTGGTGCTGTATGTGCGGCATGAGCATTTTTCTTCTGAAAACAGGGATGAAGATTTCCAGGCTCCCATCCTGTCCAGCCCCTGTGTGGTGTGCCCTTCTAATTGGGCAGTGCTTCCCAGCTCCCATCTTTCCGGGCAAGTGTCGGGAATGGACGCCAGGGGGAGCTGAAGGGTGGGGTGGGCTGAGGGGGGCATGGGTGAGGGTGAGCTGCCCTTGGGGAAAGGGACCTGCAGGCAGCAGGCAGGTTGATAGAAAGACCCAGGGCCTGTGACCTTAGAGTCATGGCTGGAATGCGCCAGAGCCCTTCTGGAGGCCCCCCTGCTGTCCCGTGTGGTCCTCCGGAGTCCTCTCTGCCCGGGTCACCGGAGGTGTGTGGTGGGTTTGCGAGGCAGCTGTGGCAGGTCCTCAGAGTCAGGGGCCATCTCCTCTGTCTGCCTCGCTCTGCCCTCCATCCGGACATGTAATGCATGTGCTCTGTGGGTTTGCTGAGTTCTGGAATGCTCCTGTGGCTCCTTGGCCCCAGGATAGCCATGATTCTCAGTGGCCCTGCTTTCCCCGTGTGCCCCGCGGGTCGTGGCTGAGTGTCTGTGCCCTTTATGTCAGCCAGGTGCCCATGGCCTGCTCAGGGGCCTGTCGGGGTCCTGTTCTGCCCCAGCTCTGGGTCATGGGCATTTTAGGGCCGGAAGGAGTGCTGGTGGCTGTCAGACCAGCGGGTTTGGGTCGGCTAGAGAGGTTGGGGCTGGGCAGGCTGAGCCAGGGCTGGACCTCTCCCTGGCTCCTTTTACAGAGACGTGGCTGTAGGTAGATTTCTTTGGACAAGAAGAAGGGTTTGACTGGTGAACTGGAGCTTCCACTCCAGGGCTATGGGGACACGTGGGGTAGGGGGCTTCTTTTAATCTTGGTGACATACATTGCAGGGACGAGGGTGCTTCTAGCTGGTCTGAGAACCAAGTTAACACGAGACAGAGTAACAGGAGGAAAAAGTCAAAGTTTAATAATTACATGCACATTGAGGCCCAGTGATAAATTTGAGACCTAAAGCAATGGACAAGAAAAGCAGTTTTAAAAAAAAAATTTTTTATTAAGGTATGATTGATACACACTGTTATGAAAGTTTCACATGAAAAAAAGCAATGTGGTTACTACATTCACCCACATTATCAAGTCCCAACCCATACTCCAGTGCAGTCACTGACCATCAGTGCAGCAAGATGCCACAGATCTACTATGTGCCTTCTCTGTGCTACACTGTTCTCCCCGTGATCCCCCACACCATGTGTACTAAACATAATACCCCTCAGTCCCCTTCTCCCTCCCTCCCCACCTGCCCTCCCACACCCCTCCCCTTTGGTAACCACTAGTTCATTCTTGGACTCTGAATCTGCTGCCATTTTGTTCCTTCAGTTTTGCTTCATTGTTAAAGTCCACGAATGAGGGAAATCATTTGGCATTTGTCTTTCTCTGCCTGGCTTATTTCACTGAGCATAATGTCCTCCAGCTCCATCCATATTGTTGCAAATGGTAGGATTTGTTTCTTTCTTATGGATGAATAGTATTCCATTGTGTATATGTACCACATCTTCTTTATCCATTCATCTACTGATGGACACTTAGGTTACTTCCATATCTTGGCTCTTGTAAAAAGTGCTGCAATGAACATAGGGGTACATATGTCTTTTTGAATCTTAGAAGTTGTATTCTTTGGGTATATTCCAAGAAGTGGGATTCTGGGATCAAATGGTATTTCTATTTTTAGTTTTTTGAGTAACCTCCATATTGCTTTCCTCAGTGGTTGAACTAGCTTACATTCCCACCAGCAGTGTAGGAGGGTTCCCCTTTCTCTGCATCCTCGCCAACATTTGTTGTTCTTAGTCATTTCGATGCTGGCCATCCTTACTGGTGTGAGGTGATATCTCATTGTGGTTTTAATTTGCATTTCTCTGATGATTAGTGATGTGGAGCATCTTTTCATGTGTCTGTTGGTGATCTGAATTTCTTCTTTGGAGAACCGTCTCTTCATATCCTCTGCCCATTTGTTAATCGGATTATTTGCTTTTTGGGTGTTGAGGTGTGTAAGTTCTTTATATATTTTGGATGTCAACCCCTTGTTGGATATGTCATTTACAAATATATTCTCTCATACTGTAGGATGCCTTTTTGTTTTGTTGATTATGTCCTTTGCTGTACAAAAACTTTTTAGTTTGATGTAGTCCCATGAGTTCATTTTTGCTTTTGTTTCCCTTTCTCGAGGAGATGGGTTCAGGAAGAAGTTGCTCATGCTTGTATTGAGATGTTTACCTATGTTGTCTTCTAAGAGTTTTATGGTTTCATGACTTACATTCAAGTCTTTAATCCATTTTGAATTTACTTTTGTGTATGGGGTTAAACAATAATCCAGTTTTATTCTCTTGCATGTAGCTGTCCAGTTTTGCCAACACCAGCTGTTGAAGAAGCTGTCATTTCCCCATTGTATGTCCATGACTCCTTTATCATATATTGATTGACCATGTATGGTTGGGTTTATATCAGGGCTCTCTAGTCTGTTCCATTGGTCTATGGGGCTGTTCTTGTGCCAGTACCAAATTGTCTTGATTACTGTGGCTTTGTAGTAGAGCTTGAAGTTGGGGAGCATAATTCCCCCTGCTTTATTCTTCCTTCTCAGGATTGTTTTGGCTTTTCAAGGTCTTTTATGGTTCCATATGAATTTTAGGATGATTTTCTCAGGTTCATTGAAGAATGCTGTGGGTATTTTGATAGGAATTGCCTTGAATCTATAGATTGCTTTAGGCAGGATGGCCATTTTGACAATATTAATTCTTTCTATCCATGAGCGTGGGATGTGTTACCATTTATTGGTATCTTCTTTAATTTCTCTCATGAGTGTCTTGTAGTTTTCAGAGTATAGGTCTTTCACTTCCTTGGTTAGGTTTATTCCTAGGTATTTTATTCTTTTTGATGCAATTGTGAATGGAATTGTTTTCCTGATTTCTCTTTCTTCTAGTTTATTATTAGTGTATAGGAATGCCACAGATTTCTGTGTATTAATTTTGTATCCTGCAACTTTGCTGAATTCAGATACTAGATCTAGTAGTTTTGGAGTGGATTCTTTAGGGTTTTTTATGTACAATATCATGTCATCTGCAAACAGGGACAGTTTAACTTCTTCCTTGCCAATCTGGATGCCTTTTATTTCTTTGTGTTTTCTGATTGCCATAGCTAGGACCTCCAGTACAATGTTGAATAGAAGTGGGGAGAGTGGGCATCCTTGTCTTGTTCCCGATCTTAAAGGAAAAGCTTTCAGCTTCTCACTGTTAAGTATGATGTTGGCTGTGGGTTTGTCATAGATGGCCTTTATTATGTTGAGGTACTTACCCTCTATACCGATTTTGTTGAGAGTTTTTATCATGAATGGATGTTGAATTTTGTTGAATGCTTTTTCAGCATCTATGGAGATGATCATGTGGTTTTTGTCCTTCTTTTTGTTGATGTGGTGGATTATGTTGATGGATTTTCTAATGTTGTACCATCCTTGTATCCCTGGCATAAATCCTACTTGATCATGATGGATGATCTTTTTGATGTGTTTTTGAATTCAGTTTGCTAATATTTTGTTGAGTATTTTTGCATCTATGTTCATCAGGGATATTGGTCTGTAACTTTCTTTTTTTGTGGTGTCTTTGCCTGGTTTTGGTATTAGAGTGATGCTGGCCTCATAGAATGAGTTTGGAGGTAGTCCCTTCTCTTCTATTTTTTGGAAAACTAAGGAGAATGGGTATTAGGTCTTCACTAAATGCTTGATAACATTCAGCAGTGAAGCCATCTGGTCGAGGGATTTTGTTCTTAAGTAAGTTTTTGATTACCAGTTCAGTTTCATTGCTGGTAATTGGTCTGTTCAGATTTTCTGCTACTTCCTTAGTTAGCCTTGGAAGGTTGTATTTTTCTAGAAAGTTGTCCATTTCTTCTAGGTTATCCAGTTTTTTTAGCATATAATTTTTCATAGTATTCTCTAATAATTCTTTGTATTTCTGTGGTGTCTGTAGTCATTTTTCCTTTTCATTTCTGATTCTGTTTATGTGTGTGTACTCTCTTTTTTTCTTGATAAGTCTGGCTAGGGGTTTATCTATTTTGTTTATTTTCTCAAGGAACCAGCTCTTGCTTTCATTGATTCTTTCTGTTGTTTTATTCTTCTCTATTTTATTTATTTCTGCTCTAATCTTTATTTAATGTTCCTCCTTCTACTGACTTTGGGCATCATTTGTTCTTCTTTTTCTAGTTTCATTAATTCTGAGTTTAGACTAATATTATGGGATTGTTCTTCTTTCCTAAGGTAGGCCTGCATTGCAATATACTGTCCTCTTAGCATGGCCCTGGCTGCATCCCACAGATTTTGCGGTGTTGAATTATTGTTGTCATTTGTCTCTATATATTGCTTGATCTCTGTTTTTATTTGGTCATTGATCCACTGGTTATTTAGGAGCATGTTGTTAAGCCTCCATGTGTTTGTGGGATTTTTCATTTTCTTTGTGTAATTTATTTCTAGTTTCATACCTTTGTGGTCTGAGGAGCTGGTTGATACAATTTTAATCTTTTTGAATTTATTGAGGCTTTTTTTTTGGCCTAGGATATGATCTATTCTTGAAAATGTTCCATATGCACTTGAGAATAACATGTATTTTGCTGCTTTTGGGTGCAGAGTTCTGTAGATGTCTGTTAGGTCCATCTGTTCTAATGTGTTGTTCAGTGCCTCTGTCTCCTTACTTATTTTCTGTGTGGTTGATCTGTCCTTTGGAGTGAGTGGAGTGTTAAGTCTCCTATAATGAATGCATTGCCTTGTATTTCCCTTTTTAATTCAGTTAGTATTTGTTTCACATATGTAGGTGCTCCTGTGTTGGGAGTACAGATATTTACAATGGTTATATGTTTTTGTTGGATTGACTGCTTTGTCATTATGTAATGTCTTTCTTTGTCTCTTGTAACTTTCTTTGTTTTGAAGTCTATTTTGTCTGGTACAAGTACTGCAACTCATGCTTTTTTCTCTCTATTAGTTGCATGAAATATCTTTTTCCATCCCTTCACTTTTAGTCTGTGTATGTCTTTGGGTTTATAGTGAGTCTCTTGTAGGCAGCATATAGATGGGTCTTGTTTTTTTATCCATTCAGTGACTCTGTGTCTTTTGATTGGTGCATTCAGTCCATTTACATTTAGGGTGATTATCAATAGGTATGTACTTATTCAAGAAAGACAGTTTTTATGCTTTTTAGACAAATACAAATCTGTGAGGAACTGACCGATTGACAAAGAATTTATCTTTGGGAGCTTCAGTTAGTAAAGAATTCAAAACAGGATTTGGGCCAGAGTGGCCTATTAGTGAATGTGACAGGGTTTGTTTATGGAGCCTTCTTAGCCCTGAGTTTCCATTTCTGGTTACAAGGACGTCCCTTTAACTCTGCTGCAGGAGGGCACCTTTCACATGGGAAATTTATTTATTTATTTATTTATTGTCCCACCTGAATGCCCATGGTATGCCCCTAAAACACTGCAGGCCAGCCCTCCTAGGTTCCAGCTGGGGAAACTGAGGCCAGGAGAAGTTAAGTGATATGTCCGAAGACAAAGAGGAAATAAGTAGCAGGCCCTAAACCAGGATCCACAGATTCTGTGTCCTGTCTCCTCTCTACCCAATTCCAAGTCTCTTCTTTTTCAAGAAAGCCCTCTTTGCATCAGTGCTTTTCCTTGCTCCTCTCTTCCATCCTATTAGTCAGAGCCTCAAAAGCCCTTTTCATAACTGATAATCATTGAGGGAGCTGTTTATGCTGTGATTTTAAAAACTGCTTAATTTCAAAACAAAATGAATAAAATGGCAGCAGACTCATAGACACTGACAAGTGACTGGTGGTTACCATGGGGGAGGGCCTGGGGTGGGTGGATGGGAAGGCTAAGGGGGATAAAGGGCACAAAAATTCACAATCATGATATAAGTTGGTCATGGGGATAGTAGTACAGCATGGAGAATATACCCAATGGTTCTACAATATCTTTCTTATTTGTTTGTTTGTTATCTATCTATTCATTTATTTATAAAATTTTTTATTAAGGTATGATTGCTATACACTGTTATGAAGGTTTCACATGAAAAAACAATGTGGTTACTACATTTACGCATATTATCAAGTCCCCACCCATACCCCAATGCAGTCACTGACCATCAGTGCAGCAAGATGCCACAGATCCACTATGTGCCTTCTCTGTGCTACACTGTTCTCCCCGTGATCCCCCACACCATGTGTACTAAACATAATACCCCTCAATCCCCTTCTCCCTCCCTCCCCACCTGCCCTCCCACACCCCTCCCCTTTGGTAACCACTAGTTCATTCTTGGAGTCTCTGAGTCTGCTGCTATTTTGTTCCTTCAGTTTTGCTTCATTGTTATACTCCACAAATGATGGAAATCATTTGGCATTTGTCTTTCTCCGCTTGGCTAATTTCACTGAGCATAATGTCCTCCAGCTCCATCCATGTTGTTGCAAATGGTAGGATTTGTTTCTTTCTTATAGCTGAATAGTATTCCATTGTATATATGTACCACATCTTCTTTATCCATTCATCTACTGGTGGACATTTCAGTTGCTTTCATATCTTGGCTCTTATAAAAAGTGCTGTGATAAACATACGGGTGCATGTGTCTTTTTGAATCTGAGAAGTTGTATTCTTTGGGTAAATTCCAAGGTATGGGATTCCGGGATCAAATGGTATTTCTATTTTTAGTTCTTTGAGGAACCTCCATATTGCTTTCCACAATGGTTGAACTAGCTTACATTCCCACCAGCAGTGTAGGAGGGTTCCCCTTTCTCTGCATCCTCACCAGCATTTGTTGTTCTTAGTCATTTTGATGCTGGTCATCCTTACTGGTGTGAGGTGATATCTCATTGTGGTTATAATTTCTTCGAGAAAATAAACAAAATAGATAAACCCCTAGCCAGTCTAATAAAGAAAAAAAGAGTCTACACACATAAAGAGAATCACAAATGAGAAAGGATAAATCACTACAGATATCACAGAAATACAAAGAATTATTAGAGAATACTATGAAAAATTATATGCTAACAAACTGTATAACCTAGAAGAAATGGACAACTTTCTAGAAAAATACAACCTCCAAGGCTGACCAAGGAAGAAACAGAAAATCTGAACAGACCAATTACCAGCAACGAAATCAAACTGATAATCAAAAAACTATCTAAGAACAAAACACCTGGACCATATGGCTTCACCACTGAATTTTATCAAACATTTAGTGAAGACCTAATACCCATCCTCCTTAAAGTTTTCCAAAGAGTAGAAGAAGAGGGAATACTTCCAAACTCATTCTATGAGGCCAGCATCACTCTAATACCAAAACCAGGCAAAGACACCACAAAAAAAGAAAATTACAGACCAATATCCCTGATGAACATAGATGCAAAAATACTCAACAAAATATTAGCAAACTGAATTCAAAAATACACCAAAAAGATCATCCATCATGATCAAGTAGGATTTATTCTAGGGATACAAGGATGGTACAACATTTGAAAATCCATCAACATAATCCACCACATCAACAAAAAGAAGGACAAAAACCACATAGTCATCTCCATAGATGCTGAAAAAGCATTTGACAAAATTCAACATCCATTCATGATAAAAAATCTCAACAAAATCGGTATAGAGGGCAAATACCTCAATTTTTACCTCATAATAAAGGCCATATATGACAAACCCACAGCCAACATCATACTTAACAGCGAGAAGCTGAAAGCTTTTCCTTTAAGATCAGGAACAAGACAAGGATGCCCACTTTCCCCAGTTCTATTCAACATAGTACTGGAGGTCCTAGCCAGTGCAATCGGACAACACAAAGAAATACAAGGCATTGAGATTGGCAAGGAAGAAGTTAAACTGTCTCTGTTTGCAGATGACATGATACTGTACATAAAAAACCCTAAAGAATCCACTCCAAAACTACTAGATCTAGTATCTGAATTCAGCAAAGTTGCAGGATACAAAATTAATACACAGAAATCTGTGGCATTCTTATACACTAATGATGAAGTAGCTGAGAGAGAAATCAGGAAAACAATTCCATTCACAATTGCATCAAAAAGAATTAAATACCTAGGAATAAACCTAACCAAGGAAGTGAAAGGCCTATACCCTGAAAACTACATGATACTCTTAAGAGAATGATAGTCTCATCAGTTTTCCTTTGTATGTGATCTGTTTTCTCTCTCTAACTGCTTTTAAAAGTCTGTCTTTATCCTTGATCTTTGCCATTTTAATTATTATATGTCTTGATGTTGTCTTCCTTGGTCCCTTGTTATGGGAGATCTGTGCACCTCCATGGCTTGGGGAAGTTTTCAGCAATTACCTCCTCAGTGACACTTTCTATCCCTTTTGCTCTCTCTTCTTCTAGTACCCTTATAATGTGAACATTGTTCTGTTTGGATTGGTCACACAGTTCTCTCAATATTCTTTCATTCTTAGAGATTCTTTTTTCTCTCTGAGTGTCAACTTCTTTGTATTCCATTTATCTAATTTCTATCCCATTTACCGTCTCTTCTACTACATCTAATCTGCTTTTAAATCCCCCCATTGCATGTTTCATTTCAGATATATAATTTCTTTTTGATTGAATCTCTGTCTTAAATTCATTCCTGAGTTCTTGAATTTTTTTTGTACCTCCATGAGCATGTTTATAATTTTGATTTTGAACTCTTTCAGGAAGATTGGTGAGTTCAGTTTCATTTGGCCCTTTTCCTGGGGTTTGTAAGATTTTGGTCTGAACCAGGTTCTTTTGATGTTTCATATTTCTATGTGGTGCCCTCTAGTGCCCAGAAGCTCTAGTCTCTGAAACTACTCAGCCCCTAGAGTGAGGTTGGGTGTTGTAGGGGAGTAAAGCTGGTGCCTGGGGGGAGGAAAGATCTGTTTCCTTATTCCCATCTACGATGCCTGTCTCCAGTGTCAGGGCCAGTGGGCCAAGCACACAGGTGTAAGCCTCCGTGCTTTGCGTCTCTAGCTGTTGTAGGTGGGGCCTCCCTCTGGCTGGCCTGACACCAGCACAGTGACTGCAGGTTTGCGAACCGGTGCCGTCAGGCCAGGAGGAAGGCGCAGCAGGCTGCATGTCACAGTGGGGGGCTTCAGAGCTGAGTAGCCAGCCAGGGGGATGGAGCACCTGAAGCTTCTCAAAGTTCCCAACCTGTTGGGCAGAGCGCGCCAAGACAACTTTGTTCACCTATCCCTTCTTCCACGTAGCAAGTTCCATGCAAATCCCACCCCTTCAGCCTTCTCACTGCTAGGAAGCCTCTCAGACTGCCTGCCTTTCCTTTATCTCAGTCTCTCAAGCACTCCGCCTGTCCCAGCTCCCCAACCCCACCAATCTCCAGAGCACCACACAATGCAGGTTTGCACTGCAAAGCAGACCTCCAGGACTGGAAGTTCACCCCCTCCCGGCTCCGTTTCTCTTCCTCCTGCCAGTGAGCTGGGGTGTGGGAACGGCTTGGGTCCCACCAGATCAAGGCTTTCTTATGTTACCCTGCTTCATGAGGTCTGCTCTGTTCCTGAGGTCTGTATGCAGTCTGGTGCAGCCTTTTTTCCTGTTGCTGTTTTAGGGTTAGTTGTATTAAGTATATTTTCTTACTATATGTGGTTTGGGGAGTTCTCTGTCTCACCTCTCACACTGTCATCTTTAATTCCCCCTGGTGTTCTTTTGACTGCATTTTATGATCCTTCTGTAGTAAGTGGAGACTATTTTTCCATGCATAAATCAGTAGGCCTGGGGAAGATAACTAAAACATATTTTCTTTGGAAGAATAATGTCCTATGGGAGACAGAAATATCTTCAGGCATTTCAGATCGCAGCAATTCCAAAACCCTTGGTTAGTTGCAAACTCTAATATGGATTTTTTTGGGGTGTGGCTAATGGGAATGAATCAAGAAGGGACAAGTCAAATTGCCATAATTTTTATAGAAATGATTTACCCAGGAGGCAGCAGCTTTCAGGGTGATCAGTGTATAACCATTTAAGTGTTCCTTGTCCTCTGTATTATTTCAGCACTGATGTTCAGAGCAAAGGTGGTTTTGATACCTAAATGAGGTGGACGTTTAAGTGTATGGTTCAGTAGTGTTAAATATTTTCACACTATTGTCCACAGTTCTCTTGAACTTTTCATCTTGCAACACTGAGACTCTGTGCCCCCTAAACACTGATGCCCCTTGCCCTCCCCTAGCCCATGGCAGCCCCCTTTCTATTCCATCTATGATTTTTGACTGCTTTTGGTGCATCATGTGAGTGGAGTGGTATAGTGTTGGTCCTTCTGTGACTGGCCATTTCACTTAGCTTTATTTATGTCCTCAAGGTTCGTCTGTGGTGTAGCAGCAACATTCCCTCCTTTAAAGGGCTGCCTGATACTCCATTGACTGCACAGGCCACATTTTCGTTATCCATTCATCCCTTGAGGAGGATGGGTTGCTTCCAGCTTTTGGCTTTTGTGAATAGTGCTGCTGTGAACACGGAGGTGCAGATCTCTGCAGGAACCTGCTGTGAGTTCTTCTGGGCACCTACCCAGAGGTGGGACTGCTGGATCACATGGAAACCTTTTGTCTTTGTAATTGAACGTGTGCAGGCCTTTTGTGAGAGTAGCCGGAGCTGTGAGCTGTGCAAGTCGGATTCCCTGCTGCGTGAGCCCCGCTGTCACTGCGGGTCCTCTTCTCCCCCCTGCCCGTGGGAATACCTATAAATACTCTCCTTGATAATCTCTCCCTGAGAGATTAATTGTACAGATATTATCACCGTGACTTCTTTCCTGTTGTGCCAGAAAACGTCCTGCATCCTCAGATCTCCCAAAATAAACACCAGATTCATTGGGCCAGATTTCATTTCTGGGTGTGCACTGCTGTACTCACAAGTGCCTTACTCCAGAATGTTCCATCCAGGCCAGAGAGAGAGGCCTGGACAGAGAGAACCAGGAGGAAACTCAGAGGCACAGAAGCCAGATGCAACGTGTCTGTCATCACCCACTGTTGACCAGAAATTGGACCAAAATATGTCTCCCAAGTTGTGGGCAGCATGTCCACTGTGCAGTATTTTGCAAACTTTGTTATTATGACACAGGAAGAAACTGCCACGTGATGGTTCAGTACTTGGCTGTGTATGTGTCACAAAGCAACACTTACCTGTGTGATGAGCTGACATTTAATACTCTAGTTCCCCTTTTCTCAGGTGTTGTTTGCCTTTAGCACTGGGTACAGTCCACCGGATGGTGTCCTGCCAGGGATTCAGATTCCAGTGTCGCAGGTGGTGAGGAAGAGCTTGCTCCTGGGGGCAGGCTCACTGGGCCTTGGGGTTTGGCTTTGCCAAGAAAGCCACATGACCTTGAGTCCCTTACACGATCTGTGCCTCGGTTTCGTGTCCTCTAATATGGGATAATACCCTGCCCACCTCTTGCAGCTGATATGAAGAGCGTGAGTAGATGTGGACAGGCTGCTTGTTATGCTGAGCTCTACGCTCGCTGCCTTTTTTTTTACTTTTACTCCTTCGCTGTTGCACTGCGTCAGCTTTGCTTCCTCCTCCGCTATTGTCGGCATTCCAAGCTTTGTGGAACTGTGTGAGCCTCTCACCCCCTGGCATAGAGGCTCTGGGGATGGAAGGAAGAAGCTGCAAGTGAAACCGACCTAGAGGCTTCACTGTGGGGCGGCCCCCATCTCCTTCCTCCGCACCCACTGGGACTCGGTATGACGTCTGGCCAAGGACGTGCCTGTACCTGCTCCCCTCAACCACGGCCAGCCAGCCCTCACGCGGAAGAAGGGACTGGCCGGCCAGGCCTAGTGTGGCTCGGCCTTTCGTGGGGGGGCCAGAGGGTCCGTTCCCGCTGCCCACTGTCCTGCGCTGCCGTTTGGAAAGCAAGTCTCTCAATACATGCCTTCCGCTGCAGGCCGCAGCCCTGGGGTTGCCTGGCCAGGGTGTGCCGTGCCCCCTCCCGGCGCTGCTGGAGGCTGGGGGAGGGCTCCCGCCTTCTTTTGTCCAGCCTCTTTCAGGGTCAGATTGCAGGCATTTCATTTTGTGTGTTTCCTCCTTGCAGGCGGCTTTAGTGCATAATATCACCACAGGCGAGAGGCTCATCCGCACGCTGCAAGGTGAGTTCCACTCACTCTTCTGGGCCAGACCGGGGGCCTCTCAGAAAGGGCCGCCTTCTGTAGGATCTCCTGGACCCTAGTGAGGGCGGCATCGCGAACCACAAGAATGCTCCTTAGCGTATTCTTTTTGCCTAACTGTGCTCCTTAAAGAGCATTTCCTTTTAAAAATATTAGTGAGTACCCTGCAGGCTGGTACATACAGAAGATTCAGACTCTCATTTTTTGCTACATTAAGAAATACATATACACACACAGGTAACTTTGAACAACATGTTTTTGAAGTGCACAGTTCCAATTATGTGTGAATCTTTTCGATTAAAAGATTAGAAAATTGGAGATTTGGACAATTTGGAAAAAAACTTCTCTAGCTTTATTGTTCAAGTACAATATATAATACATTATAACATACAAAATATGTGTTAATTGACTTCATGTTAATAGTAAGGCTTCTGGGTCAACAGAAATCTATTAGTAGTTAAGTTTTGGGGGAGTCAAAGTTATATGTGGATTTTTGACCATGTGGAGGGTCAGACCCCTAACCCCTATGTCATTTAAGGGTCAACTGTATGTATGTAGGTGATTTTTTTTGTGTGTGTGTGTGTGTGTGTATATGGTAGATATAGGATCTCTTTTAATTTGGCTACCTAGAATTCAGATGTTCTTCACAAAACTTATAATAATTATCCAACCCAATTTAATTCCATTTCTCTGCCACTCTAGTTTGGTGGTCAGGGGTTGGTTTTCTTTGGGCCCCACTGAAGCCTTTCATTTAGCGGCTGCCGGGTGGAGGGGTCGGCAGGTCCGCTGTGGCCTTCAGCCTGGTGGGAAGAGCATGGGGTCCTGTGATCCTCACCGGACCCTGCTTTCACTTTGGTCACTAGTCAGGAAACTCTCTGAAGCCCCCCGAGCCCGCCTCTGCCTCTAAGACTGGGAGGCCAGTCCAGGGCCTCACCATCCAGAATGGTGGCCACAAGCTCCCTGTGGCCAGTGAACACTTGATGTAGCTAATGGGACAGAAGAACTGGATTTTTACTTTTTTTAATGTTCAAGCTACTCAACTCAGCTGTTGGGAAACTTAAGTATCTTTGGGACAACTTGGAGATACATGAGTTTACTTTTTAACTGTAAATTTTAAGAAATCTAAATTCAGGTCAAGAATTCCCAATGCAAATTTAATGTTTGTATTGAGATGTACTATAACTGTACACATCGGATTTCAAAGATTTAGCGTGAAGAAAAGAAACAGTTATCTTATTGATATTTTCACATTCATTATGTGTTGGCATGATATTGTGTTTCTCCTGTTTTAAGTAAAATATACTATTGAAATTCTACCTGATTTTACTTACTTCTTAAAAAAGTGATTGTTAGGCGATTTTACATTACCTGTGTGGCTTGCATTAGTTCTGTTGGACAGTGATGGTCCAGAATTCTCATCCCAGATCAGGTACTAAGAATGCCAATAGGGGAGGTACAGGGTTACACAAAGGCAAGTGGGTTACTGGATTCCAGGGGCTTCTCAGAGCTTGTGATCTGCTGCGGTTCCTGGCTAGTCCTCAGGAAGGGTGCACAGCTGCAGCCTTTTCTTTAAGTATTTTTAAGCTGCTTTAATCAGGCATGATTCACATACTATGAACTACAGATATTTAAAGTGCACAATTTGAGGAATTTTGACATATGTGTACCCTCAGGGAACCACCGCTAAAATCAATGTAGTGAATATACCCACCGCTGCCTTCTCAGTGCCCCTTGGTCATCTTCCCGAGCAGCCTCTGATCTGCCTTCTGATTGTGTAGCTCAGTTTGCATTTTCACAGCTTTATGTGCATGGAATCAGACTATCTGTGCCCTTGTTCGTCTGGCCCCTTTTTGAGAGCCATCTGTGTTGCTGATGTCAGACAGATCTCCCCTTAGTGCTGAGCACTTCTCCATTGCCCCATACTTGGTCTGAGTGTGGAATGTTTCTTTTAAGCTGGGTTCATTGAAGTGTAGTTTACAGTCAGTAAGGCGTACCCTCCAGAGCGTGCACGTCTATGGTGTGGACAAATGCAGGTCCCTAGACCAGCACAGTCCAGATGCAGCCCTGCCCTCTCTCCAGAAGGTGTCCCAGCCGCTGTCCCCACTCGGCCTCAGGCATCCAGCCCCTTCTCCATCCTGCAGTTTGTCTTCTCCACCTTGTCAGTACCTGCCTTTGAGGTGGGTCCTTGTTGCTGTGTATTCACAGTTCTTGACCCCTCCACTTTTATTTAATTTTATTTCCCCCCAGAGAGCCTGTAGACCTAGCATTATGAGGCAAGGGCTGGAGCCACAGGGCCGTGTTCTGGGCCTGGTTGCTGCCATCTGCCACCCTGCTGGTGTCACCTCCCTGTCACCCCAGCCTCTCCTGTTGTCAGCTGCTGCTTTTCCTGCAGAGCTGGTAGGAGACAAATCATCAGGGCAGCAGGGCCAGGGCTGATGAATTTCCTCAAAGAAAGCTGCTCTTCCCCAGATCAAGGGGTCAGAGGATTAATGAACATGGGGCCTCAGAATGGCTTGGCTGGGAACAAATGACCAGGTGAGGATACTGGTGGGCAGCCTGGTAGCCAAGACAAGGGAGGTTTGGCAGGAGTGGCTGCTTATCTGACTAGACATCGGGATCAGCATGTCGCTGACCAAAGGATGAGTCTGCTGGGGGTGGGGTGCGCCGGGTGTGCATGACTTGGGGGACAGCTTAGGGTTTGTGGTGTCTAAGAAAGAAACTGGTGAATAGAGGGTCCTGATGCATTTTAATGGTTGGAGGTAAAAAGATTTGAGGGAGATGTTTGGGAAAGAATGAAGGAACAGGTTCCGGTGGAGTTGCTGATCCTCCACGCTGGGCTGCAGTGGTCCTAGGGAGGGGCTGCAATCTCAGGCCTTCCTCAGCGCCCACCCCCACCCCCACATTCTCTTGGTTGCCCCTGGCCACTGTTCTGATGAGTGGGGTTTTGACCTGTCTGCTCTTGTCATGATGGCCATGCTGGTGACCTGTGCTCCTCGTCTTGGCTTAGACCAGTTCAAGACCCTGCAGAAGAACTACGGAAAGCTGCAGCAGGATGTCCTCCAGTTCCAGAAGAATCAGACCAACCTGGAGAGGAAGTTCTCCTATGACCTGTAAGTGTGGCTCAGCATCCGGGGCGCACACATGCTGGCTGATGACAGGACCTGGCATGATCTCTGCTGGCCCTCCCTGGGCAGAGCACAGGGTGCTGCGGGAAGGTGCAGCCCTTTCAGGGAGGCAGGTCCTTTAGGAAAGTGCAGTACTTTTTTTTGAGTGTCAGCAGTGCTTTGGAAAGCTGTGGAAAAGTATTAGCAGGTAAGCTCATGATACAAAGTAAAAAGGGCAGTTCTCCTATGCAGGAAATGACTTACTCAACATGCTTTATAGTTTGAAGGTTTTTTTTTTTTTTGAGTTTTATAAGTGCAGGTGTACTAATTTAATCAATTGTCTAAAGCCTTATTTAAAGATGTGTTCCAGAGGTGCTCAGATGTCAGCAAAGTCCAGCTCCTAGATTGAAAGGCAGTTGGGAGAATATCAACCTGATTTGTCACTGGGTGTCAGCATTGTGGCCATTTTGTTTCTTGAGGCTGTTAAGTGTCTTTCCAAATTTCGGCAGTGAGAATGGAGTGCTTTTATTTTTTCAGCTTTCTTGAGGTATAATTGACAAATAATCATTATGTATATTTCAGGAGTAAAACACATTTTGATATACCTATGCATTGTGGATTGATGCCCCCAGCCAAGCTAGTTAACCCCTGTGCAATCTCACAGTTACCTCTCCTGTGTGTGTAACACAATCCACTCTCTTAGCACATTCCAACATACAATGCTGTGTTAGTATATCGTCACACGCTGCCCATTAGATCACCAGCTTATAGTTATTCAGCCTGTTTTAATCTGATAACTTTATTTGTATCTAAATCTATCCTTTTACTTCTCAGAGTACTGCTATGATCAAAACAAAACAGCAAACTTTAAAAAAAGTTAGCCAAACCCATTTAGAAAGATAGTGAAAACCAATTTAGAGGGTAGAGAAGGAAGTTGTAGTCAGTGTCCTTCCCTCTGCCCCCCCCCCTCCTTTTTTCCCCTCATGAAAACAGTACAACTCCAAAAAGGAAGCTTAGGACTCAGACACAGGCAGCAGGCAGCCCCCTGTGACCCCAGCCCCCTTTCCATTTGACTGCCTTCTCTGTAGTCTGTGCCCAAGTTCATAAGAATTTTGTACATAATTGCAGTCATCATTAAATATTTTAAATTACTTTTTCACTTGCCTCCATTATGTGTGTGTAAATATTTCTCCCAAATGTTTTGTTGTTAAAGATGGCTGGTTAATAGTCCCAGATGTGGAGGTACCGAATTTAATTAATCATTTCTGTTTGTTGGCTATTTCTCAAAGAAGTATTTGTTGTTATAGCTAGCCTGACATCAATGAATATAATTTTAAAAGAATTTTTTTTAGATCATTTCCCTCTAAAAAACACACAACTGTGGGGTTAGTGTGGCACTTGGTATAAATTGCCAAATTGCCTTCCTAAACTAGTTTAACCATCTGTACAAAGTGGGAGAATAGCTTTCTCACATGATTGCCCTAATAAGGGTTCTGACATCCTTTTCAAAGATTGTACTCTCACACCCCACAGTATCTTCCTGATCACATTAAAATCAGGGAGCTCCAACTACGTGAACATGCAGAGGCTGTGGGCCAACACTTAATGCAAAGGAAACATAATTAGTGAATACGCATATGAACCTTATTCTGTGAGGCCACTGGTTTGTAGTAGGGGACAATTTTGCCCCCAGGATACTTTTGGCAACAACCAGAGACGTTTGTGGAGAAGGGTGCCACCGGAAAGCACTAGAAGGGTGCTCTCTCCTGTGGGTAGAGAGCAGGGTTGCTGCTAAGCATCCCCTGTCCCACAGAGCGGTCCCCACAACAAACTTGTTTCTGGCCCCAAACACCAAGAGTGCCAAGTTGGAATGGAGCTAGGCTGATAATCAGTGAAAACCATTCAGACAAAAATGAAGTGCCTCAGTCTTATTATTCATTCTTGAAAGACACCTTAAGGCACATATTTCCCTCCCATTGATCGGAGTACAGCAAGCCATTAATTAGTGGATGCACTTGCTAAATGTTGTCCCAGATTTTGGCTGAGCTGGGAATGAGCCAGGGCCCCGAGAGGAGGCAGCTCTGCTCCCCTCGGAGGAGCCTGCGGGCAGGGTGAGGGATGCTCTGAGCTCGGCCATGCTCTTTGGCTCTTGCACAGTGAATGGCTAGACTGCAGACTCACGCTGGCCGCATCTGTTTCAGTAGCTGTGCCCAAAGCCTGGTGCCAGATACAGGGTGCTTCCTGGGATGATGTCATGGGACGTTGAAAGCTGGAAGTTTGTTGAATTTGTTGTCATTAACTTTCTGTGGATTATAGACCCTTTCTGAGAATCTGATGCAAGATGTGGGCATCTTGTTAGCAAATTTATAAATGGTTACATACCCAAAATTGTACATTTAATGTGTGGGATCCCTAACGCATAACTGCCTGCCCTCCATTAAAACACCCTCTCTGGTCTAGTCATTTTTTTTTTTTTTTTTTTGTAGATAATTATTTTTTATTGAAGGGTAGTTGACACACAGTATTACATTAGTTTCAGGTGTACAACACAGTGATTCAACATTTATATACATGATAATTCTAGCTACCAGCTATCACCATACAAAGTTGTTACAATATTTTGACTATATTCCTTATGCTATACATTACATCCTGGTTACTTATTTATTTTACAATTGGAAGTGTGTACTTTTTTTTTTGTTTGTTTGTTTTTGAGAGGGCATCTCTCATTTATTGATCAAATGGTTGTTAACAACAATAAAATTCTGTATAGGGGAGTCAATGCTCAATGCACAATCATTAATCCACTCCAAGCCTAATTTTCATCAGTCTCCAATCTTCTGAAGCATAACAAACAAGTTCTTACATGGGGAACAAATTCTTACATAGTGAATAAGTTACATGGTGAACAGTACAAGGGCAGTCATCACAGAAACTTTCGGTTTTGCTCATGCATTATGAACTATAAACAGTTCAAATATGAATATTCATTTGATTTTTATACTTGATTTATATGTGGATACCACATTTCTCTCTTTATTATTATTATTTTTAATAAAATGCTGAAGTGGTAGGTAGATACAAGATAAAGGTAGAAAACATAGTTTAGTGTTGTAAGAGAGCAAATGTAGATGATCAGGTGTGTGCCTGTAGACTATGTGTTAATCCAAGCTAGACAAGGGCAATAAAACATCCACGGATGCAGAAGATTTCTCTCAGAACAGGGGGGGTGAGATTCTAAGCCTCACCTCTGTTGATCCCCAATTTCTCACCTGATGACCCCCCTGCGACTGTGCCTGTCTTAGGTTGTTCCTCCCTTGAGGAATCTTCCCCGTCTTGGCTAACCAGTCATCTTCCGGGGTGGTCTAGTCATTTTAAAGAGGTAGTGGCAAGAGTGAAAAAGCTTGAAAAACAGGCAGGGTTTCTGGCTGCACAAGTTAGTGCTTTTTCTTCAGTATGAGAGCCAGCACACCCTCCTGCACCTGTGGCAGACATCACTAAGTGGTCACTGCACTTGATCCCAACGCAGCCTTGTGGTCTCTCCCCAAAGCACTTACAGTCAGTGTATCGTATGATCTGCTTGCAATCTCATCTCCATGCCATGAGGAAGTAGAGTTTGCAAATGCTGTTACTAGAATGTCATCAGTAATACTCTGACGATCAGCGCCCTTGGTGATCAGTCACCCACCTCGATAGATTCCTGCATTGAGCACATTCTGTCCTTAGTATTCTGACCATCAATTGCACCAGTTAGAGTAATCACTGGGGCCAAGTCCTGTATGTCTCTACATTTTAGCTCTATTTAATGCTTGAACATTTATCTGGTACATGTAAGAAAGAACATTTAGCCCACATGATCTGTATCTTGGAATTTGAGCTTTAAACATTTAGCCCCCATAATCTGTGTCTTGGAATTTGAGCTTTATTTTGAGGTTGTTTCCTTATTGTTGTCAAGCTGGAATGGGGGAGGCTGACCTTCATCTGCAAGGCCAAGAGACAGAGGCTCTTTGTACTTGATTTTGGCAAGGCTGAGAGCAGGTGAAAACAGCATTTCCCTTTTGCAAGTTTAAAGGTTCAGAATGGCCGTGCACCTGCACATTTGCTAATCCTGAGGCTCTGAGAACAATGAATTGGACACGTTTAGTTGTTTGAAGATATAGATGTCTTTTTTGTTTGTGTTTAAGCTGTTGGGCACTAGTCTAGCACAATGACTTGCATGTGTGTGTGAATTTCACCAAGTGTTTTCTTGATCTGTAAGCTGTCCAAAATCAGAATATCTTTTGTTATTTCTATCACACCTGATACCCTTCTGTGTGCGTGGTTCGTTGAGACCCAGCAAGTCCTTTGAACCAAAGGGCATATTACAAGGGTTACAGGTTGAGTGCACTGAGATTTGGCCATGAAATGCCTGCAACTCAGAAGAGGGTTAGAGAGAGCCTGCGTAGTCCAGGGACCTTCTGATTTCAGTCCTGTCACTTTTTCTCTGTGACCCTGGTCAGAGTCATTCATATTACCACCTTGCTCCTTCCTTTGTACAAGTGGGCAGTTTTCTCAATTGCTTCACAGCTCTGACACTTGAGATGCTCCTAAAATAAATTGCAGGCAGAAAGCTGAAGCAATGCCTTAAAATATCTTAGCTAACTGGGAGCTCAGGCTGAATTAGATTGTATGTCCCAACAATTCTGACACCAGATGGGTGTCCTCCAGTTCAATCCTTTTTTTTTTAAGAATAAATTTAAAAATTTTGACCAGATTAAGGCTTACAGAATTATCACAGAGATAGTATAGAGAGTTGTGTGTTCCCCACAACCCATTTCCCTGTTGTTAACTCTTCATATTAGTATGGTACACTTGTCACAGTTAATCAGCCAGTATGGATGCATTACTGTTAACTAAAACTCAGACTCTATTCCTGTCTCCTCTGTTCATCCCCATTGTGTTTCCTGTTCCGAGGCACAACCTCACATTCATTCATCATGTGTTCTCAGGCTCCTCTTGGCTGAGACAGTTTCTCAGACTTGATTTTTTATAATCTTGATAGTTTTAATTTGTACTAGTTAGGTAGTTTATAGAATGTCCCTCAATTGAGATTTATCTAATGGTTTTCTCATGGCTAAACTGAGACTGCACATTCTTGGGAGGTAAGCCACAGAGGGAGTGGGCCATTCACATCACTGCAAATCAGGGGCACTCAGGCTCCACGGGACTCACCGCTGCTGATGCTGACCTTGATCAGCTGGCCAAGGTTGTGTTGGTCAGGTTCCTGCAGGGTAAAGACACTCTGTTACTTCTTCCTCTCTACTATAACTTTTCGAAGAGAGTCACTGTGCATAGCCTACACCTACAGATGGGGGAGTTATGCCCCATTTTCCTAAGGGCAGAGTATCTCTATGAACTTTTTGGAATCTTTCCACACAGATTTGGCTCTTCTTGTCTGTCTGATTATTTATTTATATCCATATGGCCTCAGGGATATTTATCTTATACTTTGGTTGTAATCTAATACTATTTTATTGACCTTTTTCCTCAAATTGTCCAGCTTTGGCCATTGGGAACTTATGCAGATGATCCCATTATCCAGTTGCCATATCCTCAGCATTCTGTATTTACCCTTTTTCTTCTTTGACCACTTTCTTATAGTCTGGCTCCAAAAGATGCTCCAGGCTCATTGCATATATTTCCTGTGCCAGTCTAGAATCACCCAATCAACTATTCCTTCATTTCTTGCTCTTTTTTTGGAGGGTGGTATTAGAAACCAAGATCTGGGTGTTAGGTGTGCTTGTTGCTACTGGGGTGACGTTGCTAATTGGCTCTCAGCTGACAGAGCAAAGACACCTGTGTGTAACCTGTGTTGCACACAGACATTGACAAAAATTTCTGTCTGTATCCATATTAAGCATGAGTTCATACCAATGTCTCCAATTCTAAGCCACTTAAATTAATGTAATACTATATAATTGGAAATGTTCTCAATTTGAGACACTATTTAATTATTTTATCAATGTTTTGTAGCTCAAAACATATTTGAAACTGTCTGTGGCAAAGACTGATCATTGCTTATCCAAACCAATTCTCTCCTTTTCCCCCAGCATAATTATTACATTGCTTTTTTTTTTTCTGTAGATAATTATTTTTTATTGAAGGGTAGTTGACACACAGTATTACATTACATCAGTTTCAGGTGTACAACATAGTGATTCAACATTTATATACATGATAATTCTAGGTACCAGCTATCACCATACCAAGTTGTTACAATATTTTGACTATATTCCTTATGCTATACATTATATCCCGGTTACTTATTTATTTTACAATTGGAAGTGTGTACTTTTTTTTGTTTTTCTTTTTTTTTTTTGTGAGGGCATCTCTCATATTTATTGATCAAATGGTTGTTAACAACAATAAAATTCTGTATAGGGGAGTCAATGCTCAATGCACAATCATTGATCCACCCCAAGCCTAATTTTCGTCAGTCTCCAATCTTCTGAGGCATAACAAACAAGTTCTTACATGGGGAACAAATTCTTACATAGTGAATAAGTTACATGGTGAACAGTACAAGGGCAGCCATCACAGAAACTTTTGGTTTTGCTCATGCATTATGAACTATAAACAGTCAGTTCAAATATGAATACTCATTTGATTTTTATACTTGATTTATATGTGGATACCACATTTCTCTATTATTATTATTTTTAATAAAATGCTGAAGTGGTAGGTAGATACAAGATAAAGGTAGAAAACATAGTTTAGTGTTGTAAGAGAGCAAATGTAGATGATCAGGTGTGTGTCTGTAGACTATGTGTTAATCCAAGCTAGACAAGGGCAATAAAACATCCACGTATGCAGATTTCTCTCAGAACAGGAGGGGTGAGGTACTAAGCCTCACCTCTGTTGATCCCCAATTTCTCACCTGATGACCCCCCCTGCAACTGTGCCTGTCTTAGGTTGTTCCTCCCTTGAGGAATCTTACCCGTCTCTGGCTAACCAGTCATCTTCCGGGGCCATACAGGGAAATGTAAAGTTGGTAAGTGAGAGAGAAGCCTTATTGTTTGAAATGGTTAGCTTTTTACTTCTTTGCATATTTATGCCCTGTAGCTTCTATGCCCAGCATTTGTCTTGAGGTATCTTTACCACTTGGAAGAATTATGATACTCGGTAAATTTGATATGAGGCATGAATTCTATTTAAGGGTTGTAATTAGGAAGGAAGAAGAAAAGCTATAGAACTAGCAGGCAGAAGAAAACATGGGAAGATTGATTATTTCTTTGACATATCCTCTTGTAGAGTAACTTCAGCATATATAGGTTTTAAGCTACTACTTAAATTGCACACACACATTAACATAATAGGAGTATAGTTACATAACCAAAGCATACCTGTAATTACCAGCCATCTCCAGTGAAACCAAGAAAACCAGTTAGGCACCTTAGGCATTTGTGAAAACTTATCTATGATATGGTGGATATTGTCCAACTGAACTTGAACAGTCTGAGAGAAATCAGACAAATTAAAACAACCCATTCCTGGGGAATGTTCACATCCCTTATGTTCTTTTAACAGTAAATAGTCTGTAGTTGTCAGATTTTGGAGCGCTACTATTTGCACTTCTCCTAATTCTTTATTGAGTTCCAACAGTATAGATCCAGTCAAATTTGTTGTTTTACTGTATGCACAGGCCAGCTTAGATATCTCCTTCCTCATTCCCATGGCAAGTCCAGGAACTGGTGGGATGAGTGCATCTACAGCTGTAGCAGTGCGTGGATCTTTGTTGGGGTTTTTTGGTGATCATCTTCTGGCATGAGTCTTCCAGAGAGTGCTGATGTTGGAACTTCTTTTTCATATCGTATCTTAGTTCATTTTTGGGGTAGCCCAATTAGGCTTTGATCCTCTGTATAAACACAAACAGACCCTTTGCCTACACTTTTATATGCCCTTTATACTCTTGTGTAGAACTCATTGGAGGTTACCACACAGGAACTGCCCTTTTTTTTTTTTTTGGTATCACTAATCTACACTTACATGACGAATATTATGTATACTAGGCTCTCCCCTATACCAGGTCCCCCCTATAAACCCCTTTACAGTCACTGTCCATCAGCATAGCAAAATGTTGTAGAATCCCTACTTGCCTTCTCTGTGTTGTACAGCCCTCCCTTTTCTCCTACCCCCCCATGCATGCTAATCTTAATACCCCCTTACTTCTCCCCCCCTTATCTCTCCCTACCCACCCATCCTCCCCAGTCCCTTTCCCTTTGGTACCTGTTAGTCCATTGTTGAGTTCTGTGATTCTGCTGCTGTTTTGTTCCTTCAGTTTTTCCTTTGTTCTTATATTCCACAGATAAGTGAAATCATTTGGTATTTCTCTTTCTCCGCTTGGCTTGTTTCACTGAGCATAATACCCTCCAGCTCCATCCATGTTGCTGTAAATGGTAGGATTTGCCCTTTTCTTATGGCTGAGTAGTATTCCATTGTGTATATGTACCACATCTTTATCCATTCATCTATCGATGGACATTTAGGTTGCTTCCAATTCTTGGCTATTGTAAATAGTGCTGTGATAAACATAGGGGTGCACTGATCTTTCTCATACTTGATTGCTGCATTCTTAGGGTAAATTCCTAGGAGTGCAATTCCTGGGTCAAATGGCATGTCTGTTTTGAGCATTTTGATGTAACTCCATACTGCTTTCAACAATGGTTGAACTAACTTACATTCCCACCAGCAGTGTAGGAGGGTTCCCCTTTCTCCACAGCCTCGCCAACATTTGTTGTTCTCTGTCTTTTGGATGGCAGCCATCCTTACTGGTGTGAGGTGATACCTCATTGTAGTTTTAATTTGCATTTCTCTGATAATTAGCGATGTGGAGCATCTTTTCATGTGTCTGTTGGCCATCTGTATTTCTTTTTTGGAGAACTGTCTGTTCAGTTCCTCTGCCCATTTTTTAATTGGGTTATTTGTTTTTTGTTTGTTGAGGTGTGTGAGCTCTTTATGTATTCTGGATGTCAAGCCTTTATCGGATGTGTCATTTTGAAATATATTCTCCCATAGTGTAGGGTTCCTTTTTGTTCTATAGATGGTGTCTTTTGCTGTACAGAAGCTTTTCAGCTTAATATAGTCCCACTTATTCATTTTTGCTGTTGTTTTCCTTGCCCGGGGAGATATGTTCAAGAAGAGGTCACTCATGTTTATGTCTAAGAGGTTTCTGCCTATGTTTTCTTCCAAGAGTTTAATGGTTTCATGACTTACATTCAGGTCTTTGATCCATTTTGAGTTTACTTTTGTATATGGGGTTAGACAATGGTCCAGTTTCATTCTCCTACATGTAGCTGTCCAGTTTTGCCAGCACCATCTGTTGAAGAGACTGTCATTTCGCCATTGTATGTCCATGGCTCCTTTATCAAATATTAATTGACCAAAAATGTCTGGGTTAATGCCTGGATTCTCTAGTCTGTTCCATTGGTCTGTGGCTCTGCTCTTGTGCCAGTACCAAATTGTCTTGATTACTATGGCTTTATAGTAGAGCTTGAAGTTGGGGAGTGAGATCCCCCCTACTTTATTCTTCTTTCTCAGGATTGCCTTGGCTATTCGGGGTCTTTGCTGTTTCCATATTAATTTTTGAATTATTTGTTCCAGTTCATTGAAGAATGTTGCTGGTAGTTTCATAGGGATTGCATCAAATCTGTATATTGCTTTGGGCAGGATGGCCATTTTGACGATATTAATTCTTCCTAGCCACGAGCATGGGATGAGTTTCCATCTGTTAGTGTCCCCTTTAATTTCTCTTAAGAGTGACTTGTAGTTTTCAGATTATAAGTCTTTCACTTCTTTGGTTAGGTTTATTCCTAGGTATTTTATTTTTTTTGATGCAATTGTGAATGGAGTTGTTTTCCTGATTTCTCTTTCTGTTGGTTCATTGTTAGTGTATAGGAAAGCCACAGATTTCTGTGTGTTGATTTTGTATCCTGCAACTTTGCTGTATTCCAATATCAGTTCTAGTAGTTTTGGGGTGGAGTCTTTAGGGTTTTTTATGTACAGTATCATGTCATCTGCAAATAGTGACAGTTTAACTTCTTCTTTACCAATCTGGCTTCCTTGTATTTCTTTGTTTTGTCTGATTGCCGTGGCTAGGACCTCCAGTACTATGTTAAATAACAGTGGGGAGAGTGGGCATCCCTGTCTAGTTCCCGATCTCAGCGGAAATGCTTTCAGCTTCTCAGTGTTCAATATAATGTTGGCTGTGGGTTTTTCATAGATGGCCTTTATTATGTTGAGGTACTTGCCCTCTATTCCCATTTTGCTGAGAGTTTTTATCATGAATGGATGTTGAACTCTGTCAAATGCTTTTTCAGCATCTATGGAGATGATCATGTGTTTTTTGTGTTTCTTTTTGCTGATGTGGTGGATGATGTTGATGGACTTTGGAATGTTGTACCATCCTTGCATCCCTGGGATGAATCCCACTTGGTCATGGTGTATGATCCTTTTGATGTATTTTTGAATTCGGTTTGCTAATATTTTGTTGAGTATTTTTGCATCTACGTTCATCAGGGATATTGGTCTGTAGTTTTCTTTTTTGGTGGTGTCTTTGCCTGGTTTTGGTATTAGGGTGATGTTAGCTTCATAGAATGAGTTTGGGAGTATCCCCTCCTCTTCTATTTCTTGGAAAACTTTAAGGAGAATGGGTATTATGTCTTCCCTGTATGTCTGATAAAATTCCGAGGTAAATCCATCTGGCCCGGGGGTTTTGTTCTTTGGTAGTTTTTTGATTACCGCTTCAATTTCATTGCTGGTATTTGGTCTGTTTAGATTTTCTGTTTCTTTTTAGGTCAGTCTTGGAAGGTTGTATTTTTCTAGGAAGTTGTCCATTTCTCCTAGGTTTCCCAGCTTGTTAGCATATAGGTTTTCATAGTATTCTCTAATAATTCTTTGTATTTCTGCGGGGTCCGTCGTGATTTTTCCTTTCTCGTTTCTCATACTGTTGATTTGTGTTGACTCTCTTTTCTTCTTAATAAGTCTGGCTAGAGGCTTATCTATTTTGTTTATTTTCTCAAAGAACCAGCTCTTGGTTTCATTGATTTTTGCTATTGTTTTATTCTTCTCAATTTTATTTATTTCTTCTCTGATTTTTATTATGTCCCTCATTCTGCTGACCTTAGGCCTCATTTGTTCTTCATTTTCCAATTTCGATAATTGTGACATTAGACCATTCATTTGGGATTGTCCTTCCTTTTTTAAATATGCTTGGATTGCTATATACTTTCCTCTTAAGACTGCTTTTGCTGTGTCCCACAGAAGTTGGGGCTTAGTGGTGTTGTTGTCATTTGTTTCCATATATTGCTGATTCTCCATTTTGATTTGGTCATTGATCCATTGATTATTTAGGAGCGTGTTGTTAAGCCTCCATGTGTTTGTGAGCCTCTTTGCTTTCTTTGTAGAGTTTATTTCTAGTTTTATGCCTTTGTGGTCTGAAAAGTTGGTTGGTAGGATTTCAATCTTTTGCAATTTTCTGAGACTCTTTTTGTGGCCTAGTATGTGGTCTATTCTGGAGAATGTTCCATGTGCACTTGAGAAGAATGTATATCCTGTTGCTTTTGGATGTAGAGTTCTATAGATGTCTATTAGGTCCATCTGCTCTACTGTGTTGTTCAGTGCTTCCGTGTCCTTACTTATTTTCTGCCCAGTGGATCTATCCTTTGGGGTGAGTGGTGTGTTGAAGTCTCCTAGAATGAATGCATTGCAGTCTATTTCCCCCTGTAGTTCTGTTAGTATTTGTTTCACATATGCTGGTGCTCCTGTGTTGGGAGCATATATATTTAGAATGGTTATATCCTCTTGTTTGACTGAGCCCTTTATCATTATGTAGTGTCCTTCTTTATCTCTTGTTACTTTCTTTGTTTTGAAGTCTATTTTGTCTGATATTAGTACTGCAACCGCTGCTTTCTTCTCGCTGTTGTTTGCTTGAAATATGTTTTTCCATCCCTTGACTTTTAGTCTGTACATGTCTTTGGGTTTGAGGTGAGTTTCTTGTAGGCAGCATATAGATGGGTCTTGCTTTTTTATCCATTCTGTTACTCTATGTCTTTTGATTGGTGCATTCAGCCCATTAACATTTAGGGTGACTATTGAAAGATATGTACTTACTGCCATTGCAGGCTTTAAATTCGTGGTTACGAAAGGTTCAAGATTAGCCTCTTTAGTATCTTACTGCCTAATTTAGGTTGCTTATTGAGCCGTTATATACACTGTCTGGAGATTCTTTTCTTCTCTCCCTTCTTGTTCCTCCTCCTCGATTCTTCATATGTTGGGTGTTTTGTGCTGTGCTCTTTCTAGGAGTGCTCCCATCTAGAGCAGTCCCTGTAAGATGTTCTGTAGAGGTGGTTTGTGGCAAGCAAATTCCCTCAGCTTTTGTTTGTCTGGGAATTGTTTAATCCCACCATCATATTTGAATGATAGTCGTGCTGGATACAGTATCCTTGGTTCAAGGCCCTTCTGTTTCATTGTATTAAATATATCATGCCATTCTCTTCTGGCCTGTAGGGAGAAGTCTGATGTTAGCCTGATGGGTTTTCCTTTATAGGTGACCTTTTTCTCTCTAGCTGCCTTTAAAACTCTTTCCTTGTCCTTGATCTTTGCTATTTTAATTATTATGTGTCTTTGTGTTGTCCTCCTTGGATCCTTTCTGTTGGGGATTCTGTGTATTTCCGTAGTCTGTTCGATTATTTCCTCTCCCAGTTTGGGGAAATTTTCAGCAATTATTTCTTCTAAGATACTTTCCATCTCTTTTACTCTCTCTTCTTCTTCTGGAACCCCTATAATACGGATATTGTTCTTTTTGGATTGGTCACACAGTTCTCTTAATATTGTTTCATTCCTGGAGATCCTTTTATCTCTCTCTATGTCAGCTTCTGTGCATTCCTGTTCTCTGGTTTCAATTCCATCAATGGCCTCTTGCATCCTATCCATTCTTCTTATAAACCCTTCCAGAGTTTGTTTCATTTCTGCGATCTCCTTTCTGGCATCTGTGATCTCCCTCCGGACTTCATCCCATTTCTCTTGCATATTTCTCTACATCTCTGTCAGCATGTTTATGATTCTTATTTTGAATTCTTTTTCAGGAGGACTGGTTAGGTCTGTCTCCTTCTCTGGTGTTGTCTCTGTGATCTTTGTCAGCCTGTAGCTTTGCCTTTTCATGGTGATAGGAATAGTCTGCAGAGCTGGGACGAGTGACAGCTGGAAGGACTTCCTTTCTTGTTGGTTTGTGGCCCTCCTCTCCTGGGAGAACAGCGGCCTCTAGTGGCTTGTGCTGGGCAGCTGCGCGCAGACAGGGTTTCTGCTTCCTGCCCGGCTGCTATGGAGTTTATCTCCGCTGTTGCTGTGGGCGTGGCCTGGCTCGGGCAGCTGCTCCAAAGTGGTGGAGTCGCGTTGGAGGGGGAGCTGCTGGGAGGCTGTTTATCTCGGTAAGGGGCCTCCCTGCTCCCTGCAGCCCAGGGGTTAGGGTGCCCAGAGATCCCCGGATTCCCTACTTCTGTATTAAGTGTCCCGCCCTGCCCCTTTAGGACTTCCAAAAAGCACCTGCCAAAACAAAACAATGACCACAAAAAAAGAAAAAAGAAATTTTTTTTTATTAAAAAAAAAAAAAAAAAAAGGTGGCCGCTTGTTTTTCTTTATTCTCCGGCGCCAGCCTCAGGCATCTGCTCACCAGTCTTGCTGCCATGTTTCCCTAGTATTGGGGTCCCTATCCCTTTAAGACTTCCAAAAAGCGCTTGCCAAAAGAAAACAGCAAAAAAAGAAAAAAAATGGTCACTCGCTTTTCTTGTGTCCTCCGGCGCCAGGCCTCCAGCACCCGCTCACTGTTCTTGCTGCCCTGTTTTCCTAGTATCGAGGGCCCTGCACTCTGGCCCGGATGGCTGGGGCTGGGTGTTCGGCAGTCCTGGGCTCCGTTTCCCTCCTGCTCTGCCTACTCTTCTCCCGCCAGGAGCTGGGGGGAGGGGCGCTCGGCTCCCGCGGGGCCGGGGCTTGTATCTTACCCCTTCGTGAGGTGCTGGGTTCTCTCAGGTGTGGATGTGGTCTGGATGGTGTCCTGTGTCCTCTGGTCTTTATTCTAGGAAGAGTTGTCTTTGTTATATTTTCATAGATATATGTGGTTTTGGGAGGAGATTTCCGCTGCTCTACTCACGCTGCCATCTTCTGATCTCCTCTGTCCAATTATTACATTTCTAATCCTTCCTTGTAGTTAAGTATAGCTAAGGGACTAAGTTCTGGCCAGTGGGGAAAGAAAACTGTAGGATGGCACTATAGGAAATCTTCTGAAAGTGGGGACAGTCCACTGTACATCCCTTTCCTTGACCTTTCCTCTTCCTTCCTTCCTGATTTCTTGGAGTCACACAAGATGGTTGGGCCACTAGCAGCCTCTTGGATCATGAGGTAATCATGAGGATAGAAACCAGTGTTAAGATATTGAAACAGAAAGAAATTTGGACTTTTGATGACTTGTAGCTGCCATACTGGCCCTAGAGTGCATACATCCAGACTTCTTTTATGTGAGGAGAAAACAGACCACTATCATTTATTTGGCCTTTCTTTTTCACCCAGCCTAACCTAGTGCTAACTGATCCACTTTCTGAAAGTGCCTTTAGATAGTGTTCCTTAATCAAACTAGATCATCTTCATGAATGCTTATGTATTACCCAAAAAAGAATTTTTTGGGAAGGTCATTTAGAATTGAGTCCTTCAGAATAAAAAGTAGAGAAGGGAGTTTAGAACTTGTTCTAGAAAAGAAAGATAACTTGGGAGCTCAGAGAGAACTGGGCAGGGCAGACGGTGTCCTTTGGTCACTGAGGTGAGTGAGTGAGAGGAATATCTTCAGAGTGGGTGTAAAAACTATTAGTTATGTGGGCCTTTTGGGGAAATCTTTTTTTTCTCCTTCTCAGATTAGATGTTAGATCTTTGTCATAGTCACGCAGGTCCATAAAGCCTTGTTCTCTTCTCTTCCAGTCTGTTTTCTCTCTGTTGTTTAGATTGGATAATATCTATTGTTCTGTCTTCCAGTTCACTGAGTCTTTCCTCCATTCTGCTATTTAACTTATTCCTTAAGTTTTTTAATTTGGTCAATACATTTTTCAATTCTGAAATTTCCTCTTGGTTTTTCTTTATGTATTCTATTCCTTGGCTAAAATTTCCTATTTTTTGAGACTACTTTTTCATTTGTTTCAGGAATGTTTTAATGGAAACATTTTACTAGTGGCTGCTTTAAAATACTTCTCCAACCATTTTAACTTACCTGTCATGTTGGTTTCTGTTGATGATCTCATTTCATTCAGGTGACTTTTCATTCAGAGATCTTCTTGGTTCTTGATTTGAGTGATTTTCGGTTGAAACTGAGGTCAGTGTAAAAGCCCTGCTTCCTCACTGACATCCTCTGACACCACCCCATGGGATGAGGGGGAGACTGCTGTCAGGTGGGGTGGAAATGCAGGCCTCCCCCTTGTTCTGCAGTGACACCACTGTGTTCTTTAGATTTGAGTCCCCTAGCTGGTCTGCTTTCTCTCTGCCTTTCAGAGTCTTATGTCTGTTTTTTACGTAGTGTCTAGAGTTTTTTATTGTGCCTAGTGGGAGGAATAGGGAAGAGCACATCTATTCCATCTTTCTGGAAATGGAAGTCCAGTTTGAGTTTGATACTACCCAGAGTTAGCACAAACCCCACAGGGGAAGGGGCACAGTCCCACAAGGCTGCCCCCACTTCAGATGAGGGCCACAAGTTCTGGGGGTCCCCAAGCCATCTGTACCTCTGCCTGGCTGGCTACAAATTCAGGGCTTCTATCCCCCTTAGGTTTGATAAGTCTCTGGGATGACTCACAGAACTCAGGAGAGTGCTATACTTAAAATCCCAATTTTATTATAGAGAATACAACTCAGGAACAGCTAAATAGCAGAGACCCGTTAGGTATAGTTTTAAGGCAGGGGTGGGGGCAGACAGTGGTGCCTGTCCCAGCAGAGTTGGGTGGTCCTCTTTCTAGTACATCAGTATTGTCACCAGCCAGGAAGCTCACCAAGCCTCATCTCCAGAGTTTTTATCTGAGCTTTTATTACATAGGCATGATTGATGAGAACATTGGCTGCATGACTGAACTCAGTCTCCATTTGCCCCACTCCCTGGAGTATGGAGTGAGGCTGAAAGCTCCAACCCTTTGCTCAGGCGGTTGGGTCCTCTGGCCACCAGCCTCCATCCTAGAGCTATGCGAGCTCCTCCCACTGAGTCAGCTCATTAGCATGAACTCAGGTGTGGTCCACAGGGGCTCATTATGAATAACAGAGGACACTCCTGTCAGGGAATTTCAAGAGTTTAAGGAGTTCTCTGCTAATAACTGGGGACAAAGACCAAATATATTTTTTATTATACCACAGATTGTATTTTAAAAATTGTTTTTCTTACCAAGAAAGTTCACCTGTTTATCATGTGACAAATTACAATTTTCTTGTCATTTAATAACGGACACACCCGTGTTAGCCTGCCTGACATGGGCTCTTCTGAAGCAGGACAAAGACCAGCTGTGTCTCGTACTGAGTGGGCTTGCGGTCACAGCAGGGCGTGGTGTGAACATCCCTGTAAATACTCGTCCTGTCCTTCGGCTCTCTTTCACCCAAGGAGCCAGTGTATCAATCAGATGAAGGAGCTGAAGGAGCAGTGTGAGGAGCAGATAGAAGAGGTCACTAAGAAGGGCAACGAAGCTGTGGCTTCCAGAGACCTGAGTGAGAAGGACCAAAGCCAGCAGGTAATTCTGGATCTTTTCTGCCAAGGATTTCCAGAAGGTGCTCCTCCCTCTCTTCACAAATCTCATTCCCTCATCTGCTGTGTGATTTGCTCTAACGTCCGGTCTCCTGTGTGGGTTTGGTTCCCTAAGACAACAGCCTGGCCCCAGGATGCTGGGGATCTGTGTGCGCGCACCAGCCTCCTGTGCCAGTCTTGGTGCTCAGGCCTTTACTGGGATTCTATCAGTTCAAGCTCCTGGCCACCCTGGAGGAGAGTTGCCAGTTGCCTGATCTGAGGGCTCTGAAGCTCATGTAGGTGCCTAAAAACTGTGGCCAAGGTCACAGCACCTTGTGTCAGGCGGCATCCTGTGTGAAGCACAGTTCCGCAAACCACTGCCCAAAGCCTGCTGTGGAATCTTTGTTATAAATAAAGCAGCTTTATGGAGATAGAATTCATATCCCACACAATACACTCATACAATATTTAAAATTCATTGGTTTTTATTCATAAAGTTGTGTAACCATTATCACAATCAATTTTCATTACCCTGAAAGAAACCCACAACTGTCAGCTCATTCTCCATTTATCCTTAATCCCCAGAACCCTAGATAACCACTAATGTACATCCTGCCTCTGTAGATTTGCCTTATCTGGACATTTCACATCAGTGGAATCATGCAATTTGTGGCCTTTGCATCCCGATCCTTTCACTTAGCTTAATGCTTCCAAGGATCACCCATGTTGATGTGTGTATGAATACTTCATTCATTTTTATGGCCAAATAATATTCCAATGTGCAGTCATACCATATTTAGTTTAGTCTTTTGTCAGTTGAAAGGCATTTGGGTTATTTCCAGTTTGGGGCTGTTTTTGAATAATGCTGCTATGAACATTCACATACCCATTTTTGTGTGGACACACGTTTTCATTTCTCTTAGGTATATACCTAGGAGTGGAATTGCTGGGTCATATGGTAACTCTATTAACATACGTATTGAGAAACTTCCAGCTGTTTTCAAAAAAGTGATCACACTTTTACATTACCACCAGCAGTTTCTGAGGGTTCCAGTTTCTCCACATCCTTGTCAACACTTGTTATTATCTCTTTCATTACAGATGGCCTAGTGGGTATGGAGTGGTATCTCACTGTGGTTTTGATTTGCATTTCCCTAATGACTAATGATGTTGAGCATCTTTTCATGTGCTTTATTGGCCATTTATGTATCTTCTTTGGAGAAATGTCTGTTTGGATCCTTTGCCCATTTTTTAATTGAGTTATTACTGAGTTATAAGAGTTCTTAATATATTCATATATATATAAAGATATTAGATAAATTAGTTGCAAATACTTTTTCCTAGTCTGTGAGTTATTTTTTCACTTTCTTCATGGTGTTCCTCGAACCACAAGTTTTTAATTTTGATTTGTCCAGTGTATCTGTTTTTTCTTTTGTTGCTTGTTCTTTTCATGTCATGTTTTAAAATGCTTTTTCTAACCCAAAGTCATGAAGATTTACTCCTATATTTTCTTCTAAGAGTTTTATAGTTCTTAGCTCTTACATTTAGTCCTATGATCCATTTTGAGTTAATTTAATTTTTGTATATGGTGTGATGTGAAGTCCAACTTCATTCTTTTCCATGTGGAAATCCAGTTGTCTCAGCACCATTTGTTGAAGAGACTATTCTTTCCTCCACTGAATTGTCTTGGCACCCTTGTAAAAAGTCAGTTTACTGTAAATATGAGGGCTTATTTCTGGACTCATAATTATATTCCATTCTGTTTGTCTATCCTTATATCAATACTGCACAGTCTTGATTACTGTAGCTTTGTGGTAAGCTTTGAAATCATAGTGTGAGTCCTCCAACTTTGCTCTTTTTCAAGATTATTTTGTTTTGTGCCGGTTTACTTTCCATATGAATTTTAGGATCTGCTTGTCAATTTCTTAAACAAAGCCAGGTGGGATTTTTACAGAGATTACAGAGGATTTTACAGAGATTACTGAATCTGTAGATCAGTTTGGACCCACTGCCACCTTAACATTAAGTCTTCCCATTCTGTGAATGTGGGATGTCTTTTCATCTGTTTAAATCTTGCAAAAATCTCTTGCAGCAATGTTTTGTAGTTTTCAGAAGTCTTGCACTTCTTTTGATCAATTTATTTCTGTTTTTTTAATGCTGTTATACATGGAATTGTTTTCTTAATTTTATTTCTGAATTGTTCATTGCTAATGTTTCGAAATACAATTCACTTTTTGATGTAGACCTCATATATTTTAACCTTGCTGAACTTGTGTATTAGTTCTAATAGTATTTTTTGTCATTCTTTCAGATTTTTTTATATACAGTATTATGTCATCTAAAAATAGAGGTAGTTTTACATTTTATTTTCCAATATAGATGCCTTTTACTTCTTATTGTCTTACTGCCCTGGCTAGAACCTCCAAGACAATGTTAAATAGAAGTGGTGAGAGTGGACATTCTTGTCCAATTGTTCTTGATCATAGAAACAAGAGCATTCACACCTTCACCATTAAGTCTGATGTCAGCTGTGTATTTTTCATAGAAGGACTTTATCAAGTTGAGGAAATTCCTTTCTATTTTAAATTCGTTGAGTGTTCTTATTAAGAAGAGCTGGATTTTGTCAAATTCTGTTTCTGCATCTATTGAGGTGATCATATATTAATATTTTTCCTTTATGATATTGATCTGGTATTATATTGATTTTTGGGTATTTAATTTTACATTCTTTAGAAAATCCCACTTATGGTGTATAATACTCTCATATGTTGCTATATTTGATTTTCTAGTATTCTGTGGAGGATTTTGGAATCTATAGTCACAAGAGATATTTGTCTGTAGTTTTATTTTTGTAATTGTTGTTGGTATCAGGGTAGATAGAATTGGGCTTATAGAATGAATTGGGGAGTGTTCCTTCCTCTTGTATTTCTGAAAAGTTTGTGAAGATTTGGATTGATTCTTCCTTAAATGTTTGGTAGAATTCACTAGTGAAGCCATCTGGGATTCTTTGGAGAAGTTTTTTAGATTACTAATTCAGTCTTCTGTTATAGGTCTGCTCAGAATTTCTATTCCTCCTGAGTCAATTTTGGTAGTTCATGTCTCTGGAAACTTGTCTAATTTCGTCTAAGTCATCAAACTTGTTGGTGCATAGTTGTTCATGGTATTCCCTTGTAATAGTTTTATTTGTGTAAGATCAGTGGTGGTGTCCCCTTTCATTTTTTATTTTAGTTATTTGAGTCTTCTCTTTTTTCTTGGTTAACCTAGCTAAAGACTTGTCAATTTTGTTGATCTTTTCAAATAACTAATTTTGGTTTTGCTGATTTTTCTCTATTGTTTTTCTGTTCTGTTTCATTAATTCTTGCTCTAATTCTTATTGTGGCTTTCTTGTTTTAGATTCAGTGTGCTCTTCTTCCACTATCTTAAGGTGAAAGATTAGGTTACTGGTTTCAGATCTCTCTCTTTTTCTGAGTATAGGCCTGTAAATTTCCCTCTGGCACTGCTTTAGCTGCCTACCATAAGTGTGGTATGTTGTATTTTTGTGTTAATTTTTCTCAAGGGATTTTTCTGATTTGCCTTTTGGTTTTTTTTGACCCATTTGTTACTCAGGAGTATATTGCCTAATTTCTGCATATTTGTGAATTTATGTAATTTCTTTCGGTTACTTATAATTTCATTCTACTGTGACTCGAGGATATACTTTGTGTGATTTCCATCATTGTAAATTTGTTGACGATTATCTTGTGGCCTGGCATCTGTCTGTCTTGTCCACAAGCACTTGACAAGACTGTCTTTTGCTCCCGTTGGGTCAGTGCTGTGTAGGCCTCTGTTTGGTCTGGTTGGTTTATGCTTTTGTCCAAATCTTCCTTTTCTATGTTGATCTTCTGCCTGCTTGTTAAATATTGCAAGGACTCTTCCGGGAGATCAAGGCCCTTCCTCAGGCCCTTGGTGTTCTCCTTTGTCAGAAGGACACGGTGGCCCGTTGCATGGCCTGGGGTGTTGCCGGGTTCACTGTCACGGAGCCCCTGCCCTGGCCTTCCTGTGCTCCCGTTGCAGCTCCGAGCCCTCGGTGAGCCTCAGCCCAGGCTGGAGGAAGCTGGCCAGCCTCAGGCAGATATGCCACATGCGAAAGGAGGCGTGCCCAGCAACAGCGAGCCCCAGACCCCAGCCCCCAGCCCCCAGGCAGCTTTGGATTTGAAGAGACGAGGCGAGAAAGGTAAGCGAAGCTTGGCAGGTATGGCGAAGCCCTCTTCAGAGCTCTGTTACATAAACGCAGCGGCTCTTCCCGGCCTTACCCCACGCACGTCCTCGGCGGGCAGAGCCGGCTGCTGCAGGCCGGCAGGAGCTCTGGCCGGGCGCCTGTAGTCAGGGCTGCGGGGCCTTTCCCGTCTCACTGGCATCGCATCCTCGTAGAAAGGAGCGCCTTGCTCATCGGCAGCCGTGTAAAGAAGGCCCGGCTGCACCTTTATTCTGGCCGAGGGTGGGACGGTGGGATTCAGGGGAGGGGGCCCGAGTGCTGGGCAGCTGCCCCTGGGAGCTGCAGGGCCGCCGCGTCCCGGGGGGTGGGTGGCCGTCAGGCACAGTGGCGTTCCCCACCCCTGCGTGCTTGCCTCGGCCCATGCGGGTCAGGGACCCCAGCAGCACAGCTCCTCCACCTGGACGTTGTCGCCGTAATTAAGTTAGTCCAGATTTTTTCTGAACTACTTTTCTCTTCCTCGTGGTTCTGAAGGTGAACTGCAGGCATAGAGGCCTGGAGCCCCCCTGCTGAGCTCACAGCCCACCCCGTCAGTCCTCGGGAAGGCTCGGGCATTGGGCGGTACAGGGTTTTTGGTTTTGTTTCTGTGAGGTGATGGTGAGGTCGCAGCTAACTGTATTCTGTGCCCAGAGGAAACCAACGAGATTCAGGTCATCAGCGAGGAGGAGCTGCGGAGGGACAGCCTGGGGCCGCAGCGGGAGCCCGGCCAGCTGCAGGCTGGGGGAGACGATGGCCCCGTGGGCAGAAGAGGCGTGGGGGAAGCCCAGGGTGGCCAGACCCCCCAGGTGCCGGCCGCCCTGTTGGCGATCCAGGAAAATCAGGAGCTGGAGGAGCTGGAGCGGGAACAGCTCGTCATCCCCGACGGGCAGGAGGAGGGGCAGGGTGCTGACGAGGAAGGTGGGTGCGCGGCTCCATGGACTGCCCCCGACTCCTCTCCACGGCTTGTCTTATGTGGGAAGGGTCCCCTGAAGTTTGGCACAGGGCGGTTCACGACCCGGCAGCTCATTCTGTTCATGGAGGAGGCAGGAGGGCAGGGCGGGGCAGTGCCCATCCCAGCACTCGGCGTCTCAGAAATACCACCCACAGTGGGTCAGGGGGCCGGTCAGGTGCCCTGCCTGGCAGTGGGTGCTTAGCATCCATGAAAAGTAAGCCCACGCCTCTGCTCCTGGCCTCCATCTCCCCCCTGCCGCATGACCCGCAGTGGCTGCCAACTGGTGAGGGGAGGTGGGAGGGAGCCGATGGAAGGCAGCATCTGATGCCTAGTGAGCCCTGCCACAAAGTGGCACCTGAACCCCACCTTCCTGGTGCGGCTGACTTTTTCTATTTTCAAAAGATACAGGAACATGTGGGCAACTGAGCTCAATGGAGTACTCTGGGATGTATTTTGGTCCTTTGGAGATGTGGAAAATTTCTGTCCCAGCCAAAGTAGGAGCATTTATGAAGACACCTGTGCCCTGGGACAGCCCAGTAACAGAAGTTGGGGACTATGCATATTCGCAGAAGTTAACCCTGACTCCATTTCAATCTAACTTTTACTCGTTTGTCTTTTTGCAGAGTGAGTTCTCACAAATTCTCAGTTAAATAAAAGGGAGTAAAAAAGGGAAACTTGGGTGGCTGATGCAGCAGCACTCTGCTTCAGACCGCAGCTGATCCCAGAGTGCAGCAGCTGAAGAGCCTGAGGCCCAGCAGGCACACCTCGGGCCGGGTGCCCGTGACTGCCTGAGAGAGCGCAGGGCGCATGGCCTGGGCTGGGGGTGCACGGAAATAGTAGACCGGCTCTCCCAGGCATGCTTTTTAAAAAAAGATTTTGTTGACCTACCACATACATATATAAAATGTTTACAGTGAACCCTGTGAATGTCTTGAATGCACTTTGTCCTGATCATCTTCGGTGGTTGCTCTTCCCTCTAGGGAAGAGCGAGGTGGTGAGTGACCTGGTTCTGTAGGTATGATGGGAAAGTGCATCCTTTGGCTCACAGTAGCCACTCCATTTCCTTTCTTGGGGCCGTGAGCCATGCTGAGGAGATGCCATCATTAACTATAAACCTATTCTTTCCAAAAACAGTGGCACCTGCCTTTAACCTTAACACACCAGTCCCTAACAGTTCCTGCCAGGGAGCAAATAGATCTGATACTTAAACCATGATGAGGACAAGCCCAGGACCTGGCCTCAGGGGACAAACGTTAGAAATCATGTTTTATGTGTCTGTGAATTTTACAGGGAGAAATCAGCAAAAACTAGGGGAAGATGGTGACTACAACATGGATGAAAATGAGGCCGAATCTGAGACAGACAAGCAGGTGGCGCTCACAGCGGGTGACAGAACCTTGCCAGGTAATGACTGGGTCAGGGGGTTGGCTTTCAATCCCCTTTGTGGTCCTTCACTTTCCAACTCACTGTGCAGTGAATACCGGTAGTGTTTTGAAAGAGATTATTGTTGGAAAGAGACTCTTTTCTTCATAAGCCTTTGAATGCAAGGGCCGTGGGGGGCAGGGTTAAGGGGCGAGAAGCCCTACATGAGAAGGCCTGTCGGAGAGTCTGTGCATCCATGCGGCTCAAGCCCTCAGGTGCGGTTGGAAGATCTATCTTCAGTGACATTTAGGGATTTCCCAACAAAATGGCTATATTGCCCTTGGATCAGCCTGTAACACCAGTCAGAAAGCCCTGATACTTGCACAGGGCTTCTGGGCAGCTTTGTATAGTAGCACTTTGTATTATTATTTTGGATTTTTGAAGAGTCCAGGCCAGTGGGATGTGTTGTATTCTGGATGGCTCTGTTTCCCTGTAATTGGATTCAGGTGGGTGCTTGTAGCTGCAGGCAGTGTCCCCTCACACCAGGGGGTACAAAGGAGTAGCTGGGGATGGCGGGGCCGAGGTGGTGCTCACCAGGTGGCCCCCCTGCTGAAGTCCATTTTCTCTGTTAACTAGGAAGTCATCTGGAGGGGCGTGCTTTGAAATGGAGTGACTTTACCATCTATTGAAAACACTTGCATAATGAATGATGCCTGTTCTAATCCTGTTACCCACATTTAATAGGTGCCATTCATTAAGGTCCCCCACCCACATCACACACATTATTCGTTTTAGCATCACCATGGACTCTGGTTCCCGTTTTTTAAGTTTGTTTTTCTGTTAGGTCCTTGGTGTTTTCTTTCTCATTTCATAAGAGCTCTTTAGATGTTAGGGACATTGCCCTTTACTTGTGGTGTTAGTTGCCAGTACTTCTTCCTAGTTTGTCTTGTATTTTTGCGTATGTGTTTTGCCATGTCAAAGTTTCAAAAAATTTTATGTCATTTCTTTTATTCAGGATATTGAATCTTGGTTAGGAAGATTTCCCACCAAGAGATGGAAGGAATTCGCCCTTGTTCTGGTTCAATATGCTTTCAGGTTTTTCTTTTAGTTCTATCATAAAGTTAAACACAGATTCACAAAAACACACAAAACAAATGTGTCTTGAGAAGGCAAACACCTTGTCCCCTAGTCAAGAACTAGAGCTTAGGCTGCCCTCCAGAGGCCCCTCCCCAGGCCGCTGTCCCACATTGTCCCTCTCCTGGTTGTAACCCTTATCCTGACGTTCCTAATAAGCATTTTTTTGTGTTTCTTTGTGGCTTATCACTCAGTTGGGCATCCTGGACACCACAGTGTAGTCTTGCCCATTTTCTTAAGTTCAGTGTGTCTTCAGGTCCCTCTCGGTCTACGGGTACCCTTTTGGTTCCTTTGTTTTCTTTGCAATCTGTTGAACAGCCAAAGCTGTTTGACCTGGAGTTTGCCACTGTCTGGATAGTGCTCATGGTACATTCAGTGGTGTGGCCTTGTGTGTTCTTTTCTCTCTGTTTCCTGCAAATCAACCCCTGATATCCAGAGGCTTGTTAAGACTCAGGTTCAGGCTAACACCCTTGGTAAGATGATAAATGGTGTGGTGTGTTCTGTTATTAGGAGACGTCTCTCGTTACAACGTAAGCAGCACTTGATGCCCAACGCCTAATTCATTGGTGGCATTCTGATCCAGCCATTTCTTTCATCTGTCAGTTAGAATGTTTGTAAAAATATTCAGTGGATTTGTTCACATAACATAAGCAGTATAATGCTTGATTCTTTCTCTTTATTCAATCAGTTTTAACAATAATGAATGATTTCCCTGTCATCCTCTGAAGATGATGATTTTAAAAACATGAACTTATGGATTTAAACATACTAATGGATGTCAGTTGCATTTATTACCCTTTTTGAGGTTTGGGTTGCCCCATCTTTGGCCAGTGGAGGTTCCCCTTTTTCCCTGACCCTTTGTGCTGCTTTGCCTCTCGTCTCTGACCTGCTCAGCCACTGCTTCCCTCCACACTCCAGTCCCTGAGTTTCCTTTTCCCTCCATGGGACTCCACCTGAATGGAGCCTGGCAGGTCGGTCTCAGAAGTTCACGGGGCTCAGTGCCCACCAGCTCCTCAGCCTTTACTGTGGCCACTTTGTGGTCACCTGCTGTGGGGCCCGCAGAAACTCCTGCCTCCAGCTGCAGTCTGCCCATTGGCCCAGGTACTTTCTGGAGTAGATGTGGTAGCGCTTTGAGGTCCTGCTGGTCTCAGGTCCATCAGACGCGCCATCGCCCCACTGTTTCCTTTGCAGATGCTGCTCGCAAAGGGGCAGCTAGCTATCTGTGGTTTGTCTTGACCGCTCATGCTTTGGGGTCTGTACAACTCTGCCATCTAATTTTGTAAATGTCCATGGTTTTTTAGTTTTTAAATTTAGTTGCTCTTAGGGACTCAGAGACTTAAAAACCATGCCACCAGCTTACCAGAATCATCCTCTGCTTTCATGTTTACATTAGGTCTGATTCATTTCAGATATATTCAGGAGTATGGTGTGAAGTATGGGGCCAATTTTCTGGCCAAAGGGCTGTATAGTTGGCCCAACACCATCCCAAAACACCATCATCTCAAAGCCAGTGATTTGAAGTACTAACCTTACTAAATACTTGGGTCTATTTTTTGGACTTGGTGCTTCTGCTTCATTGGTTTCTCTGTTGATTCACACTGAACCAAATGTTGTTACAGCTTATGTTTTGATATCTGGCAAGGTTATTCCCTCTGGAAATTCTCAGCCCGGGTCTCTTTGATACTTCTTCCAATTTTGATTCCTTCTTGAACTCAGAAGTGTTAGATCTCATTCAACTTGTTTCTTACGATCTTTTTCATATTTTCCTTTTCTCTCTGGTCTGCATTCAGAATAATTTCCTCAGACGTATCTTCCAGTTCACAAACTTATCTTTAAGCTATGCCTTACCTGTTAATTTATGCTTTGTTTTTCATCTTAATTATGTTTCATTTTAAACTTTCTACGTGGCCATTCTTTTTTTTTTTTATTGAAGGGTAGTTGACACACAGTATTACATTAGTTTCAGGTGTACAACACAGTGATTCAACATTTATATACATGATAATTCTAGGTACCAGCTATCACCATACCAAGTTGTTACAATATTTTGACTATATTCCTTATGCTATACATTACATCCCGGTTACTTATTTATTTTACAATTGGAAGTGCGTGTATATATATATATATGTATATATATATTTTGTGAGGGCATCTCTCATATTTATTGATCAAATGGTTGTTGACAACAATAAAATTCTGTATAGGGGGGTCAATACTCAATGCACAATCATGAATCCACCCCAAGCCTAATTTTCGTCAGTCTCCAATCTTTTGAAGCTTAACGAACAAGTTCTTACATGAAGTACAAATTCTTACATAGTGAATAAGTTACATGGTGAACATTACAGGGGCAGTCATCACAGAAGCTTTCAGTTTTGCTCATGCATTATGAACTATAAACAGTCAGTTCAAATATGAATACTCATTTGATTTTTATACTTGATTTATATGTGGATACCACATTTCTCTATTATTATTATTTTTAATAAAACGCTGAAGTGGTAGGTAGATACAAGATAAAGGTAGAAAACATAGTTTAGTGTTGTAAGAGAGCAAATGTAGATGATCAGGTGTGTGCCTGTAGCCTGTGTGTTAATCCACGCTAGACACGGGCAATAAAACATCCTACGTGGCCATTCTTTATAGGCCTTATTCCTTGCTCATGTTTTCAAACACTTTTTATCTTTAAACACATCACACAGTTGTTTTGTATTACATGTCTTCCAATTTCAGTATCAGAGAACATGTGCTTCTCTTTGTTTCTGCAGATTCTCATACTTTGTTTCGTGTGTTTTGTGCTTTTTAACCTTGACCTACTCCTTTGCTTGGAACTCTGTGGGAGGTCTGAGGACAGAATTACAGTTGAATTTCTCTAGAGGGTTCTTTGCCTCTGCAAGTCTCCAGGAGGGTGCTACAAGCTCACAACCTCTTCTCTTCTTCAGATTTTTTTCTTGGACCATACAGGAAATTGGAGTTCAAATTATATACCTGCACAGTCATGTGATTAAGACTCACCTTGTTCTGTCTACACACTGGGCTTTCTTTCTTTTCTATAGATATATTTTATTAAGGTATCATTGATACACACTCTTATGAAGGTTTCACAAGAAAAACAATGTGGTTACTATATTCACCCTTATTATTGAGTCCCCCCCCCCCCCCATTTACCCCATTGCAGTCACTGTCCATCACACACTGGGCTTTCTTGCTGTCCATTTTCATTCAGGTTTATTTCCCATTATCTTAAACGAAGGATATGAACCTGTGGAATTTCAGCTTCATAGAAGAGTCCCCTTCTTGATTCCCCACCTTGCATGAGGCCCTCTTCTTTGGCTCTTGTCCCTTTACACCTTTTGAGGCTGTGAAGGGAGATGCCCAAAGCCCTCAGGCCTCAGCAGAAATCCTCAGGGCAGAGCTGGCTCTGTGGCTTACTACCTACACAAGTTGCTACTTTGACCTCATTTGTGGCCTTGCAGATTCCTTCATTTTTACTGTTACAAGCAATGCACTTTAATGTTTAATTTAAAAACTTTTAACTTTTAATTTTGAAATAATTTAGATTTTAAAAACAGCATTAAGAATAATTTCCATATATCCTTTCTATATGTTCCACCTAGTTTCCCCACATACCTAACATCTTATATAACCGTAGTATGATGATCAAAATGAACAAATATTGATACAAATGCTCTTATCTATGGACATTATTCAAATTTAGTGAATTGTCCAATTAATATCCCTTTTCTGGTTGAGGAAATCCAGGGTCATACAGTGCATTTATCTTTAGAGTCATATCTCTTTTAGAGTCCTTTGACCTGGAACCATTTGTTTATCACTTACAACATTGACTTTTTAAAGTTTTCTGGCCAGTTATTTGGTAGAAAGTCCCTGAATTTGGGTTTGATTCAACAGTGCATTCTTTAAAAATCTTGTATTTTATCTAGCATGTCGGTTATTAAAGTTGGCAGAGTTGTTTGAGGTTTCTAAAAATGAAGTCCGAACTTGATTTTTAGATTATTTTCATAAACTATTTAGGTAATTTTTTTTTACTGTCAAAGATCAAGACATTAGCAGTCAAAATTTTAAGCAAATACAGGGTCTGTTTTTCTCTTATTGTTGACTCCACTCATTTGTGTACCTGTTTTTGAATAACATGTTTCCTGGTATGTTTACTGTTGTATGTGTCTTTTACCATCCTTTTAAGTGAGCCTAGCGTCCTACTCACTGTTCAGCTTTGCAGGGAAGCCTTGGGATCATCCATCCCCTACCCCTGCATCCTTCTAAGGACTTGACTTTGTACAATGTTCAAAGGCAGGCAAAGCAAAGTTCTCTGTCAGCCCTTAAAGAGAAATTTAAGTTGAAAAAATGTCATGAATGTCATTTTAAGAGTGTATCATTGAAATAGTTTAAGAACCTGCTTGTTTCAGGGCAATGAGAGGAAAAAGGCATTAGCTCAAACTTCATTAGAGAACTTCCAAAGACACTATTAATTTAAGGGAGTCATTTAATCAATAAAAATATTAACCATATCATGTGCAATAGTTTAAATCTGGATACTGTTAGGTTTCATATGTGGTTTGTCTTTTTATGTCCTTTGTGTGTCCATGGATCGAGTAGGGATGGTGGAAGCCACATGGAATTCATGGAGTAACAGCAGCTGACCAGAGCCGCGAGTGGCTCTGAGGAGGCAGTGCTTCCGGCGGGAGCTGCACCAACAGAGGGTTCATGCGGCATGTGAGGGCTGTGATTTATCAGAATTTTTGAGTGAAATTTCATATTGTCAGTTTATAGGACATGGGGCATTATTCGCTATTTTAAGCAGTTACGGAGTTTTAAGATGTTTCAGCTTTGTCCTGTGGCACCTTGTTGGCCATGTGTCTTTTGCCACCTTGTCCATGATTAGGGAGGCAGTTCCACATTATAGGATTGCTGTGGGAGATACAGTCCACTTATGGCAGTTTCTAGATACTTATGTCAAATGGGACCTGCCGAGCTGGTTTCTCAGAATGTTTAATACTAGAATATTATGCCATTGTTTTTCCTTTTTAGTTCTTAATGCTGAAAATCAGAAAAGAGACACAATAAATTTACTTGATCAGAATGAAAAGAGGAATCACACACTCTGAATCAAACTGGAATCACGTACTTCATGTCTGGATGGAACAGAAATCACTACAAAATATTCAAGAGGGACAATACTGTGAACTGCACTGAGTAAAACACAACTAAAGGTGATTTTTGTGGTTTTAGTATGTACTCTATATAGGAAAATGAGATTGCTTTTTCAGCGGTTTTGGGGGACACTTTTGAAGTGTTTGTATCAAGATGTCAAAATATGATGTGTCGGCTAGTAGGTATTTCATGAGACGATCAACACAGAAATAGGACACAAGTTCAAGTACGACGACAGCAGCGATGCTTATTCTGGATTATACCTTGTTTAAAAAATGGCCTATAGGAAGAGTTCTTCTGCCATGACATGAAGGGGCCCCGTGTCCTTCAGAACTCCGCTCTCTCGGTTCCCTTCCCCACATGCTGTGCTCAGTGAGCGGTTCCAGCCCCTTTCTTCTGTTCCCCGTCAGCACGGAATGATAACTGGTTTTAAATGGCTCTCATGTGCTCACTTCTGGTTCTGACCATCAGTGGCCCAGAGCACTGGCTCTACACATGGACATCACTACCAACAGTTTTACACAAGTCTATAAAGGTGTTTTGTGCGAGAATTTTTTAAAAGACTGCTTACATAACAACCTGTCATTAATGTACAAAAATGCTTTTAAGTGACTTGTAATTTGAACACTTGTGATCTATGCTTACTTATATATGAATATATGTAAGGCTGAATATATATGGGCAAAACAAGATCTGTAATAAGTCCACATTACTAAGAGAAGCCTCCAGTGGGTTAGACCTTTGGTATAAAAAGGGGCAAAAGCAGAGGTAAACCCTGGCACCTAGGGCCGCACAGCACTGGGGGAGCGGGTTTGCTATGGACAGACCATTGCTTCACTACTAGAGGAAAAAAGGGGAGACAGCTGATGTTAAGAATGTATATAGTGTTACAAATCGGTTAAGTTTAGAAAGGCGAGAGAAGTGCAATGCTTGGTTTTATCATAGTCTTCACATTTAACTTGTGGTAAACAATTATCAAAACTGATTTAAAAATCAGAAGTTAAATGTTTATTTGAAAATGACTAACCATAATTCACTGATAATAGAGACAATTAGCTTTGATTTGAGTTGGTTAATATTTCAGGTAAATAGGCTCTTGCCACTTTTGAATGACTGGCAGTCACAGGGACTTGCGGTGAGGCTCTATAAAGGGCAAGCGGGTGGTGAAGCGTATGAAAATATATTTTACGTCACAGGATGGGAGGTGCAGGGGTGCAGGTCACCAGGTAGAACCCTGTGCTTTCAGAGAGGATGCGAGGCCCAGACCGGAGGGCAGGCGGCCTGGAGTCCTGGCCTCACACCTGGCATGGACTCACTGTGCCCCTGGCAGCCCCTGAAGGCAGGACTTGGTTCCCACTCAGATTACGATCAACTTGAAAAATTCTTCATGTAGGATATCCTTTTACCAAATCACTAAACTTTTCACCCAGAAAAGGCAACCTAAGAAGGTATAAAAAAGTAGCTTTATGACATTTAAGTCCTTGTCTAGCCTCCCTTTGTCTTAATTCTTAGGGTTGATTTTCTCTAATTTTTCCATTAATGAGCAAAGCCTTTATTCATCTCATGATCAATGTGCATACAATTGTGGAAATAAAATCCTTTTTGTGGGTTCAATTTTTATAACTGCTTTCTGTTTTCCCGTCATCCTCAATGGGATCCCCCAAGAATCAGCTTTTACACTGTGGATTAAGGAGGGTGGGTTACCTTATACCTTTTGTGTAGTGAGATGGGATGTCAGGATAATGAAAAACCATTATTTTATCTTCACGTAGACACCCCAAAAGGCCATTCACGCAGGTGTATGTGCTCACAGCTCTTTTTCCAGGAAGTCACGCTTCGTCACAGCTGGCTGGCTGGCTTTCCTTGGGATCACAGGCACCTATTCCAAAACAATGATTTACGGATGGCACAGCTGCTTAAGCCTGTGCGCTATGCCTCAGGTAGGTATCAAACAACTAACCTTGGTCTTTTGGGTTCATCCAAAATTAAATCAGCAGCTATTCCAATTTTCAACAGGTATACGCTCTTTCACACCTCCCTGACTCAGATGGTGCGCAGGCAGGAGTGGTGGGTCACTTGATCTTTGTCCCTGCAGACAGGACTGCGGATGGAGACTGAGCAGCCCTGGATATCGCATTTCTCGAGTCATACAATTACTGCCTACACCTAACGTACTTCTGTGTGATGGCATCTGAGAATAAACCACTAACTAACTGTTAGGTCAGTATGCTGTCCTTAAATAACTAGTCTGATCATGAACATGATGTTTGTTTTCCTTGGTAAAGCCTGGTTATCCAAGGAGAACCCTTAAGTAGTGGAAGAGAACAGTGAATTCAGCATCCTTTGGCCCAGGGGATTGGTTTACTCTCACTATGTTTGAGACTAAGAGATTATTAATTACAAATCATGGGTGACAGTTTATAGGACACCGAACAACTTTTAAAACTTGAATTTTAGAAAAAATATATACATTTAAAATAAGGTTCTGTTAACTGGGTTGTACTAACAATTTCATATGGTTAGCTTAGAATTTGAAAATGTTCATTAGTGTCAGGAAGTTGGGAAATAGCTTTATTGTGCTGTTTCTCAGCTCAGAGGATAACACTTTAAAGTAAACCAATTTTTAAGGGACAGTGGCTTAATATCAAATTCTGATAACATATATACTCTGGAGATACTCGAGGTAGTTATCTTCCCATGCACTTTAGAAACAAAAACAAAAATGCCTCTATCCCTGTCGGTGTGCCTGTGAAACATATCTCTGGGAAAGCTAAGTGACATGAAATACTCTTACCTTTAAACTATATGTAAATATCTTTTTTTTTTTAATAAACTAAGGCCTAACCAGTTGAGACAAATGCTGTATCTTTACTATTTAGAATAAAATCACACCATCTACAGTAAGTAAAAGCCCTGAGTGGAGTGACACAGACCATTTACACACTACAGAGAGTCCAATACTGTGATGGGTGCTTGGAGAAGTATTTGACTATTAAGTTCCAGTATATGATCATGAGTGACCAGACTTGGGTCCTAGATGGCCTGATTTTCCATATAACTGAAGTTTGCCTTTTAGAACCTTTATAAACCATTCGATGAACAAATGCGTTTTTGAAGAATGAATGTTAACTACATGGGAATCAGGATGAAAACCCACTTAGCCTTAAGAAGCAAGCCAGGCTTCTAAGTTTCTGCAGTTTGCTTGCTTTTACCGATTTATCTGTCGAAGTTGCTGTGAAATGACCACACTGGGGCCTCTAGAGTGATGATAACATCTGCCTTTATCCAAAACACACAGGCTCACCAAAATGTTCTCACTCACCCTCCCAAAGAGCTGCAGCATCACTTAATAAATAACTCCACCGTTTATCAGAGTACTTCTGTGACTCAGCAGCAGCCTCCAACTGCCAGTTTTTTTTCCTGCAAAGGACTTGGCGTGACAGTCTCCTTGCGCTGCTCTTTTGAGATAAGCTCATTCAAGTATGTCACTTGCTAAGTTCTAGAACAGCTGTGATTCAAAAGCACACTTTTCTTTAAGCTTGGCTTACAATTTTAAACTGAAATTGCAACTTTATCTTTGTGGTAGTTTGAAAACTCAAGTTTCTGCATAGGAACTTCCACCATCCTCCAAAAGCTGGAACCAGGGTGGAAGGCAGTGTTAGTCCAGGACTTCAGTGCAAGTGAATGCATAGTATACAATTTACTGCCTCAAGGCGCATCAGTTCATCTCTGCAAAAGCAAATTTTAACACCTTTGGCAGCTGTGTAGGATCACAAAAACATTCAGTCATCTCAAGTTCTTTTTTATGGATTCTTACTGCAAAAGCACCAGTTCTGGTTCCCTATTCTCCTTAGATTTGAAGGTATTTGATATTTGATGTGCTTAGATTGATTTGCAGTAATTGTCAAAATCAATTTCATCAGCTGAAGCAAAGTGTTTTGGGCAAGGCCCCCAGACTCCTGACTCACCACCTCCAAACTCCTCTGCCCTTCGGCCATCCTGTGTTCTCACCACCATGCATCTTTCCCTTAGGCAGCCTGCCTGCTGCCCTAGTGGCCTTGTTCTGTCTTCTCCATTCAGTTTTCCTAGGATAGCTTATTGCCATAAGAATTAAACAAAATCCACATCTCATTAATTGTGTGAGGTTTTGGAAAGATGAACTCCTTTCCTCAAGTTTATAGTATAGTTGGGAAGATGAAAGCAAACATTTAAATTTACTATGAACTATGAATGCTCAGTACTTTTAAGGGGCTTGCCCTAGCCCAGGAAATGGAGGAGCCTCCCCTGAAGATAGGACAGGTCAGTGAAAATGTGAAGGATGAAGAACAGGCCCAGAGGAGTGGGGTAGGGGGCGGGCAGGCACAGGGGCAGCTGCGGCTTCAGCTTGAGAAGCCCAGGGGTGGGGGCCAGAGTCAGGCAGGCCAACACTGAGCCGTGAGCCAGAGAGCAGGGGTGCGCTCATGATCCTATCAGCTCCAGATGGAGGTGGGGAAGGTGGGGCAGGTGTTCCTGCAGAGCCCTGCTGACTCCCATCAGCTTGCCCACCTCCCTCCACTCTGCCGCAACAGAGAGCTCTTGTGCTCGCTGCCAGCCGCCTGTTTGCCCAGTCCAAGGGGCTCATTTCGGTCCTCCTCTAATACTGGCCTTCTTGCTGTGTGTGGCCCTGCAGTCTGTTCATTTTCTTGCTAAGTCTTCTTTGCAGACTTTTTCCAGTGCCCAGACGCACAGCCAGAAGGACTCTACTAAACTTTCACCAATAATTAAGATAAGGTCTTAGCCAGAAAAGTCCAGTCTTGGGAAAACTAAACTGTGAAACACACAAATCCACCAGAGGGTGGCCTGGCATGCCTTTCAGGCTCCCTTCTTCCCTGCCGCCACCTCCTATCCACTGCCTCCCCGCCCACTGGCCCACTCAGAACCTGGCTACCCCAAGTCTGTCCCTTGGGCCCTCACTCTGCAAGCTCCCTGAGCAACTGCAACCCTGACAGGGCTGATTCCCCTCTCCACAGCCACTCAGACCTCAGTTCATCTCCACACAAGAGCGCCCCTTCAGCTCTAGCCCAAACTGAGCCATCCTCACCAGGTTCTGGAAGCACCTGAACGTCTAAAGCAATCTCACCCCCGTCTCCTCCTGTGCCTATATAAGCAAATGGCATACAGCCACCTAGTTGCCAAGGCCATAAAACCTGAGCCTCCCTTGACTCCCACATAAACTCAACCATTTATTTACCAGTTCCATAACTCCTAAATCTTTTAATTTCTCTGTCCTCAGTTCCCTCTGCCACGACCTTGAGACCATCTTTTTCTCTTACCTCATGAGCTTCCCTGCATCCAGTCTTGCCCCCTTTTGAACCAGTGTTCTTGAGCAAGCAGATCCGATCAGAGCCTGTCGTTTCGCTGCATCAAGCCCTTCAGTGGTGTCCACCAACATCATGCCGAAGTCCAGAACCACCACCCTGGCTTCCTGGGCTCTGGAGGACTGGCCTCCCCTTCTCTCTCAATCCCATCTTTTCAGCACCTCTTCCTGCTCTACGCTTTAGTCACCCAGCTGCCTCTCACCTCCAGGTCCGTGTATGGGTTTCCCTTTCTAGGACCCTTTACCAAACCTCTTTCTTAATCTGTAGGGCTCAGAGAGATGGCAACTTGCTACATAAATCTTTATGTCAGGTGGCTCTACACCATCAGCCAGCATTTTCCTCATTATAAATACCTGCTCTGGTTCTCTGCATTCTTCAGTTATAAGCTACGTGAGGGAAGAGACTGTTTTCTCTCATTGTTTCTTAGTACCTTGAATAGATATTTTTAAGGTTCCAAAAGGCAACTTTACACTTTTCTGATTAGAAACCTGCAGGAAAACATACAAACTAGAGCTACATGATTCAACATAACAAGTCATTTGCTTTTTGTATTTAGTTGATAATGGGTCACTAACTTAGGTACACTCTTTGCTCTTAGGAAGACCCATACTCTTAAGAGCCGAAGTGCTCTCTGCATTCAGGCAGAACCATGGCTCAGTAACCGTCATTTACACTACCGGCCCCTTCAGACACAGGTTGCCAAGATGGAGAGCACCCTGCTGGCAGCCAGCAGGGCCAGCAGGGCCAGCAGGCAGCGGGTCCTCTCAGCACTGGTCCACATTCTTCTAACTTGCCTCAGATGCTCAGCTGTTTGCCAAATGTTGCTGCTCTGTTACCTGCTTTTTCTTTTATTCAATCTTCTATTGTCTGTTTCCTACCATTTCTTTGCTTCTGAAGCTTTCAGAAATTACCAGCCAGAAATAGTAGTTTTCCTTCTTAACAAATTAACTGAATAGATAACAGGTACATTCTTTATCTCCACACAGCTCAAGTTTCTATTGTACAGGCTTTTAAAAAAATTATTAAAAAAAAAAAAAGACTTCCGGGTTCTGCTATTCCAGGATGCCAAGCGGCTCTTCCTGGATACAATGTTACGACTCCTGGAAAAAGGAGCCAGTCTACTTCATTACCTGAAAAGAGAGGAATCAGTAAAGTTCTTACTCTCTAATCAGCTCTACTATCATGAGCAAGATTCAGTCCAGTTAGGTACTTCAAAATATTTCCAGAAATACAGTTTTGGTATCACATTTGCAAAAAAGATGTCAAATCAGAGTTAAAACATTTGACACTGAGAACACTTTATACCACAGAACAAATATAAAATTGTTGCTAATGTTAGGCCAAGCCACAAAAGCCAATTTAAGCACTGTGGCTCACCCCACGGAGAACAAAAGGGAAGGCCACCATAGGCTTGACCAGCTGCCATGGCGGCTGTAAGAACAACAGAGCAGAGACAGGAAGAGGAATGAGCAGGAAAGGAAGGGGGGGGGCCTCTGGCATTATCTGTAGGTCCAGGTGGACTTAAGTCAGTTTTTCAAAGAGGATGCTGAGAAGGCCCCCAGTTAGCAAATGTTTCATGGGTTAAACTGAGTATGAAGTAGTAAACAAAAAGGAATATGACACATTTAAACCTAGCCTTAAACAATCTATATATTCCACCTTTTGAATGTTACTAGCAAACATCTTTTAAAAGTACCAAAAGTTAACAGTTAAAAGATGTTTCTAAAAACATCTATATTCCTATAGGTATATAATTTAAGATGTCATGACATATAATAGCACAATCCCCATGTAATTTAGTCTCCCTGTATAGCTTAGAGATCCCCCCAGAAATCCCTTTTAAAGTATTTTGCCAGAACACCACAAGTGTTTAGCAAATCCCTTGATTTGAAACTTCATTTGGATAAATTGTGCTTGAACTACTCAAATGTTTAAGCTTGAACACCTTCAGTTCTTAACAATAAAGTGCTATTGTTTTCATCTCCAGTAGTACATTTTTTGTCAAGAAATTTATTAACCTTTACAAACACTATTTTCACTCAATCATTCATAAAAAATGATTTATGATTAAATCTGTAATAAAACGATATAACATTCATCAATGCATTCAATAAGACCAGTTTCATCCATGGAACATAATAAACCACTTTAAAACAGCAGTTTTCATTCACGTCATATAAGGCTGTCAAATTAAAAGTATTCCTTATAATGGTTTGTTATCCAAGAAATCCACATTCACTTCATGTTACATGGTAGGACTGATGGATGGATCCTGAGAGTAGAATCTGACAGCAGATTCTGCCCCTTTATGGTCCACTTTTCAGTCTCTCAAACAAGTTTCACAACAGGAAAATATTTGTGAGCAGAGAAATCAAATTCAGGAGGAACCTATACAGAAGAGCAGAAAGTCGATCAATGTACGTACAAACATTCAGACAGTACACAAAGACTTTTTATTTGAGTTTCTCATGTTTGCTTGAGAAAAGGCAACACTAGATAAAAAATTGGTTTAATTACAAAAAAGTCAGGAACTAACGTGAAGAAAAAAAATTTTATTAGCTATTATTAACTCATCTCTAGGTTCACTGAAAACATGCTTACTGGCTGTTACCTATCTTCAGAGAATAGTTAATAAAGGAAAAGATCATGGGCCAAATTTTCCAGTCCCAGGGCCACATGGCAGTACTAGCCCATGAAATGAGAGTCAGCAGTAAAACAAGGCAGGAGTCACAGCCGATAAATGCAAGTAACAACGCAGAGCTTCTGTGTTCAATGTTGATACATTTCCTTTAATACCTGGTAATTAACTGATACCTAACGATGTAATTACTGAAGCACTCGCTTTTCTGAAGGCAGAGGGCTTTTGACTTTGTTTTGACACATTTTCTTTTCACCTCAAGTCACTCAGTAATTTGCACAGGGGATGGGGAGAAGGGAATGAAGGGCAAACTTTAGGAATTTTAAATCAAGAAAGTCTGTTTCAAAGTAAAATGGCAAGCTCCACTTAATTTATTTTTTGCCACTGAACCTCTTCTAGGACAATCTGATGAGTGTTCTGACTTTTTTGGTAATGATATTTATGCATTTCATTGAAAAAAAAAAGCTTTACAGTAATTATAGACCATTTATCACAACAGTGTACTTACCTTGGATTCCTTTTTGTGTCCTCCTGCCAATAACTTCATAACCACAAAGTTGGGTTTGGCAACCTTTAAAATTCTACTGACCTAAACAATAAGCAACATTAAGCTATCAAACATAACATCCATAGTCAAAATGTCCTTATATTACAGATATTAATAGGAACTTTGCACAATGTGTTATTTTATTACAGTTGAAAAACATGAGCAAATATACTTCTTTCTGTAACACAGAACTCGATTTCAGTCAACTCTGAAAACTTGGAAAGCCTGCTGCATCTTATTTTCATTAAAATGTAAGGACATGAGGCTTGTAAAGTGGGGTGTTTGCAGCATGGATTCTGAAACCAGCTGTCTGTATTCAAATTCCAGTTTAGCTATGAAACTTCTGGCAGGCGCTCTCATCTCTCTGCTCCTCAGTTTGTTCATCTTACAGATATGGGGTGTTACTAACTTACCTATTCTGCAAAGATTGGTTGTGAGGATTAAATGAGTTAATATGTATTACGAGCTGAGAACCATGCCTTGCAGGTAGAACGTGTCCTTTAAGGGTTACTGTTTCTGACCACCACTTGTCTAAGAGGCCTCAGACGAACCCATGAATAACAATGCAAGGAATCCTGCACTGCTCTCAAGGAGGAGCAACGTGCACAGTGAAGACCAAGGTCCCACAGCTGCCTCCTTGTTGACCTCTCCGGCAACACCCATCTCTTACGGTTCACGAACAGCCTCTCCTCAGCTCCAGATCACGTGTCCACCTGCCCAGGTAACCATTCCATTTGGGCATCCAGCAGGCACATCCAGTCCTCAGTGCCTGCCCTTCCTCCCCAGACCTGTCTTGCACCTGCTCCTGTTCCACATGTGTGGCACAACCCAGCCAGGTGCTCAGGCCCCAAACGCTGATGCCATCCTTGACCCCTTCTTTTTCTCACCCCACATCCAATCCATCAATCAATCCTGTTGGCTTGACCTTAAAATTAAAATACAAGGAAAATGCAACTGCTTCCAATTACCTCTGCCGTCACGCATCATCTTGCATTGGACCACTTCCAGGGCCTGCAAACTGGCTTCCGTGCCCTGCCTCCACGTATTGGCCCTACCGACCTATTTTAAGTACAGTGGCCAGTGAGCCTTCATAACAGAAATCAGATCTGGTCACTCCTCTGCTCAAGCCACCCCCAGTTCTTAGCTCTTCTTCAAATACTCCACATGCACTCGTTGCCTCAGCACCTTTACATGTCGATCCCTTTGCCTAGAAGGTTCTATCCCCCGATGGCCACATGACTTGCTTTTTCTCCTTCTTCCAGGATTTGCTCAAAGGCTGCCTTAATTTAAAAATGCCTAAATCTCCTCCTTTTCCCTACCTCCTAGGGCAGTCACTATCCCTACTCACAGCTTGATTTTTTTCTAGTATTTATAACCTTCCACTATACATTTTACTTCATAATTTATTCACTGTCTACAACCCACCACCCTCCTCTACCCCCAGGAGGGCAGGGATTCCAGTCTGGCTTTTGCACCACTGGAACCTACAACAGGGGTGGGGACATAGGAGGCGCTCAACAACTGTCTGTTGAATAAATGAATCAGATCCACTAAAAGAGATACACCATCCATTATAGGTACCTTCCTCTAATTTTTATATTTCCTCTTTAATTTTCTCTTATTATATAGTTATATATGATGAAAAATAAAGCTCTCTCCTATATCTCTCTTCCCCAACATACTCAGCTACTCTCCCAAGAAGCAGACACTGTTGTTCTTATCTTTCCAGAGAGATGTTCTGCTCAGATAATACTCCCACAGACATTTATACACTGAAATGGCAGCATACTACACACAGTGCTCAGTGCCTTGCTTTGTAAGCTTGTTATCTTCTGAAGAGCATTCCAATACAGTCTCTAAAGGTCTTCCCTGTCCTTTTCAAGGCTGCACAGCATTCCACTGAAGCATGTATCACACTTTAACAGTATCTGTTCATAGACACCAAAATCCCTTCATTTCTTTGCCATTAGAAATTCTGCTGCAGTAACTACTCTAGTGTGCGTGTTCATCACTTGCTCCCCTCACTTCCCACATGTGCACAGGAGTAAGATAAATCACAAGCAGGGGAACTGCTATGCCTATGCGTTTGCTTCTTGGCAGACATTGCTCAACTCCCCTTCTGTAGAGGTTGTACCAAGACAAACTCCCCCAGATGGTCTGTGTGTTACATGGGTAACTCATTTATAGAACAGATGCATTTCAACATAATTAGGTATACAGCAGATTATGAAAATCACAAAAGCCTGAAACTTAATATTTTGCAAGTTCTAAGCTCTGGAGAATATATCAAAATAAAGTTTTAAAACACAGTAAATAGCCTTTATTTCAAATGATCAAGTAGAATAAGGCCATTTTTATTTCCTGTGGGAACTGACCAGATCATCTTTCAGATTTAAGATTTATCTATTTTAACACTGTAAATTATAGATTAAAATAAAATATTTTAGATGTTAACATTACTGAAGTGTGGCTCAGGCTGGACTTTATTTTCTACTCTTTCTACTTTCTGGTTTAAGTCTTAATTTCTCTTTGCACTGACTTCTAAATTTACACAAAGATATTTACATCACCTTGTAAATAAGGTTAAGTTTAAGTCTGACAAGATTAGGTTAGCAAAACCACTGGAAATTCTTGGCAAAAGCATGACAGGCTTCATTTATTAGTACCAGAAAGCTCACTTAGAAAAGTGAACGGTTACAGAGCAGGATGATACTTCCTCCCAGGGTTTTCCCCTGGAATCACTGCGGCTGTCTCACCTCGGAGTCTGGGTTCGGGATGTTCTCCAAGATCACCTTAGCCTGCTGGAAGTGCTTGCTCGCTGCCACGTACAGCTCTGGAGACTGAGGAGGAGGGCTGTATTTACTGAGGTCGGACATCTCCTAAAAAGGGGGAAATACTATTACTCAAAGCATGCTTACTGTAAAACTCTCATTTTTAATTAAAGAATTCTACACTGACTATCCATTTCATACACACTGAAGCAAGCATTCAGCATATGTTCTTTTTTTCCTATGTGATATTCAATTCCATCTCCATACACTAGCTACCTCATATTATTCTCATACTTAAAATAACTGCATATGTGATCAGCGCATCCAAAAAAGCCAAATGACTTTCACACTACTTAAAACTGCTATTTTATCACCTTGCCCCACTGGTACAGCATTCGTTTCGTTGGGCTATTTCGACAGGACTGGGTCCCACGAGCCCGTCTCCGAGCAGGTCTAGGGCCGAGCGCGCGCCCGTGGGTGGGTCACCTTGAACTGCAGGTAGTGCACCGGCGGCGGCGTCATCACACTGCTGAACGGAGCAAACCTGTGCTCGTACCGCACCTGCTCACTATCCAGCTCAAACTTGGGCTTTCGCACTTTGCCGTCCATGTCAAACGCTACCATGGTCTCAAGAGAAAAGAGAATGAGGAAAAAAAGATTATGTCAGCATGAAAAAGTGGACATCCTTATTAACACTGAATAGAAAACAAGAAAACAGCTATTTACACATAGCTAAAACAACTTTAAGAATCAGAATCAGAAAAAGGCATTAGTATCCATTTTTATGTCATGTACCATCTTTTAGACAAAAAATTTCAAGATCCAGTGTTTAGCATATTACTGTTTTTTCATGCCTCTGCTTTTATAGTAGCTTTGAAACCTTCAAGGAAAAGCTGAAGAAACAAGTGACATAATTTTTATAAGAAAAGCATAGGTGCTGGTCTTCAAACATAAGTCCAACTTCTATTTTACATATACTTTAATATGTTACCTCAAATCATTTCTTTAATTGCCAAGTGCAACTTAAGAGTTAGAACTCACTATCTTCTGAAAATGCCTGCTCTTGTTTAAGCCATTCACTGTGGAGCTCGCCCCCTCCTAATACACTCCTAAAAAATCCAAACTCCATTCTTTCAAGGAAATCTTCCTTGATGAATCAGAAGTACAGTCTTCCTTTTCTTATTACCTGTGTCACATATATGTCACCTGGCCTGTCATTAACTAGACACTTGAGACAAAGATCATTCCTGATTAGACTTGGTATCCTGAAAGGCATTTGACACACAGCAAGGGTACAAATATTTGTTGAACAAATTGATGAAAACTAGGCTTGGAAAAAAAGGCAATTTTCAAGCAGATGATTATTAAGAACAGGTGAACTTAGGACCTGAAAAGAATCACAGCGAAGGAACCCTTTTAATTAAACTATGTAATAGCAATGCAGTTAAAAAGCAAAAAGAACTTCATTTTCAACGACTTACTTTAAACATTCCAGCACACATGTTCTGGTATGCCTGGCTCATTGTGATCTCTCGACTCAATGGGCGAACTGTAATTAGAAAGAAAATCACCCATACTCTTTCCCACTCCTTCTGTTATTTCAAGAGAAAATCTAATTTAAAAAATCTTCAACCTTGTTTACTAAATAAAATTTCAAATGGTGTGTTCCTACAGGCTACTTTTTATGGCCCAAATCAACAAAAAATATAACCAAAAAGCTAAACAATCACCATGTTCCCTGGTTAATAGCCTAAAATTCTAGCACGAAGTAAATTTAGCTTCTGAATTCACCATAACATTGAACTGCTTAAAAAGAAAACCCATGAACACAGTCAATGAATAACATCCGAACTATGGAAATACTAAGAAAATACTCTGTATTTTTTAAATTAAATTTTTATTATTTTATGCTTTGGAAATATTTTGTAATGATTATAGAAATAGCTGTATTCTTCCACAAGTGATCAATAACTAGACAGTTCCTTTGTGACATCCCTTTTCCCTGTGGTCACTGGGAGGCCACCAAGGTGCTTTGATCATCTTTCTTTGGTGACTGTGACAGAGCAACTTCACATCTACTTCCCTCTTGGGCTGTCAGCCTCTAGCCAGAAGACCAAGGTCTCCTGCTGCCTTGCTCCTTAACCTATCCTGCTTGCATGCTTATGTGGCTACTTCCTGCCCTTAGGGCCTCCGACATGTGGACTAGCAAGGAAGTAAAAGAAAAGCAAGGGAAGGAACCAAAGAGGCTTGTATCACTAATACTGTGACTCGGTTTCTACCTCAGCCTTTCTGATGAGCAGATGGGTGAGAAGTACAACATAAGGGTGAATTCACCCATGCCAAGGCACTGGTAGCTCTGTTTATTTGTAGAAATTAAAAAGGGCACTCCAATGTTACTTATTTCTTAAACTTGAAAATAATTGACAATACCTTTCTTCTTTTTCTTTGTTTTTTTACTGCTACGGCCTTTCTGCTGCTCTTCCATTATCCTTTCCTCTGCCATTTGAGAGCCATCGGCACGACTCAATGTGGACATCAACCATGCATAAAGGAATTCAGAGAGATACCTTAAAGGATACAAAATGTTAGTTAATAGTAGATGTCTAAATGAGATAGCTTTATCAAGACATGTATTGGTATTAATAAAGAGATATTTTTAATACTCTTCTAAAAGTCTTTAGAAAAAACAGATTACCCAATTAGATAATGATAGATTAGATCTTACAAGAAAAGAGCATTATAAATGAACTTTCCCTTTCTTATAGCCATAATTGTTGCCTTGCAATGTTGAAGTATTTCCTATCACAATGTGTTTTATAATTTTACAAGATTTCTTGATGATTATATATATATATATAAATCAAATGAATGCCCATTAAATTGGTTTTATTATAAAACACATTTCACCTGAACGTATTTAGTAAATAGTTTATTTTTCTGTTAATTAGAAAAGCAAATATAAGAAAAAAATTAAAAATTGCATGCCTTATATAAAACCATTCTAAAAAATGAAGAACATTCAGGCTTATAAATTACCTGAGTTTATTCAACAAGTGAAATGTGAAACAGATGATTCTGCCTGACACTAATTTTTCACAAGTTCAAACTAACCAACATTAGATTCTTCTAAGCCAGAAAAGCAACTCAAATCTAGGATATGAATATATTTACTTTATAATGTAATCCATAAAAAATAAAGGAACACTACTAACCATAAGCTAAAATCAAAGATTTGTAAGAAATTTTATTATGATCAGGGTTGAGTATACAATGTCTATTCCCAAAATGTTGTAAGGCAGGTTCAGGTTACAATATTAAAACACAAAAAAGAACATCTTAAAGCAAAACAAAACCAGTTAAAAGATACACCTGAAATGAATTCGGTACTGTATTTTAAAGCTAAACTGAGCACTCTGCTTCCTGGCAGCTAACACAAACCCAAGGAAAAGTATTTTTATTTTATTTAAAAAAGTATAATCTCATAAGGTAAGAAACCAATTCCTGGCAATGAATTCAAGAAAAGCATTTATTATAGTATCCTCTTATAGGCAAATAATTTTTCCCCCATCACACCCTGAGGGTTTATATTTTAACTCAATTCAAGGATTTATAGGGAACTAATGCTGCCTTCTAATTCTGACTATCCAACCCAAGGACAGTTGAGTGAAGAGGATACAGGTGACATGATTCAGGCCTTTCCTCTCTAATATCAGGTATGTCAATGAACTTTTAGTAAGTGTTTTATAAAAATGAATGCACAATTATTTCTAAGGAGAGTCAGAGTACTGATATTCTATACCAGTGGTTCTCAAATTGTGATCTCTGAACAGCAGCAGTTTACCAGGGAACAAATTAGAAATGCACACAATTGGGTCCTATCGCACACCTACTAAACCAGGCACTCCAGGGACCAAGGCCAACAAGTTGTACATTACTGTGCTTTCTGAGTGATGATGACACATGCTATAAAGTTCAAAAATCATTGTTTTGTGCTATAGGCAGAACTCAAATTTCTTTTGTTAACAAGAAGGGAATCTGCTCAAGTGTGCAGATAAATTTCTAATGGATTGTTTACATGAGTCATTCATTTACTGAATTTAGAGCCCATTGTTTGTGCCAAAAAACATACAAAAATTGTATTTTGACAAACCAAGAGGACAAAAGCTTCCAATCATCTGTCTCAAACCGCAAACAAAAGAACTTGAGCATGTTCCCTTATAGGAAGTTGGTTTGAATAGGAGCCTCTACTAGGAGTTAGTAACAAAATGTATCCCAAGTAGCTATATCAAAATCTGTTGGTAAAAGTTACTTGTTTTCTATATAAATGTTGGAGAGTATACCAAATAACATTCTTCTCATATCATCATAGTGGATGTTCAAGTTTCATAGTCAAGACTTATTCATAAAAGCCCTAGCAGGCATGAGGACACAAACTACATCTACAGCTGGGAAGGGACTGACTTTCCTTCCTTCACAGCAGTGACTTTAAGGAATATACAGTATCTTATTACTAAGTTAAATAATTTAAGTATGACTTAAAAAGATGAACTTCATATAGTAAGACCTAATTAAACTTAGTTGCTTATGATGAGTAACAATAGGTAATTATTATTTCAAAATTATCACCATAATTTGCCACTTAATTTTTTGAAAATTACCACCGGACTAAGAAAAAGATCCAAGGTATCTGAATTATTAGCTCTCAATTTCCTTTATTGCAGAGGCTTTTCCATGCCTAAAATATTCTCAAGTATCCTCGTACTAGCTTTCTTATCTCATCTCCAAGTAAAAAGTGAAAAACCTCTGCTGAGGATCATCTCTTAGCACCTCCTTCAAAGCTCCTGGGACAAATTTGCAAGTTACGCTCCCAGTGGTAATCTCAGCCATGATTTCTTCTCAGAAGGAAGATCTGGCTCAAATTTTGAACTTTATTTCAGTTAGGTACATTCCACAGCTAAGTACCTAGTATCATTAAAGTAGGGGCAAAATATGTGTTAATTTTTCTCCCTAGAAACAGATAAAAGCTCTTCAATTAATCCATTTAGTTTGCAGCCACTTTTATGAATTTCTAAGTAAGTTTTTAATGGCTGGAAAAAATAAATCTCTAAGGTGTTACAGATGCAGTTACAGATGTTCTAGCTCAAGATGATCTAGCTCTAATTTTCAATAGGTACTTTTCAATTGTCCACAACTAAAGTTAAAATACATTAAGTGAAAAAGTGTCCTGAAATTATATTGCTTTACAGATGCACTCTCAGATCTTATCTACCCTACCCACCACCAATTTTAACTTCAACTGTTCTCTTACCAATATATGTAGTAGTATTCGTGCATGCTGTAGAGTTCCAATTCAAAGCCACTTAGAAGATACTGTATCATAATTCGAAGATTATGGTAAAGAACCCAGGTACCTAAACAGGCCAAATGTTGCCTTTGGGGTTCCTGTTTCAACAGCATAGTGTGAAGGGCTGCATCAACTTTCTCTGCCTATCAGAATAAAATGTCATAACATTGACTTTCTTTTTAAGAGAATGAGAGAATTAAAAAAAAAACAACAACAATATATAAGCGGGAAATGTAAATTTCACCACCAAAAAAGCTCATACTTTCAAATGCATTTTTGTGTAAGTTTTACATTTAAACTTCTCATTTCACAATGGATAACATTTACCTAAAAACTCCTTAAGCTATAAACACACCCACTTTATAAGACAGAATAGAAATATATGGTGCTGGGTCTTATTATATTAGTCATATTATCAACTAATATTGCTGCTACTTACAAATTTACTTTAAAATTAATACATTTTTATTATAATGTAAACTTTCTATAAAATTACAGTTCCACACATATTTTATAATTTTCCTTGATTATCAAAGAAGTAATTTTAGATGTTTCTCAGTTTGGATTATGTTTCTCTTTTTATAAACTCTTTGGTATATGAAACTGCTACATTCTAAGTGAAAAGTAAATTCACCATATTGAAAAATTAAAATCAAAATATTATCCTAAAGAATTTTTAAAAATCTGGTCAAAGTATATTAATTGCTTTATTTTAGAAAGGAGGGCAACTTTTTGGCTCTTACCTCATCTTGCAAGGTAGCAAATTCCTCAAGAATATGACCGAGCTTATCTCTCTGTCGAGCCCTATTATGTCCGTGGATCTGAATAAGACTACAGAATGGCTGAAATACACAGACAATTTGTTACCTGTCAATATGAAATTCCCGGATACTAAAGAATATTCTAAGTTTTCAAAATTTAGTTTAAGGGGGAAAAAATGCTGTGTATATAAAATCATGACTATGTTCATTTTTTACATAGCTGATTCTTTTCAAGGATGCTCAACAACCAGAATTTATCAGTAGCTAGAAGAAAGTAGCTGTTTATGAAGCTGGTTTTCATATGGCAAAAATATCTAACTTCAATCTTTAGGTATCTTCCCACAATTTCAAGAAGACAGTTTTTTTCTGTTTATTTTCAGCCAAAAGCCCATGTTCCAGGCTGACATTTAAGTATGATGTGCTGCTTTAAATGAAGCAGAATGCCGACTAAGTACAGGCTTGATTAATGGCTAGTACTTGTAAACCCTGACTTAAAAGGTTCTTCTATTCCATCTCTATCTGTATCATATAAAATACTAAAACATTTCACTAATTAGACAACAGACATGAATGGTAGGATGCTCTACTTTTAGAAGTATGAATTCTAAGATTTTTTAAAGAATAATATTGTTTTAAATTTGTATGCTTTTTTAGATAATCTCATTAGACCAATACTAGCCTTATAAGAAGTACAGAGGTAGTACCAATATCTCACTTTTTAAAGATTGGAAAGCTTATAGAAAAGTAAACTGATTTGTCTGTAAATCTTAGTGATAGAAATTAAATCTAAAAAAAAAAAAAAAAAAAAAAAAGAAATTAAATCTGGCTTTTTACTGATTCTCCATTCCACACGCCATGCTGCCTTCCTATATTTAGTAGTTGGAATTAGGCCCAAAAGAGCGGTCTGGTTGAGTTCCTTAAATGTTTACATAATTAAATAAGAATGATTTATAATTAATAATTAATCTACTAAAAGGTTTGTATTTTTTCCTAACTACTTGAAATTTGAAAAAAGTTTGTGATCTCATCTAAATAATTTTGATTTTACTACACTCCTGCTCATTAGGTAGTACAAAGATAAGTGCACGGGATGTCACAAATATTCCTTGTTTTTAAGGTCAAAGCAAATGAAGTTTTTGAGCCCATCTGCAAAAAAATGTGACTACTACTGATGTTTTCCCAGATGGGGTCATAATTATCCTGTTTCTGTGGTCCTCGAGGGTTATAATAAGAGGGCATTAATAGGTACCTCAGTATCTACAACTGCCAGGAAAACTATAGGCTATGAAGCTATCCATAGAGTGTAAAAGGAGACAGAAATTTCCTACTTATTCAGTGAAACGAAGCAGAAACGTCAGATGAAAAAAATAGCACAAATGAATGCTACTGAAGGAATTACACCTCATGACTTTCAAGGGATCCATAAGAAAAATTATGATCCAAATTGTACTTCTTACCCGAACACAGTGAGTAACAAAGGAGTCAATACAGTCCTTAGCCTGGTGATTATTATATAGGCAGCACCTGTAAGATAATAGGCATGTCATTAAAAGCAAACTATTTGCCTACAAAAAGAAACAATGATTACTGTCAGTGCTGCCAACAGGGAAGAAAAAAAAGAGGAAAAGGAGCCAAATACATTACTAAGTGGAAGACTCCTAGCATTAGATTAAGAAATATTTCATTATTACTGTGCTATTCACACAATAAATGTACAGTATTTCCAATTCCTTTAATTCTCTATTTGGACAATTAGAGTTGGAGTCAGTAAGATCAAATTAACAAGGAGAGAAGGAAAATGCCAAAGTTCCAATTTTTCATGACCCTACTACAATGTCAACAGGTACCCTCATGTACTATATTCATTACACTAATTAAAAAGAAAATACTACAGAAGCCTAAGTTTTTCAATGTATTCACATTTCCAACCACTGGCCAAAATTGTCACATTAGAAGCAAAGACTTTCTGCTGGTGCACTGAAAGCAATGGATAACTTGCTTTGCTTAAGTGTCTGCCATAATTGAACGCTCTGACCAGAGCCTCAGAGGTACCCAGAGTGATGGCCATGGAAGGGACAATAGCCAGGAGGAGAGGCAGAACACCTGGAAGAGGTGGTGGCAGAACAGAAGTGCTGGAAGTTCTGCATCATCTCTAACTCCAAAGTGAGAAAATTACTTCAGGAGACTAACGTACTTAGAAAAAAAGACTTCTCTGGATCTGAAAATTATGATTTTCAAATTAAAAAATTAAGTAGAAGTAGGATGCTCACCAGTAGCCTTGAAGAGCAAAAAAAGAACTTTCTCAAAACAGAGGACAAATAACAAAGATAATTGTTATAAGGAATATGGAGAAGAGATCTAGAAGACTCAGTACGTGATGAGCTCCAAAAAGAGGAAAGAGAAACAGATGAAGGTGAGGCAATGATTCCATAAATAATAAGGAAAAAAAGATCTAGTTGGCAGCCTTGAGGCTTTAGTGACTGAGTTCTTGATAAGACTAGTAAAAGCACACATGAACATTCTGTTAAAACTCATGAACTCCTAATATATAGGCATACCTCATTTCATTATGCTTCACTTGGCTGCACTTCACAGATACTGCATTTTTTACAAACTGAAGGTTTGTGGCAACTCTGTGGTGAGAAAGTCTGTCGGTGCCATTTTTCCAACAGCATCTGCTCACTTCATGTTTCTGTGTCTCATTTTGGTAATTCTCAAAATATTTCAAACTTTTCATTATTCACACTTATTATGGTGATCAGTGATGGCAACTCATTTAAAACTCAAGATAGTTCCATTTTTAGCAGAATGTTTTAATTAAATTATGTGCATTGTTTTTTCAGACATAATGCTACTGCACACTTAGTAAACTACAGTATGGTGTAAATTTTATATGCACTGGGAAACAAAAAATTCATTTGACTCACTTTACTGCAATATTTACATCATTGTGGTGGTATGGAACCAAACCCACAGTATCCCTGAGGTATGCCTGTAAAGGTGAACTCTACAATCTCTCAGAAGGAAGTGTTGTATCACTTACAAAGGAAAAAAATAATCAGATTACAATCAGATTTCTTATCTGTAACACTGGGATTTTGAAATCACTGGAACAACATCTATGGACTACCATGCAAAGAAACTTGCTATATACTCAGTCAATTCTTGGTATTGTGGTAAGTATGTTCTATAAAGTTGGAAACTGAATTACAGAAACACTGCTGCTAGGATAACATACAGGATTAGGTCCCTACCAGCTTCTGGTCACAACATTTTCAACAACTAAATCAACACATAACTTTGTTTTATAATACGTATTTCTGCTTAAAGACACCTTATATAATGTTATTGTTGATTAATTAGCATCAAACTCATGCCTGTGCAAAGCTTACCTAACACACATATTCTCTCTGAAAGGCACACCAACCTTCTTGTGCTAAGAAATGCTGAACAGAAAATCATTACACTTGCAGGCCATTTAAAACTACAAAAGCACAACAAAAAGCACAAAAACATGAAAATGTGACACCTTTCCTTCTGCTATTGGATCAGTTGTCGTGTCTACTAACTTTATCTCTGCAGTGTTTCTTGAATCTGTCCTTGCCTTTATATTCCTAGAATTTAATCCTTCATGATCCCTCCCCTGTACTACTGAATTAGCCTAGTTAAGCACTGAACACTTTGCCTCCCCTATCACTACCAGATTTTTCCTATTAAAAAATACGTACTGTACTAATTTCCTCCTAAAAACTTGAGTTCTCCTGGCTGACTATAAAATAAAGACCAAACTTTACCAAAGCATTCAAGACTCTTCTTGAGTTTCATCCCAAACTACCTTAACTATCAAGCTCCCATTAGTCTCTGTTCATTCATTCAGCAAAGATTTACTGTGTGCTTACTTCATGCCAGACACTGTTCTAGCACCTATGACACACCAGTGAACAAATAGCCAAAACTACCTGCCCTGGCCTGTGGAGCTTATATTCTAATGGAGGTTTCAGGAGGGGTGGAAGGGGGCTGGTAACAGGGAAATAGAAAACTAAACATAATGAAGAATTGTATGTCTCAGGGTCTGCTTCTTGGAAACCCAACCTAACAGAGGAAGATACCAGAGTTTTAAGTGAGATGTGGCATGATATATTCAACATGTTGAATGTTGAACCACCACCTCTTCTTAAAATATTTAATATCATACATAGTGTCTTCATACATGCTTGTTTCTTTGCTGAGAAATAACAACTCCTTCCTTCCCTTCCCATCAGAAAGACTCTCTTTATTTTCCAAAATGCCAAGTCAAACAATGAATTCTTTCCACACGAAATCCTTTCCAACCTCTTAACGACAGCATGTTTTCAGGGCAGTGACTCTATCCAAACATAATTTAAGGATCAATTATCTATATTTTTGATTCTACTTGATTTGGATCATTGAGAAGAGACCTTATTTTTTATAATAATTTCCCAACATGCTTACCTCCCATAGTACATTGTACACAGTAAGGGTCAATACAACATGCTGAATTTCTGATAACTCCTTGTTAGTTTTTCTTCTCCTACTGGACCTAAGGTTAACCTCCTAAAAACCTCAGTTTAAACCGAAACAATATGTGGCAGAAGTCAATTAATTTTAACATGATTGAGTTTTTTGTGTTTTTTTATATAAAGACTTCATTCCAATCAGTTTTATGCATTGGCTAAAAAGGAGCACAGAGAATTTGGGCTTTTAAGAAAAACACACATGCCACAAAATGGCTTATGAAACTTACTTTGGGGAGAGCACCGGAGGGCTAACAAAAGACCGAAGCGCATCTTTCACCATGTCTTGCATGAGGTGGGTTCCAAAGACCTTTTTGTTATCTACCAGGAAAGTGGTCTTGAAACAAATGTTAGGTATTAGTAATGCTGTCACATTCTTGACATATTGTACATATATTTGTCATTACTGTGACTTGAGTGTACTTCGTATAAACACCACAGAACAGAGTTTAAAATATAAAAAACTGGTAGAAAATTTGTACCCCCTCAGCCCCACAACAGGTACTACTTATTAATCTCTATTTAAGATGTATTCTAATGCAGGAGAATTAAAAAACGTGCAGAAAAAAAGTCAAGAGTAGTAATACTAAGTCAAAATGACTAGTGTAAATATGTTAAATAAGCTAGTATGTAAGGAAGGGCTTCATAAAATATATGAAATATTAAATAATTATGAAATATTAAATGGCTATAAATATTAAGCTAGTTGATAACCTTTATCTCTAATGAATGTTTTGGAACACAAACTTTCAGAAAATGGAAAAATATATTTAAGGTAACAAATTATTACATTTAAAATAATAAATTAATAACAATTTGCATTTCATTTCCTCCCTTTAATGATCTCAGTGTATTTTTCTGAAAATAATTATCATCTTTTTATTGAAGTATAGTTGATAAACAATATTACATTAGTTTCAAGTATACAACACAATGGTTCAACAGTTACCCATGATTTTAAATCTTCACCCCCCACTAGTGCAGCTACTGTCCATACACAAAGATGTTACAGAACCACTGGCTATATTATCCATGCTGTACTACCATCACTGTGACCAACATACTACGATTGAGAATTTCTGTGCCTCTTTATCCCCCTCACCCTCCTTACCCACCCACCCCAAACCCTCCCCCATGGTAACCACCAGTCACTTCTCAAGGTCTGAATCTACTGCTATTTTGTTCATTTTGTTTTATTTTTAGATTACACAAATAAATGAAATCATATGGTATTGGTCTTTTCCCACCTGGCTTATTTCATTTAGCATAATACCCTCCAGGTGTTCTTTTACCTTGTTATTTCCTTCCTTCTGCTTGCATTGAGTTTAATTTGCTCCTTTTTTTCTTTTTCTTTGTTTTTTTTTAAGTAGAAGCTTATTCATTTCAGACCTTTCTTCTTTTTCTCATACTAACATAACATCTAATGCTACACATTTCCCTCTAAGCACTGCTTCAATTGTATCCCCCAGATTCTAGTATGTTACATTTTAATTTTCATTCAGTTCAAAATATTTTCTGATTTCCCTTGAAACTTCCTTTTTGATCCATGGGTTTTTTAGAAGGGTGTTCATTTCCAAATATTTCCAGCTATCTTTCTGTTACTGACTACCAGTTTAATTCTGAAATAGACAGCATACTTTGTACAATTTCAATTGTTTTTAAATTGTTTCATGGCCCAGGATATGATTTTGATAAATGTCTAACACTCTAAGTCAATACTTTTATCAAAAAAATTTAGCATTAAGTGTGGAATATCCTTCAAAAGCATCTACTCTTTTCCCATCAATAAAACAATATCAACACACATATAATTTAATGTTTAAAGAAGTATTTTGATGTTAAGTATAACTTACTTGTAATAGAGATCTTGACAGAACACAAGGTGATTGTTCACTAAATTCACAGAAAAAATCCTAATAGAGAAAAAGTAATGTCATTAATAGATTAAATAAAAGCTGAAAACTTTGCATACAGAGCATAATTTGTACTAGATCTGGCAATGATATATTACCAGAATTAAAATAGAACAAATAGTTAAGACCACTTCTATTGGAATTTCTAATTATATTAATGGGACAATGGATAATTTTAGAACCTTTTTAATGAACTGACCAATAACAGTATTCTATGATACCAATATAAATTTGTACACCATGAAAATAATATCAAAATAATTTACTACTAATGGCAGAAGTTTACTTCTCTTTAACAGAAATAATACCAAGTGACCAGGCCAACTGGATTCCTATTACTGACTCTTCTGGACTCTGAGGAAACTATACATGGCTTTGCACAAAGGTTTAAAAACAGTTAACTGAAATGTTAACTTCTGTAATTGCAGGATAGAGTAATTTATCATCTTTATATTTTTCTGCATTTTCCAAATTTCATAGTTAAGCAAAAATGTATGTATTTTAATATTTGGATTTGGGTTAGGACAGGTGTCTGGGCTTGAGGACAGCTATGGTATTGCTGAAGGCTGGCAATGAGAGAACAAAAGACAGGGAACCTACAACTCCTCCCTTGGAAACAGAGTTGCTGCCCAGATGACCCCTAGACAATTACAGATGGCACTTTTTCGCACTGAGTCCTCCACTGTAGCCTAAGGATCCCCTCAATGACTCGGAGCTGGTATTAAAGATGAACCTATCTGCCACCCAAGTCCATCCAAGAAAGGCAATTATTATTATTGGACTTGGAAAGTTCTTGGTTATTTTATCCCTAAAATGAGACAGGGGAAAAGTGGGAGAGGGGAGGGTAGAGGAAGGAGAGTGGGAGTAGAAGGAAGCAGTAGGGGCTGGTAGAGAGGGAAAAGGAGGGGGAAGATGTTTTTCAAGGGCTCACTCAAGTCTCCCTATTTTAAAAAAAGGTTTCCTTTTTCTCCTCAAATTGTTTTATCTTCAGGTTATTATCTCAGGATCCTTGACTTTTCTATATCATTTGAACAGCCAAGCAGCAATCTTTTAAATTCCCTCCTCTTTTAAAGGAGACAAAACTTGAGTTTTGCAGTTTACCATCTTTTTCCACTGACGGTAGCTCCTTTATTGCTCTTCTTCATCCCAAATCTTAAGTATGGAAAGCCCTTGTCTCCTTTTCTTTCTATATTTGTTACCCCAATGATCCTCAATTTAAATGGATGCTCTGCCAAAATCTATCAAGTTTCTCCAGTCAGTTCACTCTCTTTTTTCATAATTAACTTTTATACCAAGCTTACTCCTCAAAGCACATATTCTCCACCAGAGAGATGTCTTCCCAGTCAACATTACAAAGAAAATTATGTCACCTATCTGAAAGGAAATCCCTCAACATGAGCCTCTAAACCTTTAACTGCACCCACATCTGCACCCAGATCCTTGCCCTGGCCACATTCACAGTGAAGCCCTCCACTTTCAGGGAGGACTCCATTCCTTCCAGTCTTGTGAGGAACATGACTCCCTACCCATTACCCATCTTAGTCTCTCCTCTCCACCAGATCCTTTCCATTTACATTTAAACAGTCAAGTTCCTCCCACCTTTCAAAAGAAAAAAAACCTGTCACATGATCCTGCATCTCCCTCTCAGCTGCTTCCTTCTCAGCCCAACTTTCTGAAAGGGTTGGCTGTACCTAGGGTCTCTACTTACTAAAGTTCCGCTTATCTTCCAATACATGCTAACCTGGCTCATTGCTCTTGTCACCACCGTCCTCTGTCAGTAAATTCAGTGGATATTTGTTTGGACCTTATTCATTTCTTTCATTTGAGCTCTCAGCAGCATTTGACAGGACTTCCTTCTTGAAAAACTTTTTAATTGATTTTCATGAGCTTCTTTCTCTTTCTGTAGATTCAAACTTTAGTTCTAGACTGTCTTCTTTTCCCAATCTATATAATTTTACCCATTCTCATGTTTTAACTAGTACTTATAAAATTAACTAACACAGACCTCTAAACTCTATCCACATAGTCAATACCTATTCAATATTTCTACTTAAATTTTTCAAGAGCATCTGAACATCAGCTTCACCTAACTCTCAAGTTCTCCTATTTCAATGAACAGCAACATGGTGATCTAGATTTCCAAGTCAGAAATCCAGAGACCTCCCCAAGAACTCTCTAATGTCCTATATCTAATGCATCACCAATATTTTATCATCCTTAGTTCATACGTAGCTCTAACTCTGACAACCTCACATCATCTCCCTATCATCCTTCTAGCTCAAATTACCAACTCTTGGACTGTAGTAATGGTTTCCTAATTTATCTCCCTGTGTTTACTCTGGTACCTTCCAATCTTGTCTCTACAATGCATCCACATCTTTGCAAATTGTTAACACACTTGCTACGTGTTCTAGCTCCTTTTCTTCAGATGGCTTACCCTGGTTTGTAATTCTATAATCATTTTTAAAATTATGAAATTATGAAATAGATACTAATTTCTATTTCACACTGTACCATAAGCTCTATGACATGGATGATATGCTCTTGTATGTTATAGAAAAATACTGACATAGAGAAATGTATGAATGTCAAGATAGTATTTCAAAATATCCATTTATACATATATACTGTCACACACAGAAATGATTGTCAGAGAGAGAGGCAAAGTTAGTTTTAAAAAGATTGAAATAACAAATACCAAAATATTAATTATGACTATATCTAGATAGATGGAATGCTGGATGATAGTTTATGCTTTGCATATTTATGCATTCAAAAATTCTGATATTTTGCATGCTAGGAAAAAAAACATAATGGCAAGTGGGAGGTTATAGAAACTAGTGAAGGAAATTCATAAATTAGAAATCCAAAAGATGACACTTCTGACAGCCATTGAATAACTGGCAAGATACCTAGTTTAGATAAGGTAAAAAATGGACTTTATTGAATGTATTTATCCTGTTAGGGATGTGTACTAGCAATAAGAAATGGAGTACAGATGAGCTGTACAAGTGGGCCCATATACATTCATCCAGCCAGCCAGCACTGCCAAACGCTTTCTTTGTGATAAGCACTGTGCTGACACTGGCACACGACGACAGGCAGAAGCAGTACAACATATACTCTACACGTATTATTGAATGGGCAGTGTTACCAGCAGGCATTTAAACTGTCTCTAGTTTTTCAAGATTGTAAGTGGTGATGACCAAATAACTTTTCTGTGCAACTTTGCACATATCTCAGATTATTATTATCTATGCTAAATTTCTAGAAGGGGACTTCCTAGCTCAGAGCATACACATTTTTAAGACTTTCTTGAGAGAGAGCCACAGGAGTACATGACAGTTACAATGCCCCTTTATCACATTAAATATTACTATGCTTTTCAGTCTAGCTGTTATAAACTGCATTTCTTCAATTACTAGTGAAGTAAGGCAAATTTTTCACGTTTACTTCTTTCAGGCATATGTGCGCATGTCTTTCCCCAATTTTCCACTGGGATACTTACCTTTATCTTTTTGCTATACTAGCATTCTTTATAAGCTGGCACTCTATCCTAATAAAAGGTTTCTTCCACAGATCCACAAGAGCTGTTTGGTCTTTCCCCTTCCTAATTTTAATCCTTTCCTCAACAGCATGCCTCTGCCACACTCCCCACTACCCTGACCCTCCTCTGTCCCAAGAACCCCAGAGATCTAGATTCTCCTCTTATTAAGACTTCTTCATATCCAGGGCCAGCAGTCTGGGCCTGGCTCCCCAGGTCCTCTCTATTATGGTGTGTCACATGCATCCACTGCCCAACTAGGCAATCCATAATCTTCTGCCAAAATATCAAATTACAGCTGTTGCATTTACATTCTTATTGCAAACCACATTTATTTGGTAAACACAAATATATACCTAGGTAACTATTAAGAATCAGAAAAAGTAGATTCAGCACAGTAAGAAAATTTTCATTCTAATTCTAGATATGCCACTAACCAATCATCTAATTTGGCTTCAAACTTTAGTTCGTTTAGCTGTACAATGAACTGGGTATGTCTGTGATCTTTCTGACCTTTAAAATCCTATGATTCTTATGATAGAGTAGGGAAAAAAATGACTAAAAAGAAAGCAAACACAAAAGGAAGTAACAGCATAATCAGTAGAAGTTTCATTAAGGAATGAACACTTATGATGGGCTTTAATGACAGAGAATTAGTGGAAGGAAAAATAAAGTTATTACAGGAAAGGGCACAAACAGAAGCACAACTTTGTGTCTCACAGGCTGCTGCTCAATTCTGGGAATATAAACTAGGTAACCTGTCACCTCAAGGAACCCAGGTACAGAAGCAACCTGGAACCAACAAGGAAGAATTCAGAGAGAAAAATGACACGGGGCTAGGAATAACATACTCGGCAAGCAAGGGCAACAATAGTCAAATGCTTATTTATGCAGTCATGAAAATTAAATTAGCGTACTTAGGTCCAACAGTATTATTCTGCATATTTTCTACCTTCCTACTAAATTCATATAAGTGTTGCTTTTCTATGTTTTAACTCATAAAAAAGATTAGTCAAAATATGCTAGCTTAGAAGTGTACCTACTAAGGGGGAAGAAAGCACGTTATGAAGACTCACCTACAAAGATGTTTATCTTAGTATTGCTTAAAGCAGTAAAACACAGAAAATGACTTACCTGTAATTAAATATGAATGGACTGAAAAAAACTGTGATATATGCTTAGAATGGGATACCATGAAGGCATTCGAATAATACAGAAAGATGAAAAATTATTGCTTATGATACAGAGATCAGTAATTTAAAGAAAGCAGGCTACCAAATGCTATGATCCAATATTTGTATGAAAAACATATTGGGTGTGTATCTGTGTATATCACACAGATATACATACATATATACACATACATATACATTTATATAAAAGGTTTTGAAGACAATCCAGGGTTCAAAATCCTATTCTTAAAACTTGAGTGACTTACCTAAACTTTAGTTTCTAATGTTTAAAATAGATAGTATGAAATCCTTATGAGGATTAAATAGGGGGAAAAAAGCATACACACTAACCCCCCCCACACCACTTAATCCTCTAGCTATCACAGAAAATAGGTAAGCTTATTTACCCTTGGGACAGTGAGTCTCTAAAAAGTAATAAACTATTCTGTGTTAAACTCAAAGTTATATTCCAGAACAGAGATTTTTACTTACCAGGATGCAATGTAAATTTGTTAAATTGACCACCTCACAGACAGTTTTTATTCTTTCTATTAACCTTGTAAAATAGTTGACCATTTCTTCCCTTTTAATTATTTTTGCATATCGAGGGAAGGTAGGTGGAAGTAGCCTCTGGTTAACAAGGGGCTCAAAACCCATCATAACTGGATGATCTAAAAAGAAAAAGAAGAAAGATTTTCAATGTTTCTCTGAATTGTAAACCTCAAATACTGCTAAGTATCAAAAGAGGTCATTTTCAAAAACATCTCCAAATCCAAATCACAGTGCTCTCTAAATGGATTTTATAATTTATAATGAATATACCTATATATAAGGACTTTTAAAAATGAGATAAGCAGATTTAATAACCTAAGATTGTGCTTCCCACTTACATGGGGCGGTAGTAGTGAAGGAGGGGTTTGTACCTCAAAATGGCCTCCAAGCCAAGAATAGGATAAAACAGGGTCAATATAATCCCTCAAAAAAAAAGGCAATCCTCACTAACCATGAGATTGTGGAGAAACATAAAATGGGAACATGGGAACACAAATGTAGGCTTGTCTTCCTTCCATTACTGAGCAATAGAATCAACTCAAACTTAGCTCCCTAATAATGCAAAACAGTGGGGAACAGTCCCTACCCACACCTGACCCCCATGAGTCTGGGATGCATTTGGTATTGAGATGTAATTGCAGAAGATCACAATGCTGTAAAAAAAATAACATATTACAAGAGCCCTAAGGGTGAGTCCCTCTTTCCCATTCTCTGCTGGTGATCTCACTCTTCACACTAGCTCAAAGCTCCACATTAAGCCATTCTCAACTTGAAATCTAAAACGAGGATGTATATCCCTGAAAGAAAAAATGATTAAGAATTTGGCACTCAAAAGGTCTTCTGGGGGAATACAAATTAAGAATAAAGAAAAATAGTTTTAGATGTCAATGAAAGATAAAATTAAACAGGCATCATTAAGAATTAAAAGCAAACAAATACCTAACTAAATTTTAATAATGCTACTGAGACATACATCATAATTGTTGCTGAGGATCATGCAAATAAAGATGTTCCCCAGAGAACCTGGCCTTCTTCCTCCTTTCCATACTTAAGTCTTCTCTGTCTGAAGTTATTTTTATATAAATTTCAATTTAACCAGTGATTTCAAGACTAAAATAATTAGCCTACAATCTTTCTCCTGAGTTCCAAACCTATGACTTCTAACTACAGAATGGACATTTCCATCTTGGCATCCCACAGTATCTCAAAAGGCACATGTCCAAGAGCTACCTTTTATCTTGCCCCAAACATTGCTTCTCCTCTTATATTGACTTTCTCAGTAAAATGACCCACTGTCCTTACCTCTTACCTCATCTGCTTTATTTCATCAGTCCATGTCTAGGTATTCCACTTTGTGTCTATTGATTATCTAATCTCCCACTTCACACTTACTGCCAGTGAAACAAACTAGCTTCCCTGCATTGCCTGTCCCCTCACAAATTAATCTTACACTGCGAATTAAAATACACTGCCATCTCAACTGTCTTAACTAAATTACAACCTGATTCTGTTACTGGTAATGCCCTGAGCAGCTCAAAAGTCTGTTTTGACCCATTTCTACTTTAAGATCCTAAGGTTTCCAAACCACCTCCAAAGTTGTTTCTCAGTTAAATTCCAGGAAGAGATGCAATTGCTTACTGTTCTGAACCAATCTGGACCAAGCCACAGAAGTGACACCTACACATATGAACCAGGAAGTGTCCAAGAGTTGCCTCATTATCATAGTAAAATCTGCACTAAAGGGGGAGCTGCAACACAAATCTAGGCACAGCAATGTATGTAGAGATGTTTTCAAACTGCCCCTGTGTGAATTTACAACCACCTCTACATATGATGACAAAATCTTCCCTTTATGGAGCCACAGCTTTGGAAGTGATCCTCCATGGTCTCCTTATTTGCTGCAAAAAAATTTACTTTCTGTGATTACTTCTGGTGAAGGTTTTTGCCTTCAACTCATCAAGGAGCAAAGTCATACTGAGTTGGCAACAGTTTCACTCTCCTAATCCAAAAAGTTTGTTGAGTCTCTTTTATATACAGTAAAAAGTCTCTGGTTGATTACTGGAAGGTGCTTTACAAATTTCTAACACTATAGAAAAAAAATTTGTACTTCAATGGACCACTATGCATTGTTAGATTGATTCTGTGGGAGCTAATTAATATCCATCAGTTGTAGGTAACTGATGGACATTTGTAAATTCCATCTTGTCTGGTAGAGAATTCAATGGACTTCCCACTCTACAGAAAGGTTTTACCTCCACTTATAATTTATTTCAGCATTCCATTGCTCCATATAAATGTGTGTTTTAAAACTTTTCGTGTCTGGTTATGTCATTGAGTAAGTTTAACAAAATCCTTAACACATTCCTTTTTTTAATCTGCGTGAGTCATGGTTTTTTTTGTGAAAATCATCTTTTAATATTCCCTATTCCCTACACACCATAAATTATAAGCAAGCATGGTGGCTTACAAATATGTTCTATTATGCCTCTTTACGTAAAGTATTCTACCTGTGAAATCTACCCCTTCTTAGCCTGGGAGACTTGGAATAGCTTGAATTCCCTCTCATCCCTGGTCCTCCTCCACACTGTCTAGGTGGGATTAGATCACTTCTCCCTGTCCCTGAGTTCTTCTGAAAGCAGGAACTGTCTGTGTTCCAAGCACCAAAATGCCTGGCTCCTAACAGGCATTGCATACATGTTTTCTGAATGACAGATATGCATGCTCAAAACAAAAAGACTGCTACCACTAAAATAAAATAGTTTGAATTTCTGATTTGTAATACTTCACTTAGAACCAGGGTAAAAGTAGTAACAACCAGGTTGTAGGAAGCTTCTTTTATATAAGGAAAAAGACTGGTTGGTTCCTGGAAGGTGCTTTACAAATTCCTGCTAACCCTACAGAAAAAAAGTTTTGTACTTCAATTTTGGCTTTGGGCTTCAATGATAAATGCACAGAATCCAGACACTTAAACTGTATGTTAGACTTTTATTTTCCCTCAAAGTATTCTAATATGCATCTAAAATTATTACCCAGGAATATTAGTATGTTAATAATACAGGTATGTTAATTAAAATACCTATTTTAAGGCTTCAAACCACACACAGAAGATAAATAGATAATAGCCAGTCATGAAAATCAGTATCACCATGAGGAGTAGTAAACACTAATGGGAAACAGGTATCAAATACAAGATACTTGGTAGTACATTTATTTTTACACAACCAGAAAGTGCAATATAAAACAATATTAACTTCTGAAACGAATTCAGCTGTCCTGTAGACTACAGGGTGTTTAGCAGCATCCCTGACTCCTTCCCACTAATGCTGGTAGCATCCCCCATAATTATTAAAGCAAAAATGAACCCAGACATTGCCAAATGTCCCTGGGAGGCTCCAGGTGAGAAACTCTGGTCTAAACAAATATAAACAACTTTAATTCAGCATGGATAAGCCCAGGATGTAACAGAAGCATCTAATCCATGGAAAAATTAAACAAGACGACTTCCTAGAAGTGAAGGCTAAGAAAGACCTATATGATGAATCATTCAAAGGACAAAAGGTTAGAACAAAGTATTCCAAACATATTAAAGGCCGAGAGGACAGAGAATATGACTCCTTTTCTTTTTTCCACAGGAAGCTGCAATTTTCCGACTCATAGTTTCTCCAGACTCAGTTAGTAAAAACAGATGCATATAAATTGAGTGGGAACCAAGTCCTTATGCATAAAATTATAAGTTATCTGCATGCTTTTTCTCCATTCTCCACATACATTTAAATTTCCCCTCTACATTTTTCTGGACCTTGTTAATGGTTAGTGGGTAAAGTGGTTCCCAGGAACTATTTTGAAGTTTCAGCTGCTGTTGAATCTCATGTATAAGGACTCTGTAACCACCCTATGCAAGACATGAAAACTTGCCTAAATAGAAAAGAGTGTAAGAACTGAGCTATTTTAAGAAACTGAAGTAGTTATTCAAGATACAGAATAGAGTTGAGCAGGAGAGGGGCTAAAATCCACGCAAGAGTTTGCATTTGGTTTGATGGTAACATAACCTAAGAAATGCTAAAAGCGTTACCATCCAAACTCCTCCCAGAATAAACTGTTTTAATATTTTCCCATTATATATCATAAATCTCTACTGTACACTTTATCTCAGACTGTCTTATATAAAATAACATGAACAGCTCTTACTAAATGAGCTCAGGAAACAAGATAATTCATACCACTTTCTATGCAGCATGTTCTCTGCTCAATAAAATTTTCTTGAATTGAACTGGACACAGATCAGACAAGAAAACTTCTTGACTCTCATCATTTTACAACTCTGTGGGTGTTCAAAAATTATCTTGGTTTTCCAGTTAAAATACTTCCTAAATACAATGTTTCTCAGTACAAGAATTTCAAGTGAGATTTTCTCCTCACACTAGCATACTCTAAACCAGTATGCTAGCACTCTTAAAAATAAAATAATAGTTTAATTACTATTTTCAGAACATTGTAGCATACTGGTTTAGAGTGTTTTAGTTACTAAAAATTCTTGTTAGATAACCAGTCTTCATTAATAGCAGAAAAGTATTACAAACAGCACAAGATCCTTAGATAAAAGATTCATAGTAACAATGTACTTTGACTTAACTCCTCAAACTAAGTTATTCTATTAATTAGATGCCAAAATTAAAGATCTGGAAATTAGTCAAGAGACATAGAAACATTCTATCATTTTTAGACGACACACCTCTCCTAAGTTACAAAGGTAATTTATAGTCATATTTACTGAAATAATTCGTTTTGGATGCTCTGATGTTGGAAAGAATTATGGAAAAAAATGCAGAAGCTGTTGAGGATCTGTTGTGATTCTGCACTTATTGACTACTAATATCATTTTATAAAATATGCAACATTATGCTACATGAAATAAGACAAACATAAATGAACAGATATTGTAGAGCCCACTTACATGAGGTACCTAGAATAGTCCAATTCTTAGAGACAGAAAACTGAACAGTAGTTGCCAGAGACTGGGGATATGGAAAAATGCAGAATTATTGTTAAATTGGTATGTACTTTCAGTTTGGGAAGATGAAAAGTTCTGGAGAAGGTAGCAGTGTTAGCTGCATGATGATGTGAACTTACTTGACGCCACTGAAAAATGGTTAAAATGGCAAAGTTTGTTATCTTTATTTCACCACAATAAACAAAAACTTACAAAAGGTATTAAACCAAAATTGTTAAACTCAAAGGCCTGGCCTCAATGAATATTCTATCATAATCATTGGTCAGAGTAACTTCTGGTATACTGTTATGTGCACATTTACATATTGTGAAGTTTTTGGTGTATATTTTTTAATAGGTATACATATAAATAATAAAAAAGTTTCAAATGAAACAAACTGGCACACAACGAAATTCAAGTCTCTGCCCAGTTCATCTTGTGACTCCCAGGTCATCTCTAAAGAACTAACCACAACCATGTTTCTTCTGTGTATGGGTTTTTACACATACCCTATTTTTTTTTTCAATTTTATTGAGGTATAATTTAAATATAATACAATACAAATATTAAACTTACAGTTGTTTTGAAAAATATATACAGCCATGTAGCTGCCACCACAATCAACACATACAACATTTCCATCTCCACAAAAGGTTCCCTGTGCTTTTTCCCAACCAATCACTCCCATGCCCAGAAACCATAGACTGCTTTCTCTCTCTCATCTTTCCTACTTAAAGAATCATACAAACTTGCGCTCTTTTATATCTGGCTTCTTTCTGCATGTTTCCAAGATTTATCCATTATGTTGAGTGCATCAGTACTTCATTCTTTTCTATTATTGAAAAGTATTTCATTGTATGGATATACCATTATTTATCCATTCACATATATTCCTTTCTTAAGAAAAGACATTAACATATTCTGCACACTGATCTCCTTTTTTGTGTTGTTTTTTTAAGGTGAACTTTTCATCTTTTGAAGCAGTATCAAACTTACAGTGAAGTTTCAAGTACAGTCAATACTGAATTACCCTTACATTGAAGAGTATTATACCTACAAAGACATGTTCTTATATATTCACAATACAATCAAAATTGAAAAAATAACAATGACCAACCACTATTATCTAATCCTCAGACCTCATTCAAGTTTTGCAAACTGTTCCAATAATGTTCTTTCTTCACATCTACATCAGAATCACAAACTGTACTAATTTCATTGACTTTTAGTGTCCTTCAATTTTAGTCTCTGAAGCTGGTAAGACCAGGAGCCTGGCACTCCTGCTCCTTTTTCGTAGGAGCAAATATTCAAATTCAAAGACAAAATTTAAGCCAAAAGACAATAGCTAGAAAGTAATTCCAATTCTTCTAAACTTAAGAAAATTTCTGTTAAGTTGAAAAGTGGCCTTCCATAAATTCAGGAGCAGACACACAAGTCTTCAGTCTGGAGTGAGGGTGGGCAGTGGCTGCTGGCTCAGACCAAGGACAGTCTCACTTTAAGGAAGCTGCAGGTAGAGAGAAGCTGCAGGTAGAGAGAACTGCAGCTAGAAGCTTCAGTCTTTTCTGGGCTTCCACGACCTTGACAACTGTGCAATCTAGCACACCAGTAGTTTTGGGTAATGCCCAAACCAAACATGGGTTTGTGTCCTTGTGATTAAGATTCAGATTATAAATCTTCCAACTATAATAGAAGTGACATAATTCCTTCATTGCACTCTATTAACGAAATGGTGATTTGATTCACTACTGGTAATGTTAACTTTGATCACTTGATCAAGTTAGTCTGACAGGTTTCTTCAGTAGAGTTACTCCTTTTACTTTTGTGTTTAATTTATATTTGGGGGAGGAGGAGAAGAGGACACCTAAATATGCTCATCATCATCAAACTGTCCATTTATTAACTTATTTACCTGTATTACTATGGAAACATGGCTCCTTCTTTTATTCCATACATTAAAATCTATTAGAAATATTTACTTCAATGCTCAAGTTGTCCCAAACTTTGCATGTGTGAATTCCACTTCAAGCTGCTACTGTGTCCAACTGGCATGTCCCCATCAACCTTTGAACATTTACTCACTTCTTCCATAGTAAGTTCCAGGCTCATTTTTCCCTATCCTAGTCCTGGAATCACCCAGGTCTCCAAGATGTGCTAGTTCCTTTTATTTTTTTATCTTGTTTCCAGTGTTACTAAGGTATAATTTATGATAAAATTGTAAGATATTTCAAATGTACAACATGATGATTTGTTATATATATATATACATTCTGAAAAGAGTTCCCCCCACCACTTTCCTCTGAGGCTGAATAATATTCCATTGTAGATATATACCATATTTTCTTTATCACTCATCTGTGGACACAGGTTGTTTCCATACATTACCTATTGTAAATTATGCTGGAAAAATTAATGGAAAAAGTACACAAAAGGAAACCAAAAGAAAGAAGGGTAGCTATATTTATATTAGACAAACAGACTTTAAGCCAAAGACTGTAACAGGAAACAAAGAAGGTTATTATATAATGATTTATATAAAGGAATCAATTCATCAAGAGGATATAACAATTGTATTTATGTACCCAACAATATTTATGTACCCAACATAGGGGCACCTAAATATATAAAGCAAATATAATAACAAATCCAAACAGGGAAATAGACAGCAACACAATAATAGCAGAAGACTTCAAAACTCACTTTCAACAAAGGTTGGATAATCCAGAAAGAAAAATCAATAACGAAACAGTGTACTTGAACTATACTTTAGATCAAATGGACCTAATAAAACATATAGAACATTGCACTTAATAGAAGCAGAATCCACATTCTTCTCAAGCACACACGGAACATTCTCCATGATAGATCACATAAGACACAAAACAAATCTTGGCAAATTTAAAAAGACTGAAGACATATCAACTATCCTTTCCAACCACAATGGTAAAAACTAGAAATCAACAGAAGAGAAAAGCTGGAATATTTAGAAACACACAACTACACAACACATTTCTCAACCAATGGGTAAAAGAATAAAAAATACCTCCAAATAGATGGTAATGAAAAAACAACATATCAAAACCTATGGGATGCTGCAAAAGCATTACTGAGCTGGAAGTTTACAGTGATGCATATATTAAGAAATTAGAAAGATGTCAAACTTTACACCTCAAGAAACTAGAAAAAGAACAAATTAAGCTCAAAGTCAGAAGAAGGAAATAATAAAGATCAGAGTGGAAATAAATGAAACAGAGACCAAAAAAAAAAGGAAAAAAAAAATCAATGAAAGCTAAGAGCTGGTTTTTTGGAATGATAAACTAAACTTGCCAAACTTTTAACTACAATCTGTCTTTTGATTGGAGAACTTAGTCCATTTACATTTATTGTAATTATTGTTAGGTACAGATTTAACCATTGTCATTTTGTTGTTTTCTGGTTATTTTGTAATTCCCTGTTTTCCTTTTATCTCCTCTTGGTCTCTTGTTTTCTTTGGTGATTTTCTATAGTGGTATGCTTTAAATTCCCTTCCCTTTACATTTTGTAATTTACTGTAGGTTTTTGCTTTGTGGTTACTATGAGGCTTATACAAAACACCTTATATTTATAGGTCTATTTTAAGCTATTATAAATACAAAAGCCACCCCTACCCAACATTTTGTTTTTGATGGCACAATTTGCATCTTTTCATGCTGTGTATCCATTATTGTAGTTATAATTACTATTAAAACTTTTGTCTTTTAACCACCATACTAGGGTTATAAAGTGACTTATTTACTACCATATTATGAATTTAACAGTGTATTTACCTTTACCAGTGAGTGTTATACTTCTGTATGTTTTCCTGTTACTAATTAGCATCCTTTCATTTCAGCTTGAAGAACTCCCTTCAGCATTTCTTGTGATGTGGGTCTAGTGGTGATTAACTCCTTCAGCTTTTGTTTATCTGGAAAACTTATTATCCCTCCTTCAATTATGAGTAACTTTGCTGGGTAGAATATTCTTGATTAGCAGGTTTTTCTTTCAGCACTTTTAAATATGATCCTTTTCCCTGCTCTTCTGCAAGGTTCCTGCTGAAAAATCTACTGATAGTTTTATTGGGAGTTCCCTTTTACATAAAAAGTTGCTTGTCTTTTGCTGCTTTGAGACTCCACTTGCCTTTGAACTTTTGACAATTATATTTTGTATTGCTGTGGGCCTCTTTGGATTCTTCTTGTTTCATAATTCAGAGGCTTCCTGAATCTAGATGCCTATTTCTTTCCCCAGATTAGGGACATTTTCAGTCACCATTTCCTTGAATAAGCTTTCTGCCACTTTCTCTTCTTTTTCTTCTGGGACCCCTATAATAATGCATATATAGCCTTTTATGATGGTATCTCATAAATCCCATAAGTCATCTTTAATTTCTTCTTTTTGCTTTATTTGGATGAATTCTACTGCCCTTTTTGAGTTTGCTGATCCTTTCTTCCACTTGATATAGTCTGCTGTTCAACTCCTCTACTGATTTTTCCAATTCAGTTACTGTATTTTTCAGCTCTGTGAATTTCTAATTGATACTTTTTATATTTTCTACATCCTTGTTGAAATTCTCACTTTGTTCATATTCATGTTATTTTGATCTTCCTATTAGGAAAATCACTTATTTCTGTTCCATTAAGATCTATTTCTAGGTATTTATTTCATTTAGAACATATTCCTGTTTCTTCATTTTCCTTGACTCTTGTTTGCTTTCTGCACATTAGATAAAATGCCATGTCTCCTGGTCTTCACAGAGAGGTCTCATCTCATATAAATGAATCTTGTCAGTCAACCCACTCAAGTTCTTAATTTTTTCTCACTTTAGTGATTGTCCAAGCCTCTTTCTTCATTCCCAATGGTTTCCAGTAGTTGAAGGTGTGCCAAGAACCACCAGTGTCCCAGAGAGTCACAGTCAGCACTTTGCTACAGGCTGATTAGAAGCTGGACCTTCAGGCAGCAGATGGAAGGTATGTAATTAAAGCTCCTTCCAGAGAAAAACTGGGAAATGGGATTTTTGCCTAATCCCTTGTGCTAAGCCTGGGTGCCAGCTCCCGCACAAATTTGTTTAATACAGTCCTGTAGGACTCATGAATACAAGCCCCTTTGGCTAGAAGAGTCAGGTGATCCAGGAGCTTGTCCCTCAGTTGGCAGCTGCAAACTCAGGTGCCATGTGTACAAGTTCCTTCCTGGGAGATACTGATAACTGAGTTTAATTATTGGAGTGGGCTAGAAGAAGGTGCCTGCTGGTTTCTCCAGTCTCTAGAAGACCTCAGCCAGGCCCTAGATGACTTGCTAAATTAGAAGCCTGGCACTCAGGCAACAGCTTTTAAAGTATACAGATAAACTATTTCAGGGAAAGATTGAGAGAAAGGCAATTTTCCTATTCCCTCTGTGGTGAAACTTTGGGGGATATAGCCAGTTAAGAATCACTTGTTTGCTACAGTCCTTCAGAACTCATGAATGGAAGCCCCTCTAGCAAGCCAGGTGATCTGTGTTCTCATCTCTCAGGTGGCAGCCATAAAAGCTGGGGAGTAAATGTGTACAAGCTGCTTCCAAGGAGATACTATAGTGACTTGGAGTGGGCTGGGGGAGGTGGGCAAGGTATCCTCTGGCTTCCCTAAAGAAAATCACAACCAGTTCCTAGTGCCTGTGAAATTAGAAGCTTGGCCCTCAGGCAGCAGCTTTTAAAGTATCCAGATAAACCTCTTTCAGGGAAAGACTGGGAAATGGGTGATTTTGCCTACTTCCTCTGCATTGAACCATGTGCAAAAAGCCACAGTGAGTGCTGGCACACCCATGAAGTATTTCTTTGTTGGCTAATCCTGTGGGTCTCATGGACACAAACTCTGCTGGCTTTCTGAACTAGGTGTTTTGAGAGGCTGTCCTTCCAGAGGGAGTCTTAAAACCTGGGGTGCTAATCCATTATCCCTCATGTAGCTGAGAGTTGGGGGTTCCCTCCCTATTGTATGATGCCATGTTGGGGGTGAAGCTTATGGTGAAAGCATCTCGGTCTTTCCTACTCATTTTGATGTAGGTACTTTCTCATGTCTCTCATGTATAGGAGTTGCTCAGTTAGTTCCTGGGCCTCTTTTAGAAAGAAGTGCTCCATGTGTAGCTGTACATTTAGAGTGTGCATGGAAGGAAGGGAGCTCAGGAGCCTCCTATGTCACCATATTGGTTGACTCTTACTCCCATTTGTTTTTAGTGGACAACAGTCTTAGGAAGCAGGACTTGAATGTTAGGTATGCTCACTGCTATTAGGTTATTACTGCTCCCAAGTTCTCTAGATGATAAAAAAGCTAGAAAATGTGTATGTATATGGACATACATATGTATGTATGTTCACACACATATTGATATACATACTTATGTCTTATTTCGATATCAATCTATACATACTAGAAACTATGAATTTATACCCATATCTTTAATTTCAATCCAATACCATGAACTTCAATCTAGTTTTCTCCCTTTCTAAACATGAGCATAACTCAACTCCCAACTCTGAGAAATATGGCACAGTATAATTCTCAATATGTTTATATATGTGATCAATTCCCCTGTATGTAATCATATTTGTATTAGTTTCTAAGGATGCTGTAAGAAATTATCACAAATTGGGTGTTTTAAGACAACAGACATTTACTCTCTCACAGTTCTGAAGGCCATAAGTTCAACACTGTTTTCATGGGCAGAAACACAGATGTTGGTAGGGTGACATTCATCAAAAGGCTCTAAGAGAAAGTCTGTTCCTTACCTCTTCCAGCTTCCGCGGCTGTTGGAATTCCTTGGCCAATAGCATCATTATGCCAATCTCTACCTCTGTCTTCACATCACCTTCTCCTCTTCTGTATGTCCAATCTCCCTCTGCCTCTCTTTTAGGAAGGATACCTAAGATGGTATTTAGGGCTCAACTAAATAATCCAAGATTATCTCATTAAAAGATTCCTACTTAATCACATGTAAGGTCCTGAGAATTAGAATCTTGATATATTTGGGGCTATTATTCAGCCCATTACAATCTCCTATCACTGACATCCACCTCACCTACACAGATGTGTTCTCACCTTAGTTAAACCAAGCCACCACAATCCCTACTCCGTTTGGGCTCCTACACTCCATGCCCATTCGCCTTTCTGTAGACACTCTTCCTCAACCTGCTTAGGTTGCAACTCCCCTCATGGAACCACCTTTCCACTCAGATACCCTCCTCTTGCTGCTTAGGCTCTGACAGTCTATGCTGGACTATGCTCTTGTACAGATGCCCTCTTTGCCCCACTTACGATCTGATATCCTACACTTGGGGAAGTTTCCACAGGGATGCCTTCTTCAACATTCTTAGGTTCTGAAACCCCATACCATTTTCCCCTGCAAAGTCTCCAACAGCGCTGCACACAGCTGTCTTTATGAACCTGCATCAGGTTTTAATACCCCACGCCAGGCCATACTCACATATGCCCTCCTCAACCTGCACAGGCTATCACATGCCTGCTTTTAGGCTCTAAAATCCTGCACTAGACTGCACTCCTACAGACACTCCCTCCTCACCCTACTCAAGGCTCTTGACACATGTGCTCCCATGTGGTCACCCTCCTGATCCTGCTTAGGCACAGGCACCACAGGCTCAGCTGTCCTGTGCAAATACCCTCTGACCTTACTAGGGAAGTAGCGAATCTAGCCAGACTATCTTCATGACGATGCCCTCCTCAAGCCACTTACATTCAAAATCTTGTCCCAGGACCATCTCTTTGCAGATGTCTTCCTCACTCCACTACTATGTAAAGACACGTCCTTACCCCACATAGGCTTAATGGACCTAAGGAATGTCCTCCTATGATGACATCCTCCCTACCACATGATTGCAACACACTGCACCAAGCCACCCCATCACCTGCACAGACAGCATCCTAATCTTGGTTCAGGTTCTAACACATAGTCTAGTACAGATGCTCACTTGGATCAGGCCCACTTCATGGCTTTAGGACTGAATTTTTTTAAGAAAAGAAGGAATGAAGAGCAAGAACCAGATCTTACTTTCGTCCCCACTTCTCAGAAAATACACACTTCTCTCTGTAATGCTTTTGATTGTTATCATTCACTAGGGTTTACTTTAGTATACTTCCTGATAATTAAGAAGTTTTTGTAGTTAATTTTATAATCATAGGCTTATTAAATACCTCTAAGGTTCTATATCTTCAGATAGGTATCTGTTAATCTCCTTGCCCATAAAAATCAATGATTTTCACCTCCCTTTCCCACCAAATTTGAACTGTTAATTCCCTCATCACCAGATACATTTGTTCAAATATATTTATACACTATAATAGATTTATCAATATTAACTACTGTTCGGACTCTTGCAATATGAAAGAAAACAAAACTAGCCTTCCCCCGTTATCCCTTTGACTTTTGTTAAACAATTACTTTTATCTTGTCAAGGTTCATGACTTACATTTAGTAAAATTAACTTCTACAGCTGTTTTCACCATAGTTCTACAATGAAATAGATTTAATGCTCACTGTCTATCCTTTCTGCCATAGCTTTTCATTTATGTCAAAGCAAGCTGAATTTCATTCTTGATTCCAATCTTTTTACCTCAGGAAAAAGAAGAAAAATATTTCTAGAGTCCTTGCAAGTTTAAAAATATTTGTCTGTGTGTGTCACTTAATGGATAGTTGGGATGGACATAAAATTTTGGGACCACAGTTTTTTACCCAAAAACTTTGAGATATTGTTCCTTACTTTATGTGTTGAATGTTGATGTTGATGTGAAGAACTCTGAAATCAGGCTGTACATATAACTGTTGCTTTATATCTAAAGTAATTTATCAGGATATATCTAACAATTAGTAGTTTTTAAATTATATTCCCTAGGACACATTATAGCCTTCCAATTAAACCTGTAGATTTAATTATATTTTCTTCTTTCTATAAAAGTTTTAACTTTTTTTCTTGCTCCATTATTTGTCTATCCTCTAAAGGGACACCAATTATGAGTACACAGTTGACCCTAGAACAAAATGGGTTTGAACTGCACAGTTTCACTTAATACAGAGATTTTTTTTTCAATATACTGGAAAATTTTTAGGACATTTGAGATTTTTTACAAAAATACTTTCTTTTCTCTAGCTTACTTTATTCTAAGAATACAGTGTATAACAAAATATGTGTTAAATGACTGCTATTGGTAAGGCTTCCAATCAACAGTAGGCTATAAGTAATTATGTTTTGAAGTTATTTGTGGATTTAAGACTACATGGGGGTTCAGCATCCCTAACCCATTTACTGCTTGAGGGTCAACTATATGGAATTTTCTTTGGCTATGATTTTCCTAATACTTCAAATACTTTTGTTCCCTTCCATTTTGTTTAGTTTTTCCTCAGTGCTGATCTGTTGTCCTTTATAGCTTTTTGGCAATGCTTATTAGCACACTTTTTGCTATTTTCAGTGAGGTCTCTACTTTCAGGATTTTTCTCTTCATTCACCTGGCCTTTTCCTTATTTTTGCTCATTAATTTCCTGAAATTTTTGTGTATGAATACCATAGTTTCTTTTTTAATTTTTATATCAATGAGCCAGTTGTTTGGGTGAGGTGTTAGTACAGTACTTTAGACTAACAGGAAGCCTCACTGACTTGCAGTTAAGCCCCACTATGATGTGCATGTGTGAGCACACCAAAGAAGTTACCTCCCTACCTCCTTTACTGACAAAGATTACCAGTTGCTAGACTACTAGCCTGCTAATATCTACAGCATTTCCTCTATCTTAAAAGAGTAAAAAAGACAGCACATTTGCATAGTTTCTTGTAAAGCCCCACCTCCTTTGCATCTCCAGGAATATTAATCAAATAGGTTCTAATTGCCAGATTGTACCCCACTGTTAGTTGTTATTCCAAAAGAAACCCTGGTTGTTATTTAATTGTTAAGGAATTAAATAACCTGTACTTCAGGTTATGTCAACTACTTTGGAGAAATGTGCTTTTCTGGTTTACTCATATTTTTTACATCAAGAAAATCTTGGAATCCATTCTCAGTGTTCTCCTTTATCTCGGTTGTACTGTTAGTATGTTTGGCAGCCCTATCCTGATTTGGGTTGTAAGAGTTCCCTATTTTTGAAGAAGTGGGAGGATTCTGTTTCTCATATTCCTTATAGTTTTCAGTTGGTTGTATAAAGGAGCAGGAGAGACATTTTTATACTGAACTATCTAAAAACCAGAAATCCTCTGGATTACACACATACACCACATGTGTATGGATTATTAAATTAAAATAGCAATACAAATACTGAATCATTATGTTATACAACTGGAACTAATACAGTGTTATATGTCAATTATATTTCAATGAAAAAATACAAAAAAGAGTAAACACTGTAAGTTCCTGGCACTAGCACATCATGACAAAGGCCTCTCCAATGGGTTCTGATTTCAAAATGAAGTCAGCTCTCCTGTTTTGTACAATACCAAGCTGGCAAATGAAGTCAACTGGGTTGAGGCAGCACAGTTTCTGCTTCAGCACCAAATTCAGCACTTAGGAGGTTAAAGGTGCCATATTACCAGATGATACATTATTATATTCTAAATTACAATTTAATCTATTTTTAATTAGCACTAATTTTTAATTAACTTTCTTTCACTCAGTCATAAATGCATGCCACTTAAGAATCAAACAGCAGAACAAGGTTTTTATTAAAATTTACAATTCTCTGCCCATCCTCTCCCCCAGTTCCATTATTTCTCTCTTACCAGAGGAATTCTCTTCCTTTTTCTCAGCTGTTTCTTTTGGTATTTACCTCCACATTGCCAAATATCAAGCTTATAGTGCTACTTCAGATTTTTTCAGTTTTATACATTATCTCTGACTCACTCCTTCATCTTCAAAAGGAAGAAGTTACAGTTATGTGTAAAACTGAGAAAATATCAAGTAGCACCATAAGCATATATAAATTATGTGCACATATACACTTCTGTCCTTTCATCTCCAACATAGTTCATAATTTTGGTTATGATTAATATTCAGCATTTGTACCACTATGGGTAAGTAATATTCACATTTGGATAACTTCTACAAACATAGGAATTCTTTAACTTTTATATTTATTCTGAAGTTAATCATTGTCTCACTTTTTGCTTTGTTTCTATATATTTAATAATTCAACACCATATCTTTTGGCGATTCTCTAAATTCTTTCCTATACAACACTACACCTATCATAGAGTTACTGGTGACAAGTCCTGTATCAACTTTGAGACATCTCCCCTAAAGCCTATGACATCCTTTTATCTCGACTTGTCCTGCATGTACAGTGCTCAGCTAGTATGTGGTGATCTCACTGTACCATCACCCTGAGGATTTCCATAATTTTCTTATGCTAGATTTTCATATTCCCTAAACTCCATGCTTTGCTTTTTTGATTTACTCCCTTGTTCTAGTGGAACACATATAACAGTAGTTTCATGAAAACCTTTTCGGAGATTAATTTTTTGAGACTTTAAATAATTGAAGTATCTTTCCTTACAATTAAATAACAGTTTGAGACTAGGATTCAAGATTAGAAACCATCCGCTATCCCCCAAATTCTGAAAACATTGCTCCACTGATTTTAATTGCAATTCTACTGAGATGTAATTAAATTATAACTCATCCATTAACAGTGTACAATTTGTTTTTTAAGTATAGTCACAGAGTTGTAGAAACCACCACCACCACAATCAAATATAGAACATTTTCTTCATACCGAGAATAAACTCTGTATCCATTAGCAGTCACTGTCCTTCTTCTCATCCTTCCTCAGTCCTAAGCAGGCAACCAATCTGTCTCTATGGATTTGCCAATTCCACACATTTTATACAAATGACAATCACACATTGGCTTTTGTGACTGGCTTTGTCTACTGAGCATAATGTTTTCAAGGTCCATCCACGTTGTAGCAAGTATCAGTACTTCATTTCTTTCAACTGTTGTGTTAAATTTTAACTTTTGTGTGAAATACACTGCACGGATACACAACGTTACTTATCATTCATCTGCTGATGGACATTTGGGTTGTTTCCACCTCTTGGCTGACATGAATAATGCTATGAGCAATAATGTATAACTTTTTGTGTGAACATATGTTTCCATTTCTCTTGGGTTGGAATATATATCTAGGGTTCCATATATCTGGGGTTGGAATTGGTGTGTATTATTACTCTACATTTAATATTTTAGACACTACAAGATTGTTTTCCAAAGCAGTTGTATTATTTTACATTCCCACCAGCATTGTATGAAGTTTCAAGTTTCTCCATGTCTTCACTAACATTTATTATGTCTTTTTGATTATAGCCATCTAGTGGGTAGTAAATGATATTTTTTTGTTTTAATTTGTCATTTGTTAAAAAGACTTTTCTTTCCCCTCTGAATTATCTTGGCTCCTGTCAAATATCAAATGACCATAAATGTGAGTGTTCATTTTTGGATTCTCAGCTCTATTCCAATAATATACGTCTATCTGTATGCCAGGACCACACTGCCTTGATTAGACAGTAGCTTTGTAGTAAGTTTTGAAATCAGTATAACTCCTTCAACTTTGTTCTTTAATCCACTGATTTAAGTCTCATGATACTCTGTCTTGATTCTGTTTATATAACTTGTTTTTGTCTCTTTCAAATTTCTTAAGGTCTTCTATTTTTCCCCACTCTTCTGAAATTTCATGATAATATGCCTTGACAGAAGTCTATTTTCATCTTGGTAGTGCTGGGATGCTCTTTATTGCCTCTTTAAATCTGGGTATTTGTATCATTTGATTCCAGGAAATTTACTCAAATTTTTTTTTTGCTTCTATTTTCTGATCTCTTTTTCTGGAACTTTTATTAGTTTCTTCTTTATTTATCTCATTTATTTACTATTTATATACCCTTTTTGATAGTGGATCTTTTGGATTCACCTTATAATACTATGTTTTCATTTTCCATTTTTTCATTTTTTTACTCTATTTTTAAAAATTTCCTTAACTTTGTGTTCCACATTTCCTTCCTACTTATTGCTATAATTTCTACTCTTATATTTTGAATCTCAAAGAACGTATTTTCTTCCTTTTAATAGCACCTATTTTTATTTTCCATCTCCAGCATGAAAAAAGTACAAAATGAAGAAACAAAATACCTTTAAAGAAAATGACAAAATCAGTACACATGTAAAACAAAAGCTGGGGGATAAAAACTCCATTAACAGTTCTATGAATACCAGTTAAGCTTTTCCACCAAGCCATTTTATCAGGGAACTACTGATATCAATATATTTAGAATTTCTTGATTTTTTTTCCCCACTATTTGGGCTTATCAATTTTCCCTGAAAAGAATCTCCCAAACCCTTAAGTGGAGTACAAGAGCCAGGCTGCACTATTTTGAAAAGCAGGATGGGGGAAGGCTAGAGCTTAGGGAAGGAAATAAGTCATAATAATCACTACTTAAATTTTCACATAAATCCCCCATAATGTGCACCATTTAACTGTGCCTGGTGTCCCTTCAGCCCAGAATCTGTTTCTTATTCCAGAAAATAAACTTTTATCCTTCTGAGGCTCAGTAACATCACCCAGGAGAAAAGGAGGAGGAAATCTGTGCTTCAAACAGTTCTCATGTTATCAGCATTAATTCTCATTCGTCATTTTTAGAGATATCTGCTATACTAAAGATAGGCTCCTCATAAGATTCGTAGTGCAAAGTGGGTTGTCTCTTGATTTTCGCTATCAGTGACTAAGAATTAAATTATTTGGGGACAGCTAGGTCAATGTCTTTCTGTTTTCCAGCTTCTAATATTTTGTTGCTATTGTCTTCTCTCCCTGTCTTTACTCTCATTTATCAATTATGTCTATTTAAAAGAAGAATGTTTCTTCATTGTTTCATTAGGGTTTCAGAAGGTAAATGCATGTGTTCAATCTGTGGATTTAAATCAGACATATTTGGATATACTATGAAAGGATAACAAGTCCTCTTGAAACTGAGTGTCAGAGTTGAAAATACTTCTCAAAAGTACCCACCATTCAACCACTGTGGAAAGCAATATGGAGGTTCCTCAGAATGCTCAAAATTGAAATACCATTTGACCCAGGAATTCCACTTCTAGGAATTTACCTTAAGAATGCAGCAGCCCAGTTTGAAAAAGACAGATGCACCCCTATGTTTATCACAGCACTATTTACAATAGCCAAGAAATGGAAGCAACCTAAGTGTCCATTAGTAGATGAATGGATAAAGATGATGTGGTACATATACACAATCAAATATTATTCAGCCATAAGAAGAAAACAAATCCTACCATTTGCAACAACATGGATGGAGCTAGAGGGTATTATGCTCAGTGAAATAAGCCAGGCGGCGAAAGACAAGTACCAAATGATTTCACTCATATGTGGAGTATAAGAACAAAGAAAAACTGAAGGAACAAAACAGCAGCAGACTCACAGAACCCAAGAATGGACTAACAGTTACCAAAGGGAAAGGGACTGGGGATGATGGGTGGGAAGGGAGGGATAAGGGCAGGGAAAAAGAAAGGGGGCATTACGATTAGCAAGTATAGTGTTGTGGCAGGGTACAGGGAGGGCTGTACAACACAGAGAAGACAGGTGGTGATTATACAGCATCTTGCTATGCTGATGAACAGTGACTGTAGTGGGGTGTGTGTGGGGGACTTGCTGAGGGGGGAACCTGGTAAACATAGTGTTCTTCATGTAATTGTAGATTAATGACAGCAAAAAAAAAAGTACACACCAATTTTAGGCAACACAACATTAAATAAATTTTTCATTTCCATTTGCATTCTAAAGAGTAAATCAAATCTGTCTATAGTTAACTAGGGAAGAACATGGGAAAGAGAAATTCTGACAAGTGGAACCAGGAAAGTATCAGTGGAGGACATGATACAATTATCCTTCTGAAGGATGGGTTAGAATTCCACAGATATAAAAAGATGTATAGAATTCAAGAGCAGTAAGACAGGTAAGTAAAGACAAAGAGCAACAATCACTTCACTAGATCCTCTTCTTCCCTTGTTTCTTCAATAAAGATCTAACCCAAGGTCCTGAACCTGGCAAGCTTCGAGTGATGGAGTGACAGCCAAGCCTTCAATTTCAAATAGTGCTTAATATGAAACTGACTTCAAAACTTGCTTTTCCATCCATTTTCCAGAGCCAAATATTTACTTTACCAGTAGACTGCTCATGTCACATCAAAAATCCCATTCAGGTATCTGAGCTGCCCTCCTTAATCACCTCCTATCCCTAAACCTCTTCTTCTTTCTGCATCTTCAAGACAATTGTCAAGAAGACCCACAGCAAGTAATCTTTCCAATCAAATTAGAATCTTCCTCCTTTCTCTCTCTATACCACAATTTCCAAGTCCTACTGGTTATATACCTTTTCAGCGGGAAGCTAAAATGAATGCTCAGCAGTTTAAAGGTTTATGTGCCATTTTTGTCACTAGCTGGAGTTATAATAATATTAAGAAAGCAGAATGAGTAATCTGAGACCAAAACTAATCTGTATTATTGACTTATCATCATTCTTAGAACAGACATTATTGAAATGGCATTCATTTTTCTATTATAGAACTGTTCAGCTTTATGCTTAAGGGGTAATTTTGAAATTAGACTAGGCCAGCTTAAAGATATTAAACAAAGAACTAAGCACAGAGTATTCATGAAATTTAAAATTTCACCTGCTTAATCAGAAGATTATATTCTTTAAAAAGTTGATTCAAGCCAACTTAATACATTCCATCTTCCTGAAGCTTACTAATGAGCAGAGAAATAGTGGAGAATATAATTTAGGCAGAAAAAAAAATTGGGGGAAAATGGTCTGAAATATAGGGAAGCCACAAACCACATGGGCATGATCCTGTGACTATTACCACCTTTGGAGTTATAGACTAGGACAGCCCCATGGTTGTTAGACATAGCAAAAAGGAGCATCAGAATCTAGTCATCTGGAGGATTACTGGTTTGCATCATTAACACTTTGTTGATATATAACCCAAAAACAAAAACTACTTTGAAGTAATGCATTATACAGAGGTTTTTATAAAAGCATTCTTACAAGAGATTTCAAAGTATATACATGTTATGCTCTCAATAAACATAGCTCATTAATGCCCAACAAACTCTTTTTTTTAAATGTCCCATTGTTACAGAATGCTACCCTTTCATCTCGAACACATATTCCCCCTCCTAGGGAAAATGAGAAAATGTCAATGAATTAATAAAGTATAATTATTAAAAACATCATGATCATGATAACACTGATTTCCTAAACCAAATTATCTTTTGGACTGCACTACTACCTAACATTTGAATAAGAAAAAAATTCATGGAAAGGGAACAGCAAAACTGTTGTCCTGAAAATGGGAAGATGAGTGGAAAAAGGAAGCAGTATGAAACAGTAAAAGCTGGCCTTCCTGATAATGGTACCAACAACTGGGAAAATCTAATTTAAAGAATATGAACCACATCACATTTTTATGAGTTTTAAGAATAATCAAAACTGTTACATATTATCTAAAATGTTAACTTAGTTGCAATTTTAAAACAAAGGTACACTATTTCTTTCATTTTAAGGCCTATTTCACTAAAAAAATCTACTGTTAAAAATGTGTCAAGCACAAGAGGGAGCCAAGATGGCGGCGTGAGTAGAGCAGTGGAAATCTCCTCCCAAAACCACATATATCTATGAAAATATAACAAAGACAACTCTTCCTAGAATAAAAACCAGAGGACACAGGACAACATCCAGACCACATCCACACCTGCGAGAACCCAGTGCCTCGTAAAGGGGGTAAGATACAAGCCCCGGCCCAGCGGGACCCGACCGCCCCTCCCCCCAGCTCCCGGCGGGAGAAGAAGAGGCAGAGCGGGAGGGAGACGGAGCCCAGGACTGCTGAACACCCAGCAACATCCATCTGGACCAGAGCGCAGACACAGTGCATGCGCGGGGCCCTGGATACTAGGGAAATAGGGCAGCAAGAACGGTGAGAGGGTACCGGAGGCCTGGCGCCGGAGGACATAAGAAAAGCAAGCAGCCATTTTTTTTTCTCTTTTGTTTTGGCGAGCACTTTTTGGAAATCTTAAAGGGATAGGGACCCCAATACTAGGGAAACATGGCAGCAAGACCGGTGAGCAGATGCCTGAGGCTGGCGCCGGAGAATAAAGACGAACGAGTGGCCATTTTATTTATTTATTTATTTTTAAATTTAAAATTATTATTATTATTATTTTTTTTTTGTGGTCATTGTTTTGTTTTGGCGGGTGCTTTTTGGAAGTCTTAAAGGGGCAGGGGAGGACACTTAATCCAGAGGTATGGAATCTGGGGATCTCCGGGCAGCCTAATCCCCTGGGCTGCAGGGAGCACGGAGGCCCCTTATGGACATAAATAGCCTCCGGGCTGCTCCCCCTCCAACGTGACTCCACCACTTTGGAGCAGGAGCCCGAGCCAGGCCACTACCACAGCAACAGCGGAGATAAACTCCCTATCAGCCTGACAGGAAGCAGAAGCCCTATCTGCGCGTAGCTACCCAGCACAAGCCACTACAGGTCACTGTTCTCCCAGGAGAGGAGGGCCACAAACCAACAAGAAGGGAAGTTCTTCCAGCCGTCACTCGTTCCAGCTCTGCAAACTATTCCTATCACCATGAAAAGGCAAAACTACAGGCAGACGAAGATCACAGAGACAACACCAGAGAAGGAGACAGACCTAACCAGTCTTCCTGAAAAAGAATTCAAAATAAAAATCATAAACAAGATGACAGAGATGCAGAGAAATACGCAAGAGATATGGGATGAAGTCCGGACGGAGATCACAGATGCCAGAAAGCAGATTACAGAAATGAAACAAACTCTGGAAGGGTTTATAAGCAGAATGGATAAGATGCAAGAGGCTATTGATGGAACTGAAACCAGAGAACAGGAATGCACAGAAGCTGACATAGAGAGAAATAAAAGGATCTACAGGAATGAAACAATATTAAGAGAACTGGGTGACCAATCCAAAAGGAACAATATCCGTATTATAGGGGTACCAGAAGAAGAAAGAGAGGAAAAGGGATGGTAAGTATCTTGGAAGAAATAATTGCTGAAAACTTCCCCAAACTCGGGGAGGAAATAATCGAACAGACCACGGAAATACACAGAACCGCCATCAGAAAGGATCCAAGGAGGACAACACCAAGACACATAATAATTAAAATGGCAAAGATCAAGGACAAGGAAAGAGTTTTAAAGGCAGCTAGAGAGAAAAAGGTCACCTATAAAGGAAAACCCATCAGGCTAACATCAGACTACTCGACAGAAACCCTACAGGCCAGAAGAGGATGGCATGATATATTCAATGCAATGAAACAGAAGGGCCTTGAACCAAGGATACTGTATCCAGCACAACTATCATTTAAATATGATGGTGGGATTAAACAATTCCCAGACAAACAAAAGCTGAGGGAATTTGCTTCCCACAAACCACCTCTACAGGACATCTTACAGGGACTGCTCTAGATGCAAGCACTCTTAGAAAGAGCACAGAACAAAACACCCAACATATAAAGAATGGAGGAGGAGTAATAAGAAGGGAGAGAAGAAAAGAATCTCCAGACAGTGTATATAACAGCTCAATAAGCGAGCTAAGTTAGGTAGTAAGATACTAAAGAGGCTAACCTTGAACCTTTCGTAACCACGAATTTAAAGCCTGCAATGGCAATAAGTACATATCTTTCAATAGTCACCCTAAGTGTTAATGGACTGAATGCACCAATCAAAAGACACAGAGTAATAGAATGGATAAAAAAGCAAGACCCATCTATATGCTGCTTACAAGAAACTCACCTCAAACCCGAAGACATGTACAGACTACAAGTCAAGGGATGGAAAAACATATTTCAAGCAAACAACAGCGAGAAGAAAGCAGGGGTTGCAGTACTAATATCAGACAAAATAGGCTTCAAAACAAAGAAAGTAACAAGAGATAAAGAAGGACACTACATAATGATAAAGGGCTCAGTCAAACAAGAGGATATAACCATTCTAAATATATATGCACCCAACACAGGAGGACCAGCATATGTGAAACAAATACTAACAGAACTACAGGGGGAAATAGACTGCAATGCATTCATTCTAGGAGACTTCAACACACCACTCACCCCAAAGGATAGATCCACTGGGCAGAAAATAAGTAAGGACACAGAACCACTGAACAACACAGTAGAGCAGATGGACCTAATAGACATCTACAGAACTATACATCCAAAAGCAACAGGATACACATTCTTCTCAAGTGCACATGGAACATTCTCCAGAATAGACCACATACTAGGCCACAAAAAGAGCCTCAGAAAATTCCAAAAGATTGAAATCCTACCAACCACCTTTTCAGACCACAAAGGTATAAAACTAGAAATAAACTGCACAAAGAAAGCAAAAAGGCTCACAAACACATGGAGGCTTAACAACACGCTCCTAAACAATCAATGGATCAATAACCAAATCAAAATGGAGATCCAGCAATATATGGAAACACATGACAACAAAAACACTAAGCCCCAACCTCTGTGGAACACAGCAAAAGCAGCCTTAAGAGGAAAGTATACAGCAATCCAAGCATATTTAAAAAAGGAAGAACAATCCCAAATGAATGGTCTAATGTCACAATTATCGAAATTGGAAAACGAAGAACAAATGAGGCCTAAGGTCAGCAGAAGGAGGGACATAATAAAGATCAGAGAAGAAATAAATAAAATTGAGAAGAATAAAACAATAGCAAAAATCAATGAAACCAAGAGCTGGTTCTTTGAGAAAATAAACAAAATAGATAAGCCTCTAGCCAGACTTATTAAGAGGAAAAGAGAGTCAACACAAATCAACAGTATCAGAAACGAGAAAGGAAAAATCACGACGGACCCCACAGAAATACAAAGAATTATTAGAGACTACTATGAAAACCTACATGCTAACAAGCTGGGAAACCTAGGAGAAATGGACAACTTCCTAGAAAAATACAACCTTCCAAGACTGACCCAGAAAGAAACAGAAAATCTAAACACATCAATTACCAGCAACAAAATTGAAGCAGTAATCAAAAAACTACCAAAGAACAAAACCCCCAGGCCAGATGGATTTACCTCGGAATTTTATCAGACATACAGGGAAGACATAGTACCCTTTCTCCTTAAAGTTTTCCAAAAAATAGAGGAGGAGGGGATACTCCCAAACTCATTCTATGAAGCTAACATCACCCTAACACCAAAACCAGGCAAAGACACCACCAAAAAAGAAAACTACAGACCAATATCCCTGATGAACGTAGATGCAAAAATACTCAACAAAATATTAGCAAACCGAATTCAAAAACACATCAAAAGGATCATAAACCACGACCAAGCAGGATTCATCCCAGGGATGCAAGGATGGTACAACATTCGAAAGTCCATCAACATCATCCACCACATCAGCAAAAAGAAAGACAAAAACCACATGATCATCTCCATAGATGCTGAAAAAGCATTTGACAAAGTTCAACATCCATTCATGATAAAAACTCTCAGCAAAATGGGAATAGAGAGCAAGTACCTCAACATAATAAAGGCCATATATCATAAACCCACAGAAAACATTATACTGAACACTGAGAAGCTGAAAGCTTTTCCTCTGAGATCGGGAACTAGACAGGGATGCCCACTCTCCCCAGTGTTATTTAACATACTACTTGAGGTCCTAGATACGGCAATCAGACAAAACAAAAAAATACAAGGAATCCAGATTGGTAAAGAAGAAGTTAAACTGTCACTATTTGCAGATGACATGATACCGTACATAAAAAACCCTAAAGACTCCACCCCAAAACTACTAGAACTGATATCGGAATACAGCAAAGTTGCAGGATACAAAATCAACACACAGAAATCTGTGGCTTTACTATACACTAACAATGAACCAATAGAAAGAGAAATCAAGAAAACAATTCCATTCACAATTGCATCAAAAAGAATAAAATACCTAGGAATAAACCTAACCAAAGAAGTGAAAGACTTATACTCTGAAAACTACAAGTCACTCTTAAGAGAAATTAAAGGGGACACTAACAGATGGAAACTCATCCCATGCTCGTGGCTAGGAAGAATTAATATCGTCAAAATGGCCATCCTGCCCAAAGCAATATACAGATTTGATGCAATCCCTATGAAACTACCAGCAACATTCTTCAATGAACTGGAACAAATAATTCAAAAATTCATATGGAAACACCAAAGACCCCGAATAGCCAAAGCAATCCTGAGAAAGAAGAATAAAGTAGGGGGGATCTCACTCCCCAACTTCAAGCTCTACTATAAAGCCATAGTAATCAAGACAATTTGGTACTGGCACAAGAGCAGAGCCACAGACCAATGGAACAGACTAGAGAATCCAGGCATTAACCCAGACATTTTTGGTCAATTAATATTTGATAAAGGAGCCATGGACATACAATGGCGAAATGACAGTCTCTTCAACAGATGGTGCTGGCAAAACTGGACAGCTACATGTAGGAGAATGAAACTGGACCATTGTCTAACCCCATATACAAAAGTAAACTCAAAATGGATCAAAGACCTGAATGTAAGTCATGAAACCATTAAACTCTTGGAAGAAAACATAGGCAGAAACCTCTTAGACATAAACATGAGTGACCTCTTCTTGAACATATCTCCCCGGGCAAGGAAAACAACAGCAAAAATGAATAAGTGGGACTATATTAAGCTGAAAAGCTTCTGTACAGCAAAAGACACCATCTATAGAACAAAAAGGAACCCTACACTATGGGAGAATATATTTCAAAATGACACATCCGATAAAGGCTTGACATCCAGAATACATAAAGAGCTCACACACCTCAACAAACAAAAAACAAATAACCCAATTAAAAAATGGGCAGAGGAACTGAACAGACAGTTCTCCAAAAAAGAAATACAGATGGCCAACAGACACATGAAAAGATGCTCCACATCGCTAATTATCAGAGAAATGCAAATTAAAACTACAATGAGGTATCACCTCACACCAGTAAGGATGGCTGCCATCCAAAAGACAAACAACAACAAATGTTGGCGAGGCTGTGGAGAAAGGGGAACCCTCCTACACTGCTGGTGGGAATGTAAGTTAGTTGAACCATTGTGGAAAGCAGTATGGAGGTACATCAAAATGCTCAAAACAGACTTACCATTTGACACAGGAATTGCACTTCTAGGAATTTACCCTAAGAATGCAGCAGTCAAGTATGAGAAAGATCAGTGCACCCCTATGTTTATCGCAGCACTATTTACAATAGCCAAGAATTGGAAGCAACCTAAATGTCCATCGATAGATGAATGGATAAAGACGTGGTACATATACACAATGGAATACTACTCAGCCATAAGAAAAGGGCAAATCCTACCATTTGCAGCAACATGGATGGAGCTGGGGGGTATTATGCTCAGTGAAACAAGCCAAGCGGAGAAAGAGAAATACCAAATGATTTTACTTATCTGTGGAATATAAGAACAAAGGAAAAACTGAAGGAACAAAACAGCAGCAGAATCACAGAACTCAACAATGGACTAACAGGTACCAAAGGGAAAGGGACTGGGGAGGATGGGTGGGTAGGGAGGGATAAGGGGGGGAGAAGTAGGGGGGTATTTAGATTAGCATGCATGGGGGGGTGGGAGAAAAAGGGAGGGCTGTACAACACAGAGAAGGCAAGTAGTAATTCTACAACATTTTGCTATGCTGATGGACAGTGACTGTAAAGGGGTTTATAGGGGAGACCTGGTATAGGGGAGAGCCTAGTAAACATAATATTCGTCATGTAAGTGTAGATTAGTGATACAAAAAAAAAAAGGCAGTTCCTGTGTGGTAACCTCCAATGAGGTCTACACAACGGTATAAAGGGCATATAAAAGTGTAGGCAAAGGGTCTGTTTGTGTTTATACAGAGGATCAAAGCCTAATTGGGCTACCCCGAAAATGAACTAAGATACGATATGAAAAAGAACTTCCAACATCAGCACTCTTGGGAGGACTCATGCCAGAAGATGACCAGCAAAAAAAACCCCAACAAAGATCCACGCACTGCCACAGGTGTAGATGCACTCATCCCACCAATTCCTGGACTTGCCATGGGAATGATGAAGGAGATATCTAAGCTGGCCTGTGCATACAGTAAAACAACAAATTTGACGGGATCTATACTGTTGGAACTCAACCAAGAATTAGGAGAAGTGCAAATTGTAGCACTCCAAAATCTTACAACTACAGACTATTTACTGTTAAAAGAACATAAGGGATGTGAACAGCCCCCAGGAATGGGTTGTTTTAATTTGTCTGATTTCTCTCAGACTGTTCAAGTTCATCTGGACAATATCCACCATATCATAGATAAGTTTTCACAAATGCCTAAGGTGCCTAACTGGTTTTCTTGGTTTCACTGGAGATGGCTGGTAATTACAGGTATGCTTTGGTTACATAACTGTACTCCTATTATGTTAATGTGTGCGCACAATTTAATTAGTAGTTTAAAACCTATCCATGCTGAAGTTACTCTACAAGAAGATATGTCAAAGAAATAATCAATCTTTCCAGGTTTTCTTCCGCCTGCTACTTCTATAGCTTTTCTTCTTCCTACCTAATTACAACCCTTAAATAGAATTCGTGCCACATGTCGAATTTACCGAGTATCATAATTCTTCCAAGCGGTAAAGATACCTCAAGACAAATGTTGGGCATAGAAGCCACAGGGCATAAATATGCAAAGAAGTAAAAAGCTAACCTTTTCAAACAATAAGGCTTCTCTCTCACTTACCAACTTAACATTTTCCTGTATGGCCCCGGAAGATGACTGGTTAGCCAGAGACGGGTAAGATTCCTCAAGGGAGGAACAACCTAAGACAGGCACAGTCGCAGGGGGACCATCAGGTGAGAAAATGGGGATCAGCAGAGGTGAGGCTTAGAACCTCCCCCCTCCTGTTCTGAGAGAAATCTTCTGCATACGTGGATGTTTTATTGCCCTTGTCTAGCTCGGATTAACACATAGTCTACAGACACACACCTGATCATCTACATTTGCTCTCTTACAACACTAAACTATGTTTTCTACCTTTATCTCGTATCTACCTACCACTTCAGCATTTTATTAAAAATAATAATAATAAAGAGAGAAATGTGGTATCCACATATAAATCAAGTATAAAAATCAAATGAATATTTATATTTGAACTGGTTATAGTTCATAATGCATGAACAAAACCGAAAGCTACTGTGATGACTGCCCTTGTACTGTTCACTATGTAACTTATTCACTATGTAAGAATTTGTACTCCATGTAAGAACTTGTTCGTTATGCACCAGAAGATTGGAGACTGACGAAAATTAGGCTTGGGGTGGATTAATGATTGTGCATTGAGTATTGACCCCCCTATACAGAATTTTATTGTTGTTAACAACCATTTGATTAATAAATATGTGAGATGCCCTCATGAAAAAAAAAATATATATATATATATATATATATATATATATATATATATATATATATATATAAACACACTTCCAATTGTAAAATAAATAAGTAACCGGGATGTAATGTATAGCATAGGAATATAGTCAAAATATTGTAACAACTTGGTATGGTGATAGCTGTTACCTAAAATTATCATGTATATAAATGTTGAATCACTGTGTTGTACACCTGAAAGTAATGTAATACTGTGTGTCAACTACCCTTCAATAAAAAATAATTATCCAGAAAAAAAAACAAAAAAAAACAGGATCAAAGCCTACTTGGGCTACCCTGAAAATGAACTAAGATACGATATGAAAAAGAACTTCCAACATCAGCACTCTCCGGAAGACTCATGCCAGAAGATGATCATCAAAAAACCCCAAGAAAGATCCACGCACTGCTACAGCTGTAGATGCACTCATCCCACCAGTTCCTGGACTTGCCATGGGAATGAAGAAGGAGATATCTAAGCTGGCCTGTGCATACAGTAAAACAACAAATTTGACTGGATCTATACTGTTGGAACTCAATCAAGAATTAGGAGAAGTGCAAATTGTAGCGCTCCAAAATCTTACAACTACAGACTATTTACTGTTAAAAGAACATAAGGGATGTGAACAGTCCCCAGGAATGGGTTGTTTTAATTTGTCTGATTTCTCTCAGACCGTTCAAGTTTAGTTGGACAATCTCCACCATATCATAGATAAGTTTTCACAAATGCCTAAGGTGCCTAACTGGTTTTCTTGGTTTCACTGGAGATGGCTGGTAATTACAGGTATGCTTTGGTTATGTAACTATACTCCTATTATGTTAATGTGTGTGTGCAATTTAAGTAGTAGCTTAAAACCTATACATGCTGAAGTTACTCTACAAGACGATATGTCAAAGAAATAATCAATCTTCCCATGTTTTCTTCCGCCTGCTACTTCTATAGCTTTTCTTCTTCCTTCCTAACTACAACCCTTAAATAGAATTCGTGCCACATGTCGAATTTACTGAGTTTCATAATTCTTCCAAGTGGTAAAGATACCTCAAGACAAATGCTGGGCATAGCAGCTACAGGGCATAAATATGCAAAGAAATAAAAAGCTAACCATTTCAAACAATAAGGCTTCTCTCTCACTTACCAACTTTACATTTCCCTGTATGGCCCCGGAAGATGACTGGTTAGCCAGAGACGGGTAAGATTCCTCAAGGGAGGGACAACCTAAGACAGGCACAGTCGCAGGGGGGCCATCAGGTGAGAAATTGGGATCAACAGAGGTGAGGCTTAGAACCTCACGCCCCCTGTTCTGAGAGAAATCTTCTGCATACCTGGATGTTTTATTGCCCTTGTCTAGCTTGGATTAACACATAGTCTACAGGCACACACCTGATCATCTACATTTGCTCTCTTACAACACTAAACTATGTTTTCTACCTTTATCTTGTATCTACCTACCACTTCAGCATTTTATTAAAAATAATAAGAATAAAGAGAGAAATGTGGTATCCACATATAAATCAAGTATAAAAATCAAATGTGTATTCATATTTGAACTGTTTATATTTCATAATGTATGAGCAAAACCGAAAGCTTCTGTGATGACTGCCCTTATACTGTTCACCATGTAACTTATTCACTATGTAAGAATTTGTTCTCCATGTAAGAACTTGTTCATTATGCTTCAGAAGATTGGAGACTGACGAAAATTAGGCTTGGGGTGGAGTAATGATTGTGCATTGAGCATTGACTCCCCTATACAGACTTTTATTGTTGTTAACAACCATTTGATCAATAAATATGAGAGATGCCCCCCCCACACACACACAAAAAAAGTGCACACTTCCAATTGTAAAATAAATAAGCAACCGGGATGTAATGTATAGCATAAGGAATATAGTCAAAATATTGTAACAACTTGGTATGGTGATAGCTGGTACCTAAAATTATCATGTATATAAATGTTGAATCACTGTGTTGTACACCTGAAACTAATGTAATACTGTGTGTCAACTACCCTTCAATAAAAAATAATTATCTACAAAAGAAAAAAAAAATGTGTCAGGCACTGTAGATATAAACAAATAAGAAAGTTCCCAGCCTAAAAGTACTCCATATCTCATGGAAAGATAAACAACTATTATCTGATATACTAAGAAAACATTAATTCAGATTATGTGTACCTATCCTGTGAGGCTGCAAAGGGAATACAGAGGCCTGCCTAGCAGGGTCAGGGAAGACTGTGTAATGGGGGTGATGACTCTCAAAGCAGTAAAGGGTGTTTTGATTACAAAAAGAAATGTACTGTTGACAACATGGCAGCATGATAAACAGACAGCATAAATATTCAGAGCCCAAACAGTAAGATACAGGACATGGTCAAGTTCCATAGCAGTGTTTTGATCCAGAATAAATTTTAAAAGTAGGGGGCATAAACACTCAATGGCTATAGAGTAAAATATTCCAAGGTCCAGGTAGACTGACTTAAATGCAATTTTAGAACAAACCAAACACTAAATATTTTGGATGGGAAAGAAAACAAAGAATAGTAACAAAACAGACAATTACCTCCTTTGGTAGTATCATTCTGGGCCTGGATGCCATGATGTAATGAATTATGAATGGCAGAAAGAAGATCTGCTGCTTGAACCATCAATTTTTGAGCTTCTGCAACAGCACTGGTCTAGCAAATAAATCACCAAAAACATTCTTACATATTCTTTCACTGAAAGATATACATTAAATAGGAAAATCCTATAAACAATAATGAAATTAAATGCTTGCTGTAATGACAACAGTTTTCACAAGCTATTCATTTAATACAGGATACCCAGATCCTGTTAGGATAGAAATTTATTTTTTTACCCATATCTGTATGTTGTAGGAGCCATTACAAGACATTTGTTTCTTCTGTTAATCTTATATTTAAAAAAAAAAAAAAAAAAAACCAGAGCTGTAGTCAACTAAAAACTTTCAGCGTTTCTACTATGTCACTCACCAAGGTGGAAAAAAAAAGTGAAAAAAATACAATTATGGAAATCAGATCAATGGGAAAGGTTGTGTCTCTACTCAGCACTTACTATCTACTCACAAATTAGTCTGTAATTGACTTGAGTTCATGTAAATACACAAAAAGAAAAGTGTTCACCATCTAGGGCTTACTTTAGGTTCTACACAAATCCAACAGTTAACTATTTTAACTGAAAGAAGATCTCTGCCTATAATTCTCATTTTTACTTTCTCCTTTTCAACTCACAAAATATAACTACTCACAAGCAATATCAGCCTCTACTTTATCCACTAAAAAGAAATATATGATATTATTTTTCTATCAATTGCAGACATAGATATGTTATGGAACGGAATGTAAAATTCACTAACTATTTAAAATCAACAGAGTTACTCTGATATAAACACACCAAATACTGAGTGTTGTGTATGTGCAATCAGGGCACTTCAATGGAAAAGTCTGAACTACTTCAATAAAGCATTGCATTCCACCCCACTCCACCCCCACCTGCCAAAACACTAAAATAGATTATGGTAAATGCCCTTACCTCTTTCTTAGTAAAGGCTATTAGTACTGTCAGTAACACTCGAGTAAATTTCACTCTGCTGAATACTGCTAAACATTGTTGGTGCTAAAAATTAAGAAAGACTATAAGTTAAAAGATGTAAAATCTGTCAAAGGAATTTCACTTTAAAATAAAGTATTTTAAGTCCTAAATCTCAATGTTAGTAACTTACTACATTACAAACAACTTTACTTACAGTCTTTTAAATGTCTGAAAATGAGCTGCAGAAAAAAAAACATAAAGCCTATTCTACTGAAAAAGAAATATAAAGCTTCTATATCAACAGGACTGATTTTCCCTTAAATCAAACGTTACACTAAAAAACTGACTTAATTAGCATTTTAAAAAGGACTGCAAACAGGCGCTCTAAGCAGTCACAAACTTTAGGATCTCAACAAAACTTCAGCAACTTTGATACTAGACAAGTTCTTGCAAAGTTTTGATGTATCATCTGCAAAAAGTCATTCTGTCTTCCTACCTCACAGGAATACTGAGGAGCTTTGAAATCATGTATTTGAAATAGCTGTATTATCATTCCATCAAAATAAATACAAGGGAAATAAAATCCCTTGCAGTGTCCAATTTTTAAAGAAATACCTTAAAAAGGGCTTCCACAAATTATAACGCAGTTCATAAAACTACAACATTAAGAGGTAGACTTCCTGATATTATCTACCAGAAAATAAGTTCAATTACTTCTAGTTCAACTTCTGGATCTCTTTCTTCTCCTTGTCGACTTCGAGTACTCTACAATTTTAAAAAAGGTGAATTAAAACAAGCACAAACTTGTAAAAGCATTAGCTTAGAAATGTACAAGGCAAGCACTAAATAAGTTTATTGAATATATATGTAAGAATCTATTCTTAAGAAAAATATTTGGAAAAAAAGCTGTATCTAGTATTTATTTTCCTATTAATACTACATAAAGTTCATTTTGATATAAACTATAAAGATTACATAAAAGAAATAAAGTATTAAAAACAGCAAAAGCAAAACAATGAAATAACATAAGCAAAAACACATGGTACACAGTATTTCTTTCCTTTAAAAGGATTTATTAATTGAAATCTTGATGCTGTCAAAACTAACCTGTTTAAAAATAATAGCCTTAAGTGTCCATCAGTAGATGAATGGATAAAGAAGATGTGGTACATATACACAATGGAATATTATTCAGCCATAAGAAGAAAACAAATCCTACCATTTGCAACAACATGGATGGAGCTAGAGGGTATTATGCTCAGTGAAATAAGCCAAGCAGAGAAAGACAAGTACCAAATGATTTCACTCATATGTGGAGTATAAGAACAAAGAAAAAACTGAAGGAACAAAACAGCAGCAGAACCACGGAACCCAAGAATGGACTAACAGTTATCAAAGGGAAAGGGACTGGGGAGGATGGGTGGGAAGGAAGTGGTAAGCGGGGGAAAAAGAAAGGGGGCATTACGATTAGCATGTATAATGTGGGGGGAGGCACGGGGAGGGCTGTGCAACACAGAGAAGACAAGCAGTGACTCTACAGTATCTTAGTACGCTGATGGACAGTGACTGTAATGGGGTTTGTGGGGGGGGACTTGGTGAAGGGGGGAGCCTAGTAAACATAATGTTTCTCATGTAATTGTAGATTGATACCAAAAAAAAAAAATGTTCAAAGTCCAGAAGAAAAAAATAATAATAATAATAATAATAGCCTTACAAAATTATGTCATAAAAACAACATGGTAAATACTGATTTTTCTACACTAAAATACAAAACATCTTGTTAAATGAGTAATACATAATTAACTGTTTTGACAATTCCAGGGCAGGACTACAAGAAGATCTGGGTTCTAGCCCTGAGCTGCCACCTGTTCATGGCATGCCCTTAAGATAGACTCAAGTTACCTAACTCCTTTGAGCTATATTTTCCTCATCTAAAAGTAGGGCACTGTGTGCATTTTATTATCTAATTCACTGAATCGTTATAAATACCAAAGAAAACAATAATATAAAATTGCTTTGACAACCATGCTGTGTTATACCAAATATAACTTTTTTCCTTCATTAATCTGAAAACCAAACCATCAGGGTCATCTGGCTGAAGGATGTCATTCATAGAAGGCTTTAACCAGACTGGGGATCTCACCATTTACTGAGCTCTTCTACTGTTGTGGATATTGTACTAGGCATTAAAGATGCAAAGGTGAAGAAGCTAGTCTTTACTTTTGAGGAACTTAAAAGCCTAGAATACTATGCTATTCTTCAAATAGTATTATTGTAATTCTAAAACACTGACAAAAAACTGAAAAATTGAAAGTGTTAAATATTTAGTGACATTAATTCAAAAGAAAGTCCTCCACAGTCTTCAAATCCATTACAAAAGAAAAGCAGAGCAAAAATAAAGAAGTTCATGGCCCTACCTAACTACCCATTTGTAATTAGCGAAAGTTAACTTGATGTTTAGGATACAAAAATCATCTATCAAAGAAACAAGAAAACATATATATACCTTTACTCTTCTTTGCATATCATCCTCCACATCTTTTAGCATGCCTAGAAAGAGAGGGAATGTGTTTACAAAGGAAACAAACCCAAACATAAAACTTGAATTATCTTATAAAGGGTTTTACCTGTAACTCGAAGATCTGTCACACTATTAGCCATTTTAAATCCGTAAGTCATTGATTGAAAATCTTCCTATACAGAAAAGGAATAATTAGGACCTTGAATAGTAGCAAAACCTTTCATTTTATTTCTCTTACAAAATCACCATTTGCTAAGAAAGCAGTAATGAAATGTCATCCTACTTGTCTAAATATTGATATCCTATATCCAAGCTTTCTCTATAGGTGTGCCCTTAAAACACCATATTCTAATGCTGTCTCTATCCTTAATTTCAATTGCTTGTCCTTAGGCAATTTAAATATACTTGCACTTAGTACATTCAATCTGCAAAATAAGGCAAATGCTTATGATTACATCACAAAGTAATAATTCCCACTTATAAAATATTCCTACATTCACAGGTAATCAGTTAATACATAATAATTATTATTTTATAAAGTTACAAGATTCAAATAAAACTCTTCAAAAATTATGAAATATCTACTTACACACTACAAAGTAGTACAAAATTAGGCTACAAAGGTTAAATGTTCTCAAATAAAATTATTCAATAACAGCAAAACCACATTCCCACTTCAGCCCCATTGTAAAGAAAAAATGATTCATACATGGATTCTCATCCCCAAAATCATTTAAAACTCTGCTGACATATTAACTATTCAAATACAGCTGACTCTTGAACAACACAGGTTTGAATTGCACAGGTCCACCTGCATGCAGATTTTTTCAATAAATATACTGGAAAACTTTTTGAAGATTTGCAATAATTCGAAAAGACATTTTCATTTTGCGAGCTTATTTTTTATTGTAAGACTATTGTATGTGATACATACATAACATGTAAAATATGTTAATAGATTATTTATGTTATTAATAAGGTTCTGATCAACAGTAGTCTATTAGTAAAGTTTTTGGGGAGTCAAGTTATACATAGATCTTCAACTGCATGGAGGGTTGGTGCCCCTAACCTCCACGATGTTCAAGGGTCAACTGTAATTTGCTGAACTGATGTTTAAGACTATAAATTTAATATCATCTGACTGATTCAATTAAAACGTCAAAATCTCTATTAAAGGAGTGTTTCTGCTATGTTACAATTCTCTTAAAATGTATATGGAAGCTTAATGTAATGGAGTAACAGGCATTTACAGCAGTAGCCAGAACTATAGCAAAATTTCTGCATTCTTAACAAAAACATCAGTGAGCATGCAACTTTTAACAGGTACTATATCTTATAAACAGAAAGAAGAAAGAGAAAAGGCAATGTCCTTGGTCTCAAAGAACTGTTAGTGGTATTACAGGACTCACAGGATTTGGTCTTTAAAAAATCTCAAGTTGTGTTGCAGAGCTGTGAGCTTATCCTCCAGGTAAAGTTCATCACTACCTGGACATCAAATAGGATTCTCAAATTTTACATGTCTAAAAAAGAACTCACCTACTGATTACCATGAAGCTAAATGACACCTCCACCTATCAAGTTACTCAGGCTGAAAACCTGCACTTCAATCCCTTGGTCTTCCCACATCCCACAGTAAGTATCTCAGAAAACCCAATAAACTCTAGCTTCAATTTCTAATCTAACCATGGCTCATTCCTTTCACAGCTGTGTCTAGTTCAATTCACCACCACCCCTCACTTCTACTCCCACCTCCAGACAGGCACCCCACCATCCACACTTGTCCCTGCTACAATTTATTTGACACCAGAAGCCAAAGGATTGTTTTAAACTAAGTCATTTTATATCACTTCCTACTCAAAACTTTCCAACTGTTTCCTTCCTCACATGAAAATCCACATGGCCTCTAAAGTCCACCAGTATGTGGCCCTGGTTTCCCTCTCCAGCCTCATCTCATTCCTACCACTCCTCTGTGCTCTCTGCACTGTAGTCACAGAGGCCTTATTGTCCTTCAAACACACCAAACACATTCTCTTCTCAGGTCTTTGTACTTGCTGACCACCTCCCCAAAATGATTGTTTGTAATATTTACAAAGCTCCTTCCCTTACAATATTCCAGCCCCTATTCCAATGCCAGTTCCTCATATAGAGGTTTCCCCTATGCATTCACCCCAAACAGCATCCTCCACCACTTTATATGCCCTTTCCCTGCTTTACTTTTCTTCATAGAACTTATCACCATCTGACATTATTAAGTATTTGTTAACTTATGCACTGACTGTTTGTCCCAAGGAATGCATCATCAGTGAGAGCAGGGCTTTGTTTTATTCACTGCTTACAGGGGTCATTTGGTTAGCAACCTTTCTAAGTCCATCAAGCTGGCTACAAGATATCCTAAATGGTGGAGACTGGCAAACTGGAGAACATACACTTCATCTAAAGGAAATCACTCACTACTCAACCTACTGTGGCCACAAGTGAATGCAGGGCCAGTGTGTTAAGATCTCCTAATTTTTCAGAACAAAAACCTAATTTAATGTAAAAATCCTCCAGTTTTTAAATATTACAAATTTATAAAAACTAAGTAGGCCAACACTGTGAAAACAAAACAAAAACACACCTGTAAGCACTATCTATGAACTGTTTGCCAAGAGGAGTCTCAGGAAAAGTATCTGGAGAACAGCACAGATTTCTGTAGTAAGTACTAACCTCAGTAACAAGAACTTAATCTAGGTCACTGGAGGACTGAAACAGAGGAATTAAACAAATGCTGTCATTAAAAAATCACTCCTGAAACTTTGTGGACTTGAGGAGGACAAAAATCAAAGTGAAACCAAGGAGACCAGATACTGGACACTGTCTAATATTCCAAGCAGGAGCTGATGGTGATCTGGATTGAGATTATAAATGGAAGTAATAAGAAGTTGTCGAAATCAGCATATCTTTAAAAGGTAAAGCCAACATAGTGTGCTGATGATGTGAATATGGGGTAGGAGGTCAATCCTTGTAGAATCAAGGATCATTTTTAGGTTTTGTCTATAAACAACTGGTAAATGAACAAATGGAGTAGAATTTTGGTTTTGTTAAGTTGGTGATTTCTTTGGTCATCCAAGTGAAAATTTCAGGAAGGTACTTACTTGAATCTGGAAGTCAAGAAACAGGACTGGAGATAATAAGATTTGGTTTCATCAGTGTATAGTTGGTATTAAAAGCTACAAAACTTTTTGGAAATCAGCCAAAGGAGAAGGTATCAAGAAGGAGCCCAGGAGTACTTCCACACTGGAGCAGGAAGTCAAGGAAATGGACTAACCAGTAAGGAAGAAAGAAATCCAAGAGACTGATGAATCAGGAAGACAAGAAGAAAGCATTTCAAAGAGTGGTCAAATGGGTCAAATGATGTTGACGGACTGGAGAGGGTGGGTGGGAAACATGGATTTAGCAAGATGGGTATCATTAAGGACCTTGTTAAGACCAGTTTCTGTGCAGTGGTAGAGAAGAATGTCCAACTGGAGTGGTGAGAAGGGACTGAAAGAGAAAGCAACACAAGCAATTAACAATAGCTCATTGGAGTTTTCTGTATAGGGTAGTGGATAAATGAGTGTAGATATATGGAGCCATGGGATCAAGGGAACTGTGTTTTGTTTCAAATTGAGTGTTAATTAAAGCATGTTTATATGCCAGTAGTAATAATCTAGTTGTGAAGGAGACAATAATAATGCAATACAAAGAAAGGCTTAATAATTGCAGTAGGCAAGAGAAGCTAAGATCTAGAACACAGGTGGTGGAGCTGAGCTTAGAATGTCACAGGGCTACTTTCATTTTAACAAGACAGAAGGAAGCATATGTGGGTATCAGCAAAGGTTAGCACTTGTGAGAGTGAGAAGATGGGGTACTTCTAATTACATCTAGCATTTCATTAAGGGACCAAGCAAGCTGATAGTGAGGAGGGCTGGCACTGGAAGTTTGAGAAATAGAAAAGGTGGAAGAGTCACCTTAGAGACTGGCAAAGCAAGTCCACCACAGAAGTGTTAGTACTGCCCAGAGAGGGCTGTCTCTTGTCTCAATTTCCCCATCTGAGATTTGCAGTCCTAAATTAAAGTGAAAAGAGACACAAAGATGTGGCTTTTCTCCACAGCCTTCTGCCGTCTGGGTGCAAGGAGCAAGTGGGCAGATGGATGGGGTTTTGCCAGATAAGTGACACATCATGATGAGATGAGAGAGGCAAGGGAGTTAAGGGTGTTTGAAAAAGAATGATTTTAGCACTGGACCATGGAAATGAGAACACAGAGAAAACTAAAGCAGCAGCATCTGTTGAGTCAGAGGTCTCTGGAGCTGAAGGAGTAGGGGAACAGAGTAATAAGTAAGCAAAAATTAAGTGGTAGTGATCAAAGGGTAGTATGCTTGAAATCAAGGTTTTGGAGGGGACTAGATTAGTAGGGAAATTTTTTTCTTTATTTATTCACTCATTCCTAAACTATTTTCCAAGCACTCTACAATGGCTGGTATGGGCTAGTTAACTAGGGGTAAAATGTGAAATACAATCACTGCCTTTATAGAGCCTATTATCCAGTGAGGGAAGACCTCTAAACTGCTAAAGCCCATGTTCTCTACTGTACTTAATGTCTTTTCTATACTGCCAATATATATGAGATACAACTGCAGAAAGTTATCAGGGATATTCAAGGTTCTATAAAACATAGCATTTAAGACAATGCAGCCCTGCAAAAAAATACAGAATATTTAGAAATATTTTAAATATAGAAAAATATTTACAACTGTAATATAATACCAAATACCAGTATTGAATGTGATTACAACTGAAGAGGTAACCTTAGTTGTACTAATAATGTAACATTCTAATAAAGTAAAAAAAAAATCTTCAACCCCTCTAAAACTTAATTTCAATATATTAGTTACAATTTATTATTGCTTTAAAAATTCATTTCACAGATAAACCACTCTGTATAAATATTTTAGGGGCCTCTGAAATGATATGATTCATTTAACCACAATCTGAGTACCTACTACAGACCAGATACTGAGTAACATAGTAAAGGTACAAATTAGGGTAAAACATGAAGATTATTCAGGTTAAGACTTGAAAATATTTAAATGTCCATTAGCAAATGGCTTATAATTTATTGTAGATACCATGGAATACTAGTACTACTAATAGCTAATGTTATTAACTGCTTAGTATGTGCCAGGCACTATTCTAAACATTTTACTTGTATTAACTTCATCAAACCTCACAGTAATGGTCTGAGATGGGTACTATCATAAACTATACTTTATAAATGATGAAACTGAACCATAGCAATGTTATATTCCCCAAAACTGCAAAGCTAGTATGTGACTGCAGAACACAAACTAAACCTCCCCAGGGGCTGTACTTCTTAAACTTTAATTTTGAAAAAATTTCAGATTACAAACATAGTGAAAAGAAATCAAATCCCACATTCCCTTCACCTACGTTCCCCAAATGGTAACATTTTACCACATTTGCCTTATAATTCTCTGTTTTTCCTGAAACATCTGAGACTAGGTTACAAGACTGTGATGCCCCTTTACCTCTAAATAGTTCAGTGTGATTTCCTAAAAACAAACAAATTATCAAATCAGGAAATTCGTATCTCTTTAATCTAGAGCATTTCCTCTGTCCTTGTCTTTCGTGCTCTGACATTTTAGAATAATACCAGACAAAGTTATTTTGTGTATGTCTCTCGATATGGGTTTGTCTTATGTTTTTCCAAGTAAATTCAACTTAGGTCCTATTTGATACGTATGCCACAGAAGTGATACTGTGTCCTTCTTAGAGCACTGTACCTGCAGGCATATCATGTTGGCTTGTTCCTCTGTAATTAATAACTATCTTGTGGGGAGATACTCTGAGGCTAGGTACAAATTATATGTCTCATTATACTTTTGTCTACTAGTTTTAGCATCCTCTGATGATTCTTCCCAGAAATAATTATTCAAAACCTGTGTTCTTAACATGATGTTATGCAGCCAATAAGAATAATGAGACAGAGCTCTACAAACATGTGTCGGTATGTACAGAAATCTATTTTCTATTGTCTGTGGAAAAAACCAAGTTGCAAACATAATTCCATAATGGTAAGATAAAATACACATGTGTGTGTTTATACATATGATATAAAATAACATATATATATGATAGACAATACTTGTAAAGATACACATCAAATGGATAAGTGTTTACTCTTGCACCAGGCAAAACAGAACTTTCACAGTTTCATTTGTTTCTACTGAATTTGAAATATGTTTGGTTGCAAGTAAGAGAAAAATACAACTAAGGTCACTTACGTGATTCAGGCATACATCATGCTGAATAGCATTAACATTAGAATATTAGAAATAATCTTTCTTTCAGCTTCACCATTCTAAGCTCTTAAATTACCTTTAGATTTTCATGTTTGTCACTTAATGTTTACAAAATGAAACAATACATCCAAACATCACATCCAAGTTCAAGGAAAAAGATAGAAGGGGTGGACCATACCATTATTACTCAAACTGATATACCATTGAGAGTAAAAGGGGATACTATTAAAAATTATACCAGGCCCAACAGAGCCAAGGAGGGCTGTTCCATGCAGAGAATGCTAAGGAAGGGCAGAGAAGAAAACTGATGTCCGTCTAGGCAAGTCAGCAGTGTGATTCAGGTTAAAGTAGAGACTAAAAAGGTAGAGAACTCACTGTTGGTGGGATTGTAAACTGGTTCAGCCAATATGGAGAATAGTACAGAGAAGAGTTAAAAATAGAACTACCATATGATCCAGCAATCCCATTTCTGGGCATATATCCAAAGGAAATGTAAGGAAGTACCAAAGACACATACATACTCCCATGTTTACTGCAGCATTATTCACAGTAACCAAGACAGGGAAGCAACCTAAGTGTCAATGGATGAATGTATAAAGAAGATGTGGCATATTTATACGATGGAATACTATTTAACCATGGAAAAAACAGGAAGTTCTGCTATTTGCAACAACACAGCATTATTCACAGTAGCCAAGATAGGAAAGCAACCTAAGTGTCAATGAATGAATGGATAAAGAAGATGTGGCATATTTATACGATGGAATACTATTTAACCATGGAGAAAATAGGAAATTCTGTTATTTGCAACAACACAGCATTATTCATAGTAGCCAAGATAGGGAAGCAACCTAAGTGTCAATGGATGAATGGATAAAGAGGATGTGGCATATTTATATGATGGAATACTATTTAACCATGGAGAAAATAGGAAATTCTGTTATTTGCAACAACACAGCATTATTCATAGTAGCCAAGATAGGGAAGCAACCTAAGTGTCAATGGATGAATGGATAAAGAGGATGTGGCATATTTATATGATGGAATACTATTTAACCATGGAGAAAATAGGAAGTTCTGCCATTTGCAACAGCACAGATGACCTCGTGGACACTATGCTAAATGAGATTAAGTATTAAGTCACACAGAAAAAGACAAATACTGTATGATATCACTTTTATGTGGAATCCTAAAAAACCAAAATCATAAAAGCAGAGTAAAATGGTGGTTACTAGGGAATTGAGGAGTGGGGAATGGAGAGATGTTGGTGGGATACATACTTGCAACTAACTGATAAATAAAATCCCGGAGATCTAATACATATACAGTGATTACAGACAACGTGACTGTATTATAAACATTAAATTTGCTAAGAGACTAGATTTTAATTGTTCCAAACACTAAAAGAAACGATAGCTATGTGATGCAAAAGAGGTGACAGCTAATGCTTCTCTGGCAATCATAATGCAATATAAATTAATCAAATCAATGTTGTATACCCTAAACTTACACAATATTGCATGTCAAATGTAACCCAATAAAAACAAAAAAATATGAGTAATAAAATTGGGCCAGCTCAAGGGTTCCAAATTTTATCATGTAGGCAGTAGGATGGACTTCTGGTTAAACACAGCATTTCTACTACACCTCTTGAGACCAGACTAACAGAATTAAAAGTTTGAAATTCTAAGGACAAAGAAAATGGAAGACAATGGACAAGATAAATAAAGCAAATTTTGAAAGATGTAGAATAAATGGACAAAGATAACTGACTTATGTGAGTGAAAAAAGCTAAACTGATGCCAATGAAACACAAGGATGAAGAAAATATTCAGGAATTAGAGGCATCAGTTACCTTTGAGAGCTGAGGGTGGGGGTGTAAAAAGCTAGATATCTAAATCAGGAGCTCTTACCTCCCTTCACCCTCACCCTGCACAGCAAAGTATGTCACCAAAGGTGTGTGATATCCAGCACCTGCCACAATGCCTGGCACATGCTAATTACACAAATAGACAATGTACATCAAGGACAGGCAAATTTTTTATAGGGCCAAATAATACTATTTCATGTTTTCAAGCCAAGTGGCAAAATGGAGAATATTATGTAGATACTTATATATAAATGTTTAAATTAATCACTTAAAATGCAAAAAGTATTCTTAGCTCAAGAACCATAAAAAACAGAGGCAGCAGGCTGGGTTGGCCTGTAGGTTGCAGTTTACCAAAATTTGGTTTGTAGGACTTCCTGATGGTTTAGATGTGGGGTATGAGAGAAAAAGAAAAATCATGGATAACTCCAGGGTTTTCGTTCTGCACAACTAATAGACTGGAGTTCCATTTGCTGGGACTGAGAAGACTACAGAAGGATTATGCTGGAGGCAAGGGAAAAAGCAACAGCTCTATTTTGGAAATGTTATTCTTCAAGAGGAAAATGTAGAAAAAGAAGTAACATATATGAGTATGAAATTTAGAGAACAAGTCTAGGTTGAGAATATGAATTTGGGCTTCATTACCAGAGACAAAATTCCTTACCAGAGATAATGAAACTGCATCATATCACGAAGAGGGTGAGTATATAGAGAGAAGAGGTGTAAAGACTAAGCCTGAGCCACACGAATGTTTACAGCTGTGCTGTCCATTGTAGTTGCCACTCAGCTATGTAACTACAGAGCACTTGACATGTGACTGGCTCAAACTGAGATACGCTATAAGTGTAAAATACACACCAGATTTAGAATACTTAGTACAGAAAAGAAATGCAAAATATCTCATTAATATTTTTAAACTAATTATATATTGAAATATTATTTTAAATTGTGCTAAATAAAATTATTAAAATTAATTTCACCCATGGCTGCTAAAACATTTTAAGTTATATATATGTGGCTTGTATTAGATTTCTATTAGATAGTGATGAGTTAGATAATGAGATGAAAAGTAAAACCAAACAGTGAGATAGGAAACCAGGGAAGAAGGGCACCTGAAAAGCCAGGAAAATACTTTGTTTCAAGGATGGAGTGACTGACTGTGTCAAAATCTGACAGATCAAGCTTAAGACCAAACATTAACCACTGGGTGTAGCAACACTGAGGTCTTTGATGGCCATGATGAAGAAGTTTTGGTAAAACATGGGTTCAAAGTCTGACAGTAGATTTCATCAGGGAAAAGTGGAGAGATCCAGATATAGTGGGTATGGATTCCTCTTAAGGATTCCAGCTGAAAAGAAGAATTGAGAATGTGGGGCAGTAGCTGAAGGACAATGTTATGCTAAGTGGAATTTTTAAGATAGAAGAAGATAAGGCATGTTTGCATGCTGATGGGAATGATCCAACAGAGGGGCAAATTCATTATGCAGGGGATAGAGTGGGAAGAATCTATAGAGCAGTATCTTTGAATATAAGACAGGGTATGGGAACTAATGCACAGCAGAAGGGATCAGCCTTAGACAGGAGGAAAGAAGGCCCATCTACATGCTGAAGGTCTGCAGAACACAGGACACCTACATACCCATGTAGGTGGGAGGTTATTTCTATTTATTTAGTGCAACAGGAAAGTAGGTTTGCTTCAAATGAGGATGGAAAAGTTTGCAAGTCTAAGCAGAGTGGGAGTGCACCAACTGGGGAAGTGTAATGATTACTAGGGAGCATTCAGGGCCCATATGAAGTTAGTAGTGATTATTTGGAAGTAGGAACGGTCAGTGTGAATGTATCTTTTTCCAGTCACACTGACACGTACAGGTTTAAGAGCAGAGTAGGCAAAGGGTTGGATTTAACCAGAATAGAGGTACAACAAGGCAAGAGAGGAAAGGAAGCTGAAAGTACAAGGAAGGGAGTGACTGTACTGCAAGAAGATTGTATTTACATTTAGAAAAGAGGATCAAGAGGATGGTAACAGTTAAAAGGTGACATGATGAATGAACTCAAGTTCAAGTAGAAGTGAACTGTGGAAGTCAGAATACAAGCAATACAGAAACAGAGAAGGTGGTCTGAAAATCGAATGCTTCACACTGAGATCATTAAGTGGTTGCAGTGACCAAGTCTCAGGTATGGTCATTAAAAAGAGAAATTCTAAAAGCTTCTAAAGAGAAAACATGGGTCACATATAAGGTGTCAGGATGACAACACTGGAATAAGTCAGCGTGGAGCAATGCATACAAAATTCAGAGGAGTATTATTTTCCAACCTAGAAATCTATTACACTCAAACTATCAATCAATTGTGAGAATAGGGAAGATATTTTCAGATATGTGAGATCTCAAAAAGTTTCCCTATTTCTCCATGAAACTAGAGATGCCGCACCACACAAAGTAGTAAACTAAGAAAGATAAAGGTGTGAGATCCAGGTGTGAGATCCAGGTAACTAAGCATCTAACAAAAAAGAGAAAAAATGGAATTTCCAGGAGAATGGTGAAGATAAAGCTGGGATGACAGTTGTGGTGGTCTTTGAAGGCAGCTGATCCAGCCTGAAGCTCCAATTATTATTAGAGAACAAAGATGTTCAAGAGGAGAACAACTGATAGATTACTGATGTGTTTCATAATAGCGGGAGGGGAAGAATTAAAGTACACAGAAAACAGCAAGCCAAAAAAAAAGGCATTATTACTTTCAAGAGAAACAAAAATTTGTGTAAGAAATTGACAATAATATCAAGAATGAATAACAATTTAACCAAAAATTGAACTAATGTTTGGGGAGGGGGATGGGACTGCATGAATACCAAATATGCTAAAACTTTGCTGATATACCATAGACAGAAATTGTTAAATCCAGAAATTAGGACATAAGCACATTGTCCAGAAATATGGAAATAAACAGTACGAAAAACTAAATAAATTTAATATTATTATGGAATGCATTAGGAAAGAGCAGAAAACAATTTCTCATTTCATATCTTACAGGTGCCTTTGTATACTATATGTAAGTATTGGTACTTAGTAAAACACACATCCCAAGGAAAATTTTCAAATAACAAACTGAACATGACCAGACTTCCTCTTCTGAAAAGATAACAAGTGGTCAAGTGGAAAATGGATGGAGGGAAAGACTGGGACAGAAAGCAGAATTCAGAAACTCTCATAAGAGTGTAAGTCTAAAGCTGACACAGATGTGAACTAAAAAAGTAACAATGAGAAGAAAAACAGTGCCCAAACTCAAGACATTTGGAAGATAAACAACAAAGAAACTGGATGTAGGGAGCATTTAAAAACAAAGTAATCAAAGATAACAATAGAAGTAATTTTGCAAAATAGGAACATGAGAGGAAAAGTGGTTTTATGGGGGAATTGTGGTTACTATTTTGCACATGTAAGCAAGACATTAAGCTGAAAATGTCTCTAATTCAGGAGTAAAGACATACCAGAAACCTACCTGAGAAAATATACCAGCACTTAGAAACTTCACAAGCATCCATTTCAAAGAAAGAAATGATTTGTTTACTATAGGTCACTTGTATCAATTCTTAAGGGCTTTCACTAGGCAATCAATTTTTTTTTTCAATAAAACTGAAATAAATTTATGAGGATGATCTGCAAGTTTAGGGAAACAGGAAAAATATAATCTTTCTATTAGAGAAGCTAAGTTTTATTCATATATCTTTCCAGTTTAATTTATTTTTATATAACTGATTACACTGCATGCTGCTTTTTTAACCTTTTAAACTAGGCCTTTTCCCCTTATATGAAACATTGTTGTCACTACATATTCATGTGTAATAAATTATTCATAATTTATTTCAACCAACCCTAATGATGGCATTTTGGTTGATACCAACTTTCTCTACTAAGAACTCTGATTAATGTATTTGGGCATTAAGTGTCCACATTTTTAATCATTTTTTTTTAAGGCTGACTTCTAGAAGCGAACCAACTAATGTGATACTGGACTCTTGATATATGCAGGTATCTATATCTGTATCTGTATATATGTGGGTGTATAAATATATATACAGATATATGTATTGCTACACTGTTTCCCAAAACAGCTATGCTAATGCACACTCTTACTGATAAAAACCAAAGTACGAACTCATTACATCCTTACCAATACTGAGTATCCTAATTTAAAAAATTCGGTAGAAGAAAAGTGAACCAATTACTATTTTAATTTTACTTCTTGGATTATACTGAAGCTAAATTTTTAAATATTATGGCCATTTATAACCTTCTCCATGAATAAGTAGTTTACTTTACTGTGCAGTAATTCACTTAGGCTTTAGTGTTATGCTTTATTTGAATGAGCTACAAAAAACTGATTATCTTTGTTATCTATATTTTTCTAAAAATTTTTTCTATCAGCTTTTCCTATTCATCCTTTCCTTTAGGATTTTTCTCTCATTTGTTAGTAAGTCCTTCTTCCACAGATTTCAATTATAATGATTTCTATTATAAAAAAATTTATTTTAGTTTATCTAGATAAAAGCTAATACAGGCACATAATAAAATTCCAATAGAACAAACAGATATATACCCTGACACTCAATATCCCAGTTATCTTGTGTATGAAGATTTAACTATCTCCCTTTTTTAAAAAAAGAAAACAGAAATGGTAGCAAGCGACACATGCATTTCTACACCTGACTTGTTTTACTTTATTTTGGAGATCTAATATTATTTGTACACGTACACCTATGTTCTTTTTTGTAAAGCATGCACAAAACTCAACTGTATGAATATACCTTCATTTAATGAGTCTCCTATTGATAGACATTAAGGTAGTTTCCAGATTTTATTTGCTACAAATAATACCACAGTTAATGTCCTTGTACATAGGTCTTTGTGTACAAGCACAAACCTATCTGTAGGATAAACTTCTAAAAGTGAAACTGCTAAGATAACTCATGCACATTTTAAATTATGACAGGTATTAACAAATTGTTCTTTGAAAAAGTACAAATTTACAAACCCATAAAAATGTACTGAGCCTTACAGTGAAAACCTGACTTCTATACATGTTGACAAAATTATGTATTATACAATCATTTAAATACATCATAGTGAGTAGGGCGGTCAATGAGCCTCAGGAATTCTTACATTGCAAAATCTTACCTCTTCAAACACAGCAGCTTTATTTACTTTTTCCCTTGCAATGTCACAAACTTTCAAGATTCCGAGAGCAAAAGCTTTCATGGCAGGATCTTCTATAAAGTCTGGATTATGAATGTAAAGGCACGTAAACACTGTCTGTGCCAAGGAATGGCCTTCTAACCATGTTATCTATAAACAAAAGAATGTATGAGTTTAAGATGACACACAAGTGTCTGCAAAGTCTAAAGTGATCCAAGAGTTATAAGATGATAAAGGGAAAGTCCGAAAAGACAAGAGTTAGAATTCACTTTCAATGACTCAAGCTTTCAAGAATCATATAACATAATATGATTAATTATCTATGGGGAGCATTCTGTATTTCAGTTTGCAATGTATCTGGAAACTAATAAAATCAGAATGCCTCTCTACATAGCATCCAAAAGCAATCAAGTCCACAGTGCAGCCAAAAAAAATCCATAAACTAGGGAAACTCACAAGTTTAGAACTAATGAGGTCTCTAACCACTCATTTAACTCTTCACCCTCACTACTATTAACAGTCAGCATGGTATCTCACCCAGATTACTGCAAGGAGCTATGCAATGGTTTTTCCTGCCTCCCATCCCTAATTCAATATGCCCAGAGTGATCTTTCTAAAGCACAAGAATAATCATACAACACTATTTTACTGAATGGCTAAAGGGCCAGGTACCATGTGCTAAAAGCTGAGAATAACAATGACAGACAAAAATTAGTAACTACTATGTCCAAGTACTATGCCAGGTATTTTCATATATCTTCTCTTGTTTTTCCTAACACTTTGAGGAGAGTGATATTCTTCCCCTATAAAGAGAGTCAGAGAGTATAAATAATTTGTTCAAGTTTATAGTTATATTTTACACTGGCCCAATAGGACACAGGCAACTACATTACAAAATGAGACATGCACATGAAAATGATAATTGAAGTGTGTATTTTGTATTACCAGTGTGCAAAAGGAAACTTTTCAGCCTAAAAACCATCTGCCTACTAAAGGTCAAACTCACAGGTTCAGTCTCAAGAGTCTCATACAATGGTTCCTCAGCTTTGGCAAAAACCATCCCTCTTGCCTCGGTTTATTCTTTTCCACTAGGACTATAAACTGCTACAGGGTAATAAAGACATCTTTGTGGGAAAGAGACAGCTTTGGAAGAAGAAGAATCAGGATTAGAATTCTGGTTATGCCCCTTCCTAGCAACGTAACCCTAGGCAAATGAGATGATACCAGATATCGTACAAAGCTGATGTAAGACTTAAGTGAAAAATATATACATAAAACACCTAATAGGTACTTCACACACTATAGGCAATCACTGAATATTTTTTAGATGAATGAATAAACTTTACATATATCTAAGGAAAATGACTTAACCTAAGTTTAAAAAGAAAGAGATGGTCAGAGAGTAGGAAGGAAAGGAAAGGGATAGGAAGGGGAGGGGATGGGAAGGGAAGGGCAGGACAGGAAAGGACAGGACAGCATAGGAAAAAAGAGGCAGCACAAATGAGAATTTTCTCACAATTAAATGACACTGTCCAGGGAAGACAACCTATTCAGCACATATAAATCACTAAAAGATATTCTTCCCAAAGATAGCCAGTTTACTACCATTAGGAAAAAAAAAATCTCTCCCAAACAATCCAAAATTCTCTTTGTGTCAATTCCATGCTTATTTATGGAAACTTCCAATTATAAATTTGTTTCCCTGGGTACCTTGAGAAAAAAAGGTACTTTGGGTAATGGCTATATTATTATCTTCACAAAAGATAATAGTCCTTCACCTAGAAAATGAGAACCTAAGATCACCCACATATGAAGATAAAATTCTGTTTCCTATTGTATAATTTGGCCTGCTAATCTTATGTGCATCTTACTATGCCAAGCAATACATAACATTTCATACTCAAGATTGGTGTATATACTTTTAAATGTATGTATTTAGGAAAGCCATAGTTTTAAAATAAACTAATTGTATTATTTTAACTCTTACCAAACAACAAAAACATGTATCCATTATCCCTATCAATTCAGGCAAGGTGAGATCTTTAATTTTAATGGTGCCATCCTAAAAAGGAGAGAAAATATGACATATAAACAGAAGACTTTTTAAAATTTATGGTTACTATGTATAGTAGCATTTTGGCTTTCAAAAATTAAATACTTAAGAAGAACAATTCTAGGAAACTTATCTGATAAAACTAAAATGCAAATTAACTCAGTATTCTTAGAAATAATATATAATAAGAAAAATTAAAGTGCCTCTAATTTGAAACAGGATATAGGCTTTTATAAAGGAAAGTTAAAGCAACAAGTATTTTGAAAGCACAATTTAAATTAAAGCATTAATAAATATGAATAATTTTATGGAATTTAAACTACTTAAGCAAAAACAAAACATTTTTAAACTGTAGCAACTAAGAATTTCTAAATCAATTTGTCTGTTAATATATAAAATGTAATCCCTAAGTGAATTACCCTCAATTTGAATATATACTCAACTGTTTAAAAAAATTAATAAACACACACAAGTTTAGAGCAAGCTTTTAATGAAGACCTTAAATAATTCCCATGAAGAACTAAAGGTTATAACTTTTATTTATATACCTGAGATGCTCTTAAGAAAATTACACTTTAAGTCACAAGTTTACCGTTTGATTTTTATTATTAGCCAGAATGTTTTAACATATGAAATAACAAACAATAAAAGAAAACATAAAAGAGCACAATAGTGACTACCTTGATAGCTTGTTCAAAATTAAGAACTTTTCGATTAACTTGGTTTCCAATCATGCCAGCATCCATCTTGGGATCCATCATTTCAATGGCAGACATGGCTTCAAAAAGACCAAATCTGGAAATAAAAAAATTGATCCCACAAATTGTTTTTGAACCAGTAAGCTTACCCAGATTCCCAAGTGGTAAAAAATTATTATAGTCCTTCAAATAACTAGTTTTCTATGTATTCAGTCTTCCCAACTTGCTAACTTTTTCTATTTCAATTAAATCATATCACATTAACATAAAAATTCTTCCTTGTACTCGTTACTAAAGATTATTTCACATGCACTGTGGGGAAAATGTTAAAACAAAAGATGTTTTTCCCTGCCTCCTTCAAAAAGGTTACAAGTTAGACATTTTTAGAAAAAAAAGAACTGGTTTATAATGGATTTCACTTTGCCTTCTTTAAATAATTTTCTCTAATATTTAGGAAGATATGTTTGGAATAACCATTATCAAATGTAACTTTTAGAATTTTTTCCTTTTATGTCTTGAAAGTCCTGTAATGTGACACATTATAGTCTATAATGCTCAATGTTTTGGCAATTATGAAAATAATGAAATATGAAATATATGAAAAATAACTCAGAAACCTCGGTATTTGTGTCTGGTATTTGTGGTTCATTAGCCATAAAAGCAGACAGTTGTGATGCACTGTGGACTGGTTAGTAAGTATATCATTAACTGAGATATACATCAAGAAATCAGAGAGGAAGAAAGCCTAAAGGAAAAGTCTGACAGACTATCAAGTTACTGACTACATATTTGAATGTTTCAATTCAAAATACTCTGATGATATAAGCATACGGTATTATTGAAAACAACTCTCATCTACAAATTTGATGTAATGCTGATCAAAAGCCAAATGGTATTTTTCAAAGAGCTCTCAAAGCCAAAACAGAAAATATGCAAAAACAGAAGAGAATTTTTTCAATAAAAATAGGGATTCACCAAATATCAAAGGAACTACAAAGCTATTATTAAAAGCATTCTAGAGTACAGAGATCAAAAGAAAACAGTCCAAACCCTTATTTCTGTAGGAATTATGTATGATAAAGGTAGAATTTTAAATTAGTTGGGAAAACAGTGCATTAGTCAATAAATACTGTTGAGACAGTGGCTAACCATGTGGAAAAAGTGAAACTTTTGATTCACACAGTTTTAAAAAATAAACCCCAAGCAGATATAAGTTCTAAACCTAAAACAAACTAAAAACTCTTCAAAACTGCTATAAAGGCAAAAGTTGATAAATCCAGCTGTGTAAATATCTTAAATTTGTATGTAATGATAATAAACTATAGTCAGTTAAAACTCATAATTATCTGGGGGAAATATCTTTAATATAATTTCCAAAAAGTGAATATCCAGAATATATAACTCATACAAATAAATAAGCAGTAAATAATACAAAGAAAAAATAGGCAAAGAAATGTACAAAGAATTCACAGAATATACAAACTACTAGTAAAAAAGGGAAAAGTTCCTCAAATTCAAATGTAGTCAGATAACACAAACTAAACAAGAGGTTTTTTGGCCACAAGAAAACTTTTAAAAATATACTTTTACTGTTGGTGGGAATATAAATTGATAGGCTTTGAGAGAAATTTGGTTGAATCCATTAAAATCCAGTTATTTGAATTCTAGGCTCCTATACTGAAACTTATTTGCACATGTGTATATACAAAGAGGCCTGTATGAATTAAGTGTCTTCCATTTTCCCATGTTACCAAAATATTTTGCAATTAAAATGTTCATCAATGTGATACCACAGAATAAATTATGGTACAGCCATTTTATAAAACGCATACTCAGTAAAGCTATTATATACTCACCTGGAAGGATCTCTAAAATATACTGAATGGGAAAGGAATTTTCAAAATAATATATACTGTATATCCCCATTTATAATTTAGCTACTTTTATAGATTTTATTCATGTATGTAAATGTTTTTTTTAAAAGGTCCAGAAGGACAAACAACAATCTGATTATGTCTGGGCAAAGAGAAGGGCCTGTGTTGGGGGTAATAGTATTGTGGGAAGTTTTTGCTTTACCTCTGAGGTTTGAATTTGTTAAAAACAAATTATCTGTTTCTTACATGTGAACTAAGGAAGTTTTTAACGGCACAATTAAAATCCTAAACCAGTGAGGTTATCTACCTAATTAGTAAAACTGCTATAGAAACTATAGTAGCATTAAGTTAGCTACTTCATTCATTCAACACTTACTGAGCACCTATTATGTGCTAGACAATGTTCTAGGGATCCAGAATACAAACAAAGTTGCTTGCCTCATGGAACTTACATTCTAGTGGGAGGAAATAGATAATAAATAAAATTACATAGGTTAGAAGACTGCACATACTAGGCAGAAAGGAAGAAACAGCTAACAGATAAGGTCTAGAAGGAAACAACTTTAAAAGACGACCAGGGCAGGCTGCTGGCAATCATGTTCCCTGGGCTGAGCCTAAAACCTTGGGGAAATGAAGAAGGCTGGGTCCCTCAGCTGTCCCCTCTAAATTTACTCCACAACCAGGAGCTACATTCCTTCTTACATTAGCTTGTTGTTTGGTTTCATTACCTCCTTCCTGTAACTGCCTGCAGCATCCACAGGATGACCTAGAGGGGTTCTCAAAGTGTGGTCCCTTGATCAGCAGCATCAAGTTCACCTGGGAACTTAGAACTGTCACTTCTGCATTCCCACACCAGGTCTACTAAATAAGGAACTCTGGGGGGTTAGGGTCTAGCAATGTATGTTTTAAAAAGCCCTTCTGGTAACTCTGATGCACACTAAAGTTTGAGGAGAACTAAATTACAGGGTCTACCCCTCCTTTCCAAATGTCCACTCTTGTCTACTTACTAATATAAAATTTCATATTCCTAACCTTGAAAATTGAGCATTTCTGTACTAGTATGAGGATTGAGGCTATCTATATAGTAGTGAGTATAAATATAAACAAGCATTTCTCTTTATTTTACCTTTCCCAGGATTCTCAATCTCCTTTCCTCTGGATATTGAGTCACCTATCTCAGGTCAGCCTATCACATATAACATAAAACTAATGCCTTTTCTTCAAGAAATTCCATATTCTGTACATCTACCCACAATGGAAGGACACATAAGTCAGTTTCACTAGGTATAACCATCTCATACCACAACTAGGGTCAGCTGTCCCAAATAGCTCACCACAGTTAAGAACAGATGTATAATTAGTTTTATTTTTACAGCTTTGAAATGTAAAATTACTCAGGCCTCAGGGAATACCGCTGTATATAAGAAAAAATAGATGGAAATATTACACTGTACTATTTCAAAGGCCACAAATACTTACAGCTTATCATGAAGTAGTTCCCCCAACTTTAATTCTAAAAGAAACAAAAGAGAAAAATGCTTTGAATGTATTTATACTTATATATTATGCTAAGAAGAAAATGAAACAAAATATTAGCATCTGAAAATTGTGCTTGCATTACTCTAAATTTCATTTTCTAAGAAACAGTTGTATTATTTTTACTCAATTACTAATATAATGCTCTTACACAGTGAATAAAACACTTACTATATTTGAACTTGTGAGAATTAAGAGACCCACCACAGGCCATAATAATCCAATCAGAATTACCAACCTCATTTTAAAAAAACACTAGTAAATTTCTCCCTAAGTAAACTTTTTCATAGAACTGATTGCTATTTCTCAAGTTTTTAAACCAGTTGGTATCATTATTGAATCTCTTTCTGTCCCAAAACAGTGTCAACACTATTTTTTAATTGTAACTTTGAATAATGTAGAAAACACTTGAGTAAACAACTAATCAGAACAGTGTTCATCCTCTATAAAGCAGTAGTGTTCAACACTGGGTGCATATTATCATCAACTGGGGAGCTTTTGAAAACTCTGTGCCCAAGCAGCACCCCAAACTAATTAAATTCTAGCAGTGAGCCCTAGTGGTTTTAAAGCAATCCAGGCAATTTCAATGCACAAGTAAGGCAAGAACTGTTTCTGTTAACATTTTAAGTTGCTTACATATTGATGGGCAAATCCTGTGAAAGGTATAAAGAAGTATTTTTCAGAACTTTTCCCATCTTGCCAGGCAATCACAAATTAACATTCATATTTAGCAGTCCCATGTACCAAAACAAATAAATCAATGAAAAGCATATAGCAAAACACAGCAGGAAGCATAACAGAACACACAGCTGTGCTTAAAGATGGCCTGGGAATCCAAGAGTCTGTGATGTTATAATTAGGTTTGTAATATTATTCAAATGCTCTTTGTATTTTTCATTGTGTTATTTGCACTGATGATGCAAATGTAATGGTGGCCAAAACTGCTGTAACTTTAACACAAATCAATACAGTAGCCCTAAAGCTAAAGAGTGAATTTTTTACTTCCATGCACTTGTGGTTAAAAAAGACAATTTCTAAAAAAAATTTCACTTGTCCTTGATGAAGCAGTAAAAATTATTCATCTTAGGGCCATGACCAGGGTATAGCAAGAGAGTCAACTACAGAGCAAAAATGTAAGGAGGCATTCACTTTCAGGCATTCCCTTCTTAAACTGGGCACCCTGGTGCCTCACTCACTTCATCCAAGTGCCAGCTCTGATTGACCTCATTTAGTCTCAATCTTTGAGACCATGTCCTTCAATATTCTACTTAACAAAATGGGAAGTGTACATAAATGTTTCTACTGCATACCAAAGAGGCTGTTTCAAGGAAAAGCACTTGCACAATTATCATGGAACACAATTTTTACTTGAAAGAATTGACAAACTAGTTATTCAGACCTGAAAATACAGCTTTCTCTTTAAAATTAGTTTGTCACCTTACAAAAAATTGACAATGTTTGCTTGTTGCCAATAAAATTTGACCATTCACGCAAAAATTAAAATTTTGGAACACATATCACCACTGTGAACTTAACAGTTTGTTTCCCAATACTTACAAAAGACTTTTCTGATGATATTGGTGGTGGTATTAACAAATGTGCTTTTTAATGTCGTATAATGAAGTATGTCAACTCTTGGAAAATCTGCTTAACTCACTGAAGTAATGTTCTGCAAATGGATTTTCTGCAAATATTTTGAATATCCAATCTTCTTCAAATATTTTGAATGGAAAGAAGATCCATTCAAGTTCAAGACAGAGTAGTGGAGTTAACATAACAGAGCGTGGAAAATCCACTGATAAGATTTCAGATTCCACACTGCAACTAATCTTTAAGAAACTACCACTTGTCAAGTTTTGGTATAGTATCAAAGAAGAATATCCACAATTATCTATAAAGGTTCCTCAGTTTCCAATTACATATTGGTGAAGCTATATTTACTTCAAATACTTCAGCTAAAATGACATGTGGCAACAGATTGAATACAGAATTACAGTTGGAATTCAGGTGCCCTCTAGTATGCTGACTTTAATTAAAGAAATTTTCAGAAGTGTACAACTCTGTTATTTTGTTTTGAAAAATATATTTATTCTTCATTTAAAATTGTTCTGTTAACACATACTGGGTTTATAACTGTTCTTAAGTACCTTTTATATTTCTGAGTTTAAATTTTAATATTGTAAACATCAATGTATATATGTAATACACAAAAACAGTATAATAATTTTTAAGAGTATAATGGTGTCTTAAGTTGAAAAATTTGAGAAATGCTCTAATAATTTATCATATGCTTAACGTAGATCTGGGTACCAAATAACTTCACCAAGTTTAAAAATAAAACATTCCATAGACCTAGATGCAAATCAATCCCTATAGGTCTTGGTTTCCTCATCTGTAAAATGAAGAGTGAAACTAGATGACTCTCATAAATCCCTCAGAACTCTAGTAATCAGATGACTCATTAGTAAACTATAGGCAGCAAATTTCAAAATTCACTCATTAAGCGGAGTACAAGCACGCTCACTGCATGATCAATAACTGGACAGAGTCATGATCTGCAATAGCACTATAGACATAATCTGGGTCTTATCCAACTGCACAGCAGTTCTCAAAAAATTAGAATGGTAATGTTTTACATTTATCATTAGCAGTCAGAAATGACATCATCATACATCATAGATTCTGGAAAATTCCACTGTATACTAGTAAGAGAACAGGAGTCAAAAAGGCAAGTCAATGTCTTAGTATTACCATGAAAATAGTTTTGACCTTGCATATCCTGTGAAATGGTCCTGGGGATCCCAGGGATCAGGAAACACACCAAACCACTAAGCTAAGTTAACATAATGATAAAAAAAGTAAACTTCTACTTTTAAGTTAAAGACTTAAGTAGGTACAAGAGAATATAGCTAAAACCATTCATAAAAGAGGGAAAAAATATGAGGAAAAGTTCATGATTTGAAAAATTTTTTTGATAATCTTGACAATAAACTGCTTTTTAATTTTATCCTCACTCTCATATAAGGCTATGATTAGATGTGTTGTGACAGAAAAGTTAACTTTAATTTTGTGGGTTATAGAATTTCATGACATCTTGAGGATCTCCTTCCTTTTGCCTTGTAAATGAATGATGAATCAAAACTTACGGCTGGAGTTTGGGAAACAGCAGTGCTGAGCACATAGTATATACATAATTATTCACCTGAAGAAAAGTAACAGGACAGAGGAAAACATGCAATTATGGGACAATGCAAATATATTTACCATCTTATAATGAGATCATGGGTAAACTGCTGTTATAGATCTTTGAATATATTTCTACACATAACATTATAAATGACGGTTATGTTCCCAGTTAGGGTCCCTATGAATGCCCTATAGAATAAATGATATAACAGAAATCCAATACCATTGTAGTAGTGATATTTAAACAGATCAATTAAAGTTTAACCCCGGGTAAAGATGACCAACTGAACACATGCAACAAACTACCTTTAATTTAATTCCCTCATGAGATCTTGTTAATACAATAGAGGAATTTTTTTAAAGAAAGGTATACATCAAAGAAGAAAAACAGGTGCAGAAAAAAATACAACAAAATTGGAGAAACTTGGAAACAGAAAAATAAGTAGTTTCTTAGCAAACTTAAGAAAACAGTTCTAAAGCCAGCAGTGGAAAAAGCCAAAAACCAACTTGATTTACCATTTGCCTCTAAAAGTAGGAATAAAAGGAGACCAAAATATGGAGGCAGCCCCAGGGCCCTGCCCTAATTTACAGAGCAGAATTAACTGCCCCTCCCACATTCTAAATAACACTGAAGACTTTCTTTGAACAGAGTAGACCAAAAAGTCTCCGAGGACATAAAGTTATCTGAAGGCCAGGGTACAGCACTGGGAAGAGAGGGCATTAAGTAGATACGTGAAAACCCCAGACATCTTACCCTACTTTACTGTTAAAAATCACAGGCAGTCAAGTCAGAGTTTCAACCTCAAAGCAGGAAATTAGACAAATTTTCTCTACAGAATATATTCTTTCCAAGAAGAAAGAGCTAAATAATTGACATAAAAGGTTTTCCAACACAAAAGCCAAGTCGTATCACCTGACATTCAGAGTCAGCAAGTTCCACTAAAAAATTCAGTTTCCAATTGGCTTTTGGTCCCCCACCCTTACTTAGACAGGCAACAAAGGATTCTTTTACATATGAAAAATAGAAACCAAAGGAAACAAATTAAAAAGGGCAAGCTGGAAAAAAGATATACTATGTTGGGAAATAAGAATTCAAAAGAACTGTTATTATCCTTAGAGTGATAAAATAGTGCAATCCCCAAACAAAAACAGGACACTTAGCTTCAAAAAAAAGAGGAACATACAGAGAAAATTAATCTTAGACATTAAAAACATTACAGCAGAAAATAAAATTTACTAGGTTTGGGAAACAAAGTTGAGCATCTCCATCCATTTGTGCTTCTGTAACAAAAAATGCCATAAACTGGGTGGCCTATACACAACAAACTTATTTCTCACAGTTCTGAAGGCTGTAAAGTCCAAGATGAAGGCACTGGCAGATTCTGTGTCTGGTGAGCGCCCACTTCCTAAACAGCCATCTTTTTTGCTGTAACCTCAAATGGCAAAAGGAACTAGAGAGCTCTGTGGGGTCTCTTTAATAAGGGCACTAATGCCATTCATGTGGGCTCCACTCTCACGACCCAAGCACCACCCAAAAGCCCCACCTCTCAATACAATCACAGTGGGCATTAAGTTTCCATATATGATTTGGGGGAACACAAACATTCAGTCTACAGCACTGAGGAAAAAGACAAAAACACAAAACATGAACACAGGCAAGAAAGAATAAGAAAAAAGCAGAGGATCAAACTAAGAAGTTCAATATCCAAAAACAGACACTCCATGAGGAGAATACAGAAAAAAAAACAAAGAGAAAAGAGAGTAACTCAAGAAAGTTTCCCAGAGCTGAAGGATGGGAGAAAATGAAAGGGCCCCAGAATCATCAAGGCAAACCACTACAAAAGCTCTGGACATGGAGTCAGGTAATAGATCCTAAAAGGTTACTTAGGAAAGCTCAGGTATGAGAAAGTCATCAGACTTTCTAATAGCAACATCAGAGGAAAAAAAAAACAATCAATGGATAAATGCCCTCAAAATTCTCAAAGGCACCCAATATTATCAGTAAAGTGGGAGGGCAGAATAAAGACATTTTCAGACATCTAGAGCCTCCAAAGATTGTATCTCCCATGCATTACTGAGGAAGATAATAAAGATAGCCAATCGAAACAATTTAAGGGGGAATATAAGGGGGACAAGTAAGAAACCCCAGGCTGATGATGAAGGAAGATCTCAGGATCACACTATGTATAAAAGATCATTAGTCCAGACTGAAGCAAGAGGCTGAGAAGAAATTTATTTAGGGAGATGAAAACAATAGGATGTCTGGTAAATCTGAATATTTTAAGGAGATTTAGATAACTGCTAAAAAAAAATCTAAGGACTATGATAATCAATATAAGTACATACATTTGGGTAATTTTTTGTATGTATAACAAAAGAACAGTGCAGGAAGAGAAAAGTATTAATAGTTTTACTCTTTGGCTCAGGTATGGATATTTGTATATCCGTAGGGCAACTATAACTATACGGGTGGAAGTCCACAGATAAACACCTAAATTGGGAGTAAGAAGAATCAAGACATAGTAATAAAAGCATGCTACCTAGAGTCATGACTACTGGAGTAACCAGCTAAAAGGGGGAAAGTGGTGACTTCTGAGGACACCTTTGCTATTGACCATAACTCCTAACATAAAGCAAGATACACAAAACATGACTAAGGAGAAAACCTGATATGGTGCATTCAACAACACAGAAAAGTCCTTAAAGTACTTCAGAGGTCCCATCCCCTTTCCTCCACTTGATATAGCTGTACGTTAACACTAGTTCTTAAGAGGTGTTAAGACATCCAGTGTCTCTATGTCCCTATCCTAAAGAATCCAGAGTCAGAGAAGTTAAATGATAGCTGAACATTCTTGAAAGTGATCTACAGTGAATTAAGCAGCACTACTGACATTTTGGGCAGAATAATTTTGGGTGGGGGAGGCTACCCTATGTATCAGATGGTTAGCAGCATTCCTGCTGTGTACTCACCAGATGCCGGTAGCAAAACCCCTTCCCTTCCCCACTGTGACAACCAAAAATGTTTCAAAACATTGGCAAATGTCCCTTAAGGGCAAAATCACCACTTGTAGAGAACCAGTGATCTACCACTACCAATGCAACCCCTCACCTTATCACTGAAGATATTCTTGATTAGTATGGAACAAGGAAAATAATTTTCATTTCCAAAACCAAAATCATTAAAAAAAATATTTTACAGGTTGCCAAGATCTTTCACCAGGATATTTCTGTATATCTACCTTTTCTCTCTTGGAATAAAGTGCTAACAAACAGCAAATTCCTAGAACAATGATTCTTAAATGGGGGATGGGGTTTAGAAGGAGTCCATGAAAGTTTTACCATGTGTCTATACTTTTTCTAAGATAATTGTTAAATGCTACATTATCGGTTTGATAAAAAGGTTAGATCAAAAGATTACAGAAACATATTCCATGCAAACTGGATAATGACATTATGATCAAGTATTGCTACAATTTCAGTTCCCAAGCTTGTATTCATTATTATGATTTCAGGCAACCACCCGAGATAACAGCATTTAATGTAATGCAGTAGTCCTCAAACTTCTGAAGTCCAAGACCCAGATATTCTATGGTTTGAAGAAACATTACCTTACAATATTCAGTCATTCTTAAAACAAATACATATTGAGCATCTACAAGTATTCTGGGTGAGAGAAGCTAGTACAGAAAGAAAGAAAAACAAAAAACTTAAGCATTTTAGCTCTTCAATGAACGAAGAGAAAGCAATAAAAGTAGTGTTCCAAAAGAACTGGGAAAGAGCCGAAAAACTGGATAGGGAAGGGACCTTAGACCATGGTACTTGTGGGAAAGACTATAGAAGAATGAGCTGAGCCCTTAGGGAGAGAAGAAAATGGGGTGACAAAATAGGCCCATTTACTCTTGGATTAGTTGAAAAAGAAAATGATAGCCGACCTCGGATTACCTCTGGGTTATACCTGATGACAGTGTCATCCTAGGAGAGGTTGTTGGCTATCCAGAGGGCATATGCAATAGAATCTGGTAGGCAGAAGAAGGAGCAGTGTGTATTTTATGATCATTCATGTTTAAAGTTCTAAGTTGTAATTCAGAAAGCACCCATGTAAGATAATGAAATGAATAATGAAGGTCAAAGACTTTCTATAGGTAGCAAAATTAGATGGCTTGAATTAGGTAGTTTCCTAGAGAAGTAAAGCTCAGAGGTGTTATTTGGATGACGTGTTATGCATTAGGCAAAATAACTGATGACACCATATATTCACATTATTTGAAAAAGAAAGAAAAGAGTGTCAATGACAGTTATGTGTGCCATCTGCCTAGTAGAAAATGGTGATAAAAAGTTAGAATTTGATCTAGAGTACTTTGAAGAACCACTAAAATAATTAAGTAGAAATGTGCCTTAAAAACACTAATCAAGTACACATGGTGTGGGGGAGGTAATGGGGAAGACAGTGTAGCAGAGAAGACAAGTAGTGACTCTGTGGCATCTTACCACAGATGGACAGTGACTTCAATGGGGTATGTGGGGGGACTTGATAATATGGGTGAATGTAGTAACTATATTGTTTCTCATGTGAAACTTTCATAAGAGTGTCTATCAATGATACCTTAATAAAAAAAACAGGCAACACCAGTCATGGTGTTAAAAATCAGGACAGTGGTTACTCTTAGAGGGCAAAAATGATTGGCGAGGGTCATAAGTAAGACTTCTGAGGTGCTAGCAATGTTTTATTTCTTGATCTCAGTGCTGGTCACAGTGTTCAGTTTGAAAAAATTTGTCAAGTTGTCCATTTACGATGTGTGTACTTTTCTGTATGCTATATACTTCAAACCAAAAGCACAAGTAACAAAAGAAAAAATTATGTGGACTTTTTCAAAATCAAAAACTTTTGTGCTTCAAACCATCCTTTAAAAGTGAAAAGACAATCAGAGAATGGGAAATTTTTGCAAATCATTTATCTGATAAAAGATGTGTATCTAGAACATACATACCTCTTAAAACTCAATAAAAAGACAACTCAATTTCAAAATGAGTTGTAATCAGTATGTAGTGTTTTATGGTACCAAAAAAAAAAAAAATCACCAAAGTCTAGGACATGCCATCACACTATTACTAATGAGGAGAGACCACTGCATCAGCTAAAGAAGAGGATGTAATGATATCTGTTGTAAATTTAGTCTTCAGAAAGGTGCTGGAGGTGGTTGGGGGAATAGATGGAATAGGTGAAGGGGGAAAAGTAATGAGTGAGTGCTTGATATCCTGATCTGGGCATTGGTTACAACACTGTATACACATGTCAAAATACATCAAGCTGTATATTAAATTTGTATAGTTTACTTCTATGTAACTCAACATAAATTTTTAAGAACTAAAAAAAAGAAAGCTGTTAGAAAAGACATCTATAACTGAGGCTATGAATCTGATTATTTCAAAAAGGGAGAACAAATTATTAATACCATAGGCTCAAGAGCTGTTAACAGCTGTTAGTCCTTAAACTATATGTAAAGGAAGATTAATTCTACGTCAAATTTCTGTTCAAGAAGTACACCTCACATTTGTGCCACTTGAGACAGTGTAAGAGCTAATTATGGAAGAGTTCACAGGATGGCCTGATGTTGGCAACAAAATGACATGCCAACCCCCCTCTCAATTCACACTAAAGCAGAGATTAGAACCACATCTCCTACTCAAGGCTCCTTTCACAAAGAAACAGAATTATTCCTCAAACATACAACTCTCAGTGAACTCTGGCTCTAATGGTTCATCTCAATCTAGAGTAATTCCTTCACATTCCCTTAGAGAAACTCAACCACTCCTTCTAAGGCCCAACTCAATCCATATATACTTCCTAAAACCTTCCCCTTTTAGGTTCACAATAACAGTCCTCTAATATAGATTACTTAAAATCAGTGCAAATAATAGGTATGATCCCCTTAATAATCTAAGATACCTGGGCACAGAAACTCATACTCTTTCTCTCCCTTAGATACACATATACGGGCAGTCAACCAACTCCCAGTCTAATGTTCTTTCCACTATCTCACTTAGGCATACTTTAGCTGGACATGCATTTCAAAGCAGTCAAAGGGTAGGCACATGATTTATCATTTTGCTTATACTCAACTGGCTCCCTTTCCACTTGCAGCTGCTCCAAGTCCTTACTCCTCTCCTTCAGAGCACTATTCCAAACACACTCCATCTAACTGTCAAAGCATAACCTTCTTGCTAAGAAAACAAAAACCCTCAAGGTATTACTCCCTCCACCATTCCTCTTCAGCCACTTAGAAATATATGTGTATCTTCACCGCCCTAACCTCAGTTCCTCTGTGTCAGTATATCTCTACTCTTTTCCCCCAAGTCAATTTCTCTACCATGTTCTTGATCCCATCCATCCTCTCTTAAAGTGTAAGCTATCAATCACTCTGTTTGTTCCTTTCACTTAACTTCATTTCTCCCTTTAAATGCTCATTTTTCCATTTATATCCAAACATTGATTGAACTATATGTCAGGCAATGGTCTGTGTGCTAGAGTTACCGACAAGATCTCTGTACTCACAAAGCTTATATTCTAGAGGATGGGGCTGACAATAAACAAGAAATAACTGAAAATGATTGTTTTTGACAGTAGGTAAGTGCTATGATGAAAATAAAACAGGGTGACTCAACTGAGGTGGAGCTGGATAGAAGAGAAGAGGGGGTCGAATCTGCTTAGGCTGATTGTTTTGAGAAGTCCTCACTGGGGAGGAACGTTTAAGTGGTCAGGAAGGAACCAGCTCCATGAAGACCCAAGGGGGAAATGCAATTCTGGAAAAAAGAAAATATGCAAAGGCCCAAGGGAGAACCACTCTGGTGTGTTTAATGAGATAAAAAGGACCTTGTGACTAATATAATGAGCCTAGTGGGGCAGTGGTACAAAAATGAAGTCTGAGTGGTAGGCAGGCACCAGAACATAAAGCCCATGAGGAAAAAGTCTGGATTTTATTTTCCATGGAAGAGTTAATCCACTGGAGGCTCTCTCTTATCAGGGAATGATGTGATCTATTTTCCAAACTCAAATATACAATAATACTACCATCTTTAAATCAACAGAAACTATGTTTCCACAGCTTGAAATTATTGCTATGTGCACTTTAAACTATCAAAGTTGGAAAAATTGAATCTGTATTTAATGCAATATCAAATATTTATTGGCTTTCAATTAGTTAAAATTAGAGAATGAATATGTGTAGTTTAAAAAACTTGATAAACCACATTTACCTGTTGATTTCATTTACTGAGCTAGTTTAGAAATCACAATCCAGATTTCACTTCACCCTTCCCCAGACTTTGAACTAACCCAAAAATTCACTCACCTCGACAAGCTTCTTCAAAATCTTGAGTTATGTCCACCCAGCTTGTATTGCTTTTTTCCATCTTTTCTGGTATACTGAGCTCCCATCCTGAATCATCCTCCTCTACGGAAGCTTTCATAACCATTATGCCTATAAAATTAACACTGATGTAAAAGAGAGATTGTAGTTTTCTGGGAGTGAGTACTGCAAACCATATGCGTTTGTTTAAGTACTAGATGAAAGTCTCACTAAACTGTTTAAGCAAACCTCATCTGGGTTTGAGAATGGTACTGAAAAAATTGCCTTAATGCAACTAAATCTCACATTCATCGACACTACTGCTGCTCATTTACTAATAGCCCAGCACGTACCAGGGCTCATAAAGAGTTTGCTTTCCCCCACTACTTAAGAAGTAAAATCGACAACCATCCCACCACTGGCCCAAACAAAACCAACTCTAGAGCTTCCAACTTTCAACAGTAGCCACAAATGACCAAGGCTCTTCAGGGTACCCCCTCGCAGCCCAGGGTCCCAAGCGGCAACTACTCAAGGCAAGGTGGTCTCACACATGCCCGGAGCAAGCCGGGCCAATCTCTCTCCGGCCGGGCAGGACTCCGGAACAGTCTGACCGAGGGGCACGGCGTGGGGAGCGCCCAGTCGGTTGGCACCTCCGGCCCAGAGCGGGGACGCACCTGAGGCGGGGACCCGCCCCGTGCCCGCCCCACCTTGGTCAGCCCGGCCCGGCCCCGGCCCCACAGGACGCGGAAGCAAGGACAGGGCTGTCGTCGCGCGGGGGGGCAGATAAGCCCGGTGCCTGGTCGTCGCCCCGGTAACACCGGGGAAGGCGAGGGCCTCCGCGCGCACGGGGAGCACGCAGCTCCTACCTGAAGCACTGCGGGAGGGCCGGGGCCGCAGGGTGACCTGACGTCCCCAGAGTCCGCCGCACGCGCAAGGGGCCACAGCGCTAGGAAACGGGAGGGAGGGAGTTTCAATGGTGAGCACAGGCGGTCCCTACCTACTTCTCCCTTGGCCACCCGGGCCCCTACGCACCGCCCGGACCGCGGAAATAACGCCGCCTCAACCTCTGCCGCCGCCGCCCCCTCCCCTCTCAGCCCAGTCGGGCCGGCCGCATGCGCGCATGCGTACGCCGAGTGCGCGCGACCCCGCCTCCTCTCCCTCACTCCTGGGGACTTCGCGCTCCCCGGCCACACCCCCTCACTCGCAGCCGCCACTGTTGCCGACAGACGCGGTCTTGTCTTATCGCGAGATTAGAGAAAATCGCGAGACCGGAAGCTACCTCCTTTCTCCAGCCTCAGGCCTAGGCCTAGGTAGAGGGCGGGTCCGGAAGGGGGCGGAGCCGGGTCTCAAAGCCCGCCCCGCCCCGCGGGGCTCTCTGGGAAGTTCTTAGAAAGGTGAAGGGCAGGCGGAAGGAAGCGGTGGAAGCGTGCAGAACCTGTATTGTAGCGGCTGGAACAGTGGAGTCCGGAGCTGCGTGGAGCTAGTGCTGCCTGACGGATTTTGTTTCCTACAGAGCCTGGGGATTTCTTGAGGAAAAACAGAAACAAAATATCTTCAGAGTCAAGCCAGCTACTTTCTTTTTGGCCCATATTTTAGATTTTTCTTAAAATTCATTTTGATCAGTTTTAAAGTAGGATTGCATAAGTGGACTGGAAAGGGTAAGAAATGCAATTTTACCATTCCATGCTGTGGGGAGAATGGAAGTTCCAGGATCCTCACCTGGACCTAAACTATTCAATAATATAACTGGCCTACTGCTGGGCTACTGCTTCCACACCGGTAGGCAAGGTAATAAAAAGCTGTTCCTGACTGAGTGTAACTCCGGGGAGAGAAAATCCTGGGGCAAAATACCTATATGAAACCGGATTCAGTCAAAGGGAGAAATGAAGTTTAAAACCCGTTTATTGCTTACAAACAGGTCCTGGGGCCTTCTCTCTCCTGCTCCAGCAGAAGCAAGCAAATCCCACCCCACCCCCCGCCCCACACAACCTCTCAAGTTCAGATTAAGCACTCAGTCGACTAGGTAATTACCCATTGATATGGAGACCAACTACTTATCTCTACCCCTTAGGAGGGCCTGTTGATACTGAGATGCACTAAAGCCAGGCAAGAGATTCTGGAAATCCTGCAATTTTACCCACACTGAATCACTACATAAAGAGCTCTTCCCAGTGCTCTGGGCAGAGGTAGAGAGGAAGGAGGATTACAGACCTCAGACTGTTTGATGCAGATGTAATTGTAGTACTCCACCTATCACCGGAAGAACAAGCAGGGTAATAAACCCTTTTATCCCAAGAACGTTCCATTGTCATTCCTGGGTCTCACTGAATCCATAGTGAATTTGCCCAGGGCTGAAACCCACTGGGAAGACACATACCCATTAAAATGGCCAAAATTTAAAAGATGATACCAAATGTCAAAAAGGATGCAGAATAATTGGACTTTGCATGTTACTGATGGGAATGCAAAATGGTACACTTTGATAAACAGTTTGTCTTTTACTGTTATCGTACAGTTAATTATATGATCCAGCGATCCCACTCCTAGGTATTTACTTGGGAATGAAAATTTGTGTCTATACAAAATAACTTTTATTTATTTATTTATTTATTTATTTTTTATTGAAGGGTAGTTGACACACAGTATTACATTACATTAGTTTCAGGTGTACAACACAGTGATTCAACATTTATATACATGATAATTCTAGGTACCAGCTATCACCATACCAAGTTGTTACAATATTTTGACTATATTCCTTATGCTATACATTACATCCCGGTTACTTATTTATTTTACAATTGGAAGTCTGTTTATATATATATATATATATATATATATATATATATATATATATATTTTTTTTTTTGTGAGGGCATCTCTCATATTTATTGATCAAATAGTTGTTAACAACAATAAATTTCTGTATAGGGGGGTCAATACTCAATGCACAATCATTTTAATCCACCCCAAGCCTAATTTTCGTCAGTCTCCAATCTTCTGATGCATAACGAACAAGTTCTTACATGGAGTACAAATTCTTACATAGTGAATAAGTTACATGGTGAACAGTGCAAGGGCAGTCATCACAGTAGCTTTCGGTTTTGTTCATGCATTATGAACTATAAACAGTTCAAATATGAATATTCATTTGATTTTTAAACTTGATTTATATGTGGATACCACATTTCTCTATTATTATTATTTTTAATAAAATGCTGAAGTGGTAGGTAGATACGAGATAAAGGTAGAAAACATAGTTTAGTGTTGTAAGAGAGCAAATGTAGATGATCAGGTGTGTGCCTGTAGACTATGTGTTAATCCGAGCTAGACGAGGGCAATAAACATCCATGTATGCAGAAGATTTCTCTCAGAACATGAGGGGGGAGGTTCTAAGCCTCACCTCTGCTGCTCCCCATTTTCTCGCCAGATGGCCCCCTGCGACTGTGCCTGTCTTAGGTTGTTCCTCCCTTGAGGAATCTTACCCGTCTCTGGCTAACCAGTCATCTTCTGGGGCCATACAGGGAAATGTTAAGTTGGTAAGTGAGAGAGAAGCCTTATTGTTTGAAAAGGTTAGCTTTTTACTTCACAAAATAACTTTTAAATTTTAATACTTTTTTTTTAACAATTAACTGGCTACAACCCAAATATTCATCAATTGGTGAATGGATAAACATGCGGCATATCCATGCACTGATGAATAGTAATTATAAACAGATGAACTACTTAACATATAAAAACATGAATCTCAAAAAATACGCTGAGGAAAGGAAATCAGAATATGAGCAAAAAAGTATGATTCCATTTATATCAAACTTTTTAAAAAGACAAATCTAATCTATAGTGACAAAAAGAGCAGTGACTGCCTGAAGGGTGTCAAGACAGGATTAACTACAATAGTGCTAGGTGTTTTGAAGTGATGAGATGTTCTGTATTACTGTGGTGGTTATATGGGTTAATACATTTGGAATAATTCATTGAGATAAACACAATGTGAGCATTTGTGAATCAAACATTTATAAAGTTGATCTTTTTTAAAATGAAAAATACGTCTTTATGGCTCTTACATAATAAGGTTTTCCAAGGACAGAAGCTTTGCCTATTTTGATCAAAGCTGTATCCCAAGCATTTAGGGCAGTGGTTGGCATATAATAGGTACTCACTAAATACACTGAGGCTAAGAATGTAGAAAAGAATTACAATTTATAGCATTTCTCCAAAGCCATTTGATGATCCTTTGCAGAGACCATAAAAAACCTAGAAAAGGAAGAATTGATTGCATCTGTGTTATTCAGTATTATAGATTGTGACTTAAACTGATACAGAAAAAAGCCAAAACACAACAACTTAGAATTTTTGGAAATAAGTGCTTCAGATCTTAAAAGAATCACTAGAACAAGAAAGCCAAGTGAAATGGGATTTTCTTAATTTCTTCACTAAAATTATAATTTATTTGAAATTCAAGTTTATTTTCACAAGTTCTAAATACCTCTCTTCTTTAGAAACCACTTTCCCTGAGAAAGAGAGATTTGACTTATGATAACTCCTATATGCTTCACAGTGTTGAAAAACGATGGACATTTAAACATTAGACTACATAATAAATGGATGCAAAGGAACTGACTGACAAATAGTTGGTCTACCTATACATGCCTATAGATACAGAGTAGCTGGAAACTAATCCCTATGACTATGAACCATGACTCTTAAAATCCTAAGCACTTGTGTTGAGAGGAAATTCAGCTTGATGCCCTTCCATTGTACTGACACCAGGAAGCAATGCAACATGGGTTTGATAAAAGCAGAGCTACCAGTCGAAGTGAAGGACTCTGGGAATAAAGACTAAAGCAGGATCAAAACCAGGAGAATGGTTCACTAAATCAGACAGAGATGTTAACTCCCAATTACCCCTTTAATATCAACACACATACATAATGTAATGTTTATAATGTTATAAATATTGTTTTCTTTGTAAAAAAGTCTTTTCAAAATTCCTTTTTTGAATAAATCATCTTCCAGCAATTTCCTGGGACTTATCAAGTGAATTTTTTGCTAAAAAAAAGCTTATATTTGTAGATTTCTTACCTTGCATTAATGAGTTGTCTAATGCAGAGATATTAAAATCTTAAACTTCTATCTGTAAGGCTGGAGGTACTGGAGGGAGGAGGGCAAGGGACAGTGCAGGCAGAGCAGAGACAGCACCAAGTAGCTCTGTGCCGTATGGGAAAGGAATGAACAGCTCTACCTGGATTCCAGTCCCATGATGTGCCGACAAACCCCGGATGCAGACCCCCTCCATCCGGAAGGAGGAGACCTCTGGCTGGCTGTCACCTGACCCTGAGCCAATAAAAATTTCCCCACATACCCCTAGCATGGCCGACATCCCCCTCCCTTCCCTATTCACTTAAAAACTCCCCGCCTGCCATGCTGGGTATGACTTCCCCGGACTGTGACTAGCCAGACCAGCGAACATCGCCCGGGATTGCGCTCAAATAAATTGCCTGGCCCTTTGTTGCCTCTCGTCGCCTGCTTATTTCGGTTAGAATTTATCTTATATTTGGTGCTGAAACCCAGAAACGAGCATGAGTGTGGGGCCCCAACCGGCCACTGGTGGCCCTGCCTCCTCCTTCCCTGACCTGGGACCTCAGCCTGCTCTCTGCTGCATGGACTATTTTCCAGGGAGTCCCTCAGATTCACCCGGTCTATTTCCCTTCCTAACTCCATTGCACCTGGTCCGTTCAAAATCGTACCTACATCCAGGTTGAGGCATCCGGCCCCTGGGCATCTGGCCCACCCTCTGCGGGCATCCGGCCTGCCCCTGGCCCTGCAGTGTGGGAGACGTCCCTCACTCAGGCTCCCAGGCCGTCTCCCCTGACTTGGAGCGCTTGGGATGCTGGGTGCTCCTCTCAGCGGGATTAGTTAGGAGGGGGTGACACAGACATGGGGAACCAGCCCTCAAAAGCGGAGGCCCAGACCCCATTGGGGTGTGTCATTTCTAATCTGGCTACTCTATATTTGTCCCAGAAAGTTCGCAAATGGAAGCTGGTCTTCCTTTGCTCTCAGGCCTGGCCTCAGTATCCTTTGGACAACCAATCTTGCTGGCCCCCTGAGGGAACTTTTGATTTTGGCCTCCTCACTGACTTGACTAATTATTGCCACTGGAGCGGAAAGTGGAGTGAAATCCCACATGTGCAGGCCTTTTGTACTTTGCACGCCTGCCCAGATCTGTGTGTTAAGGGTACTCCTTCCCAAGTTTTGTTGGCCCAGGCCTCTGCCAAGGACCGCCGATCTCCACCACTCCTATTACTGGGAGGCTCTTCTCTGACGGACTTGGAGGAAGATCTCAGCTACCCCCCTTTCCGCTCCTCCAGGCCCACCACAGAGGCCAGCTCCCTTCCTCATTGTTCATGTCCTCACCCCTCCTCCTCTTTCTCTCTCTCTCCACCATCTTGTTCCCCTTCTCTTCTGGTCTCTCCACCATCTTGTTCCCCTTCTCTTCCGGACTCTCTGCTATCTTGTTCTCCTTCTATTTCGGTCTCTCTGCTATCTTGTTCCCCTTCTCTTCCAGTAGCGCCACCATCTTGCTCCACAGGTGCCGACTCCACTTCAGAAAAAATGGATAAAACTCCCCCATATCCTGGTCCCCTGCCTTCAAGTTCCACATCAATTCCCAGGTTGTATCCCCCATTGCCAGCGTCGCCTCCTCCGTCCCCTCCTTCAAACCTGCTGCTATCCTACTCACCGCAGCTGGTGCCCAAATGGTCTAGTCCTCCCGTAACCCACTCTAAGTCACAGTGGTCTCAGGCTTATGTGATGGCTCCTCTGAGGGAGATGGCAGGGGCTGAAGGGGTGGTGCAGGTTCATGTTCCCTTTTCCCTAGCAGACTTGTCCCAAGTGGAACAGCGATTGGGGTCCTTTTACTCCAACCCTGTAATGTTTGCTAAACAGTTTAAATATCTCACTTGAGCTTACAAGCTCACCTGGCATGATATACATGTAGTCCTCCAATCCACTCTAACCCCGGAGGAATATGACCGTGTGATGGCAGCAGCACAGCACTGTGCCAATGAGGCCCATGCCACAGATGAACAGGAACCTATGGACAGGAGGCTGTTCCTCTACAGGAACCCCTGTGGGATTATAATTCTCCCGAGGGTGAGGCATGCTGGGATCACATGGTTTGCTACTTGTTGGTGGGTATGAACTCAACCACCCAAAAGGCCATCAATTACAATAAACTTAGGGAAATTACACAGAGGCCTGATGAAAATCTATCAGAATTCCTCAAGCACCTCAAGGCAACCCTAGGAGCTTTTACTAAGATTGACCCAGCCTCAGCATTGGGTTCCTCTCTCCTGGCCATGCATTTTATAACTCAGTCGGCTCCCAACATCAGGCACAAGCTTAAGGCTGAGCATGGCCCCCAGATCCCTCTAGGAGACCTGGTAGATATGGCATTTAAGGTTTTTCATGCCTGAGAGGATGAGAGCGAGAGGTGGTCAGCTGCCTGAATGGTGGAACAGACTCGCGCCATAACAGCTGCTCTGTGACTGGCTCGTGGAGATTGTTGGGGATGTCCCTGAAGATCAACTCAAACCTCCGGGCCCTTGCATTCAGTGTGGCAAAGAAGGGCACTGGGCACAGAAGTGCCCCAACCTGTGCAAACCAACGAAACTGTGCCCCAGCTATGGTAAGCGAGGTCATTGGAAAGTAGACTGTCCACTAGGGGGTGATCCTCCTCTGGCGGCAGAGCCCCACGGGGGGCGGACGCCCTCAAAAGACTACCCTTCAGACCTGCTGGGTATCCTCAAAGATTGAAGACACCTGGACTCAGACACCCCAATCACCCTCGCCGAGCCCAGGGCCAAGCTGTGGGTAGCGGGTAAGCCCATCTCCTTCTTGGTGGACATGGGGGCTACCTATCCCCTCCTTTAAAGGGCTTTTATACCCTGCCAAGGTCTCCGTAGTTGGGGTCATGGGAACCCTCTCCAGGCCTTTACAGATGGGCCTGGTGGCCTGCACCTTCCAAGGCATCCCATTTACCCATTACTTTCTGGTCATGCCTTCCTGTCCTACCCCTCTGTTAGGATGGGATTTGCTCTATAAGTTAGGAGCCTTTATTTCCCTCCCACCTTTTGAATGCTTACAGGATGCCAGAGACTCCCTCATTGCTTTAGTCAACGAAGGGGAGTTAGACGATGGAGACCCGAGTCTCCCAACTACCTGGACTGCTGTCAGTCCAGTAGTGTGGAACATCTCCACCCCTGTGGCGGCAACCCACCACACCCCAGTTTTAATAAGCCTTAAGGACCCATCCCGCTTCCCTTCTTGCCCTCAATTTCCTATTTTGCAAGCTCACTGAAGGGGACTACAGCGTATTGTTAATTGTCTGCTCTAGCAGGGGCTTTTGGTACCAACTAACTCTCCATGCAATACTCCCATCTTGCCGGTAAAAAAGCCTTCTGGAGAGTATCATCTCGTTCAAGACCTCCGAATAATTAACGAGGCTGTTCTTCCCTTACACCCAGTGGTGCCTAACCCATATACTCTTCTGCCTCAGGTCCCTTCCAGTACCTCTCATTTTACTGTACTAGACCTTAAAGATGCCTTTTTCACTATACCTCTCCACTCAGACTCTCAGCCGCTATTTGCCTTCATGTGGGAGGACCCTGACACCTGTCAGTCTAGACAATTAACCTGGACAGTTCTACCTCAAGGTTTTAGAGATAGCCCCCATCTTTTTGGACAGGCCCTGGCGGAAGACCTCTTGCGACACTCAATGGGTGAAAGTACTCTCCTCCAATATGTAGATGATCTTTTACTTTGCAGCCCCTCGAAGGAGACCTCAGTTCTAGACACCACGTCCCTTCTTAATTTCCTGGCAGACATGGGATACAGGGTATCCCCTGCCAAAGCACAGCTGTCTCTATCTCAGGTTTCATACCTCGGGCTGGCTCTAACTCCCATCACTAGAGCCCTAACGGCTGTGATTAAAGCTCTCTTGCCACCTACTTCAGGAGCCGAGATACTATCCTTTCTAGGATTAGTGGGGTTTTTCAGACACTGGGTGCCTAACTTTGCCCTTCTGGCCAGACCGCTCTATGCGGCTGCTACAGAGACTCCTACTGGGCTGCTAACTTCACCCACCGAGGTGGCTTCTGCTTTCAATCAGTTGTGGGATGTCTTGCTCTCATCCCCCCAGTTGATGCTCGCTGACTTAACTAAGCCCTTTACCCTATATACAGCAGAGAGGGCAGGGGTGGCAACCGGAGTGCTGGTACAGCCAGTGGGGTCAGGGTACTGTCCCGTTGCCTTTCTCTCCAAACAGTTGGATGCCACCGCCAGGGGGTGGCAGCCTTGCCTCCGAGCCCTGGCAGCTGCAGGAAGTCTGGCCCGAGAAGCCCTGAAATTAACTCTCCAACAGCCCATTAGTCTATATTCCCCACACTGGTTACAAGAGCTTTTGAGTCTGTGTGTATGAAAGGCTTCCCAGAGCTGTGTGATTTAGCAACTTTGTTCCCAAAATCTGCTAGTTGAACAATCATTTGCAGTTAAGGAAGAAGGATAGGAGGTGGTGGGGAGGAAAGATTATCTCAACATACATTACAATACTTTCACTTAATCTCCTTTTCTCATAAGGTATGCTGTCTGCTCTGTTCCAGTATCCCTTCCCTTCCCTTTCCCTGATTTCTAATCTTCTACAGGGATTGAGGAGAGTCAGTCACAACCATATGGAATAGGGGAGAAGATGTCAGTCCTAGTGCTTCTGAAACACATAACCGGTTTTAGGCTCACCCTGACCCCTACCTCTACAGGTAGCTGGTTCCATCAGTTCCTGGGTCTTCTGGGTGCTTCTGCAGTACAACATGGGTGGTTTCTTGGCTCATGGTCCAACTTTCTTAGGTCTACCCAGTCAGTGACCCCATTCATCTGCTTCATACCTTCAGAGATACTGTTTTCTCCTTCACCCATTCTTTTTGTACTTGTGAGCTTGTGCCTTTTCACTTCCATTTTGTGGAGCTTAATACCTCTGTATAGTCCTCCATATTGAACAGGAAGTCTGGCTAAGGGATCTTGAGCAAGTCTCCTGAACACGCTAAGTTCCAGTGTCTCCATTCATAAAACAATGAATTTACATCACTTTACAGGGTTGCAAGAATCAGAGAATTTAGTCAATTGTAAAATTACATAATGTAATTCTTTGTCCCAATTTTCTGATATTTTGATTATTCAGTACCACTTGACCACACTGTCTAGAAGGCTCTTTTATATTTAGTACTAGAAGTGAAGTTCCAGTATTTTGCTTTTGTCACACTCAGACTCATGGTTGCTTATCCCATTTTTAAACATCTTTAAGGAAAAGGGTCTTTATTTTTCTATTCCCATCTCTTCACAATCCAGTAACTTGAGCTTATAAAAACTATTAAAGCACTCTTGCTTTAGCTTCTGTACTTTACAAGTACTCAGTTCATTTATATACCAATAGGTGTTTACCACTGCAGAGCCTCCAGTGGATCTGGGGCAAGGGGTAGAGAGGAAAATGGCTATTCTCTCCTCAGCTCTGTACCTGGTATATAATTGATCCGGCATCTGCCGGTCACCAAGGACCCACCAATGGAGTTCCTCCCAGAATGGGCAAGCACAAAGTAGAGAGCATGCTGTGGATGCAGAGTTGTGACCATGGCTGGAGGAGAGGGACAGGTCAGGCCTAGCCAGTGAATTCGAGCAAGCTGTGAGCAATAAAAAATGGTTTCTCCCAACCTACCCTTTCCCTTGACTTATTTCAGTCTCACTGGTTTCATAGGGTATTTGCCCTGTACCAGGAACACCTTTACCCCCTAGTGCTACACTGTAATTAATTCAAAATTGGAATGCAATAGCTGAAGAATATAAAATGAAATCTAGCAATTCTTTCATATGAAATGGTTATCAAAGTAATTGGAAAACAATCCAGATAAAACATTGTGTATAGGGGTGTGTGTAGGGGAGTGTGTAGGGGAAAAAAAGATCATCTGTTACAAACTATAATTAGGAACTTTCCCAGTATTGGTCTAGCCTTTTTCTCTTTAGGGACATCCAAGAACTAGGATTGCAGATATACCAGTATGTGAAACTTAGAGTTGACAGTATAAAATAATTTCAGCACACAAATGTCGGAATATCTGCAGTTATACTAAGAATTGAAGAAACATAACTTCTAGGTTCTACAGGAATCTAAGCTATGAGACATATCCTTCTACACACGCATACATTACAGTTAAAAAGACAACTTAATGGATCTTTGCAAGGTATTTGTAACACTATGATTTTCTTATCCTCTCTGCCAACTACAGTAGACTGTGCAAGATATGAAAAGCCTATTTCTTAGGATTTTTGTGTAGAACTTTCATTTCTGCACATCCTTTTTGTTCACCTAATGGCAGACTGCAATCATGTTGTGGAATCTTTCTCTACAGCATAGACCTCTAAAAGCCATCTGATTCTTCAATCTTCACATCATGCTCACCTCTCTCTATTCCATAAAAGGAGTAGTATAAAGAATAAAAAGTACCTCTTTTACTATCAATTCCATTGCTGCATTTCAAACTCCATTTTTCAGTTCTGAAATTTTTATTGATTACTTAGATGACTCAACAAACATTAAGTGCCTTTTTGTACCAGTATTCTTCTATGAAGTGGTAATACAAGTAATCTTAGTATACAAGATGAGCATGATCCTTGATCTCACAGAAATTACAACTTAGGAAGATAGGATTTAAAAAAAATAGAACATCAGAATAATTTAATAACTAGAGGTAATTCAGAAGAAAAGCAGAAAAAACTAATACCACCTGAACACACTTATTGTTAGCATCTTGGGCTTTTTTTTTTGTTTCCAGTTGTCTTTTCTCTCTGCCAGAATTTTTCCTGTCATTTTCCTTTGTTGAGTGTGTATATGTGCACAAACATTCACATGAGGGGAACTAAACATACCAGAGCCTACATTTTTCTATGTATAAACTTAAGTGCCCATGTGACTGCATAATCTTCATGACCATCATTTTGATAGTCCATAATATACAAATGTTCAGTGTTTGAGATTGGTATTTGGATAAATGTGGAAAAAGTGAAGGTTCCTATAGCCAAGATTCTCACCTGGACCGGAATGGCTAGCTCACTACACATGTGTGGGCAATACGTTGTTATTGACTCTATATAAAGAGCTCTGCACAGTGTTGTGGGTGACATGGTGGCATGGCTGCAAGGCTTCAGGAGAGCAGAGATGAGACTAGTGTGCTGGCAGCATGGAGGACAGAGACTGAGATGGCTTCGGGGACAGAGAGGCCCAGATGCAGAGACCAGCTTGCAGCATGCAGACTCACTGTGAGTGGACAGGATTCTAGTGATTGAACAGCCACTGTGGGAATAAAGTTGGATATAAACCCTTTCACCCCAAGAATGTTCCACTGTCATTTCTTTGGTCTTATCGAATCCATAGTGAATTTGCTTGGGGCTGAAACCCATTGGCAAGACAATAAGATACTCAAGTATTTAGAAAAGATGTCCAATTGGTATTTGGATAAAATACTTTCTTGCCAATGGGTTTCAGTCCTGGGCAAGTTCATCATGGATTCATTGAGACTGATGAATGACAATAGAACATTCCTGGGGTGAAAGGGTTTATTACCCAGCTTGTTCTCCCAGCTATAGATTGAGCACTAGAATTACATCTGCATCCAACAGTCTCCAGATCTGTAATCCTCTTTCATCTCTGCCTCCACCCAGAGCACTGGGCAGAGCTCTTTTTAGTAACTCTGTCAATAATAGCTCATTGCCTACAGATGTGGAAGCAGTAGCCCAGCAGGTAGATTTTTGAGGAGGTAAAAAGTTTGTTGGTCATGAAACTGCACCACTATTAAGTCCTGTGAAGGAGGTAAAAGATTCCTTACAGAATGAGACAGCAGCACTGCCAGGTGCTCTTAAGGAGGAAAAGGCCATGGAGGAAAAGGACATACTCCTGAGGGAAGCACAGGAAGAGGTGACACAAGAACACCAGCTGCAAGGCATTGAGGTGAAAATAAAAGAGCTATTGAAGACTGAGGTAGCATTGCTGCGAGGCACAGTAGAAAAGGTAAAGGATGTAGCAGAGGGGGCACTCGGGGAAGTGAAGAGAAAGGTGCCATCAGCCCTGGAAATGGAGGAGCTGGGGAGGGAGGAAGGGGTGGTGCTGGAGGCACTGACCCCTCCTCTGTTGAAAGCATGCCTGGTGGTCGTAAAGAAAATAAAAACCCTGCAACCGAGGATTCCTCCAGGAGAGGTGCAGCCCCCTCCCCAGGTGGTGGAGCACTCTGTACTTCACCCCTATACTCAGGCTGAACTGGTGGATTGGGGCTCCCAGCTCAGGCAGAAGCCCTTGGAGTCAATATCAGCTTGGCTTTTGCATCTGTGGGACTTAGGGGTGGATGGGATTGTTCTGTCTGGAACAGAGGTGGGAAAGCTGGCTTCCCTGACAATTCATCCTGCTTTGAAGCAGTAATTACTAAATGCACATCAGACTCCAGGAAATCACTACCTCCTCAATTGGCCTATGGCTGCACTTTGTGCTGTGTGGCCCTATCAGGGTGACTTACCATCCTCCCCTGCTAGATGGCAGATGTATGCTGAGCTCCAATGGGTGTTAAGGGAGCTGTGCATAAAAAATGCCATCTATAGTCAGGAGAATTATGGTGCAGACAGGGAGCATTTTACTGCAGGGATGAGAAATGTTGTGCTTCAAACAGCTTCCACATCCCTCTTTGGGTCTCTAGTGGCCCTTCTTGCCCCTCACATTCAAGACCATAAGTGAGGTTACCCATACAGTGGCAGACTTAGGAGAGGCTGAAGCAATGAGAGCACAGAAAGAAATAAGTTCTGCTACTCAGAAAAAGTATTTAAAAGGCTCTGTGAAGGTTATAAGGAACTAGATGTGGGTTGAATTTAATAAGGGCAGGAGCATACAGAAGGAAATTAGTTGGGAAGTCAATTAGAATCTTACTGGAGCTGTGGCAACAAGTGAAACCAGAGCAGCCATTCCAGCCATTAAGAACAGAAAGACAGAGGCAAGAGAGAGAGCCACAAGTCTGGCCTGTGTGTTTGCAAGACTTCCTGCTGGAAAGTAAGCCAACCTCACTTGAACCCACACAAGAAAATGATTGGGGAACACAGTCTGAGGGGAAGGTTGAGGTACCTGCCCTGAGGGGCCAGCGGGGGACCAGAAGCCACATGTTGAAATATCTATCCATTGTCCCCAGTGAACATACAACATGTCCTGGCTCTGGTGGACACAGGGGCTGAATGTTCACTGATTTATGGCAACCCTGAGCTGTTTCCCGGGACCCCTACTATTACAGATGGATATGGGGGTAAGGCTATCAGAGTGAAACAAGCCCAAATCCCTGTGGGAATAGGATGTCTATCCCCAAAGGAGTATAATGTGTATATCTCCCCTATCCCTGAATATATTTTGGGGGTCAATATCCTGCAGAGTCTATGGTTGCAGACTACTGCAGGTGAGTTCAGACTAAGAATACATATAGTGAAGGCAGTTCTGAGGGGATGTGCTAAGCATCTGCCCATAGCTTTGCCTGTGCCTGGGTGGGTGACTAATACCAAACAATACAAATTGCCTGGAGGGCATAAAGAAATTGGAGAAACCCTCCAGGATCTGGAAAACGTAGGTATTATAAAGCCCACCCATAGTCCTTTCAATTCCCCAGTGTGACCAGTAAAAAGCTGGATGGCTCCTAGTGTATGACCATGGATTACAGAGAACTGAACAAAGTCATACCCCCATGCATGCTGGCATCCCCTCTATTGCAGACCTGATGGATATCCTCATCCATGAACCAGGAACATACCATTATGTGGTAGATCTTGCTAATGCCTTCATTTCCATTGACGTTGAGCAGGAAAGTCAGGAACAGTTTGCCTTCACATCATAGGGACAGCAATGGACTTTCACTGTCCTTCTACAGGGATACCTCCACAGCCTCAACATCTGTCATGGACTTGTAGCCCAGGACTTAGCAGCATGGGAGAAGCCACCAATGGTGTGGCTGTACCATTATATTGATGATGTCATGCTCACATGTGATCCTTTTTCAGACCTAGAAGGGGCAGTTCCTAGAGTGCTGCAACATCTACAAGAGAAAGAGTGGGCTGTGAACACCACCAACTTTCAGGGACCTGGTTTGTCAGTCAAATTCTTGGGGGTCGTCTGGTCAGGCAAGACTAAAGTTACACCAGAAGCAGTCATAGATATAAGTCCAGGCTTTTCCTACCCCTACAAATGTAGCATTGTTAAAGAATTTTTTGGTTCTTCTAGGCTACTGGAGAGTATTTATCTCACACTTGGCACAAATTCTGAAGCTCTTATACTTGTTGGTACAAAAGGGCATCAGGTGGGACTGGGATGAGACATGTACATGTGCCTTTACTACAGCAAAACAGGCAGTCAAGGCTGTGCAGACCCTGACTGTGATAGACCCATCAAGGCCCTGTGAGCTGGATGCTCACATGACTGAAGACAGTTATGGTTGGGTCTCTGGCAGCAGCTTGAATGAACTTACCAGCCTATTGGATTCTGGTCACAACTCTGGACAGGGGGCAGAGGTACAGTACACCTTGATAGAAAAACAATTGGCCACCATGTATCACGCATTGCTGGTTACAGAATCCATCACTGGAACGGCCCCAATAAAGATAATAACCACCTATCCCATCTTGGGGTGGGTACAAGACTGGATCCAAAATCCATGGAGTGGTGTGGCAGAAGCATCTACACTGGCCAAGTGCAGTGCATAACTACAGCAGTGTAGCACCTTCTCAGGTAGCTCTTTGAGTGAAGAACTCCAATGCTTATTGGGGCCGGTGACATATGCTAGTGAGAAGCAGGAAGAATTTATTTTAGAACCATTAGTAGTAGAGAGTCCTTATCAGGAGGGAAGAGCCCCTATACCTGAAGATGCATTGTACACAGACTGTTGAAGCCATGGGCAGCCCCCAAAATGGAAGGCCATAGCTTTCCATCCTAAGACTGAGACAATATGGATGGAAGATGGTGAGGGGAAGGGTAGTCAATGGGCAGAATAGCACACAGTGTGGCTTGTGATCAACCAGGACCCCTCCCCTGTAGTTGTCTGCACTGACAGGTGGGCCATCTATCGGGGCTTGACCCTATGACTACCTGCATGGTACCATGTCAACTGGATGGGTGGCCACTGACCTGTTTGGTGGCAAAAGTTGTGGCAAGACTTATGAGCCTGTGGTCAGACTAAAACAGTTACAGTATATCATATGATAGGCCATTTGCCACTGGCATCCCCAGGAAACAATGAAGCAAATGAACTGGCCCAGGTATGTTGGCTAGAAGGAAAGCCCATCTCTGATGTAGCCCAATGGTTACATTAATGTTTGTTGCTTGTGGTGCAAAAGACAATATGGGCTGTGGCCCATTGATGGGACCTGCCTTTGACCTTTGAAGAAGTCAGCAGATCCCAGCAGGAGTGCATTGTTTGCTCTAAAAGGGACTTACACTGAGTCCAGAGCAACTTGGGATAACAGCTAAGGGACCAATACCCCTCATCAGGTGGCAGATAGACTATATTGGGCTTCTGCTCATATCAGTTGAGTATCAATATGCCATGACCTGTGGACAGAGCTACTGGGCTTCTAGTTGCATTTCCTATGCATTGCATGGACTAGCAAATTACCAAAAGAGGCCTAGAGTGTCTCTTTGAGGCCTATGGTCAACTGCAGGTAATTGAGTGTGATCAAGGTACCAGTTTTACTGGACATGCACTACAAGAATGGGTGCAGCACTTAGGGATAAGGTTGAAGTTTTATGTACCATTAACCCTACTGGGGCAGTCCTGATAGAGAAGTACAATGGTTTGTTGAAATCTGGGTTGAAATCAGACACCAATAGTCTATGGGATGGTCAGTCTGCTTATGGTCAGTGCTATGGTGTTTGAATGAGAAGCTCCAAAAGGGGCAATGAGCCCCGTGGACATTCTAACACACATTCCTGCCTCCCCTATACAAGAGTAAGTACAAAGTAAAGAAGAATTATTGAAGCCAGGATTTGGCCACTAGGATAATCTTGCTGCCAGCAACAATGACAATAAACCTGGAGACTCCTTTCAGTGGACATGGCCTTGGACTTTATGAAATAGCAATAGCTGGTTCTCCTGGCACCTTGAGGACAATGCCTAGAGGCTGGCATCCTGTGTATTCCTGGAATAATAGCAGAGTGGCCCCCATTGATCATAGTAGTATACCCTAAATGGCCAGAATGTAGGAGTATCTTACCAGGGGGGTTTGTTTTATCTTTATAGCCAGTGCATGCACCTCCAGTAGCACTATAAGCACTATACACAGACCCCTAAGTAATCCCCATGGGGAGAGTGGTAAAGCTATGGTATACTAGACCCAGAAAGGACTTCCTTCCTACATGGTCCTATAATAGGATCACTCGCTTGCATGTATCCTACCTGATGGACAAGATTTGCCTATTAGTGTCATTAAAACATATGTCTTATCACCCTTAAGGTTAATCTCCTCTTATGCCTTCATGCATTGGGAACACACCCTAGCAAAAACTGCCAACATGTCTGCTTGCTGAGTGTTCATGGAGCTCCCTACAAGTTCCACTACTGGTCTCCTGTGGAAAGCGTGAGTCATGAACTCATCTGAGTAGAACTGGTTTGAATACAGCTGGAATGACCACTTGGTGGCAATCAATCTCCTCAGGCTGGAGGATGGCTATTATTATCATAATTTTTGTTATCTTATCTTGTTGTAGCCTCTGTTGCTGTTGTGGAATCTGGTTACAATGCTCCAGCTTTCTTGCACTGGGGCCATCATAGAAAACTGAAGGCATGTAGATTGTGTGGCAAGAATCCTGGAGGAATGTACTGTAGGAAAATGGAAGTTCCAATGTCCAGGATGGTCACCTGACCCTAATCTACTTGCCCACTGCACACATGCAATGATGTAATTGGCCTACTACATAGGCGCATGCTCACACATGTGTTGGCAATGAATTTTTATGAGCTGTGTTACTATCTAAAGAGCTCCACCCAGTGCTCTCACTGGGAGCAGAGGTAGAGACTAAGGCTGAGGCTGAGGGGAATTGTGGACTTTCCAGTTACAGAGATGATTCCAGTACTCAACCTGTCACTGTGACAATAAAGCCTGGTGTAAGACCTTGTGCCCACAATATTCCATTGTCATTATTCAGTCTCACCAAATCCAGAGTGAACTTGCCCAGAGCTGAAACCCTCGAGCAGGACAGAGAGGTAAGCTGATTTGGAATGGGCTTGCACTTCTACTTTGTCAAGGCAAAGGACCCCTAAGCAGACTGCTCAGAAGATACAGATTTGCATGGCCTAGAGGCTTATGCCATCTATCCTTTCAGTAGCTTAGCAAAGAGCTGGCTTATCAGGTCTGAGTTCATTCAAAGGGAAAACAGGCTAATACAGAAAGTTGACCTTCACCTTTCTATTTTACATTTTTATTTATATCTTTTATCTTTTTATATCCTAAAAGTAAGAGAAATGTCACGGGAATACCTACACTTTTCCAGTAGAGGCAGGGGAAGTACCTTACTACTGGATAAATTTAAAGGGAAAGTGATAGTCAAGAAAGAAAGAGTGATGTCAGCAAAATGGTGTACTAGGATGTCCCACCCCTTGTTCCAACCCCTACAACTCCCACCCCACAAAAAACAAAAATAATTCAACAACTACTCATGGATGAAAAGCTCCAGATTACAATTAAGAAGCTGTAGCAATGTTGTGGAACACAAAAACTAAGGATAGCCACACAGAAAAGGTAGGAATCATTTTACTTATACCACTCTTCACCCAAGGCCAGCACAGCTCAATGTAAAGAGGAATCTCATGCACTGTAAATTCCTCTGAGGGGGAAAAGGAGAGCAAGGGATCCCAGTAGCTCTCTCTGCTTCCTTGGATTCCCAGTCTTCAATGCTGAGGACACAAACAATCCTAGCCAATGAAGACCTCAGCTGCTGGAGCCTCCAGGAGCCCATCCTGATACACAAAAGTAGCTCCAGTGTGACCCCTCTCCCACAACATTATCACCACCACATACACACCCACCCACTCCAGTTCCAGTGGCACCACGAACCCACTGGAACTCAGAGTGTATCCCCAAAATGGACATCAATATATGTCCCCACATGTGGAACCAGACCCCTCACCACCATACAACCCAAGCAGCTGGCACCCTTGTGTCCACCCACAGCTGAAGATCTTTCCCTACTGCCTACCAGTCTGTAAAGAAAGCCTAAGGGATTTATGATATATTATCAAAGAAATCAAAATAGGCATTATGGGATTCCTGGAAGAAGAAGATTGGGGAGAGAGGCCTGAGAGTATATTTAAAGAAATATTGATTGAAAACTTCCCTTAACTGGGGAAGGAAACAGACATCTGCATCCAAGAATTCCCCCAAACCCCCAAATAGACTGAATATACATATCTGCATGGAGATATATTATAATTAAATGGTCAAAAGGCAAAGGCAAAAAGAGAATTTTGAAAACAGCAGGAGAAAATGACTTGTCACATGTAAGGGATTCCTATAGAAGACTATCAGTGGTTTTCTCAGCAGAAATCTTGCAGGCCAGAGGAGACTGGGATGATAAATTCAAAGTACTAAAAGAAAGAAAACAGTCAGCCAAAAATACTATGACGGGGAAAACAATCTTTTATAAATGAAGGAGAAACAAGTCTTTCCCAGACAAAATTCAAGGAGGCTCACCTGTAGACCTGCTATACAAAAAAATGCTTAAGGGAATCTTTCATGTGAAAAGAAAATGCATTAAGCAGCAATATGAAAGCATAAATCTGAAAATAAACTGTAAGTTAAAACTGTCTCTAAAGACAAAGGAGGCTATTATATAATGATAAAACGGTCAATTCAACAGGAAGCTAAAACAATTACATATACACACCCAACATCAAAGCACATAAATATATATAATGCAAGTATTGATAGAACTGAAGGGAAAAATTTACCACAATACAATAACAGTAGGGGACATCAACATCGCACTTTTAATAATGGATGGAACATCCAGACAGAAATTCAATAAAGAAACATCTGACTTGGAAAACACCAGATAAAATAGACCTACCAGACATAAACAAAACTCTCTGTCCAATTGGAGAACAAACATTTTTCTCAAGTACACACAGAATATTAAGCAAGATAGATCACATGTTAGGTAACAAAATAATCCTTAATAAACTTAAGAAGATCAAAATCATACCAACCATATTTTCCAACCACAGTGGAATGAAACTAGAAACCAGTAACAATAAGAAAGTGAAAAATTCATAAGTACATGGAAACTAAACAAAATACTATTGAACAACCAGTGTGCCAAAGAGGAAATAAAAAAGGAATTTAAAAAATATCTAGACACAAATGAAAACGAAAACACAACCTCCAAAACTTGTAGGATGCAGGAAAAGCAGTACTGAGAAGGAAGTTTATAGCAATACATGAGTACACTAAAAAAAATAATAAAAAAGAAGAAAGATCTCTGATAAACAACCTACTTTAAGTTAGGAACTAAAAGAAGAACAAATTAAGTCCAAAGTTAGCAGAAGGAAGTAAATAATAGTGATTAGATCAGAAATAAATAGAATTGAAAACAATAGAAAAAAATAAACAAAAGTAAGAGTCAATTTTTTGAAAAGTTGAACTAAATCAACAAACCCTTATCTAGACTAAGAAAAAAAAGAGAAAGGACTCATAGAAAGAACCAGAAGGTAAAGAGGAGACTTTACAACTGATTCCCAATAAATGAAAAGGATCAAAAAGGACTATTATGAACAATTATAGGCCAAAAAATTGGATAACTTAGAAGAAATGGATAAAACCCTAGAAACACACAACCTTCCAAACCAGAATCAAGAAGAAACAGAAAGCCTGCACAGATCAAAAGTAAATAAAGATACTGAATCAGCAACCAAAATCTCCCAAAAAAGAAAATCCCAGGATCAATTGCTCTATGGGTGAATTCTACCAAACATTCAAATAAAACTAATACCAATCTTTCTTAATCTCTTTCAAAAAAACAAAAGAGAGAACACTTCAAATTAATAGGGCCAGAAGCTCCCTGTACAAAGCCAGATGAAAACACCACAAGAATACAGACCATTATCTGGAACATAGAATGCAAAAATCCTGAGTAAAATACTAGCAAACTAAATTCAGTAATACATTAAAAGGATTGTACACCATAACCAAGTGGGATTTGTCCCTGGGATGCAAGGATGGTTCAACATACACTAATTAATAAATGTGATATACCAGATTAACAGAATGAAAGATAACAATTGCATGTTTATCTCAATAGATACAGAAAGAGCATTTGAAAAAATCCAACACCCATTCATGGTGAAAAATCACTTAAAAAATAAGTAGAGAAGGAATTTACCTTGGCACAATAAAGGGCATATATGAAAAGCCCACAGCATAACCTCATAATCAAGGAGGAACACTGAAATATTTTCCTTTAAGACTTGGTACAAGCCCAAAAGACCCACTCCTTCCACTTACTTTCAAAATAGTTTTGGAAGTCCTAGCCAGAACAATTAGAAAAGAAAAACAAATAAAAGACATCCAAATTGGAAAGGAGAAAGTAAAATTATTTCTGTTTAAATGACATGATTGTATATGTAGAAAACCTTAAATAATCAGTAAAAACTGTTAGAACTAATAAATGAATTCAGTAAAATGAAGTATACAAAAGCAACCTACAAAAACCAGTGGTTTTTCTAAACACAAACAACAAACAATCTGAAAAGGAAATAAAGAAAACAATCCTATTGGCAACAGCAGCAAAAAGAATAAAATACTTAGTAATAAACTGACCCGAAGAGGTGAAAGATTTGTGCACTGAAGATTATAATACGTTAATGAAGGAAATTAGAGAAGATGTAGGTAAATGGAAAGACATTGTATGTTCATGGATTGAAAGACTTAACATTGTTAAAATGTCCATACTACCAAATGCCATCTATAAATCAATGCAATCCCTGTGAAAATCCCAATGGCATTCTTTACAGAAATAGAAAAAGCAATCCTACAATTCATATGAACCATAAAAGACCTTGAATAGTCAAAGCAATCTTAATCAAGAAGAACAAGGCTGGAGGCGTCACACTTCCTGATTTAAAAATATATTACAAAGCTACAGCAATCAAAGAATACTGGCATAAAAATAGACATATAGACCAATGGAACAGAATAGAGAGCCCACAAATAAAACCTCACATTTATGGTCAACTGATCTTCTATAAGCCTGTCAAGAACAGAGAACAAGGGAAGGATAATCTCTTCAATAAATGGTATTGAGAAAACTGGATACCCAATGGCAGAAGAATGAAATTGGACCCTTATCTCACACATATAGAAAAATCAAGTCAAAATATATTAAACTCTTAAATGTAATACCTGAAACTGTAAAACTCCTAGAAGAAAACAAAGAAAAGGCTACTTAACATTGGTCTGGGTAATGATTTTCTTGGAAATAACATAAAAAACAAAGGCAACAAAAGCAAACAAGTAATACTGCATCAAACCAAAAAGCATCTACACAGCAAATGAAACAATAAATAGAGTGAAAAAGCAATCTCAGAGTGGTAGAAAATATTTGCAAATCATATATCTGATAAGGGATTAGTATGTAAGAAAATATAAGGAACTCCTGCTACTCAAAAGCAAAAACCAACCATTCAAATAAATAATTCACATTAAAAAATGGGCAGAGGACCCAAATAGACATTTGTCCAAAAAGACAGATGGCCAACAGGTATATGTAAAGGTGCTCACCATCACTAATCATGCAATTCAAAACCACAGTGAGATATTACATCACACTATATATCACAGATAACAAGTGTTGGTAAGCATATAGAGAAGAGGGGATCCTTGTACACTGTTGATGCAAATGTAAATTGGTACAGCTCTTACAGAAAAATGATATGGTACTTCCTCAAAAAATTAGAAGTAGAACTATATGCAATCCAGCAATAATACTTCCAGGCATTTGGCCAAAGAAAATGAAATCAGAATATTGAAGATAGATATAGAGGAAATCGTACCGTTTACAACAACATGGATGGACCTTGAAGGCATTATGTTGAGTGCAGTAAGCCAGACAAGAGAAAGACGAACACTGTATGTTCTCACTTACATGTGGAACCTAAAAAAACTGAATTCATGGAAACAGAAAGTAGAATGGGTTGGAGGGTGGGGGAAATGGGGAGATGTTGGTCATAGGGTACAAACTAACAGTTAAAGATGAATATGTTTGAGGACTTAATGTACATGGTGATTATAGTTGATAATACTGTATTGTATACTTGCAATTTATGAAGAGGGTATATTTTAAGTGCTCTCATCATGAAAAAGAGAAAGAAAGAAAAAGAAGAGAAAAGAAAAGAAGGAGGGAGGGAAGGAAAGAAAAAAGAAAATAGTATCTCTGTGATGTGATGGATATGTTCATTAGCTTCATTGTGGTGATCATTTCACAATGTATACATATGAAAACATCAAGTTGTAAGCTAAACCCTTTAAATAAAAACCCAGAGGGCAAACACTAGACCAAACACTAATAGTCACATCACCCCAAATGTAAAATTGTCCTGATTTCCCTGAAATGCTAACTCTGACCTTAAGCAAAATTTAAGTTTTCTTCATGTGAGTGTGACTTTACAGCTTTCTAGCTAATGAGCTACAAATAGGGTTATGCAATGAAAAGGAATGTAAGTTTCTTGTAACAAATATCAATCAATAGAAAACAATGTACTTGTTCATGTTTTATAAACTGAGTCGTAACTACTAAGAGCTGAACTCCTTACCCATCTTTGGTTTGGAAATCTCCTTGTTCTCCAACAGTTTCTTGTTCAATAAAATAGTGCCATCAAATAAAGCTCTCTGAATTTTCTTTTGATGGCCTTAAATATATATAATGTTTATTTGTCAATTATACCTCAATAGAGCTGGAAAAAAAAAAACAAAAAGAAGGGTAGGAAGGTATTTTCTGATTTATATTCCTGAATCAAGTCCAGCTTCTTCATATGGTTTATATTACTTTACACCTGACAGCTTGGAAAAACTTAGAATATAAGATGCAACAAACATTGGTGAGAATGTAGGAAAATGGAACCTTTACACTTTGTTGGGAGAGTCATTCAGTTGAAACCATTCTGGAGAGTAATCCAAGAGTACTTGGTGAATTGGATCTGTGTACTGTACACCTGTGACAGAACAACCCCACAGCGAGTACACCCAGAGAAATGTACTCACAGGTCACAAAGGGCACATGTGCAAGGATGTTCACTGCAGTATTGTTTGCAATAACCAGAAATCACAGGGAGTAGATAGATAAGTATAGTGGAAGGAGTGTTGAATCAGGCAACTTACTGATTCTGCGTCACTTAAGTTTGGTTTAAACTGGAACTCTTAGGATCGCACTAGAACACCTAAAAAACCTTAGAGGCCTGATTTCTGGAGTCCACGTCAGATCTAACTAGACACTGACAACTTCCCATGTATTTCTCCAAATGGTAAACCTTTATACTATCACTTAAAAAAACAAACAATAATGTAATCAGTGCTTGGGTTTACTTTTCATATTGGTTCTGCATTCTCCGTTCACTTTTATAGTTGTGCCTCTGTATTTTCAGAGCACATCGCTACTACATGTTATACTAACTCCCTTATAAGTATTGCTGTGCTTTAGTCCTTCAGATGGTGCATACTTAAAACTCATCACAGGTGTTATGTCAGCATGTTGCTCTTCTCCTTGCTTGTCTGAAGCTTCTCTACTCCAAGGTTTCTCAGGAAAGGGTCCCTGGAATGATACTCTCCAAGTTGTTGTATGTTCATTAGAGTTTGTCAGTGATTCTTTTTTGTTTTAATGAAGGTGAAATTAACATAACATAAAATTAACCATCTTAAAGTGAACAATTCAGTGGTATTTAGTACATTACCAATGTTGTTTAACCACCCCTTCTATCTAGTTCCAAAGTATTTTCATTACCCCAAGAGGAAATTCTGTGTCCATTAAGCAGTTTCTCCCCATTCCCCTTCTCCTTAGTCCCCAGAAAACACAAATTGGCTTTCTATTTTTTTTAAATTTTTTATTAGGGTATGATTGATATACACTCTTATGAAGGTTTCACATGGAAAAACAATGTGGTTACTACATTTACCCATATTATCAAGTCCCAACCCATACCCAATGCAGTCACTGTCCATCAGTGCAGCAAGATGCCACAGATCTACTATATGCCTTCTCTGTGCAACACTGTTCTTCCTGTGATGCCCCACACCAAGTGTACTAAACATAATACCCCTCAATCCCCTTCTCCCTTCCTCCCCGTGCACCCTCCCACACCCCTCCCCTTTGGTAACCACTAGTTCATTCTTGGAGTCTCTGAGTCTGCTGCCATTTTGTTCCTTCAGTTTTGCTTCTTTGTTATACTCCACAAATGAGGGAAATTATTTGGCATTTGTCTTTCTCCGCTTGGCTTATTTCACTGAGCATAATGTCCTCCAGCTCCATCCATGTTGTTGCAAATGGTAGGATTTGTTTCTTTCTCATGGCCGAATAGTATTTCATTGTGTATATGTACCACATCTTCTTTATTCATTCATCTACTGATGGACACTTAGGTTGCTTCCATACCTTGGTTATTGTAAAAAGTGCTGCAATAAACATAGGGGTGCATATGTCTTTTTGAATCTGAGAAGTTGTATTCTTTGGGTAAATTCCAAGGAGTGGGATTCCCGGGTCAAATGGTATTGCTATTTTTAGTTTTTTGCGGAACCTGCATATTGCTTTCCACAATGATTGAACTAGCTTACACTGACACCAGCAGTGTAGGAAGGTTCCCCTTTCTCCGCATCCTTGCCAGCAATTGTTGTTCTTAGTCTTTTCAATGCTGGCCATCCTTACCGGTGTGAGGTGATATCTCATTGTGCTTTTAATTTGCATTTCCCTGATGATTAGTGATGAGGAGCATTTTTCATGTGTCTGTTGGCCATCTGAATTTCTTCTTTGGAGAACTGTCTCTTCATATTCTCTGCCCATTTTTTAATAGGGTTATTTGCTTTTTGGGTGTTGAGGTGTGTAAGTTCTTTATATATTTTGGATGTTAACCCCTTGTCAGATATGTCATTTATAAATATATTCTCCCATACTGTAGGATGCCTTTTTGTTCTGTTGATGATGTCCTTTGCCGTACAGAAACTTTTAGTTTGATGTAGTCCCATGAGTTCATTTTTGCTTTTGTTTCCCTTGCTCGAGGAGATGCATTCAGGAAGAAGTTGCTCATGCTTATATTGAGGAGATGCTTGCCTATGTTGTCTTCTAAGTTTTATGGTTTCATGACTTACATTAAAGTCTTTGATCCATTTCGAGTTTACTTTTGTGTATGGGTTTAAACAAGAATCCAGTTTCATTCTCTTGCATGTAGCTGTCCAGTTTTGCCAACACCGGCTGTTGAAGAGGCTGTCATTTCCCCATTGTATATCTATGGCTCCTTTATCTTATACTAATTGACCACATATGGTTGGGTTTATAACAGGGCTCTCTAGTCTGTTCCATTGGTCTATGGGTCTGTTCTTGTGCCAGTACCAAATTGTCTTGATTACTGTGGCTTTGTAGTAGAGCTTGAAGTTGGGGAACGTAATACCCCCAGATTTATTCTTCTTTCTCAGAATTGCTTTGGCTATTTGAGGTCTTTTGTGGGTCCTTATGAATTTTAGAATGATTTTCTCTAGTTCATTGAAGAATGCTGTTGGTATTTTGATAGGAATTGCATTGAATCTGTAGATTGCTTTAGGCAGGATGGCCATTTTGACAATATTAATTCTTCCTATCCATGAGCACGGGATGTCTTTCCATTTATTGGTATCTTCTTTAATTTCTCTTAAGAGTGTCTTGTAGTTTTCAGAGTATAGGTCTTTCACCTCCTTGGTTAGGTTTATTCCTAGGTATTTTATTCTTTTTGATGGAATTGTTTGCCTGATTTCTCTCTCTGCTAGTTCATTGTTAGTGTATAGGAATGCAACAGATTTCTGTTATTAATTTTGTATCCTGCCACTTTGCTGAATTCAGATATTAGATCTATTAGTTTTGGAGTGGATTCTTTATGGTTTTTTTTATGTACAATATCATGTCATCTGCAAACAGGGACAGTTTAACTCCTTCCTTGCCAATCTGGATGCCTTATATTTCTTTGTGTTGTCTTGTCTGATTGCAGTGGCTAGGACCTCCAGTACTATGTTGAGTAAAAGTGGGGAGAGTGGGCATCCTTATCTTGTTCCTGATCTTAAAGGAAAAGCTTTCAGCTTCTTGCTGTTAGGTATAATGTTGGCTGTGGGTTTGTCATATATGGCCTTTATTATGTTGAGGTACTTGCCCTCTATACCCATTTTGTTGAGAGTTTTTATCATGAATGGATGTTGAATTTTGTCAAATGTTTTTTCAGCATCTATGGAGATGATCATGTGGTTTTTATCCTTCTTTTTGTTGATGTGGTGGATGATGTTGATGGATTTTTGAATGTTGTACCATACTTGCATCCCTGTAGTAAATCCTACTTGATCATGATGGATGATCTTTTTGGTGTATTTTTGAACTCAGTTCGCTAATATTCTGTTGAGTATTTTTGCATCTATGTTCATCAGGGATATTGTTCTGTAATTTTCTTTTTTTGTGGTGTCTTTGCTTGGTTTTGATATTAGAGTGATGCTGGCCTCATATAATGAGTTTGGAAGTATTCCCACTTCTTCTACTGTTTGGAAAACTTTAAGGAGGATGGGTATTAGGTCTTCACTAAATGTTTGATAAAATTCAGCAGTGAAGCCATCTGGTCCAGGAGTTTTGTTCTTAGGTAAGTTTTTGATTACCAGTTCAGTTTCATTGCTGGTAATTGGTCTGTTCAGATTCTCTGCTACTTCCTTGGTCAGCCTTGGAAGGTTGTATTTTTCTAGAAAGTTGTCCATTTCTTCTAGGTTATCCAGTTTGTTAGCATATAACTTTTCATAGTATTCTCTAATAATTCTTTGTATTTTTGTGGTGTCTGTGGTGATTTTTCCTTTTCATTTCTGATTCTGTTTATGTGTGTGTACTCTCTTTTTTTCTTGATTAGTATGGCTAGGGGTTTATCTATTTTGTTTATTTTCTCAAAGATCCAGCTCTTGCTTTCATTGATTCTTTCTATTGTTTTATTCTTCTCAGTTTTGTTTATTTCTGTTCTAATCTTTATTATGTCCCTCCTTCTACTGACTTTGGACCTAATTTGTTCTTCTTTTTCTAGTTTCATTAATTCTGAATTTAGGCTGCCTGTATGGGATTGTTCTTTCCTGAGGTAGGTCTGTATTGCAATATACTGTCCTCTTAACATGGCCCTGGCTGTGTCCCACAGATTTTGCAGTGTTGAATTATTGTTGTCATTTGTCTCCATATATTGCTTGATCTCTGTTTTTATTTGGTCATTGATCCATTGGTTATGTAGGTGCATGTTGTGAAGCTCCATGTGTTTGTGGGATTTTTCATTTTCTTTGCGTAACTTATTTCTAGTTTTATACCTTTGTGGTCTGAGAAACTGGTTCGTACAATTTCAATATTTTTGAATTTACTGAGGCTCTTTTTGTGGCCTAGTATATGATCTATTCTTGAAAATGTTCCAGGTGCCCTTGAGAATAAAGTGTATTCTGCTGCTTTTGGGTGTAGAGTTCTGTAGATGTCTGTTAGGTCCATCTGTTCTAATGTGTTGTTCAGTGCCTCTGTCTCCTTACTTATTTTTCATGTGGTTGATCTGTCCTTTGGAGTGAGTGGAGTATTAAGTCTCCTATAATGAATGCATTGCCTTGTATTTCCCCTTTTAATTCAGTTAGTATTTGTTTCACATATGTAAGTGCTCCTGTGTTGGGAGCACAGATATTTATAATGGTTATATCTTCTTGTTGGATTGACTGCTTTTTCATTATGTAATGTCCTTCTTTGTCTCTTGTAACTTTCTTTGTTTTGAAGTCTATTTTGTCTGATACAAGTACTGCAACTCCTGCTTTTTTCTCTCTATTAGTTGCATGAAATATCTTTTTCCATCCCTTCACTTTTAGTCTGTGTATGTCTTTTGGTTTATAGTGAGTCTCTTGTAGGCAGCATATAGATGGGTCTTGTTTTTTTATCCATTCAGTGACTCTATGTCTTTCTGTTGGTGCATTCAGTCCATTTACATTTAGGGTGATTATCGATAGGTATGTACTTATTGCCATCACAGACTTTAGATTCTTGGTTACCAAAGGTTCAAGGTTAACTTCCTTACTATCTAAGAGTCTAACTTTACTCACTTAATATGCTATTACAAACACAATCTAAAGTTTCTTTTCTTTTTCTCCTCCTTTTTCTTCCTCCTCCATTCTTTATATATTAGGTATCACATTCTGTACTCTATCTCTCGACTGACTTTGCGGATAGTTAATTTAATTTTGCATTTGCTTAGTAGTTAGCTGTTCTACTCTCTTTACTGTGTTTTTATTTCCTCTGGTGACAGCTATTAAACCTTAGGAACACTTCCATCTATAGCAGTCCCTCCAAAATAGATTGTAGAGATGGTTTGTGGGAGGTAAATTCTCTCTACTTTTGCTTATCTGGAAATTGTTTAATCCCCCCTTCAAATTTAAATGATAATCTTGCTGGATAAAGTAATCTTGTTTCCAGGCCCTTCTGTTTCATTGCATTAAATACATCATGCCACTCCCTTCTGGCCTGTAAGGTTTCTGCTGAGAAGTCTGATATTAGCCTGATGGACTTTCCTTTTTATGTGATCTTATTTCTCTCTCTAGCTGCTTTTAATGGTCTGTCCTCATCCTTGATCTTTGCCATTTTAATTACTGTATATCTTGGTGTTGTCTTCCTTCCTTCATGTTGGGAGATCTGTGGATATCCATGGCCTGAGAGACTATCTCTTTCCCCAGACTGGGGAAGTTTTCAGCAATTACCTCCTCAAAGACACTTTCTATCCCTTTCTCTCTGTCTTCTTCTTCTGGTATCCCTATAATGTGAATATTGTTCTGTTTGGATTGGTCACACAGTTCTCTCAATATTCTTTCATTCTTAGAGATCCTTTTTTCTCTCTGTTCCTCAGCTTCTTTGTATTCCTCTTCCCTGGTTTCTATTTCATTTATCGTCTCCTCCACCATATCCAATCTGCTTTTAATACCCTCCATTGTGCTCTTCAATGACTTGATCTCCGACTGGAATTCATTCCTGAGTTCTTGAATATCTTTCCGTACCTCCATTAGCATGTTAATGATTTTTATTTTGAACTCCCTTTCAGGAAGAGTCATGAGGTCCATCTCATCTTTCTCAGGGGTTATATTAATTTTACTCTGTACCAGGTTCCTGTGGCATTTCATATTTGTGTATGGCACCCTCTAGTGTCCAGAAGCTCTACTCTCTGGAGCTGCTCAGTCCCTGAAGCAATGTCGGGGGGTCACAGGGGAGTGGTATTGGTGCCTGGGGGGAGGAAAGAGCTGATTCCTGCTTCCTGGCTGCTATGCCTATCTTCACTGCCTGAACCAGTGGGCCGAGCACAGATGTTTAAGCTTTTGTCCCAGAGCAGCTGGATCTGGATTCCTGCTTTCTACAGTGGCTGGAATCTCAGTCTCTCCAGGAATTCTGCCTGTCTTAGCTTTCCAACCCCATAATCACAAGAGTATCATGAAAGTACCATGAAAGGTAGGTTTGTGCTCCCAGAGCAGATCTCTGGAGTTAGGTATTCAGTGGTCTCAGGCTTACACTCCCTCCCCTGCTCCATTTCTCTTGCTCCTGCTGGTAAGCTGGGGTGGGGGAAGGGCTCGGGTCCCACTGGGCCACAGCTTTGGTACATTACTCTGTTCCTTGGGGTCTGCTCTTTTCTCCAGGTATATGCAGTCTGGTGCCATCCTCTTTCCTGTTGCTCTCTCAGTGTTAGTTGTATTAATTATATTTTCATATTATATGCGGTTTTAGGAGGAAGCCTCTGTCTCACCTCTCATGCCACCATCTTTAATCCTCTGTCGGCTTTCTATTTTTATGGATTTCCCTATTGTGGATAGTTCAGATACATGGAATCATATAATATGTGGTTTTCTGTGCCTGGCTTCCTTCACTTAGCATAATGTTTTAGGGTCATCCATATTGTAGCATGTAGCAGTACTCCATTCATTCTTATGACTCAATAGTATCTGACTGAATATATTTTGTTGATCCACTCATCTATTGATGGGTCTATTGTTCCTATTTTTTTAACTGAAATAACATATCTTGTAATCACAGGAGGGAGGGATGAGTCAGGGCAGATTTTCTAGCTCCTGAGTTCTAGAGTTCCTCTTCTGATCTTGTCAGGAAGTGATCACAAACATGACCTCAACTTCTGAGATTTGCTCTTTCTGCTTCCTTCCCCAAATTTTGTTTGGATCTTCTTACATTTTCCCTGCACTAGTTTCCCATTACTGCTATAACAAATAAACAAAAATTCAGTGGCTTAAAATAATAGAAATGTATTATTTTATAGTTTGGAGACCCGAAGTCTAAAATGAGTCTTATTGGGCTAGAAAGCATGGAGCTAGCAGGGTCATGTGCTCTGTGGGGGCTCCAGAGAATTTGTTTCCTTGCCTTTTCTAGCATCTAGAGCTGTATTCCTTGCCTTCCTTGACTCATGACACCTTCATCTTCAAAGCCAGAGGCAGAGCATCTCCTCTCTGACTCTGCTTTCATCACAAGGCCTTCTTCTCACATGGTCCAATCTCCCTCTGTTCCCTCTTTTAAAGACACTCAAGATTGCATTTAGGGACCACTGGATAAGCCAGGATAATCTCTCACACCCACAAAGTTTCCTTTGGCTTATAAAACATTTACAGATTCCTTTCCAGGCATTAGGACCTGAATATCTTTGGGGAACATTATTCAGCCTATCACATGCCCCCACCCTCTCCTTTCCACTTGGATGCTATTCTCAGCTTATTCTTTTCAGTGCTGGTATTTGTCTTTGAAAGGAGCTTTATTTTATTAATTTTAAGAATTAAAGGGCCCAGCCTGTTCAGCAATGGTGACCTTATTATGAAACACTCCCCTTATATTTATCCAATTTGAATCTTGAAGAATCCCACCCAATTCCTGATGACTTTCTCAGATCATCCCATTTTACTTTCCAGTGCATCCCTGATGGTGATTTGGGGGATTTTTTCTGTTCTCAGAGCCATCAGAAACCTGGTTGTCTTACTCTGCTGCATCCTACACAGACATGGATACCATGTAGTTGATTTGCCTATGGACAGAATTACCCACCCCTCCATATGTTGGATATCTTGTCACCTAGTTTTGTTGTTATAGATGTTTTTGTTTTGCTATGCAAGTTATTCTGCCTGTTTTAAGGAGAGGATTTAGGGAGACTAAAAAATTACACTATCATTGTCCTCTCCCCAGAATGCCTCAATTAAGTATTATTATTCTAATGGAAATTTGGTCCGAGTAACTCCAAGTAGAAGATCTATGATATACCACAGCAATTGTCCACCATCACCACCACCACCCATGATCAAAGGCATCTCCTCCAAAGATATGATCATTTGCTTTGATTTTTTGTAAAATCCTCCTACCCTTCAGTTTGAATTCTTTCAGCAATGCAAACTCACTAAATTAGAAGGAAAATTCCTTTTCTAAAATATGAGGCAAGTATACTGAGATGTTGACTCATTTTAGTGAGTCATTGTTGATTGCAATAATTTAAAAAAATCCATGGGTATAATCTGCCAATGGATTCTTTTTCCTTTCTAAAAGATGTTTGAGACACTTTGCTTTCTTGCAAAGTTAAACATCTGCAATAATAGTGGTCTTAATTCCTAGGTCTTATTTGAAGTGCATTTATTTTTTTCTCACCAAACATTTTCAAACTTCTTAATATCCATTTCCCCTGAGGGTTCCAGTACTGACTGTAGTGACATAGTGTCCAGTTTCTCTAAGAAGTGGTCATTTCCAGGCTTAAGACAGAGTATTTATATCTTCTGCCTATTATGATGAAGCTGTAAGACCAAAAAAATCTCTTGTTAGATTTCTCCCCTATATGGGCGACTACATTATGTATCATCCAGCTCTGTTCCCAGTTTTGGGTTGTTATGAATAAGTCTGCTACAAATATTACTGTATATGTTTGTGGAAATGCACATTCATTTCTCTTAAGTACCTGAGAGTGGGATTGGTGTGTTTATGAAAATATAGTCTACTAATAGTTTTGGTGCATTTTTGAAAATCTAGTATGTTCATCTTTATGTTTTAATTGGATCATTTAGCTTTCTAATTAATTATTGTGGTTGCATTTAAGTCTACCATTGCTATTTGTTTTCTGTTTGTCCCATGTGTTGTTTGCTTCTCTGTTTGTTTGTTTTTCCTGCCTCCTTTTGGGTTAGTCAAGTCTGGTTTTGCTGTTGTTATTGTTTAGTATACCTTTTTATTTACACTTTCGTTATATAATTCTCTGAGTTATTTCTATAATTGTTTAAGAGATTATATGTCCACCTTAAATAATATCAAACTACTTCACAATGTAAGAAACTTATAATTGAATAATTCAATTTACCTTCCTCTCACTCTTTATCTTGTACTGTCACATATAATAAACCCTACAGTACATTGTATGTTATAAGCCCCACAATATATTGATACAGTGTTACTATTTTTGCTTAAAAAAATTCTTTCTAGGAATTAACAAATGTGTGATGCATTAAGTATTTTTTAAGTATTAAAGATTTTTTAAATGTTTATGTACATATTTACTTTCTGATAGTCTTCATTCCTTCCTGCAGATTTGAGCTTCCATTTGGTATCATTTCTCTGCAAACCTAAAGAACTTCCTCTAGTCTTTCTTATAGTATCGGTTGGGGGTAAATTCTTTAACGTTTTGTTTGTACAGGTATCTACTTTAAGGTTTAAGGGACATTTTCACTGATAATCTTAGGTTCACAGATTTTTTTTTTTTAGTTTTGGTATTTTGAAGATAATGTTCCATTGTCTTTTGCTTCCATTCCTTCTGATGAGGAGTCAGCCAAAATTCTTGCCATTATCCCTCTGTTTAAGATTCTGGATCTGTGAATTGCTCTTGTTTTTTCCTCATCTAATTTGGAAAATTCTTGGCTATTATCTCTTTAAGTATATTCTGCCCCATTGTTTTTCTCTTCCTCTTGGACTCTAGTTACACATATGTTAGATGATTTATGACCCACAGGTCACAGAGGCTTTGTTCAGTTTTTCTACTTACTTTTCTCATTACATTTCAGTTTAGATTATTTGTATTCATATTAACTGATCTTTCCTCTTCCTGTCAAGTCTACTATTAAGCCCAACTAATGAAAATCTTCACTCTAGTATTGTATTTTTTAGTCCTAGCATTTCTATTTGCAGCTTTTCTATAGTTTCAGTTTCTGAGATGAAATTCCCTACCTGCATGATGTCCATCTTTTCTACCCAATCCTTTAACATATACACTAGCATTATTTTAAAGTCCTTGTCTGCTAATCTGCTAATTCTGACATCCTGCCTGTCTGTAAGTCTGCCTCTATTGAAGTTAAACTTCCCTGCTCCTTTCTGTTAGTTATAATTACAGCAGCCTTTGCAAACTAATCCACTGCCTATCTGTTTCTCAACTGACTCAGACTCTGGAAAGAGAAAAATATGCTATATATTAAGTGCCCTAAAATCCCTCAATTATCTAGTAAGTAAAAGTGTTCAATAAATTTTTATAGAATGAGAACTTTAACATCTTAGAAGTCTAAAAATACAAATTGCTTTTCCAATATTTGTTCTGAATTTGTTTGCTCAACAGTATAATATCTTGAGTGGAGTTTAGATTGTCACTAACATTATCTGTAACTGCTTCTGTGATTGACAGTGATGGCCACCCTCCTGACACAGGTCTTGAAGAATTGCTCTGGAAGATGGGTGGCTCTACTTAACATAGATCTAATTTCACATAACCTTTGTATTTCAATACAGAGGCAAACTAATCTAGTAGTTAAAACCACAGCTCTGAAATTGTACTTCTTTGGTTTTGGTTTTTGAAATCTTACTTCTTTGGTTCTCCTATCTCTAGAATTGAGTGACCTAGGCAAATTACTTAATGTTTTGATGTTTTAATTTCTCTATTGAAAAGTGAGATGACATTAGGGCTTTGATGCGGATTTAATGAGGTAAAATATGTGAAGCACTTAGGATATGAATGGTACATGATAAATAATAAATGTCAGCTGTTGGGCTTTTGAGGGGTTCAGTAAGTGGTGGCATCTGTCTTTCCTGCCCATATTTGAATCATTTCAAAATAAAACAATAGAGTCAGAAGATGAAATAAGCTAGGTTGGAGAATTTAACTTATGTGAGAGTTATAAGATCCTGAAGTCTTTACTCCAGTGGCTCTCAGAATGTGGTCCTTGGACCAGGATCATTGGCTTTACCTGGAAACTTGTTAGAAATGCAAATTCTTGGGCTCCTCCAGATCTTCTGGATCAGAAACTGGGGTGTGGGACCCAACAATTTGCTTTTAGAAGCCCTGCAAGTTTGAGAGTGTTTTCCATTCCAGTCTACAGCTCAGGAAAACTCAGTACAGAGAAAGACTGTCATATCAGAATCCCTTACACATGGTCCAGATGGAGGAGAGAGAGAAGCGGGGAAAGGAACGTTTAAGTAGATCATGGCCCAGAATGTCCCCAAACTGATGAAAGATGTCAAGAAAGAATAGGTGGTAATGAGTAGAGACAGTCCTTTGAGGAATTTTTCTATAAAGGGAGCAAAGAAATGGGATGGTTGGTTGAAGGCATGTGGAGTCAATATAAAGGTTATGAGGGATTGGCCAGGTAATTTCTTCATTGATTCATCTAGCTATCACCTAAAGATGACTCCTGGGGAAATACTTCTCATAATTTAGAATTTTGGACAGTGCAGTTTTGGCAATAGCTTCATCAAAGCAAATATACATTTGAGTTTAGGATTGAAAAAGTTCCAAAAAACTAAACTTGTTGAAGGCCAGAGACTTTACATACACTCATTTTTTAAGATTTACAGATTTGTGAATTAGGTGTTATTATCTCCATTTTATAGGGATTAAGTAACAGGCCCTAAAGTGAGAGCAGGAATTTTAAACCAGGCATTCTGATTTCTCATGCAGTTATTTTTACATACGCCAGGTCTCCTCCTATAAAAATATATACAGAGTTTAGAAGATTCTTAAATCAAGATTTGATGTTTAAAGAATCTGTTTTCAATTTGGCAGAGGGCATATAAATACTGAGACACACTATTTCCATTCACTGGGAGGATGAACGAAGGTCAGAAGAAACACATTATGATTATATAATTACGAAAGCTTAGATATCAACTGTCATGTTCAGTGACATTAGCATGACTGCCCAAGCCTCATCTCTGTCACTTTTTCCTTCAGTAAATCCAGATAGAATCAAAGGATTTATTGGACTGGATAAAGGGTGTTTTTTAAAAAATCTGTGGAAAGAGGGATTCCTATTAGATTGTTTGGGGCCTAGAGAGATTGTTTCATTAATGACTTATCTGTATATTATTTGTAGGAGAAATCTACAGAAGCAGCTACCACCATGATAAAACTCTCTTGGAAGGATGAGTCAGCTGGACCTCCACTCTCTTACCATGACTCTTTGCGGGGAAAGCTGAGAGGGCTGCTCATAGAGAGAAGCCTCTCAAAAACAGACTTGGTGGGAGGTGAACCAGTTTAGTGAAAATTATATTAGAGTAGGGCTAACATGGGATCCCAGCATTTCACTGAGCAATACAACTATGCCTCCTTTGAAGAAATCTTATTCAGAGATTTAATACTACTTCGCTGCTTGTATGAGCAAGGGTCCATTTCCTCCTCGACCATGTCCAGGGGCCTCCAAAAAGGTATGTTAACTGCAAGACCCTAGGAAAGGAGAGAAAAGACAAATTATCACCCTCTCTTTGTCGCCAACCCTATCCTCTTACTACATTTGAAAGATTGGATGGGTGGGTATGGCTGATGGGAAGAAAAGTTAGGGCCAAGATTTTCAAATTAGGCTCGTTTTGAAGTTTGCAACTGGTGGGAGTAGGAAAGAAAACACAAAGCACTCTGTCCTTGACTGTGTTTCAAAGCTGGACCTAGTTCTTGTGATCTGCCCATAGCTCAGCTACTCAGCCAAGGCTGGGGAGAAAGGGTAACGTCGGGGTAAATAGTGTCAAGGGCCCTGGTTTTGAGTCTGACACTAATTAGCTGGGAGTTCTTGGGCACATTAATTGAATGAATAAATGGTTGTTTTTCATTCTTCAGCCCTCTGCCTCCCACACTCCCCTCAGCAAACAAGTTTGCAGTGAAGAGGCACTTTGGCTTGGATTCTGGCAGTACCAATCCTATGGCACAAAAGTGGAACCAAGGGACATGCCAGATGAGATGGAATCAGTGGATTGTAAGTAAATGAGGAGGTAGGAAGTGGACAAGAGTTTGTAGTAATTCTAAAGTCCATAGGCAACACGTAGAAAAAGTTACTACCTGGGCATGTTTGAAATACTGAAAATGGCCAATACAGAGATTTTCCCCGGAGAGTGGAGAACGTTGGAGAACAGAATTCTGGTCTGTAGAAATACAGGATTTCTCTATTTAATGACTTAGAGTTTAAATGTTTATCTGATACTTGAAAGCAATGAAAGAAAACGCACAGTCTTGAGTGGGCGGTTCAGCTGCTCCGGACGCTGTTGTTTGGCGTTAGGGCCTCGCCAGGGGCGTTCTTGACCGGCCGCCGGGGAAGGTCTCGGTGACAGGGCCCGCGCCCCCGCCTTTTCCCCGGGGCAGCGGCCTCGGCGGCCTGCAGCCCCAACATGGCGCAGGAGGTGTCGGAGTACCCGAGCCAGAACCCGTGGGGGGCCGCCTGGCTGGAGGCGCTGCGCTGCGAATGCGAGACCGACAAACACTGACGCCACCGCCGGGCGTTCCTGCTCCGCAACGCCAGAGACCTGGCGCCAGCCTGCGGCGCTGCCTGGACGGACGCGGGGGAAGCTGCAGACGCCGACGCCGCGGAAGCTGCGGACGCCGAGGGCGGGAGCCACAGTCGGGAGCTGCAGCAGCTCGTCTCCTTTTCCAAGGCCTGGGCAAACGACGTCTTCCCTCGGGTGTCGGTACCCTCAAAAAGTTATGGATAAAATACTTAGTATGGCTGAAGGCATCAAAGTGACAGATGCTCCAGTCCATACAAGAGACGAACTGGTTGCCAAGAAGAGGTAGAATAGCCAGTGAAGAAGAGAGTCATAGACGGAAAAAACAATTCTGCAGTTGAGCAAGATCATGCAAAAACTTATGCCAAAACAGAACGTGCGTCTGCTCAGCAGGAAAACAGCTCGACATGTACTAAGTCATCTACCAAATCAGAGAGTAATGGGAACTCCACTAGGAGCTCTGGCACCTTGGGTCAGAATAGCTCTACAGCTGATGGAGATCAGTTTGTTTCCAGCCAAAGCAGCAGCAGCGTTTCCTCTCAGGTGCCAACGGCGGGGTCTGACTCGGAAGGTCCAGATAGACATGGTGCAGCAACATTTGTTTCCTTGTTGAAATCTGGTGTGAATAGTCCTGCGACCCAGTCCACTGATTCCAGGCAACCAAGTGGATCACCTAAAAAGAGTGCTTTGGAAGGCTCTTCAGTCGCAGTCTCTCAGAGTATCTCGGAAATTCTGCATGTTATACAGAACACTTAGGCCTGAAACAGGGCTGGTCGAAGCCTGTTGTTCCTTAGGTATACAAAGACATCTATTTACTGAGAATAGCTTAAAGTAGAGGTAGGATAGTAGAATAGAATCAAAGGAGTAAAGATTAGGGGTTAAGAGCACAGTCTAAAACTCCCTGGGTTCAAATCCCAGTTTTGCCAATAACTCAATCTGCAGATATCTCTCGAGTTAAATAATAAATTTTCAGAAGAAACAGTCCTCTTAGAGTAATTTTTAGGCTCATTTTCTGAGAAGTAAATAACATTGTGTTCAGTATGAGGTATCTCATACTTTTTGAACCATTATAAACTTTTATAAAATCTACTATTTCCTGAATCATTCTATTTGCTTTAAAGTTTTGTTTTAAAATTAGAGAAATGTTTAGCGCCAGGAATGTGTTCTGGTATATACATTTTAGTGAAAGTTTACCAACTGGCATATTTTGGACAACAGCATCATTGTATGATGGCTACAATTTCAGTTACAGTGAGAACAAATGGAAGTATTTAAAGAATATATGTCTGAGGCTTGAGAAAGACCAGAAACTGTCCACTTCTGTTAAATAACTTGTATCCCAACTTAAAATCAAAGAACAAGAAAGCAGTCAAAGATACATTTGCACAGGGCCTTTGATGAGGCTACGAAAATTATAATAAAGGGAACCCTCATTGACATGGGGTTGGAAGGCCAGCAGGGGGAGCTCTGGGACCCAAAACATGTTTGTCAATAGCAGATAAAACCAGAGGAGAAAGACCTTGCAAGTCCATACTGCTTTAGCTACTACTTTATTAACCAGCAGTAAGAGTTTCCTCCTCCCCCAGCAACAGCCCAGTCAATGAGAGACTGTCACAACTCAGCCAGTGAGAAGCCACACTACATGGGACTCCCATTTACTCCAGAGGACTTTTTGCTTAGAACAGCCCTCCCAATTGGTCCTTTCCTCCATAAAAGATCACTCCTCTCCTTTGTTTTCCAGACTTGCCTATGGTTTGGTTTAGCTTCTCCTGTCCCGAATTGCAATTCTCTGCTATTCCCAAATAAACCAATTTTTGAGGTAAAATAAACATGTTTTATTTTTAAGGTTAAAAAGACTATAGTAATTGAAACTGACTAGTAAACCTGGAAATAGAAGTTAGCAATTTCTACTTCCTCTAGCCCTCAGTGACCCTCAATCCAGACATCAGACTGTAGCATCTTGAGACAGATGCTAAACTTGTCCACATTTTGTATGTATTATTCATATTGGAGTGAGTGAAGATTTTTGTGCTTATGGCTGTCTCCCTTGCATCATTTCTGTCTCACCTCCTCAAAGGCCTTCTCTGGCAGCTCATATTTCATCCCTACATCACTATCAATTTTAAGTCAATCCTGCCCCATTGCCTTATTGCTACTTGAAATGATCTTTTGTGTATTTATTTCCTGCTTTACTCCAAGAATGTAATCTCCCCAAGGACAAGGTTGTACCCACCTTGTTCACTGCTATGTCCCCAATGCCTAGAGAAGTATCTGCCTGTCACATACCAAATTTATTGAGCAAATTGACTAATTATGAGGGGTCAAAGGATAATCAGCTAAATTAACACATGGGAGGCTGAGTCTCAAAGTTTCATTGAAATATTTGCATTAAAATTAATTTGTAAAATAATTAACTTGCAATTATTTATAGAATGCAATGCAAGCATCAGATACATTGACTTTTCTAACCCCAAGATTCCATTATTCAAATGTGTTTTGCCAGCTCCTGAGATAGCTTTCCTGCATTGGATAGCTAAATTTCTAAAAAGCACCAACATTTGTATGTAAATCCAGCATTCCCCCTGTCTGTTTCTTAGAAATTTATATGCTATACCCAAAGATAGGACTAGACAGAAAATATGTGGCTTGAATAGGAGTTGCTTCAATTCAAGGCAGTTTTTATTCTTAGTCAACAGAAGTTTCACATTTGTCTTACTCTTAAAATGAAATTCTCTTCCTTCCAGTTTTCTTATCTGTAAAAGAGTAGTCCACATGACTGAGACAAATGTACATGTCTGAGAACATTGAAATCACTCCATGGTAAAATCAATGCTTCATTTTCAGTAATTCATCCAATAGCTTTTCTTTTTAGCATACATTATAAATTTCAGTATATGTGATAAATTCAGTTGTCAAAAATATTTCTCTGACTGCTTTTAAAAACACCTCAATATGTAAGAACTAAGTTAAAAAAAATATTGTTGCCCATTTTATATAGCTAGTGTTACAAACTGATGATCAAAGGTAAGGATAGCACACTTTGATGGAATCAGTGCTTCATTCCTTAGTTTATTAATTACTTCCAGCTTCTCTTCACTCAATTCATCATTGAATGGACAATGAAATAGAGAATTGAACGTTTATGTTTTACCATTGGCTAAAATTAGGCTAGTTGATTAAAATCAGGTCCTTCCCTCTGATAGATTTCCCACCACAAACTTCTGAAAGAAAAGAAAGGCTTTTTCTCCAACATCCTATCTGTGGAACTGGTGCCCTGTCACCACACCTACCCCAGGCCTCTGTTTAGAATTCAGGAACTATGTTACTGCTATGTTGGAGAATCTCCATGGGACTGTATATAGGTATGTAGCTGTGGGTAAAATTACATCCTGTTAGATACTCTCAGGTCAGCGAGTTTCAACCCTTAACTTCAGTTTCATTGCACTCAAAAGTTAGGAAGGAAATCCTGGCTTAGACCTAGGAGTTCTATTCTACATTCAAGGTTCAAAAAGCCTGTGATGGACACCGATTGATTCACCCACATCTGTTAAACCCAGTAAGCAATTTTAAGTCAATTGTGGTGATTCTGTTTTTCTTGCAAGTAGAATGGTGCCATAATTCTTGGGTTGCTGATGACAGAACTGTGTTAAGAAATCCACCAACCCTAAAATCTGCTCTGCCTTTTGGACTTTGAATTTGGTGAAACATCGAATTTCTTCAAGCCAGTTTGCATTGGGGTTTTTGTTACATACAGTAGAAAGCATTCTGGCTCATGGAGATATCCCTAGGAAAGGAGTCCGTTACCTGATCCTAGTTCATTAAGAAGGACTTCAGAGTTGTGGTATCACTATAACCATGTACCCCAGGGAACATCTTCACCTAGATTCTGAGATCTTCTGAGCCTCAGATGAACCTCTTTGTAGCATTATGGAATATAGGAGAATTTCATCTAGTTTGACTTGCTTTTCAGTGGCCCATGAGCCTCTGAAGGCTCTGACTAGTTTTACCTATTTATTATTCAAGCTGTGGGACTAGCTGGGTTTCTCCAGGGGTTCTAAGATTCAGCACATTTCAGTGTGTCATCTTAGAAAGTAAGGTCCTGCAATTTCAGTGCCTATAGATAGATGTGCCTAGCAGCTAAATTATTGTACTAAAACAATCTAAAATGGCAGGCTTGCATTTTGTACCTGCATCTCTTTCCCCATAAACAAATGGAATTGAGATTTACTATCACTACTGAGATTGTTAAGTCTAGTCTGATAAGTAGATCTAGGGTGTCTGAATTTCAGCAAGGTGTCTAACAATCGTATGCTGACTTCACAGACAAATTGGAGACATGTGAACTGGCTATTGATTTTTATTTCTTATTGCTATTGCTGATTTACATTTTTTACTAATGCTTAAATGATCGGACTTTCAGAATGCTAATTAATGGATCAAGGTCAACTTAGGGAAACTTCTCCAATGTCTACTTTGAAGCACTGTCGTCAGGTTTGTTCTATTCAATATTTTTCTCCTTCAATAAGCTGGAAACACAGAAACCACGCTCTCCTATTCTTTCCTGCTGATATGAAAATAAAGAAAGTACCAATATGATGGCTAACTGAAGCAGAATCTGAAGATAACTCAACAAGCCGGATCAACGAATCCAATCTAAAGGAGGTTGCTATTTTCATAAATAATATTAAAAAAGGAAGCTCATGCAAAAATGCTTGAAAACAACTTGGACTATGTAAAAGGAGCAAGTAGGCAGCCATCCTCATGTATTTGAAGGATTCTTGTGACACGGAATTAAGAGATAGGCACATTGTCTGTGCCTCCATAAAGTAAAACTAGGATGAATTTTTTGGCTCAATAATGAAAGGACTCTAACATTTGGAGGCAAAGGATCTGAATTAGGAAAGAATTATCTGGATTAGGACAGCGATACAGAGAGGTTTTTATGGTTTACAAGTTCACACTGAAGCTGCATGGCTGTATATTGATAGTTTCAGGTTAGAGATAACGTGGAGGAGATGAACTCTAAGTTCCCTTCCTTGGGGCCTATTTTTTAAAATTAGCCTGTCACTTTTCTTTGTTTTGTTTTGATGGGAGCATTTCATTGCTTTACAGTTATTGTGATTATTGATGTATTGGTTTATGTGATTACTATGTGATTTATATTTTTTTCTGTTTGCTCCATTTCCTTTTCCTCTCCATTCTTGCTTTGTTGGATGTATCTACTTTTTTTCAATTCTACTTTTAATCTCTATTTGCTAGGAAGTTATTTACATTTTACTCTTCTTTTGGTGGCTGCCTTAGAGGTTACAACATGAAGTTTAGGGCTTCTCAGAGTTTAATGTTAACTGGTGCTTTTACCCTTTCCCAGCACAATGGGAAATATCTGGACCACTGTCACACCATGTTCTTCCCTCCCATATTATATACCACTGTGGTCTTATAGTCAGTTCTATAAATATTTGCACAATGCACAAGGTATAATTATTTTTGTCTTATGTAATAAACATACATTTAGATTTGCTACCATTATTTTCATTATTCCTTATTCCTTTCTGTATCTCTGACTTTCTGCATGAATTCATTTTCATTTTGCCTCAAGTACACCCTTTAATACTTACCATATGGGCTTGCTGGTGATGAACGCTTGCTTTATTTTTTTCTTTAAAAATGTCTTTATTTCTATTTCATTTGTAAGGAGTGTTCTCACTATTCAGAGATTTTGCCAAGTAGCTGTGGTAGTTACTGTCTTGCAGCAAATTAAAGATGCCATTTCATTGTCTTCTGTCTTCCTATTTCTACTGAGAAGTAAACTGTCATTTTAATTGTTCATTTTTAAGATAATCTACCTTTTTTTCTCTGGCTGCTTTTAAGATTTTTCTCTTTTTCTTGGGTTTTGGCAGGTTTACTCCAATGTGCCTAGGTGGGCTTTCTTTTTCTTATCATGTTTGGGGTTTGTAGGGCCTCTTCAGTTGGTTGGACTGATGTCTGTATGAGAGTTACTTTGTGTGCTACTCTGGACCCATGTACTAGCTTTGCTGTGCCCTCTGTGGATGTCTTCTCCTGGCCCTTTGTCACATTTGAGCAACCTGCCAGTGTGTTACCTCATGCATTCACTATGTACTTTCCTCTTCTGCCCTGGGGGCTCTCCCACTGTGGCTGAGGCCTGAAGTACCGTGGTACTAACTTGACGCCCACACAAACCCAACCCTGAAGTTCGGGAGTTGTCACCCCAGGCATGTGGCAGACTCTACCCAACGTGAGAGAAGTGGCGAGTAATTTCTCTTCCTTTCTCCTCTGAACCAGATTATTAGATATATCCTCTCTGAAGATGCCTTGAGAGACTAAATAATGAGCTTGTCATGAGATTATGGCCCGGCTGGTAAAACACAAGCCTTATATTTGTTACTCCTTCTTTGTTTTGCAGCTTTTATCTCCCTCTTGCTCCCATGGGATTGCACTCCTGAATAAAGTGTTAAACAAATAAGCATTTACTGCAGGCTGTGTTTACTAGGTGAACGGGGGGGGGGATGACAATATCTTTAATCAGCTTGGAAAATTCTCAGTCACAATCCATTCAAATTCTTCCTCTGACCCACTCCTTTTCTTCTGGAAATCCAGTGAAATGCATGTTGGAATTTTTTTTTTTTTTTAACCATGTCCTCTGAGTTTCTTATTCTCTCATCTGTAATTTTAGTCTGTTTGTCTCTCCATGCTTTACTGGCGATATTTTCTTTTGTGCAATCTTATAACAATTCTCTTTTCAGCTGTGACAAATCTGGTGTTAAACCTTTCCACTGAATGTTTGATTTCAGTTATAGTTCCTTGTTCTAAAATTTCTGGATACTTCTTTTTAAAAATCTTCTATGATATTTCTGTACAGTTTTTGTTTTTTTGCTGAATTTTCTATCTTAAATTTTATTTACTTGCACATAGTAAGCATAGTTATTTTAATATGTATGTCCATTAATTCCAATATCCAAAACCTCTATGGGTTTGGTCTTATTGCTTCTGATTTCCATCTGGTCTTCATTCATGTTGTCTTGTCTCTGCATATACCTGGTTACCTATGAGTGTGTGCTGGACATTTTGTATGAATGAGCCCTTGGATATTATCTTTCCCCAGGAAAGATTTTCATTTGCTTTGATCACGGGCCTGTAAGTACTACCATCGTGGGTCACCTTAATCCAATTTCAAAGACAAAGATCTTTATCAGCCACCTAAATACCTCAGAGCTGGATTGTAGTCTTAAGTAAGGGCTGTTATGCCTTTTGTTCACCCTTACTCCTAGGATACCATCCTGTAGGAAACTGTCCCAAAGTGGGAGGTTTACTGGGACGTTTCCCTTAGTGGGTCCTGAATTCCAACTTTTGTCCCCCTCTTATATCAAGGCTGTCAAAAACACCACTCAGCCTTTCAGCTGACAAAGGTACCAGTGGGAAATAACCCCAACTGCCAAGATCCATCTTCTCCAGAAATTCTTCATTACCTTATTAGCTTTTGATGATTTCAAGTAGATGCTTTCTAAATTTCTCCAGCTTTTCTGATCATCTTCAGTGAGAGCATGGATCAAGCCAAAGAGGAATTCTAAGTCTAGAGATACTCTGAGCATCTTCACTTCTGTATAAAAATCAGTATTTTTAATCACTATTTATAACTTGGAGCAGACAGTTGGTTGCTAGAGCAACAGGCTATATAAATATATACTATTTTCAACATTTCTTGAATAATAAAATTGTAATAATGTGTGCTTTGTGATGATAATAGGGTACTTGGACTTCTTAATTTCTCAGACTATGAAAATTCTTTTAATTTCAATTTCAGATTCAGTTTCAATAAAGTTGGGCATTTTTATTATGCCATGTACGTTAAAAATAATAAAAATTAATGTCAACCATCACCATTACGGCATAAAAGAAAGAGAATTTTAATGCCAAAGATCAGTAAAGACACAATCTCACAAAAAAATTGTCCTTAAAACCAGTAAAACCAGTCTTATGCAAAGTCAGAAAAATACCATGTTATTTTTCTCCTTTCATCATGAATCAGTGAAAATTTGATTATCTGGAAGGAGCAGTGTACAGACTGGCATTTTGGAACAACTGCCTTATATTATTTGGTTTATTCACTAAAACTGTATTTAAAAGATAACAAAAAGTCTAAATATAAAACTTATTATTGAATAAAACGTGTGTAGCTTCCCAACGAAAGTCTGTCTAAATCACCAATCTTATGCTAAATTAAATGAAAAACAGATTCTCAAATTACATGCCAGCAGAGTCTGAAGGGCCCCCACCAGTAAGATGGCAAACTTCCGGCTTCTCTTCCAGGTCCTCAGTTCCCGACGGCGCCACCTGAAGCCCAATCACCCCTCGCCCCCTAATCCCAGCACCCAGCCAATAGCCACCAGCCCCGTAGAAGTAACACCACAATCATCCCATGCCCCTTCCTATATAACCCAGCACCTTTCCCCAATAAAGCGGAATTCTCCGGTGAATTGCTGCTGTGTGTCGCTCCCTTCCTTTCATTAGTGCCGAAACCCGGGAGACGGGACACCCCAACTGGGCCCCGTCTTCCCCCCGACACCAGCAGCAGCTTGCCCTCATCCTCTTTTTCCAGTGCCGGCTCCTCACACTCACCACTCCTCTTTGGCCTTTGGGTAAGTTTTCCCCCGGAATGGGCCACTCTTCCCCGACGAGGAGGGAACTCTCCCCGCCTCAGGCCTTCACGGCTGCGGCGGACCCTCAGGCCCCTCCTCCAACAGCCATAAACGAGGTGACTCCTTTGCGGATGAGAACGCTCCCTTTTCCCCCTTCCTCCTTCCGTTCTGCCTGCCGAAATCCGTTCCTTCTGCCGAAAATTCCTAGTACTAGGTTCCTCGTGACTCCGGCACTCTGCCCTCTTAGAGGAGTCTGGGTGACGACCCACACTTCCTAAGAAACCGACTCGTATACGAGTTTCCGCAGACCACCAAGGATCATCGGGGACGCTCTCTGTCTCCTTGCGGTCTGCTCCCAGTCCGAGGGTCTCCGTTCGTCTTCCCCTGTTTGTCTCCTTCTCTGTCCTTTAGCCATGGGAGCCTCCTCATCCCTCCCTGGAAGCTCACCTCTTGAATGCCTGCTCAAGCATCTAGCCACCCTCTCCCTGACGCCTGATATAAAACCAAAACTTCTCCGTAAATACTGCTCCCAAGATTGGCCGACATACCCCCTAGACAATCACAACCAATGGCCCACAGGGGAAGCTCTTGATCCTAACATCACTCGCGATCTCCTTAACTACTGCCAGCGCCTGAAAAAATGGAAGGAGATTCCCTATACCGAAGCTTTCCGCCTCCTCCTCCCGCCTCCCTCGCTGCTGCTGCCTCCTCCTCCCCCTGCCTCCCCCCAAGTTCTCCTAGCCTGCAAGCCGCCTCCCCCGCAAAAGCCTCCCGTTCACTCCCTTCCCCCTCCTCTCCTGCAACAGCCCCTCCCCCTTCCTCCACCACCATCTCCTCCCCCACCTCACCCCCCTGCAGTTCAAGCCTGAGCCTTTCAGCCCCCCTCTAACTAAGTTCCAAGAGCCTCCTCTGTCTTTGCCCCCATCACCTGTTTCTCCCCCACAGACTGAGCCAGAACCCTTCAGTCCTCCTCAGACTCAGTCCCGAGGGCCTCCCAAAATTATCGCCCCCCCCTCTGGGAAGTAGCAGGATCCGAAGGCATCATGTGCGTTCACGTCCCTTTCTCCTTAAGAGATTTAGCTCAACTTGAGAAATGCCTAAGTTCCTTTTCCACTGATCCCACAACATATATCAGAGAGTTTCAATAGACCCTCCAGTCATACAGCCTCACACATCATGACATTTTCATGCTCCTAGTCAATACCCTCCTTCCTGAAGAGCATAGATGAGTTTGGGACTTCGCCCAAACACACGCCACCTAAACCCACAGGACTGACCCCACCTATCCCCCTGGCCCCACCGCTGTCCCCGAACAAGACCCACACTGAGATTATAACACCACCGTGAGACTCTGCTCTCGAGATATCTTCGCCTGCTGCTTAATAGCAGGTCTAAAAAAAGCAGCTCGTAAATAGTCAATTTTCAAAAGCTCCCTCCGAGTTCTTAGACAGACTCACTCAAGCCCTATTACACTATACCAGCCTAGACCCAGAAACACCTGATAGAAGACATGTCCTTATGACATACTTCCTAGCTCAAAGCTACCCCGACATTAAAGCTAAACTCAAAAAGTTAGAACAGGGCCCCGCTACCCCACAGACTGAGATCCTAACAGTGGCCTTTAAAGTCTTCCATAACCGGGAGGAAGAGAAAGAACGCCGTAAACAAAAAGCTGATCAGGCCAATTTCCAAATGTTGGCCCAGATGATAAAACCACAACCTGGGCACTCTTCTACAAACAAGACCCCAACAGGAGCTTGTTTCAAGTGTGGACAAGAAGGACATTGGTCAAGGGCATGCCCCTCCCCCAGATCTCCTACCACCCCATGCCCCAGATGTCACAAAAAGGGCCACTGGAGGTCTGATTGCCCAGCCACCCAAAGGGGAGGCTGGACGAACAACCCCCATCCTAAGCCCTCCGTAGTGGGGCTGGCAGAAGAAGATTGATGGGGCCCGGGGGCTTCTTGCCCGACCATTTCCATCACCAAACAAGAGCCCAGGGTTACTTTAATAGTAGACAGTCGCCCCATCTCCTTCCTCCTAGATACAGGAGCCACCTTCTCAGTCTTGCAGGAATACCGGGGCCCTACCACGCCTGCCATTAGTCCTATAGTCGGGTTAGGAGGTAAACAGATTTTACCATTAAACCCCCCCCCCTTTTATGCACAATCCAAGACAATCCCATACCTTTCTCCCACTCCTTCCTAGTTATGCCCCAGTGTCCCATCCCCTTACTAAGATGGGACATCCTTTCTCTCCTCCATGTTTCCATAACTATATCCACTCCCACAGCCCCCAGTACTCCCTTTCTAATGGCCCTCATAGACAATGACCCCCCTCTACCCAATGAAAGTTCCAGTTCCACCCTCATACACCCTGTAAATCCCAAAGTTTGGGACATTACAAGCCCCTCCGTGGCTCTATGTCCTCCTGCCTCTATCAAATTACGTGATCCCTCTCAGTATATCTGTCAGGCCCAATACCCCCTAACCACTTCAGCCCTCATAGGCCTCCAACCCATCATACAAGATCTTTTAAACAAAAATTACCTCAGACCCACTCACTCCCCATTTAATACCCCCAAATTAGCTGTTAAAAAAAACCAACAGATCTTTCCGCCTCATCCAAGACCTTTGCCTCATCAACATGGCCATCGTCCCTATCCATCCCTTAGTCCCAAATCCATACACCCTTTTATCGCTGCCCTGCCTTGGCCTCCCGAGACCCCTCCTCCCAAGATTTTTTCACCTCCACCTGGACGGACCCATACTCAAGACATTCTGAACAACTCACTTAGACAGTTTTGCCACAAAGCTTCCGAGTCCACCTTATTACAATACATGGACGATCTTCTACTCCGCAGTCCCTCGTGGGAACAGTCTCAACTTGACACTGCCTCCCTACTTAACCTTCTAGCTTCCAGAGGTTACCAAGTATCCCCTGTCAAAGCTCAATTTCTCTCTTCCCCTTCTGTCACTTACCTCCAATTTCTTCTATCTCAACAAAGAAAGTCTATTACCTTAGACAGAAAACGGCTCCTCTCTGACCTGCCCATTCCCAAAACCAAGACAGAAATCCTTTCCTTTCTAGGTCTGGCTAAGTATTTTAGAGCGTAGATCCCTAACTTCTCCCTGTTGGCAAGACCCCTATACGACCTCAGCAAGGGCCCCCCTGAAGAACCATTATCCTCCTCACCCCGACACTCCTTCATTAAGCTCCGTCGAGTCCTTGTGGAAGCCCCAGCTCTCCATCTTCCTGATTTGTCGAAGCCCTTCTCATTATACATTCATGAGAGGTCCAGTCAAGCTCTAAGAGTCCTATGCCCATATTATAGCCCATCCTTTGCCCCAGTAGCTTATCTTTCCAAGCAATTAGACCCCACAGCTCGGGGATGGGCCCCCTGCCTACGGGCATTAGCCACTGGACAGCTCTTGCAGAAAGAAGCTCATAAACTGACATTCGGGGTGCCCCTTACCATTCTGTCCCCACATCACCTAAAAGATCTCTTAACCTACAAAAGTTTATAGACTCTCCCTCCCTCCAAACTCCTGACCTTACTCTCCTCTTTCCTCCAAAATCCCATTCACTCCCTTTGCCATCCATACCCAAATCATGACTTTTTCCTCCTTTACCGCTCTCTTGCTTTTTCTCCTCATTCCTATTGTCTTCCCCGCCACCCCAGCCTCCTTTGTATGGTGATTCAAAGTAAGACAGACTTACACACAGCATCAAACAAAAGTTACTGGCCTCATTGCCACATCAGACTGCCCTCTGAAAGACTGCTCTGAGCCTTTATACCTCCACTTTCCTCCCTCCACCGAAGTGTTCACTAGCAGCTACCTTTATTCTCCCTACCTCTGCTTCCTCTATGACCAAAGACAAGCCTATTGCAGGCGATGGCAAGACACCTACGGGGGATGTCCCTACTGGTCTTGTGCCATTCACTACATGAGTAACTCCCAGTACCCACAGTATTACTCCTCCAACCATTTCATGAAATACCCCAATGGCTCATTCTCCTTACCAATCCCAGATCCCTGGGACTCTCGATGGGCCGCCGGGGTCACAGCCTCAGTTTACTATGGGGAGCCCTCGACCCCCCACGGTACCCTTCATATCACTCTAGAGTATGTTCCCTCTCACTCCCAGATCTCTCAAGTTGCATCAGATATCGGACATTCCGAAAAAGTCATTATCCAAACTCTTGACAGCACTTCTTCATCTTCTTATTCCTCCTACTCTTAGTTACAGCTTATTCAAGACACCACCATCTTTCCCAACCACACCCTCAACACCGCCAATTGTTTCTTGTGCGCATCACTACAGCGCCCATTGCTAGCCGCCGTGCCCCTTAATATTTCCAACTACTCCTTCCATGCAGAAAGACAACCCCTCTGCCCCCTGGCAGACATACCCCTAAGGGAACCAGAATATGCAGATAATCTCACCATCCACCACTGTGTAAGCCCAGCTCCACCCCCCTCCAGTGCACTTCACTGCCTCTCTATCTACACCCCTACCTCCGGCTCTAAGACTTTCACTCAACCGGGACACTTCTTTTAGTGTAATGGCAGTCTTTTCAACTCACTGCCTCCCAACTCTGATATACCCTGCATTCTCGTCACCCTAATCCCACAGCTTACACTTTACAGCATTGCAGAATTTCTTGAGCTTCAACCTCCCTTGCCCTCGCGCACAAAAAGAGCTGCTTTCCTTCCCATCATGGTCAGTATCTCTTTGACCACCTCAGCCATTGGGGCAGGGTTTTCGAGAAGAGCCTTAGGTCACTCTTTATGGGCAATTAAAAATCTCAACGACAAACTTAAGGGAGCCGTGACATCCACTGCCGATTCCCTAGCCTCTCTCCAAAGACAGGTCACTTCGCTAGCTAAGGTCACCCTTCAAAACCGGCAGGCCTTAGATCTGCTTACAGCCAAAAAGGGCGGCACCTGTGTCTTCCTTCGAGAAGAGTGCTGCTATTACATCAACGAATCCGGCATTGTGGAAACTGACATTACCAAACTCACCGACCTTGCCTCCAGCCTCCACTCTGCTTCCAATTCCAACCCATTCTCTTCAATACTAACAAACCCCCTCCTTACCTGGCTCTGGCCCATTGCAGGCCCCATAATAATCATTCTTCTCGCCTGTCTCTTCTTACCCTGTATAATAAAGTTCATCAAATCCCAAGTCAGAAAAATCTCTAATCAAACTTTCAACCAGCTTTTACTCAGGAACTATCAGCTTCTGGCCACAGAAGATCCCTCACCCTCACGTAACCTCCTCACCACACGCTGAGATGGACCCCTCTCTCCACTGGAAACTGTTCCTGGAAACAATGGCTGCAGACGCCTGGCTTCTGGCACCTGTATCCTCTTGGCACCATTGGAATCAACAAGTCCTCGACCTATAGTTACAAGGAACCTTCATTGATTTCCAACCTGAAGAAGTCCACATATACTCGTCCTTACTGTGGGGAGTCCTATCAACCCTTTCCTCCCAGTCCTCAAGCCCTCACTCCCTTCTCCGCCCCCGTTCAGCAGGAAGCAGTCAGAGAGAAAGCAATGTCCACAACCCCATAGAGGAGAAAGGGGGGAATGAAGGGCCCCCACCAGTAAGATGGCAAACTTCCGGCTTCTCTTCCAGGTCCTCAGTTCCCGACGGCGCCACCTAAAGAGCAATCACCTCTCTCCCCACTCCCAATCCCAGCACCTAGCCAATAGCCACCAGCCCCGTAGAAGTAACACCACAATCACCCCATGCCCCTTCCTATATAACCCAGCACTTTTCCCAATAAAGCGGAATTCTCCGGTGAATTGCTGCTGTGTCGCTCCCTTCCTTTCAGAGTCAAGTTGGCAATGATGCTATTCTGTATTGGTAAAGAATCTGACAAGTACTTACATACTTTAGGAATATAGAGATATTCTTAAAAGAAGTGGCCACATTGCATTTTCAAGTTAACATTATGTATGCCCAAAGCTACAATTTATTAACTATGAGAAGTAATAAAAAAATAAAGAATATTTCGGAGGTTATTTTCAAAGGATATGACAATAATTTCTAGTAGGTGTTTCACAAGTACTCTGTTCAACTAATACTTCCTGGAAGATTTTACATTAATAGAGGACAATACACATAGATAATGTTAATGCAGATTTACTCCACATCTCACAAAGAGAACAAGATGGGTATTCTTGTGAAAGTTTCAACCTCACATCAAAGAAGATTCTTTGAATCTGATTTATGATGCAAAATAAAAAATCTTCTATGTATAGCTGCAGAGGAGATGGTATATCATTTTCATTTTTAAATGGACTTTTAGTTAAATATGAGGACTTAATTAGCATTAAAAAAGCCTGTAGATAGTGAATTTACTTGTGGATATGGAGAGAGACTAACAAGCATATTACTCACTAACAGTGAAATAAGATGCTTAAAACATTCTTCTCCTCTAGTCTCAGTTTTTGTTATCAGATTTAAATCTGTATAAAATATCATGGAACTTTGGGTTTACTTTCTCTTAAATACATATGTATTTTCAATCTTACCCAAGAAAGCTTTCAATGCATTCCCTTAAGACTACACTCTACACAGCATTTTGTCAGTATTACCACTATACACAGACTCACTATAAATCACGATATTGATAATATCTTTTATAATATTACCCTTAAATTTTTTCCAAAGCTATCAGTCTACATAACTGGGTCCCAGCCTCCAGACTATTGCAATGTGGCTACACAAATCTTAGACAAGTTCTAATTCACAGGAATACTGATAACATATTCCTTGCCCATAAGAGCACACACTCATCCTTTGTTGACAAATATTATTTGGACAAAAAAGCATTTTTTTTTTTCTAGAGCCATGAAATTCCAAAGGATAAGGGACCTAATGTTCATCACATCAGTAGTGAGAAGATTTTACATGTAGTCAGGGCATTGCTGCTTTGTTCTAAAAAGGCCAGTTTGGTCCTCAATCTCTGAGTAAAGTGTGAAACTTTCTATGGTGGAAATTGTACTGTTCCATTATTCCAAACTGTAGTGTTTCATTTATGTCATGGAAACTGTGAACCTTTCCAATACAGAGAGTTGGGAGATGATGCATGTGAGAGGTATTATATATATATATAAGGTTAACATGTACTTCCTCATCCAAACTAGGATAGTTCTGAGAGTATAAGGGGGTGCTATTAATAACCATACTGAGCTTTAGGGAACAAACTGGGATAGTACTCTAAAACCTGAACCTGTAGACAAGAAAGGTACCAAATGCACAGCAAACAGTGGCATGTGCGGCCTCCACAAATAGAATAGGCACTATTATGAACTGTAATTTTTTTCTTAAAGCTGCAATCCCTATGAAAAGTCCAATGACATTTTTCCCAGAAAAAATATTCCTAAAATTCATGAGCCACAGGACCTCAAATAGCTAACAAGTATTGATGCAATACACAGTTGAAAAACACACACTAGAGACTGGTGCTTCACAGACAGTGCAGTAGATTTACTTTTCCTGACTCTTCCCATTAAGAACAGTGACAAAACCTGGACATTATGTATGAAACAAATTTAAGAAGAGTGAGAGGCAGAGAGAAGAAGGCAGAGCAGCTAGAAGACTCCGGGTCCAGGGAACAGCACAGTAGTGAGTCTCTTGGGATTTCTCTTGGCCTCATATACCCCAGAATAGAAGTTAAAGAAGTCAGCAGCCTGGAAATGCCAATGGGCACAGACAAAAGTAGCTCCAATAGATGGCTGCTTTTCCTAGCCAAAGGAGCAGGAAAAGGGCAGCTAAGCAAAACAGAAAATCTTTGGACAATACCCACTCTACTCCAGTCAAATGCTGCAGAAAAAAAACCATGTCTCATCCTCATACATGTCAGCAAATACTGAGTGGAAAGTCTAGACCAGGGTCCTAAGAGCCCTGTAGGTGGTATCAGACGGAGCTGAGTAGGGAGCAGGAGCTTTCATTCCAGTAACCAAACTCCAGCCCCACCCCTGCAGACACCATTTAGAGAGTTTGGACTTCTTTTTTTTTTTTCAGCTATCTCTGACACCCCTTATTTTAGATTTGCATAAGTACTTAGTAGTGTCTAGAAATCAATGAAAAGAAGAGCTCCTTTGAATTTGAGACTTTACAATTTTATTTGCTGCTTTGCTATGCAGGTGGCCCATTCTATCCTGTTCAAAGATAGCTTCAAAAGAAATACATGGCTTTTATTAGCAGTGGCATAGCCATACCAACCTGGAGGAACATACTTGTTACTCAAGTAGGGAAAAGCATTTATTCACAAAGCAGAAGCATCCTATAAAATCTGACTTTAAGGAAGCCCTCCTTTGAGGTCAGGTGTCCCTATTCCTAAGTCTGACTAATGATCCTTGAGTGAGGATCTTAGCAGGGGTGATACTAAAAATGTTTGCCCATGGATATTGCAGATGCATGAAGAGTCAGACAGATGCCAACCCAGGATGTACTGGATCCTTGTTCAGATACAGGTCTCTGACTCAAGGAATTATTAAATGAGAAGTTTGTTGAAGTTGTTTTTCCCTATTTCATCATGCACTTAAAGAAAGAAAACGAATTTGATCAATTTGATTGTGGGAGAGCCAGGTCTTAATAGAATGGCAATAAGTATATACCTATCAATAATTACCTTAAATGTAAATGGACTGAATGCACCAATCAAAAGTCAGAGTGGCAGAAGGGATAAAAGACTATCAGCCCTCAAGGTTTTTCCCCATAGCCTAATTTGGCTAATTTTTGTATTTTATGAAATATATCTATTTTTTCTGGGACAAAGAAACAGAGATTAATCTTGAACCAGCTTCAGGTTGCTTGGGTAGAGTTTAGGGAGGAGAAGACATAGTGCCTATGTGTCAGTTCACCTGCAGTTAAGATTTTAAAACATAAGAATGCTTTCAGGCGGATGTTCTGAGCCTCCCATGATCCGGATTTGCACTAGGTCGTTCATTCATTCCCCCAAGGGGCAGCAGTCCCTGTTACTGAAGAAAGGTCATTGTCAGCTATGGTTTTGTGTCTGGGTGTCTTTCCATTATACACATCCTAGTTCACCAACAGTGGAAGCACACTCAGTCTACCTGAAATTTTACTAAAAGAAATTTTACTAAAGAAAGGCTTACCTAAATTCTGACCTGAACCATTCTCAAATCTAGAAAATGCTTCCCAAATAGCTGTAATTATGCATGGCTGTCTGACCTGATGTGACAGGAGCTGCTAGCTACTCATAGATAATGCGTTTCCCTCCTTCATGGCACAGTTAGACTACATTTCCCAGCCTTTATTGAAGTTAGGTGTGAGTATGTGACTGAATTTAGTTGATGGCTTATGAGTGGAAGTGACTTTACAGAATCAAATGTATGCTCTCTGTCCCCTTTTTCCACCTCCACCATCTGATTGCAGAAAGCAAAATCCTAACTAGAGCCACAGGATGGAAGGAGTCTGGGTTTCTCAGCCATCTCCTAGAGCACAAACACTAGAGTCCCACTGACCAGGACTATACATGATTGAGAAGTCTAGTTCTTCTAGTTCTCATACTAGAAGTCTAGTATGAGCCATTGTATATCTCGGTGTGTCTTTATTAGAGCAGTTTAGCCTACCCTAACACTGTACTTGATAAAATATACTCTGAGATAATGTTAAAATGGACAGTTCTGAATTTTTCTCTGAGTATATACATGTAATTAATATGGATATATATTGAATATTTAAAGTGTTGAGTAAGTTAAGACATTGACTTAAATCTCTCTTATAATACTTGTTTCCAAGTAATGCATTATTTTTGTTTCAAATGATATTCAAATTTTTTTTTTGTTAGATAATTATTTTTTATTGGAGGGTAGTTGACACACAGTATTACATTACACTAGTTTCAGGTGTACAACATAGTGATTCAACATTTATATACATGACAATTCTAGGTACCAGCTATCACCATACCAAGCTGTTACAATATATTGACTATATTCCTTATGCTATACATTACATCCCGGTTACTTATTTATTTTACCATTGGAAGTGTGTACTTTTGTTTGTTTGTTTGTTTGTGAGGGCATCTCTCATATTTATTGATCAAATGGTTGTTAACAACAATAAAATTCTGTATAGGGGAGTCAATGCTCAATGCACAATCATTAATCCACCCCAAGCCTAATTTTCGTAAGTCTCCAATCTTCTGAGGCATAACAAACAAGTTCTTACATGGAGAACAAATTCTTACATAGTGAATAAGTTACATAGTGAACAGTACAAGGGCAGTCTTCGCAGAAACTTTCAGTTTTGCTCATGCATTATGAACTATAAACAGTCAGTTCAAATATGAATACTCATTTGATTTTTATACTTGATTTATATGTGGATACCACATTTCTCTCTTTATTCTTATTATTTTTAATAAAATGCTGAAGTGGTAGGTAGATACAAGATAAAGGTAGAAAACATAGTTTAGAGTTGTAAGGGAGCAAATGTAGATGATCAGGTGTGTGCCTGTAGACTATGTGTTAATCGAAGCTAGACAAGGGCAATAAAACATCCACATATGCAGAAGATTTCTCTCAGAACAGGGGGGGTGAGGTTCTAAGCCTCACCTCTGTTGATCCCCAATTTCTCACCTGATGGCCCCCCTGCGACTGTGCCTGTCTTAGGTTGTTCCTCCCTTGAGGGATCTTACCCGTCTCTGGCTAACCAGTCATCTTCCGGGGCCATACAGGGAAATGTAAAGTTGGTAAGTGAGAGAGAAGCCTTATTGTTTGAAATGGTTAGCTTTTTATTTCTTTGCATATTTATGCCCTGTAGCTTCTATGCCCAGCATTTGTCTTGAGGTATCTTTACCACTTGGAAGAATTATGATACTCGGTAAATTTGATATGAGGCACGAATTCTATTTAAGGGTTGTAGTTAGGAAGGAAGAAGAAAAGCTATAGAACTAGCAGGCAGAAGATAACATGAGAAGATTGATTATTTCTTTGACATATCCTCTTGTAGAGTAACTTCAGCATGTGTAGGTTTTAAGCTACTACTTAAATTGCGCACACACATTAACATAATAGGAGTATAGTTACATAACCAAAGCATACCTGTAATTACCAGCCATCTCCAGTGAAACCAAGAAAACCAGTTAGGCACCTTAGGCATTTGTGAAAACTTATCTATGATATGGTGGAGATTGTCCAACTGAACTTGAACGGTCTGAGAGAAATCAGACAAATTAAAACAACCCATTCCTGGGGACTGTTCACTTCCCATATGTTCTTTTAACAGTAAATAGTCTGTAGTTGTAAGATTTTGGAGCGCTACAATTTGCACTTCTCCTAATTCTTGGTAGAGTTCCAAGGGTATAGATCCAGTCAAATTTCTTGTTTTACTGTATGCACAGGCCAGCTGAGATTCCCATGGCAAGTCGAGGAACTGGTGGGATGAGTGCATCTACACCTGTAGCAGTGTCTGGATCTTTGTTGGGGTTTTTTGATGATCATCTTCTGGCATGAGTCTTCCAGAGAGTGCTGATGTTGGAAGTTCTTTTTCATATCGTATCTTAGTTCATTTTCTGGGTATCCCAATTAGGCTTTGATCCTCTGTATAAACACAAACAGACCCTTTGCCTACACTTTTATATGCCCTTTTTACCCTTGTGTAGGACACATTGAAGGTCTCCACACAGGAACTGCCTTTTTTTTTTTTTGGTATCATTAATCTACACTTACATGATGACTATTATGTTTACTAGGCTCTACCCTATACCAGGTTCCCCCTATAAACCCCTTTACAGTCACTGTCCATCAGCATAGCAAAATGTTGTAGAATCACTACTTGTCTTCTCTTTGTTGTACAGCACTCCCCTTTCTCCTACCCCCCCATGCATGCTAATCTTAATATCCCCCTTGTTCTGCCCCCCTCTTATCCCTCCCTACCTGCCCACCCTCCCCAGTCCCTTTCCCTTTGGTACCTGTTAGTCCATTCTTGAGTTCTGTGATTCTGCTGCTGTTTTGTTCCTTCAGTTTTTCCTTTGTTCTTATATTCCACAGATGAGTGAAATCATTTGGTATTTCCCTTTCTCCGCTTGTCTTGTTTCACTGAGCGTAATACCCTCCAGCTCCATCCATGTTGCTGCAAATGGTTGGATTTGCCCTTTTCTTATGGCTGAGTAGTATTCCATTGTGTATATGTACCACATCTTCTTTATCCATTCATCTATCGATGGACATTTAGTTTGCTTCCAATTCTTGGCTATTGTAAATAGTGCTGCGATAAACATAGGGGTGCACTGGTCTTTCTCATACTTGATTGCTGCATTCTTAGGGTAAATTCCTAGGAGTGCAATTCCTGGGTCAAATGGTAAGTCTGTTTTGAGCATTTTGATGTACGTCCATACTGCTTTCCACAATGGTTGAACTAACTTACATTCCCACCAGCAGTGTAGGAGGGTTCCCCTTTCTCCACAGCCTCGCCAACATTTGTTGTTGTTGTTTGTCTTTTGGATGGCAGCCATCCTTACTGGTGTGAGGTGATACCTCATTGTAGTTTTAATTTGCATTTCTCGGATAATTAGCGATGTGGAGCATCTTTTCATGTGTCTGTTGGCCATCTGTATTTCTTTTTTGGAGAACTGTCTGTTCAGTTCCTCTGCCCATTTTTTAATTGGGTTATTTGTTTTTTGTTTGTTGAGGCATGTGAGCTCTTTATATATTCTGGAAGTCAACCCTTTATCGGATGTGTGATATTCAAATTTATATTTTATGTTGTTTGCTTTCAATTTTTGTAAAGATGGGTCCCAAATATTGCCAAAGGATATTTTAGAATATATTTTTTCTTGTAAGAAAGCAAAGAGCATTCATTCATGTATTATAAGGCATAGTACAGGACCTTACATCTTAGTTTGCTTATATTCTAACACTGAAGAAATAAAATACATGCTTAAATAACTTTAGCAGATCACTGGCGATAGGTTCCAAAAGTTGGTTTGGAAAGGATTAAATTTGAAAACATTCAACACTAAGAAAGTATGCATGTCTGTGGGTGACTCATAATTGTCTCAGGAATGCAAAACTAGTAACAGTAATAAAGCACTTTCTATAGAACAAAGATGAAATCATTTCTACTTTTTGTTTTGGGGGTGAAAGAAATTTTAAAAATGTACAGGTGTTTTCAGTGTTTAGAGACTTCCAGTACTACTGAAATAAATAGCTATTTTAAGACCTGGGGTTAACGGGACATAAGACAAAAATCACCAGTCTCGAATATAATCAGGGAAATTTTAGAAAGATTCAGAGAGTGTTATGAAAAAGTTGAAGCCAACATTGTTGACAGAGAAGACTGACCGTTCCTCATTTCAGCACCTCAGTGTCTCAAAGGTATGGGTCTGATGGTATTATGACAGTTGTACTCCTGCATGTACTTTTAAGTGAATTAAAGCTGGTTTTATTAAACACTCAAAATCAGGTTGCTCTCTCCAGCTTCTAGATTTGTGGTTTAATAGATGCAGCCGTTCACTAACAATTGCAGACTGAGCAACATTTCCAGAACCTCACTGGCAGACAGCAAGAAATCCTCAAGGCAGAATAAAATTTCATTCTTGACTTCGATAAGGCTATTAAACCATGAAATGCATATTTCATCTTTTTATAAGGAATGTAATCATTATGGCAGGATTTCATGGTCAACACAATAGGTTCCAGATTTTCAACAATCATTTATTTAAAAACTCATGTTGTTCCCCTTCATGTGAATGCACGTGCCCGTGTACAATATTTTTGCTAACTGCGATCCTTTGGGGCCTACCTGATTCATGTCCAAATGCACATGATCATAATTTCAGGGAAGGGAGGAATGTTTTTTCTAACCAAGAAAAGCTTTCCTTCTTTGAGAAACAGCTATCTATTAATTGAACAAAACATAATAAATTATGAGTAGATATAACTGAAATACATTTTTAACATTCTAATTTTCCCAGTGCTGTACCTGGAGGTCTATCATGGTGCATGGATTTAAATGACATGAATTCAACTACATATACTTGACAAAAAAGAAAATCGTTTACAAAAATATACATGTATTATATTGGTTTGTTAAGGGATTTTAAGGTAGAATCTTGACTAAACTCTATTTTGGTCTTATGATGAATCTAACTTGCATATATGAAAAATTCTACTGTACTTAATTCTTAAAAATACCATTACCAAAACAAAACTAAAGTTTGGTAGCTTTCTGTAAGGTATAAGCTAATTTTGATTATGCTTTTCAAAGTTTGCTTGTGATAATTATTAGCTTTACAATCTTTACATTTTACTTTTTATTTTTTTTCAATTGAGGTGTAGCTGACATGCAATATTATATTATTTTCAGGTATACAATGCAATGATCCAACATTTATATATTTTGTGAAATGGTCACAACAGTAAGTCTATTTAATATTCATCACTTTGCATAGTTCTGGATTTTTTTTTTCTTATGATGAGAAGTTTTAAGATTTACTCTCTTGGCAACTTTCAAATATGCCATACAGCAGTATTAACTATAGTCACTGTGTTGCACATTATGTCCCCATGACTCATTTATTTTATAACTGGAAATGTGTACTTTCTGAACATGTTTACCCATTTTGCCCACCCCTGCACCCCCCAAATCTGGCAACCATCAATCTCTTCTCTGTGTCTATGAGCTTTATTGCTGTTATATTTTAGGTTCCACATATAAGTGAGCTTGTATTGTATTTGTCTTTCTCTATATATTTCACTTAGGCTGATACCCTCTAGGTCCACCCATGTTGTTGCAAATGGCATGATTTTCTTCTTTTTTCATGGAGAATAATATTCCATTGTATATACATACCAAATTTTCTTTATCAGTCATCCATCAATGGACCCTTAGGTTGTTTCTATATCTGGGCTATTATAAATAATGCTGCAGTGAATATGGGGGTGTAGATACCTTTTCAGGTTACAGATTTTGTTTTCTTTGGACATATATCTAGGAGCAGAATTGCTGGATATGGTGGTTCTATTTTTAGTTTAGATTTTTTTTTTTAGATAATTATTTTTTATTGAAGGGTAGCTGACACACAGTATTACATTAGTTTCAGGTGTACAACACAGTGATTCAATATTTACATACATGATAATTCTAGGTACCAGCGATCACCATACCAAGCTGTTACAATATTTTGACTATATTCCTTATGCTATACATTACAACATGGTTACTTATTTATTTTACAATTGGAAGTGCGCACTTTTTTTTTTTTTGTGGGGGCATGTCTCATATTTATTGATCAAATGGTTGTTATCAACAATAAAATTCTGTATAGGGGAGTCAATGCTCAATGCACAATCATTAATCCAACCCAACCCTAATTTTTGTCAGTCTCCAATCTTCTGAAGCATAATGAACAAGTTCTTACATGGAGAACAAATTCTTACATAGTGAATAAGTTACATGGTGAACAGTACAAGGGCAGTCATCACAGAAACTTTCTGTTTTGCTCATGCATTATGAACTATAAACAGTCAGTTCAAATATGAATACTCATTTGATTTTTATACTTGATTTATATGTGGATACCACATTTCTCTCTATATTATTTTTATTTTTAATAAAATGCTGAAGTGGTAGGTAGATACAAGATAAAGGTAGAAAACATAGTTTAGAGTTGTAAGGGAGCAAATGTAGATGATCAGGTGTGTGCCTGTAGACTATGTGTTAATCGAAGCTAGACAAGGGCAATAAAACATCCACATATGCAGAAGATTTCTCTCAGAACAGGGGGGGTGAGGTTCTAAGCCTCACCTTTGTTGATCCCCAATTTCTCACCTGATGGCCCCCCTGCGACTGTGCCTGTCTTAGGTTGTTCCTCCCTTGAGGAATCTTACCCGTCTCTGGCTAACCGGTCATCTTCTGGGGCCACACAGGGAAATGTAAAGTTGGTAAGTGAGAGAGAAGCCTTATTGTTTGAAGAGGTTAGCTTTTTACTTCTTTGCATATTTATGCCCTGTGGCTTCTAGGCCCAGCATTTGTCTTGAGGTATCTTTACCACTTGGAAGAATTATGATACTCGGTAAATTTGATATGAGGCACGAATTCTATTTAAGGGTTGTAATTAGGAAGGAAGAAGAAAAGCTCTAGAAGTAGCAGGCGGAAGAAAACATGGGAAGATTGATTATTTCTTTGACATATCTTCTTGTAGAGTAACTTCAGCATGTGTAGGTTTTAAGCTACTACTTAAATTGCGCACACACATTAACATAATAGGAGTATAGTTACATAACCAAAGCATACCTGTAATTACCAGCCATCTCCAGTGAAAACTAAGAAAACCAGTTAGGAACCTTAGGCGTTTGTGAAAACTTATCTATGATATGGTGCATATTGTCCAACTGAACTTGAACAGTCTGAGAGAAATCACACAAATTACAACAACCCATTCCTGGGGACGGTTCACTTCCCATATGTTCTTTTAACAGTAAATAGTCTGTAGTTGTAAGATTTTGGAGCGCTACAATTTGCACTTCTCCTAATTCTTGGTAGAGTTCCAAGGGTATAGATCCAGTCAAATTTCTTGTTTTACTGTATGCACAGGCCAGCTGAGATTCCCATGGCAAGTCGAGGAACTGGTGGGATGAGTGCATCTACACCTGTAGCAGTGTCTGGATCTTTGTTGGGGTTTTTTGATGATCATCTTCTGGCATGAGTCTTCCAGAGAGTGCTGATGTTGGAAGTTCTTTTTCATATCGTATCTTAGTTCATTTTCTGGGTATCCCAATTAGGCTTTGATCCTCTGTATAAACACAAACAGACCCTTTGCCTACACTTTTATATGCCCTTTTTACCCTTGTGTAGGACACATTGAAGGTCTCCACACAGGAACTGCCTTTTTTTTTTTTTTGGTATCATTAATCTACACTTACATGATGACTATTATGTTTACTAGGCTCTACCCTATACCAGGTTCCCCCTATAAACCCCTTTACAGTCACTGTCCATCAGCATAGCAAAATGTTGTAGAATCACTACTTGTCTTCTCTTTGTTGTACAGCACTCCCCTTTCTCCCACCCCCCCATGCATGCTAATCTTAATATCCCCCTTGTTCTGCCCCCCTCTTATCCCTCCCTACCTGCCCACCCTTCCCAGTCCCTTTCCCTTTGGTACCTGTTAGTCCATGTTGAGTTCTGTGATTCTGCTGCTGTTTTGTTCCTTCAGTTTTTCCTTTGTTCTTATATTCCACAGATGAGTGAAATCATTTGGTATTTCTCTTTCTGCGCTTGGCTTGTTTCACTGAGCATAATACCCTCCAGCTCCATCCATGTTGCTGCAAATGGTTGGATTTGCCCTTTTCTTATGGCTGAGTAGTATTCCATTGTGTATATGTACCACATCTTCTTTATCCATTCATCTATCGATGGACATTTAGTTTGCTTCCAATTCTTGGCTATTGTAAATAGTGCTGCGATAAACATAGGGGTGCACTGGTCTTTCTCATACTTGATTGCTGCATTCTTAGGGTAAATTCCTAGGAGTGCAATTCCTGGGTCAAATGGTAAGTCTGTTTTGAGCATTTTGATGTACGTCCATACTGCTTTCCACAATGGTTGAACTAACTTACATTCCCACCAGCAGTGTAGGAGGGTTCCCCTTTCTCCACAGCCTCGCCAACATTTGTTGTTGTTGTTTGTCTTTTGGATGGCAGCCATCCTTACTGGTGTGAGGTGATACCTCATTGTAGTTTTAATTTGCATTTCTCGGATAATTAGCGATGTGGAGCATCTTTTCATGTGTCTGTTGGCCATCTGTATTTCTTTTTTGGAGAACTGTCTGCTCAGTTCCTCTGCCCATTTTTTAATTGGGTTATTTGTTTTTTGTTTGTTGAGGCATGTGAGCTCTTTATATATTCTGGACGTCAACCCCTTATCGGATGTGTGATATTCAAATATATTCTCCTATACTGTAGGGTTCCTTTTTGTTCTATTGATGGTGTCTTTTGCTGTACAGAAGCTTTTCAGCTTAGTATAGTCCCACTTATTCATTTTTGCTGTTGTTTTCCTTGCCCGGGGAGATATGTTCAAGAAGAGGTCACTCATGTTTATGTCTAAGAGGTTTCTGTCTATGTTTTCTTCCAAGAGTTTAATGGTTTCATGTCTTACATTCAGGTCTTTGACCCATTTTGAGTTTACTTTTGTATATGGGGTTAAACAATGGTCCAGTTTCATTCTCCTACATGTAGCTGTCCAGTTTTGCCAGCACCATCTGTTGAAGAGACTATCATTTCGCCATTGTATGTCCATGGCTCCTTTATCAAATATTAATTGACCATATATGTCTGGTTTAATGTCTGGATTCTCTAGTCTGTTCCATTGGTCTGTGGCTCTGTTCTTGTGCCAGTACCAAATTGTCTTGATTACTATGGTTTTATAGTAGAGCTTGAAGTTGGGGAGTGAGATTCCCCCCTACTTTATTCTTCTTTCTCAGGATGGCTTTGGCTAATCAGGGTTTTTGGTGTTTCCATATGAATTTTTGAATTATTTGTTCCAGTTCATTGAAGAATGTTGCTGGTAGTTTCATAGGGATTGCATCAAATCTGTATATTGCTTTGGGCAGGATGGCCATTTTGACGTTATTAATTCTTCCTAGCCATGAGCATGGGATGAGTTTCCATCTGTAAGTGTCCCCTTTAATTTCTCTTAAGAGTGACTTGTAGTTTTCAGAGTATAAGTCTTTCACTTCTTTGGTTAGGCTTATTCCTAGTTATTTTATTTTTTTTGATGCAATTGTGAATGGAGTTGTTTTCCTGATTTCTCTTTCTGTTGGTTCATTGTTAGTGTATAGGAAAACCACAGATTTCTGTGTGTTGATTTTGTATCCTGCAACTTTGCTGTATTCCGATATCAGTTCTAGTAGCTCTGGGGTGGAGTCTTTAGGGTTTTTTATGTACAGTATCATGTCATCTGCAAATAGTGACAGTTTAACTTCTTCTTTACCAATCTGGATTCCTTGAATTTTTTTGTTTTGTCTGATTGCCGTGGCTAGGACCTCCAGTACTATGTTAAATAACAGTGGGGAGAGTGGGCATCCCTGTCTTGTTCCCGATCTCAGAGGAAATGCTTTCAGCTTCTCGCTGTTCAATATAATGTTGGCTGTGGGTTTATCATAGATGGCCTTTATTATGTTGAGGTACTTGCCCTCTGTTCCCATTTTGCTGAGAGTTTTTATCATGAATGGATGTTGAACTTTGTCAAATGCTTTTTCAGCATCTATGGAGATGATCATGTGTTTTTTGTGTTTCTTTTTGCTGATGTGGTGGATGATGTTGATGGACTTTCGAATGTTGTACCATCGTTGCATCCCTGGGATGAATCCTGCTTGGTTGTGGTTTATGATCCTTTTGATGTATTTTTGAATTTGGTTTGCTAATATTTTGTTGAGTATTTTTGCATCTACGTTCATCAGGGATATTTGTGTGTAGTTTTCTTTTTTGGTGGTGTCTTTGCCTGGTTTTGGTATTAGGGTGATGTTAGCTTCATAGAATGAGTTTGGGAGTATCCCCTCCTCTTTTTTTGGAAAACTTTAAGGAGAATGAGTATTATGTCTTCCCTGTATGTCTGATAAAATTCCGAGGTAAATCCATCTGGCCTGGGGGTTTTGTTCTTTGGTAGTTTTTTGATTACCGCTTCAATTTTGTTGCTGGTAATTGGTGAGTTTAGATTTTCTGTTTCTTTCTGGGTCAGTCTTGGAAGGTTGTATTTTTCTAGGAAGTTGTCCATTTGTCCTAGGTTTCCCAGCTTGTTAGCATTTAGGTTTTCATAGTATTCTCTAATAATTCTTTGTATTTCTGTGGGGTCCATCGTGATTTTTCCTTTCTCGTTTCTGATACTGTTGATTTGTGTTGACTCTCTTTTCCTCTTAATAAGTCTGGCTAGAGGCTTATCTATTTTGTTTATTTTCTCGAAGGACCAGCTCTTGGTTTCATTGATTTTTGCTATTGTTTTATTCTTCTCAATTTTATTTATTTCTTCTCTGGTCTTTATTATGTCCCTCCTTCTGCTGACCTTAGGCCTCATTTGTTCTTCTTTTTCGAATTTCGATAATTGTGACATTAGACCATTCATTTGGGATTGTTCTTCTTTTTTTAAATATGCTTGGATTGCTATATACTTGCCTCTTAATACTGCTTTTGCTTCGTCCCACAGAAGTTGGGGCTTAGTGTTGTTGTTGTCGTTTGTTTCCATATATTGCTGGATCTCCATTTTGATTTGGTCATTGATCCATTGATTGTTTAGGAGCGTGTTGTTAAGCCTCCATGTGTTTGTGAGCCTTTTTGCTTTCTTTGTGCAGTTTATTTTTAGTTTTATGCCTTGTGGTCTGAAAAGGTGGTTGGTAGGATTTCAATCTTTTCGAATTTTCTGAGGCTCTTTTTGTGGCCTGGTATGTGGTCTATTCTGGAGAATGTTCCATGTGCACTGGAGAAGAATGTTGCTTTTTGATGTAGAGTTTTATAGATGTGTATTAGGTCCATCTGCTCTACTGTGTTGTTCAGTGCTTCTGTGTCCTTACTTATTTTCTGCCTGGTCGATCTATCCTTTGGGGTGAGTGGTGTGTTGAAGTCTCCTAGAATGAATACATTACAGTCTATTTCCCCCTTTAGTTCTGTTAGTATTTGTTTCACATATGCTGGTGCTCCTGTGTTGGGTGCACATATATTTAGAATGGTTATATCCTCTTGTTGGACTGAGCCCTTTATCATTATGTAGTGTCCTTCTTTATCTCTTGTTACTTTCTTTGTTTTGAAGTCTATTTTGTCTGATATTAGTACTGCAACCCCTGCTTTCTTCTCGCTGTTGTTTGCTTGAAATATGTTTTTCCATCCCTTGACTTGTAGTCTGTACATATCTTTGGGTTTGAGGTGAGTTTCTTGTAAGCAGCATATAGATGGGTCTTGCTTTTTTTCCATTCTATTACTCTGTGTCTTTTGATTGGTGCATTCAGTCCATTAACATTTAGGGTGACTATTGAAAGATATGTACTTATTGCCATTGCAGGCTTTAAATTCGTGGTTACCAAAGGTTCAAGGTTAGCCTCTTTAGTATCTTACTGCCTAACTTAGCTCGCTTTTTGAGCTGTTATATACACTGTCTGGAGATTCTTTTCTTCTCTCCCTTCTTATTCCTCCTCCACCATTCTTTATATGTTGGGTGTTTTGTTCTGTGCTCTTTCTAAGAGTGCTCGCATCTAGAGCAGTCCCTGTAAGGTGTCCTGTAGATGTTGTTTGTTGGAAGCAAATTCCCTCAGCTTTTGTTTGTCTGGGAATTGTTTAATCCCACCATCATCTTTGAATGATAGTCGTGCTGGATACAGTATCCTTGGTTCAAGGCCCTTCTGTTTCATTGCATTTAATATATCATGCCATTCTCTTCTGGCCTGTAGGGTTTCTGTCGAGAAGTCTGATGTTAGCCTGATGGGTTTTCCTTTATAGGTGACCTTTTTCTCTCTAGCTGCCTTTAAAACTCTTTCCTTGTCCTTGATCTTTGCCATTTTAATTATTATGTGTCTTGGTGTTGCCCTCCTTGGATCCTTTCTGTTGGGGGTTCTGTGTATATCCGTGGTCTGTTCGATTATTTCCACCCCCAGTTTGGGGAAGTTTTCAGCAATTATTTCTTCCATGATACTTTCCATCCCTTTTCCTCTCTTCTTCTTCTGGTACCCCTATAATACGGATATTGTTCCTTTTGGATTGGTCACATAGTTCTCTTAACATTGTTTCATTCCTGTAGATCCTTTTATCTCTCTCTATGTCAGCTTCTATGCGTTCCTGTTCTCTGGTTTCAATTCCATCACTGGCCTCTTGCATCCTATGCATTCTGCTTATAACCCCTTCCAGAGTTTGTTTCATTTCTGTAATCTCCTTTCTGGCATCTGTGATCTCCCTCCGGACTTCATCTCATATCTCTTGCGTATTTCTCTACATCTCTGTCAGCATGTTTATGATTCTTATTTTGAATTCTTTTTCAGGAAGACTGTTTAGGTCTGTCTCCTTCTCTGGTGTTGTCTCTGTGATCTTTGTCTGCCTGTAGTTTTGCCTTTTCATGGTGATAGGAATAGTTTGCAGAGCTGGGATGAGTGACGGCTGGAAGAACTCTCCTTCTTGTTGGTTTGTGGCCCTCCTCTCCTGGGAGAACAGCGACCTCTAGTGCTTGTACTGGGTAGCTGGCGCAGACAGGGCTTCTACTTCCTGCCTGGCTGTTATGGAGTTTATGTTCGCTGTTGCTGTGGGCATGGCCTGGCTGTGGCTGCTGCTCCAGAGTGGTGGAGTCGCGTTGGAGGGGGTGTGGCCAGGAGGCTATTTATCTCCGTAAGGGGCCTCCGTGCTCCCTGCAGCCCAGGGGATTAGGGTGCCCAGAGATCCCCGGATTCCCTACCTCTGGATTAAGTGTCCCGCCCTGCCCCTTTAAGACTTCCAAAAAGCACCCGCCAAAACAAAACAACTGCAAAAAAAAAAAATTTTTTTTAATTAAAAAAAATAAGAAATTAAAATAAAAAATGGCCACTCGTTTTTCTTTATTCTCCAGCTCCAGCCTGAGACATCTGCTCACCAGTCTTCTTGCCCTGTTTCCCTAGTATTGGGGTCCCTATACCTTTAAGACTTCCAAAAAGCGCTCGCCAAAACAAAACAGGAAAAAAAAAATAAATAAATAAATAAAAATTGGTCGCTCACTTTTCTTTTGTTCTCCGGCGCCAGCCTCCGATACCCGCTTGCTGGTCTTTCTGCCCTGTTTCCCTAGTATTGGGTTCCCTGTCCCTTTAAGAGTTCTAAAAAGCGCTCACCAAAACAAAACAGCAAAAAGAGAAAAAAAAAAATTACCGCTCGCTTTTCTTATGTCCTCCGGCGCCAGGCCTCCGGTACCCTCTCACTGTTCTTGCTGCCCTGTTTCCCTAGTATCCAGGGCCCCGCGCACGCACTGTGTCTACGCTCTGGTCTGGATGGCGGTGTCTCGGTGTTCAGCAGTCCTGGGCTCCATCTCCCTCCCGCTCTGCCTACTCTTCTCTGCCGGGAGGTGGGGGGAGGGGCACTCGGTCCGACAGCGCCGGGGCTTGTATCTTACCCCCTTTATGAGGCACTGGGTTCTCGCAGGTGTGGATGTGGACTGGATGTTGTCCTGTGTGCTCTGGTCTTTATTCTAGGAAGAGTTGTCTTTGTTATATTTTCATAGATATATGTGGTTTTGGGAGGAGATTTCCGCTGCTCTACTCATGCCACCATCTTGGCTCCCCTATTTTTAGTTTTTTGAGGAACCCCCATACTAGTTTTCACAGTGGCACCACCAATTTATTTTCCCACCAACACTGCACAATGGTTCCCTTCTCTTCACATCTTTGCTGACACTTTTACAATGTAATTTTAGATTTACTGAAGATAAAGTCTTTTAGCCATCTTAAAGATTAAATATTTAATTACCTAAAGAAATCTGGGCTTGTTTTAGCTGAGTCATCCTTATTCCCCAAACTGTGAGAACATTTTCTTCTGTTGCTTTGAGAAATTCCCAGCCAACAGTCACTGCTTCATTTCTGTCTTTTCAAATGTTTTTGGACTAACTGCTTGATTTTACTGTGTATTTTAGTTCTGAGATACTATACTCATTCTATTGCCAGTCTATTTTAAATCAACATTTTCAATTCAAGGAACAATCAGCAAGTACTTTTCTATGAATCACTGTGCTTGGAGAAAGAGAGAAGACTTAGCACATCTCTGTCTTTATAGTAAATAACTGTGATGCATGAAAGACACAGAAAATATACTAAAGTCACTTTTAAAACTAACATGATGAAGATCTTAGTCAGCTGGGGCTGCTTTAACAAAATACCATAAACTAGGTGGCATTCCAACAACATACATTTATTTCTCTTAGTTCTGGAGGTTGGAAGCCCTACTTTAGGGTGCCAGCATGGATGAATTCTGGTGAGGATCCTCTTCTGGGTTGCAGATGGCTGACTTTTTATTGTAACCTCACATGGCTGAAAAAGGAGTGAACTGGCTTTCTGGACTCTTCTTTTTAAGGCACTAATCCCATTCACAAGGACTCCACCCTCATGACCTAATAATTTCCCAAAGGCTCCACCTCCAAATACCATCACATTGGGGATTAGACTTCAATGTATGGATTCTGGGAGTACACAACATTCAGTCCATAACACATGGGAGATGGATACTCAAGAATAGTTAATTCTGATTAGGGGACTATCCGGAAAGAGGGAAGATTTGAACTGGACACTGAAGGAATAGTGGGGTGTGGTTGTCTCAAGTCAAAAAATCAGATGTATAAAAATGTACCTTTTTATTTCCCTAAAACTGAACTTAATTTCTATCTCAAGTTCTCATTTTTGTCTGATACCAGAAAACATGTCTAGATACTTCCAGAAAAACTCAGTCAATTTTAGATACCAGGAAAAAAATGCAGACTCTGACAAGAGAATCTAAGTGTATCACAAATGCATAGAACAACCTCTCTGAAGGGAGGTGGGTAGGGAGGGGAGGCTGCTGGCTTAAATAACTTTGGAAGTGAATGAAGTCTGTAAGACTAAGGGCAAAATGAAGTGTTCATCACACTGTACTCTAGTTGATAAAGTTATTTTCTTTGGTGGACTGGGAATTCTAGTATTATACATGTATACTGTATTTGAACAGTTAGGTAACTTGATAACAGATGTGGGAGCCAGGTTTCTCACTACCAAAGTGGGAATTTACAGGTCAGGGTAGGAGGCTAGAATGACCCATATGGTAATGAGTCATAGCTGGAGACATCAGTGAGCACTCATATTTAACAGGTCAGAGATACAGTGATTACATAGAGAAACATTTATGTGTGTGCCGTAGATGCTGTGACAAAGTACCATAACTGAATTGCCTAAAACAAGTGAAATCTATTCTTTCACAGTTCTGGAGGCTAAAAGTCTAAAATCCACGTGTCAGGAGACTCCAGGAAGAGTCCATTCCTTGCTTCTTCCAGCTTCTGGTGGCTTCACACACTCCCTGGCTTGTGGCTGCGTCACTTTGATCTCTGCCTCTGTTGTCCTAGCACTTCCCCTGATTTGTCTCTCCTTTCTGTATCTCTTTTTATAAAGATACATGTGATAGCATTTAGGGCCTACCTCGATAATCCAGGATTATCTCATTTCAAGCTCCTTAACTTAATCACAATCACAAAGACCATTTTCCCAATAATGTACATTCACAGGTTCCAGGGATTTGGGTTAGATGTATTTTTTGGTGGTGCTGGTAGGAAGTTTTGGATTAGTATATGTGGATTAGTATACATACACATATTTCTTTGCTCTGACAGCTGAAAGGGTCAATAAGGAACAACATCCTGGTAGTAACATACATGTGTGTGGGGTCTGGAGTGAGCTGCATGGCTTACCTCCTTCAGTGATCTGTGTGGACTCCTGACAAGATTCTTAACCTGGTGTTGCCCAGACTGTGGTTTCCAATGCTGTTATCCAGTAGGGGAGTTCCTGGGAGCAGTGGCTAATTCTAGGACTGGAGCAGAAAATATACAATAAGAGCCTGGCACATCTTGTAGTACCAGAAAGAAAGGAAGTTCTCAAAACAGTAGTAACAAAAATACATTTATGGGAGTATTTCAAAGTGACCCAGGAGTCAACTGACAGAGCTCTCAGTGGCCAAAGCTGGAAAAATTTGAGCGATGACATAAATAAAGTAGTATTGGATCATGATCCAGAGTTTAAAATAAATGTTCACAGGGCCATACTGATATAAATAAATGATTGAGTAAATTAGTAAATGGGGGAGAAGAGACAATTTCTGTTGAAGAATTCTAAATACTTTCTGTAGATACTCCACCTTAAAGGAGGAAAGCATGACCCCTTATCCCTTAAATGTGGGCTGGACGTAGTGATCCCCTCCAAATACTACAGTATGAAAAAGTGGGATTGGGGGGAGAAAAACTTCACAGTGGAGAAACTTGCCAAATACTACTTCAGCCAGCTGATGAAGTCCCCATCAGCAGTTACCAACCTGATGATAGTCTATACTGCTGATATGATGAAAATGACACTTTACCTCTGTGGCCTTCCTCCCCACATCCCATATTTCTAATTACTGTGCAAAAACATCAGGTAAATTCACATCGAGGGACATTCTACAAAACACTTCACCAGTACTCCTCAAACTGTCAAGGTCATCAAAGACAGGGAAGGTCTGAGAAGCTGTCACACCCAAGAGGACCCTGTGGAGGCATGACTAGAAGTAATGGGACATCCTGGATGGAATCCTGGGACAAAATGGACATTGAGGAGAAACTAAGGAAATCTGAATGAAGTGTGGACAGTAGCTAATAATAATGTGTCAACATTGGCTCATTAATCACATATAACAAATGTGCCACACTAATGTCTAATGTTCCTAACTATGTGCAGAGGTGGGGAGATGTATTTTGGTTCTTTTTGTCCTGCATACTCAATTTTCTTATCAACCTAAAACTGCCCCAAAATAAAGTTTATTGGTAAAATAATCTCTTCATTATTATTTCACTGTCTTAATAGTCAGTTGTGTTTTTTTTTTTTCAATTTAAAGGGCATACCTTACTTGCCAGCGCACTCTGATGGGCAGGCATATATGTGCGTAGGGTCTGGCATGAGCTGCATAGCTTACTTCCTTTAGTGACCCATGTGGACTCTTGACAAGATTCTTAACCTCTGCACTTCAGTTGCCTTCTGGAATAATAATAACATGCCACGGTTATCTCATGGAGATTGTAATCATACTGTACTCCCCCCTTGGACTTGTGAGATTTAAGTGAGACAGCGTCTTGACAGTAATTCTATGACATAAGGGATCTTGTTTTTTATGACTCATCATCCTGGTCTGCCTGATACAGGCATTAGTAAGTTTTTCTGTAAAGAGACAGACAGAAAAGATCTCAAGTTTTTTGAGCTTATCTGGTTTATATTTCAATAAGTCAACTCTGCCGTTGTAACAAAAGCAGATTTAGACAATATGTAAATGAATGGGCATGGTAAAATTCCAATTAAACTTTATTTATGGATGCTGCATTTAAATTTCATATGTAATTTTCATGTGCCATGAAATATTACTCTTGCTTTGATATTTTTCCCTAACCATTTCAAAATGTAAAACCACTCTTAGGCGGATCTGAAGCTTACTCCAGACCACATATACTCCCACATATCAGTTAGCTAGTCTGAGAGTTAAGCTCTTGAAATTGCCAAAAAAGAAAAAAAAAATAGCAGATATCTGAAGGACCTGAAATAGTATGAGGATAGTACTTTTTGAGATCCCAAATCCAGATAGTGGGCTAGAGTTAGCCTATAAGCCATAGTTTGCTGACCCTGGTCTAGTACATGGTAAGTATTCACTAAATTCAAAAGACATTTAGTAGTATAGTAATAGCATTAATATTATCACCTATTTCTTTTATGCCTGTGACAACTAGAAAGTGAATACTTATAAGATTATGAGATTTAGACTTATAATTTCAATTGTATATTTGCAATGACCTCCTTTAGAAACACCAAAACAATACCTTCCTAGCCACAGACCCTACGTTTTACAATGATAGACTTTTGCAACCTTAACTTTCTAAATGGTTGACAACATCGAAAAAATAAAATCATTTTGCCTTTTCGTTAGTTTCTTTCCTATTTATGAGGTTTTAGAAATAAGATATGAAGTAAAAAAATATGTAACGAGTTTGTTTTTTTAATAGGTCCTTTGTGGAACTGTTTCAGCCAGCTTTGTTATAGAGGTGGTTTTCTGGAAATTCTGGTAGCATGTTCAGCTTACTTTGCCCTAGGCTCTGTTCACAGTGGGAACATTCTGGATCAAAGGGATACATCTTGCCATCACCCTTTACAGAAATGTTGAAGAACCAAGGAGTGGTTTACAGAATCATTGTATGATCCAAAATCAGAAAGCAGTTTTTCCATAATCAATCTGGAGACAAAGAGCAGCAGCATTTTGATTTACTCCCTAACTGGTTCAAGGTCTTCCATTTGATGATGCTTCTTAGAAAATAAAAATTCTACGTGAAGTAGGGCTCTTTTCAATGAGCAAAAATTCTGGGAAGTTGTTGAAATTATATTTAAAAATCTTATTCCCAGCTCATTTTTAGCAACCACTTGCCATACTGTACATGCTGCACTGTGGAAGTGAATTACAAATTCTTATTCATTTAATTTTGCTATTGCAGTGGAACCAAGAAAGAAAGAAGGGCCTGAGCCAAATAGTTGGGAAGAAGCATTAGTTAACCTATGGCACTTCCTTCATCTTTTAGAAGGCTCTCTGATTCACTGGCACTCATAACCCTATGTGATGACTTGGATACAAAAATGACAAATTGCCTAAGTCTTTATAATTTTCAGGAGAAGAGAATGTGTTTTTTAGAATAACATCTCACTTGAGAATAGGTCCATAAGGAGACTTACTGGTCCATAAATAGACCTCTGGAAACCCCTTTACAATGCAACCATGGATTAAAAAAGATTTCTGTAAACTGTGAAGTTCTAGGCAAATATAAGACTTAACAGTCTAATTTTGTTATTCTAATTACCAAATTTTGCTCATTACCAAAAAATGATTTATTTTATTTAAAATTACTTAGGTGGTTTAAAATTAATAATACAATGGAGGGACAAACCATTAAATTAAAAAAATAGGTCACCTATTTTTTACGGAGGGAGATAAAGGAAGAACAGAGAGAGAAGTTAGATTTCTTCAGATATATCTTGTTCCTCTATCTGATTTGAACCATGCAAATATTTTACATAATTATAATATACGATTGAACTTAAAATTAAAATGATAAAAGTAGAGTATCATCATTTTTCAACTCCTAGGAGTTATCCATCTAGTCAACTGTCATCATCAGCTAACACATACACGCACACGAAGACAGCTAGACATCATGAGCCTCCTGAGGGAAGAATATAGCACCCCTGTGAAATTGTATTGCCAAAAAAAAAAAAAAGAAAGAAATATTAAACCTAAATGTGATCCAGACTCTAAACTGAAGCATCTGTGTAGAGGTCAGAGTAATGTGTCAAATGACACCCTAGGGATGAAATCAGAATATCCAGCCTTGTGGGAAACAAACAAACTTGTTTCTTGAACAAAATGTTATAAGGCATAAAAAAAGAGGGGGAGCCCATAGATTATAAGAGACCTAAGACTTATCAACCAATTGCAATAAATTGACTGAAGGTTTGTGTCCCTATAAAGTGACATGTTGAAACCTAACCCCCAATGTTACAGTATTTTGTGGTGGTCTTTTGGGAGGTGATTAAGTCTTAGGTGGAGCCCTCATGAGTGGAATCAGTGACCTTATAAAAGAGACCCCAGAGACATCCCTTACCTCTTCCACAGTGTGAGGACACAGAGAGAAACAACCATCTCTGAACCAGGAAGCAGGTTTCACCAGACACTGAATCTGCCAGAGACTCCATCTTGGACTTCCCAGGTCCAGAACAGTGAGAAATAAATGTTTGTTATTTAAGCTGTACAGTTTTTGGTGTATTTGTTATAGTAGCCCAAACAAACTAAGACAAACCTTATTGGGCTTCTGATTCAGAAAACAGAGTCAAAAATTTTTATAAGGCAATCAGGGAACTGTGAAATCTGATTGTATATTTGTTGGTATTTAGGTGATAATAAAGGTTAATTTTTTAGGTGTGACAATGATATTGTACTTATGTTTTAGAGAATCTTCATCTTTAGTGATACATACTGAAATATGTGTGTATGATATCTGGGACTTGCTTTAAAATAATTTAGGTAGGGATAATGGATGGGATTATAGAGAAGGCAAATCTGCCCATGAGTTTATATGTTTGTATATATATTTAAATGGAAGTATAGTTGATGTACAATATTATATTAGTTTCAGATATACAACATAACAACTCAACATTTACATGCATTATAAAATGCTCACCACAATAAGTGTAGTTTATGACCATAACAACATTTAATTATTGAATCTGGGTGATGTAACGGTTTATTATACTATTCTCTTTACCTTTGCATACACTTGAAATTTTCTATAATAGGTAAAATACTCATACATAAAGACCACAGTAGGAAGATGAGGGCAATAGTAAGGCTCAACCAGAAAAAGTGAAGATGAATATATGTGTTGCAAGGAGAAACACTGTGAGAGTGAAATGCAGCATCATCAACACTCCATTCGAAGATTCCATTCATACTTGGCTTCCATCCTCTTTTCTGTGTCGATTAAGAGAGAATCTTCTTTTGTGTTTGTGCTTGTGTGCTTGTTTTCCATTTGACACCCAAGATCCATTCTCTTGCCTTTCGTTACTTTTCTCCATGTTCCTGGAGGTGACCTTTAGGAAATGTGTCACCCAGGCTTCCTTATAGACTGACTTCTGGTTGGGTTTCTCCAGGGTTGTGGGGAGGAGATAGAGGTCAACTATTAATTCCATCATTTCAACCCTACTGGGACTCTGTGATTTTGATAGTGGAAGCTTCCTTCCCTAGTTCCAGCTCTTGCAGTATGTCCTTTCCTCCACAGCTCTGCTCTCCCTAAGCTCTGCTGACACTATTTCCTCTCCCTGCCCTTCCAGTCCTACGCATAGTAATGGATTGCCACCATTGCAAGCTCTAGATGCCCCATGTCTTGCTTGGTCCTTGAATGAAAGGACTCTTTAGAAACTCCCTTCATTAAGGCCTCTTCAGTCAAAACATCTGAGTCTAATTTCCTCCCAAGACCTGAACAAATACACCTCACTTTAGCTGCATTAGTCAACATTAGAATTTTCTTCCTTACTGTATTTTACATTACTCAATGTTGGAGCTGAATTAAGTCAACAACTATTTATTGAGCATCCACTATGTGCCAGTCTCTGTGCAGATATCTGCTTACACAGTAGTGAATGAGATAGATAAGCTCTCTGTCCTCATGGGACATATAATTTATTAGCGGAGTAAGACAATATAAATATAACAAGACCTTTTCAGTTGCAAGGGATGGAAAAGCTGAATCTAAACTGATTTATGCAGCAATGGGAATTTACTGCTTCATTAAAAAAATTTTTTTAAGTCTAGAAATAGAGTTTGCTTCCTATGAAGTTTCACCTAGGCTTCAAGTTCTCTCTCTCATGCTTTAGGTTCTGCTTTCTGCATGTGAGCTCCACTTGCTTAAGCAAGTCCACCCCTCAGTGAAGCAAATATGCTTGCAGCAGGTATGTGGACAAAGTGAGCCCCAGAATATCTTGTTGCTTCTCATTGGCTGACTGGCCCTGAGATGCTCAGATTGGCCTGCCTGAGCCTCCTAGCCATAATTAGAACTGAGAAAGGAATCTCCCTTGAAGCACCCAGACCAAGAATAGAGAAGGGAGCTTTCCCTGAGGAAAACTGCTGTACTGTTTCCAGAAGAAAGAAGCTGCAAAAAAATATATGGCATTCATGAACAAATATAAACAATAATTATCCTGGTAAGTAAGTTAAAGATGATGAATGTTGTTTTGCAAGATGAACATTGTATTGCAAGATGACTGAAGGGCTGCCTATGTTAGCAATGTCTCTGATTTAACTGCACCTATGGGGTCAGTTCCCACGCTGGTGGACAGCATTCCACCTCTACTTCTGCCCCAGGGCTTTCTTGGTAGCTCTGGGAGCTCACTCTGCCCACACACAAGGCAAACTGGAAGTGTGCACTAGGGGCAAGCCTTGGCCAAAAGAGGAGAGAAGTTGGTGGATAAATGCCCTGGCCTCTGATCCTTTCAGGAGGAAAATTCTGTAGCACTTTCTCTATGGTTCGAACACTTAGGAGAGGGAGCCACAGCTGCCCAGACCATAAGCAGCCTCCATGTGGCTTCTTCATTGGATTTTCCTCCTTCCCTGACTCACTCTTCTCCACTCCCTCACTGCTGCTTCCAGGAATGCCATGCTGAGTTCTTATCTCATTCTGAAACCCAGCTGAGACCAGCGCCTGGCAAGGAGCTAGCTATGCACACAGCAAGAGGAAGGTTGTGGTTTTGAAAAGAAGAGTAGAACTCTCCCATCATAAAGGAGAAATAAATTATGTCAATTTCAGGTCATAGAGGAGAGCTCTGAAAGGTAAAGATGAAGGCACATTTAATGAAAGTAAGACTGAATTGCTTCTACAGCTTAATATTAATAAGCATTCTTATAATTATTTGCATACTAATGCACATAATTCATTAGGTTAATAAATGTAATGTGTATAATTATTAAAGTTGATTAATCTTGTTCCTCACTCTCATGAACTGCAAAAAGTTCTAAAGCAGGAAGTGCACCAAACTGATATCTCTGAATTAGATTAAATCAGCAGATTTGCATTGAGGGTATACTACATCCAAAGCACTATGCTGAGTGCTGTAAAACAAATTGTCTCTGCCTAAGAGATACTCAGAGTCTGCTGGAGACAACAAACACACATAAATAGCTAGCTCAAGACTTACCAAGGGAAAAGTGTAACTGGGGGTTACAAGTATAATCCTGGTACCCTGTGGCCACTTAGTGAAGGTCATATATTCAGTCATCTTTTACCTAGCATATACCTTATACCAGATCTGTGTGAGGGACTGTCTTTTCATTATTGTTATTATTATTCAGGTGCAAGAAATATTAATGTATCTCCAAAGGCTAACTCTTCTTACAACTACCTTCAAATTCTCTCCCTTTGCTGTAAACATCTTTCCTTCCTTTCTGAGACTCCCCAGGAAAGCCTCCCAATTTGGTCTTTTTCATGCCCACCCCCCCCACATATTTCCTCAGGGTTTTGGAACCTCTCCCTTTGGAAAATATAAATGCTACTTTCATGGATTCACAGAATGTTAGCTCTGAAAGAGATCTTAAGATTTTCCATAGAAATTAATGTATATACTGTACACCAAGAAAAATGGATAGGGAGGCTTGTGGCTGGAAGTGACAGACCCAGGGGCTCCAGATACCCCAAGAGCTGTGGGGTTCAATGTTGGTGTGGCCAGACAAGGGCAACCAGATGACAGTCAGCTTGCCTGGACACCATCCCTGTCACATTAATATTACTTGGCACACTTGCTTGGAAATGCTGCCTTAGAGATTGTTTAGCCCAGCTCTTCAGTTTTTTGTTTGGTTTCAGTTTTAGAGGAGAGAGAACCAAGCCCAGAGCTCTGTTATGGCTTCCCCAAGGGCACATACTGAGTCAGAATTCCTCCCATTACCCCACTGAGAGATGACTCCTCCTCACCACTGTCAGGTTCTTTCACAGTGCCTGAGGCCAGGCTGCCAACTTCTTGCTCCTTGGTTTATGTCCATTTTCCCTTTCCCACTCCCATTGGTAACTTTCTGTTCATCCTTCAAAATGCAATTAAATCACTCACCTCCTTTGTCTAACCTTCCTTAGCCACCTTGGGCAATTAATCACCCCCTCTTGTTTTACTTTCCCTCATCCTCTCTGAGTTAGTCTCCCCCCACTTACCCTCACCCCCAACACCAAAGCCCTAGGCAACCATGGTCTACTTTCTGTCACTAGAGAAAAGATTTGTGTTTCCCAGAATGTCATATAGTTAGAATCCAACACTATGTACTCTCTTGTGTCTGACTTCATTTGCTCGGGAAAATATTTTTGAGATTTATGTTGCTGTGTGTATCAGTAGTTTGTCCCCTTTGAGGCTGAGTTTCCATTGTATGGATGAACCACCATTTGTTTAACCGTTCACCTGCTGATAGGTGTTTGAATTGTTTCCAGTCTTCTGACTATCATGAACAAAGCTGCTACACACCCCCACTATATTTTATATTGACTTGTACTTTAGCACTTTTCACATAAATTGCAATATGGTTTTTATATATAATACATATATAGAGGAACGAGTGCAGTAGTCGAGCCAAGCCTGAGGTTTCTGATTCTAAGTGTCTGTCAGTTGCTCAGCACAGTTCCAGCACATGCTTAATTTATAGCAGCTCTTACGGCTGCTGTTCTTTTTTTTTAGCTGTGTGACCATGAGTGAGTTACTTAACCCCTCTGAGCCTCTGTTTCTTCATATATAACATGAGAATATTTCAGTCTTGCCCATAATGCTGACACACACTATGAGGGATATCCAGCAATTAAAAGTTGTCATCTCACTTCCAGGAATAAACAATAGCATGATTCATAAGGGAGGAAAAGGCCTGTAAGGTATGGAAGATCACCCAGAGATACTTTCCCAGCAGTTGATTAAATAATGAAGGGTGAAACTGAGACTTGGGAGAGAGATGCTCAGCCAGTTCAGGGAGAGTGGGGCATATGGAGGGATATAACAGCCAGACTAGACGGTGCCTGTGAGAGAAGGGTATTCGGTAGAGAGCCTGCATACCCAGTGGAAGCTGAGGAGGGGTGGGTAGAAGGAGCAGCAACAAAGTTCATGGAAAGTTACATACAGACACACAGGATGTGGAACATTTCTCTTTCTTTCTTTTTTCCTTTTTTAAAATTTTATTTTCAGGGAGCAAATCCAGCATGGGCTTAAGGGCTAAAGCAAGAGAATTATGATGATTCTCCTAAAATAACTTTCTTCTAGTGCTAAGGATATCCAGGCAGGTTCAAGGTTACAAGTCTTTTTCCCACAGCCCGTTGCTAATGGAATTAAAGCCTTCTTGGCAATAAGGGAGTCTCCCAAGGACTGATTGGAAGGATTAATTTGGCACATATCACGATTTGGCTGTCCAGTTGCTTCAGGCTGTGTGCCCCAGCTCAAATTCCTCTTTTAGTCATACTGTCTCCTCTCATCGGCCCGTTAATTCTTAGTGAGACCTGAGCCCATTGCACGCTGGCAGCCTTCCAGGCACAACCTGTTGACTAATACTCAGGATGGCTGCTAATTCACAAAGGAAAGGGCTCTGTGCTGGGTTGGTATATCTTCTCATACACTCTTTAGTTTTGGCTGCAATGCCAGTGGGATCTAAAGCACTTCACTTAGAAAAGGGAATGCTGTGTTTTGTTTTCCAGAATTATGTATGTGCTAGAACCAAAGACAGCTGAAGAAAGAAAAGTCACAGAATTAAAGTCTGTCTCCCACTCCCTTGCTCCCCATCAGGGTGAGTTTCTCCTCGGTTCCAAACTCTCTGTGCTTCTCTGTGTCCAGAGCCTGCACACCGCATTTTCCCAAGCTCTGAACCTTCTCCCCATACTCTTGTGGTAATCCCTCTTTTGTGCCTTATTTGCTTTTCATTAAACTCAGAAGTATCTAAAAATTATATTTATGACTGCTTAGGCATCTTCCTCATAGGTTAAATATTTCATTGCTGTAACTTCCTCTGGAGAACTTTAATTTACCTCAAAAGAGTGACTTCTAAGCTGAGAATTTCAGGTAACTTGGTACCTGCAACTGGCGGTTTTTTGGGGTAGGCAGTTGTTTTAAGTTTCTTTTACTTCACATCAGCCACTAATGGTAGAAAATGCCGCCTAGGACATAAAATGGAACTATTTTACAAAATGTTTGTGATTTTGCACAAGATGGTAATCTTACATGATTGTGTGAAATACTGAACCAGGAGCTACTTTATCATGGAAAGGAGACCTGGTCATCTAGGTCCTCAGTGTGAAACCAGAACATATGGATAATAAACAGTGAACAAGGACTAACTCAGTTATTGGTCCAAGTCAAATTGTTCCATGGCTGTGTGAACAAAGCATTTATTAAAAATTGCTCATCTCACTTCCAGGAATAAACAGCATGATTCATAAGGGAGGAAAAGGTCCATAAGGCACGAAATCATCACCAGGCCAAAGAGATGACTACACTTTGTCAGTATCACTGCTGTCAATAAATAGTGGGAGATTCAGAATTTGATTGCTTTCTGAACAAAACAGTAAGGATGACAAGGATAACACATGACAATAGATTTACCAATTACAGAAACCATCCAGAAACGGTTTGCAGGTATATGATTGTTAGAGATTCGGGAAACCCCTAAATTTTATAAGAGTGATCTAGATATAGCATCAAGATAGGAACAGTCCTAGAGAAAACTATCCTAATAAATGTATCACTAAATGTATGAACAAAAGTTTATATTCCAAATGTCTGAACCAGTAAAGAAGAAACAGCAGGTTGTCTTCTGCATGGAGCACAAAGACAGCAGTGCTGTGCTGAAGTTCACAGTACAAATCTATAAGAACTGATGGTAAATAGTGAGGAAGTTTGGGATTGGCATGTGGACATCTTGGGGTAGGGGGGGTTATTTTCCCTACAACAGGGATCAAGATAAATTCCCCAAAGAAAGGAGTCCTTCTATGCTGTCCTATGTTGTGAGGGATTCTTAGGAAAATCCCCAAATGGGGCCTGAAATGTCTGGCCCTAGCCAAGTAACAATTTTTTATTTCTTATAGGAACAATATATTAGAATATTGTGACTACTGTTCATAAGCAAAGCAGGTCAGAGTTACTGAGTCGTTTTCACGTCTTTACTGAGTAACAGCCACTAATCCTTTGGTTGAAATTCCATTTATGAATGAATCCTGTTTCCTTTTTTGACATTCATTTCCTTATAAATAGTCAAGGAATAAGCTTATCAGTTTGAACCTTAAATAACTGAAAAGAATGTTATAAAAGTATTTTTACCAGTGTCCCAGAAATAAAGCTTGTTGAGTCTGCAGAGACTTCACAGTAAGGTCATGGAAAACTCATAATTTCTCATGAGGAATTACAGGTTGAGAGCCCTTTGGAAAACTAAAGACTCTCATTTAAGGGGGAAAACTGAAAGCATTACAGGTTAATACCTATGTATTTTGGGGACATTGTATATATGACTGGTTTTTGAAGAAAAAGTCAAACCTGGTTTACAGATGGGTCTGTACAACATGCTGGCACCACCCAAAAGTGGGTAGCTATAGCATTACGGCCCTGCTCAGGAGTGACCCTCAAGGAAATGGTCAAGAAAATCCTGCCAGTGGGCAGAACTTCGAGCAATAGTCTTTGCTGTTCATGTCTAGAGTGAGAGAGAAGCTGGAGTGTGGATCTACATTGATTAGTGGGCAGTTGCCAATTGTCTGGTGGGTCAGGGAATTGGAAGAAACAGGATTAAAAAATTGGTGATGAGGAAGTGTAGGGAAGAGAGAGGTATGTGGATGGACCTCTTTCTCTGAAAGGGCACAAACTGTAAAGATATTTGTACTCCACATGAAAGCCCACCAGAGGGCATCCCCTGCAGAGAAGGCATTTAATTGTCAGGTGGACAAAATGATGCTCTCTAAGAAGTCAGACATTTTCTCCAGTCACCCTAGTGTTTGCTCAATAGACCCCTAAACAAAGTGGTTGTAGTGGCAGGGATGAGGGCTATGTGTGGGCTCAACAACATGGACTTACCCTTCCTGAGGCTGATGGCTATAATGCTGCTGCCAAGTGCCTAATTTTCCAACAGCAGAGACCAATATTAAGTCCCCTTAGGTGGCTTCCCTAACACATGGCTTCTGTGGCACACAGTGATCACCAGCACCTGAAGCCAGAAGCTGGCAACCCTTCAGCCAGTCTCATAGTGGAGTATCTTCAGTGACACCCTCTCCCCATGAATAGCTATCCCCAGCTCTCTAGATGGTAGATTTCCAGCAAGTTCCAGCAGCACAGCTCCACAGTGACTTCTCTGCCATCCAGTGGGTCACTGCTGCACTCTCTCCAAGATCTGGATCTCAAACCTGTGAGACTGATTATAGACAGAGAACAAAAAACCCTTTCACTGATTTGATTGACTATTGAACTGTAATGTCCATGTTAATGTGATGAGTCAAATGAATGAAAGTAATTGAAATCTGGTTGTGTTCTGATATGAAAGTATCCCCACATTTCATATATTCTAAAACAGTAAATAATGTTTCTTTAAAAATTTATGAATATTTATGTTTAAACCTGAAGCTGTATATACTAAAGTAATTCTGGGTGATTTTTCTTTGTAATTAAAAATAGATCAAAATCCTTCATATTTGTATAAACTCTTGTTTTACAAAGTGTTATCAGTAACATTGATTGTGAGAGAAGATGTTAATATATGAATGAGACTCTCTAATGCTCACCTGTGGTTTCAGGCTAATGTTATCTTCTGGTACCTATAATTCATGTCTCCTTTAAAGCCTGAAAAGCAATAATTAATTGTTGTAGGTGACTTATGATTTACAAGCTGCTTTTACATACAAGGTACCTTTTAATCTACTCAATAAACTTCAAAGTTAATTTTGACAATTTGAATAATGTAACATTTAGGTTTTGTTGTGTATTTTATTGTGGAACATTTAACAAATATTGAGATATAAAAATAATAAATTTTAAATGACTTGTAAGCCTTCTTTCAAGTGGTAACTGTTGTTAAAAATTAATGTATATTCTTCCTGTCTTGTTTTCATACAAGAGCTGTTTTTGTAAAAATGGAATTACGTTGCATGTAATCTGTTAATATACATAACAATATATCATGAATGTTTTTATGTCATTAAGTATTTTCCTCTTAAACCATGATCTTAATTCTTTTGAATTAAGACATTTTAAAGAATCTAATGAAAGCTATATTCTTTAAGCTGCAGAATAAGCAGTAATGCAAATACTTAATTGAAATCAGTGAATGCACAGAGGAGAATCCTGGATTTGTGGGATTTGATGTATAATTTTGGAGGACTCTCTATTTGTTGTTTTGTCTTCAACTTTATTTTTTGTTAGGTTGCATGCTTACTTTCAAAACATTTAAATAATGCAAAATATATAAAGTGGCAGCACCTACCTGGCCTGGCTCAAAGTAATTCTAGTAAACAGAATGTTATTTTCCCTTATAGAACTTTTATGAAACTATAAATGCATCATATTTTCTGTAGTATTGATTAAAAATATGTAAATGGGATCATATAATCCATACAGTTCAACAACTTGCTTTTCTCACTCAATAATGTATTAAACATAGAAAGGTTTCTTGTTTTTTTATATTTTTTAAAATTGAAGTATAGCTGATATACAATATCATATTGTTTTCAAGTGTACAACATAGTGATTTGACAGTTATATACATTATTGAATCCTTACCTTAACTAGTGTAGTTACTATCTGTCAACAAAGGAAGTTGTTACAGAACTACCGACTGTATTCAGAGAGCTTCTTAAGTGGGAGAAAGTGAACTGAATTTTGATTCTCCATTTCTAAGTTTCAATCTAATTAATTGTTAGCTGATATAAAACTTTCTTTAATGTTTTCAAATTAGTTAATAATGAGGGAATCTTGGAAATGCCGAACAGTTTTATTAAATATGAAAAGAGTATTTTTTGTGTTTGTGATTTTTTGTTAAAAAGTTTATTTTATTTTTGTTATTAAGAAAAAAACAAAACAAAACACTTGTTTAGATGGTAAAATTGAGAAATTGACCTGAAAATGATAGGACATTTCCTTTTTCTCACACTGTGGGGAGCCCTGAAAATGATAGGACATTTCCTTTTTCTCATACTGTGGGGAGCCCTGTAATTATATTTGAATATGAATATTTATTTAGAATGAGAATTCACAATGTCTTGCTGGAGGTTTGAAGATTTAGGTCCTTTAAGATAAGATCTGTTCAGGAAATTTACCAGAAATGCTTTGTAGGAATGCTTCTTGATTGCAACCGGAATTCCCTTTCGAATTCAAACAAATCCTTTTAACTCTCAGCAACTCAGCACTCACAGCGGCCTGCATAAGTGAGAGGCTGAAAGGACTTTTTAGCCCCTTATTTTATTAGCCTCATGGTAAGTCCATGGCTGTTCATGAATAAAGCCTGCTGTATCCAGGTTAAGAACTACTCTACCACATCATTTTTAATGGCTTCCTAGTTATCTATTGCATTGATGTACAATAATGTGTTTAATCAGGTGCCTTCTGTTGAACATTTAAGGTGGTTTATAATACCACTCTGGGATAAGTATTCTTAGAGCTAAATCTCTGCACACTTCCCTGTATTTCCTTAGGATAAATTCCTGTAAGTAGATCAAAGGGTATGCTGTATTTTTAAGTTTTAGATTTGGCAGAAATAGCCAAGCTCCATTTCATAAATAAAGAAAGTGATGGTGTAGTGGTTTACAGATATGGATCTTTTAACTCAAGTTTTCTGACCCTGAATCATGTATCATTCACAGCATACCACATAACTACTGGAAACCATTTGCCACTCTAAAGATTTGCCTCCTGAATGACTCCATCATGCGAAATGCTGGGGTTGCTTCTATTTCCCAGCCTTGTCACATGCATTTAGGTTCAGTTCAGGCTGTTCTTCCGGCTTTTCTGCTCTGTCGTCTGTATTCCTGATAAACCTTTTAGTTTGACATAGGGCAACTGTTAGGTATTTTGTTGAATGTTATCATTTGCTTATCTCTTAGAAGATTTCAGGAAGATTGTTTCTGGCATGTAAGAGATGCTTGATAAATTGTTAACTGTTGAATGATGTTGAATATTTTGAACAATCCTACAACTCCAGAGGACTGGATATGTTTCAGAAACTATATGATTGAGCTTGTGTTCCTAAAATTTATGTATGTTATTATGGCTGTAGACTTTTGAAAGGTCCATGTCTATTTTAAACCTATGGCTATAGAGTTTTGTTATAAACATTTTTGCATTTTGTATGATACTCTATTAAATTATTGAGGTAAGGAAATCAGCAAAAGAAGAGAGCTGAGCTTCAATGCTCACCTTTCACTCCCCACCTAGTCCAAAGTTAAAACAGGCAAATGGTTATTGAATATCTACAAGACGCTGACTAGGCTGATTTGAGGAATCCATTAAATGAAATCATTATATAGTATACTCTGATTTACATCACACAGTTATTTCTATTTAGCTTTATATATCAAAGTAAGGTATGTTGAATACTCTGTTTAAAAGAATGGAAGAGTGACCAAACTGGTTCCGCATTTTACCTAGTTGGGTGAGTTAATCTACTGGGTATGTGTCCTGGCCATCAAACCGCACTAACAATTCATTGCTACAGTGGAATTCAAATTCTACAAACACACACATTCACGTCTTTCTATATTGCAGGTTGATTGACTTAGGAAGATGCACCTCAAATAAAGCTTCATATATACTGCATATATTTAATTTCTGTAAAATGTTAAGTATTAGGTAATTAGGTGTTTTCAGATAAAGCAATTTTCAGACTGGGTGATTTGGGAGGGTCGTTGTTTAAAAATTATTTAAAATATCATGACCTTTTGGTGCTCACAATCAGGGAACTATGGCACTTAACAAAATGGCAGCCTGTTTATCTGAATAAAGACATCTGCCAAGGGCAACTGCAAGAAGCATGGGTGGTACATCTTGGATTACTTTTTGAACTGCCTACACCTGCTTAATTTCCTTTAAACATTATAAGAAAACAAAACAAAAACCTCACAGCTCTCAATTTATTTCCCTATCTGGTTGTAATAATTTTATATTACCAGCTACTATAATAAGCACTTAGCACACATGATCCATTCTCTCGACAAAAAGTAAATGTCATTATCAGGAATACGGTGCAGTCAAAACAGAAGGGAGTGCGTCAGTATTTAATCTCTGACATTACTTTGGCTCAGATAAAACATTCCTTCAGTGGACAATTTAGCACTACCATTTTTGTGATTATACGTAGGCACATTACCAAAAAGCAAAAAATAAATCAGCATGTTATTTTGTTTGCTGCAGCTCTAGGTATCTAATTTATTGAGGTTGGGTTACGAGGTGCAATTTGGTTGTGTTCTGGGAGCCCAGCTTGGTGACGGCTTGTCTTCCACCTTCTTATTATAGACTCTCCCCAGGGTCTGATATGAACTCAGTGCCACTTGGGGAGTTAACAGCTGGTCCGGTTCTTAACAGGCTCGGAAGAGGGTGGGTGATTGACGACAGTGCGGGTGGGCGCCGGCTTAGTTCGGGGAAAAAGCGGGAGCTCTAATTGGGGACCCAGCGGCCCGCCAACGCATTCGGGTCGGTGGGGCGGCGGCGGCAGCACCCGGGATCCTGCTGTACTGTGCCCGCCCGACCGCCCCCAAGGCCGGCGCACGCTCCCTCCTTGTTGCCGCGCGTCCCCCGAACCCCTCCCGCTCCTGCCCGCAAAAGCCCGTCCTCCCCGCGACGCGCGCCCATCCCGCCTGCGCGCACGCGTGTTCCGCCGTCCCTCCTGTCCTGCGCGCGCAAGACGGCTGGCCGAGGCGTGCGGTGGGCGGGGCGCCGCGCTGACGTTACCGGGATGCAGGCAGGTTCCGCTGCCTCCGCTGCCTCCGCTGCCCCCGCCGTCTCCGCCGCCTCCGTCGCCGCTGCCTCCGCCGCCTCCGCCTTACCTGCTCCCGGGTTCGTATGAAAACAGCTAGCAGCGGGCAGCGAGGGATCCGCCGTGCGCCCAGAGAGCAGCCGCCGGTGTTGCCAGCGCCGAGACTTGTGCTGCGGTTGTGCTTAGTCCTGCCAGCGCCCCATCCTGAGCCGGTAAGCGCCCCGCCGCCGTCTGCGCGTCCCGCCGCCGTCCGCGCGTCCGACCTGCAGCCCATCGGCCGCGGCTTTCCCGCCCACCTGCCGCCCTCCACTGTGCTCCCCTCTTCTCCGGCGACGGCATCCCTGGGGGAGAGAAAGGGGAAGGAGCGACCCCCTACCCGCCGCGGTCTGCGCCCAGGGACCCCTCCCCTCACCTGACAGGTTGTGTAACGCGCGTCTTTGGGGCTGGATCTGATCTTGAGGGAAACCCTGATGGCTGGGGCTTTGGATGCTCTCTAGAAAAATGTCCCACCCAGCCCCCCCACCCGCGGACGCTCGGTCGCCCCCGCCAAAATCCCTGCGGAGGGTCCCATGCGCAGTCTCCGGGCAGCGGCGGCCCCAGTGCCCTGCCCTTTCTCCCGGCTGCCGTCGCCTGTCGCTGCCTTGCAGAGCAGAGCACAGCCGAGGGGCTGCGGGCCGGGGGCAGGCGTGCGGCCCTCCTCCCCACCCGCCCTAGCACCCCACCCTTTAGGCGTGCGGTTTTCCGGGGGGGGGGGCTGTGTGTGTGTGTTGTGACAGCGGCGATGGTTAGGTTTGCTTCCTCCGAATGGATGGTTTGGCCTGAAGTGTGTTCACTGTTTACAACTTAGCACTTTATCTGATTTGAACCTGATCGGATCGCCCTAGATGACAGTGCAGTGTCCCCACCGCTTTTCTTCCTGAGTTGCTGGTGTTTAATCGCTGGTATCAAAGGACTCCCGGAATCCCAATGCAAAGGCTTGCTTGTCTCTACGGCTGTTTGCCCCCGTGTGCCAGTTGAGCCTCCTATTAGTACCGGTGCAGTTTTGAATCGTTTGGTTTTTTTTCCTGGTCCTTTATCCATTAAGAAGTTTTTACACATTTTAGTGTAATCGATGTGGAATGTTGGTGAATTTAAATCCTCTTTCTCGTTTTAATATAGCTTGCTCAAGTGCTTAAAGTTCTAGCGCCGCTGATACCTGTGTTGTAACTCTCAGCAAAAATTTTCTTTGGCTGTATTAACTGTGTGTAAATTTTTTTTTGGCGCTGACGTTGCCCGGGAGGCAGGCAGGTTCCGCTGCCTCCGTCGTCTCCGCGGCCTCCGTCGCCGCTGCCACTAAGGCCAAAAAAGTAGTAGTTCATTTAAGGCAATTTAAGTGGTACTTGTTTTAAAACATGCTAGATGGTAATCAAAACCAAACTAGACCCTGGAAGGATCTATAAGCTTTGCCTGTGTAATTACTGTGAGTTATTTAGTGGTGTCTTATCCACTCCTTAGTTTTCATCCTTAAGGAGAGTTGTAGTATGACTTGTTCAGTTTCCCGTTCCACTTTCTTGAGTTAAGTTCTACAGTGAAGTTATAGGTTCATTTTTAATGACCTCAAAACTCTGCCTTGTATTGCTTCAACACGTGTTTAAAACTGCAGTCTCACTCTAAATTCTGAAATGAAGGGGATGAACTTAGAGTTACCTTATAATTAGCCAACACTGCAAAACATTTAATTGTATTAATATAATTTAAGCTTTTGTAGAAGCAATTTTTATAGAGCTTCCAACTGACTTGAATTGAGGCATTATTCTCTTTAGAACAGTCGAGCTAGACTTATATGATAATGCTTTTATTTCCAATAGTAGAAAGAAAAGAGGTAGGCCTTAAACTTGTGAAATTATCTAATTTGTATTATATTCTATATTTTAGAGTTTAAGGAAAAATCTCCTCTACAGTATTCAACTTCCAAAATCTGCTCTTCGTGTTTGAAATCCCTCAGTATCTGGGGAATGAACAGTGCATCTGTAGTAATGGGTGAACGTGTTCAGAGGGCTCTCTTCAAGTTGGTAGCTTCCCGTAGGCCATGGGTCTCACAACAGAAATTGTTTAGAGTAGACACTAAATTTTAAACTTCACATATATATTTTTGTTGGTTGCTGTGCCCATGTATTATAGTGAAGTGGCCAAGGGGTTGGGCCTTAGAGCCAGACTAGCTGGATGTGAAGTTTGGTTTTGTTATAGGCAAGTTATTTATCCTTTGCGCTTCACTTTTCTTAACTTCAAAAATGGGTATAATAATGGTTATACCCTTAAGATGATCTTGCATATTAAAGAGTTAATACACACCAAGTGCTTAGACCATAGTGCCTGGCATGTAGAAAGTGCTCAGTAAATATTATTATTCTATTGCTTTTCCTCAGACTTCCAAGGGATCTAGAAGGCCGAAAGAAGGGCTTTGGGCTTATGGAGCATTATTAGTGCAGATTAATTCCACTATGACCCATTTGCTCCTTTGGGGCTAAATGAGAGCTTAGTTTCACTGTCCCACCGGGGCAGCATGTAATTTCATTTTAAATAGAGTAGCTAGACCCTGAGCTGGGTGCCCCGAGATGCTGCCTGAGGGCTGCCAAAGTATTCCTGTTTGTCTGTTCTGACAGAATCTTGGATTGTCGCCCTCAGGGAGGTGATGGCTGCTATTTTAATCACCTGTTTTTGAGTCTGATTGTGTGTTTCTTTGACTGTCATGTGCTATCAAAAATATGTCAAACTATTCATGGGTAATACCTATGTTTATCTGATCAAGAGACTGATATTTCCAGGATATGCAAAATCGCTTTCATCTAAGCCTTTGTTTTGTTTTCTTCATTTGATGTTACACAGAGTGAGATTAGATTGGACATTGTGTTTCTTTTCAACTTTCATGTAATTTTCCTAGGAAAGTTGTTTTTAAATTAATGATTTTATATACTTCATGTTCTTGGTTTGCAGGGATCTGATATTCATACTCTTTTTTAAATCAAATGTTTCAAATTTTTGGTCTCAGTACACTTTTTGCACTCTTGAAAAATTATTGAGCACCCCAAAGAGCTTTTGTGGGTTATATCTGTATTTATTACATTATAAATTAAAAAGATATAGACATTTAAAATTCATTTAAAGATGACAATTATATGTTAATATAAACATTTTTAATGAAAAATGACTTTTTCAAAGCAAATATGGTAGTGAGAAGAGTGGCATTTTTGTAAATCTCTAAAGTCTGGCTTAATAGAAACAGCTACATTCTCACATCTGCTGCTGCATTCAGTCTGTTGCAACATGTAGTTTGGTTAAAGTATATATATGTCAGGAGAAAATCCCGCCTTATACATTTAATGGCTGGAAAAGCCTACTTTAATCACCTTTTCAGATAATTATGGATATTGTTTGGTATTATTCAAAACTCAATTTACGATGGTTTTTCAGTTATTTGCGCTATGGAATCTGAAATCCTGTCAGTGGAATTTTTCATAGTACTATGTTAAAATCCATTAATTTTAATCCACCTGAATGTTGAGTGTTATAAAACCATCCCTGAATTTATAACCTGATGCCTCCATCATTTGTAAATACTGATTCAGTCAGTTATGAAGATCTTCCAAATGTTGACTCATTTTGTTTTACAGTATCAAAAAAATCACGTTTGTTAGTATCATCACTCATTTTATCAGAAACAAATTATTGAGAATCCGTAAGGTCATGATATGATGGTGAATACCAGTTTTCCAGAAATCTGGTTTTTACTTGCAAGCTCAGATTTTTTCATTGGCAACAAATATGACCGCCAGTGGTTTCCCAGAAGCAGCAGGCAGACTTTGATCATCTCTGAGAGAACCTCTGCGAAAGAACCTAAGTCTAATAACAGTACTCATCCTTTCAAGTAAAAATGATGTTGAGACAGGGACCGTGGGTGTAGTCAGAGTAGGGTGAGGGCCTCCGGAAAAAACAAGGGAGGATATTTGCAGTCAGAGCAATGTAACTACATGCAAGGAACCCCCCTACCAAAACTCTGTTAAACATTAAGCTCTAGGGTCATTCTTCAGTGAGATCAGTTATCTTTATCCCAGATAAAGAAGAGTAGCACATGTTTATTTTATGCTAATCATTTATAATCATGTGTAAGATTCACTTTAACATGCTAAAAGGCCCAGGCCTGTGTGCTGTCTTTCCTCTTTCAGATCTGATGAAGTGATTTTGCAAACTGGGCAAACTAATTTAGCATGCAAGCCCCCCCATAACACAGTAAAAGGCAAGAAGGATTCCACCTTAAAGATAAGATTGCTTTTAACTTACTCTTTAGCAAACAATGCCTCAGCCCACCTTGGGGGCTGAGCAGGTGGCCTTGTTTCATATGCCTCCAGACCAAGATGCTGTTATCTCGGGGAGAAATCAATAGAGCAGGAGGTTACTTGTATCAAGTTAATTCTAAATATCCTGGGACCACTTAATAAGTCCACACCCCTAAGTTTTTTTTCCTGTTCTCGAAAAATCCTCATCTGCCTATGAAACCCCTAGACAGCGCACCACCCCAGACTCTCTTGTGCTCTCCTGGCGTAAGCAGGGAGCTCTGTCCTTTCACTTTATCTCTAAATAAAAGCCTGTACCTTGCTCTCTCCTACCTTGAGTGTTTGTGAAGCTCATTCTTCGGCTTCCTGAACAAGAACCCCGGCATCAATGTTTCATGAAAAAAGAGGCTAGTTAAGCTCTTAATTCAGTTATGCACTTTTACTTAAGGCAGCCTTTGGCTGTTGTAATTCAGAATGTAGCCAGAACTGCTTCATGCATACTTAACCATTTTGTCACATGGAATATTAAAGGACATATATTCAAGGGCTGAGATATAATAAAATGAATAATTTTTACTACTTTAGGTCATTCGTAAGTGAAAAAGCCTCTTTTTAAAAAAAATATATAATTACTGGTGTTTGATGGTGAAAAATGCAATAACTAGTAGTATGGTTTGGTGCCACCACTGTAATTTGTTTCAAGATGCCAGAAATTTTACACACCATTGCTTTGCATTGTTAAATATTAATGTGTTAAAAAGGCTAAAAATATTTAGTGTTACTATGAAAATAGTTTTGATCTTGGGAAGCCCCTAAAAAGGTGTCAGCATGCCAGGGGTCCTTGAACCACACTCTGAAGACTTTTGTATAAGTCAGCGGATTCCTACCAAATTTTGATTAGGAAGGGAAGTGGTAGCGACTGTCTCCAGCCTGTTTTTGCTTCAGACTTTTGGGCCCTGGAAGGGCTTTCTTTAAATAAAAAGAAAACTAAGCAGAGTAAAATTATTCACAGAAAGGTGAGAGGTTCCTTAAAGGTTTTATTTAGTCAGGTGCTGATTCAAGGGGACTATAGTATTAGCAGTCTGAAATGACACTATCTAAAAACAAGATTTGGTAGCAAACTTCCACATAGATGTTCAGATCTAATTTTTTTTGATTTTGTGTATTAAACAAGTAGTGAAGGCACAGTATGAAAAACTCAAGTGATACCCCGCTTATAAACTAAAACAAACCTCTCTTAATCTCTGTTCATTTCTCACTTAATTCATGCTGAGGGTGAATCATCCTAAGGAGAGGTGCCCAGCATTTCTTGTCTTTGCCTTACATCTTTTCTTATGGTGAAGATGATTCAAGATTATGAAGATTATAAGGATACATTGGGAATAAAAAAAGGCTACATTGGGAATAAAAATAATAATACGGTCCATAGAGTATTTATGGTAGAATAATGTTAATAAAAACGTAAACACTGCCTACATAAAATAGAGTTTAATGAATTGAAGAGTACTATTTTTGATAAGAACTTTCCAGATTAATTAATACGTGGTAGGCATAGTTTCTAGTTGCAGGTAGGCAGAACTGATGACTGGTAATGCAAGACAGGAGTCTTTTTTGATGAGTTTCTCTCCTAATTGTAAAGTGAGAGCATTTGACTTACATGTCATCTTTGTAATTTCCTGCAACTTTGGTTCTGTTTTTTTTTTCTTTGCCTGTTGAAACTCATCAATTTTAATTTGCTTTTTCATTTGAAACTTGTTTTTCCCAGTTTTAACAATTGGTTCATATTTTTATTTTTAGAAACGTCTATTTAAAAAAATTATGGTACAAATATATAATGTAAAGTTTACCATTTTAATCATTTTTAAGTGTACGGTTCAGTGGCATTTTACATTGTTGTGCAACAACCATTCACCATCTATCTCCAGAACTTTGCAGTCTTGCGAAACTGAAACTTTGTACCCATTAAATAGTAACTTCTTTTTCTAGTGCCAGCAATACCATTCTGTCTTCTCTCTGAATTTGATTAGTCTGAATACCTCATATGACTGAATTCATACAGTATTTGCCCTTTTGCGACTGGCTTATTTCATTTGACATTATGTCTTCAGGGTTCATCTGTATAGCAGGTATTAAAACTTCCTTTTCAGGGCTGAATAATACTCCATTGTATGTATATACTGCATTTTGTTTATCTGTTTATTGGTCATTGGACTCTTGGTTGCTTCTGCCTTTTGGCTATTGTGAATAATGCTGCTGTGTACATTGGTGTACAGATATTTATTTAAGACTGCTTTCAGTTATTTTCACTATATACTCAGAAGATTGCTAGGTCATGTGTTAGTTCTATTTTTAATTTTTTAAAGAACCATCATACTGTTTCCATAGCATTGTACCATTTTACGGTCACACTATCAGTGCACAAGGGTTTCTGTTTCTTCACATTCTTGTCAAGACTTGTTTTTTTTTCTTTTTCTTGGGTAGTAGCCATTCTAATGGGTGTATCTCGCTGGGTTTTGATTTATACTTATGCTGCTGAGTTTGGTTTGCTGTTGTTTTGTTGAGGATTTTTATATCAGTGTTCATAAAGAATGTTAGTCTGAAGTTATCTTATAATGTCTTTGTCTTGGTATCCTGGCAGTGCTGACCTCATAGAATGAGTTAGAAAGTGTTTCTTGCTCTTCAGTTTTTTAGAAGAATTTGAGAAGGATTGATGTTAGTTCTTTAAATGTTTGGTAAAATTCACTAGTGTAGCCAACATGTCTGGGAATTTTTTTTGTTGGGAGGTTTTCGATTACTGATTCAATCTCCTTAATAATTATGGGCCTATTCAGATTTTCTGTTTCTTTGTGATTTAATCTTGGTGAGTTTTGTGTTTCTAGAAATTTGTTTCATCTTGATGATCCAATTTGTTGGTCATAGTGCTCTTAAAATCCTTTTTATTTCTGTAAAGTCAGTAATGTTTCCACTTGCATTTTTGATTTTAATAATTTAAGTCTTCTGTTTTTCTTAATTTCACTAAGGGTTTGTCAATTTTTATTAATCTTTACAAAGAATGAACTTTTCGGTTTCATTGATTTTCTCTATTATTTTTCTATTTTCTGTTTCATTTATCTCTGCCCTAATCTTTATTATTTCCTTTCTTCTGCTGATCTTTGAGTTTAGTTCTCCTTTGGTTGTAAAGTTAGGTAGTTGATTGGAGATCTTCCTTTTAACGTAAGTGTTTATAGCTATAAATTTCCCCCTACATACTGGTTTCTCTTTTGTTTTTATTTATCTTTTAAGTAGTTATAATTTCCCTTGTGATTTCTTCTTTGACCTATTGGTTGCTAAGCAGTGTGTTGTTTAATTAACCACAAATTTATGAATTTTCTAGTTTTCCTTCTCATTGATTTCTAAAGAAGTTCATCCTGTTGTAGTTGGAGAATATTCTTTGTATAATATCTATCCTTTTAAGTTTGAGACTGAATTTGTGGCCTCACATATGGTCTATTGTGGAGAATGTCGGGTGCCCTGAAGAAGAATGTGTACTCTGTTGTTAGGTAGAGTGCTGTATATATGTCTGTTTTCTCTGGTTGGTTTATTGTGGTGTTCAAGTTCTCTTTTTCTGTACTTATTTTCTGTCTGGTTGTTCTATCCATTATTGAGTGTAAGGTATTGAAGCCGCCAACTATTGTAGAATTATTTCTCCCTTTGTGTCATTTTTTGCTTCATATGTTTTGATGGTCTGTTTTGAATATTTGTTATATTTTCCTGCTTTCTTGAAACTTTTATCAATGTATAGTATTCTTCTTTGTCTCTTGTAACCTTTTTTGACTTAGTCTGTTTTTGTTTGATATATAGCCACTCCTTATCTCTTTTGGTTATTATATGCATAGAATTTTTTTTTCCATCTTTTCACTTTCAACCTATTTGTGCCTTTGTATCTAAAGTGAGTCTTTTGTAGAGCACAAATACATGGATTATGTTTTTAATGATATTTTGCCAATCTCTGCCTTTTGACTAAATGTTTTAATCCATTTACATTAAAGGAACTACTGATAAGGAGGAACTTCTGTCATTTTACTATTTGTGTGCAAATACATGGATTATGTTTTTTAATCCATTTTCCAGTCTTTGCCTTTTGACTAGAGGTTTTAATCCATTTACATTTAAGGTAACTACTGATAAGGAGGAACTTCTGTCATTTTGCTATTTGTGTGCAACATTGTTTGTTGGAGTAGTGTGTGAACCATCCAAACTTGTATTTCTAATGAGGATGCATGATGAGAAAAGGAAAAAGTTGTAAACTTTATAGGTTTACTTTTACCCACATGTTTTGATAAAATTAATGATGATGATATAGGAATAAATTTGCCTGTTTGCAGATTGGGCTAAAACATTCATAAACTAATTATTGATTGTATATAAATAAGGTAACCAGATGAAAATGTATACACTTTAATATAGTGATTTAAAGTAGGTTAATATAGCTGGACATGTAGGTTAATACACACAGATCATGTCCAACATACATATTTTCTCTCTTTAAATGGTAATAATCTGTCTTTGCCTATTACTGGGGAGGTTACTCCTCTTTATTTTAGGCAACAGATATTATTTACCTCTTTCCTTCAAAGTTTATCACTTTTTCTTTTAATGATGTATTGGCATTCTTTGGGGTGATTCTTTTTTTTTTTTCATTTTATTATCATTAATCTACAATTACATTAAGAACATTATGGTTACTAGACTCCCCCCTTCACCAAGTCCCCCCCCACAAACCCCTTTACAGTCACTGTCCATCAGCATAGTAAGATGCTGTAGACTCACTACTTGTCTTCTCTGTGTTGCACATCCCTCCCTATGCCCCCCCCACATTATACATGCTAATTGTAAGGCCCCCTTCCTTTTTCCCTGCCCTTATCCCTCCCTTCCCACCCCTCCTGCCCAGTCCCTTTCCCTTTGGTAACTGTTAGTCCATTCTTGGGTTCTGTGAGTCTGCTGCTGTTTTGTTCCTTCAGTTTTTCTTTGTTCTTATACTCCACATATGAGTGAAGTCATTTGGTGCTTGTCTTTCCCTGCCTGGCTTATTTCACTGAGCATAATACCCTCTAGCTCCATCCATGTTTTGCAAATGGTAGGATTTGTTTTCTTCTTATGGCTGAATAATATTCTATTGTGTATATGTACCACATCTTCTTTATCCATTCATCTATTGATGGACACTGAGGTTGCTTCCATTTCTTGGCTATTGTAAATAGTGCTGCGATAAACATAGGGGTGCATCTGTCTTTTTCAAACTGCGCTGCTGCATTCTTAGGGTAAATTCCTAGAAGTGGGATTCCTGGGTCAAATGGTATTTCTATTTTGAGCTTTTTGAGGAACCTCCATACTGCTTTCCACAATGGTTGAACTAATTTGTATTCCCACCAGCAGTGTAGGAGGATTCCCCTTTCTCCGCAACCTTGCCAACATTTGTTGTTGTTTGTCTTTTGGATGGTGGCGATCCTTACTGGTGTGAGGTGATATCTCATTGTGGTTTTAATTTGCATTTCTCTGATGACAAGTGATGTGGAGCATCTTCTCATGTGTCTATTGGCCATCTGAATTTCTTTGGAGAACTGTCTGTTCAACTCCTCTGCCCATTTTTTAATTGGATTATTTTATTTTTGTTTGTTGAGTTGAGTGAGCTCTTTATATATTTTGAATGTCAACCCTTTATCGGATCTGTCATTTATGAATATATTCTCTCATACTGTAGGGTACCTTTTTGTTCTATTGATGGTGTCCTTTGCTGTACAGATGCTTCTCAGCTTGATATAGTCCCACTTATTCATTTTTGCTTTTGTTTCCCTTGTCTGGGGAGATATGTTCATGAAGAAGTCTCTCATGTTTATGTCCAAGAGATTTTTGCCTATGTTTTTTTCTAAGAGTTTTATGGTTTCATGACTTACATTCAGGTCTTTGATCCATTTCAAATTTACTTTTGTGTACAGGGTTAGACAGTGATCCAGTTTCATTCTCTAACATGTAGCTGTCCAGTTTTGCCAGCACCATCTGTTGAAGAGACTGTCAATTCCCCATTGTATGTCCATGGCTCCTTTATTGTATATTAATTGACCATATATGTTTGGGTTAATGTTGGGAGTCTCTATTCTGTTCCACTGATCTGTGGCTCTGTTCTTGTGCCAGTACCAAACTGTCTTGATTACTGTGGCTTTATAGTAGAGCTTGAAGTTGGGGAGCGAGTTCCCCTCCCCCCACTTTATTCTTTCCTCTCAGGATTGCTTTGGCTCTTTGGGGTCTTTGCTGTTCCCATATGAATTTTTGAACTATTTGTTCCAGTTGTTGAAGAATGCCATTGGTAATTTGTTAGGGATACATCGAATCTATATATTGCTTTGGGCAGGATGGCCATTTTGATGATATTAATTCTTCCTAGCCAAGAGCATGGGATGAGTTTCCATTTGTTAGTGTCCTCTTTAATTTCTCTTAAGAGTGTCATATAGTTTTCAGGGTATAGGTCTTTCACTTCCTTGGTAAGGTTTATTCCTAAGTATTTTATTCTTTTTGATGCAATTGTGAATGGAATTGTTTTCTTGATTTCTCTTTCCATTAGTTCATTGTTAGTGTATAGGAAAGCCACAGATTTCTGTGTGTTAATTTTGTATGCTGCAACTTTGCTGTATTCCGATATCAGTTCTAGTAGTTTTGGAGTGGAGTCTTTAGGGTTTTTTTATGCACAATATCATGTCATCTGCAAATAGTGACAGTTTAACTTCTTCTTTACCAATTTGGATTCCTTGTATTTCTTTGTTTTGTCTGATTGCCGTGGCTAGGACCTCCAGTACTATGTTGAATAACAGTGGGGAGAGTAGGCATCCCTGTCTTGTTCCTGATCTCAGAGGAAAAGCTTTCAGCTTTTCACTGTTCAGTATGATGTTGGCTGTAGGTTTATCATATATGGGCTTTATTATGTTGAGGTACTTGCCCTCTATATCCATTTTATTGAGAGTTCTTATCTTGAATGGATGTTGAATTTTGTAGAATGCTTTTGCAGCATCTATGGAGATGATCATGTAGTTTTTGTCCTTCTTTTTGTTGGTGTGGTGGATGATGTTGATGGATTTTCGAATGTTGTACCATCCTTGCATCCCTGGGATGAATCCCACTTGGTCATGGTGTATGATCCTTTTGATTCGGTTTGCTAATATTTTGTTGAGTATTTTTGCATCTACGTTCATCAGGGATATTGGTCTGTAGTTTTCTTTTTTGGCGGGGTGTTTTCCTGGTTTTGGTATTAGGGTGATGTTGGCTTCATACAATGAGTTTTGGTGTATTCCCTCCTCTTCTATTTTTTGGAAAACTTTAAGGAGAATGGATATTATGTCTTCTCTGTATGTCTGATAAAATTCCAAGGTAAATCCATTTGGCCCGGGGGTTTTGTTCTTGGGTAGTTTTTTGATTACCGCTTCAATTTCTTTGCTGGTAATTGGTTTGTTTAGATTTTGTGTTTCTTCCTTGGTCAGTCTTGGAAGGTTGTATTTTTCTAGGAGGCTGTCCATTTCTTATAGATTTTCCAGCTTGTTAGTATATAGGTTTTCATAGTATTCTCTAATAATTCTTTGTATTTCTGTGGGGTCCGTCGTGATGTTTCCTTTCTCGTTTCTGTTTCTGTTGATGTGTGTTGATTCTCTTTTTCTCTTAATAAGTCTGGCTAGAGGCTTATCTATTTTGTTTATTTTCTCAAAGAACCAGCTCTTGGTTTCATTGATTTTTTCTATTGTTTTATTTTTCTCAATTTTATTTATTTCTTCTCTGATCTTTATTATGTCCCTCCTTCTGCTTACTTTGGGCCTCATTTGTTCTTCTTTTTTCCAATTTTGATAATTGTGACGTTAGACTATTCATTTGGGTTTGTTCTTCCTTCTTTAAATATGCCTGGATTGCTATATACTTTCCTCTTAAGACTGCTTTTGCTGCATCCCACAGAAGTTGGGGCTTTATGTTGTTGTTGTCATTTATTTCCATATATTGCTGGATCTCCATTTTAATTTGGTCATTGATCCATTGAGTATTTAGAAGCGTGTTGTTAAGCCTCCATGTGTTTGTGAGCCTTTTTGCTTTCTTTGTACAATTTATTTCTAGTTTCATACTTTTGTGGTCTGAAAATTTGGTTGGTAGAATTTCAATCTTTTTGAATTTACTGAGGCTCTTTTTGTGGCCTAGTATGTGGTCTATTCTGGCGAATGTTCCATGTGCACTTGAAGAATGTGTATCCTGTTGCTTTTGGGTGTAGAGTTCTATAGATGTGTATTAGGTCCATCTGCTCTACTGTGTTGTTCAGTGCTTCTGTGTCCTTACTTATTTTCTGCCTGGTCGATCTATCCTTTGGGGTGAGTGGTGTGTTGAAGTCTCCTAGAATGAATGCATTACAGTCTATTTCCCCCTTTAGTTCTGTTAGTATTTGTTTCACATATGCTGGTGCTCCTGTGTTGGGTGCACATATATTTAGAATGGTTATATCCTCTTGTTGGACTGAGCCCTTTATCATTATGTAGTGTCCTTCTTTATCTCTTGTTACTTTCTTTGTTTTGAAGTCTATTTTGTCTGATACTAGTACTGCAACACCTGTTTTTTTCTCCCTATTGTTTGCATGAAATATCTTTTTCCATCCTTTGACTTTTATTAGTCTGTGCATGTCTTTGGGTTTGAGGTGAGTCTCTTGTAAGCAGCGTATAGATGGGTCTTGTTTTTTTAATCCATTCAGTGACTCTATGTCTTTTGTTTGGTGCGTTCAGTCCATTTACATTTAGGGTGATTATCAATAGGTATTTACTTATTGCTATTTCAGGCTTTAGATTCGTGGTTACCAAAGGTTCCAGGTTACTTTCCTTACTATCTAAGAATCTAACTTAACTCACTTAGTATGCTGTTACAAACACAATCTAAATGTTCTTTTCTATTTCTCCTCCTTTTTCTTCCCCGTTCATTCTTTATATATTAGGTATCAAATTCTGTACTTTTTGTCTCTCCCTTGATTGACTTTGGGGATAGTTTATTTAATTTTGCATTTGCTTCATAATTAGCTGTTCTACTCTCTTTACTGTGGTCTTATTACCTCTGGTGATGGCTATTCCACCTTAGGAACACTTCCATCTATAGAAGTCCCTCCAAAATAGACTGTAGAGATGGTTTGTGGGAGGTAAATTCTCTCAACTTTTGCTTATCTGGAAATTGTTTAATCCCTCCTTCAAATTTAAATGATAATCTTGCCGGATAAAGTAATCTTGGTTCCAGGCCCTTCTGCTTCATCGCATTAAATACATCATGCCAGTCCCTTCTGGCCTGTAAGGTTTCTGCTGAGAAGTCTCATGTTAGCCTGATGGGCTTTCCTTTGTATGTGATCTTATTTCTCTCTCTCGCTGCTTTTAACAGTCTGTTCTTATCCTTGATCTTTCCCATTTTAATTACTGTGTGTCTTGGTGTTGTCTTCCTTGGGTCCCTTGTGTTGGGAGATCTCTGGATCTTCATGGACTGAGAGACTATCTCTTTCCCCAGATTGGGGAAGTTTACAGCAACTACCTCCTCAAAGACCCTTTCTATCCCTTTCTCTCTCTCTTCTTCTTCTGGTATCCCTATAATGCGAATGTTGTTCTGCTTGGGTTGGTCACACAGTTCTCTCAATATTCTTTCATTCTTAGAGATCCTTTTTTCTCTCTGTGCCTCAGCTTCTTTGTATTCCTCTTCTCTAGTTTCTATTTCATTTATTGTCTCCTCCACCGTATCCAACCTGCTTTTAATACCCTCCTTCGTGCTCTTCAACGATTGGATCTCCGACCTGAATTCATTCCCGAGTTCTTGGATGTCTTTCTGTACCTCCATTAGAATGTTGATGATTTTTATTTTGAACTCCCTTTCAGGAAGAGTCACGAGGTCCATATCATTTAAATCTTTCTCAGGAGTTGTATTAATAATTTTACTCTGGACAAGGTTCCTTTGGTGTTTCATGTTTGTATATGGAGCCCTCTAATGTCCAGAAGCTCTATTCTGGAGCTGCTCAGCCCCTGAAGCAATGTCGGTGGTCCCAGGGGAGTGGTACTGGTGCCTGCGGGGGGGGGAAGAGCTGTTCCCCGCCTCCCGGCTGCTGTGCGTGTCTCCACTGCCTGAGCCAGTGGACCGGACATACAGGTATAAGTTTTTGTCCCTGTGCAGCCAGATATGGATCCCTGCTTTCCGCCAGTGGCCAGAATCCTAGTCTCCCCAGGAACTCTGCCTGTATTAACTTTCCAACCCGGTAGTCATGCAAGTCTCATGAAAGCACCATGAAATGTAGGTTTGTGCTCCCAGAGCAGATCTCCGGAGCTAGATATTCAGCAGTCCCAAGCCTTCCACTCCCTCCCTGCTCTGTTTCTCTTCCTCCCGCTGGTGAGCTGGGGTGTGGGAAGGGCTCGGGTCCCGCAGAGCCACAGCTCTGGTATGTTACCCCATTTTTACCCCGTTCGGTGAAGTCTGCTCTTTTCTCCAGGTGTATGCAGTATGACACCATCCTCTTTCCTGTTGCTCTCTCAGGATTAGTTGCACCAACTTTATTTTGTAATTGTATCCAGTTTTAGGAGGAAGCCTCTGTCTCTCCTCTCACGCTGCCATCTTTCTCTTTGGGGTGATTCTTACCAAATAATCTGGATTTGCTATTTTCCATCTGTAAATCTGGGGAGAGGAAATCCTGGGGCAAAATACCTCTAAAAGCCAATATCAGTCAAAGGGAGAAATTAAGGGAGATTTGAAAACCCATTTATTGCTTACAAACTGCAGTCCAGGGATGTCTCCCCTGCTCCGGAAGAAGTAAGCCAGCAAGCAAGCCAGTTTTTCCTTTAAATTCTCAGGTTCAGACATGCCCTTGGTTGATTAGGTAATTATCCATTATATGGAGATGAAGCTCTCTCCACCGCTGAGGATTGCAAATATACTAAAGCCAGGAGAGATACTCTGGAAATGTTACAATTTTACCCACACCCTCACATTGACAGCTGGTGTGCGAGATAGTAGTTCCTTTAATGTTCTTGAAAAGTGATTGCTTCTTTTCAGATTATGAGACTGTTAGAGAATGTTGACAAAAGATGGTGTCTTTTCAATATATTTTTTCCTCATCCCCATGGTAGAACCAGCTACCCAGATCTTCTTGAATTGCACCTCTTCCCTGGTTGCCCACACCCAGTCCAGCAACAATGAGATGGGACTTTGGAACAGGCACAATGTATGTCCCTTTGCATTTTTTCTTTTTTTAGCATTTTAACTTGAAATAAGTTTAAAACCATGTATATTTGAATTATGTATACATTTAGAATATGCAACTTTAACTTTGGGATATGTGTCAGAATTTCTTTGTGGCTCGTTTATGGAGTAAAACTTAGGGCACTTTTACGTGTATGAAGTTCTGATGCTTTGTGCTTGTGTACACTGACTTAGCTGATGAACTTGTTTTTAGGCTTAAGCCAGTGAGAACTGAGGCCTTCAGTTTTTAGATTCCCTGGGTTCTGAAACTAGTCCTGAGAGTATAAGATTAGGAAAATCTAAAAAATTAGAAAGATCCAAAATTTTGTACTTTTCTTGAGCTAGAGTATACAAAATTGCTTGCTTTTCCTTATGCTTGGGCTAGCTTGAGCAAGTTGATTGTGTGGTTTTCTGCTAAGGTCAATTTCCCACATTTACTGCTGGTACAAGCCCTCTTTAAATATATAAAAATCAACTTACGGACACCCCTCCCCTGATTTAGGGAAAGGCTTACTGTGGATTTTATGTAACAGTATAGATTTTCAGCACAGGTTTTTTTTTTTTTTTTTGAAAAAAAAAAAAGAAACTTTGTTTCTTTAAAAAAGGTATTTAAAGGGTAAATAACGCAGAATACATTTCCTGAGGACCTAGGTGGGTCAGCAGTTTTGTTTTTATGTGAAAGGACATTGTATTTTATCATGGAAAGTAGGCAGTAACATACAGATGGCATAAGTCCTTAACCCTAATTTAAGAATTGTTGAATTATGAAAGTTCCTGCAGAGACATTTTTTCAGCAGCTTTATTGAAGTGTAACTTACCATACAATTTCCCCATTTTAAGTATTTAGTTCAGTGGCTTTTAGTAATTCACAGAGTTGTGCAACCATCACCACAATTAATTTTAGAATATTTTCATCAACCCAAAAAGAAAGCCTGTGTCCCATTAGCCTCTCCTTCCATTCCCACCCCCATCTTCTCTATTCCTAGGTAGCCACTAATTTACTTTTTTTCTCTATAGATTTACCTCTTCTGGGTATTTCATATAAATGGAATCATATAAATTGAGGTCTTTCATGATTGCCTTTTTCTACTTCATACAGTCTTTTCAAGGCTTTTCCAGGTAGCGCATATCAGTACTTCATTTCTTTGTATTACTGAATAATAATCCATTGTATGGATATACTACATTTCATTTATCCATTCATTGTTTGATGGATATTTCAGTTATTTATATTTCTGGGTTATTATGAATACTTCTATGAATATTTGTGTATTTTTTTATATGGATATAAGTTTTTGGGTTTTTGGGTATATACTTAGAAATGGAATATAGTTGTATTGTCACTTTTTGTTTAACCTTTTGAGGAACTGCTGGACTATTTCCAAAGCAGCTGTACTATTTTACATTCCCAACAGCAATGTATGAGGGTTCCTGTTTCTCCAAATCTTTTCTAACAATTGTTATTTCCTATATTTTTTATTACAACTATTCTGTTGGGTGTGAAGTGGTATCTCATTGTATACTAAATTTTTATTATTTTTTAAAATAGTAATAGTTAATTTGTGTACTCTAAACCATGCACTATATTCAACAGTTCTTTCACACGTTCATTTAGCCCTCATAACAACCCTGTGAAACAGGTTCTTCACTTTACAGATGAGAAAACTGAGGTTTAGTGAGATTAGGTAATTTCTCCAAGGTCCCCAGAGCCCATGTTCTTAACCTGTATTTAGTTTTATTATTTTTTAAGGTTTTTTACTTTATTGGAATAAAGTTGAAATACAGTGTTATATTGGTTTCACATGTACAACATAGTAATGTGATAATTATATACATTACTAGATGCTCACCATGATAAGTGTAGTTATCCCGTTACCATACCAAGATTTTACAATATTTTTGTTTATATTCTCTGCTGTACTTCCATTTCTATGATTAATTTATTTTACAATTTGAAGTTTGTATGTCTATCCCCTACACCTATTTCGCCCATCCCCCTCACCCTCTCTCTAGGGAACCAACAGTCTTGTCAGTATTTATGGGTCTATTTTTTTTTTTTTAGATGCTACGTGTAAGTGAAATCATAATGTTTTTTTTTCTTTCTCTGCCTGGCTTATTTCCTTTAGCTTGTTATCTTCTAGATCCATCTATCTTGTCACAAATGTCAAGATTTCTTTCTCTTCTGTGGCTAATATTCCATTGTGTATACATACCACATCTTCTTTTTCCATTTTTCAGTTGATGGGCACTTGGGTTGCTTCCATACATTTGCTGTAGTAAATAATGCTGCAGTGAACATAGGTGTGCATAGATTTTTAAAATAGTAGTTAAGGATAACAGGAATGATAGTACTCTAAGATGGAGTTAATATTGTAATTAAAGTATTTAACAGACTGACCTAGAAATATAAACATCCGCAGCCATTCTTAACTCTGGCTGTGTATAATTAGTATCACTTCCTAATTTAGAAGGGTGATGTCACAGATTTATCTAATCTCTGAGGTTATTGTACAATTTTCTCCCACAAGGGTACTAAATAGCTTAAGGAATTATGGGGGTGTATCATTCTGGGTCCAATTAGGAGACAGAAACAACACAGTAATTTACCAGGGAAATATTAATATAAAGAGTAATTGACTATAACAGGGGATTAAAACAATGAGGGATTTACCAGCAAGAAGTAAAGAGAACTCTAAAGAAAATTGGAAAAGGGGATATAATGAGCAGTTACTACCCCCAGGGCTGAGATTCAGTGGATCCCCCACCACCAGTGAGGTCTAGACCTTGTTGGAAAGGGCAAAGTTGAAGCAAGTAGCTCTGGAATTTGCTGGATATCCCCCTCTAGGGTGCCAGGGAAAGCTGTTCATGGGAAGATGTCTCACCAGAAGCCCTCTCCTACCAAACTGCCCAGCCTCCTGTTGGAGCAGCTGCCTGTTGTGTCAGGAGCCTAGTGTTGGAGAAACCATCCTTGTTGCAGGCATGGGTGGGTCCTGGACAATACGTGCCTGCAGCAGCAGAGTGTGCTGAAACCAGCATGCGAAATTCTTTTTCCCTGCAATGTCTTTCTACTGTCCTCTTGGCAAAGCTTCATATCATGCACCTGGCAAAGAAATTCAATTTTAAGAGTAAAAATCCTTTTTCACAGAGCAGGCAAAAAGGGTGAATTTAGAGATGGGGGCAATAAATCAGTATCTGGCACAGGTTTTAAGAGGTTTACATAATTGTTTGTCAAGCTAAAGAAAAACACTAGGTTGTGCTTTAAGGAACAACTCCCAAAACCTTTGCATAAAATGGAGAAATTAAGGGAGGTGTTGTCTCTTTTATGATTAAGAGGCCTTCTGTCTAAGTGTGAATGTGCTTCTAGAACTTCATTCCTAGAACCATGCTACTGTTCTAAAATCAGGAAATTGTTGTGATCAGAAGGCTACGGTGATCAGGAATCTCCTGCTATACTTAACTAGCTATAGAACCACGCTGGACCAGGACCTGAGCTGGTCTGCACCAGCTCTGCCTTTGAGTGACCAGACTAGCCTTTCTTATTCTTTAAACCCTTTATAAGCCTTTTTATCCATGATATAATTTTCAGGCCTCAAGGAACTACACAAAAGATTACATCTACAGCTGTGCCATTAGTGTGAATGGGAAGTTTAGATAAAATTGTTCTGATCAATCAGTGGCTCTCCTGTTCAATCCATTGGTGAAGCAGGGATCTCCTGTCTTAAATAGTATGAGATGACCACTACCTGACACCGATGATACTGACAGCAATTTATTAGTCATATGTACTCATAACCTGGGAGAGGAAGATACTGCATGTCACATAGGGATTGCACTTGATAAAATGAGCCAGCCATAGTGTCTGTGAGAGGCAGGATTTATAGTAACAAAAGGATAAACTATCCTGCCTGTTCCCCAGCCCCATGGGAGGATGTGATTAGTTTGAAGAATTCTGAGGTCTGACAGGCAACTGAACTTAGGTTGAAGACTGAGTGGAGTGCAACTGATCAGACTGATAGGAACTAGCTGGGTGAGGAGCCTTTCCCGTTGGTTGGGGGCATGGTCAGCAGGAGCATGAGAACTGTCCATTAGGCCTTTGGAGCCCTGTGGGGCACAAAGCTGTCAGTGCAGCGTTGAAATTTTAGGTCTTATAATACAGTACTCTAGTAATAATTGCTAATACTCTTTTGAAGGAGATCATTTTTCTGTGCATCTATTTCTTTTGGCCATCTAATTAGTCTACTCTTTTGTATGGATCACCATACCCACAAAGGATGTAAACTCTAATGAGAGTTAGTAATGCAGATAACTAGTTTTCCTTTTCTTAAATTTTCCACTTTATTTTTTACTTTATACAAGTAGGCCTGGGAGTCTTACCACAATTTTTACAACACAAGATATTAATAAAATATGGCTTGTGGTATATGGAATTTGCCAGAGTAGTCTTCTTTTTCTTCATTGAAAGCAAGTGGAAACAGACTTTTACCAATCTTACTTGAAAAGCAAACAAGTAGTTAAACTTAGCTTACCATTTTGGAAATGAATTTCTTTCCTTTTTAAAAACTTGTATGATGAAGATAATAGCTTAAACTAAAACAGGATTCAGTTTTTCTAAGTGCAGGCTTGATAGACTTAGTTTAAATAAATACTGTAAGTTAATTTTCTTTTTATATTTCTTTTTATTGTGGTAAAATGTATCTAACATAAAATTTACCATTTTTAAGCTTATAATTCAGTGGTAGTAATTACAATCATGATGCTGTGCAACCATCGCCACTCTACTCCAAAATCATCCCAAACAGATACTCTGTAATTACCATTAAGCAGTGACTCTCCATTCTGCCATGCTACCGACCCCTGAATATGCCTATTCTAGATATTTCATGTAAGTGGAAGCATACAATATTTGTTGTTTTGTTTCAGGCTTATTTCACTTACCATTATGTTTTTTTATTTTTTTTTTGTAGATAATTACTTTTTATTGAAGGGTAGTTGACAAACAGATTACATTAGTTTCAGGTGTACAATACAGTGATTCAACATTTATATACATGATAATTCTAGGTACCAGCTATCACCATACCAAGCTGTTACAATATTTTGACTATATTTTTATGCTATACATTACATCCTGGTTACTTATTTATTTTACAATTGGAAGTGCGCACTTTTTTTTTTTTGTGGGGGCATGTCTCATATTTATTGATCAAATGGTTGTTATCAACAATAAAATTCTGTATAGGGGAGTCAATGCTCAATGCACAATCATTAATCCAACCCAAGCCTAATTTTTGTCAGTCTCCAATCTTCTGAAGCATAATGAACAAGTTCTTACATGGAGAACAAATTCTTACATAGTGAATAAGTTACATGGTGAACAGTACAAGGGCAGTCATCACAGAAACTTTCTGTTTTGCTCATGCATTATGAACTATAAACAGTCAGTTCAAATATGAATACTCATTTGATTTTTATACTTGATTTATATGTGGATACCACATTTCTCTCTATATTATTTTTATTTTTAATAAAATGCTGAAGTGGTAGGTAGATACAAGATAAAGGTAGAAAACATAGTTTAGAGTTGTAAGGGAGCAAATGTAGATGATCAGGTGTGTGCCTGTAGACTATGTGTTAATCGAAGCTAGACAAGGGCAATAAAACATCCACATATGCAGAAGATTTCTCTCAGAACAGGGGGGGTGAGGTTCTAAGCCTCACCTTTGTTGATCCCCAATTTCTCACCTGATGGCCCCCCTGCGACTGTGCCTGTCTTAGGTTGTTCCTCCCTTGAGGAATCTTACCCGTCTCTGGCTAACCGGTCATCTTCTGGGGCCACACAGGGAAATGTAAAGTTGGTAAGTGAGAGAGAAGCCTTATTGTTTGAAGAGGTTAGCTTTTTACTTCTTTGCATATTTATGCCCTGTGGCTTCTAGGCCCAGCATTTGTCTTGAGGTATCTTTACCACTTGGAAGAATTATGATACTCGGTAAATTTGATATGAGGCACGAATTCTATTTAAGGGTTGTAATTAGGAAGAAGAAAAGCTCTAGAAGTAGCAGGCGGAAGAAAACATGGGAAGATTGATTATTTCTTTGACATATCTTCTTGTAGAGTAACTTCAGCATGTGTAGGTTTTAAGCTACTACTTAAATTGCGCACACACATTAACATAATAGGAGTATAGTTACATAACCAAAGCATACCTGTAATTACCAGCCATCTCCAGTGAAACTAAGAAAACCAGTTAGGAACCTTAGGCATTTGTGAAAACTTATCTATGATATGGTGCATATTGTCCAACTGAACTTGAACAGTCTGAGAGAAATCACACAAATTACAACAACCCATTCCTGGGGACGGTTCACTTCCCATATGTTCTTTTAACAGTAAATAGTCTGTAGTTGTAAGATTTTGGAGCGCTACAATTTGCACTTCTCCTAATTCTTGGTTGAGTTCCAACAGTATAGATCCAGTCAAATTTGTTGTTTTACTGTATGCACAGGCCAGCTTAGATATCTCCTCCTTCATTCCCATGGCAAGTCCAGGAACTGGTGGGATGAGTGCATCTACACCTGTAGCAGTGCGTGGATCTTTGTTGGGGTTTTTTGATGATCATCTTCTGGCATGAGTCTTCCAGAGAGTGCTGATGTTGGAAGTTCTTTTTCATATTGTATCTTAGTTCATTTTCGGGGTAGCCCAAGTAGGCTTTGATCCTCTGTATAAACACAAACAGACCCTTTGCCTTACACTTTTATATGCCCTTTATACCCTTGTGTAGAAATCACTGGAGGTCACCACACAGGAGCTGCCTTTTTTTTTTTTTTTGGTATCATTAATCTACACTTACATGACGAATATTATGTTTACTAGGCTGTCCCCTATACCAGGTCCCCCCTGTAAACCTCTTTACAGTCACTGTCCATCAGCATAGCAAAATGTTGTAGAATCACTACCTGCCTTTTCTGTATTATAAAGCCCTCACCTTTCTCCCAACCCCCCATGCATGCTAATCTTAATATCCCCCTTCTTCTTCCCCCCACCTTATCCCTCCCTACCCACCCATCCTCCCCAGTCCTTTTCCCTTTGGTACCTGTTAGTCCATTCTTGAGTTCTGTGATTCTGCTGCTGTTTTGTTCCTTCAGTTTTTCCTTTGTTCTTATATTCCACAGATGAGTGAAATCATTTGATATTTCCCTTTCTCCGCTTGTCTTGTTTCACTGAGCGTAATACCCTCCAGCTCCATCCATGTTGCTGCAAATGGTTGGATTTGCCCTTTTCTTATGGCTGAGTAATATTCCATTGTGTATATGTACCACATCTTCTTTATCCATTCATCTATCAATGGACATTTAGGTTGCTTCCAATTCTTGGCTATTGTAAATAGTGCTGCGATAAACATAGGGGTGCACTGATCTTTCTCATACTTGATTGCTGCATTCTTAGGGTAAATTCCTAGGAGTGCAATTCCTGGGTCAAATGGTAGGTCTGTTTTGAGCATTTTGATGTACGTCCATACTGCTTTCCACAATGGTTGAACTAACTTACATTCCCACCAGCAGTGTAGGAGGGTTCCCCTTTCTCCACAGCCTCGCCAACATTTGTTGTTGTTGTTTGTCTTTTGGATGGCAGCCATCCTTACTGGTGTGAGATGATACCTCATTGTAGTTTTAATTTGCATTTCTCGGATAATTAGCGATGTGGAGCATCTTTTCATGTGTCTGTTGGCCATCTGTATTTCTTTTTTGGAGAACTGTCTGTTCAGTTCCTCTGCCCATTTTTTAATTGGGTTATTTGTTTTTTGTTTGTTGAGGCATGTGAGCTCTTTATATATTCTGGACGTCAAGCCTTTATCGGATGTGTCATTATCAAATATATTCTCCCATACTGTAGGGTTCCTTTTTGTTCTATTGATGGTGTCTTTTGCTGTACAGAAGCTTTTCAGCTTAGTATAGTCCCACTTATTCATTTTTGCTGTTGTTTTCCTTGCCCGGGGAGATATGTTCAAGAAGAAGTCACTCATGTTTATGTCTAAGAGGTTTCTGCCTATGTTTTCTTCCAAGAGTTTAATGGTTTCATGTCTTACATTCAGGTCTTTGATCCATTTTGAGTTTACTTTTGTATATGGGGTTAAACAATGGTCCAGTTTCATTCTCCTACATGTAGCTGTCCAGTTTTGCCAGCACCATCTGTTGAAGAGACTATCATTTCGCCATTGTATGTCCATGGCTCCTTTATCAAATATTAATTGACCATATATGTCTGGTTTAATGTCTGGATTCTCTAGTCTGTTCCATTGGTCTGTGGCTCTGTTCTTGTGCCAGTACCAAACTGTCTTGATTACAATGGCTTTATAGTAGAGCTTGAAGTTGGGGAGTGAGATCCCCCCTACTTTATTCTTCTTTCTCAGGATTGTTTTGGCTATTCGGGGTCTTTGGAGTTTCCATATGAATTTTTGAATTATTTGATCCAGTTCATTGAAGAATGTTGCTGGTAGTTTCATAGGGATTGCATCAAATCTGTATATTGCTTTGGGCAGGATGGCCATTTTGACGTTATTAATTCTTCCTAGCTAGGACCTCCAGTACTATGTTAAATAACAGTGGGGAGAGTGGGCATCCCTGTCTAGTTCCCGATCTCAGAGGAAATGCTTTCAGCTTCTCGCTGTTCAATGTAATGGTGGCTGTGGGTTTATCATAGATGGCCTTTATTATGTTGAGGTACTTGCCCTCTATTCCCATTTTGCTGAGAGTTTTTATCATGAATGGATGTTGAACTTTGTCAAATGCTTTTTCAGCATCTATGGAGATGATCATGTGGTTTTTGTCTTTCTTTTTGTTGACGTGGTGTATGATATTGATGGACTTTCGAATGTTGTACCATCCTTGCATCCCTGGGATGAATCCTGCTTGGTCGTGGTTTATGATCCTTTTGATGTATTTTTGAATTCGGTTTGCTAATATTTTGTTGAGTATTTTTGCATCTACGTTCATCAGGGATATTGGTCTGTAGTTTTCTTTTTTGGTGCTGTCTTTGCCTGGTTTTGGTATTAGGGTGATATTAGCTTCATAGAATGAGTTTGGGAGTATCTCCTCCTCCTCTGTTTTTTGGAAAAGTTTAAGGAGAATGGGTATTATGTCTTCCCTGTGTGTCTGATAAAATTCCGAGGTAAATCCATCTGGCCCAGGGGTTTTGTTCTTTGGTAGTTTTTTGATTACCGCTTCAATTTCGTTGCTGGTAATTGGTCTGTTTAGATTTTCTGTTTCTTTCTGGGTCAGTGTTGGAAGGTTGTATTTTTCTAGGAAGTTTTCCATTTCTCCTTGGTTTACCAGCTTGTTAACATATAGGTTTTCATAGTATTCTCTAATAATTCTTTGTGTTTCTGTGGGGTCTGTCGTGATTTTTCCTTTCTCGTTTCTGATACTGTTGATTTGTGTTGACTCTCTTTTCCTCTTAATAAGTCTAGCTGGAGGCTTATCTATTTTGTTTATTTTCTTGAAGAACCAGCTCTTAGTTTCATTGATTTTTGCTATTGTTTTATTCTTCTCAATTTTATTTATTTCTTCTCTGGTCTTTATTATGTCCCTCCTTCTGCTGACTTTAGGCCTCATTTGTTCTTCTTTTTCCAATTTTGATAATTGTGACATTAGACCATTCATTTGGGAGTGTTCTTCCTTTTTTAAATATGCTTGGATTGCTGTATACTTTCCTCTTAAGACTGCTTTTGCTGTGTCCCACAGAGGTTGGGGCTTAGTGTTGTTGTTGTCATGTGTTTCCATATATTCCTGGATCTCCATTTTGATTTGGTCATTGATCCATTGATTATTTAGGAGCGTGTTGTTAAGCCTCCATGTGTTTGTGAGCCTTTTTGCTTTCTTTGTACAGTTTATTTCTAGTTTTATGTTTCTGTGGTCTGAAAAGCTGGTTGGTAGGATTTCAATCTTTTGGAATTTTCTGAGGCTCTTTTTGTGGCCTAGTATGTGGTCTATTCTGGAGAATGTTCCATGTGCACTTGAGAAGAATGTGTATCCTGTTGCTTTTGGATGTAGAGTTCTGTAGATGTGTATTAGGTCCATCTGCTCTACTGTGTTGTTCAGTGGTTCTGTGTCCTTACTTATTTTCTGCCCAGTGGATCTATCCTTTGGGGTGAGTGGTGTGTTGAAGTCTCCTAGAATGAATGCATTGCAGTCTATTTCCCCCTGTAGTTCTGTTAGTATTTGTTTCACATATGCTGGTGCTCCTGTGTTGGGTGCATATATATTTAGAATGGTTATATCCTCTTGTTTGACTGAGCCCTTTATCATTATGTAGTGTCCTTCTTTATCTCTTGTTACTTTCTTTGTTTTGAAGTCTATTTTGTCTGATATTAGTACTGCAACCCCTGTTTTCTTCTCGCTGTTGTTTGCTTGAAATATGTTTTTCCATCCCTTGACTTGTAGTCTATACATGTCTTTGGGTTTGAGGTGAGTTTCTTGTAAGCAGCATATAGATGGGTCTTGCTCTTTTATCCATTCTATTACTCTGTGTCTTTTGATTGGTGCATTCAGCCCATTAACATTTAGGGTGACTATTGAAAGATATGTACTTATTGCCATTGCAGGCTTTAAATTCGTGGTTATGAAAGGTTCAAGGTTAGCCTCTTTAGTATCTTACTGCCTAACTTAGCTCGCTTTTTGAGCTGTTATATACACTGTCTGGAGATTCTTTTCTTCTCTCCCTTCTTATTCCTCCTCCTATATTCTTCATATGTTGAGTGTTTTGTTCTGTGCTCTTTCTAGGAGTGCTCGCATCTAGAGCAGTCCCTGTAAGATGTCCTGTAGAGGTGGTTTGTGGGAAGCAAATTCCCTCAGCTTTAGTTTGTCTGGGAATTGTTTAATCCCACCATCATATTTAAATGATAGTCGTGCGGGATACAGTATCCTTGGTTCAAGGCCCTTCTGTTTCATTGCATTACATATATCATGCCATTCTCTTCTGGCCTGTAAGGTTTCTGTTGAGAAGTCTGATGATAGCCTGATGGGTTTTCCTTTATAGGTGACCTTTTTCTCTCTAGCTGCCTTTAAAACTCTTTCCTTGTTCTTGATCTTTGCCATTTTAATTTTGATGTGTCTTGGTGTTGTCCTCCTTGGATCCTTTCTGTTGGCGGTTCTGTGTATTTCTGTGGTCTGTTCGATTATTTCCTCCCCCAGTTTGGGGAAGTTTTCAGCAATTATTTCTTCCAAGATACTTTCCATCCCTTTTCCTCTCTCTTCTTCTTCTGGTACCCCTAAAATACGGATATTGTTCCTTTTGGATTGGTCACCCAGTTCTCTTAATATTGTTTCATTCCTGTAGATCCTTTTATCTCTCTCTATGTCAGCTTCTATGTGTTCCTGTTCTCTGGTTTCAGTTCCATCAATGGCCTCTTGCATCCTATCCATTCTGCTTATAAACCCTTCCAGAGTTTGTTTCATTTCTGTAATCTCCTTTCTGGCATCTGTGATCTCCCTCTATACTTCATCCTGTATCTCTTGCGTATTTCTCTGCATCTCTATGAGCATGTTTATGATTTTCATTTTGAATTCTTTTTCAGGAAGACTGGTTAGGTCTGTCTCCTTCTCTGGTGTTGTCTCTGTGATCTTCGTCTGCCTGTAGTTTTGCCTTTTCATGGTGATAGGAATAGTTTGCAGAGCTGGAACGAGTGATGCCTGGAAGAACTCTCCTTCTTGTTGGTTTGTGGCCCTCCTCTCCTGGGAGAACAGCGACCTCTAGTGGCTTGTGCTGGGTAGCTGTGCGCAGAGCGGGGCTTCTGCTTCCTGCCCGGCTGCTATGGAGTTTATCTCCGCTGTTGCTGTGGGCGTGGCCTGGCTCGGGCCTATGCTCCAAAGTGGTGGAGTCGCGTTGGAGCAGGAGCTGCTGGGAGGCTATTTATCTCCCTAAGGGGCCTCCCTGCTCCCTGCAGCCCAGGGGATTAGGGTGCCCAGAGATCCCCGGAGTCCCTACCTCTGGATTTAGTGTCCCGCCCTGCCCCTTTAAGACTTCCAAAAAGCACCCGCCAAAACAAAACCACAAAAAAAAAAAAAAAATTTTTTTTAAATTAAAAAAATAAAAAATAAAAGTAAATAAAAAATGGCCACTCGTTTTTCTTCATTCTCCCGCGCCAGCCTCAGGCATCTGCTCACCGGTCTTCCTGCCCTGTTTCCCTAGTATTGGGGTCCGTATCTCTTTAAGATTTCCAAAAAAAAGCGTTTGTGAAAAAAAAAAATTGGCTGCTCACTTTTCTTTTGTTCTCCGGTGCCATCCTCCGATACCCGCTCAACAGTCTTGCTGCCCTGTTTCCCTAGTATTGGGGTCCCTGTCCTTTTAAGGCTTTCAAAAAGCGCTCGCCAAAACAAAACAGCAAAAAAAAAAAAAAAAAAAAAATTGCCGCTTGCTTTTCTTATGTCCTCCGGCGCCAGGCCTCCGGTACCCTCTCACTGTTCTTGCTGCCCTGTTTCCCTAGTATCCAGGGCCTCGCGCACGAACTGTGTCTGTGCTCTGGTGCGCATGGCTGGGGCCTGGTGTTCAGCAGTCCTGGGCTCCGTCTCCCTCCCGCTCTGCCTACTCTTCTCTCGCCGGGAGCTGGGGGGAGGGGCGCTTGGGTCCCACTGTTCCAGGGCTTGTATCTTACCCCCTTTACGAGGCACTGGGTTCTCGCAGGTGTGGATGTGGTCTGGCTGTTGTCCTGTGTCCTCTGGTCTTTATTCTAGGAAGAGTTGTCTTTGTTATTTTTTCATAGATGTATGTGGTTTTGGGAGGAGATTTCTGCTGCTCTACTCACGCCGCCATCTTGGCTCCTCCCCCTTTCCATTATTTCTTTAAGGTTCATTGATGTTGTAGCATGTATCAGAGCTTCATTCCTTTTTATGACTGAGTAATATTCCATTGTATGCACCACTTTTTGTGTACACTCATCTGTGGGTGGACACTTGGGTTCTTTCTTCCTTCTGGCTACTGTGAATAATGCTGATAAGAGCATTGACATACAATTATTTGTTGAAGTCCCTGTTTTCCATTCTTTTGGGTATATATCTAGGATTAGAATTGCTGGGTCATATGGTAGTTCTATATTTAGCTTTTGAGGAACTGCCAAACTATTTTCTACAGTAGCTGCACCATTGTATATCCCCACCAGCAATGTATGAGTATCTCAATTTATCTACATTCTTGGTAGCACTTATTTACCTTTTTTTTTTCATTATAGGCATCCTGGTAGGTTTGAAGTAATACTGTGATTTTGATTTGTATTTCCCTAATGATTAATGATGTTGAGCATCTTTTCATGTGCTTACTGGCTATTTATATGTCTTCTCTGGAGAACTGTCTTTTCAAGTCCTTTGCCCGTTTTTAAATTGTGTTGTCTTTGGGTTGTTGAGTTGTAGGAGTTCTGTATATGTTGTAAATAATAAACATTTACTATATACATGATAGGCAAATTCTCCTGTTCTGTCATTGTCATTTTACTTTCTTGATCATGTCCTTTGATCCACAAAAGCTTTCCATTTTGAAGTCCAGTTTATCTTTTTTTCGTTTGTTGCTTTTGCTGCTATTGTCACAACTAAGAATCCATTTTCAAATCCAAGGTCATGCAGATTTACTCTCATGTTTTCTTATTAGAGTTTTAGTGCTTATATTTAGGTCACTGACCCATATTAACATTTATATATGGTATAAGTACCTACTGCATTCCTTTATATGGTGGGAATCCACTTTCCCAGCAATAGAAGAGACTGTTCTTCATTGAATGGACTTGACATCCTTGTCAATAATCAATTGGCCATAGATGTGTTTATTTCTAGACTTTCAGTTCTATTCCATTGGTCTATCTTTTTGCCAGTACCACTGTAAGCTGGTTTTAATTAATGACATTTACCACGTGAAAATTATTGTGTGTCAAATAACAAAGCTACTAAATATCATAAGCCAAAATAATACTAATAAAAATATAGCCTAAACATAATTATATCAGAATTTGAAAAAAGACAGACTTTTTGTTGGCTGACAATGAGGCTCAAATATGGGTCTGGAAGTAACAAATGATTATATGTGTTCATTACTTGACCATTTATGAAAAGGATTTCACAGTAAAATTGTTCTTTTTTAAAACTAATAATGAAGAATGAAGTCTATCTCCATGTAAAAGTTGGTTTTGTTTTCTTTTGTTGAACTTCAAATAACCATTCACAGATTTCATTTTTAACTGAAATGAAATATTTCCTCCTTGCTCTTGATGCTTGTTAAACATCACAAAAATTCCTTACACATTGGAGGAGAAAAAGATGGCAGCATGAGTAGTGTGGCGGAAATCTCCTCCCAAAGCCACATATATTTTGAAAATACTGCAAATACAACTATTCCTAAAAGAGTGACCAGAGGTAGCAGTACCCCAGCCAGTCTACATCTGGGAGAAGTCAACATCTCATGGAAAAGGGTAAAGTGAAAAGCTGTGACCCAGCAGGACCTGAGCACTCCCCCCACCCCAACTCACTCGCTGGAGGAAAAGAATCAGAGCTGGGAGGGATTGGAAGCACAGGACTGCTAAATAACCAGCACTAGAAATCTACCCTGGGAGCACAGACTCACATTGCATGGTGCTCTGGAGATTAGAGGAGTTGAGGAGCAAGGTCTGAGACTAGGACTGTGAACAGGTTCCCACAACTGACTGCCCTGGGGACAAAAGAAAAGCAGGTGCTTTAAGTCTTAAAGGGGCACGGGTTTTACAGGTGGACAAAATTGTCCTGGCACACTCATCCCAGCAGGCTGGGAACCTTCAGGAGCTTTAGGTGCCCTATCCCCCTTGTTGGCAGTGCAGCCCTGAGGCTCCTCACCACGATAAGCAGCCTGCCTTTCCTTTGTCCATGACTGCACCTGCATGCAAACCAGCTGTCTGCGCCATTGCTGCAGACTGGCAGGAGAGCAGCCCCGCCTACAGCAACCACACAGTTTAATGCAGAAGCTTCTCCCTGCACGAGGCTAACTGGCCCAGACCCAGAGGCTGCTCCCTGCACGTGATTGACCAGCACAGACAGCGGAGACAGGCGCTGAGACCAGGAGCCATGAAGGGGCTTTGTTCTTCTGAGAGAACATGTGCTGCTTGCCTGTGACCCCCGCCAGTGCCCTATGCCATTCCGAGGGCTGCCCTTCCCACATCAGCCTAGGGATTAAACCAGAGGATGCTCCCTGAGTGCGGTTGACCAGCACAGAGAGTGGAGACAGGTGTGGAGACTGGGAGGCACGGAAGGGCTCTGTTCTCACGGCAGAACACACGCCACTTGCCTGCGATCTCCACCAGTGCCCTATGCCATCCTGAGGGTTGCACCACCCACAGCAGCTAAGGGAATTAACCCAGAGGCTCCTCCCTGTGTCCGGTTAACTGGCACAGACAGTGGAGACAGGCATTGATCTGGGAGCCAAAAAAGGGCTTTGACCTTGCAGCAGACACATGCTCCTCTCGTGTGCAACCACTGCCATCACCCTAGGCCATCTCGAGGGCCGCCCTGCCCACGGCAGCTAAGGGGATTAACCAGAGGCTGCTCCCTGTGCACAGTTAACTGACACAAACAGTGAAGACAGGCACAGCGACCGGCAAGCAGGAGGGACAACCACTTGCTGGCAACCACTCCCATTTCTCCAGGACCATGAAAAGGCAGAAGAACCTCGTTTAATCCAAAAATCCTTCAAACACCAGAAAGAGGGCTCGGTGAGACTGAAATCACCAATATTCCTTAAACAGAATTCAAAATAAAAGTCATAAGCATGCTGATGGAGCTAAGAAAAATATTCAAGAGCTAAGGGACGAATTCAGGAGGTAGATAACATAAATGAAACACTGAGGGGATTTAAAAGCAGATTAGATGAGGTAGAGGAAACCATTAATGGAATAGAACCCAGAGAACAGGAATACAGAGAAGCTGAGGCACAGAGAGAAAAAAGGATCTCTAGAAATGAAAGAATATTAAGAGAACTGTGTGACCAATCCAAACGGAACAATATTCGCAATATAGGGGTACCAGAAGAAGAAGAAGAGAGAAAAAGGGATAGAAAGTGTCTTTGAAGAAATAATTGCTGAAAACTTCCCCAATCTGGGGAAGGAAATAGTCTTTCAGGCCATGGAAGTTCACAGATATCCCAACACAAGGGACACAAGGAAGACACCACCAAGACATATAATAATTAAAATGGCAAAGATCAAGTAAGGACAGAGTATTAAAAGCAGCCAGAGAGAGAAAAAAGATCACCTACAAAGGAAAACCCATCAGGCTATCATCACACTTCTCAACAGAAACCTTACGGGCCAGAAGGGAATGGCATGATGTATTTAATGCAATGAAGCAGAAGGGTCTCGAACCAAGAATACTCTATCCAGCAAGATTATCATTTAAATTTGAAGAAGGGATTAAACAATTCCAAGACAAGCAAAAGTTGAGGGAATTTACCTCCCAATAACCATCTCCACCGTGTATTTTAAAGGGACTGCTCTAGATGGAAGTGCTCCTAAGGCTTAAATAGCTGTCACCAGAGAATAAAACCACAGCAAAGAAAGTAGACCAACTAAATACTAACCAAATGCAAAATTAAATCAGCTACCCACAAAGTCAGTCAAGGGATACACAAAGAGTACAGAATATGACACCTAACATATAAAGAGTGGAGGAGGAAGAAAAAGAAGGGAGAGAAAAAAGAATCATCAGACCATGTTTGTAATAGTGTAATTAGTGAGTTAAGGTAGACTGCTAGATAGTGAAGAAGCTCCCCTTGAACCTTTGGTAACCATGAATCCAAAGTCTGCAATGGCAAAAAGTACATATCTATCGATATTCACCATAAATGTAAATGGTCTGAATGCATCAATCAAAAGACACAGTTACAGAATGCATAAAAAAGCAAGACCCATCTATATGCTGCCTACAAGAGACTCACTTCAAACCCAAAGACATACACAGACTAAAAGTGAAGGGATGGAAAAAGATATTTCATGCAAACAATAGGGAGAAAAAGCAAGTGTTGCAGTACTTGTATCAGACAAAATAGACTTCAAAATGAAGAAAGTAACAAGAGATAAAGAAGGACATTACATAATGATAAAGGGGTCAGTCCAACAACAGGATATAACCACTATAAATATCTACATACTCAACACAGGAGCACCTACATATGTGAAACAAATAATAAAATTAAAGGGGGAAGTAGAATGCAATGCATTCATTTTAGGAGACTTCAACACACCACTCACTCTAAAGGACACATCAACCAGGCAGAAAATAAGTAAGGACACAGAGGCACTGAACAACACATTAGAACACATGGACCTAACAGACATCTATAGAACATTCCACCAAAAGCAGCAGGATACACATTCTTCTCAAGTGCGTGCACATGGAATATTTTCCAGAATAGACCACATACTAGGCCATAAAAAGAGCCTCAGCAAATTCAAAAAGACTGAAATTGTACCAACCAACTTCTCAGATCACAAAGGTATAAAACTAGAAATAAATAGTACAAAGAAAACAAAAAAGGCTCACAAACACATGGAGGCTAAACAACATGCTCTTAAATAATCAATGGATCAATGACCAAATTAAAACAGAGATCAAACAGTATATGGAGACAAATGGAAACAACAGTGCAATGCCCCAACTTGTGTGGTTTGCAGCAAAGGCAGTTCTAAGAGGAAAGTATATAGCAATACAGGCTTATTTAAAGAAGGAAGAAAAATCCCAAATGAATAGTCTAAATTCACAATTATTGAAACTGTAAAAAGAACAAATGAGGCCCAAAGTCTGTAGGAGAGACATAATAAAGATTAGAGAAGAAATAAATAAAATTGAGAAGAATAAAACAATAGGAAAAAATTAATGAAACCAAGAGCTGGTTCTTTGAGAAAATAAACAAAATTGATAAACCCCTAACCAGACTTAGCAAGAAAAAAAGACAATCTGCACACATAAACAGAATAAAAAATGTGAAAGGGAAAATCACTAAGGACATCACAGGAATACAAAGAACTATTAGAGAATACTATTATTATGATCATTACTATTATTAGAGAAAAATTATATGCTAACAAACTGGATAACCTAGAAGAAATGGACAACTATCTAGAAAAATACAACCTTCCAAGACTGACCCACAAAGAAAGAGAAAATCTGAACAGAACAATTAGCAGCAATGAAATTGAATTGGTTATCAAAAACTACCCAAGAACAAATCCCCTGAACCAGATGGCTTCACCGCTGAGTTTTATCAGACATTTAGTGAAGACATAATACCAATCCTCTTTAAAGTTTTCCAAAAAACAGAAGAGGATGGAATACTTCCAAATTCACTCTATGAAGCCAGCATCACTCTAGTACCAAAAGCAGGCAAAGACACCACAAAAATGAAAACTACAGACCAATATCCCTGATGAACATAGATGCAAAAATAGTCGACAAAATATTAGCAAACAATTAAAAAATACATTAAGAGGAGTGTATATCATGATGAAGTGGGATTCATCCCAGAGATGCAAGGATGGTACAACATTCGAAAATCCATCAACATCATCCACTCTATCAATAAAAAGGACAAAGATTACATCATCTTCATAGATGCCAAAAAAGCATTCAACAAAATTCAACACGCGTTCATGATAAAAACTCTCAACAAAATGGGTATAGAGGGCAAGTACCTCAACATAATAAAGGCCATATATGACAAACCCACAGCCAACATCATACTCATCAGTGAGAAGCTGAAAGCTTTTCCTCTAAGATCGGGAACAAGACAAGGATGCCCACTGTCCCCGCTTTTATTCACAACTGTATTAAAAAGAATAAAATACCTACGAATAAATCTAACCAAGGAAGTGAAAGACCTATACCCTGAAAACTACAAGACACTCTTGAGAGAAATTAAAGCGGACACTAATAAATGGAAATTCATACCATTCTCTTGGGTGGGAAGAATTAATATTGTCAAAATGGCCATCCTGCCTAAAGCAATCTACAGATTCAATGCAATCCCTACCAAAATACCGCACATTCTTCAATGAACTGGAACAAATAGTTCTATAATTCATATGGAATGGATGGTGACTGTAATGGGGTATGTGGTGGGAACTTGATAATGGGGGGAATCTAGTAACCACAATGTTGCTCATGTGATTGTATGTTATTTTAATGATACCATAATAAAAAAATAAAGGAAAAAAAATTCCTTACAGAAGAAGTTGAAATCTGCAGCCTAATATTCATTTCTTTTCTGTGATTTGCAGGACATGATTTTTTCATAGAACTCCAGAACCTTTTAATGGGCAGATCAGGATATCTCATCTTGAGCATATAATCAGATCTTCCTTCTCAAAGTCAAGTTCTCAGCCTGAGCAGAAGATGAAGAGAAAGCATCCCTCGTTCAGTCTTACACTCTTTTGAAAAGAAGGGAAAATGCCATTAGATTTTGCTATTTCATTTTGTTCGTCTAGGTCAGCAGGACTTGAGATTTGTAATTATCTTTTTTCCTTCTCCAGCCCAAAGCAAGTAGCAATAGGAACAATGTTATGATTTTCTTTTGTCACATGATTTTCTCCCCAAAATCTTGTCACTTTAAGTCAAAATGGCTTTTCTAAGATCTTGCAGAGCATTGCTCAGCTGTTCTATGTATGGGATGCAAATGTTTGCTGAGTTGGCTTGTTTCAGCAGCCATTCTCCATTCTTCCAGCCCTTAGCATAATGTGGCCTGTGGTGTGTGTGGAAGCACTCCTGTAATTCACCTTGCAGCTTGCACACCTGCTGAGACCTCATCATGAGGCCCGAGATTCTTGTGCTTCTTGTCCATGTTTTTATGTCTTTAAAAATTTTTGAGTGAAGATGTTTTTGTTTAGTAAGGTTAATCATTTTTTTTGCTTCAAAGAGAACTCTTCATTTCATCTCCCAGAGCTTTTGATTCTAACATCTCTGTGAAGGAAACACAGTGCTATGAAGTCAGGTTTTATTTTTATTTATTTATTTAAAATAAGAGTGCCGAATCTTCACATGGAGCCACCTGCTGATGGGACATTGTCAGTACAGGTGACAACATGATCCCTCCAAGATAGACCTTTTGTTCCCAGATACGAGGACAAAACATTAAATATCATGTCCTTTGCTGGCTTTGGCAGTACTCTGTATCAAAAAAAGTTTTCTTGATTTTATCACTTAAAAAAATCTTACAACATATATAAATACATAATATATATGTAGAATATAATCTTACAAATATTACAGTTGATGAACTCTGTTGACTCACCAATTTGGATAGGGAAAGTTGTTTTTCTGTTTGTTATATAGGTATTTAACATCACATGACATGTCAGTGTGTTGACTTACTGCTATTGTGCTGCAGAGCTTAGAAGGTTTCCCTCATCTCATAGAAGCATTTTACTCAGCATAATTTTATATTCTGGCCTTTATTAGGATCTCTGTAATTGGGTGGCTTTCCCTTTTCTGGTCAGTAAGTTCTGCTACTATATAACTTGCTACTTCAGCCTTTTCACTGTTTACAATTTTTAAAAACAAAAACTTTATGTTTGCTTGAGATTCCAATAATATCTTTAATTTGTCACATAACTATAATTTGTAGTTAACTCTTTTGAATATTTCTGGAGTCATTGCTGTACTTCTAAAGTTGTTTTACACAGACGTTAAATGGAATACAATCATTAGGATTACCAGCGCATGTATAAAATAATTGATAAGTAGTTTTCACTGTGAAGATGGGGTTTTGTGCCTCTTGTTCACTATTTTAGTGAAATGACTTGCAGAATACAATTCTTCATTACTAATCTTACCAGAATTATGCACTAGCCCTCCTCTTGCAGTTCATCCTCAAAAATTGTCACATTAGATTATCAGGTATACTGAGAAAATACAAATGTTACTATGTAAGATTTAAGAACATAAAAAATAAGTGAGAAAATTACAGAAGTTTCACAATATAGATCCCTTGAAATTTATTTAGTCCATGTTTTGGGACATTTATACAAATAGTAAAGCATTAGGATGGGAGTAACTGGGGTGTAAAGTTTTTTCATTAAGATTAAAATTTCCTTCCAGTTTTTCATTACAATTGTAGAGCTTGTTTGCTCCTCTAGGGCACTTGGCACTGCATAGGAAGGGGGTTAGGGTTGGTAATTTGAAAGAGAAAGGCTGATGTTCATCAGTTTACTTTACCATGCACCCTGTGCCAGACAGGCTTCAGTCATCAAGGCAAAATAATCAGATGAGCATCGCCTTATTGTACACTCACTATCATATAGCTGGTTTCTAACAAACTTGTTAGTTGCCATGATTGCTGCCATTGCTTGGTGCAGAAAAGTAAATAATAAAAGGAAACAAAATTTCTCCCCCAATCATTAGCTCTCAATAGCTTGTGGGCCCCAAGTTGAGAAATGCTGGCCTAGACTCTGGCACCTCTGCATACACTGCTGTAGAACTAAACTTGCCTGTGGAATCAGGTGGCCTTTGCCTAACTTTCTATGATATAATAATTTATAGGAGATATGTATTTGGCCATTCAGGTGACCAAAGTATATTTCTCATATTTCTCACATATACTCACTGTGGTCTACATCCACAGTTCCTAAAAATGCTTCAGAGCCCTAAATGTGAAATGGGTGTCTTGTTATTACAGAAGATGACTTTTGAACCATACCCGAGGGGCTGGTTGCCAAGAGGACCAACCATTGATTAAAGGGTTAGGAATTATAGCTTTCCTTTATCCCCTCAATCTCTGAGGAGGGAAGAGGGAATAAAGGCTGGAGGTTGAATCAGCCAATGGCAGTAACTCAGTCTGTCATGCCTATGTAATTGAAGCCTTCTTAAAAATGAAGAGAACAGCTTTGTAGCTCTTTTCCTTTTCAGAGAGCTTCCATGCTTGGGGAACATGAACACTTGGGGAACATCTACCCAGGTCCCAAACTCTAAGAGGAGAGAAGCTCTTTTGTTCAGTACCTTGTCCTATGCGTCTTTTTATCTGGTTGTTTATTTGTATCCTTTAATAAACTGGTAAGTGTGTTTCCCTGAGTTCTGTGAGGCACTGGAGCAAATTAATTGAACCTAAAGAGCTGGTCCTTGGAACCTCCAGGTCCTTGGAACCTCCAATATGCAGCTGGTTGTTCAGAAGCACAGGCGACAGCCTGGGGCTTGCAACTGGTATCTGAAGTGTAGGGAGTGAGGAACAGCCTTGTGGGACTAAATCCTTGACCTGGGAAATCTGATGCTATCTCTAGGTAGCCTGGGTCAGGATCAAGTCAGGACACTACTGTTGTCCAGGAATTGCTTGGCATTGTATGTTGGGGAACCCTCCCCCTATGTTGGAATTGTGTCTGGAAATCCAAATTTATTTTCATTCTTCTAAATCACAAATGATGAGATTGAGAGAGGTAGATTAAATCACATCTGGAACCCTAGCATCAGAGGAGGTCTAGGAAATGGTTTTTTAAAATAAAGCTTTCAAGCTCCTGTAGTACAGGAAGACACACAAGAAGGAAATTGGGATAGTGTTTGTGTCACTGTATTGCCCATATTGTTGGATTTTTCAAAATGAAGACCTGCTGACTTGTGTAGTAAAGTTTTCTTAAAACAAGTCTTTAAAGTATTTGTTCATTTTAAAATTATTATCTATAATGTGTTGGCACTATTTTAGATATGTGGGAGGCATTTATTGAGCAAAACAGAGATTTCTGCCCTCCTGGAGCTTTAATTCCATTGGCAAGAGATAGTAAACAAAATGCATAGTTAAATGTCTGGTTTACAAGGTGATTGAAAAGAGTCAAATAGTGACCACTGAGATATTAATACTGAACCATGTGATTTGTAATGTGGCATATATCAAGAACATTGGGTTGCTACCCCTTTTTCCTTAAAACCTTCAGGAAATGAAGAAACCCTTTTGGTTGCTGTTGTAGTCATCACTGGTGATAAGCTGGTTAGGGTCTGGGATGAATTTGACTACAGGATTGATATATATGGTATGAGGGGGTATATAGTGAGCATTTGTAAGTTTATATGACTGAACTGATGGTTCCCTTAAAAACTCATTTTGACACATGTTCATATATAATTAGTTATTGAATAGTACAGTTTTGAGACTGTTCAGTTATTTTTTATTCTAGTCACCCTGTATTAGAAGGTGATAAGTGCTCTGAAAAAAGACAATGTAGATTTAGCCACGGGACTGTGGGCATGCTGACAGCATTCATTGTAGGGTTTTGAGCAGTGTGGTGACAAGATTTAGCTAAGGTTTTTTTCCCCTTTTTCTTTCCCCCAAGGTTTTAAAAGGATCAGTGAGGATGTTGTGTTGACAGTGGATTGTAGGAGCAAAAGGTGTAAGGGAGACCTAGTTAGGATTGGCTTGACCATAGTGGTAGATATGGTGAAAGTGAACCAATTCTTGGTATATTTTGAAAGTAGAGTGATCAGGACTCTCTGATGGATTTCATTTAGGAGTCAAGGAGGAAGTTAAGGTTTTGGACTGAGCAATTGGAGAATTGTCTTCACAGTTGGGGAAAGCTGAAGTTAGAGCACACTTGGAAGGGAAGGAGATCAATTTGGATATGTTGAGTTTGTATTGTTAAAGATCCATGTGGAGCGGTTGAGTAGTCATGAGACTGGATGATATCATCCACGAAAAGCCTGCAGTTGGAAAAGGATAAGAAAGGACTCAGCCTTGGGACATTCCAGTAAAGAAGTAGGCAGAAAACAGTATGGCCAAATGAAAATGTTTCCAAGAAGAGGAAGTGGTCAGCTCCATCTGATGCTGCTGATAGGATGAGTAAGATGAAGACTGAGAATTGACAATTGATTGCATTTAGTAACACAGAGGTCACATTGGTGATGACGAGAGCAGCGTTGATGAAGTGATGGAGCAGTGTGGGGATAACGACTGGAGTGTGTTTAAGAGAGACTGGGAAGAGAGGACTTGTTGACAGACTGTGTGAACAACTTTTTGCTTTCAGAAGGGGAGAGAAATGGGACAGTAGCTCAGTGGGGAAATGGGAGCAGGAAAGAGTTTTTCCCTTAAGAGACAGAAATAGCAACATGATTTTATGGTGATGAACATGACCAAATAAAGAGGAATGAGTAGATTATACCTAAATCCCATGGTTAGTTTTTATAGTTACCCCCTTGCATACAGTCTCAACTCCTTTGCCTCTTCCTTGCTTTGGCACACTTGGTTGGCAAAGCCACAAACTTGCTGAAATGCAGCACTCTGTTTTGGTGCCTGCTTCTTCTATTACACCATACTATAATGAGCACAAACTTTCTTAGCAAAGCAGTTTGTCATTTTCTCTGAGGCACTCTAGCCTCAGACTTCAGCAATAAAAAGCGACTGTCAGGGACACACTGGCTTAGCCCTAGGATAGTGGAATTGAGAGCTGGCCCTTTTCCTGGGGACTCTTGAGTTCCAGAAAGCAGAGGTCTTTGAGGTTGTCAATTTCCTTAGTGAAGATTATTTGCCAGGAGTTCTGTGACTGGCTATGAACACCTTCCACAATGGTGAGGCATGGGAATATAGAGAAGTTATTTGTAATTACAAGCTTTAGTTAGCTGTTTAGTAGCTGCCTCCTCTGTTTGTCTTTGGTCTTTCCAAGCCCAGGGTTCCAGGTTTCCTGAGTTCTTCTGGACAGTGCAGTCCTTTCCTCTCCTTTGTTTTCCCTTTTGTCACTGTGGGCTTAAATATAACTTTATTTCTTTACTGTCTACTTTAATATAGTTCTGTGAGGGAGAGGAAGTAGCATCTCTGGTTAAACTATTATTTTGTATTTACTGGAAATTTAAATCATTTCTTAATTGTTGAAGTACAATTGGTGCAACATTAACCTTTTCAACTCTGTCAACTCTAGAAAGAGTCATAGTAAACTCATGAGATGTGCTGTTAATGTAGCTTTAGAGAAAGACCTACCATTCAATAAGTAACTTAATTAACCTGTTTATATCAGGAGCAGTGCTTTTGAAAACATAGAATTTCCTCCCTTTTGGATATGTGATTCTCAATTAATTTGAAAATTGGAAAAAGTTACTTTGACTTTACAGTCATTAAAAAAATAGTCAATTGAAAGAATGGTTAGTGATTTAAAATTTCTTACCAACTTTAAAAATACTTCATGTAATTTTTGTACATAGTTTTAAATGTTTCCTCTTGTGTGTAATTGAGTTAATGAGAACATTGAAAAAAAATCATGTGTCTTTCATTGAAGTAAAAGTTCTTCCTTAATTGAGGAAAAACATCCAGAATACTTATATCTGCTAGATCTATTATGTGTAACAGTTTGAAGTCTTTTCTTTTGCATGTGTGTTTTCATTTGAGTATAGCATTACTAAGTATTGCATAACTAAGTGATTAACTTGTTGAACTGGGAGTAATTTTTTTTGTTTTGCTTTCTAGTGCTGCCATAAAATTCTGCTTCAGTAATCATTAAAATATAAATTAAAAAATACTTAGGGTGTTTTTTGGGTGAATTGTTCCAAAATAAATCAAAACATAATGAAAATTGTGTGAATCAAGATTTAAGGTTTTAAAATGTATACTATGTCCTTTCTAAAGATGAAACAGTATTGATTGAAGGAAACTATGCATTTAAAAATATTGAGATGATGTTATAGAAGGTTTTTACTCTGTGAAACCAATTTGTTACTGTAAAGTGCTCTCTCATGTAGAAATAATCATACATATTTACATGTATTTGCTATGTGAATGGTGGACAGTAAGTAATCATAGGAGGCTGTGGTCAGTTTGAGTATTTTAAGGAATATTAGAACAGGAAGGATAATTTGAACTATCTCAAGAGAAATTAGAAATCTTATCATTAGATTATAAATGATTATGTTAGTTTTTGTAGCTCCCAGGATATTGATAACATTTTTCTGGCTGATTATGGGTAATTTATTAGAAGTCACACATTGCCCCTTGAAGTTAATTACCAGAAGCATGTAAAACTCAAATATTGTCCTGTAGTTTCCAGTGTTATATGTTGCCCATAATAAAAACTTTTAGTTGTGTGGCTTTTATGACATCTACTATATAGAAAACAGAATTGTGTGTTTAGTATCATTACTATTTTTCTTTTAGATTATTTGCGATGGTGAAATGAAGTAACTCAAGATGAGCAAGTTAAAAGTGATATCAGAGAAAAGGTACTGTACCTCTAAATACCAATATGTATGAATTACAGAAATAATACATGAGGTGGTTTTTTGAAGCTCATTACTTAAAAAATACTTACTTTTAAATAATAGTATATTATATTTATATTTTGTTAATATTTATTAATGTTTAACTTTTCAGCTAAGCAGGAGGTAGCAAACTATAAGCAGGAGAGGAGGCAGCAAACTATTACCATGGGCCACATCTGGCCCACCTCTAGTTTTTTTATGGCCCTTGAGCTAAGAATGGTTTTCACATTTCTAAATGGTTGGGGGGAGGAAATAAAAATAATAATATTTTATGACATATGAAAATTATGTGAAATTCACATTTCTGTGTACTTAACATAAGGTTTTGTTGCAACATAGCTATGCTCCGTTACTTTTATTTTGTCTGAACACTTTTGCATTACAATGGCAGAGTTGAATGAGTAGTTGTGACAGACACTGACTGTAAGGCTTTCAGTGCCTAAAATGCATGCAATACATGGGTTTAACTGACCCCTGAGTTAAAGCATCATCTTTATTAAAGCTCTTATGTGCCAATAATTGTCCTTAGCTTTGATTTTACTGTGGATTCTTTCAGTTAAAAGTCAGACAAAGTTGATTGATTCTGTTTTGGAGTTTTCTTAGCTAAATTGCTTAACTATGTTAAGTCTCCGTTTTCTCACCTATAAAATGAGTTTAATAGTAATGCTGTTACTGTAAAGTTGTGAAGACTAAGTATTGTATTGCATGGCCAACTCTGTAAATGACAGCTTATTAATATTGATAATAATCAGAGTATCTGCTTTGAGCAGTGTTGTATGTTGTATTAACATTTTTACAACTTTACATTTACAGGTATGCTTTGATTCTGTTTTATAATGAAAAGTATACACACATTTAAAATTTAGATTTTTTCCTTAGGTTTTCCAGTTATTAATTACTTAATACATTGTAACAAATTTCATTGTTCAATGTTCGTATAGTTTCTATGGGAAAATAATTAGGCATTGTTTGTGTTTTAAAAGGGGGTACTAAGCCTTACTTTTTGGATTAGGTCAAACAAGTAATGCTATTTCTAAGTTATCTAAAATTATTATATTGTTGTTCATAAGAATATGAAGTGATAGTTGGAAAACCTCTGGCCCCTAAGATTGGGTTTCATTTTATTCTCCTGAAATATATTTTATTGGATATTTACTGTTATTTTTGTTGTTTTAAGCAAGCTAAATTGGGATCACTGCAAATGATCTTTATCTAAATAAAGGAAATTATGATTTTCAGTAATACTTATCATACTGCTCTGTGAAGAAAGCTGAATGCAATAAGATAAATTGAGATAGAAAGGGTCAAGGTCTTTCTCCTCCCTTCCTGTGTAGTACAGTGTATCGAGACTGATTGTGTCTGAGAGCTCACAAAAAAATGTCTTCCAGGATCTAAGAAGGGGGGGGAATAAATTTAGGTATTACCTTGAATTTTTTTCTTAACACACTAATTTCCACAGAAAATCTATTATATGCTTTCTGTATCTTCAGAGGCTTCTATAGATGCTCTTTTTGGTTTTTTTTTATAGATTTATTTCTCAGCTATGAGGTATCTCTTAAAATACTCTTATGTATGTAGCTTGGCACTAAATCTGTGACAGTACAAAAGAAACATAAATAAAACACGTAATAATAGAGTGCTTTGCAGAAAATGAGTGTTGAATGTGTTCTGAGAAATGAGCCCTATTCTCCTTTTACACAAAGCTTGCAACCTGATGAAAAGAGAATCTGTGAACAAATGCAGTATGGTGATTTAAGCAGCATCACAGTGAAGTGTTAGACTTCATAGAAGTGAGGCCCGTAGAGTTAGAAAATGAGATTCTCATGTAAGTAGTGTTATTTGTGTGGAAAGCTTGAAGAGGCAAGGCTGGCCTGAGATTTTCTTACTTTATAGCAAATCTGTTAATTTCGCTCAGCAGTATTTTGTAGTTTTCAGTGTAGCAACCTGGTCTTTCAGGTTGTTAGATTTATTCCTGTTTTCCACAAAAATAACAGCTCTTTGGAGGTCCAAAGTAATTTTTACGAGTATAAAAGTATCATGAGGTCAAAAACAGTTGAGAACTTTTGACTTAGCCTATGCTGACTTCTATATAAAAGCTTAAAATGGGACTGAAAATGTGGTTTTATCAGAGTGACCAAACTCTTGTTACTGATTTGGGGGCAGGTTAGCAGTTAGCCACAAATACCTAAAATTCTGGAAGAATATGACCAGAGAAGTTACAAAAAATAATGAATGTAAAATAATTTACATTTAATTGATTTTGTTGAAGGAATTTAAAGGGCAACTTGATTAATTATTGTTGATGCTAGTATATAATTACGTAGTTTAAAATTTTAACAAGATTTTACTGGCTGTGTTTAACAAGTCACTTGGTAGTATTGAGCTAGAATTTATTGTTAAAGAAGGCTTTATTGCATTTAATTATTATATAAGAAGTAGTCAGAGAAATAGTTGTTCTCTTCCTTTTAGAAGAATGTTGTTTTTCAGACTTATGTATTTAAATATTTAACTTTTTCTACAAAAGAATGCTAATGAAATTATTTTTCATTGTCCTTTGATTCATGATGGAGGAGAATAAAGTGTGTTCATTATTTTGAGAGAAACAGTAAAAGTGTGATGAAAGCACAACAATAAAAAATAGTAAAGAAAAAAGTTAAAGAGTTATAAATGAGGAACAAACATTAATGAAATATAATGTGCATTTTGGAAATTAAGCCGTACTTATTTAAAACAAAATCTTATGTTCTTTGAGTCTTGTTTAAGCCTAAATATAGTGTTATGGATATTTTTCTGTCAGATGTTTTTATCTTATTTATGAGGACATCTTTATTACCTGCATTTGATTTGCATTTAAGGTGAAAAAGGTAGTAAAATTTATTTATAATGTGAAGTTATTGTTGCTCTTGCAGTTGTTTGGGAAATTATGTTTTGCAAAGATAATGTCTGTATGTCCTTTGGACTTTGGTGCTATTCCCCAAATTAATGTTTTTAGGAAAATAGCTCTAAGACTGAGTGTAAACTCAAAAGAAGTCAAAATAGGAGGAGACCAGTTTAGTGGAGTAAATATTTGAGTAATAATGTCTTTAAAATATACATTTGAAAATTAACTTGATTTGATGTTTTCACATTGATCATATTTTCAATTCCATGATTTTCTCACTATAAAATATAGTTGACCATTGAACAACATGGGTTTGAATGGCACAGGTTCACTTATACTTGGATTTTTTTTTTCCAGTAAATATGTTGGAACTTTTTGCTGGACATTTGCAACCATTTGAAAAAACATTTTCTCTAGATTACTTTATCATAAGAATATAGTAAATAATACATATACAAAATGTGTATTAATCAACTGTTTATGTTATTGATAAGGCTTCTGGTCAGTAGACTAGAGGGCTATTAGTAGTTATGTCTTTGGGGAGTCTAAAGTTATATGTGGATTTTCAACTGCATGGAGAGTACCCCTAACCCTGCATTGTTCAGGGGTCAACTGTAATTAACATTAACACTTATAAATGGAAGCTCTGAAGGCTGATTTTAGCCTCATTTTGATTCATCTAAAAATAGAGTAAGGCAGGAAAGATACATCCTTTTATTAGTCTATTTGAAATTTTTCTGCTTTACAGTGTAGCTCAAATTGTTCATTGATTAGCTCTATGGCTTTTTTTTGGGCCTTTATTCAGATTTTCCCAAGTCTAAAACTCATTCAGAAAGTAGAGCTGCCCTTTGGTATTTACCCTGTGATTCTTAGTGTCAATAGCCTTCAATTTTTAGAGGTGAGTTGGGGGTGCCTTAGAATATTTTGTTGAGTTTTCATTCTGTATATGAGAAAAGTAGAAATAACGAAATTGACTTCCTTATGTTTTTGATTTCCATTTATTTGCCTGCCTTAAAAAGTTTCATTCATCCATGTGTCTATCATTTGAAAGAGCATGATTCTCAGAAAGGACTCACTTAGATGAAAGGTTTTTTTAAAATAGTGGTATAATTTAATTAAAAGTTTTAGGAGTTACTGACAAACTCTTAATTTGGTATGGAATAGAACATGTGTTATGCTCAGTATATTTGTAAATTTTTTGAATAGCAGATTTTTTTAAATTAGCTACTGGAAAGTCAAGACTTTAAAGAGAAAAATAATTGGTGAAAATTTAGAAATTACCAATTACTAAACTTCAGAATTTTGGTTTCTGTAATGCAAATTTCTCTTAAACCTGGATTATAGAACTGCTTTTAAAGTTATGTTTGCTCCCTAGTATGAAAACCATGGTGTCTGACTTGCCTTGCTCACCAAAACAATCAGGGCTCTTTGGAGAAGAGGTCAATCCCAGGTCAGGAGCACAAAATGTGCTAGATAAGCCTAGAACAGTGGTTCTCAAACTTTTCTTGTCACAGAATCTCTCTGTGCTCTTAAAGTTTTGAGGCCTTGAGAAGTTTTTGTTGATGGAGGTTACTTTATCTATTGATATTTACCATATTATAAATTAAAAGTGAGAAATTTAAAAATATTCACATAATAATAGTGTAAAGAGTTATGGGTTCCAATTCAAGATGGTCTATAGGAGTATCCTGGTCTCATCTCTGTGTATGCTTTGAATCTGCAGCTACATATGGGACAACTTCCTCTGAAAATAATCTAGTAACTGAACAAACTGCTTTGGATCAGGCAAACCAGAGAAAGCCCACAATGAAGCATTTTTTCAGCTCAAAGATGGAGGAATAGGTGGGCACAGTGAGACTCTCCCACATACACATTGAGGAAGCAACTGCATTGAATACAACCAACCCTGAAAATGACCTGAAGACTGCAGAATAGACCATCTACACCTGGCAAAGAAGAGAAGACCACTGAGAAGGGTAAAGGGGCAGAGCCATGATTGATTAGGATCCAAGCCCTTCTCCCACCCCAGCTCACAAGCAGTAGGGAGAGGAAGAGAGCAGGGAGGGGATAAATACTCAGGAATCTGGCACATTTGTCCCTGGAGATCTCTGGGAAGATGAGTTCACATGGCACTGGGCTTTGATGATTAATGGGCTGGACACAAGGGAGAGTTAGAGCACTGTGGGGGGCTGAGATTTCTGTTGCTTGTAGAAGATGGGTGCACTCTGTCAGGCCCTGTGAGAGCCAACACAGAGGCAACAGTTTGAAAGATTTGCTAGACATGGAGAGAGTGCCAGAGGGGTAAGGGTCTGAGGGAGCATTCTCCAAAAAAAGGAATGGCAGATGGATGAAACTTTTGTAGCCTTTCCTAGCCATCCAGCTGGCTGGAAGCTTGCAGGAGTCAGCTCTGAAACTCTCCATCTGCCCCTCTGGCTCAGCCCTGGTATTTCCCTGAGCACTGACACATCAGGCATCCTCAACCCAGCAGCAGTCTGCCACTGCTGGCTTACAGGCAGAGGGTGGCCCTGCCCACAACATATCCTGTAGAAGTGCCTCAAGGCACACAAACGGTACACATAGGCTACCTGTGGAGATCTGCCATTTCTGGCGGACAGGCAGAAAGGTGGGTCTCACACAGTCCACCAACAGCAACCACAGCCCAGATGTAACAGGGAACTGGGCTCTTGTGAGCAAAAGGTTTTTAACCTCTGGGTACCACAGAACACCTACCTCATAAACCCATTACTTTAAATATCAGAAGGCATAGCTGACCTGTTTCTTCAAAGGAAGAAACATAGACCCCCAAACCAAATGAGAAATGTGTTCTAAACAAAAGAACAAGATAGAATATCAGAAGAAGGACTAAATGGAGATTAGCAGTCTTACTGATAAAGAATTCAAAGTAATAGTCATAAAACTGCTCACTGAAATGGGGAAATCAGTGCAGGAGCTCAAAGAGAATTTCAACCAAAAGATAGAAAATATAAAAAGCCATTCAGAGCTGAAGAGTACAATAAATAAAATGAAAAATACAATAGAGGGAATGAACAGTAGGCTGCAGGAGGTAGAGCAGTGGATCAGGGTGATGGAAGATAGAGAAGTCCAGAGTAACCAAGCTGAAGCTGAGAGAAAAAAAGACCTTCTAAAAATGAGAAGATGCTAAGAGAACTCTCTGACCATGTGAAATGAAACAATATTTGCACAGTAGGGGTCCCAGGAGGAGAAGAGTGAGACAAAGGGGTAGAAAGTCTATTTGAAGAAATAATAGCTGAAAACTTCCTCAATCTGGGGAAGGAAATAGATATCCAAGTCCTGGAAGTGCAGAGCGCCCCAAATAAGATGAACCCCAGGAAGACAACACCAGGACACAGTAATTAAAATGGCAAAGACTAAAGATAAAGAGAGAGAGTTTTAAAAGCAGCAAGAGAAAGTCAGACAATTGCTTTTAAGGGAAACTCCATAAGGCTATCAGATTTCTCAAAAACAGGACAGAAGGGAGTAGCATGAAATATTCAAAGTATTGAAGGGGAAAAGTCTACAACCAAGAATCCTCTACCTTGCCAGGTTATCATTCAGAATTGAAGGAGAAATTGAAAGTTTTCCAGATAAGTGAAAGTTAAAAGGACTCACCACCGTTAAACCAGCCTTACAAAATATGTTAAAGGGTCTTCTTTAGGTGGAAATGTGAAGTATAAATATTTTTCATTGGTGCAAATAAACCTACAGTAAAGGAAGTTGGTTACTTACAAAGCAAGTAAAGTTCAAAAAGCAAAAGTAGTAAAATCAACTATATACAAATTATTCAAGGGATACACAAGAAGATGTAGATTATGACATCATATATATAAAATTTGGAAAAGGAGAAAAAATAAAAAAGTAGAACTATTAGAAAGTGTTTGAAATCAAATGACCATCAACTTAATATATTCTGTTATATATTTAAAGCTATAGATGAGCTGTATGTTAACCCAAACCTAAAGCCTATAATAGATACACAAAAAAATAAAAAGAATCCAAGCATGACTCTAAAAAAACACATCAAATCACAAGAGAAGAGTAAAAAAAGATAAGAACAGAGAGGAACTTAGAAATAACCAGAAAACAATTAACAAAATTGCAATAAGTATATACCTATCAATAATTAAGTATAAATGGACTTAATGTACCAATCAAAAGACATAGGGTGGCAGAGTGGATAAAGAAACAAGACTCATCTATATGTAGCCTACAAGACACTTATTTCAGACCTAAAAACATACATGAACTGAAAGTGAAGAGATGGACAAAGATATTTCACAAAAATAAAAGAAAAAAGCAGGAGTAGCAATACTTATTTGTATATAGTTGATTTTACTACTTTTGGTTTTTGAACTTTGCTTGCTTTGTAACCAACTTCCTTTACTGTAGGTTTATTTGCACCAATGAAAAATATTTATACTTAACATTTCCACCTAAAGAAGTCCCTTTGACATATCTTGTAAGGCTGGTTTGAAGTAGATTTTAAAGACAAAGAAAGCAACAATAGACAAGAACGTTATATAATGTTGAAGGGATCAACAAGAGCATATAACAATTGTAAATATTTATCCACCCAACATAGAAATATTAACATACCTAATGGGGGGAATTTACATTACAATAATACTAGGGGATTTTAACACCCCAGTTGGATCAATGGATAGAGCATTCAGACAAAATCAGTTAGGAAACAGTGGCATTGAATGGTACATTAGACCAGATGGACTTGACATATATCTAGAACATTCCATCCAATAGCAGCAGGAGATATATATTCTTCTCAAGTTCGCATGGAACCTTCTCCAGAATAGATCACATTATAGGACATAAAACAAGTCTCAGTAAATTTAAGATGATTGAATTTGTATCAAGCATCTTTTCAGACCCCACTGATATGAAACTAGAAATTAATTACATTAAAAACCCAGACAAAACACGAGACATATGGAGGCTAAACATAATCAATGGATTGATGAACAAATTAAAAGGGAAATCAACAGTTTATGGAGACAAATGAAAACAGAAACACACTGGTTCAAAATATGTGGGATATGGCAAAAGTGGCTCTAAGAGGGAAGGTCATAGCAATACAACCCTACTTCAAGAAACAAGAACAATCCCAAATAAATAATCAAACCTTATGACTAAAGATACTAGAAAAAGAACAAAGCCCAAATTTGTAGGAGAGACACAATAAAGATCAGAGCAGAAATAGAGAATAAAAAGACAATAGAAAAAACAATGAAATCAAGAGCTGGTTCTTTGAAAAGATAAACTAAATAGACAAACCCTTAGACTTACCAAGAAAAAGAGAGGACACAGATAAACATTGCAAATGAAAAGGGAGGAGTTGCAACTGACACCATAGAAATTCAAAGAACTATAAGAGAATTTTATGAAAAATTAGATGCCAATAAACTGCACAACCCTGAGTAAATGGACAAATTCCTAGAAACATACAATCTTCCAAGATTGACCCAGGAAGAAGCAGAATCTGAACAGACCAGTTATCAGCAATGTAATTGGATTTGTTATAAAAAAAACTCCCAACAAACAAAATTCCAGGACCAGATTGCTTCACAGGTGAATTCTACCAAACATTTAAAGAAGAGCTTATACCTAACAATTCATAAAGTATTACAAAAAGTAGAAGAGGAGATAATACTTTGAAATTCATTCTATAAGGCCAGCATTACTCTTAATGCCGAAACCAGACAAAGGCACTACAGAAAGGAAAATTGCAAACCAGTGTCCCTGATGAACATAGATGCAAAAATTCTCAACGAAATTATTAGCAAACTCAATTAAAAAATGTATTGAAAGGATGATCCACCATGACCAAGTGTTGTTTATTCCAGTAATGCAAGGATGGTACAGTATTTGTAAATCAATGAATGTGATAGACTATATTAACAAAAGGAGGGATTGAAAACCACGTGAGCATCTCAATAGATGCTGAAAAAGCATTTGACAAAATTCAACATCCATTCATGATAAAAACTTCCAAAAAATGGATATGAAAGGAACATATGTCAACATAATAAAGGTTACATATGACAGATCCACAGCTAACATCATACTTAATGGTGAAAAGCTGAAAACATTTCCTCTAAGACTCAGAACAAGACAAGAATGTCCACTCTTCCTACTTTAATTCAACATAGTACTGGAAATCCTAGCAATGGCAGTCGGACAAGAAAAAGAAATAAAAGGCACCCAAACTGTAAGGAAGAAGTAAACCTGACATTTTTTACAGATAATATGATAGTGTATAGAGACTATCTTAAAGACTTCCACCATAAAATTATAGAGCTAATAACTGGATTCAGGAAAGTTGTAGGATACAAAAATCAGTTTACAGAGATCTGTTACATTCCTATACACTAACAATGAATTAGCAGAAAGAGAAATCAGGAAAACAATTCCATTTACAACTGCATCAAAAAAAAAATACCTAGGAATAAAACTAACCAAGAGTGTGAGAGACTTGTACTCTGACAACTATAAGATGGTGATGAAAGAAATTGAAGGAGGTACAAATAAATGGAAAGCTCTCTTATGCTTATGGATAGGAAGAATTAATATTGTCAAACTGTCCATCCTGCCCAAAGATATTTACATGTTCAGTGCAATCCTCATCAAAATACCAATGGCATTTTTCAATGAATTAGAGCAAATAATCCTGAAATTTATTTGGAACCACAAAAGACCCCAAATAATTAAGGCAACCTTGAAAAAGAACAAAGCTAGGGATATCATGCTTCCTGATTTTAAGCTATATTACAAAGGTACAGTGATGAAAACTGTATGGTACTGGCACAAGAAAGACATTGATGGAATAAATAGGCCAGAAATAAAGCCAGCATGTATAGTCAATTAATACATGACAGAGGAGTATTCTTGAATACACAACAATGCATAGTATTGGGAAAACTGGACAGCTACATGCAAGAGAATGAAACTGGATCACCATCTAATACCATACACAAAAGTAAAGTCTAGATGGATTAAAGATCTAAATATAAAACATGAAACCATTAAACTCTTAGAAGAAGACATAGGAATCCCTTGAACATCAGCACGAGTAATCTTTTTCTGAATATGTCTCCCTGGGCAAGGGAAACAAAGGCAAAAATAAACAAGGATGATTACATCAAACCGGAAAGCTCTGTATATCAAAGGAAGCTATCAACAACAAAAAGCAGCCTACTGTATGGGAGAATGTATTTGTAAATGGTATATCTTATAAAGGAATAATATCCAAAATATATAAAGAACTCATATGACTCAACACCAAAAACAACCCAGTAAAAAAAAGGGCATTAAAAATAAAAAAGATATTAAAAATTTTAATAAAAAAATAGACATTTTCCCAAATAAGTATGGGTGGCCAACAGGCATGTGAAAAGATGCTCCATATCACTAATCATCAGAGAAATTAAATAAAACAATGAGATATCATCTTCTACCAATCAGAATGGCCACTATCCATAAAAGAAGAAGTAACAAGTACTGGCAAGGATGTGGAGAAAAGGGAACCCTTCTACATTGTTGGTGAGAATGTAAATTGGTCCAGCCATACTGGAAAGCAGTATGGAGGTTCTTCAAACAAGTACAAATGGAAATACCATATGACCCAGTAATTCCACTTCTGGGTATATACCCAAAGAGAACAAAATCACCGATTCAAAAAATACACACACTCCTATATTTATTGCTGCATTATTTATGATAGCCAAGGTTCCAAAGCAATCAAAGTGTCCATCAATAGAGGATGGTACATATATACATATATACAGGGGACATGTATACAATGGAATATTATTCAGCCATAAAAAAGAATGAAATCTTGTTGTTTGCAAGAATATGGATGAACTTAGAGGGTATTCTGTTAAATGAAATAAGTTAGGCAGAGAAAGACAAATACCGTGTAATTTCACTTACATGTGGAATCTAGAAAAGTAAAACAAAATAAATGAACAAAACAAACTCACATACACTGAGTAGTGACTTGTGGTTACCACTGGGAGGGGTGGGGGTAGTTGGGTGAAATAGATGAAGGGGATAAAGAGGCATAAGATCTCAATCATAATATAAATTAGTCATGAGGATAAAGTACAGCATAAAGAAAGAATATAGTCAATGTTTCTGTAACATCATTCTGTGTATACTTGAAACCATTATTGTGTATCAGTTGTGCTTCAATAAAATAATAAAACTAAACAAAAATTTATTTACAACAAAAGCAATAATAGAATCATTGTGTCTAGCATGACACATGTGTAGTAGCATATTTTGTGTTACAAATAAATTTTTCCAAAAAAAAGTGGCATTATTTTATACATTTTTGCAAATCTCTTTAATCTCTGGCTTAGTGAAAGACAGCTGGATTCTCTTAACCTGCTTCTGAGTTCAATTGGTCATGATATGTATATAGCAATATCTATATTATATGAAATATATGTTAAGTATACACATATATGTACATATATATATATTTTGTATATGTGTGGTGCTCTTTTAGGAAATGAAGAAAATCTGGGCTTATATAGATATGTAATTGGAAAAGAAGTATTTGAGTAAAAATTTTCTGATAATTGTGGATAATTGTTCTTTGATTTGTGATGGAGGAATAAAGTGTGTTCAGTATTTGGAAAGAAACAGTTAATGTGATTAATGCAAGAGTAATAGTTAAGAATGAGAAGTAAACATTTTTGAATGATAATTTACTTTGTAAATAAAGCCATATTGTTTGAAATTCAAGTTGAAATGTATATTCTTTGTAATTATACTAAAACGTGAAGTGGTAGTTTCTTAAATGTTAGTTGTAATATGGAGTCTGAAACCATACTTAGTGAAGTTTTTGTTGTTAAATTAAAAGTCATTTGTTTTGTTTCATTCTGAATGATTCTTTTACCCATATATGATTTTGTAGCATCAAACTTTGGTCATTTGGAAAATACTGATTCTGTGAGTTAAGCAGATCTTCTGTTGTTATCACACAGTATTAAAAATTATGTTTATTTGTCTCACCATTGATTTTTCAGAAAATTCTTTAATTATTGGGAAGCTCTCAAGGTCATGATGGCACATCTGTTTTTCGAAATTATAATTTTTGCTCCGAAGTTCAAATTTTGTTACTGGCAACATATCTCATCAGTTTTTTCCTTGTTGTCATTGGCAACAAATCTGTCAATTATTTCCCTGAAATGGTAGACTGGCTTTGTTTATTTCCAAAAAAAATGTATGCCAGAACAGTCCAGTCTGAACAATCATTGCTTGTCAGTTGTTTTTTAAAGTACTCTGAAAAAATGGCTAGCTCAGCTTGCAATTTAAACAATCATACAAGTGTTAACGCCTCACCCCAAGGTAACCATCACATTTCACTGTAGTGCTGAAATGTTATATGTGCACACAGAATATTAATAAGATATATACTCTTGGGTGAAACTGGCATTTTTAACTCAGTGCATGGTGGTGAAGAATAGTGACTACTATACAATTTGGCCTTGATTTGTGGTGATTTGCCGTGGTGCCAGCTTTTGGACCGTCAGTGCAAATGTCAATACAGTGTCAACCAGTCTTACTATTTTTATGAAAATAGTGTCTGACCTTGCAGATTTTCTGAAAGGGTCTCAGGTATTCTCAGAATTTTATGGAGTAAATTGAGGACTGCTGGCCAGTAATAATAGTCTTGTCATGCCAGAAAGCTATGAGCTGTCAAGACTATGAGCTTATCAAAAGGACTCAGGAGGCAACTTGAAGAAGTCCCCATTGATCAAAGTTGGATAAATTTGGGCATTAATAACTGCAGTGAATAAAAGATATCAAATGTGTTTAAATCTTGAGTTCATATGGACATATGAAACCAAAATACTTCATTGGTTACCTGAGGAGGATTTTAGGAAATGAAGGCATTCTTCTGAAAACGGGTAAAGATTGACAAATTAAAAACCCAGCATTTATTTTGCTTTTATTTGATGAATTGTACTTCTGGATAATTAAATAAGGAGTTTTCTTTTTATGCACTTATCCTAGTTAACATATGATGAAGGAATGGAATGTTAGAGTATCACTGTTTCTCAACCCTTAATGGAATAATGGATCTAGGCAATAGTGACCAATGACTGCTTATATTATAAAGTAAGTAATCAGATACTATTTGTCTTTTATGGAAGATTACAGTACCAGTTATAAATAACTTATGTCACCAAGTTAAGCCTTAATCAGTTTAGGCCTTTAAATTCAGCTACCAGTTTATAGAAAATGAAGAGGATAGGCAAAACATACACCATTGATACCATGGACATAAATTGGCAAAATCTAGAATGCAGGAAACATAGGATAAATAACCAAGCTTCTTCAGCAAAAAAATTGTGAGAAAAAAAAGTGACAAAAAACCTGTAGATTAAAAGACAAATAGAATATGTAGACCTCATTTGGTTTCTGATTTGTACAAGCTGTTATTGAAAATGAGAGAGAATGAATTTGGGAAATTTAAATTCAGACTAGATTTTGATATTAAAAGGTTATTGTCATTGTTTTCTGGTGTAGTAGTGGTACTGTAGTTATTTCAGAGTTCTTATATTTTAGGAAATAGGTAATACCAAAGTATTTACAGAAGAAGTGATCTCTGAGATTTGTTTTGAAGTTAACCAGTGAGATGTGTGTGCTTGTAGGTTGGTGTGTGTTGAAATAAGACTGTGACTTGTGATCATTGTTGAAGTTGGGTGGTGGGTGTGTGATGGTTCATTATACTATTTTTTTCTTCTTTTGTTCATATTTGGAATTTTCTATTATGTTAATGTTTTTGCTCATTCATATTTATGATAACAGTTTTAAGGAATCATTCCTTCCTCCTGAAACATTGGAAGAAAAAGAAAATATATAAAAACTTAAATACTAGCTTATTTTTATCTCTACAGAATTTTATTTAAAGAATTATGAAATAGTCCTGAATACCAAAACAGAGAATAAAATAATGAATGCCTGTGTGTTGGTCACCCAAGAAATAAAAAATTACAAATACAATGTGTATTGTTGCCGAATACATTTTTCTTCTTTATCCCTGAGGTAATTACTCTTCTGAATTTGATGTTCATCATTTCCAGGCATCTCTTCATATATATAAAGTACATTTCTTTATGTGTGTGTGTGTGTGTGTGTGTGTGTGTGTGTGTGTATACTACTCTAAAGAATATATTGAATTTGTATATTTTAAAACTATGTTAGTGATATAGTACATATTAAAGTGGGTTTTTTTATTTGGAAATTTATACATATTGACATATATTTTCGTTAGTATGCTGGCTATCTGAAAGATTTGGAAACAGTGCATTATTTTATTTTAAATGGTATATTAGGTACATTTTCGAATAGTTTGCTCAAGATTTTTTTTTCACCCTCCAGATAACCTTTTCAGGTGAAGTATCTCCAGATTTAAAGCATTGAGCACAGTAGTTAATCTGAAAAAAAAAATGTTTTCCATATGTTTCCAGATTTGTTTATTCTGTAACATAGCTATGTGTTGCCTGTTCTGTGCCAGCTGATGTTTGAAATACTGGCAATATAGGGTAAGACATGCAGAGTCCCTACCTTCATGGAATGTCCATCTTTCAAATAGTGATAAATTCTGTGGGTACATTTTAATATTTTAAATATTTATTACAGATCCTATATCACATGGAGGCCATGTGACATAGGGTCTGTTAGGCTGTGATAGGAAATAAGATTTTACGTAAAGTCTAAATAAAGGGAGGTCATTGAAGGGTTGTTAGCTGTATAACTTGATTAGATTTGTGGTTATACAGATACACACATGATAAAATGTCATCAAATTATACATCTGACTAATGTCTATTTTCTGGTTTTGCTGTTGTCCTAGAATTATGTAAAATGTAACCATTGGGGAAACTAGATGAAATGTACAAGGGCCACTCTACATTTTTGCAACTTCCAATGAATGTTTATTATTTCAAAATATTTTTAAAAATCACCGTGAAAATGGATTATTGGGCAGCAAGAATGAAAGCTGACTAGGTAGGAGGCGTTAATCTCCAAGTAAGGTGTTGATTGTTTGGCTCTGGGCGGTAATAATAGTGGATGGATTTGATATGTTTTAGAGATGGAGGTGATTTTTTGGGGTGTGTGGAAAAGGGACTCTAGATTTTTGTCTTGAGCAAGTGTGATTGTTCTATGTGAGTTTGGTAAGGTTAAGATTGGAAGAGAGGAAACAAGGTTAAGGTTGGGAGGAGGAAAGAAGTTGTTTGGTGTTGGGCTTTTTGGGTTGGGTGAGCTCTCAGAGGCTGAGGCCAGAACGTAGGGGCCAGGCAGTAGTTGAGTATTACAGCTGTGGGACTAGATGAGCTCACTCAGGGCAGAGAGTGGAAGGTGAGAAGAGAAGAGGGCTGAGGGTGGAGCTGTGGGGGCTTCAGTGTCCAGAGTTGTGTCAGAGGAGGGGCCAATGGTGGGGATCTAGAAGAAGTGAGAGGAAGAAAATTAGGAGAGCTTGGAATTATTAAAGCTCCCAAATGGAAGTTTTTGAAGAAAGAGGAGCTGTCTGCTGCTGAGACAGTGAGCATGACGAGGAAGAAGTATGAGTTTTGGGAAACCTCACAGTGCAGAAGTCAAGTTAGCAGTCTGAAAAAGTGAGCAGTATGTGAGGAAATGGAGTGAGCAAGTACAGACATCTCATTCAAGGAGTAGTAGAGCAATGGGAAGATGGTAGTGGGAACTCCCATGTTTGTGTGCCAGTGGGTATGATCCAGGGGACAGCGAGAGAGAGGAATCAGAGAAAGATTAATCTCTTTGAAGAAAGCAAATACTTTGAGAATGCAGGAAGGCCTGGGGTCGAGTATACCATGGAGGGATTATTCTGTGAGTCTCAACGTACTAGTCAAAGAGAGCCTTTTAAAAGCTAGTCAGAGCACATCACTCTTCTGTTAAAAAAATTCCCATTCCATTTAGTGTAAAAGTCAGTGTCCGTACAGTGGTCTTATAAGGCTCTAAATGATTATGCTCTGTCCCATCTGACTCTCTACTGTGACCTCATCTCTTTCTGTTATTCTTTAAGTCTGCTCCACTTGTACCAGCCACCTCACTTTTAATTGAATGCAGCAGGCATGCTCCTGCTTTGGGGTCTCTTCCTGGACAGCTCTTTCTGCAGACATCTGCAAGGCTCACTTTTACATCTTCCAAGCCTTTCCCTAAATGGCACCTTCTCAGTGAGGTTTTCCCTGCCCATTCTGTCTAAAATTGCACCCTGCACTTTCTATTCTCCCTAACCTGCCTTTCTCCATAGCACTTCCCACCACTTTAATACTGTATAATTATTTAAGTAATTTGTCACCATAGAATGTTCATTTTGTGGGGTCAGGAATCTTTGTTTTGTTTACTGTGGGCAATACCTAGCACAGTACCAAACAGTACCAGGTGTGCAGATGCATAATGAATGGAAACAAGGAAGTAAATATGGGTGGAGAACCAGATAGGTTTAAGGATCTGGTAGTGAGAAGATGAGCATGTTGTTTGATTTTACAACAGTTACAAAGCAGGGCACTAACTGAGATTGGTGAGGGGTGGAAGGGGTGGTTAGAGGAGAGTATAGAACATGTGTGGAGAATGGAAAAGTGAACTTTCAGGGTCTCATGTAAGATTGCTGGACAGGGTTGAAAGCACCTTTGTGGTTTTCTGAAATAGAATATGTTTCTTTCTTAAGTCAATAGAATTTTAGCAATGTTAAGCTATAAAACAGAGTAAAGATATGTGACATATATAAATGCTTAATGCTTGTAGAAGGATATTGTTTTTTTAAACCGTGACCTTGATGTAGAATATACTCTAATTTAAAGTAACATTCTTTTTAGTCTTACCAATAATTCTCGGGTTGTGGGACTGCTGGCTCAACTGGAGAAGATCAATGCTGAATCTACAGAATCAGATACTGCCAGATATGTTACATCAAAAATTCTTCATCTGGCTCAAAGTCAAGGTAAGTGTTAATTTCTTGGTTTTGGACTGCTTTTCTTATTGTTTAAAAGTAGACGCTGAGATTGTTTAAACTTTCGATAGATGATTTTCTGTGAAAATTGTACTTTCTCAAGTATATTTAAAAACTAGAAAACTGATTAACTGTGGAAGAAATTGATCTTCAAAGCATTGTTTCTAAAAACAATTATTTTACTTATATATGGTTGCTCCCCACCCCCATTTTTAAACAACACCTAATATTTAGTGCTACTTGTTCTGAAATGTTGACCAAAAGATGTCAGGTAGCATAGAACATTGGTTATTAGTATTATCCCCACTTTGAAATGCAAGCTCTGTCATTCAATGGTTTGGTGATCTTAGGGAAGTTTTGAATCTTTAGGACTTGGCTACACCATCTCTGAAATGTGATTGTCATGAGATCTAAATGAGAAACATGTAAAAAGAATGTTAAAAATGTTCATTAAATGGTATCTGTAATTAGGCACTATTTCTCTATTTTGTGAAGATAGTTCTACTGAGTTGGTTTCAGAACCCTGACAGAGGACATGAGAAGAAAAGTACTGACTTTGTGTTTGGGAGCATAAATGTGAAAAATCCCAATAAAACATTAGTGAATTAAATTTAATTATACATTAAAAATGAGTATCACTGCTAATATAAAATGGTTTAATGTCAGGAAATACATCATTATAACATTATTTGAACAGGTCAAATAAATACGTGATTATCTCAATAGATGCTAAAAAAGGAATTTAAGATTCTAAAATGTGTGCTAAAAAGAACCCTGATTTTTCTTTTTTAAAGTAAGAGTAAACTAGCAGCTACCTTAATATTTAACAGTGACATATTAAAGGCATTCCATTAAAATTAAGATCCAGATATTTCCTAATATTTTGATTTATTTAATTTTTAATTATTTCATTATACTGGAGTTTCGGGTCATTGAAGTAAGATGTTTAATAGGCACTGTATTCAGTAGGCTCAGTATCTATTAACCCTTCTTTGTAGTCATAGACTCTTAATTTATTTTGATAACTTCCTCCTGGGCAACACATTTGTTTAGAGGGGTAGTTGGCAGACCTGAAAACCTATGAGAGGTTTCTAGTGGATTGCATTTGTTTCTAGCAAAATCTAAAATACCTGCACCTTTTAATTCAGAAAGTCACTGTACTGGTTGTTAGCCATTGGAGATACTGTGCTTTTCAACTAAGGTAGATGTACAAGGATATTTGTTATTTGTATTAGTGCAAAGTTAAATGTTCCAAGTATGATTCACTCTATTGCCATGTGAAATATTTCTTCAGAGCAAAAACAAAAACCCCAAAGCAACAGGAATAAAAGAAGACCTCTAGGTGAGAAATAAAGTTTTCTAAACTTCTAGGTGACACTTGTGTGCACTGCTGCCACTATTGTGACACTTCTCGTCACAGTCTGGATGCCCCTTCCCAGCATCACCTCTGAAAATGCCTCCACCCATCCTGCTACCAGAGTGCCCTCTCCCCACTCTGCCCTCCACCGCTGGGGACCCAGCCCTGAGCACTGTCCCCTGGCGTTTTGTCATACAGTGACTCTGTTTGTAGTATCTTGGTTTAGCCGGTCAACACAGTATGAACTAGTAGTGAAAGATTGTTCCATCATCATTTATAGGATAATTCAGTTGGAGGAGAAAGATGAGGAACGTATAGTTCAAGGAAGAAGAAATGCAAATAACCAGTAGACGCATGAAAAGGTTCTTGACCTTTTTAAAAGTCAGGGATTGCTAATGGAAACAACAAAGATACTTCTCACTAGTTAGATTGGCAGAATTTAGGGAATGACAATGTCCATTACTGTTGAGGATATGGAAAATGGGGGTGTTCTCATTGTTGTTGTTGGTGCAGTAATTATTACAAACTTTGGAGAAAAGAATCTGCCAATGTTTATTAAAGTTTAAAGTATACCTGCTTTTTGACTTAGTAGTTCCACTTTCAGAAATGTATTTGAAATAAAAGTTCTGGTATGGAAAAGATTTTATCTAATCTGAGTGCTTCTAAGTTAATGTACTTATTCATATGATTGTATTTACATTTGCCATTTTGCTTCATTTTCTTTTTGGTTCATGTCTTTTACATTCCTCTTCTCATTCTTCATTGTCTTCTTTTATGTTATCTGTTGATTTTTTAACTTTTAAAACTTTTAGTTATTTTCTTTAGAGATTATAATATGCATCTTATTACAGTAAACTTCACATTAATACTAACAACTCTGGTAAAATAATTGAATTTTTTCCCGATACATCTCCATTTCTTTTTCTTTATTTTCACATTATATTTATACATGTTAGAAACCTGACAATACAACTTTATAATTATTGCTTATAGTTTTATGCCTTGTAAAGATGTTAGAAAAAGTGAAAAATTTAGTACAAAGTTTTGAGTGAAGAGCAGGATTAAGAGAAAAAAGCTTAGTAATTTGAAGTAATGGAAGTGGAGTGAAATTTTCTTGAGGTAAGGAGGGAGAAAGCTGAGATTTTTGTTTTGGGAACTGTCTATTTTATATACAGCTATAAAGGTCCTGTAAAAATGATAAAATGCAGTCATATTTGTGACCTTTTTTTGCCCTTTTGATGACTTTACCCTTTTTCATTATGGAATGTTCTTTTTTATTAATTTTCTTTGCCTTGATGTTTATTTTGTCTGCTATTAGTATAGCCCCTCCACCTTTCTCCTTTCTTTTGTTTATTGTTTGCATAATATAGCTCTTTCAATTCTTTTCCTTTCAACAACCTATTTATATCTTTGAATCTAGAGTGTATCTTCTGTAGATGGTGGTTTGACATTCTGCCTTTTAATTTGAGCATTTAGTCTGTTAACATTTAACGTAATGTTGATTGGACTTAGGTCTACAGTGATTTCTTTTTGTTTGTCTCTGCTGTTTTTATTCCTTGTTTCTGTCCTGCAGTCTTGGATTATTTGAACATTTTTTAGAATTTCATTTTAATTTACTATAGACTTTTAAGTTAACACCTCTTTGTATTTTTAAAGAAGTCATTCTTGTGGAGATAGCAATGTGTCATTAACTTTTCACACTTCACTTAGAATTAATATTGTAACCTTATGTGAAATTTAGAAACCTTGGATCCTTATAGATCCATTTATATTTTCCATTCTTTATAGTCATATTTATAATATCTCTGGACATTATAAACTTTGCAAGACAGTTTTTTCTTTAGACAGCCATGTGTATTTTAAAGACATTAAAAAGAAAAAAGTTTTTATATTTATCCATGTATTTATCATTTCTTAAGTTCTTCATTCTTTTCTAAAGAAGTGAGTTTAATCTGGTATCATTTTCCTTTAGTGTAAGGAATTTTCTTTGGCATTTCTAGTAGTGCAGATTTGCTGTGGAAGAATTTTTTTTCCTTTTATCTGAAAATGGATGTATTTCATCTAATTCATGAAAGATATTCTTACTGGATATAGAATTCCAAATTGACAGTTTTTATTTTTCAGCACTATAAACACACTTAAAATGTGCTTTCACTGTTTTATGACATCCATAATTTCAAATGAGATCTGTTTTTGACTCTTTGTTTTCAAAGAAAAGTTATGTCATTTTTCTTTTATTGATTTCAGGATTTCCTTTAGTTTTAGTTTTCAGAAGTTTGACTGGCTGTAGTTTTCTTAGTACTTACACTGCTTGGAATTTGCTGAGCTTCTTGAATCTGTAAATTTATATCTTTAACCATATTTAGGAAATTTTTGGCTGTTCAAATTTTTTTAATCCCAATTCCCTTTTATCCTGGGACCATAATTGCACATATGTTAGACTTTGTGAGATTGTTTCAGAGGTACTTGAAGCTCATATTTTCTAATTCTCTGTTATTCACATTGGAAAGTTCATACCTCTTTCCTGTACATTCTGCCATTAGATAATTATTTTAGATATTGTATTTTTCTCTTATAAAATGTGCATTTGGTTCTTTTGTGAGCTTATTTTCCTTAACACCATTGATTACAGTTATAATACCTACTTTAAAAGTCTTGTCTGTTAAGAATAAAATTTGGAGTATTGAAGTTGTTGAAGAAACATGGAGCAGTATAAGAACTGGGATGACTGTTTTCAAAAAAGCCAAAGCAGGAAGCAGTAGTCAGCAATGTTAAGGAACAGAGAGGTTAGTAAAATAAAGATCTTTTTAATAATTAACAAATTATTGACCACAACATGAGCACTTTCAAATGGTGGGATTAGAAAGAAGATTAAATATATAGTAGTGTGAGTGCAAATGAAATAACAGAAAGTGTAGACTGTTTATTTGCTTAAGTACCTCCACTGAGAAAGAAAGAAAGGAGAAATAGAGGGGGTGGCAAGATAAAATTTAGTTTCAGTATGTGGAAAAATAAAAAAACAGTATATTGGTAGAGGTTGAAGCTGTAAGATCATGAGTAGGTAGAAAGGATGGGATTCAGAACATAGTGGAAGGGGCACTTCCTTCTGAACTGGAGAAAGGAATTCAAGAGTGTCAAGGATTTGTTAGATGAGCATATGGAGTTTGGTCATTATTTTGTAGGATTTCATCTGTGGTAACTGATAACTGTCTCAATTCATTGAGGGAAATGTAGGTGTGAGATTTGGGAGCAGAGGTCTAGAGGTTGAGAGGAGGGACTGAGGACTGGTACTACAAATTTGGAATAACTGTGGACTGTGGTGGGGCAGATAGTAATGTCTATGAATTAAGTGAAAGGAGCAGTTTTGTGTTTCCAAATAAGGTTGGATAGGGTGAATTTTTTGGTATTGTCTTAAACTAGGAGAAGAAATTCTTGTGGCATTATTTTTATTGTGGTGGAGGAGAGAATGCACATTTTAGCAGTCACTTCTGTATGAGGGTTTGTGGTGGAGAGTTTAAGAGTGGGGCTTGGAATCCAAGCTAGTTACGGAGGGGACTGATTAAAAAAATTTTTTTATTAAGGTATTATTGATATACACTTATGAATGTTTCACATGAAAAATAATGTGGTTACTACATTCACCCATATTATCAAGTCCCCACCCATACCCCATTGCAGTCACTGTCCATCAGTGTAGTAAGATGCCACAGATGCATTATTTGCCTTCTTTGTGCTACACTGTTTTCCCTGTGACCCCCCCACCACACCATGTATACTAAACATAATACCCCTCAATCTCCTTCTCCCTCCCTCCCTACCCACCCTCCCACACTCCTCCCCTTTGGTAACTACTAGTCCCTTCTTGGAGTCTGTGAGTCTGCTGCTGTTTTGTTCCTTCAGTTTTGCTTCATTGTTATACTCCACAAATGAGGGAAATCATTTGGCATTTGTCATTCTCTGCCTGGCTTATTTCACTGAGCATAATATCCTCCAGTTCCATCCATGTTGTCGCAAATGGTAGGATTTGTTTCTTTCTTATGGCTGAATAGTATTCCATTGTGTGTATGTCCTACATCTTCTTTATGAATTCATCTACTGATGGATGGTTAGATTGCTTCCATATCTTGGCTATTGTAAATAGTGCTGTGATAAACATAGGGGTGCAGATATCTTTTTGAATCTGAGAAGTTGTATTCTTTGGGTAAATTCCTAGGAGTGGGATTCCCAGGTCAAATGGTATTTCTATTTTTAGTTTTTTGAGGAACCTCCATATTACTTTCACAACGGTTGAACTAGCTTACATTCTGACCAGCAGTGTAGGAGGGTTCGGTGGGGATGGATTTTTATGGGAAAACAGCATTGCTGTTGCTAAATCTGAAGTTTCAGTGAAAGTGATGGTGAGGTTTATATAATCTTTAGAAAGGAAAAAGGAGTAAGAATGTTAGGCAGCGGTCTGAAAGTGGGAGATTGGAGGTTAAGATATCAAGGGTAGAGCAGTTTTAAGGTTTGAGAATTGGGAGGGTTGATAAATTGGAGAACAGGGAGAAGTATTTTGTTGTTACAAGGTCAAGAAACTATAGAATAGGTATTTGAGTGAATCATCCACAAGCTCATGACAGAATCTGGAGTGGAGTAGGAAACTGTAGCACCTAGTTTTCATTTAGTGTTGAGGAGTAAACTAGATGATGGTGGTTGTTCTAACAAGGGGAGTTAGAGGCTGCATTGTACTATCTTAAAAGAAGAGTCTTTTTGTGGTTTGTTCCTTGAAAGTGAAAGTGTAATTGTTAGTAGTGGGTATCTCAATCTTCTGAATGTTCTGTGTGATGTTAATATTGATAAATGATTTGCCTTCAGTATTAAATCATTCTTCTTATTTTAAATATTAAATCAAGGGTGCATTATGGATATTTGGTTATTTTACAACTTAATACTTTTTGGTGGGCCAGGGACATGAAGAAGGATAGATTGGGCTGGCAGAGGACTCGTACACTTTTTACAAAGGAGGAATTTGGTTTTAAAAACACTAATGAGTTTTTACTCTGTAGTACATTTGTCTCTCTCTTTAATAACTCCTAATGTAGAATAACTTATTTTTCAGATATTTTAGTTTCAACTAATTCTGAGATTTTGTGACTTTTACATCTCATACTTCATGTTCTTCTGAAATTGTACATATATAATTTGTATGCATCAAAACTATACTACATAGAACTTTCTGTTTATTCACAATGGAAATTGAACAGGATTTGTTTTGGGCAGAAGTTCTAAAGGCCTGGCCTGACCTTTCCACCTCTTTTCAGGGCCTCAGTGCTTATTGTTCTGTTCTTAAACTTCCTTGATTATCCCCACATGGAACAAATTTGGTACTACTGGTCTCTTGAACTTCATATGTGCTGTGTTGAAAGTGGATTGTTTGTGCTCTGTTTTTAAAATCTCAAAATGTTAAATGATTGGCATTTTCATCCTGTATTAAAAGAATTTCTGGTACTAATGTTCATGTGTGAAAGAGTTGGAGAGGGTCATAGAGTCTTGTGCAACAGTCCCGCTAAAAGAGTGACTCCTGTGAAGGTCAGTGAAAGACTGTAAACTGGGTACAGTAACACCTGGGTCACCTGGTCTCTCTTGCTTGCTGGATGACTGTGCTGATTCTTTCTCCTTTCTGAATTTAAATATCTTGATCTGTGAAAAGAGTATATTTTCCCCCCAGAGGGTTAAATTAAGTCATAAGTGAAGTAATGTAGGTAAAATACATGGAATAGTAAATATTAGATCCTTTCCTAAATGTTGACCTATGATCTACCTTTATTCTCTTGTTAATCAAGGGAAAAGAATTGTGGAAAAGCTCTAGAAACCTTTAAGTAGTAGGATAATTTTTATTGTTTTTTTTTCTGTCTTAGTGAGATGAAAAGTATCATTCAGGTGATCTGCTCTCCAGACTCTTGCATAAGTAGCACTTCCTTAGTTTTGTTTATATTTGTGTGATTCAGCATCTTAAGTAGTATTAAGTCAACTAGAACATTTGAAAATGGTACTAGATTTCCATTTTCACCAATTTTGAGTCATAAAGATAATAAAAGGCCTGCCATCACCACCCCTATATCACCTCCAGTTCTGGTACCTGAACTGTTAACTGATTTTAAGATTTTTACAGGGACTAACAGGGATTCACCTAGTCCATGATAGGAGCTGTGGCAAAATGTAAGGAAGGGCTTTTATACTGAAATCTGGGAGTCCCCACAGAGTAGAATTAGCAACATTAGAGGGAGGAACATCTAAGTACCAATTTAGAATGTTTATGGATCAGTTGGACACTTGTTGATGCTACATTAGCTATATAATAAAACTATATGTGATATATTTTCTTTCATGTTTTAGAAGAAACCTTTTTCTGTTTTTCAGAAAAAACAAGGAGAGAAATGACAGCTAAAGGTTCTACAGGAATGGAAGTTCTGCTGTCAACATTAGAGGTAAATCACTTGAAGGCTTTAGTTTTTTAAAAGAAAAAATACACAGTATAAAATTTTTATCCTAGAGGAAAAGCCAATGGATGAAAGTTTATGTTTTAAATTATCATTTGAATGGTGGTATAAACATTCTAATAAATATTAGGTAAACCTCTATGTGATTATAATGATATCCATAGTTTAAATCTTAACATGCCATTCCAGTTAGTAATAGAAAATAAATCATTAACTGGAAGTAAATCTTTAGATTAAAATAAATATTGATATTGGAAATTCTCATTTATTGTATTATATTAGCTGATATATTTTCATGATTTAGTTTACTACATATATTGGTTGAATAACTGTATTGATAATAATTAAATTTCTATGCCATTGTAAAAGTTTTGGGTAGATCAGTAGGCTATAGTTAGAATCAGTATTTTATATTTAATTTAGTGCAGTGTTAAGAACAAGGAGTACAATGTACACCTTAAATTTACACATTGTTATATGTAAAATTATATCTCAATAGAGCTGGAAAAAAAGAACAGGGAGAGAGTTTATGTTATTGATAGGAATTACTTTATATCTAAAATGACCTAAATTGATATGTTAAAGTAATCTCAGTAAAAATACCAGGACTTGTTTCTAAAGTCCAATGGGAAAATAACAAGCAAGAATAAATGGATATTTCTAATAAAGAAGAAAAATCAGATCAGAAAGGATTAGTCCCCCAAATATCAAAGAACATTATAAAATTCAAATAGTTTAGAAATTGTACATGAGAAGATAGACATCAATGTTACAGAATAGAAAGTCCCCAAATAAATTAAGATGCATATGAGAATGTAGTACCACTTAATAAAGGTAACATTTCAGATCAGTGAAAAGCAGCATGACTTATTAAGTGGAATTGGGACAAATCAGTAGCCATCCAGAAAAGCATAGTGTTGGATCCTTACTTCCTACAATAAAGTAAATTCCATAGCAAGCAAAGATTTAAGCATGGAAAATAAAATCATAATGCTAGATGAAGTAATGGGAGAAATTTTTAAATACCCTTATAACAGAGAAAGCTTTTCTAAGTATGAAAAACCCCAGGAACTATAAAAGGAAAGATTGATAAATTCAACTACATAAACCAAAAATGCATGGGGAAAAACACCATAGACAAATAGAGGAAAAATATTTCAACTCGTACATTTGTATATATTAATATATTCTATATATATATCATGTATATATAGTGTGTATATATATATATATTCTACAAAGAACAATCTATTTTTTCTAAGGAATATTTTATTTTTTCTAAGGAAAAAAACCAGTAACCCAATGGAAAAATGTATAAAAGTTAAGAACAGATAGTTCTCAGAAAAAAAAAGAAACAAATGGCACTTGAAATTGAACATTTTTTTTTCCTGCTTGCTCTTGTCATAATTTGTTGAGGTCAACTGAGGTGGGAGTTGGTGTATTACATATGGGAGATTTTCTGGGTGAGGCCTAGAGATAATAATGCAATGCCATTCAGGTTCCAATGGGCTGAGCTCAGTCACATGGCTAAACCTAACTACAAAAAGGCTGGAAAATATAATTTGATTGTGTATCCAGGAAGAAGATAAAATCATTTTGCTGAACACATAGTATTGCTGCTGTGATCTACGTTTCTCTTTAACAAATGTCTGTCCCTCTCATTCTTCTAAATCCTTTCCAGTAGTCAGTGATTCAGTTATTACCACCAAAACTAAGACAAGGAAGGGTTTCTGGTTAATGCATAATCCTTATCTGGTCTGGATGTGGCTTTTTGGTTTCACCAATTTATGACCTAATATGGTGAAGCAGAGACAGCACTCATTCCCTTTTGGAAAGGGAAAGAATAAGTCCTTTGCCAGTCACCAATACACAGCAATTCTGAAATTCCTTTGTATAAAATTGTAAAACTCTTCTACCCTGGGGCTGAGGCAGTGCCTTGAATAGGCCATGATTGTGCTCTCTTTGTGATTTTCTTCATTCAAGCATCACTTTTAATAAGAGAAATATAACCAAAGGTACATTATTGAAACATTTTTCTTATTAGATTGTTCACTCTTTGAGAAGTACTCTTCTACATCTTGATGAGAGTATAAATTACATCCATGAAGAGCAATTAATAATAGCCATAAAAATAAATGCCCATATTCTTTGATCCAGAAATTCCAGGAATTTATTTCACATATAGATGTACTTGACCCCATGTAACTTAAATGTACTTAGTTTTTTCCTGCAATATTGTAATAGCTAAAGATTAAAAAAATTAACCATCCCATTGGTAGGTGACTGGTTACATAAACAGCAGCTTTGCCATATAATGGAACATACCTTGTAGCCCTTAAAAAGAATGGAGAAACTTTTATTGATAACTCAAAATGACAATGTACAAAATCAGATCTATAAGGCAATATCATTTAGGGAAATAAATCTGTATTTACAAATATATTTACATGGGTTTCTTTTATTTGCACAGATTATCTTTAGATACATAAGAAACTGGTATCAAAGTTGCCTTCTAAGAGGGGAGCTTAAGTGACTGGGTAGTTACATATACATTGTAGTGCCTTTACATCTTAATTCATTTATTTGGATTTGGTTGAAGGTGAGGATGAATTCAAATGACAAATTAATTCCTCTTGTAATAATGTTGATGCTAAGAGAATAGTAGCTCAATATGATTTGCAGAAATCCTTAGGGGCAAGGAGAAGAGACTGAAATGATAAGTGAGATTAGTGGAAACTTGAATACATTTGTTCTTAGAGAAATTGGTAAAGTCATCTGTAAAATATAGATAGTGCCCAACAGGAACAGAAAAAATTTCAGAATCACAGATTTGTAATGGTTTAAGCATATTAAGATGCATGTGGGAATTTGCATAACTAACAATAGCTAATAAATAAACTTTATTTCAGAACACAAAAGATCTTCAGACTACACTTAATATCTTAAGCATTCTTGTTGAGCTGGTGTCAGCCGGTAAGTTTGTTTTCCTTTTCTGATTGGTTTGTAAATAGTGAGCAACAGTGTATCATGTATACTTTATTTGGACTTTTCTGATACTTATATTGAGGCTGTTCTGGGTATTGGAATTTTGGAAACTGCAATGTCATATGCTTTGTCTTGCTTTGTTTTTAGTATCATCCAGTATCTTTCAAACTACCACTGAAGCTCACGTGTTTCAGAGATGTGAACATACATAGAATTGACATCACTTGTATTTACTTTCTGCTGTTTTCCAACTAAAATACTAAATGAAAGAAAACATAATTTCATTTTGACGGTGTGTGTTTTATTGCAGACATCATCACTTTAAATATTTCTTGAAAGCTATCAAGTTGTGATATCTAATATGTTATGGCAGGTGTATTGTTTAGACACATTTTTTTTTAAATTTATAGGTGGAGGTAGAAGAGCAAGTTTCTTAGTCGCCAAGGGTGGTTCACAAATACTATTACAGTTACTTATGAATGCTAGCAAAGAATCTCCCCCAAATGAGGAATTAATGGTGCAGATTCATTCTATTCTTGCAAAGATTGGACCTAAAGGTAAGGGTTTTAGTTGTATGATTATCAAATTGGACCTGTCTTTGTTACATTGATTCTGTGTGCCTTGAAACTGGTAAATTAAAAAAATCTAAAATGCTATTGCTTTTTCTTGGTCTTTGTCATGGCATGCTTTTTTTTTTGTAATTTTTAAATTTTATTATTTTTATTTTGATATTGTTAATGTACAAGTACTTGAACAACATTATGGTTACTAGACTCCGCCTATTATCAAGTCCCCCCCACATACCCCATTACAGTCACTGCCCATCAGTGTAGTAAGATGCTATAGAATCATTACTTGTCTTCTCTGTAATACTGCATGGCATGCTTTTTATAGTCAACTAGTGACCTGCAAGAATCAAGGATCTTAAATTCATGAGGAGTTAACAGTATATATGGTGGAAAAAGGAAGAAAATATGTCAAAATCACAAGTGTGTCTTGGTGTGTGTGTGTGTGTGCCCATGTGTATATTTGTGTAAATAATGTGGACACTGTTGAACTAGAAGGAGGAAGTGTGGATGGGAATGCTTAGAGGAGCATGGGGGTAAAATGTGTTTGCTTTTCTTTAATAGTCATATTTGCACTGCACAAAAAACTTTCATTCTTGTTAAGAACAAAAGATATAAAAAATTGTTAAGACCAATTATAATAACAGTAAGGCATACAAAATATTAATCCAAATTGAGAAAACACAGAATGCAAAATAAAGGAGGAAGTTGACTTAGGTTAAGTTAACAGAGGAAGGCATCCTTTGAGTAGGACCCAAGTTCAGTTTTTAGTTGTCTACTTGCACAAAGATTAGAACAGTACTCTGCTCTTAGAATAGTGATTTTAAGAGTTCTGCCTTTGCTTTGTGGCATACATATGGGCTTTAAACTTTGAAATATTTGGTTAAAATGCTTATTCTAAAAGGTATATGTGTATATCCTAAAAAGTTTATGTGTTTATATGTTTTTCACACACATCTGTATGGATTGTATAAATATTTAAATTATTTATTTTTTTTAACAAGTGTTGTCTTAAAGGCCTTTTAGATTCCTGGACACCCAATTCGTGTGTGTGTGTGTTTGTGTGTGTGTGTGTGTGTGTGTGTGTTTTGTGTGTGTGTGTGTGTGTGTGTGTGTGTGTGTGTGTGTATTTTGTCCCAGGCACAACACCAAGCAATTCTCGAACACAAACAGGGCAGCAGAAGACCCAACTCAGTTCTGACACTATCTGCTCAGAGAAAGCACCCACATTCCCCCAGGTTAAGGGCTCCATCCTACAAGACTGCCCTCTTCCTCCAGATTGGAGGTTCGAAATAAAGGAGCTGCTGTCCTCATGGAGCTTGAGGCCTGGCTCCCTGGCATGTGGAAGCATTCTGGTACCCCAAGCATGGAAGGAAGAGGGAGAGACAGCAAAATGAACTTCTCATGGGTGTTTGTGAGGGCTTCATTGCATAGTCATGATTGACTAAATCATTGGCCTTTGCTTATTCAGTCTCCAGCTCCTCTGCCTTCTACTCTCCCAGAGGTTGGGGGCTGAAGGTTCTCCACCTCTAATCACAAGGCTGGTCCCTTGGCAACCAGACTCTGCCCTTAGGTGGCATCCAACTCCATTACAACTTCAAGACACCTGTTTGACCTTACAGCTCTGAAGCATCTTCAGGAACTGCAGATTTGGTTGTCTTGACCAAATATAACTCATTGTATAGCAGAAACCATCCTTGAGATGACTTAATTTTCCAGGTATATTAGGGTCCTTAAGAGTTAAACATATATTCATTTTATTTAAGAAATATGTTAGCTGTCTTGTTTTTCTTTAACTCTGTGACATTTAAAGGCTCACTTGTGAGATTTTTATTGAAAATCAAAATAAAACTATTTACTGATGAATATTGTTATTTCATGCTTCCTCCTCTATTCAGAACCAGATTACCTTTCTTCTACTTTTCATGAAATTGAGAAACTGATAACATTTAATTTATATTTGTCTTTCTTTAATGTCTCTTTTAAGTTGTAGCTCATATTCTTCTATACTTTTAAATTTCTGCTATTTCCTTTATTATTTGTCCTGGTTTTCTTTTTTATGTCATTCAAGGACATTATGCAGTAATTTCTTGGGTACTTTTCTATCCTTATTTTTTTTTCTTGTGATATCAGAGTAATTTGTCTTCAGGCATACTCCTTTTTTTTTGTCTTAAAATACTTATTGATGAAATAACTCTGCTTGCTCATCCTACTTAACTTTCTTACAATCTTAACATTCTTAAATTCTTGTTATCCAGGTTTTTTCATGTTTTTATGAGAATAAAAATCAAGAACAACATTTCTTTTTCTTTTCTATGTTAAGAATTAGATCCCCCTAGGAATTTGACAATATTTGCTAGATTATTTTCTACAGAAGCTGTTCATTTTTTCATTAATTTATGTTCTTTTGTAAGTCTGAAAAGAATATAGTTAATAAGTAAATAGTATTGGTAATTGTGGGGAAGTTGGGGTTCCTATGGCCAGGATCCTCACTGAACTTAAACCACCTGATGATGTACTGCCCTTTTGCTAGGCTACCGCTTCCACACCTTTAGGCAATAAGGTATTATTGTGCTATATAGAGAGCTTGGCCCAGTGCTCTGGGCAGAGGCAGAGATGCTAGTGCTCGATCTACCGCCGGGAGAACAAACTGGGTAATAAACCCTTTCAACCCAAAGAACGTTCTGCTGTCAATTTCTTTGGTCATATTGAATTCATAGCAAACTTGCCCGGGGCTGAAACCCTTTGGCAAGACAGTAATGAACATTTAAGTGCTTTATAATTCTCCTTTTTCATGTGATGGTGTTCCTTTGGGTATGTTGAACTGGACAGACTTATGCATGTAGTGGGTCAGTGTCTTGCCTGACAGTTTCAGCCCCGGGCAAGTGCACTATGGATTCAGTGAGACCGAGAAATGACAGTGGAACATTCTTGGGGTAAAAGGGTTTATACCTGGCTCTATTCTCCTGGCAGTAGGTTGAGCACTAGAATCACATCTGTATCCAGCAGTCTGCAGGTCCATAATCCATCTCTATCTCTGCTTCAGCCCAGAGCACTGGGCAGAGCTCTTTATGTAGTGATTCAATTAATAATAGCTTATTGCCTGTGGGTGTGGAAGTGTTAATGTAGCAATAGGCCAATTAGATCATCAAGTAGTTTAGGGTCAGGTGAGGATTCTGGCCATAGGAACTTCCATTTTCCCCACAGTCAGTTAAGTTCCTCATTTTTTGACAGTCTAAATGTCATGGTATTACAGCCTCGATCCCCCTGTGCTATTCCTTTGCTTGCTCCTTAGTATTTTCTTTCAAGCCATATTTTGAAAATTAAGGTGTATTTTTTAAATCGTACAACTTTAATTATTTCCAGTCAACTTTAGATTTGATAATAATAATTCATAATATGTTTTTTAAATTTCATTGCTTTTTTTCATCAAAACTAACTTATGAAAAAATTGCTCATTTTTTTGTAAACAGACAAAAAATTTGGAGTGAAAGCTAGAATTAATGGAACCTTGACTATAACCTTGAATTTGGTCAAACAGAATTTGCAGAATCATCGCTTGGTTTTGCCTTGTCTTCAGCTTTTACGAGTGTGTTCTGCCAACTGTGAGTATTTCAGAGCTGCTCTTACGTAACTCAATGTTGTGAAATTACATAAAATGAAAACTTAAAAGTACTAGAACTTCATAAATCCCTAAAATTTGTGGACAAGAAAAGAAATAGTTTGAAATACCCATTGTAACTCCTAATCCCAGCACCACAGGAGCAATGTGGGGTTAAGAATGTGAGTTGACAAAACCTTGTGAAATCTCACTAGTTCTTTCAATTTGTAAAGGCCTATAGTGAGGGGAATGGATAGGCAGCCTGTGGAAAGATGGGGAAGAGTATGAGTGTATTGTCAGCTGGTAAAACTGCTCTGCCTATTTGGATTTTCACAGATGGGAGGAAGGCTGAGAAGGCAGCATGCAGTAGCATAGCCACCTGGAGGGTAATTATCTTCAGCAATTAATAGGGGAGTAGCTGAACAGAAAATAAATAGTACAGGAGCCTCAGAGAGCAGGAAAGAAGAGGGATCACAGAGCCTGAGATAAGTGTTTTTCAACACACACATACTCTCATTTCTATTTTCTTTCTATTCAGTGACTATGGGATTGGAGTGGTTAACAAAATACCTGAAACTGAAAACGTATAGAGTACATGTTGTTACAGAATATCATTGCAAAATAATGATAATCAAAGTAGTAGAAATGTGTGTGCATATATGTGTGTGTATATGTAAAAATATTTCTGTATTTATCTATATACTTTAACAATGGCTGAAGTTGTGCTCAGAAGAAAATAGCTTTGAGCACTTACATAATTAACACATACAGTTAGGAAGAACATCGGTAAATGAATGAATTGGATATCTAACCAGAGAAGTTAGAAACAGAGCAATAAGCACAAGGAAAGCAGAGGAATGAAATAGTTAAAAAAAAATTAGAAAATTAAAAAAAAAAAGATGACTTAAAAATTAAAAGAATTGGATAAAAATAAAACAGATAAACATAAACCATTGAATACCCCAACTAAGGAAAGACAGCACAGACATAAAATTAGAAGGGATAATGGAGTAATAAACACAGAGGAAATTGAAATCATCATACAAAACTTTAGTTGCTACATTTTTGTTGGTATGTTATTGAATTAACCACTAGAAGTTTAGTAAATAGTTTATAATTTTTTAAATATTATTTTCAGAGTTGAAAATCTTAGGTACAGTTTTCTGGTTAAGTAATTGCATATTCTGTTTGAAATTTTAAAGTTGTTATCTGTTTTATCCTACTACATTTGCTTTAATTAAGGTCCTCATTACCTGTTACCTACACCACAGCTTCCTAATGTATCTCTGAAATCCACCTTCCCCAGAATGCTGTGGGATCTGACTTGGATTTAAATGCAGATCTGATTTATTGTTCTTTTCGACAATGCCCTGTAGTTCAAAGAATGAACAATTTTTTGGTCCCTTCAAAATTTGTTTACCCTCTTTTCCTACCTCATGTTCCCATGGGAATGCCTTTCTCTATTTAACTGCTCCTGTGCATGGTGTTCATTGACTCTATTCTGTTATCTGTGTTATGCTTCTCTCCAGAGGTTATTCCAGAGCCACATCCACTGCTTACTGCAACTTCTATCCCAGCTAACTCCTCATTTGTAAAGACTGATGAGCCTAGGCCTCAATTACTCCAGAAATGCTTTCTGTTTCACTGTTGCCTAGGGACTCCTCACTGATGTTAACCTAAGTAGTCTAGAAGTCTTTATCTATGTAATTTAGTAATGATATGTTTATTGTTTCTTATTTTTTTTATTGTAGTATAGTTGATATACGATATTATATTGGTTTCAGGTGTACAACATAGTGACTTGAAAATTATATGCACTATGAAATGCTCACTATGATGAGTGTAGTTGCCATCTGTCACCATACAAAGTTATTACAGTAGTACTGACTATATTCCCTATGCTATACTTTTCATTTCTGTGACTTACTTATTTTGTAACTGAAAGTTTGTACCTCTTTTTCTGTTTTACCTATTTTGCCAATCCTGCCAACCCCCTCCCCTCTGGCAGCCACTAGTTTGTTCTCTGGTTTTTTGAGTCTATTTCTATTTCTATTTTGTTTGTTTATGTGTTTTATTTTTTGTTTGTTGTTTCTGCCATTTTCCTGTACACTGTCTTTTCTGAGGACAGGCGCTGTTTGCTTTTGTCTCTGAATCCCTATGAACAGGTATTTAGTAGAATTCATCAAATTTATCAACAAAATGTAACAACTGAAAAGTGTTCTTCTTATAGTAACATTTTATTATTTTATGTAACTTTTTCAGAGTTTTCCTGCAATTTCCTATAAAGTTAAAACAAAAAACCAAAAATCTTTGTGATTGGCCAAGGTGGACTTTATGAGGGACTTGAATTCACTTTTACTGAACTATTTGTATACGTTTTTGGTTGTGTATCACCAGGTATACACATTTGTACTTATTGAGGTTTTTAAATCACTTTACATCTTTTTCTCCCTCTCCCAGCTGTGAATTCAGTATCCTTAGGGAAAAATGGAGTTGTGGAACTGATGTTTAAAATCATTGGACCATTTAGTAAGAAGAATTCGGGTCTTATGAAGTGAGTAAATGTTTTGAGTGTGAGTAGAGGTATATCCTTTGTAATTCTGGGCCTCATCATCTTGATCTTTACTGAACAGGTTCAGTAAAATTGTATCTAGGATTTTTTCTTAGTTCTTAAATAGTGATTTTATTACAATAAAGATTTTCTTTATTATAAAGTTTAATCTTCAAAGATACAGCAAAATTAGAAACCTTTAAGGTCATTGAATATAATGTTAGGGAAATTTAGACATTGAACATTCCTGGGTACTATAAGAGGAAAAAAGATTATTTATAGAGTATCATTCATTCAGAAATATTTATTGAATGCCTACTATATTCCCTAACCAATTTTAAAGTCTTTTAATGACTGCTTCCTTCACTCTCAAAATTATCTGAACATATTTTAAATTTAGACTTTCTTTTGTCAAAATAATGTCATTTTCTTTTTTCTGATTTTGAGATATGTATGCCTATCTCAAGATATAGGTTATATGTATGTGTGTTTGTGTATGTATATATATATATACAAGAGTATATACACATACACAAAAAAATGAATGCAATTTCCAGTTATTTGGTTGTATTTAGTATTTTCTTAAGCCATAGTAGAGGTCATTCTTAAAAAAATTTTATTACAGAATTTTTCAAACATAGAGTATATTAAACTAGTTAATTATCATGAATTTGTTATATTAATTACTTGTTATATTGAACAGTTATGAATATTCTGCCATTTTTGTTTCATTTATTCACCCTCTATATTTGTTCATTTTTGCTGGGGTGTTTTGAAATTAATCCTAGATATCATTCATATATACATGAATTTCTGTAAGCAAATTCTAGGTATTTTCTCATTTTTGCCCTAAATACTTCAGTGCGTAATGCTACCAAATAGGGAGTTAAAAAATAAGCACAATGCTATAACCATTCTCAACAAAATAATTAATTTTGAACACAATCTAAAATCCAGGCTGTTCAGTTTTCTCAAAATGCTCTTTCACTGTTGGTTTGTTTTAATCAGAATTCAAACTAGGTGCACGCATTACATTCTTCATTCTGTTTAGGAAATTTCCAAACCTACTCAAAAACAGAAATAGAACCCTGATGTACACATCACTCACTTTCAACAATAATCAACATTCTGCCATTTATTATTTCATCTTTCCCTTCCCTGTCCTTTTTTTTTTTTTTGTTCTTGGAGTGTTTAAAAGCCAGTGTCAGCCATTACATTTGTTCTGTAAATTCTTTAGTGCGATCACTATCTGACATAGAGCTTTTTTCTTTCAGTGTTGACCACAATATTGTTTCTTTGCTCAACAATATTAATAATTCCTTAATGTCATCTAATATTTTCTGATTATCTAGAAAGTGTCATTTTTTTTAGTAATTATTTTTTATTGAAGGGTAGTTGACGCACAGTATTACATTACATTAGTTTCAAGTGTACAACACAGTGGTAGAACATTTATATACATAATTCTAGGTTCCAGCTATCACCCTACCAAGCTGTTACAATATCTTGACTATATTCCTTATGCTATACATTACATCCTGGTTACTTATTTATTTTACCATTGGAAGTCTGTCCTTTTTTTTTTTTTTTTTTTTGTGAGGGCATCTCTGATATTTATTGATCAAATGGTTGTTAATGACAACAAAATCTGTATAGGGGAGTCAGTGCTCAATGCACAATCATTAATCCACCCCAAGCCTAATTTTCGTCAGTCTCCAATCTTCTGAGGCATAACAAACAAGTTCTTACATGTAGAACAAATTCTTACATAATGAATAAGTTACATAGTGAACAGTACAAGGGCAGTCATCACAGAAACTTTCGGTTTTGCTCATGCATTATGAACTCTAAACAGTCAGTTCAAATATGAATACTCATTTGGTTTTTATACTTGATTTATATGTGGATACCACATTTCTCTCTTTATTATTATTATTTTTAATAAAATGCTGAAGTGGTAGGTAGATACAAGATAAAGGTAGAAAACATAGTTTAGTGTTGTAAGAGAGCAAATGTAGATGATCAGGTGTGTGCCTGTAGACTATGTGTTAATCCAAGCTAGACCAGGGCAATAAAACATCCACATATGCAGAAGATTTCTCTCAGAACAGGGGGGGTGAGGTTCTAAGCCTCACCTCTGTTGATCCCCAATTTCTCACCTGATGGCCCCCCTGCGGCTGTGCCTGTCTTAGGTTGTTCCTCCCTTGAGGAATCTTACCCGTCTCTGGCTAACCAGTCATCTTCTGGGGCCATACAGGGAAATGTAAAGTTGGTAAGTGAGAGAGAAGCCTTATTGTTTGAAAAGGTTAGCTTTTTACTTCTTTGCATATTTATGCCCTGTGGCTTCTATGCCCAGCATTTGTCTTGAGGTATCTTTACCACTTGGAGGAGTTATGATACTCGGTAAATTTGATATGAGGCACGAATTCTATTTAAGGGTTGTAATTAGGAAGGAAGAAGAAAAGCTATAGAAGTAGCAGGCGGAAGAAAACATGGGAAGATTGATTATTTCTTTGACAAATCTTCTTGTAGAGTAACTTCAGCATAAATAGGTTTTAAGCTACTACTTAAATTGCGCACACACATTAACATAATAGGAGTATAGTTACATAACCAAAGCATATCTGTAATTACCAGCCATCTCCAGTGAAACCAAGAAAACCATTAAGGCACCTTAGGCATTTGTGAAAACTTATCTATGATATGGTGGATATTGTCCAACTGAACTTGAACAGTCTGAGAGAAATCAGACAAATTAAAACAACCCATTCCTGGGGAATGTTCACATGCCATATGTTCTTTTAACAGTAAATAGTCTGTAGTTGTAAGAGTTTGGAGTGCTACAATTTGCACTTCTCCAAATTCTTGGTTGAGTTCCAACAGTATAGATCCAGTCAAATTTGTTGTTTTACTGTATGCACAGGCCAGCTTAGATATCTCCTTCCTCTTCCTCATTCCCATGGCAAGTCCAGGAACTGGTGGGATGAGTGCATCTACAGCTGTAGCAGTGCGTGGATCTTTGTTGGGGTTTTTTGATGATCATCTGCTGGCATGAGTCTTCCAGAGAGTGCAGATGTTGGAAGTTCTTTTTCATATCGTATCTTAGTTCATTTTCGGGGTAGCCCAATTAGGCTTTGATCCTCTGTATAAACACAAACAGACCCTTTGCCTACACTTTTATATGCCCTTTATACCCTTGTGTAGAACTCGTTGGAGGTTACCACACAGGAACTGCCCTTTTTTTTTTTTCTGTTGCTTTGTTTTTGGTATCACTAATCTACACTTACATGACGAATATTATGTTTACTAGGCTCTTCCCTATACCAGGTCTCCCCTATAAACCCCTTTACAGTCACTGTCCATCAGCATAGCAAAATGTTGTAGAATCACTACTTGCCTTCTCTGTGTTGTACAGCCCTCCCTTTTCTCCTACCCCCCCATGCATGTTAATCTTAATACCCCCCTACTTCTCCCCCCCTTATCCCTCCCTACCCACCCATCCTCCCCAGTCCCTTTCCCTTTGGTACCTGTTAGTCCATTGTTGAGTTCTGTGATTCTGGTGCTGTTTTGTTCCTTCAGTTTTTCCTTTGTTCTTATATTCCACAGATAAGTGAAATCATTTGGTATTTCTCTTTCTCCGCTTGGCTTGTTTCACTGAGCATAATACCCTCCAGCTCCATCCATGTTGCTGCAAATGATTGGATTTGCCCTTTTCTTATGGCTGAGTAGTATTCCATTGTGTATATGTACCACATCTTCTTTATCCATTCATCTATTGATGGACATTTAGGTTGCTTCCAATTCTTGGCTATTGTAAATAGTGCTGCAATAAACATAGGGGTGCATCTGTCTTTCTCAAACTTGATTGCTGCGTTCTTAGGGTAAATTCCTAGGAGTGGAATTCCTGGGTCAAATGGTAAGTCTGTTTTGAGCATTTTGATATACCTCCATACTGCTTTCCACAATGGTTGAACTAACTTACATTCCCACCAGCAGTGTAGGAGGGTTCCCCTTTCTCCACAGCCTCGCCAACATTTGTTGTTGTTTGTCTTTTGGATGGCAGCCATCCTTACTGGTGTGAGGTGATACCTCATTGTAGTTTTAATTTGCATTTCTCTGATAATTAGCGATGTGGAGCATCTTTTCATGTGTCTGTTGGCCATCTGTATTTCTTTTTTGGAGAACTGTCTGTTCAGTTCCTCTGCCCATTTTTTAATTGGGTTATTTGTTTTTTGTTTGTTGAGGCGTGTGAGCTCCTTATATATTCTGGACGTCAAGCCTTTATCGGATGTGTCATTTTCAAATATATTCTCCAATACTGTAGGGATCCTTCTTGTTCTATTGATGGTGTCTTTTGCTGTACAGAAGCTTTTCAGCTTAATATAGTCCCACTTACTCATTTTTGCTGTTGTTTTCCTTGCCTGGGGAGATATGTTCAAGAAGAGGTCACTCATGTTTATGTCTAAGAGGTTTTCGCCTATGTTTTCTTCCAAGAGTTTAATGGTTTCATGGCTTACATTCAGGTCTTTGATCCATTTTGAGTTTACTTTTGTATATGGGGTGAGACAATGGTCCAGTTTCATTCTCCTACATGTAGCTGTCCAGTTTTGCCAGCACCACCTGTTGAAGAGACTGTCATTTCGCCATTGTATGTCCATGGCTCCTTTATCAAATATTAATTGACCATATATGTTTGGGTTAATGTTGGGAGTCTCTATTCTGTTCCATTGGTCTGTGACTCTATTCTTGTGCCAGTACCAAATTGTCTTGGTTACTGTGGCTTTGTAGTAGAGCTTAAAGTTGGGGAGTGAGATCCCCCCCACTTTATTCTTCCTTCTCAGGATTGCTTTAGCTATTCGGGGTCTTTGGTGTATCCATGTGAATTTTTGAACTATTTGTTCCAGTTCATTGAAGAATGCTGTTGGTAATTTGATAGGGATTGCATCGAATCTGTATATTGTTTTGGGCAGGATGGCCATTTTGACAATATTAATTCTTCCTAGCCAGGAGCATGGGATGAGTTTCCATTTGTTAGTGACCTCTTTAATCTCTCTTAAGAGTGTCTTATAGTTTTCAGGGTATAGGTCTTTCACTTCCTTGGTTAGGTTTATTCCTAGGTATTTTATTTTTTTTGATGCAATTGTGAATGGAGTTGTTTTCCTGATTTCTCTTTCTGTTGGTTCATTGTTAGTATATAGGAAAGCCACAGATTTCTGTGTGTTGATTTTGTATCCTGCAACTTTGCTGTATTCCGATATCAGTTCTAGTAGTTTTGGGGTGGAGTCTTTAGGGTTTTTTATGTACAGTATCATGTCATCTGCAAATAGTGACAGTTTAACTTCTTCTTTACCAATCTGGATTCCTTGTATTTCTTTATTTTGTCTGATTGCCGTGGCGAGGACCTCCAGTACTATGTTAAATAACAGTGGAGAGAGTGGGCATCCCTGTCTAGTTCCCGATCTCAGAGGAAATGCTTTCAGCTTCTCGCTGTTCAATATAATGTTGGCTGTGGGTTTATCATAGATGGCCTTTATTATGTTGAGGTACTTGCCCTCTATTCCCATTTTGCTGAGAGTTTTTAACATGAATGGATGTTGAACTTTGTCAAATGCTTTTTCAGCATCTATGGAGATGATCATGTGGTTTTTGTCTTTCTTTTTGTTGATGTGGTGGATGATGTTGATGGACTTTCGAATGTTGTACCATCCTTGCATCCCTGGGATGAATCCCACTTGGTCATGGTGTATGATCCTTTTGATGTATTTTTGAATTCGGTTTGCTAATATTTTGTTGAGTATTTTTGCATCTACGTTCATCAGGGATATTGGTCTGTAGTTTTCTTTTTTGGTGGGGTCTTTGCCTGGTTTTGGTATTAGGGTGATGTTAGCTTCATAGAATGAGTTTGGGAGTATCCCCTCCTCCTCTATTTTTTGGAAAACTTTAAGGAGAATGAGTATTATGTCTTCCCTGTATGTCTGATAAAATTCCGAGGTAAATCCATCTGGCCCGGGGGTTTTGTTGTTTGGTAGTTTTTTGATTACCGCTTCAATTTCGTTGCTGGTAATTGGTCTGTTTAGATTTTCTGTTTCTTCCTGGGTCAATCTTGGAAGGTTATATTTTTCTAGGAAGCTGTCCATTTCTCCTAGGTTTCCCAGCTTGTTAGCATATAGGTTTTCATAGTATTCTCCAATAATTCTTTGCATTTCCGTGGGGTCCGTCGTGATTTTTCCTTTCTCGTTTCTGATACTGTTGATTTGTGTTGACTCTCTTTTCTTCTTAATAAGTCTGGCTAGAGGCTTATCTATTTTGTTTATTTTCTCGAAGAACCAGCTCTTGGTTTCATTGATTTTTGCTATTGTTTTATTCTTCTCAATTTTATTTATTTCTTCTCTGATCTTTATTATGTCCCTCCTTCTGCTGACCTTAGGCCTCATCTGTTCTTCTTTTTCCAATTTCGATAATTGTGACATTAGACCATTCATTTGGGATTGCTCTTCCTTTTTTAAATATGCTTGGATTGCTATATACTTTCCTCTTAAGACTGCTTTTGCTGTGTCCCACAGAAGTTGGGGCTTAGTGTTGTTGTTGTCATTTGTTTCCATATATTGCTGGATCTCCATTTTGATTTGGTCATTGATCCATTGATTATTTAGGAGCGTGTTGTTAAGCCTCCATGTGTTTGTGAGCCTCTTTGCTTTCTTTGTACAGTTTATTTCTAGTTTTATGCCTTTGTGGTCTGAAAAGTTGGTTGGTAGGATTTCAATCTTTTGGAATTTTCTGAGGCTCTTTTTGTGGCCTAGTATGTGGTCTATTGTGGAGAATGTTCCATGTGCACTTGAGAAGAATGTATATCCCGCTGCTTTTGGATGTAGAGTTCTATAGATGTCTATTAGGTCCATCCGCTCTACTGTGTTGTTCAGTGCTTCCGTGTCCTTACTTATTTTCTGCCCAGTGGATCTATCCTTTGGGGTGAGTGGTGTGTTGAAGTCTCCTAGAATGAATGCATTGCAGTCTATATCCCCCTTTAGTTCTGTTAGTATTTGTTTCACATATGCTGGTGCTCCTGTGTTGGGTGCATATATATTTAGAATGGTTATATCCTCTTGTTTGACTGAGCCCTTTATCATTATGTAGTGTCCTTCTTTATCTCTTGTTACTTTCTTTGTTTTGAAGTCTATTTTGTCTGATATTAGTACTGCAACCCCTGTTTTCTTCTCGCTGTTGTTTGCTTGAAATATGTTTTTCCATCCCTTGACTTTTAGTCTGTACATGTCTTTGGGTTTGAGGTGAGTTTCTTGTAAGCAGCATATAGATGGGTCTTGCTTTTTTATCCATTCTGTTACTCTGTGTCTTTTGATTGGTGCATTCAACCCATTAACATTTAGGGTGACTATTGAAAGATATGTACTTATTGCCATTGCAGGCTTTAAATTCGTGGTTACCAAAGGTTCAAGGTTAGCCTCTTTAGTATCTTACTGCCTAACTTAGCTCGCTTATTGAGCTGTTATATACACTATCTGGAGATTCTTTTCTTCTCTCCCTTCTAGTTCCTCCTCCTCGATTCTTCATATGTTGGGTGTTTTGTGCTGTGCTCTTTCTAGGAGTGCTCCCATCTAGAGCAGTCCCTGTAAGATGTTCTGTAGAGGTGGTTTGTGGGAAGCAAATTCCCTCAGCTTTTGTTTGTCTGGGAATTGTTTAATCCTACCGTCGTATTTGAATGATAGTCGTGCTGGATACAGTATCCTAGGTTCAAGGCCCTTCTGTTTCATTGTATTAAATATATCATGCCATTCTCTTCTGGCCTGTAGGGTTTCTGTTGAGAAATCTGACGTTAGCCTGATGGGTTTCCCTCTATAGGTGACCTTTTTCTCTCTAGCTGCCTTTAACACTCTTTCCTTGTCCTTGATCTTTGCCATTTTAATTATTATGTGTCTTGGTGTTGCCCTTCTTGGATCCTTTCTGTTGGGGGTTCTGTGTATTTCCGTGGTCTGTTCGATTACTTCCTCCCCCAGTGTGGGGAAGTTTTCAGCAATTATTTCTTCTAAGATACTTTCCATCTCTTTTCCTCTCTCTTCTTCTTCTGGGACCCCTATAATACGGATATTGTTCCTTTTGGATTGGTCACACAGTTCTCTTAATATTGTTTCATTCCTGGAGATCCTTTTGTCTCTCTCTATGTCAGCTTCTATGCGTTCCTGTTCTCTGATTTCAATTCCATCAATGGCCTCTTGCATTCTATCCATTCTGCTTATAAACCCTTCCAGAGTTTGTTTCATTTCTGCGATCTCCTTTCTGGCATCTGTGATCTCCTTCCGGACTTCATCCCATTTCTCTTGCGTATTTCTCTGCATCTCTGTCAGCATGTTTATGATTCTTATTTTGAATTCTTTTTCAGGAAGACTGGTTAGGTCTGTCTCCTTCTCTGGTGTTGTCTCTGTGATCTTTGTCTGCCTGTAGCTTTGCCTTTTCATAGTGATAGGAATAGTCTGCAGAACTGGGACGAGTGACGGCTGGAAGGACTTCCTTTCTTGTTGGTTTGTGGCCCTCCTCTCCTGGGAGAACAGCGACCTCTAGTGGCTTGTGCTGCGCAGCTGCGCGCAGACAGGGTTTCTGCTTCCTGCCCGGCTGCTATGGAGTTAATCTCCGCTGTTGCTGTGGGCGTGGCCTAGCTCGGGCAGCTAGTCCAAAATGGTGGAGTCGCGTTGGAGCAGGAGCTGCTGGGAGGCTATTTATCTCCGTAAGGAGCCTCCCTGCTCCCTGCAGCCCAGGGGTTAGGGTGCCCAGAGATCCCGGATTCCCTACCTCTGGATTAAGTGACCCGCCCTGCCCCTTTAAGACTTCCAAAAAGCACCCGCCAAAACAAAACAACGCCCACCAAAAAAAAAAAGAAAAAAAAAAGTTTTTAATTTAAAAAAAAAAAAAAGTTTTTAATTAAAAAAAAAGGTGGTCGTTCGTTTTTCTTTATTCTCCGGTGCCAGCCTCAGGCCTCTGTTCACCGGTCTTTCTGCCCTGTTTCCCTAGTATTGGGGTCCCTATCCCTTTAAGACTTCCAAAAAGCGCTCGCCAAAACAAAACAGCAAAAAAGCAAAAAAAAAATGGTCGCGCGCTTTTCTTATGTCCTCTGGCACCCGGCCTCCAGTGCCTGCTCACTGTTCTTGCTGCCCTGTTTTCCTAGTATCGAGCGCCCTGCACTCTGGCCCGGATGGCTGGGGCTGGGTGTTCGGCAGTCCTGGGCTCCGTCTCCCTCCCGCTCTGCCTGCTCTTCTCCCGCCGGGAGCTGGGGGGAGGGACGCTCGGCTCCCGTGGGGCTGGGGCTTGTATCTTACCCCCTTCGCGAGGCGCTGAGTTCTCTCAGGTGCGGATGTGGTCTGGATATTGTCCTGTGTCCTCTGGTCTTTATTCTAGGAAGGGTTGTCTTTGTTATATTTTCATAGATATATGTTGTTTTGGGAGGAGATTTCCGCTGCTCTACTCACGCCGCCATCTTCCGCCTCCCAACGAAAGTGTCATTTTTATAGTTGTCTTGTTCAAATCAGAATCCAGTGAGCTCTATACATTCGTTTTGATTGACACATCTTATAATTTTTAAAAATCAATAGGAGCTCCCCTATGTTTTTGGTTGTTTTATTTATTTGTTGAGGAACCTAGTTGATGTCTTGTAGAATATCCCAACCTTCTAGATTAAGATGACTGTATACTAGGGTCATTTAACATGTAGGTATATCCTTCAAATTTCCTATAGATTGATAGACTAGACTGGTGGTGCTGGGTACTCTGTTTTGCACCCCTTAAGATCATTTAGTTGAGATAATCCATCTACTTTTCACTTAATAATATGGCAATATTTCATGGCACTTCCAGATCGATTATTTCTTTAGGGGTTGCAAAACAGTGACTTTTCTAATTGTCTCATTCTTTTTCTCTTACTAGATTCTTTTATAAGGAGAAACCTGTCCACATCAAGTACTTGATTAAATGTTGCAAACAAGTAAGGTTAGGACATTTCCAGCCTTTTCACTCTTCTTCATAAAGGTCAAATATTTTAGCTTGTACCCTTCTTAAAAATGATAGTTTACTTGCACATATAATTACTTACTAAATATTATTTGGTGGGATGACTTAACATTACTTTTGCAAAGATCATATACAGTCCTAGAGCATCTGATGAAATGTAAGAAGACAGAAAATGATTGTATCACAATTAATAAAACCAGTTTACAGAATTGGTATGATGTAATGAGTGAGCTCTGGAGGCAGGCACAACTGGATTTGCATGTTAACTCTGTCACTTACTGGCTCCATGATATGAAGTAAATTACCTAACTGATTATGCTCCAGTTTCCTGTCTGTAAAATGGTGATATTAGCACGTACACCAGAAGGTTGTTGTGAGATTTAATAAGATGATTTCTATAATTAGCACAATGCCTATATAGTGCAAACTAATAATTAGTGTAATTAGTGTAGGTAAGTAATGTAAATGTTGTTATGAATGAATCCTAGCTAAACTAAAATAATAGTTTTTACATTCTCTTGATATTTATAGTACTTTATAATCAATCTTTAATGTTTATGATCTCCTATGTAAGATCTACATTACTCTATTTTGACCAAGTTACCAAATCTAATGAGAAATGTTCATAGAAGTGGGACATTTCACAAGCATTTATATAATATACAACATGGTATATATCTAAAACCATGTAGAAATCAGTGGGTCTAAACTACTGAGAAGTAGTTCTCCAAATTATTCCTTCATTCTTTTCTCTATGTTTTAAAAAGAAAAATTAATTTTAAACTTTATTGTTACTTTAGAAAGAAAAAAACATTCACTGATCAAACATCTATATCCTGATGTCTTTATCATTTGTAATAATCTTAGGGTCTCTCCCTTAATGATAAAATTTGGTATCTAAAATAGTTGTCTCACAGTTCTTCCACTTAAACAGTACCCTGCATTTAGTGGAAGAAAATTGAGGGATAAAAGGTGATGTTTCCCTTTAGTGTTTCCTTTCCTTTCTAGTTTGAAGTTTTGGACAAACACTGATAATCCAGAAGGAAACAGTTCAAAGTTATTATAAGTCTTCTTGAGTTTCCTCATAAGGGTTAACCTCCAGCTTAAAGGAGATGTCACTTCATGAGGACCAGGACCTTAAGCTTTTCCTCCTTCACTGCTCCTGAGTAAGCGGGAGGCTGCTTTTTAAGCCATTGTTGGTTGTATGGCTTGTTCTGTATCACACATATATGTATAGGACATGAGGGGATTGGAAAATTATGTACAGAGGTATAAAATACTGATACTAAGAAATTCTAATAAATTTACAATATAAACTGCATTTCAGTCTATTCTAAAATTCTTTTATACCTTTTCTATTATAAAATCATACTGGCTTATAAGTGTAGAATTTTAGAAATTCTTTTGTGCTGTTGTTTTTAAAAATATCTTTTAAGTAACATTTTGGTAAAAATGTCGAGATGACTGCACCAAACTTCATAATTTCTTCTAATTTAGTGGAGCTAGATGGGTTCATGTCTCTGTTTGCCAATGATAATAATTAACATCAGCAAAAAACCATGTAGTTTAAGTATTAGAAGCTGTCAGAAGCACTTTTATTTTGTTTGTAGGTGTCACAACAAACCAACAGCAGGGAGTAAGACTTTCTGAAAGTACTCAGATGTTTATTATTTTGAATTCTTAGCTGGGAGAATCCTGTGAGTTCATTGTAAGTGATTGCATCTAACTTGATTGTATTAGTTTCTAGGGCTGTTGTAGTAACAAAGTATGTAGTACAAATTTGGTGGTATAAATTACAGAAATTTATTGTTGTCTCAGTTCTGGAAGTTTGAAGTCCAAAATAAACTTGTCAGCAGGGCCAGTGCTCCCTCTGAAACCTGTGAGAGAATCGTTTCTTGCTTCTCCTTTCTAGCTTTAGTGTTTGCTGGCAGACTTTGGTGTTCCTTGACTTGTAGCTGCAGCATTTCAAACTCTGTCTCCATCATATAGTTTTCTCTACTTGTATGTCTGTCTTCTAAAAGCCTTCCCTCTTCTTAAAGGGTACTAGTAATGATGGGTTAAGGGCCACCTACTCCAGTATGACCTCATATTACCAATTACATCTGCAGCAACCCTGTTTACAAATAAGATCACATTCTGAGGTCTTGGGGGTTAGGCCTTTAACATCTTTTTGGAGGAGACTGACATTTATGATTTCATAATACTCTTTCTCAGCTGAAGGCTTATATTATTATTATTATTATTATTATTTTTTTTTTGTAGATAATTATTTTTTATTGAAGGGTAGTTGACACACAGTATTACATTACATTAGTTTCAGGTGTACAACACAGTGATTCAACATTTATATACATGATAATTCTAGGTACCAGCTATCACCATACCAAGTTGTTAACAATATTTTGACTATATTCCTTATGCTATACATTACATCCCGGTTACTTATTTATTTTACAATTGGCAGTGTCCACTTTTTTTTTTTTTTTTTTTTTTTTTTGTGAGGGCATCTCTCATATTTATTGATCAAATGGTTGTTAACAACAATAAAATTCTGTATAGGGGAGTCAATGCTCAATGCACAATCATTAATCCACCCCAAGCCTAATTTTCGTCAGTCTCCAATCTTCTGAAGCATAACAAACAAGTTCTTACATGGAGAACAAATTCTTACATAGTGAATAAGTTACATGGTGAACAGTACAAGGGCAGTCATCACAGAAACTTTCGGTTTTGTTCATGCATTATGAACTATAAACAGTCAGTTCAAATATGAATACTCATTTGATTTTTATACTTGATTTATATGTGGATACCACATTTCTCTCTTTATTATTTTTAATAAAATGCTGAAGTGGTAGGTAGATACAAGATAAAGGTAGAAAACATAGTTTAGTGTTGTAAGAGAGCAAATGTAGATGATCAGGTGTGTGCCTGTGAAGGCTTATATTATTGATTTGCTGTATTAAGTAGTTTTTATGCGACCCTAAGCACATTATATTCTGAAATACTGTTTCCTTATTCATAAATGTGCCAATTCTGTAGACCAGGATTGTTTTAAGAATTAAACTAGAAAACATACATGCAAGGCACCTAAAACAGTTTCTGGCATTTATCAGGTCTTGCTGAACAATAGTGTTCTTTTCATTTTATTTTTTGTTAATTGGCATTTCACTTGGAAGATGTTTTGGTTATGTGCTTAATTTTGACCAAATTAAAATCCATGCTTATTCTGATAGTTTTACAGTCTTAAGTACAATTTACTGCATAATTACAAGATTGTTAGAAAGTTTCTTACTGATGATTGAGTGCTATGAAAATTTGGTATATAGTTTTCTAATTTTCATTTGCTTTTAACTCAGCTTTACCAGAACTTCACATTATCTTGAGTGTTATGGGCATAAATTTATAATACTTTTTAAAGCACATACTTTTGTTTTTATTTTACAGATGTAAATGAGGTTTATGTGGTTGCTTCATTTGTTTCAATAAACCAAAGTGTAACTGTTAACCACCTGTTCTAGAGGATAAGAGTAATGAGCATTTCTTATAAATGAGCACTTGCTCTGTGCCTCATGCTGGATTATTGTTTCAGGTTTTGCTACGAACCAGTATCCATCTTAAACTAATATCCATCTTAAATCTTCTAATTGATTATGCTGTTTACCTTTCCCCACATCTGGCTATGCTGTGTCTCCTTCACACTGATATATTCAGCTTTTACTTCATTGCCTTGTTTTTGGTTTTAATTACTTGAGTGGGGTTTTTATAGATGGGTACATTTTATTACACTGTATAAGTTGTAAAATTATTTGTGGAGGAGATAAATTAGCTTTCTAATTTTATACCTGTGAAGAACCTGCTGCTGTGGATGTCTAGTAGGCATTCAACAAATGCTGAATGATGAGTAAAATGCTTACGTTTGCCTGAAAATGTTTATCTTTGCAGATTAATTATGATTGTTGAAATCTTATTAAGAGGTACTATAGTATGTTGCCTTATATTTTTAGTTAAGTACCATTTGAATTTTCAGTAATTTTTTTAAACGATTTGAATAACGATTTGAATAGATGATTTTCCACAGTGATGTTTTATGTGTATTTTTAAAGCCTGTTAATGGCAGTTGATTTTGTGTGTAACTGAATATTTATGTTCAAAGGAAATAGAAGTACTGTCAACTTTTTTGCTAATCTTTGTCATCTATTGGACAGTAAGAGTTTTTGAGATATTAATTAGGTTCATTATTCTCTTTGATGCCTTATGATTGAAAAAAATGTTAAGGGCCCATACATCTCTACAAACCTCCTAGTTCAAAACTGTTTTACATTTATTTGTTAGTCTTTAAATATTAGGATTATTTATTTCTTGATAAGCTAAAATACTTTAAAGTTAGCTATGAATATTTACAGAACTTTGTAGTTATGAACTTTATTTCTATGGAAAACTTTTTTGGTTTTAATTTGTGAGTCAGGGCCTAGATTCTTAATAGTGGTCCTTTGTGAACTCTGTCAGAGTCAGATACAGGTACAATAATTGATTCAATTCATCTAATTTCCAATACAAAGACTTAACATTGTTAGTTTTATTTTTCTTCCTTAAAAAATGTTTTTTTTGGTCCTGTTCTGCTGTTATTTCAGTCTTCCTCATACTCATACCTGATTTTAACCTGAAGGGAGAGATGCATCCAGAGAGACACTATACATAATTGACTCTATCAGAATGACTTTTGGAATAGATAATAATTACTTATCTGAAAAGATTATATGAATTTACTGTTGTAGATTGATTTTACTAGTTTTGTTGTTGTTTGTGTTTTCTCATGTTGACAGGGTTGCTTTAGACACTCTTGCTGCATTGCTAAAATCAAGTAAGTTTTAACTACTAGAAATACTAGATACTATTTTTTTGAGTATTCCATTATGCTAAAGAAACTGGAAATGGCAATTTAGTCTATGGTTTATGTTAATTTAATATCAAAACCGATTTTATCTTTTAGTGCAATTTATTGATACATGTCATAACTAATGACATTTATGCTTATTGAGCTATAATTTATTCAGTATATTTATATAGTTTATTCAAGTACATTGACTTCCTTTTTCTAATTAATTTACATAAAATTCCCTGTTAATGGAGGAAAGTAATATGTATATAAGTACTATTTTTTAAAAGTGAAGCTAACATTGTATTGAGAACATTTTATTATGAAGAATATTTTGAATAACTTCTGTCTTTATATGAACACATGATTTTTATTTAAAACCCTTTTATTAGAAATTCTGTTTCTACCATAAATTCAAACGTATAACATTAAAAATGACTATTAATGTAAATTTACAGTTTGTTATATTCCTTTATAAAAATGAAAGCATTATTTTATCTTCAACATTGAAGCATTAGAGTATAAATGTGTCTTGTCATATATGATGATTTTGGAGAGTAATCATGTACATTATGTGTTTTTGCCTCTTAAGATGCTCAGCATTTTAAAAAAATATTTTTGCAAGCATTTCCATGTCCATTGGTTGATTCAATTAACATCTTAAATAATCAGGATAACATTTAGTCTTAAAGCTATGTATGTGTTGATGGCTTCAATGTTATTTTTCTCCTAAACTATCTATTAAGGGTAATACCAACTTGCCTTAAATGGCCAGAATTGTTTATTTGAATATTAGCAAATGATTAATTGATTGAAAATCTGATTATTTGATTTATTAAATCTAAAAAATCACCTTAGGTATTGATATTATATACCAGAATACCTGAAATTCAATTAGTAGTTTTATCCTTAAAATGAGATGCATGATACTCAATTAGATTAGCCCATGTAGCCCATGTTTTCCTATATGATGTGGTAAATTTTAGACCAAGATCAGAGTACTTGGATTATCTTTAAAAGATATTTTTAGCTTTGCTTTGATATGCCCTGACTTTGTGGTTCAAAGTATTTAACAATTTTTAAATTAGCATAGGCATGTATTTTAGATTTAGAGTAGATTAAAATAGCTGTTAAAACTAAACTTTTGTTAAAGGTTACTCATTTTCAGACATTGATGACAAAGTCACTAATTCTGTCAGTAAAAACCCAAACTCATAAGTTTCAAGTATTTTATAGAAATCAGTTAACCAAAGATGACTGAAATCTACTGTCTTCAGTTTTAAAAATAGTAGTCTTCCTTTCACTCTGTCTCTCCTTCTTCAAATGAAGACGGTGGGCAAACAATCTCTTTACTCCATCAGGTAAAAATGTTAACTAACAATTAGAATGACTCTGCTTTATATATTATATGTTTTCATGTGGCATATGGCACAAACTAGGATAAAATTTAATAATGTAAAATATTACACCTGCAGTATTTTTACAGGCACTATGGCATGCTGAAGCATTCTCATTCATTTTTTTAAAAACTGCTTTTTGTGGTGGAACAGTAATCTACTTTAAAAGAATAAATTGGACTACTATAATAAACTCGAGAGTATAAAGCAAAGAATATGTGTATACACACAGAGCAGAAAGACAGGTAGCTTAGTTGCCATTGCTGGCCAGTTTATAGATTAGATGCTGCAGTCTAAAGGGAAACCCGAGTTGTCTTTTAAGTAGAGAGGGAAGAAGAGCCGTAGGATCCTTGTGAGTTAGGTGTCCTGAACACATGAATGAAAACCCCTTTACTAAGCTAATTAGTTGTGCTAAGTTCTAGATTGCAGGTAGCTCTGTTCACTTCTCTTGAGGGTCATTCAGCACCTCTGTTTTTGAATTATGGGCAAGTTTCTTATTTGATCCTTAATAAAGAATAAGTATTTCTTGTGAATACCATTTAGGCTATTGGGAGTGCTAGTGGAAATACAGCTTATAAAAGGATTCACAATGATCATAACATCCTTTAAGAAAATCATATTTACAGCTAGCAAGCTAAAGGCCTGTATATTCCAGCAGGTATAAACAAACTCATTTAAATATTTATTTAAAATACATGAAACTATTGTTAGCCAAAACTATTGAACTGATTTTGTAAATAGTCATAGCCTTAGCAAAATAGCTCTTCTAGACACACAGAGATTTTGAAACTTTTATATAAGAAAGCCTCTCCCTGACCCCCGAGTTTCTTCCAGGTTTCTAGTGTCAGAACATAATTTCTGAGAGGGCATTAATACCTTTTATTTTATTTTTTATCTCAGTGTCTTTATGTTTTAGGTATATATGAGCACATTTGGAAACTGTAATAATTCTTTCAGGCAACTAAATGCAGGGCAACCTTAGAGTTGCATTATCTTAGTGTCCATGCCTTGAGGTGGGGTCATTTCATAGGTAAACTTAGACTAGGAAGAGATTGGTATTCCTTGATAATTAAGCCACTCCAAATCTTTTAGTATTCCGTGTTATTTTGCACTCTTAAAATTTGCCCACCCATGTGGGCAACATAGCTCAGAATGTTGCTATGATATGATTCCCTTGCTGCCATTTGAGTGAAATATACCCTTTTGATTAATAATCTTAAATATTAATACTTTAAAAATTAGATAAAATTTGTGGATTTATTTCTGTTAATTCGACCCCAATAAAATTGACCATTTTAAAAAATACCCTTTAATATAGTTTTCATTATATTAAAAAAGTTAATGACCAGAAAGCTTCATCATTTTCTAATCATGTCATATAATACTCCTTACATTTCATTTCTTAAAAAGTTGTGTAAGTATTTTTAATTTAGCATTGTTACGGCCTAGATATTTATATAATGGGGGGTAATTAAAACAATTAAAAAGTTTATGATAGTTTACAATCCAGTGGAGTTAATTTCAGTGAAAACATACAAAGTTTGCAATAGAAATTACAGTAGTGATAATGACCCTTTAACAAAATCATATTCAAATCCAGTAGATTCAAGACTTACAAAGTCAGTATGTTCATAAATTTTAAAATACATGTAACTTTTGTTAGCATTAATATTTAAAAGGAAGTAGCCCTAATTTTATTAAAGATACCTTGGTATGTATTAACTACAAACAGTATATGGGCAGGTTTCTGGAAAATGTTGTAATTTGCCATGTGCAAATTGTCGTATTTATTTTTTTAGATAAAAAAATTTTAATGTGGTTGCCATATACATACACACACACACACACACACATACATATAGTTTTTCTTTGAAAAAAAGAACTATAATCATTTCAATCTTGTGATTATAGTTTTAATTTGATTTATTATACCACTTTCTTTTGTTACTTAAAAAAACTACTCTTTCTCAATTTTCTTTTATTAAAGAAACAAATGCCAGGAGAGCTGTAGACAGAGGATATGTCCAAGTCCTTTTATCAATTTATGTAGATTGGCATCGCCATGATAATCGACATAGAAACATGCTCATTCGGAAAGGAATTTTACAGAGTTTAAAAAGTGTTACCAACATCAAGTTGGGAAGAAAAGCATTTATTGATGCCAATGGTATGAAAATTCTCTATAATACTTCACAAGTGAGTTTTTAATTTTCTTTCTACTATTGTGATTATATATTAATGTGATGATTTGTTTTTAATAAAAGTCTGTCTAAAAATACTAAAAAATGTATGATAAATATATTTTTAAAATATCTGAAAACCAAAATGGACAATCATTTCTCACATGTGACCTCAGACTGAGTCAAAGAAGTACTTAGTGCACATCTCTGCAATATGAGATTTTTTTTTTCTCTAAGTAGAAGGGGGATGTATAGGTCCACCTTGTGGGTGGGAAGGGATTCCTTATTATTGCCATGTTTTCTAAGATGTGCTCAGTTTTGCATGTTCGCATCATAAGGTATTTGTGGATCCTTTACAACTGATGAGGCAGTTCTGCCTTTTGTGAGTGTTCTCAGTGTCTTACTTCTGGATAGAGCATTTTTGAATAGGGTACAAAACTGACACTTGAGTTAGGGATCCTAGTTCTGTAAACCACAGTTGACCATGGTTAGATGAAACTGTGGAAAATGTGGATAAGGCGGAGACTACTGTACTTTGGTGATTTTTGGTACCAAAGATGGTACTGATTTCTGCTGAGTTAGTATGTTTAAGGAAGAGTATTACTAAGTTTGTTGTGTGAGGTTCTTACTTATAACGAGACTCTTGAGTAGTCAAAGTTATTTTATAATTATGTTACCATATTGGCTTTTATGATATTTGTTTCTTGATAATTACTATTGTATTGTTTTCTGAAAGAATATAAAATCTTTTCAGTTAGTCACCAAAGGCACATTATCTTTTCTTTTTTTCTTTTAAAAATACAGGAATGTTTGGCAGTCAGGACCCTTGATCCTCTTGTCAACACGTCCAGTCTGATAATGAGGAAGTGTTTTCCTAAAAATCGCCTGCCACTCCCAACGATTAAAAGCTCTTTTCATTTCCATTTACCAGTTATTCCTGTGACTGGACCTGTGGCCCAACTCTACAGTTTACCCCCTGAAGGTAGGACCATGTGGTTACTGCTGGCTTTCAGTGGATCCTGGAATTGTCTGACCCTGTCAGCTTCTTTTTTTTGCTTGTGTCCAACTCTCCAGGCCTTAGTGAACATGACAAACGTGCACATTGGATTTTAGTTAATAAATATTTCTTTAGATATAAGAAATTGAGGTTGTAACTAAGAAAGTTATCTGGCATGTGTTAAATATATGTAAATTTGGATGTGAAAAAATTCAGCATTACACAGGAACATTAATGATACAAGTTTTCAAAATACAAGAATGTAAACATTGAATGTTTAGATAATTCTGTTTGGCCTACATTGGTAGCTTTTTTTTTTTTCTTAATGGATGAAGAAATTAAACATTTTAATTTTTAACTCTTCAGAAATGGCACTTGCATTTTTTTTTTGGTATCATTGATGTACAATTACATGAGCAATATTGTGGTTACTAGATTTCCCCCATTATCAAGTTCCCACCACATTACAGTCACTGTCCATCAGCAGAGTAAGATGCTATAGAATCACTACTTGTCTTCTCTCTGCTATACTGCCTTCCCCATGCCCGCGCCTACATTATGTGTGCTAATCGTAATGCCCCTTATTCCCCTTCTCCCTCCCTAGTCCCTTTCCCTTTGTTAACTGTAAGTTCATTCTTGGGCTCTGTGATTCTGCTGCTATTTTGTTTCTTCAGTTTTTGCTTTGTTCTTATGCTCCACAGATGAGTGAAATCATTTGGTACTTGTCTTTCTCTGCCTGGCTTATTTCACTGAGCATAATACCCTCTAGCTCCATCCATGTTGTTGCAAATGGTAGGATTTGTTTTCTTCTTATGGCTGAATAATATTCCATTGTGTATATGTACCACATCATCTTTATCCATTCATCTACTGATGGACACTTAGGTTGCTTCCATTTCTTGGCTACTGTAAATAGTGCTGCGATAAACATAGGGGTGCATATGTCTTTTTGAAACTGGGATCCTGCATTCTTAGGTTAAATTCCTAGGAGTAAAATTCCTGGGTCAAATGATATTTCTATTTTTAGTTTTTTGAGGAACCTACATACTGCTTTCCACAATGGTGAACTAGTTTACATTCCCATCAGCAGTGTAGGAGGGTTCCCCTTTTTCCACATCCTCGCCAGAATTTGTTGTTCCTATTCTTTTCGATGTTGGCCATCCTAACTGGTGTGAGGTGATATCTCATTGTGGTTTTAATTTGCATATCCCTGATAATTAGCAATGTGGAGCATCTTTTCATGTGCCTGTTGGCCATCTGAATTTCTTCTTTGGAGAATTGTCTCTTCATATCCTCTGCCCATTTTTTAATAGGGTTATTTGTTTTTTGGGTGTTGAGGCATGTGAGTTCTTTATATATTTTGGATGTTAACCCCTTGTTGGATATGCCATTTACAAATATATTCTCCCATACTGTAGGCTGCCTTTTTGTTCTGCTGATGGTGTCCTTTGCTGTACAGAAGCTTTTTATCATGATGTAGTCCCACTTGTTGATTTTTGATTTTGTTTCCCTTGCTCGAGGAGATTTGTTCAGGAAAAAGTTGCTCATGTTTATATTCAAGAGATTTTTGCCTTACATTGGTAGCTTTTTAATGAACTTCATATTTTTACAGTTAAAAATACCTAAACAAAAATGTTATAGTTCATGCTTAACAACACTTGCCTGTGATTTGCCTGAATGAAAATATGAAATTATCTAAAGTTGGTTATTTGGCATTTTCTGTACAATAGTACTCTGGGTGCTTAGTAAAAGGAAGTAAGAGTTTAAATTTCTTAGTGTGGGGAAAAAAACAGAATTTTTGGATCAGATCTAGTAAAATGAAACTAGAAAGTCTAGATTATTAATAGTATTTCTAAAGTATTTTCTTGTTGGTTGAGCACTTTTTTGGAAAACAATTGAAGGGCCTTTATGTTTTAAAGCAATTATTTGAAACAAGTGATTTAAGGGAATTTTCATGTATTTATAATTCTATTATCCTTAATATAGATTTATCATTGGCATATACCACATAGTACATTGTTATGACTTTATTTATTTAGTTTTTTTATGACTTTATTTTTAAAGCAATTATTAAAGTATAAGTTTATACAAAATATCAAAATGGGTTATTCAGACACTTCCTTTAAAGGGTGTAAAGACTGAGTCTGGTGCTTGAGAAAGATAGCTAAGTGAAAACCATAATCTAATTCCTTTCCGTTCCATTTAAAATTACCAGCAGACTTTAAAATGAGGGGAATACCTGTACTGAATCTGAAAGCTAGGTAAAAGGAGCATTCTCATGGAACAGACACACACATAGAACATGCAGAAAACATGGTGGAGATATGAATAGATGAAAGAAGAGTTTTAACTCTCTACTCATCCTTGTATGAAATAAAGTATCTCTGGCTCCAAGTTGAGGTTCCATGAGCACCTAATTTGGAGGCAAAGTCAAGGAGCAGTTTGAATCCCTTTCTCTCCTGTTTGCCAGCATAGGATTATGGGGGAAAGCTGGTGACACTTGTATATGATGTTGTAGGTAGTAACAATGGGAGGGAAATAGGGGATATACCCTGTAGTGTATTTTATTCAGTGTCCAGAATAATCACATGTATAGAGAAAGCTGACTTCTAGGGCAGTGAATTTATCAACATGAAAAAATAATGACAGAAAGGTGATATTTTTCTGAGGGCTTCTTTTCTGTCTCATCTCAGACTGATAGATCAGTGACCTGGAAATGATTTACATTGACTATCAAGCCTCTATGCTTAACATATGAGAGGAGTGACTGCATAGGCAGAAGGAAAGTACGCTCTTTCTGTTTTCTGTTTTTTCTCACCTATCAGGCTTCATTACTTTCATTACAATTTTCATATTTTTACCTTCCTCAGCTAGACTATAAGTTCCATGAGGACAGGACTTGTTTTCATTTTATCATCAGCATCTCTTAGATCTCATGAGATATAGTAAGTGTGCACTTAGCATTTGTTGATGAATGGATTGAAACGAACTCAGACTTACTCTCTTGAATGTTAAACCAGAAGATAGCTAAGCAGCATCTACAGAGATTTGGAAGAAAAGGTTCCTACTCAGAATTTCTGAATGCTTATTAGTTGCCATGTATATGTGAAGGTGACATACTCTGAGGTATATAAGGGTCTGAATGTATGTTGCTCAAGTACCCTTCCTGAAGTACATGGTGTAGCAGCCAGGCCAGGGAAGATCAAGATGTGAAGAATGCAAATGACATTGTAACAGAGAAATTGTATTAAATATTACAAACTGTTAATTATATAAAATAAATAGTTGCTCTACTATTATTTTGAAAAATAACTCGTTCTTGGTGAAAGATACATAATATACAGTTATAACAAAGTGGGTCTTTTTCAAAAATAAACTAAAATTTATATTGACAGATTCCCTAATGTTACCTTATTCTTGCATTTATAAAATGACAGTTACAGAAATAGTGGTCCAAATAATGTGTTTTAAAATGTAGAAGTAATACCCAAACAGAGATCCTTAGACTGGGATCTGTGGAATCATAGGTATCCATGGATGAACTTTAGAGACTGTAGACCCTTTGAAATTCTATGTAAAAATCATGTATTTTTTTCTTGGAAAAACGTCTCAACTATCAGTGCTGTAGGAAAGCAAGGAGGTTTCAAAGATGCACAAAATCCTGGGAGTGCTAATTACAAAGCAAGAACAAACAGATCAGTTTCAGTAATAAGATATCTACGTGGATAAAATACTGTTAAAAGAAGGAGGCTCTCAGATTGGGTTAAAAGAAATCTCAGTAACTGATACATATGTAGACTCTTAAAACAGCAAAATGGAGAGCTTGAAAGTAAACAAATTGGCCAATGTGTTATGTTATTCCCAGAGCAAAAGAGGCGAGGTAGCAGCATTACTACCATACAAAATATGAATACAGAACAAAATGTTTAAAACAGGACAGCAAAGTTTATTTTATATGAGACAGGTAATAACAAGTGTGCCAAAAACTAGAGCAAAGATAGATAAATAATTATTGAATAATAAGGAGAAATTAATAGAAACACAGCATTGGTGGATGATTTTAATATAGATCTAAGTTCTTGGCAAATTAAATAGAGGAGTCAGGTTCTTTTTGTTTTCATCCTCATCCTTGGAGGTTCCCTCATGTGCATGTGATAATGAAAGAAGATGGTGATGGCAATTTTCTTTTTAAAAGCTATGACCTGGAATTTGTATTTATCACTTCACCTCACATACCTTTGGTCAAAAATTGGTCATATGATGTGAAGGAGGCTGAAATCTATAACCTTTAGCTAAAACTCAGAAGTTATGTTACTAAAAGGAAAGAGAGGAGGTCAGATATTTGGGAGCTGGGGAGGAGTTTATAAATCTTAACTGTAAGTAATTAGTAACATGAAAACATAAAAGTATAGAATTCAATGATAAAGATACATAGTTAAATTCAAAATGTACTATTATTTAAGTAGTATGTAAATCACTGAACTCAAGCATATAGGCGAAGAGACAAAAATGTTAAAAATAAATATATCTACAGTACTTCATTAGTAGATACTCAGTATAAAAGGTGTAAATTGGGATATCAGCAATATAAATTCTGGTGAGGGCAAGTACATGGGTAAAATTTTTCATGCAATTGAAATTAAGTTTTTTCAGCTTAAAATAGATGGTTATAACTGTAAAAAGTGTTAAGAAAGCTTAATGTCAACCACAAAGCAGAAATCTATAATAGATACACAAATGATAAAGAGAAAGGATTCAAAGCATGCCATTACAAAAAAAGGTATCAACTCACAAAGACTGCAAGAAAGGAAGAAAGGAACAAAAGAGCTACAATACAATCACAAAACAATGGACAAAATGGCAATGATATATCCTTACTTACCAGTAATTACTCTAAATGTAAATGGTTTAAATTTTCCAATAAAAAGACACAGATAGGAAACAAGACCCAACTATATGTTACTACTAGAAATTCATTTTAAGTTTTAAGGACATAAATAGGCTGATGATGAAGGGATGGAAAAAGATACTTCATATAAATGGAAAACAAAAGAGAGGAGGGGTAGGTATATTTACATCCAAGAAAATAGACTTTAAGTCAAAAACTGTAGCAAGAGACAGAGAAGGTCATTATATAGTGATAAATGGGCCAATTCATCAAGAGATACAATAATTATAAATATATATGTACCCAATATTGGAACATCAAAATATATTAAACAGTAATTAATAGATCTTAAAGGATAAATGGAGAACAATGCAGTAATAGTAGGGGACTTCAGAATCCCACTTTGAACAATGGATAGATCATCTAGATAGAATACATTAGACCAAGTGGACCTGAAAGATACATGCAGAGAATTCCATTCAACTGTAGTGGAATACATGTTCTTCTCAAGTGCACATTGGAACATTCTCTAAGATAGATGATATGTTAGGTCATAAAACAAGTCTAAACAAATGTAAGAATATTGAAATCACATCAGGTATGTTCTCTGATCACAATGATCTAAAACTAGAAATCAATAATAGGAGTAAAGCTTTGAAGTTCACAGATACGTGGAAATAAAACAACATACTTCTGAACAACCAAGGGGTCTAAAGAGAAATCAAAAGGGAAATCAAAAAATAACTTGAGACAAACAAAAATGGAAACACAATATACCAAAACTTATGGGATGTATCAAAAGTATTTTAAGAGGGAATTTTTTGTGATAAACATTAAGGGAAAAGTAAGATCCAGATACACAGCTTAATTTACACTTCAAGGAACTGGAAAATGAAGAACAAACTAAGACCAAAGTTAGCAAAAGGAAGGAAATAATAAATATTAGAGCATAAATTAATGAGAGGTTAGAAAAACAATAGAAAAGATAACAAAAGTAAGTGGTTGGTTTTTTGAAAAGAAAAACAAAATTGACAAATCTTTAGCCAGACTGGTAAAAAGAGATGTTGCAAATTAATAAAATATAAATGAAAGAGTAGAAATTACAATTGATACCATAGAAATATAAAGGAGTAGAAGAGACTACTATGAACGGTTATACTCCAATGAATTGGACATCCTAGAAAAAATGGATAAATTCCTAGAAACACAGAACCTACCAAGACTGAATCAAGATGAAAATCTGAACAGGCCAATTACTATAAGGAGATTGAATTTGGAATCAGAAGTCTCCATTAAAAACCCAGGACCAGGTGGCTTCACAAGTAAGTTCTGCTGAACACTTGAAGAATCCCTTTAAAGAGAATCCTCAAATTCTTCTAAGAAATTAAAGGGGAAGAATCATTTCAAATTCATTTTATAGATCCAGCATTGCCCTCATACCAAAGCCAAGACAAGAACACTACAAGAAAAGAAAATTACAGGCCAGTAGCCCTGATGCAAAAATCCTCAACAGAACACTAGCAAACCAAATTTAAAAACAAACAAAAAGAATTATACACCATGATCAAGTGGGATTCATTCCTGGGGTGCAAGGATGTCTCAACATCCACAAATTAAAATGCAATACACCCATTAACAGAATGAAGGATAAGAATTATATGGTCATCTCAATAGATGTAGTAAAAGCTTTTGACCAAATTCAAAGTGCTTTCATGATAAAAACTCTTCAACAAATTATGTATGGAAGGAATTTTCCTTATCATAATAAAGGACATATATGTTGATTGCATAACTAACATCATTCTCAGTGGTGAAAAGTTAAAAAAAAAGCCTTTTCTCCAAGATCAGGAATAAGATAGTGATGCCTAGTTTTGCTATTCCTATTCAACATAGTACTGGATAGCTTAGCTATAATAGTTAGTCTGGGAAAAGAAATAAAAGGCATCTAAATCAGAAAGGAAGAGTAAAATTATCTTTTTTGCAAATGACATGGTCTTATGTATAAAAATCCCTAAAATTGCTACCAAAAAGCATTAGAATGAATAAATGAATTCAGTAATGTTGTAGGATACAAAATCAATATACAAAAATCAGTTGTATTCCTATATACTAATAATGAACTACCTGAAGGAAATAAAAAATGCAATCCCATTTAAAATAACTTTGAAAACAATAAAATACTTAGGGATAAATTTTACCAAGGAGTTGAAAGACCTGTGCACCGAAAACTGTAAGAAACTGAGGAAAGAGATGGAAGAATACACAAATAAATGTAAAGGTATCCTGTGTTCTTGGATTGGAAAAGTTAATATTGTGAAAACAACCACACCACCCAAGGTGAGCTACAGATTCAGTGTAATCCCTATCAAAATCTCAGTGACATTTTTAATAGAAATAAAAAAACCTATCTTAAAATTTGTATGGAACCACAAAAGACCTCAAATAGTCAAAGCAATCCTGAGATGGAAGAACAAAGTTGGAGGCATCACTGTTCTTGATTTCAAACTACTACAAAGCTGTAGTCATCAAAACAATATGGGGCTCAAAGCAGGTGCATAGACCAGTTGAACAGAATAGAGAGCCTAGACAAAAACCCACACATACACGGTCAAGTAATTTTTCATAGGGATATGAAGGACACACAATGGGGAAAGGACACTCTCCTCAATAAATGATGTAAGGAAAACTAGATATCCTCATGCAAAAGAATGAAACTGGACCCCTATCTTATACTACTCACAAAAATTAACTTGAAATTCACCTAAGACTTAAATAAGTACTGAAGCTATAAAACTCCTAGAAGAAAACTAGGGAAAAAGATCCTTGACATTGGTCTTGGCAATGATTTCTTGGATAAGACACCAAAAGCACAGGCAACAGAAGCTAAAATAAACAAGTGGGACTGTGACAAATTAAAGAGGTTCTGCACAGCAAAGGAAACAATACATTGAAAGGCAGTGTAGAAATGGGAGAAGGTATTTGCAAACCATGTATATGATGAGGGGTTAATATCCAAAATATATGAACTCAACAGCTGAATAGTACACAACCAAATAATCCAATTAAAAAAATGGGCAAAAGACCTGCATGGACATTTTCCCAAAGAAGACATACAGAGGGCCAATAGGTATATGTAAAGGCACTCAATTATCACTAATCATTAGGGAAATGCAAATCAAACCACAATGAGACATCACTTCACATAGGTTACAATGGCTTTTACCAAAAAAAAAAGAGATAGCAAATAAGGCAAGAATGTGAAAAAATGTAACCCTTATATACTGTTGGTGAGAAAATAAAATGTACTGTTAATACAGAAAACAGTATGGAGGTGCCTCAAAAAATTAAAAACAGAACTACCATATGATTCAGGAGTCCACTCTTGGGTATATATCCAAAGGAATTGAAATTATCTCAAAGAGATACCTGTACTTCCATGTTCACCGCAGCATTATTCAATATAGCCAAGATTTGGAAACAACCTTAATGTTTTTTGATGGATGAATGGATAAAGGACAAGTGTTTCATTCACTTACCTATCTGTATCTATATATAATTTATACACACACACACACACACACATATATAAGAAATTATACAGCCATTAAAAAAAGAAGGAGTATCCCGCCATTTGTGACAACATGGATGAATCTGGAGCATGTTATGCCAATGAAGTATGCCAGATAGAGACAAATGCTGTATGGTATCACTTAAACATGGAATTAAAAAAACAATTTCGTAGAAACAGCACAGAATGTTGGATGCGGGGGGCTGGAGGAGTGGTTAATGGGGTGATGAGGTCAAAGGGTACAAATTTTCAGTTTTAAGAAGGTTAAGTTCTGAGAATCTAATGAATGGCATATTGGCTATAATTAGTAATAAGGTATTCTATACTTGAAACTTTGAGAATCTTAAGCATTTTCACACCACACATGCACACACGGAGTGTTAACGATGTTAACTGTGATGTGATGCATTATTCATTTTGTAGTCATTTTACAATATGTGTGTATATTAAATGATGTATGCTTTAAATATAAACAATTACATTTGTCAGTTATTCCTGAATAGAGTTAAAAAATAGAAAAAAGTTTAGAAAAATACTTCAAAATATTCTCTACTTGGTTTTAAAGCACTCAGTTACTCACATGAGTACTCTCCAGGTACACTTCTGCTGTTCTTCCCTTGTCTCCCCCACATCCATGGTCCTCATGTCCTTTTGCATTCTATTCCTTGAGTGTTTCTCTGATGTGTATTTACTCTTCATCCCCATTACTGCTGTATTGGTTCAGACAATTACTGTCTTTTCCTTTATTATTTGGTCCCTCTCCACAAAAATGCTCTGTCTCTCACAGTTGCTGGAGTAATCTTTACAAAAACACAAGGTGAATTAAACAATTTTCTTCTTGAAAATCCTGAGAGTTTATCCTCCTAGGTTAAAAATCTGAACTACTTGGCCTATTATACCCTGCATTTTCTCATTCTTATTTGCCTCTCTTAGTACATTCCCAAGCATACAAGTTAAGTCATGCTTAACTTTTTTTTTCCAAAGATTTTTCTAAATTCTTTATTTTACCATTATTATTTACTCATAGAAGTCACATTCAGCCACCTTTAACGTTCATCTAGAAAGCTGCTGTATGTTCTTCAAGGTACTGCTTAATTATTGCCCTTTCTGTTAAGTGGTTATTGATAGCCCCTTGGCCCCAAGCAATTTGCTATTAGTTATTCCATCCTTTGTTTTCCCATAGCATTTTTATAAATATTTGCCTTTATTGATGTCTATTTTTTGCTTTACAACTACATGTTTACTCTTCTGCTCTTTAACCTCATGAACTCCCTTAGGGCAGGGACTACATTTACTTATCTTTTTAGAAATTCCGAGCACACAATATAGTACATGGCACAAAGTAATTGTTGAAGCACATAAATGGGAAATGAATTGTAAAGGGTAAAATGAGTTACTGAAATTTATTAATAAATAGGAAGGAAACAAGGTATTTCATTCAGGCTATTGCAACATAAGACATTATTAATTTTTTAAGACTGAGCATCATAAAATAAAAAACCTGGACATTTTAATGGTGCTTTTCAAATTTTAAAGCACTTTTATTTTATCTCATAGGTTCTTTAACCCCTGGGACATCCTTTAGAGACTGTTTTAACAAGGAATTTCATTTGTTTTTTTCTTTTGTGATTGAAGTACGGTGTTATATATGTATATAAAACCTTCTGCCTTTGGTTGTGCATGTTGTAGAATGTTTACCTGTCACCTACTTATAGCATGTTTTGTATCACAGTGGATGACGTAGTAGATGAAAGTGATGATAATGAAGACATTGATTTAGAAGCTGAAAATGAAACCGAAAATGAAGATGATCTAGATCAGAATTTTAAGGTTAGTATACATTTCTATCTTTGGTCATCTCTAAAATTGTATACTCAGGAGTAAAACAAAGGTTGTGTAAATAAATATGGCTAGTGGTCGCTTTGTTTGTTTTGTCCATGCTTTTATTGTGGATGACTACAGACACTAAGCTATTGAATGGAAAAATAATGATGCTTTGAATTCATTGGTCTGAAAAGGGCTGAAAATAACTTTGTTTTCCTCACTCTGACCAGGAAGACTATCGAATCTTCCTGAAGTAGATTTTAAAGTCTAAGGAAATCGAAATTTGAACGAAAGTGGTTTGAGGTTCTTAAGTGCCAACCTATTCCTCTTTCAACAACCTTTTGGGAATACAAAAATAGTACCAAATTAATCTATAACTGATGGCTTTTTAGTAAGAATTAGTGTTTACATAATGATTCTTAGATTTCAGTTAATTGGAGCATGGACAACGTATTTATTGATTTGACAAAAGATATTGTCACTTGAGATGCTAAGTAAAGAGGCAGATGAGTTTTCAGAATTTTATGGCACCTGTAGAAGTCTAGATATTTTTTTTTATTTCATGGTAAAGGGGACCATTTTAATATGTAGACCATTTTATTACGTGTAGAAAAAAATGTTTGCTTAACTCCCTTATTTTTAGCTGTTTAGCTTAATATTTTGGCTGGGGGTGTGTGGGGGATTCATTTGACTCTTGGGTCTTTTTGTCTTAAAATGCTACATCAAAATTGGGGTACACTGAGTATTTGACTCTCTCGAGATAGAACCTGAAATACTAGAAGGAAATTTCTATCTTAATTAGCAGACATAAAACCAGTTTCGTTATCACCAAGTATGTCACTAAGGCAAGCTTTAGCAAAATTGTCAAGGTAGCCAATCTGGACAACATGGTGGTCTGCATCCTGGTCTCAAAAACTACAAAGAAGAACAACAGCTTAGGCTTTTGATGGTCAAAGCAAAAAGTCTGGGGTTAACTGTGTATTTGTGGTTCTGGACTTGATATAAGTGGAAGAACTGTTAGGACCCAAGATAGGAGAATTTAAGTTCTGTATGTAAAATATTCCTTAAACAACAGGAGAACTGTTAGCCAGTCAACTGTTGGGATTCTTTGGGCAGTAAGTGTTTACATGTAGTCAAATTTCCCAGATTAAAAATACTAAGTTTATAATTTTAAGTATTGTATTTTGAAAGAAACCTTTCTTTTATGTGCTGTGTGTTTCCATGTCTATTAAAAACAAAATATACTGAGTATAATTTATTCTTTATAGCTCAGGGTCCTCATTAAAAATATTTCTTCTAATCACTTCAGATTTAAAGACATAGATTGGTGGGGAAATAGAATGCAGTAGGAATTATAACAATGATTCTAACTTTGCTGCTTGGAAATTAAAAAAAATTAAAATATTTGAGGATAAGTTACATATGTTATATATATATATATATACATTTGATACATATGTATATGTATTATATATAATATATATGTGTATTACATTTAATATTATGTATCATAGTCCTTTACCCCTAAATATGTCAGTGTATATTTCCTAAGAATAATGATACTCTCTTATATAACCACAATATAGCTATTAACTTCATAAATTTATATACGGAAATGTAGTATTTGCGTATATAAATACAGCATTTTTATCTAATCTGCCATGCATATTCCATTTTATTGGTTGATCTAATACAGTTTCTTATAAGATTTTTCCCTTCTTTAGCATCACATATTGCATTTAATTATCTTGTCTTTTAAGTCTCCTTCAGATTTCTTTATGTTTTATTACATTCACATCTTTGAGAAGTGTAGTTGTTGGCTGCATTACTAACTGGAGTATCTGTGATACTCATATTTTCCCCACTTTACCTTAAAACAGTAGTTAAAATAAAAAATAATAGACTAAGTTATTGAACGTGTAAGCCTATTCTACTCCATGAACTCTCTGTGTATACTAACCCCATAGCAGTCTTATAAAGTACATGGTATTATTACCTCTGCTTTACAGAGCTAATTAGAAAATGGAGGCACAGAGAAGTTGTCAGTATGGCTTAATAAGAGAGGTAGGGTCAGGATTCAGAATAAAGCAGTCTGATATAAATGTCTGCTGTCTTTACCACTATGCCATGCTAAAATACTATTTTTCTTCAAGGGCTACAGAATTGTTGACTCTTTGAGATGGCTGAACTCTTATTTTTCTTCTTTACCACTGTCTTCCTCATACTTTCATTGGTGGTTACATTTGGACCTCCCTTAATTTGTCCTGTTTATCTGAATTCTGTCACTTCTCTCATGTTTCAGGTGAACCTGCTGCACTGTTAATGGGTATAGTATCTATTGTGGTTATGTTATAGTCTGAGAGGCTGTTTTTTCCTCACCATAGTCATTTGGTTCTCTTTGCCCCAGATTTTTGAGTTTGGAACAATTACAGAAATCTGGAGGCTCTAGAAGGTTTGTTTCTAGATAGCCAGGACTTGTCAGTATAGAAGCTTCAATGCATCCTTTTTTTCCTCTTTAACTTTAAAATAACTTTTAAGGAGTGCTAGAAGATTGTTTTGTTTGTTTCTTCTAATTCTGTCAGTAGCTTTTCATCTTTGTTTTTCTTCAAACCAAAATACACAATTTCCTGCCATTAACCTCTCAAAGTGTAGTTTCTTTCCTCACTCTGCCTGTTTTATAGGTAAATTTCTTTGTAAGTAGAGAGCCATTATGTAAGGCTTCATTTTCACAAAAGAATATTGAATGTTGAACTAGTGTGTTTAGAGAAAAGAATGCCTTTGTAAACTTGTTAGTTGCTAACCAAGAAAATTATATATAATTACATTCAATTAATAATCTAGAACACTTTAAATCTAAAATGTCTTCTGTAACTTTATGTTTCTCTTAACTGGTGATACGTTTTTATTATTTCAGAATGATGATATTGAAACGGATATTAACAAACTAAAACCCCAACAAGAACCAGGACGAATGATAGAAGAACTTAAAATGTATGAACACCTTTTCCCTGAGCTTGTTGATGATTTTCAGGTATAAATATAGAAAATTCAGCATCTTAACTTATTTTAAGAAAAAGTTCTTTGTTTCTTCCTTGGGCTTGTAATCGCTGTGTTCGTTCTGCTTTTCATTTCCAAAAAATGAAAGTAGTATTGCTTTTCTGAGTGACAGTGGACAATTACTTAAACATTCTGAGCTGTAACTTGATTGTCTGTAAAATAAGATGACTAGCTCGTTTAAATTCTGGACTAGCTTTTTAATTTTTTCATCATTTTAGTTCATCACTTTAATTGACATTAAAAACAATCTTTAGAAACAGTCTTTAAAATGACATTTCAGAATCAAATGTTGAAGTTTTCTTTATATTGTATACAACCAAGGGGAGATGAGAGCTAAGAAAGTGCTGAATGAAAAATATAATCTATGCATGTTAATTTGCTTTTTTTTCTGGCAGTCACTCTTTAATCGTGGAATGTTGGGGTTGGATGAAGACAATTGGCGTCTTTAAATCTAAGTTGGTTCATGGGGGAAGTGACTGCTTGCTAACATTTTTTGCCCTCATTTATTTACTGGACTATAATTAATCAGCCTGACTACGTGGCAAGTAGCTGATTGAATTGATGGCAATTAATAGATCTAGTTTCTTATTCTCATTTTGCTGCTTACTTGTGGTGGGTCCTTGAATAAGTCCCTGAAACTGCCCAGTATCAAAAACACGGTTTGAACCAGATAACCTCAGATTTATTTGCCCTTGCGGTAAACCTCATGCCCTCTAAATTCCATACACTTAATTCTTAGTGGCTTAAAGAAAAGGACTTTAATGTGAGGTTATATGTGAGAAAATAAAAAAGAAAAATATTTGCTAGGTGATGTTTATATTTCATAGTTCCCATTATTCAGAATTTTGTTGGAAATGAATTTTGGATGCCATAGAAGAAGCAGCAAATTTTCCTACCTCCCAGTGTCTTTATACTCCCCATCAATTTGAAGTATCTTGGAAGGTACTTTGAAATCAGGGGTACTAGAAAGGGCAGGCATGAAGAACGGAGTATTTTTCAAAAGAGAAAAAGAATAAGGCAGGAAGAGGCATTTGGGAAAGTATACAGAATGACTTTTTTCCATTCAGCATACAGGAAGTATCTGGCTGCTCTTTTAACACCCTTGTGCCCAGCTAAGAACCCTTAAAAGTAAAATCCCAGAGATAATAAACAGTTGATGCAAAGGAGAAAAATACTGTGGAAAGGATTTGAGGAAGGAATTGATTATTGTGCGAAGAAATCCCCTATTCTCTGTGTGCATCTGAGAACTATATAATAATTAAAAGTTGTAGGAGTTTTGATGTGGGAATAGAGAAGAGTAATTTTTTGATGGGTGTCAAGGCCAGGATTTTGATTCTCATTCTTACACAAGTCAGGCCTTCTTTATTGTAGACTGTGATGATGAGTTCTTGTATGTCTTGTATGTCTGCCTATTAGTTCATCACCCAGAATAGGCCAACATTGATGGTTTCTTGATTGGCACCTATGAACAGTTGGCTGACTTGTCCTTTACTCTTGCTGCTTCTAGAGTAGATTTCCTACTTTTGGTCTAACTTGGTGTGGCCAGGGTCAGATGGTAAAGAGAGGTTTGTCAGAGTGTAGGAGCTCTGAGGTCTTCTTTCCAGTTGAGTTACTCCTTTTTATTGTGTTTAAGCAAAAGAAGCTACTTCAGGTATTTCAGAATATGTGTTTATTAATGCGTTCTTTATTTTGCCATGGACTTTTACACAGAATAGCTCCATTTCTGTAGCATATGTTATGGGAAATAGCACATGTTCTTTTATGTATGTAGTTGGAAAATATTTGCCAAGTAATTGGCATTTGACTATCTTTCTCATTTTTTAGTGTCAGAGGAATGCCACTGTTCAAGTACAGTAGTCTCTATTTTTTGAACTGTGTGTTGAAACTACATATAAGCAGTAATATTTAACTGATGTACTTGTAAGGATTAAAAATATTTATTGGTTCCAGATAGGAGGTGTTTAAAGGAATGTTTTTCAGCTATCAGTGTGCCAACTACTGGCAGCTCATGAGATACTAAACAAAATGAAATTTATCTTGATTTTGATTTTTTCTACTTGGATTTGCATGTCATTCTTAACATCAACCATTGAAACTTAAAATTACTTGACATGTTTGTTGGAATCCTGGACACTACTCATTTTGTTGCTAGATGTGTTAGTGGCCGGATGGAGGGAAAAGGAATGTATTTGAAGAAAACATATGGAATTACTAAAGTAATTATCAGTAGGCTTTTAAAAAAATTAAGGTATGATTGATATACACTCTTATGAAGGTTTCACATGAAAAAACAATGTGGTTACTACATTTACCCATATTATCAAGTCCCCACCCATACCCCAATGCAGTCACTGTCCATCTGTGTAGTAAGATGCCACAGATCTACTATGTGCTTTCTCTGTGCTACACAGTTCTCCCTGTGATCCCCCACACCATGTGTACTAAACATAATACCCTTCAATCCCCTTCTCCCTCCCTACCCACCACGCTCCCACACCCCTCCCCTTCAGTAACCACTAGTTCATTCTTGGAGTCTCTGAGTCTGCTGATATTTTGTACTTTCAGTTTTGCTTCACTATTATACTCCACAATTGAATCTGTTATACTCAGATTCAAAAAGACACATGCACTCCTAGGTTTATCGCAGCACTTTTTACAATAGACAAGATATGGAAGCAACCAAAGCATCCATCAGTAGATTTTTTGGGAAACTTCCAAGGAGTGGGATTCCTGGGTCAAATGGTATTTCTATTTTTAGTTTTTTGAGGAACCTCCATACTGCTTTCCACAATGGTTGAACTAGCTTACATTCCCACCAGCAGTGTAGGAGGGTTCCCCTTTCTCCGCATCCTTGCCAGCATATGTTGTTCTTAGTCTTTTTGATGCTGGCTATCCTTACTGGTGTGGGATGATATCTCATTGTGGTTTTAATTTGCATTTCCCTTATGATTAGTGATGTGGAGCATCTTTTCATGTGTTTTTTGGCCATCTGAAGTTCTTCTTTGGAGAACTGTCTCTTCATATCCTCTGCCCATTTATTAATCGGGTTATTTGTGTTTTGGGTGTTTAGGCGTGTAAGTTCTTTATATATTTTGGATGTTAGCCCCTTGTCAGGTATGTAATTTATAAATATATTCTCCCATACTGTAGGATGCCTTTTTGTTCTGTTGATGGTGTCCTTTGCTGTACAGAAGCTTTTTAGTTTGATGTAGTCCCATGAGTTCATTTTTGCTTTTGTTTCCCTTGCTCGAAGAGATGCATTCAGGAAGAAGTTGCTCATGCTTATATTCAGGAGGTGTTTGCCTATGTTGTCTTCTAAGAGTTTTATGGTTTCATGACTTATATTCAAGTCTTTAATCCATTTTGAGTTTACTTTTGTGTATGGGGTTAAACAATAATCCAGTTTTATTCTCTTGCATGTAGCTGTCCAGTTTTGCCAACACCAGCTGTTGAAGAGGCTGTCACTTCCCCATTGTATATCCATGGCTCCTTTATGGTATATTAATTGGCTGTATATGGTTGGGTTTATATCAGGGCTCTCTAGTCTGTTCCATTGGTCTATGGGTCTGTTCTTGTGCCAGTACCAAATTGTCTTGATTACTGTGGCTTTGTAGTAGAGCTTGAAGTTGGGGAGCGTAATGACTCCAGCTTTATTCTTCCTTCTCAGAATTGCTTTGGCTATTCAAGGTCTTTTGTGGTTCCATATGAATTTCACATATGAATTTCAGAATGATTTGCTCTAGTTCGTTGAAGAATACTGTTGGTATTTCGATAGAAATTGCCGAGAAACTATAGATTGCTTTAGGCAGGATGGCCATTTTGACAATATTAATACTTCCTATCCATGAGCTCATCCATGGGATGAGATTCCATTTATTGGTATCTTCTTTAATTTCTCTTAAGAGTGTCTTGTAGTTTTCAGGGTATATGTCTTTCACTTCCTTGGTTAGGTTTATTCCTAGGTATTTTATTCTTTTTGATGCAACTGTGAATGGAATTGTTTTCCTGATTTCTCTCTCTGCTAGTTCATTGTTAGTGTATGGGAATGCAACAAATTTCTGTGTATTAATTTTGTATCCTGCAACTTTGCTGAATTCAGATATCAGATCTCATAGTTTTGGAGTGGATTCTTTAGGGCTTTTATGTACAGTATCATGTCATCTGCAGACAGGGACAGTTTAACTTCTTCCTTGCCAATCTGGATGCCTTTTATTTCTTTTGTGTTGTCTCATTGCCGTGACTAGGACCTCCAATACTATGTTGAATAAAAGTGGAGAGAGTGGGCATCCTTTTCTTGTTCCCGATTGGAAAAACTTTCAGCTTCTCACTGTTAAGTATGATATTGGCTGTGAGTTTGCCATATATAGCCTTTATTATGATGAGGTATTTGCCCTCTATACCGATTTTGTTGAGAGTTTTTATCATGAATGGATGTTGAATTTTATTGAATGCTTTTTCAGCATCTATGGTGATGATCATGTGGTTTTTGTCCATTTTGTTGATGTGGTGGATGATGTTGATGGATTTTTGAATATTGTCCCAACCTTGCATCCCTGGAATAAATCCTACTTGATCATGATGGATGATGTTTTTGATATAGTTTTTAATTCAATTTGCTAATATTTTGTTGAAGGTTTTTGCATCTATGTTCATCAGGGATATTGGTCTGTATTTTCTTTTTTTTGTAGTGTCTGCCTTGTTTTGGTATTAGAGTGATGCTGGCCTCATAGAATGAATTTGTAAGTATTCCTTCTTCTACTTTTTAGAAAACTTTAAAGAGGATGCATATTAGGACTTCACTAGATGTTTGATAAAATTCAGCAATGAATCTGTCTGGATCAGGAGTTTTGTTCTTAGGTAGTTTTTGATTAGTAATTCAATTTCATTGCTGGTAATTGTCTGTTCAGATTTTCTGTTTCTTTCTGGGTTAGCCTCGGAAGATTGCATTTTTCTAAAAAGTCCATTTCCTCTAGGTTATCCAGTTTGTTAGCATATAATTTTTCATAATATTCTCTAATAATTCTTTGTATTTCTGTGGTGTCTGTAGTGATTTTTCCTTTCTCATTTGTGTTTCTGTTTTTGTGTGTAGACTCTCTTTTTTTCTTGGTAATTCTGGCTAGAGGTTTATTAAGTTTTCTTGAAGAACCAGCTTCTGGTTTCATTGATTCTTTCTAATGTTTTATTCTTTTTGATTTTATTTATTTATGTTCTAATCTTTATTTTGTCCCCCCCTTCTACTGTCATTGGGCCTCATTTTTTCTTCTTTATGTACTTTCATTAATTATGAATTTAGATTGTTCATATGGGATTGTTGTTCTTTCCTGAGGTAGGCCTGTACTGCAGTATACTTCCCTCTTAGCACAGCCTTCGCTGCCTCCCGCAGATTTTGCGGTGTTGAGTTATGGTTGTCATTTGTCTCCATGTATTGCTTGATCTCTGTTTTTATTTGGTCATTGATCCATTCGTGATTTAGGAGCATGTTGTGAAGCCTCCATGTGTTTGTGGGCTTTTCTGTTTTCTTTGCATAATTAATTTCTAGTTTCATACCTTTGTGGTCTGACAAGCTGGTTAGTCCAATTTCAGTCCTTTTGAATTTAGTGAAGCTCATTTTGTGGCGTAGTATGTGGTCTATTCTTGAAAATGTTGTATGTGCACTTGAGAAGACTATGTATCCTGCTCCTTTTGGGTAGAGTATTCTGTAAATGTCTGTTAGGTATATCTGTTCTAATGTGTTGTTCACTGCATCTGTCTCCTTATTTTTTGTCAGGTTTATCTGTCCTTTAGAGTGAATGGTGTGTTGAGGTCTCCTAAAATGAATGCATTGAATTCTATTTCCCTCTTAATTCTGTTAGTATTTGTTTCACATATGTAGGTGCTCCTATGTTGGTTGTATAGGTGTTTATAAAGGTTTTGTCCTCTGATGGACTAAACCCTTTATCATTATGTAATGTCCTTCTTTGTCACTTGTGACTTTCTTTGTTTTGAAGTCTATTTTGTCTTATACAAGTACTGCCACTCCTGCTTTTTTCTCCCTATTGTTTGCATGAAATATCTTTTTCTATCTCTTCACTTTTAGTCTATGTATATATTTGGGTTTGAAGTGACTGTTTTATAGCCAGTTTAGAAACAGTCTTGTTTTTTTATCCATTCAGTGACTCTGTGTGTTTTGAGTGGTGCATTCAGACCATGTACATTTAGGGTGATTATCGATTGATATGTCCTTATTTCCATTGCACACTTTAGATTCATTGTTATGAAAGATTCAAGGATAGCCCTTTATTATCTGACAGTCTTACTTAAATAACTCAGTATGCTATTATAAACACAATCTAAAGGTTCTTTTTTTCCTCCTCTTTCTTCCTCCTCCATTCTTTATATGTTACTATCATATTTTGTACTCTTTGTCTATCCCTCGACTGACTTTGTTTGTAGTTGATATAATTTTGCATTTGTAATTAATTGTTCTACTTCCTTTACTGTGGTTTTATTTTCTCTGGTGACAGCTATTTAGCCTTAGGAATCCTCCTTTTATAGCAGTCCCTCCAAAATACACTGTAGAGATGGTTTGTGGGAGGTAAATTGTCTCAACTTTTGCTTATCTGGAAATTTTTAAATCCCTCCTTCAGATTTAAATGATAATCTTGCTGGGTAGAGTACTCTTGGTTTGAGGCTCTTCTGTTTCATTGCATTAAATATATCATGCTACTCCCTTCTGGCCTGTAAGGTTTCTGTTGAGAAGTCTGATGATAGCCTGATGGGTTTTCCTTTTTATGTGGTCTTTTTTCTCTCTCTGGATGCTTTTAATACTCTGTCCTTGAGCTTGATCTTTGGCATTTTAATTAGTATATGTCTTGGTTTGTCTTCCTTGGGTCCCCTGTGTTTGGAGTTCTGTGCACCTCCATGTCCTGAGAGACTCTCTCTGTCCCCTGATTGGGGAATTTTTCAGCGATTACTCCTCAAAGACACTTTCTGTCCCTTTTTCTCTCTCTTCTTCTTCTGGCACCCCTATAATGCAAATATTGTTCCATTTGGATTGTTCACACATTTCTCTGAATATTATTTCATTCCTAGAGATCCTTTTTTCTCTCTGTGCCTCAGCTTCTTTGTATTCCTGTTCTCTAATTTCTATTTCATTTAGCTCTACTTCATCTATTCAGTCTCCTCTACTTCATCTCATCTGCTTTTAAATCCCTACATTTTATATACCATTTCAGATACTCTATTTTTCAAAGTTTCTATCTCTTTCTTGAATTCATCCCTGAGGTCTTGAATGTTTTTCTGTCCCTCCATGAGCATGTTTATGGTTTTTATTCTGAACTCTCTTTCAGGAAAATTGGGGAGTTCTGTTTCATTTGGCCCTTTGTCTGGTGTTTGTGAGATTTTCATTTGAACCAGGTGCCTTTGACATTTCATATTTGTTGGCGGTGCTCTCTATTGCCCTGAAACTCTACTCTCTGGAGCTGCTCAGCCCCTGGAGCAATGGCGGGGGTTGCAGGCTAGCCATGCTGGTCCCTCCCAGGAGAAAAGACGTCTTTCCTTCTTCCCAGCTGCACTGTGTGTCTCCAGTGCCAGGGCCCATAGGCCGAGTGTGCAGGAAAAGGTCTCTGTGCTTTGTACTTGCAGCTGCCATATGTGGACCCACCCTCTGGCTGGGCTGGTGCCATGATGTGGGCAGCTGGTTGGTGAGCTGGTTCTGGCTGGGAGGATGGATAAACAGGCTGCGTATCATGGTGGGGTTCTCAGAGCTGCATTGCCAGCTAGGGCAATGGATTGCCTGAAGCTCCTTAAAGTTCCCACCCTTCATGGGCTGAGTGTGCTGGTACAATTTTTTCCACCTGTCCTTTCTCCTGAGCAGCAAGCTCTGTGCAGTTCTTGCCCCTTTAGCTGTTAAGAAGTCTCTCAGACTTCCCACCTTTCTTTTGTCCCAGAGTGACTGGTTGTGGGTACCTGTTCTGCAGAAGTTGCTGGAATCTCAGTCTCTCCAAGTATTCTGTCTGGGTTATCTTTCCAACCCCATTAATCTCTAGAGCACCGTGTAATGTAGGTTCATGCTCCCAGAGCAGATCTCCAGGGCTGTGTGTTCCGCAGTCCTAGAACTCCAACCCCTCCCTGCTACATTTCTCTTCCTCTTGCAGGTGAGCTAGTTTGAGGGAAGGGCATGGGTCCTGCCGGGTCACGGCTTTGGTAGTACACCCTTTTCTGTGAGGTCTGCTCTTTTCCCCCGGTGTAGGCAGTTTGCCACAGCCTTCTTTCCAGTTCGTCTTTCAGGATTAGTTGTATTTGCTATATTTTCATATTATATTTGTTTTTGGGATGACTTTGCTGTTTCATCTCTCATGCTGCCATCTTCTGGTTATTTGAGCTGCTAAAACATTTTTGCTTTAAACTTTCTGATATCGTTAGATGTATATCTTTTAAACAGCATATAGTTTGATTTTAAAATATCAAGTCTGAGTCTTTGCCATTTAATTGGAAGATTTAGTTAATTTGCATACAAGTATTCTTATATTTGGATTAATATTTATGAGATCTTATTTTGTATTATCATTTGTTTCATCTCAACATTTTTCTCTTTTTCTTGCTTTCTTTTAGATTGACTATTTTTTTCTTGTGGCACTTTTTCACCTGCACTAGTTTGAAAGATATGCAGTCTTTTACTTTTTATTGTAATCATATTTGTTGAGGTATAATTTATATACAATAAACTGTATTCATTTAAAGTGTAAGTTTGAATATTGACATATATGTAAAAATTGTAATTACTCAATATTATAACATACATAGTTACTAAATTCTGAAGTTCATCAGGACTTTTCTTTCATCTTCATCTTGATTATAAAAATATACTTAGAATACTTTAATTACACTTCCCAAGTCAACTTACATGCTTTTAATTTATATTAACTTTAGCTTTTAAAAAATCCATATGATGATACTGTTTTGTGTTTCCATTCATTTGTTCATGATTTACCCACAGTTTTAGACCTTCTGTCTGAATTACTTTTCCTTTTCTGACTAAAACATTTTTTTTAGAGTCTGTTTTTCTCTCTTTTGGCTTGAAAGTGTTTTTATATTGAAACTATACCTGAAAGTCTTTTTTCTCTGGCTGCTTTTAAAAACCAGCTTTATTGAAGATTAATTTACATGCAATAAATTACACATATTTAAGTACATTGAGTTTTTGTTTTCTTTTTGCTATATGAAGAATGATTCCTCTTTTTTTTTGAACATTATGTTTACTAGACTCTCCTCATCACCAGGTCTACACCACAAACCCCATTACAGTCACTGTCTATCAGTGTAGTAAGATGCTGTAGACTCACTACTTGTCTTCTCTATGTTGCACAGTCCTCCTCGTGCCCCCCCATTATACATGCTAATCATAATCCCCCTTTCTTTTTCCCTCCCCCCTAACCCCTCCCTTCCCACGCATCCTCCCCAGCCCTTTCCCTTTGATAACTGTTAGTCTGTTCTTGGGTTCTGTGATTCTGCTGCATAAGAGTGAAGTCATTTGGTACTTGTCTTTCTCCGCCTGGCTTATTTCACTGAGCATAATACCCTCTAGATCCATCCATGTTGTTGCGAATGGTAGGATCTGTTTTCTTCTTATGGCTGAATAATATTCCATCATGTATATGTACCACATCTTCTTTATCCATTCATCTACTGATGAAAACTTAGGGTACTTCCATTTCTTGGCTATTGTAAATGGTGCTGCGATAAACATAGGGTTGCATCTGTCTTTTTCAAACTGCGCTGCTGCATTCTTAGGGTAAATTCCTAGAAGTGGGATTCCTGGGTCAAATGGTATTTCTATTTTGAGCTTTTTGAGGAACCTCAATACTGCTTTCCACAATGGTTGAACTAATTTACATTCCCACCAGCAGTGTAGGAGGGTTCCCCTTTCTCCACAACCTCGTCAACATTTGTTGTGGTTTTTCTTTTGGTTGGTGGCAATCCTTACTAGTCTAGTGTGAGGTGATATCTCATTGTGGTTTTAATTTGCATTTCTCTGATGACTAGTGATGTGGAGCATCTTTTCATGTGTCTGTTGGCCATCTGAATTTCTTCCTTGGAGAACTGTCTGTTCAGCTCCTCTGCTCATTTTTTAATTGGATTATTTGCTTTTTGTTTTTTGAGGTACATGAGCTCTTCATATATTTTGGATGTCAACCCTTTATCGGATCTGTCATTTATGAATATATTTTCCCATACTGTAGGATACCTTTTTGTTCTATTGATGGTGTCCTTTGCTGTACAGAAGCTTTTCAGCTTGATATAGTCCCACTTGTTCATTTTTGCTTTTGTTTCCCTTGCCTGGGGATATATGTTCATGAAGAAGTTGCTCATGTTTATGTCTAAGAGAGTTTTGCCTATGTTTTTTTCTACGAGTTTTACGGTTTCATGACTTACATTCAGGTCTTTGATCCATTTTGAGTTTACTTTTGTGTATGGGGTTAGACAGTGGTCCAGTTTCATTCTCTTACATGTAGGTGTCCAATTTTGCCAACACCAAAGAGGCTGTCATTTCCCCATTTTATGTCCGTGGCTCCTTTATTGTATATTAATTGACCATATATGGTTGGGTTAATATCTGGACTGTCTAGTCTGTTCCACTGGTCTGTGGCTCTGTTCTTGTGCCAATACCAAATTGTCTTGATTACTGTGGCTTTGTAGTAGAGTTTGAGTTGGGGAAGTGAGACCCCCCAAGTTCATTGAGTTTTGACAAATATATACAACTGTGTAACTACCAACACAAGGTATGGAATTATTTCTCTTATCCCAGTAAGTTTCCCTGTGTGCTTTTTAGTCAGTCTTCTTGTCTCCTGCCCAAGTAGCTACTGATCTGCTGTCACTTGAAGTTAATCTTGCCTATTCTAGAGCCTCTCATAGCTGGAATCATGTAGTATGTACTGTTTTGGGTAAGGATTGTTTTGCTCAGCATACATTTTTGAGATTCACACATGTCATTGCATGTGTCAATGATTCTTTATTGCTGAGTAGTATTTCATTTTATGAATATATCAGTTTGTCCATTCACTCATTGGTGAGTATTAGAATGTTTGCAGTTTGGGGCTATCATGAATAAAGTGATATTAACATCTGTGTACAAAGCTTTTTTGTGGAAACATGCCTTCATTTCTCTTGAGTAAATGCCTATGAGTGAAATTGCTAGATAGGGTGTGTGGTAAATGTATGTTTCACTATATATGTCTGTTGACTTTCAAGATCATTTGTTTAACTTCAATGCTGTGTGTTTCCCAGTTGTGTTGACTATGTGCAGGTATTCTTTTTGAAATCTTGTTTGGGATTCATTGTGTTTTGAAATCTGTGAGTTGTTTTATCACAGGCCTTGAAAAACTCTTCATTTTATTCCTCAAATACTGCCTCTTTCCCTTTCTTTCTCTTCTCTTTTGGCATTTCTAACTGAATGTAGATATTTTACTTGCCTGTGTATCTCTTAACTCATTTTCTTGTTTTCCTTCTCTTTTGTTCTTTGTGCTGTTTTCAGGTAATTTCATCAGAATAGTCAGCCAGTTGCCTAATTCTTTTTTTAGCTCTATATAATCATTAGAAATTAAGATACTTTATTTTTGATTCCTAGAAGGTTTAAAAAATGTGTCATCAATCTTTAACTTTTGTTTCTTGTTTTCAGTTTCTGTGAACATATTAAACATAGTCATTTCTTTGTTCTAAATAAGTGTTTGATGTTTTTGCAGGCCTTTTTGTACATCTGTTGTTTCTTTTAATTCTTTGTCTTCTACTTGTTCAATTGTGTACTTAGTTGTGTTTTTACTATGAGGCATTCATTTTCTTTATAACTTTGTGGATATTATCTTGAAACTCCAAAAGTTTTTGTTGTTGCTTTTGACAGGCACTGTTACAGATTAAATTACTTCCTTGATGGGTTTTGGACTACTCAGATAGTGTGAATTCTGGCTGCAAATCCATGTTGATGTGATGGCAGGCTTTTGGTACCAATTTGTGAGTAGTGATATTTTTCACCCTCTTAGTACTTAAGGTTGACTTTCTTTTCTGTTATTTGTTTTGTGATGAGGAATTATTTCCAGGGCCTCTGTATTGAAGATTTAGTTCTCTGGCGGTAGGGTTATCCATCTTTATGGGAAGAGGATCTTCTGTTAGACTCCCTACGTTATGCAAGTCGTGGGTTAGTCTCCTATGCTTTATATTCTTTCAGTTGGGAATACCTACACTCCAGGTCATACTTTAGCAAATGTTTTCCAAGTGAAAGTCAGCTTCAGTCTTATTGCTTTGGGATCCCATCTTTATTTACTATTTGGTCTTTATCCTTACTCTCTTATCTACATGTGGTTGTACTTAAAATATTTTAATATTGAATCCAACAATTGTAAATGTTTTGTGGTATGGATACTAAGCCCACTAGATTTCTTTAATGCAAATGTACTTCCCTTCAACCCTCTTCATTCAAAGCCACCTACTTATTACCTCCTTTGTGTCTCCTTGGCTTAGACATAATACTGGGGCTGAGAGTGAATCATCTTTGAATACCTGGTTTTCATACAGTGGTATTTAAGGAATGCATCACAAAGGAAAAGATCCTTAATTGTGACTACATAATGTATGTAAAGAAGTTCAACAAAATTAAAAGATAAATTGTAAATTTATTAAGGGTTGAGTTTGTTTTCCTTGGTTTTTGTCCCCACCATAACAAAGTTTTGAATGGCAAAGACACAGTAGTGAAGCAGAATGAACATTTTATTCGAATACACTCCAAAGGAGTAATGGGCTAAAGTCAAGGTAGACAAAATCAGGTTTATATGGTTACATGACAAGGGAGGAGCAGGCCAGAGTCAAGAGAGACAAAGGCAGGTTTACTTGAATAAAGCAGAGAGGAAGGAAAAACAGAGGGAGGAAAGGGAAGCTCATTGAACTGCTGCTCAGCATTGGGCATAATCCTTTGCCAGCTCCTAAAGCCAGTGTCACCTGGCGTCCATGTCCGCTTGAATCTGCATGGCATGGGAACTCAGTCCCTACCACCCCAGGATTTGGGGGAGCTTCAGAGCACTGGGTGGAGTGAGGTTATGTTCTGAGAACTTCCTGAAGGCAAAGAAAGGAGATATTCAGGCAGGCTACTAAGGAGCATGATCATATATAGCCACAGTTTCATCTGGGTTGCCCAGGTGACAGGAACTTGCAAGTCCAAATCAGAGCTCTCAGTAGCCCCTCCCTATTTTTCTGGAGTAGGACAGAGAGAGTGACACACTTGAAGAAAGGGGAGTGCAGGCAACCTCAGAGAGGAGGTGCACTTAATGGCTTAGGATTCTATTTTTTAAGCATTCAAGAATGGGATAAAGGTGAAAGGTTGGGGGTGAGTTGTAGGCTTGACATGTGGTCTCATGATGTCTATCTCCAGTGAGGGACACTATGTCCTCTTCCATAGTCAGTCTTCCAGATAATTCTGTAAGATAAACTTAACACAGGGAATTTATTGATCCTGTTCCTCTCCAACATAGTGGTTAACCTCAGGCTCTGGGAACATCAGTTAAGACTGCTTGCCTTGCCGTAAGATAGGTTGTTGGCTGATTACCAAGGAATATGTTAGGAATTTTACCTCCTAACTCCCTGGTTTTTAAAATGGAATCTTAGCCCTAAGATGGAGTCCCTCCTGTTCTTACTGTACTGTTTATTTCTCAGCATTTTTCATCATAGGCAGGAAAAGTTAATCATGATGCTTGTCTCATGTCTCAGCTCTATTTCACTTGCATTAGTTAGAGCAAGTCTCAAGGTCAGCCCACATTCAGAGCATGTGGAATGAACTCACACTGCAAAAGGGCATTAACTCTTTGAGTCCTTCTGGCTCACTGGCTTTATCTGATTAACTCCCTGAGTTCTTGGTGGACCCCACACTCTTTTCATCCTGCTCATATATGCCTTTTTGCCACAAATCCAGAAAAATATTTGCAAAAGTGGATTAGCGAGACAATGTGTATGTTATTTTTTTAATGTGGGAATTTATACAATATAAAAAGAAAAATCCTATATTCCAGAAACAAATAAGTTACCTATAAAGAATTAAACCAGTTAATGTATGTAACACTATGTGCTTTTTTAGTAGTCATAGAAACACAAATTAAAATAGCAGTAAATATTCTTATGTACCACTTTAGAAAATGTTTTAAAAAACTATAGTACCTCATGTTGACAAAGAAGGAGCAGTTGAAATAGATATTGTCATGTACAGTTCCTGGGAATACATTAATATAAGTATTTCTGGAGATCATTTGGACAATTTATATTAAACATTAAAATTGATTATAGTATATGATCATTTGATTCCATTTCACTGGTTAGGAAATCACCCTAAACACAGAAAAAAACTTATTCAAAAAGATGTTCTTCAAGATTTCTTTATAATAGCAAAATTTTAGAAATGGCTTAAATATACACCTTATTTATGTGTCTGTCTAAATCTTCCCTGTCCTAAAAGAATTTAAAAACTAAATCAACTCTGTGTATTTCCTTGATAGAAATATATAAAAAGAGAAAAGCCTACTTGACTCATCAACAGCATCCTTTTTTAAAATTTTGCTTCTGGGATACTTTTCTTTCCTGGTTTTCATCTCCAGACTGGCTTTTCCTTCTTCATCTCCTGTTCTGTTTCATCTTCAGCTCAGCCTATTAGGATTGTAGTACCTAAGGCTCACTCTTTTGTCCTTTTCTCCATTTTTTCTTTCCATGGATGATTTCCAGTCTCATGGCTTAGAATAATATCTCTAAGCTAATGCTCCCAAATTAATATCTTCTGTATAGACTTTTCTCCTGAATTCTAGACCCATATGTCCAGCTACCTACTTTATATTCTTGTCTACATGTGAATAGCTTACACTCAACATTTCAGAGCTCAACTCCTGATGCTTTTCAGTTGTTCAGGCAAGCACTTCAGCATCGTCTTTGACTTCTTTTTGCACCTTCTACTCTGTATATGGGATGTCTGGACATCATGTCTGTTCTGTCTCATAGTATATTAGAATTCAGCCACTTCTTATCAACTTCTCTACATCACTGCAGAAGACTGTTAATAGGTCTCCTGCTTCTATTTCCCCTTCCTTGGTCTGTTCTTAGAAGATCACTAGAACAGTGGTTCTTAATTGGGACAATTTTGTCTCCAGGGGACATTTGACAATGTATGGAGACATTTTTGGTGATCACAAATTGGGGGATGGTGCTATGGTGTCTAGTACAGTTGACCCTTGAACAACATGGGGTTTAGGAGTACTAACTCCCCACATAGTTGAAAATCTGCATACAGCTTTGACTTCTCCCCAACCCAAATTTAACTACTAAGAGCCTACTGTTGACTGGAACCCTTACCAATAACATACAGTTGATTAACACATATTTTGTGTGTTATGTGCTTTATATACTATGTTCTTACAATAAGGTAAGCTAGAGAAAAAATGTCATAAGGAAGAGAAAATGCATTTATAGTACTGTACTATATTTATTGAGAAAAATCCACACGTACGTGCGCCCTTGCTGTTCAAACGCATGTTGTTCATTGCCCACTATATATAAAGGGGAGAGGCAGGGACGCTGCTGAACACCCCACAGCACCCAAGAGTGCTGCCCTTCCCCCACCCTGGAAATACGGCCAAAGCTAAGCTAAAGACTATTACTTAGCCCAAAATGTCTACTACTGTGGTTAAGAAACTCTGTACTGTAGTTATTTTTTCTTAAATATGTCATGGCATTGCACTGCTCAGACCCTCCAATGGTTCCCAATCTCATTTAAAGTAAAAACCAACATTCTTACAGCTTGCAAAGCTGGCCCTCTTATACATATAGGGATTCCTCTTGCTCATTCTTTCCCAGCCACTCTAACCTTGCTGTCTTAAACACACCAGGTATTTTCCCAGTCTGGAGCAGGGCATGGGCAGCCCTCCGTCTTTGCTCTATCTCATCTTCTCAGTGAGGCTTCCCTAGTCAATGGCATTTAAAATTGCAACCCACATCTCCTCCCCTGGCACTCCCAATCCACATTACCCCTTTTCCCCCTCTTTTTGTTATAATGCTTTATGTTTCTAAAATTCCATAAAATATGTTTATATCACATTTATTACTTGTATTGACAGCCCTCTACCCTTCTTCCATAGAAGAATGTAAGCCACAAAAGGGAAGAGTTATTTTTTGGACTGATGGGTCTTAAGTGCCCAAAAGAGTGCTTGGTACAAAACAGACACTGAATATTGCACTGAATAGACATTTGTAAATATCTGTTGTATTAATTAGTAACAATTTAGCTGTGTTTCTTTTAATAGGATTTTGGATGATTTTATTGTCTTTTTATTTTTTTTAAATTTCCCAAATTCTGTCTGTATAGGCATTATTTTTATAATAGAAAAAGCAAAATAAGTGTGAAATTTATTGTGATTAACTATTTTGTCTTTTATTAGCAAAATTTAAATATACCTGTTTTATACATCTTTAAGATTTTCAAATAGTAGGTTTCTGAAACAGCATTTAAATGAATATGATCTTAGTTTGTTAATACATTCTAGTATTTACAGATAAAAGATTAAACATGTTTTCTGTTTTCAAAGGACTGTGATTTAATCTCCAAAGAACCAAAGCCTTTTGTATTTGAAGGAAAAGTACGAGGTCCTATTGTTGTTCCTACAGCAGGAGACGAAGCATCTGGGAATTCAGGCAATTTAAGAAAAGGAGTTGTAATGAAGGCGAGTATGTCTCCTGAAGGAGATGAAGGTGATAAGATACCTACCTTTATGGATCTGGCAAAAGAAGATATTAAAGATAATGACAGAACATTACAACAGCAGCTAGGTGATCCAAACAGAACTATTTCATCAGTCCACGGCTTTAACAATGATATTGTGAAGGCCTTGGACCGAATTACACTGCAGAATGTTCCTTCACATTCAGCCCCAGGTTTTACTGCAGGAATGAAGAAGGACTACAGTCTCCCTCTTACTGTCCTTACATGCACAAAAGCATGTCCACACATGGCTACTTGTGGAAATGTTCTGTTTGAGGGAAGAACAGTTCGGCTCGGGAAGCTTTGTTGTACTGGAGTCGAAATGGAAGATGATGAAGATACAGAGTCTACATCATCAGTGGAACAAGCATCAGTGGAAGTCTCTGATGGACCAACACTCCATGACGCAGATCTCTATATTGAGATTGTGAAAAATACAAAGTCTGTCCCAGAATATTCAGAGGTGGCTTATCCTGATTATTTTGGTCACATTCCACCTCCATTCAAAGAGCCTATTTTAGAAAGGCCTTATGGTGTACAAAGGTGAGTTGCAAATTTCTTGTACCTTCTAAACAAGACCATTGTCAAACTATGAGACAGTTAAAAAAACTACTTTGGGTATTTAGGAAGGAAATGTACTCTGACTTAAAGTTATTACAATTTTTTATCCTGCTTTGGAAATTTTGTCATGTTTTCAATTGTCCTTATGTGTTTATTTATTTTCTAAGCTCATTACTTATTCAAGTGAAGCTAATATAATAAACCTGACGATTTATCAGTTTAGACATTTTTTATTTACATTAAATATAAATATAGAAAAGTAGATTTTTTTAGTAATCTTATTAATTAATTTATTTTTATTAAGTATTATTGATATACACTCTTATGAAGGTTTCACATGAAAAAACAATGTGGTTACTACATTTACCCATATTATCAAGACTCCACCCATATCCCACTGCAGTCACTGTCCATCAGTGTAGTAAGATGCCACAGAGTCACTATTTGCCTTTTCTGTGCTACACTGTCTTCCCCATGACTGCTCACACCATGTGTACTAAATATAATACCCTCAATCCCCTTCTCCCTCCCTCCCCACCAGCCCTCCCACACCCCTCCCCTTTGGTAACTGCTAGTTTCTTCTTGGAGTCTGTGAGTCTGCTGCTGTTTTGTTCCTTCAGTTTTGCTTCATTGTTATACTCCACAAATGAGGGAAAGCGTTTGGCACTTGTCTTTCTCCTCCTGGCGTATTTCACTGAGCATAGTATCCTACAGCTCCTTCCATGTTGCAAATGGTAGGATTTATTTCTTCCTTATGGCTGAATAGTATTCCATTGAGTGTATGTACCACATCTTCTTTATGCATTCATCTATTGATGAACACTTAGGTTGCTTCCATATCTTGGCTATTGTAAATAGTGCTGCAATAAACATAGGGGTGCGTATGTCTTTTTGAATCTGAGAAATTGTATTCTTTGGGTAAATTCCAAGGAATGGGATTCCCGGGTCAAATGGTATTTCTATTTTTAGTTTTTTGAGGAACCTCTGTATTGCTTTCCACAATGGTTGAACTAGCTTACATTCCCACCAGCAGTGTAGGAGGCTTCCCCTTTTCTGCATCCTTGCCAGCATTTGTTGTTCTTAGTCTTTTTGGTGCTGGCTATCCTTACTGGTGTGAGGTGATATTTCATTGTGGTTTTAATTTGCATTTCCCTGATGATTAGTGATGTGGAACATCTTTTCATGTGTCTGTTGGCCATCTGAATTTCTTCTTTGGAGAATTGTCTCTTCATATCCTCTGCCCATTTTTAAATTGGATTATTTGCTTTTCGGGTGTTAAGGCGTGTAAGTTCTTTATATATTTTGGATATTAACCCCTTGCAGTTATATCATATACAAATATATTCTCCTATTGTGTAGGATGGCTTTTGTTCTGCTGATGGTGTTCTTTGCCATACAGAAGCTTTTTAGTTTGATGTAGTCCAATGTGTTCATTTTTGCTTTTGTTTCCTTTGTCTAAGGAGATGCATTCAGGAAGAAGTTGCTCCTGCTGATATTCAGGAGGTGTTTGCCTGTGTTGTCTTCTAAGAGTTTTATGGTTTCATGACTTACATTCAAGTCTTTAATCCATTTTGAATTTACTTTTGTGTATGGGGTTAGACAATAATCCAGTTTCATTCTCTTGCTTGTAGCTGTCCAGTTTTGCCAACACCAGTTGTTGAAGAGGCTGTCATTTCTCCATTGTATGTCCATGGCTCCTTTATCGTATATTAATTGACCATATATGTTTGGGTTAATGTCTGGAGTCTCTATTCTGTTCCATTGGTCTGTGACTCTATTCTTGTGCCAGTACCAAATTGTCTTGATTACTGTGGCTTTGTAGTAGAGCTTGAAGTTGTGGAGAGTAATCCCTCCTGCTTTATTCTTCCTTCTCAGGATTGCTTTGGCTATTTGGGGTCTTTTGTGATTCCATATGAATTTTAGAACTATTTTCTCCAGTTCATTGAAGAATACTGTTGATATTTTGATAGGGATTGCATTGAATCTTTAGATTGCTTTAGGCAGGATGGCCAATTTGACAATATTAATTCTTCCTATCCATGAGCACGGGATGTGTTTCCATTTATTGGTATCTTCTTTAATTTCTCTCATGAGTGTCTTGTAGTTTTCAGAGTATAGGTCTTTGACCTTCTTGGTTAGGTTTATTCCTAGGTATTTTATTCTTTTGGATGCAATTGTAAGTGGAATTGTTTTCCTGATTTCTCTTTCTGCTAGTTCATCATTAGTGTATAGGAATGCAACAGATTTCTGTGTATTAATTTTGCATCCTGCAAAATTCAGATATTAGATCTAATAGTTTTGGAGTGGATTCTTTAGGGTTTTTTATGTACAATATCGTGTCATCTGCAAACAATGACAGTTTAACTTCTTCCTTACCAATCTGGATGTGCTTTATTTCCTTGTGTTGTCTAATTGCTGTGACGAGGACCTCCAGTACTATGTTGAATAAAAGTGGGGAGAGTGGCATCCCTGTCTTGTTCCCAATCTTAAAGGAAAAGCTTTCAGCTTCTCACTCTTAAGTATGATGTTGGCTGTGGGTTTGTCATATGTGGCCTTTATGTTGAAGTACTTGCCCTCTATACCCATTTTGTTGAGAGTTTTTATCGTGAATAGATGTTGAATTTTGCCAAATGCTTTTTCGGCATCTATGGAGATGATATGTGATTTTTGTCCTTCTTTTTGTTGATGTGGTGGATGATGTTGATGGATTTTTGAATATTGTCCCAACCTTGCATCCCTGGAATAAATCCTACTTGATTATGGTGGATGACCTTTTTGATAAATTTTTGAATTCCATTTGCAAATATTTTGTTGGGTATTTTTGCATCTATGGTCATGAGGGATATTAGTCTGTACTTTTCTTTTTTTTGTGGTGTCTTTGCCTGGTTTTGGTATTAGAGTGATGCTGGCCTCATAGAATGAGTTTGGAAGTATTCCCTCTTCTCCTACTTTTTGGAAAACTTTAAGGATAATGGGTATTAGGTCTTCACTCAGTGTTTGATAAAATTCAGCAGTGAAGCCATCTGGTCCATGAATTTTGTTCTTAGGTAGTTTTTTGATTAACAATTCAATTTCATTGCTGGTAATTGGTTTGTTCAGATTTTCTGTTTCTTTTTGGGTCAGCCTTGGAAGGTTGTATTTTTCTAGAAAGTTGTCCATTTCTTCTAGGTTATCCAGTTTTTTAGCATGTAATTTTTCATAGTATTCTCTAATAATTCTTTGTATTTCTGCTGTGTCTGTAGTGGTTTTTCCTTTCTCACTTCTGATTCTGTTTATGTGTGTAGACTCTCTTTTTTTCTTGATAAGTCTGGCTAGGGGTTTATCTATTTTGTTTATTTTCTCGGAGGGCCAGCTCCTGCTGTCATTGATTTTATTGTTTTATTTGTCTCAATTTTATTTATTTCTGCTCTAATCTTTATAATGTCCCTCCTTCTTCTGATATTGGGCTTCATTTGTTCTTCTTTTTCTAGTTTACTTAATCATGAGTTTAAAGTGTTTGGGATTGTTCTTCTTTCCTGAGGTAGGCCTGTATTGCAGCATACTTCCCTCTTAGCATGGCTTTTGCTGCATCCCACAGATTTTGAGTTGTTGAATTATTATTGTCATTTGTCTTCATATATTGCTTTATCTCTGTTTTTATTTGGTCATTGATCCATTAGTTATTTAGGAGCATGTTGTGATGCCTGTATGTGTTTGTGGAATTTTTCATTTTCTTTGTGTAATTTATTTCTAGTTTCATACTTTGTGGTCTGAGAAACTGGTTCGTACAATTTCAATCTTTTTGAATTAACTGAGGCTCTTTTTTTGGCCTAGTATATGATCTCTTCTTGAAAATGTTCCATGTGCACTTGAGAAGAATGTATATTCTGCTGCATTTGGCTATAGAGTTCTGTAGATGTTTGTTAGGTCTGTCTGTTCTAATGTGTTGTTCAGTGTCTGTGTCTCCTTACTTATTTTCTGTGTGGTTGATCTTGTCCTTTGGAGTGAGTGAAGTGTTGAAGTCTCCTAGAATGAATGCATTGGATTCTATTTCCCCTTTTAATTCTGTTAGTATTTGTTTCACATTTGTAGGTGCTCCTGTGTTGGGTGCATAGATATTTATAATGGTTATATCTTATTGTTGAATTGACCTCTTTATCATTATGTAGTGTCCTTCTTTGTCTCTTGTTACTGTCTTTGTTTTGAAGTCTATTTTGTCTGATACAAGTACTGCAACTCCTGCTTTTGTCTCCCTGTTATTTGAATGTAATAACTTTTTTCATCCGTTCACTTTTAGTTTGTATATGTCTTTCTGTTTAAAATGAGTCTCTTGTAAGCAGCAGAAAGATGAGTCTTGTTTTCCTTATCCATTCAGTGACTCTATGTCTTTTGATTGGTGCAGTCAGACCATTTACAGTTACGGTGATTATGTGTAGGTATGTACTTACTGCCATTGCAGGCTTTAGATTTGTGGTTACCAAAGGTTCAACGGTAATTCCCTTACTATCTAGCAGTATAATTTAACTCACTTAATATGGTATTATAAACAGAATCTAAACATTCCTTTTTTTTTTTCCTCCTTTTTCTTCCTCCTCCATTCTATATATATTAGTATCATAGTGTGTACTCTTTGTCTATCCCTTGACTGACTTTGGGGGTTTTTGATTTAATTTTGCATTTGGTTAGTAATTAGCTGTTCTACTTTCTTTACTGTGGTTCTATTACCTCTGGTGATAGCTATTAAACCTTATGAACACTTCCATCTATAGCAGTCCCTCCAAAATACACTGTAGTGATGGTATGTGGGAGTTAAATTCTCTCAGCTTTTGGTCATCTGAAAATTTTTTAATCCCCTCTTCAAATTTAAATGATAATCTTGCTGGATAAAGTATTCTGGGTTTTAGGTCCTTGTTCTTCATAGCATTAAATATATCACGCCACTCCCTTCTTGTCTGTAAGGTTTCTGCTGAGAAGTCTCATGATAGCCTGATGGGATTTCTTTTGTATGTGATCTTATTTTTCTCTCTGGCTGCTTTTAATAGTATGTTCTTATCCTTGATCTTTGCCATTTTAAAGATCTTGTATGTCTTCTTGTTGTCTTCCTTGGGACCCTTGTGTTAGGTGATCTTTGCACCTCCATGGTCTGAGAGACTATCTCCTTCCCCAGACTGGGGAAGTTTTCAGCAATTTCCTCCTCAAAGTCACTTTCTGTCTCTTTTTCTCTCTCTTCTTCTGGTGTCCCTATAATTTGAATATTGTTCTGTTTGGATTGGTCACACAGTTCTCTCAATATTCTTTCATTCTTAGAGATACTTTTTTCTTTCTGTGCCTCAGTTTCTTTGTATTCCTCTTCTGTAATTTCTGTTCCCTTTGTTGTCTCCACCACTGTGTCTAATCTGCTTTTAAAACTGTCCATTATGTTTTTCATTTCTGATCCTGTGTTTTATAATGATTGTATCTCCAACCTGAATTCATTTCTAAGTTCTTGAATATTTTTCTGTACCTCCATGAGTATGTTTATGATTTTTATTTTGAAATCTCTTTCTGGAATATTCATGAGGTTGGTTTCATTTGACTTTCTCTGGTTGTGAGATTTTGATTTGAACCATGTTCCTTTGATGTTTCATATTTTTATGTGGTGCCCTCTGGTGCCCAGAAGCTGTACTCTCTGGACCTGCTCAGCCTGTTGAGCTATGTCGGGAGTCGCAGGGAAGTGTTGTTGGTCCCTGGGGGGAGGAAAGAGCTGTTTCCTGCTTCCTGGCTGCTATGCCTGTCTCCAGTATCAGAGCCAGTGGGCCGATACGCAGGTATAAACCTCTCTGCTTTGTGTTTACCTCTTGTAGGTGGGGCTTCCCTCTGGCTGGCCTGAGGCCAGGGCAGGCTTTGCCAGTTCGAGAGCCAGGTGCAGGCTGGCTGGGAGGAAGGTACAGCAGGCTGTGTGTCACAGATTGGGGCTATGGAGCTGCGTAGCCAGCCAGGGGACTGGAGCACCTTTAGATCGTGAAAGTTCCCAACCTGCTGGGCAGAGTACACCAGGACAATTTTTTCTACCTGTCCTTTTTCCTGAGCAGTAAGCTCTGTGCAATCATTGCCCCTTTTGCAATCCTCTCGCTGTTAGGAAGTCTCTCAGACTGCCTGCCTTTCTTTTGTCCCAGAGCTTCTGGATATGGATCCCTGTTTTCCACAAGTGGCTGGAATCTCAGTCTCTCCAGGTATTCTGCCTGTCTTAGCTTTCCAACTCCCCTAATAAGCAGAGCAACGTGCAGTGTAGGTCTGTGCTCCCAGAGCAGATCTCCAGACTAGGTGTCCAGCAGTCCCAGGCTTCTACTCCCTCCCTGCTCCATTTCTCTTCCTCCCATCAGTGAGCTGGGGTGTTGGAAGGGCTTGGGTCCCGCCTGATCACAACTTTGGTACGTTACCTTGTTCCATGAGGTTTATTCTTTTCTCCAGGTGTATGCAGTCTGGCGCAGCCTTCTTTCCTGTTGCTCTTTCAGGATTAATTGTATTAATTGTGTTTTCATATTATATACAGTTTTAGGGGGAAGCCTCTTTATCACCTCTCATGCTGCCATCTTTAATCCTTCTTTTCTAAGTAGTCTTTGAATAAATATTACCTTAGAATATGTATTAATTTAGTAATTTGATTATCATTTGAACTTGATTTTGGTATATGATTTAAAAATAGAAATACAGTGTTATTTTGTTGTAAAAAAGGAAATATAAAGTATAAAACCTTGGGATTCATGACAGGAGAAATTGAAGTTATTAAATCTTGCCAATTAATTTTAGAAATTACAAGTTGTATTAACTGTTATTGTCAACTAGTGGATATTGGCATATAAATACATTTTTGGTGTGACTTGACTATTTTCAGTGGATATGGTTGAGGTTCTGTGATGATGGCATTCCAGTACCTGAATACGTTTGTATGCTCTTGGTAGGAGTATATAATATAATGATAAAGGTGGACATTGCTGTGGGTGTTTGATTCTCCTCAGGCTATGAACTTCTTTAGGGTAGCAGTTGTATTTATTTTTTTAGCTTTAGCATGTAGTATACTTAATCATTTTTGCTTGGCAGCTAGTATATATATTTAATGCTACCACTTGGCTCCTTGATCCACCAGTATGGTATCACATACAACATAGCATCAGAACAGGGGACTGACTTTTCTGGGAAGGATGTGTGGGAGTTGGCCTGTTTCTTGACACCCCCTGTGTGTGTCACAGACTGCTCTGTTCAGAGGCAGCTGGCCTCTTAGAGTGCTGGCATGGCCTTCAGAAAGCACTGGTAAAGCTCCAAGTCAGAGAAAATCATCTGCAAGAATGGATTGCCATCTTTCAGGATGCAGTATATGCACTAAATTGGAAACTTCCACATAGTTCTGTATCCCCAATAGAGAGAATATATGGGTCTGGGAACCAGGAGGTGGGCACAGAAGTATTCCTATATATTGTAGCTCACAGTGTCCCACTGTGGGGCTTGGTGCTTTCTGTCCCTGCATCTCTGAGCTCTGCAGGGTTAATAGTTCTAGTTCCTTAAGTAGGTGCAGTCTTTCCTCAGGGGACATAGGAAGGGCAGTTTAACTACAAGCTGCAGTTACCAACAGGTTACTCTAGCCTCTTGTTTCTGCTGGAGGATGGAGGTGAGGAGTTGCAGCGATGGGGCAGAGTTTGTCCTGCTCATTTTTTCTTTGAAGCTTCTCCTCAGCAGAGACCCACAGGAACTGTGGAGTAGCTCTCTCCAAGTGTAGAGAAGTGGATCTGTGTAGCACGTGGGGTGGGCCATGGCAGCCATGGCAGCGAGCTGCTCCCCTGTTCCTTTGTGAGAGAACCCGCTAGGAGGCTTGTAGTTGCCAATAGCCTTCAGCTGCCATGCCTTTGGGATCCATCGGGTGGATGCTGAGGTCATGCCCTCTCTGCCTAGCTCCCAGCCATGGGCTGAACATGGGGTGACTAGAGCCAAACCATTCCTTATCGGTGCAGGGATCTGCTAATGGGCAGCTTTGCTCTGGGCCCCCTGTGGGCATGGGTGACACTAGGTCAGAGTTGCAGTGCAGCCGCAGGCTCTTCCCCCCAGTGCTGTGTCCTTTCCCAGGGCTCAGACCTGCTTTTGTACTGACCTGAAGGTCCCCTTAGCGCCTACTCCTCCCGCTCTCTGTTCTTCACAGTAGCTCTTTGCATGGCTGATTGTGTCTTAGGGTTTGCTTTTTGAAGATCCTGAACTGTTTCACCTGGAGTGAGAGTCAGCAATTTGATTTTTCTCCTTTCCAGCCTCATCTCTTAGCTCTCTACTTCTCCAAAACCAAAAATGCCATCTTGACCACAGAAAGGCACTTTCTGAACATTGGGTTCTTTAAATCCTGAAACAAGTTTCCTTACTAAGTTGCCTCAGTCATCAGTTTTTTTCCTCCTTACTCACCTATACTATCTGAGGTAAGATTATAAGGAAGGAGGCTTGTAGAGGAGAGTTGTAACTATTGAATAAGTCCCTAGATCTCAGCCTTAATTTTAACTACGAAGTATCCTTCTTAGGGACTTCATATTAGGAAAGCTTTTCTCAATCAAGACTCTTATTTTAAGTGTTTTTCCTGTTTGTGTTAATAAAAGACATATATTCTTCTAATCACATTTGATTACCTTTTCAGTTGATACCTTTGTTAACATCAGTAAGTAAAGAAATTTAATGTTTTAATTAAATATATCCTTATTGCAAACAAATGTATGATGGCACTGAGTAGCTCTAATGCCCACTCTGCATCCTCAGAATGTCTGTGCTGTGGCCTGGTGACTTCTATCCTTGAGCAGCAATTTCTGATGTTGGGTTTTGTCCTAGCCTGGCTGGGTCTTTCAGAGAATATCATTTCACCCATGGTTCTGAGCTCCCCTTGTTCTCTCACCTGGACTGGGCCTATATGAGAGGAATTACACAGTCTGGGAATTACTGTAGCACTTCGCCAGCCCTCCCACCTCTGTTAATGTGTGTGATGAATTCTTTCACCTCATCCCTGAAATATGGACCTTGCAATTGGTCTACAGATTTAATTTGCAGGTTAGAGTGTGACCTTGAATATATGAGCCATCTGTAGGGCCTTTTCCTGAATTAGTTGACTCCTCTTTAGATAGTAGAGTGTATTACTGAGTTTGTCTGTTACTCTTACACAAGCTTTAAGGTATATTTTTGATACCAAGAGCTTGATGAATGGTCAAAAAGGTCAAGGAGAGTTGGTACATGATTTTTAAAGCTGGGGGTCTTGGTATGCAAGTTAAAGGGCAAAGGAGAGGGAGCTCAGAGAATGAGAACACAGAAAACCCAGTGATTTACAACCAGGTTACAACTTAGTTTTGTTCCTGGAAAATTTACAATGAGAAAAATAGGGCTGGACTCTAGAATACCTTTGAGCATTGAGTGATCTATGTCTCCCTGAAAGTTCCAATGATTTATTTTCCCACTGATTTTCACGATGTTGGTAAGAATGGTTCTTTTTTTTTCCTTCTTACTTGTGATAGCAGAAGTCAGCAAATCATGAAGTAAACTAAAACCTTTGTGTTCTAGACTTTTGCTGCATCATAATGTATTTTGTGTGATGTGACTGTTGTAAAGAATATCTTTTAGCATATTTATTAGAATTTCCATTTTCATATCATTTGTTAAAATTTTCATGGTCATCAGATATTTGGCATGAAACAGGAATATAACCGCACTTAAGTGAAATGGTGTGATTCTCTTTGCATCATGCAGATAGGTCAATCCCCAATACTGTTAGTTGCTTTAGATAAAACTACCACCAAAAATACTTAACACGTTAACAAATTGTATATTAGACAACAGTACTTTATTATTTGAAGGTTGTTAATCTTTCCTTATCATTTTATATACTCTGCACGCATATGTCAAGTATTCATGTGGAAGTTGTGGTGAGCAGTGCAGTCTGATGTGCAAGCATACCTCAAAGCTTCCTTTGTCCCTTCACCCATCATTTTTGAGTAATGGGTAGAAAACTCTTCAGAATTATATGTTCCTTCAAGTGACACCACTTTGAGAAGAGAAGAACAAATGCAGGAAGCAGTAACATCGTGGGCAGTGGATTTGCATCGGGAGAGTGATGAGGCAGTGTGGTGTGGTGAGGCATCTTGGTAGGACAGGATTCTGAAAATGAAGTCCGCACACGTGGATTCTAGACTTGGCCCCCCCACTGACTCCATGTGTTTATGTTTGACCAAATAACTTCATTTCTCTAGGTACCCATTTTCTCAACTAAAAGCAGATCACTGTTTTTCAAACTGTGGGTTCATGCCCACTAGTACCAGTATCAAAAGATGACAACATTGTGTCACATGTAGTACAGCAAATGGTTTCATATACCTTTTGTTTCAGGTGTGTGTGTGTGTGTGTGTGTGTGTGTGTGTGTGTGTGTGTGCATGTGTAGGGCTCTGATTTTTAAAACGTATTTCTTGTAGGTCATGATAAAAAAAGTTTGATAGTCATTCACTCATGTCAGGATTAGCAAACTCTGGCTGACTGCCTGTTTTTCAGCCCACAACCTAAGAATGGTTTTCACATGTTTAAGATGGTTAAAAAAAAATCCAAAGAATGGGGTGGAGCCAAGATGGCAGCGTGAGTAGGACAGTGGGAATCTCCTCCCAAAAACATATATTTTTGAAAATACAACAAATACAACTATCCCCAAAAGAGAGACCAGAAGATACAGGACAACAGCCAGACTACATCCACACCTGCAGGAACCCTGCACCTCGCGAAGGGGGTAAGATACAAGCAGCAGCCCGGTGGGACGTGAGCACCCCTCACCCCAGCTCCCAGTGGGAGGAGAGGAGTCAGAGCTGGGAGGAAGAGGGAGCCCAGGACTGCTAATCACCCAGCACTAGCCATCCGCACCCAGAGCGCAGACACACAGTTTGAGGAGCATGGGAAACTAGCGAAACGGGACAGTAAAAACCTGCGAGCAGGTCCCTACAGCCGGCGCCCCTGGGACAAAGAGAAGCGAGTGCTTTTTGAAAGTCTTAAAGGGACAGGGACCCCACAGCTGGACGGAATCATCCCGGGACACTTAGCCCAGCAGCTGGGAATCCCGGGGAACTCCAGGTGCACTAACCCCCTGGGCAGCAGCTCGGAGACCCCTCACAGCAATAAACAGCCCCCTGTCCATTACCCCTCTGGGGCCCCGCCATAGCAGAGAAGCAGCCTGAGGCTGGCCATGCCCACAGCAAGGGAGCTTCCTCCATAGCGGCCGGGCAAGAAACAGAGACCCAGTCTACACGCAACTGCCCAACACAAGCTGCTAGGGGTCACTGTTGTCCCAGTAAAGGCCAGGAGCAAGTGGAAAGGGTCTTGGTTCTCCCAGCTGACAGACAAGTCAACAGCATACCACTGCATCTATGAACATGAAAAGGCAAAAAAATTTGATCCAGACCAGACTAACCCAGACATCTTACACATCCTCCCCTGAGAAGGAATCTGGGGAGATAGATTTAACCAATCTTCCTGAAAAAGAATTCAAAACAAAAATCATAACCATACTGATGGACTTGCAGAGAAATATACAAGAACTAAGGAGGGAGAATACAGAAATAAAACAGTCTCTGGAAGGACTTCAAAGCAGAATGGATGAGATGCAAGAGACCTTTAATGGACTAGAAATCAGAGAACAGGAATGCAGAGAAGCTGACACAAAGAGAGATAAAAGGATATCCAGGAATGAAAGAATATTAAGAGAACTGTGTGACCCATCGAAATGGAACAATATTTGCATCATAGTAGTACCAGAAGAAGAAGAGAGAGAAAAAGGGATAGAAAGTGTCTTTGAAGAAATAATTGCTGAAAACTTCCCCAAACTGGGGGAGGAAATGGCCTCTCAGACCACAGAAGCACACAGAACTCCCATGACAAGTGACCCAAGGAGGGCAACACCAAGACACATAATAATTAACATGGCAAAGATCAGAGACAAGTATTAAAGGCAGCCAGAGAGAAAAAAAAGGTCACCTACAAAGGAAAACCCATCAGGCTGTCATCAGACTTCTCAACAGAAACTTTACAGGCCAGAAGAGAATGGCATGATATATTTAATGCAATGAAACAGAAGGGCCTTGAATTGAACCAAGAATACTGTATCCAGCACGATTATCATGTATATATGAAGGAGTGATTAAACAATTCCCAGACAAGCAAAAGTTGAGGGAATTTGCCTCCCATAAACCACCTCTACAGGTTATCTTAGAGGGACTGCTCTAGATAGGAGCACTCCTAAAAAGAGCACCGAACAAAACACCCAACATATGAAGAATGGAGGAGGAGGAATAAGAAGGGAGAGAAATAAAGAATCATCAGACAGTGTCTATAATAGCTCAATAAGCAAGTTAAATTAGTAAGATAGTAAGGAAGCTAACCTTGAACTTTTGGTAACCACTAACTTAAAGCCTGCAATGGCAATAAGTACATATCTTTCAATAATCACCCTAAATGTAAATGGACAGAATGCATCAATCAAAAGACACAGAGTAATAGAATGGATAAAAAAGCAAGACCCATCTATATGCTGCTTACAAAAGACTCACCTCAAACCCAAAGACATGCACAGATTAAAAGTCCAACAAGAAGATATAACCATTACAAATATATATGCACCCAATACAGGAGCACCAACATATGTGAAACAAATACTAACAGAATTAAAGGAGGAAATAGAATGCAATGCATTCATTTTGGGAGACTTCAACACACCACTCACTCCAAAGGACAGATCCACCAGACAGAAAATAAGTAGGGACACAGAGGCACTGAACAACACACTAGAACAGATGGACCTAATAGACATCTATAGAACTCTACATCCAAAAGCAACAGCATACACATTCTTCTCAAGTGCACATGGAACATTCTCCAGAATAGACCACATACTAGGCCACAAAAAGAGCCTCAGTAAATTCAAAAGATTGAAATCCTACCAACCAACTTTTCAGACCACAAAGGAATAAACCTAGAAATAAATTCTACAAAGAAAGCAAAAAGGCTCACAAACACATGGAGGCTTAACAACATGCTCCTAAACAATCAATGGATCAACGACCAACTTAAAATGGAGATCCAGCAATATATGGAAACAAATGACAACAACAACACAAAGCCCCAACTACTGTGGGACGCAGTGAAAGCAGTCTTAAGAGGAAAGTATATAGCAATCCAGGCATATTTAAAGAAGGAAGAACAATCCCAAATGAATAGTCTAATGTCACAATTATCAAAATTGGAAAAAGAAGAACAAATGAGGCCTAAGGTCAGCAGAAGGAGGGACATAATAAAGATCAGAGAAGAAATAAATAAAATTGAGAAGAATAAAATAATAGAAAAAATCAATGAAACCAAGAGCTGGTTCTTCGAGAGAATAAACAAAATAGATAAGCCTGTAGCCAGACTTATTAAGAGAAAAAAAGAATCAACACACATCAACAGAATCAGAAACGAGAAAGGAAAAATCATGACGGACCCCACAGAAATACAAAGAATTATTAGAGAGTACTATGAAAACCTATATGCTAAGAAGCTGGAAAACCTAGGAGAAATGGACAACTTCCTAGAAAAACACAACCTTCCAAGATTGACCCAGAAAGAAACAGAAAATCTAAACAGACCAATTACCAGCAACGAAATTGAAGCGGTAATCAAAAAACTACTAAAGAACAAAACCCCCGGGCCAGATAGATTTACCTCGGAATTTTATCAGACACACAGGGAAGACATAATACCCATTCTCCTTAAACTTTTCCAAAAAATAGAGGAGGAGGAGATACTCCCAAGCTCATTCTATGAAGCTAACATCACCCTAATACCAAAACCAGGCAAAGACCCCAGCAAAAAAGAAAACTACAGACCAATATCCCTGATGAACGTAGATGCAAAAATACTCAACAAAATATTAGCAAACCGAATTCAAAAATACATCAGAAGGATCATACACCATGACCAAGTGGGATTCATCCCAGGGATGCAAGGATGGTACAACATTCGAAAGTCCATCAACATCATCCACCACATCAACAAAAAGAAGAACAAAAGCCACATGATCATCTCCATAGATGCTGAAAAAGCATTCGATAAAATTCAACATCCATTCATGATAAAAACTCTCAGTAAAATGGGTATAGAGGGCAAGTACCTCAACATAATAAAGGCCATATATGATAAACCCACAGCCAACATCATACTGAACAGTGAGAAGCTGAAAGCTTTTCCTCTGAGATCAGGAACAAGACAGGGATGCCCACTCTCCCCACTGTTATTCAACATAGTACTGGAGGTCCTAGCCATGGCAATTAGACAAAACAAAGAAATACAAGGAATCCAGAATGGTAAAGAAGAAGTCAAACTGTCACTATTTGCAGATGACATGATATTATACATAAAAAACCCTAAAGACTCCACTCCAAAACTAGTAGAACTAATATCAGAATTCAGCAAAGTTGCAGGATACAAAATTAACACACAGAAATCTGTGGCTTTCCTTTACACTAACAATGAACTAATAGAAAGAGAAATCAGGAAAACAGTTCCATTCACAATAGCATCCAAAAGAATAAAATACCTAGGAATAAACCTAACCAAGGAAGTGAAAGACCTATACCCTGAAAACTATAAGACACTCTTAAGAGAGATTAAAGAGGTCACTAACAAATGGAAACTCATCCCATGCTCCTGGCTAGGAAGAATTAATATTGTCAAAATGGCCATCCTGCCCAAAACAATATACAGATTCGATGCAATCCCTATCAAATTACCAACAGCATTCTTCAATGAACTGGAACAAATAGTTCAAAAATTCACATGGATACACCAAAGACCCCGAATAGCTAAAGCAATCCTGAGAAGGAAGAATAAAGTGGGGGAATCTCACTCCCCAACTTTAAGCTCTACTACAAAGCCACAGTAATCAAGACAATTTGGTACTGGCACAAGAATAGAGTCACAGACCAATGGAACAGAATAGAGACTCCCAACATTAACCCAAACATATATGGTCAATTAATATTTGATAAAGGAGCCATGGATATACAATGGGGAAATGACAGTGTCTTCAACAGATGGTGCTGGCAATACTGGACAGCTACATGTAAGAGAATGAAAGTGGATCACTGTCTAACCCCATACACAAAAGTAAATTCGAAATGGATCAAAGACTTGAACATAAGTCATGAAACCATAAAACTCTTAGAAAAAAACATAGGCAAAAATCTCGTAGACATAAACATGAGCGACCTCTTCTTGAACATATCTCCCCGGGCAAGGGAATCAAAAGCAAAAATGAACAAGTGGGACTATATCAAGCTGAAAAGCTTCTGTACAGCAAAGGACACCATCAATAGAACAAAAAGGTATCCTACAGTATGGGAGAATATATTCATAAATGACAGATCTGATAAAGGGTTGACATCCAAAATATATAAAGAGCTCACGCACCTCGACAAACAAATAGCAAATAATCCATTTAAAAAATGGGCAGAGGTGCTGAACAGATACTTTTCCAAAGAAGAAATTCAGATGGCCAACAGACACATGAAAAGATGTTCCACATCGCTTGTCATCAGAGAAATGCAAATTTAAACCACAATGAGATATCACCTCACACCAGTAAGGATGGCTTCCATCCAAAAGATAACAACAAATGTTGGGGAGGTTGTGGAGAAAGGGGAACCCTCCTACTCTGCTGGTGGGAATGTAAATTAGTTCAACCATTGTGGAAAGCAGTATGGAGGTTCCTCAAAATGCTCAAAATAGAAATACCATTTGACCCAGGAATTTCACTTCTAGGAATTTACCCTAAGAATGCAGTACTCAAGTTTGAAAAAGACAGATGCACCCCTATGTTTATTGCTGCACTATTTACAATAGCCAAGATACGGAAGCAACCTAAATGTTCATCAGTAGATGAATGGATAAAGAAGATGTGGTATATATACGCAATGGAATATTACTCAGCCATAAGAAAAAACAGATCCTAATATTTGCAACAACATGGATGGAACTAGAGGGTATTATGCTCAGTGAAATAAGCCAGGCAGAGAAAGACAAGTACCAAATGATATCACTCATATGTGGAGTATAAGAACAAAGGAAAACTGAAGGAACAAAACAGCAACAGAATCACAGAACCCAAGAATGGACTAACAGTTACCAAGGGAAAGGGACTGGGGAGGATGGGTGGGAAGGGAGGGATAAGGGTGGTGAAAAAGAAAGGGGGCATTACGATTTGCATGTATAGTGTGTGTGGGGCACGGGGAGGGCTGTGCCACACAGAAGACAAATATTTATTTTACAGCATCTTAGTACGCTGATGGACAGTGCTGTGAAGGGGTATGTGGGGGGGAATTGGTGAAGGGGGAAGCCTAGTAAACATAATGTCCTTCATGTAATTGTAGATTAATGATTCCAAAAAAAAAATCCTAAGAAAAAATAATATTTTGTGACAGATGAAAGACTATATGAAATTCGTATTTATGTCCCTAAATGAAGTTTTACTGGAACATAGCCATTCCTATTTCTTGATGTCTTATCTGTGGCTGTTTTTACACCACAGTGGCAGAATTGAATAATTGTCACAGAGACCATGTAGCCTGCAAAGCCTAAAATACTTATTGTCTAGCCCTTTATTGGGAAGGTTTGCTGACCCCTGTAGGTAGGTAAGCTAGAGGCCTTATGGTCTGTATTTGTGATAACATACCAAACATGGGCCACGTAATTAATTGGTATTTCCAACGTAGTCAGAAATGCTGCTTCTTTGGAAATACATTAAGGATGTTGATTCTAGTTTGTTTATGTTATTTGCCTAGTCTTCTGCAACTTATTTTTTGAGGAAATGATTAACATATTTAAAGTATTTGCCAACTTTTAGCCCAGTCCCTACCTCAGTGTAGTAACATTACAACTGATATCAAAATTAATGAGGATTTACTCTTTTATCATTTTCAGAAAAAGGAAGCATTGGACTCCTTTAAATATTCAGCGAAAATTCTTTTTGGATTTGAATTTCTACTTTATGATTATCTTTTATATAATCACTTACCTTTTTAACAGAAAGTGCAGTAAATGAGTAAAGCTTCATGAAAAATATCTGTACTTCATTTGAAAGTGGAAAATTCCATGATAAGATTAATATCTCAGTGTGGATAGTGCACCCATTTAAAAATATTTATTGTGAACACATACTAATGATTACTTGAATCTGTATTTTTGGTTTGAATTGGATTAAAAAATTAATTTAAACTGATCTCTTAGTTTAAAATGCTTAGCACTTTTTGGTACATTTTTCCTGTTTTCATATTCTATAAAATTAGTACTTAAGAGAAAGTACAAAGAAGAAAGGTCATTCTGTGGCCCGTTCCTCCAGTGGTAATATCTACTGGAATTTTGACTTTTCTTTCCATTATTTTTCTTTATGTTTTAGAAAAATTGTCTAGCTGGATCTTACAATATATACTTGATAATAAAACATAATTTATATTGGTTTGTTTTGAAAAGTACCTGAGGTATTTTACATAAATGCTTTTCATCAGAAAAAATGGAAAATACAGCAATAGTGACTCAACCACCGACTTATGTTCAATTCATTCAAAATTAGAGAAATGCAAATTAAAATGACTGAGATATCATTTCCCACATATCAAATTGGCTAAAATCTTGAAAGTTTGACAGCATATTATATTAACGAGATTATGGAGAAACAGGTTGATGGTGGGATCATCAACGGATACTACTTCTTGTGGAGGGCAGTCTGACTGGGTCTATCAAAATTCCTTTGACATTAATTCCACATTATGAAATTTGAGATATATATTTTATACACACACACACATAATTTCCACATCTATTATGAAGGAATGTTCGAATTGCTTTGAGATTGGAACAAACTCAAATGCTTATCAGTCAGAAACTAAATTATGTTAAATAAATGATGGTATATCTATTCTATGACTACTGTGATAACTAAAAATAAAAAGATCTCTATGTCCTGAAGGAAAGAGATGTAAGATACTTTTATTAAATGAAAATGTGCTTACAGAGGGAAAGCGAAAAAAGCCAGAATGGAAAATATGGGTTGTGTTGAAAGAAAGAGAATATGGGTCCCTCATTTTATATTTCTGTGTAGTATTTGGTATTTGTTACCATGTCAATGTATTACCTATTCAGAAATTTAAAATTAAAAAGTAGGTGAAGGAACTGTGGCAAAAGCAAAATAAGGGAAACAAAACCCTGAATTTTTTAATACTAAATTTAGAATGGCTCACGGGAAACTTAAGTACTTCTGGAATGGAGACAATAGAAGTATTAGGAATAATAGCAGCAGGTGATATTTATTGAGTGTTTTTTTGAGCAAGACAGAAGTAAGTAACCACTTTGTATGATGTGTATATATGCATATAATGCATGTCATTTAGTGGTGAAAAAGCTGTATGAGGAAATTGCTATTCACAGAAGAGTGTACTGAAGTTTAGGAGTCTTGAGTAACTTATCCCAGGTTATACTGCTAGTAATTGTCAGAGCCAAGAAGAGTCAGACCCTGGGTCTAGGCCATGAACCTGGGCTGTTAATTGTTTGTATGTAGTGGTCAGATGTATGTCGTTAATTCATTCTGTCTATAAAGAAGAATGTCTTTTATGAATCCTCAGAGAACACTTACCTAAGGAGCATTTCCCATAATATCTTTAGGGTAAATATAGCAGTGAGGTGTACTTAATTGTTTCTTCTAATGTTGCTCTGCATTGTTTAAAATCTAACAAAGTACAGTTTTGCAGGTGACCACATGTCATGTATATTTTTTAAGTATTTATTGGACTGAATGGGCTGCACATTTTTCAGATGGCTTTTTTTTTTTTTTTAGATAATTATTTTTTATTGAAGGGTAGTTGACGCACAGTATTACATTACATTAGTTTCAGGTGTACAACACAGTGATAAAACATTTATATACATAATTCTAGGTTCCAGCTATCACCCTACCAAGCTGTTACAATATCTTGACTATATTCCTTATGCTATACATTACATCCCGGTTACTTATTTATTTTACCATTGGAAGTCTGTCCTTTTTTTTTTTTTTTTTTTGTGAGGGCATCTCTCATATTTATTGATCAAATGGTTGTTAACAACAATAAAAGTCTGTATAGGGGAGTCAATGCTCAATGCACAATCATTAATCCACCCCAAGCCTAATTTTCGTCAGTCTCCAATCTTCTGAGGCATAACAAACAAGTTCTTACATGGAGAACAAATTCTTACATAATGAATAAGTTACATGGTGAACAGTACAAGGGCAGTCATCACAGAAAACTTTCGGTTTTGCTCATGCATTATGAACTATAAACAGTCAGTTCAGATATGAATACTCATTTGGTTTTTATACTTGATTTATATGTGGATACCACATTTCTCTCTTTATTATTATTATTTTTAATAAAATGCTGAAGTGGTAGGTAGATACAAGATAAAGGTAGAAAACAGAGTTTAGTGTTGTAAGAGAGCAAATGTAGATGATCAGGTGTGTGCCTGTAGACTATGTGTTAATCCAAGCTAGACAAGGGCAATAAAACATCCACGTATGCAGAAGATTTCTCTCAGAACGGGGGGGGTGAGGTTCTAAGCCTCACCTCTGTTGATCCCCAATTTCTCACCTGATGGCCCCCCTGCGACTGTGCCTGTCTTAGGTTGTTCCTCCCTTGAGGAATCTTACCCGTCTCTGGCTAACCAGTCATCTTCCGGGGCCATACAGGGAAATGTAAAGTTGGTAAGTGAGAGAGAAGCCTTATTGTTTGAAATGGTTAGCTTTTTATTTCTTTGCATATTTATGCCCTGTAGCTTCTATGCCCAGCATTTGTCTTGAGGTATCTTTACCACTTGGAAGAATTATGATACTCGGTAAATTTGATATGAGGCACGAATTCTATTTAAAGGTTGTAATTAGGAAGGAAGAAGAAAAGCTATAGAAGTAGCAGGCGGAAGAAAACATGGGAAGATTGATTACTTCTTTGACATATCTTCCTGTAGAGTAACTTCAGCATGTATAGATTTTAAGCTACTACTTAAATTGCGCACATACATTAACATAATAGTAGTATAGTTATATAACCAAAGCATATCAGATGGCTTTTGTATAAATTATTTTCTTCTAAGTCTTTGATGAATATTGAATGTCAGTAACTTTGAAGTTATAATCCCTCAGGGTACCAGGAAAATATTTATTGTTGTTTTGACTGGAGAGTCGTATATTTTAGTAGGCAGCTGAAGTAAAGGAAGGAAGGATTGACATCCTCTTTTAGACAGTTGTGCTGCTTAACATAAATACAACTCTGAATAAAGGACTGTTTTTCCTCTTTATTAGTGAGGGCTGAGGGTGGGACAAATATTTCCCTCAATTATTTGATGTAGTCTAATATAAATGGGTAATTACATCACCTACAATACAGTGTCAGGTTGAAAACTCATTTAGCTTGTAGGCCATATTCAGCTTGCATAGGATTTTGGCTTCATTTTGCAGAGTATTTTTTTTTAACCGATTGCAATCATTTAAAATATGGGAGATTCTACAAATAAATTCACATTTCTTGAAAAATTGGTATGACAACCTTAATCTCTGTTTCCTACTTGGCAATTCAGTTTTTTTTTTGTTCTATCCCATCTTTTAAAAATTATTTTAGTATTTTTTTAAAGTAGGTAACACATGTACATGGTACACAATTCAAAAAACGACTATATGATGAGCATTAAATAGTAAGTCTCCTACTCACTTGCTCCCCATCCAACAAGCTCTTCTCCCTAGAGACAGCTGCTGTTTTAAAGTTTTATGTATATTACCAGATACAATCTAGGCATATTTAAGAATCTAAATATATTCTTTTTTTTTTAAACAAATGATATACACACTGCTTTGTACTTTGGTATTTTCTCTTAACAATAGTAAATTCTATATTAGTTCATATGGAAACACCTCGATGGACATCTAGGATATTTCTAATTTTTTCCTATTACAAGTGATGTTGCAATTAATATCCTGGAATATATGAAATTTCACACATACAGGAATTATTCTATTTCTACTAATGAAATTTCTGGAGCAAATACTATGCATATTCATAATTTTTATTATCCTGCATGAAGGTTGTTGTAATTCACATTCTCCCAACAATAAACAGCAATGCTACTTCCCCTGTGCTCCTGCCAACACAATGCAGTATCAAACTTTTTTTGATATTTTGATCATTGCCAATCTAAGAAGATAAAAATGGTATTAGTTATAAAGACTATTAACTATATTTTCATATGTTGAAGAGCCACTTGTATATCTTTTTCTGTGAAAGTCTGTTAATTACTTTTGCACATTGTTCTATTATGTTTAAAAAATTGCAGAACACACTATGCATTATAGATATTAACTCTTGTTATATGTGTTGAAAATCTTTCCTCCAACTTGAGCTTTGTCTTTTGACTTTGTTTATAAGATCTTTTAATAAAGGGATTTTGGCTTTTAGTATTTGTATTTTTCAGTGTTTTCTTTTATGGTTTCTGCGTTTGTGTTATTTTATTAAGGTATCATTGATGTACAATATTTGGTTAATACTTGTGGAATGAGTTTGGAAGTATTCCCTCCTCTTCTACTTTTTGGAAAACTTTAAGCAGGATAGGTATTAGGTCTTCACTAAATGTTTGATAAAATTCAGCAGTGAAACCATCTGGTTCAGGAGTTTTGTTCTTAGGTAGTTTTTTGATTACCAGTTCAATTTCGTTGATGGTAATTGGTCTATTCAGATTTTCTGTTTCTTCCTGGGTCAGCGTTGGAAGGTTGTATTTTTCTAGAAAGTTGTCCATTTCTTCTAAGTTATTCAGTTTGTTGGCATATAATTTTTCATAGTATTCTCTACTAATTCTTTGTATTTCTGTGGTGTTGGTAGTGATTTTTCCTTTCTCATTTCTGATTCTGTTTATGTGTGCAGACTCTTTTTGTCTTGCTAAGTCTGGCTAGGGGTTTATCTATTTTGTTTATTTTCTCAAAGAACCAGCTCCTGCTTTCATTGATTCTTCCTGTTGTTTTATTCTTCTCAATTTTATTTCTCTTCTAATCGTTATTATGTCCCTCCTTCTACTGACTTTGGGCCTCATTTGTTCTTCTTTTTCTAGTTTCATTAATTGTGAGGTTAGACTGTTCATATGGGATTGTTCTCCTTTCTTGAGGTAAGCCTGCATTGCTATATACTTCCCTCTTAGCACAGCCTTTGCTGCATCCCACAGATTTTGCATTGTTGAATTATTGTCCTTTGTCTCCATATATTACTTGATCTCTGTTTTTATTTGGTCATTGATCCATTGATTATTTAGGAGCATGTTAAGCCTCCATGTGTCTGTAGGCTTTTTTGTTTTCTTTGTGTAATGTATTCCTAGTTTCATACCTTTGTGGTCTAAGAAGCTGGTTGGTACAATTTCTATCTTTTTGAATTTACTGAGGTTCTTTTTGAGGCCTAGTACATGATCTGTTCTTGAAAATGTTCCATGTGCACTTGAGAAGAATGTGTATTCTGCTGCTTTTGGCTATAGAGTTCTGTAAATGTTTGTTAGGTCCATCTGTCCTAATATGTTGTTCAGTGTCTCTGTCTCCTTACTTATTTTCTGTGTGGTTGATGTCCTTTGGAGTGAGTAGTGTGTTGAAGTCTCCTAAAATGAATGCATTGGATTCTATTTCCTCCTGTAATTCTGTTAGTGTTGTTTCACATATGTAGGGGATCCTGTGTTGGGTGCATAGATATTTATAATAGTTATATCCTCTTGTTGGACTGACCCCTTTATCATTATGTAACATCCTTCTTTGTCTCTTGTTACTTTCTTTGTTTTGAAGTCTATTTTGTCTGATACAAGTATTGCAACTCCTGCTTTTTTTCTCCCTATTAGTTGCATGAAATATCTTTTTTCATCCCTTTACTTTCAGTCTGTGTATGTCTTTGGGTTTGAAGTGAGTCTCTTGTAAGCAGCATATAGATGGGTCTTGTTTTTTTTTATCCATTCAGTGACTCTATGTCTTTTGATTGGTGCATTCAGACCACTTACATTTATGGTGATTATGGATAGGTATGTAGTTATTGCCATTGCAAGCTTTAGATTCGTGGTTACCAAAGGTTCAATGGTAATTCCCTTACTACCTAACAGTCTGATTTAACTCACTTAGTATGCTATTATAAACACAATGTAAAGGTTCTTTTTTTTTTTCCTCCTCCTCCATTCTTTATATATTATGTATCATATTCTGTACTCTTTGTCTATCTGTTAATTGACTTCGGGGGTAGTTGATTTGATTTTGCATCTGTTTTGTAATTAATTGTTCTACTTTCTTTGCTGTGGTTTTATTTCCCATGGTGACAGCTATTTAGCCTTAGGAATACTTCCATCTGTAACAATCCCTCCAAAATGGAGTCTAGAGGTGGTTTGTGGGAGGTAAATTCTCTCAGCTTTTGCTTATCTGAAAATTGTTTAATCCCACCATCAAATTTAAGTAATAATCTTTCCAAGTAGAGTACTCTTGGTTCAAGGCCCTTCTGCTTCATTGCATTAAATATATCATGCTACTCCTTTCTTGCCTGTAAGGTTTCTGCTGAGAAGTCTGATGATAGACTGATGGGTTTTCCTTTGTATGTGACCATTTTTCTCTCTCTATCTGCTTTTAAAAGTCTGTCCTTATCCTTGATCTTTGCCATTTTAATTATTATATGTCTTGGTGGTGTCTTCCGTGGGTCCCTTGCGTTGGGAGATCTGTGCACCTCCATGGCCTGAGAGACTCTCTGTGTCCCCAGATTGGGGAAGTTTTCAGCAATTGCCTCCTCAAAGACACTTTCTATCCCCTTTTCTCTCTCTTCTTCTTCTGGTACCCCTATAATGCAAATATTGTTCTGTTTGGATTGGTCACACAGTTCTCTCAATATTCTTTCAGTCTTAGAGATCCTTTTTTCTCTCTGTGCCTCAGCTTTTTTGTATTCCTCCTCTCTAATTTCTATTTCATTTGCATCTCTTCTACTACAGCTAATATGCTTTTAAATCCCTCCATTGTATGTTTCATTTCAGATATAGAATTTTTTAGTGATTGAATCTCTGTTCTAAATTCATCCTTGAATTCTTGAATATTTTTCTGTACCTCCATGAGCATGTTTATGATTTTTGATTTTGAACTCTCTTTCAGGAAGATTGGTGAGTTCCATTTCATTTGGCCCTTCTTCTGGCATTTCTGAGATTTTTGTTTGAACCAGGTTCCTTTGACATTTTATATTTGTATGTGGCACCCTCTAGTGCCCAGAAGCTTTAGTCTCTGGAGCTGCTCAGCCCCTGGAGTGATGTTGGCAGTTGCAGGGGAGTGGCGCTTGGGCCTCGGCGGAGGAAAGAGCTGTTTCCTGCTTCCTGACTGCATTGCCTGTCTCCACTGTCAGAACCAATGGGCCAAGCCCACAGGTATAAGCCTCTGTGCTTTGTGTCTATAGCTGTCATAGGCGGGGCCTCCTTCTGGCTGGCCTGACATCAGGGCAGGGACTTCTGGTTTGTGAGCTGGTCCTGGCAGGCCAGGAGGAAGGCACGGCAGGCTGTGTATCACAGTGGGGTGCTTTGGAGCTGAACAGCCAGCCAGGGGGATGGAGCACCTGAAGCTCCTGAAAGTTCCCAACCTGCTGGGCAGAGTGCGCCCAGAGAACCTTGTCCACCTATCCCTTCTCCCCAGTAGCAAGCTCTGTGCAGACCCTGCCCCTTCAGCAGCCCTCTTGCTGCTAGGAAGCCTCTCAGACCGCCTGTCTTTCTTGTGTCCCAGAGCGGCTGCATGTGGATCCCTGTCCTCCACAAACAGCTGGAATCTCAGTCCCTCCAAGAATTCCGCCTGTCTTAGCTTTCCAACCCCTCTAATCTCCAGAGCACCATGCAATGTAGGTTTGTGCTCCCAAAGCAGATCTCCAGGGCTGGGTGTTCAGCAGTCCTAGGCTTCCACCCCCTCCCCACTCAGTTTCTCTTCCTCCTGCCAGTGAGCTGGGGTGGGGGAAAGGCTTGGATCCCACTGGGTCATGGCTTTGGTATGTTATCCTGTTTTGCGAGGTCTGCTCTGTTCTCCAGGTTATAAATTCTGGCACAGACTTCTTTCCTATTGCTCTTTTACGATTAGTTGTATTAACTATATTTTCATATTATATGTGGTTTTGGGAGGAATTCTCTGTCTCACCTCTCATGCCGCCATCTTGAATCTTATAAAAAAAAGTTTTAATCTCATATACAATCTTATAAAGGTTTCACATGAGCAACATTGTGGTTATTACATTTACCTATATTATTGAGTACCCCCCCACCCCATTGCAGTCACTGTCCATCAGCATAGTAAGATGCTATAGAGTCACTAGTTCTTTGTGCTATACTGCTTTCCCCGTGTTCCTGCTACACTGTGTATGCTAATCATAATGCCCCTTAATCCCCTTCTCCTTCACTCCCAACCCATGTCCCAACTCCCTTCCCTTTGGTAACCACTAGTCCCTTCTTGGTGTCTGTATGTCTGCTGCTATTTTTTTCCTTCAGGTTTGCTTTGTTATACTCCACAAATGAGGGAAATCATTTGGTACTTGTCTTTCTCCACCTGGCTTATTTCACTGAGCATAATACCCTCTAGCTCCATCCATATTGTTACAAATGGTAGGATTTGTTTCCTCTTATGGCTGAATAATATTCCATTGTGTATATGTACCACATCTTTATTCATTCATCTAACAGTCAGTTTGTTTTTAAACAGAGCCCAGGTCTCCAGTTTCCCTCTGTGCCATCCAGTTAGGCTCACTCGGTTACATCACCTGCCACCCATAGGTGTCTGTGCTTTTTTACCATTTCATGTTATGGAGTGTTGCTGTACAACCAAGCTGTTAATCCATCTATTAATACCATTTTTCTTTAAAAAAAAAAAACCCAAACTTTCTTTTAGGTATTAACTTTTGCATTTTTGTGGTATATCAATCTTATTTAATAAATTATGATGAATGTATTTAGTCTTTCACTTATACTTGAGCATTTTATTTATTTATTTATGGTATATTTGAGTATATGTAAGTGCCATTTCTTATTGTTGAAGGTGTGGGTAACATAAAATTTGGATTTGTTTATTATAATTAATAGCTTTTTACAAGTTTGTTTCTTTAGAAAGAATCTAGCATTTGAAAGTTATGACAGTGAACCTAAATCAAGGATTTATATCGTAATTCTCTCATACTAGCTTTTCTTTTTTTGATAGACTCCTTTGTCAGTGATGTTATTTGTTGTAGAATCAAAATTAAAAATAAATTTTCATTAACTGTATAACTACTAGATTAAAAATTTCAGAGTTGCACTTTCTTAGCGTTTAGCTATCATATTTTAGTATTTTTCTGGTAATTTTTAATTCTTCATTAGAATATGTTTCTGGTTTATTTTGAATTTAAGACTACATTATGATGTTGCTAGGTATGTTTCTATACTATATGAGAATTAGTTCTCTTTAATTACAAGAGAGTATCTTTGTGCAGGAGACTAGTTTCACATGTGTCTGAAATTAAGGAAACTTGGCAGTATTTAGTGTATTCTTGTATTCTTTTCTTATAGCCATTTTGGCAAACCTTTTTACTGTGTTCTCTCAGAAAGCCAATAAACCACAGTAATCTGCATTACTAATCTTTAGCTGAAACAAACAAGCTTGCAGTTCCTATTAGTTTATGTAATCAGCTTCCTCTTTAAGATTAAGTAATACTGTGAAAGGAAGCTATGTGTTATCACCAGTAGGTACCTTCCCATGGTGGACTTTTAATAGAAATTAGGTCTGTTTGGGCTGCAGATTTTTGTCACTTTCAGTGATTGTTGTCTTCCTGGGTTTTCATGTCAACAGGGAAGATTGTGGGGTCTATGAATGGCTCTGTTTTCTAGGACAGTGGCAAGGATTTTAAGAATTTTCAAGTTGGTGTCCATTTTGTTGGACTGATCAGGGGGAGATCAGGCCTAGAGAATCCTGGAGATGGAGGGACCACCCTCTGCTCCTTGACACAGTTGTTTCCCTGCTGTCCACATTTTCTCTCTAGCCATGGAAGAGAGAAGGATTCTGCAGAATGTGCAAGCCAGTTGCTGATTGCATTTTAGTTAAATTCTAGTGAGGGTAGTTTTAAAAATCTCCTTCTATATATACACATAAGAAGTGATTATTTACTTCAGTCTCGCCCACAAAAACACTCAATAATCTCTGGTTTTTCAGATCTTTACTGCTTCTAAGAATGCTATTATGTATATAAAAATGTTTGCTTAAGGACTAGTGAGTCGATCTGCACCATTTCTGTGTTAAAAGGAGTAACCATTTAAACTTTCTTTAAACTATTAGACTTGTAAGCTTTATTCTACATGGTTATTTTCTAGAACTCAGACTTAAAAAATATTGATTTTTGTCTCAGGTATTGATCATTTTTTTGGTATACAAAATATATAGAGAGATGATCATTTTAACTTTAAGAAATTTTATCATTTTATGCTTTTTTTGAATCCAAAACTCATTTTGGAGAAAGTTATGCCCTGGCATATAATAATGAGTTTGCTTAAACTTCTTTTTCTTGATTTCAGGACAAAAATTGCCCAAGATATTGAGAGGCTTATACATCAGAATGATATCATAGATCGAGTGGTATATGACTTAGATAACCCAAAGTAAGTCTGTTTTTTTTTTTGTTTTTTTTTACTTTTGCTAGGTGAATTTTAACTGTAAAATTTCAGTGTTTTTTTTTAGAAGATAAATATAGTTAACTTGAACCTAATTTACCCATAGTATATTTTTGTCTAAAAGATAAAAAGCAGGGATATAATAGTAAATCATGTTTATTTACTTACACTGAATATATCACAAGCTTTTGTTCTTAGGTGAATTTAATAAATTTAATAAGGTAAAGGTTACAAATTGATGCTGTTTTTAAAAAAGCCCAAATACCTCCATTTAAGAGAGTGGAGATTTCACACAAAATGTTGCAATTTTGTCCCATCATATCAAGCCTTCAATTTAAGATAACAAATTACTATCCTCTGTAGAAGGAATGTATGCCTGCTAATTCTCTGTAGTCCCTACTACTCACTCTTGTCTTTAACTGCTTATAATCTGCTTCCATCCTTTAAATTACTTGCCTTGGGAGCCATTTGTTCTTTGTGTGTTCACTGTGATTCTTGATGTATTATTGTCATTTACAATTTATGATTATCACTGATATCACATTTAGGGTTTAAATATAAGTAAATAAATGAAAATTATAACAAATGAATGAGACTGTTATTTAGTCATTTGCCTCAAATGATAAATTAAACTAGCCCTCAGTGGGTTTCCCCCTTCTCTAAACATTCTAAATTTTAGGGACATTTCACATCTTACTAGTCTTATTTGGAGGAAATAAAACACTTTTAAAATATTTTTATTATAGAGATACAGGTCAAAGCTCTATCAAAACTAATGACTGAATTTGAAATTATATTCTTAAAAATGAAAAGCAAATCTACCTTATTCATAATCTTTTAGGTTATTTCAATGTTTATAATTCTGTGTCAGATAGACCAGGCAGTTGTAAAAACAGAAACTCAGGAACCCTGAGTGTGGCACACCAGTGTTCTTTCTTAGTGAAATGACTTGGACATAATCATGAGGCATTTTGGAGTCTTAGTTTCCCTTACTTAGAATGTAAGCTACAGAAGAGCAAGAATTTGTTCCTGTTTGAATTTATTTAATTTTTATTTACCTGTTTAAATCCAGTGTTATTTATTATGCTTACTTAAAAATTTTTAGTTACACCATTCCAGAAGAAGGAGATATTTTGAAGTTTAACTCCAAATTTGAATCTGGGAATTTGCGCAAAGTAATTCAAATTAGAAAGTAAGTCATTAAAAATTGTCTTAATTTGTATATGCACAGGTATTTTCCTAATTTTCATCAGATTTCTTTATTTTCTATTTTCAGAAATGAATATGATCTTATTCTGAACTCAGATATAAATAGCAATCATTATCATCAGTGGTTTTACTTTGAGGTCAGTGGAATGCGACCAGGAGTTGCTTACAGGTTTAACATCATTAACTGTGAAAAGTCCAACAGTCAGTTTAATTATGGTAAGACATTTTTCTTTCCCCATTTAGAGGGCATGCAGGCGTTGTAAATGTGGGACAGAAGTTCTTTTGTTTTAAGAATTAACATTAAAGTTTCAGTGTCCTTTTGTTTTCTCTAGTTCTCAAAATTCAGTTTAATTATGCAAAATTTGAAATAAACTAAGCTTTGATTTGTTGGTGAAAAGAGTTATCTTTTGTATAGACAAACCCTTTAAAATATAACAGATCATGGTTGATTTCATTCAAGTTGAATAAAATTAAAGATTTATTATATATGCTGCTTGAATCAAGTTTTTAACTTTAGCTCATCCAGAAGAGAATTTCATAAAGCAGTCTTCTTAAACTTTTTATTTTCAGTAGATTCATAGAAAGTTAAAATGTTATAGAAGTTGCAGAAATGTCCCATGTTCTCTTCACCACGTTTCCTCCAGTGATTACATCTTAAATAACTGTGGTGTAGCACCAAAGCCAGGAGTTGACCATGGTACAGTGTGGGTACATGGACCTGTGCCATTTCATTAGATTTGTGGATTCCTGTAACTGTCACCACAATTAAGATACAAAATACTTTCTTCATGGCAAAGCCTTGCACCACTTTGTAGTTCTCCATTCAGAATGATGTTAGCTGTAGTTTTCTGTCAATTTTTTAATCTAGTTGAGGAAGTTCTCTTTTATTACTCATTTGCTGAGATTTTTTATCATGAATGGATATTAAATTTTGTTGTATGCTTTTTCTACATCAATATTGATCTGATCATACAGTTTTTCTTTTTTAGCCTGTTAATATAGTTATTACATTGATTGGTTTTTGAATATTGAACCAGCCTTTTTTATCTGTGAAATAAATCCTATTTGGTCATTATGTATAATTGCTAATATTTTATTAAGAATTTTTGTATTTATGTTCAGGAGAGATATTGAGTTACAGTTTTCCTTTTTTTTTTGTATTCTATCAGGTTTTGGTATCATGGTAATACTGTTCTTACAAAATGAGTAGAGAAGTTTTCCTTCCTCTTATTTCTGAACTTGTAGAGATCTGTTAATTCTTAAACATTTGGTAGAATTCTCCAGTAAAACCACCTGGTCCTGGATATTACTTTTTTGGTAGTCTTTTAGATTAGAAATTCAGTTTCTTTAGTAGTTTTATTTATTTCATGTAGACTGGTTGTAATAGTTTGTGGTTTTTTAGAAATCGATCCATTTCTTCTAAATTGTCACATGTGTGTATAGAGTTGTTTTTAGTACTCCCTTACTACCCTTTTGATGTCTGCGGGGTCTGCAGTGATAGCCTCTGTATCATTCCTGGTAATAGTTATTTCTGTCTTTTTATTTTTGTCAGTCTTGGTAGAGGTTTGTTAGTTTCACTGATCTTTTTAAAAAACAGCTTTTTGTTTCATTGGTTTTCTCTACTGTTTTTCTTGTGACAATTTTTAAAAACTCTGGTGGTGTACCAGCAAAAAAGTTCCTAGCCTCATTATAAGGCTATATATTCAGTAAATATAAAACTAAGGGTCATTGGTCAGGCATCATGTTTTTTATAGTCAAATATTATCAGTGAAAGATAGTATAATGGCATAAACTTAGTAATTTAAAATTGAATGAACATCAGTTCTAAAGTATTCATTCTGATAATAGTAATTTTTGTGTGAGGGAAAAGAATTTTGGGAGGTCTAAAAAAATTCCACTTATGTTGGACGTTGAGGAGAAACAAATATATTATGTATGACAAGTTATAAAATCCCCAAAGTCTCAGTTATTGTAAACATTGAAAAGCTTTTAACAACTATAGCATGAGATGCCATATTATCTGCTTTATATAATGTTGTAAGTTGTTGAAAGCATGAATATGATGATGCTCTTTAAGGGGGCATTTCTGACAATTGAAGCTTTCAAGGGTTGAAGAGGTTGTTTCCCAGTTGTCATTATTTATGTGGAAAATAGGAAATTGTATACTCTAGATAATTACTTTACATATATAGATAAAAGCTTTAGTCAGATTCACTAATTTAATGTAATAATTATAGGAAGATGAAGTAGCATAATACAGATTTAGTTATAAGCAGTTTTTAAAGTTTTTAAAGTGATTTGAGCAGTCTAATTTTAAATGACCTGTTATTTTAAATATATATATTTTGACTAAGGAATGAGTGGCTATATTGATTTTAATGAATAGTGATATGAATTTCACATTCTTTATTTTTCTAATTTTCAGTGTAACTGCTAATCATTAAATGTCATATTTCTAAGAAACATTTTGACCTTAAACCTTTATATAACTTTAAAAATTATCTAAATTGAAACTCATTCAAAATAATTTCAAAACAAGTAAAGAACCTTATGATTTTCTTATTTAACATGTAAGTGTAATGCTAACATAGTATTTTGAAGGAATGAAGGACAGTTAATGAAATGTAATTGAATTTTGGGTGCTCCTTAAGAATAAAATATAATGACATATTTATTCACAAAATGATAGTCAATACAATTTTCAAATTGTAGTGCTACAGGTTGATGGCATTTTTATTAACTATTCACTTTTATAAAGTAGTATACTCTTACTACTTTAAACTTCCCTGAATACTTTGATTTTTTAAATGAAAAGCATATGTTTTAGAGCAGTGCTCTATTTTTAAAAATCCAATGCCTTCATGTGATAAATAAATAATATCTTCCTTTAGTGTCATTTAAAAAATGAATAAAATTCTGTAACTAAAACTAAATCAAAGTAATGAGACAGATGACTGCTTTACTTTTAAATTTCCCTTCTTCCCTACCCCTTGCCCTTTGGGTATTTCTGTATGTATACCACACTTTGCAAACTAACTTTAGAGAATTTGGAAAACAGAATTGGTATTAAGAATAAAATGAAAACCATCAACAATGCATCCTTCAGAGATAATCACTTTAACTTTTGTTGTTTCCTTCCAGCCTTTTTTATAATGCAATATGATTTCTGCATACACATAGATGTTTGTATTTATTTTAAAAATAAGGCTTATAACCCATGCAGTTTCATAGTCCATATTATAACCAGACATTATATTGTCAACATTTTTTTCTGGTCATTAAATATCCCTCTGAAACAGAGTTTAATGGACATATTATGGAAGTACTATAACTTATTTATCCAAACCTTTCTTATTTGGGCATTTAAAGTTTCTAATTATTTTCTAAATAATGCTGAAATAAACATTACTGTACTACATATTTGTGTGTATAATTATTTAGTTACAAAATCAAAGAAGTGGAATTGATCTCCCTGCCAGCTATAAATGTCTTTTTTTTTCTGATTATGAAACAGTGGATCTTTAATACGAGAAATTTGGTAAATTAAAAACAATTTAGAGAAGAATTTCCAGCAAGAAGAGAGGATCCCCACTGTTTGGTATTTTGTTACCTATCCTTAAACTTAGCACAGTCACATAATTTCAGAATTACATTTATCCTTTTATGGATTTTGGATTATAGTATGAAAACTCATTTGTAAGCTGGTTTTTTTGCTACCCAATATATTGTAAAAAGAATCTCCCCATGCCAATAAATATTTTCAGCAGCATCACTACTAATGTCTGTATAATATTCTATTCAATAATGTACAGTAATTATTTAAATGCTAACAATAGGAAATTTAAGTCTTTTTCAACATTTCAAAATTATAAGCTGTGCTGCTGTAGTTATCTTTATTTATTTTTGTGTATGTTTCTGATTATTGCTTTGCCATAAATTCTACAAAGTAGAATTTCTCAAAGAAAATGAACATGAGCATATGTTGCTGGAGACGAGGGGAAATGGGTACTTACAGTTCTGGTAGGATGGTAAGTTAAGTCAGCCTTTTTGAAGTGCCTTTGATACTATGCTTTCAGTGTTTATATTTAACTTTATCCAGGACTTATTTTGGTATATTCTGTGAATTGGGGATCTAACTTAATCTTATTATTAGTAGTTAAGCAGCTACAGCTGAATTCATTCTCTTGCTGTGGAGATTTAAAATGCTTTTGATGAATTTATCGAGTCATTTGTCAAGCATTTACATTTGTAACTGACTCATTTGTAACTCTGTTCTTGACCTACTAGTAAAAGAAGGGTAGGAAACATCACTGAGGAAACACTGTACATTGCTGTTCTGATATAGCTGTTGTAGAAAATTGTCAGGTTAGTAAGTCAGAAACTTATTGGTAAGGTGTCTCTATTGTTGCTCATGGTTCCTGACTGTCTGAATTTGGGCCGAATTATTCTGACTTCTTGGTTATAGTATTCATTCCCTTTGGTTTGAGACACCACAGTTCTCTCTAAGAAGCTACAGTCCTAACTATACACTTGCTTTTCTTTGAGGGCTGTTTGTTTCTATAGACCTACTTGATTTTAATTCTTCTGACCTTTTAGTTAAATGTAACATCCTTATTACTCTAGTAGTGCTGTGTTTAATTGACTTCATAGTCTAGTTTAATGTCCTGTAGTCTTTTTCAAAAGCAGTTTAAAACCATTTTCTACCTATTTATTTTTCCTGAATAATTTATTCTGAATAGTATTCAGAATTTTATCATGTGCTAACATATTTTTCATTGCATTAAACATGTAGAATAATTTGACATAAAATTGAATTTGTTATATTTTGCTGCTTAGGAACATGGTGTATGGTTTTGTTTATTCAAGATTTTTATGTCTTCACCTAAGGATGTTTTGTAAGCTTTCTTTTGGTAAGTTCTGTACATTTCTGTTTACCTTCCTTCTTAAGTGTTTTGTTTTTTTTGCTTCTGTTGTGAAAGAGTACTCCTACCTATTGAAAAACCTGTTATTTATAATTAAGAAAGCTATTGATTTTTATATGTTTACTTGAAAATCAACCTCACTGAACTTTCTTATTAGTTCTCATAGTTTCTCGGTTGATACTTTAGATTTTCTTGGTAAGTCCCTAGAATTTTTCCTTATCTGTAGTTACGTTCCTTTCATTATTTCATTGCTTTTGGATGGAATTTTGAGAATGTTTAAAATAAAAAGGAGACATTGGACATCTTTGTTTTATGTTAGCTCTTGTTTTGAGATACTTATTTTTTTCTCATAGTGAAGAATTTCCATTTTTACTAAGTTTTAAAAATCAGAATTATTTTATTTCTTTCATTTATCACAGTAATGTGACCATATAATACTATGACCTGTTAATATTATATTTTATATACCTGTATCATATTAATAATGTGCCAAATATTAAACAATCCTGGGGTTTCAGAAACAAGTTCTCTTTGCCATGTGAATTAATCTTCTAACTATTTTTGATTTGTTAGTATTTTAAAAATTTTATGTCATTGGTCATAAGTTAGACAAGTCAGTTTCCTCTCTGGAGGACCATCTTTGGTCTAGTTTTGGAAGCAGGATGATGCTAACTTTGAACACTTAAATAATACAGCTTTCATTGCCTCTGTGTACTGGAGCAGTTTAAATAGCATTTATATGTTTTCATGAATTTGGAAAGAAGGCACCTCTAAAATGGATTCTGCGTCCCTTTTTGTGGGGAAGAGGGAATATCTAGATAATTTTTTTCAGTCTTCTGTGATTCAGTATAGTCTAGTTCTTTATTTCTTACTGAGGCAATCTTGATAATTTATATTTTCTTATATAAATAACATTTAGATTTTCAAAATTCACTAGCAGAGATTTCTATATATCTCCAATATTTGTACTTGTGTGTCCCCTGTCTTGTTTTTCTCTTTGGTGTGGGCTTAAAACATTTGTTACTATTTAAAAACCCTCATTCTTGGTTATATTCCTTTAAAAGTTTTTTAAAGTTTATTAATTTTTCCCTTTTCCTCCCTGCAGGTTGTTTTTTTCTTTTCTCTAATTTCTAGTTCGTTTACTTAAATTTATTTTTGTTTAATGATTAAGCATTTAGGTTTCAAATTTGCTCTTGATTACAACTTAATTCTGTATCCTTGCCCCTCCAGATTTTAATACTAAGACCTCTTTGGTATTTTCTAGATCACCTCTAATTGATGTAGTTTTGGCATTATTATTTTTGATCCAATAATTATTTAGAAGAATGTTTGTTATATTTTTACTTAGTTAAATTATTTTGGTTAAAATTTTTCTCACTACTTTCAAATTTTAATCAATTTTTTTCACAGACATGTGAAATTCATGATTTGAAATTTTTTTTATGGCTTAATATCTGTCATATTTGTTTTCATGGGAACTTGGAAAATAATATATATCCCTTGTTGGCAACGTAATTTAATATACATTGTTAGTTTAGTGTTATAAGTCCGTTTGTTCAGTTTTCTGTATCCTTGTTTATTTTTTACCTTTTCTATCTTCCTAAAACTTAAAAAAATATATAATGGTCTTTCAGTTGTACTGTGATTCTGTCAAGGTCTCATTTAAAAAAATTTTCTGTTTTAATGCAGTGTTATTTGGCACATAGAAGTTTATAACTTCTCCGTATTCCTTTTATGTATAACTTTTAACAGTATAAAATAGTCATGTTTATTTCATTCAGTATCTTTTGCTCAGAATTCTTTTTTATGTTATTTTGGTTTGAATTTGCTTAATATATATTTGCCTATTGTTTCTTATATAAACAGTTATATTTTGTTTGGCTCTTATTTTTTAATACATAATATTAACCTATTGAAACATCTTTATAACCAATATATGTGTTTTTTAATGCTATTTTTGTGCTTCTTTATTGTTTTCTTTATGTGTTATTCTTTAAGGCACTTTAAAGTATAATGCAACACTTCTTTTAGCTGTGGGAATCCAAAATATGTATATGAAAAAGTAGATAATGAGGCATATTCTGCATTGGATTTTTCTGTCTTACTCCATATACCTTAAGTTTAGTAGAGATTCTTCCCAGATTCTGACAAGAGCTTCTCTGTTGTGAGTTTTCTTTTTATTTCCATATATTTGTAAGTATTTAACTAGGAAGTTGGTTATAACTGCAGAAGAAGCTTATATCTACATAAGTGTATTTTTTCTTTTTTTTATGAAACTCACTAGAGTTGTAAAGTTAATACAACATAAAGGCAAATCTTAGTTTGTCTGAACATCAATAGAGTTAGTAGAAGGAAGGGACCAATACTGTAGTAAACTAGAATTAAGCATTGTAAGAAATTATAACTAGCTGTTTGTTAATGTTATTGTCATCAGATTCATTTTGAATTCACTTCGGGGATGGTACTGATAACTAAAAATATCTGCAGTGGAAATATCTCCAGCTGTGTTTATTTAGTTGCCATATGATTGAAATCGGGAAATTATATTAATTAGGAAAGTAGTTCATTGTCTTTATTTTTTTTCTCTTTTTTGTTTGGAACATGTTGGTTCGGGGAGTATTTTAAGTGTTGGACTCTAGCAGATAGGCCCAAAAGAGGCCTTGTTCTTTGGTAATGTCCTCAAGAAGGGGCAGAATTACACTTTGCTTTCGTTCCTCTCTGGGGATTTTTTTTAGATGGTTCTCTTAAATACTTCTTTTGTCACAAAATAATGGCCTTATTTGAGACTTTTTTTTGTGAATTTATGTCACTATATAATAGTGGTATATCTGTTGTAATCCATCACTCTTGTCACTCCCCCCATTACTTAAAAGGCATTTGCTCAAATCACCGCTAGATGGCAGTCTTGCATTTTAGTAACGGGCTTTCATCGCAAGCTCGCTCTCTGGTGCTCTTGTACTCTGGCCCTTTTCTGTGTCCCGCCGCTGGCCATGTCTCCCAGATGTGTGAGGAGTCTTAACCACCTTCTTACATAAACTGAGCATGTGTGGAACCAGGCAACAAACTAGAATTTTGGAGTCTAGTCTGTAGTATTCCCACCTTGCCCAGGTGGCTAAGGAAGTCAGTCGTCTTTGACTCTTGAAGGTGGGTTAGTCAAGTGTTCCTTGTTATTTTTTCCTTTTAGGGTGTGCTTTAGTTTATTTCGTTTATGTGTGTGGCTGATTAATATATTTCCTGTCCCTCCCCAACTTTACAAATGGAATTTATAAACAAATGGAGATTATCAGTCTAGAATTAGCTTCCTGATTTTATTCACTGGGTTATAATCTGTTGCTGTCATTATTTATTTTGATGCTCAAACTGCCCAAGATTTCACCAGTGGGATCCCTTTCATGCTGGCTTGTGTGTCATTTTGACTTGTTCCTATTATTCTTTATGGTCACCTTTGCTTTTTGGCACAAGATGCTCAAGGCTCATCTGGCCTTCACTTGCCCGAGCCCGGAATTGGTCATTTCTTGAAAGAGTCCTGGTTTGTTGTAGTGCAGAAGGCTTTTTAAAAACCAAGATTTGTGTGCATAGTATGCATATTGTTATTGGTCCTCTCAATGGACAGAGCTAGGAACTATATGTTTGTATGTACAAATATTTATATAGAAATGTACATTTGTAGTCATTTCTAAGTATATACGTGTATGTTTGTGTGTAGGTTATAAATATATACACACACTTGTATACACACACTTAGTATCTCCCTGAGGTCACACTGATATCTTTAGTTCCACAGGATTTAGTGTAGTTTTCTTTCCATATTTACAACTTCCTTCTCCAACATGGAGAATTTGGGCTTCCATTATCCTTAATATGTTTACTTATTTGATCAATTCTGGTGTATGTAACAATCCCCCTACTGCCTTTTTGGGCAGATGCCCTCCTCACCCCTTTCAGGGTTTGACACCTGAGGCAGCCTATCTCCCTACCCGGCCACATGGTTGTCTTCTCATTTTGTTTATTCATTTTGTTTTTAATCTCCAATTTTATTCCATGGTGACCAGAGAGTTCTGTTTGTAACACTTCTTCATGGACCTTATGTTTCCTTTTGATGTAATAATATATGATCCATTTTTTTGTGAATATTTCACATGCTCTTAGAAAAAGGTATATTCTCTATTGTTAAGATATAGTATTCAACATTTATATGTAAAATTTGCCTTATTGACTTTGTTACTTAGATTTCTGTACATATTAATATTTGTTCAGTTGATCTGTCTTGTCTTGTGCTGAGATTGTGTGTTAGAGTCTGCTATCAGTGTGTTTCTATCTCTGATCTCCAATAGTTTCTACTTTATATAGGATTTTGGTCTCATCTGGTGCATAGATATTGGGTATTGTTTTATTTCAGTGTGAACTGTGACTTTATAAGTTCCTTTTTTGTCTCATTTAATATGTTTTGGCCTGAAATCTATTTTAATCACAGGATTTCAACCCCCCCCCCCTGCTTTATTGTTTCCATTTGCCTAGTATATCTTTGTCTCTTTTTTTCTACTTCTAGGTATTTTACAGTTTTTATATCTGTGTTCTAGTATTGCTGAAGGCCTGGAGCATGTGTGGTTTTATTTATGCTACTTGTTTAATTTTTTTATTGATTGTTGGTGAGGATATGTGGAGAGATTAGGATTTAAGTGGCTGCCATTATCCTTCAGACCAATGATCTGATCTTCCTAATGTAGTATAAATCTCTGCTGTAATACTAGTCATATTAGAAGCATGTATTTTTCCTCCATAAGTCAGAGTACAGATAGCATATGCAGCTTGTGATAGGAACATTCAGGTTATTTGAGCCTGTTTTAAACTTTTCTTGTCCCCTTCTTCTGTTAAATAGGGTGTTAGCTTCAACTGGCAAATTTTGTGAATCTGTGACTCTTCATACTTTGATAAACCTTGTCTGTCTTTATTCTGCCCTTTTTGAGCAGTGTGCTCAATACAACTTTGGCCTTTATTTGGATATTATTAGAGGCCAGTGCCATCAGATGGTGGTTTCACTGTGGTAATTTACTGTTTTGATTATCTAATCTAAATGATAAGACTGACAGTTCTTTGGCTAATGACTAAACCAATTGCTCAAGTACAGCCTTTCTGTATCAGGTTGAGTAGATTGTGGTCTGATTTAGTCTGATATTTAGTCTGAGTTACCTCATTTGATTGATTCTTGCTGGGGCAGCCTCTTTTTTCCTAATGTTTTTTATTGTAGTCCAAATTTTCAAATATAGCTCCTTTGAGTATTAGATTAAACTAATGTGGCTAGAATTAACTATCATTTAAAAAGCAAAAAAAGATTACATTGTGTTTTACAAAATTAGGACACTTAAGATAAATCTAATGTGCCCTTTGATGTCAACCTGAGCCTTGTTCTGCCTTACTATAGTTAACCATTATTATGGGTGTTGTATGCCGAGGAGGTTGCTGTTTCAGATGGACGTGGCTCATTGAATCCTAGGAGTGAATAAGGAAGAGAGTGTGTGTTTATGTGTGTGTGTATTATTTATACACACACACACACACACACACACATACATATATATATGTATTTTTTTTTGGATGTTAACCCCTCATCAGATATATGATTTGCAAATATTTTCTCACATTTGGTAGGTTGCCTTTTCATTTTGTTGATGGTCACTTTTGCTATGCAGAATGCAAGCCGTTATGCAGCACAATAAGGACAACTACATGGCACCCACATAAGTAGACCAAAAGCTCCAAGAAGTACAACTTGACTGAAAGACAGTTATTTGTGAGAATTTAAAATACCCCTTTCAGAGTTTGATGTATGAAAAAGAAAAAACATAATCAGTGACATAAGAGAATTTGAGTAATAGAGTCAGCAAGCTTGATTTGGAGATTCACTAGGATCCCATTTTGAGGACATACTTGAGAATGTGCTCCAGCCAGCTAAGAGTGAAATTTAAAATGTGAGATGGAAGAAATGGTGGAACTAATCTGAGATTCCAATCAAAAGAATTAACAGAATGAAAGCTGGGCAACATTCCTAGAAAGCAGTTCATCCAAATTAGAATTGGAACTTAGTGGGATCCTGGAATTTGCCTTAAAAAAATGAAATGACTCTGAGAAATGATACAAGATATATTATCATATGATTATAAAACTGAGAAATACTAGTGGTATGGGGGAAGAATGCCAATGTATCTTCTCTTATAGAAGGATAAAACAACAGAAAAACTGTGCAAAGATATCTTGTTACAAATACCACACAAAATGTTACATGAGTTGGAGTATTTGATGATGTGCATGAAAGAATCCATTTGAACTAGACCCTGGCCATAGTTTGTGTTTAGGGCCATGCATCATGGCTGGCAATGAACTATATTTATGGCATCATAATATAAGTACTGTTGTTTTTCACTGCTCATAGTCTGCTTTATAGAAGAAACACAAAAAGGTGTCTCCTGTATGTTCATGAAACATTTAAAACTTTATGTATATTTAGTTACAGAGAAAACTTACTGGTGATTAAGAAGAACAACAGAGATTTTGCATATTTCATTGTCAGTGATTCAAAATATTAGTAGAAATCAACAAAAAAATGGGTACTTGGATGCTTGGAAATATGTAATATTCTTCCTGAAGAGAAAATTTCAAACTGATGCTACAGATTATCTAGAACTGTGCTTTCCACAATGGTAATGACTTGTCATGTGTGGCTAGTTAAAAATTTAAAATTCAGTTCTTCAGTGGTACTAAGCTCATTTGCTGTGCTTACTGGCTTTGTGTGGCTGGCAGCTGCCACACTGGTCAATGAAGATACCGAACATTTCCATTCTGGCACAAGGTTCAGTCGTACAACTCTGATCTAGAAAGTACTGTAAACAGAATCCTTTATAGACTTATGGTACATAGCTAAACTGGTAGTGGGAGGAAACTGAAAGCCTTTATTAACTTGTGTGATTTAAAATAAAGACAGAAAATAATTAAGTACTCAACTTTCGATACTAGAAAAACAAGAAAGTAAGCCAAAAGGAAATAAGAGAAATTTAAAAAATGCTGAAAATAATGAGATAAAAATAAAACATGTAAATGCTAAAATTGATAGAAGTAGAGATTCTGAAGACTGTAACTTTTGAAAAGGAAATAAAAAGTGTATTTATTAGTAATCATTATTGAGATAGCATTCCACTGAATTACATTTACCTTTTAAAAAGTAGATTGTACTTTTATTTATTCCAATAAATCATGGACAACTTTTTAATATATTTTTCTGAAGCTAGTGTAGTCTTATACTGATACTTGGTAAAGGTGATTTTTTTTTTAAAGGCCAATTTTTAGAAGCAAAAATCCTAAAATTCTAAAATTTTAGCTAATAAAAATAATATACTAGTAGAAGCATAGCATTTTCTTGGGATACAAAGATAGTTCATAGTAGGAAACCTGTAAACATAGTTTATTGCATCAACAGATTAAAGGAGAAAATCCATGTTACTCTATTAGTAAATGCTGAAAAGGAACTTGATAAAATAAAACACTTAAGTGTTGTAAGAATTATGGAAGAAGCTGTTCCAGTTAGGGGAATAATCATAGTGTCTACCTTAGAGGGCTGTTGTGAGGATTTAATGACTTAACACATGTAGGAATACTTAGAGCAGTGTCTGGCACATAGAAATTATTCAGTGTTAGCGCTTTTTATTATTTAAACATGATAAAGTTGATTTGCAAAAAGAATAGTGTGTCAAATGGCAACATTTTTTGATTAAAATTATGAACAAACAGAACTGTTTGTTCTTGCCACTATTTCAGAATTGTTTTTGAGGTGGTTTCCTTTCTCTGAATACAAGAACAGTAGAAAATGAAATGACTGATACAAACACTAAAAGAGGAAAAAGTTGTTCCACATGATATGACTTACATAACTAGAAAACGCAAAAGACTGCCGAACACTAGTATAAATACTCAGATAAATTTAACAAAATGGTTCTGTAGCAAGAAACTGAAGAACATGATTATGTCTTTAAGTTAGAATTTAAGGAAAGTCAAACCAGATCTCGATCAAAATTGTCAGTCTTTCTAAAATTAATATATAAATTTCATTAATTCCAGTTAGAAACCAAGTGCATTATTTTATGAAATTGTATAAGGCAGTTTTAAAGTTCATGTGGAAAGTATATTTCTAAAACTACCCAAGAAAATATACCAATAATATAATCCTATTTTTGTGAACAGTCTCTTCTCCTCCCTGCTATAAACATATTTATTTGGAGAAAGTTGGGGAAGAAAACAACCATGCCATTAATGGCATTTTCCCCCCTAAACCTCAGTGTAGAATCCATGGGAACTTACAGGAGTGATCATGTATTATTTCTTTATATATTTCTTGACTCTTTTGCTTGTTGCAAGGAATATATACTTCTTGTTATTTTTATTTGATCTAATATAGAGAAGATAATAGAAAAAGTTTAAAGACTTCTCATTCTTTGCAATTGTAATTAAGCTGGAAATAAATGTCTATCACTGACTTAGGAGAGTTTAAAGAAGTATCTTGGATTTTTTTTTTAAACATTTCAAAAAGCAAATATATTTTCTTTTAGCTCTGCCAAGCAGTTGGTGCTTTCTACAATGGCAAAATTAATTTTTAACTAAAAAATTCTGAAAAAAATGTTCTTATTTTTCTCTCTCTGTCAAAGGTATGCAGCCACTCATGTATTCAGTTCAGGAAGCATTAAATGCCAGACCATGGTGGGTTCGTGTGGGGACTGACATTTGTTACTATAAGTAAGTATTCTAACGAATAATAGAATATCAGCTTATAGAAGGGAATATCAACTTAATTCTGTCTCAATTTAAAATAAAAAATTGAGTTATTTTGTATTATTTGAATTGTGGTCATATACTTCAGTATTACTTCTAATAGTCCTTAAAAATTTGAAATCTACTTAGGGGTATATTTAGTGGAAATGTGTTTGTAGACAGACAGACTTAAATCCATATCTTGTCTCCACCATTTAGATTGCTATGTGTTTTCAACTGTTTTAGCTTTAAAACTTAGGAAACTTCATTGAATAAAACTGAAATTAGAAACTCTAGGAAATAATTTGCAGTGGCTTTTTGTTCTAATGATTTAAATATATTTCTTACCTTTTCTGCATACAAATGTTTACCCCATTTTAATTTCCAAGATACTTTATTTGGAGATGTATTCCAGTTACATTGTATCCACTTATGCAATTCAACTTTGACTTCAAATAGATTATTTACTTACCAAGTTAGAAACAAATGTTAGAAATCATTTGTTGCCTCAAAGGAATAATTGGATTATTCTTCAACTTCACATCTAAGAATGTAGGACAATCATGTACTTTGCTTCCCATTTTTAATCTGTTTGTATATGGAATATGTTTCTGGAATACTTCGATTTAACAATGTGAATGGCTGAGAAAGGGTGGGGTTCTAAAATTTTTATTGGTGTGGAGAGTATTAGTTCCATTTAATTAGTAAATCCAGAAGTGTGAAAAGTAATATGGGCTGATGGCAATTAACTGCCGCATTAGTAAGTACCAAGTTTTTTATAGAGTATTTAAGTAAAACTTTTTACAAACCATGGTTTTTCTTTTTCTTGAAGTTCTGTTTAATAAAAGTAGCAAGGAAAATCAGAACTTTTCTGTGGATGAAATAAACAGTGTTTTAATGTTTTTCTGTTGTAGAAATCACTTCTCAAGAAGTTCAGTTTCTGCAGGTGGGCAAAAGGGAAAATCCTACTATACCATTACATTTACTGTCAATTTTCCACATAAGGATGATGTTTGCTACTTTGCTTATCACTATCCATATACGTATTCAACTTTACAGGTGAGGACTCATTAAGTTTTTTTATTACGATTATTGTGTTATATGCATATGTGTCAAACAATTGAAGAAAAATTGCTTTAATTATTTTAATAAAATAAGAAAAAGGATCCAGTGCTTAAGATTTTAGAAAATAATGCAGTATTTGTTGAAAACAGTAATGGGAGTAAAATGGGAATTTAGTTTTTATTTTTATTTAATAGAAATACTAGAGAAATTTGATATTATTTTTCTATCTTTCTGTAGGAATCTGTAATTCACTAAGATTCCATGATTTACAAATTTTAATAACTAGGTGAGATTTCTACTTGTTTAATGAGAAATATTTGTAACGGCAGAAAAATGTTCAAGTTTCTCTGTAGGGATTTCATTTCTCTCTTAGGGGCTTTATATGGAGTATAAAGAGTTGTGGGTTCTTTTGAGATTGTTTGGATATTTGCATTGTAAAAAAAAAAAACCAGACAAATTAATTTAAGTAATTACTGTGGTAGATTAATTCTCAGAACAGAAAGTGCTAATAATCAAAGATAATGAAGGTATGATCAAATTACACAGAAAGAAATTGGAGCGTTATGATTAGAAACAAGCCACCAAGTTAAAGCTTTCCAGGAAAAATGAAAAAAAACATAGTCCATAGAGCAGAAGTGTTATCAAGATTGAGAACACAGAATGAGGCTCATGTTATTTTAGTAAAGGTTATAACCCATAATGAAAGCATTATCTGTGCTAGATAGCATAACATCAGAATATATGTGTTATAATTTATTATTCTTTACTGAAGTTACCTTTTTAATATAATTTGAATTCCCCTACTTTGTTCTGGTCCCATGTCTTTTTCCAGGCATTACCATGGTTTCTCATTTGGACTTCTGCCAACCTCTTTCTAACTGCTGTCCTAGAATTTACTCTCAGCCCCTTTCCTCTTCATCAGTCTTTTAACACACTGTAGCCGGAGGGTTCTTTGAGGGCAAATCTAAATCCACTTCAAGCTCCTTAGTGATATCTCTTGCCATTTGTATGGGGTCTGGAATTCCCACCAGGCTTCATTCAGTCATTTCTCTACTATTTTACATAATTTTTGCCGTATCCGCATACTGTTTGATCTATTCTTTACTTAATAGTTATCTTTAAATAAACTTTAAAATAATTCACTCTTTAAGGGTAATCCTCATACTAAGTTAATATAGCCACGGAATTAATTCCCAGTAAAATACATACCTTTTTTTTTTTTAAGGTTATCCATATATCACTTAGTTATTTCAGTTACCAGTGATCAGCATAGTATGCTCTGGGAAAGACTTATCTATGGGGCCTTTCATTCTGTGTTAAATCCTCTGTTTCTCACCCTTTCTGGTCTAGCTCTAGTGAATCATTTTCAGTTCTTTAAAACACCCTTTTTCTTTCTTATTTAGTGGTCTTCCTATGTTCCTTCCCTCCTGAGTGCAGCAGCACTCTTCTCTAACCTCATCCTTTGGATCTCAGTTTTAATGTAATTTTTTCTAGAAGACCTTTCCTCACCACCCAGACTTGGCTAGGCTCCCTCTCCTGATTACAAGCTCTCATAGCATTCTGTTTTCCCATGGTGGGGTCCATTTATTCATTGCTCTATCCTTGGTATCTGGCAATTTCTGGCACAGAAATAGTGACTAAACAGTAAATAGTGATTATGTGAATGAGCATATCCAAACTTTTGGAAACCAATTAAGTATCTTAAAATAGGGGTTGACAGTTTATTTTTGGTATAACCATATACTAAAACCGTAAAAAGTTGTATTTTCAGAAGACGCATACTTAACATATTTAATGATATGGTATAGAAGTCATAATTACCAATATATGTGTGTGTATGTATAATTTATTAAGTGATGAAAGCAGGTTACAAAAAGCCTTACATGTTATTACAGTTTTGTTTATATGCATTGGTATTTATTTACTAATTTATTTACTTTAAAATAATTCACTCTTTAAGGGTAATCCTCATACTAAGTTACTACTGTAACCTATGTAATGCAGTTATGGGTGTTTTATGTTTTTTCTTTGTACATTCTGTGTCTTCCAAACATTTTACAATGAACCTGTATTAATCTTGAAATCAGGAAAAATTGTTAAAAGTGTGCTACAATTTTCATTCTGCATATTTTAGATTGATATTTCAGGTATACAGTCACCGACAATTTCAAAATTCACAAGGCTTTGAAAACCAAACGCTTTTTCATAACTCATTTGGCAGGAAAGCCTGGCCTGAGTTAATGTGAGCTTATTTAGAATATTGATTACACTTAGAGTAACTCTTACATGTTTTGGTGCTAAAAATAATAATGTGTTTATTGCAGGCTCTTGACCCCACTGGTGTTATAGCACAATTAATGGTATATGCACTGTCTCTCTCCCCTTCTCAACTTCCCCAAATACTGATGCTTGAACTACATCTGGCTCCCTAAGGGTTTCAGAGAAGGGATTATTAATCTGATTCACTTTTTAGATTATGTGGAGATCTGGATGCATTTATTTCTATTTATCATAGGGAGTTTTTGAATGATTGTATACTTTGCTTTTAAATTTTTATCAAGATGCATCTTCAAAAATTGGAATCAGCACACAATCCTCAGCAAATCTATTTTCGAAAGGATGTGTTATGTGAAACCCTGTCTGGAAACACCTGTCCCTTGGTGACTATAACAGCAATGCCAGAGTCTAATTATTATGAACATATCTGTCAATTCAGTAAGTCTGTCTTCTTCACTCAAAATACCAATTCTTCTTCTTCTTATTATTTTTGCTTCATATATATTTTGTAAGGGCAGTAATACTGGAAATGGGCATCAGAAGTCTTGGGTTCAAGTTTTGGTCCTGTTACTGCATATCCCAGGGTCTACTTCTGGGTCTCAGTTTGCTCATCTTGAAAATGAGGGCACTGCCTGAGAAATTTCCAAGGTCTCTTTTGATAGTAAAATTCTGTAGTTTTTAACCTTAGAAGTCATACCCAAAGTATTATACAACAAATTATTTTAAGAGTTCATGTAATAATATCATTAATTTAAAAACTTAATTTTATTTATGAATAAAACCACTTAAAAACCTATCAAGTGTTTTGATGCTAGCTGTAAATAGTTTCTCTCTGCCATTTGTATTTTTAAAGTTGCCTCAAATATACAGCTGTAGTACAAAAAACAAAAAAACTTCTAATTTTGATAAGAAGGTGAAGTATTTTAGGAAAGAGCTTGCTGTGCATGAAAATATGAGTAGGCGAACTGCATGGTGGTTTTGTAGACTTGCAAATCTAAGTGTATAATGAAAAATATTTTCCTTCGTGAATCTCTGAGTACATAAATCTTTTTTTTTCCTGTGCTTATAATGACTATAAAACAGGGATAAGATTTTATTTTCCTTCTTTTCCCCATAACTTTATGAAAAATAGATTTATATTTAAAACTTCCCCAATGACTTGTTCTTTCTAAAACCAAGATTATATTTAAAAACTATTTTTAGATATTAGATTAATTATGTTAAGTAAGTGACTCAAAAACTGTTGTGTTGTTCTCATATTTTTAACTCTTTTAGGGCATGGTTTACATGGTTTTGTGTATCTGGTTTCCTCTATAGGGCCTAGTGCAGTGCTTGTATGTAATAGTAGGTACACACAGTGAGGTCTATGAATTTATATCAGAATTCACAGCTGAGTAGAAATATTTTCAAGCCCCAAAGTCAAACATCATACAAACTTTCAATAGCTATTCTTTTTAATATGAGATTTTATGTGTACTTTAGGAAATCGCCCTTACATTTTCTTGTCTGCTCGGGTACATCCTGGAGAAACTAATGCAAGTTGGGTAATGAAAGGAACATTGGAGTATCTCATGAGTAATAACCCTACTGCTCAGAGCTTACGAGAATCTTATATTTTTAAAATTGTCCCTATGCTAAATCCAGATGGTGTCATCAATGGAAAGTAAGTTAAGCAATAGTTATAGAAATATTATAGATTATTGTGGCTGTCCTGTATAAACTTATTGAAATAATAGCATCTAGGTGAATTTGGAAAAGAATCTGATTATTCTAGAACAAAGAGGTGGGGAGTTCATCTAAGATAGATTTTTTTAATGAAAATATATTTTGTATATTAGTAGTGGTATAGCATTTTGATTAATTGTGTATTCATGAGACTGTTTCATAAGATGCATGTCTTGAATTATTTAGGAAAAATTACAATGTTAAGATATGAGAGATTTTTTAACACATCTTTTATATTTTTTATTTGTCAGTGGCGTGATTTGAGGTTGTTTTAAGATTTAGTCTTCTGAGATCTCTTTCCACTGATAAGAAATACTTGCTCTATCTGCTAACCTCTTTTTGAAAGGAGGAAGTGTAGTTTCTGACTTTTTTAGACTGGAAATACTGGATGAGAACTTCTTTTTTAGTGGAAGTGGCTTATAGTTAGTACAGTTCATTTATTGTGGCAATTAGACAAGGTGTCTATAGTGTTTTTGAAAGATGGAATTTTAGTCTAGTTGTTATGAGCATGTCCACATTTGGTGATATATTTTATTCAGTAAAGGTAGCATGAATATTTATCATATTTTAGGAAATTTTTGAGTTAAATAGAATAATTTCTTTTTAGGTAGTATGTTACGGGGTTAGGTAGTATGTTATGAAGTAAAATGACATTTCATGTCTAGTCTTAATTCAGCAGCATACTGATTAGTTAGAATTCTGCTTATATTTCTGTCATCTTCTGATTGTTTGCTTAAACATTTGCTCAGTCACTTCAATACTTAATACCTATGATTTGATGACAATGTATTTGAATTTTTACAAGGATGTATACTTTTCATATACTTATCTTTCTTAGAAGGAGGTCCCAGATAGAACTTTTGTATACTAATACAATCAAAGTACAGTCAGGAGAAAATATATCCATTTATAAATTTAGAGTATGGGACAAAACCCCAGAATTGAGAATAAATTTTTTCTATAGCTTGAAAATTTTGACCTATAAATCTGAAAACTCACTACAGTTAAATTTATGTAATACAAGACCTGGTATATAGCCAATGCTTAATAAATGTTTATTTAATGATATAATATGAATTCTGTAGAGCCCACAATCTATATACCCATTTGAACTATCCACTGGAATGGGATATTAAAATTAAATCACATAAATATAAGAATTTTTTGGTACCAATGTTTGTCTATCATTGTGTTTACATATGTGTAGTCACCGCTGTTCTTTAAGTGGAGAAGATTTGAATAGACAGTGGCAAAGTCCAAATCCAGATTTACATCCCACAATTTACCATGCTAAGGGGCTGCTACAATACCTGGCTGCAGTGAAACGTTTACCCCTGGTAAGTGGCAGTATTTGTTTGTATAGTCTAAGAAATTATTTTGTTGATTAATGACAGTATTTTGTACATTATTTTCTTGTTATAAAAGCTGTGTGTTAATTTCAAAGGGAGTTTCTTTAAAATATCTTTTTCTGTATTTAATCACTTGTGTATAAATTATGGTATCAAATTAATACAATGTATCTACATCCCCATTTCATCAGGTTTAATTTTTTAAATTATCATGAGTCCTTTTCTTTTTTGTTTATGAATATTGGTAACTCCTGGTTATAAGTTTTAGGTATTTAGCTTCACTGTTATCTTCCAAATTCCCAAACTAGTAGAAGCTTATTTCTGAGCTCTTTAGTCAGCTCTGAAGCAGTTAAGTCTCAAGTACACACATGGAAAAGGTAAGCATCAGCATGGGGGAGATCTGCTGAACTGTGTGTATATGCTGCTGCTGTTTTCAGCAGCTTTTTAGAATGTTCTCATTGTGTTAGTGTTTAAATGAGTTAATCTTCCTTTGGGGAAGATAGCAAAACTTCACAGAGGGGCATCATTGACATGCAAGTCTGTCCTTCATTTTTAAAATGATGCTCTTAAAAATTAAACTGAAGCCATACCCTTATTTTAGTGTTTTTCATGAGAACATTTTCATGTTCTTTTATATTAGGTAAATGTTTTAACAACCCATGGGGCAGTCATGACAGTAGCTGTAGATTTGACTTATGATTGAATTATTTTTAAAATGGTGAATAATAAGTACAAAAGAAAGAGTGGAACTGTGACTTGATGCAGGAACTGCAAATGATTTAGCCAGTCTAGAATTAATTGTAGTTCTTTTCGAAAACTAGACATTATTATTTTTATTTGTTTTGCTTGTTAAATGGTGACTCAGACTAAAAAGACCAGGGAACACAGACCTGTTTATTGACTTGCTATTAACTAGCTTTACTTGGCAATATATGAGTTAGAAAGGTTTTAATTTTTAAAATATATTATATTTTCAAGGTTTACTGTGATTATCACGGCCATTCCCGAAAGAAGAATGTGTTTATGTATGGCTGTAGCATCAAAGAGACTGTATGGCATACCAATGATAATGCAACTTCATGTGATGTGTTGGAAGATGCGGGATACAGGGTAATTATTACAGATAGGTCAAGAGTTTTTGATTTTCAAACATGTATAAAACAACAGAAAATAATATAATGTACATGGAACTATTCAGAGCCAGTAAATATTACCTTTTTGCCATTTTTGTTTCGGATTTTCCATTTTAAATATTTCTTCTAAAATTTTTGCTTTTCACATTTAGATTTTTTAATTTACTTGGAATTTATTTTTGTATGAGAAGTGGGAATCTACTTTTAGTTTTGCCTTGTACAACCAGTCATCTCAGCACCATTTATTACAGAATACATCTTTCTTCTGCTGCTGTTATAAAGCCGTTTGTTACATATCACATAGCCACATGTGTGGGTGTGTTTTGAAGTAGCCTAGGACTGAAATGAGGTTTTAAGGCTTCAGGTGCTGTGTGCTTTCTCTTCCATCACACTGTCTTTCCTCCTCCTGTATAGCTAAAGAAGCGCCCCAGGTAATTTTCCAAAACTGTTTGAGTAACAAACTACTGACCTATCAGAACTTCAAAGCACATTTTCTCTTGGGTATCCTCTTTCTTCTTCCCTTTCCCAAATAAATAAAATGATTAGAGTCATATAAAAAATGGAAACACTCCAGAAATATACAATAGTAATGAGTGAAAATCATCTTCTCAGTTAATCACTAAGTAATCATTTTACCATATGTATTGTGGGACTTGCTGCTAAGCACATTCATTCATAAATGTATGTACGTATATGATATTTTTGTTTGTTTTTATTTATTTTAATGCTCCATAGCAACTTCTTTTTTCATGTAATGTCTGTTGGCCATCTTTCCAGGTCCTCATATCTAGATTTTTCTCAGTCCATTTACCAGTAACACAAGTTTTCAATTGTGCATTTTTCTTTTTACTGTACAAATGTACCAAAATTTATTCAGTAGTCCTGTTAGTGGTCATTTGATTAGTATTGCCAAGTCGTCCTTCATAAAGATCGTACAAATTGACAGTCCCCAGTTCAATGAATGATGGTGCTATTTCTCCACGCCTTTATTACATCATACTGTCATATTTGCCAGGTGAAAAAAAAATCTGATGGTTTTAATTTGTGTAATTATAAATGAGGCTGAGTATCATCTCATATGTTTGGCCAGTTATGATAGCTCCCTCTATCTTAAGTCTTTTCTCATACTCCCTGATTACTTTTGTAATGGTCATACAATTATTACTGTTTTAAATATAAGAACTCTTTATGTGCATTAGAAATATATTAAAATTTTTTGTTTATGATGTGTAGCAATTTAAAACTTTCATTATAATTGTTGATTTTTAAAAAATATCTTCTGGGTTTGGAAGCTTAGAAAGACTTTTCTCATTCTAAGACTTTAAGTTATTCCATGCTTATTTACTGTTTTAAGTTTCATTTAAAAATTTTACTTATTAATTATAAATTTGAATTCTCAGTCTAGTTAGAATTCAATTTAATGATGAGTGGCTTCAGCCTGTTTTTCTCAGCGGCTAGCCAGTTGTGCTGGCATTTAGTGAATGTCAGTCTTTTCTCTACTACTAATAATAGTAACTTTAACAAATACCTTTGGTTCTAATTCTAACTTTAACAAATACCTTTGGTTCTAATTCTGAACTCTTCTCTCTATAAAAATATCTATTTCTATACCAGTGTCACAGTTTACCTTAAGTATATAATGTAGGTGAATATCTGTTGGATTATTTCTCCAGTTATAGCCTCCTCTTTAAAAATTCCCCAGGTGTGTACCTCCCATATTTATATTTACAGGTGAACTTGCAAAAAATATGGGCATTGTATCATGATTGTCTTAGCTTTATTAGTTTAGGAGTGATTGACATTTACAGTGTTAGATCTCTTGATTAGTCAACCATCTTTCATGACTAAAATTTCTTCATTTTTTAAATGCTTTCCTTCACATTTTTTAACCTGATTTTCTTAAATGGTTTTATTCTGGTTATTGGTTGCTACTATGAATGTGATTCTTTCTTCCATTCTATTTTCTGAATGCTATTTGTGCAGGAAATCAAACAGTTCTAAATTAGTAAGAAAATTATTCTGATTCTGTGAGTAGCAGGAATATGGCAAGAAGATCCACATGCCCCTGCTCTAATTACTGTGCTTTCATGAAAGTTTTTAAAAAACTAAACCATTATTTTAATAAAATCCTCTTGAAATATTTTATTTTGTATTTCTTGTCTTTGCAGACTTTGCCTAAGGTACTGAGCCATATTGCCCCAGCATTTTGTATGAGCAGCTGTAGCTTTGTAGTGGAGAAATCTAAAGAATCCACTGCTCGTGTTGTAGTTTGGAGGGAGATAGGAGTCCAAAGAAGCTACACCATGGAGAGTACTTTGTGTGGCTGTGATCAGGGAAAATACAAGGTAAAGTATCTCTGGACTTTTGGCGATAAAAAACATGTGAAGGCTTTCTTTTCATATGTAGTACAATTGCTTTCATGTATACATTAAAAGGACACATTTGTTGTACTGTATGTAATTTGCAATAATAGAATTTAATCATACGCCGTCTTAAAAACAGTTGTTTTTTTATTTCTCTGAATTAAATAGCCTGCTTTGGGTCCTTATGAAATCTTGGTTGAATCTGTTTACTAATTCATAATTTTTAAGAAAGTATGTTGTGGTACACATTTAAATACTGCTTAGTAATTTATAACAAGCTGTGCAAGTAGTACATTAATAGTAAAAATTTTCTAACACTTTAATTTATTGGATATAAATACATTTTTATGCATTTACAAATAAACACATTACGCTTATTTATAAAGCTTCTTTATATTTATATTTTGTGTGTGCATGACTTTTAAATGCATGTCCCTTCACTAAATTTTTTTCATTACTGAGACTGCTTTTCTCTGGTGCCATAGGCTTTCATTGGAAACAGCTAGAGTTTAAACTTGACTTCTGAAATTAAATACTAAAAATGTTTTGAATTTTTGACTTTTAAAGATTAAAAACTTAATGAGCAATGAATTGGAACTTAGATAAGCAATAGCAAGCTTGAATATTTGTTTTTCTTGCCTTGTCACAGAAAGATTTTCAGGTGTTTTTCTAATTATTTGACTCGTATTTGTTTTGTTTTGTCTTGTCATGGGGCAAGAGGAAACAATCTAACAGTGACTTTCATATACCTCCCGTAAAGATAGTTATAACTTTGTGTTTGAAAAGTTAAAAATCTTACAGTTTGTTAGTATAAAAAATGGAGACATAGTTGATATCAAAAAGTTAAGTAGAAAGCCTAAATAATGACTTTTTCAGTCTGTAACAAACTGGAAGAAAACTATAGATTTTGTACTGACATTCATGCTTTGGAGCCTGGTAGAGGGGAATTTAATGAGGTTACTGTAATTTGTGTTGAGCGAACCTTCCCTAAATTTTAGGTTGACCACGATATACTTCCAAAATGTACTATCTTTTGAATTCTCTCCAAATACTGTAAAATAATGACTTCTAGTCTACCCAGGGCATGATAGTGGTGGGAGAGAAGATGTGGTGACAGCACCATCTCAGCTTCCAACCCTCTGCCCTTCAATCTTTGCTTTAGTGGGCAGTTTGCTAAGGGTCTCGGATCCCGTTAAGTGTGTGGGGTGTGAAAAGAGGTTGAAGATCACTTCAGTATAAGACCATAGGTGGCTCCTAGGAAATGGGCTCTATAATTTATGAAAAACAGACTGTAAATGACTTCTTAAAGACATGCTTTATGCAGTCAGGCTGGAGAAGGCAACAAAGCTTATCAGTGTCTGTGAAACAAGCCTTTGGGGGTAGGGACAGAAGTTGGCAGGGCAGCTGAGACTTCCATGCCCCTTGAAATCCCTATCGCACATGACAGTAGTGCTTTCCTACAATATTTAGATTACACTCTTAGACTTTCATTGGATTTTTTTAAATGTCCTGTTTATATTTTGATAAATTTGGTAATTGAAAAAAAAACATTAAAAAAAACAGCTAAAGTATATTTTGAAATACAAAAGGTACACCAGTTTTTTAAGAATTTATTTTTTTAATCTATAAGCTTTTGAAAATAAAATGGATATCTAATAAATACTCATTTTGCTTTTATATGATTTAGTTAGTAGAGTTACATTGTTTTAAACATCTTATGGAGAAGTATGTCTTCTAAGCAAAATTTTTTCATGTCAAAGATTTAATGCTTAGATGATAACATACACTTTCTGAAGTTTTTTTTTAATTAATAAAATATACAGCAGCTATAGATTCACAAATTGAATGGAAAGTACAAAATTCCCATATACAACCCCATCTGTACACAACACAGATACTGCATACTTTTCAAAATTGTTAATGTTAGCTAATAAATTTTGTGAGTCTAATAATATCTTAAACAGTTCACCCTCAAAAGTGTTCTTATATTGCTGAATTATAGGTTGTAGATGTTATTTTTATTTTCTATGAACTAATTCAGAACAGGTATAGCTTTTCTAAAGCTTTTAAACTAAGGCAAATGAATATTCTAATAAAGTCAGGTCACATTTCCTAAAATATTCCTAGAATGAAGTCAGGTCACATTTTCTAGAAAATAGCTATTTAAACAATCAATCAGTCATTATTATAAAGACAATATATTTTGTGTAGGGTTAAGTAACATTTTTTACAATTTAATTTCTTCAGTAACTGTGCTTTTAGTATGGTTATTGAAAACCTGTTTTACAGTACCTTCTCTCTAAATGATATCAGCTCTCACCTTCACCTGCAGCTTGTGTTGGTGTAAGGATTTCACCTATTAGAGATTCATTTTCATCTAAAAATTAAATGATAAACAATAACTTGATTTACAGTCCATTTTGTTTGTTTTATGTGGTAACTTTTGCTGAATTTTGTATTGTTTATTGGGAAAGTGTTGTTAAAAAAGGGTGGTGGTGAAATTTTCTTATTGCTTTAGCTAGACAAAATTTGAAGTGGACATTCTTAATTGACATGGAACATAAGAATTTACTTTAGTGCTACCTCACTGGCTTCAATTTGATTTTTTGACAGTTACCTTTCTTTTATTTTTACTTTAATCACCTAGTAAAAGTATTTATAAGGTAATATCTAAGAAAATGATGTCCAAGTAAATTGGAGCCTTGATTTTAATGCTGTAATATTTCAGCAGTGGCATCCAAAGTTAGTGGATAAGAAATACTAGCAAGATCTTGTAAAAATACAGTTTCACACATGAACTCAAAGAATGACATAACCACAAAATGCTTATCTATTTTTTCTCTCTGCAGTGTGTTGGTGAAAATAGTTTGGATATAGCGATGGAGAATAAACATTAGAAGTGGTTTTTCAAAACAGTTTCCTTTGTGACCTAAAGTGATTTTGCATTATGAAGACATTGTGCTTGTTGAGTCCTACCTAGGTCCACGCAATACCAACTTTTAAATTTTATTCATATAATTATAAGCTTTATGTAATTTTAATGAGGTCCAGCCAGAGGATAACAAACATCCTAGTTATATGTATTGAATTGATTAATTACAGGGTTTACAGATTGGTACTCGAGAATTAGAAGAGATGGGAGCAAAATTTTGTGTTGGTCTGTTGCGTTTGAAAAGACTGACATCCCCGTTGGAATATAATCTGCCTTCCAGCCTGCTTGACTTTGAAAATGACTTGATTGAATCAAGCTGCAAAGTAACTAGGTAAGGTACAATTGTTTTATTCTGTTATTATGTTGTAGTACACTGTTAGATTTCATTAAATGGAGTAAGCAAGAAAGCCACAGAGAGTTTTGACAGCTAAGAACATTTTTAGAATTAATATAATTAAGTTTACACATCTAATGTTTGTTCCAATTGTGATAATATTCTTGATTCTCTTAACATTGACATTTGGATGAGATTTTAATGAAATATCCTTATATTTTGAATGATCTTTTTAGTGACTTTAATGGTTTACCCTTAACCCAAAAATAGCCAATGTGGAAATAGTATTTACATTAGATGATATCTAAATTAAGAGGATTTGGAGTCAAGATTCATACTTCAAAAGAAACTGTATTTTGTTTGTTATCTACGTACATCAGATGGCTTTCCAATAACCTTCTGGTTACATACATGGGAAACAGCTAGTGTCCTTTTAAAAATTTAACGATATCTGCCAAGGATTCTAGGTAAATTTGTGCTCCTAAAATTAAATACATAGTAAAATTTGATCAAAGGCTCAGAGACAATTCAGTATCATAATTCTTAATCATAATAACCTATTCCATAAGTTGCCATTTCATCTTGTTGGTTGTTTCCTTTGCTTCTTAGTTTGATGTGCTCACACTTCTTTATTTTTCCTTTTGTTGCCTTTGCTATTGGTGTCAAATCCAAAAAAGTCATTGCTAAGGCCAGTGTCAAAGAGCCAAGCCCCTGTATTTCTTCTAGGAGTTTTATAATTTCATATCTTACATTGTAGTCTTTAATCCATTTTGAATTGATATTTGTGTATGGTCTAGGAAGTACAGTTTCATTATTTTACATGTGGCTATCCAGTTTTCCCAACACCATTTATTGAAGACACTATCCTTTCCCAATACATATTTCTGAGATACATATTCCTTTGTTGAAAATTAATTAACCATGTGTGCGTAGACTTATTTCTAGGCTCTCTATTCTGTCTGTTCATCTAAATCTTTTTATATGCCAATACCATACTGTTTTGAATACTATAGCTTTGTAAGATAGCTTGAAATCAGGAAGTGTGATTTCAGTTCCTGAAATCCTCCAGTTTTGTTGTTCTTTCTCAAGGTTACTTTGACTATTTAGGGGTTTTGTGATTCTGTACAAATTCTAGGGTTTTTTTTTCTGTTTCTGTGAAAAATGCCATTGGTATTTTGATAGGGATTGCATTGAATCTATAGATTGCTTTGGGGAGTATGGACGTTTTAACATTAATTCTTCCAATCTATGAGTATAGAATATTTTTCTATTTATTTGTGTACCCTTCAGTTTCTTTCATCAGTGTCTTATAGTTGTCATTGTACAGATATTCCAACTTTTTGGTTAATTCATTCTTAACTATTTTATTGTTTTTCATGCTGTTATACATGTGATTATTTTTCTAAATTTCTCTTTCTCATAGTTCATTGTTGGTGTACGGAAATGCAACTGTTTTTTGTGTATTGATTTTGTATCTAGCAGCTTTACTGAAATTCTGTATTATTTCTAACATTTTTTAGTGGAGTTTTGGGGATTTCCAAATATAATATTATGGGATATGCAAATAGATAAATTTTTAATTCCTTTCTGATTTGGATGCCCTTTATTTCTTTTTCTTGCCGAATTGCTCTGGCTAGGATTAAAGTGAGCATCCTGTCTTGCTTCTGATCTTAGAGGAAAAGCTTTCCTCATTTCCTCATTGAGTATGATACTAGCTGTGGGCTTATAGTATATCACCTTTATTATATTGAAGTATGTTCCCTCTTTACCCAGTTTGTTGAGAATTTTTATCATGAATGGGTATGAATTTTGTCAAATATTTTTTCTGTGTCTATTGAGATGATTATATAATTTTTATCCTTCACTTTTTTAATGTGGTATATCACATCAACTTGCATATGTTGAGCCATTCATGCATCCCTAGGACGAATCCCATTTGATCATGGTGTTTGTATGATCCTTTTAATATATTGTTGAATTCAGTGTCCTAATAGTTTATTGAGGATTTTTTTTTTTTTTGTAGATAATTATTTTTTATTGAAGGGTAGTTGACACACAGTATTACACTACATTAGTTTCAGGTGTACAACATAGTGATTCAACATTTATATACATGACAATTCTAGGTACCAGCTATCACCTTACCAAGCTGTTACAATATCTTGACTATATTCATTACATCCCGGTTACTTATTATTTTACCATTGGAAGTGTGTACTTTTTTTTTTTTTTTTTGTGAGGGCATCTCTCATATTTATTGATCAAATGGTTGTTAACAACAATAAAATTCTGTATAGGGGAGTCAATGCTCAATGCACAATCATTAGTCCACCCCAAGCCTAATTTTCATCAGTCTCCAATCTTCTGAGGCATAACAAACAAGTTCTTACATGGAGAACAAATTCTTACATAGTGAATAAGTTCTTACATGGTGAACAGTACAAGGACAGCCATCACAGAAACCTTTGGTTTTGCTCATGCATTATGAACTATAAACAGTCAATTCAAATATGAATACTCATTTGATTTTTATACTTGATTTATATGTGGATACCACATTTCTCTCTTTATTATTATTATTTTTAATAAAATGCTGAAGTGGTAGGTAGATACAAGATAAAGGTAGAAAACATAGTTTAGTGTTGTAAGAGAGCAAATGTAGATGATCAGGTGTCTGCCTGTAGACTATGTGTTAATCCAAGCTAGACAAGGGCAATAAAACATCCACGTATGCAGAAGATTTCTCTCAGAACAGGGGGGAGTGAGGTACTAAGCCTCACCTCTGTTGATCCCCAATTTCTCACCTGATGACCCCTCTGTGACTGTGCCTGTCTTAGGTTGTTCCTCCCTTGAGGAATCTTACCCGTCTCTGGCTAACCAGTCATCTTCTGGGGCCATACAGGGAAATGTAAAGTTGGTAAGTGAGAGAGAAGCCTAATTGTTTGAAATGGTTAGCTTTTTATTTCTTTGCATATTTATGCCCTGTAGCTTCTATGCCCAGCATTTGTCTTGAGGTATCTTTACCACTTGGAAGAATTATGATACTTGGTAAATTTGATATGAGGCACAAATTCTATTTAAGGGTTGTAATTAGGAAGGAAGAAGAAAAGCTATAGAAGTAGCAGGCGGCAGAAAACATGGGAAGATTGATTATTTCTTTGACATATCTTCTTGTAGAGTAACTTCAGCCATGTATAGGTTTTAAGCTACTACTTAAATTGCGCACACACATTAACATAATAGGAGTATAGTTACATAACCAAAGCATACCTGTAATTACCGGCCATCTCCAGTGAAACCAAGAAAACCAGTTAGGCACCTTAGGCATTTGTGAAAACTTATCTATGATATGGTGGATATTGTCCAACTGAACTTGAACAATCTGAGAGAAATCAGACAAATTAAAACAACCCATTCCTGGGGAATGTTCACATCCCTTATGTTCTTTTAACAGTAAATAGTCTGTAGTTGTAAGATTTTGGAGCGCTACAATTTGCACTTCTCCTAATTCTTGGGTGAGTTCCAACAGTATAGATCCAGTCAAATTTGTTGTTTTACTGTATGCACAAGCCAGCTTAGATAGCTCCTTCCTCATTCCCATGGCAAGTCCAGGAACTGGTGGGATGAGTGCATCTACAGCTGTAGCAGTGCATGGATCTTTGTTGGGGTTTTTTGATGACCATCTTCTGGCATGAGTCTTCCAGAGAGTGCTGATGTTGGAAGTTCTTTTTCATATCGTATCTTAGTTCATTTTCGGGGTAGCCCAATTAGGCTTTGATCCTCTGTATAAACACAAACAGACCCTTTGCCTACACTTTTATATGCCCTTTATACCCTTGTGTAGAACTCACTGGAGGTTACCACACAGGAACTGCCCTTTTTTTTTTTTTTTTTTGGTATCACTAATGTACACTTACATGACGAATATTATGTTTACTAGGCTCTCCCCTATACCAGGTCCCCCCTATAAAACCCTTTACAGTCACTGTCCATCAGCATAGCAAAATGTTGTAGAATCTCTACTTGCCTTCTCTGTGTTGTACAGCCCTCCCTTTTCTTCTACCCCCCCATGCATGCTAATCTTAATACCCCCCTACTTCTCCCCACCCTTATCCCTCCCTACCCACCCATCCTCCCCAGTCCCTTTCCCTTTGGTACCTGTTAGTCCATTCTTGAGTTCTGTGATTCTGCTGCTGTTTTGTTCCTTCAGTTTTTCCTTTGTTCTTATATTCCACAGATGAGTGAAATCATTTGGTATTTCTCTTTCTCCGCTTGGCTTATTTCACTGAGCATAATACCCTCCAGCTCCATCCATGTTGCTGCAAATGGTAGGATTTGCCCTTTTCTTATGGCTGAGTAGTATTCCATTGTGTATATGTACCACATCTTCTTTATCCATTCATCTATCAATGGACATTTAGGTTGCTTCCAATTCTTGGCTATTGTAAATAGTGCTGCGATAAACATAGGGGTGCACTGGTCTTTCTCATACTTGATTGCTGCATTCTTAGGGTAAATTCCTAGGAGTGCAATTCCTGGGTCAAATGGTAGGTCTGTTTTGAGCATTTTGATGTACGTCCATACTGCTTTCTACAATGGTTGAACTAACTTACATTCCCACCAGCAGTGTAGGAGGGTTCCCCTTTCTCCATAGCCTCGCCAACATTTGTTGTTCTCTGTCTTTTGGATGGCAGCCATCCTTACTGGTGTGAGGTGATACCTCATTGTAGTTTTAATTTGCATTTCTCGGATAATTAGCGATGTGGAGCATCTTTTTATGTGTCTGTTGGCCATCTGTATTTCTTTTTTGGAGAACTGTCTGTTCAGTTCCTCTGCCCATTTTTTAATTGGGTTATTTGTTTTTTGTTTGTTGAGGCGTGTGAGCTCTTTATATATTTTGGACGTCAAGCCTTTATCGGATGTGTCATTTTCAAATATATTCTCCCATACTGTAGGGTTCCTTTTTGTTCTATTGATGGTGTCTTTTGCTGTACAGAAGCTTTTCAGCTTAATATAGTCCCACTTGTTCATTTTTGCTGTTGTTTTCCTTGCCTGGGGAGATATGTTCAAGAAGAGGTCACTCATGTTTATGTCTAAGAGGTTTTTGCCTATGTTTTCTTCCAAGAGTTTAATGGTTTCATGACTTACATTCAGGTCTTTGATCCATTTTGAGTTTACTTTTGTATATGGGGTTAAACAATGGTCCAGTTTCATTCTCCTACATGAAGCTGTCCAGTTTTGCCAGCACCATCTGTTGAAGAGACTGTCATTTTGCCATTGTATGTCCATGGCTCCTTTATCAAATATTAATTGACCATATATGTCTGGGTTAATGTCTGGATTCTCTAGTCTGTTCCATTGGTCTGTGGCTCTGCTCTTGTGCCAGTACCAAACTGTCTTGATTACTATGGCTTTATAGTAGAGCTTGAAGTTGGGGAGTGGGATCCCCCCTACTTTATTGTTCTTTCTCAGGATTGTTTTGGCTATTCAGGGTCTTTGGTGTTTCCATATGAATTTTTGAATTATTTGTTCCCGTTCATTGAAGAATGTTGCTGGTAGTTTCATAGGGATTGCATCAAATCTGTATATTGCTTTGGGCAGGATGGCCATTTTGATGATATTAATTCTTCCTAGCCAGGAGCATGGGATGAGTTTCCATCTGTTAGTGTCCCCTTTAATTTCTCTTAAGAGTGACTTGTCGTTTTCAGAGTATAAGTCTTTCACTTCTTTGGTTAGGTTTGTTCCTAGGTATTTTTTTTTTTTTTGATGCAATTGTGAATGGAGTTGTTTTCCTGATTTCTCTTTCTGTTGGTTCATTGTTAGTGTATAGGAAAGCCACAGATTTCTGTGTGTCGATTTTGTATCCTGCAACTTTGCTGTATTCCGATATCAGTTCTAGTAGTTTTGGGGTGGAGTCTTTAGGGTTTTTTATGTACAGTATCATGTCATCTGCAAATAGTGACAGTTTAACTTGTTCTTTACCAATCTGGATTCCTTGTATTTCTTTGTTTTGTCTGATTGCCATGGCTAGGACCTTCAGTACTATGTTAAATAACAGTGGAGAGAGTGGGCATCCCTGTCTCGTTTCCGATCTCAGAGGACATGCTTTCAGCTTCTCGCTGTTCAATATAATGTTGGCTGTGGGTTTATCATAGATGGCTTTTATTATGTTGAGGTACTTGCCCTCTATTCCCATTTTGCTGAGAGTTTTTATCATGAATGGATGTTGAACTTTGTCAAATGCTTTTTCAGCATCTATGGAGATAATCATGTGGTTTTTGTATTTCTTTTTGTTGATGTGGTGGATGATGTTCATGGACTTTCGAATGTTGTACCATCCTTGCATCCCTGGGATAAATCCCACTTGGTCATGGTGTGTGATCCTTCTGATGTATTTTTGAATTCGGTTTGCTAATATTTTGTTGAGTATTTTTGCATCTACGTTCATCAGGGATATTGGTCTGTAGTTTTCTTTTTTGGTGGGGTCTTTGCCTGGTTTTGGTATTAGGGTGATGTTAGCTTCATAGAATGAGTTTGGGAGTATCCCCTCCTCCTCTATTTTCTGGAAAACTTTAAGGAGAATGGGTATTATGTCTTCCCTGTGTGTCTGATAAAATTCCGAGGTAAATCCATCTGGCCCGGGGGTTTTGTTCTTTGGTAGTTTTTTGATTACCGCTTCAATTTCGTTGCTGGTAATTGGTCTGTTTAGATTTTCTGTTTCTTTCTGGGTCAGTCTTGGAAGGTTGTGTTTTTCTAGGAAGTTGTCCATTTCTCCTAGGTTTCCCAGCTTGTTAGCATATAGGTCTTCATGGTATTCTCTAATAATTCTTTGTATTTCTGTGGGGTCCGTCGTGATTTTTCCTTTCTCGTTTCTGATACTGTTGATTTGTGTTGACTCTCTTTTCCTCTTAATAAGTCTAGCTAGAGGCTTATCTATTTTGTTTATTTTCTCGAAGAACCAGCTCTTGGTTTCATTGATTTTTGCTATTGTTTTATTCTTCTCAATTTTACTTATTTCTTCTCTGATCTTTATTATGTCCCTCCTTCTGCTGACCTTAGGCCTCATTTGTTCCTCTTTTTCCAATTTCGATAATTGTGACATTAGACCATTCAGTTGGGATTGTTCTTCCTTTTTTAAATATGCTTGGATTACTATATACTTTCCTCTTATGACTGCTTTTGCTGTGTCCCACAGAGGTTGGGGCTTAGTGTTGTTGTTGTCATTTGTTTCCATATATTGCTGGATCTCCATTTTGATTTTGTCATTGATCCATTGATTATTTAGGAGCGTGTTGTTAAGCCTCCATGTGTTTGTAAGGGTCTTTGCTTTCTTTGTAGAGTTTATTTCTAGTTTTATGCCTTTGTGGTCTGAAAAGTTGGTTGGTAGGATTTCAATCTTTTGCAATTTTCTGAGGCTCTTTTTGTGGCCTAGTATGTGGTCTATTCTGGAGAATGTTCCATGTGCACTTGAGAAGAATGTATATCCTGTTGCTTTTGGATGTAGAGTTCTGTAGATGTGTATTAGGTCCATCTGCTCTACTGTGTTGTTCAGTGCTTTCGTGTCCTTACTTATTTTCTGCCCGGTGGATCTTTCCTTTGGGGTGAGTGGTGTGTTGAAGTCTCCTAGAATGAATGCATTACAGTCTATTTCCCCCTTTAGTTCTGTTAGTATTTGTTTCACACATGCTGGTGCTCCTGTGTTGGGTGCATATATATTTAGAATGGTGATGTCCTCTTGTTGGACTGAACCCTTTATCATTATGTAGTGTCCTTCTTTATCTCTTGTTACTTTCTTTGTTTTGAAGTGTATTTTGTCTGATTTTAGTACTGCAACCCCTGCTTTCTTCTCGCTGCTGTTTGCTTGAAATATGTTTTTCCATCCCTTGACTTTTAGTCTGTACATGTCTTTGGGTTTGAGGTGAGTTTCTTGTAAGCAGCATATAGATGGGTCTTGCTTTTTTATCCATTCTATTGCTCTGTGTCTTTTGATTGGTGCATTCAGCCCATTAACATTTAGGGTTACTGTTGAAAGATATGTACTTATTGCCATTGCAGGCTTTAAATTCGTGGTTACGAAATATTCAAGGTTAGCCTCTTTAGTATCTTACTGCCTAACTTAGCTCGCTTATTGAGCTGTTATATACACTGTCTGGAGATTCTTTTCTTCTCTCCCTTCTTATTCCTCCTCCACCATTCTTCATATGTTGGGTGTTTTGTGCTGTGCTCTTTCTAGGAGTGCTCCCATCTAGAGCAGTCCCTGTAAGATGTTCTGTAGAGGTGGTTTGTGGGAAGCAAATTCCCTCAGCTTTTGTTTGTCTGGGAATTGTTTAATCCCACCATCATATTTGAATGATAGTCGTGCTGGATACAGTATCCTTGGTTCAAGGCCCTTCTGTTTCATTGTATTAAATATATCATGCCATTCTCTTCTGGCCTGTAGGGTTTCTGTTGAGAAGTCTGATTTTAGCCTGATGGGTTTTCCTTTATAGGTGACTTTTTTCTCTCTAGTTGCCTTTGAAACTCTTTCCTTGTCCTTGATCTTTGCCATTTCAATTATTATGTGTCTTGGTGTTGTCCTCCTTGCATCCTTTCTGTTGGGGGTTCTGTGTATTTCCGTTGTCTGTTCGATTATTTCCTCCCCCAGTTTGGGCAATTTTTCAGCAATTATTTCTTCAAAGAAATTTTCTATCCCTTTTCCTCTCTCTTCTTCTTCTGGAACCCCTATAATACGGTTTTGGATTGGTCACACAGTTCTCTTAATATTGTTTCATTTCTGGAGATCCTTTTGTCTCTCTCTATGTCAGCTTCTATGCGTTCCTGTTCTCTGGTTTCAATTCCATCAATGGCCTCTTGCATCCTATCCATTCTGCTTATAAACCCTTCCAGAGTTTGTTTTATTTCTGTAATCTCCTTTCTGGCATCTGTGATCTCCCTCCGAACTTCATCCCATTTCTCTTGCGTATTTCTCTGCATCTCTGTCAGCATGTTTATGATTCTTATTTTGAATTCTTTTTCAGGAAGACTGGTTAGGTCTGTCTCCTTCTCTGGTGTTGTCTCTGTGATCTTTGTCTGCCTGTAGCTTTGCCTTTTCATGGTGATAGGAATAGTTTGCAGAGCTGGGACGAGTGACGGCCTGAAGTACTTCCCTTCTTGTTGGTTTGTGGCCCTCCTCTCCTGGGAGAACAGTGACTTCTAGTGGCTTGTGCTGGGCAGCTGTGCGCAGAGCGGGGCTTCTGCTTCCTGCCCAGCTGCTATGGAGTTTATGTCCGCTGGTGCTCTGGGCGTGGCCTGGCTTGGGCCTCTGCTCCAAAGTGGTGGAGTCGCGTTGGAGGGGGAGCAGCCTAGAGGCTATATATCTCCGTAAGGGGCCTCCCTGCTCTCTGCAGCCCAGGGCTTAGGGTGCCCAGAGATCCCCTGATTCCCTTCCTCTGGATTAAGTGTCCCGCCCTGCCCCTTTAAGACTTCCAAAAAGCACCCGCCAAAACAAAACAACAACCACAAAAAAAAAAAAAAAATTTTAAATTAAAAAAAAAGAAAAAATTAAAAAAAAAAAAAATTTGGCCGCTCGTTTATTCTTTATTCTCCGGTGCCAACCTCAGGCATCTGCTCACCGGTCTTGCTGCCCTGTTTCCGTAGTATTGGGGTCCCTATTCCTTTAAGACTTCCAAAAAGCGCTCGCCAAAACAAAACAGAAAAAAAAAAAAAATTGGTCGCTCGCTTTTCTTATGTCCTCCAGCGCCCGGCCTCCGGTGCCCGCTCACTGTTCTTGCTGCCCTGTTTTCCTAGTATCCAGGGCCCTGCACCCTGGCCCGGATGGCTGGGGCTGGGTGTTCGGCAGTCCTGTGCTCCGTCTCCCTCCCGCTCTGCCTATTCTTCTCCCACCGGGAGTTGGGATGGGCGCTCGGCTCCTGCCAGGCCGGGGCTTGTATCTTACCCCCTTCGTGAGGCGCTGGGTTCTCTTAGGTGCGGATGTGGTGTGGATATTGTCCTGTGTCCTCTGGTCTTTATTGTAGGAAGGGTTGTCTTTGTTATATTTTCATAGATATATGTGGTTTTGGGAGGAGATTTCCGCTGCTCTACTCACGCCGCCATCTTCCGCTCATCTTTATTGAGGATTTTTGCATCCAAGTACATCAGGGATATTGGCCCTCAGTAATTCTTCTTTTCTGAATTCCTTGTCTGGTTTTAATATCGGCATAGTGGTGGCCTTGTAAAATGAGTTTGGAAGTGTTTCCTCTTCTGTTTTGGGAGTAGTTTGAAAGGACTGATATTAGTCCTTTAAATGTTTGGTAGAATTCATCATTGAACCATCTGATCTTGGACTTTGGGAGTTTGTGATTACTGTTTCAATCTCTTTACTAGTCAGACTTTTTATTAATTTATTCATGATTCAGTCTTGGTAGGTTACATGTTTTTAGGAATTTATCCATTTCTTCTAGATTGTCTAATTTGTTGGTATATAATTGTTCATAGTAGTCTCTTAGGATCCTTTGTATTTTTGTTGTATCAGTTGTAATGTCTCCTCTTTCATTTATATATTTTTCTGTGTCTTCGGTTTTTTTCTTGAGAAGTCTAGGTAACAGTCTGTCTTTTCAGAAAATTAGCTCTTAAGTGTCACTGATCTTTCTTATTGTCTTTTATGTCTCTATTTCATGTATGTCTGCTTTGATATTTGTTAGTCCTTATGTCTGTTAACTTTGAGCTTAGTTTGTTCTTTTTTAGTTCCTTGAGCTGTAAAGTTAGGTTGTTGGCTTGAGATCTTTCCTTTTTCTTAATGTAGCTGTTTATTTCTCTAAAATTCCCTTTTAAAACTGCTTTTGCTATATTCTGTAAGTTTTGGTATGCTATGTTTCCATTTTCGTTTGTCTAAAGATTAAAAAAATTTTTTTTTGACTCTGTGGTTGTTCAAGAGCATGTTGTTTGATCGTCACATACTTGTGAATTTTCTAGTTTTCTTCTTCTGATTGACTTCTAGTTTCATACCACTGTGGCCAGGATAGATGCTCGATAGTATTTCAGTCTTCTTAAGTGTATTAAGGCTTGTTTATGGCCTTACATGTGATTTACCCTGGATAATGTTCCATGCTTGTTTGAGAAGAATATGTTTGTGCTACTGTTAAATGGAATGTTCTGTACACATCTGTTAGGTCTATCTAGTCTAATATGTAGTTTAATTATAGTGTTTCCATACTGATTTTCTGTCTGGATGATCTATACATTTTTGGAAGTGGTATATGAAGCTCCTGATATTACTGTATTCCTATCAGATCTGCTATTATTTGCTTTATATATTTAGGTGCTCTTTTGTTGGGTGCATAAATATTTACAATTGTTATATCCTCTTGTTTAATTGACCCTTTTATCATTATATAAGGACCTTAATTTTCTCTCTACAATCTTGGGCTTAGTCTATATTTTTTCTGTTTTAATTATAGTTACCCCTGTTTTAATTGTATTTATCCCAGCATACCAAAGCTTTTGGTTTCTATTTGCACCAAATACCTTTTTCCATCACTTCACTTTTCAGTCTATGAGTGTCCTTTACACTGAGGTGAGTCTCTTGTAGGCAACATAGTTAGGTTTGTCTCCTTAATCCTTTCAGCCATTTTGTGTTTTTTGATTAGGAAATTTAGTCCATTTACATATGAAGTAATTATTCGCAGGTGTGGGCCTACTATTGCCATTTTGTCAATTGTTTTCAGGTTGTTTTGTAGTTTCTTTGTTCTTTTCTTCCTCTCTTTCTCTTCCTTTGTTAATTAATGATTTCCTATAGTGGTATGCTTTGCTGTCTTTATCTTTTGTGTATCTACTACAAGTTTTTGAATTGTGGTTACCATGAGGTTTACATAAAACATCTTATATACATTTATGTAACAGTATATTTTAAGATGATAATTACTTACCTTGGAATTCATACCAAAGCTCCACACTCCTACATTTTATGTTTTGATGTCACAGTTTGCATCTTTGTACATTGTATATCCATTAACAAATTATTGTAATTATAGCTTTTTAATACTTTTGTCTTTTAACCTTTGTACTAGATTTGTAAGTGATTTACCTATCACCATTGCAATATTAGAGTATTCTGAATTTTAACTATATATTTACTTTTACTAGTGAGTGTGATACTTTCATTTGTTTTCCTGTTACTAATTAACATCCTTTTGTTTGAGCTTGAAGAACTCCCTGTAATATTTCTTGTAAGTTTGGTCTAGTGCTGATGAACTCCTTCAGCTTTTGTTTGCCTGGAAGACTCTTGAGTCTCTCCTTCAGTTGTGAAGGACAACTTTACTGGGTAGAGTTTGCTTGGATTTTTTTTTCAGCATTTTAAATATATCATCTTGCTGCTTTCTGGTCATTTGATTAAGATGTTATCTGCCAAACTTGTTTATTATAAAGTTAGTTTTTTTCCTTGTTGTAATTAATAAGTATTTTTATGGGGATGTGTTTGAAACTATGTTAATATCCCATTTCTCATCAAATTCTCAATTCATTTTATTCATAATTTATTCATTTTTAAGTTTACATGTATTGGACTTATGATTTATAATTTTAATTCATTAGGCTTTAATATGTTAACTATATTAATTTAGACACTCAAATTTTCCCTGATTTGACCCCTTCAAACAACAACTCTGTGTTTTTGACATTTGTCATCATTCTTTGAGTACTTCTTGAGAGAGTGATTAAAGAGACTATCTTTTCCCCATTGTGATTCTTGTTATACATTGACCATATATGCATGAGTTTATTTCTAGGCTCTCTATTCTGTTTCATTGATTTCTATATATCTATTCTTGTGCCAGTGCCATACTATTTTGATTACTGGACCTTTGTAGTATGGTTTGAAGTCACAGAGTGTGATACCTGTACTTTTGTTCTTCTTTATCAAGATTGCTTTGGCTATGCAGGATCTTTTGTGGTTCCACACAAATTTTAGGATTATTTGCTCTATTTCATTGAAAAATGCCATTGGTGTTTTGATAGGGATTGCATTGAATGTATGGATTGCTTTGAGTAGTATAGATATTTTAACAATATTCTTCCTATCCATGAGCATAGACTCTTTCCATTTATTCATGTCTTCTGCAATTTCTTTCATCAGTGTCATAGTTTTTAGAGTCTTGGCTTTTGAGATTCGCTGTGTTTACCAGAAACTATAGAATTTCCTTTTCAGTGAAGCCTGTGGTTGAAAATTATGTTTTATATTCCCAGGCATTCATGTGAAGTACCACACATAAAATTGTACCCAGTTGTATTTGTTGTATAATAAAAATTCCAGCTGATATAACACTTAAGTCTGCATTATATCTTTCCTAAGTGGTGTGTTTCTTTTAGGTCAAAGCTTGGAATATTGGTAAAACTCATTTAAAAGCTTACAGGTACATAATATTTTTGTACTTAGAAAAAGTGTTTTTATTTTACCAGTCACCTAAACTATTAAACAGTCCTCAGTAGGCCTCATTTAAAGAATTTGAGAACTGATATGTCATTTAACAGTACTTCTCATTAGGATGTTATGGTTGTAACTAAATTTCAGGATACAGATGTGGAAGAAATATTCGAAGTTGGAGTATGTTTAAAACATTATAGGAAAGTGAAGTTGAAAAATACTGAACTCTATACAATATTATATCACAATAAAAAATATGCCTATGTTAAATGAAGCCTAGTTACTGAGTTATAATTGAACAGCATTTGGACATTGTTTTTTAATTCAGATGAAACTCACACAGCATAAAGTTAACCATTTTAAAGCATACAATTTAATGGTGCCTAGCACCATTCTAATATTGTACAGCCATCAATCACCTTTATCTAGTTCCAGAACTAACATTACTCTGCTTTCTGCCTCTGTGGATTTACCTGTTCTGGATATTTCAAATAAATGGAACAATACAGTGTGTGAACTTTTGTGTCTGGCTTCTGTAATTTAATTTGTTTTTGAGGTTTCATCCATATTGTAGTATGTATCAGTACTTAATTTATTTCTGTACATACAGCTTGTATATTAGAAAATATGATGAGAAATTGTTCCTAATGCAGCTATTAAGATAAATAGGACTTAAACTGGAGAACACCTTTAAAATATGTTTAGCATTAAGTCTATGTTGTATTGATACTTTAAAAAATCTAATTTGATGTGTTTTGATAAAGGTAGAGTACATTTCTAATAAGGTATAGGGAATGAGTACAGGTCTGAGGACCAGTTAACATCATAATGTTCCTTGATTAAAAGCTCTACCCCGTCCCTAGCATTCTAAAAGAGACTGGCTGGAAGTTATTGGTAAAGTAGTACAAAAACATTGGTTGCTACAAACTATTCACACTAGAATGAAATATTAACCTCTGTATTATCCATATTTCTTTATGTGAAGCTAATTTTTATTTATAAATGTGTGGGAACTTTTCCTTCTGAGAAAATCAAATTAATACTTTTAAAAGAAAAAAATTACTCATGACACTTGTTAAAGAATGGGAAGGCAGACTTTATTCAGGAGGACTACTGCAATAGGGTTTTACAATAGGGGAGAGAGATTGGACTCAACTCTGAATACAGTAAGCAAAAGTGGGGATTTATAGCCATGGAGTAGAGTGGGGGATTGGCGGTTCGAAAATTACAGGGGTAAGGGAGATTCTGGCTAAACCCACTTGACAGATTTTTTTCCTGAAAGCATGCGAGGGTGATCAGATATCGAGAGAGGGAGATTTTTGATAAACTGATTCAACAAGATTCTTGCTAAAATTGTACGAAGGAGGTAGAGCCACTGGACTAAGGACAGAGCTCAAGGTCAGGTCCTAGTCAGAAAGAGAACTCAGAGGAGCCTGACTTAAGTTTGGTCAAGGAGAGAGTTTTTGCCAGTATAGATCATTTGTGGCCACATGTTAACAGCAATATCTAATACCTAGCTATATAGTAAAGCTTACTGGTATTTATGTGCATCATTTTTAATGTACAGTTTACCATTTTATCCAGCTAACCTTAAAGAAGAGATCTTCCTTTTTGGCCATGATGCACATACTTGTGTCTGGTTTGTATTTCTGAGAGTTGTTTTTTGCTACCACATAGAAAATTCTTGCAGCTGTGATTGCTATTCGACTATTTTCTAGGCAGATAAATCATGCCATGTAATTAAAGGTCATATCACAACTTCTAGTCCACTGGAAATCATAGATGCTTATAATTAAAAAGTGAACCATTTGTGTTTTTGTGCTAAGTCAGTGAAATGCTGTTGTACCCCAAACACAGAGGAGATTGAAGTTATCTGGAAAATAAGTTTGGGACATATGTGAGCACTTTAGGACTCTAGGCCAGATTTAATTTTAAGGAAGCTTTGATACTTAGCATAGGAGAAGAAAATGATCCTCATCATTGAGATCCTGATGGGTATCAAGTTGGTGAATGTCAGTCTCTAAGACTGTGTGTCCAAGGAATTTGGTGACCATATATGTTTACAGATATTTGTGTGTTCTATTTTGTAGCCTCTTGGAAGAATGAAGTTACTCCTCTCACATAAATGTCTATTTGAGACTTCAAAATAATAGTATAGTATATGCCAGAATAAGGAAGAATACATATCCCTTCAAAGAGGATTCATTCTATCTTCTTGGCAGCCTGTAGAGTAGGACAGGCAGGTGGCTGCTTCCCAGTGAGGGACAAGCTGACCTGAGGTAGGTTTGTGAAGTTTGTGAAGCTTGTTGAACCCTTGGTTCACTCCCCACTCCTACCCCTTCCTAAGTGCTACCCACCAGAGGTCAGCATTGTAGGCTTACAGCTTCTTGCCTCAGCGTCACTAGACTGCCAAGAATTCTCTTTTTATTTATTTTGTTTTGTTTTGCTGCTTTCTGCTTTGCTTTTCAGTCTCTCACACTGTGTATTTTAAGAATTTGTCAAACACCTCCAGGGCAAGACTCTTGGCGTCACACCTCTGCAACTCCCTTCTTTTAGGAAACTGGGCAGCTTAGAACTCTAGTTTTTGCCTCCAATCCTTTGAAATTGCTGATAGCTCTGATGACTTGTCTGCTCTTAGTGGCTGCCTTTGCCTGTCCTTGGCTTCCTCTGGTCTAAGCCCCATAATATCTGTTCTCTTGGTTGACTTTGCTTTCTATCCTTTCACTGTAATAAGTCATAGCTGTGAATACAGCTGTGTGCTAAATCCTATAAGTCTTCCTGCAAATCATTAAACCTGGGGTGGTCTTGGGACCCCTGACAGGAATACCCAATTTGGATTTCTAAGTTTGATTGTTATCTCAGAGATTCTAGTGTTCTACTGAGAATGATCGGAAGCAGATGGTATTGTAACTTTTATGCATGTGCAAGGCTCAGACATGATGACCGAGGTCATTATCTGTTCCATCTAGTAAGTCCTGACAGAACCAGGAATTGTGTCCAGGTCTTATTCTAAAATTCCCCTGTACTTTCATTATATGTTGTATCTTCGAAGTGACTAAGCAAAATTACTTAAAGAGGAATGGTTTCAGTTTTTGATGCTATTCTGCATTTTTGGGGAGTTTAACTGTTTAACATTCTTAATATGTATAAGGAATGTTTTTAGATCAATAGCAAAGTAAGTTGGAGTTTAGTGACTCAGTTAATTATTTCAAAGGCAGCTGAGTTACACATTTTTTCAGTAAAGTATCAATAAATCAGCACTTTACTTTCCTTTTTTTCCAAATAACTAAAATATTCTGGTTAGAAAATTCTATACATTAACTATGTGTGCATGTATGTGCGTGTGCAGGTGTCTGTAAGTACTTGTGTGTGTGTGAAAAATGCCATAGGTAGAGCCATTTTAAAATAGAGCTGGATCAGCCACTTCAGAGGAACTGCCTTGCATCTCTTGGTTTCCAAACCTTTGAAGTGGGCCAAACTGCCAACATTCCAAGAAGTTGGCAAGAATGAGAAAATCCTGTTTGAAAACATTGATGAAAGTGAACTTTTGCTTAGTGACCATTTAGCCTAACTGATCATTGAAGTAGAAATCTAGCCCTGCTTTTCAGCACCAGTGGACTTTTCTCAAAAACAACTTACCTGATCTTTCATTTTTTCTGTAAGGACCCTGAGTCCACCTCCTGTAATTGGGATACTCTTTGGATTTCTGCCTAATTCTGTGTACCTCAAATTGCAGTTCTTTGATCCCAAATAAATGCACTGTCTCTTGACCTGGTTCCTTGTTTTAGGTTGACATGTGTATGCTGTGTGATCACTTAAGCCTGACAGAAACTGTTACCTGTATATCCTATGGATAATTTTGTTTACTCTGTGGTATTTAGTAGATGCTATATCTCTTATTAATTAGATGGGAATCAAGTTGTATAAGTAAAATATTCTCTAATATGTGTGCAGATAGGATTTTCTTTCACCTTAGACTGATATTTCAATACAGGAAAGACACAATTAGCAAGTCACAAATTGCTGATAAGTTAGGCAATGGAATGTTTTTCTGTTTGTGCATTGGTTTCAGAAATTCTGCCTTAGGATACCTTTATTGTGCTGTCTTCAAACAGGTAGGTCAGTCCCCAAATCATAGAAGAGTGCATGGTTGAGGGAGGCTTCTGAGGTTCTAAGGTAAGGCGGTATTTTTAGTTCTGTTGGCTTGGGGCAGCCCATTGCCTGGGCTCTTTAAGAATTGAGAAAGATTGAGATACTTTTTCTTTAACAAGGTAGGTTTTATTAGTATCATAATAACATTTTATATGTGTACAGCTTAAGAGTTTCCAGATGCTTTCACATTTACTACCTAATTTGAGCCAAACAACTTTGTGAGGCAGTGGGACTGATACTATTTTTATACTTGGGATAAACTGGTGTTTGGAGAGAGTGAGTGACTTGCTAAAGGCCACGCATTTCGGTTAGTTGAAGAGTAAGGGCACAAACCCATAACTGGCAGCTCCACACGTGGTATTTTCTGTCTTTCATCCTCACCTAGGTAATAGAGCTGAAGGTCTGTATTCTGGTATCTCAGTGTCAAATTGGCTGTAATGGAAGTAGATGGATATATGTTTGAGGGAGATAGTGAATTTTTTAGGTTTAACTTTGTGTGGTGCTTAATAGTTTAACATAAGGATAGCCAGAAAACTTTCTGAATCTGGGTGAAGTAGAATTTTTTATTATCTTTAGAAATCAGTTGGAATTATACAGCTTTTCTGGGTCATAATGATCCCATGCAATGGAGAAGTTCAGCGCATTCGTCCTGTGAGAAGGCCCTTTGGGTGAAGGTTTTGGTATTGTTCTTGAAGCACATGAGGAGGACTTGTTTTTGGACTAAAATACTTTCCTCTTGTAGAATGAAATGTTTCTTATTGAAATGATTTTGGCTTAGTCACCTTTACCATAAGAATTATGAAAATCCAGACTAGAAGGATGTGAAGGTAGGTGGATGTAGCATAACAGGGCAAAAGGAGTAAGCATGCAGAGAGAATGAGGGCAACAAGGGGGTAGTAATGGGAAAGCAGTCATAAGGCCTTTCTCTTCTCAGAAGGTTATTGTGAGGTAGTGTATATGAGGACACTTCCTAAGTTGTAAAGCTCAAAACATATATCAGAATTATTAGTGAAAGCAAAGGAGAATTGCTATGATTGGTCTTCTGCCTTAAGTTTTTTTTAACTAAAGTCAAGTCAATGGGATGGGGTAACATAAAAATCAAGGGTCCTATTAACCTAATGACTTACTTCTCATAAGTTATTCAGCAGACATTTGTTTGGGACCTACAATGCGGCAGCCCTTCTAGGAGCTGAAAGGAGGTACTGAGATGGCAATGTCACAGTTCCTGACTTGGGTACCCATGCTTTTGCCCTGAGGACAGGCCCACAAGAAGATGGTTTCAGCTGCATATGGGAAGTGTCCAGGAAGAAGTTGGTGCAGGTACGAAGGGAATATAGAGGAAGGGCACTTGCCCCAAGATGGGCTTTAGTAAAGGAAGAACATCTAAAGATGAGCCTGAGCTCTACTTTGAAAGAAATCTGGGTAGTTAGGAGAAGAAAGGTGGGAAGTGTGTCCTAAGCAGAGGAAACATATCAGTGAAGACTTGTAAAGTTGAGGCAAGGAGAGGTCTGGAGATTGATTGCCAGGACTTGCTTGCTGAGGATTTTGGTTTTAGGGCTCACTGAGTAAGGGATACTGACAATACTACAAGAGCTGCAGGCTTGCAGGGAGACAGTGAGTTCAGCTGTGAATACACTGCATTTGAGGTTTGTGGGCAATGGCCATGGGAATATACTAGCAATTCCTGCCTGTCCAGAAGATGTTCAAGGGAAATGTTGGGGCTAGAAATTTGAATTTGGAAATGATCAGAATACAAATTAAAATATATGAGTTCACTCACAGAGGGCATGCACATAGAAATAATTGGCCATGAGAGCATTTTTATAAGCACCTGTTTTTGAGGCATACACAGGGGATGAGGACCTGAAGAACACTTGATCAACAGTAAGAAGGAGCAGAGGGGAATGAAGCAAACCAGAAGAAAGGGGTGTTAATTCCATTGTTGAGTACAGCAGAGAGATCTAGAAAAAATGGGCTGGAATGTGGAACTGGGCTAGCAGTAAGAAGACTGCTTTTAGTGGAGTGATGGAGGTTGTGATCTTCCTTCCCTTTCCTCTATCTCTGTATTCCCCTAGCTTCTTAAACCTGGGTGTACTGATCTCTCCTCTGCCTTCCCCCGAGCACATATGTTAAGTTGACACTGATGGCCTGGTTACCATTGCTGGATGTAATCTGAATATTTCAGCTGTAGTCTAGACCTTAAGAAAGTTGAACCTAGGAACATGCTTTTGTTTGGATCTGCAGAAACAGGAGTCAAATATCAGGGCCCATGTATGTGGGTTACAGAAATGGAGTAAGGGAATAAAACCAGCCCATTTCTGGGTATCAGATGGGTGATGCCAGAACATGAGTAAAGTTCATGTCACGGTCAGCACATGAATGAGCCAAGATCAGGAACTCATAAGCTCAAATCATTTTCTGGATCTAGAACCCTGAACTTTCCTTTTTATAGGATTTCTTTTAAATTTTCAGGAGCTTGCCTTCCAGGCTCTCTGTCTGAAAAGTGCCAATCAGTATCTGATACCAGCATTACTCCAAGTCTTCTTGCTGTCCAGGAGCTTTTCTGGTTTGATCTTAGGCATCTTTGTTACTCCTAAATCCTACTTCCTTCCTTTTGTTTCCCCACTGACTTACAATTTATAAGATGAGGCTTCTCCTTCAAACTCTTTCCCTTAGTTCAAACGGATTAATTTTCTAGTATTCTGCTCCCCAGAAGGACTAGGTCCTTGCTCTGACCCCAGTGTAGTGGTTGGGCTTCCTGCAACAAGTTTCAGTTATGCCATCTTTTCCTTGGTGATGGTGGTTTTGGGGGTGGGGATCGAAATTCTGCCATCAGTAGATGTCCTGAATGGTGCTTGCCTGCCCACTTGCCTACTGCATGGCTTTTATGCTCTTCCTGGGTGTTGGGAGGCCCCATGATATCACTAGGTGTCACTCTGCCCTGGTCACTGTGCCTGGTCACTGGAGTTAGCCTGTGCTGTCCTGGTTGGTTTCCCCAGCCCCTGGACCATGAAGCGCATGACTTTTGAGCAAATCTGTCTCCTTCCTTGCGTTTCCTTGTTCATGTCTTCTTGTTAGACCGTCTCCAAGAAGAAATAAATAAGTATGATGCAAGACATTTGTCTCTTGCTTTCTGTCCTCACTTCTCTCTGTCCCCCTCCTTTGCTTCAGCTGAAGATTGCATCTATTCTAAGACTCTTCCATCTATTCTGAGAATCACCGGGGACACCCTGAGAATTTGAAACAACAAGGTCAAGAAGGAGGAATGAATCACTCTTTTTCAATAGAAAGAATAATTGTCATTTTAAAAGGCAAATCATTTTTTCTTTGGATCTTTTCTTAAGACCTAGCAGGTTCATGGTAAATATTGTAGTTGCATAATTGAAAACTGTGAAATTGTTCTTATGCGTGTTAGGTGTGTTGTAAAGTCTCAGTACTCTGGGCCACTCAGCTTGATTTATCAGGACTGGGCTGTCGTAGTGCAAACCCCGAACTTTTAGAGGAAGTTTTCTCTACAAAATGAAGGTGGTTTTGCAGTATATATTTAATAAGTGAGATTAGAATAATTCCAGGAGAAAAGATTCTCACTCATCAGATGAGTTTGGGTTTCTCTTCTCAGAAAATTAAAAACATACAATGCATTCACTGTCTTTTCTGCCTAAACTTCCAGATACCTGAATTGAATTTAATATTCAGTTGCAGGAATTCCTTCCATTCAGGTGCCTCACAACATCTGCTTCTCTGTTTATTTTAACAGATTATTGTTCCCTTTTTATTGTCTCATTTTATAACTTTTAATTGCAACAGTGATGGGAAATCCCTTTTGGAAGCAGGTGAAATATAAATAAACATACGTCTATATGAAATTGAGAGAGCTTTGGTCGCCAAATTGGGAAATAAAATGTTTCTCTAGTGTTTCTTTGATATGGTGTGTGTGTGTGTGTGTGTGTGTGTAAAATTTCCCCAGTAGGGAGAAATCCAAATAATGTGACTTTTGAAGAGGAAAGAATGTTATTCTAGTAAAAAGCTTCTCTTAATCCCAAACAACCTACTTAATGAAATATTTAGAAGCACTTAGTGCTTTTAAGCAAATATCTTCTGTGTCCCAAGGGAATGTAATGAATCCAGGTATGGAGTGTTCACTTGTTTTTCATTTTTATTCTTGACTGATGGACGCTGTGAGGATGCGTATATGGGATGTTTTTATGGCAAATAATCACTTCATAGACTTAGAATAAATGGTTTCAGTACATTACTGGAGGAACCAATTAAATACCCAGTTTCTTATAAAGCCTGTTGAAGTTGTCTGTTGCTTGATTTACAGTGATTAAAATAGAAATTCTAAGTCTACAAATTGATGAACTCCTTTAAAGAAGTAACTTAATGAGAGAGTCCATTGTATTTTGTAGCTATCTAATTGAAGGATGTATATTGACAGCCTTGTAATATAACTAGTAATTATCATTTCACCATTTATTATTGCAAGGAGGTTTCAACTATTTCAAATCTCTTGTTCATTTGGATGATATTTTCAAAGCTAGCCCAAACTACTTGTATTATAGTGAAATCAGAGTTAACCCACTGTGGTCAAATATTATATTAGAACCATCAAATCTAATGTAGTCCTGTGTGCTCTGTGTGTCCTGGCCACAGCCCTACCACCTACGTTTTGGATGAAGATGAGCCTCGATTCCTTGAAGAAGTTGATTACAGTGCAGAAAGTAATGATGACTTAGATATTGAATTGGCAGAAAATGTAGGTGATTATGAACCTTCTGCTCAAGAAGAAGTACTTTCTGACTCTGAATTATCAAGAACGTAACTACTTTGAGCCCTCCGCCATCTCTTATTAACTGCAAAGAAGAAATGAAAAAATATCTTGATTTTTTTTCCTTACTCAGAAAGTTTGAGAGAAATGAGTTTAGAGAGAGCTGACTCAGAAAGACAAAAGAGTAACTTGGGCCTGTTTGGTTTCAAGACAATAAATCTGTTATTACTTCATGATAAAATTGGCACTTGTTTTATTTTAGATATTCAATGCACTTTATAGAGCATTGAATTATAAAATAATTGGATTTACTTTTTTTTAAAAAAACCTGAGTATCATTGCATGAATTTTTATCTACTTGTGATTGTATCCTGCATCAAATGGATAATTTTGAAGTGTGTGAGAATATAAAATCTAAATTCTAGAGTTGTTGAAAATCCTGAGTTGTTGAACACTAATATTTATGTACGTGGATTTCTATAGATATGTCTGTAGGGGTGGGTAGATATAGAAGATAAGGGTGTTCTTCAGAATCATGTTAACTGTTGAGTTGTGACTGAAATAATCCAGTTTGCCTTGAAACTGTTACATTCTACCTTTACCAAATTAAACGAATAAAAACGATATTAAATGTTGCATTTATTTTGTCTTTTTAACCAGCTCACATTATTTGACTTATAGAATCTTTGGGAGAATATTACAAAAAACCAACATTTGAACATGTGGAAAAGAATTTGTTAAAAAAAGGAAAAGCACTTAATTTACCAGTGTTAAATTTTTTATGGTATACCTGTTGTACAACATGTATTTGAATAGCTCTTTTCTCTAAAATTGCTTCTCGTGGGTACACATAAAAATTATCACTGTAGTGAGTTTGTTAAGCTTTAGAATGCAGTGAGGATATGATCCAGTGTTAAATGTGTATCTCTGTATTTAACTTATTCAGCATTTCCTGGGTTGTGCTGTGCCAGGCTTAGCACAGTGGATTCACAGAGGTAGGGCATGCTGACGTTAGTATCTGAGTCCCAGGTGACTGCTGTGATTGTAAGCCGTTTCTTGTGGTGACAGTGTCCCAAGGTCAAGCTGGGCTGCTGCAGTAATGACTTTGTCTTCAAATAAAATGAAACAAAGCCAGCAACTGTGGATACTGGTTTAAAAAGTAAGTTTGTGTTGTAATAAAACAAACCCAAAAAGGTACCTCCTTACCAGGTTCTTGCCAGGACTTAAGGTGCTTAAGTTTTGGCATATTATCTTCACTTGTTATTAATTAGAATTTTTTTTATCTTACTTTTGAACCTGTAATAATGGAAAAGAAGTCATAAAAGTGTGTCTCTCAGATTTTTGCATTTTACAAGTAAATATTTTCATTATTTGAAGCATTTCATCCACAAGCTTCTTTTTGATGCCATAGGAACCATGTTTTAAAGACAATAGCATGGGGCAATTGATAAAGAAGCTTTTTCTTTAAATAGCCTAATTCTTCTTAATCACAGAAAAATAAAGACTAAGTAGATTGTGAGGTTGAGCCAGAACTCTCAGTGTGTGGTGACCAAAATTAGAAAAGATCAGGATACTTAAGCAAGGTAAAGTATTTATTTAGTAGTTTACTTAGTAATTCATAATTTCAAAGCGATTTATTATTTATATATTTTATATATAAGACAATTCCATGTTATAATTTTGTCAGAGTGGATTATGGAGACACTATCTGAATTTTTCTTAGTTGCTATAAAGCTAGAAATTAAAAACCAAGGTAGTCATGTCTGAAAAGCAACTATAGTTACTATAATGTGCATAATAATTCAAAATGTCAATTTATAATGTTAACCGTGTAAAAACCCCTTACCATGTACTATGTAATTTTTATATTGGTGAAGTGCATCTTTTAGCATATGTTACAAACCTGAATATGCCTTTTATTAAGTAATTATTCACAAGACTGAAGAGAAAGTCTTTATACTTAGGAAACTATTTTTTTCTCAATAGCTTTGGAAAATAATTAAAAACACTAACTTTCCTAATTAGGGATAAAACTAAGTTTCATTGACTATTAGTAGTTAAAATTGCCCTAAATTTCACCTATGTCTTCAGGATTTTTTAAAGAATGATTGATGTGCATTCAGTGCCATAATCCTGAAAAATAATATGTAGTTGGTCAACTGAGTTTAAAGATGGGGCTTAAGATTTATTTAATTTATCTGGCATTTGGAATTGTGAATTTCTTAAAATGTAGCTTTGGCCTAATTAAGTGTTTCTCAAACTCTGCTGTGAGCATCAAAATCACCTAGTGGGCTTGCTTCTCAAAACACAGATTGCTGGTTGTGAAGGTCTGAGTGGGGCCCAAAATGTGCATTTCTTAAAAGTCTTCAGGTGGTGATGGTGCAGGGCCACACTGACAATCGTGGTGTGACTGATGTTCTCTTCCAGCATCACACTTTTCTGAGAACCACAGGACCTATGAGCTGGAAATTAGCACGAGGGATCATTTAGATGGAATCAAGAAAATAGACACAAGGAGATCAAACAGAGGCCCAGGGCCAATCTGGGCAGAGTCAGGGATTTAACTCAGATCTCCTGACAACTAGCCTCCTGTTCACACCACAAAAGGCCATGCTGTCCTTTGCCTTTCCCCAAAGAACGAGGAGTGTTAAGAGCTTGAAGGTTTCTTTGGAGTTTGTGAAATTCATTCAGGCAAGGCAGAATGTGAAACCCTATGATTCACATTGACTTTTCCATTATTGCAGTCGTAGTATTCTTTGAATACAGGATTTTGTCCTACATTAAATATCTTTCTTAATCAGTCTCTGCCACTTCTGCCAGTTTTTGTGTGGTATTTAGAAACTTGGACATTTGTCTGAATCCTAATTATAAATAAGTAACCTTGAGTTCACTTCAGAGAACAAGCTAACGGCAATAAATATGGTACTTCAAAATTTCTGATGTCCAAATTGAGGTGACCATATTGTAAGCACGGAAATGGGTAATATAAGTGTACTGATGGAATTGTTTTTGTGCATGATACAGAAATAAATGGCAGTAATGAAACTGTAAATGCATCTTTATAAACGCTTTTGTGTTCCTATATGTACTTCAGTCATTATGAAATATTAACTGGCAATCAGTGAATTCTTTCTTATTTTGGTGAGGGTTTAGCAATGTTATGTAAACCCTAATTCCATTAGGAAAAACCTTTTGCGGCTATTGAAAAGCTATTCTGCTTTACACAATAAAATGTTATTAATATTAAGTAAATATTTATCTGGTTAAAGCACATTTAAATTCCTGCATAGAAAAAAGGAAACTCAGAGGAATGTCTCATTTTCTTTATGAGAATTAGTGTTTTGAAGGTTTAGTCCTTGAAATGTCACATTTCAGTTATTTTCCACTGTTGATAACTTGCAAAGCGCCGTTACCTGCCTATGCTGGGCTGACCAGCAGGGACTCTTTCAGAGACTGCTCAGGAGCTTAGGCCTTACCCACTCCTCCCTCCCTGTCTGCCTCATAAGCCTCTTTGTGCTTTAGGCTCTTTTGTCCTCTTGGCACACTCTGATAAATCTTAACTTCAGATCATGGCTGGTTGTTGGGGGTATTGAGTAAACTTCTTTTCCGATTTGAGGTTGCTAATATGCAGAGCCTAAATCCAAATGAGTGGCCCTCATGTGGTGGTGGCACTGGGATATTATGTCTGCCAGTCAGAGTGCTGTTTTGAAATCTGGGATGTGGTTGACGCTGTCAAGTACTCACATGGTCTCAATGTATATGCCTTTGCACACATACATACTCATAAAACCTGTGATTTGTGGTACCCTTCCACTTGTAAGCCCACACGACTTGGAAGAGCTAAAGAAATTTAGCTCCAAGTATTTAGAAGGGTTTTACCTCTGTTATACCAAAGGTGGGACTGTTCCTATTAAAGACATTAGTAGAGTGCCCAGCAAATAGGAGAGCGGAGGCAAAAATCTGGTCAGAATAATTATGATGCTGATCTTCCCAGCATCCTTAATGTACTTCTACGCCACATAAAGATCTGTGAACGGCAAATGTGAAAAAGAAATTATGAATGGCAGAAATGCTTCTTACTGAAAATTAAAATAGAAAAGGCTAGAGTTTAATAAAGGTAAAGTGTGCACCTTTGAAAATAAATTGGCTTCTCTATAGCTTTTTCTCTAGCTGAAGGTGTAATTAAGTAGGGAATTTTAAGACTGGAAACTTATTTCCACGTTCAGTGATAAAAATTTACTAAAGTCAAGTTACGGTGCTCTATTCACAGTGTTGTGACTTTCTTATTACACTCTCCCATTTCTTCATATCATCTCTGTGATTGGTTTTTCTCCTGTTTTCCTCACGTCCATTCTTAGAAATGTTTAACATTTCATGTTCTCCTTTCAGAATGTGTGGTTATTTGAAACAGAGTAAATGTATAATTTCATCTAAAAAGATAAATTCCAAAATCTGAAAATACTCCTTTTTTAAAGGAGGTCTTAATCTGTATTTAATATAGTGTCCCACTGCCTTTTTTTGCTGACCTTTATTCCCCCCCTGCCTCCTGAGGAGATACACAGGGTGAAAAAAATACTAAAAACTTAGCACTGTTACTACATATGCCAAAATCCCGATTGTTTTCAGGATGGAGTGGCTGCGGGTGTGGTTGCCCCCTGCATATCCATTCCCCACTTTGCTGTAACCAGTGTTCAGGATACAGGTGATCTGAGGTCACCAACTTCCCCCGCAGTGTGCTGACCGCAAGGATTGGTCTGGGGTGGGCACGTGATACAAACCGGCCCAAGAGAATGAATGTCAGGCCTGGGATGGTAAGCTAGAACAGAGACCCTCCCTTGGTAGGGAAGAACAGAGCCGCTGTCAGCCACCAGGCAACCCTGAGAGGAGAGCACTCCTGACAAGCCAACAGTGACGGAACAGGGCCCAGACGCCGAGGGAAGGTGGGGCCTTCTATCGCTTGAGCGTCTGATCAAACTGAACGTGGAACTTAGAATTGTGCCAGTTTTATGGTCCTATAAATCACTTTCATTGTTTAAGCTATTTAAATTGAATTTCCTGTTCTAGGTGAAGGTATGTCTGTTGCACAGGTATGTCTGAAAAACTAGCAACTTTTCGTGTCCATCCCTGAAGGAGTGGCTGCACCCAAAGCCCACATCCTGAGAAGTTGAAAGGAAGAGACAAGCTCTTTTACCCAAAGGGACAGTCTAGGGAGGCGAATGCAGCAGATGTTCACTTGAGGATGTCAGACTAATTTTTATTACTGGGCCAGAAATGAGTCATAGTATTGATTGGCATTGCTTGAAACTCAGGGATTCGTTCCTTCAATGATGAGACTTGTTACTGGTTTGTTCAGAGAAAATATCCCAAGAGCTGACTTCTCAGCATCTTGAAAACTGTCTCCAGTACTACTGGAGGACACAATATGAAATACTAATATTGAAAGTGAGTACCTCTTTAATGGTGTATCATCATGAAAAGATGGGCCCTGGGAGCAAGCTGAGAGGGATCAGAGGTCCCTTGGTTGACTTACATCAGTTAGACCAATGAGCAAATATAGTAAGATGAGGTTTTAGTATTACCAATTTCAAAGCTATTTTCATCCACCTACCATTGTAACTATAAATCCCTGCTTTTCATCCACACAAAATTCATAAATAAAGAGCATTTAAACAAACCTTTAAAGTTTAAGAAGTACTTTCCTAAAAGTTAGCTGAGCATCATGAAAACTCTATAAACATGTCATTAGCATTTTCATTTAATATGTGAGGCTTACAGAGGCTATCAAAGTGTACCTGGACTTGCTAGTATGTAGCAGAGCTGGGACTCAGACCCAACCAAGCATTGGGCCCCTCTGGGGACATCCCTGTACAACATCTCACATGCAGTTAACCCATGGGCCACCTGCTCAGCCTTGTATTAGTGGTTTGATGATATTGGGAGAAAATGTAACTGTTTTATCCCAATATGCCACAGGGCCCGTAAGGAGGGCGCAGACAACCTGACAATATTTAGTGTGTGTCAAGCACTCTCCTGGGTGCTTTCTGAAAGCAATCTTGATGGAAACACTTCTCTGCTAGACTATGAAATGATTCTCATACTTCCCAAATCACTATTTTTATGGGTGGTTTGGAAGAAGGCAGTACATCCAGTTTTTGTTTCTAATCATTTTAAATTTTTTAAAAAAGGAAAGAGACCCCTGAGTCTTTTTTACTTTATGTGTAACAAAATAGGTAATGGTTTAGTACAAGACTTTCCTTGTCTTTTCTAGTTTCTTAAGGCTTGGAAGGCTGCTTTTATATCTCTGTTTGTGAGGGAAAAGTATATTTTATCTACTAGACTTAGCCTAAAGTAAATTGTTGCTTCATTTTCTTAAGCAATTAATGATTTACTTGGAAGATAGATTATTCTGTAGGTTCATTATCACTTTAATTGACAGGGCCAAGAAAGAAGTTTGAGAAATAAACCCGCAATGATCTGTTTTTCTAGATTCAATTGACCTAAACACTCTGACTTTATAGTAGTTTGTGATTGAGTTGTTGGCAAAGTTTTTATAGAGATGTCTTATTTATTGGTTGAGTAAGCTTAGCTTGTACCATCCTCCATGTTCTGTAACTCCAGGGGTATGAGGGTAATAGTTACGAACTGGTAGCCGTTTTGTCAGGGTGCACTCCAGCCTGCCTTATGGAAGACATCCATCCCTCCATTATGGCTAAGTCTAAGGGTTCTATACCAAACAAAGCATAAGCATCCTGAGCAAGGATGAGAGCTATGATCCTACATGGCTTTACTTCGAGGTAATGTGACATGGGAAGTTTCACTGTATCTTTACAGGTAAGCCCATCACACTTACACCTTCTAGTAAGACCTCACCAAAGCTTGCCTATCTATCTAATACTTTGAGTGAGTAAAATAGTGACGTTTTGCTTTGATGGTAGGGAAGGCTAGCACTTGCCCAGTGCCTACCATGGGTGCTGATCTGGGTGCTTTATGTATGCCTGCTTAATCTTCACAACAACCTTACGATAGATTATTGCCCCATTTTGCAGATGGGAAAACGAATTTGCTAAAGGTCTTAGTTACTAAATGTTTAAAATCAGTTCTTACTCAAATCAAGCAGGAAAGTGGCTAGTCAGAGCTAACATTAGGGATTTTTCAAAATTGTCATCCCCAATTCCACAGTATCTGGCCAGGGAGCACTATTCATAGCCAGTGTGGATCAAGAATGGCTTATAGATGTGGACCTGTCATTTTGCCCATTACCCCCAAGGAACGTAAGCCCAAGCTCAGAATCCTCAATAACTTGGAAAATAGATGGCCTCTGTTCCATCACCATTTAACTTCTCAGGAGCAGCTCTGTTTATGGTGCTGTTCCCTCTCACATGTCTCCTTGTTGGTAAGCATGATGGGGTTCAGATGGCAGTTCTGCCACTACGTGGTCCAGTCCCCCAGTCATACCCATCATTAGTCTTTTGTTGTTAAAACAAAAGGAGAGAAAATAGAAGCAGAACTGTCCTGTTGTCTTGATTGGAATAAAAAGAACATAGTTAATTGGAAAAAGGATCCTGGACAGAGAAAAAATAAATATATGGTTCTAAAATGAATATACGCTGTGCTACTTGTTCAGAATCAATTTGCTGAGAAACCACCAATTAGTACAGTTGGATTATGAGTGTTCCCCCTTGGGGGAAGGGCCACATATTACAGCATGTCCCGTTACCTGTAAGACACCTGCCTGGGGCCCACTGAGCAGGTAGGGCCAGGGGTTGCTGTACATGGAGACCAGCATGGGCTCTAATGCACAGTAACACCTGATCCCCCTGCAGATGCCATCTATGTGGGAGATGGGTGAGGTGGTGTTGAGACAACTCTCTAGGCCGAAGATGGAGCTGCTCCTGCTCAAGTGCCACTTCAAGTGGAAATCTAGATAACTTTTATGTCCCTATGAATGCCCCCTTGATTCCCAAACACCAAGCCAACTCTGGGCTCTGTACTTATTTCCTGCTCCTTCTCACCCAAACAAGGATGACTATGTGGCCCCAGCCAGATATTTTCTACTTTCTCTTCTTTGTTCTTTATTCTTTATCCTATAAAAGCTTCCTACGTTCCTCCCCACTGTGCATTCTCCAAATGGAGACTGTCTGCTTCATGATGTGTTGAAGTTTCTATCACCTAAACTGTCTTCTTTAATCCCTCTTTAACAGGAGTATCACATGTATGGTGGGCTCAGAGGCCTGGAGAAGAGAATCAAGGGCCAGAACCCACGTAGAATGAGCAGGCAGTGTCCCCCATGATTCACAGAGTCTGAGCCAGCCCCATGCCCGCAGAATGGAGTTTTGCATTGTATACAACTGTCAACTTCAACTTATACAGGAATAACGAAACTTATTTATAGGTCTGGAGAAAAAAGTGGAAGGTTTTTCAAAAATTTTGTTATTTTACATGTCCACAGGAGAAAAACCACAAAATGGGTAAAAGCTAAGGCATAGCAAAGCATGACCTGACCCTTGGTTTTTGGTATGTTAATATCAAAATAGTGCCTGTACTATGTCAAAGCTACCTGCCTAGGAATGTACAAGGGCAGAATTAACACCCAGGGGTATAACTTCACCATCGGTTTTTCACAGGATTGTTTTGATCTTCAATCTCCCTGCTTCTCAGCACCACCCATTTGTTCTCCAGCCACCCCAGTGGGTTTGTTTTGTCATCCCAGCCTGAGAGCTCTGGAGTCGTATTCATTGTGGTTCTACCAAATTATCTGACTTTGTTCAAAGCGTCAGAGGATGCCCTTTCATAAATCTGTTTCTAATTTAGAGTTAGTTTGCACTGGGTGGAGGATTTAATGTTCATTCAATTATTTCACCAAATGTTACTGTCATAGCTTGTGAGGTTCATATCCAAATTAATAGCAGCAACCTATTGGCTGAAGGAAAATGGTGCAACTCAGGAGTGTAGTCTGCTCTAGTCCCATAAGATAACCATGTTTATAACAAAGAAAGGGAAGGAAAGCAAGAAATAGTCTACCCAGTAGAATTAGTTTGCAATGGATGGAGGATATATAATTCTTATATATATAACTATATATAACAATAAATTATTAATTATATATAAAGTATATATACAGAAATTTATATAAAATTCTATATTCTGTTTTATGTTTTATATAAAGTTTATATAAAATATAAATTACATGTATAAATACATAAATTATATATTACATATATGTATTATATTATATATTATATAACTATAATATATAACAATGTAATGTATATTATGTAATATGTAATATATAAAGAATATAAGATATTCTTTGTATCTTGCTTAAAACTGTCTAGAAATTGCCTTTGTTTTGGGTCAAAAATGTCCCTAGATTTCATGGACATTGAAGACACTTTTGTCAGTGAACCACTAGAAGGGCAAACTCAAGAGATCTTAGAACCTGACTCACTCAGCCTTTGTGTCTTTGTGAGACCCATACATCCATTCTGTGTTTATTGGTGCAACTGGATTGTAATTTCCTGAGAAAACAGTGTTTTCCCTCACCAGAGCTGTCATGGGTTGGGGGTGTAGAGGCTGTGTGTGGGCTCAGGAGGTCACACACTGCTGGGTGGACTCTGAGTTAAATGACCTAGGGGGCCGAGCTTGCACTTTCACATCTCTGATTCTTATTTGAAATTAGTTTGCAGTTGGTGGAAGATTTAATGTCTACTTAATTAGCTCACCAAATATCATTGTCACAGCTTGTGGGGTTCTAGAGACTCAGATCTGTAAGGTGTCAGGCACAAAGCCTGGTGCAAGATAACAGCTCTATAAGTAGTAGGACACAGTGGGTGGCAGCCCATTTGACTCCATTTCACTAACTGTACTTAATATTCCAGAATTTTTCTGTCCTTCCATTAGAATCTTTAAGGGCTGAAAAGGACCTCAGAGGTATTTGAGTCCCACTCTTTTTAGATGAAGAAATTCAGTCCAAGAGAGGTTACGTCATTTGCCTGAGGCCACCCAGTTTTCTGATTCTGTTCTTAGAACCCCACCCTGCAAGATGCTTTCTGACCTGTGTGCTTTGCTGGAACGTCGTTCTAGGCTGAGCAGAACTGACTCTTATGTTCAGCCTTGTCTCCTGTTGACAATTACATTGCCTATCCTGCCATTTATAGCTTTGGGAAGCACCTTAAAATGTAATTGTAAATGCTCTACCCAACCAAACGTGCATTCCCCAGGCCTGGTAATGAGGCTTTTAAGTGGTGGCATAGGAGAGCAACAAGATGATAGCACCACTGAAATGAGAAATCTAGGCCAATGGGACTTTTTAATGGCTTCAGTGACCTGAGGTGTCTGACCATTGGTCTGTGGTTATGTTGGCACATTTTGCATTTTGAGAGGCACAAAATGCCAGGATATCACCCAAACACTGGTTAAAATTTTGATTATTTGGCAGAATTGAAGCAAATTACCTTGGGGATGTTTTTTTTTTTTCTTTTTCAAATCTTCCAGCCTCACCCCCTGGGCCGGGCCTGCTGCAGCCTGCTCCCGTAGCCCAGAAGGGAAAATGAACAATAATCACACCCAGTTACTCCTGCTTCTAAGATCACGTGCTCAAATTTAAAATGAACATGCAAACTGTGGATGTTGACGTTTCAACTCAGGGTTTTGCTAGATCAATATTGCCACAGAACAAAGTTCCGTAAGGCTGGCAGGACTCACAGAAATTGAAAAGTAATTTTCCTTCTCACCGGAACAGCAAACAAATTCCTGATTAATGAATTTGCTGACTCACACCAGATGGGGAGTCAGGCTGGGAAAGCGGGAAAACTGAATCAGGAGTCAGCTTGTCTACTCGAGGCCCCTTGGTCAAACCTCAGGCAAACAGTGCCGGTGGGCCCAGGTGGGGGGAGGGTGGAAACAGCTGGCCTTGAGGTGGTTCTCCAGTGTCCCACTGGAGGGCCCTGCCCAGCGCCTGGGCCTCCCTACTCCAGTTTGCTGGTGGCTCGAGCTCAGGGCACTAGAGAGACTGCAGGGAGCTGCACCACAGGGAGGACCTGGCAGGGCCCCTGAAGCACTCAGACACACGCCTCCTGAAACCCCTGCCCCAGAGGGTGCCAGCAGCCCCTCCGTGCGAAGTCTGTTCCTGGCCTGATCTTGCCCCTGACTCTTAGCCTGGGAAGCAGAGCCAACCAACAGAGGAGGACTACGTGGCACTGAATGAACCAGTGGACTACAGAAACGCTTGCTCATTTCCCTCCTCACCCCAGGACACTGCGGGAGTGCTGTGCACGACAAGGAGCTGACTCCCACCCTGCACGCTCAGGATCTCTCAAAAGCCAGCATTTGAGGAGAGATGGGGACAAGGCTTAAATCAACTTTGAGGTTAAATCTGTGGTATGACCTCAAGATGTCAAAATCAAGGGAAGGAAAGGGGAGATTTGACACATATGATCAAAAATAAGCATTAGACATAATGTTAAGTAAGTCAGACGGAGAAAGTGTGTGATCTCACTTATATGTGGACTCTAAAAACAAACCAACCAAAAAACTCCACACTAAGCTCACAGGGAGCAGACTGGTGGTTACCGGAGGCGGGGGCAGGAGCAGGAGCGGGTGAAATGGGTGAGGAGGGTCATAAGGTCGAACTTAGGTTACAAAATAAATTACATCCTGGGGATGGAATGTACAGCATGATGACTGGTGAGTGATTCTGTATTGCGTATCTGAAAGTTGCTAAGAGTAAATTTTAAAAGTTCTCATGATAAGAAAAAATAATTTTTGTAACTGTGATGACAGACTGATGTGTGGTTAATTAGACATATCATTTCTCAATATAGACAAATATGTCGTACACCTGAAACTAATTTAATGTTATATTTTGATTATACCTCAATCAAAAGATAATCTTTAGAGAAATACAAAACTGTTTGATGCTTAGATGGCCAAAGAGTTGAGAGAACTGCTCAGTACATTGGTACAGGTGTCATCCAGCAGAGGATTCCCGGGCTCCAGACGGCCCCGCAGGTTCTGGGGGACATTGGGAAGGCCAATGGATTTGGACTTGACTTAAGGAAGTGACTGGTGGTGGAATCAGCTGGCCAAGGAGAAGTGAGTCCCCCATTTCTGCAACGATGCAGGCAGAGATGGAAAAGTGGAGCAGACAGATGCTCCTTACAACTGCTTCAAACCAGGGGCTTCTCTTCCTCTCTGGGGACCCCTGGGGAATGGGAAGGATCTTTTTATTTCATTGAGAGGTGAGGAGGATATATAAGCATTGATACCAGAAATAGGTTTGAAGACAGATGAGGCCCACAGAAGCTGTGAACTTGAACTCTTACCATGCTCTGTGCCCTGCTAAGCCCTGGGCCACTTAGTGATTTCATCTGTTATTTTTTTTTTGAAATCTCTTTTCCCACAAAACTTAAATCAGCAGTAACACACATGAAGTTCCATGGCCATGCGCTACAGTCACATGCTAACTGCCCCTGGCAAGGGCCCCAGACTTTGGGGAGGTGGGGTGGCTCAGGAGGAGAGAGTAGGGTGGCAGTGGTCCAAGGCTGTGATTGGCCCTGGGGCAGTTCTGGGCCCGGAGGTCGGTGTCACTGAGGCCCGTTCTCCAGGCTGGGGTCTCCAGTTGCCTTTGCATGGACTCAGGCAGGCTCTTCTGTGGGTCATGACTTTGGGCTGGTTGTGGGCACGGAAATGGTTAAGGACTGTTGAACTGGCTGGTACACTGGGTCTGGCCGCAGGCCTCAGAAGGCAGGTGCAGCAGGGACAGCCACCCCTGGGCATGTTCCCTCAGAGCGTTCAGGCCACCCTGCTTCCACGCTCCCATTTGGCCATCTCTCTGGCTGTGGGTGAATGTGGGCTTCCGCAAGCGGGAAGGGCCTGGGTGTGGGACCCTTGCCAGGGGCAGTTAGCAGGTGACTATAGAGCGTGGCCATGGGACTTCATGCCCTGGTTACTGTTGATTTAAGTTTTGTGGGAAAAGAGATTAAAAAAAAAAAAAACAGATGAGATCACTAAGTGGCCCCAGTGCTTAGCAGGGCACAGAGCATGGTAAGAGTTCAAGTTCACAGCTTCTGTGGGCCTTGTCTGTCTTCAAACTTATTTCCCTATGGCATCAATGCTTACATATCCTCCTCACCTCTAAATGAAATTTAAAAAGTCCTTCCCATTCCCCACCTCATCCTTGCTTGGCTCACCTACTTCCTCTGATTCTGGGGAGCAGGCGGAGGGCTCTGTTACTTGTATGGGAGGAACACAGCTGAGGTTCACAGCAGTTTCTGCTGTGAGGCGAGGGTTGACAGATTTAGCAAACAAAAAGGTAAGATGCCCAGGTGACCAGATCTCAGTCCGAGGTCCTGTTCTCTGTCTCCCATCAGGAAGATCAGGTGCCTGATCAAGCAGAATTTTAAGAAGGTGCCCAGGTAAGCTTGACTTTCAGATGAGTGACTGTGTGTTATCTGGGAATTACTTGCACTAAGAACTTATACGTGGCTTATCTGAAATTGAAGTTTAACTGGGTGTCCTCTATCTCATCTGGCAGCCCTCAGTGGGGTTCATTCCTGCCATGTACACCCCTTTTCCTAGGAGTGAAAGCACTTGATTTTTGCAGTGGGATTAAGTCTAGGCCACGGGGACCCCCTTCTTTCTGTCTCAGCTACAGAATGAGTGCAGGGCTCTCAGTGTGACCTGAATGACCCGCTTTGCCAGCATGGGGTGTGAACTCAGACATGGGGTGATGTCCTCCTCAATATTCACAGTGAGCCTGCAGTTACCCACTTGCCCACCTTACTGAATGTCGAGAATTTTTCTTGGAGGACCCCTGCCACGGGCACTTTGCTCAGCTTAAAAGGTTCTGTTGTTTCCCAATGTCAGGCCTTCCTTTCCACCACCCCCCTACTGCTCCCAAAAGAACTTGGGATTCCAGTTCTTTCACCTGCAGTTGCACCACCTCAGTTGCTGTTAAAAACCACCCTTCAGGGTTTGGTGCGCCTTAGCCCAGGGCTGTGCTGAGCCCTGCTCCCTGGCAGGCGTCCGCAGTTCTCTGAGGGTTGCTGCTGGCAAGCCGGGCTGCAGTCCTGCCAGTTTTGGGTCAGGTACCTGGTTTAGGAGGGCTGCCCAGCTCCTGGGGTCTCATGTTCAGCTGGGCTTACCAGTCAAGCATCATTTTCCTCTGGGGCCGTTGTTCCCACCCTTGCCGCTCTGGCCAGAGTGTGTCCAGTCCAACCAAGAGGCTCTGATGCAGGAACCTCAAAGCCCGGTCTGTGCCCCATCCCTGTGCTCCCAGTGGGTGTTCTGGCTCTGCAAATGCCCTTGTCCTCTTCAGCAGCCTGCTCTGCATCTAAATGGTCCTGGAAGGGGAGGCCCTCACGAAGTCCCCAGGGCAGAGGAGGCCTACTGCCTCACCTTTACAGTGGCCAGAAGTCACCTCAGGGACTTTTCTTGAAGAAAATGTGCTGGGCCCATGTAGACAGAAAGCAATTAGAAATTTTAACATGGCACCTTCTTAAAATTCTGCTTGATCAGGCACCTGATCTTCCTGATGGGAGACAGGGAATGGGACCTCGGGCTGAGATCTGGTCACCTCACAGCGTGGTTTCCAAGAGCGTAAGCAGCTGGTTTGGAATGAATGCACCATGTGAGAGCAGCCTGTGTGTGTGTCCATTTAGTTAAGTTCAACAATTCGGCAGGCCCCACTTAGCACCATCAAGCTGCTGGGACAGTTTGTCCGCATGTCCCATGTCACAAAGTATTTCTTCAAAGTGGTAAACACACATACAGTCCATATTGTGTTTTAAGGAAACAATGGTTCAAAGGGTTTGCTGGGCTATTTTTAACCTTGAAGTCTGGAAGGAAAATGATGTCACATGCTGGGAAAAGTGTCCAGATCTCCCAACAGACACAGCTGAAAACTCTGCTTTTTATTTGTTTCTCAGACTTGGGATCATTCATAAAAGGTGAGTTTTAAACCATTCATTCCAAAAAACTTTGCAGTTTAAACTTTGCCTGGAGCAACTTTCTCACCTGCAGTTTGTCAAACAGACACCAGACAGGAAAGCTCCTGCAGGCAGGGAGCCTGGCTGGGAGTGGGTGAGCTGGCGCCTGGCAGGAGGGGAGGGGTCTTCTCCTGATGGAGGATGGACGTCATATTCCATAGGAGAAGAAGAACAGCCACGTTAAAGAGAGGAAGAGAACACAGAAAAGCCCCAAAGGTGATGATTGTATTAGGACTTCCTGCCCCTGCTGTGTGACCTTGGACAAATTACTGTACCTCTTTTGGTTTTCACACACCTCATTTGTAACATATGGTAATAACCTACCTCAGAAGACTGCTGTGGGTCCTGAGAATATAATGACTGAGAGAACAGGTATCACAGTGGTTGGCTCATGCTGGGCCAAACAAGTATTTGTTCTCGTCTCTCCTCTTTCCTTTGACTTTGTCTTCCCTGCTCACCATGTTTTATTTCTCCCCACTGTTACCAGGGAGCACATGTCAGAGACCTCCCCAAACCTCTCTGGCCTATCGCCTTTAGGTGAGGAAGAGCGCACAGAGAAAGTGAAGTCATGGGAGGATGTGGTGAAGAAGGGGGAAGAACATAATCATATTTGTTTCAATCTTTTTGGGAGTGGGGCTTTACCTCTCTCCTGGAAATAGTCGTTATTTGCAGCTGAGTGACACCCCAATGTTGTTTGTACAATGGCGGGGAGCTCAGGGGGTTGGGTTTCCATTCGGGGTGTAAATTGTGGTATTTAGATGCCAGACAACAGGCATCCTGGGAGGCTCTGGCAGTCTGTCAGCTTCTTGGTGAGAATTGTATACTTCAATGTCTTATTTCACCTTTGCCACATTGTCTGGGTTTGTTCTTTGTTTATAATGGGGAGACTGGAGACAGTTGGTTACCTCTTTAGGGGACACATAATGCTTTCCTGGCGACCTCCCAGGCAGAGCAAAAGGGCAGCAGGCACCGAGTGGGAGGGATGAGACCATGCCTGCCCATTCCCCTGAGAGGGTGCATGCTGGTAGCTTTGTGTGGGGATGGGTGCTAATTTCTCTACTATCATGCAAGATCTGGAAACTGAGCCAGTTTCCTTTCCTCTGCTGCTCACTGCTCACATAGCACCTGCAGCCTAAGGACTTCTCAAAAGAGTCTCAAAAATGACCCATGTGGAGATGATCATGGAGCTCGGGGCTGGTTAGGTCAGAGTTACCTTATGAGACTGGCATCCCTTTCCAAAAGCATGAGGCTCTTGCTTACTGCTGTTGTTTGTTGGACCTGGTTAATTTGTCTGCTGGTCAAGATTTAGTCTTGGATGGTTAGTCTAGGAGACCAGGGGACCAGCCCCAGTGAATGATGGCCAGGCAGGCTGGGGTGGACACTGGGAAACCCAGGCAGAGGGAGCTCAGAGGATGGGGGTCTCAGCTGGACTTGAGTAGTTACGTCAGCTTTTCTGGAGGAGGTCATGTCTAAGCTGAGATCTACAGGATGAACTTCAGATTCTGAAGCCAGAGAAGAGAATTCTGAGCAGCAGGAACAGAATGTGCAAAAGGCTATAGAAACACAGGTTCAGGGTGTGGGAGAAGCTACAGGTGCTCATTATGGTCGATGCAGAATATGAAAGGGATGAAAGAGAAGGCTGGAGAGGTCAGCAGGGGCTGGGCCACACGGGGCCTTTGTGCCAACATGGCTGTGCTTCCAGGGTTGAAGACCCCCTCCCTGTCAGCTCCTGCTCAGGATAGAGATGGAATCTAGAAGCACATGGCACATGCTGTGGGTGCCTCAACTGTATCTTCTTGGCACTTGCCACCTCAATGCCCACAGGGACCAGCTATCAACAGTGCCAGCACCTGCGCCACTTCACCTGAGGGTTTCTCTGTCTTCCACACTGATTTTGTGATAATATGTCAGGCTGAAGTGCTGAAACACTAATGTCTCAGGAGCTGTGCTCAACCAGTGACTCTCAGGGGTCAGTGGATAAATACCTCAGCTCCATTGCTACCATGAGTAGCATAACTAGAGTGTATATTGGCACTGGTTTTTAGAGTTTCCCCTCTCGGATGAACCTCCAGTTGTCCAAACTTGGACATTGAGATATTCTTGGTCCAAATGTGGCCATAAGGCAAATCTAGCTGCACAGGCAGCTGGCATTATAGATATCATGTGAGACCACAAGGCCAGATAAAACTTGTAGAAAACTTGGAGACTGGATTTTGGGACATCTTAAGGTTTCTCCCATGTAGATCACTGGTTATCACTGGCAAGAATTCTTGTTGCATATAGTTAATATTGAAATATCTGGGAAAGATGTGGTGTGGGAGGCTTTTAAGACTGTTTCTAACACAATTTTACCCACTTAGTTTCCAACCTTAGAATATAAACTCCTACAGGTAGAGATCTTTGTGGTCTATTTTTTTTTAAATTTTGGTATCATTAATCTACAATTACAGAAAGAACATTATGTTTACTAGGTTCCCCCCTTCACCAAGTCCCCCCCACATACCCCTTCACAGTCACTGTTCATCTGCGTAGTAAGATGATGTAAAATCACTACTTGTCCTCTCTGTGTTGCGCAGCCCTCCCCGTGTCCCCCACGCACTATACATGCTAATCGTAATGCCTCTTTCTTTATCCCTGCCCTTATCCCTCCCTTCCCACCCATCCTCCCCAGTCCCTTTCCCTTTGGTACCTGTTAGTCCATTCTTGGGTTCTGTGATTCTGCTGCTGTTTTGTTCCTTCAGTTTTCCATTGTTCTTATACTCCACATATGAGTGAAATCATTTGGTACTTGTCCTTCTCCACCTGGCTTATTTCACTGAGCATAATACCCTCTAGCTCCATCCATGTTGTTGCGAATGGTAGGATCTGTTTTTTTCTTATGGCTGTGTAATATTCCATTGTGTATATGTACCACATCTTCTTTATCCATTCATCTACTGATGGACATTTAGGTTGCTTCCACATCTTGGCTATTGTAAACAGTGCAGTGATAAACATAGGGGTGCATCTGTCTTTTTCAAACTGGAGTGCTGCATTCTTAGGGTAAATTCCTAGAAGTGGAATTCTTGGGTCAAATGGTATTTCTATTTTGAGCATTCTGAGGAACTTCCATACTGCTTTCCACAATGGTTGAACTAATTTGTATTCCCACCAGCAGTGTAGGAGGGTTCCCCTTTCTCCACAACCTCGCCAACATTTGTTGTTGTTTGTCTTTTTGATGATGGCAATCCTTACTGGTGTGAGGTGATATCTCATTGTGGTTTTAATTTGCATTTCTCTGATGATTAGCAATGTGGAACATCTTTTCATGTGCCTGTTGGCCATCTGGATTTCTTCTTTAGAGAACTGTCTATTCAGCTCCTCTGCCCATTTTTTAATTGGATCATTTGCTTTTTGTTTGTTGAGGTGTGTGAACTCTTTATATATTTTGGATGTCAATCCTTTATTGGATCTGTCATTTATGAATATGTTCTCCCATACTGTAGGATACCTTTTTGTTCTATTGATGGTGTCCTTTGCTGTACAGAAGCTTTTCAGCTTGATATAGTCCCACTTGTTCATTTTAGCCTTTGTTTCCCTTGCCCAGGGAGATATGTTCATGAAGAAGTCACTCATGTTTATGTCCATGAGATTTTTGCCTATGTTTTTTTCTTAGAGTTTTATGGTTTCATGACTTACATTCAGGTCTTTGATCCATTTGGAGTTTACTTTTGTGTATGGGGTTAGACAGTGATCCCGTTTCATTCTCTTACATGTAGCTGTCCAGTTTTGCCAGCACCATCTGTTGAAGAGACTTTCATTTCCCCATTGTATGTCCATGGCTCCTTTATCAAACATTAATTGGCCATATATGTTTGGGTTAATGTCTGGAGTCTCTATTCTGTTCCATTGGTCTATGGCTCTGTTCTTGTGCCAGTACCAAATTGCCTTGATTACTGTGGCTTTGTAGTAGAGCTTGAAGTTGGGGAGCGAGATCCCCCCCACTTTATTCTTCCTTCTCAGGATAGCGTTGGCTATTTGGGGTCTTTGACGGTTCCATATGAATTTTTGAACTATTTGATCCAGTTCGTTGAAGAATGCTGTTGGTAATTTGATAGGGATTGCATCAAATCTGTATATTGCTTTGGGCAGGATGGCCATTTTGACGATATTAATACTTCCTAGCCAGGAGCATGGGATGAGTTTCCATTTGTTAGTGACCTCTTTAATTTCTCTTAAGAGTGTCTTGTAGTTTTCAGAGTATAGATCTTTCACTTCCTTGGTTAGGTTTATTCCTAGGTATTTTATTCTTTTTGATGCTATTGTGAATGGAATTGTTTTCCTGATTTCTCTTTCTATTAGTTCATTGTTAGTGTATAGGAAAGCTATAGATTTCTGTGTGTTAATTTTGTATCCTGCAACTTTGCTGAATTCTGATATTAGTTCTAGTAGTTTTGGAGTGGAGTCTTTAGGGTTCTTTATGTACAATATCATGTCATCTGCAAATAGTGACAGTTTAACTTCTTCTTTACCAATCTGGATTCCTTGTATTTCTTTGTTTTGTCTGATTGCCATGGCTAGGACCTCCATTACCACGTTGAATAACAGTGGGGAGAGTGGGCATCCCTGTCTTGTTACCAATGTCAGAGGAAAAGCTTTCAGCCTCTCGTTGTTCAGTATGATGTTAGCTGTGGGTTTATCATATATGGCCTTTATTATGTTGAGGTACTTGCCCTCTATGCCATTTTGTTGAGAGTTTTTATCATGAATGGATGTTGAATTTTGTCGAATGCTTTTTCAGCATCTATGGAGATGATCATGTGATTTTTGTCCTTTTTTTTGTTGATGTGGTGCATGATGTTGATGGACTTTCGAAGGTTGTACCGCCCTTGCATTCCTGGGATGAATCCCACTTGGTCATGGTGTATGATCCTCTTGATGTATTTTTGAATTCGGTTTGCTAATATTTTGTTGAGTATTTTTGCATCTACATTCATCAGGGATATTGGTTTGTAGTTTTCTTTTTAGTGGGTTCTTTGCCTGGTTTTGGTATTAGGGTGATGTTGGCTTCATAGAATGAATTTTGGAGTATTCCCTCCTCTTCTATTTTTTGGAAAACTTTAAGGAGAATGGGTGTTATGTCTTCTATGTATGTTTGATAAAATTCCGAGGTAAATCCATCTGGCCGGGCGTTTTGTTCTTGGGTAGTTTTTTTGATTACCGCTTCAATTTCTTTGCTGGTAATTGGTTTGTTTAGATTTTCTGTTTCTTCCTGGGTCAGTCTTGGAAGGTTGTATTTTTCTATGAAGTTGTCCATTTCTCCTAGGTTTCCCAGCTTGTTAGCATATAGGTTTTCATAGTATTCTCTAATAATTCTTTGTATTTCTGTGGGGTCCGTCATAATTTTTCCTTTCTTGTTTCTGATACTGTTGATTTGTGTTGATTCTCTTTTCCTCTTAATAAGTCTGGCTAGAGGCTTATCTATTTTGTTTATTTTCTCAAAGAACCAGTTCTTGGTTTCATTGATTTTTTTCTATTGTTTTATTCTTCTCAATTTTATTTATTTCTTCTCTGATCTTTATTATGTCCCTCCATCTGCTGATCTTAGGCCTCATTTGCTCTTCTTTTTCCAATTTCGATAATTGTGACATTAGACTATTCATTTGGGATTGTTCTTCCTTCTTTAAATATTCCTGGATTGCTATATACTTTCCTCCTAAGACTGCTTTTGCTGCGTCCCACAGAAGTTGGGGCTTTGTGTTATTGTTGTCATTTGCTTCCATATATTGCTGGATGTCCATTTTAATTTGGTCATTGATTCATTGATCATTTAGGAGCATGTTGTTAAGCCTCCATGTGTTTGTGAGCCTTTTTGCTTTCTTTGTACAATTTATTTCTAGTTTTATACGTTTGTGGTCTGAAAAGTTGATTGGTAGGATTTCAATCTTTTGGAATTCACTGAGGCTCTTTTTGTGGCCTAGTATGTGGTCTATTCTGGAGAATGTTCCATGTGCACTTGAGAAGAATGTGTATCCTGTTGCTTTTGGATGTAGAGTTCTATAGATGTCTATTAGGTCCATCTGTTCTAGTATGTTGTTCAGTGCCTCTGTGTCCTTACTTATTTTCTGTCTGGTGGATCTGTCTGTTGGGGTGAGTGGTGTGTTAAAGTCTCTCAAAATGAATGCCTTGCATTCTGTTTCCTCCTTTAGTTCTGTTAGTATTTGTTTCACATATGCTGGTGCTCCTGTATTGGGTGCATATATGTTTATAATGGTTATATCCTCTTGTTGGACTGAGCCCTTTATCATTATGTAATATCCTTCTTTATCTCTTGTTACTTTCTTTATTTTGAGGTCTATTTTGCCTGTACTAGTATTGCATCACCTGCTTTTTTCTCTCTGTTGTTTGCATGAAATATCTTTCTCCAACCCTTTTTTAATCTGTGCATATCTTTGGGTTTGAGGTGAGTCTCTTGTAAGCAACATATAGATGGGTCTTGCTTTTTTATCCATTGTATTACTCTGTGTCTTTTGATTGGTGCATTAAGTCCATTTACATTCAGGGTGATTACTGAAAGATATATTCTTATTGCCATTGCAGGCTTTAGATTTGTGGTTACCAAAGGTTCAAGGTTAGCTTGTTTACTACCTTCTTGTTTGACCTCACTTGCTTATTAAGCTGTTATAAACACAGTCTTATGATTATTTCTTTCCCTTCTTTTTCCTCCTCCTCCATTCTTCATATGTTGGGTGTTTTGTTCTGTGCTCTTTTTAGGAGTGCTCCCATCTAGAGCAGTCCCTCTAAGATACCCTGTAGAGGTGGTTTGTGGGAGACAAATTCCCTCAACTTTTGCTTGTCTGGAAATTGTTTAATCCTTCCTTCATATTTAAATGATAATCGTGCTGGGTACAGTATCCTTCGTTCAAGGCCCTTCTGTTTCATTGCATTAAATATATCATGCCATTCTCTTCTGGCCTGTAAGGTTTTTGTTGAGAAGTCTGTTGATAGCCTGATAGGTTTTCCTTTGTAGGTGACCTTTTTCCTCTCTCTGGCTGCCTTTAATACTCTGTCCCTGTCCTTGATCTTTGCCATTTTAATTATCATGTATCTTGGTGTTGACCTCTTTGGATCCCATCTGTGGGGAGTTCCATGTGCCTCTGTAGTCTGAGCAACTATTTCCTCCCCCAGTTTGGGGAAGTTCTCAGCAATTATTTCTTCTAAGATACTTTCCATCTCTTTTCCTCTCTCTTCTTCTTCTGGTACCCCTATAATATGGATATTGTTCCTTTTGGATTGGTCACACAGTTCTCTTAACATTGTTTCATTCCTGGAGATCCTTTTATCTCTCTCTGCATCAGCTTCTATGCGTTCCTGTTCTCTGGTTTCTATTCCATCAATGGCCTCTTGCATCTTATCCATTCTGCTTATAAATCCTTCCAGAGGTTGTTTCATTTCTGTAATCTCCCTCCTTATGTCATCCCTTAGCTCTTGTATATTTCTCTGCAGCTCTGTCAGCATGTTTATGATTTTTATTTTGAATTCTTTTTCAGGGAGACTGGTTAGGTCTGCCTCTGCAGATCCTTTCTCAGGTGTAACTATCTTGGTCTGGACCAGATTTTTTTGCCTTTTCATGGTGATTGCACTGGCTGTAGGCAGGTTGAGGGTGTGTCAGCTGGGAGAAGAAAGTCCTTTCCTGCTTGCTGGATGCCTTGCCCTTCTCTGCTGCCTGTGACGGGTACCTGCACTCCTGGAGCAGCCACCGGGTTAATCTACTAAGCTGCTGTGGGCAGGATGTCCATCAGAGCAGCGTGGAGCCCTGCAGGGAGTGGCAGGCATGCCAGGTGCGCTCCTCCATGCTAGCGGCGACCCTGCCAGGCAGCTGTGTGGCAGCAGCAGTCTTTGGATCTGGCCGAGGCAGCTGTGCATTGGGCTGGGATTCTGGTTGGCTCCTGGGGCGTGCCTGCTCCCTCTGGCTCCACTGCTCGTGTGCACGGGGCTTTTCCATGCAGGCTTCTACCGGGCTCTGGCTTCACTGCCACCGGTGTGCGTGAGCCACGCCCGGGCTGTTCGGTCGTGCTGCTGCGGGCTAGCCCTGTGGCGCACAGATCTGCTCTCGGTTCCTTCTAGCTCCTCTGCCCCCTGTGCGTGCTACCACTCTTCTGCTACTGGGCCCATATGTCGGGGTCTGCGCCAGTTGAAGGAACGACTGGCAGGCTGCCTAGTCCTGTGAGGGGCTTCAGAGCTGCACTGCCTCTGTTTAGGGCGCCTAAGTTTCCCCGGTATTTCCAGCTGCCGGAACAACTTCGGCCAGCTATGTTGTCCCTGTCTCTTTAAGACTTGCAGAAAGCACTCGCTTTTCTTTTGTCTCAGGGGCGCCAGTTGCGGGGAACTGCCCACAGGTTTTGCTTTTCCATTTCTCTAATATTCAGCACCCCATGCACCTTGTGTCTGCGTTCTGGATGCGGATTTCTAAAGCTGGTTGTTTAGCATTCTTGCGCTTTCACACCCTCCCCGTTCTGACTCCTTTCTTCCCGCTGGGTTTTGGGGTGGGGGAGTGTTCAGGTCCCGCCTGGCGGCAGCTTGTATCTTACCCTCTTCATGTAATGCTGAGTTCTCACATATGTAGATGTATCCTGGCTGTTGTACTGCATCCACTGGTGTCTCTTTTAGGAATAGTTGTATTTATTGTATTTTCATAAATATATGTTTTGGGGAGGAAATTTCCTCTGAACTACTCACACCGCCATCTTGTCTAAGGAATCCTTTGTGGTCTATTTTGCAAAACACTCAGAAAATATGGAGGCTCAGTAAATCCTTGTCACAGATACTCAGAATTTTCCTGGGATCTAGTTTAGAGTTTGTGACCACAAGGTTTTTGCTGCATTTATTCATTATAGGTGAGTGTTCTCCCTTTATGGGCAGCCACATCTTCCAAACATATTTGAAAGAAGGGAAGATCTGATGAAGCTTCATGAAGAGATCTATATTCAATGAATAGCCCCTAGAATAAGGCCTAGAATTTCTACCTAAAGGTTTTTCCCCCCTCTAATTAGGATAATGTTTTTGTTTCCCAGCAGAAAGAAACATAAACCACATCTCCCTCATCAGCAATGGTAGAGACTGCCAGGCTATGCGTGGGGATTAGGTGCCCGTTCAGAGTTTGCCATTGTCAGCATGAGACACTACGGAAAAACTTTCCCAGCTCATGGTTTCCTCACTGATGAAATGAAGTATGGTATAATGAAGATGGCCACAGATTCTTCGCTTCTCTTCCCATTGAGAAGTGGCAGCTGATTCCACTCCTGAATCTGGGCTGGCCTGAGTCACGTGCTTGACCAGTGCAGTGTGGCTGGGACTTCCAAGAGGATCTTAAGGAGGCTTGCTGCTTCTGTGTGGGCCTGTTAGGATGCTTGCTCGTGAGGCACTGCCTCCTGTAGCCCAGCTGCCATACCGGGACAGGGCCCAAGCCACATGGAGAAGCCACGTGTGGGCACTCCGGTCTCCAGCCCCAGCTGAGCTTCCAGCCACAGAGGGACCCACCCACCTGCCCTGGGTGGGAAGGTGTGTGCATGTTGAGGCCAGTTGAACTTCAGATGGTGCACCCTCCCCCCAACATCTGATTGTAACATTGTGAGAGGCTCTGTGAGAACCTCCAGCTGAGTCCAGTAAGCCCACTGGATGATGAGAGAGAAAGAGTTATTGTTTTAAGCCAGTTTCTAGAGTAGTCAGTTAGGCAGCAACAGTTGGCTGGAACATAAGGGATTCATACAGATGTCCTTTCTGGGGCCATCAAGCTGTCATAAGTGCTGTGACTGCAGTGATGAACTGTCCCTCAAAAGCAAGGTAAAAGCCTGAGTGTACCGATGACCAGCCGAGTGGATTCGAGAGGGTGATATGAAGGTGTCATCTAGCCATGGTCTTGGCACAGACAGAGAATGATGGAGGCATGGGTGTTTCTCAAACGCAGAAAGGGCACTATTCTAGGGGTGGGGACATCTTCCTCACATCAGTAGTGAGTTGTAATATGCAAAGATTGGGGAGGAATGACCATCTCCTGCTCTTATCCAAACCTGATCAGGGAGGATCTAGATTAGATCTGCCCAAAAGCTGACAACTACAGGCTCCTCCAGAATGTCAGCATGTGGAGGGCAGACCGGTTCTCCTTAGCCCTCCTGTGGTAGGGGCTGGGAGAAGAAGGCCGAGGAAGGAACACAACCTAACAGCAGCAGGCCCTCCATGTCACTGTTTAGCGGCCTTCCTAACCCTCCTCCTTACTGACAGGACCTTGGTGTACCAGGTGCGTGTGTACGTGTGTATCTGTGTCCCAGCTAAATGAGCCCAATGGAAAAGCTACATTTCCCAGTTCCCTTGCAGTGGGTAGTGTCCATTCAACACAGATCTGGTCAGAGAGATGTAAGTAGAACTCTGAAAAGTCAAAGTGGTGCAGATTTGCTTGGCATGTGCTGCTTGCCCCTTGCCCACCACTGTGGCTGCACAATTGGATTTCTCACAAGCTGGTGTCGAGACCACACTATGAGAACCACCGCTCAGCTGCCCTAAGGAATGGGATGGAAACTCATGTGTGAGTGGGTTTTGATTCCTTTCAGTCCCCAGAACAGCTGGAGGGTGTCCAGAGGCAGGGGTGAACCTGAATGACTGGAGCTGTGACCGGAAGCCTAGAGGGAACTGGACGCCACCACCGACTGTCGCTGCTGGAATAAACAACATGTGCCTTTTGTTCTTCAGGAAAGGTGGGGACGTGACTAGATAAGGGTGTCCTCCCCCATGGCACGTCCACATGTCTCCCACTCAGGCCTGCTCCCCATCAGCGTCCAGCTGGCCCTCACCTGCCCTGGGTCTGTGGCCTGGGCTGTGCGAGGGCTTCTGGATCTCAGGCATGTTTTATCCATCACAGCTTGGTTGTTACCATACACTGTTTATTTTTCTTCAAAAAAAGATGCAAGCTGTGTGCCTCCAAATGCTGGAAGCTCAGAGTATTCCATTTGTTTGTGAAGAGACAGACTGGATGGCACAATTTCAATCAAACTATGAAATGCAGCCTGGCATGCCTGCAGAAAAAGGGGAAATAATAACATTGCGTGCTCTTCTTTCCGAGAAGACTGAGAACTATGCAGAGCCAATTAACACATCAGTCCCGGGAAGGTGCCCTGGTGGACGTGTTCCACCAGTGACGGCGATCAGGACACTCAGAAACGGCCTTTCTTTTCCTGGGGACAGGTGGGGCCTGTAACACATGCTGCCCCCCATTGATTTACTTTGGGTCACCTGGCGTGTAACCTTTCGGTTCCCAAATGGAAATGGTCTCTCCCCCGACTACTTGCAAAAGTAATAAATGATCATTTAAATTTTTTCAGGAAACAGAAAAAGAAAGAGCTGTAGTTTCTCCTGTCTATATCTATCTGCCTGTCTGTATATAACCTACCTTTCTCACCTGTGGGTTCACAAATATAGGTCCAGGTCTCTAATGTTGTGGCTGAACGTCATTCTACCATCTGGCTAAGTCAGCCCCCAAGTGTGGGACAGTTGGGTGGGTCTCCGCTGGGTTTCCTTTGGTAAACTGCTGCATTGGTTGTCCTTATCCATACATCTTAGTGCCTCTGTTTTCTGATTTGTGTTGGCTAACCTTCTAGCAGTGGAATCGCTGTGGAAATGCTTGACGTTCCTTCCTGCACTGCTCTCCCTAAAGTCTGTGCAAATGACACCACCGGCCTCACACCCACTGCCACTAGAGCACAGTGCTGTGGCACTTCCTGGGGTCACCTTCTTTAGATTTCTGAATGATTAGCCTATCTTGTCATGGGAAATCTTTATGCAATAAAGATTTTAGTGTTTCCTTATTATTATAAATGGTTGTTACAGTAAGCATTTTATCATAATAGTACTGATTTGGCTCTTTTCTTATGTCAGCTTTTTGTTATAAAGACCTTTAAACTATGAGATAAGTTGAAATAATAGTACAATGAACACCCACATACCCTCCATCTAGATTCAATTATTTAATTTTGACTCTATATGATTCCTCTCTAGCTATATGAGTGTATTTAAATTTCCTTAACTGCAGTACTGTTATCACACCTAAGAAAGTTATCAATAATTTCATAATATAATTTAATGTGTAGTCCATATTTGATTAATGCAGTATGTATAAAGTATTATTTCAGGACAACAGCTGCTATATAATCCATAGAGATAATATTTGGGGCTCCCAAACCTGGTTTATGCATCACAATCACCTGGGGCTATGTCTTAACAGGTGCTGTGGATTGAATGCAAACTTCTTCAAGGAATTTCAAGGGTAGGATTTTTTTTTAAATTGGAAGTTGTCCTGCAAGTCAGCAAACTTATCCAGAGATGAGGTACTGAGGGGCCCCTGGTGCAGGGATGGTGTCAGGGCAAAAAGGAGAAATGTGGCCACCTAGGCAGGGGCACTAAATGCCCCTCGTGCCACCGCTGTTAGGATTAGCTCAGCACAAAGAAAATGAGCAGCGAACCAACAAGTTTTCAGAAGATGTGATTTCGGTGTCGGGGGCTGGAGAGAGTGACGGTACAAGTCCCTTTGGCCCCTGACAACACCTTGTCATGTCATTTCTGCAGGGCGGTTGGGTGTACCTGTAACGAGGGGCTGGGCATGCTGGTTGCTCAGCACCTGCTTCCTGCACTCTGTGCCCTGTTTCTGGAGTACTGCAGGAAAAAACTAAACAAATATTTGGTCTGAAGTTACCTCAGTGCCCCATTGCCAGGCCAGTCCACTTCCTTTAGAACCTGGAGCCACCATGGCTTTCCACAGTGACGGTTAATGAACTGGGACTTAAGAAATAGGCAATAAACTTTCTGGCCTGCTTAACCAAATATGGACTCTCTGTACTGACTGCAATAATGTTTTAGTTTGCCACTTTTTATTAGCTCTCAGCTAAAGGCCACGCTCCTTGAGCCCCCATGGCCTTCTTGGGAGCAGTGAAAATCCCAGACTCGTATTTGCCTTCTGAGCATCTCAAATGTCCTCCAACACTTTTTCAACAGTAGCTCAAAACCATGGAAAATGAGTTTTCAGTAATGGCAATGGTTTGTTGTCTTCCATCTTACAAATGCAATCTTTTCCCTTTTGTATTGGTTTGGATTTATATTAACTTAAGGAAGCTGGCAGGGTGTATTTTAATGAGACTGGTGATTAAAATCTGAAAAAGATAAAATCCCCTTGTCATCACATAACACAGAATAAAGTGGGAATGCTTCTGAGTGTTGGATTTCTGCTCTGTTGCCAGACTGCAGCTTCATTTTGAAACATCGTTACATTAGGTTTGAAATCAGTAATTTGTTGGTGAGTGGCAAAAATCTGTTACTCGCAACAGAAGAGAGAGGGAGGGAGGTGTGTGTGGCAGGGCATCAGGCATCAGGCACTCAGATGTCAGTCTCAGTTTAGTTCTTCTGAAGCCACTGAGCCACTCTGGGGCTCAGCTTCCCCAAATCCTCTTTTTCTCTGACCTTGGACATCCCCCTCTAGGTTTGGGACTTTGTGAGCACAAATGAGCAATAAAAACTGGGCTATTGCAATTTTATTGCGTTTACTGGGACGGTGAACTTAGATTCCACACTTATCCCATGCTTGCCTTAGAACTATTATATGAATTTTATATTTAACTGTTATAGAAGGAACACTTATGAATAAATGGTGTCTGTAAAATGTATCCACTGCAACCAGACTATGAAAGAAAGCTGTTATTTTTCAGGTTTTTCTGAGAATTATTTTATGTGCAAACCCTCATTCTCCCATACAGAAAATAGAAATGCTTCAGTATCTCCCTAGACTACCTGAGACTATCAGCATCCATCCATGCACCCATCTATCCATCCATCCACCACCCATCCATCTGTCCATTTTATCATTATGTCTACTTCTTTTAGCACCTACTGTGTTAACCATGGTTTTATCTTCTGTAAATTTGATGCTCTAATATCAGCCCTGCATGCATATGTAGACAGAGATTGTTCTGGATGACCTGACCATGTACCTGGGTCCCCTTGCCTTGGCGTCCCGTCTCCCTTGTTGTTTCCCATGTCCCCCAGAGGCATCCTCCCGCTAGAGCTGGGATTTTCAAATACAGAATCCAGAGTCTACACCCCCAACTACCTCCCTTACCAGATTCTCACACTTGACGCCACTATCCACCTTCCCTATCACTCCAGGGCCAGAGGCCAGCCAGCTAGGAACAGCCCCTTTGCCCCGGGCCCTCTGAAATTATTCAAACAAGCCAATCCTAGTCCTGTTTACTCTGCCTCACCGATCCCTCCCTGGGGAAACCACAGGAAAGGCTCTTGCCCAGGTTGCCCCATCACTGCCCCTGCCCCGACCGCCTCTCCTCCCCCCGTGGCATGCGGCGCCCTCCTCTCTTGGGAACTGTGAGTAAGGGAAAGTAATGGAAAAGTTCCTTTTCAAGGGCAGTCCTCTCCTGATCTCCTGGCTTTAATATACCTGACTAATATTAAAACCGATTAAAATGCCTATAAAAGGCATTATGCCAGGCACTACAATGTGAAAATGAGCAAAATAGAGGCCTTACTTTAAGGATCCTTATAGTTTGGATGTAGACAGACAAGCAAACAGATGAACAACACAGGCTGGGTGGGAAAGAGCTAGATTTGTAATTGTGCTGTGAACTCCAAGGGAAGGTGGGGAGGTTGGTTTAAGGCCAGATCTTGAAAAATGAGCAGGAGAAAGCCACATGTAGTGGCGCAGAGCTGGAGCAGGCATAGTGGAGGGAAGAAGGAGCAAGGAGCCTGGTGTAGAGGAATGCAGGCTGGGGGATGGCAGGAGGCTGTACTGAGGATCATGCACATTAATCTCTGAGTGATGAGGAGCCAATGGAGGCTTATAAGCAGGTGACATGATCAAATGTCTCCTGAAGGCAAGACCGGGTCAGTGAGATGAGGAGTGGGCTCTCTTATGTTGCCTGTACGGGAATTAAAGAGTGAATTAAAGCAATGGCAGGGGAGACAGATGCAAGAATCATTTTGGGGGCTTGGAAATCAGGCCTTGGTGACTGAAAGAATATGAGTCCCCTGAACGGCTGTGCATGGACTGTGGGTAGGGATGTGAGGCTGCTAAGTGAGATGCGCACGGAGGGGGCTGCTGGAATGGAAGGGGCAGGGGAAGGGAGGGTAACATGCTCATGGAACATTCACGGGAGGGCAAAGGAGTGGCCTGTGGCTGTGGTGTAGCTCCTAACTGATCCAAGGAGGGGCCGTGAGATGGCCTGGAGAGGAAGCCCACCCAGAAACCTGGGGAAGCCGATCTGGAATCCATCTGGGGTCATCCCAGCCTCTTCGGAGGCCTCTCCTCTGCCTCCCTCCCTGGCCCCTTTCCCCTGTGACTGAGTGTCGCAGGCCTGTGGGAGGGAGAGACGGAGGGTGGTCTTGATGGAGTTTGCTGGAGGCCAAGGTAAGAGGTAAAGGAGGAGAGGAGGGAGCCTCAGGAGAGGTGTCAGATATTTGAAGAGACAAGGAAATGGAAAAGGATGGAAAAGAGGGGTTAACTTTGAAGAGGAAGGGGATCTCCTCTTTTAGATGGGAAGGCAGCGGGTGAGAATAGAACAGATGAACAGAGGTGGAGAAAATAATAGGTCTGAACATTTCTCTCTTCAGTGTGAATCCAGAGGCAAGTGGAGGCTGGACATGTCGGGTGGTGCAGGTGTGTCGATGGCACTTTGGGGAGCGGAAGAGGCGCTGTGGAGGCAGCGGTGGGCCTAACAGCTTCCTGTGCGCATGCTGCACACCAAGCCCTGGGGCCCAGAGGCACAGGCCTTGCCCTCATGCATCAGGCAAGGAATGGGCAGCCTCACCCTGGCTGTGGGACAAAGTGGAATGGAGGGTGTGCTCCAACCCTGTGAGCCTGAGCCCCAGGGGAGCAGGACCAGCTTCCCAGAGGGTGCGGCACTTGAGGTTGTCATGAAGGGTGTATAAGTGGCCAACAGGCTGAGAAAGAAGGGGACTGATCCTTAGGTGGCAAATATGGCAATTGGAAATATCAGACCCCCTCCACAGAAAAATAAAAGTAAACTCAAAGGATGGGGTGGGGAGTGAGTTTTAAAACTGCACCTGCAGTTTTTTTCTCCAGCTTTGAGAGTGGAGAGTCTCAGCCAGTTCTAAACAGCCATGAGCATGTTTTTAATTATCACATCGAGTCTTTGATCTGTTTTAATTATTTGTTTACCCATGCAAACACAAATTTGGCTCACTGATGCTGTGTTTAGCCAGCTGTTTTGCTTGGAGGTGCTCACAGGCCATGGATGTTTCCCAAATGAAATATAAATACCCTACCTTTCTATTCAGCTTCATGCATATAGAGGTCGTACTGTGTGTGAGGTAATGGGAAGTGCAGGAATGAATAGGGCCGCTATTTGAGGTTGCCTCAAATGCTTCTGACTGTCTCTCTTTCCTCAGAAGTAGATTCTGGAGGAAGAAGGAAGAAAATATTATAAAAATCCTCATCAACTAAAACCCAATCTACAGAAATATGAACACCTTGCAGGTGGATCAAAACTGGAGAATGGTCACTTAAAAAAGCTTTCTGAGTAGGTCTTATGGAATTCAGGGTGTCAGCATCATAGCTGAAGCTTCTGCATCTTTAGTGTAAAACCTTCAAGAGTAATTCCTGTACAAGTCTTTATGTGTTAGAAAGACTTGAAATTTGGAACAAAAAGCCCTGCCCCAATTCTCAGTTATCCAGAATGCTATATCATCTCAAGAAAAAGGTTTTAAGTGTAGGTCTGGATTTATGTTTCCATCAGGTGAGTTCAAAACAAACAAGACTAACTCTGAGTCTGTAGAGAAATTTAGCCGAGTCTTGGAGTCAGAGTATGGTTATTAGGATGAGGTTGAGTTGGCAGACACTTTTGAATGTCAGGCACTTGATTTTTGGATATCTGAATCAACCATTGAAAAAAGTAAAATAAGTACAACTGATATGCTAAGAAAAGGGAGAAAAATGGAATAACATAAAATGCTGAAAACCAAAAGGAGCAGAAAAAGTGTGGAAGACTACATTATGAATAATGGCAACAAATAGAAAACAGTAACAAATACGGTAGATGTTACTCTAATTGTTTTAGTAACCACTTTGACCATCAGTGGTCTAAATGCATCAATTTAAGGGTAGAGATTGTCAGAGGAGATAAAAAAACAAGGCCCAACTGTATGTTGTCCATAAGGAACTCAAACATAAAAACACATATAGATTAGAAGTAAAGGGGTGGAGAAAGATACACCATGCTAACACCAACTGAATGAAAGCAGAAGTAACGCTATATTAATTTCAGACAGAGCAGACATCAGAGCAAGGAAAGTTGTCAGGGATAAAGAGGGATCTTACACAAAGATAAAAGTCTTAATTACATAATAATCCTTAACATATATGCACCTAAAAGCAGATATCAAACTTTATGGGGCAAAAACTGATGGAAAAATAAGGAGAAATAAATGGACCCGCTATTATAGTTGGAGATTTCACCATCCTTCTATCAGAAATAGACAGATCCAGCAGGTACAAAATCAGGATATCGTTGAGCTCAACAATGGCAGCAGCAGCTGGGTATAATAATCCCTGTAGACTGCTTTATCCAAGAACAGAAGAATATACATTGTTTCAAGATCCCATGGAATAGTCACCAAAATAGACTACATTCTGGAACATATAACATAATTAAACACATTTAAAAGAATAGAAATCATACAATGCCGGCTCTCAGAACCAATGGAATTGAACTAGAAATAAATGCCAGGAATAGTTGGAAAATCTCCCAAATACTTGAAGATAAAACAGCACATTTATAAATACACATTAGACAAAGAATAAATCTCAAGGGAAATTTTAAGACTTTGAACTAAATTAACATTAAAATATAACTTATAAATATTTGTGAGATACAGTGAAAACAGCACATAGAGGGAAATTTATAGTATTGAATGTATATATTAGAAAGGGAGAAAGATAAAAAAATCAATCAGTTTCCACCTTAGGAAACTAGAGAAAGAAGAGCAAATTAAATCCAAAGTAACTAGAAGAAAAGAAATAATAAAAATTAGAGCAGTAATCAATGAAGTTGAAAACAGGATATCAATGAAACCAAAAGCTGGTTATCAATAAAAGCAATAAGCCTCTATCTAGGCTAACTAAGAAAAAAGAGAGAGGATGCAAACTAATAATATGAGAAATGAAAGAGGGGACATCACTACAGATCCTATGAACACTAAAGGGATAATAAAATAATATTATAAACAACTGTATGTGCACAGATTTGATAACCTAGATGAAATGGACCAATTCCTTGAAAGATATAATTTATTGAGATTCATATAAGAAGAAATAGACAATCTAAACAAGCCTATATGTATTAAATAAATGGAATCAATAATTAATATCCTTATACAACAGAAAGCATTATACCCAGATGAGTTTACTGGTGAGTTCTACCAAATATTTAAAGAAGAACTTGTACCCCTTCCCTATAATCTCTTTCAGAGGATAGAATTAGAGGGAATACTTCCTAATTCATTCTATGAGACCAGTATTACTCAAATATTAAAGCCGGACAAGGGTAGTACAAGAAAAGAAAACTACAGGCCAATATTTATCATGAACATAGATGGGAAAATCCTTAACAAAATATTAGCAGATCAAATCCAACAATATATAAAAAGAATTGTACACTATGAGCTCCCTCATGCCACCTTGGCCTACTCCCAAGAGGTGGTACTGCTCTGAAGAGTGAACAGTGCTCTTGAATTCCCAGACCAAGGTCTTGAATCTGAGGACTGGGGACTAATGCTACCTAGTCCAGTGGTTTCTGGAAATTACTATAGATAACTTTTTTGAATGCCTTTAGGATAATTCCTTTTTATTTTGCTACTTCCTTATGCAGACCAAGGGCATGCACATATTTATCAGACATACAAATGTGGCTCCATGGCAGACATTTGATGACTTCTGAGAGTCCCAGTCCTTGGGGTATGTTCTGAAGACATATAACATCTGCAGAATGAAGAGTTCAGATAATCAGGGATTTCACAGATTCTTTTCATTTCTCTGGTTTTTGGAAGGGCTGACTGAGGGTAAGTTGGTAGGGTAAGTTTACATGATTAGGAGATAGAACAGCAATGAGGAGGACTGACATAAAAAGAAATTAAATTAAATATTGTTTTCTAATCTCTGGGAGCCTGCTAGCTTTGACTCATCAATGGCTAATTGGCTCCCAGTCAGAAGATTCTTCAGATACTTTTGTTCAAGCCCTTTTCTCAAATTGTACATTCCTGTAATATGGCCACATATAATATGATCGAGTCCAAATCCCATATGTTGCAAATGGGGAAACTGAGGCCCACAGAGGTCAAGTGACTCTGAAGGATATACAAACTGTTTGTGGCAAAGAAAAGTCTTGAACCCTGGTCTTTAGACACAGTCCTAGTGCTTTAAAAATTACATTTAGTTACTTCCTTAAGCCAATTGGGTATACATGTATATGTTAATTGGGCATAAATAAATTTGGCTCCATATATGGGGGTTAACTTTGGTCTGAAGTATAAAAAGGGAAAGACATTCCTATGGGGATAAGGGTCAGTTGAGTGAAATAGAATGAAATGGACAAAACAGGCATATTCCCAAGGGGTGCTGTGAGAGATGAAACTTCCTTTGCCACATATGTGTCATTGTTTCCATTTGTTCAAAACCTTCATTCATCCTGTGCTCCAGTGATTTAACCATACTAAGGTTGGCTCTATTATCCCATTTCCAGAAAAAGATAAATAGGGCTCAGGAGATTTAAGTAATTGCTTGAGTTTACAAATCTGGCAAATGATAGATTCATTTTTGGAACTCATGCTTTTGAAAGTTTTACAGACAAAATTTTGCAAGCTTCTTTCTTAACGAAAAAGCTGCATATTGGTTACCTGAGAAGAAATGCATCTGAGTTCCCTGGGCTCAGGGTAGGGTCTTCATCTCTCTCCTGCAGATGAGTGACAATAGCTGTCATTTTGTAAAGAGTGACCTGGTAGGTGGTTCACTGCAGGGAACAAAAATGGGTCTCGTGGTCCCATGTGAGGGGGCCTGGGATGACAGTGCTGCTGTGATTTGAGATGAGGAAAGGACTCCAGAGAACCAGGGCCTAGTACGGCAGATCTGAATCTCACTCTGGGACTCATCTTTCACGGCCAGTCAGCCACTGCTCCCGCCTGGCAGATGGGAGCTCTGGGCTCTCACACACAGATCTCACCAAGCCCACTGGAGCTGGACACTTAGCTTTTGATGTTAACACCCCCCCACCCCCCATTTGTTTTGTTTCTCATTTTCCTTTAATACAATTCCAATCCTAGCTTTTAAACACAGCTAGGGGAAGAAGCTTGCCTGTCTCTATAGGAGGAATGGGAAAAGTAGAGGCGGGGTGGCCCAGGGTGGGTTCCAGGAGGAGCCTCGTTACGCCTTTGATCCGTTTTGTGGGACCCAGTCCTGTGGGCTTCCTGGAGCCTGTTCCTCTCTTGCTCAAGCTCCTGGGCTGGGTTTCCAGTTGACTAGAGTGGGAGGCGGCACATGCCAAACCAGGATTTTCCTCCCTGCTGCCCATCTTTAGGTTGGGGGACAGCAAGGTCATCTATGAGTGTTTAGAACTGGAGTTGGCAAATTTTTTCTCTGAAGGGCCAGATAGTAAATATTTTAGGATTTTTGCCCATAAAATCTCTGGCACACTACTCAACTCTGTCATTGTAGGGGGAAAGCAGCCCTAGACAAAATGGCTGTGTTCTAATAAAACTTTATTTATTACAACAGGTGATGGGCTTGATTGGCCCCTGGGTGTGGTTTGCCCACTTCAATCAAGAAGGTAGAGCAAATTAACTAGATGGGAGGAATCCTTTCACAATGTATAGGCATATCAAATCATCTTGATGTACATTTTAAATATCTTACAACTTTATTTGTCAATTATACTCAGTAAAGCTGGAAAAAAGAAGACGGAGCAGCCACAGTCCTCACATGAGCCCCATTGCCGGGTGGAATCATCTCAGACTGATCCGAGACTCCCAAGGACCCCAGAATTTGTATAGCCAAGCACTGCATGTGCCAGCTTGCCCCCTGAAGCCCTGGAGGTGATTGTCTGTCCGCCTAGAGGCTGGGGACCTTGTTTCAGAGCATGGTATTTAAGAAGCCATGGGTGGGCGTACGGACCTGGATGTGTACATGACAATGTCCAGTTTGCCCAGCCTGTTCTCCAGAGCTTGCCAGCTGGGGCTGGGCCAGGTCTGGGGCTGTGTTCAAAGGCAGATAAATGTTCCAGAGACATATTTTGCCAACAGATATATCCCCAGCACACACAGTTCCTGTTACGGTGCACCCTCACGGTGCACTCTTGGAAAACTTACCAGGTTTGAATCTACTGTGAGCCAGTCCAATTTTCAGACACAGAGGAGCCATAGGGAGGTGTGGGGCATGGGCGCTGATGGCCCAGGGGATCCAGGAAGGCCCAGACACCTAGGATGCCAGATAGAGGAGGCTAGGCCCCCGAGCAGAACAGCCGCAGTGTGGAGAGTGGCACAGGAAGAAGAGCTTATTTTTGGCGGGGGTACTGGCTTTATGGAGGAGGCAGTTTGTGGTGGCCCTCAAAGAACGGGTCAGCTTTCAATAAGTGGGGTTAGTGGACAAGGAGTGGGAGTACGTGGGCATGTTTGGCCAACAGCTAGTGGTTTCATTTAGCTTTGAGGCACTGGGGAAGGTGGTATTTTCCAAAGACAATTCTGACAACATTTCCCATGCTTCTCCCTCTTGTCCCCAATTGGGTGGTGGAGTTGAATTCTCCTCCCTTTGAACCACATAGCCAGAGCCCTATATGTAGTCACTAGAATGCAGCAGAAAGTGGTGCTCCAGACTTCTGAGGGCTAGGCCCTCAGAAGATCTGCAGTTCCCACCCTGGGAGCAGGACACTTACCCACGGAGCCCTGACCCCCATGGGAAGCTGGAGCCTGGAGCTGCCCCACTGCGGTGGGCAGGCCTGTCCTCCCAGCCCACTCAGATGACTGCAGCCTCCTGATGCTGGCTCACCCAGCCTCCAAGGCCTCCCAGGTGAGGCCTCGGCCATGGCAAAGCAGAGGTAAGCTGCCCCCATGTACCCTTTCTGGGTCCTGACCCCCAGAATTCATGGGCGTGTTCAAGGACTGTTGTTACCCGCTGAGGTGCGGGACATGCTCCCTGGGAAACTGACAGAAGAGTGTAGGGAAGCTGCTTGGTACAGGCTCTTCTGTGGCCTGGAAGCCAGGTTTAATCACCAGGGAACCTAGGAAGCGGCAGCGGGACCCCACTGGGGATCCCCTGATCTGCTGCAGAGCCCCCTGGAGGGAAGGGCTCCCCTCAGACGGTGCTTTCAGGACAGAGTGGTGAGTGGTGGCTGGAAAGTGGGGTGGAGAAACCCACGAAGGGTTTTTTTGGACTGATTTAGATGAGATGCAACCTCAGGGGAGCTGTGGCCGCAGGAACTGAAAGGAGGGGCTGTGTGGACAATGACGTGGTTCTTTCTCAGCCCCTGGTGGCTGCCAACCCCGATTCAAGATAACTGAAGGCACTTGCAGGGTGTTCTTCAGAACCCAGCAGGCACTCTTATAAAAGCAGGACCTTGTGCTTAGAATAGGCCTGGGGTTCCTCACGGACGGTGGAGTGATAGAACGCAGAGCTGGTTGCTGGTGAGACTGTGGTACCTGGGGGTGAGTGGGGCACCAAGAGGAGCTGTGTCAGTGGCCTGTGTGGTCGGCAGGCTTTGATGTGCAAGGGACACAAGGGGCAACAGCCGTGACAGATCTGAGGTGACAGGCAGGCAGCAGTCTCCCTAAAGCCCTAAGTGAGCTTGGCCTGCCTTACAGCCCTTCCTTGTGGGCTGCCACTGTGGGGCTATTTCAGGGCAGGAGCCCTGTTGTGGACGCGTTGTCTTTGTTACTGAGCATGGATTGCGTAATTCCTCAGTTCTTGTCTGCTCGAAGGAATGAATTCAGTCCAGAGACCCAAAAGAGAGTTAAAGCTGCCAAGGTTTATTTTTACTTTTATTTATTTTTTATTTCTCAAAGCGAAAGGAAATTATGCTCCAGAGACAGAAGAGGTTGCTGACCTGAGGGTGGGTAGCAGCCCACCGGGTTTTACATTGTGTGTTTTTAATATGGCTTTATTTGATTCTTCCCTCCCATTTTGTCATTCTTACCTCAGCCTTTGGGTCCGCCTGGGCTCCTCCCCTTCAGCCTCTTTGTGCACGTTTGTGCAGGGCATCTTCCCATGAGCACCTCCATGAAAAACCACGGCAGCCTCGAGGTTATTAGCAGACAAGGTTCTCTTCAAGTGAGCATGCTCCAAACTGGGGAAGGTCTGAGGGGCCCGTATCTTTTGCTTATCAGTTGGTGTCGAACTCAAAAAGGCATTGGTCTAAGGGAGACAAGGTGGTCCTTGGGCAGAGACTGTGTGGTCTGCCACCTGTCTCCCCTCCTTCTCATGTCCACCGAGTGGCCTACTCTAACCCTGTCATGGACGTCCTGCCTTTTCTTTCTCAGTCCAGATGCCTCAGTGTCTTAAATTCATACTGTGGTGTGACTGCCTGACACAAGAGCCTTTCCCGAGTGCGATTCCGTAGCGAAGAGCACTGGGCCACCTGAAATTATTGGGTTGCTGAAAGAGATAAGATGGGAGGGAGAGGAAAGGGTACAGAAAGTAGAGGTTGGGAGGTGGCTATCAGGGCTCCCTGGCCTCAAGCCTGTGGTCACATCCAGGTTTGCCTACAGCTAGAGCTTTTCCACCAGCACGACCCACTGCCCGTGGCCATTGTGGGTCCTGACTGGTTGAGTGTCTGTTCTACCTTGTCAGGCATCTACGCTGAAGGTTGAGCTTGTGCCTTATGATTGGTTAGGTATCCGTTCTGACTGGGTGTTGTGAAGGGCACCCAAGGAGGCTAGACCTTGGCCCTGGGAACAATTCCAGGCCCCAAGTGTGGAAGATAAACACAGGCTGGTGGTGCAGTCCTGTCACCTGTCTGGGGCCCGAGTCATGGGGTCTGACCGCCTTATGTGTGAAACCTGTGAGCTCTCCATGACCCTTTCATTCCCGGGAACTCTCTTCTTCCCTCTTATGGTCCTCGAAGGCACTTGTCCCCCTCTCTTTCCTTAGCATAACCCTAGTGTCAGGGACCGTGGAGTCCCACCCAGGAGCCACTCGCTCTCCTCATCCTCAAACGCCCTGGGAGCCCACTTCCAGCTGCAAATGCATGTGGACTCTGCCTTCCTTGGGCACTGCTGATGCTTGGCCGCTCACAGGACAGGCAGAAATGCTGGGCCATTAATGTTCCTCAAGGAGCAGCCCTCAGCCAATGATGGACGTGATGTGGTGGATGAATCTCCCAACACGTAGCCTCTTTATTGGTGTATCATCTATACTACCTCCCAGGGAGCCCCTCCCTCCAGGAGTGCACCCCAGTTGCCCGTGTTGGGAAGCTGCCAATTCCCGCCCTGCCCTCACTCCCCATACTCCCACAGTGCCTCCTGACATGGCCTCTGTGAGTGCTGACATCCTTGTCTCAGGGTCTGTTTTGGAGGCTCCCAAGCTCAGAGGCCCTCCCAAGGGCACAGTGTTTCAGAGAAACAAGAGGCAAATGGGGGACAGGCGAGTCCTGCTCTTTTCCCTGTAATACGGCCCCTCTCTGAAGTCAGGGAGCAAGAAAGGTGTGGCTGCCTTCTTGGTTCTCAAGGGGAACAGCACAGTTAAAGCCAAACACAAGCTGATAATGCAACAAATGGTCTTGTCTCAAATTCAGCCATCCCTGATGTCAGCCACTCCCAGACTTTCTTGTTAGGCAAGCTAGTAAGTTCTTTCAGTGTGTGAGTCTGTGTGTTACTCTGAGTTTGGTTTCTAAGACCTGCAGCCAGAAAAGTCCTGCTTCACTGAAGTTCTCGGCCGAAACACCTCAGAGGAGCCTCCTCAGGTCACCTTGTGTTATGGTGTAAATATCTGTGCCACCCCACCCCCTCCAAATTCATATGGTGAAATCCTAATTCTCCTATGTGCTGGGATTAGGAGGTGGGCCTTTGGGTGATGATTAAGTTGTGAGGGTGGAGCCTCATGATTGGCATTAGTATCCTTACAAAGGAGATGCCAGAGAGCTCCCTCACCCCCTTCACCACATGCAGACCCAGTGAGAATTTGGCCAGTTATAAGCCAGAAGAGGGTTCGCACCAGAACCCAACTGTACTGTCACTCTGATCTTGGACTTCCAGCCTTTGAACCATGAGAAATAAACTTCTGCTGTTTATAAGCAAAAAAAAAAAAAAAATTTCTTTTTCTTCCCTTTCCCAGCACCAACACTAGTTCCCTGTGGTCATGAATTTATTCCATCTTTGAAGACATCGCTTTCCCAGCGACTAGTGTGAAGAGCACAATCCTTTGCATCCTCAGAATCTCTTCCCTCTAATGCTTAGAAGACATTAAAGCAAGATCTAAGCATCTGCTGTAAACACACCTCAGCAGGTACCTCAGCCCCCAGCAAGGACTCCTCTCCAGCTGACATGCTGTTCACTGGGAGCACTGAGCCATCGACTCGCTTTGTGGGGAGGGCCACACTGCTTTGTGGGATCTGCGTTTGATGGAGACAAAGGAGTTTGTCTTCAATTGGCTTCTCTAAACCTCCCTGAAGCTTTGAAGTCAGAACTCGAAGCAGGAAGGGTGGGGGAAAAAGAAGGCTCCAAGGCTAGGAAAACCACGCAGATCTGAACTGATCCTCCATGACGAGTTTGGAAACCCATTTGAAAAAACAGAACCCTCCTTATCGTATAGCAGGAATTCAGAGTGACTCCTTTTGACACTTCCCTTTGGGGGCATTGTGTCCTGTCAAGAGTGCAGGAGGCTGTAAAGCAAATGCCCCCTTGTTGGAGGTCAGCAGACACTCCAGAGGGATGAGAAAGTATGTGTAGAGCTTGTGCCTATGCACAGCTCATTCTAGCTCAGGTTAAACGAGGTTCCTCAGTTTTGCCCACTGCTCTTCCTCTTCTGACTCATGATATGCAAGCTCCTCTCCCCAAACCCAAGGGAACCAAGAATGAACACTTTCTCCTTACTTGTTCCATTTCCTTTTCTTTTATTGTCTCTTTCCTTCACTTCCTCCTTTTCTTTCCATTTTCCCTCTGTATCATTTGCTACTGGGTGGCTTAAACACAGAAACGTGTTTTCTCATGGCTCTGGAAGCTGGAAGTCCAAGATCAAGGTGTGGGCAGGGTTGCTCTCTCCTGCGGTCTCTCCCCTTGGCTTGTAGGCAGCTGCCTTCTTGCTGTGTCCTCGCGTTGCTTTTCCCCTGCCCACACAGCCCTCGTGTCTTCCTCTTCTTATGAGGGCATCAGTCCTCTTGGATTAGGGCCAACCCTATGACCTCCTTTAACCTTAATTACTGTGTGAAGTGTCCTATCTTCACCTATGGTCACATTAGGAGGTATGGCAGGTTAGTGCATCAGTATATGAATTTTGAAGGGGCACATTTCAGCCATAGCACCCTTTTCTCCACTTCTGGCCCCAGAAATGGTCTTGCTTAATCAAGTTAATCGGTTCAAATCTTGGTGTTACCACTTATAAGCAAAATGACCTGGATGACTTGCCTGACCTCTTTGAGCTTCAGTTGTATTATCCATAAAATGGGAATACTCGCACTTCATGGTGGTGGTGTGAGGATAAGGGGATGCAGACCTACCCCAGACCTACCCAGAGAGCACTAGGGTAAGCTGCTCACTGACCCCATTCCCCTTTTCTCCTCCCTCTCACCCACCTTCCCACTCTGTGGCTTAGCCAGAATAACTGGCTGCCTCTATAGAAGTTGTCCCTCAATGTCCTTCGAAGGCCTTGGGCTGTATTAGCCCCAGAAGGATCAGAAATCTGTGAGTCCTGATAAAATCCTGATTCCCCAGCCCTCCACCCACAGGCCAGAAGTGAGGCCCAGAAGTCAGGCTCCTCAGGTGTTTGGGGTGTGTTACCAGGTTTGGGAACAGCTGCCCTAGAGGCTACTGTTCTTTTAATTGTTTGGTTTAATTCAATTTACAGGCTTGATGTATTGGTTCAAAAATTATCATCAACATAAGCTATTTTTTTAACATATGGTTATATCAAAGATGTTTTTCCAAGCTATAAATGCATGTATCTTTTTGGCAGAGCCAGCCTTAGTTTCCCCATAGAACTGAGAACAGACCAGGTCTAAAGACTCAGATGAATTAAATTGAATTTCAACTGCCCCGAATTTCTCTGTGTTCTTTGGCTGGTTTGTGGCTTAAGACAGTGGTTCTCAGGGCCAAAGTCAACAGATACAGTTTAATGTTCCTGGATCAGTGAATGAAAGTTTAAGTATATTAAAAGTATAAAGGCAAACCTAGAAGAACTCAGATTATACAACAAAACTCAAGAGTTATAGGGAGTGGGGATGCAGCAGGCAACTTAAGGGCAATAATTCCCCATTTTTCATAGAAGGAATGTCAATAGGTGTGTCCAAAGTTGATAAGAAATGGAAGTGCAGTGGTCCCTGATACCTGAATTTTCATTATGCTGGTCTCTGTACTGATGAGGTTGTAGAGAGAATCAAAAGTTGTCAAAATATGCATATATTCAAAAATTATATGAGTATTGAGAAAATTAGTTCCCACTAAGACATCTGGCTTTCTTGACACTTGCAGTTATCTCCACTTGTCACATTAACTCAGCCAATCACAAATCTTAAATAAGTGTGGGGGTTCATGTAAACTCTAAAGTGACAGAGGACAGCTGCGTGAATCACACTCGAAGCCAAGGACAAAGAAAGGCCACATGCGGCCCACTAACAACTGTGAAGGGAAGAGAACCTGACCAGGGTGACAACAGTACAGTCTCACAGAGGAAATGGATTTGAGGATCACAAGATAAACAGAAGACCTTGGGGGCATTTATGATGTCTTTAAAGGCTCTTTGCAAAAATGACCATCCTCTGATTAAATCATGAAAGTCAAATATGAAACAAAGGCTGTTGTATCCTACTATACAATTCTGTCTGAAAAATTTACTCCCTAAGCCCTCTGGATGCTTGATTTATTCCTTACTCTTTCTAAGAATTAGTGCACAGTTGCCATTATAAGTTTTATTAAATAAAAATACTTTTACTTTTATAATTTCAGTTTCAGTTTTCAAGATAATTTCCTAATCACCATTTACTGTGAAATTTTGATCTCTGTTTTAAATGGATTCACATTAAATGGCTTTTTCCCCGGTGCCAATTGTCCTTGGATAATGAGGACCTCCTGTCTAAGTATATAATTAGAGGGATGATTGTAACCAAGTGTTTAAAACAGCAACATTTGAGAGGCAGACACCTCTGTGGAATGGTGTTCAGAGACCAAGAGATGAGAGGGACGTTCATTTTTTATTGCATTCATTTGTGTGGTAGTCCGACTCGTTTCACTGTATTTAATTTAGCTGAGGACACACATGACATTCAAAATCTGATATTTTTCTTCTTTGATAAGAATGTTTCCGTGGTGTAATTGGTAGAAAGGGCCGGGATGTGAGGTCTAATGTCCCTGGACGCGAGCTGCCGGCAGATGCTGTGCGGCGCCCCAGCCTTACGCCTCCTCTGCGGGGAGCCGGCAGCTGCCCCCCGTGGGCTCCCGCGGCCCTGCCTGAGCTGTCTCTGGCTGCTGGCCTGTGTGTGGGGCAGTCCTGGTGGGCAGGGGAGTTGGGGGCCTGGGAGCAGCCCTGGGCTAAGATGGCTGGGGGCTGAAGGTAAATACTGCACCTTCCACCTTGTGGAGGGACCACTCGGGGGTTCGCTCCCTGGCCCCAGAGGTCCCCAACAAGAACGAGCCCTTGTTCTACTGGGGCCCACAGTGGAGAGCACTCATTTACACACCCTCTCTTGGCTTCCTTCCTTCGGGCTCCCTTGCTGGTTCTTTCTGGGATCACCTCCCAACTTAACTTCCTACACCTGAGTCTTTGTCTCAGAGTCTGCTCTGGGGGAACACAGCCCAAGACCTAAGTTCTAGTTTGTTTATTGGGAAGATTAACTGCCTTTCTCCTTTGAGCCAGGGACATGGGGTGAGGAAGATCGGAGGAAGGGAGCGCTTTTGAATGGAGAGAATGGGGAGAAGAAGGCTTCCAGGAGCTAGGCCCCACCCCCAGGATCTCATGGGGCAGTGGGCCAGCACAATGCCCTCCTGCGCCCCTCCCTCTCTTGTTGGAAGGGCTGGTAGAAAGACAGTGCAATGGGAAGGGCCGGAAGGCTGCCCCTTCACGCCTTCCACCCCCAAGACAGTCCGGAGCCTTCTGGGTAGCACACACACTCACAGAAGCCCACACTCGGAGACACTGGGGCTTCATGAGGCCTTCGGTTGGATCCTCCAGAAGGGGTATCCCCAGCGTGAAGGCTGAGCCTGCCTCCCACATCGAGTACTGTTCCACCTAGTGCTGAAATATGGTTCACGTTCTCGCAAAGCCCTCTGTAAACATGTGCAAAAGGATAACATGGAAACCCAGATGCTCAGACCCTGTTTTCCAAAGGAAGCAACAGGATTTTAGAAATGGTTAGATGAATCTGGTTTGTGACTGCTTGGACCCTAGAGTCCGGTGGAAGTAACTGTGGGCCTGTTTCTGCACCCCATCTGTAAAGGACCGCAAGCTTCCACTTCCTCTCTGGGTGCCTTGAGGTGCCTCGCTTGGTCCAGCCCAAGTTCCACACCCACAAAACTGTGAAATCTAATAAAATGGTTGTTTAAGCTACAGAATTTTGGACTATTTTGCAATAGATAACTGAAGTCAGCATGTTGGACTGGAGCCATGGTACTTAGAATACACTTTTATTAATATTCTGTAAATTAATGTTCTGTGTAATAAGAAATGTATTTGGAACTATAGTGTCCATAAACATAATTTTTTAACATTATACTCCCCAGTTAAAAATCTGCAGACTTCCAGTCATTTAATGAGTCTAAATCAAAATTCTCAACTCCTTCTGTGGTAGATTGATTACATTGATGGTCCCGTTTCAGGCTCCCCAGGCTTCATGTCTTTTGGTACTCCCCACCCCCAAGGGCTCTCGGGGACTTGGGCATGGTTTATGGGATGAATTATTATCCCCTCCAAAGACGTATGTTTAAGTCTTAACCCCGGTACCTCAGAATGTGAGTCTATTTGGAGATAGGGTCTTCAAAAAGCAGTGTATGTTAAAATGAGGTCATTAGGGTGGTCCCTAATCCACTATGACTGGTGTCCTTATAAGGAGAGGGTATTAGGGCACAGACACACACACAGAGAAGACCGTGTGGAGACCCGGGGAGATGGCTATGTACAGCCAAGGAGAGAGGCCTCAAAGGAATCAACCTTAGTTATAGGAATGGAAGTACAACCCAGAGAATATAATCAATAATATTGTAACATCTTGATATTATAATGGGGTAACTACACTTATTGTGGCAAGCACCTAGTGATGTATATAATTATTGAGTCATGAAAATGTACATTTGAAAACCAATATAATATTGTATATGAACTGTATTCCATTAAAAAAGAAAAAGAAACTAACGTTGACCTTGAGCTGCCCCTTCAGAATTATATGGAGATAAATGTCTGTTGTTTACACCATCCAGCCTGCTGTACTTTGTTGTGACAGCCCTAGCTGACTAATACACCATGTGACTTGCTTCCACTAATGGGATAGTAGCAATCTTTATGCAACCAGGAGTGAAAAAATGCTTGTGAATTTCTGCTGCTTCTTTTGACCCCTACTACTTTTAGGCAAATATACCCAGGCAACCTCCCTGGAAGGATGTGAGAGGCACGGGGAGGAGCTCCAAGAGCTTCCAGCTGAGCCAGCCTGGACCAGCTAGCCCACTGCCATCAGCTTCTGATGCACGTGCACGAGCAAGCCCAGCTGCCTGAGCTGCATCTGTTCAGATCAGCCCCGATGATTAGCGAGAAATGATAAACGGATGGTATTTGCAGCCAGTTTTGGGGCAGTGTAGGGAGAATGGAGTTCCCACGGCCAGGACGCTCGCCTGACCCTGACCTACTTGCCCACCTGGCGCATGCTGTGCTGTCTCATGATCCTCACAGTGCACATGCATTATGAGCTCAGGCCCATCTACTGAACTTGTGCAGGCTTAGGTAAGCTGGCTGGAGGCCACTAATGTCTGTGCTGCTATATAAGGATGCCCACCCAGTGCCCTGTGGTGGATTGTGGATTGTAGCCATATGGCAGGTGGATGTACCAGATGTGGCAGATGTGGTTTCAGTTCTGGAATGGCCACCACGAGAATAAAGCTTGGTATGAACCCTACAGCCTTGTTGTTTTTTGGCCTTGCCAAATCCAGTATGAACCTGCCAGGAGCTGAGCTCCTGCTACAAGGTGTTTGTTACGAAGCATTATCGTGGCCAGAGATGACTGATGTTCCCACTCAAGGCCTTCCAGTCAGCTTGGTGTCTCCTCTTCCTCCTCTCCACTACCCTCTACATGCAGAACAAAATTTAAAAATTAAAGCAAAGCCTTGGTAGCATGAATGCTTTTACACCTCCCTCCATTGCTGAGATGGTCCCCTGGCTGGCTGCCCAATCTGTCACCGCTGTGTCAGCCTCCAGACCCATTCAACTTAGTTTTCAAACCTAAATCTAATCTCTCCCAAGAATCTTTTTGCATTAGTTCCCTATTGTTGCCATAAACAATTGCCACAAATGAGTGACTTAGAACAACACCAATCTCTTCTCTCTCATTTCTGGAGGTCAAAAGTCTAAACTCAAGATGTTATCCGGGCTGCATTCCTTTTGGAGGCTTCAGGAGGAGAACCCCTTTCCACCTTCTAGAAGCTGCCACATTCCTCAGCCTGTGGCCTCTTCTCCGTCTTCACACACACCACTCTAACCTCTGTTTCTGTGGTCACATCTCCCTTTTCTGGCTGATCCTCCTGCCATTCTCTCCTATAAGAACCCTGTGATGACACTGGACCACCTGGATAATCCAGGATTATCTTCCCATCTCCAGGTCCTTAACTTAATCACATCCACAAAGCCCCTTTTGCCATGTAAGGCAACATGTACAAGTTTTGGGGCCTAGGACGTGCTCATCTTTGGGGGCTATTATTTAGCCTACCTATCTTCTGCCAGGTACCTTTGCTCTTTCCCTCCTTTGAATGTTGTCTACAGCTGAGAAAAAAAGCCACCTAGTATTGTTCTTGATAAGCAGGCTGAGATTGTTTAGATGTCTGTTTCCATTATTAGACAGTGAACTCTATAAGAAAAGGTTATTACTAATTTTTGCACATTATTCGCTTTTGAATCCAAACCATGTAGCATAGATCCTGGCACAGGGTAGGAATTCTGAAAAAGATTTCTGGATATTTAATATTCATGTAACTTATAGTCTCCTTGCATATAAGTATATAAAGAAATATGTGTGTCTATGTAAATAGATGTACATAGACACACATGATATTGTATGTAGCTTTTTTGAGAGTGTGCGTAGGAAACATTCGTATTGAGTGAATGATATTGATTTATTTAATCACCAAGAAAGATCAAAGAAGACTCTTTCCTACAGCATGTATTTCATACTTCCATCTTTGTATTTTCTATCGTAGACTGATGCGGACCGCACGCAGTGGCTTCTCACATGCTCTTTCCACAGCATCCCCGGGGAGGGAATGAATGCTTTCATCCTCTTTACTGGAAGAGTGGAAAATGAAGCTGAAAGGCTGGGCAGTTGTGGAGGTGTGACTCAGTTGCAGGTGGCTGGTAGACCAGCGTTTGCTCCCCTGGAAGACACTGAGGAGCATTTGGCGCCTCCTCAGGTGTACATCATTACCACCCCCTCCTTGCTTGCATCACAGTGCTGGGAGGAATTGCTTCTTTTACTGGAAATTTTCCATTCTTGGCCTGCATTCAAAGGGAGAGGAAGGATGAAAATCAAGGAAAAAAAAAAGTGTTCTCTGCTTTGCAGCTCGCCAGGAGGCTGGGTGTATGTGTGTGCTTAACATACAAACAAAGGAAATAAAAAGAATTTGTCCTTCTCATAGATAATAGAAGAACATCTGGCAATTACAAAATGAAAACTTCCAAATGTTTAATTCTCCAGGAAGAAAAATGTGCCCATAAAGTTTGAGAAAAGGAAGCACTGGCATTACTCAAACTTCATGACAACTGCCCAATGGCTTCATGAGCATCTCAGCATCATCATATTTTGACACAATGGGCTTCACAGAAACAAGGGCACGGTGGGGAAGAAGAGCAGCTCATTTTAATTTCCCAGGGTCACTGAAATGAGGCTAGGGCTTGGAGAAGCCAGCTGACCCTGAAGGAAGGGTTGAGGTCACTTCAATTCCTACCCCTCTGTTCCCCTCAGTCTCTTCACATTTGGAGAGCTTTTCCATGTTGGAATATCATCATCAGCCACCTGACCTCTGAGAAAAGTGGTGTTTGCAGCTTAGTGACACCCCTGGCATTGGAACAGAAATCTTCCCTCGCCTCATTCAGTTCCAGTGAAGACCATCTTTAAGGTAGACCAGGAGGAACTATTTTCCAACTTTCTAAATGAAGACCCAGATGCTCTCTCTTCTGTACACCCATGTCCTGGTTGGTCCCATCCAACCCTGGCCACTCCATAGGGCAAAAGACCAGTTCACCTGTCTACTCTGCATATTCACTTGGATATGTAGCTGGCATCTCAAACTTACCACAGCCAAAACAGAATTCTTGACCTCCAGCTTCCAATGTGTTTCTCCTTTGGGCCTCCCTACTTTAGTCAATGGCCTCAACCACCCACCTTGTTCAAGTCCCGTCTGCCCACTCCCCCACCCCCCCAAAATCATCACACACTTAATTCGTTAGCAAGTTAGCTCAGTGCTACCTCAAAAAGAGGTGTCAAGATGATCCCCTTTCCTGCATGGTTACTGCTCTCCACTGTCAGCTCCCCCCGGAAGTACCTTGACAGCCTTCTAACTCCATTTTTCACACATACGCCAGAGTAGTTTTTTAAAAATATGGATCAGATTGTGTCACTTCCTTGCTGCAGTCCAACCATGGCCCTGAGGCCCTGACTGCTCAGGGCCTTGCTCACCCACTGCCCTCTCTCACATTTCTCTCATTCTTCCTTCTACTCCAGCCATTCCCCATCTGGCCTCCCTTCTGCCCCTTAGTCCCCTCCTTCTTCACTGTCTGCCCATGGCATCTGCAGTTTCTGCACTTCTGCCTGGACCTGTCTACCCTGAGTCTTTTGCAGGTGCAGCCCTTCCAGGTTTCATTTCAAATACAGTCTCCTCAGGCCCTCTGGCTGCCTGACCCCAAGTGCTTCCCTCATCACATTTCATTGCTCCCCAGAAGCTGACTCCCCAGTTAAAACATAAGTTTATATGCTAAATGGGGGCTTTGCTTGTTGATCTCTGCTTTCCAAGAACCTAACATGGTGCCTGCACAAAGAAGATCCTCAATCAGCATCTGAGGAAAGATGAGGGAAGAGATGCCACTGCCCTCTCATGACACCACCACACAGCCCGTAGGGTCACCTGGATCAGACGTGGAATCAGGAGTCCCCTGGGATGGTGTGGTGGAAGAAAGACCCTAGATGGGTCTTAGAGCCAGAGGGTCTGAGTTCAAATCCTGGAAGCACCTCTGACTGCTGTGTGGGAGCCACTTATTTCCTCTAAGCTGTGGGTTCCCCATCTCTGCAGTGGAGTTAGTGTTTTATTTCAGCTGGTTGCTTTGTGGATTAAATAAGATCATATATGTGACAATCCTGGGAGCACAACAAATTTTCATGGTGCATTTTCCACCTCTTTCTTGACTTATTTGTCAGAACACAAAGCTAATGAGGTGAGGGTATCATGAATGTCATGTCTTACATGCTGGTTGCAATTGGCTTCCTGGACTCAGACTTTCCCAGCTCACCATCCCTGTTTAAAAGCTATCTCAAAGTTCATGTCACATGGCACCAGGTCTAAATAATAAAACAAGTAATTGTGGTATCCACTGAGTAGTTGTTCATATGTAGGACCCCAGCAAAGGGACACAGATGGTGAACGAGGCAGGGTATTAGCAAAGCAAAGAGAGAAATGGAAGTGGCATTTACTGAGCAGCTGTTCCTTTAAGCTGGCCCAAACACAGATTTTCAGCTATCACAGCAATTGGAGGAGGGGGCATCATTGTTCTCATTTTACAGATGAGAAAACTGAGGCTGAGGATGACTGTACAAAGAATATGCATGCTTTTAAGGTTTTTGCTACATGCTCTATTACTTTTCAGAAAATCTGTTCTGATTTGTATTACTATAGTAGTGAGTCTCACCACAACCTGGAAGAATTAATTTGGCTGGGACTGTGGTTAACATCTATTTTTTTTTATTCCTTCAATCAATATATGGGGAATTTAGCAGCAGGTTAATAGCAAGTAGTTACAAAATCTCCCATTTTTCCAAATTTAAAATAAGTTGTCTTGAGCAATCCTCTAGCAACCTAGAGTGCAGCCTGCGCTTATTGGTGGCTGTCCTTTAGCCTCCTATGCGAGTCCTCTGCTTCGGCGATAACTCACTTCAGTTCAAACTGGTGCCAGCAGATGTAGGACTCTGCACGCTCACAGGCTTGGCATAGTCTTTCCCTCCTCTAATCTCATTTTAGCACTGGAAAGAGCTCTGTCCTTTTTGGTTAGCATGGAAGGGAACCATAACCTGTCTTTTTGGTTCTATCCAGGGCACTGGGTTCAGTGGGGCTCTTGGTCACTCTTCGTTGCCTTCGAGTCCCAGTGGGTTTCTCCAGCTCTTCCTCCAACCCAGCTAGAAAGAGTTTGCTATACATAGAGCCTGAAGAGAACATGTCCAGATGTCTATTTTGCCTTCTTGGTCACAGGAGATACATTTTCACAAGCAGAGGGCTAGTTTTCCTGTTCAATCATAGTCTTAGGAACCAGTGAAACTTCCCCTGGGTTGGTGACCTCTCAGCTGTCCTCGAATGGAGCAATTGCTCTGCTCTGTTTTCCTCTTCAGTTGCTGGGTTGTTTTTCTGTTCTGAAATAATTTCTAGTGCATTGGTTGATCTTGCCAGAGAAAACATTAACCACCGGTTATCTAGCAGATCCTCACCTATGACTCTGGGAGAAAGGCCCACTTTTATAAGTTGTTTGTAAACACTTTAAGCACAATCACTTATAGAATTCCAAAGTGGATCTTCAAGATGTAGTTCTTTCTTTCCATTAATTCAAATATTTCTCTTCCAAGCTTGCCATACAGGATAGTTCCTACACATGTCCTTATGCACTGTATGCAGAAACAGGAGCCCATGCGGACACACTGGAGCCCATGTCCATTGCTGTCACCTTTGGTCTCGGTGGCGTGGGCCCTTTGTTGTAAATCTCAACACACACTTGGTGCAGGAGTGAGAGAAGCTGATGGAGAGTTCAGAGCAACGAGGAGCAGCTGCGGGCCCTGCGGTGCCTCATGCCATTGAGGTGAGCCAGCAGAAAAGTGAGGATGTGTGTGAGGCACTATGGCTGCTGCTTCCCTTCCACCCTCCAGACCTCCCACCAGAGTCTCTCATCTCCCATTCTCACCAAAAACCTGAGGCAGGAAACTCAGGACATATGGTGCAGCCTAGCCAAGTGGACACATGGCAAAGCCACCACGGCCAGTGTGGATTTCTTCCTCAGATTCTTGTGTGAACAGGCCTGTGCTCAGACTCTCATGGGATGCTTCATGATGGTTAATTTTCCTCCTGGGAGCTGGAGGAGGCAGTAGGTTTCCCTGTGGGTTCCCCCTGGTTCTGCCCCATTTCCCCTGCCCACTCTTGTGTGGAGTTTGTAGCCACTGCAGGTATCCTGGCTTTCTGTTCAGGCGTGCTCAGTGGGCTCAGGCTGAGAGTCCTGTCCCCTTGAATGTGGCTGTGAATCCCTGTGGCTTGGGTCCCTGACATCAGCATTTGCTCTCACACCAGCGTGACTCTACCTACCAAATTTGCTTTGTTTCAGGCTTACAGGTTTGGGTGTTTTGAGTGGGGCGTGGGTTGGAGATGACCCTACTTTCTTGTGAGCACAGCAATGCATTTAGAATTCTGTGGGATGAATTCCTCCAGCATGTGGGTGTGCTGTGCCGGGAGAGTATTTCAGGATATCTGGTCCAACTGCTGGAAGTCCCAACTAGTGTAGTACAACTAGTGTAGTAAATGCCACATGGTAGAAACTCAAAGCATTCGTTCATTAATTACGTAGATACTGGAATGTGCCGCACAATGGGAATTTCACAATAAACAAAACACAGGTACTCCTTGCCCTCCTGGAGGTTATATTCCAGTGTGGGAAGGAGGGAGAGGGAAGCAGTTGGCAGATAAATGAAATAATTGCTAATGAGAAACGTGTCATGAAGGAATTAGATAAGCAGCTGAGTCAGCATTTCAAAGAGAAATATATAAAGCTATGTAGCAATATATATAAAGATAAAAAATGTATAACTATATGGCAATCCTTCCTTCTTTCCTTCTAATGAGGGCACAGAGTTGAGAAAAGTGTAACACAGGAGAGAGATAATGGCTGAGAACAGCTTGGGAGAATAGTCAAAGCCACCCTCGCCCTGCTGTGTGCTTATAGTCTGAGTCCCAGCCCATTAGTTGGGCAGGAAGTTCAGTCTTTCCTGAGCTCACTTCTCCCCTGACTTTCTGAGAATCCTCTATTATGTACTTTGTCCCTTAATTTGCTAAGAATCCCATTTGCTGGCGGATCAGGCCCCCAACTGGGCAGGGCTGCAGGCCTGAAGCTCTGATGCTGGATGTTCAGGGTGTCTTGCTGCAGCCGGCGTGGCCCAGGAATAGGGGGACTCAGAAGCTGTGCCTGTGGCTCTGCCCAGTTCTGCTCTGACACAGTAAGGAGGATGGTCACCCTCTGTGGTCCATTCAGTCTCTAAGAGGTGTATGTGTGCGCACGCGCGTGTGCATGTGGATATGCAGAGGGTGCTGAAATGTGCTCTCAGGCCAGGGTCCCATGCAGCCAGCACGAGGGGATACAGTTCACGCTTTTGCCACCATGGCACTGGGCCCAATGGGATGCTTTGGAGGTCCTGGGAGCTGGATTCTCAGACAAGCTCAGTCCCACTGGAGAACTGCTTGTCTCTGTGACTGTGGCTGGCAGAGCAGGAAGCTGGGCTTGGCAATGCTCCTGGTCCCCTGAGCCTTTATCTGCACCACTGTTCTCTCAGTGAACTTGCAGAGATCTGATGTCCTGACCAGCCTCGGTTATTCCTCAGTAAACAGGGTGGGATGAGGTGGTGGTGGTGGGCACCCTCCTTCCCTCTGCATTACGTTCAAGGGCGAGTGGCCCAGGCAGGTCCCAAGGATTTCAGTTCTGTGGTTTACTGGCAGTTATTCTCTACAAATGATACATGCTCATTATAAAAAATTAACATGATTTGTAAAAAAGTTTAAAAAGATGACAAATCACACTAAATCCAATTATCCCCTCATCACCTGTGTTGATACTTCCTGAACATTAAAATAGATACATTTTTATGCACCTATGTGTGCACAGAAACAATTTCAGGAGAGTGGGATTGTATCACACATAGTGTTCTTAACAACAAAATTTACTAAATATTTAATATTATTAGAAATCATTAGAAAAGGCAGCTGAAGTGAAAATGAAGGAAATGTAAAACCTCAGATAAACTTTTTTTTTTTTAACACAAGAGGTCTTTAAAGCTCTTTTACATACTTACTAAAAATTGCAGTTCTTGGAAAATAAATTTATCACTACTTGTCTTCTAGCGGCACTTCCCTGGCTTATGAGAATTTCTATGGATTTGTTTAAATTAGTTTTTTAAAGTTATTTCAGTAGAATTTCAGAGAGCAAAGGTAAATATTTGTATTCAGTTGGTTATTTGAATGGTAAGTCTCATTCTATTATTGTAGAATATGTAAATATAGATATAGGTGGAACAATATAGAACATGTAGAACAATGAGAAGAAAAACAATTATTTAGGAAGTAGTTGAAGCTTTTTAATTTTTTAGTGGTGCTTCTCTGTTTATTAATTATGCTTCTGACCCTGCATCTTGAATACAGTTACTTTATGTTTTCAGGTGACATTTTTATTTAAAAAATAATTATATTTTCAACTTTGTTGATATATATATTTGGGCATACATATTTATAATTGACAAGTAAAATTGTGAGATATTTAAAGCAAGGCTGTGGCCTTTCACAGGCAATGCAGCTCCTCTTAAGATGGCACCTTCTGCGCTTTCACCTTCTTGTCTGTAACTACACTTCCTCCTCCAATTGTACTAGTTCAGGGAACTGCGTTATTCCTTGACATGTCCCTACACAATTAAAAAAAGTTCTTTTATTTAATATTTCTTGAGTTATCTTAATTTGAGCATGTCTATCTTTCCTGTGGAACACAGATTGTTCTAGGACACATGAACAATTATCATTAATAAAATATGACATTAATGACTTAATTCTAAAAAGACTAAGGAGGATAAACTATATATGACACATTTTCACATGTTGGTGTGTGCAGCCTGGATTTTACACTTGCTTTGATTTCTCACAAACCTTGTGATCCTGGACAGGCGAGGAAAACTTTGACTACAGCTGCAGAAGAAGCAGATCAGCATTGAATTTCTCACGTTGGGGTCAGAATTTCCCTCCCTACATCATTCCTAAATCATCCATGTATAATGTAATTAAAGGGCACTTAAAAATCTCTTTTTCCTCCCATGCTGGCTGGTTAACAGAGAAACACAGGGTCTTCTCTAGGAGGGACAGATTCCTGTTGTTCAGTGATTTGGGCTAAATTACAGCCGTACTTTTATTGGCAGGCAAGTCTGAGAGATGCTCAGATCAGCAAGAATTCAGCTTAAGAGAATGATTTTCCCTTAGTCACTGGATCAACAGCTATTGCAAGATTGTACAGGCTGGACACCAGTGGCACACTGTGAGCCCCTTAGGACAAGGATTTTAGTTGATTGATTCTGTACTCCTAATCCCACCAGTATCTGGCAAATAGAGACACCCCATCAGGGCTTGTTGAGCAAGGAGTGTAGACTTAATGCTCCTGGGGGCTCAGGAGGCTCCCTCTTCATCCCCCTGCCTCCAACGGGCTTACAACAAAGCAAAAAGCTCTCCAGTGTGAGTGAGGGGTGCCTTTCAAAGTTTATTCATCCATACATTGAAATTCTTTCTCTAACATAATGCCAGTTGCTGGTGAAGCTGATTTTATTGGACATAAAAAGATATGAATGGCTAAACTCTTATAAGAACTCTAGTTATATCTGAAGGCATTCAAACCTTCCCTGGCTTTTTTCTCTTTTTTTTCTTTGGGATCTTTGGGATCCCAATTTCTTAAAAATTTCCCAGGACTCAAACTCAATAAAGTATGATGAAATTGGCTAAACATTTGAATGTATACTGCACCTGGTTTAAAGACAGTGTTTTCTAGAATTATTCTGTATCACAGTTAAGCATGTTTAAGAAACAAAATGATTCAGAAGCTACTCACTGAGGTGGGGTTGCCTCCTTGAAAGCATCTCATTTCTCGTTAGTAGTGTTAGGGGAGGTGGATGGCAAGAAAGGGATTCACCGGAAGTAAATCTTTTCATCTGATCTGGGATTATGGGTTTTAGAAAGTAATGCAGACTTGGTGGCATCAAACCATGCGTGTAGGTAAAGGGGATAGGTCCCTTAACATTCTTAAATTAGGCCGATTCATCCAATTTCCCTCAAAGGGAAAGAAAAGAGTTAGGCCTGCAAAGAATGAAGTATGTTTTTTTCTGCAAACGTGTACCAGCCAATCCCTCAAGTAATCTGGAATAGATAATAGCAAAGGAAAATAAGTAAGGCTTCCCTTTTAATCAACTGAGCCAAATCAGAGGCCCTGAGCAGCCATCAGCAAAAACAGCCTAGATTCTTAAGAGCCATAATGAAGAAAGCACATCCATTGATTTTCTGGCCCCAGGCGGAGTCACGGGCTCCAAGACGGTCTGAGTGGGCGTGGTGAGTACTGCCTTCCAGCAGGCAGCGCCGCGGTCCTCGCTGTGGAGCTGGAGAGCCTCAGAGCAGGCTCCTCGGGACCCCGCACCCTGGGTCCACAGGCCTTAAATTAAGAGACACACTGAATTGTGGACTGCATCTGTACTGAGGTGGAAAATAGTTCATTTTGCTAACAGCAGGTTCTGGATTTACACCTTAGCTTTGGATAGAGCTCTGGGTAGAAGGTGAAGCTCTAAAGGGCTAGTGTCTGCTAAAACCCAGGCCTGTGCTCTGCAAAGGAAGGCGGTGGCTTTTTTCGGATGGGTGGGGGTAGGTGCTCTTAAGCAGGAGGGCCAAGAGAAACAGAGGGGAGGGGAAAGAGAGGAGCTACCAGAAAGGCTCAGTCGAGGTGCCAGGGTTTCCAGGCTGTGACAGTCAATAGATACTCCAGGAATGACAGCGCCCAAAGCATGAGTTGTATAGGTTGCGTATGGGACAAACCACACAGGTAAAGAGAGCAAGTCACTTTGCAGGTATGAATAATTTGAACTTGAGTATTTATTATGATGCTTATCCACCAGATGTCAGTAAAGTGTCTCATTCTAACAACATAAGTGTATTAAAGGCAATTTTTCAATAGAGGAAATTATCACAAAGAAGAAGTGCTGTAAAAAATTTTGCACAAAGGAATAGTGTGTGTTAGCAAAGTCCTGAGTTTTTGTCGTTCACTTGCAATTTAAAATGTCTTCCTCTTATGCCCTGCCAAAAAAAGGGAAAAGAAAGAAAACACTCCCAAGTTTTCTATCCTCTGTGAAACTGTCATATCCTAAATCTACAACAAAACAATCTAAGGGAATAGAACACAACTTTTATTGTGCTGAAATTTGTTTCATCTATCTTAAGAGCTTTTTCTGTGATTCACTCATAATTCATCATCTTCACGTCGTATATTCACAGTATGTCTTCTATAATTATCTGTTTTCACATCTGATTCTTTAGAAGCTTAGGCACCTCTTTTAAATCAATTTATATTTTTATATAAATTTTGCATGCACATATATAGTTAAAAGTTAAGTATTACTATAAGGCTTATAATGAAAACCAGCAGTCACTTACCCCACTCCACCCTAGTTCTATTCCTCAGATGTACAACTTACCCTCTTTTACCTGTTTCTTTTGTGATGTACATCCATATATATAAATAATTTGTTTCAATGTCTATTTCTTGATTTATCAGATTTTTCACTGCCTTCCTATTACAATGATTGAGTGTATCAGTCAGGTCAAGTAATGCTCGCTGCTATGATAAACAACCTACCCGCCCATTGTGCTGGCTTAACACAGTGAAGGTTTATTGTTTTTCCCAGTTAGGTCATCAGGGGAGGTAAGGTGTTCTCCCCGCATTCTGAACCCCCTTCCATCTCCTGATGTCACCATCTCCAACATTCAGACTCCAAGTTTACCTGCGATCAGGTAGACAGAACAGAGGATTAGATGTAGGGGATATGGCTTGTGATGTGGGGAAATCAGGAGAGTCTCATGTTAGAGAAGCAAAGGGAAGGCAGTATATCAAGTGGGAGGGTATGATGAATTGTGCCAAGTAAGGAAAGGAGAGAATTAATGGGTGGAGTTAGCAACATGCATGTCTTTGGTAACCAGGCTAAGATTATGGGGTGGATTATGGAGTGGGCCTAAGAAGGGAGAAGAATTGGAATAAAACACCAAGTAAAATGGTTTTGCAGACATTATGTATGGAGAAATAGAGAGGTTGCTGGAGGAGGAAGGAAAACTCCAGCTGGTTTGTATGTTGATGTGATGGCCGAATAGAGAGGAAAAATGAATCTTAGGATGAGGGAGAATTTTGGAGTGGTTCCCTGAAGAAGCTCAAAGCATAGGGAGCTTTATGCCTGGCATATGGCCTTAGGTAGCCATGATCAGGCTCTTTCAGTGCCAGGAAGGAAGAATGTGTGCGTACAGATGCTGCAGCAGGTGGAGGGTATGGCTGGGATGATGGGAAATTGGGGTTTTCCCTGATAGCTTCAGGTTTCTCATGGAGCATGAGGGGAGGTCACCAGCTGAGCATGAGGGCTAAATTTTATTTCTTCTTTTTGAAAATTTCTTTTACATTGATTTTAGAGGGATTCAGGGAGGGAACACAGGTGTTCAAACTGCCATATTTAATAGGAAGTCCAAGTATAAACTGCTTGAAATTCCACTCCCACCCTCCCTTGCATCTGCCAGAGCTTGAACAAATAGATTCCCAGCAAATATTTGCTCAGATGAAGTGAACTTTCTTTGTGATCATAGTCAGCTTTTCAAGTGCTTTTTGGATTTATTTTCCTTATCACCTTCACAAACTAGAGAAAAATAAACTTTAGCATATTAAAGGCAAGTGTCTCCATTCTTTCTTGCTAGACTTTTGTGGTTGTTCTTGGATTGGTCGTATTTGGAGTGCCAAGTGAAGGTGCTCAGTCCATGATCTGGATGAAGTGGACTGAAGTCTCTCATTTTACTGACTTTGAAGTGAGGAATTCAATAGGATAGTAAATTCTGAGGGTGGAGAGACCTGGTTTATTGTCACAAGAGAGAAAAAGCATCTATTCTGCAAGTTTGTTAATTTAAAAACAAGAATAACCTCCATGTTTTGAGGCTTATTTTATCCTGACAACTACTCTTTGTGGATTGTTTCCCCATTTTTCAGATAAAGACACTGAGGCACAGAGAAGCCCAGTGACCTGAGGACATCAGATAGAAAGGAGAGGTAGGATTTCAGTGAGCTCTCACTTCCTAACCTCTGTGTTCACTCCCAGAACCTCTGTTTTCCTGTTTCTCAAATGGGAATAAGAGCATGTACTTTGTATCATCATGCTGAGAATTATATCGGATAACATGCATAAAGTACTTGGCATATCACAGGAAATCAGTAAGAGTTTTGTTAGTATTAAAAAAATTTTTTTGAAACAAGAAATAGAAAGATGTTAATATTTGAGCCATTTAGGAAGAAATACATGCAAAAGCTCACTGATCTGCATAGTGATTGTTCTTATAGTTCTTTCCATTGTATAGTTTCAAGAACTGGTTTTGGGAGCATAAAGTATAATTACTACTTATCTTGTACATTTTGTTATTTGAATAAAAGCTCACACTTCAATGTTTTTTAAAGGAAAGAAAAACGAATACTATTCAGAATAAAGTACCCCCTCATTTTTTTTCCAGTTTTTGCAAGGCATTTGTTTTTCTATTAGAAATCCCTCATTTTTTTCATAAATAATCTGAACTGTTGACAAGTCTGGACTCATTTTCAGCTGAAAAATCACAAAACAAGATCACAAAACAAGAACATATATTAAATGAGGATTTGTAGGTTTCTTCTCCACTGAGCTATTTTGTTATTAATGATTAAGTGAGGGAAGAGCAAGCTGTCAGGGGGAGACCATGGGTGGGTCAGAAGGCTGAGCACCTGTTCTAGCTCTGCTTCTTACTACCTGGAAAACCTTGGTAAGTCACCCAACTTCTCCCTGGTGGATTTCATTACTTGAAGTTGGAGATAAAGCTTCCTTAAGCTAAGTCCCAGAAACACTAGTTCCAAGAGACATTAGTAGATGGCAAAGAAAAGAGGGTTTCATGGTTAAATATATTTGGGAAATTCTATGTTAGGCAATTCTAGATTAGACAATGTATCTTTACCACTGGCCTTCCCAGAGCTTTTCATAAGTTAATGACTGTAATTTCCAAGAAACAGATCTACTATTTCCTAAGCTTACTTCATCACAGAACTGCTTTGACAAAGAGCATCTCTCACACTTTTAGAAGCACTGGGATAATATATGTTAAAATGTAAAACTTTAGAAATATTAGTAAATGATAATCATTAAATATTTAGCCATTTATGTAACATAAGGAGCTAAGTTATTATCTCTTAGCTAGAAGACTTTCCCCCATTATTTCTCCATATCTACACCTGTTGGGAAAAACACTTTTGTAAGTCACTGGTGCGATTCTTTGCCCATAATCACTTCTGTGATTTAAGTTTAACTGGCCTTAATATGAAATATAGGACTCACATATTAGCATAACACTATATAAATTCATAGATGTATCTGTATATATATGTGTGTGTGTGTATGTATATATGATGATGATTATTATTCTTACAAAATTGCTTTCCTTTGTCCCAAATCCCAGACGCTTACATTGAGGAAAATTTGTGACTGCAAAAGACATGAGCAGACATAAGTGAAGACCCCCCGTGAAGTGCAACAGGGCAGCCATCATGAAGGTGACTTACTGTGCTTTTTATTTTTCTTAAGAGATGGGGAATCTATCAGGTAAAGGAATGATTCGTTATATATCAAAATGTCACCTGATTTAATCATTCAGTAGCATCAGACTAAGGATATGGTCTGTTCTTCCACTTTCTTACAAGATTGCCAGGAGATTCATAAGGAGAAAATAAATAAACTACTGGCTAGGGGCTACTTTTTTCCATTTCCCTCTTTTTAAAAGGGAAACTCTGAGTTAAAATGCAAATAAAATGATTCTCAAAGTTTATCTTGTGTTTTAATAAAGTGTTCAATAATAAACAAAAGCAAATACAAAATAAAACTATAGACATTCATTTGCTGAATGCTGAACCAAATCAGCCCACAGGGTGATCCATTTGGGGTGCAAAACAGATATTTCAAACTCTGATCCTTTGAAAATTACATTTTTTGTGTATGTTTCTTTCTCTATATAAATATACAAGTATGATAGTACAATATTAATTTACATAAATATACGTGCAATCAAAAGAATTAAAAGCACTCTGTGGTTTAACCTTTGTAACTGCTCATTTCTATGAAATTTTAGAACTTGAGGGTTTTTAGTAGAGGAGTGCTAACATGTACAAGTTTTTAATGACTTGAATCTCATTCTGGATATGGATCTGGTTTGTTGGAATCCCCTGTTGCCCTCAGGTCTATAGGTTTCTATGCCCTCCAACTAAACAACCTCAGGTTATTACATTGCCTAGTATTATTTCTGCTCTTTGCCCTCACTTTTACATTAATTATTATGTCTCTTGACAATTGCATTCCTCTGTGTGCCTCCAACAGTATTTATAATTTATTTTGGACAAGGAAACTAAATGAGCAGGTGTAACTGAACTGCTTTTAAATAAGCCCTACGGGCTTTAAGTAAGAGGCCACCCTTCAATTATGGTTGAGCACAAAGGTTGCAAAACAGAGCCTGGGGCACCTCTGTGCTTCTTTTTAGTATTAGAATTTTGCTTTGGTTTGGATGTTTGCTCTCTGGATAAGTATCTGTGACTGCAGGGATTTAAAAAATGACTTTCTAAAAATTACAGAATTCATAATACTCGTTTTAGAGAATTTGGAGAATACAGAAAGGTATTAAAAAAGATGTTTAAAAAAATTACAGTTTCACAGATGGGAATAACCACTATAAACATTTTCATGTATTGCTTTCCTTTTATTTGCTTATATATTTCATATATTTATGAATAGTTTACAAAATCTGCTTCCTACTGCATTTAGAGTTTTGTATTTCCATTTTCATTTGACAGTATTCATAAAGCATCTCCCATATCATCCCATTTTCTTCAAAAGCCACACCTATGTTAATGGCTATGCTCATCACACGAATTGTACAATAATTTATCCAACTTTCTCCATGTTATTGGAAGTATTTGGTATTTTACAAAACGCTATGATGAAAAAGCTTGTAAATAAATATTTGTCCACATCCCTAATCATTTTTGAGGCTAAATTCTCAGAAATGAAAATACTCTGTAGACAATATGAAATGTGATGAGCATTCTAATGGCTAACTTGTGCATATCTGTAATTATTTCTGTACACAAATTCTGTGAAGTGCAATTGCTGTTCAAAGAATGTGCAGGTTTTGTTTTACATACATGTGTTCTAAAAATGGGAATAAGTCTTTTTCTTCTGTTGTAAAAGAAATAACACGCTCACTATAAAAGAATATTCAGACACAGAAGAGAATAAGGAGAAAGCAAAAGTCACCTGTTTTCCCATAATTCTGTTGGCATTTTGGATTCTGTACCTACATGAATATGTGCACAAATGGGAGAGAGTGTGCACACCCGCACTCAGTTACAAAAATGGGATCCATGCTATATAAGTTGTGTTATATATTGATATTTTAAGAAAGCTTATGTTAAAGCATGGCACACTTACAGAGAAATGTACATAAAATCTCAGTATATAGCTGGATGTATGTTCACAAATAAACACCCAGGTTAAGAAATAGAAAAAATGTGGAACACTTTGTGAGGTTGCATGCTATCCTTTACCAGATACCCTGCTGACTGTATTGTTCCAATTTTAGTACATGTGCTACTAAAAGGAGGACAAGGACATCTTTCCATGTTAACAAAGAAGCTATATTTCATTGAATATCAGTTATTGATTTCTTAGTGCCCTGTTGTATGTACTGTTGAGAAAAAAAGGAAAAAATCTGCCAGTTAAATTAAAGTTGATGGGCCTGTGTCATACGAGCTGCTTTTAAAAAATGGATGTATAATTGGCATAAAGCATGTTAGTTTCAGGTGTACAACATACTGATCCAGTATCTGTATTTATCGCAAGATGATCACCACAGTAAGTCTAGTTAACATCCATCACTGCCCATAGTTGCAGAATTTTTTTCTTGTGACGAGAACTTTTAAGATCTACTGTCTTAGCAACTTTCAAATATGCAATATAGTATTGTTAATGATAGTCACTATGCTGTACATTCCATCCCCAGGACTTTTTATTTTATAAGGGGAAGTTTGCATCTTCTGGCCACCTTCCCCCATTTTGCCCGCCCAACCTCCCTGGCCTCCGTCATCCAGCGCTTTGCTCTCTGTGCCTGGGCATCTGGCTTTTGGCTTGTTGGTTGATTCCACATGTAAGTGTGATCATGTGGTCTTTGTCTTTCTCTATCTGATATAACCAACTCCTTGATGCTTTAAGATTTCCTTCATCTATTCTGTGTTTTGTCAGTTTCTCCAGCCTTCAGATGCATCTTTATATGTTTTCTTATCTTCAGCCACTTCTGGGTCTCTCTTCTTTCTTGGTCTCATTAAGCACTTGGTTGTGTTTTCTACAGAAAATATGAAACTGTGGCCATTTTTCTGATGAAGATTATTTGCTTCAGTAATATTAAATTTGTGCTCTGCCTATCTGTGTCTATATCTTTTTTGCATACATTATATCATTTTGTTTCAATGACAGTTATGGTGAAGTCTTTTCAAAGACTTTTCTTTAGTAATATATTGTCTTTTTTTATTCAAGTATCACTGATATACGATCTTATATTGGTTTCAAGTATACAACACGGTGGTTCAACAGTAACCCCTATTATTAGAGCCTCACACCGATAGTGTGGGTACTATCTGTAGTCAATTAAACAATTGGACTATTGTACTGATAGAGCACATCACTCAGTTTGAAGTGACAACTGTGTAGCTGCTTTGCTGGTGTTCATGCGTGCCTGAGCAGGAGGCCGGCAGGACCCATGTAAGAAATGTAGGCATTAGATCAATAAAACTGGATCAATAAAATCCAGTTTATATGCACCATCTTTTTTTATAACTGAGATTTTATTTGTTTGTGTCTGACCTCTTCACAGAGAGTATAAACAATCTGTACACAATTTTTACATGTAAGAATCTATAAACATAAGAATTTACACACAACTCTCATGCAAGCCCTAACCATCTAAAAAAAATGGTTGCAAAACTTTTCTTAAAAGTTACCCAGTCACTTCAGTTAAAATTGTCCTTCAAAAGAGGGCATAAAGTACCTATATGATGAAATATTGATGAGTTGCTACACCTAAAATTCCACTAATTCATGATTTATATCATACTTACACCACACTAAAAAAAGGCCAGTCTTCCACAGTGTATTAGCCAAACTGGGAGAGCGTGGGCCACTGCTACCAAAGATGTCACAGACGGCACTCAAGTCTGAGTGGAAGAGGCAAGATAGGGAGCAAGGTCCTTTCTTTAGGAAATTGTTCTACCAAAGAACGACATGGGAATGGAAGATAAGCAGCTTGAAATGTGCGATATGCTGAGTGCATGAGTATGACTGTGGGTTGCATTTAATTATGCTTCAAATTGTAGGATATAATACTCCCCACCGCGTGCCTATGGAGTGGCAAACTGGAGCACAAGATGTCAGACTTCCTCAGTTCGGTATTCCTCTCACTCTTGTTTGTGCAGAAAAATTAAACAATCGCGTCTGATTTTACCTTTTAAGAAAATGCATTTACACTTAAAAAATTCCTAACAATTATTTCCAGAGCTCCTAAAAATCTTGCCTTTGTAAGATAGCTGAATAGTACAGGAGGTTCAGGGACCCCAGAGAAGGCCTCATGTGTGATACATTCGCCATTAGACTCGCTTTTTTGCGCCGGCAGTATTGGGGGCTGGATGCGCCTCCTTGTTCTGTTGCAGCTCCATCTTCAGTTTCCTTGAGACCTGCTTCAGTCCCTTCCTTTCGGTCCTTTTTCTCTTCCCTGTGTTTGCACTCTGAAGATGCAGCGCTCCCTGTGGCGTTTTGTCAGCGTAGTTTTAACTTCAGTGGAAACAGGTTTGGTGAACCATTTTGTTGATCCTTCTGGGTTCCTTTACTGTTTTTTGGGCTGAATCGCTCTTGCTCTTGAGCATCTTGGTTGTGCAGCAGGGAGGCTGGGCACCCGGCTGCTGTCGCCCCTACCGTGGCCTGGCCGGGACCTTCATCATCATCCTTCATGCTGCTTAGGAGTCCATTTGCAATCCTTTATTTCTCGAGTCCAGTGCAGATGATAGACATGCAAGCATTTAAAAAATTTTCACTATTTATAGGACAATAATCCTTTTGCTCAGAAGCTTTTATTTTTTGTATAACTATTTCCTTGGAAAAAAATTTCTGAAAGAAGGACTATTCAGTCAAATGTTATGCACATTTTATGAATTTTATGGGTATTGCCAAATCACTTTAAAAAAGTTATACACGTATGAGAATGTGTAATTGCTAAATCCTCAAGACTACTTTTTAAAAATCTTTGCTGGGAGATAAAAGAAAAATGATATCTTCTTATAAGAATGTTTGCATTCTTTGAGTTTCGCTGAAGTTGGATAATACGTCTTATTTTTATCAGCCATTTGTGACCTGTTCATGTTCTTTACTGATTTCTTTAATTTTAGTTATTATTTTGTTGATTATTGATCCCTCTTCCAAAATGTCAACTTTTCTGTTTTATATATTGAAAATTAATTTTAGCTTGTCATTTACCTTTTCACTTTCTTACCTTTTCGTAGCTTTTTTTTCTTGCCAGGCAGAACTTCTAAGTTTTTATGCATTCAATCTATTGAGATTGTCCTAGGTGGCTTTTGGATTTTATTCTATGCTTATGAGGCCTTCTTCACTACTAGATAAGTATTTTGTTATTCAATTTATTTTTATCACTGAAAATAAAAGAATCCAATTGGGAAGTTTGATGGAAATTTCATTCAATTAGATGTTTAGTTGGGGATAATTGTCATCTTTACAACATAAAGCTTCTATGCTGGCCTACAGTATATCTTTCCAACTTTGTACCTTTCAGTGTCTCAATAAAAGTTTTAATCTTTTAATATAAATCCTGCACATTTCCATTGATTTTACTTCTGCTATTTTGTCTTAATTGCTAGGTGAAAGGAATTTTTTTCCCTAGTATTGTCTAACAACTTAATGTTGATACACAAAAATAATTGATGTTTGTGTATATAAATGAGGTGAAGAATATTCTAGCTTCCTGGAAGCTGGTATGAACTTTCATTTATATGAAGAACTTGGTTTTACTGCAAAAAGACTGTAAGCAGACTGAGAGGACAAGTGATCATGTGGTTGGGTTTTTGGTCTCATGAAAAAAACTTTTCTGGTAATAATAAAAAATAAGTAAGGGAGGGAGAAGAAAGCTGCATGAGCAGAAAAGAAGACAGAATAGGTGAGAAACAAAAGGGGAGTTTGAAGACATTAGGTTCAGGAGAGCACAGCTCCTTGGCCCCAGGAAGCCCAACTTATTGGTGTGGGTTGAGCTTAGAAGCCAGAACTGGGTTTCTTAATCCTGCGGCCAAGAGCTGAGGTCCTGGCTGCCCATATTGGTGCTGTTGGCAAGAGACATTTAGAAAAGAATTGCCTGGTGGAAATAACATGTGCTATGTGATGTCAACTTTTAAATTTTGCTACATAGTTAGAAAATTCCATTTTTTTAAATTAATGCATTTTTTTTTAGAGAAGCTTTAGGTTCACAGCAAAATTGACTGGAAAGTACAGAGAGTTACCATATATCCCCTAGCAAATATAAATTTTTTCACTAGTGTTTTTGGTGTAAGAGGATTATTTGTTGGGAGGTGGAATTTGCAGCAGGGTAGAATTTTACATCAAGCTTCACATAAAGTAAAAACAGTCTACAGTGGACACAATTGGATATCAAGGTTTTATTTATGATGATGTTAGATTATATATGCATTTGAAGTACATGAATTCAAATGTATGCTGACAGGAGAAAAAATAGAGAAAGAAGGGGAGAAAAGGAAAGAGATAGTGATGTAAATGTTAGACAAGTCCATCCTTTATTCCATCTAATAAAGTTATGTCTGAGAGTGAGCACAAGAAAGAGGAGGTGAAATGCCTGTTTCCTCTAGTGATATGACCATTATTTTCACACTGCCTGTAAGTGTTAAAAGTTAATATTTTTCATATAATGTGGATCATTTATGCCAGTCTTCTACTTAATTTCTTGCTCCACTGAAGACACTGTGCCGATATTGTAGGATGAGTGTTCTTTGCTGGACACACTAAGAAGTGGCATGTGTATTTGTCTCCATTATGATGAGATTTTTCAATGGTAATTTTATAATACTAGATTTTTACCCTTGTGTCATTTAGGTGAAAAATCATTTGCAAATCACATTATCCCTGAATAATAAGTTTTCTCCTTTCCAATTTTTGTCCCCTTTATAATATTTATACCTCATTTTCTTTCTTAATACATAGACTAGAAACTCCAGAATGAGTTTGAATAATAGATGTAAAAGCATGCATTCTATTCTTGTTCCTAATTTAATGTGGTTATTTTTCATCATGTTCAGAATCTATTTTTCTAGTATTGATTCATGAAGAGGTCTTTTTTTATTAAAGAAATAGATTTTGCACATTGTTGTGCAACCGTCACCACCATCCATATCCAGAAAATTTTCATTTTCCCAGTTTGAAACTCTGTACCCATTAAACAGTGATTCCCTCCCCCAGCCCCTGACACCCACCGTTCTACTTTCTGACCCTGAGTTTGACTTCTCTAGATCCCTCATATAAGTGGAATAATATTTGTCCTTTGGTAACTATTTCACTGAGCATAATGTCCTCAAGGTTCATCCATGTTGTAGCACATGTCAGAGTTTCCTTCCTTTTAAAGATTGAATAATATTCCATTGTATGGCTTGGCCAAGCTTGGCTTATCTATTCTCCCGTCCGTGGGCACTTGAGTTGCTTCCACTTTTTGGCTGTTGTAACTAATTCTGGCAGGAACATGGGCATACGGTACCCATTCAAATCTCTGCTTCCCATTCTTTTAAATATACGCCCCGAAGTGGACTTACTGAACCATATGGTAATTTTATGTTTAATTTTTTGAGGAATCACCATCCTATTTTCTACGATGTCTGCATCATTTACGTTTCTACCCCTCCATTCTCCTCTTGTGCTATTTACAGTTTTGGCTATTACAAATAATAGCAAAACCACTTTTATTCGTGTCTGCTGGCACACAGTGCACACATTTCCACTGAGCACATGCCAGCAGTGGAATTGCTGGGTCCGAGTGTATGCACTTGTTCACCTCTAACAGAGGACGCCAGAGTTTTCCAAAGCGCCAGTGCCAACTGACAGTACTGCCAGCACTGGGAGAGCACCAGTTGTTCCCCATTCTTGACAATTTAGCATTGTCTTACTAAAATTTTAGCTGTTCTGATGAGTATGTACTGAATCTTGTTGTGACGATGTTAAGTATTTTTCATATGTTTATTGATTCACAAAGCTTCTTTGTGAAGTGTCTGGTGTAAGTCTTTTGCCTTTTAAAAAGAAATTGGATTGTCTAACTTTTTCTTACTGAGTTTCTGTTAGAATATATTCTGGATATAAGTTCTTTTGTTAAATACATGCTTTGCAAATATCTTTTGCCACTCTGGCTTGCCTTGTCACTTAAATCCTATAATTAAAAAAATTTACTTGTTCCTGTGTACTATATAGTTTTGATTGCAATTTAGATTTTTTTCACTTACGTTTCTAATTGACTATTGTTAATCTGGATAGCAGATGTTGACTTTTATGTGTTCATTTTGTAGTTAGCACCATTACCAACTCAATTCTGTGCTCTATTAAATCTTAAGTTTCCTAGGAATTCACTGTCATCAATAAGGAAAGATACTTATCTTTTCATATTCTATTTATTTTGCCTTAGTGCATTAACTAAAACTTTGTAAACATTACAAAATAGTGGTCATAGTAGACATTGCTATGGCCTGATTTTAATGGAAATGACTTCAGTAATTCACTGTTTAATATATTATTTGCTGTGGTTTTTTCCTTGTTTAGATAATATCTTTATATTTTACATTATATGTAGTTACAGCCCCCAAATGATACGAAAGTAAAATGCTAATTGCTATTTGGGGAAGGTCTAGTATTGAGCTGAAGACAAATATTTGACGCCTCTGATCCTATTAAAATAAACTTCCTTTAAAACAGTGGTTCTCAATTTTTTTTAATTTTGACTTTTATCACATTTCAGTCTTTTTTTCATATATGTTTGCAAAATAACATTTACCTTTTTTGTGCAACAGTCTGTTTTCTACTGTATTTTTTATTTAAAATATATTGATTGAGACCTTCTGAATTGATTTTGTGATCCATTAATGGTTTGCAGTCCATAGTTGGAAACACTTCTTCCTAGGTTAATAGGTATCTGTTTTCAAGCCCTTGCACTGGGACAAGGTCTTATGGATAACAACTCAATGAAACATGGGAAATAACTGAAGACACATCTGTTACTAACCTGCTGCACCATTTAAAAATGAGGAAAGTTAAGAAGTTTCTGAAAATGAATTCCATGAAATTATGAGGCTAAAACACGCTCGATAGCTCAGGTTTTTAAGAGAATTGAGACATTTTTCCTGAACGAATGGCTGTTTATTTACAAATCATGACTTCTCATTTGGAAATATGAAACATATTTTCTGGTTAAGTAAGAAAAAATAGTAAATAATAGTTACATTAGTCAACTATTGATATGATAACACTGCCTAAGAATCTCAACAGCATTCAACAATAAACACTGATTTTTCTCACCTCCAGATCTGCAGATTGGTTGGAATGATTCTGCTTTAGGCTAAGAGGTAGGTTCTCATCTGCTCCAAGTGTTCAGCATCAGCAATCAGCAACTGCAAAGGGCCTGTTACCCCTATGGAAGATGGCAGAAGTGCAAGAAGGGGAAGCAGACATGTGGGAGGCTGTCGAAGGCCTCTGCTCTGAAATGCCCTGCTGTCATTTCTGTTGACATTCTGTTGGCCAGTGCAAGTCACATGGCTGAGCATAACCTCCTGGGGTGGGCAGGTACACTGTGGAAGATATTGGCAAGGGTGAGGCAAGAAGGAAGAACTCTGAGCCAATAATGCACCCTATGACAATAGCCAGCAGTTCCAGAAGCCTCTCTGTTGTATTCACTTATTTCTGAAGTCATAGTATTCACTGTTCAAAATAAGAAACAAATTGACTCACTCTTTCATTTTGAGCAGATTTAATTCCTTGATAAAAATAATCACTTTTTAAGAAAAGGGTTACATTTGCATTGTCCAAGCAATGGTTTTCCAGTCTATATAGCTGAAAATTTTACAAAAAGAAGCTTTAAATATTTATGCAAGGCACCTAGGGAAATGTGTCCTTTGGATAATTTGTATGTCACAGTTTTATGGCTTGAGCACATGCTCCATTTCTGGTAGTAAATGCCCAACCACGATGAAATCAGAATGCCTCTCTCACTTAGGAAAAAAAGACCTTCTTGTTAATTCTCCTTATGATGAAGTTCTCAGTTTGACGGTGCCATTTCTCTCCCTGTGGGACCAGCACAGTGACTTAATTAATAGAAGCTCTTGAAATTTACTGAAATTAATTAATTCTCAGGCTTTGATTCCTGTCCTGGATACAGTTGTAGAAAGATTTTTCAATATAATGAACACTATGTAAGTCAATAGATGAAGCTGAATGGTGGGAGAACTCAGCACCAAGTCAATTCTTTTCCCTTTCAATGCTCTTTATCAGGGGCTGGCAAACCATGGGACATGGGTCAAGTGTGGTCCACCACCTATTTTTGTAAATAAAGTTTTATTGAGACACAGCCATGGGCATTCACTTATATATTGTCTATGACTCCTTTTGTGTTCTAACAGCAGGGTTGAACACTTGCAACAAAGGCCATATGGGCCACAAAGATGAATGTATTTACTATATGATCTTTTACAGAAAAATTTGCCAACCCCTGTTCTGTATGGTTATTGTAAAACAAAACGACAGTTTTGGAAATGCAAATATTATAAAACATAAATATCTTTAATATCCTAAAAATCAAATGCATCCACTGGGGGTCTGTTATTTTGTGAGGAGTATCTGGCAACCCTGGTTTAGGATATATGAGTAAAAGTCAGCAGAGGCTAGGTCATGCTGCAGAAACAAATAACCCTAACTCACACGGCCGTAACACAACAAATTTGTTTCTCACTCCTGCTGAATACCTATCAAGGGTCATTCCAGGATCCAGGTTGTTGGAGCAGCCACTGTCTGGAGAGCCTCTGGTCACCTTAGCAGAGGCAAAAGGAGTGTGGTTAACTGGGAGCTGGGTGGTATAGTTTCTGACCAGAGGCGATGTACATTACTTTTCTCCAGCAAAAGCAAGTCGTATGTCTATACCTATTCCCACAGGATTGGGGAAGTGTAGTCCTATCATACAACCAGGAGGAGAGAGAGAAATACTTGGTAGGCAGCATGAATGACTACTTCAGTCTGAAAAGTCATTTTGAAAAGTGGCTTCATCACAGAAGAATAGCTACCAGCTTTGTGTCAGCAAAGGCTTAATGTCTCTGAAGTGAAGGTTTGCCTCAAAGTAATATCCCTTTTCACTTCATTTCTCTGCTTTTCTGTTCTGGGGCTTCACCTATGCTTTGCTCAGTGAAAATTTCACCTGGAGAACATTGGATTATTAATTTGCTTTGTTTCCAGTGTTACTGCAGCTCTGCATCTTCTTGCTTTCATGAGCATCTGATGTGTTGTCTGGGGTGTTTATATTCAGAGCCACTAGCTGGCCTTCAACTTAACTTGAAAGTTCTGTTACTCTTTTAAAACTCTACATTGTGCCGCATTAAAAACGTTTTAAAGTTTATGAAAAAGCAAACCAACAAAACCCACCACCTAGTGGCTATTTTTCAAACTGGTACCAGAAATGAAGCTCTACTTATTTTTAACCCCAAACTATTTCTGTGGAAAAGAGAGAGAGCATCATATTTGTTAGGAATTGAACACAAGTAAATCTGGTGTTTCAGTTACTTGGCACTCCTGCTTTAAAGAAGGCATCTTGTTCTATTTTTTTTCCCCTAACCTAAATGGTTCCAGAGAGATGGCAGCCCTGTGAGACATAAGACACATCCAAGATAATTTTAGAGGGAGAGGGACCCAGCCCAGCAAGTCGGTCTAGAAGACTGGATCCAAAGGAGCTGAGGCTACCTTGACCATTTTCTGTTGAGAGTTGGAAGGGGGTTGTGAGAACTCAAATAACTATGTTTTGGATTTGAGTGCCCCATTGCAGTTTAATGAATTTTACTGAACATGGTTACTCACAAGTTCCATGTGGCATCTATGCTCAAATTCTCCTTTTCTTGAAGCTGGAATTGACATTTGAAGCCCAAGGGCCTAAACATGCCTGGTCCAGACAAGTCAGAACCCATTAGAGGAAACTGATATTCTACCATTAGGAATCAGGAGTAAACTAGGCTACAAGCTCCAGGGGGCCATGGTTTTTGGTGATTTTGTTTACTATGAACAAATAATGGCTGACTCATAGCAGGTGCTCAGTAAATATTGCTTGAGTAAACAAGTCTCAAAGTACAGAGGCAAGACTGAAGTTGGACATGAAGGGCCAGGAGATGACTGACAGGTGGAGAGGAGATTTTGAAGAGAAAGTAGGTGAGAGACAAAGAGAAGCTTCAAGTATTTACTGTGGATGAATGGGGGTGTCTGCAGTTAGCCTGTGTGCTGTGTGACAGCGATATAATGAGTCATCAGAAATAAACATTTGGTCATTCATATGACCAAATATATACTTCCAAGTATATCTGGTCTTCTTCCACAGTTCCTGAAAACACTGCAAAGCCTTAAAGTTGAAATGGGTTTCTTGTCATGTTAATGAGATACTTTTGGACTCCAGCCAAGGTATGGGCTGGACGTTGAATCAGCCAATGGCTAATGATTTAGCCAATCATGACTATGAAATGAAGCCCTCACAAAAAACCCTGAGAAGAGCATATCACTCCCTTGGATTCTGCTTCTCTGTTGGAGAGAGAGCTCCTACACTTGGGGAACCAGAAGGCGTCCACTTTATCCCAAGCCAGGCCCCAAGTTCCACAAGGATAGAATCTCCTTTATTTGGGACCTTGCCCTAGGTATCTCTATAGCTCCTGGATGGAGGGGTTTCCCAGCTCTGGCAAGTTCACTATGGATTCATAGAGACCAAAAAATGACAGTGGAACATTTGGGGTAAAAAGGGATTTATACCAAGCTTTATTCTCACGGTGGTGAGTCCTAGAATCCTGTCTGCCTCCAGGGCAGTTTGCAAGTAACAAGTCTGTTTCAGGACTGTCTCCACTCTAAGCTCTGTCTCTGCTCCAGGCTCTGCTCTTAGCATGGGGCAGAGCTCTTTTTATAGCAACACAGACAGTAATGGCTTATTGTCAACAGATATGCAAGCATGTGCTTATACCACAGGCTAAGTATTACATCATTGCATGTACACAGTGGGTGAGTAGATTAGGAACAGGTGAGAATCCTGGCCATGGAACTTCCATTTTCCCTACATTCTTTATATGACTGTTAACTTGTATTCTTTATTAAAGTGGTAAACATGTTTTCCTGTGTTCTGTGAGCTGCTTTAGCAAATTAATTAAAGCTAATGGGGAGGTTATGGGATCCTCCAATCTGTAGCTAGCTGGTCAGAAGCACAGATAACTTCTGGGGCTTGTGACCAGCATCTGGAGTCAGGGGTAGAGGGCAGTCTTGGAGGATGGAGCCCTTAACTTGGGGAATCTGGTGCTGTCTCTAGGCAGATAGCATAGGAATTGAGTTGAGTTCCTGGACACCCTGCTGGCGTTCAAGAATGCTTGGTATTGTGTGTAGAAAGACCTTCCCCTCACCATCCAAAATACACACATTGGAATAGGGTCTGGGAACCTGAATGGAGTTATACTATTACTATTGTATACTAGTATTACTGTTTTTTATTTTATTTATTTTTTATTTATTTTTTATTTTTTTTTAATTGAAGGGTAGTTGACAACAGTATTGCATTACATTAGTTTCAGGTGTACAACACAGTGATTCAACATTTATATACATGATAATTCTAGGTACCAGGTATCACCATACCAAGTTGTTACAATATTTTGACTATATTCCTTATGCTATAGTATTACTGTTTTAAGAAAAAAAAAAAAACTAACACAAAAACACAGTGACCTTGTCTTAAAGATATGTCAGGTTGACTTCAAAAGCTGGAGACAAGGCAGATTAAAGATTTTTAAAAACTGAAGTAAAATGGATTTTATTTTGAGAACTTACACATTAGGAGTAAGAAGCACCAATATAAAATGAAAACAGTTAAAAAAATATCATGCCTTCATCATTTTTAAACAAACTAACAAAATGCATGCCATTTAATTCAGAAATGGAGATGCCTAGGTCTTTGTAGATCAGTGAAGTCACTTCTTCAGAAACAAAGCAAAGAAGATCAGAGCAGTGGCTCTGACCCTGTCCTTATTTCTTATGGTTGATCTGTAATTTTACTCTTGTTAGCAATTGGAAAATCCATGTAAATTACCATTTCTTTGCATGAGGCTGCTTGCGTACACTTCTTCATTTCAACAGCTGTGTCTTTAATACCTGGTTTCTGATGCCAGAGAATTCAGCACACTTCATTTTGTATATAGTTATAAAATAACAGTTTAAAAATATTTTCATACATCAACATCTAATCCTTGCAATATTACAGTTGACCCTTGAACAATGTGCGGGTTAGAAGTGCCAATTCCCTCGCAGTTGAAAACTCATGTTTAATTTTTGACTCTTTCAAACCTAACTACCAATAACCTGTTTACCAAAGTCTTACCAATAACATAAATAGTCAATTAATACATATTTGTATCTTTTATGTATTATATACTATTGTCTTACAATAAAGCAAGCTAGAGAAAAGAAAATGCATTTTTCAAATTGTTGCACATCTGTAAAACATTTTCCAACATATTTACTGAAAAACACCTGTGTATAAGTGGACCTGCACATTCAAATCCATGTTGTTCAAGGGTTGACTGTATTCTATTTTGGGGGTCAGCAAGGATGAGACAGGCTGCATGACTTTAGGTTTCATAGAAAGTAATGAAGCTGTGGCTTGACCTTAATTGAATATTGTTTCCACAGTACTAATGGTGAGGACACTCTCCAGTGAAGGAAGTCTCCCAGGTGAGTTGAAGACCATGCAGTGTGGCCCGGGTAAGCCATGTGCAGGGCTCTGAGCTCCTGGACAGCAGAGGAGTGAGGTCCTTCCTAGTAACCCTGTGTTTTCTCTTGCTGCTCTGTCAGCAGGTGAGGCGGCTGTTGGATTGCTTGTTCTGTAATCTGAAAAACAGCAGCAAAATTTTTCTAAAGGAAGCCACTTGTGGGAAAGCAGGAATATTTGAACTATAGTTATGACTATGGCTTAATAATGGATATTTAGGTAACTGATTTGGTTTTGTTTAATCTTAGTTTTTCTCACTCTTGAGAATAGCTGGAGAAAAATGGTGGGAGATGAGATCCTAGATGCTGAGAACTAATCTGAGAATGAACCTGGCCAGCATGATCTTGGCGGGGGCCATTTGATGCAGTATATGAGATGGCAGCTAAGGGGTAACTCTTTCCTGGCACATTTAAAAAAATTTCATGAGTGATTAATTTGACTTACTTTCCATGATGCTTCATTGTTGACTGGCAAGGTGTAAATGCAAAGCATTTTCTGAGTACCTCCAGACCTTCAGCATCCTGAGTTGTGTGGAAGCCTCTTTCTCCTGGGCAGATATGACTGTATTTGGGTTCACTTTTCAAGAGGCCTCTTTCCTAGGTCTGCTTTAAAATTTATGGAGGTGAACAAAATAATCTATTCTGATGCTTTCTGGGGTGTTTGATGTCCCACTGATTTGGAGACGCTGCCTTCCCTGGGCAAGGCCTGGAGGGCTCCTCTACCTGCCCCTTGGAACTTTGGGCAGTGTGCCTATTACTCCAGTTAACAGGTAAAGAGGTGCCTTGGGGCTCTGGATATGAGGTGGGCAAAGCTGCATGAGTGAGCACTCAGTGACAACTTCTCTGTGCCTGTTTCCTAAAGAATTTTGACCTGTTGTGGAAACTGATCACTGGAGCTTGTAGAATGATGGTTGACATGGATACCTATTGGTTTAATCTGTCCAACAAGCTACCCGTTTGTGGGAACTGTGCTCCTCCTGCTGCATTTACATGGTTCACCTGGCCCTGACTACCCGGATACACCTGATTATTCTAGGGTCAGCCCCTGACTAAGTTGGACCAATGAATCCTTCCTGGGTATTTCCTGACTTTGAACCAAAGAGAACATCTACCACTCTCTTCCTCTTAGGAGGCTGAGGCTGTTGGATAGAAGCTGTTGGCAGGTCCATTGAACCCTCCTTGGAAAAAGCAGGCCATCAGCAAGAAAGACACACATGCAAACAAAGAGCAAGGGCCTGCATGGCTTTGCAGTGCCAGCCTCCAGTCCTCTTGCGGCCCAGACACACTCTCTTATCTTAGCCTTCAATGAGATAACTACTATCTTTATATATTTTTTTGCTCTGACAGTTGTTAACCCTAGTTTTGTAGTTGTAGTGTCTTCTTATGAGAAATTAAGAAAAGAACCACTGAAGAAGGTAAGCAACTTGAGAGTAGGTGTGGGGTTTGAACCATGGCAAAAAGTGATGTAGAAGCAGAGTCCAAGTGTAACAGACATGAGTGGAAACATCTGGCCGTCTCCTAATACCTCCCAGCTTCTATAATCTCTGACTTTAAGCTGATGGTATATGAGCAGAGGTGTATGGAAGCTCTTAAAAGCCTTATTTAAAAGGCAGGGAGCTTGCACTCTCTGTTCTCCTGTTTTTTGTTCCTTTTCTATCCAGCTCGCTGGAATGCAGTTGTGATACCCAGTGCTCTAGATGCCATGATGGGCTGTGAGGATGAGATGGCAGAGTGGTGAACTGGGTCCTGAGGACTCCATGAGCAGAGCCCCCATATCAGCCTTGAGTTGTCTACCCCTGGCTCTTCCCTTGAGAGAGAAATACATTTTAATCTCATTTTAGCCATTGTTCATTCGGAATTCCATTACTTGGAACCATATGTAATTCTAACTGACGGCAGACGCTGAGCAACGAAAACTGTCCTCCTGCTCCCAAAAGTGATCGGTGAACCACGGGAGTTCTGTGTAGGGGTGGAGGCAATGTAATAGTGATATTCCCCCCAAAATATGTCTCTGGCTTGTAAAGAGTATTAATTTGGGACAACAGGCTAACTATGGTCATGAATAGAAGAAAGCATTCTCTATTATTATTCACTTCCTGCTTTTACCCGGCAGTTGGATGAACTGTTTAGCGTTTGAATAGCTTTATAAAACTGTTCCTGGTGATTTTATTGAGTCAGTGCCCTTAACATACATAATCAACGCTGCTAGGTTCCTTTTTTAATGACCATGACCCATTTTAAAAAGGGAAGGCCTTTTAGAAAAGAAGCTTTCCAAACTGCTTGGGCTTCCTCATAAATGAATCAACACCGAGAGCGCTCACTCCATTAAGGCAACATACAATCACAATAAAATATGGTGAAAACACTTTCAAGCTACAAATTGCTATACATATGGAAGGCATTTCTAATAATTATTATTATAATCGGGTGTTCCTGTTCTCTTTAATATCTCCCGTGGACTTACTGATAAAATCATTCAACCAGAAAAGTAGAGGGTTTGAATTTTAAATGATGGATGATTTTCTCCCTGTGCAAGTCTGGCTCCGTTCTTCAGAGTCGAGCTTTACATTTTGCCAGACATGTTCTCTTATTTTGTATAATCCTCCTAACAATCTCAAATCACAAAAGAACAGAGGTTCAGAAAACTTAAGACATTTGCTCAAGCTCAAGTCCCATCGTTGAAATGGCTTTGATTTCACTTGGGCTTGATCTGGGAATGAGGGTGAGATGGAGAGAGGGAAGGAGGTCATACTGCACATTCCTGCGGGGCAGGGGACATGGCAGCTGCCCTAAGACAGTGGTCCAGTCTGACCCAGCAAACCAGGATGGGCCATTTCTGCCTGAAGCCACATTCACACCTGGTCTGCCCGGACATACCCTCCCCTTTCTGGCCGAGCCCTGGCCTTCTGGAACATCTGCAGAGCTTCCAGGAGAAGCCTTCCCAGGCAGCTCAAGTGCAGCCACCTCTTAGCAGATGGTGTTAATAACAGGCTTTGTTCTCCAGGTTCTTCTATTTTCAGCCACTAAATGCAATTTATAAAGAAAAAAAAATTAGACACCACCATTTCCCCCCACCCTCCAGCCCTTATCAGATCTCTTATAATTATAGAATAAGGTGCCTGCAACTCCCAGGGAGCTGGTTTCCATGGCAATGACAAGCTATTATATTCTAAAGGCCAAGCTAGAGCTCCACCCCCTCGTCCTCACCACTGCTCTGCATCTTGTTATTGCAGTGTTCCAAAATAAACTTGCTGCCTAATCGTAAATCCCATATAATTAGAGATGAGCTAATCGTTACCCCGCTACCTTTGTGCGGCCCACTCATCATGCCAGCAGTTTTTGGAACGCAATGCTTGGGGACTGTTTGATGTCAGAACAGACCTTCCTCTGCCAGGAGCTGGGTGCAGCCTGGATCCATATACGGCTGGGGACCCTCCAACCAGAAGGGCCCTGAGCTCCCACCTGCCGCTGGTGCTTCAGCAAAGGACAGGGACCACTCAGGCAGTGGCTGGGCTGCCAGACTGGTAGTTTTCTGCAGCTCCCCATTAAGGAGGGTCAGAGAAAGCTCCTTTGAGGTGGCTGAGAGCTCAGACTCTCATACTTTTTGGCCACCTCCTGTGACCAGGGCAGAACATGTGACCTTCAGACTGAGAAGGAAAAGAATTTTCATGTCTCCCACTTCTTGCCCTGCTTCCTTAGCACCTTCTAGACTGGAGGTTGCTTTTAGTACAATCTGTGTCTTGGATTTGCATGTTTTGTTCTCATCCGTGAGTAATCACTGTCTAGATTTCAGCAGGTGGGGTCCCCAGCTGGTTCTTGGTGTTGGGAAAACAGTGGCAAATAAGAGAGGTTGTTGGGAAACTTGCGGTCTCCTGGGGTGGACAGTCAGATACGAGAAAGAGAACAGAGTCGTCATGTCAGATGAAAGCTACACGGGAAATAAAACAAAGTGTGTGTGTTAGAGTGTGACTAGGGGGCTGGGGGAGTTCATTTAATATCTGAGCAGAGACTCTGGGGACAAGAGGACCACCTGTAGTTGACCTTTTCAGGGGACATCAGCCATCACTTTCGGCCTAAATGTCCCTGCTGCGCAACCAGAGTTGCTACAGGACTTTAACTGTGCCGTGCCTCCTGGTGATTTGTCGGCAGGCTCTCCCCTTTGCCCCCCCCAGATCCACCCTTTGCCCCTCTCTGTGCAAGTACCTGCCACTCGCCTTTAGAGCTGCCAGTGGGCTCCCTAGTGTCTGCTTGGTCGCAGACAGGGCGACGCACTAGCCCAAGACTGGAGCAGGAGGCTGCTGGTGGCTGGTGAGGCTGCGCCTGGCCTTGCCTCCTTCCCTGCGGGCTGGCTGTCTTGGGGGCTTGCCTCCCTCTATAAAAATGCTGCCAGATGGCCCCCTCCAGAGAGTACGCTGCCCTGTCTGGGTGCTGGTATCACTCCTTGCCTTATCCCATCAGGATCAGGGTTCCAGCAGCTCCCCACTGTTGCTAGCCAGAGGAGACCTTGCCCACTGGCCCCATGTGGTTCCTTATGCCTGCCATCACTTCTGCAGACAGCACAGTGTTAGACTCCGCCCTCCACCCTGTTTGAGACAGTTTGCTTTTTCCTTCATGGCCCCTGACTGATTCCCTTCCCGCTCCCACTTATACCAGCTTTGGTTCTACCTTTTCTCTAACTGCTCACCCACCACCTCAAATTCTTTCCCCATTCCCCTCTGCCTCTTTTAGTCCTGGTCATTCAAGGCTCAAGTCTCCCCTCTTCCAGAAGGCTCTTCCACACTCCTAGTTTTATAAGAATCAGCCCCCCTGTAGCTTAGTGGTCTTCTTCTAATTTCCCCTTTGTTTCCTGTCTGTTGATTTTACTTCTCCAGCTAGACTTCCACTTTCTGCAAGGATGGGGCCACGCGGGTGTTCTGTGCACAGCCCACCGAGGGCTACGCGCACCTTACCTGCCTGAAATTCTTCCTGCTGGTGGCGTTGGTCTGGGCTTCCTGGGCCCTCCTCAGATACCGTGGGGGGCAGCTTGTGAATGTTGGGGTGGGGAAAATGTATTAGTTGTTTCATCTGGTGTCCTAATGGGTGGGATCAGTGGGATCTTGGTGAAATAGAACTACATGGGGTCATACTTTCTTTCCATTTCCTAAGACATGGGAGGTAATTCCAAAGACCACATGGGGCTTCCTTCTCAAAACAGTAACTGAAACTGAAGGGCCCCCACCCATAAGATGGTGAACTTCCTGCTTCTCTTCCGGGTCCTCGGTTCCCGCCGGCGCCACCTGAAGCCCAATCACCCCTCGCCCCCATAATCCCAGCACCTAGCCAATAGCCACCAGCCCCGTAGAAGTGACACCACAATCACCCCATGCCCCTTCCTATATAACCCAGCATCTTTCCCTAATAAAGCAGAATTCTCCGGTGAATTGCTGCTGTGTGTCGCTCCTTTCCTTTCATTGGTGCCGAAACCCGGGAGACGGGACACCCCAACTGGGCCCCGTCTTCCCCCGACACCAGCAGCAGCTTGCCCTCGTCCTCTTTTTCCGGCGCTGGCTCCTCACACTCACCACTCCTCTTTGGCATTTGGGTAAGTTTTCCCCCGGAGCGGGCCGCTCTTCCCCGAGCTATCGCAGCGCCATTGACCATGATCGTTCGGCAAGGCCCTGACGCTCGGGACGAGGAGGGAACTCTCCCCACCTCAGGCCTTCACGGCTGCGGCAGACCCTCAGGCCCCTCCTCCAACAGCCATAAACGAGGTGACTCCTTTGCGGATGAGAAAGCTCCCTTCCCCCCCCCCCCCTTCTGTTCCTTCCGCTGAAAATTCCTTCCACCGAAAATTCCTAGTACTGGGTACGTCGGACTCCGGCACTCTGCCTTCTTAGAGAAGTCTGGGTGACGACCCACACTTCCTAAGAAACCGACTCGTATACGAGTTTCTGCAGACCCCCAAGGATCACCGGGGACGCCCTTTGTCTCCTTGCGGTCGGCTCCCAGTCCGAGGGTCTCCGTTCGTCTTCTCCTGTTTGTCTCCTTCTCTGTCCTTTAGCCATGGGAGCCTCCTCATCCCTCCCTGAAGGTTCACCTCTTGAATGCCTGCTCAAGCATCTAGCCACCCTCTCCCTGACGCCTGATATAAAACCAAAACTTCTCCGCAAATACTGCTCCCAAGATTGGCCGACACCCCCCCTAAACAATCACAACCAATGGCCCGCAGGGGGAACTCTTGATCCTAACATCACTCGCGATCTCTTTAACTACTGCCAGCGCCTGAAAAAATGGAAGGAGATTCCCTATACTGAAGCTTTTCGCCTCCTAGCTCAAAATCCCAGCCTCTGCACCACCTGTTCCCCGCCCCAAGTTCTCCTAGCCTGCAAGCCGTCTCCCTCCCCTCCACACACTCCCAGTCCCTCTTTGATTACCTTTGACCCAGCCGACGAACCTCCGCCATACAGGCTTCCCCCTTCAGGCCCTCCCCCTCCTACAACCCCTCCGCCCTCTTCCGCCTTTGCCGCCGCCTCCACCTCCTCCCCCGCAGAAGCCTCCCGTCCACTCTCTTCCACCTCCTCTCCTACAACAGCCCCTCCCCCTTCCTCCACCAACATCTACTCCCCCACCTCACCCCCTCCGCCTTCATCCCCTCACCTCCCCCCCGTGGATTGAGCCTGAGCCTTTCAGTCCCCCTCTAAGTCCCAGGAGCCTCCTCCATCTTTGCCCCCATCACCTGTTTCTCCCCCACAGACTGAGCCAGAACCCTTCAGTCCCCCTCAGGCCTCCCAAAATTATCGCCCCCCTCCGGGAGGTAGCAGGATCCGAAGGCATCGTGCGCATTCACATCCCTTTCTCCTTAGGAGATTTAGCCCAACTTGAGAAATGCCTAGGTTCCTTTTCCACTGATCCCACGACATATATCAGGGAGTTTCAATGGACCCTCCAGTCATACAGCCTCACACATCATGACATTTTCATGCTCCTGGCCAATACCCTCCTTCCTGAAGAGTGTAGACGAGTTTGGGACTTCGCCCAAATGCACGCTACCGAAACCCACAGGACTGACCCCACCTATCCCCCTGGCCCCACCACTGTCCCCGAACAAGACCCACACTGGGATTATAACACCACCGTGGGTCTCCGCTCTCCAGATATCTTCGCCTGCTGCTTAATAGCAGGTCTGAAAAAGGCAGCTCGTAAAGTAGTCAATTTTCAAAAACTCCAAGACATAATTCAAAGGAGGGAGGAAACTCCCTCCGAGTTCTTAGACTCACTCAAGCCCTATTACAGTATACCAGCCTGGACCCAGAAACGCCTGACGGGAGACAGGTCCTTATGACATACTTCCTAGCTCAAAGCTACCCCGACATTAAAGCTAAACTCAAAAAGTTAGAACAGGGCCCCGCTACCCCACAGACTGAGATCCTAACAGTGGCCTTTAAAGTCTTCCATAACCGGGAGGAGGAGAAAGAACGCCGTAAACAAAAGGCTGATCAGGCCAATTTCCAAATGTTGGCCCAGCTGATAAAACCACAACCTGAGCTCCCCTCTACAAACAAGCCCCCCCCAGGAGCTTGTTTCAACTGCGGAAAAGAAGGACATTGGTCAAGGGCGTGCCCCTCCCCCAGATCTCCTACCACCCCATGCCCCAGATGCCACAAAAAGGGCCACTGGGGGTCTGATTGCCCAACCACCTGAAGGGGAGGCTGGATGAACAACCCCCATCCTAAGTCTGCCGTAGTGGGGCTGGCAGAAGAAGATTGATGGGGCCCGGGGGCTTCTTGCCCAACCATTTCCATCACCAAACAGGAGCCCAGGGTTACTTTAATAGTAGATGGTCACCCCATCTCCTTCCTCCTAGATACAGGAGCCACTTTCTCAGTCTTGCGAGAATACCGGTGCCCTACCACGCCTGCCATTACTCCTATAGTCGGGGTAGGAGGTAAACAGATTTTCCCATTAAACCCCCCCCTTTTATGCACAATCCAGGACAATCCCATACCTTTCTCCCACTCCTTCCTGGTTATGCCCCAGTGTCCCATCCCTTTACTAGGATGGGACATCCTTTCTCTCCGCCATGTTTCCATAACTATGTCCACTCCCACAGCCCCCAGTACTCCCTTTCTGATGGCCCTCATAGCCGACGACCCCCCCTACCCAATGAAAGCTCCAGTTCCACCCTCATACACCCTGTAAATCCCAAAGTTTGGGACATTACAAGCCCCTCCGTGGCTCTATGTCCTCCTGCCTCTATCAAATTACGTGACCCCTCTCAGTATATCTGTCAGGCCCAATACCCCCTAACCACTTCAGCCCTCATAGGCCTCCAACCCATCATTCAAGATCTTTTAAACAAAAATTACCTCATACCCACTCACTCCCCATTTAATACCCCCATATTAGCTGTTAAAAAAACCAACGGATCTTTCCGCCTTGTCCAAGACCTTTGCCTTGTCAAAATGGCCGTCATCCCTATCCATCCCTTAGTTCCAAATCCATACACCCTTTTATCGTGGATCCCTGCCTCGGCCTCCTACTTCTCAGTCCTAGATCTCAATAACGCATTTTTTTTTCTATCCCTCTGGACCCCTCCTCCTAAGATTTTTTACAGAAAACGGCTCCTCTCTGATCTGCCCATTCACCAAACCAAGACAGAAATCCTTTCCTTTCTAGGCCTGGCTGGGTATTTTAGAGCGTGGATCCCTAACTTCTCCCTGTTGGCAAGACCCCTATCCGACCTCATCAAGGGCCCCCCTGAAGAACCATTATCCTCCTCACCCCGACACTCCTTCATTAAGCTCCGTTGAGCCCCTGTGGAAGCCCCAGCTCTCCATCTTCCTGATTTGTCGAAGCCCTTCTCATTATACATTCATGAGAGGTCCAGTCAAGCTCCAGGAGTCCTGGACCAACATTATGGCCCATCCTTTGCCCCAGTAGCTTATCTTTCCAAGCAATTAGACCCCACAGTCCGGGGATGGGCCCCCTGCCTACGGGCATTAGCCGCTGGACAGCTCTTGCAGAAGGAAGCTCATAAACTGACATTCGGGGCGCCCCTTACCATTCTGTCCCCTAAAGGGTCTCTTAACCTACAAAAGTTTACAGACTCTCCCTCCCTCCAGACTCCTGACCTACTGTCTTCTTTCCTCCAAAATCCTGTTCACCCCCTTTGCCATCCATACCCGAATCATGACTTTTTCCTCCTTTACTGCTCCCTCGCTCTCTCTCGCTTTTTTTCCTCATTCCTATTGTCTTCCCCGCCACCCAGCCTCCTTTGTGTGGCGATTCAAAGTCAGACAGACTTACACAGCATCAAACAAAAATTACTGCCCTCATTGCCACATCAGACTGCCCTCTGAAAGGCTGCTCTGAGCCTTTATACCTCCACTTTCCTCCCTCCACCGAAGTGTTCACTAGCAGCTACCTTTATTCTTCCTACCTCTGCTTCCTCTATGACCAAAAACAAGCCTATTGCAGGCGATGGCCAGACACCTATGGGGGATGTCCCTACTGGTCTTGCACCATTATTACTCCTCCAACCGTTTAATAAAATATCACAACAGCTCATTCTCCTTATCAATCCCAGATTCCTGGGACTCTCGATGGGCCGCCGGAGTACTACGGGGGTCCTCGACCCCCCACGGTACTCTTCATATCTCTCGAGAGTATGTTCCCTCTCATTCCAAGATCTCTCAAGTTGCATCAAATATCGGACATTCCGAAAAAGTCATTATCCAAACTCTTGATGGTGCCTCTTCATCTTCTTATTCCCGCCCCTCTTCCAATTCCTCCTTCTCTTGGTTACAGCCTTTTCAGGACACCACCATCTTTCTCAACCACACCCTTAACACCGCCAATTGTTTCTTGTGTGCATCACTACAGCGCCCACTGCTAGCCGCCGCGCCCCTTAACATTTCCAATTACTCCTTTCATGCAGAAGGACAACCCTTCCATCCCCTGGCAGACATACCCCTATGGGAACGAGAATATGCAAACAATCTCACCATCCACCACTGTATAGGCCCAACTCCACCCCCCTCCAGCGCACTTCACTGCCTCTCTATCTACACCCCTACCTCTGGCTCTAAGACTTTTACGCAACCGGGACACTTCTTTTGGTGTAATGGCAGTCTTTTCAACTCACTGCCTCCCAACTCCAGCACACCCTGCATTCTCGTCACCCTAATCCCACAGCTTACACTTACAGCATGGCAGAATTCCTTGAGCTCCAACCTCCCTTGCCCTTGCGCACAAGAAGGGCTGCTTTCCTTCCCATTATGGTCCATATTTCCCTAGCCACCTCAGCCATTGGGGCAGGATTTTCAGGGGGAGCCTTGGGTCACTCTCTATGGGCAATTAGAGATCTCAACGCCAAACTTGAGGGCCCTGACATCCACTGCCGATTCCCTAGCCTCTCTCCAAAGACAGGTCACTTCGCTAGCTAAGGTCACCCTTCAAAACCGGCGGGCCTTAGATCTGCTTACAGCCAAGAAGGGCGGCACCTGCATCTTCCTTCGGGAAGAGTGCTGCTATTACATCAACGAATCCGGCATTGTAGAAACTGACATTACCAAACTCACCGACCTTGCCTCCAGCCTCCACTCTGCTTCCAATTCCAACCCATTCTCTTCAATACTAACAAACCCCTTCCTTACCTGGCTTTGGCCCATTGCAGGCCCCATAATAATCATTCTCCTCGCCTGTCTCTTCTTGCCTTGTATAGTAAAGTTTATCAAATCCCAAGTTGGTAAAATCTCTACTCAAACTTTCAACCAGCTTTTACTCAGGAGCTACCAGCTTTTAGCCACAGAAGATCCCTCACCCTCACGTAACCTCCTCACCACACGCTGAGATGGACCCCTCTCTCCGCTGGAAACTGTTCCTGGAAACAATGGCCGCAGACGCCTGGCTTCTGGCACCCGTATCCTCTTGGCACCATTAGAATCAACAAGTCCTCGACCTATGGTTACAAGGAACCTTCATTGATTTCCAACCTGAAGAAGTCCACATCTACTCGTCCTTACTGTGGGGAGTCCTATCAACCCTTTCCTCCCAGTCCTCAAGCCCTCACTCCCTTCTCCGCCCCCGTTCAGCAGGAAGCAGTCAGAGAGAAAGCAACGTCCACAACCCCATAGAGGAGAAAGGGGGGAATGAAGGGTCCCCACCCATAAGATGGTGAACCTCCTGCTTCTCTTCTGGGTCCTTGATTCCCGCCAGCGCCACCTGAAGCCCAATCACCCCTCGCCCCCCTAATCCCAGCACCTAGCCAATAGCCACCAGCCCCGTAGAAATGACAACTCAATCAGCTCATGCCCCTTCCTATATAACCCAGCACCTTTCCCTAATAAAGCGGAATTCTCCGGTGAATTGCTGCTGTGTGTTGCTCCTTCCTTTCAGAAACAAAAGTGTGAAAGCCGTTCAGGAAAATACATTGCCAATACCATCCGTGCAGAAAGGAGCAAATTAATACCACTCGAACAGGGGACTGGAAATCCCCAGAAGGAACATTGTGTGTCGGGACTGGAGAATAAGCGCAGAGAGGAGGTGAAAGCAAAGAAATGCTTCTGAGAGATCATGACACCCTCAGCAGGGCACAGGCGGGGCTTACTTCTGGTATTTTTGGACTCTTTACAACCCCAGGAGACATAAAAGAAGTCAACAGAGTTTATCGCTTCTTTTGAGGGTGGAAAAAAAGTGGGGCTGATTTTTCTCAAGTGCTGTGATAGAGTCATTGGCTGAAAAAAGTAAGACTCAAAGGGTTGCGCACAGTTACAATCAGGGGAGGAAAACAAAGGCAAACCCCTAAGCCCCTCCAGATCAGGGAGGAGTATGGCTTCCTGGCTTGGTAATACATAGATTTTTTAAACAATTAACCGACACCTTTTGTCGGTTCATTGTCTCTGGGGAATACGTCTGCAGCTTTATCACGGGCTCTCCTGAACAACACCCCATTAGTGAGCAGCTCCGCAGCATTCTCTCCTGTGGGGACCTCTGCCCTGCAATCGGGATGCCTGTAGCAACATGGGATTAATTTCTCTGGCCTCTGGCAGTCGGGGTAATTTGAGGCTTCACTGGAGTGCGACAGGCCACTCACTGCAGGCTGAGTTACAAAAGCTGACTCCTGCGGACTTTGCTCTGGGGAGCTAATGCGAAGGGGTTCGATGGTTTGTCCATCAAGATTAAAAATGGCCCTTTGGTGATACTTCCATTTATTAAAGGAAGGAAATGTGTTTTGTGGTCCTTTCTGGTAGAGGGTCTTGTTCAGGTAACATCCGTGGATTTAATTCTGGATTTCCTTTCATTGGGTGTGGGGAGGAAGGCAGGGCTGATAGGGGACCTTCCTAATGAGACAGGGACCATGGGTGTAGTCAGGGTAGGGTGAGGGCCTTGGGATAAAGCAAGGCAGGATATTTGCAGTCAGAGCAATGTAACTATATGCAAGGAAACCCCCTACTAAAACTCTGTGTTAAATATTCAGCTCTAGAGTCATTCTTAAGTGAGATGAGTTAATGTACCCCAGATAAAGAAGAGTAGCACATGTTTATTTTATGCTAATCATTTATAATCATGTGTAAGATTCACTTTAACATGCTAAAAGGCCCAGGCCTATGTGCTGTCTTTCCTCCTTCAGATCTGATGAAGTGATTTTGCAAACTGGGCAAACTAATTTAGCATGCAAGCCCCCTCATAACACAGTAAAAGGCAAGAAGGATTCCACCTTAAAGATAAGCTTGCACTTAATTTACTCTTTAGCAAACAATGCCTCAGCCCACCTTGGGGGCTGAGCAAGTGGCCTTGTTTCATATGCTCCCAGACCAAGACGCTGGTATCTTGGGGAGAAATCAACAGAGCAGGAGGTTACTTGTATCAAGTTAATTCTAAATATTCTGGGACCACTTAATAAGTCCACACCCCTAAGCTTTTTCTCCTGTTCTCGAAAAATCCTCATCTGCCTATAAAACCCCTAGACAGCGCACCACTCCGGACTCTCTTGTGCCCTCCTGGCATGAGCAGGGAGCTCTGTCCTTTCACTTTATCTCTAAATAAAAGCCTGTACCTTGCTCTCCTACCTTGAGTGTTTGTGAAGCTCATTCTTCGGCTTCCTGAACAAGAGCCCCGGCATCACTAAGAGTAGCAGGTGAAACAGGGGGGTGCATTCTCCCACCTAAACAGAGAACACCACTCAGCACTGGCTTTCCAACTCTCCCATGTGCCCACGGAGGTTCCTGGGTGGGCTGCCATGTCCACAGGATATGTAAGTGTCCATCCAGAGCAGCACACCATCTGGCAAAGGAATGGCGCCATGGTGATATGTGACAAAACGGTGCTTGTGTCCCAAGGATGAAGTGTCTCTAATGAGGAGGCAGGAGCAACAGAGGCCATGTGACAGCCTCAGTTGCTCTGCGGCCTGAAAGGATATAGTCTCTGGGGTTCCCCAGGACTCTTGGAGTTGGCGGACTTTATGAGCAGTTGAGACCTATGATAGCAGGTAGGGCAGGGGCTGAGAAACATGGGTGTCAAGTGATGTTGGGGGCATTAGAATGGGGACATAGCCTGTAGTGGGGCAATGGAGGGTGTGAGGATAATGGGTCTAGAGTTTGCTTGTGTTTGAAGTAGCTTCGACATCCAAGGGAAATACTCTGTTCTGCTCTTCAGCAGAGAGATGACTGAATATTTGAAGTTTTAAAATTATGTATTCCCTTTAGAAGAGAGGCCCTTTAAACACAGATCAGCCACTTACACATAAACAAAAGTTCTGCAAACAGGTTTTAGTAGGAGGGGAAAAATAAAGAGCCACATACTTCCCATATGGTGGGAAAGTGGTCATCACTGAGCAGAGAAATTCAGTCACAGAGGGAAGCTGAAGTCGCCAAAGTCTATCATCACGATAAAGCCCCGGGTCTGCTCTGCTGTGGGCCATCATTTCTCCAAAAGATCTACCCTTAAATTTATTCCCAAGTTTATGGAGAAATAAATCTATCCCCCTCAGATGCTTCTCTCTTGTATCTTCTTCTTCTTCTTCTTCTTCTTCTACTTTTGGTTTCAATATATCATCCTTTTTGCATTGTATTTTTATTTGATTCATTGAGGTACAATTTATATATCACAAACTTTGCCCATTTTAAGTGTATAATTCAATGAAAGCGAGTATCATAGATTATCCTTGAATTCTGGATTCAGGAAGGCTCGAGTCCTAATCCTAGCTTTTATACTTACTGAGTTTACTAATTATTCTGAACATCAATTGTTCATCCTAGAAGTGTATTGAGAGATATCTACCTTACAGCACTGTTAGGATGATTAGAAATAATATATGTGAAGGGCCTGACACATAGTAGATATTCAGTGAAATCACAAAATTACTGTATCTCAAACACACAACAAATACAGAGATGCTGGCAAACAATAAGAATTGGTTGAGCACAGGAACTGAATTCTGAGGACCATTGTTTTGCCATTTTGTAATTTAATTGGTGGGATAGGGTGGTAAGGAGAAAACACAATTTATTTGTAATGGAAATTGACTGCTTTTAAAAATCAAATGAATTTTTAAAATCTTAATTTCTTTTGATTTATGTCACTCAAAATGTTACCCTCTTAAAACTGCATAGAGGTTTTCTTTCCAAATGATTTGACTCTTCCTGACCTTCCCCCGACTCAACTCTGTGTTTTACAGCTTTGTCTTGCTTTCCTCTAAAATGGATTAAAAAACGAAATAAGACTGGCTTCAGCTTTTCAGAGCCCAGTAGTGATTTTCTCTTCTGATAGGAAATTTAAGACCCATAAAATGCAGTTACCATTTCCTGTGGATGTTCCACTTCTGTGTTCCGATTTCATATTTATTGCCATATGAGTCAAGATTGCAATAAGTTGCTCCATTGCCCTGCGTAATTGATGTAGTGCGTCCATTTATGTGGGGTTGGGAAGGGGGTTGGGGGCGTTTATGTTCCTGGCTGGGTGCCCAGTGCTAAGATCCTGGAAAAACTAAGCACGGCCACCAGGGGGCGTCTCTCTCACAGAGTCTTGTCTCAGGTCCAATTTTGAGATGGGGAGGGAGGGCCAGGTGCTGGGCTGCTTCTGCTCTGCTCCTCTTCCTGCCTGAGCCACACCACATTATGCCCAATTTTGCCCAAGGTCTCCGACTTTAGCCAGTCTCTACACTGGGACAGCTTCCTGTGTGGGCAGGGAATGAATGGGAGCTTCATGTCACTGAATTTTGGGGTCCCTCCATGGCTGCTTCTGGGAAAGGGTTTTTCTAGCTGCTTCACCAGAATCACTAGAAGGTACTTACTAAAGGTATGAGTTCTTGGATTTCACTCTTAGACAAAGTGAGTCAGAATCTCTGAGAAAAGGATTCAAGAGGCCTTCATTTTCTAGATGATTATAATGCAAACCAAAGTTAGGGCCCTGAGAAGGTCAGGTGTTCTTAGAGAAAGTTTTTTTTTTTTCCAGCTTTTCCCCCTCAAAACCAAACCCAAACCAAAAGAGAAATCTTCAGAGACTATGTCCTCACCCTAGGTCTCCATCATTTTAATCCATCTCTGGGGAGAATAATGTTCCCATCTCTGCCGGTGTTCGAGGGACCCTGAGGACTACTTTGAATTTCAGATGTGAGACTTTAGAAAAACAGTGTTAAAACAATTACTGATATTAATTAGAAGATGTAGCTACTTTCTTTAAAAAGAAATGGGTGTTGTATTAGTTCCCCATGGCTGCCATAACAAAGGACAACAAATGGGGTGTGTTAAGACAAGAGAAATTAATTCCCTCAGAGTTCTGGAGGCTGAAGTCTGACACCCAGTGTCAGCAGGGTCAAGCGTGGCCCCTAGGGCCTTCCTCCCAGGCTCCAGGGGAGAATCTGTTCCTGCCTTTTTCTTAGCTGCTGGGGCTGGGGCAACCCTTGTGTTCTTTGGCAATCTTCTGATGCTGATGCAGTGATAGCATAATTTCAGTCTCTGTTCCTATCCCACATGGCCTTGTGTGTCTATGTCTTTTCCTTTTCTTATAAGGACACCAGTCATATTGAATTAGGGCTCACCAGTGACCTTAATTTAATTGTGTCTGCAAAGATCCTATTTCCAAATAAAGTCACATTCACTGGTATTAGGGGTTAGGAATTCAACATATCTTTTTGGGGGGACACAATTCAATTTATAACAGACTTACATGGTTTCCTACAACTGATCTGTCTTCTGCTGAAGTTTCCAACCCACTGAATAGGAAGAAAAAACTAAATTTAGCCAAATGCAGTAAACTAAGTCCAATCGAATGATTTAAATCATCTATCCATTCTGTGTAGGCATGACTCAGATAACAACTTGGTCTTTCTTATTTCCTCTCTCTTGGGATATCCATAGAATGATACCTAGAGGTTTTGAGAACTGAGTTCACATACCTTCACAGTCACAGAGGAAGGGGCAGACCCACTCTGTCTCTGGCTCTGCTGGTTTTTCCTGCAGCCTAGTAGCTGTGGGCTGGTCCAGTAATAGTTTCCACTGAGGTAAGACTAATCTTACTTGGCTTTTCGGATTACATGCTGACACCCTTCTTTGGAATCCTGGAATTTGGGCCATTAGTCCCTGAAATTCAGAAATCTTTTTCATCATATAGACTGGCTTTCAGGCTATCGTATTTTTGAAGGAGCTGAGAAAATCCCCTTTGAGACTCAAAATTGATCAGTGACCCTTTTCTTTCCAATAGAAGCCAGCCTCTTCATCCTGGAGGCAATAAATTTCATTATTTAGTCTCTGTCTGCAAGGTAATGAGATACAAGGGTCAACAAAACCCATGTGGTGTATTCATTTGCAATCACTATGTAACAAACCATCCCAAAACTCAGTGGCTTGAAACAAGGGTTGGAAAATTTTGGCCTATTTGCCAAATCTGGCCCACAGTCTGTTTTAGGAGGACTCACAAGCTAAGAATGGTTTTTATATTTTTTAAAGTGTTTAAAAAACAAAAAAAGAATGTGCAATAAAGACCATCTATGGCCTATAAAGACTAAAATATTTACTATCTGCCTCTTTATGGACAAAGTTTGCTGGCCCTGGCTTAAAACAGTAAGTATTTATTATTGCCCACAAGTCTCCATGTTCTCTGGCTCCTGGATGCACTCTTTCATGCATCTGAGGTCAGCTGTGGGTCAGGCAGGCAGTTCGCTGTTCTTGGCTTGTCTTTCTCCATATTTGGAGGATGGCTGGCTGTAGGTTGATCTGGGATGCCCTTGGCTACGACAAATGGGCTCTTGTTCATGAGATCTCTTATCCTCCAGCAGGCTGGCCTGGCCTTATTTACATGGCAGTGATAGTGTTCTGAAAGACAGCAGAAATGAGCAAGTTCTGTGGAGGTCTACACTTGGAACTGACACTCTGTCACTGCTGCCTCATTCTTTTGATTGAAGGTCCTGGCCCAGGTTCCAGGGTGGAGAAATGGACTCCATCTCTCAAAAGAAGAAGCTGCAAAGTTACCTGATAAAGGATGTGGGCACAGGGAGTGGGGAATAACTGAGGCTATATTTGTAATCAATATACCACCTGTGGGTTATTATTTTCTAAATATTCCTCCAGTAGTAAAAATATTACATTTGTCTATCTTTCCCAAATATTCCCTATGATATTAAAACCCACTTGTACAGAAGAAGGTTTGATTTGATTTAGAGTACATTAGGATTTAGAAGCACATTGGAAGGATGCGATTTAAGGCATGTTAGGAATTTAGGCACCTTCTTCATAGAACTTTAAGTTCTAAAACCCTAGGATTAAGATTTTCAAAATTTCCTGCTAGGTCTGTCTTCTTTTGCCTTCAGTAAATGTTTCTTCTTGCCATTCATAAATCACCCCACCTGAAGGAGAGGAGAGGTTTGTTTTATTTTTCTTAGTATTTTACAATGAACAGAAGTTACTATATTTTCCTGACCCTTCAATCCAAATTCTGAAATCTGAACTGGTGTGGGGAGGCCTTGAGAGGCAACCACCAGATGCCTATCAATCACTCTCATGAAGCTGCTGTGAGGCAGTTCTTCTCTGGAGATTAAAAAAAAAACATCTAAATTGGTGCCCACAAGAACCATTCAGGATTTCATGCCAGCTAGCCACAAGACCAGTTTACCACCAAACTTCTGTTAACTTGTAAATTCTGTGACTCATCTTGCCCTTTGGTGGGGGCCCCACAGCTTTTGCCTGGTGCTGTTTTACAGGGAAATAAAGCAAACCACAAAGATCCAAATCATTGACTTCTGGAGTCAGAAGGGAACGTCCAAATTTTCTCTGGTGTACTCTGCCACCTTTAAGGAGTGGCTGGCCAACCTCTTGTCTGTCTCCCCTACCAAGGATCTCACTACCTACTGAGGCAGCTCTGACTAGCCGAGGCTAAAGTGGACTCTGCCTTTAGCTCCACGATACTCACAGAGGGAACTAGGTCATGGTAGCCACTCTGTAAAGCATGACTTAGGGGTCAGTCTCTGGGCTGGAGAAATAAGAAAACGAAGACAACTCAGGGACAGTTGCCTGAGGGGACAGTGGCTCCCACTGGGTTGGAGAAATGCTGTGCTCTTACGCATTCTTTCCAAATTCCCATTGTAAAAATCAAGCCCTTACTGAAGCTCTGAAAATGAGACCTGGGATATAAATTCCTTGGTGGTTTCCCTAAAATGCTGACAGCTACTGGAGGGACTAGGGTGTGTTCTGAGGACAGAGACCTGTGTTTGTTTAGCACACTGCTGTGGGGACAGGAGGAAGAGGCTGGACTGGGGAGAGGGAGCTTTGCTCGGAGCAGACTGCCTAAAATTATTCACGGCCCAGTAAGTTTGAAAAGTATTTTCAAGGTTGCCATAGGGGATAGAAATTGCTCATTACTTGCCCAATTAGCCACTATCTAATCTTCTCTTTTCCTTACTAACAGAACTCCACTGTGTTCCGGCCAGCTCTGTGATAACTACACTCACTTTCCCAGAGTCCCTTGGAGCTCTTATGTGGCATGTGATATCACTAGGACCAAATGAAGTGTGAGAAGACGTCTGCTGGGAATTTGGAGAAAAGCTTCCTGCTCCAGGTTCTGCTCCTTGGTCCTTTCCACACTCTTCTTTCTGCTACCCTGTGGCTGGGAGACCAGGGGTGCAACATCTCTCTCTATAGCAACCAAAAGGCAACAAGCGTGGATGGATGTCAACACCCTCAGGATCCACCCCTTGCAGGTGCAGCCATGGAGTACTGCATTCCTGGACTTCTGCTGTGGGAAAAATAAACCTCTTGTGTTAAGCAAAGACAGAGCTGGGTTTACCTGTTACCTTCAGCCTGGTTCTCCCTGATGCAGAACTTACCTGATATGCCACAGCTCTCTGAAAGTTCTTATTTCTTAGTGACATCTGAGAATCAAGACTCGTCATCAGGCCTGGGTGACCTCAGAGACAGAGTTCTTTTCACAGGAGTGTCCTGTGGAAGCTACAGAGGCGACATGAGTGAGGTCTGTGTGGCTGTGTAACCCCTGACCAGGCAACTTCACCTGGTGTGGGAAGAGCTCTAAGTTGGCCTGTGGGCCCTGGGCCTCCAGGATGAGGTGGGTATAACAATTAGTGGGAAACCAAGGTGCTCTGTGCTGCTCTATATCAAGACGACCCCCACACAGCTGACTCTCTCATCCCTGATAGCCATGCATGTCCCATGGGGGTGATGGGGTAAAAGAGGCTATGCCCTTGGGTGGCTGCTGGGCTTCACATGAGCCCATCTATACCTGCCTTGGCCCTTCCACAAAGTTCTGTATCCTGCCACAAAGCTGAGCAAACTTGGTATTCGGTGTAACCTTCTCTGTATTTTGTGAGTCTGCTTGTCACCTCAGACCTATAGCCCCTGCTGTGCCAGACCAAGACCTAACTGATTTTGTTGAAACTAATTAGCAACCTTTTGTTCTCCTATTAACAAGTTATATTATTAACTGTATTTGTGGTCTTTTGTATTGCCTCAAATATTTTTTGGGTGGGTTGGGGTGTAAATGATCTTAACAAGTACAACTAAAAAGCTTTCCTAATCAATGGCCATCTCCTTCCATTAGAATTGAAAATGTTGCATCTTCAGGAAAGTGGGCAGGAGCCCATGTGGTAAGGTGCCATTCCACCTGCTGTGGGCAGGGATGTGGCACTGAGAGATGAAAAGGGCAGGGGGTTGGAAGTCAGGGAGACTTGCAAGGAAGTCCAGATGCTACCGTTACAGCTGGGAGGTCTTGGGGGATTTATTTAGCCTTCCTGAGTCTCAGTTACCTTATCCACGCATGGGGAAGAATAAGTCTGTGTGGATGAAACAGAGCAATATAGCTAAACTGTCCAGCATAGTCCTGGCCCTGCACAGACACAGGCTTCCCACTGATGCTAGTCTTCTCCTTCTTTCAAGCCTATAATAACTGTAAGAACAGCAGCAGTGAGAAGATCGATGTTCTCTGATTTACACTGCCACTCACTGTGGAGTGGGGCTGAGTGTGTGCACTCTGGCATCAGACTGCTGGGTTTGCATCCATGGTCTGCCCTTTGGTAGTGGAATAACTTGAGGCAAGATATTTAAATTGTTTTGTGACTAATTTGCTTCATTTATGAAATGGGAATAATATTAGCACCTACTTTATAGGGTCATTGCAAAGATTACAGAAGATGAAAGTAGAATGTTTGGCACAGTGCCTGGCATGTATTAAGTGCTTAATAAATGGTTACAAAAAGAGTGTTCGCAAGGGCTCAGGTTTCATTCCTCGGTTAGCAACACCTGCATGTAGCTGAGAAAGCTGGGGCTCAAAGCCAGGCCCCCTTGACATGGAGCTTTTTCTGCCCATGGCACGTTTTTTGGTGCAAAGGATATAAGCCATGAATGAGACATGACTCCAGCTTCTGTTTTCCAGGAGATCAGGATCTAGAGATAATGGTATTCAGAAAATGAGAATGTTGGGACTCTTAGTCCCTTACACCCCAAACTGCTTGAATTTCACTTTCCCTCGGAGCAGGGAAGAAAGCCCTGCATCTGGCCAGATGTCCCCTGTGACGGGATGGGAGCAGCCAGAAGCAAATGTCTGGGATCCAGCACTGTGTTTTCCCAGCTTGGCTGCATCTGTGGGTGCTAGTGAGGTTTTTTTCCCTCACAGATATATGTAGCTTATCTTCATAGTCATGTCTGTGTGTTTTGTTGATGCCATTTAAATTCTGTTACTATTTAATACCAGGAACATCGAAAAAGAACATTTTGAGAGACTTGAAAAATCCAATTGGTCTCTTGATAATTTGATTTGTAGGAAACAGGAGAAGATAGCATTCTGAATAGAGTGCTTTTAAGTGAATCATCACTGCTTTCTTGTACAGGCACGATATGGGCTCAGATGGGGAACTCTGTCTGCGAAACCTCTCATTAGGTGGGAGATGTAGTCTGCTGTTGGTTAGGAAAGGTGCAGCTTCATGTGGCAGAAAATCCAAAATAATAATGGCATAAACAAGATGGACTATTTGTTTCTTGTACAAAAGAAATAGGGAGGAGACAGTTCCTGTTGGCAGGTGTCTTCTCAGGACCCCAGGGAGCCAGACGCCTTCCATGTGTTTGTTCTGACGTCTTTGGGACATGGCTTTCTCCTGATGGCCAGAGAAACCCTCCAGAAGTCCCCATCACCATTTGGGCCTGCATTCCAGGCACATGAAGAGGAAAGGGTAAGAAGGGAGTGCACTCTTCTTTTAAGGCATTTCCCAGGAGTTACACACTACCCTTTTGCTCACACATTATTAGCCAGTACTTAGCAACATGGCCACATCCAGCTGCTAGGAAGGTGGACATCTTCGTTTGATATGGCCTGTGGTTAGGTTCTGGTGCGGATCCTTTTCCTGGTTGCTGACTTCTTGTGTCCTCACATGGGGGAGGGCAGAGAAGGGAAGCAAACTCTCTTATGACTCTTATAAGAGCACTGATTTCATTTATGAGGGCTCCACCCTTATGACCTCATCTAATCCTAATTACTTCCCAAAGATTGTACCCCGGAATGCCATCTCATGGAGGGATAGGGTTTCAACATACGGATTTGGGGAGGACACTTAGTCCATACCACCTGGGATATTTATTCTGTGTTCCAGGAACCTAGGTACCCAACTAAAATAGGGTTCCACTAGTAGGGAAGGAGGGCAGAATGGCCACTGGGGCTTAGGCAGTGGGTTTTGTGACACCTGATCTTGGAGGCTTGACAAGACCCCCTTCTCTGCTGGCAAAGGTTCATATGGGAATAATAGCAGGGACAGGCAGTAGAGACATCCCTAGTGCAGATGGGACTACAAATAGGACACATGGGACTAGGAAAAAAAGAGACAGTTGTGAAGTACGGTTTAAGACAGAACTGAAGAACCCTTGGAAATCCTGTAGGGCTGTGGGTCACTTTCCTCATTTGACATATGAAGCTACTGAGAGCCACAGGGGTGAGTTGATTTGTGTGTGTCCATTTACACTTTGGATCAATAATTCAGGACTGACAGGACTCAGAAAAACGGTTAGACTCACAGTTACAGCTTATTACAGGGAAAGAATACGGGTTAAAATCAGCAAAAGAAAAAGGCTCAGAGGGCGGTGTCTAGGAAAAACCAGGTCCCTGCGCAGTCAATGGGCAGTGCTTAATTCACACAGCCACAAGGTCTGATGACACAGACAAGGTCTGTTAACCTGGAGAGCTCACCTGAGCCTGGAGTCCAGGGCTTCTACTGGGGAGTCCTGCATGCCTGACCCTCACTACTCAGTGTCTAGTCAGCCCCTCAGAGGTCAAAGTGAGAGAGTGTGGCCCAATATCTCCACCATAAATCGCACTAACATAAACTGTCTGGTGTGACCCATGTATATAGAAACACTCTCATCAGGCAGGATATTCCAGCAGCTCAGACGTTTTCTCCCATGAGCTGGTCACGTGGCAGTCCTGAAGACCTTGAGAATGTGCAGGGTTTGGGCAGTGCAGGCCTGCTGAGTTAATCCCCTACTGCACACTTGCTCAAAGCTACACACCCATGGCAGAGCTAGTCTCAGAATGTTTACCTCCTTGGAAGTCATCGAGGACAACCAGGGTGGTTGACTTGCCCATGGCAGAGGCATGTCTAGGGTGTTCACCTCCTGACCCCCATCCAGCACACCAACAGGATTAAAAACATGAGCTGGGACAGTGTCCTGCATGCAAGTTGGCTCTGACACTTAGTGGGTGTGACTTGTAACAGTTGCATAAACTCTTAGTGCCGTAGCTGCTTCTCTGCAGATCTGAAGATGATAGGACTGTCATCACACCTAGGGTTTCTGTGAGGGGTACGTTCTTTAGCGTGAGGCTCTCCAAATTGTGCCTGGCATAGGAAACGTACCAAAGAGTAAGTTGCTGTTATCATCCATATCATGTTGCTATTCTTGAGTCTCTTCCCATGTCTGCAGAAATCCCTGGAACTGGCTGGTTCAGAACCTGGATGCTGACAGGTACATCCTTGGCCAAGGCAGAGTCTCTTCCTGGAGGGTCAGCCACAGAGCAGTGAGCTGCCCAGCAAATTCCAGAAATCCCATCATTGAAGACTGAAGTCTCATCCATACTTATTAACCATGTTGCAAGGATTCCAACTGTTCATTCTAAGCCTATGTTCAGTAAGGTGATGCTTCCCTGTATAAATTTTTAAAAATCATTTTTTAAATTGGGTGCTTTCTGATCTTTTCTCATTTCCAGAATCATCTCAGTAAACTTTTCTTCTGGGGTGATCCTCTTCAATGCTTCAGTGCTTCCTGTGTTTCTCTAGAGAAAGGATTCCCAGTTGGTTTTTGTTCATTTAGTCAAACACAGTCCCAAAAGACAGGAGCAAAGGATTCTTATTTATAACAATTCCTTTATAAGGATTTCCTTATTTATCCTTATTATCAAGCTGTGCAATTTTGCAAAAGTCGTTTGACTTCTCTGGGCGTCAGTTTCCCCATCCTTAAATTGAGGGGAAAGGGAGAGATGCATGCTCGGTTTCCTTCCACTTCCTCTACGGTTCAGATGTGTAATGTGAATTTGCTTAATCTGTGTCTTGGGCCACTTTAAGGACACGTGCCTGGTGAGTGTGTGTGTGTGTGTGTGTTCCTGGGCAGGAGCCAAGGTAGCTGGAAGACAGGGGAGCAGCAGGGATTCACTAGTGCTGTTTTCCTCCATGTTTTATACTGCTGAGCACTTGTGAATCACAGGCCTGGCCAACCGGAGGCTGTGTGGGGTTAGAGACCCTCAGCCCCGCCCCTCCGCCTCCCGCGGTGAACGCGGGTGCCCCCAGAGGGATGCAGGAGAGGATGTTCAGTATGCTGGCAGCCTTGGACTTGACTTAGGACAAAGACCTTCAAGGTGGAGGTCACCCCCTGCCCTCCTGAAAATGCAAGACTGAGTGTTAGCCCAGGGCCAGCGCGCTGGCATGTGCTGTGCGGGGTTTTAGAAAGGGGGGACCCCAGGAAGGAGACCACGGTTCTCCAGCTGGTCCCTCCGGTCCCCGCCGCCGTCCCAGGGCCGTTGGTTTGGAACCGGCTCCCTTCCCCCGCTGGCTTCCTAAACTCCAGGGGAAGTGCCTCCCCAGCAGGTAGCAGCCTGGAGCCTGCCTGCTGCCTCGGCACCCGCTGGCCCGCGCTGCAGGCGCCGTGCGCAGGCTTCTTTTTAAAGCGGTTTAAAAAAGGAAACAGCCGCTCCCCATGAAGCCTGAATAGCAGCATTTCTGTCACCGGTTGTCATGACATGGGCTGACACGGGAGCAGCCCCGGCAATGGGGCTGACAGCTTGATGGGTTTAATTTCGGTGCCGATTTCTGCAAAGAGGCAGCTGCCGGGACGTGCCGCTGGTGGACGGGAAGAACAAAGGGGAACAGGTCGCAAATGCAGCCACGGCGACAGCAGCAGCCCACAGGGGTTGCCGGGGGCTCTGCCCAGCACCAGCTTCCCTGATGGCTGACTTGGGTCTCTCCGTGGACTTACTAGCATCCACCCTGCTCATTACTCCCCTCTGGAGGGGGGCCCATCTTTAGTCTCTCTGAGAAATGGAGGTAGACATCAGACAACTTACCATGAGATGAGGGAGTTGGTCAAGGTGTCAGCCGAACCTGTAAATCCCTACTGTTGGTCCTGGGTGCAAGTCACTGGGAAGCCGACAGAGACGGCAGAGTCCATCATGTCCCTTGCAGTCTTAACCCCACTTGCTGTTCCAACCCTAGGTCCCAATGCATGTGACAGAGGATTTAATGACAAGAAAATAAGGCAGGGTTCCTCCTTCCTAGCTCTATGCTTCCTCTGTTGCTTGTGTCCTTTTCCTACCCTGGTCTGGGAGAGATGGGATCCACCAACACTCGCTGCCTCTCCCTACCACATCCTGGCTTCCTATTTGTTCCCCTCAGAGCCTTGTGTATTGGGAACCCCATGAACTGGCATCATTTATTCTCTCCACTGACAACCGACAACTGTGAGCTGGACAGGGAGCCACAAGCTGAATTATGCATGCTTCCTGCCTTTCAGGATCTGAATGTCAGGTAAGGAGGATTGACATGCAAAGAAGTAATCTTTGGAAATGCAAATTAAAGCCCAGCTCGTGATGCCACTGGAAACATTTAGAAGGTCTCAACAGATTGAGTGTTGCTTAGGATGTAAAATGACTGGATGTCTGATATGCTGCTGGAGAGAGGGTAAATTGATACAAGTGCTTGGAAAATAACTTCATATTATTTAATAAAAGGGAAGATGCACATATACGATGACTGGAAAGTCCATGATTAAGTCTGTACCTGGGAGAAATTCCTGTGCATTTACTCACAATGGAGATGTTTGAAACAGTGACACACTGGAACCAATATAAATGTCCATTAAGATTAGAATGAATAAAGATATTTTGGAATACTATACAGCAGTGATAATGAATGTACTACTACTCCTACATACATCAACATGCATGAATATTACTAACAAACTGGAGAATAAAAAAGCCACAGAAGAATATGTTGAACATGACTTGGCATAAGTAAGCATCAAAAATGGGCAGTTACAAACTGCACAGATATAAGCATATTTTTTAAAAAGGCATATATATAAAAGAGAACAATAAATTATAAAAAGGAACTTGTAACTGCAAAACAAAGGATAGTGCTTACTCTGGGGATGGGTGGGGCTTGGGAGGTCACAGTCGTAAACAGTCTTGTGGCCAAGCTTGTGCACAAGTAGGCTTATGTCTGGAATGTTCATGATATCCAAATGGTGTTTTCCCTTGTTAAAAAAAGTTTTATTCAGATACAGTTGAAATAGAATAAGCCACACCTATTTAACAAGTACCGTTTGATAATTTGGGACATAATTTTTTCAAACTAGTTCTGGCTATTCTAAGTCCTTAGCATTTCTGTATGAATTTTAGGTTTAGTTGCCTGAGGGTTGAGCAAATGCCAAAGGTTCTTTTATAACAGCCTTCCAATTATACTGATTAATTAGTAAGACAGGACAAGGAGCATAGAGCAGTGGAGGACACACAGGATGGCCAGTGCTGAGCAGGCATTAGGACCTGTGCAAGGGAGATTCAACTTTTGGTGAATCAGAGGAAAGTCAAATCTACCACAAGCTTAGGCCAGCATAGCTGGTGGTATTTGTCCACAAAACATTGGGAAGTTCCCCATGCATCACATAACCTAGGCCCTGAATGGTCCCTTGTTCTGAATATTGTCCTAAACATTTTCTCTGCTGGCCTTTTTGTGAATGTCATGGTGACAGCGTGCTGTGAGTCAGAATGGGAAAGGTGATCCCAGTCTATATTTTCAGAATGTTGAGTAGCTTCTTCACAGCTCTGTGTCATGTGAGGACACTAGGGAGAAGGAAGTGGGAAGCAGTCTTCCCACTAATGTGAGAGACCCCTTGGACTCAGCTCCTCTGCCTTAGCCAGAATTACTAGAGAACCAGGTGAAGGTTATAGCTGCTGTCTTCCCCTCAATGGCACATCTGCACCCCCACATCTGCACTGTGTGTCAGAGAGGCCAGGAGGCAGGAGGCGACGTGTGATCTAACACCCAAATGCCCCCTTCCTTTGAGTGCCCTGATTTCCTTTTTGAGCAATTCGCTATCATGCCTCATCTTTGTGGGTGGGCATTTCCTGGTAACAGCCACTCTCTCTGCCTCCATGGAAGTCAACAGAGGCCAGATTCTTCCTCTGTTTTGTTGGAGAGCGTGGGGACACACAAATGAGTGAGAATTTGAGCTGTGGCAGAGGCCAGGACAGGTCTCTGTGCCCATGCATGGTGATGTTTTGGTGTCTCTTACACAGGGCTTGCTACATACAGGATTCTCAGTAAATATTCAGTGAATCAGTGCATGGATGATATAATAATACTGTCTGCAGATCTCATGTCTCCCAAACAAAAACACAGTCTAGAATCACAGACTTGTCAAGCTTGAACAGAGCTTGTTTTTTCTTTCTCATCTAATCCAAACCCTTCATTTTGTTGGTAAGTAAACAGAGACCCAGGAAGCCCGAGGGATGCGGCCCAAATTGCTCCACTCCATCATTCGCCAAGCATAGGCAGAAGTGGATTCTAAATATCCATAATTCTAGACCATTTTTTTTTCAGCTACTCTACCTCCCAAACCTTTAAAAAGATGTCTGGATGTTTGTCCATTTAACTAGATGCACACAGACATACATACTTGTAATAGGTCCATTGAAAATGCTGACAGTGGAGGGCAGCATTGATACCAGCCAAGATTCAAGGAAGAGTGTTTCAAGACACTGATAAACAGGACTATGGCTGCTTCACAGTCTAAGTGGGTTATATTTAGTAAGCTTTTCAGGATCCCAAAGCATCCTTTCACTTTGTTTATTTTTCAGACCTAAGTGTGCTAGAAGTTGATTTTCCTAAGTCACTTAGGTGGCCTTTTAGAATCTGGACAATACACCAGCTCTTTTGATGGGACGGTTGTGGGCCCTGGATGTGTTCTAGAATCTACAAGTATGGCAGTTTTCTAAAAACCTATGCACTGCCACACAGATTTGCTTCAGTGAGTGAAACCTGTATAAAAACAGCTTTGTGTTTAGTTGTTAAGAAACAACCCCATGGCTGATGTCCAGACTTTTTACCAGGCAAATAGAAGTGAAGCTTAAGAAATGTGCAAGACTGAATTTACCAGAGGTCATTGTCTTCAGTCTTAATACAAATTGCTAAGACTCCCAGTTTGTAGCAGTTTTTTTACCTTGGAGTTTGCAGCAAGGTATCCTCAGAATGAGGATCTGATCTGGGTCCTCCCAACAGCAGACCCTGAGACAAGGACTTGGATTTAAGTGGTTTACTTGGAAGATGGTATGAGGGAGGAGGGGAGAGTGAGACAGAAAGGAGGCAGCGCTAATCAAAGGTGTGATCATGAGCAGACTAGGGTTGTGGGCAACTGAGGTTCCATCCTGTTGGGGATCTTTGAAGAGATGGCGTAGGTCACACCTGAGGTTCGCCCCGCTGCTGGGGAAGGAGATGTGGTGTAATCCACCAAGTCTTGTCCTTCAACGCTTGAGGGCTGTTCCTGGAGTGTCAGCTCCCTGGCATTTCTGGCTGCAGGTGATCTCCGAGGTTGGCCAAGCCATGTGGGTGAGGAAGCAATGGCATCCACTACACTAAGGAAATACTATTCCAGCTACTGGGAGAAAATAGGATCTTTGTACAGCACTTTACACTTCTCCCCTTTTTTAAACATCACCATGGCAACCACCACAAAATAGAACACCTAAAGTTAGGAATAACTTAAAATTTCAGGAAATATGGACTCTAGGACAGATTTGCATTTCCACTTGATAAGAAAGCTTTACATGAAAAATTCAAAACTCTAAATTGATGCTAGCTCTTATTGTCCATACCTGTGCTGCTGCCATTGATCTTGAACTCTCTAAACATCGTGCATAATTATAGTACAATATTGAAACCAGGAAGTTGGTACTGATGATATTGATACAATCCAGCAACCTACTTGGCTTTTACCAGTTTCACATGCACTCGTTGTTGTATATTTAGTTCTATGTGATTTTATCACCTGTGCCAATTTGCCCACCACCTCATTGAAGATATTGGACAGTTCCTTTGCAAGGATTCCTCCTGCTACTCTTTGCAGCTACAGCCACCTCCTGCTCCCCCCACCCCTACCAGCTGGAGCAACCGACAATGTTCACCAATTCTATGTAATTTTGTCATTTCAAGAATGTTGTGTAATGGAGTCATACACGTGTAACCTTTCCAGATTTCTTCTTTCACACAGTGTAACTCCCTTGAGATCCATCCAAGTTGTTCTGTGTATCAGTCATTTGTCCCTTTTTATTGCAGAGTAGTTGGTATTTCATGGTTTTGCTGTATCACAGTTTCTTTAACCATTCACTGACTGAAAGACATTTGAATTGGTTCCTGTTTTGGGATGTTGTGAGTAAAGCTGCTATGAACATCTGTGTACAGGTTTTTGTGTGAACAGAGTGACTGTGTCATTGTATCTTTCTACCAGTGTTGTATGAAGTGTCCATTTCTCCACACCCTCCCCAGTATTTGAGTTTAGTATTGGTCTCTTTTGCCTGGATCAGGGAGATTGAATTTCTCTGGTTTGAGAATAGTGCTGGGTTTGCAAACTTTACAGGAAATTGGTCCTGTTCTTGGGACCTACGTGATAAATCTTGTCATTCTTGCTCTTCGGTTTCCCAACTGCTCCTCTTCTAACCTTGAAATAACATATGTGGTAAGTTGCAACAGATCACATTTCAAAGACTAGCTTCCATCAGGTTAAGAAAATAAAAGGCTGATTCCCAGCCTGTGGAGGTAAGTAAGTGACTCACACAGAGCCTGAATCAATGCAGGCAGATGGAATGGGGAGAACATGAAGGATGGAAAAGCCAGAGGAAAATGACCAAAGAACTCTATTTTCATAAGATGGAATGAACATCGGAACACTGTGCAGCAGGCTAAATATCTGCCACATACACAGAAAGGACAAGAAATGTTCCTGTAGTGATAATACTGCAAATGGGCTGTGAGATACTTCAAGGAGGACTGAATGATTATGTCCACCAGTTAAGGACTTGGAATAACATAATATTTATTGAAAAGGATATAAATATCCATTGGTTTAGACGCCATCTTAGAAATGATGCCATGCCATCTTAGAAATGCTGTAACTGACACCCAGAGCAATTTCACAGCTTGTCCAAAATCACACCGGTTGCCAGCTGCAAACAGCAACTAGAGCCCTGCACGGCACAGCTGGGCTGCGGTGCGGGTCCCTTACAGCTATGTGTGGTGATGCATTTTAAAAAAGAATTTTATCTTGACCTAGGACAGGTATTTTCCTGTCATCCCAGGCCATGAACTGCTTTCCTTGGCAATCTACCTGCTATAGGTTGGAAGCTTCTAAGTTGTTCGGTTTTGCTTTACAGACCTATTCGATTTTAGAGAATGGACACTGGAGGGCATGTGAGGTATCTGCACAGAACAACAGAATCCCTTGTTCACCAACATTCCCCTGTCTTCAGATAAGTTTGACGGCTCTGAAGAGGCACAAAGAAGAGCTGGGCGTTTAAAAAAACAGATTAGCCACAGTGGGTTTTAAAATAGCAAGACTTAAAGTGATTCAATGTTAATTAAATACTGAGTAAGAAAGAGGTAGGGAGCTAATTGAATGAGTGAGCTTGGGGTTTCAGATAATTTTTTCATGATGTGCAGGAAATTATTACAGAATTGGACTCAATTCAGGGGACAGAGAGAGGCAGCATGATCTTTGGAAGCAGTAAATTAAAGCCATTCAGTTTGGTGGGAGAAGCATAAACCTGTTGGACTATTGGTTTTTCCTTGAAGCCTGTAAAGTTCTATTTAAAAAAACTCAACATTTTTTATGGTTATAAATGTTGTTACAACATGTTACGTGTTATCTGAAGAAGAAAACTTAGAAACTATGGAAAAGCATGAAGAACAACATATCATCTATGAGCTCACTCACTGTAGAGGTCACTGACATTTTCCTTAAACCCTTTTGGTCTTTTTGTATGACTATATACCATTTATATACTTATACATATTAAGTGTTTATAAATAGAGAATCATATTGTTTAGAAACCTACTTTAAAACTTAACAGTCCATGAACACCTTTCCAATTTAATTTTAAATGACTGCCTAGTGTTTCATTTTATGTTTTTTAGTTTATTTACCCAATATTATTTCTCTCTTATAAACAACACTGTGTTAGATGTTATAGCTTCATTTTTGTGCTTACCCACAGTTATTTCGGTTAAGTTTGGAATTCCAATGTCAAATGAAATGTAAATTTTAGGACTTTTGATGTCTAGTGCCAAATCATCAACCTGGGTAAAATTCTACCAATTGTCATTCCCACCCACTTTATAGGATTCCCCACATTCTTTCCAGCAATGGGTCTGTTATTTCTTTTAAACTGCCAATTTGATAAATGAAAAATTTATGTATATTTATATTTTTCATTTCTTTGATTACTAAGGACATTACACTTAAAACACCCAACAAATATTTGGGTTTCTGTGTTTGTAAATTGGCTGATCATATCATCTTATTATTATTATTATTTTTCAGTTGGGGTGCTCATCTTTTCCTGGTGTATTTTTAAAACTTTATTAAAACACTGAGTTTATTTCACATGTATATTTTGACCTCTTCACCATTTCCATTTGTCTGACCACCAGTACTACTCTATCCTATCACAACATTCCATACGTACTTAAAACCAAGCAAAGGGTGGAATTCCGTCCTTAAACACTAAACAGCCACTTTGACAACACGTTCTTGGCAAGGCAACTTGGACAACATTTATCAGACACAGTAGGGAAAGGTTTCACTCTGCATTATAAAAAGGACAGTGAAATGAACTATCAGTGGGTATAGAAATGAAATCAGAGGGTGGAGAGGATTAAAGATGGTGGTGTGAGAGGAGAGACGGAGGCTTCCTCCTAAAACTGGATACAATTAGAAAATTTAATTGGCGCAACTAATCCTGAGAGAGCAACAGGAAAGAGGACTGCGTCAGACTGCACACACCGGGAGAAAAGAGCAGACCTCAGTGAACGGGGTAACGTACCGGAGCTGTGGCTCCGCGGGACCCGAGCCCCTCCCCCACCCCAGCACACCGGCGGGAGGAAGAGAAACGGAGCAGGGAGGGAGTGGAAGGCTTGGGACTGCTGAATACCTAGCTCCGGAGATCTGCGCTGGGAGCACAAACCTACATTTCATGGTGCTTTCATGAGACTCGCATTACTACGGGTTGGAAAGTTAATACAGGCAGAGTTCCTGGGGAGACTAGGATCCCGGTTGCTTGTGGAAAGCAGGGATCCATATCTGGCTGCTCTGGGACAAAAACTTATACCTGTGTGACTGGCCCACTGGTTCAGGCAGTGGAGACAGGCACAGCAGCTGGGAGGAGGGGAAAAGCTCTTTCCTCCCCCCAGACAGCAGTATCGCTCCCCTGCAACCCCTGGCATTGCTTCAGGGGCTCAGAAGCTCCAGAATAGAGCTTCTGGACACTAAAGGGGGCCATATACAAACATGAAATGCCAAAGGAACCTTGTCCAGAGTAAAATTGTTAATACAACTCCCAAGAAAGATTTAAATGATATGGACCTCATGACTCTTCCTGAAAGGGAGTTCAAAATAAAAATAATCAACATCCTAATGGAGGTACGGAAAGACATCCAAGAACTCAGGAATGAATTCAGGTCAGAGATCCAATAGTTAAAGAACACGATGGATGGTATTAAAAGCAGGTTGGATACGGTGGAGGAGACGATAAATGAAATAGAAACTAGAGAAGAGGAATACAAAGAAGCTGAGGCACAGAGAGAAAAAAGGATCTCTAAAAATGAAAGAATATTGAGAGAACTGTGTGACCAACCCAAGCGGAACAATATTCGCATTATAGGGATACCAGAAGAAGAAGAGAGAGAAAAAGGGATAGAAAGTGTCTTTGAGGAGGTAGTTGCTGAAAACTTCCCCAATCTGGGGAAGGAGATAGTCTCTCAGGCCATGGAGATCCACAGATCCCCCTACACAAGGGACCCAAGGAAGACAACACCAAGACATATAGTAATTAAAATGGCAAAGATCAAGGATAAGGACAGACTGTTAAAAGCAGCCAGAGGCAGAAATAAGATCACATAAAAAGGAAAGCCCATCAGACTAACATCAGACTTCTCAGCAGAAACCTTACAGCCCAGAAGGGAGTGGCATGATGTTTTTAATACCATGAAGCAGAAGGGCCTGGAACCAAGATTACTTTATCTGGTGAGATTATCATTTAAATTTGAAAGAGGGATTAAACAATAACCAGATAAGCAAAAGCTGAGAGAGTTTACCTCCCACAAACCATCTCTGCAGTCTATTTTGGAGGGACTGCTATAGATGGAAGTGTTCCTAGGGTTGGATAGCTGTCACCAGAGGTAGTAAAATCATGGCAGGGAGGGTAGAGCAGCATATTGCGAGGCAAATGCAAAATTAAATTGACTATCCCCAAAGCCAATCAAGGGATACAGGAAAAGTATAGAATCTGATACCTAATATATAAAGAATGAAGGAGGAAGAAAAAGGAGAAATAGAAAAGAACCCTTAGATTGTGTTTGTAACAGCATACTAAGTAAGTTAAGTTAGACTCTTAGATAGTAAGGAAAGTAACCTGGAACCTTTGGTAACCACGAATCTAAAGCCTGAAATGGCAATAAGTACATACCTATAGATAATCACCCTAAATGTAAATGGACTGAATGCACCAATCAAAAGGCATAGAGTCACTGAATGGATAAAAAAACAATACCCATCTTTATGCTGCTTACAAGAGACTCACCTCAAACCCAAAGACATGCACAAACTAAAAGTCAAGGGATGGAAAAAGATATTTCATGCAAACAATAGGGAGAAAAAAGCAGGAGTTGCAGTACTAGTATCAGACAAAATAGACTTCAAAACAAAGAAAGTAACAAGAGATAAAGAAGGACATTACATAATGATAAAGAGCTCAGTCCAACAAGAGGATATAACCATTCTAAATATATAAGCACTCAACACAGGAGCACCAGCATATGTGAAACAAATACTAACAGAACTAAAGGGGGAAATAGACTGCAATGCATTCATTTTAGGAGACTTCAACACACCATTCACTCCAAAGGACAGATCTACCAGACAGAAAATAAGTAAGGACACAGAGGCACTGAACAACACAATAGAACAGATGGACCTAATAGACCTCTATAGAGCTCTACACCAAAAAGCAACTGGATACACATTCTTCTCAAGTGCACATGGAACATTCTCCAGAATAGACCACATACTAGGCCACAAAAAGAGCCTCAGTAAATTCAAAAAGATTGAAATTCTACCAACCAACTTTTCAGACCACAAAGGTATAAAACTAGAAATAAATTGTATGAAGAAAGCAAAAAGGCTCACAAACACATGGAGGCTTAACAACACGCTTCTAAATAGTCAATGGATCAATGACCAAATTAAAATGGAGATCCAGCAATATATGGAAATAAATGACAACAACAACACAAAGCCCCAACTTCTGTGGGACGCAGCAAAAGCAGTCTTAAGAGGAAAGTATATAGCAATCCAGGCATATTTAAAGAAGGAAGAACAAACCCAAATGAATAGTCTAACATCACAGTTATCAAAATTGGAAAAATAAGAACAAATGAGGCCTAAAGTCAGCAGAAGGAGGGACATAATAAAGATCAGAGAAGAAATAAACAAAATTGAAAAGAATAAAACAAAAGAAAAAATCAATGAAACCAAGAGCTGGTTCTTTGAGAAAATAAACAAAATAGATAAGCCTCTAGCCAGACTTATTAAGAGAAAAAGAGAATCAATACACATCAACAGAATCAGAAATGAGAAAGGAAACATCATGACAGACCCCACAGTAATACAAAGAATTATTAGAGACTACTATGAAAACCTATATGCTAAGAAGCTGGAAAACCTAGAAGAAATGGACAACTTCCTAGAAAAATACAACCTTCCAAGACTGACCAAGGAAGAAACACAAAATCTAAACAAACCAATTACCAGCAAAGAAATTGAAGTGGTAATCCAAAAACTACCCAAGAAAAAAACCCCTGGGCCAGATGGATTTACCTCAGAATTTTATCAGACATACAGAGAAGATATAATACCTATTCTCCTTAAAGTTTTCCAAAAAATAGAAGAGGAGGGAATACTCCCAAACTCATCTATGAAGCCAACATCACCCTAATACCAAAACCAGGCAAAGACCCCACCAAAAAAAAATTACAGACCAATATCCATGATGAACGTAGATGCAAAAATACTCAATAAAATATTAGCAAACCGAACTCAAAAATATATCAAAAGGATCATACACCACAACCAAGTGGGATTTATCTCAGGGATGCAACGATGGTACAACATTCGAAAATCCATCAACATCATCATCCACCACATCAATAAAAAGAAAGACAAAAACCACGTGATCATCTCCATAGATGCTGAAAAAGCATTCAACAAAATTCAACATCCATTCATGATAAAAACTCTCAGCAAAATGGGTGTAGAGGGCAAGTACCTCAACATAATAAAGGCCATATATGATAAACCCACTGCCAACATCATACTGAACAGCGAGAAGCTGAAAGCGTTTCCTCTGAGATTGGGAATAAGACAGGGATGCCCACTCTCCCCACTGTTATTTAACATAGTACTGGAGGTCCTAGCCATGGCAATTGGACAAAACAAAGAAATACAAGGAATCCAGATTGGTAAAGAAGAAGTCAAACTGTCACTATTTGCAGATGACATGATATTGTACATAAAATGCCCTAAAGACTCCATTCCAAAAGTACTAGAACTGATATCAGAATTCAGCAAAGTTGCAGGATACAAAATTCATACTCAGAAATCTGTGGCTTTCCTACACACTAACAATGAGCCAATAGAAAGAGAAATCACGAAAACAATTCCATTCACAATTGCATCAAAACGAATAAAATACCTAGGAATAAACCTAACCAAAGAAGTGAAAGACCTATACCCTGAAAACTATAAGACACTCTTAAGAGAAGTTAAAGAGGACACTAACAAATGGAAACTCATCCCATGCTCTTGGCTAGGAAGAGTTAATATCGTCAAAATGGCCATCCTGCCCAAAGCAATATACAGATTTGATGCAATCCCTATCAAATTACCAACAACATTCTTCAATGAACTGGAACAAATAGTTCAAAAATTCATATAGAAACACCAAAGACCCCGAATAGCCAAAGCAATCCTGAGAAAGAAGAATAAAGTGGCGGGGATCTCACTCCCCAACTTCAAGCTCTACTACAAAGCCATAGTAATCAAGACAATTTGGTACTGGCACAAGAACAGAGCCTCAGACCAGTGGAACAGATTAGAGACTCCAGACATTAACCCAGACATATATGGTCAATTAATATTCGATAAAAGAGCCATGGACATACAATGGGGAAATGACAGTCTTTTCAACAGATGGTGCTGACAGAACTGGACAGCTACATGCAAGAGAATGAAACTGGATCACTGTCTAACCCCATACACAAAAGTAAACTCAAAATGTATCAAAGACCTGAATGTAAGTCATGAAACCATAAAACTCTTAGAAAAAAACATAGGGGAAAATCTCTTGGATGTGAACATTAGTGACTTCTTCATGAATGTATCTCCCCGGGCAAGGAAAACAAAAGCAAAAATGAACAAGTGGGACTATATCAAGCTGAAAAGCTTCTGTATAGCAAAGGACACCATCAATAGAACAAAAAGGTACCCTACAGTATGGGAGAATATTTTCGTAAATGACAGATCCGATAAAGGCTTGACATCCAAAATATATAAAGAACTGATGCTCCTCAACAAACAAAAAGCAAATAATCCAATTAAAAAATGGGCTGAGGAATTGAACAGACAGTTCTCCAAAGAAGAAATTCAGATGGCCAACAGACACATGAAAAAATGCTCCACATCGCTAGTTATCAGAGAAATGCAAATTAAAACCACAATGAGATATCACCTCACACCAGTAAGGATGGCCACCATCCAAAAGACAAACAACAACAAATGTTGGCGAGTTTGTGGAGAAAGGGGAACCCTCCTACACTGCTGGTGGGAATGTAAATTAGTTCAACCATTGTGGAAAGCAATATGGAGGTTCCTCAAAATGCTCAGAATAGACTTACCATTTGACCCAGGAATTCCACTTCTAGGAATTTACCCTAAGGATGCAGCACTCCAGTTTGAAAAAGACAGATGCACCCCTACGTTTATCGCAGCACTATTTACAATAGCCAAGAAATGGAAGCAACCTAAGTGTCCAACAGTAGATGAATGGATAAAGAAGATGTGGTACATATACACAATGGAATATTATTCAGCCAAAAGAAGAAAGCAAATCCTACCATTTGCAACAACATGGATGGAGCTAGAGGGTATTATGCTCAGTGAAATAAGCCAAGTGGAGAAACAGAAATACCAAATGATTTCACTCATCTGTGGAGTATAAGAACAAAAGAAAAACTGAAGGAACAAAACAGCAGCAGAATCACAGAACCCAAGAATGGACTAACAGTTACCAAAGGGAAAGAGACTGGAGAGAATGGGAGGGTAGGGAGGGATAAGGGCAGGGAAGAAGAAAGGCGGTATTATGATTAGCATGTATAATGTGGGGGGTGGGGGAAAGGGGAGGGCTTTGCAACACAGAGAAGACAAGTAGTGATTCTACAACATCTTACTATACTGATGGACAGTGACTGTAATGGGGTTTGTGTGGGGGACTTGTAGGGGAGAGCCTAGTAAACATAATGTTCTTCAAAAAAATAAAAATAAAAAAAGAAATAAAGAAAAGAAAAAGAAATGAAATCAGATGGAGAATTTTAATAAATGGTTCAAGCTATTTTCTTAAAGAGATTTCCTCTATGGGCAGAGATCTTAAATTGCCTCCTGGTCAGCCACATGAGAGCAGTTCTTGATAAAATTGATGAATTTAGCTCCCACTCTGGACAGAGAATCACCTGTTTTTATGCTTGCTTACATTTTTGCTTTAATGTCTTCTATGGGACAAGGTCCACTTGATGTGTTAAGAGTTTTTGTCTGTTTGGTGAAGGGTTCTTGATCTTTTGATCTTGGTGGTGGTGGTTATGAGTCTTTTCCATTCTGGTTTGATTCTTGTGCCTTTTTGGCTGGAGTATCTTATACAGATTCCTTTACTGGAGTTGTTATTCTTCTCCTTCTCCATCATCTTTAGCAGCAAGCTTAACTTTTGTCTGTGGAACCTCCCCACCACTTCCAGGGGCAGAATGCTTTCCAGATATTCTCATGAGTTTCACCTCTTCTCTTCATCTTCTGACTCTGCATCTTCCTCCACATCAACTAAATGCTATCCAGGAACATGCAGGGGCCCTGAACCACCCTTCAACTACAAGCCACAGGTGGTGTTATTTCAAAGCTCCCAAGGGGAACCATTGGCTTTACAGACATTTTCAAAGTTACCAGTGTTACTTTCACTGGACTTTCTGCATACTGCACTGCTTCCGCCTCACCAATGTGTGATTTGTCCTTTGCACCAACCCTGAACTCTTCCTTAAAATAACTGGTGATCATTTTCTACCTTAAAATTATAATCTGTGTCAGCCTCAGTTTATAACTGGAGCCTCAGGGGGCTCAAGTCCAACTCCATCAAGTTGTTTGTGGGATGGTGGCACTCAGGTGGGAGACAAGGTGGACGGAAATAAATGACTACTGTTCTGGAGAACAGTTGTGCATGATGGAATCGCACCAGAGTTTTTACTGATTTTTAATGGCTTTGTGTATGTTAAGTATACTCACCCTTTGTTGGTTTTTCCATGTTGTCAACATTTTTCTCTCTGTTGGTTTTCAAGTTTGTTGTTGTACTTTTCTATGATAGTGATTTTTCATGCTGTTACTGTTTTATTCTTTAACTGAATTGCTTTTCTATTTCAGGCAGGCAAATCTGTTACTGCTGTGGTTTCTGTCATTGGTGTCATACTTAGAAAGACCACCCTATCCTTAGATTATAGGATACCTGTCCATATTTTGTTATAGTCCTTTTATCATTTCATCTTAAATCTGCAGTTATTTTGGTGAAAGGTCTTATTTCAGGATTCAACTTCAAGTTATTACATTCTAACTTAAGTTTGTAAAAGAGCCATTAGCATGGTTATTGACCAATACTGCTATGTTTCTATAGTGAACACATCTGTATGCCTCATGTTTTACACCTGTTAACATTATCCATGCCTCGGTCTGACCTCCCTGCCCCCTGTGCCCCATGCTGTGAGTATCACCGTTTAATTGCTTAAAAGTCAGGATAGGCTTTGGCCATCCTCCTGGCCTGGAAGGAGTAAGAAGACCGTCACTCTAATGCTGGCTGGCACACTCAAATTTCTTTTTTTTGGCTTCTCAAACACTTAAAATTATGGTCTTGTTTTGTCTTCCTTGAGGCTTTTGAGAATAGCACAATATTTCAGTCATTGGTCAGAGAATCCCTATTTTGTGAGAAATTTGGCTCTCCTGGGGGATGACGATGAGGAGGGAGTGGCTCACCTTCCTTGTGGGACTGTTAAGACTTAGCCTCTATTCCAAGCACTCCCAGCTGGCCAGATCTCAGAGGCCCAGACACCTCTGAGCGCAAACAGTGCTTCTTCCGTGTTGCCCATCTCTGAATGCCACCAGCTGCAGAACAGATTGTTTCCTACTTTAGAGTTAAACTTTGTCTCTTCTTCTTCTTTCTTTTGCAGAGCCCCAAATGCGAGAAGACATTCCAGCTGTAGGATCAGAGGACTCTTCCTACAGTATAAAAACACATGCAGCTGTACCAGATTGAAAAATATACAAAAGAGGGCACAACCTATTTATTCATGTTTTTGAGGTTCCTAAACTTTCATCTTATAAAATGTTGTCATCAGTACAGTACATTTGCAGGTAGGTGACCCAGGTGAGGGGAAGTGGGTGGGTAGAGAGAGGCATGAGGATTTCCAGACATTTGGGAAGTGCTTCCACTTACATTTTGTATTTGTGTTTAAAATTTTAAGAGTGTCTCACAGGCAATTAGCAAAGTAACTGATTAAGTTAACCGTATCAGTAATGAGGTTGCCTGGGCTTTGGGCTAGCAGACAGCTCACTGGTCATTCGGTATTTAATTGGTTGCCTGATAGATGGTGAAAACATTGTGCACTGAGTATCATTTTAGCAAGTTTTATAGTACATCAACCTTACCATATTATATCCACACATTATTAAAATTAAGAAGTGGTATATTGAATTGTTTTCCTTATTCACACAAAACAGATGGTCTTTACTTAAGTACAATAAATTAGGGTTGGATGTGTTGAGTGAAGTGAATACTCTGACTATTTTAGAAGGATAAATGTAGTAACTGTCCTGCTCTGGCTTTATTTGAAAACCATAAATGATATTTTTAATGCACTTTGATGTTCTTCAAATGCCTGGTTGGAGTTCAAGGATTATAAAATCAGATTCTTGAGTAGAGGGATGCAAAAGTACTATGAATTTTGCTTCCCCCATCCCATCCATATGTTGAAGTCCTAACTACCAGTGTGATTGTATTTGGAGATGGAGCTTTTACGAGATAATTGAGGTTAAATGAGATATTAAGGTCGGGTCCTAGCTTGATAGGATGGGTGGCCTTACAAGAAGAGGAAAGAGATTTCTCTCTCTTTGTCCCCATGCACACACGCAGAAGAAAGGCCATATGAGAAGGTAACCAACCACAACCCAAGGCAGAGCTGTCACCAGACACCAGCTGGGTTGACACCTCGCTCTGGAAATTCTAGCTTTCAGCAAATAAATTGTGTTGCTTAAGCCATGCGGTCATGGCAGTCCCAGCAGACAGAGAAAGGAAGGAGATGGAGTGTGAAATAGAGCTCTGAAAGGGACCTGCAGAAGCTGGAGACAGAAAGCAGAGAGCATGTCTTGTGAATGACCCTTTACAGCTGGAGCTTGGTGCACCCAGCATGGTTCAGGGAAGGAGGACCTGCCTGGAAGCAAGAGTCTGGATTTACCTCTCAGCATGGCCAGTAGCTTCAGTCTCAGGTTCCTCGCCTGTAAAATGAGGTGACTGGGTTAGCTCTTCTTTAGGTCCTTTCTAGCACTTTAAAAAGTCCAAGGGGTGTTGTATTTTAATTATTAGAATATTCCAGTGGACCTCAGATGCTTAGGGATTCTCTTCCGAGTGGATTCTGGGATCCTTTTCCAGGTGTGTGATACTACCCAACAGGAAGATATTGTTTCATGCCTCAACCTCAAAGTTAATTTTGAGATGGGAAACAGCAAGGTTGGGAAATATCCTTCCACCTCCACACCTCTGAATTAGGAGTCTTCTTAATACAGATTATCAAGTAGTGAGATTTCTGGGCATCAGCGTGTGTGACTTTTGGCAATTGGGTAATCAAAACATACTTCTGTGTCTGTACTGTCCCTTCACAATCACTCGGTGAGGCTCTCCAAGGATTAAGGCGGTCACTGGCCTTTCTCCAAAATGGGAAGTTGAACACTTTGCAAAAGAGAGCTGATTGCCAATAAAATTTATTGACATGCTGCAAATATTCTAATACATCACACCCACACCCACACAAATACACGCATATACTCATCACTGTGGGGTAAGGTCATGGTCCCACAGAATTTTTTTTATCACCTCATAGGCCAATGTGGGCACTTCCAACACTATTCATGAGTCACCAGGTTGTTGGTGGGGAGGATCTGGGCTCTTTCCAGGTCCATATGGAGTGTTATGTTACATCTGCAGGGCCACGTTCTCCACTGGGATTTGCACACCAGATACACTGACTTCCTGTCCAAAGAAGGCCAGTAATACCTCTCTCCCCGCTATAGGTGGCTTTGTGTGAAACCTCCTGGAGGGTGAGGAGAACCTGTAATTTAGTTCTGGGGGGAAGTCTGGGGTTTTCTTGTTCCCCAAGACACCACTGTATCGGGTCAGGGAAGGACAGTTTCAGGGAAGGGGGCTTGAGGGAATGTCATATGAAAGAGAATGGAGCCCATAAGAAAGTACGGCATTTCAGAAAAGTTGGCCAGGGCTTAAGGTGTGGCCCTGGGGAGAATTTTCTTCCTTCATCAGGGGTGGATAGACACATACCTCTATTGTGTTTAAATACAGTAAATAGAGCCTGGAGAATGGGAAGTCCAATTAAATTAGCTAATGTGGGTATAAGCTTTGCACTGAATCAGTGCATATTTTCACATATGTGATCTCACTGATTCTTGGAACAATTCTTGGATTGGGTTCCATCTGTATTTACCCCAAATTTATTTATTATTTTGGTCCCATCTACTATTTGAGAATGAAAAAATAGGAATCAGGCAGATTAAATGACTGGCCTGCATGACAAAGCTCATATGAGGCAGATTGGGGCCTTATATCCATGGCTTCTGATCCCTAAAATTTTGCTCTTACAGGGAATAGAATAAAGTGGAGTTCAGTGGGTGGAGCTGGAGGGAAGACTTATACTCTATCCAACCTGTTTTTCTCCTCTCTCCTCTGACCACCTTGGAGGGTCACTAAGTAAAGGTCCTGCCCAGATTCTAGGCTATAAGATGCCTCCACCTCACAAATGCCAGTCTCACCCCCACAAAACACAGCCTCTCCCAAGTCCCTGTTTCCTTTGGTTGTGTCACATGATTTAAACATGAAGGTGGGAGCAGATAAATCCTAGGGACACAGGGACTGAGAGAAACATTAAGAAAGTAAGAGCATCTTCTTGAGGAAAAACTTGACCTTTTCAAAATGGAGACTCTTTATCAGGTGAGTCTCTCTGCCAATTCTTCTCCTTCTTTACAATTTTCCATTTACCATTTTCCTGAGTCCTCTGGTGATAGGGTTCTGGGCTGTGAGAGCAGGTTCCCAGGCGGCCTCTTCCTCTGTCAGTGGCCTGGCTAAAATGCCCCATGCTTAGGGAGCACCTGTCAGGGTTGTTTCAGATGGGAGGTTATTTAGAATAAAGGAAAGAGGTCTCTCCCACAGCTTCTCTCTCCAATTTGATCATATTCCCAGTACAGGCTGCAAATCTGGGGTATGTCCTAGTCAGGACTCTCCTCTTCACGGCTTGACCTCCACTGTGCAGAGTACGGTCTCCTCCCAAACCGCTGCCTAACCCAGTATCACGTCTTGGAGAAGGAGGACCCTGAAATAGATACCATTAAATGGAGATGGCAAAGTTCAGTGATTCATCAAATATTTATGGCCCAGAAAAGCTCAATATCGTTTTGGTATTATTTCAATCATAGTATTATTTGGTTTCATTTTGTTTAGATAATACAATATTAATCATCGATTGTTTAGGGGCTGGTTGATTAAATGGGCTACTTGTCTTTCTTCCAGTCAATCCTTGCCCAACAAATATTTATTGAACACTTATTTTTGTGCTGGATATCATGTTAGGCATGGAGAATGCTATGCAAAGGCAAAGTGTAAAGTCAGACAGAGATCCTGCTTGCAAGGATTTACTGTTAAACAACTGATCTCGCTAAGATGCCTAATTACAACTAGAGATTGTGATAAAGGGAAGGTGTTTCTGTGGCAGTGTTAAACAAGGCATCTTGTACTCCTGAGCTGAGTCAGGTAGGAGTCCTCTGAGTTGAGAAGCCAGGACTGTGTTCCCTGAGTGAAGGGGAGATACTTGCCAGGAGTCAAATAGCAAAAGGTGGGGGCAAAAAAGAGCATTCCAGCCAGAGGAGAGTCCTTCCAATGACCTTGTAGAGAGAGGGATGGGACGCTTTCTTAGAAACGAGGGTCAAGGATAGTGAAACTCCAAGGATGGCTAACATAAGCTGAGGCTGGAGAAAAGGTTGGAAATAAAGCCCAAAAGGCCTTTTAGCCATGTAAAATATTAATACCATAATCACAGGTCATATGGAGAGCCACTGGAGGCTTTTAAGCAGAAGTGTGTGTGTGTGTGTGTGTGTGTGTGTGTAAATGATTAGATTTGTATTTGGAAAGGAAACTGGCTACAGTAAGGATCTTACAGAGATAGGGAGATGAGCAAGGAGCCTGCCCCAGTCACTCCAATGAGGGACAGTGGTATCCAGAACTAAGAGTTAAGATGGCAATTGGTGGTTGGACGTTTGGGCAGTGGATTGGATATAGACATGAAGAGGGGGAACCGTGTTGAGGATAAATCTCAGATTTCTGATCTATACATTTGGAAGGATGGAAGCATCATTTCCTCTGATGAGGACACTTGAAGAAACTCCAGGTGAGAGGGGGTTTCAAGAGTTCAGTGTCTGTCTTTCCATTAGTGATCAGCTACAAAGAACAGAAAGCCCTACTGGAGTGATGAAATAGTTAGGGGTGTGTGTGATTCACAAGACAGGGTGTCCAAGGCTAAGCAGTCGGGTCCTGTAAGGCAGCTCAACAATTCATGGATGGACAGGCTCTTCAGCTTTCTGGTCTACTTACTTTGGTGTGGAACTCCTTATCATATTGCTTACCTCCTTATCATTCAATATGGCTGCTGTGACTCTGCCCTCATACCTGCATTCCGAGTAGGAAACTGAATGAAGGGTCAAGAGATGAAGGGCTTTATCCTAGAAAAGATTTTCCCTTTTAGTTGAGAAGGTATCACTCCCCAGGAACTTTGTCTATATCACACTGGCCTGAACTAAGTTTTGTGGCCATTTCTAGCTAAATGGAAGCTTGAAAATCCAGAGTTTTAGCTTTCTAGCCTACGAGGTAAAGGAAGGTCAAGGAGAGGGACCATGTGAATAGCTTTTAGGACTAGCATATGTCTAGCACAGTCACGTGGAGTTCGAGGTGCTTTGTGTCATCCAAATAGAGCTTTCAAGGAGAGACAGAGATACTTTGGCCCAGAGCTGTTCTCCTTTTCTTCCTCCTGAGGGGGAAGAGGTGATTTGGAGACAGTTAAAAAACATGGCAGTTAAGGAATATATCCCAAGTGCTCTCCATCTCCTCAAAACAAAAGGAAGGCAGAAAAGCTTTGGCTAAGAAACTTGATCATCCAAAAGGGTGATTCCTTAATATGAACAACTGGATCATTGGAGGTAGGTGACTAAAGGGACTTTAAACTAGGATCCAATAATTCTGTGTGGGTCATGCTTGGAAAATGTCACAGAATGGGCTTCCTGACCTTGCACTGACCCAGCCAGCCTCTTTGATGGTGCATGAATCTGTAGCATTACCTCTTATCATGTGGCCACTCTGGACCACATTATAAACTTTAATGCACCAGTGATAATGATAGTAATAACCTTATTGCTTTATCAGCCAAATTGCATTCTTCTCCATTCATTCTTTCTTTGAGAAGAGATGATGAGAGCAAGGGTGGTGCCATTTCATAGGAGATTGTCACTGAGATGACAGTTAAGGAGAGAGCTGAAGAAAATGATGGAGGATGCCGTAAGGACCTGGGTTGAGAGCAATTCAGACAGAGGCAGAGTCCTGCAGTTCAGGATCTTAGGCAGCACCAAGATGGGCTAAGCAGTTTAACTATGCACAGGGAGAGTTTATAGGGGAGGATACCAGGAGAGAAATAGAATATTGCCATCAGATTCTTTATTTGAGAAGTTTTTAGTGAACTATGAAAACAGAACACAAGAAAAATAAAACATGGGACTTCTTCTTTGCATTGCCACATTTGAGTCCTGTGCCCTGCAAACCATCTCTCCCTACTGAGCAGGCTTCTAGAACTGCATCTGTCTCAGAAAGGATAAGTTGGGTGTAGGTAACAGAAATTTTGACTAACATTTGCTTTACATAAATGAAGTCTAGAGGTAGGAGGTTCTGGGGTTGGTTTAGCAACTCAACAACCTTTCTGTCATGGGGGATAAGTTATCAACAATAACTCCAAGCATCACCCACTGGTGACCCAAACAGGAAGGAAGGTGAAGGCCAAAGAAAGGGAGAAGCCCTTTACTTGTCCAGTTCTCTGTTTATCCAGGAGGAAGAGAGTGCCTCAGCACATTTCTGCTTATATCTCATGGGCTGGCACCCAGTCAGCTGCCTCCTCTACAGATGATCAGCAATGGGAATGAATGGTCACGCTTGGTTGTGCCAAGCTTGGCTCAGCCAGTGGGGGGGCTGTGGGAGGGGCTTAGCTACTCCAAGCTTGTTGTGGTCAAACCAAATGGGCTTCTATTGACTACAGAGGGAGGAAAACTTTCTATGGGATAGGTGACCAGGAGCATTTGTCCCACCAGCATATCTGTGAATCCTCTCAAGTTTGGTCAAGAAGAGTGACTATCTCCTTTTCTTTATTCTGTCTGGATGTGGACTGTCAATGACCCATTTCCTGACCACATCTAGAGGATGAATTCACTTTATCCTAATTTGGGTTCCTTCTAGAAACTGACATAGAGCAAATATTCAAGTGAGAAGAGTTCCTTTGGGAGGTGCAGGGAACATTGGCAGGGACATGGAAAGTGAATCGAGATGGGAAAGCAGTCGATAAGCACTGAATTAGTGAACTAGTTACCAAGGTGAGCAATTGGAGCTTAATAATGTGGGGGAAACTCTGGGAAATAGTAGAAAGCACATGTCTCACAATTATTCCACTTGAGAGATGAGGGTGCTGAGATATTTATCTTCCAAAGCTCATTGGTCACTGGGGAAGGCTGCTCCCAAGATGTGCTAATTCCCCAGTATTCCTGGCCTGCCCACTTGGGCAGAGTGATCTTCTGTGGCTCTGGAAAAAGCTCTCAAGTCCAGCCATTGCAGGTTACTGCTGGTGGAAGTCATCCAAAGCACAAAGAAATGGTAAAGTTCAAGGGACATGGGAGGGGCATGGACAACATTTGCTCCACACAGTACCTCAAATGTGCATGAGCCCCTTCCTTGATATGCACTGAAATGCTTTGGTGGCATACTTCTAATTTAGATATGTAACTTGATGAGTATTCCAGAAACTGTATGCTCCTCAAAACAAGCACTGACCAGACTTGTATAATTGATCAACACAGCATCCTGCATAGCACTATGCATAGGTAACTATGCTCTCAGCTGCACTTTGATGGTGTCATGTTGAGGATAAGAATGACTTTGTCTATGCCACAACATTTGGGCCAGTGCCTATCATCATGATTAGGCCATACTTTGATACAACTTTTCCAGTGGATCAAACAGGTCAAGTGGTAAAGGCACAGCTTGTGTAATAACACCACACCAAAAGAGTGGAAATTGGGCACATCCCTATTACTTTGATTAGAGTAGTCAACCCAGTGAAAAAATTCAGTACTCTAAATTCTAGAACCATAATCACATTTAGGCCTAGAGATTTCCTTCTGTCTCCTTTGAATCCAAATGAAAAGAAGCAAAACAATTTTTAACGTCTTTATATGGTGCATATGCTGTTTTTATAAATGTGGAATAATTCATTGAGGATATAAGTAATGTTGAAGAGACATTCTGAGAAAACCTTGCTTTTGATGCAATCTAGTCCAATGGATGATTTTCTTTCTCCCCACTCTCTGCTCCCTCCCCAGTTCATTTTTCCCAAAGTGAGTTTCCATATGTTCCATCGAAATGACTCACATTCAGAGAAATCATTCAAATGATCTGTAGGCACAGATATTTTTCTGTCATTTGTTGCTTCGAAGTGGGTGGCTATAAGGAGTGGAAATGATGGTAGGCTCCTCTCCAAACCCCAAATCCTTTGGCTTGCTCTGACTCTCTGAGCTCTCACATTTCCAACTTCACTCTATACCAGAGGGAAATAGCCATAGCAAATTGCAAAGATTATTCAATTTCAGCCCACTTTAAGTGCCTTTACAGGGAGGCTGTGCTCATGGCTTCTCAGGGGATAGGCAATGCATCTTACCATGTATAAAGTGCTGGTTGAGAGGTTTTAAATCACATTTGTAGAATGGAAGACTAATGTTGGAGGCAGTCCTCTTCCTTAACAGTAATGCTATCTGTGTCGCTGACTGTACAGAGCACTAAGGGGCTCAGGAGGAACCATGCTGACCGGTGTAAGGAATGACAGAACCATTCAAAGGTTGTCTTTCAAGGAATATGAAAACCTTACCCAGGTTAATAAGGACTGTCATTGCGTTTCACACTTAGAGTCTGAGGGATGCGACTGTTCTCTGGGCCCCTCTCTGCTACCTTATGTTGGTCAACCTGAAACACACACAAATCTGAATCCAAATGAGGCAAGACGTTTGATCTGAGCTGGAAAAAGCAGATCTTCTCTAGTAACTGAATTTAATGCTGTCTTTGATTTTTACCCTTTGAATCAAAGTTCATCTTTATGAGTGAACATTTATGGACCACTCACTTCTGACTGGCCTAGTTATTGAGGGTTTACTCTTGACTTTGTTGCCCCCCTCTACCCAAATTGGTCTGTTTTCAAGTGAATAGGTACATTGACAAGGGTTCTGTGGGCTTCATTGTTATTTGGGTTCGATAATCTCTATGGTTTCTCAGAAAAGACTCAATTCAATTCTGCACACACTTTTTGAGCACTGACTTTGTACCTGATGCTGGGATAATAAGCTAGTCAGTCTGTCTGGAATCTTGCACAACTGCATGGCCGTCTATGGCTTATTCTCACTGATATTTGGCCCTGTCCCAGAAAAGACAGAGAAGGAGCAGAGTGGAAGGAAGAATGGAATAAAAAAATGAAGGAAGGAAGGAAGGGAGGGAAGGAGGGAGGGAAGAAGGAAGGGAGAGAAGAAGGAAGGAAGGAATGAAGCAAGAAAGGAAGGAAGGAAGGAAGGAAGAAAGGAAGGAAGGTAGGAAAGGAGAAAGGGAATGAGGGAGTGAGGTGGGAGGGAGGAATCAGGGATCTAAAAATTTCAGATCTTTCCAAGCAGAAATCATGTCTGAGATATGAATGTAATTGAGGCAGGAGGCAAACATCCTGCCTTCCTTTTGCCTCTGTGAACATCACTCTGTTGGACACATTCCGTGGTGTGGGCAGTGTAATATACCCAGACTCCCTCAGCTTCAGCTCTTTAAATGTTTCTAAAATTGGTGCATCTGAAGTCCTTCTATGTAGATGAGGTGGCATGTGTCCAAACCTGGCTGTTCCCTTTCTGCTTCAACAACCACGGTGGCTTGGGTGGAAATCTGCATCTTGCTCCCTTCTTTCTCACTCATTTCTCTTGCTGGCTGGGCAGGATTCCTGCAGCAAGCACCCAGCCAGCCCTGTTAGGCTGATGTACCCCTGGGGCCCAGGTGTGTGGAAACTGATTGAGACCTGTGATAAACAACAGAATTGGGAAGTATGTTGGGGTCAAGGTGTGTCCCTAGATTGTCATTATTGTTTTTTAAATGTGTTTATTATTTAGACCTTACCTATTTCTAAAGCATCTTTGAGATGACTTACAATAAAAGAAAGAAAAGTGATTAGATTCATATAACTTGGACAAAACATGAAAACTTATATATGAAATGACAAACCTTGACCTTTAATAGCTATTTATTATTATAACACTGACTTTAGTAGTGGGCTCCTAGGCAATCAAAACTTAAAAATGTAATGAGGGACCAATTACCTGCTGATAAAAGCATACACACTAATTCACTAGGAGGTGAGTTTTCTCTTTAGAAGACTAACTCTTAATTGAAATTTATTATGTGGATCCTGTATACAGGTGAAGAATATCTAATGAATGCTTTCATTGGTGATATATATATATCTTTTTTGAGAGGGCATCTCTCATATTTATTGATCAAATGGTTGTTAACACAATAAAATTCTGTATAGGGGACTCAATGCACAATCATTAATCAACCCCAAGCCTAACTCTCAACAGTCTCCAATCTTCTGAAGCATAACAAACAAGTTCTTACATGGTGAACACTGCAAGGGCAGTCATATCACAGAAACTTTCAGTTTTGATCATGCATCATAAACTATAAACAATCAAGTCAGATATGATTATTCATTTGATTTTTATATTTGATTTATATGTGAATCCCACATTTCTCCCTTATTTTTTTTTAAATAAAATGCTGAAGTGGTAGGTAGATGCAAGATAAAGATAGAAAGCATAATTTAGTGCTGTAAGAGGGCAAATGAAGATGATCAGGTCTGTGCCTATAGACTAAGTATTGATTTAAGCTAGACAAGGGCAACAAAACATCCACAGATGCAGAAGATTTCTCTCAAAACAGGGGGGTGAGGTTCTAAGCCTCACCTCTGTTGATCCCCAATTTCTCACCTGTTGGCCCCCCTGTGACTGTGCCTGCCTTAGGTTGTTCCTCCCTTGAGGAATCTTATCAATGGTGATATTTTTTAAGTTGTAGAAGTTTCTTAATGTTTGTTTCTCATAGAGTGAGTTGATTGGTTCATATAGGAGAATGAAGACGTTTTTTAGCTTTTCAGTTTTACTTCATCCAGGCCGCATCTTATCCATGTCAGAAATATGGACGTGATATTTTTGGCAGAAAGTGTAGCCATTGGTCCACTTTGTCTTCTGCCAACATGGTTTATGTCCCGGACTCTTAATGGGTTTACCACATGCTTTCCCTGCAAGAGTATCTTACTATGGTTGCATAGTTACTTGGTTATATGATACAACCTTCATAAGAAATCCTTTCTTTTTTTCCCCACAATGGAAGTTTCCTTTTCTTTATTTTTTGTCTTTTTACCTTTTTCCCCAGCTTTATTGAGATATAATTGGCATGTAACATTGTGTAAGTTTAAGGTGTACAACGTGGTGTGATACACAAACATTATGACTTGATAACCGCAGTAAGGTTAGTTAACATCTCCATCACCTCACATAGTTACCATTTTTTTTTTTTGGTGGTGAGAACTTTTAAGATCTACTCTCTTAGCAACTTGCAAGTATATAATACAGTATTGTTAACCTATAGTCACCACACTGAAGTTGTTCACCTTGAAATTGAAAGTTTATATGCTTGACTGACACCTCCCTATATCTCTACTCCCCAGGCCCTGGCAATCATCAATCTCCTATTTCTGAGTTCAGTATTTTTAGATTCCACATGTAAGTGAGATCATACAGTCTTTGTCTTTCTCTGTCTGACTTATTTCACTCAGCAGAATGCCTTCAAGTCCATGCGTGTCATTGAAAATGTCAAGATTTCCTTCTTTGTTATGGCTAAGGAATATTCTTTTAAACATATATGCTACATCTTTTTTCATCCATTGATGGACACTTCAGTTGTTCCCATGTCTTTACTGTGAATAATGCTGCAATGAATATGTATGAGTGCAGATATGTCTTTGAGGTACCTATTTCAATTAGAGATTCTTAAAATTGCCTCTCCTGGCTGACCCCCCAGAGGTCTTTGGAATAAGAACTGGTGGGTCCTTTAGTGCTTAGGTCTGTCCCTAAAAGTCTCTGATTATTCAGGGAAAACTACAGGTCTGCTTAAATCTTTGCATTCTGCTAAGAACATGATACCCTGTTACCTGAGAGATCACTTCTGATGTACGCCGATGCTAAGTGCTGGGGGAGATGAGGACCAAGCTTTTGGACAGACCCTCAGAGTTAGGTATCCTTTCCTTTCAGCAGACAGTGCCACAACTAATTTTGGTAATCTTTCAGTGTTTGACAGAAATGTTCTTCATCATGAATATTTAGAGTGTTTATTTCTAAAATTCTGCCTAGTGCAATGACATCACAAATGAGTAATACTGTATATTCCAACTTCAAAGACTGACAAATAGTTTGATGAAAGTAGCAAATTGAGTTGGCTTAGGGCCATTTATGCAGCATAGACACAGAATCCAGATGTCAAATGTCAAATATCATTTAAGAACAGAAGAGCGCTAAAGCAACAGAACATTCCACCTGCATAGGTGATCCTGTCCTAGTCATCAGAGAATGCAAGAAGGAAAGGCTATCAGGGATAAAAACACATGAAAAAAAATTTAATAATCCTCAGAACATATGGAAATTAATGATATTCAGAGCTTGCAGAATACCAACATTTTTCAGCTTAAAATAATCTTCCTGCTGATGCACGGTTACTGGAGGGTTCCCAAAATGCCACAGAGAAAATTAGATGCAAGCAAAAAAAATCAACTCTGAAATTCAGGGAACAGGGTAGAAATAAAGTAGAATTATTTGTGACAAATTGAAGAGACAATGATGTGGACAAAGCACTAGATGAGACTGGAGTCTATGCCCTGGGTTTCTCCATATCCATCCTACTTGGTCTTGGACAAGGTTCTTGTCTTTAATTTCTTTAATTGTAAAGTGGAGCTTTGTTTTAGCATCTTTAATATATTTTATTATCTTTTAATGTCTTTACATTTTTAAAACTGTATAATTGAGGCCCAATGGCCAGTTTATCTTCTATCAGAAGATCTGCACTGAATTGGGTAGAGTTTCACCCAGAACATACAAGTGTTAGGAAACCTAGTAAGAATTTACAGCAGAAGGAGGGATTGCTCAACTACCACTATACCACATAATCTCAAGGACAGAGCATGGTGTGGGGAAATGATGGGTGAAGAAAATGGCTGATCCTTTGGAAGCCTGTGTATTATCCACACATTACGCATTCATTCTTACCTAGTTCTATTTGAAATGGGGTTTAAATTGAGTAAAGGATTCAGTGCAACCCAAACCTCAGGACTGAGATTTCTCCAACGATAGTTTTCCAAGTTTAAAGCAAAACAAAACAAAGATGTCCCAGAGGTCTAGGTGAATGCACTCCACAGTGGCATTACTGTTTCTCTTACATGCATTTACTATAATTGAATCAGAGCTTCAAAATCCTTGAACCCTTGTCTTCCATTTAACCCCAAGACCTTATTGGCAAGCAGGATGCCTTCTACAGAAAGCTTTTAGCTGACTGTATATTCAAGAGTGACAAGCCTTCTTCAAAGAGCTCTGAGGCCTACAAAAATCACAGGAGTATTGGGAGGTCACCAGAAGATTTTTGAATTATTAACACATGTTTAACAATTAAAGAAAGAGATATTGATAGGCTATCAAGGCAATTAATTATTTATTTGTAAAATGTAAAGAGTGAAAAAAATATGAAGAATAATGGGTATGAGTCTTTGGCTGCAAAGGCAGAGAGGCATTAAATGCCTGTCATAAAATTCTACCTGCCTGAAATCAAATCACACCTGACTCCAAACCCCCATTCCACTGAGCTGGTGCAACATTTAATCTCAGGTGTTACCAGCATCCTTTTCCTACCCTCTTCCAGAGTCATACAAAAGTCCTTATTGAGAAAGAGTAGGTCTTACATGTAACTGATTTTCCAGATGTCTCTCTAATGCTTTGAGCCCATGCCTACACAAGTGAGTATGGCTTCCAGGGGCTCTGCTAATTCTGAGGTATGCTTGGGAACAAGGAAAATTTTGCCTAAGGTTTGGACTTCTGAGGTGACCTCTCTCCTCAACTGCCTCTCAAGTCACTCAGGGAAGCCAGCTATGGGTGGAAACCCAGGGGTCTGCCACCACTTTAGCAAACGCAGGGCCACCTCATCTCTTCTTTACTGCTCTTCCTCTCCTGCAAAAGCATTAACTTCTCTCTAATTCCCTTTGGAATTCCTGCCACCATCCCCTCTTAACTACCTACTCCAATCTCCTCAAGGACTCAGGCTTTAATAAAAGAATGAAAGACAGGCTGTCTTCCAGAAACTTTTTTTTTTTTTCTGCCCAGCAATACAAACTTCTCTTGATTCAGGGCCCAGCTACCTGCATGGATAATGGAGGTGGGAGATAGGTGTGAAGGAAAACACACTGTTAGGACAAGCCCAAATTAACACATCAACAAATCATCCCACCCCTCTTGCCCCCCAAGTAAATCTTTGGGTTCCTTTAGCCCAGATGTCCAGGGTTCTTTCTTAAGTAACTCTTCCACACAAAGCTGGCTGGGTGATGATATTTCCCCGGTCTTTTCAAGGTCTGAGCATGGGAGCCCAGGTATGAGGCAGCATTTTTCCCTTCTGGAATGAAAGGCAGCTCTGTGCACATGAAGAATAGATGTATTGATAGTTATTAATATGGACAATGTAACAAGAAGAAGGAAGACCGTTGTTCCATTCTCCTTGGTAAGGAGAACTCTTCATAAAAGTTTGTAAATAACACTCAGGGCAAATTGATGCAGAATGTGGTAGTACCATGGCCATTTTGGAGGGGACTGAGGGCTCCCTGGCTATTGCATAACTGAAAGGCATGTGAAGACCCTCACATGCCCATGGGTATGATGACTGAAGTAGAGGGGAGACTGCTACCCTCAATCTCTAAGTTAGGAATGACCTCTGCTCTTTTAACCCCTTTAATGAAATTCCCTCTGACTTCAAAAGTATTTTTGTTGTTGTTGATGTTTTGCAGCCCTTAGCAAATAGCAAGTAAATAATTCTTATACTTATTTATTTAATTAAAGTTTGCCTCCCTTGCTAGTTCCATGAGTGCAATGGTCAATATTTGACTTATTCATCTTGATTTCCAGCACCCAGCACAGAGCCTAGTGCTTAGCAGGTACTTAATAAATAGTTTGGTTGAATGAATGAATGATCCAAGTAGACTGCATTTTTATTCTGAAGACATTTCTAGCCATGTAGACCAGAGAGTACCCTCTTTCTTCCTTTGACTGCCCAGAGCACTAATGACATGTCCCACCAAGTTGTCATGGAGCATAAAATGCCTTGTGTCACCCATGTGACCCACTTAGGTACTCTGCAAACCTCCATTGGCAGTTTGTAAGGTCCTAGAGGGGAGAGTTGATAACTTGCACTTCTCTAATTCTCTCTAGCAGTAGCACTTAGCTTTGCTCTTAGTGGGAACCTGATATCTAGTATTTATAGATAATTGTTTTGTTTAGAAATAAATGTTTGGCACTCAGCCCTTTCTTGCAAATGGTGCTGTTTATGTGATGAAAATCCTTTTGCTGGAAAGCAGTTTTGGATATTTCTCCTATGAAAAAAATGCATTTTGCAAAACTGTGCATTAAATATAACAGGGTTCATGGATAAATTAAAATTGGGGCAGGCCATTCAAGACCTATGCAAACTCTGTAACCACAGCCCTTTTGAAAACAAGAAATGCAATCTTGAGAGAGAACTTAGAAGAGGTGGTGGTGGCTGAAGAAGGCCTCGGTAGATATTAAAATGCACAAAACCAATCGGGTGCAGATGTTGGCCCATGAGCACAGACCCCACAGATGCAAGTGAGCCCTGAGCCCTGAGTGCTCCTGTCACCAGCAGAGAGTCCTGCAAAGCTGGTGACACTGGGGGGAGCTCTCACCACAGGCACTCATTTTAAATTTTCTTAAAATTAAGATAAAGTGCTCTAGACTGTGCAGCAGCCAGACTTACGGCTCTTTCCTTTGCTGCTGGGTATTCTTTCAGTTCTGTCGTCTGTGGATAACTCATCCATGAACCAACAGAACTTTCTCATTAGATGGGTGTCATTCAGTGTGAGCTACTCGCTACACGTATGGTAGCAGGATAGACTGTTACATGCCACTTGTTAAATATGTGGTAGCAGGATAGACTACTTGTCTGGTCTCAATCTGCTTGTCTTCTAATGTTCTAGAATGTAGTTCACTCAGAATCATTTGTGGTTAAAATGTTTTATTTTCACACCCCATACTAACAGTAATAACAATGAGACTAGCAACGACCACCATGCCTTTCACACCTCCAACCACTGTGATAAGACTTATGGCCCAGACTGCGGTCTATTTGGTGAATGTTCTGTGTGCACTAATGTGTATTCTGCTGTTGCTGGATCAAGTCTGAGGATGTCCATTATATCCAGCTGCTTGATGATGTTGAGTTCAACTCTGTCCTTACTGATTCTCTCCTTTTGGAACTGCCCATTTCTGAGAGGGGTGCTAAAACCTCCAGCTATAACAGTGGGTGCACCTATTTCTCCTTGTGCTTTTATGAGTTAGGATTGTAATGTCTTCTTGAGGAAGGGAACGTTTTATCATGTAATGCCCCTTTTTGTTCCTAATAACTTTGCTCTGAAGTCTGCTCTGTCTGAAATTAATACAGTGACTACTGCTTTCCTTTCATTAGTGTTACTGTGGTATACCTTTCTCCACCCCCTTTATTTTTAATTTATATGTATCTTTATATAAGAGGGTTTCTTGTAGACAACATAAAATTGCATCTTGCTTTTGATCCATTCTGAAAATCTGAGCCTTTTAATTGGTGCATTTTGACCAGGGACATTCAAAGTGATTATTGGTAGTGTTGGATTAACATCTATCATATTCATTACTGTTTTCTATTTGTTAACCTTGTTCTTCACTCTTGTGTCTTCCAGTCTGTTTCACCCTTTTGGAGTTTTGAGCATTTTATGTGATTGCATTTTCTCTTCTTTGTTAGCATATTAGTTATATTCTTTCTTTAAACCTTTTTTAGTGGTTTTCCTAGAATGTATTCCTTAGTTACAATATACATATATAACTAACCCATGTCTACTTTCAAGTAATACTATACCACTGGTGTTATGATCTATATATACATAAGAATATGAAATTGGCCACATTGTTGCTACTATTATTTTGAACAAACTGTTTTTTGTTAGATCAACTGAGAATAAGAAAAATGAGTTTTTATTTTATTTTCACTTTTTCTTCTTCAATGCTCTTTCTGTCTTTATGTGGACCTGTTTCTGACCTATATTAGTTTCCTTTTCTCTAAAGAATTTCTTTTAACATTTTTTGCAAGGCAGGTCTACTGGCTACAAACTCCCTAAAATTTTGTTTCCTAAGGGAAAAGTGTTTCCTTTTCACTTTTGAAGGATAGTTTCATAGGGTATAGAATTCCATGGTGGTATTTTTTTCCTCTTCAACACTTTAACTATTTGACTCTATTCTCTTCTTGCTTGCATGGTTTCTGCAGATGTAATTATTTTCCTTATTCCTCTGTAGGTAATGTGATTTTTTTCCCTCTTGTTTCTTTTAGGACTTTTTCTTTATATTTGGTTTTCTGTAGTTTGAATATGCTATACCTAGGTGTGGTGTTTTTTTATTTTTGTTTTTGACATTTAACCTGGTTGGTGTCCTCTAAGATTCCTGGATCTGTGATTTGGTGTCTGACATTAATTTGGGAAAATTCTCAATCATTGTTGTTTCAAACATTTCTTCTATTCTTTTCTCTCTTTTTTCTCCTTCTGGTATTTCCATTACATGTATTTTGCACCTTTTGTATTTGTCTCACAGTTCTTTGATATTCTGTTCTTTCCCCAAGACCAGTTTTTGTTCTGTTTTTCAGTTTTAGAGAATCCTACTGATACATCCTCAAGCTCAGAGAGTCTTTCTTTGGTTGTGTTAAGTCTACTAATAAGTCCATTAAAAAGCATTCTTCATTTTGGTTATAGTGTTTTTGATTCCTTTTTGGTTCTTAAGATTTCTTGCTTTGCTTACATTGCCCATCTGCTCTTGCATGCTGTCCACTTTATCAGAGTCTTAGCATATTAATCATAGTTGTTTTAAATTCGGTCTGATAATTCCAGTGTCCCTGCCATCTCTGGTTCCAATATGCATTCTCTCTTTAAACTGTTTTTGTCTTTTGGTATGCCTTGTAGTTTTTTCTTGATAGGCAGACATGATGTATTGGGTAAAAGGAACTGTTGTAAATTGGCTTTCAGTGATGTGGTGGTAAGTGTGAGGAGAGGGGAAGGGTCCTATATCCTGATAGTTCTCAGTTTGTTAGTTAGCCTGTGCCTCTAGGCTAATAACTGGACCAGTGCTTCTCAGTTACTCTCACCGTTTATTTGGAACAGGATAGCTAGAGTGGGTTGATGTTGGGGTTTCCCTTCTCCTAGAGCAGATAGGCTCTTATAAAACTGCAACAGGTTAAGCTCTGGTTAGTTTCTCCTGAAGACGGGCTTTGATAAGAAGAATGAAGTGTTCTGGTGTATTTAACAATGGGTTCCTTTTCCTCTCTGAGGGAATTTTTCTCTAATATTTGCTGCAAGAAACTGGTAGAGATCTGAGAGGTAACAAAAGTGACTGGATTCCCCTGGAGATTTTATCCCTCTATCTTGTCCACACTGAGCCTCCATCAATACATCAGTTACAGTTCTGGCTTTCCTACCTGGCACTGGTTTCCATGGAGGTTTTAGCTTGTTTCTGCTTTTGTAAGTTGTGATTCTCTGTATTTACCTGCCAATCTCTCCAGTTTTGGAGGTAGAGGATTGCTCTGTGACCTCACTTCTTTTATGGATATAAGAAAAGCTGTTGATTTTTCAGTTTAGTTTTTCTCTCATTAGGATAGAGTGGCAGCTTCCACACTCCTTATATGTGGAAACAGAAACTGCCTGGTAAGCTTTTTTGCAGATTTTGTCTACTTAAAATTCAAAGCAACCCTGCAATGAAGATATTCTCATGCTCTTACTATGCATAAATTTCCTCTTGGAGCAGACCACATGGTCTCACCAGCAGTCAGTGATGGTGCTTGGATATCAAGCCAGTCCACTGGCCTTTGAGCCAAGCTGGGTAGTGAGGAAGGTCTGGTTAAGCACCCTCTAAGCTTTGACCTTTCTCTTCTTCCAGCCTCAGTGAGGTTATACTAACTTTCAGTGGGAAGAGTGGCTGTTTTTGTTCTTGCTTAACAGGCAAATGGTAAAGGTATTTTTAGGTTGGCAAAGTGAATCAAGCTGACGTTTAGTCTCTGAAGCTTCCTGACCCCTTGTTTTATAGTCAGTCGATTCTATTGAGAATTTTAAAGAAAGATTTCTTCCTTTATTTATTCTGAAAATACTATATCAGTCTCTTCCTCCAAGCACTTCTGAACTCACCAGGGGCTGACAAATAATAAATATCTAGAAGGAAAAAGTTAATCAAATTTCTCCTGTGATGCAAAAAATGTAATTGAAGATTTCAGGCGATGACTTATGTTTCTTCTTTTCAGTCTACCTATGACATCTATAGGAACATAGCTTGTTTTTAATTAGCACATGATGCCAACCACTTCTAATACTTTAATGGGAAAACACTGTAGATTAATATATTTAAGACCATTTATTATCAGTGACTCTGATATTTACTGAAGGGTGTGTTGATAGAATAAATGTGTTAAGTCAGGATATCAACCAAAAGTATGAAAAAACAATTTGTAAAAATCTGGTGGGGTTATTCTATATAAATTGATCAGGTATTGGAACAGGAATCTCCAGAGAGAAGCTCTCAATATTACTTAAAATCAGTCTTATGAGTGTCAATAAACCAAATAAAGATACAGTAGGGAAAGAAAAGACTGAATTCAAGTACCAATCAGTTGCTTACAAAATCCTAAGTCTGTACAAGGAGATACCTTTAGTTTCTCACACTGTAAGAAAGGGAAACTGGGGACATAGCAGGGATGAGCAATGTGACCTTAGTAAAACAATGAAGAGACCAGGAGCAGAGGTGTGGAATGGTTTCCTGGATTAGTCAGCTACACACCCACGAAGTGCCCGCAGGGCACACAGAGAATTGGTGTCAGTCCAGTACGTCCTCTGAGTTCTAACAAAGATGCCAATGCAAGATATTTTGTTGTTTTAAACTTGAAGTTGTAGTCTTCTTCTGTGTCTTACTGTAAAATCACTCTTGCGAACAAAGTCCACAAGTATCCCTTCAAAAGCTTAATATTTATTTCTCCATTCTTTTCCAGATCAAATTTGACTCTTACTGCTCTTTTCCACAGGTCTCTCTGGTATTTATGATGGCCAGCAGAGCCCCTTGCCTTCTGGGCTGTCACACTGCGATGGGATGTGTATTGTGCTACAGGCAGAAAGATAAAATATATTTTATGATGACAACATGCTGCTCTTTTGGTTTGGTGATTGGGACAAATCAGGGCACATATTCGGGGCTTTACTTCCGGAAGACACCTTAAATTAGTTACATGGATTGTTAAGTTGTTATTTAACTTACTGCATGAACCCACTACTATCAAGTTTTATGGCTAAGTGAGATGCTCTGGGGTGACCTATGCTTCAAGTCTGAAAAACTGGAAGTCATTAAATGACCACCTGAAAACTGTGAAGATGTGTTCTCAGCCCCAAGAGAGCCTGGACACAACATAAGGTACAACTTTACTTTGCTTTCCTGGATATTTGGTGTGGCAAAGGAAAATGACACACATAACTCACCTAGCACTGTAAGATTCCCCCTTATTATTTGCCCTTTTTAATTTTTAAGAAAAGCACACTTCAAAGTAGTTTTTTCAGGGACTGAAAAATTTGGTCGGCATACTGTTTTTCCTTTACAATGGAGTGAAATATACTAAGATTTGTTCCACTGCCTGACAGGCAGGTAGCGTAATGGCTAAGGACTTGGATTAAGGGCTGAGGCTGCTGGGGTTTAAATTCCAGCTTCACCAGTCACTCTCTCTGTGGCTCTGAGCAGGTTATTTTACTTCTCTGTGTGTCGTTAAATGAGTTCATAGATACATTTTTACATATATATATATGTAAACACATGTATACACATTATGTAATTGTGTATATATATATATATGTTATATAAAAGTATATTGCATATAAATATTATATATTTATTTAGAACAGTAGCTGACACATGGTGAAACTAAGTGTTTGTTATATATTTTAGAAGCAGAAGTAAAGTTTCACATATTTACCCAAGAAATTTTAGGGACTGACTTGGAGTCATTGTAAACAAGTTTTCGAGCAACATCAAAGATTATAAATAAAACACAAACGACTTCTCACCTGGAAGCTGTACAAGTAATAGAGACAGAATTTCAGTGTCCTATTTAGGTTGGCATTTTGCCTCTGATTGCTGGAAGAGATTTGTTCATTTCTGATATGTTTATCTTCAAGAGTACTAACACTCTAAGTGTCAATTTGCTGATGTCAATTATAAAACTATAAAAAACTTTACTATAATAAATAAATTTGTCTTCCCGTCTTCCAACTGCCACTCATATTTCTTCTCTCACTCCAGAATATCAACAGATGTTAAAATTTCATCGTGTTTCTCTTTTTTCTTAACTTTGCAAACCCAGAATCACTAAAAAACAAACGAAACGCCACCACAAAACAAAAACAAAAGACCTTTTCTCTTAGTGCCTTTCATTCACAAAACGCTGTATATTTTTTCTCTCCCAAGCACTCCCCTTGGTGTGTTCAATGCCTAGCACACTGCAGATGTTGATCAAGAAGCTGTTACAAATGCTCCCATGAGCCTTTTAATTTAGCTTTCAAACTATGAGATTACTTTAGCAAAAGAAATACGGGATATGATATCCTCAAAAAGCCACCCATTGTGGGGCACATGGTAAGACACAAAGCAACCAATCAAACAGAAAGCTCCTGGAGAGGTAAAGGAATGTCCAGGAATGTTAAGAGCTTCTTGTTTCATCTTAAAACATAACACACAAAATCCAGTGCTTTTAGTGCAATAGGAACTCAGGATTGACTGGAATCCTATAGAAACAAGAAATGAATATACAAAAATAGTTTTTAACATTACTCTTCAGCATAGGTCCAAACTGGTTATGAGGTATTGACAGTTTGGTGGGTTTTTATAAAGGATGAGCTGCAAAGACAGAAGTTTGGAGTCCTCTCATGTCAGAAGGGTTGGAAGGAGGAAGAAATGTGAAGCTTGGTGAAGAGGAGGGGAAATTAGAGCTGTTTTGTTATTTTGGAAGTGAAGATTTGGTCAAAGAAATTTGGTTCGTACATTTCTTCTGTGTTACTCTAAAGTGCATAATTAGCACACAGGTGGAAGGTATAAAAAATTAAATTTCAACTCAAGTATAAGAAAGAACAAAGTAACAATTAGAAATATCCAGGAACTAGATTGGGTTGCTTTTATCAAATTAGCTTGTCTGACCGGCACCACTTATTCATTTACCAGGGATTCTTTACAAGATCACTTTGACTGGAAAATGGACCTTGCTAATGTTTCAAGTCCCTTGCAACTATACATTCTGTGAATTTAAATCGCACTAAAGAAAAAAATCAAGGTTTTACTTCAGGTGCAGTGAATTGCAGCCTAAGATGCACAGAAGGAAAAAAATGTATATTCTGTCCAAAAGCATAAGAGAAAGTAATGGACTGTATCCTCCCAGGCTTCAGTGGGAATGTGTAGCTTTCCTTTATGGGCATTTATTGGGCACTTAGTACATTCACAGCACTATGCTGGGCTCTGTACAAAACGTCCAGCAGTGGGCAGGGGTCATGCTTTTGAGACAACCCAGCATTTGAGCTCCCTCTTTGTGTTTTTGTGAATTTCTTTGGTTTACAACCCTGGGGCAGAGATAGATTCCACTTCCTTTTATAAAAACTGTTATTAAGTTTCTAAGACTTACCTGCAACAAAGTCATGGGGATACAGTTTAGGATCCACCAACTAAAGGCTTCTGTTTGAGACTTGTAAGAGTCTGGAGGCTTCTCCCCAAAGAGAGTGAAGGTTTCGAGAAGAGTTCCTGGGGCAGCAGAAACTGTGGTGCTCAGGGTGGCATCCAGGGTCCAGGCTGGAGACTTGTGGGGTGAATGCCTGCCAGTCTTGGCAGGGACTTCCTCATCAGAGGTTCTGTAACATAATTCCAGACAATGTTCCTGAAATAATTGCATATCTTCCATCCTTCTTAAAAATTCTATGAGATAGGCAATATCTTTTAATAATTTCCTTTGCTTTCTATATCAGTCAGAGAAAATACTTTCTTTCCCTATGAGACCCCTGAATGATACCTAAATTGGTGCCAGGAAAGGTAGCAAGCAAGTAACCTGCACGGAAGTAGAGGAGTCTGGAATTTTTTAGATGCCTTGGTTGGGGATGAAGATTGTGAAAATCCAACTAAGCATTATGTCCTGAACTATTACAGCTAATGACACATAGTTGCAAAACAGTTATGAATCAGTTAGGATCTGGGAAAAGCACTGGAAGACTTTGCCAAGTTATAGATCTTCTAGAGCCTGAAATTGGTGTAGGAATGCATTCTCAGGTAGCTAAATAAAAGCCAAAAGAATATAATATTAAGTAAAGATAAACTTATTAATATGGGTGCACTTAGCAAAAACTCTGGGGTTAACATACTTGTTCAAGCAGCAGGGAGTGATTCCAATGGGTCGCTTGTTTAAGAGCCTGAAATCTGAATTAAGTGGCGGCCATGCTAAGTGATGTTGAGCTGCTGGGATTCCCTTGTTATACAGAGGAAGAAACTCATCTCCTTGAAGAAGAGAATGCTGGAGTGGATCTACCATGTTTAATCTGCATATATGAATTATGGATAAATAATTAGCAATTTAGTTCTGTGGATAAATAATTAACAAAAGAAGCATCACATTTTTAAAATTAATGTATCATTGATTAACACTTTTATGAGGGTTTCACAAGAAAAACAATATGATTATTATATTCATCCTTATAGAGTCCCCCATACTCCATAACAATCACTGTCATTCACTGTAGTAAGATGCCACAGAGTCCCTATTTGTCTTCTTTGAGCTGCACTGTCTTCCCCGTGACCCCCCACACACCATGTGCACTAATCATGATACCCTATAATCCCCTTCTCCCTCCCTCCCCACCCACCCTTCCCCACCCTTCCCTTTGGTAACCATTAGTCCCCTCTTGGAGTCTGTGAGTCTGCTGCTATTTTGTTCCTTCAGTATTGCTTCATTGTTATACTCCACAAATGAGGGAAATCATTTGGTATTTGTCTTTCTCTGCCTGATTTAATTTGACTGAGCATAAATACTCTCTAGCTCCATCCATGTTGTTGCAAATGGTAGGATTTGTTTCTTTCGTATGACTGAATAGCATTCCTTTGGGTATATATACCACATCTTCTTTATCCATTCATCTACTGATGGACACTTAGGTTGCTTCCATATCTTGGCTATTGTAAATAGTGCTGTGATAAACATAGGGGTGCATATATCTTTTTGAATCTGAGCAGTTGTTTTCTTTGGGTAAATTCCTATGAGTGGAATTCTCGGGTCAGATGGTATTTCTATTTTTAGTTTTTTGAGGAAACTCCATATTGCTTTCCACAATGGTTGAAATAATTTACATTCCCACAAGCAGTGTAGAGGGTTCCCCTTTCTTCACATCCTCCCCAGCATTTGTTGTTCCTAGTCTTTTCTATGTTGGCCATCCTAACTGGTGTAAGGTGGTATCTCATTGTGGTTTTAACTTGCATTTCCCTGATAACTAGTGATGTGGAGCATCTTTTCATGCACCTGTTGGCCACCTGAATTTCTTCTTTGGAGAAGTATCTGTTCATATCCTCCGCCCATTTTTTAATAGGGTTATTTGCTTTTTGGGTGTTGAGGCATGTGAGTTCTTTATGTATTTTGGATGTTAACCCCTTGTTGGATATACCATTTACAAATATATTCTCCCATACTGTAGGCTGCCTTTTTGTTCTGCTGATGGTGTCCTTTGCTGTACAGAAGCTTTTTTGCTTGATACAGTCCCATTTGTTCATTTTTGCTTTTGTTTCCCTTGTCTGAGGAGTTGCATTCAGGAAAAAGTTGCTCATGTTTATATTCAAGAGATTTTTGCCTATGTTTTCCTCTAAGAGTTTTATGGTTTCATGACTTACATTCAGGTCTTTGATCCATTTTGAGTTTACTTTTGTGTATGGGGTTAGACATTAATACAGTTTCGTTCTCTTGCATGTAGCTGTCCAGTTTTGCCAACACCAGTTGTTGAAGAGGCTGTCATTTCCCCATTGTATATTAATTGACCATATATGCTTGTGTTTATATCTGAGCTCTCTAGTCTGTTCCATTGGTCTATGGGTCTCTGATTGTACCAGTACCAAATTGTCTTGATTACTGTGGCTTTGTAGTAGAGCTTGAAGTCGGGGAGCATAATCCGCCCAGCTTTATTCTTCCTTCTCAGGATTGCTTTGGCTCTTCTGGATCTTTTGTGGTTCCATATGAATTTTAGAACTATTTGCTCCATTTCATTGAAGAATGCTGTTGGTATTTTGACAGAGATTGCATTGAATCTGTAGATTGCTTTAGGCAGGACAGCCATTTTGACAATACTAATTTTTCCTATCCTTGGGCACAGGATGTATTTCCATTTATTGGTATCTTCTTTAATTTCCTTCATGAGTGCCTTGTAGCTTTCAGGGTATAGGTCTTTCACTTCCTTCATTAGGTTTATTCCTAGGTATTTTATTCCTTTGATGCAATTGTGAATGGATTTGTTTTCCTGATTTCTCTTTCTTCTAGTTTATTATTAGTGTGTAGGAATGCAGCAGATTTCTGTGTATTAATTTTGTATCCTGCAACTTTGCTGAATTCAGATATTAGATCTAGCAGTTTTGGAGTGAATTCTCTGGGTTTTTAAAAAATGTACAATATCATGTCATCTGCAAACAGGGACAGTTTAACTTCTTCATTGGCAACCTGGATACCTTTCATTTCTTTGTGTTGTCTGATTGCTGTGGCTAGGGCCTCCAGTACTATGTTGAATAAAAGTGGGGAGAGTGGGCATCCTTGTCTTGTTCCTGATCTTAAAGGAAAAGCTTTCAGCTTCTTGCTGTTAAGTGTGATGTTGGCTGTAGATTTATCATATATGGCCTTTATTATGTTGAGGTACTTGCCCTCTACACCCATTTTGTTGAGAGTTTTTATCATAAATGGATGTTGAATTTTGTCAAATGCTTTTTCAGCATCTATGGAGATGATCATGTAGCTTTTGTCCTTTTTGTTGATGTGGTGGATGATGTTGATGAATTTTCAAATGTTTTACCATCTTTGCATCCATGGAATAACTCCTACTTGATCATGATGGATGATCTTTTTGCTATATTTTTGAATTTGGTTTAATAAATTGTTGAGTATTTTTGCATTTATGTTCATCTGAGATGTTGGTCTGTAATTTTCTTTTTTTGTGGTGTCTTTGCCTGGTTTTGATATTAGAGTGATGCTGGCCATGTAAAATGAGTTTGGGAGTATTCCCATCTCTTCTAATTTTTGAAAAACTTTAAGGAGGGTGGGTATTATGTCTTCACTAAGTGCTTGATAAAATTGAGCAGTGAAACCATCTGGTCCAGGAGTTTTTCTTAGGTAGTTTTTTGATTACTGATTCAATTTCCTTGCTGGTAATTGGTTTATTCAGATTTTCTGTTTCTTCCTGGGTCAGCCTGGGAAGGTTGTATTTTTCTAGAAAGTTGTCCTTTCTTTTACATTATCCAGGTGTTAGCATATAATTTTTCATAGTATTTTCTCATAATGCTTTGTATTTCTGTGGTGTTGGTAGTGATTTTTCCTTTCTCATTTCTGATTCTGTTTATGTGTGTAGACACTCTTTTTTTTTTATTGATAAGTCTGGCTAGGGGTTTATCTATTTTGTTTATTTTCCCAAAGAACCAGCTCCTGTTTCATTGATTATTTTTATTGTTTCATTCTTCTTGATTTTATTTATTTCTGGTCTAATCTTTATTATATCCCTCTTTCTACAGACTTTGAGCCTCATTTGTTCTTTTTCTAGTTTCATTAATTGTGAGTTTAGATTGTTCATTTGGGATTGGTCTTCTTTCCTGAGGTAGGCCTGTATTGCAATATACTTCCCTTTTAGCACAGTCTTCCCTGTATCCCACAGATTTTGAGGTGGTGAATTATTGTTATCATTTGTCTCCATATATTGATATCTGTTTTGATTTGGACATTGTTCCATTGATTATTTAGGAGCATGTTATTAAGTCTCCATGTGTTTGTAGGCTTTTTTGTTTTCCTTGTGTAATTTATTTCTAGTTTCATACTTTTGTGGTCTGAGAAGCTGGTTGGTACAATTTCAATCTTTTTGAATTTATTGAGGCTCTTTTTGTGGTCTAGTATCTGATCTATTCTTGAAAATGTTCCATGTGCACTTGAGAAGAATGTGTATCCTGTTGCTTTTGGATAGAGTGTCCTGTAGCTGTTCATTTGGTCCATCTGTTCTAATACATTGTTCAGTGCCTCTGTCTCTTTATTTATTTTCTGTCTGATTGATCTGTCCTTTGTAGTGAGTGGTGTGTTGAAGTCTCCTAAAATGAATGCATTGCATTCTATTTCCCCCTTTAATTCTGTTACTATTTCCCCCTTTAATTCTGTTAGTATTTGTTTCACATATGTATGTCATCCTGTTGGGTGCATAGATATATATAATAGTTATATCCTTTTGGTGGACTGACCCCTTTGTCATGATGTAATATCCTTCTTTGTCTCTTGTTACTTTTTTTGTTTTGAAGTCTATTTTGTCTGATACAAGTACTGTAACCCCTGCTTTTTTCTCCCTATTCATTGCATGAAATATCTTTTTCCATCCCTTTACTTTCAGTCTGTGTATGTCTTTGGGTTTGAAGTGAGTCTCTTGTAGGCAGCATATAGACAGGTCCTGTATTTTAATCCATTCAATGACTCTATGTCTTTTGATTGGTGCATTCAGACCATTTACATTTAGGGTGATGATCGATAGGTATGTACTTATTGCCATTGCAGGCTTTAGACTTGTGGTTTCCAAAGGTTCAACAGTAATTCCTTTACCATCTAACAGTGTAATTTAACTCACATAGTATGCTATTACAAACACAACCTAAAGATTATTTTTTTTCCTCCTTTTTCTTCCTCCTCCATTCTTTATATATTAGGTATCATATTCTGTACTCTTTGTCTATCCCTTGATTGACTTTAGGGGTAGTTGATTTGATTTTGCACCTGCTTAGTAATTAACTGTTCTACTTTCTTTGCTGTGGTTTTATTTCCCCTGGTGACAGCTATTTAGCCTAAGGAATACTTCCATCTATAGCAGTCCCTCCAAAATGCACTGTAGAGGTGGTTTGTGGGAGGTAAATTCTCTCAGCTTTTGCTTATCTGAAAATTGCTTAATTCGTTCTTCAAATTTAAATGATAATCTTGTCAGATAGAGTATTCCTGGTTTGAGGCCATTCTGCTTCATTGCATTAACTATATCATGCCACTCCCTTCTGACCTGCAAAGTTTCTGTTGAGAAGTCTGATGATAGCCTGATGGGTTTTCCTTTGTATGTGATCTTTTTGCTCTCTATCTGCTTTTAAATCTGTCCTTATCCTTGATATTTGCAATTTTTATTATTATATGTCTTGGTGTTGTCTTCCTTGGGTCCCTTGTGTTGGGAGATCTGTGCACCTCCATGGCCTGAGAGACTCTTTCCCGGGATTGGGGAAGTTTTCAGCAATTACCTCCTCAAAGACACTTTCTATCCCTTTTCCTCTCTCTCCTTCTTCTGGTACCCCTATAATGCAAATATTATTCCATTTGGATTGGTCACACAGTTCTCTCAATATTCCTTTATTCTTAGAGATCTTTTTTCTCTCTGAACCTCAGCTTCTTTATATTCCTCCTCTCTAATTTCTATTCCATTTACCGTCTCTTCTACTACATCGAATCTGCTTTTAAATCCCTCCATTGTATGTTTCATTTCTGATATGGAATTTCTTAATGATGAATCTCTGTCCTAAATTCGTCCCTGAATTCTTGAATATTTTTCTGTACCTCAATGAAAATATTTATGATTTTGATTTTGAACTCTCTTTCAGGAGGATTGGTGAGTTCAGTTTCATTTTGCCCTTTTTCTGGTGTTTTTGAGATTTTTGTTTGAACCAGGTTCCTTTGACATTTCATATTTGTATGTAGTGCCCTCTAGTGCCCAGAAGCTCTAGTCTCTGGAGCTGCTTGTCCCCTGGAGCCATGTCAGGGGTCACAGGGGAGTGGCATTGGTGCCTGGAGGGAGGAAAGAGCTGTGTTCTGCTTCCCTGCTGCAGTGCCTGTCTCCACTCAGAACCAGTGGGCTGAGCACACAGGTATAAGCCTCTGCGCTTTGCATCTGTAACTGCTGTGGGCAGTGCCTCCCTCTGGCTGGCCTGACACCAGGGCAGGGACTTCCAGTTTATGAGTGGGTGCTGGCAGGTGAGGAGGAAGGTGCAGCAGGCTGAGTATGACAGTGGGTGTCCTCGGAGCTGAGTAGCCAGCCAGGGAGATGGACTTGAAGTTTCTGAAAGTTCCCTGCTGGGCAGAGCATGTCCAGACAACCTTGTCCACTTATCCCTTCTCCCCCACAGCAAGGTGCATGCAAACTCCACCCCTTCAGCATCCTTCTTACTGTTAGGCAGCGTTTCAGACTGCCCACCTTTCCTTTGTCCAAGAGCAGCCATATATGGATCCCTGTCCTCCACAAATGGCTGGAATCTCAGTCCCTCCAAGTATTCTGCCGTCTTAGTTTTCCAACCCCACTAATCTCCAGAGCACCATGTAATGTAGGTTCGTGCTCCCAAAGCATATCTCCAGGGCTGGGTGTTCAGCAGTCCTAGGCTTCCAATCCCTTCCCCACTTCATTTCTCTTCCTCCTGCCCATGAGCTGGGGTGGGGGAAGGGCTTGGGTCCTGCAGGATCAAGTCTTTGGTACGTTACCTTGTTTTGTGAGGTCTGCTCTGTTTTTCAGGTGTATGCAGTGTGGTGCAGCCTTCTTACCTGTTGCTCTTTTAGGATTAATTGTATTAACTATATTTTCATATTATATGTGGTTTTGGGAGGAGTTCTCTGTCTCACCTCTCACCCTGCCATCTTGAATCTCCCAATTTACTTTTAAATCCCTCCATTGTGTGTTTCACTTCTAATTTGTGTTCTTCAGCTCTGAGTGGCTCTTTCTCAGGCCTTCTATCTGTTGAAGTCCTTCCTGAGATCTTGAATACTTTTCTGTAAATCCATGAGCATGTTCATGACTTTTGAAATCTTTGTCAAGAAGATTGGTGATCTCTGTTTCATTGAGATCTCTTTCTGGGGTTCTGTCCTGTAGTTCTACTTGTATTGTATTCTTCTGCCTACACATTTTGTTAGGATTTCATTGTTTCTTCCTTTGTATTAGATACCTCTGCTATGTTTTCTGGCCTATCTAGTAATAGCTTTATGAAGAAAGCAGCTTCAGAATTTCCTTTTTAAGGCTGAATAATATTCCATTGTATGTATAGATCACATTTCATTTATCTGTTCATCAATCAGTAGACATTTGGGTTGCTTTTACCTCCTGGTTACTGTGAATAATGCTGCTATAAACATGGGTGTAAAAGAATTTAGCAGTTTTAAGCAGAAGTCAATAAATACAGAAAGACCTTAGCATGTTTTGGTGTTGATGGAATCTTGGGGTGACTGTATAATTTATCAGGCAAATGTGGTTACTTCTGAGAGTGAACTACTCTGTGAGTGAGCTACTGTTAATAATTCTCCTGGGACAACCAGCATATAACAGGACTCACAGGGCAAACTAGGTTATAGGCTCACCTTCATCTATGGGGATACAGAGGCAGCATTTTGGGATAATAATGACTGAATGAATGATGGCAGACAAGTGTGTAGCGTGAAAGGCATGGTCTTTACAGTTACACAGATCCTTCATGTGACTAAGCTTAGTGATTTCTTTGTAATTGATTTGACATTGTGTTTGTTGTTTTCCAGTAAGAGGAGGCAAAATATCTGAAATTTTGTAGCATATTTGAGTTTAAGATACAGAGAAATTTTCCTATGTTGAAAGAAGTATAATTTCCAAAAATAATCTGTTTTCTCCCCTATAAATGTTATACTAAGTTGCTCTGTTTTTAATAAATGGCATCTTTGTCTATTCCAGAAAGTTTATCTTTTAAAAAGTAATTTCAAAGAGTAATAGACTCTCCCAGTGGTAGGCATGAACTTTGACTCACCCCTCCTTTCATGGTGCATAAACCTCACCTGAAATATCAGGAGGAGCCCATCTAACTGCACTTGAGCACCCTGGGAATGGGGCCACCTCCACAGCAGCAGACTGCAGTTGTTATAGCCTGCTCTGCTTCCTAGAAGACAAATTCCATGTTTTACTCAATTTTCCACATTTTACTCATTTTTAGTAAATTGCACATCTTGTAAGATCTGGGGATCATATAGATTTTGTCAACCCTGAATTCCCGGGGGCTACAAAAAATCCTAGCACATTAGTTTTTGTTGATTGATGGAATGAATGAATGGACTGAATATTGGAAAATAAGGCATGAGGAAAGGTCTCTGTAGCACCCATTAGTCTGCATGATTTCCCCATAATGCTTCTGCCTGAGTCTTCATGAAGAATGTCATTGAGCTCAGTGGAGTGTATGACTTTAGATGCTTTTTTCAAGATGCCCTTCATTGCTCATAAATAACCATCAGCAGACACATCATCAAAGGACAATTTCACAGCTGAGCAATTAAGAGTGTCAGGCTAAAAATGGCTTGTGGACTCCACTAGTGAGGCTTTAAGAACAACAGTAATACCTGGTTAGTGTTTAGGCCACATCTAAGTCAGATAATGAAGAATAAAAATATACCTCCTCACCAGTCACGAAAGGACAAATGCTCTATGAGCCAGTGATGTGAGGTCCCTGGAGTAGCCAAATTCAGACAGGAAGTGGACTGGCAGGTGCCAGCAGTTGGCAGGGGGGTAGGGTGGTGGTGGGGGACTGGGGGCGAGGAAGGGACAGTTGGTTTCATGGAGACAGAGATTGGGGAGATGGGAGAGTTCTGGAGAAGGAAGTGGATGACAGCTGCAACAATGTGAATGTAGTCAATGGCACTCAAGTGTACACTTAAAATGGTTTAAATGGTAAATCTTGTTCATTTTACCAGAAAGCATAACCAAACATAACATACCGCCTCAGAAAGGCAAAGCCCTCTTCCACCCTATGTGGATGTTCAAAGAAGGGAGGGCCATACAATTTTCCCTTCCTTTTATGTCTTCCTGAGATGTCAGACTTGCTTTTTCTATTTGAGAAGACTCTGGCTCAAGAGTGTCAGGATAAAACTGACTTGCGGGCCTTCCAGGCTGCCTGGTTCTGGCGGCTGAACTGGGGCCTTGGCTCCCAGGGAAGCTACTAAGCAGAACTGGGGCTGGAGGTTCCTGAGCTATCATCAGTGTTTCCGGATGCCTAAAGGAAATCACAGACAGCACTTACAGAGTTGACACATCAGGTAACATCCTGGCATTTGAGTTCTGTCATCTCAGGGTGCCACACAGGCCCCTCGTGCTGATCAGAAACCCTAACACCATGGTGAGCGTTTTAAAAGAAATGCAGGTACAAATGATCACTTAGTATGACCAGATTCTTCCGGAGGTAAGTATTCTAAAACCTTGCTACTCAAAGGGGATCTGCAGAGCAGCAGCACGGGCATCACTTAGGGTTTGGCTAGACGTGCAGAACTGCTGGCCCTCCTCCACCTTTGGAATCAGTCTGCATATATTAACAAGATTCCCAGATGATTTATTTATACTTAACACTTAACTACCTGAAGACATGGACTCCATGGCAAACACTAAACAGGAACTTGATAGTCAGCAGCTTGGGAATTATCCATTCATGGAAGGAAAACTACTAAGGAGAGTTTCAGGCTGGGTGACTGCTGCTGGTTCAGAGCCCTTGCTTTGGGAAGGTTGGATTCCAGGCCGCTGAGAATCGCAGCCATTACTCGTAGGTTCCGGAGGAGGAGCAGGGGAGGCAGCTGACAGCACACATCCCACAGTGACTTAACCTCCACGGGCTGCACATCTCATAGGAGGCTGATGGTAGAAGGCTGAGGGTTCTGGGCCCTCCCGCCCTGTTCTCCCTCTGAAGTCTGGTCCAGCTGACCCTGGGCCCAGGGGGTTCAGCTGCCAGTCCACGATTAAGGCAGGTTTCTTTCTTCACAGGAATTCTCTTAGTAGCTAAGCAGAGTTCCATTTCTCTATATGATAGTTGTGGTTCTTTCCAGATGAGTTACTGTGATCATTTGAAGGAAATAGAGCAAACGTCACCCATATTTTAATACAGGACAGAAAGTTCCTAATTGGATGGAAACTCCATTTTCCTCAGGTCTTGCTTTAATTGATAACCGTATGTACAAGAGACCAGAATTACAACATACTGAGCTGGATGCTGTTTATGTGCAGTTAGCTCATTGCATTTCCCCAAATTCTGAGATTGTTCTACAGAAGGGGAAACAGGCTCAGGGAAATTACCAAACCTGGGCCAGGCCACAAACCCGTGATCAAATCCCTCAGTACCCTTAATCCCCAGACCTGTATCTGGCATGCCGGCATCTACAGCTAAACCTCAGCATCAGGCTAGTTGCATTTGTATTTCTCAGGGTTTGTGTCATCAACTGGCCCAGGTCATGTCTGCTCTGAGGCACCAATGGGACACTGACAGTGAAGAGCTTTGCAGGTGCTGAGGGTCTTACAGTTTCTGGTGTATGGGAATGACCAGGCAGCTTCACATCACAGGCTGCTGCACCTCCTGGTCTCTCAGGTGTCAAAACATGACAAGAAAGGCTGCTTTTGAAAGGTGTTTCCTGCAGAATGAAACCTAAGAGGTACTGGAAATCTTAGGGATATCTGAACTTGAGGGAATTTTTTGAACCTTCATCCCACGTTTCCTCTTTGAGGAAAAAAAATTATCTTGTGGGTCAGAGCACAGGGCAGGGGATGCCCTGCAGAGTGGCCCATCTCCTGAGACTCAGAGGAGTATTTTAATCACTCGCGGGAGTGAGACAAACCACTGGCTCTGCCTCTGGTGCGTGCGAAGCTCCCAGCACAGCAACTGGTGCTCCAAATGCCACATGGGGCACTACAAAGGATGCCTGGAGTGGGTGGTGGAGCCTGGATGCAGAGGCAGAACGGGCAGAATGAGGTGTGGCTGACCGGGCTGTGGGCCAGGCACTTTGCCAAACATAGTTATGACATGCCTGGTGCTAAAGGAATGTGAGAGAAATGAGAGAGCTTTTGTCTTCAAGAGCCTTAGGACACTGCAAAGGACAAAACCCACGACCCGAACACCTGTACAAAAATGCTGGTGTCATGAGCCCAGAGCCCCGTGCCTGGCCTGTGGAGGTGGGTTTGCTGTGCTCTGGCCTCTGAGGCCTCCTTCTCTCCATCCCCTCTTCAGGCCCTCTGTGGGGTTTTGCAGCAGCTCCCTGCTGTTGTCCTCTCCAGGCCTTCCCCACACTCCCCAGGGCAGCCAGGCTGACAGGTCTGAATGCAGTTGTTTGGAGGATCCCCTTGTCTCATTACCTCTGAGGTACCTTTTCCAAGTGCACCCGTCTTGGCCCCTGTGAGATGCATTGTGGCCCAGCTGCCAGGGGCACGAGCTGCAGCCAGACAGCGTGGGCTGGCACCCTGACTTGGCCACCTAGTGTGTCACCCTCGGTCAACTATTTCATCCATGCTGTGCTTTTAATTCTCAAATATGAGACAGAGAGCTACTTCACTGGATTGTTGTTACACTGTGTGTTGACACAGGTAACAGTGAATTGCACCGTTCCTGGCATGCGTGAGTAGGCAGTAAATGCTAGTTATGACCGACACTTACCATTCTCTCCCCATCGGTGTCTGTTATTTGCCAACTCTGGTCTTCAGGGTCAGGGACTGCCTCTGGTCATCTGTGAAGCCTCAGGGCCAGTGGTGAGCAGGGTGCTTACAAATATGCCGGAAGGGGAATTTTAAAACCCTCTTTGGAGGTGAGTATAAAGCTTGGCTGACAGATTTGGAAAAGGCATTGCTGGTAGGGATAATGACAGGGAGAACGTAAGGAAGGAATCTATGTGGGTGTGCGATATAATGAGTCCTAACAAATACATATTATTTCCCAGGTATATTTGTTCTTCGTCCACAGTTCCTGAAAACACTGCAGTCTTAAAGGTGAAATGGGTGTTTTGCCATGTTAATGAGGGACTTTTTGGACCACCACCCATGGGCAGGGGCTAGAGGCTGAATCAGCCAATGGCCAATCATTTAGTCAATCGTGGCTATGCAGTGAAGCCCTCGCAAAACTCCTGAGCTGATCCCTCTCTGCTTTCTTGGATCCTGCTTCTCAGTTGGAGAGAGCTTCTCTGCTTGTGTCCAGGCCCCAAGCTCCATGAGGATAGAAGTTCCTTTATTTGGGACCTTGCCCTATATATCTCTTCATTTGGCTGTTAACTAGCATCGTTTATAGTATCCTGTTATTAAACTGGAAGTGTTTCCCTGAGTTCTGTGAGCCACTCTAGCAAATTAATGGAACCCAGGGAGGAGGTCATGGAAACCTCCAATCTGTAGCTGTGAGGTCAGAGCACAGGAAATTGCCTGGGGCTTGCGACTGGCATCTGGAGTGGGCTGTGGAGGGCTGTCCTATAGGACGGAGCCCTTAACCCAGGAAATCTGGTGCTGACTCAGGGCACATAGCATCCGAATTGAGTTCTCCAACACTCTGCTTGTGTTCAAGATTGCTTGGTGTTATGTTTGGGAAGAGCCCCTCCCACATACCCACACACGTTGGAATCAGCTCTAGGAACCCAAATAGAGTTACACAACTATCACTGCTATGTATCATAGCTATTGTTATGTGAATATATGTAGGAAAAGACAACATAGCAGGGGGGCTGGAGGAAGCAACTTGAGGAGGTGGATGACCTCACAGTGAAACAGGAAGACAAGGATGAAGAATAAAGGGAATGATGGGGGCTCTGGAACAACCTGATATGTTGGTCCAAGGGCTGCATGGAGCACGTAGCACCTAACAGACTTGATGCGACAGAACAGGAAGAGAAGATTTCTGGTAGCAGAGAGACTAGTTAGAAAAACATGGCATTTATTTATTAGCTACTTATTAGCTACTGTAACAGCTACTATACCCAAGCCCTTCTACTTTAGAAAGAAAAGGCAATATTATGATCACATAGGACTTTTTTTTTATTGACAACTCATCCTCTACATACATACAGTATCGAACAAATTGTAAGTGGGTTGACAATTATATTAATGAATACAACCTCATAAACATTTACATGAAGCGACTGTTCTAGGTTCTGGAGCATTTTGTGCCAGGTACTTTAGTAACTATGACAAATGTAAAGGAACTCAAACTACTTTAAAATCCATGAGAATCAGCTTTCAAAAAAGCATACATGTCATTGCAGCAGGAATTAGTGTGCCAAAATCAGGAAAGTCAGTAATTAAATGGAAAAAGGACTCTGGTAAAGAAAAGTTGGTGATAAAAATGTTGTAGGTTAAAATAGGTTTAAAAATTTGAGTCATTCGCCTTAGGATCTAGAAAGGATCCTCCGGCAAGGACCCAGGGGCCACGCCCCTTCTACCCCCAATTTTTGAGTTTGTATCACAAAAGGGTGCTGAATTTTCTCAAGTCCCATTTGTGCATTGATAGAGACAGATTATTTTATCCCCTCCCTGTGTTAATTCAGTGTGTCCCATTCATTTGGGTATGTTGAACCATCCTCACTCCCAGGAATAAATCTGACTTGATCATTGTGTATGATCTTTTTAATGTGGTGTTTAATTTGATTTGCTAAAATTTTGTTGAGGATTTTTCCATCTATGTTTATCAGGGATATTGGCCTGGAATCTTATTTTATTGTATTATCCTGTCTAGCTTCAGTATCAGGTAATGCTGATCATCTAAATGAGGCTGTAAGTGCTCCCTCCTATCCAATTTTTTGGAACCATTAAAGAAGGACTATATTAATGTCTCTTTAAGTGTTTGGTAGAGTTCACCAGTGAAGCCATATCATCTTGAACTTTGCTATTTTTGGAGGTTTTTAAAAATTGTTTCAATCTCATTTGTTCTTGGTGTGTTCAGACTTTCTATTGCAGCTTGATTCAGTTTTGGTGAATTATGTTTCTAAGAATTTATCCATTTCTTTTAGGTCATCCAATTTGTTGGCACATAACTGTACATGAATATCTCCTATGACCCCTTTTATTTCTGAGTCATCAGCCGGGCCGCTGCACCTCCACGCTGAGAGCCCGTGAGGTGTTGGAGACAGGCAACCGCCCGCGCGATCCCGCCTCCAGGCAGCCGCCACGCGCCCAGGCAGCGAGGATGCAGGGGCCACACCCCCTCACGCACCAGGCGGAGCAGCCGCCCGCAGGCCCGGACCAACGACACGGCCGTTGGCCCCGCCTCAGCGCGCTTCCGCGCAGCTCGAGCAGACCCCGCAACGGACCCTGAGAGCCGTTGGAGCACCCGGTCTGCGCGCCCGCGCCCGCGCCCGCAGCCGCTCCCTGGGCGTGTGCTGCGCGTGTGTGCGACGTGAAGCGGGAATCCGCGGTTGGGAGGACCCTGCTTCAGGGTCCCAGAGCCTCGGACCTGGGCCTGCTTTCTGCCACCTGTGGACTGGGTAACCCCAGCCCGCATCCTGCGCTCGGTCGCCTGTGCACCGCGGGGTGGCTGCCTCGCAGCTGTCCTGTCTCACAGGCCTTAGGGGCAGCGGGCTGACTCCCTAGGTTAGCGCCCCACCCCTGAGTTCAGCGGCGGCTCTCAGAGACGGGCTGCAGCTTCCCTCCAGACCTCATCAATATTAAAAACATTTGCTCTGCCCATGATCCCCTTAACAAGATGGAAAGAGGAATTACAGACTGGGAGCAAATATTTGCAAAACATGTATCTCACAATGGACTAGTATCCAAAATATAAAAATAACTCTCTGAGAACACTCCTGGCTCAGAGCTCTAGACCCACCCGGGAAACACTCGGGGTTCTTCCATGGGCCTGCTGCACTAGGTGTCCCCTTCATGGCACCTCCTGAGTGCATGCAGGTTTCCCGGTGAGCACGCCTCCAGGTGGAGGGTGGTGGGCACACCCTGCTCTGTGAGCATGGCGCTCTGACCTGGATTCACAGAGGCCAAGGGGCCAAATGAAGTTGCATAGCAGGCGGCGTAGGAAGAGCTTTACTCCCCTCCTCTTCTGGAGGGAATTTCATAGAATTTGAGCTGGCAGTGACAAAAACAGGCAGCAGAAGCCACTTTGGGACTTGAGTTTGTAGTGCATTCCAAGAGGCTCCAAACACCAGTCCAGCCTGTTGCAAGGTGGGTACTGGGTCTCAACTCCGCAACCTCACCTACCGCACTAAAACCTTACGTGCACACGTGATCTCCCCAGTCTGCTGCTCTTCCCTGACTGGGAGGAAGTTCCTCTGTCCGCTAAGGCCAGAGACCCACGTCTGGAGATTTTTGTTTGCTCGAAAGACACCTGCCCCTGGCCTTCCTGCAGGAATGGTCAGAAATCAGAGTGCAGAGGACTGTCATCTCACCCTTGCATGGCTGGTGTTTTCAAACACATTTGGGCTAACAACTCTGTCTGCTTCTGGAGCCTAGGCTTTTTGATGGAGTCATACAAAAAGGGGTGTGGAATTGAGATGAGATAATTTTTCCACAATGCAGTTTTCCACTTGGTGGTCCTGAGAAGAATAAGCAAATCCTACATCAAAGCCATGAGGGAGAATCTTGTCCACAATTGGTGGAGGAAGCAAGAGGGAAGCCTGCCTTTCGTGAGCGTCTCAGTACCATACTTTGCTTCACCATCCCTCTGAATATGAAGTTACTTGGTGCAAATCATGTAAGGTTTCCCACGATAAAATCCCAAGTCCTGGGAGATGTCTGCAAGTTGTTGTTTCAATCCCCAGCAGGAGTTCTGTTAAATAAAGCTCACTGTGATTTGCTTGCAAGGCTGTAAATATATCAGAACCTAAATGAATTTTCACCTGAAGAGAAAACAGAAGGAATGAAAAAATAAGAAGAGATTGCATTTGCCTTTGGCCACATAGTACATGTCTCAGAAGATCTGCACAATCAGATGACACTGGTACCCAGTGGACAGAGATCTGGGCTGCTGGGAAAGAGGTGGGAGGAGGACTTGCCACTATACTTCCCATGTTTGTAATGGACTGTGAATCATGCAAAGGTCTTACTTGTGTGAGATAGTGCATTAAAATAATTAAAAAGGTAAAAACATATTTAGCAGGAGCATGATGTCCTGAGAAAAGCAAAGGAGGAATTTCTGGTCTTGGATGTGGAGGCTGCAGGGCCTTTCTTTGATGGGCTGGGGCTTTCCAGCAACGGGGGCCTGGCTGGGGTCTGCAGGGCCTCCCCAGACAGCCCTGGGGACACACGGGCTGCTTCCTAAAGCGCGATGGGCACAGTGCACCAAACAGGCCACGGCTGCACAGACATCCCCATGTGAAACGCAGGGCTGCCCGTGGCCATGAGTACCGGGGTGCTTGTCAGAGCACACGTTCCCATGGGTTCAGAATGCCCAGCCTCTGTGGAAGTCAGTCATGAGCGGTAGGAAGCAGTGGCTCCCTGGCCGCAAACTAGGTCGATGGACACAGAATGGAAGTAGCGGGAACAACAGCGAGGACCTTGGTGCTGTGAGCCCGAAAACGATTTGTAAGCAGCCAAGAGGCACCCACCGAGGGTGTGGCCCTGTAAGCTGGAAAAGCACCTGTGCTCTAGCCCACCTGCCAGAGTGCCCATGGAATGCCTCCCCCTCCCTCCTGCCTAAGCCCACCTGCCCCTGCCCCTCCCCCACTGCAGAATGTCTGGACCCCCTACATTCTAGGCCTGTTTAGATTCAAACTTGCCCTCCCTGAGTGGGCTCCTGAGCAGTTGGTGGAGGAGGCTGCTCTCTCGGACTGACTGCACTGGGTCCTCGATGTCGAACGGCCAGGCAGCTGCGGTCGGCTCTCAGCCCGTGGGGATGACTTCAGGAGGAGGTAAGGCCTGAAGGCTGGGTGGGACTGTTTCAGGGGCCCCCACCCACCGGTCCCTGGGATTCAAATGTGACTCTTATCCAGGCACAGTGGTTAGACCATCAAGGGAGGAGAGAGCTCCGGGCCCGAGGGTATCTCACCTTGCAGGTGGGGGGGCCTCTGGGAACCTCAGGAGGCCCTGGGAAGGTGGCTTCTGTAGGTGGGTCAGGTGACACGAGGGAAGTGCCCTGAGCAGGGAGAAGGGACGGCCACCAACACGCTGCTGCTTCCTAGAAAGGAGGCAAGCCATGGGCCCTGTGTTTGGGGAGGCTCTGGTGGTGGCTCGGGGGGATCCCAGGAAAGCCCAGTCCTGAATCCTTCTCTTGGGCACACGGCTGGCCCCACGATGTCGTCCCAAGGGATCTGGAGTGGACTTTGCCAGACCCCACAGTGCGCTAGGAGAGGTAGAGAGACTTGGTCTGAGCCAGAAAATTGTCCAGGGGCCCTATCTGTGGCCAAGTCTGCAGGCACATGTCCTTGCCATGAGCAAGGCCACAGCGTCCCCTGACTGCTGGAGCCCAGACCTCCCGCCCTCCCTCCAGCCAGAGCTCCTCTCCTCTGGGCAGTGGGCTGTTGTTGGGCTCAACGGGGACAGGGCAGCCGGGTGACACCAGCAGAATAGGACTTGGGCTCCTGAGTCATCCTGAATCCTTCTCCCTGTGAGGAGACTCAGTTGTGTAGAGCCACTTCCTTCTGGTGCCTGGGGACCAGCTGGCTCTGTACCCCCACGGGAATGTCCCCAAGCTTGGTCCTCCCTGAGCACGCTCGGTGCTGGGCAGGTGCCACCGGGCACCCACACTCCTTCCCTGCATCCTCCTCAGCTCGCATCCCCGAGAAGTCCGGCACTGGGGCCCAGCCCGCCACTGCCCAGGCGCACCAGTGCCAGCGGAGCCTGCACACCGAGGCGCTGACAGAGAACACCCCCAAGGCTGTGACCAAGGACATCGGCAACACAGCTGAAGGGGCGCCCGGTGGAGAACGGGGAGAGGAGAGCTCCGGGCTGCCACCGGGAGAGGAGGGTGACTACCCAGACCCGGGTCTCCTTACCTACCTTGACGAACTTTGTGCACAGGACAAATACTTCCTTGCCAAGGTGGGCTGGCCCTGGCCCGGGTGCCACAAGATTTTGGGGAGCAGCACTCCCACCACCCAGGTCTGGGTGGTGCCCAAGGAGCAGGGATTAAGTTTGTTTCTTATTCCTGAGCTCTGGTGTGTGTGTGTGTGTGTGTGTGTGATGGTGGATGTGCACATGTAGGTGTGTAAATGTGTGTGTGTCTGTGTGTTGTACAGGGATAACCCAGGTGAGCCAGGGGTGTGCATGTTGTTGGTGTGCATGTGTACACATAAGTACGTGTATATATACTTGTGTGGGTGTGGGTGTGCATATGTTTGTGTGCGTGTCTCTTGGGTGTCTGGCACACACATATATACATGTGTATATGCTGTGCATGTGCATGTGTGCCTGTGATCGGGGACCGTGACCATGTCTTTCCAACACCCCCTTGTTGTGGAGGATGGGGCTGGTCTCTGCTTTTCCCTTGCCCTCCCGGTCCCCTGGGTGCCCAGGAGATCCCCTCCAAGGGTGCTCACAGCCTCTTGCTTCTGTGCCAGGTGGACGTAGTGCTGCACCCACGCTTCCTGGAGGAGTTGCTCTCTCCGGATCCTGAGCTGGACCTCTTGGCCCTCGCTGAGGAGCTGGAGAAGGAGGAAGGACTGTCCATCTTACAGGTGAGCTGGGAAAGGGAAGGAGACAGGTGAGCCCGGGGAGGGGGCAACCCAGGTGAGCCAGGGCAGGGGACCCCAGGACAGGATTCCTTCCTGACTGCCCCCTGCGTTGCATGGCAGGAGTGGCTGGGAGGGCCTCTCTGAGGGTGGGGGCTGGGCAGGAGGAGAGCAGGGAGAGGATGGGGAGCCGGGGAGGTGAGGGAGGATGCAGGCTGAGGTACCAAGCGGGAGGATGAGGTTGGCAGGAGAGCCACAGTGGCTGTCATTGGCATGGCACCTCCTCCCCCTCAGGCTGCCTCATGGTCCCCTCTCTCCTCACAGCTGGAGCACAGCCGACTCCTGGAACTGACGCAGGAGGAGGAGGGTGTGCAGGCCTCCCTGAGTCACAGCGCACCCCAACTGGACATAAGGCCTTCTGTGTCTGAGGCCGGCCATTTTCCCCAGAGGCCAGGCCTCAGCCCCACTGGCCCTCCAGCTGCCAAGGCCAGCAGTCAGCCCCCGTGTGCAGGCACAGCCCCTGCTGAGAAGACACCTCTGCCAGGGGCCAGCCTCGGGGTCGCTGGGGGGCCAGCCTTTGCTCTGGGTCTTGGCCGCCCCTCACAGGCCCAGAAGAGAAAGGGGGACCCTTTTGTCCCAGAGAGGTCTAAGAAGCGGCACTGCAACCAGTAGGGAGGAGCCGGCCCTCCAGGGCAGCTTCAGGCTCCTCCACATCCCAGTCCTGATTCTGGCTGCTGGGGGACAGGGAGGGTGGGGTGGGAGAGGCGGGAGGGAGGGGCCCCTGGGGGTGGCTGGTTGGCGGGTGGGATAAGAGGGTGGTGGGAGAGGTGGGTGGTGGTGGGGTTCAGCCCATTTGACCTTTTGTTTGTAAATGTAAGTAAAGCCTGTTTTGTTAGGAAATGTTCTGGGCTTCTCCGTGGGAAGGGGCGCCGAAAGCAAGAAGGTCCTGGGCTTCGGGATCCAAGGCGGTGTCCCCGTTCCCCCTCCGGATTCACGTGCATTCTCCAGATGGCTCCCAACAGCCCCCCCGCCCCCATAAACCCTCAGCCCCACGCCTGCTCCTGTGGAGGTCGCTCTTGGGAGTCCCCAGGATACAGCACCATCACAGGACCCCAAACGTCTAAGGATGGCAGCTGCTTTGGCCCTGTGCCCTCTGCAGCATCAGCCAACTTCCTGGACAGAGCCTGCAGACAGCCCTTGTCTATAGGGGGCCCTCCCTTTCTCGCTGAAGCAGGCTGGTGGGCTGGTGGGGTCTGGGGGATGCTCAGGCATCAGGGTCTCCTTGGGGGGTGAGCAGAGAGGAAAGGCATGTCATGAGGGGACAGGCTCCACAACCGATATAGAAGGCCCATCCTCCAGCTTCAGTCGGAGTATGAAATGTGTGGGCTGGTGGATAGAGTCCCTCTTACCTCAGTGATTACGGAGAGGGCCTAGGGGTGGGAGGAGAGTCGGGGCCTCCAGCTCGTCATGCAATCAGGAATGATACTGGTCAGGGACACCAGGGCTCTCGGGGATTTCTGTGGAGGCTCCCCTGAGGTTGGAGCCCCCATGTGGCTGTAGCCTGAGAGGCTGACCCCGGGAGCCTTGCATTTCAAGGATGCCCACAACTGCTGTCCCCTTGCCTTACCCCAGGGCTGGACCCTCTGTGAATAGGTGTAGATGTAGCTTTGGTTTTTAGTGTGTTTAATGTACTATATTTTGTCATCTGCAAACAGGGTCAGTTTAACTTCTTCCTTGCCAATCTGGATGCCTTTTATTTCTTTGCGTTGTCTCATTGCTGTGGCTAGGACCTCCAGAACTACGTTGAGTAAAAGTGGGGAGAGTGGGCATCCTTGTCTTGTTCCCCATCTTAAAGGAAAAGCTTTCAGCTTCTTGTTGTTAAGTGTGATGTTGGCTGTAGGCTTGTCATATATGGCCTTTATTATGTTGAGGTACTTTCCCTCTATACCCATTTTGTTGAGAGTTTTCATTATGAATGGATGTTGAATTTTGTCGAATGCTTTTTCAGCATCTATGGAGATGACCATGTAGTTTTTGTCCTTTTTGTTGATGTGCTGGATGACGTTTATGGAGTTTTGAATGTTTACCATCTTTGCATCCCTGGAATAAATCCTACTCGATCATGCTGGATGATCTCTTTGATGTATTTTTGAATTTGGTTTACTAATATTTTATTGAGTATTTTGTGTGTATGTTCATCAGGGATATTGGTCTGTAATTTCCTTTTTTTGTGGTGTCTTTGCCTGGTTTTGGTATTAGAGTGATGCTGGCCCTGTAGAATGAGTTTGAGAGTGTTCCCTCCTCTTCTACTGTTTGGAAAACTTTAAGGAGAGTGGATATTAGGTTTTCCCTAAATGTTTGATAAAATTGAGCAGTGAAACCATCTGGTAAAGGTGTTTTTTTCTTAGGTAGTTTTTTGATTACCAATTCAATTTCCTTATTGTTTAGCCTATTCATATTTTCTGTTTATTCGTGGGTCACCCTTCTAAGATGGTATTTTTCTAGAAAGTTGTCCATTTCTTCTACATTTTAGTTTGTTAGCATATAATTTTTCATAGTACTCTCTCACAATTCTTTGTATTTCTGTGGTGTCAGTAGTGATTTTTCCTTTCTCATTTCTGATTCTGTTTATGTGTGTAGACTCTTTTTTTATTGATAAGTCTAGCTAGGGGTTTATCTATTTTGTTTATTTTCTCAAAGAACCAGCTCCTGCTTTCATTGATCCTTTCTTTTGTTTTATTCTTCTAGATTTTATTTATTTCTGCTCTAATCTTTATTATGTTCCTCCTTCTACTGACTTTGGGCCTCATTTGTTCTTCTTTTTCTGTTTCCTTAATGGTGAATTCAGACTGTTCATATGGGATTTTTCTTCTTTTCTGAGGTTGGCCTGCATTGCAACATACTTCCCTCTTAGTTCACTGTGTCCAACAGATTTTGCCATGTTGAATGATTGTTGTCATTTGTCTCCATATATTGCTTGATCTCTGTTTTAACTTGGTCATTGATCCATTGATCCATTGATTGGATCATGTTATTAAGCCTCCAAGTGTTTCTTGGATTTTTTATTTTCTTTGTGTAATTTATTTCTAGTTCCATACCTTTGTGTTCTGAGAAACTGGCAGGTACAATTTCATTCTTTTTGAACTTACTGAGGCTCTTTTTGTGGCCTAGTATATGATCTATTCTTGAAAATGTTCCATGTGCACTTGAGAAGAATGTGTATCATGTTGCCTTTGCATGGAGAATTCTGTAAATATCTGTTAGGTTCATATGTTCTTATATGTTGTTCAGTGTCTCTGTGTCCTTACGTATTTTCTCTCTGGTTGATTTGTCCTTTGGAGTGAGTGGTGTGTTGAAGTCTCCTAAAATGAATGCATTGGATTCTATTCCCCTTTTAATTCTGTTAGTATTTGTTTCATATATGTACATGATCCTGTGTTGGGTGCATAGATATTTGTAATAGTTATATACTCTTGTTGGAATGACCCCTTTATTATTAAGTAATGTCCTTCTTTGTCTCTTGTTACTTTCTTTTTTTGAAGTCTATTTTGTCTGATACAAGTACTGCAACTTCTGCTTTTTTCTCCCTATTCATTGCATGAAATATCTTTTTCCATCCCTTTACTTTCAGTCTGTGTATGTCTTTGGGTTTGAAGTGAGTCTCTTGTAGGCAGCATATAGACAGGTCCTGTATTTTAATCCATTCAGTGACTCTATGTCTTTTGATTGGTGCATTCAGACTATTTACATTTAGGGTGATGATCGATAGGTATGTGCTTATTGCCATTGTAGGCTTTAGATTTGTGGTTACCAAAGGTTCAACAGTAATTCTCTTACCATCTAACGGTGTAATTTAACTCACTTTATATGCTATTACAAACACAACCTAAAGGTTCTTTTTTATTTCCTCCTTTTTCTTCCTCCTCCATTCTTTATATATTAGGTATCATATTCTGTACTTTTTGTCTATCCCTTGATTGACTTTGGGGTTAGTTGATTTGATTTTGCAGCTGCTTAGTAATTAACTGTTCTACTTTCTTTGCTGTGGTTTTATTTCCCCTGGTGACAGTTATTTAGCATTAGGAATATTTCCATCTATAGCAGTCCCTCCAAAATGCACTGTAGAGGTGGTTTGTTAGATGTAAATTCTCTCAGCTTTTGCTTATCTGAAAATTGCTTAATCCCTCCTTCAAATTTAAGTGATAATCTTGTCATTTAGAGTATTCCTGGTTCAAGGCCATTCTGCTTCATTGCATTAACTATATCATGCCACTACCTCCTGGCCTGTAAGGTTTCTGTTGAGAACTGTGATGATAGCTTGATGGGTTTTCCTTTGTATGTGATCTTTTTGCTCTCTCTTTCTGTTTTTAAAAGTCTGTTCTTATCCTTCGTGCTTGCCATTTTTATTATTATATGTCTTGGTGTTGTCTTCCTTGGGTCCCTTGTGTTGGGAGATAAGTGCACCTCCATGGCCTGAGAGACTCTTTCTGCAGATTGGGGACGTTTTCAGCAATTAGCTCCTCAAAGACAATTTCTATCCCTTTTCCTTTCTCTTCTTCTGCTACCCCTATAATGCAAATATTGTTCCATTTGGATTGGTCACACAGTTCTCTCAATATTCTTTTATTCTTAGAGATCCTTTTTTCTCTCTGTGCCTCAGCTTCTTTGTATTCCTCTTCTCTAATTTCAATTCCATTCACCATGTCTTCTACTACATCTAATGTGCTTTTAAGTCTCTCCATTTTATGTTTCAATTCAGATATGGAATTTCTTTATGATTGAGTCTGCATCCTAAATTCTTCCCTGAGTTCTTGAATACTTTTCTGTACCTTCATGAACATGTTTATGATTTTTATTTTGAACTCCCTTCCACTAGGCCCTTTTCCTGGTGTTTTTGAGATTTTTGTTTGAACCAGGTTCCTTTGACATTTCATGTTTGTATGTGGCACTCTGGTGCCCAGAAGCTCTCATCTTTGGAGCTGCTCAGGCCTGGAGTGATGTCGGGGGTCACAGGGGAGCTGCACTGGTGCTTCAGGGGAGGAAAGAGCTGTTTCCTGTTTCCCGGATGCACTGCCTGTCTCCTCTGTCAGAACCAGTAGGCTGAACATGCAGGCGTAAGCCTCTGTGCTTTGTGTTTGTAGCTGCCCTAGGCGGGGCCTCCTTCTGGCTGTCCTGATGCCTTTGCAGGGACTGTCAGTTTGTGAGCTGGTGCTGGCAGGTCAGGAGGAAGGCGCAGCAGGTTGCATACCACATGGGGGGGGGCCTCAGATATGAGTGGCTAGCCAGGGGGATGGAGCACCTGAAGATCCTGAAAGTTCCCAACCTGCTGGGCAGCTTGTGTGTGGACAACCTTCTCCACCTATCCCTTCTCCTGAGCAGCAATCTCCAAGCAATCCCTGCCCCTTCAGCAGCCTCTCACTGCTAGGAAGCCTCTCAGTCCACCTGCCTTTTCTTTGTCCCAGAGCAGCCGGATGTGCATCCCTGTCCTCCACAAATGGCTGGAATCTCAGTCTCTCCATGTATTTTGCCTGTCTTAGCTTTCCAACCCTACTAATCTCCAAAGCACCATGCAATGTCCATCTGTGCTCCCAAACGATATCTCCAGGGCTGTGTGTTTAACAGTCATAAGCTTCCAGCCCCTCCCTGCTCCAGTAAGCTGGGGTGGGGGAAGGGCAAGGTTACTGCTGGATCAAGGCTTTGGTATGTTACCCTGTTTTCAGGTCTACTCTGTTCTCTAGGTTTATAAATTCTGGCATAGTCTTCTTTCCTGTTGCTCTTTTAGGATTAGTTGTATTAACTATATTTTCATATTATATGTGGTTCTGGGAGTTCTCTGTCTCACCTCTCATGCTGCCATGTTTAATCTCCCCTAGAAGCATCAACATTTTAATAAAATCTATAGTGTCTGTTCTTCATAGGCTGAAGATTTAGTGCAAGATGTTGAAGCATAAATGTGTTTCCTATATTGTGTATGGAATCCAGAAGGTGTTTAGGTGATCACTACTCTAGACAACAGAACTGGCCTCTGAACCAGAATTTTCTCATCCACAGGAATCTTTGATGATGGTCAACTGATCATGGCAGTAAGATGGAAATGGATGGGTGGACCATTAAAATATAATTTTATTTGTAGAACTGATAAAATAGGAAACCTGTTGAAGAGAGGCCTGATCTGAGCTATCAGAAGCAAGGCACAGCCCTGTTTTTTACCTGGATCTTCATTTATAAAGTCAACTGCGTGATGACACAGAGAACCAGGATTGTTGGAAGACTTTTGTTACTTAATTTCCTCAGAGCAAAGGGCCTGCAACACAGGGCCTCAGGGCAGAGTGAGATTTTTGGTCAATAGGCAGAAGCAGGAGTGAGGGGAAATCCCTGGTCATGGTCTTCACTGGGGTTTCTGTGGGGAAGGCAGAGCAGGATAAATTGACTTATTTTCCCATCCCCCTAAATTCTGGCCAGTTTGAGTCATGTTGGTGGGCTCTAGACGTGATTACTCAGTTACCAGTCCTGGATAACCGGCCCTGGAGTGATTTAGGGCAGAGAAATGTTGGTTTGGTGTGTGAGATTTAGATAAAGGGGGTGAGAGGCATATGGACTGGGGATTGGTTGGTTTACCTGTGGAAGATGCCATTTACAGCTTTTTTTTTTGCCATTTCCAACAACTGGCCAGCTGGCAAGGGCAGTCTGCCCTGGTCAGCAAGATTATTAAGATCTTAAAAAATTGTAAGATACAGAAAAAGTAAAAAATATGATTAATCCAAGACTCCCATCCAATTTTCAGACTTGAGTCTGTGTACACACATAGAGAATATTGAGTAAAAGTGGTCAGCTCCCCTAGAGGAAGGATCTTTACATGTTTTCATTGTGATTTTCTTCTTCCTAGACTTCAGTGAAGGTACCAGCAGACATTTATTAGGGTAAATGGACTGTGAACAGGAAAATACATACCAAACATTTTGGCGGTTATTTGGTGTTGGATAAAGCCAGCACTAATTCCTGGAGACTCAGAAAGCTATTGTCAGAATTTAGGGGTACTGGAAAATAAGTAAAACTACTATCTTAGTTCTTTCCTATTATAGGTTCATTGAGACCTTAAACACATTTTGTGGTGATGTCCCCAGATATGACAGTATATGAGTAATACACATGTCAGTTGGCAGAATTCCTGTAATAGCATTTTGTCCTGGCGCAGTAGCTTTCATAACAGGAGGAGCCAGATAGAAGTTCTTGGAACACCTTCTCTCTGCCCAAATAGCAAACCAAGAATAATACCTTATCACTGTGGGGAATTTGCAGAGTTAAAGGTCACCATCAAAAATCTGAAAAGTGTAGGGATGGGGATCCTATTCCACATCCACCTAATAAGTTTGGCTTATGCTGAAGCTGCTTTGCTTGATCAGGAAGAATATCTATTTGCAGCTTCTACTCCAGATTTGTCCTCCTAATACAATCCATCAGTACTTGTAATTTTAGGTATGCAACATTAACACAGTGAAAACCTTTTTCTGCCAGAAGTCATCAAACTTGTTCTTAAAGAACCAGAGAGTAAATATTTTAGGTATGTGATACCATGTGACATGTATTGCAACTACTCCACTCTAACGCTGTAGTGCAAAAGCAGCCATAGGCAATACATAAGTGAACAGCTTTAGCCATATTCCAACAAAACTTTATTTACAAAAACCATTAGCCCATCCCTGGGAAGAATTTGCCAACTGCTGCTCAAACTCAACAACTAGAAAACACCAAAAATAATTTGCTATAAGCAGGATAAGACAGAGGTACATCCTTACCAGTAAGGCTGGGACAAGGGGTGTTCCAGCAATAGATCCATGCTGAGACCAGAGCAAGTCTCCAAGATAATTTGGACCCTAAGATTCCTGGGCTTTTATGTAAATATTTCTACCCCTTTTCCAACATATTTCAAGCGTGCAGGAAGAAACAATATGTTACCTCATTTGCCTACTAGGAGTCTCCTGCTTCCATCCCTAGCTGAAAAAGTCCAAATGCAGAATGTTGGGTAGAACTTGTATTGTATTGAAAAAGGCTTGCATTTCAGTGACTTTCTCAAACAAAAAATTAATCTTACATAAGGAGACTCTTTAAATTCACCATTAGAAACAAGCTTCCAGCACCCTATCCTCCTAAAGTAAAATAATGAAGTTCTGTACCATCTACATTCCACTGCATCTACAATTCTGTAATGAATAATGTAAAGACAGATCATAGTCAATCAGTCTGGTATTTCCTTGAAGGACACCAGATATGCTATTGTAGAAGTAGACCTTGAGACTCAGGGTGATTGGGGATGGAGTTGAGTTTTTATTTAGTTATGCATTTCTAAATTTCAGGTAACAGAGCTTTGTGATGTGAAGGGTTGCCCAGGCTATCACCACCTTCCTAACAATTTTGTCTGTTGAAATCTGATCTCTCCCCTGCATAGACATGCCACAAGTCCTGAATTACTATGTGGCAATCATATTAGTCACCATAAAAGTGCTAATGTGCCCCATTTAAATGGGCACTGTGGATTTCAGACCAGCACAGTGATAGAAAACAGAGCTGACAGCTGCCCCGTCAATCATTTTTCTAGGCTGTGCCCTGCAGCTCTTCAGCATTATCACTTATTTACTGTTTTAAATAGACACTTTATAACAATAACTCAAAAGCCATGGCCACAAAGGGGAGAAAACTGGCCCTTGAGGTCTGGGGAAACTTTGTGGTCAGATATATATTTAAGCTTATGTTATTTGAATACATCTCATTACTCACTCTGAGTGAGCCTAAGACTGCAACTTCAAAGGATCAACTCACCACACAGTAACTAAATGGAAATACACAGTCCACTTTGCCTTGAAACCCTTGTCATGAAACTAAAGTGCTTAAATACCTAAGAGAGATTTCCCTGATTCCAGAGCTCACTGACTATAGCTTAACTGGCTTAGCTTTCTGTCTTGGTGCCTATATCCTAATGCAGTTTGCTGAATGCTGGATCCTTCAGTAAGAAAAAGTACTGCATAAATTTTTTTCCTAAGGCAATTTTTAGCACAATGCAGCAAGTAAGTTATGGTGGTCGGGGGTTGGTGGTGGCAGGGATGGGGGAGAAAGACAGAGCATAAGCTAAAGAGAATGATTTAGGCTTGGTTAATACATAAGCTGGCCTGGGAAATTTGAGCATTTGGGTCACTGTCATGACTGCTATAAATCAACATGGGTGAATAGATATGGTGAGACCCATTTTGCTCACTAAACAGCTGTGCCATAGCCCAGCACTTTGTGAATATAAACTGGAACTTAGATACAAATTAATTGACATACCATATTATACTATTTTCAGGGGTACAGCATAGTGATTAGATACTTTTCTACCTTACTGAAATAATCTCCTTGATGAGTCTAGTTACCATCTGTCACTATACAAAATTATAATATTATTAACGATATTCCCTATGTTCTACATTAAATCCCTCTGGTAATTATTTTATAACTGGAAATTTGTCCTTCTTAATCCCCTTCACCTGTGTCTCCCAACCCCCTGCTCCCTGCTCCTCTGGCAACCACCAGTTCATTCTGTGTACCCATGAGTCTGTTTCTGTTTTGTTTTTTCATTTGTTTAGTTTTCTTAGGTTCCACATGTAAGTGAAATCATATGGTATTTGTCTTTTTCTGTCTGACTGACTTCACTTTGTATAATTGCTTCTGAAAACCAACTAGTTAATTACATAAACCACAGTGAGGCTATGGAAACTCAAGTAAGGTAATCTAAAGATAACTTCCCACTCATTGACAGAGACAGGGCAGAGAGAAAATGTAATGCAAGAAAAGTAGAAAGTTGAGCTTCTCTTAATATCTGCTCCAGGACCAAAGAATTTTCCCTCGTTTCTTTCAGGGTTGCTACTAGAAATTAAATTGCACAAACATTAAGGAAAATTCCACTGGCATCATCAAGCAGTCAACCTTGATCAATCTATGTGAACTCCAAGAGCAAAACAGAAATTTGGGGGTTTTATGTATAAAAATGAGCTGTTTGTTATCTGGAAAGCTATTTGTTAATGGACCAGATGAGGATTTAAGGTATCTGTTATCTCTGAAATATGGTTTAAATTGCCTTATGTTTACTTGGAATGAGATATTTATCTGCTTTATTTTTTTTTCAATGGATTTAGTTTCCATCAGATTATTTTTTACCTTTTTTTTGCAACTTAAAAAAATTTAAAGTTGCTCAAGAAATCTTTTGAAAATTGAATATTTTTCAAATTAAACCTGTAATGTTTTCAGAAAGAGGAACTTTATTTGGAAAAAGACCAAATGAAATAAACATGTCTTTTAAATACACAGGGTTTTAAAACACACTCTCATCCAATAGCAATCTAATATACAGTTAGATAAATAATAGAGTTATTTTGGGTGGGGGCACTGGGAAGTTGTTGGGGAGGAAGTACTAGGGCATAGGGAAGGGTTTGTGCCTAACTTCTCAAAACCTTACCAGCTGTTTCCTTTTCTTACTCGACAGTGTCATGGGAGGAGAATCATTGGTGCATGAGAAAGAGAGCATGACTGATATGTGCACTGAATACCAAACTAGAAGTGTGGGTAAGGGCAGTCAGGACTGTTGAGGGTGGGAGAGCATAGCAAGATGAAAGGGTAGTGGGGCCATGTGAGAGGGGAAGTCTCTGCCCCCAAATGCAGCTGTCCTGTGCCAGGGACCTCACACATCAGATGGGCAGGCTTACTGCCCCAGTTAGGACTGAAATGACCACATGGCACATTCAGGATTCATGGACTCTGTGGCCAAGTAACCTACGACCACTGTGTACACAGCCAGGATTATTCATGGAGACATCTGCTCCTGCAGGGGGAGGTTCTTCTTTAGGGCTACAAAAATCAACTGAGAACCCTTCTTCATCCTTCAGAGCCTTGGGATGGTGGCATGACCATCTCCATTCACAGACAAGGAAATTAAGGCTCAGAAAAATGGCACACCCCATCCTGTCCAATGGGGATAGAGAGGACTATTGGGGAGCCTGAACTCCAGCCAGAGAAGGATGGCCAGGGCCAGGGGCACATGGGGTGGTCCAGGCGATCTTGTCCCTGGATTGGCCGTAACTTTTCCTGTTCATGAACCTCCAAGACCCTTTCTCTCTGTTGGAAAGTTAACAGAATTTTTTTGTAAGGGGTAGTTTCCTGTAGATTTTAACTGAGGTTTTGGGCTATCCCTAGTATTTGTGGCATCCCAAGCAAGAGTACAAATGGCAGCCCAGAAACCAAATGCCTGCATGTTTGTAATAAAAATACCATGCTACAAACTATTAAGTTATAAAGATTGAAAATAAAATGGATTCCAGAAAGATCTGGCTGTGGGGCTGTGCTCCTGGGAAAGACATATTACCACCCTTTGTATCTGCAGTTTGTATATTACAGCATCTCCACCCTAGCTGGAAATAAATGACTGGGGCCAGATATAAAAAATACTGTTGCCAGGGGCCCAGTCCAGAACAAGTAAATACAAATACATTGGGTGGAGTTCATATATTCATTAAAAAGAAAGATATAGGTGATTCTAATGTATAGCCAGGAGTGATAACCTTTGATCCATAAAATAAGGATTTATTCTCTTAGAAACCTTTTGGCTCTTAATATGTCAATTCTTTGAAAATTTCATTTTACTGCTCTGAAGTTTGATTTGTTCATACACTTTCCCCCATAGCTAAATCATTCTGTATTTCCAAATCACCTCTTGGAAGAAGCTCTGCAGCCTAATATTCTGTTCTTCTGGCTTCACAGTCTCTATGTAATTTTCCTGCCCAAATTCCCTGCATCTACTTAACATCCAGCCAGTCTTAAGTCATTAATAGAGTTTTCCCTCCCCAACCGTACTTCTCATTCTGCCCTAAAATATATCCTTTACTCTTGTCTGGTCAGGTTCTTCCTTATACAACTATTAGCCAATAACATTAATTCAATTATCTATTCATTGTTGAACAGCTCTCTCTACTGGATCCCATCTATGTTCATTGTTGTCTCTGAGGGTGGTTCCAATGCTTAGTGCACATATACATACACTTCACACCTGTCATTCTAAGAGCCTAGGGTGCTAGTTCACCAGCCAAGAAAGCAGGAAAACAAATTATTCTCAGCCCAGAGATGTAAAGGTGGTATTTTGGCAAAAGAATAAGAGCAGAGAGGTATTATTCTTCTGGACTCTCCTATGTTTTGGGTTAATGGAAGTTAACTTTCTAAGAATTAGAGGAACAAGTTATCATGAGCCCGATGCAGACAAATAAATAAGAGTCCAGATGTCTTTGGAATGGCAGCCTTCTGGTTTTGAAATCACAAAAACTGCTTAATTAAAAGAAATGGTTGCAGTCATCAAAGTCAAAGACAATGTCTGAACTCCCCACCCCATCTCAGTGCTCCACTCTGAGATCCCAGTTTCGCTGTCATCTATGGGTGGATTCTGGGCTTTCAGTGATTATGTAGCAAAATCAAGAAGTAGTAGGAGCTTGGAGGGACGCTGAACCTGTCAAAGCCACTGGATGCTGGGACCCACCTTTGCCAATGCACAGTATTCCTGATGGAGCAAATATTTCTAAGTTTAAAGGCAATACATCTTTTTTGACTTACATGGCAGTTTGTTGGCATTGTTTCTTTTGAGGCTGGCAAATTTGTAAGAAGAAAAGCAAACCCACATGGTCTGGAGAGGAAAGACTTGGTTAATGACTCAGATTGAGAATGAGAAACTTGGAAGATACATAGGAATTAGGAATTGAATGTAACCCTTCTGCCTATGAATACAATGTTAGCGACTGTGTATGGGGATGATGCAAAACATCATCATGCAAGATCCCCAGCCAGTGGGGAACTTGTGTTGAGTGGATAAAAAAGAAAACTATTAGCTGATCATCTCAGGGCATGTGAAGGGAGAAAATGAGGAGCACAGGATACTAAGAGATCAAATAAATGGGCACTTAGTCTACTGTGAGTCTTGAAAGATTTAAGTGCATAGGTGAAGTGGTGGAGGCAGGGAGAAAGGAAGGGTGCTCAGTGCCAAGTGCACATCGTTGTTGCTTCTGGACCTATCAGCTGACAAAGCAGGGCAATAAATGTGTGTATACACACTAATGAATATACATGTACCTACAAATATCTCTATGTGTAAACATCTGTTTCTATATTAAACTAAATGTGCACCTATACTGATGTCTTCAACCCTAACTGATTGCATTATGGATTGATCTCGTCTTTTTCTCTTGGGTATCCATAACCTCCCACTCCAACACTGAGAAACCTGGCTCCCACCGTCTGTCAATCGCTTCCTTAATTGTCCAGTTCTAGCATACATGTACAGTATTTTCAGGATGGTTAACCCATACACCCCATGGGAAATAACTTCATCTACCAGAGCACAGGCTGAGGTGCAGTTCCTTTTGCCTTTGGTTTTTATAGACTCCACTCATTTCCAAAGTGACTTAAGTCAGCAAATTCTCTCCCCACCCCCTTGAGAAAGGCTGTTTCATACATTTTTAATGCATTTAGATTGTTTTATCATATTCTATATTCCATACTCATATCCTCTGACCACCTAAATGATTTTTTTTACATTTTCATATATTAAGGCTTTCTCATTATATGTGGAAGTTCTATGGGTTTTAAAAAATGCACTGTCATATATCTATCATTGCGGTACCATATAGTTTCACTACCCTAAAATATCCTCTGTGTTTTACTAATTCAACCCTCTTTCCCCCCATCCCTTCCTGGAAACCTGGCAACCACTGATCTGTTTAGTGGCTCAATAGTTTGTCTTTTCCAGAATGATCTAAAAATGGCATCCTACAATAGCCTTTACAAATGGTCCCCTTTCACTTAGCAATATGCATTTTAGAGTCACCTATGTCTTTGCATATCTTGATAGCTTATTTCATTTTACTGTTGAAAGTAGTCCATTGTATGGATGTACCAATTTGTTTATCCATTCCCTACTGAAGGACATCTTGATTGTTTAGAATTTTTTGAAAGTATGAATAATGCTGTTATAAACATTCACATGCTGGCTTTTGTGTGGATATGTTTCCAAATCAGTTGGGTAAATACCTAGGAATGTGATTGCTGCATTTTATGGTCAAGTTATGTTTATTTTTGAAAGAAACTGCCTATCTATCTTCCAAAACAGCTGTGCCATTTTGCATTTCTACCAGCAATGAATGAGAGTCCCTGTTGCTCTGCATCGTTGCCAGAAATTAATATTATAAGTTTTTTTATTTTAGCCATTTTAACAGGTGTGTTGTGGTATCTCATTGCTGGTTTAGGTTGTAATTTCTGAAGTACAAATGATGTTGAGCTTCTTTTCATATGCTTTATTTACCATCTGTATATCTTCTTTGGTGAGATGTCTATTCCGATTATTTACCCCTTTTTAACTGCTTTGTTTGTTCTCTTATTATTGAGTTTTCAGAGTTCTTTGATCATTTCTGATATGAAATCTTATCAGATAAGTGTTTTCAAATATTTTCTACAGTCACTGTCTTTCCCTTTCATTCTTTGAACAGTGTCTTTGATTGAGTGAATGTTTATAATTTTAATAAAATCTACTTACTATTTTTTTTCATGGATTATGTTTTTGGTGTTGTGTATGAAAACTTATCACCATACCCAAGGTCATATGTGTTTGTTCCATCTTTTCTTTTAGACATGGTATAGTTTTGCATTTTACATTTAAATCTATGGTCTATGTTGAGTTAATCTTTGATAAAAATGTAAAGCTTATTTAACTTCACAGTTTTTAGATATCAACATTTAATTTTTTTAGCACCATTTATTGAGAAGACTATCTGTTCTCCATGGAATTGCCTTTGTCAAAATCAGTGGACTGTATGTATGAGGGTCTATTTATAGGCTGTCTATTCTGTTGCACTGCTAAGTACCCATTATTTTTGACAATACCCATGCAATCTTGATTGCTGTATCTTTATAGTAAGTCTTAAAGTCAAATAGTGCCAGTCCTCCAACTTTCTTTTTCAGTATTATTTTGTTTATTCTGAGTCTTTTGCTTTTCCATACAAACTTTAGAACCAGTTTGTCAGTATCTATAAAATAGCTTGCTGGGATTTGATAAGGATTATGTTGAGTTAGAAATTAGGAAGGATTGAATTTTAACAATATAAAGTCTTCCAGCCAATGAATATAGGATATCCCTCCATTTTTATCTTCTCTCAATTCTTTCATCAGTGTTTTATAATTATCTGTATATAGAATCCTATAACATTTTGTTAGATTTTTACTTAAATATTTTATATTTTTGTCCTATTGTAAATGGTATTGTGATTTTAATTTTCAAATTCCACTTTTTTATTGTTGATATATAAGAAAGCTATGATGATTAGTGATGTTGAGCACCTTTTCATGTACCCATTGGCCATTTATACATCTTCTTTGTAAAAACTTATATTCAGTTCCTCTGCATATTGATTGGGTTATTTGCATTTCTGCTACTGAGTTGTGAGTTCCTTGTATATTTTGGATATTAACCCCTTCCTGGGTTTATGTGTTTTACAAAAATATTCTCCCATTCCACAAATTGCCTTTTTATTTTATTTTACTTTTCTGTGCAGAAGTTTTTGAGTTTGATGTAGTCCCACTTACTTACTTTTGCTTTTATTGCCTTGGTTTCGGTATCAAATCCAAAAAAATCATTGCCAAGACCAATACCAAGGAACTTACCCCCTATGGTTTCTTTTAGGAGCTTTACAGTTTTAGGTATTATGTTCAAGTCTTTAATCCATTTTGAGTTGATGATTTTTGAGTATGGTGGAAGATAACTGGCTCAGTTTGCTAAGAGTTGGTGCTGAAGTCTGTTAAATGTCTTTTTTTTTTGCACCAATTGATATGCTCATATAATTTTTCATCTTTAGTTTGTTGATATGGTAGATTTCACTGATTGATTTTCAAATATTAAGCTAGTCTTACATACCTGGAATAAATATTGGCCTTGGTGTATAATTCTTATTTTATACATTATTGATAATATTTTGTTGAGTTTTCTATGTTCATGAGAAATATTGGTCTGTAGTTTTATTTTAGGTAATGATTTGATATTAAGATAATACTGATCTCATAGAATAAGTTAGAAACTATTCCCTTTGCTTCTAATTTTTTGGAAGAGATTGCAGAGAATTGATATTATTTTCTTAAATGTTTGATAGGATTCACCAGTGAAACCATCTGGGTATCTTTTTTTTGGAAGGTTGTTAATTATTGATTCAATTTAAAATATATTTATAGGGATATGAAGGTTTTGGATTTTGTGTGTGTCTTGGTAGTTTGTGTTTTTTAAGGAATGCATCCATTTCATCTAAGTTGTCATCTCTGTGGGCACAGAGTTGTTCAGTTTACTTGTATTAATCTTTTAAGGTCCCCATATGGGATCAATAGTGATTACCCTTCTTTTTTTTCTGATATTGGTAATTTGTTTCTTTTCTCTTTTTTTTCTTGGTTAGTCTGGCAAAGGTTTATCAATTTTTTTGATCTAGTCAAAGAGAGTTTTTGATTTTGTTGATTTTCTCCATTGTTTTCCTGTTTTTCAAGTTTATTGAGTTGTGTTCTAAGTTTTATTGTTTTTTCCCTCTGCTCACTTTGGGTTTAAGTTGTTATTCTTTCATCTAGTTTCCTAAGGTATTAACTTAGGGTATTGATTTATATCTTTCTTCTTTTCTAACACATGCATTTGATTTCACTGAATAATAACTTTTATTTTTATTTAGTTCAAATATTTTCATATTTTCAAATTTAATTTTAAAACTTAAAACTTCTCTCACTCATGTATTATTTAGAAGCATGTTGTTTAACTTTTGTATATTTCAAGATTTTCCAGATGGTACTGATTTGTAGTTTAATTCCGTATGTTCTGAGAATATATTTTGTATCTTTTCTATTCTTTAAATTTGTTAAGGTGTGTTCATGAATTGGCATGTAGTCTATCTTGGTGAATGTTTTATGTGAACTTGAGAAGAATGTGTGCTCTGCTGTTGTTGAATATCTAAAAAATTTAATTAGATGTTGTGCAACAATGTTAATATACTTAATGAACAGTACACCTATGAATGGTCAAATGATAAATTTTATGTTATGTATATATCATTACAATTTAAAAAGTTGAGTGAAAAAATGAAAATGAAATTTAAATAAAAATAGTTAAAAATTAAAAATACATCAAAATACACTAGAAGGTCAATTAGGTCATGTTGACTGGTAGTGTTGTTAATGCCATCTATATCCTTACTGATTTTCTGCCTACTTGAACTATTATTTCTGAAGAGGGGTGTTGAAATCTCAACTGTTAATAGTGGATTTTTCTGTTTCTTCTTGAAGTTCTGTGCCTCATGTATTTTGTTGTTCTGTTATTTGATGCATAAATGTGTAGGAATGTTATGTCTTCTTGGAGAATTTTTATATCATGCTCCTCTTTATCCTTGATGATTTCCCTTGTTCTGAAGTCTGCTTTGTTTGAAACTAATGCAGCTTATTCAGCTTTCTTTTTATTAGTGTTAGCCTGAATCGTCCTCCATTCATTTATTTTTAACCTATCTGAATCTTTATATTAAAGTGGGTCTCTTGTGAACCACACATAGCTGGGTCTCAAATATATACTTTTGATGTTATCTCCAGTCATCAAATATCACAGAGCTACCCTTATGGGTTTGAAATTTTAAACATGTACTCCATTATCAAGTCACATGGTCAAATGTGCACTATGAACTGTATCTATAAATCCTATTATACTGTGACTTTAATATTTATATTTTCATGATTTTTCATAGCAAATGATTAGTGTAATAGTGTTATTGGTGCTAATTTACTAAGTGCCAACATTAAAAATATACTACAGTTTTGAAAACTACTTTGGAATTTAAAAAATTTTCCTAATACGATAAGTACTTAAAAAATGGGACAGGCCAGGGGCATCTCTTGAACCACTGAGAGAAACTGTGGTGTAAGATAATGTCTAGGACTGGTCACCTGTTTGGGTTTTAAGTGGTAAGTGACAAGAATCCCTTTGCATCTTTCCTGCATTAAGACTTGACTATGCCAAACAGTTTCTCAAATGTCATTTGGGAAAATAAAGAAAATCTGGGCTTAACATATTCCTATTCCTGGGAAAAATGAGGTCTTCATGCTTTGTTGCTTTAACACAGTTGTGTTCATTTCTTTGCCCTAACATACTGGACTCATTTGCTAACAGTGTTGTTAGTAAAACAATGAAGACTATTAGTTACCACCACTAGAAGAGAGAAAAGATGCTGTGTGTGTGCCAAAGAAATGGTAGCTACAGACAACCTATTGCTGGGGCCATAATTTCTGCACATCTTGCTTCAAAGGACTCAAAAGTACTTAACTTGATGGGATAAGAACTTGTAGTCTCTGGCTTGCAGAGGAAGAATTTAACTTGTAGCTGGACATTATCAAATCATTTACTCTGGATTTGCTTCAAAGGACTCAAAAGTACTTAACTTGATGGAATAAGAACTTGTAGTCTCTGGCTTGCAGAGGAAGAATTTAACTTGTAGCTGGACATTATCAAATCATTTACTCTAGATTTCTTTCTTCCTTTCCCCTTCTTATTTTCCGTCTTTTTATCTTTATAGAAATTCTGAGAAATATAATAACAGGAATAAGTAGATACGGATAGAAGAAGTCTTTTTATATCAATCAAATCCCTTTGAAATTCTCTGGGGTTTATGACAAAAAAAAACCCTACAAAGATCTATTATTAAAGTCTTTTTTATTGTCAGATGATAATAGATTGTTCTTCAATAAACTTGTTGAAAACAAATAAATGAAAGCCTCTGATTTTCAAAACGAAGTTTTAGTTCAGTAGCTGGAGTCATTAACTTTCTTAACCCCAAAACCAATTTTATGAATTATTCTTTTGTTTATTGATCCTGAGGGATTTTTCCTCTTTCCCTCTTTTCATTAAAAAAAATTATTTTTTATTTTTTATTTTTTTTGAGAGGGCATCTCTCATATTTATTGATCAAATGGTTGTTAACAACAATAAATTCTGTACAGGGACTAGATGCACAATCATTAATCCACCCCAAGCCTAATTCTCATCAGTCTCTGATCTTCTGAAACACAATGAACAAGTTCTTACATGGTGAACAAATTCTTACATAGTGAATAAGTTCTTACATGGTGAACAGTACAAGGGCAGTCATCACAGGAACTTTCGGTTTTGATTATGCATTATGAACTATAAACAATCAGGTCAAATATGAATATTCGTTTGATTTTTATACTTGATTTATATGTGAATCCCACATTTCTCCCTTATTATTATTATTATTATTATTATTATTATTATTTTTAATAAAATGCTGAAGTGGTAGGTAGATGCAAGGTAAAGGTAGAAAACATAGTTTAGTGCTGTTAAGAAAGCAAATGTAGATGATCAGGTGTGTGCCTACAGGCTAAGTATTAATCCAAGCTAGACAAGGGCAACAAAACATCCACGAACGCAGATGATTTCTCTCAAAACAGGGGGGGGTGAGGTTCTAACCCTCACCTCTGTTGATCCCCAATTTCTCACCTGATGGCCTCCCTGCGACTGTGCCTGTCTTAGGTTGTTCTTCCCTTGAGGAATCTTACCCGTCTCTGGCTAACCAGTCATCTTCTGGGGCCATACAGGGAAATGTAAAGTTGGTAAGTGAGAGAGGAGCAATATTGTTTGAAAAGGTTGGCTTTTTACTTCTTTGCATATTTATGCCCTGTGGGTTTTATGCCCAACATTTGTCTTGAGGTATCTTTACCACTTGGAAGAATTATGATACTTGGTAAATTCGATATGAGGCACGAATTCTATTTAAGGGTTGTAATTAGGAAGGAAGAAGAAAAGCTATAGAAGTAGCAGACGGAAGAAACCTGGGAAGATTGGTTATTTCTTTGGCATATCTTCTTGTAGAGTAACTTAAGCATGTATAGGTTTTAAACTACTAATTAAATTGCGCACCCACATTAACATAATCGGAATACAGTTACATAACCAAAGCAGACCTACAATTACCAGCCATCTCCAGTGAAACCAAGAAAACCAGTTAGGCACCCTAAGCATTTGTGAAAACTTATCTATGATATGATGGATATTGTCTAACTGAATTTGAATAGTTTGAGAAAAATCAGACTATTTAAAACAACACATTCCTGGGAACTGTTCACATCCCATATGTTCTTTTAACCGTAGATAGTCTGTAGTCTCAAGATTTTGGAGCACTGCAACTTGCACTTCTCCTAATTCTTGGTTGAGTTCCAACAGTATAGATCCAGTCAAATTTGTTATTTTACTGTATGCACAGGCCAGCTTACATATCTCCTTCTTCATTCCAATGGCAATTCCAGGATCCAGTGGGATGAATGCATCTACAACTGCAACAGCGCCAGGATCTTTGTTGACGTTTTTTGATGATCATCTTCTGGAATGACTCTTCCAGAGTATGTTGATGTTGGAACTTCTTCTTCATATCGTATCTTAGTTCGTTTTCTGTGTAGCCAAATTAGGCTTTGATCCCCTGTATAAACACAAACAGACCCTTTGCCCACACTTTGATATGCCCTTTATACCATTGTGAAGAACTTATTGGAGGTCACCACACAGGAACTGCTTTTTTTAAAATTTTATCATTAATCTACAATTACATGAAGAATATTATGATTACTAGGCTCTCTCCTATACGAGGTCTCCCCTATAAACCCCTTTACAGTCACTGTCCATCCACATAGCAGAATGCTGTAGAATCAATACTTGTCTTCTCTGTGCTGTACAGCCCTCCCCTTTCTCCCACCACCCCCTTTATGCATGCTAATCTTAATACCCCCCTTTGTCTTACCCCCTTATCCCTCCCTACCCACCCATCCTCCCCAGTCCCTTTCCCTTTGGTACCTGTTAGTCCATTCTTGGGTTCTGTGATTCTGCTGCTGTTTTGTTCCTTCAGTTTTTCCATTGTTCTTATACTCCACCAATGAGTGAAATCATTTGGTATTTCTGTTTCTCCACTTGGCTTATTTCACTGAGCATAATACCCTCTAGCTCCATCCATGTTGTTGCAAATGGTAGGATTTGTTTTCTTCTTATGGCTGAGTAATATTCCATTGTGTATATGTACCACATCTTCTTTATCCAATCATCTACTGATGGACATTTAGGTTGCTTCCAATTCTTGGCTATTGTAAATAGTGCTGCGATAAACATAGGGGTGCATCTGTCTTTTTCAAACTTGAGTGCTGCATTCTTAGGGTAAATTCCTAGGAGTGGAATTCCTGGGTCAAATGGTAAGTTTATTTTGAGCATTTTGAGGAACCTCCATACTGCTTTCCACAATGGTTGAACTAATTTACATTCCCACCAGCAGTGTAGGAGGGTTCTCCTTTCTCCACAGCCGCGCCAACATTTGTTGTTGTTTGTCTTTTGGATGGTAGCCATCCTTACTGGTGTGAGGTGATCTCTCATTGTAGTTTTAATTTGCATTTCTCTGATAATTAGTGATGTGGAACATCTTTTCATGTGTCTGTTGGCCATCTGTATTTCTTTTTTGGAGAACTGTCTGTTCAGTTACTCTGCCCATTTTTTAAGTGGATTGCTTTTTGTTTGTTGAGGTGGGTGAGCTCTTTATATATTTTGGACGTCAAGCCTTTATCGGATGTGTCATTTTCAAATATATTCTCCCATACTGTAGGGTTCCTTTTTGTTCTATTGATGGTGTCTTTTGCTGTACAGAAGCTTTTCAGCTTAATATAGTCCCACTTGTTCATTTTTGCTGTTGTTTTCCTTGCCCGGGGAGATATGTTCAAGAAGAGGTCACTCATGTTTATGTCTAAGAGGTTTTTGCCTGTGTTTTTTTCTAGGAGTTTTATGGTTTCATGACTTACATTCAGGTCTTTGATCCATTTTGAATTTACTTTTGTGTATGGGGTTAGACAATGGTCCAGTTTCATTCTCCTACATGTAGCTGTCCAGTTTTGCCAGCACCATCTGTTGAAGAGACTGTCATTTTGCCATTGTATGTCCATGGCTCCTTTATCAAATATTAATTGACCACATATGTTTGGGTTAATGTCTGGAGTCTCTAATCTATTCCACTGGTCTGTGGCTCTGTTCTTGTGCCAGTACCAAATTGTCTTGATTACTATGGCTTTGTAGTAGAGCTTGAAGTTGGGGAGTGAGATCCCCCCTACTTTATTCTCAGGATTGCTTTGGCTATTCGGGTTCTTTTGTGTTTCCATATGAATTTTTGAATTATTTGTTCCAGTTCATTGAAGAATGTTGCTGGTAATTTGATAGGGATTGCATCAAATCTGTATATTGCTTTGGGCAGGATGGCCATTTTGACAATATTAATTCTTCCTAGCCACGAGCATGGGATGAGTTTCCATTTGTTAGTGTCCCCTTTAATTTCTCTTAAGAGTGACTTGTAGTTTTCAGGGTATAGGCCTTTCACTTCTTTGGTTAGGTTTATTCCTAGGTATTTTATTCTTTCCGATGCTATTGTGAATGGAATTGTTTTCCTGATTTCTGTTTCTATTGGTTCATTGTTAGTGTATAGGAAAGCTACAGATTTCTGTGTGTTAATTTTGTATCCTGCAACTTTGCTGTATTCTGATATCAGTTCTAGTAGTTTTGGAGTGGAGTCTTTAGGGTTTTTTATGTACAATATCATGTCATCTGCAAATAGTGACAGTTTAACTTCTTCTTTACCAATCTGGATTCCTTGTATTTCTATGTTTTGTCTGATTGCTGTGGCTAGGACCTCCAGTACTATGTTAAATAACAGTGCAGAGAGTGGGCATCTCTTTCTTGTTCCCGATCTCAGAGGAAAAGCTTTCAGCTTCTCGCTGTTCAGTATAATGTTGGCTGTGGGTTTATCATATATGGCCTTTATTATGTTGAGGTACTTGCCCTCTATTCCCATTTTGCTGAGAGTTTTTTATCATGAATGGATGTTGGATTTTGTCAAATGCTTTTTCAGCATCTATGGAGATGATCCTGTGGTTTTTGTCTTTATTTTTGTTGATGTGGTGGATGACGTTGATGGATTTTCGAATGTTGTACCATCCTTGCATCCCTGGGATGAATCCCACTTGGTCATGGTGTATGATCCTTTTGATATACTTTTGAATTCGGTTTGCTAATATTTTATTGAGTATTTTTGCATCTACATTCATCAGGGATATTGGTCTGTAATTTTCTTTTTTGGCGGGGTCTTTGCCTGGTTTTGGTATTAGGGTGATGTTGGCTTCATAGAATGAGTTTGGGAGTATTCCCTCCTCTTCTATTTTTTGGAAAACTTTAAGGAGAATGGGTATTATGTCTTCTCTGTGTGTCTGATAAAATTCAGAGGTAAATCCGTCCGGTCCGGGGGTTTTGTTCTTGGGTAATTTTCTGATTACCGTTTCAATTTCTTTGCTCGTAATTGGTTTGTTTAACTTTTGTGTTTCTTCCTTGGTCAGTCTTGGAAGGTTGTATTTTTCTAGGAAGTTGTCCATTTCTTCTAGGTTTTCCGGCTTGTTGGCATATAGGTTTTCATAGTAGTCTTTAATAATTCTTTGTATTTCTGTGGAGTCTGTCGTGATTTTTCCATTCTCGTTTCTAATTCTGTTGATTTGTGTTGATTCTCTTTTTCTCTTAATAAGTTTGGCTAGAGGCTTATCTATTTTGTTTATTTTCTCAAAGAACCAGCTCTTGGTTTCGTTGATTTTTGCTATTGTTTTATTCTTCTCAATTATGTTTATTTCTTCTCTGATCTTTATTATGTCCCTCCTTCTGCTGACTTTTGGCCTCATTTGTTCTTCTTTTTCCAGTTTCGATAATTGTGATGTTAGACTATTCATTTGGGATTGTTCTTCCTTCTTCAAGTGTGCCTGGATCACTATATACTTTCCTCTTAAGACTGCTTTCGGTGTGTCCCACAGAAGGTGGGGCTTTGTATTGTTGTTGTCATTTGTTTCTATATATTCCTTGATCTCTATTTTAATTTGTTCTTTGGTCCATTGATTATTTAGGAGCATGTTGTTAAGCCACCATGTGTTTGTGAGCCTTTTGTTTTCTTTGTAGAATTTATTTCTAGTTTTATACCTTTGTGGTCTGAAAAATTGGTTGGTAGAATTTCAATATTTTGGAATTTACTGAGACTCTTTTTGTGGGCTAGTATGTGGTCTACTCTGGAGAATGTTCCATGTGCACTTGAGAAGAATGTATATCCTGTTGCTTTTGGATGTAGAGTTCTATAGATGTCTATTAGGTCCATCTGTTTTACTGTGTTGTTCAGTGCCTCCGTGTCCTTACTTATTTTCTTCCCGGTGGATCTATCCTTTGGGGGTGAGTGGTGTGTTGAAGTCTCCTAAGGTGAATGCATTGCAGTCCATTTCCTCCTTTAGTTCTGTTAGTATTTGTTTCACATATGCTGGTGCTCCTGTGTTGGGTGCATATATATTTAGAATGGTTATATCCTCTTGTTGGACTGAGCCCTTTATCATTATGTAGTATCCTTCTTTATCTCTTGTTACTTTCTTTGTTTTGAAGTCTATTTTGTCTGATATTAGTACTGCAACCCCTGCTTTCTTCTCTCTGTTGTTTGCCTGAAATATGTTTTTCCATCCCTTGACTTTTAGTCTGTGCATGTCTTTGGGTTTGAGGTGAGTTTCTTGTAAGCAGCATATAGATGGGTCTTGCTTTTTTATCCATTCTATTTCTCTGTGTCTTTTGATTGGTGCATTAAGTCCATTTACATTTAGGGTGACTATTGAGAGATATGTACTTATTGCCATTGCAGGCTTTAAATTCATGGTTACCAAAGGTTCAAGGTTAGCCTCTTTAGTATCTTACTGCCTAACTTAACTCACTTATTGAGCTGTTATATACACTGTCTGGAGATTCTTTTCTTCTCTCCCTTCTTATTCCTCCTCCTCCATTCTTCATATGTTGGGTGTTTTGTTCTGTGCTCTTTCTAGGAGTGCTCCCATCTAGAGCAGTCCCTGTAAGATGCTCTGTAGAGGTGGTTTGTGGGAAGCAAATTCCCTCAACTTTCGCTTGTCTGGGAATTGTTTAATCCCGCCATCATATTTAAATGATAGTCATGCTGGATACAGTATCCTTGGTTCAAGGCCCTTCTGTTTAATTGCATTGAATATATCATGCCATTCTCTTCTGGCCTGTAGGGTTTCTGTTGAGAAGTCTGATGATAGCCTGATGTGTTTTCCTTTATAGGTGACCTTTTTCTCTCTAGCTGCCTTTAAAACTCTTTCCTTGTCCTTGATCTTTGCCATTTTAATTATTATGTCTTGGTGTTGTCCTCCTTGGATCCTTTCTGTTGGGGGTTCTGTGTATTTCTGTGGTCTGTTCGATTATTTCCTCCCCCAGTTTGGGGAAGTTTTCAGGAATTATTTCTTCAAAGACACTTTCTATCCCTTTTCCTCTCTCTTCTTCTTCTGGTACCCCTATAATACGATTATTGTTCCTTTTGGATTGGTCACACAGTTCTCTTAATATTGTTTCATTCCTGGAGATCCTTTTATCTCTCTCTATGTCAGCTTCTAATCGTTCCTGTTCTCTGGTTTCTATTCCTTCATGGCCTCTTGCATCCTATCCATTCTGCTTACAAATCCTTCCAGAGTTTGTTTCATTTCTGTAATCTCCTTCCTGGCATCTGTGATCTCCCTCCAGACTTCATCCCATTGATCTTGCATTTTTCTCTGCATCTCTGTCAGCATGTTTATGATTTTTATTTTGAATTCTTTCTCAGGAAGACTGGTTAGGTCTGTCTCCTTCTCTGGTGTTGCCTCTGTGATCTTGGTTTGCCTGTAATTTTGCCTTTTCATGGTGATAGAAATAGTTTGCAGAGCTGGAACAAGTGACAGCTGGAAGAACTTCCCTTCTTGTTGGTTTGTGGCCTTCCTCTACTGGGTGAACAGCAACCTCTAGTGGCTTGTGCTGGGCAGCTGTGCGCAAACAGGGCTTCTGCTTCCTGCCCGGCTGCTACAGAGTTTATCTCTGCTATTGCTGTGGGCGTGGCCTGGCTCAGGCTGCTGCTCCAAAATGGTGGAGCCCCGTTGGAGGGGGAGCAGCCGGGAGGCAATTTATCTCCGTAAGGGGCCTCTGTGCTCCCTGCTGCCCAGGGGGTTAGAGTGCCCAGAGATCCCCAGTTTCCCTACCTCTGGACTAAGTGTCCCACCCTTCCCATTTAAGACTTCCAAAAAGCACTCACCAAAACAAGACAACAACAACAAAAATTTTTTTAAAAAAAGAAAAAAATACAACCGCTCACTTTTCTTTGTTCTCCAGCGCCAGCCTCAGTCATCCGCTCACCAGTCTTTCTGGCCTGTTTCCCTAGTATCCAGGACCCCATGCATGCACTGTGTCTGCACTCTGGTCCGGATGGCTGGGGCTGGGTGCTTACCAGTCCTGGGCTCCCTCTCCCTCCCCTCTCTGACTCCTCTCCTCCCGCCGGGAGCTGGGGGTGTGTGCTTGCATCCCACCGGGCTGGGGCTTGTATCTTACCCCCTTCACGAGGCGCTGGGTTCTCGCAGGTGTGGATGTGGTCTGGATGTTGTCCTGTGTCCTCTGGTCTCTATTCTAGGAAGAGTTGTCTTTGTTATATTTTCATAGATACATGTGGTTTTGGGAGGAGATTTCTGCTGCTTTACTCACACTGCCATCTTGGCTCCTCCTCTCCTCTTTCCCTCTTTTTAAATTAAAATTGAGGTGTAATTTATGTCCAGTGAAATGCACAGATCTTAAGCACATTGCTTGATGAGTTTTGACAAATACATACACCTGTGTAACTCACAACCATGTTAAATTACAGGATATTTCCCTCACCCAAGTTAACCTTGTATCTTATAACCTGAAAAAGAAGTTCACCCACTAATTCTAATAGTTTGTATATTAGGATTTTCTCTCTGTACTACCATATAATCTGAAAATAAATACACCTTTACTTCTTCTTTTCTAATTGTTATGCTTTTTATTACATTTTATTTATTATTTCACTGACTAAGACCTTTAAAACAAAACTGAATAGAAACAGTGAAGGCTGATACCATCTCCTTATTCCTGCACTTGGGAGGGTGGGGTGGGGTGTTTCTAGTCTTTCACTATAAATTATGATGTTCACTATAGGTTTTTGCATTTGACTTTTATTGGATGAAGAAACGTCTTTTTCTCTTCTAATGTGCAGAGTTGTTTTTGCTGTTGTTTTAATTATGGATGAATTTTGAATTTTTGCATCTCTTGAAATGGTCATACAGTTTTTTCTCTTACTGTCTTTATGTGGTAATTTATATTAATTGATTTAAAAATGTTGAACCAATCTTGCACTCCTGGGATAAACCTTTCTTGGTCTTGATATAATATCAGTTTAAAAATATATTGCTGGATTCTGATTGCTAATCATGCTTTTCAGGTTTTAGAATCAGGTTCATGTTGGCTACACAAGATGTTGAAAATGTCCTCTTTATTTTTTGAAAAAAAAGTTTGTCTAATATGAGTTGGTGTTAAATATTTGATGGGATTTGCCAATAAAACCATCTGGTCTTGAGGTTTTCTGTTTGGAAACTATTTTATTACTTTTTTAAATTATAAATTCGATTCTTTAACAGATGTAGGGTGATTCAAATTTTACATTTTTTTGTTTAATTTGGGTAAATTGTGTCTTTCAAGGAATTTTCCCATTTGAGCTAATTTATCAAATTTACTGACATACAGTAGTTCATAATTGCCATTATTTTTTAAAATGTCTGTGGGATCTTCTCTTTCATGAGTGAAATGGGTAATTTGTATTTCCTTTTTTTAATTGATAAGTCTAGATAGTGACTGGTTACTGTATTAAACCTTTCACGAGACTATTCTCAGGTTGATTCATTGTTTTTTTTTCTATTATTTGTCCACTTTCTATTTCATTGATTTCTACTTTGCCTCTGTTTTCACTGTTTTCCTTTTGCTTTAATTTCCTTTTCTTTTATTAGCTTAAGGTGAAAGTTTAGATTGTTGCTTCTAAGCCTTTCTTTTCTCAGCTAGGGGTTTCCCTTTAAACATTGCTTTAGCTGCATTCCACAATTTTTTGTCCCATTATCATTCAGTTTCAAATATTTTCTAATTTCCTTTGTGATTTCTTTTTTGATCCATGGATTATCTGGAATTCTGTAGCTCAGCTTCCAAATATATAGTGATTTTACTGATAGCTGTTTGCTATTGATTTGTTGTGTCAAAGATCATTTAATTTGTTTTATTATTATTAGAGAATATCCTTTGTATGAATTCAGTTCTTTGAAATGTATGGAGGCCTTTTTATGGCTCCGTGTCTGATCTATCTTCATGAATTTTCCACATACCCTTGGAAAATATGTGAGTTGTTGGGTGTAGAGTTCTGTAAATGACAATAGGTTAAGTTGGTTGATAGTGTTGTTCTGTGTACTCAATTTTATGCATGTTTGTTCTATCAATTGCTGAGAAAGAAATTTTAAAATCTCCAATTTTAACTGGGGATTTGTCTATTTCTCCCTCAGCTCTGTCAGTTTTTGCCCTGAATATTTGAAGTTTCACACTAGATTCATAGAACATTTAGGATTGCTATGTCTTCTTGAGTGGCTTATTGCATCATTATCAAAAACTTACCATCTTTGGTAATACTCGTTATCCTGAATTCTACTTCTTATAATATTAATGTAGCTCCTCCATCTTTCTTATAATTAGTGTTTGCATTGTATAACTTTCCTAACATTTTACTTTTAAACTGTGTCTACTCTTAAAGTTCATTTCTCAAAAACAACATATAATATGTATTTCTCACTTGTCTAATTCAACAGTCTTTACCTTTTAGTTGTAATTTTCAGTTCACTCACAGTTAAAGAAATTATTGATGTCATTGAATTTAAGCCTACCACTCTTCTATCTGTTTTTTTGTAAATTTGTTTCATCTCTTCTTTGTTCCTCTTTTCATTCTTTCCTTCCTTCTTTTCTGATTAACCAAGTATTTAAAAAAATTCTTTCTTCATTCATCCATTGGTTTTTAGCTACTTTAGTGATTGTGATAGGGATTGCACTATACATCCTTATACTATTATAGTCTTTCTTGAATTAATATTATACTCCTTTATGGATAATGTAAGAATGTACTAGAGCACACCTTTAGTTACCCCTCCCAGTTAAGTTAACCTTAGTGCTGGTGTTGGCTCCCATTTCCCCTCTGTATTTTTATAAACCCCGTGGTGCGTTGTTATTATTTCTGATTTGAATAGTGAATTGTCTTTAAAAAAAAGAAATGGGGAAAGTACTTTCTGTTTACCTGCACATACCTTTATGGCACTCTACCTCCCTTCATTTTGATCTATTTTCTATCTAATATCATTTTCCTTCAGCCTAAAGAGCCTTCTTACATTTCTTTTGTTGGGGAAAAATTCTCTTGGTACTTATTTTTGTCTTTATTTTTTTCATTATTTTTGCAGAATATTTTCACTGGATATTGATTAGTCATTAGTCTCTTTCCACTCTCCCAAACCCCAGCACTTTAAAGACATCTTATCATTGTCTTCCAGTTTGTATTGCTTCTGGTGAGATGTCTGCTCTCATTCTTATTGTTACTGTTTAGATAACATATCTATTCTCTGCCTGCTTTTAGATTTTTCTTTCTATCTTGGTTTTCAACAAGTTGAATATGATATTTTTATGGTTTTTTTAAAGCTTTTTTTGATATGTTAGTTTTCACCACATTTGGAAAAATTTTAGTTATTATTTCCTCAGAATTATTCTTGCCCCAATATTTCTCTCCTGTCACTCTCAAACTCCTATCATGCATATTTTAGACCATTTGATATTATTTTACTGTTATTGATACTCTGCTGTTTTTAAAAGAAATCTTTTAAAATTCATCTGTTTTCAAGTTCACTGAGATTATTTTTGCAGTGCATAGTCTTTTTTCAGTTCAGCCAGTAAAATTTTCACTTCAGATATTGTATTTTTCAGTTCTAGAGTTTTCCTTAAATTATTTTATGGTTTTCTTTACTCTGCTGAGCTTCTCCACCTGTTTAACCATTATGTCCATCTTTTTCTTTAAATAAATAAACATATTTATAATAACCTTTTTAAAGTCCTTATGCGGGTAATTTCAACTTTGGTATCATCTTGGATCTGTTTCTATTGATTGTTATTTTCTTTTGACTATAGCTTACATATGCTTCTTTGCATGTCTATTACTTTTTATTCTATGATGAACATTGTATATGATAAATTGCTGAGAGCCTTGACTTTGTTATCCTTTTCTAAAGAATAATGACTTTTCATCTAGCAGGCAGTTAATTTACTGGCACATCAGTTTGACTTTGTCAAGATTTATTTTAACCTTTCGTAGGGTACATCTAGTAGAGTGCTTACTCTAAGGTTATGATAGGCTTCTACTTAAAGCACTGCTTTTCTCGGATCTCAGCTGAACACTCAAGGTGGTTTGCAGGGTTTTACCATTTGGGTAGGCAGAGCTCCGAGATTTCCCGCAGTTATCCAGTGTGGAGTCCCAGCTCGGTTCTAGCCACCTCTTCCTCTCCAGTGGCTGTTTTCTTCCAGCATGTGTGGAGTCGTGTCTGAACTTCTGCAGTTCAGTATTCAGCTGAAGACTCAGCGGGACTCCTGTAGCTTCCGCGGCTCCTTTTGTTGTCAGCTACTTCCTTTCGGGTGCTCTGTCCCACAAATCCCAACTATCTAAGCAGCCATGAAATTTTGTTTTCTGTGAATTATGAGACTGTTGCTCTTTGTTTGGTTTCTACTTCTCTGTGCTATGATTTGGAAAGTGCCCCCCGGATTGAAAGCTCAGGAGACTGTGGAATTTGCCTCCTGTGTTTCACCTCCTACGAGCTAACTGGTATCTAAAGTCCAGAAGCAGTTGTTCCATATTGTCTCCTCATGAGGGTAAATTAAATACCTATAATTACTGTCATGGCTGCAAGTGGAAGTTAGTCCTTCCTTTTATTTTAAAAACAACTTTCAACCTATGAATTCACCTTGCCATGCTATCCATTGAATTTTGGTACTCTACCTGTGCTTGTATTTTTGTGAATATCTTCATGCTCCCTTCTTGTCCTAACAGAGGGACAGAGATGGTTGGACACAGCAATAGAAGGGCTCACTGATACACATACACCAAGAGAGTTTCCTGCCCCCTTCCTATGGGTAATGTTTTTCTGTCATAGTGCCAGAGGAATTGCCAGAGCTTGGATTTCTGCTAGAATTCCAAGTGAGAGGTGAAAGTGCTGGCCAAGAATATCAACTTGGCAAACATTAGTATATCCCTGGGGATATTTGAAGTCACTTGTCACCCTTCTTTGCCTCTATTACTTCCTGTTGACCTGTCATTGTGTAGACCGTAGTCAACTCTGTTCTAGCCACCACCTCTTGCCTTGATATTCTTACCTATTCGCCGAAACTTGAAATACTCTGCTCTGGTTGCAAAAACCTTCACAGTTAGCAGGACTTAAAACTCTGGAAAAGGTGACACATTGAATTGGCGTCTCATTGAGGTATAAATAACCCCAGGTATTTTCATGAGGACAAAGTTCTGTGGAGAAGGATGGTGATAAGCTGAGAGTATTGTAGGGAGGCAGTGATGGGTTAAAGGTGGGAATGAAGGAAGAGATGCTGTGGTTGGCAAAGATAAACTGTGTGGATGTCACCCACTGGCTCCCCAGAGTTTGTTTTCTGAGTGTGAAGAAAGCAGTAGAAATGTTTGACAAGCGATGTTCCTGTTGCCCACCCATTTCTGGTGAACAAACTCAGACAACTGAGTGAGTCTGTAAGAGAAAATATCTTCTCTACTTCCAGGGCTCTCATTTGGCTGGTGTAGATTAGCAAAGAAAGTATTGCCAGAGGAAATGATGCCCTGACTTAGTGCACCAGTTGGTGACAGCTCCGGGTCTTCCAAGATCCACCCCATCAGCTCTCCTGCTGCAGTCTCTTTAAAAGTCTGTGCATGGCCTCCAGCAAGTCAGCAGCAATGATTTTTAGAGTTAAACTATGTGCAGCCTAGTTTTATCTATAAAGGTAAAAATCTTTATATGTATTAATAATAGATCTTTACATTTATTGAGTTGTTTTCTCCTTGGCAATTCCTTTTTGCCCTCTAGCTTTCCTCTTCAAACTGGACCCCAAAACATCTTACCTTGGATACAGGTTATTATAAGCAGAAGGGAAAAACAAAACAATCCATTTTTTAACTTTTGAGGTCCAAATGCTTGTTTTGATTTTTAAGAACCTCGACTTTTGATCTACAAAGTCTGAGTCCTGAAACCTTCTTGCAAGACTTTCTTTCCAGTAAATATCACTTAAGTTCTATATTCCCAAACTTCCATGAGTAGATAAAGATTATCAAGGATGGGGGAGGGAGAAGAAGGTCAGAAAAGGTGAATGAGTGTAGGTGCTCATGGGATTTCCCCAGAAGGGCCCTGTGTCCTGTCCCAGCCCTGTTGAATCCTGGAGGTGGGCGGAGGGATCTGAGAACAGAGAGGACCTGTGCTATCTTTACTGTTGATAGTTTCTAGTTCCTCCAAATGACAAATATCAAAGTATAGTTTTCACCAAACTGAAAGCATGACTTTCACATAAATATATAGTGAGCATGGGAAAAAGGTAATTTATTTGATGAAGGAAACAACTGGATGGTAAAGCTAGTTCAAAGAAAAATGTAAGAAAGCATTATGTAACTGAATAATGTATTCTTACAAGGTAATACAATTGTACACTTTAGGATTATCTGTTCTATTGATAGAAATAATTTGTGAGCCTACTGGACAAAGATAAAGTGCAACTTACCAATTTTCTATAAGAAAAGCCTGAGCCTTAATTAATAGTAAGTAGTAAGTCAACAAAGTTGTCTTCCCCTGTTTTATGAATTCTCAATTGAAAGGTGATTTTGACCCTGGGAAGATGAAAATTAGTTCTTAGTGGGCAAAAAAAAATCTTACGTATTACAATGGTTTGTGCCTTCCAAAGCTCAGCCCTACCCAAAAGTATCCTATTGCTGACTATTTTTCTCTCATTAGGGTAAATGAAACCAATTAATCAACCAAGTGATTATTCATTAAATCAATTAGACTAAATTAATTCATTAAAATCAAGATGGAATGTAATTCCGTTTTTCTCTGAGAGACGGGTCATAAAAAACAGATAAGAAACTCTGCCCTACAGCATCAAATGACCTGTAAGAGGGCCTGTTAGATGATGTCCATAATTTTAAAGAACACTCATCCATGTTTTCACCTTATTTTCAGGTAGTAAATAATTTTTCTTAAACTAGCAAGCTGTGGAGTAGAAATGGCTGTGTGGGATGTCTAGATAGAGAGGGTTGAAAGCATGAACTTCAGAGTCCCCAGAAAGGTGTGGGAACAGAAACACACCTGCTGTGGAATCTGAAGACTCCAGGATTCGGCTGAGACAGTCAGGGCTGGTGTACAGCAGAGGCTGGAAGTGAGGGGTGCTCTGGCAGCAGCCACCGTCAGCCCGACAGGTGCCAGAGCAGGCAGGTCCTGCCGGGTGCCCAGCGTTCTCACACCATTTTGGACTCCACTGTACCCACAGAGGTAGGAGCAGAACTGGCTGTGAACTGAATCTGATTATGTTTTCACCAGTCAGCACACTGGGGACTCAAATAGAAATTAAGTTCAGATAAAGGAAAATATAACACATCACATGTATGATAACCCCTCACTTGTGGCATGAGATTTTGCCCACTAATGTGCTGGTGAGGAGAAGGAGAAGAATACCCAGTGATGTGGTGGGGACAGAGTGCTGGACCCCCAGGTGCCCCTTGGGAATCTGAAACAGCTGCTGAGCAGACCCATAAAGGAGCATGCCCTGGGTCTAGGCCAGCTTTTTCTATGGCAATTCTTACATATGCTGTGATATGGGTGCACAGGGATTGTTAACTTCTTTGGTCAAAAGCCCCAAATTCCAGTGTCAAATTAGAGATGGTGGTCTTTTTCCAGAAAGTTCTGCCCCTGACTCTTCCCTTTTGCTCATCCTGCTACCTTTCCAGGTGGTAAAAATCCTGTTGGAATTTAAGTGTTTAGCATTTTCCTTTCAGAGCTTCCTGAATCCCAGAAAAAGAGCCCTGAGCATGTGAATTGAAGTGCTTGTGAACATTTCTGGCAAAAGTTTACTGCCAAATAAGATACCAGTTCTGTGGGCTGAGTTAACCAGCTCTGCATAGATAGAATTATGGCCACAGCCTGTGTCAGCCACTGCTGCCCCATTTCTTGCCCCCAATAAATTTCACTGGAGTCTTTTTAGTGTCAAAATATAGTTTCAGAAAGTTGAAACCCAATTCTCATAAAATATAGAATGGCCCTGTGGCAAAAATTTCTACAACTCATTAATGGATAAGCCAGTAAGATGGTAAAGCTGTTGCAGGAGGATTTGAGGAACAGGGGTATTTATTTACAAGCATTTAAACAATGATAAAACAAATTACTAGTTTAGATACAAAACCCATTAATGTCCCACAGGGCAAATAAAGCCCAAATCTTTGGGATTATTTTATATACTAGTTAGAAATCATTAGTGTTTCTCCTGGACAGAAGTTATGAGACTTCACAGAATCTAATTACTAGGTAGCAAAGTTAAACATAGTATTTTCTAGATAATTAAATAATCTTTTGTCAGGCCTATAAAGCCATGCCCTAGTGTGGCGTTGAAAGGCTGTCTCTGCCTTATATCCAAGTTTGGGATAATATATCTTCACAGAAGCTCTTTGAAATACTGGTGACCGTGTCTAGAACTATATCTCTGAGCTATAAATGCTGCTATATCAGTGCTTCTGGACATAAATATATATATATATATCATAATTTAAGAAAACACACAGAACATTACAGGGGGGCTCTGGATTGGAGAGGAAGAGGGGACAAACTGGGAAATACAGCAAATGAATGGCATTTTGTGTCATTGAGCTTTATGTAAGTATTACTTTGGATTTAACGAGAGGTGTTTAGCTCAGTTTGGGTTAAAAAGGAAAACAGAGCAAAGAAAACAGGTTGTTTGAATCTGGTTCGGCCTCTGACTAAATATGTAAAATTGCTGTTGGTGGCAGCTTGTCTCCAAAGTGAACTCTGCCTCTGCTTGAACGCCGTCTGCAGCTCCTCCCAGTGTGGCACGGACTGGCCCGGGGCGCCCCTTTAACCAGTGGAATGTGGGAGAGGTGACACTGTCTGAGCCTTAGGAAGATATGACAGCCTCTGGTTTTGTGGTCCTGGAAGCCAGTCTGCATTTAAGGAGTTTGACTGTCCTGCCAGAGAGAGAGAGGCCACGGAGAGGAGCCCCAGAGGGAGAGGGGCGGGGCGCTGAGCGTTCTGAGGGGCCCGCACGTGAGTGACGATGCCATCGTGGGCGCCCCAGCCTGGTCGGGCCTCAGAGGACCCCGGGCCCCTTCGTCGGGCAAGGAGACCCCAAGGGAGAGCAGCAGAAGTGCGTGCTGAGTCCTTCAACCCAAAGAATTGTGACAGATACTACATTGTTGCAAGAATGCGTTGTTTTCAGTTCTTTTGTTACCTCAGATTCCTAAGACCTTGTTCCCAGCAAAGCCTTCTGGGACTCCCTCCAGCTCGACTGCTCCGACCCTTCCTCTGAGGGACACGAGAACAGGCACCCAGTGTTCGCTGAGTGAAGGAAGCATTTTGCTGTGTTTGTTACACTCATCTGTGGCAGTAAACTCTTGGAAAACAAAATGAAGAATTTTACTAAGTTTCTCTTTACCCAAAAGGGAAATTGCAGCCCAGCTTATAGGTTCCTTTATAAAAAACCCAAGTCTGCTAAATACCCTAATATTTCCCTCATGTTTCTTGGTTTGAATTTTTCTTTTCTGTCAAGGCTTTGTTGAAACCCCACCACCTCACTCTCCCCTCCTCCCCCCCTGAAGTAGTGCCCCGGCCACTTTCTAGTTCCTTACTGAGCTTTGTTCTGCTTCATAGCTGGTCACTGCCCAACATATTACCCTTTATTTTTCTATCTCCCTAGAGTGTTAGCTTCCTGAAGACAAGGGTTTGGTCTTTCCTGCTCATGTAACCTCTCCAGCCCCTAGAACATTGCTCGGAACATATTTGCTAGTCAGGGAATGTTTGTTGAATTGACTAATAAATCACTACTTTTTCCCACCTTGGAAAAGAAAGACCATAAACTTGTTGGACCTTGGGAGTTTCAAGAGGAAAATCCTGTGATGTCCCAAAGGAAAGAGCTTTGTGCCTCTATTGGCTGCCCTAATGGAGGCACAGGGATGGGGGAGAATTTCTTTTTTTTGCCCAGAGAAAATACAACAGAGAAATGCCTGGGTGCTATGGAAATGCAGAGGAATTTAGGAATAAACCTCTGTGGTGGTGAAACTTTGGAACTAAATGCCTTAAAAGCAAGCAGACAAAAAGCCATTTAATAAAAGCTAAAGATGTCATTGCCAAGCAAAGACAGACTGAGTGAGAGGTCCCCCATGGTGAAGGGAAAGCTAATGAGAAAAGAAGAGTTTTGGTGGGGAATTGAAACTTAATGGCAATGATGAAAAATTGTGGCATATTCTCTTCAAAAGAAGCCAGGGATGCACAATTTCTTGAGTTACTGTAAAGCTGTACAAATCATTGGATGAAGATGCCTCAGGGAAGAATCCTGAGTGATATTTGGTGAGAGAAAGAGAGGCTCTACATGACCAAATAGGTCTTTTCCATCTCTGTGTGGGGAGTTTTATTGCTGGGAGCTCGGAGCAAGCCTGAAAATGGAAGAATTACTTGAGGATGAGATTTACGATGGTCACAAAATATTTGTCTTCTAAGGAAACCTGGTTAAAAACAAGGTTTACAAGATTTTAAACAGAAACATACTTTATTTTAAAAAGTACAATAGTCTCATGATTGTTTTAAAATATTTGAGCCTACCCTAAGGTAAACCATTCCCTTCATAAATCTTGTCTACACAGTAGCTTTTGAATGCAGAAGAACTAACCTTTGAAATCGTGTAATCCAATGTGAAATAAAACCAAACCCTCTTTCCTTTGAATTATTCAGAGAAGCTAATTTTAGTATTTACTGATGTTGTACAGGCGGGAGGTTTTCAAGCTCCTCAAGATGTTATCAATAAAGAAACATCAGTACCCAGTACAGCTTCAGATGTGGTTCTTGGTTTTCTTGAAACATTCTAAAACATCCAACCTCAAGCTGTTTCTTTCTGTCCACTGCTTGTACTGTGTTAGTGACTCAGTTTATGTTTTATGAGCCAGCTGCAGATCCCACGGTGCCCCTGCTCTGTCTCACTTTAGAGTCTTTTCTTGAGACCTAGGAGAAAGGCAGGAGAAGATTTCACCAGGTCTGAACTAGGGACTGTTTTGAATCATGGGGCTTAAGGAGTGAGAATGGAAGGTCATGGAACAACACCTAAGCAGGCAGCTGTTGTGAAAGAGATGCCAACCCAGCATCAACTCGGTTCTGAGTTGCATCTTCTTAGTTCTCAACACTTTTAATCTTAAAAGGGCTTCAGAAATCACTCTATCTCCATTCTGATAGACAATGACAAACACAGAAATAATATCGGATTTTAGAAGAAACCTTTTAAAATGGTCTAACTGTATGGATAAGGACACTAAGGCTGGTAGAAGTGAAGCAAGTTGTCTAATGACCCAGAATGAATTGATGGTAGAATTTCAATAAAGGAGTGAATGATGTTCAAGTAACACTTAACGAAATATTTTGGTGCAGGGAAATCATGGGCAGTTTTCATGTCATGGCCTTATATACTCCTGTATGTTTGCCTAACTGCAAAATGTTTTATAGAATGAAAAATTTAGGGACTTTCGAACCACTAGGATTTTTTACTCTGAGTCCAGATGAGAGATCTAAAGGAACCCCTGTGCATATAGAAACTAGTACAGGATGTCTCTTTTATAATTAATTTTGTTATTGTGATAAATATATGCACATAATTAACAATTAAATATTCTCTGCCTTACTTGATTACCACCATGCCGTTTTTATTCCTAAAGAAACCACTTTTCTTTTATTTATTCTGGTATTTATACCCAAATTACCGTATAATATGCTATCTTATAGAAGCAGTGAGATAGAGTTATTCTCATTGATTATGGACATTATTTATTTACTTTCTATTATGGCAGCAGAGGATTTAGCTCAGTCCAAATGTTACTTGTACTAGAACCTGAGAAGGAATTTTTCTCAAGCCCTCATGAGTGTGGACTTAGAATCAAATTTTATTGATTTTGAAAAATCAGTGACATTTCTTGCAACCAAGTGTTGTAAGGCAGGTTCATATTTGTTCTCCACAGCATGCACAGAATGGAGTCCTTTACAGATCTAGTCATTTATGGACCAAGTCTTTTGAGATATGTATTATTATTCTTATTTTCCAACATTCTATAATGAGGCCTAGTGAGCCTAAGTCCTGGGTTATATAATAAGTAATTGGCAAAGTCAGGATTTAAACTCGGATCTCTTTGATTCCAAAGACCACCTTTTTCCTAATGCTTCATTCAGTCCCTGAAAGGAAGTTTCCCTCAAACAGAGCTCCCTTTGTACTCTTTGGGCATCACGGCTGCTGTGGCTGCTGTTACCATCTTCTTGCACTGGAAACCTCGGAAAAGAGAATTCTGTGGGTCTGGAGGAGAGATGCAGTGTCGTCTCAATAATTCATTGCATGAAGAGGTAAGAGTGGAGTAGAAGAGGATGCCTGAGGGGAGCCAGGGGCCAGGCTCCCATTGGCTTTGTGAGAGAAGAGGGCAAGGCTGAGGGTAGTAGGCAAGCAGATCTCAAACAACAGTTTCTTCCCTCCTAAGGCCCCTTTGAATACAGCTGGGTGGGGACAACTTGGGCTACTGGCAGAAAACAATTCTTTGCATGTTGCCTTGTACCTTCAGTACCTAGTTTGACAAAGTGCTGTGATGAGCTAGGATATTGCTGAATATCACTGGAAGAATGAAAGTGATTTCTACTCTTCCTTCTCACCTAGACTAGGAGGAAGATGGCTCTTACCTAAGCACGTGATTGTATTCTTAAAAAGAGTAATTTCAAAGTTTTGACAGCATCTTTGGTCAAAAAAGGGAAGGATTGTTTTGAGGTGTTTCTCTCAGTGATAGGGGAGGGGACGGGGCAAGGGCGCATCAAGAGGCAAGATGCTTCATGTCTTAACGTGGGAGGCACAGAAAGGGGAGCTCTGGGAAGACAGACAAGCTGCCGGTACCAAGTCTTCTTCTAAAAGCCCTGGAAAATGAAATTCACATGAAAATGAGCAGCAGAACAATAATGAGGGAAAATCCCATATGCGGATATTCAAGGAGAAAAGAGAATAAGGAACAGAGTAACATCCTACGGACGATGAAAGCCTGCTGGGAAGATAGACTGCATTACAGAGCTTAATCTCTTCGTATTAAAGACAGGGAAAGAGAGAATTGGAGAAGTTTGGGAAATAGTTGGACAACTGAACAGTGACAGAACTGTTTTGGGTGTTTTGGGGCCCATCAGGACTTTTTGGGTCACTTCATCTGCTGAAACTTAAAAAACAAAGAAGATGTGCCCTTAGAACAAGCAATCTTTTATGAAGGGAGCCCATAATTTTACAGATTTAATTTAATGGCTATGTATTAATCGGGCATGTTGATATTTCATCCTGATCCCCTTAAAGGTAGGTAGATTTGTGAAGTCAGATAGGGTGGTAGGAAATCGTCAAGAAAAATGGAAGATTATACCTTCTCAGAATTTTGTGTGAGGTTAAATTTGTGTGTGTGAGTGTGTGTGTGACAGAGATTGAGAAGGAGCAGAGAAGAGAGAAGAGGAAAGAGAAGGGGAGGGAAAAGGAGGGGGGGGGATACCAAGAAGGAAGGAGGATGTTAAGAATGAGCTCTGGCTTCCCCCCAAATGCTAGAACTAGGTTAAGCCCCCTCTCTTGTGAATGCATCAGTGTGGGAAAGAACGTGTGCTTCCTTTTGGTCTCAGCTTGGTCTTTACATTGCCTCCTCAAGGTGCTGACTTGGTCACGTAGGAAGTCTCCCCACTGTGTCCCCATCACCCAGTAATCTCTATTCAGGTAGAAGATGGGACAAGGAGGAGGCCCAGAGAATCTTCATTTCCAGCTGAACCCTTAGTGGGGATGGATGGGTGGCCCTGTAAGGGCAGCGACGGGAAGGTCAGCCCAGGGCTGGGTCTGCTTCCACGTGGCTCCTACTTTGCTCCAGAAGATGATTCCCCTCGAGAATTCAAGTTTCTCCTTTTTTATTTTCCCTATTATTTCCTGTATATATTTCCCTGTTATTCTGCCTACTTCTTCTCTCTCCTTTATGTGTCATTGATGTTTTCACAATCTCTGTGATTGAACATCTAATTCTGGACTCTTCCTATCTCAAGTTATTCCTGACTGTTTGTTTTCCCAGTGGATGACTCGCATCTGTTTAGTTCCAGGGAGGAAAGAATTCCTTGGGGTATAGTTCAAAGAATTTGGCAGGTTTATAATGGGGTAGAAACACAGGTGAGCATTAAGAAATATTACCCCACCACTCTGACATTATGTAGATAAGTTCTTCACTCCATCACTTCGTTATAAGTGGGTGCTATATACAATCTTGGTAGCCATCTCTCTAAGGAGAAGGTGACAGCATAACCTTGATAGAACTGAAAATGGACCTAGGGAAATGAAGGAAGCCAAAAACTATATAACAAGGAGGCGTACCTGGGAACATTCCCCATGTAGGTGCAATAAGCTTGCTGTGTGAGCACAAGAGGTCCAAATTTATGATGTTGACAGAACCTACATCTTGACCTCTGAGGCTAACCTGTTTGGGTTACTACAGAATTTGAAAATTTAAGTCATCCTAAGCTGGTACACTCTGGCTGGTGGCCAAGATCAGGTCCAAAGTCCAGACCTCCCAGTGACTGAGTACAGAAAACTGTTAATGTTTTGGAAGTGTTTCAAATCTTTCAGGTCATTTGGAGATCATTAGGCATTCTAAAAAAGGTAATTCACTAAAACAAATTGTAATTGTATGAAAAAGCTAATGCAACTCTCCAAGTCAGTTGTTTAATTCTTATTCCCTTACAGGCTCAGGGCACCACAGTTGGCATTCATCTCTTCCCACCAGTTCTCACGTTGCTCTGAGTGCTAGTCTGTTATAACACTTGGACCAATCTGCCTTGTGTTAAAGTTGTTTGGCACTAAAGTGAAACAAGACTGTGTCATGAGGGCATGATAGGAAGCAGGCTGAGTTGGAGGTCCATGTGGGACCAATGCCCCTGTAGGAGCTAGTGGGACAAGAAAGGACTTCCAAGTCTAGGCAGGAAGAACAAGAAAGAGAAGTCAGACACTAATGTTTCAACTCTCCAGATGAAGTTGGGTTTTCAGAGAGATGATGGTTTGGCTGAGGTTGAATTAAGAAATAATTGGTAGGAGTTTCAAGACTCATGGCACACAGTGGAATCCCCAAAGGCTGGGAATCTAACAGAGAACACATCTCAGGGCTTATCATGTTCCTTCTAGAAAACCATGAAGAGGTTTCTATATCATAGACATTTAGTTCTGATACTTTGGGGGAATTCCCCCAAAATGTTTCTGGATTGATTTAAGGCAGGTTCCCAATCTTATTGCTGTTTACATTTTGGATCTAAAATGTCTTTGTTGTTGAAGGCTGATCTAAGCCCTGTAAAATGGTTAGAGGATCCCAGGCCTCTGCTCACTGGTTGCCAATAGCATCTCCCTGCTGAGCTGGGCAACTGTTCTTCCCTCCTCCTGGGAGCCCTTGAGACCCAAGTGAGGTTGAGGACTCTGGGGGACTGTAACTGTGAAAGCCAAGGGTCTTTGGGCAGGAGTGCACCTCCTTTTTTATACTTTATCATCTGGGGAATAAAGCAAGTTGTGGTACCCCTGTGTTTTTCAGAAGGGAGAATTCTAAAGGAATTCTGCAGAGCAGTAACTTCTATTCTGTTCAAGGAATACTGCAGAGTCCAGTAACTTCATCTTCCCTCCTTGATCTAGAATCAAATTTGAACCTGTTGGGTCTGCCCAGCAGGGCAACTCTCAGTGACAGATGCCAGCTTGTTCTTCTAATTCCCTTTCCCTCTGGGGATCCTGTACTGGACTGAGCGCTTTCTGTTATTCCCCCTCTTCTACATCTCAAGAAACCTTGATTCTCAAGTTTTAGGGGATTGCAGGACAGGAAGAGAAGTTCCCTGAGGAAAACCTTTTTCTGGTTTTTGTTCTCAAATCACAGAACAGACTATGCTGTGTTCTCTTGAAAGAAGGGAGAAATATTTCCCAAGTCAAGAGGGCAATAGAGATGTGTGGTTTTTACAGAGACGTCCTTTTCCCTATCAGTGCCCTCAAGGAGGTCACAGAATCTCAGAAAGGAGGTATACCGGGTGTCCCTAAGGATGTTTAGATGTTACACACCAAGACTCCTGCCTTGGCAGTGATTTTCATGCCCATGCTTGATCCATGAGGATAATGCCACCATTTCCACAACTATAGACATGTGACTGTCAGGTACAGATTACATATTGGCTACAATGGTATCTCCCATCTTGCATGCCCATCTACAGTGCAACCTTGCCTACCCCCCATCAGAAGGTGGGGCCCATTTCCTCTCCCCTTGAATCTTGACTGGCTGTAAGACTCTCTTGAAACCAACAGAATGTGGCAGAAGAGCTGCTGCCTGACATCCAGAGTTAGATTAGAGTAGTCTGTGCAATTTCTACCTGATTCTCTTGGGACATTTTCTCACTGAGAAGCCACATCTGGAAAGCCAATGACCCTGAGATTTCCGTACCGGGGAAGACACTTTGCACACGTTCTGGCTGACAGCTCCTGCTGAGCTCCAGGCGGAAGCCAGCCACATGCTGCAGCATCTGCGTAACGAGCCCAGTGGAGTCTCCCGATACCCAGAGCCCAAGTCAGCACGTGACCACAGCCGTGGGAGGGAGGGAGCAAGAATGGCCCGGCCCAGCCCTTGCCCAATTCCTGAACCTTGGAATCACGAGCAACAGAAAATGGTTGTTTTAAGCCACTAAGTTTTGGAATAATTTGTTAAACAGCAATAGTAATTAGAACAACTTCCCTGAATTTCCAGGTCTCTTCAACAAGCCTAGGGCTTCCTCATGGCACTGGGAAGGGCAGGCACCTCACTATAACCCTGTCAGAGAGAGGTCCTGAGTCAAATTGATCTGATTTTACTTTTGATATAATAATATGACTCATCCTGAATACGTGAGCTTGAGAAGGAGAATTGATACTTGGTATACTTAACTGCCCAACTGTCTTTTCCTTTAAAATGAGTTCTTCCTCAGATTTTCATCTTTTCTGTGAATAGGCTGCTGGGAGGCCCACCTGGGATCCTCATCAGACCAAGCAGATGTGTCTGAAACCTGTGGTCAGCACCACTGCGACTTCTTCTGGAACCTGGGTGGAGAGAGCACTCCCTCTAATGCATCATTGGCAGAGTTAGTCCAGCTTGGGACACCACCAGAACCCAAGGGCCCTTTGGGTCATGAACTAAGCCACTTCAGGAACCCTGGCCATCACTGCCTTGTCCACTGCTGTATACCCTGCCCTGATATGAATTCCTAACCCATACCAGTTTCTTAGTAAATATTAGTTGAATGCGTGAACTAATGTTGAGAAAAAGGGCAGAAAACATGGAATAAGGAACTTGGTTAAATTTAGGATTTAGAGTGGGGGCAGGAGAGTTAAATTTAGAAATGCTATGTATTTTTACTTGCGATTGCCTTAGCACAAGTTAAAGCTTTCATCTTTGTGCTTCAACCTAGAGGAACTCCAGTCTTCATCTGAAAGAGAAAAGTGAATTCAGCCTTTAGGATTAGTCATCAGCTGAGTGATCCAGAAATTACTTCAGATTTCTATTTCTATTTCTATTTCTCCCTGCTTAAAACTGATTGCTTTAACAAGTCCTTTCAGCTGAAAGATCCCATTTCCCTTTAGAAGTTGCTCAAGGTCTTTATTTATTACCAAGCTTAATTTAAAAAATAATACCTCAGACTTCTGAAGTGTTCTGGTTTCTACCTGTATGAAGTTTAAATGAAATATTTAATTTTTTCACTCTATAATTTTCCTTCTTATCTAATAAGTCTGGGGCAACCATATGCTGCATTCAGATCAGATTTCTTTCAAAGAATCTAAGTTGATTCTACATCTTGAGATAAAAGTGAGTATTTATACAAGGGATTATCAACTCAGTTTGTTCAGAGCTTTCTGTATTATTCTGGACAAACTTTTTACAATCATGACTTTCATCATGTCTGTTCTTGTCAAAAACAGGAAATGAATTCCTACTATTGTCTCTTTATGCTCAATATGAAAGTGAATAAAGTAAATCAAGGACACATTTAAGATAATCCTACAGGGAGGCCCTCTTAGCATTTGAATGATAGTTTCTGCATTCTTGATATATTGGGTGAGAATGTGGTAATAATACCTCCCTCATAAGGTTGTGGATATTTGTGTATAGAAGTTAATTTTTTGATACTCTCTTGCCAGTGTGCCAGATAAATTGTATTTTTGTCCTGTGACTTCCTTGAATGTTCCTGTCCTCCTTGGCTTTACTCTATGCATTTATAACCAACATTGCCTACTTCTGCACTTTATTAAGTACCATTTTGTATTTCTTGTTATTATTTTAAATTTGTTCATCTTGTTTTGCAATAATACTGTTTTGTATATGGAGACTACTTCTGTTCTTCAGGGTGGCTAGCCCAGTGATGAACAATGTCAGGCTTCGATAAATACTTGCTGTTTTGTTTCACCATCTTGTTTTCAAACCTGTGGGCTTGAAATCAAAAGATAATCCTGAATTAATAAGCACCCCTGATGACTTATTCTGTCCCTCTTTTGGTTTGGCAAGCCTGGGCAAGGGTGTGCCTTGTCTCATAGCTCCTAGACACATCTTAAGGAGAGGACATTTTCTGGTGGAGCCATTGATATGTTTCTCAAAACAAATAGAATTTTCATTAGCAGAGAGTTTATTAAATGAACATGTCCCCATGTTTTGAAGAAAGCTGGGGAGACATATGAGCTAACTCTCTTCATTAGTAACAGGACCTCTGATGCCTGAAGGGAGGATCCAGAGCCATCAGCCTGACCGAAGTGCTGGAAGTCGGCTCCAGAGCAAGGAGTTGGGAAGGAAATGTGGGCATGGGGCAGCCAGACCCATCTCCAGATGATGAGACTTCTGAAGGAAGCGTGTGGTGAATTCAAGCACATCCTGGAATAATCTGTTTTAAGGGACGGACCTTCCACTTGCTGTCTGATGGCAGGGACTGTCTCAGGAGGAACAGTCTTGGGGACGTGGTGGCCATGCTGTGTAGTGAAATCAAGGCCCTTATCCTGTATCTACCCATGGGCTCTCCTCCTGGGAGCCTGGAGCCGGGGGAAGTACAGCAGGGTGGTCCCTGGCATGGAGTTTGGGGTCACGCCCACTTGGGCTAGATGTTTTGTTTTCCTGTTTCCTACCTGAGTGACTTCAGGGACTTTGTTTAATCTCACTACACCTTAGTTTTCCCAGCTGTCATATTGGGTCTATAGTACCTGCCTCAGAGGATTGTTGGGATGATTGATTAGACTAATGTATACAAAGCCTTTCTGAGGGTTCTTGGAAATGAACAGTAGTATCAGAATCCTTATGTCTACTTCAAGCCCTGCTCCAGAGGCCCAACTGAGTTTTCTCATGCAAAGTCTCCAGACCAAAGGCTCTGCATAGAAGCTGTAAAAGCCACTAGGTCAGATGCTGGGCAGAGCTGCCTCTGGTGAGTAAAGCAGAGACCTGTGAAGCAGAGACAAAAGAAAATAAGCCGTTTCTCTTGGGAGCAGAGAGATTTCCTCCCTCTGCAGGAAAGAAGTGGCTCCCTGGGCCTCTGCAAATAAGCCATGGTCCAAAGAGGCTTCAGACCAAAGGACATTGTTTGGCTCCTATCCCCTACTTTTCTTTGGGGGCTGACTGAGACCTCACAGGAAGGACTAGAAGAGGTTCTGTTTATGTGGCAAATCTACTTATAGACCATGCTTTTATTTCAATTTCTCATTCAGACTTCATTACCAAAGATGCATGCATGGAAATAAGCATTTGGTCTCTACAGTTGGGAGCGTTTAGTCAATGAAGCAGTTGGCCAGACCAGATATAATTACCTGGAGGAGCATTCCTCCTCTTCTTCCTTCCAAAAGAGTTTAGCAGGACAAGATGGTGTCACCCTTCTCTTTGGATTTCAAATAAAGCTCTCTGTTTTCCTCTTCATTATGAGTATAGGGCATATGGGCCTACAGGGTGCCAGGTGCACTTACTGGGAGATACTGGTAGGGCTGGGTGATGGGTAGACCAAGCCCTCAAGGAGTCCAGCAGTTTCTACTGGTTTATGCAGGACACTGGAAAAAAGAAAAGCACTGGCTTTCTGTCTATGCAGACACCCTGTCTCTGGTGAGTGTCCCCTATGGAGTAGCAGGCAGGGTGAGACCACTAAGATGTTGGCTTCTTTTGAAAACGAAGAAGGCACTATTAAAGCAGGATGACTTCAGATGAGAAGATATGGGGAGGGAAATGGGGCTGATGGAGGCTATGGGTCATTCTGTGAGCTCTGGAGGTCCTATCAAGGCATTCTGGAAAATGTTTTATCATGCTCCATGAAGGCATCATCAGTTATGGATTGCTGCTTTTGCTTGGGTGGAGACAACTCCCTGTTTTCTGGGAAAGCCTGGTTGTCTCTTTGCTCTCCTGTCTCCTTACTAACTCCACAAGCTTGTGAGGGTCCTTATGTAGCTCTGCCCCAGGTGTTCAGTGTCTATAAGAGGTGTTGGGGTAGGGCACCTCAGAAGGCACTTATGAAGGAAGTAAAACTCTCCAGGACATGCAGGGGGAACCTGGGGCTTCCATAACTGGGTCACAGGTTGTGGAGCATCTTGCTTTCTCTGACTCAGCTCAAGCTGCTCTTCTATCTAAAACATAGGCGGTGACCTATTGATTGTTGAGATATGTTTTAAAAAGCATCTGAAATCAGGCAGTTAGTTCCTGCTTAATGCAGAATAAGTGAGGGCCACTGATTCTCTAATTGATCAGTTGGTTCATTGTTTTACTTGCATGGCTCGATGTGGACTCAGGCCAATGGGAGAAATAAAGGAGAAAAAGAAGTTGAGAAAGTGGAGCCGGAGATTTATTAGCCCCACAAAGAAATACATTGTTCACCCATTCATTTCCCAGTAATTGCTTGTTTATTAAGGTGGCCACTCAAAGAGAAAGCCAACAGCAGAGATTGTCAATAATAAAGAGGGGTTATGTGTTTACTGTAAGTAGATGGTGCTGTGCTTCAGATACTAGAGCTCCCAGCTCATAAAGAGGTACGGTGAGAGTTCTGAGGCTATAAAAATAAATATGGGATATTGTCCATCATGAAAGGGAATTTCACAAAGCCTATGAGCTGCCAGAGAAGGCTTCTCTGGGTAAAGTGAGTTACTGAATGTAATTAAGATTTCTCTTTGAAGCTGTATCCTTGGGAGACAGCATGTTGCATTGCAAAGAAGACAGGTTTTTAAGTCAGTCATGTGTCAGACACAAGTTTATCATGTATGAACTCCATTAATAACTGTATAACCTCGGGTTTGTTTCTTAGCTTCTCTGATCATCCTTCTCTGAGAGGTAAAACAACATGCACATTAAGAGTGTAGACTTTGTAGCTAGGATAACTGGGTAGGAATTGCAGCTCTGCCGCTTTCTAGCTGAGGAGTCTTGGACAAGTTAGATTAGTTGACAGTGTGTAGCAGAACTGGCAGATGCCTGGACCCAGATCATCCTTGCCCATCTGAGTTTACTTGCTTCCCATGCTGACAGCTTCCCATCTCAAGCACCTGCTCTCTCTTCTCTGGAAGGCTGAAGGCTCTCTCTTGACAGCAGGTAGCTTGCTTCCATGCACAGGCAAGGTCTGGCCTCATTGGGGTTGACAGACACCCCTGAGGTGACCTTCAAGCAATGGGAATGGGATTCCTGGGTAAATATCTTAGTGGAACAATTCTAAGAGCTTCTTACCAGTTCCTTCCTAATGTCACCAGGAGGATTGAGCCTACTTGCCCACACTGACATGTCCTTTATCGAGCCGTCTCCCTTTCAGTCATTCACTTGTTGACCCCCCTAAAATTGACAAACTGCAGCCAAGCGTTTGTCTGAGGGGCTGATTTAGGGGGAACCCAAATTCGGACATACTAGTATCTACTCTAAATAAGTTAAGGCACTTTATAAGAGCTTTATAAGTTACCTGGCACATGGTAAATAGTACATGTTAGCAGTTTTATCAGCTCTACTTCGAAGATTTGGAAAATGAAGTCAAAGTTTAAAACTTTACCTCTCTACCTACTAATGGCAACCAGGAGCTCAGTACCCTCTGTCCTCAGTGGTTTACCTCTGAATCTGTCTTTATTCTGACATGGTCCACTTCTCCTCTTTCTTCCCCAAACTTATCGATGTTCTTGGTCATCTGAATTCCTGATCTGTATATCACCAGATATAACAACGTGGTGGTTGTGTTAAGCCCTGAAAATTTTAAGGCTTTATTGAGGTATAACTGGTGTGATAACAGCACATGTTTAAAATAATTGATCGATAAGGTTTGATGTAGGTATATACCCATGAAACCATCAGTGCAACCAAGATAGTGGACATATCTGTCGCTGCCATGTTTCCTCCTGCTCCTTTGTGAGCCCCCTTCCTGCCCCTGCCCTCCCACGATGGCAACCACAGATCTGCTTCCTGTCACTAAAGATTAACTTGCATCTTCTAAAGTTTTGAATAGACATAAAGAGAAATACACTCTTTTTACATCTGGTTTCTTTCACTCAGTGTCATTATTTGAAATTCATCCATGTTGCAATTTGTTGTTTTTTATTTTTGAGTAGTATTCTGTATTATGAATATATCACAGTTTTATTCACCTGTTGATTCATTTAGGTTGTTTCCAATTTTGGTTATTACAGAGAAAGCTGCTATGATCACTTCTGTTTAAGTCCTTGTGTGGACATGTATTTTCCTTTTTCATAACTAAAATACCTAGGAGAGGAATAGCTGGGTCATATGATAAGTGTACGTTTGACATTTTTAAGAAGCTACCAAATTATTTTTCCAACTGAGTATTTTTAAGAGTTCCAGTTCCTCTGCCTCCTAGCCAACATTTGGTATGTTTGGCCTTGACAATCCTACCTATTCTAATAGGCGAATAGTAGAATCCCATTGTGGTTGTACTTTGCATTTTCCTGATGACTAATGATGCTAAGAATATTTATAGGTGGTTTTTGATAATCCATATATTCTCTCTGGTGAAATGTCTGTTCAAATGTACTTTTTTCCATTTACAGTAGAGATGTTTATTTTCTTATTGTTGAGTTTTGAATACTTGTTATATATTACATACAAGTCCTTTGCAATATAAATGATTTGCAAATAATTCCTCCCGGCCTACAGGTAGAATTTTCATTCTATTAACAGTAGGTTTTGAAGAGCAGAATTTTTATTTCTGAAGAAGTTTAATTCATTTTTTTTCTTTCATGGATCATATGTTTGGTGTCATATCCAATAAATTTTTGCCTAGTGCAAAGTCACAAAGGTTTTTCTCTTTTTTTCACACAAATTTTATATTTTTAGATTTTACATTTACACCTGTGAACAATTTGAGTTAATTTTTGTATATGATGAGAAATACAGACAGAAGTTCTTTATTTGGTTATGGATACCCGACTTTTCAAGGATCATTTTTTCTCCACTGATCTGCTTTTGCAAATTTGTCAAAAACCATTTGTCTGTATATATGTGAATTTATTTGTTTTTTTTCTTCTCTTACATTGATCTATTTTTACCAGGTAGTGTACAGGTTCCAAATTTATTCTTCATTTTCAAACATGTTTTAGCTATTCTAAAGGTTCTTTCCATTTCCATATGAATTTTAGACTCAATTTGCCAATTTCTACAAAAATGTGAGCTGGGATTTTGATTGAATTGTTTTGAACCTATATATTAATTTGAGGATAGTTGACAACAGTGTTGAGACTTCTGATCTCTGAACACTATGTATTTCTGTATTAGGTATTTGTATTTTCTCTCAGCCATATTTTGTAGGTCTGTGTAGAAATCTTTCAAGTATTTTGTCAGATCCAGTTTCATCCTATGTATTTAACACTTTCTGCTGTTGTTTCAAGTGGTGTTTTTTTAACTTTTACTTTCCGGATGCTCATTGTTGGCTACAAACTCCAGGACAATGTTGAACGGAAAGGCTGAGAGAAGTCTCTTGCCATTAAAAATGATGTTAACTGTAAATTGTTCATGGATGTCCCTTATTAGTATGAGAGAGGCCCAATCTATTTTTAGTTTACTGAAAATTTTTATCAATAATTCAGATTGGATTCCACCAAACACTTTTTCTGCATCTGTTGAGATAAGCATATGGTATTCCCTTTTTAGTTTAATATGGTTAATTACATTGATTGCTTTTCTTTTTGTCTGCTTTATTGAGGTGTAACTGACAAATAATTGTAATATAAATTGTACTATGTAATGATTTGGTATATGTGTACACTGTGAAAGGATTACCACAATCAAGCTTAATTATCCATCAACTCACATATTTACCTTTTTTGTGTGAGTTCGAGAATACTTGAGTTCTACTCTCAGCAAATTTCAATTATACAATGCAGTGTTACCATATCTACATTCAATCCTCTGACCTTAATCATCTTATAACTGAAAGTCTATACCCTTTGACCAAACTCTCCTCTCTCTCCAACCCCCTAGCCCCTGGCAACCACCATTTTATTCTCTGTTTCTATGAGTTTAACTTTCTATAGATAAATATTTCCTACATAAGTGATACCATGAAGTATTTGTCTTACACTGTCTGGCTTACTTCACCTAGCATGCTACCTTACTGTTTCACCTGTGTTGTTGCAAATGGCAAGCTTTCATTCTTTTTTAAAGCTGAATAATATTTCATGTGTATATTATACATGTATATTCTTTTGGATTTCTTTTTTGACCCATTGGTTGTTCAGGAGTGTGTTGTTTAATTTCCACGTATTTGTGTGTTTTTCAGTTTCCTTTGTCACTGATTTCTAGTTTCATACAATTGTAGTCAGAAAGGATATTTTTTTAGGATTTCAACCTTCTTAAATTTGCTAAGGCTTGTTTTGTGACCTATCATATGATCTATCCTGGAGAATGTTCCATGGAGTCTTGAGAAAAATGTGTATTCTCTTGCTGTTGGATGGAACGTTCTGTATATGTCTTTTAGGTTCACTTGGTTTAAAGTATAGCTCAAATCCAAAGCTTCCTTATTGGTTTTATATCTGGATGATCTATCTGTTGTTGAAAGTATTGAAGTCCCCTACTAATATTGTATTGTTGTCTATTTCTTCCTTAGATCTATAAGCATTTGCTTAATATATTTAGATGTACCAATGTGGGGTACATTTATATTTATGATTGTTATTCCCTCTTGATGCCCCTTTTTCATATATAATGACCTTCTTTGTCTCTTGTTGCAGTTTTTGACTTAACGTCCATTTTGTCCAGCATAAGTATAGCTACTCCTGCTCATTTTTGGTGTCCACTTTCATGGGGTTTATTTTTCTATCCCTTCACTTTGAGCTTGTCTATGTCCTAGAGCTGAAGTAAGTCTCTTGTGGGCAGCATACTTGGGTCTTGTTTTTAATCCGTCCAACCACTTTATGCCTTTTGATTTGAGAATTTAAATTCATTTACATTTAGAGGAATTATTGATAGGTAAGAATTTACTAATGCCATCTTATTAATTTTTTTTAGCTGTTTTATAATTCCCTTGTTCTAATGAGATATTCTACATTCTTCTTTTATACTGGTCTTTGAAAGTCAGTGCTTTACACTTACAGCGCATCTCAATTCAGACTAGCCACATGTCACGTATTCAGTAGCCTCCTGTGGCTGGTGACTGCTGCCCTCCACATTGCACGTCTCTATCTTTGTATGTGCTGTTCCCTCCTTAGGTAACAGTGTGCCTTCTAAGTCTGCTAAATGAACTTCTTTTTTCCTTCAAGAATACATTCAGGCTTCTCTTTAATTTATTTCACTTAATAGACAGGTTCAAGAGTGTGTTCTCTGCTTTCAGACTCTTGGATTCCACCCTGGATGAATTACTTAGTATTTTTGTGCTTTATCTGCAAAATGTGGATGGCACCCATTTAAATGAGTGAATTATGTAAAGTACTGAGAGCAGCACATGTAAATAAGTGCTCCGTGTCAGCAGTTATTTCCGTCATTCTTATTATTTACAAGACCCTGGGTTAGGCACTGTATTGACAACGAGGCCCATGGCTCTCACTTAATGAGCTTTGGGCTAATTAAAGGCAATACAACATGAAAGAAGTATGAGGACATTTGCAAGTGCTTTTTAGTTATTTCTCTCCACCCAGTATTGTGTCTGGCACAATGAATATTCAATATATTTTTGAGGAATATATATATATAAAACATATAGTGGGCCCACTTAATAAAACATTTTCCCTATGAAAAATGTGACTTCTTTATCACCTGTTCTCCCTTTCTAGGAAGAATAAACAAATTTAGATATCAGGAATCACACAACTTCAACTTTAGACTCTTGTCTAAAACACCTTTGCTTTGGGGTCTTGCACATTTATACAATGAAGAACACACATTTCATAGGGGTTTTTATAATAAATGGTAGTTATGCATTTGCCAATAGAAAGCATTAGCTCTAATAAGTAATAGAGAGAGCTCTTACTATTCCAAGAACAAACTTCTAAAAAATAGAAAGAACCACGTCCTGTTAATTATTGTAAGCCTGCTTGTTCTTAGCCTAAGTAATTGTCCAGTAACTCCCATTTATTTCTGGTTCAAACACACTTCCATAGCAGCAGCTTGTTCTTACCTGGAGACATAATGGCTCTGCTGTTATGTGTGTGGCTAACAGGTGATTCTCCGAGGATCAATATGCAGAGGGTGTGTCTGGAGGGAGGCCGTGGAGGATGGAGGGACTGGCTTAAGCCAGATGTAGAGAAAACATCTCACTAGTTCAGGCACACATCCACCAGGGGTGATTTGTAAGTAAGTCGTGGCTCTGTTTGGTCTTAAGTGACACTTTTGTCTAGTTCCCCTTCAAGAATGACCCATCTGAATCTGAGGAGGGGATGAGGCACAAGGATTGTCTGCAATCATCAAAATACTTCTGGAGCCCACACCTGCTGTGCTGCAGCCCCCCTCACTAGCCTTGCAGCACAGGCGTGGTGTCTTGACTGTTGTCAGAGAGGACTAATGTGTGGTTTTAGTAGCCCTACCCCTGCTCATTTGTGTCATGTTCTTTAGAAGGAAGCTATTTAACATGTGGAAACACTTCCCGCCTTTGATGCTCTGTAGGGTTACTGAGTTCAGTTATCTTGAAGGCAAATAACTCCATCCATGGGGTAAAAAAACCTATAATACTTCATTAAGTAACTTGTGAGATGAATAATTCTTTAATGGTGTGGAATATTTTGCAGCATGAATACTTCCAAAATAACCCCAAATATTTTGATTTAACTGTAGATGATTATGGAACTACTATTCTTAAAGCTAAAAGTCAGTATAGACGATGGTTATTAAGGAGTGGGAAGACTTTCTTTTCTGTGTAGCTGGTCATAATTTATTGCATTCAAGTTGACATAAGCAACTATTTAGACTAAATTTACATCTTCACAATGGTTTCCATCAGATTGTACCCATTTAAGTATTAACAAGAAAACTATGCACCAGGGCAGTGTTCCTCAAGTATGTTTATGAAAGTCTGCTAATGGACCATAAAATGAATCAAAAGATGTTTCCTATGTATGTCTTGTAAGCGCAAGCATGCAATTCCATTGATGCTTTTTTTTCCCCAGTGGACATGTGCAATGGTTAAATGAAGCAAGACTTTGAGGTCTTTTTTTTTTCATTATTTTGGCTACATTGATATGTGTTACAGTAGAAACTGTTTGAGAATCACTAGTTCAGGGCAGCATTTCCAAACCCAATCCATATAGAAGTCTGGGCATGTTGCATCTGCATCCTTATGTAGAGATGAACCATGTGTTTGAGCTTAGTGAGGACTCCGAGTGGTTGAGGCAAGTGTTTAATGTTGTTTGATTAATACTTTTCTTCCAACCACTTTGAAGTAAAGCTACTTTGTTTTTTGTTTATGAAATATCATATTTTAGAGACTACTGGGGTTCCAAGGAAGACAGTTTGGAAACTGGAGTCTTTGGAGAAATAGAAAAACAACCTAAATTTGTATATAAGCACAGCAACCAGTAACACACCCACAAAAGTGGCTACATAAACTATAAAATGTGATCACCCCTTTTTCAATTTGTTTGGCTATTTTAAACTATGATTACTTTGACTATGGTTATTAAGAATTGTGTATTGAGGTTCCTGTATTATCCATGGGAGACCCACAAATGGCTGCAATACACATAAATTTATACACACACACACACACACACACACACACACACACACACACGGATATTTTCTCAGAGGAGTAATTCACATTGTATTCTTTCTGTGTGAAATGTAACCCTTAAAGTAAGTCATATATGTACTTGCAAGTGTATATCAATCTTTACACATGTGCATACACACAGAATAAGGAACTAAAAGTGAATCTAATTAATATGTTTGACTGGAGTAGGAGTTGAAGCAGAAGTACAGCTTCATCTCACCCCAACAGGTGAGGCTTAGGGAAACAATTTCTCTGCCTCCTCCCACTTCAAAACCATTTTTCTTAGGAGTATCTTCCTATATATGGTGCTATTTAAAATAATTTAACAAATATCTTCCCTTCTCTTAGGGAAATACACCTTTAAGATCCCCTCTGTTATTGAGGCAAAGAAGAACTTCTGATGGTGGTAATCAAGGATTTAAGATAGACTTAGTGAAAGATAACTTGAAAAGAGAGTTTGTGAACTTAGAGTGATATAAAGTATTCTTTCTATTTAGAGATAACCAGTATCCTGACGTCTATGTAATTTCTTTCTTGCTTTACATTTACTGTTTATTTATGCATCTTTGATAAATACAGAGTAGTTTTGCCTGGTTTTGACATTAATATGAGTGAAATGGAATAATAATTTTGTATAATTTATTTCTTATTGTGCTTAGCATCATTTGTAAGATTCATCTATGTTGCTGCATATAGTTCTAGTTTGTTAATTTCCATTGCTATGTATTCTTCTGAAGTACAATATACTCTAATTCATTTATCCTTTCTACTATTGATGCATGTTTTTTTTCCCACTTTTTTGGAGAAGCCTGCATCACTGAGTGGCAGCTTGGAGAAGAGCCACCAAGAAGATTTGCCCAATCTGACTCCGAGTGTGCATGAATGAGAAATAAGCCTTTGTTGTCCCACACCACTGAGACTTTGGGTGTACTTGTTAGTATAGAATAGCTTCTTTTATCCTGAATAATATAAATGGTAATAAAAAAGCTCACCTTTCACTAAGAAATCCTAAACCCCTGTGCTTTAACTGAAAGTTTTATCAAGCATTCAAGGAAATAAAAGAAATTTTGATTAGCATAAACAATTTCAGAGAGTAGAAAAAAATAGTAAACTCTTTGGTTTACTGGTTTTAGAAGGCATAACAATGGCTCCCCAGGGATGTTCCTGGCCAAATCCTTGGAACCTGTGAATGTATTACCTTACATGGCAAAAGGGACTTTGCAGATGAATTTAAGTTATGGCCCTTGAACTGGAACATTATTCTAGATTATCCACATGGGCCTAATCTAATCATGTGACTTTTAAAAACTGAGTAATCTCTCTTGGTTGCTGTCAGAGCAAGACATGAATAGGAAAAAGAATCAGAGAGATGTGACAGAAAAGTGAACTCTAACTGGCTGTCCTGGCTTTGAATATGGAGGGTAAGCATTTCCAGAAAAATTATACAGAATCTTCTAGAATCTAGGAACGACTCTCCATCTACAGCCAGAAAGAAAATAGGAATGCAAGTCCTATAATCTCAAGGGACTGTATTCTGACAACTACCCAAATGAGTAGAAACCAGATTCTTCCCTAGAGACTTCAAAAAGGAATGTAGCCCTGCTGACACCTTGATCTGATTTTAACCCAGTGACACTAGTGTTGGATTTCTGACCTCTAGAGCTGTAAGATAAATTCATGGTATTTAAGCCATTACATTTATGGTTATTTGTTATGGCAGTAACAGAAAACTAGTACATTGTTATAACCTTGATTCCAAAACCTGGCAAGGACATTATGAGAAAGAAAAATATTAGGCTAATCTCATTTATGAACATAAATTCTATCATAAACAAAATATTAAGAAAGTAAACTAAAAAATTTATAAAAAGGAAAATAATTATGACCAACTTGTGTTTATACCAAGGATTTCAGGTTGTCTGAAAATCAATCAGTATAATTCACCACATTGACAGATGTAAGGGATATATCATGTGATGTGTTCAGTGGCTGCAAAAGAGCATCTATTTCAACATCCATTTATAATTACTAGAGAAACTCTTAGCAAAAGGGAAGGGAAAGAAATTTCCCAAGCTTCATAAAAATTATCTACAAAACCATACATCAAACATTATACTAAATTGAATCAAATTGAAAGTTTCCTTTCTAATTGAGAATAAAATAAGGATGTTTGAGATCACCACTTGTATTCAACACTGTACTGGAATCCCTAGCCGGTAAAGTATTGTAAGTTTGAAGTGTAAAAAAGAAAAAAACAAATATTTTTATTTATAGATGATATGTTTGCATATGTAGAAAATCCAAAAGAACACACAGATAAACTATTAGAAGTTTAAATAAAATTCAGTAAGTTCGTTGCATAAAAAAAAGTAAAACTAAATGTACTTTTATGTAGTTGGAACTTACAAATTACTAGTAACATGTTGGAAAAGACATGGGAAAAATTACAAAAGTTTACTGAGAGACATTAAAGATTACCATTTTTATTGATTGGAAAACCCAATTAAAGATTTTAATTTTCTCTAAGTTGATCTCTATGTTCAAAGTCATCCTAATCAAAATCCCAATTGAAAATATTTTGACAGAACTGACAAACTGATTCTAAAATTTACATAGAAATATAAAAGGCCAATAATTTAAAAAAATTACTTTTGCTGAAAAAGTAGAGGACTTGCTCTACCTGAAGCAAGGTATTTATTATAAAGCAACTATTTATTTATTTATTTATTATATTCACTATAAAGCAACAATAATATAAAACTGCATACTATTCACATAGGAAGAGAAAAAAGTAGACATTGGAACAGAACAGAGATCTAGAGACACATATATGGATAATAGACTTGGGACAAAGGGAGCATTACAGAGCTGTGAGAAACAATGGTATTTTCCAATTTTGTAAGATACGAATAAATTGCAATCTTTTTATTTCACTACATATACAAAAAGCAATTCCAGGTGGATTGTTGCTTTAAATGTGAAAGTTAAAGTTTACAGCCTGTAGTAGATAACATGGAAGAATATATTTATGCCCTCAGAATAGGAAAAGGATTTTAAAGAAGATCCCAAAACCATTAACCATCAAAGAGGTTTCATTTGATGGTTTGCTTTTTCATCTTTTTCTGTCTTTTGCTCTTTTCTGTATGGAAGGAGGCTGGCCCCTGCAAACTATGGTGCCCTCATTACCTTGCCCAGCAGGCTTCTTGCTAGGCTGAACCAACTGCAAGTGGCTTGCTGGGAGGGCGGAAGTGAGCGTCTCCCCTTCCTCACTGTGGAGGCTCCTTTGGCTGAATCTTCATCACCTCTATGGTTCTTGTTCCCAGAGAGTCCTTCCTTCCAGGGCTTCAGCTATTACCAGTGCTGCCAGATTCTTCCCTCTGGCCAACCAGCTTTTGCTCTTGTCCTTCCAGTCCTTGGGATGGTGGCCCCTTACTGCTGTAGCTCATCTCCAGTTCTGTCAGCATTCTCTGCTTGGCTTTTCAGCAATCTCAACACTTTTAGGACTAGGTCCCCATATTAAATTCTCTCAATTGAACCATGTGCGGGGGTCTTTTCCCTGTTTTTTGGACTGCCTGTTTTCCTGACTAATTTCTGACCAAGACAGGAAAAGATACATTAATTCAAATTACCTAAAGTTAAGAACTTCTGTCCACAAAAAAGAAAAGAAACCCAACATACAGATGGGAAAAATATTAAATATCTTTAAACAGATTATACAATTTAATCCTAAGAATAATTTTTTAAAAACTTTGACAAACCAATAGAAAATGTGCATATACTTGGCATCTGCAACCAATACAGTCTTATATAACCCAACAAAATTTTATCCTTTCCAATAAAAGGAAATAAACTCATTTTCTGTCTTATTTTTTCCCTCTGTTGCAGATATTGGCTGTGTGGGTAAAACTGCCATCTTTCCAGACTTTCTTGCCTGGCCTTAGTCCATCTCTATGTCAACAGGTGTTTATAAGGGGTGGGTGGAGAGGCAAGCACCCACCAGGACAGGAGAGGTTTTTGGCCTCCCAGCTAAAATGGGAGAGAAACAGGTGAGCAAGAGCTGCAGCTGGAGTGAGAAACAAACAGAGCCAGGCCTCCAAATAAAAGATTTTTTCCCCTTGGCTGATTTTGGCTTCATAGGTTTGTTTGTCCCAGGCTTGGAACACAGTTTCCTCCAGGAGTTGGGGACTGGAATAAGTCTTTAGCTCAACATCTGTATTATAGTCATCCATGGTGTGCTTTGCCAGGTCACCTATAATGCTGCCACTTGGTGAAGGTATTCCTGGGGACAAGTCACTTGCTATCAAGAAGATAACTACTGGTCACTGTTTGATATCTTTTCTTTTAATCTTGGTGTGTGTTTATGAGAGAGAGAGAGAAAGAGACAATGAGAATAAGATGGAGAGAAGGTTTAAAATTTTTCTTTCAAAAATCTTAGACCTGAAGGGCTGTTCAGTGTTCTGTTAAATACAATTTAATCTTTCTTTTACTCTTGATAATTAGGTTGTGTTAAACAAGTGTGACACCACAGTGGCTATATTTGTGCATAAATCTTTGTCAAAAAAGTTTGCCAGGGATGCATATGCTGTTGGTCCAGCAACCATACGTCTGGCACCTTGGCCCCAGCAAATCTAGGAATGGAGACTTTCCCTCCCGGGGGTGCCTCATCACTTCTTGGGGTTTCCCTTAATTCACCCACACCTTGTAAGTGAACCTCATTCACCCATTGAATAAGTCATAGGGTCCTGCTGGGCCCCTGACTGATCCTGAGCCTCTAAGGAAGTTTAGAGACATCTACTGAGAAAATATTTAGTTAGGCTCATGAAAATCATCATTTAAAAAGACAAAGCCAACAACAAAAGAGAGAAAGTAAAAAGCTGTCTCTCCTAACTCTGGGTGACCAAGGCCAACAGGAAGCACCCTGACTGCAGTACCAGCTGCTGCCTGTGGGTGGAGCACATGAGAGAGACCAGGTGGGAAGACAATCCTCCTTGGGCCCCAGGCCCCTGTTTTCTCCCAACTCTCTAGGCCCATCACCTTTTGAATAAAACCAATAAGGCATTCCCTTCACCAAACCAGCCCAGGTTTGCGCATATGTGGTTTTGGGTGCTGGGCAGACTCGCCTTGCTCAGACCGTAACAGTGGCTCTTCCGGATTCACCAAACATCCCTGTTCCCTGAACTGTCCACAGGGCAGATCACAAGATTTTTATTTCTGATGGATTGCAGCCTTCCTACCCTCATATGACCCTTAATAATAATAAAAGTCAGGTACCTACTTGAGGTTTAGATTGAGGTAAGCGTGCTGATGCTGGCTGCAAAAGAAAAAGAGCTTATCAGAAGGAAAGCCTGTGGGTGTCCAATTTGAGCCCCTCACTCTACCTCCGGTTTCTCCAAGGGGGTGTCCAGCTTTCACATGTTTTCCTGGCTCACACAGAAGATGGGAGGCTCTGGTCACTGAGTGACTGGTGGCCAGATGACACACAGTACCTCCCAGGGACAGAAACTTGAAAAGCATGGAAATAAAAATTGCCTATTATTTCCATAAGCTTTTGGTATTTAGTGCTTGACAGTGAAAAAATGTCCCCAGATGGTGTCTGAATACAAATACTCCCAATTCATTCTGTGACTTCCATTTCTATTTTCCAGGTACATATTCTATTAAAAAAACACATTTTATTAGAAAACAAGTGAGAAATTGCTCTCAGAGAGCTCAGCTTTCAGAAAAAATGTCCCTATAAAGTGGATGTACATTAAATTGGTCCTCTGGATGTTTGATCCAAACATGGAAGTACATGCACCACACTGAGGCTCAGAGTCCCACCCAAGCAAGATGACAAACACACCCTTGGTTCATTACTGCTCCACCAGGATGCTTTATTTGTCATAAAACACAGGCATTCCAATCAAACTCTAGTACAGGTAAACTGTCAGTGATTCAAAACAGTACTCTTGCTGCTCTGGAAGTAACAGTTGAGTCTGGAGTTCATGCATGGCTTTCCTGTTGTAAGCCTCAGAGCTCAACCCTTTCCCATCTGACAGATGAATTTATTGAAAATAGTTTTGGGCACCATGGGGCTGTGCTGGCCACAGGGCACACAGAAGGCACATTCTCTGTGTGCAGGTTTTTTCTTTTTCCTAATTTCCCACCTCTGGGACCCTATATCTCCTTCCATCAGAATGTGATTTCCAGAAAGGATCTGGACCTTGTGAAATATGAATGATGCAGTCTCCTCCTAGCATTGCTACACTGCTGAGGTGATGAAATCCTAAGAAACAGTTTCAGGAAGGAGAATGGGGTAATTCTGTGGAGTGAGGGATTCTTACTGTGGATGCCATAACCTTAAACAGCAGTAACCCATATCTATCTGTGCTCTGTGGCTTGAGAGTTGGGATCAGTACACGTCTCTGTTCTCCACTGCTGCATACCCAGAAACAGAGAAGAGCTCCTTTTATCAGAGCCGTATGTTGTCAACACCTGCAGCAGCCTGGATTCTGCTCCTTTTGTGATTTTAATCCTTCCAGGAGCCTCCAAGATCCATTTCCACCTCTAAGTTTCTTGACTTGACTCAAGAATGACTGTTCTTGGGCCAGTCATTATGATTGCGAGCACTGTTAGACCACACTCCCTCAAACTTCCATGCCAGCTTGCTTGCCTTGCTTACAAAACAAAACAAGCAAAACCAGAAAAACCCTCCCTGCCTTTTGTCCTGTCCAGCACCTCCTTTTGACCTGTTTGCATGAGACAATGTGGTATCTGTCTTCCCTCTAACAGCCATTGCTATTTCCCTTAGGGTGGATACACAGCAGCTGACCATTGACTTTATTTCTAATTACACACTGGGGGGCATTATGCATCATTTTGGGGTGGGCAAAGCTGCCTCTAGGCTTGCAATATATTTTTTATACTTTACATTCAATGGAATTGAAGACTTCCAATTTCTCATTCTTTTCTCTTCTCGTTAAAAAAATAATTGATGAAGCAAGTTGGTTTCTTGGTCAAATATTTAACTAATGAATTCTTAGGAAATTCAGGATAAATTCCATCTATCTATGTTGAAACAGCAAAGTTTTGCTTCTAGGCGTTTCCAATTTTTCTTGTCCTGAATTCCTGAAGTTACTTATTTCTTGTGTTCTTTTTGATTAAAAAATATGGTGCTGGCAAGGGAGGCACGGAGGAATGGCTAGCATGTCTGACTGTCTTGATTTGGCCTTGACCTTTCCTTTGTCTTTAGAATCCTAATTTCTCCCTTGCGCATGGAAAGGCAGCATGACCAGTGTCCATGGTGCTGGCCCTGGAGCAGGGGGTTGGTCTAGATTCAATCCCAGACCTTCAGTTCCCCACCCCAGCCACTTTGGGCAAGCGCTCTGGCTCTCTGCTCTCCCCAGGTGTGCCATCTGTCAGATGGAGAAGAGCCCGCGTACCTACAGGACAGCTGGGAAGGGTGTCCATGTGGTGCCCCAGGTACTATGTCTGACAAAGTGTAGTCTCCTTAACTCTCACTCTGGTCCCTTCCAGATCCTATCTCAGGGCTGGACGTGAGGACACCTGAATTTCAGTCCTGGTGAACTTACCACAAGCCTCAGCTCCAGGGAATCTTTTTGCTTCTGAAGTTTTGTTTCTTCCTTAAGTAAACAGAGGGGAGGGCAATACTGCTGGCAGGCCACTTCAGCCCTCAGAGTCAGCACTCAAGGTCACGCCTCATTTCCTGCCTACTTTTGCAACTCTGTGACCTGGAACTCCTTCACCTGCACCTCTTGTGACACTCCTCTAACTTCCCTCGCCCCTGTTCAGCTGTTCAGGTCTTTTCTCCCTCCTACTCAGCCATCCCCACCTCTTCTTGAGCCCACCTCCACCCCTTGAAGTACTCTCTCTTCTTTTGGTCTCTCTCTTTGACTGACCCATATGTAGTAGGCAGAATTGATAGGGCTGTAAAATCTAACTTTCCCCACCGTGAAGCATCATAGCTCTCCCTGCAGCTGAGACCAACACAGAGTTGTTTTTACAGTTTTTACAAGGACAGACTGATACTGCTCTCCCTTCCCTCCAGACCCTGAGCATAAGTTCCCTTTGGTGTGGGCTCACCCTGGGCTTCCTATCCAAATAGCAGTCATCTACTTTGATGTCTAATTGTCACCTCTGATACTACACAGTCTGGTAACTAAACAAACATCTTCTCTAGAGTCCCTATTAAAGTCCAAGTAAAAAGGTTTTATTTGGCTTCTCATTCTGAATTTTAAGATAAGATCTCTGTGTTCCCATATTTTGGCATTTCCCCTCCCATCTGTGAGACAACTGTGGTCCCTTTTTGTCTCAGAGGTGCACAGGAAGAGGCCTCCTGTCTCTCGATCAATCTTATTATTATTATTTTTTACTTGCTTAGATTTATATTGTTACCTTTGTTTAATGTTGATTTTTAAACATCACAACTTTTCAGCTAGGTCAAAAACAGATGGGTAGAAGTTTGTCAAGTGAACAAAAGAGACAGGCATTCAGAAAAAGGGATCAGAGTTAGAATTTGGGATGCATTTCTACTATATTCAAATGTGGTTTGATCTTGGACAAGTTACTTGACCTTTGGAGCTTCCATATCCTCACCTGTAAAATATTTTTCTTGTCTGTCTTAGGAAGAATAAAAGAGAGAACATAAAAGTATAATTTGGTAAACTTGGATATGAATCATATGAATTCAAATGCAGGCTATTATAATTGTCACAAAGGAAATTGGAGATAGGCTATCTACAATGTAGTAGACCCTGGTGATTTCACTTCTAAACACTGAACTCTGATACTGCAAGATCCTCCTTGCCCAAGAGCTTTATTCTGGCTCTTGGACTATATTCAAATGGTGAACAAGACAAACAGAAGATATATGGAAGAGCCCAGCTCAGATCAGCAGAGCCACCAGGTCAACCCACAGACACATGAGCTAAATTGTTGCTCTCTTAAGTCACTAAATTTTAAATCATTAAATATTATGCAACAACAGATAATTAATATACCATGTCTCCAGTCTTTTGCTGCCTCAGCCAGCCACAATAATAAGTCTATGATCAAGGGCCCCCAGGCCTGTGTATCTTCTCTCCTGAAGGTCCACAGAGCCAATCCTAATTGTGTATATTAGGGAAGGAGATGATAAACAGAGTGTTAGTAGAATTACTTCTCCTTTTGGAATAAGCTCAGACAGAAAATTATAAAGCATATGAAGGGTAAGAGGTAATGGAAATATTAAAATCTACCAGACCTACTATAAATTTGCTTTCTGTTTTAAATAAGCAAATTTGGAAATTAAATGAATTGTGGAGCCAAACAATTTTAATGGATTTGATGGAAATTCCACTTTTTGGTCCAACTGGAAACAGATAATTAATAGTTATATTTGAGGATAATTGCAGTATCATAATCAACTGCAAAATCATAACCAGAAGGGGTTCAATGTAAATGGAACATATCAGTTTGAAGTTTTGGTCATGTCTGAGTGTGTGGCCACTTACTACCTCCCCATAGCGGGAGTGGGGGACAGCAAACCTTAAGGGCATCTCAGGACAACATGTGTGTCAGAGAAAATGGCCATGGTTATTGAAGCAGGCCTTCTCATAACAATGACCATTTCATCTTCCTTCCTGTGCACTATCCACTTTCAGGGCATAGACCAAACTAGAATTTGTAGGAAGGAGTTAAATTGGTTGGTGCAAATTGATTACTTGGCATTAAATTTTATTGTCAACATGTAATGATGAGAAATAAGGTGTATTCACTTGTTGCTTTATTAAGTTATATCATGGTCTCTAATTACACAACAGAAAATGCTGAATTAAGTTGTTTCTTCCCTGTTTGACGTAGACATGTCAAAAACTCAGAGATAGAGACATCCTGCTTTATTGTACTTAATCAAAAACATGTTTCAGTTAGAGGTTAATACTCTGATAAACCTTACCAATTTTTTCTCTTTTTATTAGTGTGACCTAATCCAGAGGTATACTGATTTCTGAAAAACTAAGTACCAGTAGTAGTTTCAATATGGTTTCCTTAAAGCTGTAGGAAAAAATCAGGCTGGACAAAACATTTAAAGAAATTTATAGGCAAAAGCTGGAATAGTTCTGACAGATGAACAATAAACAGCTTCTATTTCTCAGTTTCCTCAATTATCCTTTACTAATCCTTTGTACTTACTCCAAAATGTTTAGGAAAGAAAGGATAATGTTAAAAACATTGTTTTATTTTTAAATACTTGTCTACATTGGCTTTTAGTTTTTATTTACAAGTAAATGCTCATGACAATTGTAGAATCACTTATGTTCAGCAATGGAAAAGTAATCAAAGATTGCATAGATAAACAACTTATATTTAAATCCCTTCTGCAGCATTAATTAAATGCTCATTCTATTGTTGCTTGCATGCCTTCAAACATAGGGAGCACACCACCCCAGGAATTACTTCTTTGGACATCTATGACCATAGATTGGAAGGCCTTCATATATTGAACTGAAATAAATTTCCTAGAAGCTTCCAACAACCAGTTATTGTTAACAAAATTGTAAAATATCAGAATTGCAAAGGATTTTCTAGATGTCATATTCCAATGTTTTCCAAATTGCAGAAAGCACAAGTGGGTTATAAAAACCTGTTTAGTAGGGCATAATCACATTTTATGAAAATGAAATAGAATAGAATATCAAGGATACGTTTAGTTTTGTTTTTACCAATAAATACATGCATGTGTCTGTTGGACTGTAATTCAAAAATATATTTACAATTGGTAATTTTTAAAAGACACTGATATAGTTTACTGTTATTTTGTAGATGGGATAAATTAAGCCCAGAGAAATAAAATGACTTGTCCAAGATCCCACAATTGGCCAAGGAAATCTAGCTGGAATTCTCTTGACCTACATCTAGCGTTCTTTCTGTTAATACATCAAATGCCTGGGTCCTTGATGGACTAATCTAATTCCTTTTTCATGTATTTGTCCTTCAAATTATCAGGTAGCCTTCTGGTTTCCCCACTGAGTTTTCTCCTCTTCATAAGAACCATTCCTATTTTTAAAAAAATAATGCCTCAGGTGAAATGGTTTTGACCCCTTAATCATCCTCATGTGCCCTCTTCTACATGTGTTTCTACCCTTTTTAAAATGTACTCAGAACTAAAAAAAATTTAGATGTGTTAGGTGGTCATTATTTCCATTATTCCAGACACTCTGCTTCTACAAAGGTAATCTAAGTTTGCTTTATCATTTTGGGAAGCCATACAATGTTATTGAATTTTATTGAGTTTACTTTCAACTGAACCACTCAATTCCTTCTATTCATGATGGGAAGAGAGGACACGAGTAAGGACAGCAAAGAAGGGAGAAACCAGTGTCTGTTAAATGGGACTCACAAGTGTAAATTCCCTACCCTGAATGCTTTTGTGAGATAAAAATTTAGCATCATTTTATAGATGAAAAAGCTGAAGTCAAGAAAGGGATGTCAAGAAACTCACCAACATCACTCAAAATGGCAGAGCCAGGGAGCAACCTAAGTGTCCATTGATAGCTGAATGGCTAAAGAAGATGTGGTACATAGATGCAATGGAATATTGTATTTCAGCCATAAAAAGGAATGAATCTTGCCTTTTGTGACAACATGAATGGACCTAGTGGGTATTATTCAAAGTGAATTAAATCAAATAGAGAAAGACAAATACCATATGATTTCACATATATGTGGGATCTAAAAAAGAAAACAAACAAACACTCAGAACACAGGAACAGACTCATAAATACAGAGAACAAACTGGTGGTTGCCAGAGGGGAGTGGGGTGGGGGGTGGATGAAACAGGTGAAGGGATCATGAGGTACAAACTGCCCAGTTATAAAATAAATCAGCCACAAGGATGAAAGGTGCAGCATGGGAAATATAGCCAATAATGTTGTAATAACTGGGTATGATGACAGATGGCAACTACACTTATGGTGGTAAGCGTTTTGTAATGTACAAAAATGTCAAATCACTATGTTGTACATCTGAAACTATTACAATATGTCAACTAAGCTTCAATTAAAAAATTTGCTAATTGCAAAAGAAATAGTAGAACCAGGGACTGAGAAGGTATTTGAACATAGTCTGTCACTCTACTGAAGCACCTTAATTCTTTCCACTGTGAATGTAGAAAGTTGGTTGGCAGGGACAAACATAGTACCTTATTTTTCTCACTATACAAGGGTAAATGACACCCTACCACTCAACATGCTGATGAACAGTGAGAATAGTTCCTATTCCATGCCTTGGTGCTAATTACACAGCCTTATAACTCCTTAGGAGTTCTGTGCTTTCCAAGGCCCTGCATACTCCTGCTTTTTCTTGCTACTGTATTCCTACTGTGTGAGCTATCAGACTCTACCTGCGCCTTCCAGGATATATCAATCAGACTTTTCACTGGCTTCAACAAGAAATTTTAAGAAATCCACTCACACAATGCATTTTATCACTATAGGAATTTTAATACTTTAATGCATATTAGAGCCCCCTTAGTGATAATGAAAAGGGCATATATAATCTTATTTCACTAGCTTATCTTTCAGTTTCTCCCTCCTTGCATAACTTTAAAAAAATTATTCTTTTTGCTAGGTGAGGAGGTTCTAACCCCAGTCAGATCCCTTGAGGATCTCAGCTTCTTGCATGGAATTTATTTGAAAGAAATACCACATTCTCTTTTCTAAAATTTCTAGTAAATATAATTTTCTCTCTCTTATTATGCTATTATTAAATTTCATATTATTATGCAGCATTTAAAAGGAGGCCTTTTTTTGCTTTAGTTTTGGCTAAGTCTACAAAAGTTGTGAATGATAAGGTAGCCACCAAATACCCAAAAACACTTGAGAAGGGGATTACAGCACATATGCTGAATGCAGATGATTCTAAGAGATCAAAACAGCCTGGCCAGCACAGGCCTTTCACCTGTGCTGTTGAGTATGAAAGAGGCAAGGTGGGGAAGGTTCACTGTAGATTTGGGGGTATTGGCTTTGTGTCCCAGTGCAGAGAGCAGTAGACTTCTCTCTCTCAGTTTAAACTATGTGAGAGTAGTTTTAAGGCATCCCTTGGAGTTGGGAAACCTAATGACTGGTACTGGACTCTTGCCAGGAAAATCTACGGGCAGGAGGGCAGGTGCAGATAAACGGACACAATGACAGAGCAATATCTGGAGAGAGTTGCTCACCCACCAGGCAAGAGGAAAGGTCTAGGCTTTCTGTGGTCCAGGTGTGGACCCTGCAAAGGAACTTGGCCCAGGTAGTCTTAAACAGTATCTTGTCCAAGCAATGTCCTGGAACGTGGACAGAGTGCCTGACACAAGATCCCTGGGGATGGAAAAGGAGTCTTGAACAATCAGCTGTGAGAAGGGCACCTCACAGTCAAGAGACCTGCAGGTGGAGGTCCCCAGCAGAGGATTTCTGAGGAACCCACAAAAGCAGCCTAGAAAAAGGAAATTAGCTTTGGACTTCCATCAGGAGCAGAGAGCACCACTAATGATGACCCAGTGCCAGTCACAACACACCCTTCAGCCTCTGTTCTCTTCCCATCCCCCCTACTCCATCTCCAGAGGGCCCGGACACCGGAGGGACCGCGGCTAGTGAGTGGGTCGGGGCCAGGGGATAGTGAAGAACTGGCCCTCTCTGCTCCCTCATCCACACTTCTAAGCCCGGATCAAACCTGAGCTGAACAGGGGTAGGGATAAGCTTTAATTGGGTCATAGGTCAAAGATTTGGAAATTACCCTGGACTGGACTCAGAGCTGTGTGACTATTAAGATGGCCTGGACGTTTTCATGCCCTAGTGAAATAACTATTCATTTTCTAAGAATGATCTGAAATGCTATAGGATAGGTATAAGATTTCCTCCAGAGACAGTAAAGAATGGGGCAATGGAGCAAGTTCAGAAAACAGTGGTGAGAAACATGTAAATTAAGTTTGGTTTTTGTTATGTATTGTTAATACCTGTTGTTCGGTCAATAATGAACAAACTAGGAATATTATGATAACCAACGAAGATCTTTTTGGGGTTTTGTGTTTCTCTTTCCATGTATTTGCTCTCTCTTCTGGTTTCTTATCATTCACAGTTTGATAAGCCATTTCCATTAGAGTAGCAAGAAGTCATTTCATGAAGCTGACTGGTGACATTGCCATGACATTGTGTTTTGGTTGGGTTGTAAGGGCAGGCTTCCAGGTGACAGTGAACAAATTCCAGGAGAGATCTCGTGTGGGCATAACACCCCGATCACACACAGAGGTCTACTTGTTAGAGAAATAACTTGTCAAATAATGACATACTATAACAAACATCAGCACTAACCTGACTTTCTGTCATTGCGGCCGCCATCTGAATTTGAAAACAGTTATATAATAATTATAAACTAGGTGTCTTAGACCTTGTGGACTAGTATAACAAAATACCAGTGACTGGATTACTTACAAACACTGGAAGTATATATCTCACTGTTCTGGAGGCTGGGAGTCTAAGATGAGAGTGCAGCGTGGTCGGGTGGGAGCCCTTTATTTTGGTCCAGACTATGTGGAGAAAGGGTCTAGGGAGCTCTGTGGGGTCTCCTTTATATGGGCAATAATCCCATTCATGAGGGCTCTACCCTCGTGGCCGAAGCACCTTCCAAAGGCCCCGTCCCCAAATACCATCACACTGGACATGAGGATTTCAACCTATGAATTTTGGGGGGACACAAACGTTCAGACCACAGCACCTGGACACATTTTAACAAACTCTCCCTTCCTTTCTGTGAAGGAGTAGTGGTAAAGGGACTAAAATATATAATCTTGACTATCATTTTATCTGAGAATATTTTTTGGGGGTGGTAAGTGGCTCTTTAGGTCTATTTTGGAAGGAGTATTATATGTCTATTTGTTGGGTTATAAAAACTATTATGGCGAGGATCACAACTTTAGCTACATTCGGAACCGGCAAATAATTTCTGGGGATGCCTGGGGATGCTAACAGGAATTCTGCATTTAAATTATACCCTTAGCTCTCAGCCCTGTTCTGCCTTACTCAGCAAGTCACTCAGGTTTGGGGGCCTCTTTTCTTTAAACCATGTCACTATCCAATCCTAGACAAACTACAGTATTTAATACAGTTGGAAGTTCCCTGATGAAGGGGTAAAAGCTCTTTAAGAGAACATTATTATGGAATTTCATAAGGGTTCTGTTCAATTTCAAAGGCCAGACTTATACAAATATAATGTTAGGAAACATGAGTCTAAGAAATTTCAAGCCCACTGATAACTGGATATTTTAATAGCAGTTCTCTTTTACTCATCTGAAAAGACTTTTTTTACTTATTTCATTTATATTCTAGCTTGTTGTCTTAGTTGGGTCCTCTCAAGAGTAGACACCAAGACTAGGACTCAGTTGCAAGTAGTTCTTCTGGAAGTTAATCCCAGGAGACACCAGAAGGGCTGAGGGACAAAGAAGGAGGGACAAACAAGTTAAGTGTGTGAGCGAGAACAAGTCCCGGGAGCTTAGGGAGTCAGTAACACACACTTCAGGGTTGTCTCAGCCGGAGGTGAGGAAGTTCTGGGTCACTCCTGGGGGCTGCTCCAGGGGCACTAACTCTCCGGAAGTTCTGGCCTTCCGTGGGTCAGCTGAGCAGACTCCCATAGTCAGAATAAAAGAGCCCAAGTCAGTGGCAGGTCTTTGTTTGAAGCAGATTTCAAATCCTTCAGATTGTGGAAGGAAATGCCTGCCAGAAATCTCAAGACCGTATTAGCTTCAAGTCAGTATCTTCCTTTCTTGAGGTGAATAGAATGGACAAAGGTTATGTTTAGAAACCACTACATTTGAGATAATGAAGGTCATTTGAGATCAGATGACACTTTGGGAAGAACATTAAATCTGTCCAGTGAAGCATTACATGAGCCTTGAGCCTGGATAAGGGAGTAAAGGGTCCTAAGCCTGAACTAGGGCTAAGTATGAGCTAGAGGCAATGAGGAAAGTCCGTGGACACCTAAGTGTGTGTGTGTGCATGTGTGTGTGTGTGTGTGTGTGTGTGCGCGCACGAGTGTGCTAAACCTGTACTCCAAAGAGTTTGAAAAATCGGAAAGATTTTATTTCCCATTGTGAATAATTTGGTGAAAATAGTTTTTATTTTAAATACAGTTTTAAGAATAGGACATGTTAGAAACACATGGGGAGTTTTTTCTCTTCTATTATGACCTGTGAATTTAAATCTTGGCTATCTTGACAAACTAACAGAAGTTCACCAGCAACTGCTCTATTCATCGCCAAGGCAACATTTAGAAATCTCTGTTCTGTCCTCTGAACCACTGTAGCAACCCAAGAATCTAATTTGGTGCCTCATAAATGATTGTGTTCCATCTCCTGACATTTATTTTTAAATTCTACGAAAACACCAGCTCACAGGATGTTGTGTGTGTTTTTTTCTCCAGTATTTCTGCTGTTCCCCAGCTGTTTGAAACATGTTGTGGTTTTGAGTTCTTCAAACTACCGCCTGTGATGAAGATTACCTTAATTACTTGTTTGTGGAACATTCAGTCAGAGGCAGAATATGCTGTAACAATTACCCGAGAGGTGAAGGCTGACATTTTACATTTCTTGTTATTCCATTAGCAGTTTTTTTTTTATGACATCTTGTTTGGCTTTTTTTTTTTTCTTTACCGTGAAGTCAGAATATCCTTTGAAGTTTTGTGATCACAGTTCCATCATCCACCTCTTACCCCCATCCCCTAAAGGAAATCGTCACAGTCAAGGTAAAGGCTTGTTTTCTTTCCAACAACATTTAACAACCATTTATTGAGCACCTATTTTGTGCTAGACACTAGTGTAGATGGAGGGGACACAGATGTGAACTTAGCAGACTAAGTCTTACCTTTATGGTACCTACATTCTGGTGGAGGAACCAGGAAGCGAACATGCAAACAAATCAATCTGTGAGGTACTTTCACATAGTGGCAATGCTATGATGAAAATAAAGGAGCAGCCAATGTTTTCTCTGTCTTTCTACGGTGTTTTATCTCCCAGAGCTATTTTATGCACGTAGAAAAAGAACAAATATGTATTGTTTGCCTTTCTTTTCTGCACAGTGGTAGCATACAATATGTACTTTTTACTACCTTCCTTTTTCCACTTAGCCATGTATCTTAGAGGTCACTCCTCATCAGTACTTACTGAATTTCTTCATTCTTGCTTAGAGGGCTACACAGTATTTCATGCATACATCATATTATTTCATCAGATTTATTTTAATGGATATGTAGATCATTTCAATTCCCTTGGTTTTATGACCCATGCTCTAATGAATATCCTTTTATATGATTTTGCACATGCAAGGTATAACAACTGGATAATTCTCAAAAGGCAGGGGGTTGGGTCAAAAGGATGTGTACTTTTGATTTTCAAGAGAATGTATTTCATGTCATAACTTCTATGAATAGGTAACATGCACACATTTTAAATCTTCAAAAGGAGAAAAATTGCATGTAATGCAAATTAAGTCCTCCTCACACTTTTCTCCTTGCCCCAAATTTGCTGCTCCAGAGACAAGTGCTGTTTTCTATCATTTCAGTCATTATATTTAACATATAATATGTAGATATTATTAATATGTATATATGCTTCGTTGCTTTGTGTTCAGCCCTATAGCATCATCCCTTGGGTTATTGTGAGTAAAAGTGCTGGTTCCACTGACTCTCCTGATGCCTTTTTTTGTTCCGAGGAAGAGCAGCTATGAGTGTGAAATCCTATACTGTCTTTGGCCACAATTTTTTGAACTTGCCCCAAGTGTCCGCATGTCCTTGTTTCTTTCTGTGCTTGGTGCATATCAATCATCCTGGGACCGTCCTTATAACCCTAGAGATTCCCTCAGCTCTGCGTGTGCATGTGTACGTGTGTGTGTGTTGTTTCTTCTGTTGCTTGTGCCCTGTGAACAATTCTTTGGTGGTTTGGTCTAACCTTCGGATGATTCGCAACCTCCAACAGCTTTCTGAGAAAGAGTTTTAGGAAGGTAAATTTTTTGAGAAATTGAATGTCTGAAAATGTTTTTATTCTGTCTTCTCACATAATGAATAATTTGACTAGACACAGAACTCTAAGATAGAGAACATGCACCTGACATTAACACCTCAGGTGCGAATGGCATGTATCATTTCTGTTCACACACTTCGCAGGAGAGTTAATCACATGTCCTACCTAGATTCAAGGGGGAGACGGGCTATGTGTTCTCTGGCTGGGCAGCCACTTAAGAGGAGAGTAAGATAGAAAATAATTTTCTTCAGAATTTTGAGGATATTCTTCCCTTGTCTGTGAACCTCTAATGTTGCCCTAGAATATCCAGAACAATTTCAAATTCTAATATGTTGTAAGTGAACTTTCATTTCCTCTCTGGAACTCATAGGAGCTTCTCATTGATCCCAGTGTTTTGTAATTTCACAATGATGTACCTTAGTGTGGGTCTATTTTTATCCATTGTGCTGAGCATTAAGAGGCTCTTTTAATGTGGAAAAATATGTTTTTCAGGTCTTGGTAATTTTCTTGAGTTATTTAATTTGATGTTTTCTCCCTCTACTTCCTTTATTCTGTCTTTCTGGATTTCCTATTATTCAGATGTTTCAACTTCTTGACTAGTAGTCTTCCAATATTATTAACTTTTTATTCTTATTTTCCATCTTTGACTTTTTGTTTAGATTCTGGGAGATTTTTTTCAGTTTTGCCCTCCAATGCTTTCCATTGATATTTTTCTCCTCTGCACTCATGATTTTAATTACAAAAGGTTTTTTTTTTCTCATCTCTAAATGTTTCTTTCGTATTCTATTCTGTTCTTGATTCATGCAAGCAGATGACCCACCATGTCTTTATCCTTCTTTCCCATGGAAAGATGAGCATGGAACAGCTTGAAAGTACAGATACGGAAGAAGGTTGAAGTAGGAGACTAATGGGACGTTGGGAGCAAGAAGCTTGGAATTGTAATCAGTGACTGAGAGTTTAAAAGCTAGATTAAAAAGTTACTAGGCTTGTTTAATAATAGGCCAAATTATCTTCTCTAGCTCGGTTAAATGTTCAAAGCCCAGAAAATATATGCAATCATAAAAATGAAAATATTCCTAATGTTTATACCTATAAGGAGAGGGATTCTTCAATCACATCTATTTTTTATATTATCTGCCTATTTCTGCAGTTTTTGAGTGATACTGAAGTTCCCACTTACTTATCATGGAGCAGAGGTGCTATGAGAGAATCCTTACTTATGGAAAGCTCTAAGGAAGATGAGTAGCTGACCACCAAGTGTCCCTACTCTCCTCTTAAGTGGCTGCCCAGCCAGAGAACACATAGCCCATCTCCCCCTTGAATCTAGGTAGGACATGTGATTAACTCTCCTGCGAAGTGTGTGAACAGAAATGATACATGCCATTCGCACCTGAGGTGTTAATGTCAGGTGCATGTTCTCTGTACTCATTCCCCTTCCAATGAAATCTTAGCTATAGGAAGGAAGCAGCCTGGATCTCTGAGTCATCCCTTCAAGTAAAACCTCATTTCAAACTGAGTCACGAGCAAGAAATAAACTTTCGTAACTGTGTTAAGCCATTGAGATGTTGGGGTAGTGTTGTAGTCTATACTGATAAATGCATACATAGACATGTTCATTTATTTACTTGAATAGCTGAAGTGGATAGGAATGCTCCTTGTGTTAATTGAGGTTGCCATATGTGATAAAGAATATAGATATTCTTACATCTAGGTGCACATTGAATTTTGGGGACACTTTTACAAAGCTGCTATAGTAGAGTTCTATCTTACTATAAAAAAACACAACATATGAATGTCCAGATTCATAACAAGATATAAAACAATGTTATCCTTACCACGCAAGAGGATTATTCACTTTACTGCATCATCCATCTTATCATTAAAAATATAAGGCTCCCTTAGGACATTTGGAAATGCAATTTAATTTAATAAGATGTGTATTACTTCCATGCAAGGCCCCTCAGCTCATGCTTCCCACGAACCATCCAGTTCACTTGAAGTGTGGTGCACCTGAAAACTGTTACTCCAGAGGCCCAGGCAGGGCCACTCCTGCTCACATGACAATCCTTCCAAGCACTCATCACATTGACAGGTAACACTATAGAATATGCTGTAGAATATGCCTCTCATGAGCACAGTCTGGGCAATGGAATTTCTAGCCACCTCAAACTCAGAACACTCATTTACCTCCTGTTGGACTTTGTGCTCTACAGCACTTCTGTGAATTGTCCCAGAAGCTCTTAGGTATACGTTACTTTACAGAACATCACAGAATGTTCTTACTTCAGTTCTTTTTAAGAGTCACCCAGGATCCACCTTCCTGGCATTTGTTCTCACCTACTCTCATAGGCAGGCTCTACAAAGAGCAAGCCCTTAGCTTTGGAGGTAAGTAAGAAAAGTCACTCATAACCACCTCCCTTCTTCTCTCCACTTTTTGATATTCTAATTTTGGGAAAGGCTGAAGAAGTAAAGGGAATATCCAAATTCCAGTGGGTCAAGGGACATTCAAACTTTCCCGAACCTTAGCCACAGATCAAAGCATTTGTGCATGTTTGAGTTTCATGACAGTTCTAGAAATCAACCTATTGTAAAATATGCACAGTTGTTAATAGTAATAGCTAATATTTATTGAGCACTTACCATGTACTAAGTATTGTTCTAGTGTTTCACAAGTGTTAACTCATTTAATCTTCACAACTATCCTCAATATGTTTAAAGTGTAATGGTTCATTGCCCAAGAAATGTTGGCTATTTTCATCCAGTCTACTTACTAACCAGATCGTGTCTTCCTGTCATTGTGATTCTTCTATCCTGGGGAATCCATCCTATTTCTGGGAACCTGGATCACAGGGCTTGCTCATCTGGCCTCTGACTTAACCAGGTTGTGACAATCAATCATAATTATTTAGATTGTCTTCAGTTTCCACCACATTCTCTTCCACACTACCCACTTCCCTTTGGCACATCTTTTCTTTCATTTTAATAAAATTATATACCACACATATGATTTGGTTTTTGCAGATAAATAAATCTTAAAAATCCTAAAACCATAAGCTTTTGGGAGTAGAAAGAACCTCAGAAAATTTCTGCTTTTTGTGGATATGGAAACTGGGCCCAGAGAGATGAGGTTACTTGTCCAAGACTATATAGTTGGTCTAATTGTTCAACTGGTACTATTCTTCAGCTTTTAAGTCCCTTCTCATCACTTTGTGCTCAGTGAATGAGAAAAAAGCCTTCATCTAAAAGCTCAGTTTTCAGACCATGAGGGGGGTAGAAGGAAAGTCATTCTCTCTCTCTGCTTTTTTTTCTCTCTCTTTTTTCTTCTGTATCTCTATTCATCCATCTGTCCTTCATCCATCTATTGTCTAAATTGTTTAGGTAAGTTTTTCCAAAGTGCAGCTGGGCATAACTTTCATATGATCATGCCTGTCATATCACAAATTCACATGGAGGACTCCATCAATCATATGAATATCTTGACTGTTGATTTACAAGTGTTATAATCGATAAAAAATGCAGTGACTGCAAGAATTGCATACATTTCTGTGAATGTTGTTATTTAATCACAGAGTATGTATTTTTCTGGCATTTGTTTATCTTCTTAAAGGATTCCAAATTTTAAGTTGTGTGAAAATGGTTGAACCATGTACAAGAACTTTAAGAAAGCACAGAAGAAGTGTTAATGAAGGAAGATCAAATGGACTATCAGAATGAAATGAGACTCAATATTGATGATAATGAAGGTGGATAGAAAAAGTGAATAATGAGGAAAATATCAGAAACATTAAAAGGAATAAAATGCAATGGGTGATCAAACAGTGTATTAGCTCAAGGCCATCATGCAGGAAATTTGTTAGAATTGAGATCTTGAAACTGGAAGCTTTGGGGAACAACCTTTCAATAAATTGAATAACTTCCTTCAATGCTGTCAAGATGAAAAGGTTTCTGTGAGCCCACTATCTGAGACAGACACTCTATAACAAAGTCATTGTGTATACACATTAGGAAAATAACCCACAAAATATATACTAAATAGGACAACTCAGCAATGACTTTCACATTGCAGGATGCCAAGATGAAGTCACCACCTGGAAGTGGTCCAGGTCATTTTCAAATATTTGGCCAGATAAACAAATGCATCAATATTTCACTAATAGCTATTAAATTCTGCTTAATGCTTACATTATATAGGATATGGCTAACACCCACATGCAGGAACAGAAACTCCAATGGGTGTTCGGCAGAAGCACCAATCTATTAGGATCCTAATAGTCCAGAGTCCTGACCAAGTCCAGAGAGACCTCAGAGTAAGCAGAGCTGAAGGAGGGGTAAGTGGGACTAACATATAAGTCATAAAACATTTTAGATTCCTGAAAGGTTTTTTTCCTCCTTCTGTTGACCTCAGGATCAAGGCTGAGTTCAGGAGTCAAGTTTTAGGTGGATCATTGATAAACTTGAGAATATATGGGGGCAGTGGGGGGTTGGAAATCAGAATCATAGATGATCTAGTGATCAAGTCATAGTAGGAAAGTTTGAGGAGCTGGATTCATCATTCAACAGAGAATAATGTTGCTCCTGCAACATGCCAGGGACTGAACTGCACTCTCGGGATATAGTAGTGAGCAAGATGGTAGAATGCCCTTATTTACGAAGCTACATTTTAATGGTGGAGACAGATAAGTGGATAGATGCTTTTAATGTAGTGCATTAATATTTAGGGTATGGATTAAGAGCAGATTGACATGAGAGGGGTGCCTGATTCAGCTTTGTAAGCAGGCTGGTGGGGGATGAGTCTGAATGGAGCAGGAGTGATCCAGTTGATGAGGAAAGAGGGCATTATAGGCATGGGGCATGCATTACGGTCCATGTGGGAGAGCAAGATAGGTTTGGGAACTCTAAGTAATTCTGAATTTGATAGATGTTGTGTGAAAAGGAAGGGATGATGAATGATGAGCCTGGAGAAAGAACTAAGGAACAGATAATAAAGGGCTAACAGGTTCACAAACTGAGTTTTATCTTGAAGACAGTAAGAAGCTATCTGACTTTTTCTGCCTGGCTGCCTGGGATGGGTGGGTGAAATAGGTGAAGGGGATAGAGAGGCACAAGATCTCAATCATAATATAAATTAGTCACAGGGATGAAAGTACAGCACAGAGAATATAGTCCGTAACATCTTTCTGTGGTGACAGATAGTAACTGCACTAGTTGGGATGAGGACTTAATAATGTATATAACTGTTGAATCACTATGTTGTATACTTGAAATCAATATAATATTGGATATCAACTGTATTTCAGTAAGAAATATAAATAAATAAAATAATGTAAAAAAAGAAGTTATCTGAGTTTTTTTCTTAAAAGAAGATGTTTATGTTGGAAATATCATTCAAGCTAATATACTAAGAATTGGTTAGAGATGCAAGACTAGAGGTAGGAAGGTTTCCCAGGACACCAGGAATAATTGGATAGAAAGGATGCAATGGAAGGAGAATGGAGAGAAATGGGCAGTTACTAGATGTCTCAAGTAGACTTTGACCCAACTTAATGTTTGATAAGATGACTGGCATATGTCCTTAAATATTTGAAAGAATGTCATTTGGAGATTCTTATGCCCCATGGCAGAAGCAGGACCAATTGGTGGAATTAAGTTTTATAAGCAGAACCTTCACACAATGTGTGTGTGTGTGGCTCAGCAGTGGGGTGGGCTGACTCAGGAGGCCATGGAGTCCTGGTAAACACTGGACTCTCTGGCGATTTCTAGTGGACGTTGGAATAAATGCCCATCAGGAATGCCACAGAGGATATTCCTGCATGGAATTTTATCTGGGTGACTTGGAATGTCTAATCAAATTGTGAGATTCAGTTGTCATCATTGACACGACTCCATGTGGCATCCCCCAGGGCAGGCTCCAAGCAAGCAAGAATGACCTGATATTCACCTGGCATTCTTGGCTTGTTAGGTCTGCACATCTTGTTCTGAAATGGAAGTATTTAAGGAAATATGGAAAGAAAACTGAGGGAATTAAAGTATTAAAACTGGACTTTCTCTACCAAAGCCAAGTTAAGCTTATGTTCTATCTCTGCTCACTGTGGTGACTCATATGGCGTGACAAGGCCAGGAGCGACCTGTGAGCTCCTACTTCACTGTGTTCTGCCCACCGGATCTACTGATTCCACATGTTAAGATCCTGTTGGAACAGACATTAACAGCATATAACCCATGAAATTTCTTAACTCTGGTATCTCCCAGATGTCACTGAAACAACATAATGTAAACTAGATAAAACACTGAGGGAAATTCCACAACAATCAAACCACAGTGTAGATACATCAGTTTAGGTAACGAATCCTGACCTGAGAAAAAGAAAGTGCGTATTCATCCCTGGATCTAAAATGCATGTTCTTCTCCCTAAAGATTCTCAAGTCTCCAACTAATCAACTCATGTTGGGATTTCTTCAGCATTAGAAAAAGGGTCATGTGTTTTCTTATCTTCAGCCCTCCCATTTCAGAGTAGTTGCCTTGTCCTGTGCAAGCTATTTGAAGGTATGATGATATTTATTTTAACTTGGGTATAAATGCACATTTTTTGATGTATCAACAAACTCACCAAAATGGGAAAACTCCATAGCAGAAATCTAAACTTTGGAGAATATTACAATTTTTAACAATTTTTAGGAAATTGTCTTCATTGGAAGCAGAATTCTCTGTGAGGTACCAAAATTCCTTTCTCAGTTTCCTTTGCTGCTCATGCAGGCATGAGATCAAGTCCACCAATAGTTTCAAAAGTTTCAAACCCAAACTTTGAAATGGGGGCTAGTGCAGGCCAAGAAACACTTTGGTGGCCGTGGCAGAGCAGCAAGAGTGAGTTTGCAGGGAAGCCCTGGCAGCAAGGGTCAGAGTGGCCTCCAGTCCTCCCTGTCAGCAGGCTGGTGGAATGAACTGCAGCATCTTGAGCCTGAAGGCCTTGGCAATGGTTCCCTGACCTGATTTGGAGTGTGGTTCCCAACCACTTCGTTTGTGAGGCTGGTTATCATTTTTTTTTGGTGATTATATGAGCTACTCAATATTCTTACAATAAATTCAATTTCTGCATCAAATCAACCAGAGTTGACTTCTGTTGCTACAACTAATAATACTAATCAAGAAAGGACAATGCCAAGGAATATTTGTTCTCTTATGATCTTATTCTACAACAGGAAACATGAAAAGAGTTATACTGAGATGGCTAAACTCTCTACTAAAAATAATTATTTCCATGATATATAGGAAACAGGATAGGGAGAGTTGAGTATAACCAACTTGCTTACTATTCTGTTATTTAAGTGGATAAAGGATTCAGGGGAAAAAATGCATGCTATGGAAACTAATCATACTAAAGTACAAATGAGTCTATGACTAATTTGCATTTGAAAACACCAACTTGTGTTTCAACCAGATCTTTAATTAAGGCACAGTGAAAAGATATTTAGCTAGTTATCTCATTCCACTTCAAATATCCTAGCTACCCAGAAAAGAGTTCTGTACAGAAACAGATATAAGGAAAGAGATGGTGATATAGGAAGGAACCCTCTCATTTAACCCGGACTGGCCTTTGCCAGAGCTTCCTATTCCAGCAAATATAGTTTGGACCATGAGATCAGATCAGTTGTTAAATATTTAAATATCCCAGGGTAAAACCCTGAAATCTCCCCGGCCACAAGGTAACACTGGAAATGTTACTCTATTGATACTTTGAATGCTTAGAGTGAATTGTGGAGTTAAGGAAATAATGTGATCCCTATTCTCTTTAAGATCAAGTTATTTTTCATTGATTTTATTTCCTTGTTTAATGAGTAGTATCAGCACTTACTGAAAAATAATGGGGAGATTATTGTCCTGTGTTCCTAGTTAGTCTTCTTGTCACAGTTTAAGTAGGGGTTTTGCCTTTATTGGGACAGTTGATAATGTGAAAAGATACTGGCAGAATGGGGTTCTGGGGTGAGACAAACACATTTTCAGAGTTTAATGGTTGTAACCAAGGCAGAAACTCTTAAACAAAGAGTCAGCCTTGAATGGAGTAAGGCCCAAATTTGGTAATTATGTTTCTTTCATAGGGTTCATTAACCCAAATTTGGTCTTTAGTTTCTTCTAGTGAAATAATTAAAAATAAGACTTTGATTTCATTCATTCATCCATCCATCTATCCATTCATTCAACAAAAAACTTATACTGAGCTTTGCAGTGTGCCAGATTCTATGGCAGGGCTTAAGGATTCAAAATGTTTGAGATACAATCCATATCTCCAGGAGCTCAAAGCCTAATTCTAGAAAGACATTCAGGCTCACATATGCTACACGGTAGTTGGTGTTTTTTAGTTACATACACTAGAATAGCTTTAAATTCTTGCTACCACTTTAGAAAGGCACTGGAGGGACTTCTGGGGTTGTGTTCCCTGTGAAAGAATTACTCACGTAAATCTCATTAGTGCAAATGGGAAAGAGGTGTAAATCCACAGTGATCTAGCTGAGAAAACAAACACTCCTTCTTTGACTTCTGTTGTTTGTTTCTATTTGTTCCTGGTTGAGTCATGGAAATAATCAGGAAAATTATACGTGTTCAATTGCCCGGTTGCTCCAGAACCCTTGGAGTATCTAATCACAGTTAATAATTAAAACAAAGCAAGGAGACTCAAATGCGGGATTTAAGTATCATCAGGAGAAAAAGAAACCATTTGAAGGGGAAAGTATGAGGAGTGCTTTGTGGTAGACAGATTTTCACAGACAGAAACATGGGCTATAAAGGGAAAATGCCCTTTTGAAATGGATGTGGATTATGGTGGATCAATCAATAAATATATATTAAGTGCCTACTGTGTTCCCAGCTCTGTTATACCATATAGGGGACGAAGGATAAGTTTCGCAGTCCACCAAGGGAAACAGAACCAACAAATTATATGTAATTGAAACAGAAACTGGCAGCAGGGTGTCTCGCCAATGGGTTTCAGCCCCAGGGCAAGTTCACTCTTGATTTGGTGAGACTGAAAAATGACAGTGGAACATCCTTGGGGTGAAAAAAGGGTTTAAACTCAGCTTTATTCTCATGGTTGCAGGTCAAGTGCTAGAATTCCATCCCCCTCAGAACAAGTCTGCTTGAAGCAAGCTGGTCTCTGCCTCCAGGCCTTTCTGCCCCCTGCAGCCGTCTCAGTCTCTGTCCTCAGTGCTGCCACCATGCCTACCCCTGCTCTCCTGCAGCCGTGCAGCCCAGGGCCCTGGGTGGAGCTCTTTATATAGAGTCAGTAATGCTTATTGCCCACATGTGTGTAGTGGGCAAGCCGACCAGGGTCAGGTGAGAATCAGTTGTTAAATATTTAATTTTCTCTACATGGGGTTTAAAAATAGGAGCGTTTGAAATAAGAGCATTGACAGAAATTGCAGAAACAGTTTCATATTTTGGATGTTAACCCCTTGTCAGATATGTCATTTACAAATATATTCTCCCATACTGTAGGATGCCTTTTTGTTCTGTTGATGATGTCCTTTGCCATACAAAAACTTTTTAGTTTGATGCAGTCCCATGTGTTCATATTTGCTTTTGTTTCCCCTTTCTTGAGGAGATGCATTCAGGAAGAAGTTGCTCATGCTTATATTCAGGAGATGTTTGCCTATGTTGTCTTCTAAGAGTTTTATGGTTTCATGACTTACATTCAAGTCTTTGATCCATTTTGAGTTTACTTTTGTGTGTGGGGTTAAGCAATAATCCAATTTCATTCTCTTGCATGTAGCTGTCCAGTTTTGCCAACACCAGCTGTTGAAGAGGCTGCCATTTCCCCATTGTATGACCATGATAAAGGTATCATATATTAATTGACCATATATGGTTGGGATTATATCAGGGCTCTCTAGTCTGTTCCATTGATATATGGGTCTGTTCTTGTCCAGTACCAAATTGTCTTGATTACTGTGGCCTTGTAGTAGAGCTTGAAGTCAGGGAGCATAATGCCTCCGGCTTTATTCTTCCTTCTCAGAATTGCTTTGGCTATTTGAGGTCTTTTGTGGTTCCGTATGAATTTTAGGACGATTTTCTCTAGTTCATTGAAGAATGCTGTTGGTATTTTGATAGGAATTGCATTGAATCTATAGATTGCTTTAGGCAGGATGGTCATTTTGACAATATTAATTCTTCCTATGCATGAGCATGTGATGTGTTCCCATTTATTGGTATCTTCTTTAATTTATCTCATGAGTGTCTTGTAGTTTTCATAGTATAGGTCTTTCACTTCCTTGGTTAGGTTTATTTCTAGGTATTTTATTCTTTTTGATGCAGTTGTGAATGGAATTGTTTTCCTGATTTATCTCTCTGCTAATTCATTGTTAGTGTATAGGAATGTTACAGATTTCTGTGTATTAATTTTGTATCTTGCTAGTTTGCTGAATTCAGATGTTAGATCTAGTAGTTTTGGAGTGGATTCTTTAGGTTTTTTTATGTACAATATCATGTCATCTGCAAACAGGGACAGTTTAACTTCTTCCTTGCCAATCTGGATGCCTTTTATTTCTTTGTGTTGTCTGATTGCCGTGGCTAGGACCTCCAGTACTGTGTTGAATAGAAGTTCCTCCGTGTCTTTTCATGGCTTGATAATGCATTTCTTTTTAGCACCAAATAATAGTCCATTGTCTGGATATACCACAGTTTATTTATGTATCACCTACTGAAAGACATGTTTGTTGCTTCCAAGTTTTGGCAGGTATGAATAAAGCTGCTATAAACATCTGTGTGCATTTGTTTATGTGGATAGTTTTTCAAATTCTTTGGATAAATACCAAGGAGCATGATTGCTGGATCATATGGTAAGAACATGTTAGCTTTCTAAGAAGACACCAAATTGTCTTCCGAAATTTCTGAACCATTTTGCATTTAAAGCAATAATTAATGAGAAGGCTTATTGCCCCACATCCTCCCCAGCATTTGGTGGTATTGTTGTTTTGGATTTTTGCTATTCTAATAGGTGTGTAGAATGTTAATCTAGACATTCTCTTAATTGTTTCAATTTGTATATCCCTGATGACATATAATGTGGAGAATCTTTTCATATGCTTATTTGTCATCTGTTTATCTTCTTTGATGAAGTGTCTGTTAGGGCCTTTGGCATTATTGTAGTTTTTAAAATTAGGTATTCTAATTGTTGTTGTATTGAAAATGCAATTGTTTTTCATATATTTAACTTACATCCAGAAACTTTGCCAGATTCTCTAGATAGTTCTAATATGTTCTCTATAGACTCTTTTGAGCTTTTTATGCAGACAATTATATGTAAATAGTGACAGTTTTGTTGTTTCTTTCCAGTTAGTATGTGTTTACATTTTCCTCTTTTCCTGCTGTGCTGGCTAGAGTCTCCAAGAAAATATTGAGGAGAAGCAGTCATCCTTGTCTTATTTCTCATAGAAAAGAGAATGATTTTAATATTTCACTGCATTTCATTTGATATTTATGGTAGATATGCTTTGTCAGATTAGGGACATTTCTCCCATGAATGAACGCTAATTTTAGAATGCTTTTTCTGTATCTATTGAGATCACACTTTCTTGTTTTTAATCTTTTAATTTGGTACATTACAATAATGACTTGTGTGATGTCAAATCAAGCCTAAATTTCTGGAATAAATCAGTTCAGTCATAAAGTATTATCTTAGTTATAAATTGTGGGATTCAGCTTGATAATAGTTTTGTTTAGAATTTTGCATTGCTTTTCTTTAATGAAATGGACTTACAATTGCCTTTTCCTGGGCTGTCCATGTCTTGTTTTGATATCAAGTATTAAGACTCATGAATGTGTGTGTTTATGAAAGATATACGCTATTAACAGTGATTACGACTGATTAATTAAATTTCAGGTGATTTTGTTTTCTTATCATTTTCTACTTTTTCACAATGAGAAAGAGTTATATATGATCACAAATCATTCATGCAAAAACAGACATGCTCATAGACACACACATATAGCCTAGCATAGGATTTGACTGTTGATCCCAAGACATTGGCTTATCTGCACTTTATCCTGGATTCTAGGGTGCTCCCTGGTGTGGAGGCTAAAGAGTGGCAGGCAAAGTTCTTTGGGAATCCTCAACACTAACTTGGGATGATAAAGTGTACAACAGTGAAATGTAAGGGAATTGGAAGCTTAGGTTTGAATATGTCACAAGTTGTGTGACTTTAGGTAAGCGCATCTAACTCTTCTGAGCTCTAGTTTTCTCATCTGTAGAATGAGGAAAATAATTCATACTCATGATCACAGCATAAAATTGTTGGCACTTTGTAAATATAGTGAATGTGAGAGTGCTTTATAACTTCATTTTAATTTGCCTTCACGCCCATCATATGTATAGGAACATATGTATGTGTGTGTGTGTGTGTGTGTGTGTGTGTGTGTGTGTGTGTGTGTGTGTATATATATATATTCACACACATTGTATGTGTAGGTAGAGTAAAATAGAATGGTTTAAGGGACCCAGGGGGTCCTTAACACTCTCTCCAGTTGATTCCTTGATTTAGGGAGCACCTGAGTACCTGGTGAGTCCCATGGAAGCAGGGTCAGAGTTCACAGGAAATCTAGGTCTTGTCTTTACTCTTTTGCCTTGAGCAGCAGTTTGCAATTTTAATGGAAACTCATGGTTGGGGGTCATTCCTGTTTGTGCTCCTTGCTTGATTACTACCAGACAACATTTTCTAAAACTGTTTATGCAAGCCTTGCAGTTTATTGGGTAGTTACAGTTCATTGGCTAGTGGAAGAGACAGAACAAAAAAGAAGAAAAGGGGGCAAAGGTAGAAGAAAAGAGGAAAGTAGGAACTCTTTAGTAGGTCGGTTTTCACTCTTTTCCAATTTCCAGACAGATACAGATAGATCTACACCGATGGATAAACAGATGAAGAACATTAAGCAAAAACAAAATTGTTAGCATGTAAGTCAGCATCCACTACCTTTCTCACTCCATATGTTACATCCTCCTCACCTCCACTGCACACACATGCATGTCTTGCTGTGTGGCTCCTAGAGGGTAGAATAGATGCTTGTGGATAGCTTTAGTTATAGATACTACACGCAATGGAAAATGGAAAAACAACACAATCCAAAGGTGATAAAGTCTTAGTTAATCTTACAAATAAAAGATGAGGATATGGAGGAGAATTGAAATTGGTAGAGTTTTCAGGTATGTGAAGTGAAAATGTAAAAAAAAAGTTTTGGGGAATGGCTATTATTCCTGTGAATGATATTGAGAGGGCAGAGATGGTTAGAGAAAATTAAAGAAATGGTTTTCATACATAAGGCCTCAGTAGACTAAGTAACAATTTGAAGTGTTAAAGTTACTTTGGGTCTGCTGATTGGAACCAACTCTTGCTTTTAATATGGCACCAACCTGAGATGGGACCACATGGGGCCCCAGTTAAATATAGGTTATTCATTACAAAAATTTGCTTTGGGAGTAGAAGGCTTAACCAAAACACACTGTATACATTTACTTATTTCTCTTCTCTTACCTGTGACATTAAGCAGATACTGATCTGTGACATGAGGAAATAAGAAGAGACAAGTCTCACTGAATTATTCCCATTGGTCATTACTGTTAATCAAAGCAGAGTTATTTAGTACAAAAACAGGAAGAGAATTTCCCCCTGAACTACCATCCATTCTGCAGGATTCATATTCATACCTCACCAAAATAATTCATATTCAGGCTTTTTAATATTAGTATATGCTCAAGGGTTTTCCTTCTACTCAACTTTTTACCTCATGCTCTCTTCCCCCTAAAGAGGAAAGATATCTAACTTTAAAATTCTGGAAGAAGGAGAGAAAGGCATGGAGAGAACTGGGTTTGGGCATGGTGACCAAATGCAAGATGGAATGTGTCCTGTCCTTACAGCCTTGATGGGCACCATTCTGTGCACGCCCCCCAACATCTTAGCACGGACCTATGACTCTCCATGTGAGAGCTTTCCCTCAGCCCCCAAAGGGGAGTACCAGAGGAGCTGGTAGTTAATGCCTCTGGGAACAGCCCAGTCAGGGATGGATGGGGGTTGACGGGTGAATGCTCCAGCTTCCTTGCTCTTTGCTGGGGAGAACACAAAGTTTCTACTGTCTTTCTAGAAGGGTCCTCAGTTGTCCTTGTTCATATTTGCTTGATAGCATTCCCCTTTTCATTGCCCTACTCCCTTAGCTGAGTTTTTGGGGATCACCTCCTAAGTAAACCACTTGCCCTGGTATTCTAAGCTTAGGGTCTGCTTCTGGGGGCAGCCATCCTGGGGCCGGTGGGTGTGGAAGGCATTTGGAAGGGGAGTAAGGACATCAGAGACAAATAGTTCTTACTTCTTCATTGTGCCTCTGTTCAGATCTTATTCTCCCATATTCTTTCTTCATGGTGAGATTGTGCCAGCACAGCACTGTTGTACTGTATAAGCAAGTTGAAATAAAAAGACAGAAAACTGCATCATGAGCATCTAATGGATGAGATGTTACACTTAAAAAGACAAAAACTTAGAGGGAAGTTTGTGCTTTCTATAGCACTCTGAGAATAAAAATCCATTTCGGATTGATTTCTTTCTTAACATTCAACCCTCCCCCCATCCCCACCTTGCATTGAATAATCTGGGCAGTTATGACCTCAGGTTTCAGGCAATGTGCCTTTGACCTGGATTGTCTTCCAGAAAACCTTGACAAGAGATGCATTTTTAAAGATTTTGTACCACATCAGCTCTATATTTAGTGTTCCAATCATCTGTCAGAGATTCTTTTCCTAGGGTATTGAAGATAGCAGTCAGAAAATGAAGTCAGGAGACTGCCGATGCCAGTTAATACTCAGAGACCTCAGAGATAGTAAAGAATAATTCCTAGTGATTGCTGGACATAAGGGCACTAATGGAATGCTTAAATGCATAATGAAAACCTGTATCTTTTTCAATCTCACTGATTTTTGGGTGTGTGATTTTTTTAGACCTACTTTGGGCCTAAGTTTACTTTCCTTGCAATTTCCAAAAAAATTAAAAAGGAATATGCATAACCAGATTTCAGGATGCATAATCCACCATTAACTGCATCCAGGTGGAATTTAAAAGAGGTGCCTTAATGGTCATGTTCTGAGGATATCCACAGGTACCCCTTTCTCTCCATCAGCCCCATAATCATTATTTTGTACTCCCTTGTTTCTTAATCTCTCTCCTCTGAATAGGGGGCTCTTCTAATGTCACAGCTATGTATATTTTAGTCATCTTTAGATTCCAGACAGCAGTGATATATAGTCAATACTCAGTAAATGGTTGTTGAGTTGAATTTTCAGAACTTTAATGCGGCCATCTGAAAGGAAATAATTGATGTGTACCTTGGCTTTTCCAAACTGTGTTAATTTTTACTTTGTGCAGTTGATATGAACAACTGCAGTTCTTCAATTTTTAGTAATTATTTTATAATTTGAACTTTTTATTACTTTATATTGTTCTCTATTTCTTTTCATAGTTAATGGCATTTTACTGTACTTCCAAAGAAAGACATGTTTGGAAGGCCAAAAGGAATTAAAATGGAGGATAAAGTGATGATTAAAATTACAGAAAAGGAAGAAGACACTTTCAAGAGTAAGGTATGTTTATAAAAGTTGGAATGAATTCAGTTCCATTTAGTCAACATTAATTCAGTACTTACTTACAACTATGAACAAGTGTTCTGAGAGATTAAAAGGTTGATAACAGTTCTAAAAAATTAACTAAACATGTTAAAAAGTGGTCATCTTTGCATAGCACAATTATGGATGGAATTGAGTAAGGTGGGCATTTGGAAATATGTTTAAAGCAAGATATTATATTTGGAAAAATATAGTTTGTATGTATTTACATGATATAAAAAAGAAGCAGTCACAGAGAAGCTTAATAAGGCTCTAGAAATGGGAAGTGAGATTGGGAAGGAAGTTTACTTCTTATTTTCTATCCTTCCCTTCAATACAAAAATTTGCACTATTTTTTGTGTATGCATTATTTTTATAATAAAAAATGTTTTAACAAGTAGAATAAATATTTCCCAGTCTTCAGAGAACTCAAGATGACCTCGGAGGATTTAATGAATGATACATATTGTGGTAGATTACCTCCAAAGATGATCACCATTAATTTCTACCCTTTATTTACATCCCTGCTATCAAGAAACAGAGCCAGAGAGTAGATCTTAAAATTTCTCATCACAAGAAGAAAAAAATTTGTAGACTACATGAGGTGATGGACATTAACTAGACTTACTGTGATCATTTCACAATATATACCAATACCTAATCATTAGGTTGTACACCTGAAACTATATAATGTTATATGTCATTTATATCTCAAAAGAAAGAGAGAGGTATGGAGCTGATTTCTCCTACTTGAGACTTGCAATGAATATCATGCTGTGCCAGATGCCCAGCACATAGTAGGGCCTTAGTAAATATTAATTCTCATCCCTCCTTGACTCCCTTGTTAATGGGAACAGAGTTGCCTTCCTGTTCATGCCAAGAAACAGTTATTAATGGAAGAAAGAAAGAGAACTATCTGGAAAGAGAGGACTCAGAGAGACTTGATGACTGGGCCTGTGTAGAATGTAGAATTGCTGGGCTGGGGCATTCCTGGGTCCCAGTTAGATTTTGGGCTATTCCCCCATACTTGACCCAGTATCTTATTTTTCTAAGAATCCAAATACTTAATATCCCCCTCATTCACCACCTCTCTCCTACTCTCTCCACTTTGATTTGTTTCTTACCTATTTCCAGCCATTCAAGAGGTAAAAGGAAATGAGAAGCAGCCCCCGAAAGGATCTGTGTATGGGCCTGCATTCCACAGCCTGGAATGCCAGAATCTCTGCATTATTTAATTCTGTTGGAGTGAGGGGAAGGCCTTATATAAGATCTGTGGATTTTTTCCCGGTACAGCTGACAATACAAAGATCTGTGAATTTTCCCAACACTTGCCCCTCAGGGGGAATTGCCTCCCGCAGTATCTGCAGGGTGGCATGTGCCAGGGGAGCCATGCACAGGAGGACAGTCACTTATTCTGACCAGAAATGAAGTACATCACCACTCATTTGAGGAGCTATTGTTCAGGGACCAAAGCTAAAGTTATAATTCCTGTTGGCATGTGACACACTGCAACCACTGGTCAGAATCTGGGGCCTACCCTTTGGGTAGGGCTGTGTGCAACACCATTCAAATAATTGAGTTTTGAACTTCAATTTCCTCGTCTACAGCATGGGGAAAATATCTGTGACACAGTGCTGCTATGAATATTAAGTTTTAAACATGTTGGAAGGTACCTGGCACAAGGCAGGGGCTCTGCAAATATTTGCAAGATAAAAGAATGGTATGTGGGTGGTATTCAATAAAACTGTCCCCCCACCCACATGGACAGAGGGTAGAGAGCAGGGTGGGGAAAGATGGGGGAAGATAGGTTCCTGTCAATATCTATTCAGGTCCTTGGGGTGGGGGTGGGGGTCTACACTCCAAATCCTACAGGATCCAAGCAGATGAGGTGAGACTCAAGTTCTTTGACACACCTTACATTGACAGATGGTGTCTGTGTCCCTTCAGTGTGATTCTGGATAAGGATATGAATGTTTCATAGCCAACAGAGTATAATTCTGAATGTTGACCATAGAAGACTGTACACTTCTGCCTGGCTCTCATAGGATACTGGCTATGGGGGAGCAGCCACTATGTGAGAAGCTCTACTCTCCTCATTTGCCATGCTGCTGAGGCCACGCATTAGTGCCACGTCCCCTGCACATTTACTGCAGTTCTGTGAGTGGCCATCTTGGGCTTGCAGCCCAGTCACACCTTCAGATGAGTGCCACCCAGCCAACGCCTGCCTACAACTACAAAATCATGAGCAAAAGAAAATGGTTCCTTTAAACCACTGACTTTTGGGGGGCAGTCTGCCACTCAGCAATAGATGTCACCAGAACTGCCAGGTGCCTGGGCCCACGTAAAACTGGACAGTGTGCTTTATCCACAGGGGCAGCCATGCCTCGGCTCAGGCAGGTGCTGTCCTGGAGGGATTCAGGTCTTAGCTGGCTAGCTGGGTAACGAAGAGATGTCAGATCCCGGATTTTGTGAAATCTTTAAATGTTTTAGCTATCAGTTACTAATTAAAATTATTTGAAAACACCGTGTGCTTCATAGCAAAGCCACCCATGTGCCAGTAAGGCTTGTGAGCTACCGGTTTGCCACATGTGTTTTCTCTAGTAGGGAGGCGAGTCTGCTTGCCCCACAGTGTCCAATGCCGTCCTATGATCTGTGGCTGTGGGTCCTTGCTAGTGGCCTCCAGCCCAGCAGGAATGCTTCCCTATAACATATTAGCATATGAAAACCAGCATTTAAGCAAGCTTTTGTGCTTCCCACATCTAAGCCAAACAAACTGCCTCTTGTTTCACTGGTGATTGGAGCCTTGACCCACTCAAGCCTGACAGCAAAATAGCGATTAGCGGGGGTATTGTTAGTGGTGTTTTGATTGGGAGGGAATGAAAGAAATTGGAGGGAGAAGGACAGAGGAGGGGCAATAAAGGGAAACTTCCTGGAGGACAAAAGTTCACTGGTTTTCCCTTGAAATTAATTTAAGGGCAATAGCATGACATCAACAAAATGAATTGTTATGTTTTTGAAAAACAGCCCTAGTTGTTGTTTTTGGCTTTTGCTGAGTCTATTTTACTCTGGGGCCTAAAGGAATTCACCTTTACTGTGGAGGAAGGAATTGCACATCATTCTTTATCAACTTCTTGAGTACTTTCTTCAGGATGTGAGTGAGGCAGAAGGCAGGGCCACTGAGCTGACACAGACGTGCCCAGGGGACTTTGTGGTCTGTGGGGGACCTAGGAGGTGGGAACAAACGACCATTGCAAAGCCAAAGCATGTGCAGTCACGGAGAGAGAAGGACAACACCAAGCTGGGATCAACTTTACAAAGAGTGGCAGAAGTGTAGACATTAGGGATTCATTCTTCAACAGAATGAATCAATATGTGAATGCTCTCTGAGGAGTGCCTGTATCAGAAAAGTGCTCATGGTACGTTAAGAGACTATTACTGTTTTAATCTTTTTTCCAGAGTTATTTAACGTAAGTACAGTATATAAATTATTTTGCTCACTCAAGTGGAGCCATACTATATGCTCCATCCTCCACTTACCTGTTTTCACATGGCTGTATAACCTAAAGAGCATTCCATATTTCCATTGTTGTTCCTGTGTGTGGGGGACAGGGCATTCTTTCCTACAGCTGCACGATATTTCACATTATGGGTAAAACCATAACTTATTTAACCTATTGATGGACAAGTGTATTGTATCTATGGTAATTTCCTTTTGAAATAATTTAAGAGTGAATTTTGTAATATGTGTATGAGTGAAATCTGATTTGTGCCTTAGGAGTGATTAATCAGCATTTAAAGTAGCCTGAACAACCCTTCAAGGGTGATTACTTAGCACTTCAAATAACCAATGAGTTTGTTAATTAGCCAAAGGGATGAGAAAATAGAGTTCAAAACAGTGGTTGGTCAGGAAGATTATATATACCTCACATTCTGTCTGTCTGTCTGTCTGCCGGTCTGATTGACTGACTGAAATGTCTTCACTGATTAACTATCTGAATAACTGACTTCATGAAGGGCTGGCTGACTGGTCTTGGTAAGCACGGAAGGAATATTTTGCAGAGTGAGTAGAGGTGACTACAAGGATTGGAGTCTCCTTTCCAGCATTTACCCTATCAATCTATTGGAAGTGGTTTTTTATTTTTGTAGTAAGAAGCCAACTGGCCCTGTGAGAAATAAACATCACCGAAGGAAAAGTAGTTCATAAATAATTGCCAATAGATTTATGGTATTTGCAGGAGCCTGACCAAACAAAAACAAAACAAACAACTTTTAAAACCCCAAACACCCATAAATCAAATCTCAGAGCTCAGTCAGCTGGTTGCCTCCTCCCAGCTGCAAACAGGATCCCTTTGAAGTAAAACTGTGGCATATGAAAACTTGTTCTCCATGAGCTGTCCCTCTAGTAGTGACCCTTCATGTCCTAGCTGACCAGGGCCTTGCCCCTTCACCTCTTTCCTCTTGCAAAACAGAGAAAGATCTGACAGCCAGTCAATGACCCTTGTTGACTGATGGATTGTATTTTGACTAGAACTCATATTCACCTACATCTTGCCTTGTGAAATAAGCTTGTGGAATTTAAGCCTTTTAGCTATATGGGATGAACAGTGTCCCACTCAGGCTGAAAGAATTTCAGGCGTCAGCAAACAGGAAGGGAGAGGTGAAGGTCTACCTGGCCACCTCTGAATGCGGTCCTGATCTGTCTTCTTTTTGGGGGGGGTTTCTCCCACAAGAAACCTCTGGTGTTACTGTGGAAATAATGCAGGGGCTGGAAGAGATAGAGCTGCTGGAGGTCCAGACCAAGGATTATTTAGATGAGAACTTTCAGTGGCCTCTGGAACCTTCTAGATCTTGCTCTCACCTTCTCTACTTGACCATAGACAGATCTTGTTCCTTACCACATCAACCAAATTCCTGACCCTAGTCCATCTGTTCTAAGTCTCTAAGACACATAGTTCACCTGTTTTGGGTATTTTGATCATTCAGTAATTATTTAATATTTTTTGTTTGTTTATTTGCTTTTTCCCCGTCTTAATCCTATGTCTGCCAATCTGAAAGCATTTGGCTAAAAGTATGTCTGTCACAGGTTAGGAAGTTTCTAACAACAACAGGAAATATGTCGTTAATATACAGTTCATTTATTAATTAGAGTTCAGGACATGGTTAACAAGGAAGCTTGGGAATGAGGACTCCAGGTTTCAGTGTCCCTTTCGGAGCTGCATATTTGAAGGAAGCGTTCTCTTTTGTGTCTTAATAACAAAGTTGGGTATTATCCTTACCTTGCCTATGAGGAAATTCATACTCAGCTTTTCCTAGTGATTTTTCCCAAGTAAATCCAGTTCTGCCTGACTCTAAGTCACGCTCTTTCCATTATAACACAATGGTAAGAAATGGTTTATTTCCTAGGAAGTCTGTACATTCAGTTACACAGAGACAGCTATCATTTCTAACACTGGGTTGAAATACATATGACTGGTTTTAAAGAAGGCAATGAGTATCACTATTTTTAATGTCTCATTGTCTTTCAGCTTTTCCAATAGTCCAAAATTTTCTAAGAAAAGGATTTTCAATGATTTCCTGACTACAATGGTCCTTACTTTTACCAGAGGCTGGCAAAAATAAATGCAAAGTGGACAGAGTAAGTTATGTTACTTTTAAAGCAGTAATTATTAATGTAAAAACAAATGAGACAGAGAGATCGTTTATGAAACAAAAATACATGAGCTCCTGGCTCTGTCTTGGTGGGTATATGTCTTAGGGAGTAGGTTAAAAGTTTACCATAATACACTTTGTTATCTGCTCCATTTCAAATCCAGGATCGATAAGGCTTATCAGAGTATTTTTATGACTTCAGGGAGGTTATCACTATCTTAATATAGTGATGAAGACAAAAACCAGACCTCAGGAAAGGTCATAACTGAGCAATCAAATTAACATCTGTTAGGAATGACTTGGTCCAATCCTCAAGGTCAACATATTCACAGATGTCAAAGTATCTGAAAGGAGAGATGCTAATCATTGACCCTGAAACCTTCCGGGGCTTGGCAGGCAGCTGTAGGAGAGATAGGGAGTTTTCTGTTAAGACAGCAAAAATACATGTTTGAGTGTATGGTGCTTATTTTTCCTTTTGTGAAATTAGAAGAAATGTCAAAAACAAGTGTCAGTTAGCCATGATCTTGCTGGATGGAGACAAAGCAGATGACTGAAGCCTCACTTTCCCACCGCCACTTTCTCCAGAAGTATAATTCTGGGTCCTTGACAGATACTAGTTCTACATTCTTTCTTTACTTATTAACCCTGAAGAAGCATGGGAAAGGGGTGGGTAGCTAGAAGAAGGAAGGGGAAAGAAGAGAGATCAGGTATGGCTAATCATTGAAGGGACAGGCTAAATTTTCCTAGAAAAGCTCTAAGTTTCACGTAGCTTTAGTAAGCCGTCATCAACTAGGTGACCTCCTAACAAGCTCTTCCCTCTTCTGATTAGAACTGAGCTCCCAATTGTAATATAGACCTAGATTTGAAATTGATTCAAGACAAAACAAAACAGAACAATAGAACCGACCATTGTGTCCTGTGTAGTCTACAGTTTTGGGGCCTAAGTTATTATCTACTGATAGTATAAATTCCTGAAGAAAGGAACTTTATCTGTTTTGTTCTCCAGTGTATTCCCAAAGCCTATAGAAGTGAAGAGGCGCACTCACTCTGTCAGCACCTTAAAGTCTCCTGGTGCATTTTCTCTCACAAGGTGTAGCAAACCAGTCAGCTGGAGTGAGACAAACTCTCCTGGTGGTCAGTGCACCCTGACAAGGCGGGTAACCTGGACTGGAGGCTCAGGTGGGGACTCTTGTAAAGAAGGTCTGACTTACTGCATGTAAAAGTCAGGGCCCTATGAAACTTTTTTGTAGAATAATTAACTGATACTTTACTCATCTGTGAAATGTTGGTGCCAAACAAGACTACTTGTAACTTGATTTTATGCCAGTTAAGATTGGTGTGACTTTTAACTGTGATGCATGACCAAAGGCCATGTAGTGATGGGTCCATCTACACACTGGCCACAAAATGATAAGAATTAGGGAATGTAATTAGATAAAACACTATAAGTCAACTATGGGGCTGATAACAGAATGTTTCACTGATGCTGAGGTATTCAAATAACCCATAGCAAAGTAGAAAAAATAATTGTAATCAGCAAAGAATAATTGGCTATGTCCATGAAGCTTGGCTGGAGTCTTGCTGGTCTACCTGGGAGTGCAGAGAATTAGAAAAAGAACTAGGATTGGGTAGGATGGGAGATATGGATTCAGGTGCTAACTCTGTCCCTTAACTTGTAACCTTGGGAAACTTACTTAACCCCTCAAATTTCTAGTTTAAAAAAAAATCTCTAAAATAATATTTTTGGGGTCCTATAGTGATTCTTATGAGGGAAATGTTATCATTCAAAATAAGATTTCCAAGGAAAAGATAATTGGGTCATCTCTCAGTATCACCCTATAAATTATCCACGAGGTAGATTTACTACTGTATTTTTCAATCTTAAACTGGCTTCTCCTGCTGTACTGAGACACTTTGAAGCAAGTGCGCTCTGCTAAACAACCAGTATGTTAATGGGAATAAATAGCTAGCTGAATTCTCATGTTCTCAGTCTTCAAGGAGAAAAAGCACACCTTCCAAAATGTCTGGGGAGAAACCCCCTAGAGACTCTCTTATCTTATCCTGAAGCTAAGCATTCCTGATCTTAAAAAAACCCATTAAAGGTTTCCTCCTGCCAATGCCTATCACCACAACCTCCAATAATGAGAGTAATGATAACGGTGTTAATAATAACATTGTGGTTAGTGTGACATGGCCTTTGGCCCTCTAGTAAACCCAGACTTTTGATTTTATGGGGACATGCCACTTCCTTGAACCCCATTTTTCAAGAGTACATAAAAGGCATTAGCTGTCATACTGATGAGACATATGTCTGTTTCATAATGGGCTTAGGCACTACCCTAAGTTTTTTTAAAAGTGAGTAATGTCTTTAGCAAACCTGCTTATCAAGAAAAGTCTCTGTAAACTTTCACTTACAAAAAAAATATTGCAATTCTTACAAGGTTAATGCCTTTTGTTATTTAGAAACCCAAGATTTTCTTAAATTGTTGAATTAAAAATAGAACCTGGGTAAAAAAATTAGGTTGATATCACACTCAAGAAATGGTAATGTTTGATTATATTTTCCTCTCCACTCTGCTTTTTCTGTCATGTGTTTCCCCACTTGCATAGTATCAGGCTTTAAAAGAGAGTAAACCCATTTGTGCACATTTCATCTTAGAATATCTATTGTGTTATGTAAAATAGAATAAAGAAGGGACTAATCTACTGAACACTGACCACATGCCAGGTTCTTTGGAGTCAGCATCGATTTCCTCACCTGGAAAATGTGTCAGGTTAATAGTACTTTGTGCATTTTTAAGTTAGTGTGGACATCAACTAAGATCACATACACAAATCTAGTTAAGTTTAGGGTGGACCTTAGGGTAGATCCTCTCTTCCTGGGCCAGTCCTAGGACTCTGAGTTGTCAGTGTTCCTAAGGTCTTTCCTTTTGTCTAAGGTCAAAGTCTGTTATTAAGGAAGAGCTACATAAATACTTCCTCAACTGGTAAATACTTCATAACTTCTTGGAAGTGAATCATTTTCAGAAGATTCGTATTTGATTGGGATGGAAGTCTGCAGCCTGATACTTAAAGATGGTGATTTTAGGAATGAGACGCCTGGGAGGGGCATATTTCTTTGTGGGGGAAATGGAGAGTGGGGAAAGTCAGCTTCTCCTGACAGCACCCCGAGATCTTCCTCATCAGTGGAGAAGGAGGGCAGTGGCTAAGAGGGGGTGCGCGCTGCGCCATGGAGAGCACTAGGGTGTGCGTGCTCCCTTGGAGGTGCTTCGCCGCGCAGCCATGAGAGGGCACTGGCGCTCCAGAGAGCCCATGCCTACAGGCTTCTGAAGAGACATTCATCCTGCAATTTCGGAAGGGGTGGTTAGTTACTTGTACCACATCTGTGGCTGTGTTTGATAGAAGTTATGTATATATATATATTTAGGGAATCTTAGGAGTTCTGTCTCTCTGTCCAGCTTAGTAAATCTGTCATCTTCAGACTCTGGCTGCCGACTATTAAACCTATTGCCCATGCATGAAAGAGCTTGTCCCTGGGTGCAGTGGATATTTTTAAAATTAAGGCAACGAATCTTAATTCAAGATTATACTAGAAAAGGGCCCCAGGACCCTCTGGGAGGCCCTCTAAAGGAAGTAAAATAGTCTTTCCCACTGGAAGGAAGGAAAGTCTAGGAAAAAAGAAAAGATTTGACATTTATACATATAAAGAAAATATTAAGTGATTTCAAGGTAGAAATATGATCTTTTGTTTAAGTAGATCTCAATTTGGATTGTGAGTGCTGAATAACCAGATAATGAGGTAGGGGTGACCAACTTTATGCAGGGTATCAAAAATTCAGAACTAATGCCTGACTTGGGGAACAACAGACTTCCTGGGGCCACAAAGTGGATTTGCCGTGGTCATCATGAATTTATGCCTATTTTCTAGTTTCAGTATCAAATGGAATAGAATAATCTAGAAAACCAATGAAGCAATACACTTTTGAGTGACTATCATGTACTTCATACTAGGTTAAGACTGTGGGAAGCACCTGGCTTGATCCTCCCTTTGAGGAGGTTAAATCGTGCTGAGGAAAAATGATACACTTGTATCTGTTAGAATCTTCTTAGTCCTTATTAGTCAGAGTTCTTCAGAGAAACAGAACCAATAGAATATATCTGTCTATATCTACATCTAAAATCTCTCTCCCTCTAACTCTAGTAGCTAGCTATAATTGCAGGAATTAGTTCACAGAACTATGGGGGCCAAGAAGTCCCATGATCTACCTTCTGTAAGCTGGAGAACCAGAAAAGCTGGTGGTGTAATTCAGTCCAAGCAGGGAAGTGTTGGTGGAAGTCTTAAGTCCAAAGGCTGCAGAATTGGGTGACTGGTGGTACAAGTCCTGGTCTGAATCTGAAGGCCCAAGGGCCAGGAGCATGAGCGTCCAGGCAGAAAATGGATGTCCCCTCTCAAGCAAAAGGAGCAAATTCATCCTTCCTCCATCTTTTTGTTCTGTTTGAGCCTTCAAAGGATGGATAATGCCCACCTGCATTAGGGAGGGTGATCTTCTTTACTCAGTCTGCTGATGCAAATGCTAATCTCTTCTGAAAATGCCCTCAAAGGCACAACCAGAAATAATGTTTTTCCAGGATCTGGGGATAGCTTAGCCCAGTTAAGCTGACACATAAAATTCACCATCACAAGTTCCAAGTAGAGAAAACTCAAATTGGCTTAGGTAAAAAAAAAAAAAAAAAAAGAGAGAGAATGTACTATCTCATATAATTGGGAAGTTTGATTTTCAGGCTGACTTTGAGCATTACTAGATTTAAGACTCAAAATAAGTTACAAGGTCCCAGTATTTCTGTCTCTCAGGTGGGCTCTGCAGTCTTCTTGTATTAATTCATTCTCAGGCTCCCTGTGGATCATTTCTCTGGGGATTAAGCCTGGTGGAATAAGTCATCACCTCTTTCCTGGCTCTTGAGCCAAAGCCCTGAAATGAACTCTTGATAGTCTGATGAGCATGACTTGCCCAAACGAGAACTGAAGGCTCCTACCTGGGGGCTGCATACGTATGTGTGTTACCAGAGACCTACTAATGACCACAGGGTGAAGCAGTAAACGGTGAATATCATGCAAATAATTCAGGTCAGAAATGATTTGAGTGTTCAGGGGAGGGAGACATTAATGCTGTAGAAGTCATGAAGATATACTCCAAAGGATGGAGATAAGCTTGGTAAGGGTCTTGCAGGACAATTTTTGGGCATCGTCTGTGCCTTGGCACTTTCTGTAGGGCTTGGAATATGTAAAAGCATGAGTGAACTTTGTGGACCATAAGGCATTGTCCAATATATGTCGTGCCACCTCCAAAGCACAGCAGAGAGATTTGCCTCCTTGAAATGCCTCTAGGTACTGTGCCATATATTGCCTGATTGACACATTTTTGCTTCACATCAGTGGGGCAAGTTCCATTTCATTTTTTGGTCTACTGATATTTATTTCAAGCCTTGCCTGAGCAGATGATCTGCTATCCCACCAAGCACATTCCCTGAGCTGCTCTCGAAACTGCAGGGTGAAGGGAGCATGCTGTCACTTGCATGAGCCAGCTCCTCTGCCAAATGGGAATGCTCACTCATTATGGGAGAAACCCCCGTGATCCAGCCATGGTCTGGATGGCAGACATTGAACCTTTTGTGGAATAGTATTTCTGAGAGGAAGACCTCATATCCTCAGCTAATTTATTTTTATGCTGCCTCTTTACTGATCCCTCACATAATGAAACATGGATAAATGCATTTATTAGTAAACAGGGCTTCTCTGATTGTATCACGGTGGTTCTTGCTTTATGAATTGCCACTAGGAAACATATGTGATTTGTTGTGTTGTCAGAGTTAGATATAAACCATCTTTATCTTTTCTGTTGGAGCTCAGCAACAGCATATGTCAATACTGACCTAGGATCTAGGTTCCATGTTAGGTTTATCTGGAGGCTATGAAATTTGGGTTCTCATGGAAGATATATATATATTTACACATATATACACACTCCTATGGGCTGGAAGGATTGATTAATTGGACTCTCTGAAGTAGCATAAGGTTCTAAATACGCACTGGACTGGCATTTCCCTGGGGGAAGTAGATGACATATGATTTCTCTTGTCCTCACATTTCACTACTAATATAATGGAATCAAATCCACTGGTCTATTTCACTTTATATTGATAAAATGGACCACTTCCTGCTTTTTCTTCCTGAGTATGCTGTGAATTTTTCACACCTCAGAGTAGTTCTCAAGAATAACTGAACATCTCTTTTTTAGAAAGCTTTCTCTCTCCTTCTTGTGTTTTAAGTCATATTTTTATTGGCACATATTAAAGGTTTAGGATATTTTACATAGGATTAATATATTATCAATCACAACTGAAAGTTGAGTGACTGAATGCACGTTAAAGTTTTATAGATTAGAATTCTATTTTTAATCAGAGGAGAGGCTCAACGAATATTTTATTCATTCAACAAATACTTGAGAGTATTGACAGGTGAAATACTATGATTAAATATTACTTCTATTATTATTAGTGTGAGACATCTCTGTGCCTGAATTGAAAGGTATATATGTTTGACAGTATTGACTAATTCTCTGTTCCAGATGAGAAAAACACTAAAGATATGTGCATGTGGATATATATGCACAAATAAACAAACATATACATACAAATACACATATATTTATAGTTAGGAAAAAATCAAGTCCATTGCACTTACTGAAAATAACCCTGCTGATTTTAATGAACTAGAGGGTCTTTGAAAATTAACTTGTCATAATAAAGGGAAAGTATGAAAATAAATGACTTTGTGAAATATAATAGCCAAGGAAAAACAAAAAGATGGTAATTTTTTAATGAGTTAGTATTATCCTATAATAACATTTTTATTGCTGCTGATTTATGCTTATATCACATGCCAACTGGTCTTTAAATCTTTAGACCTTTTCACTTCAGTAATATCAGGCAAGAATTTGTTCTGAGGTGAAGGGAAGAGTCCCATGAGCAGTGTCCTGAATTGGGTTGTACTTTAAGGACCATTAGCTATTTAACCTTAACTAGTTAAAACCCTCACTTGTAAAGTGAAGATTGCACGGTCCTAAAGATCCCTCAGAGTTCTAGCATGCTTTAAGATGCAAAACAGAAATGTCATTAGGCTTCAAGGAAGGAAAGAGTCTGGCTTGAGCTTTTGATAGACTTGGTTCAAGTTGTACCACTTACTAGCTTTGTAAACTTAGGCAGGCTACTTAACGTCTTAAAGCTGACTTCCCTCCTCTGTACGATGGGATTCATGATAGTGTGACATGTATTGCTTCTGTTATTTTGGGCACCTTATTTCATTGCCTTGATTCTTGTTTTTCTCATTGTAAAATGGTGATAGTAACAGTACTTATTTTAACTCATTGGGTAGGGGTGGGGAAGCAGTTTAAATTAGCACAGGGAGGTAGTTAGCACAGTGTGAGTGGATGGGTGATAGCCAACTGGTGGCAGTAACTAGCGCAAATGATGGGTAGTCAGTTGATGGGGGGTGGTAACAGCTGATGGTGGGATGGAGCTTGTTCTGTGCTCTCCAATTTAGGAAAGTTAATAAATAGGGACAACAGAGGGTCACACAAATGGACAAGTTGGTGACAGAGGACAGAATAGACTTGGGTCTCCTGTTCTAGCCCAACATGGCCCTGGGGGCACAAGCTTGCTATTTGTGGCCGTCAAGCATTCTGAGTACCATGAAGGGATATTGGCTGTACAGTCTACACAACTTAAAAAGCACTTAGAGGAAAGCATATCCATTAGGCCAGGCATAATGGACCCACTCAGGGCTGTGCTTTGTAAATACATAGCTAATGTCATTCTGACGTGTTTACAGGCCAGGACATGCTTCACATAGGTCAGGACCTTCCGTGAATCTGCTGGCTTTCAGGAGCCAGGTCACTTACCTCTCACACTCAGGATTCCATCCTTATTACTTGAACATAAAGATAAAAAAAAAAACTGCCAATAAACAAAGTACTGTTTCAAAAGACTGTGGAATGACCTTGGAAATACACATGTCAGCCCAGCACTAGGTAATTGCCCAGAGGTGAAGAAAAGCCATTATCATACTTTGTAGCTGGTTAATTAAAGGCTATTTTTGTCATCTTCAATTCTGAGAGAGTCAAGAGAGCTACAGTCAAACTTTCACAAGAGAAATTCCTGAAATAATGGGGTGGAAGAGGCTGAACAATCATTAGCTCTTTCTTTTTTGCCAAAGAGTTAAAACATTTGTCCTTCTCACACCCTCCAAATTTTGCTTGCTGCAGTGTAAATCAAGATTCCAGTACTTTGCTTTGATGCTTCCTGCAGTCTGAATTACTTGGAGACAATGCTACTGGAGGATCTTACTGTTGGGGTTTATCTGATGCCTTTTTCCATTTTGCAAGGTCACTGGCATTACTGATGATAGAATGTAACAGGTTTTAATATTATGTGTTAAAAACTCATGAAAGTATTTGTTAGAATTTCTCTCTTTTAAATATTATGTGTTAAAAAGTCAGGAAAATATTTCTTAGAACCTCTCCTTTTAAATTTTGGAGACAAATTACTTCACTTTTTGAAATATATCAGCATCTCCTAACTCAGAAAAATTTTGAGTCAATGCCTAAGTTTTAAAGCCAGCAGACTTCTAAAAGCCATTTTATGGCCTGGTACATCTTTTGCACTCATTTGCAAGGTCGAAATAATTAGATTACAATAAAAATGTATATACTTCAAAAATCCATGGCAGGAAAAAAATCAGCTCAAGTCAATGAATCCCAATGTTTAGAGAGCAGCTCTGGTTTCAGGAAGCCTGGTACCTACATCATTCCTGTTGTAAATACCCCATAAGAACACTGGATCCCCTCAGCAATGAGATGGGTAATACACTGTCCTTATTCTTTGCTTCTCTTTTCTTTGATAGAAAATTAGGCTAATGCACTTCAAAGAAAATAGTCAACTTAATTTTCAAGTCAAGTGATACCTTGATCTTATCAGATGTTTACACTGAGTTTCTAAATAGCCAATATTTAGTAATCTATCTTATTGTAAAATTGACCAGCAGAAATGATGTATGACCTTCAAATCTAAATTTCTAGCCATGCAGCAAACCCCTCCAATCAAACTGTTGAAGTTCCCCCTAGTACGTGTCAAAGGAGAGGGATCAGGCTCATGGTGAAGAGACTAGAAGGAATCAGCAGCCAGAAAAAGAACAAAAGTTGTCTTTGGGGTCCTGACTCATAGCTTTAAATACTGAGCCCTAAAACCTTATTATTCCAGGTTAGTCGCTGGTCCTGGTCCTAGGATAATGGGATGATTTTCCAACAGCGGTATGCTAACCTTCCTCACCGTAGTGGAAACTGGCGTATATAATGCTGGTGATGATCCCAGGAGCATACTTGCAAACTTCTGGATCTTTGCTCATGTTCTCCTTGGTTGTCAAAGTGTTCACCCTGTCAGCACCAACTCCAATGGCATGTCTTCTCCCTTTGACCACTGCCCTGGAAGGTTTGATCATCCCTTTCTCTTTTTCTCATTGCATATTGTAACAATCTCTTTTGCAGCACCCATCACCTTGTATCATAATTCATCATATTTCTATCTGTTTAGAATTTGAACCCTAATGGGCAGGAATGTTCCCTAATTTATCTTCAGGGTCTTATGCGAGCTAGGCAAGTTAAAAGAGCAAAATAAATGGTATTGGAATGGTGGGCAAAGAACCCTGGATTCTCAGCTCTCTGCTCTCCCTGCCTGCCATCCATCCCTCATGTTTCATTCCAGCTCCCTGCTCAGGCCTCCAGGTTCCATGTCAGAAGTCTGTGATACTGTGATACTCTCTGAGAGGCAACGCAGGAGATAGGGTTTCCTATTTGGAGCACACCATCAATGCTAACCAAATCACATACTGTGTGTTTTTTGCTCTCCATGGCTCCAGGTCAATGTCCTGTGTGCAGCAAGGATCCTTGTGCATGAATATCATTAATCTGGATGGTCCTGGGAGTTAGTGGTGACTAAGAAATGCTGTATAGAATGCTGCTTCTATGTGTGGCTTCAGAGAAGCCCTGTTTTTAATGATAAACAGATCATGTTTGTTTCTTTCCAATCATGACTGGGGCATCTCTCCAGTCTTCACATCATGAAGGCAGTATCTAGTTGACCACATTTCATGTAATTCACAACTTGCTTCTAAATCTAGACCCATCCAATAGGTCAAAATAATTAGAGACCTGGACTGTGCTCTTAAAATTAACCACTGGGTTTCTTTTCTATGTAGGAGCACACACAGTGTCAGAACAAGGTTACAGATGATTCATTGGGATCATCCTTCTTAAGTGATAAATAAATGACCCATTATCCTTTTTGGCAGCTGATTGATGGATAATGATGACCAACACTAGAATGTTTAAACCAAGAGCCATTTAAACATATTTATATATTGCTTAGTTTTGCAATGAACTATATAACTTAATATGCCAGTTGGTTTTTATCCATTTTAGTGTTAAATTAGTTTCTGTTTAACAGTGAACCTTATTCTGAATACAGCTGAGTCCTTATGGTTTTATTGTCTGGCTCATACTGTTCCCTCTGCTTAGATGTACATTTTTTTCTGCTTTTCTCCTCCTCAACTAATAGCCTCTTCTTTCTCACAGCTTTTTCCTGACACAGCAAATTTCTATGCATCTTTGACACTCAGATGCCACCTCCTCTACCCCATGCTCCCTACCCCATGCTTATAGGTCAGCATTTATTGGGCTGCATGTAGCTCATTGTTACCTTGTCTGTCTCCATTTGTATGTGGGCCTCTTGAGGGAGACCTCATGTATTACTGTCTTCTTCCCAAATTATAACCTATTCTGATGAAAAGTATCTAATATTTCCTTAAAACTTCCTATGTGCTAAATGCTTTGGTAATAAGTATACCTGCATCCAAAGATGTAATGCTGACAGCTAGGCTGAAAGTTTGGGACTATTGTTACTGCTTTGTACCATTTCAGAGGAGTAACTAATTTTCCCGAAGTCTTATTACACCTTGTGAGAGGTGGAGCCAGGATTTGACTCCAGTTGGTCTTGTCTTTGACCCCAGGCTCATCATCACCACTGTTTTTATATGGAGGGTGGTAAACCGTGTCCCCACAAACATAGGGAAAGGAAGACCCCAACTGACTGAAGGATAAACTCCACTTACAGGAACTTGAGGGTGGACAATGTGACAACTCCTTCTGCACAGAGAATGGGCATACACACTTGGCCTGGGATCTCCATGCCCTCCACGTGGTTAGAGGTCTAATTGCAGACATCCTCTCACTTCTCTTGTTTCTGTGTTCTAACCCATATTCTCACATGTATATGCTCTCCCCAGCCAACTCATAAACCTCTTTCACTTGAAACATCTTGTATTTTCCATACATCTTCACAAAAAAATCACTTGCACATAGAAGATATTCACTAAAGGAATGGTTACACTTATCGAAGAGCTTGTAGATTTTTATTGAAAGATATCTTTCATACATAATATTGCACATATCATAAACATACAGCTCAACATAAATGCACTTTTGTGAGAACACACTCCTTTAGCCACCACCCAACTCAAGATATAGAACGTTGCCTGAACCCAAGAAACCTCCCTCAAAGTGTCTCCCAGTAATCACCACCCCAAACACAATTGCTATTCTGACTTTCATCACATTGGTTTAACCATTTTTGAACTCTATACAAATGAAATCATAGATTATATGCTTTCTGTGTGTGGTTTCTTTCAATATTTTATTTGTGAGACTCATCTGTGTGGAACTGGGTGGTTTATTTGCTGGTTGTATAACATTCCATTGTATCAGTGCACCGCAATTTACTCATCTATTCTACTGTTGGCAGACAAACAGGTTCTGCACAGTTTTTGGCTATTGTAAGTGATGCTATTATAAGCATTTATATATAAGTATTTCTGTGGGGGCACTGTGGAAGGATGTACATATATGTGCATTTCTTTTTTGTATTCCTTTAGGAGTAGAAATGCTGGTTCACTGGGTATGAATGTATTCAGCTTCATTAGATACTCCTAAACAGTTTTTCAAAATAATGGACAAATTCACAGTCCCACAACAGTATATGAGACTTCCTGCTGCTTCATATCATTGTCAACATTTTACATTCTTATTTTGTTTCATGTAAGCATTTCTGATGATGTAGTGGTATTTCACTGTGATCTAAATTTCCATTCCACAATTGATTTTTGCATAGTTACCTGGTATCCAGTAAACTTACTAAATCCACTTATTAATCCTTACAGTTTGTAGATTCTTTTGTTTTTTCCTACATATATAATCATATCATCTGAAAATAATGATAGTTTTATTTCATCTTTTCAATACCATAGGCCTTTATTTTTTTCTTGCTAGGACTCTCAGTACAGTGTTGAATGGAAGTGGTGATAAGCTGGCAGCCTTGTTTCATTCCCAACTGTAGAGTGAAAGCTTTCAATATTTCACTACAAGGTAGGATGTGTACTGTGGGCTTTTTGTAGATGCTTTTGTTGAGATTAAGGAAGGTTTTTTTTATTCCTAGTTTCCAATAGTTTGTTTTAAATAATGGCTAGGTGTTTAATATTTTCAGATGTGCTTTCTACATCTATGAGATGATCATATGACTTTTCTCCCCATTTTTTCTTTTCTGTTAATGTGGGAATTGAATCGAGTGATTTTTAAAAATATTAACTACCCTTGCATTCCAGGAATAAAAGCCATATAGGCATGAGGTATTACGTTTTTTATGTGTAGTTGGATGTGTTTTTATTTTGTTAAAAATTTTTGCATCTATGTTCATGGGAAAGACTGATCATAATATTCCTTTTTTATAATAATAATATCAGGTTTTGGTATCAACTTTATGCTAACTTCTGTTTCTATTTTTGTTCTATTTTCCCCTTTATTAATTTTTTAGTTATATTTTCTTTAAGTGTTATTTTGTGGTTACCCTAGAGATTACAAAATCCACCCTTGATATTATCATGGTACATTTTCCCAAATAATGCTAGAAATTTCTAACCCTCTAACTTCATTTATTCTCCTCTTTTGCTTTCTTATTGTCATAATAATGACAGTATTTATATTGTATATACATTTTATATAATATAATATTTATATATTAATAAATGATGTTATATGCATGTTATATACTTATTAAATATGTGATATATATTCATATTACAAAATGCATACATATTGTTCATATTATAGATGTATAACTAATACCTGCATTTATAGATAATTTAAATATAATATTTATATATAAAATACGTATTATATGTGTTTTAACTCCACAAGGCACTAATAGTGTTGAATTTACTGTCAATACTCTTTTATTTTTCTGAATTTTCACCTTTTGTGATGTTCTCTATTCCTTCCTACATTATGTCCTTATTTACATCTTGGAACATTTTTTCCTTTTGCCTGAAGAATTCCCTTTAGTACATCTTTTAATACAAATCTACTGGTGATTAATAGTCATCTTTATTTTTGAGGGATATTTTCATTGTGTATGAGTGTCTAGACTGGCAATTATTTTTTGACTGAGTGTCAAAGGTATTATTCTATCATTCTCTTGCTGCCACATTTTTCAACTGAAAACTCAGGGGTCTTACGGTTACACCATTGAATATAACGTCTTTTCTCTCTGGCTCTCTTCAAGATTTTCTCTTTGTCTTTGCTTTTAATCAGTCTTACTCTGGTGTCCCTAGTGATTTGGTCATATTAATTCTGTTTGGTGATTGTAGCATATCTTGAAACTGTTATGTATCAGAAGTTTTGAAATATTCTCAGCTATTAGTTATTCAAATGTATTTTCTGTCCCACTCTATCACACCCTTCTGGGACTCAATTACAGATGTGTCAGAACTTTTCAAAGTCTGCCATATTTTGCTAATGCTTTTTTTCTGTATTTTCAATCTGTTTTGCTCTCTGTGATTCAGCCTGCATCTTTTATACTCATCCATCTTTCAGTTCATTTATCAATTGTTTCAACTTTTTTTTTTTTGTATCCAATATACTGGGAACTTTCATAGTATTTTCATTCCAGAATTTCTGTTTGATGCTTTTCAACAAGTATACTACAGTTCTCTGGTGAAATTCTTGTATTGTGCTATGTTTTTAAAAACACATTAATCATGGTTATTTTAAAAAGCTGTGTCTGGATAGGTCCCATAACTGGGCTGTGTGTGGATTTGTTCCTATTGTCCATTCTTGTTCTCTTGTTTCTCCTTTTTGGTGTGCTTGATGGTTTTTGACTGAATGCCAGACATTGTTCATGAAAACTGTGGAGACTCAAGATAATGGAGACTTCTTCTGGAGAGTGTTCACCATAAACTATAATAGGCAGCTTGAATGAGAACATGTTTTCTTAATCTAAACAGGCACAGTGCTGACCCAGGGCTGGGTTTCAGGTTTGGCAAGGTTCCGTCTACCTCCTCGTTTATCCCTGCTCCTAGGGGTGAAGGTTGGGATGTTTACTATTGCCCCCTAGCTTTTCTGGGTTTTTCCTAAATTAATTTTTGTCTCATCAACATATCGGATTGTTGAAAATTCTGATATATTTTTAACAGTTTTATGCTGACCTTTTCAGCCTTTTACTCTGAGAAGCTCGAGAATTTGTCCCTGTGTTCCCTTCTCTCCAAAGTCTTGGTCACTCTAGTACTGCCTACCATGTGGTGCCAAACCCTAGTTTTTTTCTCTCTGTCCCTGTGAGAATTCCAAAAGTTCTAGAGGCTTCCTTTTCTGTTAGCCATAGCCCTTTGCCCACTTTCTCAGATTCTAGCTCATCATAAAGATAAGACTCAGCAAACATCCTGAGAGGAAAAGCAGCACATGGGCCAGTTCACTCTCCACCCTTCTCTTCTCTCTAGACCCTGGCACTCTTGAGTCCTGGTTACCTTGGCAGCCCTCCAATACCTCCAAGTAAATGTCTTGCTATTTTATCTGGTTTCCTAGTTAGTTTTGGGCCTATTACTATCATGATCTAAAGTAGACGTCAGTAGATTTATTTTATTCAAGCCTATAAATAGCATACGGATTATATTTTTTTGTGTGGGCATTAAAACATCTTTTGGTAAAGGAAGATGCACAGATAGTTGTAAAAGCAGATACAAAAATGGGCTTTTGAAGTAGATGTATGATGTGCACACTTTAATCCAAGTTAGAGAAAATAATGTTTTGGATAGACAAACAGTCCTCGTGTTCAGATCTTCAACGTGGAATCAAGAAATACCATTAAAATGTATTTTATGGAGTGAAATAGGTGGGGCTGGAGCAAAGAGTAGATTAAATATATTTAGCATAAGCTCATCTAGAGAAAAGCTCATAGGGAGATGAAGAGCAAAAATTCTGATCTAAGCTATTGACCTTGAAATATATTCAATATTTATAAATTGCCAAGAGTAACAGTTTCTCTAATTTTGCATATGGGCATCTTACATGATGTTATGCCTCTTCTCATGTGCTACAAAATATGTACTAAGTGATGTCTCCCCTTGGAGATAAGTTATTTTTGCAAAAGACATGGGTTAGCGAGGTTAGATTATTTCTAACTTTGAACCCAGAATGGCCCAGTGGGAGAATTCGTCCAGTTGTTAAATTATTTTCTGTTTCTGGAAAGTACTGACCATCTTTTGTGCTGTGTAATGGAATGAGAAGTTAATCATATGCTTAATGTGTTTTTTCTTTAACTAGCTTATTAAAAAGCACTCTTTCTTCTGCAGACCCTGTGTCAAAGGATGTTACTGGGTAATGAGCCATGGACAGGTATCGAGATAACAATGGGCATCTTAGACAGTTCACTCAACTTCCCACTAGCTGCCATTGCCTTCTTTTCTGTGAAAAGAGGAAACCAAGAAATCAACAATTTAAAAGTATTGAGGTGATCTTCCTTTGCAAGAAAATGTCTGAAGACCAGATGCTGAACTCAGCAGGAGTCAAACCAATGCCTCAGAAGTGTGGAAAAAGTCACACTCGACTCCCTGGGCCAGGAGCATTCTGTAGAAGTCAGGAAATAGGGGTGATGTCTAGGGAGATGATACTTCTGGAAATTGAACCTCTGGTGAACAGGAACATTATTTTTGATGCCATTAGACTTAAGGGTGAGGGAAGGGTTTATGTGTCCTTTGACTTATTTTTAAACTTTGAATGGTAAGCACTAGAAAGTGACCCCAGGCATTGAGAAAACAGAGAGCCCTAGAAGATGGACAGGTCCCTTCTTCAAAGTCTTTTAAAAAAGGATAAGAATCTCTTAGAAATCCTTCATGGTCCTCCAAACATCCCTTCTTCTGCGACTCTGACTCTGCCCATGTCGTCTCCTCACCTTTAAAGCTCCTTTCCCTCCTCCAGCTCTTTGTCCGAATTCTTCCAGCCTTCAAACCCAGTTCTTACCCTGCCTTTTCCACAGCTCCATCCCAGCTGCAGAACTGGTGTTCAGGGAGAGAAAAGGGCTTGGCAGGTGTCTCTGGGGCCCTTCTCCGCAGTACTGATACGGAGAGGCAGACGCACTCCTAAAGAGACAAGGCAAAGATGCTGGCATTTTGAGGGGATTTGCACACTTAGGAGGCAGGAGCAGGATGAGAGGAGAACGAGGACATTCACCAGTGGGGGCAGCAGCAGCAAGCCTTGAGAGGCCCGGAGGGTCAGAGAAGAAGCCATTAGGTTTGGTCACAGATGGTCCCTCAGGGCTCCCACGATTTTATCCTGTAGATTTGGGATAAAAGTGAGATACAAAGCAGTACTTTGAAAATTAAAAAAATTAAACATTGCCGTGCTGTGTGCACTTATAAAGTCATCATCATCATCATTATAGCTGTATAGAATGTTCTTCATCATTTCCTTCTACCCTCATGATTTCTTTGATTCAGAGAGGATTTCTCTGCTTCCAAGAGGACTTTGGATAAACATTCCTCTGCTTTCTTTTCTGTCTTTCTTTCTCATTAGTTGCCTCCAAAAACATCACACATGGGAGGTTGCATTCTTGAACTGTTTCCTTTCCCATCTAACTGCCATTTTTTCTCATATTGAAAACAAACTCAATCTTTGCTGCTTAAACATTGTATTTGGAGACTGTCAAGCTTAATTAAAGCTGAATATTTTTCCAGGTGGTGCGTTGAAAGCAATGAAATAGAATGTGTTGAGGGACCAAGCCCAGCCATTTAAGAGGGTCTCTGGGTAGGGAGGTAACGTTCTATTACAGGTGATGTATAAAGATAAGCCTTCTCCGACTGATTCGGAGAGAACAACTCCCTCTCCTTTGCCATTGGTCCATCAGGATTGAACATGCTTCCAGTTAGCTTTCTTAAGGGAGAAAGAAAAATAGATCAATAATATTTATGATTTCTTGAAAAGATGTTTCCTCGCTGCAGTATTGCTCCATTAAGGCTCTTTGCTATTAATAGAGGTGTGTTGGTTGCAGTGGGGGACATTAGCTAGGGTTCATTAGACCAAGAGGGCTATAAAAATTGTTTTTGTTATGTCCAGCTGAAAATGTTCACAAACTTCAGATTAACTTTGGTGCAGGTTTGACATGCAAAGAATAATAATTTTGTGATAGCATTTTTATGATAAAATGATAACAGTGAAAAAACAATAAGGACTATAATAATACATACTTTTTCTTGCCTGCTTACCATGTACTAGGACCTGTACTAAATGCTTTGTGCATATAACACCATTTAATCCTCAAAGTCATACTGTGAAGGTGGCAGTCTAGGGCCATTTTCAGATGAAGAATTTGAAGCCCAAGCAGGTTAAGTCACTTCCTCAAGGTCACATGGAAGACTCAATTTTGAACTCCCATCTTCCTAACTCCATCACTCAGTTTCTCTTAACCAGATTACTCTGCCTTTAATGTAGTCAGTGATTTACGAATCTGCAACATATAATATTAATTCTACAGCATAAATTTCCCATTTAGGAATATGTAACAGTCTGCTTTTTGAAAAGTCACAAATATGATTCATTCAATATGCATGCTTAAGTGTTCTATTAAGCAATTCTAACTCAGATCTTTTCATGGTTTAATATGTCACATAAAAATACTCAAAACATCTATTTTCAAAAAACTTTTCATGCTGTTCTTTATAACTGCAACATTAGATCTACAAATTTACTCCACTGATAAATTAGGTTATTAATAATATTGCCTATAGCTCTTACTCTGCTTTAGAACATCACGAAAATCAGTACTGATACCAGAAGTAATACATATTCATCTGTGCTGGTTAATAGTTTTGAAAAATGAGCTGCAGACAGCTTCATGTTTATGGATGTCCCCATGCACTTCACAATAGTTAATAAGGATCAGTTTTGGGCACTTGAATATGTATCTGACAGGTAGAGGAGATGCAGGACAGGTATGGAAATCCATTCCTCTGTTCCCATATACTTTCTAACCTCTACTTCATTATTAATCACTTAATATCCTGTATCACTCTGGGCTAAGCATTATGAGGAGCTTTGCTTGAAGGCCAAGTATAGATACAGCTCCTACTTTCAAGGCTTTTACAGTAGAGTTGGACAGATACGGATAAGTTATGAAACAAGTACGTAGCACGAATTGTGTGGTACAGATGCTACGTACTGAGGAATTTGAGTTTTGACTTGATCATGGAGGACTCAGGTGGTTGGGAGGGTGTTAAGGGATCAGAGGGCAGGCAGGCTTTGGAGGTGGAGGAGAAGAGAGTTAGTATCCTAGTTGCTTGGGGGAAGAGACGGAAACGGATCCTGGTGGATGGGAGAAGTGGCTGCTGGAACGGAGGTGACTGGCCAGCTGTAGCAGACGCCGCTGAGGATGTGATGGGGGGTAAGCTTGTCTGGATAACGTGGGACCAATGTATGGAGGATATGGCACAGGTCTGCTCAGTACAAAACAGTATGGTTGGAGTTAAATAAAGAAATGTTTCCTGTCCTTCCGTCACTCTTGGTGGTGGGAGGGGAGGTGCATGGGAAGGATGGGGAAACATATCACAAGGCAAATTATTGAAAGAAATGTCTTGTGGGAGTTATGGGTGGGGAATTATGATTGCTTTCTGTTCGGCTTCCTAATAAAGTTTGCATAATATGTTTTACTGATATTATTTACATGTTTACTATGAAAAACAGTGTAACAACAGTAAAACTTTTAAAAAGAGAAGTCTGTGTTTTCACCGTTCTAATGTAAGAGAGAAAGTAGTCTCATTTTTTTGTGTATTCTTTTCCAATCTAGCTTCAGGTAATGGTGCCAAGAGGGTAAGAGAATTCTGTGTTCTGTTCTTTTCACATAACACAGAATTTTCCATGTTTCTATATAGTGCTTATAATTAAGATTTGTAATGAAGAAATGGTCTCACAGTGAGTCACTGTAACAGAGTTTGCTAAAGCATTAGGGTATTGTTGGACACTTATATTGTTTTCTACTCTCTGTCATTATAGATGACATTACAAAGGACATTGCTCTGCATGTGACTTTTTGGGGCTTCTCTTGAATTACTTCCTAAGCACATATTCCTGGGAGGGTGATTAGTGGTTCATAGACTAGAAACACATTGTGGCACTTTAAAACCAGCCAGCACTTCCAAGGCCCAAACCGAGGGACAATGACACCAGCAGGGAGTGAGTGTGCTTTGTCACCTCAAATTTGGAGCAGGAACAAAAACACTGCTGTAGATGGCAAGACATCATTGCATTCATTGGCATTTCCATGTAACTATGAATTCTGTTTCCTTTGCAACATTTATTTTCCTAATAATAAGGGGAGAGAGGAGGCTGGCATGGGTCAGAAAGAAAAGCAATTGCTAGATGATGTAGCAAGAAAAAGGAGAGAAAAAAATGGCTAGGTAAAATGGAAAGGTGAGTGAAAGGAGACACATGGTGTGACTGTACAACTGTAGGTAGACAAGGGAAGGAGTCTATGGGAACCCTGTAATTTCGGGATGCTCTCATCCTGACCTCTACCAAGGGCCTGAGAGCTTCTGGGAGGGTCAGGTCTAAAATGCTGTCATTCCATCTCCTCAGCTCTGGGCATCACTGAGATTCTGTGTTTTTTTAAAGGTTCATTCCACCAGGGCCTTCTGACTTCCATCTGCATGTGGTGCTTATGGCCTTACTATTGAGCCAGCTGGGCATGGAGGTGGGAATTCTCCGCAGGGCCTGCTGAATATCCCGGGGCTTCTGCCTTCCTCTCCTGCCCTTGCTTTCGACCTTTCCCTGGGCAGGTGTTTGGGAAAGGCCTGGCTTCTTGAGATTGGTCCCTGGGTTTGCCCTCTGATTATCTTAGATCCCCGTGGATCACAGCTGTGCAGAGAGTGCACAAATGTGGTTTTGATTTTTTTTTTTTGGAATGAAGTTTCAAAGACATTTATTTGTGCAGGACTACAAGTAGGACCTTGTCTACATTGCCTGGGAAACATTCAGAAAAAGAATGTGCTGGGATGGCAAGTCTTCCCTTAATGCTTCACACATTTTCCAGCCTTATCATATTTTTTTCAGGGTTTTATTAGCAAAAGTGTAAGCCTCAAGAAATTTAAAAATAATTTTAACCATCATGAAATGTTTGACTAGCAGAAAAAATATGGGCTATAAGAAAAAATTTTTCTCTTCCTAAGTGATTTTGCAGATCCTGAGCCCTGGAGATGTTTCCTCTCCCTGGACTTCTCTTCTTCCAGAGAGTCATATGACCTGCTTTAGGTCTTTGTTCAAATATCACTTCCTCAGAGAAGCCTTCTCCAATCATGCTGGCTCTGAGGCTCTCCTCACTCCCATTCTATTCTTGCATCTATTTTATTTTTCTTTAGAAAAATTATCTGATATTTTTGTAATTATCTTATTTTTTATTGACTCTCTCAGTGGCCAAGACAGAAGCTCTGAAAGGGCAGAGACTTTGGGTCTCACTAATCATTGTCTCCCCAGTTTCCAGAACAGTGCCTGATGCATGGTAGGTACTCAAAAAATATTTGTGGAATGAATGAATAAATGAATGAGACAAAGGTATTCGATCTTTTGACTGAAAACAACAACAAAAAAACCCATTCTAAAAACAACCATACTTGGAACAATACTCAGGCACTTACAAGAAATGCCTTGGTTACAGTAGAGATGGAGTATGAAATGAAAATGGCTTAGGTGACCCCTGCATCCTCGATTCTAGAAATTCAAATGCATATACAGATGATAATCTCACCTTCATGCGTGAAATGTAGACTGGCATCCCCATGTGTCTGGCTGTGGGAGCCTGCGCTGGAAGCATGGCCATGTGCAGGAGTGAGTAAAGGGTGGTGGTCAGCTGCTCAGGATTGGAGATGAGTCAGGATGTAATTAGACCACCAGCAATGGGTTGATCAAAACTGGAGTTAGAGAAATAGTTACCTCCTGTTCTTCTCCCAGAATCTGAGCTGGAAATGGGAAGGGGTGTAGGGTCATAATCATCCTTTCTTCCACAAGTCATAGTGACTTCAGCCACCTATGGGACTTAATGCAGCCCAGTGTCCTGGCGTCCAGGAGAGGACATTGCAGAGATGCAGCCAGCATTAGGAATGTGCCTGGCTCTTTCTACCCCTCACTGTTCACACGGCACCCTCTCTTCTACCCTGAACCACTCTGTACCATAGGGCAACAAGTCTGAAATACGGTTTACTATTTCTTTTGAAGGTTATTGGCATTTGCTTTGACCCATAGGCATTAGAAGATAAGGATTCCCCGAAAGAAATCTCCCTCATTCCTCAGACAACAAATAGGGTCAGGTCTCAGGAGAGGAAGATTTCCTCTGCACTTGAGAAGACTCAGATGCCTAGTAGTATAGATTGTGTGTATCATTGGGCCCCACTTCAGACTTGCCTGGTGTGTCTGCCCTTTGCAATGTGGCTTTGCAGCTCTTCCCATGCAGACATGCAGTCCATTCCCCATCAAGTGCAGCAGAAAGGACCACGTACTGTCTGCAAGTCCACGTACTGTCTGCAACTCTTTTTTCAAAGAGAAAGCAATCTCCTGTGGCTTTGTGGCCTGACAGGGAGAGAGGAGAAGAACATATGTACAAAGAATATCTATTCTTTATTTGACCATTAAACCTGCTAAATTCAAAACATAGGTGCAGAGAAGAAATTTATTGATAAGGAAAAAAGTCTGTTTACGTTCCTTAGTATGTTTGGAAGTTTGGGTATAGATCTCCATGTTTGATTGCTTTACCACAAACTACCCTAAAGATTTCATTTGGAAGCCTGCCACTGCCTCATGAACAAGGTTGGGTTAACCCTTTGAATGACATAGGACACATGACTCAGTGGCCACTGTCATTCCAGCACTCAGATAATCGGCAGACATGTGGTCAGGTTTTCCTGGGCTGGTCAGCCCCCAGATGACCCGCTAGGTGACTGCAGGCACATGAGTTAGTCTGGCCAAGATGGGCAGAGTGTTACCCAGACTCTCAGACTACAGAGCTGACTCATGAACTTATAGGCTAAAATAAAAAAAAAAAGTTTGTTGTCTTAAGTCACTAAATTGTGAAGAATCTGTAACATTGCAATAGACGGTGGCGACAGCTCACCTTGGAGAGATGGCTGTGGGTCCAGCATTTGGCTGAGTTAGGGAGCCCTTTCCCACTCAGCTTTCTGGGGGAGAAAATGGCAGTGTGGATGCCTATACTGAAATGCTCATGTGACCAAAGAGCTGGAGTAGCATCAGAGAGCTTTAGGGCATTGTAGTGGGGTTCTCTAAAGGGGACAAGTCTAAGCTTGGGCTTTATTTGTGAGCACCCAGCACTGGCACTTTGGACACTGTCTGAATCTTGGATTTAACAGAGACAGAGAGCCTCAATCTTCTTGAGGAGGATTAGATCCCTTGAAACTTCAGGCAGAAGGTGTTCTCAAGCTGGGAGTATTATTTGCATTCCAAACTATGACATGGGGGACTCTAGTTACATGGATAAAGGGATTATATTGGACTATTGGTCTTGAAAATTTTCCATCTCAGTGTGTACTCCACCCATGCCCTACCAAGGAGCCTCCAAATCCCGTGCAGCCCAGGTCATGAGAGGCAGGATAGTGATGTCACCAGGATACAGGAGTGATAGAGAAAATAGAGAGAAGGATGAGCAATGTGGTATAAGCCTAGCACATGGTGGTAATTGAGGGTGAAGTCATAGGAGGAGAAATGGAATAAGAAGGTCCTAAGTGGCAATTGCCAAATTCAATTTAGACACCCCCCCACTCCCACCCCCTGCCACAGGCCCCAGCTCTGCCCTCTACACTAATCTCATTTCTGCTTACAACCCGTGTCAAGGATTTTAGGGCTTTGTTCAGTAGTAGAACTTTTCATGGATAAACGCTGGAATGAAGATTTGAACTTCCTTTAGAGATAAAGGCTCAGGACTAAAAGCAGCACCCCCCCTGGGATGAAGTGGCTTTCTGGGACAATTCAAAGGAAATTCTGTAGTGGTCCAGGATGGTAATTTCAGGAAGCTGATGTGTCAGCCAATGCACCTTTCATGTTCCACAGACTGTAGTAACTATAGTGAGTGGCTGATTGCTGGAAAATAAAAAAAGATCATCCCAGGTTTCTGAAGATGGCTGTGTGGCCTCAGTGGAGCCATCTGATGATGGCTGTTTACAACCCTGTTTATTGTTTTCTGGTCATAATGGGGAAGGCTCAGTGGGTATTGCTCAAGCACTTTGCCGTGCATGTAGTTAAGTGTTCTTAATTGATTTGACAGAGATGATGGCGCCCACTCTCAGCTGCATCCTTTACTTCAACCTTTCTTTCTGGAAGCTTTGGTCATATCTTACTACCTCTGTGGTTTGAATTTCAGACCAGTGTTTTGGAAATGTGTCATGGAAAAAATCATTTCATAATATTTAAAATTTAGAATGAGTTTCTCATACAATATTAATGTTCTCTCAGTCTGGTGAAGTCTTTGCATATTTGCCTCTATGTATTTGCTTTGATTCTGAGAGGTTTTCAAAGTCTGTTTAGTATAGGTTTTGCCTGACTCCAAATATCAAGGGCATAAGGAAAAATTAATGTAACAGGCATGGCCTTCCCAGGTTAGGGTGCAAATGGTTTCAACCTCAGCCCTTCCCTGAGTGCATTGTCTAAACACCCACCTCTAGAAGGAGGCACAGAAATGCTGATGCCTTTCAGCCTCCTGCCGTACCCTTGTTTGGTTGGGGGCCATGGGCATCTAGCGGGGAGAAGGCTGATGTTCCCTGGTTCTATACCACTGTGCCAACTACAATGTAGAGCTGCAGCTGCTTGGGTGATGGGGGGTCCTAGTGAGCTGTGCCCAAAGTGCAGGCCAAGTCCTTGGCTTCCCCAGTGGCCTAGGTCCTCAGGAGGCCTCACCCCGCATAACTAATCCTCACAGATCATCTCCCATCTCTCCAGAGTTCCTCTGTGTGGAAGGGCCCCTGGCTGAATCACCTGGAATCTTTGGCTCAAATGTCCCAAACCTCTATTCTCTACTGGTGTGAGGCTGTGCAGACCCAGGACACAGGGCCAGGGCCTCCAAGAACTTACAAGCCTGGAAGGATATGCGGTATCTGAGGAATGTCTCATTGGTGAGCATCTCCCCAAAGGTAGACCAGGGGTTTCTCAGTAACATGATGACAGGGTGGGTATAAGGCTCCCTGGGTAGGCCACGCAATGGCAGGAGTAACTGGCTATTCATTGCCCACCTACATCTAAAATAGAAAATCACTTAGTCATCACTTTTTTCATTTCTCATGCAAAGACATTCCCAAGAACAAGTGGGCATGAGGAATATGAAGTTCAGGGCTGTTCCAGCACCCAGTCACTGGAGCTGGCTCCATGGCTTGCCTCATCGAAAGCCAACCTCACCTCTCTGGGCAGGGCCATCCCTTCCCCTAGGTCACTATGCTATAGACTCTGCACCTGTCCTTCTGTCCTAACCTGGATTCCACACAAGATGGACCAGGAGCTAAGAACCCAGGAGAAAGTGGATGATATGAGGAGATTCTAGGAAGCATGGCTGAGAAGAGAGATAGAGAAAAGAGGAAAGACAATAAAAGATGTGTTAGTGAGCAGGTAATCAACAAGGGGAACTGGGGCTTGCCCCACCTGAGGACTGTCTGGGAGACTGTGCAGAGCCCTCTCAGGCCTGTTGTGATGAGGTGCAGGGAGGCTAGGATGCAGGCCCACCAAATGGCATTCCCCTATTTGTAAGAGCCACACCAACTCCTGGCGTCTCTGGCCAACCACGGAGCACCCAACAGTGAGAGGACACACTTAAGCAGAGAGATGTGGGGAGCCCGTGGAATGTGAGGGAAGTGTTTGCAGTGTGTTCTGGAATTGCTGAGGGAATGTTTGTGCAGCGTGGAGAGTGTCCACTACTCCTTGTAAGGCAGACCACACCCAGTGACTCCAGGTTATGCACTGTCCCTGCCTATTCTGTGCAGTGGCTGACAAGTTTTCTTATTAAAAAGAAGAAAATAAGAACATACACCTGTATACATTTAATGCCTCCCAGAGAAATCTACCACATTCATAAGTGGAATCTGTGGACACTTTGAGGCATGGGGCCAACCTTTGACAGTGTTGACTAAGGGTGCCTCAGGCAGTGGGGTACCAGGGGTTTCCTGAGACGGGGGCTGCAGGGAACTCACAGTGGCTGGAAGACAGTGCCCTGGAGGGTGAAAGGGAGCAGAGAGGAATAACAGTGTCCATGACACTCCTCTTTTTCATCATGATTCTAATGTTTAACAGCAATTTAAGACTTTCCTTCGATTGTGGTTTAGCACACTGAAGACACATCTAACATAATGTTGGGAATATCAGACAATGACTAAATGTTGGCTTCCACCCTCTCCCTTTTTCTCAACACGATTTCAATTAAGCCAAACACTCAAGTCAGAGATGAGACATTCAAGGTAGCCATGTGGCTCATGGGTGGGCTAATGTACTGCTGTGCCACATGGCATTTCCTCTGCCCTAATGTATTGTAATGAAATAAACATGTCTTTGTCTCATCCCCAGAGGGTTTCATGGTAAGTTCCCAGGGTGGTTGCTGCTTTATGGAGAATTTGAACAACCTCTTCAGTATTTATTAGTTGAGGATGTATGGATAGACCCAGAATTTTGGGTGGAATAAATAACCACGAGAGTTTCCGTCCTCCTATTGGAATCCCAATGAACAGAGGCAAAACTTCCACCCAGGGGAATAATCTCCTAGTAGCCGGGAGGACATCCTTGGTGGTAGGAATCAAAACAAAAGTTTTCATAATGGAAGGAGTCTATTGGATCTGCAGTTGCCTGAGTTAGAAAAGGAATTTACTCTGTGCTTGGCCTTCTGGTTGATATAAATTGAAAGGACAGCACTGATCTCCTTAATTCTTGACTTTGCAAAGAGGGACAACAAACTTGTTTTCTTGCCTGTCAGAGAAACCTTGCCTCAGTTTTTTGAATCCTGAAGAAAATTCTCTTGAACTGTAGCATTAATATCAGAAATCTTGATGGCTTTGTAAAGGTATTACTATTTTAAAGGTATTACTGTTAATTTTTAGAAGGATAACAGCAAGGGTTATTGCAAAAAGAAAAATCTAAAAGTCATCTTATTCTTTGGATTTCAAATGGCTACGGGAAGGGATTGAGCTGCAGAGAGAAAGGACTTTTTCAGCTGGGGCTAGGAGTCATCTTTCCCATAAAAAAATGAGGCAGTTACAGAAGATGCCTGAGTTTACTGCCCCCTGCTAAGTTGGCTTGGTGCTCAAAAACCTTTCACTCCCAACTAATGGGACAAGCCCTGGTAATGCCTAAACCCAGACCTTAGTTACTTTTGTATTTGTTATTTTTGGCATAAAGGGAGTGATCTGAGGATGGGTTTATTTTTCCTATGTACCAATATACCAAGAAAATGTTTATTTTGGAAGTGAGGGACGTGAAATGCTTATAAAACTGGAAATCCTTGTACAAATGAGAAGCATCATTACTGTTATTGGAGACAGACATGGGAAGTATTTGCTAGGCACAGTTGGCCTTTATGGAACATGGAGAGGTCCAGAATGTGTCTCTAGAATCGTGGTGCCTGCAGAGACATTGCAATTCTTTGAACATCTGGTCTCACTGGCTGATTTAGAGTTGGGGGTGCACCCCAAGGATAAGAAGTAGCCCTGGTTGGACTCTGTTCTATAAAAATGGCTTCCACATGATCTGCCCATCCAGACACAGACTGATCACAAAGTTTGGTTAGTTCCGTCTGATAGAGGTACCCTTTGACATAACACATACATATAGCATATACATATGGCAAAAAAAAAATTGATAATGGCTGCATATAATAAACTCATATCTTACATGCATTTAACTAATATAAAACCAACTGCTCCCATCAAACAAAATGGGAAAAATATTTCCATTATTTGCTCTGCAAGGATGACCCGCAGTCAAAGTACATCTTGGTTTTCAAATTCCCAGAGGAAGGAAGGCCATAGCCAAAAGACAAAGATAAAATATAATTTACTTCTTGGTTTTTGAACATGAATGCATGTCCCTGTGAATTTAAATCTGTTGAATGGATTTTCAAGGATAATTTTGGCCACATTTAATTTTTGGAGTCAAACCTCTACATGAAATGCACATTATAGGAAAAGCTGTTTATAGCAACTAGGGTTTCTTTAAGCATAAATGTATGCATATCAGCTACCAACATTCTCGCTGTGTCTAGCTATACCTGCAACTCAGAACCATAAGTCAACCTCAAGAAATGTGTTTTACTGTATTTTACCTGGTGTTAACAACTGACCCCTGCCTTGGAGAACCCCCCAGTGAATCCTGGAAAGGTCTGACCCCTCCTTCTCTTTGTTTTTCTGTTTGGTTCTGTGTTGACTGAAGCAGTCTACATCCCAGAATAAAATTGTAGCCCTGGCCATTTTCCCCTACTTCAGTAAATCCTAAGGCACTCTTGGTTACGAATCTGTGATGACTCAACGTTCAGTCTTAAAATTCAGCTTGCATGTGTCATAGTTCTTTCATGGTGGCTGTTTTGGTTTCTAATTTCATTATCCACAAACCTATAATGTGCTTGAAGGGTGGCCCTTCTCAGAGTAGATATTCTTTGCAGATGCCTCCTGCCAATGCTGATGTGGTGAGGTTTTACAGTGCTCACTGACTGGATGGAAACTGAATAACTTTCGTGCTGAGTGATACTGTAGTCTTCCATGCCTTACCTGGGAGAAGCCTTCCATTTTCTGGTACTTCCTATTTGTTCTGTCATCTTTTCTGACAACTCAGTGGTGATAAAAATAGACCTTTGTGTATCATTCTGAAGACAGGCAAGTTCTGTTTAATTGTAGTTGTAGGAAAAGAAGTGTGCAAGCCCCCAGCCCCCATCAAAGCCCACAACTGCCGGAGCCGGTGAATATGTGAGGTTACATGGCAAAAGGGAATAAAGGTTGCAGGTGGATGTAAGGCTGCCAATCAGTGGACCTTAAAGTAGGGAGATTATCTTGGATTATTTGGGTGAGCCCAGTGTAATCAGTAAGGTCCTTAAAAGTGGAAGAGGAAAGCAGAAGAGGGGGGTCAAAGCAATCCCATGAGAAGGTCTCAACCCTCCATTGATGCCTTGGAGATGGAGGGAGGGATCTAAGAGCCAAGAAATGTGGGCAGCTTCTAGGAGCTGGAAAAGTCAAGGAATCCCTAGAATCCTTAGCAAGGAACAAAACTGACACCTAGATTTTAGCCAGTGAGACCCAGAAGTACAGGGAGAACCTACAGAACAAAAGATAATAAATTTGGGTTGTTTCAAGCCACTAGGTTTGTGGTAATTTGTTGTGGCAGTGATAGGAAACTAATACAATGGTTTTATTTCAAATTACATGTGGGGTTCTTTGGATATAGGCAATTTGTACTAAAATTTTGTTGTTAATACTTGATAATAGCTACTGTCTATTGAGTACTTACTGCAGACATAGGTACTGCTTCACAGGGCATAGTTTATATAACCATACGTCAAGAGATGTGAGTCCAATTAACAGTCTTGTTTCCAGAGAGAAAACTGCGACACAGAGCAGGAAAATACATGCCCCAAGATCTGACCACTTGGTCTTGGTGAAACTGTGATTTAGCACAGGCAGCTTTCAAAAGCAGATGAGGTTCTCTGACTTCCATACCATACTGTCACCTTCATTTGCCACATGGGAAAGGAAGCCTATTTTGTAGGTGGGAAAACTCCATCAATTGCCAATGAGATGATGCTATAGTGAGAGCAACTCCCTCTGTGCATGTGGCCCCCAGCACTGGGCTTTTTAGTAAATCGTGGTGCTTGCTGAGAAATACAGATGCTCCCCAGTCTGGATGGAGACAACTTCTCGGTGGTGTATTAATAGAAATGGTGGCCCTGGGAAGCAGGGGGGTGGTGGGAAGAGGAGAAGGCTTGGAATGTCAGGACAGAAGTCCCAGCACCCAACTGTGGATGGTCTTGTGGTCTATGAGCTCTTTTAATAAGTACAATTTCTAACTTCTGGAGTCAAGAGTATGGCTTGACATTGTAAGAGTCTGTGCCCTTTGTCAAAAACTAAGAATATGGAATAAAAACAGAAAGATGACATTGAGGTGTAGTTCCCACAACCATGTTTCTCCTACTTTTGTGGGCCAGAGACCATTCACTGGGCAGAGCCACCCCTTAATCCATCTGTGTCTACCTGGCTCACAGATTTAAAAAAAATCTAATCACCACCAAATCAGGGAAACAGACTGTGTTGTTCTTGATGAGATAGTGATGTGGTGTTTTCCTGGTTTTTATTTAAAATGACAAAGCAGAAGTATTCAGTCATGCTTAAAAAAAATATATAACCATTGTCATCTAAAGATAAAAATAAAGGATTCTTTCAACCCCACATTAGCCTTTCCACTACACTGTTAGGGGCTTTGCCATAGGCCTCCTGCACACCACCAGTCTGTGGAATGCATGTGAAAGCAGGAAAATGTGTTCTCCATTGTCCCAGGTCATTTAACATTTATTTTTCAGCATGCTGAGCTCATTTTTTAAAAATTCTTTAGTCATTCCTAGCTTAGTATTGTCCAATGGAATTAAAATTCATCTCAATAATTTAGGTCAATTTAAGTGTCTTCTATGGAGATGAGTACAAATTGCATAAAAGATGAGATCATTAAAAGACTCCTTTGGAAGCTTTATATAGAAACAAGCATGTAATATAATAGTAATATTAATAATATATTGCTTTATACATTCTTCATCCCAGTGGGTTTTCAAAGAGCTTTACCAACTTTGCAAATAATGTTTGTGTATACAAGTAATGCATGTATGTATTAACCTTGTAGCTATTTCCTAATATTATTAGCTCCTCTCCATCCTTCCCTTTTGGCTCTTAATGTCTTTATTAGTTTTCTTCATATTTAAGTATTACACATCTTCTCCTCTTATCATTTAAGCACAGTGAACACATAAACTCTTTTGTTTGAATACTTCTTTGAATAAAAATGTTGAAGGTTGCAACCCACTACATGAATATGTAGTTACAGACAAATCATCCCCCCATACTATGGCACTGATGTATTGTGTGTGTTATGAAACATATCTATAAATATGGAAATTAAGGACAATGACATAAAGGTGAAATTCACAAAATATTGAAAAGTGTTACTATTTCTGATAGCTTTACACCTTCATTAGCCAATCCCTCAAAACACCAAGAGAGAAATTTAGCGTTAATGATACTGGATATAAATTTATGTTTTAAATGATGTTATTGATAATTAAATGATGTTTTGATAACTATTTCATATTCTAGCCAACTTAAAATATTTTTAATACTTTTAATTAGGAAAAAAATTAAAAATACTCAAAAGTAGAAAAAATAGTATAATGAAATCCCACACTTTTATCACTCCCCTTCCACAATTATCAACATTTCTGATCATCTTTTCCTAATATGATTAGCTCCTATCCACCCCTTCCATCTGAGGCTTAATATTAGATCATCAGCTCTGCCATTTTCTTTTTTGTTCCTTGTGCTTGCATTTTTATTATTATCTTTAATCCCTGACTTCATGGAAGGACTGTCTAAGTAAACAGAATACTGTTTGTGTCAGCTTGCTTGGGCTGCCATAACAAAATATAGTACACTGGGTAGCTTGAACAAAAGAAACCTATCTTCTCACAGTTTTGGAGGTTGGAAGTCTGAGACCAAGGTGCCAACAGGGCTGGTCTGGTAAGAGCTCTCTTCCTGGCCTGAGGAGAGCAGCGTTCTCACTGTGTGCTCACATGGCCTTCCCTTGGAGAGCGAGCGAGAAGGAGCTCTCTGGTGTCTGTTTTTATAAGGACACTAATTCCATCGGACCACCCGATTACCTCATCTAATTCACATTACCTCCCAAAGGCCCCATTTCCAAAATACAATATCACTGGGGTTAGGGCTTCAACATATGAATTTGGGGGGCACACAATTCTGTTCATAGCCTTGGTCTAATTGTGATAGTTGGTTTAGGTAATAACAGAAGAATAGTAGAAATGATCAATCTTCTTTGCTGGCACACTCAACTCCTATACGTTTCAGCATGTTGACAACGAACAAGCGAGGAAAGAAGCCGCTGGCTGTGAACCCCCAGTTTTCTCTCAGATACCTGTCATCCTACACATGCTAGACATAATGGCCTGAGTGAGGATATACGTGTTGGTGAGTAACTAAAATATCAGAGTATAGTTGATTTTTTCTTATCTTTCAAGAGAAAAACACATATCACCAGAGCTTTTCATATTTATTTCCATAACTGTCTTGCACATCAGTCTTCTATGTGCCCACATTTCAGTAAGTTCATGAAGACCAACGTTTTGTTGGCTGCCGTGTCTTTTGGGCAGTGTCTGTCTTGGCCATGTGAAGTAAACACGGAATGAAAGCCCCTTGGCTTTATCTGATTCATCCGAACATGCAGTCTTCAGTTCACTCGAAAGGAAAAGACCGTAGTGTTTGGCTTTCTGCCTGTAGTGCTCAGGCACAATGAACCACTCTGAGCATGTGCTGAGCTTCATTCAGTACTCGTTTGTTCAGAAACACTTATTGGGCATACATTGTTCACCCTGTACTGTTCTTGTTGCTTGGGCAATATCAGTGAACTAAACATGCAGCATATATTCTGGGAGGAGACATAGGAAAAACACGGATTTTTAAGTCCTATAGGATGTTGGAAGAGGTAAGTGCTGTGGAACACCTAAGAAGAAAAGCAGGGTAAGGGAAGGTTGGGGCATGTAGGGTGGAGCTGTGCTATAGTTTTAAGTGGAGGGGTTAGGGTAGGCCTTGCTATGGAGGTGAGATTTGAGCAGATATTTTGAGAGGTGAGAAAGTTGTCCATGGGGCTGGAATGTCCTGATCAGAGGGAATAGTGTTGAAAAGGCTAAAGGCAGGAGTGCAGCTGGTATATTTGACCATAAGCTTGGGAGCCAGTGTATTTGGAAGAGAGAAAAGGAGGAAAAGAAGGAAGGAGTTAGAGAGGCGGCAAGGACCTAGCTTGTGTGAGGCCTTCCGTGTCACTGGAAAACTTTGGCCTACACTCTGGATGAAATGGGAGCCAATGCATTCTTTTGAGGACAGGGACATGATATTTTTATTTTAGAAAGATCAGCCTGGCTGCCATGTTGAGACTTGGAGCAGATGGCAAAGGTGTGCACAGGAAGACCAGGTAGGAGCCTATTGCAGGGATCCCATTGAAGAGCTGATGGTGGTTTGGACCAGGTTAGGAGTGGTGGTGGTGTGAGATATGGTTGGCTTTTGGAAATATTTTGAAAGTAGGTCAAGTACTACTTTAGGGTAGAGTAGATGAGAGAAAGGAGTCAAGGATGACTCCAAGAATTTTAGCCTGAACCACTAGAAGGATCGAATTGGCATCAACTGAGACAAGAAGGCTGCAGGTGGAACCAGCTTTGTGAAGTTCCAAAGTTCAGTTTTGTAAATGCTGAGTTCAAGATACCCAAGATTTCAGGCAACCAAAAGATGTTGACTAGACTGTAGCTTTGTGAATCTGGAGTTCCAAAGAAAGACCTGAGCAAGAAATAGAAATTTGGAAATTGTTGACAAAGAGTTCCCACTATGTGCCAGGCACCATGCTAGGTGCTAAAAATATATGGTCAATAAGATGGATTCAAAGTCTAGTGCAAAGTTTCCCAAACTGTGTTCTTTGAGAAAGGCTCTGGACAGGTCAATAAGTATTCTGAGAAAAAAAGGTCTATGGTCAAAAAATTTGAGAAATGTTGCTTTTCACTCTTTGGATTCATAATGCATATTAACATACTAAAGCCTCTGAGAAGTCCTGCAGTAAAGAAATCTGTGTTTAATCCAGATTCCCCCAAATTTATTTGACCACTGTACTTTTTATTCACTTTTTAAGGCATATTTGTTAAGTTATGAAGGCTATCAAATTTAGAAATGCTGCACTGATAATGCAAAAAAACTGATTATATATACTATATATTATATTGTTATGTATTACATAATATTATTATGCTACACATTTTAATAATATTATTATATTATATATACTATAATGCCAAGACTAATTTTAATGAAATATGAAAAGTATTTCAATAGAGATGCTCCCTAAGTTTTATGGGAAAACAACTATGCAATGTTTTTCTGCCTGGAAAGGCAAGGGGAGGCTTTGATTTATTAGTTGAACTTCAGAATAGACTAATATCTTATAGATGAGGTCAGAATATAGCCCTGAGAATAATAAGTCCTAATTCTTTGGGTGAGCCAGAGGAAGTTACTTTTCTCTTTCTCTTTCATCTGGAAAACTAAGATAGCAATATTGACTTACTCAACAAAAGTATCATAGCGACTGTTTTGCAAGTTCTGTATTTGATTAAACAGCATGCAGTTCGTGGGGAATATACTTGTTAAAAGTTGTATGTCTATTGTTTATTCATAAACAACCTTTACTTAGCCTATTTCCACTGAATTCAGATATTAAGGCCCCCAAATGGATTAATTAGAGGATAATTATGGAGAGAGAGAGAGAGATAGTACGGGAGAATTCATGGAAGCTTAGGTCAGTTTGATCAGAGTGGTGTTAGCCCAAAAGATTTTAGAAGCACTTGGATTCTAATGAGTGCCTCCCAGGGGGACTGTAATTAGTTTTGTCCCCTTGATACCAACATGTGGAATAAGGATGGAGAAGAACTGCACTTACATTCTGTTACTGACATCCTCCTAAACATCCTATCCGCCTCTCAGTGAGGGAGTTCACAAGACTTTGCTGAATACTTCTTTGCTAGATGATGTGTTGTTTTTTTAAGAAAAGATTTCCCAAGAAGTATAACGTAATTACCTTATGTAATTCAGGTTCTAATTGCAACTAACAGTGCCAAATGGAATGGGAGAAATGGGAGAACCAACAACCATGCACTTTCATTTTAACCTGGTTCCCAAGATAGGTTTTCCAGCTGTTTCTTCTCTATTCTTTTTTGTCCCAATCTTGCTCCTTGTTTCTAATGTTGAGAAATGTTGACAGTGTGTTTGCTAACATAGAGATTTATCTGCCGTCTCACCAGTTCAAAATCAGAGATACAAGATTGTCTTAACATTTGTATTTCTTTCCCCCTTATTTTAGATTAAATGTGATTTAAAAGCATTGCCTGCATTCCTCCATTTTTATCTACTATGGTGTTAATCTTCTTGTTTCTCACACATTGCTTGGTCTGCCTGCCTTTATGTCTTCCATAGTTTTGGAACACTTGTGGATTTCTCACTAAAATGGGAATTCACGCTACAGCTTTAAAATATATTTGGAACTTGAGAAGTTGAGAAACAATGTGTAGACAGTTTAATTGTAACTCCAATAGCCACTTAAATTTGTTAATATTATTCTGATTACACAATTTCTAAAGTGGTTGCAGGAGGGAAAGGTGAGAAATTGGAGGCAACAGATGTCCTGAGATTTCATAATGGAAACTGGCAACTATGTCCAAGGGAAGATGGTGCACAGACGTGTATTTGGAAGAGGGGTCTAACTGCCTGGATATTGGAATACCAAGAACTGATTTATCTAATAGTGTTTGTTTCAAAGTAGCTCAGGAGACTTAACTTTTGACTTCACCAATAATTTCCCTAGGTTTAATCTCCTAACTCAAGCTGTCTATTACTGAACTAATCTACCACCATCTCCCCTTTTCCTTGTCCCTCTTTTTAAGTGTTTCTTTTCTTAGCAAATGGGACCAAGATCCATTTGGTAGTGCATGACCAAAATCTAGGAGTTTTGCTTGATACCTCATTGAACTTAACTTTCAATACCCAAGGGAAAGACTTACTGATTCTTCTCCCTAAAGAACTCTCAAATACACTTATTCCTGGGTTCTGTCACCACCAATGACCTAGTCCAAGCCACGTCACCTCCTGTGTGGACTTCTGCAGTGGCCTGCATGGTCTCCCTCACATTGCTTCCTTCACTCTGTTCCCTACACTACAGCCAGAGCAATCATGTGTACCAAATGGTGATCACTTTTCTTGACTTAATACACTTCAGTGGCTTCCTATTACTTTTAAATTAAATATCAGATCTTTATAACATTGTCTAAGGGCTGGCGCTTCCTTCCCTGACATCTCACCACTTGCTCCCTTCTCCCTGATCCCCAGCCACACTGGCTTTCTTTCAAGCCTCACACTCACCCTGTTTCCTCTTGGCCTTTTCACGTGCTCTTGTCTTGCCTGTAACTTCTTTCTCCATCTTTCCCCAAATCCTATGCACCCTTTAAGTCCCAAGGCAATTACCAGACCCTCATTGCAGTTTCCTTGACTCCTAGGCCAGGCAGACCTTCCATTACAGATCTTACCCATTGATTCTTCTCATTTACAGTGCCTCTACAAAATTATACTTATAAAATTGGGATTTTATAAGTATTTCTGTGATGACTTCCTTCACATCCATCTCTCCCACTGAACTATAAGTGCCATGAAGTCAAGAGTCATCAATCTATCATCTACCTATTATATCTATCTATCTATCTATCATCTATCTATCTATATCTATCATCTATTTATCATCTGTCTATCATCTATCTATATCTATCTATCTATCTATCTATCTATCTATCTATCTATCTATCTATCTATCTCTTTAAATATATGCATTAGAATTGAAAATAAACCCCAAATTTAAAATATCAAAATTTGATAATAGTTTTTAAACACATATCCTAGTACTAATAGGCTCTCAATATTTTTGGGGAAATTTACTAATTATTAACTTCTGATTTGCTATCTGGTTTACAAAGCTTTCCCAGAATAATTAACTCCACTCTTTCAAAATAGGGGGCAATCTCTGATTGGCTGTTTTCTAAGAAAGCTTAGTCTGAGGCCTAAAACGATTGGTTGATTTTAGTTAAGCCTTCCTTTGCCTGCATTTTCCCTGCAGTCTTTCTTTAACTCTGTCTTCTTTTTTTTTCTCATTCATGCATACACATGAGTGTATGTGTGGACTGCTAATTTCACCTTGATCACTGTCACAAGGTAAGTAAATCTTAAACACTCTTTCAGTTCAGGAAGAAGTAAATGCAGGCAGCTAAAATAAATTCACACAAAAAAGCACCCAACTGCAGTAAATATTGGAAAGAACAAAATCTCTGTAATTGATTCGCAGAGTGAAGGAGAACATATTCTTTTTTTTAGGATGCCAAAGCATAATTTAAAAAAATGTAAAGACATGACTCATTCAAATGTACAATGAACAAGGGTCAAAATGTATTAACTTATTACTAAGGGACCCAGTAAGACGATAAAGCTGCAAAGAGCATTTAAGAAACTGGAGTATACATGGTCCTTCGGGAGGGCACATGTGGAAATGTGCATTTGTGCAGGTGCTTATGTGTGTGTGTGTGTGTGTGTGTGTGTGTGTGTGTGTGTGTGTGTAATTAGAGGTGAATCTGGTTAATATCCTTCAGGGCAATACAACTGTAACCTTTGGGGCATCTCCTCTACTGAACAGAACTAATTTACATTTCTTCCAGACACAAATCTACAAGTTAGCACTTAACTTAACAGTGGGCTCTAATCAATAGTAAATAGAAATGTCAATGGAGGTGCATTTTCCTAGAGAACTAAAAAACCCCTACTGGGCCAGAGCAGCAATGTTTCAATATATCATTACAGAGTTTGCAGGCATCCTTTGGCCTTGCTGCCACTTTGGATTGCTTTAATCCAATTGCCTGTGTGGGGAAACCACATGAGCAACCCCATACCTGTACCTGTCAGGCACAGAGGCCGATTAAGAGTTCAGACTTGCCACCGCAACATGGGCAAGGCCACGCTTTGGCCAGGATGGCTGACAGGCAGTCCTCCCAGGGCAATCAGATGCTGGATTGTTCCAGTGGAGCCCTCTTTTTATTTATTTATTCATCTATTACTTAGGAAGGACTTTCTTTAGACTATCATAAACTACCAGATATTGGTGAGCGTTAATATTTGAACCATAATTTTAAAATTACAAAAAGCTACATTTGTTTAATTGAAATGAAGTTGACATACAGTATTGTATTGGCTTCAGATGTACAAGATAATGATTTGATCATTGTAAGTGGAGTCTGCATTTTAAAGTTGAGGAAACTGGGGCTTAGTGGGGCAAAGCAACTTGCGTGTTATGCTCTTTTTTGCTTTGACTTTTGAGGCCCAGCTCAAAAGTTTTCTTTCTGATGCCCAAACCCTACCCACACTGATGGAAGCAATGTCTTCCCCCACCATGGTGATCTCATAGCATTCTATTGATCTTTATTATAACATGTGCCATATTATTTGATACCCATTTGTTTATTTGCTTATCTCCCTGACTAGGCTTTGGATTATTCAGATATAGGAACAGTATCATAGTCATCTTTGTACATTAGTGTTGAGCTCTGTGCCTGACATATAATGCATGCTCAACGAATGTTTGTTGACTTGAATTTGAAATCACCTTGAGATCCCAACAAGTTCAGTGGCAGAGCTGGGAACAGGACCCCATCTCCTGTATCTGAGACAACTACTCTTTCTAGGACATCCTCAGAACTGCACTGCTCTGTTATCGTAAAGGATAGTCTTGTATCATGAAGAACATGTACAGCAGATGGCATGCACAGTTCAAACAATGGAAGTGCTCCTTCCTCAGGTTGCCCTTTTGTTTTAGTGCTCAGGCAGGCAGCAAAAGACATGGCAGGACCGACTCTTCCCCTCTTCTCCCCACCTTGAGTAAGAGGCGCGCTGGTCCCACAAGTCCACTGTCGTGCTAACGTGTGTGAGTGCCATCTCTGGCTTCAGGGCTAACCGTCTTCAGGGAATACACCTGGTACCCTGTATCTAGGCCCAGCTTCTCAGTGAAAGGTTGACAGCTTTTCCTTATCTCTTAAAATTTCCTATTTTCATAATTATTTTCCATATTATTATTAGGTGATAAACACGTAGATCATTTTTACTGGATAATATGCAAAAAGCATTTAAGAAGAAAAAGTGAAAAAATTAAAACGGCCTATAATTTCGTCATTTGAAGATAACTACTTGTAACAATTTGGTGTATTTCTTCTCAGACACTTTTCTTCACCTGTATCTCTGAATATACATATATAACTTAATTTAACTAAATTGTGATCGGATTGCATATACCTTTTCTAATCTACATTTTAGTTACCAATATAGTATGAATTTGCTGCTCTGTCAATAAGTATATTTGGGTATATAATTTGTAATAGCTATATATCATGTCATTGTTTTGATAAGCATTACTTATTTAACCATTAAAAAATATTGTTGGCCACTTCAGTTCCTTCTAATATTTGTTGTAATTATAAACAATCCCAAGATAAACATTGGTGAGGCTATATCTTGCTACATATCCCTTTAAAATAACAGTTGTTATATGGAGGTATTTTTTTCTATTTAGAAAATTTAGGTTCCTTATTGGTTGTAATTTTCTAAGCCTTTCTTGCTTCAGTTTTTTTCTATCTTGGTGTCCATTTTTTCTTTTCCTGAGTACCTTGAGCCAGTCATATGCCTGTCTTCCCCTTCTTTTTCCCCATTGGACAGTTCTCTTTGAGAAGAGGTAACACCAAAATGAGTAAGGAGAGACTGAGTCTCTTGCCCACTATTGTTTTTCCTTCCTTATCTATTTCTTTCATATCCTCTTCACTTCCTTGTGTTTTCTTCAGTTCAACTCAGGGCCACCCCCGCACCTGGCCAGCTACCCGGGGGATGGACTAAGAAACACGGTAACCAGGGGACAGGTCACAGCCATGCCACTGATCACCACCAGCAGGATGCTTTATCTCCATTGATGTCGTCTGTGCTTCCTAAAGAAAAAGAAGATTAAATTATCCAAAATTGACTAAGGAAGAGCAATATGCTTTTAACTATTAACCAGTCATTGAAAATTACTATTTCAATAGTCTTGCCGGGAATGAAATGTTTTCCGTCTGTGGAATTGCCCAAGTTGCTCCTGCCATCCGAAGTAGTTGTTTGGTGTCTCTGGCTACGTGACTTCTCCAACTTTTTGTGGACATCTCCAGAAACCACTCAAGTCCTGAAATGCTTATCGTTTCTGAATTTTGATTAACAGTGTGGCAGCTGAAGACACAGCTGGCTGGAGGGGTGTCTTGATGAGAGCTCAGCCCTGTCTGGACACCCTGGGGGCAGGCATGGTCCTGGAGCTGCCCTCCTGCTCTCTTTTCTCTCTCTTTGGCTCTTTGTCTTGCATAAGGTCCTCTCCCTTTCCCAGGAACTGATCTGACATCAGGTATAGGAATGGCAACATCAAGTTAATGCAGCTGTGAAAGATTATAAATGAGAGAATGGTGGGGGTGGGGAAGGTGGGGAAACCCTCACATGTGGCTAAAGTCTCTTCATAAATATTTCAGTAACGACAAGATGATGATCTTCTCTGCTTTCCCTTTCTGCTGACCCTACTTGGAAGATGAAGTGTGTGTGTGTGTGTGTGTGTGTGTGTGTGTGTATCACAGGATGCAGTAATGGGATTCTGTCTAAATGTTGGCTGAAGCTCCACAGAAATAGTTGTCAACTCTCTTACATTCCAAGGTCAGGTGTGCTCCCAGGCTCCTAAGCTGACATGTAACTACTGATTTAGAAACCTTAGCTGACCACCCACTCCTGGTCTACAAGAAGTTGGAGAGGCCACAGGAGAAGTTAACAATTCAGTCGAGGATTTCTTTGGAGGGAGCTATGCTCTGGGTTCCAACCCCACCCAGAGGAGGGATGGGTGTTTCTCTCTTTCCTGATAAGCTGGGCTTTAAGAGAACATTGGAGCTCTTGACATGTTACCCCTGAAGTCTGGGGGATGGTGTCTGATCCCTTCTGGAGAAATCTGAAGGGCTTCATGCTGGCTGACACAGTCTGTGTTGCAGAGCTAATGGAAGGCTGCAGTTAAGCCCTGGACTTGCATAGTGAGGGGGAGTGCAGAGGTGCCAGCCACAGAAGACACTGCACCAGAGGGCTGCAGGCGGGACGCCCCATGGAAGTGCATCTTCCCAGACTGCACCAGAGCACACCATGAATGACACCTCCAGCACCTGGTAGGCACCACCATGAGATGGATCTCAGGGACGTAAGAGGTTCTGCTCTTTATCTTTCCCCATCCTCTCCAGCCTCCCCTCAAGGGGCAGGGGAGGCCCAGTAGGGGGAAGGTTGGGGGAAACTATCAGTGAGAGAGATACAGAAGCTAGTCACACCTCCCTTCCTCATGGTGACCTCCCCTTCCTGAAGAGGGCCTGGCCTGATAAAGGGCAGCTGAGCTTCTAAATGAAGCTCAGAGACTAGTGATTACCTTGGACTGAAATGAGATTAATTGAGTGATTAAAGTGGACAGAGGTGTTTTATTACCTGAGGATGGGCAGATAAGCTTCAGTGCTTACTGGAGATTATTTCAAGGGCAAGGGAAGAACCGGGCACTCGGCAGGTTAATCAGGCCCTGGAAAAACAGACCACCTGTGATTTGAGGACACAAGTTTTAACTTTTCAACATACAAGTCATGTTACTTCCTCAAAAACAAACTTAAACCTTAAACAGACATTAAAATGTTTATTTTTAATTATTAGAGAGCTGTAATCCCTATACCTATACCTACGATGTAACACTGCTATAAAGCATCAAAGAATTCCACAATTTATTGTAAATATAATAATTCTTGCTCGAATAGTGTATCTAGTTCATCAATCATGACCCTATATAAGCATAAGGAGACACTGGTTTCAATTATTGGGGAAACTGCCCCAGATTAAATTAGAGTCCACTCACCCCCAGTAGCAAAGTGACTGCCTGGGCCTGGCTTCAGCTTGTGTTAGTACAGAGTTCTTTCCCTCTGTGAGGACAGCCCAAAGCAATTGTTCTCATATAAGGCAGTGGATCAGGTAATTATTGTTGCATGACAAGCTGAGTGACAGAAGACAACAAACTTTTATTTTCCCTCTTGCAATTGGGGGGACACCTGGGGTGGGGGTTGTCCTGGACTCAGCCTGGGCTTGGCTCAGCAGCTCACTTTTCTGTACTGGGCTGGCTCACACATCTGTGGGTTGGTGAGGGGTCAGTTCATGCCTGCTCGGCTCAGCTGTCTAGGTCTCAGAGCGAGTGTGCAGGAAGACTGGATAGAGCAGCTCTGCTCTCTCATCCTGTCCTCTCCCTGGGACCTGCCAGCTGGCTGGGGCATTCTCATGGTGACACAAGAAAACAGGTGGAAGTGTGTGAGGCCTCTTATGACCTACCTAGGCTTGGAAGTGGCACATTGTCACTTCTGGCCACGTGCTCTTGGTCAGAGCAAGTCACCTGTACGAGGCCAAAGTCAAGGGACAGAGATGTACACTTCATCTGTAATGGGACCAAAGCAAGTGCACGGCAGCAAGAAAGGATAAAGAACTGGAGCCCAAATCTGACCTGCTGTAGACAGATCCTGGGGAAATGATGACGGTCCAGGACTGAGCACTGCAACCAGAGGCAAGAGGACACCTACTGTTTCTCAATAGTTTGTTCCTTCAGCACAAACAGATCTGTCTTGGTGCATTAGGGCATGAAAGGAGCCAGGGAGGGAGGATTCATGGTGAGTCTGCCATAGGGTGAAAATTCAATGATATTTTCTTAGGTCATTTCAGAAAAGAGTTAGGGCCAAGGAGCCAGCCTTCTAATTCCAGTCAAAATGCCTTAACATTTGCTATTTTGAAAGTCTCTATCCCCTCCTAGTAATTATTAGAAAGTCCCTAAAATAATAGTCCTAGGAGCTGATCTGGGGTACGTTGTTAGCAGGGGACTGAGGAAATGGAATCCTGCCCTCAAACCAGTCTTCAGAGGAGAACCTCAGAAGACTGAGTGCATGGTGGCAGCTTCTGAGGGGTAAGAAAAGCTGGCTGAGCCCTGGCATCCACTCTAGGCAAGCAAAGAAGGGAGCCTATTCCTTACTGAATGCCTACTGCATTCCTGGCACTACTCTAGATGTTTTTGTGCAGCTTCTGATTTAACCTTTACCAAAAGAATGCTATTGGGTAATTATTAACATCCCTGTTTAGTAAGGATGCGAAAAGAAGAGGGTAACTTTCCCCTGCTAGCGCCACTGGTGTCTGCCTGAGGTGCAGGGCCAGGGTGCTCTGTGCTGCACCCAGCACTGGGACCAAGCCGGCCAGGCAGGTGCCCTGCAGCCCTGGCCCAGAGGCCCCGGCCTCTGAACTGACACTACTTCCCACACTCGGTGGCGGTGGCAGGGAAGCGCCTTCTCAGATGGAGCCTGTAATGGGTCTTGATTGGACCACCTGCCTGAGCCTCCTCTGCAACACTTCCAGGAAGATCTAACTTCCCAATCATCACCAAGTCCCTTGTTTCTTAAACTGTGGCTCCCTGTCTCCCAGAATGAAAAAGCCAAACCCATTTCTCCTTCATCTTTCTGTGAGAGAGTAACTGCCTGTGTAAGATCCCAAATGACCCCTCCACGTGACTCCTCCTGTGTCAGGGCCAGAGGTCTGCTTCCCTGGGGCACCAGCCTTCATTAGTTCCCAAGACATAGAAACACAGGCCCTGCCTCTCACTGCCATCTTTCCCTAGGCCAAATGTGGGTGAAGGCTGCCATGGCAACTGCGGCAGAACTTAGGACATAGAGGATATTTTGGCCCTGCTGAATCTTCTGAATCTTTGACCAAAAGGTGTGCCATGTGGTGGTGCCAGTATCATGAAATGCCCATTTGGGCTGTGGCTGCCAGTTCCTCTAAACGTTACAAGCATTTAGGCTCATCATTTTCTCTTCTCACATACTTGTCCCTCTATCTTGGTACCTTGCTTCATATCCAACTCATGATCAGGATACAATTTTCTGTATTTGAATGCCGAGTGCCAGGCCCGAGGTGGAGGAAAGCATATTGGCTTGTTCTGCTGGGCTGTTTTCCCTTCCCTGAGTCTCCTTTTCACCTTCCCTGACATATGCTTGGAAATACCAGCCACAGACAGGGCTTTGGATGTCAGTGACTGAGTCATGGGTCAGCTCATGTTTGAAGGATCTCTCAAAATTATTTTCAAAATGCTCATTAATGTACTCTTTGGAGACAACTGGGGTAATTTGCATATGGATTGGATATTTGAGGTGGTGAAAATACATTCACATGGAAAGGTGGCAATCATGAACAGACCTGATAGTTACACTGAGATGCTGGCAACAATCTCTGATTTATGGGAATATGGTTAATTTCTTGTCTTTCTTTTTTTTTGCTTAATTTTTTACAATGCACGTACACTGCTTTTGTAATAGTAAAATGTTGTCTTACATGATAAAATAAAAAGCCAATGTCTTTCTTTAATGCTATTAAGATCCCCAAACCAGTTAAAGCTTGTGACTAAAAGCAAATCAAAACAGTAAGACAAAGTTCTGCTTTCTTCTCACTTTGCACGCATGCCCACAGGGAGTCTCATTCGTAACCTCTGCAGAATCATGTTTTAATATATGAAGGAAAAACAAAGGAGATGATGGAAATAGATGGCCCTTAACCAATTTTTATTATTTCCTCCATCCAAGAGGCTGAGATACTCTAAGACCAAGTTGAAAAATTTGACAGTGAATCTGCTCTTCCTGTAAAGCATTGCACCTTCCACCAATCTGACCTGTCACACAGCCAGGCCCTTGAGGTGTCTGTCACCTGAGAACCAGAAGCATCAGCATCCACAGGCCCTCATTAGGAAAGAAACTCAGACCCCACCCTCAGCCTACTAACTGGGAATTTACATTTTGGCACAATCAGCAAGAGATTCAAATGAATATTAACATTTGAGAAACACTGCTCTTTATGTCACGTCCGGCCTAAGGATGTTTCTTACTGCCCAGCCCTGGGGGCCCAGTTATTCTTGGCTACAGCTCACACAGCCATCAGATAAATATCCTGTGAATGGGTGGTTTTTCAACCGAGTCCAGAACATGAACAAAAAATGATTTAGACCAACTTTTGGCTCTATCTGTGCTACAAGCAGCACTTGTCTTCTGTAACCCTGGCCTGCTCTGTTCCTTCTCTTACAAGTGTGCCTTTGTGTTACTTATCATGCTGTGCAAGAATTTACTCCAAAACAGAGTGACTGAAAACAACAAGCATCGGTTTTGCAGTTTCTGTGGGTCAGGAAAAGCCAATATGGTGTAGCTGGCTGATGACTTTTGCTCAAAGTATGGAGTTGCGAGATTTAGCAAATGAAAATACAGGACACCCGTTAAGTTGGAATTTCAGATGAACAATGGATAATTTTTTAGTACCAGTCCCATTCAATTTTTGGGACCTTCTATCCAATAAAAAAGGTATTTGTTGCAACACTGTCTAAGTCTCTTGGGAGGTTATAGCCAAGCTATTGACCAAAGTATTGCAAGGACCAGTGGGGTGACAAATTTTGTGTCAGCAGAACTGGGCCATGGGATGCCCAGATACTTGGTTAACCATTATTCTGGAATGGTCTGTGAGGTGTTTTTGGATGAAATTAACATCTGAGTAAGTACAGAGTGTAGGGTTGCCGCATCCGGTCAGCTGAAGGCACCAAGAGAGGCAAAGGGCTGACTCTCCTGCGAGGCAGGGGGAGCCCCCCTGCCTGACAGAGCTCAGGCAGCAGTCTTTTCCTGCCCTGAGACTTGGACTGAAACATTGCTTCTTCTTTTGTTAGCCTGCCAACTTTGGGACTAGAACTCAGCACCATCAGCTTTCCTAGTTGTCAGGCCTTTGGTTTTTTCAACTGGAACCACACTGTCAGAAATTCTGGGTTTCCAGATCTTGGGACTTCTCAGCCTCCATAATTGCTTGAGCCACCTCCTTATAATAAATTTCTTTATATATGTACACATACTTGTGCTTGCAAACACACACACACACACATACACACACACTCAGCCTGTTGGTTCTGTTTTTCTGGATACCCCTGGCTAACACAGTATTCTGATTCTAAGCACTCCTCCATGGTTGTGTGCGTGTGGGCAGGCTTTGGGATCTCACCATGTCTCTCCACAGGGCTGCCTCACAGCATGGCAACCAGCCTGGTCTTGGGTGAGCGATTCATGAAAGAACAGGAGAAGGTACATCCATTATGGAAGTCAGTCTTATAACCTAAGCTTAGAAGTGCTATCTCACATCCAAACACATCTGCTACATTCTATTCATGAATCACCAAGTCCAGCCCACTTACAAAGGGAGGGATTACACAAGAATATGACAACTGGGAGCAGGAATCACTGGTGCCATGTTAGAGATTGCCTACTTCCCACCGGCATGGAAATAGGGCTAGAAGGGGACATAGATACTCCAATTTGTAATTTATATCCTGGAAGCTTATAAAAGTTATAAGAAGATGGTGAGATCTAAACCTTACCCTAAAGATGATAGTCATTCCAATGATACAAAGATGGTGCAAAAAGCCCTGGGGAATAACAAGGAATTAAACCAGCAAGAAGGCCCAGTAAGTCTGAGGCTCCCTGCCTGGGGTTCTGCCATGTGGCCCCTGGGCGCCTGGCTGCATCAGCAGGAATGTCTGTTCAGTTTCACTTGGAAATTCCCGTAGACTCTGTGGTCTTCCCAAATTTGCCAAAACTTTCTGCTAGAATTGAAAGAGGAAGGGCCCAATGGTATTTTACTTAGCATTTTAAACACAAAGTGTCTTTAGAGAGCTGAGAAAGTAGGACCAGGGAGTGGGGAGAAGGATGCATCCTAGAAAAACCATCCAGAAAGGATTGTGCCTTTAAACTGCATTCTCAGAGCTCATTCCTACAGAGAGAAAAGTGATTCCTTTCCTTCTACTCTGCCTTTCCTTCCCTGCCCACAGAGAGAGGACACAGATGTTACTGCACTACAGGCTAGTTGAATTCTGAATCCAGTCATGCTCAAATCATTTTATGGTGCATGAAAATGGGATCAAATATAAGGGGAAATAAAATGGTAGTAATGAAGGGCTTTGAGCCAAAAGCACCATTAAAATAAGAACATGACATAAAATACATTTAAACATTCTAAGGTCTTTTTGTTTTTGTTGTTGGCTTTAAAAAAAAACAACTATGCTATGCAAATGTTAAGAAAATCATTTTCGCAGAACTCAGCCTCATTTGAGGCAGCCATTATAGATCCAACTCCTAATAACTATAAGGCAACCTCACAAAAATAAAGCTAATTCCATGGCTCCTATCAACTTAAGTTCTCACAGAATGAAACGTCTTTCCAAAGTTTGCATTAAGCATGGGCCGGCCTTGTAAGCATATATGTACTAGTCTAAAAAAAGTAGAAACAATTTAACTAAGTGGTTTTTTTACATTGAGTTCTCGAGGAGTTTGTACATCATACAACATCATCTGTATCCCTAAAGTGGTCTATTCATTTACGTTTAATAAGATAAAATTGGAACCAGGTTCAATATGGAGATATCCCCAGCAACCTGAACATTTTCTTTTTACTTATGTTTCAAAATTTGGATTACATTCCTTGTTTAAATTTATTGCAGAAACAAGACTTATTGTAGACTTCTCTAACTCCCTGCAACTCCTCTCAGAAAAAAGAAATTCTTTGTGTGGCATAGTGACGTTGTGTAGTTGGTTAGGCTAAACACACTAGCACTGGCATATTCAAAAGGGGTTTGCCTCTCCAGGCAATAAAAAAGTGGGGTCTGTTTTTCTCATAGACTTTTGCAGTTTATCAGGATTTGTCAGTATCTCAGGATGTCTCTCTTTTAGCCCCTGGCCAATTCAGCAGTTTTTAAAAAATCAAGTGTTCCACTTAAAATATATTTATTATATTAAAGATAACGTCCTAACAACAACAGAAGAAAGAGATGAACATGCAGCAGTTACTGCCCTCTAGAACTTTCCATGGGGCTGTGGGCTCCAGGCAAAGGCACCAGGTGTGGTCACTGTGTGTGCTCATTTAAGTTCCAGGCACTGTTCCTGGCGCTTTAAAGGAAAGCATTCATTTAATGCCTGTGACAGCCATATAAAGTAAGTTCCATTATCATTCTCATTTTATGGATGAGGCTAATACTTTAAGAACTTATTCCAAGGTGAAACAGCTGGGCTGCAGTATAGACAGTGTATTGGGCTGAATTGTGTCCCTCTAAAATTGATACGTTGAAGTTCTAACCCTTAGTACCTCAGAATGTGACCAGATTTGGAGATGGGGCCTTTTAACAGATGATTAAATTAAGATGAGGTCATTAGGGAGAGTCCTAGTCCAATATGACTGGTGTCCTTATAAGAAGAGGAGATTAGGACAGGACATGCACAGAGGGAGGGTCCTGTGAGGACACAGGGAGGAGACAGCCACCTGCAAGCCCGGAGGAAAGGCCTCAGAAGAAACCAGCCCTGTTGACACTTGGATCTTGGATTTCTAGCCTCGAGAACTGTGAGGAAATACATTGCTGTGGTTTAAGCCGCCTGGTATATGACACATTGTTAAGGCAGCCCTGGCAAAGAGATACAGACAGAATTCAGACTCAGATGGCAGGTGTGAATGTTCATGCTCTTCATCATGCAGAGGTTTGCTATGTATCCTCTTTTAACTTAAGATCAACATGGGAGAGGGACAAGCCCAGGGCAGCAGAGATTCAAGGATGGAGCAATACCCTCTCTAATGGTTGGAAAGAAAAAGACTCCTACACAAAGAGACACTTGAGATGGTCTTTAGAGGTGGTCAGATTTGGACAGATTCTGACAGCTGGGAGAAGGCATTTTAAGGGGCACAAGCAGATGGTGTAAGCCTGAAAGCTTGGGGTCAAGTTGCCAAACTAGGAGCTGCTCTAACCTGAACAGCACATTGGGTATGATGAGTTAAGATCAGTGTTGCATAACATAACCTTTTTTTTTTTTTTTTTTGGTACAATGTACTTCTTTGGCAATATAGCCAACTGTATGAATATTACACTTTAATGCTTTTCACTGTGAAAAAAAAATAATAATAAAAACAAATAATTAAAAATTAGGGTATATAATAGAAAATACATGTACTTTTTGAATGACTCATTCAATGACTAGATCTAGAGGCAGATCTAAGAGCTACCAGAATTTTGAGATACTGAATAGAATGTGTAATATTTGAAGTGTCTGCTGTACCTGCAGTATGGCAGGAAATGACCTGTAATTTCTACTGATAACAAAGTGATAGGTACTGTGATTACCTACTGGGCTTTGTTGCCTGCATTCACAATCAAAAGAAATGCTAATTTCAGTTAGAGATTAGTGAAAATAAAGATGTATGTTTTTCCACCCACATTCATAGAATCTAGCCTCAAGCGATGGCTTTTAATCTCTTTGGGTTTCTTTCCTCCTCCTAGAATCTGAAGCAAGCTGTAGATCTTCCTGCCTCCCCCTTTTGAAGAAAAAATAAAAAAGCATGTATACATGTAAACCAAATTTTGCATGCAATTTGAGGAGATAAGTGGACTGCACATCTAGAAGGACACCAGACTGGGAAAGACAGGTTCAAACTATATTGTGGAGGATCATGAATAACAAGAAGAGTTTCTGCTGAAATTGATAGCTAATGATAGATAATTGGAGGGTTTTTAGCAGCAAAATAATGCAATTGAAGATGTACTCTTGGAAAAGTTACTGTAAACTATTTCTTGAAAAGTCAAATAACCTCTTCTTGAGGCTACCATAATTTAGTTTTTATATATGTATGAATCTTTTAAATGCCTTCACAATCTTAATAATGCACTTTTCATGTAATTTCTTAGTAATGCAATTTTCTTGCTTACTATCCTTGTGAAGGAGAATCAGTAGTATAAACAGCTCTGGCAGAGCCTGTATTGAAAACACTGGTGACCACTGTATCTCAGGTGTTGTTCACAGTGATGGCTGAGCACTGAGCTATTGATCAACTGCCAAGTATTCAATCCAATTTATTTGTTAAAATGGCTAGTACAACGAGGCAAGTGACACTACAAATGCTTAACCACAAAGCTGGCTTAACCACTCATCCATCAATTGATTTTTTTTTTTTTAACCCCTATGACAGCTGGGAAACCTAAGAATAGTCTCCCAATAGTACATTCATTGGCATTCCACAGATTGAGCTGCTCAGGTGAGAGAGCGCCCTGCCCCTTCTCCCTGGTGCCATCTGCAGCTGTTCTCAGGATCTATCGCGACACTTCTGGAGGAGGGAGTGGGTTACAGTCCCTGAGAGAGAGTGATGGTCTGCAAGAAAGCTGCGAAATTCAGCTCCCTAGGGGACTCAGCCTTAAAGAGTACTAATGGTCACAGAAATATAGTCTTATGGAAGTTAGCCAAATCCTTGACTTGCACTTTTCAAAAGCCAAATGGGGATCCATAGCAACTCACAAAGGAAGTCTCTTACTTTTGTTTACTTCCATCTCTGCAAGGATTCCTGTGTACAGTCTCCACAATCTTTCACCAAATCTCTCTCAACTTCTAAGCTGGCCTTGCTTTTTTTTTTTAATTTTATCGTTTTTTTAAAAATAATTAATTAATTAATTTTAATTTTTTTGAAGAACATTATGTTTACTAGGCTCTCCCCTACTGCAAGTCCACCCACAAACCCCATTACAGTCACTGTCCATCAGCATAGTAAGATGTTGTAGAATCACTACTTGTCTTCTCTGTGTTGTGCAGCCCTCCCCTTTCCCCCACCCCAAACATTATACATGCTAATCGTTATACCCCCTTTCTTCTTCCCCGCCCTTATCCCTCCCTACCCTCCCATTCTCCCCAGTCTCTTTTCCTTTGGTAACTGTTAGTCCATTCTTGGGTTCTGTGATTCTGCTGCTGTTTTGTTCCTTCAGTTTTCTTTTGTTTTTATACTCCACATATGAGTGAGATCAATTGGTACTTGTCTTTCTCTGCCTGGCTTATTTCACTGAGCATAATACCCTCTAGCTCCATCCATGTTGTTGCGAATGGTAGGATTTGTTTTTTTCTTATGGCTGAGTAATATTCCATTTTGTATATGTACCACATCTTCTTTATCCATTCATCTACTGATGGACATTTAGGTTGCTTCCATATCTTGGCTATTGTAAATAGTGCTGTGATAAACATAGGGGTGCATCTGTCTTTTTCAAACGGGAGTGCTGCATTCTTGGGGTAAATTCCTAGAAGTGGAATTCCTGGGTCAAATGGTATTTCTATTTTGTGCATTTTGAGGAACCTCCATACTGCTTTCCACAATGGTTGAACTAATTTACATTCCCACCAGCAGTATAGGAGGGTTACCCTTTCTCCACAACCTCGCCAACATTTGTTGTGGTTTGTCTTTTGGATGGTAGCCATCCTTACTGGTGTGAGGTGATATCTCATTGTGGTTTTAATTTGCATTTCTCTGATGACAAGCAATGTGGAGCATCTTTTCATGTGTCTCTTGGTCATCTGAATTTCTTCTTTAGATAACTGTCTATTCAGCTCCTCTGCCCATTTTTTAATTGGGATATTTGCTTTTTGTTTGTTGAGGTGTGTGAGCTCTTTATATATTTTGGATGTCAACCCTTTATCGGATCTGTCATTTACGAATATATTCTCCCATACTGTAGGATACCTTTTTGTTCTATTGATGGTGTCCTTTGCTGTACAGAAGCTTTTCACTTTGATATAATCCCATTTGTTCATTTTTGCATTTGTTTCCCTTGCCCGGGGAGATATGTTCAAGAAGAGGTCACTCATGTTTATGTCTAAGAGATTTTTGCCTATGTTTTTTCTAAGAGTTTTATGGTTGCAGGACTTACATTCAAGTCTTTGATCCATTTTGAATTTACTTTTGTGTATTGGGTTAGACAATGGTCCAGTTTCATTCTCTTACATGTAGCTGTCCAGTTTTGCCAGCACCATCTGTTGAAGAGACTGTCATTTCCCCATTGTATGTCCATGGCCCCTTTATCGAATGTCAGTTGACCATATATGTTTGGCTTAATGTTTGGAGTCTCTATTCTGTTCCATTGGTCTGTGGCTCTGCTCTTGTGCCAGTACCAAATTGTCTTGATTACTGTGGCTTTGTAGTAGAGCTTGAAGTTCGGTAGCGAGATCCTCCCCACTTTATTCTTTCTTCTCAGGATTGCTTTAGCTATTCCGGGTCTTTGGTGTTTCCATATGAATTTTTGAACTATTTGTTCCAGTTCATTGAAGAATGCTGTTGGTAGTTTGATAGGGATTGCATCAAATCTGTATATTGCTTTGGGCAGGATGGCCATTTTGACGATATTAATTCTTCCTAGCCAGGAGCATGGGATGAGTTTCCATTTGTTAGTGACCTCTTTAATTTCTCTTAAGAGTGTCTTATAGTTTTCAGGGTATAGGTCTTTCACTTCCTTGGTTAGGTTTATTCCTAGGTATTTTATTCTTTTTGATGCTATTGTGAATGGAATTGTCTTCCTGATTTCTCTTTCTATTAGTTTATTGTTAGTGTATAGGAAAGCCACAGATTTCTGTGTGTTAATTTTGTATCCTGCAACTTTGCTGAATTCTGATATTAGCTCTAGTAGTTTTGGAGTGGAGTCTTTAGGGATTTTTATGTACAATATCATGTCATCTGCAAATAGTGACAGTTTAACTTCTTCTTTACCAATCTGGATTCCTTGTATTTCTTTGTTTTTTCTAATTGCTGTGGCTAGGACCTCCGGTACTATGTTGAATAACAGTGGGGATAGTGAGTGTCCCTGTCTTGTTCCCGATCGCAGAGGAAAAGATTTCAGCTTCTCACTGTTCAGTATGATGTTGGCTGTGGGTTTATCATAGATGGCCTTTATTATGTTGAGGTACTTGCCCTCTATAACCATTTTATTGAGAGTTTTTATCATGAATGGATGTTGAATTTTGTCAAATGCTTTTTCAGCATCTATGGAGATGATCATGTGGTTTTTGTCTTTCTTTTTGTTGATGTGGTGGACGATGTTGATGGATTTTCTAATGTTGTACCATCCTTGCATCCCTGGGATGAATCCCACTTGGTCATGGTGTCTGATCCTTTTGATGTATTTTTGAATTTGGTTTGCTAATATTTTATTGAGTATTTTTGCATCTGCGTTCATCAGGTATATTGGTCTGTAGTTTTCTTTTTTGGTGGGGTCTTTGCCTGGTTTTGGTATTAGGGTGATGTTGGCTTCATAGAATGAGTTTGGGAGTATCCCCTCCTCCTCTATTTTTTGGAAAACTTTAAGGAGAATGGGTATTATATCTTCTCTGTATGTCTGATAAAATTCTGAGGTAAATCCATCTGGCCCGGGGGTTTTGTTCTTTGGTAGTTTTTTGATTACCGCTTCAATTTCATTGCTGGTAATTGGTCTGTTTAGATTTTCTGTTTCTTTCTGGGTCAGTCTTGGAAGGTTGTATTTTTCTAGGAAGTTGTCCATTTCTCCTAGGTTTCCCAGCTTGTTATCATATAGGTTTTCATAGTAGTCTCTAATAATTCTTTATATTTCTGTGGGGTCCGTCGTGATGTTTCCTTTCTCATTTCTGATTCTGTTGATTTGTGTTGACTCTCTTAATAAGTTTGGCTAGAGGCTTATCTATTTTGTTTATACTCTCGAAGAACCAGCTCTTGGTTTCATTAATTTTTGCTATTGTTTTATTCTTCTCAATTTTATTTATTTCTTCTCTGATCTTTATTATGTCCCTCCTTCTGCTGACCTTAGGCCTCATCTGTTCTTCTTTTTCCAATTTCGATAATTGTGACATTAGACCATTCATTTGGGATTGCTCTTCCTTCTTTAAATATGCCTGGATTGCTATATACTTTCCTCTTAAGACTGCTTTTGCTGCATCTCACAGAAGTTGGGTCTTTGTGTTGTTGTTGTCATTTATTTCCATATATTGCGGGATCTCCATTTTGATTTGGTCATTGATCCATTGACTATTTAGGAGCATGTTGTTAAGCCTCCTTGTGTTTGTGAACCTTTTTGGTTTCTTTGTACAATTTATTTCTAGTTTTATACCTTTGTGGTCTGAAAATTTAGTTGGTAGGATTTCAATCTTTTTGAATTTACTGAGGCTCTTTTTGTGGCCTAGTATGTGGTCTATTCTGGAGAATGTTCCATGTGCACTTGAGAAGAATGTGTATCCTGTTGCTTTTGGGTGTAGAGTTCTATAGATGTCTTTAGGTCCATATGTTCTAGTGTGTTGTTCAGTGCCTCTGTGTCCTTACTTATTTTCTGTCTGGTGGATCTGTCCTTTGAAGTGAGTGGTGTGTTGGAGTCTCCCAGAATGAATGCATTGCATTCTATTTCCTCCTTTAATTCTGATAGTATTTGTTTCACATATGTTGGTGCTCCTGTGTTGGGTGCATATATATTTATAATGGTTATATCCTCTTGTTGGACTGAGCCCTTTATCATTATGTAATGTCCTTCTTTATCTTTTGTTACTTTCTTTATTTTGAAGTCTATTTTGTCTGATACTAGTATTGCAACACCTGCTTTTTTCTCTCTGTTGTTTGCATGAAATATCTTTTTCCATCCCTTGACTTTAAGTCTGTGCATGTCTTTGGGTCTGAGGTGAGTCTCTTGTAAACAGCATATGGATGGGTCCTGCTTTTTTATCCATTCAGTGACTCTATGTCTTTTGATTGGTGCATTCATTCCATTTACATTTAGGGTGATTATCAATAGGTATGTACTTATTGCCATTTCAGGCTTTAGATTTGTGGTTACCAAAGGTTCCAAGTTACTTTCCTTACTATCTAAGAGTCTAACTTATCTCACTTAGTATGCTGTTATAGACACAATCTAAAGGTTCTTTTCTATTTCTCCTCTTTTTTCTTCCTCCTTTATTCTTTATATATTAGGTAATCGATTCTATACTTTTCCTGTATCCCTTGATTGGCTTTGGGGATAGTCAATTTAGTTTTGCATTTGCCTCGCAATCTGCTGCTTTACCCTCCCTGCCATGATTTTACTACCTCTGGTGACAGCTATCCAACCCTTGGAACACTTCCATCTATAGCAGTCCCTCCAAAATAGACTGCAGAGATGGTTTGTGGAAGGTAAACTCTCTCAGCTTTTGCTTATCTGGAAATTGTTTAATCCCTCTTTCAAATTTAAATGATAATCTCACCAGATAAAGTAATCTTGGTTCCAGGCCCTTCTGCTTCATGGCATTAAATACATCATGCCACTCCCTTCTGGCCTGTAAGGTTTCTGCTGAGAAGTCTGTTGTTAGTCTGATGGGCTTTCCTTTTTATGTGATATTATTTTTGCCTCTGGCTGCTTTTAACAGTCTGTCCTTATCCTTGATCTTTCCCATTTTAATTACTATGTGTCTTGGTGTTGTCTTCCTTGGGTCCCTTGTGTAGGGGTATCTGTGGATCTCCATGGCCTGAGAGACTATCTCCTTCCCCAGATTGGGGAAGTTTTCAGCATCTACCTCCTCAAAGACACTTTCTATCCCTTTTTCTCTCTCTCCTTCTTCTGGAATCTCTATAATGTGAATATTGTTCCGCTTGAATTGGTCACACATTTTTCTCAATATTCTTTCATTTTTAGAGATCCTTTTTTTTTCTCTGTGACTCAGCTTCTTTGTACTCCTCTTCTCTAGTTTCTATTTCATTTATTGTCTCCTCCACTGTATACAACCTGCTTTTAATACCATCCATTGTGTTCTTTAACTATTGGATCTCTGGCCTAAATTCATTCCTGCGTTCTTGGATGTCTTTCCATACCTCCATTAGGATGTTGATTATTTTTATTTTGAACTCCCTTTCAGGAAGAGTCACTAGGTCCATATCATTTAAATCTTTCTTGGGAATTGTATTAACAATTTTACTCTGAACAAGGTTCCTTTGGTGTTTCATGTTTGTATATGGCACCCTTTAGTGTCCAGAAGCTCTATTCTGGAGCTGCTGAGCCCCTGAAGCAATGTCAGGGGTCACAGGGGAGTGGTACTGGGGGTAGGAAAGAGCTGTTCCCCTCCTCTTGGCTGCTGTGCCTATCTCCACTGCCTGAGCCAGTGGACCGGACACACAGGTATAAGTTTGTGTCCCAGAGCAGCCAGATATGGATCCCTGATTTCCATAAGCAGCCGGAATCCCAGTCTCCCCAGGAACTCTGCTTGTATTAACTTTCCAACCCGATAGTCATGTGAGTCTCATGAAAGCACCATGAAATGTAAGTTTGTGCTCCCAGCGCAGATCTTTGGAGCTAGGTATTCAGCAGTCCCAAGCCTTCCACTCTGTCCCTGCTCCGTTTCTCTTCCTCCCGCCAGTGAGCTGGGGTGGGGGAGGGGCTCGGGTCCTGCAGAGCCACAGCTCCGGTACGTACCCCGTTCGCTAAGGTCTACTCTTTTCTCCAGGTGTGTGCAGTCTGACGTGTCCTCTTTCCTGTTGCTCTCTCAGGATTAGTTGCACCAATTAAATTTTCTAATTGTATCCAGTTTTAGGAGGAAGCCTCTGTCTTTCCTCCTACCCCGCCATCTTTAATCCAAGTCTCACTGATCCTGCTTTTATCTCCTGCTTCCCTCTTTTATTTCCTCCATTTCTTTATTATTTAAATTAACTAAGCCTTTCTGTAGCAGGGGGGAATCCTTCATCTTTTAATGGAGGTTAAAACCCTGGAATAGCATCATCTTCAGGAACAGCTGGAACCAGGTATTCACATGATACTGCTATGATATCTGGTTTCATCTTTGTGTTCTCTGTTCACCTTACTCAGGATAGCTTCCTCCTACATGCTAGCAAAGTTGGTCTGCAACAGCTCCAAGTTACAGTCTCAACAGAATATGCTTATTTCTTCATTGTTCCAGGTGAAGTTCCAGAGCTGATATGTGTTGATCCAGAGTGGGTCATGTTCCCATCCCTGAAACAAGCTCTGTATGATTGGCTGTGCCTAATTCTTGTTCTTTTCCCTGGAATTAGGATGGACTGAGAGTGTGTGCACTGGGGAGAAATGGGTGGTTGACCAAAGGAGAAAAATGCTGTTAGTAAACAAAAGGTTGAAGAGATATTTGGCATAAAGGAAAAGAAAAAATTATCTGAATCTCTGTAGGCTAGTGCTGTCAGAGGACTGATGACAGAACAAGATGCTGCAAGCACTCCTTGGTGCATTTAATTACTGTGAGATCTCCTATGATGGCTTCTGGGAACATGACTAAAGTACTGAGGCTTTCAAGAGAACCCTTAGGATTAGCCCTTCCATATTCTGAACCTCTGTGTTGTTCAGCCTGCCAGCCTGGCCCCTCCTTTCTAGGCTAGCTGGGAACTTGGAGTTCCTCTGTCCCCATGAACAGGACATTGTTGGACCATCTACCTGGGACCTGTTTCCTGCCTTATTCTTCCCAGTCTAGTCTCCCAGGTATTGGGTTTCATTTTGCTGTTTTCCTGGACATGATGCTTATTCTGTTTAGCACTCCACCTATTCCATGCTCTGCTTCCAAAACCAGTAGCACCAGTCCTGCTATTCCTATTTTACTGAGAGTTTTTATTATGAATGGGTATTGGATTTCATCAAATACTTTTCTGCCGTCTATTGATATGATCATGTGATTTTTATTTTTTAGCCTATTGATGTGCTAGATTATATTAATTGAGTTTTGAATGTTGAACCATCCTTGAATGCCTGGGATAAATCCCATTTGATCATAGTGTGTAGTTCATTTTATACACTGTTGGATTTGTTTTCCTAATAATTTAAAATTTTTGCTTCTATGTTCATGAAAGATATTGGTCTCTAGTTTCCTTCTCCTATAAAGTTTCATCTGGTTTTGGTATTAGGGTAATGCTGGCCTCATAGAATGAGTTAGGAAGTATTCCCTCTGCTTCTTTCCTCTGAAACAGACTATAGAGAGTTGGTATAATTTTTTCATTAAATGTTGGTAGAATTCTCCAGTGAATCTATCTGGGTTTGGTGTTTTCTGTTTAAGAAGATTATTAATTATTGATTCAGTATTTTAAAACTGATATAGACCTCTTCATATTTCTTTAACATACAGGCCTATTAAATCATATCACTTAATTAATTAATGGTCAGCATTTGTTGAATTCTTACCATATGCCAGACACTGTACTAAGCAGCATGGGTGCTGTGGTAACCTAGAAAGATCATAGTACCTGACCCAGAGATTTTGGAGAATATTGAAAAAAGTGTGTAAGAAAATAATTGCAGTTAATTAATTACAGTTCTGACACACAAGAGAAAAGCATAGAGTGCCATGAGAAGAGGATTTAAATTAAGCTAGATTAAAGAAGCGCCTTCAGAGGACTTTGCGATCTGCTTGATATGCCCTGTTCACCCAGCCAGGCTCATGCCAGAAGTCCCCAGCACCTAGTTCTATGGCCTTTGATTGGTAGCATCCCTAGCTGCTCACCATGTTGATTAGACCCCACTCTACCTGCCTGCTCCAGCTCATTTTGGACATGTATACAAGATCTCCTGGAAACCGGACAGCCTCTACAGGCAGCTGGCTGCCCCCAAATAAGGACTCTTTTTCATTCCTCTGGTCTACATGGCATGGCTAAACCCACCTGAGACTGCACAGGTAAGAAAAGGCTGCCCCTGCCCTATGATCGGAGCATAAGACCTATGAGCAGAAACATGGCATTTATTTCCTTAGTTTCTCCTACAGCGGTGGTATGTTCAAGGGGTGGACTGCTAGTTGCTTGGTCTTCAGGTCATGTCCAGGGCATGGGATCTATGTTGGGCTGCTGGGCCTGATGGTCTTTGTTCTGAATCATGTCTTAACAGTGATTCTGAGAAGACCCTCCTTTGGGTTCCCAAAATACCTGTAAAATCTTCCCTGCTAGCACTTCCTCTCCCTTACTCATTGTTGCATTTCCAGAATAAAGTACTTAGTAGATTGACATATGCCTAGACTTTTCAACTCTGTAATCCTGAGATGGGGAGAAAGAGCAGAGCCTCTGCCAAGCTCCTCAGTTTTGAATATTTCAGTTCCTCTCTTTAGTCCACTCAGTCCTAGGTGTGGTAACTGTTTCTTGAAATTCCTAGTATATGGCTACCCCAGCAAACTCTTTTTGCTCTTTTGGTCTTCCAACAATTGTGTAATCTAGTCTTTGTATTAAATCTACTCTCTATGAAATACCTAGCATTGGACCCCGACTAATACAAGAAGTCAAAATACATGTGTTTCGATCTCTATTGAACTTGATCTCTATACATGAAGCAGCTGTTGTGTAATGATATTTTGTGAGGAGAAATGGATTCTGGTTGCAGCTCAACCAGTATTTCATAGTTTGACCTGAGGCCAACGACTTCACCTCTGTGGGTCTCCATTTATTTATCTGCAAAATGATGAGCTGAACTTTGTCACTTCTAGGGTTACTTCTACTTTAACAATCTATGATTCTATTGTTTAATCATTTCAACCTCATCCCAAACATCCTGCTAGATCTTCTGATTCTCTTTAGTGGATTTCTTTGTTAACTCCTAATTGCTTTGGAAAATTCTTCTTTCTGACAGACATTTCTTCCCTTTCCCAGAACAACCTTAAGTCATTTCTTGGCTAGACTGGTTTTCCCAAGGAGAATTTAACAATACTAGACAAAATTATCCCTTACTCTTTAAAGCAGATTAAGGATGGCCTTGCCTTACATCTTGGCTCAATGAACTTCAAAACTGTTCTCTAACACTCTGAGTTTTGTGCTAAGCCATTTTCTCTCTTATTATGAAGCTGCATGATTTAGCTATTATTGCTGGCAAGTCAATATTCTGTCTACACATTCTTGATATGGAGCAATAATAACAATAATAAAAAGAGTAGACCAAATATGTAACAGATGCCCAAGTGCAAATTGAGGTGAATGATTGTGGATAAGGAACTGTCATCACCTATGTTATGAACATATCCAGCTGGTTTCTGAGACATGGTTTATATGGAAATGTGGAACATGCCCTCAACCTCAAGTATTAAAGTGAAAGAAATATTTTACTTTAATGTTAATGAAACCAGTGATACACTGAGGGTACCACCCCCCCCACCACCACCATTTTCAAGCATATATTCTTTCTAGTACTTGGTTCAACTCTATGCCAAACTGGCACAATTCTTATGCTTGGGGAACTATGCCAGAACCTTGGGCTAAAAGGTGAACAAAATTAGTTCTGGGGTCCTTATCAGTGGACACATACTTCAGTGAGATGACATAGTCTTCCATTAGAGGCACAGCAAATGTTAAGTTAGAGACTGAAGTTATTGTCAAGGAGATGACAAAGAAGAGAAACACAGAAGGTAGTCTTAGACAACTTTGGTGACTTTTTTTCTATTTTCAGGCATTCTGTAGACATTCTTTTTCATTCACTATTAACTCTGATTTCCAGGAAATAAAAATGGAAAGATGTCAACTTTTCAGTGTACAATTTGGGTCTCTCAAACTGTGTTTGAGGTGGGCTCCATCTATTGTCCTGAGAGATAAGAAATGAGGAATTGCACATACCCACTGAAAAGGCTAATCTTTCTCATTTCTGGGCTGAGTACTAATATCACCACTAGCCTTTTAGGGATTTTCAAAACCACATAAATCCCATGATAGCTTACCATAGATTGGGGAAAGTGTTGAGAGGAAGGAGGACTTGAGTTTGGAAAACAAATACTGAGAGATTTTTTCCATCTTTAGATCCATGAGAAGGAACAATATCTCATATCATCATGTCTATCATTTGGGAGACAGAGATATTGATTCCTTCAATTTGTATTTTCATCTTACAATTATTTTCCTTTCAAACTTCTCAGATGTCCTTCTATCTACTCGACAAGTCCTTCTACAGGGCAGTCTATTGGGAAAGAACTTAGAGTTAATTGACATCAAATATGGTGAAAGGCATTAATGGCCTCAGTAGTTCTGGGCTTATTTAAATGGGTGCACACTTGAGTGCCATGAGATGGGTCACAGTACCCCTCAAGAAAAAAGAGATATGGGGGTATTAATTTGATCCCAGGTCCAGACAATATTATTCAGCAAATAAAATTTATCTTCTGTCTCTTCATCTTCTTTTCCCCCTTAAGAGATCTATCTCTTTCCCTCTTCTCTCAGCTTAGTACCCTTATTTCCATTCTCCCTTTAAAAATATCCTTTCTATGATGGATCTAATAAACTCATTTACATTGAGTTATGTAGGGCAGACGAGACTTAATGTGTCCATTATCATAATCAGTTGAGATAAAAGATAAGAAAGCACTATAGGGGGAAGTACCCAGAGCAGTTTACATTTAAAAGGAAATAAACTCATAAATAGAAGAATATATAATTATAGAAATGAAGACATCAGTGAATTGGTAGGAATCTTTAAAAAAAACCCAGAATCATTCTACCTCTATGACCATCTGCTCATGGTTAACCCTGCCCAGCTCTCTTATAGACCCAACTGTAGATGTCAAAACCACATTTTCAATTCTAGAAGTTGGTAGTTTTGGATGTTCCTCACTCTGACTTGACACTGTGAGAACTGGTACCTCCAGCAGCATAGGGATGGCCCAGTTTTACAGGGAAAGTCATTGGTCTCGTTGTATATATAGCTGATATGCTCAACAGGCATGTAATCCAACACAAATTTGACTTTTTTCTTCTACTTCACCTTTAAAGTACATTTTGTGCAGGAATCTTATAATGCTGCTGGATGTAAAATTTTCACCTCCCTGGACTTTTTCAGTCTTTCTTAGACAATAGACATTTCTTCAAAAACTTTAAGTCATGGAGATGATCTCAGTTCAGTAATCAGAATGTCTAGGAGAAGACATTGATCAAAATTATGGAGCAGATTTATAGTAAAATATCTCTCTATTTGCAACTCTAGAGAAAAGGTGTTTCCCTGAAGGTCTCTGAGTGGTCCCATGAAGCCTTGTGACTGGGCTTTCAGATAAGAAGTTAGTATCCCTTCCTTCATTCTCTTGGGGAATTAAGACACTGAGAATGGGAACAGTTTTTTCCAAGGAAGCATCTTCATTATCTTCACACTATTCCCGTTTTTTATAGCCTTGATATTGTTGAAGGGGTCAAGATTTATAGAGCTAGTTCTCCATAATTTCTTTAAAAATTATGTATTTGAGTGTTTGTATCATGCTCACTTTGATAAACTGAATTTGTCTTAGAGAATACTTTGGTTGAATTTAAGACAGGAATAGTCCCACTCTAACATCCTCTTATATTAATAAACCAGTTTTTCTCCAAGTGGTTTCAACTTGTATGTTGGGCTTGGGTAGAGCCCCACTGATCAAGAATGTAAGATACTCTCTCTTCTGCAGCTGTAAACACAGAACTAGTATTTTATGTATAGACAATGGCTACATGGATTGAGAAAGGCTGTTGTTGATTAGATATCTGTTAGATATCATAGAGACTTGCATTTACTGCTAACCTAAGTTTTCCTCTCTGCATTGAAGTTCCATGGGACAGTCTGTAAAGTCTTTATAATCATGGATCATTTTATGTGAGTCTTGTTCTTATTCCTCAGGAAGCCAAATATAAAAACTATTTTGGTTATTCACGCAGAAGGGTGAATTGGAAATACTGTTTTCACTGTGCATGCCAATGCAAAAATTACTAAAATCAATCATTGGTCTCATTCCACCAGTGCATTGTTTTACCAGCCTATACCTCATTACATTCTATGAGGAGGTAGACATGTTACTATTTTACTTAATGGCTGCAGTGTGAGGGGCTATGGTGTTGCTTGAGGATGAGACAAACATTACAACTATAATGAATGCAAATGGACCATGGGAACATAACTGCCTTATTCCTTCCTAGTAGGTCACTGGTTAACGTGAGTGTTTCTCTTTCATTCCCCATCTCATCTTTTGCCATTCCATTGAACCATTTTCTAAAATTCTGCAAATATGTGGTGTGACTTTGTGGATTACTTGTAGTTTATTACAACTTCTTTTGTTGTTTCACACATTTGTTGATAACTCTTTTATCAAACTTAGCTTAGAGGGACTGACAAATTCAGTTAACCATCCAAAAGGCCAGGGTTGATTGTAAAGAAACCAATGTTTATACTTTTATTCAGCAAAGCACTTGGTAAAGTTCTTTGTAGATAATAATATTTGTCTTTATCATTGATAAAGGCAGCCCCCACTCTTAATATGGCTTTATAATTTTTCCTTTGCCTTTATGTGTTTTCTCATTAAGAAAGATATTCCTCTAGTGATGGCTAAAGACCTCCAAGGCTGGTGGTGAGGTGATTGGCACAAGGGCAGTACAGTTGAAATTAAGGATAAGAAAAGATAATGAACTGACTTTTAAGACAGTAAATCTTTTAATTTAATGATTGTATGAATAGTGAATCCATATACTGCTGGTGATGGCTTTAAACTATGTCCACAAATTCTATGATATTCTTTCCTTCAAGAAGTAGAGCTTAATTCTTCTCCCTTTGAGTGTGGGGACTTAGTGACTCACTTTCAATGAATAGCATATGTAGACATGATGGTATATAAGTTCATAAAAAGCATTGCAACTTCAGCCTTTCTTTCTTGGGTCACTCACCCTAGAAGAAGACAGCATAATGGCATGAAGACACATCAAGCACCCTGTGGAAAGGCCTACATGGAAGGGAACTGAGGCTACCTGTTAACAACCATGTGAGTGAGTCACCTTGTATACAGATCCCCCAGCTCCAGTCAAGTCTTCAGATTCGTGCAGCCCCACTGAAATCTTGACTACAATGTAATGAGTGACTCAAAGCCACTATCATCAATTAATCCTTCTTGAATTCCTGATTCTTAGAATCTGTGAGATGATAATTATTAAATGCCTCCAGATTTTGAGGGTAATTTATTATGTAGCCATTGATAACTAATTCACCTCTGAGCCAAGCAGTACTTCCTGCATGTCTCTGAAGTGGAGATTCATTCTAAGTTGAACTGAGTTGAATATTCTTTCAAGGCCAAGTGATGCAATGGAGGAAAAGATGTTCACTGCAATTAAAAGGATTTGATCCTTTAGGAAGACAAGACATTGGCATAAAAGCGTATACTTTGGGAAGACTGGAAACAGGAAAAAGCATTGGAGAATTTTTCAGTAAAGGTAACTGAAATCATTGAAGCAGGCTACTATTAGAGTTTCTTGATATTGATAGAAAAGGAAACAAGGGAAAAATGAGACACATTTTCATAAGGGCATTTTCATTTACCAAAAATAGAATCTTAGGGGAATTCACACACTAGATTTGGCAGTGAACATTTTCAAAATAGGAAAGCTCAATTAAAACCCAGTTTGAATATTCTAGCAGAATGAGGAATGTCTATATGTGCTGTAAGAAATTTATTCTTTCCTAATGTCCCAGGGTCTTGTACTCTATCCCTTGTGATTTCCCTATACCCTGCCTACACCTAAATAATAATAGGGGACCTAAGTAGATCCTTCATCAATCTCTTCTTGAACTGCTTAATTTGATAGTGTTATTTCTTGTCTTGCTTGTATGATCCTTGGAGCTATTCCTCAAACCACAATGTTGCCCCTTTGCCTACAAGCAGGGGTTAGACTTTATCAAAGTCATGCTCACATAATTTTCATTTGTGTCCAGTCCACAGTAAGCAGCCAATACAAGTTTAATAAATATATAAATGAACAAACAACTCGGAGAAGGTGGAATCAAAACAGATAATAAGGAGTGAGGGAGGGAGAGAAAAACTGTTCATCATTGGATTGTATTTTACATGAGTCTGAGAAGTAATATACTCCATCTCCAATATTATAGAGCTTGGGAATAATATAGAAAGCTCCTATATTAGGCAGGCCTCTCTAAATCCTTATTCTCTCTTTCTCGTTTTATAAACTTAATAGTCACTCAAATGTTTTAGCCTCAGTCTCCTCATCTATAAAATGGGGATAACAGTACCCAATAATAGGTAATAATACCTCTAAGTATTGTTGTAAGGGTTCCAAGATATCATGTTTGTAAAACCCTTTCTAGGGTCAGACACTGGAACAGAGCTCAGTAAATGAAAGATGTTGTGTTTTGTGTTTTTTTGTTTTCAAGGCATTATGATTACCCTGAATACATACAAAGTTAAAAATTAAGTCAGTATAAAAGCTTAAGTCAATTTATGCTATGGATGATCTTTCCTTCTTTATACAACATAAATTTTATACTCAAAATATGCTGGTCCTTTCTGAGTCCCTTACACTTGGCATGGTCATTCAAGCAATAATGATGTGTTGAGCATTTCTACCCTGGCCTGCTTCCTATGTCAACCATGTTTCTGCCTTAGGACCTTTGCACTTACTGTTCCCCCTGCTGAAGAGCTCTTCTCTCAAAATATGTTCATATCTCCACGATTTACTTTGTTCAGATTACTTTCACAGGAGTCTTCTCCTTACCTGGCTTTGCTTTTCTTCATGACCCTTATTACCATCTGGTATGTAGGCATACTTGCTTCTTGGTGTATTTGTCTTCCTTATCCCAATGTTAGACTCAGGAGAGTGGGGACTTGACTTTATTCACTGCTGAGTCTGTTACAGAACAGTGTCTACACCTAATGGGTATGCAATAATAAATAAATACCTAAAGAATAAATGACTGAATACAGTTCTAGGAGTTACAAGGGTAACAGTGTATGATACCACAATTTAACTATAGCTTATAAATTATCTACCTGCGTTTATCAATTTTTTCTTCCTACCTGAAACATCCTAACTCCACATTCCTAAATCAAATTAATCTTCAATTTCCAGTTCCAACTCTCAACTTTTCCCAGAAAGATTTGTTCAATCAGTGCAATATACATAAATATATCCCTTCTCTGATATCCCTTAAAACGGGGTGTGTTTAACAAGGAGTAATTGAACAAAAGAAGCTCTGCGACAGGTTTCCTCTGGTTAGGAAGGATAATTTTTGCTTTGGTGGAGGTAATACCGATTATACTTCTTCAACCTAACAGTTTTATGCATAAGAACAAGTATCTTTAAACTCATCTGGTAAATATTTACAAACTCATCTGGTATTTGTGGCCCTGCCTTCCCCTTTGGAGCCCCCATGCTGGCCCATTAGGTGTGAGTTCCTATGAACTAGACAGCTCAATTTCAAATATATTAGCTTTCTTATTAGATGAGAGAAATAATATGTAAGTTGTCATAATTCTATGGCTGCTATAGTCAATCCACTGGAATAAAAATAAACTATTGGTATTTTGAGCCACTGGATTTAGGATTTTTTATTATGCAGCATCATTGTGCTCAGAGTTGACTGGTATTTTTGGCCAACTGCCTTGATGGTAGAGAAACAGAGCTGCTCTTTGCTGCCCTGGAATCAGCTCCAGATTTCCTGTGGATCAGATGTGTGCTCTGTGCTGGAAGGAGATTCAGCATGAGTATTGTGTCAGGCAGATTTGGCTGGTAAAGAAACAATGATACCTTATTTGACTCAAGCAGGTCATTACTCACATAGACAGCGATGGCAAGCATAGTAAATGTGCCAGTTTTCTGGGTCCCTTGTTCCACAGGATTATACCATAGCGAAAGGGTCTAGGAGATTACAGCATCAATGATGGAGCACTGAAGAGCCTTCTGCCACACTGCAGCCAAGCAGTTTTATAGCCTGCAGCTGTATCCTACGTGGGAGTGAGACAGAAAGCCTCAGATCTTGTCAGCATCCAGAGGGCTATGAGGAACAGTATCATGACAGCCTCCCAGGAAGGCAGGGAGGCTGGTGAAAGATGGACTCACAGCACCGACTTTTACACAGTATATTATCACTAGTCTTTCAGCTCAAAAGGGTTTTTGAATGGACTTCTACCAGATATATTTTCACATCCCCAAATTCTCAAGAGCCCAGATGAAATCTACTGTAATAAAAAATGTACTAGCTCTGTTTATAATTATAGAAATTATCAGAGATCTTTTTAAGGTATAGCCACGGATGCAAGTAATTACAGTGCAGAAGAAAGCTTCCCTTCACTTGTACAATATGTTTTTTTTATTGTCAAAGGCTTGCTTATAAGGCTACTGTGAATAAAATCCCTTCCAGATGACAGTTCAAAAATAATAACAATTTTTTGCAGAGAATCTCTAGTTGAGTTAGTACTTAATTAGAAAAATTTTACTGCTTTTTGGAGAAATAAATACAAATTTTAGCAAATGTTTGCATTAAAGCACAGACAATATTTATTCAGTGCTGAAGTAAAGTATAGATGATTCTATGGAAGGTTTTTGCTGTCCTGTATGTATTCTGAATAAAGCTCAAACATCATCTGATGTCTTTTCTTTTGACCTGGAGGTAATTGTCATGCAATTTGTCTTGTACTGTGGGCATTTATATTGTTTGAAATGAAAAATGAAAGGATATTTTTGTGATTTTGTTGCATTTGGCATTCTTCAAAACTCTCACATTCAAAAAGCTCAATGGTTGTCTTTAGCAGATGCATTTGAGAGAATCTTCAATTTATTAGAAACACTGATATCATATTTTAATTCTGAAGGAAAGCCCCTTCCCTAAATCCTTGTTGATATTTTAAGGAATTTATTGAGTAAAGGCTACTTATTTTTTATTACTTCCAGTTTTCAATGCCTCTTTAACAATAGGATTATACAAATTGAAAGAAAAGCAATTATTGAAGACTCCATTGCTTAAAGAAACCCACTGAATGTGTTAAAAAAGAAATGACAGAAAAATGTGTCCCTAAGAGTGTTAAGGCTGTTCTTAAAAGGACAAACTTACTGATGAACAGAATAAGGGATTCTGACTTGAAGTGAATGATTATTACAGCCATGACTTGTCATGACTATCTTTTGAAATTGATTTTATCCTTGAAGAATTCAATTATGTTATAGGGATATTTCTAAATATTCTTACAGCACCTGTAGTGTTGAAGAAGAGGGATTAAAAATTGATGACCATGCTTTTTTCTTTAAGTGGATGATGCTTAAAAAATTGCTGATCAAGAGATTCAGTATAATCCTGAAGAATGGAAAAGAAAGTTATACCATGAAAGATGGCATTATGTGTTGCAAGAAATCAAATTTGAAGAGCAATTTTTGGAGTTATTAACTGCATGTAAGTACATATTCTGCATACTGGCTCATAGTACTAATGTTGAGCATGGCTTTTCATTAAAGAATGTTCAATGGACAAAATACCAAAGTAAATTGAATGTGGCCATTGTGTTACAATCTAATGGGAGCAGACACTATAACTGCAACTGATTTTGTAAGAAAATTCTGCAAAACATGTAACTGGTCAGGAAAGCCAAATTATCAGAGAAGTATAATTAAAGAAAATGGTATATAATTTAGATATATATCAGCTATTTCAGATGAATAAGTAATTTTTAGTACAATATATCCCGTGGAATATTTTATTCACAATTTACAATGCATGGACAATTCAAAATAATTAAAGTTTACCTGGGTTTCCCATGTTTTTATTTGCTTAATCTAACAACCCCAGTTAGGGATCAAATGGAGGGTGGCTCAGGGCTCTCCTAAGCTATCTAATTTACTTAGGAACCAAACTTTGACATAAACAAACTGCAAAATACAGAGGAAAAATGTCCATGGTAAATATAGGGCCTTCAACTAGACCCTAGAACCCTAGAGGTTGTTTAGTCCAATAACAGAACAAATCCCAACCACAAAGATGGCCTTCCAACCCTGCCTCAGTGGTGTAATGCTAGAAAGGGGCAAGTAGACAATCAGTGCACTTATTGTATAAACTTCTCAGTATTTGTAGACTTTTGAAAGTCACAGTTTACATAAAAGTCATTAATGGCTCTGTGGACTGTAGACAAAGTTAACACTAAATCCACGAGGATGTTTCCCTGGAAGGCGTTTGCTTTGAGCACCAAGGAAGAGTGTGTGATCCATCTGTCCAAGGTTCACCCATCCCTGGGGGCAGCTAGAAGACACTCTGTTGCATTTTTAGTGTTATTTAAGTAGCAACAGCACTCCCATTAATATATTCCCTAGTTAGAAAGTAAAATTCATCCATGTAAATGTTCTCTGGGGTTTTCTTTCTCTCTAAAATAATTCTAATAGTCTCTCAAAGATTACTTTTTCTGTTCGTGTTTTATTTTATACCGAGAACATGGTGCTGTATCCCGGCATGAGTGCAGGGTTTAACTAAGCACTAAGGCCATCCTTTTGCCTGCAGGTGACCATTAGGAAGGATGACGAGGACAAGCAAACATGGCAGCATGTGGATTCTCTGCAGAAATACGGCAGCATTTTGGGTAGCAAAGGTTCTTCAACAACAGGACCGTTACTAAGGGAGGATGTAGGAGTCAACCAGGAGTCTAGAAGATGCCCGACAGGCAACTCACCAACTTGAGTTCAGCCTCAAGAAATTTAATATTATGATGCACTGATAGTACACACAAAAACCAAAAAAGGAAAGCTTTGGTGGAGAGAGCCATGGATTTACGATCTCATAACTTTATATTGTGATAAGTCTGATTTTAATTTTTCATGAGAAAAAAAGATTGGCCCCTTCAAATGTGTTTCCTCTTTGAAAGAAGAGGTCAGGAGATGTTTTCTCACAAAACTGTTGTGAGGATTAAACACACACAGCAGACCCTCAGTAAATGTTGTCTTTCCCCTTCACTTATTCATGCCTCTGTAAAGTTGTCTGATCTACAAATACTTATTGAGTACTTACTGTGTGATTGCACTCTGATAGGTGCTAGAGACTTAATGAGGAACAGTCTCTCTCCCCCACGAAAAATCCCCAAATCCATGATTCTTACCCTTTATGGCACAGCCCTGGTAGAGAAGACAGACATTAATTAGACAGTAGACATTGGATTATAAATTAGATGCTTGATAGGAAGGGGAGAATATGATACTATGAGATAAATGTTAGGGGCCCCAGTTAAGCTTTCCCTGATGAAATTAAAACTGAGTCTAAATTCAGGGGCTGAGTAGGAGGTAACTGGGCTAACAGGGACTGGGCGGTACAAAGTTGGGAGGGAGAATGGAGCACCATGGGAAAGGAAAAAGGGCAAAAAGAAAAAAGCATACTGCAAAGTATAAAGAAAAATGGAGGTTGTTAGCAAATAGGTTGGTCTTATCTGTAAAGCTAAAGTAGATGACATCAGAACACTCCTATTAGCTCTAAAATTCAGTACATATAACTTTATGTTCCACCACACTCTTTGTGGACTGACTCAGTGCATAGCAATGGATTAGATTTTCCCTAATGGTCACTCAATTCAATTATTCATTGACCAAAGTAACCAGATCAGAAACAATTATTTCAGTCTTCTTAATAACACATTAGCTTGATTACAGCAATAATTGTGAAAGATGACCCAGTTAATTGGTTTAGGGGAAAATTGGTTTTTCCATATATGTAAGGCTTAATGTAACCTAATATGGTTTGGTTAGAACCTAGTTGGAAATAGAAAGATGTGCTCATGACAAGCTAGTTTAGGCTTTAAAATTATGTCTTCATTTATGATCTTATAGTACTGATCTCATATTGACCTAACATGACCTGATATATTATGCATGGCTTCTAGGGTCCAAGGATATGTCCATATATCTGTCAGAGAGCCTTCCTCAGCAACATAAACTTTGAGTGTTTAACAGAACAAGATACAGTGCTACAGTGAGAGGCTAAGACACATGACAGATCATCTCTGTAGTGTTTCTCCCCAGATATAATTTGGTAGATCAAGCCTAAGATTTGGAATCACCCAAACTGGGGTTTGAATCTAAGCTTGGCCATGGGCTATGTGACTTTGGACAAATGATGCCTCAGTTTCCTCATCTGTAAAGTGGGGATTGTAATTCCTATTTCTTGAGATTAAATAAGGTCAAATATACAAAGGCATATATCCAATGAATATTTATTACTTTATCCCCTTACTTTAAAAATTAACTAAGGGGCCTGAACATGCACAGTGAGCTGATGACTCCAAAAAGCAGTTCCCAAGAGCAGAAAGGGGTTCCACAGGGAATGGCAGCAGAGTCCAGTGGCAGAACTCTGGAAGAGAGTGCAGGCTCTGGCTCAGAGACTACATCATCCAGAGATGGGGACATCCATAACAGTCACTATTGCATCCATTGGACCAGTCTGCAAAGGAGCTGGTATATTAGAGAATCATGGAATAACTTAGGAATGGGTGTAGCTAGAAAAAACAATATGCAAACAGCTGTCCTTTGCTCTCCCTGCACAAAAGCACTGCTCTAAATGAATTCTTTTGTTTCTTCAGCTCAAAAGACACAGCATTCAAAAGGCCTGAGGGGAACTAATCTGCCAGAACTGGTGTGAAGTCGTTGTTGTGCTGAGGGAATCTGCACAGGGGCACCAGCTCCCCTTATTATTATCATCTCAAAAAACAAAGAAACAAAAACAAATGAGAACCCACATTCTGAGGAGGCCAGCTTCAGTTTTCCAAGATCCTCCAGATTCCTCAGCCTATAAGAAAATTCTATCATTGCCCACATGGAACTGGCTGCGATCTTGTGTTAAAAATCATGATCACATTAGCCATAGAACTATTAATCTTCCTATAGATTGTTAGACAGAAAACCACAGGCAGTGAAATAACAGCTGGTTGGGAGTGATGAAACTTTAAAAGGGTACAGTTGAGAGGCCTGGTGTGAAACCACAGCAAAGCTCAGCCTGCAAGGAACAAACCCCTTTGCCATCCCCCACAGGCACACTGAAACCCGTTCAGCACTGGGAAGACACTCGAGGTGGGTGTGAGAAGCCTGAAATGCTCCGTTACTCATATCACTCACTGCTTAAGCCCTGAAAGAGGCAGTCAAAAAATAACACCAGAGCTCAAACATTCTGACCAGCCTACAACGCGTTTCTCTCCTTTCATTCTCACACTTATCATGCTCAGTAATGGTATGGGCACTGGCAAATTGTCTGCAGAAGGGTCTGGGTGCAGGTTGTATAGTTTCTTATGCTATTAGGACTCATATTTGTTTTCAGAGCGATTTTCTCAGTACCTGGCCTGGGTTTAAGCTCTGTGCTGGCATAAAGAGCTACATTATTTAAGCAAAATTGAGTCTTAAGGCTTCCAAACTTAAGATGAGGGTAACAGTAGCCAGCGGGTCAGCCATAGGGGGATTATGACTTGAAGGACAGGACCACCACTAATATTCTGAGCTCCCAATGGCTCCCAGTAGGCTCCAAGCCTGGATATGTAAGTTGAATTTGGTGCAGGCATAAAATCACCCAGCCTCCCTCCATGAGTCAGGCCGGACTATCAATGAGAAAATGCAAGTTCTGATATTTGGCTGCATATTGTCACCCATGGGGCTGCAGCATGCAGGGGAAGAGGACTCCTTAAGAGAGGGCCAGCAGAGCCCCGTGTCTTGGGGCAGGACAACATTTTCTAAGGTGACCTGTGAGATGTGTGTCACGGTAAGCATGTGAAGGTTACCTTATCTACTTCCAGGGCTTTGCTTTCTCAGATGTTTTCCTTTTATTATTGCAAAAAGAAATCTCCTCCGTGAGGAGGTAGAGAACTGAAACACTCCTACATTGCTGGTAGGGCAGATACTTTTAAGAAAAATATCTTGCAGTTGTTCAAAAAATTAATCATTAAGTTACCATGTGACGCAGCAATTTCACTCCTAGGAATATACACAAGAGAACTAAAAACTTACATGAACGCTCATAACAATGTTATTCATAATAGCCAAAAAATGAAAAGCAACCTAAATGTCCGTTAACAGATGAATGGATAAACAAAATGTGATACAGCCATATAATGGAATATTATTCATCCATTAAAAGGAATGAAGTACCAATACATGTTACCACATGGATGAATCTTGAAAACATTATGCTAAGTGTAACAGCCAGACACAAAAAGCTCATATTGTATGATTCCATTTAAATGAAATGTGCAGATGAGGCAAATATATAGAGATATAAAGCAGAGCAGTGGTTGCCTGGGATTGGGATGGGGGGATGGTGGGGATAGGGACTGACTGCTAATAGGTATGGGGTCTCTCTCTGGGGTGATGATATTGACTGGAATCAGAGAGTGGTGGTGATTGCACAGCTATGTAAATATACTAAAAATCACTGGCTTGTGTGTTTTAAAATGGTGAATTTTAGGGTATGTAAATAATATCTCAATTAAAACAAAAAGAAATCTCCAAAATGAAAAGGCACTATAGGAATTTATAGCTAAGGGGCAAAATCTGGATTTGTGTTTAGAGATTCACCCTCTCATGTTGGACCTCAGATAGACATGCTTCATTTTGAGGACTTTATGATGTCCATAAAAAGATAGTTTTTAAAAACGGGTAAAATCATAAATCTCACTCATAGAAATATAAAATGAACATATTTCAGACTCTTTATTTAATTCATGAATTAATGAGGGAATGAGTAAGATGTAACAGGTTCAAAGGAGAATTTGAAGAATGAGAATTATGTGTGTAGTAAGGGGTAATATGTGTAGTAAGGGATAATGAAATAAACCTTCAAATAAATATAAAACTGTACTGTCCACAGGGCAAATCAATTATGATTGATTATTTGCATTTCTATGGACAAGAATAATTTGCATTATTATCAGTGTTTGCCAAAATGTAAGGTTGTAAAATAGCTCAAAGTCAATAAGAGGAAAAGGGTTATGCTAGAGAGGAGACCAAGCAATAAAATCTTTTTTAAGCATTTTAAGGTTCATAATTTTTCTTGGCTTCTCTAAGATATTGTAGGTAGTTTGATGGTTGGATGGAAGAATGCTATTGTTTTCATCATGACTATTCAGACTTGTAGATTTCCTAGTAAGTGGCAGTCATGTCACTCATCACCCAGTTGGTACATTTTTATTTAGTAGTGACTGAAAGTCAGGCCAGGAGCTTACAACTTAGTTGGAGTGGGTGGGGTAGGAGGCACAAAAAAGCACTGAGTATGAAAATGATTAGCCTCTTAATGAGAAACACTGGCAGTGCTATGGGGAGACCAGAGGAAGGAGAAAGCACTGTGGGCTGGAGCAGTCTTAGAAAGGAAGCAGTATGTTGGGCTGAACCTTCAACACACAACAAATATTTAATAATCAATCACTAAAGGCAATATGCTAAGTGCTTAGGTTCAGGAGACACCCAACCTGGACTGAACCCCAGCTTTACTATTTGTGTAATCTTGGGCAAATTACATAACCTTTCTGCTCATCTGTGTTCTCATTTTCAAAACAGGCTTAAAAATGGAACCTCTCACACAAGTTTTTGCATGAATTAAATGAGATAGGAAATGTAAAGTGCTGCAAACAGCACCCTGCATACAGTAAACCCTTAATAAATAATGTATGTACATTCATTGTTATTAAGGTCCACTCTTCGCCCTGTAATAGCTCTAAGTCAAGAGGGAAGTTTGCTGTGCACAGCAAAGGGGCACTGATTTCTTAAAATGCCTATAATGTGAAGGTCCTACTTGACACATCATCTCCACTAATTCTTACAATAAACTTGCGAGTTGACTGTCATCATACCTTTCTTAAAGGTTAGGAAAAGGAAGCACATAGAGTTGAAGAGCTACATTATTTAAGCAAAATTGAGTCCTTAGGTCTCCCAACACTTAAGATGAGGGTGACAGTAGCCAGGTGGGTCAGCCACAGGGGGATTATGGCTTGAAGGACAGGACCACTGCCAAAATTCTGAGCTCCCAATGGCTCCCAGTAGGCTCCAAGCCTGGATACCTAAGTTGAATTTGGTGCAGGTATAAAATCACAGAGCTGATTAACATCTTGTTCCACCTTGGGTTGAGTATCAGTGTTTGTCATACACATACTCTGTGTTTAGAACAGGGATATATGTGCATCATGCAGAAGCAACACCAAGGAGGAACTTTCCCTACCAGGAGAAAGATTTTTGGCAGAAGGCTAGCCTTCCAGCTTGGGATGTCTTGAACAGAGGCAGAAAGGCAAACGGAAAATGAGAGGTGCCTTCTAGAAATGATAATGACACATATAACAATGATGACACATATGACAAGAGGAAAGTTAATATCCTTTATCTTTGGATGAAATGCACAAGGAAAAGGGTGGAAGCCTGAGAGAGATACTTCCAGGAGGAGCATGGAAGATAGCCTTAACCCCTTCAAGGCTTGCCGTTTTCCTGAGGTCAGCGTTGTCATGCATTTCATTGTAGCATCAGGATCCTTTCGTTCAAGCACAATCTAGAACAGTTCATTAGAAACGGACCTGGTTGAGGCTGAGTCTGGGTAGGGCTTGGAGTCTTACCTGCTTGTCCTTCCTTGCCTCCAAAAGACAACACTTGAGGCAAATCTTTGGGGCCACAGGATTTTGCAGAGATTCCTGGTCCATGGAACACTGTGTAAAAAGCAACTGAATCAGATAGAAATGACAGTCAATCAAAGCAACCTAGAATTCTACACCTACTGGGCAACTGTCTGAGGTCAAGGATAGGTGATGTCCATGGTGGTCAGGGCAATGATTCAGGCCACTGGGGAGAGAGGATGGTAACTCACAAGAATTAAAAGTCTGGGTCATATTCACACACACACACACACACACACACACACACACACACACACACACACACGTAGTGGACTGGAACTCAACAGTGTAGAATCCAGGTGAGAGGGTGAGGTACCCAAGAGGGAGACATCACTCCCAGCATCTTTGATATACAACAGCTGTTGGTGGCGATACCCCTGTGTGCTTGACTGTCTGGCTTAGTCACTTTCTTTGAGCATCTCTACCTGAGCATGTCAAAGACAGAGCCACATCTTGGGGTTGGCCAGGGGATGTCACAGGAGGGTTATCAATTCCAGGAGCTTCATCATATCCAACTAGGAAAGTGGCTTAAGCTTGAGGGTCAAGCCCCCTTCATTAATTGAAACTTTCTTTTAAGGTTCTTGAATGCCTTTGAACTCAGAGATGTTGATGGGACATTATTGGCTAAAAGTAACTGGGTATCTGAAGGTTTCAACGAACACTAATCAGTAGAAACTTACCAACATATTTAATGGGTCTTGTCTTTGGATCTAAGCCCAGATGATTTCAAGGTCACACTGCCTCTGTTTTTTAATTTCAAATTTTCCTTAATGAAGAATGTTTAGGGAATCAAGGAGAAATGTTCTAGTGAGGCTATTGAGAGAAACAGCCTTTTAGTTATAAAAGGAAAATATGTATTGAGTTTTTGCTATGGGGAACTTCCCCATGGCCAAAGAAGAGCCTAAGTTATGGAATTTTCTTTGAAAACTATGAATTTCTTTGTGTACAGTAGTTTGTATAATATTCACTAAGGTTTATTAGAATCTGATAAGCTTCTTTGTTGCTTATGAACAGACCACGCATGCTGAGAGTAACAATCTAATTATCCAAACTGCTGGTATCCAAGATACTGTCTCCCAAGATTAATGTGTTTGTGTTATGAGTTTCCCTCTGAGTGAGAGTCAGTGGTCCTAAATAAATTGCACTGAATTGCTGTAATGAACAATAAAAATGAATCAACTTTTCATGTCAATTCTGGACTCGGGTGATTTCCACTGTGGATAGAGCATGGCCAGTTTTGTGTGTTAAAATTAAAGCAAAGCAATTCTGTGGACCATAAAGAACCATGACAACCCCTCTTGACTAACCAACTTGCTGCTCTTTTCGAAGGCCTGTCACCTGCAATTGTTCTCTTTTTAATTCCTTTCTGCAAATGTTCTTTTCTCTCTGTGACTTTTGACCCTGCTGAGATGCATTCACCTAGTCCTGGATGCTGTCCCACCTGTTTGTATAATAGTTTGTATAATATTCACTAAGGTTTATTAGTGAATAGCAATACTATTTATCATTATGAGGCTTAAATGCTTTAGGAATTCCTGGACTTATTGAGCATCAATAAGCAGTGGTGAGTAGTATTGTCAATGACGCACCCAACCAACACTGGCTCACTATGCTCCATTTTCCACCTCCTCCCTGTCTTACTCCACCCACCCTTGGGACCTGCCTGCAGTCTCTTTCCCCTGCATCTAGTTAGTACCTGCTGCTGAGGATAGTCACCACTTTTGGACCCCTTCTCCCTGGTATAAACTATAGACTTCACTCCCACTCCTGGTACTGAATATCCTGACATTGCAATTGGCTCCAACATACTGATGAAAAAGTGACTCTGGAGCCATGTTGCTTAGGTTCAAATCCTAACATCTCTGTTTACCAAGCACCTTTGCCAAGTGCTTAACCAACAAGTGCCTCTGTTGCATTCTCTGTAAATGGGGATGATAGTGCAAATATACTTTATGCCTTTTTTTAATGAGGCTAAAATGAGTTCTACATGTAGAATGTGTAGAATAATGCATGGCACACAGTAAGTCCTTAATGATAGGTTAATATTATCTTCAATATTACTATATAGTGTGATGGAATGTCCTAGATGTAGAGTCAAGAGAACTAGGTCCAAATGCTAGTTCCACTAACAGAATTCCAGATCTATGAATTTGGTAAATGTTATTTCAGCTCTGAAGTCTGTTTCCCATCTATAAAAGGCATTAATATTTACCTTACAGAGTTTCCGATAGGATTAAGTAGGAAACTATGTGGAAGCAGGGATAAATTATACAGCCATGGGCATACATAACGGAGCCGCAGTGACCTGGGCCCAAAGCTCAGCTAGCTATGTGGCCCCAGGTAAGTTATTTTTCATTTCTGAACTTTAGCTTTATCATCGGCAAAGTGTGTCAGCAATACAAATACATCGGCAAAGTGTGACCTCATATCATTATGAGGCTTACATGCTTTAGGAATTCCTGGACTGTGTTCCACTGAGCATCAATATGTAGTGGTGAGCAGTATTGTCAATGAAGCACCCAACTAACACTGGCTCACTGTGCTCCATTTTCCACCTCCTCCCTCTCTTACCCAACCTACCCTTGGGACCTGCCTGCAGCCTCTTTCCCCTGCACCTAGTTAGGACTCGCTGCTGAGGATAGTCACCACTCTTGGACCCCTTCTCCCCAGTATAAACTATACACCCCACTCCCACTCCTGGGACTGAACTTACCACGAGATTTTCACAAACGGATGCTTGACTGGGGCCTCCTGGGAGTGAAGGGCCATGGCAAGGGAGAAAGAAACGTGGTCCATGGGGGTCTGACCCAAGTCTGCTTCTTTCTGTGGCTGCTGTTTCTCCTGGCAAGAGAGCAGACACTCTTTGGAACAGCTCTGAACAGCAAAAGTATTTCTTAACAGTTGGGTGAAATAAAGACTCACCATAGACTGATACAGATTTTTATTTCAGAGCCCTCAGCTATGGAAATTACTATTTCTTCTCTTACTCATACTAACTCAGGGAATAACATTTCACATTCTTTGTAATTCTCTGTCCTTTTCAAAGGGTTTGCATGACAATGAAATCTTTTTGGGGTGGGGGTGCTTATTAGCATTAGATCAAGGGAGTGTGGTCAGTAACTCATATTTATTGAGTGTCTAGGATGTCAGACATTCATGAACTAGATCTCATACCCCAGTTATATGGGTGAGGAAGCTAAAGTTCAGAAAGGTTGTTAGGTTTGTTCTCCGTCACACAGATGGGAAGATTCAGAGATGAAATTCCAATAAGCGTCTGTTTAGTTCTCAGACTTTGAAGCTTAAACAGAAATCTCAGAAAGGAACAAGGACTTGCCACAGGTATGTTATTACTAAAATTTGGTAAAGGAGATTATTTGAATATATGGTTTGTTTTTTTGCTTTCTATTGAAATATTCAGAATAAGTGAAGAATCTGCTCCTAAGAAACAGTCCGCGAAATTCATTTGTGTAATGGGAGTAGATGTCCATGTGACTGAAGCATGCAGCAATCCTGAAATAAACTTCTGGTAAAATCTAAACCTGCACTCTACGATATGGTAGCCACTGACCATATGTGAATATTTGCATTACAGTTTAAATCAACTAAAATTAAATACAACCAATGCAATTAATGCTATGCTGTCTGGGTCGCCTGCCACAGCTGCTCTAGGCAAGGTCTGGAGAAAGTTATGCTTTGCAGGAACTTAGCGCTGTAGAAACAGAAACATGTGAGCAAGCCCCGAAACCAGGAAGGGAAACCCTTTTCTCTTCCAGCATCTCTTTTAGAAAATGTGAAACGGGCATGAGGAATATTTGGATATGGAAATATTCTGCGTATTTATTGTGACACTGACTTTATGGGTGTACACACCTGTCAAAGGTGACCAAATTGTATAATATAAATGGATATAATTTCTTATATGTAAATTATACCTCAGTGAAATTGATTTAGAAAAAGAAATGTAAGATAAACACTAAACAGAAAGAGACACACCACTCCTACCTCAGGATGGCTAGAATGAAAAAGACAGAAAATATCAAATTTTGGTGAAGATATGAAGCAATTGGAACTTTTCTAATACTGTTTGGTGTAAAGATAAAATGTACAACACTGGAAAGTTCTCTTGTAGTAACCATTAAAACTGAACATATGCATACCTTTGATCCAACAATTTTACTCCTAATAAGTAACTAACAAAAATGCAAACATATGTTCACCAAAAGATGTCTAATAGAATATTCATAGTAGCACTGAATTGTTCTTAGCCACAATCTGGAAAATATCCAAGTGGGCATAGTAGAAGAATGAATTAATCAATTCTATGATAATACTGGAGAATATTAAATATCAGTGGAAATGAGCAAACCATAACCACACAATAATATGGATGACACTCACAAATACCATGTTAAATGTGAAGACAAACACAAAGGAGAAAATGGAGTATGATACTATTTATTAAAAAAAAAATCAAAATAGTCAAAAAATTATGGTTTATAAGTGAGGGGGGATAGTACCAGAAGGGAGAATGTGAGGGTATTTGGGGGTGTTAGGTTGCATTCATGATCTGGGTGTGTTCAGCTTGTATAAGTTCATTGTGCTGTTCCCCTGTGTTCATGCTCTTTTCTCTATGTGTGTCATACTTCAGTAAGAAAGTTTACTGAAAAAAACCTCAGCCCTTCTTAGTACACTCAGAGCTCACAACCATTTGGGTCTGCATCTGTTTTAGGGGAACTTAAGCTTCTTCAGAGGGAATGTGCTGTTACCAAGGGAGTATTTTGTGGATCTGTTCCCCCTTGAGGATACCCCAGGTATCATTTCCAGAGCATATGGGGTTATTACAGGCAGGACCATGTAAGGCGCCCTTCCACTCCCTCTTGCTAGTTGGAGGAGGAACCAGCTTCAGCACAGGAAGCCGTCCCAGTCTGAGGCTGAGAAGCTCTGGCGTGGGAGCAGAGGAGCTTCCTTCACTTGGTTGAAGTTTGAATGGAAAGGGCTTTAGATTTAAAAAAAAATCTTATTCTGTTAGTTGGGGGTCTTTCTAGTTTTTATTTTAATTGATGTATAGTTGATGTACAATACCATATTGGTTTCGGGTGTACAACACAGTGATTTGACAACCACATGCATATGAAATGTTTACCACAATAAGTGTAGTTACCATCTGCCACCATACAAAGCTATTATAAAATTATCAGCTACATTCCCCATGTTGTGCTTTTCATCCCCATGATTTACTTATTTTATAATTAGAAGTTTGTACCTCTTTTCCCCATTCTACTTCACCCATTCCCCCCCCACCCCACCATGCAAGCACCAGTTTTTTCTCTATGTTTGTGAGTCTATTTCTGTTTTGTTTGCTTGTTCATTAATTTTATTCTTCTTAGGTCCCATGTATAAATGAAATCATAGTATTTGTCTTTCTCTGTCTGACTTATTTCACTTAACATAATACCCTCTAGTTCCATTCATGTTGTCACAAATGGGAACATGTCTTTAATTGTTATGGTGGAAACATATTCCACATCTTCTTTCCTCATTTTGGGCTTCAGGGTGACAGGACACTTGAAGATATGCCAATGACATTGGTGTGACCCTGCATGTTGGATGATGGGAAGGCATCCTGTGTAACAGGGAGCTCAGACACACAGGCATGGACTTGAACTCTGAGTCACTACTTGGTGTATCTGGGTGACCCAGAGAAAGGTGTGAAAGCTTTTGGAGCTCCAGATTCCTAGTTCCAAACACAAGAGGCACATCCCACATCTGGGGTCAGTATTAACGTTAAAGGGCCAAGTTTTACATAATTCTTTTGACCATGAGCTTCATTAAGATAAACATTTTACATTTTACATCTGGACCCAGTGCAAGCTTACACACACAAACCAACATTTTACAAAACAATTCTCTTATTATACATGATGCCCTGATATTTTCAATTCTATTTTACTTTTTAAGTGTGAAAAACACTAGGGCACAACCCCAAGTGCAAGGCACACAGTTGTCAGACATAAATGAGACCATTGTAAAGGTTGGATCAAATAACTTCTTTAAAATTCCAGAGGACTAAAGTCTGTGGTTCGCTAGCAAAACAGGATATTCCCAAACAAACGTGCATGAAAGGTGTGGTTCTCAGTGGAACTTAGGGCTTTAGGAGTGGTTCTCAACCTTGACTCCATCTTAGAATCACCTCTTGTGCTTAAAAAATTCCACAGACCAATTGAATCAGAACTCCTGAAGGAGAGCCAGGCACCAAGGGCTGAAGCTCCCTGGGTGGCTTGATGCGCAGCCATGCCTGTGACTTCCATTCTGTAGGGACTGTCTGTCACTACTTCAGCTCACTCAGCTTATTTCTCAAGGGTCAGAGTCCACTGGACACTCAGTATCCCATTCTTGTGCACTGCACATGCCCATCAGAGGCACTGCTGATGTCCTAGGGAAAATACCTTGATGCCCGTGTTGGGATTGGAGGGAGAACTCACTTTCCCTGGCTCTGAAGCAGTGGCTAAATATGCAGTTATCTGTGAATTCACCTGAAATGACATGAATGGGAGCCTACCAGCCTCCTCAGGTTCTTGCTGGGATTTAGCACATTAATGTTTGTAAGGCAAGTTGAGGCCCCTGGACCAAGAGACCCAGATTATGCTAATAAAGTTGTGCCATTCAGAGTTTACTATTGAGCAGACATGAAGACAAGACAGTGTGTCTCTGTGGGATGTGCCCCAGATCATGCTCTCTGAGGCTGTTAGTTAAGTTTGCAAAATGTCTCATCTTGTGATGTGTAAATATTTAGCTACATGGGAGACCAGAATTTTGCTTTCTTGCCTGCATTTCGAAATATACTTTTGACCAAAACATCACATGGCCCATAAGACACTTTTCAGTCCCATCGGAACATAATTTTAATGATGTCCTAAATTTCCAATCTAATTGCAGCACTTAGCCCTACCAGAAATACCTTCCTATTAAAGGGAAGATGGCTTAACTGTGACACAACAAAAATGCTCAGCAAACTTCCTTCTCTTGTTTTTTGCAGGCTACCAAGGTTTAGCCTCTTGCAAATGACCATTTAAAAACAAAGATTTATTTGATTATTTCTTATATAAAAGTTTACATCCATTTAGCATTTTTTGTAGTGCTAAACCACAGGGGAGGAGGGAAAGAGGATTGAGAGCACAGAGAGAACATCCATCTTTTCTGTGCGGCTCTGCTCACTCATTGCATTTATCACATGAGACCAGGCACAGGAGTTATTGTATTATGGGGCTTATCAAGCTCAGATCTTTGAGACCCCATTTACTCTTCCAGAAGTATGCGCTCTGATTAATAATGGATGGTTAGCCACATAGTTAAGTAGAATGATTGGCACCTTTTATTGGTTGTCTTTAAGACTAATTTAATGAAACCAGGTGGCCAGAGAGCAGAGGCTTGTTGCTGGGCTGACTAACAGATGCCTGCTGTTTGTAAACTAAGAAAGCCCTCCTTCCAAAGATCAAGCTGTCTGGAAATTTGCTCCATTTTATGTGACTCTTAAATCCTTTTGGACCCTACGCCCCTGAGTCATCCCTTCTTTTTCTATAAGAATATTTCATCCTCTTGCCAAAAGTGTCAAAAAGACACCTTTATTCCTCCAACCAGGCAACATAATTAGAAATTAACCACTGATTTGGTGTAGACAGTATCCCTTGGGTCAGTTAAGCTTTGGGAAGGACAGGCTGAAGTTTGGTTGCTAAGAACTCCACTAAGAAATGAAGAGTGAATAAGTACTAAAGCCAATACTGAAAAATCAAAAACACAGAAATAGAAAGCCTGCTATGCAGGAGCATTAATTATGTGCATGCGCAGGTGTGTGTGTTGACATCTGATCTGAGCGTGGAACAAGGACTGTGGCTGCAGGACTGTGGATTTCTCCGGGAGAACAGGAGAGTGGGGGGAGCTTGGAGGAATGGGAGTCTACTGACCAGTTTCTTTTCTGGGCCTGTTCTGCTCTACCCTGCTCCTCCTACCCCAGACCCACTCTCACTTTGTTCTGTGCCCCCAGGAAGCTGGTCTGTTTGAAGTGCCTCAATAGGCTCCCTGTTCTAGGATTGCCCCTTGAGTTTGGCCATAGTTTAATACTGATAGAAAAGGAGGCAGGAGAAAAGGAGTTAATTTACTCTTCTGGTCCATTCCCATGTCTTGCTGAGGGTTGGTGGTATCTCTCTACCAGAGGCCACAGCAGTTGTCAGATGGCCCTCTCTGCAAAGTCACCCTCTCTGGGTTCTGACAACCAATCCTTCCCCAAGTCCCCTGGCCCTCCACTGCCAGCCCTTGCTGGTTTCCCCAAACCCCTGTCCACACCCTGTAAATAATCTCTTTATTGAGATGGCCCCAGTCACCCAGTCTGAGTGGATCATCTGACTCCTGCCTGCACTGGCATCGAGATGGCATTCCCAGTGCTATTTGTAGAGAGGAGGGATTGGAAGCTAAGTTTGCTTAAGTAATTTGGCTGAGGTCATACAAAGAGTAACTGGTGGAATTCTGTGCCATCCTTTATGGGCACAATGGGAAGTATCCTCAGATATCACGGCAATGGAGACAATAGATATGGCTCGAGTTTTCTCCAAGCACACAGGACTGGATGGGCATATGACACAGGTGAGAGGTTGGTGTGCTGGCCAGCCCTTCTGATGCATCCCATGGGTCGGTCACCCATGCTGCTGCAAAACGGGAATGAAGGCTTCAGCATATCTCAGCATTGCAGGATCATCTAGGTACCAAGATCGCCTGAAAGCCAAACTGGAGCTCTGCAGAGACAGGAAACCATTGTCTGATGTTTGCCTCTCCAAGGGATACTTACCTTCTCCCAGCACTTAAAACTTCTGCAGTTCAAAGGGTATCAAAGATTAACAGGATTGCTGTATAGCAGGCCTGTTATGCTGGGGAAGCTACCCAATTGATTAAAAATAATAATAATGCAACTAATATTAGTTGAGTGGCTATTGTGTGCTAGACACTGGGATCATAACTCTGTGGACATTAAAGTACTCAATCCCTCCAAAAACGCTTGAGGGAGGTCCTGGTAACCTTCCCATTTTATAGTGAGGAGACTGGGTTGTACAGAGACTCAGGCAGGTGCCTAAAGTTCTATAACTAGCACATGGTAGAGCTGGGACCTAAATCCAGCTCTGTTTGATATAATCTTTGCTTTGAACTATTACGCTATGTAAATATATAGGTAGCTATATAGCTATTCTTCCTGGGTGCTAGTTCTCCACTAAGATAGGCAATACAGTTGCAGTTATCTACTGAATGTTCTCCACCTCCCATCTCCTCCTCAATGCACGTTTTATCCTTTTTCTCCCCAAACACACAAAAGATGTCCTTTCAATGATGGAAGAGCCCTTTTCTCCTTGTTCAAGCAAAACACTGTCTTTGATCTTCCATACTTTGAAATTACTGAATCTAGATTTTGTTCCGCCCTCTCTCATCCATTCTTTAAATGGAGAGAGCAAGCTTGAACTAAATGTTAAAAGTAATGGACCAATATTTAAGAAGCACTAAGAGCTCTTCCACTCAATATTTTCCCAGAACAGAGAAGTATTTCTAATTATCCTGCTTTTCTTCAAACCTAGAATCAACAAATGGATACCAGATGTCAACTTCCACAGAAGGCTGCTCACTGGATACTGGCTGTTCTCGCATATCGAAAACCCTGTACCATGGGTTCTTGGCGTTTCTGTTTCCAGGACAATATCTGGCCCCTTCCCATGGTTTCTTTTCCCTAATCTGAGACACACTTCACACAAGAGGACTAATCATTACAAGTATTATTGGCCGTGTATGATTGCAGTCATAAGTGGATTCCACTTATTGTCCTTTAGCAAGTTCATGTTGTCCTTAGGATTGCTTCAGTTTGTCAAGTTAATGCATTTAGCACAATTGATATTTCTATTATTTATGCTTCAGATTTCAGCTCAAAGATCACTTACTACAAACTGCTTCCCTGATTCTTCCAGACCACATTCAACAGCTAAATTTCCTTCATAACCTTTCATTGCATTTTCCACAGTAGAGTTTTCTTTTTTAAAAAATACATGTGTTTTTTAAAGCAATTTCAGGCTCACAGAAAAATTGGACAGAAGGTATAGAGAATTTCTATATGCCCCATGCCCCTACAGGTGCACAACTTCCCCTGCTATCACACTGACACCACAGTGATACATTTGATACTATTGATGAGCCTACATTGACACACCATTATCCACCCAAGTCCATAGATTACACTGGGATTCACTCTTGGTGTTGTAAATTCTTTGGGTTTTAAGAAATATGTAATGGCATATATCCATTATAGTGTCATACAGAGTAGTTTCATTGCCCTAAAGATCTTCTGTGCACCTATTTATCCCTCCCTCCCATCAATTCCTGGAAACCACTGATCCTTTTACTGTCTCTATAGTTCTGTCTTTTCCAGAATGTCACATAGTTGGAATCAGACAGTATGTACCCTTTTCAGATTGACTTCTGTTGCTTATTAATATACACTTAAATTTCTTGAATATCTTTTCATGGCTTGTTAGCTCATTTCATTTTAGTGCTGAATACTATTCCATTGTATGAGTGCAACAGATTATCCATTTACCTAATGAAGGACATCTTGGTTGCTTTGGGCAGTTATGACTAAAGCTAAAACATCTGCATGCAGGTTTTCGTGCAAACATAAGTTTCTGATTTGTCTTGGTAAATACAAGGGAGCACAATTGCTTGATCATATGGTAAGAGTCTGTGATTTTTGGTCAGAAACCGGCAAGCTATCTTCCCAAGTGACTGTACTATTCTGCATTTCCACCATCGGTGAGTGAGAGTTCCTGTTATTCCACATCCTTGCCAGCATTTTGTAGTGTCAGTATTTTGGATTTTGGACATTTTAATAGGTGTATAGTGGTATCTTGTTTTAATTTGCATATTCTATGACATATGAAGTTAAGCCTCTTTTCATGTTTATGTGCCATCTGTTCATCTTTGGTGAGGTGTCTTTTCTGATCTCTTGCCCATTTTTAATCAGTTTATTCATTTTCCAGTGTAGTTGTTGAATGCCTGTGTTCCTTGTAGGAATATAAAGTCCTTGAAGGCAGGGGCTGTAACTTTCTTCTTACTGCTCTGTTCTCAGCACCTACCTCAGAGCCTGCAACAATAAAATAAATGTTTATTTAAAGAATGAGGGTGTCTACAAATTTGTACACTGATAAAGTAATAAGTAAAATAGTCAACCTGGCTTCATAGACACTCATATTTTCCGCTTTACACACTTTGTGGCGTTGGGTAGTTTATTCTCTCTGTTTCCTCATCTCTGAAGTGGAGATAATCATAAAATCAAACTTTCTGATTGGGAGAATTATATGAAATAATAAATGTGAAAACACTTCGTGAATTATAGTGCTGGATATTTATTTTATTTATGATTAAGTCCTGCAAACTGGGCCTTAACTAACCATTTCGGGAAGACTTCAGGTATAAGATCATTGTTGTCTACTTAGTATTTGCAGTCTGGTTACAGAACAGCTTAATTATAGCTCTTGTTAAGTGAGTGTGTTCTATATGCTGCATTTTTGCCACACATGATTTCCTATTATTACCACCATCCTGCCCTGTAAGTATCATTTTCTCTCCTTCACAGATGAAAAACCTGAAGCTCAAATAATGTAAGCAACTTGTACAAGATCCCAGTTACTGAGAAAGAATTTGAACCCAGGTAGGTTTGACAGCAAGCACAAAATAGTTTCTACTTGTCCTGACTATTCTCTGACAACTGTACTAAATCAGCCTGAACAATGAAGTTTAGTCTGTATATTTTTAGAATTTTCTAGAAGAATAACTCAGTCCATGCAAAAGGAAGTTGAGAAACTAGAGAATTTCATTGGTTGCTTTGGGTGTTCTTTGTAAAAGTGTCCAGCCACCTGCTCCCCTCATTAGAGCTGCGTGTGTTGGCTCAGTGGGAGCCTGAGGCTCTCAGCCCTCATGTGTAGATGGGTGACAAGGGCTCAAACAGGGATGGTCTCAAGCCCTGCCTTGGCCTCACCGTGAAGCCAACCTCTTCAAGTCAAAATGGACAATAATGCTTTCCCCATGGAATTGCAAGTTTCAGCCTGAGGCCCAGATATAAAGGCCTAGATATAGGTGTTTCCTTATCCACCAGTCCAACGTAAATCCTAAGATTGGACTTAATGGAATGTTCTTTATTATCTATAGAAGGATTGTTCATTCATGTTTCCAGCAACTTAAAGATTGGACTATTGAGAGTTGCTTTCACAGTGACCCTTCTCCCTGCAATCTTGCCATATCCATAAAACCTTGGCAGAGAAAGATTAGTGGGCTAACCTGGAGAACAGAGACTCTCAGAAAGGGAGTTTTGAGCTGTATCTATTCTTGTATCCTCAGCCACAATATAACAGATGTATATCTCAAGGAGTCTGTTAGAATCAGTCCTGGGCAAATTATAGGAGCTCGACAATTGCTAGGATTTCTATTTTAGTCTAGTGCCTGAAGAAGTGTTTAATGTTTATTCTGCTGCCTAGGTACAGTATTCTCCCAAAGGATGCTGGTTCTTGCCCTAGTTTTTCTTTCCAAAAAATCTCTCTGAGCTAGAAATATTTCTTTTCTCTGTATTGCTATAGATTTCCTCTTATAAAACCTATCATCACTTCAACTATGATAGAACTAGAAAATGGTTAAGTGTTCTACCATTATTAAAGGGCTACGAACAAAACAAGAATGTTCTTTCTTCTCCACTCTCTACCCAGCCGCCTGAACCTGGCCTGGCCATCCGCTCTGTCTGAAGACATTTGATGTGGTCTTTTAGGACCACAAATATGAAAGAGTGTCCCCCATCACCAAGCCTGACTTCTGCTCTGTGTTAGTGCATTTTATTACCCTTCTCTGCTTATTGGATTACCATTAGCTACTTATCTTGACAAATGCACAACCATAAATATAATTTACTGGATTTTGAAACTGAAAGCCATGGCTTATTTATATCATTCTTTGTTTCCAGGCAGGATTTAGTAGGACATATGTTTTATTAAAGAATCCTTCCTCTATCCCACCCTGAGCCAGAGAATATATTTCCCAGCTCCTTTCCCTTTTATTTCCCTGCCAAAGAGGCCCAAGTAGAAACGGCTGCTTGGTTTATATCCTTTTACATTTCTTCTCCTGGAACAGAAAAGGATATGGCTTTTAAGCAAAATATGGCACTTCCTTCACAGAAATTTGTATGTTAGTGATGAGCAAGAGCCAAAAAAAAATTCAAAAATATTCCTGACATCCATGTCTCATGTATGTGCCAGTGAAGTTTTAGACAGGAATCCATGAAGTAAAGAATCTTTTCTTATTTTACCCTGAGTGGACACATGTCTCTCTTCATCTGAGCAGCATATATCCTATTGAACCCGCAGAGACAGGGCATCTGCAAAATGGATTCCAGCTGCCAGACGTGGAATCTGCCAGTGGCAAGACACCATTCTGTCTTCACATCTGCTCTGAACACTTTTTAGAGTGTCTCTTTCACGTGTTCTAAAACCACTAGTGACACTTTACTTTTTGCTCACGAATGCTTTTACCCTAGTTGACTGACATCTCTATCTGAAACCCTTTCCTGGAATCTGATATGGGAAACTGAGGGTCAGGACGGGAACATCTGGGTTAAACATTTCTACTTGGGCATGGAAGAATTTCAAGAGTCTGCAGACTCCACAAATGCACTCAGCAGTCCCTGCTTTTTAGATGTCTCCTTAAGCTCCTCAGAAACAGGCAAGGAGACCTGCCCTTTGCTTGTGTGCTAAACAGATGCTTGCCTTACTTTAGCCCTCAGGACCCCCAAAGGGTCACCAAGGCGCTGATCCAGGCTGCCTGCTGGCCTCTACAGCCCCTGGGTTACCACAATACACCCTTTGGACTTGGGAGCAGGTACAGCTCATTCACTTACACAGGCAGATGCGAGGAAAGGACATTTGCAAGTGATGTACTTATTCTGACCAAGTGCACTTAAGAAAACAAAACTCTCTATGCAAAAGATCCCAGAATTCTCATCCAAATGTCAGGAACTTTTGGGATGGCCCTTCATCTTCACACAACTTAACAAAACAACTTAAGCCCTCATCCTAGCCTCCGTGGGGCACTCCTCCAATATCCCAGGAGACTTCTGGGGGCTCTTGGTCTCCTGGTAAGTCTACACAGCATTTGGTTTGGTAATACAGCTCTAGGTTTTGTCTTGTTGGTGTCCTTCACTCTACATTAGCAATCACTCCAAAGCATTTCTTCCCTCAGAGTGTTAGTAAGGTTTTTTGTGTTAAGTGTAAGTGAGGTTGTAGTGAAATTTACAAAAAGTTTGTACTTACGGGTGGAGATTACTGCGGGCAACAACTTCACCTTGGTTATTAGACATCATTTTCCAAAGTTTCCATTAGCCATTCCTCACCACAGGCAATTTTCAGGAATCAGGCTTCCTTGGGCACCATCTACTCCTCAGTGGCCTCTCTTTCTCCCTGCTGTCTTTCTCCAAGCTGTAAGTTCCCTAGATGCCCAGCTCTTGACCTCCTACCTCGCATTAATTTACGGGTCTAACTCCACATAGCCAAGAACTTATTAAGGTCCTCTTAAAACAAAAGATGGTCTACTCCATCCAGCCAGCCACAATTTTGTTGGCACAAACCAAGGGACATATTAAAGTATTTTACATGTTGTTTGGCATGGTTCTTATCAATCAGAGTACCAGCCATAAATCCCCACAGGCCAGGTGACGTGCACCACTGAAATTCTACTGCAGGGCAAAAGCATGAGCAGCAACTATGAAATTATGGTTTTCCTAGACAGGAGTTCCTCCCTCACCAAACTTCAATCACAAGAATAGTTTAAAGATATACTTGTCCCCTGACCAGGACAAGTCCCTTGTTTTCTTTACTCCCTCCAATTATACTAATATTACTGATGTTACCTATTAGTACATGGGATATCTAGAAATGCGAAGTGAATAAATATTAAGGCCTGCTATAGGCTGGGTGCCAGACATTTATTATTTAAATCTCATACTCTGATGCTTGGAGGCAGGTAATGTAATCCACATTTAATGATGGAAAATGGGAGCCTCTGAGACTCAAAGATGCTCAATAACTTACCCAAGGTCACACTCCTGGTAAGTAGGGAGATGGGATATGATCCAAAGTCTGGCTGATTTCTTGGCCCATGCCTTTCCCTGTACAAAAGTTTGAGTTCCCCAGAGTAGCTTCTAATCCTACTCCCTTGCCTTTTAGGTAACAGGGATCATAATCCAGGCAGTCAGAGAACCTGGGAAGCAGATGGCTCCCAAAGGCTTCAGCAACTGCCTTCTGTCTTCTAAACATACACTGAACTCCTAGAAAAGGAACTTTAGTCTCCTGTCTGTAAAAACCCCAAGTTCTCCAAAGTTTCACAGCTGTGTGGAGCATACTCTACCCTTTTCTCCAAGCCCTGCTATGGAACATTCACTTTGCAGAAAAGCTTGGGCTCCATCTACAAATACCCATTTTATTTTATCTCAAATAATTCTATGGCACAGGTCATTATTATGCCCCCATTGTTTGCTGTTAATATTCTAGAAGAGAAATTATAATAAGTAAAGTGATGTAGAATGTAGAAATGTTCTCATTTCCTCACTCACATAGAAGTTTAAGAATCTCTTTTTGCATATTCTCTAGTTTCCTCCACTGACCCTCCCAAGGTTAGTGTCTTGTCCATGCTTTTGGGAAATGACAAGGTGGCTAATGGTCATCCTGGGCAGGTAGAGATCAGAGGTGGTTCTAAGTGGTGCAGGCTTCTCCTTGTTCTGAGCTCTTCCATTACAACTGCAGCTGCTGATGGATGCAGACTTGCTGGCTCACGCCACCAGAGAAACAAGAAATCCTGGTATTTTTCTTGGCATTTTAGAGTTGCCAAGTTTCTCAAGAACTTCTTCCCTGGGGAAAAAGCAGAAAGGACTCACTTATAGATCAGACCAGAATTAGCCATTTAATAAAAAGATCCTGGATTATGTTGATCGTCGTTAATGAGAAGCATCTTTACCCTGCCAATGGGCTTCAAAAAGTTTAGCAGAAATCCCCAGAACCCTGATGAGAGAAAATCATGATAGACAAGCAACCATAATCTCTCATGTAGATTACTGCATTCACCTCCTAGCTAGTCTCAACAGCTTCCATCATGTCTTGGGGACCCAAAGATCATTCTCAGGATCAGTAATTGCTAGAAGGACTCACAGGACTCAGAAAAACTGTTATATTCATGTCACAGTTCATTATAGCAAAGGCATGCATATGGAAACCAAGTCAGGGAAAAAGCACATGGAGTGCAGAAGAGAACAGGTAAAGCTTCTAGGTGCGCCTTTCCAGTAGAGTTGCACAAGACATACTTAATTCTCTTTTCAGTGATGTGTGACAACACTTGTGGCTGGGGGTGTAGCATTTGCATGAATGACCCCAGATTTTCAGATTCCAGTCCTTTTACCTGGTAAAATTGATGCAGCCTGGCTCAAGGCCTCATGACAACACTCTTACCAAGCAGAGTATTCCGAGGGCTTAGAAACTATCTCCAAACAGCCTAACAAGGGCCTCTCTGGGCCCTTTTGAGTTGAAGATGCAGGGTTTTGACAACGACAGCCTGCTGAATTAAAACACTTTCCTGCCCACACCTCACTTCCCTTGAGTCTATTCTCTGTACAGCCAGAGAGATTCTGTTTAAAATGGAAGTAAGGTAATATCACTTCTCTGTTCAGAATCCCCCACCCTCTGGTCATGCCCTCCATGAACCCACATGATCCGGATCGCTGTCGTGCTCTGGTTCACCTCATCTCCCCTCCCTTGCTCACTCTGCCCCAGCCACATTGGCCGCCCTGCTGGTCCTCAAATAGCAGGCACATTCCTACCTCAGGACATTGGTTCCCTCCACCCGGAATGCTCTTCTTCAGATACACACACAGCTTCCTTCCCTGGTCACACCACCTAACATTCGACCCCACTTGCAGACCATCATCACATTTTACTCCTGCCTATTTGCCCCTCCTGATTATGAGCTGTCATACTCTATTCTAATTTCTCTGTGGCTCATGCTGGTCTCTCCCCTAGAATGTAAACTCTTTAAGTGTTTGATCTGTTTGTTCACTGCCTGGAATCAGTGCCTGGCACTCAGTAAAACTGGTGAATAAATAAATAAGTGAGACAAAGGTGGATACCTCTAACCTCATCCTTAGAAGGTAGGAAAAAATACACAACATTGTCATCATTATCATCATCAATAAATTCTTAGTCTTTTTTGGTTACTTTATAGATTACATGAGTTTTTACTTCCAGGAACTGCTTGATCCTCACCACCCTGTGAGACAGACACAATAGCGGGAGCGGCTCTGCTGCACCCATGTGGGATGTGGGAGGAACTTCAGGGGAAGAAAACGCAGGGAGACACAGATGACGGAGCATCCTCCTTGATGTCTTCCACACTTTGGGCCTTCCACGAACTTCCATGCCGTGGAGCTTGCCTGAGTCACTTTATTATTTATGGATCCAGTTTCTTTTTGTTTATAAAATAAAGAAGTTGATAATGTTAAGTCTTTCACCTTTCAGCAGCTGCTTATAAAATTGCAGTTTTATGAGCTCCAGTGTGGTTTCTCTCAGCTCATGCTGTCTACCTCTCTGACTGAGAAATGGCAGCTTGCGTCAGTAATCATCTTAAGCTCTCATGGCCGTGAGTGGGGCTTTAGACCTGTCCAGAGATGTACCTTAAGCTTTCTGGGGCAATCCCTGATATTGCAGCCATGAAGGGTCATTATACTATGTAAGGTCACCCATGTATTCTAACCAGGAGTCTTGTGCTCTCAAATACGTAACAATGTTTAACAACCCGATGAAATGCTTATGCTATCTTACTAAGTATAAAAAGCAGCATGTAGAGTAAATCTAAAATGTAGTCTTAATTACATAAAAACATGTATAACAAAAAAGAAGGGAAGGCATATGCAAAATGTGGTTTCCTTTGTGTAGCTAATCTATGGTTTTTCCTACCTAGCTGTTTGTTCATCTCTGTATTTTTCAAATATCCTAAAATAAATATGTATGGCTAAGTAACATTATTTCTTTAATTAAAAAATTTATGACAAACCCCCCAAATAACAAGAATAAAACATTAAGTATAAAAAGACATAACTTATAACAGTTATTTTTATTTTCCATGGAAATACTTTGAAATTCTTAACTAGCTGACAACAAAACTTACAAGTTTGCATTTCCTCTGCTTGAGTTTCACTTTAGCACTTAAGCAGTCCCAACTGGTAGCCAAGCTCTCCTTTTGGGCATTTTTAGCTACAGGATCAGAAATATATTTGAGGAAAGTAGATATTAGAATCACAAGTCTTAATGCAACTTAAATTGCTTCCAGAGCTACTTTTTCTCTAGCCTAAATGAGTTTCCACCCATGACAATCCACTGAGAAGTAACTCAGAACCAGAGGGCTCTGTTCTTTATCAGTTCTGGGACAGGTAGACTGAACCAACAGCAATTCTTGCTCAAAATGGACCCATCCAATGATGTTGACAGTGGCTCCAACAAATGTAGGATGGTTTCAGAGCAAAAGTGTGTGTGTGCATGTGTGTGTGTGTGTGTGTGTGTGTGTGTGTGTGTGAGAGAGAGAGAGAGAGTGAGAGAGAGAGAGATTCTTGACATTCTCTTAAACAGAGTCAGGGTCCAGTACTTTCTTAGTGTTTCTCGTATATGACTGCCCTTCATTTCTGGACAGCTCTGATGTACAATAACCAAAAAACCCTAAGTGAGCCATTTCTGTGCTTCATTTACACACCATTATTTAACTAGTGCTGAGGTACCTGAATTTTCATCCTCTCATTTGCTCTCTTAAGTGTGCCTAAATTGATTGTAGGTTCTTTTACCTAAAATCTACTTTCCCGGGCATTGGGTTTTAAAGGAGGATATTGTATAGATGCGACCAGCTCTATCTGTGTGTGTTTGGGATAAACATTTCAGCTTCCATTATTGAGGTTAATTTACCCAGGTTATACCATTGCCAGCCAACCTCTGCCTAAATATCCCAGGGATTGGGATGCACCTGACCTTTTGGTAACACTGATTACCTTGTTGTGCTCTGTATCAGTGTATGTCTGTGTACATAGCTCATCTTCCCTATAAAATCACAAGCTCTTGAAGATTAGGGGCTGAATCTACTTTGAAAAAATTCATGTCTCCCATCACACAGTGACTTTGTAACTAGAGGTGACAGGTGGTCACTGAGACTTTCTGCAGCTGAGCGCTAGTGGCCCATGGCTGATGGAGAAGTGGGGACACAAGACAGCAGAGGATTTCAATGCGTTGATCACCAGATCTTGACAGTCACTGGATTAAGAACATTAACAAGCTCATTTTTCCCCCTTTTATCTGTTGGATGCATATTATTAGGCTCATAATACAGATGAGGAAAAGGAAACTGGAGAGAGTACCACCATTCATAAATGGATTAGGATTTAAAAGCATTTCAGTTTAAGACTCCAGTTCTAAGTCTTGTGATCGACTGCTTTATGACTCCACAGTGCCCTTGGCTTTGAAATTTCCTCCAGATATCTGACCATCATGGAAACTTCATTCAGTACAGCAAGAACCATACCACCTCCCTCTCACATTTCTGTAGGACCCTCTGCCCTATGTGTGAGGGGTGTTCAGATCCAGGAGAGAACTTTTGTCAATCCTGAAACTTGGCTTTGCATGTTAAACCCACTTATTGAAACCCCAACAGTCATTAAGGGCCCCCAGAGGCGGAGAGCTGTAGCATTTGCGGGTTGATCCCCACCCAAATCAAGACCACCTTTCAGAAAGTAACAGTTCAAGGCAACCGTTTGTCTTTGTCTCCACGTTCTTACATTGTTCTTGAAAGATAACTCAGCTATCAATAGCATGTCAATCAGACTTTAAATGTTAATTATGTAAACTTCAGGATGGACATTTTAAAAATGGACACATCACATGGCACGTCCCTGAATATGTCTGCTGGTGCACATGACAACATATAAGTAAAGCTTATGCATTTGGTCCAATCGCTTCCCTGACTTCCAAAATGGAACATGCTGGAACAGAATTAAAGGGACTTCTTGTTGAGCCTTATTGTTCACTCAGGTGAGCTGGCCTCTCTTCCTCCTGCTCACATTGCAGGCCGCTGGGGATCCTGGGGACCCATCCTACATATTCAAGGGAAGCAGGAAGACTGGGAAGTTGTTGGAAATTGTAGGAAAGAGGCACTCTTTAAGCTCCATGCAGGCAAAATACTGCTCACGTGTATAAAGGTGAGGTGGGAAATTTAAACGGGAGGAGCCAGGAATTAACAAAACGATGGCGCTCAGCTGGGGCCCCTCATCCTCAGGGAGCATGAGGCTCCCTTTTAACCTCTCCTCACCGTCAAAGTTGTCTGTGCTGGCCGAGGGCTTGGTAAGAACCCTTGCTCACTTGAACATTGATTTCACCAAACCTACACATAATGAGCTCACCGTGAGGTTTCCCACAGCCCTTGACATTGCCCAAAAAGAGCATCGGGAAGCAGGGCCAGCACAAGTGTCTGCCCATGTGCAAAAGACGCGTCAGAAGAAGAGCCGCTCTGGACACCCATGGATGGCCTGAAGCAACTAACTCAGAGAGAGGCCGGACGTGCTTTTCCCAGACAGGAACTAACCATGGAACTCTGTGCCCACGGTGTCTGTCAAGTTCTTCCCCCTGGAGACTTCATTTTCCTTGTACTTTTCTTTGTAGAGAACTGGACTTGAGACAGTGTGTTGTTAATCAAAAACACAATAAACACAACTATTTACTTAAAAGTAAACTTTTATCCCTTAATACTGAGTGACCACATGAAATGGAAACCCTCATGCAGACAAAGCATGGGGCTTGTCTAACCCAGGCTGCCTGCTTCTCTCTTTCCTAATGACATGTCACAGTGGAGCCTGGGGAAGGCCCATGGCTGCCTTGCTCCTGAAGGAATAAGCTGGTGACATTCCTCCACGCTGAGCTGCTTCTCTCCCTTCATGCCCCTGCTGGGCTCTTCCTTCTTTACTCAGCAGAGGAGGAACTGATTTGGGATGGAGATAAATTTAGAGTGAAGTCTTTGACTGCATCCCTTACATTGGTAACTTCTCCCCACTTGAGCTCCTACATGCCTTTACTGTATCTTCCTAAGCTGTTTTAGATGTTTGCCCCTTTTCGTGAGCAGATAGTCTCAAACATGTCATGACCGTGCTCCTAAGGGCACTCACCACTTGGTATTAAAGCCCAGAATGGGTTGTGTTTGGAGGCTGAGTCCCAAGATCAGCTTGCCAGGGGCCGATGTTCACTGTGGTCCTAACAACCTGACCACCAGGGCTGAGAGTGTTGGTATGTAAATCACCACTCTGATTCCACCTTGCTAAGGCAGGAATGCAGCTGGGATTCTGTAGATAGGTGGGGAATAGCCCCAACAGTGAGGTGAGGGACAGGGGTGTGTTATCATGGAGGAGGGATGGAGACAGAGAGCTTCTGGATTAAGAAGCTGAGGCAGAGCTGAGGGGCACTGGACCCAGGCTGTGTCCCTCCGTCTGGCCTTCACTGAATGCTAACAGGAAGTAACTAACACAAAATAAATAAACTGGTCTATGTTATTCTGGACAAATCACACTTTAAATTACTTTTTCACCCACTGATTTTATTTTCTCCCCATTTCTCTCTAGCAAACTCCCAGGCCAATACTTAAAATACGAAAGTGTAAATCTCTGCTGGACAGTTTTAGGCAATGTGATTGTCAAAGGAAGATTGTGAAGTCAAAGTCCCTCCTAGATCACATGAATTCTCACCAAGGTGGTTGCAGCTGTCCTTGTGAAGCCCAGCTCAGTCAGTCTGTACCAGTCCCAAGGTTGGTCAGCCACTTGGCAGGACAGGAACTATGCTAGTGAGGTCAAGATGTCGTGGGTCAGGAGGGAAACTATAAAGAGGTGGGTCTCTTTTTCCAGTGGGCATTCATGCTTCATCTCCCCAGCTGCTTGCCCCCTGGAATGGCATCCCAAGCCTTGGCACTAGCCCACCGGGCCTGGAGCTGTATGTTGCTCAAGCCTTCTGAAGGGCTTGGCATCCTGTCAATGTGCACATCTGAAATGTGCAGCTGGATTCAGAACTTTCCAGAGGACTCTGGCAGTTGGAAGAGTATTAGGACTATTAGCATTGTCTCAGCTTGGAGGGGTCACAGCACATCTTTCCTTGGAAGGAATTCTCACTCCATCAACACCTGCAGCTTGAGGTGGGGGAGGATCTTCTGTTCCAATCAGGCAGAAAATGAGGGTGTGTTCAAGTTTGATGAATGAGCCCAGCAGAACAAGTCCAGAAGTCTGTCAGTATGGAATAATGTTTTCTGGGGAAGAGCAGTGAATGGCCGAATCTGATTAGGGATTCACAGAGCTCTTTGGCTGTTTCCTGTCTCCCCAGCAATCCTTGGCCACTTCATGGCACTGACAAGTTATCAAGGTTGGGTTGCAGAAGTAAGGCAGGCAGATGAAGACATTCCCACCATCTCTCTTACCATCCTACTTCTTTAGTGTGTCTCACTCTTGAAAAACAGCAACAATTATTTGTTGAATATTTATTAGGTGTCAAAAACTTTATGTACATTGGCTCACTTAACTTCACAACAACCCAATAAATATTCATTCGTGTGGTCCAGTGTGGTTCTTTACGATGACTGCTTCCAACTGGCAGGATGAAGAAAAACAAGAAGGCAGGGAACACCCCCAAAACGACAACATCTGATTGACCAAAATTTAGTCATACACATGTAGCAATAAGGACAGCATCTTAATTAGACTTTATTTGGATAATTTCATGGATGACTTGAGTCTAGTACCAAGGAAGCATAGAAGAAGGCAAGAACAGATTTTGGGGCACAACTCCCATATATCCTAAGGGCCAGTCTGGAACTCAGGGGGGAAAAAAGTGGTATACACCTAATGTAAAGGCACCTGGGACACCCTGGAGGGAACTGATAGAAGAGGAGCCTGAGGCACCGCCAAGCTGCACTCCTGGAGAGAAAGACAAATAGGGTACAGAGAGAGAAGGAGAGAGGGAGAAGGAAAGAAAGGGTGAGAGGGAGGAGGAGAAGGCAAGGATGGGGAAAGAGGCAAGGGAGAGAGAGAGAAAGGTGTTTGCAAAGGCACCAGCAGCTGACATCTCATTCACTGCTGTTCACAGACCACTGGATAGAACCGGTCACATGACCCTAACCAGCCCTCAGTGGAGCCTGGGAGTTGCAGGGGAGCTCATGGATTTGGGAGGAGCACCAACTATCTGTGTCATGGACATTTTATATAAAAACAAGAATTTCCTATTTTTCTTAGACAATCAGATATTGTGAAGTCAGCCCAACTTTAACTGGGCAAGACCCACTGAGCTCCTCAGCTGCCACCCCTTTGTCAGAGAAATCGGCGTACAGCGTGTCTCATTCACCATTTAGCTCCCTACAGGGAGTGATATTGTCAGAATACACTTTTCAATGATTTCAGGAGTCTTTTCTTATGTTGGTGCTGACAAGCCAAGGCATCATCTCTTCCTAAATACACTGCTTTCTGTTTCCCTCAGTGACTCTCTACACTTCCTCACACTTTGCCTTGTGAGAATGACCTTGATGTACCCCTGTGAGGTTGATATTTTATCACACAAAGATTGTGGGAACCATCTTCTTGCACGAGCTTTGCAAATAAGTACAGGGAATATGATCATATCACACATTTTAATCAAAGCTTTGTAAGTGGCCATGCCTCCTCTTTTAATTTGATTCATGGAAGGTGGATGGGATTTGTAATCTAAAGACCTAGGTTGAAGTCTTGGTTCCAGGACTTGTTAGGTATCTGGCCATGGATACATCTCTTAATCTCTTGGAACCCTCATAAAATACTCAGTACATAGGCGGTCATGAGGAGCAAATGAGTGAAAGTTTGTGAGGGCATTATAAAATGCAATACCAATCCAGTTTCTAATCTAGTTATCTTCCCAGTTTTGTTACTTCCCATTTCTTTTAATTTTCCAATGATTTAGTCTCCTCTACATTTTATTTTACTTAAGAAAAAGAAGGCAAGAACTGAAACACAGTTCAAATATCTAGAGGGATAAGGATAACCTTCTCCTTACACAGTCAAAGAAACTGAAGAAGTAGACTTACCGAAGTCAAATAACCAAGGCAGAATAGAAGTTGGAAGTTGTGGCAAAACTGAATGAAAGACCAAATACAGCTGATCTTTAATATTTTCAGATTCCATATTTGTGAAACCACCTACCAGCTAAAATTTGTTTATAATTCTGAAATGAATACTTCTGTAGATTTTACAGTCATTTGCAGATGTGCACAGAGCAGGAAAATATTTGAGTCACTGAAAACACTCCTATTCCTGAGTTCAAACAGGGTGACACCATTTTCTTGTTTCAGATCTCATACTATAAACAAGTGTCCTTTTTGAAGTGTTTTTGCATTTTGTACTGTTTCTTGGTACTTCTGCTGTTTGAAATGGCTCCCAAACATAGCACTGAAGTACTGTCCAGTGCTCCTCAGTGACGACTGTGATGTGCTGTATGAGAAAGTACGTGTGTTAGATAAGTTCACTCAGGCATGAGCTATGGTGCTGTTGGCCATGAAGCCAATGTTAATGAGTTATATGTATACAAAATAAGTTACCTTTATGTAGAAATACATAAACGAAATCACCTATTGATCAGTTGACAAAAAATGTGACCACAGGCTTGTAGGACCTGAACTCTCTGTTTTTCCTGGGAGCAATGTTTCAATATTAGCTCGTTCGATGTTTGAAGCAAACTTATAGAACATAACTACTGCAAATAATGAAAATCAACTATACATTGCCAAGTGCAGACCCTTCATCATAATTCAAAAGGTTTAACAATATAGTTTTCTTTTCAAGCCCTCTTCAGGTAGAGTGATACAACCAAGGAAAAGCTCTGTGTCGCAGTGGGCATCCTTGACATGCCACTGACCTTATAAGCTAACCTAGGAAATACATGGCCTAGCACAGGTTGCTTATGTTCCCATATGAGCTGTGGCATGATCCTAAATTCAAGATTTATGCTCTAAACTGAGAAATGAATGCACTTCATTCATTTTGATTTCACAATCAAAATAAGCAAAAGTTGAGTAATTGGTGGGTGTGGTTAATGGGACAATAACTCACAGAACATTCAGATTCCTTACTGCCTCTTGAAATGCTTACATTAATCAGTCTGTCTTTCTGCCTTCCTCTGTCTTGCCTTCTCCATCCTTTTCTTTATATTTTCACTCCCTTTCCTTCTCTTACTCCCCCTCTCCTTCTTTCTCTTCTTCCTTCTTCCTCATTTATCCTTTCTGATGTCATTATACTTCTCCTGAAACATGAGAATTACTCATTTAATGTTATGAATACAGAAGCCAGCATATGAAATTCACTATTGAATCTCAAAATGCAAAGATCAAGAAAAGGCAGTCTTAAAGAAGCTGTGTTTAGAGATAACTTTTCAAATTCCAGTTTGTTTTTTGTATAGCTCAGGGCAAAGGAATGAAAAATAATGGGAATCTATTTTAAAGAAATCCCTAATTGTAGCCCAATGTTTATAGGTAACTTGGATCCCCAAAGTGACTTTTAAAAACAATATGGCTATTTTAAAAATAGATGTTTACTGCATTGTAAAAAGCTCAACAATGAAGACACCATTTAACTTGGAAATTTAGTAGGAATTAAGTAAATTTGGAATTTCAATTGCTCCTTAAAAAATATCTGCTTGGCTTGCATTTTGAGCCATATTTCACATTTTAACACCGACTACCTGGCTTTGTTAAAGATGCGTGTGCATTGGAGGTAACATGTTCAGTCTAATTTAGACAGGTTAGGGTATTCTGTCTTTTCTCCCTTAGCTGCAGAAGTTTCAGTCCTGATCCATCATCCCACAATGAAAGCCGGACAGCTTTTAGTTGAAGAGCAGCCATTTAGTGCATCTGAAGGAGGTCTCAGGGCTACTTCTCCATTTGCCTGGAGTCACTTTAATGATGCAAGGGAGACCATAATGCACTTCACCCTGACATTTCAGTACTTTAGGCACTAACCTATTGTCAGATCCACCATCAATATCTTATTAAATTCATCATTATGCTCTTGACATTATTTTAATAGCGCTGGCAACTGCATGATAGAAATAAATAAATCACGAGCCCGGATTTTCTTTTATGTGACTTCCTGACTTAAGCCACTACCCACTTTCTCTTTAGCTCTAAAAACGCTTAGGCAACCAGTCACTCTTTTTCAACTGGTGGCAGCCCTAAGCAGGGAGCTTTCTATAGCTGCTTTCTGTAGCATTTGCTTTCATGATGTAGATTTATCCATGGAGCCAAGGCCTTGAACATCAGAGACAAAAAGTGTGTGAGGGACTGAGGTGTAAAAGAACTTGTCCACAGCATTTTCCAGCTCAAGCACCAATCCCAGGTACCTGGTGAAGGTATGTTCTCATGATTCCTCCACAAAGGTAAAGTGGGGATGGAAATGATTTCTTCACTTCTGGCTAGATGGGAAGAGTGTTACTATTTTGAGTTTAACAAGCAGTCTGGGTTTCTATATCTCACAAGCTTGAATAAATCAAACATCTCATTCTGAGACATTCTCTGCCTCTTCCTTCTTTCTTGCTTATCCCTTTTTTTTTTCCCTAGCAACATATGAGCCTTTACACCACTTTCTGATGCAAACTGTGGATTTTTTTTTAGAACTCTGCTGTGGCTAGCTTCTTTAGTCTATAAATACTCCAGCCTGACTGTTTTGGAGACAAATAAGTTATGAATTTTGTGGAAAACCAGGGTAAGATCAGGGTCCTATTAGATAATATGGCCATGGGGGCATGATTCCCCAAACCGTGCTTCTAGAACACTCAGCCTACCATGGAATATGCTGAGAAACAGATGTAACCACAGGGTGAAAAACTGCAAATACAAAACAAAGCAGCACTATTTTTAGCTTGCCCCCATCCTAATGAAAAACTTCAGCAAGGTGGATTGGGTCACAGGAAAGCAACTGTTCCATCTACAAGCTAGACCCATGGTTCTCAAACCTGAGCATGCCTTGGAACCACCCAAAATCTGGGTTGAAATACAGATTATGGGGTCCTGGCCCCAGAGTTTCTGATACAGTAATTCTGGGGTGGAGCCTAAGAATCTGCCTCTCTCAGAAGAAGTGATATTACTGCTACCACTCTGGACCCCACTTTGAGAACCACTGAGTTAGGCATTCATTACCTCTAGAAAAAGCAAAACCTTTCTGCTGACTTTCTTAAACACCCGCAAAGCCCACAGCCCAAGTTTTCAATCTCATCCCTTGTTTCCTGGCCATGTACGGGCCCTGCCCAGCAACCAGGGCATCTCACTGATTCCATGTCAGTAGTTCCAGGCTTGCCTGATAGGTGAGAGGAACTTACAAGGGTGGAAGAGGAGAAAGAAGACAGTGACTCTCCCTTATATGCTGCCCTGATCAATTTCCAGAAGCTCCCCCCTTCACACTAGGATCCGCTAATCTGTGTGCTGGGAAGTGATGGACCAGCTCCATCTCCTTCTTTGCTGCATACTCAGCATGATTAGAAGAGGAAATTCTATTGCCATCCTTTCTCCATTAACAAGCTTCCTTTGATAAACCACAGCCTGTGGCAACTTGTGAATCTCATTGCCCATCAGTACCAATGGATCTTCTTTGCCTGTGTGCCTCTATCTGAAAAGCAGGGGCATGCCAGAAAGTTGCACAATTATGTGTTTGCAGAAAATATCATGGAAAGTAATCCTATGATAAGTATTTTTGCACGTCATGTCCTTTCTCCTTAAAACATCCATTTTATAGAGTCCTACTCTCATGTATATAGCCTGCTATAGGTAAGGCATGCAAATTTGTACCTGCCTATTGCTTATTGTTGTTACTATTTTATTGTAGAACATGTTTTTGTTTTGTGATTTAAAAAAAAATATTCTTCACTTTACAAAGATGTTTCACTCAACTTTTCTGTTGTTCCAACATTATCTGGTGCCAAGGGAAAATAACTATAAAACTGTAAGGAATTTACTCTAAAGATAGCATGCTCCTTGTCACATAGTGTTTCCTTGAGGAGACTTGAGTGCTGGGAAAAACGATGCTTTCTTTGAGGAACTGGTGTCTTTTTATAGTACAAACAATGTGAATTGTATTCTGGACATGTTTCCCTCTAGTTCGGGGACACTTTGAATCTGTAGCTGTGCAGAAATTTTGGGTGCTCATTTTAGCATGCTACAGTTGCCCTTGTTTTCTTTCCTTTGTCTCTTTTTAAATTCTATTTTATTGGAAACATTTCTGTAAAATCTAGTCATTTTTGAAAAATGAGATAGGGCTGAAACAAACAAATGATATTTTTCATTTTTCATAGAAAGGCACATCTTCTTGTCCTTAATGTACACCATCATATGACATCTGCAGGCTGTACAGGAACCATGTTTGATGTCAACAAAAGAAAATCTGTGCCAAGAAGCCAACTGATGAACTGATTACCAGACATCAGTGGCTGTTATAAGAATGAGCCTTTGTGCACTGGGAATGGTTGGAAGCTCCCATTTCCCACATGTGGAGCAAATTTACTTGACTGAGCTGTAAAGCATGAAAAGGCTTTTCAAGTTTGGCCCTTCCAACTTCCAAGAGGCTGTGATTCCATTATGTTCTACTATCTTTTGGTTGTAGAAATATTATATACTAAGGTAAAATACTGGGACAACGTAATGTGTAATATATAAAAAGCTCCTACAAATCCATACAAAAAAGACAAACAACTCGTTAGGAAAATGGCATTGAATCAAAAATGCAATTCACAGAACTAGAAATGAGTATACATGTCTGAGAAAATTCTAGCAATTTCGTTCATAATGGACAACAATAAAATTACATAACCAATAATGTCTTTGGCCTCCCACATCAGCAATATTTTAGGAAAAGTAAGAACAAGTGTGGAAAATAAATAGTGTTGTTAGGATCATACATTTTCAAAGACTAGAGGGCAAGTTGCAAAGAATTACCAAAAATCAAAATGCAGAGACTATATGAGGAATTCTTTCAGGGATTTATCCTACACAAATATGGGCACACCTGTGCAGAGAGGCATGCATATGCATGTTATTGCCACATGAATTATAATACTGGAAAAGGGGCATAATTAAACTACCCATCAATAGGAAAACAATTAACTAAACCGTGATGTATCTGTACAATGGCACACTATTCAGCAGTTTTGAGCATGGTAGCTCTCCAAATGCCATCAGGGAAAAACTCTTCAAAACATATGGCTAAGAGGATGAAAGCAAGATACAAAGCAATATGAAAAGTATATGAGTCCACATATGTAGGGAACAAACTACCACAAACAATATGCTTTTTTGTGTGTGGATAGATAAGAATGCAAATAAAGAGAGAAAGGCCTTTTTTTTTTATAGCTCTCCCTGGCTGGGGAGTGGGATGGAGATGCAGAAAGAGAGAATAAGAGTGAAGAAACACTTAATTTTTTTATCCTACATAATTCTATCCTATGCAGTTTGAACATTTGCATCCCTATGGTATGCAATTACAAACAAAAAGCCTTTAAAATAATGAGAAAAAATAATAGTAAAAGGATGAAATAGCTACATACTAAAATACAATCTGGGTAATGAGATTACGGGTAATTTTTATTTTCTTTGAGCTGTTGTTCCCAAGTTTTTTCAATGGACATATGTTATTTCATAAGCAGATAAAAAATATTTTCAGCTTGATACATTTCACATCTTCCTTTCTAAACACATAGGAAAGGGATATCACATATTGCATTTTAATCACTATGATTTCCTTCTCATTCTTTCAAACACTGACATCATTAGACAGCACCCCATGTTCCCTTCCATTACTGTCTTTAATACTCTGACAGAGGGTCTTGGGTCAGGCTCTCTCTGAGTGCTACCAAGCACCCAGGATAAGGCTCAGCCCTGATAAATAGCGTCTCCTTCTTAGAAATGCCTGTCAACTCCCCCCTCCTCCAGGAGGTTGTAAGGGGAAGATGCTGAACGTTTCTCTAATTTGTCTCGCCTCCATCTCTTGTGGATTTACCTGGATACCTAGAGATTTCTTTTCTAAAGGAAACATATTGTCCTGCAGCTGCACCCTCCTGGGCAACTCCATCTCCATTTGGTCGGGAGATTTCACAAGCTGAATTCCTGCCAGCCTCTCTTGGATCAGCTCAGAGCAATACTTTCTCCCCAACACGCCATATGGACTAGCTGTGGATGATCTCCCACGGCCTGCTCACCTTTTGTTATGAGCATGTCCGGCATCCATGGGCAGCACATGTTTTTGAGAGGTAAAGAGTATTTCACGGAAGTAGAACTTGAACAGGCTCCCTGCCCCCACCCCCCACGCCACCTTGCTTTACTCTGGTGGTATCTCTTATGCATGCAAAATGTCTCCTTAGGGAAGACTTCTCCACCTGTAACACATGTGCAAATCACCTGCAGATCTTGTTAAAATGCAGATTCTAATTCAGTAGGTCTGGGGCGGAGGCCAAGTCTGCATTTCCACCCAGCTCCCAGGTGATGCTGGTTCTGCTGATCCTCAGGTCACCCCTTGAGAGGTGAGGTTCTGAGGGACATCAGAGGGAATCAGTTCCACCAAAGCCACGTGAAGGTGAATGGACTTTTTTCATTGCTAAAGACGAACTGTCCACACAACAACGAGTGCAGTCAAACTCATGAATGTATGGATACAGGTTTCATTCAGAGTTCCTTTCTTAACCATAAAACAGGAGGCCCCCATTTTATAGAAAGAACAGGCTATAAAACAAACGGTGAATCCCAGAAACACAGAAATGGAAGCACGAGCAGTGCAGAAGGTGGTGTTCACGGGCCTTTGAACATGGTGTGTTGAGCCCATCTTTTCTGTGGTCTGGTGGAGAGTAGTCTGCAGTTGCTGGGCTGTGACTGGAGTGGGAGGTGAGAAGGGAAAGGCAGAGAAGTGGTGTTTATGAAAGGGCTTCCAGGTGGGAAGCCGAGCTCTGCAGTGGGGAGGGCCTCATGGAGCTTGCCCCCAGCTACTGGAGAGCCACACATGAGACCAACACTGGTGGCCCAGGGGCAAAGCTGGTGCACTGCCATCCTAACAGACCACAGGTGTCCTTGTCTATGGAGACCCGCTTGGAAAGCTAAGACATCAGAGACTTCCAAAGGGAGTAACAATCCCTTCATCTCCTCCCATCCCTCCCTGTCTGCCCCCAGCACGCACATCAACCTCTCCCCAACCTATCCCAGTCTCACTGCTCTGCTGACCAAGGGGCTTATTCAAACATGGCGTCAGAAAGACCCAGATGTGATTTCCAGTTCTTTGTGGACCTTGGATATGTGATCTCAAATTTTCCCCATATTTTTTTTCCTCCTCTGTTTCTTAAAACTTACTTAATGGAATAAATAAATGATTCACATGTTTCAAACACCCAAAGGATAAAAAAGATACAGTAAGTATATAAAGGCCTCCCATCTGCTCAGTTCCTTGTCTCCACTCTGTTAGGTGACAATTATTATTAGTTTCCTGTTTATCCCTCTGGAGGAATCTATGCTTAAATCTTTTGTTATGAGATTTGTTATGAGATTTTGTTATATATTTATAAAAAATATTTTATAAATATATATTATTTAACTGTGCCACTTTTTAATGTAAATGGGAACCTGGTATTATGTTTCAGTAGCTTGCTTTTTTTACTTAAAATATATCTTAGAGGACATTTATTATCAGTAAAGACTGGCTTTCTAATTTTTCCTTCACAACTGCATAGCGCTCCAATATATGGATGAGCTATGATTTATTTATTCTGTTTCCCACTGAGAAAAATTCAGGTTGTTCTATTTCATTATAATCAGAAACTATCATCAGCACTGTTTCACATTTTGGAACATATGGATGCTTTCTCTATGGTCTCAATTTTTATGGTCAAATTTTAAGACTGTACTATAAGCACTAGGAAAGAAATTCTATCTTTATTTTTGGAGTACAGAATTTGAAATATAACAACTAAATTGTATTATTTAATTCTTCTATCTGTTTACATGGTTTTTCTGGTCTTGATATTTATTGATGGGGGAAGGTGAATTACACTTTCAAACCCTTGATGTCTTTTGACTTTTTATTAAAATTAGTAAGTGCCATTTTATTGGGTAGATATATGTTATGGTAGCATTTTGAAAGGCCCATTTTAATGTAATGAAGGGCCTTCATTGTCTTAATTTTGTGGCCTGCTTTCCACCTTCTCTAATATTACTACCATGACAACGTTTTCTTGGTGGGGGTCATGTTATAACTGCTTTATGTCACCTATTTATTTATTTTTTTAATTTATATTTTTAAAAATTTTGAGATAGTTGTAAGTTCATAGGAAGTTACACAGAAATGTATAGGGAGATACTGTAAACCCTTCCACCAGCCTCTGCCAATGGAGATATCTTTCATAAGTGTAGTACAATATAAGGTCAGGAAATTGGTGTGGGTATAGTCCATAGAGCTTGCTCAGATTTTACCAATTACATATAACTCATTAATGAGAGGGTGATATGACTTTACCCAATTCTATTCCAATTTTACATTATGCGTAGTTTCATTCATGTGCCACCACAATCAAGATGCAGAATCGTGCCATTACAATGCATCTTGGTGCTACCTCTTTACATGCCTCCACACTATCTTTAACCCTTGGTAACTAACTGATCTGTTCTTCATCTCTGTAATTTTGTTTCAACTAAAATCATATAGGATTTAAACTTAAAATTGGCTATTTTCACTCACTTGAGGCTCAAAGTGAGCCTCGTTGAGGCTCAAACGAGTTGTTGAATATACCAAGAGTTTATTTTTTTTACTGCTGACTCATGTTTTATGGTATGAATGAACCCATTTGTTTAACCATTCACAAATTGAACATTTGGGTAGTTTCTAGTTTTTGACTATTATGAATAAAGTTGCTATGAACATTCATGTGTAAGTTTTCCATGAATATAATTTTCATTTATCTGGGATAAATGCTCAGAAATATAATTGCTGGGTCATATGTTAAAGCAATTTTTAGTTTAAAAAAACTGCCAAACCATTTTCCAGAAATTTGTACCATTTACATTTTTACCAGCAATAATGAGTGATCCAGTTTTTCTGTAGCTTTGCTAGCATTTGGTGTTAATCTATTTTTTTTAGCAATTCTGATAGTTATATGATCATATTTCACTGTTGCTTTAATTTTCAGTTCCCTAACAGCTATTCATGTGATATTTGCTGTCTTTATATCCTTTTAGGTTAAATGTCTGTTCATTACTTTTGCCTATGTTCTATTTAGGTGTTTTGTTGACTTTTAAGTGATATTTATATATTCTAGGCACAAGACCTTTTAAAATTCTTGTTTATAAATTCTGCAATAAAATTGCCTTGTTGGATATTGATCTGCAAATTTTTTCTCCAAGTGTGTAAATTGTCCTTTCATTCTCTTAACATGCCTTTGGCAGAGCAGAATTTTAAATTTTGATTGTTCAGTTGATCAGTTTTTCTTTTTATGGATTATGCTTTTGGTTGGCCTCACTGTGAATGACTGCATTATGTCTGAGAATAAAAATACAGTATTGTTCAATGGCACTTGCAGGCAATGGTACAGAAATAAATCTGAACCAGGTGGTCTTCAGTTACAGTTGCAATCAAGAGTCTGAAATACCCAGAACAGGTAGCAGGTGAGCAACCATCCTTGAGAATGGTGTGTCCATTGCGCATTTGGCACATTGCACAATCACACCAAAACTCTGCAGGAGCTGGAACCTGCTCTATCTGATCACCAAGGGACCTGGGGCATCTAAGATATTATGTGGCATGAGTAGGTCCTCCATAAAAACCTATTAAATGAATAAATGAATGGACATTTTACCTTTGAGTCTCATCACATATGGCATAAGGCAGATACCATATTAAAAATTTACATAGGTATGGAAGCAAAAGAATCCTAGTGTCGCATGAATCAGAACTGGCAAAGACATAGAAAGATCCAATCTTTTCAGGTGTGTTGTGAGAATTTGGACAACATATTCCATTTGGCCTACTTCATGCTACATATTTACTTTTAATTAATAACAGAGACTTTAATGAAACATTTACAGACACAGAGCTATTTAATAATAACACAAAATGCTTGATATGAGAAGGCCTAGCTTCTAACACATGCCCCTTATTACTTTTTAGTTTGCTTGTACATTTTCCAATGGCTTAAAATATATGTTTCCTAGAGAAATTGGCATATCCATTTTCAGGGTTTAAATAAAACATATTTTTGGCATTTATATAGTGTCTGCTTCATTTGGTGGTTTAGTTTTTCTTTTCTGGTATTTATTTTTTCTCTTTATAATCCTTGTAATAAATTTAATCTCTTCTTTCACATGTATAGGCCTCTGGAAGTTCTCAACTAAATACTTTTTAATTAACTCACTGCCATTTCCATCATCCCTGGTTTCATTTGGATCAAAAAATGTCCTCCTGTCTCTAGCAGATGCCTGGAGGTGCCTGACAGCTCAGTGTTGTGAAAGACTTCAGCAAACTTGCCAAGTAGAATGAAGGTTTCTTTTTTCACCTTAAAGAAATGTCCCAGTTCAAATCTACTCCCAGATACGTCTCCTCCCGCCCCCAAGAAGAGGGAGCACAGCAAACTGTGTCATGTTTCTGTTTAAAATTTTGTTAATCTGACTTTCAATTATTTCTTAAAGTTTTCCTCTGGTAAACATACCGAATAAATGCATGCAATTCACTTCAGGGACCAGGGCAGTTCTGCATTAGAAACAGGCCAACCCTGTGAGTGATTACAGTTTCTTAGAGGAGCATTCCATGCAAACTGGACTTAATGCAAGATCTGACTTCAAAGGGCAAAAGTGATGGTTAAGTAGAGAAAAATTATTCCCTTATGATTAAAAAGAAAATGGTGTATTTTGCGCAGACGGGCAGCACCGTTCTGATGCAAGAACTTTCCTCTCCCGTTCTGTTTCTGCCCATCATGAGGGAGCAGGGGAAGAGAAAGAGAAGAACAAATCATGCTCTTCAAATTCCCTCTCCCTAGGGAAGCTCTAGGCCAGTGCTGCCAGTCTTCACACTGTTAGTGACTGTTAATGAGACAGAGACCTTGCCAGGGAACGTAAATCCTTCCTATCACTACGCATGCTTCTTGGTGAAATTCACAATGAGACTTCCCTGATGAAGGAAGCAGTGTGTTGATTTAAATTCTGCTGTGAGCTTCTTGTCTCATTTGGACTGGCACTTGGGGTATAGCACTGTTGTGGTTAGAATAGGAAAACAGCTGGGCTGAGTCTTCAAGAAGCCACTGAATAAGCTCTGGTGGCAAACAGCACCGCACACTCAAGGCAGCCCAAGAAAAGCATTTGTTTTAGGAATACAAACATGGAACCTCATGGAAGTCCAAGTGCTGAGCTCAGAGAGCTGAAATGATAAAGGTAGTGCCAGAGGCCAGTTGCAGATCCAACATGCTGTGGTGGAGTCAGCAGCAATAACACCATATGAATTTATTATTTGACTAATTTTGAGCTATAAAGGTAACTTTCCTACAGTAAAGACCTACATACTTACACTGTTCAGTTAACAGGTTTTGGAGACATTTCACTCTTTTGCTTGTACTTAAAGCTGCTGTTCCCTCCTGACTGGGCATAGCATCTGGCATTTAGTGAATTGAATCTGAAGACAGGATTTGAGGTCACTCTTCTCTCAATGAATCACATCAAAGGCAAAGGAAACCTGGATTTATTAAAGCCTTGAATGGGGATTTTGGGAAATATAAAGGTTTAAGCAATGTATTGGCAAATTCCTTTGCAATCATTGGCAGTAATTCAAAAAAATATTTGATGAAGGCGTAGATCACAGTGCCAGTTCCTATGGACAAGAGAAAGATAAATAGTAAAGTATTTAAAATCGACACAAGTTAGTTGTCTCAGGGACAGATCTACCTTGCAGATGTGCTTTATTGGGCCTGCATGTTGTTTTTGCACATACACATAAACATACACACACATGTAGAGACATATGTAAATGTATATATATACACATATGTAAATATGTATTTGAATTAACCCATATGGTATTGTTAACCCATATGTATTGGTTTTCTGTGGCTGCTATAACAAATTGCCACAGATTTCATGGCTTAAAACAACACAAATCTATTCTTTTACAGTTCTGGAGGCCAGAAGTCTAAAACCAGTGTCAGTGGGCTGAAATCGAGATGTCAGAAAGGTTGTGCTCCCTCCAGAGTCCCTGGGGGATGACTTGTCCCACGAGCATCCCAGCTTGTGGTGGCTGCCAGCCCTCCATGGCTTATGGCTGTATCACTCCAATCCCTGGTCACATTGCCCCCTCCTCTTCTGTGTGAAATCACCCTCTCCTCACTCTCATAAGGACATTAGTGATTGAATTTAGGGCCACCCAGATAATCCAGGATAATCTCCTATTTCAAGATCCTTAACTTAATCACATTTGCAAAAATGCTTTTTCCATATAAGGTAGAATTCACGGGTCCTTGGCATATCTTGAGGTCTCCTTTACTCAGTATATCGCACCATATGAATTTATTATTTGACTGATTTTGAGCTATAAAAGTAACTTTCATACAGTAAAACCTAATAGTTGCCTATAAATAAATAAAAAGACTTCACATACATACAGATCTCTGTATTCTTTTGACAGATGGGATTATCTGTTTATGCTGAGACCAAATCCTGAATAGGAACATACCTGGATGCCAGTGGCACCTGCTCCTGCTGATGACTCACCTATGGTCTCCAGCTCACTGTTATACAGTACTTACTTGGACCTTAAATAGATACAAGTTTGTAACTTCTGGTTTTAAATCTAGGCAGAGCTGTAACATCCACACACACACACCTCATACAAAGGACCGAAGATATATGTGAGGGGGTTCCAATGGGTAAGTCAGACAGATTTTGGGGTGAGGTGCAGGTGACGGAATTCTAAGTAGGCAAACAAAGCTTGGAGTTTGGGAAGTGTTGGGTGCTCAGTCACCTGAGGGCACCTAAATGTTTCCTCCTAAAATCCCAAAGGCAAGACTTCTCTTACATGATGTGGCTGAACTCAGACCTGGAATCATGGAAAGCTAAGAAAGTCTCAGAAATGCTACCTGCGATCTTTTACCCCATTAACCTTCTAGTAGAATCAACTGACAGGGGAGTTGGCCCATTCTACAAAGTCCTGGAAGGCACACCACATTGGTCCTTACAGCAACTTGCAGGTGCAAGTGATAATGCAAACACAAAATGAGAACTACTGATACTCACTGATGATAAAAAGTCTACATTGATGATATATAGCCTAAATTGCTTTCATCATGCTTCCTAAAATGCTTTGTGAGGAGGTCTTCTTAGTAAGTTTCTTTTTGTGACACCCATATCGTAATGATGATAAATTCGATTATTTTTTTAAATTATGAATTGTATCTTACTGAAAATCTGAAGAGGTATTTCACTATGAAGAGGTAATATATCTGAAATATATACAGATTGAGTTGATACTAAAAAGTGATATTAGCTGAGGTCAGGTTGACATTTTTGTAGCTTTTTTATTGAGTCGAAGGGAGGAGGTAGGAGCAGAAATGTGTGGTTTGTACCCCAGGTGAACTGGTATCTTTGAGAAAAGTAGTATTGTGTAAATCCCTTCTTTTTTTCCTCCTCTCTCCTCCCTCATTCCTCCGATGCTTTTTCTGTTCTCATGCCTGAAACAGCTCTATTCCAAGATTTTTTTGTGTGGGTGGAGGAAGATGAGGAGACGAAGGCTTGATGTTTTGAAGTAAACTCTACTGATTCAAGTTTGAGTCGTCAAAGCTCTGATGAGACAAAGTAAACATCTCTTCCACTCAGTATCCTGGGCAGGAAACTCAGCAGCTAAATGTCCTGGCTAAGATTTAGTTCACTGTATTTTCTTGAAAACTATAACGTAGATGATGAGAGTCAAATTTTTACATTCTTCTCTGGGGAACAATAAGTAAAGAGCTAAAATATACAGTTCCTCAGCATCTTGATCATGAAGACACATAGTTTTGCCTCTGCCTTCTCTATCACATCAATTATCTTTTAATTTTGTATGAACTCAGGAAATATTTTATGAGTATCTCTACATGCTTTGCACTGTATGAAGTGATGGGAATATTTCAGTGAAAAGAATAAACAAAAATCCCTGAAACTTTGAGATTACATTCTAGTGGGAAGAGCGATTAACAGTAAACTCCATAAATCAGGGCATGATCTCCTTCAGTAGAAGCTAAGATGTTGTGGGAACTAAATGGAGGATAATGAGGAGTTAGGGTCCTGGGAAATGGGTGGCAATTTCAAATGGGGTGGCAAGATGGACTTCACTAGAGGGAATCTCACAGAGGGGGCTAACCCTCCCTCTCCACGGCCTCCATGCCCTGCAGTCCCCGCAGCCCACCCCAGCACCAGGGCCACTGCCATGGTTGCTACCTCCTGTAGCACCTCTCTACAACTAGTATTACAAAGAAAGCCTGATGTGACTTCTCCAGGTTGTGTCCAGCAATTACCTTTCCACTTCTGTTGTGGATTGAAATCTCCAGCCTCAGCACAAACCAAGATTTGCCTAACAATGGCTCTACCAAGTTCAAATAGGGCCAATTTTCCAGAAGCTTTTTTCTTTTTTTAGATAATTATTTTTTATTGAAGGGTAGTTGACACACAGTATTACATTACATTAGTTTCAGGTGTACAACATAGTGATTCAACATTTATATACATGATAATTCTAGGTATCAGCTATCACCATACCAAGTTGTTACAATATTTTGACTGTATTCCTTATGCTATACATTACATCCCGGTTACTTATTTATTTTACCATTGGAAGTGTGTACTTTTTTTTGTTTGTGAGGGCATCTCTCATATTTATTGATCAAATGGTTGTTAACAACAATAAAATTCTGTATAGGGGAGTCAATGCTCAACGCACAATCATTAATCCACCCCAAGCCTAATTTTCGTCAGTCTCCAATCTTCTGAGGCATAACAAACAAGTTCTTACATGGAGAACAAATTCTTACATAGTGAATAAGTTACATAGTGAACAGTAAAAGGGCAGTCATCACAGAAACTTTCGGTTTTGCTCATGCATTATGAACTATAAACAGTTCAAATATGAATACTCATTTGATTTTTATACTTGATTCATATGTGGATACCACATTTCTCTCTTTATTATTATTATTTTTAATAAAATGCTGAAGTGGTAGGTAGATACAAGATAAAGGTAGAAAACATAGTTTAGTGTTGTAAGAGAGCAAATGTAGATGATCAGGTGTGTGCCTGTAGACTATGTGTTAATCCAAGCTAGACCAGGGCAATAAAACATCCACGTATGCAGAAGATTTCTCTCAGAACACGGGGGGTTGAGGTTCTAAGCCTCACCTCTGTTGATCCCCAATTTCTCACCTGATGACCCCCCTGCGACTGTGCCTGTCTTAGGTTGTTCCTCCCTTGAGGAATCTTACCCGTCTCTGGCTAACCAGTCATCTTCCGGGGCCATACAGGGACATGTAAAGTTGGTAAGTGAGAGAGAAGCATTATTGTTTGAAATGGTTAGCTTTTTATTTCTTTGCATATTTATGCCCTGTAGCTTCTATGCCCAGCATTTGTCTTGAGGTGTCTTTACCACTTGGAAGAATTATGATACTCGGTAAATTTGATATGAGGCACGAATTCTATTTAAGGATTGTAATTAGGAAGGAAGAAGAAAAGCTATAGAAGTAGCAGGCGGAAGAAAACATGGGAAGATTGATTATTTCTTTGACATATCTTCTTGTAGAGTAACTTCAGCATGTATAGGTTTTAAGCTACTACTTAAATTGCGCACACACATTAACATAATAGGAGTATAGTTACGTAACCAAAGCATACCTGTAATTACCAGCCATCTCCAGTGAAACCAAGAAAACCAGTTAGGCACCTTAGGCATTTGTGAAAACTTATCTATGATATGGTGGATATTGTCCAACTGAACTTGAACAGTCTGAGAGAAATCAGACAAATTAAAACAACCCATTCCTGGGGAATGTTCACATCCCTTATGTTCTTTTAACAGTAAATAGTCTGTAGTTGTAAGATTTTGGAGCTCTCCAATTTGCACTTCTCCTAATTCTTGGTTGAGTTCCAACAGTATAGATCCAGTCAAATTTGTTGTTTTACTGTATGCACAGGCCAGCTTAGATATCTCCTTTTTCATTTCCATGGCAAGTCCAGGAACTGGTGGGATGAGTGCATCTACAGCTGTAGCAGTGCGTGGATCTTTGTTGGGGTTTTTTGATGATCATCTTCTGGCATGAGTCTTCCAGGGAGTGCTGATGTTGGAAGTTCTTTTTCATATCGTATCTTAGTTCATTTTCGGGGTAGCCCAATTAGGCTTTGATCTTCTGTATAAACACAAACAGACCCTTTGCCTACACTTTTATATGCCCTTTATACCCTTGTGTAGAACTCATTGGAGGTTACCACACAGGAACTGCCTTTTTTTTTTTGGTATCACTAATCTACACTTATATGACGAATATTATGTTTACTAGGCTCTCCCCTATACCAGGTCCCCCCTATAAAACCCTTTACAGTCACTGTCCATCAGCACAGCAAAATGTTGTAGAATCACTACTTGCCTTCTCTGTGTTGTACAGCCCTCCCTTTTCTCCTACCCCCCCATACATGCTAATCTTAATACCCTCCTACTTCTCCCCCCGTTATCCCTCCCTCCCACCCATCCTCCCCAGTCCCTTTCCCTTTGGTACCTGTTAGTCCATTCTTGAGTTCTGTGATTCTGCTACTGTTTTGTTCCTTCAGTTTTTCCTCTGTTCTTATATTCCACAGATAAGTGAAATCATTTGGTATTTCTCTTTCTCCGCTTGGCTTGTTTCACTGAGCATAATACCCTCCAGCTCCATCCATGTTGCTGCAAATGGTTGGATTTTCCCTTTTCTTATGGCTGTGTAATATTCCATTGTGTATATGTACCACATCTTCTTTATCCATTCATCTATCGATGGACATTTAGGTTGCTTCCAATTCTTGGCTATTGTAAATAGTGCTGCGATAAACATAGGGGTGCACTGATCTTTCTCATACTTGATTGCTGCATTCTTAGGGTAAATTCCTAGGAGTGCAATTCCTGGGTCAAATGGTAAGTCTGTTTTGAGCATTTTGATGTACGTCCATACTGCTTTCCACAATGGTTGAACTAAATTACATTCCCACCAGCAGTGTAGGAGGGTTCCCCTTTCTCCAAAGCCTCACCAACATTTGTTGTTGTTTGTCTTTTGGATGGCAGCCATCCTTACTGGTGTGAGGTGATACCTCATTGTAGTTTTAATTTGCATTTCTCTGATAATTAGTGATGTGGAGCATCTTTTCCTGTGTCTGTTGGCCATCTGTATTTATTTTTTGGAGAACTGTCTGTGCAGTTCCCCTGCCCATTTCTTAATTGGGTTATTTGTTTTTTGTTTGTTGAGGCGTGTGAGCTTTTTATATATTCTGAGCATCAAGCCTTTATCGGATGTTTCATTTTCAAATATATTCTCCCATACTGTAGGGTTCCTTTTTGTTCTATTGATGGTGTCTTTTGCTGTACAGAAGCTTTTCAGCTTAATATAGTCCCACTTATTCATTTTTGCTGTTGTTTTCCTTGCCTGGGGAGATATGTTCAAGAAGAGGTCACTCATGTTTATGTCTAAGAGGTTTTCGCCTATGTTTTCTTCCAAGAGTTTAATGGTTTCATGGCTTACATTCAGGTCTTTGATCCATTTTGAGTTAATTTTTGTATATGGGGTTAGACAATGGTCCAGTTTCATTCTCCTACATGTAGCTATCCAGTTTTGCCAGCACCACCTGTTGAAGAGACTGTCATTTCGCCATTGTATGTCCATGGCCCCTTTATCAAATATTAATTGACCATATATGTCTGGGTTAATGTCTGAATTCTCTAGTCTGTTCCATTGGTCTGTGGCTCTGCTCTTGTGCCAGTACCAAATTGTCTTGATTACTATGGCTTTATAGTAGAGCTTGAAGTTGGGGAGTGAGATCCCCCCTACTTTATTCTTCTTTCTCAGGATTGCTTTGGCTATTCGGGGTCTTTGGTGTTTCCATATGAATTTTTGAATTATTTGTTCCAGTTCATTGAAGAATGTTGCTGGTAGTTTCATAGGGATTGCATCAAATCTGTATATTGCTTTGGGCAGGATGGCCATTTTGACTATTTTAATTCTTCCTAGCCACGAGCATGGGATGAGTTTCCATCTGTTAGTGTCCCCTTTAATTTCTCTTAAGAGTGACTTGTAGTTTTCAGAGTATAAGTCTTTCACTTTTTTGGTTAGGTTTATTTCTAGGTATTTTATTTTTTTTGATGCAATTGTGAATGGAGTTGTTTTCCTGATTTCTCTTTCTGTTGGTTCATTGCTAGTGTATAGGAAAGCCACAGATTTCTGTGTGTTGATTTTGTATCCTGCAACTTTGCTGTATTCCAATATCAGTTCTAGTATTTTTGGGGTGGAGTCTTTAGGGTTTTTTATGTACAGTATCATGTCATCTGCAAATAGTGACAGTTTAACTTCTTCTTTACCAATCTGGATTCCTTGTATTTCTTTGTTTTGTCTGATTGCCGTGGCTAGGACCTCCAGTACTATGGTAAATAACAGTGGAGAGAGTGGGAATCCCTGAGTAGTTCCCGATCTCAGAGGACATGCTTTCAGCTTCTCGCTGTTCAATATAATGTTGGCTGTGGGTTTATCATAGATGGCCTTTATTATGTTAAGGTACTTGCCCTCTATTCCCATTTTGCTGAGAGTTTTTATCATGAATGGATGTTGAACTTTGTCAAATGCTTTTTCAGCATCTATGGAGATGATCATGTGGTTTTTGTCTTTCTTTTTTGTTGATGTGGTGGATGATGTTGATGGACTTTCGAATGTTGTACCATCCTTGCATCCCTGGGATGAATCCCACTTGGTCATGGTGTATGATCCTTTTGATGTATTTTTGAATTCGGTTTGCTAATATTTTGTTGAGTATTTTTGCATCTACATTCATCAGGGATATTGGTCTGTAATTTTCTTTTTTGGTGGGGTCTTTGCCTGGTTTTGGTATTAGGGTGATGTTAGCTTCATAGAATGAGTTTGGGAGTATCCCCTCCTCCTCTATTTTTTGGAAAACTCTAAGGAGAATGGGTATTATGTCTTCCCTGTATGTCTGATAAAATTCCGAGGTAAATCCATCTGACCCGGGGGTTTTGTTCTTTGGTAGGTTTTTGATTACCGCTTCAATTTTGTTGCTGGTAATTGGTCTGTTTAGATTTTCTGTTTCTTTCTGGGTCAGTCTTGGCAGGTTGTATTTTTCTAGGAAGTTGTCCATTTATCCTAGGTTTCCCAGCTTGTTTGCATATAGGTTTTCATAGTATTCTCTAATAATTCTTTGTATTTCTGTGGGGTCCGTCATGATTTTTCCTTTCTCGTTTCTGATACTGTTGATTTGTGTTGACTCTCTTTTCTTCTTAATAAGTCTGGCTAGAGGCTTATCTATTTTGTTTATTTTCTCGAAGAACCAGCTCTTGGTTTCATTGATTTTTGCTATTGTTTTATTCTTCTCAATTTTACTTATTTCTTCTCTGATCTTTATTATGTCCCTCCTTCTGCTGACCTTAGGCCTCATTTGTTCTTCTTTTTCCAATTTCGATAATTGTGGCATTAGACCATTCATTTGGGTTTGTTCTTCCTTTTTTAAATATGCTTGGATTGCTATATACTTTCCTCTTAAGACTGCTTTTGCTGTGTCCCACAGAAGTTGGGGCTTAGTTTTGTTGTTGTCATTTGTTTCCATATATTGCTGGATCTCCATTTTGATTTGGTCATTGATCCATTGATTATTTAGGAGCGTGTTGTTAAGCCTCCATGTGTTTGTGAGCCTCTTTGCTTTCTTTGTACAGTTTATTTCTAGTTTTATGCCTTTGTGGTCTGAAAAGTTGGTTGGTATGATTTCAATCTTTTGGAATTTACTGAGGCTCTTTTTGTGGCCTAGTATGTGGTCTATTCTGGCGAATGTTCCATGTGCACTTGAGAAGAATGTATATCCTGTTGCTTTTGGATGTAGAGTTCTTTAGATGTCTATTAGGTCCATCTGCTCTACTGTGTTGTTCAGTGCTTCTGTGTCCTTACTTATTTTCTGCCCAGTGGATCTATCCTTTGGGGTGAGTGGTGTGTTGAAGTCTCCTAGAATGAATCCATTGCAGTCTATTTCCCCCTTTAGTTCTGTTAGTATTTGTTTCACATATGCTGGTGCTCCTGTGTTGGGTGCATATATATTTAGAATGGTTATATCCTCTTGTTGGACTGAGCCCTTTATCATTATGTAGTGTCCTTCTTTATCTCTTGTTACTTTCTTTGTTTTGAAGTCTATTTTGTCTGATATTAGTACTGCAACCCCTGCTTTCTTCTCGCTGTTGTTTGCTTGAAATATGTTTTTCCATCCCTTGACTTTTAGTCTGTACATGTCTTTGGGTTTGAGGTGAGTTTCTTGTAAGCAGCATATAGATGGTCTTGCTTTTTTATCCTTTCTTTTACTCTGTGTCTTTTGATTGGTGCATTCATCCCATTAACATTTAGGGTGACTATTGAAAGATATGTACTTATTGCCATTGCAGGCTTTAAATCCGTGGTTACCAAAGGTTCAAGGTTATCCTCTTTAGTATCTTACTGCCTAACTTAGCTCGCTTATTGAGCTGTTATGTACACTGTCTGGAGATTCTTTTCTTCTCTCCCTTCTTATTCCTCCTCCTCAATTCTTTATATGTTGGGTGTTTTGTGCTCTGCTCTTTCTAGGAGTTCTCCCATCTAGAGTAGTCCCTGTAAGATGTCCTGTAGAGGTGGTTTGTGGGAAGCAAATTCCCTCAGTTTTTGTTTGTCTGGTAATTGTTTAATCCCACCATCATATTTGAATGATAGTTGTGCTGGATACAGTATCCTTGGTTCAAGGCCCTTCTGTTTCATTGTATTAAATATATCATGTCATTCTCTTCTGGCCTGTAGGGTTTCTGTCGAGAAGTCTGATGTTAGCCTGATGGGTTTTCCTTTATAGGTGACCTTTTTCTCTCTAGCTGCCTTTAAAACTCTTTCCTTGTCCTTCATCTTTGCCATTTTAATTATTATGTGTCTTGGTGTTATCCTCCTTGGATCCTTTCTGTTGGGGGTTCTGTGTATTTCCATGGTCTGTTTGATTATTTCCTCCCCCAGTTTGGGGAACTTTTCAGCAATTATTTCTTCCAAGATACTTTCCATCCCTTTTCCTCTCTATTCTTCTTCTGGTACCCCTATAATATGGATATTGTTCCTTTTGGATTGGTCACACAGTTCTCTTAATATTGTTTCATTCCTGTAGATCCTTTTATCTCTCTCTAAGTCAGCTTCTATGCGTTCCTGTTCTCTGGTTTCTATTCCATCAATGGCCTCTTGCATCTTATCCATTCTGCTTATAAACCCTTCCAGAGTTTGTTTCATTTCTGCGATCTCCTTTCTGGCATCTGTGATCTCCCTCCGGACTTCATCCCATATCTCTTGCGTATTTCTCTGCATCTCTGTCAGCATGTTTATGATTCTTATTTTGAATTCTTTGTCAGGAAGACTGGTTAGGTCTGTCTCCTTCTCTGGTGTTGTCTCTGTGATCTTTGTCTGCCTGTAGCTTTGCCTTTTCATGGTGATAGGAATAGTCTGCAGAGCTGGGACGAGCGACGGCTGGAAGAACTTCCCTTCTTGTTGGTTTGTGGCCCTCCTCTCCTGGGAGAACAGCGACCTCTAGTGGCTTGTGCTGGGCAGCTGCGCACAGACAGGTTTTCTGCTTCCTGCCCGGCTGCTATGGAGTTTATCTCTGCTTTTGCTGTGGGCGTGGCCTGGCTCGGGCTGCTCCTCCAAAATGGTGGAGTCCCGTTGGAGGGGGAGCGGCTGGGAGGCTATTTATCTCCATAAGGGCCTCCCTGCTCCCTGCAGCCCAGGGGTTAGGGTGCCCAGAGATCCCCAGATTCCCTACCTCTGGATTAAGTGTCCCGCCCTGTCCCTTTAAGACTTCCAAAAAGCACCCGCCAAAACAAAACAATGACCCCCAAAAAAAAATAAAAAATAAAAAAAAATTTTAAATTAAAAAAAAAATTTTTTTTTTAATTAAAAAAAAAAAAAAAAGGTAGCCACTCGTTTTTCTTTATTCTCCAGCACCAGCCTCAGGCATCTGCTCACCGGTCTTGCTGCTCTGTTTCCCTAGTATTGGGGTCCCTATCCCTTTAAAACTTCCAAAAAGTGCTCGCCAAAACAAAACAGCAAAAAAAAAAAAAAATTGGTCGCTCACTTTTCTTATGTCTTCCAGCACCTGGCCTCCGGTGCCCGCTCACTGTTCTTGTTGCTCTGTTTTCGTAGTATCCAGGGCCCCCTGCGCACGCACTGTGTCTGCTCTCTGGCCCAGATGGCTGGAGCTGGGTGTTCGGCAGTCCTGGGCTCAATCTCCCTCCCGCTCTGCCTATTCTTCTCCCGCCGGGAGTTGGGGGGATGGGTGCTCGGCTCCCACCAGGCCGGGGCTTGTATCTTACCCCCTTCGCGTGGCACTGGGTTCTCTCAGGTGCGGATGTGGTTCTGGATATTGTCCTGTGTCCTCTGGTCTTTATTCTAGGAAGAGTTGTCTTTGTTATATTTTCATAGATATATGTGGTTTTGGGAGGAGATTTTCACTGCTCTACTCATGCCGCCATCTTCTGATCCCTCCTCCAGAAGCTTTTTTGAAAAAGGAAAGCATATAGTCATCATTTCAGGAGCTGGTATTAGTGCTGAAAGTGGAGTTTTGACTTTCAGAGGAGTGGTAGGTTACTAGAGAAGGTAGCAGTCCCAGGACCTGGCCAATCCATAGGCCTCTGCCCAAAACCCATCCCAGGTGTGAGTGTTGTACCATACCCGTGGGAGGTCATGCAGTGAAAATTGCTGAATCCTGGGGACCTCATCATTACCAAGTGTGAGCCCTGGCTGGACAAGCAGGGCCAACAAGTCATGGTCATCACCCAAAACATCGATGAGCTGCTCTGCAAGGCTGGCACCAGGAACTTTCTAGAAATCCATGGAAGTTTATTTAAAATTCAATATACTTCTTGTGGAGTTGTAACTGAGAATTACAAGAGTACAATTTACCAGCTCTATCTGGAGAAGGTTCTCCAGAACCTGAAACTCAAGGTGCTAGAATCCCAGTAGAGGAATTTCTCTGGTGTAATGAGGCAGGGTGTGGGGCCTGCTGAGACCACATGCAGTGTGGTTTGGAGGAAACCTGGACTCTGCCATCTTGGAGAAGGTTGACAGAGAGCTATCTTGGAGAAGGAGGAGATTATACTATATGTATGAATGCTAGGATACAAATAGAGGAGAAACAATATTCTAGATGGTGAGCTAAATATTAGAAAATCTAAAAAAATCCTCTGATTTCCTGGCTGGAATCCAATCTGTTTATAAATGATAGGGTCTTAGAAGGAACATGTAAAAGTATTTAGAGGGAGAAGTGAGAAAACTATAAGTTGATTCATGTTACTTGGTTTGAACATAAACATAAAATACTCTGATGTGTTTGGGTGAGAAAATATTTTGTGAATAGATTGTTTAAAAAGTGTACTCATCCCTATTGTGGTTGTGCTATTTGGGCAAAGATAGAATGCAGAGTAAAACCTAGGTATTTGTGCCTTTTGTACAAGTTTTGGTGAAAAATTAAGTTTCTCTTTACAGTAAGTAATTTATTATATAAAGATGTTACTCTAAGAGGGGGGAAAAAGATGGGCCTCCATTAAGATGGTAACTTTTGCACAAAGACTTGGAGGAGGAGAGGGAATGAGCCATGTAGACAGTGGAGAAAGAATAAGAGTATATCATGAAAAGAGAAAAGTAAGGACAAATGCCCTGAGGTGGGAGCAGGCCTGATGTGTCCCAGAGGCAGTTGGGAGGCCCTTGTGCTGGAGTGAAAGGGGATCTAGAAAGTAGTTGGAAATGAGGTGAAGAGAGGTCCTTGTGGCCTATAAGGGGATTTTAATATTTATTCTAATGATAGTGAGAGAGAGAGAGAGAACACTATAGTCTAATATTGCTCTTGGACATAGATATAATTATCCTCTCAAAAATTTTAGCAAATTGAATATAGCAATGTATAGGAAGAAGTATATACCATGGCCAAATGATATTTATTCTAGGTATGTAAGTCTGCTGCAGTCTGCAAAAATCAATCAGTATAATCCATTGTTTCAATAGGTTAAAAAGAAAAATTATATATAGTCATGTTAGTTGGCATAGGAACAGTTAAGGACATCTACAAAAAGCCTACAGCTAACATTGAACTGATAGGTGAAAGATTGAATGCTTACTTCTAAAATCAGTAATAAAGCAGGAATATATGCTCCCATCTCTCTTATTTGATACAGAATTTTGGAAGTTCTAGCCAGCATTATAAGGCAAGAAAATAAATAAAAGGCATATGGGTAAGAAAGGAAGAATAAAATTGTGTTCATTTACAGATTTACAGATGACATAATTGTTTATGTAGGAATTCCTCCTACACACACACACACACACACACACACACACACACACACACACACACACAGAACCCTTAGAGCAAATGAGTACATCAAAGTTGCAGGATACAAGATCAACATGCAAAAATCAATTACAATTCTATGTAATATCAACAAACATATGGAAACTAAAATAAAAGGCATAATCCAATTTAAAATTGCTCCAAAGAAAATCGAACACTTTGTTATACATCTAAAGAAACATATACAGGATTTGTATGCTGAAAATTACAAAATGTTGGTTGTTAAAATAGATTTTAAAAAACCTAAATTGTAGTGGCATACCATGTTCATAGATTGGAAGATTCAAAATGCTAAATATGTCAACTGTCTCAAACTGATCCACAGGTTTAATGCAATTCTTATTACACTTTTTTTAGAGATATAGACAAACTTTTTCTAAAAGTTATATGGATACGTACCAATTCTAGAAGATATTACACAACTTGGAAAACAAGAATAATGTGGGACAGAGAACTCTATCCAATATTAAATCTTACAGTTCTACAAAAATGACCAAGAGAGTGTTGTATTAGCTGAGGGATAAACATGTAAATTAATAAAACTGAAAAGAGAACCCAGAAATAGATCTGTACAAATCTGCCCAACTTATTTTTGACAAAGATAGAAAAAGAAATCAATAGAGGAAAAGATATTCTTTTAAACAAATGCTATAGTGATTGGACATTCTGGGCAAAGAATAGTGAACCTCAACCTAAACCTCATGTCTTATACAAAATTAACTCAAAATGAATCACAAATTTAACTATGAAATGCAAAGCTATACTTTTAGAAATGAGAAAATCTGAATTGTGGGCTAAGCAAGGAATTCTTACATGACACCAAAAGCATGATTCATAGAAGGAAAAACTGATAAATTGATCTCATGAAACTTAAAAATCATTTTGAGTGTGAAGGGACAAGCTACACACAAGGGGACAATGTTTGCAAACCACATAGCTAACAAAGGACTGTTCTCTGGAATATATAAAGAACTTTCAACACTCAATAGTTTAAAAAAAAGCCAAAATATCCAATTGGGATATGGGCAAAGGTCATGAAAAGACATTTAACCTAGGAGGTATTCAGATGGTAAGATGTTCAACACCATTAGCCATAGAGATGCAAATTAAAATACTTACATATCACTATATACCTATTAAAATGGTTAAAGTTAAAAAGTGACAATACCAAATGCTGACAAGGATATGGAGAAAATAGACCTCAGTAACTCAAATATTACTGATGGAAATGTAAAATGATACACCCACTGAGGAGAAGTATAAAGCAGTTTCTTATAAAACTAAATATATGACCCAGCAATTTCATTTTGGTTACTTATTTGAGAGAAATGAAAACATGTTACTATAAAAACCTGTACCTTAATATTCACATTTACTCTTATTTGTAATAACCAGAAACAGGAAACAACCCAGATGTCCTTCAATGGGTAAATGATTAAACATACTGTGCTTCACCCATATCATAGAATATTTCTCATCAATAAAAAAGAACAAACCAATGATATACATAATGACCTGAATTATGCTGAAGATAATAGGCTACCCCAAAATGTCACATACTGTATGATTCCATTTATATAACATTTTTGAAATGAAAAAATTGTAAAAATGGAGAACAGATTTGTAGCTGCTTAGGGTCACAGCTGTGAATGTGGCTATGAAAGAACAACATGAGGGATCCTTATGGTGGTGAAAATATTCTGTATCTTGTCTTTATCAATGTCAGTATCCCAGCTGTGGTATTGTACCATAGCTTTATCTGATGTTACCATTGGAGGAATCTTGGTAAACAGTGCATAGGTATCTCTTTGTATTATTTTTTACTAGTGCATATGAATCTACAATTATTTCCAGGAAAAAAGTTTAACTTAAAAAATATATAATTAGAAAAATTAAACCACTATGGCATTATGATTACAGAATGAAACAAACAGTAAAGTCCTCATGAAGTGAAAATAGTATAGTGTGGAAACCAGAACTTTAGAATGAGGATGAGAGAAGACTTTTCAGAGTGTTAATTTAGCATCTTTCCTGAAATACAATCAGTTAGTTTTAGGATCCTCCTGAGGGAAATTAAATAAACGATGGGGTGATGAACATTTATCTCTGGATCAATGGATCAACAATTTCTTTAGTTTCTTTTCTTTGTTAAATTTAAGTAAAATAAAGCACAATTTTTACTTAAAATTCAGCTTGCATAATTTGGTCCCAGGTTGATTATTTCTATTTATTTGCTCATTTATCCTAATCTACATAATGAATAATGTTCAATTGCTCTTAATAACAGTAATTTATAGGTAACATGATTTAGGGTGAATTTTTAATTTGTAATTTTTCTGTACTTTTTGAATCATTCATATAAAAAGTCTCACTTTTCAGAAAAAAATCACTGAATAAAAAAGAGACCAAATGTAAAAAAAGAAAATCAAAACCCAATTTACAAAACAACAGAAAAATAGAAGTATGTAACATACTTAAGAGTAAACATAAAAAGACTTAGAAACAGACACCTGGGTAATTTAGATATTGAAATCAGCAGAAAAGAACTTTAAAATAATTGTTATTCATATGTTCAAAAAATTATAGGGAACAAATGGAACTTCACTAAAGATTTAGTATCCTGAAAAAAGAATCAAATTAAAACTCTAGAACTGAAAATGATATGATATTAAGAACTTAACAGATGTGTTTAAAAGCAGATTAGATGCAGGCAAACAAGATTGACAAATTGAATATTAGTATGTCACAAGGTGCCCAAACTAAAGTTTGGAGAGACAGAAAAAGTGAGAACTACAGGGGAAAAAAGTGTAAGTACTATTTGTAGAACAGAGGAAAGAAACTAACATAGGTGACTTCAAGTCCCAGAAGCAACCCAAGTGAGAGGAAAATATCAACTTCTAATGAGCAAGAAAGTAATAATTAGATCTCAACAGACAATGGAAGCCAGAAGTCAGTAGAATGACATCTTTAAAATGAGGAAAGAATGCAACTGTTAACTAAGATTCTCTACACAGTGAAAATATTCTTCAAAAATAAAGGCAAAATAAAGATGTCTGTAGAGAAACAAAGCTGAAATAATTTATTGTTAGCAGACCCAGCTACAAGATATACTAAAGGAAGTTTCCTAGGGAAAAGCAAAATGAGGGAAACCCAGAAATGAAAGGAATAAAAAACAAAAGAATAGGCAAGTATAAATGACCATTAACTAAATAACACATTAGTAGTAATGCCTTGATGCATTCAAAATATATTTACTACCAAAATGAATGATAATCATACATGAAAAATGGTAGGAGACAAATGTACCTAAAGCATTATTAAAGAAATAGTAGAGGTAATAATATGCATTATTAATTTAGTCATAAGGTATACTCACTTACAGAATAGCTATTTAAAGGAAAGTAAAAAAGAAAACATGTAACAGGACAATAGAGGAAAAATGGTAGAATAAAAATATTTTATTAATCTTAAAGAAGTCAAGAAATCAAAGCAAAGGAACATAAAACCAAAACAATGATGGTAGTGATAAAGCCAAATGTACCAGTAATTATAGTAAATGAAAATAATTAAATATGCCAATTAAAAGTACTAAGATTATCAGACTACAAAAATATAAAAGCAATTTATATGCTGCTTACAAAACACACCTTAATATAAGTAAAATTATATAAAAAAAATATGTTATTCAAACACCAACCAAAAGAAAGATGGGCTAGCTATGCTAATATCAAAGTAGAATTTAAGGCAAGAAGCATTTTTAGAGACAAAGCAAGTTGTTTCATAATAAAAAATAGGTCAATCCAACTCCTTAAAAGACAACAGTTGCCAAACATGCCCCAAGAGGTAAAAGAAAAATCTAAATAATTTTTAAATTAAATAAATTGAATAATAGCCACCCTGAAAGGAAAACTCCAGGCCCAGGTGGTTTCATCAGAGAATTTTTGCAAATATTTAAAGAAGAAATAGTACCAATCTTACATAGGCTCTGTAAAGGAAAAGACGGAGCATCCAAACTTGTTCTCAGAGGGCATCTTAATTTTGATACCAAACCCTGATGAGGACATTATGAGAAATACTATTATAGTCCAATGTCTGTCATGAGCATAGATATGGAAATCTTACACAAAATACTTGCAGTGCAACTAAATTAATGCATGGAGTGGTTTAACATTAAAAAAAATCAAGGAGTATAATTCACCACATTAACAGAAATAGGAGAAAATTATTTTGTATTCCTTATCTAGAAAGACAAAGTATTGAAGAAAATTCAACATCCATTATTTTAAAAAATCCTCTTAGAAAACTAGAAATAGGAGAGTGTTCCTTTAATTTTGAGAAGATTTTCTACAAACTCTTACAGTAAACATGGTGACACTCACTGGTGAAATAATAAAAATTTTGCCCTCGAGATTGGGAATGACACAAAGATAAGCACATCATAGCTTCTATTCAAATTCCACTAGAGAGTCTAGCATATACAATAAGGTAAGAAAAATTAAATAAAATGAGAATTAGAAAGGAAGAAAAATACTGTCAATATTTGAAGATATGGTTAGTGTGTACACTGAAAATTCAGAAGAATCTGCAAATGATTAGAATTAAAAATTGAATTTAGCAAGATGACTAGGTACAAGGTCAATATAAAAAGATTTTATTTCCATATACCAGAAAAAAACAGAGAAAATAAAGATGAAAGAATCTACACACTATTAAAATTAATACTTGAATTTAGCAAGACAAAAATAAATAATTTTGAAGTAGAAAATTATGGAAGCATTAAAATGCTTAGAAATACATGTAACAAAATTAGTGAAGACTTCTACAAAGTAAACTGCAAAATGTTATTGAGGGAAATTAAAGAAGGTCTAAATAAATGAAACAATATGCTATGATCAGGGATTGGAAGACTCAGTATTATAAACATGACAATTTCCCTGAATTTATCTACAGACTCAATGCAAACCTAATAAAAATTCCAGTGTGTGTGTGTGTGTGCGCGCGCATGTATAAATTCTAAAAACTGATTCAAAAGTGAATATGAAAATGCAAAAGGGCAAGAATAATCAAGGCACTCTTGAAGAACAGCAACAAAGCTGGAGGACCAATACTATCAGACACCAAGAACCTTTATAAAACTATAGTAATTAAAATAATGTGATATTGACCCAAGGATAGATACACTTGGTCAGTGTAACCAAAGGGTTAAGCCATAAATAGGCTTACACATATACAGTCTCCTGGCTTATGACAGTGACATTGTAATACATTGAGCAAAGGATAATCTTTTAAAAAAATGGTGTTGGATCAACTGAATATCCACAGGGAAAAAAATTAAATCTTGACTTCTATTTCACCCCATCCACAAAATCAATTCCAGATGGATAGAAGATGAAAATATGAGTGGTATAAGAATAAAGCTTTTAGAAGAACATCCTCATGAGTATAGGCAAATATTTCTTGAACATAGTAAAAAAAGCAATACTCATAAAGGACAAAAATTAACAAATTACACCACATTAATAATATGAATTTCTTTGTATCAAAAGATACCGTTAAGAGAATGAAAAAACAAGCTATGGAGTGGCACTGTATTATTTGTAATACATATATCCAGCAAGAGATTCATGTGCATAATAGATAGAATATATATATATATACATATATACATTCTATGTAATAGATGTATATCTCTTCTATATATATTCATATTCTGTATATATATATTCATAGTATATATTCTATACACATATTATGTATTTTATGTGTATTTGTATATTATATATAATAACATTAATTATAATAAGAGAAAACCAATAGAAAGAAGCATAAAAGACTTCAACAGATTCTTACAGAAGAAAGTATCCATATGGCAAATAAACATATGAAAAGATGCTCAACTTCATTAGTCATCAGGGAAATGTAAAAATGAAACCACAATGCATTACTTCAACACACACACCAGAATGAAAAAAGTGGAAAAAGGCAAAAGATATCAAATGTTAGTGGGACAATCATATCGCCTGTGCAGTGCTGGTTGGATTGTAAATTGGTAAAGCACTTTGGAAAACTGTGTGGCAATATCTACTAAATCAAAACATATGCAGAATCTATGACTGAATAGTTTCACTTTTGGGCAAATGCCCAACAGAAATGAAAGCAGGTGTTCACTCTGAACTTGTATGAAGATGTTCATAGAAGTAATGCTTGTAAAAGCTCAGTATTAGAAACATCGAGAGTGTCCATCAAGAGCTGGGTGACCTGAAGGGGAGTCATGGTCCCAATAAGGGTCCTACAGCAGAAACTGGCAGAGACCCTTTGTTACTGGACCCTCAGGTTCTGAGCGTCTGGAGGAGCGAAGTCATAGGTTGTCCAAAGAGATGCCTGAAGAGGATAGTTTATCACAGAGCGGGCACTTCATCTCCTCCCTGACTCCCATTCCGTGATGCCAAGTGAGCCTGCATAGGAAGGACACATAAATCCTCTATTGCCTGAACTTCAATATAAAAAGCCCGAGAAAACACTTCAGTGACTATTTCTTTGGGATATTTTAGAATAAACTTTAAAAAAAATTCCCTGCTTCCCTCCTGTTTTTTCTTTAAATTGTGATAAAATACATATACATAATATTTATCATCTTAAACATTTTTAAATGTACAGTTCAGTGGCATTAAATACATCCACGTAACCACCACCACAAATCTTTTCATCTTGCTGTACTCGTGTGACCCAAGGATTCTGCTTTCTGCCTCCTGAAGTCTGAATTCAGTCCCTTGAAGAAGATGATGTGCGTGAAAGTTGGCCTTTGCATCCTGTGTCTTGGCGTTATGGAAACACAGCCTTTCCCTTACTTTTCAGAGGTCAAGAAGTACGCAGCAGCTTTAAGTACAGGCCTGAATTTTCCTTCAGCTCCTATCCAACTTGACTGCTTTGTTGGACTGGATGTTGCTGACCAGCCTCCTCTCAGCTTTGTCATTCCTTGGCTCTCGTTCTGTTTTCTTTTCTACTTCTCTGTCTGCTCCTCTGCCTCATCCTGTCCCCAAATGTCACTAGGTATGTGCCTTTGGCCTTGCTTTCTGACACTTGGAAGTATCAGAACCTCTGTGGCCTGTGGCACCGGGAACCCTAGGAAAGCAGAGTGGAGGCGGGGAGTCAGAAGCCTCTTGACCTGGAGCGTGTGCTTGGTGGCCAGGTGCCTGTTGTGGTGGAGTGAGGGGGAAAGCCAGGATGAGCGGCTCAGATGCTCCTGCTTGGGCAACGGGATTGTGCCACCACCTGTGAGAGAAAGCAGAAGGAAGGGTCGGCTTGTGGGGGAAAACAACAGCTTCAGAGTCCGAATTGTTGAGTTTGAGCTTCCTGCAGGACATTCAGGCAGCACATGCTGCCGTCCTGTCGCCCACATCTTCCCCAGTTCCAGCCCCTGCTGCCAGGGCACTTATCACCACTCACCTGGCCCAGCCGTACAGCCTCGGACAGGCCTCTACATCTCCTGGTTTCCACTTTCCACTCCAAATGAGATTGGATTACATTTTCCACGGCAGGACCATGATCTTACTCCATGCTATGATATTCACACATTTCACAGTGTACACTGCCACACAGTCACATCACAGGCCATGTGCCACATGGCATACTCTACCACATAATCACATCATATACTATGATTACATGTTACATGTCAAATAGTACACACCATCACACCACATTGTCACATATCACATGGTACCCACTAGCATACCATATTGTCACATGTCACACAGTATACACCATCACAACACATCATCACATGTCACACATCACATGGTGCACACCATCACACCACATTGTCACATATCACACATCACATGGTGCAACACTACTGCACAAGCATATTCCGTGCTGTCATATAGCACACTTCACATAAGATACACTATTATATAATTGTGTCACATATAAAAACTACACTCACTCAATAACCTTAAAGGACATTGTCCACCTTCCTATACTAAGTGTAAATTTCCTACCTTGGAATTCCCCATAAGTTAGAGTGGTTTTGGTTGGAAAATACAAATCCTGACTTAAAATGTCTTCAGCAAAAAGGATACTTGATGTTTTTTATACCCACTTAGGCAGATAACATTAATTCCAGTTTAGAGAATTGGAAACTGAGACCCCAAGACCTTAACTGACCTGCACAGCACAGAACAGCTAATAATTGTCAGAGTCAAGACTTTTCACTCTACCTTCTCTGTCCTCAAAGCCCCCTCTTGATGCCCTCCTCCTACTGCCTCACTTGAGTTTGCCTTTGCCTTCTCCGTTCCTGTCCTGAAGGGTTAGGGTGGAGGAGATCCTGCTCAATGCCAGGACCAGCACTTTTCCTCTTTGAGCCAATGAATCCTAAAGTCCTTCTGGAGCATCTGCTGTGTCCCAGCACAGTGGAAAACATTAGAAGTTACCAGGCCTAGTTCTTGCCCTCAAGGAGCACCCAGCTTGGTAGAAGGCAGAAGGCATGAAAGCTCAGGTAAGCTTACAGACCAATGGAGGAACAAGTCTGTTACTGTGTAGAGTGGCAGAGAAGCTGATTGCCCTGCAGAGGCCTGGGCTTTGTATGGGAAGGATTTTCAAAAAGCAAGCCAGGGGAGCATTCTTGGTGGAAGTAACAGCATGAACAGGATGCAGCAGCAGGAATTCATTGAGAAATCAGCTGCTATTAAACGAGAACCCCTATCCAGCCATGTTTTCTGTGCACCCTCCATCTCTCCTTCCTGCTCAGTTTTGAGGAAGGAGGAGAGTATGGCTCATACTGCTTCCACCCTGCCTGCCTACACCCTCCCTTCCCAGGATTTGCCTCTGTCTACTTTCTATTTTCTCCACAGTCACATTCTCTTCTTCTCCATTGACTCCTTCCCAACTGCATGTAACCATCCATAAGACTCTCCCATCTCAAAAAGAAATGCTGCCACAAACACATCTGCTTCCATCTCTCTCTTCCCTTCACCCATGCACTGTGTTCCATTTCCACCCTTACTTCCCAGTCACTGCGACCTGGATCTCATTCCCATTATGCCTCTTCATATTTGCACCAGGACCCCCAAAGGCTTCCTTGCTGCTAAACGCAATGGCTAATTCCACTTGCTTATGGAGCAAGTCCTGGATCTAGCAGCCCCATTTGGCGCTGGTCCTGCTGCCCCTGGGGGCTTCTTTCCTGGCTTCTCTGACTCATCCTGATGTCATTTGGAAGGTCCTCTTTCTCTGCTCCCCCCACCCTGGTCTCCTTAAATGCTGGTATTCTTCGTCGTGCCCACCGGGACCCCCCTATACTGTCACTGCACACTCTGTCTCAATGATCAGCACCTCCTGCCTGGACCTCAATTGCTATGAGTCTGGATTTATGTCACTGGGACAGAGCATCCCAATGGACATATCATGTGGATGTCCCCAACACCTTCAAATTTAACATGTTCAAAACCAAACTCATCATCTCTTTCCCCTATCCCATGTCTGCCCCTCCACCTATTTGTCCTACATCCACAAACAACACTACTACCCGCCCAGAATCAGAATCCTGGGCCCCACCATCAATACCTCCCTACCTAACTCTCACCTCCAACGGCCAATTAATGACCACATCTCGTGAATTCTAAATGTCAAGCACACATCTCTCCAACCATGCTCACTGTCCCTCCTGCCACCACGCTGGGAAGCCCACCATCATCTTTCTCACCTGGGTAAGGCACAGCCTCCCGACAGATGTCCCACTTCCAGTCCTCCTCCTTTAGGGGTTGGTCTTAGCACTGTAGCCCAAACCAACTCACTAAAATCCAAATGTGCTCATGTCACCACCTTGCTTAAAATCTTTCAATGGCCCAGAGGCTGTTGCTTGTCATTCTGGGTGATCTGCTCCTCTCTCCTATGTCATCTATGACCGTTTTCCCTTTACACTCTTACCCTATCCATGCGGATATTCTCTCATTTCCTAGAACGTGTCATTCTCTGTTTTGCCTCTGAGTCTGCCCACCTTACCTGCAACACTCCTAATGCTGCTTCCCAGATGCTTCCCGTGGTTTCTGAGACTGGGGCGGGTGCCTTCTTATCTTCTCTATGACATCTTCTGCTTCCCTTTCATAGCACATATCTCATTCTTGGTTACCTGTCTGATTCTGACAGACTGAGAACTCCATGAGGACATAAACTGTGACTAACTTTTCAATTGCTGAGTCCGTTAGGTCTAGCTCTGTGCTTGGCACACTGCAGACATTCAATTTTCTGTTAACCAAAGAAAAAATTTGTGTAAGGTTCCCTGACAGATTCCCTTTCTTTCTAGGTGTGCTTATGGAAAAAGGGAATCAAAGATGGTGAATTGCCAGAACAACAAGAAGGTGCAGTAAGAGAAAAATATTAACATGAGAAAATACATGGGCTTGGCGTTCCAGCGTTCTGGACAGTTTCAATGTAGTGTCACAGACTTGCAGAATGTAGAAGCTGAAAGGCCATCAGAGACCACCATGGCCCAACACCCTCATTTTATAGGTGCAGAAATCGATGTGTAACTTGTCTAAATCTGCAGTGGAACCCAACTAGAGCCGCAGTCTGGGTGCCTGGTGATGCCTATACATAATGAAGCTCTGGTCCAAAGACATAAATTTGGACTCATCGTAATCAAGGTCCAGGCAGGAGTTGGTGATCACTGAGACAGAGTGTGCAGTGACAGCCTCCCAAGGTCTCCTGACTCTTCCTGCAGCTCTAATTAGCACCAGGCTCCAGTTCCAGACAGGAAGTTGGTCTGGGCGTTTGGCAACCACACCTGCGCTGTCTTTCCCACAGCCTCCACCACTGACTGCCTCTCATTTTCCTCTACGGACCTGCCTCCGGAACTCAGAGTACCTACAAGTCTGTCTTACTCTGAAGCAACCCTCATACAACCCAGGTGAAGTAAATTAAACTCCCTCCCGTTTTCTGTCACCCTTCACCATAAAGACAACATGCTCATCTATCAGACTTGAGTCTCCTGTGTTTATGTGCCAGAGGCTAACACTAAAATCCTTCCTCCCCTAATCTGATGCTGCTGCCAGATTTAAACAAAATAATAATAATGTTCTTTCCTGGTGTCTGTTTGCCATTATCAGAGTTCTTCCATAAAATGTCCGTGTGGACACATTGCTCTCCTGGCACTATTCAAAGCAAGAGAGCAAATAGTCAATGCTGCTCTCAGAAGAGAAATTCTAGAACTCACATGACAATTAGCCAACTAGAAGCCAGATGTACACAGGCAACGTCAGCTCAGAGCTGAGCCAGTACTGGGAGGTTTTGATTGACCTTATAAGCAGACACTAAGTTCTGGAGAGTAGGTAAAGAAAGGAAGAGAAATCCTGCTTCTACCCCTGGCAGTGAGGGATGGAGTCAGTTATTTCAGTCCACCTCTTATGAGCGGCAGACAGGAGAGCCTTTACCTAGAAGATAGATGCAGCTTGTCTGTGGGGTGGGGGCTGGGCGAGGTGGAGGACGGGAGAGAGGGCAGAGATACTGGGAGGCACGTTTATAAGAGAACTGAGAACTCAGACCTTGACTTACGATTCCACTTCCCATTCCAGGAGTGTAGCAGGTAGCAGGAGTGGAGAGAGGTATACACGCTGTAGCTTCAGTGACACCCAGGAAAAATACTCATGTGCAAATAGCAGCAGTGCAGTGCAGAGTGTAGGGTCAGAAGCTGCAAACCCGTTACCTTGCCGTGGTCTGCCACCACATTGCTTCTGCTGTCCACTGTGAAGTGGTGCAGACCACGGGGCAGTAAACTGCCATCTGCAGGCCAAGTCTGGCCTGTAGCCTGTTTTTGTATGGCTGGAGAGCTAAGCATTTAAAGGCAAGTTCAGCTGAAAAAAAATAAGTGACAAAGACCATGTGTGGTCCCAAAGCCTTAAACATTTACTTTCTGGCCCTTTACAGGAGGAGCCTGCTGATCCAGGCATAGAGGACCATGCTATCTGGACGGCTCAGAAGAGTGTTACATTGAGGGTATTTCCATTTATGGAATTGGCTTCATGTCCTCCACACACGTTCCCTCAAGGCCCAGGAAGCACCAGCCCCTCATCTCTGAGGTTGCCAAGGCAGCCCCGCTCCATTGGAATCTACTGCCCACCATTGCCTGTTAGGAGTTTGGCCTTGTCAATACTGTACATACTCAGGGGTATTTTTTTAATTAGACAGGACTTTTCAACTGAAAGACTAATATACGCACATGACTTTAAAAAAATAAAGCTATACAATAAAAAGAGGCATCCTTCCATCCAAGACAAGCAGTTTAAGATTGAGAGTATCTTATGTAACCTTAGTGTGTGTGTGTGTGTGTGTGTGTGTATGGGAACAAGTTATACCACTGCTCTGGCTCTAACTTCCCAGCTGTTTGATTTTTAACCTTAATGATATAGTGAAATGATCTTTCTACATTAGCAAATATAAATCTGGCTCTTTTTGATACCAGTATAGTATTCCTTCGACTGAATGTACATTTGAATCCACTATTCCCTTAGTAATACAAGTTAAGTTGCCTCTAGTGTTTGTCTAAAAAACAGTTCTGAGTTTCTAATCCTCGTACCAATACCTTTGTACAAATGACTGGGTATAACTGGAGGATAAATTCCTAGAGTGGAATGGCTGAGGTAAAGGGAAAGTGATTAGATTTTGATACATACTGAGAAATAGCCCTCCAAAAAAGTTGTATCAGTTAATGCCTTTACCAACAGTAAATAAGAGGTCCTCTTAATAACAGTAAATAAGAGATTCCCCAACATCTTTCTGAACATTGAGCTCTATCATTACCAATTTAATTGGTGAAAATGACATTCCAATGTCATCATCGTGTACCATTATGTTAACTATCACTTTGTATATTTATTTTTATGGGTCTTCCAGTGCATGCTTTTGCTCATTGAGATGCTGGAGTTTCTTATACCTTCCACACCTCATTATATACACACTTCAGAATCCAGGGACTTTGTCCTGTTTGCCTACTGTATCCCAAGAGCCAAGCCTAGACCTGTGCCTGACATAATAGGAAGATAATATGTATCTGCTAAAGGAAGGAACAATTTAAAAAATCATTATATATGAAGGAAAGTATGTCCTTTGACTGTTAATATCTGTTGCAAATCTGTTGTATTTTTTACTGTGTTGTACTTCCTTGGTTTCTGTGATTCTTTTTTCCAATGTAAAAAGTTCATGAAACTTTTTCATGATTAAGGATATCTTTTTTTAGATTCATTGAAAATACATCTTTCTATAAGTTATGTGGAAGGGCTCCAAATTAATTTTTTCTACCTTGGTGTGGTTTTAAGAACTTTTAAATGGGCCTTTTCCTAGATTGCCTTCTGTATGCGGTTGGTCCATTAAATCCCACTTATAAGCGCATTATGCCTTTGTCACAGGAAATGGTGATCATTCTGGAATGTGGGTTGGTATAGAGAGAGAAGATCCCACCAGAGAGCCAAATGTGCAGGAAGAGGAAGTTAGGAATTCCAAGGATGACTTTTGCTTATTTCACAATCATTCTGGGCCTGGGTTAATTGGGATATCTTGCTTTTGATGTATGTGCAATTTTATTTTGGATTTTTCTCATGTAATACAGAGATGTCAATGCAGAGTCTCTCTGCTTCTTGAGATCTAGGGGGAATCAGACAGTCTGAAGTCCACCCAAACATTTTTGAGAATTCTTAGAAGTCTTAAATTCTCCTGCTTCTTCTGCCTCTTCAACTCCAGCTTATTCACCATTTTTATGTGATGCCTCATGTAAACCCAAGTGGCAATGCAAATCCTTCTTCACTGTCACCACCCAATTGCCAACAGAAATACTCATGCCAAATCTTTGTGGGTTCAGTGGAATTTACTGGAGACATTTTGGGGAAAATATTCTGCCATGATGCTGGCACCATCTTTCACCTTATCCTAATCCTCTGTCTGTGCTCCTCACTCTCCCCACTGGATTTGTCTAAGAGCTTCCAATCTGTCTCCCTCTATTTAGACAAGTAGCACACTCTCACCCTGAAATTTTGCCTAGCAGAAAAGGGAGAGAGTATGTCACCTTTAACTCTATATAGAGTTTTTCCATCCAAGACAGTTTTGTATTCAAATGGAAATCTGATGTCAACTGTTCAGATTATAAAATAGTCTCTATTTTGTTGCATTTACATTACATTTTAACAGGTCCATTACTGCTTTCTCCCATCCCACTCTAAGCACTACCACACACAGCCATCCACATGCACACACTTTTCTCCTTGCTTCTCCTTATCCATTATAAAGCAGCTTAACAACCAATACGAAAGCCATGTGAATTAAAAATGACTGATAGTCTTTGGGGCATGGCTGATTTTTTTGCTGGCTCATTGCAGTGCAATAGACTGCCCAAATGGGTCCAGATCTGATGCAGAAATTAGGTCTGTTCATCTAGTGCTGCAGACATGCAGTGGACTTAGTGGTCCTTTAACAACTTGAGATCCTAGGAGAATGTCCAGAATGGTAGATAAAAGGCAATGGGTAAAAGGGGATAGTCTAATACTTCTTCTGGCACCAGAGGAGACTATGTAGACTCAGCCACACAATGTGCAGACAGGTGGGCAGGAGCTAATAGCAGAGAATCCAGCAGCTAATCACACATGGTGGATTCATCTGGAGTTCTCAATTGTAGGTACTTGGATACCCACATAGACTGCCAGTTGGGGAACATCAGTGAGTTCAGTCAGCAGGGAGCAAACTCTTGCTCTGTTTCAATGTGCAGAACTGTTGTCCCTGAAAACAGGGTGAAGGAGGCTGATAAAATGAGTAGGGTGTGTAGCAGTCTACTAAAACTGAAAATGGGAGAAAACACAAAAGGAAGGTAAAAGGGATACCAAATCTCTGGAAGATGGGTCAGCAAATTAGTTCCCATGGGCCAATCCAACCCACCACCTATTTTTATAAATAAAGTTATATTGAAACACAGCTACACATATTCATTTGCAGATTGTCTGTGTCTTCTTTCCTGCTCTAACAGCAGAATTGAGTAGTTGAAAAACCTAAAATACAGTAGCCTAAAAATAAAAGTAGGTGAGACCCTAAAATATTTGCTTTCTGGCCCTTTATAGAAAAACTTTACCCTTGATTTAGAGTGTGTTTTTGAGAGCAGAGAGTTTTGTCCATCTTTTCTACATCTCTTTTCTCAGCATCCACAATAGTGCCTGGCACACATCAGGTACTCAGTCAGTATTCGCTAAAGGAATGAATAAACAGGTAAATAAATGAATCTCTGAATGTTAGGAACTTTGTACTTTTCAAACTCCTTTCTCCAAAGAATGGGACTAGTCATGGACACCACAGTGAGGTCCCTCTCAGCTGTGGAGAGAGTTTACAGAGAACATACCAGCACCTGCAGATCCTCCTGCAGGCAAAGGGAGGTTCTGACGTCCCTAACTGCTTCTGCAGCAGCAGGAATGTCCCATGTGTCTATTTCTAGAAGTTAAGCCTAATTTTAAATCTGCAGAATTAGCTAAGCACCCTGATCATTTTCACTAATGAATTCCAGTGGTTAATTATGCTTAGTCTCCTGGTGGTTTTCTTCTCCCTCCAGCAGGGCCCTCTGTGCTAGTTCTGCTCAGAGGGCACAAAATGATACCTACTGGCTGTGTTGCTTCAAAAAAGCTTTGGGTTCACTACGAGTTTCTTTGCCTTTCCTTACTGATCCACCTTGTTTTCACTGATAATTAAGAGCTGATAGGGAAAAAAAAATAGCAACCAAGCAGTCAGGTTCAATTTTCAGTTTTTCATTTCCTGCAGCTGTCTTTTCAGATCTTCACTCAACCAATTGAGTGAAGGTTGGTGTTAAGTGATCACCCCTCCCCAACCACCACAATTTCTAAAGAAGTAAAATAAAGGCCTCATTTGTAGGATCAGAACTTGGCAAAGGTATCAAACCCTGCCTAAGGCACCAAAACGGCTAAGCAAGGGGCACGTGTTCTGAGGCCTCCTGAGTGACCATGTGTCAAAGGGCCCTGGGATCCCTTCCTTGGTCATTTCCCTCAGATTTTTCTTTCTTAAGGAACAAGGGAGGTTATGCTATGATTGACAAGTCCTCAAACCCTGTAAATGTGGTCACCTCTTGTCTTAGTTTGTTCAGGCTGTTAGAAAACGAACATCAGAGACTGATAAAATGGGGGGCTTAAACAACGGAGATTTATTTTCTACTGTCTTGGTGGCTGAGAAGTTCAAGATCAAGGTACCAGTAGATTCGGTGAGTGGTGGACCCCCCTCCTGGTTTGTAGATGGCTTCAAATGGCAAAGAGAGAGATCATCTCTCTTGTGCCTCTTATAAGGGTGCTGACCCTATTCATGAAGGTATTACCTTCCTGATCTAATCACCCCCCCAAAGGATCTGCCTCCAGATCACTTCATCCTTCAACATACAGATTTTGGGAAGACACAAGCATTCAGTCCACAGAAGCATTATGAGCCATTAAAGCCCTAACAATAGTAAATAAAACACAGGTTTTTCAGCTTTTCTGTCACTCTGATTGGCTTACATCTAAGGTTTTCAATGAAAAGATCTTGGATGCTGGTTCCAATCATCACAGCGACTCTCCTCACTTCTGCCCTCAATGTGCACTATTTGCAGTCTCTGCTATCATGGAAAATTAGGCACTGTAGTTATCAGAAACCAAGTGTAAAATTGGAGGAAAAAAAGGACGTTCATGGGAGTGGGCAAGAGATGAGCAATCCAACCCTCTGTTTCTGTGAATCTGTACATCCATTTGACAATTTAATTTCAGCACATTGAAATCTGGAGTGATAGGAAATTGAGCAACCTGTTGTGGCTTTCCCCGAATCATGTGGAAGGCATCCAAAGAGTCAGTGTGCTTTTTCCCTCCAAAAGAATTAGATGAGAAAGTGTTAAGAGTTGTTCAATTAAAATAGGACTTGATAACATCCTGGAGGAGTTTCTGTAGCTGTCCCATCCCTCAGTTTACCTCTCTCGGATGATATGTATGAATTAGCAGGACCTTTAGATATTCGGTAGCTAAGCCTCTGAGCCCCTTTTTACACATTTTGCACAGGAGTGATGAATAGCACCACTGTAAAGTACTGCAGCAACACTGATAAGAATAGTTTGAAGAGTAAAATCCCCTTTTGTGGTAAAGGTATGTTTGAGATATGTGTCGATATATGCCCAGTGAATTTTATCTTCTGAAGTATACAACACCGTCCCCTAGCACAGTGCCTGGCACATAGCAGAGGCTTAATAATTGCTTTTTTATTATTGAGACATTGTCAAAAGGGAGCTAGAATAGCCCTTAAACTTTTTCAAAGAGAAATGTCACCATCGATGTCCACTGTAAATCCTTCACAAACTGCACAGTAGACATTTCCTATCATCACTACTAATTTCCCTGCATGCAAAACTCTCCTGCTCTGTTGTACAAATGAGTTGGTTATTCATCTGACTCTATAAGTCATTCATTTATTCTCTCAGTTATTGACTTTTATTCAACACACACTTAAGAAATTCCTATTAGTGTTAGTCTCTGAAGACCCACAGATAGAGCACATTCATGAAAGGGGTGAGCTATGTATAGACAAGTTAAATAGATAATTGGGTAGAGAGAATTGAATTTAAAACATATAGAATGCATCACTATTTTATGTAAATCAGTCATATTAAAGTAGATATATTCACCTAGCTCTCTGTATTCTATAATATTGAATGGTTACCATGTTTCAGGTACTGAACTATTACTCTAATACATTATTTAATTTAATCCTTACAACACCTTAGACATAATAATCATATCCCCATTTTACAACTGAAGAAAAAGGGAAGGGAATAAAAGAGATAAGGAAAAGGATGGCCCAGAGGGGGCAGGATGAAGGGAGTGCAAAGAGGAAGGTGGGCAGGAGGTACAGGGAGAAGAGAGGGGGACATGGGCACCTCAGAAGACCTCACTGCTGAAATGACACAAACCCATGGCTGTGTTTTCTAACACAAGTACAAACATTTTCTGCATTATGTTCAAAGAAAATGTAAAAAACCTTTTCAATTTATTTTCTGTCCAGGGGTATATTTATTCTCTTTTACATGGAATGTGCTGTTCTTAGCAGCAAACTAATAATAGTGTAGTAACCTAGAATATTGACCGGCATGCTAGAGCAAAAACTCTTTAGAAATTGATTTTTAAGATAACTTGCTTTCCTTAGACATCATGTAACATTTTATTCAGGATTTAAAATATATAATTTGGAACAGAGATGTAAAATCACTTCATAACAACATCCAGTCTTCTCTGAACAAATCTTGGGAAAACTGTTCTACAGTTCGTCATTTCCATGAGGAGCAGGATGGGATGGAAAGGACTTTGACTGCAAGGAGAGGGATTTTATGTGGGATGTTTGGGGGAGATTCTCAGCCAGAAGATGAAAGATCACCTATGAAACAATTTGGGATGGGAAGGGCTTTCAGGGTCCAAATCTGTGCTCCTAATTTTATAGGAAAAGGAAACTGAGGTCCAGAGGAGTTAAGTCATGTTAGCACTCCACTCAGGAGGGTTCCCAAGATTGTTACATACCAGGTCACCTTTGATGGTGCTGATTTGAATGAAGCTCCTTCAGGAGACAAGAGGAGTGATTAGAAGGGGCCTTGAGGGTCCTTCATCCACATGGGTGCCTTTGAGATTTCTTTTGGGAATTCATCTTTTTATCCTTCCTCAGCTAGCTTTTGATGGTGACCAAGAAGAGGGATACAAGGAAGGAGAGGAAAAAAAAGAAGGGGAAAGAAGAAAATTAAAAATAGAGAGAGAGGGAATAACTAGAATTGATTACATGACTGAGCCCTTATTATGTGTAGAGTACCTGATGAAGACTTTATAAAGATCACCTCACTTAAGCCTTTCAACTACAAGTGAGGTAGACATGATGGTTGCCATTCTACTAATGAGGAAACCAAGACACAGCGAGGTTAAGAAACTGAACTAAGGTCACACAGCTGGTAAGTGGCAGAGTTGGTGGACCCAGGCAGTCTGGGCCCAGGGCTCAAATAGGAAAAAGTGTAAGATGGCCAACAAACTGAACAACCTAGAATAAATAGAAAAATTCTTAGAAACATACAATCTACCAAGATTGAATCAGGAAGAACTAAGAAATCTGAATAGACCAATTAGTAGTAAAGATAATGAATATGTAATAAAAAATCTCCCAACATAGAAAACCCAGGACCAGATGGCTTCACTTGTGAATTTTACCAAACATTTAAAGAAAAATTAACACCAATCCTTCACAAACTCTTCCAAAGAATTGAAGAGGGAATACTCCAAAATTCATTTGATAAGGCCAGCATTATCCTGATACCAAAGTAAGATAAGAACACTATTAGAAAAAAACTATCTCTGATGAACACAGATGCCTGACTTCAGTAGCACATTAAATACATCATTCACCATGATCAAACTGGGATTTACTCCTGGGATACAAGGATAGCTCAATATCCATAAATTGATCAGTGTAATACATCACATTAATAGAATTTAAAAAAATAATCATATGACCATCTTAATAGACTCATAAAAAGCATCTGACAAAATTCAACATTCATTCATGATAAAACACTTAACAAATTAGGCAAAGAAAGAATATATCTCAACCAAATAAAAGCCACATGGGACAAGCCCACAGGCAGCATTATACTTAATGGTGAGTTTTCCACTTCTGAGAATATATGAAAAAGAAATGAAAGCATTAAATCAAAAAGATACCTGCACCCTCATCTTCATAGCAGCATTGTTTACAATAGCCAAGATGTGGAAATAACCTAAGTGTCCATTCATTCATGAACGAATGGATAAAGAAGTTGTGCTACATATACAATGGAAATTCTATTAAATTCAGTCATTAAAAATGAGGAAATCTTACCATTTGTGACACCATGAATGAAACTTGAAGTTATTACACTATGTGAAACAAGACAAAGACAAATACTGTATGATATCATTTTTATGTGGAATCTAAAAACACAAAAAAGCCAACAAAAAGACACCCAAGAAAAAAACCTAATCACCAAACTCATAGATAAAGAGCCCAGATTTGTGGTTACCAGAGGTATGGAGTGCAGAGAGGGAGAAACTGGTCAAAAGGAACAAACTCCTAGTTATAAGATAAATAAGTACTAGGCATGTATATACAGCATGATGATTATAGCTAAGAGTGCTGTACAATGTATAGGAAAGTTGTTAAGAGACTGGATCCTAAGAGCTCTCATAACAGTGAGAAAAAACTTTTTCTTTTTATTGTGTCTATATGAGATGATGAATGGATGTGAACTAAACATAGTATGGTGATCATTTCACAGTATGTGTAAGTCAAACTGCCATGCTGTACACCTTAAACCTATGCAGTGATGAGTCAATTATTCCTATAAAACTGAAAAAAAGGAGTAAAAGAAGGGGAGAGGAGATACAGGAAGGAGACAGAGAGGGAAGAGAGAAGGGAGGAGAGACAGAAATAGGAAAAGGTTAAGATAGAAATGTTGTAGAAACAAAGAAACCACACAAGAGAGTCCTGTGGGGTTGAAGTTTAAGAGAAGAGTGACTGGTCCATAATCCATCCTGTGAATTTCCAAGATCACTGTGATTTCTAGTTGGAAGACTCTCAATTTCTTGGTGAAATTACAGGCTCATCTCTTCATTGCAGCTGGCATTAGGCATATGTCTAAAAGCTTCCTCCAAAAAGCAAGTACTTAATGTGTAAATTTAAATCCCTGCCTTGCTCTCAATTCAAGTTTTTCAAACCACTGAACATTCAGTTTTGACAAGGTCATTCTGCAGCTCTACTTGAAAGCAGCACTATCTCATTGAAACACATTCAAAAGGATAATAGAGAAGGCAAACCTTCTTATGAGGATTTTAATTTAAGCTAGGTTTTAATTTGGATGGCAATTTGCTATTTCAATTAATAAAATTTTTAAAAATCATTCTATCATTTATCATTAAGGCTTTGTACATACTGTCTAATCTCTGAGTGTCCTTTACTCCTATTTCTGGACTTTGCTTGTTTATCTGTCCTTAAAGAAATTTTCCATGCAACCTGATCTCTTCAGACATAATGTATACAAAGATCATGAGAGTTATACACACATGAATCATCAATGAGTTATACATTAGATGACTCCCTTACAAAGTTAACCAATTGTAAATGTTGATAGTCTTTATCAACTGTGTGATGAGAATGGTGGGGGCAGGGTACTCACATAAACACAGATAAAAACTATAGTTTATCAACAGTCTGAGAAACCTAGGGCTGATAGATTTGAAGATGAGCAGCAGAAAGTAGTTAAGTGAACATAGATTGCATTTTTTAATGTCCTATCAAAAAGGGATTATTTTATGAATGACTTGCATGAAACCACCCAGATTATGCCGTGAGCAGATTCCCAGATGGCCAGGCATATAGACTTTATCTTGGTGTCCCCTCAGGGCTGTGTAATATACAACATGGACAACTGTGATGGCAATCCTGGATAAGCACCTACTAGGTGCCAGACACTCATATAACTCATTTCTAATCTTCATAATAACCTATAAGATAGAAATAACTTAGTCAAACATACACAGTGGCAAATCTAGGACTTGAACAAAGTTTGTCTCATTACTAAACCCATGCTGTTTTTGTATATGGCAATGGCCACCATTCTGCAAGGGCTTACTATGGGCCAGGAGCTCCTCTAATGGCTTTACAGCCACTGTCTCACAGAGTCTTACAACAGCATTTGGGGGGAGGAGGTACCAGTCAGGGCTCAGTCAGAGAAGGAAAGCTGCTGGAGATTCCCTTACGACACAGATTTGAGCTGACCCCGAGTGGGAGCTGGCTAACCATTCTCTCTAGCTTTTGCACGTTATCTCTGTATCCACTGTTGGAGCTTGAAGTCCAGAGGGCAGACCATGAGGAAGGGAAGTTGGCTGTAAATTAAGCATGAGCAAGACCTCATTGGAACCCAGAAGGATGAGCTGGAGCCTTGTGGCACCTGCAAGGACTGACTGGAATCACTATTAGTTCTTATTTCCTTTGATTGATCCTGTTGGTGTCCTGCAGTAGCTGAGGGCCTTTGTCATGGAGCTAAACACCCATATCTGGCCAGGAGTCAGAGAACCTGATGGAGGGTCCAGCAAAGAAGGGGCAGCTGCAGGGCTGGCTGTGCCCCGTGCCACCGTGGTGAGCCAGCAAGAGACCTAGGGCATGTGTGAGCACAGCATGACTGGTATTTCCCTTCCACCTTCACCCTCCATATGTCCTACGGGGATGGCCTCTTGTCACCCACTCTAACTGGAAGCACACAGGAAAGGAAGGGGATGCTGGGACATGTAGGTCTCTGTAGCCAAATCAGCACATTACAAAGCCACTGCAAAGGTTTATTATTATTTTCTTTATTTAGCAGATGAGAAAATTGAGGCACAAGATGGGTTTGCAACACGTCCAAGGTCACAGAGTTAGCATATCACTTGGCACTGGACACTGGAGTAGCATTGTCGGCACAGAGAGATGGCCTCCTGTGACTTTGGGACTGTCCAGGAGGCCTGAGTGGGCTGGAAGTTGCCGAGGGACAGCCTGCTTGCTGGCAGAGGAAGGAGGACAGGGAGCATGAGGACGTGATGACCCGAGGCCACAGAGGCACCCCGTCGCCTCTGAAGATGTAGAGTACAGAACTGGCACCTAGGGCGAGTCAGGGTGGAGCCACTGACACCAAAGAACGTCCCCGTCTGGATGCCACAAGCCTCTAGCTGAAGCTACTGTGCTAAATAAGAGTCTCTAAACTGAGATGGCTCCCTAGGAGACATAGGAGAGGGAGGGAAGATTCAGAATAGACAGGATATTTACCCAAAAGGGACCCACTGAACCTAAAAGTTACTGTGTTTAATCCAAAAGTGACCAAATGACAAGGGTACAGTTTTTTCTTGCCATTAGCACAAATAGGGATTTGAAACAACCTAACATTTTATTGTAGAAGAGTGAACACAAGTCTCTTTTTGCACCACCACACTGTGCAGTCCTTGTCTGACAAAGGAATGTCTGCTCCAGGAATGCTTCAGAGCAGGGGCTGTGCATAAGATGGATTCATTTTCTCAGTACCTCCCACCCCACCCTTTACTAACTGTAGGAGCTTGGATAAGTCATTTATTCATTCATTCTGTGCCTTGGTTTCTTGGTTAAGAAAATAAGGGTTAAAAACAGCACCTCGCTTGTCCCCATGAGACTCCGGTGAGCTAATGGGTACGGCACGTGGCCGTATCAGGGAAGGTGGCTGCATCATCTGACTGTGGGTGGCACACTCACACGGGGTCCATAGGAGCTCCCCAAAGTGGCAGTCCCAATGTAGTGGCTGGCACACAGCCTCCATGTTGGTATGGTTATTTGGGGTGTCATCACCGAGTTTGTGTTTCACCCCCTCCTCTGCAGTTCTCCCTGTCATGTCTCTCTTCTTCTAGTCCAGCTGAAGGGCTTGTGAGCACCTGTGGGGTCCCAAGAGCCCTACTCTTTGCCAATCTGTCTCACCCACGAAGCCCTGAGCTCCTTGAAAGCAAAGACTGTAGTTCTCATTCATCCATCCCCTGGTTAAATATTATTCAGGGAACTTATGCCCATGGCTGAGTGAACACAGCTGTTACATGAGGAGTGGGCATAAGAGGCCAGGACTTCTGACATTAGATCTAGTGACCTTATAACACATTTCTGAGTTTCGAAAACGATAAGAAAAGTGGGTGCTGAGACCAGGCAGTCAGCTGAGAGAAGAGCCAAGACAGGTACTGTACAGGGACCCTTGAACAATGTGGCAGTTAGAACTGACCTCCCGGCAGTTGAAAATCTCTGAAGAACCTTTGACCTCCGTAAAACATAACTACTAATAGCCTACTCTTGACTGGAAGCCTTACTGACAACATCAACAGACTATTAACACATATTTTGTGTGCTATATGTATTTTTACAATAAAATAAGCAAGAGAAAAGGAAATGATTTTGCAAGCTGTCACAAATCTCAGAAAGAATTTGCAGTATATTTGTTGAAAAAAAAATCCATGTAGAAGTGGACCCAGGCAGTTCAATCCAGTGTTGTTCAAGGTCAATTCTATCCATTTCCTACTGCTACTGTAACAAATTAACACAAACTTGATTTTCTCACAGTTCTCAAAGCTGGAAGTCCAAACTCAGTCTCTGGTTTGAAACCAAAATGTCGGCAGGGCTGAGCTCCCTGTGGAGGCCTGAGGAGAGAATCTGTGCCTTGCCTTCCTGCTCTGCTGGCTGGGCTGTTCCTGGGCTCGACCCCCCTGTTTCCAAGGCTGGCATCTGCAGCTCCCTCTCTGCTCCATCTCCACGTGGCCTTCTCTTCCGTGTGTATCAAAAGTCCCCCTCACTTTTCTCTGATAAGGACAGTTATGATTGCATTGAGGGTCCACTCAGATAATCCAGGAGAACCCCCCCATCTCAGAATCCTTTCATTTAATCACATCTGCAAACACCCTTTTTCCAAAAAAGGTAACATTCAGAGGGTTTAGAGATTTGGACCTGGATATCTTTGGGGATCATTCTTCAGGCTACGATGGATAGTAACAGGCATTTTCTGTAGAACTACCATCACTTTTTTTCTTCTTTTTTTCTGTTTCAGTGTTGAAGGGGGCAGCAGTGACCCAGTTTCCAGGGAATTTCCTGGTATCATGGCATCCTGGGCCCTTGGTAGAAGGACCATGAGCGTGGTGACATTCTTCCCTGAGAAGCGAGCTGCTTAGGTGCAGTCAAGTAACAAGCATTTATTGTGTCTTTTCCATGTATGTGTCCTTCACTTGGTTGTGTGCTCGGGGATATAAGGATGAATACATGGAGAAAGGGGTCCGTCCTTAGAAAAACTGAAGATAAAACTCAGAGGCACACACATAGTGACTATTCCACAGTGCTTGATAAAAATCCCAAGATTATCTTAAAATCCAACTGAATGGGAATTTAACTGAAACATAGAACCTGGTCCAATTACCAATACCACCCAGAGGTCCCATTCCTCCTTGGTGAGGCTGCTGAGCTCTGTTGGCAAGGCAGTTAAAGTTGCCTTCAGTGACCCCATGCAGAAAATGCAGGTGACATTTCTCAGGACTTCTTGACACTTTTTTTTTGCTGAAGTATGGCTCAAAATAGTATCTCCATTGGCTTGTGGGGGCATATGAGTTTCTAGACAGTATGGATATTTTTCAGGACTGATGATAGATTAGAAGACTAATGTTTGATTTGGGGTGAATGTTTATCTTTTTTCAATGTCTTATGTGTAACTTTCCCTGTAATTTTCCTGTAAGCTATTTTCAAAAAGCATTTAGAATTGGTTTTGAAAATGATTGGTGCATATTAAAATCATGCTAGCATGAGTTTTTTGGATTTAATAGCACTCTATAAAATGATGAACATTCCATGCAGATTTCAAACATAAAAGCATACTCCCAAATAAGCCCCTAAAAGAATTCACTGTAGAGGAGATTTTTAGTATGGTTGGGTGTGTTTTGGTCATAATCACAGAATACTAGTTTCTAAAAATAATGTTATGAGACAATCTCTTCTCTTATATAAAAATTTCATGCGTCCCGGCTTCTCCTTATTGAATTTCACTCCTCGAGTACTGCCACCTAAAAAAGCCATCCTTCACTTCATACAACCTCTTCTCACCTCTTCATCAGAGTTGTCTGATGAAACCCCACACCCTGGCAGGAGAGCATAGCAGTGCTTTTAAATGAATCTTTGGCTCACCATTAAACAATTATCAATCGTGCAAAAATACTTTTTAGTTTGGAGCTGGATCCAAATGCCTGGTATTCATGGAGTTGAATGTCAAAGCAGGACGCCACTGGGGGCTTAGCGGTGGTGTGGGGGCGGGCGAACAAGACCTATTTGCACTGGCCTTCCAAGCACAAAGGATCAACTGTCCGGAGACACAGTGACAGGACTGAAAGCAGAAAATGTTCACCACACAATTTTAAACTTGTGTCCTGCGAGGAAAAACTATCCATGACTTAGAAACAAGGCAAAAGGAAGACGATGCATCCTTAATTCCGTACTGAAGCTTTGCGACAAACCCGCCAAGGGGACCCCTGGCTCTCCAGGGGGCTGTAACTGGGTTTGCACAACTGGTTAAGGTTCAGACTTTTACAATTCTGGGAAACTGACAAGGTGTGCGGATGTCTTTTCTGCCTCTGAGACAAGATAGCCAAAGGTTAAGATTTCATCTTTCTGGGGCACATTCACCCGTAGGATCTAATTTACTAATCTTACTTTTGTATTCCTGTATTTCCCATTGGTTGTAAAAACCCCAGGTTTTCATATTTTCCTATCGAACTGGTGGTGTCATCATTTTATTACCCATTAGTGAGTCAAATAAAACTTTGGCATGTGTTCACTATGTATGGAGGAAAATTGTTTTTAAGTTTTTTGAAAATTATATTTTCACACCTGTTATATACTGCCTATACTGAATCTAATACTGTTGATAAATCTCTCAATCCCCTTCTGATTGGCTCAATCATATGGCATTGTGTGTTTGTTAAGAGCATTAAGCTCTTCAATGTCAGCATTTAAAATATGGCACAATTTTTGTATCTTAGTTTTGGCATTTCTTTGTTTTTAATTCATCAAACATCCAAAAAATGAAATAGGCTTTTTTCTTGACTTCTGAGAAGCCCTGATTGATGGTCACCTTCTGAAACGTGCCAACAAATGCAAGAAAGTCTTTTCTTGTTGCTAAATTGTCAATGGAATTTTAAAGAATTATTGAGCATTGAGAAACGTTAACACATATTCACCCCCTTCTTTCCTGAAATAGGAACTTGAGGATGTCCCGAGGGGAAGAAAACCTTTCCTTTGATTTGTTTCCCTTTGATTTGTTTCTTATGCTCCCCTTACAGTCTGGGTACCATTAACACCTGACATCAAAGTCACAGGTCAAAAGCATGACTTTATTCAAAGAAATTCTAGAGAAAATTACTTTTCAAAAGTGACCGGTTATGGCCATGGAATTTTGGGAACCTGGAGGTAAAGACCAGAGGTCTGGAGTCCCATCTCCTAGAGTTGCCCTTGATGTTATGGAACCGTGTGCTTCTGGCAGGAGCCGGATCTGTGCACTGCATCACTTGGCAGGAACGATACAGCAGCCCTGGAAGGGAAGTTCATGGCAATCACAGACTCAGCATGCCCAAAGCTGAACTCATGATGCTCCCTTTCTTGTCTTCCCATCTCAGTTTATCATCTTTTTTCATGATAAATCTTGGAATCAATCTAAAAATACCCTTCTCTTCTGATGCAACTCAATCAAACCCCAATGATCCCACCACCTAAATAACCCTTGAATTCATCCACACCTCCCCACATCCACTGCCTTCAGCTAATGTGAGACACACTGTTCCTCCCCAATAGCTCCCACAGCTTCCTAATTGTTCTACCCACAGCAACCTGTACCTTCCCCCAGTTTGGGAAAATATGAATTAACACCCATTCATGAGTGCTCTGCTCACTTAGTGTGAAGCCAATCTGTGACACAGCCTCCAAGGCCCCAAATGACTTGCACCCGCTCATCTCTCCAAGCTCATCCCATTCTTCTCCCCTCTGCTCTCTCATCTCCAGCTGCAGTGGCATTCAGTCAGTTCCTTGACTATGACAGGCCCCCCACACCACCCTGGGTCCTTTACACACACTGCTCCCACTGCTGAGGACACTCTCTGTCTTCCTTGCCCTACTCACGATGATTTTCTGACCTCCTAGGCGGGTCAGAGCCCCTTGTTACAAGTTCTCACTTCACTCCATATTTCTCATCAGACCATTTCTCATAGTGGAAATTGTTGAAGGATCTTAGTGGCTGAATCTTCAATGTATCATTGATAGGTGGAAATACATATATTTTTTCCTTTTTCCTCTTTCTGTGTGTTTGTTGCAAAAAGTGTCAGTTTACCCATCCTTGTTGCACTGGTGACTCTTTCCAGGTCACAGTGAAAATATATCTCCTTCTTTCTACTCTTTCCCCTGTGGGTAGACCAGGCAATTGTTTCTCAACACCGAGGGAATCTTATCTTGAGAGAGGGAAACATAATTTCTGCTGAAAAAGGGTTTGGAAGCAGGTCTCATAAGGACTCAAACTTCTCCTGATGGGCAGGGTTCTATTGGAAGCGACCTCGGGGATAAAACGTGGAGGCCAAGGGCAGGGACTTAGGACACCTGGTGCAGCGGTAGGTTCTGGATCTGAGGACTCCGTGTGCAATCCACACGTGGAGCCTGCTCCACATGGTTCTCTGTGAACCTGCACATCTGCTCAGTGGTATCTGGCAAGCTGACCAAGAGGAGGCCACTGAGAGAGCCCACAGGCAGCATTTGTGCAAGTAGCAGCTCTAAGTCACCTGCTCCTAGGCCACTCTCCATCCCGCTAGTCAGGAGAGCTCCAGGGTATCTGCAAGCATAATGGGATTTCTGAAACCCTAATGGGTACTACTGAGCTCTCTGCACCACTCATAGCTGATCTGGAGCTCATCTTCTTGTATCATTTAATAATGCTGCATTTAATATCTATAGGTCTTCCCTGGCCACCCTAGTGGAATGTAAGTTCCAAGAGAGTTAGGCTGTCTCCTGATCACTGCTGCACACCCATATGTGACAGCCCGTGGACACAACTCTTGTTGAAGTCTGGGAAGACTGTTGCACATTGGTCCTCGTGATTTTAACCTCAGAAGTGCTCCCAATTTAAAAAGAACCTGGCTTAGAACCCCAATATGAACATCAGCTAAAATGAGGGTGCTCTGGTTGAGCCAGGAATAGGCATTTGGGCCTCAGCAGCTCAGTAGGCCCTGGCTTCCCTTGCTCCTTCTTGAGGCATCCCTCACTGGGCTCCTTGGGACATTACCCAACACCTGCAGGGCTGGATCATCTATTAACGAGCCTGCCCTTCAGCTACACAAAGCTTGCCAGTTGCAACATGCTTTCCTATATGTTATTCTCAGTAAACTGGTGACCTCAAAATGCATCCTGTTCTAAGAGTCTCTGAAATTCACGAGGCATGAAAGTGAGCTAAGAAGATTGTGAGCTGTAATAGTATTAAGGATCAGACAATTTTCTTGGTGCCCAAGGCTAGAATTCCTGGCCCCAGAAACATCTTCTTTAGCACACTGTGATGAGCTGATTCTGGTATTTCAATGAAATATGGAAAGGTTTCCCATGGCTATGGGCTTGTCTTACACCCTCCAAGCAGTCAGAAAATGTTAACCTAGCCAACTACTACTTTGGACGGGGAGATCTGCCTGGCTACTTTGATTAGCTGTTGCATTAGACATTCTTGCCTCATCTGAAATCCCAGCCCTCTCTTGCATACATCTGAAGAATGAATGTGAAAACTTCATCCTGCCAGGTCTGGGCTCTGTGCTCATTCTTCTCTACTGCCTTAATCAAACCCTCTGTCTTTCACACAAGTAGGACCTCAAGCAAACCCAGCTGTGCTCCAAGACTGAGATGGCTCTGCCTTCCTCTTCTTCTCACTCTCAATCATTGGCTTTCAGACAGAGGGGACTCTCCCCACCGAGGCAATTTCCTAAAATTGCATTTCCTAAAATGCTGGGGCCAGATTTTCAACATAATGCCAGCCCCTTGTGACAGACATGCAAATCAGCATAGATCCAAGGGCCCACGATCTGAAAGAAATGAAGGAGGATGCAAGCTAATTATGTGTTGTAGGAGAACATGCTTTATATTGAAAATATAACTCATGGTTCCAGGATCGGCAATTTGGCCGATTTCTTCTCCTCCTAACACAGATGATTGAGAACAGTGCCTGGACCCTGAAGTTCTAAGATCCAGAGATGCTTAGGAAGAGGCCTACATTCCCCAAACTGTAAGAGAAACCAGCACCTACATCTTCTCAGGCAAAAGTGACTGTGATTTTAGACCTCAATTTAATGTTTAATGGACTCTTGGAAAATATCACCTATGCTTTTTTTTTTAATTGAAAAACAGTTATATTGCTCTCTAATCACCCTGTTACACCAATGGGGATATTCGGGATTGAGGTAAGTCATGAAGCCAGCAACTGAACTCACTTCTGCCATTTTCTGAGGGATGTGTTTCTGGCAGTCTCCTGAAATGGATTATCTATAAAACCCTTTCTCCACCAAGATTCTACTCAGTTTTATTTTTTTCTTCTCCATTTATTTCAGCCCATCCACCCACTTCCCACACCCCTCCTCATGTCACCTGCACAATACACCACCTTTTGTTTCCTGCCTCTGTTCCTATTTTGCAATGTCAGAAACAGCTACAGAGAAAGGCAAATTAAAAAGAGAGATTTGGAACGTGAACATAACGGTCTTTATTCTCCATTAACTGCACGAGATAGCTGAGGTTACCAAGAGCTCTCCAAATGAGTACCCTCATGTACATTTGTTTGTCTTAAAATAATTTCCTAATTTCCTGGGGAACATTACTCTTTTGGGGACTGATACTCTCTATTAGGTTTCTTTTATAATAAAATCTCATTAAATTCGGACCAAGTCATTGGGAAAGTGCCGTAATGCCCCTGCTTTGGGAGAAATGGAGACACGACTTTTTAAAAAAGCTTCTGTGAAGGACTAATATGCTAAAGTAATTGTGTAAAACAGGGATGTGTTTGACCTACTTTAAGACACAAATATTCAAAGAACTGTACACCGTTTATATACACAGTGCTTCTCAAACACCTGTTGTTCAAATAACATGCTCGAAATATTGCCATGTCTTTAACCACATATACTGCTTTATTAATGCTTTTCTTTATATCTACTCTCTCATTTTTACATAAATAAATATATTTCTAAAGGAAACTGTATCACCAGATTAATGGAAAACAAGGCTCAGTCTATAAATGACAGCTACCAATCAACATTAATTCAAAGGAAACAGTACAAGTTATCAACTTCTGGCTAGATATCACCTGCTGAAGACTTCTTATCTGAGACCTATTTTCTTTCTCTCTCTATATATATTCTTATTTTTATTTTTTAAAGCAAGACTGGCAAGGGTTAGAAAGTGTTGATCAAACACTAATCCTGCATTGGTTCTTACTCCTTCAGGGAATCAGAATATATGAAGGAAATTGCAAATGGGAGAACTTTTTGCCATGCGATTTTATATTTAATACACTGTTCCCTTATAACCCCAAATAGTCTTTCATACCCTACCTGAGATGCTCCCCTCACCCTGAGAAACCCAGCAAGTCTTATTCCCTTGTTCATTTATTGCTCACATTCTTTCTATTATCACCAAGTCTTGCAAATATTTTGTATCTAGTAAATTTCCAAACTTGAATGTCACAAAACTTCATTCCTTTAAACTATTTCATAATTCAGACTCTTGCTACTTTGCAGTGCCCTCTGAGACATCTACTTTTTTACAGCTTGTATTAGTTCTGGGTTTCAGTGTAAACAACCTGAAACCAAAGAAGCTTTGGTGGCTTTCCTGGCACACTTCTGAATTGTGTTGTCCCACTCAGAAGCCAAGTGGGTGAGCTCACCTGGTAACTGCTCTGCACTGTCATTCAATACATAAATCCTCATTTGCTGGGATAATTGCCATAATAATCAAGATATCATGTGATTTCCTCCTTCTGGAGGCCTGTCTCATTCATTTCAATGGAGCCTGGGACCCCTTCTCAGGTCAGATTTCCTTGGCACCCACTTATGACTGCAAATGATGAAAGTGATGGGAACGGTTGCCAGGCAGATTCTCAGGATGACAAGGAGAGCAATGAATGGCAATTTAGAGAGCAAAATGCATTTTTACAAAGCAGAAGCAGAAAGAAGTCTGCATATACATGTGAAATATATTCTGTATGCAACCGAATCTTCCCAAATGTTTAGAGTGGGAAACTTAAACTTGTCAATCAATGCATTTCTTGATACCTCAGTCTCTTCCTGTATATAAAACACCCTCCCCAGTTTCACATGGTTTATTTGGGGATAACTAGATTGTGAATTTACAGTCTAACTCTCCTGCTCTCCATTCTCCTTCCAAGATGGCACCCGGTGAGGATACCGCTGGAGGTTCTGGCTGAGGATGGATGGAAGAACAGGTAAAGGTGGCCCATCCAGGTGCTGTCCTTCTCCATTGGGCTCTGGGTGAGAAACTTTGTTCCACTTATTACTGAACTCAAGCTTGGTCTCCTGAAGTCTCTGCTTGAAGGGAAGTTCCATGGGAATAGGATTTCAGTCTGTTTGCTTCTTGCTGCCTCCCCAGGACCCAGAGCTGTGTCAGACACACCATTGAGCATGAGAATCACTTCTTCAATGAATGCATGAGTGTAATTGGCTCCATCTGTCTCGCTGACCCTTAGCTGCACTGTTCCCACTGAAGCCCCAGTGGTGGCCCATCTGCCTAGTCTCAGGCCTGTGCGTTATCTCCATCACTTTATGGGCCCACACAGAAGTTTTCCTTTTCCTGGCAGACTCAGACTGAAACTGGGGAAAAAAGGGACTCCGGAGAATGTATTTCCTGGGCCTCTTCTATAATAGAGAGAAAAACTCGGAAGTGCAGAGTAGAGATGCTGAGTCAATTAGCAACAACCCAGCATACCTTGCTTATCAGTTTAGAAAAACTTTTCTATCTTGCCAAGACTATTGTCTTTCTGCAGATTCAGAGATCCTATTTTTGTATGTCAGAAAGAAAGCACTATCCTAACTCATCTATCCCTGAAGGGAACATAATTCTCCACAAGGCAAAGGTATACCCCTAATAAAAAAGGAGATTGGTCATGTTCAAGGCCGTGCAAGAGAGACATTACATTTCCAAGTGAATTAGCCAACAACTTGTATATATATGAGCATTTAATTTTCATGACTACAGAGAAAGGCTTGAGAGAGCACACATTACATGATTAACATGCATTCCTGGGTTGACGAGGGCGTGGCATGCGCCTTAGCATAGAGAGGTGTTATTTATACCTTAATGTTATGAATATCTTTATTTTTTGAATGGCTACAGTGAACATTGTTTACTTTCCAAATCAAAATCTTGATATGCTGGAAAAAGTGTTAGAAAAGTAAAAATGATAAAATAAGCTGGCTGAGTCTTCAGAATGTTCTGTGTCTGCATGTTTATGTGTTTGCTCTGCAGCAGTACTTAAGAGCCCCCAGGTGCATGAGGATCACAGAAGACCTGGAAAAAACCCTGTGGGCCTGCCCCACTCCACCCCAAGCTAACTGGCACAGGTTGTCTTAGAGTGGGGCTCACGGTGAACCTCATGCACAATGGCCACTTGGCATGAATGGCAGTCATCCTAATGTCCTGCCAAGAAATCCTCCTGTGGAAGCAAACTTGAGGGAGAAACCCCGATACTGAGTCCTGTGACCTTCTCTGTCTACCCTCAAGTGGGGCTACAGACATACACCTTGGACCAAAGATAACCAGCAGATTGCCAGGACTGCCCACATTCAATGAAAATCATTCATTCTTTTTACAAACAATTATTAGGTCCCTCCTTGGCATATAGGGCACACCTACAGCATGGATCCTGTTACAAGGTATATCCTAGGGCTCAGGGGTTATGATGGGGTGAGGCCATATGCTGAGGTCTTTGGAGAAGCTAGGATTTATTTGCAGACCCCAAAGAGTCTTCTGGGAAGAGCTTTGAGGCCCCAAATTTGAAGCATGGGCTGGAGAGTTGGAGTGATTAAAACACAAGTCTGTCACTCTGTGTTCTGCAGCCCGACTGGAGGAGTATGCAATGCGAAGTGAATCTCCCTAAGGCCTTGAAATTATGAGGCCCCAGCAGCTTCAGTAATGAAAGGAAATATGAACAGCAGCTTTGAAACCATGAACACACAGGGTTGAGATGGCTTATGACAGAAAAGGCTGACAAGAGCAGCCCCTTGGAGAAAGTCAGAGTCTGTGCACTCAAGTTTTCTGGAGGGACTCAGACATCGGTACCCTCACCTGGGCATCAGCAGCCTCTGGCCCATCCGGGAAGCAGGAGGCATACGCATACAAATCTGCAGCCAGAAGAGCTGGTCCAGGGAGCCTGTGTGAGACACTGCCTTGGTATTTGTCAGAAATCTGAGGTGGGAGCAAAGCTGGAAAAATACTGTTTGTTCCATCATTAGTCTGACTCAGTCTTGGACCTCCCTCAAAAAAAAAAAAAACTGCACAAAATGCCCATCGCCCTTCACCAGCATAGCTCTCCGAGCACTAAAATGGACACAACCTGAGGACTAGGAGAGCAGGCAGGCTGAGGTGGCAAGAAGTTTGCCCCCAGTGGGCCCTCCCGACGCAGGGTCTTGGTGGAAATCATTCATCTCTGTCACACTGCATTCCCTAGGCTAAGGGCTCCTCGGTCAGGGCCTGATCACTTAGAATTCACCAGCGGGCTTGTGTCTGTGGGCCCTTGGTGAGGTGGGGAATCTCTGGGTGTAGGATTGGTGTGCTGTGGGAGGATGTATCTGTGGTCTCATCTGAGCAGAATTTCCAGTTACCAACTTGCTCCAACAAGAAAAGAATTTGTCACCAACTACACTGCAAACATGAGATTCAAAGCCCCAGACAGTTGTGAAAGGAATCCGATGTTTCATCTATCTAGGTTTTTTCTCTCTTTCTCTTCTTAGTGGCATGCTTTGGTGCTTGGTGTTTTTCCTATTTGTGATGTAACATTTCCCTCCATCTCTGTGCCTTCTCACAGCAAGGCCCAGGCCAGCTTACAGGGTATGTGGTGTAACTCCTTTTAAGTAAATGTGATCATGCTCAGAAGACCAAAGAATCACTCCACCACCTCATTTTTGTGAGTTCTGCAATCTTATGTTTCAACCTCTCCGAAGGAAAATTCAGAGCTAAAAACAAGAAGTCAAAGATATCAACTTATCTTTTACCTCTGCCTCTGCACATTCCATGATCCTTACAGCTAGAAAGAAACCAGGGCACCATTTGCCTAGATGTATGTTAAAATACAGATTTATTTCAATAAAGTTTAAACATATTTTAACCCTGTAAACTAGGTACTTTTGAGACATATTTAAAAACAAATAAATAATAAAACACAGTTGTAAAACTGAAGCCTATTTTACCCGTTCCATTTAACAAATAGACTTTTTAATGGGATATTGATGTAATCATGCTATTCGTAAAAGCTTTTCAGAGTTTACCAAAAATATTAATTTATCATGAAAGAAAAAATGAGGTCTGGGACTAGGACCTAAGATCAGAGTTGTATGATAAACATCTCTTTTAATGCATCTTTGGGACTCAGTACGACCTCATTAGAGGGCCCTTATGGACATGAAACACCATCAAGATGAAACCTCTGGCCCACCACCTAGGCCTTTCTCGCAGTTCATCTAGCCTTGCTCTGCCACCGGGACTAGCTTTGTGCCTTTGGGAATAGCCAGGGGAATAGATCTGTGCTTTTCACTCAGCTTGCCTTCCCTTCTTGCAGTGGCTTGGATGTAACTGGCCCGTGACTCCAGCCCACTGCACAAGAGGTCCCACCTTCCCCATTCTGACCTCCAGCTGTGGAGCCCAGAGGGCCTCACTTGAGCTGTTCCCAGATTCTAACGCATTCTCCCTTATACCACACATGCTCTTCTCCTCAAGAACCTATACAAATTGATAAAGGGAAGCAAGGCACATCAACCTCCTACCCCCCGACTTGGCACAGAAACATGGCACAATTGGTATGAGGCCCTGGCCTAAACAAAACAAAACCAGAAACGCCAAGAGAATGGAAAGGTATGAATTTTACCTAAGGCAAAAAAAACACAACAACTTCCAACCTTCCCCCACCTACAGCTTCATCAGGTCAGGCACGGGGTGGTCCTTGAAGGTGAGGGAACACTGTGGCAGGCTGGCAGCGGGGTTTGTGAGCTGCTGAGTAGACCCAACAACTATACCCTAGCCATGAAATTTTCTGGAGCAAAATTCTATTAGAGATGTATCTCTTCTAGAGAAATTTTCTGAAGAAACACCAATGGGAGCATCCATCCACTTGGGAATACTTATGAAAGGGGAAAATGGAAAAGAGAAGACAAAAGACCAATGTAGGGATTTATTGACAAAAGAGTGTGAGACCAGACAAGGGGGATAAGGTCAGCGGTGCCTTGGCTGTGGGATGAATGCTCACGAGGGAGCTGGTGCCTGGTTCTGAGGTGTGGCGACAGCTTGCTGCCATCATAGAGCAACAGCTACGTAACTCATGCATCAGGGAAGGGGGCTGAGAGGTCCCCAAGGCAGAGGGGAGGATTGGTCAATAAGGAAACCCCCAACTTTTTCCATCATGGAGTCAAGTTACTCTGCATCTCTAGAGACACATGGGACAGGAAGACATGCATTCAAAACTTCAGGTTAAAAAAACCAGGAAGGTGTCAGACCATAGAAAGGAGGAGCAGACACTAATGCCCCTAGGAGCTTATCAGTAACAAGGCAAACTGAAGTTTCCAGATCTGCTTTGAAACTTAATGAGAGCGAGAAGTTAAAAGCATGTGGTGGAACCTCACCGTGTGGTGTACATGGGTGTTGATGGAAGATCACAGAGTGGCATTGACAGTACCTTTATTTAGCATGCTGTTGTTGTCTTATTTTGTATACATGAAGAGCACACACTGAGACTGATTCATAAATTTGTGGCCATAATGCTGCTCTCTCCTGAAGAAGTCTTTCTGTGTTCTCCTACCTTAAGAGTTGAGGACAGAAACCTTTAAAATCCCCTGCAAGTCTGAGTGTCTTGATAGTGAAACCCAGATTTGCCACCTTTGGTTCTAGTTTTCTGGGGACTGGGAGTAAAAACACGAGCAAGTCCAGATGACCATCCCTATGAATTCCCATAGTCTTCCTAAGCCAGGAAAAGCAGAGTCTTTGAGAAACGGCATCTTCAAGAACATCCTGCCCACCCAGACTCTGGGCCCTTTCTCTGTACCTTCTATGCTTGGCTCGCCTATGATACATCTAAAACTTCTGGCAATGACCCTGCTCAACATTATATTCAGTTTCCTCCCTAAAAGAAGGAAAAAGGAACCAGACTAAATGCAATTAAAAAGAACAGTTGTAAACCTTTTGTCACAGGACCTTGCAAATCTGGATTCCCATCCCAGCTCTGCCACTTTCTGACTGTGCACCCTTAGGCAAAGTACTTCACTTCTCTGGGCCTAAATTTGCTAATCGTTAGAAGGGAAAGATGTGGCTTGTGCAGTAGGATTCTTCCAGCTCCCATGTGATAAGACTCTTTTTAAACATATGTTTTCATTGTTAGGATATATGGAAATAATACACATATTTATTACTTTAATACCTTTGTTCCCACCAGCCTTTCTAAGATACCCAAAATCGCCAGTACTACCCCTGTGTCAAATGCCTCTGTACTGTGGTCTCTGATTTCAACTTCTTTCCCCCACTCAGAGGGAAGGGCATTTCCAAATACAGTGCTTATTATTCCTTGCATTTCTTTATATTTTAATTATATATGTTTGTACCCCTAAGCAAAATATAGTATCGTTATGCATCTTTTAAATTAGGTGCATATAACTGTGGTCTACTTTATGCATATTCTTTTGCAAATGGTTATTTTTTGTTCAAAATTATGTATAGAAGAGTCATAGATGCTGGCATCTATAGTTCTATCTTATAAATTTTCTTTGTTGTAAAATATCTTATTAAGAATATACAGAATATAGGAATCAATCCTCCAGCAGCTCAGCATTTAGGTTGTTTTCCATTGTTTGCTATTATAAATAACAACAGTTTAGTTTATGTAGCCTTGCATACAAAGCTATATTCTCAGGGGTATATACTGGGGATGGAATTGCTGGTCTCAAGGTGCACATATGTTCAACTTCAGTGCCCTACTTTTCTAAATCATCCTTTAAAGTGGTTGTGTCACTTACATTCCCTCCAGCAGAATATTAGCATGTGTGAACCCAGACAGTGAGGCTCTGCTATGTTCTCCTAATATGACAATGTAGCCCTCTCTGCACAGGGGGTGAAACATTTTATCTAGTTTATAGGGTGACAGTAATTGAGTCATGGAAGATAATTAATGTGATTCATTCATTCCACTATTATTCTTCAGCACCTACTACATACCTGGCCCTGGGAGGGGAGTGGAAATCAAGAATTCTGCCCTCCTGGAGCAAACCACGTATGAATTTATTCAATGTCCCCTTTGTGCAGGGAGTGTACCTTTAGTTTAATTATTGCGATAGCCACTTGAAGTAGACACTGCCAACTCCACCTTACACAAGAGGAAACAGGCTCAGAAAGAGCACATAACTAAGAGTCAGGAATGGATCAGAACCCAGGTGTGACTGCAAATGCCCCTTCCAGGCTCCTATTTGGTCCTTCCCCCACCTGGGGTGTCTGAATACCCCTGTGTAGACAGGGAAAGCCAGTCTGTGTGCTTGACTCATGCCAGAACCCAGTGTGAGTGGGAAATGCAAAGCAGTGTGCCTGCCTTTCTGACCGAGAAGCCTGGAAATCCCCATGGAGGACATTGTTCTTTAAAACTCTCATATCTGGAAATATTTTGAAAGTCTTGGGAAGAGTTCTTACATCTTCTCCTCTGCTTTCTTTCTGTATCTTTCGGGAGACCTCATATTTGATTATGGATGTCTGGGTTATGGACTCTGAGAAATAATAGATAATCCTATCCCACAGATATATGAAACTATGCAGGTGCTGAATAATACTGAGTTCTAAGGAGCTGTAGCCTTAAGGTTTTTGTTTCTTTTTCACAACATCTTGAAATTATTTTCTCTGTGTCAACCATATATGCTAATCCTAAAGGCAAGATCTTGATATTTGGAATGCACAATGTGCTTTTTTCTCTCAGCAAGGTGTACAATGAATTCCTTATGTTCTCGAACAGAATGGTGGAGCAGAAAGCGTCTCCAGACTCCCCAGGGCTCTCAGACACACAATAAGCATGTTTATCTTCTCATTTTCAGAAGTGATCCCTGAATACCCCTGCCTACAGGAGAATGAGTAGCTAGAATTTCTTTCAACTGTTTTCCTAAGGAAAGAGCAAATGAAGTCGTCAGACCATCTGGTGGACCTTCAGCGGTCACAATATTCATTGACTGGATCTGTGAGTAAACTATAATAATAAGTAAAGAGCTAGCCATGGGAATAAAAGTCCTGGGAAAAGTTTAAGTGTTAAAAGGTTGAACTTTTAAAAGGGGGCAATGGGAAAAGGGATATAACCTCCTTATCCCTCCCACTCTCCTCAGCTCACCTGCTTCTCCTCATCTGTCCTGCAGTCCTGGCTCTTAGCTCTGACTCCTCAGAGCGACAGGTGGTTTTCACACCTCCCTACCCTGGGGGGATGGGTGAAGAAAGAATCAAATTCTTGGGGTGCTCCGTCTCTCTAAGATCAGGGCTCTGCCTCTCAGAGGCTTGGGAAGCTGCCCTGAATCATAGAATTTTAGACTGGGAGCTGAAATTCAAAACAGAAGCCTGCCAGGCTCCTAAATCTCTATTCTTGCCCCTCAACTAATCTCTATTCTTGCCCCTCAACTCCCTATCATGGAAACCTAACTGCCTAATTAAAAGAAATAATCTAATCAAATCTGAGCAGGACACACAAAGCCAGCGCACCGACTCGTGGGAACTAGGGCAAATCTTTTCAGCACAAGTGAGCTACAGGTCAATCATTCCTTCTCAGCATCTCCACATCTCCTGTGCAGATGTACAGTGTCCATAGCTTCGTGGAACACTGCAGGTATAGGCCATTAAGTAAGAAATGATCTGTAACTAGCTGGTGCTGCAGTAACTCTGCATGTGAACATGCACGCAGAGGGGACACCTCAGAGTTGACACTCTGTGGACCATCATCTGGCTACACAGGTTCAGGGAAAAATCCCGTCCCCCACCCACCATCCATCCCCCACCTGGAGCTGGGGGATACCTTAATTGTCATATCCCTTTGGATTGTCATAAGGATGCTTTTAAAATAGATTTTAAGGACCTTCATTAGCTGTTAATTTTGATCTTAAGCTTCCTTACCCGAAGAGCCTTTAGCATATGGAATTTGGGTGGGAGCTTTTTAGCTTCTATTACTGCATATATTAAGTTTTATAATTACCCACATTTCTCCTTAGAGTGCAGGAAGGGAGGGCAATGGAAAGAAATTAAGACTGCAGTTCGTGGAGATTTTAAGGTATAAAGCTTCTCTGGGCCACTCAAAACTAGAAGAGGAAACCTAGTTTACCCATACATGGGGTGGCTCCAGAGCTCTGCAGCTTTTCAGGGTAATGGTCTGTTTTCCTAGATGGTCAGAATAGTCTGGTGTGTCAAACAGGAGTTGCGTGTCTCTCTCATACTATATCTGATTTTTACATATAAAGGAAGAAGGAAAGAAATTAAATGCATTAATTACTATGCTGGGTACCATGACACATGCCTCAGTGCCCCTTGAGTGAAAGGATTCTTACCCCATCTGCTAGGAGTGCTTCCAGCAGATAGCCATCAGCCAGGAGGACTTTCAGGTCCTCCACCCGGAGTGACCTCTGCGCCCAGAGTCACACCTCCTCCTGTGGTGCCTCCTGTTCACGTCTGATCAATGTGGGAAAACAAAAGCCTGCCATCTCCGGCCAGCTTGGATGCGTCATTCTAGTTTTAGGGCCTCTGTGGGGTTGGCTGAGGTTCTCGTTGGGCCTGCAGGTAGCTTGATTTCTCCCTTTGCCAGTATTTCTTCTTCATACCTCCTTCCCCAGGTGTTAACCCCAGGAACAGATGCTAATAGCTTTCCTTCATGCTAATCTCCATGACAGCAGATATCAGGAATGGCCTAGGAGAGTAGGGGATCAGATGGGTTTGAAGCTGGATCATTCTCTATCTTACTAAAAATGAAGACCCATCACTAATGGTCGGAAGAGGTCAAGTTCACATAATTCCTTGCACAAAACAGCTAGAAAATTGCTAAAATTTCACTGATGACAAACTGGAGTGAGATCTACGAGGACTTTGAGAAATTTTGGGGAAATATTAACTATAAGAAAAATATAACTTGGTGGCTATTGCTAAGTTAAAGCTCTAGAAAAAGATAAGGAAAAGCTGACTGCCTTCATTTCCAAAGGGAAGCTTAGCGGAAAAGCCACAGGACCACTTCAGCATTTTACAAAGAGATTGATTTGTATGTCCTCAGGGGAAGGACAGAGACATCTGAGAACCAGGCCCCAGGCTTATTCTCCAGAATGGCCCAAATCCAAAGAAGGATAAACTCCCAACCCACACGCCAGAGAGGGGCACCAGCAGCAGTGCTGGCTCTCCTCCGTGGGCCGGGACTGATAGGGAGAGGCTGTTACAGAATTAGGCCCACTGATAGTGATGGGATGATAGGGCCTTAAAACAACAGAGGCCAAGTGGTCATGTTTAATCATCAGAAGCCAGAGGAAAATAATTATAATATTGAATGGCAAGGTTGGAAGCGCAGCAGAGCCTTAACTGCAGAGAATTATGGAGGTGATTAATGGAACACAGCATGTTCACGGTGGCTAACAAAAATATTACTGAACTTGGACCATTAAGAATGTCAAGGATGGATGATAAGAAGTGACATCCCATCACATTTGCCATAATCTATTGGCTAAAAGGAACTCAAAGATCCTGCCCACACTCAAGGGGAAGAGATTATACAGAGTATGAACATGGGGGTCTATCTCCCACACTGGGTGATCTGAAAGGCTGCCAGCTTCAAGTGTCTGTAGCAAGAAAGCACTTTGCTGCAGGCCTGGGACACAGTGGAAACAGCACTGCTATCTGGGCCATAGGCACTGAGTGGCTCGGAAGAGAGGCCATGTAGAGTTTATTAATATTTTAGGTGTCATAATTTTTACATAATACAATAAATAAGAATGCTTTACTAATATATCTTGATTAATCATGTGATTTTTCTGGCTCATTTTTTTGCAAATTCAACAAAACTCAGCAACTTCATTTTCAATGACATAATTGGAGTCAACGTCAGTTGCTCTTGGCAAACATAGGATCAAAAATAATTTCTGATTTTGAGAAGGATCTTTCTGCACATGCAACTATTACTGGAGTTGTTAACAGTAAATTACAGGCTAATATAACATTGGGACAATTTTCTGATGAAAAAAATTATTTCAAAATAATATTTTAGTATTTTTAGAGTGTGCTTCTAAATCTTTTCCTGAAAAGATTAAACTCTTTATACAAATCATTTTTATTTAAGTCTGAGTTTAAACATAAATTTATACAATGGTATTTTAATGCTTCCTCTGACATTTCCTGTAACTTGTGACTTCATGATTTGTATATAATTCACAATGCCTGTTATATAGTATACTGTTTTATCTTCAGTGACAACAAAACATTAATTTTAAAATTGCCTTTCTTGTTAGTACTAATTGACTCATTGGAAAGTTCATACGAAATATCTCTTCCTTCCCATTGAGAGGTAGGAAAGGAAAACAGCAGAGTGAAGCAGACACAGGGCCTGAGCTAGCCTGGTGGCCCTATAGGGCAGCAATGGGCAGACTGGCCTGGGACAGATAAACAATGGGCTGTAGGAACCAGCTGGAACCAGATCAAACCAAGGTGGTGTCCAGTTTGACCAGGGAGAGACCTCTAACTTTATTAAAATCTCATTTACCTAGTAAAAATCCCTCCCATCAGTGCGATGACAGTTGACACTTGTCATGACAACCCCTGGAAGAGACCAAATAAGGAAAAGTAGGCCCTCTTTAAGAATCGCCCCAGTGAAATCATGACTGTCTGGCCTCCTACCTTGCATGCGCATTGCATTTCCAATAAAATATTGAAAATACCACCAGGGAGGGGCTGCTCTGCCTATGGAGTCATCTGCTTTACCTTACTGTATAATCTATACCTTCTACCTCTCAATAAATCTGCCTCACGCTGTACCTGGCTTGAGTTTGATTTCCATCGTGCATGTCAGCCAAGAATGCTACCCTGCAGTGGAGGCCCAAGGGCTAGGGATTCCTGCTCTTACCTGCAACAATTGGATGCCAGTCATTTAAAAATTTGATTTCTAACTTCGCTTTCCAATCTGCAGCAAGTTTCAAAACCAGAGATTTTAAGTTCCTTGAAGAATTCTAGTAACTCCATGATATGCTTTATTGTAATGTCCATGTGCGTGCTTTCTAAGGATTTCTTGTCCCAGTGTTAGCGTGTGTGTGGGGGGGTGTATTTTCCCCCTACATCCAAGCAATTATCAGACACCAGCTGTATATCCCACAATTCAACTAAATTCTGATGCTATCTGGAGATAGTGTCACATTCCACAGGCTAAAGTCTCAGTCCTACAAGACTGCTCCCTGCCCCCCAACCAGTTCAAACTTCAGACACAGCTGCAAGTTCAGGACATCACCCATCACCCATGCTTCTGATTGACTGGCTATAGATCAGAGATTCCCATGACCCTCTTTCCTTCCTTGGGTTGGATCAGTTTGCTAGTGCGGGTCACAAACTCAGGGAAACATCACTTATTTATTGTAAAAGGAGGTAACTTAGCAACAGCCAGATTGAAAAGATACATAGGACAAGGTATGCGGAAAGGGAGTGGGGTTTCCATGGCCTCTCCAAGTTCACCATTCTCTCCCAACCTCCACATGTTCACAGACTAGGAAACTGAACACCTGCCAACACCCTCCTTGTGTTTCTATGGAAGCTCCATTGCATAGGTATGATTGATTGATTAAATCATTGGCCATTGGTGACTGAGTCACCCTCCAGCTCCTTGGAGATCTAGGGGTGGGACTGAAAGTCCAACCTTCTCATCACTGGGTTGGTACCCTGGGTGTTTCCTAAGGTCACCTCATTAAAGGTAACAAAAGTCACCTTTATAGTTTTCAACACTTAGGAAATACCAAGAGTTTTAGGTACTCTGTGCCAGAAATCGGGATGAAGACCAAATATATATATATTCATTATAAATCACAGTATCCCTCTTTTATTTGGTCATAATTTACTGAAATGTCTACTGACTGAGCACAGGCAGTTCCATGTGGGTGCTCAGGCTGGAGAGTTAATATTAGTGTACATGCTCCAGGGAGAGGCTCTAGGGTGGATGGACACTGTCTTCTCACCACATGTCCCACAATTGAACTCTTGAGGTTTTCTCTCCTTTCTTCCAACTTCGTGGTTGCCACCATGCCACCAGCCCAGAGCGGGCCACCCCTTGGTGGCTTCAGGGAGCTGACCTGTCCCAGGTGTGCTTCTGTCTGATGCAGGTAGCCAGGCCAGCTGCTGGTGACCAGTCAAAAACTCTAGAGACCAAGAGAGCTCTGAAATAAAAGGGCTTATTGAGCCTGTGTAGATGCAGCCAGAAAAAGGACTGAGTCCTGGGACAGGAAGTTTCTGCTTCACCAGCAGCAAGGCCAGTTCACAGACACAACTTGTCTACAAGACTCAAGAAACAGGGCACATTTATGAAGATCTCAAGGAAAGAAAGTTCTTTAAATTCCCATTGGCTACAAATAAACAAGGTGGGTTAATGTGAAGCGGGGAAAGTCCAAGGATGGGTGGTTAGTCCAAAGAAAAGGCAGCGGGTTGGGTGTTGATGGTCAGACACTGGTCATGTGCAAGGGGGATGCAGTAGCCCTGGGGACCTTGCAGATGCTTGTTGAAATGACTTCATCCAAGAATGTGGAGTTTTTGGTTAGCTCTGTCCCACAGCTATTGACTGATGACCTTCCCTTGTCTCTCTCCCTCATCCTCTGTGTCTTATATCACTTAATTTAGGACATTTCAGAATTTCTCCTTATTATTGTTGTGCATGCTGAACACTGCCTGCTGCGCACGTGGACCCAGCTCACGAAGGTGTACACTGCATAGGTACATGCTTCTGTTGGTCTTCACTGATAAGGCATACGTCCAAAGATAAAATGAGCCAGAATTTCAAGATGGTTTATCAACAGAGCATTAAAACAAGCATATGGCCCCTTGTGAGAATGGAGTGGTTTACACGCCCATGAAGTGAGCCTTGCTGGCAGAACTTGCCGGCAAAGTGTCACCAGATGCCCTGCATGCTGCCAGCTGCTGCACTGTCAGGGAAGAGCACACAGAACCATGAAAAGAAGCCCCTTCCTCTTTTTGTATCCCCCTAGTGCCTTCTAATAACAAAAGTTGCTCTCACACCAGGTGGCAAAAAGAAAATGTTTACGGGGTCCTGCTCCAGTATCATAATGCATGATTAAGAATGGAGTTAGAGACTGAAGTGCTGACCTGAATCACTTCAGAAGTGAATGGAGTCTGTAAGACTAAAGGCCAAAGTAACCTCATGTCAGCATTGTGCTCTAGCTGCTTGTTTTTCCAGTGAGGGTATGGGTGAATGATTTTGAAACCACCAAATGTGTATATTTGGGTTGAAAAATTGAGGAGATGGTGGAAGCCCTGTGTCACACTGTTGGAATTGGGGGTTACAGACAAGCAAGGGGAGGAGGCTAGAATGCTCCATGTGGTAACAGATTAAAGTTGGAGACATCAGTATGAACCCATGTTTGGTTCAATATAGATATACATTGTTAGATATAGAAATATTTATAGATATGCAATGTATACACTGGCTAGTATATACACTTATCTCCCTGCTCTGTTAGCTGAAAGGAAAAGTCTAGACGTAATGACACTCTAATTGCAACCAGTATATGTAGAACCCACATCTTGGTTTCTAAATCTATTCTCTAATAAAGGGAACCAGGGATTCTTGGAGAGATGCCTGATTCTAGGACTAGGAGAGGAAATACACAAAATGAGCTTGGGGTATCTACAGTGCCTGAAAGTAAGAAAGTGCTCAAAAATAAAAACAAAACAAAAAACTCCACAATAATGGAGGTATGTCAAATAAAATACCTCCTAGAAGCCAAATAAAAGGGTTCCAAATCACCAGAGCTGAAATGATTTGAGCAACAAAAAAAATAATGTAGGATTGGATTATTACCCAAAGTTATAAAATAAATATCTATGAGTCCATACTGATATAAGGAATTGAATAAATTAACAAGTGGGGGAGAAGAGACAAAAAACTCATGCTGAAGAATTCTGAATAGTTTATGTAGCTACTCTCCAACTTTCAGGTGGTAGAACATGAAGAAATAAGGAAAAAAGAGTACTTTTACAGTGGGGAACATGACAAGTGTTATCTCAAGTCAGGTGATCAGAGTTAGCATCAACCACAGTCCTGCTGATGGATCTTTAAATGATGTGATGAGAACAGCCAATAGCTCTGTGGTCTTCCTGTCAATAGCACATGACTCCATGATAAAGACCTCAGGCAAATCCCAGCTGAGGAATGTTCTATATGATAACTGACCTCAAAGCTGTCAAAACCACCAAAAATTAAGAACATCTAAGAAACTGTCACAACTAAGAAAAGCCTAAGAATACATGCCTACCAGGTGTAATTTAGGGTTTTAGATGAGATCCTGGCATAGAAAAGGACATTAGGGAAAAATTAAGAATGGACATTAATCATAATATATCCATACTGGTTCATTAATTGTGACAAATGCACTATATAAACGTAGGATGTTAGTAACACAGTAATGGTGAGGGATAGACAGGGATTCCCTGTGCTATCTTCACAGTTTTTCTGTAAATCTAAAACTGCTCTAAAAGAAGTTTATTTAAAGAATGGATTTGAAGCCAAGAGGCTGAAACTTGGTATGTGGCAGATGTTAATGTCCTTCAAAGAGTATTCACCCCTGAAAGAGGCACTAAATTAGCAAAGGACACAATGCTTTGGTCCATTCGTCTCAGCCAGTCCATGCCAGCAACCATCCCAGTAAAGGCACAAAGGGCACAGTGTTAGGAAGGAAGGCCACCCATGGCCATCAGCGTGCTCTCCGACTTACCAAGGCTGATCCTGCTTTCTCTACTCCTGAATGTCCAACCTGTCCATTACAGGGGCCAATAATGAGCCCTTGGTGTGACACCATTTCTCAAGGAAGCAAAATGGCCACTTGGTGTCAAGTTGACTACACTGGACCCCTTTTATGCACCCAATCCTGCTTCCTTTTCTTCTCCCCCACAGATATTCATCCCAAGGGCACTCCTTAATAAGCATCTTACATGCTGATCTCTATCCCAACACCTGCTTCTCAGGAACCTAACCTGTGACAAGCGTCTGCTAAGTGTCAGGATCTATGCCCAGTGACTTGGACCCGTCTTCTTGGTTATTCCCCACTACACCTTGTGAGAAGTTTTGCATGGTGGCTACTTTTAAGCATTAGGGCAGGAAGCCTCAGAGGTTAATTAACTTGCCCAGGGTTCTATCCATTCTATGTTCAATTGTCTCCAAAGCCATGCCTGGGAAATCTACCAGGCTAAGCTACAGCTATTGTAGGAAAAAAGAAAAGGGCACTAACAATCATTTCCTACCATAGACCAGACATCGTGCTCGCCAACATGCTGTTCAGTTTTCCAGCAACCCAACTGCTGTACAGAGTGGTATCCCCACACTCATACATCTATAAAACCAAGTGTAAGAGGCAAAGTTGGTTCTGGGACCCAGGCCTGTCTGCTCCCAAAGGCAGTTCATTCTCCTATTTGTCAAGCTGTTTACCCTAAGATGGAGAGCCATCCAGGGACAGCATGAGAGACTGGAGGCCCTGAGACACACGTTTACCTAGAAACAGCCCAAGCTTGCAATATTCACTGAGATATCTACCATGAAGATGGGCATCTTCTTTCTCACAGCAAACTTTAGAAACTAAACTCTGTGGTTACCTATAATAAGGGGGCCTATATAATTTTTTATCTGAAGTGTGACACTTGAGAGTGTCATGGGAAAACAGGAGTAAACCAGGAGGGCCATGGGAAAACAGAAATGCAAATGCTACAGCTGAGGAAAAAAACATATTTCTTTGGTGCCATTCTTAGTTCGCATGTGGCTGGTGCCTCTAACCAAACCAATCTATAAGTTGGGTTTTAGGGGAGAGTGCTTCAGAGAGATTCTCTGGCTGACCTTGACTTTAATGTATTAAGTTTTCTCTAACAAATTCAACCATGATCCTGGCCTCTTAATCACACAACCACTTGAGTTCCACTCTGATATAAATACTGTGCATTTCCGATTTGTGGAATTGTTTTCCTTTAATTAAATGAAGGGGGAAGTTGTAGTTATTTTCAACTCTCTGCACAAATTACTACCCAGTAGAAACCGAATAATGTATTGTAAGTAGTACTTATTCTATTTATCGCACCATCATTGATGTGTGTTGGGCTTGTTCTATTTTGGAGGCACTGCCATGGTAACTGGGCTCCTGACAAAGGCCTGTGTCAGAGCAAAGCTTGAACATGCAGAACTTCAGATAAGTGATGAAATAAAGAATCAACATCAGCAGGCTCAGAAATAATAACCTGGAGGATCACGCTTTGCTTCTGGGTGTATTTGTTGATAAAAATGAGAAGTCCTGAGAGGCAGTGCCTAGGATTTACTGGACCTTGAACTGGTCCTGAGCAAAATGGTGGAAGAAAATCTCTTTTTACAATCTTTTAGCTTCCCTGTCAATGTACGTGGCTTTGCATTTTGTTCCATATTGGCCTTTGGGTCAGGCTCACAGTTTCAGGCAGTTAGTAGAAGCTGGTGTTCAGCCTTCAGAGAGCTAGGTTGGTTTGAGAGGACTAGCCTTGAGTCCACAGACCTGAGATGTGGCCCTGGCTTTGCCCTTGACTAGCTGTGGGCTCTCCAAAACTGGGGTTCTGTTTTCCACCTATTCACTTGGATGGGCTTGGGGGGCCTGGGAGCTCTAACTTCCGTGTCCCTCCTGAAGCTGGTGCAAAGGGAAGGCAAAGAAGAATCCTGATTCACCTCTTCTGGTAGAACTAACAGATTCCTGGTTCCTGCAGGGAGTGGGCACCTAAGCTACGCTGTCTATAGTCCACCTCACCAGGGACTGAGGGCACCAGAAGAAAGCCCACAAGAGCAAATCTTTCCCAGTGGGGTTTTCCATTGAATTTTGCTTAGAAACATCAGTCCAGTCACTTCCCAATTTATCACTTCTGAAGAGTTAACGGAGGAACACCAGCGGCGGCCAGATCCTGCTCTGGGTTCTTCCTCTTCCCCCACACCCTCCCCTCCTCTCAGCCCAGACTTGGTGTAGCCCCTGATTTGGGTCTAGGGGTGGCAAGGAGCTCATGTGTTCATGGGAGGCTAGGGGCCCCTCCATAGAACTGGTCCTGAGATTCAGAGCCACAGTGAGAATTCTTTCTTCTCCTTTTCCACCAATGTTTTAGCCCATTTTCATGGCTTCATGAGCTACATTGTTCAGGCTTGAATTCCGTCTAGAAGCAAGATGATCACCACTTCTCGGGAGCCTGCTCCGAAGGACCGAAAATGGACAGCTTGGCAAGGCTTTATGGTTGGCCATGGCCTCAGAGGGGGGCTGATGGAAAAGGTGTCATCTGTATGGACGTCCTGACCCAAGGAATAGTGAACCAGAGCACAGTCTGAAGAGGGAAACTGGAGGGATTTCCTTGCTTATTAAAGAAACGGCCTCTTGGCTAAAATAGAATTTTGAGATTACCTAAGAATCGCCTCTTCTCATCACAGCCATCATTTTCTATGCCCCATACCTGAGAGGTAGCTAGAAAGTTAGCATGGAAGGGTGGGCTTTGGTGACCTCACTGTTCTTTCAATCAATGTGCCTGCAAAAATGCATCACCATCCCACCTCCCCATCCTTGCAGTCTCCCCTCCCCACCCCCCAAAACATTTCTGTCATTGGCATTCCCATTGCCCCTGCCTTGTTCCCAAGCCTCAGCCAGAAGGCTTTATCCTCTCAAGGATTTCCAAAGTTGAGGGGCCCTGGGTCAGAAATAACAGATGTGGGCCTGGCTTTAGAGCAGACCCAGATCTCCTCACCTCTCTCACCTTTTCAGTTTTCTCTGATTGATAATGGAAATCCCACAACTCCCTTTGATCCTGCTTCTATTTCTTTTACCCCAAATATCCCTCTCCCATAAACAACAGAAACGACTGCCTTTCCACTCACCAGCCTTCTCTCCTGAGATCCTAGGTATTTCCAGTTAAGGAAGTCAGCTATCAGGCTTAGCTCATACCTTTCCTCCCTCATTTTATCAATTCTTCCTCCAATTTGTCAAGTATTTCCTGCCTCACTGACACATTTGCTGAGGGGCAGAGTTGGAGATCAAGGAGGTCCTGGAACAACAGGTATGGAAATCTGTTTTAACTAGCATATTTTTAGGTTAAATTAGCAAACTAAGATGCCCAGTGACTGTAATCTTTTGACTTTCCTAGAAGGCAGAGTTCACAATTCTGAAAAATAGAAGAAGGAAAAAAGAAGGAAGGAAAGGAGGGAGAAAAGAGTGCTTGAATGTCTACACCTGGGGTGAATACGTGTAAAGGCAGGAGAGGCCAAGCAGGAAGTAGGGCCCTGGACCCATTCCCAATAAACTTGCAAGAGGAAGACCAAGATAGGACTCTGTATTTTTAGGGGTGATAGAACACTTCCGGTCTGTGAAGGCATGAAATGTTAATTATAGGACCTGTGGATGTCAGCAGAGATCTTTTAAAAGAATAACTTAAGTGCCTAAAATCCCCCCAAGAATACAGAGCCCGTTTTAGAAATGGCCATCAAAGACAACAAAAGCGAAATGCGCAAATGCTTTCTACGCAGGGTGGTGCTGGGCAACCAGCTCCTCCCCCGGCCTCCCTCCACGCTGTTGCTAGGAGACCGAAGGGCTACACTTCCATCATCTCCATACTTGCTGGGAGATTGAGTAATTGGTCTCTGGATGTGCGTGCGCTGCTTCCCAAAATATCTCTTTGAAAAGACATGAGAGGGATGTGGAGCCAGTCAAGAAGATGATGGGGGGCGGATTGTGTCCCCAGAGGGCAGCGGGTTTCAGGAGTCAAAACTGAAGCTGGCTGGGGGAAAGAAGGACCCACGTGGGGGACAGAAATGGAGAGCTGTTACCAGCTTTCCTGCATTCTTTCTCACCCTCAGGTTTGTTATTTGGGACTGATCTCCTCAGTGGAGGCTGGAAATTGGTGGGGCAACTAAAATTTAGGGAGACATTCTGTTTGGCTTTTCATTCTAACTATTGAGTCACAGCAACAGAAATACTTTAATTTTAATTTGTAGCTATTTAAAATGTACACGCACACACTTTATAGTGTTCAGTTACAGGTGTTGAACCCCGTTTTGTGGGGAAGGGGGTGAAGGGAGAAATAGGGCATGCAGGGGACATACAGCCCCACACACCTGCACACCGGCCACTGCATGAGAACCCCAGCTTCAGCTGCAGGGAGAAAAAAGAAATATAACATTAAGGCTCTCGCTGTAGGGTCTCTGGGAGTTAGGAAGCCTGGGGATGAGATTCAGTAGTGCTCCCAACAGCTACACGACTATTCATGACCCTTCTGCGCCTCAGTTTCTTCATCTGTGACCCGACAGAAAGGAGCTAGTACATCCCCAAATTACTCTCCAAATCTATACAGTTTTATGGGCATGTACCTCTAGTACCACCTTCTCGTCACAGCCAAGGGACAATGTGACGTCTCATTTCTTTGGAGAGGTCTTCAATTCTCTCCTTTAATTAATGAGGAAAATCTGGTTGATTCCTGCAATTTGATTTTTTTTCAATATCTGTTCAATTACTCTTGCTACATGTCTTGAAGAGCAGATATGAAAGTGGAATAACTAACTTTTAACTTCTATTATTTTCCTTTGTGTCACACTCTTCATACAAAACCTAACAACATGTTCAAAAATCCAGTTTTTAATAGCATCAGCTTGTTTTTTTCTTTTTTTAACTAAGGGAAGAGGTTGGGAAGAAGCAAGAGATTCAGAATATATTGACACTATATCTTGATCTTCTAAATGAGAACTACGAATCCAGGAGTTTTCCCTAAAGTCACTGGCCAGATGACTGAGTGTTCTAAAATTCTTTCAAGAATTAGTAAATTTGCTGTCTAGTTCCCTAACTCACGGACTGTGGCCAGACCCTTATCTGTAAAATGAGGGAAAAAAAGACGGTGTGCTTCAATCCTCATAGGAATGTTAGGAGGCAAAATGATACAATGTATGTAAATGCACTTTGGAATGTAGAAAGGGTGCATAGAATGCTTTGCATTTTTTTCACTGCAAGTCTGAGAAATTTATTCATTTATTCAGAGAGCATTTTCTGAGGTAGTGTTGCCACCAGGCCCCTGTCAGGTATTCATTCATGTGCACATGCACATGGTCAGTGTCATCCATTGTCCACCCTGTTCCACAGTCACAGGGCAAGTGACTCCCAGTTACTGCAGATAATTGAATTCTCAACGACCGCGCCCCCGAATACTAGACATTCTCTTAGGCTGAACCTTTGCACAATGTGAAAAATGCTCTCAAATCACTCCCACGAGTGTCTGTCTTATTTTGTTCTCAAACACTCTCAGTGACACAAACCTCAGACACTTTACTTCCTGTGCTAATGAATGCCAGCGCCTAATCATTGTACAAGCAGATGTTCCTTAGGAAAAACAAATAGAATTCAGACTATCTTTAGGATGGCAAACACCCCCACCCTTGGGTGAGCAGACAAATGAGAAATGCCTTTCACCTTTTTTTCTCTCATCAGAGATGGCAAAGCTCACTGTCCCACGGAAGGTCCGAATTCCCTCATTTTCCTCGTTTTTCACCGCACCTGGGGAGATTTTGGCCACCCTTGGATAAAAGGGCTGTGGAGCTCCGTAAGTTGTCTTGACACCACTGACAGCTGATCCGAACTGTGGAAAAGAGGAGACTCCACTTCAGTCTATCGGATCCCTTAAAAAGTTATGCTGTCCTTGTGCTAAGAATGAGTTGAAGCTTGGAGACTAGCTTGAGAGAATGAGCTGGTGTAAAAAAAAGAGGAGTCAGGGAATTTGGGGCTGGGCACCAGGCAGAGCTGGGTTCCTTGCCCTTTCTCCTGGGTATTTGGCATGCATTCTCGAGTTTTCTGTAGGGGGATGGATGGGGGAGGAAGAGCACAAGGGAGTCATGAAGGGATGCCAAGAAATCATGAATAAGAGTTCTTCTGTGCACGCCCAGGAGAGCTGAGCCCATGGGAGGCAGATGTTGGTTCTGGACTATGGAAGCTCTATAAAATGCAAACAGACCAGAGAGGTGGGTGGGTGGAGAGGAGGGCAGGAGGAGGTGTTCAAATACATTCCCTCTCACTATGGCAGGACCCCCTGGCAAAGATGTGCAGAGGATCATCTTCTGTGAGTCCCTGTGGATCTGAGATGCTATAGAAGATCCAGGAGGGCCACTCTAAGCCCTATACATCCCCTACTCTACAGTCATGATTTGTCTCCAAAAAGGCCTGTCCCTGAACCAACTATGAAAGTACTGAATGACTTTGCAAAGAGCTTTTTGAAAGTCCACTGTGGAAAAGTCCCCTGGTCAGGATGAATTGACCAAAAATTGCCATCATCCTAAAGATGCTACGGAATTATTTTTATGCTTTTTCATTTGGCATAATTGCTTATTCCAGCAAGTGTAGAGGGACCTTAATCTCGTACTTCTGAAGATATGGATTCGTCTTTGAAGGGAAACTGCCATGGTAACTCAGTCATCCACCTGAAATTAAAACCTAGCCAATTTATCTTCATTCATGGTATCCTTGTTTTAGCTGATTAGGACTCATTGATTGATTGATTGCCTTGAGCACTGGGTCATGAAGCTTTGTAGGAAACTTATTTTCTGAGAGAACATGTAGTTCACTACTTGACCTCTGGGATACTGACGATCTACTTTTCAAAGCGCTCTAGCGCTCCATCTAACATTCTTGACCTTCAGTTCTAGGCCCTTCTCTTTCTGGCTCACTCTCTGCTCTTTTTTGAGTGAAGTTCTAGGTCAACACCAGGTATTTCTGTCTAATGGTTGAAATTCTGGGACCAAGCCTTATCATCCCCTGGAACAACACTTGTCTACCCTATTTGCACAGTAGAAACACCTAGAGAATTTGAAACAAAAAACAAAACAAAACAAAAAGCAACCCTGTGTCTTGTCCCACTTAGACTGATAGAAACTAATTCAGGGAGAGGCTTAAGCTTCCACATTTTTCAAAGTTCTCCAAATGATTCTGATCAATAACAAAAGCTAAGAAGAACTGCTCTTACTATTTGCCTTGCCAGAAAAATAAGACTGTGTGAAGAGAACCTTCATCTCATATTAGGAAAGAATGCTTTGATATTTCCAGGGAAGTTGGAAGACTGAGCAGGTGCACAAAGCCTCCCACTTGGTTATGAACACACATATATATATTGATAAAATATAACAAAAAGGGAGAAAGGAAAAGAAAAACCCACAGGAGCCAAATGGAACTAAAAGCCAAATGAAGGTCTTGGAGGCAAAGCCTTGAGAGCAGATCGTCCTAATGCCAAGTGGACCGGTGCCAGGGAGGAGGTGGGCTCTGGGCATGGTCGTGGTGTGTCTACGGATATCTGTCCTAGATATGGGATTCTCAGCTGTGGCATGAAGATCCACTGGATTGTGATGGATAGGAAATTAGAAACTTTTCTCATATTTCCTGGGTATCAGTGAGCCCTTAATTGCCCCTGAAGGATGACAACTTGAGTCACATATAACCTGATTTAAAAGAAATGAAGAAAGTGGCATTTCCCACACTGGGTTTGCTATCCACAAACCCCTATTTACTATAGGGGAAAAGGCTAAGTTGTCCACAGGGAGGTTGATACTGTCTGTGTGGCAGTTGACTTTAAAATCACCACCCAGATTTCACTTCCTAACTCTCTAGTCTCCTTGAATCTTGAATTTTGGCATTAGGTCCCACTGATAACTTCACTCCTACAGGGCTGAGCTGTTGAATTGCTTTCTACCAGTACCAAGGGCCTGGAGCTCAGACCTTAAACACCACAGCACATGGTCAGCCTGGCAGGGCTTCCCTGTGCCAACCAGGTGTCTGCCTTTCTGCCTATTGCCTGTGACCCCTGATTTTGAGGATTACATGACTACCTTCCTGGCAAATAGTAAGCACTTTATTTACTGGTCAATTTCCTTTGACCTAACTTTTTGTCAAGTTTCTTAAGTCCCAGTGCTCAGTTTTCTCATCTGCAAACTGGGGATAATCATAGCACCTTCCTTTCAGTGTTGATATAAGAGTTGGCTGAGTTAACATACAGCAGTGAGATGACTGGTGGCCTCCAAAAAGATGTGCCCATGTAGTGATCCCTGGAACCTGTACAGGTGACCTTACAAGGCAAAAGACGTAAGGATTTTGAGAGGAAAGGTTTATCCTGGACTCTCTGGGTTAGTCTTAAATGCAACCCCATGTATCCTTATACAACAGACACACAGAGCAGAGGTCCCACAAAGAGGAGGAGGAGGCAGAGAATGGTGTGATGTGGACATGGGCCAAGGGACCTTGGAAACCACCAGAAGCTGGAACAGATAAGGAACAGATGCACCCTTAGAGTCTCCAGGGACAGTGAGGCTTCACTGATGCCTCACTTTCAGACTTCTGGCCTCCAGAACCAGGAAATAATCCATTTCTGTTGTTTTAAGCTTCTCTGTTTGTGGGACTATGTTGCAGCTGCCACAGGAATAGGTAACACCCTGGCATGCAGTAAGCATTTGTTTCATTAGTCAGTCTCTTCTAAAGTGAGGATGCCTGTTTTAACGTGGTTACTAATCGCAATAGTTCAAATGTGTGTTCTCATCCAGGAAAGCAGGCATCCCTATGGCTAAGTGAAAGGAATATGCTTGAGAGAACACTGGACAGGGTCTAGAGAGGAGCAGGTGAGAGTGCTGGAAAGTTTAACATTCAGTTTGGAATTTAAACTGATACCATTGTGACTGTACCAATAGTAGGAATCGAAAATGTAGTCTGGTAGAGGTTTGGCTCTTTAATGGATTCTGGCTGGCCAGGGTGTCAATGAAGGTTTAACCTTCATCCTTTAACCCACTTTCTCTGCATGGATATACCCTTCCATCCCATTGAGTCACACACGATTCTTTTTGGACTTTCAGACAAGTTGTTTCCCCCCTTTACCCAGCTTTGAATTCCCCAAGTCCTTTCTGAGTTTTAACCCGGTTGTTTTTTTGTTTTTTTTTTAACTCAAGGGAAACTTAGTTGCACCAGTGGGAAGGGTGTTTTCATGAGGCAATGTTCCTGAGGAGTTGGATTTGGGAACAGTCTACTGCCAAACTTTAAGGTCCTGAAGCCTCCGTCAGGAATGTGGCCCAGATGTCTCCTGTGCCTCTCAGAGGACATCAGGGAAGAGGCCAGACCTTGAGAAACATAACCATGAGATGCTGAGAAATAAAAGTGTGTGTGGGTGGCTCTAAGTCGCTGGCTACACCACCTGTGTCTTGTCCTTCTTCCCCTTCTAGGTGGAAGCACTGGTTAAGAGAGAGGCCAAGAGGGTGTGGCATTTTCAGTTCAGGTCATTATGATCCTCAAAGCTGCCCCAACTCTAGGATGCCACAATGCACAGCATTTCTCTTGGTAGAGTTCTTAGGTCTGATGTGTTAGAAATCTTGGTGATTCATCTTCTCACTGTGTGCTGTCCAACACAGGAGCCATGAGCCATCATGTCACTACTCAAATGTAAACTAACTGAAGTTAAATCAAATTCAAAATTCAGCTCTTCAGCCACACTGCCACATTTCAAGGGCCAACTAGCCATACCAGACAGTGTGCAGACAGAAGTGCAGAAAGTCCTGTTGGACAATGATGTTCTAGTAATTCAAGATACAAGTTGAAAAGGGTCAGGTTATGAAGGTGTCAGCCAGGGACTTTGTACCAAAGGCCACTTACTCTCATTACCTTCAGTGAACACTGCAGGCATCTTCAGTGACAGACAGACAGACAGAAAAATGAACACACCATGCCTTATGAAAATTCAATACATATTTAAAGTAATCATCATGTCATTTCCAGTCTCTCTTTTGGAGGGATGTTATTTATTGTAAGACATCATTTTTATTAAATACACTGTAATACAAGAGACTTTCCATGTCAGGTTGAGAGAAGCTGGTCACATGATTCACAAACAAAACTTTTTTTTTTTTTTTTAACACTGATATTCTGGTGTCACTTTGAAATCAGCCAAGATGCAGTGGGTCTTAGTAAAGCAATGGACCTCAAAACAGATTGCAAAACAAGAACCAGTAAGTATCAGCACAGAGACGTCACATTAAAAAGAAAAAATAAAGCAAATGAGAAGAGGGTTTCAAATACCAGGTCACAATTTAAGGGGCAATATATCCTCAGAGAGACAGTGAAATGTGTGTGGTGTTTGTGTGTGTGTGTGTGTGTGTGTGTGTGTGCACAGCCCAGATATATACAAACATCTCTCCATGTACAGAAGCAAATGCAGAGAGAGTCCACATCTCTAGGCAGATCTGTAAGTGATAGGTAATGATCAATGAAGGCAGGGAGCAATATTTCACCATAATTTGGTCATTTGTCAGGGGATTACAGATTTAAAATCCACATTTAATTCAAAGACCTTGTATTTAAAAACATGTCCAGTTGTTTTATACATTTTTAAAGCAATAGTAAGATATACAAGCTGCAAGATGTAGGCCTTTTTACATTTCATTTCATTTTCTCTAATTTCTTTATCCAGTTCAAACATGTGGCTATTAGCAGCGTTTATTATGCTTGCTCCAGGATGTTGGATCAGCCAACCTTCACTCAGCATCATTTTTATTAATGCACAGACCAAAGAAATAAAACAAACACAGACCTGGCCTAGAATGCATAGACTTAAAAAATGACATCCCCATGTTTTCCCATGTCGTCTCCTGAGACATATGTTAAGATGGCAAAATAGTTGCTTGGTTGCTGTTGTGAAGTTCACAGTGTTTTGCCTGCAACACATATACATATATATATATATTTTTTTGCTTTGCTTTGTGTTTGTGATGAATGGAGCAAAAATAAATAAATAAATAAATAAATACAAAAGTAAATAAATAAAAGGAAAAGGGAAAACATGCAAAATGCTAAGAATATTCAAGAACCTTGGACTTGAGCAGCAGTGATTCATTCCAGCCCTGACAAGAAAATACCCCTCATATGCTGTCTTATTTAACTACAAATCCCTCCCACCACTAATTCTTTAGAGTAACACCTGCTTTCACAGCCTGGGAGTCTCCTCATTCCACTATTACGCATTGGGAAGAAACTGCTTTAACTCTCATTTAGCCATCTGAGAAGTGGGGTCATTGGCCATTCCTCTGGTGAGATTTTCTGTAACAGTGATGTAGGGCCAAACCAGAGCTCAACATTGGAAATAAAAGCCCATACGTGAGGGAAAAACACAAACAGGAGAATTGAGAGGGTTGTGTGTATGCAATCTTCTGTGTGGTTAGATACAGAATTTAATGTTACTGGTGTTATAGAAGGTCCAATTTGCAAAAAGAAAAGTGTCTTTCTGACCAGGGGTCCTTTTTGTCATGGCTCTTTGCAAAGGACAGCATTTAACACGGTTGTGGCTTACATCCTCACTCAGGTGCAGAGCTCCTAGGAGCCACTCACCTCACTATGGGGTCTTGGATTTCTCACCATTGGCCTTCAAGGCACTGGGCTTCCAACATTCCAGTTCTCTTCTGGAATGCCTGGGCTCTGGACACCAGTGTAAAGGATCACAGTGGGATAAGGTGAGCATAATAAAAATGTGCAAAAAGATGAAAAAAAAATTTCCCTTCCTAGACCTTTACATAAGGAGACCAATTTCAGTCTGCATTTTCCTTTGCAAGGAGCCAGAGAAAGGACACTGTGTAGTAGGATGGCTTTGATTCAGTTGTTTCTGGAAGCTCATTATCTTAAATATGTCTTCCACCTGTGCAGTACTGCACAGAGTTGAGAAGTGCGATGTGGTCCTATGCACATGGAGAACGGAAGCACTAATGGCAACATTACGTTAAAAAGTTTTGGTTATTTTGCAGATTTTAAGCAAATTATTCATACTGCACCCTACTTACAATTATCTCTATTACCGTGTGCCTATAAATTTATACATAAGTATACAAACACACTGTATATTTGTGTTTGGATATGTATAAATCGAATATTTATAACATACATATAAATACAGGGGGTGCTGATGTGGACACATATGTATAATATGAATTCCAATATAATGCTTTATAGCATAGTTCAAAACATTTTCTAAATAAGCCTGATTATGATATTGGTTTAGGGTACAAGGATTTAGAGGACGCTATGAGCATGACTGTACATCTTGGTATCTCAGCTGCTTGTCATCTGAGGCATTCATTTTGTTCTAACTTCATGTACCGCTTCATGAATTTGTTAGCCTGCTTTCTTTCCTAGACTGCTTGTTTGTATACTGGAGTCTCTAGCGGACAGAATCATGAACTTCAGAGTCAGAACACTCAGTCCCAGTGGTGCCCGAAGTTAACCTGCAGATGTCTAGCATGCCATTTAACTTCTCCAAGTCTCACCTTCCTCACCTATCAAAACATGGGCACAATTTACTAACGTATGTGAAAAGCATTCGGAAACTATTAAACACTTTGTAAATGGAAACAAAGTTTGGCCTAGAGAATTAGGTTTGTCACTAATACTGTTGTAGCTTTGAACACATTTCATGGGAGGCCATATTCTGTGATTGTTACATTTTAGAATAAAAATGCTGCTTTCCTAAAAACTTAAAAAGCATGAGAAGAGGGGATGGTGAAGGAACAGTGATGAATATTGTAAGATATTCTCTGGTTTACTTAGCTACTTTGAAAGCAATCTTGTATTCTTTCAATGCAGGATGTCTCTGAAATCAGTACATACTCCTGAGACAACAGAGGAAAAAATAAAAATAATAATAATCAGCAGTATAAATAAACATAAAACTTTGCACTTGCATAGAACCTTTCATTTCAAGACCTTGAGGGACTTGTCAGAAGGCAAGGAGAAATTTTTTTTTTTTTTGCTTTTCTCCTCCAAAGGAAAACACTACACTGGAATGGAATGGAATGCTCCCCTCTTTTCATTTGCTTTAAACAAATCCTTCTTCCAAAATTGCACTGTCCTCCTAGAATTTGATCCCTTAGCATATTACCTCTTTTGCTCTCTGGTAAAAATAAAATAAGTACCTCGCAGCTTCTTCCCCCAGAGCAGCTGATCAGTCACCCAGAATGACAAACCTGTGTAGGTTTTCAGACCATCGCTGATGGAATCTAGAAAGGTTTTGTACAAATCTGCCCCTTCTTCACTGTTTCACAGAGTGCCACGGTGTTTTTAACAGTACCATGGGTCCTTAATAAGATATATACGTGCAGGTATATATCATGGAGATATGGCTTTCGTTATATTATTATGTGTATTCTGGAGGGGTGTTTTTTCACTGACAAAGAGAACAAACAACTCGACTGCCATGTCTCATTGGCCAGCACAAAACCTGCAGGGACTGTAGGGTTCGTCTCATTCCAACCCCCTTCACTTGTCCACAGATGGCTACTGGATTTCCTTTTGTTGTCTGTTAATTGACATGTTTGGTTTTTTTGAGAACTGGTGTTTGAAGCTTATAATGGAAAATAAAGTGCTCCAGTCATAAAGCAAAACCTAAATAGAGCAATTGCGCCTTCAGAAACAAATAGGAAATAAAATGACTTAAGGTGAATTAAAATCACTCCCTTTCAATCTGGCTTGTGTTGTAAAGAAGTCAAGTTAGCAAAAATCCCCTCACAGAGGGTAGCAAGTTTTCTTGAGGAACAGAAACAATTTTCTTCCTTAGTATAACTGGTCATCAAACAACTGCAAATTTCTGTTGAAATTTACAACCTCTTTTCACAAAACCTGTGTCTATGCCCAGAAGCACACCACAAAACTTGGTCTGGGCATAGCCTCCCATTGGCATGCTGTGCCTAATTTTTTATTTTTACTTCTTTTAATGGAGTGAAGAAAACAAAACAGCATACTGACAACGGAGTACACTTGGAATGAAACCACTCTCCCAACCAGAGCCTAGAGCACGGTCTTGGCCTGTGTACACTGAACAACAATGCATGTGATGTCCCAGGGTGAGTCGGCTCTCCCTCGGGGCTTGACGCAGCCCTTCCCACAGACAGTTCCACTGTGGGTTTGAGGGGGTGAGGACATCCAGGCTTCAGAGTCCATAATTGTTAAAACCCATCACCACCATATGACCTAGAAACGTTTATACTCAGCTAATGAACTCCATTAGCTTCCCTAAGTATATAAGGTATGTACCTCTTACGGATCTGCTCTACGTATTGGATCACAACGTCTGGAGCAGTAGTTTCCGCACACAAGGTAGTAATCAACAGAGACCATGCACGATTTTACTTGCACATTTAAAAGAATGGAATGGGTTGGAGGGTAGAGGTCGGAGGGAAGTGCTATCTGAAAAGTTCAATGTAAGAGAAACTTGTCTCCGAATTTATAGCTTGTCCCATCTGTTCCAAGTCCTTGGCTTTCCCACCTGACTTGAAATGACCTCTGGACCAGAATCCACCACTTTCCAAATGAACTTGACAAAGCCTCGGTGGTTAACACTTGGAAAAACAATCCAGTGCCATCACAGGGATCTATAAAGACCATCTGAGCATTGGAGGCGCCATCTCGTGTCTCATGAAGCCATCTTTTCTGTCTACTACACCCTAGTGTTTCTGGTGATGGGAAAAGAATAGTCCATGGCACAGAGTTCAACAGTCTTTTTACTCCTCAGATAGGTCCTCAGGGAAAGGTGCCAGATATATCCCTCCCAGCGAACAGTTGCTGGTTTTCTCCTAAGGACTGACTCCGGCTGATCCCAGGGGTTGTCTTTGTTCCTCCCATACTGCAGTTTATCATAAATCTTCTTTCTCTCTGGTTTTAATCTCCCATAGATAAAGGCTTCCCAGGTGGAACACAACTTTTCCTTTTTCATACACAGGCTTAAACCATCCAAAAACAATAACAGTAATAATAATAATAAATAAACAGAAGTAAATCCATAGAAACTCTCGATGTCTGTACAGCAGAAGTGACAAAGTTTAAGTCAAATATTTGTTTTCCCTTTTTTTCATCCACATCAAAGGCAGGAATACAAGGCATTGTTAGTTGTGGTGGGCAAACTGGAGTGTCTGCTGATAGAACAAATTAGGTTGGTTAAGGCCTTTGTCTATGCAGAGTTAATAGTAATGCAGAAGCCAGATTGATTCCAAAAGAAGGGGTAAGGACTGTGAAGCAAAGAAGACAAAAAAGGAAAGAGAAAACAAAAACTAGGAAACAAACCGAGGGAGATGACAAGAGAGACAAGAGATAATGCCAAAAAGAGGTCCACACTGCGTCTACGGATGGGGAAGTCCACATCGCTTCCCTCCGGAAGCCTTCGGGGTCTTGGTTGTTCATACTGTCAGAGTGAAGAACAGCAGACTGATGGCATCCAGCAGCTCTTGAAAGACGTTCATTCTCTCGGCCCATCTGAGGAGTTACTTTGGGAAGGATCGGTCTGGGGAAAAGGGCCCTAGCCTAGAATGTCCAGGTAGACCGGAGATGCCTTGGCCAAGTTCTGAAGGAGGGTGTGGATGCCCTTGATGTTCTTCCTCATGTGGGGCTCTCGCTGCCAGCACCCCAGCATCAGCTCGTAGACCTCCTGGGGGCACGTTCGAGGTCGCTGTAAGACTCGGCCCTGAGTGATGCATTCTATCACCTGGACGGGGTGGACAGCAAAGGTAGGATCAGATGAAAGGAAAAACAATGCAGATAAAGCGGAGGTCAGTGCTGCGAGAGGGCTGCTCAAAAGAACCCGCTCAGGATAACATTTCAGAAGGAAGAGAGCAGTTGGTATGGGTTGATATATATCATGGTTCATCTGATTGGTCTATTTTTCAAGCCACACAGATTTCACCAAACTGGTGGTGAAGTGACTTATCTGCATGGAATGCTCCTAAACGTCCCCCTGGAATTAGCATGTATTTTGGTTGTATTGGCCTGAGATGCAAATGAATCACCTTGGTGTCAGGGTGCTGACTGAGGAGGGAACACCCAGCTCCTGAAATGAGGGCTCATGTTGGATAATGGAACAGGGAAAAGATAGACCTGAAGAAGATGTAAAGTACCTGATCAAGAAGCTATGCACCCAAAATAGACATTTTGCAAAAGGATTTACAATAGGGAAACAAAAAGCTTGCATTTCTCACTAGGAATGAGAAATGTGCAAAAGGGAATTGAAGTGTGCAAAAAGGGAAGAACCTTGAAACCTTATAGGAATAATCCCAAAACACTAGGGGGACTCCCAGGGTGCCAGGATGCCACATTTGCTATCATTTAGATGAGACACACAAAATGATTCCTTGGTCTCATCACCCGAAAACCACAGGCAAAAAAACACTGGGCTTTTCTTAAGAACTCTCAAATTTGGAGAGTGACTATACTTCGACCATGACATTTAGGTGCACAGCAGGCCCTTTGGGAGGTGCTGCTCCCAAAAAAAGCCACATAAGATCGTGTCCTGACTCTCAGCCGAGGGATGTCTCTCATCGTCTGCCCCCGGGGGGTCTTGCCCCTCCCACTGCACACCTCGTTGTTTGACAGCTGGTACCAGGGCTGTTTGCCATATGTGAAGATCTCCCACAACACAACTCCCAGGCTCCAGACATCACTCTCTGTGGTGAATTTCCTATACATGATGCTCTCAGGAGGCATCCAGCGGATGGGCAGCATCGTGTGGCCACCGACCTGGAAGGAAAGGGGTGAACAAGCAGGCATCAGTCACCCCAAAACCAAGTTCCCACCATCAGAGAGAAAAGTGTGGAAGGAAAATGTGAGGGGACATATTTTCCTTTTATTTATATTTATTAATTTTAACTGTTTATACACAAATAAGGGAAATACAATTTCTTTGTAATTTCAAGCAACTGAGACTGAGGGCAGAGAACAGTCAGAGTATTTTTTATATTACTTTCAATTCTCTTTCTTTGGAAACCAGATAGGAGCAGAGAGGAATGCTCAAATACTTCCTGGTGTGAGGATTGGCCAGGATAACCGGATGCGACTCTGTATCCAAAATGACCCACCAGGTGACTCTTGTTTAGCAAGGCTAGATCTTTCTCTCACTTTGAGGTGTTGGCACAAGTGCCCAGTGCTGCCTCAAACACTCTTGCCGGAACCCATCAATGGGCAGGGCAGAAATTATTATTTCCATTTTACAGATCAGGCAACTGAGGTTCAGGTTGCTATGGACACACAGAAGTCAGGTCTTTGGACTCTGAGCTCTGGATTTTCCTCTAAGACAGAGGATTGCAATTGAGCTTGTTTACAAAAGTAAATGAGTATGGTTTTGAAAAGCGCATGTTCAGTAAAAACACTGAGGCTGAGGCATTAGGTGGCAGGAACATTAGTACAGGCAAAGAGAACTTTGACAAGGAAGCCTTGCTCATGATTTCTTAATTCTTAGATAAAGGTTAAGAATTTCATTTGCAGGTTTGTAGCCTACCAGGGCTGTCTGATTTTAATACCATGACCATATTTCTGCACCACCGCCCTATGGGTAGCAGTTTTTTTTACTGCTGGTAGATGCCAGAACCACCAGGCCAAATTCACAGCCTGATGCCAGGGCAGCTGGTGTGCTCCCAAGACAGCAGGGGCTAGACCTCACTGGCAACTCTCAGTCCCCAAGATCTGAGACCAATGCCCATAGAGCACCTGCCCAATTATAATTCTTAATATCCATTCCTAACTCACTAAAAGAAGGAACTAGTCAAACAGTGCCTGAAAAATGCTGCTCAACTCCAGAGCCCAAGTTGCTGAGCGTGTTAGGAGGTTTGATATGCTTGGTGATTTCAAAAGCAAAGGAGGTGGGTGGTGTCTGTTTTGGTTTTTGTTTTTTCCATTCTTTGTATAATGACTCCAAATCTGACAAGCAAGGACATAACTTGCTTGGCAAAGGGTTAAGGTTTCTCCTATCTTCCTAATTCAGCTTTGAATACACCGAAAGCTCATCCACTGAGTCCAGGCCAGTCGCCTTTTATCAGCTTTCAACTTCTTCACTTGCTTCTCACCCAGTGGTGACAGACAGTCACTGTTCAATGGCACAGATTTCCCTCGTGGAGCTGCCTGGACATGCCAGAAGGTGATGACAGCCCTCACCGTCAGGGTCGGTATTCACAACACAGTCTGATGACAGAGACACTGACCGACCAGAAAGGATGCTGGTGGTCTTATCAGCACAGCCATATTGCCATGTTTCTGGCTGACCGGGTATCTGCCCAGCTCACAGTCCTATAACCCCCCCTACCCAGGACTTTGGGAGAAGAAATCTGCCAATACACAAGGAGTCATCAAGTTTCCAGATATTCACAAGGACTCAGGGCACTAAGTGGAAGGGTCCCCCCATTTGTGGCAGTTCAGGGAGCTACATGGCACAGAGTTACATGGACTGAGGGGTCGCTGCCTAGATTTTAGTGAAAAGGACACAATTATTTGTTTTATGGGAACAGTGAAATTAGAATCCAGATTTATTATCAATGTACCGTTGGTCTGTGGAGGTAGAAAGAGGACTAGGATGTTATGGACTAACGCCATGTTCTTTTGGGTACTGGGCCCTCAAAATATTTAGCCAGCTCCATGCAAGCATTCTTAGGTCAAATGGGTCAAACATACTATAAACTGTAACTCTCCCCACTTCTTGGAAATTCAGAATGCACAGAGCCTCCTTTAGGTATCTCAGGAGAATTAATTTCGTTTAACTTAGTGAATTAAACTAATTTAAATGTGTGTTTGTGGGAGAAGGAGAGAGACAGAGAACCACTTACATACATTAAGAACAAGGCAGCTGAAAAATACACTCCGGGTTGTGTTAACCTAGCAAGATGCCACGCTCCCATATTCCTGGTGCCCTCACAGCTGCAATGCAGCGAACATCACTCTATTCAGGACTTTAGAAACTCCCTTTCAGCGCACACTCTGGTGCACTATTTCCTAGGTGGGTGACCTTGACCAGCTGCCAAACCTCCCTGTGTCCTAGTTTCTTCAGCTGTGCAATGTGGGTAACAGTCCAGACCTCCCCTATTGTAAGGTAAATACTCAAGCAGACAATGTCTGTCCAAGTGCTTTATAAATTTTAATGCACTAAATACGTTCGTGGCATAGCTTTCCTTTTCTGTAAACTTTTCTATCTGGTTTTCTCAATGGGGAGCAGCCAATCTGGAGACATTTGGAGGAGGCCACACAAATGGCTCTCCCGTGCTCTTCACTGTTCAATGAGAGGGGCTCTGGGGCTCCTTTGCCGACAGCGCGTGCTCTAACCGGTTCTCCACCCTGTACTGCTAATGGCCAGAGTGAAAGGTCCTGTTCCGTTTAAAGAAGAAAAACAAACAAACAGATTTTGATTTACATGTTTTCTGATCTGATCATTTATTTTATGCTTACAGTCTCTTCAGGATGAATTTTTCACTTTAATTCTTTCAATAATCCCTTCTGGGATTTGGCACAGGCTGTTATAAATAATGCTTTCCTTGTTCTGATGTCAACCGGGTGAGTGGTGGGAGAATCTAATAAAAGTTCAGACAGGGTTCACAAGTTTTCTAAATCCATTTAGGGGGCATTTCTGAATATTTCTTTTACAGCCCTTTCTCAGGATTTTGAAGCATGTCACCAACGTAGACCAAAAAAAAAAGTCACTGTTGTTACAAATTACTGTCACATTCCAGTCACAATCGCTGGATGGCTTTTGGACTTCGCAGAACCACATGCTGCATGGCAACCAACACAATGAGACATTTGTTTTGTATTGTGCTACTTGGCAATTTGCCCTCACACCCTTGCTTAAACATTTGTGAGACGGAATGTGATCCCAATATGACACTGGGAGTCAGAATTGCTGCTCTGACTGCCAGATATGCCGTGGGGCCAGAGGAAGCTCTCCAGGGCTCTGGGCGGGCCGGGCTGCATGCTCCTCACTGAACTCACCAGTATGAACTGACACGAGATGGGGAATCCAGGTGGTTGGGGAGTTGATTAGGACTGGACATGTATTTTTCCTCAGCCCAAGAGACTGCGTTCTAGTTCCTGCTATGGCATTAATTAGCCTGGGGGAATCACCTTAGGTCTGGCTTATTGGTAAAGTGTGACAGGTTAGGCCAGCTCTTGATTACTTTCTAGCACAAAATGCTTGGTTCTGCAATCATCTGCTGCCACTTTGACACCATAATCATCCATCAATACATTGTTGCTCATCTTTACGAAGAGTTTCCACTCAATGATCTCACTTGAACCCAGTAGTTACCCTCTGTGGTAGACAATGGTTTGTTTTCCTATTACAAATAATGCACCCACATTTCAGAGAGTTAAAGTAGTGTACCTAAAGCCCCTCGATAATACCTCCCCACTGGACATCTTGTGCTCATTCCTTGGCATCACTCTGCAGTCTCTAACACATGCCCTGTATTAAGCCAGCAAGCCTTGTTGTGTCTCCTCACCCTGGCCAAACCTACACATGCCTCGTGGAAGTCTGATGTCCCTTCCTTTCTACCTGATTCTCAAAGAACTCCTAAAGGTAAGCTCAATTGCCACCATTTCAAGGAATTCTCCATCCCTGCTACAGCTCAGTGGCTTTTCTAAGCACCAGCAAGTCTAGCACCCCTTGATACAACTCTGGTTACACAGCAGGTTTCCCTTCTTTTGCTAATGGATCACATGCCTCAAGAAAGATGGATAGGCGCCTATCAGTTATGTCTGGCTGGGCATAAGGGGGTCAGGTGGTAAGCACGGTCTTTGAGTGGGTTTCTTATGTGTGATGATATTCTGGGCAGTGGGGTGGAGGGTGGAATTCTTAATGTGCTCTTTCAAAGAGATCACTGTTCACTACCTTTCGATCCATCCCCCAATAACTTCTCTAAACTCTTCATAGAACCAACCTTAGACTAAATAGACAAAACCTGGCTCACCTATTTGACTACAAATAAGAACCAATCAGTGAAATTCATAATTTCTTAAAATGCAACCCCAAATCCTGGGTCTCATACAGAGTACGAGAGTTTTGTTATTTGTGTGAGAACTCTCATTCATCCCTTGGTTTGCCATCTGAACAGTAGATGGGTGGAGTCTATGGTGCACACCTGGAACTATTCCATCTGAGAATGAAGTCTTAGGAAGGTATCACATCATATAACATGAGAGACTATTGTTTACTAATGGTGACTAGCATCTCATATCCTCTGATGCTGGAGATAAAGGATAGAGAATAAAGAAGAAAATTAAACCATGAAAAAGGAAAGGACTGACTGACCACTGTGTCTGCTAATCATTACAACTTGCTTAAACTAGTGAGGCTAATCAGAACAATGTCTTAGGCCCATGGTCAAAAAGGAATTCCATATTCACTTCACTTCACTTAGAATGGCCACTATCCAAAAGATAAGAAAGAACAAATACTGGCAAGGATGCAGAGAAATAGGAACCCTCCTACACTGTTGGTGGGAATATAAATTGGTGCAACTGCTGTGGAAAGCAGTATAGAGGTTCCTCAAAAAACTAAAAACAGAAACACCACTTGACCCAGTAAGTCCACTCCTAGGAATTTACCCAAAGAAAACAAAATCCCTGATTCAAAAAGATATATGCACTCATGTTTATTGCTGCACTATTTGCAATAGCCAAGGTATGGAAGCAACCTAAGTTTCCATTAATAGATGACTGAGTAAAGAGGATGTGGTACATATAACACAGTGGAATATTATTCCACCATAATAAGAAAAGAATCCTATCATTTGCAGCAACATGGATGCAGCTAGAGGGTATTATCCTCAGTGAAATAAGCCAGGCAGAGAAAGACAAATACCATATGATTTCACTTATTTGTGGAATATAAAAACAAAGCAAAACAGAAGAAACCCATCAGCAGTAGACTTACAGACACTGAGAAAGGACTAGTTGCTACCAAGAGGGAAGGGTTGGGTGTTGGGGAGGGGGGGTGATAAAGGGGCACAGTAATTTGCAGTCACAATATAAGTTGATCAAGGGGACTGTTGAACCACTGTGATGTGCATTTGAAACCAACATAAGATTGTATATTAACAATACTTTAATAAAAAAAAGAAAAGGAACTCCATAGTGCCTGAAATTAGTGCCTGGAAAATAACAGGCTCTATTTTTAAAACATATCAAGAAAAGAATTGTTCATTTAGTTCTTAATATTTAATTTCATGGCACCTCATAATTTTGATGGTGACATGTATAAGATGATCTGGTTAAAAACAAAAATAATAACTATGTCTTAGTTAAAATACCTGAGGCTGAGCATCCTTTAAATCTAGTTTGAAAAGCTGTTAAGACAATAAATCCTAAAAAGAATATTAAAAGACCCTTAAACTAGTTTATTGTAGGAATCACTCATTTCATTATTTTTAAATCAAATCGAATGCATCTAGTAAGTTCAACTACAATATTTATTTCTTACCCAGGAAAATACTCATTGGGCACATACTCTTTGGCATTAGGTTGTAAATTATGAAAAATTTCCCATGGCTTAACAAACAGTATGATGAACTTTTCCAGGTTGAAAAACTAGGATTTAGGGAGATCAAGCAACTTGCTGAACAAGTGTACTAGGCATAAACTGGTGACCGACAGTACTGAAGACAGCTCTCTCTCCCACAGCTATTCGTGCTGGGAGGTTCTGTCTCGTTATTTACAAATACACAAAGCATCTTTATCCCTAGTACAAATCAACAAGGAATGAACTACCCGTTTTCTAGGTGCACTGGGAGATGAGAGAGGAGGTGACAAACTCATCTCCCCTCCTTCTTTTGGGTTTCATGTAAAATGCATCTACTGCCCTCCTTCCTCCCCCATTATCTTCACTTCTTCTATGGCACCCATTCCTCTCAGTGTGGACCACCCCAGGCCATTCCTGCTTCCCTGTCTTTGAATCTCTTCTCATATCTCACTTGCGCAGTCTCATTTCAAATACCAATGTTGGATTTAGTCTTGCTCCATTCTTTATCTCCCCAAATGATCTTTCATGCTTATCCCTATTTTGTCGCATTCTTCATTCATCATGATGCCTTGTCTCTTTTCTGTGTTTATGAGGGGCACAATGGCAGATGGGAGACTTTGTTTAAATCTAACGTAAATAACTAGCTGGCTTTGAAACTACTGGTGATTTAAAGGTAAGTAATGCTAATCAGAAAACTTCTAAACTCAATTAGCAAAGACCAATGATGCCTAGGAGGCCACTTCAGCTTGTGGTATTTTCTCAGTGAGTGAGTGATAACTTGTTTGGAAGTCAAATATTTTATTCCCTTAGAAGCATGTGGGTCAAAGGGCAAGCCCCATTAAGAGATGATTAGTTGTCAGAAGCTTTTGGCCACATTAAATATTGAAGGGGCTCCTAGACCTTCTTGCAAAGCCCTACATCTAATTACTTTGTTTCAGCAGTTTCTCCTGATCTGTTCCTTAAAAATTCATGAAAGATGTAAACTTTAAGAAATAGATGGACCTTAGTTATTTATTATGTGTTGCATTTATAATATGAAGTTAAAAAAAGAGGAGAGCAAAACAATTTATGCAAAATATTATTGTTGGAGGACCTGGAACCACTGTGGTCGGATTGTGGGCATTTCATGACCACATCCAGAAGATCAGAATCTCTTATTATAAAGAGTGATGGGATGCCTCCATGGCATGTGGCCACTGAACCATAGGATACTTCATGGGAATAAATGCAGCCCTTGCTGCCTTGCCTAGAAGTCCTGAGTGAACCAGCTCAGGTTGAATCAGGACAAACTTCAGTGACAGCCTGGTTACCCTCTGTCTTCCAGTGGAAACTGACTGTCACTACACTTGAATCGCTGTTATTTTCAGCCTAGAAAGTCTTCCATCACATTTTTCCATTACCCATCTGGTCATAAGCACAAAGGTTATGACTTAGTAATTTCCAGCCATGTGTTTTTGGATTAGTCAAAGAGAGGGTGTGCTGGAAGTTACTGCTAACAGTATTTTTGTGAAGACTTTTCTTTTTTTTAATAATGAAATCTCTATCCTGCCAGAACAAGGCAGATGATAATGTTTGGAAAGGAAGGTTCACAGAGTTATCATTGCCATCTTTTGACACTTGGTTTCTAGATGAGCAGATAAGGCCAATTCAACACAAAAGTTCAACTGGGTTTCATGTAAAATGCATCTACTGCCCTCTTTACTCCCCCATTATCTTTTCTTCTTCTATGGCACCCATTCCTCTCAGTGTGGACCACCCCAGGCCATTCCTACTTCCCTTTCTTTGCATCTATTGTACCATTAAATAATATTTATTCTACCATTAAATAATAACACAACTGACGAAAATCACAATAACACCTCATGTTTGTATAATACTTAGTTTTGCTTTTTCATAACACTTGCACATCTACTCATTCTATAAAAATTGCACTTAATGCAAAATAGGTTTATAAAGATTGAATGAGTTCATTAGAAAAGCTCTGTGTGCTCTTGCATGATGCCATTTATACAACATTCTTGAAAAAAACAAAACCATAGGTCTAGAAAACCTATGGGTGTAAGGGGCTGGGATTGGGGGTCTTGCCTTACAGAGAATTTTGGGGGTGATGTCAATGTTCTACATCTTGATTGTGGTGCTAGTAAAATGCTGTTTGCTAAAATTCAGAACTGCACACTTAAAAAGGTGAATTTTACTACATGTATATTATATGAACCTGATTTAAAAATAAATAAGACTCTTGGAATAATGCCCTGTACATAGTAAATGTGCAAAAAATACTAGCTGCTGTTGTTGTGCTAAGTGAGTATTTGACTCTTCAATAATCCTGGGGGTAAATCAGGCATGTACTTTTATCCCAACTTAAGAGATGAAGATTCTCCAGGCCCAGAGGCAAGGTGATCTACCCAAGATCACACAGCTAAGGAGTGGTAGAGTCTACACCAGGGCCCAGCTCTCCAAACACATGGCACTTTCTCTGTTTTGCCCTGAGTCTCACAGAGTCAGATTCAGGGATAGGAAAGGCTCTCTGAACTAGTCTGCTCAGGCTGCCATAACAAAACACTACCAACTGGGTGAGTCAAACAATAAGCATTTGTTTTTCTCATAGTTCTAAAGGCTAGAAATCCAAGGTCAAGGTTTCAGTCTGTCTGGTTTCTGGTGAGAACTATCTTCCTGGCTTGCAGATGGCTGTGTGAAGACTGTGTGTGAGGAGGGAGAAAGCAAGCTTCGAGTATCTCTTCTTATGAGGACACTAAGCCTATTGGATTGGGGCCCTACCCATGACCTCATTTAACCTTAATTACTTCCCATATCTCTAAATACAGCCACACTGGGTGCTAGGACTTCTGCATATGAATTTTGGGGGATAGATCATGCAGTCCATAATACCCTTCTTGCTAACACCCCCTTTTAGGACTGCAGTGCACTACAGGGGGAGGGAGAGGGGAGGCAAGGCCACTTCTAAACACTCGGAGCTGTGCAATTCTGGTCCAGAAGGCACCATGGTCCTTCATCAGCATCTTCCCATCCCCAAATGAGAGCTCGGCTGCTCCCCTCCCTTCCTGGTAACTCCTGATTTTTCCCTTACGAACTAACTCTAGAATTCAGCAGATGGCTTAAACCTGTTGTTTCACAGCAGTCCTCAGATTCTGCTCCCTTTCAGTGCAGACCTTAGGGCAATCCCAGTCCTCACCCAACTCCTCAACACTCCCTGCACCTCCAATTCCCTGCGGGTAGCTAAGGGGGAATGAACAGGCCTTAGAACTCCCTTAGAGATGTGTAGATGAAGGCAGATGGGTTTCCTGGACTTAACATTGCCTCAAGTGACATTCCTCCAGGGTCCCATTGTCCACTGCTTGTGCACTGTATAGAATTTAAAGAGCCAAAGAGCTCCAATCTCAGAAGTGATTATAGTTTCACTTTATTTTACATGTGGCTCTAATCAGAAGCAAATAAGTTTTCTCTCAGTAAAGCAGCACAATACTACAATCACACAAATGTTTAAGAATTATATTTGGATCTAGAACCAAGGATTCTTCATTTTGATAATAAAGTGAAATTAGATGGTAACAACATGCTGTCCCTCATCCTCTGATTGCTTCCTCCATCTCCTGCCACTAACTCACACCAACCTGGATGGGGATTTTCCAGAGTGGGTCAGTGGGAGGACGATGCCTTTGGGAAGTACACACGGCATGCCTTCTGCAGTGTGACCACTGTACTTACATATCATCCAGCAATGGGAAGCTGTACATTCCAATCACATACGTTTCATCAGGCTGCTGTTTGCCTAATGTTCAATGTTACTGAGCTTTTTATGTCCTCCTGAGCATTATGGTTTGAAATCCAAGAGGCCATCTGAATCTGCAGCATTTGATACCAAAGCATTGCATCTTTTCATGATGAAAAGCCAACAGGGACTTACAGGTGCTGAGCGAGGCAACCAGAAAAGCAGGAGCAGGATGTTTTCATGGCATTGTCCATTGTTAAAGTGATTGCATTACACTGGTTTAGTACCAAAATTCCAAAGTCAACTTGTTTCTATGGAAATAACTCAGAAAGGCTGGTATTCCAGCTAGCTTTGGGAAAAGGAAGAAATCAGTGATTTGTCAGCAGAGTAGGAAGAAAAAGCTTCTCTGTATTAGAAACAGCACTCCATTCCAGCTGCTATTACTGTGATTGCTGCCCTGGGTACACCCAGTCCCATAAGTGGAAAGATCGGGTTTCTGGGTACACACCACATAACTGTCCTCCCATTAACCCCAGCTTGTTAAGTAACACTGAAGACCCTGCCAGAATGTACATTCCACCATTAACTGGAGAGGAAGACATAATACATCAGAGCCAGTTAAAAATGAATAAGGTCCTCTCCTGCCAGGTGCAGACATTCATTCTGATGCAGACACCAATGTCTTTTGTCCACATGAGTGCAACAGTAATGAGAAAGTTGCTTTCTCTGGGTAGTTATATTCAGGTACCTACCTGGATCATCATTATGGTCCTTTTCTGCTGTGTCTGCAATGTATGTCACACATAGAGATTGGGACCCTGGGTTGTAAAGTTCGTCATGATTTCTTATGATAATTGTGAGAGCTAAGAAATAATGTAGAAACATTAACTCCCAATTACTAAGCACCTACTCTGTGTGCCATGCTTTGTGCTAAAGACATTCCCCATATTTAAAACCCATTTTTCTCCTACCTCTCCAGACATTCCTACGGATGAAACAGACCCATAGAAAGTGCATATATTACAAGAAGCAGCTGTTTGGCAATTGTGAAGCTGGAACTTGGTTGATGTGCACTGTGAATAATGGCAGCTCAGTGTTATGGAAATGAGGGCCATCTAGCTGGATGTTTCTTAAACTTCTCCACCAAAGCCTCCCAAACTCTGGAAAGAGGTACAAGATCAGAGTTTGGGTGGTAATTGAGACCATGTCTGTAGGTCTAGCCCCAGGTGCTCATGGCAGGTATGGAATTTCTTTTAAGTCTTATATTTCTTATATTTCATCTTTATATGTAATTATTGCATTAGACAATGCATTATGAAAAGTATTTGGTTGTTCCCAATCATTTATTAAAATGGATGCTTTAGGCTGATAGGCTTAATGTTTATTTTGTGGCTTCATGGGTCTCTGGTCTGGACATGCTGTCTTGTGTTTAAAAGCTACCCAAGACTCCTGTTTGAGAGGCACAGGTGGCAGAGGTGAAAGGGTTTAGAATCAACAGACCTGGTTTCCTGTCCTAACTCAGCCACTTACTAACTAGGTGAACATACATAAATTATATCTCAGAGTCTCTCCTTTGCACTAAAATGGGAATAAAACCTATAAACTTAAATGAAGCCTATGAGCTTCCTTGACACACTAAGTTCTCCAGGGGATGGTGCATCTCTTGGAGAACAGCCCAGCTGCTGGAACGAAGCAAAAACAAACTTTCGAGCAATAGTCTTGAGATAATAGAACAAGCCTGTATGAGGATTCCATAGGGTCCTGCCCACTGCACAGTCCTGTGGGGCACTGTTCCCTCTGTGGTCCATGTACATTCCGCCTCCTGGAGTTGTCACATGTAGTGGGTGACCTGCATCAGAAGCCCGGGTTCTCTTCTGGGACTTTCAAGACTCTCCACATGACTGTGGCAAGTCCTTGCCTCCTTCTGGGTCATGCATAGGTCTTTCAATTTATAACATGGAGACAGTGTTACTTATTGTGTCATATTGTGAGGCTCAAGTGAGGTTGGAGGCATAAAGTATGGCTTAAGTGGTAACACCCAATACACATGCTCTTGCATTTTCTATATATTGCACATATATATATCATATATTATCAATCCTACCTTTTCTCACCTGCCTTTATTAGAGTACATTTCAGCAAAATTTGTAGTTAGTTTGTGCTATGTGCTCTCTTCCCTGTGGAGAAACAGCATTGAATGAGATAGGTCCTTGCCCTCTGGAGCTTATTCTATAACCATCATGCAAAGTAGGAGGTTGATGTCCAGCACAAATGTGAACAGTTGGCTGTGGCTCATGATACCGGTGCTGTCTGGTCAACCACTTAATCTACTGACGCTTTCAGCTCCCTTCCATAAAGAGCTCAATGTTAGCAAAGGCTGAAACTTTGCCACTACGTCCAGAGGGTCACATGGAAGGAGACTGTTGGGAAACAGGAGGAGAGAGAATTTGCAGAAACTGAGGCCCCGATTCAGTGAGAACTGAAGTTTCTTCAGAAGAAGTCTTTCACAGTGTCCTGAAGAGGCTGGGATGGCTAAGCTGTGTTTTACTTTGTATCGAATATTTACCATCTAGCTGCCATTCACTGCAGCCCTCCCATGTGGGAAGCATGACCACAAGCTTTAAATATATTATTCCAGTGAGTTGTGTTGAACGACAATGGCGAAAAGCCTAACCAGTGCCCGGATGAAGTGGGCACCCCAAGCTGGGGAATCACCACCAACTGCGTGGAGGGAATTCACGTTTCTCACTTACTGGAAGTCCTGAAGTGTGCAGTCAGGGCTGGTGGAGCACCCCAAGGAGACCTTCCAAAGAAATCTTCCTACTTCCTTCCACTTTCACTGTTCAGCCACTTCTGTTAAGACAGCCTCCTCATTGGTCTCCCCACTTCCCTTCTGACCTTTCCCCCATCCACCTCCATGCAATAGCCAGAGCAAGAGTCTGAAAATATTAATTGTATCAAATCATTGGTTTTTCGACTATAAACCCTTCAATGACTTCCTACTGCCTTTTGGACAAAATGAAGTCATTAAAATGGCTGATAGAACCTGACTGATCTTAGTGCCTCCTTCCCCAGGCTCCTGTAGGTTTCCCCTTCCTGTGCCATGACCCATTTATTTCGGGGATCCCTCTGTTTCCTGAATGGCCTCAGAGCTTTCTCACCTTTGGTCCTTCATACCTGCAGCTCTTCAGTGTTTACCTGGCTGACTTCTACTTGTTTCTCAGGACTTAAATACCACGTTCTCAGGCATCAAAACCAAGTTAGACCACCAGGCAGCACCACCTACCTTCCCCTCCCAGCACTGGTGGGTGGTAACCACGCGCGGATGTGCGCGGCTATGTTTGCGCCTCCCTCTGCCTCTAGACTACAGGCTTCATGAAGAAAGCACGTAGCGCCGGTGCGTGGATGCTTGGCAGATATCGGCCTATTAAATGACCTTATCGGGCTGCCTCAGGGAGTGGTGCCTGTGGACAGACACTACGGTATGAAATAAACCTGAGAGGACAACAAGGGGTGAAAGCCAAAATGACAGCTTCCTGCCAGGCCTGCGCGGGGCTGGGTGGTGCAGGCTGCTTGGAACCCAGAGGGGTCTCCAGAGGGAAAAAGGGAAAAACAGACAGTAGCCGATTTGCTTCAGAGCGCGACACCCGTTTCTAATTTAAACTGTAAATAGGGAATGGAAACAGGCATATGTTGTACACAGAGAAACAAGCATATGGGATAAGTTACTGAGAAAAGCCATGGAAGCCAGAGATTAGTGAGTTGACACCTCGGCAGAGGAGAGGGTGTGGGGTGCAAGAAAGGTGGAAGGGCTGGGGGCCTGTCCCCAGGCGTTCCTTCCCTTGGCTTGCCCTGTGGCATGCTCCATGGGCCATCCAAACCCCACCCCACCCGAGCCATCCCACTTACAGTGGCCCCTGCGGCCCCATCAGAATCCCCATGAAAGGGAGGGGACGAAGGGTGGCAAATGCTTGGAGGTGGGAGAGGCTGACCCTGAAGCCGCTCTGGCATGGCACCCTGTGTGCTTAGTCCTGATGGATGATGAGAAAAGGGGGCAGGCGGAGGTGAGAGGAGGTCTGATGCCCCCAAATCTCCCCTGAACACTACCACTGCCTCCTCTACCCTCGCCTCCCACACATGGAAGTCACAGCCAGAGCGCTGTGGGGTAATAAAGTCAGGAACTGCTAAACTAAAAGCAAAACCCTCAGCTCTCAAAAAGCTACCCATTTCCATTGTAGCAGATAATATTAAGAAAAGCCATTGCAACATGTTTTAGATTCTCAAATGCTCATTGCACAGAGTATAGATTGATCTTTTTAATCATTGAGTTTAATCATTGTGATAATCATTTATTTATCTTGGTATTGTACACTCATTCAGCAAAAATTTATTGAGCTACCTAGCAGGTTCTGAGCATTGTCCTAGGCACGGGGGACATGGATGCAAATCAGCTCTATGTCCTCATGAAGTTCTCATTTTAGTGGGAGACCCAAAAAATAAACATATTATCTATGCCTGATAGTGTCAGGTGGTGATCAATTCTGTGAAGGAAAAGAGGTAAATGGATGGAAAGGATAGAGGGGCAGTTCAGTTTCAGATCGGAGGGATCAAAAAGCCTTTCCTGAGGAGGTGCTATTTAAGAGAGATCTGAATAAAGTGAAGGAATAAGGCATGTAGATGTGTGGGAGAAGTGTGTTCTGGGCACTGGGTGAGCAGGTGCAAAGGCCCTGGTGGAGGAGCAACCTTGATGTGTTTGCACAACAAGGAGGCTGGTGGGGCTGAGTGACTGCAGCACGGAGGTGAGTGGTCGGGAGGGAGAAGGAGTGTCATCCAGGTCATTATGGGTGGGGTTTTATGTAAGAGCACACCTGCACTGGTGGGGGAAGGGATGCTTATAGCTATATATCCATGTTTGTATCTATAGTACCATTACATCTTCTGTATCTAATAATATGCTACCTCCAGGTAGTATTTCAAGGCAAGCTACCTATGTGTTTACAATAGACACATAAACTATGACCTGACTACCATTACATTTACTTAATAGGGCAACTAAGACATAGAAACCAAAGGCTGCAATCAGAATCAGGGTAGGAATCAAAGACCATAGTCATAGTCAGGGTCTGAGGTGGCAGTGGAAGGCAGACATTTCAAATCCACTAATCTTACCTCTTTCTGTTTGATTTTTGATCTTATTTTGCATACTTCCCCTGGTCCACCTGGTGGCAGGACAAGTTCTGCAAGCCACCCACAGCAGTCATCGGCCACCTCTCCAAGCCGTGTTCAAGAGGAAATCTCGTCTTCCCGGGTCCAAGTGATGCCCCTGCACTGCAGCAATGACCTCGGCTCTCTTTTTCAGGAAGTGAGGGATTTAGTAAACACAGTGGGTCTGACTGTGTAGGTCCACCTCCCTGCTTTCAGTGAAAGAGGAAGGGGCAGAAGGCGATCCTTTTACTTCAAGTCCCTGCAGCAGCACAGACGCATTCTTGAATTTCTCAGAGCTGGGGATGTCTAGGATGCTCATGGATAGTCCCTTGGAATTGGGCTTTAGGGTTTATGCTGATGGCCCCTGCATGTTTCTCTCATGTCATTACATGAGTAGAAGACTCCATCCATGTCCCTTGTTTTACCTGATTATTTCCCAGTTTTCCACCAGTTATGTGATTACATCACTGCTAAGTCACCCTTTGACTTGTAAAACAATTTAGTTGCCTTTGAGGAAGAAAGCTGCCCTTGTGGTACCCCAGGAGAGAAGGGAAAAGATTCCCTGACCCGGACTCCTTCCTGGGCTTCTTAGCTTTCTTCCTCTGTGATCTTCCTCCCTGCCTCTCAATGCCTTCGTCAACCCCTATGGCCATTTTTCTGCAAATTCCTCCCCAACGTCCCTATCCAAAGCAATTACATCTTGTATGTACCAAAATATCTATCTAGGTACAGATCATTGGCATTTAGGATACCATATTTACTGGTTAGTATCTACTTGAATCCATTCACATAAATAGCTTGCATGAAACATGTAAGCGTCTTTAAGCACTACTATCTACTCTATGAACACAGACTCAGGGAAAACAATTCTCTTCAGCCCTGAATTTGTCTTTAGAGATGAAGACAAAAATACTCCAGATAAGGATAAGGTTTATACAGAAAAAACAAGCTACTGTGGATTCACCGAAAAATGTAAAGAAAGGCAAGGATGATCCCCAACTTAAGAACACTGAACTTTTAAACCATCTGCACCTTTTCCAACACTGGTGTGTCCTTTGCTTACCCACGGTTAAATGCCCTCAAATTTTCTCCTTGTTTGGAGCCCCTGATCCTCCCTCCATCTTCCCCATCTCCTCAAATAGCACCTCCATCCCCACAACTGCCACTACTTTTGTTCAAAGCTAAAAACCTAAGAGACATCATTGATTTCTTATTTTCCCTTATCTTCCACTTCCAAGGCATCATCAGGTTCTTTTAGCTCTATTTGCGAAATGTACCCTGAATGCACCCACTTGCCCATTTCCACTGATACCACTTTGTCCAAGCCACCATGTACTTCCAACACTGCAATAGCCTCCTCTGGGTATCTCCGCTCCAGCTCCCAGGCACTGCTCCAACTCAGTAGGCAGTCTATTTGGGTTCCCCGAGTCGGAGCCTGGCCTGATGCTGACAGCATCATTTGTAGACAGCCTCCCCTTCCCCCAGAAACTCCTTCATGGTCTTGGGCATCTGTTCCTGCTGCTTCTGACCCCCAGGAATGACTAACTGAATGACCTACCTCTTCACCCCAGGAGTTAGATTTTTATATTTGTTCCTCATCATAACTACATGTGAAGAGTATATTTGAATGAAGCAGCTGAATAACAAAAGTATAGGCTCAGATGGTTAGTTCTTTATAGTCTGTATGTGGTAAAATTTTCGGAAGACACGAATGCTTATTTTTGGCGGAATTTGTGAAAGGCTTTTTCTCCATTTGTGAAACACTTTACTGGTCACTTCATCGCCTCTCTAAATTAAATCACTAAAGTTGCACCATTATTTTGAAGTGGGAGAAGTGGCTACCCCTGAAGAGAAAAATTAGGTTCAGCAGCAGAGTAACTCAAAGTGATCTTTATAAAGTAAAACACCACAGAGAGACAATGGCAACTAATAGCATGTGGGAAGCCCCACACACCCACACATCTGCGGCTTGCACCAGACATGAACCATGAGCCTCACGGGTCGGACTCTTAATGATCTCTGCTAATGAAAACTCAGCCAATCAGAACTGGCCTCATTCTGATAGTTATCCTCTTGCGGTCTTTGGAAATTATGGTCAGGCTTGCTTTGCATTTATATCACCCAAGTCCTGGTCAGGAAAACTGAGAGCTGTGCAATGGGGAGTAGGAAGTCATTTAGGGGGAGGGAAGCAGGCTCAGGTGTGGTTTAAACACCACCTTCAAGGGATGAGACAGTATCAGGACAGTAATGCCTGGCTTCTCATCACCAAGGGCAAGTAAAGGGAAAATGAAGGTGAATTGTAGCATACAGATCCCATGTTTGATGTAATGAGCTTTTTGACATTAATAGCCAATCCATCATTAATTGGTTGAATGCTGGGGTGAAAGCAGTTGTGAAGTCCCCTTCTCTGTATACAACTGATGACCTACATTAAGAATCCCGGTAGAACTTTTCTAATTATTCCCTGATTTAAAAACTCAAGCTTTCAGCTAAGGAAAAGAAGCTCTGGGTACCCTATATTCTAGAGGAATTCTTTGTATTGGTCAGGGTCTACCATGCTACCTGGCAGCTGGATCATACTGCTGCCCCAATAATAGAACAAGCCCTGTAATAACCACCCACCATCCTAGATCCCTCTCCTCTCTCTGTCTGCCTGGGGAGACAACCTGGGAGAGGTGTGAGCAAGAGTAATGAGGTTACTGGTCTGGGAGCCATTAGTGAAATGTTCCAGAAAAGAGGTCATTTCCTTCCCTTGTCCTTCTCTCTGCTCCCCCCATCCTCAACCTGAAATCAAGTAAGGGACTTCAAGAGAACTCCTCATAAAGATTGGGGATGCCTACAGAAGGAGAGGCTGGGACCTCACTTTGCATCTGGGCTTCTGTTGAGGCAGCAGACTGTGTGTCCTACAAAGGAAAAGGGAAGAAAGATGGTAAAGCTGAAGGTGGACAGCAGGAGAGCCTGCTTTCCTATCATTTGGAGGGCAAACATGTATATTTCTCATGCATAAGTGGGCACTGTGGACATTGTCTACATTTGAGCCTCCTTGTCTGTACTCTGGCTGCCCACAGGTGATACCTGACCCACAGAGGTGTTAGCAGAGAAACAGTGATAACAAAGGAGAGGAAACAATTAAAAAGCATCCTCAATCCCTCCTCCCAACTTCTAACCTCATAGGAACTAGAGACAGAACTGGAGAAGGGAGAAGTCCAGCCATAATGTTGGATGAAGAACCTTTGATCTGTTAGAACAAAGTTGTAAACTGGGCTCAACTGGTTTCATAGCTGAAGGTGAACAGAAAGTCTTGGAATCTATGTAAGATGCCCTTCCATGGTTGGAAATGCTGGCCTCAGAAGTGTTGCAATGTGTATCATTCCCCACCTACTGAAAAGGTGAAAATCCAAAGCACTGACAACATCAAATGCTAGCAAGGATTTGATGGAGCAACAGGAACTCCCATTCATTGCTGGTGAGAATGCAAAATGGAACAGCCACTTTGGAAGACAGTTTGGCAGTTTCTGACAAAACTTGAACTCACCATATGATCCATAATCATGCTCCTTGGTAATTACCCATAGGAGATGAAAACTTATGTCCACATGAAACCTGCACATGAATGTTAATAGAATCTTTATTCCTAATTGTCAAAAGTTAAAAGCAACCAATATGTCCTTTAGTAGGTGAATGGATAAATCATCTGCAAATCTAGACAATGGAATATTATTCAGCACTAAAAAGAATGGAGCTATCAAACCACAAAAAGGCAAGGAAGAAACTTAAATGCATATTAGTAAGTGGAAGAAGTCAGTCTTAAAGTTTACATATTCTATGATTCCACCTGTATGACAGTCTAGAAAAGGCAGAACTATGGAGACAATGAAAAGATCAAGGGCTAGTGGGAAGGGAAGGATAAATAGGCAGAGCAGAGAGGGTTTTTAGGACAATGAAACTACTGTGTATGATTTTGTAAGTTAATATAATTGATGCATTTATCAAAACCCATGGCGTGCACAAGAATAATAGTGAACTCTCACACTATGGATTTGGGGTGATTATGCTGTGTCAGTGTAGGTTCATGATTATAGCCAATGTCCCACTCTGGTAGGAGATATTGACAGTGGGGGAGCTGTGTGTTTCAGGGGGCAGGTAGAACTGTCCACTTTCTGCTTAATTTTGCCGTTAATCTATAACTGCTCCAACATAAAAGTCTATTGTTTTTAAATGTTGCAAAGAGGACTCAGGATGTGCAGTGATGAAGGCTTCGCTGCTCGGTTTCTACCCATGCCATTTGCTGCTGTGCAGAGAAGTGAGAACCTGAGCAGCGAACACAGAAGTGTGGCTGGTGGAAACCAACAGAAAACACAGTGGGGGCAAGATGGCGTGGAGGGGACCACCCTGCCCATCCCTGGGGCAGAAGTCAGTGTGGCCGCAAGTCCACTCTCAAGAGAAAACTGTGTTCCTCAGGATTCTCCAAAATGGAAACATAGTGAGGGCTTGGAAAAGAGGCAGAGAAAATGTGGGGCAGGACCATTGTTACCAAGATGGAATTAAGTTTACTGTGCATGGCATGTACACACTGTTTCCACTGCATATGACTTAAGAAAAAGAAACACACAGACTCTTTTGTTTGAATTTTGAGGACTTGGCAGCTAAACTTGCCAAAGAGGATTACAAAGGATGTCCACATGTCTTTATAGCGGTGGTGTTGAGTTAGCATAAATTGAGATGAGGAAGATTTGAAGGATATTAGTAAGACGCATCTTTAATTGTTATGATTTGTGCCTTAGTGGCCCAATATATTGGTAGTATCATAGCTAAAGATATTAGAATATGATTTTTATCAAAACAGTTCTCTTTTAGGGTAATTAGAGTCATAACACACAGTACAAAAATGTCTTTTGTAACTTACTAATGGGGAGGATTCACAATTGAGAACAGAGAATGTCATGACTGTTCTTGTAAGCATTGGTAGGCTTGGATGGCTATAAAAGAGAAAACTTCAATATTGGGTTACCAAATGCATGTTCAGTGGAACAGGGATAAAATGAATGGCCAAATGGACGTCACAGGCTGGCTAGGTGTTCAGCCTTGTCCTCCTACATGTATAAATAAATGACTGGGTTCTCTTACGTGAACCAAGGACAGAGACCCTGGGGACCCTGGAGAAAGAGTGTGTGAAAGATAGACCAAGAACTTCAAGGTTGGCAAACAGGAGGGGAAAGTTTCTCTGGCTGAGAGTAGGGAAAGGCTGCTTGGTGTTTCAAAAAAGGAGACTGACAACCTCAGCTACAGATGAGGGTCCATTTGGGGCTTCACTAGAATGACATAATCTGAGTCTGGCTTGCAGAGCCATGTCGGGGGGACACTGTGTTATGTAAAAATGAGGTCCTCTCAATAGCAAATTCCTTTTCTTTCCTGAGTGAATTCATCTTTTATCAAATTCTAACAAAGGAGAATGTTGGCAGGTGGGAGTTCTCTAAGATGCAGTGTCTGAGGCCAAGGTTTATAAAGTGAGGTGAGGGGAGGATGAAGCACAGAAGGAAGGAGAGGAAAACATAACAGCTGAACTAGCCACTATTCAGCATTCGTGTGACTAACAACTTGCTCACAGGCTTCTTCTGGGAGGCTACAGGAAACACAGCGTCTCATGAGAGCCTGAATGAGGGAAGATGAGAGGATAACTTATCTATGGGCTTCTGTCTTCTACTTCTCAAAGATTCTAACACTAAGTGTTGGTTTCCCTACACTTCCAAGTTGAGCATGCACGGGCATCAGAATGAGTCCCGTGGCGTTTCATATCTCAGCATCAACAGGGAGGCATGAGGTGAGAGGTACGCAATGTGGGCAAGACGCAAAGTCCTGTGCAGTCAGCTGGGGAACCCACATACAGCTAGTCCTTGCAACAGGAGGTGGGGCAGAACAAAATGGCCAAAGATCCCAAAGACTGGCAAAGCCTAGAGGATCTGAAACAGGACATAAGAGGTATTTAGACATCAAGACCCTATGATCTCTTCTTTCTTCTGCCATTCCACCATGGTTGGACCCACCTTTCCCCACCAAACTTTTCAGACCTACCATTACTCAAGCAGCCTCTGCTTACCCACAACCCCTTCCCAAATTTGCTTTGCTGAACACAGAATTGGCCTCCATGTCAGGCTGATTTGGTGCCCATCTGCTGACCATCCAGACCCCACCTTATACATAGACTCACTCTTCTCCCAGCTTCACCCTTCTGGTTCATCTGCCCCAAGGGTGGCTAATACTGTACTGGCCGTCATGCCCCTGTAGCTCACAGCTCAGAGCTCACAATGCTGGAGTTTCTCCAGGCAGTCCTTTATCTGATACAGGGGATTCTGTTTGGTCTCCATTCTAGTGATCACCCCAGTAACCTGACTCAAATCCCAGGCTTCCAGAGATACTTGGATCTGTGCCTCTAAATACAAGCTCAGTGCCTGGCTCCCTGTCCCCCAGGACAGATTCCTTAAAGTTAATTCCTGATTGATAGAACTTTGGAGTATCTGTGCATGACTACTCATTTCTGGGTCCATCCACTTCAAGGGCCACTTAGCTTCTTGACACCTAGTCTGGACTGGAGATTGTTCCTGATCTCAGACACCAACTTTGCCCCTGGGCTAATCCCCTACCACTAGCTGGACCTGCCCGCCACAGTACCTGAATCTAAAACTAGGCACCTGACTGGCCCTGCACCTGTCTGGCTGCCATATCTCCTCTATGATTCTTACACTAACGAAGAAAACAGAAATCAAGAGTTGATAGAGACTTCATTCACAGCTGGAGTATGGCATAGTTCTGTAAGTTTCTTATTGGGTTAAAGGTGCACATGCTCTCCTTCATGGCCAGGAAGGGACAGGGAGACAGACACATGCTACTAATCACTGGACTGAATGTGGACAGAGCCCCAGGGGATTCTGCACGTGGGCAAAACTGGGTTCACCAGCCTGGAAAGAGCCAGAGAGGAAGGGGATCAATCAGCCCCCTTTAGTGGGGGCATTAAAAACTTAGCCTGATTGCAGAGCCCGTGCTACGGTGTAGCACACATCTGAGGTAGGGGCAGGCTGTTGTCTGATACTCTGTCTACCCCTCTTAGACCTCTCCTCTACTCTGACTTTTTTTCATTTTTATCTTTAATATGTTGTCATGCCAGAGATGGCAGGTCTGGTATTTAATGGCCTGTCCAAGGCCAGCAACTAACCTTCCAGTTGCAGACCTAGCCTGCTGACCCTGAACCCAGGGCTTGCTACCCTCCATCACCTGGTGTCTTGGCACCAGCCTTGTCCTCTCCTGGGGGTCACACAGGAAGCACAGAGCCCAAGGTCCCAACGCTGGGTCTCTCGTCGTAGTCACACGTTGTCGGGAGACAAGGCGGAGTGAGAAATAGCTCCACTTCTGGCTGCAAAGCTGAGCTTTAAGTGACTTGTCTCTGGGCACCTGTGCTCCGCCCACTAGCCAACGGCCACCTGGGGCAGAATCGCTATCTCGCCCTAGGTGTTGCTCTGGCAAGGCGCCTTAAAGCTTTCTTTTATAGGCTTGGTGGAGTAAGAAACCATGATGGAGGACATTGTGAGGCTTATCACCATGTCTCTCGTGCTGCATTAATAAATCTTGAATGCTTAATCACTCACGTTAATGGGAAGGAGGTTACATCTTTAGAAAGGCTTTTTCCCAACCTTAATATTTCATCCTAAATAAAGTCACTCTTTTGACATTTTTATGACCTGTGGACAGCAGTCTCATATGTTCACAATAATGTTCAAATTGAAAGAGTATGAGGATCTCTTCACAATATAAAAAAGTGCTTTGTTAAGTCAATTTTAAACATCTTGGTACATTTGGAATTTGTGTCCAATCAGATATTTTTCCTTTAAAGCTCTGCCTCCCTTCTGACTCCAGATTGTAATATTTGGAAGGGCTAGGAAGAGAGTGTTGGGTTCTCTAGGGATCATAAGTGTCCATGTGTTTCTTGTCCCTATTGAAAGCTAATTACCTTTAGACCCACGCATGTGATCTATTGAATTAAAAAGTTTACGAGTCTGGAATTGCTACCCTAAATTTGGACCTGATCTCAAGTTTCTGTTTAGTTGGCTAGATAAAGGTAATATGTTCCAGTGTGGGAAACATAAACAACATGTGTTCCTGGCCGTATGCTGGTTCGTTACACACATTAATTTATTTAGCTTTGGCAACAACCTGACAAGCTAGGTTCTGTGATGCCCAATCCCCAGGTACAGAAACTGAGGCTCAGAGACGATGAATGGCTGGCCCCAGGGTGTGGCAGAACCCGTCTAGCAGAACCTTGACTCCCCAGCCAAAATCGATTCCAATTTGCTGGAATTATCATGATGTTTTGGATTTGATTCAGAACCTACAGAAGTCATATGTGATCTTTGCTTGGGCATGTGACATTCCATGGGTCCTGATGTGACACAGTGAGACTCTTAAAAAAAAAAAAAAAGAAAAAGGAGATAAAGACAGATCTTTCCTTAAATTCTGCCAATATCATGATTATTCTGGAAAGAGAAAATCCAACACCAGTATGCAGCTGGAAATGTGGGCTATGTACCATGTGATTCCTTCTGAAGCCCCCAGGGCTTTCTTTAGCAGGGCCTGCTGACAGGAGACGGGGACTGCCTGTGGCTCAGTAGGAATATATGAACTGTATTTCTTTCAGGAAAGTCCCTACAAGGAAAAGAATGTAATTTTTTCCAAGACTTTTATGTTTCTAAGGACTCACATGGAGTTTATCATTCACTCTGCTTTTTAAAAAATGATCTAAGGGTTATGTCTAAGCTCTGACCACAAAATGGCCTTTTCTCAGGGAAAATCCTACCCCTCCAGTTGAAGCATGTTTTATGCATTGCAACTGAGCTCCATGCAGACCCATCCTCACTGCATATTAGTGGCTTCTCTGGGTCTAATTTAGGCCACAACACACATCAGGCAGGAACTCTTTAATTCCATGTTCTCTTCAGTGTTCAGCAGATTGTGTTCACTCGACAAATGTTAAATGCCAGTAATAACTAACACTTTCTCTCTCGAAATAAAGTACTATTTTGAGACAGCATATACATGACCATTCTGATTTAATCTTTTATTTGAGAATGGGGGTGGGGGAGCCACACACAGATTCTGTCAGCAATGCTTGAATTTCAAAATCCAGAACTAGGTCATAGTGACAGAGTGGAGGCTATAGGATGCTGAAGAGTCCAGCAACACTGGAATGATCTGGGGATGGTAATAATAAAAAGTGTCTTCTGCAAGTCTTCATGAAGGAGACACAGTGGGAGAAAGGAAAGAGCTGGGTGGGGAACTTGATGCTGAGCCACAGTCTGGGCTCTGCCACTGCTGCTTACCTGTGTCCCATCTAACCAGCAGCTTCATCTTTGTGGGGGTCAGGGGTCAGGGGATGATACCTGAGGAAGGTTTGCTAGTTCATTTAAATTATTCATTTGTGGAGCACAAAGTTACTGGGTACCTATTTTGTGTTCAATATCTGAAAATAATGGTGAACATGGTCCTCACCCTCATAAAACTTAGGGCAAGGGAGATATTAATCAAACAATCTCAAAATTAGTATTAAATTTAAGTGTAATAAATGCTGTAGAGGAGAGGTACTTGATGCATTCAAATAGGAGAGAGATTCAAAATATCTAACAGGCACTGACAAACTATAACCTGCACAGATCTTGGTGCCTACAGACTTCATGTTATGCCTGGAGACAACTCTTTAATGGCTGAAGGAAGTAGACTCAGGGTGGTTGCTATTTACCAACTTGTACAGAAACAGTTCAATTTTTGTAGCTAGTGTTCTGGATTGATACTGGCATTGCACAAGATCTTTAGTAGAAGGATTTATTCTGGGTTGGAAGGCTAGTAAAGGCTTCATGTAGGGCTGATGTTCAAACCACAACCTGAAAAATGAGTAAGAACCAGATGAAAAGAGGAGGAAACTTACTCTAGGCACAGTGAGTGGAACATGTACAAGGGCCCTGTGGCAGGAGGGAACAAAATGGGCTTGAGGAGCTCAGTCCTGCATGGCCAGAGTGCATTAAGTAATAGGACTCCACCAGAGGGGGCTACTGGGAGTTGGATAAGAACCAGAGCATGCTGGACCTTGTAGGTCAGTGAAAGGATTTCATTTTTTCCCTATGAGCAATTGGAAGTCATTAAAGATTTTAAGTTGAGAATGGCATGGCCAGATTTGCATTCTCCAAAGAACACCCAAGCTGCTGCGGAGAATAGAGGTTGCAGTGGGAGCAGTCGGAGGGCTGCTGTGGTCATCCAGGGGAGGGCTGGTGGCTCAGACAGGAGGCTAGTAGTAAGGCTGGGGGGAGTATGTAGTTTCTTGCTTGTTATATTGGAAGGTGACAGTCACTTTACCTGGATAGGGCCACTTGAACAGGCCTGGGGTGTGTTGGTGGTGGGAGCCAGGAGAGGGACTGTGGGAGGGAGAGGGGCTGACTCTGCTGTGGTGGTGGCGGTGGGCAGTCACTGAAGAACCCAGGGGGAAACCCGGGTGCGGGGGCTAGTCTGGGCCGGAGGTGTGCCTTTGTGAGTCATCTTTGTAACAGTGCTCAGAAATGACTGGGCCGCAGAGAAGACAGCCCGGGGCAGGGCAGAGGGACAAGGAGATGGACTTGAGAAATGCCAGCAGTTATTGGCCAGCCCTTTACCTGTGAAGGTGATGAGGAAAGAGACACTAGAGTGGATGGGAAAACAAGGTGGTCTGGTATCAAGGAAGCGGAGAAAGAGACCATTTCAAGAAAGAGGGAGCGGACAATTGTCAAATGGGATGAGGACTAAACATGTGCATCAGTGTGAGAGGGGCTAGTGAGAGCTGCTCGATCTTTCTTACAGCATCTCGCTTTGAACTAATCAGACTCACAAGTAAATGGAAGTCCCATGCCCCATCACCCAGCGTCCCCTCACGGTGACATCTTACACAGCTATATCGAAATCAGGAAACTGACAGTGGCACGACACAAGCAACTCCGCGCAGACCTTCGCTGGCTTACAGTAATCGCTGCTTGGAGGGAGCAACGGGGCCCGAGGGCAAACCTGAGTGGGCGGGGCAGGGGGTGGAAAGAGGTAGCAGCCAGGGTAGCCAGTAAGTAGTTACAATATTCTGTTCCTAAGCTAGGGGGAGGACACCGGGTCAGTGCGGAGCCCCGCGGAAGCCTCCACACCCACAGGATCTGGACAAGGAGGCAGAGCGAAAGGACGCTGAGGGTAAACCATCTCCGTCAGGGGGCGCCGTCCGTGGCCGCGCTGCGCCCGGAGCGGGAACTGCAGCACTGAGACAACCGCGGCGGGGGCAGAAGAAAGTTCTCCCACATAGTGGTGGAAACACCAAGATCTTCGTGCAGGACAAGCTTTCAATGTGTCATCCCCGTGGCCTCTTATATGTTTACAAACAGTCAAGAGAAGAGACCTTTCTGCTTGGAAGCCCAAACATTTTACAGTTATCAGATTTTCTGACTGAACTTTAGAAGGAACTTTAGCCAGTGGGTTGGAGTAACATATTCCTGACAAGCCCACTGGACAGGTGAGCGCACTAAACCCTCAGCTCCGGGAGGCCTCACGATGCTCAGCCCGCATAGCAAGGTCCTTCCTGGATCTGGGGATTCGGAATTTTGATGTTTCCACTCCATTGCCTTTTAGAGGTGCCTACTTCCTGAGTAGCCCTGGATTTCAAGAAATAGATTCTACTGAGCTGTGTAACTATTTATTGCTTCCTATGAGAGTTTGATCGTTTTCTTCTTTCTAGTATCATCCAGGCTGGCTACCCTCAGGTACCAAACAGTCAACAATATCATATGACATGTTTTATAGTTGTCTCGCATTCTAATGGATGGATGGACAACAATCAGAAAAATAATGAAGTATATAAAACCGTGAGGACAGATTTTGCCGCTGCTTCATATCCCAGCTGCTCCCTTACTGGGGTCATTCTGTGAAGCTCTGTTTTCAGGATGGAGGGAGGCAGAGGAGAGGAGGTCAAAGGAGGAGACGCAGGTGGAAGGTGGTACAGGGGCAGGGGCTGGGGCTGGGGGCGGATGTGGCGGGAGGCTCCCCCCACCCTGCTTCATTCCATCACAGCTGGTGGGACTCAGAGCGTACTTGGCTGCCCTGCGGAGAAGCCCAGATGAGGCTCTGGTCCTGCATACTAATTGGCCTTCTTTAATGACTCGCCGTCCCCTCCCTCCAACTGCAACAATCCTGTATTCCGAAAAGGCCCGCTCCTGCAGGGGAGGCTCGCTGCCATGGCAACCAAGCCTTCCAGTGCTGGGAAAGCTCACCATAAGAGCTGTGGCGAGAAAAATTCCACTGCTGAATTTTCAAAGAAGGCCTGGAAGGGGAGGGAGAGGGAAAGCAAAGGTTTTGGGAATTGTGTGGTTGAAGATGGGGAGCTTCCCTGGCTGAGGGCCAAGGGTGCAATATACAAACGTGCATCTGGGCACATAAACCACAGAGATAGGGCCAACCAGGGCCCGGCACTGGGTCATGCCATCTACATGTGTTAATGTTCACATCACCTCAGCCAAGGTGGTGCCCAGCACGGGAGAATGAGGGTGGGAACATTTGCAGGGGCTTGTCTCACTAATAAAATGCTCCCTAGGTACTCAGGAAAATAAGAGTACAAAGGATGAGTGTGCTTGACCAAAATGAGGGCTTTGCCACTGAGAGTTTTGTTACTGTTTTTGCTCTGTTCGAAATCGTATTTGAAACACAATTAAATCTCCTTTGAAGAGAGGGGAACTGTGTTCAATATAATGTGTGTGCCTCCCTGCTGAGTTGCTTCAGGAGATGGGCAGTCCACCAGCTACACTTGCTTGGAGGCAGCCTTCTTCCACCCAGTGTGACCCAAGATGTTTTGGTGTTGCTATAGGGAAAGACACCAGGTCAGCATCACTTAGAGCCTCTGCATCCTCTTTCATAGGACAAAAAAGCAATAGATGGGGGTGTTGGTGATCCCCTGCAATTCTCGGGTGTCTTACCATTGTTGGAAGTTCTGTGCTTTCTGAAATATTTTAATTCATTCCCCTCTGTTCTTTAAAGCTCTCTTTCAGATCCCTTTTCTTCCTGTTTCTAAAACAAGGCAGTGCCTTTTGCGTCAGGAGCCCGTGGCATCATTTCTGAAACAGCCCAGTGTTAAGTAGCTGGCACATGTAATGTCAAAAGGGGTGTTTAGTTCTCACAACCAAAGCAAACACACAAATATTCTCTTTGAGACCAATGTGGGAGAGAGTTTCTAAAGGCTGGCCACAAGCTGATTGTGTTTCTGACAGTCCCCTTCTCTCAAAGAAATGAGCAAACTCCACTATGCCTTTATCTGTGCCTGACAGCTCCCAGAAACGAGGCAGTGGTGAGAGCTGGCTTCCGAGCCCAGTCAGGAAACCCTGAGAGCAGCAGCCAGCCTCACTTGGAGAACGAAGGCCTAGAAAGCACACAAAAATAGGAGGTACTTGGCTTTCAGATGGACCCAATGGTGCAGAGAAAAGCCTTATTTGGTCATATTAAATAAACTACACAACAATTTCATATTCACCTTTGTCCCTTCGATGTCATTTTTGACATAAAGACTTTGTAACGCGCTTGGCTGTCCAGTCCTGCCTTTCCATGTGACATCTGAAAAATCTTTTACTCATCTCTTCTCAACAAATATTTATTGAACAAGCTCTGCTAGATGTTGGGGGTTCAAAGGTGACTACCAGCCTGGCCTTTTTTTAGAGGCTATTGGAGATAATAGCGGCCTCTTCCATTTGCAGACTACTTCCAGCTTCCAAAGCACTTTACTCACATTATCTAATCGAATCCTCGGGATCAGCCTGGCTGCTGTCTGAGCAAGGAATGAAGGGCAGAAAACCCTCGACAAAATATAGCGCCGATGTTGCCCAGCACTCTCCTGGGTATTACAACTCACTTTGCACCTGCGAGATTCAGGTGCTAAAAGCACATGTTGTCTGGGTACCAGGGCACAAGGCTGTCTGGGTATGAAGAGCCTCTTGGGAGATTAAATAAGTTAACCTTCGAAGAAATCTTTGAAAGAGAGGACACTTTATTCAGAAAGAAAATTGGCTTTACTTTCAAAGAAGACATTTTCAAGGCCATGGCTTAATGAGGTGGAACAAACACGGGTCAAGGAGTGCATAGGCTGATAGCCTGGTCCTACTTGGTGGCTTTTGGAATGCGAGGAAATTGGGTCAGATTATTTCTAAGCTGCAGTCAAAAATTCTGCATCATTTGCCAGGTAGGTTTTGCAATTATATATATTGTTCAGTAGTTCCTGGAAAAGAGCTGATCAAATGGAGTTTTAGAAATTATGCAACTGATTACTACATGTACGTGTATTTATTTAATTGCTAAGACTGGCTGCATGTCAAGAGCTAAATTGTGCTTTCAAGGTCTTATTTTGAAGTATCCTCTCATGTATTATAAGAATAAGGATGGAAAGTATCATACCTGGAAAAAACAGACTTTTTGTAAATATTTCGTTCATAAATGTATGAAGACATGGATGGATGGAAGAACAAGATGACTTTCAGGAGCAAATAACAGAATTTTGTAGTGGTGACAAATTGAAGAATTCACAAGGATATCAAACTATCTCATGCCAAAAACAAAAGCCATGTAACCAAGCAACAAAATAGTGTCTTGGGGGCAGGTTGGCTGGGACTGGGTGGTGGGGGGTGGGGAGCGGTACATCTGTACAAGAAGTTTTATTTGTGCTACTTTCATCGTACTGTTGTTTCCTTAAGGTTAGTTCCATGATTTATTGCTAGGTAGCCAAGCTGCCTGTGTTCTCTGATCCTAGATATTTACATTTGGAAAATGAGGTTACTCCTATCCCAGCTCTAAGACAGCACAATTCTGTACAGATCTAAGCATCAGATTTAAATCCAGAGTCCCAGCTTACATCAAAGATATCTGTTCTTTTATGTCATCTTCTGCAGTCAAATAAACCACTGGTGACACCCTCTGCTCCTTGGCATTTTGGCCTGTGGGCTGGCATGCTGATAGTGCCTGCAAGATCATGTCAACTCTGCCTGAAGCACAAATGCACATTCAAGCACTTCACACCTTCTAGATGTCTCTTTCACCAAAGAAGCCCTTTGCCAGCCATGGAGGTCTGTCCATGGTTCTCCCTGTGCCTCTGCTTCCTGGCTGTGTTTCCTGGGGATATGTGCTCAGTTTTCTTCTAGATCTTGACAAGCCCAAGATAGAGCTCAAACGTCTTGGTAGCACTCTATGAAACTCCCCTCAATTCATGCGAGCACCTAGCATTTACTCTTTCTGGTAAAACGACTCACCAGATTAAGCTTTGTGATAGTATCCCTTTTTGTCTTAACGTTGTCCTTCTAACCAGGTTAAAAACTCTTGTAGGGTGGAAACTGCATTTGGTGCATATCTGTGTCCCCACAGTGTCCAGCAGGGGCTAAATAAACACTTGTTGATTGATGGATAATAAATACTTCATGGAATACATAATAAATACATTAAGGAAATAATTGCAGACTGTAAGAAGTCAAATGAGAAACTCAAACTCTGATGTGTAGGCAAATATATAGCACTAATTATATGCAGACCAAAATTGTTAATAAATTAATTAAAATTTGTATTTTCTGCATTTTAAGTATAATTTAAGAATGGTGGGTTAAACAATTAGGTAGAAAGTATTTAAAGGGGAAAGCAAGAATAGAATTATGTCCTCACACATCATTGCTTAGTTAATGCTTCTTGTTCAGAAAAGTTACTTGTAAACTGCTCAACGTTTTGTTACTGATGCTTCATTCTTAACGCTTCATTACCCTTTGATTACTCTAAAATGAATCATGAGCTTTGAACATGTGTGGGACTAAGAGCAGGGGGATATTTAAAAAAAGACAGTTTAAGTGATGAAAGAAAGGAAATATTTAGTCTTTGCTTTCCTCTGGGACTAGCATTCCCCTCTCTACACTGAATGAACAATACTACTTGTATGCTCCTCACTTAAAAAGAGAATGGCAGGGGGCTGCTTACGCTTTTATTTTATAAAGCTACCACTATCTGTGTGCTGACTCATCTAAATGTAGTCACTAGGTCATTTCTCCTTCTTCCATCCAAATCCATTATTGACCAGATACGAATGAAAGCCAACCAATTTAACCCAGGGCTCAGTTAACATAAGCTGCAGCACTGCCCTCTCCGTGGGCAAGCAGGCTCCCAGGCTGAACTGCCAAGCAGTTCCCCTTTGCCTTGAAATGCAAAATTGGAGCATTTTGCTTACTTTGCCAAATCAAAAAATTTCAAATCTATGATCTCATTTACAGAAGACAGTGATTTTTCTCCCTCAGCCTCATCAGAAACAACCCCAGCTAACTGAAATCACCCGTGTTTTGAAGCCTGATCATAAGATGATCTGTTCTGATCTAAAGAATACCTTTATAGGGTTTTGGAATATCTCTTAGACTGTCCTGAGTGGAACAGTTAAATTAGAATCACCTTCTGGACTTAAAACACAGTGAAGGCAACAGCGAGGTCCCCAAGTATGGGCCCCAACATCCCCCCTTCTCTCCTCCTTACCCTGTCTCCATATCTCCCTTGCTTGCTCTCTCCAATAATTTATCAAATAGCTCCAGCAGATCTAAAGGGATTAAGTCTACCAACAAACACATGAGATGAATGAATGACCATGAGACTTGTTGATATTGTCAGTGGAAGAAGGTCTGAGGGGGCAAAAACTGTTCCAGTGGAGACTGGGCAATCCCCCTCAAGAATTACGTCAGAGTCTGCACGGGGGAGGGCTTGAGAGCTTGATCATTTGGCTTAAGGGTTGTTTGTCAAAGGGTCCTCATCGGTGGCCTTCAAACAGGGACCTGATAATAACTATAATTTAACCTGCCCTTGCCTTGCTGTTAGCAGCCACCTTTTCAACTTTGGGGGTGGAGGGGGATGGTTACTCAAAGAACACGGAGCGCATCTCTGTGTAATTAAAGTTCCAGCTGCATGAATCTGCTTATTAGAAATTCAAAGAGTCCTGGAGCCCAGTCTCACTGAGTCTTCCTAATCCCTCCCACATCCTGTCCTTGTTTCCTCCTCTTTCCCACCCTTTCTGGCTGGATAATTTATCTCTGAAACTGCAGCAGGAAAACTGCAAAACACCTAACACAAGTTCCTCTTCCTAACTAACCGGGGTGCTCCTTGAAGGTGTGTCCCACTTGTCTTAACAGAGAGCCTTAATCAATACTGGCAGAATTAACTGAAGCTCTCTTTGCCTGTAATGATGCTGGCAAGAACTTCATGAATCTTAAAAATCCTCAACCTTATCTCAAATTATGCTTCACCAACTCAAGGAGGATAGCTTTTACTCTTAAGGAAGATACCGCAATAACATTTATCCATATGTATACCAAACAATGAGCATAAAGATTAATCAGTGGGTAAATTTCACTCTTAAGTCAGTTGCATAGCTGAAAGGGCAGGCTACTAGCAATTGGCTTTTTGGCAGAGTGATAGTTAAGATCTTAGGCTATGCAGTGAACCACACAGGTTCAAACCTGGCTTTCAACATTTATTGATGGTGTAAACGCAGGTAGAGCTTCTTCACCTTTACTGTAGGACCCAATGTACTCATGAGTTGTTGGGTAGCACCTATAAAGTGCTCAGAGGGGTTTGTCCTTAGTGAGGCTCAGTAAACGTTAGTCATTTCAGCCAGTTGATCACAGCTTTTTCAAATAGAGATACAAATGACAGGGTTTCAGAAAGGGCAACTTCTCTGTTTTTCCATCATGAAAAGGGACACTAAAATAATGTCAAGAGATTGGATCATACCTGATTAGTAATTCCCTTTGTGCTTGATTTATCCAAATAAAAATAATACATTACAAAACACCCATACAAGAACAGATAAAGGATTCTTTACAATCTCCTTTCCCTAAGAAGACACAGTCTTGTCCTGCTAGCTTAGTCAAAGGCATGTCTGTGACAAGAGGTAAAGTCATGCTCCTAGCCTATAATAGCTGTGACTCTACTGCCTTACTGTTCAGTAACTAATGTTGTTTAGAGCTTTCATAATATATATTCCTTTATTTGATCTCACAACAATCTGCTGAAAATACAGCCCAAGTGAGGAAGACAACTCGAAGTGAAATAAGCTAAGAAGCTTTTCCTTGGCAACACAACAAATTAATGGCAAAGATGAGACCAGAATGCACCCCCAACACCAAGTTCTTCCTAGTTTACACAAAAACTACTTCTTCATCAGCTAAAGTTCATTTTTAAAAGTCCAAGGAGATACTTTAAATGGTTTTTGCCATGTAGCATATAGCAGTGGTTCTCAGCAAGGGCTCTCCAGACCAGAAACATCTACTTAACCTGAGAACTTGTTACAAGCCTATGTTTTCCAGCCCCACCCTAGACCTAGTGAATCAGAAACTCAAGGGGTGGAGCCCAGCAGCCTGTTTACCAAGGCCTCCATGTGACTCCCACAAACATTAAAGTTTGAGAAGCACTGCCCCAGAATATAGAGGCGAGTAATAACTAAATCATCAATTTTCATCCTTACATCAACTCCAAGATATAGAATACTGGCATCACAATCTTAGGTATGAAAAAACTGAGACTCTAGAGGAATAGGCAGTCTCCCTAAGATTGTGCAGTCAGAAGGAGAAAACTGAAACTCAGGCCTACGTCTGCCTGACTCCAGAGGTCCAGCTCCTAAGCCCACCATCCCACTGCCCCTCAGCAAGTGTAATTGTCAGAATGGGTTTTCCCACAGAGTTCAAATCAGCTTATCTACAATTTCTACCCAAATAAGGCTTCTCCTTTCCTTCACGATTGACCTTCACATTTAAAATGATGGTTACTGTGTCTCCCCACTCCCATCAAATAATTTGGGGGATGGGATGTTAAAATAACCAGCTTTACACCCTTGGCGGTGTAAATCTGAGTTTTTCTAGGGAATGATCGATCATATGAATACCCAATTCCTATGGGATCTAGGCTCGCAATATCTTAGGTTACTTTTAACATTACTTCAAATTTGAAATTGAAGCATGCTTTTGATTGCTGAGCTCTTCAAATCGTTGGCACTTGTTTTCTAAGGGAGTAAAAACGCTGACCTCTATTTCCATAACCAGGACTGGCTTCAGGGTTCAAAAAGAGTTGTTTCGTCAGGCAAAGAGTTAAAGTAATGGTGAAGGCCTGACTTATCAAAGGAAATCTCTTGATGGAAGTCTTGACAGCTGTCTGTCAAGATACTTTTCAAGGAACAACGAGTGTTCTGTGGTTTTGCCCTGGAATCTGTTGATGCTGATCTCAGAACAGGGCTGGTGTTTAAGTGGTTGCATATTTCATTTTCTGTTGGCTCTCTCTCCATCAGTCATACCTTAGGGTCATTAAGTTTTCAAATGACCATGGGGACAGAACTGATTATGAACTTGAAGAGCAGCAATTTGGTGTAAGATGCTGTTAAAGGGCATGCAGGTAGTAATTTTTAAGACTAGAATTGCGGACACTTAAGGGGCCTTTTTTCCTTAGCTCATGCTTCTGCAAAATGACCTACCTCAAGCCAAGACCTAATTCAGCAAGATCAGAACAGTAAGCACTGTTTCCTAATACCCTGTCTATGTTTCTCACAACAAAAGTAGGGTAGGTGAAGAATGAGAAAAGAGAAAGAAAGAATCTACCATAGCTCTGAGAAAGAAAGTCTATATAATCTGCTCAACCACATGTTGTCCATTCCTTTTAATAAATAATCATACATCATTATATTTTGTCTATATGTCATTGTGAAATGGAGATTAACCTATGGTATATCCTATCTTTGAAATGATTTTTAAGTCAAAGCAAATAAGTTGGTTCCTTTGAACCAAATGGTCATGTGAATATCAAAGAGAAGCCATTCCATGTACTAGAGAAGTATTCATTACCCTGTGTTTTTATATCTGTGGAATATACACTGAAGTATAATTTGTCATAGCATACTGGTTTGTAAGTAAGAGGTAAAAGGGGGCCAAAATAAGCCTAAGTGGAGAGATTGGGACAAAGAGGACAAGCTGGACTTGAGAAATGGGTAAGGATTTTTGTGATGATGCTAGCATGCAGAAGAGAGAAGCACATGGCTACCAGATGGATTTGGATTAGATGCCTCCTTTAATACAATGCCTCCTGATAATTTAAGGTCGAGATCCCACTGAGAAAGGATCTTGATCAAGTATGCTTTGCTAGTCCTCGGTCAGGGAACTTGATGTGTCTTCTCAGTGTGGCAGCAGATGCAATTTCCTAAAAGCGATCTTGGCTAAAAGACACCAAACTCTGGTCCCTTTCCTAAACCTCTAATACTGAGATCTAATACTAAATCTTTGTTTCATGGGGGTGTGGAGTTCATTATTCAACCCAATCAAAAGGAAAAATGATACAACATGTAAGCACTAAGAAAATGCAAAACACTCTTAAGTAGTTTACATTTTCATTAATCAGAATGTCTTTGCAATAACAAATACACTGGATAAAAATTCAGAAATTAAATCCCTTGGTTAGTTATTCCACACAACAATGAATCAACTGGATTGATATTCCCCTTGCCCGTTAAATCAGCTAATTTCTTGGCTAAGTCAATTTAATTATTTTGGCTGCATAGACTTCTCTTCAGACTAATCAATAAAAACCCAGAAACTATCATTTTAAAGTTTAAATTGCAAAATGACTCAAAACACAGGCATTTCAAAACAATTTCTTTCTCAAAAACTCATTCCTTTTTTATCCTGTGGACATAATGACTGAAATGAAATGCTATTTTTAAAAAATACAATTCTTCCACTTATGGAGAAAAAGGACATAGGGGTATCATGCTTTCTGAATTGATTTAAGAGGACAGTGAAAAAGTCAGTAAGTTCCAATTACTATACAACTGTAACTTTGGGTCAAATAAACTATATTTTGTTTCCACAATAAAATGGAAAACAATAGATTAGGAAAAATACTGGCTTAGTTACATTTACATGAGTAATTACACACATACATGCACATGCACACACACACAGCAACCACATATGTTAAGGAATTACTCTCTTAAAAGAAAGAAAATCAAGATCTCAAAACGTAAATGATGAAAGCACACGGGCAGAAAATCTGCATAAGAGAAAACAAGAAGGGACTTGAAAACTTGGAGAGTGGTTGATTTTGCCATTTGTCCTTTCCAGACCCTTTCAACAGATTTGCCCTGCCATCAAAGGTGTCACCTAAATCCATATAAAAACCTGGCATGGGTATCTGAAGAATGTATTTCCAACTACCTGCTCTCTTACAGTTGGAGCCAATAAACCTTGCTTTCATCATCCCTCCTTCTTCACTGGTGTCCACCCTGAGGCATATGTGCAGCATCATATGCTTTGATGTCCCGTTTTGGACATAGTACCCAAGTTGGACCTGGCATGCCCTCTCTCAGATGTTCCACCCACGTTCAGACTCTGCCCTTTGTACTAGGAGGGTGGGTAAGGGGCTTCCTTGGCTGTTAACTTCCTGACTTGCCCTAAGGGCACTAATCAGCAGTCCGAGGGACAGAAATTATGCACAAAGAAATACAAAGGAAGCCAAATTCACACCTGGGAGATAGTGTTTTATGTAGGAATTTGAAATACTTTTCATTTGATCATCAGTCTTCTTAGGGTTAAATGCAACACGCACACCCAGGGATTGGGATTTGTGGTTAGCAATATTCATGTACTGGTGTACCCTGTGCAACTGTTTTAAAATCAGGATGATAAAACTTAGCCTAAGTAAATAATTCAAAAGAAGAAAAAAGTATTGCATACAATTATGCTCTCAGCACAATTATTTAAAATAGTAGGTAAAAGAATAATCTAGAAGTCCAACAACAGAAAAAATTTGGCTAAATATGGTAACTCAACTAGATGGAATATTATTAGCCATCAATAATGACCATTATATAATGGTCATTCATTGTAACAGGAAAAATGTTTATAACTAAAGACCAGGCACAAAAACTTTAACAGGAACAAAAATTGTAAGTTCAAGGTGATTACAGCTATGTAATGTGTGTGTGCACGTGCACACACACAGTGCTTATGTGTACCTACCTACACCTTTGTAAATAGTCCTTTTATTCAAATATGTTTCTACTACTCAGTGTCAATATGCCACCTATTTCTTACAGAAACCCTGAATGGATCTAACCAAACATGGGAATTGCTAAAAAAAGATTATTTTACAAAATGTAACTCTAAACATTCTTTCACTGACAAAGAGAGTGCTAATGAACCAGTGTACTATCACATTCTCAGGGTCACCCATTCATTACAAATGGGATCACCATGGCACAGGGGCTGCTGCATCATATGTACTACTTGGCTTTTGATGACAATGCCAACATCATGGTAAAATATGAAACCCCCTCTGGTCTGCCTAGAGCAAGACTTATTAATAATACTTTTCTCTTCCCATACTTTGAGCCAGACCTTCCATAATCTCTGGTTCCATTTTCACTTTTGCTCCATCTTGGTTCCAGTCACTGAAAAGTCTCCATTGTTCTAGGGGTCAGGAAAAAGGGACAGGGGGAGTGCTTGTTTAGAAGTGATTGCCTAGCAACCCATCTTCCCTATTCCAAGGCCAGAGGCTATTTGCATTTTGGGAAAGAAGAAAAAAGCTCCCCTTCTCTTGAGTCCCAGGGTAAGAATGTCTTGCTGACCACTCCTCAAAGGAACCTTCCTTCCTCTGAGAACTCCCCCTGGGTGGCCTTTCTTTGCCTGCAGCTGCTGTATGCACTTCCTCACGGGGAGGTGGGGGGGCCCCTTTCAAGGTGCAACCAGAGCTGCCTAAGGCAATGAGTGCCTTTTGGCACTGCCATGCTGCAGCCCCGGGAGGGCTGCACCAGGACAGGGCTCAGAACATCCTGATCTCATTCAAGTGGACTTTTCTTTCCCACAGAGTTCTTTCCTTTTGTAGCTTTCTTCCCTGGAAATGTGCCACACCCAGGGGATGTTTAGGCCTGTTGCTCTTAACCCTCAAACTGTCAGTGAGTTCCTTGACTTGCTTAGGGAAAGCTAAAGCCAGTAGGGACTTGGAAAGAGGACACATAACCTCTACTGGCAAGTTCTCAGCCAACCTGTAGGAGGTGAGAACCAAGGGGAGAGAGACTGTGCTTTGCATCGTTTTGAGAAGTTAAACTGGGTTGGTACATGGAAAAATCTCTATTCCAAACTAGAAACCTCCTACTAAAAGTATCTCATCCTCCATCCAGCTCAATCTCCATGCTGAAGGAATAAAGGCTGGTTCTCTTATCAGTGAGGTGTGGAGAGTGATAAGATTGGAGTCCTCCTGTTTTATGCTATAAAGAGGTAAAGAACACTTTTGGGTTTTCTGGCTCCAAGTTGGGCAAGACCTTTAATCTTTTGAAGCTCTAAATTGCGATCTATAAAACCGAGGTCTTTAAGAATTGCATTGAAAGCTGTTGACAGTGTTTAACTTATGTGAACTCCACCAAGTTGCCCAAGGCATGTGCCCTTGGGTGTACTGTTTAATAAAGGCTATCTCACGATCATATTTACATTGGTTCCTCTGCTTCCTTATAATGCTAAGATACCTATCACAAGGAGAGGCTGTGGTCATCCACAGGTAACACTGACCTACAGCATGATAGCAGATACAGCTGGCATTAAGATGTTATCAAGTTTTACATACCTTTGCTTTTTTTGGTCATTTTATGTACTTCCATGCACACATACAGCCAAAACAAAGAAACCCTCAAAGTCTGCATAAAGTTAATAAATAGACTTCTAATACAGGGATACTGTTCTAAGAGAGAAGAGGTAGAAGGCAATACCACCTAATCCTCTTATCTGTAAGGCCAGGAGATGAATATATTCAGAAGAACATTCTGAATTATTCGTGGGAGTTGGTCAACAAGCAGGGAACAAAGCAACACATTTTTAAAAATACTACTAAGCAAAACGCTACCTCCCGCAGAAGAACAGGACTGTGGCTTTGTTTTTATTTTTTGTTTTCGCCAGATTATAAATTCTCTAAGAGCTGATCTTAAGTATCCTCTGAGCTGAGAATTGATCATAGAATTTAGAGCTAAATGGACTTCAGAAGTCATCTGACATGAACACTGTCTTCATTTCACAACTGAGATCCACACACTAAGGCCCAAGGAGGTCTGGGTGCCCAGATGACATTCAGAGGACAGGGGTGGCACTTAATGCTCAGAAATCACTACTATGACATTTTGGGTTCATGTCACCATAGGCAGTTGACCTTATTAGTAATAGGAGGATCACCTCTGTGGGCAAACTGTTTCTCTTTTGAAAGGCTTTTGCAGTATATGCTTTTTGGAATGAGGACCCTGGAGTGCTAAACAAGAGGCTGGCACTGACCACCACATTCCTATTCATTTCTCATTCATATCAGCAGGAGTATTTGAGGACACACTGGGTATCGATTCATTGGATGTCTTCGCCCTGAATGAGCAACTAAGGAAGACTGTGACAGCCAAGTGTGTCCTTGCGTGGATATTCTCTCTCCTGCAAAGTTGGTGAGTTTTACCGAGGGTCTGGAGAATAGTGAAGCAGTCATCTGGTAAAATGTTGAATTCAACATTTCTGGGTTTCACTGACCTGCTTACCATTTCCCCTTTGTTTCTCTTAACTATTCATTATTCACAGTTGTTGGGCTTCAAAGCTGTGAACATTTGGGCATTCTCTTCTCTGTGACATGGAGAGATTGTTGGGCATGGTTCTTACGCTATTTAAGTAATTATGTCATAAGTATAATGAGATACTAAGCTTCAGACTTTTTAGAATAGTCCATGCACATATAATCGGTGCCTTTGAAAGCTCAGATGAAATTTGGCAAGTTTGAAAGAACCACAGAGAGTGTGGAATGAGGGCTTGTAGAAGGACATGGTGTGAGTTGGAACTACAGTAGATTCTGGAAACAGTGTTTCATAAATTTCTCCCTGTGTGCAGGGGACCTATATGCGGACATATCCTTTATGTTTGGGCTAAAATAATCTATGAAATGAGAATATGGTGACCTATTTTAATTGTCAGAATAAGAAAACATGGAATCTCTGAGTTTATAAAGGTCTTTACAAGTTATCTATCACATATTATTTAAAGCAGAATATCCCAAACTAAATAAAATAAAAATGCATCATATCAGTATGAATTTATTTCTGAAAATTCAAATTGCTAGTATTTATGCTTTATACATCGAACCACAAAAGCACATTAAAGTTTTGCTATTGCCCAATGTGTTAAAATTGTGATATAATCTATCTGAGCATGTTGGCTTCCATTAGTTTTTATTAATGGTTATATTGCACTTTGTATTCAATTCTATTAATGGTGATAACACACATAAGAAATGGCATTTAAACCAGGTGTTTATAGAGCCAGTCACTAAAGCCCCTCTACAAAATCACTCAGTTCCACAGGATGCAATTCACAAAACACTGAGCCCTTCCTGTAGCACTGTGTGGAAGACAGAAAAACTACACTTGGGCACTTCCTTCTAGCGACCAGGAAATGTCTCGTAAAGGAAGACTGTGTCACAGCTCTCATTCTTAGGCAGTCCCTCTTCACGTTGTGCCAAGTCTGTTCCATGACACTTCCATCCAGCAGGCCCAGTTCTGGCCTCTGGAACCACTGTCGTCAGCTGCATGACAGAACACAGCTCTTGTGTCCATGTTAGAGCTTCCTTTCTCTTGTCCCAATATGCCCAGCCCCTCACCTATCCCTCCTATGGCATTGTCCCAGGCTTCCCCACCACCCTCCTCTGAGTGTTTTCTTGCTGGTCAGTGACACCCTTGAAATACAGATGACACAATATTACCTCAAACTCAACATGTGCCAAGTTGAGTTTTTGGTCTTTCAGCTCATTCTCAAACCAGGACAGTGAATGATATCACTATCTGTCCGGTTTTGCAGGTCAGAATCTATTTCACACCCTTGACTTACTCGGCTTAACAGCAGTTTCCATACTAAATCTACCAGTAGGTCCTTCCCTTCTGCCTTCTAAATAACGTATAAATCCCTTCCCTTAGGTCAATTTGTCTCTACTGCCATTACCCTTGACCACCATACCTTCATCTTTCATGAACTTCGGCAAGAGCCTCTTAGCCCATCTGCCTGTAGCTGCTCTGGCTCTGCAGAGCTGCACCACACACACCTTGCTTCAAACTCTAAGCAGCATTCCAGGTTTCATGGTAATGAAAAATTCTTAGCATGGCTGACAAGATCCTATGTGACCTAGCCCCTTTCTGCTTCTGCAAGTCTATTGGGCACCTCATGCTCCATGCCCAGCGCACTGGCCACCTTTCACTGCCTTCACCATGCTCTGCTTCTCCTGCCACAGGACCTTCCTACTTGTTTTTTCCTCTGCCTGTAGTGTGCTTTCTTTCTCTTTTGGCCTTGTTAACCCAAGCTGCATGGCTCAGCTCAAAGATTCCTGCCTGTCTTCCTGGAGCTCTTAAACCAGGTCACAGTCCCTTCTTATCCGTTCTTACAGGCTTCAAAACGTCTGCTTCATGACACTTATCACTATTCTTATTTACATATATTGGGATTATTTGATTAATGCCTGGCTTTGCAGCTGGACTGTTGGCTCCACTAGGCTAAAACATATCCATTTTGGCTCACTTTTTTCCTCCTAGTGCACATAGGTGCTCAAAAGTATTTGTTGAGTGAATTAGCTGTGTAATTCCTATTTTGATTATCTCTGTTACATCAAGGGAATTGATCTTAAATTGAAAAGATGGAACAAATATAGCCAATGGGAAATTGAAACCCAAAGGAGATGATGGAGAGCTCAAAGTTGTTTTTAAAGGAATGTGCATCTCTAGGCATTGTTAAATAATGACCTAGCTCACTCCCCTTGACAACATTGTTTGACAATCACGCAGGCAGACAGCAGGAGCACAGGAAAAGAAAGGTGTGGTGATGAGGAAGGGAGAAGGGCAAAGGTTGACATGATTTTCAAAAGAGAGTGAAAAAGTAGAATTTTAGAAACAACTGATAACTAAAAATAACCTTTGTCCCAGACTGAATTTTAACAGCAACTATTTAAAGATGGTTTGAAAGCACTTGGAAAAGGAAGCTGTGGTGACCAGGAGTAAGTAGGATTCATTGAGATTAAGTCACAGCAAAAGACCATCCAAGTCCTGGTAGGTGAATGTGTGCGACGGGAGATGGTGACTGCCATGGGCATGAAGTATGTTGATTCTAACAAGACTCTTGGCAAAGTTCCTTGCAGTATCCTTGAGAGAAATGTGGGTTGAACTCACAGCTAATCAAACACTAGTGTGTGCATGCCCAACTTAACACTGCCCTGCCCAGTGCTTATTCATCCTGATGCTGTTTATTTCTGAGATATTCTCTTTAAATATTCATATATAATTACAGTAATGAGTGCTGACACAGAAAATGTCCACTGTGAGGCAGGCACTGTTTAAAGTGCTTTTAATCCTTACAACGGATGTTATGGTTATTGCTCTTTAACAGTTGAAGAAATTGAAGGTTGAGAGGCTAAGTAACTTGTACAGGGTGCTGGAGTGAGTAAGAGGTGGAACCGGAATTTGAATCCAGGAAGTCTGGCATCAGAGTCTATGCTTTTTATGCTAAACCCAGCCACTGCCTCCATGTTTCCGTGCTTCAGATGCTCTAGAAGGCTCTCAGCCAGGGAGACTTCATTGTATTCTTGTGCTATTCTGCAATGCTCTAAAATAGGAATTCTTTACCTGTAATGCATGGACCCTCAAGGGATCCATGGATAGAATTCATAGGGTTCTATAAAATTGGACTGTATCTGATTCTTACTTATCTCTAACAAAAAGTTAGCATTTCCTGCCATTATTATGTAGGCAACAAACCACAGTAGTATCAGCAGATTATCTGAAGTTGTCACCTGTAGAAATCAGACATTTTTGTATCACATTGCTATTATTGCAGATATCTCAAAACATAATTTATCTTCATCACTTTGTAATTATAGCAATTATTAGACCTGTTACCATATATCACTATTTAATGTTTTCACAAAAGTACCTGCATCATTATATTGCATATTTAACATGTTATAACTATACTGCAGCGTAATTGTTCCTTTGTAAGTCCGTGTATTTCATTTTATGCACTTTAAGCCTTATTGGGGGAAGGAGTCCCTAGGCTTCATCAGCCAGCACTAGGGCAGAGGCCTGTCTTGTGCTGTCCAAGTTAAGCCTGTGCTCAGTGTGTGTGATTTATACAGTGACAGCTTCCCTTTATGACATGTGTTTCATGCCCAGGCAAATAGTTATGACTCATAATGGCTGACAAAAGGTAAGCAAGTGAGAGTTCTGGACCAACCACAAAGAGGCAAAGAAGCATATCACACAGAACATTAAAATGTGCTTTATGTAGTGACAGCTGAAATTGTGTTTAAGGGCATAAAAGAAGAAACACAGAGTTCAGATCAGCAGGCAGTAGGAATCAAGGGAAGCCCATTGACATTCTCAAAGACCTAAACATCACTCTAGCCTGGGAGGGTCAATCAAGAGTGTATGAAGAATGGCTGTAAAACACTCACAGGAGGGATGTAATAAATTCAGGAGACAGGAAGAGAAGTGTGATGGCCGATGTATGTGCCTTGAAGGCAACACCATAAAGATCTGAGAAAGTGCTCACATTCTTAGGAACCCACCCCAAATTCAGGGGTGTTTATCTAAGATAGCATTCTTCCAAACATGGAAGGTGGAGCCCAGCACATGCCACAGGATCTTTGTCCCTGTTCATCAAGAGCAACACATATTTAATTATGTGTATACACTTTATACTTTCATGGTAGACTCATGATAACACTAAGTAGCAGGCAGACTTCTGTGTTGCTTTACAAATGTGGAAAGTGAGGTTTGGAGAAGTATAATGAGTTGTTCAAAGTCACACACTGCATACATTTTGCAGATGAGAATAAATCCAATAAATCCAGGTCTGCTGTCTGCTGGCTCTATGTTCCTTGGCATACTAGCTGTATTTGGAATCTGGAATCTTACCAGGTTCCCTCCTTAAGAAGGTCAGACTGGCTTTTTCTGAATCTCCTTCACAATCTAAAATGTTACGGTTCTGAAATTTAAAGTAACCCTTTTCCTCCTCTAGCCAATAACGTTTTAGGACTTTGTCCTATACAGTAAGCCACTGTCCTAGATAGGCCTGTTATGGCCACTAAGGACATATCTCTCAGAACCCACCAGGTGACCTTCTTTACCCCCATGTAAAATAGAGGGGAGCTGGGGTTGCACTGAGGGTGTCTGGGAAATTCAGAGTGGGAAAACTGTTTTTATCTTTTGGTAAGCAATAGTATCTCAGGAACCTGACTTCACCTCTCCAAATATTAGTCTCCTAGTGTGTATTGTTAAAGATGGTTATAAGAAGGCTACATGTCAAACAGAGATCTAAAAGGAGGCCAATAACTGTTAGTCTTCCTTACAAGGCCCAACTTCAACCCTCTAAGACTTTAACAAGAATCTCTTAAGGTCATAATTATTTCCTACACTGAAGCCTTAAGAATTTTCCAGAAGAAATTAAATACTTCCCTTAAACGACCTGGGAAGAATTTAAGCATCTATGGTAGCCCCAAGAAAATACACTGATGTTGAACTTAACTCACTCTGTGATTTCACGTTGGTGTAAATGTTCTCTCTATGCTCTTAAAATTGGGCTTCAGTCCCTCTATACCCTTGCAAAACCCAGGAAGCTTTCTGTGCTGTATGCACAGGTGAGGCCCAAGCCTCAAATCCTCCTCAGCCTCTGCTGCTGTATCCCGTCACCAGCAACATGTGAATGAACCAAATTATCTCCAGAGCTGAGGGCGTGGGCCACGCAGCCTGGCTCCGCCGTCAAAGGAGGCCAGCGTCATGTTCTCCACCCCCTTAGGAGATGGCTGATGCTGTCGTAGGGCTGTGAGGGAGGAAGCCAGCCTGGAAATGCCATGTAGGGAAGAAACTGTTCCATTTCAGTGTTAGGCTTCTAAAATAGCTGTTAATAAAAAGCCTTCATACTGTGACACTTCAATACAGACACCCACAAGGATACCTTAACAAGCTGTTTGACTCCTCACAAGCCTTTTCTTGCTTTTCCTGTGCGGGGCCCCCACCAGTCACCCACACGGATATACAACCATGCAGTGACAGAGAAGGCCAGCAGGGGTCTGCCTACTCTGCTGGACCAGCTGGGGAGCCCTAGCTCCTTGCAGGAGGGAGGCATCGCTGCTGTGATGTTGGCTTGTCCAGGAACATGTCATATCACTTTGAGCCTGCTGCTTATTCTGTCTCTCTCCTTAGTCTCATGTTGTTCTTTGACAAAACTTACCCAGAGAATGATCCAAGCTCACCTCTTAGGAAGAGAGGGGAGATCCTCAAATAATATTTCATTTACCAATTTAGAAATGCCATGGATCAATGAATCTAAGCTCTGATGATCAGGAGAATAGGATATGATTAGATGAGAGTGATTAAAATTCAAAGAATCTTTCCCATGAGAAGTCCTAAAAATCCATTAATTATTGTAATGCCATCTCCATCAGGAGAAAAATGGGTCAAATTTGAGAAAAAAATTTAACAGTACCTATCCTATTTTTGAAGCTTGGTAATTAAGATCTAATGTAATGTTACCACTTGAATCTTAGCATAGATGAGGCCACATTATGTCCTTAGCTGCTTTCTGTGAATGTTGCTGAGCAGGATGAATATGATTCATAAACATTAGATTCATCTAAGAAGCTTGTTAACAATACAAATTCCCAATTCTCATCCTCCTACCCCCAGATGTTGAATTAGTATATCTAAGGTGAGGCCCAATAAGCAAAATTTTAAGAAAGCACCTTGAGCTATTGAGATGTTTAGTCAAGTTTGTGAGCCTACAGAGAGGGGAGCTGCAAAGGGCACTCATCTCCTGTGCAGCTGAACCGTCAGTACCAGGTAAGACAACATCGCTATGCTTCCATTAGCATGAAAAGAACTTGAGAAGTTGTCAGACATTACAAGGAACTTTATGTTTGAAAATTCTCTTAGTGGAGCCCAATTTACGATTTGTTCTTATCTGGTAAGTATGTATCAGGTTATATGCCTGTACTAAGTTCTTATGACCAGTGGAATGATCATCAAGAGAAGCTGTTGCAACTCTGCAAAGGGATCAATCCTGGTGTTTTTAATGTCTTCATATGTATCCAATATTAAGTTAGGTTGTAAAAATCTTTGAGAGTTTTATAGCTTTTCATATCTGGACAAACAGACCAAGCAGAACTGTGTGGAAAAGGTGTTTGATGACAGAATTCTAAGAAAGTTCTATGAAGAGTTGAGAGATGAAGTCAAGTCATGCTTAGACATAGGGGCTATTTCCATCCTGAAGACCCATTACAGTGGATAGCATCTTTACTTTCAAAGACTTTCAAGAAGAATATCACACAATCTTTCTCAGAATATCTTTTCAGGTAATTGTCACAATCAGTAAGAGCCTAGTACATGCCTAGCACTGTACATGGAAAATATAATACATTTACAACCTAGTATATGTAAATCATTATGGAGGTCAAAATCAGAAGATGCACATTCTGCCCAAGAATCACTTGCTACCAGGTTACCTAGTCTAGATTATAACCAGTCATATGCAATAGTATTTAAGTTCAACAACACCCCCACCTGCTATTCTTCCTTTAAGATCCAGGCCAAATCCTATTTCTTCCAGAGGACATTCCAGATTTCATCTCACATCCCAATAAAATCAGTTTATCTTTACTTATAACATGTATCACACTGCCTGATATGGCAGTGATTCATTTATGTATCTTCTCCCCAGGAGGTTTGTGGTTTCCCTAGGGAAGAGATCATGTTTCATTCAGTATCTCCATGTTGAAGAGGCCTGACTAAGAACTATATATGCAATACCATCTTGGACTAATTCAGTCATTTGTGCGTCCAAGGTGTTCTGCTCCTGACAACAGGACAAAAACTGTGAGAAAATGTGAAAAGTGAGAATCATTATTAATATTCAGCCCACACAATCTTTTTCCAAAGCCTTCTTGAACCAATTCACATTTTGAGCCTGGGGAATCTCTCCAAGGTAACAGGGAAGCTAAGATAATTTCCTCTTGCTCAATACTCACTGGAGATGGAGAAAATCTACTCTCCTGCTTAAGTAATAATCTCGTGTAGGCAGGAAAACTTTAATTGTAGAAGTATTATGTAAATGTGAGTTATTTAATTAAAAAGAAAAAACTTCACAGGAAGTAGCTGTTCTAAGGAGGTGGGAGAACTTGTTTACTGCAAGCTTGGAAGTGGTTCACTGATAGATTTTTGAAATGCACATATTCATCATCAGGCGGGATGGCAATTGTTTTCTACTTTTAGGTAAATTGGAGTGATAGGGAAAAGATTTACCTTCTCACCTGAAACAACGAAAAATTGCCTTAAATATATATGAAACAATCATTTTCAGGGCACCAGATAACAGGGAATGAAGAACAATGATCCCTGAGAGATAAGAAATGAAAGTGACAAGTACTATGTTTGCAAAGCTTAAGTCATTGAAAGAGACAGACAGAGGGAACCCAGTTGGAGCCACAAGTTCCCTAAATTGAGAAGTTGGAGCTGAGAGTCTGGGGAGCTAAAGTGGAAAGGACAGAATTCTAGAAAAGGGAGAACTGTGCTCACAGAACTCTGAGGACCTGCAGAGGGTAGCCCTTGAGTATTCAGCTGAGTACTGACCAGTACATGCATGTGAAGACACTATTAATGGCTGAGGAAGAACTACCCCAGTGGAAACAGTGCCCAACACTTATCTAAGACCAGGAAGAATGATAATTCCTGTGAAGCAGAGTGAAAACTTCATGATTCATGAGGAATTGGGTAAAGTACACAGTATATCTTTGCTCAGTTGTGGGGGAATTATTAGCTTTAAAGTAAGCACTGGTCTGGTCCTAGTCTTAACAGCAACACACAAAGCTTGAAAAACATCAAACTATTTTCAAAGCATTATAACTGCATTCCAGACCAAAGCTCAAAACTATTTATAGGAATGCAAAAATATCCGACATCCAACAAGATAAAATTCACAATGTCTGGCATCCAATCTAAAATGATCAGGCATACAGAGGAGCAGGAAAATTATGACCCATAAAAAAAAATCAATCAATGGAAATTGATCCAGGACTGACCCATATGTTAGAACTACAGACAAATATATTGAAAAATTTATTATAAATGCATTCCATACACTTAAAATGTTAACTGGAGGCATGGATGATATAAGAAAAGGTCCATCCACTTTGAAATTCTAGGAATGAAAACTACAATGTGTTAAATGAAAAACACATTGGCTGGGAATGGGAAACTAGACATTAAAGAAGAGAAGATTATGGAGCTTGAAGACATAGTAATAGAATCTATCCAAAATGAAACACACAAAGAAAAGAGAATCCAAAAACATGAAAGAGCTTAATGAGTCATGAGACAGCTTTAGGTGGCATAATATAGTGAAATTGGAGTCCCTGGAACAGAAGAAATACTTGCGCAAATAATAGTAAAAAAATTTCCAAATTGATGAAGAGTATAAGCCCACAAACCAAGTAACTCAGCAAGTCCAACCACAAAACATATGAATAAAACTATATCAAGGCATGTGATCAAATTGCTCAAGACAACTAATAAAGAGAAAAATTTTAAAGGAGCCAGAGAAAAACGAAGCATTGCATACAGAAGAATAAAGATTTCCCACAGAGAAATTCCAGTACTTCTACTTCTTAGCAATGATTATGTACCACTTTAACTTACTGTCCTCAACAACCTTGAAAGGCCGGAGCTCATTGCAAATAAAGAAACAGAGGCTGTGAGGGTGCATAAAGTGAGGATTAATTTTATTTGTGCTTCCCAAAGCCATTGGCTATTGTTTCCTTTTTCCCTGTAGTAAAAATCCAGTTTGTCTAGGTCTTTTGTAACAAGTCATTGATCTCTGCAAGTGAATCAACCTTTAACTCATCCATAGCCAGTGAAGTGCAAGGAGGAATCTGCAGAGGGGATGTTCTGGGAAATAATTGCTTCCTAACAAGAAGAATATGTGCAGGGAGAAACTATCTGCTGCCTGCAGCTACCCTGTCACCTTTCCACAGTTTTGATGTGTTTGGAGTTGCTGCAGCCATCTTGTAGCCATGAGGAAAAGACTGAAGAATTTTCAAGTGCTAATACATAGCTCTGACATTGGAAAGACTGTGAACCAATCAGAAACTGCCCAGCTGGGAACTTTTTTTCATGTAAGTAAAACACCTCCCTATCTGCTTAGACCACCACTGGTTGTATATTAATGCTACTTTGGCTAATGCACTCTTAACTGGTAAGAACAGGAGGTTAGAAAAGAGAACTCAGATTTGAACCTTTGCCTTTAGGACTTCAGTCTGATGCTCTTTCCTGTATACCCCAGCTAACTCTTTGTTGCCAGCTTCCTTTTTTAAGGAGCTCTGGTCTGAGTGATGCAAAAATATAGAATGCTACAGGCATGAGAAATCTAAAGGCTGATGGCTTCAAAAATGGGAGAGAAGGGAAAGAAAGTCCCTGTTGAAGATACCTCTTAGCACTCCGAGGAATCAAAATCCTGCTGGCCCATCTAAGCCAATGAGCTAAGGCCCACTTTTATTCCCAAAGCACCTACCTAATTTCTGCATGTAGCTCTTCTATGCCCAGGATTTCAGGAATAAAGGACTCAGAAGACAGAAAAAACAAAGGAGATTTACCCCATCCCCTACTAACAGTCTTCACTAGTTGGGAAAACGGATGGGACCAGGGATCTGGACAAAGGATCTCCAGGCCAGCTCTTCTATGCTGGCTTCAGCCACTTCCCACAGCCCTCCTTAAAAGGTCACAAGGCACAGTGATAAGTTAAAGGTGCTAAGGAGCTCTGCAGAAAGGATCATGGATTGCTTACGTTAATAATCATGGACCTTGTTTACTGGCAAATACCCACTGACAGCTCATGGACCTCATTTGAGAGATGCTTCTCTAGACCAATTAAATATGTACAGCAGTGGGAATTTGGGGAACTGTGAAAACATTTGTTTTCACAAGCTGACAAAACACAATCTGACATGGTACTTACTGGTATGAAAACTCTCAGCGACTTCCTACTGCCAAAATGACCAGGACCAAAGCCTGTGGCATGACAAATAGTGTGCTGGTAATAGCCTGAATAAGCCTACTTTGTTAGCCTCAGATGCAAGCAAAGGAATCCCTATTCCCTGGCATACAGAGTGACGTTCACGCTACCTTCTCCTTTCATTGCTACCTCCTAGACGAAGAATGCCTCCCTCCCCTCCTGGCCCAGAGCCTTCTTGCCAAAAGAACAGTTTGGGGTTCATATCTCACACCAATTCAATGTCATATCTCTGCAAACCCTGCTCTAATTTCCCAAGGTAGGCTGGTGGCTTCCTCTTTAGGGTTCCTAGTACATATGTCTATTTCAGCATTTGTCACATTATCACATGACTAAGAGCTCTTCCAAGTCGTAGACCATGTGTCTTTTTTATCTGGATGCCTGTAGTATCTAGTACAGCATCTAGCACATAGTAGCTGCTTCATTAATGTGTGTGAATAACTGAATGAATGGATGCTCACCCACCCTGTTCCAACTCCAAAGCACATGTAAAAGCCTCTTAGGAAGGCTTGAATACAAATTAAGCCAATTTAGAATCTTGAAACAATTTATGCAAATCTAGTTTAATATAGAATTAGTCTGAACTCAATGTTCTGATTTCTCGCCAGCAGACAGCCTCCTCTGAATTGTCTCTGAGTGTTCTAGGAGACAGAAATTGAAGATGATTTCATAAAATAAACAACCCCATGTTTCCGGGGCCACTTTAATCAACAGAACCCAAACAGCAAGGTTTGTAATTGAAAGGCCTATAACCCAAACAGAAAGGTAATAAATGGGAAAGTTAAGACTAACTGTGTAGGTGTTATGTATTAAACATGCAAAAGAGCTGATGACATAGAGGACATTTCCCTTTCAGAAAGGGGTCATGTTACCTCGTAAAATGAACACTGGATGGTTTCAAGGATTCTAGGCAGAGTATACCAGAGACATTTTTCTACTCTTGTATAAATGCAAATAAGTTTTAGCTCTGAGCTCTCTGCTAAAAAAAATTGTGTGAGGTAAGGATGTGCCAATATTCCTAGCTTTACTTCCTGAAGTCTTGAGGTTTCCAGCCTCAGATCCTGACCAATCTGCAGATGTGAATTTTTTTAAAATTCCCCTAACGGGCTAAAAAGTCACACTCATAAAGGCTTTTCCTGGTAAGTTTCCTGTGACAATCATTTATTGATCACCTAGTATGTGCTGAGATTGTGCCAGTCCATGCAGATACAAAGAATGTCTAAGATATGTCTTCTCCCTGCTCTCAGATTAATGAGAAGACATATATATGAACAAATTTCCATGATGCAATATGCTTTATCCCAAAATGCTTGTTTATATTAATTATTGAGGGATCACAGAGTTGTGAACAATTTCTTTGTTTGGAGGAAGTCAGGAGGGAGATGAAACTGTAACTGCCTCTTAATAATCAGCAGGCATTCACCAGGGAGACTCGGCGCTGCTCCTCAGGAGGGAGTAGCATCGGCGGTTTATACAGCAACCCATTAAAACCACTTGTGGAATGAGTCAAGACTGATCTGTCTTCCTGGCTGTCTATCTATTATCTATCATCTGTCTATCTATCTATCTATCTATTTATCTATCTATATCTATTTATCTTAATCTATCATCTATCAAAGACTGAGATATGAAATTAACTGTTGATTTAATATTTAATTTAAGAAATAAGATATCACTTCTCACATGCTTGTCCAGTTCCAGTTCTTAAATTATCTAAGCCTTCTCTCCTCTGTGGTTCAGGACTTTATTTTCCAATGCATCATCCCTGTTACTCCAGGGCAGGCAGGGTGAGGAAAAAAGGTACTGAAGTTCAAATCAGGTCTTGCTGCTACTTGTTATATCAGCAGAATTTAGAACAACCATCTTCTTTTCCACTGCAGTTAATGCACTGGTGTTGAGCACCTAAAGATGATTTCTTGGATTTGTGCTGGTATCATTTCGACACTTAGGATCCTGGCCGTGTTCAGCTGATGTGTACTCATCTGCCTTTTTGAATGCCCACCATCAATCAACATGCCTATTCTGCTCTTCTTTTCTTCTTAAGTGGAAGATGAATTAAAGGCTTGGATTTCTTACCACCCCAACATAAAACTAAAGCCCCAACAAGACTGAAAAGCTAAGATTTCAGATGTTTAGGGCTCTCTATTCACCAACAGATTACATTCATTTCAAGTACCAAACAGTGAAAATCACCAGAGAATACATCAGAAAAATTTCAGTGGATCCACTGTGGCACAGTAATGACCAAGTAGGGTGAAAGCCTAGGTCTCCGACAGGCAGAATGTGACAAAAATCTAGCTCAGATGTTTCCTAAATGTCAGACTTTGCCAGTGGAGGGAAGGAATTAAAAACTAAATAAAAGGCTGGTACTGCAGAGCTGCTAATTAAAACAATTCAGAGAACATAAATGCTAGAGTAATTTTGGACCCGCCATATCAGGCTGGTTTCAATGCAAATGTAGTGTTCCGATTTCTCCCTTCACTGGGAAGATATAATTAGCTCAGCTGCACCCGGTGGAAGCCTTTTGAGGCCGCCGTTTCCTGGTGCTGCCAGCTCCCCTATGATGGAGGAACAGCTGCCACCCGCCCCTCCTGCCATGGATTGCACAAGCCATGGCCACCCCACAAGGCTGCTCAGAAGCCACCAGGAGCAGAAGGCTCAGGTTGCCAGTGGGCTTGGTTCTTGCTTAAAGACAAGGGACAGGATACTCCTCGGTCCAGCAGACTCCAGGCGCTTCACCATGCTTCCACATAATACAGCCTTGGCTAACACAAAAATCCTTCCCCGTTACTGTGGCAGAAGGGATTCTTCACATTGTGATGACAGCCTGCATCAGCTACAGCAGCGCCTCACCTTGCGGAGTGCCGCAGGCTTTAGGAGAGGATAGAGAATAAAGGAAGCAAAACTTACTTAAGGGGCTGGCAAGTGAGAAACCCAAAATGTCAGGAGAACATACTCCACATTTTGTTCATCCATTCACTATCCATTGATGGACACTTAACTTGTTTCCACTTTTTGACTATTATGAACCATGCTACTATGGACATGTGTGCACAAGTATTTGTGCAAACACGTGATTTCAATTCTCTTAGGTACATACCTAGGAGTGGAATTGCTAGGTTACAGGACTCTGTATTAAACTTTTTGAGGACCTGCCAAACAGTTTTCCACAGCAGCTGCACCATTTTATAATCCCACCAACAGTTTATGAGGGTTCCAATTTCTCCAAATTCCCATTAACACTTGTTATTTTCTGTCTTTTTATTACAGCCATCCCAGCAAGTATCTCATTATGGATTTGATTTACATTTCCCTAATGATTAATGATATTGAGCATCTTTTCATGTGCTTATTTGCCATTTGTCTGTTTTCTTTGGAGACACCTTTGCTTAAGATATCTATTGCCTATTTTTGAATTGGGTGATTTATCTTCTTATTAAGCTTTTCAGTCTTTCTCAAACTCTAATTTATTTTTCTAGAGATTGTAAAAGAGCAATAGGGTTCCACTTAGTTCAGTCCTTTCTTTAGGAATGAGGCATAATTCTTCAGTTTGGGTCACGATAAGTTGCAAACATTTATTGAACGCTGACTTTGTGCAAGCGCTCTGGGATCTTTGTTAACTAACTGCTAATGATAAAGCTGTGGTTTGGGCCACATGTTTCTCCCTTGGATCCCCATCAAGACCATCAAAGCTTTCCCTTATGTGGCACCTATGTGTTTGTCTCCTGAGCCAAGAAGATGCCACACCCCCAACTCCCGCCAATGGGGCAGAAGGAACAGGGATATACACCCAGTGGTGGTAAAATCTCCCCTCAGATTTTAGATATCTAGAGCAGACTAGCCACTGCTAGACTCAGGACAGGTGCTTTGAAGCTCTATTTTAAACACTTGAAGTTAAGACCATGCCCACATTTCTTATAAATACACCCACGAGAATCTTGTGCAATTTGGTTTCCACTCCTTCCTACCATACAAAATGTAGACAGTGCTTATTGAGGTGACAGAAGAAGAAACCCCACAAAACAATCAATAGAATATGCAGAAAGGCAATGGATTTATTTTCTTAGACTAATTGCAGCAAAGTTGGCTCAGCTGGAGGGCAGAGACATTGGAGGTAAGTGGAGCTGCAGGGAGGGGTGCAGGAAACAGAGGAGGCTTCTCCTCCAAAATAAGCCATAAAGGGAAGAGCAAAGGTGGGGAGAGGCGTTCTCTTCACCAGCCCTACCTTACTGTGAAAGTTAGTCAAGTTCTATATTTTATCCTCTCAGGCTATACACATATAATGCATTTACTCCTCTTCCTTCCTACTTTCTTCCTCTCCCCTTGAAAAATCGAGCAAAATGACAAGAAAAGCAAACCTTTGGTTTTAGGACACCATCCAAGACCTTCACTGTCAATATGACTTCACATTTCCAGAAACAGCCCTTTCCTCTTGTATCCAAGTTCCAGGATCTCAGTAACCAAACCTGCCTTGCCAAGGGAGTAGTGTGCAGGTAATCAGCAGGCTTGAATTCTTGTCTGTGACTCAAGCCCTTGGTGCTTCTAGTGGTGGAAGCCCAGGCAGGCTGCATGGGACTGTTCGGGAGCAGACAGGACAGAGCTTCTCACATCTCACCAAGATGCCACCAGCCAATCCACTTTCAACCAAGATGGTTCTGTGTGTGAACTTCTAAGGTCCAGTGTACTATGATTTATGTGAATGAATTCATCTTAGGTCACACCTCAAACACAGGCTCCAGGCATAATTTCACAAATATATCCAAATGCAAAAATCCTTTGATCTTGTGCTGACCAGGAATTCCTCTGAGCCCTCAGGTTCCCTGGGCAGAACTGTCACACTGAGCACTTCTGTCTTAGAGATGTCACATGCCACTCTGGAGAGTCATGGAAAGAGCTGGATGGGTGTTTTAGGATGAATTGTGTTCCCTCGAAATTTATATGTGAAGCCTTAACCCCTATATCTCAGACTATCACTGTATTTGGAGATAGGGCCTTAAAAGAGGCAACTAAGTTAAAATGAGGCCATTAGGATGGGCCCTCATCCAATCCTAGTGGTGTCCTTAGAAGAAGAGAGAATTTAGTCACACAGAGAGACACCGGGGATGCATGCACAGAGGAAAGTCCATGCAAGGACCCATAGACATGATCTACAAGCTGTGGGGAGCAGCCCCAGGCGAAACCAAGCCAGCTTGGACTTCTAGCTACAGAACTGTGAGACAGTAAATCTCTGTGTTTAAGCCACTTAGCCTGTAATATTTTACTATGGCAGCCTGAGCAAACGAACATGAGGGTCTCCCAGGGAAAGAGGCCCTGGGGTCTCCAGGTGGGTGCAGCTACTCACCCTGTAGTAGTCAGTGCTGTACACGTCCCGGGACATGCCAAAGTCCCCGATTTTCACCAGGAGGTTCTCGCCGACAAGGCAGTTGCGGGTGGCCAGGTCTCGGTGCACGAAGTGCTGGGACGCCAGGTAGACCATGCCAGCGGCAATCTGCTGGGCAATGTGCAGCATCTGTGACTGGGTCAGCTCCGCGGGTGGGTTGCCTTCGGCCATCAGCACGGCATCAGGCCCGTGTGCCCTGGGGAGGACAGGGAGTTGCTGCTGGAGCCTCAGCGTTTTGCCCCCAGGGGACCTTTGCCCCCATCAGCTGGAGCTGGAAGGCACAGTCTGATTTGGCACAAAGAGAGGGAATGATGCTGCACCCATACTTGCACCCCTAAAGCCTGGATAGCACCCAGGCTTCATTCCCCAGACAGTCTAGAATCCCCAGGGCCATGTGGGGTTGAATGGTGCCCTCCTCAACACAAACACAGGTTTATGTTTTAGGGGCTCCAGAGCTAGGCTGGGATCAGGCACTGGTGGCTGAAGCAAAAAACATGAAAAATCACAAACAAAAATAAAATACAACAAAACCAAAGTACAGGGGGAGCATTTGGCTTTCCAAGGGCGATGGGTCATGACACCAGTGGGAACCCCACGTATCCCTCCCAGCCACATGCTGTCACAGAGTACCCGGCTCCTGGGCGACCCCTCCAGTGGCCCCCCACCCACGCCAGAGCTGGCCAGCTCAGGTGTGCCCACTCCACCTGCTCTGCGGTCCCGTCTTCCTCCAGCCTGATTCAGCAGAAGCCCAGAGCATCTTCAGCCCAGGCATTCATCGCCTGGGAGAAATACCACCTGCAGCTCCCCGCCTGTCCCCGACCTCCAGCTCAACACACTCGCCGCCACTACATCGGAGTGCTCTTTTGAATCTTGACATGTTTATTCTTTTACTGGGGCTGGTTTTATTCTTTCTGCTATGCATTGCAGGGAGGAGTATGGTATTTTATATCTTCTTTTTCTTCTATCTGTTTGACCCGGCCTCTTCCCAGCTGTATGACTACTTAAGGCATCTAAACACTGGCATGTGTTTCAGAGACAGTGGCAGTCTTAGGATGCTGCTGTCAGAAGTGGCAGTACCCACTTGGGAACCTGGCCAAGACTGGTGTCACTGCCCCTGATGGCCTGAGGAGGCGCTGCAGGGCAAGGAGTAGCTGGTTCCTTCCCTTCCTTGGTGGAGAGGAGTGAGGGGGCTGTCAAAGGGCTTCTTCCTCCCAAAGGCAAGTAAGGGACAAAATCTCCTTTAAGATAGTTTGAAGCACTTAAACTAATTATAGAGGATTTTAAGTGACTATTAAGAGGGGTGACCCCACCTGCAGTTTCAGATCCGTGTATTGAAAATGGGAGAGCCAGAATTATCCAAGAACAGCCTGCTCGTTTTGCCCCCTCTCCCCCCACAAGCCCCCACTCAGTCAAGCTATTTCATGCCACAGGCACATACCCCCGCCCCTCACAGCTCCAGATTACAGTGGTTACCCTTTTCCTTGATTTCCAAACCATGCTTCCTGAGATGTCTTATCTTTGTGTTCTCAGAGAACAAGCCCTAAGCAAGGACGAGGGGAGTTTCCCATCCCTGCCGGATCTGGGGAGGCCTTCTAACCTGTCCAGTCCGTAATTTCCCCATTAGTCCAAAATACAAAGGGCTATTATGCTTTAGGTCCCTTCTATCCCTGAATACCTGGACTGAACCATTCCTAGGGAGGAGCTTCCTGTTTTTTGGACAAGGCAAGTCCTAGCACATCTCACCTGCTCTTGTCACACTGAGAAGCAAGACAGGGACATGCCCTGGGGCTCACTTCAGCTCACAGTCTCCCTGGAGTAAGAAGCCTTGCAGGGCAGTGGCCCAGGCTCTGGGTGTCAAAACTGAATTTTAATCTTGTCCTAACACACCAGCTCGTGGCACTTAGCCACACCATTCTGGCTCCAAAGTTCCATGGCACACTAAATTCCTTCTGATTTGTTTAACAGCCACCTCAAGAGGAAGTACTGCCGTGGTTAAAACTATAGGTTTTGCAGCCAGGGGCAAAGGGTTTCGATCTCAGCTTTGTGATTCACTAGCTGTGTGTGACTTAGTTTCTTCAATTGTAAAATGGGAATGACGGCAGTATTTTTTAAGTTAATGAAGTTAAAGTATTTGAAAATGCTTATAAGTCTCAGCAATATTAGCTGTTGTGGCTTGAAAAAGGCTTATCTATCTTATTCTTACTGGAAGGGAATTCTGGACAGGTTCTAAGAGGAAAAACTGTAATCTCCTTGCAAGTAAGGACTATGTTTTACTCCTCATTTCCCAGCCAACCTAGCATAGGACCTGGCCATGCTGGTACTCAACACATGGCTTTTGTATGAATAAAAAGGGTAGGAAAAAATTGTAGACATCTGTCTTTACAGGGCAGTGCCAATAACACTGGGGGGACAAGATCATGGCAGTTGAAGGGCTCGGTTCCCTTCCAAAAAGGAAGGACGGACACATTATTGATTCTTAGCATGGAAAGCCTCTTGTTCCAGAGTTCAGCAGATTCTGAAATCAAGCAGCAGAGGTTTCCAATAGCTCCGTGCCCCATTTGAGATATCCAGGGAGAATCAGCTGCCTGCTCCTTCTGGAAGCAGGAAGGAAATCTTGGGAGAGGTTGACTGAGCCAAAAGGGAAAGAATCAACACACACACACACATATACACACATGTGCTTATGCACATGTGCACAGGCTGAGCTCACAGATGTATTTAATCTCATCCAGGTGAATTCCTTTGGATTTACTATGCTATGGTTTTGGGAAGACATCATTTTTAATTAGAGAAACAGCCTGGAATGTAGATACAGGAAAAATACTTCTCCTATGAGCAACTAGACCTCAACCAAACACAGCTTCTCTTCCTACTTTCCCTGTATCTGACAAGACAACATGCAAATATTACCATTATCTTCTCTCTTATCACCTACAAGGAAAACTTAGCTGACATTGGATAAGAATTAGGATGACTGACTCTGGCTTAGCTGCAAATTCCTAATCTCACCTGGCATTCCTTCCACCATGTAATCAGAGGCAAGACAGAGAATGGGGACCCATACCTGCAAAAGAGAACTAAGTTGCACGGGTATTCATGCACCTAGCAATGGTGAAAGTGGTCCAGAAGGTACAAACTGTGTGATGATATTCCCAACCAGAGCACCACACCCCCCTTCCACTGCTCCCTCAGCCACAGACTTATTACTTGAACTGCACAGTTTCTGAATCTTCCAGGGGCTGCATGAAGCTACTGATGCCGATTTCTATAGAAAGCCCCCTTCAGAGCCCATAGGAAGTGGAGGGGACAGAGGGTTAGGAAAACATGGTAGAGAAGAAGGGTTGTGGGGACAACACCTATTGATTCTCATTGCAACAGTCCTGACACTAGTCCTTGAGGTGGCTATTATTATACCCCATTTACAGTTATGAAAACTGACGCCAGCCCTAACATCTTTCCTGTTTCTCTTAAATTATACTATCTGCCAAGGTATCCCAGATAGCCTTTTGAAACTGAGGGGAAGTTCTGTTTTAAAGAAAACAGCATGTTCAGCCACATATGACGTGGAGAAGATATAGCTCAGACCCAGAGTCAAGGGGCCTGGAGCAAAGTAGGCTGGAGACCCACTCCAGGGACACAGCTGCAGATACAGAATGGGAAGGAGAATCCAGGTCTCCCAGCCCTGGTCTGGGACCTCCTGCTCTTTCCATTCATGATCTTAAATGTGCAACTTCCATTTGTACCTCTGCTTAATGCAAAGAAAAGCCTGACTTGGCTTCCTTCACCAAGGAGTATCTAGATCAACTCATTTCACTCTCCCTTGGTAGATGCAGGATGAGAACACTCATATGAGGCCTCGCAGGGTGACCAACCGCTTCCTGCCATCACACTCAGTTCTTCTTATGATTTCTCTTACTGAGGTAGCTGCTTTACTCATAGAAATCGTTACTAGCAGAATCCAAGCTTCTGATGTTGAAAAGTTCCCATTCACTTTCTATACCTATTCTAATTCAGTCCTCATGCCCACCCTGCTCACTCAGTATTAGCATCAGAACAGCTAAGATACCCACCTAGGGTTACACATCCTGCTTGTATCACTATACCACACTGTCCTCTCGAGTCACCATGACAATCCCTTTTATTTTGTGACTTACCCCCACTTTTTCAAAGCCACTTTCCCTTTCTTTCCAGGTTAGGCTCATTTAAGTCATCTCTCACTTGCTCTGTCTTGAGGCCTCTCCCAGTCGCCTGTAGTCATCACCTGGGGGAGGGGACTTCCTAAAATGCCACCATTGAACTAAAGCCCAACAAGGCCAATGTTGTGAATTCCAGTGGCACTAACCCCATTTAATAACCCAATGATTCCCTTTTATAATCAACATTTTCTCCCTCATTGCCTTGCCTTCTTGCAATGATCCTGCTTGTCACAAAACCCCTCAAGTTGAAGCTGTCCATTTTCTCACAACCCTGGGGGCTCAGCAAAGGCCACAGTCTTGAGTCCTCAGCAGTCCTGCCCTATGCTGTTTTACCTCTTTCCTCAAAGAGCATTTGTTCTTTGGATTCTATTCTTTCCACTAGGTCCTCTAACCTCCTGCTGCTTCTTTTCGGCCTCAGAATAAAGTCCAAATGCTCACCCAAATGCTTCCAGCCTTGACTGCTGCCAGTTCTCTGCCTCCCTCCCCTCCCCCTTGGTCCTTCCAGTGTCTGGCAGCTTGACTATCCACTCTCACCTGGCCAAACCTCTCACCATGAAAGATGTCTTAGCCCTTACTATTTCTTCCACCCTGAATAACCTTCTTCTCTTATCCACGTGGCAAACTCCTACAGATCCTCTAAGGCCTATCTCAAATGTCCACTCAATTAACAATGCTCAGGAAATGCAGGTGGAGTTGAGTTGAATCATTGGTATTACATTGTGCTGAGTTAGTTCATTGAGAGGAAAGAGCAATGCTGTGGCCTCATTTTCTTCCCCTGTGGCTGGTGTCCTCCCCAGGACATGCTCTCCAGGGAAAGGCCCTGGGGCCCCTGGAGTCCCCCTCCCACCTCAGCCCCCCCACACTGTACCTGAGGAACTTGTTGAGGTCCCCGTGCTTCATGTACTCGAAGACCATGATGAGTGGGTCACCCTCCACGCAGACGCCGTAGAACTTGACGATGTGCTCGTGCTGCAGATTGGTCAGCAGCTCCGCCTCGCGGTGGAAGTCCTTGCGCGCATTGTCGCTGGCGTCCTTCAGCGTCTGTGGCAAGGGGAAGAGAGGGGTAAGCTGAGGTCAAAGGGAAGGTTGTGTCAAGAAGGAATCACTTTGGTGGGCCATGAGGTTTCCGGATGGGAAGTTCTCTGCTCAGAATCCTCTGCCTCCACAATGTTGTAGCAGAGCAAAGATGGCATTTGCTGATGCCACACACATGTGCTGAGCTCCTGTTCTGTGCCAGGCACTGACCCAGAGCTGTGGTGGCATCAGAAACACACAGAACCACAGCAAATAGGGATATAAGTCATGTATGTAGTTAACTATAATTCACAAAACACAATGTCCTGAATGAACCAGCCCCCTTGTGTCTCTGTCCAACTTGATCGCTTGCCATGCCTCCCCTGAAACCTATGCTTCCACCCTATGATATTTGCCTCTGTCATGCCCCCTGCCTCTGCACATGTTCATCCCTCTGCCTACAGGGCCGACTTGGGTGTGGTCCCCGGTGTCGGAGGTTGAATAACGTCCTTGTGGAGGTGTCCGTGTCCTAATCCCCAGAACCTATGACCAGATTACCCTATGTTGCAAAACGGACTTTGCAGATGTGATTAATTTAAGGATCTTGTTGTGGGGAGATTATCCTGGATCTTCCAAATGGGCCTAATGTCATCGCAATCTGGGGTCCTGATGAGAGAGTGGCAGGAGGATCGACAGAGAGGAGAGGTAAGGATAGAAACAGAGAGAAGACAAGGTGCCAATGCTGTTGGCTTTGATGAGGGAGGAAGGGGCCATGGGCCAGGGAATGTGGATGGCTTCTGAAAGCCAGAGAAGGCAAGGAAATGGATTCCACCCTAGAACTTCAGCAGGAGCCAAGTATGCTCTGACATCTTGCCTTTAGCTAGTAAAACTGGTCTTAGATGTCTGACCACCAGAACTGTGAGAGAAATAATTTGTGTTGTCTGAGTCTGTTCGCAGTACAAAAACTTGTAGCCACCAAGTTTGTAGTAATTTGTTACAGCAGCCATAGGGAACTGGTACACTTAGCTAACACCCCCAAGTCCTCCAAGATGGCTCAGCCATCACTTTCTGTGAAGCGTCTCCAGACCCCCTCAGTGCTGTCATATCTGCTCTTCCTCCCAGGCTGGGTTGATGACCCTCCTAGCTATACCTCATGCTTACCTTTGTCATATTGCCAACCACCATGCCTTCTAATTGTCTGTGTAGTTGTTTTGTCTCTGGTGTGGACAGTAAGTTCCTTGACCCAGGGCCTGAGCCTTCCATCTCTGCATTGCCAGCACTGGGCACAGCTCCAGGCACATGGCAGGTATTCAAGAGATGTTTGTGGAATGAGTGATAAAGGCTATGAGAAGCAAATACTGATAACGAAAAAGGAGTTCAGGGAGGGAGCAGATGCTTCACTTAAGGTGGAGGGAAGCCCAGAGAACTACTCCTGATGAGAATCCTTTTTTAAGGGAGACTACAGCTGGTCATTATCTAAGTTAGATGGCAAATGTGAACATACGTGTTCACTTAAATTGGACACTGGAACAGAATGAAAGCACTGCCACCTGTCAGATAGGTACTCAGTACAGCACTGAACACTATGTCTGGTGTCAAAGAGCACGGCCAGGTCCCTGGTGGTCATTCTGTAGCTTCCTGCCTTGACTCTGCTTCCCCTGTGGGGCTACTCCTGAGCTGGGCAACCTGTAGACCTTGGCATGTGCCCCAGATCAAGTTCCTGGGGAGCAGACTTTGAAGTGAAGATTAGTAGGCAAGGCCTTTATTGTGGCACACTCTTGGGATTAACACCTAGGGGAAGGACTGGGGAAGGTCAGTTTGAGCTGTGATGCTGTCTTCACAGAACCTCATCAGGCCCTACATGATGACCATTCAGAGATGGCCTGAGTTGGGCCAAGGGGGCTGGGCCTTTGCAGCCTCATATCAATCAGTCATTGGATGAGGGCCACCCCAGGAAGGGAGTATGACCTTCAGGAGGCTTGCTGAGCCCCCACACGTTGCTGGCGGCTGAGGACCATTTCCCAACAAGTAGGAGAGTAAGCCTCATATCCAGAGGGTGCCCAGGTGGTTCATCCACCACAAGATGAGTTTGCAATATGCAATTCACCATGCCCAGGGCTGCTCTCCACACAGGTGGGCACCAATGGCCGTGCAGGGCCTGCCTCACATCAGCGACAAGGAAACATTAAGACGTTTTATATACTTTACAAAGTGTTCACCACAATAAGTTCAGTGACCATCTGTCACCATATAAATGTTGACCATCTATGTTATACTTGGAACTAATATAATACTATGCCAACTACACATCAATATTTTTTTTAAATTAAAAAACAAAAGAAAACATTAAGATGGCATTGGCAGCAGCAAGATCATAGTCTCTTCTCCTACAACTTTTACAGAACCTAGCATCTTCACTGACTGCTTTTAGCAGGACCTGAGGCTCTCTCCTTCATGATGACCTGACCCAAGGACAAGGGAATTATAGTGTGGTTTCCATTAGGCCAAAGGCAGCTGTTTCTTATGCCAAACTCTGGAGATAGCATGTGAAAAAGGGTCTGTGAATGGGTTCCTTCACTCTCACTTGAGTATGTGGGTTTCTGAGAAGTGTCCCTTAAAAGTACCACCAGTTCTGTTTTAAAAAGTGAGCAGATTTGGGCCAGCAAGTGCGCAGAGGGGCCATAAAACTTTAATAGAGTTGTTGTCATGGAAACCACACATTCTCCATTTAATAACAAAATGAACAGTTGGCTGAGAACCTGGGTCTAAGGCTCAGCCGAAGCTCCCTGAAGCTCCACAAACAGGGCTTGTCCCCATCCAAACTAAACCCCTTCATCCCTGTGGAGTGAATTGCTCTGTCAATGTCTTGTTTAGGTTGGTTTTATGCATGTGCACGCTTTCAGTTGTTTTTTTTCTTAATCCAACCACTGTTTTGTTTCGCTGAAGCTCCAAATAGAAGAAAATCACAGTTGAGGCCGAGATGGACACTGTCATTATTTGGGTCCCTCCTTTGGGCTCATGGAGCAGAGCACACCTATCTGTGTGGTTCTCACACTTGAACTTGTTTTGTGGTTTGGGGCATGTATCCATCTCCACCACTCCCTTTGACAGCAGAAGTGGGTTGTGTTTACCTATTTATCACTGGTTGCCTAACCCAGTATCAGACAACTGAAAGAACTGCTGACCCACCAAGTCTGTGCCAACTGGGGATAAAAGAGCCTTGGAAGGGAGTGAAACTGAATGGTCACCTGCAAAGGGGGAATATGGACCCAAGAAAGGAAAAGGAATGAAGGAAGGACCAGGAAGAGAAGCCAGAGGGGAGGAGATACAAAGTTGGGATGGAAATTTCCCTGCACTGTCTCCTGGAGAGCTGGCCCTAAACATTTGTGCTCTCCTGGGCAAAAGGCAAATTCTCACAATGGTGGTACTCAAACGGAAGAAGTTCCAGATTTGAATGAAAAGATCTGAGTTCAAGTCCTAGCTCTGATCTGGACCTCTCTGAACTCTGGCTTTCTTTTCTGTAGAGTGAGGGTAACAATGTTATTACTTCAAAGGGTCACCAGAAGGATTGGATGAGATGGTGTAAGTTGGGTTGCCTCCAAAGATCCCTGGTAAAATGTGATATTTGGGCAATTTGAATTCAAAACCAAAAGGAGGCCTTGCATTCAATTTTCTCACACAAGGATCTGAGAAGGCCAGAAGCAGCATGAATAAGGCACAGGGCCAGCCCATGAGGGCAGTGGTGGTTCTGAGCCTCTCCCATTTCCCTCCTGAAGGCCCTTGAAGCCTGCAATCTCTATTCAGGGATCCACTCTCTATTCAGAGGCTGCTCTGAGTCACTGAGATAGCTTATTTCGAAGGCCTCAGCCTGCCGTTAATGGTGAATTGAAGAAGGCAACCAAACTACTTAGGTCATTATCACAAGGCATGAACAAATTCTGCATGTAATAGTTCTCCTCCAGTTTTAGCTATGTGCTGTTGATGAAGGAATGATTGTGTGTGCGTGTGTGTGTGTGTGTGTGTGTGTGTGTGACAGAGGGACAGACACACAGAGAGGAATGTCAGGCAGCGTGGTAGGGCGGGAGGGAAGGCAGACTTGTCTTTTGGAGGCACCAACTGAAAGAGCTAACAGGCATCTAATATTTCCATGTCCCAAAAGCAAAATACTATGGGAAAAGACTCCATTCTTAGTGTAATGTCAAAAGCTGTTCTTTGGTACAATGTTGGGGTTTAAGAGAGATTTTACTGTTCACGGGGCAAATGCGTTTCACGAACCTGGCATCCTCCCATGTGCCCATCCATTTTTGCATGTTGGGTCTTTTTTTCTAAATTATGATCCAGTTCTATTTTAAGAGATTCAGAAAATATGGTGGTAACGAGTTGGGCAAAATCATCTGCATTTGGCACTCAAAGGACAGAATTTTTGTATGGGTGGAACCATAGCCAAACAGCAATCAGAAGCTGGAAAATTCCTGCTCGCAACCCTATTTATAAAAATCATCTCTTTTTAGTACCATGGCTGATTGTCATTTTACTAAATTATGAGAGGCTTGGCTGTTTCCTCAAGTCCCTTGGCAATGGACATGCGGTGGCAGCTTCCCTCACTGACAATTCTGTCCACTCAAGTTTCATTTTGACAGGCATATTGGCCCCATCACTGAGCACTGTTATTTTCTTACTCCTAGGGTCTGCCTGATAGCTTCATTGCTTCTTCCTTTTTTTTTTTAACTTCCTGACACTCCAAAGCTGCCATCCTTTCTGAAGACATTCTCAAGGGAGACTCGGTCTCATCCAGAGCTACAGCGAGCTACTGCCTGGAACACACATTGGTCCAGGGTTGGAAGAATGGAGTAGCAGGAAATAAACTTCAGCACAGAACTGAGACGCAAGTGAAGGCAAATAAAAGGAAGGAAAGAAAACAAAAGGAAAATCAACATTCCTCTGCAATGCTTCAGCCAACTAGGAAGACTAGCAGGAAGGTACCAGAGAGGCAAGAGAGCTTATCTGAAATCAGTGGTGTGATTGGATGTTGTAGCACATGACAAATAATCAGGCATTTCAAGCTACAGGTGGTTTAGGAGACACAAGGTGAAATAGAGATTGTGTCCTTTTTTAAACACTAATCTCATATTTATGCTTTTTAGAGATCACAGAAACAGAATTAAGGTGAAATATTTCAAAAAAAAAAGGATAGATGGTAAGACTTCATTATGCCTAGTGCCCACCACAGTACTTGAAATACAGGAGGCAATGAGTAAACTCCCATAAGAGGCAAGCAAAACACATGAGATTCTCAACATGTCTAAGGTCGTCTGGGTCAGGATCATTGCATCAAGATCTGTTGCTAATATAGATTGTTTACTTTTCTGATATCTTCCAGACCTGCATTGTCCAGTATGGTAGTGAGCAACCACATGTGACTAGTGATCATTTGAAATAAGCTTATCCAAATTGAAATATGCTGTAAGTAAAATACATACCAGACTTTGAAAATTTGGGATGAAAAATATCTCATTAAAATGTTCATATCAATACTACTTTGAAATGCTAATATTTCAGATAGGTTGTGCTAAGTAAACTATAACAATAAAATTAGTTTCATCTACTTCTTTTTACTTTTTAATGTGCAAACTGAAATGTATACTTCTATTGGACAGCACTGTTCCATAAAAGCCACCTCATGAGGCTATTAATGGGTCAACCTGTTTCTTTGCAATGTTGGAAATCAATGCCAAACTAAAATAAGATTAAGGCCAGCAGACACCCTTGTATGAGGTTCTTACAGACACCAGTTAGCCAAGCATTTAGAGTAAGTCACAGTCACAAAGCTGTGTGATTCCTCTAACTTACAGAGTCTTCTCCTAGAGAGGTAGAGAAAGCTTTTATCAAATTGTTATAAAAATGAACCTTGGAGAAGTATATTTTAATAAATTCAGAGGTAGGAAGAGCTTGATAGAAGATCTTAAAAACTAAAGACAGTGCAATAGATGGCTCACCCAAATTCTTACAAATGTAAAAACTAATTAAATGATTGTACAAAAATAATAATGATCACGAACTCAATGCTTATAATGACTAGAAACCAACACTCTATGTATATCAACTCAGTCATACATACTGGCCTTTGCAAGGACTTTAATTATATACCAAATGGCAGCCTCAAATACAAGATTCATAGGCTGGGTGTTGACTGCTGCTGTCTTTATTTTCACAGCCATGCTTATACTTATGTTTCAGAATCTGACAAGTCGACCATCCAATGGGAAACATGAGGCTAAGTTCCAATCCACACACTTTAATATATCTGCAAAAATTTGGGGATAAAATTAATGGTTTATGTGTGCATAAGTTACATATGACAAATGTTGTCTTGGGAAGACAGGAAACCAATTCATAGCAACTATCATATTAGAGAAATAGTATCTCAAAAGAATGAATGAAAAGTTGTCCTCTGTATGGACAACTGCCAAGATATTTAGAGGCTTTAAGTGTGCTAGTTTGCAATTGTCTGAGACAATTTCCCCAGATGTAAAGGAGCTGGTGGATCATGGAAGACTGTGGTTTGATTGACCTCCAGCTATGTTGGTATGATGAATCTTCATTTTACATTTCATTAAAGTGCAATGAACTGTTTTGGTTTTAGCATTTCAGAAAAGATAGGGATAAACTGGAGATAAGCCAGAAAAGAGAGTTAATAAGACAAATTAACAAGACAAAACACAGAACTCCCATCAAAGGTTAAAAGTTGAAATGACTGGGAAAGGGGCATTGATGGATCAACCTAATAACTGGGGCCTACCTGACTCAAGTACAAGAGGGATTCTTACAGGGGAAGGTTGCTCTCCATCACACAGGGAATGAACATAGCCATATGAGTACACACACACACACACACACAAGAACACACATACACACACACCAGGAAAGAAAGTCCTTACACTAAAGAACAAAAATGATTCAGGCTTTTCACATGCCACTATGAAAAGTTCTATAATTTCTGTTCCTGGAAACTTATGAAGATGGACTTGATAATACTTTCTGTAAAATTATATCCTGTTAAGGTATACAGACTATTTTTTTAGGGGAACACTGACAAATGTTTTCTTAAATACACTAATCTTGTCATCAACCTTTCCCACCTTGTGGGAACAGGGGCCTCACATGCCAGTGTAGATGGAGACAGAGGGAGGGAGCCCAGGAAAGGGAGGAGCGGGCGAGAGACCGTTAATCAGGATGTGATGACTACATAAAATACTAAAACCAAAGAAAGTAAGAAAATAGCCCTCTGTCTTAGAAGTAAACTTGCCCAGATTGCATGAACACTTAAATAGATGAACTTGTAATGCTCGGTCTCTCATCTATGCGTTACTTCACTGCTCCAGAAGAGCAGAGAATGAGCTTTCCTTGTCAAGCCCATATTCTGCCCTGCCCTTACACACATCCGGAGACAACGGCTCGAGGTGCTTCTTTCCCACAGGTGACCTCACTTGTGACACATGACGACCTGGAATGGCTGAACCACAGGTAGGTGGCCTAGCATGAAGACTGAGTGGAACATCTGGACATAGCATTTTCCTTCCTGAGGAATCTGTGTGTGAGCAGCAGTTGGCGTGGAAGCAGCAGAGGTAAGAGCCAGCTGCTCCCCATTAGCAGCGAAGCGCAGGGGACTGTCCCTGATGTCTCCTGCTGAGAGGATGAAGAAGGGACTGTCAGAAGGGCTCCCTCAGATCCTGAGTAAGCTTTTCGTTCTCCTCCCTCCCCGTCACCGAGGCCTCGCTGTCCTGCAGCTCCTCTTTCAGCTGGTCATCTTTCATTTCTTCCTGTCAGACCTCTTCTTTTGGTTGTAGCATCTCTAATGTTCTTTCCAGGAACCAGTGCTTCCCCACATTCAATCCAGGTGTGCTGGGTGGAGCTGACCCCGTCTTCCAATCTCGGGGATGTATGTCTGTGGCCCAGCCTTGGATGATCAGAACATTCCACTGCCTTGGCCAGAGGGCCTGTGACCCAACTCATGATGAGCCAATAAGAGTCAGCCCTTGGGCCTTTGCATGACTGCTGGAGAAGGATTCTCCCTGGGTTCTAGGATGGCAGGATGGAAGCCCAGAGGCATTCTGCCAAGTTCTCACCACAGTGTGGGGAGAACAATAGAGAGAAAAGAAGAGCCAAGGAATACATAGGAAGAGGCTGTGGAGAGAGAGAGAGAGAGAGAGAGAGAGAGAGAGAGAATGGAATCCCTGAACCTGGCCATACCTGAAGCCAGGATGCCAGGAGTGAGGTTTCCAGCAGCTTGAGCAAATGATTTCCCTTTTTTGCTTAAACCAGCTTGAGTTGGGTTTCCAGTGAGCACCATGATGCTCTTCTTATCAAAGATGACTATAATGTTTTGCTAATATTTCCCTGAAGCCAAGGCACTCATTGCAGAAACCAGCTGTCCTTATTTCTACCTATTCCTTTGAATTGCATTTCTATTTGGGAAAATATGGAAGTGTCTCTTATCCTTTCATACAAATGAGCACAGCTTAATCACCCCTCTGTATTACTTGATAAGTGGCACTGTGTTAAATTTACCCAACTTGGTTTACCACGGCATGTGTTAAGTTCAATAAATAAAACTGTGGTTCATCATGGGCATAGGAATGAGTCCTAGATCAGACATTAAGTGACCTTATTTAAGCTATGTGACTTTGGATGGGTCACTTATATTATCTGGGTTCCTGTTTCCTCATTGGCAACATGTGGGAGGTAAGCTAAAGATATCCATAACAGTTCTGTGTATCGGCAGAGGCATTCAATCAGTTCTAAAATGATTTCTCACTGGATTACATTATTCTTCATACATCATCTTTACAGTTCCTTGCAGACCTAGAATTCTATGACTATGAATAGCATAGCAGATCATTGCCTTACCTAGAAATTCCAACTGCCAACTCTTTAATTTTTCAGAAGGCTATTATTTCTAAAGTCCACCCATCTGTCCATTTGTCCATCTATCCATCCCTTCATTCATTCAAAAGCATCTATTGCATGCTACTACATATTAGGCATTGTGTTAAAAGGCATGGTTCCCACCCTTTAAAGCATGCCACTCCAATGAAGAAGACAGACATTCATGCCGGTGATTAAATAAGCCCACAAATACATGTATAATTAACAACCTTGACAAATGCTGTAAAGGATGCCTTAGTGGTATGTAATAGGGAGGTTGACCCAGGTGGGGCAGCAGGCAAGAGAAGGACTCCCCAAAGAGCAGCAACTTGAACTTGGAGCTGACAGATTAGTGGCAGTTGTGTGGACCAAGGGCTGGGCTGGAGCCTGGACCCTCCTACTGTGAGAATGGTAACAAGGTACTGGAGGCTACTTTGGGGCTGCCTCATGGTATCATGCCAGAGGGATTATCAGTCAACTCTTCCCTTGGTGAAGAAAATTGTTATTTCCTAGGCTGACAAAAAGATATTAAGAAACATGAAAAGCAAAAATTCTTAGATCCCGAAAAATGTTCCTGTTCAACTAGGATTTCACCATTTCTCCTCTGACAAAATCATCCTGTGCAGAACCTCTCTCACTTGAACTTAACACCTTGAGGAAGTCACCCGATTTCCCTGGCTGTTTTCTCATCTATAAAACATGAGCCTTGGGTTATAGATATGACTCCTAAGGTCTCTCTTGTATTCAGCATTTCACGTTTCTAGAAATACACCTGTCAGTGGAGAGGGGGCAGGGAGGCCACAAATCCTACAAAGCACACTTGTGACTATATTTAAACAACAAAAATCAGTGTGCATTCACAGTGCAAAGAAACACAGGAATTGTAGTTACTGAAATACAGGTTGGATAGAGCCAAAAATAGCTAATGCACCCACAGCTAACGCGGGAAACTGCAAGGAAGCGTTTCCTTGGCAATTGAGTTACTTAAAGGTAAAGTAATGCATTTTGATCAAAGACTGACTGGTCTCTGCCTCTCCTCCTCTCTATGGGTTCTTCAGTTGTAATTCAGTGTAAAAGGAAAAAATGGTTGATAAATCCCTTTCACAAAAAAAAAGGTCATCCAAAAATATCAAAAAATGGACAACGCGGATGGATCCAAACAAGCAGATACTCTAATGGGAGAGGCAGGCTCAGTCCCCGTGTGACCTTGAGTGCCCTGCACATGCCTTGGCATCATATCCATCTTAAATAGGCTCCTGTGGATCCCTCAAGCTCTGAAATTATTTGGGGCAAGTGACGCCAGGATTTACAGGAACCTGAAGTCTGTCAGTCTGCATGCAAAGTATCAGATTTGAAACCAGTCACTCCTTCTGGAGAAGGGAAAAGGACAATAGCTGCTATTTCTTCACATGCATAATCAATGCTACGGGGGTTGCTAAGCAACAGGCAGAAAGACTGTCAAACATCTCTGGGTGCCTCCAGTCGAAGAGGAGCAGCCCCTATAGCCAGACGCTCCTCGAAGTGACAAGCTGTGCAGGCCCAGGAAGCTGGGTTCAATTAGTCTCATTCCTTCAAAAATCCTTTAATTGAGGTCAGGATTGAACCATAGACATTTTCTTCCCAGGCTCATTAGACAGTCTTTGAATACACTTTCAATCAGTCCACATCCCTAAAAGTACACAGGTCAGGCTGATGACGGACAGGCAGCTCTGTGAAAAGTCCAAATGTTATTCTGATCCAGTTCATCCCGGAGCCCAAGGATATCTCATTGTTCCTTTGCTGCTGCAGCCTCTGGACCCAGAAAGTTAAAATGGGCATCCTCTCTGAAGCTTGAAATTGTTCTAGCACACATAAGCAAAGCCTCTGATTTCAACAAAATGCACACTCAAGGCCACGGAGTTGAGGCTTCTCGGGTGTATGACCTCGAAGCTGCAGGCCTTTTGCCCGCTCTCCTTCAGGTGATGGTTTCCTTTGAATTTCAACAAGAAGGGGACTAGCAAAGAGAAGAGGTCAGGATTTCATAAAGGGGCAAATCCAGTTGTTAGTTTGTTTAGCAGTATTGACTAAAAGTGAACATTCATCAAAAGCCATCAGTTTGTAACTACTTATTTGGCAAAGCCAGGTGGTTTATGAGAGTTAGGTCCTGGGTCTGGGTCAGAGGTGGGATTAGGGCCGTGTTGGGATTTAAACCAGAGAGAAGTCTCACCAACAGCAGTGATGGGAGATACGCCCAGGTGGAAGCATGCCTTGGGCAGGACAACTGGCTGCATACTGCGGAGGCTGGCCAGTCCTATGGTGTTGCTAGCCCCAGCCCTGAAATCCTGAGAAATAGATCATTCGAGTTTGTTACAGTACTGAGTAGGAGGGGGGGAAGGAGGATGGCAGGCCACCCAGTTTCCACCCAGCTTCTTCACTGTCTCCCTTAGACCAACCCCTTTTGCATCTTAACACAAACTGAGAAGCAAAATATGTGGGTCACTGGGACCTTCCCGATTTAAGGAAGACCTTGTTGCTAAGGTCCCTGAGGCCATCATAATGTCACTATGATATCATGTACATTACAGTTTAAGCCCCACCTTGGGTTTCTCCTGGATGCTCATGGAAAAAATGATGAATGCAAACTTGCGCAGAGGCTGAAGGGGAGGAGGAAGCAAGGCGATCCAGGAGATAGTGAGAGAATGACAAAATGGGAGAAAGGAAACGAAATGCACCCCATAAAAAGACAGCATGTAAAACCCAGCAATAGCCACTCACCCTGGGGTCAGCCCCTCCTCTGTGTCTGAAGCTTACTTTCCTTTCGCTTTGCTAAATAAAAACCCCTGAGGCTTTAACTCTCTAGCAGGGGTCTTTTCACTGAATTCTTTCCTTTGAGAAGACAAGAACTGAGGAATTCCACAGTCCACTGCCCTGGAACAGGTTGAAGGTGCACTGGACTTAGATATGCAATAACCTTTCCTTAAAGGCACTGCAAGAAGTACAGAGAAACAGGCATAAAATAGGGACTGATGGTAAGATGAAAAGCTAGACCCACTGAGAAACTTTGTGAATCTGTCTATCTGCCTCAGGTCTCTCAGCTCTGCCTACCCTTCTAGGATTCCATTACCTCCCAGGCTTTTCTCACATTCAAAGATTCTCATCTTGCTACACCATGAGGTGAATTCAGAGTCTGAAGGCCAGAGTTAGCTCCCTGGGGGCCTCCGGATCTCAGTGGGAAACATGGACCCAGAACAAGAATGTGTGCTCTCCACACGGCCACGCCAGGATACAAAAACAGAGGCACCTCTCGGTCCTGTTTATCCAAAAGGGGGGAAAAAAAAGATAGCAGAAGAAAGCAAAGACTGTAGAAATAACACTGCCAAATGTTCTGAACATTCTGTGCTTTAAAAACTAACAAACTTTTCGAGTAAATGAAAGAAAAGAGGAGGCAATAGCAACAATTAAACATCCCCTGAGGGAAAAGAAATAAAATGTCTGATATCTTAATCTAGGTGACAGTTACATGCGTGTATGTACCTGTGCACTAAGATTTGCACATTTTATTGCAGGCTCAATAAAAAAAATATTAAAAAACCATCCGCAGAGTCGCTACTTCACAGCTTTTATACCACTGGACCCCTGCAATCTCTCTAGCATCTTCTTTCCCCTGTCCTCTCCTCATCTCACTCCCCACCATTTGCCTGGAGTGAGATGATGTTTATTTGATAGATATTACATTTATCATCCCTAGAAAGGTCTGTCCTCTTTTTACTCCAAAGTGCAGCTTTAGAAGCCTTTGTTGAGAGTCTGGGAGTACCTAGGCCACTCAGGTTAGTTACTTCTGATGATAAGGAAAGCAAATGGAGTTTTTGTCATTTGGATCAACTTTCACAGAAACTGTGTTTAGTCTGCAGGATGGGTAATTTCAAGAATGATTTTTCCTCTTTCCTCAATTGCCCATTATGTTTATACTGAAATATTTTAATGTTAAGGACCATAGTAACAGAATATATATCTGATTTTTTTTAATGAAAAGTTGTCCCAGTTATAGCTAGTAAGCAAATGACATTCTTACAAATCTTCCGTGTTTGTCATGAACAAAAAACAAAAAACCCAAACTCTATCATCTTATAGTAAGCCAGAAGTTACAGTTTATTACATTAGCCATGTCCATATTCATTCACCACTTAATTCATTTTATAAATATATGTTTCTTTTGAATGTTTTACATATGTTATTCAGTATCTTGGTGAACAGTTGTTTTTTTTTTAATGTTGCCAGAGTACGTATAAAGGAGTTGCTGAGGTCTTTTGTGCTATTTTTGTTTAATTTTGTGTTTAAGAGAGCTCAGTGGAAATCATATCCCCTTCAATAATATTTACCTTATTGAAGACCAGGTGTCCTTTTTGAGTTTCTGGGGAAATGGACTTTCAGAAAAAGGACTTTCAGATTTCCTTATTTTAGTAAAAACTTGTGTCTCCTAGGGTGGGAGAACTCACAAAAAATGCCATCCACCCCAGGATGGAATCATTCCTGCACTGTGAACAACCCTGAGACTTTGGAAACATCTGAGAGGGGAAAGGTAAGGTATAACAGAAAATCTCAGTGGAATAGACCTGAAAAGGGGACATGAACTCCACAGTCTCCCTTCCAGGACTGCCACATGAGACAAGCTCCCACCAAGGTTGGCACAAGCAGGGAGCAATCTGAAGGGACAGGTTGAGTCTCCAAGACTTAGCTGTTTGAATTCTGCTTGACCCCACAGACCTCCATCCAGAATTAAGTTAATACTGACTCAGAAGAGTAGCTCAGAGCTACTATTCACAGCCTGTGGCTGGTAGATTGCCCGTGAAAAGAACCTCTCACAGTTGGACCTGCCCCAAATATCCCTCTCACTGTCCACTTAAAGGAATATGAACACATCCGCACAGCAGACATCATTTGCTCCTGAATCAGCCACTAAAATAAATATAATTAAAATAAAATAATATAAAATAAAATAAAAATAAAATGAAATAATAAAATAAAAAATAGTAACATCTCCACACATTAGTGTGACCAGATAATGATACATTCTGGAGTGCTCTCTTACCTTCACTGCCACCAAGATCTTGTCCTGCTCAGGACAGAGGTTATAGCATTCAGCTAGAAAAACCTTTCCAAAGGCTCCTTCACCCAGCTCCCTTTTCAGAACAATGTTATGTCGCTTGATGTGCTGAACAACTGTAAAACAAAGACAGAGTGCAAATTGGAATGGAAGCATGCAGAAGTGGGGGCAGAGGGTGGGGCACCCACAGCCTGCATCCTGAGTTTACAGGCCCATACCCCTCTGCACACAGTAAACCCAAGGAGAAACTCGGTATCCACCCGCACAGTCCATCCCAAGGGGCTGGAGGCGGCTGCCTTGGCTGGCTCTCCAGAGATCAGTGATTATTTTTGATAGAACTCAAGTAGTAACCTGGTGGCTGGATGCAGAACATCACTAACAAGCTGTACAGACTAGGAAAGGGGAGAAATGAAAATTGACCATACAGTCATTAATTTCAGGCTCCTTACAAGAAAGATGCTTTGCATATTTTTGTTAGTCATTTGTGTAGTGAGCAAAGGCAGAGAGCGAGCCAAGGATCCTTAATTCTTTGTTAAGACTCCTGAAGGAGAGAGGCTCAGCAGACACAAAGTGGAAATGCAAGATCTGCGCATTGCTAATTAAAGCTTTGTCCTCACCCCAGTTTTAGGCTCCTTGTGAGGTGAGCTACACCAGGGTTGAACCTCAGTGACTTCTTTTCTTCAGACCAGGGATTTCTAGAATGTGCTAAAGCTGGCATCCTCAAGCCCTTTCTAAGACCATGTCCCAGTCTTGGCTCTCCAAAGCCAAGAAGAGACAAGAACAGATGCTTGAGGGGAAGGGTGAGAATATTGTTTGGTCTAGTCTGGAGTAGAACTGGCCCACATCACTCATCAATACACCTTCCTGGGGAACAAAGTGACAGTCATTGAAGACCATTAGCTGCAAGGTGGATTTCAGAGCAAAGCAATACTCTGAAGGACAGAGCCCTTGGGGAAGCCCAACAGGAGACTCAGTAGAGGACAGAACTGCAGTGCAGGCTTGTGCCTCTTCGTACAACACATGCAGTGTTGAGTCCCTTAGCACAGGGCTTCCACCAGGTCACCGGCCACCATTCTTTTCTGAACAGCTCCCTGGATGGCAGTTTTAAAGAAATTGTGATGCCCTTTAGAGCTTGAAATGTGTAGCCAATGACATTCTCTGGTTCCAGTCTCACAGCCGTGGGAAGCATCCTTCTCTGCATTTTATACATTGGCAAACTGAGTCTGTAGATGTTTCAATGATCCACAGTGTGGCAATGAAGTTGGGATTTGAACTCAGGTCTAATTGGATCTGAAGTCCATGTTTTTTCTTCTATACCACAATGTTTCCTGTTCAATTGTAAATATGTTAAGCATGACACAAGAAATAGAAATATGTAAGTAACAGAGGAAAAGGTACAAATAATACCCCAACTTGCTCTCTTTAAGTTTGCCCTTCAAAGGCCAATTCGGATTCTCACTCACAGGAATCGTTCCCAGAACCACTACGACCACTACAGAACCTCCTTCTCTGGACTCATATCATGACCTGTGCTTAGTTCAGTTCTTACCTACCCCCCAATTATTTCACATTTGTGAACCCCCTGAGGCTAAGTCTTTCTCCTGTTACCTTGTGTAATGCCTCAGGTGCTGGGCACATAGAAAGGATGTATTACTGTGGTTTAATTTGATAATCTTTCTTTAAAGATTTTCTTCTTGAATGCGAACTGCATTATAAAAACAAAGGAAGATGCTAAGCATATTTATGCAGTTTAAGTAATAACAGTAAAATGAATACCCAGGAACACCCAATCCCATTCAAGAAACAGAGTATTATTAGTACATTCTAAGCACCTCTGTTCTTGCTTGATTGTATCCACTTCCCTACTCACCTCCCAAGGACAACTACATCTCGATTTTAATAATTTCCTCTATAGGTTTGCTACTAACCATATGTTCCTAACTAGATATTGTTTTGTTTTGCCTGTTTTTGAACCTTGTAAATGGAATCACACTATTCCATATGTATTCTCTATCTTGCATCTGTAATTCAAAAATGCCCTTAAGACTGAGTTCCAAGATGTGTGTAGTAGTAATTCTTTTCCTTTTACTATTTTATAATATTTTGTGGAAGGACTATACCACCAGCTCTTTATTCTTTCTATGTTGATGGATGCACTATACCGTTTTCTTGAGATACAACTTGTAAAATGCAAGTAGTGATTAAGGTTTTGCATTAATAGGATTTTCCCACTGTTAATTCGTGTGGTTTGGAGCCATGACAGCCTCTGTGGGCCTCTGGGAACTCAGGGTGATAAAAATCAAAAGGTCTTTTATGAGCAACAATATTAATGAATATAAGAATGTATATTAATTTCTCATGCTCCAGTAGCAATGCCTGAATTTAGGAGTAGAGAAATGCGTTCATTAGGTAGAGTGCCCATATAAAGAGACAAGTGTAATTCTTGCAGAGAAATTAGCTGCCCTATTTAAATCTAATATTTAACTCCAGGGTTGTCACATGTTCATTGAGAATTAAATTGCCACTTGATTTACTTTACACTCTTACCAGATCAAGGCAAGTACTTAAGTTTTTATTTTTTTGAATTTGATTTACACTTTTCTTTTTCCTTTTTTTTTCCCCCAAGAAGGAGGAAAAGTTGGTGTGAAGTCATTTTATAAAGCTACAGATAAAGCTACAATTTCATCATCTTCAAAACTAAAATTGATGAGACCAGTTTTCCCATGCTGACCTTGAAAACGGTAAATGCATCTTTCTTTAAGAAATGGGCTACTTTGCATTAATTTGTTTTGTTGGTTTGGAACATAGATTATGTGAATTGTGGCCTTTTGCCAATGTATTTCTTCCAAACAGAATGAATTTCTTTTTCCTAAGACTGGAAGCCTCTCGGAGGCACAGGTAACAATTTGGGGTTTATGTTTGCATTCCTGACAGTGCCTTGCATACAGTTGGTGTTCTATAAATATTTGTTGAAAAATGTGCTGAATGGTAATAAAAACCACTGACAAATATCATTTAATCATATTATCTCAGTTAAATGACAACAACCCAAACTAGTATACAGGCAACAATACAGTCTTGTTCTCCTCGAGGTCAAGAGTGGGAAGAACAAGCGACCTGCAGCCACCTCGTCATTGAGTTAACACCTTCCCCCCATTCTCTTCTGGGAGAGCATCGGACTCATTCCACCCTATCCTGCCTTCTGTTTCCCTCCATCAGCACAAGAAGTGCTCCCAGAGGGTCCCTCCTCTTCCTGCTCATGAGCGAGTGCACCAGGTGAGCCCATCCTCCTCTTCCACCTCTCTCACAAACCCTTCCTGGGCCCTCTGGGTTCATTCCCTGGCTCCCACAAGCTCCCTATATCCCCAGCCACTCCTTAAACCTCCCTCTACCTCCTCTACTCAAATAAAACCTTGGCTATGCCCCAAGGCATCCATGCCTTTCATCTGCAGCCTCTCAAATGGAAGCCACAGACCCGTTATCCCCAGGTATTCTGACTTCAGACCATCACTCCCGCTGCTGGCCCTCTAGCCACCTTAAAGCATCTATCTCAGCCTCCTCATTGCTGACATCTTGGGTGCCCCTCTCACCCCCTAAGCTCCATACTATCCCTCTCCAGCCCACCAGGGCAGTCATTCTCAGGGCCCTGGGCACAGAGATCAGGAATTTGCCTAAACTGTGAAAACACTGGGCAGCCATTTATCCTGAGTCTCTCAATAGTGCAGCTAAGAGGTGAGGTATGAAGCTGTTTGGTTTGGCTGTTTGCATGGGACTAAGTTGACTTTTTCTGGGAGCAAGGCTTTCCTAAAGGAAGCAGTGCCCAAATCCCCACTCCGTACAAGCTCTTTATCTCACTGTGCATTAGGCCTTTGACTATTACTGACTTAAAGGCCCCTATGAACATTTGGATTCATTTTATAAAAATATCCTGAGTGAAGTGAGAGTAAGGATTCCATGATGAATAAGCTGTGGGGTGAACATAAAATCTTTATGTATTTCCTTTCTCTGAAGCCAGTCAATTCTCTGTTCTTAAGTTCAGAGACTTGAGTAAAATCACCTCAAACCCAAATTAATAAAAATTTAATTACAAGCCCAAATGCTACCATAAATGGCTACCTAGATTTGGAGGAAAACTCCTAACAATAGTTAATTTTCTTTTTAAGTTTTATAGAAAAATGCCTCTTTAAAATTCACCTTGCCATAGGAAAGAGATATGGGAGCTATGGGAAATACACCACTGAAGTTCCTTGGCCTACAGACTGATCTATACATTTTATATAGTCAAAACAAAGCATGTGATTAAATTACTGTGTAAATACATCTACTCTATAGAATCAGGGAGAAATTGATGACCAGTAATAGGAAGCCACTGAGATAAGTGGCTGAGAACTATCTGGACATCACTGCCACTAATGGAATTTTCCAGAATGGAAATTTGGTGTCCTTGATCATTTGCTTCATGAATACCAGAACACAGTAGATTTCCGGTTTGGTGTTAGTATCACATTACAGACACTGACAATTTTGTCACAAGGGGCTTCAGTTGTTTACAGAGATCTCACAGGCTCTGATGGCTTAAATCACAACTCCTGGTATTACTTCCTCTCAGATGTAAAAATTCTATATATGTACACACAGGCTATAGATAAGTATTAATCCATGTCAAAATCCATTTCTACTAAATCTAAAACTAAAGAAAAAAGAAAGTAAACTCCACCCACTTAAGGCTGTAATAGGAAATATGTCTTTCCCATTTCCTCAGTAATGGGGTTTCATGGAAACCTTTGGCTCATTGGACATATCCTGCTCAGCACATGGGCCTTAAATTGAGACATTTATTGAGTCTCTAATATATACCAAGTTCTAAGTGATCTATAGTTAAAAGAAAATATATTGTAAAGTTTTGAGCAGGCAGGTAAAAGGTAATATACACTAGAAAATAATATTCTGTATTTGGAGCAATCTCTCTGTTTCCCTACACCCTTAAATGTGGAGCCTGCCTGAGCCATTCCATCTCAAAGGTCAAATGACCACTGTGATGGCAAAAGAATATAAAGGTCATCAAGGCTGAGCCTCACTCAGAGCAGTGAAATAACTTCTGCAAGGCCACACAGCTAGAAGGTGACTGACCAAGACTCAGGTCCCCTGCCTCTCAGAAGAGCAATCCTTGGATTCTGTAACACAGGACCCTATATGACTGAAGGCTATGATGGTTTCCTGACATTGAAGGGGCAGCAGGCATTTCATTTAGTTAATATCTCTTTTTCTAGTAATTCTTGAAAATTCATGATCATTGTCAAAATGGAACAAATATCTCATAATGAAGAATTGCTTTAGAAAACTGCCCATAAACATAAAACAGGAGTGTGAAACCAGATATTAAAGATAAATACCTTGAAAAATGTGTGACTTTGATTTTAAATACAATTAACAAAAATTATTTACTAAATATCTTAATGTCTATTTCATGGGTAGCATACTGAAACAGGTAAAATCATCCACCTTATACAAATAAATTTACATGAGAGATGGGAACTAGGTTTTTGAATTTCATCTACATTTTTATTAAAATACAAGTTGGTACTAAACTGAAAATAAATGCAATTAAGGCCACAGATGTAAAACACACTAGGACAGGACTAGGCCAAATACTCATAAATAATATTGATGATGAAATAGAAAATGTAGTAATACTGGGCCTTTCTTAAGCACTTTTCAGCAAAAAAATCCCAGTGTGCATTACCATCAATTAATTTTCATATCTCTCTGAATGAGGTCAATAGTCACATTTATTTTACAGATGACACCACAATTAATTGACTTACTTGTGGTCATAGAGCAATCCACTTACTTCTCATTTTCCAAGTGCTATCTCCAATGAAGTGAGGAAATAGGGAGGGAAAGGGGGTCCTAACATGTGCTGATTGCCATTATGGATCAGAAAATGTGCTGAGAGGCTCACAAGGGTTATCAATCTTCATAGTAATCTAGGAGGGTATCCTTATCTCCATTTTCAGATTAAAGTAAAAAGAAGAGGATCAGATAAGCTAAATAACTCGACTAATAGTACAACTGGTAACAGGCAGAGTTTGAATTCTTCCACTACAGCACTCTACCTTTCCTTGGCCTTCTTATAAAAAACAAAGTGAAGAGAAAATGCATGAGCTTGACTTTGTCCACCTAGGGAGTTGTGGGTCAGCTTTTATGAATTTAATTCAATAAATCTTTATAAAGGACCTAGGGCCTGGTAAGAATGATGAGCACAATTATCCTTGTCCTTAAGGAACTCACAACCAAAAGGGGCAGAAAAGCACATAAATACATCACACTTCTACCACACCTTTGCTTTATTCATAGAAGATTTTAGGTACCTCATGCAACTATGCAAGGAAAATCCACAACTTCAATAAGAGCTCAAGTCAAAGAAAATGGAATGGAAGGCTAAGACAGGTGTTAAGTAGAAATGCAAATGTACAGGTTATAGGGTCCCATATGGTTACTGAAGGTAAGTCATAATTTGACTCTTGAGTTTCCTGGCAGCAGAAGCCAAAAGAATAAAACAATAATTCACCAAATGTTGACTCCTTATAGTAAGCATAGAAATGCCTTATAGTAAGATTGGTGGTGGCATTTAGTTTACAAAGGAACATATCAAATGGATTTTACACTGGGGGTCAATGTCCTCAATCATGTCTATAGAGTAAATAGTGAGTTTCAAAGACATTTCTCATGCAAGAGCTCGATAAGAAAGAAATATAGGACACAAAAGCCACCCTCAGCCATAACATTGCACAGGGAGTCCACAGTTCTTACGATTATAATAGCATCAAAATCAATATCTAATGGGCACACTCAAGAATGCTTTGGGGAAGGGGCTGAAGACTAGATGTAATTCCCCTACACTCACTGCTGGGCCTGGAACTACTGGGCAATCACAATATTGTATGACTACATGTAACATAAACATGCAGAAATAGGTGAGCAATTAAACAAGAGGTAAGAATGGTGGGAAAGAGGGCATTTAAGGTGTGGGAAGAGAAAGATCAAGGATGAAGAGGAGGAAAAGTCCAGAGCATATATAAGCAATAGAGATTTGTCTTGTTTTTTTCTGAAGAGAACGAGTAGGCAATGTGCTAGAAGTGCATGATGAGGCTGGATCATGGAGACCTTGAACACCTCATTAAAAGTCCAGCACTGATAGGTGTGGACTCTTGGGCAAATTACTTCACTCCTCTTTGCCTTCATTTCATTACCTTTAAATAAGGGGATTGAACTAAAGGGCATCTCAGGTCTACTCCAGCGGACACATTCCACAGTTGGTGAGTCCATGACTTTATTTTATATATGAGTCCAGTGCAGAGCTACAGAAGACTTCTGAGCAGGTGAGGAAAGTGATGAGGACAGATCATTGGATGGTTCTGGCAGCAGAAATATGGAGGCAGAGAAACCAGTTAGGGAGCAGCTATAGGCCTCGTTCTCACAGAGGCCTGTGCCCAGTTGAAGAGGGGCTCCATCCAGTTACACATCCATCTTTCCTCTCCAGTCTCTTGTCTGTCAAAGGCACATAGCTCAGGGTGTCCAACTCCAGGGAACAGAGGTCAAGTCCATGACCCCAAAAGGAACAGAGGATGTTGCCAAGGACTAATCCTCTGATGTTTTCATGGAAAGACAGAGAAAAGGAGCCACAGAATGAGACCAAAATGGAGAAATGTGAGAGGCAGGTGAAAGGACCATGACTGAGCCTGAGGAGAGCAGAGGTGAGCAGGGCAGAGTAGTCGGAGGGGGGATGAAGATATGGAGACACTGTGTGGAGATTGCCGTGTGGCGGGGGGAGGTAAGGGGGGAGGAGGAGGGGGCAGACAGCTCAGCCTAGATCACCTAGTGACTCCAGAGGATGGGGGCTGGGAGGGGATGTTGAAGAAGGAGAGTTCTGAGGGTGTTTGTAAGATGAGGAGAAGAGTAGAGAGTAAGAAATTAAATAGGCACAGAAAGACAGGGAGGGAGAAAGCTAATTGATGGGAGAGATTCCTGAGGAAGCCACTGGGTACAGTGGGGTGGGGGATACCAAAAATGTATGAAGCAGAGAGGAAGGATTTGTGTGACCCACAATCTGAGGATTGGATCACTGAAGGAGGAAGTGAACGTTCAGGGATTCCCAAGGGGCTCACCAACACAAACCAGTGTAAGCCTTTGGGCTGAGCCTTGCACTGGGTCCAGTGATGGACAAGATCGACTCTTGCAAGGTGACTTTACATTCCTGGGAGACCCCCAGGTACCTACTGGATGCCCCATATAAGGTCCAGTGGCAGCAAATGACAGTTTCATCCCAAACCAAATTTCAATACCCCCATGTTGAAGAGCCAAGCTGCTAGGGGGAAGGGCTTAATGTAACCTGAATATCACAGAAGATAAAGGCAACCCTGGTTCTTTGAAGTTGAATTCCCAAAACTTCTTGTAGAAAACAGCGAGGGAGGAGGGAAGCCCCAGAAATCTTTCAAGCTGTTAGACTGAAGGGAACACCACACTTCAAAATACACATACGGCACATCCTTCGCTTTGACAGCCCCTAACAGCCAAAATTATATCTGTTTTACACACTGGCATGTGGTAGAATTGGATTGATTTGCCCTGACAGCCCTCCCTGCTGGAACAATACTTGTCAGTCAGCCCCAGCAATGTTTGTATTTTCAAGAATAATTATGCAGAGTGATTGTACAAAATCCTGGCAGGTGGGTCAGGCAGTCTTGTCTGCCTACCTCTCCAGCTCTGTGTCCCTGAGCCCCAAAGCTCTTCTTGCTCCCCCGGTTGGAAAACATTCCTTAATGCCCCGCTCCCCTCTCCCCAGCTTTGTGCCGAGAGCTCCACTGGAGGGTTTACGTGGTATCTGTCCCAAATTGTCATTTGGGAACTCCCACTCCTGGGACCTCCTCACAGAAACATTCCTTCTCTCAACAGCTTAAACCAGGAGCCACTACGTTTTCCTGACCGACTTCTCAAAGCTTGTTGGCTTTTATCAATGTACCTTTACATGAATGGTCCCATTGGGAAGAGAATCTTTTGGCGTTGGTGGAGATAATTCAGAAAACACTCCAGTGGGCATTGAGGGGCTTCCCTGGCCTGAAGCTAACAGAAATATATTGAATATCTTCTCTGTGCACACCCTCTAGTAAGGGGGAAGGAATAGGAGAGAAATGAGGATATGACAATAATGCGATTACAATGCCATAAATGCAGATGAGGGGACAAGCAAAGTGCTATGTAACTGAGTCACTCAGGAAAAGTTAATGGAGCCACTAAACCAGCTTTAGTAAACCAAGTGAAGTCTGTATGAGGAAAGCACTAAACACAAGAGAAAGGGGCAAGTGCTTAGCCTAATGCAAAATGGGAAGCTGGTGAGTGTTTTAAGAAGTCCAGAATTCCATTCCAGCTTTCCAGGCTGCTTTCCATGGCTCTAGACTCTGCCCCAATTATACAGAAAAGCAGACATTCCCTAAAGCTCATAACCAATGGTACCTGCCAATGTCTGAAAGATGGAGGGTCACAGACAAGGTTTTTGGGTGTAGCCCAGATGTTTGCCATTTCTGGATGGCTTTCTGACCATTAATATGCAAAGCAGAGTGCTGTGGTATTTCCTCTTTAATATGCTTATTTGAGAGCTCATATTTTTAAAGGTAATGGTAATGTTTATTTTCTTAAAGGATTTTGCAATACTTGCAGCATCTTTCAACCTTTTGTCCCCCTCATTTTACCATTTAAACATCTATAGGAAAAAACTATGTTAGGTGAAGATTCAAGGTTGAATATGGGGAAGATGTGTCAATCGTCACTACTTGCATGCGGGCTATGCTCTAGACATCGTGCTAAGCACGTACCTTCTTTTATTCAGACATTCTGCTAGACTTCAGGAGAGACATCATTGCCTCTATTGGGAAATGTGGCAACTGAGTCTCAGAGGTGGTACATAATTTGCCTAAAGCCACACAGCTGGAAAGTGGGCAAGGCAAGCTAGGATTGGCCTCCAAACCCAGGCAGTCTCTTCCAACAGAACAAGAATCTTCCCACTAAAGGATGGGTTCTCTAACAGGGAGATGAGACAAGTACATAAATACCAGGTGCAAAAGGCAGAACGTAAAAACAGCCACGACGAATGTCAAAAATAGAGTTAAGGAAGTTTGGAAGAAAAAGCAGCAAAGAAAAAAGAAAGTTTGAGTATAGGGTTTGGGATTTGAGGACATGCCATTTGAATTTTCCCTTGTAAGTTAAGAAGGGCTTGAAATGTTTCTTGGAAAGAAGGGCCATGTTGGACCTAATGAATTATGACATTTCCAAAATGCCAGGAAGCCAATGACTTGATCATATACTGGACCTTCATGTTAAGACATGTCCACATTAAAGACCAAAATCTGAAAACTATTTAGGTTAAACCAAATGAAATTTCCATTCATGCAGGCCCAAACAAGGCAAACATGAGCTCTGTCACATGGCTCAGCTTAATGTATCAGCAGATTGTTTCTTTACAAATACAAACTCTGAATGTTAGAAAAGAATCCATATCTTTCCTTTTAATTAAAAGAAAAACCACATTAACTAAAACAATATATGCACATGGTAACAAATCATGTAGTACCAAGGAGCTTAAGCTGGAGAGAAACCATACCCTTCCTTACATACTCCTTCCTGGCCATGGGCCTACTCTCCTGGGCAACTGATTCAATCCAATTTGAATTTTGGTTTTCTAAGGATCACCTCCAAGACTTGCATTAATATGCTATACCTCCTGTTCCTGTTTTCCCAGTTAATGACACTTACTGATTCTCCACTATATAAGAGGAGGATTTTGCTCACACTGTCTCCCAGCTCCCCCCAATAACCAGGAGCTGTAGACTATTAACCTATCATACTTTATCTGTATTTCAGCCAGTACACTGATACTCTTCTGTATATGGTGAGCTTATTAGCACCTTCCCTTCCCTTTACCCAAGTAATTTCACATATTTTTTGAGCTTGACTACAACTTGTCAGGATTGTTGTTATGTGTATTCAAGTTTCAAGATGCTACAGTTAAGTGTCTAATGCTTCTAAACATTGAAAAGCAATAAATAGAATGATGTTAATATGACCGTCTTATACTGCACACCACAAGGCTAAATAAGTGCCAGGGCTGCATTTTCTTTCCCACATGTCACAGGTCATAAAGACAACATCTGGGCCACCTGAAGGAGGATAGTCCTAAGCATCAAGATCAAATGACTCCTCTTTCCTAGAATTAAGATTGTCCTAGCATTTAATTCAGGCAGATGGGTTTCTCATTTATCCTGCTGGCCCTTAGAGGACCTTTAATATGGGGCTTAGGGTGCTTCCTCAACACTGGGAAATTGTCTTCAGTTTTTTTGTTTGTTTGTCTTTTATAACTTTCTCCCTACCATTTTTCTCTGTTCTCATTACTATCTGGAGATCTCAGTAGTCATATGTGACCTCTCATGATGCATCTGGATTAGATGAATTCTCTCTCATGAACTGCTTCTCTATTTCTCTCATCTTTTTTTCTCCAGCATTGTCTCTCTCTGCTTTTCTTGGGATTTTTTTGTTTGTTTTTTTTTATTCTAGAAAATTTTCTTGACTCTCTTTCAGACCCTGTGGCTGAAACTTTTCATTTCTGCCCTCATATATTTAATGTTTATGAAGTCCTTCTTGCTGTCTTATAATTCCTTTTTCATGACTGCCTAACTTTAAAAAATATATATAAAATCTGAAATCAGAGAACACTTGTTTTTAATGCTCTTCTGCTTCCTGAAATACTTCTGTTTCCTCCAAGGCCACTTTTTCTCTTTGGATCTTCTCTTTCAGTGCTTGTTGTCCTCATACCTATGATGGATCTTGAATCCAATTATATTTAAGAATGAAAGACAAAATAGCTAAGAAGGGTTTCTCTGCTCTTATGTAAGTAATTCTGTTTTCAGATAGGAAGTCTGGTTGGAATTGGGCCATTGGCAGAACACATAGACAGGCAGGCCTTGCTTCAGCGCAAATAGGCAGAGAGGGGACCATCACACTGAAATAAAAACATTCCAGACTAAGAGAACATTACTCTGGGCTCCAACCCTTATATTAGCTCTCATACTTGGGCAATCTGGAAATTTTTGCATAGAAGTGGAGGTTTATTTTGGTTGAGGGTAAATAATGGGCTATCTGCTTCTCTGCCAGATTGGAGGTGGTGGTGCATGCCACTAATGCCCTTGCCCCTCCCTTGTGTTTAAGCCTTTTCCCACCATTTCCCTCTGCTATACCTGCTGCACTTATGGCCTCTTGCCTGGAGCCATTCCAGGTTCCGCCAAACAGGGCAGTCCTGCCTCCACTGCAAACCTCTCATATCATATTCTGAGTTGAAGATTCCTCCCCTATGCTTCATACATCAACCTGGCAACCACACACTGTATCTCTTCCAGAAATATATTGAGAAATTTCATCCATTAAGGACTTCCACCTCTCCTTCACTTCACTGTTATGGATGAGAGGCAAACAGACATGATCAGCTCAGCAATCTGGATGCAAGGTCTTCAGTGCCTTTCTAAGGAAGTGATGCCTGAAGTCTCCATAGCAAATGGAATGTTCTCTAAGAGCTCAGACAGTGTGCCCAAGACCTTACACAACCTATTAATTCTATAAGTGAGGATGGCAAGACACAGTATTAATTTCCCAGAGCTGAGCCTGGACCTAAAACCCATTTGCTTGCCCTCAGATCCAATGCCATTTTCATTATACCCTGATCTTTCTCATTACAGACATTTATCAACTAAGCACAATATATAGTTCAAAAGTGTAAGAACTGGGGAAGGCAAGGAAGATAAAAGCTTTATGAAGTCAGTGGAATATTGCTACAGCCTGTCCCCAGAAGTCAAATGACCCTTTCTCTGTAGCCACCAGATTTATCTCTTTTGTCCTCTGCCTGTTTACACTCTCCATCTTTGATGAGCTGCAAAGCCCTGGGTGTGAACTCATGTCAAGAAGCATGGCGTTGGAGGCAGTTTGTGAGCTGAGAGCAGATTTATAATGTGGGAGTCATGGTGCTCAGGTCCCTTCCCTCTCTGTCTTATGATAAGGACTTGTTTTCTGTGCTTCTGTCAGCTGAAACACTTTCGAACTTTGCTGTAAACTCAGTTTTTGGAGAAGAGTTATAAAAAGTGCACAACTAAGTCACATGTATCTAATCCCACTGCTTTAGAGGGGAGAGAACTGGTCCCGCCCACTGTGCTTTGGAGTCCTGTTAGGGATACGGGAGAGGATTAGCCAAATCCAGCTCCTGGTATGGTTTCTTGGGTTTTGTAATGAATTTCCTTATGGAAATTGCCTCCTCCTGAGAGAGTTTTAATGTTACTATTACAAAGGGGACCGTTTTTCCTGAGTAATTTTAAAAATTCTGTTCTTATATGTTAATATGAACCACTTACATCTGGTATTGGTGTGGTCTAAAGTATTAAAATGGCATCAGCTATTTGGAATAAATTATATTAAACAAATTCGTTTAAGAACAAACCAGTGTTTAATTATACAGTGTGCTGAAGTTGAGCAAGTAATCAGCTTATAACAGTCTGTCCCTGCGGGTATGGCTGAAAATATCCCTCCCTGCCTTGTAGCCCCACCTGGGAGCCAGGTGGGCAAGCTGATTTCTCTGGAGGCCTGGAGTCTGCAGTGGGGCCTGAACTGATAGTGAGGGCCTAACACCACGCTCAGGTCACGATGCAGGCTCCTCCACCTGAGAACACTTGAGTGAACCAACAGTATTTGTAAGGAAGAGTAAAATATTTTTTTTCCCTCCATCTAATGAATATGCACATGACTAGAATGAAATGAACAGGAGTGAGGTCCTTATGAGCCCAGAAGAAACCACCTTAGCTATACAAGAACCGATGAAGGCCAAGAAGGGAAATGCCTACTGGGGAGGAAAAGTGAGAAACGAGGAGGAAGGTGTTGCACGCGCAGGGTCCAGGGTGGTGCTGGGAGAAGCCGGGAGTGAGAATGACCACGTTTGCAGGCAGCGAGTCAGCAGCAGAAAGGAAGCCTTGTCCAATGCTAATAACTAAGTACAGGACTTAAAGCCATTCACTTCATGTATCTGTCCAACTTTGATTTCTTTCGTCTAGCTGCAAAATGGGAATAAAAGTACCTGACCCCTGCACCCTAGCCAGAACAAAATGGCATTCTAAATAAAAAACACTCTGAAAAACAAAAGGTTCTATAAATGGTATATGGCATGACCACTGCTATTTAGCAGTTTGACACTCAAGATTACACAGTGTCTTACAGATATATTTTATTGGATCAATTGAATGTTAAATAATCCAGTCAACTACAATAATAATGGGGCCGACTGTTCTCAGGGCACTTTAAGGCTCATAAAGTACCCTTGCATGCTATTTTATTTGAACATTAAAATAACTCTGTGAAATAGGCTATGAAAATTTCCTGAGTCCATCTTGCGGTTGAGGAAGCAGAGACTCAGAGAGGCCCAGGGGCCCATCCCAGGCTGCACAGCCAGTCAGTCAGAGAGCCAGACCCCAAGTTTAGCCTTCTGATTCCCAGTTCAATGTTCTTTACATCAGAATGGCATAGCAGGCATTCTGGAGACCAAGAATTGAAAATGAAGTAAAAACTTCATTCTGGAGATAAAACTTGTAGACTAGACACTTAGATCAATGCAAGAGTTAATGTGAAATAGTACCAAGCATTTGCCTGCTAGAGGGATATGAACCCAGGAGAGGAGACACTAATGTGGATGATAAGTAATCCACAGGAAATGCTTCACAGATTATAAAACTGTTCTTTGAATAGTTGGAGGCAAAGAGGGGCTCTAAGAAAAGAGGAAAAACAGAGGCACAAAGGCAGGATGGTGAGGATAGAACTGCTGTGGCTAATCAGGGCTGTGATGAGAGGTGGCGAAGTAGAATTTTAATAGAAGTTTTGATAGGTGAAATGGGACCAGATCATAGCCTGAAGGTTAGAGGAGGGATCTAGAATCAATCCTATAAGCAGAAAGGAGCTTTTGTAGGTTCCTGAATGAGGGTGTGGCATTATGTAAGCAGGATATTTTCCGGTAGGTATATGCACAGTGTATTAAATATGCCCCAAAGCAAAGAAAGTAACTGGGAGATTGTTGCATTAATAAAGCATCGTTATGAAGTCCTGCATCCTAGTAGTGGCAATGAAAATAAAAGGAGAGCTATGTATCCTAACAGCCAAGTGACTTGATAACCAGAGTAAAGGAGATTCACTCAGCTACCATACTCCACGTGACTCTCCAAAGCATGAATAGCTTTCTCAATCATATTTCCCCTTAACCATGCTGCCAAATTAAATGATCCAGAGCTGCCCAAGCAAGGAGTTCATTAAAAATCACATGAATTTGTTAAAAAGATTTCTTATTTCCTCCCTTGATCTTCTATCCAAGAATATTTCTCAGAAGTAAAACAACTACACACATGCACGAACTCCATTGAGATCACTTCAAACCTTCCCAAGGCAGTTGACTGTGGAGTCATGTCATATGAACCCCTGCATCTAGTGACAAGTGTCACCTTTCCCTGGATGCATATCAGTTTCAAGGAGATGCAGGTGAAGATGGGGAGCTAGGCAGATGCACAGAAGCCCCAAGTGTGGAGTGGAGTAGAAGGGACAGGAGGACACAGACAGGTTTGTCCCTGATGGATGGAGAGCCTGGCTCCTAATGACTTCATTGTTTTGGTCCAGCTGGAGCCTCAGCACTTGAGTTCACCTCTCAAGCACCTATTATCTGGAGCTCTGCCCCAAAGCAAAAAAGTTAAGGGTTGAAATTGGTCCCCTTCCTTCAGCATGGCAGGGGCATTCACAGACATGATCAGAGCTGAGCATAGCTACAGCCTCCATTTTCATAAGTGGATTTTAATAAAGACGTACTTGCCCTTTAAATTTCAATAACAGCATCATGCCTTCCATTCCATCTTCATTTCAGCATGTGGGTATCACACACATACGCACCCCCAGACACCTCACACGCTGCACCAACAGCTGCTTACCAGTCAATGAAGTCACATTACTCTGTCACGGGGATGTGTGAAATAAGCCGCCTCACAGGAGGTGGGCAGAGACGTGTGCAGTGCAGTCAGTGTAAACAGGGTTTTTTTCTCTCCTGCGACTGACTGTTCTATTGGTTCATTGAGCAGGAGTGAACAAGCTTCATCGGGCACGGAACTGTATTTAGAAAAAATCTTTTCTTTTTATTGTCATCATATGTGATAATGACTTCATGAGACTGTCACCTTTAGATTCACAATGGTTGGAGATTTACACTGGTTGCATGGAGCAGGCTCCCGGCTCTCGGAAAAAGTCCAACAGAATTGATCTCCTTTTCCCACGGAAATGTCAGCAGCAATTATACGACCCACACTCCCTGGGCGGGTATATCAGGGCCCCTCCGAGGGCTGCAGGGCTGCAGACAAGCTCAGTCACTGTCATGGCATCTTCAGGACCTCAACACATCTCGCTTAGAGCTGATACTTAACAATGCTCCATGCCAGGCAGCCGTCACTGTACGGATGGGCTGCCCAGCCCAGGCATGTCTACTGCTGTACCCAGATTTATGGGCTGTCATCACGCCACAGTGACCTCTCTCCCAGACTCCCACAACCCAGAAATTGATTACCTAAACCAAGTACACGAGAGCTTCATTGTATTGTTTCATAGGAATTCAGAACTCAATGGAAAGAATTTGGAAAGAGATGTTTATTTGGGGTCAAATGCACTTACATAACACCTGATGGTGTGCAAAATGTGATTCGTCTCACCTGCCATCTTTAGACACACACAAGGACTTCTGTGTTCCCACTGAAAAACCTCTACTCAAATCAACCAAAGCCAACAAGCAGGCCTGACTGTTTAAATAAGAGATGTACCGTGGGAAGAAAGCTACAGGACGCTAGGATAGGATGAGACTCCAGAAGAGGCTAATAAACAGGGCCAGGAGAAGGGAGTGTGACAGACTCTCACACACAAGTGAGCTGGCAGCCCTAACTAATTAGCAACAATTAATTTTACGGTAAGAGCAAGAACACATGTATTATGTTCTATAGAAGCTTAATAGATGTCACAGTAAATCACTCCCGTGTCTTCCCTGAAATTCAACTTGCAAACAGGCTGTCTTAAAATATTAAAGAATTAACGATATAGAGCTGCTATGTCTTGGACCTTAATATGAAAAGGAAGATTTTTTTTTCTCTGCCACTTGGTCCTCAACTAATTTTGGCTATTGTAACCAAGACTGGCTTCAACAGGCTCAGCCACACCTAGGCCCTCAACCAATTCCACTTAAAGGAGGTAAGACATGAACTGCCCCAGGCCTACTTTTGGTGGGCTTTGGGATCAAATGTGCTGCTCTAGATCAGATGTTCTGTGTGCCCAAAATGAGCTCCTTGCCTGAGATGTTAAACAGATTTCTTTATATATGCCTCCATCGATCGACTGGAATTGTCTGCATGGAACACTATGTTGAGAGGATCTAGGGGCTAAGGCTTAGTGAGAAAGAGTGCCATGATCAGTTAGCATTAATGTCTGCTGGACACTGGAATGAGAAGCACTGCCTTTTGGGGGGGTAGATGTTTGAGGTTTTTTATATGTTTTTTCATTTTCCACCATTTATTTAAATTGTGGTAAAATACACATAACATAAAATTTCTCATGTTAAAGTGTAGAATTCAGTGGCATTAAGAGCATTCACAATTATGTGCAACCATCATCCCAAATGGAAACCCTGTACCTCTTAAGTGGTCACTCTCCCCTGCCCCTTCCCACTAACCCTGTCTGTGGACCAGCATTCTCCTTCAGTTTCTGAAAGAATATCTCAGTTCTCTTCTGAGTCAAATACCCACTGTGAAGCCTAGCTAAGTCCTTCTAGGCTACTTCTAATGGCTGCATTTTATTGCTCATCCTCAAGCTTCCTCACCTTGATATAAAGCATCTACAAAAAAACCTACAGATAACATTATTCATAATGGTAAATGGCTGAATGCATTCCTTTAAGGTGGAAAACAAGACAAGGATGTCAAATCTCACCATTCTTATTCAACATAGTAATGGAAGTTCTAGCCAGTGCAATAAGGTAATAAAAGAAAATAATAAGGGTACAGATGAGAGAAGAAGAGTTCACATAGAAAATTCAAAGAAGTCTACACACACACACAAAACCTCTTAGAATAAGTGAGTTCAGCAACGGTTGCAAGATGCAAAGTAAACATGAAATCAATTATATTTCTATAAGCCTAACAATGAACACATGGAAACTGAAATTGAAAATGCAATAACATTTTAAATTACTCCCTGAGAACAAAATAATTAGGTATAAATCTAACATAGTATGTTCAAAACCTGTATGCTGAAAACTACAATGCTGATGAAAAAAATCAAAGAAGCTCAAAACAAATACAGAAACATACTATGTTCATAGACTGGAAAACTCAACATAGTAAAGATTTCAATTCTCTCAAAATTGATATACAGGTCTAACAAAATTCGTATCAAAATCACAGTGAGATTTTTTTTGTATCTGTTGATAATCTTATCCTAAAATGGAACTATTGATAATCTTATCCTAAAATGGAAATGGAAATGCAATATATAGTATAGCTAAAAAGCAATTTTGATAAAGAAGAATAAAATGTGAACAATCATTCCACATGATTTCAAAACTTACATAGCTACAGTCATTAAGGTTGAGTGCCATTGGTGGAAGACAGACATGTAAATTAATGGGATAGAATAAAGAACCCAGAATAGATCTGCTCAGCTATGCCCAACAGATCTTTGACAAATATGCAAAAGCAATTCAATGGAAGGAAAGATAGTAATAGAGGGTGGAATAGTGACTCAAAAAAGATATTTCTTTTGGGCCACAACCTCAGAATGTGACCCTGTTTGGAATAAGGGTCTTGCAGATTTAATTAAGGTAAGGATTTCAAGATGAGATCATTTTGGATTATGATGGGCCTTAAATCCAATGATGAGTGTCCTTATAAGAAGCAAAAAGGAGAAGGCAATAGGAGAGAGACACAGGGAGGCAGCAGATGGGATAGATTGGATGGGTATATAAGCCAAGGAATGCCAAGCATTGTCAGCAGCCACCAGAACCCGGGAGAGGCAGGAAGGACACCTAGAACCTTTGGAGGAAGCATGGGCCTGTCAACATTTATTTCAGGCTTCTGACCTCCAGATATATGAGAGAAGATAACGTTGTTGTTTGAACCACCAAGTTTGTGGTAACTTTTTATGGTACCCCTGGGAAATTAATACAATAGCCTTTCAGCAAATGGTGCTCAATCAATCAGACATTCATGGCCAAAAAATTGAACCATGACCTGATTCTCATACCTTATACAAAAACTAACTAAAAACTGAATTATGGACTTGTATTTAAAGCATAAAACTATAAAGCTTTTTTAAAAAGCAAACATCAAAGACAATCATCAGGAATTAGGGCAGGGCAAAGCTTTCCTAGATTTGACACCAAAAGTATGATACACAAAAGGGAAAATTAATAAACTGGACTTCAGAAAAAACAAATACGTTTACTAAAAATCCTAATAAGAGGATTAAAAGACATGCAAAATACTGGGAGAAAATATTTGCAAGCCCCATATCTGATAAAGGACTAGTATCTAAAATGCATAAAGAACTGTCAAACTCAATTGTTAAGAAACAACTAGCATTCCAATTAGAGGTTGGAGAAAAGGTATGAAGACATTTCACTGAAATATATACAGATGGCATGGCAAATAAGTACATGATAACATGTTCAAAATAATTAGCCATTAGGGAAACGCCAAGTGAAACCACAATGAGATATCACTACACACCTATCAGAATGGCTGAAATAAAAATAGTGGCCATACCAAATGCTGTCAAGGATGTACAGAAACTGAGTCATTCATCCATTGGCAATAGGAATGTAAAATGGTACAGCCATTCTGGAAAATGCTGTGGTAGTTTCTTTAAAAAAACTGTGCAACTAGCATTCCATCCTACAATGACACTCCTGGGAATTTATTATAGAGGAAAGAAGCATGTTCACACAATGCATGCAGATGTTTATAGAAGCCTTATCCATAATAGCCTAAAACTGGAAAATAACCTAGATTCCTTCAACAGGTGCCCTTTAATGGTTAAGCACACTGCGGTGCATCTAAACCATGGGATACTACTCAGCAATAAAACAACACAATATTGATGCACACAGTCACCTGGATGGATTTCCAGAGAATTACACGTGTGTGAAAAACAATCCAAAAGGTTGTGCCCTGTAGGAGTCCATATATATAACATTCTTGAAATGACAAACATAGAATAGAGAACAAATTCATAGTTGGGAAGAGATTATGGATGGCAGAGAAAATGCTGGGAGGAGTTGGGGTGTAGCTATAAAAAGGCACCATGAGGGATTCTAGTGGTGACAGAAATGCTCTATACCTTGACAGTATGAATGTCAATATCCTAGTTGTAATATTGTGTATAGTTTTACAGGATGTTACCATTGGGGGCAGCTGAGTCAGGGTACATGAGATTGCTCTATATTATGCCTTACAACTGCATGTGAACCTGCAATTGTCTCAAAATAAAAAGTTTAATTAAGAAATGTCAGTGATGTGCTTTGTGCCATTGGATACTGGTTTTTAATATGGACAAAGCCTGTTACTTGCTTGTAAGGAACAGTTTGCCACTAAAAGCCACCATTCACTATTAACAATTTTGGCTTTGATCCCACCTGCATCATAAGTGAGTTCTTTGAGGGCCTGACTCATGTATTATTTATCCATGAATCCTCCACAGTGCCTAGCAAGCACCCTGCTATGTAATAAGTGCCCAGTAAATGTTTGTTGACTTAATGTTTTATCAGTGACGCCTTGAGTGTGTATGTGTATTGTGCACTGTTGCAACATAGCTTGCTCTCAATGAGAAAAACATTAAGAAATGTGTCATAAAGTAAATTAATGCCATCTTTAAAAAAGCAATTAGAGCTCTTTGTTTTTTCTTAGTGTTCAGTTTATATTTTTTCTTTGCTTTTGTCTGATTACAAAAGTGATCAATGCTCATTGCAGAAAAGTTTTAAAGTCTAGAAAGGTGGAAAGGCCTTTCACTGTGCCTATTTTAATGACTAGATGATTCACTTCTAATTTAACACACGGTATGCTTCCAAAGTGCTTGACCTCAATTTTCCTGTTCATTGACTTATCTGTTCCTGAGATGCACATTGAAGATCTGCTGAAGGCAGTTAGTGCAGACCCGGAGGTAAACGTGGCTCCTGACTTTCTCCTGCAAACCAAACTCTCCTTTGTTTAAAGGGGGCCAGCAGAAGGAACCAGTTTCTCTTTCCAGGTAGCCAGTATCAGAATTACCTCAGTCCCCTGTACTTTGACATCTTAAAAATACAGTGTTTTCTGATTGATATGGAACCCAGCTGAGTATTTCTCTGGCAGTAAAGGTTTCCAGAGGACACCTCCAGGGGACAGTTCATGGTCTGGCACCACAACCGAGAAAGAAGGCGAGCAACAGCTAACGGGTATTGGCTGGCCTTTCTGGGAGGAGTTGAAAGTTCAGAAACTGAAAGGTTAGGCAAGACAGGGCATGTGTTCAAATGCATTCAGACACAGAACAGAATAAAAAGCAACAGAGAGCAAAATACTGGGGTCCGTAGCTACTTTATATTCACCTCGAATCTATATTCTTGGGAAAACTAGGAAAAGCAAAATAAGCATTATTCTCTAAAAGAAAATAAAGTAATACCTCCAAAAACAAGCAGGCAAAATCTGTTACCTTATGAACAGAAATGCATTATTTTCATTGCCTGACATTTGTTGCTGGTGTAAATTTTATCCACCAGTCTGAACAGAATTCAGCAAAGCTTTTAGGATATTTATTGGCCAGGTAGGTACAAAAATATGTGTGTTATTATTATTTTTTTTTGCTTTTCCATATTCTGAAAGAGAAATAAACTAACTCAGAGAGTGGGTTTCTGTTAGCTGTTCCTGTTGATAATAGTGGGGACCCAAAGAAGCCAGATTTTTTACTAAAATATGAAGTGGGACTCCAAATGCAATGTGTTCTTTAGCTCATTTTCTGAAAATGTTCCATTACTGTAGAAATGACTGCATGACTTGTCCAAATGAAACCCACTCTTCACAGGTGAGGCCCTTCTCACTGGGTTCACCATATTTCCTTGCCTTTCATATATGATGAGCTACTTGAAACCTGCATTAGAAGCAGTGCTGGCAGCTATGGACAGAGCTGTAGACGTCAAGTTCACATTTATCACCGCTTGCTGTTAGGTGACGCTCAATACTTTTTTGGTGGCTCAAAAGGAGATTTGCATGTTTCTGTTCAACAAGTACTGATTCCACACTTATTCCAGAACTGCCAGAAATACCTTAGCCCCACTGTACTCTATAGAAGTGTTTGAATTTCCCCAAAAGCACACGGGATATTTTTGAGCCACATAATTGATTAAAATTTTCCTTTTTTTTTTTAAGTGCTTAAAAACTAGTCTTACAAAAGGAAATAGTGAAGACTAATTACAGGTGGGTGGGAGAAAACTGTACGTCAATAAGTACAATTGACAAGGAATAAACAGAAATGTTGAAAGCAAAGCAGCCCGTCCACAGGCAGAGTGGCAGCTGCCCGTGCGTGATCTCAAGGGCACCAGAAGGCCCTTCTAACTGGGAGTGTCTTTCACCTAGCTTCAGCCATCTTCCAGTCCTTCGGGCTTCATGGACTTGGTTGTTATGTGACTGGATGGGGCTCATGACTGTCCACTAAGCCTACAGCTCTGAGAGAGAGGGACGGGGATGGAACCATGTTGGTGGAAAACACATCAAGTCCAGCAACGGTTATTGACATGAGGGTTGAGCAGAAGAAGGAAAAAGCAGTCCACTGTAAGGGCCAAATCAAATCTCAGCCATTCTCCCTTCTGCTGCTGTCACACTCATTGTCTTAGGGGCCTTGCCACAAACCACAGAGCGACCAATCCTCACCCCCAGAAGTCTGGCTACCCTCCAAGTCTCTGTTTCCCTTTCACCCACCTCGGTTTCCTCTCGGATTCATCACCTCCTTCACTTCTATACAGGAGTTCTCTTGTTTTCCCATTTTTCCTCTCTCCTTACTGTTCTGGAATTCTAGGCATTCCCAAGCCTGGAACTCTGGGATTGGGGTTTCTCTTTTTCTTCTTCTTCACACACACACACACACACACACACACACACTCTCTCTCTCTCTCTCTCTCTCTCTCTCTCTCTCTCTCTCTGTAGAACCCCACCATGGAGTAGGTATGAGGACAATAGTGTTCATCTGGTATTTCACTGGAGGAAACTTCCCTTCCTTCAACATTTCCAGCACCTTCTTTCTTCACCATTGACATACTACCCTCTCCCACTCCCCACTTGTTTTGTACCTTACAGGATGAAGATAACTCCACACCACCAAATTTTCTCATGCACATGTGCCTCCTCTCAAGCCCCTGTGCCCCTTCTGTCATCTAGTGCTTACATCACCAATATCTCAACATCCACTTTCTTTTCTCCTTTTTGTTAAAGGCTAAAATAAATGTTTAATGCTGCTTAAGACTGACAAACATAAGTAAGGCTGCGAAAATATTGGTATAAAGGAAAAGAAAAGCCAGAGGTTTATAAACCAAAGTATAGCTGTTTTCTATTTTATTTAATATGTATAATACTTGAATTACAACAGTGTTACTTTCCACCATTTTCCATTGCAAAATTAGAGATTAAATTTTAAGTGAAATAGCCTTCTGTAAGCTAACTTCATACTCTAAACCACAACTTATAAAATTTTTCTACAAGAGGAATACTTTCCAAGTTTCAGAAAATGGATTTTATAGTCAACAAGCATATGTAATGTAAGAGAAATATCTCCTGTCTCTTAACCTAATATTTTATGCTTTGAAGTGCGATCACTAAATTTTTTTCTCTGATAAAAAGGAGGAGAAAGTTTGAATAAAAACATTTGCAGAAAATTCAGGTGCCTTTTTTAGCAGGTAAGTTCCACTTTCTTAACTACATTTTCTTAAACTACAGTTGTTAGAAGAAGATAAAATATTATGGCGGTGGATGGTGGCAGAAAATGCCATCCATAGTGGAGGTAAGAAGGGAATAAAGCAAAACATGTGAAGAAGCCATAAATTAAAAGTCATGCTTGAAGAATAACTGGTTGTCTTGCTGAGAACTTATCTCATTAAAATTCAAAGGTATTTATAAGATTAAAAATTAAGGTTGGCTGGAGTTATACAGCTAGGCAAGTTCTCTGCAAATTCCATTAATAATTAAACCTTTGATAGCATTCCCTGTGATTCCCAGAGGAATGCATTAAAGACACGGTGTGTCCTCTGCCCAAGGTTAGGCAGGAAGCCAGTTCAATGACGAGGATTAGAATTCATAAGAATTCTCAGCTCAGAACACCACATACCCAGCACACAGGGTAGGAAAAAGAATCTATAATAACTTCTGATTAAGAAAAGGAGGCCAGGGAAGAACGTGTTTAGAAGTAAGAGCTTTCCCATATTTATGCAGTTTTGCAGCACCTATCAGATTTTTTTCTCACTTCTCTTTGGCGTCGCAGGTACTGTTCATTTAAATTCACTAATTTTGAACAGCCTGAAGCATCTGCTTAGCAACATTCCAGGCAGGGAGTTCTACAGCTTCACTGATGAAGCTGCCCCCTGATTTCAGTAAAAAGACCACTGTGCTCAGGCCAGGTAAATGTCTTTAGTATACTTTGGAGGAAGGAAGGAAGGAATCCGTACATACGGCTACTTAAATTTATACTAATTAAATAAAATTAAAATTTCCTTTCCTTATTTCAAAGAGCTGTGAAATAGGACAGCACAGATAGAATCCTTCTATATTGCAGAAAGAGCTACTGGCCAATGTTCTTCACTCTCTTGCAGCTATAAGTGTGATACAGTTCTGGCCAATAAGTGTAATAAGGAAAGGAAATTTTAATTCTCTCTAATCTGTATAAATTTAAGTAGCCGTATGTACAGATTTCCAGCCAGGCAGTCCAATAGACTCTGAAAATTTCTTCATCTCTCAATTGCATAGTGACTGTAATGAGGTGAGCTGTGGTGAGGAAAAGGATGGAGAATCACTGACATAATTTCTTTGTAAATGACTTGACAATTATCATGGCACTTAGACCACACAGAAGGTACAGCAGGCCTTATTGTACCCATTTTACAGATGAAATACCTAAGGCTCAGTGTGAGTAACTTGGCTAAAACTTAGAGTTAACAGTAGCAATGTTGAGTTTTGACCCCATGGCTTTCTAAGCAGAGCCCACACTGTTTCCATCATCACAGAAAAAACTGCAGAGACCCAGAACACAGGAGCCAGGATTCTGGGATAAGGGCCCCAGACCTTGAAAGGCAAGAGTTGGCAGTTATTTTCTTAACTGGAGGGACCTTTTGTCATCTTTTTCTTTCCACTACTAGTCCTGTGAATTAGTTTGCCTTCTTTTTTTCTCCCTATGGTAACCTGAACATTTTTTAAAACTTTTTTTTGTAAAAATCAATGTATACTCATTGTTTATGTCAGATTTCTCCTAAAAGTACTTAAGACAGAGAACAAAGCAACATTCCAAATTCCACTCCCTGTCCTAAAGCTTTCCACATCGCCTCTCTCTCTCCTGAGCTGCCATGAAATGGCATGCAGCTTCACAAATTCTCCCTGATGTCCATGTTCCCTGCATATGGATCCTTGGAACCATTCACAAAAAAACACTTAAGAATATGAAAGTTTCTTATGCTCTTGCTGAGTAGGAAAAAGACAAAGATCTTTAAATTCAAAAACACTGGTATTGATGGTAGTCTGGATTCAATTATTACAAAGTGACGTTACCATGATAACCTGCAACCATACTTCAGAGGGAAGGTGAGTCTCTGGGCATTTGGAGCAGTGGGGATAATGGCTAGGACATGGGCGGAGCTGGGGGTTTTTGAGAAGAAGCCAATGGAGGGAAAGGGAAGGCAAGACCCAGAAGTTAGCCGCCACCTCCAGCTCAAGTCTGGAGCCACCACAATTACTGCATTTTACATGCACCCATATATTTGGGAAAAGCAGGATCATAAATAGACAATTGAAAACAAATGTGCTCTTCATAATAATTTAAGGTTTCTTGTGTAATGATTGATTATGGTGCAATTGCGTTTATTTTGTAGGACTTAGAACGTTGTTTAAATTTTTAAAATTATAGCAGAGCTTACAGTCATTTATATTTGTCTCTTCATTTTGGGGGTTCTCTCTGTGAGTTATTTGCCAGAAAAAGCCTCAATTAAATGTGCAACCTGTAATTGCACATTTTCTTTTAGAAAATACCATCCTATTTACAATGTTGCACTTCGTAACTTTATTTCTAGGTTAAGCTGTGAACTGACTGCATGCAGTTCCTCACCACACTGATTCCTTACCACCTACCACCATCTCCTCACCTTTTGATCAATATGCTGCTTCACTTGCAAAAACTTTTTTTGAACTCAAATTGAAAGCTGTTTTTAGCTGTTGAAAACTTTTTTTTTTTGAGAGGGCATCTCTCATATTTATTGATCACATGGTTGTTAACAACAATAAAATTCTGTATAGGGGACTCAATGCACAGTCATGAATCAACCCCAAGCCTATATCTCAACAGTCTCCAATCTTCTGAAGCATAACAAACAAGTTCTTACATGGTGAACAAGGTCTTACATAGCGAATAAGTTCTTACATGGTGAACAGTGCAAGGGCAGTCATATCACAGAAACTTACGGTTTTCATCATGCATCATGAACAATAAACAATCAAGTCAGATATGATTATTCGTTTGATTTTTATACTTGATGAAAACCTTTTTATTGAGGACTGGAGGAACAAAATTCTAAATAACTCAATAAAATGGGGCTTTTGCCTTTTTATTTTTCCCAGGCCATCCCCTGTCATCTCAGAAGAGCTGAGACTGTTCTTTGATGTCATTGAAGCCAAGTATCTCAGGAAAGCAAACCTCGTACAGAAATAAATTGAAAATACTAAAAACACTCTTTTCTCAATAACTATTAAGCTACTGTGTAAAGCTTTAAGTCCGAGTGTGTACATAGTGAAAACAAGGTCTGTTTGTCCAAACAGAAATAGCTACTTCACCTACGTAAATTGTATCCAGCCACAGGCAGATACAACTTTATTTCACAGCATCCCTTGGAAAACCACAAAGAGCTTATAAAATGGAGACATTCTTCTGAGAAAGTGATGGTACCAGGGAAGGTCAGCTCTGAGAGAAGCAAGCCCAGATGTCAGACATCTCCAGGTCACTCCATTGTGGCTTTGGAGAATCTCATCAGTTCCAGTCACTTCCCACTCAGCAACAGAGGTTGCATAGCCATTAAAGATGACCCTATCCCATAAAGATGGTTTCCAAAGCCAACTGTTGACAGCATAGAAAGGATAAACAGCAGCAGACAGGACCTCTCCTCTTTGTCTTCTCCTATAGGATTTCCACCCCCTGGTTCCTTGCAAGTCAAAGGAACACTGTACACTGGACTACGGGCTCAGCCTTCTACCTACTCCAGGACAGGTGTAGTTGCTGTGGCTACAAAGAGTACACAGTCCTTGGTCTTTCCTTGAAGGACTTTTCAGGTGGCATTTCCTTCATCTTATTCATGTCCCTGTGTGGCAGGAGTGAGGTGGAATTCAGCACTGCCCAGCTAACACGAATGACAACTAACCCATGAGGGATCACATGGGAGTGCCCCAAAGAAGTGGTTTAGGAGGGGTGGTGGCAGGGCTGCTCTTGTGCCGTCTCCTGGGTCCTAAGACCCTGATCACACATGTGCTCTGGCATCACTTCCAGCCCTACCCTGTCTGTGTCCAGGGACAGGAAAAGAAGTGCCAGCACCCCAGGGAATCCTATGCCAGAACTGGCAGGGGATGGCAGTGACTGATGTTACAGCCCAAACAGGAGTCACACCACAGCATAAACAAAGTCACAACAGACCCCCCAGTCCAGGCTCCTGCCTGTGCCTGTAGGAGGACTCAGATGAGCAGCCTTAGGAAAGAAAGCTATGCCCCCAAATTCCATCCACTCCTCCTGCTTTTCATTCCCAGCTCCCATCGTGTCCCGGAATTCCCTGGGGCTACCGTGACTCTTCCCTGAGCCTTTACTCTCACCTAACCTAAATCACCATCTTCCCATCTTTCTGGCCAGGAGCTACTCCTTGAGAGGCAGGAGAATGAGACTTCCCTAAGATGCCCTGATGTTGGGGACTTGAAATACCTCACTACCAAATGTTAATCCTCTCCCCCTTAAAATGTGTAGTAGGAGATCACTGATGTATGAGTATAGTCAAAAGCAACAGGGGGAAAAAGAGGCTTTTTGTTGACATGTCTATTTCTTTTAAACAAGCAGAGCCTTCAGTGCACTTAGACTCGGCCTGTTGCCTTGCAGAAAAGTGTAAAAGAACTAGCTAGTCCAGAATGCTGCAGGCCATTAAATCACTTTAGAGATACACCATGGAGGCCTAACATCAAATTCCTTCTTTATTTCCAATTTTGGGGGATTTCAGGAGCTATTAGAACTGGGTTAGTCTTGGGGAGAAAAATACATGCTTCAAATTCCTATCACTGCATGCTTCATCCATCCAACATGTTGCCTGAGCACCTGCTCTATGTCAGGCAGAGCTTTAGGTCCTGAGGATACAGCAGTGGGTACAAATCTCCACCTTCACAGAGCTCTAGTTCGTGCACAGTGCCTGGTACCGAGGAGTACTCACCAAGCGGGTGCTGAATGAATGAGTGCACGCGCACTCACCCTGATGACCAAATCATGCCTGATGACTAAATCTCAAGGAGATGTAAAATTTCTTCAAAAAGTGTAGCCATGTATGTAACCAAAGTTGCCTTGTTCAGAAAAAAAACAAAAACAAAAACGAACCAACCAACCAACCAATGTCAATTCATCTCCTAGAGAACCTGTCTCAATCAAACAACAAAAACAAAAGAGAGAGAAACTTACTCAAAGGCAGGCAGCCTAAGAATCCTAGGAAAATTCTATTTAGAAATTCGCATAGGCTTCTGAAGAGAACAGAGACAAGTGCCCTTTATAAAATCTCATCGAGTGAGTTAAAGATCTCAGGCCACATGACCTTATTGTTAGGTAATAATTCCCCAAATGGCCTCCACCCAGCAAGCAAGCCCTGTATTCTACAAGCATCTCCCACAGGCAGTAAGATGTGATAAGGGAGCGAAAGCTGGCAAAAGCGCGCCCTGAGAGTTTTATGTTCCCTTCTCTGCAACACTCCATTGATTTTCTCAAACTCCCCAAAGATCTGAGATATTTTATAATCATGACCACAATTGAATGCCACCAGGGGTTCAAGGCGACTTCCCTCTTTAACATTGAAAGAGACAATGTGATCAGTTTAAAAGCCTTAAAACCTCACCAAGAAGCCAAGGTGAGCCCACAGACAGATCCTGCCTTTCCAAAAAGCCTCTACTTTCTCAATTGTGTCTCTGGGTGCCATGCCCCTGGCTCCAGAGATGCATGGAGAAAATTTCCCATCTCTCCCTTAGGATTCCATTATCTGACTGCCAGGACAGGATAACAGGCAGAAGAGGAGAGCTGTTTGGGGAGAATCATTTCCAGGGAAAAGCAATTTAAAAAGCCTTTCATCAAAAACTGCTGCAGTGAACAAGACAGATAATGGTCAAAGGTTCCAGGAACTTCCAAACCTCTCCACTTGTAAAGCTGCACTAGGCAGCATACCCAGACTCAGAGAAAGTGGAAATCTCTGGATCAAAATAATCACTTAACAGTTAGAGCTGGAAAGTTGCATAATGTGTCTTAAGATTTAAAGGACAATTTTTTTTTAAAAAAAAGGTCTAAAGTCTGCTGAGCCTCCAGTTCTACTGCCAATGTCCCACTGTCTCCCACCCTTCACTGCCTCTGTTTGTTCTGAGTTTGGTAAGTTATGGAGATTCTTGTTTCAGGTTGCCATATTATCTAAGGGTTATATTTTTTCCTTTATTGCTTGGATAAGCTTGAATCAGAGAGTTTTATATTTTCCTGCAATTTTATTCCAGCTGAGCCAAGTTGCAAATGCCTTATTTTCTCTGATGCCTGTCCAATTTCCCTCTGTCTATGAAGCTTCGTCTGCAGCTAATAAAAGGAAAAGACTTGTGAACTGTGTTCCCAACCCTGCGTGGCTTTCGAAGTCATCATAGGCAATATTAAAGATGATTGAGAGTATCCGTATTTTGAGATGCATATGGCAACTTATTAATTTGATGTCTGTCATCACTCATGTTTCTATATATTTGTAAATGAGGCTCCATGGATAAGGTTTCTGTAGATGCACCAATGTTTGGATGATAATTTTACATGACCACAACAGTTCCAGACTGTAAAATTCAAAGACGCTTCTCGCGCTTGGCTGGTCTGAGGTTCAGAGAGGATGTTTAGCTGAAGGCAGGGGGTGGGATGGGGAAACCTTCCTGTTACTTGCTGAGTAGAATCTGACTGGTCCATGTAATGAGACAGAACAGAAAGTCATATGGCTAAAGTGCTGTAAGTCAAAAGAAGTGCTTAACTTCGCCTTAGCTGAGCAGTCAATGGTCCATTAACATACAAAGTTAAATAAAATCATCTGTTAGTGGAGATAAGCATGTTTGCTGCTGGTCTGGTTACACAAACCAGGTCCCATTAAATTAAGCATATGAGGTTCAAAACAAAGAGAACAGCTCACAGTTGGAATGCATTCAAGGCCCTGGAGCAACAGCTTTCTTAGATTATCATGGGTGCACTATGCAGACTATTAAAACCCTGTCAAGCATGGGATCTGACCAGTGCATGCAGTTGCTGGGCACCTGTTAGATTTTCCATTTATCTGAATCCTACTGAGTGGCTCAGCCTTGGAAATATACTTGTTGCCCAGTCCAGCCCTCTGGATTTAAGAGCCTAATGATATCTCCCTGAAACACTTGGTTGGAGGGGCCTCCTGGGGTGCATTTCATCTGCATTGCCCTCTCTTTGTTACTGAATGTACCACATTTATCTTGGAAAGTAGGGTGACCTGTTTCTTGTTGTCAAAAATGCTCTCTGGGTTTGGAAAAGCCTCAAAAATAACATCAGCTCCCGCATGCAGCTTCTTTTCCTGGGCTGGAGACAGAGCACGCAGCGTCTGCCTAGTTAGCCAAGAATTCCCTGCTCCAGAGATACACACCAATTCTCCCCCTGGATCACAATGCATGCTTTGAGGGAACTACTTCCTCCTTTGCCTCATGGAACAATCAGAATAGAATCTGTAATGCAGCCTGACTGGCAGACACCAAGGCAGGCCCACTAATGAACACCACCAGGCTTTGGATTTTTAGTATCTGCAGGGGCATGCCATGCCTGCTGATCTCCACCCCGTGCCGACCCACATGCTCACAGCCCTCTCAGTGAGAAGCCACCGCTGTTGCAGACTTTGAGGAACTGATACCAGGACACAGGGTCAGCTGCTATAAAATTGCTGAGCCTTCAGGGATGACTCCTGTGCCTTGGAATTGAGCACAAAGAAGTACACTTGCAAGGTTTAAGGTTTTTTTAAAAGTAGTAAGGAACCATTTCTCACACTGTGGAAGTATTTACTGTATGCTTCCATTCACATGAAGCTCTAGAACAGGCAGAATGAGTCTATGGTTTTAAAAAATTAGAACAATGATTGTGTCTAAGGGAGGCTGGGTGGAGGGGATTGACCAGAAAGGCATAGGAGGAACCTTTATGGGGTGGTGGTAATGCCCTGCACCTTGATGGGGGTTTGGCTTGCACAGAAGCATGCACATGTTGAAGTTCAGGAAACAGTACGTTCAGGACTGGAGTGTTTCATTGCATCTAATGTCCATCTCAAAAAAAAGTGAGAAAGGAAAGAGGAGAAAGAGAGAAGGAAGGAATGGAGGAAGGAAAGAAGGGGCAGAGGGAGCAGAGGAAAGGGACGAGGATGGGAGAGAAAAACCATAAATAAATAATGAATTCTAGCTTGTGTTGCTGAAATATTTCGAGTTGAAGTGCCCCGTTGTCTGCAGCTTACTTTGAAATGCTTCTAAAAACAGGTGGACCAATGATGACACAGAGATCTTCACCGTCGAATCCAGGTGTTCACTGAACAATTCTTCCAACTTTTCTGTACATTTGAAACTTTTGCTAATGCCATGTAGGGAACAGGAGGAAGAAATGCAATTCCACCGTTTAAAAGTCAGGTTTCAGAGTTGGCGATGTTAGTTTTGGGCACGTGTCAGATGGAATCTCTTACACAAAAGTTGAAGATGCAGGAGGCAAGCTGGGGTTAACCACGGCGGCGTACACCGCTCTTTCCACACTCTGTGTGGATCCTAACTGCTTGGGGCCTCTCTCTTTCTCTGGGCTGTACCAGACGCAATATATAATTCTGCTCAGCAGCAGAGTTCAGATAACTTAAGAAAGAAAAATGCTCTTTGGATAATTTGCAGACTTTGACCTGAAATAAGGGCAGATCCATTTAGATACACGATTTGTTTTCCGACTGCTGTGCTATTTCCAAGTATCCTTGCTATTGCCTGTGGTGAAAAACTTCTCCACCATCAGGGAAATGAATCAGGCTGGGTTACTAAAACCATACCCTACAGCTCGACTAGCCTATATCCATCTTACTATCATATTGACCGAAGTTCACCTCTCAAAAAAAATATTTCGGTGTGACACATGTGGATAAAGAATTCTTTATTGTTTTTAAGCAGAATATATTGGCTGAGCCAATCAAGTTAAGATATATCCCTGGATATCTTAACAAAACATGGTCCTTTCTATGTTTTTGTAGGTTATAATTTATAAGTCTCAATTCTAGGGAGCAAAGGGTATAAACATAGACATGAATACCAATAAAAATTGCTTCTATTTGGCTTTGGACTTCAGCCATAGATGCATATTAAGTGAGGTGAATACATGGACTAACCATCTAGGCTATATCCTACTTCCTACAAGATCAGTCCTCTGGGACCCAAGATCCAACTGGAAAACTGAGGAAAAAAAAGAAAACACAGACCTCACTTTCCCAAGTAACATTCCTACAGTAGTGGACCAAGATAAAGCAAAACCATGAAATGAATATTACTATAAGTTCCATTTTACCTGGCTATTTGCAGAATATATTGTTATACTAAGTTATAACAGCTATCTTCCCTTCTTTTTGTAGGTTATAATTAATAGTGTACAAAAGTCCCCTGTTGTAGTAGACTGTTCCTTTGGTGGCCTCCAGTGACCTACAGTGCCTGTTCTCATGCTCTTCTGTAAGTCCCTTGCTTTGAATCTAGACTAGCCCTCTGAGCTACTTTAACCAATAGAAGCAGAGAAAGTGAGACTGTGCCAGTTCTTGACCCTAAGAAGACCTGGCAGCTTTCGCTGTTTGCTTTTTTAAATAAGTTTGATGACCCTGAGTCCTCTGGGATATGAGGAAGCTCAAGCATCCCTGGGGGAGAAAAACACATGGAGGAGAACTGAGTCCCATAGCTGATGATTTCAGCTCAGCCAGTAACTACTTGCTGTATGCAGGAGACTATTTTGAGACCTTCCTAAAGTTCAAGCTAACACCACAGGAAGTAGAAAACTGCCTGGTCAAACCACAAATTTGTGAGAAATAATCAATTCCTTTTTTTAAGCTGTTAATTTTGTTGTCACAATAAATTTATAACCAAAGCATATGTTTAAAATAAAATTTGTAAGCAAATTTGATTATCTTTGACATGGTGATGGTTACATGAGTGTATACACATGTCAAAACTCAATGAGCAGTACACTGAGATTTGAGGGTTTTATTATCTATACCTCACTTTTTAAAAATAAATAAAATACAATTTGTGACTTCAAAAAGATTTTACAATTGCAGAAGGTATCTTAGAGTTAGGCCCTGAGACCTCTATCTACTAGTCAAGGTACTTTAGAGAAGATGATCAAGAAGCATTTCCTTATAATAAAATTCACAAGAAGATAATCCCCCAGATTCAAGTATATTTCCTAGTTGTCATATGATCAAGGGAAGCCTCATGTCCTCAGCCTTTGCTAGATGATCAGAGCTATGCATGTTTTAATCATCCCTGTTCATACCAAGTTTATTGCCAGTGGTCATTTTTCAAGACATTCTAGAAGTAGGGACTTCATTTATACGTCAGTCTTTTCAAGATCTCTTAATTATTTTTCTCTCAAGTTCCTGCTCTTACAACTAAGAGCCTCTGTCCATATGGCCAGCTGTCAATGATCCTAGAGGGCAAGAAAAGATCAGTAGAGTCTGATCTACATCTGGTCTACTCAGAACAAACCACCCAAGCTAAGACTAGGAAATGGACTTTCATTTCAGCTGTTCATCTAATGGCAAGACCCTCAGCACCTCCCTGACAGGTTAAAGCTCTGAATGTACGTAATGAATAACCCTGGCTTGGCTCAGTACCCATCACATGGGAATGATAAGGGTCACAGTCATTAACACTCATCAGTCACTTCCACAAACCCACTATTCTGCAGCACCAGAGCCTGAGTGACTGGGGACCTAATGTGACCCAAGCTAAGAAGGAAAGGGAGAGACAGGAGAACAGGACCAACATCCACTGGCCACAAGGAGCCAGACATTATGCTAGATGTGTTATATGCATTTGAAATCACTGTAGATGCAGAAGAAGTAGAGCAAGTGGGCATTATTATCCACATTCTGTGCATACTTCAATGACGTCAGCAAAGTGCTAACTAGTACAGCAGCCGGCTCTTAACAAGTGTCCCCAGATAGTAACCATTTGTATTTTTATAGTGTTGTTAATATCATTTTACAGAGTGGAAACTGATGCTAATTGAGTTTATGTGACTTGCCCAAGATCACACAAGGGCAAGAGCATAGGGCCAAGATGAAAACCCAAGTCTGTCTCTGCCTGCCTCCATGCTAGTAATACTGATGGTGTTGTTAAGGCAACTGTTCCCCCTGCTGATGGCTGAAAAAGTTATACCCTTACAATATACCACCATGACATGCTAAAGTTATACCCAAATTTAAACACAAAAGTATTTTTAGGTCTTGCTTAAAGCCTCAAGAGCATTTTAGAATTACAGAAAGGGAAAAATATTTTAAAAGAGCCATTTTAAAAAGTCATTGCTGTCAGTAGTAACAAATGGAGAAAGTTCACCCATGAGGCAATTAGCCAACAGATAAAAGCTGATCTTCTCAGGGATTTCACCCAAAGCACACTCTATAACCTGTGCTTGTCCTGATAATGGACTCAACTTTCTGCTGTTATGGGTTGAAGTAGGTGTTAGGGGGTCAGGTCAACTTCATTTGTGTGGAGGCCTTTAAGGACTGAGTCAAAACTCTTAAGGATTTCCATGGGTTTGGGGCCAGGTGCTTGGTGACCAGGGGTGGAGGCAGACTTCTCTGGGTGGCTTGGGGGCTGGAGAATGCAGGTTTGCTTCTTGTCTCTGCACTTTCTACGGAGACTGTGAACCTTACACTCTGCAGACCTCACTTTCCTCATCCGTAAGAAACTGCCTGAATGTGAACTTGATATAACGTATGTGGAAACACTTAGGATATGGTAAATCTCAAGAAAAAAAATTCCTTTCTGGAACTGTTCAAGTTCTGTCAGTGCTCATCTCTAATGCCCGAACCCGACAATAAGATTTTCTTCTGCTTTTCTTTATCTGGCTGACTTGTGTTTGTGTTATTAACTAGTTGGGATGTAATGAGGCTGGCTTTATTTTGTTTTCTATTCTAACTCTGTGGTTTGTCAAGAAGCCATGTACCTTTAAAAAACGGGTTTTGTCACTTCTTATAAAATCTGTTTGAATCTTAAGCAAATAGAACACAAAACAAGGTCCTGTGTCCCTGTTGTCTCCCACAACATCAAGAAAATAATTTGCAACCTCAAGTAACACTAACAAATAATCTTTCCCATAAGGGAAAAAAATGTGGACCCAGCCCTTCTGTAGTTAGTTTCCCAACTTAGATTTGTCTACTGGGGTCCAAGCCAGAAAGCTGGAGCCTATATAACAAGTCAAAACTGAGAATGGATGCTGCCATCCTGCTGGAGAGGGTTACCTAACATCTCCTGAGGCACTGACTGCTGATGGCCAGAAAAGAGAAACAGCATCTTGGACCACACTCTGAACTCGAGCTTATGTGACATTGACATATTTGTTCCTACGTGTTAAGAATGCTTAGTACAGCTTAGAGTCAAGCTCCAGAGAGGCTGCCGTTGTTGCTTTTGGATATGAAATCATTTTCTTCTTGAACCTCACATCATTTGGCTTCAAGGCCTGGATTAGCTGTCATAAATGATGCCAGAGTATCATTTTTTAATTTCTTTGACAACAGGAAAATATCCCCTCCAGGGGATGCTTAATTTCGTGCAAGTCACTTGGAGATGAATAGGTCTCCAGGCACTTGGCAGCTGTTGGCCAGATTCACCCCACCCAGGGGGGATGCAGGGTGATAGGAGATAACCTTAGGTCAGTAGTCCTTAAAAATTCCTTGGCCTAGGAAGCTGACCAAGGGAAGTGCCTGGCTTAAGGGGATGAGAGGAAAATGAACTGCACACTCACCCTTGGTTACAGAATATCAGTTTGGGCTTTTGCCAGAACCTCTTGTATTTCTTGAAATATAAAAAATTCTCCTAGAATTATATTAAAATGTATGAAGAAGTGCCAGAAGTCACTGATTTTTTTTTTTTTATTAACTATAAACCTTCCGCCCAGGCAGAATTTATTCTCAGGAACAGAGTCCAAACCCACGCAAAATCTTTATCTTTTGTTCAAACCCCACACTTGTTTTACCCTCAGCTAGTTTAGGCAGAAACTGATAGCTAATGCTTTTCATTAAGCCAGTCAAGAAAAATTGCTTACCAGGTTTTACTCCTTCATCAGCCTGACTAATTACACCCATTCACGGTTCCTTTCTTACAGACATTTCAAATTCCAACCCTCAAAGACACACACCACCCAGGAGACATCTGCTTCCTGACTCCCTGTCTCTTTTCTATATTACCCAGTGAAAAATACTCAGTGGCCCAGAAAACACCAGCTAAGCACAATCTAGAAGCAAGAAATTTGGTTTGAGTTGGTTAAGTGTCAGGACAGGAGAAGGTGCTGAACTCAAGGTAATGGGAGATTGTGGGTAAAAACACACAAAAGACTCTTCTCATTGAACACATGTAGGGAAAAGCATTTGGTATATATACTCTGGTGACAAGCCTCAGATACCTTTGTGGGGTGACAGAACAAAAAAATACAAGGCACATGTTATTAAGGCAAAGCTGATGTGAAACAGTTTGCGACATCAAGTTGGAGTAGGGTCTCCAGGGGTGGCAGGGGCAGTAGGTTAAGGTGGTAACAGCTAAGGCTGGACTTGAACACCAAGCCTAGGCAATTCTTGGGTGGCAATTACATTTCGCCAAACCATCAGAAGTCAGTCATTAAGGAAATTGGGGGCCAACCAGTTCCATAAGCTTGGGATGCAACTTTCTATGGATCCATGGTCGAAACTGAAATTTCACCTTTAAGGAAAAATATGGGAATACAACATCGACCTCATAAAGTGTTATACCCTTAACTTGCTGTGGAAATTACTTTGTATGGAACTGCTTCCACTGAGTCCACAGCAAAAACACCTGCAAAAGTACACAGTGTTGATCTAAAAAGCTGAAATCCCATTGCCCCATCTACAGTGTATTCTGAGTTCTTTGAGGATCTCATCTTTCTGGTTAATGAATCTGTTGGTAGAAACCTGATGGTAAAAGAAACCCCACAACATCTTTAAGATTGTTGTTGGAAAACCCTCTGGAATACTGGGTTTAAATGAACATCATGGGAAACAGCTCCTCCTGACACCTTTTTCTTCTCAAGTTGTGCAAGGTAACTCTGCTTATCTTTTCAGCTTAGGGTTTTTATGTGTGCTGGACATAATTTTTCTTAGGATTATTAACGGCAAAAAATAGAGGATAACTTCTACTACAAGTTCATTTAATGTCTTTGATTTATTACGGCACAAAAAATACCAGGTGTGGTTCACATTTAAATCGTGTCTTTAATATAAAGATCTAGGGCTGCTGAAATCATGAGTGTGCAGTAGCCATTCTTCAAGAAGCTGTTCAATAGCTGGAGATTATGTTTCAGGGCCTCGACCTTACTATTAAGAACTCGATTCCCTTTCAGTGATTTGTCATTTGAAACTCATTTCCAAGGAGTCATTGGAAAATAGGCCCTAGTCTTTTAGGTTTCCAATTAGTGAAGCCATATATAAAATGTTAAATACTTTTTGATAAATGAGGCTTAACTAGATCACAGATTTTGGACTTGAGTGGCTTGAAGGGGCCTAGGGACAATATCTACCGTAGAGTGTTATAAAGTACTAGTTAATCCAAGAGACACATTTCAGGCCAGTCAAGGCACTATCCGTTTCATATGTACTATCCAGTACATATCTTACACATTGTATATTTAGCTTTATGGCCTATTCTTTCAGTTTAACACTTCGAGAAAACACCTCAATTCTTTGAAAAACAAAATAACATTGCAGTTGTGAAATACCTTGTTTGCACTGAAATATATTAAGTAAAGGAAATATTTAAAAATCACCCTTACTGGCACTATACACAATATAATTAGTGTTAAGCATCTGTGATAAATCATGCTTAACAAATTGCTCAAGCATCAGAAGCATTATGAGAAGACCACAGTTTTACTAAACACTGAAAACTGCATTTTTCCCGGTGGTTATACTTGAAGATAATGAACTTCCCATGAGTGGTGGCAGAGATATAATAAATTCAGTTTTTCCCAAGACTAACGAATACCATGATATATTATGCCTATGGAGATCTGGCTTCCATCTAGACAAAATGAAAGACTTTGCTTGTGTTCAGTAAATATGCATAATTGAGAAAATATGAAGAACAGCTAATCATCAATAATGCATGAATGTCTATATCTCCAATCTTGTATTGCAAAAATACTCTACCTGAAAGTTGAACTTGGCTTTCTGGGTTTTGAGTTTCAGTTTTTAAAAGGATGAATGACACTGATGACACTGGAAGTCGCCCTAATCAGGCCCAAGCATTTACTAAATTGTCCTTAAATTTTTGCTTTCAATTGAGAGGCATGCCAGGGTTTTAATTTATAGGAGCAGGTTTTATTATACAAATAAGCAGACACTGTTTGGGGGACAAAATTGAAGCAGCTCTGATAGTTGTATTAATTTATTTGATTTAATTCTGGTTTATCTTACCCAATCTTATTTATGTCAAAGGAGGTTGAAGCAGAATTCATTATGCAGTGAAATGCAATTTGAACACTTTTTATTGGGACATGGTGATTCAATCATTTCTCTCCTGAAATCCCATTATCTCTTCTTACATTATTTTGTACAGATCAAAACACACAGAAGAAATTCCAAAAGAAGCTTAAGAATTTGTGGCAAGGGATGAAACTATATCCAAATAATTCCTTATACTATGAATACTATTATATACAATTAACATCTTGCATTATGATAGCATATTTTCTCTGAAGAAAATTAACTGAGGTACTGAACTTGGCCTTTTTAAGTAAAATCTTGAAGCAATTGTAGGTTCTAATCATTTTGATATAGAATGAGCAGAATCATTGAGCCTCATCTGACCCCATTTGGGCATTTCTGCATTTTGTTGATTATGTGAATTACAAAATTTACCAAATTACTACTGGAACTTTTCCTCTTCAAAGAGTAGAGTTTAGCAGTTTTGCCATCGTAGTAATTTTAAGAAGTGTTTGTGAAAAAATAAATAAGTAGAGATTCCTCTCATCTGCTATTCATTTACTTGTTTCATTGTGTCTGGAATATTGTTAGTACATAGGGAATCCACAGCTCATAAATGGATCTAGTTACCAAAGTCCATTTCTATGTTGAATGGACTTGCTCAGAAACAGGAGTCATTTTCTCATGGAGACATTGCACCTTTTCTCAGAATGACAAGACTATCCCTTGAATGCCTTTTAAACACCCATGTTACTCTACCCTCAAATTACATTTCCTGTGTCCTCACCCAGTGAAATATTTCCACATTCAGAGAACTATAAGGGCTCCGAGCATACCAGAGAGGGTGGCCAAAAGTCAGTAAGGGAGGGAAGCCAGGAAAAACTGAGCAGCAACAGAGGCACAAGCCTTGTCCCTAGGGCACTTGCTGCCTCATGTCACCTAACTTCATGGTCTTCCAGAAGAGAACCTTATACAGTGGGTCTGGCCTGGAATGATGATCCCCAAACTCTTAACAAGAACCAGAATTATCTGGAGGCGTCTTAACAACACAGATTCTCTGACCTCACCCCTGGCGATTCGACTTTGATAGATATGGGTTGAGATGCAGGGATTTAATTCTTAGAAAGCATTGCCAGTTATTATCACACACACACAGAAACACAGGGACTACACAGCAAGGATCACAAGCCCAAAAGCTTTTGTTTGCTAATGACTACAGGAGTCCAATGGCTAGGTAGCAGGTGCAGGGGTAAGGGTAAAATGGTACAGGTCTCCTCCAAGAGTGGTATTCCATGACTTTGCTGGGTATTTGAGAAGAAAGAAACTGAGCAAAGCCTCAAACAAAACAAGGCCACCAGGTGACTCTACCATCACCTCCCAAAGCCATGTGGCTACCATTAGGTATCTCCCCATCAAAGATAAGGCCTTGGGACCCTGGTCTTCACCATTTTCAACTATGCTCTACTGTGTTGTCACAGGCAGCTGAGAATGCAAGCAGCGCTGTCTGAGGATGTAAACTATGGACAAATGAGAAAGGTGCAGATATACCATCTCATCAATTAAATTAGCTCAATTTTTAATGTGAACTGCCTCATGTCTCTTGCAGGACAGTGTGTGTATGTTGTGGGCAGCATGGAGGGAGACTTGGCTGAATGGCTAGACAGAAGCAGAGAGATGGACACCAATAGAGTATGTGCTTCAGAAAACAGCCCGGGTTCAGATCTTAGCTCTCCTATTAGCTGCATGCCCTTGGGCATGTTACTTAAATTTTCTGTGCTTTATTCTCTTCACCTGTGTGACTAAAATAACAATAATACCTATTACATGGGGCTATTTTGTCTATTGAATGAGATAAATATATGCAAAACACATTGTAGAATGGCTGGCATGTATTAACTGCATGATAAATGTCCACTCAAAACATTCTTAGTGTCCCAGAAAGGAGCCATCTGATGCACCTAAAGGGGTGACCCTGAGCTTTTCCTGCCCCTTACCCAGACATGCCTGATTTTTGACAACAGGTCTCCAGTCACCTTCCAAAGCAGCCCCTTGGTACCTGAACTTCAAGTCTTCCCAGTGGCCACTGCTTTTAGACCTGAGGGTATACTCTGTTCTAGTTTTTCCAGAACTGCCCTTCCTTCAACCTCACATCTCTGCTTTTCTTGGTCTCTGTAAAGAAGCCACTATATATCTCTCTTGTCACCCTGGGAACTTCAACATTAGGCCTCATGAGAAATCACTCTGTCATACTACAAACCATAAAGTTCTGGCATACCCAAAACCCAATTTGGAAAACCAGACAGGAGAAATTACAAAGTATAAATGATTTTGGAGGTAGAAGACAAAGAACAATAAAAAAGCTTTAAACCCAAAAGTGAACAAACATGACCATAGTGGTAGATAACATGAAATGCAAACTGAAAGGTTGCCTAACTTCTGCTCCTAACAGAATCAGAAGGGAATTTAACTTATTAGCCATGCCTGATGCTCAGCAAAGCAAAGATGTATTTTTATCCCAAAGCTACAGTAAGATTATAAGTACAGTAAATACAATTTTCTATTCATTGGTTCATTCAGTTATTTACCACATGTTTATTACACAACTACAATGCCCTGGGCACTGTTCAAAGAGCCGGATATGCCAAAGCACTTGTTTGCCTATTGCACAATCCATACTTAGGAACTTACAAAATTGTCAGTAAGTATTTCCATCTGCAATTTTCAATATCATTCAGTGACTATTGCCGCTGAATTCCCGGGTAAGACATGACTTCCTGATTACACACATTCATTTTCTGACAGACATTTGATTATATGTGCTGAGCCTAACTTAAACTTTCATCCACATCCCCTCTACCCCACCCCAACCTGGAGTTTCACTGTTAAATGTTCCAGATAGTCTTTTTAGTTAGAGATTTGTTTTATTTCATTTCATTGGGAAATTTTTCCATTTTGGTAAATGTACCTAAGTCGGTGCAAAAATACACACAAACCCCATTCCAGAGGTAGCAAAAGACCTCATCAAATTCTCTCTTTAGAAATATTTAAACCTCTTTCTCTGAAATCTGTAAGACACTCTTGGGCTGCAACTCCCTACGTCCCAAAAGGCTGTCCAAGATCTACAGCTCTGTGTGGATATAGGCATGAGGTCTGGGGGCCTAGAAATCTCTAATAAATTATATTTTGATTGTATCATTATTTGTCATGATGGACTTTAAGCTCCAATTGAATAATTCATACTCTGGTCTTTTTTAAGTTATCAAGATAATTAAGAGAATAAACATTGGGTCTGAAAAGAATGTATTCATTTGCCTAACCTCAGCATGCTAATTCATCTGCACTCATCAAGCCCAGTGAAGACTTGTTGTGTGACGTTTTGGGGGAACACATGTTACTCTACTTACTAAAAGACTAATATGAGACACTGGTCACATACAAATCTGTGTAAGTTTATGCACCTGGGACAAAGCAGGTGCTTAAAAATATCAGCTCCTTGATGTCCCTTGACCTTATTATGAAGCTCCTGATGGGTGGAAAGAAATGCCCATGGAAGAAATGCCATATATCCATGTTAACTACTGTTTTTATGACTCCCTAAAGGCTAAATATTTACAAGAATTTTGATCCGTTTCCACTAGGCAGTTTGGAAACATGGATCTTTGTGTGAAAAATGAAAGATTCATAGAGGGTAAGGCAGAAAAGTGACTTGTGTATCCCAAGATGCCCACAGTTGGCTTGCAGAATGGTTGGCGAGAAGACACTGTTCGCCCCTGTGTCCCCTTGGCCTCCCTGGGACAGGGCGGCCCAGGCGAGTGCTGAGGTGCCCCAAACCTCACAGCATCACAGAAGGAAACTCAGTGAAGGTGTGCGCCTGGGTTTGCTCCTCATACACTTGGCACTCTTTGAGTTCTGTCTTTGGAAAAATGGGCTTCAATTTCACCTAGGAAATGTGATGTGCTCATCTCAGAGGAGTGAAGGCACTCAAGAAAGAGACATCGATGGTATCGGCTGCTTTTCCTGGGAGTTTCTGAGGTCAACCAAAAAAGGCAAACTTTTCAGAGCAGGTTTGTCGGGGTAGGGAAGTGGCATTTTACATTATTTAAATTAGCAAAGCAATAAAAATAAGGGTTGATTACTCATGATTATGTAGTATTTCTGGTGATGACTCTATTGAGAAAACCTCACTATCATCCTAGAGGACCCTGGGTCAGCCCTTACCTTAGAGACCAGCTTGGCGTCAGCCGACTCCTGGCTCCAGTGTCAACTGGCATTTCCTGGCCTTTATGCATGACGGTTAATATGCCCAGCACCCTGATAAACCCATAGGAAAGGTCTATCCCAACACCACAATTTCTCTTGCAGAGTTAGAAAATTGCTAGATGTTAGTTTGGAAAAGGTCAAGAGGAACAGTAAACTTGAAAGAGCCTCAGACTCCAGAGAGGCCGATCGGGCCTGAATAGAAGCCCTCCCACTTACTGGGGGTGTAATTTGGGCTCATTATTTTTCCTCCCCACCTCTCTGAGCCTCAACTATAAAGCAGATAATAATATCTGTCCTACAACGTTGATAAAGATATTTTTTAATTTTTAATATGAAAATGCAACTCATAGGGCATAGCACAGAAAAGGCATTAGATATTGGCTGTTCAAACATAATAAAGAATGCAGACTTTACAAAAGATGCTCAGGACCAGGCTAAGTGAAAATAGAATATTTGAAATCTCAAATACTGTATCTTTAATGTAGCAGATACATTACCAAAATTCCAAATGTGGGGAGATAAAGTAAGATGCAATGCATTTGTTAAAAAGAATTTCACATATCTTTCAAACTTGTATCCAATTTTTTTCTTGAATTTGCTAAAAGGGTCCATTGATCCTCCCATCCCTTTTACCTTTATAAAATTTTTTTGTTTTGTTTTTTTTTGGCGGCCTTGGTCATTTCCTCACTTTGGAGTCACATACAAAAAAACAAAAACAAAACATGCAGTAAGAAATGAGGGTGCATGTCTCTGCAGATATTTCAGCCGACAGCACAGGATGGTTAATGCTGGCAAGGCTGAAGCTGGCTAAGCAAAAGGCAGTCAGAGGAATGTATCTCCAGAGGCAGATGGGGTAAGTGTGAGGAAGGACAATTAGGTCAGGATTGAAAGCAGGCAGAGAAGGCTGAAAGCTAATCGGTCCGGCAGCTAATGTATACAAAACTAAGCTTTGCAACAGCCAAGGTTTACACAAGACCCAGGTCAGAAGGAGTCTGCTTTCAGGGCTGGGCTAGGGTGAGCAGAGTGATTATCTTTTTGCACACAAAATTGAAGGGAACATCAAAAATTCAGTAATTGAGGTGAATAATATTTTAACAGGATATTTTTGAAACTAAAAAGTAATGCAAACATCTATGATGAAAAAAACATCAGAATTTAAATAAAGACAGAAGCTGACCTAAACTTGCAAGACTTGGCTAAACTGATCCCAGTCCTCTTAGATGCTGTTTTTATTTAAAATTTTGATATTCTCCTGACAGATTTTTTGTTTTATTGCAATAACATTTTTCCCTTAAAATATTGCATTAAGACATTATTGATCTTGGTTTCTGAGATTGTTGGTGCCCCTTTAAATTCTATATCCTAAGTCAGGGCCTCATTTTCCACCCCAATCCTGGCTCTGAGTGGGGGCAGAGAGTACTGTGTGAAAGCCGAGAGGGTGTCCTTGGGAGCTAAGTGGGAACAAATGAGGACAACTTCTAGAGGTCAGTTTATAATGCTTTTAGGAATCCCAACACTGAATTATATTCCCAAGTCTATGTAAGAATAATTATTGTAGGTGACAAAAGTAAGCAACAGAGACCACAGTTCTGACATTCTTGTCTTTATTGGTGTGTGTTTGACTCTGAATGATCAGCTACATCACAAATTCCAGTACAACAGATCTCATTTCCAAGTACATGTCTATATAATAAAGAATTTCAAGCCCCATTAATCACTCATACATATGTGTGTGAACAAGCCCTAGAATTTCTGAACATAGTAAAAGAATGCAAGTCATATTCTAGGCCTCTCTTGCAAATACGAGAGAGGGAAAGAAAGTGAAGCAGCGTATAGCCATCGACAAAGAATCCCCCCAGCCCCCAGGTCATCCTTACAGATCATGGGCGAATCTGCTGAAACCAGCAGGAAAGCTGGTGCCCAGCTGTGAGAGGCTCATTGCCCATGGTGGGGAAGTAGGAGACCTCAGAGAAGGGTCACTGTACGACCCGGGCTTGGGGCCCATTGGCAGGAGGGTCTCCTTGAGGAGCATGATCCACATCCACCCACACAGGTCCCCTCTTTCCAAAAGTGGGCATACGAAAGCATGGGGACTACATGAATTAATCCACCCCAACTACCCTCTTCCCCATAGCTCTGCCCACACATGGAAGCTTGGTCCTCAGTAACTCAGATCTCTTCAAAAAGACCATTGTGGTGTATCAGTTCTTAGACCCAAATCTGGCTAAGGTTCACTTCAATCAAAAAACCTCAGGGTGCAATGTGTAGGAAACAGCAGAGAGTTTACACAAGCCCACAGGAGAAGCATGATTTCCGAAGTGAGTGACAATCTTACTCCCTTTGGTCCTGGGCGGTCAGTCCCCTGCCTAAAGCCCAGGGGCTCAGGAATGTAAGAGAACCAGCCCTCACCGGTATCTTCTAATAAAATGAGTGCCTTCCACTTCCAAAACCAATGCTGGTGAAAGTCGAGGTAGGGTGTAAGGAAAACTAAATCCTTATATGTAAACAGAGGAATTTTATGATCGACTCAAAACAAAAGCTCTTAAGAGGCAAACACCCAAAAAGTGACAGCACAGGGAAAGAAATAGCCCTAAGTAAGGCTCAAGTGGTGATACAGATCTGTGATGCCTTCTGGAGTATCAGGAAGTGGCTGATGGAACTAGGAACTAGGAAGGAATGGGACTATTTCAGATCTTGCAGAGAGGAAAGGAGGGAGAATGGCAGAATGAGATTGGCAAAGGAATTTATATTTATGGCTCAGAAGTAAAGCCAGGATAGAGGCAACATGAGACTAGGTAGACCAGCTGTATAGGGTGCTCTGTAAGTAGGAGGTAAGAATATGAGTTCTGTCTCTGGGTAACCAGCTAATTTCTCTGTTCTTTGGCAAGAGATTGAAGATTGACTTAATTGCAAAAAGTTAACTCTTTTCAGGAGCAAGGGTGGGGATGAGTATTGAGCATGAGAGTATAAGTAGATTTGAAAATCCATCATCCTTGCAAGAAATCAACCCAGGTGGCTACTCAGTGGTGCCATCTCTGCTTATTTCAACAAGCAGACATATCATGTAATCTTCACTAGTAAAGATATTTTCTCTAACATAGAGACTAGCTCTTTGGGAATAATTAGATAATGTAGGATTTTATCCTGTCTGCTCTATATCAACCATTTATTGGAACACTGGGAATATGGCACTCAGTCTAAATGCCATCATTATCTAATAATGAACTTGGATTCCACTATAATACACCCAGAAGGTCAATGGCATGGCTAAATAAATGTGCTAAACAACAGCAACAGAATAAAAAGAATATTGATGTCTACCCATATTCATAACATATATAGTAACTGATAAGAATAATATAGACACTAGGCATTAGATTACTGTTTTCTTTCTAGAAGTCTATCCTCCTCTCTTTGGTTCAAAATCACACAAATCTAATCTCATAGATCATAGGAATCTATCTGTTCTGAACTCATTTTTAGAATCTGTCAACCCTAATATTACTGTGCAAAATACCAACACTAACATATTTTTTATATATCATACTATTGATGGAGGTCCTAGTCTAGGCCTAGATGTCTGAGACATCAGAAGAGGAAGTCTTTCATGATGGAAGTCTGGAAAGTGTGGGACAGCCAACTTCATCAAGTTTGTTGGGCATGGCTGAATGACTAAAGGGAGATTCCCATTCAGCAGAGGTCCTTGCACAGCCCAGGGATCCTGGATGGAGGCAGCCCTAAATAGTGGAAAACATATCAGATGTAAGCAGTCTGGTCCTTTAAGATCCAGCACACTCAGCAACCTGAAGGGAGCTAGCTGGCGAGGGTGGAGAACTGGAAGACAGAAAGTCATCTACTGCTTCAGGTGAGTAATAAACTACATTTGGGGCCATCAAGAGTGTTGCCCCGAACCAGAGCTCTCAGCCTGCCTTGTCAGAACAAGGAGACTCTTACTTATTGAGTCTTCTGGGCTCCCAATGCAGATCACATCTCCCCTATGATGCTCACCATGGGAGAGAAGAGCTCCTCTGGATTAGGATCCCTCTAGCCCAGAGCTGATGTGGCTGGCCATGTTTGACACCCCTGCTGTCTTACCCCTGTGCACCACCAAACAAATCTGAAATCTGAAACTGGCAGTAACTCACCCAGCATGCTTCCTACCCAGTCCACCCAGCCCAGTCAAGATAAATCATACTATAGGAATATGAACAAAGCCCAGCACAAATAGAGGCAAAAGGACAAAAACAGTTAGACTTTATATCACAGGAGAGTAAGAAGACATTCACAAGACTAAAAAGTCACATATATTCAAATGATATTATCAGTGGTTGACTCTAACTTGGAATTACAAGTGTTTTTATTTCATTTTTGCTTCTTGTGTTTTTCAAATTCCTTTTTACAACCTATATTATTTATTTTCACTTTGAACTATCTCATTTTAGGACACTGGAAGGCATTTTGGGCAGTTATGACTTAATTCTGTCTTACTCAGAAACCACCAGGCCTAAATCAACCAGGGTGACCAACCCCCTGCAGTTTGCCTAGGACTGTCTTGGTTTTCAATCTCAAAGTTTTGTATCCTAGGACCCTGCTCAGTCCTGGTGGTCACTGTAATACTGACATTCCCTTTTCCTTTAGGCCACAAATACTGCCTTCTGATTTTCTCCTCCCTCAGAGAGGTCAAGTATTCAGAAACACACAGCATTCGCAGCAAAGGGTCCAGCTGAGGGAGGGCAGCATGAATCTGGGAATCCCACCTAGCGGCTAAGCCTGAACAAGATTGCCTTTGTACTTGGCTGTCGGGTTGAGTAGTAAGAAGCAGTTCTCTTGCTAATTCTTTTCTGTCCATGAAATGGAGCAAATTCATCTTACCTGCCTTTCACAAGAAGTGACAACCACCAAGAGAAGGACCTCTCAAACAAAGGACCACAACATCAATGAGCACAAAGGGCACCAGGCCTGCCCCTTACCTGGAGAGCTGGCATGATAACTAATCTAAGAAGGCTGACCATGGTGGGTTACTCTCAAGCTGGCAGAATTGGCAAAGACAGAGAAAGCCTGCACTTCACAAGGAGAAAACCTGCTCTCTGTTACAATAGCTGCCATAAAGCTTTGAGTGTCATATCTGAGAAAATTCCCATCCTACCATCCCTACTTAACTGTAGGGAGCTCTCAATCGCTCAAAGCATCTGGACCTTCTCTACAACATAGGAGGAACATAGGTGGCTCCTCTGCATTTGTGTTGCTGAGCTGGTCCTAGTCTGCAATCTGCTGGCACATGCAAGGGTGACCAAGTGGAAATGAAAATGGGGGTGCAGCTTGACTAGGTTCATCCTGCCTGTACCCACACTGCAGTCGGGCTGGGCCTTGGGAAATGCTCAGAATGAATGTATTAGGATCCTGCATCTGCTCACATGCTTCTAGCACATCACTGATGATTTGGTGAAATTGGACTGAAATGTCTGTGTGGGGGATGCATAATTCCATCTTGGTTGGCCAATGATGAGGAAGCAGAGACAGTTCTCAGAATATCACTGAGTGTCTCCCCAAACTAATTCATAATCATTTTTCCTTTTTTGGCTGTTAAATGTAGGATTGGAGTGGTTTCTCTAGGAGGTCTAGGTATCCTGTATTTGGGTGGTGTTTCTGTTTTGATGAAGTAATATCACCCAGTGGTCCAATGCTTATAAAATGATGGCTCTTATTTTACTCATTTGTAAATGTGTTTGAAACTGGTTTGCTAACAATCATTCATTTCAGTGGCTTACATTTCACATGTAATTATGCAGCATGTATTCATTTCATGGGGACTCAGGTTGCTTTTTGAAGCATTGAAGCATTATTTGAGAGCTTCTTACCATCTCCTCTGGAGCTTAGAAGAGACCATAATATCAAGCTGTCATAGCTAGCAATGGGGGACTATGGCACCAAGAGGGAGAAACAGTGGGACCTACAGAATTCCAGCAACGTGCCATGAAGACCCCATGGGATAGCTTGTCAACCAGTGTGCCATAAATGAAGCAGTTTCTAAGGATCCTAAAATAACTGCATTCTCTCTGTCCTAACCTTCATGCTGAATGAAATGGACTTAGCTTATTTTTAAAGTACAGGCCATAGCCTTCAGAGGGACATAAACAGTTCCCAAAGCAGCTATTATTTGGCCAATTACATGCTTAGAAGAAAATATACTTTTGCAAGACAAAATTAATAGGCAAAGGAGAGAAATATTGCTAAAGCAATTGTTTCTAGTCATTTGTAAATCATGTCCCTGGACCATCAAAATGGACCATAGGCAGAGGCTGAACTAAAGTTTGAAGATAAACTCGGGTAACTCTCAGGGCCCTCATCTTTTGATCTAATGAGCTCCCAGGGTCCTGAATGCAATTCAAAATGTTTGTTCATGTGTTCAAAGTAACATTGCAAGTATGTTCAAAACCCCCTGCTGTTCTGTGAAAAATACCTCCTCTGTTCCTCCCCTTGTTGGCAACACAATGAGTGGTGTGGTATGGCAGTTAAGGGAAACAGAAGGGATGCCCCAGTGATCTTTTCAACTATAGTTAAAATGTCTCCCCTCTTCATTACATATAGCTGGTCTATGAATCTGTGCTTATCTACCTAATTGCCTAATAAGCATGTAACCAGTGGGAAAACACACACGTGTGAACTCTAACAGCAGGGGAGGTATGGCACACTCTGCAGGAAGTCAGTAAATATCCAGGTCGCTGGAAATGGAATCAAAGTGGAAAACACATCAGAATTCTTGATCTGCATCTGCCCCAGGGAGTTACTAGCCCTAGGTAAACACAGAAGGCATGCGCTGCAAGGACAAACACCTGAAGCTCATACTGAGCAACAAGTCCAATTTAATTTAGGCCCTACGCCTAAGACCCGAGTGAATTTACAAGGCTGCTCTAGGAAAGAGGCAAGAGATAACAATACATCTGTAACATCTGCAGGGGAGGCTATAACGTATTCCCACCCTTCAAGAGAACCCAAGATTGATGATTCGGGGATTTTGCTGGTTAGTGTTTCTGTCTTTCTGTCTTTCTTTTTTTTCAGCTGAAAAGGTGTGTTTCCATTGTACCCTGTCAAAAAATGTTCGCAGCAGTCAAGGCAAGGATAGCAGCACAGCTGCCCTTGAGCCGAATTTGTAAATCCTAATGGGAAACCACCCCGTGCTGTCTCAGATGACGTGGTTTTCAGGCACGCTACACAGACTAGATGAATTAAAGACCACCTCCAGACTTGATGTTGCTGAGCTCCTCAGCTCCATCTTGCCATGCTGATTGATCGAGGAGATGGGTCTATAGTTAAAGTGGCACTGCACTTTAGGGCTTAGTCATAGAGCACTCTGCTTTCTCTTTGGAAGGCAACTTCTTGCTTGGCTAGGTTATGGAAGCTAAGGAGTGACGTCAAGATGTTGTCTGGCCAGAATTTGCAGATAACCATAGAACTCTTCTCCTCCATCAGGCATGGATTTAGCCTCCTTTAGTTCCTGCAGTGACACAGGAGCCTCCAAATACCAAATTATTATCAGGCGGTCTTGGGGGAACCTCTGGGCCCTGCAATAAAGTAGACAGACTTGCTATTGGAAAGTGCTTGGGAGTAATTCAGCCCTGCTCAGATTGCTCTAAAGTCCTGCAAACCATCTCTGGGCTTTGTAAATGAAAACCTCACATAGCTCCTGAGAGTGAAAAGGTACTTTGGGGGACATAATTGGTCATCATCCTTCACTTAAATGATCTTAATCATCATTTACAGGAATCTGTTTTGATTATTTTGTTTTTAAAGCAAAGCTATCCAAGTATGGAGGCTGTGTCATTTTGGACAAGCCACTTTTGAGCACTGTCTGTAAAATAAGATGTTTGTATTAATTGATTTTTAAGGTCTAACTCAGGGGTCACAAACAGGTGGTGGACTACAGACCAAATATAACTCGTTCTGATATAATTTATTGATCCCACCCAGTGTTTTATATCTTGGAGAATTCACATAATTAATAAATGCCTGTGCTTGCTGGAAAAATGTGACTATTTGGTAATACAAGGCCCATGTTCCAGCATGCCCTTCACAACGTCATATCATTGTTCTGATCCAGCTTCCTTCTCATGCTGACCTGGCTGACTCTGTAGGTAGTTGGGGTTTCGGACCCTTGCTCTAAGCTACCTTATCACAGTGCATTGTGATTACATGATGAGAACTTTAATGACTGGCCTCCCCAACAGGACTCTCCGAGGGCAAGGAAGATGCCATCATTACAACCAAATCTTTAGTTCCTGTCATGGTAGAACTATCGTAGGCAGTCAGTAAATACCTAATGAAATGAAGTTCACTTTCTATATTAGATTCTTAAAATTCAGTGAAATAGACTGGGGCTACTCTTTGTAAGGTCGCACGTATATTTGAAAGCCAACAGCTTTGAACAGCAAGTAGATATAAGGAGAATTAATATGTTCTTTTGTGGTCCAAGCCTCTAATGGGTCCAGAAATTAGTACTGTACTGTCCATAGGATATTTTACTTTAAGCATATGGGGAAATATTATATACTATACTTTTCTGAGATCATTATGTATTTGTTTTTTAGCTGTAATCTACCCAACTTCTTGGCAAAACCTTTCTTTAGAGGTTCTTTAGTGGTTAGTTTATAAAAATATTCAATGGGACTCACTTAATTGAAAGCTAAGCTCCCAAAATTTCAGTCAGCCTATACCAACAGAGTCTTCTACATATCATGTCTTTATACTTGAAGTCTTTCAATTTCTGGATGATTACAATTAGGATGTTCAAAGAAAGGATTTCTTGTTAAAAGTTTATTTCTGTTAAGTCTGTTGCCTAAATGTGTTTAAATTGGCTACATATTGATAAAAACAAGTCTAACAAATAAACTACTATGTAGGCAAGTTTAGTAGGGATAGTGCCAGTGAAGTGACTATGAGTCTTCTTTACTTGTTACAAGTCTGTTAATAATTAATACTTCAGTAATACATAGCCACATCTGGTTGGCATCTGGCCAGCATCGAAGTACATCATATTCCATGCTATGAAAGACTAGTTCAGCAGATACAATTCCTTCTCTCCAGGAGCTTACAATCTAACCTAAACAAGGCTACAGAAACACACACAAGAGTGATCACACTCAGGATGAAACAAGAAACGACAGATACAGTGAAGATAAAGGAAAAAATTGTAAGGTAGAGAATGACACTTAAGAAAGGGGGAAGAGAAGGAGAGAAGTAAATTGCTAAATTGCTTCTTCATTCCCATTTCTCTGGGAAAGGATTCTTGGAAGGTGTATGATTTTAAGTATTCTTAAGATCATGTAAGAGCCCAGGCTTGATGCCTGGAAGAAAGAAAATTTCCTTTGGTATAAGTTGCTGAGTAACTGAGAATGTGGAGCCTGGTAAGGATGGCTGGGGGAAGGGTCCAACAAGACTTATAAGGAAGGTAGGACCCAATGGATAATTGACGGTCTGGATCCCACTGGCAGAGAACAAAAGCTGAGGGGAGGCTTCAGGGCTCCTCAGCTCTCCTCCAATTCCCCTCAGTGGTGGTGGCATAAAAGAAGTAGCTGAGCCATAAAATCAAGATTCCTCCAAAATAACCAAAATATCTAATTAAAAACCTTTGAAAAAATCTTCATGGACTCTAGACTAAGGAAACCACCTTTGGAAACATTCTTGTGGGATTTCTAAGGAAGGAAGCACAACCAGATAGAACCACAGGCTCAGCATCCATCTAGACCACTTTCTTCTATAGGCTGTCCTCTGGTTTTTATCATTTTTGGTTTGCTTTCTTGCTCATTGTTCATCTTCTCTTATTGCACTTGTTGGACTGACGCAATCTACTTGATTATTCAGTTTTATCCTTCCTCTATGGACAAAGTAGAGCAAACTTTTGAGGACAGGTTGATTTGACGTCAACCTCAATTATAATACAGCCCCAGGCTAGCTGAACTATCCTGTACAGCCTAGTACTAGTGGTGACAGGAATGTTGAAGTACTCTGTTCTCAGGGAGAGCAATCAAAATGATGACTGGTTCTCCCATGACCAGTTCTCCCATTGTAATATCCTGCTTTGCCTTATTCAATATTTGACTGTTATGCATCAGGGTATTTCAAGGACCTTTGGAGAATGCTTATTTCAATAAAGAATGCACATTTTAAGCAAAGCCTCCACATATCTTGTTCACACCATAATGACAATTAGTAATACCTTGATTTCAAACAGTAACTTTTTATTTCAAGGAGCTCAATATTTTTTATATATGCTATTTTACTTATCTTGTCATATTACATATTCAACTGAAATCTATGGTGGGGTCCAGTCTCATACAATCCAAGCTTATAATACTGTTCTTCCTAATGTTTAAATTCAAATTAAATATTAAACGTACCTTGGGATAAATTTGAATCAACAGGAGGAAATTTCAGGCATTTCTTTATATATGAAAAGAAGCTCATTGATAATTTCCTTTATCCCATGAGAGTTATCAGTGTAAAATCAGAGCCCAAAGCCTAATCTTGTAATAGATCTACCTTACTTCTTTGGCAAAGCAGGAGAACAGTATTTAAGATGGGATAAGAACATCCGAAATAGAATAAGCCTATTCATCAATATCAGGTGAACCCCTCACCTGGGCCACCTGATGTTCTAGCCTTCACAGCTACTTATTCATGTGTGAGGGCAGGCCTGAAGTTCCAATGGCATAAACGTGTTGGTCCACTGTGATTTTATTTTTTGTTGTCCTTGAGGCTGCGCTTCATTTTTCTTTTTTTAAAAATTTGGACAGTGGCTCCAAAGATTGGGTTTGAGTCTCTGAGAAAAATCCCAAGCTTCCCAACAAAGGTTGATAGGTTAATTTGGTTCTGAGAAACATATCAGTGTTATTAACATTTACATCATCTGTTGTGACGTTCTTTGCTCTTGTGACATCCCAAGTCTCGTGTTGGGAACTGGTACTGAACAAAGAATGCAGAACTATCCGGAGTTAACCACCTGTGTGCAGTACAGCCCTTTCCTGACTACCTATGGTATGTATTTCAATGACTTTTAATAAACCAAATTTAAATCCCACCAAATGCCTGTCTTCTGTAACTGATGTATGTGCATTTCTAATGATATTTCTGGTTTCTGTCTCCATCTTTTTCAAGATAAGCATGCCTTGATTTCTACTTCAAGTTGACAAATGGTTTTGGAAAATGTATCCCAAGAGAAATCAGCATCTGCACACAGAGTTCCAACCCCAGCAGGAGACACACCCAGAGAATTCCATAAGTAACAAACTAAAGGAACTATCCCTTGGGCCCAAAGCCCAAAGAATCCTCAGACATTTCACTGCCCCTCCCTTCAGTCATCCTTGTCAGGCACTCTGATAAACATGCTGGTTGATACAGCTATGCAGCAAATGGGCCAATAAGTATAAACAGCTGTACTTACATGTGTCTGGCTTGAGCTGACTGTTGGTGATGCCAAAGTACTGGGGATTTTCAATGACAGGGATCTTGGTCATTCCAATAATGACGGCATCGGGGCCCCCCTCTGAAGACGATGGGGTGTTACTCCCATTGGAGATGTGGTGGAGTGGGCTGGCAGAGTCATCATCATTGCTAATAACTGAAGCTGGGCCTGGAGTTGAAAAAAATACATATTCTCTTGTAATTTCTATATGTGCTTGTTGAGCTATAATTCACATACATAAATTTCACTTGTTTAAAGTATACAATTGGTGTATTCAGAGAACTGTGCAACCATTATTACAAAAGCATTTTAGGAGATTTTCTCCATTGAGATTAGCAGTCACTCCCCATGCTCCCTACTCCCAGGCCTAGGCATCCATAAACTTACCTTTTGTCTCTATGTATTCACCTCTTTTCAACATTTCATGTAAATGAAATCATATGATGGAACAGATGCCTTTCACTTAGCATAATGTTTATAAGGTAGCATGTGTCATTACTTTATTCTTTTTTATTGCCAAATCATATTCCATTGTATGGATATGCTACATTTTGTAAATATATTCATCAATTTGATGGACATTTGGGCTGCTTCAGTTTTTTGATTATTATGAATAATGCTTCTATGAGCCTTCTTGTTCAAGTGTTTGTGTGGACATATATTTTCATTTCTTTTGGGTGAAATTGCTGGGTCCTCTGGTAGCTCAATGTTTAACATTTTGAGGAACTGCCAAACTGTTTTCCAAAGTGGCTGCACCATTTTATATTCCCACCAGCACTGTGAGGGTTCCAATTTCTTTACTTCCTTGTCCTGTAATTACATATGCAGCTTTCCACTCTGTTTTCTGAACATCTTTAGAACACCCTCTCATGGAAAGTCCCAGCATGAATCTAGGCTTCCTCTTTCACAGTGTCCTGAAAGATGTACTGAGAGTTCAAAGATCTGAGTTATTTTCTCCACTCTATGGACAAGTCACTTACCTTCTTTGTACCTCTACATTCACTTACATTGGTAAAATGTGCAAAATGATATCTGGTTGGTTATTTTATGAGCCTGGAATGAGACTACTATATGAAAATGCATTATAAATTTAAATGTGCTTCATGAATATGAATTATTACTAGCTACTACTAAATGAGCTTACAAGACGTGGACTAGAATTACACTGGACTGTCCTATTACTCTTTCCTCTTTCTGTATATTTTTTACAGCAGCTGCTCCAGTTCTGCCTACAAAATACTTTCACAACAGTAATGGATCGATCCCATGGCAAAGTCTGTCTTGCCTTTAGCCATTATATTATTTGTGGAGTCATTCCCTGTATGTCTTTATCCTAAAGCCACAACCATAGCATTTTCCTAGTTCAGAATTTCAGAAGGTATATGCTCATAAATATGGTCTACTGTGTCTTGTCTAAACAATTTATCCCATTGACCACTGAGCCCATACGGTTTGCCAACAAAACCTGACTCACAAAGATAATGGTCTATATGAAAGCTTCAAAGCAATTAAGAACTCGGTGGTTCATGATAGATACTCCTTCCATGAGAAGTAGACAAAGTGCCCTACACAGAGCTTACACAGTGTAAGATACAGTGTACAGAATGGGGACAGGGTCCATTCAGTGTACAGAATGGGGACAGGGTCCATGGAAGCTGACCACTGACCACAGCTACTGGCAGAAGCCAAGAGGAATACAGGAAGGGAAGGATAAGGAGGAAAGACAAAGGGGAGGTAGTGAGAAGACCTACTAGATGCATGCTAGAGAAAGAAAAGTCTGAATCGCTACTTCCTGAGCAAGGGGATGTTTTCATCCAAAGCCCCAGGATGCATGTTTCAATGCTGCCTTCCATTTTCTAACTCTTCACTCCCACTTAACTATGTCAGTGAGAAGCATGCAATTCTAAAAACAAAAGTTACTGCGCCATGCATTTCTGAATCCCCTGTGAAATAAAATGGGAATCCATCCCCCAACCTCCAAGATCCAGTTTCCCCCTCATATAGGAATTATCAGTCTGTAGTGATAACAATTGGACATTCCCTAGCTAGCTGAATCTTAAACAAACTATGCAAGAGGCAGCCAACTGCTATTATAGGTAATTTTTAAAGCATCCTCTCAAGGGGATGTGCATTTAAGTTGCCTTTAATGATACACTCTGGCTTAATTCTGCAAACAAGTCCTCACACAGCCAGTTTAGAAGCTGCAGAACACTTAAAGCAAAGGAAAGCCAGTTGTGCTCATCTTATGCCCAGCTCACCAGTGTTAGTGAAGAGTGGAAATTCTGCCAAGATAAACTATAAAGACAAGTTCTTTCTAATATCCTTAACCATCCCTGTTTCATGATCTACTTCCTGACAGACCTGAGAGCTGGAACCTAGAGATGGAAAATGGAAGTGTGCAATGCTAAGGTTTCTGCTTCTTGCCAGTAACATCTTCCGGCTGCTGGCTCCCTCCCTGTGTTCCCAGCGCAGCTGTTCCCTTCTTGGCGGTCACCAAAGCATGCTACCCACCCTGAGTTCCCTGAGGAGATGCAATCAAGGCCACACATTTCTCAACAGCTTCCAGGCTGCACGTTTATCCCCAGAAATGCAGTGCAGTCATGTTCACATACTCAGTGATATTTTCTTCTAGAGCCCCTGCAACAGTTGGAAACACACTGACCCGTTGCTTCCTGCTCTAATTCTCCTTTGACCCAAGTCAGGCTATCAACATTCCCGTAGCACTTCATCATCTCGGAGGAAGTTGATACCTAGAAGACAATGTTTTGATCCCTCCAGGAATTTAGGCTTTGAACCATCGGCTGTGCACACAGCAGACCCCTTACTTACACAGAGTTCAACCCAGAGACTTGCTTCTTGCTTCTCTTCCTCCACTAAAGGCCACCCTTTCCTTTCCTTGGCCTCTCTGAGTAAAGCCCCCAACTCTGAGGTAACAGATTCTAGGGGAACATCTCTGTTTGGGAGTGGTGGGGGGGAAATACAAGCATAAAAGCGGTCTAAGGCAGCAAAGGTAATTTTTCAAAGGCCTCTTCATTTTGCCAGAAGGTCGCTGTTGACAAATCTGAGCAACGTAGAAACCTCAACAATTTGTCAAGTGGAATATTAATTCACATGCCATTTTCTTCATTATTGATGTTCCCAATCCTAGAAGATTGATATGGCTGGCAAGGTTGTAGGGATTCAGCCCATTTTTCTATGAACATTTTGATCTAATGGAACACAGCAAGGTTGGGAAGGGAGAAAAGCTCTCAGCAGGGACAATGAATGTCTATATAATTTGACAGCAGCCTGTCTGTGCACATCACGGGATGTGTCATTGTGTGTCTGTGCACATGCTGGAGGAGACACCACAAAGAGACAGACAGAAGAAGAGTCAGGGCACATAGCCGCGTGTTTTAAGAAATTCATATGAGGACTTGAAAAAGTTGTCTTATTATATTAATAAAAAGTTTTAAATTGCTGGGTATGTGCAACTTGCTGAGTTTGCGGTAGATAGTTCTAATTACTGAGCTGACACATATGAGCTCTTCTGGAAACATTTTTAGCCCATTTTTATTTGAAAAGGTCACAGGGGCAAAGACGCACTTTTGTTATAACAGAGCCACTTGGTAACGCATCCTACATCTACGACTTTACAGATGTCTCTATGCCTAACTTAGACTTATTTTCCTGTCAAACAGTGAAGGTCATCTGGGGAAGGAGTTTCCTCCTCTCAAGACCCTCAGTACCTTCAAGGTGAAGGGAGAGATTGTTGTTCTTGAGGAGCTGTATGAACCATGTCTTCTATTTCCCATACTCTGATGCTCCATCAGCTAGGGACTTGCTGGCCCAGGAAGTAACACCCATCCTCAGGTTAGCCAGTTCCTAGAGAGAATAAAGAACTTGCCTGCCAGAGCACCTTTTATATGCAAAGCAACTGACCCACAGTCTACACCCCTTTATCAGGCTATCATACTTCAGGTTACCATCCACCTGACCTCTCACCCCAGAGACAGGTACCAGACAAGCAGGGGCAGCCCCTACACCCCTGAGCCTGCTGATGTCATCCAAACCAGCCTATCCCAAACCTGCTCACCCTGCCTCCCCCTTCCTTTCCTTTGGAAGCCACATGAAGGCTCTTGCCTATGGTCTCCCCTCACTCCCTCTGCCTCCTGATGACCCTGGTGCCTCCCCGTGTGCCCCCACAGTGGTGCGGCATGCCCTCATCTCTTGGGAACTGTGAATAACTGACTACCTTTTGAATGGCAGTCTTCTCCTGACCTATTGGCCTCACTATACCTGAATAAAAATAAAACCCACAATTTAATGCAGTAGCATCTCTGAATGGAATGTAGCTGAAAGCACATTCTGAAGAATGCTTTCTGCTGTGGCCGAAAAGAGTGAAACCCTGTTTTTGAAGCACCTCTCAGCAGGGCAGATCGGCCTGGAAAATGTTTAAGTGGTTACAGCGATTTGCTATTTAGTGGAAGGAAGCCTCCATCCACCACACACACACACACACACACACAGGCAGAGCATAGAGTCTTAAAGTAGGACACCTTTAAGACTGCCCAGCGGGACACTCTCTGGCATCTTGGCAAAGTGACTATGATCAGATGTACCTGAAATGTGCCCCCAGGGAGTCCCAACAAATCCTGAGCTGTTGAGCTTAATATTCCATCGTGGCCACATCTCGACTCTCCTTTTATTGGTTAAGAGCTATTATCCTTGAATTCATGAGGCTAGTTAAGGGTCAGGGCAACTGATTACCAGGCATAAAAATGGAAAGGGAGCAGGGTTCCTTGTGTGGATGGGATGAGGAAGAGCGCTCAGAACCAGAAGGCTCCATGACACCGGGATACTTCCCCCACTCTGCAATTTCCCCCAGAGCCGACCTTGCTACCAAAACAAATACACAGATGCCCAAGATGGCCAGATCTTGGAAAAGCACGTGCAAGATGTGAGACAGTCTCCCTTTTCATCCCTTCTAAGCAATTCCTGCTCATTGTCTCAGTACCCACAGAAAATACTGAACAAATTGGAGGTCCTGGGAGATCACACCTGATCTCAATGCCGGTGATGAGATACATTATGTGCACTCATCTGGTATGCAACAAACTCTGCTTTTCAATTGTCAGCACACAGTCTGAATGCAAGGAATAGAATGCAATCAAGCACAAATCACAGTGTCTGGACGTTAGAGTCTTGTTTTGAAAGAGAAATGGTTGTAAATGAACAGCTGATTTACCAATTTAGAAATTTATTACATGTTGGCCAATGGAAAAAAGTTAAGATGCAAAATTGTCCAGACTCCACTATTCAGTTAACTTTGCTGTACATAGAGTCAGAATGATGTTGCACTTTATTTCCTGAACCTTCTTAAAAGCACAGCAACAATCTAGACCAGAGATGACAGTTGAAACTTCCCCATAGGATAAAAAAACAAGTTGACTTCAAAAATATAAAACCATTTACTAAACTCAGTTAGCAAAAGGAATGCCTTTTCTGGAAAAAAATTCTAGTCCTCTCTTCAGCAAATCAGAAACAAGGAACACGGGAAATGAATCAAGGGCCAAGTATAAAGAGGGTCTAAGCAGTTTCACCTGACTTAAACAACATGAACTCATTACTTATCTAAAGAAGGAGGGAGTAACTACTTACCAACACCTTGTCTTGATTTTACTTTCCCAAATCCAAACCATGAGAAATCTGAAAACCACAATAAAACATAAAATAAACTTCGAAAGAGAAGTGTAAACCAGAGGTATTTAGCACTGTCCTTAGTGAATAACCAACTCCCTCAAAAAGCTCTTTTGGGACCAAAGCTACCTCTTGACCTGGAAACTAACGCTTGGACTTCTGTGTAAAGATTCATTTCTCATTCTGAGAACATGGAGGCTCAAATCAGGTAAGAGGCAGCAACCTGTCTTCAAGAAAAATAGCCAATAGCCAGGGTTAATGGCTCTGAGCAGTTTTCTTTCTTTCTCACTTTCTTCTTTCCAGGTATTGAATCATGTAACAGGAAGGCAGCAGTGGCAAAAACACACACAGTGCATTTGACAAATGCACATGGTTCTGAACTGTAGCAATGTGCAGGAATAATAACAGAAAACAGACCTTTTGTGAAGCTGAGACAAGTACTGAAAAAAAGGAACATGGAATCCTGTGGGTTAACTGATCCTTGGGCTAATGTGGATTCAAAAAGAGAAAAGGGGATATTCATTTTTTGTGGATTCCACTTCTCCTGTGCGGTGTGACTCTGGACAGCTCGCAGAGGCTCTGTGCTTTATAACGCAAGGCTCAACCAGGCATCTAGAGGAAAGATCGGCCAAATGTTTGTGGGTCCTCTGGTGAATAAAGCCACAGTGAAATGCCTATTTTTGTCCTGGGCCCCACTGTTCCCTACTAGGTAATTTCCACTGGATTCAAAGTGAATTCTACACAGAGGGGAAATCCCTGGATACCAGATGGATAAAAGGGGTGGAGCCCAAATAAGTAACTGTGTTTCTGAGCTCCTATTTCCAGTCTAAGTTTAGCCTTTGCTCCCTTGATATCCTACAACTTCAACTCTCCAAATTCTAAGCTGATTTTTATTCCTGATGGATACTCTTTTGAATGCTTTCCTGCAGGTTTTAGAAGATGAGATGAAGTTCTGGCCTCTAGCCAATGCCCAAATAAAGATTCCTTTGCCCTGAAGACAGTGAACCTCATTCACTGGGTCTTCAGTCTGGCAAAGCAGGCCTGTGCCTGTGGATTTCTTAGTTACAACTAACCTCTTTCAAAATGAGCCTATTTTCCTACTGGTCAATTTTTGTTTTTCTGTATTTGTTTGATTTGCATAGTTTTAATTAAAGAGTAGATTGAATTTGTAAAGATTGTTTTTTTTCCCTTGAGCATGTTTTCAAAGTCCTGTTTCTGACCTACAGAGAAGCCCCTGAAGGACCACGCCACAGCAGCCCCTCCCTGATTACACATTCAGATTGCTGTCAGTTATTCACTGTAACAAATACAGCCGCACTGAACATTTTTACACTGAACAAGATTACATTGGAGCATCTTCAGGTGCTCCAATACCATTTTAAAAAGTCTTTCCCTCTAGATAAATTCTAGAAATGAAATAAGTGGGTCAAAAGAGATGAATATTTTAAAGTTCTCTGTACATGTAACCCAGTTGTTTTCCCACTGTGTCTGGTCATATTCTCACCAACAGTGTCTCCAAGGGTAGGAGTGTCTTTTCCATCTTCACCCAATGGGAAATCTAAAGTAGAACTATTTCCTACTCCCATCCTGCCATTGCTGTCCCCACCTAACTGAACAGGGACCTGGCAAATACTCCTCTTCTATCTTTGCCACAGGAAACTCCTCGCACCCCACGTCTCCTAGGCTGGAGTTTGGCACAGATGCAGTAAAGGAGACCCGCAGAGATGAAAAAAGCCAGAACCCCTTATAATTCACCAAGTGCCCCAACCACCCCACACACCTGCCCCTTAGTCCTCAGCCAAATCCTCTAACATATTATCCTCTGTTTATTGACAAGGAATTGGGACTCAGAGAGGCTATGACAGACTTAGTCACTCACAGCTTGCCGTGACTGCGCAGAACCTCAGCCTTTTGAGTGCCAAATCCAGTTTTCATTCCTTCATAGGTGCCTTCCCCATCTTCCAAAATACTTAGCCAAAATCAGCCAAAGTTGCCAGCAGTACAATCAGGATTCAGTGTTGTATACAGAAAAGCACTATAAGTAGTTATTCTCATTTATATATTCAACAGGCATAGCAACTGATTCTAAGAGAAATGAGCTGCACAACCTCCCCCCAAGGGACTGACAACTGAGGGTTAGCTATGGGAGTGTGTCTAGGCATTTGCCCCAATCTAGATGAGGTGGGTCTAGAGAGGGTTCTCTGGCTTCTGAATAACAGATTAGAATAAACCAAGAAAGGAGAAAAGCAGAGGGGACACTTGCACTGAAAGCAGTCCAGCGGTGGCTAGCCTGGGCAGCTCGGCATATGCCATGGGCTGACATAGCTAGGAAGGCAGCAGACTGAGAAACAGAAGCAAGGGCCAGGCTGGAAGCTTGGGCTTTAAAAAGAAAATTGCAGGTAAGCCCTAAAACAAAACAAAACAAAACAACCGGAAACCCTCAGGCAGGGCAGTAAAATGATCACAATTAATTTTAGAAAAATCATTTTGGCTGCAGTGTGGAAACAGGATTATGAGAGGGAAAGACTGGTCAAGGAGGCTTTGAGAGAAAACAGGGCCTGGAAGAACTGTGGCCTGAACCTGGGACTGGGGATGTGGGGCAGGGAAGAGAGGGAGATGTCTGTCAGGCATATTTAGGGGAACCAAAGGCGTGGTAATTGATGGCACGTTCAGGGGAGTATGGGAGGTGAGCAAGGAATGTTTTGGGTGTGAACAATGAGACATATGGTATTGCTACCCATAGTGTCTCCAAGAAACAGGCATAAGGGTTAAACTCAGAGCATGGGTATAGGGCACAAACCCAGATAAGGTGTCTCTGCAGAGAAAATGAAAGGTGGAACCATTCAGCATTTGGACCTCAGGTCTGGAGTTCACTACACGGATATAATGCATAAAGAAGCAGATTCACCCAAGTTCTAGAGTCCAGGGTTTAAGTGGAAAATGGAAGCTAGATGCCGTACCTGAGACACATTTCTGATTTGCGCACATAAAACACCTTTTTTTGCAAGTACACAATAAAGGACAACCAACATCAGCTAGCTTTTGACAAACTTCACACTAAATTGCTTAAACATTTCTAAGTTCACTTTAACAGTAACAAAATTATTACCTAAGAGGGAATGCAGCCTAATGACCATACCCTGCATTACATGGAAAACGTAGCAGACCAGATAGAGCAAGTTTCCACTGGTACCTCCCCCACTGGTACCCGGAAGCTGTCCCTCATTTGGCAGGTATCCCTTGATGGATTTAATCAGTAGTCTTAAAACCTTAATAATAAATTTCACCAGCAAAAATTTCCCACAGGCCTAAAAAGAAACAATTTCTCAATTTCCTGTGATGTTTCACCCACTGGGAGCAGAGTCCGGCCAAACATTCTATTTTCCATTTTAAACCTTATTTACTTTATTCACTGCAAAATAAAGGGCTCCTTCAATAGCAAATGTAGTGCAGTGAGTTTAAAGGAGTTCTTCTTTTCAGCATCTCGACCAACAAAGACTCTAAATTATGAAATTAACCAATTAAATCCATCTCATCTTGAAGAAAGTTCCATCTTCCCTGACCAGAGAAGAGAAATGTAGGAAAAAGCAGCACATTAACAGATTAATAACTCTAAGATGGGGTCCAAACTAAATACAATAAATGGTAATAACGATTGCTTTTCAAACATCTCTCAAAGGAAATGGCTAATATTCACGGGGTTGAAAAGGAATATTTATGATGCAAGTGAGAGAATCAGAGGAAGGAGCAAGAAGCAGACAAGGTGGAAGCAATCTAATCTTCCTTGTGGGTGCAGAATTGCACAAATACTGAATGTCATTGCCAAAAGGGTTCTGATCTCCAGAGAATGCAGCTTCTGGATTTTTTTCTTTCTTTCAGTCTTAGAAAAATCATTTTAGTATATTAGGAGAAAAATCAGCTTTCCTCTCTTTCAACTCTGGATAAATTAAAATTTTCTGTGCTTGCAAACGTAATTTCTTTGTGTTTTAAGGCAAGACTGACCACCCTCCACCCCCAAGGACAGCATCTCTAACACTGTAACTGAAGTTGATGGGAAAATAGGATTCCCTGATAGCCATGTACTTTACCTCCAGCATCTTATGGCCACACCCATTTCCTGTAGGACACATAAAAGAGGATTCTCTGGGCTGTTTTGCTGCAGGGACATGTGGGCTAGACAGTGTTGAGCCCAGTGCAGACACTTATTAAGTGTTTGATTGACTAGCCATTGCCTGTAACCTTAAACAGAGAACCAGGAGGGCTGGTCACTGGAGTGAAGGGAAATGAGTGCAAAGGATCACTTTGTTGACAATATAATCATCTCCTTTTCCCACTGACACATAATCCGGGTGAGCCATAAGTGTGCTCCAAATTAATTCCAGTTGCTAAGGGCACAGAACAGTGTAGTCTAGGGCCAAGTTTCCACTTTAATTTAATCTTAATCTTTCACTTAAAGACACAACCTTTATGTAAGTCCCATGTTCACACGATGGGAAAGGGGCTTGCTCTGAGTTAAACTGGTTCTGGAAATCATGATGGCAAGTGTCTTGGAATCTTCCTGGCCAACCTTCATTGTCTTCCTCCGCTTCCTCCCTCAAAGTTCCAATGTGACTTGTACTGTTTTCTAAAGAAAGTAACACTGAACACGTCCACTGTAGCAAAATAAAGGAAAATATGTCTATTATGGCTGAAACTGCTAGCTGCTCTCTGAAAGCTTTTTCCTTCTTTTTTCCTAGGCCCCAGCTAAACTACACTGCCCAGCCCTCCCTGAAGTTGGGTGGGCCAGATAATTAAATTCTAGCCAATGGAAGGTGAGCAGAGCAGGGGGTACCATTTCCAGGCTGGTCCATCACGACCCCCACGTAGCTACCCAAAATTTTCCTCTTCTCCTTGTGCAGAAAGAAGACAATGCTGACAGCAAACCTGGAAGTTATGATTTGAAGATAAAAGATAAATTCTCTGCTAATTCTCCCAGTATTGTTTTGTGAGTATAGAAGGAGTAGAAACTGAGTTATTCTACCTAAAAGCCAATGAAGCTGAGCTACTTATTCTCCAACTCTCATTCATATGCAAAAAATAAACTATTGTATTTGAGCCACTATCCACTTTGCGTCTTATTTACTATGGTAGAGAGCTTACCCTAATACATGTAGACAACAAAAATGGTGTTATTACTTAAGGTTCTATTAATTGGCTCCACGACTTCCCAACCCCCAACACAAATTCAAAATTGTGTATCCATGTATATTTGCATTATTCAGGAGAGAAAGTCCAAAGACTTCATTAGATTCTCAAAGGATTCTTCACTGCAAAATGCTGTGAACCACTGAAATACACATAAATAGTTTAGAGACAAAGATATAAAAGCATATGGACTCTGCATTTAACTTCAATTTAACTCTGTATCCTATTAACAGTGGGATCTGGGTACTGAGAACCATCCTTAACCTTGAGGCAGGTTAGTGGGATGCAGGCAGGTAAGTTTCAAGGCCCCAATAAATTGCAGTCAGGAGGGACCTAGGGTCAAGGCTTAGCAGTAAACAAGAAGAGACACCCTGGACACCTGGAAAATTCAGCTTAAAAAACAAGGGAGTTGTTTCTTTTGAATCCAGCTCTGCCCTAGCAACAAGCCCTTGCCAATCATGTACATTTCTCCATTTCTGTGCTTGTAAACCCAAGTCACTGCAGCCTAATGGTATGCTCCCTTGGAGCCCCTCCTGATTAGCGGGAGTTTTTTTCTCCTCTTTACATTCTTCATTAATGCTTTGCTGGTTGCTCCATACTTTTGTCTACTGTCTTCATTCCTTGTCGCCTCCAAGACATGATCCTGGGAAGAATAGTAACTCCTCCACCAGTAATCATCTCTCACCTAGATTTCTGCAGCAGCTTCTGACTCAGCTCCTGCCCCATTCTTGCCTCCACTAATCTTTCCACAGAGCTGCCAGATTAATCATTTTCAAGAAGAAATTAGATTATTACATTCCCTGCCTAACATCCTTTAAAGGCTTGTCATTGCATTTACTGTAAACTTCTGATCATCATTAGAGAGTCCCAGGTGATGTGGCCTCAGCCAACCCACCACAGCCCCCCTCCCCTCCCATGACTCCGCCACACTGGCCTCTTCCCTGCTCCTGATCACTGTGAGCATTCTCTCACCTCCTCCCAGAATCCTCTTCAAGGCCTCTTTTCCTGCCTCCCCACTTCTCATCCTTCAGGTCTCAGGTCAGCTGTCCCATCCTCAGATGGGGCCAGCCTTACCGTGTCAGTGAGAGTCTGCCCTCTGCACTCTCATTTCATCTTCTCAGCACGTACCAATAAATGACCTCATGTATGTGGTTTACCATTCATTGTCCGTATCCTCTACTAGAACTTGAGTTCCAAGAAGTCAGAGACCATCTTAGATGAGGCTCCCTCAGAAACAGACTGACACAAGAACTCAAGTGAAGGCAGTTTATTAAGAAGAGATCCAGGAACCATAGAGGGGATGAGAGCAGGTGACCCCTAGAGGGAGGAAGCCCACAATGGATGCTTCAGCCAATGGGTTACACTGTAGCAATGAGTTTTAAGCTGAGTTCAGATCCCTAGGCCCTCAGAGAGACAATTTGCAATGTACCTCAGAGTCATTCCATCTAAAAGGTGAGGAAGTTGAATTATTTACCCTCCAACTACCATGTGCCATTGGCTAAGGGCTTCCAGGAGCACTGAAGCAAAGAGTCATGAGGGCTTGCAGCAGGCAAGCATGGGACAGACAGTGAAAGGAGACACAATATAGGTGGGGCACCAATGGTATTTGCTACAGGGATCTTTTCCACATAGGTCACCATCTCCAGTGCCTAGCACAGACCCTTCAAAAATACTTGCCAAATGAATGAAGAACAATTTTTTAAAAGCATAATAATCTACAGCACAGCAATTCTGATAAATATGCAGAATGTAAATTATACACCCAACATAAAAAACCACTATGTTTTGCAAATAGAACTGCTACCCTCCTGATTCATTTGTGGTCCGCCAGTGGGACCTCAGCAAGGACAGTATTTAAAGGTGAGCAGTACTTGGAACCCAGCATTCCAGGCAGGAGTGTTGAATAAAGATACCAGACCAAGTGTCAGATATAAGCTCTCTCTAAACACTGCAGGATGCACCACCTTGGGTGAGTCATTTCCCCCCTCATAAGCTCTGCTTCCTACTCCATGAACACAGAAGTTGAGAAATGGCATCAAAGGCCTGTTCAAGCTCTAGCAATCTACAGTACTAATCATTAGGCACTTAGGACTGAGGACAGATTGCCACATGGCCTTTTCTGAGCATGGGTATTTTGGGAATGTGAGCTCATGTGCAATTTTAAAAAAAGCACTCAGTCAACTGGCCTAGATTTTTCTCCTGCCTAAATAATACTCAGATGCTTTTGGGTCACTAGATCCCCATCTTGAGAGAAGAGCCTGTACTCTGCAAAAGCAATTTTAGAAAACAGTACTTACTGAATACTTGCTATATGCCAGGAAATTTACTAGAGATTAGATATTACTTTAATTAGGAAAAATTGGTCAGCTTCTATTGCAGCATTTAAAAAAAATGAAAGCAGACTAAAGCCTTAAATCCTACAGACTTAAAGTTCAGAAGCCTCACGTGGGAAGAGATGTAACTAGACTTGCTTGGAATGTGGCAAAATATCCTGATCTCATATTTCAAACATTTAATTTTGAGGGAAAAAAAATTACCAACTCCTCCCCTCTTTCATTTTGAACATGTAGAATATTTCAAAGAGCATTCACTTGGTTGATATCTTCATCATTTGCAATTAAACTGTACAAAACGTTGGGTTTTTAAATGAATTATACATTCTGAAAGCTTTTTCTTTAACAAAGATTACTGTCTCTGGTCACTGTCTTCCTTAAGCAGGTAAAAAATGCAACCCAAACTCCTAATAATTAGTTTCCAAGCTCAGAACTTCAAGAAAGGCAGGGGCAGTGTCTGCTTACTAACAGGAGTTAACAGACAGAAGAGACATATCAGAGCTGTGCCTTTGTCTGGCAGCCCCCCGGTGAGAGCTCAAAATGCTCTAGGAAACATTTTTTACATCTGTCAAAAGCTCCTTGTAGAAGGTAGGTGATGCCTGGTTGCACACACACGAAATTTCCCTGTTAACACTGTCTTCCCACACTGGGTGAGTGACTGCCTGAGATCTGCCCCAAATTCCCCTCTCTCTGCAAAAGACTGTTGTAAGCACTCAGAGCAAGTCTCTGGGAAGGAAATTGGCTGATGCTCAGGGAATCTTAGAAGTGGTGTTAGTGGTCCTCAAAGAGAAGGACAAACCTATAGTCTTGAGAAAACTTTATGCCAAATTCCCATGAGCTTTTGTTTCCATGGAAAAACCCAACAATGACTCAGACCTTGGCTGATTTACTCAGACCTGTCGCTTGTGCCCAGTCACCAAGTGAGGCCAAAATGGAGGAAGGCTGAGCTCTCTGTTCTTCCTTGCACAAAGTGCTGCCACATTAAATGCATTTGGAAACGACTTTGCAATTTCTGCTATATTAGAGTTATATTCATATTTATGCTTAATATGTGTGTGTGTGTGTATATATATATATACAGATATATATATATATATCTGTATATATATATATACCATGCCAATTCTTTTTTCAGTTCCTCTACACCAACATTTGCTGTAACTAATGCAAAGCACCATGCAAGAAAATTTTTTGTGGCTGTATTATGGAGTTTTGGAGGGAGAAGAAAGGTAGTAGCATTTCTAGCCATGATTCCACTTCCAACTGTATTCAAATTCTTCCCTCCAGTCTAGGAATGCAGTGACCTGCTTCTTGTCATCCTTCAGCACCCTCGTCTTTCTTCTCAGTGACCCACCATCTCCCTTCACATCCCACCCACCCTCACTGCACATGCACACAGTCTTGAATCCAGCCAAGGTCAGGAAAAGTGTGAGACTGACACAATAGCCAAGATGTTTACTTAATTTTATTAAGTAAGTGCACTCTTCTCTTAGGAAACTCCCATAATGGAATATAACATAATAAGATTATATGCACTTATAAAGCTGGATGCCGAATAAAAATAATTTAATAAAGTGACCCTAAGCAGAACAAAATGAAAACCCATTGTTTAAAATGCACTGCCAGCCACACAAATTAACTATCAGCCACCTTGCTTAGCATTGCTTGAGGTGATTACACACTGTCCATGGAAGAAACCCAAGATGAAACTGCATTTCTTTTCTGAGTGTTTTCCCACTAAGTGTCTGATGTGCTCTGTAAGACCCACTGCTTTTCTGGAAACTAATCAAAACTGACTGGCAAGGTCAACAGTCCTCAAATGGGGACGATTCCCCTCCCAGCGGGAGTTCAGCAATGTCTGGAGACATTTGGGGTTGTCACAATGGGAGGTGAGGCAGGGGACGTGTGCACCAGCATGCCACGGCGGAGGCCAGGGCTGCTGGTAACCAGCCGGCAATGAACAGGGCGGCCCCCAACAATGCATTTCAGGCCCAAAATGTCAGTGGTGCTGAGACTGGGAAACACCAGTCTATGTTCTGGGCCAGCAGAGATGGAATTCATCCCCAAACCTTTTGTCTCTATTCAAAAGAAACTCCACTTGTCTACACTCCCTGTCACCGCAGGTCAGTCTTCTCTCAGGTCATCTCAATGGCCTCTTCATTGGTGTCCTTGCTGCCCATCCCTTTCTCTCTCAGTTTGTCTTATACCTCAAAAGAAACAGCTCTGATACTGCCATTTCTGCTGCTCCCAAGCACCAAAAAGCACTGTTCTGGCCCAAGGACAGAGAGTCAATGCAGTATGAAGGGACAGGAACAGAACTGGTCTCTGTCCAGTCCTGGGTTTGAGTCTTGGCCCAACATTTTCTGACAGTCACCCCACAGTGGCTTAGTCTCCCTAAGAGTCCCTCCTTGGGGTAATAATCACTGTCCTACCTACATGAGTTTTAGGATCATGTGAGCTTAAGTGTCTGTAAGACCTCTATTGACACTCTGATATATAAACATCAGGGTAAAGAAATAATAAAATCCAAAATCCTCAATGGCATTTAAAACCTTGTCCTCTCCCTATGACCTGGCTCGAGCTTTAGCTATTATGACTGCCCTTAAAACACCCCAGATCCTAAACTATTAGTTTGCATTCCTTAAATGAACATGCCTTGAATTTTCCTATTTTTTTCATTATTCATTCAACACTGTTCTTTGACTACCTGAAAGATGCAAGACTGTGTGATAAATGTTGGGGATGTAATAAGAATAGAATAAAATAATCACAGTTGCTGCCTATTTGGAACTTCTCAGTTTTGTGTCTTTGTGCCAGCTGTTCTTCCACCTGACATGTAACCATCAAGCCCCACTTTTGATCATTGAACTTGACCTACTCAACAAGATTCACCCAAGAGTCACTCCATCATGGAAGCATTTTTACATTCCCCAAATCAGAAACACCCCACTAACATTCAGGTTGTTTGTCTAAGGATAAATACCACATTCTCCACTGTACTAATCATTTATATCATCTTCTCTTATTCCATTTTAAGCTCAGTTAAAAAAAAATCTTACTCTGTTCTTCACACTCTTCCATAAGCTTCATAACAATTACAACCGTGTCAACCAGGGTATTTTACACATGGGAGATACTCAACAAATATCTGAATTGCTGATTGGCTTTGACTGGATGGATTTTTTAAAAAGGCATAAGATGCCCCTAAAGTAGTAGGGACTGAGTTTTAAAGAAGTCATAGACAACAGTAGGAACATTCGATACTGTTGACTAGTGTTCTCTATATCTCCAAGGAACACTCTTCTTTCCCACTATAGCTCATCTCATTCTGAATTGTAATTATCTATGTTTTTGGTATAACCTCTCCCTAAACTGTAAGTACTTTATGAGCAGCAAATATTCCTATCTTGTCTCCCCTTGTGCTTTTAGCACTGAGTATAGTGCCTGATACATTTTGAGTGCTCAATAAAGACTTGTTGAATGAATAAATTAATGAATTCTAACTATCCACCTTGGTGTTCTTTGATCAAGAGCCAGATTTGGTATAAATGGGTTCATGGTTGTATTAGATATGGCACTGTTCCCCTCTCTTCCTCTAAGCAGAGGATTGGGCCCTCACCACCATCAATCCATGTTACTTGTTTTTGCCAATGAAATGGTAATAGAAATGACATGTGTCACTTCTAGGCAGAAGATTTAATAGTCAGTTCAGTGTTTTCCACTTCCTCTTCATCCTGCCATAGTGAACTGTGACACCATAAAGTTCTGGGTTCCTGGAAGCTCAGATAAATAATAAAAGCATCCCTTGCCAAACTGTATTTCACATACAACATGAGGAGAAATCATCTTTTCTGTTCTGAGGGTTATTTGTTTCTGCAGCATAACCTAGCCCATTCTGACTGACACAATAGGGATGTTTCAAGCAAATCTTATGAAAACGCAATTATAGCTATGAAAACATGGGACTATTATTTTATAGAAAGATTCCACTGTGTCTGGTTAAAAGCAGCACATGTCTATATATGTTCTCTCTAACGCACATGCAGGTATGCACATAACTATATAATATATAAATGTCAATGATAAAGAAATGCAAGATGTTTTTAAAAACTTATTGTAAAATATTGAGAAATAAGAGCTGTTCCCTTGCAAGCAATCCCCTTAGAAGGTCACATTTTCAGACCTCATCTTAGGGAAGTATCTTTTCTTAATATAAAGGAATCTACCAACTGTGGAAATCTTTATTATCTGAGGTGTAATTTGTTTTTTTTTTTAATCAAAATTTTGATTTTTTTATTCTGATGGTATGTGTAGGTGATGAAGCTGGACAACATCACCATTATTCACATTGTCAGGAGGTCTAATTCTAGTCTCAGGCCTCTGCCTTTTTTGTGGCGCTCATAACTTTTCACTAAGAACACTTCACTTCTAAAAGATGAGCCCAAAAAGGTCCAAGGTCTCTTGTCTGTTTAAAAAAAGCTGTCAAATTCTTTTCCAGTTCCAGAATCCTGACTAAATGCCAATCTTCAGGAACCTCCTTGGTCCCTAAATTCATAGCCATTAAGTAGCTGCCACATGATTATATACATTGCTGGGGGTTCTTCAAAGTAGACATTAGAAGTTACCAAGCACATTTACTCTCAGGCTATAAAATCATAAAAATAATTGACTCTCGAGGGATAAAAGCCCACCTAAAACAGGATTAATTAGAAAAGCATAGCTGGGTATTATCATTGTTTTTGTGTCTGGACTTAACTGTGTACCCTCCAAATTCATCTGTTGGAGTACTAACCCCCAATGTGGCTGATGGGACCTTGAAGAAAGTAATTAAGGAGGTCATGAGGGTGGGGTCCTACTCTTATAGGGCTGTGTCCTTATAAGAATGGTCACCAGGGCTTTCTCTCTCTCTCTACAAGCTGCAGAAGAAAAGCCACATGGCTGTCTACAAGCCAGGAAGAAGGCCCTCACCAGAAATCTTATTGGCTGGACCTTGATCTTGGACATGTAGAATCCAGAACTATAGGAAAATAAATACGTGCTACTTAAGCAACGCAGTCTGTGATATTTTATTATGGTGACCTGAGCAGACTATTCTAGTTTGTTTGTTCTGTTTGTTTATGGTTGTTGCTATTTGGATTGCCACCCTGTATCCACTTCCTCCTCAATTGGTGATGGTTTTTATTTGGTTACACACCTACCCCCCAGCAGCCAGTGTGATTCAAAAAGGAACCAGTGACTCAGGCATAAAAAATCAGCATGATGCCATTCCTTGCTTGGCTCAAGAATTGGCATGTGACTAAAGTTAGTTTGATCAAAACCAATTCTAGGGCATGGTACAAAGGCTGACATCAGTGATGTTCACTTTCCTACTGGACAGGCATTTGGAAGGATGCAGCATCAGGAGTGGATGGAAGTCATCTTTGCTGCAACCATGAGAGCAAAGTTTGTCTCCAAGTCCAGCCAGTCTAACAGAAGAGAGCCCAAAGGTGGATCCTGGTCACAGCTTTTGGGTCCTCAATCAAGCCATATCCAGATCTTGGAATTTACTCCCTGATGATGTATTTATAGTTCAAGATAATTGCAAGTGTAAGATGCCAAGCTAATACCGGCATGGGGCAATCGTAGTCTAATTGTCAGTGAGTCCGTCCTGCATCACCAGAGGCTGGAGTGAATGGGCACCATATTCTGGGGTCCATCCAAGCACCCAACTTTTATTACCTATAGTGCTGAATGGGCTTGTTATGGAAATGGAAATGTAGTGCTCTTCTAAAGCATTCTTGACAGGATTGAAAAGCTCTGAGATTCCAATGACTTTGACTCCCCTGGAGAAGGGAGGACAGCCTATTTTAGCAATTTCCATGGGAATTAATAGACAAGATACTTTAGCTCTTCAAATATTTAACTAGCTCTTTTGTCATTGTTTTGAATCCCAGCAAGCTGCAGCTGCCTGTTTGTGTCTGTTGTGCCTTTAAGGGGCTTGCTGATTCAGGAGGATCCCCTGAATGCATTCATTAGCCTTCTCTCATTCTCCCAGCCCATGCCTCTGAAAAAATGAGCATTTGCAGCTCAACTGGAGAATGATATGAGTCTTGAGGGTAGCAGATAAATGAAGGCACAGAATTGCCTGCTTTTTGATGGGCAGTTTTATGCTGGCAGCAGCCTGCATGGCACGGTTTGTGTGGCTACATGATTAATTTATTAGCTATCACTATTGGCAGGCAAATGAAACACAGGCTCCCAAATAAAGTGTAACAGGGGAGATGGAGCATTAATCAGCCCAGGTACATAAGTCAGAAAGAGGTAAGGATCCAGAGAAAATAAAATGTTATGGAAGACTGGAAAGTGATTTATCATTTTTAATATATATCATCTAAGCCCATTCTCTGTAACTGCTTGTCGGCCTCCATGTTGTGAAGACTTAGGCAATAAAACACTCCTTCCTTAAAACATTAAAGTGAAAGATGCTAGTGGGGAAAATAAAGAAGCATGAAGGATGAACTGAGTGTAAAAGAAGAAAAGGATTTGGCTTAAAATTAGATTTCCACTTGTTTCTTTTTAAATGATTTAGAAATAGAGCTTTTTCTTGGAAAAACTGCATTCTATCTATCAGATTGAGAGGAGGATGAGAGAGGTCCATCTGTGAGGGCCAATTTCTCAGATCATTTTTGAAATGATTACAATACAAGAAAGTGTACTTTCAAAGGATAAGTGTCTGTGGCGGGCTTGACTGTGAACCCCTCTGATGGAACTGCTGTTGCCCATGACTCCTTGAGTGTGGAAGCTGGGTTCTATGCAATTAATCAGTCTCAAGTTCGGCAGTTAGCAAGAATAAAGACTAGCAATTGAGTTGAGAACTATATGAAAGGACATATCCCTTCCGTCTTTGGTTTTCTTGAAATTACAAGAACCATATTCAGGGCAGCTTCTCTTTCTGTAATGGGCAGAAATGAATAACAGCACATCCCTTAGCATTCTGTAACACTTTACAGCTTCCAGCAGGAACTGTTTCTCTCTGTTCTCCTCAGAAATGTCAGGGATTTCTAGCAAGCAGGTGGAGAAAGGCGGAGGACTTGAGCAAGTTACCCAGAAACATGTGGAAATGTAACTAGAGAAGAGTATTTGGGGGGTCTGTTTCTGCTCCCTCTTTTTACCTCCTTTACAGAACTTCTCTGACTTGTTCTCTGAACGTGGGTGGGATCGATGCTATGTTTATAAACATAGAAGCCATTGCTTTTTTCCAAGTAGTGAGCCTATGGCTGAACTAGTGCTAGCGAGCAAAGAGAAGGTCACTGCTCTGGTCCGGGCTTCCCTCGCTCTCAGGAAAGTGGCTGCCCTGGCCAGCTGTAGCCTCCTGTCCTCCTCCCGTCCTCCTCTGGTCCATGCTCCTGCTGCATTTGGAGAGAGAGCTTTCTACAATGCTATTCAACCCTCTTGTTTCCCCATCACTACTTAAAATCTATTGACGGCTCCACCTACAATGCCGTCCAAACCAAACTCCTAATCTAGATCTTGCCCTCAGCTCCCTTTGCAGACTTTCCTTCCCATCTCTTTCCCTTATGCCCTAGCAACGGAAGGGGTAGTGACTGGTAACTCTGTGCTCACACTGGGCTGGCCTTTTTTCAGTGTCTTGACTCCATGTCTTTGCCAATGTCTGCCTTTTTGTCCTTTGTCATCACCTCCTCCAGGATGCCTCCCTGACCTCTTCAGCTAGGCTAAATGTTTCTCCTCTCTGCTCACATGAAACCCTGGCCCCCAATTAGCCAAGCATTATAATGATCTTTTCACTTCCCTGTGTCCTCAGTTAGATTACAAACTCTTTGAGTGTTTGTTCCTGCACAGTGCCTGGCATAAAGCCTCCACCCCTGCATCAGACAGGCATAGGGCTGAGAAATTGCACTCCACTCTGGCTGGTGCCCCCTGGAGTTGTTCAACTCAAGGCAGGGCCAGACCACTTGTGGCCCACCACTGGAGATCCACACCTTTGTGCTCTAGCTCTTGACTTCAAAACTCCCTGGGGAAAATGCAGTCATCCCAGGCAAAGAGAACACATCAAACTGCCACAGCCATTAAGGCCTAGCACTGTTTGACAGAGCAGCTGGCCAACCACATCAGCAGAGACTCTGAGCAATGAAGGACAGTGGGCAGCCTTTAAATGAGGAGGAAGGAATGTCTGAAGCTTAGTAGACTAGCTGGGGGCTGGTGGGGAGGGCGTGAGAGAGGGGCAGGGCACAGGAGTCGTGCCTTATCTACTTCACCAGCCTTCCTCAACACCTCCAGGTATAATAACTGCTCAGCTCTTAGAGACCCAGGGAATCTATCCAGCAACTAAGTGTTTATACTGCAAACCTACTGTGTGCAATATCATGGGAAGGACTTGTATTTACAGAGTTCTTCCTATGTATTAGGCATCTTCTTATTAAATCCCCACCATGACACCATCGAGCAGGCATTACGCTCCCCTGTTCCTAAGGCAGAGGACTTCTGCAATCTTCAGGTCACACAGGCAGGAAATGGAGCCACGTGAGCATGTCATCAAGAGTTAGTCAGACAAGCTAGCTGATCACAGGGATAGAGCAGGCATCATCCAAGTGTGCACCCTCTCATGCCCCTCCCCGTCAGGCACCCAGGACCTTTCATAAACTTTTGAAAAAACAGGTGTTCATGGTCTAAGATATCATAGACCTTATACTGGACCTACTAGTGGATCTTGAACTCAGCCATCCAGCTGTTCCCCAAGATGTTCAGCAAAATCTAGCTCTTTCCTACATTTATCCTAAAGAACAGAAAGTTCTTATCGGAACAGCCATGGACAAGGTGGATTCAAATTCTCAGACAGAAGAAAACCCCAACCTTCCTGAGCCAGGGACCCAGGGAAAGAGGAGGGTCCCATGGGCATGTGGATCACGTCCTTACAACAGCGTGACAAGCAAAGCAGCCTCATGGGCAGATGACGACGAGAGAAAGAACCAAAGCAGGAGCCACAGCCCCGGGAGCTCAGCCAGACACTGTGGTCCAGGAGTGGAGGTGAGGCCGAGTGGACCCATGTCTTTGGCCAAGGTTCTTCCTTGGGGCTCATAGCTGATTTTCTCGGGTCCTCAGAAGGAGGAAATTATTAATGTCTTAAAAGCAGTGCTCATGCTCTAATAACATAAACGCATGTTGAATGAAGGGGGCCCTGGCAGGCACTGGGGAAACATGTACAGAGGGCGACACTTGACTCTGGAGGGTGATGGGCTAAGGCCACCACTGCTCACTGGACAGGTCAGGGTCTCTGCACAGGACAGTGTGGTATCCCAGTGTGTGCTCAGCAGCCAGAGCAAGATGACCCAGGCCTTCCCTGTGCTGAAGAGCTGAAATGGCAGGAGAGCATGCTGGAAATGCCAGGCAGGGGACTCAGAGGGATTCCAGAGTCACCCCCGTTGGCTGTGCCATCAAATTTCTGGGGAAAAGGATACATAACTCTGCCTGTTGCTTCACTGTTTTGTCTACGGGATTCAATACATCTGCACATATGTACACATCTGGGCCCCTAAGGTTTTCACTTTCAATGGAATGCTTTCTCATCAAGTAGCCCTGGACCTCGCTGTCCCCCAGATTCAACCTGGGACATTCATTCTTTTGCTCATTTATTCAACAAATACTTTTTATGATGAAATATCTTAAGGCAAGTGAACAAAAGAGCAAAATTTTGTGCCATCAATGCAGCTTACATTTTGTGGGGGAGACAGATGATCAAAGTGATAGCCGGGAAATGCACAACATGTCTGTTAGTGACTAGGGCTTTGCAGAGATGCAGGGCTGGGGAGAGGAACAGCGCAAACCAGTAGGAGTAGGACTGCCGCTTGATGAATGGCCAGGAAAGTCCTCCAGAGATCTTTGAACAAGGGCCTGCAGGAGACGAGAGCGTTCCAGAAAGAGGGAGTCACAGAACAAAGGCCCTGGGGAACGAGTGTACCCAGGCTGGTCTCTGAACAGCAAGACGCCAGTGAGACCGGGTACTCCAGGAGGCGGATCAGGGAAGCTTATGCCGGTGGTCAGTACAGCCACTGGACGGGGGCAAAGCAATGGGGTTCTAGATATAGTTCAAAGGTAGAGCTGGTAAGAGGTTGGACAAGGGGTGTGAGGGAAGGGATGCCATGAGCACTCGCAGATTTTGGCTTGACTCACAGATTTATTGAGATGGGTTAGACTCTGGGAGGATCTTATCTCAGGGGACAGCTCAGGGCTCTGTTCTGGATGTGCTAGTGTAAGAGGAAAACTGACATCCAAGCATTGCTGCTGAGCAGGTGGTTGGCCCTATCGGTCTGGAGTTCAGAAAAGGAGCCCCCCCGGCATCTCGCCGGAGCTCAGAGGTGGGCAAAACCAGCACTAAGATGGATTCAAAACCATGTGGTGGAATAAAATCTCCCAGAGAGGACGTGCAGCTAGACAGGAGGGGTCTCACGTACTGAGCTCTGGGGCTCAGCAGTGGCTACCAGAGATGAAACAAGCCAGCTCTGAGGTGGGAGGACAACAGGCGGGCGGGGGTCCTGGGTGCCAAGGGAAGTAAGCACCTGAAGAAGATCCGCGAAGCTGTGCCAGGGGCTGCTGACGGGCCGAGTGGGATGAGGATGGAGCGTGAGCGTGGGAACTAACTGTGGAAGGTGCCGGTGTGCTGCTGCGTTGCATGGAAGCATGGTTTGAGGGAACTAAAGTGGAAGGAGGAGAGAGGAACGGGAGAGAAGGGCAGCCTTTGGGGCTGAAGAGCACCAGGGGGCAGAGGGGGCGGAGGTCAGGAGGAGTTTGTTTTATCAAATGTGAGACAGGGCAGTGTGTTTCCAGCACAGAAGGAAAGGTGAGGTTGCAGGGAGAAAGGGACGGTCGTCAGTGTGATGCTCTCCGTGGGGTAAAAGGGGCAGAATCCAGCGCACACGTGGAGGGCTGTCCTGGAGAAACAGTGTTAGGAGGCAAGGCCAAGCCACGCGCCAGCAAATGCACAGGGGCAAGGGGCGGGGTTCTCTCCTGGCGGCTGGCTGTGGTTTTCTCCAGGCAGTGAAAAGCAGGGTGGGGAGCTAAGGAGGCTAAGGAGAGAGAGGGAGTTAGGAGGAGGAGGAGGCAGAGGGATGTGGAGGAAGGGGGACATGGAGCCTTTCTCTAGGAGACAGGGAGGCTGAGGGCTGCCCATACCGCTGGCGACAGGGTGCCCAGCGGTTCCCGGGTTTGGGGAGCACTCAGGTACCCGCTGGATGTTCCTCCAAGAGAAGAGCAAGGACACCGTGAGTATGTGCAAGGGAGCGATTAGGGCCCGTGGCCAGGGAAGCAGTTAGAAGTGAGCACATGATGAGACAGAGTGAAAATAAAAAAGGCAGGGCTGATGTCTGTGGTCCAGGAAGGTCAGGGGACTATTGGCTGGCATCAGGGGAGCAGAGGTAGCAGGGGGAGCTGGAAACAGGATCCGAGAAAGGGCTTCTTGAGGCTGTGGAGAGGTTGGTAATGACAAGGTCAAGGAAGGGTCCACATGAGAGGGTGACCCCAGCGGGACGGAGGGTGCGTGTCTCACAAAGGTCTGAACTTGGTAAGAACGGGCTGGATAATTTTTCCTAATCAGCGAGGATAATAAACAAAGAGATCTTACTTTATTTCTAAGGTCTGAAGAAAGAAGGAAGGGAGGCAGGGAGAGAGAGGGGGGAATGTTGGCAGCAAATGCACTACTTAATAACATCGTATTTTTGAAAGCAGAGTTTGAGAAAAAGTAAAGAAACCCAACATCCTGCAGTTTCAGAGCTCCCCAAAGTCCTTCATCCATGTCTCTAATAAAAAGCAGCAATTTGTCTGCATTTTGCAGACATGCTTCATGTGCTTGCAGCTTCCCCCTTGCGCGCTGCCTGTTTGCAGGGTTTAGGGGGACGGTGGCAGCAGGACTCCTGGGCAGCAAAGCGGAGGAAAGCCACAGGCACGCCGACGCCCAGCCTGAAGGAGCGGAGCCTGCCCTGCGTCTGCGTCTGCAGTCAGCTCCGCGTCCTGAAGCCTAACCCTGGGCCAGATTCAGCACAGAGCAGGGGGCGGACACACACTCCGTAAATACTACCTCTTGATCAAAGGAAAGAAGCTGCCACTGGTCCGGATTTTTACTGCATGTGAGTGAACCCCAGGAGGTATCTGCCTTCGGAAGAGGGTGCCAAGACCCTGCACGGGTAAAGACATTTCAAACTACAGCTTGAAGTCCCCAGTTGTTATTTTCATTTCCACCCAGTCCACAAACATTGAGGGAACAATTATTATGTGCTAAGTTTTGTGCAAAGAAGTGGGAGTCTCACATACATAGGTCAGTGGCACAGATTAACCAAAATGAATAGGATACAGTAGAAGCCAGTGAAAAGTCAAGAATTCAAATAGATTAAGTCACCTGTGGTCTATATTGCAGTAGGTTCTTTAAGAGCCTATTTTGACTCTTCTGGTGAGAAGTGAGAAGAGCAGATGAGAGCTGCCTCAATGTCCCAACACACAAAAACCATCCGACAAAGATACCCATTAGGTTGACCACCAAACCACAAATGCACAATAATAAATAATACACAGCATTGGTCAGAATCAGTATGAATGTGGGTTAATTACTACAGCAATAAAGGAAGTGAGGTAATTTATTTTTCAAAGAGTTAATGAAATGGATGTTTCACCTTCCAGTGGCTTCTCATACATCTTGGCATTTCCTCTGTTCCAGAAATTGAATCCAAGTCTTATGGCCAAACATTATGAAGAAAATCATTAAGGCCTCTGTGCAGAATTTCACTTATTTTTCATCAGTGAAGCAAAGGTAAATAGATCTGTATTTTAAAGACTGAAACTATTTTGAATAAATAAGCCATTATTTATTTTACTTCACAGATCATCAATAGACATTCTCAAAATAATACATATTGTGGGAAGGAAAATAGTACTAAGTAGGTAACTTCACTCTTCCAGTGTTGTTTCTTCCTTAAAAGATTGTGAATAACTTTTTGCATTATAAAACACATGCTTACTGTTGGTAAAAAAATTTTTTAATGCAGAAAGTATAAACAATAAAATTAAAATCACCTATAATGCCACATCCCATAATGATTAACATACAGGAGATTTTAGCTCATTTGTTCTATGTAAGAAATAAGTTTAGAATCATGATGTGTATAAAATGTTATACTGCACATAGTTTTAAATTCTGAACTTTTTACTTAAACTGTGAGCACATACTCAACTTTTACTATCTTTGAAATGTTACCGTCATTCAATTCGTCATTCTGATACTATTGAGCATTTAGATTTTTTCTCTTTTTTTGGTGTTACAAATTCTGTGGACAGTACCAACTTCATATGCATGGCTTTCTCTCATCTCCTTCCCTGTTTCCTTCTGGATGGACTACAGTTATCACTGGTATTGTTTGGATGGACTACAGTTATCACTGGTATTGTTTTCCCATTCTGAAGGACATTTTTTTCCCCAATATATTGTCTAATATTATTGCTAACATATGCGTGAGCTACGAGCTACCAAATAATCTGCTTGGTATCCAGACAGATTATAGAAATTTTAGATTTACTACTAGGTTTGTAAATTGATTAGTTGGTTCTCCACCATTTTCTAAACACTTATAATATCCATAAATATTAACATCTTTCTCTTTTCCTTAGATTAAACCTCTTAAATACATTTCCTCTTATTCCAGTAGCTAGAACTTTCAGAAGAAGAAAAAAATCATAGTGATGATATATGCATTCTTGTATTCTTCAGATTTTAATGGGAAAACTTCAGATATTTCACCATTAAGTCTGATGGTGCCTTTTGGTATAAGATGTCCAACATCCGTCCATGCTCACTGCAGCATTATTTATAATAGCCAAGACATGGAAATAGCCTAAGTGTCCACCAGTGGATGAATAGAAACTTTAAACAAAATGTGGTGTACATATATAATGGAGTACTACTCAGCCATAAAAAATGAGGAAATCCTGCCTTTGGGGACAACATGGGTGGACCTTGTTGGTCCATTATGCTAAGTGAAGTAAATCAGACAAAGAAAGACAAACACTGTAGATATAGATGGAATCTAAACAAAGAAGCACTAAACTCAAAGAAAAAGAGGTCAGACTTACAGTTACTATAGGAAGGGGATGTGGAGGAGGGGCAACTGGAGGAAGGTATGAGATGATGGATGTTAGCCAAACCTGTTGTGGTGATCATTTCCCAATATAGTAAGCCAAACCATCATGCTACATCCTAAACTTATACAGTGATGTATGTCAGTTACTGCCTAATAAAACTGGAAAAAAAGATTTTTAAAAAAGATGTAACATCTTAGCATCTTTATTACAAAGGAGGTATTCTTCTCTTCTTAATCCTCTCATTTTTATAAGTTATTTAATTCTGTCAACACCTAAACCACATGGAGATAACCAAACAGACTTTCTTCTGTAACTTAGACTTAGTCACTATACTCTTAGCTTGTCACAGAACCACTGCGTTATTCTTTTGTAATTAGGTTGTATAAAAGGTTATCTGAAGTTTTATCTCTTTATGCCTAAAAGTCATAGGACAAAATCCTTTGGCACAAAGTCTCCCTCCCATGCCTCCAATTTCGCCAACATTCATAGAAGCCCTGTTAGGTTCCAGTTATGGTTTCTAAGCACTTTAAGTGCATCTTTAAACAGTCCTATAAGGTAGATCTTCTTGTTATTTCCATTCTACGTTTGGGAAAATGTAAGCACTGAGAAGTCAAATCATTTGTTTGAGTTCCCACAGCCAGTGAGTGGCAGAATTAGGACTTGGACCCCAGGCAGCCTGCCACGGACCGTGCTCATGGCCACCACAGCCATAGCCACTAGATATATACCAGGCTTTACCACCTGCCACCCAGATAGCCTTGGACAGGTCACTTACCATCTCTCAGCCACAGTTTCCTCATCTAGAAATAAAGAATAACAGTACAAACAACAGTACCTACCCAGCAACATTGATATGAAGAGCCCTGTGTCTGGCATGGGGTAGACACTCAGTAAAAGACAATTTACATTTCTTAATGTTACTTTTATGTACTTAACAAATATTTATCAAATGCCTTCTCTGTGCCAGACATTATTCTGGGTATTTGGGAAATAACATTATTCTCACAGACCTCTGCTATAGCAGATTCCAAAATCATTTAAGATTATGTAACGTATACTTTTCCATATTATTCTCAACTACAGGCTCCCAATTCATGATCTGCACTTCTGAAATCTGAAACATACCAAAACCCAAATGTAAACTCAATTTGGCACTAAAACCTGACCTAAATCACTGTTAGGTTATTTGTAGACTTTGCTTATTCCAGTTAGTGTAACTATTCTTATTTTACTGCAGAAATATCACTGCACATGATTATAAAGAGCTCCCCAGGTGCTCTGAAGGTGGTAGTGATAGTCACTATAGGAACCATATTGCATTTCTAGAATCCAAAAAGTCCCCAAATCCAAAGCTTTTGGGTCTAGGCATTTTGGATAAAGAAGTGTGGTCCTGTATCATCTGTGATGATATTAAATTATGCTAGAAAAGAATCATGTCATATTCTAGTGTAATTGGATAGTGAAACCAATCTGTTCTCACAATTAGAGCATAAGTCCCATGAAGGCACAGACTTTCCTTGCTCATCACATTGTCTCCCACAGTACCTCACATATTCCCAAGTCCCTGGAAGGTTCTTGATAATCATTACACTCAAATTAACCCAAGAGCATCCTCCTTAATCCAAGATATTTCATGTCCATGCAGAGCTATTTCCTTAGATAAAGACAGCAACACAGTCAAAATTTTCTAACCAACTGTGGGACAAATGGACCAGGCAGACCACAAGAATGGTTGCCCTTGACGTGCATATCTGTGCACCTAGAGATGATCATCTACCTTGTACCAATGTGCTTGGCCTTAAATATCTGAGAAGTAGTTGTTTCAATAATAAAATGTTCAAAATATGTCAGCACATTTTAACAGTTTTACTCCCACCATAAGGTTAATTCAAAACATTTTGGCAAAGCATGGAACTATGGGGCTCAAATGATGAGGGATCCTGTTTCTTTGAGGTTTCTGCTGAAAGATGGCCCCAAGTTGCAATGGGATAAAGCATTCTGCCTTGGCACAGAGCATGACCCATTAAATCCTATCCTACCCTTCAACCATGAAGGCCTCCTTATGTTTCTGGAGCTGTTTCATCTTGTCAATTGTTTTGAGTCTCATATTAGGTTAGGACTTGCTGGCATTGCAGGAGGAGATGCAGAAACTGCCTCAAGCAAGCTCTATAAACCATAAATACAACAACTTACATTACTTTCACATATTATATTTTTCAAAGTATTTCTACATACATGATTTCTAAATAGCTTCCCATGAGCTGGCTTCCCTGAGTCAGCTGTATGTTGCCATTACCTACTCAGTTATTTCAGCAATAATGTGGAGGGCAAGGGTTTTGCATAATTTTACAACATGACTATTATAAAGGAGGTGGGAGGCGGAGGCAGCTGTGATTCTCAGCCAACTCAGGGCATCATCTCTGAATTTTTGTGGGTTTATAGTTATCTCTGTCTGAATCTCATAGTGGAAGATGCCAGAAAAATGATCCCATGGTTCTGGCACCTGAAAGATACATCCTTCTTTGATGTGGAAAAGCTCACTGTACCAGCAATGGCTGCCCTTCAGAGTCTGGCTAGTTTCACCAACAGAATACATTTTAGCACATTCCATCTTGTAGTGCAGGGTTATGCACAGATGAACACCAAATATATCTACTATGATGATTGATGATGATGCTGGGGCAAGCAAGGAAAGAGTCCTCGCACAGGGCCAGGCACTCAATAATTGCTGATTGATGAATGGTGACAGCTACTAAATGCCACCCTAAAAGATCGCTATTCTTGAAAAGATATGTAGGTTAATCCAAGCTCCCAGATAAAATGCCTGGGATTGAATTGTGGAAGTCTTTCTCAATGCAGGCATGCCTGAAAGAGTGGGAAGGAATGCTTAAGCAGTTGTTATGGGTTTCCTTGGCCAAAGAATACACTTATCCAGGAGAGGAGACTAGGACCATACCCACTCTAAGGAATGTAAATTATTGCCTGGGCAAGAAGGCAGCTGCTTTTGGTCTATTTTGCCTATGAATTGTAGTATGAGCTTGACCAGCTACACAACAAGCGATGTTCAGTGCTGAATGAAATGTGGGCCCTTTATTCATAAATTATTAAGTATTTCAAAATTTTGACAGCACAGTATTAAGCCATGAATGCAGCCCTTCTGCAAGGGGCACTGTGTGAAGGCGCAGGTGTGGCCCATGAAGCAGTCTCATCACGTGACACCGCTGGGCCTCTGATGCGTCTACATCTCCCACTTCCTGATTTGTCCATCCAGGCTGCCCCTCACCTCCATTCACTTATACGTGAGCCCATCCTTCCATGGGTGGCAGAAATGCCAGCAAGATACTGTGTCTTTCTGCTCACTATATCCCCGTGGTTCTTTAAACCTGTTTCATGGTATCTATCTCATTGTACCTTACTATATTTGTTCTGTAAATTTTAAATTCCCTGTGAGATTATAAATCTCTTGAGGGTATGTCTCATATCTCTGCATTCCTTGAAAATGTCCAATGTCCCTGTGTGGCTATCAAATGCTTGCGTACTGAAATAAACTGGGATTATTAATATAGCAGCTCAAGTCTATAACTAGACGAGACAAAACCCACCGTGTTTTAAGTTAAAGAGACAGCAACAAAAGGAATCAGAAAATACATGAACTGAATTCATTTTCTCAAGATCAACATGAAAAGAAAATAATATGAGTCTCTGTATTTCTGAAAGAATTCTGTTTTCTAGACTCAATGGCAAATGCAATTTCTAAATCTTTTGGAGTTGATCTGACTCATTGTTTTACTGTGAAGAATAATTTACAAATTTTGTTTTCTGAGACTGTGAAATACCTTCTTGTTTGAGCTAAAAGATCTTGTTTTTTTGGAAGTTTCTCCTACTTTGAGTCTAGGACCTGCACCTCTTCTCCCATTCAGGGAGAAAAGAGAGCTGGAAGACTCTCATAAGGCACCTTGCCACCTGGGAGCACCGGTGCTGACCATGCGTTCTGTCTCTTCTTCTCTCTTACAGGAGTAGGAAGCACTCCAGGAATGGTTAAGAGTGTAGACTCTGCTTGGCTCTGGTTGAAATTCTGCCTCTGAACTTATTAGCTCTATGACCTCAGTAAGTCATGGAGCTTCCTTGGGCCTCAGCTTCCATCTCTGAGAAAATGCGGTAGTAGTAATATCTACTATTAGTAGTATGTAGTACTGCTATTCTACAGCATAGGAGAGTCATAGCATTACAGGAGTTGGTGTATGCAAAGCACTTCAAGTATTGCCTGGTACATGGCAGGTGTTTCTCTCCAGGAACTTCCAACGTACCACAGCCCTAGGAGACCAGACATGCCATTTTTTCTTACTAGCAGTGAATATACACGTGCACTCGACCACAGGGAGACATGTATACAAAACAACACATAAACACTAAAACAAAGGCTAGGGGAAAAATTAACAAAACTCAGTGCTAGACACTCAACAGGGGTACTATGAGAAAGAATTCTTACACACTTCTGGTATGACGGAAAGTTAGCCAGTACTTCTGGCAAGTTAATGGCAATATATTATTATAAGAGTCTTAAAAATTAAAACCTGATGACTTAGAAACTTTGTGTCTGAGATCAGTGCTAAGGGAAAAAAAACAGAAGTATGGACAAAGATGCCCAGTGTGGTATTATTTTTATAAATGAAATTGGAAATTATTTGAATGCCTAATACTAGAATATGATTACTTACTTCATGGCTTATTCACAAGATCAAATATTAAGGAGCCCTGAAAAATTTGATTGAGAAATATTGATTCCATGAAGAAATCTTTGCATATACAATATTATTTCCATCATGTAATAATTATATGCAAAGAAGGGTATCAGAGGAAAAAAAGTAGAATACTCCTGGATGGCAAGAATATAAGAAATTTTTACTCCTTTATTTGTAATTGATATATTTGTTAAAAATGCATTACTGGTATAATTTTTTAAAATCTCTTAGGAAAGGAAATAAACAAGATATGAGCATCAGAATCAGTTTATGACCATTGGGTGATATTTTAAAATTTATTTATAATACTAAGGAAAGCTTTAGAGTTTAAACTGTCCCTCCCTGAAACAGGGGGAATGTGCACATTTGTACAATAATCTACCTTATTTATAACATATTCTTTCTCTCTTATAGGCTAAGATCAGTTCAAAGAAAAATGGAACTAAACAATACAAAAAGAAAATGCCTTCGGCTGCTCAGGAAAGTGGGACAGGGAGAAAGGGGAGGAATCAGAAGCTCCTATCTGGTGCCGGCTTCTAAAACCACTGATCTGGAGATTGTGTTTATCACACTTCAAACCAACATGGCTAAAGTTCAAATACTCATTAGGACACTATAAAACCCTTCCTGGGTTTAAATGAGATGGAATGGTGCATAACCTCCCAGGTATAGGGCACAGAACACCAAAACATGAAGGTGGCTGGAGACCTGCAGGGACTCTTGGTGAGGCTGGAGTGTGAAAGGCAGCTTGGAACAGGGTGGAAAAGGAGGGAAAGGCCAGATGACATGGGGTCTGAATGGTGCAAAGCACCTCCTAAGCCCCTCCTGCTGCCAGAGCCTTTCCAGTTCCCATGTTTAGCATCATCCACATGAGCCCTTTAATGTCTTAAATCCAGTGACAAGTGGACTCACATGGGGTGCGTGTTCCCTAAACCACTCCTATTCTGGTGCAGTGGCAGCCACAGAGCAGCTTTGCCCCCAGACATTTTTGATGGAATATTCCTAATAATTACTAATGTTTTCCTGTCTGATGAATGAGAAACAAAACACTCTCAAATTCAGTAAGAAAAAAATCCCTGCCATCTCTTGCGGAGAGGCAGGGGCCATTCAGGAGGTCCCTAAACAAAAGAAAACTATGGAGCTCAGTGAAGAGGATTAAACTGCCCCATCCATCAAAGGGGAAGAATATAAATCCATAGATGATCCCTGAAGATGTCAGTGGACCCCACTATCTATCTCGGAATATCAGAGCAGAGTTCGTGTGGGTCTCAGAGATGAGCCCTAATTCACAGCTCACACTCTGCCCAGGGCCCAGTGCTACCCAGCAGACAAATGGGCAGACCATCTCCTCCAGTGCAGCCTGCAGAAACAATATTTAACACATCAGATCCCAAGAAGAGCTTGAGAACTGAATTGGTTTAGTTGTTCAACGTAGAGAAAACAAAACCATTCTAAACTCTCGGATAGCATGGCTTAACATGCTACCCAATTACATCAGTGAGCCCATGGAGTGAACTTGCCCTCCAAGTTCATTTGACTATCACATTGTTTAAAATATATATATATATATATACATGATCTGCCCTTGTTAAAAAAAAATACATTGTTAAAAAAATAACCTATATGTGATCTGTCAACATTTTAAAATCAGGAAATTTCATATAATACAGAGTTCTGGCTTAAAAAATAATGAAATGGGACAATCCTGCAGAATGGTCCACATTCTGTCAGCAGAAATGAAATCTCCCCTTTATTAGGGCATGCAGTGTCCCTAGAAACCCACTGTACTGATTTATGTATTTGCCTGGCCCCTATAGTAGACACTGAGTTGGTAATCCTTGAGTCACAGATCACACAAGTAAATATAGTAACTAAATATCTCACTCTTCTCCAGCTTATAGAAGAGATTGACAGACATTTTCTTTCTTCCCTTTCCTTGAACTTTGCTAGCTGAAAAAAAAAAAGCCAATAAAAAGAATTCAATGTTTTTTAAAGAAACAAAAATCATATTGAGTTGGAAACATAAGGGATAATTCTACTTTTTTTTGCTACTAATGAGTCCATTTGAATTCTTTTTGGAATGAATAAGAGAATTTATCTGTTTGCAAGGGTGGAGTAGAAAGTGGGGGGTTTATCTTATTCTCTAGAAAATCTTCAGCTGAAGCCAGAATCTCCCCAACGATGAGCAGAATTAAGGAGAAGCAGGAGATCTATAGAAATGCAAAATTTCCCTGTCATAAGAATAAACCCTAGAAGATTAATTTTTAGCTTCAACATAGAATGAAGTTATAGCTCTTTGACAAATGATGTTCTTTGCTGTCATGACAACAGGGCCTGTCGGGAGGGGTGCATAAAGAGCCCTGCCCATAAATCAGAACATTTTAGGAAGGGGTTAAAACAAACATCTCTAGACTATTCCCAAGATGTAGTGCCAAAAATGTAATTATAGACATTTGTATCAGTCTGCCATAAAGCATGACAGCTCCAATTTTACAAAATGTTAATTAAAAAAGTCGATTAAACCCATGTCCCCCTGAGAGAAATTAATATCACACCTAAGGTTGGGAGTCAGTGCAAGTCAGAGACTGTGAAAATTGGATGACAGAGTCAGAAAGGTATGCTTAAAAGCAGACTAATTCATGAGCAGTTTAGTTAAGAGCTTGGGTTAGATTCTGACCCTCAAGAGAAGAAATGTGGAGGACCAGGTAGCAACACTAACAGCCTTTCCGGAAGCTTGAGAGAACAGAAAACAGTCATTAGAGATTCGGAAAAGGAATTAGAAAGAAAAACTGACATTCAGGTTAGTTCACCTGAAAATACAGGAATGGAACACAAAAGAATCATCTGATCTTGGAGGACACAGGAAGAGGTAGTAACCACTAGCAACTTACAGTGAGAGCAGAAAAAATGGGAATTAGCTTAAAACCAAACATTGAAAAAGTGCTTCTCAAGGAAAAAATCGTGAGTCTCCACTCCAAGGGTCACAAGAGACAAGTTCTGTCTGGCCTGTGCAGTGTTCTTTTAAGAATGTACAGTGTTTGCCAACATCTAAACATTAGGAGATTGCACACAGAATTCTGGCTTCTTCTCTTTCAGAAGAAGATGACTCGGTCTCAGTAGGCCTGGATACCCATGTGGTGACTGGAGGTGGGTTTACAGAATAGAAGTTCCATGATGACAAAGGGTTTGCACTGTTGAGCCCTGTGGCCTTCACACAATGTGGGGCACATAGAGAATACTCGAAGAATGGTTGAATGAAGGAGTGGGCAGCAGCTGTCCTCTTTAAACAGACACACACTCTCCAGGGGGCTCGCCCACCCACACTGTTACCTACCTAGCTCCCAATTGGCTTTTGAGTTTTTCACTTTGCTCTGTGCCGTAAGTTTTTCTTTAGTTGGGACACCATGTTGCCTCTTGCCATGAATTCCCTATAGAATCCACCCAAAGGGCACACATGCAAGCTGATGAAGTGAAATGACAATACAATACAGGCGTACCCCAGACACAGGGCAGGTTCAATGCAGACCACCCCAGTGAAGCTAGCATCTCAGTAAAGCAAGCCAGATGAATTGTTTGACTTTTCAATGCATATAAAGTTCTGCTTACACTATACTGTAGTCTAAATGTATTCAGCAGCATTATGTCTAAAAAATGTGTGCATACCCTAATTAAAAATTACTTTATTGCTAAAAAATGCTAACCAGTATCTGAGCTTCCACTGAGTCATAATCACTGATCACAGATCACCATAACAAACATAATAATAATGAAAAACTTTGAAGTATTGTGAGAATTACCAAAATGTGACAGAAGTACACAAAGTGAGCAAATGCTGTGAGAAAAATGGGGCTGATAGACTTGCTCGATGCAGGGTTGCCACAAAGCCTACAGTTTGTAAAAAATACAGTATCTGCAAAGTGCAGTGAAGCAAAGCACCATAAAATGAGGTATGCCTGAAATATTCCTTAAGGGTTTTAAGGAATAGTCCAAAAAACAAGCTTCCTTTAAAGGTTTGGCATCATTGCTCATTCTACAGGCAGCAAGCTGTATAAAAATACTTGCCAGAGCCTCACCTGGTGCCTGCACGAGGCAAGTGCTTCTGATAGGCTTTGGATTTGATCACTTATTTTATTTATTCATTCAACAAACATTGAACCTCTTATAAATGCTAATATGACTAAGGGCCATGTGCTATGTCTCTTTCACCTTGATATTCAGAGACTTAGATGTTTATTAGTTGAATGAATTGAGTAGTGGGAATCACTACAGAATAACTATATGGGGATCTACTATGTGCTAGATAGATACATTCTTCATTGACCCCTACAACCTGTGTGTTTGAAATTATTATTCCTGTTTTGTAAAAAGGGAAACTGGGACTTAGCGAGGTTAAGGAATAGGTCCACAGCATCGGGGAGACAGGGATTTGAACTTAGGTCTGCTTGCCACCTACACCAGGTGCATTCCATGGCACTACCAGCATCTATTTTCAAATGCAGTGGGTTCAATAGTGGCCTCCAAAAAAAAAATTGATGTCCAATTCTAACCCCCAGAAGTGGTGAGGGTGATCTTATTTGGATAAAAGAGTATTTGCAGATGTAGGTAAGGATCTCAAGATGAGATTGATCATCCTGGACTTGGAAGGTGCCCTAAATCCAATGACAAGTATTCAAATGAGGTCGGGCAGATAGAGATGCAGAGAGAAGGTGATGTGAAGATGGGCAGAGACTAGAGGGGTGCAGCTGCAAGCCAAGGAGCACCAAGCATTGGCAGCAGCCACCAGGAGCTGGGAGGGGCACAGAACAGACCTTTCCTCAGACCCTCTAGAAGAAAGCATCCCTGCTGACCCCTCAGTCTGAGACGTCCAGCCTCCACAAGTGAGAGGCTAAATTCCCATTGTTTTAAGCCACCAAAGCTGGGGTGACTTGTTAGGAAACCAATACAGCAAAATATTCCTGCTCCCCGCACCAAAGAAGTTCCCCAGAAAGTGTAGCCTGTGCTGTTTGTAGTGAGGATCAGCCTGCATTCAGGTCCCTCAAGCTTCACTGACCTTTCTCACTCCAGAGACTTGAGATTTATGATCAAGCCTCTCAGCCTGAAGTCCCACACAGCTTTATCCAGAAACATCTCACATTCCAACAAAAGTGAACTCAACTGAGAACAGGCTTCTTTTGCTTCTTTTTACAACACGAGTACCTCTGACAAGAATGGCATATGGTCCGGTACTTTGGAATAATTCAGTTTAATGCAGCAATAGAGGACCCAGGATCTTCTCATTAGATGATCAAATAAGGCACAATACTAATCTGGGTGTACAGGAAAGAAGACCTCTTTTCTGTGTGGGTAATCTGCTTCTATGGGGAAGACGGGAATTGAGCTGGGCTTTGAAAGGGGACAGCAGCAATGGCCATCACCGTGACCATACTCTCCTTCCCTGGGCACCTGCAGCATGTCACATGCTGTACCACTGCCTTGTGCTTTTCCTGTTCTGTCTCCCAGTCACCCCGCAAGGTGGATGTCTGCCACCCTCATTTCCCTGGGGAGGAATCTGGGACTTGGAGAGCTGGGTTCCAAGTCCAAGGTCACCCAATCTGTAAGTGACAGGATACCGACAGATGAATGTACACGGTGGTGGGCGGAAGGGCCAAACCAGGTGGAGTGAGCAGTGTGAGGAAGGAGAGCAGAGGTGGGGGGTTGGGAAGCCATGGCTGAGAAGATGAGCCATAGGAAGAATGTTCTGGAAGAGTGTGGGCTTGATCTACTGAGCTCTGTGAGTTGCCAGAGGTGTGTGAGTTCAGGGCTGACTGGCTCACGTCTGTGTTTTGGGAGGAAAATGCTGGACTCCCAGTGGTGGAAGCACGGTAAGAAGTGCTGAGAAGGCTGGCCCCCCTCTCAAATGCAGAGAGCCTAAGGGAAGGTGGACATGGTGGAGTGGAGAAAACCAGGCAGGCTTGAAAGATAGCAGGAGCAAGACCTGGCTTGATCCCAGGACAGCATCAGAGAGGAGAGAGCAGGGAAGATGTGCCGGCCAACCTGGAGGCTTGCGAGGATGAGCCAGCCGGCAACCACAGCAGAGGACACAGAGCCAGGGCTGTGCGGGCAGGCAGAGTGGGTCCAGTTAAAACAAGGTCTCAGCCTTCTTGCCTCCTTTCATGCCTCAGACTCCAGACACATCCCATCGGCAGATCCTGCTATAGCTTCTCTCCCCACCTCTGATGGAATTCCTTCAAGGGGCACTGGCTGGAGTTTAGGGGATGAATCTTTAAATTAAATACATAGTTTTGAGCTCTCCAAAGGAAATAGTGTACTCTAGGCATGGATCATGCAACGTGTATAACCACCAGCCTCGTTTACAAAAGGCCCACCCCACCAGCATCAGGACAGCTGTGTCTCAGGGGCCCAGAACTCGGCTTTGGGGCACAAAGCACCCCAATCAATGCTTTCATCACAGATATGAAATCGCCAAACTTAGTTAAGCAAACTTAGAGCTGGGAGCCACCGCAGGCTCCCGGGAGCCTGTTCAGAGCTGTGAGAATGTTGCTGGTTCCAGAGCACCTTCCTAGTTGCTATTGTCCTGTCCCGCCTTCTCCACATAGCCACCACGCAGTCCTCTCTCCACACAATCCTAGTGGAAAGGTGCACCAGGAGTCTGGGGCCAACATGCTAAGTAGTCAGGGTCTAAAATAATAAACTGAATTCCACACATTGGTCTCATTAAGGAACAGCTGGAAAGAGCATGAGCAAACACTAGACTGGACTGGAGCAGAGAAGGTTCTGAATTCAGACTTGACCTGTGGTTCTTACAACCTGCAGACGTGGGAAAATCATGCCAGGATCATTTGCTCAAAGCGCACAGCAGCCAGCACTGTCATCTCTTTCCTGGAGGACCGCCCTTGACCTACTGGAGACTGCTTTTATCAGTTTTGACCTTCTGCCAGACTGGTGGGTACACAAATTATGAAAGCCCAACTCCCAAATCTCTGGAGGGGCAACTTCCACTCCAGACATTCCAGAACCCTCCAGCAGGCTATGTCTGAAATCTTTCTCCTGCTAAGCCCCTGCTTCCTGGCCTTGCTTCCTCCACCTCCTCCCCAGGCTGCCCTAGAGCCTTAATAAGCCACTCATACATGAATCTCCATGTCAGTGTCTGCTTCCAGGAAGCCCGCCAGCCTGAAGACCAGTATCTGCTCCATGCTGCTCTGGAGGAACCATATCTTGAAAGCAATGAGCAGAATATCCAGCAAGAGGGTCACAACAGGCAAAATCTGGCAAGAAGACATGTTTTGTTTGGCTCACAGAGACTTTAAAAAATGTGAAGGGCCTTGCCAACATTTAAAACTGGGAAATTTCATGCATAAACCCAGATCTCCCCTTATCTTAAAAAATCAGAGAATTTGGCTACCCTGAGCCTGCATCCTGGCATGACAAAGCCGGCAGGGGCTGTGCCTGGGACCAGTCCCCACCAGCCCACCTACTCATTCACTCATATAGTGACCCATACAGTTGCTATAGCCATGGAGTTGGCAAGCTATAGTCTAGCACATAGAAAGTACTCACTAAAGTCTGTTGAATCCAATCAAGGCATCATTTTTTCTTGAAAAAGATTCTATTTGAGAACTGCTGGAGAGCAGGGGTAAATAATTTCATAAGATAATACATTGCTCTGTTCCACTCCAGCTTGGTCCTCATGCCTGGCAAGGTACGGACATACGCTTGGATGAATTGGTGACTGGAGTTATCATGATAGGAAATTTGTTTGATGGAGAACACAAAATGAAATGAAATAAAATCACTTGAGGTTTTAGTATGTAGGCGAGAAAAACAAAAACAGGTCTTAGTTTCAGATGTTGATCCATGTTCCCATAAATAAAAGGATGGCTACAGCTCAAAAATGACATTTTAAACATTTCAAAATGTTGACTTGCCAGTCTGTGTACTTCTCGTGTTTTTTTTTTTAATAATTATAGTTGAAGCTCTTTAAACCAATGTAACCAGTAATAAGTCCTTTAAGGAAGCAGATGGTCCCTTGAGCCCCAGGACCCAGCTGTCCAGCCGAGTGTTTAGGTCACTGTCAGATGGGCCAGTACATTTTACAGAGATGGGGGGCAGTAGGAACCCAGTGCATCTGTTCAAGGGGGTCAGATTAGACGGCTCCTTCTGCCTCAGAGCACCTCAAAGATCTTTCACTTAAAGGAGTGCAATTGACCAAGGGCCCCAGCTATACCCTGAAATCCACCTGTGCTCTGAAATCCACCCCCTCTTTCACACAGGATCCATGCTCCCCATGGGCTGCTCCGGCATCAAGGACTGAGTACCAAGGTATGGAATACAGTCCAGATCCCTCCTGGGAGACAAGGAACTCCTCCAGTGGGTGACTTTGGTTCAGTGACTCCCCGGCAGCCCTGCCCATACTTCCTGAGGGTGAGTGGCAATCTAGCGGGCTTAACATAACCCCCTCACCCTCTTCTGCCTGAGGACATACTTGCTTTGCAGTCTGACCCCCTGCAGCTTTCTTGGGCCCCTTCTGCATTTTCTCTCCCTCGAGAGCTTCTCCTGGTCAGAGGCCTTGCCACTTCCATTCTGTCTCAGTGCCTGCTTCTCAGGGGACACACTCTGCATTTGAAAATTCCTCCTGCCCACATTTGGCAAACGCTGTTGGCTCTGCCCAGTCTGAGGCTCCCAACTTCTGCCTGGTTACGTGGGTCCAAGAAGAAAGTACTTACAAGAGAACTTAAAATGAATGCATTTTAAGGAATTGGATATGGAGTTAAGAGAAAGAAAAAGAAATAGAAGGAGAAGGAGGGAGAAGGGAGGCAGGAGGAGAAGGAGGCAACTTCTCAGTAGTTCTTGCATTTGACAGTTTCTGTTAAGAAAATAGAAGTGAAGATGCCCTGACACACAGCCTCTTCACATCTCGGGAAAATCCCTCAGAGACTCCCGGTGTTGTCTGCCTCACTCCAGAATCCCAGGGGTCAGCCTGCCAACTGGGGATGAGATGCACAGTCCCTTCGAAGACCGCTGGCCAAGGAGCCCTGTGGGACCACAGTGAAGACCACAGGGTTATCATTCTTGACACCCCAACCTCAACATTGCCGGCCGGCATTCTGTGGAAGGGCAGGAAAAGGAAAACACAACGGCTGCATGTAAAATGCGTCTCAGAACCAGGAGAAGAAGAAGACAACTCACACTCCTACCCAGCTAAGAGGGTTAATGAGAAAAGGAAGCCTTCAAGCTGGTTATTTCATAATTCACAGCAAAACAGAAAAGGGAGACAAAATCAGCAGGACCGTTTAGAAGCACTGGAAAATGGAAGTTTCCAAGCTGTCATAAATAAGGATGGATGCATTTGCCAAGTCAGAAGTTTCGCCAAGTTTGAAATCCACTCAGTCCTTACATCTTGGAACTCAGAATGGAACACCAACCTTTTGGGATTTGTAATCACTTCTTCTCAGCAAAACTTCTTACTATTTATAATGAAGTAAAAACAGAAAGCAAAAATGCAATATGGAAAATTTTTTAAAAGAGCTGGGAGCATTATAGTGCAGTGAGCCCTGGGAAGGTGGTAATGGTACAAATAGTGTATGTACTAGGATTACATTTCTACTTATCAATGGGGCTTAAAGTATAAAATGTTCCTGTTCCGTGTGTGTGCACATGAGATGCTGAGCACACAAGTGAGAGAGAGAATTATTGTGTCTTTCCTTTCTGGTGCCTCTCTCATACACGCACACACACACAATATTTCTCCTATGCAATATGCCACCCAACTTAAAATATTTAATGTGTTAAAATAAAAGAAGGGACAATGTATATTTCTGTGTTTGTATAGAGGGGAAGGAAGCTAGAGGAAAAAAAGAGAGAATACAATTTAAGAAGGAAAGATAAAAGGGAATAAGAAAATATAGGCAACAAGGGTGGGGATAATTTTCACCAATTTATCGTGGGTCAAGAAGAACTGCAGCCACCAAAATGAAGTGCAGAGGCCTGATGGCTGTCTCACAGCTTGCAGCCATGGGGTTCCCTAAGAGGCTGAGGAAAAGCCCTGACCTCAGAGAAGCAGGGCTAGCAGCAGGATTTTACGGACAGACAGATCTGATTTGTGTGACAAGTACTTAACTTTCCAAGCCTTTGTTTTCTTGTGTGTATAGACAATAACAGCATCAATATTATAGATATTACCATCAGCCTATAGCCCATGGGGCTTAAGATGGCATCTATTTTGTTTATTGTGGTATCCCTCAGGGCTTGGCTGACTGTCTGACCTAAAATAGCCACTTAATAAATATCTACCTGATAGAACAAGATAATACATTAAAGAATTTAGACTACATCTCAGTTGGGTCGTTCCAAGGAAAAAGAACTTACCCTGAATAGTTTAAATAAAGAGATGTAGGGACGATGCAGAGAGGGATGGGCAGGCTAAAGGGACACACAGGAAATGGTGAGCTCTGGACCCTGACCACTGCCTTTCCCATCTCTAGGGTTTAGAGAGTAAATAGAGTAAAGGATGAAATGGAGCCGATAACAGGACTGCGGAGGGAAAGGTGAATTTTGTTGGGGATGAACCTTCACTTGGGGAATGGGGCGGGCCTATCCAGGCCCATCTCCTCCACCAAAGACCCAGTAGTTATCCCACTGGTCAAATCCCCTGCAGAAGCCAGCACACTCCCAGCACGGAAGTGAAACCTGGCATGCAGTTCAACGGTGTTTGGAGAAGGAAGGTGATGGGAGTTAAATGGCCTCCCCCAAATCCAGGAGCCTAAGTAAATGCAGAGAGAAAAATCTATCAAGGGGGTAATCTTTGTGAAGCCCCAAGTACCCTAATGCGCCATATCCTTAGTTATGTGAAAACCTAGAACTCCCCCCAAAGGTAAAACAGTGCTGCCAACTCTGTACTTCCCACCCTGGCTCAAGGGTCTCTAGTGAAGCTGAATGAACTGACCTGAAGTTGATTTCTCATCTGTAAAGCAAACAGCCATGGCCTACATTTTTATTTAGCAACTCAGTAAGACTAAATACTGTCTGATGGGAATTATTCAAAACGGATGGAAGGGTGGCAAATAGAGATCTTTCCTTTCCTCTTGGGAAACATAATAAACATTTTAAAAGCAGACTGAGAGGAAGAGAACTTGTTGTTCATTAGTTTATGGTCGGCAGATATTTTAATGCAGTAAACACAGGCCTGGGGCTTGTGGTGTGTGAGATGGGACTTGACCAAATGACTGGAAAATTAGCATGGGCCCTTGGTAGCATCTCCCAGTCACTAGCTGCCAGATGAGACATTCAGGGAAAGGGGCATCTACATGACCAAGCTACTCAGATGCTGCAGCTCTGTCTCATGTATCAGAGGCAAGAAGCACCTCAGGCATGTTCTGCCACCTGTCCCAGTGCCTGAACCCTCTTCATGGAAGTGGCAGGAGGTGTCCTCAAACAACCCTCTCCACTGCACCCTCCCATCCCCAGCCCACCGAGTAGTTTCCCTCACCACCACCCATCAGAGAGGGTCAGGACTGCTCCAAATGAATGGGAAGTACTCAGGTTCAAGAGGAGACAAGAAAGTTGACTTCAGAACAATCAAACTAGCAAACCTATCTTCAGTTACAATGGACAAAGCAAACACACTCTGGGTTTTCATGAGCTAATTAGCGGTGAATACACACGTGATGCAACCTGTTTCATACGGTAAAATCTGGAGAGGCCATGCCAATTTCACTCCTGTGCCGTGAACTTGCCAGCCAAGATTGGCCAGGGCTTTGCCAGTGGCACAAGTAATGGGGGGCTTATTGGGGCAGCAGGAGTCTCCCCAGTGACTTGGGTTAACACTCTAATTCTGCTTTTTCACAACAATAATCTCTGCTCAACTGCTAGTGCTAGTGGAGTGAGCCCTGGACACTTGCCCGGCCCTCAGGATGCCCTAGGCACCTCACTGGCCTCCCCCGAGTCCCGGGCCTGCTTGAGGGTCCAGCCCACACAGGCTGGTTATTTCAAGCACCAGCTTGCAAGCCAGCCCGCCTGAATTCAAAGCCTGGAGTAAGCACTCACTAGGTGGGTGACCAGGGGCAAGTTCCTCAGTCAGTCCCTCGGTTTCCCAACCTTTAAACTGGGAGCAATATCAGCACTGGCCTCATAGTCTTCTTGAGAAGATCATAAGTTAATCCATGAAGCCTTTGAAACAGTCCTTGGGGCATAGAGAGAAGTCAACACCTGTTAACTACTACTACCTTTCAGGTCCTATGGTAAACCTTGCTTTAAAATGTGTTAGAAAAAGTGGTACCAACAGTAAAATTATTAAATTAAGTGCTGATAAAACTTCAGTGCCACTTATTTAAAATGATTTAATGAGAAAAAAAGCCCACCTTACAAAATATGTTTAAAGAAATGAAATTTTATTACATCAAATATTAAGTAGCTCCAGCTAGACCCATCACATATTACCTACTAGGAGTAATATGAGAAACTATCTCAGGAAGCAGGAAGAATGATCCAGCTATTTGTAGCTCCTTCTCTGTAAACACTTGTTTCTAAGGCTTGAGGGAACTTGAAACAAGTCTGTTATTTCAAACATGCTCTCAGCCAATTCTTTTGTTATTTTTAGTCTCAGCCAAAGATTTTCAAATGGATCATTCGAAAGTTAACGTTAATGCAGACCCCATTCAAAGGATCAAAAATTCTGAATGAAGTGAGGACAAAAGAAGGAGACTGTATTTGGGATATGACTGTCAATGTTTTTTCTTCCAGAATCCTCAGACTACACAGCATCATTCAAACTTACTGAATTACCAGCCCGAACAAACCATGTCCTCCCGTTTCATCCAAATCAAATCTGAGCAAGAATCAATGTATAAAAATTGCCTGGCCAGTGAGGGATCTAGAACCAGAATCATAGAAACTCCTGACAAAGCTCCAAAGAGGCTTCACTGCTTGGAGCACAGGCAGAATGGACCCAGTGCATGCAATGTTCCCTCCATATTGCAGCCATGCAGTTGACCTATGCCCAACCATGCAAATGAGTGTGTGATTCAGGGGCATTCTCTAAGGCATACCAAATCACAGCGTGAGCCCAAGCCCTTCATTTTTAATAGCCATCTGAGTGTGTCCCACACTCACCATCTCATTTAATGCTTATAAGAGCCCAGTGGGTAGGCACTATTGCTATTATCATAGTCTCATTTTGCAAATGAGGAAACAAGACTGGAGTGATGAAACACCTTTCCCAAGGTTATTTAGCTTGTGAGCATAGCTGGGAACCAAACTCGCACAGTCCAGGTCCAGTGCCTAATGCCTCAAATTGTTATACAGCTTCTGCATGGCCAGCAAAATCTGTTCTCAGTTCAGCAAATTTAGAAGGGTGTTTAGAGCAAGCATAATTCGCTAGAACCAAATATGCTTTTAGAAGAGGGTCAATGTTGTTGGCTTGATAGGACATCAGTCACAATGACCAGTTTTTCCAGTCCCTAAGTCTTCGATTTGGAATAAAATCCTCAGGGTTACCAGAAGGTAAAATCATGCTCAGGTGAATCAGACCTGGGGTCCAACACACCTTGCTTTTAGGTCCTATCCTAAAAGGGAAAAGTGAGGAAGAGACAGTGTGGCCAGCTGAGGGACAGAGACAAAAAAGGGACATGAAGCGTGGGCACCATGTTAACATTATGGTTCAGTGGTATCTTCCCTCTATATCCATTCATCCTCCTCTCGCCCTTTTTCATGACAGCACAAGTCACTGTGTCCATCTGACTGCACAGTCACTCAGAACACAGGCAAATGGCACTGATGGACCCTCTTGCTGGGACCCAGACCATTCCATGTTTTTAAAACGCCAAAGGACTTTCGCACAGAATCGAGTTTTTTCTTTATTCCCTTAAACGTTTTTTGTCTGTTTGTTTTCTAGGATTGCTTTATAGCCAAAGAAAACATATCCAGTGCAAGAATCACTAAACAATAAATGTAAATGTATAATTCACATTGATGGAAATTTTAGAAGTCCTTTCTTAGGGGAGATTTATTCCGCAATCTACAGTAGGTTTGGGGCTCCCCAAAAACTCAGTGACATTTCTCACCCTCTTTCTTCTGACATCTTTAGTCTTGATAACACCTAGAGTGATGGTATGTGTTTGAGGAAGGGAGGGAAGTATATAGGTGTTACAGAGAATGCAAGACACATGGAAATGAATCATAAAACTTTATTGGCTTGTTAAAAAAAAAAAGAATGAAGTCAGCAAGTACATTTATGGTCTATCCACATTGTTAAAACAGCACTTAAAAATAAAATAAAAAATGATTATCCATTATTTACAGGAAATGTGAAAAAATGACTTTAAAACCTGGAACATTATGGAAAAAAAACGGCATGAGAATGGTTAACAGGCTGCCTATGGATTACAGCAAATGGATTTGAACATGACATGAATGACACTCAATGATTTGTCTTGCTCTGGAATCTCTTACTACTTTATTTCCTTTTTTATGTTGCAGCTTTATTGAGGTGTAATTAACAAATCAAACTGTAAGGTATTTAAAGTGTATGACATGATGTTTTGATATGCCTATACATTGTAATAGAATCTCTCTTGTTTTTGCTCTATTCGTAATGGACTGTCTTAAAATAAAGGTGGTGAAAAATCTGTTCTTTTCTTTGCTTCTCACATATTTTTTTTCCCCATGAAAACTAAGACTTCAGACACAGCCAGTAGCAACCTCTGTTGGGTACTCACCATCCCGCAGCCCCAGCGCATTAGCCTGCATTAAACTCAGGGTGATCCCACTGTCCAAATCAGATGGCTGGGAGGTCCCTTTGCCCCTGACAGCAAGATAAGGAAATCAGCTGACGTTGAGTGGAAAACTGCCTTCTGTGACAGCTGTTTTCATGTCACTTGCTGGGCTGGGAATTTTGTTAGCTTAATTCAGTTTGGCATCCCCCGAGAGAAAAATCACATTTCACGTCCTGTCCGGGAGAGACCTTAACCTTCCCGAGGGCCCTGGAATAGACCTGACATGGTTCGCAGGCCCTGCAGGTGTGTGGACACAGCAGATTCTTATGGAGTGGCTGCTTCTGTCCTGCTTTCCCTGGAGTCGAGTCTGCCAAGGGACATAACCTCTGGGGTTCCATGGACCTCGACTAGACAGGAATGGCCCAGCCCAGGTGACTGGATGCAGCAGCCCCATGCAGCCCCTGGGGTATGTGGAGCCACTTTCTTCAGTTGTTGTCCCTCTGTGTCTAGAGTCCAGACAAACAAAAGGAAGTGAGCTTCTGCTCTCTTGTGAGGAAACTAGATGCAAACCAAGGGAGGAGTTCTAGACAGAAAGCAGGAAAGCAGGGGAAGTGTACATCAGCCACTCTCAGATGGAGTCAGAGAAGAGTTAATTCAGGTGCCTGCTGTCCTTGGATTCCTTTTGCAATGAAAAGACAGAAAAAAAAGGTGTGTGCAAAGCAACAAATTAATCAAATAAAAATAAACTCTCTGTTTGCCATGGAGTCAATCTGGAATGGTAGAGAGGGAAAAGTCTGGAACTGTAGGCAAATAAAGGGAGAAGAAAGAGCAGAGAGAGCTGGCCTCACACCCGCAGGGAACTGGATTTCTGCCTTGCGCCCCTTGAGCTGTACGCTCCTCAAACTGGCGAATAGCCACAGCCTCTGCTCTGTCTGCCGAGGAGCTTCAGGCTCTAACCACTCGGGGTGTAAGTCAGAATGACTTGCAGGGTTTGGAGCCAAGAGCAAACACCCTTTGGGTTCTGGGTGGCAGGGTGGAGCTAAAATAATTTACTTCTCATCTTTGCTTCCTGCATTTGGAAAGAACATTCAGTGAGTCAAAAGTGAAACTGGTGCCTGCTGGGAGACCAAGAGTGAAAACCCCTGAATGGATCGTCTCTAAAGTAAGTAGGGGTTCATTTTTCCTGGCGAGAGATGGACCCTCATTGGCCTCAGACTGAAGTCTCATGTAATGGCAGTGGAGTTTCTTAGTCTCTCTGAGCTGCCTTTGAAGGTCTCAGTGGGACCCCATTCAAGAGACAGGACCTGAACCACGCCTCTTGAAGAAGATGCACCTGTTTCCCATTTACCAGTGGCTACCCCAGTACATTAAGGATGCCCGTTAAACAGGAGTGTGTGTGCCTGTGTGTACCTGGCTGCCCCTGAGCGGGTCAGGTGACCTGGACACTCATGAAAGCAGGCATGTCAGACAAGAAGAAGGATTCATTAGGTTGTCTCTGGCCATGCAGAAGTGGAATGGAGGCATGGAAGGAAAACACTTCAGCAAGAGTCCCAGGCAGAGTGAGAGAGATGAGGTCCCAGCTAGCAGAAGGCAAAGGAGGGCCCCAAAGGTAAGTGACATGTTGCAAATCACAGGGTTGCTAAACTCAATGGCAATAAAGCTCTCAGGGACAATGCCAGAAAGTGCATTTGCAAAGGAAAGATAGAAGAATACAATGGGAGAACAGTGATCTTGCTTTAAGACAAAAGTAACAAACTGGCAGCCCACAGACATGTTTTGTTGGCCTACATAATGTTTTAAAAATAACTGAGCCAACTTTTTAAAAATAGGGACATTTCACATAAAAATCCAGGTTTCAAATTTCTCTTAAAGAATCTGAAGCTTTGGAAACCTGGACCCACATTCCCAGGAGGCATGAGTTGGCTGGGGCTGGGTGACAGCTGCCCCTCTGGTGGGAGGATATCCACTCATCCAGAGCACATTGCTCATTTAGGATACCTGCCTGGCACTGAAATGCCAGATCCTTGTTGCAGAGTGACAGAGTTGATTTCAGCAAAAGTATACCTATCCTTTTCTACTGTTGCAAAAATCCATGATACATATCTTTAGGAAGCTCTACAAAGATTTCTTAGAGGGGACGGTAGCAATGGATGAGAGGCAGTGGTCTACAGGAGAGAAATGAGGAACTATGGGACTGACTATGGTCTTCAGGGATTTTTAAAAAATAAAAAGCAAAGAATACAAGAACCATATGAAACAATTTTCAAATAGCCTGCTGTTTTCATCGTTCCCTGGGAGATGTCAACTGCTGTTTGATATATTAAATTGCCTTATCTGTCCACTTCTCCCCATTTTAAAACAAAAATCTACCCTGCAATTCTTCTAGTTGTGGAGAACTCATTTTTTTCTCTTTTGGGTCTGGGAAAGTTATAAAATGGTCCTTAAACAACCCATTACTTTTTTTCTCACTCCATGGAATAACACAGAAGCTTAGAAAGAAAACTGTACCAAATGGCCGATATTGAACAACCTTCGCTGTACTGACAGCTTCTGCCTGGCTCCCAGTTTGAATTTCATTTTTCTTTCAGGGTTCAGGATTTCTGCAATTAGCTGGCTTCTTGTAAATCAACATCTTTGGGAGAGATCAAAATCTAAGTAGTGACAGAAACTGTCATTTAGCAGCAAGCAAGGAAGTAGGAATTCAAGGAATATTCAGACCTCCCCCAACCAAGGGGCAGCTGCCCTCACACTCAAACGTCTTTTTGGAAAGAAACATTTTGAGAACGAGCAGCTTGTATATGATTTGGAGAAACTGCCCCTCTTCCAGGCATGGTTATGAAGCAGCCAAGTTCCATGCTGTAATCCATAGGACTCTGTGCGATGTCTGCATCAAGCAATAACATATTTAGTGGCTAATGTAAAAGATACAGTATAAAATATTCATCATGGATAATCTTTTTATATCAAGTGGTGCCTAAATGGGTCCTGGTTTATTAAGATTAATGGCTTGGTTATACAGGATTCAAAACAATGTTTCCAAACATGTTGGACTAGTTAAAAATCTATAAACCCTTAAAGCTGAACTGCAAAACTTGAGTGACTATTTTTCCCAAAAGGAAAGTTTTGAAACATCAATATTATCTCCAATCCAGCCATGGCATCTGTGCACCTGCCTTACAGTCAGAGCTGATTGTATTTTCAAATGAAATACTTCAGGTCTGGCTCTGAAGTCCCTCTAACAAGAAAGGTGTGAGGTGAAGCGGGGTGGCGGCAGCCGAACCTGTCTTCGGGACAGGGAGCCTGCCAGCGCAGACTGAGCAGAGTACAGAGGTCACTGCCATGGCCGAGTGAGTGAAACAGGTGTCCCTGGTAAAACTATGGCAGGGACACAGAATCCTGCAGCTCTGAGGCTGCCCTCTCAGCAATGAAGCTGGACGTCATTAAGCTCCTGTTCACCACCTCCGTGCGGCTGGGGTCAGGAAGAGCCGTCCTGCCGATGGAAACCAGCAGTAGCATACTACGCGGTAGGCACTATCCTTCTCAGAGTATCCTCTCCTGCTCACAGCAGGCTGGCCATTCTGCTTGCAGGCCTTTTCAGAGGAGCAAAGCTGCAGTTCTGTTACAGGATCAGCATGAGCTGCTGCAGCCTTCTCATGCGCACTCTTCTGAAAAGCAGGTGGAGCGCAGAGGGCAAATCAAAGGACACAGGCCCCATATGCATATATTTCACTCTGAGTTATTTTGAAATGAGCTATGCCTAACTGAAATCTATTGCCCTGTACAAATAGCCTTTTTTTTGCCTGCTGATAAACTTTAAGGAAATCATTTGCAGTAATTGCATGGCTCTAGACCTTATTGCCGAGTGAAGGAGAAGAACCCTCAGAGACACCACCAAGTCCCCACAGCAGAGGGGTATGTGTCCTTCACTCTTTCATCTCTGTGCCATAGAGGGAAAAGTGAAACTTCCTGAATTCACTACTGATTAAACAACAGAAAACAACGCTAACCTATGTGTTAAATGGAGATTAGACTGTTAAGTGTGTCTTTATACCTGTCCCTAAACCTGGATCTCTTTTTAACTTTGCAGTTCACCTTTAATAAACAGAAGCAATAAAACCAATACATTTCCAGAATGGTCATACAGCACACCTTTCAGGAGACAAGCACAATCCAATGGTATTTCATTTCAATTTTGTATTTGAATGATTGTAAGGACAAAAGAGAAGCATTAATTTAAGATGTTTTCTTGAGTTTCTCCTTAGCTGCCTGTGAGTGGTGCTCCCCCATCACAGCTCACAGCATCTGCAGGCTCCATGCAGTGCCTCCTGCAAATACCACCCACGTCTCCCAGAAAACCCCAGGTAAGCAACACGTCCTGGGAGAAGCCAGTGCGAGTCCCCAGAGCCCAGCTTACAAGCAGCATCAACCAACAAGCACCACAGCCCCTTTCTCTGTCTTTTCCTTTATTTCAGCTACCCATCCAGTGGGATCTTATGAAACAAAACAAAACCTAAAAGAAACATAAAATAAAACATAAGTCATGCTCAAAAGAAAAATCAATGGAAATTAACATACAAGTATAATCACTTTTAAAAGAACATAATAATCAAAATGAAGACACAATATGGAACAGGTTTTGAAACATAAAGCAATGTATAATAACAGAATGGAAATGGGGAGAAAATGTACATCTCATTATTGAGCAACTTACTTTAAAACTTAAAACCGACTTTCCATGGTACATGAAACATGGGAAAGAAATGCAAAGGGTTTCTGAACACAGCCCCACCCACAGCTGTATGAGGTGTTAACATCTTAATTGAGGGAAGAGAAATCTGTGTACAATATAGATGAATCTTGAAGAATTTTTAAAAATAGGGATAAAAGGAAAACTCAGTAACAAATATCTACCCAAATTCTGATTGTCTTTCCCCACCTAATTTTACCAAATTATTTATAAAATAACAGATTAATTCATCAGTGACCAGATCAGAGAACTGGCTTGGATGTAACTGGTGAAATACTCAACTGCACAAAGATTTAGATGCTTTTTAAGGAATCCTAATACTAAATAAATAATGAATGAATTGCCTACATTTAATTACCATGCCATATATATGACACATACATATATATAGATGTAATGTCTATTATTAATCTGATTTATAGCTTATAACATGTAATATGTTGTATGTATACATTATATATACAAGACATACAGCATATGTATATATTAAATATAATATGTATAAAACATACACAATAATATGAATTAATTCTGTGAACACTTATTGAACACTGACCAAATAAGAGACACAATTTGATTTAAAAATAAACAAAATAGAGTTTCTGACCTCAGATCCTTAATCACCTACAGATGGAAAATATGAGCAAATAACTTGAGAGATGAAAGACAGTTAATCTACTCTGTGCCAGGCTCTTTTTTATGCTCTGCCCAAATCAGCCCTTTTAAGTTCACAATAACCTTGTGAGATAGGTTCTACCCTTGCACCCTGTTCACTGGTAAGAAAACGGAGGCCCAGAGAGTGTAGCAGCTCAAGGTCTGACAGCTAGTACATGGTGGGGTCACATTTTGACCCGGAGGCTCTGATTCTGTGACCACCCCACCGAGTCAGGGAGGACAAACTCTCTCCAAACTTGCCTATGGAAACCCAGCAGGAGCAGGGAAGATTCATTACATATAATTCTGTGCATCATCTGCATGGACCTTCATCAGATTTGTAGGTGACAAAATAGATGATGCCGTGGTAGAAACCCCCAAGACATTTGCAAGCTCAGCTTTGGAAGGCCTCTCCAAATCTAACCCTCCAGACACGGGATCTTCCTCAGCCTGGTGTCTGGTCTGCCAAGGGCTGGTGTCATCTGCCTCCAGACCTGTAATCACCATCACCCAACTCTATCATCATATACAACACTGAAAGAGTCCACAGAGCTTAATTTCTATGGCACTTCTCTCTCCTGCCCTTCTAAGCCATAGGAAGAAAACCCAGTACAGCGTCCAACGTCGTTTATGGATTTAACCACCTCTAAAGCCCTGAGAATTTAGGAAGAACACAGTGGCGCTGTTTAATTCTCCTTCATACTGTCATGAGTCTCCTCCTGAAAGTCCAGCCTCCAGGCAAACATAAGCCACAGTGGTGTAAGAGTGCACCATGGCACATAGGAAGAGCACGTCAAATTAACCGACCAAATACCTTCGGGTTCTAAGAGGGTGGATCTCAAATTCCTTCCCGCTGAAACAATAGGATTAATATTAGGGTGTCAAGTTTGCCAATAAAAACAGGGGAAACTTGGTGATACAAATACAAGACATCACCTCCAAACCGAAAGATTTTTTGATTCAATATACTAGTGCATCCACACATTCAGTTTTGAAGGGCATTTGATTTAAAATAATAACAGAACAGTTTAAGTTGCTAATGCAAGACTTATTTCCAGTGGGTTTATGGCCTAGGAACTCAAAGAGTTTACTCATGTCAAAGTATTTCCAGTGGGAACCAAACCACTGTTTCTTTGCCAGTTTCTTCCCCCAGGCTCACCCAGACTCTTTAATTGTTACAAATAAAAAACAATTTGCTTTGCTTAATGCAAAGTCTTTTGGACTGCCATTCACTCAGGCTGCAACCGCTTTTAGGTCGATGGTGGGTGTCCCGCTTCAACCTCCTTCTGTTTTCCCTTTCATAATGCATCCTTCTTAGCTCCATAAGCCCATGCAATGAAGTGAGTGAAGCTACCATACAAACACATGCGTTATCTTCCTTGCAAAGAAAAGCCTGCTTGGTACAATGATACACAATGTAGTCCACTGAGTCTGAAACTGTGACTACTGCCACCCCCCCTCAAAGAAGGTAAGGCAGCCTCTTCTCTGATACCCTCGATCTTCACATACTGTTGATACACTAAAGATATGACAGCAAAGAAAAAAATAGTTTGGTTTAAAGGCTTGACGCTTTTACAAAGAAATATATTCAGCATTTCGTATTTCTAAGGGCTTGACAGTAACATTTGATCAGGGCCCCAACTTAACCTCCCAGGATCTCATGACTTTTGATGTGGTAAGAAACTCAAGAAAGGGGCCACAAAATGATATAAAACAATTGATAATTATTTTCTTCTAGTGAGGGGGAAAGTTTTTAGACCACAACAAATGGCTGAACATCTTGCGGGTTTAGCAGCCAAACGAGCTGTCTAGCTTCTGAGCCTGAAATATAGATATTTTGACAATGTGACATTCTGAAGTATTTGCAGCATTCCAATGGTACACAGTAGTTATTATGAGACCAGCCCCATTATCAAAAACAACTTTAGAGAAACTTTGCCACTGCTGCTTACCCTGGCTAAGTAAGAACAAGGGTAAAGCAGGTGCTGTCCAATAAATGTGATACATAGTTGAAAGCAGGGAAGAAAAAAGCCGGATGTGTCCTAAAACTCAGTCTGCTATTTGCTGATTATGGATCTGTTCATTGGCCTCTTCAAAGTGACAGACTTGGGGGAGGTGAAGGTCAATGAAGCACTGTGCTTTCTTTACCACTGGCTTCCAACCCATTTAGATTTATTTACATTCAAACATGCACACATTTTCCTACTATAACTCAGAAGCAATCAGCCATAAAATAGCAAGTATCTGCAGTACATTTAAATTAACAGCAATTTATCTGAAGCAAAAGGGAAAACTGCTGAGTCGAAAGGAAATAAAGGGAACGGAAGAAAGATGCAGCTGCTATCAAAAAAAGCAAATCTTATCACATTTGTCATTTGGAGAATTCAAATAGGAAACTGCCAACTTGGTTGTCCTCATGGCATGGAGCCACTCTGGAGATGGCATGGTGGCTAGAGGGCCATTACAGTGGCTCACCTTCATCGAGAGCAAAGCAAATGCTTCCTGAGCCTTCTGGAAAATGTTTCCTAGGTAAAATCAAAGAATAAACTCTTACGTTCTCACAACATTAGGTGCCTAGAAAATAGCGGTTGCAAAAAGCTTTTCATCACAAGGATACAGTTGCACTATGCAATTTTGCTTTATTTCAGCACCTGGGCTTCTAAATACTGATTGTCCTAATTTGACATTTGTGGAGCATTTAATATCCAGTGGTTGTTACACCAAGCTATCCCTTGCTGTTTGATTTTTCTATTTTATGGGGAACTCAGCCCATATGGCCAGTGTAATGTGACCAAGGTCACCCAAGAACGGAGCGAGATGGCTGACATTTAAATTCAGAATCTTGGATGGCCCATCTTTTACAATGGCATCATCGGCACCTGGAGCAGAAATGTCTCCATATATAATAAGTCCAGATCCTGATGCTTTCTTCCCTGAGCTCATTCTGGAAGTTGCTTAACCATCTTTTGGACACACTTTTTGCTTCCCAAGGAGATGCTGTGTCCACACAACATCCCTTCTCCTAAGATCTCCTTACACAAAGCAAGCACCCCTGATAGAAGCCTGGACCATTCTTGAAGGCCGACGACAACAGCCATCTTCTGAGGGTATTCAGCTCACTCGACTCTTAACTCCTATAGCCTTCTCTTCCATTCATTCACTTGGCCTTCTTTTGTACTTATTTTAAAACTTGTATTTCTTTTCTGGTTACTTCCCTGCATCCCAGACTAGAAGCCTCAGGAGGGCAGAGATCATGTCTAGCCATCTTCTATGCCAAATTTGCCTTGCATAAAATCAAGGACCAAATGCATTTTAAGTTTCAGAATAGTAATATCTAAACTTGAGTTTTATTGGAGGACTTAAATGTACTTGATAAAAGAACCAAAATGGAGAGGAGAGACCAGTACAATGCAGGGTAGGATCTACCATTTCCATTGGTGACTGAGTTATCAAATCACTGACGCTGCCTGCACAAAATCACATATTTGCTCAGAAGTATACTGAAGATTACCGAGTTAGACACGTGGACACCCAGTGAGTGCCTCTTGATGTATTTTAAGCTCCTGGGGAAAAGGTACTAGCCTTGGTTTATTCTGATTCTCATGATGACAATAATTATGATGGGTGTGGGACAAAGAAAACTCTTGTCCATTTGTCATCTGGAGATGAAAAGCTAAAAATAAATGCTGAGGATGGTCAGCAAAGTTTTTAAAGCTCTGGTTTGACTTTGCAAAATGAAGTTTAGTTCTGAGCTGAAAATTAAAGCAGGAAACACAAAGTTCTTGGCAAAGCTCGAATGTGTAAGGAAAGCCAAAGCTATTGCACAATCAAAATTCAATGATTTCAAGGAGGAGGTGATCTGATCACCAAGGATTGATGGCACGTGTCCAAGGGCTAAATCATAACTGAGTCAGGGACTTTGCATACAAGGGGGAGCACATACAAAGTCTGATGCCATAGCCTCCAGCTTTGGAATCACCTAAAAATGCTATAAGCTTAGTAGAAAAAAAGGAGTTCATGGTTTGAGGGAAATTAAGATACTCAAAAGGCTTTTGCTACAACCACACTGAGACTCATAAATCAACCTATTGTTCTCCTGTGGGGTGCATCTAGCCTTCTGGCTTACTTCAATAAACATATATTGCAAAATCCACAGCGTAGCTCTTCATAACATGAAATGACATCTTCTTAAAGACATTGTTTCACAATTCTCCCATCAGAGAGTCTGACCAGTAACTGACATTCAGCACAGGTAAGCATGGCATTATACATTTCATCATGAAGAGCATGTACCTGCTGCTGCCAATATAGATTTGTGTCTAGATTTGGTTTTGCCAAAATATTACAGACAGTGATTCTTCTTAGTATATGAAGCCAGAGTACGAGAGCCTGCAGTGTCCAAACAGGAGGCAAAGGACATAAAACCTATTACTCAATTAACCTATCACTACGTAAAACCTGCAAGAACCTCAAACATACACAATGGAGGTGGCTTGGTGCTGCTCAATTATTGCTGAAACCATGGCCCACAAAGTAATAATGCACAAAACAAGCAACAGAAAACAAGTGCACAGGTCAGCCACCTCCTATCTGACGGTGGTGGTGCTGGTGCTGGTGCTGGTAAAGACGAGAGCAGGAGATGGAAGGAGGAAGTGCATGAGGAGGAGGAGGACTTAAAGAGAAAGGTGTTACTGTTCATGAACTTGGGAGCCCTAAATCATGTGAAGACAGTGACCACAATTACTGGAGAGAGAAAATAAAGATATCAAGGCCTCAGAGCAGGACTGCAAATCAGACCCCAGTTTAAGCTGATTCTAGAAAACAGAGAGGAAGTAAAAATAAAATTTGTCCTGGAGCACTGCTTTTGCTCTAGTGCCTAAAAACAATGCTTCAGAAATAGAGTCTGAAGATCATTAACATTTAGGATGCTTGCTAAGAAAGCAACAAGGGTGGGGGGCTGGTTTGTGTGCATAGTGTCCCCTCCTCGTTTGCAAAGCCCCTAGAAGTCAGACCCACTAATGGTTCCAATTAAGCACACAGAGGTCAAACAAGTTACCTTCACTTATTCAAGTGAATGCAGTACCTATAAATCTCATCTCCATTTGAATGAGTCAGGCACATGGGATCAGTAAACCTCAGCTAAGCACCAGGTACTCCAGAGTACAAAACAAATGTAGGTGGGGTTAACAATCCCCACAACTGACTGCTGACAACATGACTTGCCCAAATCAACCTGACAGAGCAGGATAAAAGGCAAGGCCTTGTTCTATCTGGCCATGGGCATCTTGTAAAGTAAGTTGCCATCCTATGATCTGATACAGACAAGGTGAACTTGCCGAAGTCCAAGTTCTGAGGACTGAGCTCCAGCTTTTCAAGAAATCTAAGTTCACAGGGTCACCCCTCAGCCCTACGAGGGGGCCTGCTCCTGCTCCCACACCAAAGTAGGGACACCCATCTGCTCCCAGGGCTGCTTCAGGCACATGCAGGAAGCTACTCGGCTTCAAAGACACTTCTCTGGTCTCAGTCTTCAGCCCAGAAAAGCAGATGTGCCCAGACTCAGAGGCAGGCAGAGGTCATGGGACAGGAAGGAGGCCTTCACCCACACACTCCCTCTTCTTGGGTGCCTATTTCTCAGGATACCATTAGCAGGACTTGCATTGTCTCAGCCATGCTAGGGACAAGAATTAAACCATGGCTCTCGTAGGCAGCATCCATGGTGAGATGGGGTAGGCTGCATGGGAAAGATGGCTCAGCCTACTCTTGGCCAACTTACCTGGGACACTACTTGACTGTGGTCTACAAAGCAAACTGTAAAGTCCCAGATGGGACCCTGCAGAAGTGTATTCCACCCATCCTTACCCTGGCAAGATTTGTAAGGACTAAGCCAGCATTGTTCACCCATGAATGAGTACCAGCCCACTCACACCACCAAGTACAGAATCTGCCATCCAAAATATTTCCACAGCAGGTGGGGCCCTCAGGATTCTGGTGCCACAGCCAATGGCTCTGCACACGCCTTATGAGTAGCAGGTGACCCATTCAAAAAGTCTCAATAAAATGGAGCGCTTATTCTATTCACCCTAGGAAACTTGAAAAGTGCAAAGTCAATTCCAGAGTCACAGCCTTATACGCATTCAGACCTAGCCAGCAGATCTCTAACTTGACTTAAATTAACCCCACAATTCCAGAAGCAGCTGCTGTTATGGATACTTTGATTTACTCAGAGCTCATTTTGGAAAAAGTCCATGCTATATGCCGTCCACCTCCCGGTCCTTACTAACACCTGGGCAAACCTTAGAGCAGGTGGACAGGGGCCAAGCTTGGTGCTTTTCCACGGCAACGCCCCTTTCTGAAAGACTAGGAGATTTTCTCTCCTCCTTGATTCTTTCATGTTGGAACATGGCAAAGCCCTTCAAATTCTTTGGGTCAGGTACAATTTTATACATGCAGAAAACTCTGGATTTTAAAGAGTGTGCATTTTTACACACACCAGATTTCACAGTTTGTTTTCCTTTTTAAATAAAGTATGCATGGCATATATAGCGTACCAAATATAACAGCTTGGTTAAGAATTACAGCAACCATGCCAAGAATCAACTAGAACCAAGACAGTGGAAAAACAATGCATTCTAGTTTTTTTTTTTTTTAATGAAAATTTAATGCATCCAAACATCTGACATTATTTTAAGGACTGCTCTCCAAAATTTACAGAACTCTTTGCTAAGTTAAAGTGATTAAAGGGAAAGGCTATTTACCTTGTAACTCTACCCATATACTTGGCTTAGAACAGAAACCCATGCCAGCACAAGAGGCATTCACAGACATGTGATGGACAAAGGCACTGCCCATTAGAAAGCAGTAAAAATTTTAAAATGTCACACAGATCAAAGGACAGAGTTTAATTACATGTGCATTGAAGGAATGACTAGATTACAAATTAGCTTTTCTTTTATTCTACAAAATTATGGCCATTTACCATCCATCATCTAACTGTACAAGATCCTAGATCTTTACTTACAGTGACCACAATAAGTAGAATTTTAATAAGTACTGATATCCCACATGTTTATCTTCTTTGGCAATTGTGTGCTAAAGGATTCATTTCCACAGTGATGCCTGAAAGAAAACCACCTGGCTGGCTGGCTAGATAGCAAAAAGCAGCTTGCAGCCAAACACGGATCCTGCCCCACCACGCTGCAGAACCCTGGCCAAGTCAGGGGACCTTTCAGAACCTCAGTTAACCATGTCTAGAATAGAGATGAAATAAATCTAACATATGGTGATGGCTGGAATTAACATAAGTACCTAATACCATCCGTGCTACGTACAGTTTCCTTAATTCAAGGTAGATGCTAGAATCATGACTTAATATTAACATTTAGACAAAGGGCCAACCCTTAGGAATTCCAAACTATCTTATTGGTTAAAAAAAAAATACCATTGGAATGATCCCACTCATTGGGGATAGTTTTCTTTTACCAAATACGCGTGATTTTCCAAAAAATGTTCAGGATGCTAAACTGCCAAACCACAAATTAAACCTGACGTTGCTCCAACTTCCTTGAGCTTGTTTAGGTCTCTGTTGTCAAGGTGCGCCATGACTGTCAACCAATTAGTGGCTGTATTCTTAAAGGTCACAAGACTGGAATACACCTTCACAAATGTTCACTTTGCTTCAGGCTGGGAAATCAAATGCCTTTGTCTTTTGTCTCCAAATTTTCAATTTTCCTATTTAGTTTTTCTGGGCTGCCCAAATACCTTTTTTGGGATATCGCTCAATATTTCTCTCTCGTGCTCTCGCTCTCTCACTGACTCATTCAAGTCTCACTTTCTCTGCAAGTTTGAGTATTCTCATTCTTTCTTCTGTGGACTGGGAAGAATGGAGGTATATGTTGACATCACAATTTTTATTTACCAAGTAGAAGTCCTGTTCCACTTCATATTCAAGATTTAAATATGAAATCGTTTCCTCTAAAAAGTTAACTTAAACTGTATTTTATTAATTAGAAATGATCACCTGCATCTGTGTTGCTCTGAGGTTTTTTTGTGTTTGTTTGCTCTGATGTAACAGAATTGAGAGCAAAGGACATTAAAGCTAAGTGCCAATCAGAAGTTAAGTCACACCATTTCTGAAAATATTATTAAATAATGCAAGCAAAAGAAATACAAGTTATAAGGAACTGCTTTCCATATACCTTTTTAAGTATATATGAGTCATATTTCACTCACCTCTTTTGGGAGGGAGCTATCATTTGCTCTTGTGAAGTGAAAAGAAAGTTGAAAACATAAAGTAGATGGGAGCTAAGTGACCATATTTTGTTTGATTTTAGTACAAACTTACCTCCCATCATGAGGACAGAACACCAAAATGTCATTTAGAATTATCTCGTGTAACTCAGCTAAGCACCTTAGGACAAAAATTATCCGGCTTCCTTTCCAAAGCGAGGACCTCTGTTATCCACGAAGAAATAAATGCTTCCAGAACCAAGGGGACGTTAAAGTAGATGAACCCTTGCTACACCAACCACTGGGTTTGCTGGGATGTTCTCGTGCTGTTCTCTAGAATAATCATAACCTAACACTTTCCAGATGTCCTTTCACAGTCAGCAGCAGCAAATGCCAACCCCTATGCAGTTGGAAATCTATTTATAACTTTTGACTCCCCAAAAAAGCTAACTACCTATAGCCTACTGTTAACTGGAAGCCCTACTGATAACATAAATTGTATATTTGCATGTTAAATGAATTATATACTGTACTCCTCTAATAAAGTAGTATAGAGGAAAGAAAAGGTTATTAAGAAAATCCTAAGGAAGAGAAAATTTACAGTAGACTTACCGTTCTGTATTGTATCAATACCGAAAGTTTCCATCGTCTACAAGAATAGCTGTCAGACCTACATCAATAATGTCTTGGATGATACAAAACACTGTAGGTGTTATACATATTACTACCACTAGATACCAAAATCAGAAAAGTAATGTGAAAAAGAAATGCATATGTATGTACAGGTATAACAATGTATGCATTGATAACAAAGAAGCAGCAATAAGATTGCTTTAGGTAGCCTAGCATAATCTATATAGCCTTTTATGGAAGCTTAGCTTATACACTAATGAATGAATCATTATAAATTTGTTATGGCATATAGTGTTACAGATATATTTATAATGAAGTATTAGACATACCTAACTTTTTCTTAATTTTCTGATATTTCTAGGCTACACAGTTCATCTGTGAGTTTCTCAAATTGTTTCAAATCTCCAAACACTTTTCTAATATGTTTATTGAAAAAAAATCCACATGCAAGTGGATCTTCAAGTTCAAGCCTGTGTTGTTCAAGGGTGAACTGTACTTCCAACAGTATTTTCAATCATAGGCCTAAACAGATTCTGTGCAATGTGCTATGAAGTAATAACTCACAGAAGGGAACTTTGCACCAAAATTCCCTCTACTCACAGCTGGAAAAGGGTAACTCTCCCAGTTGTAAGCCCCGGGAACCGTAGATGTCAGATCCTAGGGTGGCCAGGTGCCCTCTCACACCACCCTCACTAGGTAAGATGTCTTTTGGTGCCAAAATGGTAGCTGCTGGCTGCTGATATCACTCTGCATCTGAAGGTTAGCGAGGAATTTCACACCCTTGGTGGAAAATGTTTCAGGACCATTCCATGGCTTCAGTTCCAATTCCAGAACCACAAAGAAATTTTTGCAAAAGGATTTTGCCTTCATCTAGTTACAGGAATCTGTGGTTCATAACTGAGGAGTATGCACAAATGGTAAATATGAAACCATAGATTTTTCAGCTCACAGTTGTCCTAAACACCTGAACTAGCTGCCCAAAGGCCAGGGAAGAGCTTCCAACTGCATGTCCTCTAGTTCCAGAGCTGCTTCTGCAACATTGCTCACTTCTTCCCATCTAGCATCTTCCAGCAGCAGCCAAATGAACTAAACCCTAACTAAATTTAACTGACTAATTGCACCTAAATTATAGTCACCAAGCCCCTTCAGAAGATTCAGTCAATTTCTTGAGGGAGAAAGTAAATGTTTTACTATATAATTATAAACTTAATTAACATAAAATTAATTAATTAGGGACTTGCGCTGGTAATGAACACCATGGTTTAGCTGTTTATGGTTGCGTTTTCCAGGGGAAGATAAACCCTAGGAAGAGGGCTAACTTGTGCTTTAAGCCTAATTTCATCTCACCTCTTCCACCTCAACTGAACTGGTAGATTTCTGATGCATACTCAGCATCATGGTATCTAAAAATCTAAAGAATTCACATGGAGATGGTTTATGAGCTCATCTCTAGGGAAAGAAAAAGTCCCCATCCTCAACCATCATTGCTACAAGAGCTCCTAGTTGGCAGTTCGCTAAAATAACAAATGGCTCTCCAAAGCAACAGCTCTCTGCCCCAGAGTAAACAACAAAAACACACCTAGAACTGAAATAACCATCTGCCATGACTGTGCCACGTGGTTTTTTTGCTTATTTGTTTTTTAATTCTAAGAAAGCGTCCGCAAATGGTATTGGCAAACAAGGACGATTTCACAAAAGCGACCCAGTTTTCAACCTGTACTGCTTCAACTATTGTCCTAAATGTTTTTTGTCTGACTTAGGGAGGAGCAGGCTGAGAAAAGGAGCCTCTGAGGATAAACTTGATGGCACAGAGTACATTTTTGGTGAACACAAAAAGTCTTTTATTAGTTTTTAGAAAGTGTCCATAATTTCTAAGAACGGCAATCTGCACCTCTCATACTCACTTTCCCCCTTAATTGCTGTGAAGATGGGGAGCAGCTACTATGCAAGATTCTGATCCACTGGGAGACAGAGAGATGAGTGGTTGAGTATGGGTTCTAACGCTAGAACAAGCAATTACTACGTGACCTTGGGCAATTTGCCTCATTAGCCTCATCTGTGAAATGGAGCTAATGATAGCATTTAATTTGGGACTCCAGTGAAGACCAAATAAGCTAACACATATAAAGTGCTTAGAAGAGTATCTGGCACATAATACCTATTCAGTAAATATCAGCTGTTTCCACTATCTGCAGATGCTAGTCTCAGCTTTTGCCCCTTTGAAATAGCTACTGTATGCTCAAAGAGATGCAAATGTTTAATGACACGGGTGTACTTTGTTGGACACTTGGTTAGCATGTTCACCAAATGGAAAAGGCAATTCAGGGCTGAGATCGTGAATAAAAAGAATCTTCTTGTCCTGATAAGAAATGATCTGTCTCTGTCTCTGTGCATCCCTATGTTTTTGCAGCATTATATACAATAGCCAAGATACAGAAGCAACCTAAGTTCCCTTCAATAGATGAATGGTTAAAGGAGATGTGGGCCATATTATGATGGAATATTCCTCAGGTACAAAAGAGGAAGGAAATCTTGCCTTTACAACAACATGGATGGATCTAGAGGTTATTGCCCTAAGTGAAACAAACCAGAGAAAGACAAATCCCACATGATTTCACTTATATATGGAATCTAAAAAACAAAACAAATGAACAAACAAAACAAAACAGAAACAGATCCACCGATGCAGAAAACAAACCAGTAGTTGCCAGAGGGGAGGGGGGGGGGCATGGGGGTTGGATAAAGAGGGGAAGGAATTAAAGGTTCCTTTAATAATAAGATTATTATTGTAATAAATAAGACACAGGGATGCAGTGTACAGCAGAGAGAATATCACTAATCATATGTAACACTATGTATGGCGAAAAATGGTCACTAGGTTTGTGGTGGTGATCACTTGTAATGTGTATAAATATTGAATCACTATGCTGTACACCTGAAACTAATATTGTCTGTCAGCTACACTTCAACTAAAATAAATAAGTAAACAAACAAACTGGAGAAAACACAGAAGAAATGATGTGTCTCACCACTGAATCAGGAAACTTGGGCCAAGAAAGGAAGCTTGGAGAGCCTATGGCGCAGGCATGCCAGCCAGAGCTCTCATCTGAGAGACCAGGGAGATAAGCTTCTGAGAGCTTGAGCGGCTCGCCTGAGGGCAGAGAGCCAGCAAAGGGCAAACCCGGGGCCCCTGCTGTTGGACTGGCTATAGACTCAGAGCTGGAACGAAACACCAGTATGGTGAAAGCATCTCTCATGGCAGGCGGAAGCCAAAGACAGAAGTGGAACCAGTTGTTCTTTACATGAAAATAAACATCCAAATGGTTCTGGTCTGAGAGGTCTGAGTACATGTATGCTAAACTACCCACATATTTTACTTTATTTTATTTTATTTTTACCTAACATTAAACTGAAGTCCACATGGAGAGAAGTGGAGCTCTGTCCCAGCATTCAGCAACCATAGAATCACCCACCACTGGTCCTACTGTGACTGGCATACATTTTCTGTGAAGGGCTAGATAGTAAATATTGTCAACTCTGCATCTCTGCCACAGCTACTCACTCTGCCACTGCAGTAGGAAAGCAGTCATACAATATGTAAAGGAATGAATTGACTGCGTTCCAATAAAACTTTATTGATAAAAACAGATGACAGGTTGCATTTGGCCCGTGGGCCACAGATGCAACCACCAGTCTGGTCTTTTTACCTAATTTCTTTCACCTTTTCCCACCTTAAGTTTCCTCCTTAAATGCATGTTCATACTATTTCAGTATTCTTACCAGGATATGATCAATATGCAGTAGAATCTAATTTATTGCATGCTAGAAAGAAAAGCCAGCAGGAATTGATGAAAGCTCTGAATTATGAAATATGTTTAAAGAAATGCAGTTTTATTACTTTCATATACATATACGAATCAAAATTAAGCCAATAAAACATTTCCAGCATCTTTTGGCAAGTAGGGGGTAATTCAGCCTTACCCAAAAGAAAATAACTTAAAATTATGTAATTCATCAACTATTTTCATCAGATTTCTTCTGACGGGCTTAAAGGTTTGTTCCCTAAGATGGTGAAATATGATCCTATCGCCGCATCCTGTTTCCACCATTAATGATTTGATCATTCCTTTGTAGACAATGCCCAAATACTCTACCAAACCCATTTCTCATTAAATTAATGATCTGAATCAGCAAGAGTTTTTGAACTTTCTGGAAAGCTAAATAAACTGTAATCTTATGACATCAGAGACTATTATCATCTTCCATACAGCTTTCCTGCTCTCTCTGTAAGGGTCTCTCTTGGACTTTTGGCAGACTGTATAGGCTGGCTACTCAAAATCCATTCACAGTCCCCTTTTCTCTTGCCTCCCTCTGCCTTTCAGGAAAAAAGGCCAGTGTACTTGATCTCCCAATATCCCTTGAAGCTAAGAGTGGGCATGTAACCTAACTCCGGCCCCTTACATGTAGCTAGAAGTTCAGGGGTAAGGTTCTCTCTTCTTGAATTAAAAGGCAAAAACTCATCCGAAGAAAACCTCATTGCCACTTTTCCTTTTTATGTGGACTGTAGATTTGAGATCTGGAGGAAATGTAGCCATCTGAGAACATAAGGCCATGAACCTGAGGAAGAGGCTATAAGGGCAGCAGAAGGGGAGGTGGGCAGAGCCAAGGTGCCATGATGGCGCCACTGAGCTGCTGCCACAGCCCTGTCTCCAGGGATTCTGGTGGGAAACAACTAGAATTGTCTCTGCTTAAGTGACTGTTTATCGGTGCAGCCAATGCAATCATCCGACACAACTCGAGGAGGCTTTGGGCTTATTTCTGTTACTCTGAGGACAGGAGAGGGGAGAGAGCGAGGGGACAGGGCGTGGTTGAGGGACAGCATGACCCTAACAAGCCTTAACCAAAGAGAAGCAACCAGCTTCCAAATGACGCTGTGCTGTCTTGGTGCACCTGGGACTCTCTGCAGTGGCCCATATCACAGTGCTGTGGGGCCAGGTGTGGGACCAGGGCAGAAATGGGCTAAGGTCAGCCACACTTGTGACCTCAGAGAGCCAAGGGGAACAGACACACCTCAGAAAGGGTCATAGTTGAGGGAAGGTCCCAAGAGAGGGGTGCACTCAGTCGCATGAGCAAGGAAATAAAGAAACGTTGGGGGGTCCAGGAAAGGAACAGGCAGAGAAAAGATGCAGCATGAGTATATAACTCTATGAGTCCAACACTGGGGAGACTGTGACAGCCAACCCCTTAGGGGGACTCCCAGAGTTAAGGAGAAGCAAAGAGCCCCACTGACATCTAGGGACTTCACAGTTGAGGCAGGGGCTACTTCCACCAAAACTTCTGGGAAGCAGCCACTCTACTTCTGTGGGCTTGGCCTGCCCTGTGCGCATGAGGGCCTCATGCAGCACCCTGGGTGTGCCAAGATTGCAGACCACTGAGAGAGCACCCATGGGCACCTGCAGAGCCAAGAGGGATACAGGAGTGGCCAAGCCCACCCCTTGGCATGAAGACAAGTTGTTGGGACAAGGGGCACACAATGATCCCTGTGGACCTGATACCAGGGGCCAGGGCAGCCTGAGAATGTCAGCCATGGGGACACCCGCAGGAGAGGCCACCACCAAACACCGAAGAGCAGGCCGACCCAGGGGAATCCGCCAAGGGCAGGCCCCACCCTGCCCCACCTACATACTCCTGAACTTGCCAGGTTCACCCACAGTGACACCTCTAAGAGGAAAATAGAGACCACAGATGTTTCCAAATCCTAGACTAGGGAGGAGTTTTAGTATTTTCCCCAAATGCAAATTTCATGAGATTTTGCTGCTATCTGCCCACATTCCCTCACCGAGATTTTTGTCTTCTCACCAAATATAGAAAAATGGAAACACATCGGTAAAGGTGAGATGCCTGTGTTTCAGCTCAAGACATGGAGAAAAGGAATCCAGCCTACTTAACATGAAATTCAGTTTTCAACCCAGATCTCCACAGTCCCTTCAGATCCAGGCACCTCCCTCCTTGGATGGTACTTGCCTCCGCCATCATTACGGATGGGTAAGGAGGCCCGCAGGACAGTAACTGCCGTTTCCTCATGGGCCTGATGGTGTGAGGTGCTTTGCCACATGAGTTCATTTAAAGTGTGTTTTATCCTCCCATCAGAGATGAGAAAGCTGAGAAGGTAAACAGCTTGCCCAGTCACCAACAACCAATAAAACACAGCTATCTCCAACCTCAAAGAGTGTTTTGTGGGGCTTTTTATTTTTATTTTTTTCTGTGCCATGTTCTTAGTCAGTCTGACTGGCTTTTTTAACCTGCTTACTCTCTCTCCCAGAGAAGGAAGAAAAAGAGCCATTTCCTATCCCACAAACAAATGCACCAATGGCAAAGGGCAAGGATGCCAAAATTTTGAGATGACGCCTCAATTCTGTTTTTCTAGTCAATGTCTCCCTAATTTCTTGTAATTTATTATTTTCATTGACACACTTTCCCCTGTGCCTGCCCCCACCCCCAACATTTAGTTTGTACCCGCTAAAATAGTCCTACATGTAGACACTTTCAGGCCCCTGGCAGATACACAAGTTAACAGCTGAGACCCCCAAGCCTCCTGCTGAACTGGCATCTCTGGACGTGACAAGAAGGCATTTGAGGTGGTGTGGCTTCAGCCAGGTTGTGGGAACTGCCCTGTGATTGGCATGGCTTTTCTGTAAAGGACCAGACAGTACTGAGTCCCAGTTCTGCCATCTCCATGGTCCCCCTCTAATGTAACCTCTCTCAACTCTGCTGTTTTGTCCTGAAGGCAGCCATAGACAATGCCAAGCAAATGGTCGTGGCTGATTTCCAATAAAACTTTATTAACAGAAACAGATTTGCGGACCCCTATTCTACAGTCACTTCTGTGAGCCACAATATGAAGGTTTGTTCTTCCCTTCCTAGTTAGCTATTCCTTCCCATTAAAATAGCTCAACCCATATAGAATAAGCTCGCATATATGCTGCATACCAAGTGTCTTCTGGGGGGAAAAAAATGCAAAGTCTGATTTCATAAAATGGTCATCTGTGTTTGTGACTGGGGAAACCGATGCTGAGGTCAGGAAAAAGGGCCTGAGGCAGCAAAGCGTTTGTGAGACAGCAATGGGAGAAGAATGCCACACTTAGCATCCCCAACTTCAGCACATGAAAAATGCTGCCTTTCAATTAGTTGTGCAGAAATTGGAGTACTTCCGTGATGACTGACGCTGCGATTTAGGTCATACCTCTGGCAATCAATAAAATCCTCCATTCTCCATAACAATTTGCTTCACCTTGGCCCCTAAACTGGGGGATTTTTTTTTTTAGGTATTTTCAATTAAGCCAATTTGTCACAGACACCTCTGTTCTTAGTAGGGTATTTCACCCAATTTCTCTTTTGTTTTGAAAATAGCAAAGTAGGCAAAATGCATGGGCAAGAGTTAGGCTCAAACCACTACAGTTTGCACAGGGAGTGACTGTAAATAGAGAAGGGACCTCTCAGCCATCACACACACGTGCGCCCCACACACACAGTGGCCTTGCTGTATTGTCTCCCTGTTTGCATTCTGTACATGCCACCAGCGAGTGAAATGTTAGGCCCCAATGATGGTGGTGATGGCTACACGTTATTAAGTGTCCACCACACAATGGATGCCTTGGGAAGCATTCACACATGTCATCTCAAATCCCAAAGACATTACTGCTCTTCCTCCTTGCAGACGAGGAAATCAAGCCTCAGGTGACTTTACAGGGAAACTATGCGAACACTGAGGGCAAGAGATAGAGTTTAAATTTCCACCTTACTAATTTATGACTTTGAGCAACTTTGTTACCTTGAGTCAGGCTAGGTGTTCTCATTTGTAAATAGTGATAAGTATACCTTTTAAAAAACTGTGTAGAAAGAGTCAAATGAGATAATATCTATGAAGTTCCTAGTACAATGTCATAGCACGTATGTTAGTCTGAATCACATGAAAATGCCTGTATTTAACCACTGCCTAGAAAAATGATAATTTGACATGGCTCAAACTAATCATTGTTCAGCAAATGATATCTTAGTAGTATTGTTTTTATTATTGTTCAAAAACAAGAAGAAGAGATTTTAATCTGAATTTGACTGATGGTAAGGGCCAGTACTTTTTTCCACTAAGTGACCTTCAGAGAAAGCCAATGATATTTTTTCATTTATTATTCCATTAATAAACTGAAACTGACATCACAGTGCTAGTAAATGACAAGAACAACACTGGTATCTTTTATTTTATTAGTAGCCTTTTATGAACAGGACAAGTCCATTTTGTAATTAGCTCAGAATACCCAAAACTTGTTTGAAGTATATTAACCAAATGTCAACTGAATAAAAGTATGAACAGTCTGTCTTCTTTAATGTATGAAGGGTCATGATCTACTGAAAATTAGGATCTGCCTCATTAAACAATTATAATTAACTCTGCTCATAATATTCCACAGTGGAATTGCTGCCATGGTTCACACTTAAAACTAGGAGGATAATTCAGCAGCATTCAGTAAAAGAACAGTCAGAATTTTCTTTCACATTCCATGATGGGAACTGGGAGTGAAAATAACCTTCTCTTCCTAGGCTAGGGAATTGTAGGGTAAAGGGATATCCCCTCAAATGCCTACGTGCTCATTGACAAGCTTAAAAGAAATAATTCCCATCTGAAACTAAACCATTTCTTGTTGTTTTACCATGTTCCCAGTGGCTACATATGTTCAAAGAGTCTAGACATTTTTTAAGCTTGAGTTCCGTTTTAGACGTTTTTCAAACTCAGAGATAATTCTAAAACAGTCTCTCTCCCTCTAAAATATGAGATTCTAATCTCCAGAGTGCTGCCTCAGAGGATTGCAAAATCTAACCAGAGAGAGGAATTTCTCCATTTGCTTTTTTTCCTAAATAAATAACAAAACAACATTCTATGGGTAATGTATAGAGATGAAATACCATGGTCAAGAAACCTTTGCAAATATTTGCATGCTATTTTGACTGGAATCCACATGTACTCTCTGGAACTTTTCAGGGTCTCTCAGGTGATGTGTCCACATCCGAGAGAACTCTGTGGAGATGCACTTTTAAAAATGACTGGTACCACCAGGGGCTCTGCCGGCCTTTGAGCCTGCAGGAGCCCAAGATTTGCCTTGGAGTGTTGCAGAGAGAGTAGTCAGTTATCTGCTGTCAGCCCATCCCAGTCGGCCTCCTCTTTGGTTGATCATGACAGAGGCAAATTTAAGTAAATATTAGGGCAAAGAATCCGAGAGCTAATCTAGATAATCTGGTCAAAGTCCTCAAATAATGAGATAATCAAAGAAAATACACCTTGTGGAGGGATGGGGGTCATGGGACAGGCCCCCTTTCATCTCTCAGTCACCATATTGAATGTTGGGTCATGCGATCATCAAAGCCCTTTCCATAAAGTACCAAGAGAACATTACACCCATTCCAGTCAGCACAAGAGGTAAGAAGTTCACATTTCTCTAACGTTAGTAAGTTAGAGAGTCTTTATTCTAAAAAGCTCAGTGTAGCCAGTAAAACACTAAAATAATAATCAGAAGATGATAGAACACTACCAGGCAGATCTCAAGGGGTCAATGTTACATTTGACAGGGAAGACCTACTAAAATATTTGGATATAACTGAATGGATATAATTGAAGAGGAAACACACTGATTAATAAAACTGCGTTACAGCCAGGTTGTATTTTAGTAGTAGTAATAATTGCTTTCCCAGTGCAGGTTGGCAGGTATAAAGGGCCTTCTCTCATGATTCCCTAAATTCCATCTTGAACTTGTCTTTCAACTCTTGGAAACCCCACTGTAGACTTCCTTTATGATCTCCACCATGTACACACTACACTGCCTCCTTCAATATCTAATTGACTCCACGCTCAAAGCCATCACTCCCTGTACTAAATCTGCACAAATCTATCAGGCTGAATGCATGTGATGGTTTTCAAAACTCTGTAAGAGACTGGCTGACATAGCAAATATCAACAGCGACCTTCAGAGTATTGATCAAGCTCTCTTTCTCTGTTACAGAGGTAGGGAAATTAAGCAGTCTTCTAAATCATTCATGGATTCCTTTTGTGTTCTTCTACTCAAATCCCCCATCCCTCACTCAAGCCAGGAACCCACATCTTTACATCTTGGTGGGAAATGATACAATTTCTCCTGTCAAAATGTTTAAGAAAAAGGCTCAATTTTCTTCCACTGACGGCTTAGAATAGCCAAGGGAAGAAACTTATCCACATTCAACTGAATAACTGGATTTGGAAAGATAGAGGATTTTTGCTGCAGTGACGCTGATGGTTAAGTTTCCCTTAGAAATGTATTGAAAAGGTAATGTAATATCTTTGTATTGTGACAGATGGGAGTATTTCGTGATGTATTTCAGTGAGTATTTTGTAATGTATATAATTGTCAGATCATAGTGTTGTACCCTTGAAACCAATATAATATTGTATATCTACTATACTTCATAAAAAAGTATTTGAAACATAATGGGAAAGAGAAGATAGGTACTTAAGGTGACTGAAAATTTGCTTGGATTCATTTTTCTAGCTAAAAGTTTTCCATGATACAGTATTGAGATTGGCATAGACTACTTAGGTTTATGAATGGAGAGTCTGTCATGCACTGGGGACAGATCCATTAAAAATGCAACTGTGCTGCCTGGAAGAAATGTGACGTCATACCTACTACATCTGTTGGCACCCTAACACTTAAGATATTTGTGAATCAGCTACCCAGCAAGGCCCTGGGAGGAGAGTAGATGGAAAAGGGGAAGAAAGCTTATGGTTGGGATGGGTTTGATGGATCATCTCTGTGGCTGGAGGGCAAGAAAGGGCACAGGGGTGAAGAGGGAAGGGAGAAGCCTTCCAGGGTGTATGCAGGGGCAAGAAAGGCCTCCAATACTTAGGTTCACCACTAATTCCAGGCTGATTTTGGCAAGAACAAGAGCCACTCTGGGCTTCGAGTTTCTGCTAGGAGGCTGTCCTAGGCAGCCCCGTATCACCTTTTCCAGGTCTAACACCCAGAGGCTCTACGACCCAAACTTGTCTTTTCTTGCCAACTCTAGACCAAGCCCTGAGTCTCAGCATGCTCAGCTGGTGGACACGTGGTCAGCTGCCTTTGAGGGCCAGAGCAGCAAGGCATGCTGCCTCCTTTGTCTGTAAAGCAGATGCTCTGGGCACCCACCCCAGGCTATCAAGGTCTGGCACAGAGACAGTGGATTCAGTTCACCTCACGGAGACTTCTGGCTGGTCCCCAACAGCTCAGCAATCTCATCACCTGCTTGGGTTGAAACCGGTCTGCCCAGCGGTCATTCATTAGGCCACACCTGAGGACGGGCTGCAGCTGCTATCTGTGTAACGGGCAGCCTCCCTCTTTCTCTTTCCCTTCGTATTACAAATAAGAGGCAGATACCTTAGCTCCTGCCACATCAGAACCTAACGTTCCCCCAGCTTGCTTGGATCTTGGCCTCCCATCCCTGCCATTCCTCCGCAGAGTGCCCCGTGGCCACCACAAAACCCTTATAAACAACTACTCAGTGGCTTTTTCTCCAGCCTCTTCCAGCTGGCCAAGCTGAGGCCCTCGGCCTCTTAACTACTCCCTTGATTTCCCCAACACCACATTCAAGCCAGTTCCCACCTCCTCCTCCATGGTGTCAATCATCGGCAAGGCTCTCTGTTCATCACTTGCTAGAAGCTCACCTTCACTCCAGGATCTCACCTGGAGTTAGGCTACAGCACCCCAGTTGCTGTTGTTGGCCTGTGTTCTGATTCCTGATTTCTGACTGCTGGGAAGTGGATGCCTGCTCTGGGGTGGACCGGAGCCCTCAGCTCAGCTCACAAGGCCCCTCTCCTATTTAATGTTCTAGCCGCACCCCCCCACCAGCTCCCTACAGGAACAAGTCTCGCCCATGCACCCCAAGCTCCTCTCCCTCCATCAGCCCTTGGTCAGAATACCTGGACCTCACGGACACTTCTGTGTCTTCATGCATCTAGTGCTCAGGCACACAGCATGCTGTCCCTGCAGAACACTGACCCCATCTTCATTCATCACACTCAGCCTTCCGCACAGAATTCCCTTTGCCCCTTCCCTGCCTGTGGAACTCGTAAACAGCTGAGTTCACATGCCCTCTTCTACAAAAAGCCAGTCCCGGGTGTCTGGGGCTGCAGCTGAAGACCCCCGCCATCTGCACCCTAGGACAGATACTGATGACAGATCACATCACATTATTCTTTAGGATTGGCTTTTCAGCAAGTCCATTCAGCAAATCCTTCTCCAGAGCAGACCTCCACTCTCGATAGCCCAGTATACATGACAAATATTCCACCAAATGTCTGAAAAATGGCAAACTGACTCAATGAATCAGATCTGCCAAATTTACATTTTTGATCATTTCATTTTCATTTTCCCTTCATTTTTCTGATTTTTTTAAATTTAATTTTCATTTTCCTTGTCAGTATATTACTACTGGTCTCTATAAAATATTTCAGTTCCCAAAGGTATTATATTATGACATAATAATTATTATAATTTAAATAATAATAAATGATACTTGTTGCTTATGCTTAAGCTTATTATGCACAATAATAGTGCTAACACATGCTGTTAACCCTATGCCAAGCTTTCTTCTAAGTGCTTCATACATATTTATTTAGTCTACATGTCAGACCTATAAATAGGATTATGATTATTCCCTTTTGGATGCAGGACACAGACCACAGAAAGCGTGGGGAACACAACTGAAGTCACAAAGTTGGTAAGTGCAGAAGCTCAAGTTCGAACCCAAGAAATCCGGCTCCACAGTTCAAGTTCATGTGAGCTGGACCAACCACCTCCCTTCACACTGCTCTGCCCACTGCATGAAGGGCTATGTAGATAGGCTCTTGTTTAAGCCTTACAGAGAATCCATAAAGTGGGGTTATTATTACCAGCATCTTTTACAATTAAGAAAACAGAGGCTTTGAGAGGTTAGAAACTCCCCAAGAGTCACACAGCGGGTAAGGGTGGACACTGGCATTGAAAATCCACTGTTTTCCCTAACTTTTCATATTGGAGAAGACAAGTTGAAGAAAGACACATCCGACCATCCACATGGTCATTACCGTTGCAGCATTTTGCCATGACCTAGTTCCCCAGATGACTGAGAGATCTGTTCACATCATCCTGATTTTGCAGATGGGTGAAGAGCCAGTAACTAGCTCAGGCTAGGAGCCATCTCCCCCAGATCCTGAGACTCCTGAGTTGGCCCTGGTCTATTGTCCCCATCATTACACACACACACAATCATTTTGCACCTGCCCATTTTGAATATGCATTGTTTTAGAAGCATCATTCCAAGCTTTCCAAAATCTGACCAGCATGGACATAAAATTGCTTCTCCTTTGGTTCAAGGACAATGAAATGTCAATAAATGGGATTACAACTGAGACTGAGAGTGGGTTTTAGACGTGTTTTTCAATAAGTCCACAGTTTCCTGTTGGAAAGCCATCACCTCTGCCCTGGCATGTCCATACTTCCTTAAAGGAGATGAGGTGCTTGCAATCACATGTGTGTCAAGATCTCTGGGAGCTGGAAGCCCATAATCAAACATGCACAACATACAATCTTTCTCAAAACAAGTTTTTCTCCCACTGTCCCTTTTTTAGTTTTGAGATAGCACCTTTCTTCTCTTAGAGTTTTCACTTTCCTGGTTAGATATTATTAAGCTAAAAAAATTAAAAGATTAGCCTATAAAGACATAACAACACATCCTATTTTGGAGAAAAACAGAAAAAGGAACCAGAAGTACAGACAGATGGATCAAAATAACAAAAAGAAAAAAAGAGAGAAAAAAAGAGAAAGAAAAGAATAATAAAAAAATAATAACACTGAACATAGCTGAAAAATTATAACTGATTATCTGGCCAGATTTGGGCCTGATATCAACACTCACTGCATGTGTGTGTGTATATATATATATATATGTATGTATATGTGACCCCAGGCCAGATTTCATCTTTTTGTATCTCAGTTTCCTCATCTGACATGTGAGGCTGTAAAGGATGCTAAATGAGATAATACATACCTGTGAAGTACAGAAACATGCTTGGAACAAAGCAAATGCTCAGTACATGATGGCTATGGGGTGATGGTGGTGATTTTAAGAAAGACTTAACTTTTAGCAGCTTGAGAATTCTCCAGGACTCTGAGAATGCAAGACTTTTTTGGATGGGGTTGGCAGGGAACAATGGCAGACTGAACTGCGACTCAGCATGCTCTGGTTTCCTTGGTTTTGCACAAAGGCATGTGTGACTTTTGAAAATCCCAGGTCATGTCTCTAAAAGGTTTCTCAGTTTCTTTCATACCAACATTGCAATAAATTCTGGTGCATGCTGCCAGGAGAGAGGCTCTGATAGCAGGGTGCTTGTGTGTAAGTCACCATTTTGGCTGGGAATGAAAGAAACCTCAGTTCTTCCTTTGTCTCCAATGATTAGCTGTTCCTGACTCTCGAAACTGTTGTTTGAAGAACAGTTGGTCCAATGACTATTGCCTTCCAAGGACATTTTTCTAAGGTAGTTTAAGTTATTGAAGAATGAATACAAATCTCATAGGAAAAAAGCAAGGCAAAACACACAATTAAAAAGCATACACTGTAACCACTGTGTGATTAGGGATTTCTCAAACTGTAAGGTTCTATAGACTAATATTTTGGAGGCCCAATTGAAAGGCAGTTCTTCGATGACAGCATCTTGATAGCACGGCTGGCAGGAATCTTTCTGTCTGGGCTCGCACAGCCATACCTCTGCTCTTTTCTAGAAAATGAGGTACATTGCCCCTTGAGTCATGCAGAAGCCACCTGACTATAAAGACTACTACTTATTTAGCCTCATAACCACATCCTTTCTCCATTTATACCCATAGCAGGCCCTTCACAAGCATAAAATGTGTCGGGAAATACACTCATAAGATTCAGAACACAGATTCTCAGTTTTCTAACCAGCGTGGATGATAAAGATAGATGGACAGGTACAGCCCACCTATTCCAGGAAGCAGCTGGTTTTGACTTGTGCAGTATGATTTTGGTTTTGGACTTAAAATTCCTGTAGTTTAAATGGGAGGGGGGGAAGAAGTGGCAAGCAATCCTTTCTAAAACTCCTGTGATGTGATGTGCATTTTTAAATTGCTGCTAACGTCATCTGTTTATAGGTCTCAGGAGAAATACAATGAGGGGATTAAGAAGGGGCTTTCTCTCATGAAATGCATGAACTCGAATTAAATAGGATTTATGACTCTCTGGCTCCTCTCTCTGTTTCTCCAACCTCCCAAAGAAAATGGATTCTACTATATAAATGGGTTTGCCAAAAACGTTTTATAAATGTTCAGTCCTCAAAGTAACTAAATTGTGAGAAGGAAAAAAATATTCAGCACACTATGAATAAACCCTCAAAAGGCCTTATTTTTCCCCATTGATCTGAATTAAAATGTTAATAACTCAGAATGAGTTATATCTGAATGAAGGTCCTTTCTTTATCTCTTCATATGCATGCCCTAACACACACACAAGTGTGTATTCAAGGGTAACTTTAAGACTCTATATATGTAACATGTATAATTTCATTGTAGTCCCAAAACACACTATGAAGGACAACTACCACTCCACCATCCAGGAGAGGAAAAGATGAAGGAGGTGAGGACGTAACCCCACAGCCAGGAACCCACTGCCCTGGGACTGGAGCCCAGCTGGACTCTGCCTGGGCCTTCCCCTCAGGCAACCGTGCTGCCTGTGCCCACCGCGCCTTTGGAACTCATTAGTTCATTTTACCTCTAGAGCCTGTTCACATTGGTGTGAATTGCTGGAACTCGCCCTCCTTCCAGTCATGCTTCTCAGTGTGCCTTTTGCAACATGCCCATTATAAGGAGGCCCCACCACACACAAAGTCCTCTAGGATTCCACCCACAGCTCGCAAAGGCCTCCAAGGTGGCTTCTCTGACTCCCTCCTGCCTCTCTCCCAGTTCTCCACACCCATTCTCCACTCAGCCAAAGCACAGCCCTGCAAATGTGTGAGACTCCATGCCACACGTTTCCTCCTATGTTCAAGCTTTGAGCAGGAAATCCCTACCTGGAATCCCCTGTCCACCTCATCCCTGCCCCTCTCCCACCTCCTACACACCTCAAGCTCCATGCCCTCCCCCGCCCCCGCACCTTTAGGAACAATTTCTAGACTAGTTCAGACAGTCCTCTTTAAGGCGCCCACCACCACCTGCACTCACCCTCGATCGGAGCACCTTTCAATCTATACTTCAAGCATCACTGACTCGATACTTTCCCAGTGAGGGGTATGATCCTGGGGGAAGGGATAGTCTCACCCAGTGCCCAGTCCAGACACATCTCTGTAAATGAGTAAATGTCAGGAGGAAGGGATGACAGTGAGCTCTTAACTTAGCAGGTGAATCTGACTCAGAGAAATAGCTCAGCGTTATTCAGAGCCAACCCAGGTAAATAATCTGAGTGATCAAGCTGGGTAATAGTGTTTAAGGTCCAAAACCATTTCAACAAAAGTACATCAAGACAAAGACCACTGACAACAAGTGGAAGTCATCCCTGGTTGTACAACATGTCCCACCACAGGCTGCTCAAGAGACCCAAATAAACACCTGTGAGAGGAGGTGGCATCCAGACTGTTCCCCGCATTGTGCTTTAGTGGCCTCCACTGTTGGAGCTGCAGGGCCCAGGAGGACTGTTCACCAGGGAGATGACTGCCATACATTTCTGATCTGAGAAACAAGTTCTTGAAGACCTACCAAAAGCTTCAGCAAGTCCCAGTGTTTCTTCTTGTCCTCTTACACAAGATCTACCATCTCCCCCTTGGGGAAGTCAAGCCCCATATTCCCACTTCATGACACAAGCCAGTGGATAACAAAGATTTAGCTTCATAGCTTAACCAAAGGCACTGGTTTAAGAATAGTAATTTCTACACAAGTCATTTCCCACCACACTGTTAACATCAAAGTACTTGCAAGTTAACAGACAACATCAGGCCGGTCTGTTATACTCCAGAGTGAAGTCCCTTACAAATGCTGAGTCAAAGAAATGTCCCCTCCTCAGAAAATGTGGCACTTGGTGATATGAAAGTACAATGGTATTTACCATCCAAATCCACAGCTGAATGGACATGAGCCATATCTGAAAAGGGAAAGGGTGATTCAGCCCATTAAGTATGCAGAACATCATCTTTCAACACAAGATGGTCCTTGATGATGTTTTTTTCTATATCCAAAAGCTCCATCCAAGTGGGGAAAATGCAGAAGCAGAACTCAGCTTTTCTGGTGGAGCTACAGCCACAGCAAAACCAGGTTCCACTGCGCAGAGGGGAGCTCAACAGAGTATGCAGACAACCTCTACTCTTCGCGATTCTGTTCCCCAAAGAGAGGCCCAACCTCATACTTAACTCTCACCTTCCCTTTCCTCGACTTCCACAGAATCCCTTTTACAGAGTTTTCTGGGAACTAGATTTCAAGTATGTTCAGGTTGGAAATTTCCAAAATAAAGTTTTCTATAAAAACTTGGGACCTGGCAAGCCTACATCCCTAGCTTGGTGAGCGTTTGTTCCCTGATGAACTGAGGATGAATTCCCTGGCAGTTTAATGAGACAAATGACATAAAGTCATCATTTGGTGAAACTTAAATTGCTTCTCCCTCCCACTGACTTGTTTTTCTAGGAGGCCATCTTACAATTCTTTAAGCAGTTGCCTCTCATACCACTATGTAGTTTTAAAACACCCTCCAAGGTGTTATCTAAAAGTCCTCCATTAAAAAAATCATTACAAATGGCCCTGCTAGAAATGACTTTATCAGAGAGGAGATTCCCAAGTTAACTAGAAAGACACTAAAGGGCTTACCATAATAAGGGGTTAGTTAGCTCCTTGTTAAATCTTTTGATTTCAGTGGATATAAAAAAAAGCCCCTCACAACTTGACGTTATCTTTTATTTACTACATGTAAATGGAGCATCACTTGAAACACTAGAGAACTAAGTTATGTCAATTGCATCCCTGCATTGTTCTGTGATTGGAGTTGATATATTTGTACCAGTTGTACATGGCCCCCCAAATCAGTGCAAATAGTTGCTACTGTTTCCACCAGGGGGCATTCGTCTCATTGAAAATAAACATTTTCAACTGTTTGGCTAAATCCAAAGTGCAAGTAGAAAGTGTGTTAGTTATGCTGAAATGGTTAAAATACATATTTTATTAATCTGAAAATTCACACTTTCAATAGAAAGGAAAAAGGATAAGTCTTTGGTGGGTAGTTTTTGAATGAGGTCCTTTGTATATATGAAAGATATTATATGAGTATGAAAACATTATTGATCTGTTCTAAAAGGTAAGACAGCCTAGAGAATGTTATGCACTCTTTAGAGGTGTCAACCAAAAATACGTGTAAAGAGCATCCAGCCACAACTACAGATTAATTTTAGGGATGATAATTAATTTTAGATTAATTTGGGGAGCTCTAACAAGTTGTCTCTGAAGATTCTTCCCCACCCTGAAAGTATTAAAAAACTCCCACAAAAGAAAGGATTATCCTTTTTTAAAACGCCTGCTTCTCAAAGATCATATCATCTTTCTGATGAGATCACACAGGTACTTTGTACACACAAGGCTTGGCTGGCACTGGAAAATGCAAAGAGGGCTGCCTTTCTTTGGAAAAGTTAAAGAAAAGAGATGAAGAAGAGGAAAAGAGTGGAATACACAGAGACAACAAATTTACCATTTTACACTGTGTATCCTAATAAGTCTTTTATAAAAATAAAACCCATGTAATGCTACAAAAAAAACACTGTCGAAAAGGACTCAACTACAGAATTCCTGAGGGACTCTGTGTCAGAACCACCCCTGTTTTGCTTACCTAACAAGTAAGAATATATCACACAAAGTTTGCCATATCCCTGAAATTACCACCGACCTGTACAAGCCAGAAAACTTCCCATTTTTTTCCTTCACAAACAAGATAGAAGAAAAAATCCAGATATGATAGTTCATATTTCTGTCTATAACCATCCAATTAAGTAGCACTTAACTAAGAATCCATGCATCCATAAGGACTTGATCAATGAGGTCTAGCACCACCCCCAACCCTGATGGCAGCTATGAACATCTCTTCTGCAGTTCTGCAGTCTCCATTTTCATATGTAAAACAGAAGAGTCCACAGCGGTAATCACAGACTTTAAGGTAGAGTTGTAACAGAGAGTGGGCCTTGGTATTCTCTTGAGCTGGAACTTTCTGCTCACATCTCACTGCTCACACACCTGCCAAGTGTGTGTGAAGAGAAGCCCAACCAGCAACCCCCACGTACAAAATACACGGGTGCTAATAGTGGGATCTTATTTTATTAGATATTTAGCTTGTTTTTTCTTTTAAGGCAGGGGTCAGCAAACTTTTTCTGTAAGGAGCCAGATGTAAGTATTGTAAGCCTTTTGAGCCATATGGCCTAGGCCACTATGACTCAACTCTGTCGTGGTAGCTTGAAAGCAGCCACAGACAATCCATAGACACATGGGTGGGGCTGTGTTCCAATAAAACTTTATTTACAAAAAAACAAAAATTGGGTCAGATTGGCCTGTGGGTCTTAGCTTGACAACATATGCTTTAATGGAATAGCCCATGTTTTTTTTCTTCTCCTTACACTGATGGAGCTCTGGCATGTAGCAGAGACCAGAGGTTCCCTAATGGCAAGCATGTTAACCATACCTCAATTCTGAAAACAAAAAATAATGTAGGGTCCCCTCTAGGATAACTTTTTTTCTGTTCACAAAAGCCAGCCTTCAAGGCACTAGCGGTGTGGGTGTTAATGCCATATATTGTCGGGAGTGTCTTGGTTCCTTCTCGGTGCCTCTGGTGTTTGTGTTTATCAGCAGTGGGCAGAGAGGAAGTCCAATGTGGCATTAGAATTTCAGATCCAACATTCTTGAAAAAAGTTCTTCAAATATTCACTTTTTTCCTATCTAAACACCTCACCTTTGTGTTCCTGCACATATGAGAAAGGTCATCTGCACTGAACTAGGCCTTTAAACAACCCACTACTCTGCTATTGGCATCACACAGGCAAAAGAAGATGCAGCAGGCATGTGGCCTGGCATAGTACACCCTTTACAGAGAATCTTCCTCCTCTTACAGAGCTAGAAAACTCCTGAAGCTAATTTGTCTGAGTACATCTAGACAGAAATTTGGGACAGATGATACAAAGCTCTCTTTTTAAAATAATCACTTCTATTTTTGCTTTCACCAAAAAGGGAAGATGAGAGTGAAAGGACGGGTGGAAACCGACCTCCTGAATACAGCAGATGTGTTGTCTTTTGGATTTGGCCTTAGCCTAAACAGCAAATCTATGTGTTCCACCTCATTGCTTGTCAACGCTTTTGCTTCCCAAGAAAGAACAAGCCACCTGGGAAATGGGTGCATTTTATAAATAGAAAAAAATCAATGGCAGCTCTGAATCAATCTTAACATACCAGGCTTCCAATGGAGTTGACATAGAACCTATGTTTGGTGGACTTTTTTATTATTATCACTCACTAATATATTTTTAACTCTTATCTATGTGCCCAGAGACCTTGGCAAGATGAACATTTTATAAATCTGATAAATACATAATTGAAGCCTCTCATTCAATATCCCCCAAGGGAGAAGGAAGGAGCCACTCAAATCTGCATTGAAGTCAAGGTCCCCCTTTCTGGGTAAATGCAGGGGAAGGAAGAGACAGAGGCCAGGGAAAGCTCACTGGAGCGGGTTGAATGCAACAAGCTGGCCCCTCCATTTACCCCTTGATGGAGAGAAAATCAGTGCACTCTGTCAGGAACCACATGATGGGCACGGATGGGCCAGAAACTGGAAACATTACGGGCTGCCCGAGAGGCAAAGTGCACCAGCGCGGGCTGGGCTGTCCATGCAGGAGGGTGGCTTGCTCACCATGAGCTTCATTGGAGCTGCAGTGTCTGAGCTCAGCTTAAACTCTCTGGGAAAATGTTCCTGTCAACACAACAATAAAGCACTCCTGAGACGGACGTCACAGAGCTCTTGTAGGCAAGCTGAGCCCAGGGGGAATCCCAGGGTAAGTCTGTTGAAGAGGTATAAAGCCTCATTAGCGCAAAGAGGATTTGCAATGCTCCCAGTCCAACCATGGGGGCAGGAGCCTTGTTTTCGAATTTGGGATTCATTACGATTCCACAGATCACCCAATTACAAGGCATCGTCACGGGTTGGTGCCTGACTAGCCTCCCACTCTTCTAAAAATACCAGTGACAATCAGACTGCACCTACAGGCTTTTCCATAGGAGAGAAATATGCTGCACTGGCAGTTTGTTTATTTAAAGGAAGCAAATAGCCAGGTTGGTTATACCCACAATGTAAAGGAAGATTTAAAAAAATGAAATCATACTGTTCAAGTAAGTTTCAAAAAATCATTTAGCCTGTCATCTGCCTTAAGGTAAGTCTATTTATGAATTGTCAGGGGCAAAAAGAACACACATTGCTGTAAAAAACTTTGAAAAAAAGAAGCTTCTATGAGCAAACCTTTTTCATGATCAAACTGCCTTTACTGTCAAAAAATTGCTAATTCGGACTGTTTTGCAATGGGTTCCTGGAACGAGCACATACTGGTTTATTACATCTTCAGGAATTCTGTAAGCTGGATGGCTGCACATTGGTAGCTTGAAATCAACCACAGTGGGAATACTTCCACCACAGAAATCAGCAAACAGTACAAATGAGGGCCCACCCCAACTCCACCCCTGCGAGCTCTTTGTTAATCATGTATCAATGTCCTGTTGTCATATGCTTAGAAAAATGACTCCAGTTTTGTCTTCTCCAAACTCTCATATGCTTTGAGAGTAAAGGAAAACTCTAGGAGTCAGAGCAGAAATTTAATTTGCAATTCTCTGAAAGATTAAGCCTCTTCTTGGAGCAAAAAGAAATCAACTACTTGGCAAGACAATCCATTTACAGACCACAAAACTGCTGTGTTAGAAAGTTACCATCAGCCCCAAATTACCTCCATTACTCCGACCATTTGCCAAGCTTTTAAACACCTTAGTCTCTTCTGAGCTCTCTGAATTATGTCATATCTCTTAAACTTCAGGATAAGAATGGGCTCGGCTCTTGAGTGATACAACCAACACTCTAAAGAGCCACAGGTGGCCTCGCTATTTACGATGCACAATTCCACTCACTTTCTTAATATAACTTCTCCCTTCATGTAAGGGCTAAGCTGAATGCCCAGACTGGAAGTTATTTACCTCCCTTTGTCTTTCTGATAGAAACTAATAAGTACAACCTAGGGATTAGGAAATACATCTTTAATGACTCCCCCAAAAATATTTATAGGCTCTAAAACCTAAATATAAAGATTTTGTAATACTTATTGTTGAGAGTCAATTGTCCATGGATCTCTTGCATTTCAGTATATCTTACAAAGAGAAGCACTGACTGCCTTTTGATCTGGATTATCATTTTAAGAAGTTTGTATGACCAGTGGCCTCAGAAGATAGAGTATCCCAGAGCAAAGGGAAATCATTTAGCCTGTCATCCTGTTTGTTTATTGTCCATTTTAAAAGATTCAGATTCTGTAAACTCAGAGTTTCTTTCCTATAACACAATCCAGAGTATGTGTAGACATCCACCTGGCCCATTTACATCACCCCTATGGGATTTGGGGCAGAGAGAAGTGACACACATATGCTGTTCATGCTGCTTCTTATGAAATGAGCAATAATGTCCTTTGTCTCTGACCTGGGAGTCTCATGTCTTCTGCCATCATCTATGAAACTGTGGCAGGTTAACTTGCAAGTACAGTAAAATCTCAGACCCTTCACAGTTCTTGACAGCTGGTACCTATAACACTTTTAAAAATTAATCACTATCTATTTATCTATATCTCTATCTGTATCTGTATTTCTACCTCTAGCTCTATCTATTCACCTACTTATTCATCTAATAAGCACTAACTGTGTCCCTCAGAGATTACTTATAGCTCCCTTGGGCAATAATGTATAAACAGCCCACATGAAGTTAGTTGGATGAAAATTAGAGAGCTCTTGTAACTGTATGATAGGTATTCACGTGCAAGTAGGTAGCATGGACATGAACATAATGATGATTAGCCTTAATATGTTTTGTGTACTTCGGGGCAAGTCTTCTTAAACTTTCAGGAACATGTAAATCAACTTGGAGTCTCATTACAATGCATATTTGGATTCAGTAGGTCTGGGATGAGGCCCAAGATTCTGCATTTTTAACAAATTCCCAAAATGATGATGCTGGTTCAAGGACTACACTTTGAAAGCAAAGTTCTGACAGCAACTAAGTATTAATTTAATGCATTTTAACACCTGATAGGTGCATAAACTAATATTTCTAATAAAAATATAACCATCCAGGAATCCTTATAAATCAGAGCACTCTATTTGGTTTAGTAAAAATATTTTAAAACTCCTGAGTACATGATTATAAGGGTTTACTTTTGTGGAGAATATAAACGTTTGTGGAGAACTATCCTTCATTCCAAATTACAAACACTTTCTGTTCAAAGAACCAGGAGCAAAGGAAATATGATTTTCCTAGGTTATACAAAGAGTCTGTGAACTATAGCAAGCATACAGTAAACAGAGAATTACAGTGCTGATGGTTTATGGTGCTGATCATTATATTACTGGCTATGCTAATGTTGATGGACTAAACCTAACAGGGCAAAGAAAATACATAGACACAGGACTGACTCTGAAGGGGAAACGTGCTTGAGGAAACTGCACAGGGTGTCAGGGCCTGAGTTGTGGGCCTCACGCTGTCACTGCTGTTGCTGCACATGCTGTGGGCACCGAGGGAAGTGGAAGCCATCCTGGCCAGGAGGTGAGGGAGCTGTGTGGTGCCCCAGGACCAGGTCCCTTGCCCCATCTTAACTCCATCATGACTCTCAGTCTGGGTCACCGGCACAGTCAGCCTCTTGGCCTCCTGGACTATTTTTTAAAACTGTCATCAGCCCAAAGAAATCAGTAAGATAAAGAAATCTTACTCATCTGGGAAGAAGTTTGTGGACCACTTTGAAAAGCAAGGGAGAAGGAGGGCCCAGAAATAAAAATTTAGAATTTTATCAGGAAACACTGAGTTGCACCTTTACTTGATTCCTTTGCCTTCTTCTCTGTCTCCTTGTTTCCCCTCAACTTTTCTCTTTCCTATCTTCTCTCTCTCTTCATTCTCTCTCTACCAAAAAGACAACCAGGAAGGCAGAAGGTGTATCCACATTCCACACACTAGTGTCTCATGAGGGTAGTGACCGATACCCTTAAAAAGATTTCTGCAATCAAACATGCTGAGGAAATTCTGGGTTAGATGGAATTCAAAGGTTTCTTGAGCAGGCTGATATATATGACTCTCCAAGAGGGGGCTGTGGGGTATGGCATTCTCTATACTCCACTGCAGAAACCAGGCCCTCGCTGCCAGTGTTCTGAGGAATTCACTGAGAGCAAGCACTCTGGCCTGAAGATTCTGGATACGAGCCAAGCTGCTTGGTTTAAATTTGTTCTACCTGGAACAAGCCTTTTGGTCTTGGGAAAGTCACATACCCTCTCTGTGCCTCCAGTTTCTTTGTGTGCAGAGGGGTCTCTACTGGAGAGAGCCACTGACGGGACAGAGCCCCCTCCTCCTGGCCTTCCAGATTCAGAGGTGAGGCTAATGTACATCCCTCGAGGGCTGGCCGGGAAGGTGTCCATCTTACTGAAAGCTACACTTGGAGAAGAGGCCCCTGGCCTCTTTCCTGACTTCACCCACTGTTTCAGAACTTGGCCTGTGTCTCAGCCCATCCACACAAATTCAAATATTCCCTTCCAAAGGCTGCTCACTAGGCTGTGTTTGTCTTTGGCCAGTCCCAACAGGTGACATTTGCCAAGTGAAAGAGGAAGAGAAAGGAAATATTGAGACAGAAAAGGTTACAGAGAATAAACAAAGGCAGGAATGAAGCCAAGCCAGAGACAGGGGACTTGAATGTCCTGAATCAGACCTCAGGAAGCCTTGGAGAAGGCACAGCAGTCAGGTGGAAAGAGCGCTTCCTTAAGAGAGGACTTCCCCGTCTGCCTCTTCCACCACTGCTACGTTCCTCCTGCACTCTTAACATTTATTAATCTACAGCCCATTTCCCCTGCTGCAGGGGAAGCTCCACAAGACAGGGATTCTATGTGCCCCAGACCTATGACAGGTGGGCCCAGAGCAGCCTCTCAGGAAGTGTTTGTTGAAGGAATGAATATATCCCACATAAGTTATTTAATAAGCAAGACCACTCAATGATTTAAGGTCCATTAAAGCAAGACGAAGGCCATGAGACCAGAAATTTTTAAAAATTAGTAATGTTGTTACAACTCAAATGAATAGCTTTAATAGCAAATCAAGGAAGAAAGTAAAAGAGCCTTGGCAGCAGCCAAGAAATCAACATAAATATGATCACTCTTTACATTTAGATATTCTAACCCTGCCTCTCAACAATTTCCTTGTTAATCCTTAAATTTAGTGGTTCTGCTGACCTCAGGACCAATTCCAAGCTCTGTGGCGTGGCAGAAAGGCCCTTATCTCCGTCATCATCCCTGCCACTGTCCTCTCCTGTCTTACACTCTGGCAATATCCACACTACCCCAGCATGAACCTTTCTGACTTGATGGTGTCTCCTTCTCCACCTTGCCCATGTGGCAAACTCCTACTCATCCTTCCAGAGTCCACTTGAGGGTCGATTCCCCCGTGAAGTACACCCTGATTTGTCTAGACAGGATGAATCAGTCCCCCTCCTGTATGGGGATATTTAGACATCCTACCTCTCTGAAGTCAGTGCTGGCGTGCCCATTTTTCAAATAAAGAAAGAGAAATTCAGAAAGGTTGTCACAGAAAACATAGCCAGCAGAGCTCGGTATCAAGCCTAAGTCTATGCTCCTTCCACTACCCTCTCTGGCCTCAAATAAAAATCTCACTCCATCCTTTTCCACAGCAGAAGCGTATGCTCTCCCCAGCTGTCCACCATCATAATTATCACCTCTGGAACTATGTCCCCAATTGGCCCTCACACAGCATCTGGCCGCCAAACTTCTTTGGTTTATCAGATATAACACACATTCCTCTATTTCAGATCCTCCTGCCCCAAAAGCCTGACTGGGTGTTTCCACTGCCTTCTAGTTCTTTGGTATTTTTTCTGACTAAATCACTTGAATGGCTTCAAAACAATTTACAATGGCTTTAATACAACTTATGTATACCAAAAGATACAGTGCCTCCTTCTGTCCTTATAAGCCAGTTCAGTTAAAAAAAAAAAAACACTTACTGAGGGTCAACTCTGCCTTGCACCATACCAAGTATGGGGACACAGAGATAATAAAACAGAATTATTGACCTTGAGGAGCTTTGAGGTTAATGGGAGAATTAACAGTAAGCATATTCTTTCAATGTGTTGGGCAGCGCATTTTTCTGGATGATTGCTCATAGTAATAACAAATCTACAAAAAAGGGAATTTATCTATTCTAAGGGTGTCAGACAAGGCTTCCTGGAAGAGGCAGTGGCTGAGCTTCACCTTTAAAAGATAAGAAATAGCTAGGGAAAAGGGTGGATGAAGAGCACTCTAGAAAAAGGGCAGTTATCATCTGTAATAAGTGCTGACATCACCTTCAGAAACTTTAAAGGTCTCTGGTATGGTTTTTTTGTGTATTCTTGCTGGAACTTTCACATGTGTAGGGCTGGTGTCGTAATGAATAATTCAGACTCAGCACGGATGCTAAAAGCAAGTCCATTTAGATGGCCATACCATCACTGCCATTTCCCCCTTATTTTTTTCTTTAAGGGTCTCTCTGTAGATCAGACTGGTACTCATGCAAGATGTCTTAGGGCTTTCAGGATGTAGTGACCCATTTTGAGTAATTTTCAAACAGCAACCTGGTACAGTACAGTCGTAGGACTGACAGTGACCACTTCCATCCTCTGCGCCTGAACTACATCCTAATGCCCTGTCCTGTTTTCACCTCCTCAGTAATTTTGTGTTTCTATGAACCTCCAGATTCTGTCATAGACTGGACAAAGTTCTCTCTGTATACAGCAGATTGATATGGCTCGACTCAAGGGCTTATTAGAAATTACTTCCAATCATTCCCATTCTGGGAGATTAAGTTTGGTGTTTAGTAATGTATTTTGTTATCTCTTAAGAAAGAGACAGTCTCTTCCAATTTTAATAAGTCATGAGCTTTGATGTTGGAATGCCTCTGTGATAGCATCTAGAAACAGATATTCTAATACCCCAAGAAAGAAAGAGAGCTAGCAGGACAGCAATTGGAAGAACTAAAGGATTAAAACCAGAAGACAGATTTGGATATGAATAGTGGTCTGCCCATTACCAGCTCTGTGACTTGGACACATTAATAAATGTCTCTGGACTTCAATCAACTCATCCTTAAAATGCAGGATTATTTTGAAAATCAGAGAAAATGTGTCAAGGACCTGGCCCATGATAAATGGTAACTATAACCTATATCTCACTTCTCTTTTTATTAAATGTGAAGATCAGCCACTGACACATATGTAGCCCATATTAGCAAACAAAACATCTTTTTGAACATCTTGATAAAAAGCATCAAATAACATATTTAATTTCTTTGAGATCCTACTGATAGTATTTTCCTTGGTCAACTGCTCAGAATTAGACCCAGAGAGCTGTGCTCATGGCAAGTGATTTATTAAAGAAGGGCTCCCAGGAGAGGGGAAAGCAGGAAAGGGAAGGAGGCAAGCAGGGTGGCAATTTCAGGCGAAGTCTCAGCCTCAGCCTGATCTCTCTGGAGTGCAAAGTACGCCACAGATCCTGCCGAGAACGTGTGAATTACCCTCGGGGAGCTGGCCCAGCCTGAAGGCAAATGGGTGGGCTTTCAGGCTGCTTCACCAGTCAGTCACCAGCAGAGGTGGGGACAAGGGAGAGGGGATGGAGGCCTCGACCCCCAGCCACTTCCATCTGTGTGTGTGAGTGTGTGTGTGTGTGTGTGTGTGTGTGTGTGTGTGTGTGTGTGTGTGTCTGCACGCATGTGTGTGAGCGCTGGGGTGGAGGAAGGGCTCTAGGAAGTCAAGGTTCCAGGTGCTAGCCCTTAGGAACAAATGCACACAGGAGCCATGATGAGTGAGCAGGACCAGAGGAGGGAATGTGAGGGCAGCTGGGCAGAGCACAGACACCATCTGCAATATTAATCAAGAGAATTTCATGGAAGCATATCTGTGTTGACCGTCTTCTGATCGTTGGAGTTGGTTCACCACCACCAAATATACACTTAACTGCACATACAGTCATTTGTCTTCAGTAGTTTACAAAGATCTGAGCTTTAAGTGAATATTTCCTGAGAGTATAAAACTCAATTTTGAAGGTCTGCCCGCAGGCATCCTCCACCTATTACCATTGTGGTTTTCTGCTGAATAAAGCTGAACCAGCCATTAACAGAGGCGGGCACAGCCCCTCCTCGGAAGGGAGCAACTGGCGAGGGTGGGGCCAACCCCAAACACCCAGAGAAAAGCTGGCAGCCCCTTGACAGATGCACATGCATTTAACCATCAGTGTTATTCAGAGTCTGGGATGCTATTTAAATTGAATTGTGTATTCCACTCTTGTGGTTAACACAGATCCGTAGTACAGAGATTCAAGAGTCTGCTTTACTTAGATAAATTGTCATAATTTAAAAATATTATTCTTATACCTCTGTGTCCTCATCTGAAGAAGGAGTAGGCTGACCTTGAGACTTCAGGTAATAGGGCCCTGATGGAGACAAGCAATCCAGTAGGTGGACTAGGTAACAAGGTCACCCAAGGATGAACAATATATTATTATAAATTACTACGAAAACATGAAATACCAAAATAATTGCTAAATAGCACATGCAATTAATTTGTTAGGGTTGTGAATGTGTCCCTACATATATCCCCTTTATAAAAATTCCAGTAGTGTTTCTTACTTGGCAGTTCAAAACTTAAAACAATTATGTCAGCACATCTGGAGGACTAGAATTAGAACAGGACAGTATACCTCACAAATGCTGGGCAACCAGACACATTACAACACAATTCATGAAGAATTTCTGAGAGGCCCTCCAATAACAATGATGACTAATGGACACTGCAAGCTTTTGCACCTAAATACAAGTTCCAATTTTAAATAAATATGAGTAACCACAGTGGCTGCCACCAAAGGAAGGCGCTATGCTTCTCTTTCAGGGACTCTCAGACACTGCAGGGGCTCAGGAAAAGAAGGGAAAATACATGTGGGTGTGGAGAAGAGACTGGGGAGGGGAGGATTCAGCCTAAGAAGGACTGAGGGTCTCCCTCACAGAAAATTCTCAGCCATTACTAGTTACCAAATTATCTGTGATGAACTATCATTTCAAGGCGAAACATTGGAAAGTTTTTTCTAAAACTAAAGTCAGTGCTCAAGTGATAGGACAAAGCTACTCAGACCTGGCATCTCTTACTCTTGGCATGTTGGCATTCTGAGAATTCAAAGTCTGATTATAATTCTCTGCTTTCCTGGACATTGTTTTTGTAATTGAAAAGAATCTGATATGTTGTATAAGATGCTGAACAGAAGGGAAGCTGAGAAGTCAAACCAAAATTAATACTGTCCAAGAATCCCTGCCAGTGAATGGGGATTATCCAAACCTGCAGCCACTGTTTTCCATTTTTAGGTTTTCATTAGGCAGGTCCATACGTGGCAGATCTGTCTTTTCAAAGATGCTTCTTTTCAGCAATAAGTGAGTTTGTTTCTTCGAATTTGCCAACCCATAAGCACATTAGGTGACAGGTGAGAAAATAGATTAGAATAAATATGTTTTACTGAGCAGTTCTTGAAGGGGAAGACCGATGTGGAAATAAGGAAGACTTGGGAAGAACCCAATCCCCAGGTCTTGTGGGGAAAAGATGCTGAGGATTCTGCTCCACACCATGCAGGGCCAGAGGAGAGGGATAGGTGATATGGGGAAAGGACAAGAATGGGAACAGAAGTTCCCCAAAGGTAGTAGTCGGTCAGATACTTCCTGAAACACAGAAAGAATGAGAAGAGGGTAAAGCTTAGATAGAAAAATGCATTTAAGGAGATCTGGATGTCTGCTTATAGAATTCCTCCACCCCCACCCACTTGCGGTAATTCAAAAGAAAACTAATCCAGACGACAGGATGGCAAAGTGCTTTCAGTAATTTGTCAGGAGAATAATAAGCAGAAAAATCAAGTGCTCTCTTCCTCTCTGGAAATCCATGGCTTCAAAACTTGCAGCCAAACCTTAAGCTCTAGCCTCGTCTTTCAAGCCAAAAAGAACACCACTTCATGTTCCATCCTCATGATGAGGAAAAACAGAATTCCCACACTGACTTTGCTCACTCTGAAAATGCAACATTTGAGTTTTCAAACAGTAGTGCTTTTCTCTAGGTAACTGAGATCTCAAGAGAATTTTACTCAAATTACATGAGCCATGAAATTAACTATAGTGTAATGACCCAGACCATGGAGTGAACTGGGCTGCATAAAAGAAATCAGGGGAAAGATGAGAAGGATCATAAGGAAAACTGAAAACTTAACTCAGAGCCTGGGTTCCTACCCTTTTCTGGTCTTCAGTGACCATGGTCATGTGATAACTAACAACCACAGCATTCTATGAGTGTGTAAGTGGGGGAATGTGGACTAGAAAACTTTATAAACCATCATTTTAGGGTGTGTTAAATGTATGCATTTGTGTATGAATGTCAGGAGTGGGGAATCAGTGATGCTGATCATGAACCTGAATGCAATGTTCTCCACATCCTTATATCATGAACTCCTCTCTCCACAAACATCTTTTCCCCCACTCACTGTTTTTTAACAGAAATGAATGCAATGCACTAATACATCAGCGTTGCCCACATTTAAGTTATTTAGTACACTTTCACAATTTATGTCTTATCCGAGTACCTTCTATATCATTATCCTGCACTCAGAGAAAAGCCGTTATACTTGCACATGTACTTGTATATATATACATTACACATATGCAAATGCAAAGCATAATGCAAGTCCCTACATAAGCCACATTTCTGCCACCGTTCTTATCTCTCCTACTGCTCTCCCTACCCCCACCCTCTACTCCCCTCCTGCCACACTATCTCTGCTGTTCCTCCTCTGCAAGAGCTTGCTCCAGCCTCCACGCCCTTACATTTGCTGTTCCCTCTGCTTAGAATTCTGTTCCATCAGATACCAGCATGCTCACTCCCTCACTGCCTTCAACTCTTGGCTCAAACATCATCCCATCAGATAGGCTTTTCTTAACTCCATAAAAATAGCAAAACCCTCACTGTCCTCTTCCTACTTTGTTTGACTTTATTCATAGCATTGGCCTTACCTATAGACTACATTTATATCTCCTTCTCTGATTTTCGTCTCTCCTTTCTACTAGCTTAAGTTCCATGAGGCCGAAACTTTGTTCTGTTAAACATTAAATTTCCAATGCCTTAGGGTAGTCCTATTCAAATCATCTTTTTAAAATTGAAATTAAAATTATTTACTTAATATTGTTCTTCACTTTTTTAGCTTAAGTCTTATCCTAAACAATAATATCATGAAATCAAGCTTATAATGTGGCAGGCATATTTTTCCTAATAAACATTGAAATAAATAGAGAACTATCAAAATTCAAGATGTTAGCTCTTAAGTATCTCCTAAAACCATCTTGTTACTCCTGACTTATGTCCCCTGTTTTGAGAAACCATCATGCAGTGACAATAAAGAGCAGGGGCAATAAATACTAGTGACATCTAATGGCAATGCATACTAGTGCTAAAGCAGTGAACTTGGTGTGGAGGTAAGTTTTATTGATTCTCACGATGTTTCTTAGTCTCACAGCATAAAACAATAAGGTGGAGTCATGAGGCCTGGAATCAGGCCCTGGATGTGCCACAAACCAGCTATGTAACCTGGGCAAGTTGCTTAGGCTCCCTGAGCCCCAGTGCCCTCATCTCTGTGATAAAGGCTTGGGATGATTCCTAGGCCTACTGCCAGGTCTCACCATCCTTGATTCTACCAATAACCACAAAGATGCAGAAGGGAATCCTAAAGCAATTAGGTTTATTAATACCTACTTAATGTATAACCATGATAAGGAAAAAAATAAAATTCCCACACTATCTTTGCTCAATGACTTAGAGAAGCACAAAATAAATAATATTTTCTAAAATAAAATAATACATTTGATAGTGTAACATGTGACTATAAATCTCCTCTGTAACCCTATGACCTTCTCAAGTGTAGGCAGCTGAATACCAAACACCCATAGCCTCCAGGAAGGGCTATCCAGGTAGAACTAAAATTACAAGAGTTGAAATCTTTGGTCAAGGCCAAATGTTCTTTTTTTTTTTTAATGGAAGCTAGTATGGAGAAGAACTGATTCAATTAGAAAAACACTGTTCTGCAACTCTTGGAAATTAAATACTTTTTTCAATAAAGGATCAGAACTGGATACTAACCCCATTTGGTTCAAGTTTCGGGCCAAGAGGATATTTGCTAGGTATCAAACTATCACTCTATCATTACCTACCAATTGCAAAGGGAAACTTATATTTACAAAGACAAAATATGGTGGTCACACTTTTGAAAAGTGGTCCAACACTAATAGTATAACACTTTGACACAATATGTTTCCCCAATGGCTGCAATGTGAAGTGCACGGCGTCTCTGTGACAGTCTTCAACCCAGGAATGTTTCACCGGAATCTAATCGAGCCTTGAAAAGTAAGTCCCAGTTCAGAAGAATTACAAGGAATAAATGACAAGTTAAAAATCCCACTAGGAAACTAGCAGACACTGCCAGAATGAAGGACATTCCCCAGGACAACTGGCTGGTTTCTTCAAAGTCAATGGCAGGAGGAAAAAAAAATTAATACAGCAACATTCTAGACTGAAAGGGACCAAAGATACACAATGACCAAATGCTATGCATGAGCTATGAGTGGATATTGGTCCGTTCAAGTTCCCAGACCCAATTCCAATGTGTGTGTACGTGGGGTGGGGAGCTTTCCCACACATGGCACAAGTGATTCTCAAACAGCAGCAGGGTATCTGAGAATTCAACTCAGTTCTGCCACTATCTGCCTGGAGACAGCCCAGATTCACAGGGTTAAGGAGCTCCCTCAACAAAACTTGCCCCACCTGCCCCAACTCCAGGTGCCAGTCTCAAGGCCTAGGCTGTCACCTGTGCTTTTAACTGACCAGCTACAGAACACAGGTTCCCACAAACTCACCCTTAGATTCAATTAATTTGCTAGAGCAGCTCACAGAACTCAGGAAAATATGTTTACTAGCTTAATAAAGGAAACAAGTTAATAGCCAGACAAAGAGATGCATAGGGCAAGAACCCAAAAAGAAGATTCTATCCTCGTGGAGCTTGGAGCCTGGCTCGGTGGCATGTGGAAGCATTGGTTACCCAAGTGTGGAAGCTCTCTCAGTCAGTAAGCAAGATAGGATGCATAAGGGAGCAAAAATGCTCTTTTCGTGGGTGTTTGTGAGGGCTTCATTACCTAGTCATGATTCGCTGAGTCCTTGGCCATTGGCTGACTCACTCTCCAGCCCCCTGCCCCCTACCCTTCCAAAACTTAGGGGCTGGGAGCTGAAAGTTCCCTCCCTCTAATCACTGGGTTGGTTCCCTTGGCAACCAGCCCCTGCCCCTTGGGTGGTGGTCCAAAAGTGCCATTAACATAATAAGACACCATTTCACCTTTACTGCTCCTAAGCATTTTCAGTAACTGTAGATGAAGATCAACTAAATCTGAGAAATATATTTTGGTCATCTGAATGACCAAATAGGTATTTCTTATAAATTGTGACATCACACTTAGAAGTAGCTCTAAAAGGTATTGTTGAATAATTGGGAAAATATGAAGGTAGACTAGATATTGTCCATATTATAGAGTTGTTTTAACTTTTTTGGGTATAGTGATAATGATATTGGAGTTGTGCTTTTAGGAGATACTTTGTCCATAGTTTTAGAAGAAACACTGGAGGTTTTAGGAATGAAGTGACATGCAACTTTTTTTTCAAACGGCAAAACATTAAAGGTTGAATCTAGGTGTTGACTGTACATTGTAATATTCTTGATGTTCATTGTAATAAGCATCCAACTTTCTTTCACTTGAAAATTTCCTAATAAAAAGATGAAGAGAAGAGCAAGATCCACATGTACGACAAAAATTATTTGGAAGAAAATGAAATCAGGCAAAACCACTGTAGAGAAAATGGAAATTTCTGACCAGTACTCATGCCTGGCTTTAAAAGTGCCCATTATATATAAAAAGGAGCCTGCTTTGCCTACTTATGAGAGAGGCAGGATGCTTACCTGTGACAGAGTCACCAGTCAGTCATGGGAGTACCAGCCCAGGGGAGGGTGGAGAGGAAACACCCATTCTCTCCTCTCCTCAGTTCCTGGTACATAACTTGGTCTGGCATGCCTAGGGGAGGCAGCACTAGGGAGCAGAGCCTATAGCCAGCCTGGAGAACACATTCAGACTTACTGCTTGTACATAACTGGGTGACCGCTGTGAGAATAAACATGGTGTGAACCCCTTTTAACCACCCCCTAAACTGCTCTTATTTTTATTTGGTCTCGATGAATTCATGATGAACTTGCCCAGAGTGGGGAACCTCCTCCTCCCAGAGCAACTGCTTTTCATCTTCTTTCTGTCCCCATAGGGAATAGAAAGAGTCTGGGGGCAGACAGCAAGTTAGATGTAGGTGGGGGGAACCCTGTAATCTGTCCTCCAGGAACTAGGGAGCTGGGAAACCCATATGCCAAATCAATCAATGACCTCTAGTCAGGGTTAGAGATTCAAAAGAAGAAGAGCCCTGAGTCCATCTTTCTGAGAGGACATGAGAAGGGGGCCAGAAAGTGAGAGTACTCCCAAGCCTATAAGGACATGACAGTGATAAAGTCGGAAGACTACCATGTGTCCAGGCAGAGAGTGCAAGGGTCAGTTTCATGGCATTTCCTGTGTCCCCAAAGTGTCAAGCATGCCCTTGTAGAAAGGCATGTGAAGGTGGTGGAACCTGGCTAAGAACACAAGATGGCAGATCTGTGACTTGCTCAGATAGGCTGCTGAGGACAAGTGGAAGGATGGGCAGCAGCTACCACACAGAGAATGACTACCAATGCCACAGATATGCCCTTCCACCCAGTGGCACTTCATAATCCCTGAGGCACACACTCCACCAGGCCCATAAACCAAAATGCAGCTGGAGGAAATGAGGAGGAGAGTGAGATGCCCTGACTTGGTGGCCTATAACTGTCTGAGATCACCATACCAATACAATATGTCTTATGTTAATAGTAAGGAGACTGTGTTTCCACAGTAGAGAAAAAAAAATGACTGTATCATTACAGACCAGAATAATCAAGGACATCATCAGAAGCACATTGTAGACACTTCTAGTGAGTGCGTGATTGTTTTGAATGTTTTGTATCAGGATGGCAGATATTAAAAAGCTGGAGGTGACTCTGAGATGCCTTTTGGTCCTGGACTGTTATTTCTGTGCATGTACACATTTTTATTTTGCAAATGATTCAGGAAGTAAGTGTGGGAAAGGCTCAGTTGGGTGGCTGACTGCAGTCAGGTCTTGCCAGGACCACTGAAGTTGAGAAGCACAACTTAAATAGAAATCACACCTCATTTCCAGCATTCTCTACTCCCACATCTGAACTCAAGACCCCTTCCTCCCTTCCACTATCCTTAGTTGGGGCTGAGATGACTCTTGTGTGTTCAGTTCAGGATATGAATCTCTTACTAAAGATATAAAGAAGTAAACTGGAAGTATAACACACTCTTTCCCATTTTCTTTCAATCTCTCTCTTCTCTCTGTGTTCAGATCATGAAAGCTCCCACCTGATCACAGAAGAAGCCAGTGATTTCTACTTTTGCTGATGCCTTGATTAAAAGCAATCTTCTACCACCACTTGCCTGCTTGAGCCTTGGTACCTCTCACAGGAAATGCAGGGTCTCGGTCTATGGATGTAATAATATGAATGACAATCAGCTGTATAAGGAAGAAGTCATTTGCTCCAGAATCCCTTTTTACAGCTCTTGCAGGATGTAAAGACATAAAAAATTAAAGCCAATTTTTGTTAAAGGAAACCATTTTAGCAGTTGCAGTTCCTTCCATGCAAAAGAGAAGCACATTCAGGCAGGCAACTCCAGGAGCTCATGTTTCTAGATTTAAGCTAATGGTTATTGGGGGAACGAGGGCCCTTTTCCCTATCCCACCCTTGCCTGACCTTTCTGCCCCTTCCCCACAGTAAGTGCTCCTCCCAAATGAAACTCATAAAATCTACATACCAAATCAATCAATCAATAAAACATATTTCTCATAAACCTCAAAACAATTTAAACAGATGAATTGTTCAAAGGATACCAAAATTAAGAATTTGCAATGACTCACATGTAGTGTCTTTAAGGGCTGAAGGGCTTAAAATGAACTTATGTTTCAGCAACTTTATATTTGTAATACATGCCCATACAGGACACATTAGAATTACGGTTTTTCTATAATGTCAACTAATAAACCTTAAAACATTGATATGCACAGTATACATCTGGGACATTTTTCTGCGATTCAGACTAAGTATAAACTCAGAGAGGACCCTCCCCAAACACTTTTTTCCTTAATGATTTATTACTGTGACATAAATGTGATAAATAGCTACCTCTTATGGAATTAGCTCAATAAGCCAGACACTAAACTAAGCACTGATTTAGTACTAAGCACTAAGCCCCTGAGAGATGGGAGATTATTCTCTCCTTTTACCAAAGAAGAGTCTAAGATTGAGCAAGTTGAAAAACTTCCCCAAAATCATGGTTAGCAGGTAGGAAATCTGGGATTTGAACCCTGGCCTGGGTGATTTGCAAGTCTCCAGTATTAGATCCCTACATGCTCTTAGGTTTGAAGACTTAAGACTTAACAATGTACAAACAACGAAGGATGTGCAGTACTCAAATCGGCTGCCTTCCAAAGTGCCACATGACAACACTTCTGCTGATTTCCAGCTAAATTAATTCCCATAGTCATTCAGTACTCTTGCCCAAAGTAGAGTACAATAAAATCAAAGCATATGTTAAAATTGAAGCCAAGTTATTATCTGACTTCTTTGTAAGTTCTGAAAAGCTTGTCCACCAAAATCAGATACTAGGAATGAGGAGGAAGAAAACCAAAAGAAAGAGGGAAGAATTCAAAATCAGGAAGCCCAGGGATGCAGAAGGACAAAATGGCAGGGACAAAAATAAAAGGCAAAAAAGTAAGAGAGATGAAGGAGAAAAGGCGAGCACCAGCAGCCTGCCTGATATCTGGAAAGACCCCTTTCAGGGACGCTGTGATCTGGGTGAGAAGGTCAAAGTGAGTCCGCCACAGACTTATAGAGAACCAAAGAATGGGTAACAATTGTTCCTCACTTTACCTAATTTTCCTCAGAGATTTTTCCTCACAAAAACCTCATTTTCTCAGGGACTTTTTACCTTCTGGGGAAACTTTTCATGTTGAAAGTCCCTAAACAGCACTGCACACACTCTGTGCTTCCAGGCAGACCTTGGCCCTCCCCCAGATCACCCTGGCCTTAGGGGATGCCCAGGGAAGACAGGGAATTCTAGAAGTTCAAGGTCAGTGCACTTGGGAGGCTGAGGGGAGAAATGCACTATTTCTGCTTCCTGTCTTGCCTGCCGGACCAGGTCCTGAAAGTTCAACACCTATTTTTGATACGCTGCCAAGAATAAGCATGCCCTCACATGGGCATAACCCAAATCTTGGTCCTAAAAGATATAAAATTTGGAAGGTAGGTCTTCACCTCACAGACACGTGGGGAAATCTTTGGACACCATCTTCACATGACAAGAAAGGAATGACTAAACTAATTCTTTTCTTTCAATAAATTTCCAGTTTGTCAATCACTCAGTAACTCTTCCAACTGACTGTCTTTTCTGAAATTTCCAAGGATTTATTGTTACTGATATATTTTGTTCTCTACTAAGAAAGCACTAAGATATACTGGGAGCTCAATATGAAGCTGGGAGTAGAGAGTAAAGTAAGGTTCCAGTGAAAACCTACATTACCTGATAATATTTTGTGAGGTTTATATTCCCATATATTATAAGAGAACCAACAGAGTTCATTACTTACTTTACAAAAGAGTTAATAGTTTAGTTCTTCAAAATTTCTTTTTGTTTTAGAATTAGGGGCTTTTTGATTCCAGAAACTTAGAATAGTACCATTGGACTCTCTGAAAATATCACACTAAAATTTGTTCAAATATCTTTATTCTATATATCTCTGAAAAAAATGGAGTACTTCACACCGAGTTTAAAAAATTCAAAAAGATTAAAGAACTAAGTTAAAACACACATACACAGAGTAAAACTAGGGGAAGAAATATTAAAGTATGTTTACAACTTCAGGGAGAAGACTTCCTAAGCAAGACGCAAATCTTAGATGAAAAAGACAGATTTACATCTATAAAAAAGTAATGCCTTTTGTTTGCCAAAAGCCACTATTTTAAAAAGTCTAGAAGAAAATATAAGCAGTATCTATGTCTAATAAAAGATTGATATATATGATTTATAAAGTCAGCCAGTCAACAAGTAAAAATACACATTTCTTCTTACTCTGACTCTGATAAAGATGCTTATTAACTTTATGATTAATCAGGATATTATTTTAACTCAGTTGGCAAAAATACAAAAATTGATAATAACTGATAAGGAGGATTTAAAATATACACACCATGTCTGTCAGCAATCCATTTCTAAATCTCTATCTTTACATGAAAGGCATAATTTGAAATAAATTTCTGAAAACTGGGTAAAGACACAAACATCCATTAAAAGAAGAAAATAAATCACAATTCCTCAATAATAACAACATAAGTATTTGTGTATAGCAATTACTAAATGCCAGGAACTTTCCCAAATGTTTCATGTATATAAATTCAGTTTGTTTTATAACAAGCCTATGAGATGCCTCATTACAGATGGAAATACTGAGGCAAGGGAGGATGAGAAACTTGCCCGAAGTCACTCAGCTTGTAATGGGCAGACCCAGGATTCAGACTCAAGTAGTCTGATACCAGACTACTTCAGAAACACTGTAAAATAGAATGCGGTAGACTCAGAGGCACAGATACAGACAGATCTACAAGGCAAATTGTTACCTTAAAAAAGATGCAGTGCAAGATCAGCATTATAATTTCTTTATGAACCACAGATGAGTAGATTTGATTATCTACATAATAGGTGGAGCTACGTATTTTATTATTTACATAATATATGTATTGTGGATGGTGACAGAGGGTTACTCCTAGGAGCGGAAGTGGTGATGAGAGAGGAGAGTCAAGTGCCACTCCCACTTTTAGCTCTATACATTTCTGAACTACTTAAAATTGGGAAAAACAAGAATGCATTCATGTGTTACTGGTTTTTTTAATGCTATTTGTATTTAAAAAATAATTTGGGGGGGTGCATATGGAAAACAGTTTTTGCTTACAGATGTTTCTACCACTGTGTTTCTGGCTTTCAGTCACATTTTCCCCTCCTTTAAAAGTTGATCCAAGTATCTGTTAAGCTCAACCTCCTAAGTTTCCAGAATTGTTTTCAGCACATATAAAAGGCTTTAACCTTCAACCTCTTAAGGTTTGGCCCCACTATGTTTATGACTATTTTTAAATAACAAAATTTTTGGTTGCTGTTGAAAGACATTTAGAAGATCATTTATACGAGGATAAACTTAAACGGTAGACCTTGAATCTGGAGCTAAGAAAACCTGGCTCTCCATTCTGAAGCAATGTAGTACTTCAGTCAGTAACTGATGGGAAATATCTGCAGCTCATATAGTAGGAATGAGTGCAAGTCAGCAGTTTCCCTGCAAGGACATTAGGCTGCAGAGGAATCTGCACGCTGTCAACACTGAATGAGAGGAAAGCCGTCCTATCCCAGTTCCTCCTGAGGGTCTCTTCAGGTCGGTTAGATATTTACTCTAGAAGGACAAAGGATGCATTGGTATTTAGGGAATAAATATCACATATGGACTTCCATCAGGAGGTACAAGCAGCGCAAAGCCAATGGCCACAACTCTTCTCCACCAGTGTGACGCATGCCAAACCCCCTCCACCCTTCTGGCTCCCTTACATTTTTCCCTGCCCTGTAAGCCATCCATGCCATCAGGCAGGGCTCCCAACGTGGAGCACTCTTGAGAGACTTGGCAGCCCCTGTGCCTCTAGATGATTCCACCTCCCCTTCACATGCACTTGTACATCTTCAGTGAAAAAAGGGAGCCAGGAAGCAATGAGAGAACTAAACACAAGTCACTACACAAGTAAGAGCATTCAATGGCCTGGCTGCCTGTTCCTTTGGCAATAAAACTGCTCTGGAAAAGTCCTTGAGCCCTAGTTCAGGGAAAATTAAAATTTAAACAAATCAGAGGTAGCCTTAAAGAAAAGGGATAAAATTGTGTATTTATGTATAGGGCTATCGATATAGACATAGATTTAGGTAGACTTGTTATACATGTTATTCATATGTGTTAAACACATGTATGTTGAATAATCCCTGTGCAGGTGGCCGGGCACTAGCAGAGGGGCTTTATTCAGAGCTTGTGCAACTATGCTAGCTAGATATTCAACCAAAAAACAACAGGGCAGTATAAAGGCACAGATACGAGCAGGTAAAAGCTGACCAGTAAATTCTACCTCTAGACATCTTTATTGAGAAGTGACAGGTAATCTATTGCACATTAGTGACAAGAAGTTTAAAATATATCAAGCTGTAATGAAGGCTAAATTCTAGTTTAACACCAAGATAGAAGCCACCATCTGGCACTTCTGCCAGCTTCAGAGCTGGACAAAGGCACATACTCCGAGGCCATACATTCAAAGGTAGAGAGGCAGAAATTGGAGGTGCCTGTGCGCAAAATGCAAAGTCCAAGTGAACCCTAAACTTAAAGCAACAATAATTGTTTAAGACAGTGTGTGAAAACCTCCATATCCTTAGATGAAACCAGGACAAAATGATCTGCCTATGGCTATTACTTATCTGGAATAGTTGGAAAGAGTAGGGGGCTTTGACTCCTTTAGAAATTTACAAATGCTCCAAGATCTCTCTTCACCCACTCACAAAGGAGCTGTCCTCTAAATATTAACTACTTTCCAACTATCAATTTCCAATTACCAAATTCTCTGTGATCATTCATTCAGCCAATTAGTAATTACTGAGTGCCAACTTTGGTCTTGGCCCTGAATAAATAATGATGAACAAGGTTCATATGAACTCCATCACCATGGAGCTCACAGTCAGAAGCTACACACATTCAAGATTGCACCATCAGTGTTTGGTTAGGGTGAACTGATAGAGAAAGAAATCCTCTGAAGTTTATAGTCACATAGACCCACCTCCAAAAGACACACCTATGTTCACTGGTTGTATTCTAAAATATAGCTTTAATCCCCCGTTTTGGAATTTAGAGACACATTTCCATGGAAGCAATGCCATCCAATAATGCTTGGGGTGTCAGATCAGCCCATAAAACTAGAGTTGCCCTGTATTCAGTGGCAGGAGGATTTTAAGAGGTCTCTGGTTTGCGTTACCTGGGCTCTTCGTATCAACAGTATTAAACTGTAGTTTATAATCCCAAGGCTTCTACTATGGATTAAAACAGATGATGCTCATCACTCAAGTGTATGATGCCAGGGATGGGCCAAAAGCTATAAACATCTACGGGTGGGCCAGTTGCCCCCAGAACAAGGGAATATGAGTCAGGGCAGAATCTGCCGGAAGTGCTTCTGAGGACAAGAATGGCATTGAGAATAGCTCATATGCACATTAGCCACTGGCCTAGTACATGGAACTACCCACTGGCGCTGGCCCAAGCTATACACTGGTTACTCAGAAATCACAACTGACATATTTCCTGGTTATTTCAAGAAGTATAATACTGTTTTTACATATTCTTCTCTTTTTAAGACATATGTTTTTTCAGCCATGATCCCAGCTCCAATAGCATTTAAAGTACATTAACTTGCATTAATTTTTAAACACCACTTTTTATGTGGTTTCATTAGATGAGAGACATCTTATCCTCTAGATTCCGCAGAACGATCAACTCAGCACCTGAAGTAGAACAATAACCTCAATTTAGGCCTGTTCTGTTCGAACCATGTCACAGAGAGATGTGTAGCTAAAAATAGCTTTTCTAAACAAGAACATGAGTCTCCAAGACAAATTTTTTAAAACAATTTTATTTATGTTTAGAAGTGAGGGAGTGAAACACATGATATAGTAATAACAGCTCAGGAAAATTATTTGCTGGCTCTGTGACAAAGTTCAGCAAAATCTTTCTTACGATTCATTAAGGGTACCCTCAGATTATACTCAGAAAATGAAGGCGATTTAGCAGTAATCACCCCTAAGTTATCCAAATAAAAAACTATTTCAGTCTTAGAGCCAGAGTCTCTATGAAATAGAATCGTCTCTGAAACATGTCTACCTTTACTTCTCCATCACTGCACTAGAGAGAGCATGTTGTTAACATTTATGGTCATTTTTCTAACACAAAGCTAGGGTAAAGAGTGGCTCCTAAATATTGCTCCAAAGGTCCCCAGTGTTTTGCTGAGCTCACAGAAGGACCTGGACATATCATCTCTCTAAAGAGCCCATGAGATGAAAGAGCTCAAACTAACCCACCCAGACAGGAAAGTGATAGTGTGATAGGATCTGGCTCTGTCCTGCAAAACCTCTACCTGGGGACATTCACTCCACATGCCTCCAAGCAAAGAAAGCACCTGATCAGAATGAGAAAAGCAAAATGTTATGGCCGGCGGCTGGCACACAAAGGGTAGCAGCCCATCCCGGACCTGGGTACCAGCAAAACATGGGGGCCCAGAAAGGTCTGCAAGGCAACAGGTGAGTTTAGTTTGCAACGCCTCTCCCACATCTTACCACACTCAGAAACACATCAGGTAGAAAGAGACCCCATACAACAGTGGTTCTCCAAGAATGCATGGCCAAGAATAGCATCAGTGTCCCTTGGAAATTGTTAGAAATGCGAAGTTTCAGGCTTACCTCAGACCTATTAAACCAGAAAGTTGAGGGGTGGCCCAGAAACCTGTGTTTTCATAAGCCTTCTAGGAGTTCCCTATGCAAAGTCAAGTCTGTGAACCACCATGTAGAATTAAAACTGCTGTAGTATAGTCCCCTCCCAAGTCTTATTCATAATGGGAGGGAAATATTTCCTCCTCTAAAAGAATGTCAAGGATAGAAGGAAATCTGGGAATTTTTAAGGCCCAACTTACCACTATTTCTCCCCATGGGTTTTGAGTTTAGGAATTTCAGTCATGGGCACCAACAAAGGGAGAAGAGAAAACTTTGTCAGAAATAGATCTAATCCACCCCAGAGCCCAGTGTACGCTGGACAACTGACTGCTACTGAAACATCACTTCCAAGAAAGTTAACAACATTAATAGTGACTGTAATGAACCATTCAGATCAAGATAACCCATCAGGACTTTTTCTCCAACACAACTAAGACACCACTAAATTTTCTTCGCAGCTTTCCCAAGCTAGTGTCTATTTATAAGAGACCACACAAAATTCAACAATGACATATTAGTCAATACGTAAGTTTACACTTCTGAGCAATGCTTTCAAATCACTGAAACTTGGCTATTTACATATCAAGAACATTTAAACAAGTTTTCCCCTGAAAATGAATTTTTAATCCTCTAAAAGAGACCAATGATCTATTCTTGGGCAACATAGTCTCTAATTTTTCATCGAGCACTGAGGATTTTTCCATTAAAACAAGGAGCCACTCGTTTGCAAAGCTTTAATGTATGGCCAATGGCTGTTCTTATTTTGATTTCCAACACTGTTCAAATTTCAAAAGGTGAGAATCTGAAAAGTCATGGCAACACACGCATACCACAGAAGGTCTGGAAGCCAAATGTACAGCAGAAAGGACCTTTCTGCATAAAATACACATGTCCTTAACTAGCCTCCTTCCACCAGGCCTCGCCTGCCTTTCTGGAACACAAGGAAAACTCAGGCTCTCTTTGCCTACCTGATTATTAGTCAGTTGATACTCAGGAAACCAGTTCAATGTCTTCTGAGACAACGGTCCTCATGGGAAAGTGGGTAGTGCTGAGTAATCAACATTATTTTGCTCTGCCTTGATTTGTAGTATCATATCCTCTTGTTGCTATTTTTTTCAGCCTTAAAACTTAATCATCGTTAATCTAGCTGCTTCCTTCTTTAGTGGTAATTAGCATTAGTCATAAGCCAAAAATGATTCCACATAAGAAGTAAAATAAACATGACCCTTCTTACCTTTCATGCCAAACTTGGAGTGTCTTGCCAACTTCAGCAGAAATAGCATTACCAGCAGACAGAATCCCACCACAGAGGCAATCACAACGACAGCGTACACCTGGAGAAAGGACGGGAGGGTGGTTATGACCTTGCTAATTTCTCCCTACATACAGATGAGGATGAGCATGATGACGACAGTTCATATTGATTGAGTGCTGACTACTTGCTGGTCTAAGAATGTCATGTACATCAGTTCTCTTCATCCTCAAAAGCTCCATGATAAAGAATGTAGGTCCTATTATTACCACAACTTTACGAATGAGAAAACCTAAGTTTAAGCATATAAAACTGGGTATCTAGTTGACACTATATCTCTATCTTATTGATCTCTCCCTATCTGTCTACCTACCTACCTGGAGAGAGGAGAGATAGTACAGGAAAAATGATTGACACAATATTGACTATTTTTGAAGCTGGCAAAAAGACACAAAGGGGTTCATTTTACTAATCTCTCTACCTTTGTGCATGTTTAAAAATTATCCATAATTAAAAGGTCTTTTTAAGCTGGCTATTGCTATTCTTAGAAGTCAGGGTCCTCTTGGAGCCATGAGCAGGCCTGCAAAGGAGTAGGCAGACACCTGTGGGTGAGTTCATTTGAGGAAGTTCACTGGGTTGTAGGCTTAAAATACACTTTCCTGTATGTACGATAGAGGTCAATACAATTTTTTTTTAATTTAAAAACATAATTGCAAAATGCAGATGTGCAGAGAAGGAAGATGAAGGTCTACACGAATCCTGCCACAGCACTGAGCTGGACATCACAGAGGGACAAGTGCCTTACGCTAATGATGTGCATATTAACATTTCAGAAACAAAGGTGGAAGCTGGGCTGTGTGTCTGCTTCCATTCAGGCCAAGGTCCTGCCTCCAAGAAAAGTCTGATTCTCTAAACCAGCAGTTGACAAACTTTTCCTGTAAAAAGAAAATATTTAGATCATGAATATTTCAGGTTTCAGGGCCATACAGTCTATTTTGCAAATTTGTCAACTCTGCTGGTGTGGTGTGAAAGCAGCCACAGATGGTATATAAGCAAGTGGACAGGAATGGGTTCAATAAAACTTTATTTACAGAAGCAGATGATTACTGGATTTGGACATAGTTTGTTGACTCCTGCTCTAAACTAAGAGGTCCACACTGATTTGGATGCTCAAGTTGCTTTGTTCCATTTCATCTGCATACTAATCCTGAAGACAAACATCATCATTTCCATCTGTGGTATTCATTAAGGCTGTTCCCAAATATTTCCTTTTCTCTTCATAAGATTCACTTCCTGGCTTCTTGTGTGGAGATGGATTCATGTGTTTAGTTCTGACCAATGAGTTGAGATGTCACTGTCAAGTGGAAGATTTCATTGCTACTGTGAAATCTTGAACTAAGGCAGTGGTTCTCAGCCAGGGATAATGTTGTACACAGGAGACACATGGCAATCTGGGGTTTTCACAGCTGGGAGGGAGAGTGCTTCTGGCACCTGGGGGTTGAGGCCAGACATGCTGCTAAACATCCTATGGTGCCCAGGATGGCCCCCACTACAGAGGACTGTTTATCAATAGTAATGTCAATTGTGCCAAGGTTGAAAAGCCCCACCTTAAGTGCTCTCTTATGCTCTGCCAAAATAAACACTAACTTTCCCAAAAGTGGCTGCCTTGTTGCCTAGTCTTGGAATAAGGATGAGACCAACATATGTAAGGAAGCAAAAAATAAACTTTTGCTGTTTTAAGCCACTAAGATTTGGGGATTTTTGTTACTACAGCACAGCTTATCCTGACTGATATGCCTGTGTCATAGCAAGAAGCAGTATAGAGATTAAGAACATAGGTTCTTCTTACATTTAAACTTTAGATTTACCACTTACTAGCTGTGTGTCTTCAGAATTACTTAATCTCTCGGCGTCTCATAATCTTCATGTGAAAAAATAGGTAATATAATAATTTTACCTTGCAGGTTATTGTAAATCCCCAATGAACTAATGCAGATAATGGATTGGAACAGTGTTTACTACAGTAAATAACAAGTCAGTGTTGGCTATGATAATGATAAAACTGAGATTTAGAAAAAATTAAATAAGCAGCCCAAGATCACACCTCTCAAGCTTGGGATTTGAACCAAAGTCTGCCCAAGTATAAAGCCTGTGATTTGTATGTGATTTACCCATTATATTGTCTCTCCAAAGCATGAGGCCAAGAGTTCAGGCAGCATACTAAAACACATGGCTAATTCTCCCAAGACACCTTCTCTGATGTCAGATGGGAACAACGTTAAATAAGTCACAAAGCATAGAAAGGGCACACGACAAGCCCTTGGCCAGGGTGGAGCAAAGGTGTAATGATTCTCTCCTCTGTACTTCAGCTATGAGTGGCTCTCCCAGGAAGTGCTTTTCAAATGTTTGAGCACAGACTTAACATTGTCTCCACAGCCTATATACAAACAGAATGTTGACAATTTTAAAAAGACTAATTATGGATCAACTTATTCTATCTAAGACCATTTCTCTCAAATGTATCTAATGATTTTGGTGTTCTTTTAAAAAGTCTTTATTCCTAATGAGCATTTTCATGGGAAAGAGATCATAGTACTTTAGTTCTAAGTCTCTTTATTATTAAATTCCAGACTTCTACAGATAGAAGGGGAATACCTGAATAAACAAAGTCAAACTATTTTGTAGACAAGGAAATGGGATGGAGAGACGTTGGAGGACTTGTGCTGAGCCGCACCTCCTGTCTGCAGCACCATGGACAGTCCCTTAGCCACTTTGGAAAGTATGTGACTGGCCTGTAGGAGACCTGGGTCCTCATGTTCACAGGACACCTTGCCTTCACCAGCTGTAAGAGCTAACAGACTTCTCCAAGCCTCCATTTCTCAGTCTGTACATGGGGACAATAATACCTACCCTGCCTTCTCTATTTTGTCACAGAATATTTACATCAACCTAGAAAATGGCAAGGGACTTCACTGCTAAAAAGCAGCTAATGACAAGTATTTAAATCTGCTGAAGCAGTTCTAAGTGTAAAGAATTATTTAATAAACAAAAAGTCCTGTGACAATGAGAGAATTCATTTCCTCATGGATGGACTGGGTGATAAATACAGTTTCTTGCTGGGGTGGGGCAGTTGTTACGTGGCAGACAAGCAGGGGTGAGTGCGTTTGGTTGTTTTATTCTTGGTTAGTAGGTTGGCTGGCTTTTATCTGCTATCTTTCAGGATAGACAAAGGAGCTGCTCTCCTCTGAGGGTCCAGCAAGGTCCACGAGGACACATGTCAGACCAGAGATGGTGCTTGAGGCTGGCTTTTAAATGCTCTGATGACACCTTTAGCTTCCATACCAGCTCCCTGACTCTGCAACTCTTGATCTAATCTAACCGTCCTCTGTATGATCAAGGACTGGTTATGTATCAAATATCTGACCCACACATCCACAATTTTTAAATGTTTTCTGAGTTCTACAAAACATTGTTTTGCACCTCTCTCTCTCATGCAAATTTCTAAGGACCTCAGGTGGAGTCATACTGCAAGAACTTTCAACAAAGATTCTTTTCACTCATCTGGCCTTCCAGGGGCCCTACTATCCACAGTTCAAACATCTTGAGATAGCCCATTTAGGGGCTGAAATGTACCATTTAGATTCAAAAGAGAAAACTCAAGGTGACATAAATTTTTTCATTTAATCCCAATTGGGATGCATACACACCTGTGGGCTTAACACATGCTCCTTGGATTCCTTATGTACACAAACAACTTTCCCAAACCACCAAACATTGAATGGTTTGGTAGGAGAATAAAAACTGAAATGATTGCACATGGCAGGAAGTAGAAAATACTCTGCAGTTGATTTTCCAGGGCATTTGTCCTCATTAGTTCAGTGCAGCGCAAAGTCATCTCTGGAAATGCCCGGGAAGTGCGGGCCCACATACTGGGACGTGCATATTTTGAGTTGCAGTTGAGCTGCATCTGTTCATGAGCTTCCTGGTCCCACTGCCATGGCCCCAGTTTAAAGATACATCCCACATTTTTATTACTTCTCTAGACCCCTCCCTAACTTGTCACCCCACTTCCAGTCTCTCTGTTCGGCGACCCCTTCTGCAGTGTTCACCATGAGTCTTATTGGTCTGCAATTTTTCTCATCTCCTGGGCGCCAGCCCTATTCCAGGGACTAGGCATATAGCTGTGAAAAACACTGAGATAGAAAGAATCTCACTAAAGAATTTAGGGAAGTGAAACAACATTAAACAAGCAAACAATAAATAAGAAGGACCATTTAAACAATAGTAACTGCCCAGAAGAAAAGAACCATGGTAATGGCTGCCTGCTGGCTACCCTAGCTAAAGCCACATGGTGACAATCAGGACGTGAAAGAGCAGAGAAATGTAGGGCTTTGTGAGCCACCAGGAGGAGTTGGGCTTTTATAATGTAAGTTTTATTGCACTTGCATTGGGAAGACTTTGAGAATGACAATAAAAGACTGATCTGATTTGTGCTTTGAAAAGGTAACTCAGGCTGTTGTATGAAGAAAGGCTGGAAAATCACAAGAGCAGGAGCTGGGAGTCAGGAAGGAGGCTGTCCAGGTCATCCAGGAAGGAGCAGTTGTGGCAAACTTTCTCTGTAAAGGGCCTTACAGTAAATGTTTCCAGGTTTGCAGGCCCTACGGTTTGTGCTGCAATGACTTCAGCACCACTGTAGCACAGAAGTAGCCACACACAATATGTAAATGAACATGACTGCATTCCAATAAAACTTTATTTATGGACACAGACATTTGAATTTCATAAAATGTTCATGTGTCCCAAAATATCATTCTTCTTTGGATTTTTTTTTTTCAAACCACTTAAAAAATGTAAAAACTATTCTTAGCCTGCAAGACCACACAAAAACAGGTGGAGAACCGGGCTTGGTCCACAGGCTGCAGAGTACCAAGCCCTGGGTTAGCCTGCAGCTGTGGCCGTGGAGGTGAGGAGATCGGGATGGGTTTGGAGTTTATAGGGAGGCAGAGCTCACAGCACATGGGACTGGGTGTGCATGACAAGTGAGGAAAAAAAAGAAGGAAGGAAGCCTGCCCGCTGGATTTTGATCTGAGCCACTGACAGACCAGCCTGCCACGGTGCTGGGGCCATGTGACCCTGCTGCCCTGGCTCACCCCCTTCAGTGGCTCCTCACTATGCAAAAGACCTAACCACCTGGCACTGTGCTTCAAAACCTCACAACCCGGCATGACCAGCTTCTCCAACCTTGCCCCTGACTGTTGCCCTTCACACACCTTACCTTCCAAGAAAGACTGTTTTCCAGTCTGCAAGCTCTTGTTCACAGACCCAAAATGTGCTTCCTCTATGTCTAAATGCCCACTATCGTGCACAGGCCACACCAAATGCCAGCTGTCCCCCAGAAGCTCTTCTGGCTCTCCCAGCAGAGAAGAGCAGAGACGCTGCCCCTCTGTTTCTATCTCCCACACTACACTGCTCAGCCCCTATTTGTATTTTAGGTGCTAGTATTCATTCACATGTTAGGACTCTGGCTAAAGTATAAGCTCGTAGTGGACTCACCTGATATCATTCATATTTTTATATCCTCCCTCTGCAGTCCCTTCCAGAACCTACCAGATCCCTTAAATTTGGTGGGCACCAACATTTATATTAAAATATTTAAGGAGACAGATGTGAAGGTGTGGAGGACAGGAATAATTATACATGTGCCTGAATGAGAAGGCTGGTTTCTGGCTCACCTAGTGGTAACCTTTTAAAGGACAGTTATTTAAAATAGGAACCATGAGCAATTAAAGGGCACACAACAGAACCAAGAAGTCAGAAGCTACATTGTACCTTTATCACTTCTCTTAAACCTTTCTATTGATTCCTCCAAAACTCTTCTGAACAATAAAAATGTCTGTTGAAAGACATGCATTGAAGCAGCTCCATTGCCCCAACATTTAGCATCCAAAATGCTCAGAACCGATCTAGGACACACCATCCCTGCCACTCACCGAGAGATGTTCCCGACCGGTTTTGTCAGCAACATCTGTGGCAGGGATCTCATTACTTCTGTTGGTGGTGTCTCCAATGTCATTCGCTGCAGTCCCATAATCTTAAATTGAAGAAATGGGAAAGAGAAGGAGCCGTGAAGTTGTCATTAGGTTGCCAACAAACACAAGTCCACAGTACCACCCAGAGCAATGGAGAAAGATGAATTGCAAAGGCTCCAAACCACCGACAGCCCAGCTGGGGAGGAACATGACCCAACTATTGGGTCAAATCCGCTGTGGTGAGGAGAATGCATGATGCCAGAAAGTTATGCAACCCAGATCTTTACATCACTGTTTGTTGGTCAAATTCCAAACCAGGTTTAGGGGCTTTCTTTGTATATCAACAAAAACCCATTGTTGATGAAGTATACAATATAAGTATGAGAAAGGACCCACCATCTAAGAGTCAAAGATTTCCAGAGTTGGAAGAGTTTTTAGAAATGGAGTCAAACCACCAGTTTTATAGCTAAAGAAAGCCAGATGAAGAAGGTTTAGTAACTAGTCACCTGGCAAAGAGGTGGCAGATCCTGAGCATAAGCCAGCCTTGAAATCAGCAACACTAGTTCCAGGGCAGATGCATCTTATTTGGGTTAAGAAGAATATGGAATCAGCACTGATATGGAACTTGGGCCCACATGTGAACTTTTTAAAAGACGTCTGAATCACCAGTTTTTCAGTTTCAGACTTAATAGATAGGGAACTGCTCCAACAGGTATCAAAGGGTGTAAAGATAAAAAAATCTTGGGTGCCTGATAACATGGTCAAGCTGCTGGTTTAACCAGCCCTAAAACATGCCCTACCTTTGAGGTTCCTGTCTGTGGGCCAAACTTCCTCATTATCCAAGAAACCTAATTCTGAATTGGGTTTACTGTCATAGCTAGAAATGGATACACCTCCCTTTTCTTGGTAGTCATGGCTTTTAAACAGGTAATTAGTTCCCAATTATGGAACAAAATGTCTGTTATAGCAGAATGGATTTACTACTTCCAAGAACAGAGCATGAGAGAGAAAGTGCTATTTACAGGCACTGTAAATATCAAGGGAAAATGGCCATCAATATTGAATGATTTTTGAAATATTATTTTGGCCTGTGTCATGCTTGAAGTATATATTTAACTGAGCATAAAGGTCTTCTTTTAGTTGATTTATTCCATTTTAGATAGACATTTTGAAAAAAATACAAAACAAAGACAACATGATAGCTACCTTCATAAATTACATCAGGATAATTTGGGTTTGCACCTAAAAAGCAAAAAAGCAAAAGATTTGTAAGTATGCATTCAAAGTTTAAAAATTACTTCCACCCACTAAAATGAGCTAAATAAATATTGAAAGTTTTTTGGGGGGGTATCATTAATATACAATTACATGAGCAACATTGTGGTTACTAGATTCCCCCCATTACCAAGTCCATACCACAAATACTGAAAGTTTTATAATTGAATAGATTGTTTATAGGACAGGTAATTAAAACCTGGAATTCTCATTTTGCTTCACGTTAACTCTGTTCCCTCCCCAGTCCCATGACCTTTACCCTTCCAAAAGAATAAAGAGAAATTATAATTCACATAAGCTGGAAAAACTTAATCAATCAATGAGTTATAACCAGTTCTTTTCTTTTGTTTTCTTTTTTCTTTTTTTCTTTTTCCTTCTCTTTACTATGTGTATTACACACTTGTCCATTTTAATTGCAATCTTAGTAATTTTTTTTCCGAGACTGAACATTTCTGTGCCACTTTTGCTATTCTCTGACGGTTTGGGTACTGCTTCTAAACTATGTTTTATCAGGTCCATCTGCATTGATGAACACATTATTAGGCAGCCTGTATAATGATATCTAAAGTACAGTGTCATTCTCCACTTGGTCTTTGGGGGCTGGGAGGTAGGGGACAAAGTCGAATTAACCTTTTTTTTGCCCTAATATAACACAGAAAAATAAATGTACTTTTTCTATTGAAATTATTTATGTATAAGAGATAAATAAATGTTATGTCAGAAAGACATGCAAAAATATACACACTTATTTTTTGGATGCTTCTTTAGTCACCAAGATGGTCAGAATATTATATTTTTAAATATTTCCATGAGAATTCCCAAAAACATTTTCAATTTTTAATATTTTTAATTTTTTTTTTAAATCATCACCAGCAAGAACTGGTGACAAAAACATTTGTTAGTAGAGTCACAGATACTGGGAAGTGACTGGTAGTTACCATGGAGGAGGGGGTTAGGGCAAGTGGGTGAAATAGGTGAAGGGAATAAAGATGCACAAAGTCTCAATCATAATATAAGTTAGTCATGGGGATGAAAGCACAGCATAGAGAAGATGGTCAATGGTTTTGTAACATCTTTCTATGTTGACAGATACAACTACACTAGTTGGGGTGAGGACTTAACGCATGTAGCTGTTGAATCACTATGTTCTATACTTGAAACCAATATAATATTTGATATCAACTATACTTTAATAAAAAAAAATTTTTAATAAATAAAATAAAATGCAAATCACCCATCAATAGATGAATGGGGAAAAAAATTTGCTACTTATTCTCCAATCAGAACTAACTGGGTATTTATATTAAAGCCTATTTGAAAATAAAATTAAATTTTGATATAACATTTAAGTGACCACAAAATGAATTTCCAAAGCTACTTCCTATGTTTTCAGTCTTCACCAACCATGTGAAAAAATAAAACTTACAAACCATAAAGCTTATTCAATTCCAATTTTACTTCTGAAATATTATTTAAAAAATATCATTTAAAATAAAGGAAAACATGAGCCAATTTACTGTTCATGGTTTCCCCACTGAATAATCAAGGTTAATCTAAATGAAAAATGAAATAAAAGTAGTTCTTTTAATAATAATAATATATAAAAATTATCTAAATAGTAAATAATTAGTAGATATAAAATAAGTTAAAAATAATAAAATATTTAATAACAGTAATAATAAAAGTCCCAGTGTTCAAATTAGAATTTGAACACCATTCAACTAGAAGAATATCTATTTCAGCAGGGGACAAATTAAGTAAACAGTTGTACGCTTTAATTCAGGGAGACTGTATGCTGCTGTGCAGGGCCCTGATTCCTACAACTCTTGAGGGTGCCATTCAAACTTTAGTCTGTGTGAAAGGTACCACCTGAAGTTGTGCAGTGCACAACGTGGGCAGCCACATATGATGACCCTGCAGCAACTCAAGCAAAGTCATCAAATACAGTAAATTTCAATTGTCTTTTGAGTTGTATTATTCCAAACACCATTTTAAAGTGGTTTCGAGTTACAATATGTCAATATGCATTATGAGAATTTGTAGTAGACCTGACATTCCTGAGAAGGGCCTTGAAGGTTCCCCTGCAGTTTAAGGAGTAATTCAGTGAGTCAAGCATCAGGAAACCCCACTGGCAGCCCCAGTGATGTCATCTATAGGTCACCCACCCATCACAGAAGCTCCTTCCCTTTGCAAAGTCCCCTCCCTATGAGGACTTTCTACTCCTGCTGAAGGCCCATACCCAAAGTGAGAAAGTCATTCTTTGAACTGCTTGGTAATCCATTACTTAGAAAACTCCACCCTGGTCCCCTTCTCACTGTGCCCTCAACATAGTTTGAATCTGCAAGGGTACCTGCCCACCAGAGTCCACTCTTCTCTCCTAGACCTCACTTCGGGTGCCCAGGACCCAGAATTCCCCTCCCACAGGCCCCAAACACACTTCCTAGGACTGACCAGCCTTTCCTGTCAGCTGACAGGTGGCTCCACCACTAGTATGGGCACCCTCTGACCCAAGACCCAAGGGAGGCATGAGGACTGAGTGAGGACAGGTGGGCTGTGGTGCCCACAAGCACAACCATTACCTCTCATATACTATTCACTATATAGTCAGAGGTACAGCGCAGGGGACATGGCTGGGGACCAGCTCTACCAAAACCGCTATATTCTCACATGGAATCCAAGAATCTGACAATTCAATCCTCAAATCCAGCTTTCTAAGTCATTAAAAACATATGGTCCTACCACCAAGGTAGAAGCACAGAACCTATTTTAAAGAATTTAATGAGTTTAACAATTCATAGTATAACATTCAAGTATAACTTGGTTTGTACTTTTTTAAGAATTTGTATATGTCTGTTAGACCTTCATTTGTACTAGGTTCGCCAACCATCCCAGATTGCCTGAGACAAGGAGAATTCCTGAGACATTGGGCTTTAAGTTTCAAAACTTGCATAGTCCCAGGCAAATCCTTGCAGTTTATCCATGAATGAAGGCTTTCTCCAGATGCAGGATTTTTAGTGCTAAAACTGAGACCAGTTGGTCACGCTGATTTATTCTCATGCCCTCAGGAACCCCACACAGTCACCACCTGCTTTTACACATGCAATTCCGTAAGAAAGTAGAAAGACTCTGAGGAACCACAGCCAGGTTTATCTAAGCCACACATTGAAAGGGCTTTGGTCAATCTGACTGACAGGAAGGCATTAGTCTCATCACAGAAAGTGAGCACCCAAACACATGACTCACACAAAGCCCCAAGAAGATCCAAAACATCAAATCAGTTCAATGTGGCAAATGTCAGGCATACAAAAATGGGATTTAGGCTGTGAACAAAAGTAAATAGTTTAGCCCAGAAACAGATCCTTTTCCAGATTTATGATTCACATCAGTGCATGCCGTCCCTACCACATTCACCAGCAAAGCCATTAGGTCACATCTAAACTTTCTGAAAAGCACTATATTTTCCTAACTTCATTTTCCCAACATGTGGGAAGTTGTCATTTTACTTTTGTTGTCAGGAATAGTCAGATGTAGTGCAAGATCAGGAAACTCACAGAAAGACAATGTGGGTGGAACAATAATGGTTTCCTCTTCCTCCCTATCATACTGTTGTACTATGTCTGATGAGGGCCTACTGGCCAAAAAAAAGAAACGCCTCTTCAGGTACAAAGGTTTAGGAAGCCTGGCAAGTGGCAGGATGCACAGAACGCTAGAGTTTCTGAACAATAAGGATCACATTACCCCAGCTGACCCCAGCTCATCAACCACACTATTTTGCTTCTAGCAACTTCTCAGTCAAGTTAACCTCCCATGCTGTTTACCCTCCAATAGGGAGGTAATTATTAACCTCATTTTAAATGCAGACAGAGAAAAATCACCACTTCCATTTTAGACTCCTGGCAATGGTCAAATTTTGAAAATATCCTGCAATTTTTAAGTTTAATTTTCAATGGTTCTTTTTATTTAGCTTAAATATGTTTATTCTATATCACTATATGCTAAAGGTAGAAACCCCTGTTGGAGATACTCAGGCCTAGAAGGTGATAAGGAAAGACAAAGACTGGCCATGTGAGAGAAAAGCCAGTACAAGGGAATGAATAGAAGGTAAAAGAGCGGCATCCGACTCAAGTAATGCACTTCTGGCTGGGAACGGAGAATGGCTGTGCTTCCTTGAATACTTTTTTAGTAGCTCATTAAGAAAGAAATCTCAGATTTAGGCAGCAGAAGGTGACATCAGGCCCTAATGCTTCATGTTAGACATCTTTAGAATAAAATGTGGGCATCTCCTGAATAAAATACGGGAATCTCTGGAACACAATGCAGGTATCTCTGGACTAAAGTGTGGGCATCCAGGAAGAAACTCCATTACCTCCACTGACATTTCAGACAAGCAGTGGGCTGCTTTCTACCTGCTCAGCTCACTCAAGTGCAGAAGCTGTGACTCCTTCCCAACCAAGAGAAGGTGAAGGCCAAGCACACAGTTCTGCTTGTTTGATGTTCAAATTCTATCTTCCGGAGAGATGTTGAATGTCTCCAGGCAATACAATCACCTGTCCTTTGTTCTCAGCCTAATTCCTGTTGTCAGGAGTTAGGGGGCCAGAACTCACAGGCCCAGAGCACAGCACCTGACACACTCCCATGACAAGAACAGCAGAGACCCCGTTACGGCCACACCTGCTCCCCGACAAAGCTCCATATTACATGTGATGTCTGCACCTCCAAGAGATGGACCCTCTTAGGGCATTAGGCTTCTAAGCATGGATGATACAATCACTTTTTTCCTGCAACAATACCAAATTAACATACTTGACCATCCCCTTAACTCTATACTAAATGACTTAAAGTGGGGGTCTTTCTGCTTCCATCTTCCAATCTCAGCTGTAGCTCATATGCACATCTCATGACTTTATGTAAATATCCATAGCTTTTTCACTGTAAGACTCTACAATGAGAGGAAAAACACATTTGTAGGGTTAAAAAAATTGTGGGAAGGTAGGTGGCCTGACAGCAGGGTTCACTTCCCATCCTACTGCAAGATAAAAATAATGGTGGAGGCCAGAAGACACATCTGCTTCCTTCCTTTAAGCTTTTAGTCTCTCTCTAATGCCCTAAAAAAAAAAAGACTTTTCTTCCTATTCGATTTTCAGACTCTCTTTAGTGTGATCTTGAAAAATATTTCAAAGAATTCCATATGACAAAGCAATGGCAAAAGGCTTGTTCTTTTCAAATAAACTGTCTTTGTTTGGTCAACAGTGTTTTCTAAGTCATGGCAGTCTGCCTTTGGTGACCCAATCTTTCTCTATGCCCCTTCCTAAATGGCAGACTGAACTCAGGACCTGAAAACACTGGGGGTTCAGATGTCTGGGTTTCTCCTCTGGCTGAACCACTGGCATACCCTACAGTCTTGGGAGCCTCCTCACTTTCTCTGTAACAAAGGAGTCTTCCACACGGCAGGAGAGGATAATAGCATTGGCTTAGCAACTCCTCAGGAGCTTCAGGAAGCATAATTAATTAACATTCATACTCTGGAGACATAAAGAACTATTTAAGAATAAATCTTAATTATCATGGTTATTATGAGTCTATAGCCGAACTACACTCTTCTCTTTATTTAAGGAAGCAAAGCAGGTAGAACTTTCTTTCTTTTCGCTCCCAGGGCAAGAAACAGGTCCTGACAAATGGCCAAAAGCAAGTAACGGGCTTTATATTTTCTTAATGTGTAACACTTGGAGAAATTTCCTCTCCCTACATTCTTTGGCCTAAGAACACCACATCTAAATCTGCCAGGTTGAGGGCAATTCAAAGTGCTGCAGAGAGCTCTAGTTCACCCAGACATCATGAATCTTTTGATGAAACAGCACGAATGAGAAGCTGTGGGGAAAACTCTTTCCAATATTTATAGTTTGTTCCTGACGCACATTTTGCATAGGAGACAGCTGCTCCTGAATTAGGAAGCATAAGTCACTAACTCCCACTGCTTGTGTGAATGAGCATTCTTGGGCTGTGACTGTCTTCCTGAATGAGTGGGCCACTGAGACGCTCTTTATGTACTGCCTAAAGAATGGCGAGCTTTAAAACATGGTTATTTTGTCATCTAGTGCTCTGACTCGGTTTGTCCCAAGCCTAAGTGTTAATCACTTGGGTAAAGATTTCAGAGGATCTACTCAATCAACACAGTGACGTTTACAGAAATGGCTGACTGAAAATTCTTGAAACTTGTGCTATCTGATCAGAAGATGCCAGCAAAGGCTCCAAGTGTCTTCCTCATGACACTCACAAGCAATCTGTCTGCCATAAACTTCTGCTTCAAATTCTGCTTAACAAGCGCCCCTCCACCACCACTTCTAATCCCCATTCAGTCTCCACGCAGTCTTGTGTTCACAAGGGAACTTTTCTAGGTAAGATTGAATTCCACTAACAGCCACATAGAGGATCAATTACATCTTAGACAAGTCTTATTTTTGGCCCGTAAGCTAAATAGGATATGACAGGATCTTTGGGGAATCCTCAGATAACCCTGCACTTTCTCTGTGGGGCCCAGCACTCCTGTCTCTTTGTGACCCCTCACCCAAGCCTCCTTATACCACATATTGAATTCATCCTACTTTTTGCCAAACCCAATGAGTGATATGCTTGTGCACCAATCATCCTATACTTTTATCAGTATGACTAGTTGATATCCTGGAGCAGTCAGTGCTGCCATCTTGATAGGTCCAACCAGTTCTTCCTTCCCAAGGGGAGACCAGCACGGCAGAACTCACAAGAGAACTGGCTGAGGTCTAGATCTGTGTCCTCTGCAATGTCTGATTCACTCTGAGACTTTAAGAGGTCCCAGAAGTCTTGTCTCAGGTTGGAGGAAAGACTCGTAAAGGAGATTCTTTCGGGAGAAGTGCTGCTGTTGGCCACCGCCCACCATGGGGTTTCCATGGCACCACTCCAAGCCTGAACCATGTTCCCTGCAGGCAGAAGGCTTGTGGGACAAGCACTCCTGCCAGAGATGCCTGAACCAGTGGAGGCAGGATGTAGGTGGTGTTTGAGTTCAACCTGTACATCCAGAGGTGACAGGGCAGGCTCATGAGGGCTCCCCACGGACCACAGGAAGTCTGTCCTGCCAATAGCCCCCTGGAGGTACAGAGGGACCCAGCAACACAGAGCTGCATGCCAGGGTGTGCAGGAAGGTGCTGCTTCTGCCAGCTGGAATAGAGATGGATTGGCTTATATCTCAGGCTAGGGACTGCAAAGAGAGGAGTCCCCAAAGAGCCCAGCAAGGTGTCCAGGAAAGGCCTGTGAATCAGCATTGAACCTGCCCAGACCTCAGGAGACAAAGCTCCTAGCAAGCCCACTTGCCTGCCCTCTGTCCCCAGGCACATTCCCTCTCCCCTGGGGGCAGAGGGGCTGAAATCCCATTAGCAAGTTCCAGCCCGCAGCCCCATACTGAGCTGGGAGAAGAGGGGGACCTGGCCCTCACATCAAGTCCAGAGTTTTGGTTTCTAACTCAGATGGGACATGCTAGTTCTCAAATTGAGATTTTGTTGTCTGCAACCTAAAGTGACCAAAGGATTAAGCTTTTAGTCTCTCTCTAATGCCCTAAAAAAAAAGAAGACTTTTCTTCCTATTCCATTTTCAGACTCTCTTTAGTGTGATCTTGAAAAATATTTCAAAGAATTCCATATGACAAAGCAATGGCAAAAGGCTTGTTCTTTTCAAATAAACTGTCTTTGTTTGGTCAACAGTGTTTTCTAAGTCACTCAACAAGGAGCAGAAAAATCTTCCTCAGGTCAGAGCTCTCGTCCAGACCAGTAGCTCTCACCCTTGGTCACACACTGGAGTCACCGGAGATCTTAAAACTGAAAAATGCCAAACCCCAAGCCTCATCCAGAAGCTGCTCAATCAGAACTGCTAGAGGTGAGCCCCAGGAATGTGTGTTATTGAAATAAATAGTTAAAACTTCCCCAGTGGATTCTAATGTGTAACAAGGAGTGGACACTAGTGTTTCAGAAGCCAGACAAGATTACTCCTAATAAGCCCATTTTAAAGGGACAATGGAAAGCAAAAAGGAAATAAAATAAGTTTGATTGGCACAAGTTGCACTCTTCAATGTGCCAAAAAAATTGATATTACTGTTCTCTAGATTTCATCTTAAAGCTTAAAGCTGCATTTTGTGCTTTAAACATAACCCAAAACTGACCAGAACTGAGTTCAGTTCTAAATGTGGGATCCAAAATGACCAATCTAGTGTTTGGAGTCCAGAAAAATCTTTCCTCCCTTTCTCAGTTACTCGCCAGGTTTTCAGTGATTAACAGATGGGAAGGCATTGGCTTCTTATCTGGGGCCCTGCTGATATCTAAAGAGCTGATAACACCTGTCCTTCCTCATTAGCACCCTGGCTGGGGCTGGTGTCAGAGTCTGCAAGATCCCAGCACTCTGGAGAGCCACTATACGAGGCTCTGTACTGCCTGCCTCACATCCTCATACCCTGCAGACAGCACCCCTGCTGGCCTGGCTGAGGTGGCTCGAGGTCTCTCTGCCCCATCCCTTCTCCAAGTGGAAAGCAGAGGGTCTGCCAGCACACCCAGCATCCCCCTACCATGCAGTATTAAAGGCAATCAGGGCTGTAATCACATTCAGTCAGGCCCATCATCTTCTCAAAATAGCTTAAAAACTTTTGGTTTAGGGGCTTTTTATCTGTTTTTATTTGTTTTAATTCCTTTCAACACTCTTCATTCTCTATCGCCAAACAGAGAGTGAATTCCTAAGCAAGGTGACCATCCCTTGGCAATCCCAGTTAGAAGGTGAATGAGGAGCGCACACTCTGGGACAGCAGAGCTGACATTTGGATCCTTCAGGCATACATGTGGGAAAGCTACCGCCCCGCGATCCCAGGCTGCCTGCTTCCTTGTAAGCCAGGAAACTTGCAATGCAACATAACAAGGATTTCATCAAAACAGATAGGAAGGAAAATAGCCAAAACTTCTTATTAAAAAGACTTGTGAGAAACTTCTTCCTCAGTTACTGAATGATGACAGCAGAAATACTGAAGGATGTAAACCCAAACTTGACCTATTGTCCTTAACTTGTAGTGTACCTTTAGACCAGCAGGGAAATTATACATATATATTTGCTATTTGTTTATTTTTCTTTAGTTTTTAAGGGGGATAAGAGGGAAAGGAAGCAATTCTAAGAAAGTTCATTATCAGTATGCTATGGCTACAAATCTCATAAATACCAGAGATTCTATCACACAAGCCAAGTGAGGTCAATTTCTAATTGGTCACACTGGTTTATGACCCACTAGGGCCATTTATATCCACTATCACCCTGGGCCAAGTCTCTTTCATTTCCACTTTCATTTATTACTCCTTAATAGTTGACCCTTGGGTAAATACTTAAAGAGAGAAAGAGAAAAAAAAAGTCAGTCTTTTCTAAAAGTAGATATTTGTATTATAAAGGCCTGATAAAAACAAATAAATGAACAAGAAGAGGGAAATAAAATTTAGCTTAATTTTTATTTCTGATAAGTAAATGACTGTTTCTTTTAAATGGAATATTCTTATGCTAGAAAATAATTCTTTCCTATCATAAGTAAATTAAATAGAAGTGATCAGTAAAAATGAGGCCACACGGATAAGAGGAGTAAAGCTCTCCCAAACATTAGCACCATAAAGAAATGTTCAAAAGAAAATACATCAAAATCCTAAGTAGAAGTTCCTAGTTTCATACTGACAGATGTATGTATATATCAAAGCAAATAAACCACTTCTAAAACTTTCAAATGCCAGTCCTTCACCCTGAATCAAGTTCACCTCCAAAGGTTTCAAAAAGCAGTTGCTAGAAAAATTCAAAGAAAATCTGAAGTTTGGTTAATAGTAATGTACCAATGTCAGTTTCTTCATTTTGACAAATGGGCGGGAATAATGCAAGATGCCAACAATAGTAAAACAGGGTGAAGAGTACCTGGGAACTCTGTACACTTTTGCACATTTTCTGTAAATTTAACATTATTTACAAATAAGAAGTTTATTTAAAAACAAAGGAGAAAGCAGTTGTCTCAAAGCAGAGCCTGTGGATTTAACTACAAAGCTGTATTCCCCCAAACATACAGGAAGAAACATAGTAATCTAGAGATTTCAGCAAACGTAGCCAACCAGCTAGACTCTCAATTAAGAGTAAGATTTAATGGGAAAGACAACTGCCAAGGGTGTCTGGGTAAGGCATCCAAACAGCGTTCATTTTATATGCTCCTGCAAGGCTGTTTGTAAATCAAACTTACATGATTCAAATCACATTTGGAACACACTAAGGAAGTTTGTGCATTTAAAAATCTGTTTAATAAATAGCAGGGTAATGGGAAGACTTATTGTGTAATGGGAATGATTGCATTCTCACTGACCATTTGGCAAAGGTGCCTGCATGAGTGACCGCTGTCCTGGGGCTGCTCTGCCAGCCACACGAGCACATGTTGCCCAAGCAGGCCCTGTCTCACGGCCTCCGGTGCTCCCTTCCCTTGGCCCACCCACCTTTGTGTGGCTCTAACTCAGAACTATTAAGATGAATTCTATTCACATGCAGGTCCCAATACCCAAACAAAGGCTTCAGCCTCCACAATGGTGTCAGGTATTTTGAGCAACAAGATCAAACAGTATCTGACACAGGTAAATGCATGACAAGTGTCCCTGATGTTATTGGAGTTCACATTGAAATTCTCCTGCTGGCCACGGAATGGACTCCTGACCAGTCATCCTTCTCCCAGCCAAACCATTGGTCAGATAGGAACTATTGCCACCCCTAGACAAATGTTTCTGGACCTGATAAAAGCATGCCCCAGCCCAGCCCAGGTAAGCATGGCATTCCAGGACTCTGGATTCTGGATTCCCAGTGGATGAGGGCTAGAAAATATATCTTAACTAGTTCATGAGCGAACCAAACACAATTCATCTGCTCACAGTTTTGCATGGGTTTTGCCAATGTGGGGACAAAATCTCATTTAACACTTGATATAAATATAATACATGTATACCAGATTAGTGTTCAAAATTATTCATCTCCCATCACCTCCTTGGGGTGAGTATGAGTTCCTGCCCCTGGCCTCCACTTTGGTGCCAGCATTTGCTTCAGGTGATGACAAGTAAGCAGAAGAGACCGTGCGCCCATCCTGACACCCTCGGCCCTTAAAAGCCTTGCATATTTCTAGTTGCCTTCTTGCCCTTGGCACTTGCCATAAGAAGCAGATCTCCTGTGTAGCTGCTGCTTCTTCACCCTGCACCCCAGAATAAAGACTGCCCCAGCCAACCTATAGACCAATGAGCAAGACTAAATAATGCTGTTTTAAGCCAGTGGATTCAGGATGCTTGTTTGTACATGTGACTTGGTCAACAGCTGACTGACATACCCTGTTCTCTCCCCAGGTGCGAAAGCACCGAGAACTCACCGTCATCGATTCCAGGCCAGCCCATGAAGTGAGCAGAAATCTGTTTCTCATCCTTCCCATACTCATTCTTGGCTACTAACTTGTAGTCCCCATTGTTCATGTGGGTGGGGTTATCCAGCTGGAGGCAGCCATGGTATTCCGTGTGATTGGTGACATGGATTTTAGTACAGATGTATTTGGATTCATTCAATATTGCCCCATTATAGAACCACTGAAGCGCTGGTTTGGGGTTGCCTTTCACAGTGAATGGAATGCACCAGTGGTGGTCTGAGGTTGGAGATTCGAGAAATGTGATAGTTGGAGCAACTAAATTGAAAGAGAGAGAGTTAATAGCATCAGAAAGCTCAGAATTCTCCCATCTCCACATGTCTGTTTCATCGATAGGGTATTCTATTCAACCATTAATTTGGTTTAAGTAAACACATGACCAGCAACTCTGGAATCCATCAATATTCTGTATCATCATCAAAGTTGATTTAACTCCCTACAGAGAGCTTCAAAGGATGCTTTTCCCTGCTCTGCTTAAGACCAGAGCATCACAGTCATTTTCAGATCTGTTCAGTGCAAGGACCAGCTCCAAACAGTTCCCAGAGATTTCTGACAGTGGAAAGAATTCATTTGAAGTCAACTTTGGTTTCTAATATATATGCCCTGAGATTATATTGGTTCATCTCCAAAATACTGAGGGCCACTATTTGTACAATACTTCACTAAATAATATAATGACAAAAAATGACTCTGCAAATCTTGCCTGAAGCCCTGATCTCACAGAATGTATCTAAAATAGATCAAACTGATCAACGCAATGAATGTGGCTACTTATGCTGACTGATTATTACAAAAACTGGTATTTTTCACTGACAGTCAATAGTAAATGCTCTTTAAAAGCATCACATTTCATAATAGTATAGTCCTTTTTTTGCCAGGATTTCAGATATTAATGTTTTGAGCCTTTAATAACTGTCTGGGGCCCTCTCTAAACCTGGACAAACTAGAGATTATTTTAACTTTAAAAATAAAGCACTTTTTGCTTAAAGGAAACAAACATTACCAAGAACCACCTTAGAATGGAGCACTTATCCTGAATGAAAGTATCTAAAATCCCTTATAATTATTTAGCTTAATGTGGTCCAATTTTGATAGTTACACAGTCAAGGACTGGAAAAGATTAGTGAGATTAAATAATATCCTTTATCAGATGAAGAAACCCAGTCCAAAGAGGCTAAGCGTTGTGGTCAAGGTTACTGAGCGAGGCAGATCTGGAGCAAGAACCCAGATCCGGTGATGCCCAATCCAGTAAGGCTCCCCTTGCCTTGTTTCCTGGTTGCACACATTCATCAGGCAAAAGAGAAAACAAGTCACAGCCTGCTAACAAATACACTCGGAGTGGGGTCACTGCAAAGGTTATCTCAGTTGTTAAGATTCTTAATCACCCTAGGCCTTCTATTCATTATCTAAACATTGATAGATAAAGTCAATTCTTTAGACCATGGTGACCACATAGATAGTAACTTGAACTGAGAAAATTTTGAATCTGAGTGTCCTCATTTGTAGGTCTGTTTTACAAACACAGTGCAATGGGACAGGGCCAACACTCTCCTCCCACCAGCCTAGGCCCCATGCCCAGAACCCACTTATTCCTTCCACCCTGTTCAAATAAGCCTGCAGTGAGGGGTTGATTTTAGGACATAAAGTTGGAAGTTGGTTGCATATGCTTGGGGATAACATTGACTTCAGGCTTCCAGGTGGGTCAAAATGATGAGAAACTATGAGTCTAGTACCAACCAGCATAGTGTTAGTACTGACAGTAACAAAGGATTACAGTTGGTGATTGCAGTCCTGGACTCCATTGATTCCATACTGAATGTGTGCTATGAATGAACATTAACCAGCATATCGACACCATGTATCTACATGTGTGTGATGTGTATTCATATTACACACATGCACACTCCTATTTTTCCCGTCCAAATCCTAATCCAAATAGAGTAAAACCTTATTAATTTATACCATGCCAACCCAGAATTTGCAATAATGTGAATAGTAGATGTGATTTTTACTGAATACACGTTCTCACTGAACGCCACAATCTGGAATGTTACGATATGTGCTAATATTCTAATAATGGATAATAGCGCACATATGCTTAATAAGCATTAATATCTTAGCTCTTAGTTTAGATGTATACAGAAACACTTATAATGAACACACTTACAATAAGAGTTTTCTGCATGATAATAATTTTCAATAATTTAAGGATTCCTCCACTTAATTTTAGGTAGCACCACTTTAAGGCTTCATATTGCCTTTATAGAGAAAAAAATTTTTAGAAACTCGTTTATCAGAACTTAAAACTCTTTAGCAAGAGGAGAATAACCTCAGTCAAAATATGTTCTATCAAAAAGGGGGAAGGCCCAGAAGACAAGCAGAAGGCCAAAAAGAAGCTTAAGAAGGACAATGCAAGAGCAAGGAAGACTAGCAGAAACAGAACAAGTGGAAGAGGCTGATGAGGTTTCTTAATTAAGTAGGCGCAAAACACTGCATATGCTTTTTCACACACTTAAGCAGCCCCCAGAGAGCCCCAACCACAACTGTAGGTGTGTCCATGATCATTTGCTTTTAAAAACACATGCCGGTCTGATTACGTACAATGTACAGTGAGGTTGACAGAATCTTGATCTTCTCCTACAAGATTTTCTGCCACACAAGAGATTTGCTTTCCACTGTCATCAGATGAAATGTTAGTTATCCTTAAGGAGCCCTGTGTGTGGCTTGTTTCATTCTACAAATGAATTAACAGACAAAAATAATCTTTATTAGGACTGATCCCAAAGTGACAAATCTGGGAGTTCTTTTCCCCTAACTAGAGAAAAAAATATGTAACATTAGAAAAGGTTTCTGACCTGCACTGGGCTCAGACAAAGGAGTAAATCAGAAATTATTCTATTCCTCTAGACATACTTGTTTAATGTGTGAAATTGATTCAATCCTTGAATTCCTACCTACCTTTCTTCAAGGGAAAAGACTGCAAGGAGAGCCTCTCACCTTGCTCATGATGACACACAAGCACACCTGAGACATGCAGACCCTCCAATCTATTGGGTATGCATAACTAAAATGCAAACCTGCATTAGTCTTTGTTTATTAAGAATAAATAGAAAGCAAATGTACATCAAAAACATCATAAATTTCTCTATGTGGCTCTATAAAATTGAAACAATCATAAACTAGGTTAATAAATCTCAAGTTCTGAGACACTCTCATCTCACTATGAGCAGAGTCAAACACGAGCCTTACCATATGTTTGGAAACCAGATTACCAACATCCCAGTACAAATTCGGAACTGGATCACCCACAACATGGCAAGATAATGTGATAGACTTTCCTTCCTCCACAGTGAGGTTCGGTGCAGCCAAATTTGCTGATGGCAGACCTGTCAAACAAGAATAGTAAATGGAGATGTACACAAGTAGTTAAATGCATTATCAAAATAACAGCAGAACATTGAAAACTTTATACTTGAAAATCTGTAATTATTTACTTTTTGAGACTGATTTATGTTGATCTGAAAAAGTACCAGGTTGAGCAGGTTGATAAGTTTTACAGATTTAATATGAATCACAAAATGTGTGGGAATAAGATCTGCAAACACATTTTTCACGTTTCTTAGAAATATTATTGTAGAATAACCTTTTCTTTAAAAAGAAGACACTAGTTTATAAAACTATGTTTTCTACCTCTCTTTTCTACAGTTACTAGTTCCATTTTTTGCATATAAGTAGGCGTTGTAGCTACAGATCACCTTATCTTGTTTACTCTCACACCCTTCACAGCAACTTCCCTCCACTTTTTTATAATCAAGAACAAAAGGGTGAGAGACATCTACATTTTTTTGCATAAATCCATTTTCTGCATTAAGTAACACATAACTATATAACCCACTACCAGTCTTAGATTTTGAAAGTCAGACCACCAAAGAAAATATCATTTGAAAGCATTTTTCAAAGATGTGAAACTTGACCATCACAGCATTAGAATGTTGCAAAGCTATACAAATCATAGTTAAATTTCATGGGTACAGTGGGTTATCCTGTTTACAATATGATGAAAAGAGAAATACCAATCCTTATTCTTATGAAAACTTCTTTTTTGAAAAACACCCTGAGAAAGTATTTGTTAGCAGAGAACATCTTAAACCTTACAAATATTTTTAAAATATTTCCAGAGAAGATTGTTTTTATACTTTTACATTTTGAAAACTAGCTTTTCTTTATTGATGCTACTATCACTTGTTAAATGATCAACACTACGGGGTATTTATACTGCTTTAAACCACATGTGAATCACAGTATTTTTATATGAAGGTGGATCACAATATGGCAGATACCATAGTCAAGCTAACCCCTAGCTTGGTATCACAAACTCTTCTAGGAACTGCATTTACCCTGACAGCTGTGCGCATGGGTCTATGATATGTCATTAACCCAGGAGTAATGTGGAGGTGAAAAAAGGCCATTTCATCTTCAACAACCATTAAATTGCAATTAACCATCCACCTAGTGAGATCTGACCCACCAACTCACAATACTATGCATAAACTCTTCTCTTATGACACAGTCCTTACTGGCAAAGCCATTATTCTTTATTATTAAAACCAGACTGGAGCAAGATTTATGCAGTGTATGCCTCATGGTATTTCCACCATTGCCAGAGGACTTGCCAACAAGATCTGGCTTTCAGTGGCTGGTGTGACCTCTTCAGAACTCTTTTGTCCTATTCGATAGAGTCCAACAGAAAGCAATGATATCTTTCAAGGGGTTTCAGAGAGGCCTATAAAACTCTGAGTTAAACAGTGCAGTGCTACATATACAAGTGATCAAGAGGCAGTGCAGTTAACAGGAATGGGCACTGAGTCAGGAGTCAGGAATCCTACATCTAACCATGGCTGCCGCCCTGTGTCCTTGGGCAATCATTTCTCTTCCCTCAATGTATTTTGTTCTGTATAAAATTACACTGTTCAATTAGAAGATATGGCACTAATTTCTTCTAGTTCTAATCTTCAGTAACAATTTCTGTGATAATTAAGCTTCCCAATTTATTAAGAAGTATGTCATGACAAGAAAAGAGAAAGAGGCTTGTATAATGAAAAAAATTCTCTCCTGAAGTCAGTGGTGTGATCTCAGTGATTTTTTTTAAATATAATTTAATTTTGTTTTGTTTTTCAATCAAAATATACAGTCACATAGTTTGAAGAATCTATAATTCTACAATATTTGTTATGAAAAATATTGAAACCGTTGTGTGAAAACATTTTTGGGGTATTGATCTCTACATCACTAAATATCATGCTTATATTTATTTTTCTGTTTTAACATTATCTTTTGACCTCTAAGCATGGAAGATGAGAACTAGGCACACGGAAGGCTCATGTCCCCTATCTGCCCCTGCCACACTCAACTACTCTGTCTTCAAATCTTTCCATATGTAATGAAGTGGGTTGTCTAGTTATAAAGGTTATTGCATGTATACAAGCCCTACTGACAGCTGGACCATCTTATATAATAGTTATATTTCATTGAATTTAAGACAGCATCGATTATAGCTTCAACATTGTGATCTATACCATTAAGGGGAAAAAAATGATGCCAATTCAATAAGGATGTAATGCTTTCTCACTGCCTTGATCTCCTATTATTTGGTTGTTGGACATTCTGGTTAGCCCATATAAGTTTTAATCCTTTCTCCCCTATTTTTCACCTTTTTGTCTATTTGCTCTATTTATAGGAAGATTTCCTCAGATTTACCTCTCAAACCTTCCTTTGAGGTTTTCATTCCCTGTCATATTTTTAGCGTCCAAGGCTCTGTTTTTGTTCCTGAACATTCTATTTTTACAGCACCCTGTTCTTGTTTCATGGTTGTAATATATCTTCTGTCTGTATGAAATATGAGTAGTAATTACTTTTGAATTTCTTTCTCTCCATATCAACTTTGTCCCATGCAACTTTTTTTCTTTCTCTCTTTGGTGTCTTTGTGTTTGTCTTTCATATTATAAGCTTTTCTCAAACAGTTGGTGATCTCTAGCTGTCCACACATACTTAAGAATGAGGTATTAGAAACACTGTACATTTAAATGTCAGCTTCACTTAATGGTATTATTATTGGACTCTTTACTGGGTACCACTTGCTGGTATTAAATCATTTGGGGGAAAGGACTGGTCAAATTATTCAGATGATGCTCTTTGAGTGTCTTGATTGGAAGAGGAGGGATGGAAATATCAATATTCCATATGTAAATTCATCATTTTCTCTATGGTTTTCACAGTCTCAGAGCAATCTGGAGTTCCCCATGATCTCTTCTTTATCCTCTTTAGAGAATAAGCCTCCAGCTTTTCACTGAGGAGGGAGGGGTGCAGTCACCTGGTATGTATGGAATGAAAACGGGATTAACTGCTTCTTAACAGACTTCTAACCACTCTCCTATACCTGGAGTTACTGGTATTCTCACTTCCTCAGCTTTGGAGTAGTTCTGCAATGTAAACCAAGTTTCTCCTTGGCCTTCCCTGCTGCCAACCTAGTAAGCAGTATTTCTCAGCCTTACATCAGTTACCACCCATCCATCTGTTTTCCAGCTTGCAACTTTTTTGTGTTTTGTTGACTCTTCTCCCCTTTTCTTTTATTTACAGATTTATCTGCTGATTCTGGAGGGACCATGGAGCCAGGGCCTGCACCATGGTGCTTGTTCTTAAAGTATGAACTCTTCTACCAGTCATATTCCACCAATGGGGCTTGGAGATACCCCTCTTGACATCTATGGGTTCCAAACCTTTCATAAATGTAGTTTGGAAACTCTAAGTAGAAAAAAAAAAAAACTCAGGAGATAATGTTATGCTATAATCTTAAATTCCCCTAGAAAATCTAATGTAGTTTTTTTCCCCTTTAAGCCTAAATTTATATGATTAACAATTCTAAATTTGTTTGTTTAATTATAGCAATAGTAATGGCATTTATTGGGCATTCACTGAAATGGAAATTCTTGTCTAGTACTTTAAATTATTGTTTTATTTAATCAGTGCAACCAATCATGAAGTTAAGAATTTGTCCTCATTTAATTAATGAAGAATATATGAGTTTTGAAAAAGATAAATACATCCTCAAAAAGTGCCCCAATACCTGTAGACCTGGGATTTGACCACAAAGCTCAAGGTCTTTACCACTACACTACAATTACCTTCTTAGACTGCATATATCCATTTTAGCATGGGCCATAAATATCAACATATATCCATAACCTAGGAATTTGATTCATTTAAAAAATAATTACATGTCTCTTTGCGAGGGAAGAGAGAGTCTCCTTTATTTATAGAGAAATTGTATCACCCTGTCATAGCACTTTCCAAGGGAATCTGTGCAAAATTGGCCAAGTCTAGGTCTTTTTAAACATAAAGTCTTCCACAAATGAGTAAGCATCTGACTCACGTTAATTCTACAGCGTTAATATGCTGGCCAAAGATTCAATAATGGAAAAAACAATCTGTACTTGAAATATCACTTGAGGTTTAATTAGCACAATAAAAATGAATTGGGAAGCATGAATAGCCAAGGCAGGATAAACCATTTGCCAGGCACTACTTCCTGGCTTAATAAGATTTGAAATCGGCACAAGTACAAAGCTCAGCACTGCTTCCAAGAGCTTCCAGCACTACTGTAATGGGATCCTGATTTAAGCTTCAGAGCTGTCTTCCTTTGCACTCGGAGAAACCGAACTGGGGATAACAGATGACCAGCTGCACAGGCAGGCAGACACCTCTGCATTCTGTCTCCTGGTCTAAGTATATTCAGAAAGGACATGCCAGCCTGTAGACCTTGGCAAAAAAGTCACCGACCACACAGTGAAAAAGCTGACTTTCTTTACAGCCTCCCAGGATTTTAATGTGTATATGAATCACCAACAGATCTTGTTAAAAATGTTGCTCCTTTCCAGAAAGGCTGAGTTGGGGCCTGAGTGTCCACATTTCCAACAAACCCCTTGTCCCACAAGACCATACTTTGAGTAGCAAGGGTTTAAACAACAGGTGTTGGTTGGACAACTGTTCACTAGATTTTTGTTTGTACAGCTATTATTCTTTAACGTCACAGGGGCCTGAGCAACCATCTAGTTCATCAGACTTTTCCCAAAGTGTGTTCTCTGGAATTCTAATGTCCTGAGATGCTCTGTGGTAGGAAAAAAAAAAAATTAACATTAAAAAAATACCTTATCGGAAAAATTCTGTACTCTGGACATTCACTATGCACATTACCATATTAAAGGTTTCAGAAGTCCAGCTCTAAAGGAACCATTTAACTTCCATTGATCTTATATTCCCCATGCTTATTTGAGTCCATTTCTTTGTGATACCTTGACACCATTTCTTTGTGATACTTTGTTGTGGCTTTGTTATTTCAATTTGAATTAACTTGGTAAAATGCAAAGTATACACATATTTAAATCCAGATGTAAAATACATTGAAAGACAAATAATCATATTGATGATAGTCCTATCATTAATAGCTAGTATTTATTATTTATTATGTGCTAGACCTCATCTGATAGATTTCTCATCCTAAAAACTCTTGAAAGTAAGTTTCATTAGTATCCCTATTTCCAGATGAAGAAGTTAAACCTTGTCAAGAATCACAACAAAACAGCTGAAGAGTGCAGCTGGCCCTGTGCCACATATGTCTGTCCATAGCCTTTACCAGTACATGGACTGGCTGCCTCCTTTACTGGGAGCATCTGCTCCCATCCACTAGCGCACACCACCTTTCTTACGAGTTGACTATATTGACTAGGTCCTTCAATTACTAATTCAAAGTATGTAGGTTCCCCCTTTCCAATAACTGAGGAAAGATAACCTCTAATCCTTCTGGATTATTAACTCAGATTTGCAATAAATGAGATGGGTCGAATTTGGGTTTTATTTTTCAATCCTGTAAGTTGGAACTGTATTCTTTTTCATCTTGTTTTAGTGATCCTGAGATCTGTCCATTTCATGTTGGGTCTTCACTCCACGTGTACACAAATATTCAAGTACAGGAGGATTTTGTCTGCTCTGTCTTCTCTCTTCTCTCACTTTCTATCTTCTTGACCTATCTTCCAATTTCGCTGTCTACTAAACATACATATTTCACTACCAGCAATGAAGCCCAAATGAGTCTGATCTATTTAGAAGTGGCTACTTTACACCTGATTGCAAAAATGACAGAAAATTAGCCAAGTAACTCTCCAAGCTCAACCTGGAAATTGTGCCTTTTGCTTCTGTGAGCCATGTCATGACAGACAGTGACCACAAACTTCTAAACCCAAAAAGTTAAACAGCAGCTGACAGGTTAGAAAAAAAACAGCTTAGCTTGCCACTCTAAAAAGATAAACAATGGTCCACTGTGTGGCTGGCTTTGTTTTAGTAGGTAAAACCTGATCCGTAATAAAAGTAAAACAATAGTAAAACTAGACTTTGTATGTGATTTTCAGAAGAAAATATCAATCCAGCTAGGATGGTAAGAAAATAATGTTTTTTACCAGTCTAACTTCTACACAGAGTGTTGAGATAGCATTTCCTGTTAACGTCTGTGAATGCTAACAAAGTAGAATCACTCAGTCTATTTTCCTGAATTAAAACAAACAAAAGGAGTAAGTATGAACATGCTAAACAGACATTTCTACACACTGAGGTACCCATCAAAAGTAAATCTTAAAAATTAAAAATTAAAATCAATTTACCTCAAAGAATGAGGCTTCTCTTCTAGGGCACCTGTGAATCAACCTTTCCCATCATAAATAACATTTTGTTAATGTGTCTTAAATAGTCTCTAAGCTAAAAGTTTGAAGGTTGGAAAGTGGAAAATTGGAATTGTCATTATAAATAACAAGGAACCCAAAGGCAGGACTGATTTCAATCCATGGGACTATTAAGGGTGTTTTATACAGTAACTGCACAGTCCAACCATCCACAGAACTACCACTTCATATTCACTTTGGGACTAGCATGTTCTGTTATAGTTACTAGTGAAATGGGTTGAGGGATTGTTTTGATAAGACCCAGAGGAATACTGCCTTTCTTAAATATATATACTTAGAGCAGAGCATTTCCTCCACTATTAACACTTCCTGAAGAAACTCTCTTCCAGAGATTTAAATCATAATGATAGTATAAGAAATCAAAGCATAAAGTCAGCTGTTCTTTAATAAGCCCGTTTAGCTGGGAGAGATGACTAGAAGGATTAAATGCACAACTAACTGCCGAAGACCAACCAAGTGTGCAGGAATTGAGTACAAAAATTTAGAATATAATACGTGATAAATAATTGCACTGAGAACACTCCCAGAAGTAGCAGGGACATTCTTATATGGACTGGAAAATCAGCACAGCCTGGCAAAATAACCTTTGGTGAGTCAGTTTCTGTCTTCAAAACTAGTTTTATTAGCACCCCGTTTTTCTGATTAATATGGAAATTTTATATGAATATGTTTTGTTGCCTTGCAATTAATAAAGTTTTCCTAAGGTTAAAGAAGACCTCATGGAGAAACAGACCACAACATGTTTCACAGCATGAATAAATTTACAGTAATTCACGGCAGGAGGGGCTGTTAGAAAAATATTGTGAGACATTTTGACTGTGCTGCTAATGGTAACAGCACAGCTAGACTTCCCAGCCCCACCCACCTCGCTCACTTCCTCGCTGGGGCAGAAGGAAAAAGAAGAAATGAGATTCTTTCAGGATGCAATGCTGACAGAAATTTCAAAGGGAACTGCAAAAATGCTAAAATATGGAATAATTTGGCTAGAATAATATCAATGTTTAAGTTATCTTTACTTAACTATCTGTATCATTATAACCATTACATTAAAAAACTGGCCTTATCTGATCTTTAATATATGGCTCATGCATTTATTAATTGATAAATTCAGCAAACATTAATCAAATGCCCATTATACTCAAGGTACACATTAGGAACCATGGAGGATGCATTTTTGCTTAAAAATGGAGAATCTATTCATCATATAATACTTTCATGATGAAATCCTAAAAGGGGAAGTTTTTAAAGAAAGCTCACCTTATAAAGGAATGAAATTCCAGTAGCTCTTCTTTATTGAAAGTGAAATATTACCAGTCGCAAACCAAATGCAATGGCCACAGCTATTGGCAAGTTGCTGGTTCACAATGATGAAACCCACAAAACCATTCAGTACTCTTATGAGTTACTCTTTAGAGTTAGCTAATAAGTTTCATCCACAAAAAAAAAAGTGAAAATAAGACAAAATCCATGAATCTGTGACTTAATTATACCAAACAGTTGTTTTAAAAGTTTGCAAAGGATAGGACCGAAAAGAAAAGCCAATTGACCATGAATCCATTTCAGCAAGACATCTGAAGATATCAGCAAAGTATCTGATTTCCTCAACACAGACTCTCAGACAGAATTTAAATCCTACAACCTAGTGTAATTGACTGCTCAACTTCTCTTCAAAGAATCAATGTTGGGAAACCATCATGAAGAAAATTCGTACATGACTAAGCTCCAAACTGAAGCCTCCCCCACTTATCTTAAATCTTTAGGAATTATGTAAATTTTTTAAAACCCAGGACCACATTGGAAAATGAGAAGGCACACTGTTGGTGGACAAGAAACCATAAGGAGCCCCGGAACAAAAGAAAGCAAGGGAATGGGACTAAACGAAACAAGCACAGCCCCAAAGGCACATAAGGATGTCCTGCACAGAATAGGGAAGGCTGTAGGCTGACCCGAGACCAACGGGGTGGACAGGAGGAGAGCTCGGGGCTCCACTGGGGCTGAGCCACAGGCTCATGGTTAAGAAACAAGCAGAAGCAATAGGAGGAGTAACCAACCTTTCCATATCCCACGACTCTTCCATCAATAGCTGTAGCAACCCCCAAGTAGAAGCAATGAGAGTGGGAACTTCACCAGAGAAAAACAGCCATCCTAGGTGCTGGTGGCACCCTAAAGATATGGGGACCTCAAACAAGGAAAAGGACATTTTCACTAGAGGTCATGGTAATTAAAAAGTGATTGTTGGAAGGGAAAAATTCAGTAGCTGGAAAAACTACTGAAGGGCAAAGCACTAAGTAAACCAATTCTCCCATAATTCAGCACAGAGGACAGGCAAATGTAAAGGGTCACAGAAGGCAAGAGGCATGGAGGGTAGAGCCAGAAGTGGGAATATCCATCTAAATATGTTAGAAAATTCTTCCAAAACTGACGACATAAGCACTCTTTTTGAAAGAGTACACTGCATGTCAAACAGAATATATTTTCAAACACACACACACACTTTGTTAAACTGTGGTAAAATTTAAGAATAAGATGGATGAGGAAAAAACCCTGAAGCTTCTAGAAGGAAAAGAAAAGCATATCAAAAAGTCAGCATACAAGATGAAATAGATAAGCATCAGACTGCCCTCGAGCTGTCAGCCTCAACAATGAATATAAGGAGACTATGGTACAATATCAGCGAGGTTCTAAGAGGAAGTTATTCTGGGTGCAGAATTTTATCCTCAGCCCATCCCATTGAGAAGAAAAAAGGCAAGCTGATTTTCCACCAAGCAAGAACTTGAAGATTTTATTTTTTAATGTATCTGAGAGAAATACTAGAGGATACACTCCAGCAAAAAAGAAAAAACACCCCAAAAGGAAGTACTAGGATACAAAAGTCAATGATACACAAAGAAATAGTAAATCTTCAAAAAAGTCTGCTAACAATCTAAAAATGAATCCTAGATAATAACAATCTGAGAGCTGGTGGGAGAAAGTAAAGGAAATAAAAGTATCTTTCCTGTCCTATTGGGGTATAGGACAAGTGGCAAAGAATTTAAATAAAAAATTTTAAAACGTCAGTTAGGATGGCCAACATAGAAAAGAATAGGATCAACAAATGCTGGCAAGGATGCAGAGAAAGGGGAGCCCTCCTACACTGCTGGTGGGAATGTAAATTAGTTCAACCATTGTGGAAAGCAGTATGGAGGTTCCTCAAAAAACTCAAAATAGAAATACCATTTGACCCAGGAATTCCACTCCTAGGAATTTAACCCTAAGAATGCAGTAGCCCAGTCTCAAAAAGACATCTGCGCCCCTATGTTTATTGCAGCACTATTTACAATAGCCAAGAAATGGAAGCAACCTAAGTGTCCATCAGTAGATGAATGGATAAAGAAGAGGTGGTACATATACACAGTGGAGTATTATTCAGCCATAAGAAGAAAACAAATCCTGCCATTTCCAGCAACATGGATGGAGCTGGAGGGTATTATGTTCAGTGAAATAAGCCAGGTAGAGAAAAACAAGTACCAAATGATTTCACTCATCTGTGGAGCATAAGAACAAAGCAAACTGAAGGAGCAGAACAGCAGCAGACTCATGGAACCCAAGAATGGACTAACAGTTGCCAAAAGGAAAGGGACTGGGGTGGGTGGCTGGGAAGGGAGGGAGAAGGGGAATAAAGGGCATTATGATTAGCACACATAATGTAGCATGGGCAGTGCACAGGAAGGCTGTATAACACAGAGAAGACAAGTAGTGACTCTATAGCATCTTACTATGCTGATGGACAGTGACTGTAATGGGGTATGTGGTGGGGATTTGATAGTGGGGGGAATCTAGTAACCACCACGTTGCTTATTGAATTGTATATTAATAATACCAAAATAAAAATAAAAATTTTTAAATACTACAGAAAAATAGAGGACACCAATAAGTAATTCACTGAAGAATAAGCACAATGTCTATTAAACAAAGAAAATACTCAATAATAACTAGCAAATGCAAACCAAAAACCATACCATATTTTAGACAAAAAATAAGAAGTTTGCTAATATCAAGGTATGTTTTGCTGGGGTGGCTATACACTGGTGCAACCATTTTTAATGTGCAAACCATATAAACCAAAAATTCCACTTCCTACTATGCACTATAGAAAAACCTTTGCAACCATACGCACATACAAAGCATATGTATAATGGTGTTTGTTGAAATATTTTTATAGTAATGAAAAATGGGAAATAAGCTAACTGCCCATCACTATGGAAGACTTAACATGATTGACACATTACACCATGAAGACCATGCAAAGATTACAAAGAGTATGATAGATCTGTGACTGCGGACCTGAACTGGTCACACACAAGAAAAAGGGAAGCTATAAGTGTAACCTAAGAGGTCCTTTTTATAACAACATGTATCAGTATTACTTGTACAATTATAAATAAGTAAAATACACTGAAAAGAAAGTACAAATGAACAGAGAAATACAAAACAGGTTAAGAATAAGCAGCAAAACTCTCTGAATCACCTTTTATAATGTTGCTTTTTGAAAAGCACTGTTGACCCAGACATTAAATGTGGACGTACTCCTTCAGTCACACGCATACCCTCCGACAGTGAATTAAAAGTCTCTCTCTCAGACATACGATACATTGACTAATGTGCAGGAAACAAAAAATTTTTGAAAATTGACAAATGGATCGGGAAAAATTAGGACAGTCCACCTACAACACATTAGGTGGAGTGCATTACCACAGTGCTGTCAAGACAACATAGTGAAAAACTAACATTAAAAAAAGAATAGAGTTGGTTTCAGGCAAGGGCAAAGCAGGCTATTAAGAGGCTATCTGTGAAACCAGAGCTGGAGTCAGATGCTTTCTCCTTTCTCCTCTCGGCAGTTGCTGAACCACTGTGGTCGCAGCAGCCACGGGGAGCTGGGAGCTGACCAGCAGGCCAGGTGACTCAACAATATATTTCTTGTCCCTCTAGGCAATTTCCCTCAGCAGTGCAGATTTATACCAGAACAGAGAACAGTTACCCTCTTATCAATCAGGAAAAGGTATATATATATTAAACTTTTTTTAAGTGTCAGCTAACAAAGAAAGCAGAGGGAGGTTGGCAAAGGAACAAAGCCTGATTCCACCGTTACGAAGCGAAAGGGCTCTAGTTATGACAGAAGCAGCTGTGGGGAAAGCAATGCTGTCTTCAAGCCCCTTCAACCTAAGAAACAAACATTTACCTTTCCTTTTATTGCATTCCCATTAAAAATGAACAGCATGTGTATTTTCCTTAAATAAAAACTGACAATAGGGTCCTCTGAAAACAGAAACTTGGATGTTTACAGTAAATGTACAAATTCCTTTCGGATAACAGCCAGGTGCTACCTGGCTTTTTGCTGCATTACCAGCCACTAGGCCAGAAGAGCAAATGTAACTGTGAACTGACTAACTGGCTAACTAATGGATTAAAATTTCAACAGAGGAATAATATGCATATGTGGGTATTGTAAAGGCACATCGCAGAAGGCTTTAGCAGTAAATTCATAACCAGAACACTTAGATTTTCTTCCCTTGTAAAGACCCTGACCCTCACAGAGAGCTATAATTCTATCATACGGTGGCTTTTAAATTCTGGGGATACAAATGTTAAGAGAACAGTGGGGAACAAGAGTAAAGGAGGAGATTGTAAACCCAGACATGCGGAAAAGCATATACAAGGGCAGATTTGTGCAGCCCCATCAAAAGACAGAAATCTGGTAACAAGACAAGTTGAAGGGAATGTGCTGGACTGAAGAGGATTTCTTGTGCTGCCAGGACACCTCATCACCCTGAGATCCCTCCCTCTGCATGGCTTGGGTGCCAACCAAGTATATATGTGGCCAGGGAAGTACCATACTCTTGGCAGTTAATTGTTGGATGAATGGATAGATGGGTAGATGGGTGGCTAAACAAACAAATGAACACAGACATACAGGAATAATCACCGTACTCTTTTCTCTATGCACTTTAAAGTCATCCATTCATAATTAATATTCTGCTTGCAAAGAATATTCGGCAGAGTCACTCCCAGCTGATTTCTCTGAACTGCACACAAATGTTGTCCAACCCACTGGAGACATCAACATCGTACTCTATAAAATCTGGGTAGTGATCATCTTCCCAGACTCTGCCACACCAAGGCAATTAGAATAATTAGTAGCAAGTGGAACTCATTGATTTAAAAGTAAATTACCACAATTGGGTATCTGCAGGTTTGCCATGGGAATATTCTTGCTGCTTTCATTTAGGCAGTACAAATCCTGAGTTTCTGGACTGGACTTAATCTCCTGAAGAGTCTTGATCCACATAACGTCACAGGAGCATGTAAATGGATTGCCCACCAGGATCCTAGGTGGAACAGAAATGAAACCTGATCAGGCTTCTTGTTTCTAGTTTTAACTACACTAGTGTTCATGAAGCACTACAATATTATGAGCTCTTTCTAGCCAGCAATCTTTGGAGGTCATACTCACCTTTGCAGCACAGCGTGCTTATTATTCATTCATTTATCTAATACTTACTGATCTTCTGCTATGTGCAAACACCACTGTGGAAGCTAAAGGATGCAGAGTAAGACCTTTCAGAAGAGTGCAGAAACACAATAGAAAAAAATTGCTACAAGACAGGAGAGAAAAAGGTCTCACAGAATGGGGGAAAATAAGATACCCTAACAAACTGATCACAGTTATTATATAGTTGTTAAGACCTTAAGTGAAGAGAACAATAAGCTTTTAGGAATGCTAACCTGCCTCTATCTGACCAGGCTTGAGATTCAAGTGTTACCATTTAATAAGCCCGAATGCCAAGGTGGTGGAGGGGTGGGGAAGAGGAGAGCAATTTCATCTTAGTTTAAAATGAGACGTTAAATACAACGCTAAGACTGAAACGGGAGAGCCTGTAAATAGCCCTTTAGCTTTGTGCAAGATGCAACCCCAGGGCAGCTTGACTGAGCTCCAGACTCAGCCACTTAGCCCTCTGTGGGAGGGTCTGCAAAGAGAAAGTCACCAGCCAGGCAGTCTGCCCGGCCTCCTGTGGCCTGTGATTGGTGAAGGAAGAAGCAGTCAAGAGGAAAATAAAAACCACAAGAAAAAAAAAAATCCTTCAATGCTTATTTATAATACTCAGTGGCCTATTTAAGACGAATTCCATTTATGGTAATGAGCTTTAAATGAGACCATTTAAAATCGTTACATAGGCGCTGCCTGGCATTAACCACAATGCTTAAGATTTCCGTGCGGACAGGACCTGGGCTTTGCAGCACCATTACTCCTGTGGTTTTCTGGTTGGGATCTAAGAATCTCAGGGTTCCCTGGAGATGTTTCCAGGAGTTTCTTTGGGGAAAATGTGGTCATGGCAGGCTCACTTAATTTGTGTCTGCTTGATAGCCTTGAAGTATCCCTCCAACACCAAACAGGATTTGATTCTACTGGATATGCAGTACAATAGGGAAGAGACCCACAATGTTTAAACATCAACTAATTAAAAATTTCCTGGTGATCTGAGTACATGAAAACTAAAGATTTTTTGTAAAAAGGAGGTATGATTGAATCCAGAACAGGGATAAAGAACAAGGGATCTTTAATTATAAATAAAGCAATGTTCATATGACCACACAACACTGACAACTGGCATCTTCCTCTAGTTCATTGTGCAAACGCCTTTTCCACAGATCCTTACAGCACAGTACACTGATTTGTTTAGGATTCTACCTCTCCCACTGGACAGCAGAATCCTGGAACACAGAAACAGCTTCTCTTATATCCCCATGGCCTAGTGCCACGTTAATCTGATTTGCAACAAGCACACAATTAACATTTGTCGAATGCACTGATTAAATATGCTGCAGGGAGAATACTGGGACATGTGAATTTGAAATCAGAACTCTAATTTTTAAGCCATCAAGAAAATTCTCTGCAGTGATACTCAAAATGTTCTCACTGACTATCTTCCTCTATCTGATATGACTTCCTTAAGTTCTTCCACCAATTCCTGTGTTAGAAAGCTAGTGCTTCAACTCCTGGAAGTTAGTTGATTCCAAAATACTCAATAAGCCTTGGCACTCTGTACCCCTCATTGCTACATACTAACTTCTTGTCACTCCGCTAGTGGCATCTTCTCATCGGCACTACTACCTTGTGAACAGGGGTGGCCCCTACCCCTCAGGCAACCCGCAGTTTAAAGGAAAGCCATGGCCTGGGACTCTAAGGCCTGTCCACCTGGGCCTACCTCTGACACTCAGAGTCTCTGCTGTTGGGTTCTTTGGGTCCCTTACCCATGGAATGTCAGTTTATATTTGCTCCCTAGTGTTAACCCAAGTACTGTCCATGCTTGGAAATGCTGGCTACTAGTCATCAACACATTTCACTGTTTTCCTATCATTTGACAGCAAAGGCAATCTGGGCATAAGGAAAAATGCTGACTGCAATGGCAGAGCTAAGATAATCTCTCCAGGGCGGGCAGGTAGGAGGAAGGACTAGCTCCCCCCAGTGTGCGCTAAGTGCCAGTCACTGCACTGTGCTTGGTGGAGAAAAGTTGGGCAGTGTTGTCCGCGGCCATTTCTTCCTTGACCAGATTAGCTTTCTGTTAGGGCCCCAACATAACAGGGCCCAGGGGATGCTCTGAGACGAGTCACCTTTTGAACACAGAGCTCTGTCTTTTTCTCTTTTCCCCTCCTTTTGAAAACAAATCCTTTCTGTAACAACCACATTTAAACTCATCCTAAATGATATATTACTAATGAGATTTCTGGTTTTTCATTACTTTCCTGAATCATGTTTTCAGGAAGGGAATAAAAGAGCAAGTGCCCAAACCATGAGAAATCATTTACCAAGAATTTTGATATAAAAACAAGCATGCAACATCACTCATTTAAAAAATATATACATAATCGCCCTCTCCTTTGGGACTTTTATCCCCCAATACTTTTTCCACAATATCATTACTTACAGCTCAGACAAGTCAAGGTGACGGAAATGTTTCCTAGACAAACTTGTCAGTTTATTTCGGGTAAAATTGCTGAAAGGAATCAAAAACAGTAAATATGAATTCCAAATGTTACATTTCAGGAATAAAGCATTCACATAGAAATTTTCTTTTCAAAGTATAATTTTATTTGATCCTGGTTCATGCCTTACCTAAACCCTGTAATTTCTTTCTTTAACCCGTAGTGATAGCTTAGTTGATCCTGCCTCTCCTACAATTCTTACTCATGGGGCAGGAGGGAGGGGAATAACTTTCATGTTTGTTTTTAATCTCCTTTTTACCCAAACGTTTATTTTTCATATGCTGATTCAGAGCTGAGTAAAAGACCTCCTAGAGGTCTCTGACCTTGTGAATAATTAATAGCAGAATTTAATTTAAAACCATATACTCACTAAAGTAAAAGATGCTTTAAAACTAAAGATCATCAGAAATATTTTGTAATTAACAAGATACACAAATTCCTGAACATTAACTAAATTTAACACATTCTTATAGGAAAGAATACATCTATTGATCGATAAACTCTATTGAGACTTTGATAAGACTTCTAAATAACCACATAATTTCATGATGAGAACAATAACAACAAAACATCAAATAACAAGGAATAAGTCAGATTTTATCTGGAACTATTCTAGTAACATATCATTTTAAGATTTGAACCAACCAGATAATGAAAAGACATCATATTTATGATTTAAAAAATACTAACACATTTACTGACGTGTCCCAAATACATAGTTTTACTCAATGGACAGAAGTTTCAGTTTCCAGTGAGAAGTGCCATGGGCCCTTGAATTGAGAAATTCAGAGCCTTAATCCTAGCAGATTTGCTCTGCAAATTTGTTTACTGGCTTAATTTATTTTAAAAGTGTCCAATGCTTGGACTTCTAGACATGTGTTTAATAAGTAAAATGACAGTAAAACAAACATCAACTTTTGCAAAAACAGCCAAGCCCTCAACAAACAAATTGCAATGAGCCTTTCAATATCTGTCCCTGCTCGCGAAGGTGAGTGTCGGCTTGGGAGTCAGATAAAAGCAGATTTGAGGGTGACAGTAATCCAACCCCCTTACTTGAGCCTAGTCTGTTGTGTCAGGCCAACAAAATCATTGGTTAAAGGATCTTGGTATGTCTAACCAATCACCTTCAGAGAAGGCTTATAGCCCAGCAGCTAAGCATGAACTAGGCTTCATCCACTGAAGAATAAAGAAAATGCTGCCTCAGCACCTCATAATTAAAAAATGCATGTGTCCATCTCCACTTAATTCTATATTGAGATTTCCACTCATTCAAACCCCTACCTACATGAGGGGACCCTCCTCCTTTTATGCTGGCGTCTTTTCTCTTCACACGGAGTGTAAAGTGCTCACCCACATGAAAAATAATCCACTGGGAAGTTGTAAAATGTGCCCACATACATCTTTTCTTTTGCAAAGTGAATTAAGAATGGGTTTCACTGGAGTATAATACACGGAAAAGTCAATCCAGCCTCCAGTCTGAGGCACAAATGTTTTCGTCTTCACCAGAAATCCTCATCCTTCTGAAGAGAAAGAAAAAAAAAAACCTACTCTTCTTCCCAAGAAGAATGAAAAAAGACGAGGCCAAGAAAGATGACACCAATGGTCAAGGCTGTTGGTCAGCTAGCAGAGCCAGTCCTGGGAGCAGCTGCCCTCACCGGGCAGCCAGCAGCACAGCCAGAGCAGGGTTGCACACCAAAGAACAAGATGAGTTTTATGAACCATACTTATTGGGTCCAAAAGCCAAAAGGGAGGAGGAGAAGAGGAAGATAATCAACAATCTTCTTACTGTTTGATTATAGGTTTGCAAAGGAACTAACTAGCACTTCTGCAAAGCCCCTGGAAAACACAAAAACTGGCTTTTCTCACCACTCCTGGGTTCTCAGGGGCTGGGCAGGAATTAAAGGCACCAAAAAGTCAACTCAGTGACCAGTCACTGGGGCTCTGAACGGTCACAAGGTGACGCTACTCATGCACAGAGTAGGAGGCAGAGTGGTGAGAGCTACAGGATCCAAGCTGAATTTCCCTAGAACCCAAAGTGACGTCGGCTGCTCTCGTGCACGTCTGTGTATAGCTGGGAAACCCAGAGAGGTAATCAGTACATCCCAAGGGTGGAGAGAAACAGCTTTTAATACACATTTCTTTTTCAGCTCCCTGGCACCCACTGTGTTGCTGTTCAAAGTAGTAAGTGTAATTTACTTAAATGTGGGGAATCAAGGAGATCAAGCCCCAGCCTGTGTCCTTGGTCATAAGAAGAAGTCGGGACTAGGTCTGAAAAGAAAAACACCTGATTTGATTCCTTCCTTCCTCCCTGACATTCTCAAAAGCCAACTACTTAATCTCATGTTTTGGCACTTAGGAGCTTCCTGTATATGTATATGAAGCTTCCTGACATTTTCTGCGAATTTTTCATAGCTGTCTGAATACTTGCCTAACTTCATTCTGTCTTAATAGTTGACCATGTCTATTTTTTGCAGTTTGACCAATAATCAGGTTTCCTGCCTTTTAAAGAAAACATATAGCACATATCCAACTCCTTGGTTTCCTATTTTCAAATGACACATCTTTGGGAGACAGGGATAGAGTTGGCTTTATATAAGTTGTGTACAGCACACAAAATGCCACAAAAATGATCCTACCATGTATCACACTGAAAAAATACACAAGGTGGCTCTGGTTTAAATATAGATGGCACACAACACAGAAAGTAGGGAAAATATAAGAGGTACAGTAAGTCTTCATATAAGTAAATAAGTCCATTACTAAAACTACAATTAACCATAGCACCTTGTGCAAACCACAACATTAGGGAAGGGGATGAGGTAAGGAGCCAGTGAAATGTGGTTGTTGAGTAATACGGGTCTAAAGTCAGCTGTGATGAAAATACCAGAGCTTAACCACTGAGGTCATTCATCACATTTACGCGACTGCAGCAGAGCATTTTGCCTTTTTCTATCCAGCTTCTCTCTTGTTTATGCTGTCAAGGCCTACGCACACATCAGATCAGCACAGGCAACCAGCGACAGAGACGATGCCAAAAAACATTCAAATGAAATGTGTTAATAAAGTTCCTTGGAGTTGTATCACATTTTTGCCAAATGTTTTATATCTTAATTCTACAGACTTTATTTTTAAGTTGATTTCATCATTCACACCACCTATAAAATATGAAGTCATGCTATTGGCCTTATGAAATTAGGGTTTTTCATAAAATCAACAAATCTCCACAGAGTGTCCAGGCAATCTGTTCTAAAAGAATGATCTCTTTTATACCTGATACAGACATCAAGGGGGAACTATGCTCCCCCAGACATGAAAGAGGACAAGTTTGACAAGAAGGGCTAATTCTCTAGCTATTTGGAGAGTACAGATTTTATTTCCTGTACTCTTATTGTAAGAACATAGTCAGGAGTGAGCCGTGGAGTCATAATTCTACCAATTTCAAACTGTGAACCTGAGCAAGTCTTAGAACCTCCTCAGCCTGATTTTATGTCTATGAAATGGGAATTGAAAAGATCTTCCCTCCCAACTGTTAGGAAAACCAGGTGACATAATTCAGCTGAGTCCTAGAGATAAACTGTAGATGAGGAGACATGTAAATACTGTTGCAGAGAATTGGCAAAGCACAAAAGAGCCAATGAAGGCAGGTAATGCTCCTCCAGCAGAAGCTCCCACTGCAGCCTCAGGGCTTAGGGGACGCCAATGTGAGCTTAAGGGTGCGATCCTCTGTCTGTTGAAGAAACGTCTCAGGAAGGCCACACCTTATCGAGTGCCATCACCTAACAGATTTAGCAGCAAACTGTCCAAGTTCCCCCCCACTGTCCATATTTCCATTTGACCTCAGTTGACGGAGCCTCAACATGACTTTAGTGACAGCATCTGCTGCTGTATAATTTCTGAACTTTTGGCAGGTGCCCTGATTGGTTTGTCTCCACTTTCATCAATCATGACAGATAGCTTTGGGAAAAGGGAGGTCCAGAGGAGGATCTACTATGAAGGAGAAAGCATTAGGAATTTTTAGTTCCCTAAAAATGTCAGGGGCAAGTTAAATTCTTTCATGTCCACTAGTTTGATGTCTTTCAGGGAACGTGCTGTGATTCCAAGGAAAAGAATCAAGGGCGCTGTACCAGGACACAGTTTTCACATCAGAATCCTTGCTGTTGACCTATTGCTCTGTCCAAGATGGAAATGGCCCAGAAAGTCATGAAAGGAAAATAAGCGGGCTGTTTAGAGTTGAAAAAGAAGGAATATAAACAGAGAAAAAAATTTTTTTGAATAAACTGGGTCCTGGGAAACCAAATAATCAATCTTTACTTACATGTGCTGTAAATTGCTGTTTTTCAGAAATGCTTTATGAGCCACAAATTTTAATCCAGAATCCACAATTGTCCTATGAAAACACATAATTGCATGTATGTTAGAATTAACCAATGAAAGCCCATCTGACTATAATAACACATAAGAAAAGTTCTGAAATAAGGTATCCAAGTCCTGAGTACTCACAGATTTTTCAGTCCTGCATAAGCTTCAACATCATCTTCGTTGATGATTTCTAACCTTTTCTGATTTGCAATGTAACTGTAAAAAAGCAGAGCGGGGCAACCAGTCACTCTGAACTAGGCAGTGTGAGAAAGAATGGGTGACTTCCTTCCAAACCCATTTGATGCTCAAGGCAATCCCTTCCCATACATCCTGCTCTTACCAGTTAAAAGAAAAATACAGCAAGGGGAGCAAAACTGAGTGTGATGGAGAAGAAATCATGAATGAGTAGGCTCCATGGTCAATGATGGGATCATCAGGTTTCATCTTTTCTTAATTTTTTATCATTCTTTCAACTAACAAGTTCAGTTTGCCTCCCCTTTCCAATATGCTCTGTGTAGAGAGGTGAAAATAAATTGGAAATGCACCTCAAAAGCATTTCACCCTTATGGTAATAGTCATTCAAGACAAATCATATCCTTCCTTGAATTCCAAGAGCAACAAGTCACTTCCTGCTTTTACCTCCTAAAATACTGCAGTGGACTCCTTCTGCCTCTCTGTCTCCCCTCATCTCCACTCTCTCTTTTCCTGGCCCAGGATTCTCTCTTTCTTCCTTTGTTGATAATAATACCAATTTTCCTTTTAGGAGCCATATATGACAAACCTCAACTGGCCCTAGTGTACTCTCTGTGGGAATCCACGGCTTGTTCACCCCCCAAATCCTCAAACGCAGGAGTAAACTGGTGACGTTGGCTGGATGGGGAATCCCACCCCCTTGGCCATGATGACTGGCTTGGAGATGTGCATGTGATCCCAGCAGGGCCAAGGAGAATCTTCCCCAAAATTGAACAGATGAAGGCTGGGACAGAGAAAGTGTCTTCCTCTGGGATCATAGCTCAGAGATGACAGAGGCTTGGGGTTTCTGTGATTAATTTCTCTGCCACAAAGGAAGAGTATCCGCAAAAGTGAAGTCACCAAACAGAAAGAAAGGGTGCTAAGGGACATAAAGAAGACAGTGCCCTAGAAATGCCACCTGAGCCTTTGGATCCCACCATCTCTGAGGCTAGATGTCACTAACAGAGGTTGGGTCTGAATTTTTGTCACTTGCAACCCATAGAATCTCTAGTAATACAAACACAAAGTCACTAAAACAACCACCACAGAATTTCCTTGTGCTAGAGTTGTCTGAGTATTCGTCTATTCAGTTTTCTGAGATCGCAACCTCTCTGGAGACAGCTGGATCCTGTTCTATAATTCTTAATAATATGCACCACAGCATCTAGCAAAGTACCTTGCACTAGGCAGGTATTCAAAGGATGAAGATGGATGGATGGATGGATGGATGGATGGATGGATGGATGGATGGATTGATGGATGGATTGGATGGACGGACAATACCTGGAGTTCCAAAAGCAGTACAGGAAGTTGTGCTAGACTGGATTTTCCTCTTTCTTTTTAAAAAAATATGTAAGATATATAACAGTCCAATTAAGACACTGAAAGCAAGTATGTACCCCTGCTGCTACTAACGTGTGTTAAAATGAAAAAAAAAAGTAATCAGTATAGCATCTACAGGATTCTTAGACCCAATCCAAAAAAAGAAAAGAAAAAAGATTTCAAGATGTATGGTAAGAGTTGGGGCACCCATTTTTAGAAAGCAAATCTTACAAACAAAGTAAAATAAGTAAATGCTCTAAGGGAACAAAATTACACCAAAGAAAAGTAATTTTCAAAGTACCATATTAACATTATACCCTGTTACATAAAAGAGCAACCTCCAAGATAGAAGAGCATCTTCTGCTCAAAGATCATGATTCCCCCTGACATCCAGGCCCTGGCACTTACTAGATGTGCCAGAAGGATTCATTCCACACACAGAAGGGAACATTTTAAGACTCAAACCTAATGCTCAAACAACAATGTTCAGCATCGAGAGTTTTTATGAAATGTTCGAAATTATCACACTTCAGATTCATTTTTCCAAGATTTTCAATGCCCTAACATTTTCAACAGAGACCACAGTGACCTGCCTTTTCTAAATTATTTCCCAATAAGAACTGCATTCTAGAGAGCCCTAAATATGAATGCTTTTTTCAAGCCACCAGCAAAACAGGCAGATAACATGGGCCAGGTGTCCCTTAGGGTCACAACCAGGACTTCCAGAGAAGTCTGTTCACTCCTTACAACTGAACTAGCATGTGGATGTCACTCTCCCAGAATTCTCTGAGTGTTCTTCGGCTCTCTACCCTCCATGCCTATGACAGGGGCCTGACACCAGCAGATACTTAGTGAATATCTATGGCACAAAGCATTTATCTTTAACTTTTCTTTTAGTTAATTTTCATTTTTATTTCACTTTTCATATGACTTATAATTTATAAACCACCCAGTAACATTCAGTAAAATACAGTGAGCCAATATAAATAAAAATGGAAGGCATAGAGGAAAAGAAAGGCAGGGCAAAGATACCAGCGGAACTAGGAATTAGCTTCAGGATGAATATGCTTGTTAGGAAAGGACCCCAAGCTTAATTCTAAACTTCTTAGTTACTGCACCCCAGAAAAGAAGGAAAGGAGGATAAATGAAGTTAAATTCATAGTGTTCATGAGATGAAAACTATCAGATATTAAGCAAAGCATAACTGTTCTTGCATTTAAGACCAGACAGAAGATTTTGCTACAAACTATCCAAACAAGATGTGAAATTAGGAAAAATGGTCACTAGAGAAGACTTTTCCACTGCCGGGGCAGGGATGCCCTGGAGAAATCATGAATCTTTCTCCTGGTCAAAATGGGAAAACCAACAGAACAGCTGGATTAAAAGGTCAGCAAGGGCCCTCCAGATGCCAAGAATTTCCTTCCCTGAGTGACCATCTGCACAGAGGCCCACAGTATAGCTGCTGGCTATAACCTGCTCATGAAATCTACCCCTTAAGAAACTCTTCTTAGCTACCAGTAAATGAGGAATCAGAGGACCAGCCTGTAAAGTTAATAACAGACAATTCCCAGAGGGAAAGCCTCAGTCACAAAAACACAAGTGAAAAGCTGTTCCCCCCTCGAGGAATCTGAAACACAAATTGAAACAACAAGGACATACCATTGCTTTCCCACTAGATGGGCAAAATATTTCAAGTCTGACAATGTAAGGCATTTCTAAGGATGTGAGAGAGTTCTCTTACATTGTTGGAGACAGTGGAAATGGGTACAAGCCCTTTGAAGAACAATTTGCTGGAATCCTGGAAATTATAAATCAGCCAGCAATTCCATTTCCAGCTATTCACCTGAGAGAAATTCCCACACATGCACACAAGGAGACACACAAGAATATTCACTGTAAAGTGGTTAGAACCAAAAGTTGGAAACAACCCAAGTGTCTGTCAATGAAGAAATGGAAAAAAAGTAAGGTGTGTTAAGTAAACAAGTTGGATTGAACCAGATCTTATATCTGAGCAGAAAGAGATCTGCATGCTAAATGAGAAAGAAAAATAACCAAAACTGCACACCAGGATGTACATACAAAACAATTTATGCGAACTTTTAAAAATACTTAGAAAACAATAGCACATATTGGTCACAGTCAAGGATATTTGCGAAGTATAGAAAGAAGATTGTAAGGAAGGTCCCTTGGGAAAGGAGAAGGGGTCTGGGATACAGAAACTCACACTGTTAAGACATTTATTTTATTAAACTAGTAAACTAACTAACTATTTTATTAAAAGAGAAAAGACTTATAACCAAAAAGGATAAAAATGTTAAAATGCCAGTTCTGAATATAAGTATGTTTCGTATTGTTATTTTTTTTAATTACTTAAATACATGAATAAAAAGGAAGGGAGGGAGCGAGGGAGGAAAAAAGAGGGAGCCAGAGAAAGCCACAGGAGCAACCGACACCCAGAAGCTGGGCGCAGAGCTTCTCAGTTAGTAAGTGGGCCTATACACCTGGGCTCAAGTTCTTGGTTCCTTGGTCCACACAAAAGGGAAACAGTCTGAAAGCCTTCTGCTCCCGGTCCCAGAGCCCCCAACAGGCCCCTAAAGATAGAGGAGCATGCTCCTGCCCCCCACTGGTGGTTGCCACGTGCCTCCCTGAGGATCCTGGCAGCACAGGCCTTTTGCACTCTGCCAGCTCACAGCCCTGATCAGAAAGGCCACGGCTGCAGAGACCAAACCTGGAGTCAGGAAGGAGAGAGGAAGGGCGGGCAGGGCAGACAACTGAAGGCTGAGCCCACGGGCAATGCAGCGGTCTGTCCCCTGAAACCATTTCCCATCACTCTGGTCAAAGTGCTGTCAAAGCCTGAAGGCTCGACGGAGTCCAGCTCTGCTTCATAAAACTCAGCTCCAAGAAGGGTTTCAGTCCCAGTGAGGCCATAGAAGGCTCAGCCTTTGGCACAAGCCTTTCTCAGAGGCTTCCTCTCCATGACAATCCCTAACTCCTCTAACCTATGCCCACTGTTCTGGAAAGCTTAAGCCACAAGGGTTTTAAGCCCAAGATGGCCCCACAGAGCTCAGGGCCCAGCACTTGTCTGACAGGAATCTCATGGGTCCAGCAGAGAGCTTTGACGCCTTACAGAAAACAGCATCTGTCCCTCAACTTGCAGACGTTGCCCTGGCTCTCTCAGGCCACCAGCAGTCACTGGCTTGGCTTGGATTTCTGTTGTCTGATAGTCCTGAAGAATTTCTCCACTTACCTGTTTGGACCCCCAGACGCTGTGGCCTGGCCTCCATCCTCAGTGTCTGGAATCCTGTTGGCCTTCAACCATCCTCTTTTGCCCAAATGTGCCTGCCTCCTTTCTCAGATCCATATGAAGTCATCTTACTTGGACCTCATATTAGGAGGGTTGTTTTTATTACTTGGCACTTTTAGTACATCCCAAGGCCACTATCTGCTGCCCTAAAAGTTGGATCACATATGCAAGGGGTTTCCCCATGAATTCATCTAAATCTATTCTGGGATTCAGCTTGATTTGTAGGCAAACACCTAAAAGGCTTTTTTCCAATCAGAACACTTTTATTCCACCAGTTGGCAAGCATTTGTTAGCATTTATTGTACTTCTTAACTTTGTAATTAAGAATTAGGGGGAACAAAAGTGTTCTTTGCACCCACAGTTGTATTTTTCTATTATCTGACTCCCCCCTGCTGAACTGCTAACTCCTCAGATAGAGGGGTCCTCTTCCCCTCACTGCTCCTCCGCGTCCTCGCACAGAGTTGATGCTCACCGAATGTCGGCAAACAGAACCCCAGATCCTCCACTTGGAGTATTTATTACCCCACCAGGAAGACCAGACATAACACACATGTGCATGAGAGATCACAAGAAATATTAAATGAAGATGTGATCATAGAAAATAACTTATTTAAAAAACAAGAAAACAAAGTAAAGACAATAACAGAGGAGGATAAGCAGGCAATTTTGAAAGCAAAATGTGCCCAACCTAGAAAAGAATTAGATCACAAGCCTATAACATATTGAGACCAACTGCTTTTTTTTTTTAATGATAAAAACAAGATGCCCTCAGAAGATAAGCAGGTATATGCCACCAAACCCCTCAGTTTCTGGGATGTTGAGACTAGAAATGGCCTCCAAGAATCTTCAGATCCAGTGGTGCTTGACCTTAAGGGAGGTGACACTCCCTGGGGACAGAGCTCACTGCCACAGTATTTGATGATTAGTAAAGAAGATTCCAAGCAGAGGTACAAGTCCCATCGTGGGAGGGCACAGTGGAAGGAACTATAGGATATGACTGGGCAGTTCAGCGAAGGCTTTAATGGAGGTCAGGCCTTAAAGAGTGATGAGAAAGTTGATAGATAAAAAATTTGAGCATAAGCAAAATCCATACAATTTGCCATTTTATTCTGGATTGTCACCAAAGCTTCTCCAGTCTCAGTTTGACATCCAGGACACTCAGTAAGAGAGCATCTTAGGGGTAAAGAATTTCTTCTCCTTAGGCTTTAAGAAAAAGTATATAGGTGGCTTTTAGGAAAAGAAGAGAGAAGAAGTAATGTTAGGAAGATTCACAGAAGTATTTTCAAATTACAGGTTCCTGGAAAAGGTACTCATCCCACTTTAAAAGACTTCACATCAGCTTTAACAGCCTATCAAATAATTCCTCCAGGTAATCTTCTGATAACAAAGAGTGGTTTCTAATACATTTTTTTTTTCATGTGTATTAGCTTAGCAAGAGTATTGCTCAAAAGCAAAATTTCCCTTTAGCTTAGACTTGATTACCTGAACTGCACTTCAGTAATACATCAAAAAGAAATGGAAACAGCATATTTCTAATATGCCACTCTTCAAAATAGAATTGCTTCCTGCTGCCCTGGCCGCAACTCCCTTCCATAACTCCACCCCTACCAAATAAGGAAATAAGTTAATAAAAGTAGGACTCAAAGGCCACATGAGATCATGTTATGTGCCCAGGCTTACAGCCATGGGGTGAAGCATTTAAACTCTGATAGGATCCTCTCTGCCATAAGATTTCTTTCATAGGGAATATAATAATCCTTAAAAAAAACTGCCCTGGGTCCCTGCGTCCACCATGAGCTAGCCTCAGTTTCTCATTAAAAATGCTGAGAGTTTTGACAGTCAGTCCATGAGCAGGGGCAGGTGATACTGTGATGGGCCAAAGTGGGACTCCAGATAGAAATCTCTCAATCTATAGGGACATTTGTACAAGACAGTCTACCATCCTGGCCATGAAGACATGATGTGAAGAATGGCAAAGAATCATGGTCAAAACCTGAACTTGAACAGCCCTCTAGCAAGGGCTGTGTAGGATATGCATCCCAGCTCCTGTGTGACCCTGGACAGGATCCCATAGCATCACTAATTCTTACGGAGTGCTGGGCGCCAGGTGTGAGGTGCCCAGGGATTGTCTCTCCTAACACAAGAATTCCACCAGGAGAATGCTCTGTTCCCATTCTTCAGAAGATGAAAGTGGACCCACCCAGGACAGGTCACTTCCTCAAGGTCACAGAGCTGCCAAAACAGGATTTGAACCCAGATCTGCCTGCCTCTGAATTCTGAGCTCACAGCCACTGTGCCACACCATTAGGACTGTGGCCTTGTAAGTCTACCACATTGCTTCAGTAAAGAATAATATCTAAAATTTCTGCAAAATGGACCTTCACAACTCATCACCACCTAAAAACAGCAGTCAATGTAAAGGAATGAGGACATGTCACAGGATGCTGTCATGTATTACATGAAGCTATGATAGGAGATAAATAAGAAGACTTCTTCAGATTCTCACACAGTTCCAAGCTCTGAGAACTGCAGCTTCCTAGAATGGCCCCAATATGCTAGGAATTTAAGAATTCAAATGCCTGGAAAATAACACATGGTGTAATGTGAGGGATAAACACATTCCCCTAACCTCACCTCTTAAGCAGCTGTGTGACCTGGCCAAGTCCTTATGCCTCAGTTTCCTTGTCTGTAAAAATGGGATGATAATAATCACTGCTTCATGGGGTTCTTGGAGAAAATCAGAAAATGGCCTGAGCACATATGAGGACCTCAGTTAATGCTAGTTATTATTAACAGTGGGCAGAAGACAGCAATGCTTGGCCTGGCTTGGTCACAAACTAGCTGGTAAGCTTCATCTCACCCTGCTGCCCCTGACCACATCTGTGGAGGAGGAAATTTGGACTTAACAACGCCTGAGTTCCCTTTAGCACACAACTTAGAAGAAAACTTCAGCCAAATAGTATGAAGAAATTTATACTATATAAGTGTGTGTGTGTGTATATATATATATATATATATATATACACACACATACATATACACATACATAAATATGTCTGAGTATTTATATAGCATTTTTCTTATCACTCTATCAACATGGTGGTTCCCAACAAGGGACACCACAATTTATGAGCAGAAAAATTAATAATAGAGAAAAAAAAACCTTAAATTTGTCTTTCTACCTAAAACACATCAGTCTCTAACAGGAAAATGTAAGTTTAATCTAACTTATGAACATGGCCTCCCACGTGGACTTAAGATTGGATCCCAATCTATAAATAACATGCTATGTAAACCGTATACACTGATGACCAGAAGTCACGGTGACAGCGTGTGGCCTGAATCTAGTCAACACAGGGTCCCTTATGGTTTTATATTTTCTTATTAGCCACCAACTTTTCAAAATGGGAAGATGTCACATTTTAAAAGTCTGAATTTCCATATTCTCTTTTAAAAAAAACAGAAGATCTGCCAAACTGGACTAACATTTTTTTCCTAGCCAGTCAGGGCAAGCTGAGTAACACTGTCCCTGGGGTTTTGGGGGCACATTTCCAGTTGGTCACATTCCCATCTGACCTTGGCTATTTCACTGGCCCATAGAAAGATTTTATGACACCTGACTTAGTTTCTGTTTGTAATTTCCTCTGAGACTTCAACGCTCCAACTATTCTGCTACACTGATATCTCATCTCCATGCACAGAAATCCCTAAAATGAATCTCATCAAATAAAATGCCACAGAGGCCACAATTAAAAAATACTTTACTTTTTTTTTTTAAGTTACTTCTACCTGTGCTGGAAGCTTTAGAAACTTCCTCTGTTGTTAAAAACTAACTAAGGCTGACACAGAGGTAACCAAGTTAAATTTTGTACTTGGTACTGTGGTAAATGCAGTCCCAGGAAGGGCAAGGGATGTGATTTTTCCTGACAAAACAAACTATTTTCCTTCCAACTAACCTACTTAATATTTCACATTAGGTCTCGGTCTTTCAATAGGTCACAGTAACCTGCCACAGCACATGGAAAGATAAATAATAAAATATGTGCCATGACATGGTTCCACCTTATTAAACAGAGTGCCCCAGGAAGGAAATGGTCCCAAACCATACTATCAAGAAGGAAGCTTAAGTTTAATTTAAGCCAAAATTTCTACTTTGAGCAGGTGTCCTCTAACATCAGGTGGTAAGAAACCACCAGAAACACAAGTCAGCTCACTGGGGTGCTGGGGGTGCACTCTACAGCTAATTCATCCTGGCAGGCCCACGAGGGGCCAGCCCTCTGGGAACTGGGGGCACCCTGGGAAGCTGAGAGGTCTTTTCCTCTGGCCAGGAAGCCATCTGGGCACACCTGCTCCTAACAGCTTCGAGGTTAAAACCTTGTCTGCTGGGCTCTGTGGGTGGAACTCCACAATCTCAATCAAGCATCTGTCCAGGCAAGCCTGGATCTGCCCACTGGTACCTCCCAGCCTCATCTTCGTCTGTGGATGGGGTGGCTTCCACCTGGATGAACACACAGGCCAGGCTGCTTGGTCTCTGTAAAAGGATGTCAGCCCCACCATCTGCTTGTCTGACTTCCAAAGAAAACAGATCTGGCCTTAACCAGTAACAGAGATTACAATTTTCCAGGCTCTGGTCAGAAGGGATAACTTTAAATCATCTGCAGTCCAGCTTCTAGCAAAGCCTCGCTCAGCAAAGGGCATGAAGGGACGGAGACTAAGATCCTGCCTTGTGTCAGACAGTGCTGGGAGATCAAATTCTTGGACCACTTTAGCCTCCTTGCAGAATTGATGTCCTTGTCACTTCCTCCAACTTTCACTGGCTTTCTCAGAAAGAAGAAAATGAAATCTACTTCTGCGTTTTTCATAAAAGCTGTGAATTACATCACTCATTGTCTCTGCAAAAGAAATTCCTTTCAGAGCATTATGCCAGACAAAGCTATGCTCCTGTGGAATCAGTGGGCATTCTCCTCCCTAATAATGAGCTTCTCTTTTCACTGCCAGGAAGTTGAGGACAAATGTTGTGCTCAGTTACAGCCACTATGTGAAGGAGCAGTTAGAGTTCTAGTCTGTTTTATTCCTTCCTTCCTCTCTTTTATTTTTATCTTATTAACCTTATCATATAAAATAATTATCATCAGTTATTCAAATTCTGATGATAAATTGAAAAACTGTGGCATTTCCAATATTCACTCAATACAAATTAAATGGCCATGATGACCAATATGCTGACACTAAGAGAATTATCTTAAAGTGGTTTTTCAGAAGTGAGTTGGTAAATAATATCATCCATGATTTATTTTATGCTTCAGAGTGACATATTCTTGCAACTCCAGTCCAACACACAAATTACCTTTTTTTAAATGTCTTTTCCTCTTTCCCCATTATTTTAGGCCAATCAGCACCTCACTTCTGACCAGTGAAGAACTTCCAATGATTAACCCAGACCCTGACAGTTCCAAGCATTCGTGTCAGCACTCATCCCTGCACAACACAGTTCTGAAAGCTCCTGGCCTCTGGTCAGGCAAAATCACCCCATGCAAAGAGAAATTTTGGAGCTAATATTTCTGCTCCAGCTTCAGGACAGGTCAAGCACAGCACAGGGGAAAATGAACATTAGGCATAACATCAAGAAATGAGAATGATTCAAAGTGGTAAAATTTTAGGAGCCCCGTGAAGGTCTGTTTTGATTTTGGTACAATTTTCCAACATTTGCAGGCTGTGGGAGTAAGGAGAGCAAGAGAATGTGAGGAACTCTTCCAACTTCACCTTCACCAGTTACGCTTCACATGTTAACCTCTAGTCACTTTTATAGACAGTTAGAGATTCCTTTCTTTGGAGGTAATCTGCAAAAGATGCTGGTGGAAAGGCACCCTAGTCATAAGCAGTTTGGGTGGGGCCACAATAAAAAGAAGCTATTTTGCAGAAAGGAAGTGTGAACGCATCTAAAAACCCTTAACAAATCTCCTATAAAAAATTTAATTCAAGGAATTAAATATGTCCTGTTCAGAAGGATGTATATTTGTGAGGTACCTGCAGTAGTCAAATTCACAGAGACCAGAAGCAGAATATTGGCTGCCAGGAGCTGGGGGGAGGGGACTGGGGAGTTGCCGTTTCATGGGGACAGAGTTTCAGTTTTGCAAGATGAAAAGAGTTCTGGAGATGGATGGTGGTGGTGGTTGCCTAACAATGTGATATCCTCTGTGTCACTCAACTGTACAACTGTACAAGTAAAAATCAGTAAGACAGTACATTTAATGTTATGCATATTTTGTCACAATTTACAGAAAAAAAGGGTCTTTTTTTATGCACCTTTGCAATGAAAAAGTGAGAAAGACAGTTCACAGATAAAATGGGGCACAAACTGATAACCTCCAGAATCCAGGAAAACTGTTGCAAACAATCTAATAAATAAAACTGACCAACACTATGGAATAAAACAAAGTTGCTGAACAAAGACCATGACCTGAATAATAGTGGCTAAATCAAACCCCTAATTGGCCAGCACACAAATGATCAATGTCCTGAATCAGCCAAGCATGCCAGGTTTCACTAACAGGCAAACCAAGTAGAAGATCATGCAGCTGTTGTAAAAAAGCGAACCAACACCCTTTGACATCTGTTCTCTTAACCCCAGTACCTGCCCAGGGCCATGCCCCTGGCAGATTCTGCTTTTGCAACTGCCTCCAGCCCCAAGGAGTCTCCTCTTCCTTTAAAACACAACTGAGGAAAGTCTTACAACCCAAAAACTAGCAGCTGAGCTCTTACTATGTGTCTGGCAGTGGTCTGAACATTTTACAGGCATCAACTCATTTTAACTTCACAGAATCCCACTGAGGAAGGTTCTATTATTGTCCCCTTTTACAGACGGGAAAACTGAGCTTTATGAACTAGTCCAAAGTACCAGACTGACTTCATAGTGAGCTCAACCCACCAAGCAAGCCTGACTCACAACCTGTATCACCCCCCGACACAAGCTCCCAAAGAAAAGGAAAACTAATTTGTCAATCTACCTATACACAGCCATTGCCACATTCAATGATTTTTCAATTTGGAGAAAAAAATTAATGAGGAAAGGAACTTTTTAAGCACAGTTTTCACAATCCTTGGATCCTCATAGGTTGCCAGTAAAAAAAGAAAGTATTTGATCATAATGAGTTGATTCTGAAAATACTGCCATTCAGACCTAGAACTTTCAGGGACACTATAAAATCTGCACAGGAAATAGAGAAAGTAGAAGCTGGTAGCTACTGATGTTTAACAATCCCCATCAATTGCTGGAGACAGATCTGTGCTCTGCGGGTCTATGGGTGTCTGTGGCAGCACAACGCTCGGACTCTGAGTTGGAGAGGAATCCTGCACATTCTGTCCTTGCTGGAAGCATGGACCCCATGCTTGAGAAGTCCCTTGAAGAGACAGGGCAGGAGCACTGCACTGGGAGGAGCAGCCCCATAGCCTGGTCACCCCACTGCACATGCCCATGGCATACACCCTGAACTCCCTCCATTCCAGGGCATTATCAGAGCTCAGAACCACCATGCTACAGGGCCACATCCACAAGGTGGAGGCCCAAACAGCCTTTCTCTTGTGCTTTTATTTCTGGCAACGGCTCCAGGCACACTGGAGACCCTCACTTTAGGGCTCCTTCAGCCAAGTTCCTCCTTACAGGCAAGGCATTGATAGGGTCAACACGACACTCCTACTAGAAATTACACCTTCCCTTTCAGCTTAGTAGGATTCCGGAATTCCCTTCCCAAAGACCCTGAGTCACTCCAAGGCCTTTTCCATGGGTCTGTCCTCCTGACATTGTGCCATGCTATCGATGTGCACACCTGTATGCTCAGCAGTGAAGGAAGGGAAATTCCTAGGCTGCTGCCTACAGTAGTGTTGATGGAGTTGGGACTCACAGGCTAGACTATCCACACAGCTTCCAGAGAGAAGGTGGGAGTGATCTGGCTGGGCATCTCTATTAGTGCCCTTCAACAGACCCCATAAATGGTAAGAGCTGGCCTCTGTTTTGTTACCCAGGACCCAGAAAAGTGCCTGGTGAGAGGACATGTTAAAAACATATTTGTTGATTGACCAACTAACCACATGAATGATCAGACAATCAATACAGCAATAGAGTAATAGTCAATGCATGTATAAATAGTCAATTCCTCTCCTCCATTGCAGCTACCCGTGGAAAAAGATGACTTTGTCAATAGAATATCTATTGCCCTTTGAACTACAATGTATAGATATAAAATACAATGCAAAGAGAGGAATGACAGAGTGGATTCTAGGGTAGGTTGGGGTGAATAAAAGGCTCAATAGCGCCCTCAAGGTGCCAGACAGTTAAACTCCAGAGGACACTTTTTATTGGTGAGAGAGCAATTCTCTGAAAGAATAAATCATGAGGAAAGGGAGTTAACCGAGGGTCTCCCAGGCTTAACCATGAGAGCCAATGACAACCAAAATCGAGACTTTTCTTGACAGAGTTAATACATTATATGCTGGCTCCATAATGCCCATTCTTTTTTAAAAATTAACTTTCAAAATACACATGGAGTTGAAACTATTTTCATTTGTATGCATATCGTGCAAACATAAATAACTGGATGTTATTTATCTCAAGGGAGAATTATCTTTTTGGATTATTCAACACAATCTGTTCACCTATATACTTTCCCATTCTATTTTTAAAAGGCTTGCAATCTCATATGTCTATCAGTTGTTTTATGATCAGTTTTGAAAACAACTATCAAAATTTCTAAGATGCGTGATAGCGTTAATTATTATAAATGCAAAGGAAGCCCCATGAAACACGCCCAGGATCAGCCCAGTGCATCTTTTGATTGCCAAGGCACAGAAGTGTATGTGTCAGATGGTACAACAAATGGGACCTGACACCCTATCTTCTTATACTCCTGATGTCTACAGCTCAAGAAAAATGAACAGTCCCTACCATCCATACTACAAGAGAGATAAATCACATCTGAAATCTCACACCACAATTGCTTTTTAAGTGAAGCACCATAAATGCAGTCACAGAGAAAACTGCAGTTGACCCTCAGGGATAGCCATTATTAGCTATTACACAACAGAAAAGGCACCAATTTCTCATGAGACCTGTTTGCTTGCTGGAGATCAGACATCCCTGGGATGATTCCTTTCCCCCAGATTGCCCTCTGTTGTTGAGCGGGCCTGTGTACACCTGTCTTCTGTCCTGTCTCCCATTCCTGTTGGACATGTAATCAGCCTGGCTCATCAAAGCTTTGCCCTTCTTTCTTCTCAGCTATGCTATGTCTCTACAATGAATGGGTTTCTTAGTGTGCATAGGCCAACATGGTGCTATTTAATTCCATGAAGGTTATTTATTTAAACAAACATCTTAACCTGATGACTTTGTAAAAGTCATGTCTAGAAATTTACATATTGATGGCCCAAACAACTAATAAACACTCTTATTTGGAGTTCTAAGTGATAGATTTGTAAAAGAGTGCACGCGCACGTATATCCCTGCATATGTGTGCCATGTGGGGGTCTAGGGCACTGTGCTGGGCACCAGCAAAGAGCAGTAAGGGAGACCCACAAGGGCCCTGCCTTCATATGGTTTATATTCTAGTGGTGTGCACCAACAGGTAGCCAGGCATGCCTTTATGGGGCTCCATGACTGATGCTGGGACACAGGGGCCGTAAGAGCACAAGGTGGAGACACAGAGTCCAGAGTTGGGGAGGCAGAGGAAGTTAGCCAGAGACAGAAGGCAGGGAAACAGTGTTCCAGGCAGAGGACAGACAACGTGACGCCAGGGAGCTCAGTGAGCAGAGAGCTCAGGAGCAGAACTAAAAGCCCAGAGCGGCTATATCATTTCTTTGAAGAAAAGAGAAAGTAAGAAATGAGGTTAGAGGTTTGAATTTGAGGATGGAGGGCCTTTAGACACGTTAAAAGTTGTTAAATATGTAAATGTAATTTAAAACCCCAATATAATGTGGGGGGGAGCTAGATAACCAATTGCTAAAATTCATATGGAAAAATTCTCATGTAAGAATAACTCTGAAAAGTCTGAAAGAAGAGGCTGGGTTCAACTAATACTTCAAGTAAAGGGAAAACATTAATATGAAGCTTTAGGAGATAAAATATGTTGTGCTAGCATGTAAATAGACAGACTAATTAACAGGATAGGATTGATCTCACATAAGTCCAAATACAAAGGCGATCTTCATATATAACCAGATTGCGTTTATATTAGTGAGGGAAAGACAGAATGAAACAATCAATGGTGTCAAGAGACCTGACTGACTGATTAGCTACATTGAAAAAAAAAAATGGAACATTTTTCTTTGCTTCCTCACTCCTTATATTTTAAAAATCCAGATGGAGAAAAGTATTAATATAGAAGCAAGAAATAGTAAAAGATGTAGAAGAAAAAATAGGAAACTTATTTTATACTCTTAAAGACGGGAAGCTTCTTCTTAACCACATTTACGACATAGAAGCCATAAAGGAAATAATAAATTTTACCACAAAAAAATTAATTTTGTTACCAAAAAAAGAAAAACCATAATCAACATCAGAAGCCAAGCACAGCATTAAGAAAATATAAAATTTCTTTTTACTGAACAGATTTTATGCATCAAGTTTTTGAAAAGATCTCTAACCTAATAGAAAAAGAAAATAGCTGAGATAATGACAACAAAGTTCACTGAAAAAGAAATACAAATGCCTTACATACATATAAAGACCTGCAACTTGGATCATCATTATAGAATTATAAAACAAAACAATGGTAAATGTTATTTCCCAGGAATGTGACTGACAAAGGTCAAAAGGTCTGACAACAAATAGTGCTGGCTTCGCTGTTGAAAAAACAGGCACTTCCAGTGTTGGTGGGAGAATAAATTGACATGAAATCTTTGCAAGACAACTTGGCAATATCTACCAAAATTACAAAAATCACAAATGTCTTGCAAATGTCCCTGCAATTCAAAATTCTAGGAACTTTTTCTATAGATAAAATCATGCAGGTATGCAAGAACTTGAACACAATGTTGCTCAAAAAGAGGGCTGGTTAAAGTATAGTCCATTCATTCAACGGATTGCGGGGTGGCTGTGAAAAATGAGGATGTATACATATGCTGAAATAGAAACACTTTTAGGATCAGTGTTACATAAAAGAACACCAAGAGGTAGAAGGAAGGGTATAGCATGTCCTCATCTGTGTGCAAATAAAAAAGCCATATACATGCGCTCATGTATGTGAGCAGACTATTTCTGGAAGCAGAGGAGGGCTGAAGGATTGGAGGTTTGGAGTCCGTGAGGCAGGGAGAGTTTTCATGATACACTCCTTTGTACTGTTTGCATTTCTTATCACATTCAAACATTACTTTAAAAAAAAGAAGCTAATCACTAATGAAATTCCATATAGTAAAAGTAATGAGTTTCAGAGAAAAGATGTGCAAAATCACTTTAAAGAATCTGAAAGGCTCTCAGGCTTGAGCAAGACTTGGCTAAAGGTATTAACCTTCCCAAAGAAAGAATGTGTCAATCAGGATTGGTGCTGGGCAGTGGATGAAGGAGAGGAAAAGGAGTGTCCATCCAGGGGACACAATCTGGGCCAAAGTACTTCAAGTTCTGCATTCCCTTTGTGAAGGCGCTCTCATTATGGAGATGGATCCCTCAGGCAAGCCTAGCTTAATGCCATTTAACATTTTAAATGCAGAATTAAGTAGCCCTTGCTCTAATTCCAAGCTCACCAAGCAAGCTTCCAGTTACCATTTGTTCTCCTTTATGGATCTGCTGGTGTAGAAAAGCAGCTACAACGTTCATCTGTGTAGTTGGTCCATGAGATAGTTTATGCCTTATTAAAGACCGATATAATGACAATTTGATTTTTTTAATAAATTAAAAAATAATTTTTAAACAACTTTGAACTTAAGAGACATGGGGAGCCCCGGAGCAATTAGATGCAGTGACAGGCTGAGATCAGCATTTTAGAAAGCCCACTTCAGCACAGCATGGCTGAGGGTAGAGAGGAAACAGACCAAGTTGAGGATGTCAGGTAGGTGGTGTAGCATTTTAGGAAAAATGATAATGGGATGGATTTTTGTTTATGTAAGTTTTTGCTTGATGTTCATTTCGCCTCCCAGACTGCAAGCTTGGTAAGAAGAGACCAGGTCAGTCTTGCTCACTACCATACCCCAGCCATGACACAGAGTAGACCCCAGTGACTATTGTTGAAAGAAACAGTAATTGAATGAATGAATGTGGGCAGCAGAGATAGAAACAACCGGACAAATTTAAGAAATTGAGGAATATAGGAAAATGAATTGGCAAAACATGACAGTTGAATGAATATAGGGATTAGAGAGAGGGAGGAGCCCAGGTCTCTGACATGTATTCCTGTATGGATAGTGGTACCATCCATTAAGATAGGGAATGCTGGAGACGTGCTTGGGGCAGTGATGTTGAGTTTAATTTGGAAATGTTGAGAGTGACACACTAGGACATATCTAAGATGGATGTTAGGTAGACAGTCGGGCCTCTAAGCCCAGAGGTCATCTCTGACAGCTGACGGGGACATAGACCAGGACAGTGTTAGCATGCAGAAGGCAACAGAATCATAGCTGCTGGTGACACCGCCCAGGAAGAGAAGCAGCCCCCAGACAGAAGCTTAAGGGACATCAACTTTTAGGGGAGACAGAGAAAAGGGAGCCCACAAGTAGCAGCTGGAGGGAAGGGAGAAAACAGGGAAGTGCAGTGACCTTGGGGCCAAAGGAAAAGAATACTTCAATGAGGGAGTGAGGAATGAGGCAAAAAGAAGCGACAGAAGGGTAGAGAAACATGTGGATCACTTGACACCAATTCTGAAGTACATAAGGTAGTGGGGAGGAGCAGGGGTGAATTCCAGAACAGAAAGGGAAACTTGCGCCCATGGCTGACTGATTAAAAGCCACAGAGCCTCCCTGGATTAGCATCCATCCAAGTCCTCATCTCCAGTTTCAAGATACGGAAACTAAGGCTGGTGAGATTCACTGGTTCGCCCAGGACCCCACATTCTGACACTGTAACAGGCAAATATAATTCCCACATCCTGCCCTTCCCCCGCCATGTAGGGCCCCTTTCCACTACGCCAGGTTCCTGTATGTCCCACCTCCAAGGCTGTGTAGCCTCATCAGGCCCGGGTCAGTGGGAACAGCGTTGGTCCCTATGTGTGTGTGTGCGCGTGCGTGTGCGTGCATGCGTACGTGCACTGGGGACAGTGGGGAGGGATAAGAAACACCACCAGAAACAGGAAGGAGACAGGAGTCCCAAAGAGAAAAGGCCAACCCGGGAGCAAGGAAACGAGGCCAGGAGCAAACTCTCCCAGAATATTCTGAGGCTGGGGAGGCAGCAGCAGGGCTCTCTGGTTGTGGGGTCCGTCTGGTTGGGCTTTTTGGACACAAGCACCTGTTTTATCACATCTTGCCAGAGGCCATCATGTCAAGCACTCCGGCCCAGCACTGCCCAGCCCTGCACATTCATTGCACAGATGAGGAGGCCAAGGCCAAGGAATGGAAGCAAGTTGCCCCACAGAGAGAAGGGTCAGAGGCTTCGGGCACAGGCCCCTCCGCCACCCCATAGCAGGGGCCTCTGGGGCACATGAAATAGACAACTTTTGAGACAGTAATTAGAGTTTAGAAGAGCCTATCTTTTTAGATTGCTCTATAGTCAGAGGTGAAAAGCCAAATTTCTAGTTATCTCTTGGTTTAAAATTCTATGACAGAATTGTTCAAAAATTCCTGAGAATATAATATTATTGTTTACATTGAAAACTGATCAAAGAAGAAGATACAATGGGTCTCTGAGTAACCAGGATGGCTAGTGGGGTCAAAGCACTAACCTTCCCGTCACTCACTGAGACCTCCCGGCAGGGCCTCATGGACAGAACCCAGAATGATTAAAGCGAAACTGAAAGTCTGGGTGAGGATGCAGTGCACACATGGGACTGTGGTTGGTACCATACTGCATTTTTGAAACTCGCTAAGAGAGTAGACCACCTGGGTTCTCATCACAGGAGAGACGGGTGTAACTCCATGCCGTGATAGATGCTTACTGACTTACAGTGGTGATCATTCTGCAGTATATACAAATAACGAATCGTTCTGTTGTACACCCAAAACTAATATGATTTATATGTCAATTATATCTCAATAAAACAAAAGTCTGGGGGGGTTAAAAAAATGAGTCCTAAATTATTAGGAAAATTTTATAGTAGAAGATAAGGAAGTCTGAAATTAAGGTCCTCAATTAAAGACCACACCTAGTGGAGTTTTGTGCATGTATTTTATATATTCATAGACACAGTGTACACACAGACATAGAGTTCTGGTATATGTCCAGAGAATTGTTGGGATATGAAGATTACAGCAAAGGGCGGGATACTAAATAGCAATAGGTCCTTATTTGCAATAAAAAGGGGGACTCTCAATGGCGTGTGATCATTAACATTTTAATTCCATTGTACAAGATGTCATATTCCATCATCTATCTTCTAATAGAGTAACCTTGCAGAGGAGGACATGATGACAGAGGGGGAAAGAAGTGAGGTGATCCCCCATCCACCTCCTTTCCACTTCCATGCTGTTTACCTTGCGAGCATTTATCTGAATGTCTACACTTCTAAAATTGCCTATCAAGGCCAAATTTGGGCAAGTGGGCCTGAGGAGATAAAGCCCTGAGGCAGACATTCAGTGCAGCTCTACCCTGAATTACACTCCACTCAACCAGAGAGCCCCGGCCAGCCAATCAACCTGACAGTCCCTCTGAGGCTGTCAGACCTTCCCACCGACTTCAGAGTGAGGTTTTAAACCTAAACAAGCAGATGTCTGTAGGTGGCTCCCAGGTCCCTGGGGAGAAGCCCCGAGTGAGACCAGAGGTATGTCTCAGAGCAGGCCACAGAATGGTAGCAGAATGAATGTTGGATGTGAGTCCACAATCCTTGAGCTTGCTCACTGAGTTCAGCCATCAGTCCTGGGGCAGTGAGAAGTCAGGGGGGGACAAAGAAGGCAGGAAAGAATAAGTACTCTCCGGCCACAGGTCTTTCAGACTTTGTACCGAGGGCTGGGGGTTCCCCCACTGACTGCACCACAGACTCCAGGGGCCGCACCCTTCGTCCTGCTCTTCTGCCCTGCCTCCCTCCAAATCCAGCCCCCTGACTGCAGCCTGACTTTCGGGTATGAATTGTTTAGAGAAGAGGAAGACTTGGAATTAAAACAAAACAAAACAACAAACAGTAAACTAAACAAAAAAACGGGTTTTTCTTCCTATGTGAGACTAAGGTCATTGCTTGGCTTCAGCAGCTCATGCTCTTTCTAATTGCTTTGTCTCTAACAGAGATGGGCCAGGTTTGCATGGACTTAGCCAGACTAAGCTTGTCTTCGCACCTCTGAGGCTTCTCAAATGGTAGGCTGGAGTCAGGCTCAGTCCAAGGACACAGAACAGGGCGGTGGTGCCCTAATGTAACCGCCATGGCACTTCCTTTAGAAGCTGGAAGAAAGAGCTCCAGGTCCCTGTGATGTCTTTTTTGTTGTTGTTTTTCAGATCCTTTCCTTTTATTGAAGTACAGTAGACATAATAGAATATTGGTTTCAGGTGTAGTGATTCAACGATTACATACATTACAAAATGCTCAGCACAGTAAGTATAGCCACCATCGGTCACCACCACCCTCAGTTACTACAATGTTTCTTACTCTATTCTCTAAGCTGTACACTTTAACTCCCATGTTGTCTGCCATGAGTCATGGCCTTGGGCACCTCTCTTCCCTGCCTCTGGTTTATGCAGGAGGTTTGGAGCAGAGTAAAATAAAAGGCTCCTTCTCTGGTCCTGATTCTAAGTAATCCTCCACCTTGGATTCATCAGCCCAGCACTAACATACCATCTATCTTACATCAGCAGCTCACATTTACAAAAACAGGGTTTGGGGAATTCAGGGGAAACATTGAAAACATGCCCATATGACATTATACCACCAAAGGCCCTCGGATTCTCACACTGTCAGGCTCTGTGCACTCCACACCACCTTTTCCGTCAGAGCTGATGCATAAGCCCCATTAGCTCCAAAACTGAAGCTTCAAGGGAACTTCAGAGCTGGGAGAACTTTGTCTGAGCACTGAATCCAAAGCCCTTGGTTTACATCTGGCCATCTGACCAGCTCTGGCCCAGAGACAGTAAGGGGGCTGCTTCAAGGCCACTTTTCTATAAGATATGGATCTTTTGAAACACATCAACTTAGTAGCTCTGCACATTACTGTTCTTCTCAGGTTTGTAATATTCCTGAGCATTCCCTCCTTCATCTCCCAGATCAATATTTATGATTTCTCAGTCCTTTGGACAACCCAGGGAGCAAAGCTAAGTGGTGAGAAGCCACCCTGATTATGTAGGACCTTTGCCTTCTTTAATGGAGATCGATCAGTGATCAAATGTAGAGCTGAAATTATCAGGCCCCTGCAGGACTCAGATCTTTGCCACCTGAGTGGGAGGGAACAGGGATGTCTTTAAACTAGCGAGACCAAGTCAATTATGAAAATGACCGATCAACTATTCATAATCCAAGGTTCACTTTTTTCCTCTCTCTCTCTCTTTCTCACACACCTCCAACAAGGAAAAAAATTTTCCCTGTCTAAATAATCTCTCCCAAAAAATATCCAATTGATTTTATAAACGTGTATAACATTTATAACATTTTTGTTTATAACATCAGTAGGAACCAATAATCTGTCATTGCTCCAAAGGGCAGAAGATTCAATGCCACCTTCCACCCTATAGTTTTTGAGGCTACAGGAAGCTCCCTAAGGAGTGGTAAAGTGGTCTGATGGACAATGTCAGGGTATGGTATTCTAGAATGGTTTGATAGTGTTTCTTTCCCTATCAGGCAAGATAAGCAATGAGTTAAAACTAGACGCACTTACTTTGTCCTAAAGGCAAAAAAAAAAAAAGAAAAAGAAAGCAATAAAGGGAAAAGAAAAAAAAAAAAAGAAAGAAATTACCCTTCCCAAGCTAAACAAAAACTCTAGGCCTTATACTCCTGCAACCTAGATATAGTCAAAGAGATCATACAGAATGTTGCTACAGAGAAAAAGACCTCAACTCTGAGCTGTTAGGCCAACTTTTCAGCTGAGAAAATGTCTTTACAAGGGAATATTAAAACAGACACAGAGGTTTATGGGATAGAAACAGTGAAAGATTTTAAACAGAACTAAACTCAGCTCTGGGGAGCTATGACCACATTATCTCAACTTCCCATTACTTGCTTGTAATAACATATAATCCAGGCTCTTCTCTTAACGCTAGTAGTCTGAATTCCCATAAGGAAATATCGCTTTTCGGAGAAAAAAAAAATCAAACACATCTTCCTGTATAGTCAATGAGAGGTGAAGCAGAGGGGGAGGTGGAGGAAAAATAGGGTCAAAAGGGTCACAGACTTTTCAATTGTTTTACCCAATGTAATAAATACCTCCTAATGCAGAAACTGAAGATATGAAACTAAGAAGACTTTAGATGGCTGCCCTGAGCTGAATTCTGTACATATCTTCACTATGAAGATAGCATGTTTTCAACTCTAGCTTGCAGGATGTGCTAAATAATGAATGATGTAAATTAGACCACCTTATTTATTAAAAAGTCCAGTGTCTTATGTAACAACACTCAAAACTTAATTCTGTGATTCTTAAATGCATGGAAGGCACGATCCAAAGTTCTAGAACCCCCAGTGCAGGGGCTGAGAAGTATATATCAGTGCAATAAAATCTGATGCCTTTCACTCAATCCTTCTGAATAACAGGACTTCATTTTTCTAAGTACAATTAATTGCAGTGAAAAGCTTACTAAGAAGAGAGGCCAAAATCAAAGTATTAATGACATAATATTACAGCCACTTTACCAAGCCAACAATAATCTACATATATGACACTGGCAGCAGAAGCTGCAAATTCTATTCATGTTGTACTAAGAGGAAAAATATTAGACTTATCTCCAAATATTACCCCTACATCAGAGAACATCACCCAAGAAATTCAAAATATAGGTCATTATGGATCTTCACAAAACAGGCCATATAAAAATGCATGCCTTTCCACACCAGTGAATAGACTTAACACTTCTCAACAATAGGCTTAAAAATAGTTAAGATGGTAAATTTTATGTTATGTGATTTTGACCACAAAAAAAGCATGACCTATTTTAACCATGCCTTTTACCACTAGGGTGAGACAGAACTTGGGCTTTGCAATGCATTCTGGCACTTGAGACAATGGAGACATTTAAATGGCTGTTTGCATAATTCCAACAACCCTGGCCTTACTCTTGAATTCCATTTATATGTGACAATAGTATTACTTTTAAATTTAAATTAGCACTGGTATAACCATCTCCAAATAACAAGCTGGCACTTACCAGCAGTGTGATGTTGGGCAGGTGTGATGTATATCTACAGACAGATAGGTCTACCTAGAGCACACTAGTAGGTAGAGTAGGAGACAGGTACTGTGACAGGAAGATTTTTTTAATAAAACAGGCACAAACAATGACTCAGAAAACAAAACATCAGCTTGGCTTGCAATATGCATGTAGAAGCAAAACATAACATCCTATCTCTTAATTAATCTGTACATATATCTTAAAAATGTTCTACCATGGGCTCTCTCTGAACCCTCAAAGGCACAGTGATTGTAACTTTCCCCTCAATATAAAGACATCAACAGATAAGCCATTGTTAAATGATACAGTAAACTGTTGCTTCAGCAAGTTCTAATTATAGTTTATTTACTTACATCATTCCCATTAAAAAAAAAAACAGAAACATGCGATTTTAGCTGAACCCCATTAAACCAGAACTTTAACATAGGTTATTTTAGGAATACCATTGGGTCTAATAACAAAGTTAAAAAAAAAAAACATGTAATTTGGTTCCAACTGTAGATGGTATTCACTGGCCAAGAATCTAAAAGCTGTTCAAGCAAATATTAATATGTAAGAAAAAGACCACAGATGGTGCCATACACGGATGAGAGTGAAACAGGCTCAGCTACTGATGTCATTTTGATACCGAAACAGCAGAATTCAAAATAATTACACGAAGTGCTTTCCAAACAAGAATTTTGATACATTTTGTAGATAAAGTCACTGTGGCCCCCACTAGCTGAGCTCAAACAAGGCTGAGGGACAGAGCAGAGAAACCTATTCTTTCCCAAAGCTCACCTGTACTAGCCTGACAAGCATTATTACCTGAATCCTTCACCCTGAACCCTGAACCTACACTCCTCTCTCTCTCTTGCTCAATGGATTCTCAAATCAAAAGAAAAAAAAAAAGAGTAGAAATTAGGAGGGTCATTATATTGAATGAATAACCATTAATAAATGCTTTGGTAAAGATTTTTTTTTTAAATCAGCTTTCAGAAGCCTGAAAATAGGAAGCTGCCATCAGATATAAAAAAACATAACAACAGCAATTTTGAGAACTGGTATAAGAAAGCTCTGCTCAGATCTACTGATTTCATATACATCACACAGCTTAGACCGCTGGGTTTAAAATAATATTTCTTAAACTTGAGAGAGTCTTGCTTTCTTTATCTCTGATTATGGCCTTCAAAATAGTAACGTGAAAAAAAAATGTTAAAATGAAATGATGGGCCCTACCTCATTTCCTCCTTGCTTATAGATCTATCACCTAACACAGAATTTAAAAACCACATGTGACTGTATACAGACACTCCCCATGGTCTCCAAATGGTCTGAAAGGCTCTGAATTCCATATGGCTTCTTCCATCTGACTGCTGAGTACCCCATCTCATGAAAAAGACACAGAGTCTGAGGAAAGGCCACAGACACTTTGACCAGCCTGGAAAGTCTGGACTAACCCCCACCCCCAGGGCCAGCACAGGTGGGACTTTACCCACCTTTCCTCTCCAGCCCTTCCTGCTGCCAACCTTGCCAAAAGGCTGAGACCCAAGCATCCTGGATCCAGCCTGACAGTTGGCTGCTTGCTCCCGGCACAGCTCAGCTCTGCTAGGCCTGCACGTTTCCCCTCTGTTCTGTTATCATTTCCTTTTCTGTCTAAACCTTACAAAACCAGCATCACCAGAACAAACATCAGGACTAAAAAAGGCCTCTTACTTACATTCAAAAACAGGTTAGATCGCTCAACTACGTTGGCAGAAGCAGAGTGTGCGTTTTCTGTGAAGGAAAACATGCATGCGCATTCGCCAACCGGAAGGCCACAGCCCAAGCCCTACTTTGAAAGCTGCCTACCTTAGTATCAAGCTCTGTAAGAACAACCGGGGGAAACTTTGCCTTACAAACCTTTGCACAGATGAACAAAATCGCATGTTTATGCAATGGCAAAGTCCCTAGGAGACCAACAAAACCCCTCTAGTAGAGGTGGCAGGGAAATGCAGGGATGGTGAATTCCTACTTAGTAACGTATTTGTCACAAGGCATCAGAAGAGGACAGAAATACACAATTCTGCATCTCCATCAGACCAGGACAAGCGCAAACACTTGCAGGGACATAGGAGTCCCATGTGAAAGGCAGCATTCATCAGAGCACTCACTACACACCATTTTATCATCCAACCTAGCCCTGGGAAATTAGTCAATGGACAATTACGATTTATGACCCAAATGGTCTCAAAATGATATCTCTGGGAAGTCAAGTCCAAATTAAATCAGACCAAGCTTTTAGGCTTCCCACGATCACATTTTCTCTTTTGAGCAAGTGCATTTCTACACTCAGAACTTCTCCTCTTACAGATCATTTTCAAGGCCATCGCTGAATACAATCTCCTAAGCAAACTCTATCAAATGAAAAGGGAAATTGGTGAACTCCAAGTCTCAGAGAAAGACGTTAAGGGGAAGGCTCTAACCTCCTCCAACAGATTTCCAAAAGTTAATTATCTTACCTTCTTTCTAGTAAATATTACTGGAACTTCTAGCACAACATACAGGTAGCACTTATGAAGCCAAAATGCCCGGAACTGAGTTACTGTGTAAGGAAAACCTAAAGCACACCCAGCAGGGCTTTGAAATATAAAATGAGTATGAAATCCCTTCCCACGAGAAATAGATATATTTACATTAGTGACATATATATTTAAGTCTAGAAACTATCACACTTATTCCCTCATTAGCAACCCTCCAGCCAGTGAAACAGACAGGTAACCCAGGTAAGTGACAGATGGCCCAGCCCAGCATCTCTCATCTCTGACTTCTGCTCACACTTGAGACAACATTCATGCCCAGGACAGACCGCCTGGCCAGCCCTGGCCCTAGGGCCTGGGAGAGAGGAGGAGGAGGAGGAAGAGCACCAGGAACTCACATTTCGGTGATGTTCTCAGGGTCTGCACTGTTAGGCTCCAATCTCGGAAATGCCACGATGCCGGGAAAAGGATCGCTACACCAGATCCGAGAGGCGCTGCATTTGCAGGACGTGGGACAGGCGAGAGCAGCCCTCCAGAAGCCTACAACCAACCAGCAGAAACCCCAGAGCAGGGCCATGGCGGGTCCATGCCACCTCGTCCAGGACGACATCCCTAGCCGCCAGTGCCAGCCGGAGTCAGGCTGAGTACGTTCACTGCGCTGCCCCGGCTGGCCTCCCTGGTCCGTGCTGGGCGTCCTTTGCTGCGCTCGCCGCTCGCCCTACTCGGTGCTTGTCGAGGGCGCGCAGCGCCAAGCGTGTCCCGGGCTGAGCGTGGCCTGGCGGGCGGCCGTTCACAGTGGCCGGGGCATCTCCCGCCGCCTCACAGGGGGCGCTACCGCCACTCGGAGCTCCGCCGCGGCCGCCGCTGCATGGCCCGGAGCTCCGGGAACCGGCCGGCGGCGCTGCCGGGACTCTCTCGGACGCAGACTCCCTGCCACACGCGCGCTGGGATCCGGGACGTACCTCGAGGCTGGGGACAAACAGACACACTGAACGCCCGACTCCACACACCACGAATTGGGGACTCTCCCTCCGCACTCGCGTCACCCCCACCCCGACCCCAGCCGGGAGACTGTGGATGGATGAGTATCCTAGCTCCGGCCCCAGAAATAAACTTGCCCCTCGATGGCACTGACGCTGCCGGGGCCACCACGGTCTCCACCCTCTCTCCAAGCCCGAGGTTGAGGGAGGGGAGATAAGGCAAGGATTCCAGAGGCAAGAATCCATGGCACAGGCCAGGCGAAGGACCCTTTAAAGGGGGACGCTGGGACTGCTGGCGGCGATGGCTCCGCGACGGGGCCCCCAATGATGCTGCAAATTCCGCCACGGCCGCTGGGCGCAGGGGGCGCGCGGGCAGGTGGCGCGTTGCGTCCCACCTGGGGAGCCGCCACGACCGCCCCAGGAGGACAGTGAGGGCCGAGACGACGGAGGGCACTGTTCGCGCTGCTCACCCGGCTCCGGCGCCTCCCGCCCGCCGGCGGCGCCTGGTCCAGGCTCCTCCTGCCGCTGGGCACTGAGCGCCGAGAGCACGAGCGGAGGAGCGAGCGAGGCTCCTGCTCCAGCCCAATTCCGGGAGCCGCCGCCGCCGCCGCCGCCGCCTCTGCTACTGCTGGCGAAGTGACGTGAAGGCTGACGCAGAGCAGGGGCAGAAACTCCAGAAAATTAGTCTGAAATCCAAAAACACACACGCTCATACACACACAAACCCATAACACCCTCCAGACAAAAGCGACGCGGAGGGGAGGGGAATCTGGGGGCGAGCGGGGAGGAGGGAGGCATCGGTGCCACTGGCCAGAAGCAGACAGCAGCAGCATGTGGGAGTCCATACACGGTCACACACGCACACATCCTGGCCTCGTAGACGCGTGCCTGTGTGTGTGTGTGTGTGTGTGTGTGTGTGTGTGCTCGCGCGCGCGCGCGTGTGCGTGCATTTAGATCTAGGTACCTCTGAGATGGACCGTTCCGCCGCTCGACGCCTCCCAGTCCCTAGTTCACACAGCGGTCTCTTCTACAATCGCAGCAGAGGCCGTCTGCTCTTTTGAAATGGAAACAGGGCTCGGTTCAGCTCTGAAAAATGCGCTGATTCTTATTATAGGAATCCTCCCTCCCTTCTCCCTCCCCGCTGCGTTCTCCTTTCCCATCCTGCCTAAAAGGGAGGACGAGCTATCCTAAAAATAAATAAATATTGTAAACACCAAAACGTGCTAGGCATTGGTAACTAAGGATAACCGCCCCCATTCCGGGCCATCTATTTGGGGATCCGTGGTTTTGGAGGGTCTTCCTGTTGGTACTGGTGCTTTTGAAAAGGGAGGGCAGTCTCCAAACGTAACTCTAGCTCTCTAAGTGGGTCTTTTTCCTGCCTTTTTCTGGCATCACACGCCTGGGAAACAGAGACATGTGAGGGGAAGGGAGCGCGCCTGACGCGTGTTGGGTTCCCGAAATGCGCGGCAGCAGCCGTGGCCTGTCCGATGTGTGGCGCCGCGTCATTTTCTCTCATTCTTCAATCTGGCAGGATGCAGCCATTCCCAGATCGTAGCTTGGCTCCCCGCGATGCCCACCCCCACGCGGGGCACCCCGAGCCCTTGCTCCCCTGTCGTACCTTGCGCGTTTTCTTGTGTGCGCGGGTGTGCGCGAACGCGTGCCCTGCGCCCGAGCTGCCCCGAGCACGACATGCATCCAGCTATCGAGAAGCCCGGCGCGGGCAGTTTCTCCGGGTCTCACTAGGGACAAACGGGGCGATCCGGGAGCACCCGGTGACAAACCTTAACTGATCTGATAGCGCAGTTAAATGATGGCTGCGGGGCATTCGCAAGCCTTGTCTGAGCATCCGTCTTCCCATCTGAGGCTTGGAGACTCCGTTTTTCCGCAGTCATTTAAAAGGGAACTGGGAAAATGCACCGCAGTGCCTGACACTTCCGAGGGCTCTGGTGCCCCCGCGCGGGGAGAGTGCGCTCCGCAAGCTCGCAAGCTGGAGAGCATGAACCCGCGGCCGCCACGGCGACGGGGACTACGCCGGGGCCGCGCTCCGGCGCCAGATGCGCAACCACCTGAGTCCAACTCGTGCGCGCCCCTATCCCGCCTCGCCGCCCAGCTCCAGCTGTGGGAAAAAGGCAGGCAGCGCTCTGCGCGAGAAAGGGTGGAGGGATGGGGTCGCGAGTCCCAAACACAAGAAGGGTCAGGGATCTGCCCGCAGAGATTGGGAGTGGGAAGGATCGAGAAACCTGAACGTCAAGGTGAATGCTTGGATCTTGGCGAAGCCCTAAATATTACAAGGGAAGCGAAAGTATCTGGAGGGGCTTTTGTACAGACCCCAGGAGCTGAGTGAAACCGCGGGAAACCTCTCACAGCATCCAAAATTCTAGCGGCAGGGCGGGAAGACAAGGCCAGCCGCACCACTATCCCTCGGCTGGAACGTGCACCGGGTGACGAACGAAAGGCCAAGCTAAAGTCATTTCCCTGCTCTACCCCATCCCCTGCTGGGAGAGAACATACCAAGGGAAGGAAACCAAGGGAAAGAATGTCTTGGTCCAGGTCACACAGAAGCACCTGCCGCCTGTCTTGCCAGTGTCCTGAACGGAGATGCCCCTGCGGAACACCTAGAGGAGAAGTGTGTGCATAAGTACCCACATCTTTCGCACTCCACCCTCACCCCATATTGCTCAGAAATGACCCATTATTGCCCTAGTGGCTGCCAAGTGTCAATGCAGCTAAAGGACCTATGGTTTTAGAGAGGTTTGCAGACCAGGATATTCTAATTACGTAGGAATAGTTTTAGAATTTGTATTATAATAGAATTTGTATATAACATACTGATATAATGTTTAGATTACAATACAGGCCACTTAATATCTCCCATTTAAAATTAGAAGTGGCAGCCCAACTTCTGATCGCCCTTAGCCTACTGTTTTTTCCACAGTACTTTCTGTTTTTAGCACATCACTTACTTATTTGTTATATTTATTGCTTACTGTATTTCTCCCAGTCGAATGTAAATTCCATGAAGGCAGGGATCTTTATTTTGTTCAGATATATCTCAAGGACATAGTAGGTACTAAAATATATGTGCATGTTTAATGAATAAATAAAATGAAGTTGGGATTGTTTAAATAGACCCTCTACATTCTGGTTTTCTTAACCTCTAACCCTGCAAGTCCTTCTGAACAATTTCCCCTAGACAGCCTCCCTCCCATTGCTAAACCTTTCTTGTGCTGGAGTTTTCATAGCACTTCTAAAAGCCTTACTGCCTCCTCTGATATGCAGGTATGTTCTAGCCCTGGGCCAGGGAGAGCCTCCTTGTCATTCATGCTGTTAACTCATCATGCACAGTACTTGGGACACACTAGGCAATCAACAACCACTTCTTAACTGATAGAATTATGGATCTATCTCAATTTTAAGACCTACAAGATATTTCACAGACATTATGTCAAGGATTCTCAGACCACAGCTTTGTAGAGATGATGAATATTTTTCAGATAGCAAAATGAAATGGAGATAATTTTCCCCAGGTCATATGAAATCTTCAAGGCAGAGATGGAGACTACCTATTGCAAATTCCTGCCTGCACTGGAATATGATCTACCTAGAACTGTGATTCTCAAACTATTTTGACCATGACCCTGAGTAAGAAATGCCTTTTATATCACAATCCAGTGCACACATACATATAAGCATATAACTTTAAAAATATTTCACAAAACTTATTTACTCTTAAAACATGGAATACACTAATACTTTATTTTCTATTTTATACCATTTCATTTTTTAATGCTTATAATAACCCAATACATTGATTTTAACATCCAATACTAGAAAACAAAAATACTGCCAACTTATGCTTCTAAGATGGAATAAGAGGGAACAGATGTAATCTCTACCCAAATCATCCACACATTGAACCAAATATAGGAAACAACAATTTTCAGGACAGTGCACATAAATAATGAAGACTGTGGCTCAGGGGGAGAGAACTCAGGGAGAGTCCTAGCTCCCTGAGTTGAAGAGCTGTAGCTTCGTGTCCAGGGAAATCAAGGAAGGCAGAGTTCACAAGGACAGAGTTTCAGGGAAGGTGGTATTGTACAGAGAGGGAGCTCCAGAGTTCTGCAGGGAGTCCCTCCCAAGTATGCATCAGTGTACTGATTAGTGCATAGAGGGGATGAAGCTATCTAAAGCAGAGAAAGAAGCCCGGAAATGATTAAAGGGAACAGGGTCAAAGAAACTTTCAAAAAGGAAAACTGAAAACTACATATCAGAATTTGTGTCTATATATCAATTACATCTCAATAATCTGGAGAAAAAAAACTGTAAAAAAATTTTCTTAAGGGAATGAAAAGAAAAGCCACAAAATGGAAAACATATTTGCCAATCATATATCTAATAAAAGGTTTTCCCAGAGCTTATTAGAAAGAACTCTCTAAACTCAATAATAATAATAAGCAAGTTTAAAAGTATGCAAATGATTTGAACATGTAGCTTATAAAAGAAGGTGTACAGATGATAAATAAACACATGAAAAGATACCCAACAGCATGACTCAGTGGGAAAATGCAAATGAAAACTACAATGAGATATCTACACACGAAATGAAATGGCTAAAATTAAAAAAACTTCCTATACAAAGTGTAGTCAAGAATGTGGAGGAATTGAAACTCTCATACACTGCTGGTAGGAATGTAAAATGGCTCAACCACTTTGGAAAAGTAGAACAATTTTCTAGAAAGCAAAGCATATACCTACCATGTGATCAAGCCATTCCACTTCTATGTATAAGTGAAATAAAATCACATGCCCATACAAAGACTAGTATGCATGTGTTCATAGCAGCCTTATTTGAGTAGGCAACAAAATGGAAACACTGCAAATACTGATCAACAGGTGAATGAGTAAACAAATTGGCATTCTAATACAATGAAATGCTACTCAGCAATGAAAAGCAATAACTATTGATACCTGCAACCACATGGATGAATCTCAAAATAACTGAGTGAAAGAAGCCAGACAAAAAAGAGTATGTACTGTATGATACCATTTTTAACAACCTATAGACAATGTAAACTATTGTGACGGCAAGCACATCGGTGATTGCTGGGGGGATGTGAGGAGTGGGCAGGGAGGGGTTGGAAGGAGCCATGACACAGGGGCACAGGGAAGTTTGAGGATGATGGATGCATTCATTATTATCTTGATTGTGGTACTGATTGTCAAATTGTGTGTTTAAATATGTTTAGTCTATGTTGATTATATCTCCATAAAGCTATTAGTAAAAGCAAGAAATAAACACTGCCCTAGATCATCCCATAATCAGCTTCTTGTTCCATTGGAGGGCCATCAGAATCTTCCACTTTAGGCTATTATAAAGTTTGGAGATCTTTTAATAAACTCAGATTCTGTAATGTTCTAATTATAAAGGGACCTACTATGTAATACCTTTGAGATTTTAGAAAAAGTCTGGGGAAACCATCATTCAGAAGATAGAAGAGATAATGGCCCATATCTAGAAATAGCTTGAATGTCTACTAATACAGAACAATTCAATAAGTTATGATACTTTCATACCTAATTAAAATGAGTTATTACTATATACATTGACTTGATGGCATGTCCACACTATATTAAGTGAACAATGCAAGTTACATGACTTACAGGGTGGTTAGTTACTTATACCACATCTGTGGCTGTGTTTGATAAAAGTTTTATATATATATATAGTTAGGGAATCTCAGGAGTTCTGCCTCTTTGTCCAGCTTAGTAAATCTGTCATCTTCAGACTCTAGCTGCCAGCTATTAAACAACATGTAACCTGATCCTACAGAGAAAGCCAATATTTATGAATATATTTTATTGGTGTGTGCATATGGAGAAAGGCAGGGAAGTATTTATACCAAATGCAACATCAATAACCTGGAGGACTTGGAGAGGTTGTTTGGAGAGAAATGTTTCACTGGTAACCTCCTTACTCATAACATGCCTTTATTTTCCAGCTTTTCCTCTTTTTGTTGCCTTTTCCCCTCAGTATTACCCTGCCTCTGGAATCCCACCCTTTAGTGGAAAGAACTGAGTCTAAAAGTATGTTCACAATTTAAATAATGTTCACCACTGGATGTTTCATTTTCCCAAAAATATCTGTATGTTGCTATGAGAACTGGGGAGAAGACACAATCCAAAGGAATTTCATGTCACATGGCACCCATAAGTGGGAAAGTACTTGAGGATGGAGGACCCTCAACACCTGCCATTATGGTACCTGAGGCTACTATTCAGTGATTAGCCCTTTACTTGCTCCTTCTCATTCCAATCAACTCGTATGTCATTCAGAGAGTTTCCACGTGTTACCTGCCTCACACCCTCCAGCTCTGAATGAGGCTCTCACTTTTCCCCACCTCTGCCCAGATAGTCTGAACTGCATGCTGCCCTGGCACTCTGATCATAGCCACACCCATGGTCTATTCCACTTCCTTTCTTCCCTGGGTCCAAACCTTCCACTTCTAACTCTTAGTCATACATTAGCCCACAAAAGGAAGGGTGTACGGGGACAATTTGACAGAGCCTTAGCAAATTGGAGTCATATATAACTGGGTGACCCTGAAATCTAATACTGAATCATCTATCTGTCTAAGTCTCATGGCAAATCTGGATTGTTTTCCTAATCTATGTCAATAGTCTTATATCAATACCTATACCTGCTCCTGTGTTCAATTTTATTAAGAGCTATCATATTACGTTACCAAAGAACTCCATTTTTTTACAAGAGAGTTTACTTATTCTGAATTTAAAATTATGGTATGCCTTTTCTGTGCCACCTAGCCTAGATTTATTGAGGCAGTCAAGTGGTCCTCGTTCCAACTGAATTGGCAATTACAATACACGCAAAGAACAGTGTTTATGGCCATTTACCCATTAGAGCTAAAAAGATACAAACATTCAATCATACCAGACTTCTATAGTTAATTAACTAAATCTTCTTCCAACTGGGGTAATAAGTGTTTGACCAATATCCTCTAGACCAATGCTGTCCAATATGGTAACCAATAGTCCATGTGGCTGTTGAGTACTTGAAATGTGGCCAGTCCAAAATGAGATGTGCTATATGTGTAAATTGCACATTTAATGTAAAGACTTAATTTTCTGAAAAGAATGCAAACTGCCTCAATAATTTTTATATTTTAATGATACAATTTTAATTTATATATTTTATATTTAATTTTTATTGAAATGATACTGTGGATTTGTTAGGTATAACACACTACATCATTAACATTAATTTCATGTTTCTTTTTACTCTTTATATTGTGAAAAATTTACTTTTTTTAAAACTATCCATTCAACATTTATCCTTTCTAAAAACCCCATTGTTGTTATCTTTGAATTGATGACCCAGGTCATTGAGTATCATTTCGTCTTCTGCATAACCTAAAATCTTGAGTCTGTCATCCAACATTTTACCTGTTCCTCCTGTATTTCTTCACCTGCATGTATAATATGTATACTTTTCACATATTCATTGAAGTCTTTGATAAAAAATATTTAACATAACTAGAACATTGCCTAGGCTGACTTTCTTTCCTTAATTAAACAATCTTTAGATTGAGTGTGACTGTTTAACCAGCTAAGAATCCATGAAACTGAATTCCATACTGACAGCTTCCTTGACCTTTGGCCTGGACCACCTATGCACCACATGCCCAATTACATGAAGACCAAGCTGATATTGTCCACTAGTGGGTTTTTTGGGGGGGCTTTTCTTGACGGTGGTTGTTGGGGAGGTGTGTTTTAGTTTTGTGTTTTGCAGTCACCCTGGAACTCATCTTTCATGCCAACTCCATATCTAGTGTCATTTTAACCTGATGTCAATCAGTCTAGCATTCATATTCTATTTTTTTAACCTGTAACTCTATTTCTTCCTTAGGTCCCTTTTGATCTTCATATCCTGTTTCTCCAATATTTAAATCAGCTTCTCCAAGTGAATTTGTCTAGACTGCCCTTTCAGCACTTGGTGGACTGGGTCGTCTTGGATAGGAATGCCTCTTCCTTAGCTTGCTTATGAAACCTAGCCACAATCCACGTGGCCAATTTTACACCCACTCCCCTTTCCCCTGATGGGGAAAAATTGAGTATGATAGCTCTGAAAAAGGAAAAGTAGAGTAGGCAAGTGGGAAATGATCTGAGCAAAATGAACAGTAGTTTAGGTGTACTTTGGAATCCACCTTTGTTCCTTTGGGGAAAAATTGAGACATTTTCTGTTCTTTCCCTCCATATGTCATCTTTCCCAAATATTACCAACAGTTGTTCCTTGATCACATAAGAAATCCAGTAATGACTTTGCAATCATTAAAATGGGCTACCATATCTCTTATGTGATCTCACTTAACTACCATGTCAAATTCTTGTTAACCACTTACCTTTACTATTTCCAATGTAAAGATCCTTATCAGCAGAGAAGGACAGAGAATAAAAAGTGAATCATATTGTCGTGTCTCTATGATCTGTTAATGCCTCACGACCTGCCCCAGCTCTGGTCTTATCTCTTCGTTCTTCTTACTCTAAGTCTAATTCAAGTAGCCCTTTTTCTTATTGCTCTCTGCATTTTTTTTTACGACTGTAATGCATTTGGGACTTCAGTCCTTTTCATAGAATTGTGGTGCTCTATTGTATTCAACACTTGGCTATATACCCTGTCTTCCATTTTTTTCCCCACTAAAATCCATAGCCTAGTTTGTACAGAGTCTCATTTCTTCCTCTTGGGGTCATCCATGACTCTGTGATCAGAATTTTAGATTTTAAAGAGTCCCTTCTCTCTCAAATCAATATTCCTTTTTAGTTTTAGCTAGTCAAGGGGGATTTATCTATTTTCCCTAAAAAAAAATCTGTTCCCTGAAGTCCAGAATCTTCTCAGCATCCCATATTTAGCCCAAACAACACCCAGTGCTGCAGCCAGGTCAGTCTTGGGGGTTTCCATGGTCCTTTTATAAGTGTCCTTTCCTCCCCACCCCCCTAATTCAAGGAACTCTTCTAACATCCAAACAATGTTTCCTCGGGGCCAGGATGATGGTATCTTCAGTGACTGAAATAGAGGCCTCCCAGCAGAAAAAAGAATCAAGCGGACAGAATTAGAGTGAACCAGAGTCACCCCACATCACTTTCCAATTAGAGATGCTCTTTCTGTTGGTCAAACTTTGCACTGTGGCCTGTTTTCATAAGGGAGGCTGCTCATTCCTGTGTCCCTGACTTTCTTCTCAATTTGTGATTTCAACTGAAAGAGATGGGGAACACCTGTGTTGGAGGCTTATGCCCCTAAGTCCTTCCATTTCCATAATAGGTAGGGTAGAAAGTAAACTAATTCAATAAAGAGACTCCCCAAATAAGTAACTCAAAGTAAGCTAATTCAATAAAGAGACTCCCCAAATAAGTAACTCAAACAAGTCCAAAATTTATGTCTCATGTGACAGTTCAGAGTGAATGTGCCTCCTGGGCAGAGTACATAGCTCTGCTCAGTGGAGTTAGCTATAGATCTTGGCTCCTTCTGGCTTGTTCTTCTCATTTGCCTAAGGCTTGTCTTCATCTACATGGTCAAAGCTGGTTTACCAACCTGCAAGAAGGAAAGAGACCGGAAATGGAGAGCAAATCATCTCCTTGAAAAAAAAATGATGTGGAAGTTGCACACATCACTTAAACTTGCATTTCTCTGGCAAGAACTTAGTGAAGTGCCATATCTTTACTGCAAAGAAGATTGGGCATTATAGTTATCTAATTGGGTGTGACCGAATGTCATGAGGAATTTGAAGTGGGGTGTTTCTATTTCTCAAGCAAAGAAAAGGAGAATAGACACTGGGGGCCAATTAGCAGCATTTGCCATAGATTCCTAACTAGAACTTCAGTAACATATAGTCTAGAATTTTCCTGACTACATAATCTTTAAGTTAAAACAGAATTTGATGAGCAAGTTGAACTCCATTTGATACACTGATACCTTCTCTTTCTGTCCTCAGGGAAAAACTCAGGGTCTTTCTGCCACATTGCTCACTCCCAGTCAACTCTGAAGTCAGTCTTTTATGTGGGACTCTACTGATCAACTTCTGCATAATACTGTGAGTGACAGACTCTACTGCCTTAATTTTAATTTCTAAAAATAGCTCTAAATTTTGACCATTATTCTAAAAAAAAAAACCTATGGAAATAAATCTTGTTTGTGTTTTTTCTTTCCAATATCTTCAACTAAAGTTCCTACCACCACCTATCAAAACCAAAAACAAAAACCTAAGATGAGTAGACATAGCAGAAGGCTCTATCATACCACAGGGACCATCTTGCAATCTTCTCACCTTTGCTATAGAAATCATGAGGCTTGAGTTGGAGTCATAACTATGCCACTTTGTAGTTTGTGCAGTGTTTTGGGAAAAGTAATCTGCCTGTCCTAAGCCTCAAATGTGCCCATCTGTAAAATGAGTCTAAAAGTTTGAAAACATGGCTGCAGAAGCTTTGACATTGCTCCTATAGAGAAGTGGACTCTGTTTCCCCTCCCCTTGAAACTGGACTGACTTGTGGCTGCACCAATGAATACAAAGTGGCAAAGGTGCCGCCAGGTGACTTCTGAGCCAGGTCATAAAAAGAAATGCAACGTCTGCCTAGTACACTATTAGACTTGCTCTTCAAACCCTGAACCACCACATACAAGGCCCAACTACTTTGCGACTATCATGCTGGGAAGCATCTCAACTGACACTTGCAGCTAAGCCCATCCTTACCTACCTAGACATCACTCATAGAATGAAGCCTCTTGGGTCTTCCAGGCCAATCTACTAGCTGACTATCACTAAGTGATCTATGTTGATGCTACTTGGAACAGAGGAGTTAGCAGACCCTACTTGAATCATCAACCTGACCCACAGAATTGTGAGGTAAAGTACAATGGTTGTTGTTTTAAGCCACTAAATTTGGGGTAGTTTTGCTACACAGCACTAGATGACAAAAATTGAGAACCTAGATAGCTTTAGAGGTCCCTTTCAGCATTGATATTCTGGAATTTCACAACTGAGAAATGGAGGGATAGGTACCTTATTTGCCCTGGCCCAAATTCTTCTCCATGTCTCTTACCTCTCTCTGTGCAGCTGCTCATCTGTATTGCACAATTAATGAACTAACCTGCCATCAGTAAAGTAGTTGCTCTCCTGCAAAAGGATAACTTCTGTAATGATACAAACAACAATGCACAGTTATTGTCTATGAAGGCAATATTTTGTACAGCCTTAGAACTTTTGAAGGTACTCTGAGACTGCCTTCTAACTGGCAACATCTACAAGCCAGTGGAGAGCTACCAACATCAGTTCTCATACCCTGACTTCAAGGGAATCATTTGGGGGTGGTAGTCATCAGACCCCCAATTCTCTTCAGGTCAGTTGACAGATATTGCTAAGCAATGGAAACATGAAGAAGAATAAAACATAATTCTTGTCTTCTAAGAGCTTGATGTCCTATGGGAACATGCATGCAAAAGTGGATCATTTTGATATACATGGTATAAGACAGGAGGCATTTGCTGTGAGCTGTAAGAGACAAAGGAGGAAGGTAGAGTTTAATCAGGGATTCAAGTAGGTTTCAGGGAGGCAATGACCTTTGAGGTGAGTCTTAAATAATGCACTTAAATTATGTATGCAGGGGAAATGACCCTGCAGATGGCAGGTATAAAAGCAAGGAGGCCAGAGACACCATGGCATGTGGATGGAGCCACATGCTGCCTGAGTAGTGGCCATGCCCACGTCTTTCCTCTACCCTCCCAAGAAAATTAGCACCAACTGTGTAGGCTGGCCTCTTGCCCCCAGACTAGATTCTAAGAGGTCATGGTGACTGATTTCTCACTGCTCCCTTTTGCTCTACTCAGAGCCTGCCCTGTGGCCAGTCCTCTCTCAGCAATGCAGCAGCTTGGCTGAGGGTGTTCGGCTATACCTGCCAGGACCTGCATCTGACAGGCCCTGAAGCTTTTCCAAGTATTTTCATGTGTGTATGTCTCCTTCTGTTCTTCCTGCTTCTCTCTACCGGGGGACCTAGCCCTGGGCTTTAAATGACCTTAGAACTGCTCTATCCTAATTCTGATGAATAAAAAGCCTTACAGAGATAAACTCCTTATCATAATAGCACTTCTGATCTCATCCCAGGAAAGAGAAAACAGAAAACAAATATTCTGAAGAAAAAAATCTGCCTCTTCTTGAGATTCTGTTGTTTTTCACCTATGTGGTTTCTCTTTCTCAAAGGACTTTTGTGTCAGTCAACTGACTTCATGCCTTATAAAATAAATATCCTTTTTCTCTTTAGAAGCCTTGGAGATTCTGCAAGGCCTATTGCAAACGCAGAAACTTCAGCTTTTGCCTTCCACCTATTGCCCATTAATAGTTTCAGTAAGCCTTCTCTCCCCCTGAAAGACATCTCCCGTGCACAGGATAAGATTTCTTGTGGATCAGCAGGGAAGTTCCTGGAGATAGGAAAGGCCCTCTAAACTCCCATTTCCTCTAACCCTCACACGTGAGTTAAGTAGAGGAGAAGAATCTGTCTCCAAAGGATAAATCAACTTCTGAGGGTAGATAAAGCTAATTTTGGGTTTTCTCTACTGGAAGATATTTCTCATGATCTTCAAAGAGTATTCTCAGATTCTCAAAACACTAAAAAAAGTCAAATCTTTTTAACTTAAACTTGAAAAAATTTGCCATTTGGTACATTTCAGATTGGGAAGGGACATTCTGAGAGCCATCCGCAGTGGTTTTACAACCCCAAAGACATTATCAGCTACTGCCTTTGGTTCTATTTCCCCAGTGTCCTTTGAACTTTTTGTTCTCTAAATAACCCAATAAATAATATTTAAAGAAAGATCACAAGATTATTTATGGAGGAAAAGCATAATGTGGTTTTAGGTTTTCAGCTTGCTTTTCAGTGCCTGCAAATCCACATTTAACAAACAGGGATAATGTTAACACTCGTCTGTTATTTCACAATGCTCCTGGGTGAGTAATTAGATATTGTCTCTGAGTGTGTGAAACCTTAAGTCTGAGACTTTGTTCGTGTGAAGGATTTCGCCTCCAGAAGTGACTGCATTGCTTTTATTAATCTCATTTTGTAAGTGAACACAGTCAAACAATGGAGGCATAACATCACTACAACAAGCCTCAAACACAGAATGAGAAGACAAACATCAGATGGGAAGCTGCCTCTCTGCCTGTCAAAGGGGCCGCCGGGCATCTGGCTGTAAGTGCCAGGACACCGAATGGCCTCATCTCATTCCAGAAGCGGAAGCTTGCCACTTCCTTCGCTTTGAGGATTTTGACACAGTCGTGGTGCTGGTTAAGGACCAGGTTACTTCTGTACTTCCTGGGCTGTCTGTTAGAGAATGCCAGAGAGCTTCTTCGTATGTTAGTTTTTCTTCCTCACCCATCTTTTCATCCTGGGATATGATTTTCTTTGCAGAAAGGAGGGTATTCCAGAGTAGTTAGTTTTCTCCATCATTTTGGATTTCAGTGGCTACAGAGAAAAGAGAAAGGGAGAAGGAGAATCTTTTCGTTTTCTTTTAAATATCTGCCTATGAGTGAAACTCCACTTAAACATTTGCTAGAGTCTGGCATAGGTCTTTGAATAAGGAAGGAAATTTCCCATTTTCTTATTTTCATAAGACCACTGAAAAGAGGTTGTCATAGTTGAGCCCAAGATGCTTTCCATCTGAGAACCAGGACCCTCTGTCTGCTCTCCCCTAACACATGGTCCCTACTTCTGTCTCCATCCCCTGTACTTTCCTACCATCTTTGCTCTAGAACAAAGCCAAACACATCTGTGTTGCCTAAGTCCACATATATTTAGCAGAGACTCAAGACTCTGAGTAGAGCCAAATTTTAAAACAAAGCAAAACATAGCACACAAAAAAAAGCCTTGTATTTATTTTTAATCTCTTTCCTTCCCTCATCAGCCTGCTTGATTACTATTTACTTTTCAATATTTCTCAGCAACACAGCAGTTTTGTTTTTGCCCTGTTTCCTGTCACTTTTTTCCAGACAGCCATGGGGAGTGAAGCAGACGTAAGACTGCCATCTTGTGCTCAAGATGGTTATCATTGTTCCTTTTGAAATCAAATGTGATTTGTGGGATTTGAGAGAGGGCCCTGGAGTCCAGGTCTGATGTGCCCTGACCTAGGTTTTCCCAGAAGCTTTTGAAATTCCCCATCCTCTGGCATTGTTCTTTCTTGGCCTTCCTTCTCTGGAATGCCATGAGTCATCCCTTAGTTGAAAGCCTTTTTCTTTTCAAATGACTTCAAGTGTGACTTAGAATAGTTATAGTTCAGATGCCCTGTCTATGTTTTTATGGTTGGGCTCAGTGGCCCAGCTCAGGAGAGCAGGCACTTAATAGCTAAGGCACAGCAGGTAGTTAAAGCCGAAGACCTGCTGAGTATTCCCCACACCCTACCACCAATCGACACTAGAAATGGACCACTCATAAATGGTGTACATGTGCCAGGACCTTGGTTGGAGGTACTGTGGGGTTAAGATCCCACAGGGCCTGGGAGTACCTAGACAGGCCACTGTCAGGTGATGTTTCAGAGCCAATCAAAGGGGGCTTAAATCAATAACCCAGCAAAGACAGAACAAAGGAGAAAAGTAGGGGAAATGGAAGAAAAGGAAAGAAAGAACTACAGGCCAAGAAGAGAAATCAAAGGAAATAATAAGAGCAAAGGTCTATGTGAACAGAGAGAGTTCCACACAGGAACAAATGCTGGACAATGAAAACAACATCAGGAAAACAGTAACAAGGACAGGTGACACCCACAAAGGCCCACAGTGTCAGGGAGCCAAGAGGAATATCAGGGGAGACTGTACTTGCCTGGAGAAAGTATGTACCATACAAAATGGCACCTCTCGGGGAGGAATGTTGCCCCACTACTACTGAAGCTTCTGATTTTTTAAAAGAATCCAAAAATCTGCATTTGCACATGAATTGTTCAAAATTTTTAAAGCTGGCTCAAAATATATTTTAAAAGCACTATGTGGGACAAAAATATCTGCAGCCAGATTTAGCTTCTGGCTACTGGTGTAAGACCCTCCACTATGCCTGACACAAAACTTTATTGATATGTGGGTGTATAAATACATACAATAGCTATATCTTCCCGCCTGTCCCCCTGTCTTTCATTCAAGAAAGTTTGTGAAAATAAAAGGAGGGGACTGTCATAGATGGTATGACTGACTATCCTCATTTCTTTTCAAAAAACATTCACATAATTGGGCAACCATAAGAAAAAAAAATCAACCTTGAACTAAAATTCATGCCTTATACAAAAATTTATTCAAAATGGACCATCGGACTTAATGTAAAACATGAAATTGTAAAACATTTAGGATAAAAAAAGACTTATCTTTAGAACATAAGTCTAGGTGAAAAGTTCTTCGATTTGGCATGAAAAGTATAATTTATTAGGAAAAGTTGATAAACTGAAACTCATTTAAATTAAAAATGTTTGTTCTGTGAAAGACCTTGTTAAGAGGTTGAAAAGACAAATTACAGTTGGAAGAATGTATTTGCAAACCACATAGCCAAAAAAGGGATTATATCTAGACTACACAAAAAACTCTAAAAACTTAACATGAAAAAAACACACACTCCAATCAGAAAATGGACCAAAACATGAACAGATGTTTCTCAAAGAGAAAATATAGTTGGTAAATAAACATAAAAAAAATCTTCAAAATCATTAACTATAAAGAAAATGCAAATTAAAATCACAATGGAGGTATCATTACACACCTGTCTGAATGACTAAACTAAAAAACAGTGATAACACCAAATGCTGACAAGGATGCAGAGAAACTGGATCTCTCATACCTTGCTTGTGGGAATGTAAAATGGTTCAGCCACTCCTGAATACAGTTTGGTAATTTCCTTTAAAATTAAAAATGTACTTGCCATAATACCCAGCAATTGCATTTTGGACATTTATCCCAGAGAAATTAAAACCTATAGTTCATACAAAACCTTATGCATGAATGTTCATAACAGATTGATTCACATTAACCAAACATTCGGAATAGCCCTTATTTCTTCAGTACATAAATGGTTAAATAAACTGTGGTATATCCACAGCATGGAATATGACTCAATGATTAAAAAATGGATGAACTACAGGTTCCTGCAACTTGGAAGGACATCAAGGGTATTATGCTATGTAGTGTATGCTGATAAGATCTAATGTGTATGGCATAAATACTATATGATTCCATTTATGTAATATTCTCAAAAGAACAAAATTGCAGAGATGGAGAATAGATTACTGCTTGCCAATGGTTAGGGATCGGCGGGGAAGGATAATGTCAGAGTGTGAATAAAGCTTTAAAGGGTGAGCATGAAGAAGCCTTGTGATCCTATCGCTCTTCATCTTAACTGTGAATGGTAGTTACATGAAACTACATGTGTGATCAACTTGCATGCAAATGAGTGTAGGTATAACTGGGTAAGTCTAAATCAGCTCTACAGATTGTACCAGCGTCAAGGCCCCCCAGTTTTGATATAACTCTACAATTATATGAGATATCAACACCGGAGGAGGCAGGCCAGGTAAAAGAGTCAATGGAACCTTGCTGTACATTTCTTTGCAATTTCCTCCCAGTCTGTAATCATTTCAAAATAAGAAGTTTTAAAAATTCACAAATGTCAGCACATAAACCATCATTATTAATAATAAACTTCTATGCTATACCTTGCAACAGAGCACGATACACTGTGTGTCATTGCATCTGAACTGAAAACCCAGGCCATTCTCCTTCTCTCCAAAATGGATTGCACTTTAAACTACTTCACCCAGTGGCTTTCACAATTACTGACTCATCCAATGGCCTCAGAAGAAACTAAATCAAACACCCCAGGAACAAAAGGATCTTTGTCATTCCTACCAATCCCATCAGTTCAGGACTTTTCCTCATGTTAAGTGAACTGTGAGTCACCTACCTTAAAGACAAGCTGATGAATACTAAGTTCACAAAGACAGTGGCCTGAGTGGCTCAGTGTGTTATCCAAGACAAACTACTGCTCTAGGAAACAACACCAAATGCCAAGTGGCCTACTACAGTACAAGTTTATTTTTCACTATGCCAAGTCCAAGGCAGATATTCCTGACTAGGTGAGTCTCCTCCCACGGTGACTCAGGGATCCAGCCTCCTCCCATGCTATGACTACTCCGCCTCCAATACAAGTCTGACATCACCCAACTGCAGAGAGTCAGGGGAGAGAGGGAGTACACTGAATGGAACGCAAGGTTTTCTGGGTCAGCCCTGGAGCAGTACGTATCACTTCCTCTGGCACTACTCACATGGCTCCCCCTAGAAGCAGGCGGGCTGGGAGAGGCAGTCTAACTGAGTGCCCAGGAAGAAGAAATGGGTTTGGCAGGCAAACAGCAAGTCTCTGCCACGCTAACCTTTCTATAGGCTCTTTTCCTGAGAGAGGATGTTAGCTATTAAAGGATTGAAGAGATGGGTAGGCAACATGGGATTGAGGTAACTGGAGTGTAGGACACAATAGTTTCTATGTGGGAGATCTATTTTTCAGTACCTACCAGAAAACCATACCTTGCTGGCATTCAGAAGGATCCTGAAATTTCTAGAGAATTGAAAAGGGCTTTCGCGGCTGCTGTGGTGTGACACCATATGTTTTGCCAGTTATTTCTCTTGTTACTTACCCTGATATGGTCCTGATAATTACTCACTGTATGTAAGAGTTATGGACTGTAAAATATCCCGACCTCAATTCTCCCCTCCCATTTCTTAAAGGCGAAACAATTTGCCAACTAGAGCCACAAAAATAAGAATACTCTCCCACTAAATTTCCCCCTTATGAGAAGCTAAAGCTGAGTGAGACAGTGCCCATAGCTTCCAGAAAATGCAATTTTTCTAGTCATCTTTCCAACAGCATAGGAAGATGCCAGAACTTGTAATAAGAAATTCAGTTGCATCATGAGGAGGATAGACCCAGAAACACATCTTTTCCTTGGCCACACACTCAACTGACTAAATTTGGCCTCTCAAAGACACAGGTGGGTTATAAAAAGACTTGGCCATCATAAAAATGCCCTGAATGTGAAGCAAAACCTGTAAGTATTTATGACAGATCCTTTTCAAACCCAAGATGGGGAACATGGTTTATTTCCACCCAACATCCCCTCTGAATGCCTACCCAAAATTCCATACATTCCCTGACCTACCCACAAAATCCTTGCATGTACCTGCAGTGCTTCTCAGAAACAAACTTTTATGCCTCTACCTGCTCCTAGCACAGGCTTTCTAGAGAGGTCTCTTCTGTTACTTGTGTCACCATGAATCTGGAGGTCTGGGGTAATCTGAGCCAATTCTTACACTCTGCTTTCTGTCACTAGCATAATGAGAAGATCAGCAAGCTACTTGGAAGTATATACAAACTATTTCTTCAAACCAAGCAGCTGAAACACCATTAGAAGTGCTTTATCAAAGCCAAAATAACTACCATATTCTATATTCCCTTACAAGGTGAAAGAGAAAAATAGCCAAAGCTAAGCTCCTACCAGAGATTTATTCACAAAATCAGCTGCCAACTTATGTTGCTTGGTCACTTAGCCCTGTCTACAGAATCCAACAGAGAAAGCTGACATTCATCAGCAAGGAACGTTCATGTATGTTCCATTGGCTGTAAATTCTAGACCAGAAGGTGTATTAACATACACTAGGAAGATTTTGGTAACAGTGAACAAAATAACCAGGATTCCAGTTAACTGGAATAATTCCCTGATGTACTATTAATGGAGTTTTTTACTGCATATAGGTGAAGGTGGCCATTTGGACATGAGGGGCATTTACTGAGGTGCTGTGGTGCTAGAAATTTGAGTATGGAGGGAGCTAAGGGCTCAATGATATGTGTGTGGGGGACACTCAAAAATAACTGCAGGAGAAGCTAGTAAAATAATTGAAAGAATTCATCTGGTGTTAGTTGAACACTTACTACATGTCAAGCATTTAGTCTTCACATAACGCCTCCCTTACAGATATTTCTATGTTCCTTTGACAGATAAGGAAACTGAGGCTTTGAAGTAACTTGAACAAAGTCATCAAGGTAATCAGAGTCACCCAAACTTCAGTTCTTAGATCCCACAGCCCTTTTTCTCGTCACTGTGCCACACTACAGAGATACCCCATCTCTCATTCTTTACCCATGCTTTTTAAGGAAAATGAATTTTTCAATACTCTGGACCCTCCATCCATCTCAAACTTAATTATCCAATTTATGTTTCATCTCCAAGCTTTCTGTTAAACCAAACTCTCTTCCCAGAGCTCTTTCCTTATTAACTCTGTAACTACATGCTTTCACACCATTATGGAAATACCTCCTGAAACTGCATTCATTGAAAAACTCAAGCTCATTTGAGCAAACAGTGCCTTTCACTTCTTTCCTGAAACATTCCTCCAAAATTCTGTCTCAATTATAAAAACCATACTTTCAATATAAGCCTTTCTCTTAAAATACCTGTTGTAGTAGATTAAGTGAATTAGTGCCACCCCCAGGGTGGGCAGAGAAACTAAAGCTTTCAAAGAAAATTTTCTAAACACAGCATCAAAAGGTGCTCACCTAAGAAGTAGCATCCTAGAAACAAGAGCAGACAGGCAGACAGAAGATCGTAAATGACATGGAGTAAATATAAATAGGATGCTATGCCAGGTCAGCACAGATAATGTGATACTCAGAGGTCAAAGTTAAAAATGAGAACAGACACTGCCAACAGCAGCCAATGTCACAAATTGGGGGGACACTGGAGTGTGGAGAGGGTGGGGGTCACTCAGTCGCCCCACTGGCCATAGCCATGCAGAATGAGCACAATGTAGGCGTGTGTTTAGCTGTGGATGAGTCAGTGGGCAGGGGGGCCCTTTGAGAATCAAGATAGGATAGGAAATGAGTTTAAAAAGCAACCTCACTAGAAAGAAGACTAATGAGATAGCACCTACAGCAAAAGAAACATGCTCTTATCCTTCAGAGACTGAGAAACTATTTTAAATATGTGGCCAGGGGTGTGGGCCAGACAAGCAACAGCAACCATTCCCACTTACAGGCAGCTAACACTCCATGCTTGCAGCACAGTCTCCAGAAATTTGGGAAGCAAGTATACTCCCAAATTCTCCACTGTCCTCCTAAAGAGAGAAATAAGCATGCCTGGTGTAGGTGAGAAGAAAGGGTCTTACACACAACAGATGCTCAGGCATTTCGCTCATTGTTTTATCTGTGTGTTACACAGGCTTTCCTAAATACTAAGCCTGTAACTGTGGTAAGGATACTTTCGACAGGAGTAAGATGATGCCACCTCGTGACACTGGAGAAATGAAAAATTATATGATGTGTGTGCCAAGTCCACACACAGCTAAAGTGATCAGTCATAGTCCCAACTTATTCCAAAAATGAAGGGAAGCGATATAGTTTATAATAATTTGGCAGAAGCAAAAGGGGGTTAGTTTTGTGTTGAAAAGTGTTTAGAACCTTATTGCTTAAGAAAGCCATGAAAAATTAGATGATGATACAAGTTATGTGGTCAGTCTCCTCCTCGATGGGTATGTTACAACAGTCAACCAATCTACTCTATCATTTTTAACATCTTATTGTGAAACAGGCTGTCAGAATCAACTGCTGACATGCCATGTGATCCAAAGAACAAATGGGAGACATTTGGCTGGGAAAAGCATGCAGAAATCTCTTAAAAAGGTGTTCCCAATTACCTGTAAAATCAAATCAGGGGATTCCTGTATAGAAACATAAATAGAACTTTTCAAATTTCTCAATGTGATGCTCAGTAGTTGTGTGAGTGCATGCTTTTCTGTTTATTTTGGTTTCATTTAAGTGTATGTGTGTGCGTGTGTTTTCTTGGCACACTGCCCTCGCCAGTGCACTGCACATTGAAGAATAAAAATCACTGTTATTTTGCAAAATCACAAATCCAGTTATTAATCACATTGGGTTTTCCAAACACACATGACAAAGAGGAAAGGGGTCATCAAACTTTTCCTGTAAAGGGCCAAATAGTAAATACTTGAGGATTTGTAGGCAGTATGGTATCTGTAGCACTATTCAGCACTGTCATGATAGTGTAAAACAACCATAGGCAATAAATAAATGAATAAATGTATATGCATTCCAATAAAACTTTGTTCGCTAAAACAGGTGGTAGGCAGGACTGAGCCCACAGCCCTAGCATCCTGACCCCTGTGACAGATTAATCTACGAGAGGACACAGCTCTCTGCAGATCCTCGGGTTTTCCCTTGGATAAAAATGTCTTTCCGTGATCAAGAAACTAATGTTAATGACAACTACCCTCTGACAATTTCCTTAAGACACACACAAAATATGACCTATAGTCACCTCTGTAAAGTATCTGTCACATTTCATAGATTGCCAGCAGGGCAGGTATTGTGGTCTGCCCACTCAGCCTCCATTCTGATGCCCTTCAGGACTGCAGATGACTGTGAGTGAACTGCATTGACTGGACGCCCTTGCAGCTGGGGGACCAGAGGTAACTAACTGCTGCTTCCTGTCTGTGGCAGAGGCAGAAGCTCCCGCACAAGCCTGGGTCTGTGTGTGATTTGGGGAGTTGTTCCTGTAAGTTCAGGCAACAGCTGTTCTGTGTAAATAATAACTATGACTAATGCTAGTAATATTAGAAAGGTAATGGCAAGCATCTCTCAAAATTTATAGGTATATCTATATTTTATATATACAACTTTATCTGTATATACAATTTATATATAAATATTTGTAATTTGTATTTGAAATATGTATTACACACATATATATATATATATGGATGTTAAAATGGTTATATTTTAATTTCCTGGTTTGTAAAATATAGTATTTTACAATATTAACATGGTAGGGATTTTAATGACAATAAATCTCCAGGATCTAAAGAAATCAAACAATGCATTTTTATAATGTAGCTAAACTAAAAAAATAATTCATAAATTTTTGAGATCATTTTTCAAATTGTATATAATTTGACAAGTGCTTCCTGAAAAAGAATTCTTTTAAAACAAAAATATCAGAAACAACAAAATGTCAGCAACAAAATATCAGAAAAATAGTTAATTTGTCATTGTGATCTAATGCCTTTTTTATGCTAAGTTCCCACCACAGAAAATGAAATGATTAGGTGAAGGGTCTGATTGAAAATTAAAAAGTCTCTAAGCAACTGGATGCTGCTGGGAGTGATGCTGAATTTCTCAGTCTGATTGGTCAAGGAATCCAATATTGTTAAGAAAGAAGCCTCCTTATGGAACAATGTTAAAGATTAATGGAATGCTGTATCAGGCGGAGCAATAGTTATTACTTTCAAATCAGATTAAGATGGTTCCAGAGACATAAATGAGGCAATTCTATTCATCCAGTCTGACATAACATTCACCAAAAGAAGGGAATTCGACCTACCCAGCAATCAGGAATTTTAATTTTGCCCTTACTAATATGGTTATATGATTATAATGCTATACCTGGTCCCCCCCATGATGACCTTGTGTAAAATACACTAGAACATTCCAGAACCTTCTATTAATTCACCTCTCCCCTTTGCTCCTGGGCACATTCCAGCCAAAGAAATGTGCTTCTATGGCATTGGTGGTCTTTGCATTTTTTTCCTTTAATTAACCCAAAGCTTTATAGCCCAAAATGTCTATTCCCAATGTGCCAGCCCCACTGCCTCCTTTAACTTTTTCAAACAGCCAGTTTCCCATTTTCAGTAACTCCTAACAAAATGTCAGGAAATTATTCCAGTGGATGTTAAAATGGTTATATTTTAATTTCTTGGTTTGTAAAATACGAAAAATTGTAAGAGCGTAAACTTCAAGGAAACATGAGAAATAATGAGATAGGGATCCTCTCTGAAGCCAAGATACATATAGTAACCAACACCTATGGAGCACTTGCAAGAAGTCATTCACTGTCTCATTTAATCTTGACTCCAACTTAAAATAGAGATGCTATTATTATCCCCATTTGACAAGTAGGGAAACTGAGGCTTAGAGATATTAAGTATCTTGGCAAAGCCACACAACTGGGAAGTGACAGAACCCGGTTTGTGTGACCCCAGTTGCTGCTTTAAATTACCATGCCAGGGGCACCTAAATACCACACCATAGCTGGGGCTGGCTGGTAACAATGCTTTGGCAGTCAGCAGTGCCAGAACAACATTTATTCCATTTCTTGAAGTGATGAGATTATTATCATTTCCACTCCTTTCAGTTATAAAGCACCCCTCCCTTTATGGAATAGTGGTATATTAGGTCATTAATGTTATCTGTTCCCTTTCACAGTACTGTCTACTGTGATTTGGATTGCTGTAATGGCAGGTGTCCTCCAAGCAGTGATTCTGGAATCCAGGTAATTCTATGTGTGGATCCATCATCTTGAAGTTCTTCACTTTAGCCACGGGCATGAGGAATTGGAGAAAGGGTGGGGAAGGCACTTCGGCTTTAGTTTGGAACTGAACCAAGTTCCTTCTGCTTATATTCCACTGGCCAGATCATAATAACAGCCCCAAGTAACTAAAGGGGAGGCTGGGAAATAGTCTTCCTGTGTGCCCAGAAAAGAGAGAACAATTACCACTGGAAAACACCAGCATTACTACAAGAGATGGGATAGCAGATAGCACACATGCTGCATCATGTCCTTATTTAGCAGAATCAGCTGTTGGCAGCTCCAGGCTGAAATCCAAAACGACTATTATTCTTTTATTTTACTGGTACATAAATCTAAAACTTTCTACTTTATCCCAATCTATATGGTGATTACCAGAAAAAAAATATTCAGGTAAATCATTTAAAAAATAACTAGACTATGGCAAATCAGGGGGCAAATAATTGGAAGTTTAGCCACAAAAGTGCTCATTTATTACCCACAAATTAGTTTTATAGCAATATTATTAAAGGGAAGAGAATGTCACTAATTTCTACTAGTATTTATGAACAGATTTCCCAATGTATCAGAGACCCCATGTAAAAAATAGTATGTGGTATTAAAAATAATAATAGGTTCTTATTCTTTGTGAACAACTAATAGGTTATTACCATTAATAAGTATATTTATAAGTTTAAAATAAAATATATCCATTAGGATCTTCAATCCAAAGCTCAAAGCCTATATATTCAACCTACAGAATTTAAAAAATTGGTGTAGGTAGGTCACAGAGAAGGCAGTACAGCATGGAGAAGACAGTAGTGACTCTATAGCATCTTACTACGCTGACGGACAGTGACTGCAATGGGGTAGGGGGGTACTTGATAATGTGAGTGAATGTTGAAACCACAACATTGCTCATGTGAAACCTTCATAAAGTTGAATATCAATGATACCTAAATAAAAAAAATGAAAGAATTGGTATAATTATTTTCTTAGAAGATATAATTCAGTGTTTCTTTTAAATATATATAAATTGCATAGTTGCCTCACTAATTCAAGGTGTTGAAAGGGAAAAAAATAACCTGAAAAAGTAAAACAAAACCAACAAAAATTCAAATACCTAAATTTGCAATGGCATTTTGAAAGCATTGTTTTAGAAAGCAAGTCTCAGTTCTTGGATTGGTCACCAATTTCTCAATTTCAATGATTATTTCTGAGTAAATCTTCGAATATTTTATGTGACTGATGAGCAAAAAGGGGAAAAACAACATGGCTCCTTGCTGCCTGGATATAAACACTAATTGATGTTTCTCAGCTCTGATGGCTGTGGAATTGCTCTCTGATCATCTATCACTTAAGTTTAGAACAAAAAGTAAACCGATGTGTAATTATTGAATATTTTAAATAATCTTTCAGAGAGAGTGTTAAGCTCAGAAACTCTGAAGGCTGAAACTCTGACAGTAATCTGCAAATCCACTAAACCCATCTGGCTTTGATTCTCTCATTCACTTGCGTCAACACAATAGTTTAAGATGATGTCATTTGTGCCCAAAGAAATTTTTAAACAATGTCTTTAAGGCATGACTCATTAAAATTCAGCAAATTGTACACAGTGATGAAGTAAAATCACTACTAAAAGGTTCATATAAGCTTCTAATGCAATGGGTTTTAAGCACATCTACTCTTGGGAAAAAATCTCCAATTCCTAGTTTACATCCACAGATTTTTAAATAGCAAATCAAAAAAGCTCATTAAAGAACCCATCTGAAACTCTTTTTAATTGCTCAGCCCTTATTAACCCTATCTTGATGTTTCATAAATTAAATATACTGGGTCTATTTGTTACAGCACTAATGAAAGCCTCTAAGCTCCAGATTTCAATTTTCAAATGAAATATTGTATCTCTTTTCACTTAAACCACCCAAGTTTAAGACATTTAGTCATTTTGGACACTTTTTTCTTTCTCCTACCACATCCAAACAATTTTCAATTACAACTGTTTCTTGAAATAACTCTCAAATGCACCTTTCTTTCAGGGCTACTGTCATTATTCCACTTGAAATACAGTTGTCTCCTCTTATCTGCCATGCTGCTTTCTGAGGTTTCAGGTACCCATGTGGTCCAGAAGATGATCCTCCTTTTGATATAATGTCAGATCAATAGTAGCCTAACACTATGTCACAGTGCCCACGTCATTCACCTCACTTGACCTCCTTGCTATGCATTTTATCATCTCACATCATCCCAAGAAGAAGAGTGAGGACAGTACAATAAGATATTTTGAGAGAGAGAGAGAACACATTTACAAACTTTTATTACAGCATATTGTTATAATTGTTCTATTTTATTATTAGTTATTAATCTCTTATTTTATTATTGTCATTAATCTCTTACTGTGCCAAGTTTAGAAATTAAACTGTACTGTAGGTATGTACACATGGGAAAAATATAGTGTATATTGAGTATTACTATCTGCAACTTCAAATATCCATTGGGAGGCTTGGAATGTATCCCCCATGGATAAAGGGAGACCACTGAATTTACAACTTGAAGCTTAAGATTACCAAAAGAACTTCTTTGCTGGTTTGCCTAGCTCCCCTTCCCATCTCTCTACTGACTGTTCTCATCTGTCATTCAACTATTCAAAAATGTTTCTTGGCTTCCCATTCCCATTCTCAAACTCAACCTTGGCTTCAAGATTCTCCACCATCTGATGCTAACATTGTGCTAGGATTGTTTCCACTCTATCTCTAAGCCTGTCCTCACCTAAATTCCAGCCAAAGTGCACTTCTTATTTCCCAAACACAGCCTCCGAAGTCCATCCTCCCTGGCTCTGCTCACACTAGTCCTGCCCATCTGGAGTACCCTTTCCTCTCTCTGTCTGCTGTCCGTTATGACACCTGGATGCTTACAGGTCCACCTCAATGAGCATTCTGCATGAGGAGTTCACAATGTCCCAGTGGAAGTTATTTCTCTTCACTACCATGATTTCTTGGTTGTTGCACTCAATATACATCTATCTTTTGTTGCCTTATATTCTTTCAAATATCTTTGTTCCCTATACTAGGTATTATATCTTCAATTCCTGTTCATCTTGTTATTCTTCTCAGCTCTTCCCACTGTTTGTAGGAACTCCCTTCCTTGATGAGAAAAGGTCCACTTAGCTTTCAAGTCCTGCCTCAAGTATCACCTTCAAATATTGGAGAAGCCTTTCTGGACTCTCCTACAAGTTACTTTATGCACAGTTTTGATGCCTCACTTCTGACTCTGATTCCCTACATTATTTTTTTTGTTTATATAGTGTTTACCCTACAGGAATAAGGAAAACCATGTCTTATTCATTCTTTTCAATCTTTATATATTTCAAGCCTACTACAGGGCCTGTGTGATAGGTAATACCCAGAAGCTGTAATAAGTTTAGTTGGATTGAAATAGATTTCTACCAGGTGGCTCCATTAACTTGGTGTTAACTCTCAGTGTAATAGAGAGGGACCACCAGAATCGCTAATCATAGCAAAATGCTGGTAACAACTAGAAATGCCCAGATTTGAGGATGGTTAAGAAGACTATGCTATGTCAACATGACACATCTTATGCAGCCATTCTAAAATAAGTTTGTGAAAGGCTAAAATAAACAGAAAATGGTGGGTTGTTCAGTCAACGAATCTTTACCACTAACACAGAGACTAAAGTATAGAATACTTTATTACACATACATTGTGACCAAAACTATGTCACATGATCAAACATAAGAGCTATTCCTGAGGAAAAAATAAAAAATCCAAAGGTATAAACAACTGTGTATGTGTATTAGAAAGTGAGTTTCCTCTCCTTGTACTATTTTCCCTTTTCTCCGTATCTTCTGTAATGAATGTGTATTTCTTTCATAATGTTGAGGACATCATATATTCCTAAAGCCTTTATGAACTATTATTTCTACTTCAGTTTTTAGTTTATATTTTGGTACTTCAGATTTTGATTCAGATTAAATTTCTGTATTTCAGTTTTTGGTATAAAACTTTTCCCTGTGTTATTCTCTCACCTCTTGCCTCAGTTAATACCAAAGTTGTCTGAACTTCACATCTGCCAGCTGAGTCAGCCTTATGCAAAATGAAATAACAGCTGCTCTGTCAGAGAAAAGATGTTTGCTAAAGGGTGTGAAATGGGACCAGCAAACTCTGCCGCTAGTATCTCACCACGCCCGTAGGAGTAGCCCAAGATTCACCAATAATGAAAACATTATCACTTTCACTTCAAGCAAATTTTTTGTTTTTAACATGTTTTGAACAAAAAAAAGTTTCAGTTTCTTCCCCTTTCTCTCTCTGTTTTCCTGTCCCACTTTCTTCTTTCTCTTATTCTCTTTTCAAAGATTAACAGCAAGGCACTTAGAATTTTTTTTCCAAATTAGGCATCAGGTATAAGTGCCCACCCTTTGTTTTCCAGACTAAGGCACATGTCCTCACTGAGTTCTGAGTTTTTCTTTGGAGTACATTTTCTACTTGAGAAGCCTGTGGAAGAGCATAAAAAACTAGTCTACAGGCATTTTCTTTACTAGGATTCATAGTATAGTAATTGAATTCTGTAAATATTAATTATTTGGCTTAGGGTAATGAATCTTGGTTTCTTCCTTTCCATGTTTTTTTCTTCTTATTATTATTTTTGCTACATATGTTAATTATTTTGGCTTGTATCATACCCTACTATTCAAGCACAAAGATTATGATGCAAACTTATTGTAGCTATTATTACTGAATGTAATTATTATTACTGAAATTATTTAACCACTTTTCTAATATAGTCAATCTCTCAACTTGTGATTATGAAATGACTTCTTCCCTGGCTTCTCTTTCCTGTGAAATATGAGAACCCAAACATGAATTTACAATATCCTAATGATTTTACCACTAAAATCAATAAATTGGGTTAACCAATAGAATGACACTCAGTCAATGAAATCCACAAGAATTTATTTTTTTAATGGTGGGCTTGGTTGTGAGTTGATAAGCTAAACTGTGAAAAGGAGAAATATTTTATTGCATGTGGTGTGGTCTGACCTCGCAAATCTACTTATCTCTGAGCCAAGTAGACATTGCTGCAAAGACACTTTCACTCTTTAAATCTTTTGGAAAAGGCAAAAGTCAGGAGAATGTTTCCTGTTCTGGCAAAGCACGGTTTAATTTCCTTGGGAAAGGACTGTGTGGCATCATGTCAGGATTTAGGAGAAATTCCAGCCACTACCAGAGAATGATCAACATGTTTTCCTGAAAAGTTCATTGAAATTATTAAAGAAGGTTGCTGTTCAAACAGGTGTTTATCTCCTAGAAAATGGGAGCAAGGGATCAATGAAGATGAGGAGATGTTGTCATGGAAACAACTCTTCCTAACATTTGCCTTTCAAGGACCTCTGAGGCTTTCATGTACATTGAATTTTTAATAATTTTCAGCAAATTGACCCTATTTAAGAATACTGTTCATAATTGGAGCAATATAGAGTGCTTGGCTGAATTTCAATAACTGTAATTAAGACTCTCAATAATTTTCTTTGAAATAGAATTTTTACCCCAAGACTGCTTAGGAATACAGACAAAAGGCAAGGCTTTGGAAAAGGCTGATTTTTATGCACCATACTTCTATTCAGAGAACAATTGCCAAAGGAGATGGGGAGGGGTATGGAAACAATACGTAACCCCATAGATTTCTGTGGTAGATCTAAGGGCCTTCCCAGCACATGAGCAGAAAGAGGGTTTCTCACCAACTCCAAGGGGAAAACCATCCATCCATATTTCAAGGTGAAGCTGCTCCATTTGAAGGCAGCTAATTCAAGTGCCTGTCCACTGAACGGGAAGGTCTATCACATAAAGAGTGACTGGAAGCAATGCATGACCAGCCCTGCCTGTGTTGGGCTCCCAAGTGAGGCCCCCAAGTCTATTCCTTGTGTATCATCTATGCACCTGTCTTGGTGGAGAGTTCTTACCAGTTACATATATACTTCTTTTCCTCTGGACATGCTATATCCCCACTTTGTGATTAACATACTTAGTTGACTGAAAAGGCAGTTTTGTGGTATTTACCAAGATACTCTGAAGCCAGACTCCTTGGGTTTGAATCCTGACTTCACCAGTTACTGAGTGACCTGGAAAAGGTGACTTAACCACTCTGTGCTTTAGTTTCCTCATCTATGAAACAAGGATAATTATAGTAACTTCCTCAGAGGTCTGTTGCAAGGATGCCATGTGAATGAACATTAAGTATTTATATACTTAAGTGTCTGCCATTGATATTTCCCAACACCATTTCTGGAATCATTTGGAGAATTCACAAAAGTAAATAGGCATATATTGTTATAAACAAGACTACAGGCCCAAACTGGAGTCACTTATGCTAAGCACTATGTCACCAACCTGAGACTTAATTATAGTTTCCCTCTCCAATAAATGGAATCTTAAAACAATCAATCAATAATCATCTGATAAGCATTAATTAGTAAGCAACCTGCCTGATAAATCCTTGCCATCCTCTGTGAGGAGAGTAATCTTGCAATAACCAATCTGCTTTTTGCCTAGTACAGCTTACTTACTCCTCCTCCCTCCACCTATAAATCGCTTGCTTTGTACAGCCCTTTGGAGCTCCTTTCTCTCTGCTAGATTGGATGTTGGCTGGTTCATGAATCATTGAATAAAGCCATTAAGATCTTTCAAATGTACTCAATTGAATTTTATTTTTCAATGATATCTATATATTCTACTATAAAAACTCTATCCTTTATAACTTTCACATACAACAAGCCACTTATTAAACTATATTTTCAAAATATAGCTGAACCGGAGATGGGATGGATACAAAGTATTGTACATAGTGCAGGGAACATAGTCAATAATGGTAGTAACTCAGTGGTGAGAGATAATAAGTACATTTATCATGGGGAGCATTTTGTAAATATATAATTGTTGAGTCACTGTGTTGTACATTTGAAACCAATATTGTCTGTCAACTATATTCAATTTTTTTTTTAAGTATTGTAGCCTAGGGAAAGTTGAAGATCTTACCCAAAACCATCTTTACAGGAAACACATAAACCTGCACATGGAGAAGGGAAAATAGCACCGTGCAGAAGCACAAGGCTTAACTCAGAGCCCCATTCAAGAAAGCACTGGCCCCGTGGCCTCCGGAGCCTGGTTGGCAGACAGTCACCAGGTATGCATTCTTGCAGGGCTCTCTTCAGCTTGTCTGCCCAGGTCACCCTCCTCAGGGGCAGCCCCAGGCAGCTACTGGGCAAAACAGCAGTGCACTGGCTCAGTACAAGCCCCAGCATGTGACTTGTCTGACAGGGGTGCCTGGTGCTTCCCAGTGGACTGGCTGAGATGTCCTGTCTGCACTGGGGTCTGATGGCTTCTTCCACCCAGCCCTGCTCCCTCCCTTTTCCTCTCACAAGTGTTACACCCCCATAAACCTTCTGCACTCCTAATTCATCTCAGCACCTGCTTCACTGAGAGCCAAACTAGTACAGCATCTTCTGTCCAAACTTCCTTGGACCAGTATTATAAGAACCTCAACTGGTCTAACCCATGCAGAAAAATCCCCCAACAGAATTTTTCAGTGTTGCATTTTTTAAACATTTAAAATTTGCTCTAGTTAAGAAAGTAATTGTCTTCTTATAGGAAATACAACAGAAATGCATAATGTAGAAAGCTAGTCTCTCCTGTAATCTCAAACCTCTTAACCATCAGTTGACTTCAGGTTTTCTTCCTATGTTTACACCAATATGGGTAGTTGTTATTATTTGACAAAATAGAATCAGAGTATACTCTTTGGTAATTTGCTTCAAAAGTACATGCTAGATATTATTTTCTGTGTCCATTCATATAGATATACCTCATTTGATTGCCAGCTACATGAACTCCACTGGATGAATATTTCATAAATTATTTGAACATTTCTGCACAAATGAGCATTTGCATTGCGTCATTTTTCATGATAATAACTGAGCTTTCACATTGTGTAGTTTGAGTGTCCATATTGAAATGCTAGTGAAAGCATATATGTAAGTTTCAGTTTTACTTTTATGATCTATTTTGGAATCTTGCCTGGGCAGAAGGTATGAAATGAGATTCCAGGGACTGACCCTACATTTATAATTTGGGACCTTTATGTAGAAAAGGTTGGTGAGTCATTTCCTGATAAATGGGGTTTTATCCATAGTGGTGGAGAGTTCCCACCCTCTATCCATCCTTTCCTTCACCTGCCTGGTGACCTTAAGGATACCCTAACTGAGAGCTGGTGAGTGGGGTGGGTGCTAATTTGCAGGATAAACCCAGTCCCCAGCAATATAAATGGCTCTTCCCTTTTAGATCTTAAGGACTTAAAAAGGCCTCCTACAAACACTGACAGCATGTGCAGTAACATTCCAGATTCTCCTGTATGTTCAAACACCTTTTTTCTAGAATTATAAGCTCTTCTTGCTTTTAAGAACTTCTGCTGTACAGAGACCTTCTTTTGTCAGCTTTTTTAAAAAGAAAATAATGACAAGGGATAAGGACATTAAAGCTGTGCACTGATCAATGCAACAACTCCCCCCAAAGCTCAATGCTTACATCACCGTCAGTTGAGTGTCTCTGGCCAGCGATCAAATGACTTTGCCAAAGTGAATTCACCTGTCAGACATTTCCTGGTCTTAGACAGCTTAAGAGCCACTGTGTAATTTCTGCCAATTCTCCTCTAGCAAAATTGTCCATGGCTTATAAACGCCACGTGCATTTGTTTGGTTAGAGCACCCAGATAACCTCTGAGAGGCAGCAGGAGAGGTCTCTCAGGTGAGCATGAGGGCTAAAAAGACAAAACACATTATACAAATACCAATAAATGGTGGTCGGAAGTTGATAGAATACAGCCATCAGCAACTCATAGACGGCTTCATTTTCTTTAAACAGTTCTTTGAAAATAATGAGAAGCACTTAAACCTCTGCTTTAAAAAAAAAAATTAAACCAGTATTATATCTCTTAGATTTTCTTTCCTACCTGGACCAGGAAAGCCAGTCCCTAAACTTTTCAATTTATATACCATGAAGCCAGACAGTGAAGGTATAAACAAGGTGGAAATGGAAACTATACCCAAAGAGTAGTTCTCAAACTTTAATGTGCTGAGACCCACCCAAGGAACACGCCACAAGGGCAAGTTCTTTGACCCACTTGCCAGAATTCTGATCCAGTATGTCTACTGGGTGGGGCCCAGGAATCTTCATTTTAATGGTCCCAGGCGATTGCCATACAGAGGACAGGGAGAGCATACTTTGAATGGGCTGAACACTGGCCCAAAGCCTACAAGGCTTCTTTTTATTTCCTACTCCCTTAGTGAATTCTGGGTCAAGTCACATTCATTGTGTCCCCATTTCAGTCTATAAAGTAGGGTTGCATATATTTGCCACCTACCTCATTACCGTCACATGTGGATTCATGAGATAATGTGTGTGAAGTAGTTTAAATTCCTCAGTAGAAAAGTGCTATATTCCAAGTATTATCAGGTATTTATTTCCAGTATTACAGTGACACTTTGTTTTTTAAAGACCCACAAAAAGTGGTACCATGGCTGGGAAAATGTGTTAATAAGACTACTCCACTACAGGTTCAGTCAAATTACATAACTTGTACACTGAAGGGGAATGGGATTCTGCCTGAACTTTTACTTAAAATCTCACTGACGTTATGTTCAATGACACTTTCCCCTATGCACCGTATTTTGACATTCCAGGGTGTATCAGTCTACCAGAGAAACAGGACCAGCAGAAGATGTATCTCTATCTATATATACAAAGACATATATACATATTTGAATATCAATATATGTGGAAAGGTATATTTATATATGTATATATTAGACACACACACATGTAATTAGGTGTTAGAGTCAAGCCAAATCACACAGAACCAACCACCACACACGGCTTCGTGGTATTTTTCTGTGATTGCCAGTTAGGTAATTTTGGGGGATGGAAATAAAAATCTATCCAGAGAATTTTACAACTGCACTGGTGAAGTAAAAACTTACCTTCAATTCATTCTTTTTATTACTGTGTAGTTTGATAGGGAAAATAGCTTGTAATCAGATTTTTCATGGGCCTGCAAAGATCTTGTAACCATTTGCTAGCTTGTAACACAGACTTTCTTTGTAAGGTCTTGATATTTTATAAGAAAAGGCAAAGAAGTACTGAGCCTGGAGAAAATGCCAGTTGTTTTTGCCTACTTTGATTCCTTCTTCTGGTGTTGACGCCTCGATTTACTTTTGGAACCACTTTTTGTCCCTCCTTGGTCCACTACCCCATCAAGGAAGAGACCTGGCCAATCAGATAATTCACCCCCTCTGCCCGCAGTTATGGTTCTATGGATGGGCAGACGACTCAACAGATTGATGAGACTCAGTCCTGGAATTCTTGCTGGAACCAGCAGAAAAGGGAGGCTCTCCTTTCGCTGTGGTTATAAGGCTGGTAGAAAATAATCCTGGAATTGTTAGTGTCTATCCTGGCACAACAATAGAAGGACCTGCCTGGAAAAGCAGAGCTGAGGTCGAGAGACAGACTCTAAAGCCACCGTTTGAGTAACCAAATACAGCATATCTGAAGCCACTTGGCTTTGGGAGTGCTTAACCAATTAATCTCTCTCTGTGCTTAAACCAGTTGGAGCTCTGCACCTGTTAACTGGCCACTCAGAGTTTCTGACTGTACTAGACAGCAGTTCCCCTCTTCACATTAGGATGGTATCCGCAGTAAGTTTTCTGTGCAAGTAACTGAAAAGAGAAGCATTTCCCCTGCTCTCCTGCCCAGGCTCACTGTGGGAGCCAGCATGCTGATGTGCCCAGGAGGCCAGCTCCTCAGGAGGCAGCCAGGGCACCCTAGTTTACACTGCTAAGCAAGGTCACCCCAATTGACATCTCCTGATGGGCACTCGCCTGTCCTTAGGGCTCAAACGCAGGCAGACAACCATAATGTAGAAGGGGAGATACTACCACATCTTGGATCAATGTCTTTTGTTCACGTCTAGGTCAGCACCGGCCACCCCCAAGTGAGTTTAGAAGTGAGGGAAAAGCAGGCTGTGGAAGGAAGACGAGGAAGGGACAGGAGGATGAAAATAAACTCTTACTAAGTTCCTACTATGTGCCAAATACTTTCCAAGTAACTCATCTCATTGCATCCTACCATGTTCTATGAAGTTCTAAGAAATAGTTATATGAAGTATTTATGACCATCTTCATTTTAATTGTTGAGAAAATGGATGCACAGAGATTACCTCACCTGCCCAAGGTCACATACTTACATAGGCAGTGGCAGAGCTGAAGATTAGACCTATCTGATTCCAACACCTGTGTGCGTGCACGCACTCCTTTCTTTAATAACATTCTTGACGTCATAAGAGAGGAGTGCCCGCCTGCTCATCCTCTCCTCCCCAGTTCCAAGGAAGACCCTGCAGCCTCCCTTTAGAAATGTGGGACTTGAAGAGCACCACGTGTAAAGGCAGACAGTTACGGTGGGAAACCCTCTGGCCTGGTTCGGACTCAACTTAGACACCAGCTCTTCCAGGGATGGGAAGAAGTAAAGAGGATAAAATAAACCAACTTTTTTTAAAAAAGGAGTTCTTGAATCCCCTGCAGTTCCAGTACTTAACATAGAACTGGACACAGCACAGGTGCTTAATAAGTATATGTTAAATGATTAACACTGAATGATTAAAGTGATGAATTACTGTAAAGATAAGGAGGAAAGGTTGGCTTCCTGATGTTTCCCCACAGCAACAATTCCCCCCCAAGTTCTATATTGGCTCATGTTCTCTAATGCTGGTACTTCAGTGATGGTTTGTTGGCAGACTGCCTGATAAGATAGGGTAGGCACATTATCTACCACTTGATCTCTGATCTTAAAATCAGAAGAAAGGATGTGGGATGCTTTTAGGGTCACTGGGGGAATGCTGAGTAGGAGTGGAAGGAAATGTTGAATAAAAAGCAAGGTAAGGATATGCTTTTTTGCAGTTCTAATGATAACATCTGTAACCCTATAAAGACAACATCCTCAAATGCCATTCTAGTTGACAGGATCCTAAGAAAGATGTTGGACAATGGCATCATGTGAGTCCCAGTACAACAGCAGGTCTGGATCCTGCATTTGTTAAGTTCCTCACATGGACCAGACATTGAAATGGACAGTTGCTTCTGGTGCTCTGCATCCACTTAAGCGTATCTCCATAAGGGTGAGCATCCTAATTTTGTTTCCAGGGAGACACAGGTCCCCTGCTCTTAGCTCTCATGCTTCTGCCAATACTGACTTCCCCCAACACCAGCACGGACTCATGCTGGGCCAATAAAGGCAAGCAATTTCCCCAGATAGGCTGGAGGACAGGCACATGGCTCAGCCTGAGCTAATCAGAGGTGATCAGGTCTCATCCCTGCTAATCCCACAGTCCTAGTTTTGCAGGTGGATTTAAATCTGAAAAGTTACAGGGTTAGAGCTGTTTTGCTCTCACAGGAAATCTGAGAATGAAGCCAACATAAAGGAGAGAAAAATGGAACTGAAAAGTAGGTGACCAGCAACAACACAGAGAAGCATCTGAAAGCACTCTATACAGCTCTGAATCCAGCCTGATGACTCCCTTTTCAATTACAAAAGCAAAAAATCCCCACTTCTTTGCTTAAATCAATTTAAGTTGTGTTTTCCATCACTGATAAATGGGAGAGTCCTGTGTAGTACACGCAATTTATATATTCCTCTCACTGATGTCCCTAACAGCCCTGTGAAAAAGGAATTATTATTCCAATTCTAGACTAAGAAAACCAAGGCTTGGAAAGGTTCATTTAATTGGCCAGCACTGCAGAGGGTATCAACTCTAATTTTAGAGGATAAGGATAATTCTTAATATTTGTGACTATCTAAAATCGTGCATAATTTGCTGCCATAACTATTAAAAAGAATGCTTTGCTGGGAATCTGAGGATGGGTAATCTGTGTGTGTGTTTCATTTAATGTCAAGAGACGGTCTGTGTAATAGTTAAGAGCTTGGACTCCGGAGATCCACTCCCTGGTTCAAATCCCAGCTCTGCCTATATTAACTGTAAGACCTTAGACAAATTAAACTCTTTGTGCCTCTTGCCTCATTTTAAAATTGAAATAAGGATAATGATAGCACTTGCCTTTGGGGATTGTTGGATTAGGTGAGTTAATGTATATGACAAGGTGCTTAGAAAGTATCCAGCATATAGTCAGTGCTGCTATTGCTATGAATATAATTATGTATGATGTTCCCCACATATCCCAAATTATAAAAGCATGTACTACTTTTAAAATTTGTTCATGCTGCCCAAAAAGACATAATGAAGCATGTACTTGCCAGTCATTTCTCCCCAAGTACAATCCTTCAGTGAAGCCTTCATACAACCAATACTGCAAAGCCAGAGCAGTAAAAAGTTGCCCAAGTTAGGACATCAATTCAAGATTCTCACAGTGTATTGTCATGCTCCAAAAATTAGAAACATTTTTTCAAGTGCAGTCTCAGCTTCTAAGTAGTTGTTTCAGAGCCAATTCAAAAGAGAGAGCATCACATTCATGAGAAGAAAGTGGCCACCTGCCGGCCTGGAGAGGTGGCTATGAGGCCCCTCACTACAAGGGCAAGTAACTGTAAATCCTTCAGTGTCAATGCCATCTCATTGCATTTTGCAATTTTATGACAGTGCAAGTAATTTTCCTGTTCCTGACATGTTCATAGACTTTAATCCCATTCACTGTTAGAAGTGTCCTTAGTTTCTATCCTATATACACTTAGATTGGGCTTGTCTAGAGGGGAAACTTGCTTGTTTCAACAAGCAAAGTAGACTTTGTCCCAGAGCCTCCATCTCGTCCCCACCATCTTCATTATCTTCATATGCTTCAGCTTCTCCCTCCAGAGAGGAAAAAATGGACTCAAGCTCACCAGCATCACCCAGAACCTTCTAGTTTTCTCCTGTAACATGAGGGATAGGCCCCACCCAATTCTTACCTTACACAACATGGGATGGAATAATCTGGAACCTAGCATTCTCAGATCAAAACAGCAAAGGCACAAAGGAGATTGAAGAGAAGCATCAGTCTTCCCCCTCATCCCTATCACAATAGAAAGGAGTCAGCTAGGCAAAGAACCTGGGGAGAGTGTCCAGGCAGAGTGAGCACTCCCACCAGTGTCCAGGCAGGATTTCTCTGGTCGGGCCTGCTAGCGGCAAAACAATTGAATCACTGAGCAGGCTTTGCTTGTCTCCAACTCACACTGTGTAATGTCCACCGGGAGTCACATGGTACTGCACAGGTCAACTACAGCTAGGTTTGACTGTGAAGTGGGGTAAAAGCCAAATTAGCAATAACTGAAATTAGCTAAAAGAACTTTTTTTTCTTGTCTAAACCAAAGCGGCTCAGGACCAGTACTGTTCTCCACGAGGACAGGAGCCAGGCTCACTCTTTTTGCTCCACCGCGGTCCACTTCAGAGTCCAAGAGGGCAGCTGGATCCCTGACCATTATTTAAATTCCTGTCAACAGGAACGAGATAAGCCAGAAAGGAGAAAGAATGCATGTTAGCATTTTTTACAGAGAAATTTCCCGGAGCCTGCTTATGTCCTCTACCTAATCTTTATTAACATAAAGTCACCAGGTACTGTAATGAATAGATACACAGTCCAATGGGCCCTACACACGAATAATTACAGTCTAGATCCTGGTCCCCACAGCAGGCAGAATGGGTAAGCAGCATCTTGTACTGAAAGTGCTGCCTTAGCCAAACTTCTCGTGGTGCTAGACGTCTCAGTCACAGAGGCTGCCAGCTTCTCCAGAGCCTGTATGAAGGTTAACATTTTCTCTTTTACTTTCTTTTTTTTTAACTGTAAAATAGATTTGCTTGCATCTCAGAATTGATTTTGGGTCACTAAGGAAACTTAATTTGAATACACTTTTTTTGACTCTATTACCTTATCTCTCTTTAACAGTATTAACGTTATTATTATTAATATTATTAGTATTTAATATTATTAACAGTATTAATATTACTGCTTTTGCACTCTTTAAAAATTTTTATTTGACCTAAGCTGTCAGACTCAGTCTTGCCATAGAAAAACTTAACTGCTTTGTTTCCCCACCTCCTTCCTGACTCTGCCAGCCAGGAAAGGAATGATAGGCCCAGCACTTTCTATCTTTCTATATTGCTCTTAAATAAAATAAAAGGATCTCAAATGTGCGACTTCTTCAGCAGATGAGTACTGCATGAAGTCTGTCACAGGAGCAAGACCAGGCTTTCTAGCTGGACACCCTGGACTCAAAGCTCAGGTCTGCTGTTTATGGGAAGTGTGACCTGAGATGGATCTCTGTCTGCTTCGGAAGAGTAGAATTCAACATATGTGTCGTACTCCTCATCTCACAGGTGGTTCCTGACATGAAGGGAGTCTACAGGTATAAAATGTTTAGCAATGGGTACCTGATGGAAAACAGAAAATGATGTGTTTAGTAAATTTCAAACATTATCATTACTTTATACATAAAAGTCTACCTCTGTATGAAAAAGTGCAATAGACAGTATTTTTTCCTTTTAATCTAATTTTAAATTTTCACTCAACAAGTATTTATTGACAAATTACTGTTTTATCTCAACTAAGCCCTTTCACCTAAAGAGGTCAAAGGGAGAGAGAAGGAGGGAGGAAGGGAAAGAAACAAAGAGGGCCAGGGGGAGGCAGGTGGACCAGCAGAGCATGTGGCAGATGGCCTCTGGGCATGTACTTGGGACCCGAGGCCACCCCTGAGGACGAGGAGACAAATCCCTCCCTGGATTTTTATGTATTCCCAATCCCTCAGGGAGACTCTTCTCTGCAACTAATGGCTCTGTGTGCATCTAGGCAGGGAGCAGGTGTTAATCTACACAGACTAGTTAACAGCCATTAACAACACTTAAAAATCCCATAAACCAAGAAGGATGTGCTGACCATTCACACCGGGCCCAGGATTCTGTGTGGCAGCGTGCATTGTCACCATCGTTGCCAAGGCTACCTGCATAACAGTCAATAATGCAAACATTTTCTGTCCAGCCCTATATGCTAGGCACTGGGCCAGCACCAGAGATAAAAAGATTAGTAAAATCGGGTCACTGGCCCCAGAAGCCTATGGTATGAAAGGCAAAGCTGTCCAGACTGACCACAATATAGCGTGATAACAATTACATGAGGAAAATGAACTAAGTTTCATGGGAGCACATGAGTCGTGGTCTGTTTCAAATAAGACCTTGTGAACATCAAATATTGCTCAAGCATGAAGAGAATTCACCAAACAGAAGAGCAGTGATGGCGCAAACAAATGAACACAACTGACTGCAAAGGAAGATGCTCCTCCCAAAAAACCAGGGAAGATGGTAGCCTGAAACACTGCAGCATCTATGCCCTTTCTGCAACCAGACTCCAAACACACAGTGGATAAAATATGATCATTTTATAAAACACTTTAAGCTGAATTCAAAATAAAGTTTTCATTGTCCTCAGATATGAGGAAATACAAGACAAAATTAAAGGCTACAGAGCTCCATCTTAGAGATGATACTGTGGCTGCCCAAGGAAGGGGGTTAAGGGTATCAGAAGATGGGCATTCTGAAAGGCTAAGGTATAAGTGCTTGAGCCAGACCTTAGAAGGGCTATTTGCTTTGAGAAGAGGGGTCTAGAAAAAAAAAACACAGCAACACTATAATTGGGCCTACTGAGTGTCAAGGAAGCATATCTCTGCCCATTGGCACTGGATGGACAGAACTAAAAGCTACATGTCTGAGTCATGTGTAAGTTAGGGATCCCAAGTATACCACCCTACATGACGCCGTGATGCCAGTCCCAGAGAAATGGTCCTAAGCAAGTAAAACCCACCTGGTAGAACCAAGCAAAAGCCACTCTATAGGGATGCTTGCTCATTCCAGGGATTAGATCCTCACTGGGGAAAAAACAGCCCCTACTGAAGATGAACTCACAACCAAAAATAAAAACCTCTTATAGGAAACTAGCCTTTGTGAGGGAGACCCAGTCATTGCAACAAAAATATACAATAGAATGTCTGAAGAAGGTTTTTAAGAAACCAAAATAGTACAAGAAAAATCATAAGTGCCCACTATACATAGCTGAATAAGCAAACATATTTAGTATGACCCAGTGGACAAATGCCTTCATCCAAAGGGCAGTCCCCGACTGGTGTTTGAATTTTAACTTTTAGTAGTAAATCATTCTTTCATGTGGAACATTTTCTTCTTCAATTGTCTTTTTAAAATATGCAAATACTCCTGGGAGAATTAATACAAGTTCATCTTTCTCAAATTTCGGTGTTTATTGGGATCTCTGTGGAGCTCTTTCAGAATGAGCCCTACCCAGTGAAATTCCGGTTTAAGTGAATTTAGCAGGGGACCCAGGAATCTATGTTTCACAAGTGTCCCAAGCAATTTCCTGTGTGGCTCAGGAGGGGAGTACAGTGAGAATGAGTTTGAACTGCTGGACAAATGGTTTACTGTGCTAATTGTTTACAGGGCTGGGAATCAACTTGGCTGGGAATCTTTAGTTACAAACTCTGTATTTCAGATTAGAATAACTTTACTTATATAAAGCTATATGTAATCCATAAATATTCTGCTACATACACACACTTATAAGTCATATTGACTTATTTTACTTATGATCAGATTTTAGCATACTGGTATGGCTATTGGTAGTAGAAGTGAAAAGAAAGGAAGAAGAGGGAGAGAGTTGCTAAGTCAAAAGTTAAGAATTTTGTAAAAAGTAGGAGCAATTGTTACCTTTATTGTGGCTGCCTCAAATACAGCTTGGGGTGTCAGATTCAGTTACTACTCACCAAATATCCACGTGCTCTTCCGTATCTCCAAACCTCCTTGTAGGGTGCATGGCCATGAAGCTAGTTCTAGCAGTAAGCAGAAGTACCATGTGCCACTTCCAGAACTAACTATATGCAGCTCTCTGGCACTCCATTCCTCTCCTCGAGCATGGAGTCCAAGTGACCAGGAGGGTTGTCTGTCCCCAGTCAGGTTTGCATGAGCCATAAATAAACCTTTGTCGTGTGAAGCCACTGACATTAGGGAGAGAGGTTGTTTGTTAACACAGCATAGCCTAACCTAATACACTAGTCTATGAGAAAGGGAAATGGGCAAAATCTTATTAAAGAAAATGGCCTCCCATGCCCAACCTACTGGTTATAAATAAAAATTCCTGTCTTGCATCCTCTTTAGCTGTTTATTTCTGTTACTGTTTCCAACATCTTTAAATTGCTAAAGATGAATGGAAATCCTAGTAAACTGCAGGACAGTACTTATTCATTTGCTTTTCCTTCTCCCTAATCCTTTAGGCAGAGTTCCATGAGTGTGTGTGTGTTTGTTATTTTTAGGAAGTAAAAGATCCAGTTATGTCGGATCCATGCCTGGGAAAAATAATGCAGGCACTTACTGGCAGTGTGCACATTTTACTGAGCCCTTTAGAGTTAGTTTCCTTTGGTGTGAAGAGAATAGCAAGACCAAGCAGATGTTCTGGTCACTCTGCAGCTGCTTGATTTACAATGTGACACCAAATTTATGAAATCAGCTGGGGGACCCTATGGCATCCTAAGGTTTCAGGGAGGGAAATTCACAAGTCTGAGTCAATCCAGTGTCCATGTCGTCGAGTGCTGTGCAATGTGAAGTTGTTGGGAGGTCCCAGAGGACAGTCATGGAAACTGGGGGAGGGCAAGGAATGAACATAAAGCAATGCACATCCTTTCTTGACAGGACCAAAGGGAAGGCCAGGAGGAGAAGGAAGCATATAGAAGAATCCCAAGAAGGAGGAAAGAAACTCCATTTGTCAAATGATAGTTTCCCCTAAGTTTGTTGCTCAACTCCCATCCCAGCATGGGGAGGATTCAGGACCTGTTTCTATCACAGAGAGTAAACACCTGGTCTGGGGTTCAGGCAAAAGGTTGCACCATTCCTTGTGCAAACTTCCTACTCTTATTATGTTCACAATAAAAAATGGGGTCTCTGTGGGCTGAAAAGAGGTCTGGTTTGGAGATTAGTGAGCTGAAGAGAACCAAATAAAGTTGGACAATATCAGGGTTGAGAAGCCTGCCCTGAAGCAACACACTTAGTAATTTATAAAAATGTTTTAGTGCAGGAACTTGCAAAGATACAATTTTAATCTATTGTTTTCTGCTTCTAAGTGGAGTGTATGATAATTGCATTTAAAAAGATCTCTTTGAACTTCTCTCTTGCTTTTAAAACATTATAAAATCATTGCCCATGAAGTTTGCAGCCACCCTCATGATAAAAACAAACACAAAAACAAAACTCAAGTGTCCCTTAAACATCACAGTATTTGTTGCATAAGTGAATGGCTATATGGTCAGTGCGTGAAGGTAACTGGAGGATGGTGGGAAATGCAGTTTTAGACACGGTGGGTTTGAGATACTACTTGAAATATCCTCTATGAGACTGACAGGTTTGACTATTTATGACAGAGGACACCACAAATAAAATTGAAAGACAAGGAACACATTGGAGGAAAGTACACACAATGTATTAAACAAAAGAATATTATCCAAAATAATATAAATCTTACTAAAAATCTGTAAGAGGCTCATATCTCAATAGTTAAATGAGCAAAGGCTATGAACAGGCAATTTGCAGAGGAATTACAAATGTCAATAAGCAGATGGTGAAATGTCAATAAAAAGAGAGTGAACCTTATTAATAATAAAAGAAATGCATATGCACAACCAAATATCAATATTTTGCCATCAGCTTAGCAAAAAATATAATTATTGATGATCTCAAATGTTGAAGATGCTGTAAAGAAACAAGCAGTCTTCTTCAGGTAGGAAGAGGTATAAACTTTAAAGCCTTTTCTGCATAAAGGAAAGCAGTTTGGCAAAAGTTTTCAGGATTTCCGCAAATTCACACAACAGTTTCATTGCTATCAGCCTATCCTAGAGAAAAATACACGTGTGCCCATGGAACATGAACTGAAATGTGCTTGGCTGCTTTGTTTATAATGTGAAAACTGGAAATAATTCAAACATCCATCAACAGGGGAGTGATTACATATATTATGGTCCACCCATATAAATTATTTTTATATAATAATTTTTATATTGCTATTTTTAAAAAAAATTTATATTGCTATTTAAAAAAAATAGAATGTAATAGATTTTTATATGCTGATATGAGAAGATCTCCAGATCAGAAAGCAAGTCAATTGGTAAAATATGGAACATGTGAGCCCATTAAATTACATTGACAAAAGACTGGAAAGATATCCACCAAACTGTTAACATTAGTTTCCTTATGGGAAAGATCGAGAGTTACTTTTACTTCAGCCATTTCCATATAGTCTTTATTACAAGGAATTTTAGAAGACAGGAAACTGATGCAGTACAAGGCAAGAGAATCCATTTAATTGTATTGCTTAGAGAGGCGGAGCAATGCAGTGGTTAAGATCGTGGGCTCTAGAATCATATTTCCCAGCTTCAAATCCTATCCACCCCGCTCTACTTAATATTGTAGAACCTTGGGGCAAGGTTCTTAATAGCTTGGACCTCCACATCTTTGTCTTTAAAGTGGGATTGGTAGATTCCACATATAAGTGATATATAGTATTTGTCTTTCTCTGTCTGACTTATCTCATAAATGCTATGATATCACTTACATGTGGAATCAAAAAACACCGAACTCTCAGAAGCAGAAAGCAGAATGGCGGTTACCAGGGGAGGGGGCTGGGGTAATGGGGAAACGTTTAAGGGTGCAAACTTACAACTCGTAAATAAATGAGTCCTGGAGATCTAATGCCCAGCATAGTGATTATAGACAGCAATACTGTATTATAAACAGTTGTATTATGAACAGGTTGGTTGCATACAAATTCAATAGAGGGAGGGTTACATCCAAAATCCTAACAGCACTTGTTACTGGAGAAAGAAAGTGGGTGGCTGAAGGCTGTAGTCACATGCAAGTAATAAGAATACCTTTCACTGAATTCTTTTTGTATCTTTTAAATTCTGTATAATATGTGCATATATCACTTATCAGATGTCATATATCACATATATCGTATATCAGCCAAAACAATAATTTTTTAAAACATCTTCCTTTCCACAACATGGCCTTGTCCATAGGGTGGAACCCTAAATTTCCTAACGAAAGTGTTACAAGGGCTTGTACCACACCTTCAAGTTCCAGTACCCACACATTCTTCCTCTATCAACTCCACCTGAATCCTCACCCACAGCCACTGCCAAAATTCTAGAAAAAGAGGGTTACAAATTCACAGCTGGACTGTCCAGTTTTGCAAAATGTTACCAAGAAATAAAGGTAACTTACCTCCTTCCATGTTTCAGTCATTCAACAACTGTAGTTAGAATAATGCAAAGCAACATATGTGACTGTGACAAGGTGGTAAGGCAGGACTTCATGGGCTGGTGGCTGAATAACGACTGTGGGCAGATTTGCCTGGATGACTGTCCAGCCTTGTTGGACTTGTGTCTGTAGACGGGAAGACTGTGGTCACGTGCAGGTTAGCATGTCTAATAACTACCATAATTTCAAAGAAATGATGTGCACACACAAAACTTCAAGGTCACTGAAACAGCTGTATTAATATATGAAAATTATCACTGATTTCTTTTGCTAGCAACATCCCAAAGTCATAGGTAATGCTAATATTAATGGAATTTGCTGCCTACATTCATAATTGAAGGAAATGCTGTATTTCAGTTATAGGTTAGTGAAAGTAAACATGCTATTGTTCCCATCCAAAATTGTGATCACCTTGAATTTTATCTGTGAACCAGAAATGATGACCCTTATCTAGACCCAAGTATACCAGAATTATGAATCCTATTTCAGATGGACTGGTTAGTCGGCAACAGGCTTGAAACCTTAACCACATTTTGAGAGCTAGTGCAGACAGAATTCACATGTCAGGCTAGTGAGGAATCCATATTGACTCAAAATCAAGTACATTAAAATTCAAAAGAAGAAAAATATAGACTTTTAAATGGATCACCTGAGATATATAACATATCTCACAATTTTGAACAATTAGAATTGCCCTCATTCACTTTATTTCCCTAGGCTGGTGAGTGATGATTTCAGAAATCACAAGTTAGAGATATTCAGAGCTTCTGATGAAACTTTATTCCCTTAGCTGAATGGTCTGCTTTATGTTCTATGCACAAGGATGTCAATTATTGTTCCTATATCAGTTTTTCACATGACCTCAAGTTTTTTTACATTCTTCCCATTAAGAGGTGGGGCTCTAGTACTCTCCTCTTGAATGAAGGTTGACTCATAACGGTTTGACCAATACTGTACTGTAGAAGTGTGGCTGTATAACTTCCAAGGCTAGAACACTAAAGGTTATAGAGCTCCTAGCTTGTTTGCTAAAAGTACTTTCTCCTGAAGTCTGGAGCCATCATATAAGAAGTCTGACTATCCTGAGGCTGCCATGCTATAAGGAAGGCCAAACCACATGAGGCAGCCATGTGTAGTCCCAATATGCATCTATGTTGGCAGTCCCAAATACTGTAGGCTTCTCGTGTGTGAGGGGAACATCAAATGATTCCAGCCTCCAATTAAATTCCACAGAACATCCACAACCAGACCCTTTATATTCATTAAATTGTTGTTTTAAAACAATGTATTAACCACAAGCCAGAGGTCAAAAGTCCAATTGTCCCAAGCACTTGTATGTTACTTCTGAGCCAAGACAATGAAAAAGCTGACCCTTCTCTACCCTCTTTCCCACCTACCAGTTACATGAAAAGGACTCCAAGGCTCAGATGAGATGGGAGGAGCCTGGATCCTGAATGATTGTGTGGAGGAAGGCTACCAACTCCCAGAGATACCCACATTGAATTGTTACATGGGTAACTTAATATACATATATACATTGAGTCATCGTAATATCAGGGTTTATTTGTTACAGCATCTAGTATTACCCTAACTGACACAGCTGTGACAGTAGCAACCCACACTTGACCTCAATGTCAAGAGAATAATAAGCAGTGGTAAAGAATATAAATACAAAGACTCTAAAAACTCAACCCCAGCCAATTTTTGTCACGTGGAAATGTGGGACGAGTTGTCAGTTTATTTGAGAGATGCTAGAAATCCATATTTTTACATGCAGTCTTCTCATTTCTAATGTTTACTCTATTAAAAAATATGTCTGTGAAGTCAAACACCATCAAGCTCATTTTGCCACACTGCACCCCTCTGGGCTCTACCAAGATTGGTGGGACCCCTTTATAATTTTGGTATGAGATGAAAGCCTCTATTAAAAATCAACTGTGTCGAGGGCGGAGCCAAGATGGCGGCGTGAGTAGAGCAGTGGAAATCTCCTCCCAAAACCACATATATCTATGAGAATATAACAAAGACAACTCTTCCTAAAATAGAGACCAGAGGACACAGGAGAACATCCAGACCACATCCACACCTGCGAGAACCCAGCGTCTCGCGAAGGGGGTAAGATACAAGCCCCGGCCCCGCGGGAGCCGAGCGCCCCTCCCCCCAGCTCCCGGCGGGAGAAGAGCAGGCAGAGCGGGAGGGAGACGGAGCCCAGGACTGCCGAACACCCAGCCCCAGCCATCCGGGCCAGAGTGAAGACACAGTGCATGCGTGGGGTCCTGGATACTAGGGAAACAGGGCAGCAAGACCAGTGAGCGGGTGCCTGAGGCTGACACTGGAGAACAAAGAAACGGGAGCGGCCATTTTTTTTTTCCTCTTTTTTTTTGGGCGAGTACTTTTTGGAAGTCTTAAAGGGACAGGGACCCCAATACTAGGGAAACAGGGAGCAAGAACGGTGAGTGGGTGCCTGAGGCTGGCGCCTGAGGACAAAGAAAATCGTGCATTTTTCTTTTCTTTTCTTTTTTTAAAATTATTTATTTAATTTTTTTTTCTTTTTTGTTGTTGTTGTTGTTATTTTGGTTTGGCGAGTGCTTTTTGGAAGTCTTAAAGGGGCAGGGTGGGACACTTAGTCCAGAGGCAGGGAATCTGGGGATCTCTGGGCACTCTAACCCCCTGGGCAGCAGGGAACATGGAGGCCCCGTACGGAGATAAATAGCTTCCCGACCACTCCCCCTGCAATGGGGCTCCACCATTTCGGAGCAGCAGCCCTAGCAAGGCCACACCCACAGCAACAGCAGAGATAAACTCCATAGCAGCCGGGCAAGAAGCAGAAGCCCGATCTGCGCACCCCTGTCTGCGCACAGCTGCCCAGCACAAGCCACTAGAGGTCGCTGTTCTCCCAGGAGAGGAAGGCCACAAATCAACAAGAAGGAAAGCTCTTCCAGCAATCACTCATACCAGCTCTGCAAACTATCTCTATCACCATGAAAAGGCAAAACTACAGGCAGACAAAGATCACAGACTCAACAACTGAGAAGGAGACAGACCTAACCAGTCTTCCTGACAAAGAATTCAAAATAAAAATCACGAACATGCTGACGGAGATGCAGAGAAAAATGCAAGAGCAATGGGATGAAGTCCGGAGGGAGATCACAGATGCCAGGAAGGAGATTACAGAAGGGAAACAAACCCTGGAATGATGTATAAGCAGAGTGGATAAGATGCAAGAGGCCATTGATGGAATTGAAACCAGAGAACAGGAACGTATAGAAGCTGACATAGAGAGAGATAAAAGGATCTCCAGGAACAAAACAATACTAAGAGAACTGTGTGACCAATCCAAAAGGAACAATATCTGTATTATAGGGGTACGAGAAGAAGAAGAGAGAGAAAAAGGGATAGAAAGTGTCTTTGAAGAAATAATTGCTGAAAACTTCCCCAAACTGGGGGAGGAAATAATCAAACAGACCACAGATATACAGAACCCCTAACAGAAAGGATCCAAGGAGGACAACATCAAGACATATAATAATTAAAATGGCAAGGATCAAGGACAAGGAACGAGTTTTAAAGGCAGCTAGAGAGAAAAAGGTCACCTATAAAGGAAAACCTATCAGGCTATCATCAGACTTCTCGACAGAAACCCTACAGGCCAGAAGAGAATGGCATGATATATTTAATACAATGAAACAGAAGGGCCTTGAACCAAGGATACTGTATCCAGCATGACTATCATTTAAATATGATGGCGGGATTAAACAATTCCCAGACAAGCAAAAGCTGAGGGAAATTGCTTCCTACAAACCACCTCTACAAGGCATCTTACAGGGACTGCTCTAGATGGGAGCACTCCTAAAAAGAGCACAGCACAAAACACCCAACATATGAAGAAAGGAGGAGGAGGAATAAGAAGGGAGAGAAGAAAAGAATCTCCAGACAGTGTATATAACAGCTCAATAAGCGAGCTAAGTTAGGCAGTAAGATACTAAAGAGGCTAACCTTGAACCTTTGGTAACCACGAATTTAAAGCCTGCAATGGCAATAAGTACATATCTCTCAAAAGTCACCCTAAATGTAAATGGACTTAATGCACCGATTAAAAGACGCAGAGTAATAGAATGGATAAAAAAGCAAGACCCATCTATACGCTGCTTACAAGAAACTCACCTCAAACCCAAAGACATGCACAGACTTAAAGTCAAGGGATGGAAAAACATATTTCAGGTAAACAACAGAGAGAAGAAAGCAGGGGTTGCAGTACTAATATCAGACAAAATAGACTTCAAAACAAAGAAAGTAACAGGAGATAAAGAAGGACACTACATAATGATAAAGGGCTCAGTCCAACAAGAGGATATAACCATTCTAAATATATATGCACCCAACACAGGAGCACCAGCATATGTGAAACAAATACTAACAGAACTAAAGGGGGAAATAGACTGCACTGCATTCATTTTAGGAGACTTCAACACACCACTCACCCTGATGGATAGATCCACTGGGCAGAAAATAAGTAAGGACACAGAGGCACTGAACAACACACTAGAACAGATGGACCTAATAGACATCTATAGAACTCTACATCCAAAAGCAACAGGATATACATTCTTCTCAAGTGCACATGGAACATTCTCCAGAATAGACCACATACTAGCCCACAAAAAGAGCCTCAGTAAATTCCAAAAGGTTGAAATTCTACCAACCAATTTTTCAGACCACAAAGGTATAAAACTAGAAATAAATTCTACAAAGAAAACAAAAAGACTCACAAGCACATGGAGGCTTAACAACATGCTTCTAAATAATCAATGGATCAATGAACAAATCAAAATAAAGATCAAGGAATATATGGAAACAAATGACAACAACAACACAAAGCACCAACTTCTGTGGGACGCAGTGACAGTCTTAAGAGGAAAGTATATAGTGATCCAGGCACACTTGAAGAAGGAAGAACAATCCCAAATAAATAGTCTAATACCACAATTATCGAAACTGGAAAAAGAAGAACAAATGAGGCCTAAAGTCAGCAGAAGGAGGGACATAATAAAGATCAGAGAAGAAATCAACAAAATTGAGAAGAATAAAACAATAGCAAAAATCAACAAAACCAAGAGGTGGTTCTTTGAGAAAATAAACAAAATAGATAAGCCTCTAGCCAGACTTATTAAGAGAAAAAGAGAATCAACACAAATCAACAGAATCAGAAATGAGAAAGGAAAAATCATGACAGACTCCACAGAAATACAAAGAATTATTAAAGACTACTATTAAAATCTATACACCAAAACAAGCTGGAAAACTGAGAAGAAATGGACAACTTCCTAGAAAAATACAACCTTCCAAGACTGACCAAGGAAGAAACACAAAAGTTAAACAAACTAATTATGAGCAAAGAAATTGAAACGGTAATCAAAAAACTACCCAAGAACAAAACCCCCGGGCCAGACAGATTTACAGACACACAGAGAAGACATAATACCCATTCTCCTTAAAGTTTTCCAAAAAATAGAAGAGGAGGGAATACTCCCAAACTCATTCTATGAAGCCAACATCATCCTAATACCAAAACCAGGCAAAGACCACAACAAAAAAGAAAATTACAGACCAATATCCCTGATGAATGTAGATGCAAAAATACTCAATAAAATATTAGCAAACAGAATTCAACAGTATATCAAAAGGATCATACACCATGACCAAGTGGGATTCATCCCAGGGATGCAAGGATGGTACAACATTCGAAAATCCATCAATATTATCCACCACATCAACAAAAAGAAAGACGAAAACCACATGATCATCTCCATAGATGCTGAAAAAGCATTTGACAAAATTCAACATCCATTCATGATAAAAACTCTCAGCAAAATGGGAATAGAGGGCAAGTACCTCAACATAATAAAGGCCATATATGATAAACCCACAGCCAACATTATACTGAACAGCAAGAAGGTGAAAGCTTTTTCTCTGAGATCGGGAACTAGACAGGGATGCCCACCCTTCCCACTGTTATTTAACATAGTACTGGATGTCCAAGCCACGGCAATCAGACAAAACAAAGAAATACAAGGAATCCAGATTGGTAAAGAAGAAGTTAAACTGTCACTATTTGCAGATGACATGATATTGTACATAAAAAACCCTAAAGCCTCCACTCCAAAACTTCTAGAACTGATATCGGAATACAGAAAACTTACAGGATACAAAGTTAACATGCAAAAATCTGTAGCTTTCCTATACACTAACAATGAACCAATAGAAAGAGAAATCAGGAAAACAATTCCATTCACAATTACATCAAAAAGAATAAAATACCTAGGAATAAACCTAAACAAAGAAGTGAAAGACCTATACCCTGAAAACTACAAGTCACTCCTAAGAGAAATTAAAGGGGACACTAACAAATGGAAACTCATCCCATGCTCATGGCTAGGAAGAATTAATATCATCAAAATGGCCATCCTGCCCAAAGTAATGTACAGATTTGATGCAATCCCTATCAAAGTAACAGCAACATTCTTCAATGAACTGGAACAAATAATTCAAAAATTCATATGGAAACACCAAAGACCTCGAATAGCCAAAGCAATCCTGAGAAAGAAGAATAAAGTAGGGGGGATCTCACTCCCCAACTTCAAGCTCTACTACAAAGCCATAGTAATCAAGACAATTTGGTATTGGCACAAGAACAGAGCCACAGACCAGTGGAACAGATTAGAGACTCCAGACATTAACCCAAATATATATGGTCAATTAATATTTGATAAAGGAGCCATGGACATACAATGGCGAAATGACAGTCTCTTCGACAGATGCTGCTGGCAGAACTGGACAGCTACATGTAGGAGAATGAAACTGAACCATTGTCTAACCCCATACACAAAAGTAAATTCAAAATGGATCAAAGACCTGAATGTAAGTCATGAAACCATAAAACTCTTAGAAAAAACCTAGGCAAAAATCTTTTAGACATAAACATGAGTGACCTCTTTTTGAACATATCTCCCCGGACAAGGAAAACAACAGCAAAAATGAACAAGTGGGATTATATTAAGCTGAAAAGCTTCTGTACAGCAAAAGACACCATCAATAGAACAAAAAGGAACCCTAAGTATGGGAGAATATATTTGTAAATGACAGATCCGATAAAGGCTTGATGTCCAAAATATATAAAGAGCTCACACGCCTCAACAAACAAAAAACAAATAATCCAATTAAAAAATGGGCAGAGGAACTGAACAGACAGTTCTCCAAAAAAGAAACACAGATGGCCAGCAGACACATGAAAAGATGCTCCACATTGCTAATTATCAGAGAAATGCAAATTAAAACTACAATGAGGTATCACCTCACACCAGTAAGGATGGCTGCCATCCAAAAGACAAACAACAACAAATGTTGCCGAGGCTGTGGAGAAAGGGGAACCCTCCTACACTGCTGGTGGGAATGTAAATTAGTTCAACCATTGTGGAAAGCTGTATGGAGGTTCATCAAAATGCTCAAAACAGACTTACCATTTGACCCAGGAATTCCACTCCTAGGAATTTACCCTAAGAAGACAGCAATCAAGTTTGTGAAAGACAGATGCACCCCTATGTTTATCGCAGCACTATTTACAATAGCCAAGAATTGGAAGCAACCTAAATGTCCATCGGTAAATGAATGGATAAAGAAGATGTGGTACATATACACAATGGAATACTACTCAGCCATAAGAAGAGGGCAAATCCTACCATTTGCAGCAACATGGATGGAGCTGGAAGGTATTATGCTCAGTGAAATAAGCCAAGCGGAGAAAGAGAAATACCAAATGATTTCACTCATCTGTGGAGTATAAGAACAAAGGAAAAACTGAAGAAACAAAACAGCAGTGGAATCACAGAACCCAAGAATGGACTAACAGGTACCAAAGGGAAAGGGACTGGGGATGATGGGTGGGTAGGGAGGGATAAGGGGGGTATTAAGATTAGCATGCATGGTGGGGAGGTAGAAAGGGGAGGGCTGTACATCACAGAGAAGACAAGTAGTGATTCTACAACATTTTGCTATGCTGATGGACAGTGACTGTAATGTGGTTTATAGGAGGGACCTGGTATAGGGGAGAGCCTAGTAAACATCATATTCTTCATGTAATTGTAGATTAATGATAACAAAAAAAAAAGAAAGAAAGAAAAGGGGGATTTCTCCATGATAGGATAAAACTAACTGTAAATCAAAGATTAATATATGCTTTAAATATCCTTAATTTTGATCACTTAAAGGGTGTCAGATGATCGGCTATGGAGGTACATTTTTCTGATGATATTCCTTTCTTTTAAAAAAAAAGCAGTTCCTGTGTGGTGACCTCCAATGAGTTCTACACAATGGTATAAAGGGCATATCAAAGTGTGGGCAAAGGATCTGTTTGTGTTTATACAGAGGATCAAAGCCTAATTTGGCTACCCAGAAAACGAACTAAGATATGATATGAAGAACTTCCAACATCAGCACTCTTTGGAAGAGTCATACCAGAAGATGATCATCAAAAAACCTCAACAAAGATCCAGACGATGCTGCAGTTGTAGCTGCATTCATCCCACAGGTTCCTGGACTTGCCATTGGAATGAAGAAGGAGATATGTAAGCTGGCCTGTGCATACAGTAAAACAACAAATTTGACTGGATCTATACTGTTGGAACTCAACCAAGAATTAGGAGAAGTGCAAGTTGTAGCGCTCCAAAATCTTACGACTACAGATGATCTACTGTTAAAAGAACATATGGGATGTGAACAGTCCCCAGGAATGGGTTGTTTTAATTTGTCTGATTTCTCTCAGACTGTTCAAGTTCAGTTGGACAATATCCACCGTATCATAAATATGTTTTCACAAATGCCTAGGGTGCCTAACTGGTTTTCTTGGTTTCACTGGAGATGGCTGGTAGTTATAGGTCTGCTTTGGTTATGTAACTGTATTCCTATTATGTTAATGTGTGTACACAATTTAATTAGTAGTTTAAAACCTATACATGCTTAAGTTACTCTACAAGAAGATATGTCAAAGAAATAATCAATCTTCCCATGTTATCTTCCATCTGCTACTCCTATAGCTTTTCTTCTTCCTTCCTAATTACAACCCTTAAATAGAATTCGTGCCTCATATTGAATTTACTGAGTATCATAATTCTTCCAAGTGGTAAAGATACCTCAAGACAAATGCTGGGCATAAAAGTCACAGGGCATAAATCAGCAAAGAAGTAAAAAGCTAACCTTTTCAAACAATATTGCTTCTCTCTCACTTACCAACTTTACATTTCCCTGTATGGCCCCGGAAGATGACTGGTTAGCCAGAGACGGGTAAGACTCCTCAAGGAAGGAGCAACCTAAGACAGGCACAGTCACAGGGGGGCCATCAGGTGAGAAATTGGTGATCAACAGAAGTGAGGCTTAGAACCTCACGCCCCCTATTTTGAGAGAAATCTTCTGCATCCGTGGATGTTTTATTGCCCTTGTCTAGTTTGGATTAACACTTAGTCTACAGGCACAGACCTGATCATCTACATTTGCCCTCTTACAGCACTAAACTATGTTTTCTACCTTTATCTTGCATCTACCTACCACTTCAGCATTTTAATAATAATAATAATAATAATAATAATAAGGGATAAATGTGGGATTCACATATAAATCAAGTATAAAAATCAAACGAATATTCATATTTGACCTGATTGTTTATAGTTCATAATGTGTGATCAAAACTGAAAGTTTCTGTGATGACTGCCCTTGTACTGTTCACCATGTAAGAACTTATTCACTATGTAAGAACTTGTTCACCATGTAAGAACTTGTTCATTATGCTTCAGAAGATTGGAGACTGACGAGAATTAGGCTTGGGGTGGATTAATGATTGTACATTGAGCATTGAGTCCCCTATACAGAATTTTATTGTTGTTAACAACCATTTGATCAATAAATATGAGAGATGCTCTCTCAAAAAAAAAAAATTACCTGTGTCATATCAGACATTTAACCCACCTGTTACATCTTCATTAAATTTATAATATCAGAACAACTCATCTTTTCCTCAAAAACCTTCCATTTCAACAGAATAAAGTAAACTCAGTATTTGAGGCCTTCCATAATCCAATCTTAATCTAATCTCCTGCAGTATCTTTTTCCAGTTACATCAGACTCTTTGCCCTCCCGTATACCTTCCAAACTCCGTGCTTTGCACATGCTGTTCCATAGAACATGTCCACTTCATGCTCAAGGTACTGCTGATGGCAACCATAGAGGAAGGAATAAGAAACCAAACACATCTGTCCTCAGAATCTGTGGCACTTGCTGAGTGGCTTTAGCTAAATCACCTAATCTCCAAACTGCCCACCATAGAGGCTGAAAATATCAGAAACTCTCAGCCACTATTCAGCTACTTCAAGGGTCCACAAACTCTTATTGTAAAGAGCCAGATAGTATTTCAGCTTTGTGGGACATTCAATCTCTGTACAGTGGTCTCTGCCACTGTAGTAAAAAAACAGCCCTAGTCAATGCATAAATAATTGGGCATGGCTTGTATTCTATTAACACTTAATTTATGGACACTGAAATTTGAATTGTGTTTAATTTCCATTTCATGAAATATTATTTTGATTTTGATTTTTTTCATCTATTTAAAAATGTAAAAACCATTCTCAGCTTGTGGGCTGAACAAAAATGGGTGAATGGCCTGTTTAGTAGGCTATCGTTTGCCAAGCCCTAAACTAGTTCAGGGTCATGTGACCTAATTCTAGTCAATGGGACCTGTGGGAAACTTTTCTGGAGTGGCTTCCTGGACCTCTGTTCTCCCTATTTAAAAGAGACATTAAGAAGAAACACCCCTCTCCATGAGCCAGACATTGTCTTACCTCTGCTAATTCCATCTTGGGCCATTAAAGGCAAGTCTGATGGCGTATTCAGGATGTTGAGAGGGAGGCAAGAAAGAAAAAGATCCTAGATCCTTGTCAATATCATTAAGCTGCCAAGGCAACCCTGAAACCATCTGACGCTAGACTTCATTTCACAATAAAATGAAATTTTAACTTTAAACTCAGCATTTGAGGCCCTCCATAGTCCTACCTTAACCCAATCTCCTCCAGTATCTTCTCCAGCTGTATCAGACTCTTTGCCATCCCATGTTCCTTCCAAACTCTGTGCTTAGCACATGCTGCTCCATAGTGGTGCATGGCTACTGGGCAGGGGTGCAGCTCTCATGCTGCTTGCCTCACTGCTGCGGGCTCAGCAACAGGAACCCAAGCCAGGTAATCAGGACTACGGCTGAGCATGTCCTAGAAAAATGTATGCACATGATTTACACATCAGTTTTCCTCATTTGTTTAGCTGGATGTTTTGCAGTGGCATAAGTAAGGGGAGCAGTGGGGTCAGTAAGCAGTAAGGGAGTGCATAGTCTGCAGAGAATTTAAAAACAGTAATAAAGCCAACTAAAATCCCATCTGATTTTTATTATCACTAAGCACCAGCAATTCTAAACCATGCCAGTGATAAAATACTCACCCTGTCCAGGCCTACCACTCCCACCACACCCCAGCCTTGGTACCCATCTAGTAATATTTTTTAACCTGCTGCAAAGAGCCTCTGACCTGATATGCATGCCCCAGCACCCATGGTATTTTGACGTTACAATATTTTGATGAAATATTGAAGAACCCCTGATCTACACACATGCACACAAAGGCACGAACCCGTGCAGCCATGAGTCATGTTATAATTGCATTTTACCAGCTTAAGAAAATGAAGAGTATTCTTAGGTTTCTGTCTCTTGACATTTCCTAGACCCACAGTGGAATCATGATGACTCCACACTATTGTGACCTCACATAGCTTCTCGAGGTCTGGCTGTGTTTACCAGGGCAGTCCTGCAAAAGGGTAAGTGAAAAAGAGAGGAATCAAAATAAAAATCAAACAGCTCATTTGAATTTAACTCAATAAACGCACAGTGTACCAAAATAAGCAAACTTGCACAACCTAAAAAAATGTAGCCAAGGCCCATATGAAGTGGTGGTGTGTGGCTCCTGGGCAGCAGCACAGATCCCACACCATGTGCCTCACTCCTGCTGGCTCTGCAACAAGACTCAGCCATGTAATCAGGACTATGTCTTAGCATGCCCTAGAGCCATTTTCTATAAAAAAATATATATATATATACATATGCACATGATTTATATATCAAGCTTTAATCTTTGCCAAGGTCCTTTCTCACCTGCATTGTCACACATGCACTCATGCATGCATGTCCATACATACACACATACGTAAACACAAAAACGTGACAAACACATGCATACAGACATTGCCACAAAAGCGTATACAGATGCAAATGTGCAGCACAGATAAACATATACACATAAGCAGACACACTTGCATACACAAGCAATATACATATACACATACATGAAGCAAAGATACATGAATGCACACATACACACACTCATATCCCTTAACACCTGGACATTAGATATTTTTGGTTTAACTTACTATAGCAGCATTATTAAGAGAGGCTTACAGCTCACACCAAAATGGTTTGAAACCTAGCCTCTCCTCTTTCTAGCTGTGTGATCTTAGGCAAGTTATTTAATTTCTCTGAACCAACCTTAATTTTGTAATACAAAATGAGAATAGCAAAAGTCTACTGTGGTAGAATTATTGTAGGGATTAAGTGAGATGATGTTTACAAATGCTCAGCACAATCCCTACCACTTAAGTACTGAGTATATGTTGTTATTAGTAGTATGGTCATCTCATTAGCATTATCACATCATCACCACCACTTCCTATTCTCAATCACATTTGGCAACTGCATATAAAAATCAGAAGCCAGACTTGGGATGGTATATGTGGTTAACATGGTTCACAAAGTTAAGAGAACCAAAGGGCTTTGTGTGGCCCCACCTGTCAGAAGTAGGTAGGACACACTAGCCCACTGGCAGAAATCTGCCACTGCCCCGGTGCCCCTGCCCCAGCCTGCCTGGACTCCTGCCTGCTCAGACATGGGCACCAATGGAAGCACGGGTCTGGTTGGGCTGAGGTCTGGATTGCATAGCTCCCATCCACAGGCCCATCTCCCTGCACATGGAATATGTTCATAAGCATTTACAGGAATCAAAGCAAGCAATTCTCACCTTGGAAGATAGACATCAGTTGACCTGAAAGTTTGGATTAATACTAAGCTTGAAGTCCTCAGGGGCCCAAAAAGGGCAGCCAGGCAAGAGATGTGGGGGACCAAGCCCCTTGAGGCCTGTCATTCAAAAGGAATATGTAGATGCCAGCCAGACTCGAGCAGGGTCCACACCAAGAAAAGGAATCAAGAGGACGGTAGGGGAAGTGGTTAGAGTCAAGACTGGGAGTGATAACAGGGAAAAGGAACATAGACATTTGCATGGCAATGTCTTAAAGCTGGCCTACGCCTTAACCGGAACCAGCTACCTTCCTATGAGCATCCTCTCTCTCTCTATCTTTCCTGACAACATACTCAAAAAGTTGCTATATCTTCCCATTACTTCATGAACTACATTTAAAAATAGATTGAAGAATGGTTTATTATTAACTGGGCCAAAACATCTACACCTTAAGCCAAGATCTACGATAAACAGTCTGATGCTAACTTGCTTTGTCAGAGTGCTGTTCTGTCTAAAAACGCAGAGACATATACCCGAAATAATAAAGAAAGGAGATAAAGCAAAATAAAATTGTGAGGCAAAATCCAGAATGAATCTGCCCCCTGAGGCCCCCTGAAGTGCAGTAAGGATTGTTGTCATTTTGGAATTGCCTTAAGGCCTTCGGTTTATCCAAGGCTCACTGGCTTCCCTGAAATTTGTAACCATTGCATGCTTAGCACGTATGGATAAAGCATGGTGGAAACCCACCAGCAAAGTACTTTCAAATGTAGATAATGGATGTTGGTTCTCGGGTGAGAACCCTCTCAGGAAAAGAGATGGGGAGCTTTGGGTGAGGACAAACCTGTGATTGTTTTGTGCTCAGGGAATAGGGAATGTCAGATATGCCTCCAAACAAGGACAATTCAAAGATCATCTTTAACTTGTAGTTTTATATTCTAAAAAAATAAGCTGACATTGAAATTAGGGTCCACCTATAAAAAGGATGGTGGTGGACACATATTTTTATTTTTCTCTTATGGCTCTGGCCTTGTAGGCTCAGCTTCAGCAACCCCATCCGCATGATTAGTACTCTTCATGGGTGACAGCTGCACCTTTAAGACCTCGGAATGCCTCCGTTTATCTGTCAGCAGTCATGAAAAAACTGCGCTGTGTCTCAGCCTGGTGAAACCTACACAACGAGTTCAACCAAGATTGTCTCACCCATGGTAGGTAAAGCTGGGAAAGCAAAACCCCTTACAAACTATTTTGCTATTAAGACTTAACTAGGACCTGGTAAGCCAGTGGAAAGCTTGCTCTCTCCCAAGAGAATCAGCAAGGCCGTCAGCAATTGTCAAGGAAGAAAATAATGGAGTTACTGACACCAAAAACAGAAGAATTAAAGATATAGCTTTAAAAATGTAGCAGTAGTCTTGATATGGCACAGTAAGAGTGGTGCTTCATGTCTGTGGTCTTCCCCCCAAAACCCACAACCCCAGGCCAACTATGAGAAACCCATCAGACGGACCCAAACTGAGGAACATTCTACAGGATACCCGACCAGTACTCAATGTTGTCAAGGTCATGAAAAATAAGGTAAGTCCAAGAAATTGCCACAGGCCAGAGGAACCTGAGGAGATATGACAACTAAATATAATACAGCATCTGGGTGGGATCCTGGAATTGAAGTGGACATTGGGGAAAAGCTAGTGAAATCTGAATAAAGTGTGGAGTTGAGTTAATATTAAGGCACCTACCAATGTTGGTTCCTTAGAATGGCAGATGTGCCACAGTAATGTAAGACGTTGGCGACAGGGGAGTCTGGTGAGCATATATGGAAATTCCCTGTGCTGTCTTTGAAGGTTTTCTATATATCTAAAATGATTCTTTTTCCATTTTAAAAAATGTCAGTGGTAATAGAAGAAACAGAACTATCAAAATATCCCTATGTATTTGTGATTGTTTTACATGTTATTCTTAATGAATGATTACTATTCAAGCACGCTACATCCTAGTTCATCACTCAGAAATGGTATCAAAAATTCATCCCCTGGACAAAGCACAATTGACTGAAATGTTTAGTGGTTAGCAGTTGATCCCATTTCCATACCTGTGGGGAGCCCAGCTCTCTGGACCTCACAGTTACAGCCAGGTCACATCGTCCATTCCCTTGGTGGCAGCTCACCAAAGTCCTAGCACAGCATCTAGGAGAAAGTCTAGAACTAAGGCTTGATCTCATCTCCATGGCTCACTCATTCATTCTTTATTTCATCTGCTCATTCATTTGCTTAATTTCATTCATAAAACAATAAAAAACATGAAAGTGGTCATATTACCAGCACTATGCTAAACCCTGGTTCCTGTACTAACAGGCAAATAATTGATTATAACAGAGCAGTTAAAATCATGTGTGTTGAGCCTGGGTTCAAATCCTAGCTTTTCCCACCTGTTAGCTTTGTGACCTTGGGCAAATTGTATGAGACTTTAGGGCAGTTTCCTCATTTGTAAAATGGGGTTAGCAACAGACTTTTCCTTATGTTGTTTTTGTGGGTTAATGTATGGGATATGTTGAGCACATCTGTTGCCAGTTACTGTGATTTATCAATGTTAAAATCTGAGTGCTTTGACAGAAAAATGAGGGGAATACAATGGGAGCAAATCATTTTTCTGCCACTTCAAGGCCCATAGTCCTAAGTCCCATGGAACCACAGTGGGACTCAGTTTTCTTGTCTGAAAAGTAAGGAAAACACATTAGGTTTTGGAGAGACTTAAAAGACATAAGACATGTCACAAATTCACCAAGGCGCCTGGCAGGCGACAGACTCTCAGCCACCAAGAGCTGTTTATTCTTTAAAAACAATGGAAATGTGACAGTCACAGAACAAGAAGCAAAGGTCTTGTCTCTTGCAAGGAAAGGAATCTGGCCGAACATAATACGAAGACGGCTACAGCAAGACTGCCTGAGGAGGCGCTTCTGGTTCTTCACAAGATGGAGATGAAAGGCTTGGTTGAGTTAGCTAACAACACAAATTCCCTTCTCAAATCTGCCTGAAGTTACCCAGACTACTTCCCTGGTATTCATGGTGCTTCAACTCCTTCACCAGACAGCCAAGGCCTGGCATCATCTGTCCCCAGATGTCCCCGCCACCCAGTTTTTCCTCTCCGCACCAACAGGCCATCCACCCGGGGAAACCGCTCCCATTTCTCTCTCTCTTGTGCTTCCTCTGTGTGGCTGAGATTGGCCCCCTGACTCAGTCCCAGGAACAGTCCATTTGTACGTGTTCAAATTCTGAAGACTAGGTTTTAACCTACAGACTAGGGTTTAATTATTACCTTTTAAAAGAAGTCTTCCCTGGTTCTTTCAATTGAAATCAGTTCTCCCTTGCTCTCCACTGTATCTTGCAGTATTTTCTCTGCCTTGTGACACATTTCTAATTGCTACACCTTTACTTTACTTGGGACAAAAAGGATGGTTAAAATCAAGTTTTAGCCCTCCGTCTCCCTGTGACATAACAGGAAATATATACATTGATCTCTGTGCCCAGATTCTGGCAGCTCTCAAAGCCCTTGTAATTTCCTGATGAAAGCAATGTCTTTTGTTCTAATGAGGCAACTGTTGGTGGGCTCCTGAATGGTCCCTGGATGGGGGCTGGTCACCACAAAAACCAAATATGATTAGAAGCGTGGAACTTTCAACCCCATGCCTCCCATGCTCCTAGGAGGGGAGAGGGCCTGGAGATGGAGTTAGTAATCAATTGAGATTAAGTGATGAGGCCTCCAGAAAAAAATTCCTAAGCTCTGGGGTTCAGAGAACTTGCATGGTGATGAACACATGGAGGTGCTGGGAGGGTGGCATGCCTGGAGAGGGTATGGGAGCTTGGTGCCCCCTCCACATCCCTTGCCCTGTGAACTGCCTCATCTGGCTGTTCATCTGTATCCTTTGTAACATCCTTTACAATAAATGTAAATGAATGTCCCCTTCAGTTTTATAAGCAGTTCTAGCAAATTACCACACCTGAGGAGGAGGTCATGGGGACTGATTTAGAACCAGTTAATCAGAAGTACAAGTGACAACCTACCACTTGTGTCTGAAGGGAGGGCAGTCTTGCAGGACTGAGCCCTTAACCTGTGGGGTCTGTGCTGGTCCAGAAGTTCATGTCAGAATTGAGGTCAAATGTAGGACACCCAGTCCGTGCCCATCAAGAACTGGAGCATTGCTTAGTGTGGGAAAACCCACAGATCCGGTGTCAGAAGTATTCTGAAAGTAAAAGAAAATAATTTTCCTTTTCTTTTTTTTTAAACTAAGATACAATTGACATATATGATGGGCTTTTTTTTTTTCTTTTACTCCCCAAACCTACTAGCAAGTCTACCAATTCTTTCCATCCTGAGGAAGACTTCCAACAAGAAAGGAAAGGAGAAAGGGAGGGAGAAAGAGAGGAGAGAGGATGGAATTTAGCTAACAAAGTGTACTTACAGCCACCGCCTCTTGAATGCTGGTCTGTTTTGTCATCATTTCATGGGCTACAGCTAACTGGACCAAGAAGATGTGCTTACTATATCCAGCTAAAACTGGCATTTTTAAAGTAAGAAAATTGACATCCTATGGTTATAGTTAAACACTCGATTCTAATGCTCCTAAAAAAGCTCATCAGATCCTGTAGGGCCCTGATTTGAAGCCTGGCTTCCCTTTATGAAAATATCTCTCTCTTACACTTACTCACACAAAAGGGCAGAGAACTACTCTCAGTGGAAGGTCATAGTGTGAGCAAAGCAACCGGGGCGAAGAGGGTTTCATAAAGGCTTTAGAATTTTTTTTTTTTTGTAAAAACAAAATTGTCAGTCTTTCAAAACTTTGTGTAGTTTGACATAATGTTGTCCCCTTCATTTAAACCCTTATTTTTTTCCAAAGGAAACTTAATTTAAACAATGTTATATTATAATTAAATAAAGGATTCAGTGATACAAACACAAAAATTCTTGTGTGAAAGCAACACTTTCTTGGCTTCCAGGACTGCCAGGAAATTTTTAAAAGAACAGTGGCAGCTTCAAGCTTTCATAGAGCCAGAGTTAGAAAACTAACCAGGAATTCATCATCTGAACATGTTGTGTGGAGCCTGAGGCCGATGACACTCACCCTCTTACCCTCATACATTCTAACTGCACATGTAGATGTTTCTGGGCAAACTCAGAAGTCTCAGCAATTCTTCCTCCATGGTGCATCCCCAACACTGGGCATCATGTTTGTTGAAGGAGAGCAGCCCACCCACTCTCCTGGTAACCCCAACACACAGCAAATTCCATATGAGAAACTTTTTGGGAGTTTCGGCTGTTAGTATTTCACCAGCCATGCTTCATGTCAGATGCTGACAAAATGATCAGTTGAGGGCTATTTTCCTGGAAAAACGTGAAGTTTTAAATGGAAACACAGGACAGAATGAGGATGCTTGGAGATCATTGAAAAACAATGAAGACTAAAGACCCCGAATAGCCAAAGCAAACCTGAAAAGGAAGAATAAAGTGGGGGAGATTATGCTCCCCCACTTCAAGCTCTACTACAAAGCCACAGTAATCAAGACAATTTGGTATTGGCACAAGAATAGAGCCATAGACCAATGGAACAGACTAGAGAGCCCAGATATACACGCAAGCATATATGGTCAATTAATATATGATAAAGGAGCCATGGATATACAATGGGGAAATAACAGCCTCTTCAACAGGCGGTGTTGGCAAAACTGGACAGCTACATGCAAGAGAATGAAACTGGATTATTGTCTAACCCCATACACAAAAGTAAATTCAAAATGGATCAAAGATCTGAATGTAAGTCATGAAACCATAAGACTTTTAGAAGAAAACATAGGCTAAAATCTCTTGAATATAAACATGAGCAACTTTTTCCTGAACACATCTCCTCAGGTAAGGGAAACAAAAGCAAAAATGAACAAATGATACTACATCAAACTAAAAAGCTTCTGTACAGCAAAGGACACCATCAGCAAAACAAAAAGGCATCCTTCAGTATGGGAGAATATATTTGTAAATGACATATCTGACAAGGGTTAACATCAAAAATATATGAAGAACTCACATGCCTAAACACCAAAAAAAGCAAATAACCCGATTAAAAAATGGGAAGAAGATATGAACAGACAATTCTCCAAGGAAGAAATTCATATCGCCAACAGGCACATGAAAAGATGCTCCACATCACTAATTATCAGGGAAATGCAAATTAAAACCACAATGAGATATCACCTCACATCAGTTAGGATAGCCAACATCAAAAAGACTAGGAACAACAAATGCTGGCGAGGTTGCGAAGAAAGGGGAACCCTCTTACACTGTTGGTGGGAATGTAAATTAGTTCAACCATTGTGGAAAGCAATATGGAGGTTCCTCAAAATACTAAAAATAGAAATACCATTTGACCCAGGAATTCCACTCCTAGGACTTTACCCAAAGAAAACAAGTTCTCAGATTCAAAAAGACATCTGCGCCCCTATGTTTATTGCAGCACTATTTACAATAGCCAAGATATGGAAGCAGCCTAAGTGTCCATCAGTAGATGAATGGATAAAGAAGAGGTGGTACATATACACAATGGAATACTACTCAGCCATAAGAAAGAAACAAATCCTACCATTTGCAACAACATGGATGGAGCTAGAGGGTATTATGCTCAGTGAAATAAATCAGGTAGAGAAAGACAAATACCAAATGATTTCCCTCATTTGTGGAGTATAACAATGAAGCAAAACTGAAGGAACAAAACAGCAGCAGACTCACAGACTCCAAGAAGGGACTAGTGGTTGCCAAAGGGAGGGGTGGGGAAAGGTGGGTGGGGAGGAAAGGAGAAGGAGGTTGAGGGTTATTATGATTAGTATGCATGGTGTGGGGGAGGTCACAGGGAAGGGAGTGTAGTACAGAGAAGACAAGTAGTGACTCTGTGGCATCTTACTACAGTGATGGAGGGTGACTGCAATGGGGTAGGGGGGACTCAATAATATGGGTGAATGTAGTAACCACATTGTTTTTCTTGTGAAACCTCATAAGAGTGTATATCAATGATACCTTAATAAAACAAAAAAGAAAGCAAAAACAATGAAGACCATCTCAACAGCAAAGGCCTGAAGAACAGGCTGGGAGAAGACCAGATAAATTATCCACTGCCGGTGCACCAGGAAATGCCTGATTATTTTTTGATTGATAGCAATGTTGTGTGGATATGGGGTCATTTGCTATATGTTCAACTAGTGGCAAAGAATCCATACTTGCATCTGGTTCAAATTATGTGTAAGAATCTAAGGGTCAGCCCCAAATGAGGCCACCACCCAAACACTGTCAACAGTGACACTTGGAGAGAGAGAAGGGTGCAAGCCCATAAGGGTCTGTGTTGAAAACAAACATCATCCCCTTTCCACCTTTTGATAACCACCTGGATGGCTCATGTCCTATCTAGATGAGGCCATGTTCTTCCCCACCCTGACACATGATATATGACTGTCATTTTATTTCAGTTCAGTGATAAAGATTTAGGAACTTATTAAAGCCCACTATTAGGGCAGAGAGCAAAGGTCCTCCATCACCACTGCTCACTACCCAGGGAAGCTCTTCTGTCCTGGTGGCCCCAGAAGACCATGGACCGTTTGGAAGTGCTGTGCCTCTTACCTGTGATATACAAAGTAATATTCCAGAAAGATCACTCAAGGTCATGGTTCAGGAAGCCAGGCAAACAAAGTTATCAGTCAGGAGCAGAGAGTGGAACCCAAATGAAGGTAAGCTAAACAACTGGTCAGAGGAGAAAAAAAGAGAATCAGGCAGACCAGCAGAGATAGGGTAAAATCTGAATGTTTATTACTAAAACATGTGTCTTAATGAGTGAAACAGGCTGTGTAGGGACAAAAATCCCTGTATACTCAGCCCACAGCAACAGCAACCACAATAATCTATAACAGTTACTAAGTACTCATATGTGCCAGATACCTTTCTAAGGACTTTGTGTATCTCATTTAATCCTCACAACACAAGCTCCCTTGAGTAGGTACAGTCATTATCAGATCCCTTTTTCAGGTGGTGAAATCAGGGCAGAGAGAGATTGAGTAATTTGCAGCATCACCTTGCCAGCAAATAGAAAAGCCAAGATTCAAATCCAGGCTATTTGGCTCTACAGTCTGTGGGCTTAATCAAAAAATTTTTTGGCTGTTTAGGGTCTGCTTCCCAGCAAGAGTCTATATATTTGTAGCATTTACAAGATAGTCTAAGACTTAGACAACATTCCCACACTGTGGCAGAATTACTTTAGACGTAGATAGTGTCTCTGATCTTGAGAATAAAACTCACCTTCTCTCCCCAGCATTCAAAACCCAAACTCCAAGAGTTGAGCCACACCCAGAAGCAGAGTCACAGGAAGTTATTTCCATCATAAGAACAGAAAGCTGCAACCATGGATGGGAGGAACCCCTTGTTTCCTAATGGACCCTAAAGACCAGGATGTAATATCCTCAACTTTACAATGTTCAGTAAAAACCTAATTTTAGAGTCAGTGTTAACTAGCACTGCTATCAGAGCTAAGTTAAATGGAAGAGTTATTTAAGGCATTAACTAAAAGATATGTGAAAAAGTTGCACATGAAAGTAAATATGTCTCATAAAATGGTAATTAGAAAAGTATTTTAAACATTGTAAATATTCACCCTTTGAATATCCCAAATATTTGCATTACTTTATTGCAAGAAGAATCTCAGCAGAGGGGTTTCAAATTTTCAAAGGCTATAAAAAGACTTGGGTGTTGTTTTCCATGTTCTTGTTTTTCTGAGGAGCTCAGGAATTATCTGGCAAACCCAAAGTGAGCCATATTTTCCCACAAAGAGTGTATCAGGATTCTACACTCATTTCACATCTAAATTCCCCTCTCCTGCCTATTTAGCACACTCAATACCCCATTTTCATCCAAGTCTATACTGAGAATACAGAAGGGCAATACAAAAAACCCCTCCCCCATGGAATTTGCATTCTAGCGGGCAAGGCAGACGGTAAGTGAGTGAATATATTAGAGGGTTGTCATTAATGGCATGAGGGAAGTACAAAAGAGCTCTGATGGATGATAACAGAAGGAAAGGATGGCTAACCATGGCTTCTCTGAGGGGATGATAACAAAACTAAGAACTTTTTCTTAAATATAAACAGAATTGATAAACCTTTAGCTAAACTAAGCAAAAAGAGAGAGGACATAAATTTAAAAAATCAGAAATGAAAGGAGATATTAAATTGATATCACAAAAGTACAAAGAATCATAAAAGACTACTATGAACAATTATGTGCAAACCCAGAAGAAATAGGTGGATTTAAAAATCCAAATGGACTAATAATGAGTAAGGAGATTAAGTCAGTAATCAAAAACCTCTCAACAAAGTAAATTCCAGTACCAGATGGTTTCACTGGTGAATTCTATCAAACACTTAAAGAATTATTATCAACCTTCTCAAATCCTTCCAAAAAACTGAAGACGAGGGAACAATCCTAAAATCATTTTGTAAGGCCAGCATTACTCTAGTATAAGCCAGAAAAGGACATTTCAGGGAAAAAAAACAAACCTGGAGACTAATATCCTGATGATATAGATGCACAAATTCTCAACAAAATGTAAGCAAACCAAATTCAATACCAAAGCTATAGTAACCAAAAAAGTATGGTATTGGCATAGAAACAGACACCAATGGAACACAATCAAAAGCCCAGAAACACAACCTTGAATATATGTTCAACCAAAATTTGATAAGGGAGTTGAGAATATTCGATGGGGAACTGGGATAACACCACTATCTTACACTAACCACTAAAATTCCTCAAAATGGATTAGAGACTTAAGCATAAGAACTGCAACCATGTAACTCCTAGAAAAAAATAATATAGGAAAATCTCCTTGGCATGGGTCTTGGTGACAACTGTGTTGGATATGACACCAAAAACACTAGAAACAAAGCAAAAATTAGTGAGTGGGACTACATCAAACTACAAAGCTTCTGCAGAGCAAAAGAAATAATCAACAAAGTGAAGAGGCAACCTATAGAATGAGAGAAAATATTTGCAAAATCATATTATCTGTGAAGCAATGAATATCCAAAAAATACAAAGAATTCACATACCTTGATAGCAAAATTAAAATTCAATTAAAAATGGACAGAGGAACTGAATACACATTTCTCCAAATTCTCTTAGTCTTCCACATGTATCACTGCTGTGCACTTTTCCTTACTGAAGCATCTCTGTTCTTGGCACATTGTCCAGATAGCCAACAAGTATGTAATGATGAGTTTAACATCACTTACCATCAAGGAAATAGGGATGACAACAGCAATGAAGTACCATCTCACACCTGTTAGCAGGGCTAGCAACAAAAAAGATAAGAGAGGAGGAGGAGCCAAGATGGCGGCATGAGTAAGGCAGCAGAAATCTCCCACAAAAATCATACATATTTTTGAAAATACACCAAATACAACTATTCCTAAAAGAGAGACCAGAGGACACAGTACAACAGCCAGGCTACATCTACATTTGCAAGAACTCAGCATCTCACAAAAGGGGTAAGATACAAGCCACGGCCTGGCAGGACCCAAGCGCTCCCCTCACCCCAGCTCCCCAGCAGGAGGAAAGGAGTTGAAGCGGGGAGGGAGTGGAAGCTCAGGACTGCTAAATAACCAGCCCTACTTATCCACACCGGGAGCACAGACACACATTGCATGGTGTGCTGGATATTAGAGAAACAGAAAAGTAAAATCACAGTCAAAGGAAACACAAAAAAGAACAAAATAAAACACCTAACATATAAAGAATGGAGGAGGAGGAATAAGAAGGGAGAAAAATAAAAAATCATCAGACTGTGTTTATAATAGCTTAATAAGTGAGTTAAGTTAGATGGTTAGATAGTAAAGAAGCTACCCTTGAACCTTTGGAAACCATAAATCTAAAGCCTGCAATGGCAATAAGTACATATTTTTCAATAATCACCCTAAATGTAAATGGACTGAATGCATCAATCAAAAGACACAGAGTAACAGAATGGATAAAAAAGCAAGACCCATCTATATGCTGCTTACAAGAGAGTCACCTCAAACCCAAAGACATACACAGACTAAAAGTCAAGGGATGGAAAAAGATGTTTCATTCAAACAATAGGGAGAAAAAAGCAGGTGTTGCAGTACTTGTACCAGACAAAATAGACTTCAAAACAAATAAAGTAACAAGAGATAAAGAAGAATATTACATAATGATAAAGTGCTCAGTCCAACAAGTGGATATAACCATTATAAATAAATATGCAACAAATACAGGAGCACCAATATATGTGAAACAAATAATAACAGAATTAAAGGTGGAAATAAAAGGCAATGCACTTATTTTAGGAGACTTCAACATACCACTCACTCCAAAGGACAGATCCACCAGACAGAAAATAAGTAAGGACACAGAGGCACTGAACAACACACTAGAACAGATGGACCTAACAGAAATTTACAGAACTCTACACCCAAAAGCAACAGGATACACATTCTTCTCAAGTGCACATGGAACATTTTCCAGAATAGACCACATACTAGGCCACAAAAAGAGCCTCAGTAAACTAAAAAAGACTGAAATTCTACCACCCAACTTCTCAGACCACAAGATATAAAACTAGAAATAAATTGTACAAAGAAAATAAAAAGGCTCACAAACACATGGAGGCTTAACAACATGCTCCTAAATACTCAACAGATCAATGACCAAATTAAAACAGAGATCAAGCAATTATACGGAGACAAATGACAACAACAGCACAAAGCCCCAACTTCTGTGGGATGCAGCAAAGGTAGTTCTAAGAGGAAAGTATATAGCAATCCAGGCATATTTAAAGAAGGAAGAACAATCCCAAATGAACAGTCTAAAGTCACAATTATTGAAATTGGAAAAAGAAAAACAAGTGAGGCCCAAAGTCAGCAGAAGGAGGGACATAATAAAGATCAGAGAAGAAATAAATAAAATTGAGAAGAATAAAACAATAGAAAAAATCAATGAAACCAAGAGCTGGTTCTTTGAGAAAATAAACAAAATAGACACACCCCTAGCCAGACTTAATAAGAGAAAAAGAGAATCAACACACATCAATAGATTCAGAAATGAGAAAGAAAAATCACAATGGACCCCACAGAAATACAAAGAATTATTAGAGAATACTATGAAAACCTATATGCTAACAAGCTGGAAAACCTAGAAGAAATGGATAACTTCCTAGAAAAATACAACCTTCCAAGACTGACCCAGAAAGAAACAGAAAATCTAAACAGACCAATTACCAGCAACGAAATTGAAGCGGTAATCAAAAAACTACCCAAGAACAAAACCCAGGCCAGATGGATTCACCGCTGAATTTTATCCAACATACAGAGAAGACATAATACCCATTCTCCTTAAAGTTTCCCAGAAAAGAGAAGAGGAGGGAATACTTCCAAACTCATTATATGAAGCCAACATCACTCTAATAAGAAAACCAGGCAAAGACCCCACCAAAAAAGAAAATTACAAACCAATATCACTGATGAACATAGATGCAAAAATACTCAACAAAATATTAGAAACCGAATTCAAAAATACATCAAGAGAATCATACACCATGACCAAGTGGGATTCTTCTCAGGGATGCAAGGATGGTACAACATTCGAAAATCCATCAACATCATCCGCCACATAAACAAAAAGGACAAAAATCACATGATCATCTCCATAGATGCTGAAAAAGCATTCAACAAAATTCAACATCCATTCATGATAAAAAGTCTCAACAAAATGGGTACAGAGGGCAAGTACTTCAACATAATAAAGGCCATATATGACAAACCCACAGCAAACATCATACTTAACAGTGAAAAGCTGAAAGCTTTTCCTCTAAGTTCTGGAACAAGACAGGGATGCACACTCTCCCCACTTTTATTCAACATAGTACTGGAGGTCCTAGTCATGGCAGTCAGACAAAACAAAGAAATACAAGGCATCCAGATTGGTAAAGAAGAAGACAAACTGTCATTATTTGCAGATGACATGATGTTTTACATAAAAAACCCTAAAGACTCCACTCCAAAATTACTAGGACAAATATGTGAATTCAGGAAAGTTGAAGGATACAAAATTAACACACAGAAATCTGTGGCACTAATGATGAACTAGCAGAAAGGGAAATCAGGAAAGCAATTCCATTCACAATTGCAGCAAAAAGAATAAAATACCTAGGAATAAACCTAACCAAGGAAGTGAAAGACCTATACCCTGAAAACTACAAGACACTCTCAAGAGAAATTAGAGAGGACACTAACAAATGGAAACTCATCCCATGCTCTTGGCTAGGAAGAATTAATATTGTCAAAATGGCCATCCTGCCTAAAGCAATCTACAAATTCAATGTAATCCCTATGAAAATACCAACAGCATTCTTCAATGAACTGAAACAAGTAGTTTTAAAATTCATATGGAACCACAAAAGACCTCGAATAGCCAAAGCAATCCTGAGAAGGAAGAATAAAGCAGGGGGATCACGCTTCCCAAATTCAAGCTCTACTACAAAGCCACAGTAATTAAGACAACAGACCCACAGACCAGTGGAACAGAACAGAGAGTCCAGATATTAACCCAAGCATATATGGCCAATTAATATATGACAAAGGAGCCATGGACATACAATGGGGAAATGACAGCCTCTTCAACAGCTGGTTTGGCAAAACTGAACAGCTACATTCTCTTGAATGAAACTGGATCATTGTCTAACCCCATACACAAAAGTAGATTTGAAATGGATTAAAGACCTGAATGTAAGTCATGAAACCATAAAACTCTTAGAAAAAACCATAGGCAAACATCTCTTGGACATAAATATGAGCAACTTCTTCATGAACATATCTCCCCAGGCAAGGGAAACAAAGGCAAAAATGAACAAGTGGGACTATATCAAGCTGAAAAGCTTCTGTACAGCAAAGGACACCATCAATAGAACACAAAGGCATCCTACAGTATGGGAAAATATATTCATAAATGATAGATCTGATAAAGGGTTGACATCCAAAATACATAATGAGCTCACCCACCTCAACAAACAAAAAGCAAATAATCCAATTAAAAAGTGGGCACAGAATCTGAACAGACACTTCTCCAAAGAAGAAATTCAGATGGCAAACAGACACATGGAAAGATGCTCCACATCGCTAGTCATCAGAGAAATGCAAATTAAAACCACAATGAGATATCACCTCACACCAGCAAGGATCGCCACCATCCAAAAGACAAACAACAAATGTTGGTGAGGTTGTGGAGAAAGCGGAACCTTCCTGCACTGCTGGTGGGAATGTAAACTAGTTTAACCATTATGGAAAGCAGTATGGAGGTTCCTCAAAAAACTCAAAATAGAAATACCATTTGACCCAGGAATTCCACTTCTAGGAATTTACCCCAAGAATGCAGCAGCCCAGTTTGAAAAAGACAGATGCACCCCTATGTTTATTGCAGCACTGTTTGCAATAGCCAAGAAATGGAAGCAACCTAAGTGTCCATCAGTAGATGAATGGATAAAGATGCAGTACATATACACATGGAATATTATTCAGCCATAAGAAGAAAACAAATCCTACCATTTGCAACAACATGGATGGAGCTAGAGGGTACTATGCTCAGTGAAATAAGCCAGGCAGAGAAAGACAAGTACCAAATGATTTCACTCATCTGTGGAATATAAGAACAAGGAAAAAAACCGAAGGAGCAAAACAGCAGCAGACTCACAGAACCCAAGAATGGACTAACAGTTACCAAAGGGAAAGGGACTGAGGAGGATGGGTGGGAAGAGAGGGGTAAGGGGGGGAAGAAAGGGGGCACTATGATTAGCATGTATAATGTGGGGGGTGGCACAGGGAGGGCTGTACAACACAGAGAAGACAAGTAGTCATTCTATAGCATCTTACTATGCTTATGGACAGTGACTGTAATGGGGTATGTGGGGGGGACTTGGTGATGGGGAGAGTCTAGTAAACATAATGTTCCTCATGTAATTGTAGATTAATGATACAAAATAAAAAAAAGATAAGAGATAACAAGGTGAGGGTGTGGGAAAAAGGGCACCGTTATGCACTGTTGGTGTGAATGTAAATTGGTGGAGTCATCATAGAAAACAGTATAGAGTTCCCCCCAAAATTAAAAATAGAACTACCATATGATCCATTATTCTCACTTCTGGGTATTTATCCAAATTAAATGAAATCAGGATCTTGAAGTGATATCTGCACTTGCATATGCAATGCAGCATTATTCACAGCAGCCAGGTTATGAAAACAACCTAAGTTTCTGTCAACAAATAGGTAAAGAAGAATGTGGTGCAAACACAGTAGAATACTATTCAGCCACAAAGAAGAAGAAGAAGGAAATCCTGACTTTTGTGATATGGATGGGCCTTGAGGGCATTATGCTGAGGGAAATAAATCCAACCGAGAAAGACAAGTACTGTCTGATATCATTTAAATGTGTAATCTAAAAAGCTATAAAAACAGAGAGTAATTACGCTGTATGTGCTTTAATGTCAGTCTCCTCCATTGCATCTATGTTACAAAGAATAGAAACCTTTGTTTTCCCATTCACTGCTTCATCCTGAGCATCTAGCACAGTGCCTTGATTATAGTAAGCCTTTAAAAAAGAGTCTCTTATACAAATACACAAATTCACAGTTTAAGTTCTTAGAGGCATTAATTATGTCTTATTCACTATTTTATCGCCTCCCTAATATAAGGCCTTTCCCATGGTAGACCCCAAATAAATGTTTTTGAATGAATGGTTCTATCTCATAATGTTATCTTTGTATTTTACAAAAGTTGAAAGGCAATAATAAAGTAAGAAGTATGGAGTTTCAAAATAAAAAGATGCATTTAATGATGGAATTTTTAAAAACTCAACTTTCAGTGTTGATTTACATCAAAAACCTAACTTGTATTTACCTCCAGTGCCCACAGAACTAAGGCTTGGATCTGCTTGTGAAAATATGATCTTCAGCATATCACTCTTCAAATAAAATATGACACTGACCTAAAGTTTAGACATCATCGATGAATACAGATAGGTGTAATTTCCTAGGCTGAATATGGCTTAAAGGTCATTCATTGTTTGGTTGTTGAATTACATGTTCTTACATTGTTCTGCTACAAAAATAAGCAGGACATTTGTTTTGAGTTATCAGAGAATTTGATTCTTGGCAGCTTCCACCTCTGCTGTATGTAGAGCCAGGGTCTCTCAGACATAATTTACTCTCATAAACATTTTCTGAAGTGGCATTAACTGCTCCAGAAAAGCCGGACAATGTGCCAAGAACAAACAGAGATGCTTCAGTAAGGAAAAGTGCATGGCAGCAATATATGTGGAAGACTAAATCAAGCCTGTGCACCCAAAAAGGAGGCACTGCTGACACAGAATAGTTGTTTACCTTCACTGTGAAAAATTCACCAACCATGAGGCAGCAGGGCAGCCTAAAAGTTTCCAAAACTGCAGTTCTAACTTGCATGCCAAGAAATACGGCCCGGGTCAGTAAAGAGACTGGTCTGCAAGGTTAAGTGTGAGAAAACACAGTGTTGCTTGTTGCTTTAAGTAATGGTTCATGAAATGCATTTCATGGAGCACTCACATGGGATGCTAAAGGGGGAGGGGGTCTTATAATCCCTTCTAGAGATTCACCACACGTGCAATCATATTAAAAGCCCTATAGGAAAGAAATCCATGAAACCTGGCATTTCCCAAAATTAATTGACTGTGGAACTTTTCCTGTGGAACATCCTGTTGTCATTCATCATTTTCTGTGTGCCAGGCATCTGAAGCAGCTTCCTATGTTTAGGGGATTCCCAACTGTGTGAATCTTCCTGGGAGGAAAGACCCACCTGTTACCACAGAAGGTACAAGGGCAGATAGCCACCTGGCTCACTTAATAGGAACTAGGGTATCAAATGCCCTATCAGCCATTGGCTGCTCCCTCCTGGGACCTGGACTTTGGGGTGAGTGGCAGAGAAGCGAGAGCAGTAGAGACTCATTCCAGTGGCTCTGATAGGCACAAGGTTCAGAGTGATAGGTGGGCAAGGAAAATGTCAAGTGTCTGCAGGTGGTGGCAGTACTGTCCCCACCAGGCTGTCCCTAGGTATGATCCTGGCTGATTCTGGCCACCATCCCTTGGCACCTGACCACCTTCTCAATCTGTTCTCCAATCTTCTCATCATAACTGTGAATTCACATACCCTTTTTCTCCCTTTTAAGTCATCCAGGGTCAGCTTCTGTTGCCCATAAATGAGAATCTCGCTATTGCTTGTCCTTGAATATCTGGCAGCACTGGGGCTTGGCAATTTGGAACATGATGCATTCTTGTACAATATAATCATCCTGGTGCATTAGATGCTAAGATGATAGTACAGTAAATCAGTATGCCTTTACTAATTTGGAGACCAGATGTGTTAATAGAGTTTCCAAAAGCAATTTTCTACTTGGTATGCCGTTTGTAAAAAAAAGTCTCATAAAGAATTTCACCTCTGATCTCACGTCCAGGTCATTCAATAGATGTCTTGTGGGCACCGCCTCACTTCCACTGATTTACCCATAATCCCCACCTTTCTTCCCCTCACCCACACCACAGCCATTTAGTATTTACCATTCTTTTTGTCTATAAACATAATCTACTCCCTCTGTCTTAGTGCTAAGCAGTGAGAGTTTTGTTCTGACTACATGGGCTACAAAACTAAAGAGATGGTCATTGTGCAAGACAAAGATATTTCAGGCAACAGAAGATATTAAGCTGTTAATTTCAAAAAAGTTCTGAAATTCAAAATTCAATGTGTCAGACAAAGTTCTCTAGGAGCAAGAACCAAGTTCCAATGCACCACCTGAGTAGCAACAGGACTTAGAATCCTCTAGTATCATGACAAGGGACTGAAAGATATAAGCACACAGATAAATATAAATGTTAGCACTAGAGATAGATTTTTTCTCCTTCCCTGGTTGGTGAAAACAATCTCATATGTTTCTACCTAATCATATAATTATCATGAGAGTAAATTTGATATATTTTTTCCCAGCATGGGTGGCCTCTGGACCTCTGTTTCAAATAAGCCACCATCAAATCTAGTAACTTTCCATTTTGTTAACTTTGTCTTCTCAGTCCAACATTTCACTTGTGATAATGGACTAGTAATGAATGAAATGAGGTTTTCTGCTTGTAACTAAGGAAAAACTGATTTCTGAGCATTCTGCTATCAACATATCCTGGGTAACTTCAGCTTATCCACCTTATCCCCTACCCACACATCCTAATGGTTCTTATAAGAAAATGGGAAGTTGTATACTGTGCCTTTTTAAAAGCTTTGACTAAAACAAAAGATTTCTAACAAGTTCTTAGTTTTTCACTTTACATCCAAAACACATGCAATAAAAAAATTTGGCTTATTTGGACAGATGATACTTTGAGATATTAACTAGGATGGTCTTTCCTTTTCCCCTTTATCATCACCTCCTTGGGCTGCAAACACTTACCTGTAATTTTTCAAGGGGTGGTAGAAGGAAGGCTTAGAGGGTCAGAAAGAAAAGAGAACAAGATATCCAATTCTTGAGTGTAAAGCTTCCTTTGCTCAAAAGCTAGGAAGCTTTATGCTCAAAAGGGCTTCCAACATAAAACAAGAGAATTAGAAACTAGATATGTGAGTCAGAAATGGAGTCCTCTCCCTTTCAACTACCCACCAAGGATCTGATAAGCAGAAGGCTATTCAGCTCAGCAGGCCACTAGGCAGAAGTGGCCGTTTTTAATGACCAGATAACACAAGACATAACTCAAGGGCTGGAGCAGAGAATAACACCAGGCAGAGGCTGAGGAGCAGCCGAATGACATTTGACCAAACAGCCCCCTATCTGAAGCTTAATGCCAGCCTGAGGGGCAATGAAGTTTATTAAATAAGAAAAAAATTCCAAATGTAGCTAAATGCTAATCCAAAAATGATTGAGAAATCATTAGAGTTGAGCGATTTTCCCTGAAAATGATGAGATCCCATTTTCTATATCAAGAAAAATGGAGACCCAAGGAGAGAAGTATTGGTATTAAAAAAAAAAAAGGTAAAGGAAAAATCCTCCATTTTTTCACACCTTAACTTGAGAATTGTGAAGTTTGTATCCACTTTGCTTAGATTTACTTAAAGGACTGGGCCTGAGTGTAATCCAGTGGGAACTGGCCTTCCTGGTCAACCTGCACCTCTCCAGTCTTCAGAGATTGTTGAACTGGGAAAATCAGAGAGACGGGAAAAGATGTGGAACAAGGCAGCACCTGAAAAAGTTGTGAGAAGTCAAAGTCGGAAGTGAGGGAAGGAGGGAAATGGGAAGAAGGCAAAGCAGAATGTACCGTCATGTGTCTTCTCTGAAGGGCCACCGGGGACGGATTCCCTTGCTCGTCACTTACACAGGCTCAGGGCAGTGCAGGAGGGAAAGGTCAGGAGTTACAAGCCAGAGGAAAGATGTCTGCAGATGATGCAGGAGAGATGGATCGGACATAGGCTTTGCAGGAAGCATCTAGTTTAGAAAGAGATATGTTGAGAAATTTTTTTTAAAAAACTTTTTTTGAGCATAATAATACAAGAAATAAACATGGCGAAATAAGTAATGAAACTAATGTCAATACTCCATTGTCTCTGAGCTGACAGATTTTTATGATCATACCTTGGATCCTAAGTCTGATAGCTCATTCATTTCTGGTATTGTGGCCCCGTTCCAGCACAGGTAATTACACTCTACTTACCTAACACCCCTGCAATGTCTTTTAAAGTACGCTTCCCATCCCTTCTGGTGCCTGGGTATTTCCTATTCTAAATCTCTGATATCCAAGGAGATGGTGAGCCATGGTAACCTAATATTGTCATATACCTTGATGAGTGAGAACTGCTATAAAAGTGCAAATTGATCTTAGCAGGCAAGAGCAGGCCAGCATTCCTTACATAGTAGGCAGTCCAAAGCATTGCCCCTGACCTACACCTCTCCTCCTTATTTGTAAGTACTTCACATCTGTCTTGATCCTTTCCCACTTCTTTCCCTGAAAGCATTTCAAGAACAAAGTTTTCTCTTTCTTTGATAGCTTCTATACAGTAATAGGTACGCTTTGAAGCTTGGTCACATTTCTTAATCACATGTTCACAGAGCCATAGAAGACTTCTACCTCCTAAGGGCTGCCATACAGAACCTTCTCACCAATTTTCTTGTCAATCTATCTAAACAAAATAGCTATTAAAAATCATTTTTCCCTATCTGACATCGAAAAACTACACCATAGAGAGGAAGAGGGTGGGTGGAAGGATGAATAATGGGAGCATCAAGAAGGGAGAGCCCGTAAAAGCGTGATGCTTTGTGGCACTTACAAACATTTCTGAACATGCAAACATACACCCCTGAATGAATGAAGCAATCAATGAACTGATAGAGATGTAATGTTAGGGCCCTGGGTGGTTGCAGTGACAGATATCCAGTTAGATCCAGAGCATAAAGGGAGATGTACTGACTCTCCATTCAGAATTCAGGGAAAACCACACTCCCAGGCTACACTCAGGACAGGTGTTTGCAGCTGGGCCTTGGGAGCAAGGGAACCAAGCACACTCTGAGCACCACCCAGCTCTAGTTGCCTGCACAGATCAGCATCATTCTTTTTCCTTTCGTTGACTTTCTAGACAAGATCTCCAACCACTCCCAAATGTTATATCTACAGTTCATTCACCACCTGGAAAGAGACGGATTCTAAAATGAGCCCAGGTCCAAATGACCTGGGAAGATTCTCCTTGGCCCAGCTAGGGTCAGATGTCCACCCCAGGACCACACAATGTCATAAGCAGGCGAGCTTGAAGGAGGGAGACAGGGTGGCAGAATAACTGGCAGAGTTACTGGGTGTACAAACCCAAAGGTCAAGAACGGACCAGAGGAGTAAGCAAGGAGCTAAGAACAGAGTAAACAAAGGTGATGTGATTATGATTATGTAGGAGTGCATGGTAGTCTGACATTCCAGACATGTCAGATGGAATAAGGAAATGTCAGTGGCTTAAACTTGTCTCTGTCACCTCTATAAACCACCACTAATTCCAGATAGGGAGCAATGAGACTCCAGCCCACTCCCCGCGAAGGCCACCGAAGCTGGCCTCAGTGGGGTACCAGAGAACCCCCAAGGGGTCTCCGCAGATGCTTGGGGTTTGCTCGCCTGGCCAGAAAAGCCCTGCCATGACTCATGCTCCTCGTTGTGAGGAGATATTGGGGAAGAGATGATGAGTGAAGCACAGATGCAGGGCAGCAGATGGGAGGACAAGGGAGGTGGTGGGGTATCGGCATGGAGACAGGGAATGTGGGCTCCCTGCCAGCCCAGGAGACGATCTCCTCCTTAGGCTCTCTTTAGCTTCGCAACCCCCGTCCCTTTCCAGGTCTTCCAAGCCCAGGCCGCAGGCACTCCACATCACCATGAGGAAGGCAGGGAGGACCGGCCAAAGATCTGGGTTTTCACTCTGCTCTCAGCAAGTCACTTAAATCCCTCACTTCCACTTCCCCCTTTGCAAAATTCTGAAGCAATCTGTGTGTTTTCCCCGGTTTCCTCTCTCTCCACAGTTACAGCTTTTATCCCTGTGACAACAACTGACCTATGCAGGTGGAAAGATCAATAACTTAACAGGTAGCATTGCAGCAAGAGACAAGCAAGAAAGGTGACAACCTTCTAAGCAGTTTTTGAGGTCCCATTAAAATCTACTGTGGGTCCTGCCTCTGCTAGCAAACTCTGAGAAATTTTGTTGTCACCCTGGAACTGCGACTTTCTTACCTTGGTAAGAGTTGAGAATTTTGAGGCCTCTACACAAAGACTGCAATGCGTTTGTTTTCATGAGCTGAAGGATAAAAGGCACTGGTTCCACGGTGATTAACTAGGGTTTCATAGACAGTGTTTCAAACCAGCATTGTACTGCGTGTATTCAGTTACTGTAGTTATGATTTCATTAGCTTCTCTGATAAATAATGCAACAACTTTAATGATGCATTTCCTCTTTAAAAAAAAGAAAAAACCCACTATGGAAACTGCATTTCATAAAGAAGGGAAGAACAATGACTTCTGTTTAGTTTTTATTACTTTTAAATTAATCTGTATGGTTTTAAGAAGTGAAAACCAATGTCTGAGGGAAAAAAGAATGGAAAGAAAAAGGTCAACCTGTTTAAAAGGTGCGATCATTTCTGGGTGAGTGCAGAGCAGATATAGGTCAGGAATCAGCATGGAAGCCCCACCTTCCCTTCCTCAGCTGAGCCCTTTCTAGATCACAAAACGAAAGTGGTCCTGCCAAATTAAAACCCTCCATAACAATAAAACCTGATTTAATGCAGTCATTATTTTTCCATTAAATCTGGATATCATCTAATGCATGGATGTTATTTTAAAACCTACTGCACTAATGTAGATCCAGTACTGCTTGTAAATCCAGCCTAAACGTTCCATCAGTTGTCATTACTGTTATTGACCATCCCAATACTTCATCCCCAAGGACACCATTCCCTCAGCCCCTGACTCCAGAGATGGAGGGAAAGAAGAAGGGATGTGTGTTTTAATTTAAAACAGAGCTGCTTACTGAAGTATCGGGGTAGGATCAGTAACACCCTGGAGATCTCAGCTGAATTTGGTTCAGCATGTAACCCTTGCTTCCCCAGGCCACCCTTGGTTGGAAAGGAATCCAAGGCTTGGGTTCGGCGCAAGAGGAAAAGGAAAACTCACTAAGTATATAAGCCAGAGGAAATGTAGCCCTGAGACCTGGTGACATATGGCACAGACATGAATGGGAGAGTGGAGAAGCCACATGGGAGATGGTGGTGCAGCCCAGAGACTGGCGACCACACTGTGGCTGGAGGGACAGAGGGAAGTATGTGGATGGAGCAGGGAGGTTGGGAGGATTCTGGAGCCAGGCCAGGCCCATCCAGAGGGTTTCGGAGCCACGCACTCAGAGGAGACGTTCCCACTTCTGGACACTGTTTGGGGCACAGTGAGGGGACAACTGGCTTCTCCCTTTCCCTGCCCTCTTGTGGTCTGCCTGTGCCTCCCATTGGCAAAACCCAGCTAGCAGCCAGCTGACCTCGGGGCCTACAAAATGCAGGTGGAAGCCTGACCCCTTGCGATGCAGAACCGGAGAAGAACAAAGGAAGAGTGTGAGGCAAACAGGCCCAGCACCAGCAGAGGTTACAACCACATTACGATGTGGGTCCTGCTGCCCGGGCTGGGCTGCTCCAACCCTGGCCTCAAGCACCACCACAGACTCTGCTAAGAGCTGCAGGAATTTGTGGAAGGCTTTGTTCCACAGTGTAACAGAAGTTCCTTCAGCCTCTGCAGAGTGGTGGGCATCAGGGTCAGTTCCCCAGCACTCAGACCACCCTCTGAGGAGAAGGGTGGGATGGATTGCCCCCACCCCCAGCTCCCAGCTCAGGCCCCGGATGGTTCTGCCCAAGTGCCCAGCACAGCAATGGTTCAGGGACAGGTGCAGGAGGCAGGCCTGGCATATTTTCCATTCCTTTGTCTTTTTTGGCTCTATTCTATAGAATTCCTTCAACTCTGTCTCTCAGTTCACTTATTCTCTCTTCATCCATTTCTTATCGATGGTTAAACTATCCAATGTCTCTTAAATATCAGCTGTGATATTTTTCAGCCTTGGAAGTTTCATTTGTCTCAGTTGCATATCTGCCTAGGGATTTTAATAGTCTCTTTTTTTACATAATCATTTTTTATTCCCCCTTTTTAACTTCTTTCCATTCTCTCTGACCTTATATTCCACCTCTTCTACTTGACTCCAGCTCAGGCATCCTGACCTCCCTTCTATGCCACGCATAACAGCACCTCTAAGTGTTTGCTCTGACTGATCTCTCTGTAGGACATTCCTGCCTGACTCCAAGAAAGGCACACGCCTTACTTCCTCACTTCATGTTTCTGTTCCAATGTCGTCTTCTCACATATACTTCTTATACCCACTCCCTGCTTTATTTTTCTCTGTAGCTCCTTTTACCTTCAAAGACCACATAGCTGATATATCTAACTTGAATATAAATATCTAAAAGTAGATACACTTTCTAATATTTTTTTATTTTTTATATCTCCAGTACCTAAAATAGTCAGTAACTGACACTTAGAGGATGTAGTAAGTATTTGTGAATAAATATCAAATATACTTCCTTTACCTGTTGTGTCCCATAATCTTGGTTTCTAATTTTATTCATAATGCTTTGTTTCTTTGAGCTCAGGTTTCTCGAATTTATGTATGTGAATTCTTTGAGGCCTGAGATGAAGCTATGTGAGCCCAGAAATGGTTATTTACTTCTACCAGGCATCTTAGATTACAGTAGACTCATGGCCTTGCTTGTAGAATTTATTTCTTTGAAGTTTTTCAGACTGCATGCAAAGTAGTTGTCGCTAGGTAGCTAAGTCTCCAGGTCCTCTTTCAGAATACAACTTTCAAGACAAGAAAACCCAGCAACTTCTAGGGCCAGAAAATGTACATAGATGCTTCGGGGCAATTCTAAAGGAAACAGCTCCAGAAGAGCAGTGACCTCAGCCCCCTTCTTTTTAGCACTGTGTAAATCCCACATTAAGATAATTGGGCCCAAGATTATGATACCACATTGAATCTTACTGGGAGCCCTGGATTACAAGGCTAGCTCCAGGGCAGATGAATTGAAAGATGCTGAGAAAATAAGAACCTATGATGCTATTGAGTCTCTTCAGAATCAGTATGCTTAACAAGTTATAACTAAGCTCCAGGTAAATCTGGGAGTCTGGACCCTCTTGGTTCTAGTGCTTCACTTGGAAATTCCAGCAGTTTCTCAAGATGTGCAAATCATCAAATCCAGCCTTCCTGAGCTATTGTTGGCATTGGCCACTTCTTGGGAGAGTGTCAACCTCATGTTCATATGATTCCTGTTCAGATGGAAATGTTTAAAAACTAATGGAAAGGAGAAACAAATGAAAATGCAGTCTCCAAGGTCAGCATCATGCATTTCAGTACAAGTTTACCTCTTTCCAAAACAGTGACATTGAACAATAGTTTCCATTGGGGAAGGGGGTGGTGAGGAGAGGAATAAATTAACCAGCATATTTATCAAAATGGGTTGCAGAGATGATGTATTATAGGAGATTTTTTTCTTAACTGTAGTCTCACTACTGAACCATGGACATTCTTATGTTTCGAAGCAGGATGACAACCTGAAGCAGAGAATCCCGCTGAGCTGTGCCCAGCGTCCTAACTGGTGAGATAGCAAATATGTGTGTTATTTTAAGGTGCTACTTTTGTGGTAATTTGTGATATAGCAGTAGAGAACTAGCACACAGCCAGAGCTCACTTCTCCCTGCGTGTGCAGACTTCCACCTTCCAATCCGTCCTCCAGAGGGACGACTGCTATTCACCTTTTAAGGCTCAAGTTTTAAACATCATCCTTTCAAGAACCCTCCTCTTAACTCTCCCCTTTTCCCCCGCTTAGGCTTCTTAACCAGGAGATCTCTATTATTATACATACATATTACATGTATATTTGAATCGCCATCACCTTGTATGTCTGCCTCCTTGGTGGGACGTGTGCACCTTTGAAACAAGGTGCTGTGTCTCAGTCATGTTTATATTCTTATTGTCAAGCATGATGCCTGCCGCACAGTAAACACTCAATAAATGTTTGTGTGGTACCTGCATCCAAGTCCAAAAGTCCCTATTTTAAATAAATCAATTCAATTACCAACTTCAAGGCCCCCCTTCACCAAGCTGGCAAGAAACTTACCCACACTCCTTCGTTTTCCTTTCCCTTCCTGAAGGAGTTTATTATAATCCAAGACCTTTTACTATGTATAAAATAAGTCCAAGTCCTATGGGTACAGGGCTCTGTCCCCTCTCTGCCCTGGTTGCTGCTAAGATATCCATTGTCTCTGACTACAGCCTCTTCTGGTACTTGTGTTCCTGACTTGGGACATAGGAATTAGGTGTTGTCAGCCAGCCATTCTGCTCTAGAGACTTGCTCCCTGTGCAGCCTTACAGAGAGCAAGGCCCGGATCCGCACTCCCCCAGGACTCTAGTTCCCTCTCTCACTTCTTTCTCCCCCTCAGCCAAGGGCCATCTCCTTCCCTTCTGGGAGTGAGGGGCTTCTCAAAGACACACTGTCTAGATCATGACCTTTTTGCTTCCCCGGCTAAACCTCTCGAAAATAAAAGTCAGAATTCCTTGCTGGCTTCCACTGCTCTCAGCCCTAAGCAGAATCTTTTTGAGACAGTGAAGTATAGCCAGGACCTGCTAGGATGAGAGAAAAGCAAAGGAGAGACATCACATGCATTCACATCTCAAAATATTAACCAGTCTCATTTTGGGAATGACTGCGTTAATTAATTTATTGATCAAATTAAAGAGGGAATGATGCAAGTCTATTTAGGCAAAGGGAGTGTAAGTAACCAATAAAGTATTAATCATCCATCCCAAAGGAATCACTGGTGGTAAGCAGGTCACGTCCTCTCCTGTATGTAGGAGGAACAAGAATGACACAGGCACACAAAACCTACAGGTGATTTTGAAACTATAAGTTTAGGTCATCCATTTTAAACTCTGCCTTCCAAATCCTTCTCTAAATATACTGCTGACTGATTTAAATGTCACCTTGTGCAGAACATTTTCTATAAGCCTATCTGATTTTGGCACACCTGAGGCAGAAGCTCTATGAATGCTGCCAACTTCCTATCTCAAGAGTTTCATCTCAGTGCCTCCCTGCTCTTCTGCCTCCAGCCTCTCTCTGAAGTCCTGGAGGACAACTCAGCCCAGGCCGAGGCTCATCCTAGAAACTGGGAGGAGTCAACATGCCCAGGGCAACCCTCTACCACTGGGTCACAGGGGTTGGTAGATAAATATCCTAGGCTCTTAACATTAAGAAGGACAATTCCAAGGTGCATTCTAGGCAGTTCCTCAGAGGTGCCCGGGGAACTGAGACTCAGTTGCCACCGTGGTGACTGGCTCAGTTGCATCTCCATTAGCTTCTGCTCCTTCTCCATTCCACCCCACACTTCACCTTCTAGGAACGACTGCCATATAAACTGCCTGTCCCAGGCTCTGCTTTTAGGGGAAACCACCTAAGACAACCCGTCTCTCCACAGTACCTTTCTGGAGCAGGAGCTAATGAGAAGTGACAAACCCTAGAGGTAAGTTCTAGACTGAGCCAAGGGGATGGGGATATGAGGTAAGAATAGATGATGAACATAGGAAAACTGGAGAGTCACCCACAGAGCTGCTCCAGGAAGGAGGGGCTGTACATTGGCCTGGAAGAGCTCATCTGTGCAATGTCTGCACCAAATTCAAAAGGAGGAACACACTGCTTCCAGGATCTGGGTATTGACAGATCTCTGACCAAGGATGGGAGGAAAGAGCACGAGCCCAGGCTCTGACAGCACTGCTTGAGCAAGGCAAATGCTGGTGCAGCAGCCACACTCTGACCTCACCCGCAGCCTGTCAAAGTGGGACAGCAGGAGGAGAGGAGTGCTTAGGCAGCTCTCTGGGAAGAGGAACAATGCCAGCATAAACTGAGAGATGTAAGCAATGAGGCTGCTGGGAAAGATTAGAGCATCTAGAGCAAGTCAATGAGGTCACAGTCAAGGAAGGGGAAGGAAGGGAGGAATGAGGTCAGGCATTTCCAGAGCCCTCTGTCTTGCTCATCGTGGGGCTAAGAGCTTGACATACATAACCTGGATCTCCTAGGCCACCCCAGCCCAGGGTTCGGTATGGGCACACATCTTTCAAAACATAGGTTTTATTATTATTCAGGTATGCTGAGCCCAACATGTTGGGAGATGACTGCAATGGAAATGTTAGGTTGGTGCTCACAGTTCGCAAGAGGAAGGACACACGGTGCCAGGCAGGGCCGTGTGGAGGAGCACCAGGATCGCTCAGGAGGCAGAGGGAGTGAGGGGAGGTGGCGAACAAGAGCCCTTATTGTGGTTTCTGGAGGGAGGAGTGGGCAGGACGGGGTAAGTAGGCTTCAGTTAGGTAATTTGAATAATTTCAGTGGGATCTGGAGTGCAGGGCTGTCCCAAGTTGTCTCATACCTGACCCTGGGGTGCAAAGGGCAGAGAGCCAGGTGCCTGAGTGTGAGGGCCTGACAAAAGAGGTGACTGGGGTACGGACTTCAGATTTGTTGGTTTGCACCTAAAAAACACTCTCCTGGTGCGTTGTTTGCTGTCTCTGGGCATTAACTAACCCTAGGAGGGACAGTCTCTTCCAGCATCAGCAAAGCCAGGTTGACATGAGTGACACGGATGTGAATCAGGTGGGCCGGATGGCAGATCTGGATGGCCAAGCAGCATGGCAGGGGCTGGGACATAGGGGCGGTGGGGGACTAGGCCAGAGACTAAGGGCCAGTGCTGGGAGCACCCTCCTAACTCTGCCTCAGCCTGGAAGAGCGAGTGGGTTTATTCTCAGAGTTACTGAACAGAGCCCCAAAGTCACTCACACCCTAACTCACCCAGATCCTGCCCCTCGCGGTGCACACAACGTTCTGACTTTCTACTTGGCGTTGTTCCTCAAGCACAATTCTTACATACCACAACTGTGGTGGGAGACTGGATCCGTTTCCTGTGGCTGCTGTGACAAATACCACAGACTTGGTGACTTAAAACTGCACTCATTTGTTCTCTTACAGTTCTGGAGGCCAGAATTCCAAACCCAGCTTCACTGGGCTAAGGTCACAGTGCCAGCAGGCCCGTGCTCCCTCTGGAGGCTTGAGGGGAGAGCCTGTTTCCATGCCTCTTCCGACTTCCTTCCTATGGCCACAGCCCTGTGCCAGCTCTCAGAAGTAGGCTAAGTCATGCCAAACCTCTCATGTCAGGGAAGGGAGTGAAATAGGGTGGAGGAGGGTTTGGGTGGCCAGCAGAACCTCATCATGGCTTCAGAAACACAGCTGGTGTCAGTTATCCCATGAGGAGTGAGTCAGGAGTATTATTTTCATGGAGGCAAGAGAGCACACTCATCACATTATAAAAATACTGTGTTGGTGGAACACTAAGTCAAATAATAGCACAGTGGGGCTCTGCCCTTCTTGTGTGTCATCATGTGTCAATCCCAATTCCATTAATCTCACATGCATTCAGTTTACCCTGTTATATTCTTCCCAGAGATGCAATTTCTTGGCATCTCTGTGGGCACAGCAAGTCAAGCAGGGTCTACCCCACAATCACTTGGAATTCCCAGCAGATATAAATTCACATATGTATCAGGAGCTTCTTCCACTGCTGTGTGTGAAGACAATACAGCTTGACTCAGACCCAAGTTGAATCTCTAAGCGATGCAGAAAAATGTTGGCAATAATATTCCATTTTGAGGGCTTTTTTTTATCAGACAGGTGTACTTAGCTTTATAAGACAAGCATTCCTAAAGAGTTGATATACTGTAAATTGTATAAAGCAAATCTTGTTTTAACATTGATTTCCGTTATGTCAGAGACATTCTCCCAAATCTTTTGCTCTTCCTGCTTAGTTGTGATGACTGTGCAGAACAGGAAAGGGGGCAAGAGAGAGCCTCTGAAGGGCTGGCTGCCTTCCTGGAAAGGAAAGTCTAGCAAATGCAGAGCTTCAAGCCCCAGAACAGCTCTGATTCTCTCCTGTGAAATGATCCCAGGCCCATTCTAACTGGCACAACCCCAACTCCTCAGCTACTGTGAACTTGATGGTGAGGCAGAGAGGGGCAGCCATGGAGAGATACCAAACTGAGGCCTGCTTCTACAGATGATTGGGAGCTGGGGGTAGCTCAGTGGGCCTGAGGGGCACCTGTGGCAGTGATCTCTTTGGGTTCAGAGGCTACAGGTACAATGAAAGCACTTGAAGTTTGGTGACAGACCGGAGGAAGGCCAAGTCCAAGTGTCATTCAGGCCTGGGATGCTTGTCCTCAGGCAAGTTTTCTGAGCCTGCTTCCCCGTCTGTGAAAGAAGGTAGAAATACTTATCCAGCAGGTGGCTGTCAGGTCAGGTGTAATCTAGAAAAAGGGTCCATGACTTTTCTGTAAAAGGCCAGATAAGAAATGCTTTAGGCTTTGTCAGCCACGTGGTCTCTGTCACAGCAACTCAACGCCACCAGTGTGGTAGGAAAAGCAACCACAGGCAATGCATCCATGAGCGGCTGGGGCTGTGCTCCCAATAAAGCTGTACTTACAGAAATGGGCAGTGGGCTGGGTTTGACCCTGGGACATGGTTTGCAGGCACCTCGTTTAGGATGTGCCTGACAGCAGTGCTAGACCAGTTTGCTCTCAGATCCATTCACAGTCCTGGCATACACCTCTGCAAACCACAATTCTCATCATTCACCAGCAGATTTCTACAAGGATCTGTCCAAATGGAGGCAGGGGTGGGAGTCAGGAGGGGGAGCTGTCTGTTCAGCCTGCCAGTCTGCCAGTAGCTAGTGTATGCAGACAGCGCAAGCCTGCACAGTGCTGGCTGCCAGCTGCCGCTAGGTGCTCTGCACCCAGGTTGCTACAGCACCATCCCTTGGTTTTTCCTCCGCCTCCCCAGGTGCGGCAGTGGCTAATCTCTGGACTGCCTGACCCTCTGCTCCCGGCTTTCTAGCTCTTCTGGACCCTTTGTAAGTACTTCTCTGTGTTCAGTAGCCTCTGCTGAACTTTTGGCTTGAGCTACTTCTGTTTCCTGACTGGGCTCTGACTACAGGAACTAGTTCTCCATAAATGGTTGATGTCCTTAATTCATTCATCTTAACACTGGATATTTTTAATTCCATGAGGTAATTGTGGATGGCTGACACAGCAGATCCCTTATTGACTTTTGTATTCTTCTGTGGAGTATATTAAAGACAGATGTCAAGTAAATAGGTTCTTACACAATTCCTATGGGGAGAAGGCGACCAATCAGCAAGCATATACTGAGTACCTTCTGTGTGCCAGGCATATGGTGGACCCCAAGGATGCATACTAAACTAAAAAACCAGTTGATTCTTTCATCTATCACCCAGTTGAACCCCTGCATATTATACACAAGGAAAAAGTATGAATTAGCTTATTTAACACTCATAACAGCCCAAAGAAGTCGATAGTATAATTATTCCCATTTTAGAGATGATACAACTGAAGTGCAGAGACATAAGATAACTTACCCAAAAACGTTTAGCTAGTAAGTGGTGGAGCTGGGATTTGAACCCAAGCAGTCTGACTCCACACCTCAACCTCCTAATTACACAATATTCTGCCTGCCTCCCAAGACAGTGAAGCATATATATGTTGAAGGCCATGATTAGTGGCAGAGTCATCACTAGAACCAGATTTTCCAGTTCTAATTATATGTCCCAGCCATTAGTGAATTGGCAGCCACTGCTGAAATCAAGGCAGCAGCCATCCCTGTAGAATAAGTAACAAAAAGTCATTATTTATTATTATATATTATTATGCTGTCTTTAATATACTCCATAGAAGAATACAAAAGTCAGTAAGGAATCTGCTGCATCAGCCATCCACAAACACTTTAAAAAATGTCTCAAATCTAACACAAAAAAATCACAAAATCGGAATTTTGTAGGTGAGAGACCATCGAATTAAGTGACTTTAAAATTTTTTAAGCCATGTAACCCTTTTTAAAATAAAAGCTTTTAGGGGATCCCAGTATGCAGAACAGTCGATAGGTAATTGTAGACATACCCCAACTGGGATGGGTGGAAGATGCTAGAGGCCTTCTCTCCCTGCCCCTGTCTCCACTTTCCACAGCCTCTGAGCAGACTCCATGGAGTCCAGTTCTAAAGCCATTAGCACTAGCTCATCCCGGTCTCTCTGAACCCCTGAAAAGTGACAGGACTTCCTCAAGGTTATTCCAGTCAGCCATGGCACAGTCAAGATCAGAGCCCAGGCTTGGTTTCCTGGAAACCATATCTTTGCAGCAAACAAGTACATCTGACTTTTGAGCCCAGACAAGATCAGAGCCCTTGACTTGGTTTTCCAGAAACCCTGAGTATCTTTGCAGCAGTCCATCCACATGGGCAGCAATAAAAGCTGGGATGGCCAGTAGGGGGAGGATAAACAGAGCAGAGCTTCGGCACACTTAATGGAGCACACTTAATTTCTGAGGTTCTAACAATCCCCAGCTATGCGGTCAAAGCTGCATTGAGATAAATGGAGAAGAAAACAGCCCTCTCATCTACTTGGGGTAGCACTCAAAACTGCTCAGCAAGACCCATTCCCCAAGATATCAAAAGCCTGTGTTGCTAAGATCACTGTGAGCTGGCAATGCACATCTGCATCCTGAGGCTTGCTGTTCGTAGTTGTTTTTATGGCCTAACAGCAGGGTTCCCACAGTGTTGGAGCTGGAAATGGAAGGGATCCATGTGCCTCCATGCCACAGTGGCTTTTACACATTATGTGTTTCTCTGACTCTTTCCCCTAATGTAACCGACAACTTCCAGCTGCCATTTAGACTTGATGGGGGTTCCCAGACCTCAGCAGGAAGAAAGGAAAGCCCTGGAAACCCCAGCTTTGAAACAGCTATCCTAGTCTCCTAGTCTCTTATTGAACTAACAACACTGAGACAAACCCTAGACTGAGCACGGTGGGCTGGATAGCGGAAGCAGGTGATAAATGGGGTCTGCCTTAATCTTGTGGATGAGTTTTTGTTAAGTGTGATACACATTCCAGTCCAGTGGTCAGAGGAAGGTCATTGAAGATCATGGTCACAAATAAGGAGGTTTCACTTGCAAAACTACAAGCCAGGTTTCACAGCTGCAGCTACTTACCATCTCTTTGTTCAGATATCTTCTCCTCTTAAGTAAATTTTATTATCCAAATTTACTCTCTGCAGACACTAAACTGAAGTACATTATTCCTCTTACAACTCCTTTTCTCTGAATGGTTCATTTTCCTTGCCATTAAGGGCTGGTTGAAAACTCAGAAGTTTTGCTTGAATTACCATCAAACCAAGTCACGTGAAGACATAAGGGACTGACAATTTTCCATCTATGGATTGGACACTCATTATTTTCTGGCTTTTAACAGGTTTTCAATCTAACTTGTCATTCCAAAGTTCTTCCCATTCCAAGATGCCAGTGCAAACTGAACATAGACCGTGCACTTACAGCCGCTCTTCCAGAAACCCTGCATACCTAATGGTTTTATGACATTATTGGCTTGTGTGCATTTTTCTTCTAGTAAATTCTTTTAGATTCCAGTAAATTGTTTAAGTTCATCTCTTAAAGAGATAAAAAGTCAATGTCCTTAATTGCTTTCTCATCTTTTAGGGTGTCCTCTCCTAGGCTTTAGCAGGCTTGGCTGAGTGTCCAACATCATCTGCCTTTGCCTGATATTTCAAATGTTCCCTCTTCCTTTTGCCAGAAGCCTCTATGTAGTCAAGAGCCGGACTTTGGAAACTCCATTCAGCAGGCAGCAACCAAGGCTCACGATGTAGCAGGCTCTACCCTGCCCCACCCACGACACATCATGCTCTCATTCAGTTCCAGATTCTCCCTCTTTAAAAGATCAAAAAGAAGAGAAAAGAAATTGCAGTCCTCATCCGAGATTTAGGTAGATTTTAATTTCTTTCTCCTTTGCTTAATTTTTCTAATTCTGTCATGTATTTCTCATGGAATAAAGGAACTATTATCTTTACGTTTTTGATAGTCATTCTGCATTTCACTCTAACTTGATCAGCCCCTTACACATCTCTAAGCAATGATTTATTTTTTAGTGTTGCTTGTTTTGAAATTTCACATAAAAATCACATGCTTATTAAAGTTTGTTAAACAAAGGACAAAAAAGGTGAAAATGCAGCAGGACGCTGTCTAGAACTACACTGTCCAATATAATAGAAACCAATGACATATGGCTGTTGAGTACTTGAAATGTGACCAGTCCAAATTGAGATGAGCTGGTAACGCAAAATGCACAACAGGTTTTGGAGAAATGGTATGAGAAAGGAAGGTGAAGTACCTCATTAATACTTTTACACTGATTACTTGTTGAAATGTTAATATTTTAGATATATTGGTTCAAATAAAATACACTGTTAAAATTAACTTCACCTGTTTCTTTTTATTTTTTAAATGCAGCTACTAGAAAATTTGAAATTATGTGTGTGGCTTCCTTCATATATCTATTGAATGGAGCTGGTCTACAGACTCTCTGAATTCCTTATATTCAAAAACTACAGTTCTAAACTGCATTTATTAATTATTGGACATCTATTCCAGGCCAATCATTTTGCTGCTTTTTTTTTTCTTTTTGACTTTTCCCTTAGTCTAACTCCTTATTACAAAGCTCCTTCCGCACCCTCTCCATTTCTCTGCTACCACACCCCTAACTTTCTCGATGCCCTTCACAAATGGTCAGTGTTCTAAGCCTCCAGTTCTGATGACCTTCCTGCTCTCCTGCAACCTTCCACTTTTCCTGCCAGCACTGCTAGGACCCACTCCTCACGCTCACCCCAGTCCTTCATCAGAGACATCCCGAGGCTTTGGTTTACGTGTGACAGATCTCCTGACATCACTCACAGCCAAGGCACCATTGCAAGAAGACCTGTCACTCTCCATGCCTTTATAGGCTTTTCATATTTTTTAAAAACATCATTATTTCTGCTCTATTGCAGGTTCTTTGAAGAGACAGGAGACCTACTTTGGTGCTCCTGAGATCATGCTGTGCTTGCTATTCAGGAAGAAGCTCTGGGTTTAGACCCAGAGGACCTCTCTCCAGTTATACATGTGCCTTTGAACAACTTGCTTCTCCTTTCAGCAGCAGATTTCTTGTCTGTGAAGGGAGACTTTCTACGCACTGGTTTCCAGGGTTCCCCCAGTGACAACATTCTACAGCAAGACATTGATTGTGTGGTTCCTCTTACTGAAGTCTCACTGGCCTCTTCTGCAAAACCAGAACAATAGCAATACTTACCTTGCCTAGGGTGCTAAGCACACTGTGTGAAACTTATTATTTCAGACAAGCATGCTGGTTTGTGCAAAGACCAGGAATGGCCCCTTACGGGGGCATATTATGCTCATTTTCATGCATACTTAAATCCAGTAGTTATTATTTCAGAAAAGCATGTTGAATTTATTTTTACTCCCTTGGTCCAGGTGTCCTCTCAGTCTGCACTCTTCCTAGCTGGTGCAGGTCAGTTTCCAGTGGCAACATGGGTGGTGGAATCACAGTCCATGCAGGACCCTTCCGGCTCTCCTCTACTACCCATTACTTCTCTGCTTTCCAGATGTTTCTTCATCATACCCGACATATATGAAAACAGAATTTTAAATTATCCTCTTGCTCTCTTTGGGTACACTGTGTTATCCTCATCCCTCAAGCATGGAATCTGATCATTGTCTGAGATCCTTTCCACCCTATCAAGGACCTTACGACTACACCGTCAAATGTGGCAACCATTAGCCACATGTGCCTCTTGGGTGCTTTTAGAGCAGCTAGTCCAAACTGAGATGCGCTAAAGGTGTAAAATGCACACAGATTTCCAAGAGTTAGTATAAAAGTATAATAGGAATGTAAAATATCTCAATAAAACTTTTTATATTGATTGCACATCAAAGGTTAAGTAAAAACATCACTAAATTAATTTTACTTGTTTATTTTCCTTTTTTAATGTGGCAATCAGAAAATTTTAAATAACATATACGGCTTGCGTTATATCTCTGTGGGAGAGTGCTGCATTTACAATGATTGGCTTCTACTCTGGGGTAATGTAACAGTCTTCCTTTCAAACTACAGCAACCAGTAAAATGGACAACTTGGATATAATATAAAGCGACTTTATATTCTTCTCCTATTGTCCTTTAACTTGCTCAGTAGGGCCATTTTTACCCCCACCCCTGGATGAAAACTTGACTTTTTGATCACGCTTAGGTAATAGAAAGTCTGAGTCCTTTGAGTTGCAAAACACAGATTCTATTTATACTTAGAATTCCAAACACATGTACTAGTTAAAGCTCCCAGCTTCATTCAGCGTTTTAGGGACCCACCTTTCCCTAGTTGGAACATGCTGTTAAAAAAAGAAAGCCACAGACAATGAGGGAGGGCAGGACTGTCACATTCCTCTGTCCCTCCCAGGCCTCTTCCCCAGCTCGCTAACCCTGGTTTCCTATTCATCCAGCGCCAAAGGGCAAGCAGGGAAGGAGGGGTGTTCCTGTGGGAGCAGGCCGTGGGCTCCATGGGCCCTGCCTGTGTTTAAAGATTGCTGTGCCTCTCTGAGATTCCATGAAGTCTTTGAAACCTCCCTGGTTGCTGAGGACCAGTCCCCCGAAATTTCCCATGGCGTGGTTGATGCGTTCTCCTCCAACTTTTTGCTGACTCTTTCCGCACCCGAAGGAATCTAGCAACACTTCTCACTTCTCACTAACGAGGCTTCTTCAGTTTTTTCTCAAAAGCAGGATTTTTTATTGAAGTATAACATACACATAATCATACAACTTGAAATGTCTCTAGTTGAGTGAATGTATATGACCCCCCACCTGAATCAACTAATATAATCTGTTCACATTTACAATGGCCCCTCTTGGACAAGGTCGAAAATGCCAGCCCTTACTCTGGTGTGGCCGCCTCTGATCCTGGAGACATTTGCTCACTCTTTGCCTCCAGGAATTCTGGGAGAACATGGCCAAGGCAGGAGCAGCCCTCCTTCACACCCTCCACCAGAGCAGAAGGCAGGCTTTACGTGTCTTCAGGTATGAATCAGACACTCCTCTGCCTGGGTTCTGGGGACCAATATTACGCTGGCTGAGTGAACTCAAGCCCCTCCTCTTGCTCCAGGTGAGGGAGCAGCACCTCCCACCGTTCCTCTTGGGGGTGGCCCTGGAACTCACAGCATCCAGGTGAGTCACACCAAAGAAATTCTCTTTAGAATCCCTCTCTTCATCACCATTGCACGGGGGACTGGGGAGCTCTGACGGGTTCCCAGTACCTGCTTTGAACATGCTTTTCTTGGTCTAGTGCCCCAGTTGGTGTCTTATATTTATACCTTAGGGCTCTAGTCAAAATGCTCATTTTAACATCCTGTTTTAGCACCATAGGCCCCCATTCATCTTCTCTTCTCTGTTCTTCCCTCCAATTATCTAAAAAAAAAAAAGAAGAAAAAGAAGAAGAAGGGGATGGGAGTAGGGCATAATTTCTGCCCAGGTATTATTTTTACTTCAAGGCCATGGAAAGTTAGCTTGTGCCTTCTTGCGAAGGTCCACTTGCTCTGGGAGACTTACGTGCCTCATCCATGAGGTCAGAGCTCCCACCTGCAGATGCATAGTGTGGAACAGTGGCCCAAACGGGGTTGAAGGACAGTGGCTGTTTGGTTCAAATCCAAGCTCTGCCATTTACTTAGCCTCTCAGAGCCCTGCAGGGAGGGAAGGATGAAGTTGAGTCATGGTAGGTGCTTAATGACAACTGTCTGATTTTTCTGGCCCTTGGGATAGTGTCCATTTTCTTTTCTTTTCTTCCAAAGCCCTTCTTAGGGCACTCTTTTGTTGTATAACTTTCCATAACTATCTCCTGTTGAAATACTTCTCCTGGTCTAAAGAAGAGGGAGGGAAGAATATACAACAAGAAATAAGAGGAAATAACCTAAAAATCAAATTCATTTTTGCATAGATCTGAGAGCTGGAAAGACCTTGAGAGATCATCTCTCTGATCCTGACTGTGGTTATGTTACATGGCATGTTCAATTTTCACTTTCCATAATTTATGTAAATGAGTATCACTGCTCCTAAAACTCAGACTATCTTTTTCTTCACCAAATACATATTTTTCCAAGCAGATTCATTCAAAACTATACTGCCTCTAAAAGGACCAATACATGGATATAGTTTATTCAGCACCATGAATTTGCAAGAAGTTGGGGGCAGGAGGGGGCATTGTATTGAATCTTCATCATTTTTGTTTGTTTCTTTGTTTTCTAAGCAAAATAAAGGATCTCACAATCATCTGCCTCTACCACTGACTTACATGCTTCACTTGAGATTGCCACCATCCTCAAGTTCATGGGGCTGCTTCCCAGAGATGGCAATCTGTAGATGCAGCAGTATAGCTGAGCACACAATGCAGAAGCTTTCAAAGCACAGAAAGGATGCAGTGCTTGGTGTCTGGTACAGGACAGAGAATGTGTTTTCAAGCTGCCCAGCCCATGCTAGAATCCCATGCTTGTTTCTAAAGTTTATGCCCAGATAACCCCATTGTAATAGGAAAAATGGTAGCCATGCTTATTCTATTCCCACAGCTGAGTGCAAATGTCTACTGTGGAAAAATCTACACAGAGCAACTCTGTCCTCAGTCCTGGACCCCAGCCAGAGATCAGGTGATGTGTGTGGTTAGCTAAAAAGCGACCAAGACAAAAAGTCCCAAAGGGTCATATGATCCACCCTCTCAGTTGGGAAAGCAAGTCAGTACCAGTCCCACTGACAGTGGGGCATCTCGGGAGGGGACCATCCTGCTCTGCGGGGAGGTGTCACTGGTCCCGTATAGGTCTTTTCAACCATGTTCACATACCTGGCTTGAGTTTTAGCAGATGCACCACCAAGAATATGAAAGGCCAGAAATATAATAGGAACCAAAGCATTCCCGCAGTTGAGAGGGAGAATGACATTTGAATGCCAGTGCAGAGCTGCTTCTGGTCTAGGTCAGTGGTGCACAGTGCTGTACAGAAAAGGAAAATGTCTGTTACTATTCGTAGGACATAAAACAGGAGTAATAAAACCTGGAATCAGCACCAAAGGACCCATTGTTATAAAGTACTACAAAATGCCCCTATTCGCTCTTGCAGTTTATAGAAGCTTCCAAGTGGAAGCTGGGGTCCCTTGTCCTTGGATTTCTGTCTTTGAGATGCAGCTACTAGACTCCTGTGTGTTGCTCAGAGGGGGGTGCAGAGGGCACTCTGCTGCATCCTTGCCTGTTGTACCCAGATGGATAGCTTCGCTTCGGCTTTCCATGCAGAAAGCATCTAAGGAAATTTCTTCTTCCCGCTCTGCCTTCATTTGCCTAAAACAGTTTGTGTTGCATGAGGACAAAAAGGCAATGGATTCTCTCACAAAATAAGAGACCGTTCCCCCCCGAACCCCCAAAAAAAATACACACGCACATGCACGCACACAAACATTAGCCTTGGCTGAAAACCCCCAGGGCAACAGAGAACATTTCCAAGCCCGGCCACCATCTGAGTAAAAGTAATTTTTTAATTAAAACAAACCCCATTTCATACTTCCCACAATGATGTAATGGCAGATCCCTATAGAAACGGCATGACATGCAGCAACACATGTGAAATGGAGGTAAAAGGAAAGATTAAATGAAAACACGTATTTGAGATGGTTATTAGGAACAGTAACATTTCCAGGAATGGGTCACTTGGGAAAACAGTTGATTTGGCTGGGGATAAACAGTGCCTCTTAGGTGTGCCCTGAGAAGTCGCGATGAGAACTTAATTTTAAGTCTGCAGATTGTAATAAGAACTTGGTTATTTAAAGTCACCGCCAAAGAGAAGGGGACAACCATAAGCCAGCCCTCAGAGGATGAACTGTAAGAGGCTAGTGTTACCCTTGGGGTCAGAAGGGGTGGGGCAGAGACTAGTTAAATATGCTGAAGCTAATTTCTACTTGTCTTTTCAAATGCTCTAGCAATGGGAACCCTCTGATTACACTGTCCTTGGCCACAGTGGAGCAACAAGGGTGTGAGATCAGCATTAATGTATGAGGCAGAAAGGAAAGCGAAGACTCATATTCCAACTCCACCAAGAGCTCTCTACAGGCTAATGGATTTTGGTAAAATGTTTGTAATCTGATGCTTCTGGTCTTAATTTTTCTGTTTGTATTTTACCTTGCTGGACATTCCATATTCCTCTGTAACTGATGTTATTTTTGCAGAAGATCACACGATAGACAATGTGACAATTCTCTTTTTGCCCAAGCTGGATTCTAAAATTTGAAATAGCTGATGTTCTCTTCCTTCCTTAAATAACTAAAGTACAGCTTTGGTACTTAAACTTGGTGTTCCACTGAGAGTGCTCATGTAGGCTTATTTGAACTGTGCAAAGGGTAAAAACTGGATGGTCAGGCAGGCAGATGGGTGCATGATGAGCCATTTCCTGAGACTGTGCTAGGGGACACATCAGGGCAGTGCAACATCCGGTATGTAGAGGTTGGAAATGAAGAATTTGGAGCTAACAGCCTCTTATGTGTGCACCTGAGATCAAGAGGAGTCTAACGAAAGATTGGTTTTACCCTTGTGTCACATGTATCCAAAATTAACTAGGGTCTTCGTTTTTCATATTGTCATGAAGTCTACAAATAAATCATGTCAGGTGTAAGCTTCCCAGAGATTAAAACTGGCTACTTTAATCTCCCTTTAAAACATCATTACATTTCTCTGGAACATAAAAGCAAATGCTGTGAGTCACAAAAATATGAAATCTCAAGGTCAATTGATATTGTGTCACTCAAGGCTTCCCAGATACCCAATAGAAATTCCATTACTTTGTGTGTGTGTCTTACAATCTTGCTCGTCTTGCCTCCTTACAATTCAATGACCTTCAAATGTAATAGCTATTGTTGCAGGTACTTTCATCTTTACCTGAGTGAAGCAGAATCAATGTGCTTGACCAGCAATTCCAATTAAGCCACGATAGACCATCCTGCTGAATCTGCAAGCTTTGGATTTATATTGAATTAATGCAAGTTGAAAGGGGTTCCCGTATTGTCACACTTAATGCATCCTTGTCAAAAAGAAATGTAATTACAATAGTGCACGGCCCTGGTAGGTTGATCAACTTATGCAAGGCGACAACCATGAATTGATCATGTGGGAGTATCAGTGAAAATCCCAGGGACTATTATAAAATGTGCTGCTTTTAGATTGTTTAATTCCCTAGAGCCTGGATGGTTCAGATGATTAGTAAAGAGATACACATTTAGAGTCACTTACTTTCAGGTCAATGGTTTAAATAGACCAATAGGTAGTATCAAAGGCAAGTGCTCCTTGTCAGTTTTTATTATTTAGACAAAATGTAGGTCTTAGTCTAACAGTTTTTTTCCATGTAAGTCCAAGAAAAATTTTTTTTAATGTTTACAGTTAAATATTTTGCTTGGAGTAAAAAAAAAATCTTTTCTGAAAAAAAGCAAGGGAATTGATAAGATGGAGTAGACAAAGCAACATTTACATCTACTGTCGGGAGCCATTTCTGACTTAGGCATTAGACACACGTTAAAGCATTAGCTTTGCTGATCAACTTTAATATTAGTTTTTGGCTTGCTAAATTTAATTAGAAGAGAAAGAAATCTAAGCTCTAAGGTGATTAAAAAGAAAACAAGAGGTGCATCTGGTTACTTAAGTACTGTGATAGGTTAACCTATGTAGTAATGTGGATGTGATGGCTGGCAAACTTAACTCTCTTTTCTCATCAACCACAGTGTTATGTTTATTTCCTATTTGAGATACTACAGAAAAGAAATTTATATTCCCTCTTCTCCTCTAAACTAACCAAAAATAACAAGGAACACTAGGAAACACCTCATCCTTGAACCTCAATGTATGAAGTGTTCCACTTTCATCTGAATGCAGTGAAAACTGTGCCCAGGGAAGGGAAGACTCAGAAGTCTGAGCTCTACAGACCTGAGATAACATGTTCTCCATGTTATCTAGATGGCCCACCAGAGGGGTAAAATGAGGTGCCTTACTTGGAGAAGCAGGTCACAGTATGTGGGTAAACCAGGTGTGCTTCCCACAGAGAACTTATTTTTGCAAGAAACAGGCTATCAGTGAGACTGGGTTTAGAATAAACCTGGATGGCATGCAGAGCTGCAGCGTTGATTACCTGAAGATAAGTAATGTTTAAATTGCCAAACAGGAACCTGTGACCAAGGAGCCAGAGTGATTTCCCCCAGCCAGGCAAAGAATCACACCAACCAGGCAGAGTACAATGGCATGGTATCCAGAGCAACATAGCAAATTTTCCTGTTATCCTAGTGTATCCCAGCATATCCCTATGCTTTTGTTTTACAAACAGCCAGTCCAGGAAGACTTCCACTGTTCAGTGGTGGACACTACCATGGAATTTATATGAATATTCTGCAAGAAAGAAAGAGGAAAGGAACACAATGAAACAAAGTAGATGACGAATACATATCAGAAAAATGCCATAATCATTCTGAGATTATGATCAAACATCTTCATGAAAATTAAAGAGATCAAATGAAATATGATTTCAGAGTGATGGGGAAGGAGGAAGAAATATAAGGTCTTATAAGGGACAAACAAAGGACGTGAAATGAAATACAACAAAACAAAAGTGAAGGCCATATTAGAAACAGAAATTATTGAAAAAAACTTAGGAACATTTAGGAGATGTTTTAGAAAATTTGAGCATATTGGAAAGGAATATAGTCTTTTTTTAAATGACTAAAAGGCAAGTGTTAATTATAAAAGATGGTTAAATGAGAGCAGCCACTGTATCATGAAGAAAATAATCCAAAATTAAGCAGGAAAAAATTCAAAAATAAAATACAAGACTCCTATAAGTCTACAAATATGTGAAAATTATCTATTTCATAATAATATCTATTTCATAACATATCTATTTCACAATAGAAATGTTAACAAGAATGGTAATATAGAAATAATAATCTAATTAATAAAATATGGAGTAAAGTTGGGGGAAAAATGATGAGGAAATATTCAAAAAATAATGGTAGAAGATTTTCCATAATTAAATGAAACAGTCTTCCAAAATTGAAAGGCTCTTTGAATCTCAAAGAGGGTAACAAACATGAATTAACCCTGGCAGCAAAGGGCAAGAATAGCCAAGACACTACTGAATAAGAAAAATTAGGTGAGAGTGTTGGCCTTACTAGATGTAGTAATTTTTAAGTGTGTTATTGACACAGAGATAAATATCTAACAAAGCAACAAAAGAAACCAGAAACAAATCAAGTATATATAGAAACTTGAAATATGATAAATTGGTAAGCCATATCAATGAGGACTACTACTAAATATTGACATAAAAGCTCACAGTAAAGTCCTATTTACCTCTGTTCTATCAGTCAATTCATGATACTCAGCTTCAAACCAAAAATTACAAGTTATGCTAGAAGGCAAGAAAAAATACAGTCTGAAAAAAACAAATGAAACAACAGAATGATATTCAGATATGGCAGAGATTATGGAATTTATCAAATCAGGAATTTTTAAAAACTATGATAAATATGTTTAGGGCTCTAAAGGAAAAAATTGGCAATATGCAAGAACACATAAGTAATGTAAGCAGAGAGATGAAAACTCTAAGAAATAACTTAAAATGAATTATAGAAGTCAAAGACATGATAATAAAAACAAAGAAAATCTTTGGTGGGCTCATCAGTAGATAGGACACAGTTCAAGGAAAGAATCCCATTTAAAGACATGTCAATAGAAAATTCTCAAACTGAACAGCAAGGAGGAAAAAAAGACTGAAAAAACAGAACAGAGTATCCAAGAACTGTGGGATAATTTCAAAACGAGAAACATATGTGATCTTGGAATACTAAGAGGAGAAAAAGAGATAACAGAACAGAAGTAATATTTGAAATAATAATGGCTGAGAATTTTCCAAAATTAGTGACAGACACAAAACCAAAGATAAAAGAAGTTCAAAAAATACCAAACAGGTTAAATGTCAAAACAAATCTACACTTAGATGTATTATACCCAACTTGCAGAAAACCAAAGAAAAAGGGAATATCTTGAAAGCAGTTGGATAAAAAACACACTTCACCTATAAAGGAACAAGAATAAGAATCACATCAGACTTCTCTTCAGAAACCATGTGAGCAAGAAGAGAGTGAAGTAAAACATTTAAAGTGTTGAGAGGGTAGGAGAAAATCACCAACATGAATTCTATATCCACTAAAAATATCCTTTAAAAGTAAATGAAAATGAGGAGTTTTTCAGTCAAAAGCAAGGAATTCATCACCAGCAAACCTTGGCCTACAACAAATGTTAAGTGCTCTTAACAGAGAAGGAAAATTATATAAGTCAGAAACATGGATCTATATAAGAAAGGAGTACCAGAGAATAAATAAATGAAATTAATGAAATGTTATATCTTTCATATTCTTACTTGATCTAGTAAATAACAGTTTGTTCAAAATTATAATAGCAACAATATATAGCTTACGGGTAAATGAAATGAATGACAAATGCTATAAGGGATGGAAGGGGAGAATGGGAAATACTCTGTTACTATCTGCACTAACTATAGTGGTACAGTGTTACTTGAAAATAGACTTAACTTAGTTGGAAATATATATTGCAATTATTGGGAAACCAATTTTAAAAAATTTTTAAGAAGTATAATTATCATGCTAGAGAAGAGAGAAAATGGAATCACATAAAATGCTCAGTTAAAAGCACAGAGGGCAGAAAAAGAAAGATTAAAAAAGAAACAAAGAACAGGTAAAACAGACAACAGTTACAAACATTGAAGATATTAATCCATCTGTACCAATAATCACTTTAAACATCAATGGTCTAAATAAATCAATTAAAAAACAGAGACTGTTAGAGTGGATCAAAAAACAAGACCCAACTATATGTTGTCTACAAGAAACCCACTTTCAATATAAAGACAAACAGGTTAAAACTAAAGGGATACAGAAAGGTATACCGTGTTAATAGTAATTGAAAGAAAGCTGGAGATTGATTTCAGAATGCTGAAATTAATTTACATTGATTTCAGATAAAGCAGACAAGAAGAAAAGAAAATTATCAGGGATAAAAAGGAGAATTGCATAATAATAAAGGGATCAATCCTCCAAAAAGACATAACAATCTTTAAAGTGTATGCATTTAACAACAGAGCATCACAATACATGAAACAAAAACTGACCGGACTGTAAGGAAAAATTAACAAAGAAAAAAATCCACTTTGGATACTACAACATCCCTCTTTCAGTAATTGATAGATCAAGTGGGCAGGAAATCAGTAAGGACTAAAGAGCACCATCAATCAGCTGGTTCTAATCGACATTATAAAATATTTCATCCAACAAAGCAGAATACACATTCTCAAACACACATGGAACATTCACACTAATAGAGCACATTCTGGGCCACAAAAGACACTTGAGCTCATTTGAAAGAATAGAAATCATACAAAGCATATTCTCAGACCACAGTGGAATTAAACAAAAAATCAGTAACAAAAAGATAGCTGGAAATCATCTTTGGAGAATAAATATTTGAAAATTAAACAAAATGTTATTAAATAACATACGGGTCAAATAAGTAATATTTTGAACTAAATGAAAATGAAAATACAACTTACAAAGTTTAAGGAATGCAGCAAAAGCAATGCCTAAATTTCTAGTATGAAATGCATAAAGAAAGAGCAAAATCTCAAAATCAATAATCTAAGGTTCCATCTTAATAAACTTGAAAAATAAGAACAGTTTAACCTTAAACCAAGCAGAAGAAAAGAAATAATATAAACTAGAAGTTAATGAAATTGAAAATAGGAAATTGAGAAAAATCAATGAAATAAAATCTGGTTTCTTAAAATGATCAATAAAATTGAAAAATCTCTGTCCAGGTTAACCAAGAAAAAGAAGAGGGAGAAGACACAAATTATTAATATCAAGAATGAATGAAAAGTCATTGATCCCATAGGCATTAAAAAAATAATAAAGGAATATTATGAACAACTCTATATTTGTAAATTTGGTAACTTAGATGAAATGGATGAATTCCTTGAAAGGCACAAAGCAACACAACTCAAACAGGAAGAAACTGACAATCTGAATATGCCTATATCTATGAAGAGACTGAATCAATAATTAATAACCATACAAAACAGAATGCACAAGACCCAGATAGGTTCACTGGTGAATTCTACCAAATATTTAAGGAAAAATTATATCAATTCTCCACAACCTCTGTCATTCTATGAAGCCAGCATTACCAAAGATATTCAAGGAAAAGAAAACTAGAAACCAATATCTCCCATGAACATGTATGCAAAAAACCTCAACAAAATGTAGTAAATTAAATCCAACAATATATAAAAAGAATTATGTACAATGATCAAATGGAATTTATTCTGTTATACAAGGTTGATTCTGCACAAAAGCCAATTAATATAAACACATTAATGTAACCACATCAATATACTAAAGGAAAAAACTCATACCATCATGTCAATTGTGGCAGAAAAAAGATTTAACAATTCCAACACCCATTCATGATAAAAAATAAATTTTATAAGGAACTCAGCAAACTACTAATAAAGAACTTCCTTAACTTGACAAAGAACATCTAGAAAAACCTACAGCAAAAAATCATACTTGATGGTGAGAAGCTGATTCTTTCTCCCTAAGACTGGAAACATGTGGTAGAGATGTCTCCTCTCATCACTCTTATTCAACATCATACTGGCAATCTTAGCTAGTACAATAGACAAGAAAAGGAAATAAAGATCTAAAGATTGGGAAGGAAGAAATAAAATGGTCTTTGGTCACTAAATGTATGAATACATGTATGGATAATCTAAAGAATTAGCAAAATCAATCCCTAGAATTAATAATGATTATAACAAGGTTGCAGAAAACCTATAAAAGGTTAATATGCAAAAGTCAGATGTTTTCTTCTACGTCAGCAATGATCAATTGGAATTTGAAATTAAAAACACGATACTATGTTTTTAAAGAAAGAAAGGAGAGAAGAAAATGAGAGAGAGAGAGAGAGAGAGAGGAAGAGAGGGAGAAATCCAAAGGCAGGAAGAAAGAAAGAGAGAGAGAAAGAGAGAAAGAGAGAAAGAGGGAGAGAGAGAAAGAAAGAAAGAGAGAGAGAGAGAAAGAGAGAGAGAGAGAAAGAGAGAGAGAGAGAAAGAGAAGTCAGTTATAAATCTAAAAAAAGTACATGTACAGGATCTGTAAACAGAAAGCTAAAATACTTTAATCAAAGAAATCAAATAAGATTTAAATAAAGAAAAGATATTCTGTATCACGAATTGAAAGACTTATTATTATTATACCAAATTCCTTGATCTATAGATTCAGTGCAATCATAACCAAATCTCAGCAAGCTATTTTGTAGATACAAACAAACTGATTCTTAAAGTTTATATGGAAAGTCAAAAGACTCAGAATAGACAACACAATACTGATGAAGTACAAAGTCAGAAGACTGACACAACCCAATTTCTAGACATACTATAAAACTACAGTAATTAAGACAGTACTATTACTGGTGAAAGAAAAATAAAATATAGAAAAATGGATCACAATAGAGAGTCTAGAAACACACCTACACAGATATAGTCAACTCATTTTACCACATAAGCAAAGACAGTTCCATGAAAAAAGGATAATCTTTTCAATAAATGGCACTGAAAAGATTGGATTCCCTTATACACCACCAACAACAATAAGAATTCAAACACAGATCTTATATCTTTCACAATAATTATCTCAAAATGGGTCACTGCCCAAATATAAAACATAATACTATAAAACTTCTAGAAGGAAACATGGAAGAAAATCTAGGAGACCTTCGGTTTGGTGATGAGTTTTCAGATACGTTTTTAAAAGTACAACCCATGAAAGAAAAATGTGCTAAATTTGACCTTATTAAAATTAAAAACATCTGATCTTCACAAGACACTGTTAAGAGAATCAAAAATAAGCTGCAGACAGAAAGTATTTGCAAATGTCTGATAAAGGACTTGTATAAAAAATATACAAGTACCTCTTAAAACTCAACAATAATAAACATAAAAAATTCTAATTTTAAAGTGGGCAAAAAATCTGAATAGACATCTCACAAAAGAAGATACATAGATGGCAAATAAGCACTTGAAAACATGTTCTTCATTATTTGTAATCAGGGAACTACAAACTGAAACAATGAGATACCACTACAGATGCCACTCTCAAAATGACTAAAATCCTAAATTTGACAACACCAGTGGCGATGAAGATGTGGAGCTACAGGAACTCTCATTGATTGTTGTTGGTAATGCAAATGGTATAGCCACTTTGGAAGACAGTTTAACAGTTTCTTATAGAGCTAAACATAATTTTACCATATAATCCAGCAACTGTATTCCTAGGCATTTACTCAAATTAACTGAAAACTCATACACACAAAAATTTGCTTGCAAATGCTTATAGTGGCTTTAGTCATAAGTGCCAAAACTTGAAAGCAACCAAGATGTCCAGGTGAATGGATAAACAAACTCTGGTACTTCAGACAATGGAATATCATTCCGTACTTTTTAAAAATGAGATATTAAACTACAGAAAGACATGGAAGGATCTTAAATGCATATAGCTGAGTGAAAAAAGCCGGTCTGAAAAGGCTATGTACTGTGTGATAGTAACTGTATGATATTCTGGAAAAGTGAAAACTAGAGACAGGAAAAGATCAGTGATTATCAGGGGTTTGAAAGGAGAGAGAGATGAATAGGTGAAGCACAGAGGACTTTTAGTGTAATGGTGGATACATAACATTTCACACATTTATCAAAACCCATAGAACTGTACAACACAAAAGATCAACATTAATGTAAACAATGGATTTTAGTTAATAATAATGTGTCAATATTGGTTCATCCATTGTAGCAACTGTATCACACTATTGCAAGATGTTAACAATAAGGAAAACTATGAGAGAAGAAGAGATTGGTATAGCAGAACTCTGTATTATCTATGCAATTTTTCTGTAAATCTAAAACTGCTCTAAAGTCTATTAGATTGAAATATGAAATAAAAATTTTTAATGCATTATAAATCCCAAGCAGGTAAACAAACACAAATCCACACACAAACACATCATAGGTAAATCACAAAACTTACATATTTTTTTTTAAATCTTAGAAACATCCAAAGGGAAAAAATAATTGAAAAAATGTCAGACTGACCTCAGGCTTCTCATCAAGCAGCCACAGAGAACAGAAAATAATTGAGTATATCTTAACAGAACTAAAGGAAAATACCCGCTCAACTATAATTCTATCAGAAAATAAAAACATTTTCAGAAATATCAAGGGAATTCACTACTCCTGGACCCAGGATGAAAGATTACTAAAGGAGACCTCTGCAAAAAAAACTTGAGCTGAGAAAGAAATGGGGATATACTTGAAACTAATATAAGACTGTATATCAAATAAAAAATAAAATAAATTAATTAATATAAAAAAATAAAAGAAAGAAATGGGGATACAAGAAGCATTCTTAAGAGAAATATATTCCAAAGATATATTTGTAATTTAACAAGTGATGATGGTAATCCCAAGCATGGGTATTAAAAACAAACTGAAACTACAAAATATGTGGACCAAATACATGGAACAAGTTGGAACAAAAATAACATGGATGATGGGCAGGGAGAATGTAGATCAAAGTGTCATAGGTTCTTGTACTTCAAAGATCAAGATATTGATTAATCAGACTTCTAAAGTGAAGGATATAGGTTAAGTCTTCTAAAGATAATCACTAAAGTATAAAACTAAAATATATCACTTCCAAAGCTATACAATGTAATTGCAAGCACTGCATTATTGCGTATATCTCTGTAAAGAGAGAACTTCCTCTTGTTAGGTATCAGAATTCAATCATGTGCTTACAGTTGTTGATGTCTGCTGATTAGAAGACTTACCCACACACTAATTTTTGGCTCCAAAAATATCAAACTTTGTGTCTCCTCTTTTACTCACACCTTTCTTGTGCCAGGCACCATAAGGACATGTGCATATTATGATATCATTTCTGGTCCTCCAACATGGAGTAAATATACTAGACAGGGCAGCAGAGAAAGGTATTTCTGGATGTCACTTCTACAAAAGGCTGAACCATTTAAACATATCCCATCTACCCTCAATGAAATGAGCCCACCTAGTATGAGAGAAAGCATGATGAATGGAAATCTAAGTGGAAAAAGGTCTTAGAATTTCAACTGATCTTACTTTTGCAAAATTAACAAAAGCCTGTGGGCTCACCAGGCCAGGCCTTAGATAGGATTTTTTTGCAAATTTTTTCCTTCACAGTAAATGTCCCTCTGTACTCTGTTTAAAAACAAAATAAAATGATAAACAAATAAAAACTAATACACAGAAATTAAAAGGAAATATTCCCAAAATATTGATAATGTTTGTGCTTAGGTGTTAAAACTGTAGGTGGATTTTTTTTGTCTGTCTACTTTTCTATACTATCAAAATCTTCTTTAAATAGCCATCTTTTGTTTTAATAATTAAATTAGCTGAAGTGATATTTCTTCTGGCTTTAGCTATTCTGTAGGCTGTAATCTTTTGATTTATTTTTTTGAGACAGGGATTACAAGTGAATTTTAGCACTTAGGTAAAGATGTTTCTAGCCTTGTGAAGTGTTTATTCATAAGTTACAACCATTCAACTAAGTCTTCTCTAAAACACTACATAGATACATATATAAAGTTGCCATGTTAACAACTTCATTGATACCCAATAATATACAGTAACAAAGGCAAAATTTACTGGCAGATTGCCATAAATCTTACTAATTATGAAATAATTATATATGCAAAACTTTCTCTCCTGGCATATGCATGAAATGTTTTATAAGAGGCAAAATGCTCTCAATTTGCATGTACTGAAACATAGTCATACTCAAGTTCAACTACATTTGCCAAAGCATTCATGGATGAATCCAAGAATAATTTTGTTCAATCTTAGAATGAACTTTGTTTTGATTTCTTTTTAAGTCCTGTTGCTTAAACAGTGTAAAAACTGCTGTACATTCTCATCATGAATACAACAATGAAACCTAGAAAAGTCTACATATGGTCATAATTAGTCAAGAGGTTTAGGGCAAATTTACCAAACTGGTATTTCCAAAAACATCCTTTCAAACAGTATTCAGAAATATGGTATGAAAAAAAATTCTTCTCAAAATATTTGGTGAACATGGGGTTAAACAAATAGCATCTGTGTTTGTGTCTGTATGTAACTTTGTTAGTTGTTTTTTTCTTTAACTAACAGACCACTGACTTTAATAGGTAAATAATTATTGTAAATTGTCAAGAGAAAATAGAGTATGCTGCATTTTCCAAACTTATTTGATCATGGAACACATTTTTCTGTCTAGAGCTATTAACATCTCTAGGTGAATGCTTTGAGAATCACCACTTGGAAAAATGTTGACATAGATTCTGATGTTCGTTCCAATATGAGTATTCTATGAAGTGTGGTACATAGAATGAATGAAAATGTGTGTCGTCTGTCAACACTGAAAACTAAACAAAACATTGCTACTGAGGAACTGGTTTACCTTTGCTTGAAGGCAAATTCCATATTTACAATTTTAGCATAATTCATTCTGGAACACTGCAACATATGGAAAAAATATCAACCACCCCAGCATAGTCACTGTGGAAATCTGTTAAGAAGGGGAGGGTAAAAGAGAGAGTTGTGTGAAAGACTTATTAAAATATTCAAGATAAAATTGTAAAAGCTGAGCTCACAAATATATTCAGTTAAATACATGTCTATCAGTTAACCTACCTCTTTCAAATAAAGAGCCAAACATTCTAAAGGAAAGCAGGGGTGGAGAAAAGGGTTTCACATTTGTCTTTCTCCATGTTTTTGCTAGAAATGTAAAACTGAGTGGAGTAAGTGGCATATTCCAAGTCTGCCACTTTGTTAAATAACACAAAGTACTGTCAACAACATAGCATAATATTCAGGAAAATGTTACGACATTCCCAAAAGAGAAGAAAAAATAAAACATCATTCCATCATAGCTCCAAAAAGAATTGATAAGGGACAGTAGCCGTGAGTCCAAAGTATCTAAACTAGATTACAAGACTAAACATGACAGCAAATATATGGCCCATCCAAATGGAAGACAGTTGGTTGACAGAGCAGTTCTTGAGAGCCAAACAAATGCCAAGTGGAGGTAAGATGACCAAAACTCCAATGGGAAAAGGTCAATGCATGTTGGGAAGATGGAAAACATGCACAGGCTCACAATAATATCTTTGAAAACCACTTATAGCTTTCTAAATGCAAATGAGATATCCTCTTCAAAATAATATCCTCAGAATAGGAGCTGCTCACCTTGCAGACTGTGGATAAAAGAATTTACAGACAGATTTTGTCATGTGCCGCTCGTATCTTTTCTCACCTTCAGCAACAGCTGGAGCTAGTCAATGCTCAGCACAAAACTTCAAGTTTCTGTTGCTTGCCTGCCGGATAATTTGGAGGACTGATTATTCTTTGAACTTTGAAGATCCAGTTTCAAAATTATCACTAATAACTGGAATACAGGTATCAATGTTCTACTGTATGTGGTGCTCATATAATGTGGCCCAGTTGTGTGCTGGAGACAATTTTGTATGTATCTCTTCCCAGCTCCATGCTCAGTGATATCAGCGCAGGGGTAGCTTGAATTCTGCCATAGTGGAAGTATTTACACTACAGAAACTGGTAAATACCATAAGTCAGGGCTTTTTCTATTTCAGAAAGCCAATTGTTAGACACTTACCAGCACACCTCTGTTAACAGCTCTTGGTGTCCTGCATCCTCTTGATTATTGACTGTTACTAGCTTCCAAAATATTGAAGTTGTTCTGATGCTTCACTTTTAGTGTATAACATGAAGGGATATAAGTTATGATAAAAGATCTGAACTCCCTCCAGAGTCTTGCCTAAAACACAGAGTATAAGCTCCTGCAAGAAATATCTGACCAGAGCTCAAGCGCCAGGGGAATTGTGACTATCAGTGCGTGCTCCGGAACAGAAAGAACTCTGCATTCATGCAGAGCAACCAGGCTTTTGGGTGAGAACTCCGGAAGTGCCGTCAGTAAGTTGTAACAACATGCCAAGTATACTTTTAAGCACCACCTATTAGTAATCCTTAATAATTCACTTAGTGAGGTTACAGGTAAACAGAGCCACTGTATGGGGGGATACGGTTTACACGCTGCACAAGGGCACCAGCAGAGGCGGAGAGCAGGGTGGGAAATGCGATCTGCCCTCCACTTGCAGGCTTCAGGGCTGCAGCACCTGGGTGCCTTGTAATCTTTACAAAGGAGGGGTGTGCGCTAAGGGCTACCCTGAGAACTAAGAGCCCTTGGCTAAACTAAATGTCTGTAGAATTGGGAGTCATTCACATATTAGAAAAACAAATAACAGCAATAAAAGACTTGCACTTTCCATCGGAGGGCTCCTCCCAAGCCCACAAGGACCATTTAGCATGCTTTAAAAACTATGCTAGAGAATTCCAGCCGGCACAGCTCTGTACCTTCAAGTTGTGACACACCCCTGTTATTCCAAATACATGTAACAGTGATAGATTTTCTTTTTTTTTTAAGGAGAACAAAGAACTCACAGCCTAGATTCCAACCCAATACAAACATGTCCGTGGACCAGAAACAGAAGAGATGTACAAACTGGTGAGCAGACAAAGAGCCGTGGCAAAGCAGCAGGCAACAGGCAGCAAGAGAAATCATACATGAACAGAGAGATGGCCTCAGGAGTGGACCTGTAGATAGATGGGTGAGTAGAGATGGTACGAAAGGTAAAACCAAAGTGCTAGACAAAATAACAAGATGGGCTGACTGACAGTCACTGAGTTTTTCCAGCACATGAAGATTCATGGCACCTCTAGCAGGGGGATAGAAATAGGACAAAATTTGATACCTTGTTAGAAAGCTATACCATTAAATACATATGTTCAAATGTTAAGGATATCCACAAAATGAAAGGAAATGCAATCTTTAGCTTCCAAACCAGCAGAGGAATCAACAGGGAATAAGAGGGCAGTTTATCAGCCCATCAGATGCAGGGAAGGAGACAAAAGGAACAAAGTAAAAGAATATGAAAGAGCATGAAATAAGATGGCAAAAAATAAGCCCGGCCTTGGCAGGGTTTGCAATGAGATGCTATTGAAACACAGCATCCATCTGAATGCATTAAAAATAAAACATCTGTGCTGGTTACAAAAAGCACACCTAAAATGAACTTATATGGAAAGACATAAAATAAGGTGATAGAAAGAAACATATATGTATTATTATATATTATATCTACAGATATATACTTTTAATAGAATATATATTTTTTCTATGATCTCATTTCACATATATCTACATACTTATCACCAGATAGATAGATAAATGATAGATACATGATAGGTAGATATAGATAGATAGATAGATAGATAGATAGATAGATAGATAGATAGATAGATAGATAGATACAGGTAGATAGATAGATAGATAGATAGATAGATAGATAGATAGATAGATGATAGATAGATAGATATGAGGCAAATATCTAGCCAAAATAAAACTGGTATACCAAAGCATTAGGGTCAAAAAGCATTAAGAAAGATAATTTGAAACCCTACATAATAATGACTAGAACAATCTATCAGGAAAATAAAAGAATCATAACTTGTATGCAACTAACTGCAGAGCCAAAAGTATATATATAAAGCAAAACTAACAGAATGATGACAAGAAGAATTTGGCAAATATCCAATCATGACTTTTACATCTGCCAGAAATGGACAGATCAAGCAGACCAAAGGTTAGTGAAATACATTTAACAACCAAGTTAACAAGCTAATCTAATGGATATATGAAGCCCTCCACTGGCAGAGAATACACAATCTCTTCAAGTAAACATAGAATATTTATAGAAACAGACCATGTACCAGGTCACAGAGGAAGCCTCAACAAATTCAAAGACTAGATATCACATAGGCCATGCTCTCCAAAACAAAGCAATTAAATTAGACAGAAATAAGAAGATGATTTTCAAAACAAGAAGAATCACTGCTAGAGTAGAAAGAACAAGTAGCCCATGAACTCTGAGAGACATACATTTAAATCCCAGGTTCAACATACACCTGCTGAGTGTCCTTGGACAAGGCACTTAACCTCTCTGAACCTTAGTTTCTTCACATGTCATATGGGTGAGAATACCTCTCTCACAAAATTCTCATGTAGATTAAATGAGTAAGTATCTTAAAAGCACCCATCACAGTACCAGGCAAAAAATCAAATGTAGGTTTCAGTCCTTTCATGAAATATGTGTTCAATAAACATTGATTGAATTAATAACTGCATAAATGAATACCAAGTAGAGATAAATATGCATTATTTTGCAAACAGAATTTAGAATAGAATTTACTTAATCAGCAAGGTCCTATTTTAAACAGAGACAAGAAAAAAGTATGGCACATTCTGAGTTTTTAATTATTCTCTGATTTGAAAGGAAGGAAAAGATTTTGTGAAAGCCTCTGGAAAATCTGATGGCACATCCTGTTTGTCCTTCTCATGTTCATTTTTATAATCAGTTCAGATCATGAGGTCACTTCATCCAAATAAAAAGAGGCTTCACTCATGAAAGATGAGAAGTTAGAGGGCCGTGTTCTGATATCTCACAGTTTGCAGTGCGGAGAAGAACAAGCTGCAGGCACCAGTTTCCAAAGGGACCAAACTCACTTCAATGAGCATGTCAGCTAGATATAAAAGAGAGTTTCCTGACAAAATAAGCGCTGCCCCTCCATCATATCAGGCAGGAATTTGTGTGATCTCCTTCCAAGTTTGATATTTCCAGACATCCTGAACTTGACACAAGTTGTGCGGCACACTGAGATCCCCCCCAGCTTGTTGCCATGATACTTAGTGAGGCGTGTGCAGCGATGTGGCACAAAGACAGCCTCGGTCCCTCACCATATTCTGGTCACCTCACCTTCCTAGAAGGATTTTCAGTTTGTCTGCCAGCCAGTTATTTGGCTGGTTCCTTCATTTCTATGAGACTCAGAAGAACAGTTTCCTGCTTTCTTCATTTTTTCACTCGTGCCGAGGGCTTGTCTGTTTAATTGTTAGACGAAGCATGGTGTTTCCAAAGCCCGTATCAAGGCATTGGTCAAATAAGAAAACTTTTCCAGATCTTAAAGAAAGGAGGCATTGGTGACAGTGCTGAGAAGAACAGGATGGACAGTTCAGGAATTCAGCACTGCTGCTGGGAAAACAGCATGTGGTTCACATGCTATGAAAGGTCCCTGACTTCATTTTCACCTGAAAAGTACATCTTGATTTTCTATCCCCACTAAAAACACTAAATATTTTCGAAGCACTAGAAAATAGAGATTAATTAGTAAAAAGCTAATGGGACTACTAGCTAGATCAGTCTTTCATGCCATATACCAAAATGAATTCCAGGAAGAGAAAAAGTTTAAGGTAAAATTAATATAAGTAAATGCTTCTATAATCTTAATGTGGAGAAGATCTTCATTTGCTGAAAATCAAATGAAGAACCAATAGGGAAGACAGACAGAATCGAAATGTTTGTATGGTTAGAAAAATCATAAAGTCAAAGACAAATAAGCAATAGGAAAATCAGTTTTAACATCTACAACAAAGAGTTCATGTTCTTAATATGTAAAAAGCACTTATAGTCAAAAATAAAAGGAAAATGGAAATGGGTGTGATCACTCACTTCTCCAAAGAAATACAAGAGACTAGTATCCAGACCTAAGAAAAGTGAACTTCAGTAGTAAACAAGGAAATGCGAATTAAAATGAAATACCATTTTATTATTTTTACTTACTGGTTTTTTTTTTTACTTACCACATTGGTGATGATTAAAATACCCAATTCAAACAAAAACCCAATGTTATTAAACCCACTGTTGAAAAGTATGCAAGAAACAGCCTCTTTCTAAGATGACAAAAGTTAAAAACAAAAGAAAAAAAATACCATTTTCAGGGTGTTGGTGGAGGGGGGGAAGGAGAGAGATAGAAATTGACATAAAATATTAAAATCCTTAAACCAGATTCTCTCTGATCAAAGAATTTCATTTCTAGGAATTTACTCTAAGGAAATAAACAGTAATACATAGATGTACCTGTAATCACCCCAGGCTTATTTATAATAGCAATAAATAAACCTAAGTGTCATTCAGTAGTAGAACTTTAAAGTAAATTATGAAGCATACACACAATGAAGCACTTTGTAATGATTAAACATGAAGATGTGGAACTAGATCTACTGACAGGTGAAAACGTCTACATTGTGTTAAGTGAAAAACACAGGTAAACAGGATTTGTAGAGCCCAGTCCATTTTCCCCCAAACTTTAATCTAGCTGTGTGTGTGTGTGTGTGTGTGTCTATCCTACAAATGTAAGTATATATGTATTTACCCTACAAATGCACAGGAAAAAGTCCAAGGGGATAGTCAGTGAAATTTTCATAGCTATTTTCTCAGTTGTAGGATTACAGGGAATTTTCACTTTCTTCTTTATGTTTTTCTGATTTTTTTTTTGAGCAATGAACATTTTTTTTTACTTTAGGGATTAGAAAACTCCAAGGTACATAAATAAAAAGAAGGAAGCCAAAGTTTAACTAGGCAAAGAAATTCTAGATTTAGAAACTTTTGAATTTTGCTACAGAATTTATTCAGCCCATGGACTTTTTTTCCCTTTTTCTTTTTCACTGAGCAGCATCTCTGTGCAGACATCCAGTAGACATCTTCCCATCCAATCCCGCTAACGACATTTAAGGCCGCTGTCACTCCTGGCTCACCTATAGGAAAGCGATCTGGGACCTGTGTCCCACACAGGTGCAGGAGGAAGCCCAGAGAAGCATCGCCCTGTGGCTTCCTTCTCTGGGGCAGATACTCCATGTGAGGTTTATCACACAGACGTTGAAGCCAGACTTCTGTGCTCTCCCATCCAGCTCTGTCGCCATAGTTGCACACCTCCGGCCAGTTATTTTAGCTCAAGTGTTTCCATTTCCTGATCTGTAAAATAAAGATAGTGAAACTGGACCCCACGCTAAACAGCTTGCTGTCAGGGATGGTACATGTGTGTGGCACTTGGAAGTGTTCTGTGTTTGTTTTTAAGTTCTTATTCTCCACATGGCTCACAGTCTCCCTGCTTCCAAAAGCAAGGATCACATCAGGGCGTAGCAATGACCTTCTCCACCTAATAGTTTATAGTTACTGAAAAGGCCTACTTGAAGGGAAAGTACTTACCCGGCGGCTCCCTGGTTTCTACCTCTCCCCTTCTCAGATGTTTGTGAGTTGTAAAATAACAGGCAGGGGACAAGGCTGATGATCAGGTGCAGTCAGAATGCAAACCCCACCTCCACCTGCCACACCTACACCACCAGTTACTGTCCAGTTATTCTTGATAATGTGCAAAATATGCAAAAACATCAATATTTACTTATACTACTAGGCTTACCAAGAAGAAGCAAAATTGAAAATGAATGTGCCCAATGGCTTCTAGCCTGCGTCTGGTCCTGGGCTCATTTTTGTCCTTTGTGGCACTTTAATTTTTTATCTTGAAGAAGGCATACTTGTGAGATTGCCAAAGATATCTGCTCTCCAAAAAAGATAAGAAGCAAAGCTGAAAAGGGGGACAAATTCTCTTTTAAAAATAAAAGCAACCCCATACATGCTCCCTGAGTTCTGAGAAACTTCAAGAACATGAAGCATGTAACTGCTCATCTCTGCTCACCACTGTCCATCTTTCCTGACCAATGAACATCTTCTGGCACCCCTTAGGGTCCTATTTCAGAAACACTGACCCTAAGTATTTTATATATTGTGACTTAGGCTTCAAAACAAGAGTTACATTCATGTTTCATGTTTTTAAAAAATTAGTACAACGTACTGACTACTGGGGGAAAAAATTTGAGTTTGCCTGATTACACTGACACCTAATAGTGTTTATGGACACTTGTTCTATCATATAATGACATAGTTTCTGAAACAAAAATGAGGACGTGGAGCTGGACAATCAGGGAAGCACAGTTAGCATACCAGAAAATCTAGGCTATTCACATGCCCATACCATTAACTATATACAAGGAATGATGTTTGAATAATGTATGAATGTGTGGTATGGCTAGCATCTCTCAACCACCCAAGGCACATGAACAGTTTTTGAGAGGTCAACTAGCTGAAAGTCACTATGCTGATTCTACTGCCTTTCCAATTGCATATTTACTTTATGCCATCTATCTTTATTAGGTCAGTTTATTTGACAAAATGATAGACTATCCTTATATATCCCCTCTCTGAGACAAATGTAAAATTATTTAATTCTTTAAATCTTCTAAGACACTTACAAGAAATATAATACAAAGAATCCATTGGGCTTGCAAATTATGATTAGAGGAATATTGCATTAATTTGCTGATTCCAACTGATAAAATCATGACCTGCAGGCATGATTATATACATGTATTTATGGATTATATTATATACATATATTAATGGAAATTCAATGTCATGACCCATTTCTCTAAAGAAGAGTGCATATTTGCAAAAGAGCTGAAAAGCCCTGTCTAGATATGGTTAGGGAAAAATACCTGAAGTACCTGCACCAAAGAGCTGTTCTGTGAGTTCAGTTGAGTTTATATTTGTAAGGTACTTTAAACAGCGCCTGGCACATGGAAAATGCCATATAAATACTGCTAACAGTGTTGGACTTAAGATGGAATTGTTAACTTTTCATCTCAAAAGTCTTTTGAAAAGCCTGTCAGAGGTTTTAACTAAAGTTTATTTTTGATATGATGTATTTTTTCACTTCTAAATGTAAAATTGGTAGATTAATCATCATGGATTAAAAGTCACACCCTATTTGTACTTATTTCAGGGCTTATTTTCCCTGCAACTGTGTGGGTGATGACCTGGAACCAAATTTTTGTCTAAACATGATCTGCTGTTCCCTCTGCTTCTGGCCAAGGTGACCCGTCAGGACATGACAAATATGCATACACAGCTCTGCTATGTTCCTGACTATGGTCTCTGAGCAAACATGACAACTATAGGAAACCTTGAATAAATAAAACGTTAAATAAGTCGGGCTAATTACAATACAAACAGGCCCTCCACTGCATATGAGTCATTGATTCTTCCATATGGTCTGAATAAAGTTCAATGGAAATTAAGGGAAAAGAAAGTATGTCCTTAGATATTCCAGGAGCTAAGGTGGATGGGGCAACAGGGAAGGTATAGTGGGCATGTTTCAAGTCAGGCAGAACTGTCTGAGCCTGTCTGATAAACCAGCAGAGCGTGGCCTCCCAGAAAAGTCTATTCCATGAAGGCCTAAAAAATTTTATGGGAAAAGACTCTTAAGAAAGGGACAATGAGACAACCTTGAGCTGGCAGAAAAGCCTAGCATTGTGTTACAAAGATGTGTCTCCAAACCTGAATCTGTGTCTGAATTTTATGTGGGTGTGTGAGTCTGTGGGTGAGGAAAGAAAGTAAAAAATGTAAACACCCCAAATGGCATTCCACCAAGGCCTCTGACATGGAACTGAGACACACAGCTTTGCTACTTAACAAATTTCATGTAAGGAAGTTGGGTCTCCTTCCCCACCTGCTGAGTGGGAATACCATCCTACTGAGAAGCTGGCAGAGTCCATTCCAGGAGGAGGGAGGTAGTTTCTGACAGTAGCTCGGTAAGGACCAGGGGTTCGCCTGCACTGTGCAGAAGCAGGAGTTATGAGATGCAGGCAGAGGGCCCGGAGGAGGTAGTGTGTCCAGCAAAGGGACTGGGGAGAACATGACTAGGAAGGCACAAGGTACACAACCAAAAATATCACCAGAGGAGAAAGGTCACGCTCACCCCAAAGACTAATGGCCACAGAGGGGTTCAGCAGCAGATCTGAGCAAGCAGAAGAAAGAAGCAGCCAACTGGAAGACAGGACAGTTGTGATTACCAAGGCCTGTGGAACTGAAAGGAAAAGGAGTGAAGGCAAGTGAACAGTCCCATGCAATACATGGAATAGAGGGCACAATGCAGCCTGCTTTCACCTTGAAATATTTGCACATAAGTATGTTGCATGACAGATGTGTTTTTAAAATTAGAGTTTCCAAAACTGAAATCATCAAAGAAGTCCCTTTTTTCAGAACCTGTTAAATAATGAATAACATTCCACAAATATATTTGTCCAGTACCTACCATGTGTCAGCAATTCTGTGTGCTTGGGTTACAAAGGTGAATGTGATAAGGAGATCAACTCCCAGCGCGTAGGCCAGGGCAGTGTCATGGGTGCACCACACATGGGTAGTCATCACATGCTGTATTCGTTTAATACTCCTGTCACTGTCTTAAAATTCTAAATAACTTTTTAATAAGAGCCCTGCATTCTCATTTTGCACTGGACCCTGCCAGTTACACCAGTTATGAGGGGTACACAGATAAACAATAGAGAGAGAGTGTTAAGACAGAGATAAACACTGGGAGCTGAGCTGGGCATCTGATCCAGCCTGGGCACCCCGGCTGGGGATGGGGGGACTGGAGGTCAGGGACTACTTCTTGGAGCAAGTCACTGCTGAAGAACAACAGGAATTAGTCAGAAGCGCTGACTTCTTTTATTTTAAAAAATCATTTTGACAGATTAGGTTTTTTTTAAGATAAAACACACATCTATGTACATGTACATAATATTAGTGAGAAATATTATCCAAAACTTGAAAATAAAGCCTTTAGAGTCAATCTGGAACATTTCTTAACTAGCCTAGTTAAGGGTCAGCTGACGCCACTTCCAGACCAGGGGTCTGAAAATTTTCTGTAAAGGGCCAAGTAGTAAATATTTTTGGATTTGCAGGCCATATGGTCTCTGTCACAACTATTCAGTCTGACACAATAGTGTGCAAACAGACACAGGCAATGCTAAATGAGAGAACATAGTTATTATCCTAGGCTACAGGAACATCCAAACATCCTTTGCTAACTCTCTTCTAGGGCATGTAACCTTGACACCCCATTTACTAAGATAGAGTCCCAGACTGGGTGAAGTTAGATGTTAACTTGTAGATTGGTAAAGGGCAGTTTCTGTCTGGTGGAGACCATAACCTCATCACTTCCAGTTTATGGCCCTGAAGGATATTCACTAGTTTTGTGATAACTTTGCCTGATGCTACCCCAGTAATCTTTTTCCCACTTACTACATATGTATACATGTATATCATAGATACAGACATGGATACAAAGACATGCATGTAAATATTGACATAGAAATCAGTAAAGACAAAAGTTTTTCACATCTGCCTTCGTATCTGCTTTCCATCATTGATTATTTATTAATTAGATCTGGTGCCCTCATGAGTTAGTTAAATCTTTTACATATGCTTCCTATATATTCTTATGGAAACTGTGTTTTTAACTTTTTAAATAGTCTACTTTATGGACAAGCATGAAGAGAAACATAGATACAGAAGGAATGAAGTTTTAACAGGCAATGCTGCAAATATGATTTTCCCTAAAGTAACTGCAACTCGCCTCATTGGCCTGAATGAATCGGCTGCAATACAGAAATTTCGTAATCCTCCTTGGATCCGAAGAAGAATGGCTTTTTTAAAAAACCAAATGAAGTGATCATCATTAAAATACCAACTGGGAGAGGAACCCGCATGAGAGGAAGGGTGGGGACACCGGCTCTCCCCAGGGCTGCCAGCTCCCTTCTGCTGCTGCTCAGTCCACCCAGGCTCTCTCCTCTAAGCCGGGCATTTGCAGGGCCAAGCCTCTCCGCCCTTGCGCTGCACCTCCCCCCGCTCTCTTGACTACTCGGGAGCAGCAGACCTCTTCTCTTTAATTCGGCTAAGATGGAGTTCGAATTTTTCAAAGCAACGGTTTACTCTAAAACCAAAGAAAACAAAAACCTAAGGAAAGATCACCTGCAGAGGGTGCTGTCTGAGGTCGCTGCTGCCATCCCAGGCTCCTCAGACTGGGGTCCGCAGCCCTGTGGGGTCAAACGGCTCCCGACATATACAGTGGCCCAAGCAAGTATGGCATTGGAGTGGAGTGCCTGCCCTGGGTCGGTCTACTGGCTGTGTTTATAATGCCTCGTTAGTATAAAAATAGAGGGAAGTATGTGGATTTTAAACTGTGTATTTACAGAAGCGAGAAACATAAACTACTTGGGACAATGGAGGCAGAGCCAGGAATACAGAGGAACTGAGAAGGAAACCATGACTGACAACTTCCCAAATCCATTCATTACTCTCCAACATTTAGCCACCAAAAACCCTCATTTTCATGTGAATCCTGTCAAAAAACAGAAGTCTAATAATAGCAAATGGATTTGAAGGAAAGACTGAGCAGCTTTTTGCAGCATATTCACTAACTGCTTTCATTTTGTATTGTCTCCATAGCTTTCTGACATGATTGTTTTTAAGCAGTTAGTAAACAAAACTAAATGAAAATAGAAAAAAAAAATTTTAAGGGACAGAGGCATATTTGCATTCACCGTCACAAATGGTACTTGTACTTCCTATGTGGATCTGTGTAAAACAGAAAATCGTGACTGTTGCTCTCTTGCTTTAAATCCCCCTGCCCCGAAGCCATCTCACCAACGTAAATGAGGTTGTCCTCTCTTCATTAGTTTGTTCCCAGTTTGTTACCGCCCAGTGCACTTGCCCCACTGAAAATGCTCCTTGTTTGGGTGCTTCTACAAGCTTCTCTGCAAATGGTTTTCTTGAACAGCACAGCAGTCAAGAATTTAGAATTAGTTACAAAAGCCTGTTAAAAATGCAAAATTGCAGTATCCTAAGTGGGGGTAGCTACATCCACCTACCCTGATGGTCTGCATACCCAAATGCTATTTGTCCTTGAGATAGTTTCTTTTTTGAACAAAGTCTGTATGATGTATTAGAAAGGCATACATTTTTAAATATATTTATATGTATATACATATTGTATATTATATCCATGTGTGTGTATAATATAAAATTCAGCCCACTGCAACACATCATTTGTTTCTGCCTGAATGCTGCCTGTTGCTCTCACCAATGAGCTGATGTGACGCTCTTGGCCAGTGGTGGCTGGTGTCCATACTGTGAGCTCTTCCAGCCAGAGAACACACTGTCTTACTACCTAGTTGTGTGTGTTTTATAATGTGTGCTGTTTACTTCCCTATGTCTCCCCTTCCATTTATTTGTATTCCTGTGAATGATTTCTACCCATTCTGTCTGATAAAAGTTGTGCAAGTCACTCAAGATGTGAAAATGCAAATTTTATGGCGACTCAAGGAGTCCCTAAGAAAATAGAAAAATGGGGTTCCAAGACCTCTTAAGGTCTTATTGAGACTTCTCTAATCTAGCCAAAAAAAGATTTATTTTTTTCTTCTGAAAGCAAAGCCACAAAATCCCATAAGCAGGTATACATTCCCAAATCAGTCCTGCATCAAAGTAGGAAAAAATCCTTCTGGTCCGGGGACTACAAAGAAAAGTAGCCATGTGATTACCAACTATGGTTTTAATTTAAGAAGCTGTGAGCATGAAATCACAAAATTTTCCCTTGATTGGCTCCCTCTGATCACCAAATCCTCACAATCCTGGTATGTTCTGCTCTGTGATGGAAACCACACCACTTGGCAGTTGGTCCTGGGTAGTAACTTTAGGCATGATGTGGGTGCTGGGCTTGCTCACTGAGTTAATCAACAATGGTGTTTCCTTAATTTTTCAGCTTAATTAAACTTGGATTCAGTGTAGTTTCACTTTATGCATGTGCACATGCCTAAACCCAACCTGAGGAAGTAAATACTACTTTTCCCCTTCCTCACTGCTTAGTATTGCTTATTGTGCTAACTATAGTTTACACACACAAATAAAAATACATATGCATTAAAAATGCACACAAAAATACTTAATAAAGAGCCAATACTATTACTTGACAAAGTTGTCTTTGTTTCCTTTTGATGAAGTAAACAAGGCAATAAACACACCCCCATTTATTTCTGGATGGGAGCAGGCCAGCCAGCACAGCCTGGCAATTAAAAGATTAATTGAGTGAACTATTTGTTTAGGTGGTCTCTCAAGGTCATTAATGACCTCCCCTCTGACAAAGCCTTTCCTCTGGCCACAGCCTGTGGGTCCTCTGTACAGCAACGACACGCCTTGCACGTCCCTTCTCCATCCGCATCCCTGACTCAGCAGTATCCCGACTTCCTTCTGACGTCTCTGTCTACTCCTTCTCAGGCCTTCCTCGTGAGATCCCCTCCCTCTCCCAGCATCTTAAAACAAATGGTCCCTGAATGAGAGTGCATCGTTCACCCCACCTGGTATTCACACTGTTTGCCATGTGTCTTTGAAGTTCTTCCCAGTGAAGACAAGAAGTGTATTTCCCTGATCTTCAACTTTGAGTCCAGGCATGTGATTTGTTTGGACAAAGGAAAGTTAGTGGGCATAACATGATCAAATGCTCCCTTGAGGGGGCTTGCCTACTTGTGCACCTGCTATTGCAGGGAGAAGAACATGCCCAGGCTAGCCCACTGGTCCCCGAAGAGTCAAATTGCGGGTACCAAGAGAAGGATGAGAGACACCAGATCTGCAGATCCAAGCAGAATGAATGATTGCTGCCTTAGTCACTTGTCTTGGGTTGGTTTTTATGGAACATTGATGAGGGTATGGTTAACTACTAGAGTCCCAGGTTCTGTTGTCCTCCCTTACCAGGCTTAGCTGATTCCTGATGGCCTAGGGGCTAAACTAACCTAGACCCTAATAATAATAAATTATGATGATGATAATTATTATTACAACAAAAATTAATTATAATAATAAATGATAATAAATAATAATAAAATACAATAACAAATAATATAATCACTAATAAGAAAAAAAATCAACAATAAAATAAGTAATAATAAATGATGAATAAGAAGTACCATTTTAAAGGTTCCTATTATGTTTCAAGGGCCATGCTAACAGCTTTACATGTGTTTCCAGAAAGAAGAGGTACAATTTTGCCCCATTATAAAAGCATCAGCTGAGAGTCAGGGAGGTAAAGTGACTTACCCAAGCCCTCAGAGTAAGAAAATGGTAGCCAGCATTTGTACCAGGTCTATCTGTTTCCCACACAGCAGTTCAAACTCTGACCACTCACCCCTTGAATTCAACCAAAGCATCTTTATCTTTATCTGCTTCCTATGTTGGTCTTTCACGTGCTTTCTTTTTCTTAACTTAAGTGTCCTGTAATAAAGAGAAGTGTGGAGAACCCTTCCCTGCCTCCATGCCACAGTCCTCTCAGGTTTTGTGATCTCCCACCAACAGCCACCATAGACTGAAAGAACAATGAAACATAGTGTCACCCTGAGCAAAAGGTCCTGCCCACCCCCAAAGTTGAATCACACTATCACAGTCCAACCCTTCATGATAGATACGGTACCCCAATCTCATGATAAGCTTAGATTATGAGAGGATGCTTTAGAGCATCAAAAATGGAAGCCTCTGGTCCCCACAATCAGAGGGCTCACTGTATTTGGTGTCTAACAACTTCCCTGTAATTGCATGACTGTTACCATTTACCCATTTGGAATAAATTGGGGGTAATATACAGGAGTCTGGTTTCCATAACAAAGTCCCCTGTACCAGGCAGGGTTCAATCAGGGAAGTAGAACCACATTAGCTATTTCCAGCAGAAAGAGATTTGACACCAGAAGTTGGGTGCTTTCAAACTATTGAAATGAAACTAGAGCTAAGGAAGGCAAGTCAGTGGTTGCCTGAGGCCAGGGGTGCAGGGGTTGAGCTGATTGCCAAGGGGCACAGGGGAACTTGATTATGATGGTGTTTGACTGACTGCATATATTTGTCAAAACTCATCAAACTGCACTTAAAATGAGTAGACTTTTTTGTGCATAAATTGTATGTCAATTGCAAGGGCTGGAGAAATTAAAATCAGGAGGTTGTGACATGAGCAAGATGGCAAAACAAGAGGTCCCCAGCCCTATTCCCCACTAGAGAAACACCAATTTAGCAACTATCCACAGTCAAGAATGCCTTTGGGAGGATTCTAGAACCATAGGAAAGGTTAGAGCACCCCAGTGGAGCACAAAAACTGATAAAAACCACATTAATAAAAAAGGAGTTTCACTTTGTTCACATCATCCCTCCCCCAGAATAGCACAATGCAGCCCTAAGGACACCCTCCACTCATGATTTCTCCAGCGGGGGAAAGAGAAAATGAGGTAAATGTGAATCTTCTCCAGCATCTCAGGGCATGTCCAAGAAACCCACTTCTGTGTCCTGTCATGCAGAACATTGGGGTGTTGGCCTAGGTGAACCACCTGGGGAAAACAAGAAAAAAGGCAAAAAAAAAATTGAGGAAAATTCAAATATATGGAAATTAAACACAATACACTCTTGAACAACCATTGGGCCAAAGAAGAGAACAAAAGAGGAATTAGAAAATATCTCAAGACAAATGAAAATAAAAACTTAATACACCAAAATGTATGGAATACAGTGAAAGCAGTGCAAGAGGGACATTATAGTGATGAATGCCTTCATTAAAAAGGAAGAAAGATCTCAAATAAACAATTTAACTTTATACCTCAAAGAATTATAAAAAGAACAAAATAAGCCCAAAGTTTGAAGAAGGGGTAATAAAGATTAGAGCAGAAATAAATTAAATAGAGAATAGAAATACAATAGAAAAAAATCAGTGAAACAAAGAGTTGATTTTTGAAAACATAAAATGGCAAATCCTTAGCTAGACTAAGAAAAAACAAGAGAAGACTCAAATAAATAAAATCTATAAGGAAAGGGAGATATTACAACTGATGCCACAGAAGTTAAAAAGATGGTAAGGGATTATTATGAACAATTATACACCAAAAAATTAGACAACTTAGAAGAAATGGGTAAATTCCTAGAAACACACAACCTACCAACACTGAATCAAGAAGAAATAGAAAGCCTGAACAAACCAATAACAAATAAGGAGCTTGAAACAGTAATCAAAAACCTCCCAATGATAAGTTGGGAAGCAGATGGCTTCACAGGTGAATTCTACTATACATTTAAGAAGAATTAATACAAATCCTTCTTAAGCTCCTCCAAAAAAAATAGAGTAAAATAAAACACTTCCAAATTCATTGTATGAATCCAGCATTCCCCTGATACCAAAGCTGAAGATGCCACATGAGATACTGTGATTTATAAGAAATATATGTTTGGTCCTCATCCTGTTACTGGAACAAAGCCCTCAAAATCCTTGGAATTTCCTGAGTGATGAGGACCACAAGCTGTTTTTTGTTCTATCATTGAGGGGACTTTTGAAAAGTCCCCAGGCCACTAAGAATGGGGGCTGGTACCAGGGAGAACAAGCAAAATAAGAACGTTGGAACTTTCAATTCCACCCCCTACCCTCCAGAAGGGGACAGGGATGAAGGGCTGGAGATTGAGGTCAGCCACCATTGACCAGTGATTCAGTCTATAGCATCTATGCAATGAAGCCTCCATAAAAACCCAAAAGGGGAGGGTTTGGGGAGCTTCTGGGTTGGGGAACACATGGAGACTGGGAGAGAGACACAGAGAACATGGAATATCCACTCTTTCCCTATACCTTGCCTGTGAGTCTCTTCCAACTGGCTATTCCTGAGTTACATCCTTTTATAACGAAGTGGTAATCCAATGAGTAAAATGCTTGAGGTCTATAAACCACTCTAGCAAATTAATTGAACCCAAGAAGGAGGCCATGAAAACCTCCGATTTTACAGTGTACCAGATCAAGAACTCAGGATATATATTTTAGGAGCTATAGGAACCCTCTGTAGGATTTCTTCCAGCAGTGCTCTTTGATATCCAGGAAATACTTGAGGCCTGGGTCCCCTATGAACATCCTCTGTTACAGGAAATGTAATTTGTGAAAAGGCAGTATTAACTGATATGAAGGTCATATCTTAGGTCCTGGATTCAGGCACAGCACCAATATATTTTCATCCTGTTGCTACAGTGCTGCACCCTTAAAGCATTAAGATTTACAATTTTATATATATAGTCAAATGATTTAGTCCCAAATATGTTCTGAGGCTTTTCCCCCTAAATCATCCTTCAGACAAAAAAAAGATGGTTACAGCCCTTTTGCTCTAGTCCTTACAAATTATGTCACTCGGTATAGTGTAGGCCATGCTGCAATTACATTAACCCTGAACTCTCAGAGTCTTAAAACCTAAACATTTTCTTGTCACTCATATAAATGCCACTGTGGGCCTGTGTGTCCTTCGAGTGGTGACTTAGATTTAATCTGTGGCTCCACCCTCCACCACAAGGCTTTGAGTGACCAACACAGGGGGAAGAGAGTGGAATGTCATGCAGGGGTTTCTCACTGCCTCAGATAAAAGTAACACATGTTTTTCCACTCCTATTTAATTGGCCAGAATTGCCCAACAGAAGAGGCTAGGGAGTGTAGTCTTGGTGTTCTGCATGTTCAGGAAAGAAGATTATGAAAAGAAGATCTACTGAATGCAATGCATTTTCTCTTTCACAGGAAGCAAATGATTAATACAGATTTAGTAATTATATGACCTCACAATTGCAAGGATTGAAGGTCATTATAAAAAAATCCTCTTAAAAATCACTTTAAAAAGCAATACTGTAGGCTAGAACAACCAGATATTCGAGAAAAAAGTCTCAACTCTTGCCTTAAGCACACACAAAAATCAAGTTGATAGGAGTCACAGATCTAAACTAAAGCCTAAAACTATAAAAGTTCTAGAAGAAGACATAAGACAATATCTTCAAATTTAGGGTAAACAAAGATTTCCTAAATAAGAAAAGGCACAAATCATAAAAGAAAATGTTGATAAGTTATACTTTATCAAAACATAAAACTTCTGCTCTATGGAAATAAAATAAATATAAAGAAAATAAAAGGGCAAGTCAGAGAATCAGAGAAAATATTTCATATATCAATATTGGGTGAATATATATATATATATATGTATATATATATATGAATATCTGTATCACAATTCATTAATAATAAGACATACAGTCTAATTTATTTTGATGCATAAAATATTTGAACAGATATTTTCAAAGAAGACAAGTCAATTGCCAATACATAATGAAAAGATGCTCAGCATCATTAGTCATGAGGAAATGCAAATCAAAACCCTAGTGAAGACTTGAAAATACAAGATTCCTAGAAGAAAACATGGGGAAAAGCTCCTTGGTCTCAGCAATGATTTTTTGGATATATCTCCAAAATCCCAGGCAAGAAAATCAAAAAGAAACAAGTGAACATCAAACTGAAAAGCTTCTGCACAGCAAAGGAACCAACAAAACAAAAAGGCAACCTTTACAAAATGGGAGAAATAATTTGTAAACCATATACCTAACAAAAGGCTAATATCCAAAATATATAAGGAATTTCTAAATTTCAACAGCCAAAAAACAAATAGCCCTACTAAAAACTGGGCAAAGGACATGAATAGACAGCTTTTTCAAAAAGATATACAAATGGTTGACAGGTATGTGAAAAGATACTCAGCTTCAATACACATCAAGGAAATGGGAATCAAAACCACAATGAAGGGTGGAGCCAAGATGGCAGCATGAGTAGAGCAGCGGAAATCTCCTCCCAAAACCACATATATCTATGAAAATATAACAAAGACAACTCTTCCTAGAATAAAGACCTGAGGAAACAGGACGACATCCAGACCACATCCACACCTGCAAGAACCCAGCGCCTCGTGAAGGGGGTAAGATACAAGCTCCAGCCCGGCGGGACCTGAGCATCCCACCCCCCAGCTCCCGGCGGGAGAAGAGGAGGCAGAGCGGGAGGGAGAGGGAGCCCAGGACTGCTGAAGACCCAGCCGCAGCCATCCGGACCAGAGCACAGACACAGTGCATGCACAGGGGGCCCTGGATACTAGGGAAACAGAGCCGTAAGAATGATGAGCGGGTACCAGAAGCATGGCGCCGGAGGACATAAGAAAAGCGAGCGACCATTTTTTTTGTTGTTGTTTTGTTGAGGTGAGTGCTTTTTGGAAGTCTTAAAGTGACAGGGACCCCAATAATAGGAAAACAGGGCAGGAAGACTGGTGAACGGGTGCTTGAGGCTGGCGCCGGAGAATAAAGAAAAACGAGCGGCCATTTTTTATTTTTATTTTTTTTAATTTTTTTTTTTTCTTTCAATGGTCGTTTTGTTTTGGAGGGTGCTTTTTGGAAGTCTTAAAGGGGCAGGGTAGGACACTTAATCCAGAGGTAGGGAATCTGGGGATCTCTGGGCACTCTAATCCCCTGGGCTGCAGGGAGCACAGAGGCCCAAAACGGAGATAAATAGCCTCCTGGCCGCTCCCCCTCCAACACGACTCCACCACATTGGAGCGGCAGCCCGAGCCCACAGCAACAGCGGAGATTAACTCCATAGCAGCCGGGTAGGAAGCAGAAGCTCTGTCTGCGCGCAGCTACCCAGCACAAGCCACTAGAGGTCGCTGTTCTCCCAGGAGAGGAGGGCCACAAACCAACAACAAGGGAAGTTCTTCCAACAATCACTCATCCCACCTCTGCAAACTATTCCTATCACCATGAAAAGACAAAATTACAGGCAAACCAAGATCACAGAGACACCAGAGAAGGAGACAGACTTAACCAGTCTTCCTGACAAAGAATTCAAAATAAAAATCATAAACATGCTGACAGAGATGCAGAGAAATACGCAAGAGAAATGGGATGAAGTCCAGAGGGAGATCAAAGATGTCAGAAAGGAGATTACATAAATGAAACAAACTCTGGAAGGATTTATAAGCAGAATGGATAAGATGCAAGAGGCCATTGATGGAATTGAAATCAGAGAACAGGAACGCATAGAAGCTGACACAGAGAGAGATAAAAGGATCTCCAGGAATGAAACAATATTAAGGGAACTGTGTGACCAATCTAAAAGGAACAATATCCGTATTATAGGGGTCCCAGAAGAAGAAGAGAGAGGAAAAGGGATGGAAAGTATCTTGGAAGAAATAATTGCTGAAAACTTCTCCTAACTAGGAGAGGAAATAATCGAACAGACCACGGAAATACACAGAACCCCCAACAGTAAGGATCCAAGGAGGACAACACCAAGACACATAATAATTAAAATGGCAAAGATCAAAGACAAGGAAAGAGTTTTAAAGGCAGCTAGAGAGAAAAAGGTCGCCTATAAAGGAAAAGCCATCAGGCTAACATCAGATTTCTCAACAGAAACCCTACAGGCCAGAAGAGAATGGCAAGATATATTTAATGCAATGAAACAGAAGGGCCTTGAACCAAGGATACTGTATCCAGCATGACGATCATTTAAATATGATGGCGGGATTAAACAATTCCCAGACAAGCAAAAGCTGAGGGAATTGGCTTCCCACAAACCACCTCTACAGGACATCTTACAGGGACTGCTCTAGATGGGAGCACTCCTAGAAAGAGCAAGCACAAAACACCCAACATATGAAGAATCGAGGAGGAGGAATAAGAAGGAAGAGAAGAAAAGAATCTCCAGACAGTGTATATAACAGCTCAATAAGCAAGCTAAGTTAGGCAGTAAGATACTAAAGAGGCTAACCTTGAACCTTTGGTAACCACAAATTTAAAGCTTGCAATGGCAATAAGTATATATCTCTCAATAGTCACCCTAAATGTAAATGGACTGAATGCACCAATCAAAAGACACAGAGTAATAGAATGGATAAAAAAGCAAGACCCATCTATATGCTGCTTACAAGAAACTCACCTCAAACCCAAAGACATGTACAGACTCAAAGTCAAGGGATGGAAAAACATATTTCAGGCAAACAACAGCGAGAAGAAAGCAGGGGTTGCAGTACTAACATCAGACAAAATAGACTTCAAAACAAAGAAAGTAACAAGAGATAAAGAAGGACACTACATAATGATAAAGGGCTCAGTCCAACAAGAGGATATAACCATTCTAAATATATATGGACCCAACACAGGAGCACCAGCATATGTGAAACAAATACTAACAGAACTAAAGGGGGAAATAGACTGCAATGCATTCATTCTAGGAGACTTCAACACACCACTCACCCCAAAGGATAGATCCACCGGGCAGAAAATAAGTAAGGACACGGAAGCACTGAACAACACAGTAGAGCAGATGGACCTAATAGACAACTATAGAACTCTACATCCGAAAGCAACAGGATTCACATTCTTCTCAAGTGCACATGGAACATTCTCCAGAATAGACCACATACTAGCCCACAAAAAGAGCCTCAGCAAAATCCAAAATATTGAAATTCTACCAACCAATTTTTCAGACCACAAAGGTATAAAACTAGAAATAAATTCTACAAAGAAAACAAAAAGGCTCACAAACACATGGAGGCTTAACAACATGCTCCTAAATAATCAATGGATCAATGAACAAATTAAAATAGAGATCAAGGAATATATAGAAACAAATGACAACAATAACACAAAGCCCCAACTTCTGTGGGACACAGTGAAAGCAGTCTTAAGAGGAAAGTATATAGCGATCCTGGCACACCTGAAGAAGCAAGAACAATCCCAAATGAATAGCCAAACATCACAATTATCAAAATTGGAAAAAGAAGAACAAATGAGGCCAAAAGTCAGCAGAAGGAGGGACATAATAAAGATCAGAGAAGAAATAAACAAAATTGAGAAGAATAAAACAATAGCAAAAATCAATGAAACCAAGAGCTGGTTCTTCGAGAAAATAAACAAAATAGATGAGCCTCTAGCCAAACTTATTAAGAGAAAAAGAGAATCAACACAAATTAACAGAATCAGAAATGAGAATGGAAAAATCATGACAGACTCCACAGAAATACAAAGAATTATTAAAGACTACTATGAAAACCTATATGCCAAAAAGCTGGAAAACCTAGAAGAAATGGACAACTTCCTAGAAAAATACAACCTTCCAAGACTGACCAAGGAAGAAACAGAGAAGTTAAACAAACCAATTACGAGCAAAGAAATTGAAACGGTAATCAAAAAACTACCCAAGAACAAAACACCTGGGCCGGATGGATTTACCTTGGAATTTTATCAGACACACAGAGAAGACATAATACCCATTCTCCTTAAAGTTTTCCAAAAAATGGAAGAGGAGGGAATACTCCTAAGCTCATTCTATGAAGCCAATATCACCCTAATACCAAAACCAGGCAAAGACCCTGCCAAAAAAGAAAATTACAGACCAATATCCCTGATGAATGTAGATGCAAAAATACTTAATGAAATATTAGCAAACCAAATTCAAAAGTATATCAAAAGGATCATACACCATGACCAAGTGGGATTCATCCCAGGGATGCAAGGATGGTACAACATTCGAAAATCCATCAAAATCATCCACCACATCAACACAAAGAAAGACGAAAACCACATGATTATCTCCATAGATGCTGAAAAAGCATTTGACAAAATTCAACATCCATTCATGATAAAAACTCTCAGCAAAATGGGAATAGAGGACAAGTACCTCAACATAATAAAGGCCATATATGATAAACCCACAGCCAACATTATACTGAACAGCAAGAAGGTGAAAGCTTTTTCTCTGAGATCGGGAACTAGACAGGGATGCCCACCCTTCCCACTGTTATTTAACGTAGTACTGGATGTCCAAGCCACGGCAATCAGACAAAAAGAAATACAAGGCATCCAGATTGGTAAAGAAGAAGTTAAACTGTCACTATTTGCAGATGACATGATATTGTACATAAAAAACCCTAAAGCCTCCACTCCAAAACTTCTAGAACTGATATCGGAATACAGAAAACTTGCAGGATACAAAGTTAACACGCAGAAATCTGTAGCTTTCCTATACACTAACAATGAGCCAATAGAAAGAGAAATCAGGAAAACAATTCCATTCACAATTGCATGAAAAAGAATAAATTACCTAGGAATAAATCTAACCAAAGAAATTAATGACTTATACTCTGAAAACTACAAGTCACTCTTAAGAGAAATTAAAGGGGACAATAACAAATGGAAACTCATCCCATGCTCATGGCTAGGAAGTATTAATATCATCAAAATGGCCATCCTGCCCAAAGCAATATACAGATTTGATGCAATCCCTATCAAATTACCAGCAACATTCTTCAATGAACTGGAACAAATAATTCAAAAATTCATATGGAAACACCAAAGACCCCGAATAGCCAAAGCAATCCTGAGAAAGAAGAATAAAGTAGGGAGATCTCACTCCCCAATTTCAAGCTCTACTATAAAGCCATAGTAATCAAGACAGTTTGGTACTGGCACAAGAACAGAGCCACAGACCAGTGGAACAGACTAGAGACTCCAGACATTAACCCAAACATATATGGTCAATTAATATTTGATAAAGGAACCATGGACATACAATGGTGAAATGACAGTCTCTTCAACAGATGGTGCGGGCAAAACTGGACAGCTACATGTAGGAGAATGAAACTGGAACATTGTCTAACCCCATATACAAAAGTAAATTCAAAATGGATCAAAGACCTGAATGTAAGCCATGAAACCATTAAACTCATGGAAAAAAACATAGGCAAAAACCTCTTAGACATAAACATGAGTGACCTCTTCTTGAACATATCTCCCAGGGCAAGGAAAACAATAGCAAAAATGAACAAGTAGGACTATATTAAGCTGAAAAGCTTCTGTACAGCAAAAGACACCATCAATAGAACAAAAAGGAACCCTACAGTATGGGAGAATATATTTGTAAATGACAGATCCGATAAAGGCTTGACGTCTAAAATATATAAAGAGCTCACCCACCTCAACAACAAAAAACAAATAATCCAATTTATAAATGGGCAGAGGAACTGAACAGACAGTTCTCCAAAAAAGAAACACAGATGGCCAACAGACACATGAAAAGATGCTCCACATCGCTTGTCATCAGAGAAATGCAAATTAAAACTACAATGACATATCACCTCACACCAGTAAGGATGGCTGCCATCCAAAAGACAAACAACAACAAATGTTGGAAAGGCTGTGGAGAAAGGGGAACCCTCCTACACTGCTGGTGGGAATGTAAACTAGTTCAACCATTGTGGAAAGCAGTATGGAGGTTCATCAAAATGCTCAAAACAGACTTACCATTTGACCCAGGAATTCCACTCCTAGGAATTTACCCTAAGAATGCAGCAATCAAGTTTGAGAAAGACAGGTGCACCCCTATGTTTATCGCAGCACTATTTACAATAGCCAAGAATTGGAAGCAACCTAAATGTCCATCGGTAGATGAATGGATAAAGAAGATGTGGTACATATACACAATGGAATACTACTCAGCCATAAGAAGATTGCAAATCCTACCATTTGCAGCAACATGGTTGGAGCTGGAGGGTATTATGCTCAGTGAAATAAGCCAAGCAGAGAAATAGAAATACCAAATGATTTCACTCATCTGTGGAGTATAAGAACAAAGGAAAAACTGAAGGAACAAAACAGCAGTGGAATCACAGAACCCAAGAATGGACTAACAGGTACCAAAGGGAAAGGGACTGGGGAGGATGGGTGGGTAGGGAGGGATAAGGGGGGAGAGGAAGAAAGGGGGTATTAAGATCAGCATGTATGGGGGGGTGGGAAAAAGGGGAGGGCTGTACAACACAGAGAAGACAAGTAGTGATTCTACAACATTTAGCTATGCTGATGGACAGTGACTGTAAAGGGGTTTATAGCAGGGACCTGGTATAGGGGAGAGCCTAGTAAACATAATATTCTTCATGTAAGTGTAGATTAAAGATACCAAAAAAAAAAAAAAGAAAGAAAGAAAAGGGGGATTACTCCCTGATAGGATAAAACTAACTGTAAATCAATGATTAATGCATGCTTTAAATATTCTTAATTTTGATCACTTAAAGGGTGTCAGATGATCGGCTATGGAGGTACACTTTTCTGATAATATTCCTTTCTCTTAAAAAAAAAAAAAAGCAGTTCCTGTGTGGTGACCTCCAATGAGTTCTACACAATGGTATAAAGGGCATATCAAAGTGTGGACAAAGGGTCTGTTTGTGTTTATACAGATGATCAAAGTCTAATTTGGCTACCCAGAAAATGAACTAAGATACGATATGAAGAAGAACTTCCAACATCAGCACTCTCTGAAAAAGTCATACCAGAAGATGATCATCAAAAAACCTCAACAAAGATCCAGGCGATGCTGCAGTTGTAGCTGCATTATCCCACTGGTTCCTGGACTTGCCATTGGAATGAAGAAGGGGATATCTAAGCTGGCCTGTGCATACAGTAAAACAACAAATTTGACTGGATCTACACTGTTGGAATTCAACCAAGAATTAGGAGAAGTGCAAGTTGTAGTGCTCCAAAATCTTACAACTACAGACTATCTACTGCTAAAAGAACATATGGGATGTGAACAGTTCCCAGAAATGGGCTGTTTTAATTTGTCTGATTTCTCTCAGACTGTTCAGGTACAGTTGGACAATATCCATCATATCATAGACAAATTTTCACAAATGCCTAGGGTGCCTAACTGGTTTTCTTGGCTTCACTGGAGATGGCTGGTAATTATAGATCTGCTTTGATTATGTAACTGTATTCCTATTATGTTAATGTGTGTGCGCAATTTAATCAGTAGTTTAAAACCTATACATGCTTAAGTTACTCTACAAGAAGATATGTCAAAGAAATAATCAATCTTCCCATGTTTTCTTCTGTCTGCTACCTCTATAGCTTTTCTTCTTCCTTCCTAATTACAACCCTTAAATAGAATTCGTGCCTCATATTGAATTTACCGAGTATCATAATTCCTCCAAGTGCTAAAGATTCCTCAAGACAAATGCTGGGCATAGAAGCCACAGGGCATAAATCTGCAAAGAAGCAAAAAGCTAACCTTTTCAAACAATATTGCTTCTCTCTCACTTACCAACTTTACATTTCCCTGTATGGCCCTGGAAGATGACTGGTTAGCCAGAGACGGGTAAGATTCCTCAAGGGAGGAACAACCTAAGACAGGCACAGTCACAGGGGGGCCATCAGGTGAGAAATTGGGGATCAACAGAGGTGAGGCTTAGAACCTCACCCCCCCTGTTTTGAGAGAAATCTTCTGCATCCGTGGATGTTTTATTGCCCTTGTCTAGCTTGGATTAACACATAGTCTATAGGCACACACCTGATCATCTACATTTGCTCTCTTACAACACTAAACTAAGTTTTCTACCTTTATCTTACATCTACCTACCACTTCAGCATTTTATTAAAAATAATAATAATAGAGAAATGTGGTATCAACATATAAATCAAGTATAAAAATCAAACGAATATTCATATTTGAACTGATTGTTTGTAGTTCATAATGCATGAGCAAAACTGAAAGTTTCTGTGATGACTGCCCTTGTACTGTTCACCATGTAACTTATTCACTATGTAAGAATTTGTTCTCCATGTAAGAACTTGTTCGTTATGCTTCAGAAGATTGGAGACTGACGAAAATTAGGCTTGGGGTGGATTAATGATTGTGCATTGAGCATTGACCCCCCTATACAGAATTTTATTTTTATTGTTGTTAACAACCATTTGATCAATAAATATGAGAGATACCCTCTCAAAAAAAAAAAAAAAGTACAGACTTCCAATTGTAAAATAAATAAGTAACCGGGATGTAATGTGTAACATAGGGAATATAGTCAAGATATTGTTAACAACTTTGTATGGTGATAGCTGGTAGCTAGAATTATCATGTATATAAATGTTGAATCACTGTGTTGTACACCTGAAACTAATGTAATACTGTGTGTCAACTACCGTTCAATAAAAAAAAAGAAAAGAATTTGTTCACCGTGTAAGAACTTGTTTGTTATGCTTCAGAAGATTGGAGACTGACGAGAATTAGGCTTGGGGTGGATTAATGATTGTGCATTGAGCATTGACTCCCCTATACAGAATTCTATTGTTGTTAACAACCATTTTTTTTTTGTCAATAAATATGAGAGATGCCCTCTCAAAAAAAAAATGATGAAAAAACAAATATTTTCTCTATATTGATTTGACTAAAAAATATGTTTAAAGGTAATACTGCAGTTTTAAAACAAACCTATCTAAATCTAGATAAAGGAACTCAACTAGCAAATGAATGGTTTAGACCAGATGGCCTACCAGGTTCCATTTAAAATAATGGCTCTTAGGAATTCTAGCGCTGGAAATGTTAAGTAAAAATTACTTGTAAAAAGCATTCTGTGACCACTTGTTTGATAAATACTAAACTTTGCTGTGTCACTTCTAAAATCACTTTAACACATGAATATCTAAGGAAATATTTCTAAATTCTATGTTTTCCCAGATATTTTTTGAAATAATTTTCCCTGAAAGTCACAAAATATCAAAGTGCAAATAACAGTATTTGCAAAAATACTGCGTATACCACATAAATCACAAATACCAGTATGCTGTTACCCATAGATTAAATCAGGGTCCTAAAACAAAAGTGAAAAATAAAATAATAATTTTGCCTTAAAAAAAAAAAACCACAATGAGACACCACCTCGCACCTGTCAGGATGGCCATTATCAAAAAGACAAATGATAAAAAATGTTGGTGATGATGTGGAGAAGAGGGAACCCTTGTACACTGTGGGTCACATGTAAACTGTGCCTTTATGAAAAACAGTATGGAATTTCCTAGAAAACTTAAAAAGAGAACTACAGTATGATTCAGCAACCCCACTTCTGGATATACGTAGATGGGAATGCAGCTGGTTTCATGCAAGAGGTTGACTGCTGCCATAATAATCCCTGTGGGATTTCTTCAAGTAGTCAGCTCAAAGCTATGCATTAAAATCATAAATCCATGTAACATAAACATGTATAATACATGCAACCTCAGCAAACTCTTCTGTGAAGCTATTGGTATGCCTTTCATTTGTGCAGCACATTAAAGGAAAAATGGCTTACTTTTACAAATCACTCTCCTATCTGTGCTGAGAACAATTTCACCACCCCGGGGATGGATTACATTCAGTCTGTCCAGTAGGCAAACTAGGCCAATTGAGTCAGTGACTCAGCATCCCTAACACCAAGCCACTAAACCAGCTAAAAGGGAATGTGGTTAACACTTGCTAAAGACCAAATCTAATTCATTTATCATGTGGACCATCAGGATGCTGCGACCCCACACACACACACACACACACACTAGCAAGCAACTACCCTAAAGCTTTCCTAATTAGATACTGTTGGGGGGAAGATTCTGCTTGTTAGAAATGGAGAATCCCAGACTCTATCTCCCACTGACTTATGTAAGATGAACTAAAGTTGTCAGTGGGATGGAAAAGAGAAATGGATTCAGATAATGAATGAGGTGGAACTCACAAGATCTGGGTTTGATGGGATGTGGGAAAAGGTGAAGTCGAGGATGACCCCTGGCTTTCTGGCTTGGATGACAGGGTACTGCTCACCATGCCTGGGAATGCCAGAGGAGGAACACAGCTGCCCGTGAGTTCCTCTTCTGCCTCCACCTCCTTTGTCCACCCCTTAAATGTGTTGTCCCCTGGGGTTCTTTATTTACCTGTGTTTCTTCTCTTTTGACACACCTGTTCTCAAAGAACATTGTCCCTCCCACATACACGTTGACAGCCTGTTGATGGCAGGATCCCAAAGGCACACCAAACTCAGTTTATCATCTTTCTCTCAGAACTTACTCTACCTCAGTCTTCAAACTGATAGAATCCAATCTGTTATCTACCTGTTTAGAAGGGGAACCTGGAAGTCACCAGAGTTGAGCCTCTCATTACCCCCCACATACACACAAAAATCAGCCACCAAGCCCTAAGTTTCTACTTCATCATTTCTCCAATGTCTGCCCCATCTCTCCCACCTCTCTACTCCTATGTGAGTTCATTTCTGCTCACCTGAGCTGTTTTTCTTCTATCACCACCCTTGTTCCTCTACCTCTGCCTGTCCCAGGCCCTCCTCCTACAACATCTAAAGAGCTGCTTCTAAAACACAACTCTGATCAGGTCCTTCCCCTGCTCAATACTCTTCAATGACTCTCTGCATGTCATTCAAGGCCTTCAATGGCCCTGCACCTGCCCACCTTTCCAACCTCATCTCCTGATACCAGCCCAACATACTTGGCCTTCTTTTTACCTGCCAACTTTGCCAATCAAATAAAAATATGGACCAAACAGTAATCTCAGCCATCCTATATAGCTTTTAGTTCACCAAACCCTTAGGGAGTGAATTTATCTACAAATTCTAAGTTTCTTATTGGGTCCCCAATGTATTCACCATTGCAAGAATGAAATTCTTCATCAGTAGAAGTTTGTTGGATGCCTTTTCTGGGGACAGTGTTCCCTAGATGCTCAAGGGAGTTTACAGAATGAGATAAAGTTCCCTTATCTCAGGAAACACCTTTCTCTTCTTATCCTTAAACTACCACCACTGTTTCTTGTGGCCCAAAAGTAGGAAGGACCATCATATCCTTTATTAGGAGGAATGTTTATCTATATGTTGCTAAGTAGTTCCTATTAAAGGCTCAGAAATAGCCACTATTTATTGAGTAACTGCCAGCTCATTTCCCCTCACCTAAAGCCCAGGAGTTTGGTAGTATTATTCCATTTGAAAGATAAGGAATAAGGGTTGCATCAATTTGATTTACACCTATTAGAGGTAATTATAGACTCCACAAGGTCAATAAATACTATGTATTTAGGTCACCATTCCTGGAATATGGTGCTCAAAATAAGTGTTTTTATCAAGCAAACGAATGAATGAAGCAAACAGTGAGTGGCAGACCTGGTTCCAAAACCCAAGTGATGTGACCACAGAGTGGCTGCTCTGTACTCACCACAGGAAACCCAGAGGAGCGGACCGTCCAGCTGATGAGGGCCCCGGCCAGGCTCCTCTTGGCCACTCTTTCTGGGCTTTCAACATTTGGTTGGAAAAGAGCAAGGAGAAAAAACCCGACCAATTTCATAATGATGCTCAGAAGAAAATTTAAGAAGCATTTTATGAAACCTTGCAAAGATATGGCACAATAAAATAATTAAAGATGATTCCTAATATCAGCACTGAAGGTCCATAGTGTGTTTCTTTATGAATGTGGAATGTACATTCCTTTCTAAGATTAAAGGAACAAATGAGTGAAATACCCTTGACTCATTTTGTGTCATTACCATTCCATGTCACCCTTACCATCAGGGACGAAATGGGAATAAGAGCGATTCTTACGTAACCTCAGAGGGGTTGTTATGAGGTTACACAGATCCATACATGTGTGATAGATTTACATCAAACACCCCTTGTGGGAAAAATTACATTAACTAAAATGAGGTGAATTAGGTCCAGGTTTAGACATTGCCTATTAAACAAAATCTATTACACTGTCAAGGACACTAAATTGTTTAATTCAACATTGTAAATGTGAGAAGTTAATGCTGGTGGAAGAGTTAAGCACATTATGTATTTATCACCCTAAAGATAGAGATATGAAAACGTCTAAACCATTAGCCATATAATAGCTTTAAATTCTTTATTCTGGTAACCTTAGATTGGTTAAATTATGAAACTACAATTAAGCATAATTATCCCTGTGATAGGGAAACAGAGGTGGAAACCCAAGAAGTGGACAGCTTGGCTCAGTAATATATTTGCTCACAACGTGACAGTCCAGATAGTTATAGACTCACTGATTTTATGTCCCTCTAATAACGTTTCATAATTCATCAAGGAATAGTTTGTGGCAATGAGCAAAGAAAGTTTGGGAGACCCGACTTCAAACCTATGCCCATCTAAATCAGGAAAGGAAAACACTCCAGAAATGATTTCTTTCCTTGGTAAAATTAACATAGATGACATTAAACTCTTCACTTATTTTCTAAGTCATACATTTTCAAAACCATTATGTAAGCCCTAGATTTTAAAAGGACCATGCATCTGTAGCTTTCAATAAACAAGCCAGCATTTTTAAGTTAACCAGATTAGTATATCAGCCAATTCCTAACATGTATGTCGTCGGATGATGACTTCCAAAGCTCTCCCCTCCAGGTCTGCCATGTTCGTCCTCCTTTCCTGCCCATGACAATTACTCCAGGTCCAGTCCAAGTAGTGACCACTCCGTAAATGCTTGTTACGTGAACAAATACATGAATGAAAAAGGAATGAACAGCAGGCCTCACACGGATACTTGAATAAGTCCCAGAGGTTGTACCAACTTCCCAATCTTTTCTCTGTCCTTGTTCATTCTATAGACTCACCAGGTTCCATCTTGCCAGAAACATTACTTGCCCTGCATCTGCCTCTTGCCCAGGAAATACCAACTCTAAGGTAATTGGTTTAATCATGAGACCCTGCGTCACATACTCCCAGCTGACTGCCCTTGGCCCCGCTGCTCACCCTGGTCCACTTCCTGGGAATGAGCTGTCTGCTGGGTTTCTGAGACAACACGTCAGGGCCCCAGTGCAGGCCTGGGCTGCACCAGTGCACCAGACCTCTCATTCCAAAGGCCAACAATGTGCTCCTAAAACAAACAGCTGGGAACACACTGACACTGGATGAATGCAATCGCACTGAAGATTTTTTCTGCATGCTCAGAGGTTTCGTTAGTGGTAAATATTTATCCAAGGTCTTCTCAAACATTAGTGAGCACAAGAACCCCCTAGAGGTCTGAGTCCTCATTTTGCACAAGCTCCCAGGTGGCATGAGGGGGCTGATGAGCCACACTTTGAGTACCAGGGCCCAGAGCAGGGGGTGTCAGACTTGGCTGCACATTGAAATATCTGGAGCGTTTTAAAAATACTGATGCCTGAGACCAAACATTCTGACTTGATTGGTCTGGGGTATCACCCAGGCTTCAGGATTTCTAAAGCTCCTCCAGTAATTCTGTGTGCAGCTAAAGTTAAGAACCACTGCCTTCGACCAGTGTTTCTTTCTTTTTTTTTTCATTATTTCCCTCTTAAGGGGACTTTTTACACATTTTCCTCCTAAATATCCCTTACAGAATACATCACAGATATATTGTATTGTACGCATACCCCATGCAGTGTTTTTTTTATTTTTTTGTTGTTATCATTAGTCTACAATTACATGAGCAACATTGTTGTTACTAGATTTCCCCCCATTATCAAGTCCCCACCACATACCCCATTACAGTCACTGTCCATCAGCGTAGTAAGATGCTATAGAGTCATTACTTGTCTTCTCTGTGCTATACTTCCCTTGTAGCATTTTGACAAGAGAGTTTTTTCATTCCTAAAGAAGCAGTTTTCATGCCCTAAGGGGGCAGTACCACCCCTCCTGAGAATTCATGTTCTAGACTATGCACAAAGACCTAGTATTGTCCAAGCATCTGCCTGTCAGACTGCAACACAAATTCCTCTAAGTGGAGGCTGCAGATCTTGGGCACAACAGGCCAGAGAGATGACAAAAAGGTAATCAGTTCAGTGCATCCCCAGGCCCTATACCCAAAGCCATCACTAGCTGCACAGCCTGAAATTCGTTTGTGCCTCCTATCACCTCTCTGTCCTGCAGCCATCCAGGACAGAGTGTGACCTGCCAGCTCAGTTAAGTCTGTGATACTGCTCGCCTGTGTACCCCTACTTGTGTTCACAAGCCACACCTCACTTTACAGGGCCCGATGCTAACCAACGCCCATCTGGAGCCAAATGGGCTCACCATCACTGCATAAAGCAAAATGTCTATAGGAGCCTTTCTAATGTATGTGCTAACTCCTAATACTCAGGTTACACCACAGCTTGTGTAAATTGTACAGGTCGGGTGGGTCACAGCTCTCAGCGAAAGGAGCAGTGCATTCTAAAGACAGGAAATGGGACTGGAGTCCAGGTGTAAAGTCCTGAGTATGGAGAAGGCAGATGGAAACATGGTAACAAAGACCAGAAGGGATGCATAAAAGGAAAGGGAAGGAAAAAGAAACTAAGATTCCTTTGTGCTTGGTGGTACACGAACATTGTTTTCATTGAATGTGCCAGGCTGAGCCTAGCAGGTGGGTGTTGCTCTCCCACCTCAGACAGGAGCCCTGAGATCCTGAGCTGCCCAAGGTCTTCTCCTGGCTGGTGGGGAAGCCAGCACTCAAGTCCAGCCTGTCTGGCTCCAAATCCAGTGCTCCTTCTAGTCTAACATGCTGCACCCCAGCTTCATGTGGGCATCTGCCATCGGACTGCCACCTCGCATGGACTCAGTGAGGCCCCTAACACCTCGAGGGTTGGGGCACAGAAGGAAGAGAGAAGCAGCTATGGGGCAGGCCAGCCTACACGCAGCCAAAATAGCAGGGAAAATGGGATCCCTGAGCTTCCTGAAAGCACAAAGTTATCAGGCACAATGGGAGGGAGGGGCTGGTGATGGAGCAAAAATTCCAGAAAGTGGGAAAAGTACCAGGAAATGGGCAGCCCAGAGGAAAAATACCATACTCGCCTTGAAAAGGTAGGCCCTGGGCCCACAGTCATCACTGTCCCTGGGCCCTTCTGACCTCAAGCAGGAAGCAGAGCAAAGAGAACAAATTATTATTCTTAGACCCCTGGGAGTCCAAGCAATGGTATTCACCCCACAGAGAAAGAACACAGATCTTCCACATTCTCCACCCAGACCCAAAGCCTGACCTCACGAGAAAAGCGCCTTTTCCTTTCTCTCTGGGGCAAAACTAAACCAGCCCCAAATCCTCCACTTTCAGGGAAGGAAGCCTCATTGCCTGAGAGTTCCCACATGTGCACAGGGACGCAGAGCCCACCATACAGCTGATGATCACCATCTGCCTTTGTTTAGGTGCAAATTGGCTCTGCTCTCATTAGTCTCTATCTCTGTTCTAGGCTGTGTAGCCTGAAATCTATCCACCACCATGATGCATCACCCCTGGGTGAGTTATAGGGCTACACACACATCTCCAGGGGGTTGCAGAGGAAATCCTAGGGGTTACCATTTTTCTCACCATCACCAGCTGTGCTATTAACCACAATCTCTGCCTCACAGGCAAACCAAACTATATAAGTCCCACATGAGGGGGACCACTTCCTGGAGAAGCGCACTCTTGTCAAGGTACTGTTCAAAGTTGCACATCTGTGTGGAAAGGGATAAATCCTGGATAATGTATTGAAAGCCAAAGGCCGCCCCACGTTCACTCATAACCACCCAGAGCTGGAAATCGCACAGGGACATACAGGCTTCAGGCCAGGAAGAGACTGGGCACCCACATCTCCCTTTAAGCCATAACAGTCTCAGCACGAATGGCTGTGACACTTCCTGAGGCCTATGGGGGGCCCTGTCTATGGGAGGGAGGCTGAAGAGCCACTGTGGAAAAGTTAAGCCATCTGAGGAGTTTGTTCCCATTATTGCCACAGTATTTTCAAATGGTTAGACAAAGAGAAGATTAATTCCCCAAGCCCTGAGGAGTCAGCTGTCTGGCACATTCTGAACAGCTGGAACCAGTCCTCGGGCTGAGACAAGGGCGTTGCCCTGTTTGCAGAATCAAGGGAAGAGTTTGCACCCTTGCCCTCACCTTTCTGCATTGATCGTGTTCCTACATTCAAGTTCCTAACTTCATCTAGCCCACAAACTAGCCAGCTGGTCTTCCCTCAACATGTTTATTAAGATATTGAGTAAGAATTGGCCAAGTCGGGTACTGCTGGCCTGGCAGGAGAATCCCCATGTGGTGTTTTGACAAGAGCAGTTCAAAGGTCCGTCTGAACTGGCACCACAGAAGCTTCGGTTCCCGGGAGCAGTGAAGCAGAAATAGTTTGACTATTTGCTGAGTATTTAGCAAGCACAATTACGCTTGATAGGCAGAGTCATTCCGAGGGGCAAAGTTTACTTTGAATCTCTCACTAACACTGACAAGAGCCTATCCACCCATTTTGATGAAGACAATCTGCCAGCAGAGAGCCGTCTGGTTGGCAGGAGGAGGACTGTGCCTTAAGACTAAACTGGGGGGAGTTGCTCGGTGACAGCCACATGCTCTAGGCAACAAAGGTCAAGATCAACAATGTCTGGGTGCATCAAGATAGTAGCAAACATTGGAGCATTTACCTAACTCAAAAATAAAGAAAGAGAGAGGGTGAAGGAGGAAGAGAGGGAGGGAGAGAGGGAGGGAAAGAATCAAAGAAATAGGGAAGAAAGAAATTCAACACATTCTTACCAGTCTGCACTAGTGGACATTCCTCAGCTTCACTGCTTTGTAAATTCACTGAGTAATTGTGCAGATTCTCTGGATAGCTGTCAGACATTCTTTATCTCATGAAAAGCTCATTAAATTAAAAGTGCAGGATTAAGTCAACAGTGCAGTATAGAACACTCCGTTTCTGTAAAAAAGGTGGACATAGGTATGTATAGGATTTGCTTATATTTTTATGGATGCGTATGCAACCAATCTGGAAGTAACTGCGCTAGTGGCTACCCTGGGGTGGGATGCAGGGGAATGGGGGTGGAGATGGGGGCAGGACAGGGTGGAAGGGAGATTCCTCCTTGGGTACCCTTTTTATACTTTTGGATGCTTGAACCATACAAACATGTCGCCTATCTGAAAAATGAACTGAAAGGGTGGGAATGTAAAACACACGTTATTTAAGTGGCAGCCAGCAGAAGCCCATGCGTACATCAGACTGGGGAAGAAAGAGGGAAAGGGAGACCCAACCAGCACTCCCTCCTTCCTACCACACCTGCCCATCCCTGCTTTTCCCCTTCCGTCCCAGTCACACCTGGGCTTTGAGCCCACAAAGATCTGCTGAGTCTCAGGGCGCAGCAGCAGGTGTGACTGTGGCACCTGGAGCAATAATAGGAAGACCCCAAACTGGAAGCCTTAAAAGCAAAGTCTAAACCTTTCAGTCAAAACAGGAAGAGAAGCACATGGGAGGGGAAAGCCCTGGAGGCTCTGTGAAGTGTAGCCAAGAAGAGCATCTACCCTGGGTCAGAAACTTAGGGCAATGCTTCCCCTCCTTCAGCCTTGGCCACCTCCTCCATGCAGCTGGCATGGTGAGGATGCAGAGGTGGGAGCAGGGGCAGCCCCAGGCACAGAGCCTAGAGGAGGGTTGGAGCTCAGGGCGTCCTGTTGTTCTTAACCTCACCCTGTGGCCACTGCTCAGAGCAGCCTGCAGTTCTGAGAAACAACAAACAGGCAAGGAAACAATAACAGGCACATGACTAAGATGTCAGCAAACTCTGTGAGTGATTGTGGGGCAATGTGAGATGACGAGTCTCTGCTCTTCAGAGGCCCTCACCATCCCATCAACCCAGAGGCCATGGTTCCCAACTCCCAACCTTAGCACATTTCAAGTAGACACTCATGTTAATCAAAAAAGCACCGGTTGACAATACTATTCCTATCGTCCTCTTTGCATGTGGCAGGCCATTTGGCCTTGGAATTAATTTATAAATGGTCTAAGATGTTTATGTTGAAATTTGAAATAAGAAGGTGCTGCCCCAGGAAAGCTGGTGGCTGACCGGCAGTGGAGGGTCTCGGGACGGCATTAGGTTGGTGAGTTTGCCATGACTCAAGTTTGTTCCAAACCCTTGCAGGTCTAGAAATGAGGCTTTTCCGTTGCTGCCAGAAGAAGTCAGATGCTCAAGGATTGAAACCAGCGAATAATACAGAATGGTCAGAATATTCCTTACAATGGGGATATGACATTCCCATGACTGGAATCGGCTCTTCCCTGTGGTGGACCTTCATCACCCTTTCTCTTTTTGGGGGATTTCACCTTTCCTGAGAGGCGTCTCCCCAGGCATAGTCAGAAAGCATGCTTTCCAGACTCCCTTTAAACTAAGGGGAAGCCGTGTGATCTGGAATTTTCCAATCAGTTATACCCACATGAGATTTTGATCTAGCACTGTGCAGAATCTGATTTTCTTTTTAAGATAATGGCATTGAAGGTGATTTTAAGGCAACAGTGGCCAGCAATTGGGTATCTGCTTTCCAGGATCAATAGTGCACGTTGTCAAATCTTTGACCAGTGTTGGTTGCAGTGGGATTATCCCTGGAGCTGGCTCACCAGGAGGTCCTCTTCAGGCTGCAGAGCACTTGAGCAAAACCTTCTGACCCTCCCAGAGAGTCTGGGAGTTATCCAAGATACTGTCATAAATTCAATTTCTGTTAATTCAGCTGGAATGGGTTTTGTTATTTCCAATATCCCAGGAAGCCAGATTAATAGTTAGAAGACTGTATGCAGAGCATAAATTTAGGGAGATAGTATGAAAGGATATTTTATGCAAGCCAAGATAATAACTGTTTATAAGAGAGCACCTTTTTGTGACTTCACTGTGTCCCCTATATAGGCATCCTACCTCAGAGTAATGTACATGCATTGGCAGAATTTGCATCTCTTAAACCCACTCTTTATTCTGTAATAAACATCATCTTTCTTGTCCTGTATTAATATAACTGGTTTAATTACAAGTTGAGTAGCTCTTCCCATGGACTGACACCTCCCATTTAATTTTATTTACATTGTCTAATTTATTTCCACTTAATTTGGCAATCTTATATCTAGACTCCCATGAGCCAAATCCTCTAATTTGACTTTATTTAATTAGTCTAATTCATTTCTATTTAATTAATCCACCTTATTTCTCACTTATTTGGGGGCATCTCACTGGTGCCTTCATATACCACCTACAGTTGACTTTTAAGTTTTTGGAGTCTTTTTTCCCCAAGACTTCTAAAGATAAGGTAAACTTATTGCAGTGTGAACTAAGAACACCATTCAAAGCAATCAAGTTCCTCCACACTCGCTCTCTACCAAATTTTCCTACAGGCTGTTTAGTAGTACAGGAAATTTATCTGTCTGAACACTTTCAAGGCTGCCATTTTGTTTCAAAATAACAGACCTCACCACAAATCAATTTTAAGTCCCATAACATTGGGTAAAAGTTAGTCATCCGCTTCCAAAGTTGTTGTGACACATACCTAAACATTAACTAATAAGATGCTATGCTGAGAGAAAGACCTCACAAATGCTCAAGAGCTTCTAAAATGCGGGTCATTTTCAAGCAACCCTGGAAAAGGCAGAGGGATGAAGAAGTTTCCTCTTGAATTCCACAGATTCCAAAATTCTAGAATTGTTTAAGCTCAGACTCTTATGGGACCTCTAGAAGCCTGGATGTATTTACATGATTTTGCTATCTTACAAAAAAGTTATTGCCAGGCAAGGTAACTGCTGTCAGTGTAGAATACTAATTTTCTAGTACAGTTTTCCTGTTAATATCATTTTATTTGTTGTATTGTTTGTCTTTTTTCTATTTTAGCTTCACCAGGTGAACTAAAGTTTACCTAGAAAGATGCTTTTGATAAGGTCACTGCATTCAGAAAATGTGTCAGCTGTCAAAGGTTTTCCCCAGGCTTCAAACATTCTGCTTTACTTTTGACAAGAAAATATTCACTAAGCCATTTAAATCATACACCAGGAGTGAGCCAGAAGTTTTAAAGGGAATATTCTGTAGTAAGCCAGAAGAGAACTTCCTTTAAGAAGAGAAAAATAATACACTTAGGCTGGAAAAGAAGTGTATTAGTCACTCCTAAGAAGGAAGTTTTGAATGAAAATCATCTACTAAATGTTCATTTGACATAGTAGAATATTAAAAAACAAAGTTTCCCAACCTTTAGTTTTTCCTATCCTAGACTTCAAGAGATTGACTTAAAATTTCAGTCTTAAGATTGTAAACTTTTGGTTCCAGGGAAGGGTGGCCCATAAGTTGGAATCATCATAGGAATATGTTGTAACCAAGGTGTCCCATGGCAATTATCCAGGCCAGTGGTATCCCAACTCCAGTTATTCACCTGTGACTTGAGGATTGTTATTATGTTGTGTACCATCTGCACTTTTTCTTTTACAGCATCTTTCTTGAAACCAATACACTTTTTATACTTTTGTAAAACTGACTTTGCCTTAAGCATTAATATCCATGCAGCCAGGAATTTGATGCATGGGATAGAGACTAAGATCCAGAAAAGAACAGGCAAAAGCCTCTGGTTATCCTATCCCAGTTGAAGCTGTGGAAAGCACTTCATTTTCCCAGCAATGATGTGTGACAACATGCAGAAAGTACTGTCATCTAGAGTAACTCACCCGTCTCGGTGTCCAGGATTTTTACTGGGGGTCAATCACGTAGGCATGGCTGAGTGCCCATGTGACTGACCTTGGTTCCATCCCCTCCAGAGGTCAGACTGATACTGTGTGGCCCAAGACCCCAGAATCACACACCATTAACATAAATGATCAAATGTGACACAAAAACTCAGGTAACAATGACACTCTTAACAGGCAGATTGTTTCAAGAGCTTAGAGGTTATCTTCCAGGAACTGGGTAAGGAACAAAACCTATCTTTGGAATATTTAGGGTTTGATCACCCAGACCTGCTGAGTTCATCTTTAAATGCATAATAGCTGGTTTGTTACACAGCATGGCCTAACCCACCGTGACTAATGTATAAATTACAGGTTTGTCTAACACACATGAAAATACCCAAATGATGAAAGAAGTATTTATTCAATGCATTCTAAAATCACCTTGCATACTAACAGTAGTACATACACTACACTTTCGGGAACATTCATCTGATCCAACCTCATTTTAAAATGTATGAAAGGAAAGGAGCCCCACTCCACGGCAGAGCTTTCTGCAGAGGGAGGGACCTGGCTGGGAAGGGAGCGCAGTTGGAGAGAGGGGCCACTGAGGCAGCAGCCACCTCGGCAAGTTCTTCAGCAGCTTCCCCAGGGAGGATGTCCAGGGACTGTGACACGTGATTTCCAGAACCTTTCATCCTCTGGCTCCTGCCAATCCCTGGTGTCTGGATTGTTTATGTAAATTTGGTGCACCCTGCCGCAGAAGATTTATTACAAGGATTTTGATGGTTAATGTTATGTGTTAACTTTGTGGGCCCTGGGTTGCCCAGATTTGGCCTAACATTATTTGTGGATGCGTCTGTGAGGGTGCTCCAGGATGAGATGCTCAGTCGGACAGGTGGCCGAGTAAAGCAGCCTTCCCTCCCCAATGTGGGGGGGGCCTCAGCCAGTCCATGGAAGGCCTGAATAGACTAAAAGGAAGAATAAGAAAGAATTCTTGCTGTCTGCCTGTGAGCTGAGACGTCCGTCTTCTCCTGCCTTCAGACTCATACTCAGACTGTAACTCACACCATCGGCTCTCTTGGGTCCCAGGGCTCTGGGCTCAGACTAGCACTGCACCGTTGACTGTCCTGGGTCTCCAGCAGACTGGCTGCAGATTTTGGACTTCTCAGACTCCACAATCAAATATATAGTAACTACTTTCTTTATAATAAATAAGCCAGTTTACTTTATTGGCTCTGTTTCTCTGAAGAACCCAGGCTAATAAAAGAATACCAGTAAACCAAGCCCTGACCAAGCCTTAATACTCAATCTCTCTCTCTCTCTCTCCCTCTCCACTTGTTTCTGGAATGGACTTCATCAAAGTCTCTTCTATGAAAATCAGCCTCTTAGGTTCTGTTTCTTTGCAGCATGCCAGGGTGACAGCAATGCAAGGGCACGGTCTTGAGGCCATGACTCAGGCCTAACCCATTGTGACCCAACAAACCCAGAGTCCTTAACCACCTGATTGTTCCTGTGTCTTATAATTATAATCCAAAAGAAAAATGACATTGGTCCAGCTTGGCCCAGCAGGCTGTGGCTTCAGGGTGGCAGGGAAGGTGGTCAAATGACACCAACAAAAAAGAGATGGAGCTCCAGATGTGGGCTTGGGGTTGGGGGAGGGGCAAGTGTATCTAGTACAATGGAGAACCATGAAATAATAGAACAAGGGCTGAAAACCCATTCTCCAAGTAAATTACAGATGTCCAGGATGAAACCTGGCCCTCCACTTGAAAATTTCATTTTATATGAACTAACCTTTTCTTCAAAGGGTCAATCCAATTACTTGGGGCAAATACCAGTGGCTCTGTGATACGCCCATCAATCCTCAGAGGAGATATCTGTAAGGCGGGGTGGGGGTGGGGGACTGAAAATAGAAGCAGTCTCAGTTTCCTGGGCGGTCCAAATGGCTGTGCTGCCTGGACTGCAGTTTAGAATTACAGTTCAATGGGCCCTGGGTGCTATTAGCTCGTGAAGACCACAGGAGATCCCTGGTCTTCCCACTTCTCTGTATTTGGAAGGCTTATGAAGGACTATTATGGTTCTGCCACGAATTTGTCCTTAAAGCCATTTTCATTTCTTAAATGTCAGGTGTGTATACATTTGGCCACTGGCCACAGCATCAGGCTTTTATTTTTGCTTTTGATTTTTAACTCTAGCTTGTTCCATTTCAGAGTTCCCTGAGAATGAAGACAAGCATGTGCAAACTCTCCTGGGAGCCAGAATGATACAGATCCACACAATTCCTTAACCACAATTGTGAAATCCCAAAGCTCTGAAAATTAAAAATTTCATAAGATAAGTGCAAAATCATTTGGCAACCAAAAAAATGAGGCAATTTTACTTTTTATTTATCCTATTTAGTTTCAGTGTTATATGTTTCCCTGCTAAAATATTAATGGGTTTGATTACAGGGTGCTGCTCCTGACCCCACTGGGAGTATTAAGTAATATATGGGATATGCATCATGTCCCCTTACTGAATTTTAAAGCACATCTGTCTCCAAACGTTTTGGATAAGGAATCAGGGACTTGTTCAACAGAAAAAGCATGGCTTTGGCCCAGACAGCAAACTTGAATTTGAATCCCTCTCTAGTTGCATAATGAGTCACTTAACCTCTCTGAACATCAGTTTCCTCCTCTGTAGAAATGGAAGTAGCAATTGCAACTACCCCATGGGGCTGGGGGGATCAGATGGGCATCAGGACTCAGACATCCCCCCACCCGGCACTGGTCCATGCATAAAAGGTTCTTTTCTTCTCTTCAAAACCTCTTCTCCTTTTCCAGAGAAACCAGGCACAGTGCTACAAAAATCAAAACACAGTCGACAGAGATAAGAAAACACTCTCAATAAAAGGAGACACAAAAGTGGAAACTGACAGGATAATTTGTCAGAAAGGTCATCCCGCTAATAAAGAGTAAGATGCTCCAATGTGGCTGTGAATGAAGGCCAATAATAGCAAAGACCTACCCTGACGTGTCTCTCTTTATGCTTCTGTTGGATTGATTTTTTTTTTATGGCCTATTAACTGATTCTAGCAATTGGTGCAATTATGTGGGCGGGTGGGTAATTTCCTCTCTCCATTGGTTCTGTCATCCTGGTAAGTGATTGGCTGTAAACAATCCAGCATTATTGACCATATTGGCTTTCAGAATCCCACACTTTGCTTTATTATTTGTTCCCCTTTTGAGATGGATTCTTTACTTAAACACTTCACCACACTCCAGTCAACTGCAAAGGCCATAGTGTGACAAGGTATTTCCTTCTTAATGTGAAATTCATGCATATGAAAAGCCCAGTAATCTGTATATGGGTTTAATGAATTTAGCTTAAAGTTTTCTTCTTTAGAAGAAAGTCAGGAAGCAGTTGTTTACAGAATTTTGACTTCTATTTTAACAATATTTTTAATAAATTGACATTTATAAAAAGAGTCTTTATGCTTTTAGTCCTCTTGAGTAAAAAATATGATTGACTGCTAGTTTCTATTTGCTGCTCAAAAACAGCATGAGGCAGCCACTCCAGTACCCAGAAAGAGGGCTAGGATCTGTTAGTTTTCCAGGGACATAGAATTGGGAAATGGCAGCATATAGGCCACAGTTTTTCAAATTCCACTTTATATTTTCCAACCTTCCCTCCCCGTTCATCCATTTACCCATCCATCTATCCATCCATCCATCTATCCATTGAAAGCTTTTTCTCCATCAAGCAGTGAACTAACCTGGGGGTACAAAGATAAATAAGACACAGCCTGCAGTGGCTGAGACAGATGTGTTTATCCTTTAGGAATTCATGATTAACTAAAATGAATTTTTTTAGTTATATTAAAAACTTCATCAGCATCACTGGAGCTCAAATCCTGCCCTTTAAAGAAGGTGAGAGGTGGTCCTTCTGTTACTGAGAAAGCTGAGGTGGTGTGGCCTGCAGGATTAGAAGTAGAAGGGGGGAAAGAATTTTGCAAAGGAATTAGGGAAATTCTGCAGAAGAAGAGACTGGTGACAGCAAAACTGAACCCTGAGTGGAGGGAAGTGCTAAGACCTGGAACCACAACTAGCTGTGTGGGAAGGGGGAGTGTCAAGGGACACGGTCATGGCATCTAGAGTCCGAGAAGGCTTCATGGGGGAACTGGCCCTGAGCAAAGGTTTGAAGAGGTTCCAGTTACTCTTGCCACCTAATAAGGCAACCTCAAACTTGGTGGCTTTAAACAATTATTTTATGATTGCTCACAGTCTGTGTCTGTCAGAAATTCAGGAAGAGCATGGCCAGAGGCCTGGGCTCCGGATCGGATGGTGACTGGAACTGGAACAGTATATGCTGTGTTGAGATGGGCCAGGAGCAGCCAGGAAATGGCCCAGCATCCCTCCCTCAAGCATGGAGCTTTGGGGCTTGTCCACGTGGTATCTCCGTGTGGACTAGTTTGAGCTTCCTCACAACATGGCAGCTACACAGCAGCTGGACTACTTCTAAGAGGATTCCAGGCTCCAAAACAAGTCTCCATCCCCTGGGCACAGACGTAAGCAGGGTTGCTTTTCTTTACCTAACTTTGAAATCACATTCTATTAGTTACAATGGAGTCATAAGCTTGCCTAGATTCGGGGTGAGGGGAGTTATACCTCACTGTGTGATGGGGGAGCAGCAAGGTTCCAAAGAGCAAGGGGGACGGGAGCTACTGTGGCCACCTTCAGAAAATGTGATCTGTCACAAAGAGTGCCAGAGGTTAGGGACTGAGAAATTCTGGCCTCACTCAAATACCTGCGTGCTAACTACTCCTGCAACAGCCAAAATTCCTCCCCCTAGTCCCACTGAATGAGAAACCAGAGAGAAACAACAGGCCACCCCCTCCCAGTGTCTCTCAATGCCACTGTCAACAGGTTGTCTCGCCTCCCAGAACCTGGGTCTTCACTGACGCCCTGTATCCAAGTTCTGCTCACCTTTCCCCACTACCCTGAGGCTGAAGCCAATGGCCCTTTGCATCCTGTCCTGTTTTCCTGGGGCTGACACACCAAAACCACAAATGCAGTGGAGAAATTCACACACTCACAATTCTGGAGGCCAAGCATCTGAAATCAAGGTATAGGCAGGCGAATGCTCTCCCTGAAGCTTCTAGGGAAGACTCCTTTCATGCTCTTCCTAGGGACTGGTGGTGGCTGGAAATCCTGAATATTCTTGGTTTGCAGCTACATCATTCTAACGTGCCTCTGCCATCACTTGCCTCTTTCATCTTTCCATAAGGACACCAGTCACTGAATGAGAGCCCACATGAATCCAGTGTGATCTCATCCTGATTACATCTGCAAATACCTCATTTCCAAATAAGGTCACATTCATAGGCACTAGGGGTGAGGACTTGAACATGTCCCTGGGGGGACACCATTCAACCCACAATGCTTTCCATTGGGTCATTAAGGTCCTACAGTCACCTCAAGGCTTCAGGACTGTCACTCCCTCCTAGCCTCATTCCCTTTGCCCCTTCAAATCAAAGCCACCACTTGCCCCTCCCAGGCACATCTCCTTGATGTGACTCTTCTAGTCACACACAGTTTGGCAAGAAGTTTACCAATCTCTCTGCTACTGTCTCTACTAGATTCCAGCCCCCACCTGCAGCATTTATGTGTGGCTTCACACACTTACACCACAGACACACTCTTGACAAAGCCACCTGAGTCCTGACCACAGAGAACGTTGCTCAGAGCTCCACATGGGATTATTGATTCTCTCCTCTCCTGGCTTTTCATTAGTGTCCACAATTGCTTTTGCCCTCTTGGCTCCCTTTACCCAGCTTCTTTAGAATGAGATTTCTTAGCAGAAAGATTCCAACTTTTCTCTTCGGTGCTCATGGCATCCAACAGAACTCTCTGGAATCCCAGCTTACCTCATATATATTTTTTTAGGACTCTCAGTCCAGATGGTCTTTCCTGAGTCCAGAGCCATGCTAGGCAGCCCGCTTCCCAGCAGACCTCTTCAGGTTCAAAGGAGAGGTAGGAGTCTATAGCTGAAAGACTAACCTGAATTTTGCAGGTTCAACCTGAGAGAGAAATGGATCTACAAGCCCAGTTTGTGGGATTCCCTGTATTAATGAAGGTGAGATTCATTGCACAGAGACAAGTCTGTAAAGGGCTACATTCTGTCCCTTATCTGGGCGACTCTGCCTGTCCCTTGCCCTACTCTGCTCTGAGACATGGGTAAAATAAAAAGCATCCACATGTCAATTTGCTCACAGTCATGGTCAAACCACATGGTGCCACAAGAAGGGACTTAGTAATTCCTCTTCATTAATCTTGATTATAAATATTCTGTGTGTGTGTGTGTGTGTAGGTGGATGTTTACATTCATACACACATTATGGCTGCTGTTCTGTTCTGAACTAGATCCATTACAGTACATTTTTTTCTGTAAATGAAATGACTATACCATCACAATTCATGAAAGTAGTTCTCTTCATGTCTGAAGAACTCTGCTAGCCTGGATAGTCTAATGTGGAGTAAATAGTATGCAGCCCTTCTCCCCTAACTTGGAGATTGGATTCAAATCATAACTGATCTAGAAAGAAATATGGGAAGTTATTGCAAGAACAGAACCCAGCCATGACAACAGACCGAACTCCTGCCTGGTTTAAAGAAAGGGGGTGTCAGTCATGGGAATTTAGAATATAGGAGGGTTCCTGTCACCCCATGCACACCAGCTCCCTGCTGAATTTCAGTTTGTTGGGTGGGTTTACCCTATTGCAGGCTCTGAACCCTGAAGCCACATTCCTGCTACCCTTTGCCCTGGTCTATGTCCTCCCGTGACCTTCAGAGAGTTCTGGCTTCCTCTAAATTTGTACATAGGGAAAAAACGTGCTCACTCACCTAAAATAAGTTTATTGGTTTATTTTTTCGATTTGTCTATTTTTGTTTATAGGTTAAGCCACCAGGTTTTTGAAATTCCTAAGTGGAGCTAGGTGGAATAAGTAAAATCTTATGAAGTGGGAACTATTTCAGCCCTCTTTCAAAGTCATCAAACCTAAATTACCTTTGGGTGGGCTCTAATATTTGATTCCTTGTATGTGCTGACAGAGAAAATGCGATGCCTACAATTCTGATGCTCTCTCCAGGTCACTGATATGTCACTTAGTTTTGAAAGGATTTCAATGGTTCTTTAGTTTTGAATGAAGCCACTGCAGCTCTCATAACTGCCTTTGCCCGTTTGGACTGTCACTTTTTCACCAATGTGCTGAGAAATTGGACAAGCGTATATTTAAGAATTTAGACCACATAATCAGCCAGAATTGGATTTGAATTTCTACTCTGCCACTTAGTAGCTATGTGACTTTTGGCAAATTACTTAACTTGTGTGAGATCAACTTCCTTAGTGCTAAGTAGGAATAATAATGACTGCTCCATATGGACAAGGTAAAAACTAAAGGAGATAAAATGCCTAACTTGGTAACAAACAACCCTAAACTCTCCGGGGCTTAAACCACAAAGGTAGAGTCCCGCCTCATGCTCCATGGCCAACCCAGGCTGTAGGGGGAGTGCAGGCCTTGCCATCCTCACCCAAGGGCCGACGCTGGTGAAGCCGCCACTGCCTGGAGTGCCACTGTTCACCACCGCATGGAGAAGGGAGCTTGTAAAATTGCACGCTAGCTCTCAAAGGCTTCCCTTCTGCTCACACTGCACTGCCAGGTCCAGTCCTGTCACTTTGCTTTTACACTGTTGACTCAATGGCCATCCAGACCCTGGGGTCTGGTCCAGGGAGAGTGTTGGGCCTGTGTTAATGAACACAAACATTTAAATACAGAATTTGTTCCACCAATATTTGTTGAGCCTCCTGCAGGCCAAGCTTTCTTTGAGGTCCTAAGCAGTGAACCAAACCCTTTGGAGCTCACATTCTGGCTGAATAAGTAAACAAATAAATAGATACTCTAATACCAGGAAATAAGAAGCACATGAGAGCAAATAAAGCAGGGTAAGAGGGTAAAAAGTGAGGAGGGCAGTGCAAGTTCTCCCCGAGTAGTGACAGCCAAGTTAGAGGCCACCAGGAAGTGGCCGAGTGAGCTAGGTGTTATGCCACCTGCAGGAAGAACATTCCAGGCAGAGGAAAAGGCAGGGACCAGTGCCCGGGGAGTACATGCCTAGAAGAGCAGCATGGAGATCTGTGCAACTGGAGCCCAGGGCTCAGGGCTGGGTGGGGATGGGGCCACAGGGGCCAAGGGCCAGGCCGTGGAGGGCAAGACCACAGCCAGGACTTGGGACGTGAGCTGATGCACCATCACCAGAGCCTTCTGGACAGGGGGAGGCCTGGACCACATTAATACTTTTTTGTAAAGAGGTTATTTTCAGAAGCCAACTCCATTAAGTGAATTTAATTCCTCAGCTCATTAAATGATATCCAATTGTTTTCCATATCTTTTTCAATTTTACTAACCTTGTTTTCCTTGGGATTAATTGTTTTCCTTCTCAAATGCACAGCATGAATTTAGTTCATGGATTAGTGTTACATCCATACCAACTTTTACAGAATCCAGCACTTGCCCTTGTGAGGTGTCTGTCGGCTGCTGTTTCGTCTTATTTTTCCATGACCAACATTTCTGCCCAATCCAATTTTTCTAGCTCAAGCCTTTCAGATCTAACTTTTTTCACAAATATTTGATTTTTCCATCAATAGAAAAAAAATTACCACGTGCAGCTTTCACCATTGCTCTTTATATTTGTGGTGGTTAATTCTGCCGAGGCAAATTTTCCCTGTGTCAGTTTTTTGCAGTCTTCTAGGTAACTACTAGGATGGAATTCTTTAGTCAGGGCTTCGCTGGGTGGTTGTTTTGTTTTGTATCGCATTGTATCACATTACGTAGATCGGGAATATTATCAGTTGGTTATAACCACAATTTCTGCAGTTTTGGTCTTAGTCTATTCTGGCTGCTATAACAAAGTACCACAGGCTGGGTGGCTTATAAACAACAAAACTTGATTTCTCACAGTTCTGGAGGATGGAAGTCTGAGACCAGGTGCCAGCACGGTCATCCAGGTTACACACTGCTGACGTCTCTGTGTCCCCACATAGTGGAAGGGATGGGCTGGCTCTCTGGGGCCTCTTTTATAAAGGCACTAATCCCATTCATGAGGGCCCCACCCTCACAACTTAGGAAACTCCCAATGGCCAATGGCCCCCCCTCCTAATACCATCACCTTTGGGGGTTAGGATTCCAACATATGAATTTGAGGAGACAGAAGCATTCAGACCAGAGCAGTTTCAGAGCAAAGAACAAAGTGTAAGATCTAAGTGAAAGAAAAGGTCAGAATAATGGAGCCAAAGCTTGCTGCTCTTGCCAGGCACTAAGGGCTCAGAAAACAATAGTCCTTATCATCCCATGGTACAGGTCAAGACTACACACCTTAAGTCCCATTTACACACTTCCAAGTAAAGATTCAGTTTACGTTTTTATTGCCAAAGACAGGCCTTATTAGCTTAAGTAGGATTCCATGATTTATTTTCATACATCAACATAAAAAAGTACCTCTGACCTAAAAAAAAAAAAAAAAAAGATATGAAAAATCAAATTTACCTATAGATTTTATTTCATTCTTACGCATAGGTACAAATGGTTTGACTCAAGCTTGATATTACAAAGACAGCTTTGTCAACCACTGCTCTAATTAAGTCGCTCTGCTTTCTTTTCTAGGTGCAGAAGACAAGGTTCTACCTTTAACTTGTGACCACCACACTTGCTCTTCAAGGATGCTGAGAGATTTCTGATTCAATAGAGCTAGAAGCTGCCTGATGACTCTGCTTCTTCTCCAGAAATACAGGGGAGAAAAAACTAAAATTAGCACTTACCCCAGTGTTTTGCTGTATCAAATCATCTACTCTTCAAAACATCCTCCTTACAAGGCAGGAATTTCCTCCCCATTTTGAAGACAAGGAAACTGAGGTTCTGAGACGTGCTGCAGCCTGCCCAAGGTCATGTAACTGGTGCACAATGGCAGAGCCAGCAGATTGTACCCGGATGTCAACCTGCCTCTAGAGCGCATACATTGTAATCCCATCTAACTCAGCTTCCTAAGGATTTATATCTCACAGCACCAGAGTTTTCAAGCACCAAACAAGACTCCGCTGAGCATTTCCCCCTGCAAACTTTTGACCCCTACATCTCTCTCCCAAAGTCAGGAGGAATTATTATGAAGAGACAATGCCCAGTTTAGAGCTAAGGTGGGATACTCATAATCAACAATGGAAACTTGAAGTATGTCCTTTCAGAAAAACCCATTCCCAGAACCATCCCTAGGCAATGTAACATTCACAAGAGTGTTCCAGACATGCTATTGTGTTTTGCAAAATGCACCATTATGTTATGATTCCTGAGCTACCCAGTTGCAGATTTGCATTTCAAGAAAATAAATCCTAATTTTGCTAGCTCTGTGACATATATACCACATCATGCGATCTGAGGTCTCCTATATCATTTGGCCTATTATATGTAGTACAAATCAAGTTCACTCACCTTGTCAAAGTAAGTCATTCCTTTGAAATGAACTGCAATAACTTAAAAAAAAATAATAAGAGCGAACCTTTTATTTTCATGTCTCCTTACCAACCAGAGATATCTATTTTAAACAGCCTCTCCAAATGTATTAATAATAAAGGCCAACAAATGTGCTTTCTCTGACTTTATGATCTGAAAAGCTCCCAGTTAATGGCAGTCACTGATTTTTAGCTTTCATTTCTGGTAGACAGAGAAACTGACCGTAAAGGACTGGGCCTGGCCCATCTGATTTATGGTTCCCATTGTATACTGTCAATTACCAATAAGCCCTGCAAATGCTGAAACATTACATGAATAGGAGCACTGCACTAAATTATAGATGCCCAGTGCAAAGAAGTGTAATATACGAGGTCCCATCAGCATAACGTAGGAGCAGCCCTTCAAATAAAAATCTCTATTTTAGTGAGCACCAAAGGCCCATCTACATTAAGTATATGAACTGCAGAAAAATAAATCAGAGGAGCACAATTTGCAATCCAAAGAGGGTGCATCAAGTTTGGGAGGAGACTAATTGCTGAGTCAAGAAGGCAAAGCAGTTCAGCACGATAATAGCACTAAATACCACATAGTACCTTTCTAAGCATTCTCCAGAAGTCTGTACTCATCTAAAATCCCAATATCAACAGAGTATAAAAATACATATAAGGAATGAGTAAGCTAAAGACTAGGGTCTTGGGTGGATTCCCCAAAGCACACGACTAAATTATTTCTTCAACATGGCGTGGAATGAAAGAGGGGTAAGGGTGGGACAATTAGGAAGGCAATTCTGGGACCACTTTGCACTGTGTATATAAATCATTAAACAGCAGACAGATGATTTAACACTGCTACAAACAAGGGTTCCCAGAGAATTAAATTTCCCTTCCCACAAATGAGTCAGAATAAAAGTGAATTGGCTGTACCATCATCTCACCCAGTGCCAGGAAATATGATGCCAGTACAAAATACACCTCGTAGGGACTGATGTGACTGTATTCAAAACCATCCATGTGCCCATAAAATTCTTCAACCCATTCAGGATCTTCCCAAACAGACTAATGAAGTCAGTTCTCATGTAATACATGAGATCCCCAAAGGCCAGCCCACAACCTGGGCTTACCAGTGAGGCAGTTTGAAACATTTTAAGGCAACAGCCTGAGTGGAAGACTAACAACTGTGCTTTTTCTAGGAATGACTGCCCTTTATATATATAATTCTGAAATTATATCCTTCCCAGTAATTGGCATAAAATTCTATTTATTTTTAATATAATGACAATCAGTTTGTAGTTGTCAAGGTCCTTTTATTCTAATGTCCTTACTGGCAAAATAAAAAGTAACCACCTCCATGCTGAGCCTTTTTACCTTTAGCAGCCCATGAAAATCCTAAATCAAAAAATAGTCTTATACTCTTAGGTCACCCAACTTAATAAATCAACATATACCCAGATAAGAATCAAGGAATGCCTGCTCTGCTTATTTTTCTACTTCAGTGTGGCTGGAGGAGGAAACCTAACTTAGGGGGCTGGTCCTGGCTTCCACTACAATGACTCATGAAAACAATAGTTTCTCAAACAAAAGCAAAGTTGACCATCTGGAATGCTATGGTGGCCTATGCTTGGTTTTCCACCTTTCCTTGATATCTCAGATAATTTGAGGGTTCTTCCCACACCCTGAGCTAACAGTTTCTTGCCCTCCTTAATTTAATTCTGCTCCACATCAGCTACCTATAGGCAATGAACTTCATTTCACTTGTATGGTGGAGCTACCTTTGATCTCACAGTAAGCAGGGGAACCTAGTAACTGAGAAGTAATGACTGGACATGGCACCTCCCAAGGTGTGATCAACAGGAAAGGGCTTTGAAGTGAACCTCACACTCCAGAAGGAGAATTTCTGATGGACTTCTTGGGTAATATGGAGCCAGTGTTAACACTGGTAGGGCCATGGTGCTCTCGTGCTCAGATCTACTGCGTGGTGAGATAACAGATTATTTTTAGAAACTGAAGAATGATCAAAGGAAAAAATTAAAAACAGATAGATGAAATAAAGCAATCTGCAACCAGGGGCACAACCTACTCTAGGGGTTAAGGGGACTTCAGAGTCACAAGAGGAACCTCTGCCTCTGAGAAAGTGTCTTTACTCAGGCCATTCCCCTGCCTGCATGCCCTCCCTCCCCAGCCTCATTCTGTAAGTTCAAATACTCCCCATTCTCCAAGGCTCAGTTAAAAACTTCTTACCATAATCCTTCCTACCTCTTAGTGATAAATTCTCTCTCCTTCCTTAGTCCAGCCACAGCATTGAACTATGTCTCTCTTAGTAATATCCATCATTTTCTATTTTGTATTATTGGTTTTAAGAAAGCAGCACTATTTCTTTTACCATTCTGAAAGACTTGCAAGAGCAGACCTATGTTTGATTCATCTTTGTATACAGTTGATGTTCAATAGTTACTTGCTGGATGCAAAAATGAACAAATGAATGAATATAAAATGGTTCACTTAGGATGTTCTGCAATTCCACAGTTGCCTTCCTGCCACCTGGGATCAAATAGGTCAAATAAAATATCAAGGAGCAGTGAAGCAGTCTCCAGACATGATGAGGTAGTCACCAATGACTTCCAGCACTTTTTATTCTCTGCTTCTTTGCATATCGTTGTATAGCACCAGTGGGCATCTGTGACATGGCTGGGAAGACAAACACCATTCTCCAAGTTGATGATGCTAAGTGACAATTACAAGAATTCCATCTTGGGTGCCTATAGCCACTTCTGAGTTTTCCAACTTTTTCACACAAAAAAATCTCTTTTCATTTGATCCTCACTGCTAGTCTGGCATGGGAGAGACAGAAGCAATACAGGAATCTCCTCCCCATAGGGCAGATGGAAAAACTGAGATTCTAAGGTATATAGGAGCTCATCCAAAGTCACACAGATGGCCAGTGGCAAAGCAGATTTCAAGTCCAGCTCAGTCCTTTGGCAGAGAAAACACACCTGGAGATGTTTACCTGGTGAGGCCCAGGAGTGGGGTGGGGTCCACAAGATGAAAGAAGCCATTCCGGGAAGTGGCCTTTGAGAGAAGATATTCCATATGAAATAAACAAGAACTTCTATGAATTTTCTTCCAAGGAAACACCAAACTCATGACATCCCCATCACTGTGAGGACCCAGGCTGTGCCTGTGAAGACACTGGCATGCAGGTGTGGAGCCATGGGCTCCGGGCTCTCAAAATAGCTAAGGTCAAACTTCAGTGTTGTGGTTCATTCATTCATTCAATAAGCTTATTCTACATTAGGGGCTTATTCCACAAAGAGCTGAAGAGACAAGTCCTGTTTCTGATTTCAAAGACTGCAAACTCTAGTAGAAAGACCTTAGCAATTCAGAAAGAAACAGTTTCCAAAAATCAGAGTCCTCTCAACTCTACAGGGTAGAGCCAAGATTGAATACATGTTTCTGACTCTTAAATCCTTGTTTGGCTCTCTGCTTTTACAGGAAGGGGGAACTGAGGCAGGGTGAGGTTGACTTAAGCCCCACACTGGGTCCTTGGCAGAGAAGAGCCAAGAATTATGAGACCTAAATCCCAAATCTGTGTTTTAGCCATTAAACAAGGCTCCTCCGAGTGACAGTGGAGACATTACCTTACTTCCCTTGGCACAAAAAGGCCAAAAGTTCAAAGTCTAGTCCAGCTATAACAGAGCAACACCCCTCAGCCCTCAGCAGTGCTCTTCTGCAGCTGACCTACACATTTGCATAGCAGGTCCCTCTAAACTAGAATGTACAAGTTCTTGCATTTGGAAGTTGCTCATTTTCCTTGAAAGCAAATTACTTTTGATCACAAGTTTTGTGGTGGGAAAATGAATTTTTAAAAAGGTATACTCTGTTAGCAGACAGCAAAACAAAGTGCTCAATTTACAAACAATTGTCTTTTTTTCACTCTGTATCTGAAAGCTCTTCACCTGACTCTAGATTTTAATATGTAGACAGACCATTTTTCTGCTCTCTGTGTTTTCCCCGTAAGAGAAGAGAATGGCACGTGCCTTGCTCAGCATTGCATGCTTCACACAGTGGTTGGCGTGTAGCAGAAGCCCAATAAATATTTGTTGGATAGTAATGGGCACACGTGTGCACGAAAAAGGCTGCTATGTCATCAGGCACCTGTGCAATACCTACTCTTCATGTAAAGACCCACTCCACTTCCAGGGGGGTTCCCTGGGATTAGGAGGGCAAGGGGCAGTGGGTAGGGCTTGCTTGCTTCTGTTTTCCCAGCAGTTCCAATGACAATGTCCCTGATGATGGATACCTAGACATGTCCGCTCACACTGATGGGCACATTTGTATGCAACTGCTTCCTTTAAGAGACATTTAAGCAATCGAGCCAATCATAGCTGCTGCAAACAGGCTGACCTTGGGATACCTGTACACTGGGCAGCTTGAAGACATCTGCTCCTTCAAGTCACCATCCAGGAAAAGCAGCAGGTGGTTCTGCAAAGCTACAAAAGACTGTTCCATCCTCGTGCTGTGATTGGAAATACTGACAAGGAAGGAGCACAGAGTCACCACCTATGGAGCACCTGCTGTATGCCTAGCATGTCACTGGGTGTTTTGAATGCACTACCTCATTAGAATTGGTGTTGTTATCCTCACGTTAGAAATGAGAAAACTAAACTGAGGCTTTGAAGGTCAGGTAGCTTATTCAACTTGAAAGGAACAGAGCTGAGAGGCAAACTCAGATTCGTTTAAAGACAAATACCTTCTTCTCTCCACCAGCCCACCCTGATTGCTGAAACGGCCACTAGATTCCATATATGCATCTCTTCTTGCTTTTGGAGAGCAGAACTTTGCCTGTGGTCAAACATGCAGTGCTCCTATTCCAATGACAGCTTGTTGGTCAGTTTGGTGTCTAGTAAAATAGGTCCCATGGAAGAGCCAGAAGTCCAGATTGTAGCCCTCCTTTCAATGTGGACACTTGTGCCATCCTGTTCCCCTTTAACGTCCTTATCTTTCTTCTGACTTCCTGTCTCTTTCTGCCCATACCTTGGGCTTGCAATGACAGTTCTATGACCTCAAAGCTAGAACACATGCCAAGCCCTGGCTCAGAACAATTTAATTTAATTAGTCCTGGGATGGCCAAGTTCACTGCTGACATCATTTCTCAGAATGCAGCGAGTCATAGCCTTGTTGGCTATGATGCCTCAGGACATGGTGTTAGGGTCCAGTCCAGAACCAGGAGCTGACCTTGCCCTACACAGTGCTAGGCTCCCCTGGGGCAGGCCTTCTACAGATGCTAAAGTCTTCTCTGGGAAACTGAGTGTACTATTGGGTGCAGAGCAGTAGAGAGGTGGTAAAGCAGGCAGCATGAAGTAATTCTAATGGAGGGAAAAGATGTCCTGTTGATGTGAACAGAGGACGATGTAGGAAATTAGATAGTGAACAGTGCTTGGAGACCAGCCAGGAGTCATGCTCAGGGATGACTGTCACCAGGCAACAGGGACCCAGCCACTGGGCTGACGGTCAAAGCCAAGACCTCTGATCCTAGAGGATTTGGTAAGAGCAAGGCAGAAGCTGAGGCGTGCAGAAGCTGGAAGCTGGGCAAGTTAACAAGACCTGGACTTGGGCAAGAGGTTCAGGCATCAGAACTGGAGCTCAGAGTGGAGACTGCGTCTAGGGGTACAGGGGTTTGAGGTTTTGCCTTGGGTCAACCAATTCTCCAATTCCCCAACACCAAATGGGTGTCCTTTAATTCAATTCAATTCTGACACTTCCCAGAGTTACTGTCAGACCCCACACATTAAGGGCTCAGTCCCACAAGACTGCCCCAACTTCAGAAACCAGTCGCAGGTATCAGGTCCCCAGGTTGCCCACACTTCTGTTTATCTTGGCTAAAAAGTCACAGGTTCCCGCAATCCCCTGCCCATCAGTTTTGATAATTTGCTAGGACAACTCACAGAACTTGGGGAAATGCTGCAGTTACTATTATAGTTTATATATAGAAGTATAAATGAACATTCAGATGCTGAGGTACTAGGACGAGGTCCAGAGAAGTCCTAAGCACAGAAGCCTCTGTCCCCAAGGAGTTGGAGTGTGCCACCCTACTAGCACAGGGACATGTTTACCAACTCAGAAGGTCCCCAAATTCCATGTTTAAGTGGGTTTTTCTGTGTGTGTGGAAGTTTCATTATGTAGGCGTGTGTGGGGTAGACTGCAGAATTTCCAGAATCTCCCACATAGCCTTAGTTCATTTACATATCAATAGATGTTTACCACTGAAGAGCTTTCCGATGATCTGGGGCAAGGGGTGCAGAGAAAGATGGCCATTCTCTCCTCCCCTCCATTCCTGGTACATAATTGGTCTGGCATCTGCCAGTCACCAAGGACCCACCAATGGAGTCCCTCCCAGAAGGGGCAGGCAGGAAGTAGAGAGGGCACCAGGGCAGCCAAGTGTGAGCAGCAGCTGGAGGAAACAGCCAGGTCCAGGCTTAGCTAGCAAATTCAAGCAAGATGTGAGCAATAAAAAAACTCTTTAACCTACCTTTCCCTTAACTTATTTCGGTTTCACTGGTTTCATAGGGATTCACTCTGTGCCAGGAACACCTTTCTCCCCACCTACCCCAGAGCTAAAGCATGATCGTGGCCACTGGTGACTAATCTGATCTCCATGTCTCTCCTTTCCCTGGAGGCCAGGAGGGGGGGCGCTGCAAGTTCCAAGATTCAAATGATGGCTGGCTTCTCTGGCAGCCAGACCCCATGCTGAAGCCAGCAGCCTCTCAGCCAAGAGCCATCACATCAACACATCAAAGACACTCATCACTCAGGAGATGCCGAGGGTTTTAGGAGCTGTGTGTCAGAAACAGGGGACAAAGACCAGATGTTTTTATCATACCACAGAGGCAAGCATCTGGCTGTCACAATGTGGGTCGGAGCCACACTGATGGCAAGGGTGACTTACAGTGGTACCCTCCACACTGGGCAGAGACTCAGAGACCCCTCCCGCCAAGAGTCAGCACCAGCTCTGGAGAAGAGGGCAGAGGTGAGCCTACCAAGGTGAGGCCCCAAATGACATGGGCAAGAGGATGTAGGAGCTGACCACCGGTGAGAGCAGTAGGTAGAATCCAGCGAGCCCTCTGCTCCTGACGCAGAATCCAAGCCCCTGCGAAATCTTGAGATTCACCATGGCTTCTCTGCTTCCCCCAGAAACTCTATAAAAATAAACTTTTTAAAAAAGTTTAACTCATAGAAACAAGAGAACTGGAAGTGGTTGCCAGGGCCTGGGGGAGGGATAAGGAAAATAGGAGAGGCTGGTAAAGGTTCACATTCAACTATAAGATGAATTAGGTCCGAGGATCTAATATAAAACACAGTGACTATAGTTGACAACACTGTATTCTATAATTGAAATCTACTGGAAAGTAGAACTTTAATATTTCCATCAAAAAAAAAAAAGGTGATGGATGGTAATGTTAATTAACCAGGTCTAGGTAGGGAAGGACACTTTCACAATATGTAAGTGTATAAAATCATTTAAATATCTTACAATTTCATTTGGTGATTATACTTCAATAAGGCTGAAATATCAACAATAATCATTGAGCTTCTTTAGTTACATTCCGGAGATAATGAGGATTAACTCAGAAATAGTCCTTGCCTTCAAAGTTTTTATTCTAATTAAAGACATGAGACTAACATACATGAACTAGAGAATCATAATATTTTAGTTCTAGAATGAATCAAAGTCTGTACTAGTTTCCCACTGCTGCTGTAGTAAATTACCACAAACTTGGTGGCTTAAGACAATGCAAACGTATTACGTTAGAGTTCTGGAAATCAGAAGTCTGAAGTGGTTCTTATGCACTAAAATCCAGATATCAGCACAGTTGCCTTAATTCTGGAAGCTCAGGGACAATCCATTTCCTTACCTTTTCCAGCTCCAAGAGGCCACCTGCATGCCTTGGCTCGAAACCCCTTTTTCCGTCTTCAAACGGCATCGCTTCGACCTGTGGCACACTCCCTTCTTCTGATTCTGATCCTCCTGCCTCTTGTAAGGCCCCTTGGGATGACACTGGGCTCAGCGACATAACCCAGGATGATCTCCTCCTCTCAGAATTCCTAATCACATCTGCAAAGTTCCTTTGGTCATGTAAGGTAACATATTACAGGCTCCAGGAATTAGGATGTGGATATCTTTTGGGGAGGATTATTCCGCCTGCTATGGAGGTTTTCCAACACAGCCACTCTCCTTTGTCTTGCCCAGAGCCCTGAGTTTAGACTAGAACCCAGAACACCTTCTCCCCATCAAAGGTCATAGGCATGTATTCTTTCTGCTACATTAAGCCACTAAAAAAATGAACAATATAAATCAGTATAATGGTAAGTGCAAATTACCTTATATATTTATAAGTATCCAGAATTACAGGATCAGAGAGTTGGTACTCAGTGAACCTCAGAAGTCTTCGTGTCCAACCAGTCTGAACTTGGCTGCATCCATATATTTCATAACTCCAGTTACAGAGAACCCCACACCTCCCAAATACACCCACAGTCCATTTCTAAGAGTGCTAATTGTTAGCAAAGTGTTTCTTAAATAACTGGATTGTCCAGCTTCAGAGTGTAGACTATCCTCGCTGTATTTCAGTCCCCCAGGAATGTACCACACAACACTGGAAATCCCATAAGCCCAGCTGGACCAGCTCTTTCCCTGGGAACACCATTCTCTCAAGGGCCAGTCCCTGTGTTCCCATCTTCCTGCTGCAACCAGCACCCAGCTAGCACCTGTGGCAAATGCTGCTAGCCATGTGTGAGCGAACACATTCTCTCCTTCCTTATTAATAGGACTGTACAGACATAGGACTAAACTACATTTCTCAGACTTCTTTGCATTTAAGTGCACATAAGACTCAATGGAATATGAGCAGAAACAATGTGAACCATTTACAGTCCAGGCCTTATAGAGAAGGTGCTTCTCCTTTGTTCTTTTTTCTGCCTAAATGTAAATGTCTCCCAGGGTCTAGATGAAAGACACTTTGATTTCTGCTCCCCTGCATGAAGAAGAGACATGTGCTAACCAGGAATAGCCACTTTAGACTGCTACATGAGCAAGAAATAAACTTCTTTAGCATCTGAGCTATCATTCAGAGTCTAATTTGCTACAGCAGCTTAGCTTACCGTAACCAGGATAGCACCTCTGAAGGTGGGAGTATTACCCAACTGGTGCCTGACCAGGGGCAATGGTCATAGCCAAAGAGCATGCTCTGGTTGTTTCTGCCAACCAGGACATTATTTTTTCAGTCATGGAGGCCTTGGGAAGTGGGATGGGAGATATTGGGTGGCCCCATAATCTCCATCCATACCCCATGCTTTGATTTGGACTACTGACATTTTCTTAATATCACATAAGGTCCTATTCAGTCCCCCACACCCTCCACCTTTCAGTGAAATGGCTACTCCAAGCCCCTCCCATGTGGAAATTCCAGATCCAGCACTGCTGACAATTGATACTCAGGAAGCCTGTAAAGGAATTTACTCACCACCATTGCCACCTGCATGGTATCATCAGCTCTGCTCATCACCCCCCACTGGCATAGATCTGAGCTCAGTGTGCAGAGGGGCGCCAAGGGACACCCACCAAAATGAGGCTGCAGCTTTTCCAATCCCATGGGCACAAGCCTGATAGCAGAACAGCTGGGGCAGGGTAGGTCCAGCCCACCACCACTCATGGTCTCAAAAGCACTGTTCCCTTTGACCAGGTCATACTGTGCAAGGGTATCTCCAACCTCATCCTTTTTGATCCTCATACTGAGTTTATTTTAGCTGACTTCCTGATGACCTTTCCTGCCACTGGGTCTATCTCAGGTCCACCTTTCAACACTGACAGCTCTAAATTGCTTTGAAAAGTTCCCTGTGTCAAGTTTTTTTTTCAAAAAAATATCCCACCTCACTAGACATCCCATTACATTTACCTGAATTTGCTGCCATTTGGTAACTTAACTCAGCAAATCCTGCTTTCACATAAGACTACGGTCCTGAAGAGATCAGAACAAGAATTTCTCTATGTAATAGTCCTCAGAAAAAACTAAGAAGAATGTTCATGACCCCAGACAAAGCCATCTTTTGGCTGAACCAAACATTTCTAAGTCCTTTGACTCATGCTTGAAAAAATAAATGTGAAAGGGAGCATTATGTGATACCTTGAAGTCCCAGCAAATGCTGGTCAATGCTGTGGCTTCTGTAACCATCTCAATTTCCCTCACTGTCCTTGTCTCACCTCTGAACATGCCCACAAGAAGAGGGAAACATGGAGGGATGGAGTGGAGAGCAAGGCCTCCTGGAGGAAGAAGAATCTAACTGAATTTTGAGGATGTGTGTCTTTTGAATGTATGTGATGGGTGAGAAATGAAGTGAGGAAAATAATATGAGTAAAGGCAGAACCAGGGGAAGTTCTGCTGGGTGGTTAAGAGGGTTCTGTACTCAATTCTATATCTGCAAAAGGGACGGGGGGAGTCCGTACCCCAACAAGCAATGCTCCAGCATCAGCTAGGTGTCCTACAATTCAACTCAATTCTGACACTATCTACCAGGAGCTAGTGTCAGACCCTACAGGTTAAGAGTTCAGTCCTGCAAGACTGCCCTCACCTCCAACTTCAGTCTCAAGTCCAGGTTGTCACCTGTGCTTCTGACCAATCAGCTATAGATTGGAAGTGCCCAAAACGCCCTCCTTGGGTTCCATTAATTTGCTAGAGTAGCTCATAGACCTCAGAGGAAAATTTACTTACTGGATTACTGGTTTGTTGTAAAAGGAACATCCAGGTGGAAAGATGCATGAGGCAAGGTACTGGGAAAGGGGTGCAAAACTAACATGACCTCTCTAGGCACACCACTCTCTCAGCACCTCCACATGTTCACCAACCCAGAAGCTGCCTGAACCCCACCTTTTTGGGTTTGTATGGAAGTTTCATTGCACAGATAAGATTGATGAAATCATTGGCCATTGGCAATTGATTCACCTCAAGACACTCACCCCTCCCTGAAGATCAGGAAGTAAGACTGCATCTTCCAACCTTCCAGTCACATGATTGGTTCCCCTGGCAACCAGCCCCTACCCTCAGATGCTTTCCAAAAGTCTCCTCATGAACATAACAAAAATATATCTTTATCACTCTCATCACTTAGGAAATCCCAAGAATTTTAGGAGCTATGTGCCAGGAACAGGGTCCCAAGACCAAGTATATATTTCTTATTATAAATTACAATATCACAATGTCGATGAGGAAGTAAGTCTGCCTAGAACTGAAGGTGACAATATTTTGGGAGATAATAAGTAGAGGAATTTGAAAGCCAGCAGAAAAGAAAAGTTAATGCAGTACTGTAGAACATTTTGACAATGGATTTCGAGCAGGTGAGTACTATGATGTCAACACTAAGGAAGGTAAACTTGGCATCAATAGGTGGGAAGGACTGGGAAGAAGCTATGGCAAGAATTTTAGAATGAGGAGCTAAGAGAATTAACTAGTACAGCATAAAGGAAACCCCAGAGGGGAGGATGGAAGATAGCCATCTTCAGGGATTCAGTGACTGGCTGGATTCAGAGAGTCATCCATTTCAAAAATTTCAGATTTGCATAACTAGGACAGTGATACGTCATCAAAAGAATTTGAAGAGGCAGGGCTGGTTCCTTTAGAAATACTGAGTTTGAGGCAATAGTAAAATATCCTAATACAAATGCCTGGCAAGCAGCTGGAGATGCAGCCCTAACACTTGACGGAAGGAGCAAGAGGAGACATAGAGTCAGAGTCATCACGACAGTGGACACAAGCAGCAAGTAACAGGTGAGCTTTCCATCCATTGTGCCAAATGGTAAGAGAAAAGGCAAGAGAAGACAGATGACTCTTCATTCAAAAGTCCTGAGTGCCTCTTACGAGCCGCACTGTCCTAGGTGCTAGGAATACAGAGCAGAGCCTCCAGCAAACAGACTGATCCTGGGGCAGAGTCCTTCATGCTGCTCCCAACGCCCAGCTGTAGACAGGCTACTGGGCAATTACCAGCAGCCTGTGCCTTTCCACACCCCAGCCACTGACTCAATAACACAGGTGATTTTTCACTCCTAGAACTCACTTCCTCTCTACAGCCCATGTTTCCTGGCCTCCATGGAATTCTATGGGAGACGTGTTCTTGAGTTACTTATGCCTCTCAAAAAGGCATAATTCCCTCCCCAACCCCATCTTCCGTATTTTTCTCAACATATCCAATGTTTTTAAATTCCTTAAAAAAAAGTATTTCCCTTAAAGAAATGTCCTTCAGAGGAGTATACATTCAGAAGTCTGAAATAATTGTACTTACATAGATTCCAGCTCCCAATCTCTCTGTATGGGGGACTCCCACTGAGAAGTTTTGTGTGGGGAGTCAAGTGGCAAAGAGTCACTCTTTGCTGGAGGTGGAGGCAGGAATGTCAGAAAATCATGGAAACTTGGTCTTTGGCCTCCAAGTGGGGAAAGAAAAAAACAGCACTCAGCCTCCATATGTTAAAAACTACAGAGTTTTACTGATTTATTAACTTTTCTCTTTGTCTCATGCTATGAAAAAGGCTACTATAAATTAGAAGGATGTTAAAGGAGAGAATCTTTTTCAGCTGGTGGTGTTTCTACTTAAGAAAAGTTTGCTTTTTTCCTCCTCAAGTTTGGATCCCAGGTGACCAAGAGACCACCATTCTGCACAGTCAGTGCTCAAGTCTTTCACACTATTTTCACTTGCTACAGAAACTCAGGACCTGCTGGGTCACTGCTGTGATGGAGGCGCCCCTGAGAACTTCCTGGCAATGGCCTCAGCTCTTGTATATAAAGAGATCAATTGCTTAGGAGTATTTTGAGTATCTTCTTTCAAAAAGTCAATAAGAAATGGTTTAAAATTAGAAAAGCAAGTCCTTCAGTCTTTCTCTTCTCACAAAAGAGTCCCTGGGATTTTTCAAAAGGCTGTTATTTGTATATTCTCAGTGGAGTCCCTAGTGATTTGCAATTTACTCCAGTTAAGGTAATACATTTTTCCATGACCAATGATGACTCTAAGTTTGTTTAACGATAGAATAAGAGGGCTTAATAATCGTCATTATGAATACATATTTGGCTGCTATGACTTTTTCCACTGAACATAATTTTTCAAGGATGTTCTTGGCCCAGGGAAGAATGCATTTAAGACACTAACAATAGAATTTGTTCTCTATTCAAATTGTTGACCATTCAAAGAAGATATTCTTCCATCAAAGCAATGTTTTTTTACTAGAGGATGAGAAATATCATGATTTGGAGGAACTGAATCTTGGATCCTACAACAGTGTTACAAAGTGTACATCAATGAGAAATTAAAAGTGAATGGGTGGGGAACAAGAAAGGGATGCCCACTCTCCCCACTGTTACTCAACATAGTACAGGAGGTCCTAGCCACAGCAATTAGACAAAACAAAGAAATACAAGGAATCCAGATTGGTAAAGAGGAAGTTAAACTGTCACTATTTGCTGATGACATGATATTGTACATAAAAAACCCTAAAGACTGCACTCCAAAACTACTAGAACTAATATCGGAATTCAGCAAAGTTGGAGGATACAAAGTTAATACACAGAAATCTGTGGCTTTTCTATACACTAACAATTAACTAATATTGACTAATAGAAAGAGAAATCAGGAAAACAATTCCATTCACAATTGCATCAAAAAGAATAAAATACCTAGGAATAAACCTAACGAAGGAAGTGAAAGACCTATACCCTGAAAACTACAAGACACTCTTAAGAGAAATTAAAGAGGACACTAATAAATGGAAACTCATCCCATGCTCGTGGCTAGGAAGAATTAATATCATCAAAATGGCCATCCTGCCCAAAGCAATATACAGATTCAATGCAATCCCTATCAAATTACCAACAGCATTCTTCAACGAACTGGAACAAATAGTTCAAAAATTCATATGGAAACATCAAAAACCCCGAATAGTCAAAGCAATCCTGAGAAGGAAGAATTAAGTGGGGGGTATCTCACTCCCCAACTTCAAGCTCTACTACAAAGCCACAGTAATCAAGACAGTTTGGTACTGGCACAAGAACAAACACACAGACAAGTGCAACAGAATAGAGACTCCAGACATTAGCCCAAACATATATGGTCAATTAATATACGATAAAGGAGGGATGGACATACAATGGGGAAATGACAGCCTCTTCAACAGGTGGTACTGGCAAAACTGGACAGCTACATGTAAGAGAATGAAACTGGATCACTGTCTAACTCTATACACAAAAGTAAATTTGAAATGGATCAAAGACCTGAATGTAAGTCATAAAACCATAAGACTCTTAGAAAAAAACATAGGCAAAAATCTCTTGGACATTAACATGAGCAACTTCTTCATGAACATATCTCCCAGGGCAAGGGAAACAAAAGCAAAAATGAACAAGTGGGACTATATCATGATGAAAAGTTTCTGTACAGCAAAGGACACCATCAATAGAACAAAAAGGCATCCTACAGTATGGGAGAATATATTCATAAATGACAGATCCGATAAAGGGTTGACATCCAAAATATATAAAGAGCTCATGCACCTCAACAAACAAAAAGCAAATAATCCAATTAAAAAATGGGCAGAGGAGCTGAACAGACAGTTCTCTAAAGAAGAAATTCAGATGGCCAAGAGACACATGAAAAGATGCTCCACATCGCTAGTTATCAGAGAAATGCAAATTAAATTAAAACAATGAGATCTCACCTCACACCAGTAAGGATCACCACCATCCAAAAGACAAACCACAACAAATGTTGGCGAGGTTGTGGAGAAAGAGGAACCCTCCTACACTGCTGGTGGGAATGTAAATTAGTTCAACCATTACGGAAAGCAATATGGAGGTTCCTCAAAAAGCTCAAAATAGAAATACCATTTGACCCAGGAATTCCACTTCTAGGAATTTACCCTAAGAATGCAGCAACCCAGTTTGAAAAAGACAGATGCACCCCAATGTTTATCGCAGCACTACTTACAATAGCCAAGAAGTGGAAGCAACCTAAGTGCCCATCAGTAGATGAACGGAAAAAGAAGATGTGGTACATATACACAATGGAATATTATTCAGCCATAAGAAGAAAACAAATCTTACCATTTGCAACAACATGGATGGAGCTAGAGGGTACTATGCTAAGTGAAATAAGCCAGGCGGAGAAAGACAAGTACCAAGTGATTTCACTCATATGTGGAGTATAAGAGCAAAGAAAAACTGAAGGAACAAAACAGCAGCAGAATCACAGAACCCACAAATGGACTAACAGTCACCAAAGGGAAAGGGACTAGGGAGGATGGGTGGGAAGGGAGGAATAAGGGCTGGAAAAACAAAGGGGGCATTATGATTAGCATGTATAATGTGGGGAGGGGCCTGGGGAGGGCTGTGCAACACAGAGAAGAGAAGTAGTGATTCTAGGGCATCTTACTATGCTGATGGACAGTGACTGTAATGGGGTTTGTGGGAGGGACTTGGTGAAGGGGGGAGCCTAGTAAACATAATGTTCTTCATGTAATTGTAGATTAATGATAACAACAACAACAAAAAGTGAATGGGTGGAAACTTTAACATTAACATGACATCCAAGCATGTGATTGGCAATTTGTCTCTTTGAATAAGGTAGAAGCCAGCTTGGATGTCCTCTTTCAATGAGTCACATGTGGTGTAAGGCTTATAGTAATAGTGGCCTATGATGTACTGGAAATTTTTAAAATAATAACAGTAAAAGAAAGAAAGAAAAAGAACCAGTTCTTTACCACAGATAGTTTGAAAAGCACTGGACTACAAAGATGGTTAGATCGCCACACTCTGATACAGATGGGCACTTCAGAATTTCAAGATACCTGAGTTAAAATTTCAGAGAAATTTCAAAAACAAAAAACAATTCAATGAAATATTTATTTCCAGGAAAACTGAGAAGATGAAAATTTTTAAACTAAATTGAAGACAGAATCCAAACTACTCCAATGTTTTCTTTATTGGTGTACATTTTTAGGGAGTAAAGATACAGTTTGAATTACATTGTATGTAAAATAAGTGCAGGCAAAACAATATATTTCCAAAGCAAGTCATGGCAGCATTGTTCATAATAGCACAAGACTGGAAACAACTTAAATGTCATCAATGAGAGGCTGGTTAATTCCAGTATGACACCATCATGCAATGAAATGTTTTGCAATTGTTAGAAAATTGAGACATCTATGTATATCCAGATATGGCAAGATTTCCAAGATGTATCATTAAGTTAAAGAAAAAAAGGTAGGGTGCAAAACAGTATATATGGTTTGATTCCATTTGTATAAAGGTAAGAACATACACACACACACATTTAAATGCATGGATCAAATTGAGAAGGAGAAAGTAGTTGCCTCCAGGGAAGTGAACTGAGTACCTGCTGGATAAGAAGAGGGAAGATGTCTTACTTTTTGCCTTTGACTTTTTGTATCTTTTGAATTTTGCACTTAATGGCAAGTAGTACCTATTCCCAAGAACACATTAAAATAATAATTAAAAACATCAAAAACAAAAATGAGAAATAAATTATTCATGTTCAACCATACCCATAAACTGAAATGACATTTGCCCTTAAATCTCCCTCCAGGGTCTGGCACAGGGCCCTCCATTCAATATTTGCTCAATTGTTGAACTAAAAGTAATAGCTCATACAGAATTTAACAACATAGCAACAACAAAAAAAAGGATCATTCAATATTTATCATTTAAACTTGATGTCTTTTCAAAGAACTAAATCAGTTTAGCTAAAATGAACAAACTACATTATGGCAAGAGATTAAACCTCCAAAGCTACTAAAAGATTCCAGAATCAACTTCAGAATCAAAATCTTCCTGCAAGGGGATAATTTACTGATAGATTTAATCAGTAAATTTTTTTTAATTGTGCATTTATAACTACATTGTAATTTGACTACAGAATATCAGGATTAATTTTCATCCACTGGCTGTTCTTCAGTCTTCCACTAACTTGACATAAATCCACAGATTCAACAAGGATATGCCATGTATGTTCAGCTTGAATCTGAGAAAATAAAATTGTTTTGGGTGAAAATGAGGACAGCAGTAAGAAATTAAGCAAGTAGTAGGAAGTCAGAAATTAGAAGCCCCCTGAGCTAATTGGAGGACTATGCAATTCAGAATCTTAAAACATAAAAGAATAATATTGGAGCTGTTATATCATAAGTAACAAAATAAATATTAGCCTGAATTTACTTCTGTATCTTTTTACTCCAGGTGTATAGCTTGGCATGTCTACTTACACAGTACCCAGTCATGATCTTAGCTGCATTTGTGTTTGCTCTTTGGACCTAATTCTCTTCAATTTCCTCACATCCCTCAAATTCATATCCTTATTAGATATTCTCAAGATTCTCCTAAGAGGCTCAATTTTTCTCCCAGCAAAATTGATTATTTATCCAGTCACTCCATTTAGGGAATATTAAAGGTGTTCAGCAAAAGCCTTCATGCAATTTCCCACCCCAACTACCAAATCCACATGTGTTGCTACAGGTCATTCAGTTCCCTTAATGAGGAAATAACATTAGGTCACTCTGAAAAGAATGAAATGAGGGGTTATTTTTAATTTAAAAATTGTTCTCCTTCACATAAAGACAAGGTTTAAAACAGATTTAATAACCCTAAGCATGTGATGTCCACTCCAGCACAAATACTTCAGAAGAAGCTCAATAATTTAATGGAGAAAACTCACTCTTTATTCAATGGAACTCACTATGATCTCTCATTCTTATCCAAAAAGCCCTTCCAATGTAGTAGAATCTTGCTCCAGGATCTCATGGACTGCATCATTTGCCAGAGAAATGTATACTAATCTGTCCATGACTCCCAATGCCCAGGGACTGGGGAAGTGCCAGAGATAGGGAGGAGCTCATTCCAATATTTTTTAAAAATCCCTGAGGTTTATATGCATCCAATCCATGCATAATGTCAATATCCAATACACTCAAGAGAAAAAACAGCCCTAGGGGAAGGGTTTTTCCCACTCCACTTCTCACATGTCCCTCCCATAGCTCAGCTTCTGTATGCTCTTAATGAATGATCATTTAAATTTGGTTTCACTTACATAAAAACATCTGATATATCTATCAGTCAGCAATTTCTGTGTAACAAACTACCCCCAAAATTTAACAGGATCTGAGAAAGGAAAAAAGAAGTTCCCAAATGCTTCTTTAAGCCTCTATCTGCATCATTTGTTTGTTCCATTAGCTAAAGTCATGTCACCAAGCCCAGAGTCAGAGTAAAGGCCACTACAGTTTCAATAGAGGGAGATATAAAAAACAGGGTCCGGCAATGCAATCAGTCTATCACACTGAGAGATGAGCAACACATACTTAGAAAATATACTTAGAAAGCCCCCAAAATGACCCCAGTCTTATATCTTTTACTCCAATCACTCACTCCTACAGTGTGAGTGAATTGCTGAGATGGCCATCAAGTGAGAACCAGGGCCAACCTTGGCTTGTTGATGAGCAGCAGATTGGCTGGGGTATAGGAGGGGTGATATCCTGCCCCACCAAGGCTGGTAACTGGAGTCCAGAGACAAGACCCTTCTTCCAGCAGTTGAAAAGAGATGTCCACTATGCAATCTAAGAATTAGTGAGCTAAATGGGGAGGAAAGATACACCCTAAGGAGGACAGCCAGAGTGGTGATGCTGGGAAGAGGGCAAGGAGGACTGCTTTGAGTTCTATATAACATGTGAGGCTCAAATTCCTTTTGGTCCAGGGCTAGGAAACCAGTCAAGTTTCCCAAACTGAAGGGGAGTTGCCATGAATTGATTAAAAGCTTTACCTCTAGAAGCTGTACCAAGAAGGGGACAAAGCAATTATGCTTAATGAGCAAGTAACAGAGTCCTAAGGGTGGAAGAGCTTTTCACTGGTGATGATACAGAAAGGGAAGAGGAGCTGCTGCAGCAAACAAAGAACACATCAAGGCACAATAACAGGCACATCCTAGCCAGGAGGAGTAACAACAGCATGGTGGAGGGGAGGGTGGGAAAGGTGGCCAAGAGGACAGTGTGTGGGCACCAAGGAGATGCCTCTGCAGGTCCCCTAATGATACAGGAGGCATTGGGGGTTGGAGTTTCAGTAATTTAGCTGGTGGAGAATGAGTTAGGCCACTGCTTCTCAAATAATCTGTATGAAAGAATATATTTCTTAAATTTCCAAATTGTTCTGAACTCAGAATTTTACAAATACTATAAAAATGATTCCCACAAAAATAAAACTTCTTTAAAAAAAGGCACAAATACAAGCAAAATACAAGACCAACTATGTTATCAACAAGATTCAGATGTTAAATTGCTCTATCAAATTTTCAGTCTAAAAGATCACAATTTCAATAATCCCATGTCCTCAGGATCTGGTGCCAAACTCAATGACTGACACAAATCTGTGGGCCACACTAGTGCTGGGCTGGCTTTTGTGTGATGATAAAAAAACATTAGCTACCAGGTTTGGAGCATCTACTGTGCTCCAAGCTCTGAATTCCCATGTATGACCTTTATTCCTTCAAAGTTATTGTTCCCATTTTAAAGAAAGAGAATCAAAGCCAGTGAAGCTAGGGACTGGGGAGATAAGATAACCAATGTCATAGCTACCCTACATAGCCAATGTCAGTGATGAGGTAGGCTTTGCTTTAGCTGATGGCCTACTTGGTAGGACTTAAATAAAAAAGGGTATGGCTATAGGCACATACAGGACTCTCCACTCTCTAAGACCCAAATAAGGGTAGGAGGTGCCAGGAGACTTCCAAAGCACCAGTGTATAAATTGCCTTTGACATTAGCTTATCTTTGCAGCTTCCACTTTTCTCCTCATAAATGCAGCGACTGGGAGTTTTGCCAGACTCTTCACAGTGATCATCTCAGCTCAGAAGCCCATTCAGCTGTTAGTCTTCACTGCAGTTTTTCCTACAAATGCAGAAAAAATGCTTCTGGTGCCCTCAGGTTTCAGGTCTTCTGGCTGTAACTGACTGGCCTTGTGACCTTTGTGCCAGGTGGGATTAGACAAAAAAGACATCATATGAAGGCTTCACCACAGCTACGACACACCATGTTTTCAGTCTAGTGGAGATATTTTTGCTGTATTTGTATTGTTTCCATCTGTCTGCTCAGCTGTGTAAGAGTGAATCGGGCTGATCACTGTGCCTCACCCTGTCTATAGACTTAAGTTCTACGATGCTGGGGAAACTTACAGTCTAGCACTTGGACTTCCCCAACCAGAACCAAGGGCAGCAGATCCCTCCCCCTCAGACTGCCCCCTGGGACCATCGGGGCACCAGGAGCTCTTCATACTGAGCCACAGAGGACAGTTTTCAGGGTTAGAGCCCAACAGGAGATGAAGAGAGGAGAGGCTGGAACCACTGCTGGCGACTGGATGTGTTGAGATGGACAAGACAGAAGATGGTGTCATATCCTCTGTGAGGCTTTTCATGACCACCCTCGTGGCAAGAGGACCCTCCTGTGTTACTGTCACAGCCTCAGAGGACCACCATGTAGTTCCTCTCACAATGTACGGCAACTACATGTTTACATATTCAACTCCCACACAAGCCTTTTATGTCCAGGGGCTCCCGACTCATATGCATCCAATACTATGCCTTCCTATGAGCATTAAATAAGTGGGCTGAAGGAACCCGTGCCAGATGAGTCTGATGAACATTAGCCAGGGAGCTCCTCTGGGCAAAGTGAGAGACTGTGCCATAGAAATCTAAATTCCATTTTAAACCTAAAAGTAGAAATGAAGAGCTTAGAAAGCCTCTAAACTCTGTGTCAAAGCAACTCTTGTCCTAGGAGTTCTTTCATGAGTTCAACAAAATAACTGAAAATTATGAATTAAAAAAAAAGAGTCCCTGTCAATGTCCTTGTATTTCAAGCTTAGAAATGAAAAAATGTGCCCTCGAAATCCCCAAGAGCACTGAGCCAGATGATCTAAATGTAATCAATCTGTTTTCAAGAGCCATGTCACCACTTCCCCTTCTGTTTAAACCATTTTTTTCAATTCCAGGCCCACAAGGAAGATTGAATTTGATATAACTTCAAAATCTCACTATTCTTTGCAAGATTTAAAATTTAGGGAAGGAAAGTATTTTTGAGATAAAGATAACCACATGGGCAATGAAAAACAAATGCTTCGAAAAATCAAAAGGGGTTTCAGCCTGGGGCTGGCCGCTTGCTCCGAGCCCATGGCTTGCTGCCCAATAACTTCGCCATGAATGAAACTAAACCTGGAGCTTCTGTGATGAAGAAACAAGGAAGAAATCTGAAGAGCCCAGCACGAATGGGAGCTGTGCCCAATGTTGTTTCAAGAAGGGATAGGCCAATAGGAGGCACTGGTCAGCTTTGTATTTGCCATGAAGGAAGAGGGTGAGTTGAGGGCATGGACAGCTCTTGAGGGGCCAGAGCGACCAACTTTGGGGGTATCTTCCCAGCACTTGCCTACCTCCGCCCTGCTGAGAATTAACCCTCCCCTGAGCGGACCCCATGGCTACATTAGGGCTGTGTGACTGTGCTACCCAGCCACAGACAGTGGGCTCAGGGCTGGACCCCTGTCCCCAGCTGATCAACCAAGCCTCTTCCCCAGAAATCTGAAACTGAATCCAGTCTATATAGCTAGGATCCTCTCAGTAAATCCCTTTTTCTGCTTAAGTGGATTTCAAGTGGGTTTCCGTTACTTTCCACCAAAGGAAAGCCTAAGTCAGCAGGTCATCAATGAATCCGTGGGGGTGTTCAGGGGGCAAGAATCAAAGGCGCTCTCAGTGGGGGGGAGGGGGGTGTTCAGATTGTTCTGCTGGAGGAGGAAATGTTCCTAATAGCTGGAATTTGGAGCAGAGACTTATTTCTCCACTGTGCCAAAGGGCTGAATTAACAGCACTACAAAAACAACTTCCTGCAACAAGAGTCTTATGAGTAATAACAGTGATTCATCTAGAAAATTATGTATATGTTGAAATGCAAATTTTACCCAAATATACCTAAAGTACCCAAAATAGGTATCAGACTTTTTTTTCTTAAGCTACAATGGGAGTCATGTGAGCAAGCAGTAACTGGACTTACCAAAATGTATTGTTGGGATTTTTTTTTCACTATTATTATTTCTGGACAGACTCTTCAATTGTGATGGAGGAATATTCACCCCTAACTATAATTCTCACTTTTCTCATATCAAATGAGAACAGGCCAGTATAACCTGAGCATCACTCCAGCAAATATTAATATTTCATTATAGTTTTGCTTTAGTTTTACATACCTGGGAAAGAGATAGGCTTGATGGTATCTATATATCTGGTTGATAATGTAACCTGAAATTTATCTCTTAGCACTTAAAAATGCTAAGTGCCTTCTTAGATCTCAATCTTCTTTTTATTTTTGCTGTTGCGTTCTTTTCTGGATGTCAGTGCTTCAGCTAGGAGAGATTTGCTTAGGTGCTTCCTCGCATCCTATGCTCACATGCTTTCCTCTAAGCGGTGGCCACCCTGACCTCTTTCAAAGTCAAGAGGAGCTCAGTCTTTCTAAGAGTACTCAGCTAAAAGTATGGATCTCTTGGATCAGCAAAAAAATCATCCCCCTCCAAATTCTATATGGCTCTACCCCATTAAGCCATTACTAGGCCAACTAGAGGTTGTATTCTTAACATCCTTAAGTAGAATGTACATTGAAAAGTAAGGAGAAGGAAAAGATATTGATTCTTCCTATTCTAGTTTCTGAAACATTCTTTAGGTAGCAAAGACCCAAGCAGAGACCTGCTTCTATTCTAAATACCACTAAACACACTCTCAGTTCTAAAAATTAATATTACTCTGTAGGTAGTATTACCTTGTGTAGACCAGCCACTTGACCTGTATGCTATTAAGTGCAAATTAGAAACCGTGTATTTACACAAATTGGAAAAGGTGTGCCCACTTCAGGCACTGAACTTGGCAAGAGGCCCAGGAACCAGACCCCTGTACCTTCTCAGCTACTTTACAGAGTGAACAAACAGCACGCCATAGATAGTGACCTACCTTTGTAGACTTACCTGTTTTTTCAGCAATGCATTTGAAAGCAATGGTCTAATAAAAGTGTGTGATTGTTGCCAACCTATAAACTTTAGAAAATAAAAAAGTTATGGACTTTTGAGATCATCAACTTTAAAGTTCTTTTGCAACAGGCACATGGGCATTAGTATAGAAAAGAAATAAGCAAGAAGCTCTATTATTAGCAGTTCTCTTTTGGGGGGCAAGTCGTATATACGGCAAAGTGAATAAAGCTCTACTAACCCTAAGTCTACACCTCAGTGACTTTTTACATGTGTATGCATTCAATAACAAGATACTGAGTTCAAAATACAGAACATATCCAGCACTCCATAAGGTTTTCTTTTGCCCCTTCCCAGGAAATCACCCCTGCTCCAGATCAATCACTTTCCAACTTTGATTTGTTTTGCCTGTTCTTGAACTTGGTATAAATGGACCTGTGCAGCATGTACTCTTTTGTGTCTGGCTTCTGCTCAGTGTGACGTAGGGGGGTCTTCCACATTGTAGTATCAGTAGTTTGATCTTTTCTGTTGCTGTGAAATGCCATCATATGATTTACCACAATTTATTAATTCTCCTCTTGTTGGATATTTTGGCTGTTTCTAATCTGGAGTTGTTACTAATACAAGTTTAATAGTTTCTTTGAGTCCAATGAATATAAATTCATGTTTTTACTCAATGTTATTCCACAAAGAAGTTCACTCCATAAAATAATAGTAAGATAGAGAGACACCAAAAATTAAAATAAGGATAAAACATCAATATTCTTATCTTCCTGGGTGGATAAGCACAATATGCAATCTGTCAGGTCTTTATAGTTGTGGTAATTGAGTTTCAAGTTATATTCTGAGCTTCCTAGAAGCCAAACCAAAAAGGGAAATACTGTGAATTATGTAATTTTTGTAATAGGAAAAAAAGATCAGTTAGGCAGGGGAAGCAAAACTTCTGTTGCCACTAAGTTCCAAAGAAAGCCTTACATGTAGAATTTCATGGCAGGAATTTTTGAAAGATGTAATGAACAATGTCTTCTACAAGAAATACATGAACAGATTTTGACAGTACTATTGTTTGTAATGCCCATAAGATGTCACTCCAACCCAGCAGGTTATAAAACAATATCACAGTATGGTGGCATTAGTGCATGGGTGTGCATTTTTAAGGAGGGGAAGGATATTCAAATGTCATATATCCTAAGTCAGGGATCAGTAAACTACATTCCACTGACCAAATGCGGCCCACCCCGTTTTTGTAAATAGTGTAGTTGAATAGTTGAGACAAAGATCATCTGGCCCACAAAGCCTGTATATGCTATCTGATTCTTTACAGAAAGGAATGCCAACTCCTGCCTTAAATTAGTAGTGGAATAGAATTCTGGGAATTATTTTATTGATTGCTGTTCCTGCCTTTATGTGTTTCCACTCCTGCAGTATCAGTAGGACATGTGTCTTGCTTCTAGCCAATAGAAATGACAAAATTGAAGGGAGTTTGCAGATGTAATTAAGGCACCAAATACATTAATTTTATTCAGTCAAAAAGAGATTATTGTGGGTGAGCCTGACTTAATCAGAAGAAAGTCCTAAAATTAGAGACTGGGCCCTCAAACCACCAAAGACTTCTCTTCCTTGCTGGCTCAAAAAAGGAAGCTGCATCTTGTGAGAGGGACTGTGGAGAGGACCTTCTGGCTGGGAGCTAGGTGGACTCCAGGAGCCAAGGGACCTCAGTCCAGCATCCATGAGAAACTGAATTCCTCCAACAACTGGCTGAGCTTAGAAGTGGACTCTGAACATCAGGTGAGGCCATAGTCCCAGTCAACATCTGGATTGCAGCCTGGTGAGACCCTGGAAGAGGAAATACATCTCAGCCATGTCTGAATTCCTGACCCATGAAAACTATTAAATAATAAATGCATTATGTTTTAACCCACTAAGACTGTCCTAAATTGTTACATAGCAATAGAAAGCTAACACAGTTACACAGTCACCCCATTTTTTTTCTACAAATACACACAGGGTTCAAACATGAGAGACAGCCACAATTTTTATACAGTACTCCTCTTTTAGAAGGACACACTAAGTTATCTAAGGAGAAAATAATGTGATATATGGGATTTGCTTCAAAAAATGGGGAGGGGAAAATGGAAGGTAAAGATAAGATGAGATTGGTCATGTGTTGATAATTCTTAAACTAATTAATAGATTCATGTGGATTTATTACACAACTCCTTGCACTTCCGCATATGTTTGAAATTTTCCATAATAAAAGGTTTTTAAAAATTAGACTCATACATACAAAATTAACTGAAAGGATGTTTATAGTTTCTATACAGGAAAACTAAATAATTTAAATGTCAACACAGGGAACTGGTTAAATTAATCACTGTAGATGTACAGTATGTTTATATGTATCTTCAAAATTAATGATCCTGTTAACATTTTTTTATGGTCTGATAATTTGATGTAAAGTAAAATACTTGTAAGTAACAAAATAAAAAACCACAAAGCTTATGCATATTTTAAAAATTCATCTGAGTAGATTCTGTTCTGTCAGACAGTGACTGAATCCAGTCTAAGTGCCCTGGTGACTTCCTTGATGGAAGGAGCATAACGAGTGGGCCTTGAGTACAGGAGAGCCTGTGAGCCACCCAGTGACCCCATAACCCATCACTGACCCCTCAGTCTTCTGCTGTTTAACTGGCAACCCCTAGTGGCACATTCTTTTGAGAATCTCCAGCCCTCTGAATTTACAGAGGTAGGATACAGCAGAGGGTGGAGTGAGGCAGGACACTTCCAAACTTTAGTGCATCTTGAATAAACACAATCATGGTTCTCAAGAAAGATTTCAACTCTGACCATCTTTAGGGATCTCCAGTTTTTACTTCAGCCTTTATGGCCTCAGTTCATGTGATGGAGAGATTTCTCCATTTTCCTAAAAGCCTTAACTTCCTTAGTACTGCCAGCTCCTATACCCCCTTACCAGTAAAATTAGGGGACAAGCTATACCCACAACCAAACAATCCATGGGCCCATTTTTTACAATCACTATTCCAGATCACTTTAGGAAGGAATGTTCAAAAGGCAGTGAGGATATGGTAGATGTTCTGCTAAAATATGTGCAATCACAGAATGCTGGAGATAAACATGCCCTTATAAATCATTTTTAAATGTCTTTAATTTTACCAACTAAAAAAGCAAATAGATGAGACCCAAGACATTATGACCAGCTTCGCAAGGACGAGGAGAGCATCTAAGAGTAGAATCCTGATATGCCAACTCTCAGGCCCCTGCTTTCTGCCTAATGCCAGGCTGCTCTCTCCAAACCAGTTCTTTTCAATCTTAATGAATAGCCAAAGTTCAGGCTAATATACAGAGCTGAGCAGTAGCACAAAACCTTAAATATGGGTGGCCAATGAATGAAGGAAGGAGGGGGGTGGGGGTTCAGGGAGAGAGGAAGAAAGAGAAAGAGAGAAAATCCAAATGGCCAATAGACAAGTTAAAAGGTGTTTGTTCATGTTCATTAGGCATCAGGAAACCCCAAATCAAATTCACAGTAAGATACCTTTCCCCATCCATCAGGGTAACTAAAATTTAAAAAACTGATTATACCTAGGGTGACACATATATAGTACAACTGGAACTCTCATACATCACTTTTAGGGGTAAGTATGGTACATTGCATGCCGCAACCACTTCCAAAATCTATCTAACAATCTCTGCTAAAATTGAGTCTCTGCCTACCTACTAAGTAAGTACTTGCACATCAAGGTATTTCCAACTTTACTGCATATTCCCAACAGAAAGGTATACACCTTTGGTGAAAGGCTCACCAAAAGAAATATACTAATATGTTCATTAAAGCACAAAATTTTAAACATAATAGACAAAACTAGAAACCACCAAAATATCCATCAACAGCAGAAAGATAAATAATGCTGATCCATTCATATAATGGAATACAATACAGAAATATGAATCAAACACCACCAGAGGCACCAACATGTGTGAATTGTACAAGACATGTGAAGTGAAAGCGAGTCACAAAATAAACTGTTTCAGTTTATATAAGGTTCAAAAGCAAGCAAAATTAACTAATGGCGTGAGAAGTCAGGATCATGATTATTTGGGAGGAGATGAAATGGGAATATTTGGGGGGGTCATGAGGTGGTCTTCGGGGGTATGCTTTCTTTTTTTATTATTATTATTTTTTATGGTATTAATATACAATCACATGAGCAACACTGGATACTAGATTCCCCCCATTATCAAGTCCCCACCACATACCCTGTTACAGTCACTGTCCATCAGTGTAGTAAGAGGCTATAGAGTCACTACTTGTCTTCTCTGTGCTATACTGCCTTCCCCATGCCCACCCCCAACATTATGTGTGCTAAACCTAATGCCCTTAAACCCCTTATCCCTCCCTTCCCACCCACCTTCCCCAGTCCCTTTCCCTTTAGTAAATGTTAAGCCATTCTTGGGTTCTGTGAGTCTGCTGCTGTTTTGTTCCTTCAGTTTCTGCTTTGTTGTTACACTCCACAGATGAGTGAAAATCATTTGGTACTTGTCTTTCTCTGCCTGGCTTATTTCACTGAGCATAATACCATCTAGCACCATCCATATTGTTGCAAATTGTAGGATTTGTTTTCTTCTTATGGATGAATAATATTCCATTGTATATATGTACCACATCTTTATCTATTCATCTACTAATGGACACTTAGGTTGCTTCCATTTCTTGGCTACTGTAAATAGTGCTGCAATAAACACAGGGGTGCATATGTCTTTTTGAAACTGGGTTCCCGCATCCTTAGGGGTAAATTCCTAGGAGTGAAATTCCTGGGTCAAATGGTATTTCTATTTTGAGTCTTTTGAGGAACCTCCATACTGCTTTCCACAATGGTTACACTAATTTACATTCCCACCAGCAGAGTAAGAGCCTTCTCCACATCCTCACCAGCATCTGTTTTGTTTGTCTTTTGGATGTTGGCCATCCTAACTGGTGTGAGGTGATATCTCATTGTGGTTTTAATTTGCATTTCTATGATTATTAGAGATGTGAAGCATCTTTTCATTTACCTGTTGGCCATGTGAATTTCTTCTTTGGAGAAGTGTCTGTTCAGCTCCTCTGCCCATTTTTTAATCGGATTATTTGTTTTTTGTTTGTTGAGGTGCATAAGCTCTTTATATTTTGGATGTCAACCCCTTGTTGGATATGTCATTTATGAATATATTCTCCCAATACTATAGGATACCTTTTCATTCTACTGATGGTGTCCTTTGCTGTACAGAAGCTTTTTAGCTTGATGTAGTCCCACTTGTTCATTTCTGCTTTTGTTTCCCTTGCCCGAGGAGATATGCTCATAAAAAAGTTGTTCCTGTTTATATTCAAGAGAGTTGTGCCTATGTTTTCTTCTAAGAGTTTAATGGTTTCATCACTTATATTCAGGTCTTTGATCCATCTCGAGTTTACTTTTGTTTATGGAGTTAATCTAGTTTCATTCTCTTACATGTAGCTATCCAGTTTTGCCAACATCAGCTGTTGAATAGACTGTCATTTCCCCATTGTATATCCATGGCTCCTTTATCGTATATTAATTGACCATATATGCTTGGGTTAATATCTGGACTCTCTATTCTGTTCCACTGGTCTATGGGTCTGTTCTTGTGCCAGTACCAAATTGTCTTGATTACTGTGGCTTTCTAGTAGAGCTTGAAGTTGGAAAGCATAATGCCCCCTGCTTTATTCTTCCTTCTCAGGATTGCTTTGGCTATTCAGAGTCTTTTGTGGCTGCATATAAATTTTAGAACTATTTGGTCCAGTTCATTGAAGAATGCTGTTGGTATTTTGATAGGGATTGCATTGAATCTATAGATTGCTTTAGGCAGGATTGCCACTTTGACAATATTGATTCTTTCTACCCAAGAGCATGGGATGAATTTCCATATATTAGTGTCCTCTTTAATTTCTCTTAAGAGTGTCTTGTAGTTTTCAGGGTACAGGTCTTTCACTTCCTTGGTAGGTTTATTCCTAGGTATTTTATTCTTTTTGATGCAATTGTGAATGGAATTATTTTCCTGATTTCTCTTTCTGCTAGTTCATCATTAGTGTATAGGAATACAACAGATTTCTGTGTATTAATTTTGTATCCTGCAACTTTGCTGAATTCAGATAATAGTTCTAATAGTTTTAGAGTGGATTCTTTAGGGTTTTTAGGTACAATATCATGTCATCTGCAAACAGTGACAGTTTGACTTCTTCCTTACCAATCTGGATGCCTTTTATTTCTTTGTGTTGTCTGATTGCCATAGCTAGGACCTCCAGTATCATGTTGAATAAAAGCTGGGAGAGTGGGCATCCTTGTCTTGTTCCTGATCTTAGAGGAAAAGCTTTCAGCTTTTCACTGTTAAGTATGATGTTTGATGTGGGTTCCTCATATATGGCCTTTATTATGTTGTGGTACTTGCCCTCTGTACCCATTTTGTTGAGAGCTTTTATCATGAATGGGTGTTGAATTTTGTCAAATGCTTTTTCAGCATCTATGGAGATGATCATGTGATTTTTGTCCTTTTTATCCATATAGTGGATGATGTTGATGGATTTTTGAATGTTGTACCATCCTTGCATCCCTGGGAAGAATCCCACTTGATCATGATGTATGATCCTCTTGATGTATTTTCGAATTCGGTTTGTTAATATTTTGTTGAATATTTTTGCATCTATGTTCATCAGGGATATTGGTCTGTAGTTTTCTTTTTTTGTGGTAACTTTGCCTGGTTTTCATATTAGAGTGATGCTTGCTTCATAGAATGAGTTTGGAAGTATTCCCTCCTCTTCTCTTTTTTGGAAAACTTTAAGGAGAATGGTGTTATGTCTTCTCTAAATGTCTGATAAGATTTAGCAGTGAATCCTTCTGATCTGGGGGTTTTGTTCTTTGGTAGTTTTTTGATTACCAATTCAATTTCATTGTTGGTAATTGGTCCGTTTAGATTTTCTGTTTCTTCCTTGGTCAGTCTTGGAAGGTTATATTTTTCTAGAAAGTTGTCCATTTCTTCTAGGTTATCCAGTTAGTATATACTTTTTCATAGTATTCTCTAATAATTCTTAGTATTTCTGTGATGTCTGTAGTGTGTTTATATACTTTTTTAAAAATATATTTTTTTGTTTTGGTAGAATTCTAAGAATCTCTTCTTGATCAACGTAGCCCTCTAGAACTTTGTATCACCAATGCAGGACTTTAACTCACTGTAATCTCAAGCATCAGCTCCATTTTACAGCTATTAAAATAGATGGTTCCTTGATGGTAATACCAAATAAATATCATGGACATCATATTAGGTCACTAATGATCTGAAAGAAGAAGAAAAGGAACCAACATCATTAAGCACCAGACATGTTACCAAAGATGTGCTCTGTCCTGTATAGATGTTGTTATCTCCAGTAATTCTCTCAGAAACTCTTCACAATAGGTACTACTATTCATTCCTTTTATGAAGGCAGGAAATCAGGGAACTTAAGTAATTTGCCCAAGGTTGCAACACTTCTAAATAGCAGAACCGAGATTCAAATCCAGAAGGGTACTTACTCCAAAAACCCTGAGCTGTTCCACCCCACATGGCCCTGGTAGAATTTTAATATTAGTGCCTTTGACTTTTACCAATAAAACAGCTTCATAAAACTTCACCCTCATAAATATCTCATGTAAACAAAGTAGCCTGAGGTGATTTCCTAGCAATATTATTGCATTTCACTCTGTGGCCATTTACAACCAAGAAAATGTCCCACAACCTTTACTCCTAATAAGAAAAACACATGGTGGTACAGGTCTCCTGGTTCCCAAATAACCCTGAACTGCCCAGGACATAGTCAGAGTACAGCCAAGCCACCCCTCAGGCACAACCTTCTCCCCACCTCCATCCCCCACTGCCAGGTTCCTCTGAAAAGGCAGAGCTGCCAAGACCAAGTTACTCTTTCTAAGCTTTTCTCCTGGTAGTTGTTTAATTATTCATATACTGTTAATAGCATCTCAATGATTGTTTTATAGGTCTGCTACAACTTAAGTTAATGTTAAAGACATTACAAGTAGCTCCTTTTTAAATTTTTAACCAGAATAAAAGTTTACAAAAAGCACATATGCACCTGAAACAGTAAGGTCTGTGCACAAACAGAAATCAAGGCAGTTTTGTAAGGCAGCTTACAGATTTTATGGGTATTTGATGCCCATTACAACTACAAAAACTCAAGTCTTGGTGACTGTCTACAACCAGGTATGTGACGTTTTCAGACTGAAAGGCCATTTTCAGAAAGTATTACAGAAGAAGATGAACAAAGAAAACATTTTACTTCTCTCCTTCATATTAGACAAAAAAAGCCACAAATGTTTCAGCAGTTGGGGTGGGAAGCCACAACACAGGACGCTAGAAGGATCAACATATGCAACTACTGAGCCAATCTACTTAAACTACCGAAGCTGATGTGCTTAGTTTAGAAGAGGTAAATGGTTGTCTTTTATTGACGGGGAAAGAGTTTTGTAAATTGTATTGAGTGCTAACTTATTAATAATTGAAGCATAAATCTTTTCCAGCATCCCATCAGACATATTCTATCATATACACAATGATGAATTCAATGCCTCTGCCTTTATATGTAGGAACAAGTTGCAGAATCCCTCCCAAATCTAGATGGTTGGGCTCCCAGAGAATCTTCTGGGTAGGAGAATTCCCAGCTATAGAACAGTAACATTATTAAAAAAACACAGTGGATGGAATAAAGTTCTGAGTGAAGCTTTCATAAATAGTTTTATATATACTAATACACAAAGATAAAACCAGCATACTACATGTGGATATAGCAAAGGTTCCTATGGACAGGATTCTCACCAGGCCCTGGTCAGCTAGCTCACTACACACATGTGGGCAGTATATTGCTATTGACTCTGCATAAAGAGCTCCTCCCAGTGCTCTGGGCAACATGGTGGCATGACTGCTGCACAGCTGCTGGGCTGCAAGGCCACAGGAGAGCAGAGGCTGGAGTGACAGCAGCACCGAGGACAGAGACTGAGACGGTTGTGGAGGCAGAGAGGCCCAGAGGCAGAGACCGGCCTGCTACCTGCAGACTCGCTCTGAGTGGATGGGCTTCTAGTGATTGACCTGTTCTGTGGAAATAAAGTGGGCTATAAACCCTTTGACCCCAAGAGCATTCCATTGTCACTCCTCAGTCTCAGTGAATCCACATGGACTTGTCCAGGGCTGAAACCCATTGGCAAGACACAACAGTATGTCAGTTTTTACACATTTTAAATTAGTAGTAATGGCTTCTACACAATATTCCTTATCTTTTGGCTCCATGGATATTTATTTAGATCTCCTTCCCTCAAGTTTCAAAGGGAGGCTGGTGAATTCATTTCATCTTTACAGATAAACTATAGGCTAAGAGGCAGCTTTACCTATCTTTAGTTTTCCAACCAAATGTCTTTCTACCATTCAGATTTTACAACTAAGATCTGTGGCCACCACCCCCACCCACCCACCCAAACCCAGCTCAAGTGACTACCTGACTTGGTCCCAGAGATGTAGAGATGCTTCAGATAAAAACGTCTTAGAAGACCTGAATCGACTCATGCATTCCAGGTGAGGAAGTTGCTCTTCATTCCTCCCCAGTCCCAGAATGATGGATCTGAAGACACACACTACTGTCTCCTCCTGCCTCCTCACCATACAACACCAATCTCTACCTCAGAAATACAGCTTTCTTTTCCCTCAGTTTCCTTTGGCCTCACTGCAAAAACTCCAGCTTTACTTACTGTAATAGTTACTTTTATGTGTCAGCTTGGCTGGGCTATCGTACCTCATTATTCATCCAAACACTAATCAAGGTGTTGCTGTGCAAGTATGCTGCAGACGTGGCTAACACCTACAGTCAGTTGGTCTAAGTGAACGAGATAACCTACGATTACGTGGGTGGGCCTCATCCAGTCAGTTGAAGCTTTTAAGAGCAAAAACTGAGGTCTCCCAGAGAAGAAAAAATTTCTGCCTAAAAACTGCAGCCATCAGCTCCTGCCTGAGTTTCCAGTCTATTGGACTGGACAGCAAACTTCAGATTTTGAATTTACCAGACCCCACCCCACAATGGTGTGAGCCTATTCCTTAAAATAAAGCTGAGAGAGAGAGAATTGGTTCTATTTTTCTGCAAAGCCCCGACTGATATATATATATATATATATATATATTCCTCCCTACCTTCACAATTCCTACTACTGCTAATTATCTGAAAACAAAAGACACCCACCTTGGAAGTGAAATCTCAGCTATTCCACAGTAAAATTTATATACTGATATTTCATGGAAGGGGAACTCTAAATTGTAGAGATTGTTATAATTCTGAAGATAGCTTCAGACACAAATTCTTTGCTTGACCAAACTTTAGTCAGTCTCCTGAAAGTTCCCCTAGACCTATCTGTGCACTTCCATGTGAAATCTAGTTTTAGCAAGGACAATTTGACCAGAATACCTCACCAGCCACCATCCCCCAGGTGATGTCTGATCATCCTGGCCAGCCTTCAGCAAGAACCCTGTTAGGTCAGTTTAGACAGAATTCCCTCTACTCCTAATGTTTCCTCTTAGTCATTTTTCATGCTCTGACCTCTACCCTACTCCTTGGCTCTGGTTCCCACTTGCCCATGCTGTATTTAGAGTTAAGCCCAGTCTCTCTCTGCCACTGTAGATTCCCAACTCAATGGTCCTTTCCATCTTTCACAAGTTTCATTGAATATTTGTGTGGCCAACTCTTTCAATTGGAACAAATTGTCCCATCACTTGATTGGAAACCAACATTGACAAGATTTGTGTTACTCAGTTAGAAAGGGTGGCAATTCAGCCAGAAACCTGTTTTCTCCCTCCAAAGCTGAACACATCTGGGGAATCCAAACCAGCTTCCTCAGCCCAAAGAACAGTGGGAAACCAGGCACAGTTCAAGGCAGCATGGGACAGACCTGACTCTGGAGCTCTCCCCACACTCCTGCATTTGCAGCAGAACTAACTCAGTATTCCTGAGGGCCTTCTGCTAGATGTTAGCCTGGGACCAGGTCAGGCATGGGCGGCTACTTCCCACGAGAATGACCAGGCACCAGTGACCTCTCCAACCACATAACACGTGGCTGGGCAAGCAGACGTCCTATTTTCCTTGCCTTTGAAGGAGGAAAGAATTACAGATTCTATGAAATCTAAACGCCTACTCAGAAAATAACCCATGTATCTCCTACTGCTTGAGAGTCAAGCATTTATTGGTTATTTTTCTAAGAAAGCCCTTTTCTTCACAATGCTTAAGGCTGCTAATTGGAAGAGAAAAGACAACATAAAATTTGGCTTATTTCTAACAGAAGATTGTCTATAAATAATTATTATTACCATGTCCTTCAGATGGGCAGTTATTGCTTTGAAAACTCATCAATATGACCAACGAGACCACTCCAACCCACCACAGTTACAACCAAAAACTGTCATTAGTGTCCTTGAGAAGAAGCCCTGGCTAATCCCAGTTGACAAAGGGATACTTTATAGAACTGGCCAAACTGTCCTGGTGTCACTGATGAATAGTGAAGTGACAGTTTATAAAGTTCCTCAGGTAATTGGTAAGAACAAAATATCACAGAGAAACCAGGCATGGGTGAAGGTCCTATAACCTTTCAGTCCCCTGAGGAAAGGACTTTCCACACAGGTTATCAGCCACCCCTTCCCCAGGCCTCACAAGTACCCAGAACTCTGAGGCCATCCCACTTGAGGCCATAGATTTCTGCAGGCACTTGACAGGTGGTGTTTCTTGGCCAGTGCTGATGCCACCCTGATGGGTAAGAGAGGAGCCTATTGTGGGTACTACAGGGAAAAAAAAGCCCAGGACTGCACCTCGGCTGACCTGCAGCGTGCTAAGTCTCAGGTCTCGTGTTGCATTTACCTCCATCATTTGTCTCTGCCTGGAAGAATTCGGAACAGCTGAAGAATTGAACTGGACTGCATGAGACTAAAGAAACCATGCAGGGATTAAATGCCATCTCATGTTTGCAAAGCCCTGAGTATCTGGCGATGCAATTGGCATGATTTATTTGAATAATTACTGTGAGTGAAACATTATACTTTATTATATAAACATGAACGAGTCAAGGTCCCCAACCTCAGGGGCTTCTATCTGGTGGAGAACCCTGGCAAGTTCAGAACCAAAAGATGGTAGGTGAAATTTGCTTAATTAGGGAAGACAATCCTATAGAAACCCACTGGCAGAAACAATTAATTTCAACGAGGACAGCTGAAATGGGCTACCTAATAAATTAGTGGAGATTAGAGTGCTTCCCCTAGAAGCTCAAAAGGAAGGAATTTAGGAGGCTCTTGGAACTCAAAGAAGAAAAGAAATGGAGAGAAGTGACATAAAAGGGAGAGTGACCCCCAGCAACATTGCAGCAGTCAGAGGCCCCAGGAAGAAGAAAAGACTTTTGGGGGCTTGTAGACTGAGCTGTATTCTTATTTTCCTTCAGCCTTCAATAGAAGCCTGTAATGCACAACAGTCCTCTGTAGAGTACTAGGGGACAAAAAAATAAAGGGAAGGGGTCAATCCTTGGGGTCAGCAAGACAAACACGGCCCTTTTTCCTCCCGGATATGTAAATCTTAGAAACTGTGTTTGGAGGATTGGGCTTGAATATTAAAGAAACAGAGACCAGAGGACTTGGCAACATTTGGGTTTCACACATACAAATGGTAAAGTAATAAATTTTAAAATGACAGTGGGAGTACAAAGGAAGGAAATAACTTTCACATTCTGTAACATTCAACCAGTCAAATAACCCAGTATTCATTTTTTTTCTCTTGCTGTCCTATTAACTCCTGCTACTCCCTCCAACTGAAACACCTTCCTAGGGTTCACCTAAATGCCCCCTCCTTCCGGAAGCCTCCAGGCTGACTTAGGCACTCTCCCTGTGTTTCATGCACTTCCCTCAATCAAGTCCACTATCCAACTGTCTAAGAAATGCCTACTCACTGAACAATCTCCCCATTAAACAGTACATCAGAAGCAAGAATAGGAGCTATGTGTCTTTTCATCTGTGTGACCTCAGTGCCTCAATGCGCAGAACCTGAGCTAGCACACAGCTGGTGCTTAATCAGAGTTTCTGTAAATAAGAGGGGGAAGGCAAAGATTTCCACTGGACTACAAGGGATGGTTACGATGTGATGAAATATAGATGAGGCTCCAAGACATTCTAAGTAAGAGGAGGGCGGGGCTGGGAGGGAGCATTAAAACAGTGGCCTAGTTCAACATGGTGGCCTGAATAAATGTATATATCCCTTCACTCTTCTCAAATGCCACTGAGATGTGAGAAATTTAAGAAAGTATTTTTTTTTAATTATAATATCAGAGGACAGCACTAGCAATGTGGGCAAATTTTTGGGAAATGGAAAGTAGCACGTGAGGAGTTAATGCAGTTGAAAAGGATGAAGACCAAGTGCCTAGAGAGGAAGATGCCAAAGAGCAGCAGAAATAAATGCCTCAGAAATGCATGCCCAGGAGAACCTGGATCCAACGCCCAGCTCCGAGGCCTGAAACCAGGGAGCTGGGGTCAGTCTGAACACGGAGCACTTGGAGCCTGGACCCTTCCTCCATCCAGTTCTGCCAGGTACGACCATCTTCCCCCTGGCGGGACACTAGAGGGTTGTTGGGCAGAGATGCTGAGCCAGATTCCCCAGAGCCTCAGTGGACATGCTACATCCTTTTCTGATACACTACATATTAAATATTCATGTACCATATGCTTCCAGCCCCCTTATACCAGACCCTTCAGCAATATCAACCCCAGATCCTGAGGTTCCCACAGTGGAAAGGTCCAGGTGGGGGCCTGATCACCAGACCGCCCAGTTGGCAAGTCCACTGGGCACACAGGACTCTCAATCACATGCCTGATGACTCATTATTAAATAAAAATTTTTGAAAGCCAATACTCTCACTTTATTTTCCCTTTAATATAATATAATCTATTTATACCCTACAGATGCCTTGTATTAGTTTTAAAATATAAAGACTACATATAGCCAAACAACGAAATATTGAGTGGAAACAGGAGAAGCCAAATCCAAAATGATTTATTGTGGGTTAAACATCCCCAAAAAGATGCACAGAACTTGAACCCCAATTAGAGCAGGAGAGAGTTTGGCTTGTAATAAGGAAATTAGTGTAATTAAAAAGCAGGGCTTACTCTCTAAAGATGCTTAGGAAACCCCTACAGAGGCTATAAGGAAACTTCTGGATAAAGATATCAGACTCAGTCTGGATCAAAGATTTGTCCTCTGGTTTTAAACCAGAATAGAAAATACTAGAATCGTATTGACAGGCTATCCAGGAACAAAGATAGTAATGCATGGCCTTACAGTTGAGAAGAGCTCAATAAATGGAATGGAAAAGATAGAAAAAACAAAATAGAAGAAAATTTCCATGACATAGAGGAAGAACTCACCCTGAAGCAGGAAAGGCACAAAACTAATGTAAATGTTTGATCCTGTGACACGTTCTCAAGAAGTGATTAATTTCAACAATGAAGAATGATTCCTTCAGGCATAGGTGAGGGGAGATACTCCTAAGGGATGCAAAGAAAGTGGTGCTCAGGTTTCTTAAAAACAATATCCAACACCAGAAGGCAAAGGAGCAATGACTACAAGACACTCAGGCAGAGATTCCCCCAAGTGTGACAGACACAGCCAGGCACTCCCTCCAGCAGGAAAACAAGATGAACATTCCCCAACAGGAAAGAAGAAATGTAGCACCTGCACGTTACTGGGAGAAGGAGAAAGTGAGATTCTTTACCACAAAATACAAGCAGTCAATGGATGAATGAGGAAGCTGCATAACACTCGATATGAAAGTGTGACCCAGGAATATTGTGCCTTGACAATTTGTCCTACAAGCATAAAGCTAAAAGACAAATTGGGGAATAAAATTTCTTTAAGTCCTTCTTGAAAAAATTACTAGGCAATATATCTAACTCAGTAAGAGAAGAATCAAAATTTAAAAAAAAAACAGAAAGGGAAAAACCTTGATTAATAAAAGAAAAAAATGGGTAGTAGGCATTAACCCATCTATTTAAATATCTAAGACCAAAGGACCCAAAGGTAATCATGGTTACATAACAGAATGTAAATCATCAGCTTCTACAATTTAAAAACAATCAAATGAGTAATGAGAATTCAGGAGGCAGTAGAAGTGGAAGCATGCTTTTCTTCATCTGTCAGAGAAGGAAGTCAACTGCTCCATCCAAAATTGAAAACTGGCCTTTCAAAAGCAAAAGGACCCACATTTTCATCATCTTTTCTCCCCTGAATTACAGAGGAACTATTTAGGAACTGTTGCCACTGTGGTAAAGAAACATGAGTCTGAAGTTCAGTAGTTCCTACAGTCTCATTTCTGTTCATTTCTTCTGTTAAATTCAAGTAAAATTGAACTTAATATATTTTTAAATACAGCTTTCATTTTTATAAACCTAGCTCTGTCTTTTTTCCTCCATGGATATATTCATTCCCAAAGACACATGCAAGAAGGTAAAAAAAAAAAAAGATTTGGGAAGTGATGTGCCCCTAATATAAATGAGCTCAGGGGTTAGCAAACTACAGCCTGCAGTCAAATCTGGCCGTAAATAAAGTTTTATTGAAACACAGTCACACCTTTTCATTTACATATCACGTAATGGCTGCTTTCCAGCTACAACTGCAAATGTCAGCTGTGGTGACAAAGGACCTTGGGCTTCCAAACACAGATAGTTAATACTATCTAGACATTTTGCACAAAGTTTGGTTACCTCTGCTCATAGATGGTGGGATTTCGGGGGTATGGAGTGTTTGGGGTTTGGTTTTTATTATCTTTTTTGTTATTTGTTGTATTACATAGAATTTTTAATGAGCATTACAATTTTTGATAAAGCAATGAAACCACTTTGGTATCTAAAAAGTACCACCCTCCATTTAAGGAATTTAGGCTGAGTGACCTTCTGGCTGACCCACATCTTTACACACTCCTTTCTAGAACAATGCTCTTCCATCTGAGAGGCTGCTGCTTCTGTGGAGGAGACTAACCACAAAGCTGGCTGGTGGCCATGGAAATCTGGGCCAGTGTGTCAGGAGCCTGTCTCAAGAAGGCAGTTGTGTCACTTGTCCTGGCAAACAATTTGAGAACACTGTCCAAATAATAAGATGGGTAAGGGAGGAGGAATTTTTTTTTTCTTCTATTTAGCAGTTGCCAAAATCACAACCTTCAGTAAATATCACATAACTCATTAAAAAATTCCTCATCTACTGAACTAAAATGGAAGTGGTCCAAGAATCAGAAGAACAGAAAAGCTCATTAGTCCTGCTCATGGGTTGCAAATCTATTTCCCAAATGCATACTAATGTTCCCATATCCAAACAGAGACCTTTTCTCAAAGATTCGAATTATGAAACCTGTTGAAGTCCACACAACCCAGAGAAGGATGGTCAGGGTCTGCAAATTATCATCTGACTGATGTGTAAGAGACCTGGTCAAACCGGCAGCTGTGAGACGTGGCCCCCACATGTCCCCCCCCCGTGAGCCTTCGCCCTTCAGCCTTGGGGCCACACTCTCCCCAGAGCCTCTCCACCAGGAAACCCTCCCTCACCATTTAAACAGCCAAAGCCATCCCAACATGGAATGAATGCCCGTCGCTGTTCTACATATCACTTCACCCAGCATAAATTATTAATTAATTGCAGAGCATTCCAAAGGCACAGAGGCATAATTCTGCAGGATGAGTTATCAGCCATTAGAAACCAGGAGAAAGATTAAGACCCATGAATTAAAGGTTTCATGATTCAAGATGTTTTCTGTCTTAAAATAATTAATAACATTGATTTTATTCCCTCATGGAATAAATGTGCTTATTTCGGGAACAGTAAATCTCCCCAAGTCCCACAGCAACCAGAATGAAAAGGTCTCCAGCAGAAACCACTGCTTCCTTCCTGATTAGAGAGCAATTTTAATTTTAGGGAAAGGAAAAACTATATTAACAACCGTTTTTACGAAAAATGCTAACTGATCAACTAACTGTATCTAAAGACAGAAACTGAAAAAACATTTTCCTTGTACTTCTTCAGGTTTCTTACACAATAGAAAGGTTTAAGAATAAGTTTTTATGGGCAACAATTGAACTCGTCAGGTATGCAACACAACATGAAGCTGTCTAGGGAAAATGCTTATAACTTCTTGTCATACAATTAAAAAGCCAGAAGATATTTCTTCTGAAGATCTTATAATAGTTGCTCAGATTTTACAGTCCTTCCTATTTTATTATCCATCATACAGATATTCAGTGAAATCTAGGCTATTCTCCCAAATACATAAAAATTCCCTGTCATGTATTGCCTCCACTACTCCATCCCAATCCGCCAAAATTTCTTACTGGGAAAAAAAAATGAGAATTAATATTTTTAAAGAAGAAAGAGAGGAATCTCAGATATGTTTCAAAATGTCATCCCTCAACTGAATCACAGAATGCTGAGGTCTAGTTAGGGAGGCACATCAATCTGTACAAGTTCTTTTTTCCATGAACAGACAGGACAGACAGGAGCCAAGATACTAAAAGGAATTCAGAAACAAACAACTTGTGATTCTAGATCAGAAATCAAATCCTGGGAGGGGAGAGAAATGGGTCAAAAGGGTCAAAAGATACCAATTTCCAGTTACAAAATAAGTAAGTCATGGGGATGTAATGTATAACATGGGGGCTGTAGCTAATAATCCTGTATTTGCATATCTGAAAGCTGCTAAGAGAATAAATCTTAAAAGGTCTCATCACAAGAAAAGAAAAATTTTGTAAGTATGGAAGGTGACAGATGTTAACGAGACTTACTGTGGTGATCAGTCCCCAATGTATACAGAGATTGAATCATTTTGCTGTACACCTGAAACTAATATCTTATATGTCAATTATATCTTAATTTTTTTTAAAGAAATCCAGTCCTACTGCTAAAGCCCAGACATTCCATGTTCTATTAATCATTTAAATCAAACCAAAACACTCCCAAGGAAAAAGAGCCAACCGAAAGAAAGTTTGGGGTTTCGGATCATAAGAAGATCTACATATTTTTCCTTTGCATATCTTGCATTTATTATAGGCTGAACATTTCCAACGATATGTTGTAGAGACTGAATTTGGTTCTATTCCTCTAAGAAGTGACACTTCCTTCTGACAAGCAGATAAATTACTGATATGTCAGCTTGATCCTGTTGAGTCTTGGGTTGTGGCTTTGTTAAGGCAGGTCTCTGGCATCTTCGCTCTCAATCCCATGGCATATTCCATTTTCCTAGAACATAGTCCTTCCTCCTGTGGTGAGCATTTTTGGGGTCTCATGTAAGTGACCAGCTCTACTTTGACTGGATCAGAACTCCAACATCTCTCTAATATGCCCCAGCTTCTAAAGTTATCACTCACCTCTCAGTACCCTAGAACTGGTCTCAGCTGACTTTGCGGAGTCTCATTCAGTGCATATTCAGCTAAAGATTTGGCCAGGAACCTAAAGGAAACCCTCAGATTTCTGGGGCTATTTCTCTCCAGCTGCCTTCTTTCTGGTACCCAAACCCGGAAGTTCCAGCAGCCTGACTTAGCAACTTTGACCTTCTATCTTGGTGTCCTGCTCTCCGGAGGGCCACTCTCTACTTGGGCCCTACAGTTTGGAAAGTGCCTCAGGCAAGAAGTCCGCCCGATGCCCCACCTCCCTTACTTCACCTCGCTGAACCTATTTCCTCATCTGTGAAACGGCTACAGTGATGCCACCTTGAAGGGTTATTCTGGGGGTCAAATTAGGTAATGTATGTGTTTTGGGGTAGCTCAGAGATTACTTTTTTTCCACTGATATTTAAAGCGGCCTCTGAGATGGCAACTCACACATTAAGTTTTGAAACTTCTTCCCCAGCACCCCCATCTCCATCATCCCCCTTCACTACTGCCACAAGCACCACCCCTCACCTGCCACATGCACAGGGAGCAATCCCTGGTCTGCACCCCCAAATCAGCACCTTGTCCTCCAACCCCTTCTTTAGGAAGCAGCCCGATTCTTTTTTCACATTAGATGAAAGAGTACTGGGAAGGCTTTGATCAATTAACATTATGTCAAGAAGGGAATGGAATACATTTTTAGATTTTGAGGCTTGCAAAGGAAAAACATCTCAGCCCTAGGCTCCTCCTTCTTTCCACCTACCTCCCCAAAGTGTTCTCGGACTGAAGAAAGGCAGGGTTTCAGATCCCAGAGGTCTGCTGAGCCATCCAGGGACTGCTTCAGACAGCCTGCTGGGTGCAGCCCAGAGTGAGAACTGCCTCCCTTTGAAGGGCACCAACCTGGCCAGGTCGCTCAAGTACCACAGGGTCACAGGGCCAGTAGACATTCTATACTCAGTGGCGCCCCTGAGTGGCAACAAATAGCTACTACAAAGGGCTGTCACTACAAAGGGTTGACCAATACTAGTTCTCCCCACTTGAAAAGTTTGGAGAAATTTCCTTTTAGGCTGAAAATGTTACAAAAGGTTCTTGGATAGAGAAAGAAGAGAGGACCCCAACAGTGTGATAATGAGCTTTTTGCCAATCCAGTGGGTTTGGCATATCTGAACATATCTGTCTTACATCAGCTCCCACCTGCTACATTACATGCATGAAGAACAGAAACAAGGCTCAGGTTCAACATGTAACAAGCACTCAACAGACTATTCTTATGAATAAGTGTGAGCTTAATTAAATAAGGACAAAGGCATATATATATGATCAGTGTAAACTTACAAGCCAAAATGATGTCCACTAACATGGAAGCTTCATAAAGATGGAATTTTTGTTTGTTTTGCCCACTGCTGTGTCTCCAGCATTGAAAACAATGCCTATCATGTACATTTTAATAAATATTTGTTGACTTGAGTGCTAAATGAATTAGAGGGAGGGCAGAACCTCTTACAATGTGTCCCATGGCTATGTTCCAATCCCTTCACTGTCCAATATATTTACCAGCAGCTTGAAGAAAGACCTAGAAGGCCGCCTTTCCAAATTAGCCAATAACTCCAAGCTGGGGAAAACAATCAATTGCTGAAGACTTGCATCAAAATACCTAAAAAAGAAAAAAGAAAAAGACTCAAGCTAGAAACCTAGGCTGAAATAAACAAGATGAAATATATTTCAAATGAATTCCCACATACAGGCTGAAAAAAATCATATGTACAATTTAAGGATTGAAAAGGCCTGGCTTCACAGTAGTATCTAGAAGAAAAAGACTTAAAAGTTTTAGTTGACAGCAAGGCCTATAGTAGCGACATTTGGCACAGTCCAAACACCCAGGCAGTGGCCGGTGGTCCCGCTGGAAGGGAGCGTCCAGGATAAGAGCAAAGTGGAGGAGCAGCTCCCCAGCACAGCACAGGGAACGGCACACTCGTCTGGGCTAGAACGTGGGGTACGTGGAGCAGGCCTGCAGAAGAATAAAGTAATAAGTGAGGAATGGTGAAAACACGTATCATACGAGGACGGTTACAAAGAACTAGGGTTGGCTAGAGAAGAAAAGGCTCTTGGAAAGACAAGATGGTCCTCTTCAAAGACACGTAGACTGCCTTGGTTCTGGGCACACCCAGAAGACAAAACTAGAGCTTATAGGGAGAAATTATAAGCAGGCTTTAGAAGAGCGTCTCACAACCTAGGTTTGTTTGAAAATGGAATCAGCTGTCTTGGAAAGTTGTGGTGACTTATCATTGAAAAGGAAAGAGAAGAGAATGAGACTTTGTATTTATTGAGGACCTGGTGTGTGCCAGGCATTGGCCTGGAAAATGTGTGTAGTCTCATCTCTTCTTCAGATTTTTCCTCTGAGATAAATATTTATTATTAATACAGAATGCTATATCCAACACTATCCACCTGTAGATGGGTAGTTCATTGAAACAAAGCAAAGCAGGGAATTGCAAAAGATGATAAATACATACTTTAAGCACTTAATTTCAATGTAATACATATGAACATTCTTTCATTCCTCAAAGCCAGTGTTGACCCACACAAGGTTTTACTTGGAAGAGAGCTGCTGGCTAGATCCAGATGGCCTTTCATAAACTCTGTGTGCTGATCATGACTTCTAGTTTTCATTTCTTAAAAGTGGAGCAAGAACTTTAACTCTCTTAAGAAACAATGTGAATTGGGGACTTTTTCCAGGTTTGCATAATTTCATAATTATATTTTTATAATTTTACAACCATCTCATATGTACATAATTCAAAAGCCAGTTTTTACCATGTGATCCAGTAATCTCATTTCCAGGTATAAATACAAAGTAAGTGAAATCACCATCTTGAAGAGATATCTGCACCCCCATGTTCATTGCTGCATTATTCACAATAGCCAAGGCATGGAGACACCCTGTGTCAATTGACATATGAATGAATAAAGAAAAGGTGGTACATATATGTGAAGGAATATTATGCAGCCATTAAAAAGAGAAATCTTACCATTTGTGACAAGCCTGAAGGGTGAGCCTTTGGATGAGCCTTGAGAGCCTTATGCTGAGTAGAATAAGTCAGAGAGAGAGAGACAAATACCATATGATCTCACTTATATGTGAAATCTAAAAAAAAATACTCACAGAAGCAGAGAATATAATAGTGGTTGCCAGAGGGCCAGAGAGATACAGGAAATGGGGAGATGTTGGTCAAAGGATGCAAACTTCCAGCGATAAGTTGAATAAGTTCTGGGGATGTAATGAGCAGCATGGTGACTATATTAATAATAATGTATTGTGTATTTGAAAATTGCTAAGAAGTAGATCTTAAAAGTTCTCATCACAAAAAAAAATTGTAACTATGTAAATTTTATTGTAGTGTTCATTCCACAATACATACACATATCAAATCATTTTGTTGTACATCCTAAACTTACCCACTGTTCTATACCAATTATATCTCAGTAAAGCCAGCAGGGGGTATATTTTGTCAACTTGCCTACTCCAAGTCTTTATGTTGCATTAAACTGTTTCAGAGAAGGTAGGAACAACATTTTTTCTTTTTGACATCCATATGTCATTGATTTTTGGTTAAATTAAATGAGCATTAAAATCAAGGAGAGCTGGCACAGGTTTGGAGGACAATGTGACCGTGTGTGGGAAGGCCTGCCTCTCAGCTGCTGGATGCCCCCTCGGGAGCCCCGTGAGTGTCTGCAGCCAAGCCTGCAGGCCACAGACACTCTTCAGCTCATGGAGTGGACAGAGTGGGCCTAGCTGGAGAGATGGTTAAATGGATGTGTGTTAAGCAAGCTTCTCCTCTACCTTTCATTGCTACAGGTCTTGGCCTCAGAGAAAATAGTAATTCACTCAGGGTCAGACAGTTAAATGAGCTTCTCTATTCCGAATCTCCACTGTGTCCACTGGGGGACCCCAGAACAGTGTGAGGAGGCACTAAATGTACAACTGTCCCTAACATGTTGAAGATACATCAATATCTCCCTGATTTTGGGGAGGGCAGGTACCAAGTGATCTCCAAAGCCCCTCTGACCCTGAAACTGTGAGGATCTCTACTTCAATGGGCCTGTGTGTTTGGGGCTAAGAAGTTTGCTCTATTTTAAATGCCGCATCAGTGTATCTCTGCACCTGCATATATTAGGTGATATTAGGAGATAACACCAATCTCTAGACTTCAGACTAAATGCAAAAAGACATTTCTGAGACAGTTTTGAAGAAATTTGAGTACAGACAAGGAATTTGATAATACCTAGAAATTATTATTAACATGTGTTAATGGCATGCAAATTATGGAGAAAATGCCCTACATAAGGGAGAAATAACTGCACTTTTGGAGTTTGCTTGATAATATTTTATCAAAGATGAAAATGAAAACAACAAAGAAAATATGATTAGGTCACACAACTAAAGCAAAATCTTAATAGTTGTTGAATCTAGGTAATAGATAAATAAGAATTTATACTATTCTCTTTACTTTTGTATATGTTTACATTTTTTTCCAGAACAAAAAGAATCTAAGATCTAAAGCTGAGACCCCGTGGTTATGAAGTGACAGCCAACAGACCCTCCTGAGGACCCCGGATCTGTCCGTGGGAAAATCTGGATGGGAAGAAAGGCAGGCCTCAGCAGGTGTAGATCTGCTTACCGGCCCAAGAAGGTCCTAAATCTTGAGGAGATGAATGCAGACCGACTTTAGCAGCTTCAAGGAGTGGATTCCAGGGCCCTGTGCTTCACACAGCACCCTCACTTCTTCGGTCACTCAATTTCTCCCTGGGAGGAACCAAAGAAAGCATTTCCTAGACATCGGACTCCAGGGCCCCCTGGGTTCTCCCAGAAGCTTATGAAACCCACAGACTCCTGGGCCAGAGAACAGACTGAGCGGTGGCAGAGCCCTGGGATCGGGGTGTTCGATTCATTTCCCCAGTGGCCCTGGGACCTCCCAAGTGGCTCAGCCCCCAAGTCTCACCAAAGAGGAATTTGGCCGAGGAGAGTGCTGTACGCTGCTCAGGGTCCTCATCCCCACGGCTTGCCCTCACTTTTCACAGCCTTGCCCTCTGCCAGTCTTGTGTGGGAGAAGCTGCCTTCCCCGCGCCCCTGAGAAAGGGCGGGCCCTGGGGGCTCCGGCCCGCGGGTGGGAGAGGAAAGCCAGGCGCTCCGTGAAAGCCCCGCTTCCTCAGGTTCTGAGAGGCTCACCCCATCCCAGGCACTCTTGCCTGGTTGGAGCCACCTGCTCTTTGTCTACCCCCTCTACCCCCTCCCATCCCCTCAACCACCGCCTCATCTTCTCCAATCCCTTCTCCACAATATTGAACCCTGCCTGGGGCTAAGGAGTTCTTAACGGGGGGAGGCGTTCTAAGAGGAAAGAAGACAGGGGGGAGCCAGAGGGTATCTGTTACAGCCATTATATTCCACTCAGGATCCTATTTTGCATCTTCGCTTGTGCCCATAAACTGATCCTAGAGGACGGAGCCCAGAAATTTGCCTCGGCAAGTTCATTAAAACCGAGCCCGGTTGCTCAGTCCCATCACAGTGAAACACTGCCACCACGTGGCCACTCTGGGTCACCACAGGCGGCCGCCCCCTTCCACTGCCCCCGCCTCCAGTGGGGTGAGGTGCGCAATACTGATGGAACAGGTGGGCGCACACAGCCCTGCCGTCTTCTCTTAACAACTATTTTACCTGTGTTAATGGAAATACCTTCACGTGGTATAAAACTCGTAAAGTCCGCAGGCTCTACAACAGAAGGTCTACCTCCCCACCCGAGGCATTAATTAAAGGGAGCATTTCTTGTGTGGCCTGCAGGAGGCGCTCTAAGCACACACACAGAAACGGTTTCTCCATGCCAGTGTGGCATGCCTGCCTGTTGTGATCATTGCTATCTACCTTCCGTGTCATAGACATTCTGAATAAATATATGACCTGTCTGTGCCTTGAGTTTTGCATCCACTATATCTCATGCACAGTCCCTTTTATTTGCAACTGACAAAAATCCCATCTCGCACAAATACAGCCAGAGACACTAGGAGATAATGAAGACGCGATTTTAGCCAAGCAGCCGTTCCTGATCATACAAAACCAACTCAGACCACCCAGTGCGGAATAAGTCTTAGAAAGCCTTTAGTCCAAAGTTCTCATCCTACAAATGTGAAAACAGAGAGGGAAAGGGCCTTCCTGAGGTCACACAGCACTTGCCTTCCGGGCTCATGTAGAGTCCCTTGAATGCTTAGTTACCAATCTGTATTTAACCACATGCCTTGTCCCCTGCTCCCTGTCCAAAGGACCCTGTTCCCAAGTGCCCAGGGCTGACCTTCCCAGCATCTTCTGCAGCTGATCCCGCAGTACCCAGGCCTGCCTCTGAAGGCAACTCCAAGGACTCTCCTCATCCTGAGCAGCCCAGAGCACCAGCCCACGGGGTGAGCGGGACAGAATTAGCTTCAGCTGCTGAGAGCCCAGATGGTGCTGCAGCCTGAGACCTTCTGATGGGAAGAACTGTTAAAAATCCTCAAGTGAGTGGCCAAGGGAACTAACAGAATCTCTTCTGATCTCTTTACAATTGGATCAAGTTACAAAAATATGCTGTGTGTATCAATTAATCTCTGATGTCATAAAATGTGAGGTAAAACATAATAAAAGAGCTTGAGGACTGCCTTGCATGTGAAACTGTTTTTAACATGCATTGACTGTCAGCATGTTGCTATGAATGTTTTATTATCTGTGTAAGGTGTGTACATTATACACCTATTTAGGTGAAGTATATGTGCTACACTTTACACTGCTATTAGCATAATGCTAACTTGAAGAGTATCAGGCAAAATATTTACATCTCCATTCCAGGAAGAAAGGAACACAAATATTACTTGTTTTTTTCCTGAATTGAAAGTTTCATAATTAATTGGGTGCACTGCAAGTTTTAACTTTTTGACTTGCTATATAATGGATCATTATGAAACAGATCCGCAAATTATCCTTTTTTTAATGATATATGTATAGAAGTAATGCTAGCTGGCACTTTGATTTTAAGAAATGAATCAAATATTTGTTTTAGAAACATGGAAAATGGGAAAGCCAGAATGTGTACAGGAAGGAATGTAGGATCGTGGAGTGCTAAGCTGGTATCTGAGTGATGGACCCCTAGCACAACATCCTTTTTTATAAGATGGGGAAACGGAGGCACAGGGAGCTCAGAGGCTTGCACATGTCTCCAACTCCACCACACATCATCTCCTGAGGGTAACAGCCAGGAATGCGGGGGTCTCTGGGTTCTCATTCCCTGTCAGCAGCTACCAGGCAGTGAAATCCCGGGACATCATCTGCTCTCTCTAATCCGGATCCCCCACCAGTAAAGTGGGGAGGATAGACCAGAGGACATCTATGGTGAGCAATTTCCGAAACTCCGTCCCATAACCATAAAACTAAACATTTCAACACACACAAACTAGCACACACAGATTTGCATCATAGTCCATAAAACAGAAACTAGCCACAGCCTTGTGGCCTTCCTTTCTATCGGGAATGTTCTCATCCACTGCACTTGAACTTCTTGCCAGTCAGGGCTGCAGGTTTAAAGCCATTTCCTCACACCTGGGTCTGACCCCACACCACCTTCCCACCAGCAGGTCCAGGTGGGTGCGGAGGGGCAAGTCTCTCTGCAGCGTGCTGAGTCATCCTTCCCAAGTAAGTTGCTTCTAGAGAAATTTGGAAGTAGATCCAGAAGTCCCTGCAGCCAAGCAGAGAGAATAATCCGGCGTGCGCATTACAGCTGCATGCATTGGAGGGCGGGAGAGCCGAGGCAGGGACCATGCTGCCTTCACCTGTCCTGTGATGACCCCGAAGGTGCAGGCATGCCCGGGGGCAGGTGTGGGCTTCCCCTGGGTCTGTGTCACCAGAGAGACCTGGGGGCGGTTTAACCTCTGCTAAGCCAGGCTGGCTGCAACATGGGTCCCTGCTAAGTTCCCAGGGAGGGAACAGAGGGATAATTTACCAGTTACCTGGCTGGCGACCTGTCAGCAAGCAACCCTAGAACAACTCAGAGGAGAGCCTGTTCCTTCTGACTCGCATTTGAATGAATCTTCCCAGCTTCTACCACCCCCCCTCCCTGCCTGCCCCCCAGATGCTACCCAAACCTTCTCCCAACATCCACGCCCACCACCACCTTCCTCCCAGGTTCAGCCTCTGGCCCGTCTCCTGGTATTTTGGCTGGCATTGCCAGTGAACAGCTGAAAGCCCTGAATGCCAGCTCCTACTAGTTGGCCCCTGAATGACATGGGCCCGTGGAGGCAATTGGCAAAGATGAAAGTGAAGATGCTTTGGGAGAAGCCCACTTTCTGTCGCCAGAGGCAGCATCATCCAAACCCTCTGGTTTCCCTTGGGAACAGGTACTTCAAGGTACTGAGTCGTCCCCAAGTTCTGAACAGACCCAAAATGACAGCTGAGTGCACCTGTGAGCCCACTGAAAACAGGGAGCAGGTCCCAGCTGCCTGCCGACCTTGCCCATAAATGGATGGCCTGCTGGAGGATGGAAATGGGGAGAAAAGTGTATCTCCGAGCCATGGGTGTTCAGCATGTGAGGGGTGTTCAGCATGTGAGGGGTGTGCAGCCAGCTCTAACCTGTGTGCCCTCACCAGGACAATGCCCCTTTTGAGGCAAGCAGTAAGTTTTCTGCACAAAAGTGACTTCTGCTCCAAAGCTACATAGCCCAGGGCTGCAGTTGCCCTTTTTAAATTTGTCCATGGGAAGAGACACTTTCTCCCAAAATTTACACATAGAGGCCATCGGGGGTCCTCACTCTCTGGAGCCTTTCCCCAAACACCCTGACTGCCCACTCCACTCCGCCCTCCCTGCAGACCCTGCCAGGTGCACTTGCTGCCCTGATCACCTGCAGGCTATGCAGGACGCCGCCGCTCCCTGCCCTTCTCCCAGACCCAGGACAAGGACCCAGAGGGAAACAGCCCTGACCTGAAGAAGTGTTTACAGCACACAGGTGCTCAAAAAATGTTCTTCCAATAGAAAAGGGAAATAATAGCAAGGATTTGTTAAGTTGCAATATTAATAAATGAAACACACATTGTAAACAAGAAAAATACAGCAACTTCCCAACTGGTCTGGTCTCCTTCTAGTTCATTCCCCACACAGCAGCCAGAACCAAATTTTCCAAAGCACAAATATGATCAAATCCAACCTTGACATTCCAGGAAAGTGGATTTGCTACAAGAGAGATGTTCCACCCTTACCTGAACAGGCCCAGTCCAGGGGCCCTTCCCTGTAGAAATGGTACCTGGGGCTTGTTCCTTAAATGATCCTATATTCACTCATTGGTTAGAGGATTCTAATTGTATGATGCATATAAAAATTAACTGAAAGTGATTTCCACACTATTACTGCATCTGTGTCTCCGAACCTTACATGGGTGGTATGATTGGAGAACCTTAGGGCTCAGATTACTGGGGCTTTGTTGAGCTCCAGATAGAGTTGTATGAATTTATTTGTGCCTGCGTTAATAAATGTACTTTAATGTATGTCTGTGTGGCACACAATTTCATCCGAGCCCCTCTGATGTTACCTACCTCTAAATACTGGTGGTTACCATGATTCACCAGAGAAGACTCTAAGCCCTGTATGTGACCACACACACTAAAGGTCACATTTTCAACGTGAAAACAAATATGTCAGTGGGAGCCAGGAGAAGGTGGAGGGGCCCCAAGAAAACCCTGCTGCTCTCAAACCTACAGTTGCTGGAGAGAAGGGCTATCTGGTAAGAAGCATCCAAGATGGGAAGTTTCTATGAAAAAGTCAATATGGTCTCACCCACACTTTTTGAACTCCTAAAAACACCCCTGAGAGTGTCACGTGTGGAAATAATGCTGTCTCCTGCTGTCCTGCCTCTCAGTCACCCATCCAGTGTATACACACAGAGGCACTGCAGTGTGCCGAGCACACATCTCAGGTCCATTAAGAGCCACTGAAGACAGTGATGGTAAAGCCAGGCTTGCATACAGCCGATGCCCTCACCCCATCACACCCAGCCTCCCCGACAGTGTGTGAGCACAGCAGGGCGTGGGCAATGCCCAGATGAGCAGGACCCAGTCCCAGAAACAGGAGGCTGCTGCCGCAGTGCAACATGATGCACACTTGATTCCATGAAGTGGTGACGGGCTGGGGCTTGGGATGGGCTGAGGAATCAATGCTGCCTGGGGCATCGGGGGGAAGCTTCTTCCTCATGATAAACTCAGCACAATGACCACGCAGACCCTCCTCCGTCCGGCGCCCACCCCTCGTGCCTTTCACCCTCTCCCACGGAGCCGCCTGTGGCTACTTCTCTGTCACCCACACAACCTCATCACCCATTGTTCCCTGGCCTGTCCCTGGTATGACTCACCCTGCGGGTCCAAATCCTTGCTTCTAATCGAGACTCTGAGCATCTCAACACATTTCCAGGAAGAATTTATTTCTTCCAAAGGGAGGAAAGCAAGAAGGCTTCATGTAGGTAGAACTTGATGAACAGGAGGTATTTTTATATAGGCCCACAGGGAAGAGGAAGTCCCAGTGAGGGCAAGTTGGAAGCAGGAAAGGAAAGAGGAACAGAGGCAACGGCCTCAACCCAGCAGGACACACAGGGTGAGAAGGGGAGGTAGGGGAGAGAGAGAGCTGAAGGCTGGCCAGAATGTGCAGGGCCTGGAGGGCCGGCCCGGGAAGGGGGCTCCACTTAGTGGGATGGGAAGAACTGGGGGGTGGAGGGGGCTAGGGGGCAAGACACAACATTTTGAAAGATAGGCTGTTAGGTCTGGAGGCTGATTCAATCTGAGAAGGGCAAGGGGCACCAAGTGCTCAAAGAAAACTGGGAGTATTTGAGCACACAGGAGCATTGCAGTGTACTTTAGAGGTCTGACAGGGAGAGGTTAAGAGCCCAAGCCTACAGGCTGTGTGACCTTGGGCTTGTTGCTTCCCTACTCTGAGCCTCTGTCTTCGCCTCAGAGAAATGGACATTACAATAGTCCATACTGTGATGGTTAATTAATTATATATGTCAACTTGACCAGGCCACAGGGTGCCCAAACTTTTGGTCAAACATTATTCTGGATGTTTCTACTAGGACGGTTTTGGATGAGGTTAACAATTTAATAGTTAAAGTAAATGTGCATAGGCCTCATCCAATCAGTTGAAAGCCTGGATAGAACAAACAAACAAACCCTCCCCCAAGCAGGAGAAAACTCTCCCTGAATCTGCCTTTGGACTTCATCTGCACCAGCTCTCCTGGGTCTCAAACCCACTGGCCCACATTGCAGATCTGGGTTTACCAGCCTCCATAATCACATGAGCCAATTCTTGCTTTAAAAAATCTTTTTATACACACACACACACACACACACACACACACACACACACACACACACACATCCCATTGATTCTGTTTCTCTAGAGAAACCTAATATACACACATCATGGCATTGTGCAAATAAAGTGAACTTACACCTGCAAAGCACTTAGAACAATGCCTGGCACAAAATAAGTATTAATCTGAGATATAAATATGTGTAAATTAGGATTATTCTTCATCTAGGAAGGTTGAACATCATTTGAGCTCCTCTAATCAGGAATCCACACCACAAAGATGTTCAATTAGTGAAATTGGAAGAACAATCACAAATCCATACTCCTGTTAAAGAAAAGCCATGCACCAAACTCAGGAAGGTAGAGGGGTAATTGCTCAGGTTTTAAGTCATGCTGGTGCAGTCCCCAACAAGCCTGCCTGACCCTCCCCTGACATCCCCAGGAACTGTCACAGTGTATTTGGCTAACAATTCACAATAAGATTGCAGATAGTTTTTAGCCCTGTACCGTTAGAAATTAACCTGCAGAAATTAAGTTGTGTTGACTTTAGGACCTGGTAGAAACTTGACCCCCAAAGCTGTTGATGTCCCTGTGCTGTAGAAGGTTAGTCATATATCTGCTTGGTCATCTGGTTGGGCCCCCCACTTCCCTAAGGACCCCACAAATCCTTCTCCTTCCAGTGCTCTGAACCAGCGCTCCAGTCACCCTGCTGGTTCCCTCATTAAAGAATTAAATCAAATGTTGATGCCTGGTTACTCTCTGTTTGTAGGAAAATTATGTTTCACACTCTAGAGGGAGCCAAATCTGTACCAGGGGGTCCATGATTTCACACGAGATGTTTGAAATAATGTTTTCATGGATGAAAAGATGCTGCCAGAGAAATATGCCCAGCACAGTGTTTCTCAGCCTTTTTTGCAGTTTTGTCTCCTCTCAGTAGCCTTTTTAGACATCTTTTCCCCAATCATCCCCCTCTTGTGTAACTTTAATACAACAGGTATACTTATATGTGTTCATAAACTGTGGCCATTTGGAGGGCCCCAAACCATTGTAATAGCCAGTATTTTTCACACCCTCTCTAAGAACCCATGTGTTCTCAGTGGGGCAATAGGGTCCCAAGGGAGGACTTGGAGCTCTACCTTACCACTTATTTGATCTTGGGGAAGTAACTTCCTTTCCCAAGGAACCCAGCTATGGAACCCAGGGGTGGGAAGAGAGTGGGGGCACCACCCTTCCCAGATGTATCTGGGCAAAGTAACTGGACTCTATCAACTGCCCCTGTCTATAGGCACACCCATCCTGCTCTGGGGTTTGGGGTTTGAGGTTTGTTTATTTGTTTGGCCTGGCAGGTCACAGTGTCTTGAAGCTCTCCTTTTTTATTTCTATTAAAACTATTGTTAACTATAAATTGTTCATTATTCACAGTTTAATACTTTGCCCCTTACAGATGTGAAGCCCTGCCCAAGCACCCCAGCTGCCCCAGTCTCCCCACTTCCCTGTGTGCCTGCTTCAGCTGCTGTGAGCAACAGCTTCTGCAGCAGAGACCATTTCTGTCCCTCAGAGGAACATGCTGGGAAGACTTAGAAGACCTTCTATTAAAATAATTCTTCTATTTCAATACTTCGACTGAAATGATCAGAGTAGAGATGAAATGACAGCTTCAAAGGGAACCCTCATAGAACTTTAAGTTATTTAAAGTTATGGGTCCTTAAAATGTAGAATGTTTCTCACTCTAGATTCAGAAACCCTGGAGAGAACTAGAAACCCCACTAGATTGGGGTCTGCAGCTCTGTGGAGACCATGTAAGGGACAAGGCTTACACGTGATGCCATCTCAGGGGAGCCCCTTTCTGGGGAAATGGAGGGATAGGACTGGAAAATGAGCCCAGGGTGGCATCTACAGAAGCAAGGAGGGGATGCAGGAGAGAACCCCTTTCTTATCTCCAGATCATCAGAGAGATGCGCTTTCCGTTACTCAAGATTAAACCTCAAAAGTTTGATCCAAACTTTTGAAAAGAAGAAGCAGGGCAAAAGTTTCAAATAAGCCCTGAATCAATCAATTATTCAACTAGAAAAGATCAACAACATGGCTAGTACAGCCAGCAGCACAGTTAAAGTGACACTGAAAGAGAAACAGTGGGAAAGAGGGTTTTTCTCCTAGAGTTTCAAGACAACCCAAAGAATAAAGGGCAAAGAATTCAAACCTAGATTTCTCAGACCAGCCCACATGGTTTTCTTCCCACTCATTTAGTCCTTCACACCCAAGTGTCTTCCAAATGCTTTTGCAATCCACTTGAGTCCTCTGCATGACTGAATTTAAATCAGATCACTTTAATATAGGGAATTTTCTTGAGTGTCTCCTAAGCCCACCAGTACACGCATTTCCAGTGCAAAGAAGAAAACTGATACTGGATTTCTATCATCAGTAGAATTTTCCTCCTAAGTATGAGCAAAAGAAAATATATAAGTGAAAAATAACAACTGCTATCTGGGATCAAATGAAATCAAATATTTCTGATGTTCTAGAAAGAAACATTTTCTAAGTCATCAAGTATAACTACGTAAAGTTACTCCTGCCACTTATTACTCACAAAGATGCACCAAATTTGTCAGCACACTTTCTCTATGGTGCAACACATTTTGTAAGTCTCCTCCTACTGCCACTGAAAATTGTGTATTTTTCAGCTTAAGGCTACATACAGCCAATTCCTGTTATTTGTGTAGTTATGTTCTATAAATTCACTGCAAACATTGAATTAGTAAATACTGAACCATTGCTCCTAGGGGAAAAGCAATGTTTGGTTCCTGAGAACCTCTAGTCATATTTTCCTCAACCAATCAATACATAACTTTATTTTATGTATATTTCCATTTAAAGGTCTCTTATTTAATATATATTGTTGATCCATTAACACTGAGCCCAACCAATAGCACCATAGCTCATGCCTGAATGCAGCTCATCTAATACATGTATTTTCTCTGTAAGGTACATCATGTCCTTCTCGCCCTTGGGAACACTAGACAGCACTTCAGCATATGTTTGAGAGTTATTTTAAACAGCAAAATCACCAACAGGAAGCAAAAGAGTGCAAAAGAAAAAATGTGGCACTAAATAAACTGTGAAAAAGACATTTATTTACAGTATGAGGGTTAAAACCAGAAGGCAGAGCATCACCTTGTTTGACCTGTGCTGGGAACAAGAGACTCAGACTTTTCTCCAAAATGCACACATCCACAAATGACCGTGAAAGTGCTGATTCTGAGTACTGATTTTCAGATTACAAGTAAATTCTAGCGAGTAGGTGAGTTCACTAACACAGAATCTGTGAATAATGAAAATATCAATGGTATGTCTGACTTTAGCTCCTATAGCAGAGAGTATCAGAGCTGAGCTTGGGGTGTCTTCCAAATATATAAGACTTCAAACCCAATATAAATACTTCACTTCCATTCTTTGTGTTTGCAAGAATCCCACCCTCCTCTTGCCAGTGAAGGGGAGCAGAATATGCCACCACAAAATATGCCTCTTTGTCTTACTGATTATTTTGAATTAAAGGTACTCAAGGAACAACTAGTGCAAGAAGGACACTCTGACCCTCCTTTGTCCCCTAAAAGCAGGACATAAATCTCCCATGTGAAAGTTACCTTCCTGGACCAGGAGAAAGAAAGGCCTCCTTATCACCCAAAATAAGGAATTAGAGCTGAGAAGGTTGAATAAGCAACCGTGTTACTTCTTCAGCAATTGCCTAGCCTCAGCCCAAGCTCCTTTGTCTTTCCAATTCATCACAAACGTATTATTCTTTCTCTAAAAGGTACAAAAGCTTCCTGTGCCAGTCACATCATTGAGCCTCATATTTTTAGGGGTCCCATCATACAAAATTAAATTTGTTTTTCTCCTCTTATCTGTCTTACGTCGATTTAATTATTACACCAGCCAAAGAACCTGAAAGAGAAGAGAGACAGTTTCTGCCCCTAGAGCAACCAGTTTTACCTGTTTAGAAAGTTCTTCCTCCCTTGCTAGGCCGACAGTCTCAGTGGTTAAAAGAATGGAACTCTGGAGCCTTGACACCTGATTTTGTATCCCATCATTTACAAGCCTTGGCCTTTGGCAACTCAACCTCACTGAGCCTCAATTTCTTATCTTTAAAATGGGGATAATAAACTACCTACCTCATTGGGCTGCTGAGAGACATTATGGATAAAGTGAAGGTTCCTGTGGCCAGGATTCTCACCTGGCCCTGGTCGGATAGCTCGCTACACACCTGTGGGCAATACGTTGCTATTGACTCTATATAAAGAGCTCCGCCCAGTGCTCTGGGTGACACGGTGGCACAGCTGCAAGGCTGCAGGAGAGCAGAGATGAGGCTGGAGTGGTGGCAGCGCCGAGGACAGAGACTGAGACGGCTGTGGAGGTGGAGAGGCCCAGAGGCAGAGACTGGCTTGCTGAGTGCAGACTCGCTCTGAGGGGACAGGATCATGAGTGGATTGGATTCTAGTGATTGACCTGCCACTGTGGGAATAAAGTTGGGTGTAACCCTTTCACCCCCAAGAACGTTCTACTGTCATTTCTTTGGTCATATTGAACCCATAGTGAATTTGCCTGGGGCTGAAACCCATTGGCAAGACAGACATTTAAATGACACAGTAAGTTTAAAGCACTTACCTACATGCCTAACAGGGCCTGAACAGAAACATTTCCCACTGCAGTCACACAGAAGCCATACATGTCACACTTCTTTCCTTCTGGTTTTCAGACCTGTGAGCTACATTGCCAGCACTGTAAGAGAGAAAATTACAGTGTCCTTAGAAGATTCATTTTAACAGGATTTCTTCTTTAACTATTCAAGTGAATTTAATCACAGAAAAAGGAAAACAAATGTAGTTTCATGGGAGTTCCCTAGTGTTTTCCAGATCACAAGCTCTCTCTTAGCAAACTGTCCACCTCTGTAAAGTGAAGGTTTCATCAATTATCTCCAAGGACCAGCAGAACAGTAATGTTCCAGCCCTCACTTCTGAGCACATTTTCCCTCCTCTTACCCTGTCCCCTCCAAGATGCTCCAGCTATTTTAATTTTGACTACCAAAATTAAAAACAAAAATTCATAAGATACTTTTGTATCTTGAGTCTTTGTTTACTGCAGTGGTTCTCAACTGGGGGCAATTGTGCCTGTGTGAGGACAATTGACAAAGTCTGGAGACATTTCTGATTGTTACAAATGGGCCTGGGGAGGTACTATGGCCTCTATCGGGGGAGGCCAAGGACACTGCCAACATCCTACAAGGCACAGGACAGCCCCCACAACATGGAATTATCCAGCCAAAAACAGCACTAGTGCCCAGGCTGAGAAAGCCTGGTTTCTCTTAAAAGCTCAATTCCCACAGATGACTTCATTTCCACTGGCCTTGAGATCCAGGGATGCAGGATCAGTGGGGCCGCCTGCTTGGCATCATGTTCTAGTCACAACCTTTGATTTCCTGCCAATTCTGAGAGTATGTGATCTGTAGCATTACTGGCTATTTGGACCCCCAACAAAGCTTAATTCTGCCCTAAACCTAGTTTCAATAGCCTTCTTCCTAGAATAAGATCTGACCAAGCTATTTTTAAAAACCTTAAACTAATATCTAGAAATGATAAGTGGATTTGGTTAAGTCACAGGACTTCAACCTCTGTGGAAATAATCATGTAGAACAGCTTTACCCTGATAAAGAATTAGCACCTGGTTGAAGATGGGAAGTTGGTTGCTGGAGTGGCTTTAAATTATGAATAACTGATGCTCACACCTTCACACTTACTCTTCCTCGCTCTGGAGAAAACATAACATATACACCTAATGATGCTTTCAAGTTCTTTTCAGCTGAGAGCCTTTTTTGTCTTTGCTAATCCTGCTGTTCCTCAGAAGCTTACCAGAATCACTATATGCTCTACAACTATTTCCCAGATTGTTTTTGACCAGCTTCTGGAGGACACAGTCCCTTAACACCCACACTAAGCAGTAATAGTAAGACAGAGTTTCCTCTCTGACATCACTGGCTGCTTCCACAACATGCTTAAAACCCACCAGGATAGCCTTTAAGGGGTGTATGAAATAGTCTCATGCTGCTATTAGCTCTTCCAGTCCAGGCCGAGCAAACACCATGTGATTAGATAAAAAAAGAAAGGTAGTAGCAATTACCTCCATGTTGTTCAACTCCATTTCCTTATGGTGGGGGCGGGGGGTTACAACTGAGCACCCTGTGGAAGGCACCCCCAGGCCTCTCCAGTTATCTCCTTAGACCTGCAGATAACAACCTGCTTACAAGGATTTTAAATCGCCCTTTCCATTTTTTCATTTTGTATTTGATCATCTCATCAATAGCACCAGAAATGAGTGCCCCCATCTGACTGATAAGGAAAACTGAGCTAAAGAGAAGTTGCATGCCTTGCCCCAGGTGGTCACATGACTAATGCAGGCTCTAGAGTTAAGTCCCCCTCTCTCTGGCTGCCTGGGGAGATTATTACTGGAACATGAGCTGAGATACTTTCACAAACTACCAAGAAAGAATTGTACCTCCTCCTGACTAACAAAAACATTTGTGATGGTATCTAGTGGACATGTCCCTGCTACTGCGCACCCACCTCATTCCATCTTCAGTTATAATGTAGGCAAATAATTGGTTCCTTTATAAGTCATTAAATCTTTACTCTTAAGATTTGCTAAACTCTACAGATAGATAACCATAAGGGTAGAAGCTATAATACACATTTTATTAGGGAGGAAACTTAGGTCTCGAGAAGTGGAAGTGGTCTGAGTCCCAGAACTGTGGATTTAGACCCAGATCTACCTGAGTCCAGAGCCCAGACATTTACCCTACACACTTCTCTGCCTCCACCATTTTTGCAACTGAGAGATAAAATCCATAGAGTACACACATTTTTATGTCACTATACCCAAATCAAGGGACAGAACTTTTCCATCCAGTCGTCAGGAGACCCCCACACTTTTATGGGTTTTATCTCCTTGAGCTCTACCAGGTTCTCACAGAGAATATTGGCAAAAAAAATTCCTCCTGCTTCTGGCAGGGGAAAAGGAACCACTTTGAAATACACCACACACTCTGTTCTTCTTCACAAGGCCCACCCTCAAAAGAAACGATTTTACCAGAGCCTGGCCTCCTCTGGTTTTATTAGAGCCTAACTGAGCTGGGGGAGGGGAATTCTCACCTCCAGCTCACTCTGACCACCCTGCCCCACCTCTAAGAGGGGAAAACGTCTGAGAAGCACTTGTAAAGTCCGCAGTCCAGAGGCACCAGCTCACTAAAAGCTGAGACCCAATCATAGGACAATAGAATTATTCTCCTACCCCCACACCTTACCACCAAATTACTGAACACCTGTTAACAGCAATTGCCTTTACATACTACATCATGTCTGACAATCAAGAAAAATTCTAAGACCTACTAAAAAGCAAAAAAAATTTTTTTTTGAGAAGACAGAGTTAGCTTTAGAATGAGATTCAGACATGGCAGGAATGTTAGAATTATCAGACTGGGAACTTAAAACAACAATAATTCACATACTAAATTAAATGGCCAGAATCCTATTAAAATGGCCAAAATCCAGAACACTGACAACATCAAATGCTGTCTAGGATGTGGAGACACAGGAACTCCCATTCATTACTGGTGAGAATGCAAAATGGCACAGCCACTTTGGAAGACAGTTTGGCAATTTCTTACAAAACTAAACATACTCTTACTCTAAAATCACATAATCACACTCCTTGATATTCACTCCATACTCACTGCTGCTCCTAATTCAGATCTGCATTGTCCCCTCCTTTGAGAGGAGGCATAAAGGAGGAATGGAAGCCCTCTCTCGTACCTGAATAGGATCACCTGTAGTTTCAAGTGATTTTATTTTAAAAGGTAACTGTTTAATAGTCTCTCCGCAATGGAAAGGCAATTTAGAAGATTACTAGAATGAGTACTCGAAGGAGGATAGAGGGGAGCAGTAGGAACTATGTTAATCTTATACATCAGTCTTACAGTGTTTTGTTTTAAATACCTTTTACCTCTTTTTCATTAGTCTTTTGCAATGAATCTTTCAATGAAACTATTTTGGAATTTTGAAGGCTTTTGGAGGCTTCTACATGCCGATTAAAATATGTACCCCATTTGTTTAATTCGGAACCCGTACATCCAAGAGCATTTCTTACATGATCTTATCTAATTGGAACTTTTCCCATAATTGCCATCATAATTCTAGGTTGTCTTTAATGAAATTTTGCCATTTTTTGTAAATATCTATAGCTTCAGGACCACAGTCTTTATACATGAAATAAGTAGGCAGGCTGGAAGGTGGCACACTCGATTCTTTGGATATAAAGGATCCCATTTATTTTAACTAGGCCTTTGGGTTTCTTAGAATCAAATAACACCTTAGAGGAGCATGTCACCAGGTGGGGTGTTTCACAACATACCTTGTTGTGTGGAAATTTTCTTGGGGTTGGCAGGCAACCTAGTGTCAATCTAACCAGTTCCATGATGAACTTATCCTATCACAGGACTCTTCTTGAGATGGAAAGCCTGGTAACTGCCTTTAAATGCTCAACCTGTGCCCAACAAGATTTTCACTAACAACAGCCTTTACTGGACCCAGTGCAGCTTAAGTCAGACCCCATCCAACCCTAGACATAGTACAGATTTAACTCAGACCTAGTCCAATGCTGGCCAGTAAAAGAATCCCCATGGAATGTTGGACTGTGGAAAAGGATTGAACTAACAGACTGCAAAAAATGGGGAAGGCGGAGTAATTCTGTAAAAATGGATAACTGGAGCTGTCATCCACAGCTCCCAACTTGGAATGTGGGGAAGGATTCTAAACAAATGGGGAACTACACAGGAACCACCAGGCATTCCCAGAGTAGAATTTGGGGAGAGAATCAAGGGCTCAGGTTTCTATTCAAATGGGAACTAACTGGAAAACCAATTAGATCAGGAGATTGACACAAAGAGAACCGAGCTCAGAACAGAGAGGAACTAATGCACAAACCCCAGAAAAGCAAAAAAGGCAGTACTCAAAGGGATTACCATGTGCCACACCTGTTTCTCATCCCCAAATGACATCAAAAGTTTACTTTGGCTCCTGTTACTGCCACCAAATCTGTTAAAAAAACAAATTCAACTGAGTAAATTTGAAGACCTAATTGGCTTTACTGAATGATTCACGAATCTGGCAGCTTTCCATCTAGCAAGTGGGAAGGAGCTCCGAGGAGCTGTATGAAATGGACGGCTTTGTAGGCAGAAGGAAGGTGGAATGAGGAAGTTAAAAGCCTGGATTATTTCAGGTAAGGTTTCCCTCCCATAGGGAAATAGGGAGTCTTATCATGCAGATTACCTCACTAGTGCTCGTCAGGAAATTACAGAGTGATTGGTTTAAAATTCCACTCCTGGGAGAGACTGAAACTGCAATTAGGTTAGGTAGTGAGACTTGGTTAGGCTTAGCAAGTGACCCTATTTTGGATTTGTGGGGTTTTTTTTTACACAGTATGAAAATTGAAGTTGGGATGCCATTTTTATTCTAGGTTATGTGTTTCTCCAGAACTGTGCACTAAATAAGTCATATTTTCCCCACTAACTTGATATGTCAACTTTTTCATGTAATAAATTCCTCTATGTAGCCAGATATATAGGGGTTGGCTGGGAGTCTTTCAGTATAACTTCTAGTGTGTGACTTAATCTTTCTGGATTTCTCTTTTCTCACCTGAAAAACGAAATATAACCCATACTTAGCTCATACTGCCAAGAAGAGGAATCAATGAAACACAGACAGAGAGAGTATGCTATGATATCTGTGACTAGTGGTGCACTGTGAGCACTTCCATGCAAGAACTGGTCTTACAACAGAGCACTACGGGAGGACACTGGAGGGACCCACTCATTACTTCTTGGGCCTTTGAGGACTTAGAATTCAGGAAACGGCAATTTGGAGACAGTGCACAGGCAGGTTAGAGGAATTCCAAGGTGCCTGAAGGATGCACTGCTTTCTGAGATTAGTCCACAGAAGAAGTACAGGACCAGAGAGGACCAGGAAGGATGTGGTAAGGAATTCAGCCTGATTCCATGGACACGGCATAAGCTCCTGGATCCAGCCAGAGAGCTCAGCAACCTACATGTGTTGGGCAAAGGCACACATTCTCTTTTTCTCATTTTCCCTTGACCAGGCATATATTTCCTTATTCACTTATACCTTCACTTAGCTTTCCCTTCGCCTTAAATGCTGTATGATTTTGCAAGGATCATTGACTTTGTCTTGTCCTTTGTCCTCTTCCTTGAAGCTGGTCACAGGTCTGGGGGGATATTGATTGGTAATATCTATGTTGCATTGCTGACACCACACATGGAGTCAACATGGACCACCAGAACCACCCAGAGCAGCTCCAGGAAGATGGGATGGCACATAATTCCAAGAAATGTCAAGTCCTCTCCAATTTCTGCCCTAACCCTCACATTCTTTGCCAGTAGTATATAACCTGTAAGGTGATTTGGGAAAGACCCCCTGTCTTCTCTTCGGGCTGACCTTCTGATGATAAAGCCTCAAACCTGGTGACTTAGATTGGCTTGCTACACATTGGTCACATGAATCTAGATTTGGGGGTTCAGTAACACTCTGACATTTATCCCTTGTATTTGAAACAGAAGCATTGTTGCAGGAACTGCGGAAATTATGAACAAGGAGTTGAGACACCAAGACGTTTGGCAAGAAGCAGTTTATTAGTGCGGGCACTGGCTCGGTGGATTCATATTCAAAGGCTGAGCCCCAAGAGCAGCGGGGCCCTGCCTTTCATACATTCACTACACCAGTAAAGAAGAGTCAGCCCCCAGGAATGTTGCAGGGGTAGCTGTTAGTGTACTATAGGTTCAGCTACAATGCTGGTCATATTTTAATCTATCTCTGTAAAGGTTACCCAGATACCCTACTACAAACTAATGGGTCTCCATGACTATAATCAAAAAGCTGTTCCTTATCACTGGGTCACACTTGGATTGTTACATTGTTTCAACCTCAAGTACTCAAGCACCTTTGATTCCTTTACATTCCTGAAGCCTCCACAGAAACTTCCTCTCCTTGGCTTCCTGCCACAGCATCCCAAGGGCTCTGCTACTCGCTGTGCCACTTCCCAGGTACAAGATGCCAGCAGGTTCTCATTAGAAGACCATTTGCCATTTTCCCATTTTATTTCAATAAACACTAATATCCTCCTCCAGTCTGACATAATAAACAATTCACTGCCACCTTGTTCTTCTGGGCAGGTAAATTCTATTTTGCTTCCTCTCTGAGTGACAGAAATTGGGAAAATACAACAAAAGTATGCCTTAATTGTGCTGTCAGAATACAGCTTTTCTAAGGCATTTATCAGGTCTATGAGGGCGGAAGAGAACAAACACTGGGAAAGCCAAGTTTTCAAAAGATTTAAAGATGCATAAAATTCATTTTTGAGAAGAAATAAATGTATCATATCTAATTAGAGCAAATGTTTTCTGAAAACAGCAAGCCCCTAACTGGCACCCCAGCAATGCCAACTTTAAATCTAAGGTCGACATGGGCAAAAATAAAGATAAATGGGGCTACCAGGGAAAAATACAGATCTGATGTCACCTCTAGCCAAGCAGACAGGGCCAGTGCTCAGAATTCATTAGGTTTGCTTAACCTAATCAAAAGCAGAAGGGGCCTCAGAAGCGCATCTACTGGGAGGGGATGGGTTCCGTTGGTCTGCTCTCAGTGGACAGCCAGAATGACCCTTTTAAAATGTGAATCTGCTCAGGGCACACCCTGCAGGATCCTCCCCAGTCCCTCTTCACCCCTCTGACTCATCTTGACCTCCATTCCGCATCTCAACCTTCCTTCTCCTGATCCACCTTTGTGCTCCTGCCTTAGGGCATTTTTTAATAGATTTTCTCAGTGAGTTGACCACTGTTGTGCCAGGTACTTGCTGGTATTGTTCTCAGCGAGGACATCTATGCACACTGTAGCGAGCCCTCCTGCCCCCACATCCCAGTGCCCCTTACTCTGTTAAACTTTACCCTTTTTCTCATAGCAGTCACCACTTCCCAGTATAATAGAGTGAACATATTTATTATATTTGTTGTTTCTTTTCTATCTGCACTTCCTAGATTGTAAGAACATAAGCACAGGAAATTGTATTATTCACCGGTTTACCCCCAGAACAATGCATAGCATGTAGTAGGCAGCTGCGTAGAAAATGGAAATTTCTCACCAGGATTCCCACCCGGCCTTAACAGCACCCACTGTGTATCTATAAGAGCCTGCTGTGCATGTTTATGAGAGCGTCAGGATGTTTACCTGTGACGGAGCTGCTGTGAGTCCAGGGAGAACCAGCCCAGGGGAAGGTGGAGACAAAACACCCATTCTCTCCTCTCCCTGTGTTCCTGGTGCGTAATTGGTCAGGCACCCGCCAGTCACAGAGACCCGCCCACAGAGTTCCTCCTGGTGCCAGGGGCTGAAACTGGAGTGTGGGGAGACAGGAGAGAAGAAAAGCCTGGCAGGAGAACCAGGAGAGAATGGAGGCTGGCAGAGGGAAGCCAGAGCAGACAAGAGACTGAGACCTACCGCTGTGAGAATAAAACCCCCTTTAAACCTCCAATTTCTTGCCCTCGCCTTTATTCAGTCTCACCAAATTCACAAAGAACTTGCCACATGCTGGGAACCCCCTCCTCCTGGCGCAATAGTGCTCAATAAATATTACAGATGAATAAATGACTTACACATTTAAAGCAGCAAAAACTTTGCTGTTTATTTGTTTCTAAGAAACAAATTTAAAAGCCTTACATGTTTTCTTCATGATCAAAGCTGCAGTTCAACATGTTTTAAAAGTCTTGTGTCCATATCTCCACATTTTGAGGGGACTACAGGGAGGAGAAAAATGCTATATTTCTTATTTTAAAAGGAGAAGTCCAAGGGTTGGACCATGGCATTCTTTGAGGCCAATGGAGGAGCATTTTGCCATGATCTTTCCATTCACATGTGTCAATAACTTCTGTAAAGAAAGCATATGATGCTTAGGATAGTAGTGAAATTTCTGAGTTTGACTTTAATAGGAAGGAAAAATTTCTCTCAGGACAACTACACTAACAGACTTTACTTCATTTGGTTTTTTATTTTAATTATTTATTTAGAAAATAAGTCACCTTCCATAAAAGGGGGCAAGAATTTTGCAAGAATATCACAATGTGTACCTATATATCCTTCACCTAGATTCACTTATTGTGAGCATTTTGTCACATTTGCTTTTCTCTCTACTTCTTCTTTTGAGAACTTGTGAACATCAAGACTTCACCTCTGATTATGTCAGCATAATCAGTGTATTAGAATCCATTACAATGAGCTTTAAGGAGAGCAAAATCACTTGACTGAGTTTAGTATAAATAGAAAGTGGCTACTGAAGTGTAGAAAGCTGTAGACAGCTGGAACAAAAAGGATTATCAGGCTGATCGATTTCATTTTACAAGCAAGGAAACAAGGCCTCAAAGTCAAGGGGACCATACATGTCATTCGGGAGAGCCAAGAGACCTGAAGGCAGTCCATAGGCACTGGGATAGGGGGAACTGCAGAGAAAGTGGAGGGAATGCAATTCGTGCATAATTGGCCTGTGGTCAGGTTAAATAAGGTACATTTACCATGTAAAAGGTAATTAATCACACTAGCTGGGTGATGTTTTATGCTTGAGGAACTGGGACACTGGGCTTTGGGGTCCCTGGAGTACAAGAAGTTGCAGAACTGTGAACATTCCCACATATACCCACTCTTAGGTTTTTTTTGTGTGTGTGTGTGTGATATACTGATGTTTGAATACTTCACGAAATAATTATAACTTAAGGTGGCAGGTTTTGCAAAAGCTATACACTGTTTTTTTCTTTTTTCCAAGACAGTGGCCAGCCACTTTTTATCATAAAGTTTCCCATTCCAGAGTTCTCTTGGCTATCCAAAACGCAATCAGTATGAGACTCTTGTCTGATTAGCATAATGAATGTCACAGAAGGATTTTCACTGGTGAAATGAGTAGACTTCATAATTGGCATAAGGGTTGTTACAAGTGAGTTCTTATTTAGGGAAATTATTAGTATTCATGACATGCAGATTGACTCAAATATTTCAGACTCTATGCAATAAAGAAATCCAAGGCAGTCTGTTGCCTGTGGTCTTAGGGACAATACCCTGGGCTGACTCCAGTGGTGTCTCACCAGAGTCTCAGAGAGATGCCAACCATCAGTTTAACAGTGCCCTGCCTGGAGAGCAACTTCTCAACCTTGGCACTATTGTTATTTTGGCCCAGGTAACTTTTTTGTGTGGGGTACTATCCTAAGCACTGTGGAACATTTAGCAGCATCCCTGTGCCCATCCCCTCTTTTGACAACCAAAAGCCAAAACATCTTGGGACATTACCAGATATTCCCCAATGAGCCAGAGCGCTCTCAAGCATCACTGTCCTACAGAACTTTCTGTGATGATGAAAATCTTCCTTGTCTGTACAGGTCCAACACAGTAGCCACTAGCCTATGAGGTTAATGTGCCTAAGAAAGTGAATTTTTAATTGTATTCATTTTGATTAATTTAAGTTTAAATCTAAACAGCCATAGGTAGTTACAGGCTACCGCACTGGACAACACGACTCTAGAATATTATCATATCTGCCTTAAATAAACCCTTCACGGGGAGTGGTGGCCACGGTCTTAACAGAGAGAGAATTGGGACTTCGTCAAGGTGCCGATGCAAGTTGTAGGAACTCTGTTTATGACAGCTTGCTAACAGATGTTTGCTTTATACATTGAAGGGAAGAAAGGGAAAGAAGAAACATCTGCTCAGGGCAGTTTTCTTGCCCTGGCTAAAGAAAAGGGTTTCGTATTTATGCAGCTGTTTCCTTACAGTCCCACCCCGCACCATAGTCAGAATCCTGTGGACATTGTTTCCTACAGTATGACTAATGGAACTAAAAGAGATGAGCACAGATTTTTAAGATTTGCCACAACTTCACTTAGAAATGAATCCTCATCTTGCTTTTCTCTCCTATTTATGATTTTTTTCAATTCACATTTTATCAATTTTTTACTTAGTCATCCAAAAATGCCTGTGTCCTAAAGCAATAAAACTATGATCTAGCCTGTCATGCTTTATCAAAATGATCTTTAGTTGTATGCAAGTGTAGGTGTCAAAACTGTGTTTTGGGTAATGATTCCAACTCCTCCAGGGACAGAAACTGACAAATGGGTACATTTACAACCGGCATTCTGGAACTTTGAAGCAATAAGAGAAGGAAGGAGACCAACAGAACAATGACTCATGTCTAAACAGGGATTATGACAATCTTTCCATTGTGGATGAGACAGAACTGAGGTCTAGAAAGGTTAAATGACCCGTCTAGGGTTGGAAAATCACATCTATAAAATGGACTTAAATGTGGCTTTCCTGCCCCACATCCAGTGTTGCTACTCCCCCAATTTTAGGCACATGATGGAAATGAGGGAATTTATCTTTATGATTGGTTTTTGGAATGTGTACTTTCCTGTATCCTTGATAACTGGACTGAAATCATAGAAATAATGCCATTTTGTTTTCATAACATCCAATTATGACATTTTAGAAATAGAATTATTGCAACATCCAAAGTATGAAAGGAGTACTTTGCTGACTTTATTGTAACTAATCTACAAAAAATAAATTTTAAAATCCTAGATGGTGGTAGGTTTCAGGGGTCTATGCCAAAATCACTTTCACCATTTATTTAAAATAGTGGGACACGGGCACCCCAACCATGCATTCTGACTTAGAATGTCTGGAGCAGGTCCCAGTCTTTTTTTTTTTTCAGTTTCTTAACAAAACACTTACATGATTCTGACGCAGCCCAAAGTTTAAGAAATATTATTCATACAAAATGCAAGAGACTGAGAAAGAACAGTGAGGTAGATGGGAAACCAGAGAAGTGAAAAATCATAGGAGCCAGAAGAAAGGGCTTCAAAACGTGGAGTGGGAGCTGAGAGAGAGAAGAGATGGAGAGAGCAGCCATAGGACTTGGCAACACGGAGGTCATGGAGACTCTGACAAGAGCGGCTCAAGAGAAGTGGGGGCATCAGAATGTGTTCGGCATGGGATGAGGTGGGGAGGATGAGGGGAGACACAGGAGCCAGAGCAGCAAGAGACTATTTTGTGAAGCTGAACTGTGAAAAGAGCAGAGAGGTTGGGTTGAAATGGAAAACTGGGAATGCATTGAGTCAAGAGAGAAATTGAAATTTTTGTTTTCATCTTTATTTTTTTAAAGAACTAGGGTGCTAAAGGATTCACCAATATGCTGAGTCACTAACACCTAAGCCACCAGAGAGCAGAGCCATTGTGTTTACAGTAGAGTGCTTAAGGTGTAAGGCTCAGCAGAACTAAACCCACGCTGACATTATCAACTAATATTTGACAAGGGAGCCGAGAATCAATGGGAAAAAGACAGTCTCTTCAATATATGGTGTTGAAAAGGTGGATATCCACATGAAAAAGAATGAAATTGGACTTCTATCTTACACCAACCACTAAAATTAACTCAAAATGGATTAAAGACTTAAATGTAAGACCTGAAACCTTAAGGAAAAGCTCCTTGATGTTGGTCTTGGCAATGATTTTTTCTGGATATGATACTAAAATCATGGGCAACAAAGGCAAAAATAAACCAGTGGGACCACATCAAATGAAAAGGCTTCTGCACAGCAAAAGAAACAGTCGACAAAATTAAAAGGCAACCTAGGGAATAGGAGAAAATATTTGTAAACCATATGTCTGATAAGGGGGTAGTGTCCAAAATATCTAAGGAGCTCATATAATTCAATAATAAAAAAAAGAAAGAAAGAAAATACAATAAAAATGGGCAGAGGACTTAAGTAGACATTTTTTCAAAGAAGACATATAAATGGCCATCAGGTATATGAAAAGATGTTCAACATCAGTAATCATCAGGAAAATGTAAATCAAAACCACAATGAGATAACACCTTTAGGATGACTATTACCAAAAAGACAACAGATAACAAATGTTGGGGAAGATGTGGAGAAAAGGGAGCCCTTGCACACTATTGGTGGGATTTTACATTGGTGTAGCCACGTTGGAGATCAGTATGGAAACTTTACCTCAAAAAATTAAAAATGGAACTGCTGTGCAATCCAGCAATCCCACTCCTGGGTCTATATACAAAGGAAATGAAACCAGTATGTTGAAAAGATATCTGCACCCTCATGTTCACAGTAGCCCTCTTCACAATAGACAAGATAATGAACAGCAATGAAGTGTCCATCAATGAATAAATGGATAAATAAGATGTAATAGATATATACAGTGGAATATTATTTAGCCATGAGAAAGAAGGAAATCCTGCCATTTGTGACAATGTGAATGGACCTTGAGGACATTATGCTAAGTGAAATTAATAAGAGAAAGACAAATACTGTATGACATCACATGTGGAATCTAAAGTTGAACTCATAGAAGCAGGGAGTAGATTTGGTGATTGTCAGAGTTGGGGGTAGAGAAAATGGGGAGATATTGATCAAAGGGTACAAGCTTCTAGTTATAAGACGATTAGGTTCCAAAGATGTAATGTAATGCTTGGGTCTACAGTTAATGACACCATATTGTATACTTGAAATTTGTTAAAAGATTAGATCTTAAATAGTCTTAAACACACACACACATATACAAATTCCAACTATGTGAGGTGATGGATGTGTTAATTTTATTGTGGTAGTCATTTCACATAATATATACATATATCAAATTACCCCATAAAGTTACACAATGTTAAATGTCAATTATATCATAATAAAGCTGAGAGAAAAAAGAATTTTAAGAGAATTATGAGTACCTTTCATAGTGAAACCAACTAGCATATAAATAAAGAACAAGAGTACCTTGGAATAATCTCTGGGATATTCTAACATTAGGAGTTTGGGCAAAAGTGGAGGAGCTCAAAAGAGACTGAGAAGGCAGTGAGGTAAGAGAGGAACTAGGAGTCAAGAATCCAGAAGAAAATGTCTCTCCCCATTCCTCAAAAAAATCTCAAGAAAATGTCCCAAGGATATATATCATTTATAATCTTATGTTTGTACATAGGGATTTACTCTGTACAACAGTATTTTAGATTCTTCTCTACTGTACCATTCCCATTGCTTGTTCATTCATTGATTCATTTTTTTCAATTCCAACAATATACCAAGCAAGGTGTTCTAAGGCTGCGACACAAATATAATGGCCACTTACCCTGTGGCAGGCACTCAGTATGCATGATTTTAATTCTCACAACAACTCTTTCATGATTACTCCCATTTAGTTCATGAAATAAAGGCAGGAGAGGATAAATAACTTGTTCAAAGGAAGGGATGGAGGCAGGATGGACTCCTGAACCCTAAATATTTAATTTTTTGCCATTGAACTGTATGAGCTTCTTAAATATTTTGGACACTACCCCCTTATCAGGTATATGGTTTACAAATATTTTCTCCTATTCCCTAGGTTGCCTTTTAATTTTGTCAACTGTTTCTTTTGCTGTGCAGAAGCCTTTTCACTTAATGTGGTCCCACTGGTTTATTTTTGCCTTTGTTGCGCATGATTTTAGTATCATATCCAAAAAAATCATTGCCAAGACCAACATCAAGGAGCTTTTCCTTGTGGTTTCAGGTCTTACATTATGTTCTGTGGTTTTAAAAAACCATTCCGGGGCTCCATGAACTTGGATGAGGAAAGATATCCTATTTTCACTAATCTCTAACTGAAATTTAATATTTCTTTCATTCATGAATAAAGGGATCTGAACACAGTAGTATTGCAGTACCTGTGGCTTTGTCACCAGTAGAAATCACATTTTCATATACGTTAGTTGTTCCAGATATCTGAGGACATCATTTATTTTTTACTTACTTTGAAATTATGGTCATTAATTTCTCAGGTCATTAATTTTGTTGGCAAGCTCTCGACTCCAGGAGTCTCATGTGCAGTAAGCCAATCTCTGATTCACCTGGTTTAAAGCAGAGAAAACTTTGTCATCAGAAGAACGGCCCAACCAGAAAGCAGGAGCCTCTCCCAAATCTACCGTGCCTAATCTGGCAGAAGGATGGGTCTGATTATTGGCAAAGGACGTGGGGGTTAGAGCAGAAACCTGAGGGGCCTTGACACTTCTCAGAATTTTGCACCATCCCATCTTCTATCTCTGCCCAGAGGGTCCTGGCAGTCCTTGTTAGCTCTGCAACACAGATGCTACCAACCAACATCCCCGGGGTTCTGTGACCAGCTTCAGGGAGGAGGACAAAAGACAAGACAAGGTTAATGATCTTTAGAAGGTCATACAGTGTGTAAAGTGACTATGGAGGGAGAGCCTAGATGAGGTATAAGTGATTAAGGAAATATATGCCCGGGTTCAAATTTAGCAGATCTGTTTACTGGATATGTTTCTCGATGTATTAATACAGGAGTATATTATATCACTGTATTACAAATTTTTTTAACTTATTTATATTTTTATATGGTTTCCTTTGTAATCTTATGTACTTTATGCACCTTAAAACATCATTCTGAGGACTCTGGTGGCTTTACCAGACCACCAAAGGGGTCCACAGCATAAAAAGTTAGTAACTCTTGATTTAAATGTCTTAAATGTCTATCTTCAGCTCTGACTTCACTCTAACTCCCTGGTTTCCAACAGGGGCAGTACCACCCACCAGTGGGCACTGAAGAGACCTGAGGGGGCATTTTTGGTCTAAGACATATTAAGGGGGTGTTGGGGACCAGCTGCCACCCCTTGGGCAATACTCACATGAATGCAGTGAAAGGTTTGATTAATACTCTATAGTGAATTTGATCAAAGCCAAGGCAACTATTTCTGCATCTGTGTCAAGACTTGACTTGTACAGATGAAATTTGAGTCAATGACAGTTTTATCAGATTCCAAATCTTTTTTCAGTGGAAACAAATGATGACAACATTTTGGTTTATAGCCAGCATTTGGAAGCACTTAAAGAAGATTTTACAAATAGATTTTAGGATTTCCTCAACATGATTATTCCAGACTGGGTCCTAGAAACTTCCTTGAACCTATAAATAGCAGTAGTATCACTGCAGGAGGAGTTGATAGAATTGTCAGCAAATGAAGAGTTGGAATTGAAATTAAAAAATGGATATAAAGAATTTTTGCTTCAAAGGCAAATTCCAATATTGTATCCAGCCTTAGGGGATGTAGCAAAGAAGTTTTTCATTCCACTTCCATCATCATATTTAGCCGAAAGAGGATTGAGCATGGTCAGCAATCTATTAACAAAGAAAAGAAACAAATTGTCAATAGTGAAACGTGGCAATTTAAGAATGCTGATGACAAAATGACACCAAACATCAAAAAACTGGTGTCCTCTCACCAAGCTCAATCCTCTTACTAATAAAGATTTTATTAATTTTTTAAATAATATACAATTTTAAAATTTTAATTATACTTTGAGCAATACATTAATATTGTTTATTTCTTCTAATAAAATAATCTGAAAAAAATCTGTCCTTACGGTTATTTTTTTCTACAGTCCCTGTGGCCTGGACCCACCCCTGGCTGCAGCTGCCACATGATGGGTGCTCTGAGCTTCCTACCCATTCTGCTACTGGTGCCTGTGGAATGAGCAAGCTACGAACTTAATCTGCATAGGACTTTAAACCTAGCTGAATCCTCAGCTTGAGAATTATCATGATTTATTGCTGTTGTTATTGTATGTTATCAGTCTGGTTACAATGCTCCAGTTTTCTCACACAGGGTCCATTGCAGAATATGGGGAGCAAGTAGATTATGAAGTGAGATTTCTGGAGGGGTGGGTTGTGGGTAAAATAGCAATATTTGCAGAATCTCTGGCCTGGCCTTGTTGCATCTCCATATCAATAGGTATTTCCAAGGATGGAGAAAAGTAATCCATTTCATATCAATAGGTGATTTACAAGGGTGGGGGGAGCAACGGTATAACTGACCAGAGAGGTCTGGTGGGGTCCCTTTTGGCAGCCAGGTGGTGAGAGACATGGGCAAGCAGAAGTAGACAACTGCTTGTAAGCAATAAACAGTTTTGTCCCACTTTTTATTTCTCCCTTTGACTGATTTGGCTTCAAAGGTAATTTGCCCTGGGCTGGGAGAAAGATTTTCCCCCAGGAGTTACATATACCTTAAAAATTTTTTTAAAGGTACCCTCAAGTTTGCCCACTGCACATTCCCCCATCTCAGGGGACAGCAGCTCCATGCAGAAACTCAAGGCAAAGTCCTTGATGTGATCTTTGGCTGTCGCTTGCATTCCATGGCCGGTGGTTCAGGCCAGGTGTTTTTGTTTTCTTCACTGATGTCTCCAGGTGTCTAGAATAGTGCCTGGATTGTGATAGGCTCTCTGTAAATATTTGTTTGGGAGCTGGAGAAGCCTAAAGCAGACAGGGAAGCAGCAGGGAAAGCCCAAGTTTTCCAGGTAGATAGCCTGGGAGGGGGGGGGTGCTTGTCTGGCTCCAGCAGATTCTATGTAACCCATGGTATAAGGTTTAACTTCCAAGGCTCATGGGCTCTTTGGGGCCTTGACTAAATGGTCCATTATGGTTCACTGGGTGTGGCAACCCTTTTACCACATAACTCTGCCTGGGGCAAGCCAGGTCTCTTGTCAAACTGTGCTAACTATGGTCTCCACTCCCTGATACCTTCCCCACCCAACTCCAGAAGGACTTTAGGTTCCCAGCCTTGATAGCCTCCTTTGTGGTCAGCTGTGCCCACTTAGAGGCAGCAGAGAGAGACAGGGGTGGAAATCAGAATTCCTACTCACTTCCTGGAAGTAACACAGCTGAGGGAGAGTTAAGGGCAAAACCTGTCCGCTGTGTAGGATGACACACATATTACACATACTTACACCAGCTTCACCTAAGCGCTTTAACAAATTGGGCATTTCCCTAATTTGAAACAGTCCTGGTTGGAGACAAGTAAATTACCCATTTTATAGGCTGTAGACCTAAGCCCCATTTATTTAACAAAAGCAATCACTGTCCAAACTGATAACTTAACAAGGATTTCAACAATTAAACCAATGTTTGCCAAACATTTGCTAGGTGTCAGCCACTATTGTCAGTGCCAGGATGCATCAGTGAACAAAACAAAGATCTCTGCCTTCCTGGAGCTTGCAGTCCATCAGGAGAAGCAGGCAATCAATGTAGTCAATAAGCACGTTGTAGTGCTTTATAAGGGGAGAAGTGCTATGGAAGTTTTATGCTGAAATAAGAATTCAGATGATAAGAAAATTGAACAATTTAGTAAACAAATATTTGTTCCCTAAACCCTAAAAGGAGTAGAATGAGGACAAGCCCTCAGTTTAGGAAAACTTAAGAAAAATAAGGTCAGTGTGCTGCCCACTGAGTGAGGGAACCATCCCAGTTTATCTGATACCCATCGTGTCTCAGGGTCTTAGAACATGGTCATGCTGAATAATGCCTTCCTATCTGGTCTTTTTCTTCTCCATCTGCCATGCGTTTTAGGTGCCCTGCATTCTGCCCACCTGTCTTCCAGGCTCCCAAAGGGGAAACTGAGGGGCAGAGCCCTTGGTGACTCACTCAGGTACTGCAGGCAGGTTGAAGATGGAGAGTCTGCAGCCTGGGCTCTCCCACTCTTTTGGGCTCTCAAATTTCCTGCCGTGGGAAGTCTGGCATCTCATGGACTGCACGGGCATGGGTGAAGGGAAAGGGGAGATATATACATATAGCTATTATGGCTACAGTATTCATTTATCTGTTTATTCAGGAGATAGTTGAGCATAATAATAATAATAATAGCTAATTTCCTGAGTGTTTTATGTGTCTGCCCTGGTGTCTTGCCAATGGGCTTCAGCTCTGGCAAGTTCACTATGGATTCAGTGAGACCGAAAAAATGACAGTGGAACATTTTTGGGGTGAAAGGGTTTATACCCAACTTCATTCCCATGGTGGCAGGTCAATCACTAGAATGGCAGCCACTCAGCGAGCCTGCATGCAGCAAGCCGGTCTTTGCCTCTGGGCCTCTCTGTCCCCACAGCCGTCTCAGCCTCTGTCCTCAGTGCTGCCACCACTCCAGCCTCTGCTCTGCTCTCCTGCAGCCTTGCAGCCATGCCACGGTGTCACCCAGAGCACTGGGCAGAGCTCTTTATATAGAGTCAATAACAACACATTGCCCACACATGTGTAGTGATCTAGGCACCCAGGGCCAGGTGAGAATCTTGGCCACAAGAACCCTCACTTTCTCCACACCTGGTTCAACAATTTCACAAGTATTTTTAGAGATCCTCACAAAACCCTAAGAAGTCTACAAAACTGAGGCTCTGAGAGGTTGTATAACTTCTTCAAGGTCCCAGCATAGAAGTGGGGGAATTAACATTAAAGCCAAGCAATCTAACTTCAGAGTGCTTGAGAAAAAGAAACCAAAATATACAGATTCACGAACAGAAGTGATAACACATACTCAGCCTAAATTGGAAACTGATACTATCTGGTGGACCTACTTAAGAGTATTTCCTATTTGCATTGAAACTGGCCTGGTCTCTATTCTGTGCTCTCACTGTCCCCCATGCCAGGATGTCATCTGTGGGCTGTGACCTTGGCTCCAAAAAATGGCCAGCACTACAACTGTCCACCCAATAATTTAATACCAACTGTTGTCCCTGCTCAGGAGGGCTCCAACTCACTCCTGTCGACACCTATCACCCCTTCCACATTTGCTGTTGGAATCGTCACAGAAAGTACAGCTCTTCATAACCAGGGTTATTTGGTTACCTGGCAATGCAATTCCTTCCAGACAAGAGAAGTGCTAACTTGTCTCCTTAACTACTTTCACAGTAAGGGATTAAACCTGCTTAAATGATGACAAATAAGAGGGGTTTTTTTCTAGAGTTTTCTTTTTAAGAATCATAGACTCAAAAGTTTTCAAAAATGTCATGCATTTCCACTCTAAACATTGTTCTTTTTGATGTTAAGGTCGTTTTCGACTTTGACCACTTTTGAAGCCCTCTTCAGATCAATCCTTTAGATACAATGCAGTCAGGTTTAAAAGCCTCCTTGTTTCTAGCACAGAAAGTCTTAGATCTACCGGTCTGGATCCCTTGAGGGAGGTGCTATTTAGAAGCCAAGACCAGGGCCTTCACAGCCTTCTACAGCTGCGTTGCTCTCTGCTGCCTCCAGGCCAGTCCCTGCACCTGGTGCAAGGATTCTCTGGCGCCAGGGCACTCAGCATCCTCAACTAGCAGGCAAGAGGATTGGGTGGTGTGGGACAGCCCCACTGAGGAGCTCAAACCCAACACTGGGAAAGAACCAGTCCAATCCAGGTGGAAATGCTCTGAGGCCAGAACAGGGTCCAGAGGCCTGGAAGATTCATGAACAAGGAAGATAGAACAGGATAAGGCAAGAGCTAAGCATTCTGCCCTGTTCCTCCACTAATAGAGAACAATGGTGAACAACATCTCAGTACAAGCAATCCTCAGAAGAGGAAGCTAGGTATCAGATTTCTTCTTTTCCATTAGTAATCAAAGTTTGCATTGAGTGAATGAGTGAAAGTTACCCATAAGGATTAGTTTTGGTAAGTTTTGAATCATGCTAATGAATGCTAACAAAGTAAATGATAAGTAGCAGTAATGACTAAAGGAAGCAGGAAAACTTGGAAACAGGTTTTCTTGCCTAATTTTATATATTTTTGTCTATTTGTGATTGTCATTGTTACACTGCACATGTAGAACATGATTGTTTTCTGCTCATAAATTATTTCTAGCAGAGTGAATGGAATAGAATAAAATGTCGGTATTTCCCAGTGTCCCCAAATAATACTACAACTTCCAGATGTTCTACCACCTGGTTTAAGAGCCCCAGCACTCTCATGCTTCTGCCAATATGTGAGATAACTGGGTAGTGATGGCTGAGGCTGAAAATGTAAGTGAGCTCAAGATGTGATTTAAACATTGACTTTTAGATGTAGAGCAAATTTTAAGGACAACTTATAATATTTGGAATAAATCTCTAAGTTCTTTGAATTTAAAGTCCTGTTGACATTTCTATAATTTTGAGCCACAAAACTTGACCTAGTAATAATAAATCTCACTGTTTCATGGATATGTTATATAAAAGGAAACCCCATACCAAAAATCTTAATCCCCTGCCATCAGTAGTGGAAATTTTGATGTTGTTAATAAATCTGAACTGAAATAATAAAATTTGTATAGAATATGTATTTAACCACATGTGTAGTTTCAGAGACTTAAAAAAATTAGGGCTTCTGCAGTGGCGGTGAGTGGCCCCCTGGTCACTGAGCATTCAAGGCAGCGCTGGACTCCATCAGCTGGCAGCAACCCTACAGGTCTACTTCCTCAAAGGGGGATATAAGACCTAGAATATCCTGACTGTTATGTGGATGTCAAACCCATTTTGCAAGAGGTCAAAACAAAAGAGCCCTCTTCAGCCAGAGTAGAAAAGCAGTGCTCAACATCAGGGAAGTGAGGGCTAGTGATCAGGGAAGCCCAGTTGCATCCTTCTATGCCTACCACACATCCAAGTGCATGGTGCTCGCCAACCTGCACCATGCAGTTGACATTAGCTCTCAGTATGAAGAAGCAACGGACATAACTGACTGTATCAGGGAAAAAGGGAGGCAAGGTCCTGATCCACTGTGGGTCTGGGATCTCCCATGGGCCCACCATCCGCATGGCTCACCTCCAAAGACCAAGCAATTCGCATGAAGGAAGCCTGGACTACATCAAGCAGAGAAAGAGTAATGCCATCACCCAGCTTTGGCCTCATTCACCAGCTCCTGCAGTTGTGAATCTGAAATCCTACCTTCCACATCCACCCCCTGGCTCCCTCCTGCCAAGAGGAGGCAGCCGGCTCTTCATTTACAGACCACTTGCAGTCACAGAGCCCTGACGTGGGTGGTTCCTACCACAATGCCCCACTTTGGGGCTGGGGCCAGCGCCCACCCACTCGACAGTCTCAGGACTCAGCAGGGGCCCATGGCCATGGCCACATCCTGCCCAGCCTCAGGAGCAACTGTGATTTTTTTTTAACTCACGGACATTTCATATCTGTGCAATACAGAAATTACTGTCACTCAGTCCCCTTGCCCCAGTGAGATGGTAAATGGTCACCAGGCTTGCTGATGAACTCTGACTGACCTTGGGGACAGGTTCTCAGAACTGAAGGAAGTCCAAGCCACTCCGAGAGCACAGCAAGTGCCGACTCCTGTAAGTCACCCCCTGCCTTGCAGGATGGCCAGTGCACCTCAGAGCTCACCTGCTCACTTCAAGAGCATGGCAATATTTACCCCCAGCAACAAGGAAGAAAGCAGTTGCCAGATCATGAGGAAAGCCAGTTCACTTAGAAGGAAGTACAATTGGGCTGTGCATCTGTTGCCCCAGGGCATAAGCTGATCCCTGTCTAATCAGGCACGTAACCCTACACCCTGTACATGCTGATCTGACCCCTCAAATGTTTGTGAAGTTCCCTCCTGGGTCCAACAGAAGCAGTCGGTTGAAATAGCAAGACTTTGATTCTTCTGGATTTCCTTTTCACTATAGACTTTTCCTGATATTGAACTTCGGCCTGATTCTTATTCATACATAAACTTTTCTCACTGCACATCTCAGAGCAACTTGTGTGTCATTTGGAAGCATTTTTCAGACCACAGACCAAAAATTATCCCCTTGAGGTGGGGGCAGCAGGTGCCAGGAGAAAAAGGTGCCTGCTGTGAATTCTGGGCCAGAGGCATTGAAAATGGAACAACCAGTTTCCGCAGCTTGTGGTCATGTGTGCTTGCCCCATCTCTTGTGACACTCATTTTCTCCCCTACCCCTGTGGGTAGTCTTCAAGCTATTGACTCCTGGAATTTGCAGATTTCATAATGTGGTACCACTTCTTTCCTTCCTGTAAGTTATTTCACCAGGGGAAAAGGCAGTAATTTCCTAAAATCTGTATGAATATGAAGCAAAGTACTATTATGGGTTGTTGTTTACTACAGTGAAAAATAAAAATAGCAAAAGGGAAATACAGAGAGAGATATTAATTATTTTACTATCCACATACACAACTGAGGTTAAATTTATACAGTTGCATATGTGAATAATTCAGAAAACATCTTTTGGGGACTTTTTACTCCAATATAATTTCAAACTTACAGAAAATTTGCAAGAATAACAAAAACTCCTGTAACTTAATCAGATTCACCACTAACATATTGCCTTGTTTGCTTTTTTCATTCTCGTACTCATATACATTTAGATGTTGTTGCTTTTTTCTGAACCATTTGGGAATAAATTGCAGACATCATATTCCTCCATTCCTAAATTCTCCAATGTCTAATTTAGAACATTGTCTTACACAACCACAGTACAATTGCCAAGATGAGGAAATTTACATTGATACATTACTATGACCAAAATTCAAATTTGGTCAATTTTCCCTATATCATCCGTTATAATGAGCATTTCCCTTGGCCCGGAACTCACTCTAGGACAATGATTTGCATTTATTTGTCATGTATGTTTGGTACCCTATGATCTGGAATGGTCTTTCTACCTTCATTGTCTTTCATGACCTTAACAATTTTGAAGAACACAAGTCAGTTATTTTGTAAAATATCCCTGGATTGGGTGTAACATCTTCATTATTTGATTCAGTTTCTGTATTTGGATCAGGAATACCTCACAAGTGATGTTGTGTCCTCCTCAGTGCATCACATCAGGAGGCACAAGATGACAATTTTTCCCATTCTTGGTGACCCTTTGGTCAAGCTGGTGTCTCCTGGGTTTCTCCATTGTAAAGTTTCTGTTATTTTTTTTCTTCAATTAATGCATAATCTGTGGGGAGACATGAGAGGCTATGTAAATGTCCTTCTTACCAAATTTTTCCAGCCACTGGTTTTAGCATCCATTCATGATTCTGCAATGATGGTTATAAAATGGTAAAGAATACATTTTGAGTATTCTTTTCTCCAGAGACTGCAAATTTTTTTTACCAGTAGTAGCCTAATTTAACTGACCATTCAAAACCACCCACCATTCCCTTACAAACCATGTCCTATTTTCTCATCCATGAAGAGGGACAAAGAGTGTTTCCCATAATAGAATGACCAGCACTGTAGTGCTTGGGAAAGGATGCGTAAGTGCTCAAACCTTGGTCTGGGTCCATGACCTTTATATCATGCCAGACTGACTCACCTGATCACATGTAGCTGGGCACTATTGCTAACCACTGTGATGGAGAAGAATAAGGGACGATTTATACACAGACCCAGCCCAGAATGAAATTGCTTTCCACATAGCAAAAACTGTTTTCTCAGCAGTCTGTTTCTCTGAACATTACAGACAGATACTAACAAATTAAAGGAAATGATTTTTTATCCCCTGGATATATCATTTTCTCAGAAGATTGGGTTTCCTGGAAAGTCTTTGTTCCTCTACAGGTACGCTGCCATTACCATAACCCAGGCCAAAATCAATGCTTTTTCTTCGTTGTTTTAGTTAACCTTATCTGACTAGGTGTAATGGTTACATCCTTACCCCATTAGACACTTAGCTGAGCCCTAGAAGTCAACTCTGGGTTGTCTTTTGGGCAGCTAGCTGCCGCTTTCCCCTGGAATCGTGAGTGTATGCATCCTTACTATGCTGGCCCAGGTACTTTCTATGCAGGATCTCACTTAGCCCTCACAGCAGGCCTGTTGTAAGACAGGCAAAGCTATTAAGCTCATTCTGCAGGTAATAGCAGATGCTTAGAGAGTTTACTGGTAAGCTAACCTCTATGAAGTTCCCGCTAGTTAGTGTTACCAAGAGACAAAGTCTGGCTGAATCCAGAGCCGGTGCTCCTAACTACTACATTATACTCACCCCAAACAAGCTCATAGATTGCTCTTGGCAGGGCCAGGAGTACAGTGAGCTAGACAAGGCGCCCAGAGGGCAAAAGTTAAGGAGGTCCTGACTCTCAGGCCCTGACCCTGCACTTGTTCGGCTCTGAGAGTGAGTGCTCCCTTAAAATTTGCATCTGAGGCAGTTGGTGTCCATTCTCCTCCCAGCCCTGGTTCTTGGGGAGGGCTGCCCAGTGTGAACTGGCCTCCCTCACAACTCACTGTGCAAATATTGTGTGATACATGGAAATATAGGGGTTTCAGTTTTCTTCCTTTGGTTAATAAACAAGCTATTCAGCTTTGAACCTGCTCTGTTCCAAGCACTCTGCTATGCTTGGAACTGGAGAAAGAGCAGAGGCTGAGATGCGTGCAGTTCCTGCCTTCCTGTGGCTTGCAGCCCCAAGCTTTCATTTCCAATGAACTCCATATGGCAGGCCAATACCAGGACTTTCTTACGAATCACCTCAAATAAGCACTGGCACATTTCTTAAGGATTTCAAAGTACACAGATAGATTAAACTCTCCTATCCTGACAACCCATTGTTTTTACATTTTATTAACCTTTTGCATTGAGCTTCATTGTGGTTTGCTTCCTGCACTAGTAGAATGAACCCTTTTGGATATTAACTCAGTTGTACTTCCCCTGGGCTTGCTTTCTTTTCAGAAGTTAGCTCTTGACAGAACTAGGTTTCAGAGGCATGGACTCAGATTATGGCTTTGTCACTGATTAGTTGTGTTCTTAGAGAAGTCACTTTGTCTCCCTGAGCCTCAGGTGTCTCATCTGTGAAATGGGGGTATTCATACCTCATTTGCAGAATTGTGGAGATGAAATGGAAAAATATAAGTGCCTCTCAACAGATACTTGTTATCTTCCCTTTTTCTTTATTGGTCCACCTTTGCACCAAGATCATCCTTCCCAGTGTTCTAACTAAAGTGATAAAGACAGCCAAACAATCTTAAGTCAGAGTTAGATATGACCCAGGCAGCAGATTCTACAGCTGGTCCTCAACTACGGCTAACTGTGGCTGTGGCTGGCCTTCCCTAGTACCCACTGTCTAGCGACTGCTGAAAAGCAAAATCTAACTGCCAAGGTGATTTTGTTAGAAAAAGATCTGAAAGCATTTCCTATGTCAAATACACATTATTGCTTTTATTTTTCTCTTGAATGATCTGAATAATTGGAGTTGGTTAATGAAATTAAGTTTGTAAACATTTATTACATTTTGGCTTATCAAACTACTTTAAGATGTATAACCAAATGTTAATTTGTAATACATGAAATGTTCTTCAGGGGTGGACAGCAGGAAGCAGATAAAAATCATGCTGCAATGCCTAAAATATCATTCTTAACGTGGGATATAGGTTATATGAAATTTTTTTAAATGTGTTTCATTCCCTTTTGGAAACCCTGTCACCAAATAAACAGAGTGACATTACTATAGAACTACATGCATAAGGCAATACCTCACTTTAGGTGGAAAGCGTGTTACCTCAGACACATGCAAACCACTGTTTATAGATCATTGTGGGGTTTTTTAATTTTAAGATATGTATTATCTTAAAACAGTAAATTTACTACATGTCAGGCATAGTAACACATTTGGTCATCTCAATAATAGTGTAAAATGGGTACTATTATCCCTGTTTTATAGATGAGGAATTGCCATGTATTTTTTTTTTAACTTTTGTATTAATTTAGAGGGGGTTGGGTTTTCTTTTCTTTAATGAGCTTGCACACATATACACTGCATGAGTTTTGATTCTTTATAAGCCAGTTCCTGGGGAATCTAATAGAATATAGAAATTGTTTCACTAAAAAGCCCAGTGATTTGGTTGTTACACATTTGGTTGTTTCAACTTTGATTTCAAAGTTGATAGTGGCATTTGAGGGACACTGCCATGAAAACAGCTAAGACTCAGGAGTTAAGAGATGGTTTCTTAGGCCATGGCACAAGCTACTGCTTACAAATAATGACTCTGCATGAGTGCAGAATGATAAAATGTAGTCTTGTAAAGTTGAAAGGGTCTTTCACCTCATTTTCTGATCATGATTTCTAATTCCAAATTGGGCAAAATGAGCCATATGTTCTACTAAGGTACCTTCATTTTAAGTGATAGCCACATATATCAAGTTAATTCCTGCACTACTAAAAATGTCTGAATTATCATTAGCTCTAAAAGCGCTTAACCTTAAGTTTCAGAAAGCATTTTAAGTTAAAACTTCTCTGTAAATGACCATCATTTTTGCATTAGGATCACAGCTGCATGTGCAATTTCTGATTAGGTCTCAATTTTTCCTTTTTTGCTGGTGGAGTTAGAGGACAGAAGGAGCAGGTCACTGTGTCTTTTCAACATTGTAGTGTTCTTGTTTGCACAGTGACATGTGCTCAAATACACTTACACTCTTTTAAAAGTACCATCTACAGCTTATAGACAGAAAAAGCATTGAATGTAGCATTTTAAGATTCATATAACAGTATCTGCAAGAACATCAGGAATTTGCATCAAGTCTCTGCAGTTGTAACCATAAATGGCAGAATGAATGTGTTTCTTTTCCCCCAGAGAGGAAGATCCTTCACAATCTTAAGACTGAGGTTAGGTCTTGAGTTCCTGAAGGTTATATCTAGTACAGCAACTGGTTTCTTCCCACAATCTTACAATGAAAGTTTCCCTTTTTCTGCTGTCTATTTATCTGCACCTCTCTCAACCACTTCCAATCGGAATGACCTTCTGCAATTGGTAATTGCTGTTATTATGGCATTTCACAACTATGGGGAAGAACTGGTAAAAATTCCCCAAGTTTCTGTTCATCAGTGAAAATCAATCAAGAGCTAAAGCATGAAGAAATCTCAGACAGTGCTGATAAATGGCAAGGGCATGGAATACGGGTCCAGGAACACAAAGTGAGAAGTCAGAGATCATCTTCCCCACAGTGTCAATATGCCAGGAACTTGGGAGGAAACTGGCCTGACCACAGTCCAGCAGGGGTGCTGTGCCCTCCTGGAAAGTGCAATACGTCACTTGCTCAACCACAGTATACCTCACTTCAGGCGGAACACATGTTATCTCAAACACATGCAAACCACTGTTTGTAGATCATTGTGGTGTTTTTTAATTTTAAGATATGTATTACCTTAAAAAAGTAAATTTACTACATGTCAGGCACTAGTCCACATGTTTTTAGGTATATTAACACATTTGGTCATCTCAATAATAGTGTAAAATGGGTACTATTATCCCTGTTGTATAGATGAAGAATCTGAGGCAAAAAGAACATAGTAACTTTCCCAAATTCAAGTGGTTAATAAGTTGGGGATCAGCACACATTTTCCATAAAGGGCCAGGTAGGTATTATTTTAGCCTGTGAGACAGACATGAGGTCTCTGTAGCAATTACCCAATCCAGCCTTCATGGAACAGCAGACATAGATGATGCATAATCAATGGGCATGATTGTGTTCCAATGAAATATTATTTATGAACAATGAAATTTGGGCAATAGTTTGCATGTACCATGAAATATTTGCCCTTTTGATTTTTTTTAAACCATTTAAAAATCTAAAAACCATTCTCAGCGCTGGGACATATAAAAACAGGCAACTGGCTGGGTTTAGCTCTTGAGCTGTAGTTTGCTGTAGTAAGTGGTAGAGCCAGGACTTGAACCCAGATAGTATGGTTCCAGTGAGTTCCTTATCATGGCATATATATATATATATATATATGTGCAGTCTATATAATGATAACTACAGTAAATTATGCCCTCTTTAGAAAACTCAGCAAAGTGTGAAAGAGAAAATAACAATCACCCATAAAACCACAACCCAGAAATGACCACTAGTAACATGTGAGATTTTTTTCAACTCTTTTGTGCACTGAATGCTTTATTTAATTTATTAATTCGACTTTTTATCTTAGGTGTTTTCCACATTTTGAAAGAATCCCACAACTAATATCTTCATAAAGCAAAGAATCCTGTTAAGAGAGCAGCTGTTTTTACCTTTCGTTTATCAAATGCCATATATTTGCATTTCTGGGAGTTGGATATTTAAAAACAACCCAGTGTGTAGACAGGGATGTAGCAAAAAGGCTTTGAAACCATCCACCAGACCTGAATTTTACTTCTCCCTGTAACTTTATTAGCCAAATGACTGTGAGAAAGTTGTTAAGTTCCCTTGTTCTGAAGATAAACCAGAACCAACATTTAGAAAGTGTGGAACACGTGCCCAGGACAGAACAGTGGTCACTTGGCAGCAATCAGCTTCACATTGCCTGCCATCCACAGGAAATAGATTGCTTCACTCAGGACGGAAGAGTAAGTGTCCTTTTCTGTTTCTGTAAACTATAGTTTTCTCTCTAGAGTGAAATAAGCAGGAAATCATCCGGATAAAGGGAAAGATTAATGAGGTGGGTGGACTGAACTGGAAGCCTCCACCCAGACCGCCTACCACTCCTCCCCGCCCCAACCAGGAGGTGATTACTGGCTTCTAAACTGAAGTGGTGCCCAGGTTCCTACAACAGCAGGTGGCATTCAGACATCAGCAGAGGCTGTGCTCTTTTGCACAGGGACGGAGGATCTCCAGACATCTGTAAAGAATTGGGAGTCCAGCCACTTTCAGGAACAGCAAAAAGTTCATGGAGCTGAAGAGTATGACAGCCCCCAGAGCGGAGGGCTACAGTAACACTAGCTTCCAGGTGAGCAGAAGTTTTGCCTTATGTTTAAGACCAAGTAAATGGAAATAATGCTCTTTCCTTGCTTCCTTGGCAAGATTCTTAATTAAAGCAGTGGAGTTACTGGAACACAGTAAGATTTTTAATGGCATTCTTTAATCCTATTATTTTTCCTTCTTGAGTTTTTCTTGGGTTGACAAACCTGAAAAGTCTCTTTTAAGCAAACCTGTTTTGATCTCTGACTTGCCCTGTCACTTAGAAACAAGGCTGTCTTCTTCTACTTTAGTTTTGGGCTCTGGATACAGGATTTTCCTACAGACATTTTCCCAAATTGCTGGTGAGAGAGCAAGAATGGGAAGAATCCAGATCCCGGATGTCATCAGCATCTCAGGGTTTCTTTCTCTTAAGCCAGGTCTCAGAGCCCATCAGATGGTGGCCTGGGTGCCTGCTTTGGAGCAGGTGGATTGTGCAAACCAGTCTCATGTCATCGACCAAAACTCAATGAGTGACTAATGTTGCTTGACTCAGGGCTGTAGGCTGCAGAGACCCGGAAAGAGTCCTGTCCCTGGGAAACACCAGGCTGTTGTGACTGGGTCTGGGACGGAGATTTGGAGGGGCTCTTCTTAGGTGTGCTTCCTTTCCTGAGCTGACACTCAACATGGGAGCACGCAGGAGCAGGTGTCAGCAATCCCTTGGGCTTCAGAGTCACCAAACAGGCAAAACAAACTGTTAGGCACCAGCAAAGAAAGGAACAAGGAAGATTAAAGGGGCTCTGACACAAGCCCAGTCTTCCACTGACAAGTCACTGTAACTTCTCTGAGCTTCATTTCTGCTGTCTATTTGGTCACAGTGATGATCCTCTTCATGTTATGAGTACAGAGGAGGAAAAATCCTTTCCTCTACCCTCTTATATTTAGTACCTGGGGTCTGTGAATTAAACTGACAAATGACAGATTAACTGGAGAAAAGGAATACAAACTTTGTTAATATTTTTAACTTAATGTGCATGCAGCTTCACAAAAAGAAGTGAAAAGGGCTTATATACTCTTTTAACAAAGGATGATAAATTATGGAGAAGTACCTGCACAAAGGGAAAAGGACTTGGGCTTTTAGGGTCAATAAATTGTGGGAAGGTGTCTAGGAAATATATGAAGGGAACTAATGGAATATATAGTTTCATAGTGAGATTCCTTATGCAGTCTTACTGCAGTGCCATCTCTGTCTCCAGTGATACAGGTCATTCTCCTCTTTCTGTTATGGAAAAGGGCGACACCTTCACAGTGGAAAGGTACGTCCTGCCTCTGGCACATAGAGGAAGAATAGAGCACTCTTTCTGTGTCTGCTTTTTTTCAGTTGCCTTCAGTTGGCAAAATAATTAGCATGCTAAAGTGGCATATTTTGAGGTGGCATATCCTGATCCCCTCCATAAAGGTTAAATGAGGAAAAAAACATAAAGCAGAGGATGTTTTATGATTCAAGAGAATGGAAGGGATGGAATGGGATAGTGTAAGTGAATATGGTAGCAAGACAAATGTGTCTGCGATGGAGAAGGTTCCACGTCACCAGCAACTGGCTGACTATAGTCAGTGAAGAGAACACATATCTGCTAATGGTGGCCCTCTTTTCTAATCCTCACTCTCTTCTATCAAAACAAAGCATCCCCAGGCCTCAGGATGCAGAGCAGAGCATCTCAAACCCAGCCTGGTACCACACACTGACACCAACAAGTAGCAATCAGGTTATTTCCTCCAACACTTGCTCTTCACCAGGAATTTCCTGAGACACATAATTACTCAGCAAAATCATGAACTGCTCCCCTGGATAGAGCCACCCCTAGAAAGGATACCAATTCAGAGGAATAAAACACTACAGGGATACCTTGGAGATATTGCAGGTTCAGTTCCAGACCACTGCAGTAAAGCAATTCAAATGAATATTTTGGGGTCCCCGTGCAAATATAAAGTATGTTTATACTATATTGCAGTCTAAGTGTGCAATAGCATTGTGTCTAAATAAATTGTACATTTCATTGTTTTATTGCTAAAAAAAAAGCTAACCATCATGTGACATTTCAGGTAGCTGTAATCTTTTTGCTGGTGGAGGGTCTTGCCTTCATATTGATAACTGCTGACTGATCAGGGTGGTGGTTCCTGAAGGATGGGGTGACTGTGGCAATTTCTTAAAATAACACAGGAATGAAGTTTGACCCATCAACTGACTCTTCTTTCATGAACAATTTCTCTGTAGCACATGATGCTGTTTAATTGCATTTTACCCACAGTAAAAGTACTTTCAAAATTGTAGTCGGTCCTCTCAAACCCTGTGGCTGCTTTATCAACCTAGTTTATGTAGTGATATAAATACTTTGTTGTTATTTCAATAATCTTCATAGTATCTTTATCAGGAGTAGTTTCCATCTCAAGAAACCACTTTCTTTGCTAATCCATAAGCAACTCCTCATTCATTAAAATTTTACCATGAGATTGGAGCAATTCAGGTACAGCTTCAGGCTCTACTGCTAATTCTAGTTCTCTTGCTGTTTCCACCACATCTGCAGTTACTTCCTCCACTGAAGTCTTGAACCCCTCAAAGTTATCCATGAGATTTGGAATCAACTTCTTCCTGTGAATGTTGATGTTTTGATGTTTTGCCATGAATCACGAATGTTTTTAATAGTGTCCAGAATGGTGAATCCTTTCCAGAAAGTTTTTTATTTACTTGTCCAGACCCATCAATGGAATCACTATGGCAGTTCTTAGAAATATATTTCTTAAATAATAACTAGACAGTTAAAACTACTTCTTGGTCCCTGAGTTGCAGAGTAGATCTTGTGTCAGCAGACATGAAAACATTAATCTCAGTGTCCATCTCCATCAGAGCTCTTGGGTGACCAGGTATGTTATCAATAAGCAGTAATATTTTGAAATGAAAGTTTTTCTGAGAACTAGAATTAGCAGTAGAGCCTGAAGCTGTACCTGAATTGCTCCAGTCTCAACAAGGGTCTTAAAATATTCAGTAAAGCATGTTGTAAACAGATGTGCTATCATCCAGGCTTTGTTGATCCATTTCTAGAACACAGACAGAGTAGATTTAGCATAATTCTTAACAGAATGGTCAATTAGCATTGGCTTCAACTTAAAGTCACCAGCTGCATTAGCCCCTAACAAGCCCTGAATTCCTACCCTGCATTTATGATAATTACTTCCCCACTTTGTTTTATATCTTAATGTCTAATTCTCAAGCACCACCTTTGCCTATTTTTGAATTTTATATAAATAGAAAATTACAAGAAAACTTCTTTGCTTATTTTAAAACATTGATATGGAAATAGTCAAGATGACTCATTTTGTATCTGGCTTCTTTTGCTCAGCTTTATTTGTCAAGGTGTTGCATGTAGTTGGAGTTCATCCAATTTCTTTGATATATAGTATTTTCCATAAATATTACACAATTTGCCTATTTTACTATTACAAAACATTTGTGTTGTTAAGCTTGGGGTTGCTGGGAGCTTTTATAAACACATAGCTATTAATACTCTTGGAAATGTTGCCTGGTGCATATGTAACAAACTTATTCTGGGGTTATATTTAGGAGATATTAAAATTGCCAGGTCATTGGGAATGCATATATATTTCCAACTCTAGTAATAACATCAGGCTTGTTTCCTGAGTGGTTTTACCAATTTACACTCCCATCCAGAAAGTGTGAGTTCCTATAACTCCATAGACTCACCAGTATTTATCTAGCTTTTAACTCCAGTGATTCTGGTAGGTATATGATAGTACATCATTGAGGTCTCACTTTAATTTTCCTGTGTTATTGGCCATTAGATGGTTGTTCAAGTTTCTTGCTCATTTTCTCTATTGGAATTTGTCTTTTTTCCTATTGTTTTGAAAGAGTTCTTTAAATGTCCCGAATACAAAGCCCTTTCTCAGTTATATGGTCTTCTACCACTCTGCTGCTTTCACTGTTTAATATTTTTTTAATGAGCGAAAGTTAAATATTTTCCCCATCTATCAGTTGTCCTATTTAAGAAAACTTTTCATACCCTGCAGGATCATGAAGATATCCTCTCGTATTTTCTCAAAGCTTATTCTTGCCTTCTACATTGAGGCCTGTAGCCTGCCTGAAATTGAACTTATGTATAGTGTTAAGATGGAGGGTCAAGTTCACATTTCTACATGGAGATCCAGTTTTTTCAAATCACTCTTTCAAGAAACCATCTTTTCCCCACATTTTTCAATTCTCCATATTTGGGTAAGTCTTTTTAGAATAGAGCAAATGAAAGATTTTTCCAAACTCAAAGGAGGGGGAAGGATCTAGAGAAGAGAAAAAGATGAAAGTTGACAGCAAAAGAAGTCAGATAAGTTCAGAATTTCTAAGGTGAAAATGCAGACAACTTTCGAAAGAACAATTCTTCTTACAGGTGTCCCTCAGAACCCCAGCTCAAGTCTCCTTCTCTCCAGGAGTAAGCATGGATCTTGCCAACGTGGATCTGAGAGGCACAGGGCCTGTGCTTGCTCTGAAGTCAATTGGGTGGGACCAATTATGAAAGTCTTGACCGGATTAGATGGGAAATGTGCCTCCATTCTGTACACATACAATAAGGCTGATCTAGTCTATGAATCACCAGGTGAGACAGTCAGGTTTGGATAGTTTGTTAAATAGAGGTCAAAATTTGGGAGGTCATGTAAGTACTGGAACTTTGGCACAGACTTCTAACACAGGTACTTTGAATATAAAGTTCTGAGGTTGGCAGTAATTATCAGAGTCAAGAAGAGTACTGTTTCCCCTAACACACTAGTCAGGGAGGTCAACTTGAATCACACGGGGTTGCTGAGTAGGTGTTTCAAGGGCTCAGAACAAGCTTGACTAGAGCGAGCTATCTAGATGGGTTTTTTCCCCTACACAAGTAAATTAAAACACAGAAAACATAAGACAGTAATTTCCTTTGTAAAGAGCATTTAAAAATACATACTCTCTACTCTTTCCTCAAACCAGATCATATCTAGACTTATGATTTCTAACCACCTAGATGACTGTAACCCAAGGAACTTCCAGAGTTAAAAAGGTAAATTCATACCCAAGTTCCAAACATACTTAAATGTTTTCCAATAAGTGAATCGTGTCCATTTTTAAATTTAAATTTAAACTAGTTAAAATTAAATAAAATTAACATTTAAGTCCTTATTTTCACTCATCACATTTCAAGTACTTAGGAGCCATGTGTGGCTAGTGACTATTTATTGGGTGGCTCTGGTAAGACACATATTTTTTGGTTTGGAGGATACAGAAAAAAAACCTGATTATCTCTTTCTTTTAAGGACCTGACCACTAAGTCACAAAATTAAAAGTAAAGTAATAACTTTAGGTTCATTTCTGTAAGATAAGTAGTAATAGCCCCTCTTTTATTCCCAGTTTTACTAATTTGCCTCTTTTTTTTTTTTCCACACTTAATCTTTCTTCTGGACGTTTCTGTAGGAGGTTTGTGATTACTAATTCAATCTCTTGACTTGTTGTACGTCTGAGATTTCTATTTCTTCGTGAGTCAGTTTAGGTCATTTGTGATTCTAAGAATTTTCCCATTTCACTGAAGTTATCTAATAAGTTATCTAATCTGTTAGCATACAACTGTTCATAATATTTCTTAATGTCTTGTCTTTTCTGTGAGGATGGTTGTAATGACTCCATTTTCATTCTTGATCTTAGCTATTTGTATCTTCTCATTTTTTTATTTGTCAGCCTAAAGATTTGTCAATGCTGTTCTTTTCAAGAAACAATTTGCTGTTTTATTGATTCTCTCCATTGTTTTTCTAGTCTCCACTTCACTTATCTCTACTCTAATTTTTATTACTTCCTTCTGCTACCTTCAGTTTGGTTTGCTTCTTCTCTAGTTTTTCTTGGGGTGGAAGATTAGATTACTGATTTGATATCTTCTTTCTTTAATAACATAAGCAATTACAGCTATAAATTTTCCTCTTAAGCACTGCTTTAGTTTCATTTCTTCAGTGTTTCTATGTTATATTTTCATTTCTATTCTTATGAAATTATTTCAAATTTCCCATATGGCTTCTTTTTTAATTTATTGGTTATTTAGGATTGTGTTTTTTTTATTTTCAGTTTTGTGAATTTCCCAAGTTTTCTTCTGTTATTCATTTTTAATTTCATTCCATTGTGGTTAGAGAATATAATTTGCATGATTTCGGTTTTTTTTAATTTACTGATACTTGTTTGGGCCTATTATATGATCTAACCTGGAGAATATGCCATGTGCACTTGAGAAGAATGTGTACCCTACTATTTTTGGTAGAGTGCCCCTTATATGTATGTTAGGGCCTATTTGATGATAGCATGGTTCATTCAATTCTATTTCCTTACTGATAATCTCTCTGCTTGTTCTATCCATTGCTGAAAGTGGAGCACTAAAGTCTCCAACTATTATTGTAAAATTGTCTATTTTACATCTACTATTATGCAATTTATCATTTTTATACCTCTCATGTCTTTCTTCCTCAATTCATCCATTACTTCTTTTGTGTTAGAGAAAGTGTACCAGTTTAATTATTTTCTCATTTGTTTTCATATATTTTTAAATCACTTTCTTTGAGGGTGTCCTAGGGATTAAAGTAAAAATCAAAATTTATAAATATCTAGTTAATATTAATCCCAGTATAATTTCACTGGTACACAAAAACAGTAGAGTTCCATTCCCTTCACTTTCTTTTATGCTATTATTACATCTTTATACACTGTAAGTCCATTACATGTTATAAACAGTTTTATAATTATTGCTTTATGCAATTGTATTTTAAATCAGATCAAAGAAAGGGGTTACAAACAAAAATCCAATATATTTACCTATGTTATGTTTACTGGTGTTTATTTCTTGGTGTGAATTTGAGTTGAATTATTGCATTCTTTCATTAGTCTGAAGAGCTATTTTAGTGTTTCTTATAGGGAAGGTCTGCTAGCAGATAATTCTGTCTTTGTTTATCTGCTTTGTCCTTTGGTTCATCCAGTAATGTCCTTTAATTTTTGAAAAACAGTTTTGCTAAATATAGAATTCTTGATTGATAGTTTTTCCTTTCAGCACTTCAAATATGTATGTCGGATCACTGCCTTCTGGCATTCATGGTTTCTGATAAGAAGTTAATAATCTCCTTGAGAATTCCTTATATGTGAGTTTCCTCTTTCTTGATGCTTTCAAGATTATCTCATTGTCTTAAGCTTTCCACAGTTTGATTATGGTGTGTTTAGGCGTGGATCTCTGATTTATCCTATTTGGAGCTGACTAAACTTCTTGAATGTGTAGATTAATGTTTTTCATTAATTAATTGGGAAGTTTTCTACTTCTTCAAATATTCTTTTTCTCCTTTATCTGTTTCCTCTCCTTCTGTGACTGTCACTGTGCATATATTGGTATTCTTGATCATCTCCCACACATCTTGAAGGCCCTGAATCTCTTTATTGTTATTCTCTATATGATGAGACATTATTCTCATACTTTCCTTCAGTTCTCTGTACATGGTTTCCTTTAGCTTTTTGAACATATTTAAAATAGTTGATTAAAAGTCTCTGTCTAATAAGCCCAACATCTAGGTTTCCTCCTGGACAGTTTCTATTGACTGCTTTTTTCCTGTGTATGAACTTTCTCATTTCTCATTTTCACAATTTTTTGTAAAAAAATGGACATTTTAAATAATATGGCAAATCTGGAAAACAGAAACCTTCCTCCTTCCCCAAGGTTTGCTGTTATCTGTGTGTAGCTGTTGCTATTATTATTGTTGCTGTTTGTTTGTTTAGTGACTTAACTGATTCTACATAGTCTGCATTTTTTGTCATATTTCACCACTAAAGACTTTTCTCAGTTAACTTGATGATCAACTATGGTTTGGACATAAATTTCACGTGCCTGGAACCAATAAATGTCCCAGTCTTTGCCAAGAGCCCTATGTGTGTGCTGTGGGCTTTGCCTTCAGTGCTCAGGCAGGCAGTTTACAACTCTATGTTCACCTTCCTGCTTCCTGTTGAGTTTTAAGATCAGCCAGAGATGAGAGCTTTTGTCCTTGCCAGGCCCTTTCCAGACATGAACACAACCTTGGGTATATGCCTGGACTTCTAGATTCCCAGGAATGTCAGAGCTTTTCAAAGTCCCTTATAGACATTTCATTCCCAAGCTTTTCCTTTAAATTTTGCTTAGCTTATCTTCCCCAACTGTTGACTATCTTAGGCAGTTGGCTATCTTAAACAGTTGATCCCAAAGAAGTAGTACTGGGTGAGATCTGAGTCCAGTTAAATGAAGATGTGTCTTGCAAGTTGGATTTTGTAAGGAACTGAAAGGTTAAATAATCACAATAATCTGGGGATTGGACTTTGGGAGAGTACCAACTTCATTTTGCCCCGTCCATAGGCTTGTGATGCTAGTTTTATTGTGATTGCAGAATTGTTTTTCAAGGCTATCATGAGTCTGAGGAGAGGGGAATATGACTAGAGAATTAAGACAGCACAAAGCTAACTGTTTTGAGATTCAATCATTTTACTTGGGAGGAAAAAAACAAAAACCTCTCTGGATTACGGCAAGCCTTTGGTTGATCTCCAGAGTTCTGAAAAAGTGATTTTGATTGCCAGTGTTCTTTTTGCTATATAAAGGATAGGTTTTTTAGGTCCTCCCTCCACCATTCCTCCTAACGTCACCAACAACCTTAGATTTCCACAGCAATGTCAGGCATGTCAGAAGGGAGTATGTGCATGATCAGGTGATGAATGTTACTGGCCACATCTCTGATTCAGGGGACTGAAAGTACAGTAGGCTGGAATGCATTGGGTGATCAGTGGTAAGTACAGCAAAGACCAAGATTTTAAGGCTTTCAGCCATGACTTTCACCTTTTACCAAACTGGGGGAAGGATTCAAGCATCTAATGATCTAATGGTCATTGGAAAAGAATTAGATTAAATCCTAGGTTTTTCTACTGTGAATATCCCTAGAGAGATGCCCTCCTGATTCCAAGAGACTCTTTTCTGGCTCTCCACAATGATTGCATGGAGTAAGACCTAGTTTGTTATCCATCTCTGGTTCTACATGTATTTCCATGCAGACATTATATCAGCAGTGATCCAAGGATCACTGGAACAACAATGATCAGCACAGGAACACCAGTTTCAATTGGCTCACAAGGCAATGTGTCCTGCAAGTACATCCCCACACTTCATAGGGTAAGATATAGAGGTTTTCAGGGGGGAAAAAATGCTCTTATCTCAGTTAGGACAGATTCAAGACTAGTTGCTAGGCTCTAGTTTTCTTTTTTCATTACTGATTTTCAAACTTTCAGTCTACAGTCTCTAAATTTAAAATGAAGGTGGTGACACCTACTGACCTATCTCATCCAGACACTGTGGATGACGAGAAACTGGCCCTGGATTCAAACTGAACTATTATTTGTCAAATTGAAAAAAATCAAAGGTATTTGAAATTTGGAATTGAATTTTTGAAAATTTGAAATTGAGGTTTTGAAATTTTATATGGAACAGATTATTGCGAGCAGGAACTCCAAGTGTCTATTGTTCCACAGAAGTTTGGAATTCTGTCTTCACACTGAAGATTTAGATAAACTGCAGCATGATTGTCACTCAAAGCCAGGATCTGGACACTTCCCATACATAGGCTGTGTTTGACCCAGAAGCCACTTATAACCTTGACGTGCTTGATTGTTCTTTCTTTTTCCTAAGAAAAGAAATTAAAGAAAGATAAAATGATGGTTTCCATGTCTCTTGTCCTTTGGAAGTAAATACAGATAGAGGTTTCTTATGAAAATCCTGTGAATTGTATGGTTAAGGAGCCTCTTGTGGGTGTTCAGGAACAAAGTAGATGATTACCAAGAATGGCTCAATCAGGAAACAGGGAAATGTACTTGAAGACCTATCAATGTTCCTTCCAATATCCTGGTTCTGTAAATTCAAGGCTTTGTTTGCTTTTCCTCTGAGAGCCAAAAGTCTTTGACATAAGCGTAGTATTTATTGATTCAACAGAAATTTATTGAACTCTGACACTGTGCCATGCTTTAAACTAGGAGTTGGAAGCACAGCTACTACTGTTCAGTTAAAATTAGTTGACAATGACAATCCAGCACAACACAGTTTATAAAAAGTGCTATTCGTGATGTAAGGAGGTGATCTCACCTGGACTGGGAGTTGGGGAAGTCCCCAACTGTTCCAAATGAACACTTACAGGCTTTCATTCTTTCATTCATTCACTCTACAAACATATACTCTGTGCCAGGTAAAAGGAAAATACCCAGTAGGGCACAAATAATCCCCCCAAATGCCATGTCAAGACCTATTTTGCCATAGTACAGTATGTGGAGAAGTCAACCCCCTGAATGAGAAGGTCTGAGAAGCATACACAGGGAGGTAGAAAGGGCAGTAAAGAGAAACAGACAGAAGAGAAGAAAGTTCTTACTTGCTTCAAGCCTCTGCTGATTTCAAAATCTTTGTCCCAAGGATCCAAAATCAATGCTAAGTTTAGGTTTAAAACTAAATTTCTATTCTGTGTTGACAGAAACATTCTAGAACAAACTAGCCAGCCATATTATAAGGGGTTGTAAATAAAGTAATGGTGTAACTCCTCCATGAAACATAGTCTGAAAACAGTCCATTAATGTGAGGCAAGGCTTTTGCACCATGAGAAAGTGTTAGTCAGAGTTCAAAGGGGCCAAGAGAGGCATATCTGCTCCCCTTCTGGACTATCTAGTTGCTTTACTCTCCTGACCTGCTCAACTTTGGGAGCGTACCATAGTTCCAAATAGCACAATCTATAATTGTGCAGTTATCTACTGATGGGTCCTACTTCCCTGTCAGTGTCCCTCCCTTTCAATAATATTCCTTTACAACTTTGCTAGCTTTTAAAGAATTTTTATTTTTCTAATTCACACCACTTTATCTTCAGTTTCTCATCCACCAGCTTCCATTGGTTCAGGAACATTTGTAAGGAGGAAGTTGGTTAGAGAATACTGGTCTAATAGGCAGCTGGAGAGGTTTGAAACAAAAATTGCTCGAGGGCCAGACTGACGCAGACAAACCAGGCGGAGGGCAAAGGTCTAGTTGCATAGTATGTTGGATCCACAAAGGAGGGGGTAGAAAGACAAAGACTTGCACAAATCCAACAGAAAACATTTCTAGGGGCCAGCAAATGCGAGGCTTCCTGTTGGTCCACACGGCTACTTCCTCATTCCCCTGCAATGAAGTCTTTAGGTGAGAGAAGAAGGAAGAAGAAAGAAGGAAGGAAGAATTTAGAAACCACAAGTGGGAGTAAGAGGTGGTCTGCAATGTTCTACATACTGACTGTCCTGTATGTGACCTTGACCTTGGCAGGACATTAGGAGGAAGTGGTAAGGAAGGAAAGCAGTGAGTTTCTGAAGAAATCCAGACTGGGGTGGGGTTGGGGTCTGACAGCAAGGCACAGATACTGATGCTAAAAGCCACATAAAGAATCATTTTGAGGAGGGTAAAACGTAAGTTCTTTGGGTGAAGAACCAGGCTGTCAGGCCCACCATTTAAGCAAGTTACCTAACTTTTGCACCTATTTCCTAACCAAAAATAGGTACTAATACTTTGCATCACAAGCCCATTGGGAGACTAATGTGAAGCACTGACACCTAGCAAATGCTCAAGTGTCAGCTCTTCTCCCTTTCCTGTACCATTTCAGCCTTTCTACTCATCCCTTAATGTTATGTGCAGTCCCTTGGGCTCTGTCCTAGGTGCACACATTAATTCTTCTAACAAATATTTATTGTGCATCTGTTATGATCTAGACTGTATGCTGGTTGCTGGGGATTACATATATGGTCCCCATTCTGGGAAATTTAGAAGAGAAGCTGTCAGCAGTAAATTATACACATGCTTATTTAATTATAGTCATGATAAAGACTATTTAAAGTTCAACTTCTGCAGGTTGTATTACTGTGCAGGTTAATTGAGTTGAACTTGGCTGTGTCTGAAATTCCAAAGATGCAACATGTTTAGTCATAGGGAAACTAGAAATGCCCTTCCCAGCAAAACATCTTCCTACGGCTGAGAAAAAAAATTAAAGAGATAAGGGTATAATTCCTTTGACTATATTGATCAAAACTAAAATTTTTATTATTCTCATTTCCTTCTCTGATTTATTTTTAATTCACAAATCTCCAGTCAATCTGGAGGGATCAAAATTCAGACTGCAGGGTAATTATAGATTGTTTTTTGTATATAAAAATGTATTTGGTGTCAAAACCTGGACCACCTGCAGGATGAAGCCTGGGTTGGTTGTGCCTATCTTATTCCTGTGCTATTTGGGGGAGTTGTAGGCACTTACTAAGTATTAGTCCTACTTTGAGCTGGGCTATTTCATGCCAGAGCAGTTAATAGTGAGGCCTTAAAGAGGCTACATCATTACATCAGAGGCATTTGAATCTGCTTACATAGGGGAAGTTGTTCTTGGGGATTTCTAAAAACACCTTGGTCATCAAGCACTTCTTTCCAAAGAGTGTTGATTAAATAAATGTGAATTAATCAGAAACACAAATAACAACTTTATAACATATAACACATTTTTAAGAACTGCATTTGACTAAATAATACATGGATCAGAATGAACCAAAATATTTGAAAAAAAACTTTATAAAGTCCTTTGAAAAGACTCAGATGCTGGGACTTCAGGGCCTTGAGGTTTACATTTGGCTGATATAACAATTCAAAGTTGCATGCTGGCATCTTCCATGATTTTTCTGCCTGTGGATTCCAGTATTTGCTATACAAAGAGGCAGATCTCACACCTGGATTTCAATTTGGGCTTGGCCTGCATGAAAATAGCATCCCCAGCTAACTGGTTTGGATAATGGTTGCTGACACGCTCCTGACTTAAGCACCTCCCTGAGACCCCACCTCCTAATATTATCATCTTTGGGGCTTAGGTTTCAACATAACGAATTTGGAGAGAACACAAACATTCAGACCATGGCAACCAGTACGTGCAGCTGGAAGAGTGGTTTTTAGTAAGGGGAGAAAGGACATTTATCTATGAATTTTTGGCTTCACAGCAATAAAAAATGGATAAGGATACAAATCTTAGAGAATCAAGGGAAGGAAGGCTGAGTACAGGAGAGTGTGCAGAAGCACAGAGCTGTGTGCCTGGCCCGGCCCCGGGTGAGGAGTCCAGGCGATGTCCCGTTACGGCTCCAGGGATTAGCTTCTCCTTGGGCACCTGGACACTTCTCTGGTCTTCTCCCTTTCAAACGTATAGCAGAAGTTCTTTGGGGAGGGTCTTCCACTATTCAAACAAATCAGCCTGAGTCAAAGGCAAGAAACAATAGCAGGAAATTAGAATCAGGCCAAAAAAAAAAATCACACCTTATCAAACACACATTATTGACACAAAAATCAAAAGCTCCCTTAAGAGTGAAAGGTCGCCCAGCAGGAGAAAGTCAGTGATGTCTCGGAGTGTATCATTTTTCCTGTATATGACTTTTGGCTAGCTCCAGGCTCTGGAAACTCTGCATGTAGAAAAGAAATTAAGAATATATACAAAAGTACATTTGGAGAAATTTAACTCCGCTATTGGTGATGACTTGGTTAGGATGGTAATGAGCAGACCCCTCCATTATAAAGGCACATTTCTCTAATCAGTAAGTAATTGGGAGGTGATACTTCAAGGTTATGTGACTATCCAGTTCGCCAACACATTGCACCCGATATGGATTTTAGCATCCATTAACAACCTTTCCTGAATCAACTTTTATTCTGGGAGCTGCAAAGTGCTGATTTTCATTTCTTTAATATTCTGTTCCTCACATTCTTCTGAAAAGAATAGACTGCCCTCTTTTCATCTTCCTCTCCCTCTTTTTTGAGTATTATGGACTAACATTCTCCTTTAAATTTTTTATAATCTATTACCAACTTGTTTCTCCTATTTTACTCTGAAAAATTTTGAACACAGAAAAATTTAAGGAGTTTCATAGTGAATGCCTATACATCCACCACCTACATTCTACAATTAATATTTTACTAGTCTTGCTTTCTCAATATTTATTCAGTTATCTTACCCTCTACCCACCCAACAATTCATCTTACCTTTTGACACAAATTAAGTTGCAGACGTTCATGTTTTTTTACTTTTTGGTGCTCAATTTATCCCAAACTTGCCCAGGGATCTCAGAATGCTTTCTGACAAGGATTCAATTTAAATATGACCACCCTAGAGACAACATATAATGTAAACATTTATAGTATATAAAAACAAGGCCTCAGTTTAGCGTAGTAACGCTTTCAATTAGCTTCCTGCTTCCAAAGCCAATAGACCTGCAGAATCAGAAGTGGAGCCGAGAGTTGGCCCTGCCGGCAGGGGTATCTTACAGCATTGATGGAGTTGTGCCACCAAGTGGCCGTTTCATGCAGCAACAACTAGTGTTGGCCCACTGGAGCCTGTCTGGTCTGGCACAAGAATTACACTGAAAGCTAATCTGCATTTCATCTTCTAAATATAACTTGGGACTGATGAATTCTGATGGAAAAAATGACCACTTTTAGAAAAATCATATGACAGCCTCAGACAAGAATTAAGCAGGTTGCTTAAACATTACCATTTACTGTTTATTTTAAGAAACTGCATGAACACGATGCTAAGGCCTTTATTCCTGGGTATTGATTTCCACCAATAGTAGATTTTACTGGATGACAATATGGACAGATACAGAAGTGAAACCAAGATATACAAGTTACAAGTATATCTCCCAGATGTATCCATTTATGGCTGTTTCATAACTAAAATAGATTGGGTGGAGGGTGGGCAAGGAAGCCTTCTACAGGGGCCTTAGGGGGAAAGAACATATTCCAGCCTACAGACCAGGAGGAGGTAGAATTCCTTGTTTGAAATAGATGTCAAAGATGCAAAAGGACGCTCACTACATTGAATTAATACAGACAAGTAGAAAAAAGAACTTATATCTGTTGCAAATACCTCAAAATGTAAGTTACATCCATGGCATTGAAACTAAGGTGGTCATGAGAACTGGCCCCTGGGGCCTTTTGCCTTCTTATTTAATGTGTTAATAAAGATGCATATACTTTGTTGGATCACAGATTAAATTTAATATGTTAATACCTACATTTCAATATAATCTTATTGAATATGATTCAATATATTCTTTTTCATCCTGTGTATTTACATTCTGAAAGAGGTCCGAAGGCACCACCCACTGTCCTGCTCTAAGACACTTCTCAGAAGTTGCCAGCAGCTTCTGTCCCTGGCAGAGCTCCATCACAGCCTGGGTGGCTGGGGGTAGGAAATGTACTTTTATTCTGGGAAATCTTGGGCCTGCTAAAACACAAAGCCCTATTTCTAAAGGAAAGGGGAAGAACAGATACTGGGGACAGCTAACAGTCTCGGCCATGACGTATTTTCGGTTCAAGTGATAGAGTTCAGTGTGTGCTCACTGGACTCACATTGTTCATTGTTATTTTGGTCTTCCTTGTCCCTGTTTCTGCCCATTTGATCTGGCATCAACTGAAAGAGTTCATCACCCTCTTTCTAAATATGATTCTAGGTACTTCTCTTAGTGTTTTCTATATGTTGACCTATGCTATTTGTATATAGATAGCCATGCTTCTCATACTGTAAGATTGTACCCTGACTTAACAGTTGTTTATTTTCCTCGGTTCTTGTCCCCACTGCAACAAAGAATTGAAGGGCAGAGACACAGTAGTGAAGCAGAGTAAAATTTTTATTTGAAGTTACGCACTTAAAGAGAGAGAAAGTTTGGGAGTCCTCAGAGAGGAGACACCCTGAAAGGTTGGGAGTTCCCTTTTGTAAGGATTTTTCAGGAATGTGACAAAGGGCTAGGGAATGTAGACTTGTTAAGTGGTCTCAAGATGTTTATCTTTGGTGAGAGATATTAAATCTCTTCTCTTCTATTATCAGTCTTCTAGGTAATTTGGAAAAATTAACACAAGACATTTACTGATCCAGTTCCTCCCCAGGATAGCAGCTTCCCTCTGGGAACATATCAATCAAGGTTATTGTCTGTTTGCTAAAGAATATGTTAAGAATCTTACGTCCTAACTTCCTGGCTTTTAAAATGGAATCTTAGCTTTAAGGTGGACTTTTTCCTGTTCTTACTATGCTGTTTATATCTAGGCTTGTTTACTGAATTAATCATTGTGCTTGTCTCCTGCCCAGGTTGCAAATTACTTGATTAGGGGCTGGAGGAGGAAAAAACAGCATATAGGTTAAGTTAAAGAATAAGCTGGGCCTTTTAGCAGGCTAAAGTAAATCTTACAGTGGCATGATCTAATTGACACAATGAAGACATGGGCTGTGTACTCGGATACTTTTCTTTATCTGGAGAATATCTGGATATTCCAAGTTACTCCTGGCCTTTGGAGCCTCAACTGATTAATTCTGTGAGCCTTTTCTGGCTCTCTAGTTTTGCCTGATTAACTCTTTTGAGTCCCTTTTAGTGGGTTTTACTGGCCTCATTCTCTCTCTACCCGCTTATATCTACACATCCGCCCAACACTGATCATTGCTTTTTTTGGCCACATGAATTGCTTTTTGATCCTGTATTCAGCCCTAGTTAAGTAAGATCATGAGCACTGCATGGTTTACCTTTCTGAGTCACTGAGTAATTTTCAGTACAGATCTTTAACTTATGGTAGAGTTATGCCCTGATAAACCCATCATAAATTGAAAATATTGCAAATTAAAAACTCATTTAACATATCTAATCTACCAAACATCATAGCTTAATCTAGCCTACCTTAAACATGCTCAGACATTTATATTAGCCTAAAATTGGGCAACATTACCTAACACAAAGCCTGTTTTATCATAAAGTTGGATATCTCAAGTAATTTATTGAATACTGCACTGGAATGGTTGTGTGGGTGCAGAATGGTTCCAAGTGTATCAGTTGTTACATGACTGCATGGCTGACGGGAGCTGCAGCTCACTGCCACTGCCCAGCATCACAAGAGAATATTGTTAATATGAATTGTTGAGCCCAGGAAAAGATCAAAATTCAAGATACAGTGTCTGCTAAATGGCCTATTACTTTCACACCATCATAAAGTAAAAAAATCCTAAGTCAAACCATCGTAAATTGGGGACTGTCTCTTTATGTGTTTTGTGTATTATTCCACCCACCTCAATCAAATCCATTGATTTGCCAGATAGGTTTATTTGATCATAGCTCCTCTCATTTTATGTTGTGCTTTTTCAAAATCTTTCACTGTATGGTTTGCATGTTCTTTATTTTTGTTTGGTTTCTTCCGAAGACATATTTTTTGTTTGGTTCTTTTTAATGGTTCCTTTTACAGCCACCTCAGGGAGGAATGGTCTGTAGTGACCACTAACTCGCATTAAGGGTCAGATAAACCTGAGACTTGAGCCAGATCAAAGACTTCTGGAACACTGCCTTTGAAAATGCAATCATCTCAAGACAAGTCCATGCAGTTTGGAGGAAACGTTGTAGAGAAATGGCCTTAAAATGTTTGATATTTGCAGATATCAGCAAGGCCTGTCACACACTCGAAGCAAAAGGGGACAGATTTTTTTTTTTTCAAAGCTGGGGGGACGGAGGAATGTTCCCAAACAATTAAAGAGGTCAAATTCTCAAATAGATTGTTGACTTTTACAAGCCAAATTTCAACAGTGCAACAAAATGACTCTAAATGCCCCAGAGCAAGCAGACAAGTAGCAAATTAAACCATAAAATTAGCATAAACATCAATGAGCATTTACTGTGTGTGGCACTGGACTGGCCACACTAGCCCACAGAGAGGGTAATGAATGCTGCATTTCCTATATAATGGGGTATGAGGCCTCAAGAAATTAAGTTTGGATTTGAACCCAGGTTATGACGATGTACCAAAACCTTCTTTTTGCAATGTAGCACCAATTAATATAGTAATATATCAGTATTGCAGAAGGCAGTCATCCTAAAGTTCATGGTGAGCCACTTCTTATTAAGCTTGCATCTTGGAATCTTAACTTAGTATTTGAGGTAGAATGTTAGAACGTACAATAACATCTTAGCAAAGCAGGGAAAGTAGTCCCTGCCATCAAGTCTCTCCTCTGCTGTAGAGACTCTGTTTTAGCTGCTACTGCAGTAACCTCACAGCCCCCAGGAATATCTTTCCATTCAAAAAAGTTATCAAGCCCTTTTATGCCTGGCACTGTGCTATGCACTGGTATTCAGCAAAGAATAGGGGACCAAGTATCTGACTTCTCAGCTTAGAGCCCAGTAAGAATAATATAGATTTATACAAATTTACACAGTCCAAAATCCAACCAATATCATGTTTCCATTTTTGTCACAGGCATTAGGACATTGACATCGTGACAATATTTAAGGCATCATGCCTCAGAATGTTTCACACCCACTGCTTCTAAGAAGATTGCTTTAAAGGTGTACAGGGATGTGAAGATGGGTAAATAGGTAGATGGATAGATGACAGCTAGATGGACACATTTATACACACACACAATAAAATAAGTAAGCCACTTTGATAACCGATCTAAATATTTTCTGTTGGTATAAAGCCTTCCAGCCAAGGTATAACATCAAACAATTCACTGTGAAGTTTCCAACTCTAGAACCAGTTTAAGGTCTTCATAGCGATTCATCAGGGTCCTTCTCCGAATCACATTTGGCTGCCAGCCATTCCCATCTTTCCTAAACCTATGATCTATACCCCACCAAAGGTCAGGATGAAAGACTCCCAGGGGCATGGGGGGTGGAGGCCAGACGGGGGAGGTACCTATTCTTGCTTCAAGTGCACCTGTGCCCTCAGCAAGGCCAGTCACACACTCGATGCGAAAGGGGACAGAGTAGTTTCTCTAAAGAAGGTGGGAGTAAGGCATCCCTGGTACAGTGGTGTCGAGTCTGCCATAGAGAAACCCTGGCCACAGAAACAGAAATGGAAATCACATTATGCAATCAGAGCTGCCTTGGAAGGGAGAGACCATGTGTGTGGAGCAGACACAGTTAGAAGTTAAAAACATCAAACTAATAATGGAGACAAGACATGGCTACAGACACAGGAGTGCCCACTGGTATTATTTAAAGGATGGCATCTACTTAAAACCAGTCAACAGGGTAGGAGGGCTGCTGTTCTAGCTTGAGAAATGAGCACCTGAGCCTAAACATAGTTTAAAAGTGGCCACAAGCATTTCAAGAATCCACCATTTCTACTCTTGTCTTTTAATATCTGGATTCAAGTCAGGCCTTCCTAACTGATAAGGAAATCTAATCTGTAGGTGTACTACTATGTCTTTAGATATTCCCAAGGCCAAAGTGAGACAGAGCAGGGAAATGGGACAAGGGTCATTCCATTGTAAAATCTACTTAACCTGCAAAAAAGGCCTGGTTTATTCTTTAACTTAAGCTATATGCTGTCCTTCCTCTTCTTGCAGCCCCTAATCAGTTAAGTAACTTTTTAACCAAGGACAAGAGATAGACTTCCAAACTGTAACTGAACCTATGTTGATAAAGAATGCCAAGATCTGGATCAACACAATCACCCAAATAACCTTATTCCTTAACTGCACCTCCTCTCTAAGGTCACCTGCACTCCCATCTGAGTGTGTACTGTCTTATCAAATAAACTTTCTTACTGCGTAAGCCAGTTGCACTTGTCTTTGAACTCTTTTCCAGGATAAAGACAAGAACTCTCCAACCTCCACCTCCAATGGTAAATGTCTTTGTCATTTTGCTATTTTGTATAGCTTTTTAGTCTTACATAATCCTTTTATCTCCTTCCCTGTTTTATTTCAGACCAGTAGCAAAGTGGAAGTTCTCAGAACATAATTTCACTCCATCCAGTGCTCCATAGCACCCTCAAATTCTGGGGTGGTAAAGATATAATTCTCATGCCGTGCAGATCAAGCAGACACTGGAAGCCAGGTGACCCTGCCTTTAGGAGTTGGCAAGGGATATCTGCCCTATGCCGAGCAGGAGTTCAAGTGAACCTCCCTTTCCTGCCTCTGTTCTTCCTTGCTCTCTGCTGCCTGCATGGCTGCTGACATTTGCTTCTACTTTTGCTTTAATGAATTCCTTTCTTACTGACACTTGTTTGACCTGGGCGAGAATTCTTTCCCGATCAGAGTCAAGAACCCTCCTCCATCAGGGTTGAGGTTTCACCTAGTGTGCAGGGAGAGACCACCCCAGATGCAGCTGCCTGCAACAATAGGGTCTTAGCCCAAGGGCCAAACACTTCAGGCACCACACAGTCTGAGCTGGGACAGTCTGAGTTCAGAGCCCATCTCACTATTTCTGAGTGTGCAACCTGAGTCAAGTGATTTGCTTATCTTTGCCTTACTTAGTTTTTTCATCTGTAAAAACAGAGATCACAGCACCTACTTCACAGGACTCTTTGGGTCAAATACAAAGCTTTCAAAGGGTTTAACCTCATGTCTAAGTCTTATGTCAGTTCAGTTGCAAATGAAAGCAAAAACCAAAAGTAATGAGGGAGAAGTTTGTTTCCTGCAGTAAATTTGGGAAGTGGGTAGACAGAGCTGAGTGGAAGCTGCTCAAGGTTTTCCGGGACCAAAGTCCTTCCTGAACTCACTGCTCTGACATCACCAGGATGGGGCCCTTGTGTTCACAACCAGGCTGGAAGTATCTACACACCAGGCAGTGGGGGGAAAGGATGAAAGGGACAAAGAGCACCTGCCAGCCAGCCATTCAGGAGTGTCCCCCTGTTGCCCCACTCAGGCATCACTTCTGTTTACATTTCATTGGTCAGAATCTAGTTATAAGTGAAACTTGGAAATGTAACTTTTATTCTGGGTGGCTCTGTATTCAGCTAAAATTCTACGAAAGGGGAGACCACAAATAGATGAAGGAAATGGTTTCAATAATTTTCTATGTTCTAGAAGTTACATGGTTTAGAAAGTGAATGAAAGGAAAAAATAATAGAAAGACTTCAGTACATTTGTCCTCCATATAACACCCACTGTGTATCTGTAGTCCTGGGAGTATTCTGGCTCAAGGATTTGCCTTTGAGAGGCATCAGAGGGGCTCAGTGCAGGACTAAGTATACCCAGCAACTAACGCTAACAAGAAAAATTAAAAGCGGAGTGCTGTTAATGACTTAGAAATACTCACACACCAGGCCACAATATTGTTACCCATCCTGTAGAGTGACAGGCTTCACTTAGAACACAGTCACAGCTGTTGTTCCCCGTACCAAGGTACCTAGTAACAGAACTGCTAAATAGATGGAAAGAAACAATGGACTAAGAAGGAAGTATGGGCCCCAGATTCCAGCCCTGTGACTCCAATCTGAAAAGCAGCAGAGAAACAGGTGCCTTAAGAGTCACTTTTCAGGCACCAATCAACACCCACAACACCATCACTATTTTAGTCAGAAATCTTCAAATGGGAGACATTGTTCTTCCTGAAAATACTAAAAAGCCAAGGCGTGTACTCTGTAGGGGTAAAGTACATGTTACAAAATACATCCAGCAATGCTCTTGTTCCACTGTGCCCACCCTGCCGGCCTCCCAGAAACACAAACACTTCCTCTTTCTGTCAGTTTTAGAAGTTAGGCTCTATTCCAAGAAGTTTCAGATTCTGCCACAAGATGGCAGGAATAATCAGCATCAAGAAGCTGAAGTGGATCACGGAACCAGGAAATGTCAGGATTTCAGAAGGGAACATAGTATCAAATCAAACTCTTGTCTGGATGGGTGCACTGAGGCTTAGATGTCACTTATGCAGCATCACACAGGTCATCACGGACCCTGATGACCAGCCTCCTCAGCTACCTGTGTCCTGTTTTTCCACCAACTCATGCTAGATTTTATTTTTAACATTTTATTAAGGAAAGCGTTAGCATCCATGAAAGTAATAGTAAAATGAGTCCCTAAGAACCCATCAGCCAGCTTCAGTGATTAGCAACACTGTGTCATCTTTCATACTACATACAGTCCCCCTATTATATTTTTATACAAAGTATCCTGAGTACTGCATTGCTGTACCAGTTAATACAGCATTAGAATCACCATGGTTCATCAATTCAACAAATAATTGTCGGTATCTGCTGCGTGCAGGAAATTGCGCTAACATAAGATATAAACAACACAAAGTGGCAACAAGACCTCTATGCATTAATTATGTGTGGGCTGCAAGTTAGATTTTATTCATGTTTGTATACTCCTGTGGAAATGGAAAATGCAATGCAATTTGGCATTGTAATTTTTGTCTAGATCCTTAGAACCACGAAGAGATACAAAGTAAAAATCAAAGCCATACAAATGTCACAGCTGACAGGGCTAGCGGGAGACATATCCTGAAAAGACGTAGGGACCTACTGGACACCATTTATCTATCTTTTGCCTAACTTGGAATGAAGCATTGTATTAAAAGGCAAGTTGAGATGAGATGAGAGAAAGATTGGACTCCACACATCCCCTGTCAAAAAAAAATAAAAGAGAAACGAACCAGATTGCTGTCACATCCGGAAACAGCAGCAAAGGGGCCAGGACACTCCTCCAAGGGCTCATCTCACTCAGTTCCTTTAAGCGAAACCAAGCTGCCTCACACAAGGTTTTCTTACTCTCATTACTACCAGAGTTCACTTTAAACCAAACAAAACACATTTTAACATCTCCTAAATCCAACATCTTGGAATAAAATGATCCGGCCTATGGTTTTCTACATCTGGTTTTATTTTGTAAGTTGGCAGCCTGAGTGACGGTAAGGAGATTGGAAAGCGACCATCACCTCTGTTCTGCTTCACAGCAAGTCGTCTGACCGAGTCAGGTGCGGCCGGTCCTTTCCCTGCTCCTCAGGTGGGAACACACTAATCTGTCTCATGGGAACAAAACATGACTCATCTCTGTTTCTTCACAGGCCCAGGATTCACTGGTTCTTTCTTTCATCCTTCGATGCACTTAAACACCTCATCTTTGCTGCCCCATCCCTCAAAATTCCTCAGGGTGTCATTCATTGACAGAACATCTGTTTTGGGTTCTGAAATTTTATTTCTGCAATCTGTACTTTTTCTTAGAATGAAGATAACGTTCCTGAAAAACAAAACACATCAGAAAACACCTCGATGAGAAGTAGAGCTGTGCAAAGCAGAGAATGCATAAACCCCCACCAGGTATGCCGGAGATTGTTGAGTGAATCTGTTACCATGGTAACCACTGTGCGGCAAGCACCTGAGAGCCATGGGGACAGAAAGCATGGCGCTCAGCTGGCACTCAGAGGGACGAATTAAATGGTAATTAGAGTGTTCAAGGCAGAGTCGTGAGGAAAACACACATGCTCAAACAAAGAGGTTTTGTGTACACACCTGTGCTCAGACTTCTCTGATGGGAGACTACCCGGGCTTCTCTGACACTTCACTATTACAGATTCCAAGCTCCATCCACGGGCAGAAAATACTGGCTTAAACAAAAGCATCAATCTTAAAGTAAATGAGGAAGAGGAAGATGAGGAAGGTTCTAAGATACACTTCAAAAACCGTTTCCACCATGCCCTAGGGCTCCTCAGAGACACCTAAATCTACCCAGCAGGCTGAGGCACTTTGTCAGAACACTGCTTTTCCTTCTTTTATATATTGAATTCTGGGTAGGATCTCATTGGAAGAAAGCCTTCTGCTAAAAAAGCAAGTAAATTATCCACAGTTTAGTAATTCTGGGTGCCTGCTATTGAGCTACTATCAGAGGGAGTCACCCTCATGATAAAAAGAATAACTTGTTTGAAATAGAAAATTTGGAAAAATACTACAGCAAAATGTGGAAGGAAAAAAAACCCTGTAATTCTAGAAAAAAAAATCAGTGTCTAACATCTTGGAATATGGCCTTTTAATGCAAATATACACCCACATGCATGCATCAGCTGTGCTGGATCATATTATACATATTAATTCATCTGTTTCACTTAACATATCATAAAAAGTGTCCATTTCACTAAATACTATTCAACAAAAAAAAGAAAACAATACTTCCATACATACAAAACCTGCTCATGGATGTTTAAGCAGCTTTATTCATAATTGTCAAAACTTGGAAGCAACCAAGATGTCCTTTAGTACGTGAATGGGTAAACAAACTGTGGTACATCCAGACAATAATGGAGTATTATTCAGAGCTAAGAACAAATGAGTTGCCAAGCAGTGAAAAGACACGGGTGAATGTTAATTGTGCATTATTAAGGAAAAGAAGCAATATAAAATTGGCTACATACTGTATGATTGCAACTATATGACATTCTGGAGAAGGCAAAACTGTGGAGAGTAAACCGAGCAGTGGTTACTGAGGGGAGAGGGAGGGATGAAGAGGCAGAGCGCAGAGGATTCTAATGTCACAGAAATTACTGTATGTGATGCCATAATGGCGGGTCCGTGTCGTTATACATTTGTCCAAGCCCATAGAATACACTGCACTAAGAGTGAACCCTAATGTAAAGCACGGACTTTGGGTGTGGGTGAGAATGGTGTATCAGTGTCGGTTCATCAGCTGTAACAAGTGTACCCCTCTAGTGGGAGACGTTGACAGTGGGAGAGACTACGGGTGTGTGGGGGCAGCGGGAAACCTCTACTTCCCACTCAAATTTTCTGTGAACTTAAACTGCTCTATAAAGGTCTTTTCAGAAAAAGTTGTTTCAAAAAAATTAAAGTCAAAAAATTAGATGCTTTCCTACCATAAACAGGAATATGAAGACTGAGGATTAGCTCCTGGATTTGGCAACAGTCCTTGGGTGGCCTCGGCAGACACCACCTCAGTGGCAGCTGCTCACAGTGGGCTGGGTGCGCAGGATGGGAGGGGATGGTCCCAAAAGGAGAAGCGACTCTTTCAAGTGGTTTGGCTGTGAAGGGAGGAGTGGAGTGGATGTCGTCTGCCTGTGGGGTCAAAAAGACAGTAATGTTGCTCTTCTTTTGTTTTAAAGATGGGAAAGGGCTTGAGGGTGAGAGAGAAAAATAGTATGCTAGACGTTTTATTGACAGTAGGTAACCTGGGGTAATTTCACTGCAAGAATATAATAATAACAATCATTTAAATCAACTATTTACTTAACTTTAGCTATTGGCCAAGCTAGGTGTTAGAGGGGAACAACAGAGGAGGCCCATCTCCACCCTTGTTCTCAGCAGCCACAGCTTGGGCTGAGCTGGTCCATTGTGCAATTTTCCTCTCACCTTCTTGGTTCCTGGGGTCCAGCCAGAAGACAAAGGTAGCTTAAATTAGAAGTATTATTGAGCTTGGCATCAAAGGGACAATATGATCTCTGAGGATCTATGACTTCTGTTAAAGTAAACATAATTGATGGTCCCATGGGATATGATAGAAAACAAAGCTAACATTAAGCATCATACCTCATAGAACATGTTCAAACCTGCTCCACATCTACATACTTCCTCCCCACCTTCCCTTCCATTGCTCACAGTCTTAGACCTACTTTAGCCATTATTGCTGAATGGAGGGAGGCAGGAAATCCTTACGCTATCCTAAGAACAGGATGGGCAAACACTACCTGGAAAGCTGGCCCTGGTATGTACTTCATTCAGCTAATTAGAGTGGGGGCTAGCTGAGGAAGGGAAGTATTTCCCTTTAGCCCAACTAAGAGAAGGACCCCAGTTCCCAAGAGAAGGTTTATCAGCTCTTGAAGATACTGAACTAGTACTCACAGCTGCAGACCGAAACAGGAAAATAAAACTAGCCTCAGTCTGAGTCCTTTGGAAACCAGGGCTGGCAGGGAGATTTATGCAGCCTCTGGTGTTGACTTCACTAACACTCACCTGAAAACAGAGCAGGGGCTGAATGATTACAGTAGAGACAGGAGTGAGATGGAGAGATATGAGCCTCTCCCTAAAGAAAAGGGGAAAATACCAACAGCAACTTGGGAAGAAATGTGAAGGATAAGTGTGATCCAAGATTTTTGTTACAAGGGGGAAATGTCTGTGCAGGTAGCTGACAGGGGTTATCTTCTTGCATAATAATTTTAAAGGACCTTTTGAAAGTTCTTTGCCAAAATTCTGAGCAAAGGAGATCAGGGTCCATTATGCCCAGGGCTCTCATTATTCCATCTCTGCTCCAATGTTGGGTTTCCAGGATGAAGAGCAAGTCACCATTGAGGAGGATTCTCCAAGAAACAAAGAAGACACTGAAGATGATCAAGAGAGGCATCAAAAAGGGTACGGGTTTTAACCAGAGAAATGACCACACCTACCTTCTAATTTTGCCACTTTGTTATATCCTCATCTGATTGTAAATATTATTAGATTTGAGATTGTCGTGGCCATCAGGCCCCCATCCCCACTACCCACCCAACACCATTTCCAGGAAAAAAAATAATGGAGTTCTGCAATAACTGATGTGGTAAATTCTAACTGCTCATGTCCTAGGTACACAATATCCAGGACAGTCTTCTAACTAAAAGTGTAAATTGCCAACCAATTGCTCCAGTCCATGCAAAAGTAGTTCATTCATCTTCTCAATGTTAATCAATAAGCAATTGATTTCTCAAAACCCAATTACTTTAAATCCCAATGAATTTGCTCTTACCTCATAGTATCCTGCAGATATTCTAAGTCCTTATCACCCCATGACTTAGGTAGGAGAGGCAAATTACTATCTTTATTTTTTAGACCAGGACAATGAAGCTCTGAGGATTGTCTTACTCAAGGTTAGTCAGCTAGAAAGGAACAAAGCTAATTTAAACCGTTTCAGCTTTTGATTCCTAGTCCAAGGTTGTCTGCTACTCCATCATAACACTGAAAGAAGTATTTGTCAGTTTTCTAAATTCCTCTGTCTCTGAGGAATCTTGCTTTTGTATGTCGAAGACATCTCTGAAGTTGGTGAGAATGAGGAATGAAAGTCCTCATCACATACACACCATCAAGAATATTTACTACCTCGGAAACCTGAGTTTAGTTCCAGCCTTCATTTTTACTTTCAGAATCTCTGACCCTGAGGGTTGCAAGATTCTCTTGGGTGGTCAGAGGTACTCAGCTTTCACTAATGTTAGTGGATGGAAATAACCATGAGGAGATTGAGGGGTGTTCAGCCTATGTACCAAATGGCCAGTAAATATATTTCTAGCTACTCTGTTTTATGCAGGCTCAGATTGCTGTAATGGACTACACACATTCCCTGCAATTGAAAACTATGATGAATCCAACCTAAAGTAGATGAATGTTGCCCTCGACTCCTGCCACCTTTAAACACTGTATCTGAATACGAGGCTAACCCATCATCAGCCTTTCCTAAATTACATCATGAAAACTTAGTCTTTACTACACTTTTATTCTCTCAATATCTTTTAGAGTGGTGCCTCTAATTCTCAGTACATGGACTCACACACATCCATGACATTCAGAGTTTCATGAAATACACTATCCTATCATTACTATGTGTGATACCCTTTGATGCGCCCTATTCTGTCCTGTTTAAAGGTGGTTATCATGCACTGTGTGCCTTCACAACCCACTCCTGGGTCCCAACCCACAGTAGTAAAATGCTGTTCCAGATAAGTAATGTATACTCCATTTCTTTTATCACTAGTAATTCAACAAATGCCTGTTATGCAACTCTTCACGACCAAGGTCCTGGTGCTACCGGGCCTTGTGATCCTCCAGGAAGTTAGTCAAGGCTTCACAGCCAAACACAATCAAAGAAGATAGTTGGAGAAGAGTGCAGAGGAATGACTTTCTCTGAGGAGATGAAGAAGATTTTGTAGGAGTGAGGGACTGGAGAAGGGCTGGTGGGCCTGCAGGCATGACCCCTGGAAGGAGGAAGGAGAGGCAGTAACAAGCCCAGGGGAAGTCCCAGCTCAGGGCTGAGGCCCATGAGACCCTGGAGATTGGGAATCTTCCATACAGGATGAGAAGTCGTTGTTTTAGAAATGCCGTCCAGAAACCTGGAAGTTGGAATGATTAAATGTGGGAGTATATTCCTTCCATCCAGCCTCAAGTGGGGGAAGAGGTCTTCATCACAGGGTGCATTGAGGAAAGAGGCATGTGCAGGAAGCCTGATTTGTGATTAGGTGTGGAGGGGATCTGGAGCACCCCAAGAGAAGCAGAGGACAGTCACTGTGGGTATGGCCCTGAGGCCTCTCCAAACTGCTCGTTGGTAGACACCATCCTCCCCAGGAGTGACCAGATGCACCCACCACCCTATAACAAAGCTCTGGACAGAAACAAAGACACACCAACAATTCCAGAACTTTTGAGAAAGCTGTATTACAAACCACTGATGAACAGCTATAAAATCCTACTTTCCACTTTGAGCAAACAGTGAAGCCCCTCAGCCTCCCTCCCACTAGAAAGTATGGAGAGCAAGGGACAAAGAACTACCATCTCACTCAAACTTTGTGGAACCAGATGAGAGTTCACTGGATTTTTTTTTAATCAACATTTAATATCTGTGGCTTAACAGCTAATGGAGGTCCTCACAGTCCAATGAGAGACGCTCTCGCCCTGTGATTCATGCTCAGATTTCATTTAGTTATCCATCATCCCTGCTCTATTTCCAGAAGCATGTTTTCTGTATCTCTGTAACCCCTCAGGGGTTGGCGCACCCTTTCAGTAAAGACTGATCCAAGCCATGGCTCATTTTAGTCAGAAAGGAAATGAGTTTTCCACATCTATTTTGTAGGACATACACTTCATGAATGTGTTGGGTGGCCTGCTGGGCTTACAAAGCCTCGTCTAGCCTTAGCACAACAGTCTTTCCATGTTTGGTGTTTACTTCTGCCTTTTGTGTTGTTGCAGGTGTCTGGAAAGGAGGTATGACACAGTGTATGATTTTTGTAGGAAACACAAGACCACCCTTCGGTACACCATCTGGGGCATCTTATTAGTAGGTAAATAACAGAAGGGGGTAGGAGACCAGTGCCTCTTTTTGAGGATCCCCCAAATACCAGTTTTCTGGGAAAGAAAACAAATCTTCCTCTTCCCCTGGACCTCCCTGAATTGTCCAGCGCAGCAGAGAAATTAATCAAGAGGCCTCTGAGTGGTGTGGTGGGTCTCAGCCTAGGATTCCAGGCTGCTTTTTTCCCTGTCTGGTTTACTAAGGCGGCTGTCAATTACTTAGCTTACATACTCCTGCGGCCTTTTGTTATTGTGACATGGATTTGAGGGCTGGTTAATGCAAATCCAGGTAACTGGAAAACATGGTGATAATCACAAAGTAGGAACCTAATTGCAGGGGACAACAGAAGCAATTAATACTTCAGGCAAATACAATGCGAGGACGAGCCCGGGCTCTCCTCTTGCCGGAAGGCAGGACCATGCCGTTTTCGCAGAGGAGCAGGTCTCCGGTTTTTACTCCCTCCAAAGCAAAGGGCGCTACAGCCCATTTTAAAGAACCCTCCTGTGTGGAAAATATGAACCCTTCCTCCCAAGTGCACAAACGTTAATCCAAGACTGATGTATCCCTGCGATCAGTGGCTTTGCTGGTGATCAGATAGCTAGAGGAGGGCACAGAGAGGTTGTAAGCTTACAACAAGGTTGTGCCAGGCCAGACAGTCTTTTAGACTTTACGGGCCATACTCGTTAAAACCACACAATTCTGCTACAGAACAACAGCAAACAGACAGGCATGGCTATGTTCCCATGCCACTTTATTTGAAGAATACAGACACAAATATACAAATACAACTGTGCCTGCCACTTACAAACACAAGTGGCAGGCCAGATTTAACCACGTTTGCTGACCTTTAAAAGGAAACCTTGCTGTTCTTATTCTAGAATCTCTTTAAAAGCAGCCACCTTGGTAATTATTCCCCACCCGTTTCCTTTAGCCAGTCTGTGACACTTTGAGATTGTGAGTAGCCCTAGTTTCCTGCAGAAGCCTAGGCCAAATCTGAGCTGCAAACCAAAAGAATCATACCTTTTTGCCAATGACTGCTTCATTCAACACTTGGCGTTTCTCCGATAGAAGTTCATCTGCTGAGCCTGAATGCCAGGAAAAAGTGGTTAGTGCTGAGAGGGTTAGGGCTGAGAGGCCCACCAACCAACCACCAGGATTCAGGAACCTAAGGTTCTTTGAGAAAAACTCCTAGTGTCTTGTCCTCCTAGTGTTCCTGGTGAGACTGTCAGGGACTTGCTTTGAAAAAGGCCACCCCCACCCCACCCTGACCTAATATAGTACTGATCATTAGAGGAGCCAGCAGCCGTATCAAGAGCACGCTGCCTTCAACTCTTTTCTGACTGCGCCTCCCCGGGCTGAGCCAGACGGGGGCCCGGGGCTGTCTCCAGGTGGCGTTAGTGATGTTCACTGTCTGCTCTGGCTTCCGGGACAGGTTACCTGGTTATGGTGACGGCAGCTTGTGTGCTCAACTTTCGAAGGGCGCTTCCCCTTCTCCTGATCACCGTGGCTGTCACCTTCTTTGTGGTCTGGGATCACTTTATGGCCAAATATGAGCAGCGAGTGGATGAGTGCCTGGCTCCTGGCAGACGGCTTCTGAACGGCCATTGGTTCTGGCTAAAGTGGTAAATGCATTTGTTTCTCTTATTGCAGTTGAGAGGGTTGTTAGTCTTGTCCAGCACTGTTCCAAAAATTTGTTCTCAAATTGCTTCCTCATGCATGGGATCCTGAAGCTAGAAACAGCCTAGAGAATAATCTGTTATAATGCCTTCATTTTGCCAACAGGAAATCAAGGCCTTGATAGGCAGGCAATGACTCATTCGAGATGTGTCCAAATGTCCCCACAGCTGCCGTAATTTCAAGTGCCACTAAAGGATAAAGTGTTGTCCAAAAGATGGGCTGATTCTGACTTGGGAAGATGGCTTTCTGATCTGGGCACAAAACTGGCCTCTGGGAGGAAGCACCTGTGAATTATTAAAGCTGACTCTTCCTTAGGGGACCCATGCCCTGCCAGTGACCACTCAGGGCTTTTTCCCTCAGCCTCTCCCTGTGGAACCTCCTCTCCCTCCAGGTGGCCCTACTAGGTAGGACCCAGGACCAGCCCTCCCCAGCATGGCCCACATGGGATCTGCGAAGAAACGTCACTTATCCTTGGCCTAATAAACCAGGATTGTGCAATTTCCAGTACAGCACCCTTTCTGGCTTTGCTATCCAAGCCATGAGCCGGACTTGTCATGCCTACAACATCCCCCAGGGAGTCAGAACCCAGTCTAAAGTCTGACTTAGCTCTCTGAGGCTCAAGTGAAGTCCCCCAACTGCAGGGAACACATTTCAAGTTCTCCCTGAAAAGGAAGAGGTGATACCTCACCCATCTCCCAAAACAGAAGTGAGGACTCCCCGTAGATGTCTCAAAGAAATCACCAGACTTCCCTCTCCAGACTTCCTTGCTTCTCCCTGACCCTTTGTATCTATCCTTGAACCAGCAAAGGGCCCAAGAACTGTGGAATGAGGAGGACACGTTACTTAATTTTTTGGAGATTTGCCATTTAGTCTCAACCAAAGAGGGTCTGTTGCAATTTCTAGAGGCACATCTTCATTCTGCCAGGATGTCTACTCTTGATATTTTCTGTTTTTTAGCCTGATTAAAATTGTTCAAGATAGCCCCACAGACGATATCTGTGCCTCCTCTCCGTTTCTCATAGGGTGATCTGGAGCTTGCTCATCCTGGGAGTTTTTTTCTGGCTGATCTTCGACACTGCCAAATTGGGCCGACAGCATCTGGTGTCCTTTGGTGGGCTCATAATGTACATTTTCCTGATATTTCTATTTTCTAAGCACCCAACCAAAGTAAGTACGAAATTAATCTTTTTTAGCTTTCCCCCCCTTTTCTTTAATCATGTGTAAATGTTCAAAATAATGAGTGTGAGAGAATATAACTGTTACTCAGTGTTTGTCTGAACTTCTAGGGCAGTTTAAGCAGCCAGGGCACCTTTACTTCTGAGCTCCATACTAATGTTGGTCTCTCCCTTTTCACTGTCAGTAATTTCCCAGTTAGACAACCAGTGAAATGTTCTCTCCTGTCAAGTCCAATCCGTCCTTGTAGACCCCACCTCCCCCCCATCAAACACACATACAAAGAGAATACATCCATTTTGATACAGATTTCCCTAGACCAGTAAACAATCTAATCTTCTACCCTTGGATTCTGTAGTTTATCAAATTTCCATTTGCAATTTAGGGTATTTTACTCCAAAATTTTGTCTTTAAGCAGTCTTGTTCACACTGGATTCGATTCCCATCCTTATTCTGTAAGCCTGTAATCCATTAAGTGGGCAGGAGTTCAGAGACATGGAGGCTTTCACATATGACTCATAATGGCAAACTTTGGAAGACTTTACTGGCTGAAAGGGTGACCCTAGAAAAAAAAGTCACCTAATAGGATCCAAATTCTTTCTTTGCTCAGATAAACATCTCCAGAGTTTTCTATGCCTCCAATCCCATAGTTCTTTGCAGGCCACTCATCTCAGCACCAAAAATGAAAGCAGGTGATTGCCCATTACTACTGGGCTCCCTGGGTCTGCATTAGAGTTAATTGCTTCCTTTTACAGTGAAATGAGAGGCCCTCAACAGAGTGGAATTTCATTTAATTCACTTACAAATTGTTAGATCAACAAACCTTGGGCACACAGAGAAATCATGTTCTGCCTTTCCATTTTCCAGACAAGGGAAATAATTTTATGTACCTTATATTTACAGCTCAACTAGGAAGGCCATATCCTTAGTCCTTCTAAGAGTACTCTTTGTGTATAAGTTATTTTATTGTGAGGTAATGGTTACATACTCTCCTGGGACTCAAGGCTTCAAATTCAGGATTAGGAAGAGGGAATGCAACCCTGACATGTCTGAGTATGATTCTATCAAGGGATTTCTATCTATCCACTGATTCTCTCCTCTGCTCACATGTGCTGTGTCCTCCCAAAGAAGGTGGGTCACAGGTCACACGTGAGAAGCTTCCAGGGAAGTAGCTATCCTCTGGACATTTATGCTGAGTTCAGTATTCCTTGTCTAATAGGCTGTATCTCTCAATCTTTCTGCTTAGGTTTACTGGAGACCTGTCTTTTGGGGAATCGGGTTGCAGTTTTTTCTTGGGCTTTTAATACTCAGGACTGACCCTGGATTTATGGCTTTTGACTGGTTGGGCAACCAAGTTCAGGTAAGTTGGGTTCAAATGAACACCTTGCTTTTATAGTGTTTTTCACATTTGGATATAATCCTCAAGGTATGTCTGTCAGAAATAGGTTTATTTGCCTGTACTAGTTGACCCACATTTTAATTCTGTAGCATGTGTTAGACAAATCATTTTTTTCATGTAGAATATGTTAATCCATCTAGTTTATTAATATTGCAGTGGTCCCTTAATCCATGTCACCCAGCATATTACTCCCCTATCCTGAGTGCCCCCTTCATCCTACCCAAGGGGAGTCACACTTCTAAGATGGTTCCACAGAGAAACAGGCTTTCTTTGCATCCAGAGGTAACTAATGTCACCTATGTACCATCGATGGCCCGCTGGGACTGCCATACCTGGCTAATTCTTGACTGTCAATCCTGGAGTCAAATTGAATGTCTGAAATGACAGGGAATCTGTATGTATGCAGGTATAATTCAAAATACCCTTCTGTGCCATCCACTGGAGGCAGAGAAGCTGAGAAGATTAACTTTCCAAATCTATCCAGTATGTTGGCTGAGTCCTCACCCTCTGCAGAGCCTGGGAGGCCATGTGGACTGTAATCACTGCTGCAGTGGTTGTAATATCTGCTCCTTTTCTTTCTTTAACCAAGACTTTCTTGGGGTACACTGATGCTGGCGCTTCATTTGTCTTCGGTGAGAAATACACAGACCACTTCTTTGCGTTTAAGGTAAGGCCACACCCCTTTTCTATGCAGTTACTTCCTTTACAGTAATTTCTCAGTCTTTGTTGATGTTCAGATAGAACCTAACTGACCAGAAACTAGGTACAGCTGAGCATGTTGTAGGTGCATAGCACATTCCCACCTCTTTCGTTTACGATTTTATCTGGTCAGTGGATTATAAACATTTTTCTTTGTTACTCTAGCATTAAGGGAAACATCTAGAAGTCAGAAATATTCAAATACTTTGGGGGTGGGGGGTGCTGGTAGCATTGCCTGAGATATTTAGGAAAAATCGTATAGGATAATAGTATCTGAGATTCCAGGGAAAGAGACATACGTTACCTGGCAATGAATAGGCATATGGCTACCAAAGGTTTCCAGGTCCGGGATCAACTCTGCACTCAGGAACCCCTCAGTCCCCCAGACCAGGACAGCTGGTCACCCACATCAACCTCTGTTCTTCCAGAGCCATTCCTATGCTAAAACTTTCCCTTCTTTCCTGCAGCTCAGCCCTGACCTGAGAGGTTGGGCCTTCCCCCAGTATTCCCCAGAAGAAAGGTACCCCAGCCCCATGCCCAGGCCTAATCCATTCCCTCCTGGGGCTCCCACAAGCCCCTGGAAGCTGACCGCCTCTAGAAAGCCCCTTGCCCACAAGTCATAAAGATGAAGTGGGCTTTTTCTTCATGGTTATTTTTTGTGGTGTGTTATAGGTCCCAAGCTTCTCAATTCTTTTCTAGATTAGGGACACCAAATTCACCTCCAGACTACCCTGGCTTCAGTTAGGCCAACTTTCATGCTGAATCTTTTTTTTTTAACTGCTCTTTTTTTTTTTTAAACTACTGATTTGTTACTTTGGTCCTGAGACAACTAAGGTGTCTCTGAAAGGTCAAGTGTTTACACATTGAGATCGAAATACACCTATATAGTAAATTGAATCCAGAGCTGGAAAAATAAATAACTAAGTGACAAGGAGGCATAACTTGCCTGGGCGACCCCAGTGTCTTCAGACCTCCCCCCGGGGCAGTGGCCCCCACTCTGTCCACCAAAGCAGAATCCCAATGGGAACAGTCAAGAGATGAGCCCCTTTAACACTTGCAGCTTTCAGGAAAGTTCTGGCTTCCCATTAAAACCAATAAAAGCACATAAATAAGTGAGCTCTGTATAATGGCACAAAGTGTCTTTTAATATATGTCATTAATAGATTTTCTAAATAAGATCCTATACAAATTGTCCCCAGTCCTTCTGTGCCTCTGGTGGCAGCTTGCCCCTGGCCATGTAGCTGGGGAACAGAGCACAAGGTGTGCAGAGGGCTGGGGGTGGGGAGGGACCCAGACTACAGCTCTGTGTGTTCGTGGCAGGGCAGAAGCTGCTCCCTGTAGAAACACAGGTCACAAGGAAGGCCCCCAACAAGCATCAGGAAAATAGCATCTAGAAAAAGATAAATTTGTTGACATAGAAGTAAACAAGTTTCCAAGGTTTAACCATGTTTTAGTAATTCAAAACTCCTTAGCTAAAATAATTATTTTAGTTTGCAATTTCATTTTATTGAGGTACATACAATAAAACTCACAAATCTTAGTGTGCATCTTGACCAATCTTGACATGTGTGTACACTCATGTAACCATCACCTTGATCAAAGATACCAAACATTCTCACTAATCTTATTTTTCCCCTTCACCTACTTCACCCATCCTCTCTTCCCCCTTCCCTATGGCAACTACTAGTCTGTTCTCTCTGTTTATGAGTCTATTTTGTAATTTTGTTTTGTTTGACTGTTGGTTCGTTTTGTCCTTTAGGTTCCACGTATAAGTGAAATCATACAGTATTCATTTTTCAGGGACTTAACCTCACTTAGGTCCACCCCTGTGGCAAGGCAGAGGGTGCTTACTCACAGGAGGCGCTGTGCGTGAGCACTCACCGTGCTCTACCTGATCTGCCCCACTGGTATGAATAAGGATCTCAGGTTGCTCTGCTAATGAGCCGCCATGCCTATCAGAATAAACAGAATGCTGGCAGCCTTATATGGGGGAAGGTGCTACACATTCCCCCAAAACTTCATTCCTTCTCTCAGAAACTAAGCAAAGCTCATTATAGCAAAGAAAAAAAGAAATGTCACATTTCCTATGAAATATATTCAAGCTTTTCCAGAGCAAATTAGAAGACTATAAATGATGAAGCTGCCTGATAAAAGTGTTCTTTAGTTCACAAGACATTTTCAGTATTTTTATGATGTGTTGGAGGAGAAGAGAGACAGAAAGGATCTGTAACCTGCTAATCTGATCTAAACCTACTACTAATTCTGAGGCCACCATTACCCATGATTGCTTTCCTCCCCCACACCCAGGTCCTGCCGATGGTGATTTTCTTCAGCACTGTAATGTCCATGCTCTACTACCTTGGGCTGATGCAGTGGATCATTAGAAAGGTACCAGGGCCGGAGGGGACTGGGTAACAGGTGTAGAGCTGATTCTTTCAGAGACAAAAATCTTAAATACCTTTTATCCAAGTTTTTCCAAAGTACCTGTCTCTTGTACCAAGATCCAACCCCCGCCCCAGCCCAGGTTATTAAATTCAAACCCAAAATCCTACATGTGTCCATATAGAGAGTTTTATCTCAGAGACTTGTAACAAGGCTCTGACTGGCAACCCACTGGATGGCTTCATGAAACCTTAGGATTTACTTCCACTCACTAGCTGGGTAAGCTTACACAAAACAACTCAACTGTTCTGTCCCTCTGATTCTTCTTCTACTAAATACTCATAATTATAGGACCTCCCTCAAAGGGTTATTATGACAACTAAGTGGGTTACCGGAGTGGTTAAAATGGTACCTGGAATGCAGTAAAGCCTGTCATGACTATTAGCAATTTTTATAATTTATTACTTTTATACAATGATCCAATAGAAATTCATTTGTACAATGTTCAAAGTCATATACAATGATTCTGACTTACCACTCAAATAGGAGGATATGATTGGCCTGCTCTATAGACTAAATAAGGTACAGTCACATTTAGCACCATTGCTGGCCTGCCAACAGTTTTAAAGGCCTGGACATTTTCCTCCAAAGGTTTTTATCCGTACTTTGAAGTTCCATGTAAACAAATAGCTCTTCGCTGGCTTTCTCCCTTTTCCCTTTTAGGTTGGATGGCTGATGCTAGTGACTATCGGATCATCTCCGATTGAATCTGTAGTTGCTGCTGGCAATATATTCGTCGGAATGGTAATTTGTAATATCAAAAAGTAAACAAAATACCTGCTGAAATGGGTAGTCTTCCCAGAAAGTGGAATTTAAAAATATAACATTGTTCTTTCTTTTAGTGTAGAGGAAAGGGTGTCAAAATAAGGAACCCACAGTGTTGACAACGTCCAGATTCCAGAGAGAAAAACAGAGAGTGTACAAGACAGATCCCTTCCAAGCGTCTTGGTGCACTAGGGTCAAACTTGAGTTCTGGAAAGTTTATGGAGGGGAAGAAGAATGAATCATTTTATCAAAGCATCGGGCTTCTCATGTGTAGATTCTCAACAAATCTTTTCTGAATGTATTGAATTGTTGAGGTCTGTGGCCCACCCTTCAGATGCTAGCAGTTCATCCTCTCAGATGAAGTTCAGCACTTATCTCCAAGCTGCAAACATGTAACAGCCTCACATTCTGCAGTATAATTGGTTGTGGTGATGAAAGCTACCAAGGAACTCTTTATGCCAATAGCCTTGCAGCTGTATACATACTTGAGTTCATTCACAATGGGTCTGAACTGGCCAACAGTCTGTGGTTGCTGAGCCTGAAGGAAAATGCTGACGGCCGAAGAACAAAAGCATTTTCGCCTCCCTGACCCATCACATGGATAAATGCTCTTTTGCCTGTATCCTATGTAAGCTAAGAAGCATGTTATCAGGGTATGTCATCAAAATAGCAGCATTCCTAAGGGTTGGGTGAATAAGAAATGGTAATAATCACCCTCATCACTCAGGATATGTAGCTTCAGGCAGAATGGAATCACACACCAGGGAAACCAAGTGTGCTGCTTGTCAGCACCGCTACCCAAGGAAGTTGGATTTGAAGCAAAAATCAAGTCACCCAGAGAAACACATGACCCCAAATCCTGGGCTTACAACTGCTCCAGGCAGGTTGAGCTTTCTTCTTGGTAAGCCCAACTTGCTAGCCTGCTGCATAGTCTTTAGAGCGGGGCCCATACTTCCTTCCCCAGGAGTTGAAATTATTATAATTACAGTCATAAAATCTCTCAGGACTAATTAGGGCACCATCTTGAGTTGATTACTCCTACATGCAGGGTAAGAGGGCTCATGTACTGAGTTTCTATTTAGTCCATAAATTGAAGCTCAACACATGCAACCTTATAGAACAATTAGAAATAATGAGGGGAAAATTATAAAATTGCACACATGCTTCTGTGGTGCTCAATTTGATACTTACTATGCTGAAAGTACAGCTATTATTTATGGAGAGCCTCGCACTGCAGCCGCCCATCCTCCATAATGGGATTCAAGCCTTTACAAGTACACTCTCTCCAACTCCTCCCCACAAGAGGAAGAGAAGGGTCTCTGATCGTCAATTAGGAAGGGCCTGTGGGTACCTGTCCTTGTTATTGCCAGGATTATTTTATACTTGTACCTCTGTTTCCCTGTGGTCAGCAAAGAGGTTTAGGGTCTGTCAAGTTGAAGGTGGAAGATGGGAAGTCACAGAGGCTTGGGAATCTCCAGTCCCAAGGTCAGGCCACAAGGCAGAGTTACTTGTCCAATAGTGTTCCAACCCTACAAAAGTGTACCAAGCCATCAGACTCCAAGCTGAGGCTAGATGAGGGCCTATGTGAATTGGCCTTGCAGACTGCACATTTTACCTGTGACTCCATATGCGCACTCACCTAGAATTCAAATAGCCCAGACATCAGTGATGTGTGCTCTCAAACATGGGAGTGCATCAGAGCCACCTGGGAGTCACTGAAACACGATTACTGGTCCTGCTCCCAGAGTTTGATTCAGTAAGTCAGAGTGTATCGAACAAGTTCCCAGGTAATGCTGACGGGGCTGGTCTGTACTCCACTTAGAAATAACTGCTTTGGAGAAAGGAGTTCTGAGTAGATTGGATTCCCTCTTAAGATTTATAAGGCAACATTTAATCTCATCCCTCTCTTGTTTCCAGACAGAGTCTCCACTGCTGGTCCGGCCATACTTACCGCACATTACCAAGTCTGAGCTCCATGCAATCATGACCGCTGGGTTTGCTACTATAGCCGGAAGTGTCTTAGGCGCATACATTTCTTTTGGGGTAAGAATGTTTGGAGATTAATTTATGGAAGAGTAAACCTCCTTACTATTTTTTCTTTACCATTGCTGCTGGGAAAGGAAGCCAAAAGTGTCCTTTTTACTATATAGTTGGTTACAGTTCCTTTGCCACTTGAATGGGGTGGCCCCAAGGAGCTTTGGGGTTCACTTTCGTATCCTGCCACCTACTTGTGAATTATATCCAACCATACCAAAAGGAAATTGTATGGTGGATAAAATGAGAGTTCCTGTGGCCAGAATTCTCACCTGGCCCTGGTTGACTAGCTCACTGCACACCTGTGTGTAATACCTGGCTGTGGACTCTATATAAAGAGCTGCACCCAGTGCTCTGCAAGACACAGTGGCAGGGTTGCAAGGCTGCAGGAGAGCAGAACAGAGGCTGGAGTGGTGGCAACGTGGAGGCAGAGATGCTAGTGCTTGACCTACCGCTGGGAGAACAAGCCCAGTAATAAACCCTTTCACCCCAAAGAACGTTTTGCTGTCAATTTTTTTGGTCACATTGAATCCATAGCGAACTTGCCTGGGTCTGAAACCCATTGGCAAGACAGTATCATGAGGCTATTTTGGCTGAAATTACATTACATTTAAATACATTTAAAAAAAAACCTATTACTGACCCAGTAAAGGCAATTTAGCCCAGGGGTCAGCAAAGTATGCCCATGGACCAAATCTAGATTGCCCCCCCTTTCTTGTAACTTGTCTTGCCTGAGGGTTTCAGCTCTGGGCAAGTTCACTATGGATTCAGTGAGAGAGAGAAATGACAATGGAACATTCTTGGGGTAAAAGAGTTTATACCTGGCTTTATTCTCACAGCAGAAGGTCAAGCACTAGAATCATGTCTGCATCCACCAGTCTACAGGTCCATAACCCACCTCTGTCTCTGCCTCCACCCAGGGCACAGACAGAGCTCTTTATACAGTGACTCAGTTAACAGTATTGCCTATGGGTGTGGAAACATTGACCTAGCAGTAGGTCAATTACATAATCAACTAGTTTAGGATCAGGTGAGGATCCTGGCCATGGAAACTTCCATTTTCCCCACATTTGTGTTTTATTGGAAAGTAACTATTACTTTTTATTTCTCTGTGGCAGCCTGTATGCTAGAATTGAGTAGTTGTGGCCAAAAAAAGCCAAAATTATTTACTCCCTGGTCCTTCACAGAAAAGTTTCCTGACCCCTGACCTGTAGCCATGGTTCTCAAACCTTACTGCACATGAGAATTACCTGGGAGCTTTTAAAAACCCTAATGCCCAGGCCCACACCCCAGAGTAATTAAACCAGAATCTCCAGGAATGAGACCCAGGCAACAATATTCTTTAAAAACTCCTCAGATTCCAATGCACAGCTCAGTTTGAGAGCTGTTGGTCTATGGTAGAGGGCTGCAAAACACTATGGTAAATGGTATGTGCACCTCAAGCACAGGGCTTACAAGCCACAGGTAGATGCATCCCCCACTGGGAAAATGGAATAACACAGCAGCTGTGTGACCCAGGTAGCTAGCAGTTCTTACAAGACAGGTGAGTTTCATTCCAGGACTGCCTCTGTGTCTCAGAATGCCAACCAGTAGGAAGAGGGAGAAGGAAAGGGTGAGGAAGATCTCAGGAAGAGCAGTTTGACTGGTTCCCCAGTTGACCCATTCCACCACCACAGCAGGAATGCTGCCTGCAAAAATGTCTGGGTGCAGAGGGATTGGGCAGGGAGGTATGGATTCCAGCATCCTTACAATATAAGGAAGAAAATCCCAAAACAAAATAAAGGTGTGGGAAGGAAAGGGGAAACAGTTTAAGTGGACCTGCAGCGAGGAAAACAGAAATAGTTCACATATTGAGGTGATAACATTATGTAAAGGTGAAAAGAACTTCAGGAAATTAAGAGGAAAACCACAAGGGGTGTATGCATTCCTGCACCCCAGACATCTCCTACCTAAATTGATGATGTAATGAAATATGGGGGTTAGGGACTATTTGAACATTCGAAAGAACAACAGAGAAGTGGAGGAAATCTTCTTTAAAAGTTCCTACAACACAGGATTAATTATTTTCTGAAATGACCAGATTCCGGCTTTGGGCTTCCCCTGAGGGTGTGACCCACTGACATGGATTCCTCCCGTCTCCCTCTGGCTCTCAAGGCAATGCTAACTTGGCTCATCAGGCTTCCAGACCTCCAAAGAAACATTGTTTCTTGGCTTATACTCAATTCCTGCCCGCCCCCGCCCCCGTCTCTTGTAAGGCTTTTGGACCATTTATCCTGAACACCACAGTAAAGCCAGCCCTAAGTTGGCCTCTTTCTACTGAAATTGCAGGTCTCTTCTTCCCACCTGTTAACTGCCTCTGTAATGTCAGCCCCCGCATCACTGGCTGTGGCTAAACTCTTCTGGCCTGAGACTGAAACACCTAAAATAACCCTCAAGAATGCCATGAAAATGGAAAGAGGGTAAGTGGAACACATTCACCTACTTAATGACTATATACAAGCCAGCCAGGGTTGGGAAGAGTGAGGTCCAAATTCAAAGTACAGCAAACAGTTGATAATCAGGGAGCTCAGTGAATTATGGTATTAACGTGAATTTCCCAGTGACTATTAGACCTCACCTGAAAAACCTTGTTTCAACACTTGAAAACCTTTCTAAGTACCTGAATGTCAATAAATTTACTTGACTGTTCAGTATAGATATTTCATTTTTAATATAGTGTAGTGTTCACCAAGCCTTGGTTTAAGACCATTGGAAAGCCACGGGATGACCATTTCTGGAAGTTTCTTACATAATATGGAAAAGAAGGTGTTGTCCAGGTATCTTTGTCCCCTTTTCTGTTCATTTTCTTTTGAAAAAAAAAAAGAAAAAGAGAAAAAGGTGGTAAAGACTAAGGGATTTAGGATGTTCAGAAGTTCAGAAGCATCTCACTAAATAACAGAATCCACCAACCAACATATTTCTGAGATTCATCTCTTGTTTGTATGAATCATGACCACCAGTGAAATGCAAGCTGACAAAGAACATATATATGTGGAATGTGTGTGATCACACTAATAAAGAGAGAAAACCTGTGAACCTACATGTTATTTAGGGGTACAGGACATAGAGGAAAATTGAAAAGAAAAGGAATGATAAGCAAATTCTAGGGAATCAGGTACCTCTGAAATTAGCAATTCTGGAATTGCTATTTTTTGATAAAGTGATTCGAGAGAATGAGACTGGGCAAGGGGACTCAAAATATAGTGGCATTCCATTTCTTGAATAAAGTGATAGATATTCAGAACTTTATTGGATTGTTAGTTCTTATACATGAGTATTTTACAAAATTTTCTGGTAGTTACTTTTAATATAATGTTTAAAACTTACAATATTTTTATCTTTTCTCAATTTTTAAATTATAAATGCTCCCAAGTTAAAAGAGTATTGTAATGTTTAGATACCCATGTGCCCATCAACTACACTCAAAAATTATAAGTCCTGTTATGATTTTATGGAATTTGATGAGTATTTTGATGGTTTTCAGATGAATATTTTGACCAAGGCATGGGCCTGAGAGTTTGTCTCTCCATCCCAATAAGCTCTGTTAATGCCATTTCTACACCTGTGACATACCCCTGCTGACAACTCCTTGGTAATTCTGGAATTTCTATTTTTTGATAAAGTGATTCGAGGAATCTCCTAGAAGCTGCATCGCAGGGAGCATCCTCATCCATCTCCCTGGTGGCAAACATCGCTGTGAATCTGATTGCCTTCCTGGCCCTGTTGTCTTTTGTGAATTCAGCCCTGTCTTGGTTTGGAAACATGTTTGACTACCCACAACTGAGTTTTGAGGTAGAATTCCACCATGTTTTTCTTCCATTTGTTTCCCCTCCATCATGTTTCTGCCTGTCTTTGTTTAAAAATAAAATAGGTTTATGAATAGCCATCCCTGGGCCTATAGCACACTCTACACACTCTTCCCAATGCACAAATTGTCTTCCCGCCCATCTGTCTCTTTCTCTGTCACCTTCCTTCCCCCAACATAGTCATTCCCTCCTGACCCCATCCCAGGAATCCAGGTTACTTCAAATGACCCAATTTCAACCTTGATTTCTAATGGATACAGATGGCGAGGGAATGTGAAGAGTCCCTATGCCTAGAGGACACACAGAGGGGATGGGGACAATCTTGTCACAAAGGGGAGGTAGAAGCAGATCACCTGCAAGCAAATCACTACTCTCATGAAATATCTGTTTTTGGTTTTTATAGATAATATGCTCCTACATCTTCATGCCCTTTTCCTTCATGATGGGGGTGGACTGGGAAGACAGCTTCATGGTTGCCAGACTCATAGGTTATAAGACATTCTTCAATGAATTTGTGGCTTATGAGCACCTCTCAAAATTAATCAACCTAAGGAAAGAGGCTGGGCCCAAATTTGTGAATGGTGTGCAGCAATATATGTCGGTGAGTAAATATTTTTATTTTTCAGTATACTTCTTCATCATGTACATGCATTCATCCAATAGTTACCGGTGCCTCTGTGCATCAGGCCAGGCACGTGGGATACATCAGAGAACAAAACAAACTGAGCTCATGGTGAACATAGCATCCCATAATTTTCAGTTACATTAATTTAATTAGTGTGTGTGTGCATGTGTGTGTGTGTATGTGTGTGTGGAGAGACATACAGCTAATCTTTACCACTGTGATCATTTACTTTTGAGTGGTATGGATTCGAACCCAGAGTTATATGAGCTCGGATTGAAATCAATCAACAAATGTTTACTGAATGCCTTCTAGGTGCCGAGGTCACAGTGTGGGCTGGTAGTCTCATGATCTTGAAGCTCTCTTCTTTACAGCTTGAGAGAGTCTATGAACTCTGAAACACTGCCTAAATTCACTTCCTAAAGAAATACTGCAACACAGTCACTACTCTCCAAGTGGATGAGGGAGGAGAAGAGGCTCTGGATCTGTGGTCTGAACCTTAGAGGCAAACACCCTTTAACTACGCCAGGACATCAGGTCCACAGGCTGTAAGGAGATGCCTGGATCTGTTCAGCCTTGAATGGGATAAGGGAATTCAGGAGACGCTATGACTTAGGCTGCATCTGCATCTGAGTTGCCAATTCCTATTTGCCTGAAGAACAGAATTGTCACATGTGGTAACTCTTAGGGAAATGGTGAACATTTCTGACCACCACCATTATTAACTGAAACAATTCATTTGGAATTAATTTTGTAGGCATGTATTTGGCTTTAAAAACAAAGGGGAGGAAAAGCATGCTGCCCAGTGTTCTCACTAAGACTGCCCACCTCTGAACACCACCACCGCCTCTCCCAGCATCCCGAAGACCAAACACACAAACTTACTCCTACATGTTGCACAAATATAACAGCACACTCCAGGAAGGTGCTGATTTGTATCTTACAGTCAGGGGCATTTTGACCCACACATCTGATAGGAGAACTGGCCCTGCAGGTCTGCTGTTTCTCAAATGTTCATTCTGCAGCTGGCCACACAGTGGAGCCCAGCCGAATGTACTCATTGTTTGGATGCCACCACAAACCAGCTTGCTTCTCTGCCAAAAGCAAACAATGGGCTAGATGAAGCGACATGTTTTCCATTCCCAACTGCCAATTGCCTGGAGAACGTGGTTTTGCTAGTGAACAAAACAAGCTCGCAGTTCTGGCCCTGCTAAGTGGGTTTGTGCATCAGGTGATTAAGAGGACAGAGACAGAAGAGCACTGCTGATTTGGGTTGGGGGTGAGCCCAGCCAGGAACAGACCCGTAGAGGATAAATGGAGATACGAGCTCAATGGCTTCTGCTATTGTTGAGTCATGATGGGAAAAGCATTTTGTTTTTCCCCAATTTCCTATTTCCAATCAATAATATGGGGAGGAGTCCCTGCAATTTCAGTGTCCATCAACCAACTAGTGGGGGGCATGTCCCACCATCTCCTGGAAAGGCACTAGGTGACTGATGCATGAGACTTGGGTCCATGAGGCAAAAACACAGTGTTACGCATTGAATTAGGCCCACTGCCAACCCCCATCTAAGATAAGATATTAGAATGTGTATACAGCATGTCATCCCCAGAATGAGCTTTTTTACTCCATCATTTTCTCTTTCGTAGAATAGAGATAACACTTTGCATGCTTATTTGTTTTCACATAGCACATAGCATGGTACAGATTCCAAAAGGTACAAGGGATAGAGAGAAACTCATCCTCGCTATTTCTCCCCTCAAGGTCATAACATGCTCACGGTTACTAACCTTGCTCTTTGCACTTAATAACATACCTTGGATGCCATTCTATATCAGTATCTGTGATATTGTTTATGTAATTTGTTTATTTGCACACCGTTATTTATTTTAACCAGTCCTTTGTTAATGAACACTGCTACCAATTTTTGCTTTTGGAAGCAGTGTTACACTGACTGGCCTTGTACAGACGGTGTCCTTGCTGTGTGCCAGGAGAGCTGCAAGAGGTATTATTAATTTCCTATTGCAGGGAAGCTCTTTCCATCACATCATCCTGCACATTTATGGGCAAAGGCAAAGTGGAACCATCCCAGCCTCCTTTTCATCTTATTACAAAGCCTACATGGCCACATCTGTGTACCCCTTTCCCACAGATCCCCAGAAAAAGGAAAGACCAATCTTAAGCACTTTATGCCATATCCCTTCCCATGCTCTCTTAATAAGGCTGCCTGGTTTTGAAGCCAACTGAACAAAATGAAAAGCACTAGAGAGCACAGGAAATGAGGATGAGCTTTTCCAGAAACAGCGGACTGCTCAAATACTTGCAATTATTTTTTCCTGCATGCTGATTGAAAATATCTACAAGGTGGTCTCAGAAGCCATAAAAGAGAAGAGGGGCTTTATAATCAGCAAAAAACTTACCAGGACCACTTGAGTCTTAAATGGGAGCTTTTCAAAAATCCATTTGGTTGGGCTAAAAAGGCACCACTACTTTTGAAAGCAGCATTGGCCTGGTTTTTCCTTTGAACCAAATCATAGATTTTGGGGGGATTGGGGAAAAGAAAATCATTGCCTCAGTTGTGTGGGTGCATTTGCTAGCTTAGGTGTGCCTCTGGTGAACAACAAAGTCCACTGGATCCTCTGAGCCCCCTGTAGTCAGTCCGTCTTAACTGTCAGGCTGGAGCCGGGAACACCATCCTCGCACTTGCATGAATCCACTTTATATCTTCCCACTGCCCCCTGTGAAAGGACTATTCATTCCTGCTTACAGATGGCCACCTGATTTTCCTACAGGATGGTCAGAGCTGAGGAACAAAGACAGACAAACCCACACCACAGCCAGACTGAAAGGAACTCCTATGATGTCTGTGCACTGACTTCTTACTAATGTAATTCCTTTTCTCTGAAGTATAATGTACATACAAAAAAGGCCATTTTTGGTGTACATACGAGTCTTGACAGATGTGTGACCTGTGTAGCCACAACCTCAGTCAAGATAGAAAATGTTTCCATCACACCTGGAAAACCTCCCTTATGGCCAGGAATCAACAATACCTGTTCCACCCACCCACCCACTTCCAGGAAGCCAAGACTTTTCACCATAGATTATTTTGCTTGTTCTAGAATTTCATGCAAATGGACTCCCTTAGCATTCACATTATTACACGCATTAGTTATTTTCCTTCTTACTGCAGAGTAGTATTCTATTTTATGGATATCCACAATTTGTCCAATTGCCTCTTGAAGGACATTTTGAGTTGTTGCCAGCTTGGAGCTATTATGAAAAAAGCTGCTATAAATATTCATGTACAATCTTCTTGTGGGCATACGTTTTTATTTCTCCTGAGAAAATCCCAAGGAGTGGGATTTCTGAGTCATACAGGCCATGTATGTTAACTTGGTAAGAAACTACTAAGTATGTTTGTATTTTACAATAGGCTGTGTCCATTTACATTCCCACCAACAATGTATGAGAGTTCCAAATGCTCCACATCCTTGTCAACACTTGATATTGTCCATCTCTTTTAGCCATTTTAGTGGACGTGTGGTGGTATCTCATTGTTTTAATTTGCATTTCCCTGGTGACTAATGATGTCAAACAACTACTCATGTACTTACTGACCATTTGTGTGCCTTTTGTGAAATCTCTATATCCATTCTTCACTGGCTGCTTGTCTTCTTATTATTGAGTTATAACAATTTTAATACATTCTGAATAAGTCCTTTGTCAAATAAATGTAATATTTTCAGTGACCAATTTTGTATCTTCAGCAGCTAGCATTGTACATGGCACATTACAGCAGGTGGCCAGGTTACAATGAATATTAGAAGTTAACACTGAGCAGAAAGTAGCATTTGTAGAGGCCAACACTACCAATTTTAAATCCTTTGCAGAAAGTCTCTGAATTCACATACAGCCTCTTTCCCTCCCTTGATATTTTAAAGGGAGATGGAAAAAAAACATCCAGGAAGCAGTGGGTGTTTAATGCCACCGTACACTTACTTGTCCATATGTATCCCATTGTCAAAATAGGAAGCCTGTTAGGATGTCAGATTTCCCAGCTGGGTCACACCATGTGTACATCTGTGTGTTTATGCTTCTTTACAGATTCGTTCTGAGACAATTGCCACTTATGCTCTCTGTGGCTTTGCCAATTTTGGCTCCCTAGGAATAGTGATCGGTGGACTCTGTAAGTGAAAATAATATCCTTCCCTAACAGATGTGACATAAATATATTTTGGATCTCCATCTTGCTCTATAATGTTATTCATGTCAGGAGAAAAAGGCTCTGTAACAGTAGCAAATCCTTTGGGATCTATATTTATCTCTGTTTTTCAGTATAGTTTTCCTATGTAGACCCAAAGTAACCTCAGGAAGAATTTGCTCAAATATAGGTGCTCCTCTACCCAGGGATGACACGTTTCATTTATTTTTCCCAGATAACACTTTTTTTAAAGATCAGATGACTGAGACCCCAGCCATAGAACAATTCTCAGAAACTGGGATTTGGAATTCTAATCAATAGCCTCAACATTAATCTCTCCTACTTGCTTCCATGTTTCCCAGCATCCATGGCTCCCTCCAGAAAGAGGGACATCGCCTCCGGGTCATTGAGAGCTCTGATTGCAGGGACCATCGCCTGCTTCATGACAGCTTGCATCGCAGGTACTGCGTGCTGCCCTTTGTGTCCTGTCTCCCCATGCATACAGGATGGCTGCTTTCAGGGGACAGTGCTTCCATCCTGAATATGCAGCATATGCTGCTCACTAAGCTGAGAAGCAGAGCTGCTGTTGAGCATATTGTAAAAAGAAATGTGTGGCACATGGTGGTGAAGCGAAGAACAGAAGGAGAGTTCAGGGACTTTGTTAATTAATAATAAATGGCACTCTGTTCCACTCCTAGGCATACTCTCCCACAATCCTGTAGACATTGATTGCCATCACGTTTTAGAGAATGCCCTCAACTCCAGTTTACCTAGAAACATGACTAATGTGGTATCTTGTTGCCAAAGCCTATTGAACAGGTATTGTACTCTTGATTATAACTTCTTCCTGTCCATTATTAATAAACAAACTAGACCTGAAGACCCCATCCACTTATTTTTCTAACATCATAACTCTTTATTTAAAAATAAGAACTTGTATGACAATTCTAAGCACTTTTCATTTGGACTTTTCTCAGCTAAGACTGAACCACAAGAAGAAGCCGGTGCTGCTCAAGCATTTCACCTGCCCCCCACTATGTCAGGCACTGTGTATGAATGAGCTCACTTAAACCTGCAACCACTGTATGAGTTAGGCACTATAGCTTTTTTTCTTTTGAACATTTGGTAAAATCAGGGCTTGGAAGGCTATATCACTTACCCAAACAAAATGAGGGCAAACACAATCAAGATGTAAAATTCAGGCCTTCTGCCCACAGAGCTCATGCCCTTAACTAGCACCCTAGTACTAGTTGCTAGGTACTGCCTCCCTTTTGGGGGATCAAGCAGTACAGGCTGTCCTGAAACATGGTGCTGGTGATGGTGATGGGTGATGGTGGATGAGAGGCCACCAGTGGCCAGTGCTCGCCACTCATCCTGTACAGTTTCTATTTGCAAAATCAATATCCCTACCCTCATTTGCCCTTCTTTAAGTACGAGTGTCTTAAAGAAGGTAGTTCTATCATTTCTTTGTTTATTCCTATGTTTATTAAGGGATAGAAGCCAAACAAATCCAGAAGCCAAACAGGATTTGAGAGTCAAAACTAATCCTCTGGTGCCTCTGTCCTTAACTGACATGAACCAGAATGTGAGCGAGGAAATCCATTTCCTGCGCCATGTTATTTTGAATGTCTCATGTTCTGCTCATGTACTGTTTCCATTTTCTAAGGCTCAGCTAACTTGTTTCATCCCACTTGCCCTCAGCACTGTTGCCACAGATCCCAGTGAGGTCATCCCAGGAGGAAACCACAGCCTGTATTCTTTGAAGGGATGCTGCAAATTGTTGAACCCATCAACAGTGAACTGCAGTTGGATCTCTAACGCTTTTTGAGTTCAGCTACTTCTCCAACAGAACTCTAAATGCAGGTGCTAATTTTCTGCTTTGGGGAGAAAAAAAAAAGAAACTATTCTCCACAAATTGATACTTCGATCATGGAATCAGCTTTAATTAGAAAGAAGAAAAAATTATCTATAGCATCTTCCTCCTCCCTGTCCTCTCCTTTCCAACCCTTTTCCTACTAAGAACTAGTAAGTTGTCTCAAAATGATGTAATGTGTCCAGTCCCCAAAGAGTTTTCTAACTTCAGAATTTCAGGACATTTTACCAGAATACAGGTAGAAATGATTCGCAGCAACTGGGCTGTGATTCAGCCACATCCAGTTAGTGTGAGTCTCTAAAACTCAGAGTGACTCCTTTAAAAAACATCTCAGCTAAGGTCACTCTGCATTCACCCTGGCTGACCTGAAATAGCTTAAATTTGAATCTCTTCTGGAAATGACCAGTCATCAATCACCCATTCATCACCTACCCTGAGGAAGTCCTGTAGAAATTAGGAGCCCTTTGGAAGAGCTTTAGACCATTCCAAAACCAGGTTTGAAATCCTATATGCTTAGATTTATACCACTCAGCTTAAACTAAACTATGCTGCAGTAACAAGTAAGCCAAAAACCTTCATGGGGATGGCTTACAAGTCTATTTTTCACTCTTATTGTATGCTTATTGGGGGTCAATTTTGGCTACATGCCATGCTGTGTTCATTTCCAGGACCCAGGCTAAAGGAGCAGCCACTGTGGGGCATGTTATTTTTATGGCAGAGGGAAAAGAAAGCTGGGGACCACATGTGGCTCCTGGAACTTCTGCTAGGAAGTGAGACCCTGCACTTGCACTGCATCCCATTATCCAAAGCTGGTCAGTGATAAGCATATTGTCAATGGTTATGGAAAAATTATCCTGTCGTAGGAAGGGATAGTGAGTATTTTGAAGAAATAATATACCATATCGGTGCATGATATCCAAGTCCCTCTTCAAGGAGTCAGTGTATTATAGGGCATAACTGTAAAACTATTCACATGCAAATTTGTTCATGTTCCTGGTGACTACACTGGAAAATGGCACCACTCTTGTCAAAAAGCTATGTAAGGATCATTTGAGCAAGAAAAATAGATCCTGGTTGAGATCTGAAGCCCTTCCATTGATGAGGAAAGCATCATCAAACTTGCTTAATGGGTATCAAACAAGAACTTCAATGGGTTCTGAGAGCAAACAAGAACTGTATTGGGTTGCTCTTTAATGAAATTCTCATCACCAATGTTCTTAATAGTATGAAGACCACATTGTGTAAGAAAAACACAAATACCAATGACTGAATCAAAAGGTGACTCACAAGAAAGAAAAAATGTGAAAAGGTTTTAGAATACCTTAAGTAATTTATTTTATTTATGTTTTCCTTTTTTGTTCATGCAAAAGAGTATTTTTTTAATCCACATGTAAATAGCTGATTTTTGTGTCTGTGTGATGATAATGGTGGTGAAGGTGGGAGCTAAATGCCCAAAGAACTCTTATCTCTGAAGTACAATACACTAGGCTATTTCTAATTATTGATCATTTGTATCAAGTTTTTCTTGGAATTCAATATGCCCTTTCATTTAGATTTTATTTTAGAAAAATATATTCACATGTCTTTTCCCTCTGTTGTCTATGTTCTTGGGTCAACCTTCATAAAAGCCTACATACATCAGGTGTGTCAATTATTCCTATGTTGATTCTCCTATGTTTGCTATGGCTATTATTTTTCTCTCTCTGTTTCCTCCTTTTAAATCTTCACATTTTTCTGTTGTTTTATTCCTGAGAATCTCTTTGCTGCTCTAGTGTCCCTATCTGGCCAACTGATTTTTAAATTCTGTCTGTTGCCATTACTATTCCTTGGAAATATAACTCTTCTACGAGCTCTTTTATTTCAAGGAACTTAATAATTCTGCCCTGTTTTTTAAGTTTTCTTCTTCAAAATACAAAAAGTAATATCCATTTGTAATAAAAAGTGACAAATACACACTACCCCCTTTCTCTCCACTCTGTTTACCCCAACTCACTTCCTAGTACCACACCCTTGAGATTATTATTGTCAATTAACTAACACACACACCTTTCTCTAAACAATATATAAGAATGGGGACAGGGAGAGATTTATGGTTCTTACACAAATAGGGTGAGTCCATTTACATATCACCTTCAACTTCTTTGCCCTTGGACATTCCTACAAGTCATTATATATATCTCCAGCTCTAACCTTCCCTTCTGGCAAGCATGTGTGTTTGTGTGTGTAACAGCTTAATGAGATAATACACATGCTGGAAGAGGGAGGGAGTTAAACATTTTATTTTCTTTCTACTTGCTTCCCTCCTCTTCTCTGCCCCTGGCCCGCCACATACAGGTGATCCAGGTTAAAGGGCCTCATGTATAGCTTTTTGTACTTTTTTCCATGTTCAAGTCCCATCTTACAAACATATCCATCTATTGATGACTGGGATTGGTAGCTTTACAATACTGGTATTGCCAACATTTCTATGCAGTTTACTTTTCTTGTACAACAATACTTTGTGCTTATTCAGGTACACTGCCAAAACTTTATTCTTTTCAAAGGCTTCATAATAGCTCATGACATGTTACGTGTATGTACTAACCATTCCTCTATGTACATGCATTCCTTTTCCAGTTTTGTTTTGTTTTTATAGTACCTGCCCACTGACTTGACATCTCACCTATTTACATACCTATGGCAGTGCTATCTGATAGAAACACTATCAAGTTGCAAGTTATTTAAAATTTTCTAGTAGCCACTTTAAAAAGGTAAAAAAAGAACTGGAAAATTTTTAATAATATATTTAACCCAATATATCTAAGATATCATTTCAAGATATTTCACATTCTTTTTACTGAATAAAGTCTTACTAAAATCTAGTGTGTATTTTATATTTAGAGCATATCTTGATTGAGACACTAAACTTTCATTGACAATACTTGATCTGTGTTTCGAGTTCATAAAATTTATGGTTGAAAGCAAATTCACATACCCAGTTTGTTTCAAACATGCTTTAAAGTTTTCCAATAACTGAAATGAGTATCAGATTTTAAATCAAAATTTTAGTTCCTCGGTTTTACATATAAAATAGTTTCATATTTCAAGTATTAGTGGTTACCATATTAGTGCAATTCTATAGGATGATTTCCTAGGTGAATTGAAGTATGTATATATATTTGGTATTAATATATGTTGCCAGATGGCTTCTTGTAGAAATATGTTATCTTAATTTTTACCTGCTTTATGCTATAATCTTTCTGATTGTTTTATTCATCTACCTTTATGTGTCTGTGTGATTATTTCTTTTTAAATGCAACATGCTCACATTACTATCATGGTGATTGATTTTTCAATACTGTCCATCCTTGAACTGCGAATGGAGTATTATTCCTGAATCACATGAGAAAGAATACTAAGGGTAAGGACCAGGCAAATGAGCTAGTGAGCACTTTGAGCTTGCTGCCTCCAGAAACCTTATCAATCCCCTATGAATGTTGAGTGTCTCTGGGCTGGCTGGAAGTTATCCTCCTCCCAGTGAAACCACTTAATGGAGTTTTTAGTCCATCATGGTGTATTTGCTCTTCTTTAGAAGACATAGAAGTTGGAGGGCTGTTTATTCCCCATTGTGTTCTAAGATTGCAAACATGGAATGTCTGTAGGTCCTATGTGTTTACTCAGTTGTTGTCTGAGGTCACTCAGTACTGACAGGTTACTTGACTTTGCTCTAAGTCAAAGCTATGACATCTATTTTGAAGAATTCTGCCCTCTGTCTAGTCTGCCCATGAAATGTGAAGCACCCAACCTTCTCTTTGGGTCTATCTTCACACTGATAAAGTTTTCACTAATATGAAAGCCCTTTTCCAAACACAGTATCATGGGTTCAGATATGAATGTTTCCTAATTTCAATGAAGATGGACGTTTGCTTTATTGCTTCTTATTCTCCTTGTTATTTTCCACTGGATTACAAAAGGGAGGGGGCAGGAATGGCATTCCTCTCCCCAATCCAGAAACTATCATTATAAATAAATTCTCTGGCCCTGCAGGGAACTTAAGGCCTCAGCCAAGAGTAGATTAGAGCCATGGGATATGGAGAATTTTTTTTGATTTTTTTTTCCATTGGTAAAATCAGTACATCCAAACCATTTGATCTGAGTGAGGTCTCTGTAGTTACACAGATTGCTAACATGAGTTCATTTTGCAAATACCTCCAACTAATTGCTTTTATATTTCTGTCATGTAATTATGCTGGTAGGTCACTATTGAAGAGCTTAAGACTTGTGCACTTGCCCAGTGAGGCTGACTTCCAATTACAGAATAATTCCAAAATCAGGCATGCTTATAATGGAGGTATTGAAGGACACAGTGTGTCAGAAAGGATTAAACTTCCCTGGATGTCCTAGAGTGGGGGAAAGGGGGGGTGGTCATTCACATTTTAAACAGGCAGGAGTACAGGACTAAGGAAGAAATGTCTGGTACAGGTACACCATATGGAGCTAAATGAACCATATGCTCCTGAGAAAAGCTGCCTTTTACAACCTAGAACTGAATTAAAAAGTCTTTCTTTAGCTCAAGCAGGAAGGAAAGGATACACTTACCCATTCTTTTTCTGAATTTAAAGACAGCACAAGCTTATGATAATTTTATTTTCCTCTGTATTACAAAAACCATACAACTGACCACTGGATGCTGAGTACTTGCAACCCTAGTCGTCAGTGGGCTACTTGACATTTTCATTTCAAGAGACTCTAGAAAGTAAACTATGATTGTGCCGAGCCAGCCCCTCTCAACTATTATGCCTTTTGCAAAATGGGAATAAAATAACTGATGTTAGGGATACAGCCTATAGTCATGAAACAGAGAAAAGCATTTAAAGGGCAACCTTGAAGTTTAGTCCTCTGTCAACTAACAACCCACCATGTTATCATGAGAAACCAGGATTGGGAAAAACCTGATGTCTGTCAAGCCATGTTAACAGGCAGAATCAGCCTACACCTTCCATTACTGGGCATGCTTCTAATAATCTTCATAGAATAAGAGAATTGTAGAACCTTAGGCCATTAGGCCATTCAGAAATGCTTCCTTCTCTTCTTGCTCCAGTTATAGCCATAGTTACCATGGCTAAAAGCAGTGTTGAAGCAGTATTCCTTGTTCTAATTCAAATCCCTTTAGCTACAGAGTACCTACCTCATTCCATAGTTATTTGCCCATATGTTGTTTGACCACTAGACTACTAATTCCTATGTATCTCTAGTATCTAGTACCTTGAATCTTGTAGACATTTGGTAAATATTTGTTTGTTCAATCGAATGAATGAATATTGCAAATGGCTAGCCCTCACATAAGCCAGAATAGTTAGTTGGATCACTGTTAAAAAGATTTAAAAGTCTCATCAAAAATGCATACTCATAATAAAAATTGCAAATGATATATGCAAATGTGTAATTGAGAAATTGGAAACCTTCTTCCTACCTCAATCTTATTCCCCAAAGTCAGCCATGGTTAACAACACTTTGGTGTCACAGCTAATTTTTCTTTCTACATAATGAACTATAGTAAGTTATAACCAGCAAACTGGAGTAGATGAATCCTCTCCTAAGCCCAATGACTAATGCACTTTGACCTTCCATTTCTTGGCAACATCAAACACATGACTTTCCTTGTCTTACAACATTGTGCCAAGCAGTGATTAGCAAAAGTCAGGAGACTGGCCTTCCTGATAGTCTGCAAGGCCAGTACTGCTATTTAGTAGTGTTGTCTTCATCAAAGCTAAATGGAATTACTTAAGTATCCCAATAGCCAACATAAATAAACATATTTTAAGTAACCAGATTCTTTCTGCTAAAATGAATAATTGTTCTGTCATATCTGAAAAAGCTCTGACAGGAAATGGAAAATAAGCCAGTTGCTACTTCTGGGCAAGACAGGAAGTATGATTTAGCAGCTAAGAGTCCAGCTCTGGAGCAGAATTGCCAGGGTTCAAATCCTGGTCCCAGACACTATTGCCTTAGAAATTTCTATGACCTCCCTGTGCTTCAGTTTTACCATCTGTAAAATGCAACTAAACACATCTCATGTCATGTAAAGTACTTAGAAGTATGCTTCCAAGAGAAAGGCTATAAGATACACCCCTTTTCTTCATTGAAGTGTAATTGTATACAGTAAGTGCACAGATTCTAAGCATAGAGTTTGATGAAGGGTGTGATGAGTTTTGACAAATGTATGTGCCAAAGTAACTCTCATCCCAATAAAGGTGAAGCACATTTCCATCACTTCAGACAGTTACCTGGTGCCCCTTCCCAGCCAATCTCACCCACTATCTCCCAGGCAAGCCTGACTGATTTCCTTCCCAGAGATTAGCTCAGATAAATAGTTTAGGTAGAACTTCATGTAAATGGAATCATATAGCACATGCTCTCTTGTTGCTCAGTTTTCTCATTCAACATAAGGTATTTAAATTTTATCCTGATTTAAGTTTATCTGTATTAAGTTTAATCTTTAATTAAAATCATTCTGTTCTTAATGCTGAGTATTATTTCTTTGTATGAACAGACTACCATTTATGTATCCATTCTTCTCTTGATGGACATTAAGGTTCTTTTTTAGTATTTTTGCATAAGATATGTTTTTTGAAAGAAACTTTAGGTGTTTCAGAATACTGTAAGCTTAGGAAATATAAATTGGGATGTGAAAAGGGCATGGTTTACCCTCATGGGTGTTTGCTCCTCATTTCCCTTTCTCCCCTTCATAATCTTGCAGAGTCTTTTCACATGTATGTCATTCTTCACAAGGATTTTCAAGATTGTTGCCTTCAAGTCACAAACTGGAAGATCAGTGATGACTGAGTCTCAAAAGGAAATAAGAGGGAGGTTACTCTAGCTTGAATGGAATGTTGATTAGCCTGTTACACACTCTACATAATAGCACTTTCAGTGTACTACGTTTTGAGAAAATTCACTTGGCTTTTCTAAGTCTCCAATAAAAGCAGAGGTTACATTATCATTTGACCTCATAGAACTGTAGTGCAAAACATGAAAAAAAAAAACATATATAAGAAATGTAGGACGGGAGGCGCGCTGCCCGTCCCCGGAGCCTGGCTGCCCGCCTGAGCGCCGCGGCCGCCCTGGCCCCGCGCGTTCTCGCCCCTCGGGCCAACGTCCCGCGGACATGACCGCGCAGCCTCCTCCTGGGCTCGGGTTTGCTTGAGAGCCTTCTTCATGGAAGTGATGTCTCCCCAGCAGGAGACTCTAGGGGGGCCGCCGGGGCGCTCCTCTTCCCTGGCAGGGGAGTCGCGGATCGCGGGAGGCCCCGGCACCAAGAAGAAAATGAAAACACTAGCAGAAAGGAGAAGGAGTGCTCCATCTCTTATCCTGGATAAAGCCCTACAGAAACGGCCTAGTATCAAGCTCTCTAAACTCTTTGAAATGCATCCTGACAAAGCTATTTCCTTCAAGATAACACGCTGAAACGGGACTCAGAAGACAGGAATGAGGTCTGCTCCACCATCAGCTCCACGAATTTGGGCAGGCAAATTTCCTGGCCTAAATTTTCTCATCCGTAAAATGAAGCTGTTTTAGAGCAAATAACCTCTAAGATCCTTTTGAACTTTTTTTTTTTGGTATCATTAATCTATAATTACATGAAGAACATTGTGTTTGCTGGGCTCCCCCCTTCACCAGGTCCCCCCACATACCCCTTCGCAGTCACTGTCCATCAGCGTAGTGAGATGCTGTGAAATCACTGCTTGTCTTCTCTGTGTTGCGCAGCCCTCCCCTTTCCCCCACCCCCCACACTATACATGCTAATCGTAATGCCCCCTTTCTTTTTTCCCGCCCTTGTCCCTCCCTTCCCACCCATCCTCCCTAGTCCCTTTCCCTTTGGTAACTGTTGGTCCATTCTTGGGTTCTGTGATTCTGCTGCTGTTTTGTTCCTTCGGTTTTCCTTTGTTCTTGTATTCCACATATGAGTGAAATCATTTGGTGCTTGTCTTTCTCTGCCTGGCTTATTTCACTGAACGTGATACCCTCCAGCTCCATCCATGTTGTTGCAAATGGTAGGATCTGTTATTTTCTTGTGGCTGAGTGGTGTTCCATTGTGTGTGTGTGCCACATCTTTGTCCATTCATCTGCTGATGGGCGTTTGGATTGCTTCTGTATCTTGGCTATTGTGAATAGTGCAGCGATGGGCATGGGGGTACATCTGTCTTTTTCAAGCTGGGCTGCTGCGTTCTTGGGGTAGGTTCCTAGAGGTGGAATTCCTGGGTCAAATGGTATTTCTATTTTGAGCATTTTGGGGAACCTCCATGCTGCTTTCCACAGTGGTTGAACTGATTTGCAGTCCCACCAGCAGTGTGGGAGAGTTCCCCTTTCTCTGAGACCTCTCCAACATTTGTTGTTGTTTGTCTTTTCGATGTTGGCGATCCTTACTGGTGTGAGGTGATATCTCGTTGTGGTTTTGATTTGCATTTCTCTGATGACAAGTGATGTGGGGCATGTTTTCATGTGTCTGTTGGCCATCTGAGTTTCTTCTTTGGAGAACTGTCTGTTCAGCTCCTCTGCCCATTTTTTAATTGGATTATTTGCTTTTTGTTTGTTGAGGAAGATGTACAGTATTTTTAAGTCAACAGGCTACACAAGTGATTTCTCCAATCCTTGTTAGAATCTATCTGTTCCTACTTATTTTTTCATCATGAAGTAAAGCTGTTCTTCTCAAAGAGTTGCCATTTTCAACTGGAGTGTTTTAAGTTCTAAAATTCAGGTTTTTCTCTAAGCAGACTTATAATATTGTGTATAATTTATACATAATTTTTTAAGTTCTTAGAGACAATGTTCTTGAGATCTTGTTTTCTCCCTTCTTCTTGTAATATTTTATCTAATGTTTTGTACTTAGTGAATTCCAAATAAATGTTGTTGAGCAACTTCTATGTCAAGGCTGTGAAAAAGTTAGAAAAAAAAAAGAAATGTAAAAACACTCTGTAGTTTGGAAGTATTGTGCATGCAAAGTAAGCTCTGATCATAGCAAAACAGATTTGGGCTCCAGCAGGCTTTCAAGGTACAGAAGCATCCATCAGCTAAAAATTTTGTTTCTTAGGAGCTGTAATGAATTTAATCAAACTTATGAGAAAGGTTGACCAGTTCTTAAAAGCACTTTTCTGAAACAAAGACTCTAATTCTCATTAGAACTCATCCATCAAAATTCAACCTGCCCTTTCCAAGCAAAACATCTCAAACAGAATTATTTGCTCTGTTTGACCATCCATTCATCAATGTCTGGCCATGGAAAACAGGCTATCCAGAAAGGAAAGATTTCTGCATCTACTTAAACCAAACGGAACTTAACAGAAGGGAGCAGTACGTTCTTGGAGACTTGGGAGAGGCCCTCTTGCAGCAGCCTGACTTGACTGTTGTTTCCATGGCAACAGACTCCAGGTTCTCAAACAAGCACTGTGTGCTCACAGGGTGCTGCAGCTGGACACTCAAGAAAGTTCCTTCTCAAAAGCTCCTGGAGTATTCAGAAAGAATTCAATCAAATTCCCTCTAAAATTGGCAGGGTGTGGTGTTCTCGATGACCTGAAAATAAAATGAATTTCTTAAATGCTTTCTCCTGCCTCTTAGCAGTATTATCAGGAATAGGCAGGGGTGGGAGGGATTGTATCCAGGTTTCAATCATATTTGTTGTAGAAAAATATTCGTAATATTAGGAAGAAAATAAAGACTTTATCCATGTGCCATCACAAAATTATAACAAGGGCTAATATTCTGGGTTATGTAGCCATTCAATGTGTGTGTGTGTGTGTGTGTGTAATACTTTTAAAATGAGATTACTATTGTGATTTATTATGAGGCCAGCTTTTCCCCTACTTGACATATCATGAACACTTTATATGTTGTTAAATATTCTTCTACATCATCATTATTAAATGGCTGCAGAGCATTCCATTATATGACTATACCATAACTTAACTTATGTCCTATGGTCGGTCATTATGGATGTTTCCCATTTTTCATGATTACTAATACATCTGGGCAATAAACATTCTTGTAGTCAAATCTTAACACAAATTCAGGATTAGTTCATCACAAGAATACAAACATATTTAGAGATTTATCTGCCAACAGAATGTCTCTCCATCTTATGCTAAGCCTCAGAGCAAGGCCAAATAATCAATCTTTTGAATAGACAACATATTTTCAGTACAAAACCAGTCTACCTGTAATGAAAATCCTAGATTCTCCAGACAACTGAGAAGGTAGTTGAAACATGAAGCAGGCCTGGGCTGGGTCGAATTTCATACACTAACCATCGACATCCACTTTATAAAAACCCGTAGTTAATGACATACTGGGTTGTCTTCATCTGAGGAAAGGTGAATTTTCTAGTGCCAGAGCTGGAACTGAAAGTGGTTTCTCTATTTCTTCAGTGGGCTCTTGTACTGCCAACACAGACTCATCACGTATAAGTAAGACAAAAGTAAGTGTGAACTCTAACTCTGCACAATCCTTAGACCCAGTCCAGGAGGAAAGAAGCACCTAGTCCACAAGAATCAAACAGTATGGTTCCCATCAGTCACAGGTCTCTGGCGACCTGAATCTGCCCACCCATTTAGGGGAGGGCCAGCAATTTCACCAGCAAAAGCAGGATCCAGAATTAGATGTCCTTTATCTTCAGGTTGCCCAGGAGAGCAGCCCTGGCTTCTCTTCTGCAGGGGGAGGGGATCAACTCCCACGATTCACAAATGGCAGCGCAATGTACTACTGTTCTGTATTTAGCCCTTTTTTACTTAATTATATATCATAGGGCTCTTTCTAAGTCACTACATAAAGACTTCACCCTTTTGTACATATCATATGGATTTGCTATGATTTATTTAGTAGTCATCTATTTATGTTGTATCCCACATTTTGCAAAACAAAACAAAATGCCATAGTAAATAGCCTCTACCTGTCACTTGACGTGTGAGTATACTTGTAGGAGAGATTTCTAGGGGTGGAATTGCTCAAACTTAGGATATGTACATCTATAATTCTGAAAGATATTGACAAACTGCCCTCCGTGGAGATTTGACTGGTTAATATTCTCACCAACCAAGTATTTTATTTAACTTTTGGACTTCTGAAAAATGCAAAGGAAATGGTATCTCAATGTTATTTAATTTACATTTCTCTTTTTTAACTAGGCTACCTATCTCTTTGAATGTTTACTTCTCCTTCTTTGAATGTGTACTTTACTTCCATGTGCACTTCCTCTTCTAGGAATAGTCTATTCCTGTCCTTCACCCATTTGTCTATTGGGTAAGTGGCACTTTCCTCAGACATTTATAGGGCTATTTACCTACCAGGGAGCATAACTCTTTGTAATATGAATTGCAATAATTTCCCCCATATTGTCATTTGTATTTTTACATTTTGTGGTGCTTTTGCCAGGCAGAAGTTGTGCCAACATCACTTATTGAATACTGGTAGTTTCTATTTTCTGCTTATTTGAGATGCCATATTTATTACATTAAAAAATCCCCATGTATTGTGGTATATGCAGACTTTCACTTCAGTCCCATTGATCTCTGTCTACTCCAGTGATCAATTGCTTGCTCTTGAAAGAGATCAAATTATGCTACCCCAAAAGATGTCACTTTGTATTAAGGACTGTTTTGAGCTGAAAGCTATTAGCTCACTGCCCTCCCCCTTGCTCTGTAAAAAATTGAGCATAAATTTCCATTTGTAAAGGTGTCTTCCTCTCCTGTACCAGGAATAGGAGGACACCTCAACCACTGGAGACAACTCTTATAAATGGAGAAGGCACCAACGTGAGTGTGTACAACAAATATTACCAAATAAGTCCTTCTTCCATTAGTTTCCCCCTATGTTTACCTTTCTACAACATACTCCCCCACAGGCATAATTTGCTGCCAGTTTACTTCCCACAATTTACCCCTTTCCTTTGCCTAGTTACCTCACAATTTGTCACTCTTTGTTAAAATAGTACATAAGCCCCAGGTCTAATCACTTCTCTGTGTTTTCATTTCTTTCTCATGAAGCCCCTGGATGTATGCAAAATAAACTGTTCCTCTTTTTAATCTATCTTTTATCAGATTGTGTCCCCCCATTACAGAACCTTAGAAGTAGAGGAAAAGATCCTTTCTATCCCCTACAATCTCTAAAATGGGGATTATAATATTTACCTCAGAGAATTACCCTTAGAATTTGTGGGCTTGGCCCACAAAATAAGTCAATGACTTTCATCAATGATAATGGAGAGGAGGAAATAATGTTTACTTTACTCTTGTGCAAAGAAAGGCCGATACCCACTGAGTTTGCAGATAACAGCAATTCACAGATTAGCCATTCCGTTTCACTTTGAGCGAAAGACTTCTTTACATGAGGAAAATGATATTATCAATGATCTTGATAAGGAGTTTGAGATTACTTTAATGAATTTTTCACTAATCTAGTTTTCAAAGGGAATCTCAAGGGCTGTTATTCCCCCTGACACTGGGTTGCCAAGGCAAAATGTCAGATAGGACCGGATTTGAAGTCTAAATTAGCCATTCCTCTGAGACTCTGCTTCCTTACCATTAAAAGAGGAATAATTGTACCCCTTCTCATTCTGACAAATAATAAGATAGCAGTATAAGAAAGGTGGCTATCATTGTGCTTGCCATGTAGTATGTGTTCAATAAATGGTAGTTATTTTGTTGTTATCATGTTCTTTATTTTAATCATTAAAGATGATGACTTGGGATGGATAAGGACAAATGGACAGTAATAAACACCAGAGTAGGAAGAGAAGAAAGAAATGATGATCAGAATATTAAGATTAAAGCTACCCAAAAAGTAAATAAAATGTATCCATAAAAGGATAGATATACACATGGATAGTATTAATATACTCAAGTAGGTAAGATAAAATGTCAGTAGTAGAATCTTAGTGTGTTTTATTATAAAACTTTCAAGTTTTCTGTATGTTCAAAAATTTTTTTATAATAAAATGTTGAAAGACTGAAGATCACCATCCTTCTCTTCTTCCAGTCCTAATTTTACCACAACCTCCCACAAACACTCAAAAGGAGAAGGATGATTGATTTTCCTTGTTTCTCAATATTTCACATAGAGTGAAGAACTTGTAATTCACCTCTTGGCCTAAATTTCAAGCTGTCGTTAAGAATGTGATTCACTCTGTTCCCCGAACATTCATACTTCTTACTTCCTGCTGGTCCAACTGACAGTTCCAATTTATACGCATCTGCCACCAATATGGCTCTTGTCCCAGAATCCCTCCTCCCACCCTTTTTCTCTCAGGCCTCCAACTCCCAGAGTCCAAACAGCTTTGCACCCAGGAAATTACAGAGAGGCACAGGTCAGGGCAGGAGATTGGAACCCTGTTTCCAGAGCATTTGGAACACCATGGTCAACTGCAGCTTCCTCCTGCTGCTATGACACAGGTGACCCTATAGAGTTGCCAGACTGGAAACCAACACAGATCAGTGTGCGGTGGTTGCCTTTGTAAGGAGGGGCCGAAGTATGCTTTCTCCATGCCCACTGGTCCCCAGAGCAGCAAGCGAGTGCTCAAAGCCCCCCATTAACATGTAGGCAGGAATTCAGCTGCACTCCGTTGGTCTGATGTCATGCTTCACAAAAGAGATTAGGAAGGGAGGAGAAATTCCAGATCCTTCAGAAATCTAGAAAATTAAGTATTTAAAGCAAACTTTTTTTTTAGTGACTTGTTCTTTTTCAAAGGGAAGTTTAATTGACTCTAGTTAGAAGTGTTTGACTTAAGCGATCAGCATCCTCTAGTCCAGGATTTGTTAAAATGCTGTCTCCAAGCTATTGAATTCAGAATCTCTGAGGGTGGAGTCCAGTTATCTGCAGTTTTAACAATGTCTGTAAGATCCTAGCACACTAATATTTGAAAAATACTACTCTAGTGTAGCTATATAACTTAAATGTATAATTAAATCACTGTGTTATGTTTTACTCAAATCACTAGGTTGTATACTTGAAACCAATCACTAATCACCCATCATTAATGTTATATACCTGAAACCAATATAATAACTGTATTTCAATTAAAAATAAATAAAACATTTTAAATTAAAATTTTTTTAATTAAAAAATTAATCTCATGACAAGACAACAATTCTAACCAGTAGCATCCAAAACTTTCACTCTGAATCCTTTTTGTCACGTCCTTCATTCCCATGGGAGCCCAACAGCCACACTATCTGAAAGAAATCTGTCTAGCAAACAAATAATAATAATTTCAAAATCCTTTTTACCAAAACCTTATCGAATCCCCAACCTGACTGCCAGAGAGAAGCATATTAAGTTATTACACTGATAAAAATTCACTGCAAATCAAGAAAGTGTATCTTCCTTTACAGCCTCAATTTGGGTGAATATATGTTGCTCGTTAGCTTTCAGAGATAAATAGCCCAAACTCACCTGCACTAACTTTGCTCAGTAATCTGAGCATCCCAGATTGGATCTATAGAAACTGTTAAAGAATTCCATGGCATCAAAGAGCCCAATTGGCAACTGATTCATGTAAAACAAGAACAAGAATAAGATCCATCTTCCTTCCGAGGAACATAAACCTTTGTATTTCTTCATTTGCTTATAACTGCCCAACTCCAGCATGGAGAGAATTTAAAGTAATTCACAAAGATCCATTAAATAATCCAAATTAACAAATAATTATGCCACCACAGCCTGTTGCTTATTTCCTAATAGCCCATCTCTCCTTCCTTCTCAGTATTAAGACTTCTCATTTTTAGCTAAAATACAAGGCTTCCCACATTTCCTGGGACACTTAAAGGCAGGTGAAGCTAAGTGACCAAGGTCTGGTCAATAGGACGTTTATGAAAGTTGTATGTGCAAGTTCTAGAAAGTATCCTTAAAAGGATACTTCTTTAAAAGGATTGGTTGTGCTCCTTTTCTAGTCTCCTTCCTGCTGACTGGATGCAGACATGATGGTGAAAGCTGGAGCAGCCTCTGGTTCCTTGAGTTGGGAGCTGTGTGCTGAGGATGGCAGAGCAACACATGAGAAGTCTGGGCTCCTGATTATCATGAGCTGCCCTTCCAAACTTGGATCACCTGCCTAGAACTTTACCTGAGAGAAAGTTAAGCTTCTATCTTGCTGAAGCCACTAGTATTTTGGGGTTCCATTCCTTACATTCAGTCAAACCCAATCCTTACTGTTAATGTTAATGATAAAAAAAAACATATAGAAACATCCTAAGAGTCAGAAATAAACTTAAAACAAAATCATATATCATAAGGTCTTTATATTTGCTGTGAATGAGTTACAAATTTAGCTCTAAGCTTTCCTTTGACTAATGTGACTGTAAAACTTTTAAGGACACATTTCTCAATGTCATAGATTTTATTTTTACAATGTCCCAGGAGAAACATAACTGTTTGTGATGCCACAAACAAATTAATTTATTCTAAGAGTCTCCATAAAGAGGACATCCATCATACAATGTCATTAACAACTGCAATAACTTCCTTGCTGTAGAAATGATGTATTTCATGATATTCTTCAAGATAGACCCAGAGAATCAAAGCACTGAAAATGTGAAATTGCCTTGTGTACTAGTTTATGTAGTACAGTAGGTTGAATGCCAGTCTTTCCATCCCCCACAAACACTAGTTAGGTAGGACTTAGAGAGGTAACTGGTAGGATAATAAGATGGGTTAAACAGCCATTCTCATACACTCAACCCATACACTCAATCCATATCCACCAGTACCACCACCCTCAATAAGAAATGGGCAGAACTGATGTGTCTTCCCTGCCACATAATACATGCAACCTTATTTTTATGTCTGATTTTCCCCTTCAGCACACCCTTGAAGTTATTTAAATTATTTCCTAATAGCCAATCTCCCCCTCCTTCTCAGTATTAAGACTTCTCATTTTAAGTATAGATTACTTAAAATCTATTGAAAATTGTATGGTGTGTGTGTGTTCTGGGGAAAGAACTGAATGTGTGATTTTTTTTCCACTTCTAGTCCTCAAATATCCCTCCATATACAGTACAGGTGAATAATGAGTAAAACTCAGCCATATAAGACATTCATTTACCCATAAAACACAGACACCAAAAACAAATATTTCACGTATACTGTTCCAACTGTGAATACAAAGTAGTGAATGTCAACAATTCATTATCTGTGTGGTTTCCTACACACCATTTCTTTGCCAGGAGCAGCAAGGCAAGGGGCCCTGAAGCCCTAGGGGTGCATTTTCAAAATCTCTAGGATGCATGCTGATGAATACTTATGCCTGCCCCATTGATTCGACAGCATTTCAAGCAGGATCTTTGCCTCCAACGACTTGCTAGTCAAACCTGGGGTCTCTTTCTGGATTTACCCTGTTGAAGGAACAATTTGTGAGAGCGGTGTGTGGGAAATGAGTGGGGAATATGTGCTACCTCCAGATGATTATACATTCTGCATCTAATATGGTCCCTTTATGGCTAGGTTTTGTGAAGGTATGCTTCCCTATAACAGTTAAAGCTTAAATAAGTTCAAGGGCTTTGAGAAAAGGATATATTGGGTTTTGTTTGGTTGTTTCTCACCCTGAGCATTACTTATTTTCATGATACAAATACAGTTGACCTCTGAACAACATGGATTGGGGCACCAAGCCCTATGAAGTTAAAAATTGCATGTAACTTTGACTCCCCAAAAACTTAACTACTAGTAACCTACTATTGACCTTATGGATAAGATAAACAGTCAATTAACACATATTTTTATGTTATATGTATTGTTTACATTTCTCTCAACTGCAAGTGGTGCCATGTGCTATTATAAAATAGATCAGTATCCACATGTATTTTGTATATTCATGACATGTCTTTTTCTTAACTTTTTCAATATTTCTAGGCTACATGGTTCATCTGCAAGTTTTTTCAAATTGTTGCAAATCTCCAAAAACATGTCCAATATGTTCACTGAAGAAATCCATGTGTAAGTGGACCTGTACAGTTCAAACCTGTGTTGCTCAAAGGCCAGTGAACTGCACACACATTGGCAAAGTAGAGAGATGGGTGCATGTACCTGCAGTCATTCCAAGTAACTCAAATCCTACCAATACAGACCACATATTAAATCTTCTTTATCCCCTAGAGAGAATGACTGAACGTCCTTTATTTCCTTTAATTTAAATTAACTACCCAATTCTCTGAGCTACAAGCGAAAAATCTCAAAACTTTATCATACTGGTCTAGCTGTTATCCCCCAATGGTCCAATGCCACCTTTTCATTTAGATATTGAATTCACAAACAAATTCATTTTCCACAAATGGAATCTCTAATTGGGATCAGCTTCATTTGAAACTGTGCAGCAAATGGGAAAATAAGATGATTAGAGTTTAGAACATCATTAATAGCAATTGAAAATCACTTTTTAATCAATTTGGATATTTCTCTCCAAGTAGTCACTTTTCTCTTCCATTTAGGAAGTAGACAACTTGCCTGCCATTAGCCATAATATCAACCCATGCCTAATAAGAGTAATAATGATCATTTAAAAAAATATCCTGCAATATCTGGAAAGATCTTTTTCATTATTTTATTTTTTCAAAATGCTTTCATTTGCATTATCATCTCCTCTGATCTTACACCTGCTGTGTGTGCGGGAAAGCAGGTGTTTTTACTTCATTTCCCAGACCCAGGGCAGAAGGATTGTAGTGGGGACTGGACTTCCTTAATTTTGGGTCTTAGCTACCACGTATCACTTGAGTGACCTTGAACAAGTTATTGTCTCCAAACCTCAGCAAATCTATAAAATGAGATAAAAATAGTACCTACCACAGACAGTTACTGTGACGTGCAGTAACAGAGGTGTGGCAACCCTAGCAAAACGCTGTAACTGTTAGTTGAGGACAGAGAGGTGAGGTGGTCCCCCCACATGCGGAACTGGAAGAACCTGACCTGTCAACTCCAGAACAGGACTTACTTGCAGCAAGAATAGATTTAGCAGCAGAACCAAGATCAGACGTTTGCAACACCTCACCTTTCTCCATTCCTGCCATCCCATCAGCTCTGTGAACACTCAAAGAACGAAAGGATACACGGGCTCTCCTTTGGGGCTAGGAGAGTAACTAGCAAAACAAACATTTGACGATTAATAGAAGAATCTGTAAATACTGAGGAGAACCCACAGTATTGTGCTTGGCATCCCGAAGCCGGGAAATACTTCTCACAAACTGCCTCTCCGCCGGGCTCAGCCCCGGGCAGCGGCACGCTCAGGGAACGATGCACCACGCTTGAAGTCCGCAGCTGGCCACGAGGTGGCAGGATGGCACCAGCAAGAACGCACAAAGCCCAGGCGACGCTGATCAAACCAGGCCAAGGCACAGACTGAGATCTGGTGCCCGAGATGACAAACTGAAACTACAACTAACATCAGCCCTACACCGAAATTAGTGCCATACCTTCTGAAAATGCCATTCTTATGCCTAAATTCTCGGCTTTTAGTCGAGACAGTAAAATGGGCACCTCCTCAGTCTTCATACATGAAAAGGAGCCTCAAGGTGACCATGAACTTATTCCAACACAAATGGCTACTTCTGTTCTCATGAATTCCAGTTTTCAAATTTATAACGGAACTGAATAACTTCAGGTGTCAGAAGCAACCCTCCAGAGCCTCTAATATTTTAAAATCTGGCTTATCATAAATATTTATCATAAATATTTAAAAACCTGGCTTTTCTCACCCACCCACCTATTTCTAGTTATCTTTGCTCTTTTAGTCCTTACAAAAATGAATGTTTAAGGATTATAGAATAATTTAAATAATAGCCTAATGATACGTGAGGTTTTCCATAGACTCATGTTGATTTAGAGTCAGATGGTAGCTGGGAGATTATGTACTTTAATGCCCTCATTTTCCCAAGGATAACAGTAGGATTGCCAGAAGTTAATGTGCCTAAGATAACATAGAAAGTCAGCTCAGAACTGAGATTGAGACTTACAGGATAGTATGGACTAATTTTTGATTTTTTAACTGTGTTAGGAAAGCCATGATTTTCCTTTACCCTGTAGAATAGCAAACCACTAGCACAGAGAGAAAATACCAGTCCAGTAGCATACTGTATGATTCTAGCCATTCTGCCGGCTCTCTTAGCAATTCAGTAGAGTCTGGCACAGAAACTACCTGAGAAGCATCATGATTACCACAATAGTAAAGCCCCAATAATAAATAAAAATCCCTAACAGATAACCCGGGGTAAGCATCTCTAGAACTTGAAAAGGAGCCTTACAGGTCACAGTCACTCAACTGGGATATGAGATTGAATAAAAGTCAGACAGAAGGAACAAAATGCCTCTCTCTGGACTTGGGAGACCCCGGCCCTGCCTCACAAGGTGTGACTCTACAGTAATGTGTCTTATTTTAAAAGAAACACAACAAGAGCTTTGTAAGTGAGCCCTCCAAAGCAGCCATTTAGGAAAGCCACGTATTTGTGCCAGAAACACTGCAGCAGCTTAAAAATTAACTCTTCCTTAGGACCTGCCTTCAGAGTTTCAGCATGTGCTGTCAAATACCTACCATAGCTTAAATTTTGATCCTGTGAGGGTGGAGTTATTTCTGGAAAACTTTCAGTCAATTCTTGGGGAAAAGGTGGTTGGTCAAGGCAGGTGATAACATTTTGGGATAAAACTGACTTGCATAGTCATTGGGCCTATTTCTCCTACGGCTTATACATTGGACCATATGGTTCATCTAATGGAAAAGATTCACCTTCATGACACAAAACTGGAAGGTATTACCAACATGTACATTCCTGACTTCAAAGTAAAGACTAATGTAATTCTAGTTCTTGATCATCTTGCACCTATTGATGAGTTACTTTTTCGTCTCCCAACACATGTCTAAACTCCTCTAAGGGAAAGGCCACTTCTTAGATTGAATCATATGAAATTGCTGCCATTTGACCATATTTGACCTTCAAAAATCATACGGTTAAAGCTCATATGTTTAACAGCTTGATAGTTTAACCTTGTGGTGAAAAGTTCAACAGCGTTAATTAATGTCCCTGGACTGTGATGCACAGTCCTGAATGTCGATACTGCATCACCAGAGAATGTACCAGCCCGCACATGAGGCTGAACAACCTCACATCAGTTTTCCCCTTGGTGGTTCTACTTATGCATTTAGGTTGTTTTTCACTAATTTAAATGGCATGCCATAGGGTGAAAACATCTGCCCAGCACACCAACAACAGCCTTTCACAAACAGAGCTGTTCTGTAAGAAACATCAGTGTGATCCTAAGTAGTCCTCTACATGTAAGAGCTATTATCCACGTATTTGAAAGCAGGTTTGCAACTTAGTCCCTCCTGGTCCTGGACTCAGCTAGACAGGCCGGATGATCTGAACTTAAGCAATCTCACCAAGAAACAGAGTGGACCTTCAGCCTTCCCCCTCCCTACCGCAGGGCAGATGTGACCCTGCAAATCATGGTTGAAATCATTGTGCTGCAAGCCATCTTCCCCCTCTGGTTCTTCTGTGCTTCATTTTTGGTTTTGTTTTTCCTTATCTTATATTCACCATCAAAACATGATTAGAGAAGAACATTTTCTGTGCTGCGCCATCCACGCACATGAATATTCAGGAGGCGCATCTAGTATCTCTAAACTGCCTAAGAAAAGAGACTGCCTGGTTATAGCATACAACTCTCTGGTTATTATTTCAGCATAAAACCTCATTGAACATTTAGGTGGAAAAACTGTGTGCCACCCATGTGCTTCTGAAGGAATACTCCTCTCAGGTAGAAAGCTTTGGCTAAGGAAAAAAATGCCCCTGATAAAACGTTGCCTGAGGAATTTGCTAAGTGATCAGTGAAGTTCCAAGATCCTGTGCTGATGGGGTGCTGCCCATCTAGAATAAAGTGTGGCAGAGCAGAAGCAGGCTGCCTGCGCGACCCAGCTCTTTCTAGGAACACACCTCGTGCCTCCATCCCAGCAGTCCCCAACCCCTCAAATACCCTCATCAGTAGAAAGTCATTCTGCACATTCAATTATATTGTGATAAACTTTAAACTGTTCACCTGCACCTCAAAATGAAAATCGTGGGGTTCTATGGCTGTAGAATGAAGGTCTCTGCTAGAATTTCCCCCACTAAGTCCCCCAGGCAAGGAGGTGATCACACATCCTCTGTGTTAGCCCATGAGCAGCTGGGCTGACCCTGACTTCCAGGTCCCTTTTCATTATTGCTGCCCAGGAATGTACTTCTTTGTTGTTGGGGTTTTTTTTTTTTTAACAATCTTCTGTGATTACAAAAGCAGTATATTTTCAATATTAAAAAATTAGATCATTTTGTAAACTATGTATGTATCAAATCATCACATTGTACACCTTAAATTTACACATGGTTATGTGTTAGTTATATCTCAATAAAGCTGGGGGGAATTAGAAAATGTCAGTATGAAAAAAAAGGAAAATTAAAACATCATATTCTTACCCCTGAAGATTATCACAGTTAACACCTCTGTGTACATCCTTCCACACTTTACATCTGTGCATATATATGTATCAATATTATGTCATGTGTGTATATACTGATACATATAAAATCATTTATCTGTCCATGTTGACAGATTTTCTTCTAATCTAATACCTTTCAAATTCCTTCCCGTTGTCCCCAAAATGTATGTCATTGCTATTTTAGCTAAACCAGCATGCAATCTAAGGCAATGCATTGTATCGGGTTGTTATGTTCCTTAAATTTCTTTTAAGCCAGAACACTCAGCTCTCACTGCACATTACTGGGCCCTTGAAGAGGACCTTGATGGGTAGCTGTCAAGCTCAAGTCCTGTGCTCTGGACCCATAAGGATTTATTTGCCTTGTCTGCATCCCTAGACTCTCTGTCAGTAAGCTCACTGTCCCATCTCATAGTCCCTGTAGACTGAAAACTACGTCCAGAGAAATAGGGCCAACCATTTCCTGGCTAGAGTCCATCAGAAGAGATGTGTATACTTCCCACTGTACCACATCAGGATTCAGGTAGCCCTTAGTTGCCCCCCATTAGCGATGCTGTGATGTGTGCCCACCGGATTAGGGGCATGAGGGCTTCAGCCACACAGCCAGGAAGTAACCCTGGGGGCATTGCTTTAGCAAATCATTTTCTAGACTCTAAATGTTTATAGCCTGATCCCAAAACCATACCACAAGTAAATACTGAGGAGCAGATGGGACAAGCTTGAGACCAAGAACCAGGGAAGATAAGTAAGTGGGGGAGGAGGAAGTAAAGGGTGCGGTTTTGCTTAGAGTTTGCAGTGGCAGGAGGAGCATTGTGGCCTTCACAGTGTCCGTGACACAGCAAAGTCACTGGCAGCCATTAATGAAGCTTGGTATGAACTCACAAGCCCAGGGACTTGGGCAAGATAAACAACTGTGACATCAGCACTGGGTGCTGTGCAATTATTTTCCCGAGGAGCTCCTCCCAGGAGATCATCCACAGATTCCACTTTCACTCTTAACACTCATGAGTCAAAGTCAACAATGCCAGGCTCACGTGTGCCCGTTCTCCAGAAATAAGACCAGAATTTAATCCTCCCCTGAGGAGCCTGATCGAAGCACCTGCTTCAGCTGCAATCCCACGGGCTGGGTGTTGTCACCAAACCAGGCCATAGCAGGGCCCACCCACCCGGGCCCACCCACCCGCTTTAGTCTCACTGTCCATCCTGGGGACAACCATCTGTGATGACGACCCTATGCAGTGAGCTTATCTGCCAAACTGTGATTGCTGAGTTCCCTGCTTGATAGAGGACATCAAGTGGGACCTCCCATGCACTGGTACCAACAGGCACCCACCACCACCAGGAGCAAGGGACAGGGTCCAGAGGTGATCTGGGGCCGTGTGAGCCATGCATGGTACATGTTGTACTGCTTGCTTTTTCAAGATGAGAGAAGCATAATATTTACGATGGCAGGAGAAACCTGGATTTGTCAGTCCTATTAACAAGTTCAACAGAAAAGCCTCAGAAACAAGATTCCTCTGAAGACATTTGCCTCTGCGCCCCTAAGCAAAACATTCGTGCGGTAACTCAGAGCTGAGGTAGCTGTCTGAGACAGCCAGGATGGCCTCATTTCCAGAACAATAACAAAGATGTACAATTAAGCCAGATAAGGCAAACTGGCCCAGGATGTGCAAGGGAGAGAAACAAATACCACACACCCCAGAGGCCACACACACACACAGGGAGCTAGAATCTGGCCACAAGCAAACCTAGTAGACTGGAGTCTGGTTCCAGTGAAAAGCTTGGGCAGCTCCAGTGAGTCTCCCCATCTTCCCTACCTTAGAGGAAGAAGATGTGAAAGGACACTTGGGCCCACGTGGTGAACATCAGACAGCAGGGACCTGCATGCTCACAGGTGAGAGGAAGTTCTTGCACGGCTGGTAGACACACAGCCTTGGCCAAATGGAACCTCAACAACTTCTGTCTAAATGGTCCAGCCAGGTAAATTTCTTTCTAATGGACATCAAGTTGAAGATTAAATGGAAAAAGAAGAGCACGTTATTTAGAAAAATGGGTCCTAGAGGCTGTACTACCTGCTGCTTCAACCCTGGGGAGGCTCTTCTGGCCCCTGCCTTTTGTCCAGGAAGCTTTACAATCAGTTCAGCCAGAAGCATGCCTGCTGCCCCGCCAAAAGCCTTCATTAGCTGTGTCTGACCTGTTGGGAAGATGAAAATAGAACCTTAGGCCGTTTTTCTCTGCAGCTCAATTTCTATAATTCTCTGTCTTTTTAAATATTAGCAGCAGCCCAGTTCCACCATCATTTTAAAGCACTTGTCCCTTGTTGCCTTTTTGATGCCCCTGACCACCACACTACTTTCCTTCAGGATAAAGCTTTTTATGTAAAGAGTGAAGTGCCTTTCTTTCTTTTTGCTTTTCTCCCAGTGTAGCTGGGGATGCCACTTTTTTTTTCTTGGTGGCTTTTATTCAATTTAACTTGGTTAAAATCACCTGAAAAATCAGTAGGGAAGAATCAAGTATCTCGTAGTTACCCATTGGCCATAGTAACTAAAGCCCACAATCCATTTCCCATCACCTATTAAAATTTTATAAACATTTCAAATATTCTCTTGGATGCTGTGTGTTTTCTTTGGCATCTCAACTGAGCTTTTCCATGCTGCGATCTAAAGCCTGGCTGGTCTTCCTCCATTGCTTTACTCACTTAAAATAATTTTCTTTTTACTAGTAAGTAAACATCCAATTCTGTTCACTAAACAGTGACCCTTCAGATCTCTAACACAATTCTTACCGTAAGCTGGAGCCAATCCTTGACAACCCCAGTTGATGGGTACACACAAATTAAACTGTCTGCCCCAGGATGTATTTTTCTCCCTGACTTAGGAGGATTCCCTGTATTAGAGAACGGGCTCCCCACAAACTGGCACCAAAATCCACCACAGTCTTTCCCAGCAACAAAGCTGATGCAAATGCCTCCCTGGCACATCAGTGGGCTCGAAGTGCCCCAGCCCAGCCCCTATTCATCACTCACTATATCCTGTCCTCAGGGCCCCTCACTCCAGCTGGGCTGAACACAGCTTGGAAATCCCAAGAGGCTCCCAGACATCAGACTTTTCTGGGATCTTCTTTAAAATACAGACTCACAAGCTTACCTTCCACAGGCTCCAGTACAGGAGGTTTTAGTGGGGTCCCTGAATCTGCATTTTCAACAATCTTATGCCCTCACCCCAATTAGAGTGCCCCCGGAACCCACTTGGACAAACCAGTGACCTCCAAGTGTTCATCTTGGTGGCTTCTGATTCATGCTGTGTTCATTCATTTAATCAACAAAGAATGTCCTGCTACATGTAGAATGTCGCTCAAGGGACAGATAAATTTCACATGGCTGCCTACCCTTGAGAAACTTACGGTCTAGCAGGAGAAATGAGACATGAACATAATATAACTACTCAAAAGGGAGAAGAGCTTTGTCATGGGATAGGAGCAGAGTTCAGAAAAGGAAGAGGTAACACTGAGCTGGGCAGGGATGTGGCCTGGCTTTACGGAGAGGGGACATACGCATTACACCTAAAAGAATGTGTGGCATTCAGGCACATGGAGGTATAAGAGAGGAGGCATTTTGAAACAGAGCAGATGTGGACAATGGCACAGAGTGGGAAAGTGTGGAGGCTGTGTGGGAAAGGGGCTCATTTGATTGGCTTGGAGCACAGGATCTAGGAAGGGGCATAGAAGGAACTTGTAGAAGAGAGTTGCAGCCACTCCTAGAGGGCTTTGAATGCCAAGCATAATGCCATGGTCACAAGTAAGAGCTGGGGATATACCTGGCAGAGAGTGGAATCTGAGCAGACATGCAAGTAGCCCTAAGCTGCCCCAAGCGTGTAGCAACATGGTGGCCCTGAGCATTTGCCCAGGGCGATATGAAGAAAGTCTACTGAGCTCTTTCTGTAAGGATGCCTCAAACCTGCAGGTCAGCCAGGAGCCTCAGACATTATTCCTCAGAATAAGATGTCCAGTGCACACTCACACCTTGCTTTGCATCAATCTTAGAAAAGGCTAGAGCTTTCATCAGTGCATTTTTACCAGCACAGAGCCTGTAAATGTATCTTGAGATGAGAAAAAATGTGGAGCCAGAGCCCTCACACTTCCATCCTCTTGAGAACACTGCTACTTCTCCAGCCATGCTCACACCCCTAACATACACACACCCCATGCACAAAGGGGAGCCTGAGCAATACTTTGCTGGCAGGTTAAAAATAAGAACATAGTGGTATTAAGACTAGACTCATCCTGGCAAAATTTCCCATATTCCGTTTAATCAGTAAGTTTTATTCATGTGTATAGCACTTTGTAGATTGCAGGGGATTTGCAACTTCTCTGATATCTGAGCAGGAGAAGCTAGGCCATACTAGTAAATATATCATTATTTCTGCACACATAATAGTTTCACCCCCCAGACCCCCATCCCTGCTCAGAGAGAGGTCCCCCAGCCCAGGGGCTAGCAACCCATCTGCATATCAAAGGATTCTGTGAACATCCATAATTAGAAGGCTAATGCCTCTGAATGCACTCCCGAAACACCAACAAAATAGATTACATGAGCAAATTGTATCAAGAGATTCGGCTGCCACCCTATTTTTCACCTTAGCCTAATCAGAAATACAAAACAACATGTGCCAGAGAGAAATGAATTACATTCAGGAGCAGGGACCCTGGAGAAGCAGATGGATTTTAGGATTACTCGCCCAGGTGATGGGTCATTTCTCAGGGAAATCTAATCAGAGGCGAGATAACATGTCCTTTTTCAGGGAAGGGGGAGGGGAGGAGGTTTTTTTTTTGCTTGCTGTGACAGCAGCACAACCTTTAGCAAGTACAATATGTCCTTGTGACTTTTTGGCACATCTAATATCATAAAGAGCCATTATATGAGACTTTGTTACTGTCTGCAGGTTTGGCTCCGGACAGGAAGGATATGCCCGCAGAACAGAGATGTGTGAGCAGCTAGACTACAGCCCTGCAGGCCCAGTCCTGTGGAGCCTGATCACTGTGGGTCATGCTTTAGGAGAGGCCAGGAAGAGCCATCGGCTTTTGTGTTCATGTCCCCCTCTTTATCGGTGTGCACTGACATATCCCGAATTCCAGCTTTCTTTCTCCTCCTGCCAGCATCTCAGCTGCACTGTGAGGCTCCACCACAACCTGATGAAGAACTGGAGGAAAACACAGTTCCTGGCAGTAAAGGTGTTTCCCGCCCTGTCTCACTGAAACATAATCGTTCCATCATTCCTCTTTCAGTCCCCTTCACAAGCTGTCACCACAGTCGTGCCATGATCCTGGGGTGGCTGCAATGGAGGGACAAGGAAAGGCAGGTCCAAACGGGACGTGGAGCTAAGTTAACAACATTGTTGTAAACTGGAAAGTTGCTGTGAAAGTAGAGCTTTAAAGTTCTCACCATAACAACAAAATGGTAATTATATGACATGAGGGATGTGCTAACTAACCTTACTGTGGTACATGTTTCCCAATACATACATGTATCAAATAATTGCATGTCTTAAACTTACACAATGTTATATGTTGATTATATCTCAATAAACCTGCAATAGAACAATTTTTTAATGGGAAAAAATGCAATGTGGACCCTCCACCAGTCAATGCTGGCCTCTGGGGAGACCTGGAAATAGCTGCTGGCCAAGGCTGGCAGGACTAGGGACAGTGATGAGGGATCTTTAGCAGGAGATCAGTTTGCAGGGACAGCAGAAACAGTCCCTTTTTTCCCTGGGGCATCTGAGAAGTCTGCCTGCTGCTGGCCCTGCTCCAGCCCCCAGCAGAGCATACATGAGCAGGGAAGTAACCCACACATACACACACGTACATATACACACCCAAGCTGCTGGGGGCTGAAAATAGAGCATAGGAAACAGGTGCCCGAGAGGCATGCTCCGAGGAGGCCTTAAGCTGGGATAAATCAGTCCTGGGACAAAGGGTAAAAACTATGCTTTTCAGTATGGTCACATGTGGGTACTGAGCATTTGTCCAGGCCTAGCCTGAATTAAGAGCTGGCTGGGCTTTAAGTGTAAAAGACATGTGAGACTTTTGAGGACTTATGAAGTAAAGAATGTAAATAACATATGAAATAAAGAATGTGAAGTACTTTGTTAATAATTTTTATATGATCAAATGTTGAAATGAGAATATGTTAGATTATATTGGTCTCTTATTGCTAATGTAACAAATTATTAAAAAATTTAATGGCCTAAAACAACACAGATTTACCCTCCACCTTACAGTCCTGGAGATCAAAAGTCTGAAATGGGTCCCACTGAATGAAAATCTGGACAGGACTGTGTTCCTTCTGGAGGGTCCAGGGAAGAAGACCCTCTCTCCTTGCCTTTCCCAGTGGCTGGAGGCCAGCCACATTCCTGGGCTCACGGCCCCCTTCCACCATCTCAAAGCCAGAAGTGTTCCATCCATCTGACGTTCTTCTATAGTCACATTCTCCTATAGCAGCCAGAAAAGGCTGTCAGCTTTTAAACATCCAGGTGATTATATCAGGCCCAGATAATCAAGAATAATCCAAAGCTATCGCCATATCTCAAGATCTCTAATTTAATCATACCTGCAAAGTCCCTTTTGTCTGTAGGGTAACATAAACATACCACAGATTGCTAAAATTAAGACATCTTTGGAGCGTATTATTCTGCCTACCACATGGATATGTTAGATTAAATACAATATGTGATTAAGATTAATTCTATTTGTTTCTCTTTACCTTATTAATATGCCTACTAGAAATTTTTTAAATTACATATGTGGCCCACATTGCATTTTTATAGGACAGTGCTAGTCCAGGATCTTTTTAATCACAAAAATTCACTACAAGGACTGTTATAGGGTACCCAGACCTCTCACAGGGGTACAGTCCAGATGTGACCTCCACTCCAAGAACACAGCCACATGGCATGTATTCGGGGATGTGTGAGTGTCCTGTGTTAGGGTGACCATATGCCCCTGTTTGCTGGGGCAGTCCTGGTTGGCCATGATGGTCTGGTGGAATTATTACTTGTGTTCCTGCTCACTCCCAAAATGTCCTAGTTTGGACAACACATTTGCCCTTCTTATGTGTTATATGTAAAGGAGCTTGCTCACTCATCATCTGTCTAGGGGAGCCGCTGGTTGAGTTGCTGGTGGCGGTAACAGATTTACTTTGATCTGCACACCTGGACCCCTGGCCTTTCCATATCCTCCTTAGGAGCAATGGCTCCATCAGTAAGCCCAGCTGATCAGCACACCCACCTCCACAGGCCACACTGAACTGATCAGCTACAATTTAATTCACTTAATTCACTTCTGGGCTTTTTAATTATACTTTGTTGTCACTTTGAATTACAAAAAAAGCACACATTATAAAAATAAATCATTATAATAATCCATAATGAGGAAAGTTTATGTCTCCTATAATTCTCCACACATGCCCCTCTGGGTAACCATTCTTCATGGTTTGCTGGATATCCCGTCGGGTGTTCTTTGTGCAACAGGTGGGGGTGAACAGTCTCACGTCAGTGAAGAGCAAGCATGGAGCAGGCTTCTCTGTCCTCTAACAGGCTCATCATCATGCCCTTTCTGCATCAGGAAGATGGAATGTAGTTCATCAGCTAAACCCAGTCATCCAGTAATGATCCAATCACCTCCAATTTCAATTTAATCTTTCTCCTTAGTTAATACTTGGTGAAATTCTGGGAGTGTAATTATTAGTGGTAAGTTCAGGAATTTGTTTGAAGATGCTTGAGGTATAGATGGGAATGCCAGACCCACATTTTCACACTCTCTTTCTTCTGTTTCTGCACCACTTGCAGTGGGATATGTGTGTGCACAAGCAAATTTTGCAACCGTCTTCTAGGGGAAAATGTCCCCTCCTATCTCTTGGAAGAGAGGGAGGGGTATTAATATCCCAGGAATCTTGCTGCCCTCCATTGGCCTCCCTACCATTTGAACCAGATTTGTAAATGGAAGAGGTGATAACATAAATTCTTCTGGAACCCACTTCAGAGAGCCTGTGTAGCTGCTGGAAGCCAAGCACCCCAGCTGGGGTGACTCCCCAGTAATCAGGCAAATCTGGGAGGAACAGCTATTCACATCCTAACATATTTTGCTACTACAGGCATCCCTCTTGAGATAAACTCTCCTAGGTCTTAGCATTGAAATTAATTATACTCAATTACTTCAATTGTTAAGTAAAACACTCATATGATTCTCTCCATTTATGTAATTGCAACCAAAAGACAAACAGAAAAAAAGGTAGTGATAGATGAAACTAGGCAAATCTTGCAGATACTTCTCATCATAAACAAGCAAGTCATAAGCAGTCTCAGGGGTAGGTGACCCCCAGGCCACTCAATAGCTACCTTTTGTAGCACTCCACAGCTGGCAAGAGCAAAACATAAAATTAAAAAAATAAAATGAATCAGAAATGTTAGAAGTGGGAGTCCAGAAAATTACCCAGAGAGTATTGAAAAGAAGGATGAAAAGATGGACTGTGAGAAGGGAAAGATTAGTGTTCCAGAGAAGCCCAACCCAGGAAGTCTAATATCCAAAGCATACAAAGTTCTAAAAAGAGAATGGAAAAGGTAGAGGGAGGAAATTATAAATAATCATGATGATAGTGATCATACTTTACAGGTTGAAAATTCTCAGCACAGTGAATGAGAAATAATCATGAAAATGGTATTTCAAAACCAAATCTTAAGAGAAAACCATAGAGATAAGGGAAAAAGATGGCATGAGAAATATGGCGGAATCTCCCAAAACCACATACATTTTGAAGCAAATACAACTATTCCTAAAAGAGTGACCAGAAGTTAGTGTGCACCAGCCAGTCTACATCTGAGAGAAGTCAACATCTCATGGAAAAGGGTAAGGTAAAAAGCTGTGACCCAGTGGGACCCAAGCACTCCCCCCATCCCAGCTCACCTGTGGGAGGAAGAGAATCAGAGTGGGGAGGGAGTGGAAGCACAGGACTGCTAAATACCCAGTATTTACCCTGGGAGCACAGACCCACACTGCATGGTGCTCTGGAGATTAGAGGGGCTGAAAACCAGTCAAAGACTAAGACTGTGAACAGGTTCCCACAACCGGCTGCCCTAGGACAAAAGAAAAGTGAGCATTTTAAAAGCTTTCTCAAGAGTCAGAAGGCTGCTAAAGGCATAAGGGTTTCACCAGGTTGGGAACTTTCAGGCCCTATCGGGCTTGTTGGCAATGCAGCACAGAGGCTCCTCACCATGATAAGCTGCCTGCTGCTACTTCTTCCCTGCTGGCACCTGTGAGTAAACCAGCTGTCCCAGCCAGAGCTGCACACCAGCCAGAGGGAAGCCCTGCCTACAGCAACTGCACAGTTTAATGCAGAGGCTTATGTGGCTAACTGGCCCAGAAAGCATAGACATGCACAGCAACCGGGAAGAATGAAAGGGTTTTGCTCTCCCTGAAAACACCCACGCCACATGCCAGCAACCCCTGCCATCACCCTAAGCCATCCCTAGGACTTCCCTGCCCACAGCAGCTTAGAGGATAAACCCAGAAGCTGTTCCCTGTGCCCAGTTAACTGGCACAGACAGCGGAGACAGGCATGGTTGACCAGGAAGCATGAAATGGCTTTGCCCTCCCTGAAAATACCCTCACTGCTCTCCTGCAACCCCCACCATCACCTAGGCCAGCAGGAGGGCAGCCCCACCCAGGGCAGCTTAAGGGATCAACCCAGAGGCCACTTCCTGCATGGTTGACTGGCACAGACAGCAGAGACAGGCACTGAGACCAGAAAGCATGAAGGGGCTTTTTCCTCACAGCAGTACTCATGCCGCTAGCCTGAGACCCCTGCATCACCCTAGGCCATCCCAAGGGCCTCACAACCCATAACAGTTTAGGGGATTAACCCAGAGGCTGCTCCCTGCATACCAACGTTAACTGGCACAGAGAATAGAGACAGGCACTGTGAGGGGTAGGCTGGAAGGGACTTTGTCCCTCCAGTTAACACCCACACCACTCACCTGCAATCACTCCAGTACTATGAAAAGGCACAAGAATCTTGTTCAATCCAAAATCCCTCAAACACCAGAGAAAGGGCTCGGTGAGACTGAAATCACCAATCTTCCTGAAAAATAATTCAAAATAAAAGTCATAAGCATGCTAATGGAGCTACAGAAAAGTATTCAACAGCTAAGGGATGAATTCAGGAGGGAGATAACTGAATGAAACAAACAATGGAGGGATTTAAAAGCAGATTAGATGAGGTAGAAGAGATAGTAAATGGAATAGAAATTACAGAACAGGAATACAGAGAAGCTGAGGAAGAGAGAGAAAAAAGGATCTCTAGGAATGAAAGAATAGTAAGAGAACAATGCAACCAATCCAAACAGAACAACATTCACATTATAGGGGTACCAGAAGAAGAAGAGAGAGAAAAAGGGATAGAAAGTGTCTTTGAAAAAATAATTGCTGAAAACTTCCCCAATCTGGGGAAGGAAATAGTTTCTCAGGCCATGTAGGTGCACAGATCTCCCAACACAAGGGACCCAAGGAGGACAACACCAAGACATATAATAATTGAAATGGCAAAGGTCAAGGATAAGGACAGACTATTAAAAGGAGCCAGAGAGAGAAATAAGATCACATACAAAGGAAAACCCATCAGGTTATCATCAGACTTCTCAGCAGAAACCTTACAGGTCAGAAGGGAGTGGCATGATATATTCAATTCAATGAAACAGAAGGGCCTCAAACCAAGAATACTCTATACAGCAAGATTATCATTTAAATTTGAAGGAGAGATTAAACAATTCCCAGGTAAGCAAAAGATGAGGGAATTTACCTCCCACAAACCATCTCTACAGTGTATTTTAAAGGGACTGCTCTAGATGGAAGTGTGCCTAAGGCTAAATAGCTGTCACCAGAGAAATAAAACCACAGCAAAGGAAGTAGACCAACTAAATAATAACCAAATGCAAAATTAAATCAGCTACCCACAAAGTCAGTCAAGGGATACATAAACAGTACAGAATATGACACCTAACATATAAAGAGTGGAGGAGGAAGAAAAAGAAGGGAGAGAAAAAAGAGTCCTCAGATTGTGTTTATATTAGTGTTATAAGTGAGTTAAGGTAGACTGCTAGATAGTAAAGAAGCTGCCCTTGAACCTTTGGTAACCATGATTTCAAAGACTACAATGGCAATAAGTACATATCTTTTGATAATCCCACTAAATGTAAATGGACTGAATGCACCAATCAAAAGACATGGAGTTACAGAATGGATAAAAAAGCAAGACCCAGATCAATTACAAAAAATGAAATTGAATTGGTAATCAAAAAACTACCCAAGAACAAAAACTCCGGAACACATGGATTCACCACTTAATTTCATCAGACATTTAGAGAAGATATAATACCCATTCTCCTTAAAGTTTTCCAAAAAATAGAAGAGGAGGGAATACTCCAAAACTCATTCTATGAAGCCAACATCACCCTAATACCAAAACCAGGCAAAGACCCCACCAAAAAAGAAAACTACAGACCAATATACCTGATGAATGCAGATGCAAAATACTCAATAAAATATTAGCAAACCAAATTCAAAAATATATCAAGAGGATCATACACCATGACCAAGTGGGATTCATCCCAGGGATGCAAGGATGGTACAACATTCGAAAATCCATCAACATCGTCCACCACATCAACAAAAAGAAAGACAAAAACCACATGATCATCTCCATAGATGCTGAAAAAGCATTTGACAAAATTCAACATACATTCATGATAAAAACTCTCAACAAAATGGGTATAGAGGACAAGTACTTCAACATAATAAAGGTCATATATGACAAAACCACAGCCAACATTATACTTAACAGCAAGAGGCTGAAAATTTTCCTTTAAGATCAAGACAAGGATGCCCACTCTCCCTGCTTTTATTCAACATAGTACTGGAGTACGTAGCCACGGCAATCAGACAACACAAAGAAATAAAAGGCATCCAGGCTGATAAGGAAGAAGTCAAACTGTCACTGTTTGAAGAAGACATGATATTGTACATAATAAACCCTAAAGACTCCACTCCAAAACTACTAGGTCGAATATCTGAATTCAGCAAAGTTGCAGGATACAAAATTAATACACAGAAATCTGAGGCATTCCTATACACTAATGATGAACTAGCAGAAAGAGAAATCAGGAAAACAATTCCATTCACAATTGCATCAAAAAGAATAAAACCTAGGAATAAACCTAACCAATGAAGTGAAAAACCTCTACCCTGAAAACTATAAGACACTCTTAAGAGAAATTAAAGAGGACACTAATAAATGGAAACTCATCCCATGCTCCTGGGTAGGAAGAATTAATATTGTCAACATGGCCATCCTGCCTAAAGCAATCGACAGATTCAACATAATCCCTATCAAAATACCAAGAGCATCCTTCAATGAACTGGAACAAATATTCTAAAGTTCATATGGAACCACAAAAGACTCTGAATAGCCAAAGTAATACTTAGAAGGAAGAATAAAGCAGGGGGGTTCTCACTTTCCAACTTCAAGCTCTACTACAAAGCCACAGTAATCAAGACAATTTGGTACTGGCACAAGAACAGACCCATAGGCCAGTGGAACAGAACAGAGAGCCCATATAATAACCCATGCATGTATGGTCAGTTAATATATGATAAGGGAGCCATGATATACAATGGGGAAATGACAGCCTCTTCAACAGCTGGTGTTGGCAAAACTGGACAGCTACATGCAAGAGAATGAAACTGGATCATTGTCTAACCCCATACACAAAAGTAAACTTGAAAAGGATCAAAGACCTGAATATAAGTCATGAAATTATAAAACTCTTAGGAAAAACATAGGCAAAACTCTCTTGGACATAAACATGAGCAACTTCTTAATGAACATATTTCCCTGGGTAAGGGAAACAAAAGCATAAATGAACAAGTGAGACTATATCAAACTAAAAATTTTCTGTACAGCAAAGGACACCATCAGTAGAACAAAAAGGCATCCTACAGTATGGGAGAATATATTCATAAATAACATATCTGATAAGGGGTTGACATCCGAAATATATAAAGAGCTCACACACCTCAAAAACAGAAAGCAAATAATCCTATTAAAAATTGGGCAGAGGAGCTGAATACACACTTCTCCAAAGAAGAAATTCAGATGGCCATCAGGCACATGAAAAGATGCTCCAAATCACTAATCATCAGAGAAATGCAAATTAAAACCACAATGAGATAACACCTCCCAACAGTTAGGATGGCCACCATGCAAAAGACAAACACAACAAATGTTGGTGAGGACGTGGAGAAAGGGGAACCCTCCTACACTGCTGGTGGGAATGTAAATTAGTTGAACCATTGTTGAAAGCAATATGGAGGTTCCTCAAAAAGCAAAAAATAGAAATACAATTTGACTCAGGAATTCCACTCCTAAGAATTTACCCTAAGAATGCAAGAGACCAGTTTGAAAAAGACATATGCACCCCTATGTTTATCATAGCACTATTTACAACAGCCAAGATATGGAAGCAACCTAAGTGTCCATCAGTAGATGAATGGATAAAGAAGATGTGGTACATATACACAATGGAATATTATTCAGCCATAAGAAGAAAACAAATCCTACCATTTGCAACAACATGGATGGAGCTAGAGGGTATTATGCTCAGTGAAATAAGCCAGGTGGAGAAAGACAAGTATCCAATGATTTCACTCATATGTGGAGTATAAGAACAAAGAGAAAACTGAAGGGACGAAACAGCAGCAGACTCACAAAACCCAAGAATGGACTAACAGTTACCAAAGGGAAAGGGACTGGGGAGGGTGGGTGGGAAGGGAGGGATAAGGGGAGAAAGGGGGCATTACAATTGGCACACATAATGTAGGGGGTGGGCATGGGGAGGGCTGTACAACACAGAGAAGTCAAGTAGTGATTCTATAGCATCTTAATACACTGATGGACAGTGACTGTAATGGGGTACATAGTGGGGACTTGCTGATGGGGGGAGTCTAGTATCCATAATGTTGCTCATGTAATTGTATATTAGTGGTACCAAAATAAAAAAAATTTTTAAAAGCAAGACTCATCTATATGCTGCCCAGAAGAGACTCACTTTAAACCCAAAGACATACACAGACTAAAAGTGAAGGGATGGAAAAAGATTTTTCTTGCAATCAATAGGGAGAAAAAAGCAGGTGTTACAATACTTGTATCAGACAAAATAGACTTCAAAACAAAGAAAGTAACAAGAGATAAAGAAGGACATTACATAATGATAAAGGGCTCAGTCCAACAAGAGGTTATAACCATTATAAATATCTATGCACCCAACACAGGAGCACCTACATATGTGAAACAAATGCTAACAGAATTAAAGGAGGAAATAGAATGCAATGCATTCATTTTAAGAGACTTCAACACACCACTAACTCCAAAGGACAGATCAACCAGACAGAAAATAAGTAAGGAGACAGAGGCACTGAACAACACATTAGAACAGATGGACCTAACATACATCTATAGAACACTCAACCCAAAAGCAGCAGGATACACACTCTTCTCAAGTGCACATGGAACATTTTCAAGAATAGACCACATACTGGGCCACAAAAAGAGTGTCAGCAAATTCAAAAAGATTGAAATTGTACCAACCAACTTCTCAGATCACAAAGATATGAAAATAGAAATAAAATGTACAAAGAAAACAAAAAAGCTCACAAACACATGGAGGCTTTACAACATGCTCCTAAATAATCAATGTATCAATGACCATATTAAAACAGAGATCAAGCAATATACGGAGACAAATGAAAACAACAACTCAATGCCCCAACTTCTGTGGGATGCAGTGAAGGCAGTTCTAAGAGGAAGTATATAGCAATCCAGGCCTATTTAAAGAAGGAAGAACAATCCCAAATGAACAGCCTAAATTCATAGTTATTGTTAACTGGAAAAAGAAGAACAAATGAGGCCTAAAGTCAGCAGAAGAGAGGACCTAATAAAGATCAGAGAAGAAATAAATAAAATTGAGAAAAATAAAACAATAGAAAAAAATTAATGAAACAGGAGCTGTTTTTCTTTGAGAAAATAAACAAAATAGATAAACCCCTAGCCAGACTTATCAAGAAAAAAAGAGAATCTACACACACAAACAGAATCAGAAATGAGAAAGGAAAAATCACTACAGACACCACATAAATACAAACAACTATTGGAGAATACTATGAAAAATTACATGCTAACAAACTGAATAACCTAGAAGAAATGCACCCCTATGTTTATCACAGCACTATTTACCATAGCTAAGAAATGGAAGCAACCTAAGTGTATCAGTAGATGAATGGATAAAGAAGATGTGGTACATATACACAATGGAGCATTATTCAGCCACAAGAAGAAAACAAATCCTACCATTTACAACAACATGGATGGAGCTAGAGGGTATTATGCTCAGTGAAATAAGCCAGGTGGAGAAAGACAAGCACCAAATGATTTCACTCATCTGTGGAGTATAAGAACAAAGCAAAAACTGAAGAAACAAAATAGCAGCAGACTCACAGAACCCAAAAATGCACTAACAGTTACCAAAGGGAAAGGGACTGGGGAGGGTGCATGGGAAGGGAGCAAGAAGGGGATTAAGGGGCATTATGATTAGCACACATAATGTAGGGGGGGCATGGGTACGGAAATATAGCACAGAGGAGATAAGTAGTGACTGTATAGTATCTTACTATGCTGATAGACAGTGACAATAATGTGGGGGCTTGATAATATGGGAAATGTAGTAACTACAATGTTGCTCATGTGAAACCTTAGCATAAGATTATATATCAATGATACATTAACAAAAAAAAAAAGAGAAAAGCAATGAGTCATGTATGAAGTACTGGCCCTCAGAATATCATCAGCTTGAAGACAGAAGAGGGAACAATGCCTTCAAACTACTAAATGAAAATTATCCTTGACATGGAACTCTATTCAGTTAAATGATCAATCGAGGAAAATGGAAGATATGCTATTTTTAGACAGGTTCTTAAAAGTTACTTTTTATGCACCTTTTTCAAAGCTGTTGAAGATGTATCCTAACAAAATAACCGACAGGTGGAAGTGCTTTCTGCCGCAGGCACTATTATAAAGTGTGTTTTTTATATGAATTGGTTTACTCCTCATCACATTCGTCTGAAGCAGCCACTGTTATCATCTCCATGTTTCCAAGGAGGGGACTGGGCACAGAGAAGTTAGGTGATTTCCTCAAAATTCTCACAGCTAGTAAGAAGTGGGAAAGAAGGGACTAAAGTAAGAAAGAAGGCAAGGGATCCAGAAAAAAGAGATTCAACCAAGTAAAGGGCACAGAAAAGGTGAGGATAATGCAAAGAGTAGCCCCACGATGCCCTCAGATCAGCTGATGTTGAGCACAACCAGTCCAATTTGGAGCTGAAGGATGCAGGACTCTGGGAGGAAAGGTGCAAGGGGAGGAATATGGAATATTAAATATGACAAGACATTTAAGAAGTTTAAAACATATACAATCATTAAAAGTCTTTTATTTAACATGCATATATCACACAAAGCGATTGTTCAACCATATACATGTAGCCTATGGCTTTGATGTTTCTTACGTTTAAAATTAGAGGCGAATGTCCCATTTGGATATTAGAAGAAGCATGTTAGGTTTCAATTTTTCCTTTAGACCTTTTTGAAATTTGCTAGACTTTCTTCAGTTAAAATACAATGCTCTTCTAATCAGTGAAAAGTTTAAGGGAAAAAAATTTTTAAGAACTCTGGCAATGTATTTGAGTTACGAAACTAGATCCAGATACTGCTTTGGTTAAATGAAAATTTTAATTAGGAAGGAAAGAACTGAAAAGAGGAAAATCAATTTTTCTTAAAAAGAACAGAAAGGAAAAATGTCTCTGTTTCATACAAGAATATTTGGTTTTCCGAAGTGATTCAAGCCTAATAACATATTCCACAAGAATTTATTTCACATTCTGATGTATGGGACGCCCAGCAAATGTTTCTTGGCAGACCAGAGGCTGAGAATTGGAAATCCTGTCATCTAGAGACTGCTTGGTGCGATGGTAAATGTTGTAACATAAAATGCAAAGAAGCACTGGGCTGCCACCTACCCACTGTGAAATTCCAAGAAGGGAGGGAATGAGAGCGAGAAGTGGTAGCCAAGCTCCCTTCCCTCAAAACTGTTCCCCTCACAGGCAGTGAATCTAGCCAGCAAGAGGCCCCACAAATGCACTGCATTCCTTCTCTAGGCCCAGGGCATGGCTTACACAGAGGACTACAAGGAGTCTCCTGTCAGAAGGTGACTTGATGGAACCCTCTCCCCTCACTCATAATTTACTTAAATGCCAAAAATCTTATCACAGCCTTTCAACAGCCCATGTAACATTTAACACGTGTGACCTCACTTGAATCTCTAACTCTCCTTAAGTACTTTAAAAGCACATTATCATCGCATCTCAATTTATAGCAGGGTCTTAAAGAAATGCCATGTCTTGAAATGAAATGTTACATGAATCACAGCTGCGAAGTGCAGTGACAAAGCCAGCCTGACTGCCCGACACCCCAAAGGACACACAAAGGCAAGAAATCTGCTCTCAGCAACAAAGATGAGATGTGTCTGTCTGTTACACAATTCCTAGCATCAAGTAGTGGCCTGCATGGGGTACAAAAATGCCAGTTCAAAAGTAGAATGCAGATTTCGGGGTCATCCTGGTATGTTGCCCAAATCACCACTCAGCCTCTTGGTCCAAGTTGGGGGAAAATTTTGAGAATGGCCCAAGACCAGGAGACTGTGTGTAATAAAGGAACATGGCTTAAAATGTCCCCTGAAAGTTTGGTCCAATACTCAAGTGCACTGATCCTAGAATTCCATCAGGCAAGCTTTCCCAAGGGGTCTTCAGTGATAACCCGCAGGCTCCTAGGTTCTAGGATCCTAGAACCCCCAAAGGGAAGAGTTTGAATAGAGTAGCACCAGCTCCCACGGCACAAAGCCACACCAGGAGTTTCATGTTGTACATTTTAATAGCAGACCCCAGGATAATTTAGGGCTTCCAAGAGGCCCTAAACTTGTCTTCCATAGCTGCTACTGCCTGACAGACATTGATAAGGAACTTTCTCTGAGGCTTGCCTGTGTTCTGGGTGAATCCAATAGTCTGCCCAAGGGCTTCACTCTCCCCTGCACTCTACCTCCATCCCTATTGCCAATTGCACCCCATAGGGGTGTCCGATCTCCAGCCTAGTGACCCACTTCTCCATTAGCCGGCCTTCCCCACCTCTCAGATTGCTTTCCAAGCTGCAGTTTACCAAACCACAAAGCAGCTTCCAATTAGCCTGGATGAAGCAGGGGAGCTCACCTGTCCACTCCATCCCCATGCTCCACTCAGGAGGGGAGTGGACAGGGTCACATGTGTTTGACTGCCTGACTCAGGGCCATACCTCTCAGGCACCCACTCTCCCAGCCTGGTGGGAAGCCTGCCCCTTTTCTAATCATACTTCCATCCCTCTGATTCTGCCTGCCTTTGCCCCTTGCAGAGAGCAGGCAGCCCACCACTTGACCACCCTCAGTTGTTCTGCCTAGAATGGGCTTCCTGAGCAGGCAGGCCTGTGCAGCCTCCCACAGCCCGCCCCCTCCAGAGCATTTCCAGGCCTCTCAGTTCCCACCACCTCAGGTGCCAGGCACTGGGCTCTTTGGGTCTTGCCACACAGACCTGAGCTCTGGTCTTCTTCAGGCCCTGAAATCCAGCCCCACCCTGGGGTCAGCAGGCTTTTCCAACCCTGAGTATACAAAGCCTTTATTGGCTTGCTTTTCTTTAATAAAGGGACTTAATTGCCAGTGAGGAAGCATTTGATGGTCCCCAGGGGCAGATCCCAGACCCTAGGATGGGATAAAGTTGTTTTTATTTAAGAAAGGGAGGAAGGAGAAGAGAGAATAAGGTCAGTGTAGGTACACTGTAGGTGCAGTTTGTAGGTACCACTTATAAAAAAATGGGATTCTTTGGGAATGCTTGTGTTTACTCATTAAACGTTTATGGAGCCTGCCATGGGCCTAGTAAAATGCTAATCAATGGGAGATGCAGAACCCACCCTCCAGGTCCACGTCCGGAAGCATCTGGAGAACACCCAGCAGAGACTCTTCCCATACGAGGGGAAGAAAAGAAATGTTGTTTATTATCACTTAAAACCATTTGTTGTTACTTGTCTATAGGCACATAGCATACATTTCCATATCTTATGTTACCTGTTAGTTACTTTTTACAGAGAGGTTTGTGGATCAGATTTCCTTAGGGTAGAGCCCACTCAACAGAGTTTCTACAGACTACTGCTATGAAATATAAAATGCCTTCATTCAGATCCTTGATCCTTCCTACAGAATTACAGGTGGCAAGCCTACAAGTCCTCTACATTTTAAAAGAAAAAGCACAGCTCAGTCCAAAGAGGGGGCTAAACCACTGGGAAAGGCCCAGGTATCTAACCAATGGCTCATCCGCGTGCACGAGCACCTCCCCACTGGAAGCTGAGAGTAAGCCCGAAGCACTGACCTGGTGCAAGCAGTGGGTGAGAGGCTGGGAGGCTGCGGTCCCCAGAGTGAGATTTACCATGAAGCTAAGCAGCTGCGGTGACAAGGCCCTGCATTTGCTGTAGCTCCTTTGGAGCAAGGTAGCCTTTCATATGCATTCCAATGAGGGGACTGCAATTTCTCACCTGTTTCAAATATGTAATTTGTTGGGTTCTGTTTTTTTTATTTTAAATAAATATTTGTTGTTTGCAAATAAAACCTTGCTGAAATTTTAGAAAGTTCTTTTCCTTTAATAGACCCCTCCTCCCAAATTTTTATAATTCCAACAACCTGGACACCCCTCTGGTGGCAGGCCCCACAGTTCTGTGTTTGTTCAGCAAAGGGAGGTGGTTACAGGGCACTGAGGCACAGAGAAGGGATCCTCTGCCCCTGCAAATGTTATCCCTTACCTCAATCAGCCAAGAGGGAAACCCATATGTAAACAGCACTTTAAGGTAATAAAAACACGATTGACTTCCTACATGCCAAAGAGTGAAACAAAGACTGTCAGTGCCCGGGCAAACATTGCCAGGCAAAGAAACACACACCAGTAAGTAAATTAACTGAGGAACTCACAGAAGAGGAAAAGTCAAGGATTTTTAAGGGAAAGGAAGTTTCATGGCAGTTATGCCCATTAAGGATTGAAAACTCTTAGGACCACTAGTCTGTGGTCCATACACTTGGTTAAAACAGCCCCACTGCTTATTGGTCAGAGAAGTCTAGTTAGGTCCAGTAAGGGTCTGGTGTCCCCTAGACCACTAGAGGCTCATGGTCACTTATCAGCTTCCGATAGTCAGAACAAACTATGACAACGACACCCAACATTCCATTTTGATGTCTCCTGGGCAAGTGCTGCTGGAGGTGGAAAGTTTTCTTTTAATATACAATAAAACAAGAACAATAAGGTTCTCAGTTTAGGGCTAATCCACCTGACAGCCATGAATGATACATATTATTAAAGTGCTTCAAACAGTGTCTAAGTGCCACATCACTGCTTGCTAATATTATTATAATCATATACACTTTATAGTTGGAGAAACTGGGATCCAAAGAGGTCAAGGAACTTTCTCAAGGTCATCCAACTAGCAGTGATGGAGCTGGAATCCCCATCCAGGGCTCTCTGACTTCAGAGGCAGTACTCTTTCTTTACTGCAACCTGTCTGTTTGCACAGAAATCCCTGGATAAATATCCAGTTTCCTGAATTCCTATGAAAGCTATTCCAGAATGAGAACGCTGAGCATGCATTTATTCCTCACACAGAGGGCTCTGGATGCAGTTTTGGCCTTTGGGTGGGAGTTTGGAAGTGGGAGAAATTCAATCCTGTGGTCTCAGTCTGATGAATGGAAATGGGCAGCAGCACATCGACAAATTTGGAGAGTTAGTCCATAAAATGTAAGGCCCCGAAGAAAGAGTTTTCCAAAAGTGGTCACAGTGATATCTCCACCTCACTTACTCTTCTTAAAATGCTTACAATGTGATTTTTTTTTAATAGACTTTATTTTTAGAGCAATTTAGGTTTATAGAAAAGTGGCACAGAAAGTATAGAGGGCTCCCATATTCCCCTTCTCTCCCCTTTCCTCTGATACAGTTTCCCCTATCATTAATGTTTTGCATTAGTGCAGTACATTTGTTACAATTAATGAACCAATTACATTTTTTTTAACTGAAGTCAGTGGCTTTCCTTAGGGCTCACTCTTTGAGTTGCATACTTTGATGGGTTTTGACAAATGCATAGTGTCATGTATCCACTACTTGCATGTGGAATAGTTACACTGCCCAAAAATCTCTGTACTCCACCAGCTCATGAAGACTCCATTCCCAGCTGAGCCCACCCAGCTGGTGCCATGTTGAAGAGAGATGAGCTGTCCCAGCCAAGCCCTGCTCAAAACGCAGATGTATGAGCAAAATAAATAATTTTTTTAAATAATTAAGTTTGGGGATGTTTTTTTATGCAGGAATAGATAACCAGAACATTCAGCTGTCCTCTCAGGATAGAATGTGTTTTTCATTTTTCTTTGCATTTTAAGAGGCAGTTAGGGAGCTTTAAATACAAAAGTATCTTGATACTTACTGTCAATGATGATAAAAATTAAAATCCAAGGCAAACATGGTAAATCCAAAATCCAAGAGCAAAAGTACCATAAAATTTGGGATCTAGAAGAAGGAGTCTGAGCTGTCATTTAGGCCATCTTCCACTAGATGATGAAAATGCTGAGGCCGAGAAATATAAAAAAATTTATTTAGTGTCACATCACAAGCTAGTGGCAATCTGAAACTTGAATCCAGCATCCTATTTGAAAAACACAAGAAAGAAACAAGTAAAATTGGTTCTACTTCCTGAGGCAAGTAGTCAACCAACCCAAAGGTAATTTGGGCTGATCATAAGTCAAAAAAAAAATTAAAGAATTGATCATTTTAGAGACAGCAGAATTGCATATGACTGAAAGGACACTAAAATATCTGGGGATCATATTAGGAAAATAATTGTTTTATATAAAACCATCTTGGGCTTTGCCTCTCTCTAACAAAGAGCTTTAAACTGTGTTGGGAGATGGTTCTCCATGGGCCTCTATTGATGATGCACATCGTACTGTTGTGCCCCGTTTCCTTGAGTCCCCCATGTGGAGCCGCAGTCACCAGGCTCAGTCGCGAGATGCAAGAGCAAAACAGGTCTTTATTGCTAGCTCAAACTAGGGTCTCAGTGGCCCGTCAGAACATGGGACTCGGTCTGAGGCCCTGAACAAAGTTCCTTTATTGCTTTTATACTTTTGGAAAACAGATAGGGGCTTTCCAAGGGCAGGGGTTTATTGTGACCTTAGCTGATTGGCTGAGGAGGGTCAGGGTCTTGTTGCACAGGTTGCTGGTCATGGTTTCCGTGGGAATGGGTGTGGCTTGAGCGAGAAATTTCTTACTCAAGATGGAGGACACAGAACAAAATGGAGGCAGGGGTGTCATGTAAGGGACATAGTTATTCAAGATGGAGGACACAAAATGGAGGCAGGGGGTCAAGTAGGAGACATAGTTATTCAAGATGGAGGACACAAAATGGAGGCAGGGGGTCATGTTAACCTTCCATGGGTCCCACAGTACAATCAAGGGCATTGGTCACCTTTCATTCTGGACTATCTTTTCCAGGATTATTGTCTGTGGAACATCCTTGGAAGATAGAGATAATGCCTTCCTCTGGAGTGAAGGGAGGCATGCTTACTGCTCATTACAAAATATTTGTATTCCCTAAGCTCATATTCCTGTCCTGAAATGCAAACACTGCATGTACAGACACCCAACTGGGGTCATCTGCAACACGCCTGTGGGACTTGGGGTCAAGAAGCACTGATGCAATATAGTGCTTATGCTGCTCTCTATGCTGGGAGTAATGACATCCTTTGTCTCTGGTCCAGGAGTCTTGTGTCTTTTGCCACTATGAAATGGGCAGGCTAACTTGTTTGCTGGCAAGTAGGGCAATCTCAAACCCTTTGTAGTCTTGACATTCATTCCTTTTCTGTTGGATATGAGGCGGGATCAACAATAAAAGGACAGAGCTTTGTGGTTAGAAAGAATGATTATATTCATTGATGGGAATAATGAAGCTCCAAAAGTGTTAACTCCCTATTGTAGAGTCTGATAAATGTGCAAGTACTGTCCTTTCTGGGATAAGTTGTGCTTGAACTTAATTCTTTTAAATCCAAGAGGGTAGAAATCTGAGGACACTAAAGACAGACTGGCAGAGGAGGTTTACTGAGAAGCCAATGAGACATATGCTCTGGGACCCTCACTGCCCAGGCCCTGTCCAGGCCCTGGCAAGAGCTCTCACAATGTGCTCACATGTCCTGTGTTTTATAAAGTTTGCAAAAATAAGATTTTTAACCTCAATTGTCAATTCCACCATCTCTTTCCACACTGAATTTTCCTCTGTTACACTTCCCTTCACATAGGGTGGTTTTGGAGTGGTCACAGGTATTTGGGGATGCCATTGAAGGAAAGCCGGTGATAGATGTAGTTTGGATTTACCTTGGGACGTATTTTCACATTTCACAGTCACATCTTTATATGGTTTAGCCATCCCTATGTAGGGAAGGCTTCCAGGATATTCCTACTGCCCACTGTGCCAGCCCTAAACAGCACTGCATGAAGACCCCAGGCCAGAGGCTGTTCCCAGAAATAGAAGGGCCCCAGTGCACTTGGCACTGCAAAGATAAAGACAAAGAAGAAAAAAACAAGGACTGAAATTCATGCAACCAGAAGGCAGTCTGGAAAATTCTTCTAATCATCAGATGTGTACGATTTTAAGAAAAGGACTCCTGGTCAAAATTCCTCTCATTCAGAATACTCAGTGCAGCAGATAAAATAATAAACCTATTAGGAATACACAATAAAGCAGATAAAGTAATAAACCTACCACAAAATTTTTTTCATGTTGTTGATAGTATGCAACATGGAATTTACCAGAATTGCTATGTGTATAGGGTACAAACAATAGTACTAACAGTTGCTGTGTGAGGTCCATGTGTTATGCATCCCAAGGTGTCAGAATGCCTTTAGTACATTGAATGCATCTTGTCTTGAGAAAGTCTGACAGTTCCTGATGAAATGGAACATAAAATTGCCAGGAATGCTCAGACATGGCCTGGAGGGCAAAAAAAAGGAAAGTGCTCCAGTGACAAAATTCCTATACATATTCATCAATAGGTCATAGATGCAGCTTAAGCATAATTTGACTACCCTGATTATTTAACACAGTTCTACCTGGTGGCAATTCCAAATTGCATCTGAATTGCTCATATGGACTTTATTTCAGATTATTTATACAGTGTTTCCAGAATCACTGATCATACCAAAATAAATATGGCAGGAAGGAAATATCCTACTGGAAGCTAGTAAGAGAAAATTACCAGTGCTTCAAAGTGTCAAATACCCTCTGGCGATTATAAGATAATAGAACTAAAAACCTTGATATCTTAATCATGAAGAGAGGGAGGAAAAAGAATCCCAAAAGCCAATAAAATGTAAATGAAAATTACAATAGAAAAGATAAAGGTGATTGGGAGAACCAGAACCCACTAATACAGGAAACAAAAGAAAGAGAGGTGGTGGATATTGTAATGGAAGATGCAGTTTGTGCAGACTGTGGAACAAGCCTGAGAACCACAGCCAAAAACCTAGCCAAAAACACAGGGGAGAAAAGTATTCTAGAGATTTGTCAGGCACACAGTTGGTAGTCTATTATGTTGCTTTCTGCACTTGGTGAAGTTTCTGATATCTGTCTGCTTTTAAAATTTGTACTTTGTGATGATTTCTTTTCAGATTCTAAGAAATTCCCTTTGATAACTAATCATTTTTTTGTAATATTCTACTATTTTTCTTAAAGCAAGTCCCTGACTATATGAGCTTCAGTCTCCACTAACCACAGACCTGGCTCTGGAGATGGGACGTATAGCTGTTATTCCCTGTCAATGCCAAACAATATTCAGACATTATTCTTTGCCTAAAAGAGAGAAGATTCAATTGTCTGAAGGTTCTGGGCTGTAGAAGAGAAAGATCCAGATGGCCCCAGTGGCTCACTTTCTCCCTTCTTTTCCAAGTTTAGTGTAAGGTGCCAACCAGGATTGTAACTCTGGGAAAAACTAGATAGGTTGGCACATGTTGTCTGCGTTTTGTATCTTTCAGGAAGATTCAACAACAAACAGTGATTTCAGGCTGGGGCACCAGTTTGACAGCAGAGTGGGAGGGAAATAGAGCTATGCCAGTGGGGGTGCTTCCTGCTGAGGCTCTTAATCTAAACTGACTAAACTGACTGTTGGGATTCAAAGAGCCAGTGGCTAAATATTTACCATTTATACTATGAAGGAAGGAACAAATGAATGAATGAATGCATGAAAAAGCCAACTTCTCTATACAGGTTCGAGTGCAAATTTCTGTATTAGTCATGGTCCTTACTGCAAATAGTAGCACCCACCTTAATCAGTTGAAACACAAAAATGTTGCTAAGGATGTAGAGAGCTCACAGTCTTTGGAAAGGCTAAACAAGCAGGCTGAAGCTGTAGGGCAGCTTTATGAATCAGAGATTTCCAAGGGAGACAGCAGCCCCTTTGGTGGCTCAGTTTGGTGGTGTGGTTTTGGAAGGCATCCTTGAATCCCAGCCTAGGGCCATTTTCTACAGAACTCCAGCCAGGACACCTCACTTAAGAGCAGTGGTGATGATCTGTAAGTCTCATCTCCTGCTGCGAGAATAAAAAGAGTTTTCCAAAGTTGTACCAATAAAGTCTGACACCTTTGGGGGATTTTGTCAAGGACTCCCCATGATAAAACTTAGCACTACTGAGCAAAATGATGTTTGGAGAAACATCAAAGAACTAGGCAGTGCTATATGCAGGAATATCTGTCTTTCCTGATACTAGAAGTAGTGTGGGAACTAAACTCCATAAGAAGAACAAGGATACACAGATGGAGTCTTTGAAATTCCCCCACCTATATTATTCTGGTTCTATCTCCTTATTCCCTTCTATCAGTCTGCCTCTCACATAGCACCATTGTCAACAAAACTGGGGAAAAAAATACGATAAAACAAGATAACTTAGAAAGGAAAATTTCTGTGTTTACCACTGGAAGTCTCTTTCAAAGAAAACAGTATTTCAGAGTTGGCTACAATTTTCAATTATTTAATTATTTAACTGAAGCAGACTTTGTGTTGCCTATGTTTGAGGTATATGACAAATACCCTATGATAGCAATAAAATACATTAGGTTCCCTGGGTGGTAGGGAACACATTAATACAGACTAATTTAATTCTTGTAACTGTATAAATGCTTCATAACACAACAAATTAACAGCACCTCCATTACCAATGGCTCCTAATTATTGATAGGAGATATTTTCATATGCTTTATACAGATTTCCATACATAGATTAGCTCAGGATACTTTCTAGGTCTGTCAAAAGGAAATGATAAAAATGCATGGTCTCTCTATGCTTGGCTCTCCAATAGCTCTGGTAACAGACCTGAGAATATTTGGTTCAGTAATTCCTTTGATGGACTTAAAGTATATGATTTTTTGGAAAGATTTTGTCCTCGATGCAGATACTGTTCTGACTTCTGGAAAATTTTTTATCTAACAGGAAAACTGATTAGTAAAATGTTTCTACTTTACTACTCCTCACCACAGCCCCTCTCCAAACTTCCCTGGGCTGTAGTTAAATGCTTCCCAGATACACTAGACTTCACTCTCTATTCTGGCACCAACTAAGTCCTCCAGACACTATTTATGGTGGCTTTACTCTGTGTAGCTTAGCCAAGCTGGAACTATGATTCCCAGAAGTCCTTTCCCCATACAGTTCCAAGCTAGGATTGTACGCAAGAGAAATCTGCATAAAATTTGGAAACCACAAGTGAAGCAGCAGCCACCGTGCTCAGAGGTTCAGTGCCGGTCACAGCGGCTGGGGTGGGCCACACATGTTGCTGATCTGCTCCTCTTGTTAGCCTGGAGCAGCAGTAGGAGAGGAACTTCCTTCAGCTCCCAGACACCGCCTTCAGCATCTCCTGGTGCCGGGCCAGGCATGTGTACAGCACCACAGGGAAAGGTTCGCCAGCGTCACTGGAGTTAGATGCTGTTAAGACTGATGCAGTTACAACCAGCTTTTTCTTCTCAACTGCCTGCACTGCTGACCTTCAGCAACTTCAGGTCGACCTGTAGGCAGCTCCTCTCCATGGGCCCTGTCTGATTACTTTTCTCTGATCGTCCAACCAATCTCCTTCCAGAACTTGACTTCCTCAGCTCTTTCATGACCCCCAGAACAAACCCCTTTCTCTGTATCACTCACAGTGGTTCTGTTCTGCTGACTAAACTCTGATCAATGTGCTACCGCTGAAAAGGCTGGTGGGAAATAGAGTGACAGATGAACCTGAGAAACGGGACTCCCAATCTCAGTTTGTTAACGACCACAGTCAAACCCATGTTGGCTCAACAGCCCTGGCAGCAAGCAGATCAATGCACTATATCCTGAAAGTCATCAGAAGACTTCATGTTTTTTATGTTCTCTGATACAGTCATTTCATCCATAAGAATTTATCTCAAGGATATATTTATGATTTGTGCAATTCTTTGATACATCATTTGGTGAAATTTTCAAGGGACATATATCAGTGAAAATAGATGGTCCATGAATTGCTGTCACAAGGATATTAGTTCTGCTGACTGCAGAACTTTTTGCTTTGCTGAGAGAGCGCACAGAGATGAGTAACTGAACTCTGGGCATCACAGAGGACATTTGGAAGCTGTGTCTAGGGATGAAGAGAAAAGACAAGAGGCTACTGCCTGTCAAGAAGAGTAGGAGGGTAGGAAACACAAATATCAGAGCTAAGGATCCTGAGTTTCCACTATGTGTCTCCCCATGAAACACTGGAGTCTGACAATTGACAGTGGAGCTGGAGGCAAGTCGGAGTGCTGAGTCCTTCTTCAAAATGAGCCTAAGGCAAAAATAGGGAAATACTGAAAACCATCTAAATTGTTGAAAATTGGGAATTATTTAAATGAATTATGTCATTTTCAGACAACATAATATAAAGCCACCATCAAAAACTACATTGTAAAAATATATAATATTATGAAAAAACATCTTAAGAAGGCACATTTCAATAGGACGTAGAGTATCAGCAAAGAAAAAGACTGAAAGAATAAACACCAAATCCTGACAGCTGGGTTCGTTAGGCTGATTTTATTTTCTTCCCTTATATGTATTTGTTGTCAGTGCCCCCCTGACTCTGACCCACAGATAAGGGAGAAGATGCAATGAGATATTGAAGATCTGAAAGGCCAGCCAGGGGACTCAAGGCATAGCAGAGCAAGAGTAATGCCAAAAAGGCACTCCTCATATTTATTGAGCAAATGAACCCAAACATCCAAAGAATTCTGAGTAGGGGGTTCAACACATGATCAACACATGATCAACAATGGTCAATCATTATCTGACCTTGAGTCCAGCCCTAGGGTGTGACACTCCTCAAGGACACCAAAACCATGAGGGCGGTCATGAGTTATAGGGACTGTTTTGTCTTTACTCATTGTTATTGATCATGCATCAGGAGTTGCAGGAGAAACAATCAGGTCATACGCATTTGTACATCTGATTTCTATATTACTTGATTCATGTATTAATCCCATTAATCCCAAAATCTGTAATGTCTTGAATTTCTATAATAAACATGTATTTCTTTGGAAAAAATTTTTTAAAAAGCAGAGAAAGCCAGAAGGGACTCGTTTTCCTCAAAGCAAGACCATGGAGTTCTTACCTGGTCTCTGCCAAAGGCTGCCATTGACTCTGGGGAGCAACTTGGCACTATCCCATATAGCTGAGGCTGCACTCCCATGTTTATACCCTGGAGAAATACTTGTATGTGCAAAAGGAGTTAGGCACCTCAAAATTTCAGTATTGCATCCTTTCTATTAATTTTTTCCTATGGAAAATCTCAGATATACAGAAAAGTTAACAGAGAAACTTAATCAATCCCCATATACCTGTGATGGCGCTTCAAAAGTAACCAATTCACAACCAATCTCATCTCATCTAAGTGCCACCCACCCACCACCACCACCACTCCTGTATTATTTCAAAGCACATCTCAGACATCACATCATCTCATAAGTATTTCAATGTAGATAAATCACATACACTGAATACATGTATATATAAATGAATATATAATATGATATAAAGCTTTAAAAAATAACCCCATGGGGAACCCTCCTACACTGCTGGTGGAAATGTAAACTAGTTCAACCATTGTGGAAAGCAGTGTGGAGGTTCCTCAAAAAACTTAAAATAGAAATACCATTTGACCCAGAAATTCCACTCCTAAGAATTTACCCTAAGAATGCAGGAGCCCACATTCAAAAAGACATATGCACCCCTATGTTTATCGCAGCACTATTTACAATAGCCAAGAAATGGAAGCAACCTAAGTGTCCATTAGTAGATGAATGGATAAAGAAGATGTGGTACATATGCACAATGGAATATTATTCAGGCATAAGAAGAAAACAAACCCTACCATTTGCAACAACATGGATGGAGCTAGAGGGTATTATGCTCAGTGAAACAAGCCAAGCGGAGAAAGAGAAATACCAAATGATTTCACTCATCTGTGGAATATAAGAACAAAGGAAAAACTGAAGTAACAAAACAGCAGCAGAATCACAGAACCCAAGAATGGACTAACAGTTACCAAAGGGAAAGGGACTGGGGAGGATGGGTGGGAAGGTTGGGATAAGGGGGAAAGGGGGCATTACGATTAGCATACACAATGTAGTGGGAGCGGGGGACACAGGAAAGGCAGTATAACAGCCAAGACAAGTAATGATTCTATAGCATCTTACTATGCTGATGGACAGTGACTGTAATGGGGTATGTGGGGGGGACTTGATGATGGGGGGAGTCTAGTAACCATAATGTTCAAGTAATTGTACATTAACAATACCAAAATAAAAATAAATTAAAAATAAATAGATTTTTAAAAAAAAAGAATCCCAGTGTGACCCTGTGAAAATTCTGAGAAAATCATCAGAAATAAAAAAAATAAATACATAACCCCAAAAACCCAGCCATAATATCTCACTCATCTAAGACAAAATAACAATCAATTCTTAATAGCCTTAATTATCAGATCAGAGTTTAAATTTTTAATTTTTTCACAAATGTGATCATTCTTGAGACATTGAGACATTGAGAAATGATGAAATATTTCATTGTATTTAAAAATTATTATTTTTTTGATGTGGTAATGATTTTGTTTTATAAGTCCTATGCTGTAATACTTATGGATGAAATGACATGTTACATGGAATATGCTCCAAAATGGGGTAATGGGTTGGAGATAAGATGAGATTAACCCTGACTTGATCACTGTTGAAGCTGACAGATGGGTCCATGGGTTTATTATATTAACCACTCCTCTTTCTTACATATTTGAAGTTTTCCATAATAAAAATTTTTTTAAAAGCAGATCTAAACAATGTATTGTTTATGCATAGAAAGAAAGATAGGAAGACAGTACACACACCCCCACAAAGAATATGGTTACCTGGGGAAAGGGAGGCAGAGAGTAGCTACAATTATTGAAAATGTTCTAGTTCTTGGTTGGGATATATCTTGATGTTATTTTTTTTCATTAAAATATTGAATGATAGACAAAATAAAGGAGTGCTATTCATGCAATAATGTCAATAGGTGGTGTCACAAACCAAGGATTAGAATTAGTCCCATTTGGTGCACTTGAGCACCAAAGAAAAGAAAATAATTTGCATGGTGACCAGTACATGCACACACGCACACAGGCACACGCACACACCTGCCTGAAACAGTAATTACCCTTACTTACTACGTGCAACACTCTAAAGTCTTCTATTCTAGTTCACTTTCTTTAATGCCAGTCAGGATGTAATAAACTGATTTCCTGGCCACGAGTGACCTGCTGGGTGGAAAACACAGGATCATGTGATCGTTAGCATTGCTTCCTTCTCAAGTTCTAAAAGGCTCAAGTTGGTTTAATCTATTCAACAAGCATTAGCCCTGATTACAAACACAGCCTTAAAAAGGAGCTTCTACTGTATTTCTATACAGAAAACAAGGGAACTGCTCTCTTTTGCTGCATCCTCCTTCTCCCAATCTCTAAATGGTGGAGGGCTCTAGAGCTTCGTCCTCAAACCCTTCTCCTCCTACACCCAGCCCCAAGTGACATCTTCCAGTTCCTTGGTTTAATATGCCATTTGCATGCTAGTGACACCCAAATTTGTATTTCCAGCCCCGACTGTTCCTCTGAATTGCAAAATCCCTTATCCAACTGCTTATGTGTCTCTACCAGGATATCTGATACTCCTCTTAAACCGTACTGTGGATTCTTCCCCAGAACTTTCATTGCCAGGAAATAACTTGTTGACCCAGACACACAGCCCTAAAGTGATGCTGCCATCCTTGACTCCTCTCTTTTTCTCACACCCCGCATGCCATCCATCAGTCAAGCCTCCTGGCATATTCCAGATCTGAGCACTGCTGACCCCTTCCTACTGACCGCAGCTACCACCTAGCCTGCCCTGTCAGTCCTCAGCTCCTGGAAGGAACTCAGCTTCCTCTGTCTTCCTTTCACAACTAGAACACTTCCTGCCCTCCTGGCCTCATTTTGTACCACTCACTGCTCCAGGACAAGAGCATGTGCCTCTGCTCCCTAGCAGGGCACAAGTTGATGCCCCCAAATTTTTCCAGGCACTTTTACCTTCTTATCTCTACCCCTGAAGTCTGGTGGGAGCCGTGACCCCTGTGACTCAGGCCATTTGTTCTTTTCTGAGATTCTACCCACCCTAAAGCTCATTCCTTCCTTCATCGAGTGCTACATCTTTCACACTATGTCCCTTCCCTCCTTCAACCCCTGGCTTAGGTTCATGGTGGACAGGATGCAGAGGGTTTACCAATAAGAGAAATACTTATCTGGATACATACCAAAAATATTTATATTCCCACGCCTGCTAATTTCCATCACAGATTTGTGAAAGGTGTGTGATTATCAGGTTTCTACCAAAGGGTTTTCTTTCCTGCTGAACTTTCCTTAAGTAAGAGATTGCATGCCAAACGTATAAAAGGAGCCCACCACATACTCCTCCTTTCATCCTTTTAGAGCCACAAAAGAATGTTCACACAGCATTAGAAAAAGGTTTAGCCTCAGGAAAACTTTTCCACCCTCCTTTCCCCATCCTTCACTGCAGCTCTCATCTTTCCCACCACAGTCTCCCAGCCTCCTCTGTGAACGGCTCTGGCCTGGAAAATCTCCTGCAAGCTCTGAGCTCTCTGTGGCCACAGCTGCCACTTCCTCTCTGCAGGTCCCCCACCCGCCTTCCTCGGCCCTCAGCCCTGGCCTGGCTCTCTGCAGAAGCCTCCTCCAGCTCTTTGGAGCAGGCCACCATCATGACTTCTGCCATTCCATTGATATTTTCTCCACTCCCAAATGGAAACCTAAAAATCAGTGCTGAAGAGACCTGCCTGAGACCACTGGGTCAACTGCCACTGGATTTAACCCCTACACGTTCTAATCCACACGCCATTTGGAGACCTGGGGTTCGAGTGGCAGCTCCCCAAACACTCTACTTTGCTCACCACCTTCCCAGCTGTCTCAAGGCACACTAGGTCTGGGCCACTTAACACCCCAGTTCCCACACACACGTGAACTGCACAAGGAACCCAGAACAGCACACCTCTCCATTTAACAGGAAATATCTGTGTTCGGTCCTGCCTTCAGGACAAGTTATGTGCAGATGGCCACATAGCAGCAGGCTGTAAAAATGTCCTTTATATTTTATGTCCTGACCACGGCCCTTTCTATGGTGCCATAGGAACAGACGTCTTTAGAGCCAGTGGCTGCTACCAGCACACACCCTGAAAATCAACTTGGTGCTGATCACAAACTTGGCCTTCCCAGGAACAAATCCCTCTGCTCAGCAGATAGCATTTTCAAGAGCCACTTGTTCTATTTCTGAATTGAGGTGTGAGGCCACAAAGACCAACTGACCCCGGCCCCCTCACTCACCTAACTTGCCACACATGTCACACTCCTTGTAAGCAAAAGAGATGCAACCAACCAGATTCTGTCAGCCTGCTCAGTTTTGACTTTGAAAAGTCCTCCATTCTGTGCTTTCCTGCCTTGGGCACATCCACACAGAGGGCATCCACCAGCTGAATGGCACAGCTATGGCTTCTGGGAAATTGCAGCCCCCAGACCAGCCTGGAGACCACTGTGCAGAACAATGACTCTTTTCCAGTTGGAGTCAACAGTGGCCGAGCCCCTGCTCTGTGCCAGGCAGGATAACATCTGCCATGTCAGTAACACCAAACCAATCAGAGCAGGACCCAGGACCCACCCTTCAGAAGCTTCTAGAGTCTAGGGAGAGTGATCTCACACACACACACACACACACACACACACACACACACACACACACACACACACACTACCCTAAGGGATATAGGAAAAGTCAAAGTGCCAGAGGAATTAGAGACGAAAAGCAGCACTTAACTGGAGAAAGACTTCCTCTCTAAGATACATCTATCTCTTTGTGACCTCTGTGTAAACAGAAAGCAACATTCATGACAACAATCATTTTTAATTGAAATATAGTTGACATATAACATATTAGTTTCAGGTGTACAACAATGATTCAGTATTTGTATTTATTACAAAATGATCACTACAAGTCTAGTTTACATCCATCACCACACATAGTTCAATTTTTTTCTTGTAATGAAAACTGTCAGGATTTACTCTCTTCCCAACTTTCAAATATACAATACAATGTTATTAACTATAGTCACCATGTTGTACATTACATTCCCAGAACTTACTTATTTTGTAACTGGAAGTTTGTACCTTTTGACCACCTTCACCCATTCCATCCATCCCCAACCCCAGTAACCACCGACCTGTTCTGTATACCTACAAGTTCAGGTTTTTGTTGCTGTTTTAGATCCCACATATAGGTGAGATCATACAGTATTTGTCTTTCTCTGACTTATTTCACTTAGCATAATGCCATCAAGGTCCATCCATATTGTCACAAATGGCAGGATTTCCTTTTATTTTATGGTTGAGTAATATTCCATTGTATATATCTACCACATCTTCTTATCCATTCATCCATCAGTGGACACTCTGGTTGTTTCTATGCCTTGGCTGTAGTGAATAATGCTGCAGTAATCACGGAGTGCAGGTATCTTTTTGAGTTAATGTTTTCATTTCCTTTAATAAAGATCTAGAAATGGAATTGCTGGATCCTATGGTAATTCTATTTTTAATTTTTTGAGGAACCCAAATGACACATAACCATTTTCAAAAACTGAATCTCCCATGTTGATTACATCCGTTACATCTGTCATCCCAATGGAATGCACTTAAATTTTCCAAGTTTATGTGAATCACATACTTCATTTCCTAGTTGAGGTCCTTCAGTCAGTTTGATGAGAACATCACAAAGGATACTGGTCCAAGTCACCAAGTAATCCATTGACTAATCTCCACTTCCTATTTCACTTCTCAAACACAGTATGTTCTATATCCCACATACCATTCCAAGTGCTTTGCAAACATTAACTCATTTAATCCTCACAAGCACCCAAGATGTATACTTTCCCTATTTTATAAATAATGCAACTGAACCACAGATTGATTATATAATTTGCCCTAGGTCAAATAACTAGTGCAATTCAATTCCCAGCTAAATAGGTTTCAAACTCATGCAATCTGTGTTCTTAAAACCACTACACTTATTAGCTTAATGATAATAGTTGTCCCAGATTTTATCTATGATGGAGACAATCTGCCATCGGTCTCTCATGTTTCTGCACAGCTTTGAACAAAAGCACAACTCTTTTTATTCCTAACTAATGTTTCAAGGGTGTTTGCATAATGAATAGTCTTTGGAAGATATATTGTCTCACTCTGGAGGAAAGTGCAGATACACCTACCATCCATTATAAGTGACCTGGGCTCCCTCAGGTCAGAGTTCATCCCCTGTAATGCAGTCAACAGGTGACATCTGGCCTTCTTCATACTGCCCTATAGGAATTGGGGCTCAGGGAACAAAGGCTGACACTGTGGCTATCACTATCACTGTGAGTAACAAAGTCCTTCATCTCTGATACAAGAGTCTCCCATCATCTGCCAACATCTGTAAAACTGTGTTAGGGTAATTTAGCAAGAGTATAAAATACAACTTGCAAGTAACATAAAATATCAGACACTTCACAGTACTGACAACCTCTGACTACATTGTGAAGATAGATTTGCCTCACAGATGACTTTCTAGAAGAGTCAATGTCTGAGCCATATCTTAAAGGAAATGATGGAGATGACATCAGAGTCAGGAAACAGGAGTACGCATGACATTGCAGGGCTGGCCAGGCATTGTGGCTCCAAGTTTCAGTCTCTCGAGTCAGCTAGCTCTCCACTGGGAATTGAACTTATTTTGAGAAAAGTCCCCTTTCATATCTTCCAGCTTCTCTTTGGAAGATGCAATATAGTTTTCTTTCTCCACTTGGCCAAGTGACCAGCCATGAACAGAGAACCACATGCTGATAGTTCATTCTTCCTCAAACATTTCTGACTGCTTTGGCCCTGGGGCATCAGGCTTCATGAAGGCAAACACCCAGGATCAGCCAAGCCCATGAAGCCAGTGCCAACTCGGGCCCATGGGTGAGGGCCTGTTCATCAGAAGCCATAACGCTTTCTCTTGACACCATGTGTGCCTGCTGGTGGACTGAGGTTAGTCCTGAACTACAAGTTTTACCCTAAACATTTGTTCAGTAAAACACCTTGGACTTAACTGTGTCAACCCTTGATGGTAATATTCATACATAGGATGTTGTTCCCAAACTGAGTGTATAAAAAAGAATCCTAAAGATGAAAATGGAGGACTTAGTTCACTCCAGCAAAATGTGAATGTCTGATATTGGGTTGCCCCCAGAACAGAGCCTGAGACAAGGATCCCAGTGTGAAGAGTAATGCTGCTGAGAAAACCTTGGGAGCCAATGCAGGATATATACCTCAGAGTCCTCCCTCCTGGAAGGAAAGGAACTGGAGTGCTTGTATTCCAGCTCCCGCCAAGGGCTGAAGGCTGTTGGCAGTGTGGGGGGAATCAGGGAGAGAGGACAGTCAATTCCCCAGCACTGCATCTCCCCAGTCAGAGATGTGGACACTGGCAGGTGCAGGCCAGCCAACATCCTTGTCAGTGGTGAGGCCTGAGAGATATGAGGAGGAGGCTTATGGGGGTAGGACATCAAGAAATTGTGACCAGCAGCTGCCCTGTGAGCTGGACCCCAGCAATTAGAGATTCTCATCCCTCTCCTGTCCTTGGAATATGCATTCCACTTGCCTTCCCATCCCTGGAAGCTGCCCCAAGGACACAGCCTTGAGATCATGATGAGATGTTGAGACCATCTGGATGGTAATGTGACCTAACCCAGTCAAGGCCTCCACATAAAATGTTAATATTCTGGCAGGTGGGTGCAGAGATCTATTCATCTCACGGCTTCCCAGGTTGCCCAAGACAGGCCTCAGATGTAAGTTCCCTGGCTTATGAAGCCTGCCATCTACCAATCTGGGGTCGTCTGCCTCTTTCTTTGGCCTCTTTCTGCCCTCTGAGTACAGGGGCCAGTTTCAGATGACACCTGGGAAGCTCCCAAGGAGGATGCAAACCAACAATGCTACTCTAGACTGTGCGGCCCTGCCGCTAAGCAAAGGACACTGAAGCACCCCCTTTACTCAAGAAAGTTAACAGGAAAAAAATCCATTCTAATGGAATGGCTAAAAATCCAGGTCTCAAAGTTGTAAAACTTATATATAAAAAGTAGTTTTCTGGAGGGACCCTTGCTGCTGCATAATCTGTGCAAAGGAAAGATGTCTCTGGCTGGCCATCTGCCCCAACGCAGCTGCTTAAGCAGCATGTCCAGCTGCAGAGGTGCTGGAGGGGTCCACCTCTGTGTTCTGCCCAGGGCCGGTTCTCCAGGACTTTAACTTGTGTCTGAAGCAGGCACGGCCACATGAGTAATTATCCTTCTATCGGAGAAGCAACTAGCCCCTGAGAGACTAGGGAGCAGAAGAGCTGTGTCACCTGTAAATAAGGTCATCCTGGGTCTGCACACAGCAGTCATGCCTCGCTGACACACAGCAGACCCTGAATGCCAGTAAGCTGAGCCTCCGTGACTGGCTCCAGGACTGGTTGAAAAGGCTCTAGGTCCCTGCTTTGTGGTGACCACCTGGGGTAGAGTGTGTTCCTGCCTATGGCTCTCAGCAACTAGAAATACAGACGTCATCTTTGCAGGCACAGTATCAGCGACTCCTCTCTCCACGCTGCCCAGCCTCCTCCACCAGCTGACCACCTGCTCAGTTCTTGTCGTAGCTGCAGATCCCTCCTGCTATCAACATCATGATTTGGGCCATATAGAGCACCACCACCCAAACAATTATTAAATTGTTCTTCAAACTGAGTCTTTTTACACATACACATTTATTAACTAAGGAAATGTGACCTCACTACTCTAAATGAAAATGTAGTATCACTGGCCACCAGTGAAAGTAAAACAATGTCATCAACTTTTAGCCAGATTTTCTTGCTGGCTGTAAGCTGTGTCCTGAAGGCTGCCCGCTTTCTCCCTCTCTCTCAGTTAAAAAGGAAAGAGACTAGGTTTGCTCTTTGATTAATCATAAAGACTCACACAGGGTCGCCTAGAAAATTTGCAGAAGTGAGTCAGCACCCAGAGCTGGAATTGGCAATGAAACCCTCCAAACCCCCAGTGGGATCATGCAGACTCTTACACTCTCTTCAAGACACAGAGAATAAAGGTGTCCAGTCTCCTGCCCCCAGTGAGGACAGGAGGAGAGGGCCACCAAAAAAAGGAAAGCAACATAGACGGGAAAGAGAATGCAGAGAGGGTCAGAGAGCAAGACGGATGACAGAAAGCCCGCAGCACTCACCACTGCCCCCTCCAGGTCAGAAGCTGCTGTTTCATCTGCCAGCTGGATCTTTCACCTCATTGAAGCAAGAGGAAATTTCAACCCGATGGAGCCTCTGGGTACTAATTACTGCAGGATTGACTGCCCCAGGATCCCTTCAACAAAGCCATTTGGACTCACAGTTTAACCTGCAAAAAAGATTCGCTTTTAATTAAAATCCAAGCTGACCTTTAGGAAGACTTATTTCTGGCAGAAAAGAACAGACATTTTAAGATTAATGACTCCTAATAGGTTCCATAACCACAAGACCAGTGAGCACGTGCTTGAATATCTGATGGCATCTATGATAAAGATGTCATACAAACCCATGTCACGTCTTCCTGTCCCTGAAATGGCAGATGAACAGATGGGAGATGGCTACACAGAGGACAATTCAATGGTCTGGTGACTTCAGAAATGCAGCTAGCCCTCGGAGAGGGAATGGCAAATGGTTTCCATCCCAAGAACCCGCAAGAAGGACTGTGCAATGCAAGGTGTTGACGTGAGATGGGCAAGGAGCTGATGGGGTAGCCACAGCTGTATGATCTTAAGACTCTACAAAATTCTGATATAATATATGACATAGTTAGACTTCAAAGGGACACTTTTTAAACTGCTGAAAATGGAGGATTAAACACACTCATCTACTTTTGCTGCCTCCTGAATCCCATTAAAATGATACTAACAGAATTTTTTAAACTTCATAAATCCACAAGGACAAGGAGAAAGAAAAGGAAATATCAGCAACAGAATTTTGGAAGCTGGGAACCTGAGGAACAATGATATAGAAAGTCAAGAATCTTAATCCCAATTAACATGGAGAAAAAACAAGAAATAATCCTGAATGGTTCAAGAATTGGCAGGACCAGGTACATCTAGAAGTGGGCATGAAAGTGAGGCTAAAAGCAGGACACTGAAGAAGTCAGACCCTGAGAGGCCATCCCCCACCCAGCCCAGCTAGATGACTTCTTTCCCCAACACTAACAAAAGACTGAAGGCTTTTTTTCTGGAAAGGGACATTAAATATAGTTGAAGGTGGACATATTGTACTGAAAGGGAAATTAAATGCATATTCACCTGCCAGTGCCTCTCAGGACACTTCTAGAGCAGTTCTGTTAGCCATAAAATTAAATAAAATTTGGTTCCTCAATGCACTAGCTACTTTCAAAGTGATCAATAGCCATTTGAACAGTAGAGATCCAGCCTATTCCCACACTTGCAGAAAGCTCTGACAGCTAGCTCTAGTCTAGTGCAAACATTAGATCATTTATCTGAAAGATCTGACCAACCCAAAAGGAGAGACTCATAGATACTAACAATGGGAATTCCTCAACAAAATAACCTAAATCTTAAAATCCCTAAACTCACTAGCCTCCTATCATCTTATTAGACCTCCCACTTTGAAGTGACACCAAAGATCATCAGCCAAATGCAGAAAGCCTCTATCATGAAAGATAAGAGACCAAAACAAAAACACAGAAAAAAAATATGTTGAGAAACAGAAACAAAGCAGGGAGAAGAAAACTTCAAAAGAACCATCATTAATATCTTCAGAGTTAAGAGACGTTGCATCAGTAAAACAGCAGTGATTTATCAAAACAAAGAAATATTCAGAGAAACTTTTCAAAGAGATCTTAGAAATTTTCAAATGATAACAAAAAATAAATATTCAATAGAAAGACTGAAAGGTTGAGAAAATGTCCCAAGAAGTGTACTAAAGATAACCAGATAGAAAAGAGGAAAAGGAAGATGAGAACGTTGTTTTAGTCCTTGTTCTTCCTTTACTTTTTCCCTAATGAAATGCCAGGACATGGCTGAGTTCCAGGGGACAGCACCCCAGCCATATAGAGACGCTCCCATCAGCTTCTGACAATGACATGCCTCCCTGATTCTGTGTGTGTTAAATTCATGATCCATTTTCTTTCTTTTGTGCCTCCGAACTCTGCTTTACCCCAACCCCCACACCTTGCTTCTTTGCTTAGTAGCCAAAGCCAACATTAAAATATTTTATTTTTCTGGAAGTCAAAACAGGGAAGTGGTCTTCAAAAAACATGGGGGTCAAAGGGGAATCTGGAGGAGACAAGACCAAGTGGAAGGCATTGTGTTTAACATAATCTCCTTCTTTCTTCAGTGGTGTGAGCCCAGCCTTTCTTCTCACCACGCTTCTGCTCTTAGGTGTGTCTCCACCATGCCCTTGCCCTCCACCTCACCCTTGCTGCTTGGTACCTCTCTAAAATCACAGTTATCACACTGCAGCTATTGATCCTGCAAGCATTGGTACAGAGAGAAAGGGCCAGGAAACTTGATCGCCAAAGAGTTGGGAGATTGAAAAGAAAATGAAACAAAGATTTTTAAGGAAGTAAAGAAATGAAAAAGAAGGTTATGCTAATGCCAGTTTTTTAAAATATTTTATTGTACAAAATTTAAAACATGTAAAAACTAATAGTTTGATGAATAGTTGTGTTCCTATCCAGATTCAACAATATCAAATTATAGTTAATACTTGTTTAGGAATAATTATAATAATAATACTATGCTCACCATGTGCTAAGTAAAATTATGGCTCACCATGTGCTAAATATGTTCTAAGTATTACATACAGGTGTGTGATAAATTAAAAATGGTTACAAATTCCTTGCCACCTATGGATAAAGTGAAGGTTCCTATGGCCAGGATCCTCACCTGAACCTAAACTACTTGATGACATAATTGGCCTGCTGCTAGGCTACTGCTTCCACACCCATAGGCAATGAGCTATTATTGATTGAGTCACTATATAAAGAGCTCTACCCAGTGCTCTGAATGGAGGCAAAGATGAAGGAGGATTACACACCTCCAGACTGTTGAATGCAGACATAATTCTAGTGCTTGATCTATCGCTGGGAAAACAGCCAGGTAATAAACCCTTTCATCCCAAGAACATTCCATTGTCATTCCTTGGTCTCACTGAATCCATAGCAAACTTGCCCAGGGATAAAAACCCATTGGCAAGACACCACCATTCCCATCAAGAGGTGGAGTCTAAGTCACCTCCTGCCTCTACTCTGGCCTGGACTTGTGACTTGCTATGGCCAAAAAAATTCAGCATAAAGATACTATGCAGCTTCAGACTGAGGCCTTGAAAAGCTGTGGTGGTCAGTTTAATATGTCCAGATGGCTAGGCTACAGTCCCTACTATTCAGTCAAGCACTAATCTAGATGTTGGTTGTGAAGGCATTTTGCAGGTGTGATTAAGTCCATAATCAGTTGATTTTTAAAAAGGGAAATCATGGGATTAAAGATGACGGCATGAGAGGTGAGACTTCTAAAAGTTTAGGTTTCCTCCTAAAACCACATATAATACAAAAATATAATTAACACAAATAATCCTGAAAGAGCAACAGGAAAGAGGGCTGTGCCAGACTGCATACACATGGAGAAAGGAATAAACCTCACGGAACAGGGTAATGTACCAAAGCCATGGTCCAGTGGAACCCAAGCCCTTCCCCTCCCCAGCTCACCAGTGGGAGGAAGAGAAATGGAGTGGGGAGGGAGTGGAGGCCTGGGACTGCTGAACACCTAGCTCTGGAGATCTGCTCTGGGAGCACAAATCTACATTACATGGTGCTCTTGTGATTAGGAGGGGTTGGAAAGCTAAGACAGGCAGAATACCTGGAGAGACTGAGATTCTAGCTGCTTGTGGAAAGCAGAGATCCATATCCAGCTGCTCTGGGACAAAAGAAAGGTGGGCAGTCTAAGAAACTTCCTAACAGCAAGAGGGCTGCTAAAGGGGCAAGAAGTGCACAGACCTTACTGCTCAGGATAAAGGGCAGGTAGACAAAATTGTCCAGGTGCACTTTTCCCAGCAGGTTGGGAACTTTCATGATCTTTAGGTGCTCCAGCCCCCTGGCTGGCTACACAACTCCAAGGCCCACCTCACTGATACGCAGCCTGCTGCAACTTCCTCCCAGCCAGGATCACCTGGCTTGCAAACCAGCAAACCCTCCCCTGACGTTAGGCCACCCAGAGGGAAACCCCACCTACAGCAGCTACAAACACAAAGCATAAAGGTTTATTATACTTGTGTGCTCAGCCCACTGGTTCTGGCAGTGGAGACAGGTATAGCATCCAGGAAGCAGGAAACAGCTCTTTCGTCCCCCAAGGCACCAACACTGCTCTCCTGTGACCCCTGGCATTGCTCCAGGGGCTGAGCAGCTCCAGAGAGTAGAGCTTTTGGGCACTAGAGAGCAGCACATACAAATATGAAAGGTCAAAGGAACCTGGTTTAGGGCAAAATTGTGAATACACCAGAGAAAGATTCAAATGAAATTGACCTCATGAATCTTCCTGAAAGTGATTTCAAAATAAAAATCATTAACATGCTCATGGAGGTACAGAAAAATATTTAAGAACTCAGGAAAGAATTCCAGTCAGAAATCCAATCATTATGATCACAGTATCAGAAATTAAACATACAATGCAAGGTTTTAAAAGCAGATTAGATATGGTGGAGGAGATGATAAATGAAACAAAAATTAAAGAACATGAATACAAAAAAGCTGAGGCACAGAGAGAGAAAAGGATCTCTAAGAATGAAAGAATATTGAGAGAACTGCATGACCAATCCAAACAGATCAATATTTACATTATAGGGGCACCAGAAGAATAAGAAGAGAGAAAAGGGGATAGAAAGTGTCTTTGAGGAGATAATTGCTGAAAACTTCCCCAAACTGGGGAAGGAGATAGTCTCTCAGGCCATAGAGGTACACAGATCTCCCAACACAAGGGACCCAAGAAAGACAACACCAAGACATATAGAAATCAAAATGGCAAAGATCAAGGATAAGGACATACTATTAAAAGCAGCCAGAGAGAGAAATAAGATCACATACAAAGGAAAGCCCATCAGACTATCATCAGACTTCTCAGCAGAAACCTTACAGGCCAGAAGGGAGTGGCATGATGTATTTAATGCAATGAAACAGAAGGGCCTCGAATCAAGAATACTTTCTCCAGCAAGATTATCATTTAAACTTAAGGAGGGAATAAACAATTTCCAGATGAGCAAAAGCTGAGATAATTTACCTCCCACAAAGCATCTCTACAGTGTATTTTGGAGGGACTGCTATAGATGCAAGTGTTCTTATGGTTTAATAGCTGTCACCAGAGGTAATAAAACAACAGTAAAGAAAGTAGAACCGTTAATTACTAAGCAAATGCAAAATTAAATCAACTACCCCAAAAGTCAATCAAGGCATAGACAAAGAATACAGAATATGATACCTAATATATAAGGAATGGAGGAGGAGAAAAAAAGAACCTTTAGATTGTGTTTGTAATAGCATACTCAGTGAGTTAAGTTAGACTCTTAGAAAGTAAGGAAGTTAACCTTGAACCTTTGGTAACCATGAATCTAAAGCCTGCAATGGCAATAAGTAGATACCTATCAATAATCACTCTAAATCTAAATGGTCTGAATGCACGAAGTAAAAGACATATAGAGTCACTGAATGAATAAAAAAACAAGACCCATCTATGTGCTGCCTACAAGAGACTCACTTTAAACCCAAAGACATACACATACTAAAAGTGAAGGGATGGAAAAAGGTATTTCATGCAACTAATAGGAAGAAAAAAGCAGAAGTTGCAGTACTTGTATAAGACAAAATGGACTTCAAAACAAAGAAAGTCACAAGAGACAAAGAAGGACATTACATAATGATAAAGGGGTCAATCCAACAAGAAGATATAACCATTATGAATACGCACCCAACACAGGAGCACCTACATATGTGAAACAAATATTAACATAATTAAAAGGGGAAATAGAATGCAATGCATTCATTATAAGAGACTTCAACACACCACTCACTCCAAAGGATGGATCAACCAGACAGAAAATAAGTAAGAAGACAGGGGCACTGAACAACACATTAGAACCAAGGGATCTAATGGACATCTACAGAACACTCCATTTAAAAGCAACAGGAAACACATTCTTCTCAAGTGCACATGGAACATTTTCAAGAATAGATCATATACTAGGCCACAATAAGGGCCTCAGTAAATCCAAAAAGACTGAAATAGTATCAACCAGCTTCTCAGACCACAAAGGCATAAAACTAGAAATAAACTGCACAAAGAAAATGAAAAAGCCCACACACACATGGAGGCTTAAGAACATGCTCCTAAATAACCAATGGATCAATGACCAAATAAAAAGAGAGATCAAGCAATATATAGAGGCAAATGACAATAATAATTCAACACCACAAAATCTGTGGGATGCAGCGAAGGCCATGCTGAGAGCAAAGTATACAGGCCTACCTCAGGAAAGAAGAACAATGCCATATGAACCGTCTAAACTCACAATTAACAAAACTAGAAAAAGAAGAACAAATGAGGCCCAAAGTCAGTAGAAGGAGGGACATAATAAAGATTAGAGCAGAAGTAACTAAAATTGAGAAGGATAAAACAATAGAAAGAATCAATGAAAGCAGGAGCTGGTTATTTGAGAAAATAAACAAAATAGATAAACCCCTAGCCACACTTATCAGGAAAACAAGAGAGTCTACACACATAAACAGAATCGGAAATGAGAAAGGAACAATCACTATGGACACCAAAGAAATACAAAAAATTATGAGAGAATACTATGAAAAATTATATGCTAACAAAGTGGATAACCTAGAAGAAATGGACAACTTTCTAGAAAAACACAACCTTCCAAGGCTAACACAGGAAGAAACAGAAAATCTGAATAGAACAGTTACCAGCAACAAAATTAAATTGGTTATCAAAAAACTGCCTAAGAACAAAAGGGCTGGACCAGATGGTTTCACTGCTGCATTTTATCAAACATTTAGTGAAGACCTAATATCCATCTTCTTTAACGTTTTCAAAAATGTAGAGGTGGGAGGAATACTCCCAAACTCGTTCTACGAGGCCAGCAACACTTTAATACCAAAACCAGTCAAGGACACCCCACACACAAAAAAAAATTACAGACGAATATCCTGATGAACATAGATGCAAAAATACTCAACAAAATATTAGAAAACTGAATACAGAAATACATCAAGAGGATCATACATCATAATCAAGTGGGATTCATCCCAGGGATGCAAGGATGCTACAACATTCGAAAATCCATCATCATCCACTATATCAATAAAAAGAGGACAAAAATCACCTGATCATCTCCATAGATGGTGAAAAAGCATTTGACAAAATTCAACACCCATTCATCATAAAAGTTCTCAACAAAATGGGTATAGAGGGCAAGTACTTCAACATAATAAAGGCCATATATGACAAACCCAAAGCCAACATCATACTTAACAGTGAAAAGCTGAAAGCTTTTCCTCTAAGATTGGGAACAAGACAAGGATGCCCACTCTCCCCATTGTTATTCTACATAGTACTGGAGGTCCTAGCCACAGCAATCAAAAAGCACAAAGAAATAAAAGGAATCCAGATTGGTAAGGAAGAAGTCAGACTGTCACTGTTTGCAGATGACATGATATTGTACATAAAAAACCCTAAAGAATTCACTCAAAAATTACTAGAACTTATATCTGAATTCAGCAAAATTGTGGGATACAGAATTAATACACAGAAATCTGTTGCATTCCTATGCACTAATGATGAACTAGCAGAAAGAGAAATCAGGAAAACAATTCCATTCACTATTGCATCAAAAAGAATAAAACACCTAGAAATAACCTAACCAAGGAAGTGAAAGACCTATACCCTGAAAACTACAAGACACTCCTAAGAGAAAGAAAAGAGGACACTAATAAATGGAAACTCATCCCATGCTCCTGGGTAGGAAGAATTAATATTGTCAAAATGGCCATCTTGCCTAAAGCAATCTACAGATTCAATGCAATCCCTATCAAAATACCGACAGCATTATTCAACAAACTGGAACAAATGGTTGTTAAAATTCATATAGAACCACAAAAGACCCCAAATAGCCAAAGCAATCCTGAAAAGGAAGAATAAACTGGGGGGTGTCTCCCTTCCCAACTTCAAGCTCTACTACAAAGCCACAGTAATCAAGACAATTTGGTACTGGTGTAAGAACAGACCCACAGACCAGTGGAACAGAATAGAGAGTCCAGATATTAACCCATGCATATATGTTCAATTAATATACAATAAAGGACCCATGGATATACAATGGGGAAATGACAGTCTCTTCAACAGCTGGTGTTGGCTAAACTGGACGGCTACATGTAAGAGAATGAAACTGGATTACTGTCTAACTCCATACACAAAAGTAAACTCAAAATGGATCAAAGACCTGAATGTAAGTCATGGAACCATTAAACTCTTAGAAGAAAACATAGGCAAAACTCTTGAATATAAACATGAGCAAATTTTTTATGAACATATCTTCTCAAACAAGGGAACAAAAGCAAAAATGAACAAGTGGTACTATATCAAACTAAAAAGCTTCTGTACAGCAAAGAACACCATCAACAGAACAAAAAAGCACCCTACAGTATTGGAGAATATATTCATAAATGACATATCCGATAAGGGGTTGACATTCAAAATATATAAAGAACTCACATGCCTCAACAAACAAAAAGCAAATAATCCAGTTTAAAAATGGACAGAGGATCTGAACAGACACTTCTTCAAAGAAGAAATTCAGATGGCCAACAGACACATGAAAAGATGCTCCACATCGCTAATCATCAGAGAAATGCAGATTAAAACCACAATGAGATACCATCTTACACCAGTTAGGATGGTCACCATCCAAAAGACAAACAACAACAAATGCTGGCAAGGATGTGGAGAAAGGGAAACCCTCCTACACTGCTGTTGGGAAGGTAAGCTAATTCAACCATTGTGGAAAGCAGTATGGAGATTCTTCATTAAACTAAAAATAGAAATACCATTTGACCCAGGAATTCCACTCCTAGGAATTCACCCAAAGAATACAAGTTCTCAGATTCAAAAAGATGTATGCACCCTATGTTTATTGCAGCACTATTTAAAATAGCCAAGAAATGGAAGCAACCTAAGTGTCTATCACTAGATGAATGGATAAAGAAGATGTGGTACATATACACAATGGAATACTATTCAGCCATAAGAAAGAAGCAAATCCTACCATTTGCAACGACATAGATGGAGCTGGAGGATATTATGCTCAGTGAAATAAGCCAGGTGGAGAAAGACAAGTACCAAATGATTTCCCACATTTGTGGAGTATGACAACGAAGCAAAACTGAAGGAACAAAACAACAGCAGACTCACAGACTCCAAGAAGGGACTAGCGGTTACCAAAGGGGAGGGGTGGGGGAGGGCGGTGGGCAGGAGGGAGAGGGAGATTGAGGGATATTGATTGGCATACATGGTTTGGGTGGGATCATGGGGAAGACAGTGTAGCACAGAGAAGGCAAATAGTGACTCTGTGGCATCTTACTACACTGATGGACAGTGACTGCAATGAGCTATGGGGGTGGGGCTTGGTAATATGGTGAATGTAATAACCACATTGTTTTTCATGTGAAAGTTCCATAAGAGTGTATATCAGTAATAGAAAACCTTAGTGTATATCAGCCTTAGAGAAAAAAAAAAGCAAATCACAGGCCAGTCTAGATACATTAATGTGAAGGAAGTGGTTCCACCTCCCAAAGGGGAATGACTTGTACATGGAGAGAGGGAAAGAACTGATGGTCACCATCTTGGAGATACACCCGCCCATACCACCCTCCCATGTTTTTCGTCCACGTTATGAATAGCATGGAGAACTGGGGAAGCTAGGATTGACTAGAATTTCCTAAGTGGATAGTCACAAATTTTGAAATTGTTATTATGTAAATAATGTGTTCATTCTTTAAATTAGCAAATAGAAATTAGTAAATAAAAAATCAATGAATTATTCCTGTCAACCAAAGACTATCACTCCTAGTTTGGTGATGGGCGAAATTAACATTTACCTCATTAGGAAGAATTCAGACATAAATTTTCAGCTCACACCCCCCCTTGGAAAAATGATTTAGCCCAGGAAATTACTCAATGTTATTCAACTTTGTTGAATGGGCAAAGAGCCAGCCCCCAGATGTCAGGACAAATATGGGGCATAGCAACTGAATGGGTTAGAGAAGACGAATGATTTGAGCAGGTGCCTTGTTGAAGTTGTGAGAGGGAACATCTGCTGTCCTATTTGCAAAGGTATTTAGTAATCAAGAAGATGGTGTGAATGCACAAAGGGAGTGACCTGGATTGAGATTCAGAGCATGAACACTGATGTTAGTGTTTTGTAGCTAATTAGATAGATACTGTTACACTGTGTCTCTAATTTTACAGAATGAAAGCAGAATGTTCCTCTCCATCAGGGTTTACTCCCAGTTTTGAAGCAGAGTATGAACTCGTTCCCAATCCTCCAACAGAATAAGAATAAAACACAGAAACCCAGCCTCAGTTTCCTACATTATATAGACCACATTTCCAGGCTTCACTAGATTTAAATGACATAATAAAATCACATTTCTTTATGATGCAGAAATGATGGTTCCTTAAGTTCCTTATCAACTTAGCCCTAAGAATCCCAGTTCTTCTACCAGCCTCTCCACTCGCTGGGACTCCTCTGGGATCATTTCATGTGCCGTGAAGCTGTTTTCATGACTGATTGCAGCCTGGGCTGCAATTGGTGAGGTGCTAGCTGCTGCTGGTGGCTTCCCTATGCCCCGAACCTGCTTCTTTCCAGCTGCTACCATTTCCACTGTCCCACTGTACCCCAAGAATGGACCCTTTCTCTGAATTTCTCTTATGGAAGGCAGAAGCCAAGCCATAATGTCTGAAAGGGGTTTTATGGGGGTTTGGAGTTAACAGAAAGGAATTCTAACAATAAAGAAAGCCAAGGGCAGATACAGTTCTCCATGGTGCACTGACAGTCTGCCTTGGGGTTTCCTGTTTGCCTGATCCTTCACATGCATCAGGTAGACAGCACTAGCTTACCTTTCTCCATGATATATGCTCAAATACCTTTTCTATTTAGAGTCAAGGGCATCAACATTGACAAGAGCACAAGGACTCCCCCTTTCTCCTTACTCCAGGGGCCCAAGACTCGCCTGCTGGGCCCCTTTCCTGCTCTCAGGTCCTGCTTCATTGCAAGGGTGGTTGACAATGAATGGCCATGTCCAGTCCCACAAGAAGCAACTCTGCTCTACACACTACACTCTCTGGCCACCAACAAGACAGTGTATTTCTCTGCAATATGGCTGTGAGATCTGGGTCTGGTGTGACCAAACCCAGTGAAGGTCCTCTTCTCAGACTCCTCCAGCATGACCCCCTGCCAGTCCCTGGCTCTCATAAGCAGCAGCTCTAATATTCACATACATAACTCCCAAAAGGAAGCATCAAGTAGAGAGATGTTGAAATCCTTACAAAGGAAAACAATGCTTTCTGCCACCATCACTCAAAAAAGCAATCAAATCTGCAGAATGACACATTAAAACACCCACTCCATTACCATCACCTTCCAGACCACTCAGCTACAAGGTCCCAAACTTCAAGCAAATTCTCAGCATCCACACCTTCCAAAAGAACAAACGGGTCCTTCCTTCCTGACTACAGACTCATTGCAGCGCTCTTCCCAAGATGATGGGCCAGATTGCTTGGAAGTTTCATTCAAGCCCTCATCTCTTGGGTAAGGAAGATTGCAGTCTGGAGGCTTGAAATGGGGGGACCATTTTCCAACTCATACTCACCCACAGAGGGAGACAAATGGCATTCCTTACTTACAATTAAAATATAAATAAGCATATTCTCACCAGATACTATGTTGAGTCTCAGAGGCTGATCTCAGAGAAGACAATGTTCCCATAATCTCAATTGGGAGACACATTTTTGAAAGCTGTTCTTTGACCATCCAGCTAAGAAAGAGACCTTAATGACCAGCCACCTTCCCAGTCCAAGGCGGTTTTGGATTTTTACTGACTCAACCCCAAAATTTTCTCTCTGACATTTGCACCTCATGGGGTTCTTCTCTCCTCTCTCCTCTTTTCTTTCATCTCTGCTTCCACTTCCTCTCCTTCCTTGCTTCCAGCTTGTTTTATGTACTATACATAAACTGAGCAGCCAGCCAGGTAGGGAAGCCCCTGACTCACTAGAAATTAGAGCATCAAGCTTCACAAGGAAGCAGCAGGGCTGCCCTTCCTGCTGTTCAGGAATCCTTCGTGGGTGAGGACGGTGGACAGCTTAGATGCATGTAACTGGATCGCTTTCCAATGCCTTGGCAATGTGTAAAAACCTCAGCACATTTTTTAACCAAGTGGGTAAAGATTGGGAGCTCCAATAAAGACCAACATCAAATTTTCCACCTACCCAGAATAAAAATTTAAGACAATTTTTTAAATATTAAAAATAAAACTTTTCTTACACACTAAATTCATAATCTGAGAAGCATAGAGGGCTTTTTTTTTTTTTTTTAGCTTCTCCTCTGTGTTCTACAAGGTTTGTACCTAGGACTCCCCAGTCGAATTTACCCACCAATCCTGATGAGCAATACCTGGGACCTGCGTTAACAACTGACATCACGTTTGAAGCTCTCAATGCTTATTTTGTGCATTCTGCCTGCAAGCTTGCTCTTTCTAGCTGTTTCTCCTTAATTGTTACAAATTACGAGCAGTTACAGATAAAGAATGTACATTGCTCTTTTTTTAATAGTCTTTATTTTTCAGAGCAGTTTCAGTTTCACAGCAAAGTTGAGTGGAAAGCCCAGAGTTCCCATATGCGCCCTGCCACCACACACGCACAGCTCCCCCCGCTGTCGGTATCCCGCACTACCTGGGACATTTGTTACAAGCTATAAGCCTGCACTGATTCATCATCACCACCCAAAGTCCATAGTGTACATTAGTGTTCACTCTTAGTGTTGTACATTCCATGGGTTTGCACAAATGTATACTGATATATATCCATCATTATAGTACCGTACAGAATAGTTTTGTTCCCTAAAAATCCTCTATGTTATGTATACTCATCCCTCCATTCCCACATCAAACCTCTGGCATCCACTGATCTCACTGTCTCCAGTTCTGCCTCTTCCAGAATGTCATAAAGTTGGAATCATACAGTCTGTAACTTTCTCAGGTTGGCTTCTTTCATTTAGTAATGTGTATTTAAAGTTCCTTCATGTCTTTCATGACTTGATAGTTCATTTCTTTTTAATACTGCATAATATTCCATTATCTAGATGTACTATCACTTATTTTATCCATTAATCTACTGAAGGACATACTGGTGCTTCCAACTTTCAGCAATTATGAATAAAGCTGCTTTAAACATGCATGCACAAGATGTTCTATGGACATAATTTTTCAACTTATTCAATTTCAAAGGAGTATGACTACTGGATCCTATGGTGAGAATATGTTTAGTTTGTGAGAAACTGTAAAACTGTGCCCAGCAATGAAACAGAGTTCCTATTGCTTCACATCCTTGCCAATCTGGTGCTGTCAGTGTTTTGGACTTCTGGCATTCTTATAGAAATCACTGTCTTAATTTGAAATTTCCTAATATAAAGCATATTTTCATATATTTATTTACCACATGTATATCTTCTTTGATGAGATATCAGTTGGGATCATTGCCTATTTTTTTAATTGGGTGTTCTTTCTCATATTCTTATGTTTTAAGACTTACTGGTATGCTTTGAATAACAGTCTATGAAATAAGTCTTGTGCAAATATTTTCTACCAGTCTGTGCTTATCTTCTCATTCTCTTCACAGTGTCTTTTGCAGCAGTTTTTAATTTTAATTAAATCCAGTCTATCAATTATTTGTTTCACAAATAGTATCTACTGCTGTGTTGAAAAGGTCATCGCCATCCCCAAAGTCATCAAGATTTCTCTCTCATGTCATCTTATAGTACTTTTATAATCTCACATTTTACATTTATGATCAACTGAGTTAATTTAATTTTCGTAGAGGTGCTAATATTGTTCCACTGATCTATTTGTCAATAAAACCCAGTCTCGATTATTGTATCTTTATGGCAAGTCTTGAAGTTGGGTAATGTCAGTCCTCTAACTTTGTTCTTCAGGACTGAGTTAGTTATACTGGGTCTTTTGCCTTTCTGTATTAACTTTAGAATTAGCTTGTCTCTGTCCACTATTTCCATGAATAATGGAGACTTGGCTCTGTAAAAGGCAGGAGTTTACACTCATGGATGGGTTCAGTCTGAGAAGGATGGAAAGAAAGGGGAACCCTTCTACACTGCTGGTGGGAGTGTAAACTAGTTCAACCATTGTGGAAAGCAGTATTGAGGTTCCTCAAAAAACTCAAAATAGAAATACCGTTTGACCCAGGAATTCCACTCCTAAGAATTTACCCTAAGAATGCAGCAGCCCAGTTTGAAAAGACATATGCATCCCTATGTTTACTGCAGCGTTATTTATAATAGCCAAGAAATGGAAGCAACTTAAGTGTCCATCAGTAGATGAATGGATCAAGAAGATGTGGTACATATGCACAATGGAATATTATTCAGCCATAAGAAGAAAACAAATCCTACCATTTGCAACAACATGGATGGAGCTAGAGGGTATTATGCTCAGTGAAATAAGCCAGGTGGAGAAAGGCAAGTATCAAATGATTTCACTCATATGTGAAGTATAAGAACAAAGAGAAAACTGAAGGAACAAAACAGCAGCAGACTCACAGAACCCAAGAATGGACTAACAGTTACCAAAGGGAAAGGGACTGGGGAGGATCGGTGGGAAGGGAGGGATAAGGGGGAAAAAGGTGCATTATGATTACCATACATAATGTAGGGGGGCACCACAGGGAAGGCTGTACAACACAGAGAAGACAAGTAGTGATTCTATAGCATTTTACTATGCTGATAGACAGTGACTGTAATGGGGTATGTGGTGGGGACTTGATAATGGGGGAGTCTAGTAACCATAATGTTGCTCATGTAATTGTAGATTAATGATACCAAAATAAAATAATTTAAAAAATATAAAATAACACCTGATCATCTATATTTGCTCTCTTACAACACTAAACTATGTTTTCTACCTTTATCTTGTATCTACCTACCACTTCAGCATTTTATTAAAAATAATAATAATAAAGAGAGAAATGTGGTATCCACATATAAATCAAGTATAAAAACCAAATGAGTATTCATATTTGAACTGACTGTTTATAGTTCATAATGCATGAGCAAAACCGAAAGTTTCTGTGATGACTGCCCTTGTACTGTTCACTATGTAACTTCTTCATTATGTAAGAATTTGTTCTCCATGTAAGAACTTGTTTGTTATGCCTCAGAAGATTGGAGACTGACGAAAATTAGGCTTGGGGTGGATTAATGATTGTGCATTGAGCATTGACTCCCCTATACAGAATTTTATTGTTGTTAACAACCATTTGATCAATAAATATGAGAGATGCCCTCACAAAAAAAAAAAAGGACAGACTTCCAATGGTAAAATAAATAAGTAACCGGGATGTAATGTACAACATAAGGAATATAGTCAAGATATTGTAACAGCTTGGTATGGTGATAGCTGGTACCTAGAATTATGTATATAAATGTTTTATCACTGTGTTGTACACTTGAAACTAATGTAATGTAATACTGTGCGTCAACTACCCTTCAATAAAAAATAATTATCTAAAAATAAAATAAAATAAAATAAAATATCAGCAGGTCATGGCACTCCTCTGCTTCAAATCCTCTAATGGCATCCCTCTCACTCAGAAGAAGAGCTGTAGTCCTCTCAAAGACCTAAGAGGCCTGTACCTTTTCTGACTTCCTTCCTATTGCCCACACTCTCAGGCCATGCAGGGTGGCTGTTTTGCTGGAACACAGTAGGCAAACCTCTACCTCAGGGTCTTTGCACTTGCTATTCTGACTTGAATGCTAATCATCTCCAAATAATATTTAATTTACTCCATGTCATCCAAATGTCACCTGTTAATGAAGACTTTGGTGGTGAAATTGCAGACCCATGACCTCCATTCCTTCTTTCCCTTTACTCTGTAGCTTTTATCACAATCTAATATACTCTTTATTTTTGCTTTGTTATATTTGGTTATTGTCTTTCCTCTAGAAGTCAAGGTCCAACAAAACAGGCATTTTTGTGTGTTTTGTTCATAGCTATATCTCCCAGTGTCTAGAACAGTACCTGGCACATTGTAATGATCAGGAAACATTTGTTAGACAAATAAAGGGTATGATTGCGGTGTCTTTTCATGGCTTCATGTATGAATAACAACACCTATAAATTCAGAATTCTGAAGCCCTTTTTTAAGTGGGATTTATTTTTTAGAGTAGTTGTAGATTTAGTAAAATTGAGTGGAATGCAGTTTCCATATACCCCTTGACCCTGCACATACTCAGTCTCCCCCACTATCAGCATCCTTGTTCTGAACAGAATTGGGTCCCCCAAAATTCATATGTTGAAATTCTAACCCCATACCTCAGAATATGACTGCATTTGGAGATAGGACCTTTCAAGAGTTGATTATAGTTAAATGAGGTCATAAGGGGGCCCTAATCCAATCTGCCTGATGTCTTTATAGGAAGAGGAAATTTGGACACACAAGGAGCTATCGGGGATGCATTCCCACAGAGCAAAGACCACGTGAGGACATGGAGAAGGTGGCCATCTGCAAGCCAAGGAGAAGTCCCAGGAGAAATCAACTGTGCTGACATCACGATTTTAGACTTTGGCCTCCAGAACGATGAGAAAATTAATTTATTTTGTTTAAGCTACAGTCTTCAGTATTTTATTATGGCAGCCACAGCTAACTAAAACCATCCTGCACCAGATTGGCACTGTTACACCCTTGAACCAACATCCACACATCATTATCCCCCACAGTGCACAGTTTACATGAAGTTCACTCTGAGGGTTGTATGCTCTATGAGTTTAGACATGTATCCACCATAACAGCATCACACAGAACCGTTTCACTGCCCTGAAAATCTTAAAATCCTAAATATGTGCTCTACCTATTCATCTTCTCCTCCCTCCCCCTGTCTCCAACAACCACTGATCTTCTTACTCTTTCCACAGTTTGGCCTTTTCCAGAATGGCATATGGTTGGAATCATACAGTACATGACCTTTAAGATTGGATTATTTCACTCTGTAACATTTATGTTTCCTCCATGTCTTTTCATGGCTTCATAGCTCATTTCTTCTTAATACTGGATAATGTTCCATTGTCTGAATATACTACAGTTTATTTATCCATTCACCTTCTGAAGAACATCTTGGTTGCTTCTAAGTTTTGACAAGTATGAATAAGGCTGCTATAAACATCCATGTGCAGGCTTTGTGTGGACATAAATTTCAACTCACTTGGATAAAAACCAAGGAGCACAGTTGCTGGATCCTATGCAAAGAGTATGCTTAGTTTAGTAAAAAAAATTAAAGACCTGCCAAATTGCCACCAGCAATGAATGAGAGTTCCTGCTGCTCCACATACTCACCAGCATTTGGTGTTGTCAGTGTATTGGATTTTCATTGTTGTTTCAATTTACAATTCCCTAATGATATGTGAAATAGAGCATCTCTTCATATGTTTGTCTGCCTTCCAAATATCTTCTTTGATGGGGTGTCTGTTCAGATCGTTTGCGCATTTTTTAAAGCAGGTTTTCTTTTCTTACTATCAAGTTGAAGACTTTTAAAAATGAAAATTAATAAATATTCAAATATTCTTATTTCAGTGGGCTCATTTAACCAGAATAATCTGATAGACTAGTGTGAATCACAAATTGGGATTGTGAATTACATAGAAATGGGGAATGAATGGAGAAAGGAGATTTTAAACTTCTTGAAGTATTTATACTGATTCCTCCTTTAATTGTTTTTACACAAGCTGGGCAAATATTTGCAAAGCCAGAAGTAGAGACAGAGTATGGCATCCGTTGTCAAAACTAAGAGACCAGAATTTAAAATAGGGCTCTGCTGGTTATGAAATCCACCCCCCAAAGGCTAGAGGGTAGTGCTCACACCCACCTCTTCACCCCTCAATTCCTTGGCTGCCTTGCTCAGATTCACAAAAAGCGGAGTAAAGACTGTGGATTTTCTTTGGATTCAGTAATCCCAAGGTAAACTGATCTGGACAAACACATTCCAAAATGTCTAAGTGTGTTTGTTTATAACTATTTGTAAAGTATGTGAGCAGCATGTACATGAGAAAGGTCCTGGTACTTGTCCACTAAAACATTAGCAATCTATAAAGAGGTCCTGGTCTTTGTCCTATGAAATATGAGAGATCTGTCATTTGCTGGGATTTGTTTATCTTTGTCTGATTTTTCATGGAGCTCTTTGTTATAATAGAGGGACTGGTATCTACTGAATTCCTATTGCAGGAGGATGTATGCAGTTCAGGATGGAACCTGCAGATACAGCCTTCTTTAACCCACCCCTACCACCCAGGTGAGCAGTCTATCAGGACACACAGCTAACAGGGACGGGTGTAAAAGCTCATTTCCTGAGGACACTTGCCTGAAGCTTCTCTGATCTTTCTGCTTAAAGCGAAAATAAAAATAAAAATAAAAAGCCAAGCATCTTCCACTATTTCTGATACCTTGCATCTCTTCGTTGACAAAAACAGGTACTTCCCAAAATAGAAGTGAATCAGTGAACAAGGTAGAACACACTTTACCTTGCTGCCCTCAAAATCTCTGGTCTAAATCACCAGAAACCAACGTTTTGGTGTATCCATCAGCTGTTTTTTTGTTTGTTTGTTTTTCTTTTTCATCAAAAGAGAAAAAAAGTTTCAATCACTTTGAAGAACTCTTCGGCACTTTCCTATAAAACAAAACATTCACCTACCACACAGCCCAGCAATTGCACACTGAGGTGTTTATCCCAGAGAAATGAAAGCAAATGTCCACGTAAAATCTTACGCACAAGTGTTGGAGGAGCTTTATTCAAAATAACTGAACACCGGAAACCACCTACGTGTTTAAGAAACAAAAGAATAAATAAACGGTAGTCCATCCTTACAATGGAGTACATCTCAGCAATAAAAGGGAACAACTGATACATGCAGCAACATGAATCTCAAAAGCATGCTGAGGGAAAAGAAGTCAAGCCTAAAAAAATGCATGCTGTGTAAGTCCACTTTTGTGAAGCACAAGAGCAGGCAAGACTCACATATAGTGAGAATCCAAACAATAGTTACTTTCTAGAGGGGGATGGATCAGGCCAGGGAGTGAAGAAACTTCATGGAGTAATAGAAATGTCCTGTATCTTGGTAAGGATGCTAATTACATGGGACTATACTTTGTCAAAACACAAACTGTATACTTAAAATATGCACATACTATTGTACGTAAAGTATGCCTCAATTTTTACAAAGAGTATTGGGGTAAAAAGAAGAATTCCCATTAAGACGAAAGAAGGGCAGTGTCCCTGGACTCTGTGATGATTTAAGCTCCATATTTCATCTATGGGTTCAAATGAATTTTTATTACCCTGGGATTATTGAAAGTCATCATCAGCCAGAAGACAGCAAGAGAAAAAAGAACAGACCTTCCAGAAATCATTTTCCCCAGGATTTTTTTTAAGCGCATTTTTCAGTCATTATCTTGAGAGAAAACAAGCAGCTGGGTCTCTTAACAAAGAGGTTTAATAGGCTACAGGGAAAAAGGAGGAGAAATTGAGGCGAACAATGCCTGTTTCGGTGTCAGCCACACAAAACCTAGCCCCATAAGGTGAAGCCGATGGCTCCACTCCATCGCTAACATCGTTAGATGCAAAACATTCAATAATGGAGGGTCCTCCAATTATTGGTGTGATTTGAGGCATATTGTTCACAACATTCTAAAACCTGAAATTGCAGCAGCAAATGCACTGATGGGCCTCACCCTCATCTGGGAAAATAGATGTAAATGCAAAATGAAAGACGTTCCGAGGCTCTCTGGGACCTCCCGTGCATTGTCAGCCCACTGTCTCTTGCTTCCTTTTTACCTTCCTTGCCATTTCAAACCCATTTGAGTTTGAGCTGCTGATTTCAAAGTTTCCATCTGGCTTCCAACCCAGTTTGCGCATCTCTTACCTCCTCTTCAGTTTTGCACAAAACTAACACAATTAATAGCTGATCTATAAGGACAACACACAATGCTCTGAAAAGCAAAAATAAGGGAGGCTTGCGTTTTGTTTAGCAAGATTCTCTCTACTTGCCTCAGACCACACACATGTATGCTGTTTAACTACAAAATTCAGATGTTGGAAGGTGGGGGAAAGGGGGAGGTCATAACAAAGGAGCACTAAGATGCCTTCTAAATTCTGCTTAGACTAAATTAACTATGTGGGCAACAATACAGGTACTGCTTTTTTCCTTAAATATATATATTAGCAGACATGCAGGCTAAATAAATGAATGTTTAGTGGGAAATGAATTATGTAAATGTAATTTATAGCATTAATTTGGGCTAGAAAATTTAATCCACTCAAAAGTGGGAAGGCTTCCGTGCAATGAATATTTCTAAGGTTGTTTAATATGTTAAAACAAATACTGAGCAGCCAACAGAAAAACATGTCCTCCACATTACAAAAGCTGTTTTGAAACAGTAAGTTAAGTGCCTGCTGAATATTTACAATCACGAGTTTTTAACTCTTAGATAAATTTTCTTCCTAAAATATTCAGTATGCCATCCATTCAAGCAGCAGGCAGATTCTGGTGACTGCAGTTCAAAAACACGCTTGCCGAGAACATCTTAGGTAAATAAGTACCACAGTATGACATGGGGGCAGTGGAGGAAGGGCATTTTTGTAAAATAGGTCTATTTAATGCCACCTGGAAAACTGCAAAAAATGCAAATATTTGGGGGGCTTTATGCTACCCCAAAGCCCTTGCCATTCTTCATTCACCCCAGTGAAGCATTTACACTCATGACTCAAATGTTAAAGGGAAAAAGGAGTGAGTGATTTAGAAACACTTTATTTAAGAGTGTAAAGTTGAGACTTTAAACACAGTGTTTTTTTTACATAATTAGAGTGTGGGACAAAAATTACTCATTCCTCTCTTTCTGGGAAAGAAAGGGACCCTGCAGGTCGTTTATAAAAGATGACTAGCTGGGCAATTAGAGGAGGTTGATTGGAGTCTGTCGGTCACAGGTTGTCCTGCCTGCCTTCCCTAAAAGGCCTTTCTGTGACCCTCTGGTGGGATTAAGGGCATGGGAGCAGGTCACAAATTCTCCTGTCTTTACTACAATAGTTTCTGCTTTTTATTTGGGAAGTGATCACCATTTCTCAGATGGGGCAAGAATGTTCCCTAAGAAAAAAAATGGAGAAACTGTGAGGGGTTTCTACTTTTACTTTTCTTCTTCCACCGGGTTTCTGCAGCGGTGTATGCAGCCCTATCAAGCACTGAATGGGGACACCTCAAAAGAAGCAGAAAAGTGTGTCATTCGTTTTCCCTCACTCTTGGACCAGGTCAGCCCAGCTCCTGGCCAAACACCTGGTGAATTAATCCCCATGCTCCTCTTTGGTTTATCCCTACAGCTTCAATTCTCAAATGCTTTTGGCCTCTGGGACCTGAAAAGAAGGAAAGGGAAAACCTGCCTGTGCTTTGGGTGGATGCCCAGTAGAAGCGCAGAACTTTGAGCCCCCACCTCCGGCCTTTTTTGCAAGACACAGCAAGTTCAACAGCAGCAAGAACAGAAACTGAGCTCTCAATGTTTGATAAAGAAATGCTTCTATGATGTAGGAAGAAGGAGGGGTCGGAAGATGGCGGCGTGAGTAGAGCAGCGGAAATCTCCTCCCAAAACAACATATATCTATGAAAATATAACAAAGACAACCCTTCCTAGAATAAAGACCAGAGGACACAGGACAATATCCAGACCACATCCACACCTGAGAGAACCCAGCGCCTCGCGAAGGGGGTAAGATACAAGCCCCGGCCCCGCGGGAGCCGAGCGCCCCTCCCCCCAGCTCCCGGCGGGAGAAGAGCAGGCAGAGCGGGAGGGAGACGGAGCCCAGGGCTGCCGAGCACCCAGCCCCAGCCATCCGGGCCAGAGTGCAGGGCCCTCGATTCTGGGAAAACAGGGCAGCAAGAACAGTGAGCAGGCACTGGAGGCTGGGCGACAGAGGACATAAGAAAAGCGCGCGACCATTTTTTTTTTTTGCTTTTTTGCTGCTTTGTTTTGGCGAGCGCTTTTTGGAAGTCTTAAAGGGACAGGGACCCCAATATTAGGGAAACAGGGCAGAAAGACCGGTGAGCAGAGGCCTGAGGCTGGCACCGGAGAATAAAGAAAAACGAACGACCACCTTTTTTTTTTTAATTAAAAAAATTTTTTTTTTTAATTAAAAAAATTTTTTTTTCTTGTTTTTTTTTGTGGTCGTTGTTTTGTTTTGGCGGGTGCTTTTTGGAAGTCTTAAAGGGGCAGGGCGGGTCACTTAATCCAGAGGTAGGGAATCCGGGATCTCTGGGCACCCTAACCCCTGGGCTGCAGGGAGCAGGGAGGCCCCTTACGGAGATAAATAGCCTCCCAGCAGCTCCTGCTCCAACGCGACTCCACCATTTTGGAGTAGCTGCCCGAGCCAGGCCACGCCCACAGCAACAGCGGAGATTAACTCCATAGCAGCCGGGCAGGAAGCAGAAACCCTGTCTGCGCGCAGCTGCGCAGCACAAGCCACTAGAGGCCGCTGTTCTCCCAGGAGAGGAGGGCCACAAACCAACAAGAAAGGAAGTCCTTCCAGCCGTCACTCGTCCCAGTTCTGCAGACTATTCCTATCACCATGAAAAGGCAAAGCTACAGGCAGACAAAGATCACAGAGACAACACCAGAGAAGGAGACAGACCTAACCAGTCTTCCTGACAAAGAATTCAAAATAAGAATCATAAACATGCTGACAGAGATGCAGAGAAATACGCAAGAAAAATGGGATGAAGTCCGGAAAGAGATCACAGATGCCAGAAAGGAGATCGCAGAAATGAAACAAACTCTGGAAGGGTTTATAAGCAGAATGGATAGAATGCAAGAGGCCATTGATGGAATTGAAATCAGAGAACAGGAATGCATAGAAGCTGACATAGAGAGAGACAAAAGGATCTCCAGGAATGAAACAATATTAAGAGAACTGTGTGACCAATCTAAAAGGAGCAATATCCGTATTATAGGGGTCCCAGAAGAAGAAGAGAGAGGCAAAGAGATGGAAAGTATCTTAGAAGAAATAATTGCTGAAAACTTCCCCACACTGGGGGAGGAAGTAATCAAACAGACCACGGAAATACACAGAACCCTCAACAGAAAGGATCCAAGAAGGGCAACACCAAGACACATAATAATTAAAATGGCAAACATCAAGGACAAGGAAAGAGTGTTAAAGGCAGCTAGAGAGAAAAAGGTCACCTATAAAGGGAAACCCATCAGGCTAACATCAGATTTCTCAACAGAAACCCTACAGGCCAGAAGAGAATGGCATGATATATTTAATACAATGAAACAGAAGGGCCTTGAACCAAGGATACTGTATCCAGCACGACTATCATTCAAATATGACGGTGGGATTAAACAATTCCCAGACAAACAAAAGCTGAGGGAATTTGCTTTCCACAAACCACCTCTACAGAACATCTTACAGGGACTGCTCTAGATGGGAGCACTCCTAGAAAGAGCACAGCACAAAACACCCAACATATGAAGAATCGAGGAGGAGGAACAAGAAGGGAGAGAAGAAAAGAATCTCCAGACAGTGTATATAACAGCTCAATAAGCGAGCTAAGTTAGGCAGTAAGATACTAAAGAGGCTAACCTTGAACCTTTGGTAACCACGAATTTAAAGTCTGCAATGGCAATAAGTACATATCTTTCAATAGTCACCCTAAATGTTAATGGGTTGAATGCACCAATCAAAAGACACAGAATAACAGAATGGATAAAAAAGCAAGACCCATCTATATGCTGCTTACAAGAAACTCACCTCAAACCCAAAGACAGGTACAGACTAAAAGTCAAGGGATGGAAAAACATATTTCAAGCAAACAACAGTGAGAAGAAAGCAGGGGTTGCAGTACTAATATCAGACAAAATAGACTTCAAAACAAAGAAAGTAACAAGAGATAAAGAAGGACACTACATAATGATAAAGGGCTCAGTCAAACAAGAGGATATAACCATTCTAAATATATATGCACCCAACACAGGAGCACCAGCATATGTGAAACAAATACTAACAGAACTAAAGGGGGATATAGACTGCAATGCATTCATTCTAGGAGACTTCAACACACCACTCACCCCAAAGGATAGATCCACTGGGCAGAAAATAAGTAAGGACACGGAAGCACTGAACAACACAGTAGAGCAGATGGACCTAATAGACATCTATAGAACTCTACATCCAAAAGCAGCGGGTTATACATTCTTCTCAAGTGCACATGGAACATTCTCCAGAATAGACCACATACTAGGCCACAAAAAGAGCCTCAGAAAATTCCAAAAGATTGAAATCCTACCAACCAACTTTTCAGACCACAAAGGCATAAAACTAGAAATAAACTGTACAAAGAAAGCAAAGAGGCTCACAAACACATGGAGGCTTAACAACACGCTCCTAAATAATCAATGGATCAATGACCAAATCAAAATGGAGATCCAGCAATATATGGAAACAAATGACAACAACAACACTAAGCCCCAACTTCTGTGGGACACAGCAAAAGCAGTCTTAAGAGGAAAGTATATAGCAATCCAAGCATATTTAAAAAAGGAAGAGCAATCCCAAATGAATGGTCTAATGTCACAATTATCGAAATTGGAAAAAGAAGAACAGATGAGGCCTAAGGTCAGCAGAAGGAGGGACATAATAAAGATCAGAGAAGAAATAAATAAAATTGAGAAGAATAAAACAATAGCAAAAATCAATGAAACCAAGAGCTAGTTCTTCGAGAAAATAAACAAAATAGATAAGCCTCTAGCCAGACTTATTAAGAAGAAAAGAGAATCAACACAAATCAACAGTATCAGAAACGAGAAAGGAAAAATCACGACGGACCCCACGGAAATGCAAAGAATTATTGGAGAATACTATGAAAACCTATATGCTAACAAGCTGGGAAACCTAGGAGAAATGGACAACTTCCTAGAAAAATATAACCTTCCAAGATTGACCCAGGAAGAAACAGAAAATCTAAACAGACCAATTACCAGCAACGAAATTGAAGAGGTAATCAAAAAACTACCAAAGAACAAAACCCCCGGGCCAGATGGATTTACCTCGGAATTTTATCAGACATACAGGGAAGACATAATACCCATTCTCCTTAAAGTTTTCCAAAAAATAGAGGAGGAGGGGATACTCCCAAACTCATTCTATGAAGCTAACATAACCCTAATACCCAAACCAGGCAAAGACCCCACCAAAAAAGAAAACTACAGACCAATATCCCTGATGAACGTAGATGCAAAAATACTCAACAAAATATTAGCAAACCGAATTCAAAAATACATCAAAAGGATCATACACCATGACCAAGTGGGATTCATTCCAGGGATGCAAGGATGGTACAACATTCGAAAGTCCATCAACATCATCCACCACATCAACAAAAAGAAAGACAAAAACCACATGATCATCTCCATAGATGCTGAAAAAGCATTTGACAAAGTTCAACATCCATTCATGTTAAAAACTCTCAGCAAAATGGGAATAGAGGGCAAGTACCTCAACATAATAAAGGCCATCTATGATAAACCCACAGCCAACATTATATTGAACAGCGAGAAGCTGAAAGCATTTCCTCTGAGATCGGGAACTAGACAGGGATGCCCACTCTCTCCACTGTTATTTAACATAGTACTGGAGGTCCTAGCCACGGCAATCAGACAAAATAAAGAAATACAAGGAATCCAGATTGGTAAAGAAGAAGTTAAACTGTCACTATTTGCAGATGACATGATACTGTACATAAAAAACCCTAAAGACTCCACCCCAAAACTACTAGAACTGATATCGGAATACAGCAAAGTTGCAGGATACAAAATCAACACACAGAAATCTGTGGCTTTCCTATATACTAACAATGAACCAACAGAAAGAGAAATCAGGAAAACAACTCCATTCACAATTGCATCAAAAAAAAATAAAATACCTAGGAATAAACCTAACCAAAGAAGTGAAAGACTTATACTCTGAAAACTACAAGTCACTCTTAAGAGAAATTAAAGGGGATACTAACAGATGGAAACTCATCCCATGCTCGTGGCTAGGAAGAATTAATATCGTCAAAATGGCCATCCTGCCCAAAGCAATATACAGATTTGATGCAATCCCTATGAAACTACCAGCAACATTCTTCAATGAACTGGAACAAATAATTCAAAAATTCATATGGAAACACCAAAGACCCCGAATTGCCAAAGCAATCCTGAGAAAGAAGAATAAAGTAGGGGGGATCTCACTCCCCAACTTCAAGCTCTACTATAAAGCCATAGTAATCAAGACAATTTGGTACTGGCACAAGAGCAGAGCCACAGACCAATGGAACAGACTAGAGAATCCAGACATTAACCCAGACATATATGGTCAATTAATATTTGATAAAGGAGCCATGGACATACAATGGCGAAATGACAGTCTCTTCAACAGGTGGTGCTGGCAAAACTGGACAGCTACATGTAGGAGAATGAAACTGGACCATTGTCTAACCCCATATACAAAAGTAAACTCAAAATGGATCAAAGACCTGAATGTAAGCCATGAAACCATTAAACTCTTGGAAGAAAACATAGGCGAAAACCTCTTAGACATAAACATGAGTGACCTCTTCTTGAACATATCTCCCCGGGCAAGGAAAACAACAGCAAAAATGAGTAAGTGGGACTATATTAAGCTGAAAAGCTTCTGTACAGCAAAAGACACCATCAATAGAACAAGAAGGATCCCTACAGTATGGGAGAATATATTTGAAAATGACACATCCGATAAAGGCTTGACGTCCAGAATATATAAGGAGCTCTCACGCCTCAACAAACAAAAAACAAATAACCCAATTAAAAAATGGGCAGAGGAACTGAACAGACAGTTCTCCAAAAAAGAAATACAGATGGCCAACAGACACATGAAAAGATGCTCCACATCGCTAATTATCAGAGAAATGCAAATTAAAACTACAATGAGGTATCACCTCACACCAGTAAGGATGGCTGCCATCCAAAAGACAAACAACAACAAATGTTGGCGAGGCTGTGGAGAAAGGGGAACCCTCCTACACTGCTGGTGGGAATGTAAGTTAGTTCAACCATTGTGGAAAGCAGTATGGAGGTACATCAAAATGCTCAAAACAGACTTACCATTTGACCCAGGGATTCCACTCCTAGGAATTTACCCTAAGAATGCAGCAATCAAGTTTGAGAAAGACAGATGCACCCCTATGTTTATTGCAGCACTATTTACAATAGCCAAGAATTGGAAGCAACCTAAATGTCCATCAATAGATGAATGGATAAAGAAGATGTGGTACATATACACAATGGAATACTACTCAGCTATAAGAAAAGGGCAAATCCAATCATTTGCAGCAACATGGATGGAGCTGGAGGGTATTATGCTCAGTGAAACAAGCCAAGCGGAGAAAGAGAAATACCAAATGATTTCACTTATCTGTGGAATATAAGAACAAAGGAAAAACTGAAGGAACAAAACAGCAGCAGAATCACAGAACTCAAGAATGGACTAACAGGTACCAAAGGGAAAGGGACTGGGGAGGATGGGTGGGTAGGGAGGGATAAGGGGGGGAGAAGTAGGGGGGTATTAAGATTAACATGCATGGGGGGGTAGGAGAAAAGGGAGGGCTGTACAACACAGAGAAGGCAAGTAGTGATTCTACAACATTTTGCTATGCTGATGGACAGTGACTGTAAAGGGGTTTATAGGGGACACCTGGTACAGGGGAGAGCCTAGTAAACATAATATTCATCATGTAAGTGTAGATTAGTGATAGCAAAAAAAAAAAAAAAAAAAAAAAAAAGGGCAGTTCCTGTGTGGTAACCTCCAACGAGTTCTACACAAGGGTATAAAGGGCATATAAAAGTGTAGGCAAAGGGTCTGTTTGTGTTTATACAGAGGATCAAAGCCTAATTGGGCTACCCCGAAAATGAACTAAGATACGATATGAAAAAGAACTTCCAACATCTGCACTCTCTGGAAGACTCATGCCAGAAGATGATCATCAAAAAACCCCAACAAAGATCCACGCACTGCTACAGCTGTAGATGCACTCATCCCACCAGTTCCTGGACTTGCCATGGGAATGAGGAAGGAGATATCTAAGCTGGCCTGTGCATACAGTAAAACAAAAAAATTGGACTGGATCTATACTGTTGGAACTCAACCAAGAATTTGGAGAAGTGCAAATTGTAGCGCTCCAAAGTCTTACAACTACAAACTATTTATTGTTAAAAGAACATATGGCATGTGAACAGTCCCCAGGAATGGGTTGTTTTAATTTGTCTGATTTCTCTCAGACTGTTCAAGTTCATTTGGACAATATCCACCATATCATAGATAAGTTTTCACAAATGCCTAAGGTGCCTAACTGGTTTCCTTGGTTTCACTGGAGATGGCTGGTAATTACAGATATGCTTTGGTTATGTAACTATACTCCTATTATGTTAATGTGTGTGTGCAATTTAAGTAGTAGCTTAAAACTTATACATGCTGAAGTTACTCTACAAGAAGATATATCAAAGAAATAATCAATCTTCCCATGTTTTCTTCCACCTGCTACTTCTATAGGTTTTCTTCTTCCTTCCTAATTACAACCCTTAAATAGAATTCGTGCCTCATATCAAATTTACCGAGTATCATAATTCTTCCAAGTGGTAAAGATACCTCAAGACAAATGCTGGGCATAGAAGCCACAGGGCATAAATATGCAAAGAAGTAAAAAGCTAACTTTTTCAAACAATAAGGCTTCTCTCTCACTTACCAACTTCACATTTCCCTGTATGGCCCCGGAAGATGACTGGTTAGCCAGAGACGGGTAAGATTCCTCAAGGGAGGAACAACCTAAGACAGGCACAGTCGCAGGGGGGCCATCAGGTGAGAAATTGGGGGTCAACAGATGTGAGGCTTAGAACCTCACCCCCCCGTTCTGAGAGAAATCTTCTGCATACGTGGATGTTTTATTGCTCTGGTCTAGCTTGGATTAACACATAGTCTACAGGCACACACCTGATCATCTACATGTGCTCTCTTACAACACTAAACTATGTTTTCTACCTTTATCTTGTATCTACCTACCACTTCAGCATTTTATTAAAAATCATAATAATAAAGAGAGAAATGTGGTATCCACATATAAATGAAGTATAAAAACCAAATGAGTATTCATATTTGAACTGACTGTTTATAGTTCATAATGCATGAGCAAAACCGAAAGTTTCTGTGATGACTGCCCTTGTACTGTTCACTATGTAACTTATTCATTATGTAAGAATTTGTTCTCCATGTAAAAACTTGTTTGTTATGCCTCAGAAGATTGGAGACTGACAAAAATTAGGCTTGGGGTGGAATAATGATTGGGCATTGAGCATTGACTCCCCTATACAGAATTTTATTGTCGTTAACAACCATTTGATCAATAAATATGAGAGATGCCCTCACAAAAAAAAAAAAAAAAAAAAAAAGGGACAGACTTCCAATGGTAAAATAAATTAGTAACCGGGATGTAATGTATAGCATAAGGAATATAGTCAAGATATTGTAACAGCTTGGTAGGGTGATAGCTGGAACCTAGAATTATGTATATAAATGTTCTACCACTGTGTTGTACACTTGAAACTCATGTAATGTAATACTGTATGTCAACTACCCTTCAATAAAAAATAATTATTAAAAAAAAAAAAAAAAAAAAAAAAAAGAAATGCTTCTAACAGTGCTTATCACAGCTGGATAATCCATTTGATTAACCTTCCTTGGATGGGCATAAGGTAGGAAAAGTAGACATAAAAGTCAAAACATTGATAACAATCATCGTAAAGCAGGTGTTAATATTCTCAAGCATCAAATATATTACATGATGCAATCATATTTTTCAGAGGCATTGCCACCTTGAAATTACATAATAAGATTGGGTGGGAAAACATGATTTGATATAAAAATTCTCTCCAAACATAGAGCTTTCTAGGAGCACATTATGCATAAGAATGAAGTTTAATGCCAAAGCAAAGTCACAACTGCCATAAGTAGGGTCCCTGTAGGCTGTAACAGTATGATTTTAATAGCATTAGAAAGCATGGATGGTACCTGGGTCCAGTAGTTTACTTACTGTCTAATATAGCAGCCAGGAGCTGCATGTGGCTATTTAAATTTAAGTTAATTAAAATGAAATAAAATTTAAAATTCAGTTTCTCAATTGCATTAGCCACATTTCAAATGATCAGTAGTCATGTGTGGCCAGTGCTGCCTGGCAAACAGCACAGAGAATGCTTTCATCACCATAAAAAGTTCTATTGGACTATGCTAGCCTCTAGTGAGCACAAAATGACAGCAGTCTACATCAAAGAGAAAGTATTTAATACTTAGTGTTCTGAGAGAGGCATCAAAGTGATTTTAGAGACAACATTGAATAAATTAATATGACTGCTAAAGATTGGATATACCTTAAACTCCACAGGCATTTTACAATGAGTTATACTTATGGGTAACCAGAAGGCTTTAACAATAGCTAATATAAAAATAATAATTTCTTTAAAAGATTCAAAAATACACACACACAAAGAAAAGCTAAAAGTTGACTTCCTCTCATTTTTGTTGGTTAACACCTTGGTATTTGCAAACTGTTTTACAGTTTCATAGTTTTATTGGTTCCTCAGGGTCACTGTGTGTGGTTATTCAGGTTGTGTACTGAACAGTTCTAGAGGCATCATTCGCAGGGACTGCACCGTGAACTCTGAAATGATGCCAGGTATAAGCTGCACAGGAGCATACAGCAGCCTGAATCCCCTCACAGCAAATTCTAATGCTCAATCTCACACTTTTCTAAATCCAAAAATTCCTTTTGACCACATTAACCTAGTTTCTGAGATAGGTAATCAAGTGAGAATTAACATCAAAAAAGGTGTGTTTGCAAAATCGAGTTTCACCACAAGCCCACTTTCTTTCCTGGAATGAGGGACACTGAGATACTGCCAGCCTGGAGGACTTCCATGTATGACCTTCTTCCTAGACACACAGACACATGTGTTCGAGAGAAGAAAAGAACTTTCTGTTAAACATTTTCCCTCAATTTGAATGTTGAGGTCAGGAAACGTTGTAAATCTACCTTTGTCCTGGGTATCTAAGGAGAGAGAATGTTCAGATGAAAATGCTTCCAACCTTTTGTACATGCACATTTGTTATAACTCATTGTAAAATGCCTGTGGAGTTTAAGGTATATCCAATCTTTAGCAGTCATATTAATTTATTCAATAATTAATAATTTCTAAACAACACCGTAAATAGTCATATAAACAATAGAATAGTACAATGTAGTCTCCCAACAAACTCAGGAAGCGTGGAAGGCATTATGTCATCCAGGCTGACAGCTGCCTCGCACTGATGAAAGGGATTCTCTGCTGAACTGCCAAAGCTTGAGCTACCAGGGGAAGGGAATGAATTTGAATGTTCTACAGAGGCTGGTCAGCTCTGGGGCTGAAATAGGACCTTAGCCATTGAGGTGGCAAAGCTCCTGTAAACAGGACCCCTGCCCAGCCTTCCCACATTAGTTCTGAGGGGACAGACCCATTTCCAGGAAGTCTGACCTGAGCATGCAGACTGGTTAGAAACCTCCGGGCAGCATCTTGGAGTCTGGGAGGGCTGGCCAGGAGCAGCCAGCAGAACGGTAGGGATGCGGAATGAATGCCTCAGGCAGCTGGCCACAGACCTCTCCTCTGGTCCCTGAGTGTGACGCAGGCCGGGGCGTTTGGATTCCCAGCCCCATCTTCACTGCTCTCAGGACCCAAGTTATCAGCCTTGAAATGCACAGAGCAGGTCACATGCACATCTGGGGCCATGTCCCTCACCCAGTCTGCTGATAACTGTTGCAGTGCTCCACCCAGGACCCCTCACCTGAGCCACTGCCTACCCACAGGCCTGGCTCCAAAACGGGCACCCGCATTCATTTGCCATACGGCTTTTACTGGATCTTGGAGCCTGCCTCGATGGCTAGTAGCAGGCTGGAAATGCCATGGAATTGACACCCCTGGAAGCAGCCCTCCACTAATTATAGACACCCCAGCTCTTCAGGCATATGGTGTTTACCCATGGCCTTCACCTCCAGGTGCCCACAATGGTGACTTGCTTGAAAACACACTTTACTGGCTGCCTTCCCTTCCCTGTCTCACTTCCCCTTCTGCCCACCCTTCTGCACCCCCCTTCATTCCCATGGGAGCAGAGACCTACTAGCTGGCTACTCTGGGCGCAGGGCTGGCCAGTCTCCCATCAGGCCCAAGGGTGGGGAGTGGGATCAGGGTCCAGGTGAGCTCCTGCCCTGACCTCTGCCTGGTCGCTGACTCTTGATGCAATGGAAGCTCTCTACCTCAGTGCCAGGTTTGCTGTGAAAGGCAGCCTGGGACCAGGGAGGAAGTCCTAACCTGCTGCCAGGTAACTTGATCTTGGACCTTAGTTCTACATCTCTCAAATGAAAAGATGATATTAGCAGACATCAAATGTCACCTCCTCTGTAAAGCTTTCTTTGATGGAGAGAATATAAAGAATCACTTAGATTGAGAATTCTATGCCCTGATTGTCCACGCTAAACCTGGCTCCACCGCGGCCTGCTGGCCCATGTTGGACAGGTACTTAACCCCTCTAAGCCTGGAGTGCCTCATCTGGAAAATGGGGGAAATAACAGTATATAGGCCAGAGGGTTATTGGAGAGAAGTGAATTACATCACTTAGCACAGTGCCTGGCAAATAAGCTCCCAATGTATTTTAGCTAATATTATTATGGTTTTTCTTCTACTCTTTCAGGTATGGTTAGTTGTGTCTGCTGTATTTCCATGGCCTTTCAAACACACCACTAATCTAGAGCTAAATATGCACCTCGTTGTAATCATTTCCATCCTTCTCCTCCAGGTAGATGAGAGTATCATTCATCCTTGGGTCTCCATTGCCTGACTCAATACTTAACTCAGTACAACAGAATGCGATAATGTTTTGAAAATTACTAAGGCATTTTACTCTTTTGCTTCTCTGAGTGTATGACTTCTGCCCTAGCTGGCCTGAAGTGTCCATCTGCCTGTGCAGGATTAGGCTTTATAAGTAAAGAACAGAGTAATTTGCAGCTTGTGGAAGGCAAATTAGGATTAGGCAGTAAGACAATAGCCATATAAACTGGGCTATATCCTGTGGAGAAGATTTTCCAACTTCCTCCATGTCCCCACTTTACTATATCCAGAGCAAAGTGGGGGGCACCCAGCTCAGAGAGCTGTCCTGAGGATAGAGAAGGCACCCCTTCCACCTGTGACAGCAAATCCACAACCCTTGTTGCCATGATAGAGGAGGGACGTGACCTAGGGTCAGGGGCAATCATCAGAATATTAACACGGGCACTGACCCATCAGAACAAGGTAGCGGTGAACATTCACATGTGGGCTGGTGTGTAGCAGGTGAGTGTAAGCCATCCTTAGGGGCTGCATAAGAACAGCCTGCCTGTCTGGCTCAGGCATTGGAGGGAGGGAGACCAGAGATAGACAGACACATCAAGCGGTCGTGTGCTCTGCTTTTCCTCCCTCCAGGAAGTTATACTGTAAGTGATGCAAAGACTTTGGAAGGAGGGGGAGGTAGGGGGAGAGGAGTGTCTCTGGCTCACACCTGCAGAATAAGATCACCTCTTGACTGCCCCCATAGCATCAGGCCTCAGCCATACCAACCATGTGGCACAGCATGGCCAGGCAGAGGAGGACCTCAAGCTCTCTCCTGATGGGGTATGTGACCTCCAAGACTATCTCTTCAGTTCTAAGGGTTCTTACAGCCATTCCTGTGGTGGTTCTGCAGCCCTTTGGGTCTTGTGTGACCATTCGTGGTCTTGGTGCCATGCAGTAAACCTGCTCCAAATCTACCCCTAGTCCCAGCTGGATGGCATCCTAAATGTAACCAACCATCAAAATAAACCTATAAAGGTATGTCAGAGCCCCAGACCACCCTTTTGTTTTGCTGATTCACCGAGGATCCACAGGATTCAGCAAACCCGTGGCTATGGTTTATTGTAGCAAGAGGACACAAAGGCAAATCCACAGAGAAGATGCCCACAGGGCACAGCCTAGAGGAAACACATGCAGCTTCCAGAAGTCCACCCCCAGGAAAGCCTATTCCTTCTAGCAAGGAGGTGTATATACAACACTTCTACCAGGGAGAGTCCTCAGGAGAGACTCATGCCAGGTTTCATTAGGGCCAGCGACTTAGCAACCCTCTGTCTAACAGGCACCAAAATCTCAGAGTCCCAGAAGGAAAGAGGTGTTCACCAGAAAACACGTTGTCTGTACAAACAATTTAGGCTGAGGGAGCTACTCTTACCAGTTTGGAGAATGGTAGGAACCCTCTCAAAATCCAAGTTTCCAGACACCAGCCAAGGGCCACCCTTCCAAGCAGGCCTTTATAAGGAGAGGAGCCTCAATCCTCTAGCTAAGTTTTTTCTGCCCAAAAGGTTATCAGGAAAAAGAAAAAAAAGGTTATCAGGATAAAAAGCACAGGTGGTTCAACAGTATCCTCTCCAGCACTGTATTCTCCACTAAGCAGAAAAGGGGAAAATCCGAGCTTTGATAACCCACAACATATCATTATTTATAATGTGGTCATCTCACACCAAAAATAAACTGCATTTTATTGGGCTACTCTGATATTATATTCACATGCCATGTTGTAGCTGGGACAAGCGGAACCAGATGGGGTCAGGGCTCCAACCATTTGTCCTTGGTCGGCCCCAGAAGTCACTTAAAGCAATTCCTGAATGTGCTATCAGCTTTCTGGGTCTCTCCACCAAGAACTGTGTGCACTGCTAATATATTTAAAGGCACCTGATAGCCAGTGTTCCTGGAGAGGCCCTCAGGGGACAGGAACTGGTGGCTTGATTCTGCAGTTCTCCTTTTAGGAGTGAGACACTTCTGACACCTGCTCTACAGTCTCCCAGAGGTTCCCCCAGAACCAAGCCCAAGTTGCCCACAGTGGCAATGTGCTGAGCGCTGCACCTTTGCTGACATTCCTCCTGTCCCAGCGTCACCTCCCCGCTCCCCCACCTATTTCCTGAGATCATTACCCCACTACTGCTTACACCTCCATGTTAGAGACTGAGTTGAAAAAAAATCCAGCCTCTCAATGCCAAATCTCAGAACCTGTTCCATGTAATCAATTGGGAAGCATTTTGCCTAAAAGATTCCCCTTAAATATATTCAAATATATTCGACCCATCCTTTCTTTCCAGACTTTGCCTACATTTCAGCTTACAGTGTGTGCTTATGAGCAAGGTATGCTGTCCTTACGGTTAAGCATGTGAGTTTTAGAATCAGAAATTCGAGGTTCAAATCCCATTCCTACCCTGTAAACTGCCTTTCAGAATTTACGGACATTGTCTGAGAATAAGCAATTAGCACGGTGGCTGCCACAGGGCAAGCACTGAATACATGAGGCTCTGTTTTTATGCTCTAGGTAAGAGGTTTCCAGCCCAAGCTGGGGAAGGAGGGACCCACTCCAACTTCCACCCAACTCTATGACTTTCTCCTTTCAAGCACTATGGGCTAAGAAGCCAAGGAAATGCTGTCCTAAAACTATCCTTTCTCTTTTAAAATGTTCTGGAGAAAGAGCACTCTGTCTCATCTTCTACATGCCACCTGGGGCTGAAAGTCCTGGATGTCACTTGGTAAATATCAAGTTCCTCCTGAGTGCTGGCTAATAACCATGCTGAAAACCTAGGCGGGCAGAGAGCCCCTGAGGAGCCAGCTGCACAGCACTCTCTGAGCCTCTTCCCTTTGTATATATACATCTTCAAGGTCTACTTTAGTCCCCACCAATATTAAAGTAAAAAATTGTGTCTCCAGTGGTGATATGATGCTTAAAAACTCACAGTTAGATGGAATCTGTGGATGGAACAGTCAAAAGAGCAGAGTTTGGAGGTCAGAGAGACCTTGACTGAAATCTTGGCTCTGTCTCTTAGTAACTGCTTCCTTTGGCAAGTTTCTTCTGTTCTCCAAAGTCAGGGGTGACGTCACCTTCTTCATAGGGTTGTAGCTATGATTACAGGTGGCAATGAAAAGGACCGTTTCTGGAACCTACATAAGGGATTGTGTTTATGACAGATAACCCCACAACCTGGTATTACTGCTTTTCTACCTCTCCTACTTTAGCCCTTCTAGAAATATAGCTAAGAAGCAAAACCATCTGACCTAGACTTTATTTCTTGTTCACCCTTCTTTCTTTCTCTCTCTGAGACTGTGACTAACAGGAAAATGGCAGAAAGGTGTTGAACAGTTAGGATGAAGGAATGAAGAAAGTCTCAAGACTCCACATATTAGACATGCTGTTCTAGGTGGGCTGAATTTTGTCGAGCATCAAGCAGACAGACACTTGAAATGAAAAATATGCTTTATTTTTGAAAGTCAGCAAAGACTTGATTAGAGGTAGCTTCAAAAATGGGTTATTAGGGTCAAGCAATTTCAACGGCACATTAAATAAGGTTTGTAGATGAATATTATACCAATGTTAACTATTTGGAACTACCCATATGTATAAAAACATCTCAGTGGCCAAGTCTGCTAGTAGGACCCAGTATGTGTCCTCTCTTTCTTCCACAGCAATAGAAACTGCAGCTGACTACATGCCCTCCCAGAATAAAGAGTGCATTTCTTACTCTCCCTTGCAGACAGGTATGGTCAAGTTACTAAGTCCTGGGCAAAGAAATGTCGGAGGGAGCTTATGTAGGCAGGCAGCTTCCCAGACATAGCGTTACAGGGAAGCATCTCTTTTTATTCCTTTCTGCTTGAATGTGGACTTGATGGCTTAAACTGGAGCAGCCATTCTGGACAATGAGGTGAACATGAGAATAGAGAACAACATAGAGAGGAAACACAGTTTTCTCTGGTATTGTGAATAATCACACCAACCCTGGACCCAGGCAATCACATGAAAAAAATAAATATCCGTATTTCCTCAGTCACTTGTTATTTTGGACTTTCAGTCTGTCCCAGATGATTCAAATCCTAACTGGATGGCACGGACATACAATTTGCTGTGAAATGCTCAATTTCTTGAAAAATTTTATAGGCATCACAATCAAGCATTAAGATGCATTCGCTTGGTTTCCTGGATATCTTTGTTATGTTATTAACAGATGTCCTACTTTTAGAAGCAACAGGAATTGTCTTGTTTAAGGCTTAAGTAAAATTTGCTTTGCAGGTACAAAAATATCATTTACCCCTCATTTACCTCATTTGATACTTGGAAGAGTTGGATGTTTAATGGATCTTTAATACTGAAGATATTTTTCCCCTAGTTGTACACAGATGCTGCTCTTGGACTTCCTTCCCAACAATAAAAATCCTCAGAATATATTTTCCAGTTCTTTTTACAGGGGGCTGGCTGGAGGTGGCTATGTTATCTTACAAAGCAACCCAACCCTATAAATACATGTTTTCTCCATTTGGATCAAGCCTCCATGTCTGCATTCCTGTCCTTTTTTGTTTTGTTTTATTTTTATTTTTTGCAATAGGAGCAGAGATCTGAGTTACAGTAATAAAATAGAAAAAAATGAGAGTATTTCTATTTTAGAAAAACAGCTTGCTAGCTATAAAAAAAGCTTGCTTGCTTTTCTTCCCTCCTTTTCTTTCTTTTTTTCTCTAAAGACTTTGAGACAATATGCCCCATGGAGAGAATGAGGAAAGAATGAACTTTCAGGCAGAACAGGATCCAAACACATAAAACTTCGCATAATTTTCAAAGGTTCGCAGACCCCCTGGAAGTCTTTGCAGGAGTCTCATGTTAGGAATCAATGTTATTCTGTAGAAGAGGATATTTTGATCAGGTGGAGTAGGCATCTAGCTACATACTATGGTTTAAGAATGTCAAAACAGGTCCCCTCCACAAAAAAAATGTTTCATTTTGAAACTCCTTCCTTCTCCTCCAACACATTTTTCTTGAGGTAAGGTGTTACCATTATTTGAGCTGCGAATGTTTTCTCAGAAGAATAAAATGTTAAGTCATTAGCAGCCAATAGTTTAGATGTCATTAGTTTAACAGAGATAAAGCTGCTAGGCTCTAGCTACTATTTGTAATTATTTATATCACATCTGCCTTTCCCCAAGAGTGCAAATTCCACAGGGGTGGGGGCCAAGTCTGCACTGTTCATTGCTGCATTCCCAGGGCTTGGCCTGGTGCCTGGCATAGATAAATAAACAGCAAGAATAAGAGAGAGCAGGTTCTGTTAGAAGAAGAAAAAAGAAAACACGTTGATGATGGGTTTTTCCAAACTGGGGTTGGAAAGCAGGTTCAGGGGTTGGGGGGCCAACAGCTGGTAGAGAGAGTAGAAAGCTGCAGAAGTCTCTAAAGGAAGGTTTGCCCATTTGGGGTCAAATGTTATTTGGGGATACATTTAATATTTCACTTAGTCTATCTTCAGGGCACAGATTGTTTCTAAATATCAGAAAGTGCTGTTGGATCAAACTGATCATATTATTTGCACTGAAATGTGATCATGGCTTTGACATCACAGTCTTGTTCCATGTTTTACGTCTTTGAGAACTTAGGAAAAATTTTAGATGACTAAAGACTGTGGTAAATTACATCCCTTTACTGATTCAGCCTATATGTATTGAGTACCTAATGCAAATCACAGTATGGAGTTCTCTGGCCAGGCTTTGCACTAGAAGCCCTTCAATTGTTAGTGAAAGTACAGATTCCCTCACCCTTTCCCAGATGTCTGAATCAGAATCTCCTGGGTTGGACCTGGAAGTCTGAAATGTTAAGTTCCCTGTGTGATTTGGATGCAGGCAATGTGCCGTAGGTCAGCCACCCAAATATATGGGAATCCTTGGACTGAGGATATGAAGATGTACTGTCATTCTCATCAAGGAGTTTGCAGTCTCCAGGGGAATTACAAGATGTGGTTATAAATACCAGAATATAAGTTGGATGACAGACTGTGACAGTCTCTTGGGAAGATTTATGTGGGAAGTAGCATTTAATCTAGACCATCACAGATAAATATAATTGTAACGGGGAGACCCAGAGTGGGGGTAAGTGGACTCAAGGAAGAAATACATCTAAAACTCAACAAGAAACTTATTGTAGTAATCATAAGATCATAGACACTGGAAGGGAGTTTCATAATACCTCTTTTGTCCCCCTCCCCTGCTCAAAAGGGATCTAGGGTTTGGAGAGATCAAGGGACCAGTACAGAATCACACAGCTAGTGACCATGAGAACATGTGCTCAAATGCACATCTTTACACTCCCAAGCTACAGTGCCCCATCTCTGACTCCTGTTGGTCTGGCAACATAGTTAGAAATGTGTTTCTGTTACTCTCAGAGGCTGCCTGGCTCATGTCCCTGAGAATGAACTGCCATATGGGACCAGGTGTCAGGAATAGCCTCCTGGGGACCAAACAGACCACAGGGCCAGCTGGCAGGCTCCCCACCTCTCATGTCAACAGGCCCTGTTTCACTCCACCCTGTCACTCACAGAATCTCTATGGACAACAATGTTGGGAAGGGTGAGAAGAACCATGTGCATGTGTATGAGCATGTGCACACACACACACACACACACACACACACACACACACACACACACAGCAAATGAGTAATTCAAAGACACTAAGACGCCCATGCCCAGGCTGGAGTCACATCCCGGGAATTTCTCTCAGAGGCTTCACATACTTGGCCTGTGACAGATGGCTCATATTTGTCCACACTCACCAGGAAGAACCTAACATGCTGCCTGGTGGTGATGCCAGGCCATCCCTACACACCATCTACCAATGAGTGTTCTGTGTCCCCACCAATGAGGGCTATTTCTGGAGATGACAAAAGCCACTTGTGCAATGCAGACCCCTGATTTAAGTGACTGATGCTATGGTGGCTGCACTTCTGGGAATGGGAATTGTAAAGGTTCAGCAAAATTCTTAGGGTAAAATTTATATTAAAATGTAACATTCAAAGAAGTGTATAAATTATAAGAGAGTCATGTAACTAGCTCCCAGAACAAGAAACAGAAGATTACCAGCACCCCAGAAGACACTTCCATTGCCCCTTTCCAGTTCCTTCCCCCACAAAGGGACTCCCCCAACTATCCTCACTTCTAGCATACTTTATTAGTTTCCACCTGTTTTTGAAATTTAGTAAATGGAATAAATAGTAAGTATCCTATATCTTCAGTATTTGAGATACATTGATGGTTAACAAGAAATTGCCTGCAAAGTTTTTGCAAGTTTATAGAACTAAAAGAATAAAAAATATACTTAAAAACAGGGTTTATTTTAGGACAGGCTTAGAAAGCTGTTTGGTGCAGACCTCACTGTAAGGAAGGACCTCAAATTTAGACCTTTGACATCATCTCCAAATGATGTCAACATACATTCACAGAGTTACACAGGCCTGGAAAAATAGTCTTATCAGACAATTTTAAAGCAGTGTTCCATTTCTGCATGACATCACCTATCTGAATTAACATTGTAGGGAAATTTCATAATTGGTGAATTCAAAATTACATTTCTTGAATTATTTTGTGTTAACAATATTAAATTGTTAAAGGCAAACATTCTCTATATAATGATATTTGGGCAACACTGTGTTGGGTTTCTCCATTTTTAACATACTAAGTTTAAAAACTTGAAGTGGCCTAGGCCTAGCTTAACTTCTAAGAGACCCTGCTCAGTGATGGCTCTGGAGGTGCTGTTACCAGACCTGGATGCGCTGCCAGCACAGCCTGGAAGACGAAAGGTAAGGAGGAGTCTGGGAAGAAGGTGACACAGTCCTCATGCTAACAACTTCCTGCCAGTGAGAAGTCACTTGGTAGCCCTTCTTTCTCATGACATTTTAAAAAATAAATTCCTTTGGTACTTGGGAAAGATATTTATGAATCTTTATACTTTTAATTCAATGGGGTTATCACACCTTCATATTTGCCAAGTTCCCTTTATGCCTGCAAATTTTTAATTTTTTATTAAGGTATGATTGATATACACTCTTATGAAGATTTCACATGAAAAAACACTGTGGTTACTACATTTGCCCATATTATCAAGTCCCCACCCATACCCCAGTGCAGTCACTGTCCATGAGTGCGGGAAGTTGCCAGAGATCCACTGTGTCCCTTCTCTGTGATACACTGTTCTCCCCGTGATCCCCCACACCATGTGTACTAAACATAATACCCCTCAGTCCCCTTCTCCCTCTCTCCCCACCCACCCTCCCACACCCCTCCCCTTTGGTAACCACTAGTTCATTCTTGGAGTCTCTGAGTCTGCTGCCATTTTGTTCCTTCAGTTTTGCTTCATTGTTATACTCCACAAATGAGGGATATCATTTGGCATTTGTCTTTCTCTGCCTGGCTTATTTCACTGATCATAATGTCCTCCAGCTCCATCCATGTTGTTGCAATTGGTAGGATTTGTTTCTTTCTTATGGCTGAATAGTATTCCTTTGTATATATGTACCACATCTTCTTTATCCATTCATCTACTGATGGACACTTAGGTTGCTTCCATATCTTGGCTATTGTAAAAAGTGCTGTGATAAACATAGGGGTGCATATGTCTTTTTGAATCTGAGAAGTTGTATTCTTTGGGTATATTCCAAGGAGTGGGATTCCAGGGTCAAATGATATTTCTATTTTTAGTTTTTTGAGGAACCTCCATATTGTTTTCCACAATGGTTGAACTAGTTTACATTCCCACCAGCAGTGTAGGAGCATTCCCCTTTCTCCGCATCCTCGCCAGCATTTGTTGTTCTTAGTCTTTTCGATACTGGCCATCCTTACTGGTGTGAGGTGATATCTCATTGTGGTTTTAATTTGCATTTCCCTGATAATTAGTGATCTGGAGCATCTTTTCATGTGTCTGTTTATGCCTGCAATTTTTATCCATGACTCAAAGGTGTCAAAATAATGAGGCTGTGTGAGCTCCCTCTTGCCTTCTGAAGCATTATGCCATGACCCAGCAACTCCAGGTGGCAGATCCCAGTGTGAGGTCCTTGGATGACCTGAATCACAGTGACCTGGGGTGCTTGTTACTCATGCACATCCTGGACCCCACCTCTCCTGAAACTGAATCTCTGGAGTTGGGACCCAGGAATACACTCCTTAGGTTCAAGACTTACAACTTCTCTCATCTTGCATTTCACCTTTTTTTTAGAAACTGCATAGGATCTGCCTTTCTAAAATATTGATTGCCATGCACGCCCAGTCTAAATGCCGGTCCACTGGTGTTGGGAAGTTCCACACTGCCAGATTAACAATTAAGTGTGAAGGTTAAAAAACTCAACCCCTAGTTTAAGATCCAGCTCTGCCACTTCCTGGCAGATAATGGTCATGTTAATACCATGCAGTTTAGGAAGCAGTTTTACCTGCACTGTCTTATTAGGCTGTGTTTATCATTAATAACCCATTTTGCAGGGGAAAAAACTAAGGCGCTGAGAGAGCTTTCAGATATTTCTCATGGTTACTCAGCTAGTAAGAGTCAGACTGTTTAGAAATAGAAATATTTTTATCCACACAGACAGAAACAATTAACAAGCTCATAAATTCTCTGTATTTGAATTCCAAAGACTAAATACTGCTTAAGTCATGTTTTGAGGTTTGAAATATCTTTATATGTAAAAAAGTAAACATTCACTGTGCTTTGCTCCTTGCTATAAGATGATGACATATTCAAATACACTTAAGGAAATACAAATACAATATTATTTACTAGTAGGTATCAATTGTTCTAATAAAGGCAGAAGCAATTATTTCAAACAAATGACAGGAGAGTCAGCAGTGCTCCAATAATTATGAATATTGTAATTATTCTTCGGTATATTCATTAGCCCTCATTTGGTCTTCAGGGCATACCTTCACACACTGCTCTTCCCAGTCTTAAATTACATTCTCCTAATTCCATCAGCCACCTGACCTCCAGAATCAACAGCTGCCTCTTCTTTCTTTAGACTCTTCTTGGAAACTCCACTCAAACACCAACAGAGTAATTTCCTTGTGCTTCTAAACCAAACTACAGGCTGCCAGAGTTCCTGAGCAGACCACCAGTCACCATTTCCAGACCTTGCTCTAGAATTTCTCAAGGAGCAATGGTTTTAGTGAGCATCAGATCACCTGGAAGACCTGTTGAAATACAGCTTTCTGGAAACCACTCCCAGAATTTCTGGTGCAGGAGGTCTGGGATAGGCCCTAGGACCTGCATTTCTTACAAATTCCCAGATAACTCTGATATTACTGGTCCCAGAACCACACTTTTGAGAAACTCTCCACTAGATGAATCATCAGGCATTTGATTTTTTTCAGCTCTCTTATATTTTCCCCAAAAGAAAGGATAAGAAGAAGTTTTTAGGAACGACATTAAATAAAAAACTGATCGTGGAAGAACTGCAGGTCATGAGCAGGTTTGAAGCAGAGCCCAGGTCCTGCAAATTCTATTAACACTTTCATTTGCTTATCTTTTTTTTTTTTGGTGTCATTAATATACAATTCCATGGGCAACATTGTGGTTACCAGATTCCCCCCATTATCAAGTCCCCACCACATACTCTGTCCATACAGTCACTGTCCATCAGCGTTGTAAGATGCTATAGAGTCACTACTTGTCTTCTCCATGCTATACTGCCTTCCCCATGCCCCCACACACATTATGTGTGCTAATCTTAATGACCCTTATTCCCTTTCTCCCTTCCTCCCACCCCCACCCCGAGTCCCTTTCCCTTTAACAACTGTTAGTCCATTCTTGGGTTCTGTGAGTCTGCTGCTGTTTTGTTCCTTCAGTTTTTTCTTTGTTCTTATACTCCACAGATGAGTGAAATCATTTGATACTTGTTTTTCTCTGCCTGGCTTATTTCACTGAGCATAAATACCCTCAAGACCATCCATGTTGTTGCAAATGGTAGGATTTGTTTTCTTCTCATGGCTGAATAATATTCCATTGTGTATATGTACCACTTCTTCTTTATCCATTCATCTACTGATGGACACTTAGTTTGCTTCCATTTCTTGGCTATTGTAAATAGTGCTGCGATAAACATAGAGGTACTATGTCTTTTCAAACTGGGCTGGTGCATTCTTAGGGTAAATTCCTAGGAGTGGGATTCCTGGGTCAAATGATACTTCTATTTTTAGCTTTTTGAGGAACCTCCATACTGCTTTCCACAATGGTTGAACTAGTTTACATTCCTACCAGCACTATAAGAGGGTTCCCCTTTCTCTGCATCCTCACCAGCATTTGTTGTTCCTATTCTTTTCTATGTTGGCCATCCTAACTGGTGTGAGTTGATATCTCATCGTGGTTTTAATTTGCATTTCTCTGATAATTAGCGATGTGGAGCATCTTTTCACATGCCTGTTGGCCATCTGAATTTCTTCTTTGGAGAAGTGTCTGTTCATATCCTTCACCCATTTTTTAATAGAATTATTTGCTTTTCTGTTTGTTGAGGTATGTGACCTCTTTATATATTTTGGATGTCAACCCTTTATCGGATATGTCATTTATGAATATATTCTCCCATATTGTAAGATGCCTTTTTGTTCTACTGATAGTGTCCTTTGCTGTACAAAAGTGTTTTAGCATGATGTAGTCCCATTTATTCATTTTTTATTTTGTTTCCCTTGCCTAAGGAGATGCATTCAGGAAAAAAGTTGCTCATGTTTATAGTCAAGGGATTTTTGCCTATGTTTTCTTCTAAGAGTTTTATGGTTTCATGACTTACATTCAGGTCTTTGATCCATTTTGAGTTTACTTTTGTGTATAGGGATAGACAATAATCCAGTTTCATTTTCTTGCATGTAGCTGTCTAGTTTTGCCAACACCAGCTGTTGAAGAGGCTGTCATTTCCCCATTGTATGTCCATCACTCCTTTGTCGAATATTAATTGACCATATATGCTTGGGTTAATATCTGGACTCTCTAGTCTGTTCCACTGGTCTATGGGTCTGTTCTTGTGCCAGTACCAAATTGTCTTGATTACTGTGGCTTTGTAGTAGAGCTTGAAGTTGGGGAGTGTAATCCACCCCATTTTATTCTTCCTTCTCAGTGTTGCTTTGGCTATTTGGGGTCTTTTGTGGTTCCAGTTACCTTGTCCTTGAGCTAAAAGTGGTGGACAATAACTTGTGTGTGGTGTCCTCTGAATCTCCCTTTGGATTAAGAAACAGCACAACCTCATTTTCATACACTTCCCAAATTTACTATAGGAACAAATAAAGTCCCTGAAAAAAATAACCAAGGGAACCTCAACTAATGAGTGAGCAAATCAAAGAGTTTTGTCCACTTAAATTTTCACAGGTATTCAAGGGATATTTCATAATATGAAAAACAGCAATAGCTGATTTTTACCACATCCTACTTCCTTGTCTATGCAAAATATATTGAAATATATTGGTTTTTCTCAACTACATCTGCTAATTTTAAGAGGTTTCTTATTTTTCGTTATGGGTTTTTTTAATTGTAAAAATGCAATACTGAGTTGAAAATTAAGGAAAAATTTTAACATTTCACATGCCAATTATTTTTTCAATATTTAAAAATCCAAATAGCAAGAATTCTTTTCCTCTGGCTTGAATAAACATGTAGATCTGACCTGTTAAACAGTGGAAAAGCCAGTTTCTTGATTATTGTTAATTCACTGCCAAATTAAAATGTATGCAGCCTTGTCCTCCTACGACACAAATTGTGCCTTAAACAAAATAATAATTCTACCTGTTGAACAAAAACATCATCCAAATCAAGACGAGGTTTTTCTTAATGACCTAAAATATGTGTTTTCTCTAAAGGAGGAAGAAATTTAAAAGGCAATGACAACACAGTGTTTTTCCAAGAGATAATAATTAGAAATGAGTTAGAGCTTCTGACAAAGTGAAAATAAGAAGACCTTGTTTACATCATATGCTAACTACAGACCAGGCTCACGAACCTTCATTATCCAAGAATCATCTCTCAACCATATCCTACAGATGGAAGTGATTCGTAGCTTTGGCTCAGCTGGGATTGGAAATAATGTGAGTGGGTTGTTGTGCTGTTGTTTTGCTGGGTTTGTTTGGTTTTTTTTCACTCTTAAGAACAGTTTTGTTATATCTAAACCAATTTCAGAATCCAAATCAGCAGCTACACCACATGTTCTTCTGTTATCCCTTCCAAAGATCTGTCAGCATTATTCTGAGAACTCTCAAGCGAACTCACTAAGACTCCAATGCAAACCCTCTGTAATTCTGAACAGAACTCATTTCTGGTAGCTTTTTACTCTGAGCATTACCATTCATCATTCATCCAAATGGGAAAAGCAATCTACAGAAATAAACATGTACATTAAAAGACTGATAGAATAAGAGCTCAGCCCTCTGGGAGGTCTTCCTCCTTTGCTAATACCTAGAGGGCTTTGGTTCCCAATCCCTCCAAACCTTCCATCCACCAGCCATGTGACCAGCCGTCCAGCCAACCTTAGCCACCCCACCTCAAGGGAGAAGCAGGAAAAGAGATGAGGAAAGTCAAACACGGTATAATTCAACATGGCTGACCTAGTAGAAGAAAATGAGGGAGGAAAAAAGAGCCAAGCCCCACTGGCTGTGACACTGAAAACTCCAGCAACAGCAGGAAAACTGGAAGCCCTGCACTAGAAAGATGGAAAAGCAAAAGCCAATCACATGAAAGAGACAAGGCACAGAAATGTCAACTTGAACTGAGGAGAATGGCAGTCAGGGAAGATTCTTGGGAAGGACGAGGTCTTTGGGAAGGTGGGGAAATGTATGAGGGAGAAGGAAAACACAAGCTGGGCCAGCAGGGCAGTTGGGGGACATCCACTGAAAGGATGCAAAGCCCAATGAACGTCCCTAGTGGCACTTGTAACCATCACTGCACCACGTCACTGCTTACTAGGACGCTGGCTCTTTAGCTAATTGGGTTCTTTGTTTATTTTACATGTTTTTTCTAAAATGTGATACACTGTAGAACACTTTCCTTCAACAGTTAGTTTGGAATAATTTTAAGTATTCGGTTATCTAGAAAACTTTCTTTTCCAAAACCTGTTATTCCCCAATATATCTCCATGACTACTTTTATAAATTCACTGCTATCAACTGAATGTTTGTTGTCCCCCCAAAACATTGAAACATTCTCCTCTAGTGTGATGATATTTGGAGGCAAGCCTTGGGATGGAGCCCTCATGAATGAGATTACTGCCTTAGAAAAGAGACCCCCGAGAGCTCTCTTACCCCTCTGCCATGTGAGGACACAGCAAGATGATGGCTCTCTATGAAACAGGAAGCCCTCACCAGGCACCGAACCCACTGGCACCTTGATCTCAGACTTCCCAGCCTCCAGCACAGAGAGAAATAAATTTCTGTTATTTTTAAGCCACCCAGTCTATAGTATTGAGTTATAGCAGTCTGAATGGACTAAGACACTCACCTTTTCTAATAAAAAGTTTTCTTGATGCAGCTCCAAGTCTTTAAAAAAAGGAGGCTCTCTACTTTCTTAGAAAAACATCCTAACCATACCCACAACACATTGAATCCACATGGCTCCAACTCGTTGAATTTTATGTTTACCAAGGACCAGTTGTCTGGACCTATTTATTCCAATATTACCGTAATTATGCAATTACATCTTTTTAAATATGTAAACTGGTGGAAAATGAGTGCAAAGGAAAGATTTCTCATGTAAACTAAATTGAATGCTTTGAAAAAAAATTAAATTGTTTTCAAAAATAGTTGGATTTTTTAAATGAGAAAAAGAACTCATAAGAAACTAGAAAGATTTTGCATTCTGTTTTTAAATGTCTTTAAACACTCTCTCCATTTTAAAGAAACAAAGACAGGAAATTATAGAAAATGCAGGGGAAATTCTAATTCACAGAGCCAAATTCAAAGCAAAGGCCCTGGTCTTACATCAAAAGCCTGGTTAATTACTGTACATGTATGTATTTTGTTTAAGTGTTTAAGGCACGTATGTATCATTCTATGACTGTGTACTTGAACAGCTTTTATCAATTATCCTATCAGCTATTGGTCTCAATGACTCAGAAAAGAGATCTCCCACCACATTTATTTTTAAACTCTGGAAATAGATGCCATCCACCATCACCAATTTTTCATCATCAGAGGGCACAATGATGCTGGTAAACTTTTGCTTTTTTCATGTATATAATGAAGTTCAACTCATCTGGCCATCTGCTGAAAGGTCTTTTTGTCCACATGGTGGAATTTGTTCTTCAGTTGGTTGACAGCCCTCCAAGCATAGTTGCTCCTCTGTTTTTCTGTGTAGGCAAGGTCCCATCTGAGCAATGGCTGCATGCCTCTGTCACTGCAGGCTGCTTACCTGAATGGTCAGGGTGGAGATGGTGGCTCTCTTTTAGCTCTCAGGCTTTCTCCTGAGATGTGTGAGGTAGAGGAAAGGAGGTGTGTGTCAAGTACTGTACCCTATTTCTACCCTATGTCTGCCTTAATCTCCCGAGTGCAAGGTTTGCTTTGCATTCGGAAAGAACATCCTTTGCTTGGTTTGGTCTCTTAACTGAATTCACAAGTTCAGCGGAAACATTCCAAGCTCTGTTCTGCTTTTAGCTTCATCCAAACCAGGCATGGAAAAATTTGAAATGGTTCTTTTCCTGCCATGATATTCTCTTTGCCCCAGCCCATAAATGAGTGAATAACAAATTTGGGAAAGCATGTAAAGTGCTCTGGTGAGTGTTCTGCAGCAATTTTCACTCATTCGGAAGTGGATCAAATAAAAGGCCTCCAAACTATAATTCATTTCTGTTTATCTTATGACATGGTACAAAAATATCTCAGACAGGAAGGGCAGAAAATAGAGAAAAACCTGTAGCCAATTTTGTAAGAAACTTATCCTCCATTAGTTAGAAGGCTGACCACTAAAGTATTGAATGAAACTACAGTGGCGTATCTTGTGAAGTTGACACACAACTGGATCGTTTTTAATAGCCCCTTCCTCTATATAAAATTACTTTCTGTAATAATCATTACTTTCTTGATTTGGTTGTTTAGTTTTAATTTTTAAAACACATTCTAATTTTAAAGGTATTATTCAAATTCCATTCAATATTTCATGTATGAACTAAATTTGCATTTACCAAACAAAAACATTGTACCTCACAGTTCGCCACTCTATTTCACTATTTAAATTGTAAATACAAAAACTCTGTGATGTGTGAAATGGATTTCTGTAAAGGATGCCTCAGCCTACATTTTAATAGGAGTGAATATAAGTCCGTTTGCTGTGCTTGAGACAAGCTTCCCCACCACAAGTGGGCCTTTTCCTATACAATTTTTTTCTCAAAAGTAGTTACAGTTGTACATACGTCTGCCCCACAACAGATAGGCATATGGCTACCTACCTCACTCAGCATTAACAGCAGCAGTTGTTCAGAGCTTAGTACAATGGATTTGGGGGAGTATTTTATCTTTGACATTGTTTAGAATTACCAGCATATGGTGATAATATAAAGCAGACTGAATTCAAGCCTCTTTTTTATTACTTTTAAAGCCTCTACAAATCATGCACATCTACAAACTACAACCAAATGCCCCCTTATTGTTTACACCCTGTATTGGCAAGGCGGAGTATTCCCAGGGCTCTGGGCACGTCACTACCATAAGCAAGGAGACAACCACGATCTGAGGCCTTTCATGGATGCTGCCCGAACACAAGGGTTCCACTTCTGGCTGAATCCATACATAGAAACCAGTAGGGCAGCTCAGCTCCAGGATATCAGTAAGAACTGACAAAGGGTTGGATAAAATTTTTAAATGATGTACAAACAAGCCCAGTATTTTGGGGGTGGTCATGTTTTAAAGTGGGGTTCCAATTCTCACATCTTGATTAATTGAAAAATACTTTTTCCAGTTCATCTCTTTTCATTCCAGATTGTAAAGATTTGTTGAATGAATGAAAGGACAATTGATCAGGGTGAGTCCATGAGAGAGGAGTGACTAGATATTGATTGGTACCCACACCTCTCAATTTACTCAAAGAAATGCTGATGAGATTCCTTACCCAGATGGTTCCCCCAGAAACAAATAACTGGTCAGTTGAACAGATAACTGAAAGCTCAGCACCAAGGAAGTCCAAGTCCAGATCGGAAATTGTGTATGTGAGATCCAGAGAACAGAAGGAAGCCTGAAGCCTAGGATGGCCTGCTTTGCAGTAAATGCTGGAGAATGGCAAACAGCTGTCTGGCTTGTCTGCCAGCTTCACTGCCCATGCTGAGGAAGAGGGCCACGGAAACAGAAAGTAACGGAAGTTGCTACTCTGGAAGGCTCCTCGGCAGATCCAACATAAATATCATGTCAGCCAGGAAGACTTCATGCCTCAGGTCATGCTGTGAGTTCTTTCACTTGACCATAAATTCTAACCCTGGAACATTGATATCCAAGGAGAGCAAGCATCTGAATTTAGGATCAGACAAAAGAACCCAATCCGAAATGGGTTCCTTTGCTACTGTCAGGTTACAGGCGTTTCCTCGTTTTTAGACTAACCCTCCTCCTATCAGAGAATAAAGTTTTCTCTCCTTTCTTACTTTCTTTCTGCTGATCTTATTCTAAGAAACTTTAGACAAGGAAAGGAATAGAGAATAAATTTATTTCAGAAGAAAAATGACTCCATAACAAAAAGACATACACATGTACAAAAACGGTAAGCTCCAAGGCTTCTTTGTAATTCATTTTTCCCTGTGTTGGATAGTGAAATATACAACCCAAGCCAAAAGAAAACAGAAGCAGTTTATTTGCACTGTATTTTTAAGATTTTGTGACATCTCCAGCTCCAAGGAGGTTGAATAAATTTTAGCTAAATTTGATACTTTGTTCAAACCACAAAATCCCTTATTAACTTGTGATACGAAAACTAAACCTACACACAAAATGTCTACAAGATCAGATGCACAATGATATGCACAATAGGACCTCAGTGACTTCTTCATAACTCTATTATAGTTTTAGTATTTGAATAGCTAAGGTGTTGTATCCAACAGGGAAAGAAACAAAAAAGAACTAAGAGGTGTGTTTGTTTGTTTGTTTAATGTGGAATAAGCTTTGCTTCAGCACTGCCTATTCACCCAGATGACTCAGAATATCTGCATGCTGTTTTTCATCCACATAATAATTGGAAGTGTATTTAAGAAACAAAACTTGTCCTTTATACCATTCTTTACATATCTTAACGGTGTCTCATCCTCAAAATGACTGATAATTCTCCTCTTGAAGCTGATGTGATATGGGAAGAGATTCACAAATCTGCCAAGGGGAATAAAAGAGAAAAGGCAAATATCTAATTTATGACACCTAAATGTTAAAGATCAAACATGTAAGAATGGAACAAATCATGTGTACAAATATCTGCATGTGTGTGCAGAACTGAAAATGTATGCATATGAACACCCATTTTGCTAATTATTTCAGACCTTAAAGGTGAGGTTCTATTCCCAGAGCAGCATCCTGCTAGCCTGAAATCCAAAATCTTCTATTGCTCTCATATAAACAGTGGTCACTGGGTCTAAGGTATCTACAGCTCTGAAGGTAAAAGGCCGAGGACTCATTCCTTACAGAAAAAAGAAATATTGCCCAGCTTGAATTTCCTCCTTTTCCTGCAAATTGAAATTCTTGCCTTAATCAAGCTGTTTCCACACACATATGAAATTGGTAAAGAGGAAGAAGAAATTAAGTATCACCAGATCTGCCTTAGGCATGAATGACACTTAGAAAGTTTTCTAGGACCCAGACAGTGATCACCTTGCTAGAATATATTTGCTTTAATCGAAACACATTTTCCCCTAAAGGTGTGAAAAAATTAATAGAACTAAAATGGTCATCTTTCTGTTTTCCTTTGCCCTCTTTTTTTCCCTTTCTCTCTCTCTCTCTTTAAGCTTAGACAGTTATTCAAAAGAGGGTGGCTTTGGTTACCATTCAATCAATCTCACCTCATATCCTTTCAGAAGTATAAAATTAATTCTGAGTGATTCTGATTGTAGCAACTGTACCCTAGCCCTGATCAAGCCTCATTACAACTTGATGCAGCGGCCCCACTGTTGTTGGGTCTAGGTAATAGGGCCTGAATTTCAGCCAGCAGTGTCTTGCTAATGACTAGGAGCAACAAGAGGCCTGCACATTGTCTCCAGTGACCTCTTCTGCATTGTAGAGAGTGAACTGTATTGATAAACACACTAAGATGGTTACCATCCATTATTCAGTTTGCCAATTAGACAACACCTGGCATGGGACAGCCGGTTGTTCTCTACATCCCAGTGATATCTAGGTGGGCCCTAAACTCTGACACAATACGGCACATCAATTTCCCTTTATTAAAGGAAAGAAGTTATAAGGAAGGGACTGGGGTGGAAGACCTATACTTTGAAAACTATAAGACACTCATGAGAGAAATTGAAGACGATACCAATAAATGGAAACACATCCCAAGCTCATGGATAGAAATAACTAATATTGTCAAAATGGCCATCCTGCCTAAAGCAATCTACAGATTCAATGCAATCCCTATCAAAATACCAACAGCATTCTTCAACGAACTAGAGCAAATAGTTCTAAAATTTATATGGAACCACGAAAGACCCCAAATAGCCAAAGCAATACTGAGAAGGAAGAATAAAGTGGGGCGGATTACACTCCCCAACTTCAAGCTCTACTACAAAGCCACAGTAATCAAGACAATTTGGTACTGGCACAAGAACAGAACAATAGACCAGTGGAACAGACTATGAGAGCCCAGATAAAAACTCAAGAATATATGGTCAATTAATATATGATAAAGGAGCCATGGATATACAACGGGGAAATGATGGCCTCTTCAACCGCTGGTGTTAGCAAAACTGAACAGCTACATGCAAGAGAATGAAACTGGACTATTGTCTGTCCCCATACACAAAAGTAAACTCAAAATGGATCAAAGACCTGAATGTAAGTCATGAAACCATAAAACTCTTAGAAGAAAACATAAGCAAAAATCTCTTGAATATAAACATGAGCAACTTTTTCCTGAATGCATCTCCTTAGGCAAGAGAAACAAAATAAAAAATGAACAAATAGGACTACATCATGCTAAAAAGCTTCTGTACAGAGAAGGACACCATCAGTAAAACAAAAAGGCATCCTACAGTATGGGAGAATATATTTTTAAATGACATATCCGACAAGGGGTTGACATCCAAAATATAAAAAGAACTCACATGCCTCAATGCCCAAAAAGAAAATAACCCCATTCAAAAGTGGGCAGAGGATATGAACAGACACTTCTCCAAAGAAGAAATTCAGATGGCCAACAGGCACATGAAAAGATGCTCCACATTGCTAATTATCAGGGAAATGCAAATTAAAACCAAAATGAGATACCACCTCACACCAGTTAGGATGGCCAACATAGAAAAGAATAGGAACAACAAATGCTGCTGACAAGGATGCGGAGAAAGGGGAACCCTCCTACACTGCTGGTGGGAATGTAAATTAGTTCAACCACTGTGGAAAGCAGCATGGAGGTTCCTCAAAAAACTCAAAATAGAAATACCATTTGACCCAGGAATTCCACTTTTAGGAATTTGCCCTAAGAATGCAGGATCCCAGTTTCCAAAAGACATGTGCACCCCTATGTTTATTGCAGCACTATTTACTAGCCAGGAGATGGAAGCGACCTAAGTGTCCATCAGTAGATGAATGGATAAAGAAGATGGTGGTACATATACACAATGGAGTATTGTTCAGCCATGGGAGGAAAACCAATCCTACCATTTGCAGCAACATGGATGGAGCTAGAGGGTATTATGCTCAGTGAAATAAGCCAGGCGGAGAAATACAAGTACCAAATGATTTCACTCATCTGTGGAGCATGTAAACGAAGCAAAAACTGAAGGAACAAAACAGCAGCAGACACACAGAACCCAAGAATGGACTAACAGTTGCCAAAGGGAAAGGGACTTGGGGGTGGGAGTGGGAAGGGTGGGAGACGGGGAATAAGGGACATTACAATTAGCACACATAATGTAAGGGAGGGCAGTATAGCACAGAGAAGACAAGTAGTGACTCTGTAGCATCTTACTACACTGATGGACAGTGACTGTAATGGGGTATTTTCTGGTGACTTGATAATGGGGGGAATCTAGTAACCACAATGTTGCTCATGTAATTGTATATTAATGATACCAATAAAAAACTCAAAAAAAATTTATATATAGAAAGAAAAAAATTCAAAAAAAAAAAGAAGGGACTGGGGCTCCTTGGAAAGTTGCTGTTGCTGTTTTTAAGTCTTCTTGCTGTTTGCAACGAACAGATATAGACAGCAATGCTGCAAACTTAGAGATGGCTTTGAGAAAGGTGGCCTTCTAAATATTGTCTGTTTACAATAAGGACTTACAGACCAAAAAGTTCCTCCAGCTCCTGAATCCTGGTGTGCTTCTAGATTAAGAAAATGATGAAAAGAGCAAAGAATTGCCATCCTTGAGCCTTATGGAAAAGGAAAATCTGTTGCATTTTGCTTAATTCCAGTTACCCATGGACTTCCAGTTAATCTAGTTCTCGTCTGACTTTACAGATCTTTATTTCCAGCATTCAACTCACTTTAAGGAAGAAAGCTGCCTGTCTTTGGTGGCAAATGTATCTCAGATTTCTTTTATCTTTGGGTGGTCATATTTAATTTTTGATCATTCTCTTGTATCAAAAAGACTCCAGTGAAGATTTGTTTTTTCCAGCAGTTAACAAGCAAGTTTTGAGTCTATAGGACAGAGAACTCTATTTCCTGGACAGTGCTAAAATACACCTTTTATATCCTCACAACTTTAGAAGTTGGGGAGGAAGCTGGTAGAATGAGAGAGAAGGATCACAGGTTAATGGAATGTGTGGCCTCAGAGCCTTAATGTATATTTTTGCCAGTTTGAAGCCTCTAAAGTCAGCAGTGTCTGGAAAAACTGGGTTGTGCCACCGAAACCCAACAAAGAACAAACTGGAATCAGAAAGGCAATTTAGATTAGTATCTGAAGATAGTATATTGTGTTCATAGGTTCTCAACTGGAAACATACCCACAGGCTTAAAGGCATTATTGATCAGACTTTTCACCCAATAGCTGGTTTGAAAATGGCAGCTCAGCTATTTATAGCTCCTTCTTCAGCCAACACTCAAATCTTGTTCACATTTTTCTGTCTCTTTCCAGTACTTAAAATTACAAAAAAAAAAGATAATACAGCACAAAATAAAAACGAATAGTTTCTTTTCCAGGAAGTGGTCAAGGTACTTCAATTTTATAATCACAAGGATAAAAGAAAACAAAATTTCACCAAAGCTCAAGCTGGCCCCTGGGGATTTCCTCAAGTTTATATAAATGTGGGTAACTTAGCCAGCGAAGGTCAAGGGCTGTAGATTCCACACCACTCACCTGCGCCCCTGCTAATATTTTTCAAAAGTCCTAAAAGGTGAGAGGAAGCACATAATGGCAATGTACTAGGTATTCCTCCAAAGGTCAAGTCATGCCAACATCATGGAACCAAGCCTTTTCAAAACCGTTCTTTTGTTCCACCATCAGGAAGGGACACTTGAATGGCATGAAAATGAGTCAAGAAGAACATAACCTTTCTGAGTTAAATGGTGACATTTTGCCCAGGTAAATGATAACATGTCATTTTCAAACACAATCATATAAAATGACCACTTTGTCAATGTCCTAGAGGTTGGTTTTGTTTGATTTTTTGGCTTGCAATCCTTACAGTTCTCACAGAAATTCTTGGCCAAAAAAGATGCCTTATAAACTGAAATCAGATTGCCCAAAATCAAAGCACTGAGAATGAAATCTCACACTTCTCTATTCTCAGACTGGACCAGGCCACAGCCCTTCAGAAAGGGGCCTTCGGTAGCAGAGATAAGAGAAGGCAATGTCAGTCATCAGACTTACTTTTTTTTATCCTAACCAAGGACCTCCTGTCTTCTCTCCATGGCTGCTGGGTCTCTTGCAATAGAGTCACCAATAAGAGAAAAGTAAGTCATGGAAGCTCAGGACATGAAGGAATTTAAGAAATGGAGCAAGAATATGGACTAGAACCTGACCTTGCTGCTGTCACATGTGTGTATGTGTCCATGGTAAAAAGGAAAAAAAATATATATATATATATGTATTTCATCTATTTATTCACTTGAAAAATATTTATTAAAAGCTTATTGTATCTTTGGCACTATTATAGGCACTGGGGAAACAGCCTTGAACAAACCAAACCAAAAAAGTCCTTGCACTCATGGAGCTTACATTTGTATGAAAATAAAGGTAGAAATGTAAATAAAATATGATAAATATGCACACACAATGATGCATTCAAAGACTTAAACACAATCAAGTAATTTCACAGAACTGGTTCTAAAATTATAAGAATGCATAACTGTAGAAAAATCTGAAATTAACTCAACAATAATAATTAAATATTACATCCATAAAAAATTTCATGAAGCCATCAACTTCACCTACCAAATTAGCAAAGCTGTTTTTCAAGAGTTTGGTGAGCTCAGCACCCTCATATGCTGCTGTTGGCAATGCAAAGTGTGCAAGACTTAGGGGAAACAATTTGTCACTGCATGTCAAGAACCTGAAATTTAAATATGCATAGCTTTCTATCCAGTCATTATTCTTAGAACTATGGATTCCAGCCTTTCGTGTGCCTAAAAAGTTTAAGAGATTTCTTTAAGAGGCAGGTTTCCAGGCTGTGATCTCAGAGATTCATATTCTGCAGGTCCAGGGTGGGACCACTGATCTGCAATTTTATCTGATTCTGATGGAGGTGGTTAGGGTTTCACATCACAAGAAGAGCTGCTGCAGAGGATGTATTACAAGGAAGCTATCAGAAATGTACAGAAAGATTCCTAAGTAAAGCTTTGATCTCAGCTCTTAATTTTAATGTTGCAAAATTAAACAACCTAAATTGACATAAACAAGGTAATAGTGATAGTAATTGTAATATATTCTTATAGGAGATTAGTATGTAGCCATTAAAAATGGGCTTTGGGGGATATTTAATAATGTGGGAAGGTCCTAAATGAGAGAAATAAAGATGCAAAACTGTGCACACACTATATCTGAAAACAACTTCAAGAAAACACATCAAACTGTTAATTGGGGCTATGACTGGGTAGTAGAATTATGAGAAATATTTGTCTTGTGTCTCTGTATGTTTTCTGAATTTGGAACAATGAGCAAATATTACTTTCATAATCCAAAAATAAATAAACTTTAAAAAAATAAAAAAGTCATAAATGTCTTCTCTGCTGCTAAGCAGAAATATAATCAAATTATTTCACATAGCTGCCTACTCGACTGCTCTTTTTAGGCCAAATTAAGGAAATCTTCTAGAATTAGACAGCTGTCATTTATGCCAAGCCTATGCTGTCTCTGTTGAAATATAAATCTGCTTCCTCTTACTCCTCCTTCATGAACTCAGAAACCAGCTGTTTGTTTACTTCCTGAAAGTGTTGCTCAAAATGGACCCCAAGCTGGCTAGTGCCTGTTTATGTCCCTAAGTCTCCTGGGAAGGAAATGCTTGATCTATCAATAGGAAGTGCTTGGGGAGAGGGTTCATCATCGTGATCAGCTCAGAGGGATGAGTTCTGGTACCAGGGAGAGGGTGGCCATGAGGGCTGACGAAGGCATTTTTCAGATAAAGTTGTATTCAACAGACTCTTTTGGAAGCAATTAATCAATGAGTAACATTTTAAAATATTTGCCTAAAATTCTTCCACAAGCACAAAATTGCATGGTGATCCTGCAAATGTTATAAAAGAATGTTTGTTCAGAAAAATTAAGTTTACAGGCAAGGCCTGACTTCATTTGTAGGGAATAGAAAATAAAAGCTACTATTGTGGATGATATATCTTTTTCAGTCACTATTCTTCTTCCTGTTGCTCAGACCCCCATCACCCCTTGGTGGGCAGGTCCTAGCTAGTCTCCTGTGGCCCTGATTTTGGCTGTCTCATTTTTGTGCTCTAAAACTTTAACAGGAAATTACTACTCTGGAAACAAAAATTCATTTTACTCATCTGTAAAACGGATCTGAAGGTAAATGTTATAAAGCATGTGGGAATTCAAGGAGGCTGCCTCACTTCCCAGAGCCAGCCTGTCCCTTTCTGCTAAATATCCATCTCAGTCCCACTAATAGTCTGGTTTTACTTACCTTACTATGCAAGAATTCAGTCCAGCACCCAGCACAGGAGGTACCTAGCAAATGTTATCAAAGGAATGGAAGAACTAGATGGTCAGTAACATTGATGATGGGAAACCTCCTTGTATGTTCTTTCCCTTGTTCTACAAATAGAAAGAACTTAATCTATATAAACCAGTTTAATTTTTTCTGCCCTTGTATCCATTATTCATTCAATAACAACAAATATTTACTGGGCAAGTCCAGTGTGTCAGACACTAGGGATAAAGCAGTGAACAAAATAGGCATAGCCCCTGTTTTCATAGAGCTTACACTACAGTGGGAGGTGATGGAGCAAGTTATCAATTAATTAATTGATTAATTAGTTTTCAAAATGTGCTTTTGGATGTAAATAAGCACTATGAAGAAAATAAAAGTTATATGGCCTGATATGGTCTGACCAGCAAGGACAGCCATAGCTGGCCAGGGAAGGTCCCTCTAAGATGTGACATTTGAACTAAGACCTAAATAATGAGGCTTACAAAACACTAAATCCATATAGCTTTTCTACATTTGCAATTTTTTAATTGAGGCAAAATGTGCTTATGGTAAAACGCACATATTGTAAGTTTGTAATTTAATGAGTTTACTAAAGGTATACACCTATGTAAGCATCCCCATCAAGATATAGAACATCTCCATTATCCCAGAAAGTTCATATGCCTACTCCCCAATTCCCTATCTTCTGAGGTATCCTTTGTTCTCATTTCTATTTTCATAGGCTAGTTTTGCCTATTCTTCAACTTTATACAAATGAAATGATGTAGTAGGCATGCTTTGTGTCCATCTTCTTTCATCAATACAATGTGTTTGAGATCTATCCTTGTTGTATGTATCACTAGTTTCCTCTTTTTTATTTCTGAGCAGTATCCCATTATATAAGTGCACCATGATTTATTTGTTAATCCATTTCCTGTTGACAGACATTTAGGTTGTTTTCAGGTTTGGGCTATTATGAATAAAACTGACATAGATGTTCTTGTACAAATATTCTTATATGGTCTTGTTATAGACATATGGTTTTATTTCTCTTGGGTAAATACCTAAAAGCAGAATTTCTGGGTCATGTAGATAGGTATGTGTTTAGCTTTTGAAGAAACAAAGTAATGAAAATTTATAATTTTTAATTCACAATTTATCTGAGAATTATAAGAATTCCAGTTACTCCACATACTTGCCAACATTTGTGCCGTCAGACTTTAATTTTGGCCATTCTAATAATTATCCAATATCTCATTGTTATTTTAATTTGCATTTCATGATGAGTGATGATATTGAACACCTTTTCATATGCTTGTAGCCATTCTTATAAGTTCTTTTATGAAGTGTCTGTTCAAGTCTTCTGCCCATTTTTGTTGTAAACTTTTATCTTGTTATGGATTTGAAGAAATTTTTTACATGTCTGGATATAAGTCCTTTCTCAAATATATCTACACCTCACTCCCATCATCTATGAATTACCTTTTATTTTTTTAATGGTAACTTTGATAAGCAAATACTTAAACATTTTGGTGATGGCTAATACATCAATTTTTCCTTTTATGTTTGGTGCTTTTTGTGTCTTTGTAAGAAATGTTTACCCACCCCAATTCGAGATTTTCTCTTATGTTTTTTATAAAAACTTTGTAACTATAGCTTTTACATTCAGTCTTTGGTCCATGATTAGTTAGTTTTTGTGTGTGGTATGAGATAAGTATTGAGATTATTCACCTTTTCCACACATTTACCCAGTTATTACAACATAATTTGTTGAGTAGAATATCTTTCTCCACTTGGTACCTTGATACCTTTGCAAAAACCAATTACCATATATGCACAGGTCTATTTCTGAACTCTCTATTCTGTTTCATTGGCCCATATTCTTACACCAATACCACAATTAATTAATTATAAAGTTAATGTACACTTTGAATCAAATAGAGTTCTCCAACTATTTTTTTTTTGTCAAGATTGTTTTGGATATTCTAGGTCTTTGAATTTCCACATAAATTTTAGAATGTCACTTCCACTGTATTCTATTAATCAACACAGTCATACAGCCATCCTAGATTCACGGGGAGGGGAAACAAACTCACCTCTTAATGAAGTATTGGCATGAGCATACAGGGAGGGAAGGAATTGATGGCAAGTATTTATGAGACATTCCACCACCTGGCCACAATAATATGCACCCCTTCCAAATGCAAAATGCATTCACCCCTGTTCAAGACCTCCAGAAACTCATCTCATTATGTCATCAACTTCAAGTCTATGACCTGATCACCTGAACTCAGATGAAGATGGGCTTTCTCAGCAAGCAACTTGAATACGATCCTTCAAAAGAATTTTTATCTAATGTGACAAGTTATCTGTTTCCCAAATGCCCAAATACACTGTTGATGCATGGATAAGATAATCACAAAAGATCCTAGTGTTCAGAAAGAAGGGAAATGAGAGGCCCATAGCAGTTGCCAGGTCATAGAAATTCACCAAGACTGCAAAACCAGGGGTAACTATATATGCCCTCCTGCCATTTCTCATCACATACTAGCCCCAAATTCTCATCACCAACCTAGAACAGAGCTTCACAATGGGTGTGCTGAAGTGTAAACTGTAAATAGGTCATGGTGTGCTGCTGGACTTTTGACTTGGAGCAATCCAGTCCAGGAAAGTGGGCTCTGATGGAGTGAGCACGAGGGCCATGAGGGACACCCAGAATCCTTGTTCCACCATGATAGGATGAGAGAAACCAAGGAGATGCCCTACCATCTGGCTATTTCAGCATCCCCTGCCACACACCTCTTTCATCATCAAGGGCTACTGCAGCTGCTAGGGAAGGAGCAGAGCATACATGCAGCAGGTCTAGGAAGACTGAGCTAAGGCTGCTGACACCAGCTTCAGGCCCCATCTTTGTCTTCCTGTCTATCCTGTATTTCTGCCCGTGTGTAGCTTCTGTGCTCTCTTAGTGGTATCCAAGCAATAACAAAACTTCATCATTATTTTTGAACACTTGCTGTGAATAACTTCTATGGGATTTGAAATCCATTCACATTATCACATGAAATTCCAACATCACATTTAATCAATGTTAGATTCTTTAAATATAATTTCAACTATTGTGAGTTTTAGAATGGCTATAAAAATAGATTGGACATTTTTAATCACTGGCTAGTACAAAGTTTCAATGGTGACTACCATTATTTTAAAAGACTGTCATTAAAAAAAAGTCCTGACCAGGATTTTCTCACAGACATTTTAAGCTTAAAAATTGATATTACAAAGTTTTGTTCTTACTCATTAATAAAAAAGAGTGAAGTAGTGACAGATGCTACAACATGCATGAACCTTAAAAACATTAAGCTAAGTGAAAGAAGCCAGACACAAAAGACCATATATTGTATGATTCAATTTATATGAAATGTCCAGAAGAGGCAAATGTATAGAGACAAAAGTTACTACTATTAGTAGTCATCCAGGGCTTCAGGAGATGGAGGGAATGGGGGTGACTGCTAATGGGTACAAGTTTCTTGTGGGATGATGAAATGTTCTCAAACTGATTGTAGTGATGGGTATACAGCTCTGTGAATATAGTATATACTAAGAACTATTGAATTGTACATTTTAAATGGGTGAGTCGTATGTTACATGTATTAGTTTCCTGTGGCTGTTGAAACATATTAGCACAAATTTGGAAGCTTAAAACAACAAAATTTATTCTTCCACAGTTCTGGAGGCCAGAAATCTAAAATCAGTATCATAGGGCTGAAATCAAGGTGCTGGTGGGGCCATGCTCCCTCTGAATGATCTAGGAAGAATCTCTCATGCCTCTTCCAGCTTCTCATGTCTGCTCGTTTTCTTTGGCTGATGTCTGGCATCATTCTAAACTGGCCAGCATCTTCAAATCTCGCTCTGCTCCATCTTCACATAACCTTCAGTGTGTCAAATCTCCATCTGCCTCCTTCTTATAAAGATACCTCTAATAGTGACTGCGTTTAAGACCCACTCTGATAAAACCCCGATAATCTCCCCCATGTCAAGTTTCTTAACTTTATTGCATATGTAAAAACCTGTTTCCATATAAGGTAACATTTATAGCTACCAGGAATTAGGACCTGACATCTTAGTGGGCATAGGAGTGAACATTTTTTCAGCCTATCACAGTATGTGAATTATATCTCAATAAAACTATTTTTAAAAATAGGGTGTAATTTGTGAATAAATAAAGTTTAGTGTATGCAAAATAAGTTATGTCCATGTTATAGATGCAAGGAGGTTTAAAGGACATATTATTCAATAACAAAGTTTGTTTTGATCTTGACTCAAACACACCAACAGTAGAAAGACATCTTTGAAACAAATGAATAAAATTGAACATGAACTGCATATAATACTGAGAAATTATTCTTAACTTATTGGAAGTGATAATGGTATCGTGTTTATTCTTTTCAGTCTATCTGCTAGAGATTTACACTGAAGTATTTTCAGATAAAATAAAAGAATGTCTGGGTTGTGCTTTTAAAGATTCTAGCAAAACAGGGAAGATGGTGTAGATAAAATGTTAAAGACAAAATACTGATAACTGTTAAATCCTGTACTGGATATGTGATGGAAGGGAGTTTATCATTCTACTATTCTCCTTATTTTATGTGTTTGAAATTTTTCCATAATAGAAGAAAAAGTTATATTCTTCAAAACAAGATCAATTTTCTCATTTAAATTTTTGAACAGATTTTATTTGGAAGATTTAAGTATAGTGTCTTCTCTAATGCTTTATGCTTATTTTCTCAGCATAATTCTATAACATAAAAAGCCACTAACTTTTTAAAAAGCCTCATACAGATGCTCTCAAATTCCCTCTGGTTTTACCCCAAATGTTCTTTAAATAATGTCATTTTCTGTAAAGAGGTTGGGGAGCTGTGCCCCAGAGGAACTGATTTTTTGTAAAAGGCTGGGATAAATACAGGCTTTCGAAGTCCTCCGTTGCCAAAAATGCTCAGGGCTTTCTCTTTGGCATTTCACTACAGTGCTTTCAGAAAACGAAATGCATGAGCTTGAACCAGTCCCTGCAGCTGCAGCACTGGTTCCAAATGCCCCCTGTTTTGGAAGATCTACACACATGCTCTTTGTGCTGTTTTTTGCTTCCCAAAGGGAAAGCTCAATCCACCCCAGTGTTTTCACAGAAGGAAAATGAACAGCTTGAGGTCTGCCACCGAGCAGGGGTGGAAGAAGACATTGGAAGACAGGCTTTTGGGGGGCTTTTGTCCCCTCAAAACCTCAGTCAATTAGCAACATGCATGACGTGGCCACCAGCAAGAACGCAGAGGCAAGGCTCCGGTCCCCAGGGGTCACCCAGCCTGGGGAGAGGTGCATGGTGTTTGGGAGCAGGAACACACCGCAGCTCCTCTGCAGCTAGGAAGCCTGGCCAACTGGGGCACCCCTCCTCTTCAGACCCCCCACGGTTATGCTCCACATTGCTCTTTCTCTGCATGGTTGAGTATTTGCTTATTTTTGAATTTGGTTGTTTGTTAGTTTATTTAAATCTTTAATACACAAAGTAAAACATTTCAAAGAGAACAAAAAGATATGCTGTGAAAATTTAGTCTCTCCCAAGCTTATCTCGCCCCTACAGGCAACTAGTGAATCCTTCCAGAGATTTCTATACCTACATACCTGTGCATACACATATATTCAAGTAATCATACACACACTGCTCCTTTCCACCAAACACCACATACTCCGTTCTTACCATCTCATGGTTCTTACTTTTTTATTCTTAACTTTTTATCTTGGGGATTATGTCATATCTGTATATAGAGATTTGTCTTGCATTGTCTTTTGTTGTGTTTATTCAGTTTGTTTAAGACTGTGCCCTTCCTGGTAGGGATGTGCTGTAATTTACCTAAGCAATTCCATATTGGTGTATACTTGGGTTGTTTCCAGGGTCCTGCTATTCCAAACAAAGCTGCAATAAATTCTGCACACCCTCCAAGCTTTCATGCAAGACTGTCCTAATTTCCTTTAAAAGAAAGTTATATATGCAGTGCTGACATAAAGAGTAGGCAACAACAAAAATCTCCCTGCCAACACACAAAATCACTGCCGGCATCTGACATTGTTTTCACTGAAGTAGCTGCTCCCCTGACAGAATCAAAACAATGTGGTAAGGATTCTGGCTGCAGAGCTGGCTCCCTTCTCATAATTCCTACTCCCATCCCAACAGATGGCTTTGTAGACAAATCATTGAGGCTCCAGGGAAATCCAAGGATTTCGATCAGGGATATGTTTTCTCTTCACCTCTGACCCTGAGGCAATCTACAGAACACCCAGCTCCATTGTTTTTGCAGCATTTCCTTCTCAACAAACACCAGGACTCTGCCTCCATCCTGGGACAGCATTTCTTGTAGCAAATGACTGCAGCATACTTGACACCTGCCTGCAAAGGATGCAAATCAAAAAATGCAAGCAAAGTTCTTTTGACTGTAGAAACCAAACTGACAGACTACAAAAGAGCAGGGAACAGCCTGTTCATGGAGGGAAGTGAAGGGTTTGGGTCATGTGTGGTCACATCGCCTTTTGCCAATATTTGACCAAGTCAAAAGGGACTGAAAGTTTCTCTCAACACTAACCAAAAGAAAATGCACCTGACAATCAAATCCTCCAGTAGCAAGTAGGAACATCTTACAGCTAAAAAAAAAAAAAGCTTAATTCATTGGGGCAGATCTGGGAGAAAGAGGGCTTAAATTAATACAAAGTCAGGATGACAGACTATTTAAGGAATAGAAAATGCAGTCCTTGGGAGCACTGAACTAAGATAAGTGCACCATCCACAGAGATGCCTAAAGAAAATATGCTTTGTATGAAATCTGACTGAAGTCTTTAAAAACAGTTTATCCTATCAAGCAGATTAAACATTGCCATCTGAAATCCTGTTCATTAATTTGGGCCACCAAACATCTTTTCTGCCATTTTATATTCACTAACTCATGTTTCAAATTTGAAGATGCACGTGGTTTTAGCACCACAATATGGTGGAAACCTCCAAATTCCCAACAGACATTTTACTAGGTTGGGGGATGTTTTCTGCGTGAAAAGGTAAATATTTCAATCATGTAATTTACCAAGAGAAGGCAGCTATTTTCCTAAAGGCTCCTTAGTACAAAGGCTTTCTTATTAGACAGTGCTATCAGACCGGATGCACTTCTCTCATTCTGCTCACAGGTTAATTCATAATAATGCTGACAAAAGATAGCTAAAGTCCCACTGAAATAAAGACAGCATTTTGAGCCAAAAGTACTGAGGACTTAAGCCTGGGAGACAACTCCTCTCCCAAGGAGTGTTTGGAAGGGCTACAGTCACACAAAGGGTTTTATATCCTCGAAGAGGCAGGCAGAAAAGACAGAATTTCAGAGGGACACATTTCATTTATGTAAGATATGCGATGCTAAAAAAAGTGTCCAGGTTTGGTATATATGCTGGTGCCAAAGAGAATTAAGGAGAAGGGCAAACCCTCTTGCTTATCTTATTGATGGCCGACAGAAAATTCCTGATTGACTGGGGAAGGTTAAAACTGCAATTAGGTTTGGTATTGGTATTATTGCAATTAGGATCGGTGACTTGGCCTAGCAGAAGTGACCCCATGTTGGGTCTGTGGCTTTTTTTTTTAAGATGATAAGTAAGTGTATATATTATACACTGGGCTCTAGGAGTTCAAGTACATGGAATGAGGCCATGTCCTGGACACACCCAGAAGTTCACACCAACTCATAGGGGAGGGCAAGAGAGGCAGCAGAGGCAAGGAGCAGCAGCACCCCGGGGCCCTGGGGTCCACACTTCTCAGAAGGCTTCTAAAATGGCAGAGCAAGTCTGGACCTGCTAGACTGTGAGTCACAACCTGTGGGTCACTAACCACCCCTAAAGCCCAGTAAGGGCCATAGCACTAGGTAGAGGCAGAACTTGAGCTGGAGCTAAAACTTAAGTAACTTGACCCCAAATTGGCAGTCTGCTTCTTAGCTCAGTGCCTTTCAACTTTGATGTGCGTATGAATCACCTGGGGAGCTTGTTAAATGCTAATTCTGGTTCAGCACTTCTGATGGCTTCCCTGTGATGTCAGCGTTACCGGTGGAGAACTATTCTCCGAGCAGCACGTTCTCACATCTCTATTCTCAGCATCCCTCAATTACAGAAAGCAGTCCCTCTTGCACTGCCTAGGAACTGAGTAATGAGAGTCCTGTTCTTCAATCTCTTCACCAAACCTACCCCAAGCAATGAAACCCTAGCCTTGGCCTTTTTTTTCCACTGGCCACCTCCCAAATGACTGCCCAGCCCCTCAGTGGGAGCAGGGAAGGAAACCATGAGACCGATGGTCCCATACTCTCATTAGGAGAGTTTTCGGTAAAGCAGGGGTTACCAAAGTGTGGTCCCCACACCACGGCATCAGCACCACTTGGGGTCTTGTTAGATATGCAAATTCAAAGATTCTAGAAGCAGACCCAGCAGTCTATGTTTTGGCATGCCCGCCAGGCGATTCTGATGCAGGTTTAAGTTGAATCACCAAGGTAAGATGCACTGCCAAGAGCAGCCTATCAGTATGCACAGCTTTGTATCAAGAAATGGCATTTTATTTAAAAAAAAAAAAGGCCTACAACACCATCATTCCTCTACCTGAAGTAAGAGATGACATATAATCAGAACCTAAAACACATACATGACTGTGGGGCCCACACATGGCGTCTCTCTTAATGGAACTCAAAAAGAAGATTGCCAGAGAATCAGACACTCAGATTTGCTCCGTGAAGCAGGATACCCTTCAAGCTTTCCTGCCTTTCAGGAAGAATTATTGTCAGGAAATGCAGGGAAGTCTCCCATGAGCACTAGGTGAGACCTCAACCTGGGAGAAGGTTCTTGACTCCAACGGAGAAAGAATTCACAAGCAGGTTGAGGGGGTGCAAGCAAGTAGTAATTTCATAAAGCAAAAGTACACACTCAAGGAAGAAGTGCAGGCATGCTCCAGAGGTGAGCAGCACAGTGGGCTTCAGGTTGGGCGGTCTTATAGCTGAAGTTTAAGCAGGGTATGGAATATACATCTGGATAGGTGGGGTTCTCTCAGAATAGGCAGGGGTCTTGGAGGAAATAGGATGACACCCTCTTTTTGTCCTCAGATGGGTTGTTTCAGAACTGTCATGGCACTGAGGGGCATGATTCATAGTAGGCTAATGAATGTACAATGAGCTTTGGGGTGACTTGATGGTGGAAATGTCCTCCATATTGGAACCAGCTGGTTCAGACTGGTTATGACCACATCCTATTGATGTCGTCCCAGGCTGGCTGTTGGTTCAGCCAGCACTCTTCCAACCTCAGGATCACCATATGCCTTTGGAACTACATGTCCAGTCGTTTCACTCTCTGCCTCACACCAGGAACAGAATGATTTATATACCTGACTCTTTCAACCAGATAAGAAGACAGCTTCTTGTCATGATCATCCTGCATGTGTGTGCATGTGTGTGTGTGTGTGTGTGTGAAGTCTTCGACTACATGCTTGAAGGAGATCATCTCAATCTCTATCCTGTCAACAAGGCTGGGATGCCAGCAAACCTGAGGAGCAGATCTGTGCCCCAATGCAGTACTATTACAGAAATAAATAAAATTCACAGCTTCTAGCAGCCTGTGCACTTCCCTCATTTTTTTCATGAGAAACAATAAGAAAGTCTCATTAAAAAGTTTGCTGTAATTTTTAGTTTTATAAAGTCAGCCCTAATACGGGACCATTTGCTTCTTTGTCTTGCATATGAAGTCCTTCTTTATCCATATACAATTCCGCCTTGTTTGTTACAATGTTGCCGTGGCAACATTTTTCCTTTCAAGTACCAATGAAATTGTGGAAGAACACAGACGACAGTACGCTCCTATAGGCAAATACTTCATTACTATCTACACAAACATTTCATTCTTTGTACCCACTCTCTCTTCTCTCCATACCCCCAGCTCCACTAAGACCCAATTTTTGAAATCTTCCCTCCAAGGACATGTGAAAGCCTTACTCCACCAGAGGAACCAAATTAAATTAAATGTGGGTTTCGATATTTCAAAATACGTTCCTTTTTCTTCTATAAGGGCTATATAAAAGACGTTTTAAAAAACCAAACAAAAAAAAAAAACCAAACCTAGAAATCCATAACAAAAGACCTCTCCATCTCAAATAGCAGAAACACCTGCCTTCCATCTCCATGTAAATAACCAAACTCTCAGATACCACAGCTGTACACTAAGAGTGGATTTTAGAGCAGTTTATAATTGATAAAGTTAATTACTATATCAGGACCCAGAAAATGAAGGCTGCCCCAGTGGCCAGGCCCATGTCGCAGACTTAAAAGTAAGTCAGCCTGCATGTACAGGAAATACCGTCAAGGAAACATAACATACATCGGTCACAATCCTCCAGCTCAGTGTAAGCCAGCTCCCCTAACCCTAGCCCAGCTGGCCTTACCAGGAAGGCCCTGACCTCCTAGCCAGTAAGGCCCTGTTTCTGAGTTGCCTCTTCTAACACTCTGGAAAACTAAGCAAGGATGTGAAAAAGGAACCCTCCACACTGTGGGTGGGAATGTAAATTGATGCAGCCACTACAGAAAGCAGTATGGAGTTCCCTCAAAAAATTAAAAATAGAAATACCATACAACCCAGTAATTCTACTTCTAGGAATTTGCCCGAAGAAAACAAAATCTCTGATTCAAAAAGGTATATGCACACCTGTGTTTATTGCCACATTATTTATATTAGCCAAGATACAGAAGCAACCTAAGTGTCCACCAGATGAATGGATAAAGATATGGTGCATACGCATAGTGAAATATTATTCAGCCATGAAACTGAAAGAAATCCTGCCATTTGCAACAATATGGATGGACTTCAAGGGTATTATGCTAAGTGAAACAAGCCAGGCAGAAAAAGATAAATACCATATGATTTCACTTATATGTGGAAGCTAATACAAAACAAAATTAACAAATAGCCAGTAGACCATAGACATTGAGAAGTGACTGGTGGTTACCAAGGAGGAGGATTGGGGTGTGTGGGGTTGGGGTGGATGGGCGAAATAGGTGAAGGGGATAAAGAGACACAAAATCTCAATCATAATATAAATTAGTTACAGGGATGAAAGTACAGCAAAGAGAATATTGTCAAAACAAAACTCACTCTTGCCCCAAATCCCTCAGGAACACTACTCTACTGATGGTCAGGTCCTGCTCCCCCATCCATGGGTTGTTTTCCCATGAGTTAAGAACATCAAATTGATTGCTAAATCATTTTAGTTTTGTCATTGACACACCTCCACTGGGCATCTATATACTTGTCTAACAGGCTCACCAGTTTTGTGCAACTAGAGGGCAGGATGTCTGTGTCACACATCAGCACCTCTCCTATGTGTTGACAAAAAATGGTTCCTGAGCACCCAACTGTGGACAGCAGGACAACAGTTTAATCAGGACACCCTGCTAAAAAAGGAAGTATGGCGCTTCTACCAGAAATCCTTCTTTACACTTACTTAAATACACCTGATTAGGTTTTCACTGATGACGCTGGCTGCTTAACATCTGATTGTATCATCCATTTGGATATGTTGATGCAAACCTGATTTCCCCAACACGGGCTTTTATACTCTGCAAAATGTATGAACTGTCAGCAACACAAATTGTCAAAACAAAGTTGAGTTGATTGCCAACTGAGGTAAGGGAGAACACCCATTCTGCCCTACTTTGTGTCTGGGATACAGGATGGCAAGGTTGGAATTTATTGAAAATTAGCAGGTTAAAGTTGGTGGGGGTGTTGGGGGTGCTTGATTAGGATTGAGTGAGAATCATATACAATAGTCCAGCAGTGGTGGGAACAGCAAGGTGAGGCGTTTGAAGCAATGAGTCAAAGAATATTAGGGTGCTTCCCATGGAAGAGTTAATACCTCTTACAGAAGTTCCTGTAAAGAACAAGCAACTCATTTGCCTGGGCAGGAGTCTCTTGGAATAATAAAATCATGATAATGAGGACAGTAGAATAGCTAAGTCATGTTAACGTAGATAGTGAACTGTACAGTTAGTTCCAATCGTAAGTATCCAAGTTGTGTGGGGTGGATTGTTTTGATTCTCAACCTTTCTGGAAACCAGTTTGGCAACATGTACAGAGTCTTTAAAATATTCCCACCTTTTACACTGTAATTCTATTCCTAAAGAGCTAAGGAAATAATCTGAAACATACAAAAATTTATGTAACGAAGATGTTCATTATAAACTAAAATATTTAATAGCCCCAAACTGGTAATAAGCCAAATGTCCAATAAGAGGTAAATAAATGTGGTATATACATACAATAGAATCTCATGATGCCATTAAAAGTTTATAGAAAGAAATGTAATAACAATGTAATATGCATGTACTATATTTGCCAAGAGGAAAAAAGTAGATTACATACTCAAATAAACAAAGGAAAAAAATTCCTGAAAGAAAATATACCAAACATATCAAATGCACCAAAATGATATCTCTGGGTCATTAGTTCACAGACTGTTTCAATGTTCTTCCTTATGCTTTTCAGTGTTTTATATATGTATATGTGTGTGTGTGTACATAAATACATATAAACATTAACAGAGAATGTATTGCTTTTTATAATCAGAATGTTTTTGCATAAGCAATACTATGGCAGAAAAAACAGGAAATAGAAGCAAACACAAAATTCAAAAATGTAAAGAAAAATCATCTGTGATCCTCCCTCTCAGAAATAACTGCATTTACCCTTGTGATGCATATATTCTCCCACACTTTTTTCTGTATGAGAAAGCAAAGTGGCATTTTGCCTACTGCTATTATGAGCTGCGGGGAGAGGGGGTGGGGGGCACTTTTACCTCTGAAACAAATAAAAATCCAGAATCATTAATTAGCAATAGTCCCCAAAATTGATGAAACCTTTATCCTTTTCCTGTAGGCTACCGTTGGGGAGGGAGAAGTTTTCCTCAATCCCCTTTGGATCCCTGGCTGGGTGCGAAAATTAAACTGACAAAGACAGATTGGCAGACGAAAAGCACATAACTGCGTTTGATACAAGTTTTACAAGACAAGGGGGCCTTCATAAGGAAGTGAAGGCCCAAAAAGCAGACCTCAGTATGTTCATGCTAAGTTTGATGAAATGTAGATGGTTGAGGAAGAACATGACAAGTCGAGTTAAATAGTATGAGGTAAGTGTAGTAAACTGGGGGAAATTTTGCAAGTCCTGTTTGCTAGATTCTTCTCGGTATCCCTTTGTGTTCAGAGATAAGGACATTCCTTTCCTTCAGGTATAAGAAGAGCATCTCCCACGTGAGGGTTTATGCCCTGTTTTGGGGGCAAGGGCAAGAAAAAACTCAGGATGACCTTCTTGCCTCCACTATTCTCTTCAGCTCCTTCAGCTTAAAATATTTACTATGCCAAAGTGCCATATTTGGAGGTATCATGTCCCAAACCCCATCACTACTGATTTGTAACAAAAATAACTTTATCCTTGCCTTTTTCAATACTGACATTTACAAACATATGATACTCTGCAAATAGGATAAATGTATGAGAAAACTATTTTCCCACCACGATTAGACTATCTGCAGCCTTGGCAACCTTGTGGGATTTTCTTTAAATATCTGTTCTATTTTTTATTTGGCAAGACAATTCTTCTAAAGTCTAACCTACTTAGCAGACTCCTTTATTTTGCAAATAAAAGTTCCTTTCTTTACTTTCTTGTCTAGTTCTCCTTTCATGTGCACCTAATAAACATAAGCATTTAGACAGAAGGGACATATTGTGATCATGTTTTTCAATTAACAATATACCAAGAATATCTTTCTATGTCTATAAATATAAAATTAAAGTGCCTTTTCAGTGACTGCATAATATTCCAATGTTTGGATATATTATCACTTATATAACCAGTGTCCCACTGCAGGGTTTTTATGCTTTGTGTTGTTAGTATTATAAAAAAGCTGAAATAAACCTTATTCAAATATTTTTATGTCCTAATCTAAGATAAATTCTTTGAATAAGATTTTTAACTCTAAGAGAATGTATCTATTTTAAGGTTTTTAATATATATTTCCAAATTGTTCTCCAGAAAGGTTGCTTACTTAAAGTTCTACCACCTGTGAGGGAACACTACTCATTGCCCTCCTCAACACTAGGTATTTGTATTGCTTGCTTTGTTATTGACCAATAAGATAAGCTAAAATGGTATTTCATTTAAGTTTGTACTTATTTATTAGAATGTTAGCTATCTCTTCATCTTTTAACTAGCCTTTTGTATAATTTTATGAATTGAATGTTCATAACTTTTTCCATATTCCTATTGCAATATGCATCTTACTCTCATTTATTTGTGGAAGTTATTTATATTTTAAGGCTCTTAATTATTTTGTCATGTGTTGTTACCCAGTCTTCTTTTGTTTTTTTCAAAATCTTATTTTAAATGTTTTGGGTAGCTGGTATAGATTGTTGTTCAAAAGAAATTTTAAATCTATGCATCATTTCCTTTATGGCTTTCTGCCATTGGTGTCGTACTTAGAACAGATTTTACACTCTTAAATTACATGAGTTTTCACTGACCATTTTTCTTCTATGACTTTTAAGGTTTACTTGTGAATTTGCAAATCTTTATTTCTAAATACCGTATCTATGCTGCATTTTGTTCTTCAATTTTAGATATATCGGGCACACATTTTGTGCACCTCCTCAGTCACTTGGCCACCTCTTCACTTGGCTACTGCCACTGACCAGTTCTGCTACTTGGAGCTAACTGGTCACTTGCCCTAGGAATGTTGGACCCTCCGCTGACCACTGTTACACAGCCAGGCCAGGGCTTCTGGCTCCTCCCTCCACTTCAGGACTTAAATGAAAGTGTACTGGATGTACACAGCATAGTATCTATGCAAACTCTGGTAGCTTTCTGGTACAACCTGGATATGCTGAAGGATTTACTCCCATGCAAGATATGGGAGGAATCTGGGCAGAAAAACTCCATCTCCTTTGTCCTTCCCATAGATTGCTCCAAAATGGGGTTGCTCCTCACAGCCCATCTGGAAACACTCTTGCATGCTAAGTGGACCTACCTACATTTTGGCCTACTTTGTCTCCTCGGCATGTCATGAAATGGTAACCAGACTGGTAATGCATCACTTTAAATCTCTGACATCTTCCCTTGCCCCACATACCTTTGGTCATCACTCTTGCCTCCTTAGGTTTATGACTGAAATAAAGTTTCCTTCTTGCCTCAGACCTTGTTTTCTAAGAAGCTTCTCACAGCTTCTCCTCCTCCTCTTTAACTTTTTCTTCTTCCTCGAAGATTCATCAGCTTTCTCTTCCAACCCTTCAACTGATTTTTTTAAATCATGTTACCATATTTTACTTCTAAAAGGCTTTTATGATCACTAAATTTTCCTTTCCTATAGTATCCTGCATTTATTTCACTAATGCAATCTCTTCTTATCTCTCTGAGAATCAGTTATAGCCTTTTTTGAAGTTTTATTCTGCTTTCTGCCCTGTTTCTTTTTCTGCTTTAACATCTGTCTTTCATATTAAATTTTTCACATTAAGATATTTCCTTAAATATATGATGATTTCTACTTATACATTTCTTTACTCTAAAAGAGCTTTGTGTTTGTGTGTTTGTGGATAAGGCCTATAGAATGATGGCCCTCACCAGAGAGGAACTGACAGAGACCCAGCCATGCCAGTGAGGCACAAAAATATCTATTTCTATAGGTCTTTTCTCTTACCCTGCTCATTTTTCCCAGGGAAGGATGCTCTACTCTCCTCAGGGGCAGAAGCCTGGTTATCAGTGTCCTGGACACTGAACAGGAGAGGGAACCTACGGTCTCATCATTCTTAATTACCCTGTTTTCAATACAGCACCCCTGCATTCAAATACTGCTGGTAGTTGATGTGGTAGTCTGCCCCGGTCTGGTTCAGCATCTCCAGAGAATAAAACTCCAGTCGTCTTCCATGGTCCAAGATGGAGGGTTGTTTGTCTATGGGAGGTGAGGAGGGAATCTGAAGGTCTAATGGTCTTGATATAAACTTTCAGAAGAACATCTTGTTTTCAGCCTGTCCATTTGCCATTGCCATTGCTGAGCTGTTCTGAGGTGAGGTGATGCAGACTAATTTGTTTCCAGGTGGTATCCCCCAACTCTTCCATCTTTTTCCAGAACTGCATTGACTTCTCTAGCCAGCTATAGTCTGTTCTTCAGTTTTCTTTCTCCTTTAAAGTTTCTACCTGTTGCATTCTCTTACAGTTATAGAGGAGTCTGGGAGTCTTTGAGCTAACATGCGTGATCTATCTCATGTTTAACCAGAAATTCTCCATGTCTATCCTACCACATCTATCAAGATAATCAAGTGTTTGGGGATTTTTTTTATTGTCACCTGTTAAGATAATGAATTATATTAATAGGCTTTTAAAATACTAAACTAGCCTTGTAATCCTGGGCTAACCTTTATTTGGTTATGTATTATTTTTGTTGTTGTTGTTATCATTAATCTACAATTACATGAAGAACATTATGTTTACTACGGTCCTCCCTTCACCAAGTCCCCCCCACAAACCCCATTACAGTCACTGTCCATCAGTGTAGTAAGATGCTGTAGAATCACTACTTGTCTACTCTGTGTTGCACAGCCCTCCCCGTGCCCCCACCCACATTATACATGCTAATTGTAATGGATTATTTTTATAAGATATATGGATTCAGTTTTACATTCAAGTTTTTTGCATCCATAAATGAAATTCATTTGTTTTCTTTTTTGAGTGTTATATTGATTGATTTTGGCATTGGAGTTTTAGTAGCTGAGTAAAACAGTTTAAACAGTTTTCCATCTATATCTATGCTATGAAATAATTTAAACTGTGTAGAAATTATGTTTGTGGACAGTCTGAAATCACTTGCCCCCAAAACCTCTAGACTCTCATGCCTTTTTTTAAGGTAAATATTTGACCAGGTTTTTTTAATTTTATGATGACATTTATCCTAAGGAACTATTCATTGAAGTTTTCAGATAAATCTCAAAAACATTATTTTTAATGAAAGCAGCTTTATACAATAGAGTGCATATTATGTCATTCATTTATATGGGGTTCTAGTACAGGCAAAATTAATATGGGGAGTAGAACAATGGTTTCTTCTGGGGTGAGGGGCTGGAACAGGAAGCGACTGGGAAGGAACATGAGGGAACTTTGTTGGGGATGGAATTGCTCACTAATTATTGTAAAATGGGCTTGGGTGACACAGGTGTATGCATTTGTCAAAACTCAGTGAATGTACAGCTCAGATTCATACATATCATTGTATGTAAATTTTATATCAAAAGAAAAAATATTTAGAAATATTGAATTCTAGTTCATGATATGCATGCTGCAATGTGTACAGAGGTCAAATTTTACTTTGAAATGCACCAAGAAGTATGACAGATTGATAGAATGCATAGATAGGTGATAAAGCAAGTACAGTAAAACATACTGAAAAATGAAAGTAAAGAATCTTTAAACATAAAAAATAATCGGCATAGAAATGTATGTAGATGACATTTGTATTAGTTTTCTATTGTTGAGGAAAAATTACCTATTTTTAATGTAGCATTTGTAAACAACAGTCATTTTTTTGTCCCACAGCTTCTGTGATCAGGATTCCAGGCAAGTATTAGCTGGGTTGTCCACTGTAGACCACACAAGGCTGCAGTCTGCTTTTTTGGAGGTGGGGGAGCAGGCGGTGTTCTCAGTTACAGGCCCAGCTTAGGAAAGACCCACTTCCAAGCTTACTCATTTAGGCTGCTAGCAGAACTCATCTCCTTGCAGCTGTATGGCTGAGCACCCTGGTTCCTTATTGACTGCTGAAGAGGCCACTCTCAGCTCCTAGAGGCTACTCACAGTTCCCTGCCACATGGTCTTCTCCACAGACAGTCCATATGGCCACTTGCTTCCTCAAGGCCAGCAGGAGAATCTCTCCCTTTCATCTGCTAAGATAGAGTCTTATATAACATAAACTAGTCAAGGAAATGACAATCAGATCACCTCCATCCACTCATGGACGGAATTGGGAGGGGTGGGATGTTATACAAGGGCATGACCCGTTTGGGGTCACCTTAGGGTTTTGTTGAAGACAAAGCCAGACACTAGTTACAGTGGTAAGGACAGTTTTTAAGTAATAATATTCTACTGCAATAAGGAAGAGGGCCCAGCATGACCTGAACTCAACTTCACTTTGAACAGAGGTGGCTGGAAGCTTTAAAGGGAGGATGAGGGTGTGGGGGTGTGGGGCAAGCGGGGCCTCAGCAGAGTCAGGGAAGTGACAAATTATAAAGGGGTAAACGCAGTGATGCCAGTGTTAGCTATTAGCTCTATTATCCAAGTTAGGATTCTATCCTCCCACAGAGACTGTGAGACAGAGGCTCTATCCTTCCAGATGATCACATTTTTTACAAATGGCTTTCAGGTTCTTGAGAAAGACACTCTTGACTTATAGGAGATACATATACATATCAAACTGGCAGAGGAAAGATTCACAATTGTAAGCGCTTCTTAGCAAATGCTTTATGAAATAATAGTAAGGGTTCTATTATCAAGTGCTGGCTTGAACAAACAGTAAGTTCTTTTGCTGCCTTGAGCTTTCTTAGAAATGCACTTTAAGCAGGTGAGTGTCATCCTAGGGATGTGGCCTTGAACTATTAGAAGAGGGAAGGGGGATGGACAAGATGATTGTGTGAGAGTCTGTAGTTTTTATAGGCCAAGGTCGAGGCCTCGTTTAGAAGGCTCAGAGGAGTCCGCCTAGGGTTAGGACCAGGACACACTCTTTGTCAGTTGGGCACACAAACCTGTCACTCTGCCTTTTCATCTCCTTATCTATGGTTAAATTTCCTTTCTCTTTCCTAATGAGGCTTGTTTTCCACCACATCTTTTTACCCATATTCTTTCCTCTCACCAAGATTTATGTTTCTGCTTAGAAACAAATGAGACTGGAATAAAGAGCCAGCCCCTTAAAACAAAAGTTAAAGAAATGCAGCAGTAAACTCAGAAAACAATTTACAAAGCATGCTGTTTCCCCCAACCCTATGCTTTTTCTTTAAAATTTTTTAGAAATGAGATTTTAAAGTAATCAAATTACTCTGATTCACAGAGCATCATAAGAGCTATAACTTATTTATTAAAAACATTACAAAGAAGAGCTTACAGTGAAAAACAGTAGAGGGAATCAAACCGAAGAATTTGAAGCCTTAAGCAAATTAATCAGCTTCTGAAGCCCTCAGTGAAATCGTACTCAGTCCTTGAGAAATCTGTTCTTATCTTGAGTTGAAAGGATAGCAGAGCAATTTTAAAATAATCTATTTACTGGGCACAACAAACAGCATTAAGGTTAAATTCGCCAATCTCAGAATTAAATTTCTAATCCATAGAGTGTGGGTTAACAGTCTAGTAAAATGAAACCTATATGTCACAATAGATTCTTTCTCTGTTAACAGTGGAAGTCACATGAAATACAAAGTCGGGTTCAGCAATGAACACAGCTTTTGGTTTAGTCTGTTCCAAACCAGAGCACTGCTCTTGGGATAGAAACTTGCATATAGTAAGTATTCAAACGTTCACTGACAATAATGATTGCAGAATAAATGCTCATATTCCCTAATAAAAATATTGGTTCGGGAATCTTAGACTTTAAAAGCACTCGCATTTGCCATCCCTTAGACGTGCCTAGTTACTTGGTGCATTACTTGTCCTTAGGACCACCTTCACAGGAGAAGCAGCAGAGCCCTGGAGGGCCCGGGCTGGGGAGGCTCACAGCTGGCCTTCAAACTCCTTCCTGTCCCCCTCCAGCTTCCAGCCTCTTCGCGGTATACCATCTGCTACCCACCTCTTCATACACTGTTTCATAATAATTTCATAACTTTCTTATTTCTTTCATTTCTGTACCAAGAAAGAAAGAATCCAAGTATGATTTCTAATGGGCACTAGAGTTTTAAAAGACTGCCAAGGTCACTTCCCTCTGGAAGTGAATTTTCAGGAAACGCCAAGAGAAGCCCAAAGTGAGGCTTCAGGCCACGGTTGTGTGTACATGTGTGTGTATAAGCAAGCACATGAAAAGAAGACCAGCACCTGCCTGACAGAAAAATATAAGTAACAAAGGTGATCAGTCGTGTCACATGGCAAACTGGCCTGAATGTAAAATCTTCCCGGCACACCTCTTCCCAGTCAGCCTGGCCGCTCATCATAAACACCACACCCCACAAAGGGGCCTCTTTCTGAAAATAGTTGTTCATTGTTGGTTTTACAGGAGGGCTATAAATAAACTTAACATACGGCATCATGAATTTACCAAACTTGATGTAGTTAAGAATTCGTTTTTGTTAACTTCTAGTCTAGTGCTGTCCAATAGAAACAATATGAGCTCTACACACAATTTAAATATTCTAGTAACCACATTTTAAAAGATAGAAAAAACCGGTAAAATTTACTTAATAATACATTTTATTTAACTCAGTATCTCAAAAATCTTATCATTAAAGTATTAATATAAAGATATTAATGAGATATTATCTTACACTATTTTTGCATTTAATGTTCAAATCCAGTATGTATTTTGCACCCACAGCACATCACAGTTCAGACTCACCACATTTTAATATCCACATGTGACTGGCAGCTACCATATTATATATATAGCTCAGATCTAGCCTCAGAATTAAGAATAACTCACATGTGAAATATAATACTGAAACTCATTTCTCAGGTTTTAAAAGAAACTGAGAGGTTGAAAGTGCATTTCCTGCTAATTACAGTAAGATATTATATTGGTAGCAGTGTTCCAAATCCCTCAAATACCTTCAATGTGTATGTAAGTATTCTCTGACCCATATGTAGTAAACAGCTAAAGCTTTAAAAAAAAAATAGAGAGAAACTTTTTCCTGTGTCGATGCAAAGTCTCTGCCTGTGGCCAAGGAAGAGTTTAACAAGGGCAGCAAGCTAAACTCCTTTAGAAGCAGGCAAGTCACCTAAGTGGGTTGTACGTAAGACAACGGGAGTGGTGGCAATTTTGCTAACCTGGAAAGTGCATGCTTTGTCAAGATGTGCACAAATCAAAAACATGCATAAATATCATGCATTTCAAACAAAACCCATCTCTGAACTAAATTTAGCCTGTGGACTACAGTTTGCAACACCTAATTCAATGGGACAAAAATGGGAGCCTCATGAAGAGAGGCTTGTTTTATTCCCTGAGTGGAGGAGTCTGTCTCCCTGGTTACACCATCAAAAACAGTATTTCTCCTTCCAACAAGGTTTCTATCATGTCGACATATCTCTTGCTTAAAGTCATCTGTTAGAAATGCAGTCTTCAGTGTTCAAGAAACAGGAAAACAAATAGATGCAAATTCTCCATTAGCAAGATTCACTAGCACGGACTGGCATGACATGTACACACATATCCTTGCTCGCTCTGCAGACAGTGTCACGAGGCCACTTGAAGAACATGAGACTGACTTGACCACTGATACGAAATCAAGAACAGCCTGAATGCTGAGGCCTGGTCACTGTTCTTTTGTCCCTGCTGACCAGCCAGGCAGCACTCATTGTAAAACTAAGCTATTCAAGCCAAGCTGTCCTTTCCTAGCTTCAGTCTTTCTCAAACTGAAATCTAAAGATAAGACATATTTAACAAAAAAGAAAAATTTTTAATCAGCTGTCTTCAAACAAAAAAATGCTTTTAGTTTCAAAAAATCTTGAGAATATGTGATAAGGTATGCATACAACAGTTATATTTGCATGTTAGAAGGGTTACCCAGCAGGTAATCCAACACACTTCTCCTAAGAGCACAAATGTCTGACAGACTCACCTTAATATGAGAAATTGATTCCCTTTTAAAAACTCACAGCACCATTCTCTGAGTATTAAAGAGGCCACTCCTTTGGACAGAGTGACTCTAATATGGATGTTGTCATCATTGCAAAAGGAACACCCTCCGAATTCTCTTAAATTAGGAGGAAACAGTTTGGTTATCATTTGGCTCATTCATTTTAGGGAGTGTACAGTCTGCTGGGGCTGCCATAACAAAATACCAGAGACTGGGTGCTTAAACAATAGAAATGACTCTTCTTAGAGTTCTGGAGACCAAGTAAGACTTTCAACTAAGTGGACTTGGTGGACGTCCAGCTAAGGCTGGAAGCCCAAGATCAAGATGCTGGCAGGGTTGGGTGACTCCAAGGCCTCTCTCCCTGGCTTGCAGATGGCCACCTTCTTGCTGCATCTTCCCATGGTTGTCCCTCTGTGCACATGTGGTCCTGGTGACTCTTTCTCTTCTTAGAAGGATACCAATAAAGTTGCCTCTTTAAAAGCCTTATCTCCAAACACTGTTACTTTCTGAGGTACTGGAGGCTAGGGCTTTAGTGTGTGAATTTTGGAGGGACACAATTTCATCTATAACAGGCAGCAATATTTCTTGATAGCAAAAAATAACTAACATTCACTGAGCCATTTTTATATGCTCTTAACCTTAATAAGCACTTTACATATTTTAACTCAATTCATCCTCCTAACAAGCCCAGAAGCTAGACACTTTTATAACCCCCATTTTGCAGATGCAAAGAGTGGGCAGAGAGAGCATAACTTGCCCCAGGTCGCACAGCTAGTAAACGGCAAAGCAAGGATGTGAACACAGATGGCTTGGCTCAAAACCCAAGCACTTAGCCACTTTATAACAAACAGACAGAAATGGTTCTTCATCGGAGACTCTGCTACTCTGAATTGGTTAACAATTATTCAATATTCTGTCTGTTGTGAACTGAATCGTGTTCCCCCAGAATTCATATGTTGAAGCTCTCACCACCAATCTGAGTATATTTGGAGAAAGGGACATTAAAGAGGTAATTAAGGATAAATGAGGTCATAAGGGTGGGGCCCTAATCCAATAGGCATAGTGCCCCTACAAGAAGAGGAAGAGACGCCAGGGACACGCACACAAGGAAAGGCCAAGTGAGGACACAGCGAGAAGTTGGCCATCTGCAGGCCAAGGAGAGAGGCCTCAGGAGAAACCAGACCTGCCACACCTCCATCCTGGGTCTCCAGCAAAAATACGTTTCTTTCATTTAAGCCTCCCAGTCTTGGGTATTTTCTTACAGCAGCCCTAGTAGACTCATACACCATCTGAATACCTTTGTCAAGAACTAGTGTGGAGAGAATCTGTGATTATCACAGATAATCTATAAAATTTTGATCACAAGAGATTGTCAAATAAATAACAAGTCCCAGGGAAGTGGGCTTGTTCTCAGGACTCTGGATCCTGGAGGCTGAAACATTTTACACAACCCCCTGGGCTCTGCTTTCCATCCCCAGGTGAAGATGTCGGCTTCTAGATTTTACATTTGGATTCAGAGCTAGGAGAACTTGAGTCTTGTTGGTGTAATGAAAATAGGAGCACACAGATTGGGAGTGAGCACATAGTGGCAAAACAAGAATTGAGCTTTTCAGTCTTGTTAAGACCTTACCTCCCAGGAGCCTGATGCCGACCTCCTAATGCTTCTCTCAACTGACCCTGGGCTCCAAGGGAGCTACACTGAGGTTAACTGCATCTGATCTCACCCCGTGTGATGACCTCACTTCTAATAGGATTTATATCCTTCAATGATTAAGTTGGGTATTGACTCTAAAGCTTCCAAGGCTAGTCGATGTGACAGCCTGTGAAATCGAACTGTATGTCCTTGTGTGTGTTTTAAACAACAGGCCTCACAATTGTTAGAAAGCAAAAGACAAATACCTGGAAAAGAATGCAAAGTTGCACAACCTGCTGGAAGAGAAAAGTGCTACATACCTTGTCACCTACAAACATCTACAATCTTGGGGATTGGCCAGCTTGAATTGAATAAACCAAGTTGAAAAAGAGGGGAAAAAACAGGAAAAAAAAATACAATGATTCTTAAAGATATGGGAGTGAGGACAGCAGGACCTAGGAGCAGTAGAAGTAAGCTTGACATTAAGGTACTTCCAAAGGAAGTCCTCGGAAATTGTTAAACAGCACAAATTAACAGAGAGAGCAGAGAGCTGCGCTTGCAGAACACAGAGGACAACATGAAATAATTAGGAAGAAAATCAATCCATATAAAATGGGGAAAATGGGCTGGGGCATACCTAACCCTCCAGGCTAGAAAACTTTGCCAATTTGAGGGCAAAAAAGAATTGGCATGCCTGCTTTGTTGTGTGAACTTGAGTTAGTTACCTGGAGATCTCTGTGGTGAGTTCTATAAGTTTCTTTCAGCTGCTTTGTAAATCTCTATTGTGTTTTGAGCAATGCAATAATTTGCTTTCATTTAAGATCTCCTCACAACCCCAAAGAGCACTGTATTGCTTATCACAGAAATATGTAAATCCAGGTATGTCTTACCAACTTGCACATTTCTGGTACGAGTATGCCTGTAGAGGTTGGCAATCGGCTGGGCTGTATTAGGTGTGCGTGCAATGAAAATAGGAGCTGTAAATGAGAGCACATCACTGTGTCATGTGGACAGAAATAATAATGTTTTGAGTGGTGTTGACAAGTCATGAGTCACTCAGTACACCCAGGAAGATAATAACTTTCTGGAGGCAAGAAATCACTTGGGGGAAAAGGCTGCTCTGCCTTTGTCTTGGTAATTAGTTTGCTAGCAAGGCAGGCACATTACCCAGCCAGGGGTCAGACAGCTGTGCGTGCCTCACTCTACCTTCTGAGAAGGCAGAAAATGACCACAAGGCTGGTTGACATCAGGGACTGGTCAAGAAAATAAGTTCCAGGGCCACTGGGACCAGCACTCCATTGGTTCCAATCCCCAAAGCTCATGTCTGGCATGCACAGCACAGCCCTTAACTAACATGGGTCTGGAGAAGACGAAGTTGGAATAGCGGTGAAGGATGCAGACAGACCTGCAGAAAAGTTAGAACACACCAGAGGTACCATAAGAGCCTGACATCTCTGTCTCTGGAAGAACAAGTTTATTATGTTTGCAAAAAGACAAAGAGAATAGTTGTTTGATCAACCTCCCCCCCCCCACATTTCCAGTGTTTTGTTTGTTTTGGTTTTATTTGGGTGCGGGGGAACCTAACAAGAGATACAGCACATTCACATCAATAGCAATAGTTCTAAAGTGGGCAGGGAAGATAAACTGAGTATGAAAGAGCTGGCCCCTCCCCTGGGAGCCCTTCCCACTACTAAGACTCACAGCTAGAAACCAAGAGCATTAAACTTTTCATAAGGACCCTGTCCACCCAAACAAGTCTGAGTCTGTCGTGTACATTTAATTCTATGCATTTAAGAGATGCTTGGAAAAGGATGGTGTGGGTGAAGGAAAGGCACTCTGGGAATGTGAGGCAACAGCCTGAGAAAGAGGGAAGCTCAGTGTATGAAAGAGGCTCAGGAAAGAGGATGGCTGTCTGAAGTTTGGAAAGGAGGGAATGAACTCAGTGCCACAGCGCATTAGGAAGCCAGACAAAGGAATCTGACTAGACTAACAAATGTAAGACATGGCCAGAGCTGGTCAAGACCGGAGAGAATGCACCACTTCAGGTGGAGGGCTTCTCCCAGAACCACCAAGGTGTCTTTCATCAAGAACAGCATCATCATGATGTGTCTACTCAGTTTGAAATATTTTAACAGAATTTTTTTAAATTAATAGTTGGTGAAATTAAAAACTTCTGCTCTGTGAAACACAGAGTCAAGAGAACAAGAAGACAAACCACAGACTGGAGAATATATTTGCAAAAGACTCATCTGGTAAAGGACTGTTATCCAAAGTACACAAAGAACTCTTAACACTCATCACTATGAAAACAAACAACCCGATGGAAAATGGGCAAAAGACCTTAACAGACACATCACCAAAGAAGATAAGCAGATAGCAAATAAACATATGAAAAGATGCTCCACATCATATGTAATCAGGAGACTGCAAATTAAAACAATGAGATAGGACTATACACCTGTTGAAATGGCCAACATCTGGAGCACTGACACCACAAGATTCTGGCAAGGATGTGGAGCAACAGAAACAGTCAGTTGTTGTTGATGGAAATGCAAAATTGCACAGTCATTTTGGATGACAGTCTGGCAGTTTCCTACAAAACTAAACACACTCTTAACATGGGATGCAGCAACCATGCCCCTTGGTATTTACCCAAAGAGTTGAAAATTAATGTCCACACAGAGGACCTGCACACTGCTGTTTATAGCAGCTTTATTAATAATTGCCCAAATCTGGAAGCAACAGAGATATCTCTTAGTAGCTGAATGGACAAATAAACTGTAGTATATGCAGGTAATAGAATATTATTCAGCACTAAAAATAAATGTGCTACCAAGCCATGAAAAGCTATGGAGGAAACTGAAATGCCTATTACTAAGTGACAGAAGCCAATATGAAAATGTTTTATACTGCATGATTCCAACTATATGACATTCTGGAAAAGGCAAAACTATAGAGATATTAAAAGGATCAATATTCCCCAGAGGTTGGAGGAGTAGGAGACAGGGATGAATATGTGGAGCACAGAGGATTTCTAGGACTGTATGTAAGGATCCTGTATGATTCTATAATGATGGATACATGTCATATATTTGTCCAAACCCACAGGATGGACAACACCAAGAGTGAATCCGAATGTTAACTGTGAACTCTGGGTGATTATGATGTGTCAATGTAAATTCAAATGTACTGTTTCAGATAGCAACAAATGTACTCTTCCAGTAAGGGATATTGATAATGGGGGAGGCTGCACATGTGTAGGGGCAAGGGATTATGGGAAATCACTATACCTTCACCTGAATTTTGCTAGGAAACTAAAAGTGCTCTAAAAAAAAATTGTCTTTTTTTTTTTTTAAAGTAATGGTTGTCTAAATGAAATGTGTTTCCCTAGATTGTGTCTTGGAACAGAAAAAGAACATTAATGGAAAAACTGATGAAAACCCAGTAAAGTTTGGACTTAATAGTAGTGTACCAATGTTGGTTTCTTGGTTTTGACTTATGTACCATGGTAAAAAGAGATGTTAGCATTAGAGGAGGCTGGATAAAAAATATTCAGGAATTCTGTACTATCTTTGCAACTTTACCATAAATCTAAAATTACACACAAAATTTAAAGTTTATTTTAAAAAATTAATATTTGGCACTTTTGTGGTTAAATTGCAAGGTTACCTAAAAAACATCCCCAGGAAAATTGATTCATAGCATCCTAATTCTTACTTTAAATATTCTGAAGGATTCCAGAGTATCTGTACTAGACCAACAAAGTCAACCATCTTATTATAAGAACCCTAATACTCTTCTGGTAAATTTTTTAACACTACTATTCCCACCAAAATTCTAGAAACCTGTAGTCAACCACAAAAATGGCTACAATTCTTCACCCTTCCCTGTATCCACAGATCTTCACAGGGTGACAAAACAGCACCTACCATCAAGAAACTATTTCTCTATCCTGTGAATCTAGGCTGAATCTTACCACTTCTACTGAATGTGATTTAAGTGATGTGTAATTTCTTAGCCCAGGCCTCAAGAAACTTTGATATTTCCACTGTCACTATCTGAACTCTGCTACTACCATGTGAACAAGCCCAAGTTCACCTACTGGAGGATTGGAAACTACATGGAACAGGGATGACCCACCCAGCTGGGCCCTCCCTTGACTAGCCAGCCCCTAGGCAAGCCAGCCATTGGCCACAGATGTGAGCAAGCTCAGCCAAGACCGGAGAGGCCCCCCAGCTGACCCTACTCTAAGCTGCCACCCTGCAGATTCAAGAGCAATAACACGATTGTTGTTTTAACCCACTAAGTTTGGTTTTGCAGCTACAACTTACTAATACAACTTCACACATACTATTTTAAAAACAAAGCAAGAAAGAAAAGAAAAGAAAAAGTGTTGGCAATTATTCGGAGAAGTTGAAACGCTTGTGAACTATTGGTGAGAATGTAAATTTGTGCAGCCACTATGGAAAACAGCATAGCAGTTCTTCAAAATATTAAAAATAGAATTACGATACAGCCTAACAATTCCACTTATAGAATATACCCCCAAAGAATTGAAGGGATTCAGAAGAGATATTTGTATACCCTTGCTCATGGCAGCATTATTCACAATAACCAAAAGGTAAAAGCAATCCAAGAGATCATCAATAGATGAATGGATAAACAAAAGGTAGCATATCTATACAATGGAATATTTTCAGCCTTAAAAAGAAAGGAAATTTTGACTCATGCTATACCATGGATGAAACCTGAGGACATTATGCTAAGTGAAATAAGCCAGTCACAAAAAATTAATGATGTACGATTTCACTTATATGAAGACCCCACAGTGGTCAAATTCATAGAGACAGAAAATACAAGGCTGATTGCCAGGGGATGAAAAGAGGGACCAAGAGGGAGTTGTTTTGTGGGTATAGAATTTCAGTTTTGCAAGATGACAAGAGTTCTGGGGACTTGTTGCACAATAATGTGAATGTTCTTAACAATAATGAATTATAAACTTAAAAACAGTTAAGGCAATGGACGGTGACTGTAATGGGGTATGTGGTGGGGACTTGATAATGGGGGAAGTCTAGTAACCATAATGTTGTTCATGTAATTGTACATTATTGATATCAAAATAAAGAAAAAAACAGTTAAGGCAAATTTTATGTTATGTATATTTTACTATAATTTTTTAAACTTATGGTACAAATTCCATACTCTCTGTTCAGTCTTCCCATCCCTTCTCACCCAAACTTGGCCTCACAACATGAAGATTTTGTCCTGAATTTCTCTGAAATCTCTGCTCTGATACTACTACTTTAAAGTAGGAAAAAATAGAATACATAAAAATCATCCTTTGTCATTTTATTGACTAACTTAACAGGAAGAAATTAAAGTTATTCTAGAAGCTTCCCTCCCTCATTTATTTCACCACTGTGGATAAAATGAGAGTTTCTGTGGCCAGGATTCTCACCTGGCAGTGGTTGACTAGCTCACTGCACACCTGTATGCAATACATGGCTGTTGACTCTATAAAAACAGCTCCGCCCAGTGCTCTGGGTGTGACACAGTGGCAGGGCTGCAAGGCTGCAGGAAAGCAGAGCAGAGGCTGGGGTGGTCGCAGCGTCGAGGACAGAGGCCCAGAGGATGACTGTGCAGGACAACTGTGCAGAGAGGCCCAGAGGATGGCTGTGTGTGACAGCTGTACAGACAGATGGGCGCAGAGGCAAGGGGAGAGACCAGCTTGCTGCATGCAGACTCACTCTGAGTGAACGGGATTTTAGTGACTGACCTGCCACCTGGAAATAAAGTTGGGTAATAAACCCTTCCACCCCAAAGAACGTTTTGTTGTCGATTTCTTTGGTCACACTGAATCCATAGCGAACTTGCCCGGGGCTGAAACCCATTGGCAAGACTATGCCCCTACAGAACCTTCTTTACTACGAGCTTCCTGGATTATGTCTTTTCCCGCTTCTCTATTGCCAACCGTCTCTTTTAAACTTTACCAGTGAACTTACTGAATTCTAAGACTGATCAACGTAACTTTTTCTGAAGCTCAAATAAAATTATGTTTGTACAACTTAAGGACATTGCAGTTTCCTGTAGTTTAGTGCTTGATAGAGACCCATTCTCAGAAACACAGTCCAACAAAACAAAACCGTCAATTAAAATAAAATCTTCATGGGTTTTTATCCCATAGACTAAAAGTCACAGGAATGAAGGAGAGTACATTCTTATGCATAGCCAAACATCTTTAAAATCCATTCCCCCCATTTCTGTCACATCCTCCCTGTAAATGGCAGCTCTCAAATCCCAAGCAAAAACTTCTCTTTTATTTAAGTTCTTCTAATATAAACCTCATAAGCTCTGCAGCTGCTTCTGCTCTCCCCACACAGATTTATAAAATGAGGCACAGAGGGAAAGGGAAGCAGAGGAAACTCTCTAGCAGTCAAGGCCCCAGTTTTCTGTTTGGGGAAGATGAAATGTCTCTTTAAAACCTGATCAAAGGTCTGATTCTAAGAAAAGAAAACACATATAGGGAAATGAATAGAAATATTTAAGTTAGATAGTTCTCATGAAACAGCTTTTAGATGAGATTTATATTTAAATCTGTATCTGTCCTACTTCCCAGAAAGTGTGGCTCTTGATCAGAGGTGTTTCCAATGGAATGAGGCTTGACATTTCTCATCCCTCACAGAGAAAATGCATAGCAGAGCCATCTTCATTCATGGAAACCATGATTTCTGGCACTGTCTCCATTGGATTCTCACCTGACTGCAAAAACATACAGCCTCCCTCCAGACCAAAAGAGAGGGGAAAACCTCTCTCCCTGACAAACCCAAAGAAGTAAGAGAAAGGTCCCTCCAGCGTCTTACCTGCTAGAGGAAAAGCCAACTGCCTCCCAGTGCCTTGTAAGAAATGAAAGCTAAAAAAAAGTAATTAAATTTCCTTCGAAGTAGAGGATCTCATTTTATACATTAAAATAATTCTGGAGATGATGCCTGCCACCTCTCCCACCCACAGCTTTCCAAACCTGCCGCTCAGCCTTGTCCTGTACACTCTGCTTACTGTGAATTGTTTACACTCCCTTAAAGAGAGGACCAAGTTGTGGGCTGCCAGTATATTGCAGTACCCAACAGTGCCTTGAAAATGTTACCTTTTTCTCAAGAGCCATCATTTGCTAGAAATTGGGAAGCACTGCCTTTTCCACACCATTTCTAGATTCAGCTGCCCCTTCTGAATGCAAAGCCTTTATCTGTGTAATTTATACCCAACTTTTTTGACTTCCTCCTCTAGGAACTCTTCCCAGATTTGATCTACCCCACTCTTTGGTATAAGTTAGGTACTTCTCCTATACACTCTGAAAAATATCTCCTGCACCCAGATTCATGTACATTCTATAGTGTTATATGCAGCCACTAATAAGTAGTTTCCCCACTAGATCTTGCTTTGAGGGGAAAATCCTCATAACTTTTGTAATTCTACCTTAAATGAAGATAGTCTGAATCTTTCAATAAGCTTCCGTTAACCATCTCTGTCTAGGGCAAGGTTCTGTATCCTTCGAGGCCCACTCAGGTTTCACCTTGGTGGCAACCTCCCTGTGCAGTCACAGCTCCAGCGAGAGCTCCAGGTATGCTCTGTCAATGTTCTGCCTGCTCCACATTCTGGTTCCATGTTCCCATCTTCTCCTTCTCACTAAACTGCAACCTCATTGGCACCAGAACTATGTCTGATTTATATTTGTATGTCCAACACCAACAGTGCCTGGAAGAGGACCCTTCTGTTCCCTCAGTGAACACCCTCTGTTCCAGGATCAACAGCCATTCTGGGTTAAATCACCAGGGAATAAAGACATGTCAATATTTTTATTGCATGTATAAACTCTAAAAAAAAAGCTTTTCAACCCCATGCTCTAAACCAGCGACTCTCAACCTGATGATGTGTCAGCATCACCTGCACAGATTGTTGAAACAGGTCTCTGGGCCCCATGTCCAGAGATTTTGGCTCATCAGTCTGGGGTGGGCCCGAGAACTTGCCTTTCTAAGGAGCTTCTGGATAATGCTGGTGCTACAAGTCCACAAGTCACATTTCGAGTAGCCCTGGGTGAAGCAGGCTGTCACATAACCCACACATCTCTGCTAGGTCTTATCAAGTACATACATCTGACCCTGGAGTGAATGAATAATCTTACAGAGAAATATACCATATCGTGCTTACATGTTCTGAGTCAAAAAGAAAAAGTTCTCATTTCCCACCCAGCGTTTTCATCAGCTTTTCTTGCTGTTGTTCTTATAAACTGGTACAGAGGAAAGTAAAGTCAGTAAATACCTACTATGAGAGACAGCCTGGTAAAGAGGTGAAGGGCACAGCCCTGGAGCCCAACTCCCTGCTACTGAATCCTGGCTTAACTCAATCTCTGCTTCAGCCTTTTCTTCTATAAATTAGGAAAAATATTGGCCCTCTCTTACGTGGTTGCTAGGGAGCTTCAATGAGTTGATATGTGCATGTGCTTAGCACTGTGTCTGGCATATTCTGAGAACTCAAAAAGCACTGGCTTTCATCACTACTAGTACTCTCAAGCATTACTGTTTTTACACACACTATCTAATTTAATCTTCACTACAGCCCTATAAACAGCTTGCCTAAAGTGATTACAATTAAAAGGGCTAAAACTGGGATAGGTATCAAGGTTTGATTCCAAAATTCATGTTTCTCCTTCTAATCATTCATATACTTGAGAGCTTATTAAAAGGCAGTTTTCCAAATCCGTCTGACTTCCCAGACTCCTACCCCAGTCCACAAGGAATACAAAAATTTGCATTTTTAAACTAGCACCCATTTCTAAACTCTAAATCTGAGGCTGGTAGCTAAAGATCATCTTTTCCAAACACTGCCCTGCAGGGTGGATGTTAGAATTAGTGAGAATAAGTATGGGGCAAGGCTTCAGAAACTAAGTACTAAGTAAATGTTTCTTGTTAATATACAAATAAATAGTTTTTCTCCAAATGTTAGAGCTATATCGAAATAAGACAAAATTGTGTTAGAACACAGTTGACAACCAAAAGCTATCGCTCTGATTTGATCAGGTAAATGAAACCTAAAAATTCTCTGGAATCAAATTCTTTAACAAAGATTGAGAACTCAGTTTCTGGAGTCAGAAACATTTAAGCTTGATTTCCAGTGTTGGTTCTTATTACCATGTGACCTTGGGCAACTTATTTCACCTCTCTCAACCTTCATAATAAAGACACCCACCTTATAGGATTGTTTTAATGAAATACTGCATATAAAGTATTTAGCCCTGTGTCTGGATGTAGGCAAAATGGAAGTTCCTGTGGACAGGATCCTCACCTGACCCTAAACTACTTGATGATATAACTGGCCTGCTGCTAGGCTACTGCTTCCACACCCGTAGGCAAGGAGCTATTATTGACTGAGTCACTATATAAAGAGCTCTGCCCAGTGCTCTGGGTGGAGGCAGAGACAAAGGAGGGTTACAGACTTGCAGACTGCTAGATGCAGACTACTAGGTGCACACATGATTCTGGCGCTCGACTTACCACTGGGAGAATAGAGCAGGGTATAAATCCTTCTACCCCCAACAACCTTCCAGTGTCATTTCTCTGTCTCACTGAATCCACAGTGAACTTGCCAGGGACTGAAACCCTCAGGCAAGACACTGGAACAGAACATATACTCAGCAAGTTGTACCATGATTATTCCTATTAATGTTGACAATCAGTTACAGGAGTTGAACAGGAAAGGGAGGGGTATTTGACAGTACCATAACTTTATCCACTGGCATATGTTTTTTAAAAAGGAGCTGAATGGTATTTTTAAAATTTAATCATATTTAGGCATTCTGAGTGCTCACCATCATCCCTAACTTGTGTATAAATCTCAGCATCATGGTAGCTTTATAATACCTAGAGAAATGTGAGAAGTATGTGCACTACAGTTCCTCTTCCCCCAAAAAAGCTCTTCATGGTACCCAGAGTCTGAGTCAGAAATGGACACTGGCACTTGCTGAACAATTGCAGAGAAATGAGAAATAGTCCTTTCCCACAACTACCATCACAAGCCCACACGTTTGAAAATGCCTCTTAAACCTTTGGAAAGAGCCTGCAGTCCACCCAACTCCAGTGTCTCCTGTCTTGGGACACAGGGAAAGAACAGGAATAAAAGAACCCTTAAATAAGAGAACTCATTACACCTGTTTCATTCAAGAGAACTCATTACACCTGTTTTGTTAACACTGCCTGTGAGCAATTCTGAAGCCAGGATTGGTTGGGGGTGGGGGGGTGTTCGGAAAACAGAAATGGGGAGGTTAAAATTAATTCTAAATACTTTAGAAAGCATGAGTTGAAGTCCCCTACACATTATATGCTGCTGGTGTGTCATTAACGTAATTTGGCATGAAGTAATTTTGCAAAAACACTCCACTGCAGAAGGAACAGAAACTGTACTTCTCTGAAAGAAGACAAAGAATCGCTTTGCGAGAGCAGGCTGTCAAATCTGGGATGCTCAGTGGCTACAAAGGCCCCTGTCAGCCCTACTGTTCTAGAATTCTAAGATTTTAATTATTTGTATCATAGATGCACACATACAGATAAACATTTCAATATATATTTCAATTGGTTCCAAGCATATGATAGAATGGTGTAATACTACTTAAAACGCACAAGAATTCCTCCTCAGCATTAAGCTTAATAAACACCAAGAAATATCCTACCAAATGGTAAAAGGAATTTTTTCAAAAGTAAAACCACCCCCAACCCCAAGGACTATTACTTTGTTAGTTTAAATGTTAGGTTGAAAGCCTAAAGTGCTGCCATCGTGAAATTTGAAAAATGTTATCTGATTTTTAATTACATTTAATATGCCATGCAATATTTATGTATATTTCACATGTGGATTTTGTTTTGTTTTGTTTTGTTTTGTTTAAAGCAAATATCCCTCTTCTAAAACCACACAAATATCTAAAATTGGAAGTGTCAGCTGAACGAAAAGGAGAGGAGAGGGCTCTGAATCGGCTTTCCCAAAAGGCGCTCAAAAACCGCTTCTTATCCATAAATCTGAGGTAGCCGTAGCTTCCTAAACAAGTCCACTCTGCCTCCCTGGCCCGCAAACCCAACCCCACCCTCCGTCTTCATTCGCTGTATAAAAGTATTTTTCTTTTAACCCATAAAAGTAGCTGATAAGCGTCGGGGCGCCCGCTTGTTCCAGGGATCCTGTCTGGTGGGGTCCGACCTCCCGCGCACCGCGCACCCTAGGGAAGGGGACGCTCCTCCCTCCTCCTCCCGCGCCCCCTCACAGCCCACCCAACAGAAGAAAAACAATGGCACGAGGGTCCCCACCGTGGCCGCGGTCCCCGGGCACTTCCCTTTGGGGGCCGCAGTAGGTAAGTATCACGGTGGGAAGTGCCAGCTTGGCGTCTGCCCAGGGAACTGTGCTCGCGCGCGGCCGCCAGGCACCTTGACCTGGGCTCAGACGGGGCAGGAAAACTGGGGCGCTCTAGCTGGGCGACTCGAGACCTTGGTTTGTCTTCCGGAACTCGAAACTACAGCACAATCCAGGGGTCGTAGGTTTCCAAGTTCACAGGGCGTCGCCCTCTTTCTGGGGTTCCCCAAGTCCCTGTGTGATGCGCGCGCGGCGGGGAACCAAGCTGGGGGTCGGTTTCCAGGTTCACGGCGCTTCCTGTCTAGGGAAGGTTTACAGTCGCGCCGGTGGAGAGACACTTGGCAGTTCGCCTCGTAAAGTTTCTAGGCTCTGTGGTCAACTGTAATGTCGAATCAACCGCCTGCCCCACCACCTAGCTCCCTGCTGATGGGGTGAGAGTGGTGAGGAGGCGCTGGACAATAATTTTAGTTACTCTTTTAATTTTTTAATTAACCCAGGAGAAATACAAAATAAACCTTGGTGTTGAGGGGAATTAAATTCTCAAGGCGAATACCATCCTGCTCCTTTTTCAATGATCTGCACCGAAGTTCTGACTTCAGCAGGTGCCTACACTGCCAGAGACATTTTTCCTGGGAAAAAAGGAAGGAAAGAACCTACAAAACAAATAGAAGCCGTAGTCTTGCTTGGAAGATGAATAGCACAAGTTTTTTTTTTATATTTTTTGCACATTTCCCCATGAAACTTTCCATACCGCCACCACTCCCAACTCCCGTCTCCCTCCCATTTCTCAGTAAAGGAAACATCTGAGCGAGGCAATGACAATGAACAGTCATTTCTTAATGTGGGAAACCGGTTCTGTTTATGAACATGCGCACTCAGTATACCCTTGCCCTAGGGGATTTTCAAGTCTGAAATGTTTAATGAAAGATAACCAGGTCTTGGGGCAGGGCTGAATTGCATGCAAATAAAATTTGAACTCCGTGTGTACACAGCCTTAAAAAGAGATTGTTAAAGAATAAATGTACTATTCCATTCCATATGGATTTGGGACCTACTTTTCATTCCTGATTATCATTATCATTCATTGTGTTTTCTGGAATATGCTTGATACACCAGTGGGGGCCATTTGCAAGATTATTTCATTAAATATTAGCACTGGAAGCAACTCGAGAAGGTCATCCGTTGAGTCAACTTTCCCGTCTTTGCAATCAGTAAATGGAGACCCTGAGAGGATGTGACCTGGAACTAAATTCAAAAGATTTACACAACCCTTGTAGCCAAGGAAAGCCTGGAAGCCAACATTCAGGTCTAACCAGAAAGTAGCAGGACCACCATGTAAAAATCCTCTAGGCAGTCCTCCTTCCACAGGGACAAGATTAAACTAAGGTCCCTAAGTCTGCATAAAGCCCTGTATTTGGGAGTCCTTCCCTCAGTCCTTTCTTTTTCCCCCCACTTCCTGAATACTACCCCTTCTGTTTTCTAATGAGGCCGCTCTGGGTGACAGCGGAGGACTAAAGCAATAGGATAGGGCAGCTCAGACAAGCCCATATGCACCAAAGGCACAATGTCCACTTCAGCTAAACCCTCTTAACCTGCAAGAGATAGGAAGCTTTATTTGAGTGTTAATAACATATGTGGCCCTAGTAATGAGAGGGTAACTGAACAGGGAGAATGGAGCTCAAATCAAAGCAAAAACCACTGCCCCTTCCTCTCTCTCTCTGTAGGCATAAGCCCTCACATAAATAATTCTTTTGGAGGCACAAAGGGAGGTCAGAGAGAAAACACAATACGGGAGTTCTCTCTGATGGAGTTCTATTTATTTTATAAAGGTTAAAGGGCTTCTTTTGACATGGGAGTCTAGAATTTAAACCTCTACACCAAATAAGACATGACATTATCTGTAGCTATGACCTAATCCTCCGTGATAATTAACATACATCTAAAAAAGGGAGTTTACTTTTAAAGAATCAACTCTTCTTAACATTTTTTGAAGTTTAGATGGTTTTGGTTTAGCCAACGAGAAGAATTAGAACTCATCAAAAAATTTTGGTTTCAACATATTTTTTGTTCTCTGCTAAGATTTTTTTGTTCATAAATTTGGACCCTTGCAGCTTAAGAAATCTTTGACTTTGAGAAGCCAAACAATGTTCACCTGATCTGGAGCTGCAAGTGAAGTTTCTTCTCAAGTGAGGTGAAGGTTGCTCAGCCTACAACCCTCAGTTTCCAGCACAACCTGCCTGAACCTCACAAACCCCTTGCCTCTGCCCCTCTGCTCATTCTTTCTCCGCAGTCCTTCCTGGAAGCCCGTGCCCCTGCGCCTCAGTGTTTTCCCAATGAAGCCAGTCGGGGTAAGGCACAGTTTAAAGGAGTCTGCTCTTGTAGTCTGCAATATCTCAAATTCATTATTATACTTTGTTTAGAAGCATCATTCATTATTCACTTTTTTAAACCACAGAGGGTGCTAATGGGCAAAGTAGAAATTAGTTCGATGTCCCTTTCCTCACAACAGTTGTCTGTTAATTTATGCTTTGAGAAAATTAAGAATAATAAACTTTCATCTAAGCACCCCCTAATGTTACATCCTAGGCCAGTTACAAAGGAGAGGGGTTGATCAGTCATGTGATTCAAATGCAAAGATTACAAAAGTTCAAAATTAATGTTCTATCTGGTAGGGAAACCTCTCTTGAGAGCATCACAGTCATGAAGTGGTACATTTCTGATTAAGTTAATAAGAATCCAATTTTATTTGTAATGTAGATTAATTCTCTTAAAAGCATTAATCAATTTGGCAAGGATACCTCAATAATAACGCAGTCTCTTTATTGCTCCCATAGTAAGATTGTGCCCCCACAATTGAAATCAGCTTATTAATGTAAATATCTCTTCCCTTCAGTTAATTCAAATAGAACATTTCATAGGTACTTTCAGTTGATGGGATAGTAAATAATTTTTAGACTAAAAGTTGAAGTGGATTGATTAGAAGCAATTTTTTCTGTTTTGCACAATAAAAAGATGAACTACATGGTTCGCCAAGCCAATTTGCAGAGCAACCTCTCCTCTCTAATCTTGCAGGCTAATGTAGTAGAAGCTGAGTCCTAGGAAGTAGAGAAATCCATTTACTCAGCCATGACATTTAAGCAGCAAACACAAGCACTGGATTTTTCCATTACCCTTCATTTCAGCCCTGCTTCGTTCCACCTGTGACCCTTATGTGATGAGGACAATGTGCTTTTATACAATTTGGTAACTATAATAAAGGTCCACTTCAAAATGGTTGAGAGCGGACTAAAAACATTTTTCAGAAAAGCATAATTAAGTCTCTAACCAATCTCACTAATTCCTGATAATGTATTGGAAAGTCAAATTATTTGACAAATGCTCTAATAAATGCACATCCCACCAGAGGAGGGAAAAATAGCATATTTTCTCTATCACAAATAACACAGTGTTTGTCACCAAGAGTCCACAGGCTTGCAGGATGCTTTTACTTTATATAAGACTTTATTTCAACAAGAAGCAGGCAAGTTCTTCAAATACAGCCTGGGCTCATGGGGCATTACAATTAGCACACGTAATGTAGTGGGAGGGCCCAGGGAAGGCAGAATAGCACAGAGAAGACAAGTAGTGACTCTATAGCATCTTACTACGCTGATGGACAGTGACTGTAATTGGGTATGTGGTGGGGACTTGACAATGGGGGAAATCTGGTAACCACAATGTTGCTCATGTAATTGTGTATTAATGATACCAAAAGAAAGAAAACAAAACAGCCTGGGCTCCTTTTGGGGTGTACATTCCCAGTAAGAAATTGGAAAGCATCTTCAAGTAGAATCCATATTGAAATGCATATCAAAGAAAAAAGACCTTTATTTTTCAACAACTCTCCTAAGATGTTCAGTCTCAGCCAAAGTTTCTCTAGGTAACTTGCCATCAAACTGGTACAGAGAATCTCCCAGAGATGTCCTTCTGGGGTATGATCACTATACTTCCTGGTGCTGAGAACAGTAACTGGAATGTTGTGGATAACCCATAAATGTTTGCTAAATGAAGGATGAATATTTACAGGGCTCTTGGACTTTGGGGGTGGGGAGACACAACAATTTTTAATATTTTAACATTCTTAAACATGTTAGTTTATTTTGTCTTCTTTTTTTCCCCAGAGAAGAAACTCTTGACCTCCAAAATAAAAAATAATAAAATAAAATTTAGGGTTTTTACCTCTGATTGAAATTATTTGGTAGTTCAGCAACACCACACTTGAAGCCCAAGCATTGGCCTTGGGGCTGAATTCAGAAACTGATTTCACAGAAAGTCAACCTCAAATACAGCATCTCTAGCTTCAAACAACTTTGCGCAGTGCCATGAAAATGAAGCACAGTCCTTGGAGTATGTTTTCTGAAAGCTAAATACTTTACCCTTTTCTTTATTTGTGTTGTTTACTTAAATTGCTTTGGTAAAAGACTTATCTGCCAAAGTTCTTCCTGTTGTACATTTAATAGCCTAGATATTAAAACCATCGAGTTCGAGGTTAGAAAGGAAAATTCCAAGCTTGCTTCTTAATGACAGCAGTCCACCCAGAGGCACTTAAATACCAACAACAATATTCTTGATGCTTTAACAAGTGTATTTAAAAAGCAATTAGGTATGCCAATCTCAGGCTGAAAACAATTTTTAAATAACACAAGCATTAAGTCCCTGCTTCTTGACAACGTAGTGATTTGCACTGACATGATTTAGATACTGTGCTTTGTTTCTGCAAAGTAATTTCCACAAGGCAGGGAGTGCTTAGGAAGATTCATGTTACTGTAGGTTCAGTTTTTTTCTCCCTCATTAAAAACAAAATGCTATATAATCGAACCTAACAGTGTTGAGCAACTACTAAAAACTTCAGCACTGTAGAAAGTGTTGGTATCAGTTGCTAAGAGCTAAAACTTAATATTTATTGATCTTATTATTTATTGGCACTGACTGATTTAAGATACAGGAGAGTTGAAGAGGGTATGCAGCAAGATGGAAAAAGAAGTGGAGGTAAAGAACTTGCACTGAGGAATTTTTCTTTGAGAGGGCACCCTTAAGTTGGGACTGCCCCAAAGGTCACAGATGGAGTCAAACACCGTTGAGCTCTCAGCAACTATAATCGAAGAGGACAAGTAGCTGCTAAGTCCAGGATGATAGTGACAAAACGGCTGCCATCTGGACAGCTGGGCCTGTGCATAGGTGTGTTGTCGTCCCACCATGTGGCACCTCCCATCCTAGGGCTAAGGTGCAGCCCATGGTTGACTGAAGACCTGTGTTAGTAAGAGATAACGAAGGCAAGGGATGCAATGGAGAACAAGAAGGTGTAGTTCTGGAAGAGGAGTCCCACAGCTAGGCCCTTTGGTCATGCCAAGACCATGTGGTATAAAGCTATCTCAAGACTTCACACTTGTCTGGAACCAGTGTGTCTGGGCAATCATCAGAGGTTTGGGATTCCACTTGTTTTCTCAAAACCTCCTGGTAAGATGAATACAACCCCTTCCCAGATGGGATAATTTGACATTAACAAAGCCTGCCTCCTTCAAGTTCAGTGTAGATTGTAGTTCAGGCTCTGAAGTCCACTTTAAAAATGCCCAGTTATTTTTTTCCAGAAAGCAGTCAGAGCTGCATAGCTAACTATCGACAAAATCAGAGGCAATAGGATGAAGATGTTAGGAACACTGGCATCAGAGCAATGCAAGCTGGGTCCCAAGTGATGCTTCTGCCAGGTACTCATCACCCAAAGTGCAACTTTGAACAATGTAATTAGCCTCTTGGAGCCCCGTCTGTAAAATGAGGACAGCAGGGAATTTGAGGATTAAATGAGATAAACCATGTTAAGTACTTAGCACAGTGTTTGCCACTGTGGGCCATCCAGGAATGATTACTGTTGTTCAGAGGACACAATGCTACACTGGACAAAGAACTGGAATCTTACACTTGGGCCTCAAAAGGCATAATACTCCCAGTGTGAGCCATAGCTTCTATTGCACCTCAAATCTCTTTGGGAATATAGCAAGGTATAAATAAATAATTGGCTAAATGTTAGCCTGAACATCTTTCACTTCCCTTTAACTTCTGCCCATGTCCCAACTATTTCTAGATTGCCTCTCCTTAGAAGCAGTTTGGTGTGTACTCTAGAGAAGAATTTATACTAATCAGATAATTTATCCTAATTTATCCTAATCAGTCCAAACCAGATATAATTAGGAAAATAAGCTTCTGGGAGAAAAATATCGTACCATGCTTTCCAGTGTCAAATATTTTCAAATTATTCATTTGGTCAATGCCTCTTATGCAGATAATTGAGAAATAATTCAATGTATGCTCAGCAGTGTAGACATTCAGGAATTAAAATGTATATTGTCCATGCAAATGAGACAGTACCTACTCTTAGAAGAAAAAGTCACTCCACTTGAAATATCCATAACTATTTTAACTGGGGTCATTCTCACTCATAAGTTATTAAACTCATCAGCACTGGTTCTAATAAAACACATGTTTTTTTCTCAGAATAAGATGACATACAACTGGGGCATTAAAGGAAAGGTCAATTTGTATAGGAAAATAAAGACAGAGAAGGAAAGAAGGTCAGAGGCATAGAGAAAAGGAACAACAGAGGATGAATGAGGGAGAAGGTAGATGGTGGTCGGGCCTGACAGGGTCTATAAGTCCCAAATACCCCAACTGGGAAAGCTAGTCAATGCTCATCCTTATACAAGTATCTGTGCTGGCTCCTGAACAATGCTGAATAATATCCAGGGACTGCACATCAAAATAAAGTCCCAGACGTCTAGATCCCAGGAAGGAGGTATTTCTTGAATGGCCCCAGAGATTTCAGGTTTAGGAAAATTTCTGTGATAATTATCCAAGAAGATATATTACTCTGGACCCTGAATGCTTCATACTCCTAGACTTTGACCTTGGTTCTTGGCTTTGTCTGTGTCCAACTACCAAGGTTTGGGGGTAGAAGTGAAAGGGAGACTGCTACAGCTCCTGAAGAGGTAACTAGAGCAGTAGTAGGTCGGGTAGGAGAGTAAGGAAAAGGTAATTTAGAGGCCTCTAATTTTCAGGGTTAGGAGACATAGTTTCAGTTATGCTTTGTCCATTGTACATCATTTTAATAAGTTTTTGGAAAATTGTTGTGTTTCAACAACAGCGTTGTGGAAACATACGGTACTCTCTCGGTGATGGTACATGCAGGTAGAGAGGACATCTATTTTTAAATGTTCAGCCACATAAATTAGCCTGAGCCCCAGACTTTAATTTTGAAGGAAAATTAGATTGGATCTAAGTAATTGAAGACAAATGGAGAAAACATTTTAATAAAACTTCATAATTTGACTCAGAGTTCCTTGAGCCATTAGTGCTCTCTCTCATTAGATGCATGATTACCAAGTGGTTGGTGAGTATCAGTTAATAACCTGAACATTTGTGGGGCCTTTTTACCTAGCTGAAAGCTGATTATGTTTATTAGAACTACTTTCATCCATCTTCCCCAATCTGAATTGCCCACTCATTCCCTATGTCATTTTCTACCTTTTTTAATATATTATTTTTATCTTAGAATGCATGCCAAAAAATAACAATATCATACATTTGTATGGTGTGCTTCACAGAGAACTTTTGCAATTATTATTGAATCTACATTATGTAGCTTCAATTTTAAATTAAATCTTTCTTTGAAAACCCCCAGAAGATAGTGCCTGGATTTATATAAATTCTCTTGATATAGTTCACAATCAAAAATACTTTCTGATAATGATGCCTTTTTTGGTAATGATGAAGTGTTTTCTCAAAATGTACCATAAGCAAGCTTTATCAACTCTGTTTGCAATATAAATTTAAAAGAAAATGACTTTTACAATCACACGGGAAAGCATGTTAATATTGATGAGGAAGATCTCCAAACCAGGCCAGGGCCAAGGCAGCTAAGCTGACTCGATATTTGCAATTCTATATACTTGTTAACAAATTTAATTATTTTGGTGAATAAGTGAGCTGTGGGCAAGTCACTTGTTAGTTCTCTGGAACCAAACTGCCTTGGAATTATTAAGAGATATTTAATTGATACAATTTGGACTAAGAGGACAAGGCTGAAACACTTTGCACCAAAACAGAAGCTTCAATAAATGATTTGCTGTTCACTGAGCACTGTAGCCTATGAAGAACAAAAGCACTTTAGCCCTAACTGCCTGGTCAGGAGTGACATGGTATCAGCTATAGGGAAATCTATGTCTGTTCTGGCTGCTGCTGCTGACACAGCCTTTCATGTTATTTCTGCAAACACAGAACAGGGACATCAAAGACACCAGTTCCCCTAAGGGAAATCTGGAATAATTTGCCTTTCTTTATGGTACCAGTGAACAGATAGAGAGTATTTCTCAGATAAAATAGAATAATTATCTTCATTTATATTTTGTATTTTAATTTTTAAATGGCAGTATATTCACATGGTTCAAAAATCAAATATGTAAATGTATACAGTGACAAGTGTCACACTTACCCAAGTTGCCGTCATTGTTCCAACAGGTAACCACTTTTCTTAATTTCTTTTAATCCTTTTAGTTTCTTTATGCATTTAGAAGCAAACATGAATACATATTTTTATTTCCTTCCTTTTTTCCACAAAGATTACATATTACATAGTCTGTTCTGCACTTTTTTTTAATGTAAACATCCAGGTTATCCTGGAGATCTTTCCATATCAATTCTTCTCTTGATTTTATTTTTATTTTTTAACAGCTTTATGGTAGTCCATTGGTGAATATACCATCATTTGGGGTTGGTTTTTTTTAACTATTTCCCTATTGATTTACATTTGGGCTTTTCTAATCTTTTGCTACTGCAAACAATGCTGCAGTGAGTAACTGTGCGTGTGTGTCACAATAATTATTCAACAGCCATGCTTGTGAATGTTTTAATCATCACTGCCATATTATACACCATATCTCCATCACAATTCAGGATGGCTGTATAAAGGCAGCCCTGGGAACACAATGCGAGCCAGAAGAAATAAGCACCCTTATGTTGTGATGTACATCTTACATTTCATGTACTAGATGTGAATCGCCATTCTCATTAAAGGCAAGAGTCCTCATATTCATTCTTTCATTCTCTAGACACATAGATATTAAGGGTCTGTAATGGTCACACTCTCTTATAAGCACTGGAAAAGTCCTAATTTTATGGTACTTATGCCCTAGTGGAGAGATGCAGAAGATGAATAAATAAATATATTACAGCTTCCCTGTCTCCCTCAAAGAAACCAGAGGAGACTGGGTACAGCCTAAAGTTCAGGTAAAGTGTCCTAAATGCCCATAGCTTTTACAGATATGATTAAACACCTGGCTTCCCTAGAGCCATGACTTACACTTTTAATTATTTGTGGACAAATTTTATCTTGCCTGATTATGTTCACCAATTGAGAAAATGCCATATATAGAGATGCTGATTCTCATAAAAATTAATCTATACAAATTTAATGCAGTTCCACTCAAAATTCCAACAGGATTTTTGTAGAATTTGACTGAATGCTTTTAAGTTCATTTGCCCTACCTGAAGTGAAATATACTAGAAGGCTACAGTAATTAAAACAGTGTGTTACTGATAAAGAAACAAAGATTGATGGGTGAGAACAGAAAATCTATAAACATTCTAATACACGTAAGAGAATTTAATGTTAACTCATGTAAAATTGCTGTTTTTAGAGGTCAAAAATGACAATTGTGTATAGTACAGTCAAATATAAGATAAAGATACCATTTCAGTTAGATAGAGAAAAGACAAATTATCTAAAAATATTGTCTATCTATTTGCAGGAGGGTGAATTCAGTTAGATCTTCATCTCATACCAAACATAAAAAAAAAGTTATTTTATCAATTGTATTAAGGCAGTTAGTGGCTGTAACAGATAAATCCCCAAATCTCAGTAGCTTAAAACTCATGTAGAAGTCAAAACAAGTATTTCTGATTAACTAGCTCTCCTTCAAGGGGTGATTCAGATAAAGTAACCTTCCATATTGCTGTTCCATCATTTTCAAAACATAGCTCCCCATTACTTCCTGGGGGTTGTTATCCTTTATAGGCAACCAAAAGGAAAAAGAGCATAAAATATCACACAGGCAAGTCCCAGAAGATGACAGTCACATTCCATTAGCCAGACTCAATAGCATGCCTACACCCACTTAAAAAGAAGGTTGGGATATAGCCTAGCTGTGCACTCAGGAGGAAAAGGAAAAGTTTGTTGAAGAGCTAGCCATTTCTGCCTTATATATATATTTTATATTAAAACTAGGAGTATATATTCGTGAACTGGTGGTAAGGAAAATTTTTTTAAGCCAAAAGTGAAAAAAATGAAAGATTGGCAGAACTGACTTGATAAAACAGATAAGCCTAAGCATAAAGGACACGATAAACAAAGCTTAGAGGACAAATGAGAAACAGAAAGAAAATATTTACAACAGATAAAGTAAAAGATTACAGAACACAAAATTTACAAATGGCCAATAAATATATTAAAAATGCTCAATCTCACTAGGAATGAATGAAATGTGCACTGAAACAACAAATGGATATTTTTTACCTATCAAATTTGTAAAAAAAAATTTAATGTTTAAAATATCTGGCAATTCCCCATTTAGATATCTATCTAAGATAAATGCTTCCCAAAATGTTCAAAGCAGAATGAAAAATTTTGTTGTACTGTCATTTATAATAAAAAAAATTGGATACAGCTTAAGTGGGCATAGAGAAAGAATGGTTAAGTAAACCCTAATACACACATATAATGGAATATCATACAGCAATTGTTTAAGGTAGATCTAGATATGCAACATGGACGGTTCTCCAAACATACACTAAATGAAAACGTAATTCACAGAAAAATGTATACACTATGATCTCCTTTTTTGCATATATACATATGTGATGCCTAGATGAACTTTTACATGTAAGTGTGTGGAAAATTCAATATCTCAAATTAAACATCAACCTGATAAGTGTTTATTTCCCCAAGGAGGGAAATGAAATGACAGGAATGAAAAGAAGTAAGATGAAAGGGAATATTTTCCTTTTAATTTCCTTATAAATTTTACACATGTAATTTAAATTCCTTGAATTTTAAATCACTCATACAAATATTAATTGTGATGGAATTTTTTAGAAAGTACAAAGTAGTAACTTGACTTCTGGTTTCCAGTTCTGCACGTAAGGAGATTAAAAGCCAACACTTGATCCCACCAGTATATAAAAGCAGAACAGACTGAAAAATTAATAACTCTTTAAGGATCCCTAAAAGAAGTAAGGACACAGAGCAAACCACTGTCCCCAAGATTGGAGACACAGACAGGTGAATACAGGGAGTCACAGCTTAATGGAGCAAACTCACAAGAGGAAACCACACAGGAAACAGTGCCAGGGTAAGAAAATTTGAACTGTAATTGAAGAACTGCAAGAGCTTCAGTGTGGAGAGTCTGAGATTAAAATACCAGAGACCCATTAAAACACTTGGAGGGACCCCCACAATTTTGTGAGATTTACCTCCAGGAATTTGACCAACTTTTCACAGTAAATATCAGAGAAAAATCCTCTCATGATTCTGGCAGGAGAAAGGGAAAATGAACCATTTTGAAACACACCAGACTCTGTTCTTACCAAGGCCTACCCTCAGAGACAACTTAATTAACCGAATCTAACCTGTTGGAGTATTATCACTTCCCTGGGAGAAAGGAAATATGCAATTCTAGCCCAATTCAAACTATAGAAAATCAAAGTGAAATAAAAAGTCCTGAAAGAAGGGGTTAAGTGTGGGGAAGGGGGGCCCTTACCTACAAAGGGAAAAAGATAAGAATTAGATTCAACTTCTCCTCAGAAACCATGCAAGCAAAAGGAGAGTTGGAGTGAAATATTTCAAGTGTTGAGAGAGAAAACTCACCAATCTAGAATTCTGTACCCTAATAATTATCCTTCAAACATAAAGGAAAAATAAAGACTTTTTCAAACAAAAGTTGAGGGAATGTGTTGCCAGTAGAATGTATGGCAAGAAACGTTAAAGAAGTTTTTCAGAAAGAAGGAAAATAATATAGGTCAGAAATATGGATCTTCATAAAGAAAAGAAGAGTATTGAAGAAGGAGTAGTGAAGATGAAATAAACACTTTCATTTCTTATTCTTAAATGACCTAGCAACAGTTTGTTTATAGTAATAATAATAATAGAAAAAATGTATTAAGTTATGTATATATTTTAGGTAAATATATATGTGTATATATATATATATGCTTATGTATAAGTTTAATGAATGAGAGCAATGATACAAGTGATGGGAGGAAGGGACTATGATTATTTTGTTAATATAAAGTACTAAAACTACACATGGAGTAGAATAGTGTTATTTGAAGATGGCAAGGATTAGTTGTAAATGTATATTATAAACTCTACAGAAACCACTAAAAAAAAAGAAAAACACGAAGAATAACTGATATGCTAACAAGGAGAGAAAATGAAATCATATAAAATGCTCAATTAAATCCACAAAAGCCAGAAAAATGTAGGAACAAAGAACAAGGGCAATACACAGAAAACAGAAATGAATATGGTAGCTACTATTAACCCAACTACCAATATTCACTTTGAATGTCAGTGTTCTAAATACAACAATTAAAAGACAGAGATTGTAAGAGTGGATAAGAAACATAACCCAACTGTATGTTGTCTACAAGAAACCAACTTTAAATATGAAAACACATACAGATTAAGAGTAAATGGACAGATTGGATTAAAGATGGCAGTGTGAGAGGTGAGATGGAAAACTCCTCCCAAAACCACATATAATATGAAAATATAGCAAATACAACTAATCCTGAAAGAACAACAGGAAAGAAGGTGGCACAAGACTGCCTACACCTTGGGAACAGAGCAGACTTCATGGAAAAGTGTAAAGTACCAAAGCAATGATCCAGCAAGACTCAAGCCCTGCCCCCACCCCAGCTCACCGGCAGGAAGAGGAGAAATGGAAAAGGGAGAGGGTGGAGGCCTAGGACTGCTGAACATCAAGCCCTGGAGATCTTCACTGGAGCACAAACCACATTACATGGTGCTCTGGAGGCTAGTGGGGTTGAAAAACTAAGACAGGCAGAATACTCAGAGAAACTGAGATTCCAGCCACTTGTACAAAACAGGTATCACAAATGGCCGCTCTGAGACAAAAGAAAGGTGGGCAGTCTGAGAGACTTCATAACAGTGAGAGGGCTGCTAAAGGGGCAAGGATTGCACAAGTCTTACTGCTCAAGATAAAGGACAGGTGGACAAAATTTTCCTGGCACACTCAGCCAAGCAGGTTGGTAACTTTCAGGAGCTTCAGGTGCCTGACCCAGTGGCTGGCAATGCAGCTACAAGGCCCCCCACCACAGTATACAGCCTGCTGCTCCTACCTCCAAGCTGGCACTGGCTCACAAGCCAGAACTGCCCCCACCATTGCACTAGGCCAGCAGCCAGAGGGTGGTCCCGCCTAGGGAAGCTACACATGCATAGGATAGAGGATCCTCCTTGCACACTCAACCCATTGACCCTGGCAGTGGAGGCATGCATTACAGTGAGGAATAGGAAATAGCTCTCTCCTCCCGCAAGTACCAGCACCAGTCACGTGAGACCTCTTCCATTGCTCCAGGGGCTGAGTACCTCGAGGGGATAGAGCTTCTGGGCACTAGAAGGCACCATCTATAAATATGAAATGTCAAAGGAACCTGCTTCAAACCAAAATCCCACAAACACCAGAAAGAGTCCAAGTGAAACTGAACTCACTAATCTTCCTGAAAGAGATTTAAAAATAAAAATCATAAAACATGCTCATGGAGCTACAGAAAAATATTCATGAACTCAGGGAGGAATTCAAAAATGAGATGCAATGCAGTATCTGAAATGAAACATACAATGGAGAGATTTAAAAGCAAATTAGATGAAGTAGAGGAGATAGTAAATAAAATAGAAATTAGAGAATGGGAATACAAAGAAGCTGAGGCACAGAGAGAAAAAAGTATCTCTAGGAATGAAAGAATATTGAGATAACCATGGGACCAATCCAAATAGAACAATATTCGCATTATAGAGGTACCAGAAGAAGAAGAAGAAGAGAGAAAAGGGGATAGAGAGTGTATTTGAGGAGGTAATTCCTGAAAACCTACCCAATCTGGGGAAGGAGATAGCCTCTCTGGCCATGGAGGTTCACAGATCTCCCAACACAAGGGACACAAGGAAGACAACACCAAGACATATAATAATTAAAATGGCAAAGATCAAAGATAAGGACAGACTATTGAAAGCAGCCAGAGAGAGAAAAAAGATCACATACAAAGGAAAACCCATAAGGCTATCATCAAACTTCTCAACAGAAACTTTACAGGCCAGAAGGGAGTGGCATGATACATTCAATGCAATGAAACAGAAGGACCTCAAACCAAGAATACTCTACCCAGCGAGATTATCATTTAAATTTGAAAGAGGGATTAAAGAATTTCCAGATAAGCAAAAACTGAGAGAATTTACCTCCCACAAACCATCTCTACAGTGTATATAAGAGACACTACTAAAGATGGATGTGTTCCTAATGCTAAATAGCTGTCACCAGAGAAAAAAACCACAGTAAAGAAAGTAGACCAATAAATTTTTAAGCAAATGCAAAATTAAATCTACTATGCCCAAAGTCAGTCAAGGGATACACAAAGCATATAGAATATGATACCTAATATATGAAGAATGGAGGAGAAAAAAAAATAACCATTACATTGTGTTTGTAAGACTACTATGTGAGTTAAGTTAGACTGTTAGATAGTAAAGAAGCTGCCCTTGAACCTTTGGTAACCACAAATCTAAAGCCTGAAATGGCAATAAGTACATACCCTATTGATAATCACCCTAAATGTAAATGGCCTGAATGCACCAATCAAAATATATAGAGTCACTGAATGGATAAAAAAAAAAACAGAACCATTTGTATGCTGCTTATAAGAGACTCACTTCAAACACAAAGACACACACAGACTAAAAGTGAAGGGATGGAAAAGATATTTCAAGCAACTAATAAGGAGGAAAAAGTAGGAGTTGCAGTACTTGTATCAGACAAAATAGACATCAAAACAAAGAAAGTAACAAGATATAAAGAAAGACATTACATAATGATAAAGGGGTCAGTCCAACAAGACAATATAACCATTCTAAATATCTATGTACCCAACATAGGAGTATATGCATATATGAAAAAAATACTAACAGAATTAAAGGGGGAAATAGAATGTAATGCATTCATTTTAGGGGACTTCAACACACCACTCACTCCAAAGGACAGATCAATCAGACAGAAAATAAGTATGGAGACAGAGGCACTGAACAAAACATTAGAACAGATGACCCTAACAGATATCCACAGAACTCTACACACAAAAGAAATAGAATACACATTCTTCTCAAAGGCACATGGAACATTTTCAAGAATACATCATATACTAGGACACAAAAAGAGCCTCAGTAAATTCAGAAGGATTGAAATTGTACCAACCAGCTTCTCAGATCACAAAGGTATGAAACTAGAAATAAATTATGCAAAGAAAAACAAAAAAGCCCCAAAACACATAGAGGTCTAAAAACATATTCCTAAATAATCAATGGATCAATGGCCAAATAGAAACAGAGATCAGGCAATATATGGAGAAAAACAGAAAGAATAACACCACAAAATGTGGGATGCAGCAAAGGCCATGCTAAGAGGGAAGTATACTGCAATACAGGCTTACCTCAGGAAAAAAGAACAATCCCATATGAAGAGTCTAAACTCACAATTAACGAAACTAGAAAAAGAAGAACAAATGAGGCCCAAAGACAGTAGAAAGAGGGACATAATAATGATTAGAGCAGAAATAAATAAAATCAAGAAGAATAAAACAAGAGAAAGAATCAATGAAACCAGGAGCTCATTCTTCAAGAAAATTAATGAAGTAGATAAACCCATATCCAGACTTATTAAGAGAAAAAGAGAATCTACACACATAAGCAGAATCAAAAATGAGAAAGGAAGAATCACTATAGACACCACAGCAATACAAAGAATTATTAGGGAATACTATGAAGAATCATATGTTGAAAAATTAGATAACCTAGAAGAAATGGAAAACTTGCTAGAAAAATACAAACTTCCAAGACTGACCCAGGTAGAAACAGAAAATCTGAACGACCAGTTACCAGGAATGAAATTGACATGGTATTCAAAAAACTACCTAAGAACAAAACCCCCATACCAGATGGCTTCACTCCTGAATTTTACCAAACATTCAGTGAAGACCTAATACCCATCCTCCTTAAAGTTTTCCAAAAAATGAAAGAGGTGGGAATACATCCAAACTCATTATATGAGGCCAGTCTCACTCTAATAAGAAACTAGGCAAAGATACCTCAAAAAAACAAAGTTATAGACCAATATTGCTGACAAACATAGATGCAAAAATACTCAACAAAATATTAGCAAATTAAATTCAAAAAATACATAAAAAGATCATCCTTCATGATCAAGTAGGATTTATTCCATGGATGCAAGGATGGTACAACATTCAAAGATTCATAAACATCATACAACGCATCAACAAAAAGAAGGACAAAAATTACATAATCATCTCCATAGTTGGTGAAAAAGCACTCAAAAAAATTCAACAACTCTTCATGATAAAAACTCTCAACAAAAAGGGTATAGAGGGCAATTACCTCAACATAAGAAAGGCCATATAGGACAAACCCACAGCCAACATCATACTTAACAGTGAAAAGCTGAAAGCTTTTCCTTTAAGGTTGGGAACAAGACAGGAATGCCTGCTCTCCCCACTGTCATTCAACATAGCTCTGGAGGTCCTAGACATGGCAATCAGAGAACACAAAGAAATAAAAGGCATACAGATTGGCAAGGAATAAGTTAAACTGTCCCTGTTTGCAGATGACATGATATTGTACATAAAAAAACTCTAAAGAATCCACTCCAAAACTACTAGATCTAATATCTGAATTCAGCAAAGTTGCAGGATACAAAATTAATACACATAAATCTGTGGCATTCCTATACACTAATGATGAAAAAGCAGAAAGAAAAATCAGGAAAACAATTCCATTCACAATTGCATCAAAAAGAATAAAATACTTAGGAATTAACCTAAAGAAGGAAGTGAAAGACCTACACTCTGAAAACTACAAGACACTCATGAGAGAAATTAAAGAAGATACCAATAAATGGAAACACATTCTGTGCTCATGGATAGGAAGAATTAATATTGTCAAGATGGCCATCCTGCCTAAAGCAATCTACAGAGTCAATGCAATCCCTATCAAAATACCAACAGCATTCTTCAATGAACCAGAGCAAATAGTTCTAAAATTCGTATGGAACCACAAAAGATCCTGAAGAGTCAAAGCAATCCTGAGAAGGAAGAATAAAGCAGGGGGAATGATGCTCCCCAACTTCAAGCTCTACTCCAAAGCTACAGTAATCAAGACAATTTGGTGCTGGCATAAGAACAGACCCATAGACCAGTGGAACAGAATAGAGAGTCCAGATATTAACCCAAGCATATGTGGTCAATTAATATATGATAAAGGAGCCATGGATATACAATGGGGAAATGACAGTCTCTTCAACAGCTGGTGTTGGCAAAACTGGATAATTACATGTAAGAGAATGAAACTGGATTATTGTCTAACCCATACACAAAAGAAAAGACATCTCTTCGAGCAAGGGAAACAAAAGCAAAAATGAACACATGGGACTACATCAAACTAAAAAGTTTCTGTATGGCAAAGGACACCATCAACAAAACAAAAAGGCATCCTACAGTATGGGAGAATATATTTGTAAATGACATATCCAACAAGGGGTTGACATCCAAAATATAAAAAGAACTCACATGCCTCAATGCCCAAAAAGCAAATAAGCAAATAACTCAATTAAAAAATGGGCAGGGGATATGAAAACACACTTCTCCAAAGAAGAAATTCAGATAGCCAGCAGGCACATGAAAAGATTCTCCACATTGCTAATTATCAGGGAAATGCAAATTAAAACCACAATGAGATACCACCTTACACCAATAAGGATGGCCAACATAGAAATGACTAGGAACAACAAATGCTGGTAAGGATGCAGAGAAAGGGAAACCCACACTGCTGGTGGGAATATAAGCTAGTTCAACCATTGTGGAAAGCAGTATGGAGGTTCCTCAAAAAACTCAAAATAGAAATATGATTTGACCCAGGAATCCACTCCTAGGAATTTACCCTAAGAATACAAGATCTCAGATTCAAAAAGACATATGCACCCCTATGTTTATTGCAGCACTATTTACAATAGCCAAGATATGGAAGCAACCTAAGTGTCCATCAGTAGATGAATGGATAAAGAAGATGTGGTACATATACACAATGGAATACTATTCAGCCATAAGAAAAAACAAATCCTACCATTTGCAGCAACATGGATGGAGCTAGAGGGTATTATGCTCATTGAAATAAGCCAGGCAGAGAAAGACAAGTGCCAAATGATTTCCCTCATTTGTGGAGTATAACAATGAAGCAAAGCTGAAGGAACAGAGCATGAGCAGACTCACAGACTCCAAGAAGGACTAGCCATTACCAAAGGTGACGAGTGAGGGAGGGTGGGTAAAGGGAATTGAGGAGTATTATGATTGGTACACATGGTGTAGAGAGGGGAGTATCACAGGGAAGACAGTGTAGCACAGAGAAGACAAGTAGTGACTCTGTGGCATCTTACTACACTGATGAACAGTGACATCAATGGAGTATGTGGGGGACTTGATAATACGGGCAAATGTAGTAACCACAATGTTTATCATGTGAAACTTTTGTGAGAGTGTATATCAGTGATACCTTAATAAAAAATAAAAAATAAGTCTATGAATGCCCCAAAAGCAAAGTAGGAATCTTATCTTTTTAATGATTTGATAACCACTCAATAGGGACTAGTTTAACTCCATGAACCCCAGTGAAACTCAATAAATATCAATTAAGTACATGGACAATTTTTCTTAAGTGAATAGATTAAGTCTGGCTGAGCTACTACCATACAAAAGTTGAGGTTTACAAGAATGGTCCTGGAATGGCCACCACTGCCAGGAAAATCAATAGATGATATTTCTGAGCCTCCTTTGCTTGGACTACCCTCAGCCTTTCTGCTTCTCTTCCCAGGGGAAGATGACTCTTTGTGATGTTCAATGACTATGTGGTGGAAAGCAAACATCAACAATCCACTGTTTTGTAAATGATAGGCTGATAGTTCTGGATGGATTCCAGTTAAGCAGTGATTTCCCTGTGATCTTGGGGACCTAGATCTGTCTCAAGGTTTGAGGATAAAGGATGGAAAAGACCTTAGTCAAGGAAGAACTTTTGAAACACTCTCTGGTGGTAAATAAAATTCATGCCAAGTCTCTCAAAAAAAAAAGTAAATGGAGAAAAATATACCCTGTTAACACTAATCAAATAGGGATAACCTATTTGTAGGAGTAGCTACATTAATTTCAGAAAGAGCAAACTTCAAAGTAAAGAAAGTTATCATGGATAAGGAAGGGCATTAAAGAATGACAAAGGGGTCAATTCTCCAAGATTCTTAATGTGTATGCACCTCACAACAGAGCATCAAACTACTTGAGGCAAAATATGACAGAACTGTGAGGAGAAATAGATGAATCCATTATCATAGTTGGAGACTTCAACAACCCTGGCTCAGAAACAGACATACTCAGTAGGCAAAAAAATGAATAAGGACATAGTTGAACTCAAGACCACCATCAGTCAACTGTATGTAATTGACATCTATAGACTACTTCATCCAACACAGTAGGATACAAACATTTTTATTAAGATTGCATGGACCACTCAACAAAACAGACCACATTCTGGGCTATGTAACCCACCTTAATAAATTTAAAATAATAGAAATCATACAAAGCTGCTCTCAGACAATGGAGTTAAACTAGAAGTTAATAGTAGAAATATAACTGGTAATCTCAAAATACATGAAGACAAGGCAACACACTTCTAAACAGAACACAGATCAAAGGAGAAATCCCAAGAGAGTTTTTTAAATATTTTGCCCTAAATGAAAATCAAAATACAACTAATCAAAACATGTGGGATTCAACAAAAACAGTGCTCAGAGGGCAATTTACCACATTGAATGCACATATTAGAAAAGAAGAGAGGCCTAAAATCAACAATCTAAGTTTCCAACATCAGAAACTACAAAAAAGAAGAACAAGTTAAATCCAGGGCAAGCAAAAGAAAAGAAATAATAAAAATTAGAATAGAAATCAATGAAATTGAAAACAGGAAATCAATAGAGAAAATCAACTAAACCAAAATCGGCTTCTTTGGAAAGATCAGTACAATTGATAAGCTTCTTATCAGACTATGATTAAAAGAGATACAAATTACCAATATTAGCAATGAAATAAGGACATCACTACAGATCCAATGGAAATTAAAAGAATAATAAAGGAGATATAAACAACTCTATGCCCAGAATTTGATAGCCTAGATGAAGTGGACCAATTCCTTGAAAGACACAATCTTCTAAAACTCACAAGAATAAATAAATTATCTTGATAGGCCTGTATCTATTAAAGAAATTGAATCAATAATTAGTAACCTCCCCAAAAATAAAACACTAAGCGCAAATGGATTCACTGCTGAGTTCTACCAAATATTTAAAGAAGAAATTATACCAACTTTCTCAATATCTTCCACAGGATAGAATCAGAGGTAATACTTTCTAGCTCATTCTGTGAATCCAACATTACTATAATACCAAAGTCAGACAAAGACAGTACAAGAAAAAAAGACTATATACCAATATTTCTTATAAACATAAATGCAAAATCCTTAATAAAAAATTAGCAAAGCAAATCCAAAAAAGTACAAAAAGAATTCTATACCACAAGCAAGTGGTATTTATCCCAGGTGTTCAAGGCTGGTTAACATTTGAAAATCAATTAATGTAATCAATCACTTCAACAGACTAAAAAAGAAAATCACATTATCACATCAATAGATGTAGAAAAAGCATTTGACAAAATCCAACACCAATCCATGATTTTTTAAAATCTCAGTAAACTAGGAATAGAGGGGAAATCCCTCAAGTGAATAAAAGCTATCTATAAAAAACCTACACCTACTTTCAAATGTAATAATGAGAAACTCAACTTTTCCACTAAGATCAGGTACAAGTCAAGGATGTGCCCTCTCAAAACCCCTTTTTAATGTCATACTGGAAGTCCTTCCTAATGCAATAAGGAAAGAAAAGTAAATAAACAATACATATTGGGAGCATAGACATAAAAATGTCTTCATTTGCATATAATATGATCATCTCTGCAGAAATTCCAAAGGAATCAACAAAAAGAAACTCTTGGAACTAATAAGCAATTATAGCAAGGTTGAAGAATACAAGGTTAACATACAGAAGTCAATCCCTTTCCTAATAGACCAATAATGAACAAGTGGAATTTGAAATTAAAAGCACAATACCATTTACATTAGCACCCAAAAAGTAAATACTAAGGTATAAATTTAACATAATATGTACAAGATCTATATGAGGAAAATTATAAAAACTCTAAACAATGAAATCAAAGAACTAAATATAGGGATATTCTATGTTCGTGGACGGGAACACAGTATCGTCAAGATGTCAGTTCTTCCCATATTGATCTATAGACTTAATACAACCTCAATCAAATTCCCAGCGAGTTATTTTATGGATATCAACAAACTGATTGTAAAGTATATATGGAGAAGCAAAAGACACAGAATAGCCAACTCAATATAGAAGAAGAGCAAAGTTGAAGGATTGATGCTACCCAACTTGATTATTGTAGTTTTATAGTAATTCTTGAAATATCCTTGGTATTTACCCAAAGGAGTTGAAAACATATGCCCCCACAAAAGCATGCACATGGGTATTTATAGCAGCTATATTAATAATTGTCCAAATTTGGAAGCAACCAAGATGTCCTTCTATAGGTGAATGAATAAATAAACCATGATATATCTAGACAGTGAAATATTTTTCAGGACTAAAAGAAATGAGATATCACATCATTGAAAAGAAACAAAAGAATCGTAAGTGCATATTACTAAGTAAAAGAAGCCAGTCTGAGAAGGCCACATACTGTATGATTCCAATTATATGACATTCTAAACAAGACAAAACAATGGAGACAATAAAAAGATCAGCGGTTGACAGCGGTTGGAAGGGGAGGGAGGAAGAGGTAGAGTACAGAAGATTTTTAAGGCAGGGAAAATATATATACTATAATGACGAAAAATAATTTATAAAGAATATTAAATAATAAGTAAATTATTATATCATGGAAATAAATACTATAATGATGAATATATGTCATTATACATTTGTCAAAACCCATAGAATGTACACCACCAAGAGTGAATCCTAATATAAATTATGGACTTTGGCAGACAGGGTCGGAAGATGGAGGCGTGAGTAGAGCAGCGGAAATCTCCTCCCAAAACAACATGTATCTATGAAAATATAACAAAGACAATCCTTCCTAGAATAAAGACCAGAGGACACAGGACAATATCCAGACCACATCCGCACCTGAGAGAACCCAGCGCCTCGCGAAGGGGGTAAGATACAAGCCCTGGCCCCGCGGGACCGGAGCGCCCCTCCCCCCAGCTCCCGGTGGGAGAAGAGCAGGCAGAGCGGGAGGGAGACGGAGCCCAGGCCTGCCGAACACCCAGCCCCAGCCATCCGGGCCAGAGCACAGACACAGTACGTGCCCAGGGGGCCCTGGATACTAGGAAAACAGGGCAGCAAGAACAGTGAGCGGGCATTGGAGGCTGGGTGTCAGAGGACATGAGAAAAGCGTGCGACCATTTCTTTTTTTTTTTTTTTTTTTTGCTTTTTTGCTGTTTTGTTTTGGCGAGTGCTTTTTGGAAGTCTTAAAGGGATAGGGACCCCAATACTAGGAAAACAGGGCAGCAAGACCGGTGAGCAGAGGCCTGAGGCTGGCACCGGAGAATAAAGAAAAACGAGCGACCACCCTTTTTTTTTAATTAAAAAAAATTTTTTTTTTTTTAATTTAAAATTTTTTTCTTTTTTTTTTTTGTGGTCGTTGTTTTGTTTTGGCGGGTGCTTTTTGGAAGTCTCAAAGGGGCAGGGCGGGTCACTTAATCCAGAGGTAGGGAATCTGGGGATCTCTGGGCACCCTAACCCCTGGGCTGCAGGGAGCAGGGAGGCCCCTTACGGAGATAAATAGCCTCCCAGCTGCTCCTGCTCCAACGCGACTCCACCACTTTGGAGCAGCTGCCCGAGCCAGGCCACGCCCACAGCAACAGCAAAGATAAACTCCATAGCAGCCGGACAGGAAGCAGAAACACTGTCTGCGCGCAGCTGCGCAGCACAGGCCACTAGAGGTCGCTGTTCTCCCAGGAGAGGAGGGCCACAAACCAACAAGAAGGGAAGTCCTTCCAGCCGTCACTCGTCCCAGCTCTGCAGACTATTCCTATCACCATGAAAAGGCAAAGCTACAGGCAGACAAAGATCACAGAGACAACACCAGAGAAGGAGACAGACCTAACCAGTCTTCCTGACAAAGAATTCAAAATAAGAATCATAAACATGCTGACAGAGATGCAGAGAAATACGCAAGAGAAATGGGATGAAGTCCGGAAGGAGATCACAGACGCCAGAAAGGAGATCGCAGAAATGAAACAAACTCTGGAAAGGTTTACAAGCATAATGGATAGAAAGCAAGAGGCCATTGATGGAATTGAAATCAGAGAACAGGAACGCATAGAAGCTGACATAGAGAGAGACAAAAGGATCTCCAGGAATGAAACAATATTAAGAGAAATGTGTGACCAATCCAAAAGGAACAATATCTGTATTATAGGGGTCCCAGAAGAAGAAGAGAGAGGAAAAGAGATGGAAAGTATCCTCGAAGAAATAATTGCTGAAAACTTCCCCAAACTGGGGGAGGAAATAATCGAAGAGACCACGGAAATACACAGAACCACCAACAGAAAGGATCTAAGGAGGACAACACCAAGACACATAATAATTAAAATGGCAAACATCAAGGACAAGGAAAGAGTGTTAAAGGCAGCTAGAGAGAAAAAGGACAGCTATAAAGGGAAACCCATCAGGCTAACATCAGATTTCTCAACAGAAACCCTACAGGCCAGAAGAGAATGGCATGATATATTTAATACAATGAAACAGAAGGGCCTTGAACCAAGGATACTGTATCCAGCACGACTATCATTCAAATATGACAGTAAGATTAAACAATTCCCAGACAAACAAAAGCTGAGGGAAATTGCTTCCCACAAACCACCTCTACAGAACATCTTACAGGGACTGCTCTAGATGGGAGCACTCCTAGAAAGAGCACAGCACAAAACACCCAACATATGAAGAATCGAGGAGGAGGAACAAGAAGGGAGAGAAGAAAAGAATCTCCAGACAGTGTATATAACAGCTCAATAAGTGAGCTAAGTTAGGCAGTAAGATACTAAAGAGGCTAACCTTGAACCTTTGGTAACCACGAATTTAAAGCCTGCAATGGCAATAAGTACATATCTTTCAATAGTCACCCTAAATGTTAATGGGCTGAATGCACCAATCAAAAGACACAGAATAACAGAATGGATAAAAAAGCAAGACCCATCTATATGCTGCTTACAAGAAACTCACCTCAAACCCAAAGACATGTACAGACTAAAAGTCAAGGGATGGAAAAACATATTTCAAGCAAACAACAGTGAGAAGAAAGCAGGGGTTGCAGTACTAATATCAGACAAAATAGACTTCAAAACAAAGAAAGTAACAAGAGATAAAGAAGGACACTACATAATGATAAAGGGCTCAGTCAAACAAGAGGATATAACCATTCTAAATATATATGAACCCAACACAGGAGCACCAGCATATGTGAAACAAATACTAACAGAACTAAAGGGGGAAATAGACTGCAATGCATTCATTCTAGGAGACTTCAACACACCACTCACCCCAACGGAGAGATCCACTGGGCAGAAAATAAGTAAGGACACAGAAGCACTGAACAACACAGTAGAGCAGATGGACCTAATAGACATCTATAGAACTTTACATCCAAAAGCAACAGGATATACATTCTTCTCAAGTGCACATGGAACATTCTCCAGAATAGACCACATACTAGGCCACAAAAAGAGCCTCAGAAAATTCCAAAAGATTGAAATCCTACCAACCAACTTTTCAGACCACAAAGGCATAAAACTAGAAATAAACTGTACAAAGAAAGCAAAGAGGCTCACAAACACATGGAGGCTTAACAACACACTCCTAAATAATCAATGGATCATGACCAAATCAAAATGGAGATCCAGCAATATATGGAAACAAATGACAACAACAACACTAAGCCCCAACTTCTGTGGGACACAGCAAAAGCAGTCTTAAGAGGAAAGTATATAGCAATCCAAGCATATTTAAAAAAGGAAGAACAATCCCAAATGAATGGTCTAATGTCACAATTATCGAAATTTGAAAAAGAAGAACAGATGAGGCCTAAGGTCAGCAGAAGGAGGGACATAATAAAGATCAGAGAAGAAATAAATAAAATTGAGAAGAATAAAACAATAGCAAAAATCAATGAAACCAAGAGCTGATTCTTCGAGAAAATAAACAAAATAGATCAGCCTCTAGCCAGACTTATTAAGAGGAAAAGAGAGTCAACACAAATCAACAGTATCAGAAATGAGAAAGGAAAAATCACGACGGACCCCACAGAAATACAAAGAATTATTAGAGAATACTATGAAAACCTATATGCTAACAAGCTGGGAAACCTAGGAGAAATGGACAACTTCCTAGAAAAATACAACCTTCCAAGATTGACCAAGGAAGAAACAGAAAATCTAAACAGAATAATTATCAGCAACGAAATTGAAGCGGTAATCAAAAAACTACCAAAGAACAAAACCCCCAGGCCAGATGGATTTACCTCGGAATTTTATCAGACATACAGGGAAGACATAATACCCATTCTCCTTAAAGTTTTCCAAAAAATACAGGAGGAGGGGACACTCCCAAACTCATTCTATGAAGCTAACATCACCCTAACACCAAAACCAGGCAAAGACCCCACCAAAAAAGAAAACTACAGACCAATATCCCTGATGAATGTAGATGCAAAAATACTCAACAAAATATTAGCAAACCGAATTCAAAAATACATCAAAAGGATCATACACCATGACCCAGTGGGATTCATCCCAGGGATGCAAGGATGGTACAACATTCGAAAGTCCATCAACATCATCCACCACATCAACAAAAAGAAAGACAAAAACCACATGATCATCTCCATAGATGCTGAAAAAGCATTTGACAAAGTTCAACATCCATTCATGATAAAAACTCTCAGCAAAATGGGAATAGAGGGCAAGTACCTCAACATAACAAAGGCCATCTATGATAAACCCACAGCCAACATTATACTGAACAGCGAGAAGCTGAAAGCATTTCCTCTGAGATCGGGAACTAGACAGGGATGCCCACTCGCTCCACTGTTATTTAACATAGTACTGGAGGTCCTAGCCACGGAAATCAGACAAAACAAAGAAATACAAGGAATCCAGATTGGTAAAGAAGAAGTTAAACTGTCACTATTTGCAGATGACATGATACTGTACATAAAAAAACCCTAAAGACTCCTCCCCAATACTACTAGAACGGATATCGGAATACAGCAAAGTTGCAGGATACAAAATCAACACACAGAAATCTGTGGCTTTCCTATACACCAACTATGAACCAACAGAAAGAGAAATCAGGAAAACAACTCAATTCACAATTGCATCAAAAAAAATAAAATACCTAGGAATAAACCTAACCAAAGAAGTGAAAGACTTATACTCTGAAAACTACAAGTCACTCTTAAGAGAAATTAAAGGGGACACTATCAGATGGAAACTCATCCCATGCTCGTGGTTAGGAAGAATTAATATCGTCAAAATGGCCATCCTGCCCAAAGCTATGTACAGATTTGATGCAATCCCTATGAAACTACCAGCAACATTCTTCAATGAACTGGAACAAATAATTCAAAAATTCATATGGAAACACCAAAGACCCCGAATAGCCAAAGCAATCCTGAGAAAGAAGAATAAAGTAGGGGGGATCTCACCCCCCAACTTCAAGCTCTACTATAAAGCCATAGTAATCAAGACAATTTGGTACTGGCACAAGAGCAGAGCCACAGACCAATGGAACAGACTAGAGAATCCAGACATTAACCCAGACATATATGGTCAATTAATATTTGATAAAGGAGCCATGGACATACAATGGCGAAATCACAGTCTCTTCAACAGGTGGTGCTGGCAAAACTGAACAGCTACATGTAGGAGAATGAAACTGGACCATTGTCTAACCCCATATACAAAAGTAAACTCAAAATGGATCAAAGACCTGAATGTAAGCCATGACACCATTAAACTCTTGGAAGAAAACATAGGCAAAAACCTCTTAGACATAAACATGAGTGACCTCTTCTTGAACATATTTCCCCGGGCTAGGAAAACAACAGCAAAAATGAGTAAGTGGGACTATATTAAGCTGAAAGGCTTCTGTACAGCAAAAGACACCATCAACAGAACAAAAAGGATCCCTACAGTATGGGAGAATATATTTGAAAATGACACATCTGATAAAGGCTTGATGTCCAGAATATATAAAGAGCTCACACGCCTCAACAAACAAAAAACAAATAACCCAATTAAAAAATGGGCAGAGGAACTGAACAGTTCTCCAAGAAAGAAATACAGATGGCCAACAGACACATGAAAAGATGCTCCACACCGCTAATTATCAGAGAAATGCAAATTAAAACTACAATGAGGTATCACCTCACACCAGTAAGGATGGCTGCCATCCAAAAGACAAACAACAACAAATGTTGGCGAGGCTGTGGAGAAAGGGGAACCCTCCTACACTGCTGGTGGGAATGTAAGTTAGTTCAACCATTGTGGAAAGCAGTATGGAGGTTCATCAAAATGCTCAAAACAGACTTACTATTTGACCCAGGAATTGCACTCCTAGGAATTTACCCTAAGAATGCAGCAATCAAGTATGAGAAAGATCAGTGCACCCCTATGTTTATCGCAGCACTATTTACAATAGCCAAGAATTGGAAGCAACCTAAATGTCCATCGATAGATGAATGGATAAAGAAGATGTGGTACATATACACAATGGAATACTACTCAGCCATAAGAAAAGGGCAAATCCAATCATTTGCAGCAACATGGATGGAGCTGGAGGGTATTATGCTCAGTGAAACAAGCCAAGCGGAGAAAGAGAAATACCAAATGATTTCACTTATCTGTGGAATATAAGAACAAAGGAAAAACTGAAGGAACAAAACAGCAGCAGAATCACAGAACTCAAGAATGGACTAACAGGTACCAAAGGGAAAGGGACTGGGGAGGATGGGTGCGTAGGGAGGGATAAGGGGGGGGAGAAGTAGGGGGGTATTAAGATTAGCATGCATGGGGGGGTAGGAGAAAAGGGAGGGCTGTACAACACAGAGAAGGCAAGTAGTGATTCTACAACATTTTGCTATGCTGATGGACAGTGACTGTAAAGGGGTTTATAGGGGGGACCTGGTATAGGGGAGAGCCTAGTAAACATAATATTCATCATGTAAGTGTAGATTAGTGATTCCAAAAACAAAAACAAAAACAAAAGGGCAGTTCCTGTGTGGTAACCTCCAACGAGTTCTACACAAGGGTATAAAGGGCATATAAAAGTGTAGGCAAAGGGTCTGTTTGTGTTTATACAGAGGATCAAAGCCTAATTGGGCTACCCCGAAAATGAACTAAGATATGATATGAAAGAGAACTTCCAACATCAGCACTCTCTGGAAGACTCATGCCAGAAGATGATCATCAAAAAACCCCAACAAAGATCCACGCACTGCTACAGCTGTAGATGCACTCATCCCACCAGCTCCTGGACTTGCCATGGGAATGAAGGAGATATCTAAGCTGGCCTGTGCATACAGTAAAACAACAAATTTGACTGGATCTATTCTGTTGGAACTCAATCAAGAATTAGGAGAAGTGCAAATTGCAGTGCTCCAAAATCTTACAACTACAGACTATTTACTGTTAAAAGAACATAAGGGAGGTGAACATTCCCCAGGAATGGGTTGTTTTAATTTGTCTAATTTCTCTCAGACTGTTCAAGTTCAGTTGGACAATATCTACCATATCATAGATAAGTTTTCACAAATGCCTAAGGTGCCTAACTGGTTTTCTTGGTTTCACTGGAGATAGCTGGTAATTACAGGTATGCTTTGGTTATGTAACTATACTCCTATTATGTTAATGTGTGTGTGCAATTTAAGTAGTAGTTTAAAACCTATACATGCTGAAGTTACTCTACAAGAAGATATGTCAAAGAAATAATCAATCTTCCCATGTTTTCTTCTGCCTGCTACTTCTATAGCTTTTCTTCTTCCTTCCTAATTATAACCCTTAAACAGAATTTGTGCCTCATATCAAATTTACCGAGTATCATAATTCTTCCAAGTGGTAAAGATACCTCAAGACAAATGCTGGGCATAGAAGCTACAGGGCATAAATATGCAAAGAAATAAAAAGCTAACCATTTCAAACAATAAGGCTTCTCTCTCACTTACCAACTTTACATTTCCCTGTATGGCCCCGGAAGATGACTGGTTAGCCAGAGACGGGTAAGATTCCTCAAGGGAGGAACAACCTAAGACAGGCACAGTCGCAGGGGGGTCATCAGGTGAGAAATTGGGGATCAACAGAGGTGAGGCTTAGAACCTCACCCCCCCGTTCTGAGAGAAACCTTCTGCATACGTGGATGTTTTATTGCCCTTGTCTAGCTTGGATTAACACATAGTCTACAGGCACACACCTGATCATCTACATTTGCTCTCTTACAACACTAAACTATGTTTTCTACCTTTATCTTGTATCTACCTACCACTTCAGCATTTTATTAAAAATAATAATAATAAAGAGAGAAATGTGGTATCCACATATAAATCATGTATAAAAAACAAATGAGTATTCATATTTGAACTGACTGTTTATAGTTCATAATGCATGAGCAAAACCGAAAGTTTCTGTGATGACTGCCCTTGTACTGTTCACTATGTAACTTATTCATTATGTAAGAATTTGTTCTCCATGTAAGAATTTGTTTGTTATGCCTCAGAAGATTGGAGACTGACGAAAATTAGGCTTGGGGTGGATTCATGATTGTGCATTGAGCATTGACTCCCCTATACAGAATTTTATTGTCGTTAACAACCATTTGATCAATAAATATGAGAGATGCCCTCACAAAAAAAAAAAAAAAAAAAAAAGGACAGACTTCCAATGGTAAAATAAATAAGTAACCGGGATGTAATGTATAGCATAAGGAATATAGTCAAGATATTGTAACAGCTTGGTAGGGTGATAGCTGGAACCTACAATTATGTATATAAATGTTTTATCACTGTGTTGTACACTTGAAACTAATGTAATACTGTGCATCAACTACCCTTCAATAAAAAATAATTATCTAAAAAAAAAAAAACAATATGGTCAAAAAGAAATAACACTGGTTTAAAAAAAATTTATGGACTTTGGGGGGACAATGATGTGTCAATATAGTTCGTCAATGTAACAAATGTACCACTTTGGTAATGAGGAAGAAATGCATGTTGCAGGGGGCTTATGGAAAATCTCTGTACATTCCCCTCAATTTTGCAGTGAACTTAAAACTGCTCAAAAATACAGATTTAAAGAAAAGGAAACAAATTCAAATATGTGTGTATATATATATATAAAACTTCCAGACATGTTTTTCAAGACAGACTGGGGAAATATTTGTAATATAAATATTAAAAATGTAATCAATATTGTTCATATTCAAAGAACACCCATACATCGACAATAAAAAAAGAAACCCAATAGAAAAATCAGTAGTAGATTAGAATTAAAAACTCACAAAGAAGAAATATAAATGATAAGAACAGTTGTATATGAAAAAATAGCCTCATGAGTGATAAGAAAAATTCGTTCTCAAGTTAAGGCTTCCCACATCAAACCATCCTACTGCCTAAGTGAAGTTTAAAGGATGAAAAGCCACTGAGAATCTCATGAGAGCAGATGGAAGCTTGGGACCAACAGGTAATGTTCAAAGAAATGGTCTCCCCAAAAATTAGTATGTATGAAGAAGGAAGTACGAGAAAGTACCCAGGGGCATCTTCAGGAGCAAAATGTCAGAGAGGGCAGGGGCTAATGAGAGGAACCCTTATATATATATATATATATAGTTGATTTTACCCTTGTTCTCCTTTCTTATTTCACTCCTAGTTTTTGTAGGCCATTTTTTTATATTCAATTTTAAACTGTCTTACATTTCTGGAACATTTTTGAGAACAGATTATTAAATAAATTATTTACTCATCAAATGGCAAAATGAATAGGTAGTTGAATATATTTGACTGTTTTTGAAAAGAGAAAGGTCCTCAAAGTAATTTGGTGGGATAAGAATGCCAGACATTCTGAGAAAGAACTACTTTAGCATCACTGGTCAATAACCTAGACCTCAGATTCCCAGAGAAGGAGATGTATGAGGATTAAGAATTATACACTGTGCTTAAAGGAGTACTGGTTCTGTGTCAGTAGAACTCACAGCTCTATTAAAATGTATACTGTGACTGAAAGTATAGAAAAAGAGTAAGTTTTAGGATAAGTTAACTGCTATAGCAAATAAATCCCCAAATGTGTGATGGCTCAATCTCCATAGTTTATTTCTTGCACATGAAACAGTACAGAGCAGTTGAACATGTTGGCAGCACAGTCATTCAGGAAGCCCAAGGTGATGGAAGTGCTGCCATATTCAACATATGGCTTCCAAGCTTTCCCCAGGAGTCACCTCATTCTAACCAGCCAGAAGGAGAAGGAGAAAAGAGCAAGGATGCTGTGAGAGGAGGGTGATATGAACCAAGTCTGGTAATAGGACATATTACTTTTGAATGAAAGTCAAGCATATTTTCACCTAACTATGAGGGAGTCAGGAAAAAATCATCTAGCAGTGTGCCCAGAATGACGAGGAGAATGTGGATTTGGATGAGTCCCTAGTAGTTCCTGTCACAGATCAGTAGCAGACCTAGAGTAAGACTTGAATAAGGGACTTCAAATTTCAAGCTTCACACTGTGATTCTCCTTCTTAGAAACCTGGGGACATGTGCCAATACCTGTTCAAGAATTACTTTTGTAATAACTTACAGATGAGAATTCTACCTCCCAAACTCCATTACTGAAGGCTTTTTCAAGGAATTCTCCTGTGCCAGGACAGAGGGAGGAAAGGCAAATAAAGACCATTCCTGCATTGTATTTTAAGAGAGTCACTGTGGATAATCAAAACAATTTGGTATGGGCACAAGAATATACCCATAGATCAATGGAACAGAATAGAGACCCCAGATATAAACCCACATATATAGGGCCAATTAATATACAATAAAGGAGCCATGGATATACAATGGGGAAAGACAGCCTCTTCAACAAATGGTGTTAGAAAAACTGGACAGCTACATGCAAGAGAATGAAACTGGATTACTGTCTAACTCCATACACAAAAGTAAACTCAAAATGGATCAAAGACCTGTATGTAAGTCATGAAACCATGAAACTCATAAAAGAAAACATAGGCAAAAATCTCTTGAATATAAACATGAGCAACTTTTTCCTGAACACATCTCCTTGGGCAAAGGAAACAAAAATAAATGTGAACAAGTGGGACTACATCAAATGAAAAAGCTTCTGTACAGCAAAGGACATCAGCAGCAGAACAAAAAGGCATCCTACAGTATGGGAGAATATATTCATAAATGACTTATCCAATAAGAGGTTAACATCCAAAATATATAAAGAATTACCATGCCTCAACACTCAAAAAACAAATAACCCAATTAAAAAATGGGCTGAGGATCTGAACAGACACTTCTCCAAAGAAGAAATTCAGATGGCCAGCAGGCACATGAAAAGATGCTCCTCATTGCTAATCATCAGGGAAATGCAAAATAAAACCACAATGAGATATCACCTCACACCAGTTAGGATGGCCAACATCCAAAAGATGAGAAACAAAAAATGCTGGCAAGGATGCAGAGAAAGGGAAACCCTCCTGCACTCTTGGGAATGTAAATTAGTTCAACCATTGTGGAAAGCAATATGGAAGTTTCTCAAAAAACGAAAAATAGAAATATCATTTGACCCAGGAATTCCACTCCTAGGAATTTACCCAAAGAAAACAAAATCCCTGATTCAAAAAGATTTATGCACCCCTATGTTTATTGCAGCACTATTTACAATAGGCAAGATACGGAAGCAACCTAAGTGTCCATCAGTAGATGAATGGCTAAAGAAGATGTGGTACATATACATAATGGAATATTATTCAGCCATAAGAAAAAAACAAATTCTACCATTTGCAGCAACATGGATGGAGCTAGAGGGTATTATGCTCAGTGAAATAAGCCAGGCGGAGAAAGACAAGTACCAAATGATATCCCTCATTTGTGGAGTATAACAACAAAACAAAACTGAAGGATGAAAACAGCAGCAGACTCACAGACTCCAAGAAGGGACTAGTGGTTAAAAAAGGGGAGGGGTTGGGGAGGGTGAGTGGGGAGGGAGGGAGAAGGGGATTAAGGGGCACTATAATTAGCACTCACAACATAGGTAGGCAGGTTCCAGGGAAGGCAGTACAGCATGGCGAAGAGAAGTAATGACTTTTTAGCATCTTACTATGCTGATAGACAGTGACTACAATATGTGTGTGGTGGCAGGTGGGAGGAGTGCGGTGAGAACTTAATAATATGGGTCAATGTTGAAACCACAGTTTTGTTCATGTGAAACCTTCATAAGAGTGTATATCAATGATACTTTAATTTAAAAAAAAACAAAGTCACTGGGGTATAAAGGAGAAATCAGAGATGGAAGATTGACTGTACTTGTAAATAGGGGAAATTTTTCTGTGTAGCCCATTTATGGAGAGAATGTCATGCTGATGTCAATGTTTGTTAAACCACTAATCAATCTTTTGCAGAAGCACATTTAAAAAAAAAAATATTATTTCTATTGCTCACTTCTGCCTTGCTCTGGTAAGGCTATTTCCACACTGAGTGAGAGAAAGGAAAACACAGCTGTACCATGTCTCTTAACCATGAACCCTAGTAGGCACCCATTTTGCTAAAAAGAAAAAAATCAAGTTTTAGTTTTACAAGAGAGAAATAAGTCCCATTTAAAAGGAAATATTAAGAATGCCTATTTAAATGCAAATTGAACTACAGCATATATGTGTCAATTAAAGTCCCCTGAATAATTTTCTTGAAATAATAGTATTTACTTATGTGATTTTTGTTGTTTTAAAGAAGGAGATTCACAAATTAAAGTTGTTTTCAATGTTTTTTTAGCAGTTGTTAAAAAAAAGTAGATCGCTGTTAGCTCTCATAACATTTGGCTTAAGGGACTGTGGGGAAGTTGGGGTTCCTATGGCCAGGATCCTCACTGAATTTAAACCACTTGATGATGTAACTGGCCTGTTCCTAGGCTACCGCTTCCACATCTTTAGGTAATATGCCATTATTGTGCTATATAGAGAGCTCAGCCCAGTGCTCTGAGCGGAGGCAGAGACGCTAGTGCTTGACCTACTGCCGGGAGAACAAGCCGGGTAATAAACCCTTTCACCCCAAAGAACGTTCTACTGTCAATTTCTTTGGTCACATTGAATCCATAGCGAACTTGCCCGGGGCTGAAACCCATTGGCAAGGCAGGGACTGATTTCATTTCAGCATAAAAGCATGATGTCTTCTTTGCCCATCCAAAAAACTTTATGGCCATGATTTTGCCTCTGTTTGTACCCCATTAGACAGAGGAACTAAGGTGAACAATGACTGACACCCACAACACAATCTAAGAATAATAAAAAGCTAGCATTTGCTCATTAGTTACTGCCTGTATCAGGCATTTTCTTCAGATTATATCAATTGGTTTCTACAAGAACCCAGAGAGGGAAGTGGTTAAACATACTTATCCTTTTTTACAGATAAGGGAATCAAGACTCAGAGATGTAGCAATTTACCCTCAGTCTCACAATTAGTAAGTCAGAAATCCAGAATTCAAAGCCAAGGGTGTGTTGTTCCAAAGCCCATAGTTCTAACCACTCTTCTAAACCTGCTCACATGTGTCCGAGTCAGTTAGGCTTTTTCCAGCCAGATGCTCTTCCTCTGCCTGCACAAAGGCCAAGTGTCCTTGGGCTGTATTTGCAAACTGTCTCTTTTCAATAGAATAACTTTTGGAGGAAGAAAGGAACAGTAAGCCACCAACCCTGCTAAGGAATGCTACCTAATACCTGGCACCAAATGCCTGGCCTGCGCTTTGAGCCTGTCCATCCCCTCTTCCAATCAGAGAAGGTTCCCATGTTATCACACTCAGATGGACATTACTGGCCTTACAGGATGTGTACATAATCAAGACAGGGTTCAAGGAAAATCTTCCACCGGCACCCACTAATTTCCCTCCCCAAAATTTTTCCTGCAACTACTCACTAGTCCCAGAAATCTCTTAAATGATCAGGCCTTAAGTCCACACTTAGAGAGTGAAATAATGGTAGAAAGGATGTGAAATCAGGGAACAGATTACCCTAAATTTGTACAAAAATATACCTGATAATAGCAGATCTTTATGCAGATAAGATCTTTATGTGTGAAGAGGAGGAAGGCTGGCAAATAACACAACACAATATCTGCCGCCACTGCCCTTTCTCAGACCATACAGGCATTATTAATAGAACCCACTACAACTTTCTTCTGAACTTAGAACAATTATCTCAACATAGCACCTCTAATAATAGTTGACACATGTGAGTGGACCTGATTTACCAACCCCAGGAATAAAGGGATTCAAGAATCCTTCTGCATGAAGAAGTGAGTGTCATGGGGCCACTGAAGTTGGCAAAGGCTGTGAAAATGAGAGGCTAGGATCCTCATGACACATTTGACCAACTTCCCAATTTTGCCTGGTATCTACCAGTACCACAGGATTCACAACACTGCTCACAAAAGGCATCACTATCAGGTATCATAGGAGTACAAATACAGTGGGAGGAGACTAAATGTTGTCTCCTTTCTGAATTTCTTCTATAACAGCCCAGGCTTCCATTACCATTGGAATAGAACTAATATGGCAAATGTATTTCATGTACTTACTACAAAAACTGCTATGCTAGTTTATTACCTGTTCTAGACCTGTAGATCAAATTAAAGAGTCACATATAAGAGTTCCAGGGTCAAGTAAAATGAAATAAGCCCACTACATTCTGTCTTGGCCACAGAATGGAGATATGAAACCTGGATACAATGCATGCAGCAGCTAGTTGAAGACTCTGAAAAGTAAATAATAGCAGGCAGATTAGGAAAGATCAGAATTTGAAGGACCACCAAGGGGGACATGTAGGTGAATTCTGTTTTTTCCATGGGTATCTCTCAGCCCAGATACAAGGCAGACCAAAACCCAGAAGTGGGCACAAAGGCATAACCAAAGACAACTCCTGGAGAAGCCCTCTAGTTTTGGCTCAAGAAGTGAAACAAGACTCTTAATACTGAAAGAGAGTAAGAGAAATCCTCTATTTTTCTTTTTTCTTTTTCAATCTCTACTCCATCATGTCCCAACCAAAGGCAATCCCACATTGGTGGCAGTGGTGGTGGTGGTGGAAACAGCAGCAGCAATGGGGCCCAGAGAAACCTAAAATTCTGTAGAGTGGAAACTTTCCTCTCCCATCAGAGAAATATGGTCCCAACAGATGGACCCCTGTTGATTTTTTATTTCTGCTCCCCTATTGTTGGGCCCCAGCTATGGGCATGATAATGAAAATTATGTGGCAGATTGTAATAACTAAAGCATTTTACAATTCTGCCTAGAAAAACAAAAAGAGGACCAGGGAACTGGAAAGGACCAGAGAGATTGCAGAAAAGAAGGTGCTCAGGAAAGTGACCGCATAGAGTTGTTTATGAATTCCTGGACACATCCCCAAACTACACATGCAGCATATCACAGACTATGAGAACTAAACTACAAGACAGACCACTGCCCAACTCCCAGATAGCCACTGGATGGTTCACACATGACACTGTTCTAAACAGCCTTCAAAAATAGAACTGACACTGAGACCATAACCCACAGAAGACAGATCAGAATTTACAGCCTGAACTCAAATGTGTCAATAGCCTACTAAAACAAAAACATCAACATTTTCCATAAGATTTAAACAAATCTTATGGAAAGTCTCATAACATAATATTAAATTTTCCATGATACAATCTAAAATTACTTGACATACAATGAGCTAATACCTATCCTTCTTAAAGTATTCCAAAAACAGAAGAGGAAAGAATACTTCCAAATGCATTCTACAAGGCCAGCATTGCCCTAATATCAAAACCAGAAAAAAGAAAATTATAGATCAATATCCCTGATGAATGTAGATGCAACAATATTCAACAAAATATTAAAAAACAAAATTCAAAACACATCAAAAGGATCATTCACCATATAAAGTAGAATTTATTCCAGAGATGCAAGGATGATTCAATATCAACAAATCAGTCAATGTCAAAGAACACATTAACAAAAAAGAAGGATAAAAACCATATGATCATCCAATAGATGCTAAAAAAGCATTTGACAAAATTCAACTTCCATTCATGATAAAAACTCTCAACAAGGTGGGTATACAGGGAATATAGCTCAACATAATAAAAGCCATATATATGACAAATCTATAGATAACATCATACTCAATGGCAAAAAACTAAAAGCTTTTCTTCTAAGATCAGGAACAAGATAAGAATGCCCATTTTCACCACTTTTATTCTACATAATACCAGTAGTTCTAGCCATAGCAGTCAGACAAGAAAAAGAAACAGAAGGCATCCAAATTGATAAGAAATAAATAAAACCATTGCTATTTGCAGATGATAAGATATTAACTATATTAGAAAGCTTTAAGACTACACCAAAAAACTGTTAGAACTAATACATGAACTCAGTAAAGTCACAGGATACAAAACCTATATACAGAAATCAATTGTGTTTCTATATAAAAATAACAAACAAGCAGAAAGAAAAATTGAGACAGCAATCCCATTTGATTGCATCAAAAGAATAAAATACCTAAGATTAAATCTAACCAAGAAAGTAAAAACCTGTACTCTAAGATATGTAAGACAATGATGAAAGAAATTGAAGAAGACACAAATAATAGAAAAATATTCTACATTCATGGATAGGAAGAATTAATATTGTCAAAATGACCATACTGCTGCCCAAGGCAATCTACAGATTCAGTGCAATCTCTATCAAAATACCAATGACATTTTTCACTAACTAGAGCAAATCCTAAAATTAATATGGAACCACAAGGAAATCCAAATAGCCAAAGCAAATCTTGAGAAAGAATAACAAAGCTGGGGGGTATCAGACTCCCTTATTTTGAACTATACTAAAAGCTACAATGATCAAAACAATATGGTAGTGACACAAAAACAGATACATAGATCAATAGAACAGAAAAGAGGGCCCAGAAATAAACCCATGTTCAATAGTTAATTAATATATGACAAAGGAGGCAAGAATATGCAGTGGAGGAAGGACAGTCTCTTCAATAAGTGGTGTTGGGAAAAAACTGGAGAGCTACATGCAAAAGAATGAAAACGAGTAGATGTCTTATACCATACACAAAAATAAACTCAAAATGGATTAAAGACCAAAATATAAGACGTGAAACCATAAAACTACCAGAAGAAAACATAGGCAGTAAACTCTTGAACATCAGCATTAGTAATTTTTTCTGGATATGTCTCCCCAGCCAAGGGAAACAAAAGCAAAAATAAACAAGTGGAACTATACCAAACTAAAAATATTTTTCACAGCAAAAGAAACCATCAATGAAACAAAAAGGCAACCTACAGGGCGGGAGAATACATTCACAAATGATCTATCTAGTAAGGGACTAATATCCAAAATATATCAAGAATTCATACAACTCAACACCAAAAAAACAAACCAATTATAAAATGGGCAGAGAACCTGAATAGACATTTTCCCAAAAATGACAGACAGATGGCCAACAGGCACATGAGAAGATGCTCAACATTACTAATCATCAGGGAAATGCAAATCAAAACCACAATGAAATATCACCTCACACCAGTCAGAATGACTATCCAAAAGACAAGAAATAACAAATGTTGGTGAGGATGTGGAGAATTCCTCCTGCACTGTTAGTGGAATATAAGTTGGTGCAGCCACCATAGAAAGTACTATGGAGGTTTCTCAAAAAACTAAAAATAGAGGTGCTATACAACCCAGTAACTCCACTTCCAGGAATTTTCCCAAAGAAAACAAAATCACCAATATGAAATTATATATGCACTCCTATGTTTATCTCAGAATTATTTACAATGACAAGACATGGATGCAACCTAAGTGTCCACTGGATAAAGATGATAGGATACATATATACAATGGGATATTATTCAGCCATAAAAAAGAATGAAATCTTACCATGTGCAACAAATGGATAGACTTAGAGGATTTACACTAAGTGAAATAAGTCAGAGAAAGATAAATACCGTATGATTTCACTTATATGTGGAATATAAATAACAAAACAAATGAAGCAGATAGAAAAATACTCAGACGTAGAGAAGAGACTGGTGGTTTCTATTGGAGAAGAGGTCAAGGCAATGGATGAAACAGGTAAGGGGATAAGGGAGCACATTTCCAATTATAATATAAATTAGTCTCCACAGACTCCAAGAAGGGACTAGTGGTTACCAAAGGGGAGGGGTGGGGGAGGGTGAGTGGGAAGGGAGGGAGAAGTATGATTAGTACACATGGTGTTGGGGGGGATCACAGGGAAGACAGTGTAGCACAGAGAAGACAAGTTGTGACTCTGTGGCATCTTACTACACTGATGGACAGTGACTTCAGTGGGGTATGAGGGGGGCTTGATAATATGGATGAATGTAATAACCACAATATTTTTCATGTAAAACCTTCATAAGAGTGTATATCAATGACACCTTAATAAATATATATATATATTATTAATTTATATATATATATAAATTAGTCTCAGGGCTGAAAAGTACAGCATAGGGAATGTAGTCAACAATATTGTAATATGTTTGTATGTTGACAGATGGTAACTGCAGTTATTGTGGTGAGCAGTTAATAATGTAGATAACTGTAAATCACTATACTATACACCTGAAACCAATACAATATTGTATAACAACTATACTTCAATTCAAAAAATCAGGAAAATCTCAAGTCACATGAGAAAACAGACACCAACATCAAGATGATATAAATATTGGAGTTATTTGAGAGAGGCTTTAAAGTAGTTATTGCAAAAGTGTTCCAAGATGTAAAGACAAACACTCTTTTTTAAAAAATGGAAAGATAGAACATTTCTGCAAATAATTAGAAAAGATAAAGAACCAAATAGAAACTTCAGAACTAATAAATACAATAACCAAAATTAAAAATTTACTGAATGAGCTAAATAAAGTGACGATGACAGAGGAAAGAGCAAGTGAACTCATAGGTAGATTAATAGAAATTAACCAATGTGAAAATAGAAAAAAGTATTAAAAATACAAATAGAGTAGTCTCCAGCACTTGTGGGACAATACCATAAAATTCTAATATGTCGGAGGCATCTGAGAAGAAAAAATGAAGGAATCTGAGGCTGAAAAAATATTTAAAGAAATAGCTAAAAAATATAAAGTTACAAATTCAGGAGCCAATAAGCCCAAAACAGGTAACTCCAAAGAAATTCATGCCCAAAAACATCATTAACTACTGAAAGCTAAAGACCAAAAAAAAAATATCTCAAGATAGAGAAAAATAAAGCATTATTTATAGGAGAAAATAAGTCAAATGATTGCAGACTTCTTATCATAACCCATAGGGTCCAGAGGAAGTGAAATAACATTTTTTAACAATAAAGAAAAGACTGTCAACACAGAATTATATATCCAGTGAAAATATCTTTCAGGAATAATAGTTTTTATTTTAAGATATCTCAGATTAGGAAAGATGTAAGAACTCTCATTGCCAACAGACCCACTCTAAAAGAATTGTTAAAAGAAGTTCTTCAGACAAAAGGGAAATGCTACTAGAAGGAAACCTGGAATATTGAGAATAAAGAAAAAGCAAGAGAAACATTAAACATGCAGGTAAATATAGATAATTCTTCTCTTGAGTTCCTTAAAAACTGTAACAGCCGAAAGCAAAAATTATAATAATTTCTGATGGGGTTTTCATTGTTTTTGGATATATTACATAGGGCAATTATAACACAGAATGGGAAGAGTGAAGAGACCCATATGGTGGTAAATTTCTACATTTCACTTTGTGTTAGGAGTTCCCAAGACTACACTCAGGTTCAGTAACTTGCCAGACTCACAGAACTCAGATAAGTTGTTATGCTCATGGTTAAAGTTTATTACAGCAAAAGAATACAGACTAAAATCAGCAAAGGTGAAAGGGCAAAATTCAGGGCAGATGGAAATCACTGTCCATCGGTGTACTAAGATGCCACAGAGTCACTGCTTGTCTTCTCTGTGCTACACTGTCTTCCCTATGATCCTCCCCACACCATGTGTACTAATCATACTACCCCTCAATCCCCTTCAGCACAAACTTCTAGATGTCCTTTCCCAGTGGAGTTGTATAAACAGCACTTAGTTTTCCGAGCAATGATGTGTGACAAGACATATAGAATTTTGCCAACCACAGAAATTCACTCAAGCCTTCATGTCCAAGATTTTTACTGGGAGTTGGTCACATAGGCATGGAACACCAACATGACTGTCCTTTAGTTACTGAGTCTCCAGAGATCAAACTGATAAAGTGTGGTCCAAAGCCCCCACAGAAATTGCATTGTTAGCATAAACTATTTGACAATGCAAAAGTACACAAAAACGCTGTTAAGACAGGATATTTCAAAAGCTTAAGGGTTATCTCCCATAAGCTACTCAAGGGCCAGTCCTTTCTTTGGAATGTGCAGGGCTTGAACATCTCAAGCCTGCTGAGTTAACCCTTTACTGCACACACTTGAAGTGGTAAAATATTGATTTGAAGTAGAATGTGACAAGTTACATATGTGTTTTATAGTCCCTAGAGCAATTACTAAAAAATATATTTAAAATGGTCAGAGACACAATGAATAAATTAAACAGAGTAACAAAACATGTTCAAATAACCCAAAATAGGAAGGGAAAGGGAAAAAGAATAATAAAAATCAAAGGGAAAAAAGGAACACAAATAATAAATGCCATGCCCAAATCCAAATTTATCAATAATTACATCTTATATGTAAATGTTCTAAAAATACCAATTAAATGACAGAGATTGCCAGATGGCTATACATGGATTTGGAAATGATAAAAACATGAGACTGTAGGCTGTCTATAAGAAATTCACCTAAAAAATAATTATGTAGGCAGGTTAAAATGAAAGGATAGAAAAGCTATACCATGCAAACATTAATCAAAAGAAAGTTGGCATAGCTATATTAATAACAGACAAAGTAAACTTCAGAGCAAAGAAAGTTACCAGTGATACAGAGGACATCATGTAATGATAAAAAGATCAATTCACTAAGAACACATAACAATCCTAAATGTGTATGCACCTAACAACAATACTTCATGAAACAAAAACTAGAAGAATTGAAAGGAGAAATAGAAAAATCCAAAATTATAGTTGGAGATGTCAGTAATTCTCAGTAATTAATAGAACGGACAAAAAATAAGCAAGTATATAAAAAAACTGAACAACACCATCAAACAACTAAATCTAATCAACATTCATATAATACTCAATTCAACAATACATTGTACATTCCTTTCACATACTTATTGAATATTCAACAAGGTAGAACATATCCTGGGTCATAAAACAAACCTTAACAAACTTCAAAGAATTGAATAATATGAAATATGTTCTCTGATCATAATGGCATTTAGCTAGAAATCATTAACACTGAAAACAGAAAAATCTACAAACACTTAGAAATTAAACAGTACATTGCTAAACAATCCATGAGTCGAAGAGGAAGTCTCAAGGGAAATTATAAAATATTTGCAACTTAACAAAAATAAATAAATAAAATCAAAATTTATGGGATGATTCTTAAGCAGTGCTTAAAGAGAAATCTAAAACATTAAGTGCTTACATTAGAAAGGTAGTCTCTAATTAGTAATCTAAGCTTCCACCTGGAGAAAAATAAATCCAATGCAAGCACAGAGAAGAGGATAATAAAAACAAAAGAAGCAATCAATGAAGTTGAAAGCAGAAAAAGAGAAAATCATTAAAACAAAGAGGTGGTTCTTTTAAAAGATCAATAAATTGATAAATCTCTAGCCAGATCAACAAAGAAAAAAAAACAGAAAAATCACAAATTCCTAACACCAGTAATAGGAAAGGGGATATATTACTACAGATGCTGTAGAAATTAGAAGACTAATAAGAAGACACTACAATCAACCCTACACACATAAATCCAATAACTTAGGTGAAATGAAGCTCTTCTGCAAAAACCATAAACTACCAAAACTCACTCAAGGAAACATAGATAGCCTCAATAGACCTGTAACTAAAAAGAAAAATTTAATAAGTAAAGATGTTCTGAAAAGAAATCTCCAGGCTCCAAGTATTTCACTGATGAATTCCACCAAACAATTAAAGAAGAAATAATACAAACTCTATACAATTTTTTCCAGAAAATAGAAGAGAAGGGAATACTTCTCAGCTCATATTATGAGGTCAGCATCACCCAGATACCAAAATCAGACAGACATTACAAGAAAAGAAAACAATATACCTTATGAATATTTTTGCAAAAATACAAAACCACCAAAGGGAAAGGGACTGGGGAGGATGGGTGGGAAGGGAGGGATAAGGGTGGGGAAAAAGAAAGGGGGCATTACAATTAGCATATATAATGTGGGGGGGCATGGGGCGAGCTCTACAACACAGAGAAGACAAGTAGTGATTTTACAGCATCTTACTATGCTGATGGACAGTGACGGTGAAGGGGTTGTGGGGGGAACTTGGTGAAGGAGGGAGCCTAGTAAACATAATGTTCTTCATGTAATTGTAGATTAATGATACCAAAAAAAAAAATAAAAAACCAAAGCAAATAAAATCCAGTGACATACAAAAAGAATAATACAAAACAAGTAGTTCCACAAGCAAAAATCAGCATAATTATCATGATGATAGTCTAAAGAACAAAAACCACATGATTTTATCAATGTATGCCAAAAAAATTACTTGAAAATTTCAACATTCACTCATGACAAAAACTCTCAGCAAATTGAAATAGAACAAAATTTCCTTAAACTGATAAAAGGTACTGTCATAGGCTGAATTGTTTCCCCCACCTCCCAAATTCATATGTTGAAGCCCTGACTGTATTTGGAGATAAGGCCTTTAGAGAGGTGATTAAGTCAAAATGAGACCGTTCAGATGGGCCCTAATCCAGTCCTACTGGTGTCTGTGTAAGAAGAGGAAATTTGGACACTGAGAGAGAGAGATGCACAGAGGGATATGCACACAGAGGAAACATATGAGAACACAGAGAGAAGGCCAAGGAGAGAGGCCTCAGAAGAAACCAAACCTGCTGACGCCTAGGTCTTGCTTGGACTTCCAGCTTCTAGCACTTTGAGAAATGAATTTCTGTTGTTTTAATCCATCTGTGGTGCTTTATTATGACAGCCCTAGAAAACTAACACAGACACCTACAAAAGAATGCAGCTAAGGTCATATTTCAGGGTGAAAGACTGAGTGCTCCCCACCTCCCACTCCAAGACCAGAAACAAGTCAAGAATGTCTGCTCTCTCACTCTGTGTGGAAGGGCATTCAAAGAGGAGAGTACAGTGATTAATCAGGACAATCTATTTCATAGATGTTATCTCATCCCCTCATCTCAATACCCATCCAAAACCAACTCTAAAACCAACTACACACACACATACACACACACACACACAACTACACACACACCCCTATTATCTGAAAGTCTTCATTAAAACTAATTTTCAGTCAAATTATCAAAATAGTTGCTTCAATTCACTTTGAGTGTACAGAGGCAGTCATGTGCATAGAGGAAAAGGAGCAAGGAATCAAACTAACAGCCAGATCATGAGGTCTTCATAAAGGAAAATTTAAAAGAATTTCTATGTGCTCATATGTTAAAATGGCAGTCCACACATCCTACCATGTTGTGGAAGGGCAGGGTATGTTCATTGGAACTTGCTAACAACATTATGATGTTCTCTGGTCATAATGTAATATCTGCATTCTAGTTAAAGAGAAAGAAAATGTGACTTTAGTTTATTATTTATTTAGAGGTTTATTTTCTCCCCACATATAATGTATCTGAGCAATTTAGAACTGTATCTCCCAAGCCCTACTTCATGCCCACTCTTGCAAGAAAAAGCTTTCATGAAAAATGTGAAAATTACAATTGGAGACATTAAGTAGGCTACTTATGATAGGGGAGGTCTGCATATGATATGTTGCCCTAGAGGGACATGCAGAAAAGTAGTTTAAAAAAAATAAGGATCACATTCTGAAGTTTTGTTTTTTCCCCTGAGGCTCTTTAAACGATGCCTTTGTCTGTTTCCCAATTTTCCAATTGTCTTCTCCAATGATGTGGCAATAATTTAGCAGTATTATGTGCTGTCACTTCTGCATTAGTAAACACCAGGGCTTGCTAAGTAATTACAGAGTAACCTTATAATGAAATGCAGTGACGAGTTCTAATTAAATTTTAATGTTGCTTAACGACTATTCTACTTTAAAATGAGAATTTTTCAGCCATGTATCTTAATGAGTTATCAGAATGTATTACCCCTAAAAAATGTGCAAATGAGAAGGTAAAATAGAATATTACCACCTGTGGGCATGTGTGTGGGGACATTTATAATAAAAATTAATAAACCACACTAAAAATTATTAAAAATATAAAAGGACATCAAATGCTGTAATAACTATAGGGCGAAGTTTTTTTGAAAGCTCATAATTCACTTTGAAGGGGGAAAGATGGTAAGTTATTGTCCAATACAGGAGTTAAAGCTGTCTTCTCCTGAACATGGGACAAATACATGTTAAACTAAGAACATCCACAGCTTATAAAATCACAAACCTAAAAGAAAACTCAATGTGTAAGCTAGGAAACAAGGCCTTCCTTTTACTTTGTTCTTAAAAAGCCTGACAGGAAGGAGTATCCCTCCCATGTTCTGTTGTTCTACTGCCTTCATCTGTACGAAGTCCTTATGAGCACTTACGTAAATCCCTTTGATGCTGACCGAGTGAACATGGTGATATGGCAAATATCTGTTACCCATTTCTCTCTTCATATCCCAGGAATCTGATATTAACATTCGCAATCCTCCCTTCTCCCTTCACACTGCCAGAATGAGCAGGTCCAATCCATCTTGTTTTTGGACAAGACCTGTCCCCTAATGCTTCCACCACTATCTGGAAATCCGCTATTGCTCCTCCTCATGCTTCTGTAAAACCATTTATATTGCTACTTATACCCATAAGGCCTAATTCATGCCCTTTCAGATATAAAATTTTAAATATACTTGTGTTGAGTCCAGTAAGTGTATTGCCTACAGAAATCTACAAAATGTGCTCCTGTCTTGCACTTTCTATCAGCTTACTTTTTTTCTCCAAGATGCAGAGCTACTGTAAGTATTGCCACTGACAACCCTGAAATCTTTATTTCCATTATCCAGGCTCTTGTGCTATTATATGTGCCCACTTCACTGACCCTGAGTCTTGGCTATCTCCCTCCACATAGCTGCATACCCCATACTCCTTTACAGTAGAAGTTGTTGATGCTATTGATGCAGACATTTGGTTACAGGGGAGGGGACTGTGACAAAGTATTTTGGGATATTTTCTTCCCTGTCTATATCAAATAAGTAGAAGAGGTGACATCTCTTAGCTTTTCGAGGTGACATCTCTTAGCTTTTCTGGGATTCTCTTTAGCCAAAGCTATGTAAGGAACAAGGCTTAGAAGCTCTGAGAACTTCTGCTAAACCACATGCACAACCTGAGGAGAGAGGGAGGGAAGGAAGGAAACACCCAGGGCCTCACTCAGACATCTCCCGCTCCATTATCATAACTTTACAGTGCTACAAGGGCTTTCATCCGTGTGCAGGGAATTATCTGCACCATGCAGAACCAACATGGAGCTGGGCTCTGTGCAGTCACCAGACACCACAAATGGTTAAGAGCTGGCAACATACCCCCTTCTGACCCTTGAAGAACATGTAAGAAATAAATGAGCAATATATGATAAGTACTCAACATTATTATGGATTCATGTATTTAATTAGTGGTAGCTTCTATCATTACTACTACTGCTCCTGATAATGCTCTTTCCCCACAAATAACAATATGTCCTGATCTCTAATAACAGCATCATTCCTCCTGAGAGAAACTTTCAATACATCCTTGCCTCTTACCTGTCTTTCAGTCCTCACATCCAAAGAATCACCAAGCTTTATCCTCCATTCCTCCATCCTCTCCTTTGCATTTCCATTGTCATTCCTCTAGTTCACACCTTTATTACCTCTCAGCTGCACCTTTACTCAGTAAACATTTATTAAAGCACCTAGTATGTTCTGGGCATGGTGAAAAATACAGATATGTGTAATACTTACCTCAAAATACTTTTAATCTGGTGGTGGGACGGGGAAATACAGATGTTAGACAGGTATGAGAATTTAGGTCAAATGAAACAGAATAGAATATATAGGAAGGTCTAACAAATACACGATTCAACAAAAAAATAAGATACATAAGAATGTTTCACAGAGGCACTGTCCCTTGAGGTCAAACTTGAACAATAAAGAAAAAAAAGACATTGAAGTCTGAGAAAATAGCATTTTAGATGCTATCTTTTCCCTCTGTCCTCACAGTCTTTCTTCTGTCTATGTCTGTCCTAATCAAAGGACATCAGTTATACTGATAAGGGCCTACCAATATGACCTAATTTTACATGTTTAAATTAATGAAAGAAAACCTCATTTAAAATGGAGTTGGGAGGCCAGAAAGGGAAGCTCTCACACCCAACCACTTGTCATCAATTGCAGAACCAACAGGAAGAAACATACCTTGCAAGTGGATGCTACTTTAGCAACTATTTTGCTACCCCAGCAGCAAAAAGGAAGGTTTTCACCATGCCTGCAAAAACCCAGCCAATGAATCTGTCACAGCTCAGTCAATAAGAAGCCACATTACTTGGAGCTCCCAGTTTACTCCAATGGTCTTTATGTGTAGAAGAGCCCCTCCCAACTCCTCCCCTCCTCTTACAAAAGACCATTTCCTCTCCTTTCTTCTCCGACTTGCTTATGGTTTTGCTATAGCTTTTGTGTCCCAAATTGCAATTATTTGCTATTCCCAAATAAATCCATTATGCTGGTAAAATAACTGACAGTTTTATTTCTGAGACTGACAATACTTGGTGATCAGAAATAGGATCCAGAAAAAAAACCAGCTTTGAGGTTGGTGCAGGTGCCCACAGCCAGTTGGGGTCACTGCTTTCTTGCTGACCCTGAGTTGAAGGGTAAGTTTTCTCCTAGATTTCAAGTTCCACTCTCTTTGCCTTTTTGAAGCCCTCCAGGCTTTATTTGGGATCTGTTTTAAGGCCTTATTTCTTTCTGAGAGTACTCATACACCTTTGGTCTGATTCCTTTTGGAACCAGGCTGTTCCTATTAAAATTGTGCTATTCAGAAATTTTTTTTTCTCTAGAGATAAACCTCTAATAAATGCGATCCCAGTCATCAAAATGCTTTGAAAATGCCTTTCCCCCCTTCTGGGATCCCAGCTGATTTTATGTTTAAGAACTCTGGTCCTTCCTCATGTGTATTCCTAACTAAATGGGCCAATTTAATCAAAAGTAATTTAGAACTTCAATGGCCATCACAGGGAATTTTCCAACTCTCCAAACTTACTTTTCTCAAAAGAGAATTGGACAACTATGGCTCTAAAATTGTCAGAACTGAGTGGAATGCCTATTTTAATTGGTATTTTGAAGCTTCCAAACATTATCAGGAATCTAAAAGTGCTTCTTTGCAACATAGAATTTCTAGACTAACTGAGGCAAACAATTAAAGAGAGAAAAAAGGGCTTCTGAGGCTTCTTTACCCCGTCCCTCATCTTCTTCGTCCCCAGATACATGGCAGCCACCTTGTGCTCAGACCCCACTTCCAGTGCCATTTTCTTCTACTCCCTCTGAAGAATCCCCACCTCCTCTATGTCTGCCACTCCTGTATTCTCATCCTCTTACAGAATGTCCCTTTACCTCCAAAGCTCTCTCTGTTCCCATCCTCTCCTGAACCTGTTAACCCTACCCCTTTAAAGTTAAGTCTTCTGAAGATCTAAATAAACATCAAGTTTCTTATGTTCCCTGGACTAAGGCTAAATTGTGAGCCAGTGTTAAAGGGTTTCCTAAAGTAACTGAAGATACCCATACACTTGTGGAAGAACTTAACATAGTTATTCAAGTTTACCAACCTGGTTTTTCAGATTTATATCAACAAATCCACATGTTTGTTGGTAACAGCCAGGCCAACCATTGGATAACACTAGCCCAGTGGGTACATTCTGAAAGGGATTTAGAGAAACATACCCCTATCTTTTGGAAAATGCCAGAAGACTTGCTGGCAATCACCAAACAATTACAGTAGCTTTCCTAAGCCTGTTGATTGGAACAAAATTCAGGCTTGCACACAAAAGCCTGATGAACCTGTTCACGATTATTACAATCAACTTCTGATTTTTTTCAAAGAAAATTCTGGTCTTCCCTTAGATGTTGAATCCACCAGGGTGGCAATTAACTCTGTGTTTATTAACAGGCTGAATCAGGATCTTTCTCCTTTAGTTAAAAGGGCCAGGATGGAAACTATGTCCACTCCAGATTTACTTAATTTGGCAAACCAGCTCACTCATACCCTAGTTGAGTCACCTGAAAGAAAGACCACCAAAGTTCCTAATTTTCAACTCTGGCAAATGAATCCCCTAAACAAACCCAAAAACCTCCTAGTTTTGTGCTATTATTGCAGAGCCAGGAGACTGGGGAGAAGATTGTTACAAACTTAAGTGCTACAGGCACCTTCAGCCCTCTATCCAGCCCTTCCAGTGTCCTCATTCCCAATGATGGGTCTCTGAGAAGTGCAGGGGCTGTCCCCAATCCTCCCTCCTACTCCACTCAGAGAAACCACTCTCCCACTGGGAATGAATTTCTATATGTCCTTACTGACGCCAGAGATACACTTTCAGTGCTCCACCCTTCTGCTATAAAGCAGCCACTGCCTCGGAGCACTAAAACAGTTCAAATAGTGGGGTCTCTTAACAAACTTTAACAAGTTCTTGTCTGTAAGCCAGTTCTCTTTTGTGCAGGCCCTCTGAGAGATACATACCCTTTTTTCTTAGTTCCTCCACTTTATTTATTTTGGGGGCTGCAATTTCTTAGAAAAATAACATGCCAGAATTTCTTTCTCCCAAAAGGGGAAAATAATTCTAGAATTTCATAGTAGTAATCAAAATAGCCAACGAGCATCTTTTATTTCCTCTGTCTCTAACAGCACCATAGCTGAGTCTGGGGACATTGATCATTTGTTCCTATTTAATCAGCTACTGTCTTCCCTATGGGCAAAATCTTCAACTGATGTTGGCAGAATCCACAGTGCACCTCCTGTTAAGATTCAAATAGGTCCCTCAAAACCCCTCCCCAGAATTAGCCAAAATCCTGCAAGTAAAGAAGCCCTTCAAGATATCAAACCCATAACAGAAAAAGTACAAGCCTCAAGACCTCATTACTGCCTACACCAATCCCTATAATACCCCTTATTTTACCTGTAGCTGAGAATGGAGGTTTGTCCAGGACCTCTGAGCCATTAATAACATCGTTATCCCTCAGCACCCTGTTGTTCCTAACCCCATATGCTACTGAGATCTATTCCCACTGAAAGAAAATGTTTCACTGGAATTGATTTATGCAATGCATTTGTAGCATTCTAGTTGAGAAGGATAGCCAACAGCCCTTTGTTTCCACTTGAGAAGAATGGAAATACACCTGGACAGCAGTGCCCCAGGGTTTCAGAGAGAGCCCTTACTTTTCACAGACCCTAACATCTGATTTGAATGATATAAAATTTCATGCAGGCTCTACTTATTTACAATACATAGATTATCAGCTTCTCTGCTCTTCTTCACAAACTTCTTCACAGGAAGACAGCATCACTTGTTAAAGCTTCTGGCCTTAAAAAGATAAAATCTTCAGAGAAAAATTGTTATTTGCTTAAATTCAGGTTTGATCCTTAGGGCATCTGATTTCAGAACAGGACTACATTTGGATCCAGATGAAACCCCATGACTGCTTAACACTGGTGGATCACTTTTTGTCTCCTCATTTGCAATTTATCAAGCATTATTCCAACCAATGCAGATTTTTCATGGCTTTCTGAAAGTTCTTATTTAAAGGATGAAAATAGTAAATATTATGCTAGGTATGCCATTGTGACTCTTTTTGACATCGTTGACGCAGCATTTCTACCTTTGGCCACTGTGGCCCAACAGACAATTATACGCCCTTAGGTGAGCTGTACTTTTTCTAAGAATAAAACTACAAGCATTTATACCAATAGTCAGTATGCCTTTGGGGTAGCTTATGACTTTTTGGAAAATTACAGAAACAATGAGGTGTTCTTACCTCCAATGGGGATAAAACTTAAAATGCCTCCTATGTCCCAAAGTTATTAGATGTCATACTTTTTGCCAGCTGCTCTGGCTATTATTAAGGTTCCTAGGCATTCCCGTCTGACTCATTGGAGGCCCAAGGAAATCACCTCACTGATATTTCCACCAGAAATGTTGTTCTCAAAGAAACTAATAGCCAAACCTCTGTCATAGTCCAGAGGGATGTTATCCCAAATAATAATTTGTAAAAATTGGTGAGAGATACCCAATAGTTGGCCCCAGAAAGGGAAAAACAATAATGGAAATCTAAATATTGTTGGTTTGATAAAAAAGAGAGAAATCTGGTTTGACCCAAATAACAATCCAGCCCTACTGGAAATTCTAAAACTGCTACTAACCTCCAAATACCTTGGCCAAAAGCATTGCCATTGGTCCTTCTAAATCTCATTGAACATGCATTGAACCACTGGCCTACTGACAGAATGATAGCATTCACAAACCAGTATCAGTGGAGGAATATTAATAAGGCTGCAAAAGTGACTACTGTGCTTGTCCTGCCTCCCCAAGTATAATCCAGGGAAACCTGTTTGCACAAAGGGATTTCATACAGCTTCCCCCATCTCGTGGATATAAATATGTTTTAGTAATGGCTCATATGTTTTCTCACAGGACTGAAGCTTTCCCTTGTAGAAAAGCCAAAGCTGCTTATGTAGCTAAACTTCTGTTAGAAAAGATTATCCCTACCTTGGAAACCCTTCTTGAACTTGAAAGTAATCAGAGAACCATTTTATTGGTCAAGTTCTTTGACAAGTCCGTGCTCTTTGGCCAGTTTTACAACGCTTTCATTGTGCATAACATCCTCAATCCTCAGGGTTAGTTGAATGCACTAATGGCACTACTAAGACTCAATTGACAAAATTTGTAGAGACCCTCCAAAAACCTTGGCCAAAAGCATTGCCATTGGTCCTTCTAAATCTCAGATCCACCCCCTTTGGAACTCATAGACTCGTAACCTTTGAGACAGTTACAGGTTATCCAATGTATTTGGCCCCTGCCTCCTTTGGCCCACATGACAAAAGGAGATGTACTTCAATATTGTAAAGGCCTGCATACTTCTATTAGAAATAAAGCAGTCTTCACCACATGCTCTCTCAGGAGACAAAGACCTTAAGCATCACACCCTGCAACCTGGAGATTTTGCCTATTGGAAAGGATACCTCCAGAAAGACTCTTCAACCTCGCTGGAAAGGCCGTTCGCAGGCACTGCTCACAACCGTCATGCCACCAAACCCCAGGGAGTAGGCTTTTGGATTCACGTGACACATCTACAGAAAGCACCAAACGCTGCCTGAGCCTGCACTCCATCTGGTGACCTGGAAGTAAAGATTTCCCAGAATTGAAGCCGATGACATCTGATGAGACAGCTTTTCCAAGATGTGCAGCCCAGGCCTGTATACCTTTTTCTCAATGTTTGCACCTATCTCTTTTGTGGAAAGAAAATGACCTTGTCTGCATTCCCCAAACTCTCAGGAAAGGGAGAAACCTCTTCTTTTGAATATGGCCTTTTCGGAAACAGCCTCATCATGATCCTTTGAGCTTTTCCTGAAGAGTTAGAAGGTTCAGAATTCACAAAACGTTTCTTTCATCTGAACTTTATCTGACTTTGGATTCTTATCCAAATGCATGGTCTCTGAATTTGCAATCGTACAGGCTGTGTTATTGGGTGGCATTTGTTTCCAAACCATTCTTTTGAGATAACAATACTGCTTTAATATATCTTTGAAGTTTTGTTATCCTTGTGAAGAGTTCATACACCTGCACTGTATCTTCCCAAATGCACCTGGTTAATTCTTTCAGTGTGTTCTTGCATTATTCACTAATTTGCTCCCATGACTGCTTTGAGTGGGGACTTCCCAGAAGGCATACATGACTCTGGGTTTGCCTCCATAGGGAAAACTTTTCTCCCCTAAGTTGGATTAAGTGCCGCTAAGTATTTTCAGTTGGCTACTGTTAGACCTAGGGTGCTGGTTTAGAACCATCATACAAATTGGAATTGTCATGTTACTTCTGTTTTGTATAATTATTTTTAAGTTTTTTATCTTGTTGTATGTCAAAATTTTGTTAAATGATGTACCCAGCAAGATGATCTCCAGTGCTTATGATCTTGATAAATATGAATTATAGATGGGAGGTGCTGCGAATTCTCCCTCCTAGCCTTCTTTGTTACTCAAATGTGGCCTTAAGTGGTTTCCAACTGCTATGCACTTTTCTTCTGACACATAGGACATGAAACCAAGAAAGATCCTTCCTTGGCACTAAGGGACAAAACAACAAAATGTGGAAAACCTGACTCTTGATCATTAATGCTTTTGAGGAAAGATCTTGATAAAAAGTAGGAAATGTGAAAATTAATAAAAGAAAACCTCATTTAAAATGGAATTTGGAGACAAGAATTAGGAGCTCTCACTCCCTACCACTGTGCCAATTGCAGAACCAACAGGAAGAGACATACCTTGCACGTGGATACTACTTTACTACCCCAGCAGAAAGAAGAAAGGTTTTCTTTTTGCCTGACAACAGCCCAACCAATGAAATGCCACACTTTGAATGCCCAGTTTATTCCAATGAACTTTTTGTTTAGAACAGCCCTCCCAGTTCCTCCCTTACCTCTATAAAAGGGGTTCCTCTCCTTTGTTCTCCAGATTTGCCTATGGTTTTACCATAGCTTGAATGTCTCAAATTACAATTCTCTGCTACTCCCAAATACCCATTTGGCAAAACAACTGACATTTTTATTTTTAAGGTTAACAAACTTAACAAAATTACCTCCTTAAAGGCATTATCTCCAAACAGTCATGTTCTCCATGTATTGCTTGGTTTCTGTTTTGATTTGCTCATTGATCCATTGATTATTTAGAAGTATGTTGTTTAACCTCCATTTGTTTGTGGAGTCCTTGGTTTTCCTCAAGTAATTTATTTCTAGTTTCATACCACTGTGATCCGAAAAGATGCTTGATACAATTTCAATTTTAATTTACTGAGGCTCTTTTTGTGTCCTAATACATGATCTGTTCTGGAGAACATTACCTGTGTACTTGAGAAAAATGTGTATCCTGCTGCTTGGGCACAATGTTCTGTATGTATCTGTTAAGTCCATCTGATGATCTAGTGTGTTGTTCAGTGCCTCTCTTTATTTTCTGTCTGGTTAATCTGCCCATTGATGTAAGTGGGGTGTTAAAGTCCCTAATATGATTGAGTTGCAGTCTATTTCTCCCTTTAGTTCTGTTAGTTTGTTTTACAAATGTAGGTGCTCCTATGTTGGGTGCATAATATTCATAAAGGTTATATCCTCTTGTTGGACTGATACCTTTATCATTATATAATGTCCTTCTTTATCTCTTGCTACTTTGTTTTGAAATCTATTTTGTCTGATGTAAGTACTGCTACTCCTGCTTTTTTCTCCCTATTATTGGCATGAAATATCTTTTTCCATCCCTACACTTCTATTCTGTGTATGTCTTTGGGTCTGAAATGAGTCTCTTGTAGGCAGTATATAGATGGGTCTTGTTTCTTCATCCATTCTGCCACCCTATGTCTTCTGATTGATTGATACATTTAGTCTATTTACATTTAAGGTAGTTACTGATAGCTTTGTACTTATTGCCATTTTATCAATTGTTTTCTGGTTGTTTTTGTAGTTCCTCTCTGATCCTTTCTTCCTCTCTTATACTTTTGTTATTTGATGGTTTTCTTAAGTGTTGTGATTGGATTTCTTTGTGTGTGTGTGTGTGTGTATCTATTATAGGCTTTAGGCTTGTGATTACCATAAGGTTCATACATAGTTCCCTAAATATAACAGTCTATATTTGGTCACTCTATTTCAAACACAGCCTAAAGTACTTCTTTTTAATTCTTCCTCCTCCTCCACACTCTATGTAATAGATGTCATAATATGCATTTTTTATGTATCCCTTGACTGATTTTGTTATTAGTTGATTTTACTGCTTTTGTTTATTTTTAACATCATTCTTGCTTAACAAGTAATTGGTCTGCTTCCTTTACTGTGGGTTTATTTTCACTTACGAAAAATATTAAGGCTTAAGAACATTTCCATCTACAGAAATCCCTTTAGCATATCCTGTAAGGCCAGTTTGGTGGTGAATTCTTCTAACTTGCTTTAATCTGGGAAACTTTTAATCTCTCCTTCAATTCTGAATGATAACCACCACACTGGGTAGAGGTTTCTTGATTGAAGGTCCTTCTGTTTCAATACATTAAATATTTCTCCCTTCTGGCCTCTAAAGTTTCTGTTGAAAAATCTGCTGGTAGCCTTATGATGTTGCCTTTATAATTAATTTTTTCCCTCTCTCTAGCCACTTTCAATACCTTCTTTTTACCCTAAATCTTTGTCATTTATTATATATCTTGGTGTTGTCTTCCTAAGGTCCCTTTTGTTAGGGACTCTCTGTGCTTCCAGGCCCTTGGTATCTATTTCCTTCCCCAGAGTGGGGAAGTTTTCAGCAATTATTTCTTCAAAGAGTCTTTCTATTCTTTTGCCTCTATTCTCCTTTTGGTATCCCTATTACATAAGTATTGTTTCATTTGGAGTTGTCACACAGTTCTCTTAGCATCCAATTCTAGATTCTTTTTTCCCTCTGCTACTCAGCTTCATTGTTTTCCTATCCTCTAATTTCCATCTTACTGATTGTCTCCTTTATTTGCAACAATCTATTATTCATTCTCTCTGTTGTATATCTCATTTCAGTTACTATACACTTCATATACTTCAGCTGTAAGTGGTTCTTTTTCAAATCATCTATCTCTTTGTTGAAATCCTCCCTGACATCATCAGTACTTTTCCACAGATCCATGAGCATATTTATGACTGTATTTTGAAATTTTTAACAAGGAAATTGATAATCTCCACTTCATTTAGTCCTCTATCTGGTATCTTATCCTGTTCTTTCATTTGGAACATATTCCTCTGCCTCCTCATTTTGTCAGGGTTTCTGTGTTTCTTCCTTTGTGTTAAATAGATCCACTATTCCCCCCAGTCTAGAGAGTAATGGATTTATGAATAAGGCATCCTGTAGTGCCCAGAAGCTCAAGACTCTTTGTTCACCTGTGCCTGGTACTCCTTTGTGGTTGAACTGATGAGGTAGATGGGCAGGTGTGCAGGGGAGCAGAGCATTGGGCTGGGCCACTAGCAAGGAGGACGGAGTGTTTGGAGCTGACTCCTGCAGGTGCCTCCACAGTTGGGCTGAGAGAGAGCCAGGAAAGCTGGGAAAGCCTCCTTCATCCTCCCAGGCATCAAAGTCTCCCTCCACCTGTCAGGCAGCAAAATCTGACCACTTCTGGGCCTAGCAGGTCAGGTGAGTGGGTAAGTGGGTGCTTAGAGGGGCACCTTGGAACTCAGCCACCAGCAAGGGGGATGGAGCATTTGGGGCTCACACATATGCCCAACCAGTTAGGCTGAGGGAGGGCTGGGGACATATCATCCACCTGCCCTTTCTCTTGGGAAGAAAGCACTGCCCAACCCTTGCCCCTCTGGCACCCTTCCCACTGCTGGTAAATCTTTAAAACTGCCACCTCTTGGGTCTCAGTGGGATCAGTGGAGTGTGCCTGTCCTCCACAAGCATGAGGAGTCTCAGCCTCCCAGAGTGCACCAACTCTCCCTGGTGTCCAGCCCCATTAATCACCAAAGTCCAATGCAATATGGACTCATATGCCCAGAGCAGATCTCTGGGCCAGGTGTGCAGAGTTCCTGAGCACTTAGCTCCTCCCCACTCCATTCCTATCCTTCCTGCTTGTGGGCTGGGTGGGGAAAGGGCTTGGGTCCTGTTAGATCACAGCCCTGCCACTTTACCCTTGTCTGTGGGCTTCTCTTCTTCACCAGGTGTAGGTGGTCTGTTCTGAAGTCTTCAGGTCATTTTCAGAGTTAGTTGTTTTTGCTGTAGTTGCTTCCTTGGTGTGAATGTGGGAGCAGGTTTCCACCTTGCATTTCCACCTTATTTTCTTTGATTCTATTTAAATGGAAACACTTGTACTGGAAATTTTAATCTAAATCAATTTTAGACTCCTTTCCTTTCCTTTGGTCACCCAACAGTCATGAAGACTTGTTAGATTCCAAGAAAACATGAACAGTCCTCACCTTCGGTCCATCATGGTCATTGCGTATATCTCCAGGTCCAGCTCTTCAAAAACAGACAGCTTCCATACTCGACTTGGGACAGTAAATTCTGGGGTCCTTGGTATACAGTGTGTAGTCTTTCAGATGTATCCACTCTCCTCTGAAGTCCTCCCATCACCCCAGGCCGCAGGCCACCACTGCCAGGAGACAATAGAGAGAGAGTAGCACTTAAAGGCATGGACAGGAAGGCTGGACCACTGCAGGAGTTAGTCCTGGCTCTGTGCTTGGCTAGCTATGTGACCTTGGGCAAGATGTTTCACCTTTCCATGGTAGTTTCCTCATTTGAAATGTTCTGAATAAAAGTCTCTGTTTCATGACTAATAATTGTATTTATCCATTTAATCATTACAATAAACCTTATATTTCAGATGAGAAAAATAAAGCCATCATCCAAGGTCACAGAGCCAGTAAGTGGCAAATCTAGGATTCATACCTAGTTCTCTGACTTCTGGAACCAGCTTCATGGAGCCAATAAAAATCAGGAGGTTGATCTAAAAGTTGCTATTTTCTATTTTTGTCTAATGCAATATTATTACTAGACATGATAATCTGCAATAATGGAAAATTCCAAGAAATGTATATCAAATATTTACTGTTAACATATGTTTGTGTTGACTTGGCTCGACTAGTGGGCAAGACAAGCCCAGTAGGTTTTGGTGGGAAACCCACTCAGAATCTGAAGACTGACTGCTGCCTTGGTTTCCAGGGACACTCTTTTGATCTGATGGCATAGCAGCCATCAGCATTAAGAAATTTGCCCACAGTTAAGAACTTAACCTAGAATTTAACCCAGGTCCCTTACTTCCCCATCTTACGACTACATCCCAGGGTGACCAACTCATCCCAGTTTGCCTGGGACTGTCCTGGTTTTAGCAGTAAAACTTCTACATCTGAAGACATCCCTCATTCCTGGACACACCAGGATGGTTGCTCACCCTTTGTCTCTCATAATCAGGGATTGCAAGATCAGGGATGGCAGAACAGAAGAGAGATAGAGAACAGATGACCATTTTGTTAATAAAGACTGGGTCAGATTTGATTATTTCTGAGGTTGTTTCTAGTCTAATCAAAATGTTATCAACTCCTTAGATGTTAATTTTGCAATTTAGTAGCTGGTGAAGAAGTGAGACCAAACATGAAAAAAAATAACTCTAGCAATACTTTTATTTATTTATTTTTTCTGGCTTGTGTGTAAGTTTTTGTGGTTTTTTTTTGGATAATTATTTTTTATTGAAGGGTAATTGACACACAGTATTACATTACATTAGTTTCAGGTGTACAACACAGTGATTCAACATTTATATACATGATAATTCTAGGTACCAGCTATCACCATACCAAGTTGTTACAATATTTTGACTATATTCCTTATGCTATACATTACATCCCGGTTACTTATTTATCTTACAATTGGAAGTGTGTACTTTTTTGTTGTTGTTGTTGTGAGGGCATCTCTCATATTTATTGATCAAATGGTTGTTAACAACAATAAAATTCTTTATAGGGGAGACAATGCTCAATGCACAATCATTAATCCACCCAAGCCTAATTTTCGTCAGTCTCCAATCTTCTGAAGCATAACAAACAAGTTCTCACATGGAGAACAAATTCTTACATAGTGAATAAGTTACATGGTGACCAGTACAAGGGCAGTCATCACAGAAACTTTTGGTTTTGCTCACGCATAATGAACTATAAACAGTCAGTTCAAATATAAATACTCATTTGATTTTTATACTTGATTTATATGTGGATACCACATTTCTCCCTTTATTATTATTATTTTTAATAAAATGCTGAAGTGGTAGGTAGATACAAGATAAAGGTAGAAAACGTAGTTTAGTGTTGTAAGAGAGCAAATGTAGATATCGGGTGTGTGCCTGTAGACTATGTGTTAATCCAAGCTAGACAAGGGCAATAAAACATCCACGTATGCAGAAGGTTTCTCTCAGAACGGGGGGGTGAGGTTCTAAGCCTCACCTCTGTTGATCCCCAATTTCTCACCTGATAGCCCCCCTGCGACTGTGTCTGTCTTAGGTTGTTCCTCCCTTGAGGAATCTTACCCGTCTCTGGCTAACCAGTCATCTTCCGGGGCCATACAGGGAAATGTAAAGTTGGTAAGTGAGAGAGAAGCCTTATTGTTTGAAAAGGTTAGCTTTTTGCTTCTTTGCATATTTATGCCCTGTAGCTTCTATGCCCAGCATTTGTCTTGAGGTATCTTAACCACTTGGAAGAATTATGATACTCGGTAAATTTGATATGAGGCACGAATTCTATTTAAGGGTTGTAATTAGGAAGGAAGAAGAAAAGCTATAGAAGTAGCAGGCGGAAGAAAACATGGGAAGATTGATTATTTCTTTGACATATCTTCTTGTAGAGTAACTTCAGCATGTATAGGTTTTAAACTACTAATTAAATTGCGCACACACATTAACATAATAGGTGTATAGTTACATAACCAAAGCATACCTGTAATTACCAGCCATCTCCAGTGAAACCAAGAAAACCAGTTAGGCACCTTAGGCATTTGTGAAAACTTATCTATGATATGGTGGATATTGCCCAACTGAGCTTGAACAGTCTGAGAGAAATCAGACAAATTAAAACAATCCATTCCTGGGGAATGTTCACATTCCATATGTTCTTTTAACAGTAAATAGTCTGTAGTTGTAAGATTTTGGAGCGCTCCAATTTGCACTTCTCCTAATTCTTGTTTGAGTTCCAACAGTATAGATCCAGTCAAATTTGTTGTTTTACTGTATGCACAGGCCAGCTTAGATATCTCCTTCCTCATTCCCATGGCAAGTCCAGGAACTGGTGGGATGAGTGCATCTACAGCTGTAGCAGTGCGTGGATCTTTGTTGGGGTTTTTTGATGATCATCTTCTGGCATGAGTCTTCCAGAGAGTGCTGATGTTGGAAGTTCTCTTTCATATCATATCTTAGTTCATTTTCGGGGTAGCCCAATTAGGCTTTGATCCTCTGTATAAACACAAACAGACCCTTTGCCTACACTTTTATATGCCCTTTATACCCTTGTGTAGGACTCATTGGAGGTATCCACACAGAAACTGCCTTTTTTTTTTTTGGTATCATTAATCTACACTTACATGATGAATATTCTGTTTACTAGGCTCTCCCCTATACCAGGTCCCCCTATAAAACCCTTTACAGTCACTGTCCATCAGCACAGCAAATGTTGTAGAATCACTACTTGCCTTCTCTGTGTTGTACAGCCCTCCCCTTTCTCCCACCCACCCCCATGCATGCTAATCTTAATACCCACCTTCTTCTCCCCCCCTTATCCCTCCCTACCCACCCAGCCTCCCCAGTCCCTTTCCCTTTGGTACCTGTTAGTCCATTCTTGAGTTCTGTGATTCTGCTGCTGTTTTGTTCCTTCAGTTTTTCCTTTGTTCTTATATTGCACAGCTGAGTGAAATCATTTGGTATTTCTCTTTGTCCGCTTGGCTTGTTTCACTGAGCATAATACCCTCCAGCTCCATCCATGTTGCTGCAAATGGTAGGATTTGCCCTTTTCTTATGGCTGAGTAGTATTCCATTGTGTATATGTACCACATCTTCTTTATCCATTCATCTATCGATGGACATTTAGGTTGCTTCCAATTCTTGGCTATTGTAAATAGTGCTGCGATAAACATAGGGGTGCATTGGTCTTTCTCAAACTTCATTGCTGCATTCTTAGGGTAAATTCCTAGGAGTACAATTCCTGGGTCAAATGGTAAGTCTGTTTTAGCATTTTGATGTACCTCCATACTGCTTTCCACAATGGTTGAACTAATTTACATTCCCACCAGCAGTGTAGGAGGGTTCCCCTCTCTCCACAGCCTCGCCAACATTTGTTGTTGTTTGTCTTTTGGATGGCAGCCATCCTTACTGGTGTGAGGTGATACCTCATTGTAGTTTTAATTTGCATTTCTCTGATAATTAGCGGTGTGGAGCATCTTTTCATGTGTCTGTTGGCCATCTGTATTTCTGTTTTGGAGAACTGTCTGTTCAGTTCCTCTGCCCATTTTTTAATTGGGTTATTTGTTTTTTGTTTGTTGAGGTGTGTGAGATCTTTTTATATTCTGGATGTCAAGCCTTTATCGGATCTGTCATTTTCAAATATATTTTCCCATACTGTAGGGTTTCTTTTTGTTCTATTGATGGTGTCTTTTGCTTACAGAAGCTTTTCAGCTTAATATAGTCCCACTTGTTCATTTTTGTTGTTGTTTTCCTTGCCTGTGGAGATATGTTCAAGAAGAGGTCACTCATGTTTAAGTCTAAGAGGTTTTTGCCTATGTGTTCTTCCAAGAGTTTAATGGTTTCATGACTTACATTCAGGTCTTTGATCCATTTTGAGTTTACTTTTGTATATGGGGTTAGACAATGGTCCAGTTTCATTCTCCTACATGTAGCTGTCCAGTTTTGCCAGCACCACCTGTTGAAGAGACTGTCATTTCGCCATTGTATGTCCATGGCTCCTTTGTCAAATATTAATCGACCATATATGTCTGGGTTAATGTCTGGATTCTCTAGTCTGTTCCATTGGTCTGTGGCTCTGTTCTTGTGCCAGTACCAAATTGTCTTGATTACTATGGCTTTATAGTAGAGCTTGAAGTTGGGGGGTGAGATCCCCCCTACTTTATTCTTCTTTCTCAGGATTGCTTTGGCTATTCGGGGTTTTTGGGGTTTCCATATGAATTTTTGAATTACTTGTTCCAGTTCATTGAAGAATGTTGCTCGTAGTTTCATAGGGATTGCATCAAATCTGTATATTGCTTTGGGCAGGATGGCCATTTTGGTGATATTAATTCTTCCTAGCCATGAGCATGGGATGAGTTTCCATCTGTTAGTGTCCCCTTTAATTTCTCTTAAGAGTGACTTGTAGTTTTCAGAGTATAAGTCTTTCACTTCTTTGGTTAGGTTTATTCCTAGATATTTTATTTTTTTGATGCAATTGTGAATGGAGTTGTTTTCCTGATTTCTCTTTCTGTTGGTTCATTGTTAGTATATAGGAAAGCCACAGATTTCTGTGTGTTGATTTTGTATCCTGCAACTTTGCTGTATTCCGATATCCGTTCTAGTAGTTTTGGGGTGGAGTCTTTAGGGTATTTTATGTACAGTATCATGTCATCTGCAAATAGTGACAGTTTAACTTCTTCTTTACCAATCTGGATTCCTTGTATTTCTTTGTTTTGTCTGATTGCTGTGGCTAGGACCTCCAGTACTATGTTAAATAACAGTGGAGAGAGTGGGCATCCCTGTCTAGTTCCCGATCTCAGAGGAAATGCTTTCAGCTTCTCGCTGTTCAATATAATGTTGGCTGTGGGTTTATCATAGATGGCCTTTATTATGTTGAGGTACTTGCCCTCTATTCCCATTTTGCTGAGAGTTTTTATCATGAATGGATGTTGAACTTTGTCAAATGCTTTTTCAGCATCTATGGAGATGATCATGTGGTTTTTGTCTTTCTTTTTGTTGATGTGGTGGATGATGTTGATGGACTTCCGAATGTTGTACCATCCTTGCATCCCTGGGATGAATCCCACTGGGTCATGGTGTATGATCCTTTTGATGTATTTTTGAATTCGGTTTGCTAATATTTTGTTGAGTATTTTTGCATCTACGTTCATCAGGGATATTGGTCTGTAGTTTTCTTTTTTGGTGGGGTCTTTGCCTGGTTTTGGTATTAGGGTGATGTTAGCTTCATAGAATGAGTTTGGGAGTGTCCCCTCCTCCTCTATTTTTTGGAAAACTCTAAGGAGAATGGGTATTATGTCTTCCCTGTATGTCTGATAAAATTCCGAGGTAAATCCATCTGGCCCGGGGGTTTTGTTCTTTGGTAGTTTTTTTATTACTGCTTCAATTTCGTTTCTGGTAATTGGTCTGTTTAGATTTTCTGTTTCTTTCTGGGTCAGTCTTGGAAGGCTGTATTTTTCTAGGAAGTTGTCCATTTCTCCTAGGTTTCCCAGCTTGTTAGCATATAGGTTTTCATAGTATTCTCTAATAATTCTTTGTATTTCTGTGGGGTCCGTCGTGATTTTTCCTTTCTCGTTTCTGATACTGTTGATTTGTGTTGACTCTCTTTTCCTCTTAATAAGTCTAACTAGAGGCTTATCTATTTTGTTTATTTTCTTGAAGAACCAGCTCTTGGTTTCATTGATTTTTGCTATTGTTTTATTCTTCTCAATTTTATTTATTTCTTCTCTGATCTTTATTATGTCCCTTCTTCTGCTGACCTTATGCCTCATTTGTTCTTCTTTTTCCAATTTTGATAATTGTGACATTAGACCATTCATTTGGGATTTTTCTTCCTTTTTAAATATGCTTGGATTGTTATATACTTTCCTCTTAAGATTGCTTTTGCTGTGTCCCACAGAAGTTGGGGCTTAGTGTTGTTGTTGTCATTTGTTTCCATATATTGCTGGATCTCCATTTTGATTTGGTCATTGATCCATTGATTATTTAGGAGCATGTTGTTAAACCTCCATGTGTTTGTGAGTCTTTTTGCTTTCTTTGTAGAGTTTATTTCTAGTTTTATGCCTTTGTGGTCTGAAAAGTTGGTTGGTAGGATTTCAATCTTTTGGAATTTACTGAGGCTCTTTTTGTGGGCTAGTATGTGGTTTATTCTGGAGAATGTTCCATGTGCACTTGAGAAGAATGTATATTCTGTTGCTTTTGGATGTAGAGTTCTATAGATGTCTATTAGTTCCATCTGCTCTACTGTGTTGTTCAGTGCTTCCATGTCCTTACTTATTTTCTGCCTGGTGGATCTCTCCGTTGGGGTGAGTGGTGTGTTGAAGTCTCCTAGAGTGAAAGCATTGCAGTATATTTCCCCCTTTTGTTCTGTTAGTATTTGTTTCACATATGCTGGTGCTCCTGTGTTGGGTCCATATATATTTAGAATGGTTATATCCTCTTGTTTGACTGAGCCCTTTATCATTATGTAGTGTCCTTCTTTATCTCTTGTTACTTTCTTTGTTTTGAAGTTTATTTTGTCTGATATTAGTACTGCAACCCCTGCTTTCTTCTCGCTGTTGTTTGCCTGAAATATGTTTTTCCATCCCTTGACTTTTAGTCTGTACATGTCTTTGGGTTTGAGGTGAGTTTCTTGTAAGCAGCATATAGATGGGTCTTGCTTTTTTATCCATTCTATTACTCTGTGTCTTTTGATTGGTGCATTCAGTCCATTAACATTTAGGGTGACTATTGAAAGATATGTACTTATTGCCATTATAGGCTTTAAATTCGTGGTTACCAAAGGTTCAAGGTTAGCCTCTTTAGTATCTTACTGCCTTACTTAGCTCACTTACTGAGCTGTTATATACACTGTCTGGAGATTCTTTTCTTCTCTCCCTTCTTATTCCTCCTCCTCCTTTCTTCATATGTTGGGTGTTTTGTTCTGTGCTCTTTCTAGGGGTGCTCCAATCTAGAGCAGTCCCTGTAAGATGCCCTTTAGAGGTGGTTTGTGGGAAGCAAATTCCCTCAGCTTTTGCTTGTCTGGGAATTGTTTAATCTCACCATCATATTTAAATGATAGTCGTGCTGGATACAGTATCCTTGGTTCAAGGCCCTTCTGTTTCACTGCATTCAATATATCATGCCATTCTCTTCTGGCCTGTAAGGTTTCTGTCGAGAAGTCTGATGTTAGCCTGATGGGTTTTCCTTTATAGGTGACCTTTTTCTCTCTAGCTGCCTTTAAAACTCTTTCCTTGTCCTTGATGTTTGCCATTTTAATTATTATGTGTCTTGGTGTTGTCTTCCTTGGATCCTTTCTGTTTTTAGGTTCTGTGTATTTCCGTGCCCTGTTCGATTATTTCCTCCCCAAGTTTGGGGAAGTTTTCAGCAATTATTTCTTCCAAGATACTTTCCATCCCTTTTCCTCTCTCTTCTTCTTCTAGTACCCCTATAATACGGATATTGTTCCTTTTGGATTGGTCACACAGTTCTCTTAACATTGTTTCATTCCTGGAGATCCTTTTATCTCTCTCTATGTCAGCTTCTATGTGTTCCTGTTCTCTGGTTTCAATTCCATCAATGGCCTCTTGCATCCTATCCATTCTGCTTATAAACCCTTCCAGAGTTTGTTTCATTTCTGTAATCTCCTTTCTGGCATCTGTGATCTCCCTCCGGACTGCATCCCATATCTTTTGCTTATTTCTCTGCATCTCTGTCAGCATGTTTGTGATTCTTATTTTGAATTCTTTGTCAGGAAGACTGGTTAGATCTGTCCTCTTCTCTGGTGGTGTCTCTGTGATCTTTGTCTGCCTGTAGTTTTGCCTTTTCATGGTGATAGGAATAGTTTGCAGAGCTGGGATGAGTGATGGCTGGAAGAACTTCCCTTCTTGTTGGTTTGTGGCCCTCCTCTTCTGGGAGAACAGCGACCTCTAGTGGTTTGTGCTGGGCAGCTGGGTGCAGACAGGGTTTCTTCTTCCTGCCCAGCTGCTATGGAGTTTATCTCCACTGTTGCTGTGGGCGTGGCCTGGCTCGGGCAGCTGCTCCAAAATGGTGGAGTTGCGTTGGAGGGGGTGCTGCCTGGAGACTATTTATCTCTGTAAGGGGCCTCTAAGCTCCCTGCAGCCCAGGGGATTAGGGTGCCCAGAGATCCCCGTATTCTCTACCTCTGGATTAAGTGTCCCGCCCTTCCCCTTTAAGACTTCCAAAAAGCACCTGCCAAAACAAAACAACGACCAAAAAAAAAAAAAAGAAAAAATTTTTAACTAAAAAAATAAAATAAATAAAAATAGAAATAAAAAATGGCCACTCATTTTTCTTTATTCTCCGGTGCCAGCCTCAGGCATCTGCTCACCAGTCTTGCTGCCCTGTTTCCCTAGTATTGGGGTCCCTATCCCTTTAAGACTTCCAAAAAGCGCTCGCCAAAACAAAACAGAAAAAAAAAAAAATGGCCGCTCGCTTTTCTTATGTCCTCCAGTGCCAGGCCTCCGGTACCCGCTCACTGTTCTTGCTGCCCTGTTTCCCTAGTATCCAGGGCCCCACGCACGCACTGTGTCTGCGCTGTGGTCCGGATGGCTGGGGCTGGGTGTTCAGCAGTCCTGGACTCTGTCTCTCTCCCACTCTGCCTATTCTTCTCCCGCGGGGAGCTGGGGGGAGGGGCGCTCGGGTCCCACTGTTCCAGGGCTTGTATCTTACCCCCTTTACGAGGCACTGGGTTCTCACAGGTGTGGATGTGGTCTGGATGTTGTCCTGTGTCCTCTCGTCTTTATTCTAGGAAGAGTTGTCTTTGTTATATTTTCATAGATATATGTGGTTTTGGGAGGAGATTTCCGCTGCTCTACTCACACCGCCATCTTGGCTCCTCCCCCACAATACTTTAAGAGAAGCCATGAAATACAGTGGAAAGTGAGAGGAAGGATAACTCTGGGGAAGACTGTCCTCACATACCCAAGCTGAATAGACCTTGCCCTCCAGCCCACTTTCCCATACATACTCTGTGATCATATCTGAAATCATTTATTGAACTTATTTGCATGCTTCTTTTTCTTACTGGACACCATTTTCCTTGAAACACTGAGTCTTATTCATCATTAAAGACCCTGGCACAAAATGGGCATTGTTAATTGTTGGTTGATTAAAAGAACAAACAAATGGTCACCTTTTTCCTCCTACATTTCATTCACAATATTTTGTTACTGAAAACAGTGTTACTTCCAGTATCATGAGTACCTTAAAAAGTATATTATGTAATGAGTGTATCTTCCACAATAATCAAACGAGTCTGATTACTGACAGAATTACTGATTACTGATGCCCTTTTACCCCTTAAGTTTTACATTTATGACTAATACCTTTCCATTAGAATCCAGCAAAATCTAGCTCCATTGTTTTTATACAGTGTACCATTTCCCAGCCAGATGTGGTTCTGTAGCTTCAAACTATATATCTAATCTGATAGAGGATTTCTTACCCAGTCTCTAAGGTTTTCTAATGTTTTTATTGGATCTGTCCAACATTTATTAAGCAGCCACTGAATATTTTTTATGAATACCACTGATTCATTCAATTAAGTTTTTGTTGAACGTTTAGGACTATTGAGAGCAGCAGATTGGTATCATGTAATCTCTGCCTTCTAAAGGAATTTCTGATCTACTGAAAGATATAAGACTTGTATATACATGAAAAGATGACTAATAATGGATCTTACATAAAGCAATGCATTTAATGTGCCAAATAATTGGCATAGAAAATAAATGACAATATGCTTATTTTTTATCTGTCTTTCCTAATTCACTGTGAGTGCCTTGAGGACATGTTATTTTGTCACATTACCACCTGCTTTTCAAGAGACATCTGATTTTAACAAACTTCCTAGGTGGTTCTGATGTACACTGGAGTCTAAGAGTCACTTCTGTAGACAATAGGGAGGGATTGAGGGGTTGGGGGGCAAGAAAGTGGCATGACAAGCATGTTTGATGAAGATTCATCTAGTAGAGGGCAAGATGGAGCACAGCAGGGAGAAAAATGAAGATGGAGGGGACAGAAAAAAAGCTGCTGCAATTTTCCATGCATGAGAAAACCAGGAATATTAGGAACAATGTGATGGGAAAGAAGGAGTGGGCACAGAAAACTCTGATCAGGAGGAATCCATCAAACCTGGTGACTGAATGTTTGCTCAAGAAGAAGATGGGGAGTGAAAAAATAACTTCACCCCCTCTAATGTAAGGACCTGGAATAATAATAATAATAATAGCAGTTAATGTGTATTAATCATTGGCCTGGCTACCTCAACAACCATGCCCAATCCTCTTTTCTTTCACTCATCTCCCATTACAGAGGGTAGAAAACTAATCATCTCTCGGCCTCTTTCACATACAAGGGTGCACATGTAATTTAGTCTTGGCAGTCAGATGTAGGGAGAAGTCCTTTGGGAGGCTTCTGGGAGGTTTTGCTTTCCTGATGAAAGGGACGATTGAGGCTGACCCTGCCCTTCCCCCTTCTACCTGCCTTGAATGTGGATGAGACGCCTAGAGCTGCAACAGTCTGGTAACTATAATATGTGAACATGAGGATGAAAAACCAACATGTTAACGGAGGCAGAGCAGAGAGATAGAAAGAAACGGGGTCCTGGTGGCAGCACTGAACTACAGCACCAAACCTGAGCTACCCACCTCCAGCATTCTAGTTATGTAGGATAATTACATGTGTCTATTGCCTACATTACTGTTAAGCAGTGTTCTGTTACACAAACCAACTACATGTCAGGCACTAGTCTAACCAATTTAACTCAATGCTTGCAACAACTTGATAAGGGATATGTTACTATTATCCCCATTTTATAGATGAGGTAATTAAGGAACTGAAAGTCAAATAACTTACCCAAGTCCATACACTTAGTAAGAACACAGCATGGATTTGAAACCAAACAGCCCCCAAGCCCTCATTCTTAACCACCACATATTCAGTCTCTCAGTAATGGTGGTAGCATAGAAATAAGAAGCTTGGGAACAGATGTTATCAGCTGTAAATCCAAGTGGAAATGCCCATGAGACAGTTAGAAGTGCCAAATTGGAAGCACAAGAATGTAAAGGATATTATTTAGAACAAAGAGACATCTGCCTTGAAATAAGAATTGACTTAGAAGCTATAGAAGTTCCATATTCTCAACTTCTATCTATAAGGTGAGTTAAACAGAACTATATATGTAGCAACTCTAGCTTGGCCTGAATAATAATGCTCTGTTGGCAGAATGCCTTTGACTGTCCAAAAACTGCCTCCCTTGGTAGTGCAGCCTTAAATTCTGTCCATGAATGCATTGTTTAGAGGAATGCTATGAGGTGGGGTCCAGGGCCGCTCTTCACTCCTTACTGCCAGGGAAGACTGTTGGCTGTACAATATAAGTCCCCAGTGTAGGCCAACGCAGAATATGACCACAGTCTCCCAGGCAGTTACCAGTTTGCAGGGCTGTGCTGGACCAGCAAAATTAACAAATCTGGAATAGGGCTTCCAGGGCTGCTGACTGTGTCCTCTCACCATTAACATCACGACAGCATATCCTCAGCAAGAGAATGAATGTTGTTGACCTGAGGTTCAGAGGAAAAGGAAAGACACTCATGGACCAATGTGGAAGAAGGGGGATACAGGTGACATTCATTCCAAGTAACAAAAATAATGGTAGTAAGAGCTTGCATGTATTGAGCATTGGCCCTGTGCTGAGCGAGTGCCTTTCGTGGGTTAATCTCCCTTGAAGTAAGTGTGCTTCTGTTTTAACAGAATCACAAAGTATCTAAAGCAAATTGTTAATCACTGAAGGTACCTTGGCACTTGCCAGTTTTTGCTTTGTTTTTGCTTTCCATCTTTTCTGAAAGGCCTAACAAAGATCAGCTGGAACATTCTTCTGATGCCCACAATATCGTGAGAATCTCGTGCAGTGCTGACAACCAGGACAACAGATCACTCCTGTGAAAAACAGAATGGCCTGCTGGGAGAATTGAGAGATCACAGATATGAAACAGATACTTTTATGACTTCCTATGACCAACTTTGAAAGGTTGGTATTTACATGGTCCCAGAAATGGAGCTGACCTAATCCACGAGATTATTCTACTGCACTGGAAACAGACCAAAGAAGGGGAAAATGCCTGTTATGCAATCCAGGTATTGGTCAGAATGTTCTGTCCTTTCCTCAGTGATGAGCTTCAATTAACTCCGTTCTGTTCTGGACATGCTGATCATCACAAATCACAGACAATATCAGAATAATTTCACTGTCATTAAAGGTTTAAATGATGTTACAATCACTTAAGCAACTAGAGTACATATATTAAAGCTTTAATTTATAATCCTTTTGCCAAAGCACTTCTGTTAGAATTTAATTTAATATTTCTCTAGACTCACACTCCAAGTCCAATCATTACAATTAATTCCAATCTCTCTAATCAAGGATGCATGTCTTTACTTATTCTCTCTATAAGTAATGGAGATAATGGATGAATTTCATTACTGTTCATAGTTGTGGTCAGTTGTTCTCAGGTCCTCTGTCTGGGACCATTTCCCCCTGGGAGGATATTTGAAAGCTAAACAACCCTATATTTAGCTTTACCTTACAGAACAGAAACAACAAAAAGACCAAACACACACACACACACACACACACACACACACACATCAAGCTTATTACAGACAGGCTGAATCACCACTGAAGGGGTCAGTTGTCCAAGGCCATTCATGTCTCATGACTGGCAGCTGTTAAGGGTTCCCTCTGCCAAACCCATTGGCCAGAGAGCAAAGGATCAGAATAGCAGAATGCTGCCTTGAAGAAGTGGCTCACACAGCATTAGTGGCTAAATCCAGGTGGACTGGAATAATTCCTCAGGTGGGTTCTGATCTAGTAGTTTAAAGCACATAGATGGGAAAACAGTTAGCAAGTCCTCTCAATTCTACAAAAGTTGATTTTTTTTTGGTCTCAAAAGAAAATGAAGAAGTGAATTTCCTCCTAGACATCAAACTCCTTGAGGATAAAGATATAAAGGAATATCTAGCATACAATAGGAGATTAATAAATGTTTGCTGGAATTAAAATTAACTGATATGTCCTATCACTGAATCTGTATAACTGCCTGGCAAAGTAGGTACTGTTACCATCATTTCACTATGAAGACAATGGGAAAGAAGAGCTTGATAACCAAACCTGTGAAAAAGGAATGAAGCCAGGATGCAAACACAGGTCTTTCTGGATCCAAAGTTAATATTCTTTCTACTACATCATGCTGATGTAAACTACTTGCTTTGCTAAATTAAGAAAAACCTTCTTTTATCTTTTCTAATTATAAAATTTGCAAGACTGTTCTATAAATGCAAAATCCCCTTCTTTCAGTTTCTTTATTCTCTCCAGATGATCATGTTCATTCCTTTGTTCAAAATGTGGAAATGATTCCACATTAACTTCATTTTCTTTTTCTCTTCCCCATCCTCCCTTCCTTCACCATGGTCATAGAGAGAGAGATGACCCTCTGGGTCTGTGTGATAGATTTTTTTCCATCCTAGAACCATGGTCCAATTTGTTCATAACCTCACAGAGAAGGCTCTGACCCTGGAAAATTCTTCTGTGACTTACTTGAAGCCTTAATTGGCCACATTTTGGCATTATGCTAAGGTTTAGCTGGTTCTTCCAACTCCTGCTGACATCCCTATGGCTATTCAGAGCTATAAAAAATAGTCCCTAATGCTCAAACTGGTAGCTTCAATTAGCTCGTGGTTAAGGAAGCTGTGTTGAATGGTTAGGTGGCCTCTGTGGTATGGATGTGTTTTTAGGTCGATAAGATTATAGGCAAGCATGGCATCATAATGTTCAAAGACCAATCTTTAACTGTCAGATCAAAATTTAACAAATATAATCTTGATTATATTTGGTTTATTATTTAAGTGCTCTTGGAGCATGTGTGACCAGACTGGATAAAATAAGATAACGTATCAAAATCAACGTTTTCTCTATCAAACACTACATGGAAGGTCACATTTCTCTTGATATTAAGTTGGGTTGTCCCTCACTTTGATACATTAATACAGCTCTAAATGCACATCTTGCCTTAGACTAAAATTAGAAAGGACATATGCAAATAAATCAACCTGGTATATGTACATATGGGGATAACTTTTGAATTTGAAGGTTTGAAATATATGATATTCAAACTTCATTTCCAGAAAAGTTGAAACAAAAGTCTTTAGAAAATTAGGACTTGCTATAATAGGAGAAATACTAATACCATGTGCCAAAGTGACATAGTTAAATTATGTCAGTAGTCATAAAGAATAAAATTGGGATGTTTCTCTTTGCTAAAATCACAGAAAGATGGCTTTTGGTAACTGCTCTGTCTACAAATGTTAGGGTACTTCTTGTCATCTTGAATATACCTCCCAGAAAGAGAATAGCAGGGTGGTAGTCTAAGTATGTACAGAGTGAATGACAGCCATGACTACATTCAAATATAAGTTTGATAGGTGTTATATTATTAATCTGGCTTGTTTTATGATTTTTAGAACCTATCTTTGCAAAATAAAATATCCTACAGATATGTAAACAGGGTTATAACTTAGTTATCACCCATGAGTCTAAATAGTCCTGAAATATACTTTTAAAAGTAGAAGTGACTGGTATCAAAAAAAAAGGGAAAAGAAAGAAAGAAAAGAGGCAACCCTTCTCTATTTACAGGTAAAAGCCCCAACTGTGGCCCTCGTCCTGATCCTTTCTCAGTATCAAATGCATCAATAAAACCCCAACCTGACCACACTTGATTCAATATTTATTCTTTCTTCTGTGACTTCTTCCCACCAGTGTAATATATGTTTTGAAGTGCCTCCCATCTTTAAATACAACACACACACACACACATATCCTCTGCTCACCAGGCTGTTCCTTGAGCTATGGTCTTGTTCCTCCCTCCTTCCCTTCACTACCAGGTTTGTTTCTCACAGCCTCCATTTTCTCACCATCTATTCATGTGCAAAATATTATTTCTTGATAACCACTTAAGAGTCCTATCCAACAGATTTTCCTCCATTTTCATGCCCCTCAGACTCTCTGCAGCCACTGTCAACAACTCTTACTTCTTCATATTATCTTCTCCCACAATGTTTTTCTCATGCTGTTCACTCTCAGATCTCCCTCTCTTTCTCTGACACCTCTTTCTTCCTCTGATCTCAATGTATGTACTCCCTTTGTTTAGGCCCATGGCCATTTCTCCTCTCTCTACAATCTCCTTTGGGAATTTTACTCAGTCTTTTCTACTAATCTTCAGTCCTGTCTAGTGCTCTAGCCCGCATTCCCAACAGTCTGTTAGACATTTTCGTCTGCCTATCCTACTGACATCCAAACACAGTATGCTCAAAATATAGTCATCTTTCTTTTCTGTACATATCTACTTATTATATTGTAATTACTATTTTCCCAATCATTGTAAAAAAGAAATATTCACAAGTTAAAGTTGCAAATGTCCAAAACTAAAGCCAAATATTAATTATAGGTGGTCCAATATTCAAATAGAACTATTTCTTTTGTTTAAAAAAATGACTCTTCAAAATTAATGCATGCTTTTCTAAAGTAATGCAATAGTAAAAAGAATAATTCAAAAGTATAAAATAGAATATTATATATAGTAAAAGGTAGATTGTCCTCCCATCCCTGACCACCATATTTCCAATTCTCCTTCTCAGAAGCAATCAATACTATCAGTTTCCTATATATCTATCCAGAAATACCTACATATTTGAAGCATATATGAATCTATGCCCCTTAAAAATTCCAGCACAATTAAATGGTAGCATGCTTTAGAAATAATTCTCCAAATTACTTTTGCTCACTTAACAATATATTTTAGACTTTATTTCTTATGAGATATACCTTATTCATTTTTAAGGACTGAATAATACAACCTTGTATGTATGCATTCCCTATTGGTAGGCATTTTTTTTAAAGGTATTAAACTATTCCTGGCCTTGGCCAAGAAAATACCTGCAAAATTAACAAACACTACAGCAGTAAGTGTCCCTCGTAACCACATTATTTCCTTTAAATACCATTTTCCACTAAAAGAAGCAAGGGTTCCTGATACTAATGTTTGATTCCAGGTAAATACATAAGACAAACCTGGCATATCTTGTTACTAAGGCTATCAAAGACTATGAGGGTCACAGCAAAAGGACTCAGGAGCTAAATACCTGCAAAATTAACAAACACTACAGCAGTAAGTGTCCCTAGTAACCACATTATTTCCTTTAAATACCATTTTCCACTAAAAGAAGCAAGGGTTCCTGGTACTAATGTTTGATTCCAGGTAAATACATAAGACAAACCTGGCATATCTTGTTACTAAGGCTATCAAAGACTATGAGGGTCACAGCAAAAGGACTCAGGAGCTAACCTGAAGAGGATGGTACTGGCCAAAAATGAAACAATTTGAGTTTCAGTAAAAATAACTAGAATGGATTGAAATGTATCACATATTTCAAATCTATGAGTTTATAGTAACAACAAAAATAATTTAAAAATTAAAAATAACTCACTGGTTTCCTTTGGATGATGCCAGGAAGCTAACTCATTATTTTTAAACTGATAGAATAGAGGGGGAAAAAATCAAGCATTTTTCCTCTTTCCTTTATAATTTATACCTCAGGGTTACTAAATAGTTAATGAGTAGTTTTTCTTACACAAGTATTCTAGCTAATAAATAGGAATTATACAACTGGAATATCATTTTTGCAACCCTAATGGACTAATGGATTTAGGCAATTATCATTAATCATAAAACCTTTTAATAACAGACACTCTATATGATAAATAACCTGGTTTATTCAACAAATAAATTGCAAAAAAAATGGTGGGGGGAGAGAGTTCCAGTCATATAGATTAAAAGGGACATATAAACCAATTATAAAGTATGGATCTTATTTGCATCTTGATTGGAATACATTAAAAAAATATATGAGACAACCAGGAAAATCTGACCACTAGCTAGATATCTGATTACATTAAGTTGTTTACAAATGCATTAATGGCATTGTGGTTATGCTTTTCAAAACACAGAACTATTTACAGATGAAAGAATGTGATATATTGGATTTGCTTCACAATAATCCAAGGAGTAAAGTGCAAGGTAAATGTGAAACAATATTGTTCTGAGTTGTTAACTGTTAAAACTGGATAATGGGATCATCAGGGTTGATTATACTATTCTCTCTACTTTTATATGTTTTTAAAATTTTCCATAATAAAGATGTTTTTCAGAGGCACTTTAGCTGTTTTGTGCAGAATGGATTTAAGAAGGACATAAAGAGATTGAGAGAGACTAGTTAGGAGACTATCATGACATTTTAAATAAGAGAAAGTTCATGGTGGCCTGGATATTTTCCAATCGCTGAAGAAGGATACGAGTCTTGAAATTGAAATTGCCAAGTGTCAATCAGGATTACCTTTTTACCACCCATAACCAAATCAAAAATGGTGAAATTTTATAACACCAAAGAAAGAGGGAAAAAATATTTTGCCTACAAAGGAGCAAGAATCAGACTGAAGTCAGACTTCTCACTAGCAATCTGGATACTCGAAGACAGACTCCTCAAGAAAATTTTTAAGTCTAAAGTTATATATAGCCAACAAAATTATCATTCAATATAATATTCAAGAACTCAGATAGCTAATGATATCAGATTATTTTAGATGAATTACTTAGAGACCTAGCCTAGTAAAATGAAAACTATAGATGTGGATATATGAACAATGGTGAGTAAAGTAGGTATTAAAAATTGTGAGGTACTGATTTATACTGTTAATTGTTTTTTAAATTACAATCTGGAACTAAAAACTAAGAGATTTCAGTATCAGAGATATAAGTAGGGTGGGATAGGCAAAGGAGAGCTTGCTAAGACTACTATTGTGTTAAGGGAGAAATGTAGATAATTACTATCTGATTCCAAGAAAAAAATCAAAATTAAAGTATATATGTTAAAGGATTAAGAGTAACCATTATAAGAATAGACATAAATGTTCAGTCTTCAAGTCACAAAAAAATTTTTTTGAACAAAGAAACATTAACCTAATAAAAGATAGGAAAGTGGGGGACAAAAAAACAATAAAAAAATGTTCTGGCATTACAAAAAACAGAAAATGTAAATGATAAAAGGGCAACATCCAAATCAATTAGTAATAGCAACAAGAATAGGTTAGACTATCTTAATAAAATTCAAAGAATTTTAGGGTACATTTAAAAAATTAATCTATATTCTACTTACAAGAGACACATCTAAAACAAAATCATGTAAATAGTTTGAAGAAAAGAAATGGAAATGACAACTACATAGAACATGTGACCTTGAACTAGATCCTTCACCAGAGAAAAGTCTCTTTTTCTTTTGCTAAATGACATTAGTGGAACCAATGGTGAAATTTTTTTTAATCTATATGTTAGATAATAGCTTTGTATCAATATTAATTTCCTAATTCTGATCATTGTACTTTTTTTCCTTGTTTTCAGGTAAATACAGCATTATTTAAGAATGAAGTTTCATCATGTCCACAGCATAGTCTTCAAAGTTTCAGGAAAAAAAAATGTATCATTATCACACACATTGCCTGTATTTGAGGAACCGGTGTAAAGAGTATATGGGAAATTTTTGTACTGTTTTTACAACTTATCTCTAAGTCTAGAATTATTTCAAAATAAATTTTTTAAAGAGATTAAAGAACAAAGTACTATCAAAAAGAAAGCAAGTATAACAATATTAATGTCAGATAAAATAAAGCTCAAAGTAAAAAGCATAAAGCATAACAAAAAGGGCCATTGCATACTAATTTGAAAATACAAGCTACCAAGAAATGACATCATGTGAAAATCTCTTTGTACTTAATAATATAACTTTAGAAATAAAAAGCTAACCAACAAAAGTATAGAAGAATATAGACAAACTCCAATTGTAGTTAAAGACTCAACTCTTAGAAATTAAGATAAAATATGCAATTTTAAAAGTATAAATATGAAGAATTTGAATAAAAAATAATTTTGAAATGAACAACAATGGGAAAACTACACAGAACATAGAACACTATATCTCATGTGGGATATAGCCAAAATAATACTCAAGCTAGTTACAAGAAAATAAGAGAGTCTAAAAATAAATGAACTTTTCATATTACTCAAAAAGCTAAAAATGAAGAAGACAAATTTAAAATATAAGAGATAAAGAACTAAATAACTATAAATGTAGAACTTATGGCAGTAGAAAATAAAATATAGAGCTGTTCAAGAAAATAAAATGAAAGCAAAGTGTGTCTTTTAAAGAAAAATAATTAATAGACAAAAATTTTACAGGTTTGATTAAGTAAAAGAGAAAACAAAAAATATGAGAAAAACATAGGGAGAAGTGGGGTTATTATTGTTATTACTACTTTTATAAGATAATACAAACACAAGAAAGTTGAAGATCTAGATGAAATGGATTTTGTTTTCTAGGAAAATACAAGTTACCAAATTAATTCAAAAACAGGTTAAAAATCTAAATAAACCAAAACCTTAGAGAAATTGAATAGGTGAAATAGAAAAATTGAAGAGCTACCACTTTTTAAATCCCTAGATGTAGATGACTTCACCAGGTTTCACCATTTGGAGTGTTTCCAGTTTTTGCCTATCACAAATAAAGCTGCTATGAACAGTCATCTACAACTCTTGTCATCACATATGATTTCATTTCTCTTGAGCCTGGAACTTGCACCATCTATTTCAATTTGCTCCTAGTTTGTCTTAACAGGTAATATTTATATAAACTCCTAAATCTTTGCTTGCCAGGAGTAGAAGTCACCACTGAAAACAATTTCAGAACCACTGCTAAACCCATACAAACTTTCAAAAGGTTTAGTTTTTAAATGAGAAAGGGGGTAATTCAAAAAGATGAGCTGACAAAGATCAGACTAAAATCCATTATGAACTTAATACAATGACATTTATGTATATTGACTGTAAACTACATAATAGATGAAAGCATCTGAAATACCTAGATTCACTTTACTGAATAACACTCAGTATGGTTTTATCATTCTTCCTCAAATATAATTCACAAGAGATGCTCTTTCTCTATTACAAATCATGTTTTTTGTATAGAATGCTTATCCATTAATAACAATTTTGAGTCTGCTTAAATTTTCAAATTTCTCTACTTGAAAAAAAAAGTTAAAATCTGTTAATACACAAAAAGTCAGTGATTCTGACTTTTGATTCTGATTCTGATGGTACTGTTCCTTTGTTCTCTCTGAAGTATTCTTTGTTCTTTCTAAATTAAAAAATGTCTTTCAGAGACCGAAGGGAATGCCATGTGAAAATGGAGGCAGAGACTGGAGTCATCCTTCCATAAACGAAGAAATACCTGGGCTACCAAAGAACTATCCTCCCCCCAGAGATTCTAGAAAGAACATGACCCAGTAAACACGTTGATTCCAGACTTCTAGCCTCCAGAACTAGCCAAAATTAATGATAATAATAATGTCTTGCTCAATGAAAGAACAATACTAGCTCAGTGTGGAAAAAAACTGATCAAAACTGCATAAAAAGAGCACATTTTAAAAAACCCATATTCAGTGATGTCATTGAAAATGACAGAGTAAAAACTGAAAATTCTCCCCATCACAAAAGCAATGGAAACACAAGCAAAAATTATCTGAATCAATTTTTTTATAACTCTGGAAATTAACCAAACCTTGGAACAATTCAGGGAGTGTTTAAAAAAAATGGCTTCATCCTCATAAGAACAGCAAGTTCTGTACCATTTTAACTTGCCCTGTTCCCATCCCCTCTTCTCTTATCTCTGCAGTAAGGCTTGAAAACCATTCCACAATTACAGTGAAAACCAGCAGCCTGACAGCCACTTGAAGTCAAAAAGGGGTTGGAGCTCCTACAAAGCTGCACTCCCATAGAACTGTCATTATTTGACCTGTCTGGTGCTTCCCCAGACGACCCCCTCAGAATGTCTTTATCTGACCTAACTCACAGCTCATCCAGTGCTAGCAACCTCTTCTCTAGAGGCATTTGTCAAAAATATCAGAGCCAATTTTTTTTATCTTTTAATTTTCTTTATTTTCACACATTAAAAAATAAAACACACTATACAAATGATTTTTCATAGCCAATTACACATGGGTCCATTCATACTTCCTCTCAAAATGCTGCCAACACTCTAAGTGCTGCCTAAGAGGACAGCTGTTAATCAATGTAGCCAATGTATCGATTTAAATGCAGTAGCATGCAGCCCTCAGCATGGAAGGTTCAATTTCCCTGTTCTTAAATTATGTTAAATGGCATTGGTGTCCCTATTTACAGAATTGAAATGTTTCAATCCTGAGCAGTAGCAGTTCTGATGTATATCTGAGACCAGCTATTGGGAGTTTTGGTCTGTTTTAAAAAGGGAGGTCTAAATGTTGACAGTCTGGGTACTATGAACTTGAGTTGTTCTCATTCTCTCCACCAGGAATGGGTCGCACAGTCAGATCCTTCTAGAAGGATTAAGCCAAGTAACTGTAGGTGTCTTTTTCACCACCAACTCGCTCCAAATAATCTTTCTCGATCAGAATGTCAATGCATTTCTTGATGACCAGGACCTGCAGCTTGAATCTGGAGGACAGCTGGGTTAGCACATTGAGCAGCTGCCTGGGCTTCAGGACCTTCCTCATCTTCATGATTCTCACACTCGCTGCCTGCATCAGTGGTTTGTGGTCTTCCTCAGTATTTTTGTGTGTGGTTTCTCATTCCTGCTTCTGTTTGGTTTTCATTGGCACATTGATATTAACCCTTAATTTCTTATTTTATAACCAATATATAATTTTATTAAAGTGCCCAGCTTCAATTCCACCTATCCTCATTTGCATTTTCATCTTCCAAAACCAATGACTTCAACGCCAGTAGAATCTGTAAGAATTATGCCAAAATGTCCACTTTGATCTGAGTGCTGTCAGTCAGCTACTGCACAGCGTAAACGTCTTCTGTGCTGTACTGAAGCAGGATTGCCATCTGGAATGTAGATGCCTGTCAAGTGTATCCCGTTTTTGAAGCAGTTTGTTTCCAATTCTCCTTCAGAGAAGTTGACATAACCACATAAGTTTTCTGCCACTGTGGCCGCTAGAGTAAAAAGCTGTGAATGGCTGATAACTTCGTTCCAACTCCAAAGGTAAGGCAAATGTACACGATTGCTGGAAGGGCCATGATCCAAAACTCAGAACTTGGATGCTGAAGTCCAAATCCAGTTCTGAATTCACCGGGTGCATTTTGAACTGCCCATTCAAATCTTTGCTCACACCAATGTCATGAAACACCTTCTGCAGTTTAGAGGTGTACTCAAAACCACAAGCTTGTTTCAGTTTTGAAATCATGCTTGGTTTGGCATCATCACTGGCACTGTTCTGATGTAGGAGACTTTGGCTGGCATCTTTGCCTAGAATTTATGAAACACATCTTTATCCTCTATATACTTGAAGACAACCATAACTTGATTGAGCATATCTTCTAGCTCTGCTGCTTCTGGATTCTAGGAACTTTTCTTCAATGAGTTGCAGTATTGAGCCAGCAACTCGGAGGACTTACTGAATGACTGAGCCATCTTGGTGGCTGCATTGTTCATGAAGTGACCGCAAGCCTTGTCGAGTGTGGCCCAGAAGCCAGCATCATTGTTGAACACTGCCATAACTGGAATGTTGTATTTTTTATGAATATCCAGCGCTGTCTGCACATGTATTTTGGAGTCATTTAAAGCAGCTCCTCCACACTTTTCAATTGCTGCATGACCCTGATTATGAATATGTATCTCTAGAAGTTTTTTCAATTCTCCTAGGCCATTCTGGAGTCTAGATACAAGATTGTACATGTGACCCAAATTTTCACTTTTGTCAGGATACAATAAATTCTGAAATTTTGTGTGGAAGATTTCCAAATAATTTTCAATGAGTGCTTGCTCACACTGCCTTGCTAGCTCATTCTATATACTTTCATGAAGATAGACCTAGACTCTACGTTGTTCCTCTAGCAGATGGGCCTTGGACTTTTTCATGTATTAACTGTGTTCTGCTGCAAGAATTCAGTACTCTCTCTGGTATAAAATCTCTCTGTGTCAGCCAAAAACTGAAATTTAAAGGCTCCTTTACACACTATTAACCATAGGGCCTTTTACAAATGCATCATTTTCATTCAGCCCCAATTCCATGTAAGACTGGAACTCCACTTCAGTCTTATATTGATGGTTTCACCATTTCTTTTCTTTTCAATCCATTTTAAAACATCATTTGTTACCTGTTTATTCAATGGCCTGAATATAAAATCTCTCCAAGTCACCAATGCAAGATAATAGATTTCATATATTCCTTTTCATCCTTCATCACATTCATTGCAAACCCAATGTCTATTGAGGTAGGCATAAATTCCATTCAGTGATTTGCTTAAACATAGCCAAAACTGAAAACAATTCAAATATCCATCAACAGGTGAGTGAATAAACAAAATGTAGTACACATCCATACAATGGAATACTACTCAGAAACAAAAAGTAATGAAATACTGATATATGTCTAGATATACAATATGGATAAACTTCAAAAGCTTTATGCTGAGTAAAAGAAGCCAGACAAAAAAGAGTACACATTATGTGACATTTACATAAACTGCAAGAGAATGAAAACTAATTTATAGTGACAAAAAAAAGATCTGTGGACCTGAGGCTAGGACTGGGAGGGAGAGACTACAGAGGCATGAGGAAATTTGGGGTGAAGGGTGATGATGAAAATGTTCCATATGACTATGGTGGTGGTTTCACAAATATACATGTCTATCAAGACTCATCAAATTGTACCCTTTAAATTAATGCAGCTTATTGTACATACATTATACTTCAAAGTATTGGGATTTTTTAAAGCTTACAGGAGCTTACATCATATACATGTTTATTACAGTAACTTTTTCCTAAACTGTGAATACAGAAGTTCCAGGTTGAATTAATATTAACAACAACAATAATTGTAGCTAACATGTATAAGATTTCAGAAGCTGTCTTATCAGAATCCCAACGGTGTTTCTTCAGAAAGAGAAAAATCCATCCTAAAATTCATAAGGAATCTTCAGGAACTCCAAATAGCCAAAACAATCTTGAAAGAGAATAATAAAATCAGAGGTTTCACATTTCTTGATTTCAAAACCTTTAACCAAGCTACAATAATCAAAATAATGTGGTACTGGCATAAAGACAGATGTGTGGAACAATGGAATAGAATAGAGAACCCAAAACAAACATTTGCACATATGCTCAAATGATTTTTGACAAGAATGCCAAGACCCACACTCAACATCATTCTAACAAATGATATTAGAAAAATGGATATCCACATGCAAAAGAATGAAGTTGGACCCCTATACACAATATATATACCATATGCAAAAATTAACTCAAAATAGGTCAAAGACCTAAGTGTAAAACTCTTATAAGAAAACATAGGTGCAAAGCTTTATGACATTGGATTTGAAGTTCAAGAATGATTTCTTGGGTATGACATCAAAAGCACAGGCAACAAAAGAAAAAAATAAACTGCACTACATCAAAATTAATAACTTCTGTGTATCAAAGGACACAATGAATAAAGTGAAAAAGCAACTGATAGAATGGGAGAAAACATTTGCAAACCATATAGCTGATGAGAGATTAATATCCAGAATATATAAAGAAATCCAATAACTCAACAACAATAAAACCCAATATAAAAATGGGCAAAAGGCTTGATAGACATTTCTCCAAAGAAAATATACAAATATTTGGTCAATAAACACAGGAGAAGATATCAAGGTCAAAAGAAATCCCCAACATTTCCTATTGATTAATAGGTTCAGAATTTAAAAACAATAGTTTGTGCAGTATCCAACAGATGACACTGTGTCTCTCCTGAAAATGTAAAATAACCTGACCCTATAAGCTCACCGGAATGCCTGAAGCACCTCATTAAATAGTTTTGGAACCAGAGATATAGTTAATCACTATGAATAGGGAAGAAATGTAAAGTGTGGTTAAACAAAACTCTAACTAAATTATATTCAAGTTTTCAGACTTGTCTAAAAACCATGAGGTGTTTAGAAGTTGTAGTCACAGTTTTAATAGCGCTACTATAATATGAGAAATCTTCTCACTGTAATATTAAATTGTGTTGATCAGTCTTTGGCTTTGCCTTCCAAGGCATAAACTTTAGTACCCTGTTTTCTTCTTCAAAACACAATAAAATTCTGTTTAATTCAGATTTCTGTTCAACAAGACATAGCTTGATAAAGGAGCCAAAATTTTATTGTACTTTTAATTTGTATTTTTGACCATATGTAAATTATGTCAATAAATTACTGATCAAAAGGATATTAAGAACCACTAAAAATAGCATAAGAAAGGATGGATAACAGAATCAAAATTTTATGGAAGGAAAAGATCATTGAGATCATCTGGTCTAGCTTCTTCACTGTATAAATAAAAAATTGAGGTTCTGAGAAACATGACTTGCTCATTCTCAAGGGCAAAACTGAATAGAAAATTAAGGAGCTCATTTGATGGTTGGTTTCCAGGATATATACTAAATACTTGAAACCAGGTTTCAGGTATTCAATATATACATTACTATATTCAAACATAAAGGACCCAGCCAGAATTTATAAGGTAGTATTTGCTGGAAAGTGTTAACCATGTTTCAGCATGGTCACCTGACATATTCTGTTTTGTAGAAGTCCCTTAAGAACAAGCCTTCAGTGGAGAAAGATGTATAAACAAACTTACATTGTTATGTATGCCACCTTAAACCACTTTACTTTCCCTTTCCTTATTGTTCATTTCTCCAAATGATATTGTTCTTTTCATTTGAACCTCTCTGATTAAAAACATTTCTTAGATTAAAACAGTTTCAAATAAACCAAATATGTAGCAATTAATGATTGAATAAGGGGACACAAAGTAGAATAATCCAAAGCAAAGAAAACTTGATTCCTTTTAGGGTCACCTACCAAACATAATTAATTAGGAGTCAGATACTTAACCATGTAACTTTTCTGGATCTTTTAAAATGAAGTAGTCTAATATACAATATTTCTGTTATCTCTTAGGATATTTCTAAATTCCTTAGGATTTCATAGAGAAAACTAGAACATGAAGCTCTGGGGTGGGTTTCTCCATGACTAAATAGCTTATTTGGCTTAGAGAAATCTACCTACTCTCCTTGTGCCAATGTTTCCTTCAATTCTGTAAAACTGAGTGGTATAGGGTTGTTCTAAGAATTAAATGAGATAATTTGTTCCTCCTCAAGATGGTGGAAGACCTCTATGCTTTTTGTTGGTCCCTCCTAAAACCTTATTTAAATAATAGTAAGTTATTTTGGGAGCATAAGTTCACACAATAAAGAGAAAGGGAGGAAAGCCATCAGCAAACAAGTAATTTTAGCAAATATTTGGAAAACAGAAAGGGGAAGGAGGATTGATGACTGATAAAGCGGAGCAGGAAGAACCACCACTTAGAATCTGAGTGGAAAAGACTACAGTAGAGGCTGACACCAATCCTACCTGGAGAAACCCAAAATGCCTAGAACCAGGAATTTCCAGTTAGGATGGACAACAGAAGTGAGAGATGTGTCTGAAAGTAGGGGTATTATTTAAAGCCTGTATATGGAAACCAGCTATTCTCCTCCCAAACACCAGAGAGCAAAATATCCATCAGGCAGGTGATTATCTTCCAGGCAAAAAGAATGATGATGATAAATTAAAAAGCAGTTTTCTATAAAGAAATTTATTGGACGGTTTAGGAAGAATTAGAGCAGCTAAATTGGGCATTGTTGTACTAAGAATCCACCGATGTGTACAAAGTTCAAAGTCAATCTTTCTATTGCCTCATTCTTAAAAGTAAATGGACTCAAAGGTTGCCGGATTTTGAAGAAAATCTGTAATATGAATGAGAAAAACAAAAGTAAACAGAGAAATTAATTAAGAGAAATTCATAAGAATTCAGAAAACTTATGAAAAATACAGTATATATCATCAAGGATACATGGAAGACACATGTATAAAACAAGAACAGGCTTCTAGTAAAAAAAAAAAAGGAACAGTTCAATTAAATAATGAGAGTTTTTGGAGATAAACACTTGAATTCAATTATTTGATATTGAATATTATTCAATTCCAGTGTTCATCTAATAGAATATTTCAAGAATATGAAAGGAAAAAAATTTTCAAATATATACTACCAGAGAAATTTCCAGAACTGGGTATGAGTCTTCAGAATGAAAAAAGACGACTAGTGAATGAAAAGACTAGCCTAATGAATAATGAAACAACCACATCTAGATTCAACATAGTAAAATACCAGAAGAGCAGGAATAAAGGTAAAATCTTAAACTCCTGCAGAGGCAAAATGCAGGTCATTTGCAACAGCATCATGCTTCTCATCAATCATACTAAATACTAGAAGTCAGAGCAGCAAGGCTGTCAAAGTTCTGAGGGAAAATTATTTCAACCTAGAATATAGGTAGCCAAACTTTGCATCAAGTGCAAGTGTAGAATACAGAAGTTTTAAAACATGCCAGACAGAAAATTTACCTCGAATGTCCCATTTTTAGATTACTTGAGTTATGCTCCCACAGAAATTAGAGCATATAAAATCAGATCCCAGAAACAGTAGATCCATGTCAGGAGAAAAACAGAAGATAATCTAGGATGAAGGCTAAGCAGCATGCTTAGAAAATATTGAAATTAGATTGAAGCAGATTGACTATAAACGAGGTATTCAACTCCCAGTGTCTAGATCTTTATTTCTAATACTATTTTCCAGTGAAAAGAAACAGGGTCCCTTGGTGAAATAGCTAATCCTAGGTCTGGAGCAGGAAATGTACAAGATGAGTTTGGAGCATCTTATAGTACCAAAAACTAAAGAAGTGTTAAAAAAAAAGATATGTCAAAGGGACACAGGAACCAAGGGAAAGAGCTCCCAATAGTCAAAGGTGGAACAATTTGAACGAAATAAAGTGGCATTGTATGTTAACCCAAATATAAAATGAATATCTATGAGTCCAAGTTGATATGATTGAATAAATTAAAAAATGAGGGAGAAAAGAAAAATCTCCACTGCAGAAGAATTTCTAATAATTTATGTAGATACGCTGCTATCGTGGAGGGGGTCATAAATCCCCAATCTTTAAGTGTAGGTTACACATAGTGACATCCTTCCAAAGCATACAGTATAGAAAGGATGGGGAGAGTGTGAAAGAACACCTTTACAGTAGAGAAATTGACAAACACTATCTCAGCCAGATGATCAAGGGGAACATAAACAATGAAGAATCATGCAATGTGATAAAAACAGTACTTTACTTCTGTGGTGTTCCTCCCAAACACCCATAAGCCCAGTATACTCATAAGAAAAACATCACAAAAATTCCAACAGAGGGGCATCCTACAAAAAAAGCACTTGACCATTACTCCACAAATCTGTCAAGTCAGCCAAAACAAGGAAAGCCAAAGAACCTGTCACCACCAAGAAGAGCCTACGGAGACATTGCAATGTGGCTTCCTGGAAGAGAAAAAGACCTTAGGTAAAACTAAATAAATCTGAATAAAACATGGACTTCAGTTAACAAAAATAATAATATTGGTTTGTTAATTGTAACAAGTGAACCATACTAATAATGCAACATGTTAACAATAGGAGAAACTGAGTGTAGACTATATAAGAACTCTCTGTACTATCTTCTCAAATTTTCTGTAAATCTAAAATATCTATCATATTTTTACAAAGAGGTATCTAGGTAAAGAGGAGATACAGAAGATTTTATACTGTCCCTAAGAAGTTGGAAGAACTCAAGGATGAGATAAAGATGGGAAATCCCCCCAAAATGGAAAGGCAATTAACCTCCCCCCAAAAAATGCTTATGAATAGATTGGTAATCCCAACATACTACATATAACTACTGATGCATTGACAATACTTAAATAGTTGTAACAGTTGTAACAGTGTTACCACAGCCAATGATTCTTCCATTTTTTTGCACATTAATAATTTATTTTCATTGACTTTGAAAAAGCAATTACTAATTGTTTAACATAGTGGCATTTAAATCAGACTACATCTAATTTCAACCCTATTCTGCCACTTTTGATCTGGGAGAAATTACTAAACTTCTGTGTTCCTTAGCTTTTTAATCACATACTGGGATTGCTATCTCAATTGCTTTAGTGTTATTATAAGAGTTAACTGAGCTACTATTGCAAAGAACCTGGAACACAGTAAAAATAGTGTGTTACTACTACTAAAAGAAAAAGTAATTGATATCTAAGGAATAGTCTATCAAACACAGAAGACAATCCTAAAATGGTTGCAATCATTTCATAGATGAATAATTAATAAATGTGGTCTGCAAAGCTTTTTTTATCTTCTCATATTTTAATTGCCTATTTCTACATATTCTTATTTTAATTAAAATATCATTGATATATAATCTTATGAAGGTTTCACATGAACAACCTTGTTGTTTCAACATTCAGCCATATTATCGAGTTCTCACCCCCATCATTGCAGTCGCTGTCTATCAGCGTAATAAGATGCTATAGTCTTATTACTTGTCTTCTCCATCACAGCCAATGATTAAGTTTTATAATAAGCTTACAGAAAAATCAGATATAAACCTGATTAACAGAATGCAAATGTTATCAGTTTGATAATGTTAAACTAAGAGTAAAACTGCTCAAAGCTGAGAGTAGAATGGGGAGACATGAATTGGAAGGGAAAGTTATGACTGCTAATGAGCCTGCTTTGTAATGAACAAGTTAAGAGAAATGGCCTATAATTAAAAAAAGAAATCTAGGGGTAAGTTCATTATTTCATGCTTTCATGATAATGAAGGGGTTCAGAACATGCCACCCTAAAATATGCTGCTTTGGCATATTATTTTGCATTGAAGTCACTTGAGAAATAGCAGATACAGGAAGGGCTCTCTGACCTCTTTCTGCCTAAAAGCAGGTCATAAAACTTTCCATGAGAAGGGTGCCATCCCTGTACTATGGGAAGAAGGACATCCTTATCACTAGAGACTGGAGTCAACACTGAGATGGATCTGCACAAACAAACCTACTAAAATAAGTCCTATCTTCCATTAACTTCCCCCATATATTTCCTACTGTCCCACAATTTACTAGCCCCTAGCCTAAATCCCTTTGTCTTGTTACATCCCACAATTTATCATTTTTTGTCTTAAAAAGCATATAAGTTAAACAAGTGGGACTACCTCAAACTAAAAACTTCAGCATAACAAAGGAAACCATCCACAAAACAAAAAGGCAACCTACTAAATTGACAAAGATATTTGCAAATGATGTACCTGAGAAGGGGTTAATATCCAAAATATATAAAGAATTCATATAGTACAATGTCAAAGAGAACTATCTGATAAAAAAAATAGGCAGAGGACCTGAACAGACATTTTTCCAAAGAAGACATACAGATGGCTAACAGATATATTGAAAGATGCTCAACATCACTAACCATGAGGGGGACTCTCTTATCCCCTCCTGGCTGGAGCCAGAAGCTCTGTCCTCTTGCTTTCTCTCTAAATAAAGGCCTCTGCCTTGCTCTCCTAAAAAAAAAAAAAAAACACAATGAGATATCACCTCAAGCCAGTCACATGGCTATGCTCCAAAAGACTAGAAAATAACACATGTTGGTAAGGATGTGGAGAAATTGGAAGACTACACTACACTGTTGGTAGAAATGTAAATTGGTGAAGCCACAATGGAAAACAGTATGTAAGTTTCTCAAAAAACTGAAAATAGAAATACCATACAACCCAGTAATTTCACTTCTAGGAATTTACCCAAAGAAAACAAAATCACTGATATGAAAAGATATATGCACTCCTTTCTTTATAGCTGTATTATGGACAATAGCCAAGATTGGAAGCAACCTAAGTGTCCATCAATAGATGAATGGATAAAGATGTACATATATACAATCAAATATTACTCAGCCATAAAAAGAATGAAATCTTGCCATTTTTGACAACATGGATGGACCTAGAGGGTATTATGCTAAGTGAAATAAGCCAGACAGAGATACATACCAATGATTTCACTTATATGTAGAATCTAAAAAACAAAACAATAAATGAAAAGAAATAGATTCATAAACACAGACAGAAGACATTGATAGTCTCTCCCAATTTGTCATGGTATTTTTAATGTCATTCTAATGCTTCAAATTACTAGCTTGAATATTACCTCTCATCTTTATATAAATTCATAAGCACAGAGAAAAGACTGCCATAAGGAAGGAGGGTGGGGAGGAGATGAAATAGGTGAAGAGGATAAAGTTTTCTAGTTATAAAATTATGATTATAAAGTACAATATATAAAATAAAAATTTTTTAATTTATAATTATAAAATAATTTAATCATAGGGATAAAAGTACAGCATAGGGAATATGGTAAAAAATATTGGCCTATAAGAGACTCATTTCAAACCCAAAGACATACACAGACAGAAAGTAAAGGGATGGAAAAAGATATTTCAAACAACTAATCGTAAGAAAAAAGCAGGAGTTGCAGTACTGGTATCTGACAAAATAGACTTCAAAACAAGGAAAGTAACAAGAGACAAAGAACAACATTACATGATGATAAAAGGGTCAGTCCAACAAGAGGATATAACTATTATAAATATCTATGCATCCAAGACAGAATCACCTACATATGTAACACAAACACTAACAGAGTTAAAGGGGGAAATAGAATGCAATGCATTCATTTTTGGAGACTTCAACACAACACTCACTCCAAAGGACAGATCAACCAGACAGAAAATAAGTAAACAGACAGAGGCACTGAACAACATATTAGAACAGATGGACCTAACAGACATCTACAGAACACTCCATCCAAAAGCAACAGGATACACATTCTTCTCAAGTGCACATGGAACATTTTCAAGAATATATCATATACTAGGCCACAAAAAGAACCTCAGTAAATTCAAAAAGACTGAAATTGTACCAACCAGCTTCTCAGATCACAAAGGTATGAAACTAGAAATAAATTACACAAAGAAAATGAAAAAGTCCACAAACACATGGAAGCTTAATAACATGCTCCTAAATAATCAGTGGATCAATGACCAAATAAAAACAGAGATCAAGCAATATATGGAGACAAATGACAACAATAATTCAACAACCAAAATCTGTGAGACACAGCAAAGGCCACGCTAAGAGGAAAGTATATTGCAATACAGGCCTACCTCAGGAAAGAAGAACAACCTCATATAAGCAGTCTAAACTCACAATTAATGAAACTAGAAAAGGAAGAACAAATGAGCCCCAAAGTCAGTAGAAGGAGGGACATAATAAAGATTAAAGCAGAAATAAATAAAACTGAGAAGAATAAAACAATAGAAAGCAGAAGCAACAACATGGATGGAGCTAGAGGGTATTATGCTCAGTGGAATAAGCCAGGCGGAGAAAGACAAGTATCAAATGATTTCACTCATCTGTGGAGTATAAGAACAAAGAAAAAACTGAAAGAACAAAACAGCAGCAGACTCACAGAACCCAAGAATGGACTAACAGTTACCAAAGGGAAAGGGACTGGGGAGGATGGGTGGGAAGGGAGGGAGAAGGGGGTAAAAAGGGGCATTACTATTAGCACACATAATGTAGCAGAGGCAGGACACAAGAAAGGCAGCATATACAGAGAAGACAAGTAATGATTCTATAGCACCTTACTATGCTGATGGACAGTGACTGTAATGGGGTGTGGGGGGGGAACTTGATTTTAGGGGGGTTATTTGATACATTGATGATATCAAAATAAAAAATATATATTGTAATAACTTACTATGTTGACAGATGGTAACTAGATGGTAACCATGGTAAGCATTTAGTAATGTATATTACTGTTGAATCAGTATGTTCTACATCTGAAACCAATATAATACTGTATATCAACTATACTCCAATTTTTTTTAAGTTATTTCAGCTTTTGGGTCTAACAGCTTCAGATCATTTTTCTTCTGAAGACTCTTGTGTAGCCATAAAAATATTAAACAAAATTTGTATGCCTTTCTCCTGTTAATCTGTCTTATGGTCAGTTTAATTCTTAAACCCAGCCATAGAACCTAGGAGGGTAGAAGCTTTTCCTCCCCTATAGTAACCAGCAGAGAAACTAAAAAGAATGATAGAATGAAAGAGGAGGAAGAGAAAAGAGATTGGGGCATCAAGTAAGCTAAAACTTAATTACAGCCAGAATTTGATAGATGTCTAAATAATGGAAATTCCCATATTATTTAGACAGTAGGGAAAATAAACAGCTATACTAAAAACAGAGCTCAGGAGTGAGGGAGCAAAACGCAGCGGGGGTGACAAAGAGTGAAACAATTGCCTTTTCCTTACTGGTCCTTCTATACTATATATTTTTGTAATTATGTTTATGTATTTCCTTGACAAAAGGTTCTTTTTAAAGCATTAGGACAGGGCGTGGCATTCAGCAAGACACTTACAGCTTGGGCAAATATTCTTGTATGACCCAAAAACTTCAAAGCCGACCAGCTTCCACATGGGACAAGAGAGTGGAGTATGTTACTCCTTGAAAGAGAGCAATCTCCAAATATTCTGCTCAAAGTAAGACCTCTCAGGATCTTTGTACAATCCTGGTAGCTGGAATGAAAGAACTCCAGTAAGGGCTGATATTTAATTTTGCATTAGCCTGTGCCCTAGCATCTACAACAGAATTCGTATGACTCAGTGAACAAATGAAAATGCAAGAGAAAAAAGTGCTGTTCACAAAGCAGGAAAATAATGCTGTTAAAGGCACTAAAATCCCAAGCTGTTTCCATTCTTCTGCAGTCTCTCTCAATTTGTCACAGTATTTTTATATTGATTTTTAATGTCATTCTAATGCTTTTAATTAGCATGAATATTAACATTGTGTTAATGACAGTTATAAATGAAAAAATATAAGAATGTTTCACTTATATGTGGAATCACCAAAATAACATAATTCTAACTTTGTAGCTTGTACATGTACACATATTTTGTTCTTACCTGAATAGTGGAAACATTGTGCAAAACTAAGTTAAATGCTTTTATTTCATTTATTTCATGCCTAATATACATACATTCTACCAATACTCTAACTTCAGTTTACTGATGAGTAAGAAAGAACTGAAGGAAAAAAGAACTAGGGTTTATGCTATCTTTCCCTCTCATCATTTTCAGGTAAGTGGTTAGCTAAAACAGTAACACAAGAAAGGAAGGACATGATAGGGTCTCTAGGCTGTTTGTGTTTCTTACTACACCATTGCCTTCTTTCTGCAGTCAATGCAAGTTCTGATCAAAAAGTCAACATGAGCTCTAGGACTGTCAGTCACCCCACCCCACCCCTTACTCTAGTATAGACCTAACACTCTTTATTTTGTACCCCTTTGAGACTTGCTCAGACTAATGCACTGGGTATCCGCTGTAATTCTGTAATCATGGGGCATCTCAAATACTATATGCCTAATAGGGTGGCAAGAGACAGCACTGGATACACATATTGTGCCTATCACCTCTGCATGCTCCACAGTCCTATTGGACTTCATTTACAAAACACAAGTCCAAAGATAAAATGATGAGGAATTTTGAGGCTCCACAGTAGAGCATTCCCATGAAGCCAGCTTTGCTGGGCTTAGTCAAATTTAACTCGATCTCAAGAAAATAAAGAAATGTGACATTTGCCACACATTCAGATTTGTGGGGTAAGATTCATATCTGCAACAGATGAGGTTTTGTCCAAAATTATATTAATATGAAACTAGAATTTGGGTTGTCTCATAATATGACAACTTGGTTTCAGGCATTAGGTTTGGTCCTATCTATAATCAGGCCAGAGAGCAGATTATGTGCCATAAACTGGCTTTGTCATGCCTTAATTATATGTTTTTAAATCGAAAAGACCTAATTTCCTTACAGTTATATTATCTTATTCTATGTTTATTTAAAAATATTTTCTCACTTTTGTCAGTCTCCCTGACCATAAAATCCCTGAGATGAAGAATTTGTTATAGTCCCAGCTACTAGTACAAGAAATGCTCAATACATGTTAAATGATTGAGGGAACAAGTGAGGAAATAGTTTCAGGATAATTTCATGAGATGTTAATTTGTTTTTATGTTGTAGGAGAGTAAGAAGAAAAAGCATTGTGTTTTGTTCTCTGTATTTTTCCGTTTAGATCCCATATGTAAGCAGGAAAGCATTCCTTTGCCCCAGCTTCCATTCCCTTTCTAGTTTTTAAGAGTGCCTGGAGTCATTCAGGGAATTAGGCTAAAGTGAGGTAAAGAGGAGAAAAATGAGAAATTGGAGAGGGGAGGAGAATTCCTCAAGACTGAAAAACAGCTATTTGTACTCCTGAGGATACTGCTAGACCTTCTGTCTTTGGCAAATTTGGATGTACCCTGTATGGCACAAAAGGAATTACTGGGCTTAAGTTATGAATATATCAGCAGTCAATAGCTTGAACCAAGGACCAATGGGTGACTTTTCTACCAGCTCAAGAAAGGAAGGAACTTAAAGTCAAATTAAAGATGTAGGGGAAAATGTGTGGTGCAATAGAAAAATGTTTTGTCTGGATAACACCCCTCCTGGCTATGTGATTCTGATCCCAGGGGAGCTATTTTAAAACTGGAAATCATAGATAACTGTTAACAATGCAAAACAAGTCTTGTCTGATATGCAAGTTATGTCCTGAGAGGGGTTGAGTTGCCCCCTACTCCACCTGTCCATTGTGGAAAAACCTTTTTTGCCTCCATTTGTACATTCATTTCAACATTCTTTTATTCCATATAAAGTTGTTTTTACTTTTCCTGATTTCTTCAATGCTTTGTTAAATGAAATCTGTAACATGTTCAATTTCATATCTGTATGAGAACCTGATTTTACCTTTTTTAGAAATTATCTTTTCACAGAAAATAACTGAAGATTTCTTGTACCTCTTTGAGTTTAGAGATTCATATCCACAACAAATATGTAAAATATGCCCTAGAAGGAGCTAATGGAAAATAACTTAAGGTAATCCACACTGGGAATAGAATCACAGACTGTCCTGACTAGTTCTTTTACCTCTTTAGGATAGTTCAATCTGTATCCTACTTCCATTTCTTCTCTGAGCTGCAATTTATCTTGGAAATAAATTGATATTATAGGTCATACTCACTAGCTATTTAAAACATACTGCTTGGCAGCAAAGTCAAATATTTTGATCTATTATTATATAAGGGCAGGCCTATACCAACAGCTCCAAACTAAATGAAGTACATCCAACACAGAGTATTTAAAATTCTCTCCTACTGCTTCCATGCTACTTGGTACTATCACAGTAGCTGACAAAAAACAGACAGGCAAGGGACAAAAAGGAGAACAGAGTCTGTCAGGAAATCCACTGCCTGAGCACATTTGATCAAGAGATAATAGTAGCTTTGGGTTAAAATGATTCTAGGGTTGATGGAGAGAGGTAAGTTTATTGGAGTATATTCTGGGGGTAATATTGAAAGAACATTGTCTATTACCAAACCACTACCATAAATACATAGATAATAGCTAGCTTTCACTGTCCTCATTTTTAAGTTTTTAATTGTGGTAAGAGATGGTAACTTTTCTTAACCACATGTATTAGAGCTGGTCAAGAAAGCAGAGCTCCTGGCAGGCAGTTCAACAGAAATTTAATATGAAGAACTAGCTACAAAGGAGTTAAAAATGCTGAAAAGCCAGAGGGAATCATGAGGAACCCAGAGATGAGCAGCAGCAGTAAGCCCCTAACACCCTGGGACCAGAGGAATCAAGATACTAATAACCGAACTGAAATTAGTTGGCATAGGGAGAATATTAATTTCCCATTGTGTAACAAATTTAACACAAACTCTGTGACTTAAAACAACACATTATCCCAAAATATCTGTGAGTGAGAAGCTGGGGACAGATTAGGTGGGTCCCATGCTTAGGATCAAAAGGCTGCTGGCCTCTGATCTGGTGCTGGCCAGGGCTGTCTCATCTGAAGCTCAACTGGGAAGGATCCTTTGGCTATTAAAAAAAAAAAATCATTGAAACATCTGGCAAAACTAAAGTGTAAGAGTTAGATGGCAACGTAGCAAATACATTTCATGATTTTGAAGGTGCTATTCTGATTATGCACATTATAATTGCTTATAGAAATGCTAAATTATTTGGGGGTGATATGGCTTTAGTTTGCATTTCCATTTAAATTTTAATATCAGGTTGATTTACACTAACATAAGCTGTTGAGATTTCATTGATACTGCATTGAATCCATACATCTATTTGGGGAGAACTGACATCTTTAAAATATTGAGTATTCCAATCTTTGGACTAAATTTACTTAGCTCCTTGGTGTTCCTTCACTGTTCTTTAGTTTTTAGAGTACAAGTCCTGTACATTCCTCATTATCTTTATTCCAAAGATTCTTTTTTAATGCTATTATCGCAGTATCTTTTTAATTGTTGCCAGTATATAAGAACACACCTGAGTGATTTTATCTTATTCTATATACAGCAACTTACTAAGCACACTTACTACTTCTAATAGTTTATAGATTTTGGATTTTCTACATTCACAATTATGTCATTGGCAGATAATGAGATTTCTTCCTCTCCAACAGTTTTGGTTTTGGATTTTGTCTTTTCTTGCCTTATTACTCTGGCTAGGACCTTCAGAACATTGTCAAAAAGTAGTAATAGCAAACATCCTGTTCTTATTCCTAATCTGAAGTAATGATGTCTGCCTGAAGATTTCCTGAAGATTCTTAGAATAATAAATTCCCTTTTATTATGGTTTGGTAAGTTCTTATTACAAATACATAAAATTTTCCAATGCCTTTTCTGCATCTATTGAAATGGCCTTGTAATTTTTATTTAATGTGGCGAATTACATTGATTGGTTAAATTATCTTGCATTCCTGAAATAAACCCCACTGTCAGGAGTATCCTTGTACATTTTTAGTTTTAATTGGCCTATACTGTATTTAGGGTGAATTTATATTTTGAAATTATATTCACAAGAGGATTGGTTTCTCTTAATCTCCTATGCATGTTCAAAATTGTCAGCCTAGTGGAGTTGGGAAACATTTTCACTGCCTAGTCTCTGGAAGAATTTATGTAGAGTGCTGTTATTATCTGGAAGAATTCAGTGGGATGCCATGTAGGCCTGGAATTTGCAGGAAGCTATTAGATAACAGAGGTGTTCACTTTTTCTAAAGATATATTTCATATACCGTAAAATTCATTTTTAAAATTCATTTTATTATCATTAATCTACAATTACATGAAGAACATTATGGTTACTAGACTCCCTCCTTCACCAAGTCCCCCCCCAACAACCCCATTATAGTCACTGTCCATCAGCATAGTAAGATGCTGTAGAATCACTACTTGTCTTCTCTGTGTTGTACAGCCCTCCCTATGCCCCCACACACACATTATACATGCTAATCATAAGGCCCCCTTTCTTTTTCTCTGCCCTTATCCCACCCTTCCCACCCCTCCTGCCCAGCCCCTTTCCCTTTGGTAACCGTTAGTCCATTCTTGGGTTCTGTGATTCTGTTTTGTTCCTTCAGTTTTTCTGTTCTTATACTCCACATATGAATGAAATCATTTGATACTTGTCTTTCTCAGCCTGGCTTATTTCACTGAGCATAATACCCTCTAGCTCCATCCATGTTGTTGCAAATGGTAGGATTTGTTTTCTTCTTATGGCTTACTCTTTTAAAAGTGTACAATTGAATGGTCCTTAGTATAAAGGACCATTAAAGTTGCACAACGATCACCACTAATTCCAGAACACTTAAATTGTTGCACAAAGGAACCCCATATCCATTAGCAGTCATTCTCCAATCATCCTCCCTCCTGCTAACAACTAACTACCTTCCATTCTTGTGGATTTAACTATTACGGGTATTTCATATAAGCAGAATTACACACTATGTGATCTTTTGTGTTGCTTCTTTCACTGTTTTTCTAGATTCATCCATGTTGCTGCATTTATCATTACTTCCTTTTTTACAGATGAATAATATTCTGTTGTACCACATTTTGTTAATCTATTCATCAGTTGATGGACATCTGGGTTGTTTCCATTTTTTGGTTACTATGGCTAATGCTGCTATGACCATTCACATGCAAGTTTTTGTGTGAGAATGTCTTCAATTATTTTAGTTAAGAATGGTACTGCTAAGTCATATGGTAACTGTTCCACTTTTTGAATAACTGCCAGACTGTTTTCCAAAGGGGCTTTACCATTTTATCATCCCATCAGCAATAAGTGTGGGTTCCAATTTTCAACAACTGTTATTGTCTGTCTTTTCAACTGTAGCTATCCTAATAGGCATGAAGTAGTATCTCATTGCGGTTTCAAGTGCATTTCCTTAATGACTAATGATGTCAAGCATAATTTCATGTACTTATTGGTCATTCCTATATCCTCTTTGGAGAAATCTATTCAAATACCTTGCCCATTTTTAAAAATTGGGTTGTCTTTTTATTGAGTTGTAGAATTCTTTATATATTCTAGTTACTAGTCTTATCAGATATGTGATTTGTAAATATTCTCCCATTCTGAAGGTTGTCTTCTCCCTTTGATAGTGAAAGTTCTGAAACACAAATTTTTAAAATTTTGATGAAGTCCAAATTGTTTTCTTTGCTTACACTTCATGTTGTATCTAAGAAACCATTCATTGCCTCATCAAAGGTCACAAAGATTTACAACTGTTTTCTTCCAAAGCTTTAATACTAACAGTTTTTACATTTAGGTACCTGATCCGTTTGGAGCTAATTTTTGTATATGGTGTGAAGTATGGGTTCAAGTTCATTCATTTCATATGTGGCTATTCACTTGTCCCAACACCATTTACTGAACTTATTTACCCATCAAAAATAGATCCAATTATTCTAATATGGAACCATTCAGATTCTTTCTCCTTATATCTATAGATTTCAGGTATTTGACCATTTCATCTGAATTTTTAAATGTATCACAAATTATTCATAATAGCCTCTTAAAAGATCTGTTAACATATGTAGGTCTCCATTTCACTCCCAAGTATCTACTTGTGCCTTCACACATTTTTCACTTGTCTTGCTAATTTCAGTCTTTTCAAAGACTCTATTTATTAGCTTTGTTAATTCTATTGTTTTGCTTTCTACTCCAATTAAGTTCTTTTTCTCCCTTCTTTGTTCTTTATTGTTTTTATAACTTATTGGGGTAAATGCCACTTTTCTATTCCTTTTAATAAATATAAAGTCCCCTCTAAGCACTTTATCTACACCTCATGAATCTTGATTACACATTCTTACAAGTCTCTAACTTTCATCATGGTTCCTTCCTTAACCAAAAAGTTTGGAGTATATTTTGTAGTTTTTAGCTAAATATGAAAATTTTTTCTACCTTATTTAAATTATGGTCAGAGAATATATTCTGTATGGTTGTCTTTGAATCTATTTACTTTCTGGCATTGCATATGGCCAATTTTTGTAACTTCCATATGTACATGAAAAATGTGTATTATGCATTTATTGAGTACAGTAGCCTATACATGGCAATTAGGCTAATTATATTCTCTATAACCCTACCAACATTTTTCATTGATACAGAGTATGCAACCTTCCTGATTGTGGATGTTTCTTCTCATAGTTCTGATAAATTTAGAAGCTATATATTGAATTCTATAAATTTAGAATTGCTAAACCTTCCGAGTGAATTAGTCCTTTTATCAACTGTCTCTTTACTGTCTTTAGCCTAAAATTTTGTTTGATATTAATACAGCCACAGCAGCCTTCTGATATAATCTTTTTACATTATTTCACTTTTCACCTTTCCTTATTGTGTCTGTTGTCATATAATTCAATTGTTATCTGGCAATGACCTTTATGGAATTTAGCCTATTATAATACAAATTTCTAATCTATTTGGCTGTAAATTTACCCCTTACCAATTGTTTTTCTTATACACATGCCACTTCTCCTGAGTTTTTTTTCTTGCTTTCTTTTAGGTTGAGTACTTTTTGTTATTGCATCTTATCCCATTAGTATGTAGTAACATACTTTTACAAATCTTTTAATGTGTTTACCCTAAATATTATAACACACAATTCTGAATATTCAAGTCCAATATAGAACTACAGCTTCACCTTTTCTCATACGAAAGGACCTTAATACACTTTCCCATTTATCCCCCTCCCAACTTAAATGCTATTGTTTTCATATACCTTACTCCTCTGGTTTTTTTAAACTTTCAAGGCTTTTTAAAAAAATTCTACAGCAAACTTTATTTTTCTCTGAAACTACAGTTTTATTATCGGCCATGGAGATAATCAGCACATGAAAAAAAAATCAGAGGGAAGGTTCCCAGAAACCACACACCTTCAAGACATTTTTTAAATCACTGTTCATTTGGCTCACATATCTACCCTTTTTGGTGTTCATCATTTCTTCTTGCATCTCCAAGCTTCCATATGGTATTGTTTTCCTTTGCTGAAACACAACATAGTATTTGTATAGTTTAAGGGGAAAATTTCTCATTTTTTGTGTGAAATTTCTTAATTTAACCTACTACACCTTAACTGGTAAAGACTTTTCTTTATACAGAACTCTAGGTTGACACTTATTTTCCATCACATTGAAGATGCCACTCTATTGTCTTCTGAATCCCACTGTTTTTATTTAGTCAGTTGCCACACTCTTCTGGTTCTTTGAAATATACCTTACTTCTTTCACTGCTGTAAGATATATTTTTTTTAGATTTCAGTGGTATTGGTAGTATTTGTGTAATATTTGTATAAATTATTATCTGTAAATATATTCTGCTTAAGGTTTGTGGGACTTCTGAAACCTGTAGCTTGATGATTTTCATAAAGTTTAGAAATTTCTTAAGCATTAACTCCAAATAGTCTCTATTTCTTCTATTTCTGGGACTACAGTTACATTGCTAGCCCTTCTGTTACATTTTCTGTACTTTCCATCCTTTTGACTCTCCACACATTCTATTTTTCTTCTGACCACTAATTTCACTATTTCTTCTGCTGTTTCATTTGGTTTTAAATTCATTCACTTAATTCACATAATTCTTATCTGCTATATTCTTTACTTTTAGTTCTTAAAATTCCTAATTATCTACTGATTTTTAATCCTTTTTTCCTCCTTGAATTGTTTTTGCAAGTCTACATATGTATGAGTGTTTCACATAATGCCTGTTAACTCCAGAATTGGGCAGACTTACCCACCCAGTCACAAGCAGAGGCCAATATAGGTAATCTTTACAGAATATACGAACAAAGAACATGTACTCTCAAAAAGCAGATTCATTCCCAAGAAAAGAAAGCTGATCTGACTAGCCCATTTTTTCCTTCATTTTGTTTTTGCCAGGTGCCCTTAGGATCACTCATGTTAAATTCTCAGTTGGAGATAATCATGCAGGTAAGTTAAGATCTGCTTAGACCCACATAAGAGCAGGTCTACTGCTACAAAGTCTCAGGGAAAACTTTTACCCCCTAAAAGAATCTAGGCCAAGTCAGCCTCATTTTCTTACAGTGTTCCTTTGCTATTGGACATATTTCCACTCTTTCACTAAAGAGGGTAGCTAGCAGCTCTTTAAGGTGCTGTGTATACAGGTTTCAGGCTTTAGTTACTAGGCTATTGGAACAAATGATGAGAGATCACTGAAAGATATTAAGCAAAGGAATAAAGATGATCAAATATGATTGTTCATTTGTAACATCAATAAACCTTTACTGGAGTTACAAAGGTAAATCACTCAGCCATATCCTCAAGCAGCTTATATTCCATTACAGCAAAGATTCTCAATCAAGGGCACTTTGGTCTCCCAAGGAATATTTTGATATGTCTGGAGAGAGTTTTATTTGTCACAACTGGGAGGATGCTACTGGCATCTAATCGGCAGAGGGTCAAGGATATTGTTAAACATCCTGCAATACACAGGACAGCTTCCTAAAACAAAGAATTATTTTGCCCAAAATGTAGCAGTAAAAGAAAAGTACAGTAAAATATTAGTCTGTACAATGTACAGTATGGCATGAAAGTGGGCAGGAAGTACATCAATGGGCACCTAAGGCTTAAGCTGAGTTGGAAATATGAATGAATTTGGGAGGGAGAGTGATCACTATGAGCTTGAGTATCAAAGCATGAGGTATATTTATATTCTACATGTTTGGGGAACTACAAATAATTTGGTATGACTAAGATTTAGGGGCAGATTAGCTAGATGGAAAGTAATAGGACAAGATGAGGCTGAAGAAGGCAAGGGCCAGATCACAAAAGACCTTACATGAAGATGAAGAATTTGGACTTCACCCTGCATGTGAAATAAAGCAGTAAGAGGAGGTTGATATTGAAGGCTAACAATGAGAAAACAAATCTATCCTAGAAAGATTATTTAGGTAAAATTATGAGAAAAGGTTTGAGGGCAAAATAAGGCACACACCGATTAGTAAAATTACTAAAATAATCCAGGACAGGGAAGACCAGAGACAGAATCAAAGTACTAATGCAGAAGGATGAATTGATATGGCAAAATACTACATCCAGTCTTTCATGACTGAATATGAAGAAAATAAAAGGTCTAATTCCCAGCTTCTAAGCACCACTCAAAGAGAGTGTACAGGAGAACATTTAGATAACAAAAGAATGTCATCTCATTTAGATCTCTTATAGTAAAAGAGCTGTGCAAGTATATAGGAGGTTACTGTTAGAATACGTCAGCAAAATCTATGTTGCGCCTTGAACTTTATCATTCTTCAAACAAAAATAGCAAAAGATTTTAAAAAGACTTTTCTACTACAGCTAGATCATATTTTATATATGTATTTATCTTATTTCCAGGTATTTTCCTATTACATTATTTAAACTAAAAACACAATGTCTTCACTTTATTATTTCAGTATTTGTTTAATGTTTTAAAATTCAAGATATTTTAACTTAAAATTTAAAGACAAAATAAAAAATAGCTTTACCTTTCAAATGTGACTTTTTAACAGCAAAGTGAAACAGTGATAGTCTCCCATTAAAAAAAAAAACAGCACTTCCCACAAAACTAAAGGAAGGCTTACAGGTACAGCTATTTCAGAATGGGATTAACACCTGAAGACATGGAGAAATACCTTATTTTATTCCAAAACAGATGAGTACTTACTGAATCTTAATAATGGAGGTTTAATATGCCATTTAACATAAATTATCTTTGAAAACAGGGTTTTTAACCATTCAATGTAATCTCTAAAATAGTATCTAGTTAACATAATATTTGCCTTAAATATACCAGATAAATATTTACAATCAGCTAAATAAGAAATAGCAAAGCAATTTACAGCTGAAAACATGAAATTCTGATCCACTGGATTTACATTTTTTCCTAAGTATAATAATATAAACATATTTTGGGTTACTCAACCTATTAGAAATACAATCATTTGTAATTGTGAACTTTCAACATTACTCATCAGTAAAAACAATCCTTTAGCAAGCACCTTATGTGAAATGACAAGTGTAAAACAAATTTCTCAATTAACAGTTCATCACCGAATTCCTCAGAAGTTATTATAAAAAATTTTATTTAAAAATCTGAACACACAAACATTAGACATTTTTAAATTAAATAAGTTATGAAACTTCCTTTTTCTTTTCAGTTTCAAAATTAAAAGGACCAATTTATATCTAAATTATTTCCATATTTTCCTGAATTGTTTTTTAATACTATTTTAGTAAATTATTTATTCAATCGTTTCTTCAGGTTGTCAAGGTGTTCCACATTAACATCTTGTAATGCCAGTACCATTGCTTTAGACAAAGAGGGATTAAACGAAATAGTCATTAGACAGCACAAGTCTATTAGATCTCTTTGACATTTCTGCAGACCTTCTAGGAATTTTTGGTATTTAAAAGGATCCTTTTTTAACTGCTTCATTTCTGGTACTGAAAACCCTATCAGACTTGTAAGTATTTCATCTACAAAGCCTACATCTAGATATGCACTACCATCAGAAATCTTTGCTGTAATACGCCAAAAACCACCAGAACTTGAGAGATTTCCAGTTAAAGTTACAATAAATGCTTTGACTGTCACTGTTGTAACTTCCTTTGGTTTGCTGGTCATTAGCACAGACAAATACACAAAGGGTGGAGAAGACAAATCCATGGCTACAGAAAGATTAGTGCTATTTCCTGATGATTTTAAAGAACAAGTTTGTAAATGCTGATCATTTTCATTAGAAATTTGTGAATTCCTTTTTGGTACATAATTGACAAGCTCTCCATTTAGTATTTTATTATTTAAGGAATCTTCATCTGAACTGCTAATAGTTTGTTTTATTTTATTATGCATCTCTAAGTTCTTATCTTTACTTATAAAATCATGGGGAAAGGGTACATTATGAACTGAGAAAACACTACTGTTTTGGTCTCTAGCGGATAGACAACTAAAAGATTTGTCCTCAGTCATTTGTTCAGACAAGTATTTTTCATTCCAATTATTTTTATAATTGCCATTTTTGCAAATCAATGAACTATTATTTGGAGTATCAGGTTTATGTGACAATCTCTCTACACTTTCATCTGTGGTTCTGTTCAAAGCCAATGGCTGCAATTCTTTAGTCTCCCTTTGTTCTTTCTGGACAGTCTCTTCTAAAAGCAAGGCTTCCTCCAATGAAAAGTCATCTAATTCCCCATCAGGGAAAAGCATAGATTGATTCACTGGTTTCTTCTTTGGCCTTGGAGAAATAACAAGTCCCTGTTCAACACCTGACTGTCTTGTGGGAATAGTATTCAAGGAACTACCTGTGCTGAAACATCTTTTTTCTAAGGGGGTGTCATTATTTGCAGCAAGCTCATCACTTTCTTCAAGACTTGCTAAGAGTTCTTCATCAGAAGGTCCTAACGCAGGATCTACAACATCTGTAATTCTGGAGATGCTTTGGTTAGAACTATTTGGTATGACCGTAACTATAGGATCAGTTTCCCCAATTAATCTTGCAAGTACTTTTTCTTGGGCATGTTCCTCTAAAAGAGCATCTACTTCTCCTCCCAACACCTTCACATTTTCTGGTTTCAATAATAGAACACCAAAACGGAAAGTAATGTTGCCATAAACCAAAATTTTTGTACCTGGACTAAGATCACTATGAAGAGCTGGAATAGACTGGTATTCCATTCCCTGGATTTGTATAGTTCCATCAGTTAGCTGTAGCATTAACATTCGTGAAGGCTTTGCTTCCCAAGGTTTTTGAGTTACTTGTGTTTCAGCTGTAATTAGGTCATTCGTGGTATTCTTTCCTCTCAACTTTTCTATCTGGGAATATGCAGGCTGACTTACATCAACCAATGAATTAATCTGCAGAGCAAAAAATCCATTCAGTTCTCCTTTTGGTACTTCTAAGATGCCCTCAGGTAAAAGAGGATGCTCCAAATCTCTCAGGTCAGTAAGAAGCCATTGCTCAAACACTTGTTTATTTATTTGTGCCTGACTCAAATTAACATTATCATTTTCTTCTTGGATCCAGTTAATACAAGCTTCCAGCCACATTAGAGGCACTTTAACATGCCATGTTGCCAAAAGCCACGTTTCAACTTTTAATGCAATACTAGTTACACTCATTTCTTTTAAATAAAAGAAATATTATGCATCTATTACCTGAAAACAAAAAACAAAAATATAATTGAGTACATTTAAATATAGTTTCTATAATTCTTTACAATGCACAAATAAGTATAACTACCTTGTTAAGAGTTAAATTTCTAGATTATTTTAGATTTTTCTCTTCAGCATCATAAGATTATTTGACTTTCTACATGGCCAAAATCTACATAGCCTCAAGCAACCAAATAGTATACTGAGACAAGCAAAAGGTTTGAGGCAGATATACCTAGGTTTGAAAGACAGTTCTGTCAAATTATAAGCTCTGTGACCTAATATAAATTTCTTAATCTCTCAAACCTGGTTTTTTCATCTGTAAAATGTCAATACCACTATTTATCTTCCAGAGTTGTGAGAATTACATGATTAACATTTGTAAAGCATAATGTCAGATCTATGAAAGATACACAGTAAATAAGTTATCATTATATTAATATAATCATCAGATTCTAATAATTTAAAATTTAGTTAAGAAATGATATTCACTAAGGTTCTTTTCATATCTATAATTCATACTCTAAAACATACCATTGTATTTGCCCGTTTAGCACCTAAAAATGAGGTTTAAGGATAAAATTACAATAATTTAAAATATTCTGAGCTGATATAAAGCATCTTACTTGTTTGTCTAAATAATTCTCAACAATCCTACTAGGTAAATATATTTCTTCTGAGTTTCTCAGTAGGATAAAATAGCACAACTCTAAAGATTAGTTAATCTTGTGTTCACAAAAGTCTATTTTTTTCCTTCTACAGATAAATATATCTAAGAGAATTTATTAAAGTTTTAATATGTACATATTAAACTTACCATTTGGAACAAAAGCATAGGATTTGATGACAGGATTTGCAACTGGTTGTTCAGTGGAGTAATTGTAACCTCTACTGTTCAAAAACGGTCCTGGGAGCTATGACAAGAAGCAGTAAGGGTTATAAAACAAAGGTGCAGCAAGAATTACTGGCCCATTTCCATGAATGCAATAGTTTAATGGTATGGTTATTGGGGTTACCAGTATCAGTCAGGGACAGTGAAGGAAAACAATAAAAACATGAGGTTTGGAGTGAAATAAACAGAAGTGACGATGAAAAAACCTTACACACTCTAAGCTTGTTTCCTTATCTACATACTTACTTTATAGGGCTACTGTGAAAATTAAACAAGGGAGGAGAAGACAGGTGGCAGGGCACTGGCCCAAGCACAGACCTTGGACAGCTGGGTTGGCTGACCCAAGGGGACCATCCAGCCCATTCAGGCTGCTAAACTTGGCCCTCAGGGTTGTCACTGCAATGACCAGTCAGTCACAGGGGATCCTACAGGCCACGAGCAAAAGAAATGAAGGCTGAAGCAAGCCAAAAAACTTAAGCTGAAATTAGACAGTACTGCCTGCAGAGGGAGAAAAAGTTCAAAGCCATGGAAGCTGCAGATCTGGGATCGCATGGCAGTGGCAACACTTCAGTAAAGAGGACCCAGAGAATGACTATCTTACAGACCTACTTCTGGCAAAACAGAGATGAACTTCCTGGATACCTCTTGGTCTCTGTCTACAACATCCAGCCAGCCATTTATCCACATAAATGAAGAGGGGGAGAAAGAAAGACATGCCTATTCCATGGAATTGGCCAATTCATGGAATATGAAGTTTTATCAAAGCTTGACTTCTATTCTTGTGAAAAGGCATTAAATTATTTCTGTACACTATAGAGTCCCTTCAGTTTTCAAAAAAAACCTAACTTCTTTATACAATCTTAAAGCTTATATATTTACAGCATGGTGACCATAGTTAATACACTCCATTGCACATATGAAAGTTGCTAAGAGCAAATCTTAAAAGTTCTCATCAAAGGAAAAAATTCTGTAACTATGTAAAGTGAAGAATGTTAACCTAATTGTCATAATCATTTCAAACTAGACTTATAATGTTCATTCAAATATAAATACTTCTGCACAGCAAAGGAAAACAACAGAGCAAAAAAGCAACATAGAGAATGGGAGAAAATATTTGCAGACCTAGCAAGGATAACATCTGGAATATATAAAGAACTCCTCAACTCAGTAACATAAAAACAAATAATCCAATTAAAAAATGGGCAAAGGACTTGAACAGACATTTCTCCAAAGACGTACAAATGTCCAACAATTACACAAAAAGATGCTCACCATTACTAATCATGATAGAAATGAAAATCAAAACTGCAATGACATTATCACTTCACACCCCTTAGGTGTGTTACGATGGCCACTAACAAAAAGAAAAAACCGTTGGCAAGGATGTGGAGAAAATGGAAACTTACACACTGATGGTGGAATTCTAAAATGGTACAGCTGCTATAGAAAACCATATGGAGGTTCCTCAAAAAATGAAAAATAGAACTACCATATGATACAGCAATCCCACTTCTAGGTGTATATATATATATATATATATATATATATAATATATTAAAGAATTGACAACAGAATCTCAAAGAGATATTTGCACTCCCTTGTGGTATTATTCACAAGAGACAAGATGTGGATGCAACCTAAATGTCCAAGAACAGATGATGGATAAAGAAAATGTAGTACATACACATAAAGAAGGACTACTACTCAGCCTTTAAAAAAAAAGTAGATCCAGTCATATGTTACAACATGGATGAACCTTAAGGAGATTATGCTAAATGAAATAAACTAATCATCAAAGACAATACTGCATGATTCCACTCACATGAGGTATCTAAAGTAATTAAATTAATAGAAGTGGAAAGAATTATACTTGCCAGAGGCTGAGGGGAAAGAAAAACAAGGAGTTGTTCAGTGGATGTAGAATTTTACTCAAGCAAAATGAGAAAGTTCCAGAGGTATGTTGTACACGGGCATAGTTAACGATACAGTAATGCACACTTAAAAAATGTTGAGTTACAGTAAACTTATGTATATTTTACAATAAAGAGGGAGAAATCCAAGAGAGAAAAACAGGAAATAATAAAATTACCCGTTTGCAGATGACATGAATGTTATGAAGAAAATACCATAGAATCCACCAAAAAGTTAAATCACCTAAAACCTGAGTCAGCAAGATGCAAATGTCAAAAGGAGGATTATAGACTTGTAGCCTGTTGGATGCAGATAGGTGTAATTCTAGTACTTAACCTACCACCATGAAAATAAAGCCAGAGAAAAGATGGTGTCATGACAGAAGAGACAGAAACCTCCTCCCAAAAACACATACAATATGAAAATATAGCAAATACATCTAATACTGAAAGAGCAACAGGAAAGAAGGCTGTGGCCAACTGCTTACACCTAGGGAAAACACTAGACCTCAAGGAAAAGGGTAAAGTACCAAAGCCATGATCCAGAGAGACCTAAGCCCTTCCCCAACTCCAGCTCACTGATGGGAAGAAGAAAAACAGAGTGGCGAGGGCATGGAGGCCTAGGACTGCTGAACACCTAGCCATGGAGATCTGCTCTAGGAGAACAAACCTACATTACATGGTGCTCTGGAGATTAGTGTGGTTGGAAAGCTAAGACAGGCAGAATACTTGGAGAGACTGAGATTCCAGCCACTTGTGGAAAACACACATCCACAATCACCCTCTCTGGGACAAAAGAAGGCGGTCAGTCTGAGAGGCTTCCTAACAGCAAGAAGGCTGTTAAAGGGGCAAGGATTGCACAGAGCTTGCTGCTCAGGAGAAAGGACAGGTGGACAAAATTGTCCCGGCGCACTCTGCTCAGCAGGTTGGGAACTTTCAGGAGCTTCAGACGTTCCATCCCCATGGCTGGCTACACAGCTACAAGACTCCCCAATAGGATACACAGCCTACTGCACCTTTCTTCCATCGGAACCAGTTTGCAAACTGGCTGGCCCCACTGTTGCACCAGGCCAGCCAGACGGTGGCTCCAGCTACAGAACCTACAAGTGCAAAGCATAGAGGCGACTCAAGTGTACTTAGCCCACTGGCCCTGGCAATGGAGGTAGGCACTGCAGCTGGGAAGCAGGAAAGAACTCTTTCCTCCAAACAGGCACCAGCACAGCTTGCTTGCAACCCCTGCCATTGATTCAAGGGCTGAAAAGTTCCAGGGAGTAGAGCTTCTGGGCATTACAGGGTGCCACCTACAAATATGAAATGTTAAAGGAACCAGGTTCAAACCTAAATCCCACAAACACCAGCAATAGGCCTAAGTGAAACTAAACTCATCAACCTTCCTGAAAGAGATTTCAAAATAAAAATTATAAACATGCACACGGAGTTACAGAAAAATATTCAAAAACCCAGGGAGGAATTCAAGAATGAGATACAAACGTTGAAGAATTCAGTATCTGAAATGAAACATACAATGGAGGGATTTAAAAGCAGATTAGATGAAGTACAGGAGAGAGCAAATTCAATAGAAATTAGAAAACAGGAATACAAAGAAGCTGAGGCACAGAGAGAAAAAAGGATCAATGGAATGAACAAATATTGAGAGAACCGTGTTACCAATCCAAACAGAACAATATTCACATTATAGGGGTATCAAAAGAAGAAGAGAGAGAAAAGGGATAGACAGTATCTTTGAGGAAGTAAATGCTGAGAACTTTCCCAATGTAGGGAAGGAGATAGACTCTCAGGCCATGGAGGTACACAGATCTCCCAGCACAACAGACCTAAGGAAGACAACACCAAGACATATAATAATTAAAATGGTGAAGATCAAGGATAAGGACAGACTATTAAAAGCAGCCAGAGAGAGAAAAAAGAATACACACAAAGGAAAATCCATCAGGCTATCATCAAACTTTTCAACAGAAATCTTACAGGCCAGAGGGAAGTGGCATGATATATTTAATGCAATGAAACACAAGAGCCTCAACACAAGAATACTCTAGCCAGCAAGATTATCATTTAAATTTGAAGCAGGGATTAAACAATTTCCAGATAAGCAAAAGCAGAGAGAATTTACCTCCCACAAAAAGTCTCTCACTTTATTTTGGAAGGACTTCTCTAGATGGAAGTGTTCCTAAGGCTAAATAGCTGTCACCAGAGCAAATTAAACCATGGTAAAGAAAGCAGACCAATTAATTACTAAGCAAATGCAAAATTAAATCAACTATGCCCAAATTCAGTCAAAGGATAGACAAACAGTACAGAACATGATACCTAAAATATGAAGAATGAGGAGGAAGAAAAAGGGAGGAAAGAAGAAAAAAAAAACCCTATAGATTGTGTTTGTAATAGCATACTGAGTTAAGTTAGACTGTTAGACACTAAGGAAGTTACCCTTGAACTTTTGGTAACCATGAATCTAAAGCCTGTAATGGCAATAAGTACATACCTATCGATAATCACCCTAAATGTAAATGGTCTGAATGCACCAATCAAAAGACATACAGTCACTGAATGGAGAAGAAAACAAGATCCATCTATATGCTGCCTACAAGACACTCACTTCAAACCCAAAGACATATGTAGACTAAAAGTGAAGGAATGAAAAAGGAGATTTCATGCAAGTAATAGGGAGAAAAAAGCAGGAGTTGCAGTACTTGTATCAGACAAAATAAACTTCAAAACGAAGAAAGTCACAAGAGACAAAGAAGGACATTACATAATGATAAAGGGGTCAATCCAACAAGAAGATATAACCACTATAAATATCTATGCACCCAACATAGGAACACCTATGTTTGTGAAACAAATACTAAAAGAATTAAAGGGGCAAATAGAATGCAATGCATTCATTCTAGGAGACTTCAACATACCACTCACTCCAAAGGACAGATCAACCAGACAGAAAATAAGTAAGGAGACAAAGGCACTGAACAACACATTAGATCAGATGGACCTAACAGACATCTACAGAACACTCTACCCAAAAGCAGCAGGATACACATTCTTCTCAAATGCAAATGGAACATTTTCAAGCATAGACCATATACTAGGCCATAAAAAAGAACCTCAATAAATTCAAAAAGATTGAAATTGTAGCAACCAACTTCTCAGACCACAAAAGTATGAAACTGGAAATAAATTACGCAAAAAAACCAAAAATGTCCACAAACACATGGAGGCTTAACAACATGCTCCTAAATAATCAATGGATCAATGACCAAATGCAAACAGATCAAGCAATATATGGAGACAAATGACAACAATAATTCAACACCATAAAATCTATGGGACACTGCAAAGGCTCTGGTAAGAGGGAAGTATACTGAAATATAGGCCTACCTTAGAAAAGAAGAGCAATCCCATATGAACATTCTAAACTCATAATTAACAAAACTATACAAAGAAGAACAAATGAAGCCCAACATCATTAGAAGAAGGGACATAATAAAGATTAGAGCAGAAATAAGTAAAATAGAAAAGAATAAAACAACAGAAAGAATCAATGAAACCACAACATGGTTGTTCAAGAAAATAAAAATGGATAAGCCCCTAGCCAGACTTATTGAGAAAAAAAAGAGAGTCTACACACATAAACAGAATCAGAAATGAGAAAAGGTAAATCACTACAGGCACCACAGAAATACAAAGAATTATTGGAGAACACTATTAAAAATTATATGCTAACAAACTGGATAACCTAGAAGAAATTGACAACTTGCTAGAAAAATACAACCTTCCAAGACTGACCAAAGAAGAAACAGAAAACCTGAAGAGACCAATTACCAACAACAAAATTGAATTAATAATAAAAAAAACTACCCAAGAACAAAATCCCTGGACCAGATGGCTTCACCGCTGAATTTTATCAAACATTTAGTAAACACCTAATACCCATCCTCCTTAAAGTTTTCCAGAGAGTAGAAGAAGGAATACTTCCAAACTCATTCTATGAGGCCAGCTTCACTCTAATACCAAAAGCAGACAAAGACACTACAAAAAAAGAAAATTACAGACCAATATCCCTGATGAACACAGATGCAAAAACACTCAACAAAACATTAGCAAACCGAATTCAAAAATACATCAAAAATATCATCCATCGTGATCAAGTAGGATTTATTGCAGGGATGCAAGGATGGTACAACATTCGAAAATCCATCAACATCTTCCACCACATCAACAAAAAGGACAAAAACCACATGATCATCTCCATAGATGCTGACAAAGCATTCGACAAAATTCAACATCCATTCATGATGAAAACTCTCAAAAAAAGAGTATAGACAGTAAGTACCTCAACATAATAAAGGCCAAAAATGACAAACCCACAGCCAACATACTTAACAGTGAGAAGCTGAAAGCTTTTCCTTTAAGATCGGGAACAAGACAAGGATGCCCACCCTCCCCACTTTTACTCAACATAGTTCTGGAGGACCTAGCCACAGCAATCAGACAACACAAAGAAATAAAAGGCATCCAGATTCATAAGAAAGAAATTAAACTGTCCCTGTTTACAGATGACATGATATTGTACATTAAAAAAATCCTAAAGAATCCACTCCTAAACTATTAGAACTAATAACTGATCTCAGCAAAGTTGCAGGATACAAAATCAATATACAGAAATCTGTTGCATTCCAATATACTAACAATGAACTAGCAGAAGGAGAAATTAGAAAAACAATTCCATTCACAACTGCATCAAAAAGAATAAAATACCTAGGAATAAACCTAACCAAAGAAGTCAAAGACCTATACTTTGAAAACTACAAGAGAGTCATGAGAAAAATTAAAGAAGATACCAGTAAATGGAAATACATCCCATGCTCAGGGATAGGAAGAATTCATATCATCAAAATGGCCATCCTGCCTAAAGCAATCTACAAATTCAATGCAATGCTTATCAAAATACCAACAGCATTCTTCAACGAACTACAGCAAATAATTGTAAAATTCATGTGGAACCACAAAAGACCCCAAATAGCCAAAGCAATCCTAAAAAGGAAGAATAAAGCTGGGGGTATTATGCTCCCCAACTTCAAGCTCTACTACAAAGCCACAGTAATTAAAACAATTTGATACTGGCAAAAGAACAGAACACTAGAACAACGAACAGACTAGAGGGCCCAGATATAAACCCAAGAATATATGGTCAATTAATATACGATAAAGAAGCCACAGACATTCAATGGGGAAATGACAGCCTCTTCAACAGCTGGTGTTGACAAAACTGGACAGCTGCATGTAAGAGAATGAAACTGGATTACTGTCTAACTCCACACACAAAAGTAAACTCAAAATGGATCAAACACCTGAATGTAAGTCATGAAACCATAAAACTCTTAGAAGAAACCATAAGCAAAAATCTCTTGAAAATAAACACGAGCAACTTTTTCCTGAACACATCTCCTCGGGCAAGGGAAACAAAAATAAAAATGAACAAACAGGGGGCAGAGCCAAGATGGTGGCGTGAGTAGAGCAGTGAAAATCTCCTCCCTAAACCACATATACTTTTGAAAATACAACAAAGACAACTCTTCCTAAAAGAGAGACCAGAAGACACAGGACAACAGCCAGACTACATCCACACCTACGAGAACGCAGCACCTTGCGATGGGGGTAAGATACAAACCGCGGGCCGGCGGGATCCAAGCACCCCTCACCCCAGTTCCTGGCGGGAGGAGAGGAGTCGGAGCGGGGAGGGAGAGGGAGCCCAGGACTGCTAAACAGCCAGCCCTAGCCATCCACACCACAGCGCAGACAGTGCATGCATGGGGTGCTGAAAACTAGGGAAACAGGACAGTAAGACCTGTGAGCGGGTCCCTGCAGCCAGTGCCCCTGGGACAAAGAAAAGTGAGTGCTTTTTGGAAGTCTTAAAGGGACAGGGACCCCACAGCTGGACGGAAGTGTCCCGGGACACTTAGCCTAGCAGCAGGGAATCCCGGAGAACTCTGGGCATCCTAACCCCCTGGATAGCAGGGCAGCTCAGAGGCCCCTCACGGAGATAAACAGCCTCCCGGCTCCGCCATATCAGAGTAACGGCCCAAGGCAGGCCACACCCACAGCAACAGTGGAGATAAACTCCATAGCGGCCGGGCAAGAATGAGAAGCCCGGTCTGCACACAGCTGCCCAGCACAAGCCACTAGAGTTCGCTGTTCTCCCAGGAGAGGAAGGCCACAAACCAACAAGAAGGGACATTCTCCCAGCCGTCACTCGTACCAGCTCCGCAAACTATCTCTATTGCCATGAAAAGGTAGAATTTGAGGCAGACAAAGATCACAGAGTCAACATCTGAGAAGGAGATAGACCTAACCAGTCTTCCTGAAAAAGAATTCAAAATAAAAATCATAAACATGCTGATGGAGATGCAAAGAAATATACAAGAGCTAAGGGATGACGTCCAGAGGGAGATTACAGAAGTCAAACAATCTTTGGAAGCATTTATAAGCAGAATGGATAAGATGCAAGATGCCATTGATGTAATAGAAACCAGAGAACAGGAACACATAGAACCTGACACAGAGAGAGATAAAAGGATCTCCAGAAATGAAACAATATTAAGAGAACTGTGTGACTAAACCAAAAAGAACAATATTCGCATAATAGAGGTACGAGAAGAAGAAGAGAGAGAAAAGGGGATAGAAAGTGTCTTTGAAGAAATAATTGCTGAGAACTACGGAGAGGAAATAGTTGCTCAGACTACGGAAGCACACAGAACTCCCAAAAGAAGGGACCCAAAGAGGACAACACCAAGACACATAATAATTAAAATGGAAAAGATCAAGGACAAGAACAGAGTATTAAAGGCAGCCAGAGAGAGAGAGAGAGAGAAAAAAGGTCACCTACATAGGAAAACCCATCAGGCTATCATCAGACTTCTCAACAGAAACCTTACAGGCCAGAAGAGAATGGCATGATATATTTAATGCAATGAAACAGAAGGGCCTTGAACCAAGAATGCTGTATCCAGCAAAATTATCATTTAAATATGAAGGAGGGATTAAACAATTCCCAGACAAGCAAAAGTTGAGGGAATTTGCCTCCCACAAACCACCTCTACAGGGTATTTTAGAGGGACTATTCTAGGCGGGAACACTCCTAAGACTAAACAGATGTCACCAGAGAAAATAAAATCACAGCAAAGAAAGCAGACCAACCAAATACTAACTAAAGGCAAAAAATAAAATCAACCACCCACAAAAAGCAGTTAAAGGAAACACGAAAGAGCACAGAATAAAACAACCAACATATAAAGAATGGAGGAGGAGGAATACGAAGGGAGAGAAGAAAAGAATCTCCAGACAGTGTATATAACAGCTCAATAAGCGAGCTAAGTTAGGCAGTAAGATACTAAAGAAGCTAACCTTGAACCTTTGGTAACCACGAATCTAAAACCTGCAATGGCAATAAGTACATATCTTTCAATAGTCACCCTAAATGTAAGTGGACTAAATGCACCAATCAAAAGACACAGAGTAATAGAATGGATAAAAAAGCAAGACCCATCTATATGCTGCTTACAAGAAACTCACCTCAAACCCAAAGACATGCACAGACTAAAAGTCAAGGGATGGAAAAACATATTTCAGGCAAACAACAGAGAGAAGAAAGCAGGGGTTGCAGTACTAATATCAGACAAAATAGACTTCAAAACAAACAAAGTAACAAGAGATAAAGAAGGACATTACATAATGATAAAGGGCTCAGTCCAACAAGAGGATATAATCATTATAAATATATATGCACCCAACACAGGAGCACCAGCATATGTGAAACAAATACTAACAGAACTAAAGGAGGAAACAGAATGCAATGCATTCATTTTAGGAGACTTCAACACGCCACTCACCCCAAAGGATAGATCCACCGGACAGAAAATAAGTAAGGACACAGAGGCACTGAACAACACACTACAACAGATGGACCTAATACACATCTATAGAACTCTACATCCAAAAGCAACAGGATACACATTCTTCTCAAGTGCACATGGAACATTCTCCAGAAGAGACCACATACTAGGCCACAAAAAGAGCCTCAGTAAATTCCAAAAGATGGAAATTCTACCCACCAACTTTTTGGACCACAAAGGTACAAAACTAGAAATAAATTGTACAAAGAAAACAAAAAGGCTCACAAACACATGGAGGCTTAACAACATGCTCCTAAATAATCAACAGATCAACGAACAAATTAAAATAGAGATCAAGGAATATATGGAAACAAATGACAACAACAACACAAAGCCCCAACTTCAGTGGGACGCAGCGGAAGTAGTCTTAAGAGGAAAGTATATAGCAATCCAGGCATACTTAAAGAAGGAAGAACAATCCCAAATGAATAGTGTAACATCACAATTATCAAAACTGGAAAAAGAAGAACAAATGAGGCCTAAAGTCAGCAGAAGGAGGGACATAATAAAGATCAGAGAAGAAATAAATAAAATTGAGAAGAATAAAACAATAGCAAAAATCAATGAAACCAAGAGCTGGTTCTTTGAGAAAATAAACAAAATAGATAAGCCTCTAGCCAAACTTATTAAGAGAAAAAGAGAATCAACACACAACAGAGTCAGAAACGAGAATGGAAAAACTCACGACAGACTCCACAGAAATACAAAGAATTATAAAAGACTTCTATGAAAACCTATATGCTAACAAGCTGGAAAACCTAGAAGACATGGACAACTTCCTAGAAAAATACAACCTTCCAAGACTGACCAAGGAAGAAATGCAAAAGTTAAACAAACCAATTATGAGCAAAGAAATTGAAGTGGTAATCAAAAAACTACCCAAGAACAAAACCCCCAGGCCAGACAGATTTACCTTGGAATTTTATCAGACATACAGAGAACACATAATACCCATTCTCCTTAAAGTTTTCCAAAAAATAGAAGAGGAGGGAATACTCCCAAACTCATTCTATGAAGCCAACATCACCCTAATACCAAAACCAGGCAAAGACCCCAGCAAAAAAGAAAACTACAGACCAATATCCCTGATGAATGTAGATGCAAAAATACTTAATAAAATATTAGCAAACCGAATTCAAAAATATATCAAAAGGATCATACACCATGACCAAGTGGGATTCATCCCAGGAATGCAAGGATGGTACAACATTTGAAAATCCATCAACATCATCCACCACATCAACAAAAAGAAGGACAAAAACCACATGATCATCTCCATAGATGCTGACAAAGCATTTGACAAAATTCAACATCCATTCATGATAAAAACTCTCAGCAAAATGGGTAAAGAGGGCAAGTATACCTCAACATAATAAAGGCCATCTATGATAAACCCACAGCTAACAACATACTGAACAGTGGGAGGCTGAAAGCTTTTCCTCTGAGATCGGGAACAAGAGAGGGATGCCCACTCTCCCCACTGTTATTCAACGTGGTACTGGAGATCCTAGACACGGCAATCAGACAAAACAAAGAAATACAAGGAATCCAGATTGGTAAAGAAGAAGTCAAACTGTCACTATTTGCAGATGACATGATATTGTACATAAAAAACCCTAAGGACTCCACTGCAAAACTACTAGAACTGATATTGGAATACAGCAAAGTTGCAGGACACAAAATTAACACACAGAAATCTGTGGCTTTCCTATACACTAACAATGAACCAATAGAAAGAGAAATCAGGAAAACAATTCCATTCACAATTGCATCAAAAAGAATAAAATACCTAGGAATAAATCTCACCAAAGAAGTGAAAGGCCTATACCCTGAAAACTATAAGACACTCTTAAGAGAAATTAAAGAGGACACTAACAAATGGAAACTAATCCCATGCTCTTGGCTAGGAAGAATTAATATAGTCAAAATGGCCATTCTGTCCAAAGCAATATACAGATTTGATGCAATCCCTATCAAATTACCAGCAACATTCTTCAACAAACTGGAACAAGCAGTTCAAAAATTCATATGGAAACACCAAAGACCCCGAATAGCCAAAGCAATCCTGAGAAAGAAGAATAAAGTGGGGGGGATCTCACTACCCAACTTCAAGCTCTACTACAAAGCCATAGTAATCAAGACAATTTGGTACTGGCACAAGAACAGAGCCACAGACCAGTGGAACAGATTAGAGACTCCAGACATTAACCCAAACATATATGGTTAATTAATATTCGGTAAAGGAACCATGGACATACAATGGGGAAATGACAGTCTCTTCAACAGATGGTGCTGGCAAAACTGGACAGCTACATGTAAGTGAATGAAACTGGACCACTGTTTAACCCCACACACAAAAGTAAATTCAAAATGGATCAACGACCTCAATGTAAGTCATGAAACCATAAAACTCTTAGAAAAAAACATAGGCAAAAATCTCTTGGACATAAACATGACCAATTTCTTCATGAACATATCTCCTTGGGCAAGGGAAACAAAGGCAAAAATGAACAAGTGGGACTATATCAAGCTGAAAAGTTTCTGTACAGCAAAGGACACCATCAATAGAACAAAAAGGTATCCTACAGTATGGGAGAATATATTCGTAAATGACAGATCGATAAAGGCTTGACATCCAAAATACATAAAGAGATCATGCACCTCAACAAACAAAAAGCAAATAACCCAATTAAAAAATGGGCAGAGGAACTGAACAGACAGTTCTCCAAAAAAGAAATTCAGATGGCCAACAGACACATGAAAAGATGCTCCACATCGCTAATCATCAGAGAAATGCAAGTTAAAACCACAATGAGATATCACCTCACACCATCCAAAAGACAAACAACAACAAATGTTGGCAAGGTTGTGGAGAAAGGGGAACCCTCCTACACTGCTGGTGGGAATATAAATTAGTTCAACCATTGTGGAAAGCAGTATGGAGGTTCCTCAAAATGCTGAAAATAGACTTACCATATAACCCAGGAATTCCACTTCTAGGAATTTACCCTAAGAATGCAGCACTCCAGTTTGAAAAAGACAGATGCACCCCTATGTTTATCACAGCCCTATTTATAATAGTCAAGAAATGGAAGCAACCTAAGTGTCCATCAGTAGAGGAATGGATAAAGAAGATGTGGTACATATACACAATGGACTATTATTCAGCCATAAGAAGAAAACAAATCCTACCATGTGCAACAACATGGATGGAGCTAGAGGGTATTATGCTCAGTGAAATAAGCCAAGTGTAGAAAGACAAATACCAAATGATTTCACTTATCTGTGGAGTATAAGAACAAAGGAAAAGCTAAGGAACAAAACCGCAGCAGAATCACAGAACCCAAGAATGGACTAACAGTTACCAAAGGGAAAGAGACTGGGGAGAATGGGAGGGTAGGGAGGGAGAAGGGCGGGGAAGAAAGGGGGTATTATGATTAGCATGTATAATGTGGGGGGTGGGGGTAAGGGGAGGGCTGTGCAACACAGAGAAGACAAGTAGTGATTCTACAACATTTTGCTATGCTGATGGACAGTGACTATAATGGGGTTTGTAGGGGGGACTTGCTGTAGGGGAGAGCCTAATAAACATAATATTCTTCATGTAATTGTAGATCAATGATAACAAAAAAAGGGGGGGATTACTCCCTGATAGGATAAAATTAACTGCAAATCAATGATTAATGCATGCTTTACATAGCCTTAATTTTGATCTTTTAAAGGGTGTCGGATGATCAGCTATGAAAGTACATTTTTCTGATAATATTTCTTTCTCTTAAAAAAAAAAAGCAGTTCCTGTGTGGTGGTCTCCAATAGGTTCCTCACAATGGTATAAAGGTTATATCAAAGTGTGGGCAAAGGGTTTGTTTGTGTTTATACAGAGGATCAAAGCCTAATTTGGCTACTCAGAAAATGAATTAAGATACGATATGAAGAACTTCCAACATTAGCATCCTCTGGAAGAGTCATTCCAGAAGATGATCATCAAAAAACTTCAACAAAGATCCTGGCGCTGTTGCAGTTGTAGCTGCATTCATCCCACTGGTTCCTGGACTTGCCATTGGAATGAAGAAGGAGATATCTAAGCTGGCCTGTGCATACAGTAAAACAACAAATTTGACTGGATCTATATTGTCAGAACTCAACCAAGAATTAGGAGAAGTGCAAGTTGCAGTGCTCCAAAATCATGTGACTATAGACTATCTACTGTTAAAAGAACACATGGGATGTGAACAGTTCCCAGGAATGTGTTATTTTAATTTGTCTGATTTTTCTCAAACTATTCAAATTCAGTTAGACAATATCCATCATATTATTTTATAAGTTTTCACAAATGCCTAGGGTACCTAACTGGTTTTCTTGGTTTTACTGGATATGGCCAGTAATTGTAGGTCTGCTTTTGTTATGTATCTGTATTCCTATTCTGTTAATGTGTGTACGCAATTTAATTAGTAGTTTGTTAAAACCTATACATGCTTATGTTACTCTACAAGAAGTTATGTCAAAGAAATAATCAATTTTCCCATGTTTTCTTCCGTCTGCTACTTCTATAGCTTTTCTTCTTCCTTCCTAATTACAGCCCTTTAGTAGAATTCGTGCCTCATATCATATCGAAAATTACTGAGTATAAGATAATTTTCCAAGTGGTAAAGATACCTCAAGACAAATGTTGGGCATAGAGGCCACAGGGCATAAATATGCAAAGAAGTAAAAAGCTAACCTTTTCAAAGAATATTGCTTCTCTCTCACTTACCAACTTTACACTTCCGTGTATGGCCCCGGAAGACAGCTGGTTAGCCAGAGACAGGTAAGATTCCTCAAGGGAGGAACAAACTAAGACAGGCACAGTCGCAGGGGGTTATCAGGTGAGAAATTGGGGATCAACAGAGGTGAGGCTTTGAACCTCACCCCCCCCCATTTTGAGAGAAATCTTCTGCATCTGTGGATGTTTTGTTGCCCTTGTCTAGCTTGGATTAATACTTAGTCTATAGCCACAGACCTGATCATCTACATTTGCCCTCTTACAGCACTAAATTATGTTTTCTACCTTTATCTTGCATCTACCTACCACTTCAGCATTTTATTAAAAAAAAAAATAAGGGAGAAATGTGGGATTCACATATAAATCAAGTATAAAAATCAAATGAATAATCATATCTGACTTGATTGTTTATAGTTCATAATGCGTGATCAAAACCGAAAGTTTCTGTGATATGACTGCCCTTGCACTGTTCACCATGTAAGAATTTATTCACTATGTAAGAACTTGTTCACCATGTAAGAACTTGTTCATTATGCTTCAGAAGATTGGAGACTGTTGAGAATTAGGCTTGGGGTTGATTAATGATTGTGCATTGAGTCCCTTATACAGAATCTTATTGTTAACAACCATTTGATCAATAAATATGAGAGATGCCCTCTCAAAAAAAAAAAAGAATAAATGGGACTACATCAAACTAAAAAGCTTCTGAACAGCAAAGGATATCATCAGTAGAACAAAATAATAAACTGGGCTTCATCAAAATTTTGACATTCTGCTTGTTAAAAGCACTGTTTAGAGTATAAAGACAAGACACACACACATACAGCAAACCACAGACTAATAAAAATACATAATTGACAAAAAACTTGTATACAGAATATATAGTGAATTCTGTTCTTAAAATTAAATTAACGAACAAATTAATTTTAAAAGGAATAAAAAAATTTTTTGAATAGTCACATCACCAAAAAAAATATGCAGATGGCAAATAAACACATTAAAGGATGCTCAATATTATTAGGCATTAGGGAAATGCAAAATTAAACCACAATGTACTACACATTTATTATCATAGCTAAAATAAAAAATAACTAACAATACAAATACTGGAATTCTCATACATTGCTGGTAGGAAAGCAAAATGGCACTACTGTGGAAAACAGATTAGCAGTTTCTTAGAAAGAAAAAGATAAGCACTTTTTTTAAAAAAGTTAAACATATACTTACTATACAACCCAGCAATCACATTACTTCTATTTACTCAAGACAAATGAAAACTTACACTAATTAAAATCTGTATGTGAATGGTTATGTAACTTTATTCATAATCACCAAAAACAACCCATATGCCATTCAACAACTGGTGAATGGATAAATACATAGTGGTACATCATTATAATAGAATACTATTCAGTAATAAAAAAAAAGAACTATAATAGATGCAAATAACATGGATGAATGTTGCCATAGACTGTCTCCCCCAAAATTAATATGCTGAAATCTAATGCCCAATGTTGGTATTAGGAAGTGGGGCCTTTGGAATGTTCTCAGGTCATGTGGGTAAGAGCCCTTTTGAAAGGGATTAGGGCTCTTACAAAAGATCCCCTCACACAGCTACCTTACCCATTCTGCTATGGGAGGTTACAGTGAAAAGAGGCCATCCACAAACCAAGAAATGGGCCCTCACTAGACACTGAATGTGCCAGCACCTTGATCTTGAAACCTCCAGCCTGCAGAAAAATTAATTTGTTGTTTATAAGCCACCCAGTTTATGGTATTCTGTTACAGAAGGCTGAACAGGCTAAGACAAATGTCAAATGATGTATGCTAAGTAAAAGAAGCAAAACACTATAATTCCATTTATATGATATTCTGGAAAATTTCACATTATAGGAACAGAAAAGTCAGTAGTTGCCAAAGACTTGGGGGGTGAGGGTGGTAGAGAGCAGCTGACTACAAGAGCACAAAGAAATTTTGGAGGTGATGAAACTTTTCTATATCATGATGGTAGTGATGGTGATGTGATTATGTTTGCCAAAACACATATAGCTATACACCAAAAAGAACATAAATTTTACTGAATGTAAATTATACCCCAATAAAAAAACTGAAGGCAAACACCAAAACAATAGTATGGTAACTAACTTTCAAATTAGCTCAGAAAAACATAGAATAAAGAGAAAAATCCAACAGAAAACACAAAAGGCTAAGCATATAAATAGAACTATAAGATGGTAGAAATGTGTCTAAGTATGTCAGCAGTCATAGTGAACAGAGATTAACTTCCTGTTAAAAAACAAATACTCTCAAATTGAATAAACCAAATTCAGTTGTATGCTTAAAAGACCTAAAACAAAGTAACACTAAATGAAAATAAAAATAAAGGCATGCTAAAACCTCCAAACATGATTCCATGAAGCCATAGCTTAGTGACATCTTATCATCAAGAATGACAGGTCTGTACTTGTTTTGTAAAAACCCAAGATTCCAAAGTGCTACTTTATAATATCTACTGTCATTTTTTTAACCTCAAAAATTAAGGCCAGATCTGTGGCTTTTAGGTGCACTCATTCAGTGTTACCTATTTCCTCCACTAAAATTTAAATAAGACAACACTGTTAAATGTAGAATTTGGAAAAGTGTCGGTAGTAATGTATGACAGTAGTTGAGAAAACTGAAATAAGGGCAAAGTGTACTTTCAGCAGTTATAAATTGTTTAAGTGAAATATCAAGTATAAATACAACATTGACAATTAAGCTGTATGCAGAACGTTTTTGTACTATAAATCACTCTGGGTACAGTACATACCCCTAAATTATAAAATGCAGCCATATAATACAAATACTATTTTCTACCAAACCTGTCAAAAACTTGGAGATTATACTGTTGATCCTTATAAGGAGAAGGATCAGTAAGAAAGGAAGAAAGACTGGTTGTGAATCAGAAATGTCAAGGCTGAACAGAAAATGAAATGGGCAAGGATGAATTTCAGAGATATTAGTCCATATCCCAGCAGGTAGAGATATAAACAAAGAATTAAAGATGGGGTTTTCCAAAAATTAAAATTAAAACCTCTTATTGGTAAGATTTTTCAGCTTTTTTCAAAATACTTTCACATCTGCAATATTACCTAAGCCTCGAAATAGCAGTTGTGATAGAAAAGCTAGGCATTGTCATCTATTTGAGAATGAAACTGAAGCATGTGAAGACATAAGGATTATACCTAGTAGCAGAACCAGAGCATAAACTCTACTAATCTCCATTTTTATGCCTTTTTCTAGACACTGCTGACTTAAGTGAAAAAAGTATAGCCAGTCCCTCATTTACACATAAAACCCACTTATATATGAAACATAATGACATTTCTATAAAAAACACTACATTGCTATAATAATGAACAAACTTTCTGGAGATCTCATTTAAGTAACAAGCTCACCCAGTGCATCCTAAATTATTTCATATACGAAGTCAAGTCAAAGAAAAACACCTACTGCATCTTTGTGACAGCTTCAAAACAATTTTAACAGCTAAGTACTACTTTTCTTATGCTATAACTCTACTAAAATACCACTTAAAATAATTTTTAAAAAATTTTAATATTACAAACTGATATTTTCAAACTTATGTATCCATTTACTTTTTTGTTTCAATTTGCATTTGTGTTCTTGAGCATTCCAACTGTCAAAACTCCTTTCAAATGACAGTTGAAACAAATTCTAAGAAACCCTGCTCAGTGAATCACAACATTGTTCTATTAATATGTGCCAGTCGTAACTAATAATTGTCTTCATCCAAGTACTATCCTCTAGAATATAAAGCTCCACCCCTGGAGCTAACTGACATACTATAATTTTACAATAATGTTATCATAACTAAGCTAAGAAAAAAATTCCAATGACTATAAACCCCAAGAGAAAACCAAGATATTTTTATTTAAACACAAGCAAATGTGATGAGATGCTTAACAATGAGCAAGTACTCAAATATAGCTCCTCAAATATTTTATCAGAAAGTGAAGAACTTTGGGAAAAAAAGTGCTAACTGTACATCTGCTAGACAGTTTTCCTTTAATAGCAAAGTAAAGTGGAGGATATAGTGATCTGAGACACAGTATGGTTCCCACAATTGCATGTTAAAATAGTTCTAATAAAAAGATGATTCTGTATATAATAGGATATTTTTCTTCCAGTTTGTAAAGATTTATTAAGAGCTTTAATTGAATGGAAAATGTGGGATCTATATTATAAAGTTTACACTGGGTTTCAACAACAGTGCCCCTTAACAATTTAGTAAATTGCATTACTTGCATCTAGTTCTTCGGTTCCTACGGTTCTCATTCCTCCCTTTTTTGAGGAATTGAGTAACCACAGTCACTGCAGGTAGAAGTTAATCAGTGGGAGGTGTTAGCTAGGACAGCACAACTTCCAATTTGCTCATACACAAAGAACAGCCCCTGGCCCTCAAGAACTTCATTGTCCAAAAAAAGAAAAATAGGATAAGTATGTTTCTTAAATTGTACATTTAAGAAGTTCATACCATATTATCCACTTCTTACTTTCCAAAATTAATCTTAAGAAAACAATCAGAAATGAGGACAAAGATTTATGTACCTGTGTTTATCAGTGTTGTATAGTGTGGAAAAACTGAAAACCTAAGTGTCCAACAACAGAAAAAAATGCATATATTACACTGGATCCATGAAATGGAAGGTTAGAGTCTTTAAAAGTATATTTTTAAGGACTATTTAATGACGTGAAAGTACGTTCATACTTAAATTATGAAAAGGCCAGATATATAACTACATACATCTTAATTCCCATTAATTTTATAACCTTGAAAAAATACTTTCTTAAAAAGTTGACATTTTGTAAATGCTAAACTTGGGTAAACACAGTGACCTACATTCTACATTCTGACTGAAGGAACTGTGAAGGGATCAGAGGAAAATCTAAACATTCACCATTAAGACTAAGACATATTTGATCTTTAAGTTAATTTTTTTAATTGGAAAAAGGAGCAGAGGTACCTTACTTTTGGACAGTCTATGAGGCATTCAACCAACAGCTGAGACTTAAAAGCACTAACAAATACTGAAATCATAACCATTCCATGTTTCCACTAGCTTCACCTAAAAAATAAAGGTAAACTGTGTTTTAACTTCCTGGAGATGACTTCAAAATTTTGAGATGGTACTCTGAAAATTAGGGGAAAAAAATTATATTTAATGACTGGAATCAGAAGCAATCTGTGTGGCTCTTTGTGGGCCCTTAATAATCTAATGTAAAGAAAAGACAGAAAGAGAATAGGTTTAGGAGTCTGAATCTCACCTCTGTTATGTGACCTTAGACGTGTTCCTTAACTTCTTACTTTGTCCATAAAACAAACATAACCACAATTTATTCACAGGACTATAAGCAGCACTAAACTGCCAGCACAAGGTATAGCACATAGTGGGAATTCAAGAAATGGTAGTTATATTTTAATTAATCATCCAGCTGGCTAGTGTAAAATCTCAATTATATTGGCTTACCTAAAGAAAATTCCACAGCTAAGTAATACTAGCTCTAAATTCACTGAGAGTCCAAAAGGATACCATTAATTACACAAGACAAAAGCCAAGGTGAAAAATTAGCTCTTCCTGTTATTTAAAGAGTAAACCTAAAAAGTAAATTAAAAGACCTAAGGAAGAAAACAAGTGGAAAAAGAAAAACAGAAAAAAAACATCTGACAATGACATCTAGAAAAGGTTAACAGCTTTAACCAGTGAGGGTCCAGTCACAAGACCGTGAAACCGGGAGAAAGCAGTTCTTACAGCTGCTTACTTTGCATTCCTGCTCATCACTCATCACTTTTATCAAGGCAGAAAAGAATGGCTGCACCAAAAATGCTGCTTGAAAGAAAGCATCATTAAGTAGTACAGTACTACTGTATATGCCTATTGTTACAGAAATGTCCCAGGTTTCAAATGACAAACTCAATTAAATGTTGCAAATCCTGACTTGCAGATTAAGTCTATAATCCAAGTATCCCCAGTCTCCACATACTCATCAATGTTAGGTTGAACATTTAATAAAAATCTGACCTGTTATGTATCGTTTTACCTCCCAACAGGACTATAACACTCTTCATGGTGGGGAACACACACACACAAAAATCACATTACCACTTTAAAGAGATCTTTTTAAAACCTCCCCAATCCGACACTATTCTCTATTTGCTAACTCTCCACCCAGCCGGTAAATGTTGGCGCTTCGTGAAGTCTTCAGTTCCCCTAACAAGAATGGACGCAATCATAGGCATTAAAAAAAGATGCTGGTCACATCTATTTTGCAATAGTCAAGAGGGAAATCAAGTTGCAATGGAATGAATCAGCACAAATTCATCATAAAAAAAATACGTGTTCCTATTGTTGAGCTTAGCTTTACATGTAAATTACAACATCTATATGCTTCACCACAAGTTTGGGGTTGTGGATGAAGGCTGCGGGGTTGAATTGCCAAAATGTGTATACTGGTAACTACCAGGCCTGGCCACTTCTCATGTTTGTCAGCGATTGGAATTAACCTTACGTGCCTTAACAAAAGAAATAATCAAAGCTTGGCACAGGCGCCTTATAAATAACTGAACACTAAGCAAGTATCAACGGAATACGTAGAACGGTAACATGTGAGATCGAGGTTTTGGGTGTGTTTTAATCTCTCGAATACCAACACACCATAGAAGCTTTAGAGTTAAATGAACCGAAAGCGGATGTCTAAAACTTATTTTGCGATTTGCATTCGTTTTAAGAGATGAATGCAATACTTCCGGATATTTTTCAGATGTAACTGCAGCAAAGACACTAGACAACACTCGCATTACGTGTCCCACTAACAAAGCAGATAAAAATGCAAGGTCTGGGCCCTGGAAAGACGCATCGGCTCTCCCGGGCGTGCGGACTCTGGGCCGGAACGTCCCCAAAAGGAGGAAGTTCTCTAGAACTAGGAGACAAACCGGCGGACCAGCCTGCGTTTCCCGGAATCCCGCCCGAGCAGGCGGGGGACCGCGGGGCGCGAATCGAGAGCTGCACCCCGGGCCTGGCACATGCCTGACGGGCTCCGCGGCCCGTTACGAACAGCAGGTTTCCGCGGCGTGGACAGGGCCGGCGGTGGGCAGGCTGCACTTACTCACGCGCAGCCCGCCTCGCAGCCGGCAGCCGGGGCAAGAGAGAGTGCGGGCAGGGTGAGAGACCCAAGTGTGGACTGTGGAGATAGAGCATTCGTCTGGGCCTAGCACCGACCTGGGCGTCCCGCCTTCCTCGCGCAACAGCGGTTCCTGGGGCACGCGACTGGGAACACAGATACCACCACCGCGCGCACCCTACTCCTTGTTTGCCTCTTCCCGCCGGATTTGCAGCGCGCTCACGCCCCTCCTCCAAGCCTAAAAGACTCCTCCGCGTCCCGAAAACGCCCCTTCTCCGCCTCCTCCTGTGCGCGTGAACGAGGCAGCCTTAGTTCTCGCGAGAGGTTTCCCCTCCCCCCCAGCTATTGAGTGCGCGAAAGAGAAAGGAGGAGGGCGCTCCAGGCGAAAGCGCTGCAGACGCCATTATCTTCTGTTTCTCCGCTGCAGCAACCTCGACGTCTTGCCTACGTCTCGCCTTTTTGCGGCGTATAGGTAACTGGGGCTATTAGGGCTAGGGTATTATGGATTCAGGCAGGGGTTTGGCCTCCTTAAAGACTGCGCTGACTTTCCAAGCCCGGTTTTTCTCGGGCCTTTAGCGGCCTTAACAGCCTGAAGGGAGGTGCCGGCGATAGGCGGGGCCGTTGCCTTCTCGGCACGTTGATAGACACGGCCTTGGGCCAATCGCTTCGCCCTCGCGCCACCGTGGAAGCCGGGGCAACCAATCGGGCACAGCGGCGGGGTAGGAGCGCGGGGAGGCGGTGGAGGGCGGCGGGGGCCTGCGCTCGTTCTCTGTCTCGCTGTGACGGTCTGAGGCGGTGCGGCGGCGCAGGGACGGTGGCCTCGCGCGGTGAGGAGCGGGTCTGGGCCAGCGGTGCATGTGGGCGAGAACCGGAGACCAATTCTTCGGCTTGAGGGAGATGTTTCGGGGCTACTTGGTGGTTGGCCGATTCTCAGAGGGAACGTTGACCGGTTTCCCCTCCCCCATCTCCGCCATTTCCCTGAGCGTGTATCCGCAGTACGCGTTGTAGTACTAGAGGCTCGGAGAATCGCGAGGCATGCGCTTGTATGATGATATATGTTTGTAGTCTTGAAACTAGACATTTGTGGAGAAGAGGCTGACTCGAGAGCGGTAGAGAATGCCGCCCCTCCCTTTGTGTGGTTCCCGCCGCACTTCGAGTCTCCAGGCTTCAGCCTGAGATGGAGCCGGGAAGACCGAAGGGCCGGGGCTACCTCCCATGCTTTGTCTCTTCCGTAGTTGGGGGGAGGGCTCGGGGATGAGATCTCGGGACCGCGTGGTGGGTGGGGGAGGGGGTCCGCGCTCGGCTCCGCCTAGCAGCACGTAGTCGCCATTACGCGGGCCGCCATTTCCTGTCGGATCCGGGTGAGGAGAGGTGCGGCGCTTCTGCTCTGGTCTCCGGCTATTTTAACTCCCTCCCCGGTATCTGGTGAGGGGAGGGCATGTTTGCGCTCGGCTGTCGCCCACAGACTTAGCAATTTCCGTAGTTTGAGAAATGGTGACTAAAGGACCTGAAGGGTGAACTTCATCAACGTTACCCTTTCAAATAAATTCTGCTGTTTTTGTCTTTAAACTCCTTAACCAAATCTTCCGCCATACCACAGTATTTAACTGAGAACTGGGCCAGGATAACATTTCAGTTAGTCGTTAGTTACCGATAAACCTTAAGAATGTGAGGCATAAATGTTGCCTTGGATTTTGCTGTACGCTGTCTAGTCCCTAGTATGGGCCACATGCCGCCGCTTTCGGACGGTCCTAAGAGGGGACCTAAAAAAAAAAGGCTGTTAAAATTGGTGATAAAGGTGTAATTGTTAGATTATACCCTGATTTTAAATGTCCCTCTGGTTGTTGTATTGGTATTCAAGAACCCTGTTAACTCTGTTGAATGAATAATCGAGTGGACTTGGAAGTTTGGGTTTACTTATGTATCGGGTTTTGAGGTTTATATTTATCCCTAGATGAATCTTGTTGCATGTGGCTTCAGTTTGCCTTTTTTTATCTTCATAAACTTCGGAGATTTCAGAGACCAGCATTTCTAGTCATCAATGGAAAGAAACACCAAAAGTGATTAAAAATTCAATATAAAACCTTTTTCATAAACTTAGAGATTTCAGGGATAAAATTGAGAATCGTGGATGAGTGGTCTGCTGTGTACTTAACGTAAAACAGCTAGTTTGTGGTGGGACTTGATTCAATGACTAAAAATTAGTGTTTTTCCTTCTGCAAAAAAAATTCAGATGCCCTTTTTTTCTTTAAGGCGGTAATTTGAGCATTTAAGATCCTAAAACGAAGAAACTAATTTTAGAACTAGCTCTTCAGTATTTGTATTCAAATTAGCGTTCATTAGTATTCAGTAATAAGCGACCAAAAAAGCAAAACTGTTTTATGTTGGATTTTATAGGCTACTGCAGCACTAGGGTGTCAGTTGGTCCCGCCCAGAACACTTCAGTTCTGCTCTGCAAGGATATATAATAACTGGTACGTTCTAGAAGCAGATTTATTTCTTTACCTTTTTTTTTTTAACGTTTAGCAAGATGCACATCTACTTCTCAATAAGGCAAATGTACTAGCCTCAATTTTTTTCTACAGATTGGTGTGCCCATTTAATACAAGAAAATGGAAACTGAACAGCCCGAGGAAACCTTCCCCAATACTGAAACCAATGGTGAATTCGGTAAGAGGACATTTTAATTCTAACAGTTTTACATGTTCTGTTCATTTTATGTCTGTTTAGTCTGAGATGCCTGTTAACATTTCATCTTTTAAATATGACCTAGAGAATTGTAAACGAGAAAACCAATCAGTATGAAAATGTTTTCCTGGCATTTTGTTATTTGTAATCCTATTAAGTATTTTGGCATGGTATCTTGCTTAGAAAATATTGGAAGGGATTTAAGCTTTGATCCTTTCTGAAAGTCCTGCATATGAGTGCTGAGTGCCTTTGACTTTGTTAAAACATAACTTGGAATTAGCAACAAATCTCTTCAAATGGAATGGAGTTGCTTTGTGTGATATAGTTAAAACTAAAATGCAACTAAATTAAGGGTACTTTTGAAGATACTGCTTTCTTTGAAATATGAATTGTTAATTTTTAGGTAAACGTCCTGCAGAAGATATGGAAGAGGAACAAGCTTTTAAAAGATCTAGAAACACTGATGAGATGGTTGAATTACGCATTCTGCTTCAGAGCAAGGTATAAATTTTATTCTTGACAATTTGTAAGTGGTTCTTAAGTAGAAAATAAGTTCAGGTTTGGGAAGCCTTCAAAATCTTAAGAGGTTGAAGAATAAACAAGACTGGATGTGAAGGTGCCTACTATTGAAATGAGTCTGTTTACAGGGGGATACTGTAAAATTACTGTTTCAGTTTTATGTTAAGTGTATTTCTGGCATTCTGAATATTCCAAACCTTTGGCTTGGTGTTAAATGACCCAAATACATAGATTATTTCTTTTTCCTTGTTTAATCTGATGGTTTTGATATTCAATAGATTTTCAGTCCTATAACAAAAAAGAGAAGTTATAGGTTTTTTAGTTAAATCTTACATAGGAAGACAATTTTAGGAAAAGGCAAAAAAAGTTTCATCTTTTTTATCTTCTCCAGAATGCTGGAGCAGTGATTGGAAAAGGAGGCAAGAATATTAAGGCTCTCCGTACAGACGTAAGTATTAAAGAGTTTATACTACTACGCAAGCAGCTTCAGTTTGTGTTTGTAGAATTTTAAAGATTTGCATCATAGAAATCATAGTCTAGTTTATACGCCATTTGTAATAATTGATTACATATATGAATCAAGGTTTTCCATTCCTGATTAAACAAAACCCAAATGGATTTGGGGGTGGCAATATTAAACCTTTTCACTACACCGAATTGTTCACTTCAGGCAAGACAACATCTCAGAAATAACCAGTGTAAAAACCGTTTATTGCAACCTTTTCCGTGTGTGATTAGAATATGACCAAAAACCATTGCAGGTGGCTGATTAAACTCAGAAAATTTTACCTTTTTTTTACTTGTCCATCTGTTCTTTAACAGCATGCACATGGAACACGATGTTGAGGTTGCAAGATTTAAATATGGATAAAGAATAGAGTAGGCACTTGATTGCATAATTAGGAAAGCATTTGTCAATGCCAATGATTTGAGTCTTCATATTTTATAGTGGGTTGACTATTGTGTTAGACACATTGAAATGTTGGTGTCACCAGTAGTGAGCATAATTTATAGGACTTGGCTACACCAAATTTCCTAGGTTTTTTTCTCATAGTGTACACACTCTTGATGTTCCTTTGTTAAAGTTGAGGCAAATAATAACTTGATGTTGAATATTTATTTGATAGTATTTCATTTCTCTCTCGCAGATCTTTGTATGTTTCTCTTGATTACTGTAAACTGAACTTGGAGATTTGCTTAAAATTTTACAAACTTGCCTGTTAAGACCTAGGAATGCGTTTTAAACCTCCAGGAAACCAAACTATAAGTCTTTTTAGGAGTTAAGGTTTTTGGTGGTGTGGGAATTTTTGTTTTGTCTTTTATAAGCCTCTCTCCTCTTAATCCAGATGTTCTATATAGTTATCTGGGTTATTAATTCCCCCATTTCCTCAAGAATTTCAGTAAACTGAGTCATGACAGGTTTGTGTCTACCCTCATGAGCCAGCCTGCTACTGAAACATCATTTGTTTCTGTTTTTTCTTTTTAAATAGCTAGTACCATCATTGAAGGTCCTTAATGTTAAGCCACAGTCAGATATAGAGAAGTCCATTATTGTGTTAATCTTCAGAACAACTTAAGCTTGTTTCATTAATTGAGAGTATGAGTATAGTTTGTATTAAATTAAAATTTATTGCTTTTCCCCCTTTTCCCTCTCCTTGTTTTTTTGGCCATATATCTCCGTTGCCCATGTACTGGATCGACTTACCCCTGCGTTGCCCACCATGACGTTGGCCCATCCGCCCCTGAACGCCCATGTGAAAACCCTGGTTGGCTATGCCCAAAAATGTGCTCGTTGCCAAACGGGTACCATACTTGACAACTTCTGATTGAATGCCCATGCCCAATGCCAACATCCACGAACGCCAATGACCAATGCAGTACAATGCCAGTGTTTCAGTCCCAGACAGCAGTGGCCCCGAGCGGTATGTCCCAACAGTTTATGCCTCACTGCCTGATTAGAAAGAGAGAAATGTATTTTATTACCTGCCTATTATATAATTAAATAGTATCCCCTTTAGACGGTGTATTGTTTTTCAAGTTTCTGTCTTATTTTCCCCATTAAGTCTTTTTGTCACTGAACTTTTACCGTGAGTTGCCCACCCAAACGATCCACTAATTTTATTTCGATGGAAGGAGCACAGCTTCAAGTGTTGCATATTTGCTGCATTGTAAATCAAATTGTTACCAAAAATAGTCTCTCGCTCTGTCTTTGTGGCCCACCTTGCTTCCCAACATTGCCTGTTCATAATTTTTTCTGATGAAATGCTAACTCTAGTTCACTTTCCTTCACTTCTCATTTGTGTTTTGTCTTGCATTTGTATTTGTTTTCTTGCAGAGCCCATTAGTGACCTAATTTCTAACTGGTATCCATAACCTTACTCCAGATACAATGTTCACCACTTGCATATTCCCCCACTTTGCCTACGAGAAGGTGTGCCAGTTTTACCAATGTAACAGCGAGGGTATCCTTAATTAACTCGGTGGCGGGGAACATAAATATTCAACTCTGCTTCAGTTCTGGTCAATTTATTGCCCACTTAATCTGAGCCCTTCCAAGAGCCCATTCTCTCTGTCTCTCTGCAAGTGTCCTAATATTGTTAATGTCTGTATTGGGCATAAAACAAAATGCATGTGAAAATCTATAAATAGGCTACTTTAAATGGGGAGTATTGAATAATTGTATGTTACTTCTCTGTAAAAGTTTGAAATGACTACTGGTGATGAACACAAAACTCATTTTTCTTTTCCACCTTTTTTGTACTATCTGGTATTTGTGATGTTTGACAGCATATTGAGTATCAGTGCTGATATTGAAACAATTGGAGAAATTCTGAAGAAAATCATCCCTACCTTGGAAGAGGTAGGCTTTTTTTTTTAAATGTATTTGGTGATTGAGGGTGTGTGGGAGGTGTTTAAAGTTGTTTTACTGGGGCGTTATGGGAGAGGTACCAAGACAGTAATGTTAACAGTTTGTAGCAGCAACATCTTAAAACTGGCTGCATAACTTAATATCCACATTGTTTAAAAGTGTACTTTGGCCACTCTAGAATACATATGAACTTGTGGTTACCATACTTTTGTGGGCTTAGTGTATACTATTACGGGCGTTAGTCTAGAGGAGGTGCTTTTAAGTTGGAATATTGATTGTGGGACTTTTGGGAAAGGATTGTGTTTGATCTAGTTAAGGGTTTTTAGATTCCGTGTAATTGTTTACTTAGTTTATAGAGAAAAGTGTTTTACATTGATTTCTTAGTGTAGATGAGCAGTTTTCTCATTAATGATAATAAATGTGAAATATGTCGTAGTAGCTTTACCAATATATGCAACAATAGCCTGATCACACTAGACACTTAACCTATTACTCTTATTTTTCTACTTTCAGGGCCTGCAGTTGCCATCACCCACTGCAACCAGCCAGCTCCCGCTCGAATCTGATGCTGTGGAATGCTTAAATGTATGTCATAGTGCCATTGAACCCCACTGAAGTATGGAGCCTGGCCCATAGGATCGATTTTATTTTTAACATAGTATACTTTTCCCATCTCTATAGAAAAAGGCTTAAAAAATATGATAAGTGAATGGTCTTACAACTCACTGTTGACCCTGCTCCATGCTGCAGTGGGAATTAACTACATTTGCAAAGTGCTTTGCAGTCATTTTTATTATGGTGTTATTTGAATGTTAATAATAATTTTGTGGTAACAGCGACATGCTAAATGGCTGCAGTGTGGGTATGGTGTTGCAGGACCTGAAAATAAAATAGTTTTTTAAGGTGGTGCAGAATGTCCTTTTTGGGCCTGGCTATTGAGGATAATAAGCACATAACTGGTAAAGTTATTGAAATATAAATTCAGGTTGCTTACTGCAACAGTATATTGTTATGCTTATAGCAGATAAGTGTGTGTTACTGGGGAATCCTTGATTTGGGACTAAAATTTTACAATTCTCCCTCTGCAGTACCAACACTATAAAGGAAGCGACTTTGACTGCGAGTTGAGACTGTTGATTCATCAGAGTCTGGCAGGAGGAATTATTGGGGTCAAAGGTGCTAAGATCAAAGAACTCAGAGAGGTAAGTGCAGTGGTTTATTCTTTCCTGCCATGTTAACTTGAAAACCACCCCCTTGAGTTCTCTCCCTATCTAATTTGCTATTAGAATAGTACAAGGCCCTAGACATGCTAGAGAAATTACTTGCCAAGAATTTTACACCATTTCAAAGTCCTAAAATTTCTAAGTGTTTTTATTGGGGTAGGAAATTTACTGCAAGCAAATGTGAATTTACCTGAACTTAGGAAACCTGGTTTTAGTGGTTTTGTTCTTTTTATTTCTTCTGATTAATTTCTTTTTTATGTGAACTTATTACAGAACACACAGACAACAATCAAGCTTTTCCAGGAATGCTGTCCTCATTCCACTGACAGAGTCGTTCTTATTGGAGGAAAACCTGATAGGGTTGTAGAGTGCATAAAGATCATCCTTGATCTTATATCAGAGGTACCTTCAGAATACTTGTATATACATTTAATTTCATGAAACAGAAGTAGGTGTCTTTATTCAAAAGCAGTTTGAGAATGTTTAGATAGGTTCTGTCCCTTTACCTAGCAATTTTCTATCAGCTTTAGCTGTAAACCTAATTTAGAAATACATGGGAGAGTGTAGAAAAGTGGTCATTTTGATTACTGGTGAGGTGTTTTATCGCCTTTGGTCCTTCAAACGCAGGTTCTATAGTTCTCTGTTGTACTATATCACACAGCTTCTGACTGATGAACTTCATTAGGGATTTGTACCCTTTGCCAAGATACTGATACCCTCAGCATGTTTTTTCTTCATACACCCACTGAAATGTGAAAAGAGGCTTGTTTGTAGTCCTTAAAGCAAGGGGTAAAAGCAGGCTGCTTAGTTCTTCCCCCAGCAGCGGTAAAACTCTCCTTTTAAGACTCATTTTTTAAAATCTTTTTCTTTCTGTTACTTTTGCTTGTATTCATGTCCCTTTCTCAAGTACCTTCCCAGGAGAATTAAAGGGTTTTAAATGTTTTGTTAGTTGTTAAAAGAATGGTCCTATGAACCAAGGCTTCTTTTTCAGTCTATATAACATTGATATGTTTTTGTTTCAGTCTCCTATCAAAGGACGTGCTCAGCCTTATGATCCCAATTTTTATGATGAAACCTATGATTATGGTGGTTTTACAATGATGTTTGATGACCGTCGTGGACGTCCTGTGGGATTTCCCATGCGGGGAAGAGGTGGTTTTGATAGAATGCCTCCTGGTCGTGGTGGGCGTCCCATGCCTCCATCTAGAAGAGATTATGACGATATGAGCCCTCGTCGAGGACCACCACCACCACCACCTGGACGAGGTGGCAGGGGTGGTAGCAGAGCTCGGAATCTTCCTCTTCCTCCACCACCACCACCTAGAGGAGGGTAAGTGTTTTCATCTACACATTATTAACACACAAGAAACTGCCCTTTAGGGGTAGATAAGGGTAGGTTTTTATTTGATGTGTGTGACACGTAAGCAAACATTAACAAGTACTATGCTTGCAGAGATCTCATGGCCTATGACAGAAGAGGAAGACCTGGAGACCGATACGATGGCATGGTAAGAACTTTATCATCAATGTACATGTAAGGGATTTAAAGTGTTATAGTCAGTCACACAGTTAACATTTTGCATAAGGATAAATGTTAATTGAAAAGTTGGTAATAAAAAGGACTCTATATAGCTGTTTAATCATTTTTCTTTGCTGGAATATTAAGGTATTGAACTGTCTTTGTGTTCCATTCCTCCCCTTCTTCCTCCACCTCTCAAAATGCGATTGCTACCAACTCATATATTTTAATGATGTAAAATAGAAAATGGACATTTTAAAAGGATAGCTGCCACAGAAATACAGTTCATGTTCATGTTAATAGTTCTCTCTCTAATACAGGTTGGCTTCAGTGCTGACGAAACTTGGGACTCGGCAATAGATACATGGAGCCCATCAGAATGGCAGATGGCTTATGAACCACAGGTTGAGTATCATGAGTGTTTGCATTCATACCAGTAATGAAAGATGCTTGCCTACTCACCAAAAAGTTTTTATTTCATAACCTTTAAGTAATGTTTCTATTTCTGAGTGCTGTATTACCTGAGTAGTTTTTTTCCCTTACGGTTGTCTTCTGAAATTTACTTACTAGGGAATATATGGGAAGACGTTTACTTTGCTAAACTGAGGGATTTTCAGAGTACTTTGAAGGCAAAGTAATTTGCTGTTTTTTTCTTTCTCTTTTTAGGGTGGCTCTGGATATGGTAAGTTTTTTCCTTTGTTGAAATCAAACATTATTTCATACTTTCTACATGAACTGAATGCTCATTATTTAAATCAGATTATTCCTATGCAGGGGGTCGTGGCTCATACGGTGATCTTGGTGGACCTATTATTACTACACAAGTAACTATTCCCAAAGATGTGAGTATTCTTAAAATTCTTAACATTCTTGTAATGTTACAAGGAACACTTAATCCTTTTCTTTTCCTGGTTTTCAGTAAAAGATTTTTAATAAATGTATTCCATTTTAAAATTAAAATTGTGTTTTCAGAATTTCAGTGAGATGTTATCTCCTTAGTCTCTTTGTCAAGTGATCGGTACTACTAAAAGCAGTTAGAGGATTTTGAGCCTTTGATTTGCTATTAAAGGAAATGCTGATGTGCAGTGTAAATATGTTGTAATCCAAACCTCAGCTATTTAGAGAACATTAAATAACAATCATAGAATGACTATACAAAGTTAATACTCTCAGTCATTGAAAACATAGGTTGTATGGTTTCTTTTAAAGTACATCATAAACACTTGCTTTTAAAAATCTTTTCAGTTGGCTGGATCTATTATTGGCAAAGGTGGTCAACGGATTAAACAAATCCGTCATGAGTCAGGAGCTTCGATCAAAATTGATGAGCCTTTAGAAGGATCCGAAGATCGGATTATTACCATTACAGGAACACAGGACCAGATACAGAATGCACAGTATTTGCTGCAGAACAGGTCAGTTTAAGTTGAACTTTATGTTAGCATATACATACTAAAACTTGCTTTAAAAGCTTTCCTTCTCGGTTGATTTTTCTTTTAGAAGCCATGGTGTCTCAACCTTTTGGGGACCTAACTTCTAAACATTCTAATAGCTTTGCTTTAATTTTCTTCTGCTTTCTTACTAAAAATGAAGACATTCAATACTAATCTTGCTGGAAGAAGCCTTAACCAAGCAAACTTCTCATTTCTCTGGTGAAAACTGCTGCCCAAACCACTTGTTAAAATTATACAGAGCCTGTAGAAAATATAGAAGATTCATTGGATGTTGGTCTAGTTCTGTGTGGAAGACTAGTGATTTTGTTGTTTTTAGATAACTAAATCGACAACAAATCACAGTCTGCCATATGGCACAGGCCATGCCTCTACAGGACAAATGATTGGTGCTGTAAAATGCAGCATTTCACACCTTACTGGCATTTCTTTGACTTTTCTACCAAATATTAACAACTTTGATTTCATTTTCTTAATTCTGCTTTGATGTCTGATTTAATAAATCGTTCTTCTTGAATGTTACATTGCTGTAATTTGTAATTACTAATGTTTTAATTTTTCTAATTGTAATGGACATGTTTATCATTTTAATTTAGCATTGAAATTGTCTTAATGTTGATGAAGATGTTACGAACAAAAATTCTAATTCGTACTTTTTTTTTTCTTTTCTTTTATAGTGTGAAGCAGTATGCAGATGTTGAAGGATTCTAATGCAAGATATTTTTTCTTTTTTATAGTGTGAAGCAGTATTCTGGAAAGTTTTTCTAAGACTAGTGAAGAACTGAAGGAGTCCTGCATCTTTTTTTTTTTTTATCTGCTTCTGTTTAAAAAGCCAACATTCCTCTGCTTCATAGGTGTTCTGCATTTGAGGTGTAGTGAAATCTTTGCTGTTCACCAGATGTAATGTTTTAGTTCCTTACAAACAGGGTGGGGGGGGGGGGAAGGGCGTGCAAAACTAACATTGAAATTTTGAAACAGCAGCAGAGTGAGTGAATTTTAGTTTTTGTTTATTGGTTTGGTTAAGAAAAAATTCCCCCCCCGTGTAATTATTGTGAACACTTCATTATGTGATCACTATATAACATTTTGGCGGGGAGGGTGGGACAAGGAGGGAAAAGTAACAGTAGTCCATATGTCCCTGGCATCTATCTATTCAAAGCAGTATGCAGAATGTAATGCTCTTTTGTAAGAAACGTTTTATGATTTTTAAAATAAATTTAGTGAACCTATTTTTGGTGGTCTTTTTTTTTTTTTTTTTTTTGAGACAGTCATTTTCAAATGGCTGAAATCCCCAACTCATCCCCAAACTAAACACTAAAGTTTGATTTTCAGCTCCTCTGTTGGATATAAATAAATGCATCTCTTCTTGGATATAGACTAAAATACCTTGGCAAATTCAGTTCTGGTGATTTTCTTTATGGTTTGAAAGTCCATTGCTTGGGGAAATCCATCATACACGCTCATGCTTATAAGCTGGGGGTATTTTTTGTTTGCTTTTGCAAATGCTTGCCCCTACTTGGCAACAGTTTTCTGTTAGTAATTGTGAAGAACCAAGAGTGGGGGGAGCAGTACTACAAATTGAGTGATGCTATAAATATATGCCAGAAGCCTAATTGCAGCAAGTTTGAATAATCAATAATACTTGGTAATGGAAGTGACTGATGATGCTAAATAAGTCCTGATTATTTTTTATTAGATAATTTCTCACCTATAGACTAAACTGTCAGCCTGCTAGTGTCTTAGTTACTCTGTAAAATATATATATATTCTTGTTTTTCCATTGTATGCAAATTTTAAAAAAAGATGTACCATTTCTCTGTTGTATGTTGGATTATGTAGGAAATGTTTGTGAACAACTCAAAAAAAAGTTTGCTGTGGATGTTTTGTGTAGTATCTTGGCATTTGTGTTGACAGTTGAAAGTTCACTTCCAAATAAATAAAATTCCCATAATGCTAGATTGGATGTGCTCCCAGTTTGAACAAGGGTTGATTGACACATGTAAAATTTGTTAAAATGTTCCTCTTAAAAGGAAATACAGTACTCTTAAATTACATATTTTTTGTGTGATGTTGTTTTTCTAGCATTTATAAATGAAGTAGGGGTGGTAAATTCCAGCAGTTTAGGTTCTTGATTTGTTAAAGGGGAAGTCTAGCATGAGAGCTAAGTCATTGCCCAGTTTTCACATCAGACATTCTGAGTGAGTTTTGGGTTTCTGTCTTGAATAGCTTGTTTGACGTTTTGAGAATATTGACAGATACTATAAAATAACTGCAGAGTATGATTTCCTGGCTCATAAATCATCCTAAAACACTTAAACTCCAACTGTCCAATAAACATGAGAACAATTAACGTGGAAAAGGATTCAGATAACAATTCTGCATTAAGTTTAGAAAAGATTTGTGTATAGAATATTGGCAGGTTTTTTTTGGAATACACAAACTACTTGAAAGTTTTAAGGCCATTAGAATTTCTGTGATGGGTCCCTTTTGAGGAAGGAGGATTGTGTTCTCTTGTAAGTGAAATAAATGTTTGGTGTCACAGCATCACTTAATTGTGGAATCATTTCCCCCTAGGTGAAATCAGGCTGACTTGCCACATCAGTGTTACTTAGCTTCCCTGTGCTATTTTATGAGTGAGTTACATGCTTAGAGTAGTGTGACCTACCCAAGTTGAAATAAGAGCCCTTCCCCTAGAGAAAAATTACTGGTAATGACATTTTGATCAAATTGTTATTCTTGATGGAGGAAAGCTCTCAACAGAGCTGCTTTCAAGAATCAGTTATGGTATGCAGACCTAATGTAACATCTAGACAATACTGCATTGGCTGAAAGTGCTTTTATTTTTGCCTTTTATGATAGTGAAGACCTTGAACATTTGAATCTACTAGAGAGAAATAGGTTGGCGAATACCTGGCATTGATAGGTTGAGCAAACAGCTTTGGGAGGGAGCGGCTGTTTGCACTGCCACTATTGGTAAGTGGTGCCATATGCTCGTGGAAATTGAGAAAAATACTGAGCTTAAGATTTATTAAATGTAAAGGGGACATTTAGGCCATTTTCTAAAGCAAGTTCATACGATTGAAGCTTTAAAAACTAAAGCATAAACAAGGTTTCAGAAAGGTTTTTGAAAGTTACTACCAAAATGTCAACAGATGAGTTCGAAACCAGGTTGCACCAAAATTTTGTCAGTAATGAAAAAAGGAATTTAAAACCTTTCCCTATTCAAATCTTAATAGTTGGCCTGAGACTCTATAATCTGTTAAGATGATGCAGAAGTTAATCTTAAATCGTTAAAAGCAATTGGGATACACAGACATGATATTTGGGGAAATTAACAGCAAATTTTTCCCTACTAAAGTGATTTATTGTAATTTCTTGCTCAGGACTTGAATTACTGTTCCAGAAATAAGTTAATTTGCTTGAGATTTCTGTTAAGTAAAATAGGCTTATATTTTTAATTTCCTCTTTAGACCAATGAGATAAGGTCCATAAGATTAGTTTGATTTTTTTTTTAAGTTTATAAAGCTTTAAATGCCATCAAAATTTTTAGTGGGTAGGGATTCAATCTTTGGCTAAATACAAATTAAGTCAAATACTCTTGTTTATAATAAAGATTTGCCCATTGCTGGCAAGTTTGAGGTGAAACTGACCTAATTTCTCCACTGGCAGCACTGACTTGGAAAGCAACATTGCAATGTTTCTCAAACTTTGTAGAACCACTTTAATAATCAACAACACTGATTAAACATGAAAATTCTGGACCATACTTCAGCTCCACCGAATCATAATCTTAGAGCGGTGCTAGGAATCTGTCTTTAACAAAATCTCCAATTCATAGAGCACTAAGTAGTAAGAACTGGAAGTGTGTTCCCATACCTTTTCATGAACTCGTCCAATACAGACTTAGTTCCCTCTGTACAGGGAAGTGGAAGGCTCTAAGAGTGCAGTGATGAGCAAAAAGGGTCAGTTCGGGGAGAAAATAGAAGTAATGAGGACAAAAGACCTGGGTACTATATGGTGAACATATGTGAGTACATATATGTGTACATATTCACAAGCATGTTAACTTGAAACAACTAGAGCTAAAATAAAATGCCAGTGTATATTGACCTGGAATTCTGTCCCTTGCTCTTAGCAGATGAAAAAGATAAGGGTTTGTGTACATAGATGGACATCATTTGTCCAACAAGGTCTCAGCATTTCTAGTCAGGGAAGAAATCTGACCTGGGGAAAAATAGAAGGAATAACTGGAAAATTAAGGATGATTTGGTTTTAAGTACATGCAGGCAATTGTATTGCTGAGTGGAGCTGGCTGAATGTGTAAGCACACATTAGAAATAAGATGCAAATATCATGTGTTAAGAGTAGGTACCCCTGTTTGTAAACTTGTAAACTGAGCAACAGACCCACTAACTGGGTTGGGGGTAACTGGTACACCAGTTACCTTGTCACCTCAAACCTTCCTAGTATTCACGTAATTTTTTTGTCCAGAGCCCATCAGGATTTCTTGTTTTCCCACTCAAAAGCTCTCCACCCCATTTCTCCCTGCTCTCCCCCAAACTCAACATCTGTAACCTCTTGATCTGTAATTGTGAAGGAAATAAAAGGTGCACCCACTTAAATTAGACCATTTAAAACTGGAAGATTTTGATACCTTCAAAATCCTTTGAGAAATATTTTCCTCTTTTGGACATAAAATTCCCCTTGGCCCTTTTTTTCCTGAAGTCTTCCTGCGGTTAAGAACATGCTCTGGAAGGGAAGGACGGATTCACCTAGAACAAATAGTCTGCAGGAGAGGAGTCCGGGAGTGAAAGCATTATGACAGCTGCTTATCAGACCAAAACAGAGAAGTCATTGTGATAGTAAAGAGATTTGACAGCAGAATAGAAGGTGCCAGCTAGGTCCCACAGACCTTAGGGTTCAGCCTGAGGCAGGGCAAATTATGAGCAGGAACTCCAGATAAGTTGAATAGGAAGCGAAAAGCAAAGAAGCCTTCTATTTGGAATCCTGCAGTGTTGCTAAGAGATAGGCTGGTAAAAACAGCAGAAATTGAGGCATATATTTTGGCACAGACCCTGAGACTTTACACATACACACACCACAGAATTCCCTTTCATTCCCATATTGCTTAAGAGTGATACCAGTTGAGTACCGAGGGGCTTGCCATGGGATCACCATGGTGCATGGGATGGTTACTGCATGGCAGGAAGTGTAATGTAGACAGCCCAGAAGGGCTGGATGGAGATACAGCAGAATCTCAGGATTGTCAGTGCCAGTGAAAAAAGTGAGATCAAGTTAGTCAAGGAAGACCACTGGGCTGAGTGCCGAGAAACCAGACCACCACTCACTAGTTCGGTCATTCAGTGGTGAAGGGGGAGACTAGGAGCCAAAATTCAGATACCAGACAGACTACACCTCAGCTGGAGGTCAGAGACAGCTTGTTGACAAAGGCCTATTCCTCCCATTATGAGAACAACTAAAACTCTTTCCATCTAGACCTTGGAAGGTCTTGAAAAGGTGGAGGTGAACAACAGAATTTTTAGAGAAAAAAAAAAAGCTCTAATAAGGGGTCTTACCTTCAAGGTAACTGAATAATTATTTCCCTTAAATTAGACCATTTAAAACTGGAAGACTCCAGCTGACTTGGAAAGTTTTTTTGTCTACCATCAATGGGAATGGGAACTTATGAGAAAGAGGGCATATAAGAATTTGGGAGCTCTCTAAATCCTCATAAAAGCAGGAGAGGTAAGACTAATACTGTTAAACCGTAAATTCTCATTTGGGTTAGCCTTCATTTGGCAGATCAGGCAGGCAGCCTTTTTAGCTAGATCATTTTATTCATACTTGTGTCTCAAACTGGCACAAATTCGGTGTACAGTTCAGACTCCAGAACTCGGATCAGGCTGACACCAATCCCCAGCTGAGACCAAATCATGGCTTGACTAATTACTGCCCATACTGCTTCTCTCATGCCCTTTCACCTGAGTGTTTTTCCAGTGAATCCCTTGCACAAGCATCTCCAGCTCAGGCCCTGCTGCTTGGGACTTAATCTACAACAGATGAGCTGGAGCTAGAGCAGAAATTTACATCACCCGGACATCCTTAACTTAGATTTTGATACACTAAGTAATAAGACATTGCATTATCTCCTGAAAAAGCTGTGAGAATTTTGTGTTCTATGAGGAATAACTGCACTGTTAGGAGTATTTCTGGAAGTATGTGTATGGGAAGAAAATTCTTTGGATTCTGAACCCCTGCCTCAGGTTCTGTTCAAGGTAAATATTCCTATGTATGTTTATTTTTATACTTTTAAAAAAAGCAGGCTTATATATTTATAATTGTATAATCTGTATCCCCACTTCTTTCTGCATTACAATCTAAGCAGAGTGCTGTATTGCCAACTGGCACCAATTCTCCAAATCAGAGTGTGCAAGAGAAACACCTTGGATGATCCTCTTCAATAGAAGATACACCAGGCAAACTGTCTACTTCTGTTCCCCAAAATAAAATAACTTGAAGGTCTGCTGCTGCTCTTCCACATATTTGAATTTCAGTTCTGGAAATTTCTTCAATCTGTCTTTCATCAGTGCAACAACCCTTTGATGGTAACCTTGAGTTAAAGAAGGTGATTACCAGATCAGTATTTTGCATTTTATCCTGAAATGAAAGGTGAGTTCAAACTTTTTCAGAGATCTCATTTGTAAAGCAGTGCACACAAGTTTGGATTGTAGTGAAGAGAATTTGTCAAAAAGGAACTCAGAATTACTAGTATCATTCAAGCCACTCCTTTGATGACATTTCAGTCTTGTGTATAATCTAGTAAGGGAACATCACTGGAATTCAGCAAACTTCTCAAGGGCTGCGACTTACTGCAGAACTTTGTTGTGTTTTTTTAGACAGCAAAGAAAACGAATTTCCAGCTTATTATAAAAGGATATAACTCAGGAACATCCAGATGGAAGAGACACGTAGGACAAGGTCTTGTAGAAAGGGCACAGAGCTTCCAGCTTTAAGCATGTCACTCTCCCTGACTCTCTACATGTTCACTAACTTGGAAGCTCTGTATTGTTTTAAAAATACTTAGTTCTTCCTCCTAAGTAGGAAACATTAATTTCACTAGTTAAAAGCAAAGAATGGTTCAAAAAATTCTACTTGGCTTTGAACTATAGTAATAATGATGTGTATAATGGAAATACATTTATTGCATTATAACTAAATATTTTAAAACCAACTGAAGTATTTAAGAGTCAGAGTTTTCACTAGAAAGAGTCCATTCTGTCCCTAAGCCATAGCCTGTAAGATGGGACACTTTATATGCAAGAAGAAGAGAATAGTAAGAGAAAAATCCTCCAATGACCCTAAGAAAACTAGGATAATATAATGCCCTAGAAACCAAGAATGAATTTCAAGGAAGTGGTCAATTTTAAATGTGATTGATCAGTAGATAGATAAGATAGGTAGGTAGGTAGGTAGGTAGACAGATGAAGAAAAGGAACAGAAAAATTACACAGTAGTAAACTATATATTCTGCAAAGCCTTCTTGGGGCTTTAGTCTATTGATCACTGTGGGAAAGTTGGGGGAAATGAAAAATAATTGAGATGCTCTATCTTCACAAATTCCATTTTACTTCTCTGCTTTCCTCCTTCTGCATATGAGAAACTACAGCCTCCTCTCTAAGTGTCTGCTGTCCATCCATGCATCTAACTTTTGCAATGTTTCTTCAAGAATACCTTTTAACTGACTATTTAAATATATGCCATAGCCTATAAGGATAGAAAATAGTAGATGTAGCAATTATTGTTGCCAATGCTTGACATTTATTTAGCCCTTCAGAATGAGGGCTCTTTTGATGACTGGAATAATCTAATCTAGCAAGGGAGGAGAAGGAAAAGGATGTTGTGTAGGTAATGAACTCATCTCCTGTATTCCCAGAATCTTGTAGATACACTTAAAAACAAAAAACAAAAAACAAAAAAAAAAGGAAAAAAGTGGTGAGGACACATCATTGCTCCTGCCTCCCTCCTTTGTTAACTTTTAAAATGCAAGTTTAAGGACTATTTAAAGGTCATCTAGATTATTCTCTTCAAAAGCCTATGCCTACAGGGTAGAACTTCTGGCAGTTTTACAAAAGAAATATATCACCTAGCATGTTCCTTTGCCCCTTTTATTTTCATCTTTCTTTCTGTGGCACATGTCTGTAAGGGCAGAGCCACCTACCAACCATAAAGACAAAAGCCACATGCTAGGGATAGTGAGCCAAAGCAAGGAGCCTAGTTCCTTGCTGACATTCTCAAATAGCAACACCAGCCCTGGAGTGCCTACCTCTGGACTTACTGTATGAGAAAAACAGTGCCCTGCTTATTTCATCACTTTAGTCTGGTTTTCTGTTGCTTGAAGTACAGTCCTACCCAGACATTTGAGTGTCTGCATTCCCCACTAGATCGTAAGATTTCAGATACCATGTCTGTATTTCCTATTATGTACGATAGGAAGTTTCACAGCAAGTAATAGAAAATTCAACTCAAAACTGCTTTAAACTGTAAGGAAGTTTATTAACTCAACTGGAGATCCATAAGTAGGATGGATTTGAGTTGATGTAATCCCATTATTTCAGCTGCGTACTTTACCTCCCTTCATAGTCAGGTTGCTGTCAAAAGGACTGTACCAATTTCCAGCCTCATATCCAAGTTCAAACACGTCCAAAGTAGGTGTGAATTACTTCTGAAAGTTCTCCTGGAAAAGCTTTTCTGGAAGCATCCTGCCAACCTATTGTTGCAACTCATGGAGGTGAAATGGGCAACATGCACAATCCTAATCCAGTCCCTGGCAAGAGGGTGATAATTACCCTTAGACTAGCAGACCACCCTGAAGCAGAGGATGCTGAGCTACACCAACTGTGCATAAGGGGGAGGGATTCCTGAACATCAGGATTCTGTTGACAAGGGAGGAGGAAGAAAAGAATGTTGAGTAGGTAACAAACTCACCTTCAGTATTCCCAGAATCTTGTAGACATACTTAAAAAAGAAAGAAAAAAACACATGCAGAGTTTATGCTTTATCTCAACAATAATTTCCTTGAAAAGGAAGCATGTTGTACTTTTGTTTATACTACTCTTAGTCTCTAACTCAATATCCTGAGCACAGTAGGAATGTTGTCAACTTTTTTTCTGTTAATAAGCCTCAGTGAAAGAAAATTGCCTAAACTGTTTAACCGCCTGGATTCTTTTGTAGGTTGCTAGATTTTCTTGCTAATCAATTTCTTTGACTCAAGACTTAGAGCTGCTGGGAAAGAAAGGAAAAATCTTAAGTCAACAGATTTTACATTTATTCAACAACCTTATTTTAATGCACTGGTGACTTTTTCTGGAAAAGCAAATCATAATAAAGTCCTTAAAGTACCCTTTTCTTACCAAAACGAAGAAACTGGAGGGATGAAGATATTCTGCTTCTCTAAGGGCACAGTCGTCAAACTTAAACTCCAAATCCTCCCAAAATTCCAGGATTCTTTACTGTCAATAACTAGAGATGACTACTGATGATTATTTTTAATAGTTGATTGTCAAAGTTGTGAACATTTCACATTATCCATGGAGATATAAGACTCCGAAGGAGAAAAAAATGTCTCTATACTAAAATTTCATCACTAGCCCAATCTGGATCACTGCTACATTGACTCCTGTGCTTCTCTCTTCAGCCTAGTAAAAAGTATTTTTTTTTAAAGTTTGAGGTTGCCAGGTGATACTTATTCCCTCTAATTGTGTCTCCACAGTAGGGCCATTGATATGGTCACCACTTGACCCAAATGGTTGGCTCGTAGGAATTGCCCTTGACTGGGGGATGGATAAACAAGGATTTCAATCTCATGCAGACAATTCCTGTGACCCACGGATAACCACTGAACCACTCAGCTTCTCTTACCAAACGAGGTTTACAATCACTGCTTTTGTCACAGCCAAAACTAAATGAGATGCAGAACTTAGCACAGTTCCAGGCACACAATGTTAATTTAACAATTTAGTACACTTGTTTTCTTACCCATTTCTTCAAACCCAAATGTTCATTCGTCTTCCAAATGGGCCAGGAATTTAGCAAAAGAGGAGGCTTGCTGGGGGATGGGGTGGGATAGCAGTCTGGGCGTAGCTCGGACCCGCCCAGTACCGAACCGACACTGCCTGCTCTAAAGCTCGTCGTGGCTCAGGGACCAGGCTGCTAGGCGTTGTCGACGGCGTCGTGCCTGGACTTCGCCCTCCAAGGAGAGGGGAGGGGCAGGAGGGAGTTAAAGGAGGGAACACCGTCCAGGGATTGGCATCAGCGTGACCCAGGCGAGCCGCAGCCCCACCTACGCAAACATAGGGTGGGAGCGCGGCCAAAATGGCGCACGTCGCAATGTACACAACTTCCGCCCGCCGCGCGCCGGACACTTCCACGCGCTTTCCGAACCTTCGGAACCGGAAACTGGGCCAGAAAGCACACCCAGGAGAGTGGGCGGGGCCGCACTCCCGGAAGTGCCTGCGGCCTTGGTCCGACGCACTGCGCCGCCGTCTCCACCGTTCCGCATCCCGGAGGGCGTGGAGGGAGAGGGCCGGAGCCTGGCCGCGCTCTCGGTTCTCAGGGCCGCTCTAGGAGGGCGGGACCCTGTTTGGGCAGCGACCCCACTGTGGATAGGGAGCGGGAGTTTCAGCGGGCCCTTGCTCCGGCTAACGAGGGAAGAGAATTTGGGCAGCCTTCCGCAAAAGCGTCGTTCCCCAGCCCCAAAGTGGAGGGGCGGGATGGACGAGCCCCTCACTCCGCGGGCGTCCGCACAGTTCATCGCGGAAAACAGTCGGGAAGTGTTCATTGACGGCGAAGGCGTTCGGAAGGTGGCGGACCTGCTGCTCGCCAGAGCCTCGGGGCCGGAGCTGCGCCTGGGGAGCTGGAAGGCCCTTCACGAGCTGAACCCCAGGGCGGCCGATGAGGCCGCGGTCAACTGGGTGTTCCTGGTAGATACGCTCAACTTCTCCTTCTGGTCGGAGCGTGACGAGCATAAATGCCTAGTGGGGTACAGGGGGACGACTTACAGTGGATACTGGTCCCTGTGCGCCGCGGTCAACAGGGCCCTTGACGAAGGTTGGTGCCTCTTCTCCCGGTCCGACCCGACCCTGCAAGCCTTTGAGGTTTCAGTTTGCCTGGAGGGTCCCAAGGAGCGCGCTGGGAGATGGAATAATGTGTTAAGACGAACGTGGAGGTCTTCATTATCAGTTCCTCTGCTTAGAGTAAAAGTATGGGAAGGTGGTATTAAATCCTTATACCCCGTATGTAGTGGGAAATGATCCTAATATTTATCCTTATGGCAGATAAGTATAAAAGTCAGTTTTCTAAAAAACACCACTATGATGACATCCGAAGAACAAAGGGATAGATATTATAACACATTCTATGCAAACTATATCATGTGTAATAGAAATGGATATTTAAGCACAGGCAAGCAAATGAAAAATGAGGGCTCTACCGATTATTTTTCGTCCACTTTTAGTGCATTCCTGTAACACTCATTTGGTTTCATATTAACTGCTTTTTGTAAAAGCAAGCGTCTAATGTATGTAAAAGTTTGACATTGTTTCTCTGCACTTTTTTCTCCCTAAGGAATACCAATAACTAGTGCTTCATACTATGCCACAGTAACCCTGGATCAGGTTCGGCATGTACTCCGTTCTGACACAGATGTTCCAATGCCTTTGATTGAAGAGAGGCATCGGATTCTCAATGAAACCGGGAAAATTCTGCTTGACAAGTTTGAAGGCTCTTTTCTTAATTGTGTTCGAAAAAGTGAAAAAAGTGCACAGAAGTTAATGTACCTGGTAGTCGAGAGCTTTCCTTCTTACAGAGATGTGACTCAGTTTGAGGTGAGTTGTTTCTGTTGAGGACTTTAGAATTCTTAGTTAACCATCTGTGGTTAACTCTTTTACTTACCAGAACTTTTTTTGAGAATAAAAACAAAGTTTAAAGTGTTCCTTGTGAACAAGCGCAGTAACAAAATTGGTAAGTAGTATTCCAAAGATGTTACTTCCCTTGTGTTTTCTAATCAGTGTATTTCCTCTGGTTTCTTTTCCCACTTACTTTTCTTTTTTATTGAGGTACATATAATAAAATGCACAAATCTTAGTGTGCAACTTGGTAAATTTTGACATGTGTATCCACTTATGTAACCATCCGTCAGATCAAGAAATCAAACATTCTCACTAATTTCTTTACCCTTATTTCTCCCACCTCCCAACCCTTTCCCATGTAGCAACCACCAGTTGTTCTCTGTGTTGATGAGTTTATTTCTGTTTTGCTTGTTTTATTTTTAAGATTTCACATATAAGTGAAATTATATGGTATTTGTCTTATTTCACTTAGCATAATACCCTCTAAGTCCATCAGTGGTCCAAATGGCAAGATTTGGTTCTTTTTTAATGGCTGAGTAATATTCCTGTGTGTGTGTGTACACACCATATCTTTTTAATCCATTAATTTATGATGGACCCTTAGGTTGCTTCTATATTTTGGCTATTGTAAACAGTGCTGCAATAAACATAGGAGTGAATATACCTTTTTGGATTATTGATTTTGTTTTCTTTGGGTAAATTCCCAGAAGTGGAATTCCTGAGTTGTGTTGATATTTCTATTTTTTGTTTTCTGAGAAACCTCCATACTGCTTCCTATAGAGACTGTACCAATTTACATTCTAACCTTATCATGTACAAGGGTTCCCTTTTCTCCATATCCTTGCAACATATTACTTCTTGTTAATACTAGCCACTCTGGTTGGTATGAGATGGTATCTCATTGTGTGTTTTATTTCCTTCATTCTTTGTTCTTTTAAAATATTTCACACCTGAAAAAACCCTGGACCTGGGATAATGGGGTACTTATAGTGCTTCAAAAAATTTACTTCATTGGATGAAAATCAAATTTATACTGAATTCTCGCTAATAAAATGTATTTTTTGCTGAGTTTTAATGTATATATACTATATGCTCTTTTTTTCCTGCACAGGATACTTTATTAGTATTATTTGCTTTATAGTTCAAAAAAATTTAAACAGATGTCCTTTTGAAATAGTGAACATTTTGTATATCCTCCTGGTGTATACCTGGATTTTGTTTTTATAAAATTCTTCTAGACTCCATTATCACTGTGTATTTTAGTTGTGACAGAATTGAAAGCAACTTCAGAGGAATCACAATATAAATCTATTAAATAAGTTAATGAATACTGATGTCAAATTGAAATTTTAAAACTACCCTTTTGTAATCACAATTCAACAACTAAAATTACCAAAAATACTGTTTAAATCACTCTTTATGATTTACACAGTGTTTGCACATACACTCTTATTTGATTAACAGAACAGCTCTGTGGGGCCTAAAGACAAGGAACATTCTTGTCCTGTTCACAGACCAGGAACCAAAGTCTTTCTAAAAAGATGGGTGTAACTAGTTTATCTTAGGTCATTCGGTTAGGAAATAGCTAGCTTTTCTATTCTGCTATAAAATGAGAGATGTCTGATTATGTAAAGATTTTTTTAATTGCAAGTGACACAAAACTAGAAAGCATTACCATGAAGAATTTTTGGATGGGTATTGGGGATAAAAACAGCTAGGATGAAGGACTTGAAGCCATCAGGATTCAGTCTCTGTTTCTGTTGGCTCCATTTTTCTTACTGAAAATCAGCTTTCTCCATGAAGTTTTCTAGAAAAGGTTCATGAATTTTGCATCTTACTGCATCAGTCACCAGAGAGAGAGACAAGGAGACACTCTCAGTTCCAGTTCTAAAACTTCTGGCAAGAACTAATTGGACTGCACTGGATTATAACCAATTATGTGGCTTTGGAGGCATGGATGGGGCAGAGGAAGTTCCTGGAAAAGAGGCCCTATGCCACTGTTGAACTTATTCCATTCTAATTAATGCAGACTTTGAGATCTATCTCTGTCTTCGAAGTATGTCATTTCAGTGTAGTTTTTCAAGAAGTTGTGATCAAGTTCCTTGGTCTATCATTCAGACCATTTAACTGTATTAAACTGTATGAAAGAAATTAAACTACATTCATGTGGCGAAGAATTCATGTATTCCAGAATTGACATGGTTGTAGTAGAAGGATTGAGATTAAATTTAATAACATTTCAGGATGGAATGAATTCAGAATACCATGTAGTTTGTTTACTTTCAAGTTGTGAGTTTTTGTGCTGAATAAAGGAGTGAATTTTTTTGGTAGATTGTAGTATTGATTTAGTAAGCATTTGCTGAGTTGCTGTTCCTTTTTCCAACACAGTGCTTTTGATTTGCTTTGCTGAAAAGTCAGTTTTTATTAACTGTACCAGGATATAGATTAATTTTTCAGGCTGATACATTTTTAAATGAAAATTAGTATCTGAACCATTTCCCATCAGTACTAATTTATAAAATACACCTAAAATTCTTAGAGGAAAATCCCTAAAATGTAACAAAAGTCTTAGGAATTTTAACACTTTTCTAAAGGAGTAATATATTTTTTTCATTTATTATTTCCATAAGATTATCAGTAGTGTTATCCAAAAGTACTGTATTTCTGTAACCCCTACGACTCCTAACATAACTCTGATCACATAATGGTTACTCGTTTAATGCTTTGATTAGTTAATTTATAGTTACCTTCACATATTCATTTAAAAGATACACAAATAATTGAAACTCTTTGTGCAGTTAATTCCAAATCTGGAGGAATTCTAATGAACTATTGCTACTACTTTATATTCAGAAGGTGTTAAAGTCAAATATATTTTTTTATCCATTTGAAACTTTTCTAATTACAAAAGTAAAACATACTACTTACTGAATTTGGAAAGTGTGGGGACAGTCTGTTCTACCAAGAGGTAACCACTGTTCACAATTTGGTCTTTTTCTGTGTCTGTATGAATGTGTATACATACAGTCATGGGAGAATTAGGATCATGCTGTAGTTAATGTTTTAAAATATAACATTGTGAACATCTTCCCGTGTCAGTAAAAATTCTTCCGCAGCCCAGTTTTTTTTCATAGTGCCATTTTTAATGGCTTCAAAGTATTCTACAATATGGATGTACAATCCCATATTTTTGCCCAGACTATTTTAGTGCAATAATTGTGTTTGGTTGGTTTTATTTTTTTAACAATAGTTTTATTTTTTAAATTGTATTTTCTTTTTTCCAATTTTATGCAATAATAAGCATTATTACACAAGTTTAAAACCCATAATTATTTTCTTAGAATGGATTCCGAGTAGGAGAATTGCTGAATCAAAGCAAAGCCAGGATTTTCATAAAAATGCTAATGGTTCTTCAGGTTGATAATAACAAACATGATCAGCAGCAGCATGTGAGAGCCCTTTCCATTCCCCTCTTTCCTTCCTCCCTCCTTAATAACACTATGGTGTTGGTTGCTATATTTGCTAATATTTAACAAGTTGCATAAACATAATCATAATTGTTTTTAGTGTACACTTATTTACTGAGATAATTAATTTTTAGATATTATAAGTTATACAGGGTTCTGGTTCATTGAGTTGAAGAATGAACTTTGCAAACACTCAAAAGCAGGAGAGCTTTTCTTTTTCATATCATTAATCTACAATTACATGAAGAACATTGTGTTTACTAAACTCTCCCCTTCACCAAGTCCCCCCTACAAACCCCATTACAGTCACTGTCCATCAGCATAGTAAGATGCTGTAGAATCACTCCTTGTCTTCTCTGTGTTGCACAGCCCTCCCCGTGCACCCCCCCACACATTATACATGCTAATCATGATGCCCCCTTTCTTTTTCCCGCTCTTATCCCTCCCTTCTCACCCACCCTCCCCAGTCCCTTTCCCTTTGGTAACTGTTAGTCCAGTCTTGGGTTCTGTGATTGTGCTGCTGTTTTGTTCCTTCAGTTTTTCTTTGTTCTTATACTCCACATATGAGTGAAATCATTTGGTACTTGTCTTTTGCCACCTGGTTTATTCCACTGAGCATAATACCCTCTAGTTCCCTCCATGTTGTTGCAAATGGTAGGATTTGTTTTCTTCTTACGGCTGAATAATATTCCATTGTGTATATGTACCAGTCTTCTTTATCCATTCATCTACTGATGGACACTTAGGTTGCTTCCATTTCTTGGCTATTGTAAATAGTGCTGTGATAAACATAGGGGTGCATCTGTCTTTTTCAAACTGGGCTGCTGCACTCTTAGGGTAAATTCCTAGAAGTGGAATTCCTGGGTCAAATGGTATTTCTATTTTGAGTTTTTTGAGGAACCTCCATACTGCTTTCCACAATGGTTGAACTAATTTACATTCCCACCAGCAGTGTAGGAGGGTTACCCTTTCTCCACAACCTCACCAACATTTGTTGTTGTTTGTCTTTTGGATGGTGCCAATCCTTACTGGTATGAGGTGATATCTCATTGTGGTTTTAATTTGCATTTCTCTGATGATTAGTGATGTGAAGCATCTTTTCATGTGTCTGTTGGCCATCTGAATTTCTTCTTTGGAGAACTGTCTATTCAGCTCCTCTGCCCATTTTTTAACTGGATTATTTGCTTTTTGTTTGTTGAGGTGCGTGAGCTCTTTATATATTTTGGATGTCAGCCCTTTATCAGATCTTTCATTTATGAATATATTCTCCCATACTGTAGGATACCTTTTTGTTCTATTGATGGTGTCCTTTGCTGTACAGAAGCTTTTCAGCTTGATATAGTCCCACTTGTTCATTTTTGCTTTTGTTTCCCGTGCCCGGGGAAATATGTTCATGTAGAAGTCGCTCATGTTTATGTCTAATAGATTTTTGCCTATGTTTTTTTCTAAGAGTTGTATGGTTTCATGACTTACATTCAGGTCTTTTATCCATTTCAAATCTACCTTTGTGTATGGGGTTAGACAATGGTCCAGTTTCATTCTCTTACATGTAGTTGTCCAGTTTTGCCAGCAGCAACTGTTGAAGAGGCTGGCATTTCCCCATTGTATATCCATGGCTCCTTTATTGTAAATTAATTGACCATATATGTTTGGGTTAATGTCTGGAGTCTCTATTCTGTTCCACCGGTCTGTGGCTCTGTTCTTGTGCCAGTACAAAGTGTCTTGATTACTGTGGCTTTGTAGTAGAGCTTGAAGTTGGGGAGCGAGATCCCCCTGACTTTATTCTTCCTTCTCAGGATTGCTTTGGCTATTCGGGTTCTTTGATAGTTCCATATGAATTTTAGAACTATTTGTTCCAGTTCGTTTAAGAATGCTGTTGGTAATTTGATAGGGATTGCATTGAATCTGTATATTGCTTTGGGCAGGATGGCCATTTTGATGATATTAATTCTTCCTAGCCAGGAGCAAGGGATGAGATTCCATTTGTTAGTGTCTTCTTTAATTTCTCTTAAGCTTGTCCTGTAATTTTCAGGGTATAGGTCTTTCACTTCCTTGGTTAGATTTATTCCTAGGTATTTTACTCTTTTTGATGCCATTGTGAATGGAGTTGTTTTCCTGATTTCTCTTTCTATTAGTTCATTGTTAGTGTATAGGAAAGCCACAGATTTCTGTTTATTAATTTTGTATCCTCCAACTTTGCTGAATTCCAAAATTTGGAATTCAGTGGTTTTGGAGTGGAATCTTTAGGGTTTTTTACATACAATATCATGTCATCTGCAAATAGTGACAGTTTAACTTCTTCTTTACCAATCTGGATTCCAGGAGAGCTTTTATTTAGAGATAAAGTGAGAGGACAGAGCTCCTGGCCTGCGCCAGGAGGGAAGAAGAGAGTCCATGGTGGTTCGTTGTCTAGGGGATTTATTGGTGGTTGAGAGACAAAGAGCTAGGGACGCAGACCTGCTAAACGGTCCCCAAATGCTTATCTTTGAAGAGACACTAAGTTTCTTACCAGTTTTCCAGATTATTTTGTAGAGTTAGCACAAGAAATTTACTGCTTTGATTCTTTCCCAGAATAGCAGCTTCTTTGTCTGGGAGCCTATCAATCAAGACTACCTGTCCTGCTCCCAAGGTGGGCTGAGTATTGTCTGTTATGTTAAGAAACCTATTTTTTTTTTTAAGAGGGCATCTCTCATATTTATTGATCAAATGGTTGTTAACAACAATAGAATTCTGTATAGGGGAGTAAATGCTCAATGCACAATCATTAATCCACCCTAAGCCTAATTCTCATCAGTCTCCAATCTTCTGAAGCATAATGAACAAGTTCTTACATGGTGAACAAATTCTTACATAGTGAGTAAGTTCTTACATGGTGAACAGTACAAGGGCAGTCATCACAGAAACTTTCGGTTTTGATCACGCATTATGAACTATAAACAATCAGTTCAAATATGAATATTCGTTTGATTTTCATACTTGATTTATATGTGGATCCCACATTTCTCCCTTTATTATTATTATTATTATTGTTTTTTAATAAAATGCTGAAGTGGTAGGTAGATACAAGATAAAGGTAGAAAACATAGTTTAGTGTTGTAAGAGAGCAAATGTAGATGATCAGGTGTGTGCCTGTAGACTATGTGTTAATCCAAGCTAGACAAGGGCAATAAAACATCAACGGATGCAGAAGATTTCTCTCAAAACGGGGTGAGGTTCTAAGCCTCACCTCTGTTGATCCCAATTTCTCACCTGATGGCCCCCCTGCGACTGTGCCTGTCTTAGGTTGTTCCTCCCTTGAGGAATCTTACCTGTCTCTGCCTAACCAGCTGTCTTCTGGGGCCATACACGGAAGTGTAAAGTTGGTAAGTGAGAGAGAAGCAATATTCTTTGAAAAGGTTAGCTTTTTACTTCTTTGCATATTTATGCCCTGTGGCCTCTATGCCCAACATTTGTCTTGAGGTATCTTTACCACTTGGAGGAATTATGATACTCAGTAAATTGGATATGAGGCACGAATTCTATTTAAGGGTTGTAATTAGGAAGGAAGAAGTAAAGCTATAGAGGTAGCAGACAGAAGAAAACATGGGAAGATTGATTATTTCTTTGACATATCTTCTTGTAGAGTAACTTAAGCATGTATAGGTTTTAAACTACTAATTAAATTGTGCACACACATTAACATAATAGGAATACAGTTACATAACCAAAGCAGATCTATAATTACCAGCCATCTCCAGTGAAGCCAAGAAAACCAGTTAGGCACCCTAGGCATTTGTGAAAATTTGTCTATGATATGATGGATATTGTCCAACTGTACTTGAACAGTCTGAGAGAAATTAGACAAATTAAAACAGCCCATTCCTGGGGACTGTTCACATCCCATATGTTCTTTTAACTGTAGCTAGTCTGTAAGATTTTGGAGCGCTACAACTTGCACTTCTCCTAATTCTTGGTTGAGTTCCAACAGTGTAGATCCAGTGAAATTTGTTGTTTTACTGTATGTACAGGCCAGCTTAGTTATCTCCTTCTTCATTCCAATGGCAAGTCCAGGAACCGGTGGGATGAATGCAGCTACAACTGCAGCATCGCCTGGATCTTTGTTGAGGTTTTTTGATGATCATCTTCTGGTATGACTCTTCCGGAGAGTGCTGATGTTGGAAGTTCTTCTTAATATCATATCTTAGTTCATTTTCTGGGTAGCCAAATTAGGCTTTGATCCTCTGTATAAACACAAACAGACTCTGCCCACACTTTGATCTACCCTTTATACCATTGTGTAGAACTAATTAGAGGTCACCACACAGGAACTGCTTTTTTTTTTTTTTTAAGAGAAGGGAATATTATCAGAAAAGTGTGCCTCCATAGCCGATCATCTGACACCCTTTAAGTGATCAAAATTAAGGATATTTAAAGCATGCATTAATTGTTGATTTACACTTAGTTTATCTTTAATCTACACTTACATGAAGAATATTATGTTTCCTAGGCTCTCCCCTATACCAGGTCCCCGCTATAAACCCCTTTACAGTCACTGTCCATCAGCATAGTTAAATGTTGTAGAATCACTACTTCTCTTCTCTGTGTTGTACAGCCCTCCCTTTCTCCCACCCCCCCATGCATGCTGATCTTAATACCCCCCTTCTTGCTCCCCCCCTTATCCCTCCCTACCCACCCATCCTCCCCAGTCCCTTTCCCTTTGGTACCTGTTAGTCCATTCTTGAGTTCTGTGATTCCACTGCTGTTTTGTTCCTTCAGTTTTTCCTTTGTTCTTATACTCCACAGATGAGTGAAATCATTTGGTATTTCTCTTTCTCCGCTTGGCTTATTTCACTGAGCATAATACCCTCCAGCTCCATCCATGTTGCTGCAAATGGTAGGATTTGCCCTCTTCTTATGGCTGAGTAGTATTCCATTGTATATACGTACCACATCTTTTTAATCCATTCATCTACCGATGGACATTAAGGTTGTTTCCAATTTTTGGCTATTGTAAATAGTGCTGCAGTAAACATAGGGGTGCATTGGTCTTTCTCATACTTGATTGCTGCATTCTTAGGGTAAATTCCTAGGAGTGCAATTCCTGGGTCAAATGGTAAGTCTGTTTTGAGCATTTTGATGAACCTCCATACTGCTTTCCACAATGGTTGAACTAGTTTACATACATTCCCACCAGCAGTGTAGGAGGGTTCCCCTTTCTCCACAGCCTCGCCAACATGTGTTGTTGTTTGTCTTTTGGATGGCAGCCATCCTTACTGGTGTGAGGTGATACCTCATTGTAATTTTAATTTGCATTTCTCTGATAATTAGTGATGTGGAGCATCTTCTCATGTGTCTGTTGGCCATCTGTATTTCTTTTTTGGAGAACTGTCTGTTCAGTTCCTCTGCCCATTTTTTAATTGGATTATTTGATTTTTGTTTGTTGAGGCGTGTGAGCTCTTTATATATTCTGGACGTCAAGCCTTTATCGAATCTGTCATTTACAAATATATTCTCCCATACTGTAGTGTTCCTTTTTGTTCTATTGATGGTGTCTTTTGCTGTACAGAAGCTTTTCAGCTTAATATAGTCCCACTTGTTCATTTTTGCTGTTGTTTCCCTTGCCCAGGGAGATATGTTCAAGAAGAGGTCACTCATGTTTATGTCTAAGAGGTTTTTGCGTATGTTTTTTTCAACGAGTTTAATGGTTTCATGGCTTACATTCAGGTCTTTGATCCATTTTGAATTTACTTTTTTATATGGGGTTAGACAATGGTCCAGTTTCATTCTCCTACATGTAGCTGTCCAGTTTTGCCAGCACCATCTGTTGAAGAGACTATCATTTCCCCATTGTATGTCCATGGCTCCTTTATCGTATATTAATTGACCATATATGTTTGGGTTAATGTCTGGAGTCTCTAGTCTGTTCCACTGGTCTGTGGCTCTGTTCTTGTGCCAGTACCAAAGTGTCTTGATTACTATGGCTTTATAGTAGAGCTTGAAATTGGGTAGTGAGATCCCCCCCCCAACTTTATTCTTCTTTCTCAGGATTGCTTTGGCTATTCGGAGTCTTTGGTGTTTCCATATGAATTTTTGAATTATTTCTTCCAGTTCATTGAAGAATGTTGCTGGTAATTTCATAGGGATTGCATCAAATCTGTATATTGCTTTGGTCAGGATGGCCATTTTGACGATGTTAATTCTTCCTAGCCACGAGCATGGGATGAGTTTCCATTTGTTAGTGTCCCCTTTAATTTCTCTTAAGAGTGACTTGTAGTTTTCAGAGTATAGGTCGTTCACTTCTTTGGTTAGATTTATTCCTAGGTATTGTATTCCTTTTGATGCAGTTGTGAATGGAATTGTTTTCCTGATTTCTCTTTCTGTTGGTTCATTGTTAGTGTATAGGAAAGCCACAGATTTCTTTGTGTTAATTTTGTGTCCTGCAACTTTGCTGTATTCCAATATCAGTTCTAGTAGTTTTGGGGTGGAGTCTTTAGGGTTTTTTATGTACAATATCATGTCATCTGCAAATAGTGACAGTTTAACTTCTTCTTTACCAATCTGGATTCCTTGTATTTCTTTGTTTTGTCTGATTGCTGTGGCTAGGACCTCCAGTACTATGTTAAATAGCATTGGGGAGAGTGGGCATCCCTGTCTAGTTCCCGATCTCAGAGGAAAAGCTTTCAGCTTCTCGCTGTTCAGTATAATGTTGGCTGTGGGTTTATCATAGATGGCCTTTATTATGTTGAGGTACTTGCCCTCTATTCCCATTTTGCTGAGAGTTTTTATCATGAATGGATGTTGAACTTTGTCAAATGCTTTTTCAGCATCTATGGAGATGATCATGTGGTTTTTGTCTTTCTTTTTGTTGATGTGGTGGATGATGTTGATGGACTTTCGAATGTTGTACCATCATCCTTGCATCCCTGGGATTAATCCCACTTGTCATGGTGTATGATCCTTTTGATATACTTTTGAATTCGGTTTGCTAATATTTAAGTGTTTTTGCATCTACATTCATCAGGGATATTGGTCTTTAATTTTCTTTTTTGGCGGGGTCTTTGCCTGGTTTTGGTATTAGGGTGATGTTGGCTTCATAGAATGAGTTTGGGAGTATTCCCTCCTCTTCTTTTTTTTTTTAAACTTTAAGGAGAATGGGTATTATGTTTTCTCTGTGTGTCTGATAAAATTCCGAGGTAAATCCGTCCGGCCTGGGTGTTTTGTTCTTAGGTAGTTTTTTGATTACCGTTTCAATTTCTTTGCTCGTAATTGGTTTGTTTAACTTTTGTGTTTCTTCCTTGGTCAGTCTTGGAAGGTTGTATTTTTCTAGGAAGTTGACCATTTCTTCTAGGTTTTCCAGCTTGTTGGCATATAAGTGTTCTTAGTAGTCTTTTATAATTCTTTGTATTTCTGTGGAATCTGTCGTGATTTTTCCATTCTCATTTCTGATTCTGTTGATGTGTGTTGATTCTCTTTTTCTCTTAATAAGTTTGGGTAGAGGCTTATCTATTTTGTTTATTTTCTCAAAGAACCAGCTCTTGGTTTCATTGATTTTTGCTATTGTTTTATTCTTCTCAATTTTATTTATTTCTTCTCTGATCTTTATTATGTCCCTCCTTCTGCTGACTTTAGGCCTCGTTTGTTAATTCTTTTTCCAATTTCGATAATTGTGATGTTAGACTATTCATTTGGGATTGTTCTTGCTTCGTCAAGTGTGCCTGGATCGCTATATACTTTCCTCTTAAGACTGCTTTCGCTGCGTCCCACAGAAGTTGGGGCTTTGTGTTATTGTTGTCATTTGCTTATATATTCCTTGATCTCTATTTTAATTTGTTCGTTGATCCATTGATTATTTAAGAGCATGTTGTTAAGCCTCCATGTGTTTGTGAGCCTTTTTGTTTTCTTTGTAGAATTTATTTCTAGTTTTATACCTTTGTGGTCTGAAAAATTGGTTGGTCGAATTTCAATATTTTGGATTTTGCTGAGGCTCTTTTTGTGGGCTAGTATGTGGTCTCTTCTGGAGAATGTTCCATGTGCACTTGAGAAGAATGTATATCCTGTTGCTTTTGGATGTAGAGGTCTATAGATGTCTATTAGGTCCATCTGCTCTACTATGTTGTTCAGTGCTTCCGTGTCCTTACTTATTTTCTGCCTGGTGGATCTATCTGTTGGGGTGAGTGGTGTGTTGAAGTCTCCTAGAATGAATGCATTGCAGTCTATTTCCCCCTTTAGTTCTGTTAGTATTTGTTTCACATATGCTGGTGCTCCTGTGTTGGGTGCATATATATTTAGAATGGTTATATCCTCTTGTTGGACTGAGTCCTTTATCATTATGTAGTGTCCTTCTTAATCTCATTGCTTTCTTTGTTTTGAAGTCTATTTTGTCTGATATTATTACTGCAACCCCTGCTTTCTTCTCACTGTTGTTTGCCTGAAATATGTTTTTCCATCCCTTGACTTTTAGTCTGTGCATGTCTTTGGGTTTGAGGTGATTTTCTTGTAAGCAGCATATAGATGGGTCTTGCTTTTTTATTCATTCTATTACTCTGTGTCTTTTGATTGGTGCATTCAGCCCATTAACATTTAGGGTGACTTTTGAAAGATATGTACTTATTGCCATTACAGGCTTTAAATTCGTGGTTACCAAAGAAAGGTTCAAGGTTACCCTCTTTAGTATCTTACTGCCTAACTTAGCTCGCTTATTGAGCTGTTATATACACTGTCTGGAGATTCTTTTCTTCTCTCCCTTCTTATTCCTCCTCCTCCATTCTTCATATGTTGGGCGTTTTGTTCTGTGCTCTTTCTAGGAGTGCTCCCATCTAGAGCAGTCACTGTAAGATGTCCTGTAGTGGTGGTTGTGGGAAGCAAATTCCCTCAGCTTTTGCTTGTCTGGGAATTGTTTAATCCCGCCATCATATTTAAATGATCGTCATGCTGGATACAGTATCCTTGGTTCAAGGCCCTTCTGTTTCATTGTATTAAATATGTCATGCCATTCTCTTCTGGCCTGTAGGGTTTCTGTCGAGAAGTCTGATGTTAGCCTCATGGGTTTTCCTTTATAGGTGACCTTTTTCTCTCTAGCTGCCTTTAAAACTCTTTCCTTGTCCTTGATCTTTGCCATTTTAATTATTATGTGTCTTGGTGTTGTCTTCCTTGGATCCTTTCTGTTTTTAGGTTCTGTGTATTTCCGTGGTCTGTTCGATTATTTCCTCCCCCAGTTTGGGGAAGTTTTCAGCAATTATTTCTTCCAAGATACTTTCCATCCCTTTTCCTCTCTCTTCTTCTTCTGGTACCCCTATAATACAGATATTGTTCCTTTTGGATTGGTCACAGCGTTCTCTTAATATTGTTTCATTCCTGGAGATCCTTTTATCTCTCTCTATGTCAGCTTCCATGCGTTCCTGTTCTCTGGTTTCAATTCCATCAATGGCCTCTTGCATCTTATCCATTCTGCTTATAAATCCTTCCAGAGTTCGTTTCATTTCTGTAATCTCCTTTCTCGTATCTGTGATCTCCCTCCGGACTTCATCCCATATCTCTTGCGTATTTCTCTGCATCTCTGTCAGCATGTTTATGATTCTTATTTTGAATTCTTTGTCAGGAAGACTGGTTAGGTCTGTCCTCTTCTCTGGTGGTGTCTCTGTAGTTTTGCCTTTTCATGGTGATAGGAATAGTTTGCAGAGCTGGGACGAGTGATGGCTGGAAGAACTTCCCTTCTTGTTGGTTTGTGGCCCTCCTCTTCTGGGAGAACAGCGACCTCTAGTGGCTTGTGCTTTGTAGCTGCGCACAGACAGGGCTTCTGCTTCCTGCCCGGCTGCTGTGGAGTTTATCTCTGCTGTTGCTGTGGGCGTGGCCTGGCTCGGGCCTCTGCTCTGAAGCGGTGGAGTCGCGTTGGAGGGGGAGCAGCCGGGAGGCTATTTATCTCCGTAAGGGGCCTCTGTGCTCCCTGCAGCCCAGTTGATTAGAGTACCCAGGGATCCCCGGATTCCTTACCTCTGGATTATGTGTCCCGCCCTGCCCCTTTAAGACTTCCAAAAAGCACCCGCCAAAACCAAACGACCACAAGAAAAAAACAAAAAATTAAAAATTAAAAAAATTAAAAAAAAAAATAAAAAATGGCCGCCCGCTCGTTTTTCTTTATTCTCTGGCGCCAGCCTCAGGCACCCGCTCGCCGGTCTTGCTGCCCTGTTTCCCTAGTATTGGGGTCCCTGTCCCTTTAAGACTTCCAAAAAGCACTCACCTCAGCAAAACAGCAACAACAACAACAAAAATGGCCACTCGCTTTTCTTATGTCCTCCGGCACCAGGCCTCCGGTACCCGCTCACCATTCTTACTGCCCTGTTTCCCTAGTATCCAGGGCCCCGCTCATGCACTGTGTCTGCGCTCTGATCCGGATGGCTGGGGCTGGGTGTTCAGCAGTCCTGGGCTCTGTCTCCCTCCCACTCTGCCTCCTCTTCTCCCGCCAGGAGCTGGGGGGAGGGGCACTCAGGTTCCGCCAGGCTGGGGCTTGTATCTTACCCCCTTAGCGAGGCACTGGGTTCTCGCAGGTGTGGATGTGGTCTGGATGTTGTCCTGTGTCCTCTGGTCTTTATTCTAGGAAGGGTTGTCTTTGTTATATTTTCATAGATATATGTGGTTTTGGGAGGAGATTTCCACTGCTCTCCTCATGCCGCCATCTTGGCTCCGCCTCTCCAAGAAACCTATTTTTTGACTTCTTTGGTTTTAAAATACAATCTCATTTTTAAGATGGAGATATTTCTGTTTTTACAATGTCATTTGTGACTGGGCTCGCTTGCCATATTAATTGCCCAGATTGTAAATTACTTGATTATGGGCTGGAGGAGGAAAAACCAGCATTCAGGTAACGTCAAAGAAAATAATATGGGCCTTTTAGCATGCTAAAGTAAATTTCACAATAGCATGATTTAATTGACACAATGAAGACGTGGGCTATGCTGACCTCATTTTCTTGTCTGGGGATAGTCAAACATTCCAGGCCAAGTTACTCCTGGCTTTTTAGTTTTAACTAATATCACTGAAGAATGCTTATATTCCTAGTTTTATATTTCCCTTTAGAGAATTAATGTGACTCTGGCTTTGCTTAATTGTTTAACATGGAATTTTGGTAGGGGTCTTTTTCCGGAGACCCTCACTCTACTTTGTCTAAACCCACAGTCCCTGTCTCATAAGCACATTAGTGAAATTAGAAAATTTTAATTCAGACTGATTGAGGTCAGTGATGTCCCAAAACTGGGTGTGGCCCAAAGTCAGGAAGCTTCAAAATTCAGATGTGTTTCCAAAACTCCACACTCAAAATTTCTGACCAATAGATAAAAGAGAAAGGCCTGATTTTTAAAGCTCTTCAAGTGACTCTGGCTTAGAGTATGCAGTATCTCTGTAAAAGTTGTAATTAATAACTCAGCTTCTTTAGGCTGTGTACTCTGACTGATAAATATTAATGGAAAATGAGCTTTTTTGATATTTTAATTGATAATAGTTTATGTTACTCTTAAGCATTAGTAATTCTTGACCTTCCTAATTTGTTCTTAATACATTTGTTGAAGAAAATCAACTCATGGTCATAGAGATTTTCATCGACAGTTATTTTATAAAGGTATTATTTTGAAAATATTACATTCACAAAGCAATGTGATGAAATGCAGGGAATTGCTATTTTTTGATTTACAGATACTTTCAGTGGTTTCAGTTAATACTTTAGAGATATAGAATTTGATTACTTAAAATCATTTTATTATTAGAACCCTACCAGCTTAAGAAAATGTTTAATAGATTATTTGAATTTACTTTTAGATTCCTTACTTGAATCTTATTTTTGTTTTCTGTTTGTTTTTGTTTTTCATTTTAAGGGTACTATAATCTTTATGATAGATACACTAGTTGACTACTATGGAAACAGTGATCATGATGTGACAATTTATGTTTTGTGAGATGCTAGCACTGCTTTTGTTATATAAGGTTTGGTTCTTAGATTTTTACAGTTTGCTCTGTATCTTATTAAAAATAGGAGATAATTGCTTCTATCTATTATAGTAAACATAATTGTGTTTAATAGTTTTATAAATTAAGTTGTATGTCTTGCTGTTCAATAAACTAGACTTGCATTAGAAATAGAAACCTAGTTACCATGTATAAGTCCAATTTATATGGCGTAACAGTAGCTACATTGTAATTTTTTTATAAGTTTGGGAATATACCTTATTCCCAAATGATGTGGGGTTACTTTTTAATGGTGATTAGTTCCCCCAGCACTCAATTTATTGTAAAAAAAATTGAGTGTATATGTTTGTCCTAGAAAACAAAATAGTGAATTTCTTAGTGGTGGCTGTGGAAAATTTTATTTACTTAGGAGAAGTAGGTCTGGATAATTGTAGTAAGTATACTTTAAGGTTAAGCAGTATTAGGTTATTTCTCATTTGGACAGAGTATCATCAGGTTTTTTAGTAAAGGAATCTATATTGAACCATCTTAAGGATTTTTTGTATGGAACTAGTTTCATGTCTTAATTTCTAAATTTATTTATATCATTTACTAATTAAAACATTCCCCAAGGTGATCAGGATATAATTTGGGAGCCAATAATATTGATTATTCCCCTTTAGACAAGCAATTCTCAAAGATAATTTGAGGTTATTACCATTGGTGGTAGGACTAGGAGTAGATTGTAATTACGCTTTTCTATAGTCTATACTGATATGCATTAGTAATTTCATAGAGAATTTTAGAGTTAAATTATAGCCCACTATCTTATAATGCTTGGTTAAATTTAGTTCTTCCATGTATAAGTATAATTGGTAGTTGATTTTGTTACATGGACCAACATATTGACTTTGACCACTTACAAAAATGGTAGACTTGAGTAATTCTGGCTGTTGATCAGTTATGTCTTTATCTCTGAAATAAGTTAATCATATTTTTCAAAGGCATTATTTTAAAAATGTTTTGATTCTCCTTAGAGGTGAGTTTAGGGATGATTATTTTCCTCTTTATAGTCTTCTGTATTTTATGCAATTATTATGAATTTTGTTGTAATCAGAAAACATACTATTTTTAATTAATAAACTTCATTAAAAAATACTGTCTAGTCATTGAAAATAATAAGCAGGTAGATTATGGTGACACAGAAATATGTACATGAATATTCTTGGCAATAAAGATTGGAAGTGCAAATAAGTTTCCAATATATAAAGCAGATTTATTTCTTGTTTCATATGAGCTTGTTCCAGGTCTCTGCTCATGAAAGACCATGCTCTCTGCAGTAAGATGCTGTTAATGCAGTTGGTTATGATAAATGACCTGTAATTGTGAATTAGATACTGGGTTTTCAATATTGAATTTATTCTGTCCTCTTAATAGATATTAAATACTTCAGAGAATTTTTTTAAAAAGAAATATGTATATGAAGTAATAGCATTAAAAAAGAACACTAAATACTACCATGATCACATTAAATTCTATTTTATGTGACTTGAAAAATATAGGAAGTAAATTTGGAGTGATAGAGATAATTTAATATTTATTTTATCTTTTTTTTCTGTAAAAGGTCTATAAATTCTTACAGAGTAAGAATATCCTTCTCTTGAAAAATATTTTCAGTGTGTCCCTTTTTTATAGCCTACATAAGCTTTCAGATTCTTAGGTAACATTTATATTCTCTTCATTCATCAGGGGAAAAGAATTTCTTTTTATAAACGGGCTCAAATCCTTGTGGCAGACACGTGGAGTGTGCTAGAGGGAAAAGGAGATGGCTGCTTTAGGGACATCTCCAGTATCACCATGTTTGCTGACTATAGATTACCTCAAGTTCTTGTTTACCTGGGAGCCCTGAAATACTCTGAGGAACTACTAAAGAAGCTTCTCAAAGGTTTGCCACCTTAATGCATTCTTTGTTAGACTATGAATTGTTGTTGTACTATAAATTGTGGCTGTCTAGTTTCGTTTACAAAAGGTTTCCTCTCCCTAGATAAATAAAGCACTATGTATTGTTAAAAGCACTCATAGAAATGCAAAGGCAACTAAAATACAGAGAAAATTGCTTTGTGTTGTTGCTTACACTCTGGAATATGGATATCATAGGGAATTGCACTATTTGGACGTCACAATTTCTGAGCCTCATAATAAAATGAACCCTAAATTTATGTTACATGAAGGTGTGCAAGACTAAGCTCATCAGATATAGTATTTGAAAAGTGCTAATTAAGCTGAAGAGCACACTACACTGTGAAATAAAAGGTGGGCCGAGAAGTTAGGTGGTGGATTTTGAGTCTGGAGGCTCCAAGGCTTGCCAATGGATTACCATGCATGAGTCACTCACTTTTCTAGGCTTACTTATTTACTGTTACAGGATTTGGTCATTGATTCTCAGGAGTGGGAGCCTTATTATAATACATAAGTGTAGATAATTGTGTAAAAACTAGCTTTTGTTTTTAAACATTTCTTTGTGTAAGTAATTGTATAATTTTTGTGTTAGTGTCTCTCTTTTGGATAAAGTATTTTCAGCTACATTTTTATTTTTAAAAGGAAGCAGTTTTTTTTGTTATCATTAATGTATAATTACATGAAGAACATTATGTTTACTAGGCTCCCCCCTTCACCAAGTTCCCCCCACAAGCCCCATTATAGTCACTGTCTATCAGCTTACTAAGATGCTGTAGAATCACTACTTGTCTTCTCTGTGTTGCACAGCCCTCCCTGTGCCTCCCCCCACATTACACATGATAATCGTAATGCCCCCTTTCTTTTTCCCCGCCTTTATCCCTCCCTTCCCACCCATCCTCCCCAGTCCCTTTCCCTTTGGTAACTGTTAGTCCATTCTTGGGTTCTGTGAGTCTGCTGCTGTTTTGCTCCTTCAGTTTTTCTTTGCTCTTATACTCCACATATGAGTGAAATCATTTGGTACTTGTCTCTCTCCGCCTGGCTTATTTCACTGATTATAATACCGTCTAGCTCCATCCATGTTGTTGGAAATGGTAGGATTTGTTTTCTTCTTATGGCTGAATAATATTCCATTGTGTATATGTACCACATCTTCTTTATCCATTCATCTACTGATGGACACTTAGGTTGCTTCCATTTCTTGGCTATTGTAAATAGTGCTGCAATAAACATAGAGGTACATCTGTCTTTTTCAAACTGGGCTGCTGCACTCTGAGGGTAAATTCCTAGAAGTGGAATTCCTGGGTCAAATGGTATTTCTATTTTGAGTTTTTTGAGGAACCTCCACACTGCTTTCCACAATGGTTGAACTAATTTACATCCCCATGAGCAGTGTAGGAGGGTTACCCTTTCTCCACAACCTCGCCAACATTTGTTGTTGTTTGTCTTTTGGATGGTGCCAGTCCTTACTGGTGTGAGGTGATATCTCATTGTGGTTTTAATTTGCATTTCTCTGATGACTAGCGATGTGGAGCATCTTTTCATGTGTCTGTGGCCAACTGAATTTCTTTGGAGAACTGTCTATTCAGCTCCTCTGCCCATTTTTTAATTGGATTATTTGCTTTTTGTTTGTTGAGGTGTGTGAGCTCTTTATATATTTTGGATGTCAATCCATTATCGGATCTGTCATTTATGAATATATTCTCCCATACAGTAGGATACCTTTTTGTTCTATTGATGGTGTCCTTTGCTGTACAGAAGTTTTTCAGCTTAATATAGTCCCACTTGTTCATTTTTGCTTTTGTTTCCCTTGCCCAGGGAGAGATGTTCATGAAAAATTCACTCATGTTTATGTCCAAGAGATTTTTGCCTATGTTTTTTTCTAAAAGTTTTATGGTTTCATGACTTACATTCAGGTCTTTGATCCATTTCGAATTTACTTTTGTGTATGGGGTTAGACAGTGATCCAGTTTCTTCTCTTACATGTAGCTGTCCAGTTTTGCCAGCACCATCTGCTGAAGAGACTGTCATTTACCCATTGTGTGTCCATGGCTCCTTTATTGTATATTAATTGGCCATATATGTTTGGGTTAATGTCTGGAGTCTCTATTCTGTTCCACTGGTCTGTGGCTCTGTTCTTGTGCCAGTACCAAATTGTCTTGATTACTGTGGCTATGTAGTAGAGCTTGAAGTTGGGGAGCAAGATCCACCCCCCATTTTATTTTTCCTTCTCAGGATTGCTTTGGCTGTGTGGGGTCTTTTGGTGTTTCCATATGAATTTTTGAACTATTTGTTCAGTTCGTTGAAGAATGCTGTTGGTAATTTGATAGGGATTGCATCAAATCTTTATATTGCTTTGGGCAGGATGGCCATTTTGATGATATTAATTCTTCCTAGCCAAGAGCATGGAATGAGTTTCCATTTGTTAGTGTCTTCTTTAACTTCTCTTAAGAGTGTCTTGTAGTTTTCAGAGTATAGGTCTTTCACTTCCTTGGTTAGGTTTATTCCTAGGTATTTTATTCTTTTTGGTGCCATTGTGAATGGAATTGTTTTCCTGATTTCTTTTTCTATTAGTTCATTGTTAGTGTATAGGAAAGCCACAGATTAAAAGAAAGTAGTTTTTAATGAGTGAATAATTTCCTCTTGTGTAGTAGATTTCAATCACCCAAAATAAGAATAACACAGAATACAAAGGTACCATTGTTCTTGAGATTGCTTCTACCAGGTTTTTATGCTGCTTTGGGCAATCTGTTTTGTCCCTCTGCTTCCTCATTTGAAAAATAACAAGCTAATTTATTCTCATGCCCTGGGTTATTAGTTGTTGGATACTTTTAAAAGGGATAATATTTAGCAGTCAAGGCTTATTTTACATACAGTCATATTCCGCTGACCTTTTTTTTTTTGGGTCTGTATATACAGCACTGTTTTCTCTCTCTAAAGAGTCTTGTCTGGTTTCCCTCACCCCCAATTTTTTTCCAGTTCAAATCCTACACATACACAGGGCTTAGTTCAAATGCTACCCCTTTCACATAGTTCTTCTGACCTGATGATGTGTCCATCTCCTGAATTTTTGTAGCACCCACTGTCTCTGCTACTGTGAGAAAACCCCTCTTTTTACCAAAGGCACATCTTTAACCCATTTCTTTACCAAAGGCGTGTTTTTTAGCTAGTTTTAAAGACTGACAATGCAATTGACTAAATTTAGATTCTTCACTGTGGTTTTAGGACTGACTTTTAGGCCTAATACATTTGTTGTGTTGCCTTCCCTGGCTCTGTCAGTCCTCTCAAATGATGTCATTCTTTTTCTGTGTTAAGGTCCATATCCTATTTCCGTACTGCAAGTTGCTGTATTAGTTACTTTATTAGTTCCCTATGGCCAACATAATAGATTATCACAAACTGGATGGCTTAAAACAACAGAAAATTTATTCTCTCACAGCTCTGGAGCTGGATGTCTGAAATCAAGGTGTTGGCAGGGCCATGCTCTTACTGAAGGCTCTTGGGAGGAATCCTTCTTGCCTCTTCCCAGCTTATGAAGGCTCCCCAGAATCCTTGGCATTCATTGGCTTATAGCTACATCACTCCATTTGGCCTTCTTCCCTGTGTGTCTCCTGTCTCTTTGTATCCTTTCCTTTCCTTCGGAGGATACCAGTCATCTCATTAAGGACCATCCTAATCCAGAATGATCTTATGTTAATTAGATCTGCAGAGACAGTATTTACAAATAAAGCCATATTCCCAGGTAATAGAAGTAAGGAATTGAATATATCTTCTGGGGGGAAACAATTCAACACTGTAGTTATTTATTACTGTGTAACACTTATGCTAACATCTAACTTAAAACAACTTAAAACTAACTTAAAATCGGCTTAAAACAACAAACATTTATTATCTTAACTGGGTGCCTCTGGCTCAAGGTTGCAGTCCAGTTGTCAGCTAGGGTAGTGGTCTTCTCTAATAGTTCTACTTGGGTGGGTGTGGTATCTGCCTCCAAGGTCACTATTGTGATCTTGATGTGGCAATTCTGGCAAGTTGGCATTCAAGTTTGGAGGAATTGATAAGGAGAACTGAAGAGGAAGGGGTGGATTTGTATTCTAACACCTAGGGCAAAGTAAGGAAGTGGAGGGGCAGGCAAGTGTCTGTTCTTCCACCTGTCGGTGACCAGTGCCTTGGCCCTGGGGAGAGATGGGTGGAGGGCACATAACTACTGAAGATCCCAGGTGACAGAGTGGAACCCAGTGGGGCTGGGGCATTTTCCCTGCGTCTCAGTGGATCACAAGGTACTGTGACTCTGCAAGGGTGTAGATAGGCCAGGGACCAAATACAGCCTGCAGATGTGATTTGTTCAGCCTCCATGGTGCTTTAAGCAGTTGTTAGCTATCAGCCCTAGTCATTGAGGAGATATCCCATGAAAGTCAAACTTTCTGACTTGTAAAAATAGAGAAATACAGGAACTGCCTAAAAATTGGTCTGCCTTTAGACCAGCCAGCACACTAGCTCACCACAGTTTGCATCTGGCTGCTGCATTCACTTACTCTGCCTGATTCTCATTGGCAGTTGAGTTGATGATACACCCTGGAAATGGGCACTGAGTAGGCTGTGGGTCCTATGGGAGTACAGCTCCATATTCAGGCAGAGCTAAATGAAGGATCCTGGATCCAAAAGTTATGGTCTTTTTATTATATTTTTATTGAAGTATCATTGATATTATATTGGTTTCAAATATACAGCACAGTGCTTCAACAGTTACCCGGTATTATTAAATCCTCACCCCCACTAGTGTGGTTGCTATCTGCCAACAAAGGAAGGTATTACAAAATCACTGGCCATATTCTCCATGCTGTACTACCATCCCCATGAAAATGTCATGCTCTTCTTTTTTTTTTTAGATAATTATTTTTTATTGAAAGGTAGTTGACACACAGTATTACATTACATTAGTTTCAGGTGCACAACACAGTGATTCAACATTTATATACATGGTAATTCTAGGTACCAGCTATCACTATACCAAGTTGTTACAATATTTTGACTATATTCCTTATGCTATACATTACATCCCGGTTACTTATTTATTTTACAATTGGAAGTGTGTACTTTTTGTGTGTGTGTGTGTGTGTGTGTGTGTGTGTGTGAGGGCATCTCTCATATTTATTGATGAAATGGTTGTTAACAACAATAAAATTCTGTATAGGGGAGTCAATGCTCAATGCACAATCATTACTCCACCCCAAGCCTAATTTTCGTCAGTCTCCAATCTTCTGAAGCATAACAAACAAGTTCTTACATGGAGAACAAATTCTTACATAGTGAATAAGTTACATGGTGACCAGTACAAGGGCAGTCATCACAGAAACTTTTGGATTTGCTCATGCATTATGAACTATAAACAGTCAGTTCAAATATGAATACTCATTTGATTTTTATACTTGATTTATATGTGGATACCACATTTCTCTCTTTATTATTATTATTTTTAATAAAATGCTGAAGTGGTAGGTAGATACAAGATAAAGGTAGAAAACATAGTTTAGTGTTGTAAGAGAGCAAATGTAGATGATCAGGTGTGTGCCTGTAGACTATGTGTTAATCCAAGCTAGACAAGGGCAATAAAACATCCACGGATGCAGAAGATTTCTCTCAGAATAGGGGAGATGAGGTTCTAAGCCTCACCTCTGTTGATCCCCAATTTCTCACCTGATGAAGCCCCCTGCGACTGTGCCTGTCTTAGGTTGTTCCTCCCTTGAGGAATCTTACCTTTCTCTGGCTAACCAGTCATCTTCCGGGGCCATACAGGGAAATGTAAAGTTGGTAAGTGAGAGAGAAGCCTTATTGTTTGAAATAATTAGCTTTTTACTTCTTTGCATGTTTATGCCCTGTAGCTTCTATGCCCAGCATTTGTCTTGAGGTATCTTTACCACTTGGAAGAATTATGATACTCGGTAAATTTGATATGAGGCACGAATTCTATTTAAGGGTTGTAATTAGGAAGGAAGAAGAAAAGCTATAGAGGTAGCAGACAGAAGAAAACATGGGAAGATTGATTATTTCTTTGACATATCTTCTTGTAGAGTAACTTCAGCATGTATAGGTTTTAAACTACTACTTAAATTGCACAAACACATTACAGTTATATAACCAAAGCATACCTGTAATTACCATCCATCTCCAGTGAAACCAAGAAAACCAGTTAGGCACCTTAGGCATTTGTGAAAACTTATCTACGATATGGTGGATATTGTCCAACTGAACTTGAACAGTCTGAGAGAAATCAGACAAATTAAAACAACCCATTCCTGGGGACTGTTCACATGCCATATGTTCTTTTAACAGTAAATAGTCTGTAGTTGTAAGATTTTGGAGCACTCCAATTTGCACTTCTCCTAATTCTTGGTTGAGTTCCAACAGTATAGATCCAGTCAAATTTGTTGTTTTACTGTATGCACAGGCCAGCTTAGATATCTCCTTCTTCATTCCCATGGCAAGTCCAGGAACTGGTGGGATGAGTGCATCTACAGCTGTAGCAGTGCGTGGATCTTTGTTGGGGTTTTTTGATGGTCATCTTCTGGCATGAGTCTTCCAGAGAGTGCAGATGTTGGAAGTTCTTTTTCATATCGTATCTTAGTTCATTTTTGGGGTAGCCCAATTAGGCTTTGATCTTCTGTATAAACGCAAACAGACCCTTTGCCTACACTTTTATATGCCCTTTATACCCTTGTGTAGAACTCATTGGAGGTTACCAGACAGGAACTGCCTTTTTTTTTTTTCTTTGGTATCACTAATCTATACTTACATGACGAATATTATGTTTACTAGGCATTCCCCTATACCAGGTCCCCCCATCAACCCCTTTACAGTCACTGTCCATCAGCATAGCAAAATGTTGTAGAATCACTACTTGCCTTCTCTGTGTTGTACAGCCCTCCCCTTTCTCCCACCCCCCCATGCATGCTAATCTTAATACCCCCCTACTTCTCCCCCCCCTTATCCCTCCCTACCCACCCATCCTCCCCAGTCCCTTTCCCTTTGGTACCTGTTAGTCCATTCTTGAGTTCTGTGATTCTGCTGCTGTTTTGTTACTTCAGTTTTTCCTTTGTTCTTATATTCCACAGATGAGTGAAATCATTTGGTATTTCTCTTTCTCCGCTTGGCTTGTTTCACTGAGCATAATACCCTCCAGCTCCATCCATGTTGCTACAAATGGTAGGATTTGCCCTTTTCTTCTGGCTGAGTAGTATTCCATTGTGTATATGTACCACATCTTCTTTATCCATTCAACTATTGACGGACATTTAGGTTGCTTCCAGTTCTTGGCTGTTGTAAATAGTACTGCGATAAACATAGGGGTGCACTGATCTTTCTCATACTTGATTGCTGCATTCTTAGGGTAAATTCCTAGGAGTGCAATTCCTGGGTCAAATGGTAGGTCTGTTTTGAGCATTTTGATGTACCTCCATACTGCTTTCCACAATGGTTGAACTAACTTACATTCCCACAAGCAGTGTAGGAGGGTTCCCCTTTCTCCACAGCCTCGCCAACATTTGTTGTTGTTTGTCTTTTGGATGGCAGCCATCCTTACTGGTGTGAGGTGATACCTCATTGTAGTTTTAATTTGCATTTCTCTGATAATTAGCAATGTGGAGCATCTTTTCATGTGTCTATTGGCCATCTGTATTTCTTTTTTGGAGAACTGTCTGTTCAGTTCCTCTGCCCATTTTTTAATTGGGTTATTTGTTTTTTGTTTGTTGAGATGTGTGAGCTCTTTATATATTCTAGACGTCAAGCCTTTATCGGATGTATCATTTTCAAATATATTCTCCCATACTGTAGGGTTCCTTTTTGTTCTATTGATGGTGTCTTTTGCTGTACAGAAGCTTTTCAGCTTAATATAGTCCCACTTGTTCATTTTTGCTGTTGTTTTCCTTTCCCAGGGAGATATGTTCAAGAAGAGGTCACTCGTGTTTATGTCTAAGAGGTTTTTGCCTATGTTTTCTTCCAAGAGTTTAATGGTTTCATGACTTACATTCAGGTCTTTGATCCATTTTGAGTTTACTTTTGTATATGGGGTTAGACAATGGTCCAGTTTCATTCTCCTACATGTAGCTGTCCAGTTTTGCCAGCACCATCTCCTGAAGAGACTGTCATTGCGCCATTGTATGTCCATGGCTCCTTTGTCAAATATTAATTGACCATATGTGTCTGGGTTAATGTCTGGATTCTCTAGTCTGTTCCATTGGTCTGTGGCTCTGCTCTTGTGCCAGTACCAAATTGTCTTGATTACTATGGCTTTATAGTAGAGCTTGAAGTTGGGGAGTGAGATCCCCCCTACTTTATTCTTCTTTCTCAGGATTGCTTTGGCTATTCGGCGTTTTTGGTGTTTCCATATGAATTTTTGAATTATTTGTTCCAGTTCATTGAAGAATGTTGCCGGTAGTTTCATAGGGATTGCATCAAATCTGTATGTTGCTTTGGGCAGGATAGCCATTTTGACTATATTAATTCTTCCTAGCCACGAGCATGGGATGAGTTTCCATCTGTTAGTGTCCCCTTTAATTTCTCTTAAGAGTGACTTGTAGTTTTCAGAGTATAAATCTTTCACTTCTTTGGTTAGGTTTATTCCTAGGTATTTTATTTTTTTTGATGCAATTGTGAATGGAGTTGTTTTCCTGATTTCTCTTTCTGTTGGTTCATTGTTAGTGTATAGGAAAGCCACAGATTTCTGTGTGTTGATTTTGTATCCTGCAACTTTGCTGTATTCCGATATCCGTTCTAGTAGTTTTGGGGTGGAGTCTTTAGGGTATTTTATGTACAGTATCGTGTCATCTGCAAATAGTGACAGTTTAACTTCTTTACCGATCTGGATTCCTTGTATTTTTTTGTTTTGTCTGATTGCTGTGGCTAGGACCTCCAGTACTATGTTAAATAACAGTGGAGAGAGTGGGCATCCCTGTCTAGTTCCCGATCTCAGAGGAAATGCTTTCAGCTTCTCGCTGTTCAATATAATGTTGGCTGTGGGTTTATCATAGATGGCCTTTATTATGTTGAGGTACTTGCCCTCTATTCCCATTTTGCTGAGAGTTTTTATCATGAATGGATGTTGAACTTTGTCAAATGCTTTTTCAGCATCTATGGAGATGATCATGTGGTTTTTGTCTTTCTTTTTGTTGATGTGGTGGATGATGTTGATGGACTTTCGAATGTTGTACCATCCTTGCATCCCTGGGATGAATCCCACTGGGTCATGGTGTATGATCCTTTTGATGTATTTTTGAATTCGGTTTGCTAATATTTTGTTGAGTATTTTTGCATCTACGTTCATCAGGGATATTGGTCTGTAGTTTTCTTTTTTGGTGGGGTCTTTGCCTGGTTTTGGTATTAGGGTGATGTTAGCTTCATAGAATGAGTTTGGGAGTATCCCCTCCTCCTCTGTTTTTTGGAAAACTTTAAGGAGAAGGGTATTATCTCTTCCTTGTAAGTCTGATAAAATTCCGAGGTAAATCCATCTGGCCCGGGGGTTTTGTTCTTTGGTAGTTTTTTGATTACCGCTTCAATTTCGTTGCTGGTAATTGGTCTGTTCAGATTTTCTGTTTCTTTCTGGGTCAGTCTTGGAAGGTTGTATTTTTCTAGGAAGTTGTTCATTTCTCCTAGGTTTCCCAGCTTGTTAGCATATAGGTTTTCATAGTATTCTCTAATAATTCTTTGTATTTCTGTGGGGTCCTTCGTGATTCTTTCTTTCTCGTTTCTGATACTGTTGATTTGTGTTGACTCTCTTTTCTTCTTAATAAGTCTGGCTAGAGGCTTATCTATTTTGTTTATTTTCTCGAAGAACCAGCTCTTGGTTTCATTGATTTTTGCTATTGTTTTATACTTCTCAATTTTATTTATTTCTTCTCTGATCTTTATTATGTCCCTCCTTCTGCTGACCTTTGGCCTCATTTGTTCTTCTTTTTCCAATTTTGATAATTGTGACATTAGACCATTCATTTAGGATTGTTATTCCTTTTTAAATATGCTTGGATTGCTATATACTTTCCTCTTAAGACTGCTTTTGCTGTGTCCCACAGAAGTTGGGGCTTAGTGTTGTTGTTGTCGTTTGTTTCCATATATTGCTGGATCTCCATTTTGATTTGGTCATTGATCCATTGATTATTTAGGAGCGTGTTGTTAAGCCTCCATGTGTTTGTGAGCCTCTTTGCTTTCTTTGTACAGTTTATTTCTAGTTTTATGCCTTTGTGGTCTGAAAAGTTGGTTGGTAGGATTTCAGTCTTTTGGAATTTTCTGAGGCTCTTTTTGTGGCCTAGTATGTGGTCTATTCTGGAGAATGTTCCATGTGCACTTGAGAAGAATGTATATCCTGTTGCTTTTGGATGTAGAGTTCTATAGATGTCTATTAGGTCTATCTGCTCTACTGTGTTGTTCAGTGCTTCCGTGTCCTTACTTATTTTCTGCCCGGTGGATCTCTCCGTTGGGGTGAGTGGTGTGTTGAATTCTCCTAGAATGAATGCATTGCAGTCTATTTCCCCCTTTAGTTCTGTTAGTATTTGTTTCACATATGCTGGTGCTCCTGTGTTGGGTGCATATATATTTAGAATGGTTATATCCTCTTGTTTGACTGAGTCCTTTATCATTATGTAGTGTCCTTCTTTATCTCTTGTTACTTTCTTTGTTTTGAAGTCTATTTTGTCTGATATTAGTACTGCAACCCCTGCTTTCTTCTCGCTCTTGTTTGCCTGAAATATGTTTTTCCATCCCTTGACTTTTAGTCTGTGCATGTCTTTGGGTTTGAGGTGATTTTCTTGTAAGCAGCATATAGATGGGTCTTGCTTTTTTATTCATTCTATTACTCTGTGTCTTTTGATTGGTGCATTCAGCCCATTAACATTTAGGGTGACTATTGAAAGATATGTACTTATTGCCATTGCAGGCTTTAAATTCGTGGTTACCAAAGGTTCAAGGTTAGCCTCTTTAGTATCTTACTGCCTAACTTAGCTCGCTTATTGAGCTGTTATATACACTATCTGGAGATTCTTTTCTTCTCTCCCTTCTTATTCCTCCTCCTCCATTCTTCATATGTTGGGTGTTTTGTTCTGTTCTCTTTCTAGGAGTGCTCCCATCTAGAGCAGTCCCTGTAAGATGTTCTGTAGAGGTGGTTTGTGGGAAGCAAATTCCCTCAGCTTTTGCTTGTCTGGGAATTGTTTAATCCCACCGTCATATTTGAATGATAGTCGTGCTGGATACAGTATCCTTGGTTCAAGGCCCTCCTGTTTCATTGTATTAAATATGTCATGCCATTCTCTTCTGGCCTGTAGGGTTTCTGTCAAGAAGTCTGATGTTAGCCTGATGGGTTTTCCTTTATAGGTGACCTTTTTCTCTCTAGCTGCCTTTAAAACTCTTTCCTTGTCCTTGATCTTTGCCATTTTAATTATTATGTGTCTTGGTGTTGTCCTCCTTGGATCCTTTCTGTTTTTAGGTTCTGTGTATTTCCGTGGTCTGTTCGATTATTTCCTCCCCCAGTTTGGGGAAGTTTTCAGCAATTATTTCTTCCAAGATACTTTCCATCCCTTTTCCTCTCTCTTCTTCTTTTGGTACCCCTATGATACAGATATTGTTCCTTTTTAATTGGTCACACAGTTCCCTTAATATTGTTTCATTCCTGAAGATCCTTTTATCTCTCTCTCTGTCAGCTTCTATGTGTTCCTGTTCTCTGGTTTCAATTCCATCAATGGCCTCTTGCATCCTATCCATTCTGCTTATAACCCCTTCCAGAGTTTGTTTCATTTCTGTAATCTCCTTTCTGGCATCTCTGATCTCCCTCCGGACTTCATCCCATATCTCTTGCGTATTTCTCTGCATCTCTGTCAGCATGTTTATGATTCTTATTTTGAATTCTTTGTCAGGAAGACTGGTTAGGTCTGTCTCCTTCTCTGGTGTTGTCTCTGTGATCTTTGTCTGCCTGTAGCTTTGCCTTTTCATGGTGATAGGAATAGTTTGCAGAGCTGCGACGAGTGACAGCTGGAAGAACTTCCCTTCTTGTTGGTTTGTGGCCCTCCTCTTCTGGGAGAACAGCGACCTCTAGTGGCTTGTGCTGCGCAGCTGCGCGCAGACAGGGCTTCTGCTTCCTCCCCGGCTGCTATGGAGTTAATCTCCGCTGTTGCTGTGGGCGTGGCCTGGCTCGGGCAGCTGCTCCAAAGTGGTGGAGTTGCTTTGGAGGGGGAGCGGCTGGGAACCTATTTATCTCTGTAAGGGGCCTCCCTGCTCCCTGCAGCCCAGGGGTTAGGGTGCCCAGAGATCCCCAGATTCCCTACCTCTGGATTAAGTGTCCCGCCCTTCCCCTTTAAGAGTTCCAAAAAGCACCCACCAGAACAAAACAACGACCACAAAAAGAAAAAAAAAAAAAAGGGTAGCACACTTTTCTGGTATCCTCAGGCGCCAGGCCTCCAGTGTCCGCTCACTGTTCTTGCTGTCCTGTTTCCCTAGTATTGGGGTCCGTATCCCTTTAAGACTTCCAAAACGCACTAGCTTAAACAAAACAGCAAAAAAAAAATGGTCACTTGCTTTTCTGGTGTCCTCCGGCGCCAGGCCTCCGGTGCCCGCTCACTGTTCTTGCTGCCCTGTTTCCCTAGTATTGGGGTCCCTATCCCTTTAAGACTTCCAAAACGCGCTCGCCAAAACAAAACAGCAAAAAAAAAGAAAAATTTGATCGCACGCTTTTCTGGTGTCCGGCGCCAGGCCTCCGGTGCCTGCTCACCATTCTTGCTGCCCTGTTTCCCTAGTATCCAGGGGCCCACCGCGCACGCACTGTGGCTGCACTCTGGCCCAGATGGCTGGGGCTGGGTGTTCGGCAGTCCTGGGCTCCGTCTCCCTCCCGCTCTGCCTGCTCTTCTCCCGCCAGGAGCTGGGGGGAGGGGCGCTCAGCTCCCGCCGGGCCAGGGCTTGTATCTTACCCCCTTCGTGAGGCGCTGGGTTCTCTCAGGTGCGGATGTGGTCTGGATATTGTCCTGTGTCCTCTGGTCTTTATTCTAGGAAGAGTTGTCTTTGTTATATTTTCATAGATATATGTGGTTTTGGGAGGAGATTTCCACTGCTGTACTCATGCCGCCATCTTGGCTCCCTCCCATGCTCTTCTTTACTCAAGTTAACAACTTTGATTTCCTAGGTTCTCGTTCTCCTTGATGCCCATAGGGTATGGCCAAGTCTGTTCTTTTCTCAAGTGGGAAAGGGAGGTGCTGTTTATTTGGCCTGGGAGTCTTTAAAATTTTGCAGTAATGTATTTTTTCCTGACATCAAGCCCAATTTTTCAATCTTTTATTTTCAATAATTTAATAATCTTGCTGTCATATTTTAAAATTTATGGTTACCCAGTATTCATTTGGCAAATTTTTAGTGGAAAGATGGTATGACAAGGTGCTAGACAAACATGGCAGCCATGATCCCTGTCCTTGCAGAACTTGCAATTTAAAATTAATGCCTGAGTTTAGAAATGGTTTGAATTGCCGAAAATAATTAGTCTGAAGTTTACAGTTTTAAAATGAATACTATTTAAATGCTGTGTTTTGTCCTACAGTAAAGTTCTGAGTTGACTTTATATCATTGACTTATCACTCTGTTTTTTATCCCTTGCAGGAGAAATGCTCTCATATGGGAATAGGCAAGAGGTGGAAATCAGAGGGTGTTCACTTTGGTGTGTTGAGCTCATCCGGGATTGTCTTCTGGGGCTTATTGGAAAAAAGGGTGAAAAAACTAGTGGAGAAATCAATTCCATTCTTCTGGACTTTTACTTATGGGACTATGCCCGTGATCACAGGGAAGACATGAAAGGAATTCCATTTCATCGTACACGTTGCATATATTACTGACCCAAAGTGTAACTTGACTCAGGGAAAACTCCTTGCATTTTTATATCACATAATCATTTGTACAATTTTGTGTTGTTATTAAGAGAAGGTGATAGATGTTATAGCAGCAAGAAAATTGATTACATTGTCTCACTTAAAAGTTTTTAACTGACATATCACTCCGTATCCCCAACTTTACCCTTTGTTTGCTTGTTTAGTTTTGATTCAATTTTCCCTTCCTGTGGACACATGACAAAAAACAGTGAAGGGACTTTAATGCTTTATTTCAATTTCAAATTTCTTAAAATTAATCATGAATTATAATATGATTAATCTTCAATGATAATATATCATCCATTCAGTTGGCTGTTTTTTCTCAAGGTGTAGTGATTTTCTATATACCTTAATCATGTGATATGAGAGAAAGAAAGGGTAGGGTCTTTGCTGTGTGAATGCTGTTGCTCTTGTAAAAATCTATCTTGACAGCTTATTTTAAACTTTTTACTGGTAATGATAGCGGGTTTTGTACATAATGATTTTCAGTTTAGGTTATCTCTCTGTCTTGATTTCTTTTTCCAGAGCAACTACATTGAAATTGAATAAAGATTTTTAGTGGTGGGGACTTGATCATAGGGGGGAATGTAGTAACCACAATGTTACTCATGTAAAATTTCGTAAGATTGTATATCAATGATACTTTAATTTTAAAAAAGGTTCTTAAAACGTGTCAACCTGGAATTGATTTTTTCATTAAAATAGAATTTTCCAGATATAATTTTAAAAGGTTTACAATAATTTGATTAATTACTTTACATTGAAGAATTCTCTTTACCTACCATGCACTCATTTCCCACCTTCACCCCTACCATCCTTCTAACATCATCTTGACTTTTTGTTAGTTGTCTACCTTGAGCTCCCTGAATCCCGAAAAGGCATCCTTTTCCCAAGCATTTTACTGCAATCTGCTGCAACTGCCAAATGACTGACTGAGTGCAAATGGGGCAGTGCCCAGCTTTCACCACCATAAGCAGTGGTCCTATATCTGTCCCTCCCCACGCCACTCGGGAAGGTGATGCCATCCCCAATTCCAGAGGTAAGCCTAAGTTCATGTGAATGGTTTATTCATACTAATCCTGTCCTCTGCCTGTGACTGCCTTAGTAATGGCTATATAATCTAGTTCTGGCCTGTGACATTGGAGAAGTCTGCAGGGAGGCTTCTGAGAAGAGGTTTCTTCACTTTTAAGAAAGATGTAGGGAAGGTCCCTCTTCTTCCTCTGGTGATGTTTTGTCGTTGTCTGAGGCTGCAATATAGCCATTCAGGGCAGCCAGAGCACCCCACACCTGCCCTGCCTTGGCCCATCCCAGCTTTGAACTTCATTCTTGAAAAAACACATTACCTTATTGCCATCATTTTGAATTAGTTTTCTGTAATTGTAGTAGAAAGTATCAAAACCAGTAATATTTAATCTAACTGGTTCTCAGGAGGCTGCAGGCTCCAGAAAGTGGAAGTAAAACTGTCTCCTGGACTTAGGGCCTTGCCCCACCCCACCATCTGCCGCCCTTCTGGCTCCTCTCCTCCAGTCTCCACCTGTGCCTCTTCTCCCACTGCTTCTCTTTCCCCTCCTCTCTCTGCTCCCTTTGCTCTCCCCTCCCCTTTCCTTCCTCCTCCAGGCTCAGCCCACTCTAGGCTTCGTGCTTTCCCACAGTTCATTTTTCCACTGTGTAAAAATGGAAGCTGCCCGGGGCTACATGGTGCTCTTTGGTGCCTAGCTGTCTTTTCTCTTGTGCTACCAAGCATAGCCTGGACTCATGATGCAAGATGTCTGCCATCTCATCAAGGCAGCAGGACTGAAGAAGCAATGAAGTTGAGAGCAAGGGTTGACTAGAAGACTAGAAGCTACTGCATACATTTTTGCTTCCATTTCACTGACTACAACTTAAGTCATATGACCACAACTAACTGCCAGGGAGCCCAAGAAAGAAGTCCATATTCTGGGCACTGGGTACCAGCTAACCTATGTAAGTAGTGTGGGTGAGTATTAGGAAAGAGCAGGCTTTTGCCACCATGTCTGGATATTATAATTTTCATATATGATAGACACTAAGAATTTAAATTACATTTCACCTAGTGGTTTTAAAGCCAATGACGACCATTTTCCAGATCTATATCATTAGGGTTTACCAAATGGTAATGTTCTTGTTTTTGTGGGTCTTGTACAAGGATAACATCTCTCTTTATGGATTAAGGTAGTCTGGGGAACATAATGTGCATGGAGTGAGCTCCTGAAGTTCCAGAAGATGAGAATGTAGAAATAGGATCTGGAAAGTTTTCTTGATTGTTTTGATTCCTTCCACACACCCTCTTAAAGACAATCAATGAAAATTTGTGCACTCCTGGAGCTACCAGCTCACAGCCCTCCATTCAGAGAAGTTCTCTGTTTGCTGTTGCTAAGCCAGTTTTCTAGCAGAGACTAAATATTAGCTCCAATTTCTTGGTTGACTCAGTTTCTTTTCATAGCTTTTGCTTTGTAACAAGTTCAAAAATACCCTGGCTTTTTTTTTACCCATATTTCATTACTTCTTTGGCAGCCACCATATGATTTGTCTCCCTCTACAAATTCAATTGAGTTGGGATACCATGTCAGTGCCCTCCACCCAAAGTAAATAGTTTGGATTACTTGTTTTAGCGTGGGAATTTGGGAGATGGTCTGATGAAGTAGGGTTCTCTCTAGACTGGCTGCTATCAGAAACCAGGCGCAAATCTATTACTGGCTAGCTCAATAAATCTTACCCATAAGGAGAGTAGCCTTGTGCAAGGAGAAAGCTGAAACTGGTAAAGAAGCAACAGTCACCCATTGTAGCCAAAATGGAAGAATATGTGGCACTGTGTGTGTAGCATGGTAGCCTTATTTTTGTCTGCTTATGCCATAGTAGATAGCCAGACATGAACAAGGAGGGGGTTGGGGACTTCAGCTGGTGTTTACATTCAGTTAGATGCTTGTTTATATTTTAAACACTGTGTAAACTGTTCTCATGGGACGTGGGGAGTGAGGGTTTACATGACAGACATGCCAAATCTAACTGGTTCCAACATGGAGAAGTAGACCCTGATTTCCCCTCAAAATACTTAATACACTCATTAACATAGTAAAAATCATGCCTCCCTGCACCATGACAGTTCAGAGGTAGTGAAAAGCTGAAAAATAGACATGAGCGGGGTGGAGAGAGAATAAAGGGACTCAAAGAGTTAACCAGATAAAACTATAAAGCCAAAAGGGACTCACAGAGTTAATGAGTTAATTAGTTGAAGTTTCAAAGACCAAGAGCAACTTGAAATGTCCGGATATTCCCCAGATAAAGAAAAGTATCCAAGCAACAATGAATTGTACCAATCAGATCATGCAGATGTAAAATCTGTTTAGCCCGCAAAAAGATCCAGCTTATTCTTTAACTTAACCTATATGCTGTTTTTACCTCTTCTTCCAGCCCTTTAATCAAGTAACTTTGTAACCAGAGCAGGACACAGACCTCAGAAGTGTAAATAAACCTTTGTGGACAAAGAATGCTGAAATCTAGGTCAACACAGTCACCTAAATAACCCTATTCTTTTTTTTTTTTTTAATTAAGTTATCATTTATATACACTCATGTGAAGGTTTCACAAGAAAAACAATGTGGTTACTACATTCACCCTTATTATCCAGTCCCCGCTCCATACCCCATTGCAGTCTCTGTCCATCAGTGTAGTAAGATGCCACAGAGTCCCTACTTATCTTCTCTGTGCTAAACTCTGACCCCACACACACTGTGTGCACTAATCATAATACCCCTCAATCCCCTTCTCCTTCCCTGCCCCACCCCTCCCCTTTGGTAACTGCTAGTCCCTTCTTGGAGTCTGTGAGTCTGCTGCTATTTTGTTCCTTCAGTTTTGCGTCATTGTTATACTCCACAAATGAGGGAAATCATTTGGTATTTGTCTTTCTCTGTCTGACTTATTTCACTGAGCATAAATACCCTCTAGCACCATCCATGTTGTTGCAAATGGTAAGACTTGTTTCTTTCTAAATACCCCTATTCTTAAGACAAAAATTAAAAGGAATTATAAATCACCTGTCTACATTATGCCCTTTGCTGACCCTTACCCAGCAAGTCCTATAAAACCCCAGACCCTACACCTTTAAGCACTCCTCTGAGGTCTCCTGCACACCCCTTTCTTAGTGTATCACTCTCTGTTCTACTCCAGATAAGTAGGGAGGGGTTGCTGAGATCTCTGATTTGGGCTTGCAAGTTCCTGTCGCCTGGGTGATCTGGACAGAATTTCAGCTATATGAACATGCCCCATAGAAGGCTGCCTGAAAATCTCCTTTCTTTGCCTTTGGGAAGTTCTCAGAACATAATCTCATGCCATCCAGTGCTCTGCAGCTCCCCCAAATCCTGGGGTGGTAGGGACTTAGTTCCCTTGTAGTGCAGATCCAAGCAGACACTGGACTCCAGGTGCCCCTGGTTTTAGGAGTTGTCAAGGGATATGCCCAATGCTCAGCAGGAGTTCACTGAATTTCCCCTTCCTCCCTATGTTTTTCCTTCCTCTGCTTTATTCAAGTAAACCTGCCTTTTTCTACCTTTACTCTGGCCTGCTCCTCTCTTGGAGTATATTCAAATAAAACTTTCATTCTGCTTCACTACTGTGTCTCTGTCCTTCAATTTGTCATGGTGGGGACAAGAACCAGGGAGAACAAATTCAACCCCCAACAGCGACCCATCTAAGGACAAAAAGAGGACATCACCCTACTTCCTAGAAATCCCTTCCCTATTCTGAGAAAACTCCACATATTCTGATGACTATTCTTCCCCCTGCTTAAACTCCAGCCATAAGACCACCCAACCTGAATCTTACCATGCTGCTCACCTCTGGATCATACCTGCAGTCCTTCCTTGAGTGCGTACTTTTGCTTTACTAAGCTACTCTGCTTGCACCTGCTCCCCCTGCTAGTGCATTCTTTCTTGATCATAGTCAATTACCCTCTCGCAGGTTGAGGTCTCCCCTAGAGCACAGGAAGACCTCCCAGTATTGGATTTCCTGACAACGCTTAGGCAAAATTATCAACTGGCCATATTTTGTCTTACTTCATCATGGTTTCTGAGCAACCTTGTCTAATGTTGGAACTCTGTGAAAATACATTCAATGGAAAACAGAAGAACAACATGGCATAGCTGTGAGTGCCAAGCCAGCTTTTGTCAGGGGCTGCTTTTGTTCCTTCACAACCTTTAACTTCCCCTGATTAGCACCAAAGAAATTAATAGAGATCATTCAAATCAATTCAGAAATCACTTACTGGGCTTCTTCACTGTGCCCCATCTCCTGAAGCAGAATGGGTAGTGGCTTAATAATCTGGTGGAGGACATACAAGTTTAATGAGCCACAGTATGTGATTTAGGAATTAGCCTTGAGGCAACTACACTTTCCTTTTCCTTATAACTCTGTGACCCATCTCTCTCAGAGTGCTTAGATACATTTTTTTTCTTGTAACTTCAGTTTGGGATTAGCCTTTCTACTGTAAAAGACAAAACCTGAACAAGTAAGGAAATTGATTTTATTCAATCTAATGCAATATGAAGAACACCCCAGTTTCAAAGATCAGAGTCTCTTGGCAGGGCAGTGTTGCCCTAGTCTTTTATAGAGGAGTAGGCAGGTTACAGGTGGGGGGATCTACAGGTGGGATTTCCTGTTTTTCAATCAGGACAAGTCTCAATCAGTTCTCTGAACAAGAAATATTTATTTCTGTGTCTACCTAGTTTGAGGCAAACGGTTCTAATCTCAGCTAGTATTCACAAGACAAAGAAAGAGGAATTGGAGAGTCCAGCCTTGTTAGGTTTAGGCAAAAGGGGAAAGACCTGTGTTTAGCCTGTCACAGGTACACAAAGGAGACCTGAGAAAAGGTCCACAGTTAGTTTTATCTAAGTCACATAGAAAAGGATGATCCTTTTGGGTAAACATAAATCCAAACATAAAAGACTGTGAGATTTTGGAAAACAAAAGGTTGGAGGGATTTCTTAATGTCACTGTTTTCCAAAAGTACTGAGCTCAGGTAAAGTTCAACTTTGTCACCACTGTTAAAATGAAAAACACAGGCCCACCTGGGGGTCACTTCTAGGTCAGGTCACCAAACTGGGGCTTAATGCCCAACATGTGGATGAAATCCATTCTGCTTCTGAAAAAAAGGCCCCCCCTCCTTGCCAGACTTGTCAACCTGATATCCTTGTGAAATGCAACAGTCTGCCCCTGAATCAAATACATTAGGATAGTAAACCATGACAGTAAATTAAATGAATTATCGAGACTGTGGGAAACCCAAGACAGCTGCTTGATTTTTCCCAGCTCCCCATCAAACCCCATCTTTCAGTTTTTGCATTTCTTCACACACCTTAGTGCATTTAAGGAAAATTTTTTTGTCCTCAGAGGTCCCAACCTTCTCCCTCTGGGCTTTTTGAACACCTGCAGGTGGACTTCACTCCACTGCTACTTAGTATGGGTTATCAGTATGTTCTTGTTACTGTAGGTGTGTTTTCTGGATGGTTTGAAGCCTTCCCTATTGCAAGACTGATGCCCTCACAGTGGCAAACAAACTGTTAGAGAATGTGTTTCCCACCTGGAATATACTTCTTTAATCCCCAGTGATTGAGATAACCACTTCACTGGGCAAATTATATGAGCCTTAAACAAAGACCTTACACATTTCTTGGGATTTCACTGTGCCTATTCTTAGGCGGGAAAATAGGTATGAGCAGGGTGGAAAGAGAGTAAGGACAGTAAAGCCCACTAAAAGGGACTCAAAGAATTAACCAATTAAAACTAAAGAGGCAGAAAAGACTCAGAGTTAATCAGTTAATCAATTGAAGCTCAAAAGGCCAAAGCAACTTGGCCTGGAATGTTTGATTATTCCTCAGATAAAGAAAAGTATCCCAGCATAGCCCGAGTCTTCATTGTGTCAACTAGATCATTCTATTATAAGATTTACGTTAGCCTGCTAAAAGGCCCAGCTTATTTTTTTAACTTTATCTATATACTGCTTTTCCTTCTCTAGTTCCTAATCAAGTTGTCTGCAATCTGGGCAAAGGATAAGCATCATGATTATTTTAGCAAGCAAGCCTAGCTATAAACAGCATAGTAAAAAAAAGAGGAAGGTCCCATCATAAAGCTAAAATTGCATTTTAAAACCCAGGAATTTAAGAAGTAAGATTCTTAGCGTACTCTTTAGCAAACAGACAATAACTAAACCCACCTTGGGGCAGGGCAGGCATCTTGATTTATATGCTTCCAGACCAAGAAGCTGCTATCCTCGGAAGGAATCAGAGCAGTAAATTTCTTCTGTTAAGTTAATTTTGCAGAATTATCCAAAGGACTGATAAGAGTCTTAATGTCTTATCAAAGATAAACATTCTGGGACCACTTAACAAGTCTGCACCCCTTAGCCCTTTATCACATTCCTAAATCTCGCCTATAAAACCCCTAGACAATGCCCAACCACTTACTCTATTGTCCCCTCCTGGAGGGCTCCAGGACCTCTGTTCTCTCAACTTATCTCTAAATATAAGTGTACGATAAATTCTAACCGAAATAAGCAGGAGATGAGAGTCAACAAAGGGCCAGGCAGTTTATTTGAGCGCAATCCCAGGTGAGGTTCACCAGTCTGCACCGGGACAGGCTGGAGAAGTAACCCCTAACCAGATAGGCGAGGAGTTTTTAAAGAAGGTAGGGGGAGGCAGAGCATAGATTTACAGCAGCGTGAGGATTGGCTAGCCTAAGGCACATTTTTCAGGTTGGGAGGGGGCAGCAGCCAGGGACTTTGGCATGTCATCAGTGTTCGATGTGCTCACCCCTCCCTCCAGTGCCTCCAACCTTACGTTCCAGCCTTTGGGTTATAATGGGCGCTGACTCGATCTGGCTACTTCTGGCTGAGGAGGGGCAGGGCGGGTAGCATTGAGGCTGGTGGGAGGCCAGAGGCAGCTTGGAGGGAAGGGGTGAGTACTGATGTACCCACATGGTCTTGTGCACTTCTACTGTCCGACCTCTCTATTGGTGGCTGGAGGTTCTAGAAGATATGTTATCTTTGTCTCCCAGGACAGATATGTCTACAATGATCACTCAGGCTTTTCCCCTTCTAGTACTGTAGTCTGGACAATGAGAGACAGACTGAGGCTTGTTCATAGCAGGCAGCCTGGATGAAAGAATGGAAAGATGAGCATTGGGCGGGACAAGGGGGTATCTTTCTTAGGAGTGAGAAGTAGGGTAGGTAGGAGAGGTGTCTGGGGGAACTTGAGATAAGAGAGTATAAGGGTTAGGGATGACCAGGTGAAGAGGGACTACAGCTTCGTTGATTATCTGCAGGTCTTGAATAAGCCAGTAGGACCCTGATGGCTTGGAGTCAAGATGGCTTCTTGACTGGAAGGATTGGAGTGTTACAGGGAGAATTAGTTGGTACCAGAAGCTTTTGGGAAAGAAGACGGTTAATGACAGGTTGGATGCCCTTGCGATGGGCTTGGGAAATAAGAAATTGTGGTCTAGAATGAGAGGAGGATGGGTCTTTGAGGTGGATGAGGACTGGAGCATGATGGCTCAACACTACAGGAGTAGAGGTGTCTCAGACTATCGGGTTAATGCCAGTCGACAGTATAGGAGGGTCTGTGGAGGCCTCAGGGCTACAACTTATGTTGGCTAAGATGATGAGTGAGCTCGGTTGGGGATGACTAAGAGGCAGAGAGATAGAGGCACTAAGCTTGGAGAGGAGATCTCTCCTTAACAAAGGGATGGGACAGGATGGGATGACTACAAATTAGTGGGTAAGAAGATGGTTCTGAAACGTGTAGGCTACCAAACCTGTCTCTAGAGGCTTAGAGGGTGTTACTGTGACACCCACGACTGAGACCTGGGAAGGATGTAAATACCCGTGAAAGGAAGGTAAAACAGAGGAGGCAGCTTCCGTGTCCACTAAAAAGGAGATGGACTTACCTGCTACTCACAGTGTGGCCCTGGGTTAGGCAAGGGTGATAGGGGTGTTCGAGTCTAGGCATCTTCAGTCTTTGAGTAGGCCCAGCAGGTCTGGAGGGGAATCCCTTAGGGGGGCCTGCTGCTCACAAGACTGTCACGGGAGGATGACCTTCCCTAACTGGGCACTCTACTTTCTAATGACCTCTCTTACTGCAAACTGGGCAGGGTTTAGTTGGCTTGTTGGTCGGGTTGGGGCATCTCTTTTGCCCAGTGGTCTTCTTGGCCAAACTGGAAGCAGGGTCCCGGAGGCTCACGTGTCCCAGACCGGTCTTTGGTGTGATGAGACCTCTGTCCTGCTGGCCACAGAGCCGCCGTGAAGGCTCAGGTTTGGGACACTGTCCTCCTATCATGTTCTTCATCATGGGTATTAAAGACATTAAAGGCCATGGTTACCAGGTCACGGAGTGGAGTTTCGGGTCCCTCTTCTGCCTTTTTAACTTACTTCTTATGTAGCTAATACTTGTTCTTGTGAAATCTAGTTCTTTACTAGTTTAGGAGTAATAAAACAGTGACTGTAAATGATAAAAGACTTACACATGACAATGATTAAAGATCTGATGAGAGCATACTTAAGACAGTTGACATAAGGAAATTTGGATATTTTTCTAACACAAAACAAAGTTTAGCATTATTTTCTTTGACAGTGCTTTCTAGGTAATTTAGCAGTTAAGTTTTATATCAGATAAATAAGTGAAATTGGCCAAATATTTTCTCTAATGAGAAAAAATTCTTCTGACATGTTCCAGGGGCCCTCTGGAAAATATCAGAGTTAACTAGAGGTAATTTGATTTGGGGAAGCTATTAAAGTTTTTTAAGGCATTTGTCTAAATAGAATCATAAGTTACTATAAACAATACTTATCTATTTAACTAGAATGACAACAAAAGATTTCAAAGGCAAATACAGAAGGTTACACAGTTATTAGCAAAGCTTAGCTTTTAGTTTTTTCATATTAAGATTTCATTATCTTAAATATTCAGACAACTCATTGAGACTTTAAGCATGAGAAACTGTTTTGATAAAACAATGAGAGAACTCTTTGCAATCTTTCAACGTTGAGAGCAGACTAACAGTTAAGAAAACTGTCTTTTTAACTGAAAACAAAATTCTAATTTTGCTGTGTACTTGATACTGAGATTCATTTGCTTAAATTTTGTATACCATGACCATATCAATTTTTCCACAAACTTTCTACAACTTCCTTTTACATTGTGTTCCCTCTCTTTAAATAAATAGCTGTACTTTAGAACAATTACTTTCTTTTACCCTCAACAAAATGAATTTCCATTCTTTATACTTTCTCTTAATAAAACATACATCTTTTTAGCAAGTAGAGATGTTTTCTTCTTTAAATGGCTTTAATTAGACCTCAAAACTATTAGGAACTTCAATTTTCAGTGAACACTGAGAAGTGGGATATTGTAAACCATTGCACTAGCATTCTTTAGATTAACAAATTCATGAGCACACTTTATAATTCCTGCCACCATGTGCTTTACAGCATAATCTCTAAGCACAAAATATGTCTACTTAACTTAGCAAAACTTTAAGATTCTAGGTCACCACAAAAATTTTCAGGCTGCAGGCAGGCACACACACTGCAATACACAATCACTTAGATGTTCACTTGCTACACCCAGCTCACCCACTCTCAACAACCATGCCAGACCACTGACAAAACAGAGGTTGTGGAGAGGGGTGTAGGGTCGGGAAAGAAAGGAGGCAGGTCTGTACTGGGAGGAGCCTTGTCCATGGCTTCCAGAACCGGGAGACAGGAGGAGCAGGAGGGCAGGAGGAGCAGTGGGGGAAGAGGGAGGTGGAGGCGGAAGGAGAGGGGGAGGGGGTGGTGCAGCCACCAGAAGAGGAGAGGAGCAGGAAGACGGCATGGTTGAGAATGTAGGACTTTAAGATGGCAGCAACATGGGGGAGAACAAAGAACTTAAAGATGGTGGCGGAGAGGGGTGGGGGTAGCGAGCTGAGAGGTGGGAGACTAAGGTCCTCCAGCGGATCTGAAAAGGAAGAAGGACTGGGCAGAGTAAGAGGCTGACAATCCTTAACTGGAGATTGGGCCAGAAGAACCTGGGTTGTTGAACAATTAACATAAAGGTCTGGGTGGAGCGCAAAGTCCAAAAAGCCTGCACATATGGGATTTCACCCCACTCTCCACTCCAGTGCCAATAATTAGTCAAGTCGGTGAGGAGGCCAAAATCGAAAGTTCCCTCAGGGAGCCAGCGATATTGATTGTCCGAGGGATACTGAGGCCCAGCCTCAGAGCAAAGAAAGACTAGCTTCCGTTTGCAAACTTCCCGGGACAAATATAGAGGAGCCAAATTAGAAATGAGACACCGCAGTGGGGTCTGAGCCTCTGCTTTCGAGGGCTGGTTCCCCATGTCTGTGCCATTTCTCAACTAATCCTGCTGAGAGGAGTGCCCTGCGTCCCAAGCACGCCAAGTCAGGGGAGACGGCCTGGGAGCCTGGGTGAGGGATGTCTCCCACACTGCAGGGCCAGGGGCGGGTATCCCGGATGCCCATAGCGGATGGGCCAGATGCCCAAGGGGCTGGATGCCCCAACCTGGATGTAGCTACAATTTCAAACGGACCAGGTGAAAACGGGTTAGGAAGGGAAACAGACTGGGGGAAACTGAGGGACTTACCGGAAAATAGTCCATGCAGCAGAGAGCAGGCTGAGGTCCTGGGTTGGGGAAGGAGGGGGCAGGGATGCCGATGGGTGGTTGGGGCCCCGCGCTCACGCCCCTCCCCGGGTTTTTTTGGCACCAAATGTAAGATAAATTCTAGCCGAAATAAGCAGGTGATGAGAGGCAACAAAGGGCCAGGCAGTTTATTTGAGCGCAATCCCAGGTGAGGTTCACCAGTCTGCACCAGGACAGGCTGGAGAAGTAACCCCTAACCAGATAGGCGAGGAGTTTTTAAAGAAGGTAGGGGGAGGCAGAGCATAGATTTACAGCGGCACGATGATTGGCTAGCCCAAGGCACATTTTTCAGGTTGGGAGGGGGCAGCAGCTTGGGACCTCGGCACGTCATCAGTGTCTAATGTGCTCACTCCTCCCTCCGGTGCCTCCAACCTTACAATAAGCCTCTCCCTGGCTTTCCTACCTTGAGTGTTCACAAAGTTCATTCTTCAACTCCATGAACAATAACTCCAGCATCACTATCATCTTCAATCACTAGGCAAAGTCATAAGAACTAGTGGGATCCTCAAATTTAAAATCTCAAAACTTGCTGAAACTACTGGACTTTCCTGGCTAGAGGTATTGCCTTTGGTCTTGCTGACTGTTCACAGTACTACCTTTGGAAAACATAAACCCACTCCACACAAGACAGTCACTGGCACAACCAATGTCTATTCATGTACAACCTTCTGCTGATCCCTTGTCTCATGCTAGTATGACCAGCTACTATAAGTCTCTAATGTAGTATGCCAATGCCTATCATCAGCAGGTTAGAGAAGGCTTCCTGGATCCAAATTCAAGGGATACTGTTAGTCACGGTCTATAAGTTGTTGACTGGGTATTCTGGTAACATCAACAGAAGATGACAGCAGTTAAACACCTTTGGAAGGGTATTTACCAAGTGCTTCTGACTACAGACCCTGCTGCAAAACTAGGAAGTACTGAGCCTTGGGTACACCTCTCACAAAAGCTCCATATGAGACCCAGTCCTGTGCAGACACTGGAAACCTCTGGATTAAACTGACAAGTGAGAGAACTAGCTGACATCAAGGTAGACTGCTTCTGTTTAAGATGACAGATCAAGACTTCAGGCTTTAACTGAACTTGAAAACTGTTTTCTTTCTTTTCCTTTCCTTTACTCTGGCATTGGCCTGAACAGATAATGCCCTCATCTATATCTCCCCAGCCATTGCTCACAGGATAACCTCTGGAATTTAGAACCACTTCTTATTTCAAGCTAGGAGAAATCTAACAGTGCCGCTAAACTGATATCATCAAGTTAGAAAGGACCTACCAGGAGGCTTTCATGATTCAGGGTTTACTCCCTCATTCATATCCCTGGTTAGGAATGAACGTAGATGAGGCTATGATCAGAAACTTCTCAATTCTTGAAGTTTTGGCAGAATCTGCTGCTGAAGCAATAGCTGCCAATAAAGGTTCTTAGACTTTCTCGACAAAGCTGTTCTTGATTATAGGATAGCCCATGATTATCTTCCAGCCAAGCAAGGATATGTCTATAGCCAACACCACCTGCACCTGGGTTGACACTTCTGCGGAAGCTGAAGCTCAGTTATGTAAGATCACCAAGCAAGCTACTTGGCTTAAAAGGATGACTCCTTCAGCAGGGTCTCTCTGGGACTGGTTTGGGCCTTGGGGGCCATGGCTCTGAAGTACACTCCCAACGTTTGGAATTATCCTGCTTATAGTTATCCTAATAATCTCCCTGGTGCATTATATTCACTCAAAGGCTTTAAATGCATGCTCGCAGCCACTTATCACCAGGCAAATGATCTGAGACTGGAATGGCAAAAAGGAGCAAAAAATGACTGACTTCTGTATCTGTCAATATCACAGGGGTAAAGCATGACCATCATGACCTATGGATACCACACAAAAGGAACAGTAAAAAAAGAACTCCAGCAGTAGCTGAGAGTGGTGCTAATGCCTTAAATTGATCACCTCTCTCAATTAAGCTGAGAGTCTGATCAAAAGGGGGAAATTCTTAAAAAGGAAAACACAGGCAGACCCCGTATGGTGTCACTTCTTCTAGACCTGGTCATCAAACCCAGGCTCAATGCCCAACAAGATAATCCACCTAAGAACCCTACTCCTCTTAAGGGAGGGTGACTTTACTGGAGACAACCCCTGATCTCTTCTTTTACTAATAACCGCCCCACCCTCCTGTCTATTAGAATTTTCCATTTTGTACAACTTCTTGGAGCATTTCTTTGCTTGCTAGGGGGGATGCTGCCCAGTTCATGAATGACTTAATAAAGCCAATTAATCTTCAAATTTACTTGATTAGATTTTGCTTTTGATCAACATCAACCCTTTCTTGTGCTTGTACATTAGTTGGGAACAAAGTAGACTGCCATATTTTTATTTGCTCATTTATTTTATTTGCTGCCAAACCATGGAAGGTAATGGCCCTCAGAATAAGGAAACCCAGAGTTCTCTAGAGTGTAAAATGTCCAGAGTCAAGATCCAAGGGTCTGGGTTTCCCTAAGGGAAATCACTAGATCCTCACTACCTTGATTCTGTCATCAACTTTTGAATGAACCAGTTAAAATGTCTATGCCTGCTTAATTTACATATTAAATGTGATAAGCTGGCTCTGATTTTCTATTTTGGGTTCCAGTTTTCTTTTTTGTATTACTTTGTAGAAAGAATGCATGTCTCAAATCATTTCCAGGGTAAGGTAGGATGAGATCATTGGTTAATTTTATGTATCAGCTTGGCTGGCCTGTGGGGCCCAGTTGTTTGGTCAAACAGCCATCTAGATGTTGCTGTGTTGACATTTCTAGATGTGATTAACATTTACAATCAATAGACTTGAATACAGCAGCTACATTTTATAATGTGAGTGGGCCTCTTACAATCAGTTGAAAGCTGTAAAAACAAAGACTGGGGTTTCCAGAAATAAAAACAACTCCACCTCAAGACTGAAACATAGAAACCCTGCCTGAGTTTTTGATTTTCTGGCTTAAACTGACAATTTTAGACTCAAGACTATAATATCAACACTTATCTGTGTGATAAATTCTAGCTGAAATAAGCAGGCAAAGAGAGGCAACAAAGGGCCAGGTAGTTTATTTGAACGCAATTCCCAGGCGAGGTTTCTCAGTCTACAGAAATGGAGGCTGGCCCCTCTAAGTAGACAGGCAGCAAGTTTTTAAAGGTAGAGGGAAGCAGAGCTTAGATTTACAGCAGCGCAAGGATTGGCTAGCCCAAGGCACATTTTTCAGGCTGGGAGGGGGCAGCAGCCGGGGACTTTGGCACGTCATCAGTGTCCAGCGTGCTCACTCCTCCCCCCAGTGCCTTCAACCTTACATTCCAGCCTTTTGGTCATAATGGGTGATGACTTGATCTGGCTACTTTTGGCTGACAAGGGGCATCGTTGGGGGGGTGTAGTTCATAGCACGTAGTTGCATTGTTCTGACTGCAAATATCTTGCCCTGCTTTTTCTAGAGGCTCTCACTCCATTCTGTCTAAGCTCATGGTCTCTGTTTCATCTTCTTTTTTACAGAAATAGACTCTAGCTGCTGCCAGGGAAAAGGGGCAATGACCGCTCCAGCTGCTTCATGCTGAGAAGGGGCGCAGTAAAGGGTGCAGCTAGGTTTCTATCACTGGTTAGTTGAGAGGGCCTCAGAAGATTGGCACTTCTATTCTGGAAGGACAAATTTGATGAGATTAAGAATGCATGGCTGAATATGAGAACTAGAAATATGAAGAGTCTAATTTGGAATTATAGCCAGGTATCATGGGGAAACTAGAATTTTGGATTGAGTTTACATCTCAATGACTAGTATTAGGATTTAGTATAGATAAGACTGCATTATTGAAACAATACTTTTCTCTAAAATCACCCTTATTTTTATTAGAAGTAGCCAGATTAAGAAAATAATTAACAGTTGGCTTGATTATTTGCATAAGTGCAGCAAGAAGAGCAATTGATCACATAGGCTCTTTTAAATATGCTTTACAGGAACTTTTTGTAAGGAATTTCAGATTGAACTTTTAAAGGCCTTTGAGGCTAGAAAGCTAAGCCAGACTTGCCATCAGGTTGTGCCTGCAGTACCTGTACATGTGGGTGAATTCTTCTCTTCTTGAGGTCCCCAAGACATCCTGAGGTTCTTGCACTTGCCAGGAAGTGACCTTCTTTACTCACCTGGTAAGGCTGCTGGGAACCTTGTAAGCAAGGTACCAGCTAGTTCTTCTAAGGGGCTTTGCTGGCTTTATAAAGTCAATCTTATTTCTTAAAATTGTCTGTTTATATCTGAGTTTACACACATGTCTCTCAGGTATGACGTTCCAGTCAAAGCTTTGGTAATACAACTAGTCTTTTTAATTGGTCCTCTTACAAGGAAAGCAGATTCTTATTGAACTTGTGCAAATAAACATACTGCCATGAAATATAAAAATAGTCACTGAGAGTTTTTAAATTTTGGAGGGATCAGGTAGAGAGAAAGATAAAGTTTCAATTCTGCTTATAAAGGCAGTCATTTACTAAACTGTTGTCAGCTTAAGAGAAAAAGCTTAAAACACTTTATTAGCAACATTTGAAACAAAAAGTCACAAAATCATCTTCTTTAGTTTACTTAATCTATGTAACTAATACCTGTTCTGCTGAAATCTAGTTTTTCACTAGTTTAGGAGTAATAAACAGTGAGTAATAGATGACAAAAGACTTACAAATGATAATGGTTAAAGATCTGATAAGAGCTTACTGTAAGACAGTTGTCATAAGGAAATTTGGATATTTCTGTAACACAAAACATTCAGTAACAAAGTTTAGCATCATTCCTTTTGACAGTGCTTTCTAGGAATTTAAGCAGGTAATTATATATCAGATAAATAAGCCAAATTAGCCAAATACTTTCTCTAATGAGAAAAAATTTCTCTGACATGTTCAAGGGGCCATCTGGAAAATATCAGTTAACTAGAGGTAAAAGTATCTTTTTGAATTTGATTTTGGGAAGCTCTTAAAAGTTTTAAGGCACTTGCTTAAATAGCCTAAATAGAATTATAAGTCACTATGAAACAATACTTATCTATTTTAGCCAGAATGACAACAAAATACCTCAAAGGCGAATGAAGAAGGTTACACAGTTGTTAGCATTGTTTATCTTTTAGTCCTTTTAATATTAAGATCTCATTTTCTTAAATACTCGGACAATTCATTGAGACTTTAAGCATGAGAAGAAACTGCATTGATAAAATAATTAGAAAATCTTTTGCAATCTTTCAACATTAAGAGAAAACTAACAATTTAAGAAAACTTTGTCTTTTTAACTGAAAACAGAATTCTAATTTTGCTGTGTACTTGACATCGAGACTCATTTGCTTTAATTTCACATAGCATGACTATATTAATTTTTCCACAAGCTTTCTACAACTTTCCTTTTACATTCAGTGTTCTCTCTCTTTAAATAAATAGCTGTACTTTAGAACAATTACCTTCTTTTACCCTTAACAAAATGAATTTCCATTCTTTATACTTTCTCTTATTAAAACACACATCTTTTTTTTTTTGCAAGTAGAGATGTTTTCTTCTTTAAGTAGCTTTAATTAGACCTTAAAAATATTAGGAACTTTAATTATCAGCGAACACTGAGAAGTAGGCTATTGTAAACTGTTAAACTAACATTCTTTGCATTGACAAATTTATGAACACATTTTATAATTTCTGTAACCATGAGCTTTACAGCACAATCTCTCACTAAGCACAAAGTATACCTTCTTAACTTAGCAAAACTTTAAGGTTTTAGGTTACTACAAAGATTCTCAGGCTGTAGGTAGGTATACACACTGTAACACACAATTATTATGGTGTTCACTTGCCACACTTATTTAGTTCACTCATTCCCAACAACTATGCTAGATTACTTACAAAACTTTTACTGAATATTAGACAAAGTGAAGCCTCTAAGCATTTTATTCTTGAAAGATTTAGCAGATAACATCAACTTAAATTACTTTAGGTAAACTTAGGCAGCTGATACCATAAGGACATGCCCATTTCAGTTCAACTTAAATTAGCATTAATGCTTAATATTTTCTATTAGAATTTTACGGAAGTTTTAGAATGCCCAATTTTCACAAATGCTTGTCTTTAAATCAATTCTGTTAATACCATCCAGAGGTAGAAAAATATTTTTCATTTACACACTTAGACACACAAACACACAAATTGAGACATAAAGACTACAGTTAGCAACACTTTTCATATAAAAACATATACACAGACAGACAAACTGATATAAAGATTTGAGTTAGTGATATTTAATGGCTTTCTTTCTTTTTAACTTCTTGTCCATGGCTTCCAGAACTGGAGGGTGGGAGGAGTGTGTTCTGGTGGGGAAAGAGGGCGGTGAAGGCGGAAGGAGAGTGGGAAGGGGTGGTGCAGCTACCAGAAGAGGAGAGGAGCAGGAAGGCGGTGTGGCTGGGAACAAAGGACTTGAAGATGGCGGTGACATGGGGGAGGACAAAGAACTTAAAGACAATGACGTAGAGGGGTGGGGGTAGTGAGCTGAGAGAGGTGGAAGACTAAGGTCTTCCGGTGGATCTGAAAAGGAAGAAGGACTGGGCAGAGTAAGAGGCTGACAATCTTTAACTGGAGATCGGGCCAGAAGAACCTGACTCATTGAACATTTAATGTAAAGGTCTGGGCGGGATCGCAAAGTCCAAAAAGCCTGTACATATGGGATTTCACCCTACTCTCCGCTCTGGTGGCAATAATTAGTCAAGTCGGTGAGGAGGCCAAAATCGAAAGTTCCCTCAGGGGGCCAGCAACATTGATTGTCCAAGGGATACTGAGGCTCAGCCTCAGAGCAAAGAAAGACTAGCTTCCATTTGCAAACTTCCCAGGACAAATATAGAGTAGCCAGATTAGAAATGAGACACCACATCAGGGTCTGAGCCTCTGCTTTCAAGGGCTGGTTCCCCATGTCTGTGCCATTTCTCAACTAATCCCGCCGAGAGGAGCATCCAGCGTCCCAAGCGCGCCAAATCAGGGAAGACGGCCTGGGAGCCTGGGTGAGGGATGTCTCCCACACTGCAGGGCCAGGGGCGGGTATCCCGGATGTCTACAGCGGATGGGCTGGATGCCCAAACTTGGGCATAGCTATGATTTCAGATGGACCAGGTGAAAACGGAGTTAGGAAGGGAAACAGACCAGGGGAAACTGAGGGACTCACCAGAAAATAGTTCATGCAGTGGAGAGCAGGCTGAGGTCCCGGGTGGGGGAAGGAGGGGGCAGGGCCACCAGTGGCCGGTTGAGGCCCCACGCTCATGCTCCTTCCCGGGTTTTGGAACCATATGTAAGATAAATTCTAGCCAAAATAAGCAGGTGAAGAGAGGCAATAAAGGGCCAGGTAGTTTATTTGAATGCAATTCCAGGGCAAGGTTTCTCAGTCTACAGAATTGGAGGCTGGGAAAGTCACGTGTAAGTAGACAGGCAGCAAGTTTTTAAAGAAGGTAGAGGGAGGCAGAGCTTAGATTTACAGCGGCATGAGGATTGGCTAGCCCAAGGCACATTTTTCAGGTTGGGAAGGGGCAGCAGCAGGGGACTTTGGCACGTCATCAGTGTCTGACATGCTCCCCCCTCCCCCCAGTGCCTTCAACCTTACAATCTGAATTTCCGGTTTGCTAGTCTGTCCTGTAGATTTCAGACTCGCCATCTCCCACAGTCACGTGAGCCAATTCCCTAAAATAAATCTCTCTCTAGATGGATGAATAGATAGCTATAGGCTATAGCTCTATAGATGGACCTGTCTATATATATCTATATAGCTCCCTCTCTGTTCTATTGGTTCTATTCTCTCTGGAGAACCCTGACACATGTAAGAATAAATAATAAAGCAAATAACTTTGGTCTAACTCACAGATATTGACTGTAAGATAAAAAATTGATATATATATATATATGGTAGAACTAAGTAGCTTGTAAGATTCCTTTGTGGTATAAAATTCACTGACTAAAGCCATGGAAGTTTGGAGAAATATATTATTGTGATATTTATCTAAGTTTTACTTTTGCCCATACAGGACATTCCGTCTTTTCCTGTTCCTTTTTGTTTTGATTACTCCTATTGGGTTAAGGATATTTTCATTTTAAGTGAAAGAAACCAGACTGAAAATGAAATTTACATATGGATGATAATGCAAAGGAAATGTAATAATCAGAAATAAAAAATGGTGAGTTCAGGAAAAGGGCTGTCTTTAGCCATGCCTACTTATAGTCCAGGAGTTAAAATGCACAAAAAGACCACACACTTTGTATTCTGTTGGAAGAGAAGACTCTAATAGCTAGTGATACCAGGCAACAGAGTGCAAATCTTTGCTAATAGCCCAAGAGAAAATCTGGGGTTTAGTTAATGAACCTGTCTTGAATCCCAGGTCTCCCGCCCCTGTGTCCCCTATTCATGTAGCAGCTTCCCCCACAGCTGTGGCCTGAGGGAAGGGCCAAGTGATTGGCTGGTTTATCAGGTGGAGCAGAGGCAGCTCTTGAAGAAATAGAGGACTGTTTATTAGAAAGGAAAAGAGATGGTAGGAAGCCAAAATAACCCTGTTTTCTACACCTTTGTATATTCAAGAATTCTTCACCGAATGGGGATCATTTCAAATTGGGAACTGCTGAAGAAGAGCTAGAAAAAAAAAGGGTAAGGCTATATCCTGACTTGGTCCAGGGAAAGAACTAATCCAATTTCTTGTCTGGAGGTAGGAAAAACCTAATAGCTCTCTCCCTTCTTTCCTCATTTATATTTTAATATTTTCAGGATACTACGGGTTAGCTGGCATATGAATTAAACAGCATTCTTTGGTTGCAAGAATGGGATTCAGTTACTAAGCCTCCATAACTTTGATGAAGCCTGGGCTAAAATGAAAATAAACAGTAGGTCATAGTGGTATTTAACAAATAGTCTAGAAATACTTTGAGGAGTCAAAATGGTATTTTGGAAGCAAATACTATAAAATATAAACTAATATATTAATCTATTAAAATCTATGAGCTCATAAACACACATACCCCAGCTCCAAAAAAAACAAAAACAAAAACCCTATTGGTCGACTTTGGATTTTGGTAGGGATCAATTCATTATTTTCAAAATTGATAAAAGGGAAAAAATCATACATGTATCCTGTCATTCCTGTACTAACTGCATTTTAGGATAACATAAAATAGAATAAATAGAGGGAAAGCTCTTCTTTATAGAATTTTTACAATTCCAGCTAATAAATGCAAAAAGGAGTATTAGAATTAGAACATTACCATTTTGTATCTCTAATGAAATAATAGATCAGGAAAGTGATCATCAATGGCTATTAAAACCATTAGGTAAAATGTTGATGGTGAACTTTTTAAGTGGATGGATTAAGATGAAAGCACCTGAATGCACTAATAATCTTAACCTCACTAAAAATAGGATATGCAGACATTATGTGCCTCTTGGTGTTGCAAAAGGAAGTACACAGCCCAGTTTATGTGTTATTCTTGCCAGAAAAAATAAAATTAAACCTGAATCTTATCAAGAATCTAGATCTAACTACTAGTTTACAGGGTAGGTAGGAAATAGAAAACAAGTTAAGTGACAACACAAAGGTGTGATGACCAAATCTGAAATGTGAGATGTTCTAAAGGACAAATGGCACACTTTAATCAACAAATAAATGGTTAAAAAAGAAAAAAGAGAAAGGATGGGGACTAGCAGAAATGTGGAGAGATTGGAACCCTTGTGAATTGTTGGTGAGAATGCAAAATGATGTAGCTACCATGGAAAACAGTATAGCAGTTCCACAAAAAAATTAAAAATAAGATTACCATTTGATCCCACAATTTAACTTACAGGTATATGTACAGTAGAATTGAAAGTAGGACCTGAAGAGGTATTTGTACATTCTTATTCAAAGCAGCATTATTCATGATAACCAGAAGTTGGAAGCAACTCAAGTGTCCAATAAGAGACGAGTGGATAATACAAGGTGGTCTATCCACACCATGGAATAATACTCAGCCTTAAAAATGAAGGAGATTCTGAAATGTGCTATAACATGGATGAACCTTGAGGACATTATGTTAAGTGAAATAAGCCAGTCACCAAAGGACAAATACTGTATGATTCCACATATGTGAGGTACCTAGAGTAGTCACTGTTATGTGATGTATTTGACCACAGTCTTCATAAAGATGAAGTTTTATTGATTAAAAGAGAATTAAGAGACATATCAACCAAATGCTACATTTGGACCATGTTTATATCCTGATTTGAGCAAGTAGAGTCAGAGCAAGAGAGACAGAGAGATGCATTATGTAGAAAGCTACAGCTCAGTTCAGTCTTTGGAGAGGCAATGTTGGCTTTGTCATCTGACACACATGCTTCAGTCTTGCAGCCTTGAGCAAAAAACCTTGTTTTCCGTTTTCTTACTTCCATACACATATATTGAATTTCTATGCCAAGCTTAGTATTCATTATGTATTAAACACTGACTGTGCTCCACAACAGGAACATAAAACTAAATGGATGATTTCTGCTAATGCTGGAGAATTGATCAACACAACAAAATAGAGGCTCCCTCAAGTAAACCCATGAATAAGTAGAAGTATGTCTTCTTTCGTTGATTCTAAGACATACTTTTTTTTCCTATTTCACTTCAAGCTATATGAACGGAAATATATGTTCTTACTCAAGATAATCTGACTTTGAGTTTCTATTACTTGTAACATATAGCACTCTAATGATAAACTTTTCAACTAAGCCTTTTTTTGTTGTTTGGCTTAAAAAAAAGAAGAAACAGATGGTTTCTGTTTCTGGGAATTACGACCCTAATTGCTTCAACTATAAAAATGACCTTTAGGTCCAGTGCTGATGGTGGTTATCATTTTGGTGAACTTTTTTGAATATTGTTACTATCTTGTGTTTTTATACATGTATTTCTCCTTTGAATAAAATTGAGATAATCATCATTATCATTCTAGTTGCCTGATATTTTTGAGTACTTACTGTTTTATATGCTTTACAATTATTTCCTCCCTTCAAGCCTCACAAACAACCTTTGAATTAGGGACGGGTTTTATCCCAATTTTTCAGGAGAGAAAACTAGATATTATTTTGCATCCTTTATTTGCAAGCATTTTCCTATACCAATTTTTTGTAAACATAAATTCAGTGAGTATATAATATTCTCTTTTATAAATGTACCATGGGAAATTTATCAATCCCTTTCACTGAACATATATGCAACTTCCAAATTTTTGCTGTCACAGATAATATTTGAACATCCTTGTACTTGATTCTTTTAAAAAATTTTTTATATATTAAGGTGTCACTGATATACACTCTTATGAAGGTTTCACATGAAAAACACCATGGTTACTACATTCACCCGTATTATCAAGTCCCCAAATATCCTATTGAAGTCACTGTTCATCAGTGTAGTAAGATGCCACAGAATCACTACTTGTCTTCTCTGTGCTACACTGTCTTCCCCGTGACACCCCCACACCATGTGCTTGTACTTGAGTCTTTATCTATATCTCTGTTTTCTTAAGTGAGATGACAAGAGCTGGGATATGTACTGTAAAAGTGTCTGTCTCAATGAATGTTTGCCAGCATTACATTAGAAAAGCTGCTGCCAACTTTATAGGTGAAAATGGCTTAATATTTTCATTTGCATTGTTTCGTTTATTAAATAAAACATGGTTGACATGCAAGTCAAATGGTGTACCAAAGGAGCAATTACCTTTAACTGCATGGAAAATTTTTTGAGCATTCCCAGACCCAAAAAAAAACCCTGTCTTAGGCTTTCTGATACGTTAGGACACTACTTTCTTATGGAGGCACAGATGCTCACAGACAATTCAGAGCTCTGGCAGCTTCATGGCTGAGATGCTGAGTGTAGTTCCTGGGGATGGAATTCGGTGGCGCCGCTCTCGCTGCTCCTCATGCACGCTGCCTCCCTAACAGGCTCCGTGCAAAACAATCCGAGGAGCACTATTTTCATTTTTTTGCCTTTTTTCAAAATCCCTTTGAATTTCTTTTGGTTAACGAAAACAGGTACTAATGTAGGTCTTCTGTGAGAGTGAAGTGGCATAATGTGAACTTTTGAAAAGCAGGGAACACCTGTAATTCAATTTAATAACTAAGCAGTGTAAGGCTGGAGGCAATAGAGGGAGGAAAGTGAGGACAGTGCAAATGGAGCAAAGACCGCACCAAATAGCTCTGTGCTATATAAGGAAGGAACGGACAGCTCTTCCGGGATTCCAATCCCCTGACATGCCGATAAACCCCGGACGCAGACCCCCTCCATCCTGAAGGAGGAGACCTCTGGCTGTCCATCACCCGACCCTGAGCCAATTAAAAATTCCCCACATACCCCTGGCGTGACCCACTTCCCCCTCCCCTCCATGTGCTTATAAAAACTCCCCGCCTATCTGGTTATGTGGGACTTCCCCAGCCTGTAACTAGCCAGACCAGGGAACATTGCCCAGGAATTGCACTCAAATAAACTGCCTGGCCCTTTGTTGCCTCTCATTGCCTGCTTATTTGGGCTCGAATTTATCTTACATTTGGTGCCAAAATCCTGGGAAGGAGTGTGAGCACGGGGCCCCAACCGGCCATCGACAGCCCTGCCCCCTCCTTCCCCAACCCAGGACCTCACCTTGCTCTCCGCTGCATAGACTATTTTCTGATGAGTCCCTCAGTTTCCCCCAGTCTGTTTCCCTTCCTAACTCTGTTTCACCTGGTTCATCCAAAATTGTAGCTATGTCCAAGTTGTGGCATTCAGCCCCTGGGCATCCAGCCCATCTGCTTTGGGCATCCGGGATACCCACCCCTGGCCCTGCAGTGTGGGAGACGTCCCTCACCCAGGCTCCCAGGCCGTCTCCCCTGACTTGGCACACTTGGGACACTGGGCGCTCCTCTCAGCGGGATTAGTTGGGGAGTGGTGCAGACATGGGGAACCAACCCTCGAAAGCAGAGGCTCAGACCCCACTGCAGTGTCTCATTTCTAATTTGGCTACTCTATATTTGTCCCGGGAAGTTTGCAAACAGAAGCTAGTCTTTCTTTGCTCTGAGGCTGGGCCTCCGTATCCCTTGGACAATCAATCTCACTGGCCCCCTGAGGGAGCTTTCGATTTTGGCCTCCTTACCAACTTGACTAATTATTGTCACCAGAGCAAAGAGTAGAGTGAAATCCCATATGTGCAGGCTTTTTGGACTTCGCACTCCCGCCCAAACCTTTATGTTAATTGTCCAATGACCCAGGTTCTCCTGGTCTGATCTCCAGTTAAAGATTGTCAGCCTCTTACTCTGCCCAGTCCTTCTTCCTTTTCAGATCTGCCAGAGGACCTTAGTCTCCCACCTCTCTCAGCTCACTACCCCCACCCCTCTCTGCCACCATCTTTAAGTTCTTTTTCCTCCCCCATGTTGCTGCCATCTTAAAGTCCTACATTCTCAACCATGCCATTGTCCTGCTCCTCTCCTCTTCCGGTGGCTGCACCACCCCCTCCCCCTCTCCTTCCGCCTCCACCGCCCTCTTCCCCCACAGGAACACACTCCTCCTGCCCTCCGGTTCTGGAAGCCACAGACAAGAAGCTAAAAAGAAAGAAAGCAATTAAATATCACTAACTCAAATCTTTATATCAGTTTGTCTGTCTGTGTATATGTTTTTATATGAAAAGTGTTGCTAACTGTAGTTGTTATGTTTCAGTTTGTATGTTTGTGTATCTAAGTGTGTAAATGAAAAATATTTTCCTACCTCCGGATGGTATTAATAAAAATTTATTTAAAAACAAGTGCTTGTGAAAATTGGACATTCTAAAACTTCCAGTAAATCTAATAAAAATATTAAACATTAATGCTAATTTAAGTTGAACTGAAACAGATATGTCCTTATAGTTATCAGCTGCCAAAGTTTACTTAAAGTCATTTAAGTTGATGTTATCTCTTAAACATTTCAAGAAGGTGCTTAAAGAAAAGCTTGACTTTGTCTAATGTTTGGTAAAAGTTTTGTAAGTAATCTAGCATGGTTGCTAAAAATAAGTAAATAAGTGTAGCAAATAAACATCTTAATAATAATACTGTATTAATTTATAACAGTGTATATATATGCAAACAGTCTGAGAATTTTTGTGGTAACCAAAATTCTTAAAGTTTGCTAAGTTATATAGATATATTTTGTGCCTAATGAGAAATTGTGCTGTAAAGCACATTTCCAAAAATGATAATATATGTTCATAGATGTATCAATCTGAAGAATGCTAGTGTAACAGTTTACAGTGGCCTATTTTTCAGTGTTCACTGAAGGTTAAAGTAATGGTTTTAAGTTCTAATAAATACTACTTAAAGTAATAAGGAAAACATTTCTGCATGCTAAAGAATGTGTCTTTTGATAAAAGAAAGTAACTTTGTTCTAAAGTACAGCTGTTTATTTAGAGGGAGAACTCTAAATGTAAAAAGGTTGTAGAAAGTTTGTAGAAGAATTTAATTTGGTCATGCTATATAAAATTACAGAAAATGAGTCTCGGTATCAAGTACACAGCAAAATTAGAATTTTGTTTTCAGTTGAAAAGGACAAAGTTTTCTTAACTGTTAGTCTACTCTTAATATTAAAAGATTGCAATGGGTTCTCTATTTTATCAAGGCAGTTTCTCATGATTAAAGTCTCAGTGAGTTGTCAGAGTATTTAAGAAAATGAGATCTTAATATTAAAAAGACTAAAAGCTAAAGGTTGCTAACAACTGTGTAACCTTCTTTATTTGCCTTTGAAGTATTTTGTTGTCATTCTGGTTAAATAGATAAGTATTGCTTTATGGCAACCTATAATCCTATTTAAGCAAGTGCCAAAAAAAAAAATCAAATTCAAAAAGGTACTTTTACCTCTAGTTAACTCTGATATTTTCCAGAAGGCCCTTGGAACATGTCAGAGAAACTTTTTCTCATTGGAGAAAGCATTTGGCTGATTTGGCTTATTTATCTGATATATAATTACCTGCTTAATTACCTAGAAAGCACTGTCAAAAGGAATGATGCTAAACTTTGTTACTGAATGTTTTGTGTTACAGAAATATCCAAATTTCCTTATGACAACTGTCTTACAGTAAGCTCTCATCAGATCTTTAACCATTGTCATTTGTAAGTCTTTTGTCATTTATAGTCACTGTTTTATTACTCCTAAACTAGTGAAAAACTAGATTTCAGCAGAACAGGTATTAGTTACATAGGATTAAGTAAACTAAAGAAGATGATTTTGTGGCTTTTTGTTTCAATGTTGCTGATAAAGTGCTTTAAGCTTTTTCTCTTAAGCTAACAGCAGTTTATTAAATGACTATCTTTATAAGCAGAATTGAAACTTTATATTTCTCTCTACCTGATCCCTCCAGAATTTAAAAACTCTCAGTGACTATTTTTATATTTTATGGTGATATGTTTATTTGCATAAATTCAATAAGAACCTGCTTTCCTTGTAAGAGGACCAATTAAAAACATAGGTTATACTACCAAGGCTTTGACTAGAATGTCATACCTGAGAGACACATACATAAACTCAGATATGAACAGCTTTAAAGAACTAAAGTTAACTTTATAAAGCCAAGGAAGCCCCTTAGAAGAACTGGCCTGGTACCTTGCTTTCAGAGTTCCCAGCAACCTTACCAGGTGAGTAAGGAAGGTCACTTTCTGGCAAGTACATGAACCTCAGGAATGTCTTGAGAACCTCAAGAAGAGAGGAATTCACCCAAATCTACAGGTACTGCAGGCACAACCTGATGGCAAGTCTGGCTTGTCTTTCTGGCCTCAAGAGGCCTTTAAAAGTTCAATCTGATCAAGTATAAAAATCAAACGAATATTCATATTTGAACTGATTGTTTATAGTTCATAATGCATGATCAAAACCAAAAGTTCCTGTGATGACTGCCCTTGTACTGTTCACCATGTAAGAACTTATTCACTATGTAAGAATTTGTTCACCATGTAAGAACTTGTTCGTTATGCTTCAGAAGATTGGAGACTGATGAGAATTAGGCTTGGGGTGGATTAATGATTGTGCATTGAGCATTGAGTCCCCTATACAGAATTTTATTGTTGTTAACAACCATTTGATCAATAAATATGAGAGATGCCCTCTCAAAAAAAAAGAAAGTTCAATCTGAAATTCCTTACAAAAGGTTCCAGCAAAGCATATTTTAAAGATCCCATGTAATCAATTACTCTTCTTGCTGCACTTATGCAAATAATCAAGCCAACTGTTAATTGCTTTTCTTAATCTGGCTACTTCTAATAAAAATGAGAGTGATTTTAGAGAAAAGTATTATTTCAATAATGCAGCCTTATCTGTACTAAATCCTAATACTAGTCATTGGGAGATAAACTAGATCCAGAATTCTAGCTTCTTCAAAATATCTGGCTATGATTTCCCAGAGGTTTTAGTTTTCTCCTATCATTTCAATTAAAGTTTTACTACTTCTAGTTCTCATATTGTACCATGCATTCTTAATCTCATCAAGTTTGTCCTTCCAGAATGGAAAATCCAACTCCAGATATTACCACTTAACCTAATAACACAATTTGTTCTGTCTTGCCTAGAAGCCACAAAACTGCAAATAGTAATAGAAATGAAACCCAGAATAGAAGCACCAACCTCCCGAGGCCCTCTCCCCTGACCATTGATGGAAACCTAGTTGCACCCTTTACTGCGCCCCCTCTCAGCATGAAGCAGCCAGAGTGGTCATTGCCCCTTTTCCCTAGCAACAGCTAGAGTCTCAATCTGTAGAGAGGAAAATGAGACAGGGACCATAGGCTTAGACAGAATAAGGTGAGAGCCTCTGGAGAAAGCAAGACAAGATATTTGCAGTCAGAGCAATGTAACTACATGCTAAGAAACCCCCCACCCCACAACGCCCCTTGTTAGCCAGAAGTAGCCAGATCGAGTTGTCGCCCATTATGACCAAAAGGCTGGAATGTAAGGCTGGAGGCACTGGAGGGAGGAAAGCGAGGACAGTGCAAATGGAGCAAAGATAGCACCAAATAGCTCTGTGCCATATAAGGAAGGAATGGACAGCTCTTCCAGGATTCCAGTCCCCTGACATGCTGACAAACCCCGGACGCAGACCCCCTCCATCCTGAAGGAAGAGACCTCTGGCTGTCCATCACCCGACCCTGAGCCAATAAAAAATTCCCCACATACCCCTGATGCGGCCCACTTCCCCCTCTCCTCCATGTGCTTATAAAAACTCCCCGCCTATCTGGTTATGTGGGACTTCCCCAGCCTGTAACTAGCCAGACCGGGGAACTTTGCCCGGGAATTGCGCTCAAATAAACTGCCTGGCCCTTTGTTGCCTCTCGTCACCTGCTTATTTCAGCTAGAATTTATCATACAAGCAGCTTTTTTTCCCTCACCTTCACTCCTAAATTTCATGAGAGAATGAATGCTTTTTGAGGGTACTTAGATTGTGCTACTAAAAATGGCAGGGCTTGATGCATTTAAAACTAAATTGAAAAAGTTAAACATTGCGTTACCATAAGATCCAGCAATTCCCCTCCAAGGTCTATACCCAAAAGAACTAAAATAGTCTTTAAACAAATACCTGTTTAATGTACAAATACAGACAGCAAGCAAATACTTGCACACGAATGTTTATAGCAGCAACTCATAATAGCCAAAAAATGGGAAGAGCTCATAAGCCCATTAACTGAAGAATGAATAAGTAAAATGTGGTATGTCCATATGATGGACTAGTATCATAAAAAGGAATGAACGTTATTATAAATGCTGCAACATGGATGAACCTGGAAAACATTGTTTAGCAAACGAAGCCAGGCACAAAGCCACAAATTGTTTAATTCCATGAATACGATGTAGAACAGGTAAATCCATGGAGACAGAAAGTAGATTAGTGCTTCCCAGATTCTGGGGGAGAGGGGAATGGAAGTGACTGCTAAATGTCACACGGAATTCCCTTCGGGGTGGTGGAGATGTTTTGGAATCAGACAGGTGATGGCTGCGCAATACTGTGAACGGCCAAAGCGCCTGACTTGCACGCTTTAAAATAGTCCATTTTATGTTTGCAAACTTTACTTCAATGAAAATAAATTGAATTGGCCACTAAAATATTTAAAGGCAATGTTAATCTTTCTGATATTTATTTTCCAGACCCGCGGAGTTACTCTGGCTGAGCACCCAGAGACCCCCGCCTGGGTGCTGGCTTCGTGGTCAGGCTGCGGGGCTGGCCCCCAGGCGGCCGGCGCCCGGCAGCTGAGCGGAGGGGCGGGGCTCCTCAGGGGGCGGGGCCGGGCGCGTCAGCAGCAGGCTTTGTCGGTTGCCGGGAGAACTCACGACAACAAAAGGCGCGGGCAGCGGCGGCCCCGCGGAAGGAAGCCGGGAAGTCCTGCGCTGCGCCGGAGAGCGGGACCTAATCGAGCGGGTCCGTGAGTGGCTGGAGAGTCCGACGGGGCTGACGGGGCTGACGTGGCCGGGAGGGCTGGGTGCAGTGCGGCTCTCCGGCTCTTTGCCGTCGGCCGAGCCCGCGCTCCGGACCCGTTTTTGGGAGAAAGGGGCGCCGGCCGGGGGGGTGGCAGGCCGCGGCGGGAGGGCTCAGGGGGGCGGTTAGGGCGCGGGGGAGGCCCCGGAGGCTGCCCGAGGGGCCTGGGGTCAGCGTTGGGACCGCCGCCGAGCGGCCGGGGGAAGTTGGGTCCCCTGTGAGGTAGCGGGGTCGGGGGGAATAGGGACGCGCGGGAACACCGGACTGAGCCCCACTGCGCCGTATTCCTGGCGTTGCTTCTTCTAAGATCTGAAGAGGGATTGGAAGGCCCACCCTTACTGGGTGTTTTCGTTTTGTCCCAGGCCTCCTTTTCCCAGTGCGGATGTTGACACTTCGGTGCATTCTAAGCTTTGTGGAAGTTTTAAAGCCCCCTCTCTCAGAGCAGGTGACAACTGAGAAAAGGTGTCCAAATTCTTTCTCTGAAACACCTTTTAAAAACACTTGGCTACCTCCAAGTTTTTAATCTAGGTTGTTTTCCCTGCTCTATTCCTGTCTGCTCTATTCCTGTCTTCTCCATCTAGTTCTTCATGCACTTGGAGCCTTTTCTGAGATCCTTATGAGATTCACTATCCATTTGCTAAGAAGGTTCTTACGAAAATTAACTAACAAACCACTGTTTTTAGATAACTACTACCTCTGAAAAACCAGGGGTACAGGATGGCAGCGGTATTTGGAAACACTTTTTTCTGATAAGTGTCATGGCATCAGTGATCAAATTACTTCCCATGCTCAGATTTCAAAACTCCATTGAGTATGCCTAAATACCACCAGCCAATCAGATCTCACCTTACCTTACATTTATTGGTGACTTTATACATATGCTTCTGATGACTATAATTGATCAGAAACTGAAGAAGTAAGTGCTGTGGATTTTTTTAAAAACTTAAATTCTTAAATACTAATTTTTTACAAGGCTTATGTTTACGGATCCTTATTTTTTAATGATTAGGTTAATTTCGATTGCCTTTGGAGCCAAATTGTTAATAGATATAACTATTTTAAAACCAGGAAAGTGAAAATATCACAGTTACACTTGGCACCTTTTATTAACACTTTCGTTGGAAGTAGTTAGGTTTGGTTTAACACAGACCATGACTTTTAGTGTGCTGGCATAAAAAAAGAAATAAGCTAATCTGTATAATAACAACTTCAAATGTAGGTGTCCGGAGACATTTGGAAGAACTAACTCACCTAGCATCCCTGTGGTTTCTTTGGAAAAGTTCCCAGTACCAAATGATTGTGCAGTCGTTCATCATTGAAGAAAAGAGTTACCATACATATGGGTATTTATTTTTTTTAGTGCAGAATTTCACTTGAATGATTAAAACTGCCGAGGGTAGGTGCATCTTTCTGTTTTGCCCATTATAGTTCGTTGACTATATTTTGGGATTTTACAGCCCAAGGGAGTTGATATTTTTTTACCCTCAGTGGGCTCTTACAAGAATGATGTAAATATTTTTTGTTATTGTGAGCCTTTTCAGACTATCCACTCACGAAATTATAATTATCACAGTACTGCTGCAGGGTTTTTAAAGGCTAGTGAATATTAAATGTTTTAATTAACATAGCAAGTAGTGCTGAAAATGTTAGTCTTTTAGTCGGCGGGGTTACTGAATGATAGTGTTTAAGATTCCCTTTATCTAAAGAGCCTAACCCTACCCCAAACTGATTATTTTTCATCATCTGCACTTAAATATTATCATAGAGTACTTGTTTGTTACATTTCTTTTTTTAAACTTTTATGTGGCGTAAGCTTTATTTTACCAAGACTAAACATTTGTGTACAAGTTTTTATGCGAAAATATGTTTTCATTTCTCCTGAGTGTATACTTAAAAGAGAGGAGTTTCTGGGTCAAATGATGACTGCATTTAACTTTTTGAGGAGCTGCCAGACTGTTTTCCAAAATGACAGCATCATTTTACATTCCCATCAGGAGAGTATGAGGATTCCATATTCTCAACATTCTTGCCAACACTCTTTTCAGACCCTTTGCTCATTTTTATGTTGTCTTTTTACTCTTGAGTTGTAATAGTTCTTTATATATTCTATATATGAATACTCGTTACATACATGACTTGCAGATATTTTCTCCCATTGAGTGAGTTGTCTTTTCATTTTCTTGATGGTGTCCTTTGAGGAACAAAACTTTGAGATTTGATTAAATCCATTTAATCTATTTTTTCCTTTCATTGCTTATTGCTTTTGCTTTTGGTGTCATATCTGAGAAATCATTGCTTAATATAAGGTTACCAAGCGTTACCCTTATGTTTTCTTTAAAGAATTTTATAGTTTCAGCTCTTATATTTAGATCTGTAAATCAGTTTTAATTCACTTGTGTATATGATGTGAAGTAGGAGTCCAATTTCATTCCTGGGCATGCGGGATATCCAGTTGTTTCATGACCATTTGTTGAAAAGTCTGTCCTTTGCTCCAGTGAATTGTGTTGGCACTCTTGTTGAAAATCAATTGCCCATAAACGTGAGGGCTTATTTCTGGATTCTCAATCCTTTTCCATTGATCTTTAAGTCTATCTTATGTCAGTACCCCACTGTCTTGATAATTGTTGCTTGGTTTTAAAATTGGGAAAGTGTGTCTTCCACCTTTATTTTCTTTAGTATTGTTTTGGCAATTATGTGGCCCTTGAAATTCCATCGAGCATAATACCTCTAGCTCCATCCATGCTGTTGCAAATGGTAGGATTTGTTTTCTTCTTGTGGATGAATATATTCTGTTGTGTATATGTACTAACGTTCTTTATCCATTCATCTACTGATGGACACTTAGGTTGCTTCCATATCTTGGCCATTGTAAACAGTGCTGCCATAAACATAAGGCTGCATATATCTTTTTGAATCAAAGATCTTGTTTTCTTTGGATAAATTCCTAGGAGTGGAATTACTGGGTCAAATGGCATTTCTATTTTTAGTTGTTTGAGGAACTTACATATTGCTTTCCACAATGGTTGAACTAGTTTACATTCCCACCAACAGTGTAGGAGGCCCCTTTCTCTTCATCCTTGCCAACATTTATTGTTTGGATGAGGCCATCCTAACTGGTGTAAGGTGGTATCTCATTTTGGTTTTAATTCACATTTCCCTGATGATTAGCAATGTGGAGCATCTTTTCATGTGCTTGTTGGCCATCTGAATTTCTTCTTTGAAGAAGTGTCTGTTCAGATCCTCCACCCATTTTTTAATAGGGTTGTTTGCTTTTTGGGTGTTGAGGTATGTGAATTCTTTATATATTTTGGATGTTAACCCCTTATCAGATAAATTGTCTACAAATATATTCTCCTATACTGTAGGGTGCCTTTTTGTTCTGCTGATGGTGTCCTTTGCTGTAAAGAAGCTATTTAGTTTGATGTAGTCCCATTTGTTCATTTTTGCTTTTGTTCCCCTTGCCCAAGGAGATGCGTTCAGGAAAAAGTTGCTCATGTTTATATTCAAGAGATTTCTGCTTCTGTTTTCCTCTAAGAGTTTTATGGTTTCATGACTTACATTCAGGTCTTTGATCCATTTCGAGTTTACTTTTGTGTATGGAGTTAGACACTAGTCCAGTTTCATTCTCTTACATGGCAGCTGTCCAGTTTTGACAACACCATTTGTTGAAGAGGCTGTCTTTTCCCCCACTGTATATCCGTGGCTCCTTTGTTGTATGTTAATTGGCCATAAATGTGTGGGTTTATATCTGGGCACTCTATTTTGTTCCATTGTATGGGTCTGTTCTTGTGCCAGTACCAAATTGTTTTGATTACTATGGCTTTGTAGTAGACCTTGAGGTTGGGGAGCATAATCTGCCCAGCTTTATTCTTCCTTCTCAAGATTGCTTTGGCTATTCGGGGTCTTTTGTGGTTCCATAAGAATTTTAGATACTTGCTCTAGTTTGTTGAAGAATGCCATTGGAATTTTGAAAGGGATTGCATTGATTACTTTGGGCAGGATGGCCATTTTGGCAATATTAATTCTTCCTATCCATGAGCAAGGGATGTATTTCCATTTATTGGTGTCTTCTTTAATTTCTCTCATGAGTGTCTTGTAGTTTTCAGAGTAAAGGTCTTTCACCTCCTTGTTTAGGTTTATTCCTAGGTATTTTATTCTCTTTGATACAGTTGTAAATGGAATTGTTTTCCTGGTTTCTCTTTTTGCTAGGTCATCATTAGTATATAGGAATGCAACAGATTTATATGTGTTAAGTTGGTATCCTGCTACTTTGCTGAATTCAGTTATTAGTTCTGGTAGTTTTTTTGGTGAAGTCTTCAGGGTTTTCTATGTATAATATCATGTCATCTGCAAACAGAGTTTAACTTCTTCCTTACCGATCTGGGTGCCTTTTATTTTTTTCTGTTGTCTGATTGCTGTGGCAAGGATGTCCAGTGCAACACTTTTATGCTGGATAAAGGTGGAGAGAGTGGGCATCCTTGTCCTGTTCCTGATCTTAGAGGAAAAGCTTTCAGCTTTTCGCTGTTAAGTATGATGTTGGCTGTGGGTTTGTCATATATGGCCTTTATTATGTTGAGATACTTGTCCTCTAAACCCATTTTGTTGAGAGTTTTTATCATGAATGTATGTTGAATTTTGTCAAATGCTTTTTCAGCATCTATCGAGATGATTATGTGATTTCTGTCCTCCTTTTTGTTGATGTTGTGTATGATATTGATGGACTTTCGAATATTGTACCATCCTTGTATCCCTGGGATAAATCCCACTTGATCATGATGGATGATCTTTTTGATGTATTTTTGAATTTGGTTTGCTAATATTTTGTTGAGTATTTTTGCATCTATGTTCATCAGGGATATTGGTCTGTAATTTTCTCCTTGGTGGTGTCTTTGCCTGGTTTTGGTATTAAAGTGAAACTGGCCTCATAGAATGAGTTTGAACATATTCCCTCCTCTTCTACTTTCTGGAAAACTTTAAGGAGTATGGGTATTAGGTCTTCTCAAAATGTTTGATAAAATTCAGTGGTTAAGCCATCTGGTCGAGGCGTTTTGTTCTTAGGTAGTTTTTTGATTACCAATTCAATTTCATTGCTGGTAATTGGTCTGTTCAGATTTTCTGTTTCTTCCTGGGTCAGCCTTGGAAGGTTGCATTTTTCTAACAAGTTGTCCATTTATTTTAGGTTATCCAATTTGTTAGCATATAATTTTTCATAGTATTCTCTCATAATTCTTTGTATTTCTGTTGTGTCCATAGTGATTTTTCCTTTCTCATTTCTGATTCTGTTTATTTGTGTGGACTCTTTTGATATGTCTGGCTAGGGGTTTATCTATTTTGTTTATTTTCTTGAAGAACCAGGTCCTGGTTTCATTGATTCTTTCTGTTGTTTTATTTTTCTTGATTTTATTTATTTCTGCTCTAATCTTTTTCATGTCCCTGTTTCTACTGACTTTGGGCCTCATTTGTTCTTCTTTTTCTAGTTTTATTAATTGTAAGTTTAGACTGTTCATTTGGGATTGTTCTTGTTTCTTGAGGAAAGCCTATATTGCTATATACTTTCCTCCTAGAACTGTCTTCATTGCATCCCATAGGTTTTGGGCTGTTGAGTTGTTGTTATCATTTGTATCCATATATTGCTTGATCTCCGTTTTTATTTGGTCATTGATTATTTAGAAGCATCTTGTAAAGCCTCCAGGTGGGCTCTTTTGTTTTCTTTGCATAATTTATTTCTAATTTTATAACTTTGTGGTCTGAGAAGATGGTGGCAAAATTAGTCTTGTTTTTTTACTGTGGCTTTTTTTGTGGCCTAGTATATGATCTTTTCTGGAAAATGATCCATGTGCACTTGAGAAGAATGTATATCTTGCTCCTTTGAGTGTAGTGTAGTGTAGTGTAGATATCTATTAGGTCCCTCTGCTCTAATGCATTGTTCAGTGTGTCTGTTTCCTTACATCTTTTTTGTCTGATTGATCTGTCTTTTAGAGTGAGTGGTGTGTTGAAGTCTCCTAAGATAAGTGCATTGCATTCTGTTTTACCCTCTAATGCTGTTAGTATTTGTGTCACATTTTTAGGTGCTCCTGTATTAGATAAATAGATATTTATAATGGTCTTATCCTCTTCCTGGACTGACGTCTTTATTATTATGTTGTGTCCTTCTTTGTCTTTTGTGACTTTCTTTGTTTTGAAGTCTATTTTGTCTGATATATGTACTGCTACTCCTGCTTTTTTCTCCCTATCATTTGTATGAAATATCCTTTTCCGTCTGTTCACTTTTAGTCTGTGTATGTCTTTGGGTTTGTAGTGAGTCTCTTGTAGGCAGCATATAGATGGGTCTTGTTTTTTTATCCATTCAGTGACTCTATGTCTTTTGATTGGTACAGTCAGTCCATTTGCAGTTAGGGTGTACTTACTGCCATTGTAGGCTTTAGATTTGTCGTTACCAAAGGTTCAAGGATAACTTCCTTACTATCTAACAGTCTAACTTAATTCACTTAGTATGCTATTACAAACACAATCAATAGGTTCTTTTTTTTCCTCCTTTTCCTTCCACCTCCATTCTTTATATATTAGGTATTATATTCTGTACTGTTTATCCCTTGACTGACTTTGGGGCTAGTTGATTTGATTTTGTATCTGCTTATTAATTAATTGGTCTGCTGTTTTTACTGTGGTTTTATTTCCTCTGGTGACAGCTATTTAGCCTTAGAAACACTTCCATCTATAGCTGTCCCTCCAAAATATAATGTAGAGATGGTTTGTGGGAGGTAAATCCTCTCAGCTTTTGCTTATCTGGAAATTGTTTAATCCCTCCTTCATATTTAAATGATAATCTTGCTATGTAGAATATTTTTGGTGAGGTCCTTCTGCTTCATTGCATTAAATAGATCATGCCACTCCCTCTGGCCTGTAAGGTTTCTGTTGAGAAGTCTGATAGGCTGATGGGTTTTCCTTCGTATGTGATCTGTTTTCTCTCTCGGGCTACTTTTAATACTCTGTCCTTATCCTTGACCTTTGCCATTTTAATTATATGTCTTGGTGTTTTCTTCCTTGGGTCCCTTGTGTTGGGAGATCTGTGCACCTCTATGGCCTGAGAGACTATCTCCTTCCCCAGATTGGGGAAGTTTTCAGCAATCACTGCCTCAAAGACACTTTCTATCTCTTTTTCTTCTGGTACCCCTATAATGCGAATACTGTTCCATTTGGATCAGTCACACAGCTCTCTCAATATCTTTTCATTCCTAGAGTTTCTTTTTTCTCTCTGTGCCTCAGCTTCTTTGTATTCCTGTTCTCTAATTTCTATTTCATTTACCCTCTCCTCTACTTCATGTAATCTGCTTTTAAATCCCTCCATTATATGTTTCTTTTTAGATACTGCATTCTTCAATGTTTGTATCTCATTCCTTAATTCCCCCCTGCATTCTTGAATATTTTTCTATAGCTCCATGAACATGTTTATGATTTTTATTTTGAAATCTCTTTCAGGAAGAAAGATGAGGTCAGTTTCACTTGGCCCTCTTTCTGGTGTTTGTGGGATTTTGGTTTGAACCAGTTTCCTTTGGTGTTTCATATTTGTCAGTGGTACCCTGTAGTGCCCAGAAGCTCTACTCTCTGGAGCTGCTCAGCACCTGGAGCAATGATGGGGGTCACAGGCAAGCAGTGCTGTTGCCTGTCAGGAGGAAAAAGCTCTTTCCTGCTTCCTGGCTGCAGTGCCTGCCTCCACTGCAAAGGCCAGTGGGCTGAACAGGCAGGGAGAAGCCTCTGTGCTTTGCACTTGTAGCTGCCACAGGCAGGGCCGCCCTGGAGCTAGCCTGGTGTAATGTCAGGGGTGGCCGTTCAGTGTGCTGGTTCTGGCCTGGAGAAAGGCGCAGCAGGCTGTGTGTCATAGTGGGGGGCCTTGTAGCTGCATAGCCAGCCAGAGGGATGGAATGCCTGAAATTCCTGAAAGTTCCCAACCTGCTGGGCAGAGTACATCTGGACAATTTTGTCCACCTGTCATTCCTCCTGAGCAGTAAGCTCTATGTAATCCTTTCCCCTTTATCAGCCTTCTCGCTGTTAGGAAGTCTCTCAGACTGCCCATCTTTCTTTTGTCCCAGAGCAGCTGGTTGTGGATACATGTTTTCCACAAGTGGCTGGAATCTTAGTCTCTCCATGTATTCTGCCTGTCTTAGCTTTCCAACCCCACTAATCTTCAGAGCACCATGTAATGTAGGTTTGTGCTCCCAGAGCAGATCCAGGGCTGGGTGTTCAGCAGCCCTAGGTCCCCACTCCTCCCCACTCTGTTTCTCTTTCTTTCTCCTGTGAGCTGGGTTTGGGAAAGGGCTTGGGTCCATCCGGATCATGGCTTTTGCACTTCACCTTTTCCCTTGAGGTCTGATGTTTCCTCCAGGTGTATGTAGTCTGCCACAGCCTTCTTTCCTGTTGCTCTTTCAGTATTAGATGTGTTTGCTATATTTTCAAATTATATGTCATTTTGGGAGGAGGTTTCTGTCTTACCTGTCATGCCACCATCTTTAAGCCTCTCCTGGGAGTTTAATTTTTTTTCTTTTTATTTTTTTGTTGTAAAATGTTTGTGGCAAATGCCTGACCTTCTCTTTTTTTTTAATTTTGGTATCATTAATCTACGATTACAGGAAGAACATTATGTTTACTAGGTTCCCCCCTTCACCAAGTCCCCCCCACATACCCCTACACAGTCACTGTCCATCTGCGTAGTACGATGCTGTAAAATCACTACTTGTCTTCTCTGTGTTGCACAGCCCTCCCCGTGCCCCCCACGCACTATACATGCTAATTGTAATGCCCTCTTTCTTTTCCCCATCCTTATCCCTCCCTTCCCACCCATTGTCCCCAGTCCCTTTCCCTTTGGTAACTATTAGTCCATTCTTGGGTTCTGTGATTCTGCTGCTGTTTTGTTCCTTCAGTGTTTCTTTGTTCTTATACTCCACATATCAGTGAAATCATTTGGTACTTGTCCTCTGCTTGGCTTATTTCACTGAGCATAATACCCTCCAACTCCATCCATGTTGTTGCGAATGGTAGGATCTGTTTTTTTCTTATGGCTCAGTAATATTCCATTGTGTATATGTACCACATCTTCTTTATCCATTCATCTACTGATGGACATTTAGGTTGCTTCCATATCTTGGCTATTGTAAACAGTGCAGTGATAAACATAGGGGTGCATCTGTCTTTTTCTAACTGGAGTGCTGCATTCTTAGGGTAAATTCCTAGAACTGGAATTCCTGGGTCAAATGGTATTTCTATTTTGAGCATTCTGAGGAACCTCCATACTGCTTTCCACAATGGTAGAACTAGTTTACATTCCCGCCAGCAGTGTAGGAGGGTTCCCCTTTCTCCACAACCTCGCCAACATTTGTTGCTGTTTGTCTTTTCGATGATGGCGATCCTTACTGGTGTGAGGTGATATCTCATTGTGGTTTTAATTTGCATTTCTCTGATGATTAGCGATGTGGAGCATCTTTTCATGTGCCTGTTGGCCATCTGGATTTCTTCTTTAGAGAACTGTCTATTCAGCTCCTCTGCCCATTTTTTAATTGGATTATTTGCTTTTTGTTTGTTGAGGCGTGTGAGCTCTTTATATATTTTGGATGTCAATCCTTTTCGGATCTGTCATTTATGAATATGTTCTCCCATACTCTAGGATACCTTCTTGTTCTATTGATGGTGTCCTTTGCTGTACAGAAGCTTTTTAGCTTGATATAGTCCCACTTGTTCATTTTTGCCTTTGTTTCCCTTGCCCGGGGAGATATGTTCATGAAGAAGTCACTCATGTTTATGTCCAATAGATTTTTGCCTATGTTTTTTTCTAAGAGTTTTATGGTTTCATGACTTACATTCAGGTCTTTGATCCATTTGGAGTTTACTTTTGTGTATGGGGTTAGACAGTGATCCAGTTTCATTCTCTTACATGTAGCTGTCCAGTTCTGCCAGCACCATCTGTTGAAGAGACTGTCATTTCCCCATTGTATGTCCATGGCTCCTTTATCAAATACTAATTGGCCATATATGTTTGGGTTAATGTCTGGTGTTCCACTGGTCTGTGGCTCTATTCTTGTGCCAGTACCAAATTGTCTTGATTACTGTGGCTTTGTAGTAGAGCTTGAAGTTGGGGAGCAAGATCCCCCCCCACTTTATTCTTCCTTCTCAGGATTGCATTGGCTATTCGGGGTCTTTGTCGGTTCCATATGAATTTTTGAACTATTTGTTCCAGTTCATTGAAGAATGCTGTTGGTAATTTGATAGGGATTGCATCGAATCTGTATATTGCTTTGGGCAGGATGGCCATTTTGACGATATTAATTCTTCCTAGCCATGAGCATGGGATGAGTTTCCATTTGTTAGTGACCTCTTTAATTTCTCTTAAGAGTGTCTTGTAGTTTTCAGGGTATAGGTCTTTCACATCCTTGGTTAGGTTTATTCCTAGGTATTTTATTCTTTTTGATGCTATTGTGAATGGAATTATTTTCCTGATTTCTCTTTCTATTAGTTCATTGTTAGTGTAAAGGAAAGCTACAGATTTCTGTGTGTTAATTTTGTATCCAGCAACTTTGTTGAATTCTGATATTAGTTCTAGTAGTTTTGCAGTGGAGTCCTTACAGTTTTTAATGTACAATATCATGTCATCTGCAAATAGTGACAGTTTGACTTCTTCTTTACCAATCTGGATTCCTTGTATTTCTTTGTTTTGTCTGATTGCCATGGCTAGCACCTCCAGTACCACATTGAATAACAGTGGGGAGAGGGGGCATCCCTCTCTTGTTCCCGATCTCAGAGGAAAAGCTTTCAGCCTCTCACTGTTCAGTATGATGTTAGCTGAACATCATACTGGCCTTTATTATCATATATGGCCTTTATTATGTTGAGGTATACTTGCCCTCTATAACCATTTTGCTGAGAGTTTTTATCATGAATGGATGTTGGATTTTGTCAAATGCTTTGTCAGCATCTATGGAGATGATCATGTGGTTTTTGTCCTTCTTTTTGTTGATGTGGTGGATGATGTTGATGGATTTTTGAATGTTGTACCATCCTTGCATCCCTGGGATGAATCCCACTGGGTCATGGTGTATGATCCTCTTGATGTATTTTTGAATTCGGTTTGCTAATATTTTGTTGAGTATGTTTGCATCTACGTTCTTCAGGGATATTGGTCTATAGTTTTCTTTTTTGGTGGGTTCTTTGCCTGGTTTTGGTATTAGGGTGATGTTGGCTTCATAGAATGAGTTTGGGAGTATTCCCTCCTCTTCTATTTTTTGGAAAACTTTAAGGAGAATGGGTATTATGTCTTCTCTGTATGTCTGATAAAATTCTGAGGTAAATCCATCTGGCCCGGGGGTTTTGTTCTTGGGTAGTTTTTTGATTACCGATTCAATTTCGTTGCTGGTAATTGGTCTGTTTAGATTTTCTGTTTCTTTCTGGGTCAGTCTTGGAAGGTTGTATTTTTCTAAGAAGTTGTCCATTTCTCCTAGGTTTTCCAGCTTGTTAGCATATAGGTTTTCATAGTATTCTCTAATAAGTCTTTGTATTTCTGTGTGGTCCATCATGATTTTTCCTTTCTCATTTCTAATTCTGTTGATGTGTGTTGACTCTCTTTTTCTCTTAATATGTCTGGCTAGAGGTTTATCTATTTTGTTTATTTTCTCGAAGAACCAGCTCTTGGTTTCATTGATTTTTTCTATTGTTTTATTCTTCTCAATTTTATTTATTTCATCTCTGATCTTTATTATGTCCCTCCATCTGCTGACCTTAGGCCTCATTTGTTCTTCTTTTTCCAATTTCGATAATTGGGACATTAGACTATTCATTTGGGATTGTTCTTCCTTCTTTAAATGTGCCTGGATTGCTATATACTTTCCTCTTACTGCTTTTGCTGCATCCCACAGAAGTTGGGGCTTTGTGTTATTGTCGTCATTTGTTTCCATATATTGCTGGATATCCATTTTAATTTGGTAGGAGTTTAATTTTTAATATACTAATTCCACAACCAATGTTCAGAAATAAGTATAACATAATTTAGGAGTGTAAAAGCAGTTTTCCTGTTAGTTTTGATTAATTTTGAAACAGGTAATTTTGTTTTAAATTTATACTGACATAAAAATCCTTAAAACTGTTTTCATGGATTTATTTCTAATATTTGTTGCAAAGAGGTGTTATTTCTCAGTATAGAGTTATAAATCTAGTGCAAGGGTTTGCTTTTAACATATGTGTACAATTAGCCAATTATTTGCTTGCCTTAATTTTCTACTCCCCAATTATTCAATATTTAGATTAATGAGCTGGGAAACATAATACCACTGTAGAATGAGTGGCACAGTGAAATTCTGTGTATTTATCACTTAGCTTTACCATTTATCAATTCATGGTCATAATCCCCCAGATTATTTTGCAGCAAATCTGCCTTTATATCTTTTCATCTATAAATTATAGGTTTATTTTTACAAGACAGATTGACTATTTGTAACCATCTTATATTGGAACAAAATCTAATTTAATTAACCTTGCTTTTGAAGATAGTCAGTTTATCCGAAGAGTCAATAATTACATTGTTTTTGTTTTGATACACAGGAGTCCAGATCTTATGTAAAATGGATGTTTCGCACACTAGGAACCAAATTTTAAGCGGAAAGTCTAGTAAAATCTAAGCTGCCATGGGAGAAATACCAATAAAAGTTGCTGTCAGAATTAGACCTCTGCTGTGCACAGAGGTTCTTCATAATCTCCAAGCTTGTGTGAGAGTTATACCAAACACCCAGCAGATTATCATTGGGCGAGATAAAGTCTTTACTTTTGATTTTGTTTTTGGCAAAAATTCCACTCAAGATGAAGTTTATAATACATGTATAAAGCCACTAGTAGTGTCACTCATTGAAGGCTATAATGCAACTGTTTTTGCCTATGGACAAACCGGATCTGGGAAGACATATACCATTGGAGGAGGCCATGTTGGTAAGATTCTCATGCTCTTTGACTTTTATTTGAGACACTAGAAGGAAGCGAAAATATGACAGTACCAAACAGAGTAAATGAGCATATTCATTGGATGAAATAATGAGTAGGATAATCAGTGTATTGTCATCTTTTGAAGATTTGTTTTTAAATATTGAAGTTTAAGTGATTTAATTCATGATTATATTTGCTTGAGAAAAGAAGTTTAAGACTAGGTTCAATATTCAGCCATTTGCCATTTGTTTCCAGTTTTGAGATATGGTTGACATACAACATTTATTAGTCTAAGGTATACAAAATAATGATGTGATGGATGCATGTATTGCAAAATGGTTACCACAGTAAGCTTAGCTAACATCAATAACCTCACATGGTTACATATTTTTTGTGTGTGAGGAAACTTTTAAGATCTCTTTTAACAACTTTCAAATATACAATACAGTATTGTTAACTGTAGTCACCAGGCTATACATTACATCTCCAGAGCTTAATTACTCTTACAACTGGAAGTTTATACCTTTTGACCATCTTCACCCATTTCCCCAACCCGCAACTCCCTGCTCCAGAAACCTGTTGTCATTTTTAATGTAACTTAACATAGAAATAAATGAGTTAAACTGATCAGATTTTGTATCTCCTAATAAACCACTAGTAACTATTAGGAATCCTGCAACCAGGACTTAGAAGAAGTAGGAGAAATGTAAAGTGGGATTGCAAGTGATGTTTTAGAAATGAAGAGCTCCTGTCATTTCCAGGAAATAACAGTTTGATGTACATCATTCTAGAGTCCTCTAGACATCTTTATAGACATATTATAAACTTGCACATGTAGTTTTTGTTTCATTTTGTTTAATGAGGTGTTAACAACTGTGGTTCTGTGAATTTCTTTTTGTACTTAACAGTATAAAATATTTTACTTTTTCCCTTGTAGGTCAAAGAATTTAACCTTATTTTTTGGCTGTATAGTATTCGACAGTTTGAATGGATCATAGTTCATCCATTCCAGTATTAATGGACATTTAGGTCGTTTCTGATTTTTACTATTATAAAAAAGCTGCAGTGCATATCTTTCTATATTTAACTTTGCATCCATTTGTTAGCTATTTCTACAAAGTAGAGTCCCAGAAGTGAATTGTTAAGTCAAAGGATATGCATATTTAAAATGTGGGTAGATACTGACAAAATACCCTCCAAAGGCTGAACTAGTTCATGTTCTACCACCAATGTATGAAAGCCATTTGCTCATATCCTTGCCTCTTACTGTATTATAAATCCCAAATATTTCTCTTTGCCATCTGATTGCTGAAAAACTGTACTTTGTTGTTTGAAGTTAAATTTCTTGGTGGATTAGTAAAGTTAGTGAGCATTTTTTATTTCATTGTAAGGCTGTCTCTGTAGGAAATCAGTTGTGAGTCAATCATTTGCTGTTTGTTTATTGACCATACATATAATACTGTGTTTTTCCCCAATAAATAATTTCTTGACTACTTGCATTGTCCAGAACACCATGCTTGGCACTTTGGCAGGATGGAAATCTCTTATTTTACAATATGATGCTTCCTTAAACTAATATTCATATTCCTGCTTTTCAGAACCTCGGATTCACTAACTTTTACCATGCATAACTGCCTCTTAAAATTTTTATCTTTGTGTACTCTTTAGTGTATAATAGCTAAATGATGACTATTGAAGTATAAAACTTTTAAAATTCTCTCTCTGAAATAGTCTATTTCAGGAATATAACTATAACATTGAAAATGTGATATTTAGGTTACCAAAATACATTGCTTTATTACAAATATTATTTGCAATCCTGCTTTTTGATAAGTCTTTGGAATTATTGTGATTTTTTTTCTGAAATGGGAAGTGAGTGAGCTATTTCCGATCAGCTTGATATCCTGGCATTTCTAGAATGCATATATATATATATATTCTGTAATATCTTTATGTGTTGGCAGATAGTAACTGCACTAGTTGGGGTGAGGATTTTAATAATGTGTGTAACTGCTGGACCACTGTGTTGTATACTTGAAACCAGTATAATATTGTGTATCAACTGTACCTCAAAAAAAACAAAAAAGAAAGGAAGAGGGAAAAGAAAAAGAGCTTGAAAAAGTAGCTTGGGAATCACATAAACTTGTGTTTGAGTCTTAGTTCAGTTGTGTGGCTTTGTGCAAATTTTCTAACCTCTCTTAGCCTTGTTTCCTCAATCAAATGGGATAATATTTAAAAAATACTGTAGTTTATAGTCTAGTTCTGGAAGCTCTCAAAAAAGAATCAATTTCTCCCTTACATTGGAAAAACCCACAGCTTCCTTTACTTGCCACATGATGGCAGCCTTGCATCTTAAATTAGATGAAAGGCAGCCCAAGTTAATAGAAGTTAAGATTTTCAGGATGTGTTTCTTACCAAAAATCTAAATAGTAGTAATCTTCAATTTGGAAGCAAGTTGTTTTTCTTTCCATTTTTTATACAATTTTGAAAATATATTATATACACTCTTATGAAGGTTTCACATAAAAAACAATGTGGTTATGACATTCACCAATATTATTGAGTCCCCCCACCATACCCCATTGCAGTCACTGTCTGTCAGGGGAGTAAGATGCCACAGAGTCACTACTTGTCTTCTCTGTGCTACACTGTCTTCCCCGTGATCCCCCCCACACCATGTATACTAATCATAATACACTTCAATCCCCTTCTCCCTTCCTCCCCACGTGCCCTTCCCCACCCCTTCCCTTTGGTAACCACTAGTCCCTTCTTGGAGTCTGTGAGTCTGCTGTTGTTTTGTTCCTTCAGTTATGCTTCATTGTTATACTCCACAAAATTTGGGAAGTCGTTTGGTACTTGTCTTTCTCTGCCTGGCATATTTCAATGAGCATATACCCTCTAGCTCCATCCATGTTGTTGCAAATGGTAGGATTTGTTTCTTTCTTATGGCTGAATAGTATTCCATTGTGTATATGTACCACATCTTCTTTATCCATTCATCTATTGATGGAGACTTAGGTTGCTTCCGTATCTTGGCTATTGTAAATAGCACTGCGATAAACAGAGGGGTGCATTTGTCTTTTGGAATTTGAGAACTTGTATTCTGTGGTAAATTCCTAGGAGTGGAATTCCTGGGTCAAATGGTATTTCTATTTTTAGTTTTTTGAGGAAGCTCCATATTGCTTTCCACAATGGTTGAACTAGCTTACATTCCCACCAGCAGGGTAGGAGGGTTCCCCTTTCTCTGCATCCTTGCCAACATTTGTTGTTCTTAGTCTTTTTAATGCTACTCATCCTAACTGGTGTGAGGTGATAGCTGATTGTGGTTTTAATTTGAATTTCCCTAATAATTACTGATGTGGAGCATCTTTTCATGTGCCTGTTGGCCATCTGAATTTCTTCTTTGGAGAATTGTTTCTCCATGTCCTCCTCCCATTTTTTAATCAGGTTATTTGCTTTTTGGGTGTTAAGACATGTGAGTTCTTTGTATATTTTGGATTTAACCCCTTGTATTTGTCATTTACAAATATATTCTCCCATACTTTAGGATGCCTTTTTGTTCTGTTGATGGTGTCCTTTGCTGTACAGAAGCTTTTTAGTTTGATGTAGTCCCGTGTGTTCATTTTTGCTTTTGTTTCCCTTGCTCGAGGAGATGCGTTCAGGAAGAAGATGCTCATGTTTATTTTCAGGAGATTTTTGCCTATGTTGTCTTCTAAGAGATTTATGATTTCATGACTTACATTCAGGTCTTTGAACCATTTTGAGTTTACTTTTATGTATGGGTTAGACAATACTCCAGTTTCATTCTCTTGCATGTAGCTGTCCAGTTTTGCCAACACCAGTTCTTGAAGAGGCTGTCATTTCCCCATTGTATGTCCATAGTTCCTTTATCGTATATTAACTGACCATATGTGGTTGGGTTTATATCTGGGATTTCTAGTCTGTTCCATTGGTCTATGGGTCTGTTCTTGTGCCAGTACCAAATTGTCTTGATTACTATGGCTTTGTAGTAGAGCTTGAAGTTGGGGAGCATAATTCCCGCCGCTTTATTCTTCCTTCTCAAGATTGCTTTGGCTATTTGGGGTCTTTTGTGGTTCCATGAATTTTAGAACAATTTTCTCTAGTTCATTGAAGAATGCTGTTGGTATTTTGACAGGAATTGCATTGAATCTGTCGATTGCTTTAGGCAGGATGGCCATTTTGAGAATATTAATCTTCCTATTCCTGAGCATGGATTGTGTTTCCATTTATTGGTATCTTCCTTAATTTCTCTCATGAGTGTCCTGTAGTTTTCAGAGTATAGGTCTTTCACTTCCTTGGTCAGGTTTATTCCTAGGTAGTTTATTCTTTTTGATGCAATTGTAAATGGAATTGTTTTCCTGATTTTTCTTTCTGCTAGTTCATCATTAGCGTATAGGAATGTAACAGGTATCTGTGTTTTAATTTTGTGTCCTGCAACTTTCCTGAATTCAGATATTAGATCTAGTAGTTTTGGAGTGGATTCTTTAGGACTTTTTATGTACAATATCCTGTCATCTGAAAACAGTACCAGTTTAACTTCTTCTTCACCAATCTAGATGCCTTTTATTTCTTTGTGTTGTCTGATTGCCATGGTGAGGACCTCCAGAACTATGTTGAATAATAGTGGAGAGAGTGGGCATCCTTGTCTTATTCCCAATCTTAAAGGAAAGGCCTTCAGCTTCTCACTGTTAAGTATGATATTGGCTGTGGGTTTGTCATATATGGCCTTTATTATGTTGAGGTACTTGCCCTCTAAACCCATTTGGTTGAGAGTTTTTATCATGAATGGATGTTGAATTTTGTCAAATGCTTTTTCAGCATCTATGGAGATGATTATGTGGTTTTTGTCCTTTTTGCTGATTTGGTGGATGATGTTGATGGATTTTCTAATATTGTACCATCCTTGTATCCCTGGAATAAATCCTATTAATCATAGTGGATGATCTTTTTGATACACCTTTCTTTTATTTATGTTCACTTTATTATCATTAATCTACAATTACATGAAGAACATTATAGTAGACTCACACCTTCACCAAGTCCACCCCACAAACCCCATTACAGTCACTGTCTATCAGTGTAGTAAGATGCTGTAGACTCACTACTTGTCTTCTCTGTGTTGCACATCCCTCCCTATGCCCCCCCTCATTATACATGCTAATCATAAGGCCCCCTTTCTTTTTCCCTGCCCTCATCCCTCCCCACCCCTCCTGCCCAGTTCCTTTCCCTTTGGTAACTGTTAGTCCATTCTTGGGTTCTGTAATTCTGCTGTTGTTTTGTTCCTTCAGTTTTTCTTTGTTCTTATACTCCACATATCAGTGAAATCATTTGGTACTTGTCTTTCTCCACCTGGCTTATTTCACTGAGCATAATACCCTCTAGCTCCATCCATGTTGTTGCAAATGGTAGGATCTGTTTTTTCTTATGGCTGAGTAATATTCCATTGTGTATATGTACCATATCTTCTTTATCCATTCATCTACTGATGGACACTTAGGTTGCTTCCATTTCTTGGCTATTGTAAATAGTGCTGTGATAAACATAGGGATGCACCTTTCTTTTTCAAACTGGAGTGCTGCATTCTTAGGGTAAATTCCTAGAAGTGGAATTCCTGGGTCAAATGGTATTTCTATTCTGAGCTTTTTGAGGAACTACCATACTGCTTTCCACAATGGTTGAACTAATTTGCATTCTCACCAGCAGTGTAGGAGGGTTCCCCTCTCTCTGCAACCTCACCAACATTTGTTGTTGTTTGTCTTTTGGATGGTGGTGATCCTTACTGGTGTGAGGTGATATGTCATTGTAGTTTTAATTTGCATTTCTCTGATGACAAGCGATGTGGAGCATCTTTTCATGTGTCTGTTGGCCATCTGAATTTCTTCTTTGGAGAACTGTCTGTTCAGCTCCTCTGCCCATTTTTTAATTGGATTATTTGCTTTTTGTTTGTTGAGGCGTGTGAGCTCTTTATATATTTTGGATGTCAATCCTTTTCGGATCTGTCATTTATGAATATGTTCTCCCATACTCTAGGATACCTTCTTGTTCTATTGATGGTGTCCTTTGCTGTACAGAAGCTTTTTAGCTTGATATAGTCCCACTTGTTCATTTTTGCCTTTGTTTCCCTTGCCCGGGGAGATATGTTCATGAAGAAGTCACTCATGTTTATGTCCAATAGATTTTTGCCTATGTTTTTTTCTAAGAGTTTTATGGTTTCATGACTTACATTCAGGTCTTTGATCCATTTGGAGTTTACTTTTGTGTATGGGGTTAGACAGTGATCCAGTTTCATTCTCTTACATGTAGCTGTCCAGTTCTGCCAGCACCATCTGTTGAAGAGACTGTCATTTCCCCATTGTATGTCCATGGCTCCTTTATCAAATACTAATTGGCCATATATGTTTGGGTTAATGTCTGGTGTTCCACTGGTCTGTGGCTCTATTCTTGTGCCAGTACCAAATTGTCTTGATTACTGTGGCTTTGTAGTAGAGCTTGAAGTTGGGGAGCAAGATCCCCCCCCACTTTATTCTTCCTTCTCAGGATTGCATTGGCTATTCGGGGTCTTTGTCGGTTCCATATGAATTTTTGAACTATTTGTTCCAGTTCATTGAAGAATGCTGTTGGTAATTTGATAGGGATTGCATCGAATCTGTATATTGCTTTGGGCAGGATGGCCATTTTGACTATATTAATTCTTCCTAGCCAAGAGCATGGGATTAGTTTCCATTTGTTAGTGTCCTCTTTAATTTCTCTTAAGAGTGTCTTACAGTTTTCAGGGTATAGGTCTTTCACTTCCTTGGTAAGATTTATTCCTAAGTATTTTATTCTTTTTGATGCAATTGTGAATGGAATTATTTTCCTGATTTCTCTTTCTATTAGTTCATTGATAGTGTATAGGAAAGCCACAGATTTCTGTGTGTTAATTTTGTATCCTGCAACTTTGCTGTATTCCGATAGCAGTTCTAGTAGTTTTGGAGTGGAGTCCTTAGGGTTTTTTATGTACAATATCATGTCATCTGCAAATAGTGACAGTTTGACTTCTTCTTTACCAATCTGGATTCCTTGTATTTCTTTGTTTTGTCTAATTACCGTGGCTAGGTCCTCCAATACTATGTTAAATAACAGTGGGGAGAGTGAGCATCCCTGTCTTGTTCCCGCTCTTAGAGGAAAAGCTTTGGGCTTCTCACTGTTCAGTATGATGTTGGCTGTAGGCTTGTCATATATGGCCTTTATAATGTGAGGTACCTGCCCTCTATACCCATTTTATTGAGAGTTTTTATCATGAATGGATGTTGAATTTTGTCGAATGCTTTGTCAGCATCTATGGAGATGATCATGTGGTTTTTGTCCTTCTTTCTGTTTATGTGGTGGATGTTGTTGATGGATTTTCTAATATTGTACCATCCTTGCATCCCTGGAATAAATCCTATTAATCATAGTGGATGATCTTTTTGATATATTTTTGAATTTGGTTTGCTAGTATTTTGTTAAGTATTTTTGAATCTGTGTTCATCAGGAATATCAGTCTGTAATTTTCTTCTTGGTGGTGTTTTTGCCTGGTTTTGGTATTAAGTGATGCTGGTCTCATAGAATGAGTTTGGAAGTATTCCCTCCTCTTCTACTTTTTGAAAAACATTAAGGAGGATGGGTATTAGGTCTTCACTAAGTGTTTGATAAAATTCAGCGGCGAAGCCATCTAGTCCAGGCGTTTTGTTCTTCGGTAGTTTTTTGATTACCAATTCAATTTCATTGCTGGTAATCAGTCTGTCCAGATTTTCTGTTTCTTTCTGGGTCAGCCTTGGAAGGTTTTATTTTTATAACAAGTTGTCCATTTCTCCTGGGTTATCCAATTTGTTAGCATATAATTTTTCATAGTATTCTCTAATAATTCTTTGTATTTCTGTATGACTGTAGTGATTTTTCCTTTCTCATTTCTGATTCTGTTTATGTGTGTAGACTCTCTTTTTTTCTTTATGAGTCTGGCTAGGGGTTTATGTGTTTTGTTATTTTCTTGAAGAACCAGCTCTTGCTTTCATTGATTCTTTCTACTGTTTTATTCTTCTCAGTTTTATTTATTTCTGCTGTAATCTTTATTATGTCCCTCCTTCTACAGACTTTGGGCCTCATTTGTTCTTCTTTTTCTAGTTTTGTTAATTGTGAGTTTAGACTGTTCATATGTGATTTTTCTTCTTTCCTGAGGTAGGCCTGTATTGCAATATACTTCCCTTTTAGCACGGCCTTCACTGCATCCCACAGATTTTGTGGTGTTGAATTATTGTTGTTATTTGTTTCCATATATTGCTTGATTTCTGTTTTTATTTGGTCATTGATCCATTGGTTATTTAAGAGTATGTTGTGAAGCCTCCATGTGTTTGTGGGATTTTTTATTTTCTTTGTGTAATTTATTTCTAGTTTCATACTTTGTGGTCTGAGAAGCTGGTTGGTACAATTTTAATCTTTTAGAATTTACTGAGGCTCTTTTTGTCACCTAATATATGACCTATTCTTGAAAATGTTCCATGTGCACTTGAGAAGAATGTGCATTCTGCTGCTTTTGGTTGTAGAGTTCTGTAGATGTCTGTTAGGTCCATCTGTTATAATGTGTTTTTCAGGGCCTCTGTCTCCTTACTTATTTTCTGTCTGGTTGATCTTTCCTTTGGAGAGAGTGAAGTGTTGAAGTCTCCTAGAATGAATGCATTGCATTCTATTTTTCCCTTTAATTCTGTTAGTACTTCTTTGACATATGTCGGTGCTCCTTTGTTGAGTGCATATGTATATTTGTTATATAGTCTTGTTGGACTGACCCCTTTATCATTATGTAATATCCTTCTTTGTGTCTTGTTACTTTCTTTGTTTTCAAGTCTATTTTGTCTAATATATGTACTGCTACTCCTGCTTTTATCTCCCTATCATTTGCATGAAATAACCTTTTCCATCACTTCACTTTTAGTCTGTGTATGTCTTTGAGTTTGAAATGAATCTCTTGTAGACAGCTATAGATGGGTCTTGTTTTTTTTTATCCGTTCAGTGACTCTGTGTCTTTTGATTGGTGCAGTCAGTCCATTTACATTTAGGGTAATTATTGATAGATATGTACTTACTGCTATTGTAGGCTTTAGAATTGTGATTACCAAAGGTTAAAGGATATCTTCCTTACTATCTAATAGTCTATCTTAAATCAGTTATTATGCTATTTCAGACAGATTGTAAAGGTTGTTTTTTTTTCTCCCCTTGTTCTTCCTCCTCCACTGTGTGTATATTAGGTGTCATATTCTGTACTCTGTGTATCTCCTGACTATCTTTGTGGTACTTGATTTAAATTTGTATTTGCTTAGCTTCCTTTACTGTGGTTTTATTTTCTCTGGCACCAGCTATTTAGCCTTACAAGCACTTCCGTCTAGAGCAGTCACTTTAACATACACCATAGAGATGGTTTGTGGGTGGTGAATTCCCTCATCTGTTGCATATCTGGAAATTGTTTAACCCCTGCTTCAAATTTAAATGATCATCTTCCCAAGTAGAGTTTTCCTGTTTGGAGCCCCTTCTTTTTCATTGCATTAAATATATCATGCCACTCCCTTCTGACCTGTAACATTTCTCCTGAGAACTCTGCTGATAGCCTGATGGGCTTATCTTTGTATATGATCTTTTTCTCTCTCTAGCTTCTTTCAGTACTCTCTCCTGTCCTTGATCTTTGCCATTTTAGTCATTATTTGTCTTTGTGTTGTCTTCCTAAGGTTCCTTGTGTTGGGAGATTGCTGCCGTTTCATGACCTGAGAGACTATTTCCTTCCCCAGATTGGGGAAGTTTTCAGCAGTTATTTCCTTAAAGAGACTTTTTATCCCCTTTTCTCTCTTTTCTTCTTCTGGTACCTCTACAATGTAAATATAGTCCCTTTTGGTTTGGTCACACAGCTGTCTTATTATTCTCTCATTCCTAGAGATCCTTTTTTGTTTCTGTTTCTCAGCTTTTTTGTTGTACTGTTCTCTTAATTTCTATTTCATTTACCATCTCTGCTACCTCATCTGATCTACATTTAAATCCCTCCATTGTATGTTTCATTTTAGATACTGTCTTTTTCCAAGTTTTTATCTCTTGTTGAAGCCCTCCCTGAGATCCTGAATATTTTTCTGTAGGTCCATGAGGATGGTTATGCCTTTTTTTGACATCTTTATCGAGATGATTGGTGATGTCAGTTTCAATTAGTCCTCTTTCTGGAGTTTTTCTTCTAATTTTGTTTCAACAAAATTCCTTTGCCATTTCATTTTTTTAGTGTTTCCTATGAAATAATAATTTTGTATAGGTTGCACCCTCTAGGGCCCAGAATCTCTACTGTCTGGAGCTGCCATGTACCTGCAGCAATGGTAGGGGTCACAGGCAAATGGAACCCTCTCATGTCAGGTGGAAAGAGCTTAGGTGGGGTGGTTTCCTGAATTCCCAGCTGTAATGCCTGCCTCCACTGCCAGGTCCAGTGGGCTGTTCAGGCAGGGAGGAGCCTCTGTGCTATGCTCCTGTAGCTGTCATAGGCAGAGCCACCCTCCATCTGGTGAGTGGACAAGTGCCTGATGGGCAGAAGGAGCAGCAAGCAGCATATCTCAGTGAGGGGCCTTGGGGCTGCATTGCCAGCCCGGGAGATGGAGTGACTGAAGCTCCTGAGAGTTCCCAACCTGCTCAGCTGAGCATGCCAGCATGATTTTGTCCACCTGCGCCTTCTCCTGAGCAGCTAACTCTGTGTAATATTTGCCCCTTTAGCACCCTTCTTGCTGCTGGGAAGTCTTTCAATCTGCCCGCCTTTCTTTTGTCCCGGGGGGGCAGTTGTGCATACCTGTTCTCCACAAGTGACTGAAATCTCACCCTCTACAGGTATTCATCTTTCCATTCCCACCCCACTAATCTACAAAGCACCATGTAATGTGAGTTTGTGCTCCTGGATCAGATCACCAGGGCTCTGTGTAGAGCAGTCCTGGGCTTCTACTCCCTCCCTGCTTTGTTTCTCTTCCTTCTGCCTGTGGCCTGTGGTAGGTGTAGGACTTGGGTCATGGCGTATTGCGACTTTGCCACTTTACCCTTTTCTTTGAGATCTTCTCTTTTTCCCCAAATGAAAGTAGTCTGTTCTGCAGTCTTCAGGTCACTTTTTCAGGATTAGTTTTATTTGCTGTATTTTTGTGTTTTCTGTGACTTTTGGGGTAGGGTTTCTGCCTCACTTCTCATACCATCTTTTTTCTCACCTTTCTCTTGAACTCTTGACTCACATCTCCATATCTGTAATCAACCTTCCCAACTGGATGTGTAATAGACATCTCAACTTAAATAAGTCAAGAAATGGACTTCTGCTATTTTCCCCTTGAACGAACACAGCAACTGCTCTTCCCCATATCAGTTGATTGCAACTTTGGTGGCTCAAGACAAAACCTTGTAGTCATCCTCGACTCGTTGTTTCTCTCACATTCCACTCAAATCTGTGAGGGAAACTTAATTGCTCTTCCTTCAACATAAATTCAGAACCTTCTCACCTTTCTGTGCTGCCACCCTTGTGTGAGCCACCATCATGTCTATCCTCAATCCCTTTGATTCCATATCACTGCATTGGTCTCCTAACTGGCCTCCTCTCTGCTGCCCCTGTTGTGCTATGATAGATATAAATAACAACAGCTGGAGTTGATGTTTTTAAATCCCAAGTTTGAAAAAAAGATGTTCCAGTGGCTCTCATCTCATTCAGAATAAATCCCAAGGTCTATCCTAGTCTACAGGGACCTGTGTGCACTTGCTTCTGTCTCCTCTCTGATCTCATTCTCCCCTCTGCTTCAGCTGCACTGGCCTTTTGTGGATCACACCTGTTTAGCACCTTCGCATTGGCTGTTCTCTCTGACTGGGACACTTTTCCCTCAAGAACCTCCGTGGCTCCTCCACCACCTCTTTCACATGTCAGCTTCTCAATGATGCCCATCATAACTTTCCTACTTAGTTGCAAGTACCTTCCAACTTCCAGTCTCCCTTACCTTATTTTTTCTCCAAGTATTCTTATCACTTTTAATATACCATATAATTCACTTAGCAGTTATTCCTTTTTGCTGTTATCTGCTCTTCTTCAATCAAGTCCCATAAGGGCAGGAATTTTTTTTCTCCCATTTTGTTCACTAATGTGTTCCCAGGGTCCAAGGATGCTGGCTGGTATGTAATGGGCACTACATAAATATTTGTTGAATAAATGTGTGAATGAATTTTGAGTAAAAGCATGCATGTAAAAACCTTTACCTATGAATTTTATAGTTACAGTTAAAAAAATTTTTTAATATAGTAATAGCCAAGATACGGAAGCAACCTAAGTGTCCATCAGTAGATGAATGGATAAAGAAGATATGGTACATATACACAATGGAATACTATTCAGCCATAAGAAAGAAACAAATCCTACCATTTGCAACAACATGGTTGAAGCTAGAGGGTATTATGCTCAGTGAAATAAGTCAGGCAGAAAAAGACAAATACCAAATGATTTCCCTCATTTGTGGAGTATAACAATGAAGCAAAACTGAAGGAACAAAATAGCAGCAGACTCATAGACTCCAAGAAGGGACTACCAAAGGGGAGGGGTAGAGGAGGGCGGGTGGGGAGGGAGGGAGAAGGGGATTGTGGGGTATCATGATTGGTATACATCATATGTGTGGGGTCATGGGGAAGACAGTGTAGCTCAGAGAAGATAAATAGGGACTCTGTGGCATCTTACTACACTGATGGACAGTGATTGCAATGGGGTATGGGAAGGGACTTGATAATAAGGGTGAATGTAATAACCACATTGTTTTTCTTGTGAGACCTTCATAAGAGTGTATATCAATGGTACCTTAATAAAAAAATTTATAATAGAGAAATGTAAGAAAATAAATGTATTGGTTATAAATTAGCTTTCCTTAAATTTTAAGTTTCAGATGTGATTTCTTTTTCTAAATTTTCAGCTTCAGTTGTGCAGAGTCAAAGGGGTATCATTCCTCGAGCTATCCAAGAACTATTTCAGAGCATCTCTGACAGTCCTAGCACTGACTTCAATGTAAAAGTGTCTTATATAGAAGTATACAAGGAAGACCTAAGAGATCTTCTAGAATTGGAGACATCTGTGAAGGATCTTCACATCCGAGAAGATGAAAAAGGAAACACAGGTAAAGTAGCCTACTGAATGGTAGCCTTTATTAGCATAGATAGAATTTAATTCAGTTCCTGAATATATTTTAAAGAATCTTTAAAACAAATGTAGGAGCACAATGAATTGGTTTTTACTTTAAAATTGACTACTTATTGATAACCAATATCCACTAAATCACCCAAATAAGAAGTAGAAGTTCAGACTGACTGATAAGCTGAAGTTTTATTAAGTTGTAATTCATGATATTTATTTCCTATTATTGTCTCCACTCTGGGCTGACCTTAAGTGAGACTGTGAACTAGTTTTTGTACTTATATTTCTCCCAGAGTTGCCTTGAGACTGGGGATGGCTTCTCTCTTAGTGTTCATTCTGGGACTTTGATTTTGTCCCAGTACACCCATTGCTTCTTTTTTCTTTAATTTGGAAAGTTTATGTGTTTGCCTTTCCATATTGACATTTACCTGTCCTTTGTTATGCTTCTCAAAGTCTGACTTTCTGTGCTTGCCAGCACTTGTTAATCTAATTAAATATCCAAAAATAATTAAATAACCAATAGATTAAATATTTGCATAAATATCCAAGTGGGAGAGTCAAAATACAAGTATTTTAAAGAATAACACTTTTTGCTTTTCTGATTTAAAAGGTAATATGTTTGACATAGAACATTTTGATAACAGAGAAGTATGAGGAAGAAAGTTAAGATCATTTTTAATCCCAGAACCCAGAAATAGCTTCTCTTTTTGGTGTGCTTCCTTCCAGATTTCTTTTTCTATGCATGTATAATTAAAATACATATATATACTTGCAACCCCACATACAGTATTGCATCTTATGTTTTTACTTAATATTTGTGTTATGAACATTTTCACATCATTAAATATTTTTCAAACTTATGACTTCATGATCATGTGGTAATTTGTTTTCTGAATGTATTATAATAGTATAATAGTTCATTTAATATTATATTGTTGGACATTGGGGCTCTTTCCAGATTTTCACTATTATTAATAACAATGACTGTTCTTGGATGTCTTCCTGCCCTGGAAAACACATTTAGTAGAACCTTCGTGGAGATAAAAGATCCTGCCAGAGAATTGGCTCTCTAGGGGAATTTCCTAGCAGTTAGGAAAGATGGTTATTTTCATTCAAACAGCAGTCTGAAGGGGGCAGTAAGGTGCTTCCTTGCAGGACCTGTCCTGGAAGCCCTGGCATTCCGGGATGCTTGAAGAAATTGGTTTTTGTTTTGGTTTTTTTAGAAAAAAATGCATGCATGGTAGTTTATGGTCTTATTAGATAATTTAACATAATTTATTTTTTCTGGACAGAATTCAGACTGATGTTTTAAGCTTCTCTGTGTCTAAAGAAATGTAATTATTGAATATTTTAATTTTTTATTAAAAGATAAAAAAAATGTTTATTATAAAACTCAAACAATACAGAAGTATACACTATCACTCCTGATAAACTTTATGGTCAAGGTATTCCATAACTGATATTAATCTTGCAAAAGTTTGGAAGGATGTAACAAATTGTCTTATGTGTCCCACTCAAACCAACATACATTTGGTTGACATATTTATTTAGTTCCTCTGTGTGAAGGAGTGGTTAGTATCCAACTTGGTTGCTGTACAATTAACCTCACCTTGGAAGCTTTTTGAGAAATACTGATTTCTGGGCCCCACCTTTCAGAGATTCTGATGAACCAGTCTGGGATGAAGCCTGGCACTGGTACTTTCTCTTTTATTAAGGTCCCTGGTGATTTTGCAGCTGAATTTGAGGACCATCGATTAGTGCTAAGCCATATCCTAGCATTAAGAAATAGTATAAATGTTATGCTATGATTTACAGTTGCATTGTCATAGTTTATAATCACTGATATTTTAGCACTCCCTGTTTGTAATATAGGCACTTTAGAAGTTTAAATGAGCTAAGTTGTTAAAAAAGGTGTCATGATGGAAAGAATGAAAACAAATGATTATTTATCAAAGAAGCAGTGACATGACAGGATCTGATTAAGAGGAAATAAGGCACTGTAATTTGAGCACAGACTCGGGAACTTTACTGCTCTGATTCAAATCCCAAATCCATCTAATCCTTTTTGAAATATTTTTGGATATAAACAAATAAAAGGGGTAGTAAGCTTTGATTATTTTTTGTTCTTGTTCTGCCATTGAAATAGAAACTTTTTTGCCTTTTTAGACTTGCCATCTCATGTGTTTGCCTTGCATTCTGATATTATGTAGGGGATACCGTTTTTAGCATGAATATCCAACTTCATATATACTGAAATTTTCATTTATCATTGGTTATGACCCTCTAATACCAAAATCCTTAAACCTACGGATGACTTAAATATTAATGATACTCAAAAGAAACTAATTTCTTTTAATTAATCTACTACTGATTAATTCTTTGGAGCTCTATATTTAATTAATTGATTATCTTTTAATTAGCCTAATAGACTACAAATCAAAATACTGGATAAAGAATTTTTCTTTTGTCAGCCATCTCAAAGAATTGTGTATGTGACTCCAAAGAAACCTGATTATTTAATAAACATATATATCTTTTAGAATTTAAGCATCGAACTGCTTTTAGAATAGTTCCTTTTAGAAATTATCTAAAATTGTTTAATGATGTTGATGTGACTATTATTTGAAATGCTATTGATTCTTTTTACATGTCTTCCAGTATTTTATTGAGCATAAATAATGACATAAAATGTTGGTTTAATCATTGTCTCATGTAAACTTATATTTCCTTTTTCATAGCAATATATACATGTGCATTTGTAGAATGCTTTTTTATTGAAGTACAGTTGATATACAATATTATATTGGTTTCAAGTGCACAATATAGTGATTCATTAAAAGGACTGTCTTGGGCAGTTCAGCAAATGATAACTGTTGTGTTGTGGGTAATTATTCTGGATTTTGATTAAAATTTGGTTTAAACACTTGCTATTGCTATTTTTAGTGATTGTCGGGGCCAAGGAATGCCAAGTGGAGACTGCAGATGAAGTGATGAGTCTCTTGGAGATGGGGAATGCGGCCAGGCATACAGGTGCCACCCAAACGAACAAGCACTCTAGTAGATCACATGCAATTTTTACAATCAGCATTTGTCAAGTGAAAAGAAATCTGGGGGCAGCTAAAGATGGATTGTGGTGTTTACCTCAACATATCATCTCAAAGTTCCACTTTGTGGATTTGGCTGGAACAGAAAGAGTAACCAAAACAGGGAATACTGGTGAACGATTCAAAGAATCCATTCTCATCAACAGCGGGTTACTGGCTTTAAGCAATGTAATAAGTGCTCTTGGGGACCCACGCAGGAAAAGCTCACATATTCCATATAGGGATGCTAAGATTACCCGGCTTTTAAAAGATTCTCTGGGAGGCAGTGCCAAGACTGTCATGATGACTTGTGTCAGCCCATCCTCCTCGGATTTTGGCGAGTCCTTAAATTCTCTTAAATATGCCAACAGAGTTCGCAACATTAGAAACAAACCCACCTTAAACTTTAGCTCCGAGTCAGACCGAAAGGATGAAATGGAATTTGAGATGAAATTGCTTCGAGAAGCTTTGCAAAGCCAGCAAGCTAGTAGCAACCAAACTAGCCAGATCCATCTAGAGGGGACTCCTGATAAATATAGGATCCATTCTCTTAAGGAGCAAGTAGCTGAGCTACAAAGACAATGTCTGGGTTACCAAAATTGTATAGAGGAAGCCTTTACCTTCTTGGTAGACTTAAAAGATGCTGTCAGACTAAACCAAAAGCAGCAACATAAACTGTGGGAGTGGCTTAACATGACCCAAGAGGTCTGTAAGTCAATTGTCCGTTCATTCAGAGGAAGCCATGACATCAGGAACCTAGAAGGACAACGGCATATTGCAGTTCTCCAACTGAAGCAAGAGCTTGAGAAATGCCAGGTACTGAGACACTATTATTTTCATAAGTGACTTGCTTAAGGGCTAAATTTATCTGGGCAAGTAAGATTCATTTTGGAATTTTAAGTTTTTTAAAAGGACAGTATATAAAATCTCACTTGCCTTTATTCTGTTTTCTTGTTCCTTTTTTGCTATTGCTTTTTTCCTCATACCTTCCTTGGCTCTTCCTTCTTTCTCCTTTGAAAGGTAATTCAATTTGTTGTGTTTATTATGTAGAATCTTGTGCACTTCGTACTTAATTTAGAGGATGAAACAAGCATTAACATAGTTTTCGAAACAGAATTGAGTTAATAACTGATTGAGGTTTTTGTCCTTTATATGTCAGTGGTTCTTAAAAGGAAAAAAATACTTCATCTCTTGAGTTTGGAGTATTGAATTTTTTCAAATAAACAAATAGGCCATCATATTTGATAATTAAGGAATGTATGTATGTATAGGTATACATATTGTATATACATATATTGAGTTCAGAATTGCATTTCCCCACTTTCCATTCAAAAAACATTTATTGTATGAAGATTATGCATCACTGGGGAAATAATGGAGAACAAGGTGTACCTACTTCTGTTTATGTGGAGTCTGCAGTCTGGTGGGCAAGTGGTTATTTTGCCAGTTTTTAAAAATAGGAAAACATAATTTGAAAGGTAACTTTCTAATTAGGAATCTTTCCTCAATACCTTTTTATATGTATCAGACAGAAGCAATTGAACTTCTTGTTCACAAGGTTTCTTACATTCTTAAAATTGAGGTCCCTGAAAAGAGCTTTTGTTTTGTTAGTTCTATCTCCTGATGTTTACCATATTAGAATTTAAACAAAAAATTTAAACAACCCTTTAAAAACTAGTAATAACCCAATTACATGTTAATATAAAGAATATTTTTTCTTGAAAAATAAATTTTCCAGAACAAAAAAATTAATGCAACTTAATAAGAATTGTTTTGCATTTTTGCAAATTTATTTTAATGTCTGATTTAATAGAGGACAGGTGGATTTTCATATCTGCTTTAACATTCAGTTTCTCGCAATATGTTGCTTTAGTTGAAGTATTTGAAGAAAATTCAGCCTCATATAAGTTTGTAATTGGAAGGCAGGAATATATTAATTACTTTTTCAGATTTTTGTGGATCTTCTTTGATCTTACACTAAAATGCAATAAGTAGAAATTTCCTAAAGATTACTTGCAATGTGGGATTTGAAACTGTTTTGTTACACTGAGATCTACACATTAAAATTCACTGATCTCTAACTTGTACTTTGAGTGGATGTTTTATCCACATACGATTTTGAATCATCATGCATTGGCCTTTTGGAAAATATTTGTTTACTAAGTTATGCAGACCTTCCAAGTGTTGACATATTTCATTATACAAAACCAAAAAATCACATTTGTTAATATCACCATGGATCTTATCAGCAAATTCTTTAAGTATTGGAAACTGTCTAGTAGCAGAAATGTTTTTCAAAATTCTTATTTTTGCATGAAACTGAAATTTATCAGCAACAAATACTGCTAGTTATTTTCCTTGAGTTTATTTTTCTCATTTTTGAGAAACTGTCTGCCATATACCCAAATGTGAACAACCATAGTTGTTTGTCTGTTGTTCTTTACAGTAAAAGTAGTATATACTCTGACAAATGTGGCTAGTTCAGCTTGCAACTCAAATAATTGCACAAGATTTTTTCCCACAGACTGCTATCATCTTTAATATGCAGCAGAACTACTTTATGCATCCCTCCCGTTTTGTCACATGGAATGCTAAAGAAGAAGTATACTCAGGGTTGAGATTTAATAAAACAATTTTATTCATCAAGATCAAATGAAACTGGCATTTGTTTGTATTGTGAGTACATAGCTGTGAAGAGTGCAGTAGAGTCTGGTGACACTTCCTATATTCGTACTTTATCCTGGTATCCAAAACTGGAACCAGCAGTTTTGTCCACTCTTGCTTTTGTACCATCAGTGTAAATGTCCACATGGTGAAAAAGGCAAATATCATCTTAGGATCATGGGCACCCTGAAAGTATCTAAGGACCATGCTCAAAGAGTCTCTACTGAGTACACTATAAGAACTTCTTCTCTATTACAAAGCTTTTGATATTAAAATGTAAACATTTAAAATATTACTTTTAAAATTCTGGATTTTTTTTATAAAGGCAGCAATCTTGCCCTACCTTCTTCCTAGATAGAACAGGCCTGGCCCTTCCTCATTGGTATAAGAAACTGACCGAATAGGAAGTATGGGTAATGGAAAGATTGAACTTAGAGACACTATAGGAATTGGTGAAAGGAAGTGCTTTTTCTTTATCCTTCTAATGTTGGCTGAAATTGGAAGCCCACAGAACCCACTGTTTAGGGGCAGGGTGGGTGGTAACTTCCTCTCTTCATCTATTGGAAAACCTAAATTTGAACTTGCTCTAGATTATGCACTCTAGATTGCTTTTCCCAAAGATACTAACAGCCATAGATGAAAAAAGGTAACCATGATCTGATTGTTTTGGGGAATGCTAGACTGCAAAAAGCAAACAGGTTTCTTAATCTCAAGACTTCTCAGAGCTTTGAAAGTGCTGATGTATATTATGCATCTCAAAGTAGGAGACATAACAGTGTTTCCCAATTTTAAAAAATGGATTCCCTACTTTTAGTTTGCAATCTTGCAGGACTAGTACTCTTTTGATACCACCAAATAGCAAATAGAGAAATGATTGGTGTCATTTCTCACCGCATATGTATCTTTAAAACATTGTTTTTTAAACTTCCTTTTCTGTTCCTTTTTTCTGCAAAAGAGAGAATAACACAGTAGTTAAGAACATGGGTTCCAAACTCCCGAAATTTGGAACACTCCATCCCCTCATAAATACCTGTTAAGGGACTTTATTGCTTTTTTTATTCCAAATTTTGAACTCAAGAACAGTCTGTGAACATGATAAACACTCTTTTAAATAAATAATAAACAATTAAACTCTAGTTTATAAAGCATATGTAAACATATTTAAATATGCAGACTAGGAAATAAGCTTCTCAAATGAGCAATCAATTGCCCGTGGAAGAGGATATTAACTAAGAGAATTACAATTCTGTCTTATTTTATAAAACAGTGAAGTCATATAGATCATATAAACATACAGGGTAATAAGCACTACCAGGGTCATGCATCCATTCCTCGTCCACTGCTTGGGTCGCTTGAGGATCCCAAGCAGACCAAAAAAGGGACTTGTCCAAAGTCCCATAATGAGGCTGTGACAAATTCAAAGCTAGCCTCAGTCCATGGGTTCCCAGAGCAGGGGCCCACTCACCTCCATGCCACTGATAGGTATGTAGTGTTATGTTATTGTGGATTTAATTTGTACCTCCCTGATGACTAGTGAAATTGATAATTTTTTCATGTTTTTGGCTCTTTGGATATCTTCTTTTGTGAAATGCTTTTTCTAGTCTCTTGCTTGTTTATCTATTGGACTGTCTTTAAATTTGCAAAAGTTTGATACATATTATGTATTCTGGGTATGGCCTGTTTGTCAGTTACATGATTCCAAATATTTTTCTATCTCTGTGGCTTGCTTTTTACTCTCAGTGATGTCTTTTGATGAGAAGATGTATTGTAATCAAATCCAAGACCCTTTTCTTTATGGTTAATGGTGTGTGTGCTCTATTTAACAAGGCTTTCCTTTTCCCAATCCTTTTCTTGAGGATACTTTCTATATTATCTTCAAGGAGTGTTACTGTTTTGCCTTTCATATTTAGCTTTACAGTCCTCCTGGAATTGACTTTTGTGTATGGGGTAAATAAGGGTCAAATTGCATTTTTTTCTCTTATAGAGATATTCATTTGTCCCAGCATCATTTATTGAAAAGACCATCCTTTCTCTACTGTTTTGAGTGCTTTGTCATGTGTCAAAGTTTATTCGTGAATAAATCTATTGTTTATTTCTGGGATTTATTTATGTCTTACTGGTTTGTCTATATTTAAGCCAATATCGCATTTCTTATTTATGGTAGGTTCATAATAAGTCAGGTATTTGGTAGAGTAAGCTGCCTGCTCTCTCCCCACTTCACCAAGAATTAGCTTGTGAAGGGCAACAAAAAATACTTCTTGTGATTTTGTTTGGGATTGCATTAAGTCTATAGATCCATTTGGAAAGACTCAACATCTTTTGATTATGAGTGTTCTGATCCATGAACATGGTATATTCCTCCATTTGCTTGCGTGTCTTGGTTTTTTCAATAATGATTTTGTGTGTGATTCTGCATGTGTGTGTATGTGTGTGAGTGCATGTCTAGAAATATTGTATTTCTTTGTTAGATTCATTCCTAGGTACTTGGCTTTTTTTACTTTACTGTAAATGAAATCTTTAAATTTCATTTGACTGTTTATTGGTATCTGTGACTGTGTTGATTTTTTATATTGATATCTTATACCAGCAACCTGAATTCACTTCTTAATTCTCATATTTTATGTAAGTTCTTTTAGATTTTCATTTATAATCGAGTCATCTGTGTTATTTGTCCTTTATATATTCACTATCTTCTATTTCTTTTTCTTACCTTTATTCATTGGCTGGGGTCTTTAACACAATGTTGAATATAAATGGTGATAGCAAGTGTCTTTGTCTTGTTTAAAATCATAGAGGAAAAATATTTCACTATTAAGTATCATATTTGCTGTAGGTACTTTTTGTTTACCTTTTAACTAAGGAAAGTTTCTTCATTGAGAATTTTTATTATGCATTTATATTGAATTTTATCAAATGATTTTTCTTTATCATTATTTTTCACTTTCATTCTGTTAATGTGGTTAATTTGACTGATTTTTGTAATTTTAGGCCAGTCTTGCTTTCTGGGAATAAACCCTTTCCTTTGTTGTGATGTATTGTTGTGTTTGGGGTCCTCAAGACCACTCTCAGGTTGGATGATGCAGTAGGAGGACTTAGCATATAGTCATGCTCATGGCTAAGAATTATTAGAATGTGAGGAGAGCTATGATCAGCATAGGGAAGAGGCACATAGAGCAGTCAGTCTGGAGGAAATCAGGTGTCCAAGAGTTGTCTCCCAGAAGAGTCACATGGATGTGCTTAACCCACCCAGCAATGATCGTGACAGCACATGTGAAATGTCTACCAGAGAGACTCAGTGCCATCAGTTTTTATTGAGGGCTAGTCATGAAGGCATACTCTGCTCAGCATGTACCAAAATTCCATCTATCGGAAGGAAAGCAGGTGTTCAACATAAAGCATATTGTCTGTACAAACAGTTTGATCCCAGTGAGCCACTCTCATCAATTAGGGTTTTGGGAACCCTCTCAGAATCCAAGTTCCCAGACACCAGCCTATGGACAACCTCAAAAGCAGGTCAGAAGAAAGCAGTCAGGTCTGCTATGTTACCTCTTTCCTATAAATGTCCTTGATTTGGTTTGTTACTATTTTGTTCCAGATCTTAGCATCTATATTTACATATGAGATTGGCCTATATTTTCTTTCTCAAAATATTCTCGTCAGATATTGTAACAAGTTAGCCTCATAATATAGGTTAGGTAGTGTTCCCTATTTTTCTTGACTTTGGTAGAGTCTTTGAAAAATCAGTGTTATTTCTTCTTAAATGTTTGGTTGAATTTACCTACAGAATACTTGGGACTGGAATGTTTTGTTTTTAATTGAAGTATAGTTGAAATACAATAGCATATTGGTTTCATGTATACAATGTAGTGATTCAACAATTATATACAATCTATGGGAACATTTTGACTATAAATTCATTCATATCTTTTTACCCCTCCTTTAATAAGGTTTATTTTTCTAAGAATCTGACCACTGTTTTTGTATTTGTGAGGATACATTTATAATAGCCTCTGATTGCTTTCAAGTCTTTGATATCCCCATTTTCATTCCTGGTTGTTGTGTCCTGTCTTTTTTTTTCTTGATCAACTTCGCCAGGGGTTTATCAATTTATTAGTTTCCTCTGAGAGGCAATGCTAGAACTTTATCTTCTCTAGTATATGTTTGTTTATTATTTCATTAATTTCTGCCCTTTCTTAATTTTTTCTGTTTGTTTTTTTTTGGTGGGGAGATTTTATGCTATCTTTTTAAATTCTTTAGGTGGATGCTTATTAGTCCATTGATTTTTAGCCTTCTTTTATAATAAATTCACTTAAAGTTATACAGTTGACTCTTGAACATCACAGGTTTGGACTGTGTGGTTCCACTACATGCAGATTTTTTTCAGTAAATATATTGGAAAATTTTTTGAAGACTTCTGACAATTTGAAAAAGCATTTTCTTGAGTTACTTTATTATAAGGAATAGTATATAATACGTGTCACATACAAAGTATGTACTAAACTACTGTTTATGTTATCTGTAAGGCTTCTGGTCCATAGTGACCTAGTTTAGTAGTTAAGTTTTTTGGGAAGCAAAAGGTATATGTGGGTGGCACCCCTGACCCCTGCATTGTTCAAGGGTCAACTGTACATTTCCTCTTAAGCTTAGCTTATCTGCAGTCCACATTCATCTCAAAATATTTCCTAATTTTTATTGTGATTTCTTTTTTTGATCTCTGTGTTATGTAGCTATTTTATTTCTAACAAATGGAGAGATTTCTTCTTCATTAATTTTCAGCTTAATTGCATTGTGGGCCACAGTCCTAAAGTGTTGAAACTTGCTATGTGACTTAGCACAAGGCCAGTTTTTTAGATACTACAGATGTGCTTGAAAAGTGTGTATTCTGCAATCATTGGATGCTATTAATACTATTAACCAATCTATGTTTTTACTCACTTTTTGGGTTGTTATATCAGTAACTGAGAATGATGTTGAAATCTCCTGCAGTGATTTAAAATGGTCTTACACCTCTATTAAGTACTGACAGTTTTTACATTATACATACTGAAGCTGTGTTATTAAGTACGTAGAAGTGAAGAATTGTTAGACCATACTGGTGAATTGACCTTTTTAAAAAAATCACTTTTTATCTCATTTTATTTCTTCTAAAAGTTTTTGCCTTAAAATCTACTTTGATATAGCTATACCAGCTTTGATTAATATTTACATGGTGTCTCTTTTTCTGTCTTATTTTTAATCTTTCTGTGTGGATTGTGGTTGTGTTGTATGTAACAGGTTAAATAATTTTACAATCCTCTGACAATTCTTATCTTTTAATTGGATTACTTCATTTATGAGTTTAACATAATTACTAGTATATTTTGGTTATAATCCCAACATTGTGCTTTTTTCTTATCCTACCTGCTCCATGTTCTATCTTCCATCCTTTCTTACCTTCTTTTGCACTGTGTATTTTTTATTTTTCTATTTTTACTTCTATTTTTACTAGCACAGAAGTTGTACTTTCACTTATTTTTTATTTATTTATTTATTTTGTATCATTAATCTACAATTACGTGAGGAACATTATGTTAACTAGATTCCCCCCATCATCAAGTCCACCCCACAAACCCCATTACAGTCACTGTCCTTCAGCGTAGTAAGAGGCTGTAGAATCACTATTTGTCTTCTCTGTGTTGCACAGCCCTCCCGTGCCCCCACCCCACATTATACATGCTAATAGTTATGTCCCCTTTCTTTCCCCCCCCTTATCCCTCCCTTCCCACCCATCCTCCCCAGTCCCTTTCCCTTTGGTAACTGTTAGTCCATTCTTGGGTTCTGTGTTTCTGCTGCTGTTTTGTTCCTTCAGTTTTTTCCCTGTTCTTATACTCCACATATGAGTGAAATAATTTGGTACTTGTCTCTCTCCGCCTGGCTTACTTCACTGAGCATAATACCCTCTAGCTCCATCCATGTTGTTGCAAATGGCAGGATTTGTTTTCTTCTTGTGGCTGAATAATATTCCATTGTGTATATGTACCACTTCTTCTTTATCCATTCATCTACTGATGGACACTTAGGTTGCTTCCATTTCTTGGCTATTGTAAATAGTGGTGTGATAAACATAGGGGTGCATCTGTCTTTTTCAAACTGGGCTGCTGCATTCTTAGGGTAAATTCCTAGAAGTGGGATTCCTGGGTCAAATGGTATTTCTATTTTGAGCTTTTTGAGGAACCTCCATACTGCTTTCCACAATGGTTGAACTAATTCCCACCAGCAGTGTAGGAGGGTTCCCTTTTCTCCACAACCTCGCCAACATTTGTTGTTGTTTGTCTTTTGGATGTTGGCCATCCTAACTAGTGTTAGGTGATATCTCATTGTGGTTTTAATTTGCATTTCTCTGATGATTAGCGATGTGGAGCATCTTTTCCTGTGTCTGTTGGCCATCTGAATTTCTTCTTTGGAGAAGTGTCTGTTCAGCTCCTATGCCCATATTTTAATTGGATTATTTGCTTTTTGTTGGTTGAGGTGTGTGAGCTCTTTGTGTATTTTGGATTTCAACCCTTTATCAGATCTGTCATTTATGAATATATTCTCCCATACTGTAGGCTGCCTTTTTGTTCTATTGGTGGTGTCCTTTGCTGTACAGAAGCATTTCAGCTTGATATTGTCCCACTTGTTCATTTTTGCTTTTGTTTCCCTTGCCCGGGGAGATATGTTCATGAAGAATTCGCTCATGTTTATGTCCAATAGATTTTTGCCTATTTTTTTTTCTAAGAGTTTTATGGTTTCATGACTTACATTCAGATCTTTGATCCATTTTGAATTTACTTTTATGGGGTTAGACAGTGATCCAGTTTCATTCTCTTACATGTAGCTGTCCAGTTTTGCCAGCACCATCTGTTGAAGAGACTGTCATTTCCCCATTGTATGTCCATGGCTCCTTTATTGAATATTAATTGACCATATATGTTTGGGTTAATGTTTGGAGTCTCTGTTCTGTTCCACTGGTCTGTGGGTCTGTTCTTGTGCCAGTACCAAATTGTCTTGATTACTGTGACTTTGTAGTTGAGCTTGAAGTTGGGGAGCGAGTTCCCCCCCACTTTATTTTTCCTTCTCAGGATTGCTTTGGCTATTTGGGGTCTTCAGTGGTTCCATATGAATTTTAGAACTATTTGTTCCAGTTCTTTGAAGAATGCTGTTGGTATTTTGATAGGGATTTCACTGAATCTGTCGATTGCTTTCAGCAGGATGGCCATTTTGACAATATTAATTCTTCCTACCCAAGAGCGTGGAATGAGTTTCCATTTGTTAGTGTCCTCTTTAGTTTCTCTTTAAGTGTCTTGTAGTTTTCAGGGTATAGGTCTTTCACCTCCTTGTTTAGGTTTATTCCTAGGTATTTTATTCTTTTTGATGCAATTGTGAATGGAATTATTTTCCTGATTTCTCTTTCTGCTTTGCTGAATTCCAGTATTAGTTCTAGTAGTTTTGTAGTGGAGTCTTTAGGGTCTTTCATGTACAATATGATGTCATCTGCATATAGTGACAGTTTGACTTCTTCTTTACCAGTCTGGATTCCTTGTATTTCTTTGTTTTGTCTGATTGCTGTGGCTAGGACCTCTACTTTCACTTCTTTTTAGTGCTTATTCCTAGAGAGTATACCATGCACCCTTGACTTAATAAAGTCTAATATTAATTGGTATTTTCACCCTTTTCCCAGTATAAAAACTCCATTTAATACCCTCACCTTACATGCATTGGTGTCATATATTTTAATTTCTGTATGTGTGAATCTTTACTATGGTTGCATTTTTTTAGTTCTGCATTAACAAAGTGAAACTTCAGGAATTTTTTCCTATTTGAATGTTGTGCACCTGCAAAATATTAAGGTGACTGATAATTTCTTGTTTATGTAATTTTTGCTTAATAAAACAAAGATCCAAGTTGGAGCTTTCTGGATTGGATATACTTCAAAGTTTTTCTTTAGAAGATATGTAGAAAGCTACCCCCTCCACACACACACGCACACACACACACTCATTCCTCGTACATAATTGGTTCTGCATTGGATGTACAAAGTTCTTTGTTCTCTCAGCTCTCTTTGTTGCCTATCTTTCTTCTATCTTTTTGTCGTTTTGGCTTTCTTCACTGAATACTCTGACTTCACTGTACGTGTAATTCCACTTTTTCTGTCCCCTTTGCTGCCACAGAGGCTGCCGCCTCTGCTATTTGCAATTCTTTCTCCACTTTTCAACTTTCTCTTCTCTTGTTACTTCTTGGTTTTCATTCAGTATGTTCAAAGTTCTGTGAAGATCTGCTAATCAGAGTGCTTCAGGTTGGCACATCAAACAATCAGTGTTGGTAGCATTTAATTCTCTAGGCTGTGTTTGTTACTCCTTAACTGTTCAAGTGTTCTTACCATTCAGAGCAGTCTAAGATGCTTGTAAACCCCAGAAAACTAGTCTGTGGGTAAATGAGGTTTTTCTGTACTGTTAAGGTAGTTGTAATTTTGGTCAATGAACAGCATATAAAAATAAATCATTATTTACACATGTACTTAGATCCTCTATTTTTAAAATTCTCCTCTCTTCTACAAAGAATGAAAAAGTAATAGAACAACAACTTCTTGTGGAACAACTGAGTGAAGAACAAACAAAACATAACCTGTCAATGACTTCTTCAGCTAAAGAAACTTGTGGAGATGGGCCCGATACCAGGATACCTGAAAAGAGACCATATACAGTACCATTTGATGCACGTTTGGGATATTGTATTTATCCTTCAGCAAGATCAGATTCCAGAAAGGTAAAGTCTAAACAGTAATCTTTCTTATTTTGAGATTTAAAAAAATATTACATATAATACAATATCACAGTCTATTTGTACAGGCTCAACAAACTGTTTAGTTTTATGGTCTATCATGTATACTCTTTCTTTTGATCATGCTGCTTTTTCATAAAAAATAAATGAGAGAATATATGATTGTGTTTGGAATGAGTAGTTAAAGAAAATGTCTGCATTCATCAAGGAGGAAAGCCATCCTTTGCAACCATATTTTCATGATGGAGGGGTATTAGTTAAACGGAGTCTTAACTAAGATGTCACTAAGTCTTGACTAGAGACATGACTAAGTCTGATAGCTTCATGAATTTTTTTTCTTTATTTAACCACACCAAGTTGAGATGAGGTTAGAGGGTATTTATTTTGACTTACTTGGTCTGTCTTATGATTTTCAAAATGACCTTTATGTAATGTTCAGCCTTGCCAAACTGACATTTGCAAGACTTCATAAAGATCAGTATAAAGTTTCGTTTTTATTTTTTTTATTTATAAAGATATGTGTGGGTGATAAATATATATGCAGACAGATTTCTCTTGAAAGATGATCAAGGAATCCCTACTGTGAAAAAGTCTAGCAGATTATTGAACTTCAGTTTCTATTTATTCATTTTATGAAAGGAAATGATTTGTGTGAGGTCTCTGTGATGATTACAGGCAAAGGGATAAGAAATAGGAGAGGTGTCATAGGCTTTTGCATCCAGACGAGTGTGGTTACAAACACGAGCTCTATTGTACTCTATTGTATAGGCCTGGATATATGAGTAAACCTGTGTGAACCCCAGGTTTCTTACCTGTCATAAGGGGGGATATGTGGGGTGTACAGAGAATATACATGAGATGATGACTCCAAAACTGCCGGCCACACATCCTCAACACATGTCCATGGGATGACTACCCTCACAGAAGGGCTCACAGAAGGGCCTTCCTTTTCTTTTTTCTTTCTTTCTTTCTTTTTATATTAAATTATTATTGATAGGCACTCTTACGAAGGTTTCACATGAAAAACAATGTGGTTACTATATTCCCCATATTATCAAGCCCCACCCCCATACCCCATTGCAGTCACTGTCCATCAGTGTAGTAAGATGCCACAGAGTCACTATTTGCCTTCTCTGTGCTACACTGTCTTACCCCTGATCCCCCCACACCATGTGTGCCAATCATAATACCCCTCAAGCCCCTTCTCCCTCTCTCCCCACCTGCGCTCCCACACCCCTCCCCTTTGGTAACCACTAGTCCCTTCTTGGAATCTGTGTGTCTGCTGCTGTTTTGTTCCTTCAGTTTTGCTTTGTTGTTATACTCCACATGTGAGGGAAACCATTTGGTACTTGTCTTTCTCCACCTGGCTTATTTCACTGAGCATAATCTCCTCCAATTCCATCCATGTTGTTGCAAGTGGTAGGATTTGTTTCTTTCTTATAGCTGAATAGTATTCCATTGTTCATATGGGATTGTTGTTCTTTCCTGAGGTAGGCCTGTATTGCAATACACTTCCTTCCTAATACGGCCTTCGCTGTATCACACAGATTTTGCCGTGTTGAATTATTATTGTCGTTTGTCTCCATATATTGCTTGATCTCTCTTTTTATTTGGTCATTGGTCCATTGATTATTTAGGAGTATGTTGTTAAGCCTCCATGTGTTTGTGGTCTTTTTCATTTTCTTTGCATAATTTATTTCTAGTTTCATAATTTGTGGCCTGAGAAGCTGGTTGGTACAATTTAAGTCTTTTTGAATTTACTGAGGCTCTTTTTTTTTCTCATTTTTAAAATTTTTATTTTGGTATCATTAATCTACAATTACATGAAGAACATTATGTTTACTAGGCTTCCCCCTTCACCAAGTGCCCCCCACAAACCCCATTACAGTCAGTGTCCATCAACGTAGTAAGATGCTGTAGAATCACTACTTGTCTTCTCTGTGTTGCACAGCCCTCCCCGTGCCCCCCCCATATTATACATGCTGATCGTAATGCCCTCTTTCTTTTTCCCCACCCTTATCCATCCCTTCCCACCCATCCTCCTCAGTCCCTTTCCCTTTGGTAACTGTTAGTCCATTCTTGGGTTCTGTGATTGTGCTGCTGTTTTGTTCCTTCAGTTTTTCTTTGTTCTTATAGTCCACATATGAATGAAATCATTTGGTACTTGTCTCTCTCTGCCTGGCTTATTCCACTGATCATAATACCCTCTAGCTCCATCCATGTTGTTGCAAATGGTAGGATTTGTTTTCTTCTTGTGGCTGAAAAATATTCCATTGTGTATATATACCACTTCTTCTTTATCCATTCATCTACTGATGGACACTTAGGTTGCTTCCATTTCTTGGCTACTGTAAATAGTGCTGTGATAAACATAGGGGTGCACCTGTCTTTTTCAAACTGGGCTGCTGTATTCTTAGGGTAAATTCCTAGAAGTGGGATTCCTGGGTCAAATGGTATTTCTATTTTGAGGAACCTCCATACTGCTTTCCACAATGGTTGCACTAATTTACATTCCCACCAGCAGTGTAGGAGGGTTCCCTTTTCTCCACAACCTCTCCAACATTTGTTGTTCTTTGTCTTTTGGATGTTGGCCATCCTACCTAGTGTTAGGTGATATCTCATTGTGGTTTTAATTTGCATTTCTCTGATGATTAGCGATGTGGAGCATCTTTTCCTGTGTCTGTTGGCCATCTGAATTTCTTCTTTAGAGAACTGTCTATTCAGCTCCTCTGTCCATTTTTAAATTGGATTGTTTGCTTTTTGTTTGTTGAGGTGTGTTAGCTCTTTATCAGCCCTTTATCGGATCTGTCATTTATGAATCTATTCTCCCATACTGTAGGATACCTTTTGTTTTATTGGTGGTGTCCTTTGCTGTACAGAAGATTTTCAGCTTGATATAGTCCTGTTTGTTCATTTTTGCTTTTGTTTCCCTTGCCCGGGGAGACATGTTCATGAAGAAGTCGCTTATTTTAATGTCCAGTAGATTTTTACCTATGTTTTTTTCTAAGAGTTTTATGGTTTCATGTCTTACATTCAGGTCTTTGATCCATTTTGAATTTGCTTTTGTGTATGGGGGTAGACAGTGATCCAGTTTCATTCTCTTATGTGTAGCTGTCCAGTTTTGCCAGCACCATCTGTTGAAGAGACTGTCATTTCGCCATTGTATGTCCATGGCTCCTTTATCAAATATTAATTGGCCATATATGTTTGGGTTAATGTTTGGAGTCTCTGTTCTGTTCCACTGGTCTGTGGCTCTGTTCTTGTGCCAGTACCAAATTGTCTTGATTACTGTGGCTTTGTAGTTGAGCTTGAAGTTGGGGAGCGAGATCCCCCCACTTTATTCTTCCTTCTCAGGATTGCTTTGGCTATTCAGGGTCTTTGGTGGTTCTATATGAATTTTAGAACTATTCATTCCAGTTTGTTGAAGAATGCTGTTGGTAATTTGATTGGGATTGCATCAAATCTGTATATTGCTTTGGGCAGGATGGCCATTTTGATGATATTAATTCTTCCTAGCCAGGAGCATGGGATGAGTTTTCATTTGTTAGTGTCTTCTTTAATTTCTCTTAAGAGTGTCTTATAGTTTTCAGGGTATAGGTCTTTCATTTCCTTGGTTATATTTATACCTAGGTTTTTTTTTTATGCTATTGTGAATGGAATTGTTTTCCTGATTTCTCTTTCTATTAGTTCATTGTTAGTGTATAGGAAAGCCACAGATTTCTGTGTGTTAATTCTGTACCCTGCAACTTTGCTGAATTCTGATATTAGTTCTGGTAGTTTTAGAATGGAGTCTTTAGGGTTTTTTATGCATAGTATCATCTGCAAATAGTGACAGTTTAACTTCTTCTTTACCCATCTGGATTCCTTGTATTTCTTTGTTTTGTCTAATTCCATGGCTAAGACCACCAGTACTGTGTTGAATAACAGTGGGGAGAGTGGGCATCCCAGTCTTGTACCCGATCTCAGAGGAAAAGCTTTCAGCTTCTCGCTATTCAGTATCATGTTAGCTGTGGGTTTATCATATATGGCCTTTATTATGCTGAAGTGCTTTTCCTCTATGCCCATTTTGCTGAGAGTTTTTATCATGAATGGATGTTGAATTTTGTGGAATGTTTTTTCAGCATCTATGGAGATGATCATGTGGTTTTTGTCCTTCTTTTTATTTATGTGGTGGATGATGTTGATGGGTTTTCGAATGTTGTACCATCCTTGCATCCCTGGGATGAATCCCAGTTGGTCATGGTGTATGATCCATTTGATGTATTTTTGAACTTGGTTTGCTAATATTTTGTTGAGTATTTTTGTATCTACATTCATCAGCAATATTGGTCTGTAATTTTCTTTTTTGGTGGGGTCTTTGCCTGGTTTTGGTATTAGGGTGGTGTTGGCTTCGTAGAATGAGTTTGTGAGTATTCCCTCCTCTTCTATTTTTTGGAAAACTTTAAGGAGAATGGGTATTATGTCACCTCTGTATGTTTGATAAAATTCCAAGGTAAATCCAACTGGTCCAGAGGTTTTGTTCTTGGGTAGTTTTTTGATTACTGGTCCAATTTCTTTGCTGGTAATTGGTTTGTTTAGATTTTCTGTTTCTTCCTTGGTCAGTCTTGGAAGGTTGTATTTTTCTAGGAAGTTGTCCATTTCTTTTCGGTTTTCCAATTTGTTAGCATATAGGTTTTCATAGTATTCTCTAGTAATTCTTTGTATTTCTGTGGGGTCCGATGTGATTTTTCCTTTCTCGTTTCTGATTCTGTTGATGTGTGTGGATTCTCTTTTTCTCTTGATAAGATTGGCTAGAGGCTTATCTATTTTGTTTATTTTCTCGAAGAACCAGCTCTTGGTTTCATTGATTTTTTCTATTGTTTTATTCTTCTCAATTTTATTTATTTCTTCTCTGATCTTTATTATGTCCCTCCTTCTGCTGAATTTAGAGCTCATTTGTTCTTCTTTTTCCAATTTCGATAATTGTGACGTTAGACTATTCATTTGGGATTGTTCTTCCTTCTTTATATATGCCTGGATTGCTATATACTTTCCTCTTAAGACTGCTTTTGCTGTGTCCCACAAAAGTTGGGGCTTTGTGTTGTTGTTGTCATTTGTTTCCATATATTGCTTGATCTCTATTTTAATTTGGTCATTGATCCATTGATTATTTAGGAGCATGCTGTTAAGCCTCCATGTGTTTGTGAGCCTTTTTGTTTTCTTTGTACAATTTATTTCTGGTTTTGTACCTTTGTGGTCTGAGAAGTTGGTTGGTAGATTTTCAATCTTTTTTAATTTACTGAGGCTCTTTTTGTGGCCTAGTATGTGGTCTATTCTGGAGAATGTTCCATGTACACTTGAGAAGAATGTCTATCCTGTTGCTTTTGAATGTAGAGTTCTATAGATGTCTGTTAGGTCCATCTTTTCTGGTATGTTGTTCAGTGCCTCTGTCTCCTTACTTATTTTCTGTCTTGTGGATCTGTCCTTGGAGTGAGTGCTGTGTTGAAGTCCCTGAAATGAATGCATTGTTTCTATTTTCCCCTTTAATTCTGGTAGTATTTGTTTCATGTACGTAGGTGATCCTGTGTTGGGTGCATTGATATTTATCATAGTTATATCCTCTTGTTGGACTTAGCCCTTTATTATTATGTAATATCCTTCTTTGTCTCTTGTGACTTTCTTTGTATTGAAGTCTATTTTATCTAATACAAGTACTGCAACTCCGGGTTTTTTCTCCCAATTAGTTGCATGAAATATCTTTTTCCATCCCTTTACTTTCAGTCTGTTTATGTCTTTGGGTTTGATGTGAGTCTCTTGTAGGCAGCATAGAGCTGGGTCTTGTTTTTTATCCATTCAGTGACTATGTCTTTTGATTGGTTCATTCAGACCATTTACATTTAGGGTGATTATCAATAGGTATGTACTTATTGCCATTGCAGGCTTTAGATTCGTGGTGACCAGAGTTTCAATGGTAATTCCCTTACTATCTAGCAGTCTAATTTAACAAATTTAGTATGCTATTACAAACACAACCCAATGGTCCTTGTTTTCCCCTCCTTTTTCTTTCTCCTCCTTTCTTTATATCTTAGGTATCATATTCTGTACTCTTTGTCTATCCCTTGATTGACTTCAGGGATAGTTGATTTGATTTTGCATCAGCTTGGTAATTAATTGTTCTACTCTCTTTACTGTGGTTTTATTTCCCCTGGTAAGAGCTATTTAGCCTTAGAGTCACTTCCATGTATGGCAGTCCCTCCAAAATACACTGTAGAGACGGTTTGTGGGAGGTAAATTCTCAGCTTTTGCCTATCTGAAAATGGTTTAATCCCTCCTTCAAATTTAAATTATAATCTTGCCAGATATTCTTGGTTCAAGGCCCTTCTGCTTCATTGCATTAAATATATCATGCCACTCCTTTGTGGCCTATAACGTTTCTGCTGTGAAGTCTGATGATAGCCTGATGGGTTTTCCTTTCTGTGTGATCTTTTTTCTTTCTCTGGCTGCTTTTAATAGTTTGTCCTTATCCTTGATCTTTGCCATTTTAATTATTATTTGTCTTGGTGTTGTCTTCCTTGGGTCCTTAGTGTCGGGAGATCTGTGCACCTCCATGGCCTGAGACTCTCCTTGCCCAGATTGGAGAAATATTCAGCAATTACCTCCTCAAAGAAACTTTCTGTTCCTTGTTTATCTTTCTTCTTCTGGTACCCCTGTAATGCAAATATTGTTCCATTTGGATTGGTCACAGTTCTCTCAATATTCTTTCATTCCTAGAGTTTCTTTTTTCTCTCTGTGCCTCAGCTTCTTTGTATTCCTCTTCTCTAATTTCTATTTCATTTATCATCTTCTCTACCTTATCTAATCTGCTTTTAAATTTCACCATTGTATTCCACAATGATTGGATCTCTGTCCTGAATTCATTCCTGAATACTTGAATATTTTTCTGTACCTCCATGAGCATGTTTTATGATTTTTATTTTGAAATCTCTTTCAGGAAGATTGATGATTTCAGTTTCACTTGCCCCTTTTTCTGGTGCTTCTGGGATTTTGGTTTGAACCAGGTTACTTTGATGTTTCATATTTGTAGCTGGCACCCTTTAGTGCCCAGAAACTCTACTCTCTGGAGCTGCTCAGCCTCTGGAGCAATGTTGGGGGTCACAGGGGAGCAGTGCTGGTGCCTTGGGTTAGGAAAGAGCTGTTTCCTTCTTCCCGGCTCTATGCCTGTCTCCCCTGCCAGAAACAGTGGGCTGATCACAGAGGTGTAAGCCTCTGTGCTTTGCGTTTGTAGCTGCCTTAGGCAGGGCTTCCTTCTAGCTGGTCTGACGCCAGTGTAGGAGCTGCCAGTTTGCAAGCCAGGTATGGGCTGGCTGGGAGGAAGGCGCAGCTGGCTGGACATTATGGTGGGGAGCCTTGGAGCTGTGTATCTAACCAGGGTGATGGAGAGCCTGAAGTTCCTGAAAGTTCCCAACCTGATGGGCCAAGTATGCCCAGACAATTTTGTCTACCTTTCTCCTGAGCAGTAAGCTCTGTGTAACCCTTGCCCTTTAGCAGCCCTCTTGCTGCTAGTAAGTCTCTCAGACTGCCTGCCTTTCTTTTGTCCTATCGCAGCTGGATATGGATCCCTGTTTTCCACAAGCAGCTAGAATCTCAGTCTCTTCAGGTCTTTCACTTGCCTTAGCTTTCCAACCCCATAATCACCAGACCACCATGCCATGTAGGTTCATGCTCCCATAGGAGATCTTCACAGCTAGGTGTTCAGCAGTCCTAAGCCTACACTCCCTCCCCGCTCTGTTTCTCTTCCTCCCATTGGTGAGCCTGAGTGGGGGAATGGCTTGGGTCCCACCAGATTATGACTTTGCTATGTTACCCTGTTCTGTGAGGTCTGTTCTTTTCTCCATGTGTATGCAGTCTGGTGCAGCCTTCTTTCCTTTTGCTCTTTCAGGATTAGTTGTATTAATTACATTTTCATATTATATGTGATTTTTGGAGGAGGCCTCTGTCTCACCTCTCATGCCACTATCGTTAATCCTCTCAGGGCCTTTTTTTTCTTACAAAAATTTTTTGTTTTGTTTTTTTATTCTTTGCTTACATAGTTATTCATGGTGAACAGTGAACACAGCAGAACACAGAGAAGATGTGTCTCCCAAGTTTGGTCCAGGTTCCTTTGCTTGCTAAGCAACTCATTCCAGCAGAACACACCAAGTTCACAATATCAAAATGACAGAATTCATCTCACAAACCTTTGCGTAATTCTCAACTGAAACAACAACGTTAAATATGTGAGAGTTACCGGTGATGGTGAAGGAGTTAAGCAAAGTGGTAGCTCATGTCAATGAGACAAAATCAACTGCATCCAAATGTATCCCCAGTGTGAGGAGATTATCTTACTCTATGGCAATTTAGGATATTACATTCAGGTCTGGGTACAACACTTTAAGGCAACTTAGATGATTTTCAGAAGACAATCAAGTTGCCAAAGGACTTTGGGGAAAATCTGAAGTAACTCTAGATTTAATCTGAGTCAGAGGAGACATGACTGATTTCAAATATTTGAAGGCTTATCATTATGAGATTTTGTCTCTGGAACTTGGACCAATGAGATGTACTAAGGGAATAAAAAGAAGGACTTACTAGTGAGAACTGTCAAAGATGCTGTGAGGGGCCTCAGAGCTTGGAAGGCCCCTACAGGAAATGTGTGTTAGCAGAGGTGAAATGATAATTTGCAGTCTTACAGAGGAGAGTGACATGGGATGAAGAGTTGAAATCTAAAGTTCTGTCTATCCCTGTGGCTATGTACTTCTAGGAAAGATGGTTAGAATAAAGAAATTGGCTTCTAGTTGCATTCACCTCAGTTATCTGGATTACTAATCCCCTTATTTGATGCTCATACTGTGGTCAGTACTGTATGGGAGTATGATTGAAAATGCTAAGATATCCCTAGAGGGGAACTATGGAATGCAAAAGCAACCACCGGGAATCAGGACTCAATGCCTAGGTAGGAAGGAGCCAGGAAGGGACAAAGAACCATTCATTGGGTTGAGTGGAATAACTGTTAAAGAATTAATGTGCTAATATACTTATTAATTATGGCAGAACTTATGTGGTGTTCATTATTAAGGTGGATCATTTGGTTTTCTCAGAATTTAAAAGCAAATTACAATCCCAGAGAACAAAGTTTGACTAGAACTAGTAGCTTTATTTGCTCCTGAAATAATTCCCATCCCCCCGATAAAGAGAACCCTTGATGCCTGTTAGTTATAGGGCAAAATGGCCATGCTGAGTACATTGTGCTTGTTAGATAAATACATCCTGAATTGTGAACAATTGTAAATAATTACACTCCCCATCCCCCAGACCCCAGAATTGGGAGGCGACCTAAACACTTTTATTGCCCATCTTTTATGGTTCTGATGTGACAGATGATTTTATTGGGTGACCAACAGTGGAGCCCAAAATCAGATATTAAGATATCTTCTGTATCAGTTTGGAGTACTTATCTGGGAGGGGGGTGTTAGGGACCTATGTCACTTGAATCTTGAACACCATGTGATAAACACATTCCACTATGTGTTATAATTTTAATAGCTTACAATGATTTATATTAATAAATTGAATGTCCCTTTTAAGATTTTATTATTTACCTTTTTGAGAAATTACCCTGAGATTTTGTTACAGAGAAGTGGTGAGAAAGGAAATATTTGGTAATGGAAACTAGAATAAAAGTACAGAGGCAATTCCTAATTTATTCTTGTTGTTTTCCAAGGTTATTTTTTGAGAACTTAAGGTGTATTGCCAATTGAAGCATGTTATAATATAGAAAGTTCCCAGGCTAGCCCATGAAAGTCAACTTATTGTATGATACATATTAAGTATGTTACTTAGCACATTAATTGAGCTATCCCTAAACACTCATGTAAAGTGTTAATAAATACATTTGGATTTCCAAATTGGGAATACTTTGCTTTGGCAGAGGAAGCGGCAATGGCTCTGAATTTCTTCATGTGGTATTTGGATTAGAGGAGAATGCAGATCCTTCACAGCAGCACCACAGTTCTCCAGGTGTTCAGACCTGGGAATACTCTGGGGAGGGAAACAGTTGCCTTGCAGTACACTACATATGGGCTTCACATTTGCTGGGGAGTGCTGCGTGTAAGAGCTATGATGTTGCCACTCATGCCTCTCTTTGGTTTCATTTTTAAATGCTACTTTCCATGAAGCTATAATTGAGGATAGAAGAGTTTTCTAGAAGAGGAGCTGTGTAGATTCTGAAAGAAATATGTGTCCATGGGATTCAATAATACTGTGAAATGAATTTTTACTTTTTTGGGGGATGTGTATTTTTAGTGATGGGTTATTTTAAGAGTACCTACCTAATCACCTCTTAAAAAACATTTGAGTAACAGGATAAAAATAGACATTTAAAAGAAATCACTTTTGTTGTTTTTGGGTGGGGGAATGTAAGGTCTACACAAGTCCTTCTGTACATTCTCTGGATCAAGTAGTTGCTGGATTTCGAACACGAACTCAGATGCTGCTGGGTCACATAGAAGAACAAGATGAAGTCCTCCATTGCCAATTTTCTGATAGCAATGATGATGATGAAGAATCAGAAGGCGAAGAGAAATCTGAAATTAGGTATGTGGACTGATTTCATAAACATCATTGTATGATGGAGAAAATGTATACAGATGTAGGGTTTTTTTTATTAAAGTATCTTTTCCATTTAATACAAGTAGGTAGTTTTTGCTAATTGTACTATCAACTAATATGCTATGAAACCAGTGTTTGAACAGAAGTCATCAGTCTTACAATTGAAAAACAACTTTGCTTTTAGAGCTTCTATAGTTGTTGGATTTTAATTTTCAGAGAGAATATTTTTGGAATCCTTGATTCTGTTCTCACAGTGGCAACAAACATGATAAATTTTCCACTGGGTCCAACATTGGGAGGGAATCCTTTTATTTTGAGGAATATTAGTAAAATACTGTTTGTCTTATACAACTAATAATTTTTTAACATTACCATCACTTTTTTGAAGCTAATTTGAGGGCAGATTAGAAAATACTAATAATCTTTGATCATGATCTTTTTTTTCTAGACATCGAAGTCACTCATGGATTGAAAAGCCAGACTCTGTTTGTTCTTTTGCTGAATTGAATGATATTCAGAATCAAACACAAAAGTCAAGTTTGGGGAATGAAGGTACACAGACTTTCTCAAGTAATTTCTAATATTTATAAGCCAATTCTCTTTTTCCTCACTCAGTAAGAAGTACCTAGGAATTCTCAAAGACAGGAACTTGGTAGGAGTGCTTTCCTGGCTGAATGAAATTCTTTTATGTTCTCTACTCTACTTACAATTTTTCACTCCTTAATAAGAAAATTTTCCCACCAATTGATTCTGGCTAGAGTTATAGGTTAAATCTCTCAGAATGGGGATTCTTTATTGAAACTTGAGTTGTTTATACTCTTCATTTTACTCTTGATTATTTTAAAATACATCTTATGAAATTTACTAGGCATCTACTTTACAGCCTCACTACCTACCAGTAGTGATGTATTTGGCATTACAGCCAAATTAGTCTACTGAGAGTTTATAATGTCCTAGTACACAATTGATGAAAAATTTTATGAACCAAATTACAGCATCAAAAAAGTTTTTATTGCAAAAATTATAGTAGGAGATTTTAACTCATTTCTCTTGGACTGTGAGTTGTCAAAACTAACCCTGCGAGGGTTACTTACTCAAAAAAGAGTATAAACAATATAAATAACATGATAAATAAGTTCTACACTATCTTTTTAAGAGCCTATGCATATAACATTATCAAAAATTAACTATATGTTATGAATAAAACTGAAATAAAACTTTAAATGTGTAAGTAGTATAGATAACTGCTACTCAAGTAGCCATCCTTGAACTGTTTTGTTACTGGTCTACAGCCAGGTAAGAAACTTATGCCAGAATGTAAATCAGTTCACTAGCTTCTTCATTTAGGAAGTCTTTCTATGGGAAAGAAATGTCAGCTAAACTTAAAACACTGACATAGTTGATTTGTATTCTAGTGCAAGATAGTAACAGTGCTCAACCACACTTTGAGTAGCTTGGTATAGTCTACATTCCCTGATCACAATAAAACTGGAAGTTAATAGGAAAAGAATTCAACCCTTTACCCACCTGGAGATTTTACACCTTTTCAAAATAAGTCAAGGTTAAGAAAAACTAAAATTGCAGAGTAAGGGTGATAAAAAAATGTTATCAGAATCTAGGGGCTATGACTAAAGCATCTATATAAGGAAAGGAAAACTCACCGTAAGCCAGGAAGCTGAAGTCCCAGCTGCCATGTATTTTTTTTCCTTTCTTTCTTTTACTATTTGTCTCTTTCTCTGCTGCTTCTAGGCTGCTTCTATGTCTGTTTTTCTTTTTTAACTCACTTCTGTTGAATATTTTATGAGCAAATTTATTTCTCAGTTTGATTTTATTTTAAAGATATAAAGATAGAATGTCTCCAGGAGAGTCAAGAATTGAACTTGCAAAAATCAAGGAATTTGGAACTCATACTTACTGAAGCTAACCAAAAAATAAGAGAACTTACAATTAACATCAAGATGAAGGAAGATCTGATTAAAGAGTTAATAAAAACAGGTAACAGTATCCCAGGAACCAGCTTGTGTGAGAAGGAAATGCTTCTAAAATAGCTTCTGATGTTACTTTTTGGTACTCAGGACTATCCACTGGAGCTTGGAATTCGGTACAAGATTTTGTGTTTTAGAGCCAATCTGCGAGGGTTAGTTATCAAAAGAGCTTTGGGATTTTATCTATGAATTGTTCTAACCAGTGTAACTCTGTGTTATGCTGAAATTCTCTGGCATGTAATGCTTTTTGCCACTTTTTTTAAGAAACATTAATACTAGGCATCTGGGGAATATGAGATATTTTTCTAACTCATTTTAATTATTTTGAATTAATTACTTTTCATTCTCTTATAGCTCACTATAAACATGAATTATAAACTATATATTTTGAATGTAGGTAATTTTTATTTTTCTAAAGATGTAAGGATTTGTCCTTGAGAGCCATTCTCTTAGTGAGCTAAGCTTTTAGCTCTTTTTCTTAGTGTCAAGTTCTGCTAGGTTGGGCAGTTGAACCACATTCTCTTCTCCCTGTCAGCCCTATTAGGCTTGCCTTAAAAAGTATGTCTCAGTCTTTTTGATTTTCCCCTCCAGTATACTCAAAGTATGAGCCTTGACTACTTTGAAATTCAGAAAAGAATTGAAGGAATAAGAGACACTAGCATTTCTTTTGCCCAACACCAATGAAAAACAATTCTCTGGAATTGAAAAAAATATTATCTCCCTTTTCTTCAAGCCCAGGCTACAGTCACACTCAAACAGCAGGAATTATGGTGGCCCCAGCTCTGCCAGCAAGGGGAAACCAGCCTCCCCACTTCCCTCTTTCACACAAGCTTGCTTTCTGGCTGTCAGTCCTTCCTTCCTGGTGTCCTCTCCCAAGCCGCTATCTCAAAGCATTTTCCTTCCTCATTCCTAGTGACCTGTGTGCTATGCACCATCCCAGCTCCGACTATCCCAGATGTTTGCATTTGACCATGCTCCTCCTCACAGGCAGGGCCAATGTAGTAAAACTTTTCTGAGGAGTATCTAGGAACTGGTTTAGTGGTTTAAGTAGCTTCTGCATCCTTGCAATTTCAGGGTATTGCTTGTGGAAGTTGAGGATATTTACCCCTCTGGAATAAATGAGTTTCTTTCATATAGGTTATTCCCCATGGAATATCTCACTAAAAAACTATGCGTTTGTAGTCTGGTATATTCATCCTGGTTGCCTTAAACTAGAGGATACCTGAACTTACACAGAGAAGGTCCTCTTCTTACTCATTAGAACCCATGGAAGTTTGGAACTTTCCTTAGAGGTGGTGACTAATAAAACGGCCCATGTGTGCTTCCTTTCCAAAGCCCCTTCTCTGAAGACTTCTCCCAAATAGCCAGCAATAACAGCAGTGGCAACTATACTGTATTTCATCAATTCTAATACACATTTTTTTTACATTTTAATATCTCTGAAATCATAATTATCTTACAGTCAGTGGCATCTTAGCATTTTATCACATAAGTGATATAATTGGCATGCATTTTTTTCCATAGTAGTTCATAAAATACTGGTTTGTTGAGCAATTTATGGGAGCTCAGATTCATTATAATATAGTAGTCACATGTATTGTAAAGAAAGTCAAATAAACATAGAGTTGTAGAGCCAGAAGACAATTCACAGTGCATTTAGTTCAATAACTCCTTTTAGTTATCATCCCATGAGCTCTGGACACATTTCGTGCTGCCACAAATTTGCTAGTTCAGGGACAGTTGGCTATTAAGAACAAATCAAAATAAAGTTTTTCAAGTCAGTAGCTGGGCTTTGAATGAAAAGAGATGTAGAAATATCTATATTCTATTTTTCTTTCTGTTCTAAATATTAATAAGAAAAGCATTTAAAAAGAATTCATCTTTACTAAGTTTAGAGGAATGAAAGAAGAGGGGGGCCAGCTCTAGATCAAAAGGTTCTTGAGAGACACACAATCTGATATATTGTGGACCTTGTTTTATGGTGATTTAAAAAAACCAATTAAAGACATTTTGAGGCAAATTGACAAGTCTGAATAGGGACAGACAGGTATTAATATTGTTAAGCATGATAATGACTTTTTGGTTCTGTCTATATTTTGTAAAGATGTTTATTGAGATGTGTAGGGAGATGATATGGCATCTGGGATTATTTTACAATTTAAAACAAAAGAAAAGAAAGGCGTGCATTACTTTCCTCCTTTTGATATGTTGAATAGTTTACATAATATCCTCAGAAATCCTTTTTTTACTGAGGTACATGTTATAAAATTCACAAATCTTCAAGTACAGCTGGACAAATCTTGATGTGTGTGTACAGTCACATAACCATCACCCAGATCAAGATACCAAACATTCTCATTGATTTTTTTCCCCAAATATCCTTAACTGGAGTTTGATGCCAGCAAAGTGAGGTGCAAATTCAGAAGATAAAAAGTGAGACACTAAAAAAAAAAAAAAATTAATTTTTGAACCTGTGAGAAGAATGGCACCAAATGGGAACAGTCATCGATGAAGTAATTATTAAGAGGCCAGGTGGCAAGTTGTGTTTGATGTGGATGAATGGTGACAGCTGAGCTTTTTATGCTATGCCTTAAATAGTTACACTGCCCAGCTGGAGTTTTAAGAGTGGAGCATTTTTACGTTCTTAATGTTTTACTTGGTTTTTTTTTAACATAATTTATAATAATAATTATTGCTATTATTTTGAAGGTAATGATGCCAAGTCTGTAAGCAAGCAGTATGCTCTGAAAGTAATGAAACTTGAGCAGGAAGTGAAACAGGCACAAGTGGAGTTAACTGAAACAGAAAAGCAGCTACAGGAACTGGAAAGCAAACATCTTTCTGATGTTGCGTTGAAGGCAAAACTACAGAAGGAGTTCCGCAAAAAGATGGATGCTGCAAAGCTAAGAGTCCAGGTATTTAAAAATGTAGATGAGGAAATTCACTTACGGCTTCCCACTTTAGGATTCTTATACCTAGTTAGGAAAGAAGTCGGATTCAGTTTTTACCAGCAAGAAAAACTGGATGGCAACTTTTCTTTTTCTTTTTCTGCGTGCTGGGAGGTTTACATACTTTCAATCTGCGTAGTATATTTCTTAATTCAAGAAGTATATTACTGTAATCTTCTTATGAAAAACCATGTGGTAAGAAATAAAGGTAGCCACAGAAAGTGTCCTTTTCTGAAGGAAAAAAGATTAACGATTAAATAATACATATAAAACATCTGGTGTGTATATGGCACTTTGTAGACACTCAACAACTGATAACTATTTCAGACAGTTTTCTGAAAGCATAACTGATCTGTTACTTTCATATTGTTTCCATGGTAGGTAGAGTGGAATTGTAGTTAACCTATTCAGGGCATTATTTATTTATTTTGAAACTGTGCCACAGTTATTTTCTTTCCACAAGATAAGTGTTCACTGCACACCTCCTCTGTGCCCGTCGCTATTCTAGGTGGGGATGCAGAGGTGAACAAACCAAAAAAGTTTCCCCTCCTAGGGCTTTTAATGCCACCTCAAACATCTGGACATCTCCAACTAAGTTTTCTTACGTACATAGCCTCTCAAGTCAACGCCAAGGTAAAATGACACAGCTTCAGTGTTTGGACTGCTCAAAGGAGGACACGGCAGTAGTGTATGTCATACCTTCTACTTTCCTTCAGAATACATATTTTCACTTAGCACTTCACCTCAGAGTACCTTGGGATCAATTCTTTTTCACTTCTTGACCCTTTAAATTAAGGTTGTCATCTCTAACAAAGTACTTATTTTAACAAAACATTAGTAAAGTTATTTCCTGTGTGTTTATTATGAAATTTTATTTATAATTTCATAGTTCTATATCCTAGTTTTGGTTCTGATTGTAATTCTTATATTCAATATTCAAAGTAATAATCAAAATTATTGTTTTTCTATGAATTACATTAATAGAAATAGTTTTTCTATTAATATCTACATTATTATACTTACTTCTGTCTATAATTTAAGCCTTGTTTGTGGATTTAAGAAAGATTATTTTTATGTTCTAAATCACACACAACTAAAATGGTTGAGATTAAAAGATTAAATGAAAGATTATTAATATTGAGGATTATCACGTTCTTTTTGTTTTCCATATTTTATGCTGCATATCCCTTTTTGCTGAGGGCACTGATAAGGAAAAGAAAGAAGACACAGAAGTTAATTAAGCTCAAAAGAAGCACCTCGTATAACAGGGGACTGAAACAAGATTCCCATGTAGTTTTAGAAATTTCTGTGCCTTTGACATATCCATGCACAACTGGTGGGGCTTGGGGTGATCAGCATGGTGAGGATGATGGGGGTGATGAGGAGGAGGACAGTAGTCACCAGTTGTTAAGTATCTCCAAAGTGGCATACACATACCAGATGTGTTATATGTATTATTTAGTCACTATTTAATCCTTAAAGTGAGTATTTTTACCCTATTTAAAATGAGGATGCTAAGGTTTAGAAAGGTAAAATAATTCATTCAGAGTCACACAGTGAGTCACATGTGAGGATACTCATGGTTTTGAGTACTCCTAACTTATACCATTTTTAAATATTGATATACTATTTTTAATCAGTACAATGAAGTTATTGCAGTCTTTAAGTTTTTAATTTTAAAAATCTAAAATATGTATTATGTCTTTAGATATTATTGAGAGTTAAATGGTGCATTAATATTTTAATGTTAACAGAGGTGCACTTTTGAGCATCTGGAGTAAGGCTAGCAGACAATGACAACCTATCTCACTTTTAAATAAGATCATAAGTACTTATAGTGACATTTTCAATATTATGTGGAAAAGACATTAAAATGCTAATCATTTTTGCTCTAGTATTGCAATAACTGTCAAAAGTAAGTGGCAATGCCAGTGTCCAAATCCAGAGACGGGAAACTGCGGAGTCCTCTGGCCTCCAAGCTAGTGGTACTCAAAGTACCATCTACAGATTGTGAGTGCTCTGTGACAGGACAGAGGTAAATGGGAGCACAGATTCCTTCAGCAAAATGTCTTGCATGAAAACAATGTCAGCTGAATCTAATAGTGTGCTTGGTGTATGCTGACAACAGTCTGTGGCTGGTACTGGGCCACAGACCACACTTGTAGCAGTACTTTAAGCCATAGTGCCTCTGCGAATACTTAGTTTAGTTAAAACGAAATATGTGTATGTCAACAATTTATTGACAAGATAAAGGATATTAACTGTAGCTGCATAATTTACAAATGACCTCACCTTAACTTTTTTATGTCACCTAAGAGGTACTTAGTGCAAAGCTAAAGCATATAATAAAAGTCTCAGATATGTTTGATCAGGATTAAATTGGAACATTCTGGTATGGTATATTAGTAGTGTAAACTCTGAAAATGTTCATAAATTTTAATGCTATCTATAGATAATTTTACCTAGATAAGGAGAAACTTTATTTAAGATAAATAAAACAATAATTTATAAAGGTTGGTCACTTTTAGGGAAAATGGTATCAGTTCTGTTCCTCCTGAGGGATTAGGCTACAGCTGGATGTAATAGACAAGCACAGGGAATACCGTGCAGTCACATAGGAAGAAAAATATCTAAGTGAAAAGACCTCTAAGATAAGTTAAATAGAAAAAGGAGGTGGGGAATAGTCTATCTAGAATATATATAAGGTTATTTACATGCATATAAATTATTTCTGGAAGAAAATTTAAGATATAAATAATTTTGCATTGGGAAGCAGGACCGGTAGATTAGGGGTCTGAGAGTCTTTTTAAATATAAGTTCAGTTTTGTATTGTTTTAATTTTTATCATGTACATACAATATTTTCAATTAAAACAATGAAGCAGAGACATCAGTTTTGTTCAGTTTGGTTATCAGCTTCAGGAAGTCTTGTAATTCTTTGTATCTGGTGAAAATTATTATGGCTGCCTAATTGTGAAACTAGAAATGTAGAAAATAATTGTGAACCTATCAAAAATAAATTACAGACAAAATGACTACCCTTGCCACTGAATGAAAAGTTTAAAGTTTACTTGAGGTTTGTGAGAGGTGCTGTTTTTTGTTTTGAAATATTCCCTATGCTCTCAGGTCTTACAGAAGAAGCGACAAAACAGTGAGAAGTTGGCATCACTGTCTATCCAAAATGAGAAACGTGCTAATGAACTAGAGCAGAATGTAGATCATATGAAACATCAAAAGGGACAGCTGCAAAAAAGACTTAGAGAAGAAAATGAGAAAAGGAAGCAACTGGATTCAGATATTCAGCGGGATCAAGAAAAAATCAAAGTACCATTGTCATCCTTTCCTGCTAGGCATAATATGAAATGTTAAATGGTGCAGAGCTAATAAAGCATAGGTCTTGATTCAGTTGGCTTGTGAGGATCTAACCTTGGCTGTCCTTGGCTGCTATTTTCATTTACTTTAAAGCTCTGTACATCTACATAGTAAAATCTATTTATTGAATTCTGAGTACTGCCTTAAAGCTTTGACTTCACAAAAAAAGTAGTGATAACAATGCCTCTACCCAGGACCTTAACTTTAGTTGAGGTTGTCAAAAACAAATATATAAAGCCAACTTTCTAAAAAGTAATTAACATTTGAATAGGATTTCCTGTTTTCAAAGTACTTTGACATACATTGTCTATGTTGCAGCATGGAAAAAAGTAAAAGGTAAAATGCTACTATTTCATTCATAGCAGAAGAGTGAGTGATCAGCCCTGTATGCTCAACAGTTTCATAGAATGGAATGGACTGGGGAGGACCTAGGTGTAGTAGGCGAGCATGGGTTCAAATCCCAGCTCTGTCAGTTCCTGGCTGGATCAGGTATTGAGAAAATCACTTACCCTTTCTTGAGTCTGTTTATTTATATCTAAAATGGCCTTACTCATACTTGCTTCACAGGGCTTTTTTTGAAGAAGAGGATGGTGATATTATTCATAATAACTATACAAAACACTTACCTATCACTATGTACCAGGTTCTGATCTATTGAAAAGTTAAGTGGAACCCAAGACTTGAAACATAATTAGAGATTTATTTGACTTTAAATTTTGGAATATAAATCTATTTTCAGACTTTACAAGAAATCCATAGAATTTAATGATGGAAGAGAACTTAAAGAGCATTTCAGCCAAATTACTGATTCTTCTTTTTAAAACAGCTTTATTGAGCTATACTTCATATTCTTTACAATTTACCCATGTAAAGCATACAGTTCAATGGGTTTTGATATGTTACATCATCCTCCTGGAGTGAGGAAGCTAGGGCCCCACACAGTCTAAGGAAGAGATGAGGCCTACCTACAAGGCAGCCATTATTTCAAAAGTCCATGTGGAAACAAACCAGAAAGGTTTTAGCAAAACCTCCCTGGGGAGTGAAATTATACTTTTGACTCTGCAGCTTTTGTGAATATATTGTTCACAAATATGAAGGTGCACCTATCATTCTGAAGCAGCTCCTTGTTCCTAGTTGCTGTCCCATTTTATTCTTAGCAGCAGGCCTGCTGACCAGTGTGAGCTTTCCTGAGGGAGATGAGGATGCTTCCTCCTGCCCCTGACATGGGCATGCCACCATGGTCTCCCAGCTGGCCCCTCTTACAATAGGAACAGTCGTGCTAAATATATAAACATGAAATTTACCATTTGAATGGTATTAAGTATACAATTCAGTGGCATTAATCGCTTTCACAATTAATGTGAATTAATTATGCTACCATCACTATTTCCAAAATTTTTCATCACCTGAAACAAATACTCTATAACCATTAAGTAGTAACTTACCATTTCCCTTTTCTCCTCAGTCCCTGGTAACCTCTAACCTATGTCTGTCTCTATGAATTTACCTATTCTAGTTATTGTATAAAGTGGAATCATACAATATTTGTACTGCGTCTGGCTTATTTCACTTAGCATATTATTTTCAAGGTTCACTCACCCATGTTGTAACATGTATCAGAACTTAATTTCCTTTTTATGGCCAAATAATATTCCATTGTATATGTTATACCACTTTTTGTTCATCCATTCATCTGTTGATAAATACTTGGGTTGTTTCCACATTTTGGCTATTGTGAATAATGCTGTGATAAACATTGGCATACAAGTAACAGTTCAAACTCCTGCTTTCAGTTCCCTTGGAATTAAATACATAGGTGTGGAGTTACTGGGTTATATGATAATTCTGTGTTTAGCTTTTTGAGAAACTACCAACTGTTTTTAATAGCAGAAGCACCATTAAATTAAATTAATTATTGGAATATAATTGATATACAATATAATATTGATTTCAGATGTATAACATAGAGACTAGATAATTATATACATTACTAGATGCGTGGCACAGTGAGTATAGTTCCCTGATACCATACCAAGATATTAATATTTATAGGTTATATTTGCTATGTTGTACTTCCATTCCTATGGCCAATTTTTATTTTTATTAAAGTATCATTAATATACAATCTTAACATTGGTTTCAAATGTATGTCACAGTGGTTCAACAGTGCCCATGATCAGCTTACATTGTGATTGCAATTATTCTGCCCTTTTATCCTTTCCCCCTCCACTTCCCCAGCACCCACCCCAACTCTTCCCCTTAGTAACCACTAGTCACTTCTCAGTGTCTGTGAATCTAATGCTGTTTCATCCCTGCTGTTTTGCTTTGTTTTTATATTTCACAAATGAGTGAAATCATACAGTTTTTGTCTTTCTTTGCCTGGCTTGTTCCACTGAGCACAATACCCTCTAGATCCATCCATGTTGGTGCAAATAGCAGGATTTTTTTCTTTTTATGTTGAACAATATCCTATTGCATATATGTACCACTTCTTTATAAATCAAGGATTTTGTTTTCTTCAGGTAAATTCCTAGGAGTGGAATTACTGGGTCAAATGATATTTCCTTTTTTAAAGAGTTTTTTGAGGAACCTCTATATTGCTTTCCACAATGGTTGCACCAATTTGAAGTCCTACCAACAGTGTAGGAGGGTTCCTTATTCTCTGCATTTTCACAAGTATTTGTTATTTCTTGTCTTTTGAATAGTGGCTATTCTAACTGGTGTGAGGTGATATCTCATTGTGGTTTTAATTTGCACTTCCCTGATGCTTAGCTGTCTGGAGCATTCTTTTCATGTGCCTGTTGGCCATTTGTATTTCTTCTTTGGAGAAGTGTCTGTTCAGGTCCTCTGCCCATTCTTTGATAGGGTTATTTGTTTTTGGGGTGTTGGGGCATATGAGTTCTTTATATATTTTGGATGTTAGCCCCTTATCAGATAAGTCATTTACAAATCTATTCTACCATGGTGCAGCATGCCTCTTTGTTCTGCTGATGGTGTTCTTTGCTGTATGGAAGCTTTTTAGTTTGATGTAATCCCATTTGTTCATTTTTTATTTTGCTCATATTCAAGAGAGTTTTGCCTATGTTCTAGGAGTTTTATGGTTTCATGACTTACATTCATGTCTTTGATCCATTTCAAGTTTACTTTTGTGTATGGAGTTAGACAATAATAGAGTTCCATTCTCTTACATGTAGTTGTCCAGTTTTCCCACCCCATTGTATATCCATGGCTCCTTTATGATGTATTAATTGGCCTATATGTGTGGGTTTATATCTGGGCTCTCTATTCTGTTCCATTGATCTATGGGTCTGTTCTTGTGCCAGTACCAAATTGTTTTGATTACTGTGGCTTTGTAGTAGAGCTTGCAGTGGGCAGCATAATACTCCCACTTTGTTCTTTCTCAGGATTGCTTTGGTTATTTGGGGTCTTTTGTGGCTCAATATAAATTTTAGAACTATTTGTTCTAGTTTGTTGAAAAATGCTTTTGTTGTTTTGATAGGGATTGCACTGAATCTGTAGATTGCTTTAGGCAGGATGGCCATTTGACAATATTAATTCTTCCTGTCCATGAGCAGAGTATGTATTTCCATTTATTGGTGTCTTCTTTAATTTCTCTCATGAGTGTCTTGTGGTTTTCAGGGTATATGTCTTTCACCTCCTTGGTTAGGTTTATTCCTAGGTATTTTATTCCTTTTGCTACAATTGTAAATGGAGTTGTTTTCCTGATTTCTCTTTCTGCTAGTTCATTGTCAGTATATAGGAATATGAAAGATTTCTGTGTATTAATTTTGTATCCTGCAGCTTTGCTGAATTTGGTTATTAGTTCTAATAGTTTTCGGAGGACTCTTTAGGGTTTTCTATGTATAATATCCTGTCATCTGCCAATAGTGACAATTTACGTCTCCTTAACCAATTTGGATGCCTTTTATCTATGTGTTGTCTGATTGTGATGGCTAGGACCTCTTATAGTACTATGTTGCATAAAAGTGGTGAGGGTGGACATCCTTGTCTTGTTCCTGATCTTAGAGGAAAAAATTTCAGCTTCTTGCTTTTAGGTATGATGTTGCCTGTGGGTTTGTTGTATGTGGCCTTTACTATGCTGAATTACATACCCTCTATCTCCATTTTGTTGAGACTTTTATCATGAATGATTGTTGATTTTGTCAAATGCTTTTTCGGCATCTTTTGAGGTGATCATGTGGTGTTTATCCTTTTTGTGAATGTGATGTATGATATTGATGGATTTACAAATATTGTACCATCCTTGCATCCCTGGAATATATCCCACTTGGTCATATGGGTGATCTTTTTGATGTATTTTTGGATTCAGTTTGCTAATATTTTGTTGAGGATTTTTGCATATATGTTATTTGTGAATATTGGTCTGTAATTTTTTTTGTGTGTGGTGTCTTTGTCTGGTTTTGGTATTAGAGTGATGCTGGCTTCAGGGAATGAGTTTGGAAGTATTCCCTCTTCTACTTTTTGGAATACTTTAAGAAGGATGGGTATTATCCCTTCTTTAATTGCTTTATAAAATTCAGCTGTGAAGCCATCTGGACCAGGTTTTGTTTTTAGTAGTTGGTTTATTACCAGTTCAATTTCATTGCTGGTAATTTATCTGTTTAGATTTTCTGTTTCTTCCTGGGTTAGTCTTGGAAGGTTGTATTTTTCTAGAAAGTTGTCCTTTTCTTCTTGGTTGTCCAACTTATTGGCATGTAATTTTTCATGGTATTCTCTAATAATTCTTTGTATTTCTGTGTTGTTCATAGTGATTTTTCCATTCTCATTTCTGATTCTGTTTATGTGTGTAGACTATCTTTTTTCTTGATAAGTCTGGGTAGGGGCTTATCTATTCTGTTTATTTTCTCAAAGAACCAGCTCCTGGTTTCATTGGGTTTTTTTTCTGTTTTTTTTTATTCTTCTCTATTTTACTTATTTCTGTTCTGATCTTTATTATGTTCCTCCTTCCATTGACTTTGGGCTTTGTTTGTTCTTTTCTTCCTAGTTTCCTTAATTGTGAATTTAGACTGTTTATTTGGGATTATTCTTGTTTCTTAAGCCTGTATTGTGTGTGCTTTCCTATTGGACCTGCCTTATGCTGTTTCCCAAGATTTGGGGCTGTTGTGTTTTTATTTTCATTTGTCTCCATGCATTCTTGATTTCTATTTAAATTGTTTATTGATCCATTGATTATTTAGAAGGATGTTGTTTAGCCTCCATGTGTTTGTAGGTCTTTTTATTTTCTCTGTGTAGTTTATTTCTAGTTTCATACTATTGTGGTCTGAGAAGCTGCTTGATACAATTTTGATCTTTTTAAATTTATTGAGGCTCTTCTTGTGGCCTAGTATGTGATCTGTTCTGGAAAATGTTCCATGTACATTTGAGAATGTGTATCCTGCTGCTTTTGGATAGAGTGTTCTGTAGATATCTGTTAAGTCCATCTGATTGAATGTATTGTTCAGTGCTGTGTTTCTTTACTTATTTTCTGTCTAGTTGATATATTAATGTGAGTCATATGTTAAAGTCTCCTAAAATGAATGTATTGCAGTCAGTTTTGCCCCTTTAATTCTGTTACTATTTGTTTTACATATTTTGGTACATATTTACATATATTGGGTGCATAGAGATTTATAATGATTATATCCTCTTGTTGGACTGACCCCTTTATCATTATGCAATATCCTTGTCTCATTACTTTCTTTGTTTTGTAATCTATTTTGTCTGACATAAGTACTGTTAGTTTGCTTTTTTCTCCCTATTATTTGTTTGAACTTTTTACATCCCTTCACTTTTAGTCTGTATATGTCTTTGGTCTGAAGTGAGTGTCTTGTATGCAGCATATAGATGGGTCTTGTTTTTTTATCCAATCTGCCACTCTGTTTTTTGGTTGGTGCATTCAGTTCATTTACATTTAAGGTGATTATTGATAGATATGTACTTATTACCATTTGTTTCTATATCTCCTCTCTTATTCTCTTATTATTAGAGGGATTTCTTTAGCATTGTAATTAGATTTTCCTCCCTACCCTTCCTTCCTCCCTCTGTTCCTCTCCTTTCTTCACTTCCATTCTGTCCTTTATTTTTCTTTTTTATTTAATTCTATTTATTTGTTTATTTTTATTATGGTATCATTAATGTACCATTACATTAGGAACATTATGTATACCAGACTCTCCCCTTCACCAAGTCCCCCCAACAAACCCCATTACAGTCACCGTCCATCACCATAGTAAGATGCTGTAGAATCACTACTTGTCTACTCTGTGTTGCACAGCCCTCCCTGTGCCCCCCACCCCCACATTATGCATACTAATTGTAATGCCTGTTTCTTTTAACTCCCCCTTATCCCTCCTTTCCCACCCATCCTCCCCAGTCCCTTTCCCTTTGGTAACTGTTAGTCCATTCTTGGGTTCTGTGATTCTGCTGCTGGTTTGTTCTTTCAGTTTTTTCTTTGTTCTTATACTTCACATAAGAGTGAAATCATCTGATACTTGTCTTTCTCCACCTGGCTTATTTCACTGAGCATAATACCCTCTAGCTCCGTCCATGTTGTTGCAAATGGTAGGATTTGTTTTCTTCTTATGGCTGAATAATATTCCATTGTGTATATGTACTACATCTTCTTTATCCATTTATCTACTGATGGACACTTGGTTGCTTCCATTTCTTAGCTATTGTCAATAGTGCTGCAATAAATATAGGGGTGCATCTGTCTTTTTCAAACTGGGCTGATGTACACTTAGGGTAAATTTCTAGAAGTGGAATTCCTGGTCAAATGGTATTACTATTTTGAGTTTTTTGAGGGACCTTCATATTGCTTTCCACAATGGTTGAACTAATTTACATTCCCACCAGCAGTGTAGGAGGGTTCCCCTTTCTCCACAACCTCACCAACATCTGTTGTTGTTTGTCTTTTGGATGGTGCCAATCCTTACTGGTGTGAAGTGATATCTCATTGTGGTTTTAGTTTGCATTTCTCTGATGACTAGTGATGTGGAGCATCTTTTCATGTGTCTGGCCTTATGAATTTCTTCTTTGGAGAAGTGTCTGTTCAGCTCCACTGCCCATTTTTTAATTGGATTGTTTGCTTTTTGTCTATTGAGGTGCATGAGCTCTTTATATGTATTGGATGTCAACCCTTTATCAGATCTGTCATTTATGAATATATTCTCCCATATGATAGGATGCCTTTTTGTTCTATTGATAGTGTCCTTTGCTGTACAGAAGCTTTTCAGCTTGATATAGTCCCACTTGTTCAGTTTTGCTTTTGTTTCCCTTGCCCAGGGAGACATGTTCATGAAGAAGTCACACATGTTTATGTCCAAGAGATTTTTGCCTATGTTTTTTTCTAAGAGTTTTATGGTTTCATGACTTACATTCAGGTCTTTGATCCATTTCAAATTCACTTTTGTGTATGGGGTTAGACAGTGATCCAGTTTCATTCTCTTACATGTAGCTGTCCAGTTTTGCCAGCACCATCTGTTGAAGAGACTGTCATTTCCCCATTGTATGTCCATGACTCCTTTATCGAATATTAATTGACTATATATGTTTGGGTTAATGTTTGGAGTCTCTGTTCTGTTCCACTGGTCTGTGGCTCTGTTCTTGTGCCAGTACCAAATTGTCTTGATTACTGTGGCTTTGTAGTAGAGCTTGAAGTTGGGGAGTGAGATCCCCCCACTTTATTCTTCCTTCTCAGGATTGCTTTGGCTATTTGGGGTCTTCAGTGGTTCCATATGAATTTTAGAACTATTTGTTCCAGTTTGTTGAAGAATGCTGTTGGTAATGTGATAGGGATTGCATTGAATCTGTAGATTGCTTTCGGCTAGATGACCATTTTGATGATATTAATTCTTCCTAGCCAGGAGCATGGGATGAGTTTGCATTTGTTAGTGTCCTCTTTAATTTCTCTTAAGAGTATCTTGTAGTTTTCAGGGTATAGATCTTTCACTTCCTTGTTTAGGTTTTTTCCTAGGTATTTTATTCCTTTTGATGCAATTGTGAATGGATTGTTTTCCTGATTTCTTTTCCTGTTAATTCATTGTTAGTGTATAGGAAAACCACAGATTTCTGTGTATTAATTTTGTATCCTGCACCTTTGCTGAATTCCAATATTGGTTCTAGTAGTTTTGCAGTGGAGTCTTTAGGGTTTTTTATGTACAATATCATGTCATCTGCAAATAGTGACAGTTTGACTTCTTTGCTAATCTGGTTTCCTTGTATTTCTTTGTTTTGTCTAATTGCTGGGGCTAGGACCTCCACTACTATATTGAATGACAGTAGGGAGAGTAGGTATCCCTGTCTTGTTCCTGACTTAGAGGAAAAGCTTTCAGCTTCTCGCTGTTAAGTATAGTGTTGGCTGTGGGTTTATCATACATGGCCTTTATTATGTTGAGGTACTTGCCTTCAAACCCATTTTGTTGAGAGTTTTTATCATGAATGGATGTTGAATTTTGTTGAATGCTTTTTCAGCATCTATGGAGATGATCATGTGGTTTTTGTCCTTCTTTTTCTTTATGTGGTGGATGATGTTGATGGATTTTTGAATGTTGTACCATTCTTCCATCCCTGAGATGAATCCCACTTGGTCATGGTGTATAATCCTCTTGATGTATTTTTGAATTCGGTTTGCTAATATTTTGTTGAATATTTTTACATCTATGTTCATCAGGGATATTGGTCTGTGATTTTCTTTTTTGGTGGGGTCTTTGCCTGGTTTTGGTGTTAGGGTGATGCTGGCTTCATGGAATGAGTTTGAGAGTATTCCCTCCTCTTCTATTTTTTGGAAAACTTTATGGAGAATGGGTATTATGTCTTCTCTCTATGTCTGATAAAATTCCGAGGTAAATCCGTCTGGCCCAGGGAGTTTGCCCTTGGGTAGTTTTATTATTACCTCTTCAATTTCTTTGCTGGTAATTGGTCTGTTTAGATTTTCTGTTTCTTCTTTGGTCAGTCTTGGAAGGTTGTATTTTTCCAGGAAGTTGTCCATTTCTTCTAGGTTTTCCAGCTTGTTAGCATATAGGTTTTCATAGTATTCTCTAATAATTCTTTGTATTTCTGTGGGGTCTGTCGTGATTTTTCCTTTCTCGTTTCTGATTCTGTTTATGTGTGTTGATTCTCTTTTTCTCTTAGTAAGTCTGGCTAATGGCTTATCTATTTTGTTTATTTTCTCAAAGACCCAGCCCTTGGTTTCATTGATTATTTTCTATTGTTTTATTCTTCTCAATTTTATTTATTTCTTCTCTGATCTTTATTATGTCCCTCCTTCTGCTGTCTTTAGGCCTCATTTGTTCTTCTTTGTCCAATTTCAATAATTGTGACTTTAGACTCTTCATTTGGGATTGTTCTTCCTTCTTTAAATATGCCTGGATTGCTATATACTTTCCTCTTAAGACTGCTTTCGCTGCGTCCCACAGAAGTTGGGGCTTTGTGTTGTTGTTGTCATTTGTTTCCATATATTGCTTGATCTCTATTTTAATTTGGTCATTGATTCATTGATTATTTAGGAGCATGTTGTTAAGCCTCCATGTGTTTGTGAGCCTTTTTGCTTTATTTGTACAATTTATTTCTAGTTTAACACCTTTGTGTTCCATGAAGTTGGTTGTAGAATTTCAGTCTTTTTTAATTTACTAAGGCTCTTTTTGTGGCCTAGCATGTGGTCTATTCTGGAGAATGTTCCATGTGCACTTGAGAAGAATGTGTATCCTGTTGCTTTTGGATGTAGAGTTCTATAGATGTCTATTAGGTCCATCTGTTCTAGTATGTTGTTCAGTGCCTCTGTGTCCTTACTTATTTTCTGTCTGGTAGATCTGTCCTTTGGAGTGAGTGGTGTGTTGAAGTGTCTTAAAATAAATGCACTGCATTCTAGTTCCTCCTTTAATTCTGTTAGTATTTGTTTCACATATGTTGGTGCTTCTGTGTTGGTTGCATATATATTTATAATGGTTATATCCTCTTGTTGGACTGACCCGTTTATCATTATGTAATTTCCTTCTTTATCTCTTGTTACTTTTTTTGTTTTGAAGTCTATTTTTTCTGATACTAGTAGTGCAACATCTGCATTTTTCTCCCTGTTGTTTGCATGAAATATGTTTTTCCATCCCTTGGCTTTTAGTCTGTGTATGTCTTTGGGTTTGAGGTGAGTCTCTTCTAAGCAGCATATAGATGGGTCTTGCTTTTTTATCCATTCTATTACTCTGTGTCTCTTGATTGGTGCATTCAGTCCGCTTACATTTAGGGTGATTATTGAAAGATATGTACCTATTGCCATTGGAGGCTTTAGATTCATGGTTAACAAAGGTTCAAGGTTAGCTTCTTTACTATCTAACTCTCTAACTTATCTTGTCTATTGAGCTATTATAAACACAGTCTGATGATTATTTTTTCTCTCCCTTCTTATTCCTCCTCCTCCATTGTTTATGTTAGGTGTTTTATTCTGTGCTCTTTTCTGTTTCCTTTGAATGCTTTTGTGAGTAGTTGATTTTTGGCCTTTAGTTAGTATTTGGTTGGTCTGCTTTCTTTGCTGTGATTTTATTTTCTCTGGTGACATCTTTTTAGCATTAGGAGTGCTCCCATCTAGAGCAGTCCCTCTAAAATACCCTGTAGAGGTGGTTTGTGGGAGGCAAATTCCCTTAACTTTTGCTTGTCTGGGAATTGTTTAATCCCTCCTTCATATTTAAATGATAATCGGGCTGGATACAGTATTCTTGGTTCAAGGCCCTTCTGTTTCATTGCATTAAATATATCATGCCATTCTCTTCTGGCCTGTAAGGTTTCTGTTGAGAAGTCTAATGATAGCCTGATGGGTTTTCCTTTGTAGGTGACCTTTTTTCTCTCTCTGGCTGCCTTTAAAACTCTATCCTTGTCCTTGATCTTTGCCATTTTAATTATTATGTGTCTTGATGTTGTCCTCCTTGGGTCCCATGTGTTGGGAGTTCTGTGGGCTCCTGTGATCTGAGAGCCTATTTTCTCCCCCAGTTTGGGGAAGTTTTCAGCAATTATTTCTTCAAATACACTTCCTATCCCTCTTTCTCTCTCTTCTTCTTCTGGTACTCCTATAATGCAGATATTGTTCCGTTTGGATTGGTCCCACAGTTCTCCTGATAATCTTTCATTCCTGGAGATCCTTTTATTTCTCTCTGTGTCAGCTTCTCTGTGTTCCTGTTCTCTGATTTCTATCCCATTAACGGCCTCTTGCAGCTCTTCCAGTCTGCTCTTAAGTCCTTCCAGAGATTATCTATTTCTGTATTCTCCCTCCCAACTTTATCCATTAGCTCTTGCATATTTCTCTACATCTCCATCAGCATGGTTATGACCTTTATTTTGAATTCTTTTTCAGGAAGATTGGTTAAATCTATCTCACCAGGCTCCTTCTCAGGGGTTGTCTGGGTTATTCTTGTCTGGATCAAATTTTTCTGCCTTTTCATGGTTATAAAGGTAGTCGTGGGCAGTTGGTGCATGTGTCAGCTGGGAGAACCAAGTCCCATCTTGCTTGTTGGTTGCCTTCTTCTCCTGCAAGAACGGCGACCCCTAGCGGCTTGTGCTGGGCAGCTGTGCACCAATGGGGCCTCTGAGTCTGGCCCTGGCAGCTGCTGAGGCGACTCTGGTGGTTGCTGTGGGCACGGCTGCTCTCAGGCTGCTCCCCTGCTATGGCGGAGCTGCGCCAGATGGGAAATAGACAGGAGGCTGTTTATTGCCATGAGGGGCCTCAGAGCTGCACTGCCGCCCAGGGGTTTAGGGCACCCGGAGTTCCCCGGGATTCCCAGCCGCTGAGCTGAGTGTGCCGGGATGCTTCCGTCCAACTGTGAGGCCCCTGTCCCTTTAAGACTTTCAAAAGGCCCTCGCATTTCTTTTGTCCCAGGGGCGCTGGCTGCGGGGACCCACTCGCAGGTTTTACTGTTTCATTTTCCTAATATTCAGCACACCATGCACTGTGTGTCTGTGCTCCCTGTGTGGATGACTAGGGCTGGGTATTTAGCAGTCCTGGGCTCCCCCTCCCTCCCCGCTCTGACTCCTCTCCTCTTTCCGGGGAGCTGGGGCGGGGATGGGGGCACTCAGGTCCCACCGGGCCGCGGCTTGTATCTTACCCCCTTCGTGAGGTGCTGAGTTCTCGCAGATGTAGATGTATCCTGGCTGTTGTACTGTGTCTTCTGTTCTCTCTTTTAGGAATAGTTGTATTTGTTGTATTTTCTAATATATATATGGTTTTGGGAGATTTCTGCTGCCCTACTCATGCCGCCATCTTGGCTCGTCCCCCCCCCCTTTTTTTTTAATTTATTGTAGGCTTTAGATTTGTGGTTACCAGAGGTTCAAGGCTAGCTTCCTTACTATCTAACAGTCTATCTTAAATTTCTGATCACTCTATTTCAAACACTATTTAGAGGTACTTTTTTTTTTTAACCACTTCTTTCTCCTCCACTCTTTATGTATTAGGTCTATTTGTGTATCGCTTGACTGATTTTGTGAGTGGTTGATTTAATTTCACACATGCTTGGTAATTAATTTGTCTGCTACCTTTACTGTGGGTTTATTTTCACTGGTGACAGCTATTTAGTGTTAGGAACATTTCCGTCTATAGCAGTCCCTTTAACATATCCTTTTCAGCTGTAGGGCTGGCTTAGTGGTGGTGAATTCCTTCAACTTTCATTGATATGAAAATCGTTTAATCCCTGCTTCAAATATAAATGATAATCTTGCTGGATAGAGGATTATTGTTTGGAGGGCCTTCTGTTTTGGTACATTAAATATATCATGTCATCCCTTCTGTCCTGTAAAGTTTCTGCTGAGAAGTCTGCTGGTATTCTGATGGGGTTTCCTTTATGAGTCATCTTTTTTCTTTGGCTGGCTGCTTTCAGCACTGTTTCCTTGACCTTGATCTTTGCCATTTTAAATATTATATGTCTTGCTGTTGTCTTGCTTGTGTTCCTATTTGTTTAGGGGCTCTCTGAACTTCCAAGGCCTGAATCTCTATTTTCTTCCCCATATTGTGGAAGTTTTCAACAATTATTTCCTTAAAGAGATTTTCTATCCCTTTGTCTTCTCCTTCTGGTACCCCTATTTTGTAAATATTGTTTCATTTGGATTGATCACATAGCTGTCTTATTCTTTCATTCCTAGAGATCCTTTTTCCTTCTCTGTTTCTCAGCTTCTTTGTTTTCCTCTTTTCTAATTTCCTTTTCATTTACCATCTCCTCTACATGTTTTAATCTACTGTTAAATCCCTCCAGTGTATGTTTCATTTCAGATAATATGTTCTTTAGCTCTGAGTGGCTCTTTTTCATGTTTTCTATCTCTTTGTTGATGTCCTTCCTGAGATACTGAATATTTTTCTTTAGATTTGTGAGCATGTTTATGACTGTTGTTTTGAAATCTTCATCAAGAAGATTGGTGATCTCTGTTTCATTTAGCCCTTTATGGGGTTCTGTCTTGTAGTTTTGTTTCAATCATATTCCACTGCCTACTCCTTTTGTCAGGGTTTATGTGTTTCTTTGTTTGTATTAGATGTCTCTGCTATGCTTTCTGGCCTTTTGAATCATAGCTTTATGAAGGAGGTATGCTGTGTGCCCAGAAGCTGAAGATTCTTTACTGTCTATTGCCTGGTTCTCTTTCACGGGGGCCCCAGTTGTGGGCACACTTTGGGTGGGGCGTCTTTCCATCTGGCGTCTGCAGTGGTCCAGTCCAGTTTGGCAGTTTGCCTCCACTGCTGTCTCCATGTTCAGCTCGGGAATCTGCTGAGCTTGCTGTGGGTGGGGCCTCCTTCTTCTTGGCCTGAAGCACTGGCAGGGATTCTGGGTTAATGGGGTGGGTGGACCAATATGCGGCTTTGTCCTGACTGGACCAGCAGCATTGGGTTTGGACACCAGAAAGAGGAAGAAGCTCTTGGGGCTGGGTCCTGCAGGCACCTCCCCAGTTGGGCTGAAACGGAGCCAAGGAAGCTGGGAGAGTCTCCCTCTGCCTGCCAGGCAGCAAAGTCTGTTGCTGCCACTGAGCCATGTGGATTGGCTCCCATCAGCATTTTCAGGAAAGAATCTTGGGAGTGCATTGCCAGCAAGGGGGATGGAGCTTCTGGGATTCCCGAGAGTTCCCAATCTGTTGGGCCGAGGAAGGACTGTGGAGGTATCCCTCATGTGCCTTTTCTGCTGAGTAGAGAGTTCTGTCCAACCCTTGCCCCTCTGGTACCCATCCCATTGCTGGCAAGTCTTCCAATCTGCCACCTCTGCTTTGGGCCTCAGGACTGGCAGAGCATGCCTGCTCTCCACACTGGCTGGGGTCTACGCCTCCCAGAGTGTTCCACTTGTCCTTGGTGTCCACCCCTGCTAATCACCAGAACCCAATGTAATGTGGGCTCATGCTCCCAGAACAGATCTCCAGGACCAGGTGTGCAGTGCTTCTGGGCTCCTACTCATTCCCACTCCATTTCTTTTTCTCCCGTTTATAGGCTAGGGTTGGGGGAGGGCCTGGGTCATGCTCAAGCTCTACTTTGCCACCTAACCCTTTTCTCTGTGGTCCTCTCTTCCTTAGGTATAGGTGGTCTGTTCTGTAGTCTTCAGGTTATTTTCAGGTCTAGTTGTATTTGGTGTATTTTCCTCTTTTATGTATTTTTGGGAGGAGGTATCTGTCTTGCCTTCCTTTTCTGCCATCTTTAATCCTCTATGTCATGACTAATTTATTAAGTTTGTACCTCTTTACCTTTTCACCTGTTTCACCCACTCATACCCCCACACCCCTCCCCTATGGTATCAAACAATCTGTTGCTAATATTTATGGGTGTTTCATTTTGTGGTTTGTTTTGTGTTTTTAGATCCCACATATAAGTGAAATCACATGGTATATGTCCTTCTCTACCTGACTATTTCACTTAGAATGCTACCCTCTGGGTCCATCCATGTTGTTGCAAATGGCAAAATCGCCATCTTTTTTTATGGCTGAGTAATATGCCATTGTGCTTATGTACCACATCTTTTTTATCTATTCATCTGTTGATGGTCACTTGGGTTGCTTCCATATCTTGGCTATTGTAAATAATGTTGCAATAAACTAGGTGTGTATATATCTTTTCAAGTTAGTGATTTGGTTTTTTTACGTAAATTCCCAGAAGTGGAATTGCTGGGTTTATTTTATTTCTATTTTTAATGTTTTGAGGAACCTTCATACGGTTTTCCACCATGGCTGTATGAATTTAAATTTCCACCAACAGTGCACAAGGATTCCCTTTTCTCCACATCCTTGCCAGTCTTTATTATTTCTTATATTTTAGGTAGTAGCCATTTTGACTGGTGTGAAGTGGTATTTCATTGTGGTTTTACTTCACATTGCCTTGATGATTAGTGATGTTGAGCATTGTTTCATGTGCTTATTGATCATCTGTATGTTTTCTTTGGGAAAATGTCTATCCAGATCTTCTGCCCACTTTTTAAAATTGGGTTATTTGGGGTTTTTCTGGTGTTGAGTTATATGAGTTCTTTCTAGATTTTGGATATTAGCAAATTAGGTATATCATTTGCAAATATATTCTCCCATACAGTAGTTTGTCTTTTTGTTTTGTTGATGGTTTCCTTTGGCAGCACTATTTTACATTCCTACCAGCAATGTGTGAGGGTTCTGATTTTTCCACCTGTTCAATACTTGTTATTTTTTGTTCTTTTTTTTACTATAGTCATACAGGTACATGTGAAGTGATATCTCATTGTAGTTTTGATTTGCATTTTCAAACTAATGATGTTGAACATCTTTTCATGTACTTAGTGACCATTTGTTTATCTTCTTTGGAGAAATGTCCATTCAAGTTGTCTACTTTTTAACTGGATTGTCTTTTTGTTGTTGAGTTGTAGGAGTTCTTTTATATTCTGTACATTAAACTCAGATCAGAGAGAAGATTTACAAATATTTTCTTCCCATTCTGTAGGTTCTTTAAACTTTCTTGGTAATACTCTTGGATGCACCAAATCTTTAAATTTTTGTGAAGTCCGATTTGTTTTTTTCTTTTTGGTTGCTCGTGCTTTTGCTTTCATATCTAAAAATCCACTTCTGAATCTAAAGTCACGAATATTTACCCTTTTTTTTTTTTGAAGAGTTGTATGGTTTTAGCTCTTACATTTAGGTCATCATTTTGAGTTAATTTTTGTATTGGTATGCAATAGGGATCCAACTTCATTCTGGACATCCAGATGTCTAAGCACTATCTATTGAAGACCCTATTCTTTCTCCACTGAGTGGACTTGGCACACTTGTAAGAAATTAATTGGCTATAGATTTATGGCTTTATTTCTAAACTCTCAATTCTGTTCCATTTATTACATGTCTGTCCTTATGCCAGTGCCATACTGTTTGAATACTGTTGCATTGTAGTAAAGTTTTAAAATTGGAAAGTAAGTCCTCCACCTTTGTTCTTCTTTTTCAAGATTGTTTTGGCTATTTGAGGCCCCTTGCAATTCCATATGAATTTAAGGATCAGCTTTTCCATTTCTGCAACAAAGGCCATTGGAATTTTGATACAGATTGAATCTGTAGACCTCTTAGGTAGTATTGACATCACAACAACATTAACTCTTCCTATCCATGAGCATGGGGTGTCTTCTCATTTATTTAGGTTTTTAATTTTTTTTTCAGCAAAGTTTTGTAATTTTCAGCATACTAGCCCTTTAAATCGTTGGTTAAATTTATTCCCTGGTATTTCATTCTTTTAGATGTTATTTTAAATGGAATTCCTTTCTTAATTTCCTTGAATTACTCATTCCTAATAATGGTAATAACTATTATTATAGCAGTAATTAACATTTATCATTTGTCTTCATTTAATTTTATGCTGAGCACTTATATTCTTTATCTCATTTAATTTTTTTCTCCTACATTTTCAACTTTTCCTTTTCTCTTAGATTCTCTTGTCTTAGATTTTTCTCATCCTAAAATTATCCTTATTCAACTTCATACTTGCTTCTCTTCTCTTTATAATCAAACTTCTTGGAAAACTTTACTGCATTTCTGTTTTCTCTGCTTCACTTTTTTATCCTCTCCAGTTTGGCTTCTTGCTCCTGGCTTTACCATCCACTGCAGAACTCCCAGAAGCTCCTTAGCACACACTCTGTCACTAAAGCTCTCAACACCTCAGCTGGGTTCAGCATAGTTTGAACTGCTCCCTCCATCCTGAAATATTTTCCCATTTGCCTTTGTGAAATTATACTCTCCTTGCTATTCCTCTGATTGCTTGCTTTCTGTCTTGGCTAGCTCACCCTGCACTATCAGTCCTTTATATATGGGAATTTCTCAATGCTCCAGCCTATGCCTTCTTATCTTTTATACTCTGTCCTGAGTGACCTTATCTTTTACATGACTACAGTTAAACTCTGGCAACTCTCAAATGTAATCTTTAATCCTAGATTTATCTATGGATCTCTGGATTCATGTATCCAAACACTGACATCTTCATTTGGTTGTTTAGATGTATTTGTGACCTTCCTCTCTTATTTCCCAACTGCAGTCATCCTCAACTCTATCCTCTTATTACCCATATCCAATGAACCTGTAAGTCCTATAGATTGTATATTCTAAATATCTTGAATCTATTCAGTTTTCATTTCTACTGTCAACAATCTAGTTGCTTTGTTACAGAACTTCCTCCAGTGTGAGGATTAGACCTGCCTATCAGTCTGTGGTCTTTGGGTCTTTGGCCTCTCAGTTCTTCATAGGCCATGGCTTAAACCAACAAGACAGAGCATTTTCTAAATTTGCATTTAGGGAAAAGAAAAAACTCCTTTGTGCATAATTTGCTGAAATATAACTCTGCCAGTAACTTAAACCTTTTACATTCTTATCTAGGGCCATTTTGTTCCTTCTAGCCATATACCTTATTATAGGGAAATGACCCATTTAAGAGTAAGAATGAGTATTCCAGTAAAAGGATAGTCTGCTCCAAAGAAACACTGAAGTTTCTACTACTTAATGTGAAAACAGAAAACCTGCTCCCAGTCCCAATGGACATCTTGCCCTCTATTTGGAGATAACATTCTAACACTCCTCTTTGCCCATTTTCCACTTGACTAAACCATTTCCAGATACCATGACTTCTGTGTAGATTCTCTTTAAAACAGCAGTTAACTGGAGTCCATGAATGAGCTATAAAGAAAAAAGGGAACCCCTGAAATTGTGGACCATAATGTTACGTTGGACTTTTTACTTCTCTAAGCACCGAATTCCTCATTTATAAAATGGAATTTATAATAGTACCTGTCTATCACAATACCTGGTAGACAGTTATTTTAACATTATAACAGGGATTACAATATAAGATTTTAAGAAAAGATAATAATGTCTAGAACAACATGTCAGAGAAGAGATTAGACCTACTACAGTATTCTTTTAAAGCATTTGTGGAAAGTAGTAGTAGTAGAGAGTCAGCTCCAAGTATGAGGTACATTGATTTCAGCATCCTGAGGTTGCTATGACTATGGGGGGGGGGGTAAATTATAACTATTAACTAGAGCTAGAGAAGCGTGAACAATTAATGGCTAGTAAATACAACAGGGGTCCAAATTAACTAATAATACAACTCAAGTGGGCATAGCAGTGTCTTTATTTAGTTACAGCAGACCTGTGTTCTTTATGAGCAACCCCCTCAGTACCCATCCTGCCCAGTCCATGTCATTATAATTGCTGGAAATATGGTGAGAACTAACCAGATGTCCTGTGTGTTCCAACCTTATTCTGATTATTTAAACATTTCCTTTAAATAATTCTCAGCTCTCTTGTATAAGACTACTCAGTCTCTTAGCCTCTTCCTCCCTGTGCTTTTCTGTCTCAGAGTTCAGTTCTGTGAAGGTGGGGTGTGTAATATTGCATTGAATGGAATATGAGGGGAAGGGACCTCCTGAGTTTCATTTAGCCCTTGGATGTGACCAGCTGGAATCTGCTCTCCCTTGTCTACCTTTTCCTGCTGGCCCTTTGTGATGAGGCCCAGAGCTGGTGTAAGTCTGATCTCATGTTCAGTTTAGCACACAGAGGTGTGCTGGTTTCATCTCATTTCCTAATGGCATTACCCTGTCAAGGTTACTAGATCTTCCATATAACTTGCTATCCCAGTGGTCTATCCTCACCTTTGGTTGTGGGGTCAGTTCCCCACGATTACTCACTCTAATGGCTCTCAACTCAGGGACATGTCACCTGAGCCAGGGGGTCCAGCTAGTCTCTCTCTGTCCTGACCGTACTTCTCTGTGATTTCAGCAAGGTTGGGTGGTTCCCTGTTGTTTGGGGTCCCGGCACTGCAGTCTTCTTCTCTCACTCTGCGCTCAGAGGTACCTTTACTTATCACCCCTCTCTGGGCCAAAAACTCAGCAAGAGGAAAACTGAGACACACATCTTTCTTAATCTCTTTTTCCTTTCTGCCATATCTAGGGCTGAAATATAGTAGGCTATTACTTTGTGTCAGTACTTCTGAAATTACCTGTAGAAAGGTAAAATTTTCACTTCATTATTAACTGTCACAGCCTAACACTTTTGTAAAATGTGAACTAATAGAAAAGTAAAATAAAATGCACAGTAAAGGTCTATCTTTTAATTATTAGATTCAACAGACATAAGATTATTCTGTCAAATTGTTATAAAAGTTTCTAAATCCTTAATTTCAATTTCTATACTTAACCATATGGACCAGTAAGCAATAGTAATGCATACCAGCCCACTTTGATTCATGGCCTCCTTCCTGATTTGGTGGTAGACAGTGGCATCTTTTCTAAACCCCAGGAGAGCACCTGGGGCCTCTTGGCTCTTAAGATGGGGATGGCAACTATGTGAAAAATACTCTTCACATCCTGGACCATGGTCTGTCCTGAAAGGCTATTCTTATGCTGCAAAATCTTAATTTTTGTATGTCAGAAACTGAATGTTACTTTTCTTTTCATATTTCTACTGTTATGAATTCTAATATCCTCATGGCAGATAGGTGCTTGAGTGAACCAAGTGAAGGTAATGAAAGGCAGGAGAGGAAAGCACATTTACAATTTTTAGACTCTTATTCCTGTTATGCTAATTTGTAACACTGGCAAACAATGAAATAATACCTAGTTTTGTTAGTAATACCTGATTTTTGCTGTGAAATTTTATTTATTCAGGGAGGGGCTAACATTCCCAGAGCCCCAACCTTCATCTTCTCATTTTCTTTCTTTCTGCAACTAAGAAAGTAAATGTTAAGAAAATGATTATTGGCATAAATATTTAATGATGGCCAGGTAGTAAAAGCAATAAGATTTTCTCAATTTGTTTTCTATAGGAACTAAAGTTAAGAACAGAACAGGAAGAAGGTCTGAATTTGAAAGCTGAGGACCTTGATGCATTTAAGATGAAAAGGAGAAAAGGTTTGCCTGGAAGTATAGACCAACTCCAGGTTTGTCGATTCTATTTGGTGTTTCCTGGTTTCTCTTCCATTTGATGATTGCCTAAATAGAGGTAAAAAGTGATGGATTCTAACTAAAATCTTCAAACACTAGGCTTGCCGTTCAAGTACAAAATTTCTAATATTCTGAAGCTTTTCTGTTATTAAAAAATTACTTTCTCATTCAGAAAACTACTATATTTTTTCATTAGAAATGTGGTAGAATGTAAACATGAGATTCATGTTCCCGAGATTGTATTTATTCCAATGTCAAGACTGGTTTATTCCCATGGAAACAGACGTATTTCTAAAAATCAGAGCTCTTCATTCAAACATAACAACCATATATGTACTATATATGATATATTTAAAAACTTTTGTTTTAGCACCACATTTAAAAAAATGAAAACCATAAACTAATATCAAAGTTCAAAGAAACAAAATTTTAAACTTATGTTAATTCAAAACAGCAGTTCACAAATCTTACTGAAAGAAAAATACTGTACCTAAAATTGTAATTTTTATACTCAAACATAAATACACCCTTAATTCTGAAAAATGTATTTGCTTTCTCTTCCTAAACTTTATATGTTATATTTTAATAGTAAAATTTAGGGCATTGAATGTATTCCTAGTATTTATTTTACTAGTGTAGTTTATAAATTGGTTAAAGACATTCCAACATTTCTGGTGGAAAAGGTACATGGGGGAATAATAGAAGTAGGAATGCACAGAATAGTGAGACCTGTTTTTCAAAATGTTAAGGATCTAAATTTTAAATAAAAAGATTCCTGAAGCTTGCACTGACTGTATTGGGTTAAAAATAATAATAAAACAAAAAAATTTCATGTGTTTTAATGTTACAAAACAAAAACCTCTGTTCCAGAATTTGATTCTAAACAAGAACAAAATTATAAGTTAATATGAATATCCAAAGAGCTTATAATAGGAGATGGATTTGATATTATATTATATATATATATAGATTATATTATTTGATTGATTATAAGAAGGAAGTATTTAAAATTGGAACTGTGTGGTAGGAACTTTTGCTTTAAAACAAGAAATGACACATTAGGAAAATTTTTAAAAATTTACAGTAATCTTTATATCAACATTTATATCTTTTTATATCAATTTTTTATCTTTATAAAAATGCAGGAAAAATTTATTCATTTATTATTGGGTCCCTAAGACACCTACATTGTGTTACCAGACTCCTATTCTTCAAAGCACAACCAAAATATTATGTACTCTGTGGGGCCAGCACTGACATTCCTTGCATTTCTTAGAACCAATCTTTCCATTTTGCTTACACAGTACTTAGGAGTTAGCCATGTATACAGTATTTATTACCAAGAATCAATTTTTTGGATTTCTGTTCCATTGGAATGGAGCTTACAGATGATCTGTTACTCATCTTACAAACCCCACTCATAGTTAAGGAATGTTTCTAGAATATATTGTAGTTAATTGCTAGACTTCATATCAAGTTTCTAAGGGATAGCTGAATATAAAAAACTATTTTTACAGTTTCTCTGGGATAGCCTTCCTGTTCCTAGTAATTGTAGAGGTACTCTCTTAGGCCTTGATATTACCTGGATGTAATCATGTTTATAGGACGATACCATCTAGTTCGGGGTGGAAGCCTGCATAGCTCTGGGTCTACTTTGCCTTGGCCACTTTGCTCTCTTTTCTTCATGCATATTCAGTATCTCATTGTCCTAGAATAAATTTCTAGGAACTGTTTTTATCAAATTTGAGAAGAACTGAAAAATATTACTATATTGATTTGGTTTCCTATTATTTGTTGTTTAGGTAGCATTCTTCATTACTGTGTACACACTACAGATGGGTGCTTGGTAGAGTTCATCTTGGACAGTCATATTCCATTCATATTTTTGTTTTTACTTGTTTCTGGGTATCCTAATACAAGACAGTACAAAGATGCTTGCTTTGGAACTCCTTCCAGCTTTATTTTATTTTACTATTATTTGATGTTGACAGGCTACAATGCAGAGATTTCCAAAGCTCCATCATCTATCTTCCACTGTATGTACTCATTTAGTCATGTCATTGATTAATTGATTGAATCAGGCATTTATTTAGTCCATCTTTTAACATTTTACTGAAGACCAGTCATGGGCCAGACAGTATACCAAGGCATTAGGGATAGAGAGGTGGAAAGCACAGTCTCTGCAGCCAATCAAGCTGTTGCAGAGGGGGAGACAGTCTTAGAGCAGCCAGCCAGAAGTGCTGTGATGGAGAGGTGCATCTCTACAGCAGAGAAATGCTCCCCACTGTGTTCTCAGAACTAACTCAATATATGTAAAGATAGTTACAAGCCCTTTTTTTGTCAGCCTGAAAAATCCCAGACTTGAGCATCTTTGGGGAGTGAATTTTAACTCCTTATAAATCAACACAGCAAGATGTTAACTAGAACCACTTACTCTTGATGATTTCAGATAGAAAACTATTTTGTTATTCTCCCTGATAGTTTTGTTTTTCTCTCTGATAGTTTTTAAATGTTCATTTAAGGTGTTTCAAATAGTACTTAAAGTTTTTTTTATTTTGGTATCATTAATCTACAATTACAGAAAGAACATTATGTTTACTAGGTTCCCCCCTTCACCAAGTCCCCCCCACATACCCTTTCACAGTCACTGTCCATCTGCATAGTAAGATGCTATAAAATCACTACTTGTCTTCTCTGTGTTGCACAGCCCTCTCCATGCCGCCCATGCACTATACATGCTAAACGTAATGCCCTCTTTCTTTTTCCCCGCCCTTATCCCTCCCTTCCCACCCATCCTCCCCAGTCCCTTTCCCTTTGGTAACTATTAGTCCATTCTTGGGTTCTGTGATTCTGCTGCTGTTTTGTTCCTTCAGTGTTCCTTTGTTCTTATACTCCACATATGAGGGAAATCATTTGGTACTTGTCTTTCTCCGCCTGGCTTATCTCACTGAGCATAATACCCTCTAGCTCCATCCATGATGTTGCAAATGGTAGGATCTGTTTTTTTCTTATAGCGGTGTAATATTCCATTGTGTATATGTACCACATCTTCTTTATCCATTCATCTACTGATGGACATTTAGGTTGCTTCCATATCTTGGCTGTTGTAAATAGTGCAGCGATAAACATAGGGGTGCATCTGTCTTTTTCAAACTGGAGTGCTGCATTCTTAGGGTAAATTCCTAGAAGTGGAATTCCTGGGTCAAACGGTATTTCTACTTTTAGCATTCTGAGCATACTGCTTTCCACAATGGTTGAACTAATTTACATTCCCACCAACAGTGTAGGAGGGTTCCCCTTTGTCCACACCCTCACTAACATTTGTTGTTGTCTGTCTTTTTGATTATGGCGATCCTTACTGGTGTGAGGTGTTATCTCATTATGGTTTTAATTTGCATTTCTCTGATGATTAGCAATGTGGAGCATCTTTTCATGTGCCTGTTGGCCATCTGGATTTCTTCTTTAGAGAACTGTCTATTCAGCTCCTCTGCCATTTTTTAATTGGATTATTTGCTTTTTGTTTGTTGAGGTGTGTGAGCTCTTTATATATTTTGGATGTCAGCCCTTTATCAGATCTGTCATTTATGAATATATTCTCCCATACTGTAGGACACCTTTTTGTTCTATTGATGGTGTCCTTTCCTGTACAGAAGCTTTTTAGCTTGATATAGTCCCACTTGTTCATTTTTGCCTTTGTTTCCCTTGCCCAGGGAGATATGTTCATGAAGAAGTCACTCAGATTTATGTCCAAGAGATTTTTGCCTATGTTTTTTTCTAAGAGTTTTATGGTTTCATGACTTACATTCAGGTCTTTGATCCATTTGGAGTTTACTTTTGTGTATGGGGTTAAACAGTGATCCAGTTTCATTCTCTTACATGTAGCTGTCCAGTTTTGCCAGCACCATCTGTTGAAGAGACTGTCATTTCCCCATTGTATGTCCATGGCTCCTTTATCGTATATTAATTGGTCATATATGTTTGGGTTAATGTTTGGAGTCTCTATTCTGTTCCACTGGTCTGTGGCTCTGTTCTTGTGCTAGTACCAAATTGTCTTGATTACTGTGGCTTTGTAGTAGAGCTTGAAGTTGGGGAGGGAGATCTCCCCCACTTTATTCTTCCTTCTCAGGATTGCTTTGGCTACTCAGGGTCTTTGGTGGTTCCATATGAATTTTTGAACTATTTGTTCCAGTTCATGGAAGAATGCTGTTGGTAATTTGATAGGGATTGCATCGAATCTGTATATTGCTTTGGGCAGGATGGCCATTTGTACGATACTAATTCTTCCCAACCAGGAGCATGGGATGAGTTTCCATTTGTTAGTGACCTCTTTAATTTCTCTTAAGAGTGTCTTGTAGTTTTCAGGGGTATAGGTCTTTCACTTCCTTGGTTAGGTTTATTCCTAGGTATTTTATTCTTTTTGATGCTATTGTGAATGGGATTCTTTTCCTGATTTCCCTTTCTATTAGTTCATTGTTAGTGTATAGGAAAGCTACAGATTTCTGTGTGTTAATTCTGTACCCTGCAACTTTGCTGAATTCCGATATTAGTTCTAGTAGTTTTGCAGTTGAGTCTTTAGGGTTTTTTATGTACAATATCATGTCATCTGCAAATAGTGACAGTTTGACTTCTTCTTTACCAATCTAGATTCCTTGTATTTCTTTGTTTTGTCTGATTGCAGTGGCTAGGTTCTCCAGTACTATGTTGAATAACAGTGGGGAGAGTGGGCATCCCTGTCTTGTTCCTGATCTCAGAGGAAAAGCTTTCAGCTTCTCGCTGTTCAGTATGATGTTAGCTGTGGGTTTATCATATATGGCCTTTATTATGTTGAGGTACTTCCCCTCTATGCCCATTTTGTTGAGAGTTTTTATCATGAACGGATGTTGAATTTTGTCAAATGCTTTTTCAGCACCTATGGAGATGATCATGTGGTTTTTGTCCTTCTTTTTGTTGATGTGGTGGATGATGTTGATGGATTTTCGAATGTTGTACCATCCTAGCATCCCTGGGATGAATCCCACTTGGTCATGGTGTATGATCCTTTTGATGTATTTTTGAACTTGGTTTGCTAATATTTTGTTGAGTATGTTTGCATCTACATTCATCAGGGATATTGGTCTGTAGTTTTCTTTTTTGGTGGGTCTTTGCCTGGTTTTGGTATTAGGGTGATGCTGGCTTCATAGAATGAGTTTGGGAGTATTCCCTCCTCTTCTATTTTTTGGAAAACTTTAAGGAGAATGGGTTTTATGTCTACTCCGTATGTCTGATAAAATTCCGAGGTAAATACATCTGGCCCGGGGGTTTTGTTCTTGGGTAGTTTTTTGATTACCAATTCAATTTTGTTGCTGGTAATTGGTTTGTTTAGATTTTCTGTTTCTTTCTGGGTCAGTCTTGGTAGGTTGTATTTTTCTGGGAAGTTGTCCATTTCTCCTAGGTTTTCCAGCTTGTTAGCATATAGGTTTTCATAGTATTCTCTAATAATTCTTTGTATTTCTGTGGGGTCCGTTGTGATTTTTCCTTTCTCGTTTCTAATTATGTTGATGTGTGTTGACTCTCTTTTTCTCTTAATAAGTCTGGCTAGAGGCTTATCTATTTTGTTTATTTTCTCGAAGAACCAGCTCTTGGTTTCATTGATTTTTTCTATTGTTTTATTCTTCTCAATTTTATTTATTTCTTCTCTGATCTTTATTATGTCCCTCCTTCTGCTGAATTTAGAGCTCATTTGTTCTTCTTTTTCCAATTTCGATAATTGTGACGTTAGACTATTCATTTGGGATTGTTCTTCCTTCTTTATATATGCCTGGATTGCTATATACTTTCCTCTTAAGACTGCTTTTGCTGTGTCCCACAAAAGTTGGGGCTTTGTGTTGTTGTTGTCATTTGTTTCCATATATTGCTGGATCTCCATTTTAATTTGGTCATTGATCCATTGATTATTTAGGAGCATGTTGTTAAACCTCCATGTGTTTGTGAACCTTTTTGCTTTCTTTGTACAATTTATTTGTAGTTTTATACCTTTGTGGTCTGATAAGTTGTTTGGTAGGATTTCAATCTTTTGGAATTTACTAAGGCTCTTTTTTGTGACCTAGTATGTGGTTTATTCTGGAGAATGTTCCTTGTGCACTTGAGAAGAATGTGTATGGTGTTGCTTTTGGATGTAGAGTTCTATAGATGTCTATTATTAGGTCCATCTGTTCTAGTGTGTTGTTCAGTGCCTCTGTGTCCTTACTTATTTTCTGTCTGGTGGATCTGTCCTTTGGAGTGAGTGGTGTGTTAAAGTCTCCCAAAATGAATGCATTGCATTCTATTTCCTCCTTTAATTCTGTTAGTATTTGTTTCACATATATCGGTGCTCCTGTATTGGGTGCATATATGTTTATAATGGTTATATCCTCTTGTTGGACTGAGCCCTTTATTATTATGTAATGTCCTTCTTTGTCTTTTGTTACTTTCTTTATTTTGAAGTCTGTTTTGTCTGATACTAGTATTGCAACACCTGCTTTTCTCTCTCTGTTGTTTGCATGAAATATCTTTCTCCATCCCTTGACTTTTAATGTGTACATGTCTTTGGGTTTGAGGTGAGTCTCTTGTAAGCAGCATATAGATGGGTCTTGCTTTTTTATCCATTCTATTACTCTGTGTCCTTTGATTGGTGCATTCAGTCCATTTACATTTAGGGTGATTATTGAAAGATACATACTTATTGCCATTGCAGGCTTTAGATTCATGGGTACCAAAGGTTCAAGGTTAGCTTGTTTACTACCTTACTGTCTGACTTAACTCGCTTATTGAGCTATTATAAACACAGTCTGATGATTATTTCTTTCCCTTCTTTTTCCTCCTCCTCCATTCTTCATATGTTGGGTGTTTTGTTCTGTGATCTTTTTAGGAGTGCTCCCATCTAGAGCAGTCCCTCTAAGATTCCCTGTAGAGGTGGTTTGTGGGAGGCAAGTTCCCTCAACTTTTGTTTGCTTGTCTGGGAATTGTTTAATCCCTCCTTCATATTTAAATGATAATTGTGCTGGATACAGTATTCTTGTTCAACGCCCTTCTTTTTCATTGTGTTAAATATATCATGCCATTCTCTTCTGGCCTGTAAGGTTTCTGTTGAGAAGTCTGATGATAGCCTGATGGGTTTGTCTTCGTAGGTGACCTTTTTTCCCTCTCTGGCTGCCTTTAATACTCTGTCCTTGTCCTTGATCTTTGCCATTTTAATTTTTATGTGTCTTGGTGTTGTCCTCTTTGGATCCCATCTCTGGGGAGTTCTGTATGCCTCTGTAGTTTGAGCAATGATTTCCTCCCCTAGTTTGGGGAGGTTCTCAGCAATTATTTCTTCAAAGACACTTTCTATCGCTTTTTCTCTCTCTTCTTCCTCTGGTACCCCTATAATGCGGATATTGTTCCTTTTGGATTGGTCACACAGTTCTCTTAATATTGTTTCATTCCTGGAGATCCTTTTATCTCTCTCTGCATCAGCTTCTATGCATTCCTGTTCTCTGGTTTCTATTCCATCAATGGCCTCTTGCATCTCATCCATTCTGCTTATAAATCCTTCCAGAGTTTGTTTCACTTCTGTAATCTCCCTCCGGACATCTGTAATCTCCCTCCGGACTTCATCCCTTAGCTCTTTCATATTTCTCTGCAGCTCTGTCAGCATGTTTATGATTTTTATTTTGAATTCTTTTTCAGGGAGACTGGCTAGGTCTGCCACTGCAGATCCTTTCTCAGGTGTTGTTTGTACTTTCTTGGACTGGACTAAATTTTTTTGCCTTTTCATGATGATAACGGTGGCTGTAGGCAGGTTGCAGGTGTGTCAGCTGGGAGAAGAAAGTCCTTTCCTGCTTGCTGGATGCCTTGCCCTTCTCTGCTGCCTGTGATGGTTACCCACACTCCTGGAGCAGCCACCGGGTTATTCCCCTAAGCTGCTGTGGGCGGGGTCTCCATCAGAGCAGCACAGAGTCCTGCACGGAGTGGCAGGCACACCAGGTGTGCTCCTCTGTGCTACAGTAGCGGCTTTTGTGTCTGGCCTGGGCAGCTGTGTGTTGGGCTGGGATTCCAGTTGGCTGCTGGGAGCGCGCCTGCTCCCTCTGGCTCCGCTGCTGGTGTGCACGGGGCTTTTCTGCGCAGGCTTCTACCGGGCTCTGGCTTCACTGCCGCTGGTGCACACGAGCCGCTTCCGGATTGTTAGGTCACGCTGCTGCAGGCTAGCACAAGCCTCTCCTGCAGTGCACGGATCTGCTCCCGGTCCCTTCTGGTGCCTCCGCCCCCGTCGCGCGCTGCCACTCTCCCGCTACTGTGCCGGTGTGTTGGAGTCCGTGCCAGTTGGAGGAACGACTGGCAGGCTGCTTAGTGCCGTGAGGGGCTTCAGAGCTGCACTGCCTCCCTGGTGTTTATGGAGCCTAAGTTTCCCCAGTATTCCCATCTGCCCGGACAAGTTTGTCCAGCTATGGGGGTCCCTGTCTCTTTAAGACTTGCAGAAAGCACTCACTTTTGTTTTGTCTCAGGGGCACCGGTTGCGGGGACCTGCCCACAGGTTTTGCTTTTCCGTTTCTCTAATATCCAGCACCCCATGCACCTTGTGTCTGCGTTCCAGGTACGGATTTCTAGAGATGGTTGTTTAGCAGTCCTGAGCTTTCACTCCCTCCCTGTTCTGACTCCTTTCTTCCTGCCGGGTTTTGGGGTGGGGAAGCATTCGGGTCCCACCTGGCCGTGGTTCATATCCTACCCCCTTCATGTGATGTTGAGTTCTCACAGATGTAGATGTATCCTGGCTGTTGTACTGCATCCACTGGTGCCTCTTTTAGGAATAGTTGTATTTATTGTATTTTTATAAATATATATGTTTTGGGAAGGAGATTTCCTCTGAACTACTCACACCGCCATCTTCCTGTGATCCCTCTAGTACTTAAATTTTTAAGGTGTTTCAAATGGTACTTAGATTTTTTTGTTGAAGATGCTTTATATAGTTTTAAATGTTCATTTAAGGTGTTTTAGCCAATCTGAAACTATATTACCATATAAATTTGATGGCAGAACAGCAACAAATGATATACCATTTCTTTGGAATTTTAATATAGAAATTGGATGAGCAAAAGAAATGGTTAGATGAAGAAGTAGAGAAAGTTCTAAACCAACGCCAAGAATTAGAGGAGCTGGAAGAAGACTTAAGGAAACGGGAAGCCATAGTTTCTAAGAAGGAGGCCCTGTTACAGGAGAAGAGCCACCTGGAAAATAAGAAGCTGAGATCTAGTCAGGTATTCCATTTAATGTGCTCTTTGATTCTGGTTGTAAGTCATATAAACTATCATTTTTTTCTCTAAGTAAATCATACCGCTGTGAAGTTAGAAACCAGAGACTAGTCTTCTGGTTTTCAGTGTGTTTTGCTTATTAGTGTTTATATAATGACTGTCACTAAAATCGATTGTAATTTTGAAGTCAAATGTTCAGTGTTCTGCCAGGTATGATTTATTTATTATTAACTCTTTTGATGTATTAAAAATTATGGTAAAATATGCATAACATAAAATTTAACATTTTGATCAATTTTAAGCATACAGTTCATTAGTTACATTCACAATGTTATACAACCATTACCACTAATCCCAAAACTTTTTTTTACCCCAAATAGAAACTCTGTAAGCATTAGTCAATAATTGTCCATTTCCCCTGGTAACCTCTATTATTAACTTTAGTGGATATTTAAGAAATAAATTTGTATTGTACAGAGAATATTGGTAATTTGAAAAAACAGACGTGAAAACACTAGCTATACTACCCAAGGTTAGGGGTTTGCAGGGTTCCTATAAAAGAAAGAAGATTTTATGTAGTGAAGATTTGTTTTTCAAATCATAAAGATTTGGGGACCTTTCCAAAAATTTTTGTGGGAGGACTTGGATTTTACAAACCAGTCAAAGTGGTTTGATGAGGAATTTACATCAATTTCCAATTTTAAAAAAGGGATAATTATGGAGCGAGTAGAAGGGCCAGTAGATACTTTTTTGGACATGGCTATATATTCTCAACACTAGCAGCACCAGAATCTAAAAATGAAGTTGGCTTGCCCCAGACTTGAAGGGGACTTTCTACCCAAAAGCTTTGCCTCCAGCCAGGCTGGAGTCCAAGGTCAGTTACTGCGTCATGGAGCAGAGAGGATCAGTGAACTGCCTCTTAGGAGACCTGCCTTTCAGCCAGCACCTAGGCCAGTAGGATCTGAGTTGCTGGTGGTGCGTTTTAACCTCTCTGCCTCAGTGTAACAGGAAGATAAGCATGGGGACCTGTACTTACCTCTGCTCTGTCCTCCATTCTCCAATTATGTTGAAACAGCTATTAGCACCAGGTCATTGAACACAGGGGTAAGGGCAGCCTCTCCAACCAGCCTAGCTGTCAGTGCTATATCCAGGTAGCTTGCTCACACTGGCTGCCAGGGTCAAGTTTTAAAACTGCCCCTCAAAACATGTAAATGACAATAAAGGAGATTAACACATTAAAATATCAAGTGAGTAAACAGAATAAAATAACCTGGGCCTTTAAGATATGTTCTGTATAACAAAAGAAGAAAAAGGAAAAATTGAAAAGGAATGAGGAAGAAATCCTTTTTCCTGAAGTAAGTTTACGTCATGACACAGGGGAAAAAAAAAGTTTTCTAGTTTCAACTAGATGTAATATTTAGGAAGCAAGAACATCCTGAGATAAGTACAGAGTACAAATAGATGAAACCCACAGTAGATTAAGGCAGTATTGAGTTTTTGAAGATTGTTTTAATGAAACAGAAGAGAAACTTGAGACTGATATACTGCTGGGTTCTTTTCTGAACAAAAGGCATAAAAAGATTACATTATTTTTCATTGTTTAAGAAATACTTATAGCACTTGGTCATGATCATATGCATTTCAGACAAGGAACACAACATGTAAAAAACCTGTCTTCATACCATATACAATTCAAAATGGGTCAAAACCTAAGTATAAACTTAAAGTATAAAAACTTTTAGAAAATGTAGGTATAAATTTTTGTAACATTGACTTAAGCAATGGTTTCTTGGATATTATACCTAAAACAAAGCAACAAAAGAAACAGAGAAATTGGACTTCATCAAAATTAAAAACATTTGTGATACGAAGGACACCATCAAGAAAATGGGAGAAGATATTTGCAAATCATATATCTGGTAAAGAACTTGTATCAAGCATATATAAAGAATTCTTAAAACTCAATAATGAAAAGACAACCTGATTAAAACATGGGCAAAGACTACAATAGATATTTCTCCAGAGAAATATGCAAATAGCCAATAAGCATGTGAAAAGATGTTCAACATCATTAGCCATCAGGGAAATGCAGTCAAAACTTAAATGAGATAGTGGTTCATACCCACTAATATGGCTATAATCAGAAAAACAGATAAGTATTGGTGATGAAATGAAGGAATTGGAACATTAATTCACTTCTGGTGGGATTTTATAATGTTGCAGTTGCTTTGGATAACTATCTTGCACTTCCTCAAAAGGTTAAACATAGAATTACCACATGTCCCAGCCATTCCAGTTGTACATATATATCCAAGAGAAGTGAAAGCATATGTCCACACTAAAACTTGCACATGAATGTTCATAAAAGCTGAAAAATGAAAGTCCAAATATCCATTAGCTGATAAATGGATAAGTGACATGTAATACATCCATACAATGGAGTATTATTCAGCAAGAGATACATGCTGCAACATAGATGAATCCTGAAAACATTAAGTGAAAGAAGCCAATCCCCCAAAAATATGTATTATATGATTCCATTTATATCAGTGTCCAGAACAGACAATTCCATAGAGACAGAAAGTAGAATAGTGGATAGTTGGGGGCTTGAGGAAGAAACAGAATGACTGCTAGTGGGCATAGGGTTTCTTTTTTGGGGGTGATAAAAATGTTCTAAACTTGGTGATAGTTGTACAACTCTGTTTATATATACTAAATATCACTGACTGTATTTTAGGTGACTCTATAATTTTTCCTAATTTATATGCAGTCTGGATTTCTAGTAACTATTTTGGGGATATCTGGTTGTGTCTTTTTAGGCCTTAAATACAGATAGTTTGAAAATATCAACTCGCCTGAATGTGGTGGACCAAGAATTGTCTGAAAAGAATGTGCAGCTCCAGAGCAGCACAGCTGAGGAGAAAATAAAGATATTAGAACAAGTTCAAGACCTCCAGAAAGAAAAGGATCAGCTACAGAGACGAAGAAACAGTGTGGATGAGAAACTTAAAAGTGGAAGCGTGCTATCACCTGAAGTAAGTCGGTATTCTTTGGAACCGGATGTGCTGTATGATGGATCACTTGGATAATTTCCTCAGTCTTTGTCACTTAACCATAAAAATGATAAATCTGGCAAATTTTGTTCCCTTGAGACTTTGTCAGATATAATGAGTGTACCTGATACCTGTTTGGCACCATAGCCATGCTTGGCCAAAGACTACGATGTCCTCAGAGAGAGGTCCATGAATGTACCCTTCTGGGCATTGCCAGGGACTGACACTCTCCTTGAATATGGCCTTTCTCAGCCAGGGTTTCTCATCTGAAATCACAGAACATAGAAAATGACTTGAGGGACTTTTTCTCAGTTCTTCCAAAAGAGCACCTCCCTTCTCTCTTCTCTTGAATGAAACTAGGTAATTCATTATGAGCAGTGGATGCCAAAAGCATCCAGGGTTTGTTCTTTTGGCCCAACGTTTGCAAAGACATAACAGCAGGGATACTAAGTCTCAGCCAAGGAGATGCATAAAATTCAAATCCCAATAAAAATACCTTTTAGTTGGAGTTTTCATTTAGGGGAACATACTGCTTCTTTCATCTTTATTTTTTTTAACTACGTAGAAGATGATTCATTTATTGACTATCAGATTGTCCCAAAGTTTGTCTTTTTTCAGAATTTTACTACAATTGGCAATGGTACCTATACCTTTTTTTATCTGACTAAGATGAATTTTGTGCCTGAATTTTCTCTGCAAATATTTATTGTTGGTGTCCTGTCATTACCAAAGCAAGAGAAAACTGCTAAAAGAAAGTAGCTGGGAATCATGCATCTTGCTCAGTGTTGTAGTATTATAGATTGGAGGAAGTGTGAGGGGAAGTTCATGGGGCAGGTTAAGAATAGGAGAAAGGAGAAAGGACTTCATAAAATTAGATTATTGCTCAGTGAGTTGATGAAAGGAATTGAAGGCTAACTTGACTGCGGCTATGTGTTGTTATAAACTAGGCCCTGTTTTGTAACGTGGGCAGGTGTGCAGAAGATTAGCAAATCAGGCTGTCTTCCTGAGGCTTGTGCTCCTGTTAAATTGAGTTCCCCACTTGTAGACTGGAAGGTATGAGAGCCTAAGATATTGCAAAACATATGAGTATTTAAGGAATTCTTGCCTGCCTGGGACTATTATTAGGCCTCATGGAAGAAACAAAACAGTAAAAAACATGTTTCCCTTGAGAAATTCGTACTCTATCTGGGGAAAAGAGACAGGAATATAAGAGAACTAAGTTGTGAAGAACATAAAAAAGCATTATGGATAGTGTAAGAAAGCTATGCCTACTATATTATTTATTACAAAGCAATGCAGTGATCATTTGGGGCAAGATTCATTAAGGTAGGCTTGGTGGATTGCAATCTTGAGCTTGATTATGAAAAACATGATATTGGTAGATAGAAGAAAGGCCATTTTAGATAGAATATTGTTAAATAAGGCATAGAGATGGGAATGAGCAAATTATGTTTGCAGAAGGGTAGTGGGTCCATTATTATCATGAAGAAACATTAAAATTTCTCTCATGTGGAAGAGAGAATGTGTCCATTTCTATCTCATGGAACTAAAATATTATTCTGGGTTTTGTGGTGAAAATACAGCATGGTGCATGATTCCTATTTAGCAGCTGCTCTGGATTGGCTTGAGGGAACAATGAGCCTCCTACAACTGGTAAGGTTCCCATTAGTCACTGGGCATCTGGGCAGCCACCTTCCACATGCTTGTTCTGCCAGTGCTCCTCTGAAGGCTCTGCTTTCACCACTATTTTAAAGCCAGGATTCATCTTAGCAAATAGATCTGGCACTAAGAGATGATTGGGAACAGGAGATTCTGATGTTACACCAGGTACAAATTAAATGTACGTGGAATGGTTTGCAGTTTAGATGTCTTTATACTAGCATAGAATTATTTTTTCTTTTTCTACAGCAAATTATTTCTCCTAATTGTATTACTCTGTGGGAAGTGATAGAGTTTATTTTGTATCACTACACTAGTACAGGATTACCCAACAATTTGATACAGGCAAATCACCTCCTTTTTTGGGTAAAATCCAAAACTAAAATTAAAAACTTGAAACTCTCTTTTTCCAACAATGAAGAGCAGTTGCCTAGTTAAATGGGGAAGAAAATTTGGAAGAAAATATAACAACTATTGTATCTATGTATATTTCACTTTTTAAGCTTTCAATTTCATGTTTTGTCATTAGGTCATGCATATACTTTATACAGGAATTATATAAATATATTCAGTGCTTGGTCAAAAGCTTTTGCTTCAGGGGGATTCTGGGGAAAAGATGGTGGAGTAAGAAGGCAAGGTACAAACCTCCTTCCAGAAACATAGAAAACATGAAAATACATCAAATAAAAATAAACCTGAAAATGACTTGAAAACTGCAGAATTGACTATCTACATCTGGGGAAGAAGAGAAGACCTCACAGAAAAGGGTAAAACAGTGAAGCCAAGATCTGGTGGGTTCCAAGCCCTCTCCCCACCCCAGCCCACAGGGAGAAGGAAGAGAAACAGAGCAGGGAGGGAGTAGGAGCCCAAGATCACTGAAAAATTGGCTCTGGAGATCTGCTCTGGGAACATGAACCCACATTACATGGTGCTCTGGTGATTAGTGGGGCTGGACAACAAAGATAGGCAGAACCCGAGGGGGCTGAGATCCCACCTGCTTGTGGAGAACAGGCACGCTCTACTGCCCTACTGAAATAAAAGCAAAGTGGGCAGTTTGAAAGACTTACCAACATCAGGAGGGTGCCAGAGGACAGAGGTTACACAAAGCACTCTGCTCAGGAGAAAGGGCAGGTAGACAATACCTTCCCAGCCCACCCTCCACCCAACAGGTTGGGAACTCTCAGGAGCCCCAGACTCTCCATCCCCCTCATTGGCAACGCAGCCATAAGGCTCCTCCCTGTGGCATGTGGCCTGTGGATGGCCCACTTGGCCAGGCAGCAATGTCAGACCTTGCTGCTCGGTAGGCAAAGGGAGACCCTCCCAGCTTTCTCCACCTTGTTTTGGCCCAGCTGGGGAAGTGCTGTGGGAGCCAGCCCCAGGAGCTCCTTCCTCTGGGCAGGCACCCCCCCCTGCCTACCTGCAGCCCCTGCCCTTGCTACAGCCCAGCAGAGGGCAGCTCCACCAACAACTGCAGTGGCAGAGCACTGAGGCTTCTCCCAATGTGCACGACCAGCAGATGGACCACACAGCCTGCCTGAAATCAGATCACTGCAAGCCAGACAGAAAGGAGCCCCACCCACTGCATGCCAACAGCTGGGACTTCTGCACTGGAAAGTGAAGTGTCTTGAGCTTCTGGGCACTAGAGGGCACCTCCTCCACAAAGTTATTACTCCATAGGAAACACTGAAAAAATGAAGAGTCAGAGGAATTTGTTCCAAACAAAACTACAAGACAAAACACTAGAAAGAGGCCTGCATGGAGCTGAAATCACCAATCTTCTTGATCAAGACTTCAAAGTTAAAGTGATAAACATGCTCACAGATCTATGGAAAAATATTCAAAATCTCAGGGGGGACCTCAACAAAAAGATAGATGACCTGCAAGAATCATGCAGAGCTGAAGAATAGAGTATCTGAAATGAAACATACAATGGAGGAATTTAATAGCAGACTTTCAAAGGTTGAAACTTTGTAAATGGTACAGAAATTAGGGAGCAAAAAAACAATGAAGCCAAAAAACAGAAAAAGGATCTCTAGGACTGAAAGAATGTTAAGAGAGCTGTGTGACCAATCCAAACAGAACAACATTCGCATAATAGGGGTACCAGAAGGAAAAGAGGGAGACTTAGGGATAGAAAACCTCCTTAAGGAAATAATTGTTGAAAATGTCCCAAATCTGGAGAAATAGACGCTCAGGTCATGGAAGTGCAGAGAGCCCCTAAGAAAAGGAAACCCAGCAAGACAACAAAAAGACATACAATAATTGAAATGGCAAAGTTCAAGGACAAGGAGAGAATGTTGAAAGCAGCCAGAGAGAGAGAAAAGATTACTTATAAAGGAAACCCCATCAGGCTGTCAGCAAACTTCTCAGCAGAAATTTTACAGGCCAGAAGGATGACATGATATATTTAATGTACCAAAACAGAAGGCCCTCCAACCAATAATCCTCTACCCTGCAAGATTATTTAAATTTTAGGCAGGGATTAAACAATTTTCATATCAACAAAAGTTGAAGGAATTCACCACCACTAAGCCAGCCCTACAGCCCTACAAGATATGTTAAAGGGACTGTTGTAGATGAAATGTTCCTAAGGCTAAATAGCTGTTGCCTGTGAAAATAAATCCATGGTAAGAGTAGTAGACCAATTAATTACCAAGCAAACACGAAATTAAATCAACCACTCACAAAATCAGTCAAGGTATACACAAAAAGTGCAGAATATGACACCTAATACATAGAGTAGAGGAGGAGGAAGAAGAAGGGGTAAAAAAAAAAGTACTCCTACGTTGTGTTTGAAATAGAATAATCAATAATTTAAGATAGGCTGTTAGATAGTAAGGAAGTAACCATAAATCTAAAGCCTACAAGATACACACTCACACACCAAAAAAAGAAAGAAAGAAAATCTAATTACAACATTAAAGAAATTCATCAAATAATAGGAGTATAGGAGAGGAAAAAAGGAACAGAGAAGAGAGATAACAAGAAACAACTACTAAAATGGCACTGAATGCACTAATCAAAAGACACAGAGTGGCAGAATGGTTAAAAAACAAGACCCATCTATATGTTGTCTACAAGAGAGTCATTTCAGACCCAAAAACATACACAGACTAAAAGTGAAGGGTTGGAAAAGATAGTTCATGCAAATAATAGGGAGAAAAAAGCAGGAGTAGCAATACTCATATCAGACAAGTTAGATTTCAAAACAAAAAGTAATAAGAGACAAAGAGTAATAATAATAAAGGGGTCAGTCCAACAAGAGAATATAACCATTATAAATCTCTATGCACCCAATGTAGGAGCACCTAAATATGTAGAACAAATACTAACAGAATTAAAGGAGGAAACAGATTGCAACACATTCATTTTAGAAGACTTTAACACGATTCACATTAATAGATCAAATAGACAGAAAATAAGTAAGGAAACACAAGCACTGAACAATACATTTTGATCAGATGGACTTAATAGATATCTACAGAACACTCCATCCAAAAGCAACAGGATACTCATTCTTCTCAAGTGTACATGGAATGTTTTCCAGAACAGATCACATACTAGGCCACAAGAAGAGCCTCAGTAAATTAAAAAAGATAAAAAATTGTATCAAGCATCTTCTCAGACCACAATGGTATGAAACTAGAAATAAACTACACAAAGAAAATAAAAAGACCAACAAACACACAGAGGCTAAACAACTTGGTTCTAAATAATCAGTGGATCAGTGTGGATAAAGTGAAGGTTCCTATGGCCAGGATTGTCACCTGGCCCTGGTTGGCTAGCTCACTACACATGTGTGGGCAGTATGTTGTTATTGAATCTATATAAAGAACTCTGTCCAGTGCTCTGGGTGACGTGGTGGCAAAGCTGCATGGCTGCAGGAGAGCAGAGACTCAAATACTGGCAGTGCCAAGGACAGAGACTGGCTTGCTGCATGCAGATGCATTCTGAGTGGGCGGGATTCTAGTGATTGACCTGCCACTGTGGAAATAAAGTTGGGTATAACCCTTTCACCCCAAGAACATTGCACTGTCATTTCTTTGGTCTCATTGAATCCATAGTGAACTTATCCAGGGCTGAAACCCACTGGCAAGACAATCAGTGAACAATTTAAATTGAAATCAAGCAATGCATGGAAACAAATGAAAACAAAACCACAACAGTCTAAAATCTTGGGAGATGGCAAATGCAGCTCTAAGAGCAAAGTACACAACAATACAGACTTACCTCAAGAAACAAGAACAATCCCAAATAAGCAGTCCAAATTCACAATTAAGAAAACTAGGGAAAATGAAGAAAGACCAAAGGTAATAGAAGGAGGAAAATAATAAAGATCAGAGAAGAAATAAATAAAATAGAGAAGAATAAAACAACAGAAAAATAATCAATGAAACAAGGAGCTGGTTCTTTGAGCAAATAAACCCCTAGCCATACTTATCAAGAAAAAAAGTGAGTCTACACCCATGCACAGAATCAGAAACAAAAAGGAATAATCACAATGGATACCACAGAAACATAAAAATTATTAGAGAATATCATGAAAAATTCTATGCCAATAAGTTGGACAACCAAGAAGAAATGGACAGCTTTCTAGAAAAATACAACCTTCCAAGACTAACTCAGGAAGAAACAGAAAATCTGAACAGACCAATTACCAGCAATGAAATTGAATTGGTAATAAACCAACTACCTAAAAACAAAACCTGGTCCAGATGGCTTCACAGCTGAATTTTATCAAACAATTAAAGTATTCCAAAAAGTAGAAGAGGGAATACTTGCAAACTCATTCTATGAGGCTGACATCACTCTAATACTAAAACCAAACAAAGGCAACACAAAAAAAGAAAATTACAAGCCAGTATTCATGGTGAACATATATGCAAAAATCTTCAACAAAATAGCAAACTGAATTAAAAAATACATCAAGAAGATCATCCATTATGACCAAGTGGGATATATTCCAGGGATGCAAGGATGGTACAATATTTGTAAATCAATTATCATACACCACATCAACAGAAAGAAGGACAAAAACCACATGATCATCTCAATAGATGCTGAAAAAGCATTTGACAAAATTCAATATCCATTCGTGGTAAAACTCTTAACAAAATGGGTATAGAGAATACATAACTCAAAATAATAAAGGCCATCTATGACAAACCCACAGGCAACATCATACTTAACACCAAAAACCTGAAAAATTTTCCTCTAAGATCAGGATCAAGACAAGGATGCCCACTCACACCACTTTTATTCAACATAGTACTGGAGGTCCTAGACACAGCAATCAGACAACACAAGGGATAAAAGTCATTTACATTGGTAAGGAAGAAGATAAACTGTCATTATTTGCAGATGACATGATATTATACAAAGAAAATCCTAAAGACTCCACCAAAAACTATTAGAACTAATAATTCAATTCAGCAAAGTTGCAGGACAAAAATTAAAACACAGAAATTGGTTGCATTCCTATACACTAACAACGATTAGCAGAAAAAGAAATCAGAAAACAATTCCATTTACAATTGCATCAAAAGAATAAAATACCTAGGAATAAACCTAACCAAGGAGGTAAAAGACCTTTACTCCGAAACCTATAAGACACTCATGAGAGAAATTAAAGAAGACATCAATAAATTGAACTCTATCCCATGCTCATGGATAGGAAGAATTAATAATGTCAAACTGGGGGCCAGCCCAAAGCAGGATACAGATTCAATGCACTCCGTATCAAAATTCTAACAGCATTCTTCAATGAACTAGAACAAATAGTTCTAAAATTCATATTGAACCACAGAAGACCCTGATTGGCCAAAGCAATCCTTAGAAAGAATAAAGTTGGAGGTATTATGCTGACTTCAAGCTCTACTACAAAGCCACAGTAATCAAAACAATTTGGTACTGGCACAAGAACAGACCCATAGATCAATGGAACAGAATAGAGAGCCCAGATATAAACCAACACATATATGGTCAATTAATATATGGTAAAGGAGCTGTGAATACACAATGGGGTAAAGACAGCCTTTTAAACAACTGGTGTTGGCAAAACTGGACAGCTACATGTAAGAAAATGAAACTGGATTATTGTCTAACTCTGTAAACCAAAGTAAACATTAAGTGGATCAAAGACCTCAATGTAAGTCATGAAACCATAAAACTCATAGAAGAAAACAAAAGCAAAAATCTCTTAAATATAAACATGAGCAACTTTTTCCTGGACACATCTCCTCAGGAAGGGAAACAGAATAAAAAAATGAACAAGTGGGATTACATCTAACTAAAAAGCTTCTGTATAGCAAAGGACACTATTAGTAGACCAAAAAGGCATCATACAGTATGGGAGAATATATTCATAAATGATTATCTAATAAGGGATTAACATCCAAAATATATAAAGAACCCATACAACTCAACACCCAAAACGAATAACCTGATTACAAAATGGGAAGAGGACCTGAACAGACATTTCTCCAAAGAAGAAATACAGAAGGCCAATGGGCACATGAAAAGATGCTCCACATCACTAATTATCAGGGAAATGCAAATTAAAACCACAATGAGATATCACCTCGCACCAGTTAGGATGGTCACCATCCAAAAGACAAGAAATAAGAAAAGCTGGCAAGGATGCAGAAAAATAGGAAGCCTGGTACATTGTTGGTGGGAATGTAAATTAGTTCAACTATTGTGGAAAGTGATATGGAGATTCCTCAAAAATAAAAATAGAAATACCATTTACCCAGGAATTGCACTCCTAGGAATTAACCCAAAGAAAACAAGATCCCTGATTCAAAAAGACATATGCACCCCTATGTTTATCCTGCACTATTTACAATTGCCAAAATATGGAAACAACCTTAGTGTCCATCAATAGAGGAATGGATAAAGCAAATGTGGTACATATATACAATGGAATATTATTCAGCCATATAAAGAAAAAATTATGCTATTTGCAACAACATGGATGGATCTAGAGGGTATTATGCTCAGTAAAAGCAGAGAATGACAAATACCAAATGATTTCACTTATTTTTGGAGTATAAAAACAAAGCAAAACAGAAGGTACAAAATAGCAGTCTCATAGACACTGGAATGGACTAGTGGTAACTAAAGGAGAGGGGTTGGGGAGGGTCTAGGAGGGAAGGCGATTAAGGGGTACTATAATTCGCAGTCACAATATAGGCTGGTCACAAGGATGGTAGCACAGCACGGAGAATACAGCTGATGATTCTAACGTCTTACTACGTTGGTAGTCAGTGACCACACTGGAGGAGGTGAAGACTTGATAATATCAGTAATATTAATAATATGGGTGAATGTTGAACCACTGTGTTGTGTATTTGAAACTAACATGAGATTGTATATCAATGACACTTTAATAAAAAAAAAGTTTTTGTTTCAGTTTTTTCACTGAGAGGGATGAGTGATCTACAAGTGTTTGGAGACCACTATTTCAGGTCCTTGTTAATTCAGTCCCTGGACGAGCAGCAGCATTACCTGGGAACCTATTAGAAGTGCAGAGCCTCAGGCACCCTGAATTGTAAATCTGCCATTCTAAGAAAATCCCAGGTGCATGTTTGAAAAGCAGTGCTCTACGATAAAGCATAGTCAGCTCTTGATAATCTTTGGTTTGAGATGTGGCAATTTTATTTTTAGTTAAGGTATCATTGATATATAATCTTATGAAGGTTTCACATGATCAATATTGTGGTTACCACATTCACCCATGTTATAAAGTATCCCAACACACTCCACTGCAGTCACTGTCCATCCATGTAGTAAGATGCTATAGAGCCACTACCTGTCTTCTCTGTGCTATTCTGCTCTCCCCATGAGCCCCCTACATTATGTTTGCTAATCATAATGCCCCTTAATCCCCTTCTCCCTCCCTCCCCACCTACCCTTCCCACCACCTTCCTTTTGGTAACCGCTAGTCCCTTCTTGGAGTCCATGAGTCTGATGCTGTTTTGTTCCTTCAGTTTTGCTTTGTTGTTACACTGCACAAATGGGTGAAGTCATTTGGTACTTGTCTTTCTCCAGAGTTGTGGCAAATTTTTCATCCTGGGACAGTTTCTTATTGCCACTCATCTTGTCAAGTTATACATACTGCCAGTTTAGAGAGAACCATGAATATTTATATGCCACAGCCTCACTGGAGTGGGCTATCCTCAGGGATCTGTAGTCACACTCTCTTATACTATCTCGGTGCTTCCTTAACTTAAATCCAAAACTACAGAAACTAAATTTCTACCAGGTTATTTTCAGCCACATATAAAGGCAAACTTAACATATTTGTTTTTGGTAAAATATAATCTTAGCATGCATTCAAAAGTCAAATATGTTCTTTAGATAATTCATTTTTATTTTCTGGTTCCTCTTACTCATTCACCCAAATACCTTCAGGATTTAAATTTGTTTTCCTTAAAAAGGCGACTGTTATTTTCTTTTCCTCATGGAGTGATCATTAAGTCATCAAATTCTTAATGGTTAGTGACTGCACAAAGAAATACAATGGCTGTTGAACTTTTTTTTTCAAAATGGCACATTTAGATTTTATAAAATGGCTTTAAAAACATTTTTTTCTGCTATCATTAATATACACTTACATGAACAACATTGTGGTTATTAGACTCCCCCCATTATCAAGTCCTCACCACATACCCCATTACACTCACTGTCCATCAATGTAGTAAGATGTTATAGAATCACTAAATCTTCTCTGTCCTATACTGCCTTCCCTGTGCCCCCCCATTCATCATGTGTGCTAATCATAATGCCCCTTTTTCCACTTATCTCTCCCTTTCCACCCATCCTCCCCAGTCCCTTTCCCTTTGGTAACTGTTAGTCCATTTTTGGGTTCTGTGAGTCTGCTGCTGTTTTGTTCCTTCAGTTTTTGCTTTGTTCTTATACTCCACAGATGAGTGAAATCATCTGATACTTGTCTTTCCCTGCTTGGCTTATTTCAATGAGCATAATACCATCTAGTTCCATCCATGTTGTTGCAAATGGTAGGATTTGTTTTCTTCTTATAGCTGAATAATATTCCATTGTGTATATGTACCACTTCTTCTTTATCCGTTCATCTACTGATGGACACTTAGGTTGCTTCCATTTCTTGGCTATTGTAAATAGTGCTGCAATAAACATAGGGGTACATCTGTCTTTTTCAAACTGGGCTTCTGCATTCTTAGGGTAAATTCCTAAGAGTGGAATTACTGGGTCAAATTGTATTTCTATTTTTAGTTTTTTGAAGAACCTCCATACTGCTTTACACAAATGTTGAACTAATTTCCATTCCCACCAGCAGTGTAGGAGGGTTCCCTTTTCTCCACATCCTCAACAACATTTGTTGTTGTTTGTCTTTTGGATGTTGGCCATCCTAACTGGTGTGAGGTGATATTTCATTGTGGTTTTAATTTGCATTTCTCTGATGACTAGCGATGTGGAGCATCTTTTCATGTGCCTGTTGGCCATCTGAATTTCTTCTTTGGAGAAGTATCTGTTCAAATCCTCTGCCCATTTTTTAATTGGATTATTTGCTTTTTGTTTGTCAAGGTGCCTGAGCTCTTTGTATATTTTGGATGTCAACCCCTTATTGGATATCTCATTTATGAATATATTCTCCCATACTATAGGCTGCCTTTTTGTTCTACTGATGGTGTCCTTTGCTGTACAGAAGATTTTTAGTTTGATATAGTCCCACTCTTCATTTTTGCTTTTATTTCCCTTGCCTGTGGAGATATGTTCATGAAGAAGTTGCTGGTGTTTATATTCAAGAGAGATTTTTTTTTAATTTTTTGAGAGGGCATCTCTCATATTTATTGGTCAAATGGTTGTTAACAACAATAAAATTCTGTATAGGGGACTCAATGCACAATAATTAATCAACCCCAAGCCCAATTCTCAACAGTCTCCAGTCTTCTGAAGCATAAAGAACAAATTCTTACATGGTGAACAAGTTCTTACATAGTGAATAAGTTCTTACATGGTGAACAGTGCAAGGGCAGTCATATCACAGAAACTTTCAGTTTTGATCACGCATCATTAAAAAAAAATAAAGGAGAAATGTGGGATTCACATATAAATCAAGTATAAAAATCAAATGAATAATCACATCTGACTTGATTGTATATTCAAGAGAGTTTTGCCTATATTTTCTTTTAAGAGTTTTATGGTTTCATGACTTACATTCAGGTCTCGATCCATTTTGAGTTTACTTTTGTATATGGAGTTAGTAATCCAGTTTCATTCTCTTACACGTAGCTGTCAAGTTTTGCCAACACCAGCTCTTGAAGAGGCTGTCATTTCCCCATTGTATATCCATGGCTCCTTTATCATATATTAATTGACCATATATGCTTGGGTTAATATCTGGACTCTCTATTCTGTTCCACTGGTCCGTGGGTCTGTTCTTGTGCCAGTACCAAATTGTCTTGATTACTGTGGCTTTGTAGTAGAGCTTGAAGTTGGGAAGGGGGATCCCCCCTGCTTTATTTTTCCTTCTCAGGCTTGCTTTGGGTATTTGGGGTCTTTTGTGGTTCCATGTGAATTTTAGCACTATTTGTTCCAGTTCATTGAAGAATGCTTTTGGTATTTTGATAGGGATTGCACTGAATATGTAGATTGCTTTAGGCAGGATGGCCATTTTAACAATATTAATTCTTCCTATGCAAGAGCATGGGATGAATTTCCATTTATTAGTACCCTCTTTACTTTATCTTAGGAATGTCTTGTAGTTCTTTCACTTCCTTGGTTAGGTTTATTCCTAGGTATTTTATTCTTTTTGATGCAATTGTGAATGGAATTGTTTTCCTGATTTCTCTTTCTGTTAGTTTATCATTAGTGTATAGGAATGCAACAGATTTCTGTGTATTAATTTTATATCCTGCAACTTTGCTGAATTCAGATATTAGATCTACTAGTTTTAGAGTAGATTCTTTAGGGTTTTTTATGTACAATATCATGTCATCTGCAAACAGGGACAGTTTAACTTCTTCCTTACCAATCTGGATGCCTTTTATTTCTTTGTGTTGTCTGATTGCCGTGTCTATGCCCTCCAGTACTATGTTGAATAAAAGTGAAGAGAGTGGGCATCCTTGTCTTGTTCCTGATCTTATAGGAAATGCTTTCAGCTTCTCATTGTTAAGTATGATGTTGCCTGTGGGTTTGTCATATATGGCCTTAATTATGTTGAGGTACTTGCCCTCTATACCCATTTTGTTGAGAGTATTTATCATGAATGGATGTTGAATTTTGTCAAATGCTTTTTCAGCATCTGTGGAAATGATCATGTGTTTTTTGTCCTTCTTTTTGTTGATGTGGTGGATTATGTTGATGGATTTTCAAATGTTGTACCATCCTTGCATCCCTGGGATGAATCCCACTTAATCGTGGTATATGATCCTCTTGATGTATTTTTAAAATTTGGTTTGCTAATATTTTGTTGAGTATTTTTGCATCTATGTTCATCAGCTTCTCGCTGTTAAGTATGATGTTGGCTGTGGGTTTGTCATATATGGCCTTTATTATGTTGAGGTACTTGCCCTCTATACCCGTTTTGTTGACAGTTTTTAACAAGAATGGATGCTGAATTTCATTGAATGCTTTATCGGCATCTATGGAGATGATCATGTGGTTTTTGTCCTTCTTTTTGTTGATGTGGTGGATGATGTTGATGGATTTTCAAATGTTGCACCATCCTTGCATCCCTGGAATAAATCCTACTTGATCCTGGTGGATAATTTTTTGATATATTTTAAAATTCGGTTTGCTAATGTTTGGTTGCGTATTTTTGAGTCTGTGTTCATCAGGGATATTGGTCTGTAATTTCCTTTATTTGTGGTGTCTTTGCCTGGTTTTGGTATTAGAGAGATGCTGACCATGTAGAATGAGTTTGGAAGTATAATCTCTTCTACTTTTTGGAAAATGTTAAGGAGGCTGGGTACTAGGTCTTCACTAAATGTCTCATGAAATTCAGCAGTGAAGCCATCTGGTCCAGGGGTTTTGTTCTTAGGTAGTTTTTTGATTACCAATTCAATTTTGTTGCTGCTAATTGGTCTGTTCAGATTTTCTGTTTCTTTCTGGGTCAGCCTTGAAAGGTTGTATTTTTCTAGAAAGTTGTCCATTTCTTTTAGGTTATCCGGTTTGTTGTCACATAATTTTTCATAATATTCTCTAATAATTATTTGTATTTTTGTGGTGTCCATAGTGATTTTTCCTTTCTCATTTCTGATTCTGTTTATGTGTGTAGACTCTTTTTTTTTTCTTAATAAGTCTGGCTAGGGGTTTATCTATTTTCTTTATTTTCTCAAAGAACCAGCTCTTGGTTTCATTAATTTTTTCTATTGTTTTATTCTTCTCAATTTTATTTATTTCTTCTCTGATCTTTATTATGTTCCTCCTTCTGGTGACTTTGGGCTTCATTTGTTCTTCTTTTTCCAGTTTCAATAATTGTAAACTTAGACTATTCATTTGGGATTGTTCTTCTTTCTTTAAATAGGCCTGGATTGCTATATACTTCCCTCTTAGAACTGCCTTTGCTGTGTCCCACAGAAGTTGGGGCACTGCGCTGTTGTTTTCATTTGTCTCCATATATTGCTTGATCTCTGTTTTAATTGGTCACTGATCCACTGATTTTTTAGGAGCATGTTGTTAAGCTTCCTTGTGTTTGTGAGTCTTTTTGCTTTCTGTGTACAATTTATTTCTAGCTTTATACCCATGTGATCTGAGATGTTGGCTGGTGCAATTTCAATCTTTTTGAATTTACTGAGGCTCTTTTTGTGGCCTAGTATGTGGTCTATTCTGGAAAATGTTCCGTGTGCACTTGAAAAGAATGTGTATTCTTCATCTTTTGGGTGTAGAGTTCTGTAGATGTCTGTTAGGTCCGTCTGTTCTAATGTGTTTCAGTGCCTCTGTCTCCTTACTTATTTTCTGTCTGATTGATCTGTCCATTGGAGTGAGTGTAGTGTTGGTCTCCTAGAATGAATGAATTACATTCTATTTCCCCTTTTAATTCTGTTAGTATTTCTTTCACTTATGTAGGTGCTCCTGTGTTGGGTGCATAGATATTTATAATGGTTATATCCTCTTGTTGGAATGACCCCTTTATCATTATGTAATGTCCTTCTTTGTCTCTTGTGACTTTCTTTGTTTTGAAGTCTGTTTTGTCTGCTACAAGCACTGCAATACCTGCTTGTTTCTCCCTCTTAGTTGCATGAAATATCTTTTTCCATCCCTTCTCTTTTAGTCTGTGTATATCTTTGAGTTTGGAGTGAGTCTCTTGTAGGCAAAATATAGTTGGTTTTTTTTTTTATCCATTCAGTGACTCTGTGTCTTTTGATTGGTGCATTCAGTCTATTCACATTATGGTGATTATTGATAGGTATGTACTTACTGCCATTGCAGGCTTAAGATTCATGGTTACCAAAGTTTCAAGGGTAATTTCCTTACTATCTAAGAGTCTAACTTAACTCACTTAGTATGCTATTACGAATACAATCTGTGGGTTCCTTTTTTTCTCCCTCCTTTCTTCCTCCTCCATTCTTTATATATTAGGTATCATATTCTGTACTCTTTGTCTATCCCTTTATATTATCTCTGGCGACAGCTATTTAACCTTAGGAACACTTCCATCTATAGTAGTCCCTTCAAAACACACTGTAGAGATGGTTTGTGGGAGCTAAATTCTCTCAGCTTTTGCTTATCTGGAAATTGTTTGATCCCTCCTTCAAATTTAAATGATAACCTTGCTGGGTATAGTATTCTTGGTTCAAGGCCCTTCTGCTTCATTGCATTAAATACATCATGCCACTCCCTTCTGGCCTGTAAGGTTTCTGCTGAGAAGTCTGATGATAGCCTGATGGGTTTTCCTTTGCATGTGATCTTATTTCTCTTTCTGGCTTTTTTTAATAGTCTGTCCTTATCTTTGATCTTTGCCATTTTAATTATTATATGTCTTGGTGTTGTCCTCCTTGGTTCCCTTGTGTTGGGAGATCTGTGCACCTACATGGCCTGAGAGACTACCTCCTTCCCCAGATTGGGGAAGTTTTCAGCAATTACTTCCTCAAAGACACTTTCTCTCCCTTTTTCTCTTCTTCTTCTTCTGGTACCCCTATAATACAAATATTGTTCCATTTGGATTGGTCACACAGATCTCTCAGTATTCTTTCATTCTTAGAGATCCTTTTTTCCTCTGTGCCTCAGCTTCTTTTTATTCCTCTTCCCTAGTTTCTATTTCATTTATCATCTCCTCCACCATACCTAATCTGCTTTTAATACCATCCATTGTATTCTTCAGTGATTGGATCTCCATCCTAAATTTGTTCCTGAGTTCTCAAATGTTTTTCTTTACCTCCATGAGCATGTTAATGATTTTTATTTTGAAATCTTTCAGGAAGATTCATGAGGTTCATTTCTTTTGAATCTTTCTCAGGTGTATTCATAATTTTGCTTTGAATCAGGTTCCTTTGACATTTCATAATTTGTCTGTGGTGCCCTCTAGTGTCCTGAAGCTCTTCTCTCTGGAGCTGCTCAGCCCCTGGAGCAATGTTGTCGGGGGTTGCAGGGGAGTGGTGTTGGTGCTTGGAGGAAGGAAAGAGGTGTTTCCTGCTTCCTGGGTACTATGCCTATCTCCATTGCCAGAACCAGTGGGCAGGGCTTCCCTCTGGCTGGCCTGACACTAGGGCAAGGGTTGCCAGTTTACGAGCCTGAGCCAGGTGCCGGCTAGCCAGGAGGAAGGCACAGCAGGCTGTGTATCATGGTCGGGGGCCTTGGAGCTGCGTAGCCAGCCAGGGGGATGTTGCAACTGAAGATCACTTAAGCTCCCAACCTGCTGGGCAGAGTGCATTCAGACAATTTGTCCACCTGTCCTTTCTCCTGAGCAGTAAGCTCTGTGTAATCCTTGCCCCTTTAGCAGAACTCTCACTGTTAGGAAATCTCTCAGACTGCCCACCCAGACCAGCTGGATATGAATCCCTATTTTCCACAAACAGCTGGAATCTCCATCTCTCCAGGTATTCCACCTGTCTTAGCTTTCCAACTGCACCCCTCAGAGCACCATGCAATGTCAGTTCATGCTCCCAGAGCATATCTCCAGGGCTAGTTGTTCAGCAGTTCCAGGTCTCCACTCCCTCCCCGCTCTGTCTCTCCTCCTCTCACTGGTAAGCTGGGGTGGGGAAAGGGCTTGGGACCCATTGGGTCACAGCTTTGGTACATTAGTCTGTTCCGTGTGGTCTGCTCCTCTCTCCAGGTGTATGCAGTCTGGTGCAGCCTTCTTTCCTGTTGTTCTTTCAGGATTAGTTGTATTAAATTATATTTTTGTATTATATGTGGTTTTAGGAGGAGGTCTCTGTCTCACCTCTCACACTGCCATCTTTAATCCCTGTTCCTGTTTCTTGCACAGAGTTCCTAAAACCATTGGAATTGCCTAATTCTAAAATTGCTTTTAACAGTAATTATTCAACTTCCCACTGGAATAGGTTTTACATACCTTTTCCCTGAATTCTAGAAAAGGAATTCCAAAAGTCAGTATAACTATTCTTTATGTAAATCAAAAATATTAACATCATTTTCTTTTCAAATGCTGGGGGGAGGAGTGGAGAGAAATATTTGGGTCACATAACCAGACATATGAAAATATTTTTTTCTCCTCTTCATTAACTCATTCACCAGATACTTATTGAGTTTAAACTGTGTGATATATACTGTGTTAGGCAGTAAGGACATGAGTATGGATAAGACAGTCTGCCCACAAGGAACTGAAATTTGAGGTGATCTCTACCACACATAGAGGTATACAGAAATATATATGTAAATCTCTCGAAGACCGGAATAATTTCTCACCATAGGTTTGGATACCCCTAAATGAGATATTATTTGGATAGTTCAAATCACTGCTAGGTTTTCTGACAGTGATTCATTAGATTTTTTTCTCTGGCATATGAAAAAAATGTTACGCTGTCTCATTTATAATGCCTATATTTTCCTTCTAACAACATTTCATAGGAATCTTCTGAAATGTTGCCTGTCCTTAAATCCACTTTTTTTTTTTTAGATAAATATTTTTTATTGAAGGGTAGTTGACGCACAGTATTACATTACATTAGTTTCAAGTGTACAACACAGTGATAAAACATTTATATACATAATTGTAGGTTCCAGCTATCACCCTACCAAGCTGTTACAATATCTTGACTATATTCCTTATGCTATACATTACATCCTGGTTACTTATTTATTTTACCATTGGAAGTCTGTCCTTTTTTTTTTTTTTGTGAGCGCATCTCTCATATTTATTGATCAAATGGTTGTTAACAACAATAAAATTCTGTATAGGGGAGTCAATACTCAATGCACAATCATTAATCCACCCCAAGCCTAATTTTCATCAGTCTCCAATCTTCTGAGGCATAACAAACAAGTTCTTACATGGAGAAAAAATTCTTACATGAGAAATAAGTTACACAGTGAACAGTACAAGGGCAGTCATCACAGAAACTTTCGGTTTTGCTCATGCATTATGAACTATAAACAGTTCAAATATGAATACTAATTTGGTTTTTATACTTGATTTATATGTGGATACCACATTTCTCTCTTTATTATTATTATTTTTAATAAAATGCTGAAGTGGTAGGTAGATAAAAGATAAAGGTAGAAAACATAGTTTAGTGTTGTAAGAGAGCAAATGTAGATGATCAGGTGTGTGCCTGTAGACTATGTGTTAATCCAAGCTAGACAAGGGCAATAAAACATCCACGTATGCAGAAGATTTCTCTCAGAATGGGGGGGTGAGGTTCTAAGCCTCACCTCTGTTGATCCCCAATTTCTCACCTGATGACCCCCCTGCGACTGTGCCTGTCTTAGGTTGTTCCTCCCTTGAGGAATCTTACCTGTCTCTGGCTAACCAGTCATCTTCTGGGGCCATACAGGGAAATGTAAAGTTGGTAAGTGAGAGAGAAGTCTTATTGTTTGAAATAATTAGCTTTTTACTTCTTTGCATGTTTATGCCCTGTAGCTTCTATGCCCAGCATTTGTCTTGAGGTATCTTTACCACTTGGAAGAATTATGATACTCGGTAAATTTGATATGAGGCACGAATTCTATTTAAGGGTTGTAATTAGGAAGGAAGAAGAAAAGCTATAGAGGTAGCAGACAGAAGAAAACATGGGAAGATTGATTATTTCTTTGACATATCTTCTTGTAGAGTAACTTCAGCATGTATAGTTTTAAACTACTACTTAAATTGCACAAACACATTACAGTTACATAACCAAAGCATACCTGTAATTACCAGCCATCTCCAGTGAAACCAAGAAAACCAGTTAGGCACCTTAGGCATTTGTGAAAACTTATCTATGATATGGTGGATATTGCCCAACTGAACTTGAATAGTCTGAGAGAAATCAGACAAATTTAAACAACCCATTCCTGGGGACTGTTCACATGCCATATGTTCTTTTAACAGTAAATAGTCTGTAGTTGTAAGATTTTGGAGCGCTACAATTTGCACTTCTCCTAATTCTTGGTTGAGTTCCAACAGTATAGATCCAGTCAAATTTGTTGTTTTACTGTATGCACAGGCCAGCTTAGATATCTCCTTCATTCCCATGGCAAGTCCAGGAGCTGGTGGGATCAGTGCATCTACGGCTGTAGCAGTGCGTGGATCTTTGTTGGGGTTTTTTGATGATCATCTTCTGGCATGAGTCTTCCAGAGAGTGCTGATGTTGGAAGTTCTCTTTCATATCGTATCTTAGTTCATTTTCGGGGTAGCCCAATTAGACTTTGATCTTCTGTATAAACGCAAACAGACCCTTTTCCTACACTTTTATATGCCCTTTATACCTTTGTGTAGAACTCATTAGAGGTTACCACACAGGAACTGCCCTTTTTTTTTGGTTTTGTTTTGTTTTGTTTTTTGTATCACTAATCTACACTTACATGACGAAGATTATGTTTACTAGGCACTCCCCTATACCAGGTCTCCCCTATAAACCCCTTTACAGTCACTGTCCATCAGCATAGCAAAATGTTGTAGAATCACTACTTGCCTTCTCTGTGTTGTACAGCCCTCCCTTTTCTCCTACACCCCCATGCATGTTAATCTTAATACCCCTCTACTTCTCCCCCCCTTATCCCTCCCTACCCACCCATCCTCCCCAGTCCCTTTCCCTTTGGTACCTGTTAGTCCATTCTTGAGTTCCGTGATTCTAGTGCTGTTTTGTTCCTTCAGTTTTTCCTTTGTTCTTATATTCCACAGATAAGTGAAATCATTTGGTATTTCTCTTTCTCCGCTTGGCTTGTTTCACTGAGCATAATACCCTCCAGCTCCATCCATGTTGCTGCAAATGATTGGATTTGCCCTTTTCTTACGGCTGAGTAGTACTCCATTGTGTATATGTACCACATCTTCTTTATCCATTCATCTATCGATGGACATTTAGGTTGCTTCCAATTCTTGGCTGTTTTAAATAGTGCTGCGATAAACATAGGGGTGCACTGATCTTTCTCATACTGGATTGCAGCATTCTTAGGGTAAATTCCTAGGAGTGCAATTCCTGGGTCAAATGGTAAGTCTGTTTTGAGCATTTTGATGTACCTCCATACTGCTTTCCACAATGGTTGAACTAACTTACATTCCCACCAGCAGTGTAGGAGGGTTCCACTTTCTCCACAACCTCGCCAACATTTGTTGTTGTTTGTCTTTTGGATGGCAGCCATCCTTACTGGTGTGAGGTGATACCTCATTGTAGTTTTAATTTGCATTTCTCTGATAATTAGCGATGTGGAGCATCTTTTCATGTGTCTGTTGGCCATCTGTATTTCTTTTTTGGAGAACTGTCTGTTCAGTTCCTCTGCCCATTTTTTAATTGGGTTATTTGTTTTTTGTTTGTTGAGGCGTGTGAGCTCCTTATATATTCTGGACGTCAAGCCTTTATCGGATGTGTCATTTTCAAATATATTCTCCCATATTGTAGGGATCCTTCTTGTTCTATTGATGGTGTCTTTTGCTGTACAGAAGCTTTTCAGCTTAATATAGTCCCACTTACTGATTTTTGCTGTTGTTTTCCTTGCCCGGGGAGATATGTTCAAGAAGAGGTCACTCATGTTTATGTCTAAGAGGTTTTTGCCTATGTTTTCTTCCAAGAGTTTAATGGTTTCATGGCTTACATTCAGGTCTTTGATCCATTTTGAGTTTACTTTTGTATATGGGGTTAGACAATGGTCCAGTTTCATTCTCCTACATGCAGCTGTCCAGTTTTGCCAGCACCACCTGTTGAAGAGACTGTCATTTCGCCATTGTATGTCCATGGCTCCTTTATCAAATATTAATTGACCATATATGTCTGAGTTAATGTCTGGATTCTCTAGTCTGTTCCATTGGTTTGTGGCTCTGCTCTTGTGCCAGTACCAAATTGTCTTGATTACTATGGCTTTATAGTAGAGCTTGAAGTTGGGGAGTGAGATCCCCCCTACTTTATTCTTTCTCAGGATTGCTTTGGCTATTCGGGGTCTTTGGTGTTTCCATATGACTCTTTGAATTATTTGTTCTAGTTCATTGAAGAATGTTGCTGGTAGTTTCATAGGGATTGCATCAAATCTGTATATTGCTTTGGGCAGGATGGCCATTTTGACGATATTAATTCTTCCTAGCCACAAGCATGGGATGAGTTTCCATCTGTTAGTGTCCCCTTTAATTTCTCTTAAGAGTGACTTGTAGTTTTCAGAGTATAAGTCTTTCACTTCTTTGGTTAGGTTTATTCCTAGGTATTTTATTTTTTTGATGCAATTGTGAATGGAGTTGTTTTCCTGATTTCTCTTTCTGTTGGTTCATTGTTAGTGTATAAAAAAAGCCACAGATTTCTGTGTGTTGATTTTGTATCCTGTAACTTTGCTGTATTCTGATATCTGTTCTAGTAGTTTTGGGGTGGAGTCTTTAGGGTTTTTTATGTACAGTATCATGTCATCTGCAAATAGTGACAGTTTAACTTCTTCTTTACCAATCTGGATTCCTTGTATTTCTTTGTTTTGTCTGATTGCCGTGGCTAGGACCTCCAGTACTATGTTAAATAACAGTGGAGAGAGTGGGCATCCCTGTCTTGTTCCCGATCTCAGAGGAAATGCTTTCAGCTTCTCGCTGTTCAATATAATGTTGGCTGTGGGTTTATCATAGATGGCCTTTATTATGTTGAGGTACTTGCCCTCTATTCCCATTTTGCTGAGAGTTTTTATCATGAATGGATGTTGAACTTTGTCAAATGCTTTTTCAACATCTATGGAGATGATCATGTGGTTTTTGTCTTTCTTTTTGTTGATGTGGTGGATGATGTTGATGGACTTTCGAATGTTGTACCATCCTTGCATCCCTGGGATGAGTCCCACTTGGTCATGGTGTATGATCCTTTTGATGTATTTTTGAATTCGGTTTGCTAATATTTTGTTGCGTATTTTTGCATCTACGTTCATCAGGGATATTGGTCTGTAGTTTTCTTTTTTGGTGGGGTCTTTGCCTGGTTTTGGTATTAGGGTGATGTTAGCTTCATAGAATGAGTTTGGGAGTATCCCCTCCTCCTCTATTTTTTGGAAAACTTTAAGGAGAATGGGTATTATGTCTTCCCTGTGTGTCTGATAAAATTCCGAGGTAAATCCATCTGGCCCGGGGGTTTTGTTCTTTGGTAGTTTTTTGATTACCGCTTCAATTTCGTTGCTGGTAATTGGTCTGTTTAGATTTTCTGTTTCTTTCTGGGTCAATCTTGGAAGGTTGTATTTTTCTAGGAAGTTGTCCATTTCTCCTAGGTTTCCCAGCTTGTTAGCATATAGGTTTTCATGGTATTCTCTAATAATTCTTTGTATTTCTGTGGGGTCCGTCGTGATTTTTCCTTTCTCGTTTCTGATACTGTTGATGTGTGTTGACTCTCTTTTCTTAATAAGTCTGGCTAGAGGCTTATCTATTTTGTTTATTTTCTCAAAGAACCAGCTCTTGGTTTCATTGATTTTTGCTATTGTTTTATTCTCCATTTTATTTATTTCTTCTCTGATTTTTATTATGTCCCTCCTTCTGCTGAATTTAGAGCTCATTTGTTCTTCTTTTTCAAATTTCGATAATTGTGACATTAGACCATTCATTTGGGATTGTTCTTCGTTTTTTAAATATGCTTGGATTGCTATATACTTTCCTCTTAAGACTGCTTTTGCTGTGTCCCACAGAAGTTGGGGCTTAGTGTTGTTGTCATTTGTTTCCATATATTGCTGGATCTCCATTTTGATTTGGTCATTGATCCATTGATTCTTTAGGAGCATGTTGTTAAACCTCCATGTGTTTGTGAGCCTTTTTGTTTTCTTCGTAGAATTTATTTCTAGTTTTATACCTTTGTGGTCTGAAAAGTTGGTTGGTAGAATTTCAATATTTTGGAATTTACTGAGGCTCTTTTTGTGGGCTAGTATGTGGTCTATTCTGGAGAATGTTCCATGTGCATTTGAGAAGAATGTGTATCCTGTTGCTTTTGGATGTAGAGTTCTATAGATGTCTCTTAGGTCCATCTGTTCTAGTGTGTTGTTCAGTGCCTTCGTGTCCTTACTTATTTTCTGCCTGGTGGATCTATCCTTTGGGATGAGTGGCATGTTGAAGTCTCCTAAAATGAATGCATTGCAGTCTATTTCCCCCTTTAGTTCTGTTAGTATTTGTTTCACTTATGCTGGTGCTCCTGTGTTGGGTGCATATATATTTAGAATGGTTATATCCTCTTGTTGGACTGAGCCCTTTATCATTATGTAGTGTCCTTCTTTATCTCTTGTTACTTTCTTTGTTTTGAAGTCTATTTTGTCTGATATTAGTACTGCAACCCCTGCTTTCTTCTCACTGTTCTTTGCTTGAAACATGTTTTTCCATCCCTTGACTTTTAGTCTGTACATGTCTTTGGGTTTGAGGTGAGTTTCTTGTAAGCAGCATATAGATGGGTCTTGGTTTTTTATCCATTCTGTTACTCTGTGTCTTTTGATTGGTGCATTCAGCCCATTAACATTTAGGGTGACTATTGAAAGATATGTACTTATTGCCATTGCAGGCTTTAAATTCGTGGTTACCAAAGGTTCAAGGTTAACCTCTTTAGTATCTTACTGTCCAGCTTAGCTCGTTTTTTGAGCTGTTATATACACTGTCTGGAGATTCTTTTCTTCTCTCCCTTCTTATTCCTCCTCCTCGATTCTTCATATGTTGGGTGTTTTGTGCTGTGCTCTTTCTAGGAGTGCTCCCATCTGGAGCAGTCCCTGGAAGATGTTCTGTAGAGGTGGTTTGTGGAAAGCAAATTTCCTCAGCTTTTGTTTGTCTGGGAATTGTTTAATCCCACCGTCATTTTTGAATGATAGTCGTGCTGGATACAGTATCCTTGGTTCAAGGCCCTTCTGTTTCATTGTATTAAATATATCATGCCATTCTCTTCTGGCCTGTAGGGTTTCTGTTGAGAAATCTGATGTTAGCCTGATGGGTTTCCCTTTATGGATGACCTTTTTCTCTCTAGCTGCCTTTAACACTCTTTCTTTGTCCTTGATGTTTGCCATTTTAATTATTATGTGTCTTGGTGTTGTCCTCCTTGGATCCTTTCTGTTGGGGGTTCTGTGTATTTCCGTGGTCTGTTGGATTATTTCCTCCCCCAGTTTGGGGAAGTTTTCAGCAATTATTTCTTCTAAGATACTTTCCATCTCTTTTCCTCTCTCTTCGTCTTCTGGGACCCCTATAATACAGATATTGTTCCTTTTGGATTGGTCACACAGTTCTCTTAATATTGTTTCATTCCTGGAGATCCTTTTGTCTCTCTCTATGTCAGCTTCTAAGCGTTCCTGTTCTCTGATTTCAATTCCATCAATGGCCTCTTCTATTCTATCCATTCTGCTTATAAACCCTTCCAGAGTTTGTTTCATTTCTGCCATCTCCTTTCTGGCATCTGTGATCTCCCTCCGGACTTCATCCCATTTCTCTTGCGTATTTCTCTGCATCTCTGTCAGCATGTTTATGATTCTTATTTTGAATTCTTTGTCAGGAAGGCTGGTTAGGTCTGTCTCCTTCTCTGGTGTTGTCTCTGTGATCTTTGTCTGCCTGTAGCTTTGCCTTTTCATGGTGATAGGAATAGTTTGCAGAGCTGGGACGAGTGACGGCTGGAAGGACTTCCTTTCTTGTTGGTTTGTGGCCCTCCTCTCCTGGGAGAACAGCGACCTCTAGTGGCTTGTGCTGCGCAGCTGCGCGCAGACAGGGCTTATGCTTCCTGACCAGCTGCTATGGAGTTAATCTCCGCTGTTGCTGTGGGCGTGGGCATGGTCTGGCCTGGCTTGGGCAACTACTCCAAAGTGGTGGAGTCGCGTTGGAGGGGGAGCAGCCTGGAGGCTAATTATATCCGTAAGGGGCCTCCCTGCTCCCTGCAGCCCAGGGGTCAGGGCGCCCAGAGATCCCCGGATTCCCTACCTCTGGATCAAGTGTCCCGCCCTCCCCCTCTAAGACTTCCAAAAAGCACCCGCCAAAACAAAACAACGACCACAAAAAAAAAAAAAAAAAAGAAATTTTTAAATTAAAAAAAAAAAAAGAAGAAAAATTTTTAATTAAAAATAAAGGTGGTCACTCGTTTTTCTTTATTCTCCTGTGCCAGCCTCAGGCCTCTGCTCACCGGTCTTGCTGCCCTGTTTCCCTAGTATTGGGGTCCCTATCCCTTTAAGACTTCCAAAAAACGCTCGCCAAAACAAAACAGCAAAAAAGCAAAAAAAAAAATGGTCGTGCGCTTTTCTTATGTCCTCCAGCACCCGGCCTCCAGTGCCCGCTCACTGTTCTTGCTGCCCTGTTTTCCTAGTATCCAGGACCCTGCACTCTGGCCCAGATGGCTGGGGCTGGGTGTTCGGCAGCCCTGTGCTCCGTCTCCCTCCCGCTCTGCCTATTCTTCTCCCGCTGGGAGCTGGGGTGAGGGGCGCTCGGCTCCCGCCGGGCCGGGGCTTGTACCTTACCCCCTTCGCGAGGCGCTGGGTTCTCTCAGGTGCGGATGTGGTCTGGATATTGTCCCGTGTCCTCTGTTCTTTATTCTAGGAAGGGTTGTCTTTGTTATATTTTCATAGATATTTGTTGTTTTGGGAGGAGATTTCCGCTGCTCTACTCACACCGCCATCTTCCACCCTCCCCCCTTACTTTTTTTTATGCCATCCTCTGTTTTTTCCCTAGAGACTCTTCTCTGATTACTGTTCTTAATAACTTACTCCAAATTTCTTCTTTCTTTTCCGTCAATATACTGTTTTGGTAGATTCTTGAAGGGACACCAAGGAGTCTCCAGGTCTCACTGACATGAAACATACACCTTAGGGGCTATGGAGGGAGATAAATGACAATACCACTAATCCTGTGGGCTGAGGTTTTGCCCACATGTTTTCCTTAGTGATCAGCATTTGCTGTATGACCTTGGGACTTTTCATAACTTACTTAAACTTCTGGTCCTTCCATTTTACTACACAAGGTTTACTGCAAGGGTTCAATGATTATATGTTATATATATTCATATTCATACAGTGCATTGTATAGCAGAGCAATCACTCAATAGACATTTTGTTAAAATCTTGTTAAAAGAATTATACTGGCTCAAATAGCAGAGTAAGAGTATATGACAGACTCCAAGCTATACTATTTCATTTAAAATGAATGATTTCTAATTGTGTTATGTCTAGGAAGAACATGTTCTTTTCCAACTTGAAGAAGGGATTGAAACTTTGGAGGCTGCAATTGAATACAAGAATGAAAATATCAAGAGTCGCCAGAACTCACTCAGAGCTTCACTCCAAAACGTCCCTCATAGTGAAGCAAATGTCTTGGGAAAACTAATTTGCCTGCATCCTCTTGAGATTAGAGCTATTCTTTTGAGATATTTCAATAAGGTTTGTTTTTGAGGGATAGTTTTCCTATAAAAAGGGTCAAGCTTATCTCACATTTATTTACAATTTTTAAAGAAATTGAAAGACCTAAAAATTCTTATGATGTAACTACAGATTTAAGCTTGATTTCTCTTTACATTGCTGATTGTAGTCTTCTGAAAACTTTGTGCTTATCCAAGTATGTAGGCCTAACTTGGTGAGGTTTTTAAAGTTGCAGGCCTTTTGAAAGAAGAGCTTTTTGAAATAGTTTTAAAAACCAAAGAATTTAAGTTATATTCCTCAGTCACTATTTCTTGGATATTTTCTGGATTTGCTTGTTGCTACTCAGCATTCATGAAAATCAAGGCCCTCCAATCTTGGGTTTCCTTGCCTTCACTGCTGTAGTGCTGGGGACACCAGCACTTTCTCACCACACACTGAACTGAAATGCAGATAAAGTGTGCATCAGTGATTGTCGTAGATTTTAGCATGAGCCTGAATGTGCTTAACATCAAGTAAAATATTTCATTGTATATGAATTTTACAACTTACTGAAGTACAGATGTATCAGAGCATTGAGAAATATATCCATCTTTTCTCTAATGTCTTCTCTTAAGATACTGATTAAGAAGTAGTAGACAAGTAGATAAGGAATACCAGATAATTAATGAAAACAAAACACTGAGGTTTAAAATAAAGTTCTAATCCTGTTAGACAAGTAAAATAAAGATGAAAAGGTGATAGAAATGTTACACACCACCTTCCTCTTGTATAATTACTGTCAGTAGTAAGCTACTATTATTGATGAGAATGCATCCTTTTGCTGGGTATATGGGGGACAGAAAAATGGTGTAGGACTGTCTGAGGCCCTGATATAGGTAATTTTCTTTTGGTGTTTTTAGAGCAAGGGTTCTTAACCCAAAGCACGGTCAGTGGATTTTGTGATTCTGAGAACACTTTGAAGAAATAAATATTTTTCTGGAGACAAGGCCATTACATTGTTAACAAGTTCTGTGACACAGACATTTTCTGAAGTATTTTTACTTTATATCAGTTCAGAGAAGAACCCATTGGACTAAATGCACCATCTGACACCTAACTCTATTTATTGTCTAAAAAATTCTGCCCCTTACTTATAACGTCCATTTTGTAGTTAAAACTGGGCAGTATCCAGATATTACAAGAGTCTTTAGATTCTCAATGCCTTCTTAGACTAGAGAAACAGAGTTTAGGACTGCTATAGATGTAAGCTACAGAGATCATGTCTAAGAAATGATGGAGGGGTACTGTTAGAGCAACATCGTATGTGAACTCAAATAGTTACCAATTCAGAATCCCAACAAATTCAAAAGGCTGTTAGGATATTTTGGGGTATTTTACAAAGCATTTGCCTAGTTATACCATGATGATTAAGGAAGTTCTTTATGTAGCATAAGAGAAGTAGATTAATGTGTTATATTAAGCTATCTAAGACATCCTTAAAAAGTAAAAAATGTCTTTGCTAGGTGGTTAATTTGCGAGAAGCTGAAAAGAAACTACAGTTACAGAATGAAGAATCTAAAATTAAGGTTTTGGAACAGGATAATATGGTTCGTGAGTTGGAATCTGCACTGGAACATCTGAAATTGCAGTGTGACCGGAGACTGACCCTCCAACAAAAGGAACATGAACAAAAAATGCAGCTGCTGTTACATCATTTCAAAGGTACTTGCTCCTTCTCATCAGTTGTGTTATGGTGCTGTGCAGGAGAGGGTTAGGGAAGGAAGGGTGGATTTGAACATATAAAAGCCTAACATAAATAGTTACCACTTATACATGTTTTTGTGCTTTACATGTCCTGGTTACCCTATGCTGGGATGTTGCCTTTGATGTAGGGCTGTTCGTGGTAGAAATGCCATCCCTTCTGCCTGTCCCCAGGCCATGCATAAGAATTGTTGTAATCCTGTTAATTTGTTCTTGGTCTAGTTTTTCTGTACAAATTTGGGATGACGTCTGGCTTTGTGATACACAGAAGTTTCTCTCTCCAAAAGTTTTAGTACTTTGATATTTAAATTACTTCCTATCAGAAAATTAAACTGATAGGCTCTGTTAGATTTCTAGCTACCTTTCTCATTATAATTTTCAGTTGATTGTAAATTTTACACATTAGATTATATCTGAGGTCAAAATTAGTATGCCATTGAAAGATGGCAGCATGAGAGGTAGGACAGAGGCTTCCTCTTAAAACCACATATAATATGAAAATATAATTAATACAACTAATCCTGAAAGAGCAACAGAAAAGAGGGCTGTGCCAGACTACATACATCTGGAAAAAAGAATAAACCTCATGGAACATGGTAACATATCAAAGCCGTGGCCAGGCGGGACCCAATCCCATCCCCCACCCCATCTCACCAGTGGGAGGAAGAGAAACAGAATGAAGAGGGAGTGGAGGCATGGGACCGCTGAACATCTAGCTATGGAGAGCTGCTCTGGGAGCACAACCCTACATTATGTGATGCTCTCGTGATTAGGTGGATTGGAAAGCTAAGACACACAGAATACATGGAGAGACTGAGATTCCAGCTGCTAGTGGAAAACAGGGATCCATATCTGGCTGCTCTGGGGCAAAAGAAAGGCAGGCAATCTGAGAGACTTCCTAACAATGAGAGGGCTGCTAAAGTGGCAAGGATTGCACAGAATTTACTGCTCAGGAGAAAGGACAGGTAGACTAAGTTGTCCAGGTGCACTCTGCCCAGCAGGTTGGGAACTTTCACGATCTTCAGGTGCTCCATCCCCCTGGCTGGCTACGCAGCTCCAGGGCCCACATCTGTGATATGCACCCTGCTGCACCTTCCTCCCAGCCAGCCCGCAACCTGGCTTTTAAACCAGCAAACCCTGCCCTGGCGTCAGGCCAGCCAGAGGGAAGCCCAGCCTACAGCAGCTACAAACGTAAAGCATAGAGGCTTATACCTGTGTGCTTGGCCCACTGGATCTGGCAGTGGAGACAGGAATAGCATCAGGGAATCAGGAAACACCTCTTTCCTCCCCCCAGGCAACACCACCATTCCCCTACGACCTCTGACATTGCTCCAAGGGCTGAGCAGCTCCAGAGAGTAAAGCTTCTGGGCACTCAAAGGTGCCACATACAAATATGAAATGTCAAAGAAGCCTGGTTCAGAGCAGAATTATAAATACACCAGAGAATGAGTCCAATGAAATTGACCTCATGAATCTTCCTAAAAGAGATTTCAAAATAAAATAAAGAGCTCATGCACCTCAACAAAAAAAAGCAAATAAGCCAATTAAAAAATGGGCAAAGGATCTGAAAAGACACTTCTCCAAAGAAGAAATTCAGATGGCCAACAGGCACATGAAAAGATGCTCCACATCGCTAATCATCAGAGAAATGCAAATTAAAACCACAGTGAGATATCACCTCACACCAGTTAGGATGGCCAACATCCAAAAGACAAACAACAACAAATGTTGGCAAGGTTGTGGAGAAAGGGGAACCCTCCTACACTACTGGTGGGAATGTAAACTAGTTCAACCATTGCGGAAAGCAGTATGGAGGTTCATCAAAACACTCAAAATACTATTTGACCCAGGAATTCCACTCCTTGGAATTTACCCTAAGAATGCAGGAGCCCGGTTCAAAAAAGACATATGCACCCCTATGTTTATTGCAGCACTATTTACAATAGCCAAGAAATGGAAGCAACCTAAGTGTCCATCAGTAGATGAATGGATAAAGAAGTGGTACATATACACAATGGAATATTATTCAGCTATAAGAAGAAAACAAATCCTACCATTTGCAACAACATGGATGGAACTAGAGGGTATTATGCTCAGTGAAATAAGCCAGGTGGAGAAAGACAAGTATCAAATGATTTCACTCATCTGTGGAGTATAAGAACAAAGAAAAAACTGAAGGAACAAAACAAAAGCAGACTCACAGAACCCAAGAATGGACTAACAGTTACCAAAGGGAAAGTGACTGAGGAGGATGGGTGGGAAGGGGAGGATAAGCAGGTAAAAGGAGCATTATGATTGGCACACATAATGTAGCAGTGGGTACACAGGAAAGCAGTATACACAGAACAAGTAATGACTCTATAGGATCTTACTAAGCTTATGGACAGTGACTGTAATGGGGTATGTTGTGGTGGGGACTTGATAATAGGGGGAGTCTAGTAACCATAATGTTGTTCAGGTAATTGTACATTAACAATTCCAAAAGAAAAAAAATAAAAAAAAGAAAAAGAAAAGCAGCCAGAGAGCAAAATAAGATCACATACAAAGGAAAACCCATCAGGCTATCAAGACTTCTCAGCAGAAACCTTATAGGCCAGAAGGGAGTGGCATGATATATTTAATGCAATGACGCAGAAGGGCCTAGAACGAAGAATACTTTATCCAGCAATATTATCATTTAAATTTGAAGGAGGGATTAAACAATTTCCAGATAAGCAAAAGCTGAGAGAATTTAGCTCCCACAAACCATCTCTACAGTGTATTGTGCAGGAACTGCTAAAGGTGCAAGTGTTCCTAAGTTTTAATAGCTGTCACCAGAGGTAATAAAACCACAGTAAACAATGTAGAACAGTTAATTACTAAGGAAATGCAAACTTAAATCAAGTACCCCCAAAGTCAATCAAGAGATAGACAAAGAGTACAGAATATGATACCTAATATACAAAGAATAGAGGAGGAAGAAAAAGGTGGAGAAAAAAAGAACATTTAGATGGTGTCTGTAATAGCATACTAAGTGAGTTAAGTCAAGCTCTTAGATAGTAAGAAAGTTAACCTTGAACCTTTGGAAACCATGAATCTAAAGCCTGCAATGGCAATAAGTACATACCTATCGATAATCACCCTAAATGTAAATGGTCTAAATGCCCAATCAAAAGACATAGAGTCACTGAATGGATAAAAACACAAGATCCATCTATATGCTGCCTACAAGAGACTTACTTTAAACTCAATGACATACACAGACTAAAAGTAAAGGGATGGAAAAGGTATTTCATGCAACCAATATGGAGAAAAAAGCATGAGTGAGTTGCAGTACTTGTATCAGATAAAATAGACTTCAAAACAAAGAAAGTCACAAGAGACAAAGAAAGACATTATGTAGTGATAAACAGGTCAATCTAACAAGAAGATATAACTATTATAAATATCTATGCACCCGACACAGGAGCACCTACATATATGAAAGAAATACTAACAGAATTAAAAGGGAAAATAGAATGCAATGCATTCATTCTAGGAGACTTCAACACTCCACTCACTCCATAGGACAGATCAACCAGACAGAAAATAAGTAAGGAGACAGAGGCACTGAACAACACACTAGAACAGATGGACCTAACAGACATCTACAGAACTGTACACCCAAAAGCAGCAATATACACATTCTTCTCAAGTGCACATGGAACATTTTCCAGAATAGACCACATACTAGGCCACAGAAAGAGCCTCAGTAAATTCAAAAATTGTACTAACCAGCTTCCCAGACCACAAAGGTATGAAACTAGAAATAAATTATGCAAATAAAATGAAAAAAACCACAAACACATGGAGGCTTCACAACATGCTGCTAAATAACCAGTGGATCAATGACCAAATAAAAACAGAGATCAAGCAATATATGGAGACGAATGACAACAAAAATTCAATACAGCAAAACCCGTGTGACGCAGCAAAGGCCATACTAAGAGGGAAGTATATTGCAATACAGGCCTACCTCAGGAAAGAAGAAAATCCTGTATGAACAGTCTAAACTCACAATTACCAAAATTAGAAAAAGAAGAACAAATGAGGCCCAAAGTCAGTAGAAGGAGGGACATAATAAATATTAAAGCAGAAATAAATAAAATTGAGAAGAATAAAACAATAGAAAAAATTAATGAAACCAAGAGCTGGTTCTTTGAGAAAATAAAGAAAATAGATAAACACCTAGCTAGACTTATCAAGAAAAAAAGAGAGTCTATACAAATAAACATAATGAGAAAGGAGAAATAACTATGGACACCATAGAAATACAAAGAATTATTAGAGAATACTATGAAAAATTATATGCTAACAAACTGGATAACCTAGAAGAAATGGACAATTTTCTAAAAAAATACAACCTTCTAAGGCTGACCTAGAAAGAAACAGAAAATCTGAATAGACCAATTACCAGCAACGAAATTGAATTGGCAATCAAAAAACTACCTAAGAACAAAACCCCTGGACCAGATGGCTTCACTGCTGAATTTCATGAGACATTTAGTGAAGACCTAGTACCCAGCCTCCTTAACATTTTCCAAAAAGTAGAAGAGATTATACTTCCAAACTCATTCTACATGGTCAGCATCTCTCTAATACCAAAACCAGGCAAAGACACCACAAATAAAGGAAATTACAGACCAATATCCCTGATGAACACAGATTCAAAAATACGCAACCAAACATTAGCAAACCGAATTTTAAAATATATCAAAAAATTATCCACCAGGATCAAGTAGGATTTATTCCAGTGATGCAAGGATGGTGCAACATTCGAAAATCCATCAACATCATCCACCACATCAACAAAAAGAAGGACAAAAACCACATGATCATCTCCATAGATGCCGATAAAGCATTCGACGAAATTCAGCATCCATTCTTGTTAAAAACTGTCAACAAAACGGGTATAGAGGGCAAGTACCTCAACATAATAAAGGCCATATATGACAAACCCACAGCCAACATCATACTTAACAGCGAGAAGCTGAAGGCCTTTCCTTTAAGATCGGAAACAAGAGAAGGATGCCCACTCTCTCCACTTTTATTCAACATACATCTGGAGGTCCTCACCACAGCAATTAGAGTATTCAAAGAAATAAAGAGCATCCAGATTGGTAAGGAAGAAGTTAAACTGTCCCTGTTTGCAGATGACATGATATTGTACATAAAAAACCCTAAATAATCCACTCCAAGATAACTAGATCTAATATCTGAATTCAGCAAAGTTGCAGGATACAAAATTAATACACAGAAATCTTTTGCATTCTTATATACTAATGATGAACTAGCAGAGGGAGAGATCAGAAAAACAATTCCATTCACAATTGCATCAAAAAGAATAAAACACCTAGGAATAAGCCCAATCAAGGAAGTGAAAGACCTATACTTTGAAAACTACAAGACACTCATGAGAGAAAGAAGATAACAATAAATGGAAACACATCCCATTCTCATGGATAGGAAGAGTTAATATTGTTAAGATGGCCATCCTGCCTAAAGCAGTATATAGGTTCAATGCAATTCCTTTCAAAATACCAAGAGCATTCTTCAACAAACTAGAAAAAATAGTTTTAAAATTCATATGGAACCATAAAAGACCCTGAATAGCCAAAGCAATCCTGAGAAGGAAGAATAAAACTGGGGGATTATGGTTCCCAACTTCAAGCTCTACTACAAAGGCACAGTAATCAATACAATTTGGTACTGGCACAAGAAAAGACCCATAGAACAATGGAACAGACTATAGAGCACAGATATAAACCCAACCATATATGGTCAATTAAGATAGTATAAAGGAGCTGTGGACATACAATGGGGAAATGACAGCCTCTTCAACAGCTGGTGTTGGCAAAACTGGACAGCTAAATGCAAGAGAATGAAACTGGATTATTGTTTAATCCCATACACAAAAGCAAACTTGAAATGGATCAAAGACCTGAATGTAAGTCATGAAACCATAAAACTCTTAGAAGACAACATAGACAAAAATCTCCTGAATATAAATAGGAGCAACTTCTTCCTGAACGCAACTCCTTGAGCAAGGGAAACAAAAACAGAAATGAACACATGGGAGTGCATCAAACTAAAAAGCTTCTGTATGGCAAAGGACACCATCAACAGAACAAAGAGGCATCCTACAGTATGGAAGAATTTATTTGTAAATGATGTATCTGACAAGGCATTAACATCCAAAAGTATAAAGAACTCACATGCCTCAACACCCAAAAAGCAAACAACCCAATTAAAAATGGGCAGAGGATATGAAGAGATACTTCTCCAAAGAAGAAATTCAGATGGCCAACAGGCACATGAAAAGATGCTCCACATCACTAATTATCAGGGAAAATCAAATTAAAACCACACTGAGATATCACCTCACAGCAGTAAAGATGGCTAGCATCAAAAAGTCTAAGAACAACAAATGTTTGTGAGGATGCAGAGAAAGGGGAACCCTCCTACACTGCTGGTGGGAATGTAAGCTAGTTCAACCATTGTGGAAAGCCATATGGAGGTTCCTCAAAAAATTAAAAATAGAAATACCATTTGACTCGGGAATCCCACTCCTTGGAATTTACCCAAAGAATACAAGTGCTCAGATTCCAAAAGACATATGCACTGCTATTTTTATCGCAGCACTATTTACAATAGCCAAGATATAGAAGCAACCTAAGTGTCCATCAGTAGATGAATGGATAAAGAAGTGGTACATATACACAATGGAATACTATTCAGCCATAAGAAAGAAACCATTTGCAACACTATGGATGGAGCGGGAGGATATTATTCTCAGTGAAATAAGCCCAGTGGAGAAAGGCAAGTACCAAATGATTTCCTTCATTTGTGGAGTATAACAATGAAGGAAAACCGAAGCAACCAAACAGCAGCAGAATCACAGACTCCAAGAAGGGACTAGCGGTTACCAAAGGGGAAGGGTGTGGGAGGGTGGGTGGGGAGGGAGGGAGAAGGGGATTGAGGGGTATTTTGTTTAGTACACATAGTGTGAGGGGTCACGGGGAAAACTGTAGCACAGAGAAAGGCCAATATTGAAATCTGTGTCATCTTACTACACTGATGGACAGTGACTGCAATGGGGTATGGGTGGGGACTTGATAATGTGGGTAAATGTAGTAACCACATTGTTTTTCATGTGAAACCTTCATAAGAGTGTATATCAATAATACCTTAATAAAAAATTAAAAATAAAAGAAATATAACCTAATAAAAGTAACAACACATTAATGTTAAAAAAAATTAGTCTACCATTGATGAGTATCGTGCATAATGGTTCAGCTGTCAAATCTGATGTGGAAAAAGCTGTCATAGCACCTGGTCCTCATGTTACCTGGGTTTATGGCCACTACATAGAAAGTTGTTATGGTAACAGAATCACTTTCTGGTGATACCGGCAATGCTTCAATCCAGGCTGCTTAGCTGCTTTTTCTTGATTCTTGGTGAATTGATAGCTGAAAATGGGTTGAAAGGAATCTGGAAGAAGCAACCCGAGTAAGTAGAAAACTGGAAAATATGTGAATTTGGATGTTGAGACAGTTTGTTTCTAATTCTATAACCAGTATTTATCACTCAGATGCCTGACAGGATTTCCTTGACAGGATCCCATACATGTTTTCATTGAAACATGCTCTCCTTACCGTATTTTAGTTCAGTGTTTAGTCTCTAAAAGTGATATTTTAATAGAATTTTGAATGTGTTTTTCAAGTGATTGGCTTTTTACCACAAAAGCTCATGCTATAGCCAAGTGCATACATTTAAAAAATCATTCATTTACAGCAAAATTGTGACTGAAAATGTTAATAATTTATGAATTTTCTAATTCCAACTATGAGTATGGGACTTAAATTGATTTACATGATATCCTTTGTGAGGATTCTGATTTATGGTGTTATTAAAGTATTATTTTTAACAAGATGATGTCTCAATTTAAAATATACAGATATACCTAGATCAAATTTTACAAAACAGCCAATTATTAACAAAACAAAATTACAAACCAGTGGGACCATTTTATAAATTTTCTAATACAGAGTAGATTGGAAAGCATGTATTTTCTGAATTTCAGTAAACTAGATTTTACTGATTGTAGAAGATAACCCAATTGAGACAGTTTTAGACATTCACAAATATTAATTAGAAGCTTTAAGTAATATTGTAGTATAAGCTAGAACTTTACTTACACTATTACCCCCTCTTCTCCTTTTTTGTGGTGTTTTCCTTTGTGATTTAATCTTCTGGCCTCTTTTGACAGGTTATTTTTTGTGGGGGGGTTTTGGCTTTATAGTTCTTGGGCCTAATGAATCTTAAGCTTATGACTTTCCATATATCCACAGTTCTGTATATAAACTTTACAAAAGATAATGATGAGTTCCAAATGTGGCCTTTTTATGAAAACACCTTACTTCTGTTGTTCTAATACTTATGAATTATGAAAATGTGGTAGTTGGTAGGGATTAGAGTAGAGAAGGTGACTAAGGGCAGAAGAGTCCAGATTTTATCTGAAAATAAATTCAGGTAACAGATAGATGTTTAAATATAGTCTTTAAATATAGTCAATAATTTTCAATCTGATTATTGAAACTGATTTGAATATAAACTACTGTTTTATAGAACAAAATGGGGAAGGCATTATGGAAACTTTCAAAACATATGAAGATAAAATCCAGCAGCTGGAGAAAGATCTTTATTTCTATAAGAAAACCAGCAGAGATCTTAAGAAGAAACTTAAGGAACTGGAAGGGACAGCAATTCGGTGGCAACTAGCACCATCTGAACGTAAGACATTTAGTGTCACTTGTTATGCTGACACTGCTACCCTGGCATTTGGTGAAGTCATGCCTGATCTGTAGTTAACCTTTACTAATTGATTTGGTCATTTAAGATTAGACATTTAACTTCTGTTTGTCTATGTGAACAAAAACAGTTGTCCAGTCTATGTGTAAGACAGAAAAAATCCCAGGACAAGTGAATGAACAAATATGTAGTGTGGAGGAAACTTCATGTATTGTTGCCTTTTGTATTTGCTGACTTAAAATAACCCATAGTCTAAGATAGCTGCTGTTTTCCTTTTTCATGGTATTCTAAGCCTTCTGATTATCACAGACAGAGAGAAAGAAGAAAAAAAGAGAGAGGAAAAGAGAGAAAGAAAGAAAGCTACTTTACAAAAGTAAAAAGTGCTATGATTGAAATGGACCCTCTATGAGCCTGCCAATTAGAAAGGATTCAGTATTTCTAGAGAAAGTATTCTTCTAGTAATTTAAATATGGTTTAGGAAAAGTTGATTGTACAGCCTTTTAGGAACACACCCCTTTTGTATCTGTAAAGAAAATTGCTTAAAATGAGTACAAGATTGTAAAGAGGCCAGTGAAAAATTATGTGTATGCATAATGAAAAGATACATGCTGAGTATATAATATAAGCAGAATTAACATAGTTAAAAAATTTTTAACTCACTAATATCTTAGAAAAGTAGTTTCTAAATTCATGATGTTTATAATTTATCGACATTTTCAGAAGTAGTTCCATTTAACCCTTAAACTCAAGGTAAGCCAGTGTCTGCTAACCCCTTTTAGATGAAGGAATTGAAACTTTGAAAGGTCAAGTGACTCATGAACAGAACAGTAATTAGAACATGGTCTAACTTCCTTTGTCTTCTGACTCCTGCTCTAGTATTCTAGGATAAAAGTTGTCTTATGATAGAGATGTGATACACACATACAAATCTTGCCAAACAGACTAAACTTTCTGATTTTGAGTGTAGTAATGCAGAGGTACTGATACAGTTAAATTACTTAAAATACTGCCGGCAGTATATAGCTGAGCCTTTTCCTTGGAACACTACTTGCAAAAAATGAAAACACAAGGATGTATTAAGTAGTAAACAGAACAATCAGCATAAAAACATTTATAGATTTAAGAAAATTCACTTTCAAATTTGAGATATCTGAACTTAGGTATCTAGCATTTAAATGGCCCATGTTTACACTACTAAGTCTACTAGACAGCTCTTAAAAAGCAGTGGTATATTGGTATACAGGCTTAAGAAACTTAGGTCATCATCCTATTCTTTAATGAAACAAATACAGAAAGCTTTAAAAAAGTTAAATCAGAGAGGGGTGGAAGATGGCGGCGTGAGAAGAGCAACGGAAATCTCCTCCCAAAACCACATATATCTATGAAAATATAACAAAGACAACCGTTCCTAGAATAAGGACAATATCCAGACCACATCCGCACCTGAGAGAACCCAGCGCCTCGCGAAGAGGGTAAGATACAAGCCCCGGCCCGGCGGGAGCCGAGCGCCCATCCCCCCAACTCGCGGCAGGAGAAGAATAGGCAGAGCGGGAGGGAGACGGAGCACAGGACTGCCGAACACCCAGCCCCAGCCATCTGGGCCAGAGTGCAGGGCCCTGGATACTAGGAAAACAGGGCAGCAAGAACAGTGAGCGGGCACCGGAGGCCGGGCGCCGGAGGACACCAGAAAAGCGAGCGACCATTTTTTTTTTTTTTTGCTGTTTTGTTTTGGCGAGTGCTTTTTGGAAGTCTTAAAGGGAAAGGGCCCCCAATACTAGGGAAACAGGCAGCAAGAACAGTGAGCGGGCACTGGTGGCCTGGCACCGGAGGACACCAGAAAAGCGAGCGACCATTTTTTTTTTTTTTTTTGCTGTTTTGTTTTGGCAAGCGCTTTTTGTAAGTCTTAAAGGGATAGGGAACACAATACTAGGGAAACAGGGCAGCAAGACCGGTGAGCAGATGCCTGAGGCTGGCGCTGGACAATAAAGAAAAATGAGCGGCCACTTTTTTTTTTTTTTTTTTTAATTAAAAAAAAATTTTTTTTTTTAATTTAGTTTTTTTTGTGTGTGTGTGGTCATTGTTTTGTTTTGGCAGGTGCTTTTTGGAAGTCTTAAAGGGGCATGGCAGGACACTTAATCCAGAGGTAGGGAATCTGGGGATCTCTGGGCACCCTAACCCCTGGGCTGCAGAGAGCAGGGAGGACCCTTACCGAGATAAATAGCCTCCAGGCCGCTCCCCCTCCCACGCCACTCCACCACTTTGGAGCAGAGGCCCGAACCAGGCCACGCCCACAGCAACAGCGGAGATAAACTCCATAGCAGCCAGGCAGGAAGCAGAAACCCTGTCTGCGCACAGCTGCCCAGCACAGGCCACTAGAGGTCGCTGTTCTCCCAGGAGAGGAGGGCCACAAACCAACAAGAAAGGAAGTCCTTCCAGCCGTCACTCGTCCCAGCTCTGCAAACTATTCCTATCACCATGAAAAGGCAAAGCTACAGGCAGACAAAGATCACAGAGACAACACCAGAGAAGGAGACAGACCTAACCAGCCTTCCTGACAAAGAATTCAAAATAAGAATCATAAACATGCTGACAGAGATGCAGAGAAATACGCAAGAGAAATGGGATGAAGTCTGGAGGGAGATCACAGATGCCAGAAAGGAGATCGCAGAAATGAAACAAACTCTGGAAATGTTCATAAGCAGAATGGATAGGATGCAAGAGGCCATTGATGGAATTGAAATCAGAGAACAGGAACGCATAGAAGCTGACATAGACAGAGATAAAAGGATCTCCAGGAATGAAACAATGTTAAGAGAACTGTGTGACCAATCCAAAAGGAACAATATCCGTATTATAGGGGTTCCAGAAGAAGAAGAGAGAGGAAAAGAGATGGAAAGTATCTTAGAAGAAATAATTGCTGAAAACTTCCCCAAACTGGGGGAGGAAATAATCGAACAGACCACGGAAATACACAGAACCCCCAACAGAAAGGATCCAAGGAGGACAACACCAAGACACATAATAATTAAAATGGCAAAGATCAAGGACAAAGAAACAGTTTTAAAGGCAGCTAGAGAGAAAAAGGTCACCTATAAAGGAAAACCCATCAGGCTAACATCAGACTTCTCGACAGAAACCCTACAGGCCAGAAGAGAGTGGCATGATATATTTAATACAATGAAACAGAAGGGCCTTGAACCAAGGATACTGTATCCAGCACGACTATCATTCAAATATGACAGTAGGATTAAACAATTCCCAGACAAACAAAAGCTGAGGGAATTTGTTTCCCACAAACCACCTCTACAGAACATCTTACAGGGACTGCTCTAGATGGGAGCACTCCTAGAAAGAGCACAGCACAAAACACCCAACATATGAAGAATCGAGGAGGAGGAATAAGAAGGGAGAGAAGAAAAGAATCTCCAGACAGTGTATATAACAGCTCAAAAAACGAGCTAAGCTGGACAGTAAGATACTAAAGAGGTTAACCTTGAACCTTTGGTAACCACGAATTTAAAGCCTGCAATGGCAATAAGTACATATCTTTCAATAGTCACCCTAAATGTTAATGGGCTGAATGCACCAATCAAAAGACATAGAGTAATAGAATGGATAAATAAGCAAGACCCATCTATATGCTGCTTACAAGAAACTCACCTCAAACCCAAAGACATGTATAGACTAAAAGTCAAGGGATGGAAAAATATATTTCAAGCAAACAACAGCGAGAAGAAAGCAGGGGTTGCAGTACTAATATCAGACAAAATAGACTTCAAAACAAAGAAAGTAACAAGAGATAAAGAAGGACACTACATAATGATAAAGGGCTCAGTCCAACAAGAGGATATAACCATTCTAAATATATATGCACCCAACACAGGAGCACCAGCATATGTGAAACAAATACTAACAGAACTAAAGGGGGAAATAGACTGCAATGCATTCATTCTAGGAGACTTCAACACACCACTCACCCCAAAGGATAGATCCACTGGGCAGAAAATAAGTAAGGACACGGAAGCACTGAACAACACAGTAGAGCAGACAGACCTAATAGACATGTATAGAACTCTAAATCCAAAAGCAACAGGATATACATTCTTTTCAAGTGCACATGGAACATTCTCCAGAATAGACCACATACTAGGCCACAAAAAGAGCCTCAGAAAATTCCAAAAGATTGAAATCCTACCAACCAACTTTTCAGACCACAAAGGCATAAAACTAGAAATAAACTGTACAAAGAAAGCAAAGAGGCTCACAAACATATGGAGGCTTAACAACACGCTCCTAAATAATCAATGCATCAATGACCAAATCAAAATGGAGATCCAGCAATATATGGAAACAAATGACAACAAAAACACTAAGCCCCAACTTCTGTGGGACATAGCAAAAGCAGTCTTAAGAGGAAAGTATATAGCAATCCAAGCATATTTAAAAAAGGAAGAACAATCCCAAATGAATGGTCTAATGTCACAATTATCGAAATTGGAAAAAGAAGAACAGATGAGGCCTAAGGTCAGCAGAAGGAGGGACATAATAAAGATCAGAGGAGAAATAAATAAAATTGAGAAGAATAAAACAATATTAAAAATCAATGAAACCAAGAGCTGGTTCTTCGAGAAAATAAACAAAATAGATAAGCCTCTAGCCAGACTTATTAAGAAGAAAAGAGAGTCAACACACATCAACAGTCAGAAACGAGAAAGGAAAAATCACGACGGACCCCACAGAAATACAAAGAATTATTAGAGAATACTATGAAAACCTATATGCTAACAAGCTGGAAAACCTAGGAGAAATGGACAACTTCCTAGAAAAATACAACCTTCCAAGATTGACCCAGAAAGAAACAGAAAATCTAAACAGACCAATTACCAGCAACGAAATTGAAGCGGTAATCAAAAAACTACCAAAGAACAAAACCCCCGGGCCAGATGGATTTACCTCGGAATTTTATCAGACACACAGGGAAGACATAATACCCATTCTCCTTAAAGTTTTCCAAAAAATAGAGGAGGAGGGGATACTCCCAAACTCATTCTATGAAGCTAACATCACCCTAATACCAAAACCAGGCAAAGACCCCACCAAAAAAGAAAACTACAGACCAATATCCCTGATGAACGTAGATGCAAAAATACTCATCAAAATATTAGCAAACCGAATTCAAAAATACATCAAAAGGATCATACACCATGACCAAGTGGGATTCATCCCAGGGATGCAAGGATGGTACAACATTCGAAAGTCCATCAACATCATCCACCACATCAACAAAAAGAAAGACAAAAACCACATGATCATCTCCATAGATGCTGAAAAAGCATTTGACAAAGTTCAACATCCATTCATGATAAAAACTCTCAGCAAAATGGGAATAGAGGGCAAGTACCTCAACATAATAAAGGCCATCTATGATAAACCCACAGCCAACATTATATTAACAGTGAGAAGCTGAAAGCATTTCCTCTGAGATCGGGAACTAGACAGGGATGCCCACTCTCTCCAATGTTATTTAACATAGTACTGGAGGTCCTAGCCACGGCAATCAGACAAAACAAAGAAATACAAGGAATCCAGATTGGTAAAGAAGAAGTTAAACTGTCACTATTTGCAGATGACATGATACTGTACATAAAAAACCCTAAAGACTCCACCCCAAAACTACTAGAATGGATATCGGAATACAGCAAAGTTGCACGATACAAAATCAACACACAGAAATCTGTGGCTTTCCTATATACTAACAATGAACCAACAGAAAGAGAAATCAGGAAAACAACTCCATTCACAATTGCATCAAAAAAATAAAATACCTAGGAATAAACCTAACCAAAGAAGTGAAAGACTTATACTCTGAAAACTACAAGTCACTCTTAAGAGAAATTAAAGGGGACACTAACAGATGGAAACTCATCCCATGCTCGTGGCTAGGAAGAATTAATATCGTCAAAATGGCCATCCTGCCCAAAGCAATATACAGATTTGATGCAATCCCTATGAAACTACCAGCAACATTCTTCAATGAACTGGAACAAATAATTCAAAAATTCATATGGAAACACCAAAGACCCCGAATAGCCAAAGCAATCCTGAGAAAGAAGAATAAAGTAGGGGGGATCTCACTCCCCAACTTCAAGCTCTACTATAAAGCCATAGTAATCAAGACAATTTGGTACTGGCACAAGAGCAGATCCACAGACCAATGGAACAGACTAGAGAATCCAGACATTAACCCAGACATATATGGTCAATTAATATTTGATAAAGGAGCCATGGACATACAATGGCGAAATGACAGTCTCTTCAACAGGTGGTGCTGGCAAAACTGGACAGCTGCATGTAGGAGAATGAAACTGGACCATTGTCTAACCCCATATACAAAAGTAAACTCAAAATGGATCAAAGACCTGAATGTAAGCCATGAAACCATTAAACTCTTGGAAGAAAACATAGGCAAAAACCTCTTAGACATAAACATGAGTGACCTCTTCTTGAACATATCTCCCCGGGCAAGGAAAACAACAGCAAAAATCAGTAAGTGGGACTATATTAAGCTGAAAAGCTTCTGTACAGCAAAAGACACCATCAATAGAACAAGAAGGATCCCTACAATATGGGAGAATATATTTGAAAATGACACATCCGATAAAGGCTTGACGTCCAGAATATATAAGGAGCTCACACGCCTCAACAAACAAAAAACAAATAACCCAATTAAAAAATGGGCAGAGGAACTGAACAGACAGTTCTCCAAAAAAGAAATACAGATGGCCAACAGACACATGAAAAGATGCTCCACATCGCTAATTATCAGAGAAATGCAAATTAAAACTACAATGAGGTATCACCTCACACCAGTAAGGATGGCTGCCATCCAAAAGACAAACAACAACAAATGTTGGCAAGGCTGTGGAGAAAGGGGAACCCTCCTACACTGCTTGTGGGAATGTAAGTTAGTTCAACCATTGTGGAAAGCAGTATGGAGGTACATCAAAATGCTCAAAACAGACTTACCATTTGACCCAGGAATTCCACTCCTAGGAATTTACCCTAAGAACGCAGCAATCAAGTTTGAGAAAGACAGATGCACCCCTATGTTTATTGCAGCACTATTTACAATAGCCAAGAATTGGAAGCAACCTAAATGTCCATCAATAGATGAATGGATAAAGAAGATGTGGTACATATACACAATGGAATACTACTCAGCCATAAGAAAAGGGCAAATCCAATCATTTGCAGCAACATGGATGGAGCTGGAGGGTATTATGCTCAGTGAAACAAGCCAAGCGGAGAAAGAGAAATACCAAATGATTTCACTCATCTGTGGAGTATAAGAACAAAGGAAAAACTGAAGGAACAAAACAGCAGCAGAATCACAGAACTCAAGAATGGACTAACAGGTACCAAAGGGAAAGGGACTGGGGAGGATGGGTGGGTAGGGAGGGATAAGAAGGGGGGAGGAATAAGGGGAGTATTAAGATCAGCATGCATGGGGTGGTGGGAGAAAGGGGAGGGCTGTACAACACAGAGAAGGCAAGTAGTGATTCTACAACATTTTGCTATGCTGATGGACAGTGACTGTAAAGGGGTTTATAGGGGAGACCTGGTATAGGGGAGAGCCTAGTAAACATAATATTCGTCATGTAAGTGTAGATTAGTGATACCAAAAACAAAGAAAAAAAAAAAAGGGCAGTTCCTGTGTGGTAACCTCCAACGAGTTCTACATAAGGGTATAAATGGCATATAAAAGTGTAGGCAAAGGGTCTGTCTGTGTTTATACAGAGGATCAAAGCCTAATTGGGCTACCCCGAAAATGAACTAAGATACAATATGAAAAAGAACTTCCAACATCTGCACTCTCTGGAAGACTCATGCCAGAAGATGATCATCAAAAAACCCCAACAAAGATCCACGCACTGCTAACAGCTGTAGATGCACTCATCCCACCAGTTCCTGGACTTGCCATGGGAATGAGGAAGGAGATATCTAAGCTGGCCTGTGCATACAGTAAAACAACAAATTTGACTGGATCTATACTGTTGGGACTCAACCAAGAATTTGGACAAGTGCAAATTGTAGCGCTCCAAAATCTTACAACTACAGACTATTTACTGTTAAAAGAACATGTGGCATGTAAACAGTCCCCAGGAATGGGTTGTTTTAATTTGTCTGATTTCTCTCAGACTGTTCAAGTTCAGTTGGACAATATCCACCATATCATAGATAAGTTTTCACAAATGCCTAAGGTGCCTAACTGGTTTTCTTGGTTTCACTGGAGATGGCTGGTTATTACAGATATGCTTTTGTTATGTAACTATACTCCTATTGTGTTAATGTGTGTGCGCAATTTAAGTAGTAGCTTAAAACCTATACATGCTGAAGTTACTCTACAAGAAGATATGTCAAAGAAATAATCAATCTTCCCATGTTTTCTTCCGCCTGCCAGTTCTATAGCTTTTCTTCTTCCTTCCTAATTACAACCCTTAAATAGAATTCGTGCCTCATATCAAATTTACCGAGTATCATAATTCTTCCAAGTGGTAAAGATACCTCAAGACAAATGCTGGGCATAGAAGCCACAGGGCATAAATATGCAAAGAAGTAAAAAGCTAACCTTTTCAAACAATAAGGCTTCCCTCTCACTTACCAACTTCACATTTCCCTGTATGGCCCCGGAAGATGACTGGTTAGCCAGAGACGGGTAAGATTCATCAAGGGAGGAACAACCTAAGACAGGCACAGTCGCAGGGGGGCCATCAGGTGAGAAATTGGGGATCAACAGAGGTGAGGCTTAGAACCTCACCCCCCCTGTTCTGAGAGAAATCTTCTGCATACGTGGATGTTTTATTGCCCTGGTCTAGCTTGGATTAACACATAGTCTACAGGCACACACCTGATCATCTACATTTGCTCTCTTACAACACTAAACTATGTTTTCTACCTTTATCTTGTATCTACCTACCACTTCAGCATTTTATTAAAAATAATAATAATAAAGAGAGAAATGTGGTATCCACATATAAATTAAGTATAAAAACCTAATGAGTATTCATATTTGAACCGACTGTTTAGAGTTCATAATGCATGAGCAAAACCGAAAGTTTCTGTGATGACTGCCCTTGTACTGTTCACTATGTAACTTATTCATTATGTAAGAATTTGTTCTACATGTAAGAACTTGTTTGTTATGCCTCAGAAGATTGGAGACTGACGAAAATTAGGCTTGGGGTGGAGTAATGATTGTGCATTGAGCATTGACTCCCCTATACAGAATTTTATTGTTGTTAACAACCATTTGATCAATAAATATGAGAGATGCCCTCACAAAAAAAAAATAAATAAAGGTACGCACTTCCAATGGTAAAATAATAAGTAACCGGGTGGTAATGAATATAGTCAAGATATTGTAACAGCTTGGTATGGTGATAGCTGGTACCTAGAATTGTCATGTATATAAATGTTGAATCACTATGTTGTACACCGAAACTAATGTAATGTAATAATGTGTGTCAACTACCCTTCAATAAAAAATAATTATCTACAAAAAAAAAAAGTTAAATCATCTTGGAAATTTGTGAAGTGATGACTATACCTGTCTGACCAACTTACTTGGGAAGTCTAGTCTTAATAGTACTGTTGAAGATATTATTTCAGCTAATTTGCTATTCCACCTAGAAACATCTTAAATACTTTTATTTTTTGGTTGTATAAAGTAATATATAATCAGTATAGAAAAATTTGAAAATATAGAAATGAAGCATAGAAAAAAATCACTCATAATCCTACCCACAACTATTAACATTTAGCATATTTCTTCTCAATATTTTCCCTGTGCTTTAAAAGAAATAGTGTTGGAATTGTATTGGGGAGATAGCTTTGTACTATATCCTATCTTAAAATAGTACTCTAATATAATGACATTAAACAAGATTTGTTTGAATTATAAAATATAACAATGTAATATATCAAATTCTGAATTCCCAAAAAAGTATTATATTCTTAATCATCAGTATCCCAGTTAATACATAACTGTCTTGGTATTCAGTTCATTGTTTTTGATAGTAGCATTTTCATTGCCTACTAGACTTGTTTTTCTCTTCTTTGAGTATTTCTAGCATTTTCAAATGCAGAAAAATTAATCTTTGACTAAAATATCTTGGTCACTTCTTGGTCATGTTTCTCTTATAGTGCACCTGTTTTTTAACATGTTTTGTGGGAGTAAAATTAGTTTATGTAGACAGGCAGTGTATGCACTTCTTTAAATATTTAAAACTCTATCCTGCATCATTTTATTATTTTTTTAACTGAAATAGAGCTGATACACAAATTTAATACTGGTCTCAGGTATACAACATAGTGATTTGACAGTTACATACATTACAAAATGTTCACCATGATAAGTAGAGTTACCATATGTCAGCATAGAAGGTATTATTTTATTGAGTATATTCCCCATGCTGTGCTTTTATCCCCATGACCAACTTATTTTATAACTGGAAGTTTGTACCTCTTTATCCCCTTCACCTATTTCGTGAGCACCCCCTGCCACCCCATCTTTTTAAATCACTATAGAACTATGTGAGGACACTAGAACCAGAAGATCTGGGTTGAAACTTAACTTCTTTTACTAGCTGTGTTACTTTGGGTGAGTTAATCTTTCTCTAGGTTGTTCCCTAATGGTAAAATCCTGGAAGAGGGAAACTTTCTATTGTGAAGAATCCAAGTGGGTTGAGAATGCACCTCACTGGTGAGCCCATCTCTACTCCTTCACGTGTGATCTTTAACGAATAAGATACCTGGCTCCCTCCCCAAGACACTGATGAATGGGTATCAGGATTGTTAAAAGCTTCCTGTGACTATAAGGTGCCGTGAGGTTCAGGAGCAACTGTCTGTGGTCAACTTGGCAAGTATCTGCTAGTCCTATGTAAGGATCTGTATCAATTGCTAGTTCTCATTTTTTGTTTGTGAGAGAATTTTAAAAACTAAAATCAACTATGTTTTAAGCCAGGGCTTATAACCTAAAATGCCTGTAGGAGCCAGCAGAATCAGGGTGAGCAATGGGGACTGCAGCAGTTATTTGAACTCCGCTCTAGCAGCTGTCACCAGGCAGAAATGATCAGGTCACATTGTTTCAAGAATAGTTAGAAATCTATATTTTTATATGAAACTTCCAATTTTTAAATTTTGGGTTATATTTTATAGGCTAAGCAAACATGTTTGTAAGTGTTGTATACTTGAAATCAATATAATATTGTGTATCAACTATACTTAAATAAAAAAATAAAAAATAAAAAAGCAAAATAAATAAAATCATGTCTGTGGGCCAGATTTGGCTTGGGAGCTGCCAATGTGCAACTTCTGTTTTTAAACTTGGCATTTGCAGGACTAGTGCAAATACCAACTAGTGCAAACTAGTGTACTGATCACGAATCAACGAAAGTTAAAGTTGTCATTTTTCATTATATTAGTTCTAGCATCTATAGGGACTGACTTTAAGCAATTTTATCTTTGATGTTAGGTAGTTTGATAATTTGAGAACTTCAGGCTTTGATCTCTTCATTCGGATCACTCATTCCAGCAGGGTCCCCCCCCTGAGGGGGTACACTCTCCTCTTCATTTTGATGGTGGTACTCCAGAGTACCTTCAGAGAGCAGAACACTGTTATCACACTGGCAGGGCTAACCATGACTAGATTTTCACACATATGATGCCAAGTCCCAGAAGATTCCCTGGAGATCCAAGGCAGAGCTTCACTTAGAATATGATTCACCAGTGGCAAGCCCAGTGGAGGGCAGGCTTTGAAGCCTGTGAGCACCAGTGAGCGCCAGTGAGGCCTAAGGCACTCCTGTTTCCAGGCAGTGCCAAAACCACTAGAAGACTTTCTTAACTTTGTTATATAAATTAAAACTTCTCAGTTATTCACTTGCAAGATGCCTCTAAGTGAAATAAGAATAATTCATATTCACATTTTTGTTTCAAAGAAGTCAACAAAAAAAACTGAAAGACATAACTTCTATTGAGTGATAATTAGTTTTTCTAGGATATGATTAAAAACCTGTTTTTGAGGAAATCTCTTATTTTTTTCTTTTTGGCTTATTTTTAGATCATGATGCTGGAGATGGAGTCCTGAACCCAGAAGAAGCACGTATGATTCCAGAAGACTTAAAATGGGCATCCAGAACTGAAAGTATGAAATTAAGTGTAAGGGAAAGAGAATTAGACAGTTCATCAAGCAGCTTAAGAACACAACCAAATCCTCACAAGCTCAGGGAAGATGGCCAAGAATTGCCTCGAATTTATAGCTCTTTAGCACCCACTAGTGGACATTTGTTAAACAATGAGGATAAAACAGAAATAGATGGAAATCTGTTTACAAAATCTCATAGTCGACCATCACCCCAAGTTCAGCCAGTGGGAAATGTGGGACAGCTTCATGGTACCACACCTGTAAAGCTGTGTCGCAAGGAGTTGCGTCAGATTTCTGCGTTGGAACTATCATTACGACGTTCCAGTCTGGGAGTTGGGGTTGGATCTATGACTGCTGATTCCATTGAAGTAGCTAGGAAACAGAGTGACTTAAAAACTTAGGCATTTCATGATAGAACTTTTAATTTAGTAGATATATAAGATTCCTTTTTCTAACCTGGTAAAAAGTCAAGCTTAAGTTCACTAGCTCTTCTCTCAGGATAGAGGAAGAGAAGGAAGGAATCCTTTTGTAGTCTACAGATGTATCTATCTCCTATAGTATATTTGGGGAGTTTTAATGTGTATTTCCACAATAACCAAATACACACACTTTCCAATACTATCAAGTAATGGAATATTTAAATACATCCATATATAAATTTGCTTAAAATTTTTTCCAGGCATATTTGAAGAACAAAACTAAGAATAGAATAATAAACTAATATATCCATCAAATGTAATGTAATGTTATTATATAATATAAAAATATAAAAGTATAATACATTAAATGTAATATCTTACAAGTTTATATTATTGTTGTTTGCAAATACAAGTATATTTTTGTTATTTTAAAAAGATCCAGTTAAATAGTGCTTGTGTGAGAGGGAGAGTCACTTGCTGCATATATGTTGGCATAGCTGAAAATTGTGCCAAAATGCCATCTCTGGGCTAAGGCAACTAGGTAGGTTTATGGATAAGGTCAATTTATGGGCTTCAGAGCCCACAGATAGTATTGGAAAGTGTGTGTATATGGTTATTGTGGAAATAAACATTAAAACTTCAGAGCCCACAGAGGTTGAGTGATCAGTCTTGACTTTTAAAACATGGCCTCTACTCTTTTTTGGAATTGTCTTTAGAATGTTGTATTATTGATTTGCTAATAGTATGGAATATACGTTTTCATCTCTCTCCTGCCCTATATACTCAACACATCTCTCTTGCTACTAAAATTGGGAGAAATGGACGCAATTCCATGGAACAGGGAAACAATAATAGAATGATACTAAAGCATTCTAACATTTCAAGGAAAAGAGATCTCGTCGCATGGAGTAAACCTATAAAGCCTGAAGTCTAGCCAGAGGATCTTTAGCTAATACTCAGATTTTTCTCTATGACCTGCTCAGTTGGGTCTTGCACACAGGCAGGCCAGACTATATACGGAGGCTGTAAATATGTAAATGAAAATTTTCTTAAAATACTTTTTTGGTGTAAATCTTATATAATATAAACTTCAGTTTGGAATTAAGAACTAAATATTGATTTGCCCAAAAAATACACTTTGTACTTTTTCACATTTTTCAGTCACAGTAATAATTCCATTATAATGACCAGAGGTATTAGTTTGTGAATTTATGTTGTTATTTTTGTTACTTTTCCAAACTTGTAAAATAAAGTTGTTTCTTAAACTAATTAGCATTTGGGTGGGGCAGGAGCAAAACCGCCCTTACTCTGAGCCTACTCACTTAGAATCACCCACTGCCTGTGCCTCCATTTTTTCTTCTCTGATGATGTAGTAATTTTTTCTTTTGACCTTTCTTCTGTTGCTATTGACCTGACCATCTTATCTAAGATGCAAACTGTCACCCTGTGCTCAAAGACTTAAGGTTTCCTCTTTCTAGTTGCTATCTCCTAGGGAGTAGGGTTCCTTGGCCCCACAGCTAAAAACAGTACCTATAGGAGAAGAATAACAAACTTATAAACTGGTGAAGAGTATCTATTTATCTCTTAAACATGGTACTAAAAATTTATTTAAATTATAGGTTAAATAGACTTCTGTGGACTTAACCTGGGAACTAAACCCTGTGTGTATATATCATCATCCAGTAAGAAACTGGTTCAAACTGACTTGGAAATTTTAATTTTAACAGGGACTATTTGAAGTCAGATTCTGGTTTTAAGCCCCTCTTTCTTCCCTTGGCTTGTATGATATATACTTAATATATACCATATAGTGTGTGTGTGTGTGTGTGTGTGTGTGTGTGTGTAAAATGGCAAAAGGCCAGTGCCTTAATAAACCGTAACAATTACATATTTTATCAGTAAATACATATTTATATCAAATAAATACTTCATTAATGAATGTCTAATTGTAAATTCCTTATAATATTATGTAATAATTTATAAATTATTTATATAAGAATATATTCTGACTTGGAATCCTGCTTGCCTAATAAATTGACACATTTATTTAACCTGTGGAACTATAAATACCCTTTCTAAAAGCCAACTCACTAACAAAGCAAGCAAATTTGTATCAAACCAACAATGGTCAGATTTGATAATGCAAATGTGGACTGACTTCTAAATAACAAATGTAAAATTTTTTCTTCCTTTTGGTTAAACATATCTCCTTTATATACCATGATACACTTCATTATCATACACAAACATACATATATAAATAGTATATTCTGGAAGTAAACTTCTTGTCATTCTATTTAGACAGTGCCCTCACAAAGGAAAGAAAAATAAAGGTGTAAAGTTTTTTTTACGTATACTAAATAATAAATTTTGCTCTCTGTTTCACATACTTTCCTTTATCTAAACATTTTGTCATTGTGTTTGCCTTTTTGCATGTATATAAAATATATTTGTGGTTTTCTCTTTTTGTTCATTGTTTTTTTATCTTACCTATAACAACAGCATTTGAAAGGAAATATTATTTGCCCCACAGAGTGCCAGTTCCTTCCCTAACTCCAGAGTGTTATAAGTAAGAGTTGGAGAATAAGTATGGGTACTGTGGGTAAGAACACCACTGAGGTGCTTTTTGCTTTAATATTTGTTTTCTTTTGCTTGTGTTTTTTGTTTTGTCCTTCAGTTCTTCATATCTTCATGAACTTAAGATCAAAGGGGTCAACAAAATCCATATGATCATCAGTAATGTGGGCTTCATTCCCAGTAGCCATTGGCTTATTTGTATTAGTCTAGATCAAAAAAATGATAAATGTTTATTTAAGAATGGGTGTCTTACAAGAAAAAAATAGTACAGGTCTTGGTACCAAGTATTAGAATGAATTGCTAAAGAGTCAAATTCTTAGTGGGAGTTTGGTTCTATAGTCTAAATTCACATGCATTAAATGCAAGCATGACATGTTTTGCTCTTTCAGTGATTTCCTTAGGTACATATTTGTGAATATGTGTTTTAAAACACTGGGTTATCAATACCTGAAAGCTCATTGTCCATAGTATCTGCAAGTTTGATGCCCACTCTTGTCCCCAGGAATCTCAACTTTAATGGAATTATAAAAAATATTCATTATGGGTATTTTACATTTAAAGTTATAACAGGCTGCTGTCCGTAGTACTGATAACACATTCTTCTACATTTTCTTTTCAAAAATTGAAAATTAAGGTGGGGAAGAGATCCTTTCACAATAAATACATCAGGTAGTATTTTTGCATTCATATGGGCAGTGGGATTCAAAGGGTGGGCACTAGGAGAATCCACACCGTGGGGAGGAGTGTCACTGACACTGTTTACATTGACACTCATAATAAAAAGATGACTTTCACAAGTTTCATTGTGTTAAAATTCTTTACCAGCAATGCCCCCTTATTGCCTGCACCAGAGTGACTGCTTTCATTCGTTGTTCTTGGAATGTGTGCGTACATGAGCACCGAATCCTGGGATAGTGTTTATTATGTTGACCCCAACAATACCCAAACAAGCAGGTAATCAGGACAGGAGAAATTATATAAAGGAAGCTCAGAAAACTTGATGTTCTACGATTGGCTTTTGATTTTTGGCATAATTTTTATTTGTCCCTTTTTTATATTTTTTTTTGCCAGGAATTTCCACAGTGAATCATCAGAATTGTCACTATCTGAGATTCAGTTTAATTGAACCCACATATATTGACTCAGACTTAGGTGTTAGATTCTACTGGTAATTTATCACACACAATTCTACTGAGTTTTCTACAACGCCTCAGAAGAAAAATGCAACTATCTCACAGACTTTGTGATGATGAGCAAGATCTTTATGTGCCCAAGGAACAAAACTGCTCACAATAGCAGAAAATTATTTAAACATTTAAAGAATGTATGATTGTTGGAAATTTAAAACTCCATTTATTATTTAATATTTGTAATTAAGCCAGAATAAAAGAAATGTAATTTGAAACAATATTCATATACTATATTGCTGTGTTTTCAAGATTATTACAGTCTATACAAAGCAAGGTATAGTTTTTCACATCCAAAGTGGTATATATTGTTAGAATTTATTTGATCTGGGTGGGGGTGGTTTTTTAAAAGAACCACTTCTTAGATCCCTCTTCTTCCCTCCCCAGTTACCAACAATAAATTATAGGCAAATTATAGCTTACTTGTCCCTCACTCCCCACAATGTTCCAGGATTCAAATAGCTCTGATAAGAATTGGAGATAAAGAGGTTTATTTTAAAGCATTCCATAGACCAGCAAAGGATTTTAAAAAATACTTCGAATACATACATCTCAGTTTTTATATTGGTTCCTCTAACTGTGATTACTATTAATTCAGGATTATATGAAAAGAAGCCACCCTAGACAGAATTTGAAAGGAAACTGAAGAGCCTATTGAATGGAAATACAATAGAGAATTGCAAGAAAGTAGTTTTGGATAAATTCCAACAGCTGTAATATAAATCAAAGCAAATAGGACTTAAGTGATTTTTACCATTGAAAAATCATGAACCTTATGCCAAAACACACATTGTAAGCAAAATTGACAGGATTTATCTTTTATAAAACAATACTTAGCCATTTAACTTAATTTTTCCCTCTGCTAAAATATCCCTGAATTTTTCTACTGAAAAACTTCTGGATAAAAGACTGCCATTCACGATTACAAACCAGCAAGTATGGGCCCGCCTTGAAAGGCTGAATTGATGTTATTCATTTTTGTTTGTGGCCTGCAGTGGTATTTCACTATCCACCATGAAAAGAAGTGAAGAATTAATCTGAATTCAACTGATTTATAATTTTCAAAACTTTTTTTTCAGTATTAAAATTGTCAGTTGTTTTTTTTCTAGCACAACTTTCTTTTCTAGATGGCAAGGTATTTTTATGCCAAGGGCCAATCTCCTGCAATTTCCATCACCTGGGGGTTGGGCAGCATCTGAACCGTTCCATTTGAAGCCTGGAACTAAGCCTATCTGTTGGGACATTTTTCCAGCTAGCAGCAGGTGTCATTGTTTGTAAGACATGACCAGGACGTGACCAGAAGTTCCCAGGTTATGATGTTATTAATGGAGCACATTAAATAATGGTATTTTCTAAAACACTAAGGAGACTTCTCTAAAGAAAAAAAAAAAAAGGCAACTTGTGAGTCATTCCCTTGCATTAAAATCAAAATCTAACGTAACAGTCTGTTGCCTTATCAAATACATACATGAAAGCACTTGGAAAACTAAAGCATCATAGATGTTTATGATGGAATTATAAGTAGGTTTTCCATAGAGTTGGCTGTCAAAATGGGAAAACTTTTGGTACAAAAATAGTTGCTTATTTTATATGTATCATAAAACATTTTTTAAACATTCTCAGAGTTTAGTTATATATGTTAGCAGCACTAGAAATAGCTGTTCTCTGGTAAGTTTCATGTGAATTCTGTTATCACAAGAAAATATTTTAAAGACTTGGCTTATAGTCTATTTTTATAAGCATAAGTGCTTCATAATTATTTCTTTGAGGTATGAATGAAAGAATATGTTTTCACTGGGTTTTTAACTACCAATTTTTGGCTATATGCTACTTACTCAGTAACAGTTATGAGTGACTGATGAACTCTGGCTAGAAAATAAAACTGAGAAGAATGGTTCCTATTTGATAATCAGATATTTTTCAACTCTGTTTTTCCCCTCAAGGAAATTGTAAAACAGTAAGTTAATTTTCGGGTACATGTACAGGTATGTGATCAAATTAACAGCAGAGTCAGTCTTTGGCATTTGATATTCTTAGCTACCATAAACAAGAAGAATATTAAAGGTATATCTGACATTACCATGGTGGTCTGTCCATAAGCATTCTGAGCTAAATTCCTTTCCCTTAGCTTGCAAGTATCTGCCAATGTTAAGGAATATTCTGTCTCTATTAGATCAAAGCACCCACGAACTGCAGAGCCAAGTAATCAAAGGCCAAGACTTAAAGAGTAATGAAACCTACAATCAGAAGTATTCTAGTGGATTGTGAACAAATAAATCAGAAAGGAAGTATGTTAACAAACACCTTTCCTGGAAGAGTTACCTTCAGTGTTACTGAGGACTTCTTAGTAAGGTTTATTACAAAGTTCACTATCTCCTATGAGAAGGGAAACTAGATGTAAAGACCTGATCACATGAGTTTAACTGGCATGGCCCAACACACTAAAACACCCTTCAGACCCGGGGCCACTACCCTGGGGTTTAGTTCTGTGGGGAGGTATCTATTCCTCTTCCAAAGGGTGAGCTGGTAACTAAAGTTACCTGTGTTCTAAAACATCACAAAAATCCCATCTATAGACAGCACATGGAAAATTTCTGTAGATATTTAAGGGCATTTTTCCCGCTTTATGTTTTCTATTAACTTTCCATTATTGAGGATGGAGCTGAGAACTAAATGCCTTGCCATTCAAGGAACTTGCATCCCAGAGATAAGTAATGGACAAAATAAAGCAGGGTAAGAGAATAATCAAGGATGTTTTTTCTGACAGAAATATATTTTTGAGATAGGCACACACACATAAAGCTGTAAAACCTCAGTGTAAACCCACTGACCCTAAAATTGCTTTTCAATTCTTCTAATGTATACACGCTCAAAAGGGGCAAGTATAAATCAAACCTGAGCACAGAAATCACATCTAATCACTTTTTATGGGTGGGGGAGAGCATCAATTAATTTTGTTGAGCCCTTTTGAACTTCCATAAACAGGAAACTGCTCTAGATCTACTGCTTTGGTCTATGTAAGTGCTTAAGACTTATTCCAAGTTTAGGATCACATTTCATTTTTTTTCATTCTGAGTTGAGATATAATTCACATAATAAAACTTACCATCTTAAAGTCTGTAATTTGGTAGTTAGTATATTCATTATGTTGTGCAGACTAATTCCAGAACATGTTCATCACCCCAAAAAGAAACTCTATTTCTATTAGCAATCAGTCCCAATTTCCCTTTCCCCCATCCCCTGGAAACCACTAATCTATCTATGGAATTGCCTATTCTTCACATTTTATATCAATGATAATCATACAGTGTGTATTCTTTAGAGTCTAGCTTCTTAGTGTAATGTTTTCAAGATTCATTCATGTAGCATGTAACAGTATTTCATTCCTTTTATGACCGAATAATAACCCATAGCATAGATATGTCATACTTTGTTTATCCATTCATGAGGTGATGGATATTTGGATTATTCCCACTTTTTGGCTGTTATGAGTAACTATGCTATCAAATGCTGTGAGCATCTGTGTACACGTTTTTGTGTGAATATGTTTTCAATTCTCTACCTAAGAATAGAATTTCTGGGTCATATGTAATTCTATGTATAACTTTTGAAGAGACCACCAAACTGTTTTCCACATCAGTTGCACCATTTTACATTCCTGCCAGCAGAGTATGAGGGTTCCAATAACTCTATGTCCTCATTAACACTTGCTATTATTTTTTATTATAGCCTTCCTAGTAGATGTGAAGTGGTATCCCTATAGGCTAATGACACCAGGTATTTTTTCATGTGTTAATCGGCCATTTGTGTATCTTTGGAGAAATGTCTATTCAAAGCCTTTGCTCATTTTAAATTGGGTTGTCCTTTCAATGTTGAGTTGTAAGAGTTATTAATATATTCTAGATACAAGTCCCTTATCAGATATATAATTTGCAAATTATTTTCTCCAATTCTTTGCATTGTCTTTTCACTTTCTTGATGATGTCCTTCCACTGTAAAAGTTTTCACTTTTGATGAAGTCCAATTGATCTATTTCCTCCCCTTTGGTTGGTTGTGCTTTAGTTGTCATATCTAAAAAACATTGCCTAATTCAAGATCATGCAGATTTACACTTATGTTTTCTTCTAAGAGTTTTATAGTTTTAGTTCATACGTTTATATCTTGAGTCCTTTTTGAATTAACTTTAGTGAACTGAAGAAACAAAACAGCAGCAGACTCACAGACTCCAAGAAGGGACTAGTGGTTACCAAAGGGAAGGGGATGGGGAGGGTGCGTGGGGAGGGAGGGAGAAAGGGATTAAGGTGCATTATGATGAGCACACATAATGTAGGGGGGTCACGGGGAAGGCAGTATAGCACAGAGAAGACAAGTAGTGACTTTATAGCATCTTACTATGCTGATGGACAGTGACTACAGGAGAATGTATAGGGGACTTGATAATCCAGGTGAATGTAATAACCAAAATGTTGCTCATGTGAAACTTTTATAAGATTGTGTATCAATGATACCTTAATAAGAAAAAAAGGAAAAAATTTTTGTGTATGTTTTCAGGTAGGGGGTTCAACTTCATTCTTTTGCATGTGGGTATCTAGTTGTCCCAGCGCCATTTGTTGAAAAAAACAAAACAAAACATGATCTTTTTCTTAACTGAGTTGTGTTGGCACCCTTGTTGAAAACTGAGCATAGATGTTTTGGGTTTGTTTTTGGACTCTTTATTTTATTCCATTGGTTTATGTTTGTCCTTATGCGTATACCACATTGTCTTGATTACTGTAGCTCTGTAGTAAATTTTGAAGTTGGGGAGTGTCAGTCTGCCAGCTTTTTTGTTCTTTTTTAATATTGTTTTGGCAACTTGGGATCCTTTGAGTTTCCACATAAATTTTAGGAAAGCCTATTGGAATTTTGATAGGAACTGCATTGAATATGTAGCTCCATTTGGGGAATACTGCCATCTTAACTATATTGAGTCTTCCAATCCATGAACATAGGCTGTCTTTTCATTTATTTAGATCTTTTATTCTTTCACTATGTTTTGTAGTTTTCTGTGTACAACTCTTACTTTCTTTGGTTAAACTTATCCCTAACTATTTTATCCCTTTGGTGTGGTTTTAAGTGGATTTGTTTTCTTAATTTCATTTTCAGATTGTTCACTGCTAGTGTAAGGAAATACAACTGATTTTTTGTATATTGAGCACAGTTTGTTTTTGGTGGACAGTAAATTTGGGTTAGAAACACACCATAACATGAACCAAGGAACTTAGGTAATATTTACCCATACAAATCAACTTAATGAGCAAAAATATTGTTCCTTGTTCTTGAAAATTTTTCAGTTGGTTAAGATTATTTCTTCAAGAATTATTTCTATTTTTCTTATTTCCAGGTTAAGGGTGGAAAGAGCAAGAGCATACAGCACAACTAGGTTAATCTGGCATTTGTAGTCTACAGTCTCAGGTCTTTCACATGTATTTTTCCTATTTAAATGAAACACAAAAGGAACCATCTAGTGTCTCTCTGTATCATGAGGATATTTTCTATATATATCTCAACCTTGTATGTTTTAAAGATTAATGGTAATGCAGAGAAAGCTATGTGCTAGATCTTATGCTAAATGCTAAATGCTAAGCACACAACGTTTAATAAATCATAGACCAATCCATTAAGGAGCGTAGTCTATTGAAGAAAGTCAAACAATAACACTTTGACCATCTGAATGCATACAGTAAGCTTGGCGTTGTAGTGACTTAGCAGTGAATAAAACAGGCCAGGTTTCTCCCTTAAGGGGAATCACATATAAAGGAGGAAATAATGGCTCAATAAAAATATAGAGGGTACTGTGGGAGTATGAAGGAAGGACTTTTAACATTAAGTTGTAAGGGAAGGCTTCCACAAGAAGGTGCCCGTTGTGTCTTAATTGGACAAGTTGCCTTTCAGAAAGTATAGGAATAAGAGGAATAACATTTTAGATCAGGAAACTTTAATGCAAAAGCTGAGAAGTGGGAGACAATATCATACACTTGGGCAACTGCAAGCAGTTAAGTAATAGGCCTAGTGAGCTGGGGACTCGAAACAAGTATCTGCTGAATAACTGAATTAACACTGGGTCTAAGGACGGCTGGAGAGGAGGCTAGGCAAGTGGCTCAGATCACAAAGGGGCCACACTAAAGAATCCAAAGGCAATGGCAAACCTGCTGCATTTATTCTGTATAATTTATACAGCACTTGGACTGGTCTACTTTTGCTACCCCAAATCCTTTTTCTTTGGACATAGTACAAATGATGTACAAATACCAGGAGAGAGTTAAAAACCCATTTTTGGGGCAAATAATTTATAGGTGACATCTACATACATATATCTATATATATATATATATACATGTTTGTATATATATATACACATATATATCTTTATGCATATCTATATCTAGACATACATATAACTGCAAGGCTCCTGAGGAAACTACTACTTCTGGTCTCCTGTGAGGGTATTTTTTTTAATAATTATCTTTGAAGGTATAAAATAGCCTTTCATAAACTAGTTCCATATTCATGTAGCTCATTTTTCAAATTCAATTTAGTGACATTTGGCTTCATATAAATAGTGCACTGTAAATAACACTATAGTAAGGGCAAGGGAAGGACTTAGCTGAGTCAAAATACTAGAAAAGCAACATGAACTTTTGTATTTTGCTGTGGACATTGTGCAAATAGAATGAAGAAGTTTAGTTTTTAGTGCTTCAATCTATTCAATTTTCTTTAAAAAGGTATTTTTGAAGTCCTAATCAAGAAGTAGTTCTACTTACAATCTTAATATTACTGTGGGATGATTAACAGTCAATTAAATTGGCTGAATTAAAAACAAGACTACAACCTTCCCCTCTTCTCAGTCACCATTATTTTAGAGAAATGTAATTTTAATTTTTTTCAAGGTGACAATGTATATAGTTTAAGAATCAAATAATTACAAGGCTCATAGCAATAAACTGAAGGCACTACTCCATCAGTCCTCACTCTGATGCCTGCTTGCCAAAGTTGTGGTTCTGCTAGTTAGTTCCACGTTTCTAATTCCACACTTGCACCTCCATGTCTTAGTTTTTCAGTTTTAGCCATTTTAGGCCATTTATTAATGTCTTAGTATATCACATTGTTCAGTATTTATTGTATGTTGTCCACAGCATCCCACATTGTAAGAGGTTAACTGTGCTGCAGTAATAAATAACCCATAAAGACCTCAGTGGCCTACAGCACAAAGGTTTTTCATTTATACTGCATGTCTGGTGGCAGGCCAGCTGCATTCCTGCTCTATAGGTGTCACAGGACTCAGGTGTCCAGAGGCAGCCTCTGTCTGAACAACGCCCACCAGTGGCAGGAGCAGAGACATGATTCCTGAAGCTTCTACCTGGACGTGACATATTCATGCCCCGATTTCATTGGTTGTCATAATTCACACGGTCATGTCTGATACCAAAGGTGCAGGGAAGTATAATTCTCCTCTAGAGAGGTAACATCTAATATTCTTAATCAATCAAGCAGTCTACCACAAATATTTTGTTTCCCCTTGAGTTTATAATCCCCTTTCTTGGGTTGCTTCATCTTCTCTCTATTTCTACATGTTCCACCAGAGCTGTGAAATTTTGTTCATAAGGTTCAAACATGTGAGGTAATTGATCAGTTGCATTTTCTTTTTCATTTTTCTTTTCTCTCTTGGAGACATTCCTTTTGAAGCCCTCCACCTCTGGGTCAGAATGGCCTGCTTGTTCTCCAGGCCTGCTGCTCAGCTGTCACCTGGGACCTCCCCTTCCCCTTCCTCTTGGGAATTCTCCTTGTTTTTTCCTTTGTTGGAGCTCCTGTTTACCAGGCCCCACGTGTTTCTGGTTTTTTTGATTTACACTCTTTTCTGCTGGGGTATCACCCTCCAGGAGCTTCCTGAGCATAGGTGAGTTACAATTTTTGAGTTTTTTCATTTCGACATATTTTCCTGATCCTGCCGTGGCTCTTTTGCTATGGCTGCTTCTTTTCTTTTCCTTCCTCTCTCTTTTTCTCTCTCTCTCTTTCTTCTGTTCATTCATTTAAGGCTTTTATGTGAGATGGTTTCTTCGACCATCTGGAGATCCTTGACTATTCATCCACATTTGAGAATGAGATGATAAAAAGTTGAGCAGAGCCTCTGTTGGCATGGGCATGGTTTGTTTACTGTTGGGTTTCACCGTAAAGAGGTAAGTGACCTCCATTCCCCATTAGAGGACCCCAATGCCAGTAATTGTAGGCCTTTTCTCTTGGACCTGCTAGTTTTCCCCCAAAAGGAAACTTCCAATTTTCTGCCAGGATCTCAGCTTTCTAGATCTGAGTTTGGGAATGAAGCTGGGGGGATATGCCCCATAATTCAGTATGTACTGCTTCATTTAATTCTGCTTTTCTCTGGAATGAGTCATCCCTGTCCTCAGCTTTGCCCTATGTCCAGAGGAGTTTGAGGCCAATACCTCTCCAGAAAGTAAGCCTCCCATCTTCTGTTGAGTTAAGGCAGCACGGAGCTGGGTAGGGATTAGGAGGAGGGAAGGATCCCCCTGTTCTTTATAAAACTTTCATGATTTCTGGTTTTCAGTTCCACTCTACTGCTGCCTTCAGGGGCATGGCAACTCTAGTTTGAGAGCCTTTCCAGTGTCTGTGATGTGAATAGGTTCACTTGGCTGGCTCTGCCCCCTGCCTAAAGCTTAGGTATTAACTCTCAATTTCAGTCAGTCAGTTATGGCTCATCCCTTCACTTTCCACATACCTAAGTTTTGTTGACATCCTTCTCAGCAGGGATCTCTTTTCCTGTTCACTTTGCCTTTATGGGTTTACGCCTTTTCAATGCACTGTCACTTTAATGGGGTATCTGGAGTGAGTGGAGAAAAACGTGTTCAGTGCCCATGTTTAACCACAAGTCTCCTTACCATTAGCTCTTAACATGTATAGATGTTAAGTTGGAAAAGTTCAAGTGTATTATAGGCAATCCCAAAGAATTAGATATAAGTACAATAGAATCACTATATTTAACTTTTATTGAGTGCTTATATGTGCTAGACAGTTTTCTAAAATGTATTATATGTACTACATATTTTATCCTCACAATAAGCCCATGAGATGGGTGCTGTGACTCAATCCCTAGCAGTCTGGCTCCAGAAGCCCGATGCTCTGTAATGTGGTACAGCCTTTTCTAAACTACAGGTGATCTTGTTATTTTCCATTTGCCAGTCTCTAGGCAATCCCTATTTATTGTTAAGTTACACCTGAGGTTTTTCATGTAGATTCTGAACATTTATAGCTCATCATTAGATGTGGCAAAGTTGGCATCGCTTTTTATGTATCTATTTGAGGGTACATGTTGGAGGTAGAGCAGAGTAGTCTATGACAAATCTTAAAGCAGAGTCCTTTAAACTGGGAAGTCTGGCGTGTGTTTGTTTTATAACACAGACAGATGGCATTTCCTTTTAGCACTTACCGTCTGTAATCTGAGAGGTTGAAAAGGAAGAATTAGAAATCCCACATTAGTAACTTAAAACTAAAAGTGCCTGTTTAAATGAAACATGATATCTGCAAGAGTTAAACATATGAAATCACTGATGCCCTTGAACTCCCTAATTCAGGGAATTCAACCTCAGTTCTTTGAAGATTTTAGTATCAGGCTCACGATCACTTTCTCCAGGGCTACTCACTACTCCAACATTGCTAACAGTCCTTTGATAGTTCTTTGTGAGATCAGTATATATATATATATATATATATATATATATATATATATATATATATATATATATATAATATATCGAAAACATATACGTCATACATATATGTTCCTTTCAAACCTTTACTGCCTCTCAGTTCCTCGACCAGCCTCTTCAAAGGATGGCGTACCCTCTGCTATCTCAGCTCCCCTGTCATGATCATTCCCTACACTTTGACATTACTGAGAACTAAATTTTAATTTCAAATCCCCTATTCTCTGACCCAACTCTTATCTTTTCAGGTCATTCTCCACAGCACTAAACTCCAACAGTTCTTCAACCTGATCAGAAATACCAATCTATTTGCTTTACTGTCTTTTCATCATTCCCCATCCCTCTCACTGGCTTATCTCTGACCATGACTGAAATTTTAATGCCTCCTTTGCTCCTGCCCTCAACTGCTTTGCCCATCTCTCTCCATCTTACTTGCCTGCCCATATCTCAGTCCTGGCTCATCCAAAACCACCTACTCAGTTCCTGCATATAAGCAACTGAATATGACGGGAGAAAAATGCACAACCCACTGGACTGGTCTGACTATAAATTCATGCCCCACTCACTCAGGTAGACCCCAGTTAGTGCCTGGAAACCTTACTATGTTTCCCTAGTCAATTCCTTTTCCTCCACCCCTAAACTACTTACTATTCACCTCTTCCTCTCTCCTCCCCATTCCCAAACTCCCTGCCACCCACCCCTTTACCATCAGTTAATGACTACATGAGCTAGAGTAGGCTAAACTGCTATAACAAATAGGCCCCAAAATGTTATGGCTCCAGTGCACTAGAAATTTACAACTTGCTCACACAATAATCCAGACTGGGTCTTCCAGGTCAGTGGGCAGCTCTTCTTCCAGGCACCTTCTTTCTTGTGGCTCTGTCAGCCCCAGCAGCTTGTAGTCATCTGCATAATCCAGCTGGTGGAAAGGAAAAATATATGGAGCAGGCACCCTGGCCTGGCAGTGGCAGATATCATTTCTGCTTATATTCCACTAGTAATAACTTAATTATTGACCATACCTACCTGAAAGAGGCTGAGAAAAGTAGTCCATGGGCCCAGAAGGAAGGGGAGAATAAACTGTAATAGGCAATTAGCAGTCTGCCAAAATGATCTTGCTTCTTATTTCACTGAGAAAATACAACTAGAAAAGAACTTCCCCTTTGTCCTACTATCACATCCACAAGTCTACTTCAGTGTCCCACATACATGGGGACAGGGGGAATTAGATTTCTAGACTAATCACAAAGGGCAGTTTTCAAGCTCTGATCAGAACAATGTGGTCATAATGGCCACACCACCGCATCACAAAATTCAAACATACCTTTTTTTCTCTGCGCTTCTCCACGTTTGTGGTTTTGATATTGTTGGTCACTCATTTCTGCTTCTGCCTTTGCAAATATTCCAGTTTTATCTGCTTTAGTGATTCTGCATTACCCTGGTTTCCATCTTTCTTTGCTGCATTCTCTCATCTAGATTAGCTGCCTTCTGTATGTGTTGGCTTCTCTCTTCCAGGTCAGAGCCACTCAAACTTTAATGTAATACAGATCATTTGGGGTTCTTGTTAAACTGAAGATGCTGATTCAACAGGTCTGGAGGTGAGGGGATTGAGATTCCACTTTTCTAACAAACTCCCCGGCAATCCCAAAACCAGGGGGCCATCGGTCACACTTTATATTTTATTTTTTTTACTGAGGTATAGTTTATATACAATATTATATTAGTTTCAAATGTACAACACAGTGGTTCAACAGTTACACACACTACTAAATCCTCACCCCAAACAGTGTAGTTACTATCTCATTGACCACACTTAAAGTAGCAAATTTCTAAAATGTTCTCTAAGATTCTACCCTTTGTTTTCTTCATTTATCTCACAGTGATATCACTGCTAGGCTGATAACTTCCCCATCTACTTTCTAATTCAATCCTTTTGTCTGTATTTCAAAGCCTTTATTTCTAACTTTTTAGTGTCCACTTTTACCTGGCTGTTTTGACAACCTTTCAAACCCTTAAAATAACCAAATTGCAACTGAGCTCTCAAAGAACAATTCCTAGTCCTCTCTCTGATTCTCACTTGTCTATCTTCTATAATTATCTACAAACTCGAAACTTGCAATCTTTGATTTTGCTCTTCCACTTTCATATATGCTCACAAGCTATCCCCTCTTGCAATAAAGCCAATTAACCATATGCAAAATTCTTCAGATTCTGCTTCCACATCATTTCTCAACCAAGGTCTTTTAAATTTCTCCTGCTCTACCTCTGGTTCAGACTCATCATTACCTTTCGTCTGGCCTATTGGAGGTCTATCTAGCAGCTTCCCACCTCTAATTTCTGAATTCATTCGCAGATCAAAGAAAAGCCTTGTTTTATTCCCCCAAACTTTTAAACCAGGAAAACTCAGAGTAGTGAATTAAATACAAATTCTTCCACTTGGCATCCCAGGCCCCATTCCCCTTTGTCTCTGCCACTTCTCAACATGCCCCCAAAGTCTAACCATTTCATTTTTCCTGAACAAAACTTTCACATATGTTTTCACACTATCCCTTCTTGCTCTAAACCATCTCCTTCAAGGTCAAGCCCAAATGCGTCGTCCTCCATGCTGCCTTTCCTTCCTGATTCCCCAGAGAGATATGAACAGTTCTTGAAGCTTCTCCCGTACTTTGTATTTTTTTTGCACAGCACTCGTCATGGTTTGTCTTATATACAATTATATATAATTTTCTCTCTGAAAGCAGGGATAACAACATCAACTCCCCTCTAATCCTGCAGCATCTTACGTATGGGACAGTGTGTGTCTACTGTTAGTTGAATCAAAGTGCTTTAGGGAGATAATTTGATGCAAAGGTAAGCAACATAAAATTTGAAGTCAGTGCAGCAGGATTCCAGCTTTGTCATTTATTAGCTGTGAGGCTTTGGGTAAGTCACTTGGCTCGTAAAGTGAGAATCATACTACCTGATGGAGCACCAAGGAAGTTAACATGAAAGTACTGTGGAACTCTACACAAAACCACGTGCAGTATTTTCCTTACAGAGATCAGATGCAGACTTGCTGTTCAAATACTATTTGAGGACCATCCCCACTTCACTGACGAGGTCGAGCCCCGAGCGTCTGGGCACCTGAGCCACGGGGTCCCACGGTCCTTTTCCACTGCAGGGCCCTCTGACTGCTCTCCACGATGCAGGTGAAGCCGCCGAACTGCGAGGGAACTGCCTGGGGCCCCCTCCTCCTGGGAGGCCTCCCTCCTTCCCCCCCCCCACTGGGAAAGCCCTTCTCTCCTCCATAACCCCGAGGACCCCGGCACCGCCGCCTACGTGAGCCGTTTGGACCCTGCCCGGCCCCCGTAGCGCCCCTTCTCCGGCAGGTGGTTCTGGTCCTCTCCCCCGACTCCGGGTGCTCACGTCACCAGCGAACCTCTACCCACGCGCCAGCGCCGCAACCAACCGAGAAAATAAACAAACCCCGCGCGCGGCGGGCACACCAGGCCCCGCCCCCGCCCCGCCCCGCGGCTCTCACACCGCCCCCTCCTTCGGGGCTTCCCTCCCGCCCTCGGCTCGCAGCCGCGCTCTCCCCGCCCCTCACCGCTGCCCGCAGCCGAGCTCCCCCGCGCTCCGCCCGACCGGCGCCCCCGGGCCCGTTAGTGCCCGCACCCGCTCTCAGGGCTGCCGCGCCACGCCGTCCCGGTGCGAGTCCGCCCCCGAAACCGGACGCGGCCCAGTCCCAGCGCCCAGTGCGGCCGCCCCCGGAGCCGCGGGAGAGGCGACAGGAGGAGGGAGAGGAGAGCCGAGCCGGCGGCCGGGGAGGCCCGGTGAGTACGCGGAGGGCGGGCCCGCCTCTCAGGGTCCGTTCCGACGCCCCTCAGGCGGCGGCGGCGGCGGCGGCTCGGCCCGGCCCGCTGCTGCTTGCTCCTCGGGCTCGGCGGCTGGGGACTCGGCCTGAGGCGACGGGCCCCGCGGGCCGGAGCCACTGGGCAGAGGGCGCGGGAGGGCCGCTCCGCGGGAAGGGCCGCGGCTCCGACTCTCGGCGCACGGCTCTCGGGCCGCGGGGGAGACCCACGCCGACCCCAGGCCCTGGCGCCCGGGCCGTGGCTGTGCCCCGAAGACTCCGCCAGGGCCGGGGACTCCCGTGGTCGCGGGACCGCCGAGTGACAGGTGCCGCCGGCCCATCCCCTTCGCGGGCATCGCTCTCCCTCCGGGGCAACCAGGCGCTAGGAAATTTCTGGAGAGAAAACCTGACCCGCTGTTTTCTCCCTTTCAGGTTTGGAAGCCCTTCTCTGCCCGAGTTAGGTCTCGCCCGGCTCTATTTCTTTCTCTACGTACTTTGCGCGAATAAGTTTTGGAGCATCGGTTAACAGCCTGTGGGTGAAATTTGGTTTTCATTCTTGAGTGAGGTATAGTGAATTACTTTTTGACTAAAGTGCTCCTCCTCCTCCTCCTCCTCCTCGCTAGCTATTGGAAAGTAAATGGGAAAGGTTCTGAATTTTGTTTTTGCTGTTATTGTTGGGAACGAGCGGTCTTTAAGGATTTTTGTTAGATCTCTAGCATTTAGAATACTTACTAGATTTTGGACACTGATGACAAAACTGGCTTGTTAAATTCCTTTTCTCTCCAGCTTCTTTTAGATTTTTCATTATCTTAGCCAGATTTTATAACTGAGTAGGTGCGACGGCTTTCCTTTTATTTCACTAATGAAAGATTACCTTTTAATGAAAAGCCAGTGGAAAATTTTCTACACTATTTCAGTATTGTCTGTTTCTTTATGTAGTAAATGTACTTGTGATTGGAACCTGAATTATCAGTTTAATAAGTCTGACTTGCAACTATGAGAATTTTAGAGTCATTTTTTGGCAGATTAAAATATTAAAAATATTTAATCTATGGAAATACAGATTTTTTCCTCAACAGATTAGTTTATAGTTGGTATTAGTCAAATCCTAATTAATGGCAGATATTCTTAATTGTCATAAATCATTACAACAAATTTATCTGAAAAATACCAATCTAGTGGCTTCGCTCTGAATTAAGAGCAAAAACCCAGAAGTTGACCAAAAGAACAAGGGGGGAAATGAAAACACATGGGCTTTTTTCATGGGAGAATCCCTGAGGTTCTCACTCAATTCTGTACTTTCTGCTTAGATTTTTCAGCCCTCAGAAATTTGGTGCTGCAGATTGGATTGGGGAGGCAATTCTCAACTGCAAAGAAAAATGGAATTTAAGGCATACCAAATTAAGTTTATGTGGTTTGTTCACTGTAAGTGTACTGGGAGCAGAATTTTGGTATGCACTTGGCACTTGTTGGTTGTGAAACTTAATTTTAAGAAGCCTAGGTAAAAGAGATTTAGTTGTGTTATTTGAGGAACAGAACATGAAATAATGCATTTAAAATTTTTCACTGATAACGCCATTTCATTTTATGCTCAGTTTTTAAAAATCTAAGTTATTAAAAATCTAAGAAGTTTTTAAAAATCTAAGAAGGCCACATTAATTGGCATCTCCATTGTGTTTTTTGGTGATGTTGTTCAGGCTAATTGGTTGGTAGCATTTTTGGAAGATGGCTGTCATTCGTTTTTTAAAAAGGGGCATATTGGTTGTTCTTGACTGAGCATTTTATACGTATATCAATTTCAAAGTGCCCTAATTGTGGGTCCCTGAAGCATGGCTGTTGATGCCATCTTTCCTTGCCCTAGAGAGGTCGTAGTCTAGAGGGATGGGGTCACAGTAGCACTCATCTTCAGAACCAGGGTAGAGGAGCCCAAGACTACCAGCCATTTAGAAGTCTGTTACTTACAGTTCAGATTGTTCATTTTTAGAAATAGTTTAAACATCTGATGTATCCTAATTCTTTTTAACCGGCACTTTAAAACCAATTATGTTTCCTATATAAATGTTTCCGAAACAAAATTACTTGTGGTGGCGACCAGTTTTTAGAAGGGCACTTATAATGAAGCACAGTTGAACTGCCAATAACTGTTAACTCACATTTGCATTATGGGAATTGGGGGTTACCTGTAGTGCACTTTGCATTTTCTTCTGCTGTCTGTTCTATTTTAGATCACGTTTCAATTCAGAGATAGCTGTGTAGTTGGGGAGTGTAAGTATTTTTTAAAAAGCTAAATTCGATATATCTGTTGTATGCAAAGTCTTGTGGTTTTGTTAAGGATAGAAAGAAGAGACCCTTGCCTTTCAGGATGTTGAAATCAGCATTGTAGGGGACTAGGCATAAAAATAAATGGATAATTTTAATGAAATCAATTCAGTAATAAAAGCAAATATAAAGTATAGAAATTTTACAGAGGAGGAAGTGATTAATTCCAGGGGTAGGGCAGAGAAAGCTTCATGGAGATACTAGCACCTGAGCAGGATTTTGAGGAATGAACACAAGTTTTAAGTGGAAGAGATACCATTTTAGGCACAGGGAAAGCAAAAGATTTGAACAAGTAAAACTAAATGAGTTCAGTAAATTTTAAGTAGTTTTGCTAGAGTATAAAATCTGAGGAAGGACAGTTGAAAAAAAAAACCAAAACCCTAACATATGCTACAACATTTAGTAAGTCAAATAATGGGCTTTTCAAGTACTGGGTATGTATTAAAATGGAGACTTCACTGTAATTTGACATTGCTGTGATCTCAAGTATAGGAGAATAGTTTTTACTAATGATAGTCATTAAGAAATTATAGAATATTACACTTCTATAAATTATAGTATATTACATTTACATTAAAAAAAACATACTTGTGTTTTTCTGCATTTTGACCTGAAACATTTGTTTTGATATAATCTTCTGAATTTTCTTTTGTCTTCCTTCAACTACTTAATTTAGCCTTTATTTTTATTTATTTATTTACTTATTTTTAATTGAGGTAAAATTAGTATATAACATTTTAGTTTGAGGTATACAACATAATAATTTGATATTTGTATACACTACAAAATGATCATAAGTCAATAGTTACCATCTGTCACCATTACAATTGACCACCTTCATCCTTTTCACACACCCTCCAACACCCTCTGATAACAACCTGTTGTCTGTATCTATGAGGGTTTTTTTGTTCATTTTTTTTAATTAAGGTATCTTTGATATATAATCTTATGAAGGTTTCACATGGGCAACATTGCAGTCACTGTCCATCAGTGTAGTAGGATGCTATAGAGTCGCTACTAGTCTTCTCTGTGCTATGCAGCCTTCCCCGTGACCCCCCCTACATTATGTGTGCTAATCATAATGCCCCTTAATCCCCTTCTTCCTCCCTCCCCACCTACCCTCCCCTACCCCTCCTCTTTGGTAACCACTAGTCCCTTCTTGGAGTCTGTGAGTCTGCTGCTGTTTTGTTCCTTCAGTTTTGCTTTGTTGTTACACTCCACAAATGAGTGAAATCATTTGCTACTTGTTTTTCTCTGCCTCACTCATTTCACTGAGCATGATATCCTCTGGCTCCATCCATGTTATTGCAAATGGTAGGATTTGTTTTTTTCTTACGGTTGAATAAGATTGTGTATATGTACCACATCTTTATCCATTCATCTACTGATGGACACTTAGGTTGCTTCCATATCTTGGCTATTGTAAATAGTGCAGCAATAAACATAGAGGTGCATATATGTTTTTGAATCTGGGACCTTTTTTCCTTCAGGTAAATTCCTAGGAGTGTAATGTCAAATGGTATCTTGGTTTCTAGTTTTTTGAGGAACCTCCATATTGCTTTCCACTATGGTTGAACTAATTTACATTCCCACCAACAGTGTAGGAGGGTTCCCCTTTACCCGCATCCTCACCAGCATTTGTTGTTCCTTGTTTTTGGATGTTGGCCATCCTAAAGAGTGTGAAGTGATATCTCATTGCGGTTTTAATTTGCATTTCCCTGATGATTAGCGATGTGGAGCATCTTTTCATGTGCCTGTTGGCCATCTGAATTTCTTCTTTGGAGAAGTGTGTGTTCAGATCCTCTGCTCATTTTTTAATTGAGTTTTTTGCTTTTTTGGGTGTTGAAACATATGAGTTCTTTATATATTTTGGATGTTAACCCCTTATTGGATAAGTCGTTCATGAATATATTCTCCCATACTAAAGGCTGCCTTTTTGTTCTACTGATGCTGTCCTTTGCTTTACAGAAGCTTTCTAGTTTGATGTAGTCCCATTTGTTCATTTTTGCTTTTGTTTACCTTGCCTGAGGAGATGCGTTTAGGAAACAGTTGCTCATGTTTATATACAAGAGATTTTTGCTCTGTTTTTTTCTGTGAGTTTTATGGTTTCATGACTTACATTCAGGTCTTTGATCCATTTTGAATTTACTTTTGTGTATGGAGTTAGACAGTAATCCAGTTTCATTCTCTTACATGTAGCTGTCCAGTTTTGCCAACACCAGCTGTTGAAGAGGCTGTTGTTTCCCCATTGTATACCCATGGCACCTTTATCATATAATAATTGACCATATATGCTTGGGTTTATAACTGGACTCTTCTGTTCCATTGATCTATGGGTCTGTTCTTGTGCCAGTACCAAATTGTCTCGGTTACTGTGGCTTCGTAGTAGAGCTTGAAGTCAGGGAGCATAATCCCCCCAGGTTTATTCTTCCTTCTCAGGATAGCTTTGGCTATTTGGGGTCTTTTCTTATTCCATATGAATTTTAGAACTATTTGTTCTAGTTCATTGAAGAATGCTTTTGGTATTTTGATAGGGATTGCATTGAATCTGTAGAGTAGAATGGCCATTTTGACAATATTATTTCTTCCTATCTGTGAGCACAGGATATGTTTCCATTTATTGGTGTCTTCTTTAATTTCTCTCATGAGTGTCTTGTAGTTTTCAGAGTATAGTCTGTCACCTTCTTGGTTAGGTTTATTCCTAGGTATTTTATTCTTTTTGATGCAATTGTAAATGGAGTTGTTTTCCTGATTTCTCTTTCTGCTAGTTCATTGTTAGTATATAGGAGTGCAACAGACATTCTGTTGTATTGATTTTGTATCCTGCAACTTTGCTGAGTTTAGATATTAGTTTTAGCAGTTTTGGGGTGGATTCCTTAGGGTTTTTTATGTACAATAATATCATGTCATCTGCAAACAGTAACAGTTTAACTTCTTCCTTACCAATCTGGATGTCTTTTATTTCTTTGTGTTGTTTGATTGCTGTGGCTAGGACCTCCAGTACTATGTTGGATAAAAGTAGGAGACTGGGCATCCTTATCTTCTTCCTGATCTTAGAGGAAAAGTTTCCAGCTACTCACTGTTAAGTATGATGTTGGCTGTGGGTTTGTCTTATATGGCATTTATCATGTTGAGGTACTTTGGTACTTTCCCCCTATACCTATTTTGTTCAGAGTTTTTATCAGGAATGGATGTTGAATTTTGTCTAATGCTTTTTCAGCATCTATGCAGATGATCATGTGATATTTTTCCTTCTTTCTGTTGATTTGGTGTGTGATGTTGATGGATTTTCGAATATTGTACCGTGCTTGCATTCCTGGAATAAATCACACTTGATCATGATGAGTGATCTTTTTGATGTATTTTTAAATTCAGTATGCTAATATTTTGTTGAGGATTTTTGCATCTATGTTCATCAAGGATATTGGTCTGTAATTTTCCTTTTTTGTGGTTTCGTTGCCTGGTTTTGGTATTAGAGAGATGCTGGCCTCATAGAATAAGTTTGAAAGTACTCCCTTCTCTTCTACTTTTTGGAAAACTTAAGGGAGGATAGGTATAAGGCCTTCTCTAAATGTTTGTTAAATTTCAGCGGTGAAGCCATCTGGTCCAGGGGTTTTGTTCTTAGGTAGTTATTGATTACCAGTTCAATTTCATTGCTGGTAATTGGTCTGTTCATATTTTCTGTTTCTTACTGAGTCTGCTTTGGAAGGTTGCATTTTTGTAGCAAGTTCTCTATTTCTTTTAGGTCATTCAATTTGTCAGCATATCATTTTTCATAGTATCCTCTAATAATAATGTGTCCTTCCATGGTGCCCATAGTGACTTTTCCTTTCTCATTTCTGATTCTGTTTATGTGTGTAGACGTTCCTTTTTTCTTGATAAATCTGGCTAGGTGTTTATGTATTTTATTTTATTGAAGAACCAGGTCCTTGTTTCATTGATTCTTCCTATTGTTTTATTATTCTCAATTTTATTTATTTCTGCTCTGATCTTTGTTATGTCCCTCTTTCTACTGGCTTTGGGCCTCGTTTGTTCTTCTTTTTCTAGTTTCATTAATTATGAGTCTAGACTATTCATTTGGGATTGTTCTTCTTTCCTGAGATAAGCCTGTATTGCAATATACTTCCCCCTTATCATGACCTTTGTTGTGTCCCACAGATTTTGCAGTATTGAGCTGTTTTCATTTGTCTCCATATATTGCTTGATCTCTGTTTTCATTTGGTCATTGATTATTTAGGAGCATGTTGTTAAGCCTCCATGTGTTTGTGGGCTTTTTGTTTGCTTTGCATAATTTATTTCTAGTTTCATACCTTGGTGGTCTAAGAAGTTGGTTGACACAATTACAATCCTTCTGAATTTACTGAGACTCTTTTTGTGGCCTAGTATGTGGTCTATTCTGGAAAATGTTTCGTGTGCACTTGAGAAGAATGTGTATCCTGCTGCTTTTGGGTGTAGAGTTCTGTAGATGTCTGTTAGGTCCATCTGTTCTCATGTGTTGTTCAGTGCCTCTGTCTCCTTACTTAGTTTCTGTCTGGATAATCTATCCTTTGGAGTGAGTGGTGTGTTGAAGTCTCCTAAAATGGATGCATTGCCTTCTATTTCCCCTTTTAATTCTGTTAATATTTGTTTCACATAAGTAGGTGCTCCTATGTTTGGTGCATAGATATTTATAATGTTTATATCCTGTTTTTGGACTGACCCCTTTATCATTATGTAATGTCCTTCTTTGTTTCTTGTTACTTTCTTTGTTTTGAAATCTATTTTGTCTGATACCAGTGCTGCAACTCCTCCTTTTTTCTCCCTATTGTTTGCATGAAATATCTTTTTCCATCCCTTCACTTTTAGTCTATGTATGTCATTGGGTTTGAAGTGAGTCTCTTGTAGGCAGCATATAGATGGGTCTTGTTTTTTTACCCATTCTGTAACCCTGTGTCTTTTGATTGGTACATTCAGTCCATTTACATTTAGGGTAATTATCGACAGATATATACTTATTGCCATTGCAGGCTTTAGGTTTTTGGTTACCAAAGGTTCAAGGGCAGCTTCCTTACTGTCTAACAGTCTAGCTTAACTCACTTAATATGCCATATCAAACATAATCTAAAAGTTCTTTTTTTTTCTCCCTGCTTTTTCTTCCTCTTCTACTTTTTATATATTAGGTGTCATATTCTATACTCTTTGTGTATCCCTTGACTTATTTTATGGGTAGATGATTTAATTTTGCATTTGCTTAGTAATAATTGGTCTACTTCCTTTACTGTGGTTTTATTTTCTCTGGGGACAGCTATTTAGCCTTAGGAGCACTTCCATGTATAGCAGTCCCTCCAAAATACACTGTAGAGAGGGGTTTTAGCAGGTAAATGCCCTCAACTTTTGCTTATCTGGAAATTGTTTAATCCCTGCTTCAAATTTAAATGATAATCTTGCTGAGTAGAGTATTTTTGGTTTGAGACCCTTCTGTTTCATTACATTAAATACATCATGCCACTCCCTTCTGGCCTGTAAGGTTTCTGCTGTGAAGTCTTATGATAGCCTGATGGGTTTTCCTTTGCAGGTGATCTTTTTTCTCTCTCTGGCTACTTTTAATACTCTGTCCTTGCCCTTGATCTTTGCCATTTTAACTATTATATGTCTTGGTGTTGTCTTCCTTGGGTCCCTTGTGTTGGGAGGTCTGTGCACTTCTATAGCCTGAGAGACTATTTCGTTCCCAAGGTTGGATGTTTTCAGTAATTATGTCCTCAAAGAGACTTTCTATCCCTTTTTCTCTCTCTTCTTCCTCTGGTACCCCTATAACGCAAATACTGTTCTGTTTGTATTGGCCACATAACTGTCTTGTTAGTCTCTGGTTCCTTGAGAGCTCTGTGCCTCAGCTTCCTTGTATTTTTTGTTCTCTAATTTCTATTTCATTTACTGTCTCCTCTTCCTCATTTAATCTGCTTTTTAATCCCCCCATTGTATGTTTCATTTCAGATACTGTATTTTTCAAAGTTTCTATCTCTTTCCTGAAGTCCTTCCTGAGATCTTGAAAATTTTCTGTAGCTCCCTGAGCATTTTTATGATTTTTATTTTTAATTCTTTATCAGGAAAATTGGTGACTTCAGTTTCACTTAGCCCTGTTTCTGGCGCTTGAATGATTTTGGTTTGTATCAGATTCTTTTGCCCTTTCATATTTCTAATGATTATTATGGAATAATAACTTTGTGTAGGCAGTGCCTTCTAGTACTGAGAAACTGTAGTATCTGGAGCTCCCCAGCACTTCCATAGTGGGGGTTGCTTGTGTGTAGTGCTGGTGCCTGCCGGGAGACAAGAGCACTTTCGTGCTTTCCAGATACAGTTCCTGCCTCTACTGCCAGGGTTAGAGGGCTGACTGTGCAGGGTGGAGCCTCTGCGTTAAGCCCCTGTAGCCGCCATAGTGGGTTGCCCTCCAGCTGGTCAGGCCCAATGGCTGGGGCAGTAGGTTTGCGAACCAGTGCCGGTCATGAGGAAGGAGCAGCAGGCTTCATATTGCAGTGGGGACTTTGGAGCTGTGTTGCTAGCCAGGGCAATGGAGTGCCTGAAGCTCCTGAAAATTCCCAACTTGTTGGGCTGGGTGTGCTGGGACGATTTTTCCATCTGTCCTCTCTCCTGAGCAGCAAGCTCTGTGTAATCCTTTCCCCTTTAGCACCCCTTTTTCTATTGGGAAGTCTTTCAAAGCACCTGCTTTTCTTTTGTCCTGGAGCAGCCGGTTGTGGGTATGTGTTCTCCAGAAGCGGCTAGAATCTCCGACTTTCTGAGTATTCTGCCTGTCTTTGCTTTCCCACCCCAGTAATCTCCAGAGCATCATTAATGTGGGTTTGTGCTTCCGGAGCAGATCTCCAGGGTTGGGTGTTTACAAGTTCTGGGCTTCTGCTCCCTCTCTGCTCCATTTCTCTTCCTCTGCCAGTGAACTGGGGTGGTGGGAAAGGCTTGGGTCCTGCCGGATTGTGGCTTTGCTACTTTACCCTTTTCCATGGGGTCTTCTCTTTTCCTCAGATGTAGGCAGTCTGTAAGTCTTCTTTCCAGCTGCTCTTTCAGGATTAGTTGTATTTGCTGTATTTTCGTGTTATATGTGGTTTTGGGAGGAGGTTTCTACCTCACTTCTCATGCCATCATCTTTTCTTCTCTCCCCATTCGGTTTTTGTTTTTTAAATTTCACATATAAGTGGAATCGTATGATGTCATTCTCTGTCTGGCCTATCTCAAGGTCCATCTATGTAATGGCAAGATTTCATTGTTTTTCATGGCTGAATAGCATTCCATTGTGTATGTGTGTGTGTATACATTCATCCATCAATGGAAACACTGTTGTTTCCACATCTTGGCTATTACAAATAAGGCTGCAGTGAACATAAGGGTACAGATATCTTTATTAATAGTGTTTTTGTTGTCTTCAGAAAAACAAAACTCAGACGTGTAATTGTTGGATCACATGGTAGTTCTATTTTTAATGTTTTTTAGGAGCCTTTGTACTCTTTTCCATACTGGCTACAACGATTATCATTCCCACCAACAGTGAGTGCAGAAGGGTTCCCTTTTCTCCATATCCTCAGCAACATTTTTTATTTCCTGTTTCTTTAATAATAGCAGTTCTACAGGTGGGAGATCGTATCTCATTGTGGTTTTGATTTGCGTTTCCCTGATGATGAGTGATGTTGAATATCTTTTCATGTGTCAGTTGGTCATCTGTATGTCTTTGGATAAATGTCTGTGCAGATCCTCTGCCCGTTTTTAAATCATAATTGTTTGCTTTTTGCTATTGAATTATGTGAATTCTTTGTGAATTTTGGATATTAGCCCTTGACCAGATAATATTATTTGAGAGTATCTTCTCCCATTCAGAAGGTTGACCTTTCATTTTGTAGATCATTTCCTTTGCTGTGTAGAAGCTTTTTAGTTTGATGTAATTCTTCTTGTTTAATTTTTCTTTCATTGCTGTTGTCTTTGGAGTCATATCCAAAAACAATATTGCCAAGAGCAATGTTAAGGTGCTTACCACCTGTTCTCTTATAGGAATTTATGGTTTCAGGTGTTACATTCAATTCTTTAATATATTTTGAGTTAATTTTTGTGTGTGATATAAAGTAGTGGCTCTGTATCATTCTTCTGCACGTGGCCCTCCAGTTTTTCTAACACCATTGATTGAAGAGATTGTCTTTTCCCTGTTGTATATTCTTGCCTCCTTTCTTATAAATTCATTGACCATATATGCATGGGTTTATTTCTGGATTCTCTATTGTGTTCCATTGATCTGTGTCTGTTTTATACCAGTACAATACTATTTTGATTCCTGTAGCTTTGTAGCATAGTTTGAAAGCAGGGAGCATGATATCTCCAGCTTTTTTCTTCCTTTTTGAGATTGCTTTGGCTGTTGGGGGCCTTTTATTTGTTCCATACAAATTTGGGGTTGTTTCTTTTACTTCTATGAAAAATGCCATAGAAATTTTGATAGGGATTGCATTGAATTTGTATATTGCTTTGGGTGATATGGGCATTTAAAAACTATTAATTCTTCTAATCTGTAAGCATGGTATAGTTTTTCATTTATTTGTGTCATCTTCAGTTTCTCTCATCAGTATCTTGAAATGTCAGTTTTCAGTGCACAGGTCTTTCACCACCTTGGTTTTTTAAATTTTTTTAATTCTTTTTTGATGCCATTGTAAATGGGATTGTTTCCTTACGTTCTTTTTCTGTTAGCCGTTAAGTCATTTTGGAAAGGAAACACAAAGGAAAAAGCGGAAACATGTGAAGTAACAATTAGATTTCTGGACTAAAAACCTGATCAGTGTATTATTTTAGTAATATGTAAATGTTCAATATACAGCACAAGCCATCACATTCATAGAATGGCCAACATTGGTAGCTTAGAGGATGTCCACTATAGTTTTATATGTTTGCATTTTGTACCCTAACTATGTCCATGTCATTTAAATTTATATAAATTACTGAGCATTTGAGTGTCTGGATCTTAAAGACATGGTGAGAAAGAAAGAAATAGTAGGGGGAGGGAAAAGAGCTCTATTTGAATCTACTTATCCTAATATCTCTTAGATATGGCTGTAGATGGAGATGCAGAGTTTAGGACACAAAACTGAAGGAACACTAACCCTAGCCATCCCCTGAAATAGTATCTTTAAAAAAGCCTCATGTTACATGGTCTGCCTATTTATCCCCTCTCAAGGTTTAAAAAAAAGTTTCAAATGAATCCCTGGATTGTGTAACAGGACTATCTTTTTGCAAATTTTGAGAAATTTGTTAATGAAGGTTTTCTTAAAAACATGCAAACATAATCAGTCTTTGACAGTTGTTCAGTCATTTGTCTTCTGCATGACTAACATAAAGGACCAGAGGCAGCTCATTGCCATGTGCCCTGTAGTTGCCCTTTTAAGTTTTGACATAGGGCAGAAAAATCAATATTATATTGATTACTTTGTTTCCCTTTTTGAAATTTGGTGTAGATGACCATTTTCCCTTTACCAGATGAGATTTTTTTTCCCTACAGAAGAAATATGGCTGTTATAGAATACTGGGGAAATAATGGAAACTATGGAAAATAAGAACACATAATTCCCGACCCAGACTTCTAGGTGATGCTTTCTTCAGATTGGGTCCTTGTTGAGATTTTGTTTGGATGAGTAGATAATAAAAAACTTTTGCTGTATAGCCATACAATAATTTGTAACCGTTAGAATTATTTTTAAAGAGTCTAAAAGCATTTCTCATTGACAATGGTATACAAATTTCTTGTGATTAAATGAAAGTAGTTCAGATTCAATTGGGCATTATAACTTCAGGTGTTTAAAATAATGACAGAGTTCTAATTTATAGAAAGCATATGCATCATTTGAGCAGTCACTTTGCAGCTAGATTTTATGCCATTAAAAAGGCATGTCACTGGCAAATGGGAAGAAAAACCTGCAACTTGTGAATATAGAACTTTCAGGAACCTTGCTCACCAGAAAATTTTGTGCTTCCTGACTCCTGACAGCTGCTGTGGCTCCCTGTACTGCATGCTTTGCATTTTGGGCACCTAGTACAAACTCTTCCAACAGTTTCATCGACCTGTCTACCATGATGGTCAGCAGAGCATTCTGCAGCTGTTTGTTGAAGGGCTTGAGCACTTCACTTGTCACAGTTGACAAATAACTGCCAAGTAGCATGTACAGAGCTATCCTCTGGGCGGCACCAGAAGAGGCTGCTTGCCTCTGTGTGACTGGCCCAGATCTCTGAATTCTCCAGGGTTTTCTGGGCTCCTCCAAGGACTAAAGGAAACTGAAGATGCACTGGTAAGTAAGGAAGCTGTGCCGTATGCCACAGAAAGAAAATTTCAGTGAGCTTTGGAGAGATGTTTTGGAATGGAACATTTGTGAACATTTAACTCATGCAAAACAACCCAGATATGAAATTCACAATTTTGATATCAGTCCTAGAATGGAAAAGAAATTTGTTTGAGACATCAGTCATGATAAAGCTAGGTTATACTGCAATAACAACCTGAAAATTTCAGCAGCTTAAAGCAGCAAAGCTGCATTCTTGCTCAAGCTCTGTCTCCAGTACATGTCAGCAAGGAGACTTTGTTCATTGTAGTTTTAGAATCCATCAGTCCTGACTTACAGAGATTCCATCTCAACATACGCTTCCATAATCGCAGAAGCAGGGAAGAAGAGAACATGGTGAACCATGTTCTGGCTTTCAAAGCTTTTTAAAGCTTGTATTTCGCTGGCCAAAGTAAGTCACATGGTCATGCCTGCATTCAGGAAGCGATCTATAATTCTCCTTTCAGAAGGGGTGGTGAATATTTGTGAAGAGTTACCACATGCAATTCATAGTCCCAACAGTTAAAATTAATTATAATAATAGTTGTTGAACAATTGCTTAGGATTACTATACCTAAAGTGACTAAAACAACTAAAATTTACAGGATTTTAACATGGCATGTTAAAGAATTACTGTTTTCTGAAAGGAAGGGAGCGACACACAGCAGGAATTCACTGGAGAATTCCGCTTTATTGGGGAAAGGTGGCGGGCTATATAGGAAGGGGCATGGGGTGATTGTGGTGTTACTTCTATGGGGCTGGTGGCTATTGGCTAGGTGCTGGGAGTGGGAGTGGGGAGAGAGGTGATTGGTCTTTAGATGGCGCCGTCGGGAACTGAGGACCCGGAAGAGAAGCCGGAAGTTCGCCATCTTACTGGTGGTAGCAGGGAAGAAGAGAACACGGTGAACCATGTTCTGGCTTTCAAAGCTTTTTAAAGCTTGTATTTCGCTGGCCAAAGTAAGTCACATGGTCATGCCTGCATTCAGGAAGCGATCTATAATTCTCCTTTCAGAAGGGGTGGTGAATATTTGTGAAGAGTTACCACATGCAATTCATAGTCCCAACAGTTAAAATTAATTATAATAATAGTTGTTGAACAATTGCTTAGGATTACTATACCTAAAGTGACCAAAACAACTAAAATTTCAGAATTTTAACATGGCATGTTAAAGAATTACTGTTTTCTATAGTATTTTTGAGTGGAATTTTTTTTCATTTTGTAGTGCTTTCTCGTTAACTTACAAAGCTTTTTCTCATGCTTATAGGAAAGATTTAAGCCTCAAAATATGTCATAATTTATCAGTGTGATGTCATCTCTGTATGTTGTGGCATTTTACCTTGTTTTGCATATTTCTGAACATAGCAATAAATCGTAACATGGTAGTATAATAATAATAATTGGATTTAATGACTACTAGATGGTATCTTTAAATATCTGCTCATATTTTGATTTTCATCATTGTTTAACAGAAAATTGAAAGATTTTCAAATAATTTTCTGGATTCTTAGGTTAAGATGAAGAATGAACACATGCTTCTCATTTTTGTTCCTTTCTGGAAATGTACAAACTACAGTGTGTGGTTAGCTTTCAGATTGGACCTCAATGATCCTGACCTCCTAGTATTCACGCTTTTCCATAATCCCCTCCCAAGCTGAATAAGGAGGACCTGTGTTAACAATAGGATATTGTAGAAATGATAGTAACTAGTTCAGATGTCACACTATGACTTAAGACTGACATAGAACTATAAAGAAAAATGAATAAGTAACACAAAAATCAGGATAAGAGTTACCTCTGGAAAGGGGAGTAGGAGGGATTCTACTGGAGAGAAACATGGAACAGGTTAACGTTCTGTTACTTAGGGCTGGGTGCTTAGAATGTTCTTTTTTTTTTTTCAATTAATATTTTACTTAGTTTTTATATACCTCATTTCAAAATAAAAATAAACATGTTTCCGAGTTTAGTAGTCTAATAAAATGGTCTTTATGAATTAAAAGCAGTAGGTACAAGGCTTCTTAATGAAGTTACAGAGTAAGATTCAATGAATATATTTTCAGGTCTTGACTTTGCCACTAACTAGCAGAATGACCTGAAGCAAGTCACTTAACCAATCTGTGCTAGTCATCTCATCTGTAAAACTAAAGGATTTGGGTTGGATGTTACTAGAGGACCTTTAATATCCTGTGTACGGAGTTCTTTAAAAGTACTGACATTTGTAAAATAAAAGATAATAGGAAGGTGATTTTGAAAAGTTTCCTTTCGTTGAGAAAATTTGAGTTCTCTGTTTTGCTATCCATTCTGAGACTTAGTAGCAGTCGCCAGAATCAAACTCAAGGCAGCATTTTGTATATGAGAGTAGCATGTTCCTCCTTTTCTACTGCATTTTGTTCTTAGATGTTGGGAATAAACATATAGCTAGCTGGACTGAGTGTCTCTGGGTGCAGCAAAAAATGGTATTCCTACTTTGTCATTGTAAACCACATTGATTTAGGATGTTCTCCATTAATATGCAGCAGTGCCTTTATAAGAGAGGAAATAATGAATTTTTGAAATCTATATGTGGAAAAATTAATATACTGTATTGGTGGTAGTCTTACAATAGTCTGAAATATAATTACATATATTTAAAAAATGTTTCTATTATGCAATTTTATGTTTACTTAAGTTTAAAAAGTAACTTAAAGTTTAAGAAGTTAAATTTAACTTAAGAAGTATGGTATTGCCAGTAGGACTGTGGGTGTATGAATCCAAATATTACTAAATCCATTGTCGGGAGAATGTGTGTGTGTAAATGTTCTAGAATCTAGAAATCTAGAATAGATTTTACTGAGGATGTTTACTCATCTGCCTCTTATTCTCTCCCCACAGGAATTATTCTTGATAGGAGTATATTAAAAGAAAAACCTGTACAATGGCTTCAGCAGTACTAAGTTCTGTTCCCACTACTGCTTCTCGTTTTGCCCTGTTGCAAGTGGATAGTGGCAGTGGTTCTGATTCTGAACCTGGAAAAGGTAAAGGTCGGAATACTGGAAAGTCTCAAACGAGCAAATCAACTACAAATGAGAGAAAAAGAGAAAAAAGAAGAAAAAAGAAGGAACAGCAACAGAGTGAAGCAAATGAGGTAACCGTTACAATTATTTGTGTCTACTTTCCCAAGAGACTGTAGTATTATAATGGAAGGTACTGCCTTTTTGACCCATGTATCTGCAGTACCTGGTCTAAAGGTACTTGGTAAATATGACTTGAATGAATGGATGTAAATTTGTGTGTATTTAAAGTCAAATGTAATAACATTTTTTAAATGCTTTGTTTTTCTATCAGTGGAAGCTTATAGGCTCAATCCAAAAAGTTTCTGAAAAACAAGGAAATCTTAAAAGGAAACAAAGGTCATTTGTAAATATAACTAGAGATATAACCAATTTATATTGTATGTTTTCTGTACCATTATATAGGTTTATATAAATATATAGATACATACATAGACATATAACTATATATTCAAATTTAAACAAAAATGGGATTATTAATAGACTTTTTATAGCTGGCTTTTAAAAAAAATTAGCAGTGACTAGTTTTCCATATGAGTAAATAAAGATGAGTGTTATTTTGTTTTTTTGTTATATATATATATATATATATATATTTTTTTTTTTAATTAAGGTATCATTGATATACAATCTTATGAAGGTTTCACATGAGCAGCATTGTGGTTACTACATTCATTCATACTATAAAGTCCCCCCCACACCCCATGAAAGTCACTGTCCATCCGCATAGTAAGAATGCTATAGAGTCACTACCTGTCTTCTCTGTGCTACACAGCCTTCCCTGTGCCCCCCCTACATTATGTGTGCTTATCATGGTGCCCCTTAAACCCCTTCTTCCTCCTTCCCCAGCCATCCTGCCCACCCCCTTCCCTTTGGTAACTGCTAGTCACTTCCTGGAGTCTGAGAGTCTGCTGCTGTTTTGTTCCTTCAGTTTTGCTTTGTTGTTATACTCCACAAATGAGTGAAATCATTTGCTACTTGTTTTTCTCCGCCTGGCTTATTTCACTAAACATAATACCCTCTAGTTCCATCCGTGAACAGAACTAAGAAAACAAATGGTAGGATTTGTTTGCTTCTTACGACTGAATAATATTCCACTGCATATATGTACCACCTCTTCTTTATCCATTCATCTACTGATGGACACTTAGGTTGCTTCCAGATCTTGGCTATTGTAAATGGTGCAGCAATAAATGTAGGGGTGCATATGTCTTTTTGAATATGTGATCTTGTTTTCTTTGGGTAAATTCCTAGGAGTGGAATTCCTGGGTCAAATGATATTTCTATTTTTAATTTTTTGAGTTACCTCCATATTGCTTTTCACAATGTTTGAATTAATTTACATACCCACAAACAGTGGAGGAGTGTTCCCCTTTCTCTCCATACTCGCCAGCATTTGTTGTTACTTATCTTTTGGATGTTGTCCATCCTAACTGGTGTGAGGTGATATCTCATTGTGGTTTTAATTCGCATTTCCCTGATGATTAGCAATGTGGAGCATCTTTTCACATGCCTGTTGGCCATCTGAATTTCTTCTTTGGAGAAGTGTCTGCTTATATCCTCTGCCCATTTTTTTAAAGGGTTATTTGTTTTTTGAGTGTTGAGGCATGTGAATTCTTCATATATTTTGGATGTTAACCCCTTGTTGGATATATATTCTCCCATACTGTAGGTTGCCGTTTTGTTCTACTGATGGTGTTCTTTGCTGTACAGAAGCTTTTTAACTTGATGTAGTCCCATTTGTTCATTTTTGCTTTTGTTTCCCAGGCCTAAGGAGATGCATTTAGAAAGAAGTTGCTCATGTTTATATTCAAGAAATTTTTGCTATTTTTTCTTCTCTAAGTTTTATGCTTTCATGACTTACATTCAGGTCTTTAATCCATTTCAAGTTTACTTTTATGTATGGGGTTAGACAGTAATCCAGTTTCATTCTCTTGCATGTAGCTGTCCAGTTTTGCCAACACCAGTTGTTGAAGAGGCTGTCATTTCCCCACTGTATATCCGTGGCTTTTTTATTGTATATTAATTAACCATATATGCTTGGTTTTATATTTGGGCTCTCTGTTCTGTACCATTGATCTATGTCTGTTCTTGTGCCAGTACCAAATTGTCTTGATTATTGTGGCTTTGTAGTAGAGCTTGATGTTGGGGAGCATAATCCCCCCAGGTTTATTCTTCCTTCTCAGGATTGCTTTGGCTATTTGGGATCTTTTATGGTTCCATATGAATTTTAGAACTATTTTCTCTAGTTCGTTGAAGGATGCTGTTGGTATTTTGATAGGGATTGCGTTGAATCTGTAGATTGCTTTAGGCAGGATGGCCATTTTGATAATATTAATTCTTCCTATTCATTAATAGAACTATGTTAAATAAAAATGGGGAGAGTGGGCATCGTTGTCTTGTTCCTGATCTTAAAGGAAAAGCTTTCAGATGTTGACTGTGGGTTTGTCAGATAAGGCATTTATTATGTTGAAGTACTTGCCCTCTACTCCCCTTTTGTTGAGAGTTTTTATCATGTATGGGTGTTGAATTTTGTTGAATGCTTTTTTCAGCATCTTATGGAGATGATCATTTGTTTTTAGTCCTCTTTGTTGATGTGGTGTATGATGTTGATGGATTTTCAAATATTGTACCATCCTTGCATCTCTGGAATAAACCCTACTTGATCATGATGGGTGATCTCTCATGTAGCTGTCTAGTTTTCTCAATACAGGGTAACTTTAAAAGAAAATCATTTTCCCCACCATAAAATCTTTCAGAAACCCAATCTTCCAGAACTTTGATTGCCCACCATTTTCTATTTGGAATTAAAGATGACAATGGAAAGACAGAAAATAAGGTAATAGTGTAGTTTACAGTAGAGACTTAAGGAAACACATAACTGAGAGTGAGCCTGAGGATCCTCTTGTGCCACTTCTGTGGCTTTAGTTCCATCAGTCTCTAATGTCTATAGCATGCTGCAACAGTCCACCTACCAGTGTTTCATCCAGCAGCAGCTCCTCCTCTGTGTTCTTGCCATGGCAGAAACTAGCTACCCAAAGTGGTGTTTGTGTCTCATCAGGCCTTGTTACAGAATAGTCTATTGATTATCAGTTAAAATTGTTGATTCTCGTTTTAAAGCCTCTTCTTTAGTTTCCTAGGGCTGCTGTTTCGAAGTACCACCAACTAGGTGGCTTAAATCAACCAAAATGTATTCTAACAGTTCTAGAGGTTAGAAGTCCAAATCAAGATGTCAATAAGGACCGTGCTTTCTCTGAGACTTAAGTAGAACCCTTCCTTGCTGCTTCCTTGCTTCCTGTGATGTCTGTCACTCCTTCACATTCCTAGGCTTCTGGCTCCATCACTCATCTTTGCCTCTGTTGCTACACAGTGTTCTCTTAGTGTATCTTTGTCTTCATCTCTTTTTATGAAGACATCAGTCATGTTGGATTAAGACCCTCTCTAATTCAGTATGATCTTATCTTAACTTGATTACATTTGCAAAGACCCTATTTCAAATAAGGTCACATTCACAGAACCACTGAGAGCTAAGCCTACAGCATGTTTTTGGGGTGAGTACTTACAATTTAATCCATAACAGTATGTCAGTATTTTACTCACTTGTTTCAACTACTGCATCTTGGATTATTCTTGCTGTTGGGAATGGCTTGACCAGTATAGTTTTAGTTCATTATGTTACTTTGTGGAGTATGCCCTGGATTTTTCAGGACTAGTAAAGTAGTCACTGCAGTTGCTGAAGCTGAAGCTGTCTTCTCTAACTGTTTAAACTTTTGAATTTGTAAGCTGTTAAACTTTAATCTTTTTGAATCCTGTTTTTTTGCATTTTAAAATCGTGCTTATTATTCTGTTTTCTACTTCTATACACTTCTTTCCTTTAGTAAAGCAGAATCATTAAAACAGTGGTATAGGTAAAGTACAGTTGTTTTCACTTATTAATCATTTCATCTAGAAACCCACTAACATTATCTCAAATGCTGGCAAAATTAATATTCCACAAAGATTACAAAACACAAAGAGTGATTTGTGCATTAGCTTAGCGAATGTTTGGAATAATTAGAAGTATAGAAATAGTGGTTTCTTAACTTCCAAAAAAGTCATTAGTATCCCAGGATTGGTAAACTGAATGAATGTATTTTTTGTTTGTTTCATAGCTCAGGAATCTTGCTTTTAAGAAAATTCCCCAGAAATCCTCCCATGCCATTTGTAATGTTCAACATGAGCTTTTATTACCAAACCCAGTGCAGAAGGAGTCACGAGAAGAAAATTGGCAAGAGTGGAGACAACGAGATGAGCAGGTACAGTTAAATCAAATTATTTTGCTTTTATTTTCCAGTGAATTTAAGCATTTTTAAGATGACAGTGCATTTGAATCCATGACACCACTGATTTGAGGAGCAATTTTGTATTGGATTAATCATGAGTTTGCTGCTTTTTTGTCTAATAGAAAAGCAGATGTTGATACATTTATATTTTTGTTTTGGCAATTCAAGCAGTTATTTGTGAGCTTTTAATTTATTTGTCTTTTTATAAATGAGAGGGAGAGACGGGGAATGTAGTATAGCAGAATCAAACTATTTCAAGTAGGTAAAATCACTTCCGTAGGGTCAGAGGTCTCTTGTTAAAAATACCCATGGACGGTTTTTTTTTTAATTTTTCTCTTTAATCTGCCCTATATTTCCAATTTTTCATTTTAAAATTATCATTTTTCCTCAATAAAGAGATAAGAAAAAAATTAGTGAACCATCAGTCCTCAGGTGACCAAAATATTAACAGCTTTGTATATATATATCCTTGTATCCTTTTTAATTCAGTTTTTTTGGGGGGTGTAGGGGTCACTGTTATCTGCAAAAAAGAATTCAAAATATGAAATTTTTCTTGCTTCTTGCTATTTTCATTCTTTATAATAATACATCCTGGTCCTTTCTCCAGATCAACAGACAAATTCTTAATTCTTTAATTTTATTTTTTTTAAGGTATCATTGATATACATTCTTATGAAGGTTTCACATGAAAAACATTACCCACAGACAGTTTTGCTTGAAAAGGAAAGAATTAGAGGTGAAACTTTTTCCTTTTCAACCTTGATGTAAAATAGTTTATGGTATTTGTTTCTTTAACCTATTATATATTATTCTTCTGTGCCTCTATATTACTAATAACCAAATCAAACAGATACTTTATTAAGATCAATCAGTTTCTTTTTTTTGGGAAATGACATACTAAGCCTGGAATATACTGTAAGAGATACTGTACGTGTGGGAAATGAATATTTATTTATTTGCTTATCTGTTAAACTGTTACTGATCTATTGGGAATAGGTATTATTCAAGCAGATGTTGGGCTTAATGAAGTGGCTATATCTATCATGCTAAAAACCTATCAGTTTTAAAAGAATTAGACTATACTAAGCCATGCTCTTAACATAAACTATGGTAATTATAACATTTTCTTTGGGATTTTGTAGGCTTCAGGCTTATCATTGTAAGCATCAGTTATTACACTAGAGCCGTGCGAAAGTGCTGTTCAAAAGATATTTCCAGGCACTGGCGTACTGGATAAATCATCTTGTATTATTCTAGAGGGTTTTATTTGATTTTTTATCCTTCTACTACATTCATTATGACAAATTCTTCTGGTTTACAAATATAAATGTAATGATCTACTTGTTTAGACTGTAATAGAATTTATTAGTGTCTTCACCAGGGAGAGTTTCTCCCAGTGGTCCAAAGGGTACTGGAAAATTAATGGAGGAAAACTCAAATTTGCACCAAAATAAATTCCATGTTATATGGTAACTTGAGCACAGATATTTGATTGCCCTTCTTCCTGCCCCAACTGATTGCTACCAAAATGACCAGGTAATTATGAAAAGGAAATAATTGACTTGGCCCTGACCCAATATAGGAATGTCATCCAAGTCTGAGAAACTCTGAGAGATTTCTACTGGTTATACTAGTGATGGATCACTAGGAAAACCTGGTACCTTTTGGAAGTCTCACTTGCAGGAAAATAATCGAGGACATGGGAAGTAAAGGCTGGGATAATTACATGGACAAGTGAAGAAGAGGTAAGGGCAAGCTTTGGAACAGATGCATAGTGTTCTACTTGGAATCTATTTTATTATGTTGAATAATAGATTTTAAAAGTAGGGCCCAGGCAGTGATTATCCTAGGCAGCAAGTATACAATATGGTGGGTATTCTCCCTGACACAGTAGGGAAATGGCACTATGAGAAACTCCAGGGATTGAGGTTTGAGCCAGACAAAAAGCTGGTTATAGAAATCTTGCCTGTTATGTGGCTGCTTATTTTAAACATAAAAGAAAAATCATACTAAGAAAAAGTTTCCTGCTCCTAAATCACCAAAGGGATAATGTACATTTACATCAGCAAAGCCTCAGCATAAAATCTTGGAGCTGGCATTAAACAGAAGCCAGAGGGATGGTAAAGAAGCATCAATTCCACCAACTTATGAGCAAATACTGGGTCTGAGTTGGTCTAAAGTTTCTGCCACATGAAAGTGTCCAAAGTGAAAGCATACTTTAGAAAAGATCTGTTACATGGGATAGAAGTCGATTTTAGACAACCCCTATTTTTTGCTTAAATAAAAACCAAGAGGCTAAAGCAGTTTATTAAAGTCAAGGGGATAGTAATATTTTATAACAAGGGAAGATAATAGACAGAGGTGAAAAAGTAGGTAAAAGAAATTGGAAGGGAGATAGGTGAAATAAAAAATTGGGGAAGTAAAATCATAGCCAAACTAAAAACTTCATTAGAGGGACTAAAGAACAGAGTATACACTGAAGAAAATTGAGTCAGTTGTGTGATGGAAAACTTGAAATAAATTTTACCAATGAAATTGACATGATAGATTGGAACACAGAACTGAAATCCGACACAGGTATAATTAGTGTCTCTGAAACAAGTGGAAAAAAGTCAGTCCTTAAAGATACTATTGACAAACTTTTCCTAAAGCCCTGAATCTGAGCTTGAAAGAACTGAAGCCTTTCTTTAAGGACTTTTTTTGGAAGACTTTCTAATAAAAGACTAATTTTAAGAATGAGAAATAGGGTTAGGATAGCTGTGGGGTTCTTAGAGGAAGGTTAGTTTGGCCAGTGGCCTATGCTCACTAAGACGGCACCTCGCAGAGGAAGGTGGAGAGAGATCATTGTAGCACCAACCAGCTGGTGAGTCCTCGTGCCTGGTAGCCAGGGAACTGAGAGGGGCCTCCAGACCAAAAGAAAAAGAGAGAGAGAGAGAGAGAAACAAGGAAATAATACTATAAATATAGTTGACCCTAGAACAGCATGGGTTTGAATTGTGTAGGTCCTTGTATGTGAATTTTTTTCCTTAAACATACTGGAAATATTTTTGGAGTTTTGCAACAGTTAAGGTTTTTTTGTTTAGCTTTATTATAGAAATACAACATATAATACATATAACATAAAATATGTGTTATTTGACTGTTTATATTATCATTGACTAGTCCAGGCAACAGTAGTTTATTAGTATTTAAATTTCAGGGGAGTCAGAAGTTACTTGTGGATTTTTGACTGCCTGGGGGCACCCTAACCCCTCAGTTCTTCAAGGGTCAGCTGTATATGCATGGGAAAAAAACAAGTTGCTGCTTTAGATGCCAGAATTGAAATTTTACAGCGAAGAACTTCATCTCTAGCCATCTCTAGTCATTTTGGTTGAATGCAAAAGAAATAATATTCTCAGACATGCAAGGGTTGAGAAAGCATACCACCATTATCTTTTCTGCAAGTTTTTCTGAGACATGTTATTCTCAATTAAAAGGCAAATCTAAATAAAGAACACAACAATTGGAAAGCACTAGGGTGAGCGTTGAAGTTAGCTCAATGTCGAATTAATAAATATGGTTATTAAAGAGAACATAACTCAACGAATTAGTCTGAAATGAAATTTCTGTCTATGAATATAAAAATTAGGAAAGAAATGGGTCAAAGGAGTCAATAAGTATTTAAAAATTTTTCATATTGACAACAAAATAAATAATTTCAAGTTTTTTTTTTAATTTAAAGAGAATTACCTATACGTGGGATTTTTCATTCTATGAGTTTCAAATCACTTGAAGAAAAAAAAACAAGGCCCATATAGCAAAAGGTATAAAGTAAAGGAAATCAAGGAAGTGTTTGAAATAAGATATAAAAAAAAGATACTAGACAAATACTTTGTTTTATAAATAAATGTAAATAGTTAGATTTACCCATTAGAAGACAAAGACCAATTGTGACAGACTGGACCACATCTTGATCTTAATTCTTATCTTTATCTTAACATTAAAAATTGTGACATATTCATCCTGAAAGGATAGGTTCAGGCTATTCAACATATTGTATGTTTTGCTGAGATACGCTACCAAAATGGATGGAAATGATATAGATGATCTTTACTGAATTGTTGGTGACTTCAATGTTTTTATCTCATTTTCCATTTCATAAACTTGAATCTATCCCAACATACTTCAGTGTGAAAAGATAGTCTTGCATTCCCTATTATTTTGCAGAGATGTATATATCAAAAGGAAATAAGTATTTCACACTTGAAATGGTCAAATTTTATGTGACATGTAAAATATGTGAATTGTATCTCAGTAAAGCTGTTTTTAAAAAGATGAATAGGCCATGGCTTTGATTTGATTATATCTTTACTATTTCTTTTAATATTGAATTAAGATCAAGAAACATATTGTTCACCAATACCTGTTGCCTGGGAATAAATCTCTGTGGAGCTGTTCAGGTATAACCTTTTTTATTCATGATGCACTGATATTACTGATTCCAGTGTACCTTTTTAAAAGTCTACATCAAACTCAAAAATAACTAACTGGATAGAGAAATCTCTTCTCATGGATTTTCAGTGATAAACAGATAAAATTTAATTGTGAATTTCTTCCTCATTATATTGATACAAACATTGCACATCACTGGTTTTGCCAACTCTAAAGTGAAATATCTGCTAGTATGTGCATGATAGTAATTGTTGTTTCATACTGTATCCTTCATTCCACCTGATAAAAATGCTTTGCCAATAGCTTGCTCTGGTTTTTGTTTGTTAGAATATTTGTTACAACCTTGTGGCTGGTTTAAGTCCCTTGGCAGTACCTTGACTTGTATCTGATTCCCTGTAAAAGTACAAATTCAAAGAGGATTAAAGATGTTGGCATGAGAGGTGAGAGTGAGACAGAGGCTTTCTCCTAAAACTGCATCTAATACAAAAATATAATTAATACAATTAATCTTGAAGGAGCAACAGGAAAGAGGACTGCGCCAGACTGCATACACCTGGAGAAAAGAGCAGACCTTACGGAACTGGGTAACGTACCAAAGCTGTGGCCCAGCGGGACCCAAGCCCTTTCCCTACCCTGGCTCACTGGCACAGGAAGAGAAACAGAGCAGGGAGGGAGTGGAGGCCTGGGACTGCTGAATACCTAACTCTGGAGACCTGCTCTGGGAGCACAAACCTACATTTCATGGTGCTTTCATGATACTCTCGTGATTACGGGGTTGGAAAGCTAAGACAGGCAGAATTCCGGGAGAGACTGAGATTCCAGCTGCTTTTGGAAAGCAGGGATCCATATCCGGCTGTTCTGGGACAAAAGCTTATGCCTGTGTGCTGGTTCAGACAGTGGAGACTGACATAGCAGCCAGGAAACAGGAAACAGCTCTTTCCTCCCCCTAGGCACCAATACCACTCCCCTGCAACCCCCAACATTGCTTCCGGGGCTGAGCAGCTCCAGAGAGTATAGCTTCAGGATACTAGAGGGTGCCATACACAAATATGAAACGCCAAAGGAACTTGGTACAGAGTAAAATTAATATAACCCCTGAGAAAGATGACATGGACCTCATGACTCTTCCTGAAAGGGAGTTCAAAATAAAAATCATTAACATGCCAATGGAGGTACAAAAGATATTCAAGAACTCAGGAATGAATTCTGGTCAGAAATCCAATAATTGAAGAGCAAAATGGAGGGTATTAAAAGCAGATTGGATACAGTGGAGGAGATGATAAATGAAATAGAAACTAGAGAAGAGGAATATAAAGAAGCTGAGGCACGGAGAGAAAAAGATCTCTAAGAATGAAAGAATATTGAGAGAACTGTGTGACCAATCCAAATGGAACAATATTCGCATTATAGGGGTACCAGAAGAAGAGAGAGAGAAAGGGATAGAAAGTGTCTTTGAGGAGGTAGTTGCTGAAAACTTCCCCAATCTGGGGAAGGAGAGAGTCTCTCAGGCCATGGAGATCCACAGGTCTCCCAACACAAGGAAGACAACACCAAGACATACAGTAATTAAAATGGCAAAGATCAAGGATAAGGACAGACCGTTAAAAGCAGCCAGAGACAGAAATAAGATCACATACAAAGGAAAGCCCATCAGGCTAACATCAGACTTCTCAGCAGACATCTTATAGGCCAGAAGGTAGTGGCATGATGTATTTAATGTAATGAAGCAGAAGGGCCTGGAACCAAGATTACTTTATCTGGCAAGATTATCATTTAAATTTGAAGGAGGGATTAAACAATTTTCAGATAAGCAAAAGCTGAGAGAATTTAGCGCCCACAAACCAGCTCTACAGTGTATTTTGGAGGGACTGTGGTAGATGGAAGTGTTCCTAAGGTTTAATAGCTATCACCAGAGGTAATAAAGCCATAGTAAAGAAAGTAGCACAGCTAATTAGTAAGCAAAATTAAATTAACTATCCCCAAAGTCAATCAAGGGATAGACAAAGAGTACAGAATATGGTACCTAATATATAAAGAATGGAGGAGGAATGGGAATAGCCAAGATGGTGGCGTGAGTAGAGCAGTGGAAATCTCCTCCCAAAACCGTGTATGTTTTTGAAAATACAACAAACACAGCTATCCCTAAAAGAGAGACCAGAATATACAGGACAACATCCAGGCTACATCCACACCTGCGAGAACTCAGCACCTCACAAAGGGGTTAAGATAAAAGCCCCAGCCTGGCGGGACCCAAGCGCCCCTCAACCCAGCTCCCGGTGGGAGGAGAGGAGTCAGAGCAGGGAGGGAGAGGGAGCCCAGGACTGCTAAATACCCAGCCCTAGCCATCTGCACTGGGAGCACAGACACATAGTGCATGGGGTGCTGGATACTAGGGAAATGGGACAGTAAAACCTGTAAGTCGGTCCCCGTAGCCGGGGACCCTGGGACAAAGAAAAGCGAGTGCTTTAGTGGAGCAGCAGTCTGAGGCAGCAGGGCAGAACTTCTTTCACAGCGGCCGGGCAAGAATTAGAAACCCCGTCTGCGCACAGCTGCCCAGCACAAGCTGCTAGGGGTCACCGTTCTCCCAGGAAAGGAAGGCCACAAACCAGCAAGAAGGGACATTCTCCCAACCGACACATGCACCAGCTCCCCACAACTACCTCTATCGCCATGGAAAGGCAGAAGAATTTGATACAGACCAGAATAACCCAGACATCCTCCCCTGAGAAGGAATCTGGGGAGATAGACCTAACCAATCTCCCTGAAAAAGAATTCAAAATGAAGGTCATAACCATGCTGATGGATCTTCAGAGAAATGTACAAGAGCTAAGGGATGAAGCCCGGAGGGAGATTACAGAAATAAAACAATCTCTGGAAGGACTTAAGAGCAGACTTGATGAGGTGCAAGAGGCCATTAATGGAATAGAAATCAGAGAGCAGGAATGCAGACAAGCTGAGGCAGAGAGAGATAAAAGGATCTCCAGGAATGAAAAAATATTAAGAGAACTGTGTGACCAATCCAAATGGAACAATATCCGTATTATAAGGGTACCAGAAGAAGAAGAGAGAGAAAAAGAGATAGAAAGTGTCTTTGAAGAAATAATTGCTGAAAACTTCCCCTAAACTAGGGGAGGAAATAGTCGCTCAGACCACAGAAGCACACAGAACTCCCAACACAAGAGACCCAAAGAGGACAAAACCAAGACACATAATAATTAAAATGGCAAAGATCAAGGACAAGGACAGAGTTTTAAAGGCAGCTAGAGAGAGGAAAAAGGTATCCTACAAAGGAAAACCCATCAGGCTATCATCAAACTTCTCAACAGAAACCTTACAGGCCAGAAGAGAATGGCATTATATATTGAATGCAGTGAAACAGAAGGGCCTTGAACCAAGAATACTGTATCCAGCCCGATTATCATTTAAATATGAAGGACGGATTAAACAATTCCCAGACAAGCAAAAGTTGAGGGAATTTGCCTCCCACAAATCACCTCTACAGGGTATTTTAAAGGGACTGCTCTAGATGGGAGCACTCCTAGTGCTAAACATGTTCCCAGAGAAAATAAAATCACAGCAAAGAAATCAGACCAACCAAATACTAACTAAAGGCAAAAGATAAAATCAACTACCCACAAAAGCAGTTAAAGGAAACACAAAAGAGCACAGAATAAAACAACCAACATATAAAGAACGGAGGAGGAGGAATAAGAAGGGAGAGAAATAAAGAATCACCAGACAGTGTTTATAACAGCTCAATAAGCAAGTTAAGTTAAGCAGTAAGATACTGAAGAAGCTAACCTTGAACCTTTGGTAACCATGAATCTAAAGCCTGCAATGGCAATAAGTACATATCTTTCAATAATCACCCTAAATGTAAATGGACTGAATGCACCAATCGAAAGACACAGAGTAATAGAATGGATAAAAAAGCAAGACCCATCTATATGCTGCTTACAAAAGACTCACCTCAAACCCAAAGACATGCACAGACTAAAAGTCAAGGGATGGAAAAAGATACTCCATGCAAATAATAGGGAGAAAAAAGCAGCTGTTGCAGTACTAGTATCAGACAAAATAGACTTCAAAACAAAGAAAGCAACAAGAGATAAAGAAGGACATTACATAATGATAAAGGGTTCAGTCCAACAAGAGGATATAACCATTATAAATATATATGCACCCAACACAGGAGCACCAGCATATATGAAACAAATACTAACAGAACTAAAGGAGGAAATAGAATGCAATGCATTCATTTTAGGAGTCTTTAACACACCACTCACTCCAAAGGATAGATCCACCAGGCAGAAAATAAGTAAGGACACAGAGGCGCTGTGCAACACAGTGAAGACAAGTCGTGATTCTGCAGCATCTTACTATGCTGATGGACAGTGACTGTAATGTGGTTTGTCGGGGGGACTTGGTGAAGGGGGAGCTTAATAAACATAATGTTCTTCATGTTATTGTAGATTAGCGATAACAAAAGAATAAATAAATAAGTAAAAAAGAGTGGAGGAGGAAGAAAAAGGAGGAGAAAAAGAAAAGAACCCTTAGATTGTGTTTGTAATAGCATATAAGTGAGTTAAGTTAGACTCTTAGATTGTAAGGAAGTTAACCTTGAACCTTTGGTAACCACAAATCTAAAGTCTACAATGGCAAAAGTACATACCTATCAATAGTCAACCTAAATGTAAATGGACTGAATTCACCAATCAAAAGACATAGAGTCACTGAGTGGATAAAAAAATAAGACCTATCTATATGCCAGCTACAAGAGACTCACTTTAAACCCAAAGACATATACAGGCTAAAAGTGAAGGGATGGAAAAGAAATTTCATGCAACTAATAGAGTGAAAAAACAGGAATTGCAGTACTTGTATCAGACAAAATAGACTTCAAAACAAAGAAAATTGCAAGAGAGAAGGACAGTACATCATATAAAGGGGTCAATCCAACAAGGAGATATAACCATTATAAGTATCTGTGCTCCCAACATAGGATCACCTACATATGTGAAACAAATACTAATTGAATTAAAAGGGGAAATAGAATGCAGTGCATTCATTCTAGGAGGCTTCAATACTCCACTCACTCTGAAGGACAGATCAACCAGACAGAAAATAAGTAAGGACACAGAGGCTCTGAACAACACACCAGAACAGATGGACCTAACAGTCATCTACAGAATTCTACATCCAAAAGCAGCAGAACACACACTCTTCTCAAGTGCACATGGAACATTTTCAAGAATAGATCATATACTAGGCCACAAAAAGAGCCTCAGTAAATTCAAAAAGATTGAAATTGTACCAACCAGTTTCTCAGACCACAAAAGTATGAAACTAGAAATAAATTATGCAAAGAAAATGAAAAATCCCACAAACACATGGAGGCTTCACAGCATGTTCCTAAATAACCAATGGATCAATGACCAAATAAAAACACAGATCAAGCAATATATGGAGACAAATGACAACAATAATTCAACACGGCAAAATCTGTGGGACGCAGCCAAGGCTGGGCTAAGAGGAAAGTATATTGCAATACAGGCATCCCTCAGGAAAGAAGAACAATCCCATATAAGCAGTCTAAACTCACAATTAATGAAACTAGAAAAAGAAGAACAAATGAGGCCCAAAGTCAGTAGAAGAAGAAGAATAAAGATTAGAGCATAAAAAGAATAATAAAACAATAGAATCACTGAAAGCAAGAGCTGGCTCTTCGAGAAAATAAGCAAAATAGATAAACCCATAGCCAGACTTATCAAGAAAAAAAGAGAGTCTACACACATAAACAGAATCAGAAATGAGAAAGGAAAAATCACTACAAACACCACAGAAACACAAAGAATTATTAGAGAAAACTATGAAAAAGTATATGCCAACAAACTGGATAACCTAGAAGAAATGGACAACTTTCTAGAAAAATACAACCTTCCAAGGCTGACCAAGGAAGAAACAGAAAATCTGAACAGACTGATTACCAGCAATGAAATAGAACTGGTAATCAAAAAACTATCTAAGAACAAAAGGCCTGTACCAGATGGCTTCACCGCTGAATTTTATCAAACATTAAGTGAAGACCTAATACCCATCCTCCTTAAAGTTTTCCAAAGAGTAAAAGAAGAGGGAATACTTCCAAACTCATTCAATGAGGCCCGCATCACTCTAATACCAAAACCAGGCAAAGACACCACGAAAAAAGAAAATTACACACCACAAAAAAAGAAAATTACACCACAAAAAAAGAAAATATCCCTGATGAAAATAGGTGCAAAAATACTTAACAAAATATTAGCAAACCGAATTAAAAAATACATCAAGAAGATCATCCATCATGATCAAGTAGGATTTATTCCAGGGATGCAAGGATGGTACAACATTCGAAAATCCATCAACATCATCCACCACATCAACAAAAAAGGACAAAAGCCACATGATCATCTCCATAGATGCTGAAAAAGCATTTGACAAAATTCAGCATCCATTCATGATAAACACTCTCAACAAAATGGGTATAGAGGGCAAGTACCTCAACATAATAAAGACCATATATGACACACCCACAGCCAACATCATACTTAACAGCGAGAAGCTGAAAGCTTTTCCTTTAATATCTGGAACAAGACAAGGATGCCCAGTTACCCTAGTTCTATTCAACATAGTACCGGAGGTTGTAGCCACGGCAATCAGACAACACAAAGAAATAAAAGGCATCCAGATTGGCAAGTAAGAAGTTAAACTGTCCCTGTTTGCAGATGACATGATCTTGTACATAAAAAACCCTAAAGAATCCACTCTAAAATAACTGCATCTAATATCTGAATTCAGCAAAGTTGCAGGATACAAAATTAATACACATAAATCTGTGGCATTCCTATACACTAACAATGAACTAGCAGAAAGAGAAATCAGGAAAACAATTCCATTCACATTTGCATCAAAAAGAATAAAATACCTAGGAATAAACCTAACCAAGAAGGTGACAGACTATACTGTGAAAACTACAAGACACTCATGAGAAAAATTAAAGAAGATACCAATAAATGGAAACACATCCCCTGCTCATGGATAGGAAGAATTAATATTGTCAAAATGGCCATCCTGCCTAAAGTAATCTATAGATTCAATGCAACTCCTATCAAAATACCAACAGCACTCTCCAACAAACTAGAGAAAATAGTTCTAAATTTCATATGGAACCACAAAAGACCTCGAATAGCCAAAGAAATTATGAGAAGAAAGAATAAAGCTGGGGGATTATGCTCCCCAACTTCAAGCTCTACTACAAAGCCATAGTAATCAAGACAATTTGGTACTGGCACAAGAACAGACCCATAGATAGACCAATGGAGCAGACTAGTAAGCCCTGATATAAACCCAACCATATATGGTCAATTAATACATGATAAAGGAGCCATGAATATACAGTGGGGAAATGACAGCCTCTTCAACAGCTGGTGTTGGCAAAACTGGACAGCTACATACAAGAGAATGAAACTGGATGATTGTTTAACCCCATACACAAAAGTAAACTCGAAATGGATTAAAGACTTGAATGTAAGTCATGAAACCATAAAACTCTTAGAAGACAACATAGGCAAACATCTCCTGAATATAAGCATGAGCAACTTCTTCCTGAATGCATCTCCTTGAGAAAGGGAAACAAAAACAAAAATGAATTCGTGGGACTACATCAATCTAAAAAGTTTCTGTACGGCAAAGGACACCATCAACAGAACCAAATGGTATCCTACAGTATGGGAGAATATATTTGTAAATGACATATTTGACAAGGGGTTAACATCCAAAATATATAAAGAACTTACACGCCTCAATACCCAAAAAGCAAATAACCCTATTAACAAATGGGCAGAGGATATGAAGAGACAGTTCTCCAAAAAAGAAATTCAGATGGCCAATAGACACATGAAAAAATGCTCCACATCACTAAGCATCAGGGAAATGCAAATTAAAACCACAATGGGATATCATATCACAACAGTAAGGATGGCCAGCATCGAAAAGACTAAGAACAACAAATGCTGGTGAGGATGTGGAGAAAGGGTAACCCTCCTATACTGCTGGTGGGAATGTTATCTAGTTCAACTATTGTGGAAAGCAATATGGAAGTTCCTCAAAAAACTAAAATTAGAAATACCATTTGACCCAGGAATCCCACTCCTTGGAATTTACCCAAAGAATACAACTTCTCAGATTCAAAAAGACATATGCACCCCTGTGTTTATTGCAACACTTTTTACATTAACCATGATATGGAAGCAACCTAAGTGTCCCATCAGTTGATGAATGGATAAAGAAGAGGTGGTACATATACACAATGGAATACTATTCGGCCATAAGAAAGAAACAAATCTTACCATTTGCAACAACATGGATGGAGCTGGAGGACATTATGCTCAGTGAAATAAGCCAGGTGGAGAAAGACATATGCCAAACGATTTCCCTCATTTGTAGAGTATAACAATGAAGCAAAACTGAAGGAACAAAATAGCACCAGACTCAGAGACTCTAAGAATGAACTAGTGGTTACCAAAGGGGATGGGTGGGGGGGCAGTTGGGGAGGGAGGGAGAAGGGGATTTAGGGGTATTATGTTTAGTACACATGGCGTGGGGCATCACAGGGAGAACAGTGTAGCACAGAGAAGCCACATAGTGGATCTGTGGCATCTTGCTGCACTGATGGACTGTAACTGCATAGGGGTATGGGTGGCAATTTGGTAATATGGGTAAATGTAGTAACCACATTGTTTTTTGTTTGTTTGTTTTGTTTTTGTTTTTTGTTTTCTTTTTTTAATTTTGGTATCATTAATCTGCAATTACATGAGGAACATTATGTTTACAAGTCTCCCCTCTTCACCAAGTCCCCCCTACAAACCCCATTACAGTCACTGTCAAGCACATTGTTTTTTCATGTGAAACCTTCATAAGAGTGTATATCAATCATACCTTAATAAAAAATTTAAAAAAGAAAAAAAGTATGTATTGAAATACATCCCCTGTAGATTTTGGCTCTTTCTTTAGTAAAATTCATCACTTTTTTTCTAGAAAGCATCACTTGGTACTTGTTCTGTTTTATAAATACTTGTTTGTTTTATAATTAAATGTTAGTAGTCGGATTTACCCATTAGAATACAAAGACCAATTGTGACAGATATGACCATATCTTGATCTTAATTCTAATATTTTTCTTACCATTAAAAATTGTGACATATTCATGCAGGTCATTGTGCTTTGAAAGTGAAACAAAAACTATGATGTCTTGTGGCCACTGTTCTGACAGACTGTTCCGTAGCAGAAAGCTGGGAACAAATAGATGACTCAATAAATCAAAGTTTCAGATATTCACTGTATTAATTTTCTACTTATCATTTTCCTTTCAGCTGTTGTGTGATATCACTCTTTACCTGACACATTCAGATTTATATTTATTCAGTGTATTAGAGTCCTGTTCATTTTTTAATTTATGGTGTTTTTGTAAGTTGCATTATTTCCAGTTCTGTTTTCACTACTTTTACTCCTTCAGTGAATCATTGAACCATTTTTATTATTTGGAGGTATAATAAAGCATGCGCAAAAATGGAGGTTTAATAAATGTAAGCAGCACTCAAAAGTCATGAAAATATATTAGTGGAGATGAACTGAACTTTTTAATTAATGTGAACACATTTTGTAGAACATCAACAACCTTTAAAATCATAATTTTCAATAAAACTATTAGAAAAGTTCTGGGAAAATAATTCTGCTTTCAAACTCGTCAAAGTTATGTGGTCTGCGCTTTGAAAATCACTGAGTCAGAGAACCACAAGGCACTAGTTGGAGCTGTAGAGCTGGGTGTGGCAAGTGTTAGATGTCTTCAGAACGACGTGATGTTGCTGTACAGTAACCCTGTTCCCATGATGCCTATGGGACATGAAGGTTAATGCTTCATTTGGCATTTATTTTGCTTGGATTGAAAATGGGTAAATGTATTAAGATATTTAAAATTTTTTAAACATCTAGTTCCAAACTACTGCACTTCCCACTTTTCATTGTTACTTCCTACTCATCAGCTGATCATAAACCCTGGAGCTATAGGTTTATTTAAATAGAAAAAAAATGTTTTACTGTTAGATGGGGAGTAGGAGGCAATGAAGGAAGCCAAGAGGAAGGAGATCTGAAGTCTCCACCTTGGGCACATGTAAGTATCTTCCTTGATCCTGTAGGCATTTCATTGCCAACTGTCCCCTCTTTTCCTTCATTTCCTCTTCCTCCTGTAAGTACACAGACAATTATGAGGAATTTTCGATTTGCAAACTTAAATATAAGATATATTTTAAAAGCCATGATTTTATTTTCATTTTCTTGCCTGGTGCCTGTCACTGAAGGCCAGATTCTTTCCCTGTCCCCACCACCCAGTTCTTCCTGATTGACAACTATATAGCAGTCTTATGATTAATTAAGTTATGCTTAAATAATTTGTAATCATGTTTCCTTTCTGTTTCTGATTTAGTCTTGTGCTACCATTCTCCTGTTATCTAGGATCAAAAATATTATCTTTCATTCATTCTTCTTTCATAGTTCATATTCATTCAGTGTTCCAAAACTTGGTCATTCTTTTCTAAGATAGTGCCTTATTTTCTTCACTGCTGTGTTCTGATCCAGGTTACTGTATGCTGAGATTATAATGAATTAACCAGACACATTGATTCTAAGTGATAATTTTTCTAATGTTCAGTTTATTTCTTTAAAATTACTTTTATCAGCACTTCTCTTTCATCTGCCCCAAATCCCTAACTTTTAGGAAATATCTGAAGCCCAATTCTACCTTATATAAGTAACCTTGCTTTCTACTATTCTCCAACATAGAAGGGAGTTCTTATTTACTGTGTGTAACTTGTCCCAGTACTTTACAAGTACTTTATTTTACTTCGCAGGTACTTTACATGTACTACAGCTTTAAATCTTCAAAGCTACCCTGTAAAAATGATGTTTCTGTTTCCTTTTTATATATGAAGAAAAATTGAGAAAAGTTATGTGACTTATCCAGCATCACAGTTAGCATAGGTGGAAATGGAATTCAAGTTATCCACCTGTGTTATCCCCCAAAGCCTGCATATTTTCCACATATGTCTCACAGTGAATTCACCTTTTATCAGGTATCCCTTTCCTTGGTATCCCATAATAGATCTATTCTTAATATCTTACTTTTGTTCATATGGCTCTTTCCTCCTGAAATTCTTCTATTCCAAATTATATCTTCCTTTCAAGTCCAAATTAATGTCTTTTCTGTATGCTTCTCTGAATTCTATTTATCTTTGTTTCCTCAATTTTTATAGCACTTTTAGTGTCTTACTCTATTTCCTATAATTTATATGTGTTAGTCCTCTGTCCCCAACCAGGGTAGAAATTCTTTGAAGGCAAAAGCCAAATTTATGTTACTTTTTTAAAGCCCTTACAGATGAAGCCCACAGAGATAGACGATCCATAAATCCTTATTGGCTCATTCATACAGTGGTATTTTTGGGAGATTTATCCTAGTTTTCAAAGAAATTAACTGAAATTTAAATAATTTTTCCTACTTATATTTCTTTCTGTACTGTTTTTTAAAATAATTAAATGGTAAATTTAAGTTCTAAACTTCTACATTTGGAATCAAATCCTGGGGAGAACGGTATTTTTCACTTTAAAAGTTAATTTCACTGTTTTTATCATGCTATTAGAATCAGTTACTTTAATATTTAAGTTCTGTGAATTAATATGAAAAAGAATAATAATATATCCTGTAAGACTCCCAACTTCCTAATCTATTCTCCCACTCACTAACTTATTTTTGGAATATCAGTCAGAATATGTGACATGTTGGAAATCATCTTAAATGCCCTTTCTATAAATGTTAACTGTCATTAATATGGACTAGTGTTTGATAAGGTTAGTAGTAAATTGAACCAGCTTTGTTCAGAATGAATTTAAGTAATTTTGTTTCTTTTCTATGTTGGGATGATTGCTGTGCTTTAATTATGAATATGAAATATTTTATACTCAGTTTGCTTTGAGTTTAAGTATAAAAATTGACGTACACTTCCTTTTTTGTGTAAAACTAACCCAATTCTTTACCTTATAATTATTCATTGTTTTTGAATATGTTTGTATAATAAATTAATAAAAGGCTAATTTATTAGTTTTTCCTGACTATTACTAATTTGGATTGAATTCTTCAGTTATTTTCAAGTATTCCATAGAAGTATTTAGTTTACTCTGGGCTTACCCAGATTTCCTAGTGCTATATACCCTTATTTACCATTTTAATTATAACTGTATTTTTCTCTGGGATTGTTTTTTTTTTCTATGATAAACCTAGTCTTTTTTTCCCCTCTTTTTGTTGTCTCAGTATAGGATTAGATGAAATGCTTTCAAAGGGATAACTTTGGTTAGGACTAGAAGGTTTAATGCATGGTGTCCAGGGTTAACATTTTTCTAATTTTCAAGGTATCCCTTTGCAACAAATCACTTCTTTTTGGAGCTGGTTTCTGTTTTAGCAACAGATATAATTCTGATTAACTCTGGCAAAAAATAATCTGTTGAAAGGATTCACAGGTTTGAACTAACTAAATAAGTAGGCCTTGGAAAGATGGAAACTAAGTAGAAGCATGAACTGGTAGAACAAATATACTCACTTTTAGAGGGCTTTCATTAGTGATTTAACCCCATTTGCTCTGCTCCTTGTCAAAATTTAATTCCTAGAGAAGACAAAAGAGAGTTGGATCCTTGCCCTCACCCTATTGGTGGTGGTGATGGTAGCTTGGATATTGTGTGAGTGTGGTGGTGACTGGTATACAGGACTATGTGATAGACTGTCCTGCTAGAATCATAAGACATTGCAATGCAGTGTACTCACTTAGAGAAAAAAAAGGGATTCCAGACAGAAAAGAAAATGAGATGTCCACTAAGTTTATGTTTTTATTATCCAGTATTCAGAGGTTGACACATACATGTACACAAATCCAGGTTGGTTACTCAAGTCATGTTGCAACTATCCTGTGTTCCGTCACAGACATACCTCTGGGGATAAGGACAACCCAACTACTACTTTGGCAATTAGGAAAAGTAATTCTTGGAGAATAGTTTAATTACAGAGTGATAGAAGATCGACTCTAAGCAGTTAACCTGAGATTGAGTGTTGGGTGACAAAGAGGACGCAAAAAGTACAGATCACAACTGAAGAATTTTAATTTATCTTAGATGACTTTGAAGGTAGGGCAACTGTATAAAAGGAATAAAAGGATAGTAGATAAAGGTGTACTATAAATAGTAATACTGTAATATCGAGCATATACCAAGCCATTTGGTCACCTTATTTATGAATTCTCTTACATGTGGATTAGTCTATCTTAAGGGAGTGGAATGTTTTATAGTGCTTATTAAGTTATTTTTTAGCATTCTTGAATTTTTGTATAATAATCACTTAAATTTTTGTGTTCTAAACTAGATACCATCTGTGACCTTACAGTATCAATTGCTTTGCAGTTTTTATTAAATAAAAAGATTGTGATATGCAACAAATAATTGACAGTAAATTGGGAAATAGAAATCTCAAAATTAAAGGTTTTGCTTTCGTATTTTCTGTAAAATAAAGGATTCCCTACTTTGGCCTGGATAGATATTTTGGAGAACTAGGTTGTTTTTTAATGTATTTGTTTTCTTTTCCTACATATGTTGTCGTGGTTATTTTACTAATGTAGTTGTAATGCTATCACTTACTTATTATCAGATTTTATTTTGTTTTTTAGCTGACATCTGAAATGTTTGAAGCGGATCTTGAGAAGGCATTGTTGCTAAGTAAATTAGAATATGAAGAACACAAAAAGGTATTTACACATTTATTGATTTAGATGTTTTAGAAGTTTAAGTGGTTAAAGGTTAGAACCAGCCTTCCTGAATTTTGTATAAAAGTTCTCTATAAAGTTTGTTAAACATTGATCATTGTACCAAAGTATTATCACAGTTTTTATAATAAGATTCCTCTTCAAGTTTCTGAGAGACAACAGAAACATGTGGACTAAGCTGTCTGGTGATTTGGCCTGTTAGGTAATAAATTCCTCCACCCAAGATGAAGGGAAGATAGGAAACGAAATTAACAGGCAGGTGATTCGTTTTAACTTGTTTTAAATGAACATACAAAATAAGTAGTTTAAAAAATTTAAATAACTATGAATACAGGAACATCATTAAGAGGCCCTCTGCAGAAGATACACTGAACTGCAATTAACTAAAGTAAATGGGAGACCATCTGCAATACTTAGTCCTTGCGAACTCAACATTTGTCACTAGGCTGTGGTATTGGACAGTGTGCTGAAACGCATTCTACAGCTTGTACCTGTAGGAGCATTCAAATAAAAAGTAGTGCTGGTTTCCAGTTTCATAACATTTAAATTCTCACATATTTATTATTGTCATGTAATTTAACATTTTAGTCCTTTACAGGTCTTGGGAACTTGATATATGTTCAATTTGAGATTACTTAGGGGTTGATGATAAATGACCTGTGGTCATACTTAAGGGCCTTTAATGTATGTCTTTGTACATTTGCTCCTTCACTCGGGGTTAAGTGAAGAGAGGAATTAAAATTCACAGCATATGATTTTTCTGTTTGTTTATAGCTCAAGAGAAGGGTTGAAAGTTGCTGGTGAAGTGGACTTTTTCATTTTCCATGCCCCTGTTCCTGTGACACTGAACAATGAAGAATAACTGCAGTCTTTATTGTTACTTGTCCATTTAGATGCAAAACTGGCAGTTTCAAAGATGGGCACAGCCAGCCCTACTAGGATGAGTCACTTAAATGGAAAAGTCCTCCTGACTTGCTCAATTTGGAGATTAAATTTAGCAAATAGAGTATTATCCTACAATAACAACTTGTCTAGATTCTGATATTAAAAGATTAGCTATAGCGGTAGAGGAGGAGTAGGTGGTGTCGATAAAATATCATGCTCCCAACCAGTTTTCTTGGCTCCAAGACCTAATAGGCTTGGGCTTTGTCACACAATGATGACCTCACAGAATGGAGGAACTCCTTTTGTATTAGATGGCTAACTTGATGTGATTACATTGATGTAATCTCATCAAGTTTCAAGTCAATATTCCAATGAGATAACTATGATTATTTTAGCCTAGGGATTTTTATAATTACTAAAGTTTGGGATGGCATTTTCTATTCTGTTCTTTCACTCATTCACCAATTCTTTTTTTTAGTAGCCAGAATATGCTAGGCACATAATACAAAAATAAACACATGGTCCCAGACCTTGAGTTTAGTGAAGGGAGGCAAGACATGTAATTATAGTGTATAGTATTGAGAGAGGTATGTTCTCATTACAGTGAGAATTCAGAAAGAATTTTTTTGTGCTTTCGATGGGAATGGGTTTTAGGAAAAGATATTTAAAAGGGAGTCTTATAGTATATTAGAAGTGCACAGGGTAGGCAAGAGGAAGTAAGCTCTCTCAGAAGGAGTTACAAGTATACAAAATATGTACATGTGAAAGAGTATAGCATACTTGAAAAACTATAATTTAGGGACCTAGAGTTGCTGGAAATACTGCCAAAATGATAGGATATAAAGAAACTCATGTAACGGGCTAAGGAGATTGGGTTCTGTACATCTGTTGGCAGAGAGCTTTTGAATATTTTTAACAAGTTCAGGTTTTTGTTTTAGAAACTCATGCTGTAGCAATGTAGAAGATGGATTGAGGGGCTAAAATTAGAGGGTGTTGCAGCATCAAGCAAAGGAAGATGGGAAATGACAAAGGTATGAAGAAAAGAGGGTAGATTTAAGAGTTCTTTAGTTAAACTCAACAAGACCTAGTGACTAATTTGGATATAAAGTGTGTAGGAAGAGTAGGGAGAGATGACTTTGAGGTTTCTAACCTAGCAGTTATGTAAATAATGGTGGCATTGAACAGGGTACTTCCTAGAAGTTCAAGTAGGGAAGACAGGGTGAACATACTTAGTTTGGAGATTCTTGTTGAACATTCCAGTTGTCTGTACATGCAGAAATCATCATGTGGAACTTTAAACTTTGAGTTTGAGGAACAATGGATATAAAGTATAAAAAGAATAGATTAAGAATGAAATAATGTTGAACAGCAACTATGTTTTTGAGAAAAAGAGTTAGGAAAAGAAAAACCAGTGAAGGAGACTTAAGAATAGTCAGAAGTGTATTGAGAAAACCAAGAGATGCTTGAAAAAATATTGTCTTTGAATTTGGCATTGACCAAAGGAGGAGGTATGGAGGTTGACCTTAGTTTAGTGGTAGAAAACAGCAGAAGCCAGATTTTGAGGAGTGAGGAGATAGAGTGGGGAAGGAAATTGAATATAGATTATTGTCTTAAATTTCATCCTGAACTGAAGAAGAAGGAGCAAAGAGGAGTGGTTATAATACAACTTTTTGCTTTTATTTTAATATTTAAGAGGCAATGGATTGAGTATATAATAAACAGGTACTTTTAATATGGTCTGGCTAGGTTTTTGTATTTTGTTTGTCTTTATCTTTAAAATATAAAACTTAAAGAAACTTATTACCTATTGGTGTTGATTTTATTAATTTAAACTAAGCTTAATTATTGGTAATTCTTTTTAGGAGTATGAAAATCCTGAAAATGCTTCAGCTCAATCAAAGGTTATGAATAAAAAAGATAAAAGAAAGAATCATCAGGGAAAAGACAAACCTCTTACAGTGTCACTAAAAGATTTTCAAACTGAAGGTAATTTATATAGGAAATCAGTTATTCTCAAGAAAGTATTCTAAGTCTTTGTACACTTAAGTTGTAAGTACCTTTCTAATTTTTAAAATAAGTAAAATTTGTTTTGTGAATGTATTACTTCGAATGTAAAAAATATAAACCTGGTTGGAAATAAACGACTTGGGATTAGAGTAATTTAAAATCAGTCATTAAAACCCCATAAAACTTTGGTAAAAATTTCTTTTTTGTATATATGAATTTGTCCTCTTTCTGAAACTCACTAAAATGAAAATTGATATTTGTAGTTTTTGAGTCATCGTGAAACATTATCATTGTCCTTATACATAAAGTGATTTAGCTTATACTACACCAGGAATAGTATCTTCAGATTTCATCCATTTTCAGTCAGCCTCTTCAGGTTATCTGGAGCTATATATCTCAGAAAATTAAGATATAAATTTTTAGAATGAAACCTATTACCAGAAAACTCTAATATCATTTGTATTTTTTTCTCAGAGAAAAAGAAGAAAATTATACTGTCCACTAAACTTTGCATATAGACCACAAAGCACATTGTTTTTGATGTAAGAAATAGTAAAAACCCTAAGTCTGTGCTGTATAATATGGTAGTCACTATTCATGTGTGGATGGCAACTTAAATATAAATTAATTAAAATGAACTAAAAAAATTCCTTAATTGCATTGGCCACATTTCAAGTGCTCAGTAACTCCATGTGACTAGTGGCTTCTATATTAGACAGCACAGGTATAGAGCATTACTGTCATCACAGAAAGTTGTATTGAACAGTGCTATGCTTATGCTAGCTAGTATATTTGTGGACCAGATGAGAAGCTATTTGTTCATTGATAGATGATTCCCATGAATTTAGCCTTAAAACATTGGGTATTTGTTCTTTGAGGACTAATAATACCATGGCAGTAATCTTTTTATTTTAATGAAATACTTAACTGTTTTCAGAAGTAAGCTGTCTGTGAAATTTAGAATAAATTTAGAGGATTATATTGCTTTCCTTTAACGGTCAGGAAAGTTTTTCCTATAGTCTGCCTCTCTGATTAAGTTGCTTTGCTTTGGGGTTAAAAGAACAGATGTATGTTAAAATCTGATTTTAGGAAGAAAGATTTTACAGAAGAAATATGTTTCATTAGAAACTAGGCAGAAACATAAAAAGAATGCTTTTTAAAACTCCTTTTATTTTCCATATGTTTGCTTATTATGTAAATTTATTAGATGGAATGAGAAAGATACCAGTATAATACTGTTAAAGGGAAGATACACACAACTCTTTCAAGGCACAATTAACACAGTCACCATTCTTCTTCGGGTGCTAGCATCATGTTATATGCTAGAAGAATGACTGTAACCCACCAGGATTTGGTAGTTTGATCTGAAACTTGTGATTTTGACATTTATTGTGTTTATAGACTCTATTCTGGTTAATGGATGTTTTAGAGAACTGAACCAACTTTTAGATTCTCCATCATAAGAAAGCTATTCTATTAAATTATTTTTAGTCCTTGAGAATGGAAAATTCATACTGTGCACAGGAAGCATTGTTAAATATTAGACACCCTGGTCATCTCCAATTTAAATAAGAGCACTTGCTCCCTATTTGTACTTTTCGTTTACCGTATATCTGTGTGGATTCCCTTATTTTTTCCTTTTCCTTTTCCAGAAATGCTGTTGTTACTAAGTCAATGATTTGCTTAATTTGGATATGTTAGTTATACCTTCTTTTTTTGTATTCATATTTTAAATATACATTTATTTTTAGAATTTTTTTCATACTACCACCAAATCATAATGTATATTTTTTAAATAACAAAAAGCTAATAGTTTTAAAGGACACAAATTACTATTCTAATTTTTATTTCATTCCACAAAGGCACTGATCTATATATACAGTTTTTGATAATAGTGTTCTGTTACTTGATTTTAGATATATTTGTTCCCCCTCAAGCACCCTGTCCCCCCAAAATTATGTAAAACCAAAAGCCTAAATTACATGAAATTCACATATTTAAAGTTTAATAATACCCTTTGATATGGTTGGCATTTACTGAGATATAAGAACTAGTTCCTGTGTTGAGAAAATTGGTAATTACATGCTAAATTTTAACATCTCATCCTTAGAAAAGTAAATCTGATGTCTATCCTAGACAACCCCAAAATGTCTTCTGTAACTCATATTATAATTTTGAAATTCTTTCCAATTAGTTTGTTTAAATATTTTTTACATATCAAAATATTTTTATGTCAATTTCCTTCAAAGAAGTGTCACCATTTTTTTTTTCATTTACAGATCACATTAGTAAAAAGACTGAGGTAAGTGTTATTGTAACCATCTTTATTGTGGAAAACACTTGATGGTTTTAAAAATAATGCTTTAATATTTAGCAGTAAGACTTTTTGAGATGTAGCCGTTTAAAGGACAGGCCATAGGTTTGTTGTGAGTGAACTCAATCATGTTTCTGGCAATTATAAAGATATAAAATACATTACATTAGAATAAAAATATGATTATTTGCATGCAGTAAAATATCATTTGGCTTTAGCATCCTCATTTTTGTGTGTTTGCATGAGCCAAACGGTTAACACATGTAAGTTTAAAATTTTAGGGAAAGGTGGTGTAACACTCCAATCTTTATTAAAAACATCCTGAAGGCATGTCTCAAGATATTTTGGAATTACGGAAGTTGTGAGGTAAGCTGTGATTTCACATTTGATACGTATGGATAAGATTAACCGATCATTTACTTCTCTTACCCTTCACCATGAGAGGGTAGTGCAGCGTATACGTAATTTCTTAGTGCTATTGGTTACTTTTTTTTTTGAAGACTCCTACAGCGTCTACAAACCTTTTAGAATTGGGAGGTATTACTATAAAATATCTTCTAATATTGAGGAAGGTACTAATTAAATGTTAGAGTTCTTTGACTTTTTAAGGTAATAATTAGAAAGTTCCATTATTCTTCTACTAAGTGTGTATTCTTAAAATTTCATTAATTGCTTTTTTTTAATGGTTAGTGCTCTTTGACTTCACTTTAGAATACATATATGGTTTTTGACCATTTATTTTGTTATTTCAGGTATTTGCTTGACAGGTCAGGGAAATGAAATCTGTTTCTCAGAAAACATCATCTAAATAACACTGTGACTATATTAAAAATACAGGCCTTAACTAGTACAAAATTGCTGTTAAAACAGATGGTGGGAATTCTTTGTATTTACAAATCACTGTCACTGTTTCTCAGATTAAATGACCACAAACATAGACTGAATATTAATTTTTATGTTTCAAAGTGAAAAATGTGTACTTTGGGGCTGATTCCAATTTTTTTTTAACCCATTGATCGATTTGGAAGATAGCTTTATGCAAATGAGAAAACAAATAGAAAGGTATACCCTGTTCCTAAGACACTATCAGCTACTGTTAATGGAGAAGAAAATAATTTTTATAAGCTGTTCCATGCTTGCTTTTTCTTCTTTCCTGGTTTGAAAGAAGAAAAAAAGGCAGACTGACAGTATCTCATCTATTTAATGTTTTCAATCTGTATATTTAAACAAAGCATAGGTATGTGGCCTAGCATATAGTTTTGAGCTGTGTTCTAATTGTTTGTTACTATTAAATTTATATATAAAATTCACTTTGAATAATCCTAATGATTAAGACATTTTCTACATTCCAAATGCAGTCTAATTGTAATTTATTTCCTACACAGCTATTTTAAGAAATTGATCAAAATAATATATAATTCAATTCTTTTTTTCAGAGTTCAAAAACTAAGTCTGAAAATGTGTCTAAAATGATTTGTATTTTGTACTCTTAAAAATGTGCTCATTTGTTACATTGTATGGTCAATAACTGACTTTTTTTAAAAAATTATTTCCATCTTTGGTATGTTACTTATGCCAAGAGATTTTTTTTCTTGAGTACTCTAAAATTCCTAATCTCTGTTGAGAGCAATATGCATCTCAACCATCCCCTCTTAAATCAGGTATTTACTAGGTAAAATTCAAAAGAGAAAATATTTTTTTACTTCATTGCTAGGTGATGAGGAATGCTTCAATTGCCTGTATATTCCTCTAACTGCTAGCTAAAATTGTCCTCAGGTTAATTTCATCATTCTCCTTTTTTGTTCTTCATCCATCTTGATTATGTGTTATGAATCTCAGTGCTTTCTTTCCTGTTCCAATTCATCGTAAGTTCTCTCACCATGAAACAATAAAAATAAAAATGAAACATGGGGGCTGGAGGTGGATGGGCAAAATAGGTGAAGGGGATAAGGAGGTGCAAACTCCCAATTAAAAAATAATTTAGTCATAGGGACAAAAATACAATGTAGAGAATGTAGTCAATAATACTGTAATATCTTTGTATGTTGACAGATGGTAACTAGACTTATTGTGGTGAGCATATATATAATATATGTGATTGTTGAATCACTGTGTTGTAGACCTGAAACAAATAAAATTTTGTATATCAACTCCACTTCAGTACAAAAAAATTAAAATGACACTTGCAGGAGTAGAGGATGGGAACAATTAATTTTTCTTCATTAAATGTCTAGGAGATGTCTGCCACTGCGACTACGTCCCCTACCCATCCTTCACTACAGTACAGTCAAGAACATACCTAGAGAATTCTAGACAAGCAGAATGAGTAATAAAATAGGTGCTTGTATATACTTCTTAAAAACCTTAAATAATTATGCCTATTAAGGAAAAACATTTGATCCTTAAGGTTGTTCTGTTTCTTTATTTTTAATTTTAATGTGTTGCCTTTTTAAATGCCAGTGATGCTGGGTGGCATATCTCATATCTACTCCTTTCTCTTTAGTCCCACTTTAATCTGGCCTTCCCCACTCATCTTATAGTACCATTCAATAACTTTAACATTTTTAGTGATTATTATGTCTTTGAGTCTAAAAAATCAAGTCTTCAATATGCTTGATTCAACTATCTAGAGGAGTACTCAAGAAGTGGTAACAGTGGTTGCCCAAGGTGGGACAGGGATAGGAGAAAGGCTTACTTTTCACAATGTAAAATTTTAAATTTTTCATTCATGTCCATGGACTACTTATTAAAAATTATATTAAAAATAAAAAACAGTGGATGAGAGAGGGAACGGGAACAAACCCAGTCATTCTGGCTTCATTAGGAAAGCCTATTTCCTTTTTATTGCACTATGTTTCTAGCACTTCTACCTTACATAATGAGAGCTTCGATAAATGATTTATTCATTTTAGGCCCTAATTATATTAGCTGAAAAGTAAGGTTGGATCTGTTGGTAAAATTATGATAAGTGATCAGTGTGTGATTGAAATAAGTATTATGTGATAAGAAAATGAACTCCAGGGTTAATACTACTGGAACACAGAAGAATAGCAACAATAGTTAGACCATTAAATTTTTAAAGCAAATAAATTCTGCCTAGGTTTTAAAAATCTCACCTAAAAACTGACTTTACCTAAGCAGTTCAACCTATTTCCTGCTCCTCTTAATGTTCTGAGTTCATTTTTGTTCCCATGCCTTTCCTTATTTGTGTTTATTATATTTGTTAGCTTTTGGTTTTCAGTAAGAATAACCTAACTCAATCCAACATAACCAAATAAAACCCCCCAAAAAGTGCTTTTTTCTAGTTTGTATACCAAACAATGGAAGAATAGGGAGAGAGCTTGCCTCATACACTCTAGATTTATCTCCCAAGTCTCAGTTGCTATCTGTGGCTTCATCTCTTGGCAGATCACATGATTACAGACAGATCTTGGGGTTACATCTTTATAGGATTTCCTATAAATTGTTAATTAGCTCTTGAAGCTTTATAGATTCAAGTTCAATTTTTTTTTAGGAGATGAGGGAAGAAAAAATTATGTTTCCTACATGGTGTGCTATGCTTCCTATCATATCATGTCAGGGGGCATAGAATGTCTGGTTATTTTTATGTTAAAATTGATCATTGGCTCTACCATTTGGCAATAAAAAGAACCAGTATTCCTTGAAGAAATGGCAGCTTCTAGGACTGCAAAGTGGATATACAAGATGAGCCTGGATCATCTTGTAATGCCAGAAAGTAAGGAATTACTCAAAATACAAAAGAAATAGGGTTTTGTCAAAGGGACATAGGAACCAAACTGATATACCTCCCAACAGGCAGAGTTGGCACAATTTGAGAAACAAAGTAAATAACATAGTATTGGTACCCTAAGTATAAAGTACATACTTGTGAGTCACTAATATAAATAAGTGAGTAAATAAATGGGAAGAGAAGAGGCAAATCTCTCATACAGAAAATTCCAAGTAATTAAGTAGATATTCCTCTTCCTGGAGAAGCTTAACTCCCTCCACCCTCTTTGAGTGTGGATTGCTCTTAGTAACTTGCTTTCAAAGAGTTGAGTACAGAAGGGGAGGGAAAGTAACATTGGAGAATCCTGGCCAAAAATCCTTGACCAGGTGATCAATGTTAATATTATTAATGATAAATCATGTTGATACCATATAGTGTTGATATTATGTGATGAGAATGGACTATACTGGTGTGGTTTTCCCCAAAAGGAACACATAACCCTAGTCTAACCATGAGAAGAAAATCAGGCAAACCCAAATCAAGGGACATTCTACGAAATACCCAACCAGTATAACCAGTATTCCTCAAAACTATCAAGATCATCAAAAACGAAGTTGGGGAAACTGTCATTGACCAGAAAAGGCTAAGGAGACATGACAACTAAATATAATGTATCCTGGATGGGATTTTGGAACAGAAAAAGGACATGAGGGAAAAACTAGTGAAGTTCACAGTGTGGAGTCTAGTTATAGTAATGTTCCAGTGTTGGTTTCTTAGTTGTGAAACGTACCACACTACTGTAAGATCTTGGGGCAACTGGGTGTGAGAGATAAACAGAAACTTTGTACTATCTGCAACTTTTCTGTAAATCAAAGACTATTCTAAAATTAAAAGTTTATTTGAAAAATTCATCAGTAGGGTCAGGTGTTGTCAGCTATTATAAAGTTTCCCATCAGACTTCACTCAGTGCTTTGAGCAGCTATTAATGATTATTTCCTTGATCCATATTTCCTTGGAGCTTATTCTCCATTAAATTTAAATTTTACTTCAGGAATACATGCATATAGTAATAGAATGGTACAGAATTTATGAAACTAATAGTCTCCCAGCTATTGCTCTTCCCGTAACTTACTTTAAAAATTGTTCTCATATTTTAAGACTGTGACTCTGCCTCAAGCCATTCAAATAGTATTTAGAGTTTTTCTGAACATTCTACGTGTTTTAAAACTACCTTGCCTAGCCATTTATTCTTCCCTTCCATCTGCTCAGTAGTGTCTTGTCCACGAATACTTGTTAGTCCTTCCTGTGAGGGGAAGTGAAGTCAAGACCTACTAGACCACATGCCATCTTGATGATGTCACTCTGCTTCCATCTTTCTTTGGGAACTATGCTTCAGCACTTGGCCAAAGAGTCACTTTTTCCTGGAAGCTTTCCCTGATCATGGTCTAATTTAAATGCCCAGAACACCCTGTATATACTCATATCACTCAACACCCTGTTTTATCCTTGTTTTGCTTCTTCACTAGAGTTTGAGTTCTTGGAAGTCTGGGAAGATAATCTTGTTGATTTAGTTTGTAGTCCTAATTCCTGTCACATAGTGGGTAATGTAAATGAATGTTGATTGATAAATCAGTGAATGTTCCACCTTCTCATTACAACTTTCTTTAGCCTTGTTTGGTCTGCTTCTCCTGTATATTTTTATAACACTTAGAACAGAGACACATAGGTTTTATTTCCTCTGCCAGTTAAACATTGTTAGGGCCTTCATGTAGCTCTTCATTAAGAAGAATTCTGAGACTGCATCCTAGCTCAGCAAGAAAAAGTACCATTTTCAATTATATTTGCCATTTATAGAAGAGGAACAAGAGGCTGTATGCTTTACAGGTATTTGCCATCCCTGACATATGTAGAAGGGTGCTTAATTACTATGTTTGTTAGATTTGTCTTTCTCAGTGGATTGTGAGTTCTGTACGAGTAGCCCATGCATAACATAGTATTAACTGCATAGTAAGGGCTTAATAAGTAATTAATTGAAGTCAAGTTCAAGACTTGAATCATTAGGGTCTCTCCTAGTAGGGAAGGAGAAAGTAGACTTAAGCCATATGTAATCTCTTGTTTAATACAGCCCATTTAAAGAACATTATTTAGATGTCCTCTTGGAATAAGTTCAAAGCACTCGTGTGTGGCAAAAGAGAAATGGCATGTATAGACGGAGCTTTTTGAGGTATATGTGTTACTGTATGTTGAGGTATCTTAAAACTGTAAATCTGGGAGGCTATTCTATGAGGTGGCTTGGAGCCTTTAGAAATAGGAAACGAATTGTTGATCAAAGCATTTGTATTTGTCAGTTTACTGTATAAATGCTCTGTTTTTCAGTTAGGAAACAGGTTCTTGGGGAAGCTCAGTTTTTTTTAAACTGATATATAATTTACATATAATAGAATGCACAGGTCTTTTAAGGGTATAGTTTGATGAGGCTTGACACATGCATATAATTATATGACCTATATCCCTAACAAAGTAAAGAACATTTCTATCACACCAGAGTGTTCCCTTCTGCTCCATCCCAGTAAGTCCCTCAAACCCTCCCCACACCCACAGGCAACCATGTTGTGGTTTCTGTCATCATAGATTAGTTTTGCCTCTTCATTTAAAATAAAGTATATAGTATGTTATTCTTTGGTCTGGCTGTTTCCCTCAGCAAAATGTTTGAAGGTTCATCCCTGTTTTTGTATTAGTGGTTTTTTCCTTTTCGTTGCTAAATTGTATTCCATGATGTGAATATATCACAATATGTTTATTTTCCTGATGGTAGACATTTGGTTTGGTTCCACTTTTTGGCCATTATGAATAAGGCTACTACAACATTTTAAAAACAAATTTATTGAGGTATAATGTACATGCTATAAAAGTTATCCATTTTAAGTGTACACTTTAGTGGGATTTAGTACATTTACAGAGTTGTGCAGCCATTACCATAATCTAATTATAGAATGTTTCCATCATCTCCAAAAGAAACCTGCCCTTTATCAGTCACTCCCCATTCCCCTTCTGCCCTGCCCCTCCTCTAAGCCTAGGCCATTACTAATCTATATTCTGTTTCTATAGATTGGCCTGTTCTGGACATTTAGTGTAAATGAAATCATACAATATATATTTTTGTGACTTCTTAACACGTTTCAAGATGTTTTTGAAGTTCATCCACGCTGTAGCATGTATCAGTACTTCATTCTTTTTTACTTCTAATACTATTCCATATTATTTAATTTTATTTACATATTTATCAGTTGGACATTTGGGTTGTCTCCACTTTTTGATTATTATGAATAACACTACTATGAACATTTGTACACAAGTCCTTTTATGAACATGTTTAATTTCTCTTAGGTGAAAACTTAAGAATGAAATTTCTGTGTCATGGGGTATCTATAAACATACATAACTGTAAGAAACTACTGAAGAGTTTTCCACTACAGCTGTACCTTTTTATACTTGTGGAGGTGGAAGAGCTTGTGAAATAGTTACTTTTGCATTCCTATTGGTAAGCTTACAGAAAGATGTATTTGACAATCTTAGTTCCTTAAACTTTAAATGAAGGAACGATTTCAGCAATTACTGTATTTCTATATGCCAGTAACAGCAGAAAGTATAAAGAAAAATGCTTTTTACAATAATAAATTATAGTATCTAGAAATAAATCTGATAAATGATGTGTAAGACCTATACAGGGAAAATTCTAAAACTTTTTTGAAATAACCTTTTTCTAAAAGATTTAAATGGAGAAACGCACCTTGTTCATGGATTGGAAGACATTATCACAAAAAGGTCACTTTTCCTCATATCTGTAAAATCAGTGTAATCCCGATCAAAATTATAGTTTAGTTTTTAAACTGAAACTAAAGCACTTCTAAAATTAGTGTGGAAGTCCAGAGGACCAAAAATAGCCAAGTGCTCTTGAGGAAGAAAAAAGACTGGAGTACCAGCCTAATCAGAAACCAACATATTTTGTGAAACTAATAATTAGAAGAATAATTAACACAGTGACAAATAGATGATAAGAACAAAATACCCCAAAATAGAACAACCATGTGTGTAACCTTGATCAATAACATACTGAAATGGAGTGTTGTTCAGTAAAGGATTAACTTTTTTTAAATGAACAGTTTAGCGGTTTGCAGACCTGCTGCCCCCGCCATCATGCCATGCCAGCTACAGGGTGCCCCCCCCCCCACAGCAGCTATATGGATGTAATGCAGAGGCTTCTCCCTGCACATTCAGCCCACTGGCCGTGGCAGTGGAGGCAGAAACTGCAGCTGGGAAGCAAGAAAACTATTTCCTCCTGGCAGGCACTATCACCACATACCTGCAACCCCCACCGTCACTAAGGCACCGGACAACTCCAGAGAGTAGAGCTTCTGGGCACTAGAGGGTACCACCTACACAAAGTATATTATTCCATAGTCATCATTAGAAATATGAAACAGCAAAAGAATCTGGTACAAACCAAAATCCCTCAAACACCAGGAAGAGGGCTAAGTGAAACTGAAATGACCAATCTTCCTGATAAAGATTTCAAAATAAAAATCGTAAACGTGCTCTCAGAGCTACAGAAAAATATTCAAGATCTCAGGGAGGACTTCAAGAAAGACAAACTGAAAAATACAGTATCTGAAATGGAATATACAATTGAGGGATTCAAAAGCAGATTAGATGAGGTAGAGGAGACGGTAAATGAAAAAGAAATTAGAGAACAGGAATATGAAGAAGCTGGGACACAAAAACGGATCTCAAGGAATGCAAGAATAATCAGAGAACTATGCTGCCAATCCAAATGGAACAACATTCGCATTATAGGACTACCAGGTGAAGAAGAGAGAGGAAAAGGGATAGAAAGTCTTTTGAGGAAATAACTGCTGAAAATGTCCTGTCTGGTGAAGAAAATAGTCTCTCAGGCCATGGAAGCCCACAGATCTCCCAACACAAGAACCCAAGAGAGAGAACACCAAAACATATTATAATTAAAACGGCAAAGATCAAGGACAAGGAGAGTATTAAAAGCAGCCGGAGAGAAAGAAAAGATCATCTACAAAGGAAAACCCATCAGGATATAATCAGACTTTGCAGCAGAAATCTTACAGGCCATAAAGGAGTGGCATGATATATTTAATGCAATGAAGCAGCAGGGCCTAGAACCAAGAATACTCAACCTGGAAAGATGATCATTTAAATTTGAAGGAGGGATTTAACAATTTCCAGATAAGCAAAAGTTGAGGGAATTTACCTGCCACAACCCATCACAACCCATTGGAGGGACTGCTGTAGATGGAACTGCTCCTAAGGGTAAATAGCTGTCACCAGAGAAATTAAAACCACAACAAAGGAAGTAGACCAATTAATTACTAAGCAAATGCAAAATTAAATCATCTACCCAGAAAGTCAGTTAAGGGATACACAAAGAGTACGGAATATGACACACATAAAGAGTAGAGGAGGAAGAAAAAAAACCCTTTAGATTGTGTTTGAAATAGCATACTGAGTGCGTTAAGCTAGACTCTTACATGGTAAAGAAGCTGCTGTTGAACCTTTGGTAACCACGAACCTAAAGCCTGCAATGGCAAGAAGTACATATCTGCCAATAATCACCTTAAATGTAAGTGGACTGAATGCACCAGTCTAAAGAGACAGAGTTATAGAATGGGTAAAAAAAGACCCATCTATATGCTGCCTACAAGAGACTCACTTCAAACCCAAAGACGTGCACAGACTAAAAGTGAACAGATGGAAAAAGGTATTTTGTGCAAATAATAGGGAGAAAAAAGCAGGAGTTGCAGTACTGATATCAGACAAAATAGATTTCAAAACAGAGAAAGTAACAAGAGACAAGGACATTACATAATGATAAAGGGGTCAGTCTAACAAGAGAATATGACCACTATAAATATCTATGTAACCAACATAGGAGCACCTACATGTGTGAAACGAATACTAATGGAATTAATGGGGGAAATAGAATGCAGTGCATTCATTTTAGGAGACTTCAACACACCCCTCCAAAGAACAGATCAACTGGACAGAAAATAAGTAAGGAGACAGAGGCACTGAACAACACATGAGAACAGATGTACCTACCAGACATCTACAGAACATGCCACCCAAAAATGGGATACACATTCTTCTCAAGTACACATGGAACATATTCAATAATCATATTCTAGGGCACAAAAAGAGCCTTGGTAAATTCAGAAGGATTGAAACTGTGCCAACCAACTTCTCAGACCACAAAGATATGAAACTGGAAATAAATTATGCAAAGAAAACAAAAAAGCCTACAAACACATGGAGGCATAACAACATGCTCCTAAATAATCAGTGGATCAATAACCAAATAAAAGGAGAAATCAAGCAATATATGAAGACAAATGAAAACAGCTCAACACTGCAAAATCTCTGGGATGCAGCAAAGATGGTCATAAGGGGGATGCATATTGCAATAAAGGCTTACCTCAGGAAAGAAGAACAATCCCAAATGAACAGTGTAGACTCACAATTAATGAAACTACAAAAAGAAAACAAATGAGACCCAAGTTCACTAGAAGGAGGGACATAAAGATCAGAGCAGAAATAAAATTAATAAGAATAAAACAATAGGAAGAATCAGTGAAACCAGGACCTGGTTCTTTGAGTAAATAAACAAAATGGATAAACCCCTAGCCAGACTTATCAAGGAAGAAAGAGTCTGCACAAACAATCAGAAATGAGAAAGGAATAATCACTACGAACACCACAGAAGTACAAAGAATTAGTAGAGAATGCTATGAAAAATTATATGCTAACAAATTGAATAATCTAGAAGAAATGCACAACTTTCTAGAAAAATACAACCTTCCAATGCTGACCCAGAAAGAAACTGAAAATCTGAACAGACCAGTTACTGGCAATGACATTGAATTAGTAATCAAAAAACTAATGAAGAACAAAATGCCTGAACCAGATGGCTTCACCGCTGAATTTTATCAAACATTTAGTGGAGACTTAATACCCATCCTCCTCATAGTTTTCCAAAAAGTAGAAGAGGAGGGAATACTTCTAAGCTCATTCTATGAGGCCAGCATCACTCTCATACCAAGACCAGGCAAAGACACCACAAAGAAAAGAAAATTACAGACCAATATCCTGATGAACATACATGCAAAAATACTCAACAAAATACTGGCAAACCTAATTCAAAAATACATAAAAAAGGTCATCCATCATGATCAAGTATTATTTACTCCAGGGATGCAAGGATGGTACAATATTTGAAAATCCACCAGCATCATACACCACCATATCAACAGAAAGAAGGACAGAAATCACAGCATTTCAATAGATGCTGAAAAAGCACTTGACAAAATTCAAAATCCATTCATGACAAAAACTCTCAACAAAATGGGTATAGAGGGAAAGTACCTCAACATGATAAAGGCTATATATCGCAAACCCACAGCCAACATCATACTTAACAGCAAAAAGGTGAATGCTTTTCCTCTAAGATCAGGAAGAAGATATGGATGCCCACTCTCCCCACTTTTATCCAACATAGTACTGGAGGTCCTAGCCAGAACAATCAGACAACACCAAGAAATAGAAGGCATCCAGATTGGTAAGAAAGACAAACTGTCACTATTTGCAGATCACATGATACTGTACATAAACCCTAAAGACTCCCCCCCAAAACTACTAGGACTAATAACTGAATTCAGCAAAGTTAGAGAATACAAAACTAATACAGAAAAATCTTGCATTCCTATATCCTAACAATGAACCAGCAGAAAGAAAAATCAGGAAAACAACTCTAATTACAGTTGCATCCAAGAGAATAAAATATCTAGGAATAAACCTATCTGAGGAGGTGAAAGATCTGTACTATGAAAACTACAAGACACTTGTGAGAGAAATTAAAGAAGATACCATAAATGGAAACATCCGTGTTCATGGATAGGAAGAATTAATATTGTCAAAGTGGCCATCCTGCCTAAAGTAGTCTATGAATTCAATGCAATCCTTATCAAAATACCAAAAGCATTCTTCAACGAACTAGAACAAATAGTTCTAAAATTCATATGTAACCACAAAAGACCCTGAATAGCCAAAGCAATTCTGAGAAGGAAGAATAAACCTAGGGAGATTACGCTCCTCCACTTCAAGCTCTACTACAAAGCCACAGTAATCAAGACAATTTGGCACTGGCACAAGAACAGAACTATAAACCAATGAACAGACTAGAGAGCCCAGATGTAAATGAAGCGTATATGGTCAATTAATATACTATAAAGGAGCCATGGACATACAGTGGGAAAATGACAGCCTCTTCAACAACTGCTGTTGGCAAAACTGGACAGCTACATGCAAGAGAATGAAACTGAATTACCATGTAACTTCATACACAAAGTAAACTTGAAGTATATCAAAGACCTGAATGTAAGTCATGAAACCATAAAACTCTTAGAAGAAAACATAGCAAAAATCTCTTTAATATAAACATGAGCAACTTTTTCCTGAACACATCTACTTGGGCAAGGGAAGGAAAAGCAAAAATGAACAAATGGGACTACATCAAACTAAAAAGTTTCTGTACGCAAAGGACACCATCAGCTGAAAAAAGAGGCATCTACAGTATGTGAGAATATATGTGAAAATGACATATCGGACAAGTGGTTAACATCCAAAATATATAAAGAACTCACACGCCTCAACACCCAGAAAGGAAATAACCCGATTGAAAGTTCGGTGGAGGATATGAACAGACACTTCTCCAAAGAAGAAATTCAAGTGGCCAACAGACACATGAAAACATGCTGCACATTGTGATTATCAGGGAAATGCAAATTAAAACCACAATGAGATATCACCTCACACCAGTTAGGATGGCCAACATCCAAAAGATAAGGAACAACAAATGGTAGCAAGGATGCAGAGAAAGGGGAACCCTCCTACACTGTTGGTGGGAATGTAATTAGTTCAACCATTGTGGGAAGCAATAGGGAGGTTCCTCAAACAACTAAAAATAGAAATACCATTTGACCCAGGAATTCCACTCCTTGGAATTTAACCGAAGAAAACAAGATCCCAGATTCAAAAAGACATGCACCCCTATGTTTATTACTACACTATTTACAATAGCCAAGATATGGAAGCAACCTAAGTGTCCATCAGTAGATTAATGGATAAAGGAGAGGTGGTACATATACACAATGGAATATTATTCAGCCATAAGGAGAAAACAAATCCTGCCTTTTGCAACAGCATGGATGGAGCCAGAGGCTATCATGCTCAGTGAAATAAGCCAGGTGGAGAAAAAGAAGTACCAAATAATTTCACTAATTTGTGGACTATAACAAGAAAGCAAAACTGAAGGAACAAAACAGCAGCAGGCTCACAGACTCCAAGTAAGGACTAGCGGTTACCAACGGGAAGGGGTTCGAATGGGTCCGTTGGGAGGGAGGGAGAAGGGGATTAAGGGACATTATGATTTCCACACATAATGTAGGGTTGTCAGAGGAACAGCACTACAGCACGAGAACATGAGTATTGACTTCATAGCATCTTACTATGCTGATGGACAGTAACTCCAATGGGGTGTGGGTGGGACTTGATAATACGGGTGGATGTTCTAACCACAATGTTGCTAATGTAAACTTCCATAAGATACTATATCAATGATACCTTATTTTAAAGAACCTGTACTGTTTAATTACCACAAATTTGTGAATTTTCTTTTGTTTTTTATTGATATCTAACTTCATCTCTTTGTGGTCAGAGAAGATATTTTTACATGCTATTTATTTTTTCAAATCTATTGGGGCTTCATTTGTGGCCTCATTTTGTGGGCTGTCCTGGAAAATGTTCCATGTGTACTTGGGAAGGATATGTATACTACTATTGTTGGGTATAGAGTGTTCTGTATATTTCTGTTAGACCTGCTTGGTTTATTATGTTGTTCTAGTCCTCTACTTCCTTACTTATCTTGTGTCTGTTAGTTCTATTTATTACTTTGAGTGAGGTATTGATGTATTCAACTACAACTGTGCAACTATTTCTCCCTTCTGTTCTGTCAGTTTTTGCTTCATCATAATTTTGTGGTCTGTCATTAGATGTGTAAATGTTTATAATTATTTTTTTTGCTGTATTTTACTTTTTATTAATTTTAATGTCATTTATCTACTGTAACCTTTTTAAATTTAAAGTCTGTTTTGTTTGATATTAATGTTGCTACCCCTGCTCTCTTTTGGTTATTGTTTGCACAGAGAATCTTTTTCTATCCCTTCACTTTCAACCTATTTGTGCGTTTGGATCACAAGTGAGTCTTTTGTAAAAAGCATATAGTTCAGTCATGTTCTTTTTATCTATTCTGTCATTTTATATCTTTTGATTGGAGAACTTAATTTACATTTAATGTAATTGCTGATAAGGAGAGACTGATTTCTGTTATTGTGCTATTTGTTATTATATGTCAGATAGCTCTTTTGTTGCTTGTTTCCTTCATTACTATCTTCTTTTGTACTTGATTTTTTTGTAGTGAAATTATTCAAATCCTTTCATTTCCTTTTGTGTATATTGTACAACTATTTCATTTGTGTTTACTATGGGGATTACATTGAACATCCTAAACTTATAATACTAATTTGAATTTATAGCAGTTTAACTTCAATAGCATACAAAATTCTCCTTTACACTGCTGTCCCTACCTCTTGCAGTTGTTGTTGTCACAAAATTACATCTTTACAATTTGTGTGCCCAGAAACATAAATAAAATTATTTCAAATGCAGTAACCTCTTAAGTTATGTATAAAACAAGATTTGGAGTTACAAACCAAAGTTCTGGCAATAGAAGCTTTTACACTAATTTTTTTTCTTTAATCATATTGGCCTCAAATCATGTATAAAACAAAAAGTATAGTTAGATACCATTGTTACAGTAATATGAGCTTCTAATTTCCCAAGTTAATTATTTTTAAGGTGTGTATTTCTCTATATGGCTTTGAGTTACTGTCTAATGTCCTTTCTTTTTACATTGCCCGGACTTCCTTGAACATTTCTTGCAGGGCAGGTCTAGTGGTCACAGACTCCCTCGACTTTCATTTATCTGGGAATGTCCTGATTCCTCCCTAACTTTGAAGGACAGTTTTGCTGCATATAGGATTTTTTGTTGAAAGTTTTTTCTCTTAGCACTTTGAATACATCAGCTCACTAACTTCTGGACTTCAAAGTTTCTGGTGAGAAATCTTCTGATGAATTTTACTGAGGATCCACTTGTATGTGATGATTTGCTTCCCCTTGCTGCTTTTAGGATTTTTTTCTTTGTCTTCTGAAAGTTTGACTATATTATGTCTTGATGTGAGTCTCTTTATTTGGAGGTTTTGAGCTTCTTGGATGTTTATAGTCATGTCTTTCTTCAAACTTGTAGAGTTTTCAGCCCTTATTTATTCAAATATTCTCTCTGCCTCTTTCTCTCTCTCTCGTTCTTCTAAGTCTCACAATGTGAATATTGGTCTACTTGATGGTGTCCTGCAGGTCCCTTAGGCTCTGTTTGCTTTTCCTCAATCTTTTCTGTTCTCATCCTGGATCATTTCTATTGTCCTATCTTTGACTTCACTTGTTCTTTCAATTCTGCCTGCTCAGCTTTGCCTTTGAATCACTCTAGTGAATTTGTCTTTTTAGCTGTAGGATTTCTTTATGGTATCTTTTAAGGTTTTCTATCTCTATTTGATATTTCCTTTTTCTTCATGCATCACTTTTAAAATTTTTTTTCCACACCTTCCCTTAGTTCTCTGAGCATCTTTAAGACAATTCTTTTAAAGTCTCTAATATAACTGCCAAAAGTCTTTTTGAGGGAAGGTTTCAATTTTTTTTCCTTTCAATGGGCCATGCTTTCCTATATGTATGCCTTGTGATTATTCTTGTTGTTGAATGCTAGACATTTGAATTTAATAATATGGTAACTAGAAATCAGATTCTCTTCCTTCCTCAAGGATTGCTGTTTTTTTATCTTTGTTTTTTGATATGTTGTCTGTTCTGAGGATCAATGTGAGCTATAAACTTAATGTCTTAATTCTTTTCTGAGCCTTTTGTTGGGCATGTGCAGTCACTTTTTTATTTTCCCCTCATAGGCAGATGTTTTTAATGTCTGGACCTGAAGGTGGAAAGCAGAAAACAGTATGGGGAAAAGAGCATCAGCCCTTTAAATCCTTTGAAAGTACCTTCTGCTAGAGGAGGAGGGCCTTGCAGCAGTTTGGGTAGTGGGACAACTACCTACCGTTTGTCTGTTTGTGCCTTTGTGATCAGAAGCAGCAGTGACCATAGCACCAACCCCCTTATTTGGAGGACAGGGTCCTTTTTGCCCACCCTAGCTTCCATAAAATGTGTGCAGTCTGCTCCAGGAACAAGCACACTGGCTAGGGATGGGGAATGGGTAGCTGCTGCTGTGCTAAAAGCTGAAATTGACCAAAGTTAACCTCAATTTACTATCCAAGTTTTCCTTTGGAAACAAGCCTTCAGCAGACTCCAGAGTTCCAAAATATTTATTACATCAGATAAATTCCTGCTACTTCCTACTCTGCCATCTTCTCAGAATCATCTTCTCTGTGATCTGTTTTAATTTTTGTGTATGGTATGAAGAAAGAGTACAAATTCTCCTTTTGGCATATGTATATTCAGCTGTTCCAGCACCATTTGTTGAAATAGTCCTGTTTCCTTAATGAAGTACCTTGACATGTTTTTTAAAAAATAAGTTGATCATAAATGTGAAGTCTTATGTTTAAACTCTTAATTTTGTTCCAGTGATCTATAGGGCTATACTTATACACAAACACCATACTGTCCTTTTCATTATTTGCTGGGCACATAATAGGTATTCAGAATTTGAGTTAAATTGGAATTGGCTAAACTCACTGAAGAATCAATGTTCTTACATTTGCCAAATTTGAGATTTTTTTTTTCTTTTGAGGTGTCAGAGGGAGCATTATGGTTGATTTCTTTTTGCTTCTTTTTCCCATATTTTCTTATCAGGATATCTTTTGAAAAGTTCCATCCTGAGGGAAAAAAAATTGTATCTCACTAATCCCCTTTGTGATAGGCATTAGGCATGCTGTAGTGGTAACAGCTGTCAAAAAACAGAACGCTGGCTGGAACTTCAGTCCTTGGAGAAGTGAAATCCAGAAGCTGATTAGTTGCCATTATCATGCTATTCCTTCCATAGAAGCTCAACATTGTTTTAAGCACTGTATTTATTGTTTTAAAAAATGAAATCTTACCAGAATATACTGAAAGTCATTTATGAAGTCGTAGGCTTAGCGATATATCTGTACCACTTAGCAATAGAATGACTAATGGACAAGTTACATAACTTTCCTGAGGTCACAATTACTTTGTGGGGAAAAATTATTGCTCTATCACCGTCTTATTGTGTTAGTGAGATTCAGATGCAATATTTGTGGAAATGCTTTGCAAAATGTAAGGGACTGTACAAATATTTTAAATGTCATTTGTATGTTATTAAACACTAATAAACTTGTTTTTCTTTAAAACACTTTTTAAGATAATGAAGGGAAAAGGATAAGCAGGCATTGAACTGTTGGGTCATATGCTTACAAATACAATTGAAATGGGTTAAATTGGAAGTATTCTAGTTCAAGAACTTGGGACATAGGTGACTTCAGTGGGAGCAAGAGGAACACTTTCCTCACTCTGTCTTCATGATGGGAAATTGGACAGGACATGCTACTTGTATTGGAGAAAATGTAGGATTTCTTATTTTATGTAATTGAGTAGCATGTGATAAAATCTTATCTCCCTTTCATTGGTGTGTGGGATTTATGTAAAAATTATTTTTTAAATATAGTGTAAAAAGTTGAGCAATACAAAGCTATAGTAATCAAGGCAGTATGGTGTGGCACAAGGGTAGACATACAGATTGGCAGAATTGGATTACAATTCCAGAAAGAAACCCTTACATTTGTGTTCATTTGATTTTGGACAAGGGTGCCAAGACATTTCAATGGGGAAATAATTATCTTCTTAACAAATAATGCTATAAATCCAAACATAGAAGAATGAATTTGGGCCCCTTCTTTGCAACATACACACAAAAAAAGCTCAAAATAGATTACAGACCTAAATGTAAGAGCTAAAATTATAAAACTCTTAGAAGAAAATATAGGAGTAAATCTTTGTGACCTTCATCAAAATTAAAATCTTTTGTGATACAAAGGACACCATCAAGAATGTGAAAAGACAACCCATGGAATGGGAGAAAGTATTTGCAAATCATATAGTTGATAACACATTTGATAGAATATATAGAGACATTTGGTAGAATAAATAAATCTTACAACTCAAAAATAAAAAGCAACCCAATTAAAAAGTGGGCGAAAGATCTGAGTAGACATTTTTCAAAGAAGATCTGTAAATACCCAATATGCACATGAAAAGAGTACCATTAGCCATCAGGAGATACAACTCAAGACCACAATGAGATACCACTTCACACCCACTCAAGGGGCTATAATAATAAAAGACAATAATAAATGAGTGTTGGTGAGAATATGGAGAGATTAGAACCCTCATACACTGTTGATGGGATTGTAAAATGTGGCTGTTTTGGAAAACTATCTGACATTCTTCAAAAGGTTAAACATAAGAGTAACCATATGTCCCAGCAGTTCTACTTCTGGGTGCATACACTCAAAAGAATTGAAAACATATCCACACAAAAAACTTGTGCATGAATGGTTATAGCAGCATTATTCATAATAGCCAAAATGTAGAAACCCAAAATGTCCCATCAACTGATGGAGAAATTAAATGTGTTGTATCCACTGATGAGATATTTTTTGGCGATCAGGAATGAAGAAAATGTTATATGTATACTATATAAATGAAGAGCATGCATGCTATAATATGGATGAACCTTGAAAAAAATTTTCTAAGTGAAAGAAGCCAGTCATAAAAGACCACATATGGTCTGATTCCATTTATATCAAATGTCCAGAATAGGCAAATCTGTATAGAAAGAAAGTAGATTAGTGTTATTGAAGGGGCAACTGAGGAGAGGTATTAGGAAGAAATGGGGAGTTACTGCTAATAGGTTCAGTTTCTTTTGGAGGTGATGAAACTCTTACAGAATTGATTGTAGTTATGGTTGTACAACTCTCTGAATATATTAAAAAATATTGAATATGTGCACATTAAATGGGTGAATTGTGTAGTATATGGATTTTAAAATTTGTTTTAAGTCAGGGAACACCAAACAAAATATGAAGAGAAGGACATTTACAAATTGTTTATAAACAATTCTCTATTGTTTATTTTCTGGAGATGAAGAAGAAACTGATTGTCTCCTAGTTAAAAAAATGAATTTTTCTTTCATTCTCTATCCTTCTGATGGTTGACTAGGTTTACTTAAATGCATACACTTTTGTGTTGATAGTAAATCATAATTCATTTTTGGCAGGAATTGAGTTCTTCTCAGACTTTATCACATGGTGGAGGATTCTTCAATAGACTGGAAGATGATGTTCATAAAATTCTTATTAGAGAAAAAAGAAGAGAACAGCTTACAGAATATAATGGAACAGATAATTGTGCAGCTCATGAAAACAACCAGGCATGTAAAATAGAATAATTCTCTTACAATCACAATGAAGTTAAAATGCAGTGTCTCTTTTTGAAAAAAAGTAAGCCGTGGAATCCAGTATGATTATATAAAGTTACAGTTTTGAGATATTACCACGTATAGATATTTGTATTTAAAAATATGAGATACTTCATTGGTGAATATTAATTGAGCATGTGCTGTATACTAGGTACTGTTAGGCACTGGTGTAGGGCAGTGGGAATACCAAGATGGATAAGACCATCCTTCCCTTAGAGTAATGGGGAGAGGAAGAGGTGGACCTATAAAGAGGATATCATTAAGCATGATGAAGGCTTTAAGAGAGGTATGAACAATAAAGAGATTTTGAATAGAAAAGGTAATAGATCACTACTTGGGTGAATTGTGAAAGGTATATAAAGTGACATTTGGGATGAATTTTGAGTGATAAATAACTGTATAAGATAAGAAATGGAGAAAGCCTACGGGAGCTGCAAGAACAAAGGCCCAGAGCCATGACAGGCCTTAAACTGAATATTCAGGAAACAGAAAATTTCTGCATCTAAGACGTATACAGTTAAGTGAGTGTGGGATAACATGACTAGAGAAATTATAATCATGGATTTAGATTATAAGGATCCTTTGATGTGAAACTAAGAATTTTTATCCTGTATACTAGGGGTTGCAAGCTATGGCCGACAAGTTAAATCTGTACAGTCCAAGCAACCATGTTAACATTTATGGTTAACGTACTTGCTTCCTTTTTTCATTGACCATCATTCCCCTTTGTGGTCCATATCATCTTATTTTTTTAAGCCATCTCAGATCATTCTTGGATGGAAAAAGTGATACTTTTTCAGCGAGTAAGTGTCTCAAACCCTTTGTAGAACCAAGTTGTATATATATAAGTTTAAAATGATTAAGATTAATGATCTAAATAAGACCAAAGTGATAGTGCTGTATAGTAGAAAGAGAAGTCTGAAATCAAACCTAATACAAAATATAGCTTCTGCATGTTATCATCTGTGTTGCATTGGTATGAAGTCAACCAACTTTCATGTATTATTATTAGGGAAATTAGCAACTATGATTTAAAATGTTTATCAGAACATGTTGTACACAGTATGCATTTAATAGATAATTGCTTTTATACAGGGTAGAAAATGGTTAAGTCAAAAAAAGGATATACTGATAAAGTACCATAGTAATTCACAAGAGTGGAGATCAATGATAGCTTTCCTAGGAGAAAATAGCTTTTGAATTAGAATTTAAAGGAAGGTGGAATTTGAACATGCAGAAGTGTGAGGGAGAAGAAACTGGAATATTATGAAAAAAAAAATGTAGGCAGCAAAGAATAAACCAGTTTAATTAAATGAAAGAATCATTGAGGAGCATAGTATAAGTTTGACAAGATAGGTTGAATAAGATTGTGGAGGAGCTAAAGGCCTTTATGATTTAGTCAGTAGATAGTAAAGAATTTTTAGAAGTGTTTTGAGCAAAGTACAAAGTTTTAGATGGTAATACTAATTTCAACTTCAGTGCTTAGGAAAAATGAAGGTGAAGACAAGTGATAGGAATTAGACAGTACTCAGCATTGTTAAGGATATGGAACAATAGCATACTACTAGTGGTTGTGGAAATTGGTATATTAATTTTGGAAAAAACAATTTGGCATTAGCTTTTTGAGTTTAAGATGATGGGTAAGACCATATGTTCTAGAAATTCTGTGCTGGATTAGAACCCGGAGAAATGAATGAGGTACAGCTATACATAAAAAGATGGATGAATACCAAAACATCCTGTTTAATGATGTTTAATGTCTTTTGAATCAAGTACAGTGTCCTTGACCTAACAGTTAAAATCCATAAGCTGGCCTTTTCAACCTGAAAGTGTGAAGCTATTAGCCAGACCTGAAATCAATTTAGTAGATTGCTACTAGCACTCAAAACAAACAAAAAAAGTATATGACATCTTATTAATATTTTATGAAATTTGTTTCTGTATGTATATGTATGCACATACAACATACACACATGTACATACACTGACATTTATGTGTATTCTAGGTCATGATATAAAATATTAATGTGGGTCACTGTCAAGTTTGAAAACATTGTTCTACTGTGTAGCTTCAACCTAAATTAACTTCAGCTGAATTTGCTCCTAGATATTTTTTTTTTCTCCTAGCTGGAGCAGAGCATTCCTATCACTTTTTTCTTTTTTTTGCTCAAGATTCAGTTCACCTGCCATCTTTTCCAGAAACTTTCTCCCACTGCCCTACCCCAACCCCACGGACCAAAATCAGAAAATCTGGATATGATCCTTCCTTCTTTTTCTGCACCCCATAGCATTTTGTTTTTTTTATGGCACATTTCACAGCACATTTTTATTATTCTTCAGAGATTTCAAGTCTCTTATGAACATGGACTTAATATTTTAACACATCCTTTCATCCTCATTTTAGTACATTATTTTCTACATAGAAGATAATTTTTAAGTTTATTTCTGAAATACAGGACTTTATAAAAATAATGTATATTAAAACAGTATCGTTTTCTGTGTTAAAAAGCGATTGATGTTTTTTTAGAAGTTTTGGAAACTACTGATAAGTAGAATGAATAAATGATAATAATGGCAAAAATAAATATATGAAGGCTCACTCTTTATTTGTTAGACACTCTATTAAGTACTTAAAATGATTATTTCATTTAATTCTGATAGATATTAGCTCCAATTTGCAGGTGCAGTTAGAAAAAATAACTTTTAATCCCATTCAACCTGGAGAAAATTACTGATATTTTGTGATCTCACTTTTCTATGGATATATACTTTTTCCCCCAATAACATAAAAACTATGATATTAATAACTTTTTAGTTAAATGCAGAAAGTGAGCATTTCAGGTCATTCAGTAATAATTCTTATACATTAAATAATTTAACTTTTAATAATTAAATTGCTTTCAGTTACCCACACTGAGAAAAAAAATATTTTAAATGTAGTTTGTTGTAACACTTCTTTGCTTAATATTGAGACTATATACTTTTCATGTTTATTGGTCATATGCCTGTCATATTTGTTGTGACTATTTTTTCATTTACGTTTTGATTTTGTTACAGTACTTTTGGAGATTTTTTTCCACCACGTTTAATCTGTCAATCTTTCCTTTGAGTTTTCTCCCTTTGGTATTATGTGCAAAAGGGCTTACTTACTCAAAGATCATAGATATTCATATTGATCTAGATTTTATTTTAACATGTTTTTTTTCAGGATTATAATAGTATTTTATCTTATTCAGTGATATGCTCAGTATAAAACAATTTTGGTAAAAGGAAATTTTTAAACAATAAAGAAATCTTCCATAATCTCAGGTCCTAAGAGAGTTACTAAAATTTTGGTGTATGCCCTTCCAGAATTTTTCTTTTGCATATGCTCTCACAATTTGGGGATCATGTAAATATATGTTATAGTCTGTATCATTATTTTTAGTTACTTCAGTTTTCTGTTTTGTAGTTTACCATATATTTAGTCTATATCCTACTGTTGGTCATTTAAATTGATGTCCAATTTTTTGTTTAATAAACCTGCAGTGAACATTCAGATTCTTCCCCCCTAAATTATCTGTTTCAGATAAACTCCTAGAAGTGAAAATCATAGCTTTATTAGTTATTTTTCTAATTTAGATCTACTTACCTGTTCCTTAAACTAGAAACATGGATTGAAGTGTGCATCTTCCTCACTTGCCACATTCAGTCCCTCATCAAATACTGTTGATTCTGCTTCCAAATAATTTCTCATATGATACTCTTCCCTCCACTTAAGCTGCTTCCACCCTAATCCAGGGAATAATCTTTGACGTGGGTTTACAGTAGCAATTAAAGGGTCTTTCAGCCTTTCTTCCCCCACTCTAATCCATTTACCACACAGCTGCCAAAGTGATCTTATAAAAACATAAATTTACTGTAAATCTAAATCTAATACTCTGCTCAGAATCCTTCACTGCTTTCTGTTTTATTCAGAATAATATGCAGAGTGTTCTTACGGCCTGCAAGACCTTTCATGATCAGGCATCTACCTATTTTTCCAGAATCATCTTGTACTATCTTACGAAGCTCCAACCACTCTTGGCATTGGCCTCTTTTTCCTTCAAATTTTCTAAGCTCTGTCCTGCCTCAGGGCCTTTAGACATACTGTTCCTTCTGTGTGGAAAGCTTGTACCTCCACTCGTTACTTAACCAGTGTTTATTCATCCCTCGAGGTTCATCTTAAGTGCCACTACCTCAAAGAGAGCTTCACTGATCCACAAGGGAATCATCCACATTATTCCCTTTATAGCACTTTGCTGCTTCGAGTTTAAGCCTTGGTTTCTAATTACAGCATGTATGTTACATCTGCCCTCTCCACCAGATGAATCCTGCAAAGGAAGAATCTTTTCACTTCTTTTCACCATTGTACACTCAGCACCTAGCAGTTAGGTGCTCAGTAAGTATTTTCAGAATAAGTTAATGTTGCTGCATTACTCATTAGATAAATAGAACCAATTTATACTCTTACCAAATGTATGACTTTGGGTTTGATTTTTACATTTAAATTTATTTGGTATATGGTACAAAATGCAGGGATTTAACTTCATTTTTTCAGTTAGTCATTTGTCTTGTAACCTACCATTCTGTAATTCAGTCTTTTCTCACTTCTTTAAAATGCTGTGTTTATATTACAATAAATTCTTATGTCTTAAGTCTCTTCTGGACTTTCTTTTCTGATACATTGCTCTGTCAACCTAGGTGCCATGACTACACTACTTTAGTTATTTTTACAGTATAGTATACAATTACTTGATAGGCAAATTCTTCATCGTGTTAACTTTTTATTAGTTTCTGTTTTGTGTTCTCCCAGATGAAGTTTTGACTATTTTGCTAAAGTTTCAAAGAACAAAACCCTATTGGAATTTCAATTGAAATTTAATTAAGCTTACAAAGTAATAGTCTTTCCATCTACAAACATATTTTGTTCTGTGTCCTTTTCAGTATTTTCTAATTTTCTTTATGGATCCTGAAAATGTCTGAATTTTTGCTACTGGGAGGAAATGGTTTTTCTAGTTATATCTTTGACCTGCTAATTACTGATACAGAGAAAAGCTATTTACCTTTGTTTTCTGTTACTTCATATATTTTTGCCTAAGTTTTTAATTCTTTTGGGTTTTAATAATAGACAGCAACAACTTGTCACAGAATACTTTTAATATTTTTTTTCTAGTATAGAAGTAATTATTACAAGACCCTGGTATTTTTCTATGTTATTTTTGTAGTTGAGATTTATTGTAAGTATCTTATTTGCTTGCACTGTATGTAATTACAATTAAATAATTGAGTAGAAGGGGAAATGTAGTCAACAGTTTAAGGTTGCTTTAGGATTTAATTAAAATCAGGAAAATTGGGATTTTTCCTCTTAAATTTTTCACAAAAGAATATTGTAAACCAGACTTGGCAGAACTATCTAGATTCTAAAATAGTGTTTTTATCTTTTCAGGAAGTAGTTCTGAAGGATGGAAGAATTGAAAGACTAAAGTTGGAACTTGAAAGGAAAGATGCTGAAATCCAGAAGATGAAAAATGTCATCACTCAATGGGAGGTTTGTATTTATTTGCTATTATAAACTAAAACAATTCTAAAATTTGCATATTTTCTCTTTTCTTGAATGTAAGTATATTTTATATTTGATAGAAATACTTCTATTTAGGTTTTTAAAGCTTACTAATGATAATATTTATTTTTTATCATGGTAAAATAAAATACATATAACATTAAATTTGCCATTTTAACCATTTTTCAGTGTACAATTTAGTGGCAGTAAGTTCCTTCACAATGTGTAGCATCACCACTGTCTGTTTGCATAACTTTTTCATCATTCCAAACAAACACTGTACCCATTAAGCAACTCCCTATTTTCCCTTCCCCTGCAGTCCCTGGTAAACCTGTAATCTCTCTGAGTTCCCTTTTTTCTAGATACTTCATATAAGTGGAGTCATACAATATTTGTCCTTGTGTGTCTGGCTTATTTCACTTAAAACATGTAATGTTTTCAGGGTTCATGTATGTTGTAGCATATATCAGAGTTCATTCCTTTTTTATGGCTGAATAATATTCTGTTGTATGTGTGTATATGCCACCTTTTATTTATCTGTTCATCTGTTTATGACACTTGCAGTGTTTTCCACCTTTCAGCTACTGTGAGTAATGCTGCTATGAATATTGCAAGTATGCTATGAACAGTACAAGTATCTTGAGTTCCTGCTTTCAATTCTTTTGGGTATATAACCTAAGAGTGGATTGCTGGATCATATGGTAATTCTATATTTAACTTTTTAAGGAATCACTGAACTATTTTCGAGTTTCCCACAGCTGTACTATTTTACATTCCCATCAGCAGTGCCTAAGGGTTCTAATTTGTCCATATCCTCACCAACACATGCGATTTATACAAGTTATTTCAACCACAAATCTACCTATTGCTCTCTTAATTCCTCCCTTAGGCTTTATAAAAACCTCTTTTTCATCTCAAGTGTCATTCTTTTTTGACTAATATTTATTCACACAACAGTTATTTATTTCATACCTATAATGTGCCAGGTACTTTTCTGGGCCCTGAATATGTAATAGTAAAAAATGGTAAGTTGGGTTCAGTCCTGATGGTTCTTACATTTCCCTTCCTCCTGTACTTAATTAAGCCTTTAAAGATCATTCCCACTAAGCCTTTTTTGGACTACACTTTGCTTTTGTTGGGCTTTTAGCATATGTTAGGCACAGGAATACAAAGATGAGTTAGCAAGAATCTCATAGTCTAATGGGAAAGATAAATACGTAAATAATTACAGCACAATGTAAAATTTATCACTGAGATTTGACAGAGTGCTCCAGAAGCATGGAGATAAGAGTGAATTAATTGCTGCTATTGAAAAACGGTAAAGATTTCACAGAAAAGATGATATTTTCAGGTAGAGAGAATCATGCAAAAGCATGGGAGTATAGGAAATACATTGTTACTGACTTTTAGAGAAGGAAAGTTGTAGAAGGTGAAATTGGAGATGTTAATCAAGCCTAGAATTTGAAGGCCTTTGGATTTTAGAGGGAGTAAAGTCTTTAGAAGGGACATGACATGAGAGTTGTTTTTGTGTAATGATAATGTACATAGCTAAGGCCTGGAATGAAGATTGCCTGGTAAAACAATTAACAGGTATTAACAGGTAAAACAACAGGTAAGAGGAAGAGCACATTTTGAACTGGTTTAGGCAAAGGGAACTAATTTAAGATCCCATTTTGTACATGTTGAGTTTGAAATGACTATAGATGTAGGCAAACGTGTTCCAAATGCAGCTAGACACAGTGGAGTCACAACATATGTGCACTTACCAATTTTAGTGCTGTCTTTTTTATGAAATTAAAAACACTAATAAAAACTGTATATTTCATTTGTGCTCTTTACTGTAAGTTACATGGTACTAGTATTTTATATATTTATGTTTTTATAGATATATTTACTATTCAGGATTGTATGTAAGATTATGTATGCTATTTTTATGGGTACTATAAAGAATTTTTGTGGGTAATTTTGCTTATTTGCAATTTTTGCTTTATGAGCTGACTTTTGACCCTAAGGCTGATAGGGGAGGTACCTCCATGTCGCTGATTTGGACCTTGGACAAAGAGTTGAGCTAGAGATAGAGTTTGGTGAGATATTAATTTTGTTTGAAGCCTTGTGAGTGAGAATTTCATAGTAGATATGGTTTCATATTCACAGTGGATATATTTCTATGTTCATAGGGAATATAGTTATAGTTGACTGTATATGTTTTTCCTTTTAATATTTTCATTTCCATCTGACTTATCTCCCTCATTCATTTCTAGGCTTCTCAGAAGTCCTATTCCCTTTATATGTACTATGGTGCTTCTTCTGTTCATTGTACTGTCTGCAGTATTACTCAGTAACATTACTGATTTATTATCAGCAATTTACTGGATACAATATTTAGTGAAAGCCATATTTATTTGACTTAATTTAAAATACATTATATTTGGAGCAAAGCAGGTAGTCTTGAGTGATATGCTCCCAGACCAGGAAGCTGCTATCCTGGGAGGAAATCAAAGCAGTAAATATCTTGTAAATAACCAGGAAGACTAATAAGAAACTTAATGTCTCTTCAAAGATAAACATTTTGGGACAACTTACCATGTGTGCATCCCTAGCCCTTTGTCTCTCAACTGCCTATGAAACCCCTAGACAACACACCACCCCGGGACACTCTTGTCCCCTCCTGGCCTGAGCCAGGAGCTCTGTCCTCTTGCTTTATCTCTAAATAAAAATCTCTGCCTTGCTCTCCTAAAAATAAATAAATAAATAGAATAGAATAGAATACATTAAATTTGTTTACAAGAAAGATTTTTGAATCTGGTAATTTCTGTACCTATTTATATACATGTTGAGAGAAGAAATAAGTGTTTTATACTGATCTGTTTTCTTTGAGTTTTGTTTTAAATGTACTGTTTTTTCTAATGAATTAATGTATGAAACATTTATAAGTAATTCAGAGTGTGTTATATGTTAAATAAAGATAATATGGGGGGAGATTTCCCATAATATGTATGTTAATGTGAGAATGTAATTCCTCCTGTTCATAAGTGTATAATTGTGTCATTTAAGTGGTATGAGAAGAAGCTAGACCAATTGGAAAAAGAAGTTGAAAAAGAATTGAAAGATATTTCAGTGCATTACTAATTCATATCAGCCAAAAATTAACAATGTTTAGTTAGTGAAATAATGACATTATTAAAGTTTAACTAAGGAGACAGAACTCTGCTATATAATTCAGTGATCACTACATGTGTGTATCTAAAGTTAAATAAAATCAAACATGTATTTTCTCCAGGACCATTAAGTACATTTCCAGTAGTTAGTAGCTATGCAGATATAGAACAGATACAGAAAGTTCCAGTGTAGTAATGGACAGTCCTGGTGTAGAGCTATGAATCATTTTTGTTTTAGTTTTCATTTATTTTGAATTACATAAGGGTTTTATTTGAGAAAAAAAGAGACTTCAGGAAAATTTAGTATTATCCTGAGTTTTCTTTACTAATATCCCTCTATTTTTCAATAACCTACAATATTAATTTATATTATTTTAAGTAATAGTTCTGAATACATTTTCCTCCATTCTATTTCTTTCAAAAGTAATTTATGTCTTTGAGCAAGCCTAGATACCATAGTTCCATAAAATGATAGTAAATCATTAATTATATAATTTATTTTAAAAATTAAATCTTTTTTCTTTGACCATTAGGCAAAGTATAAAGAAGTAAAGGCAAGAAATGCACAGTTACTGAAAATGCTTCAGGAAGGTGAAAGTAAGTGATTTGTATGTTTTTAGAATTTAAAGTTAATCTTTAAAAATATTTGAGGATAATTTTTCAGAATATATGATTTATTAACTCAACAAAATAAAAAGATTTCCCAGAGTGATACAAATTGAACTATTTCTGAAAATTTTATTATTAAAAGTTACTTTTATAGCACTTTAGTATTAATACAAGTTTATAACTATTCAGGTAACTAAAATCATGAAATTTTCCTGAAATTAAGTAAAATCAATTCTTATAAATCATTGGACTACACTAGCAGGAAAACAAGAATAACAGTGCTGAAGGTGCTGTTTTTTAACTGTTCGAGGAGAACGCCCATCATCATTTTAGGTTTTCCTCCTCTCGCTTCCCCACCACCTCATACTTTTGCTGCCACTGCAAACTTTTGGCTGTAGGTCGCCAGCAGGGAGCCAAGGAAATCAGTCAAAATTGATTAGAGATAATAAAATTAGTAAAGTTAATGTTAAATTGAAAACCTCCCACATCAGTTGCATTCCTGATTACGTATACCTCATGACACTTAGTGTTGAAAGTTCTATGAAAATTTTCCATTCATAATAGAAAAGGAGGTGTGTATTAACTTTTTAATATGAAGTTTATGCAGAAGAAATTATATAAACTATAAAAGACATAATGATAAACATGAATAAATGAGTAAATCTTCTGAATAGACAGAATTAAGTCAAATAATTTTCCATGTTACTAAAATCCAAAATATAGCTCCTGTGAGTAGTGGATAGTGCTTAAGAAATTGCAAAACTCATCTTGAAGAATAAGTAGGCAAGATAAAAATTGTTTCGAATGTGAAGATATTGGGAGTAGAATTGTCTATCCAAAATTTAAACTATATTGTTAAAAAAGTTATAAAAATATGAGCAAAAACCAGAAATCATGTCTACAAACAAAATACACAGTCTTGAAGTAGATTCAGACTATTTTTATAACTTTACTCTTTATTTAAATAATGTAATTTAACTATTACATTGCTTTAACCACAGTGAAATAGAAGTTCAAGAATAATGTAGAAAGACATTGGACAATTAGATATTAACATCTTGAGATTAATTTAGAGCTGTGCATGTTACTGAGCTCCATGTGGATCATCTAATGAACAAAATTATTATAATAAAATTAATTGTTTACAGGAAATTAAAGGTATCATTGAACATTGGATGCATGAGTTTTAAATATGTAAAAATGAAGTAATATTCCTTACTTAGCGAAACATTTGTGAAAAGTGAGAAAGTTAACTGATAAAAGCTTACTTTCAAAAATAGGTTATAAATGGCTACCAGTAAATAACTATCCATATGCTCCATACTATAAACAACCCAAGCAGAAGAATTTTGTATGGGATTTATAAATTTCATTACATGAAAATTACAGTCCATTGAAGGATGCATGTGCTAGCATTTATAATGTAAATGTAAATACAGTCAGTTCTGTTATAATGTAATACAGGTTCCTAAAAATCAGCAGCCACTGCAAAACCACACAGTTAAAACTGCATGGTTTATGCAGGAAGTGAAATGAGGTCAGGAGCATTCAACATTCAAGAAACTTCATCAGTCACAAATTAAGAAAAGATGGGAAATTAACGTGACCAGTAACACAGTTTTATATGTCAAAATGGTTGAACACGTAAGTACTACAAAAAATTTGGCACTTGACCTGGAAGACAACCTGAAGTATGCTTGTAGGAACAGCCTTTGAAAGGATTGCAGCTTGTGTGTTACCATTAAATGATGGAGTGATGGAAAGTTGGTATGGTTCTTAACACACAGATAGTACTAGTAGTTATTTGAGGTGTGTGCATGTGTGCACTTTTTATCATTTATGAAATTGTGCGTAAGCAAATGCAGAATGTTCTATTCAGGTTGTCACTAATGTCAGTTTCACTGAAACAACTTTGTGTTTTCATAACATTATAGGAGGACTGGCTATAATTGAAATACATAATTATTAAAAATCATTAGTTCTCAGTAAGTGTGTATAATTTTGGGGATGGGGGAGTAGAAAGTATAATTTATAAAAGTTCCCAAGTTGATTCTTGAGAGACTGATTTGTTTCTTGACACAGCATCTCTCCTTATTGCGTATCATATTATAAACTATGAAAGTAAGTTTGAATTACAGTGCTATATTGGTAGAGCTGTGGTGATATCAGTACTCTTCTATATTTGAACATTCCCTCCTTTACTGATTAGTTTTACTGCAGTTTTACCACTTGCCTATCTCCTAGCTTATTTTCAAAGTTAAGGAGTTAGTATTTCATGCATACCATCGGTTAATGAGGTTTTCAGCCATGTGGATATTTCTAAAGCTTAGGAACACAGGGCCCAAAATACTGACTGATCTCTTGCTTCCCCAAAAAGGAACAAATGGCAAGTTCTAAGAGACCACAGATGTATATGATCAGTTATGATCATATGAGTTATATTTATTTAACAGTGCTTTATTGGTATGAAAAGTCAGATACAAATAATTTTAGGGAGCACTTATAGCATGCTCACCTTGACAGTTTAACAAAACAAAAACATTCTACATTGTTTTTAAAAAATTAGTTAAGACATTTAAAGTTTATTGCCTATGAGAAGTATTTTATTTTGTTGTGCCTTTGTCCTCTTTAGTGTAGATGGAAAATTAATCTTTCATCATAGTTGTACGGTATATATATTAACACAACAGAAAATGTAAAAATTCCGCCCAAAACTGGTGATAATAATGATCAGAATTTACCAGTGAAAAATAAGAACTATATAGAGTCTAGAAATATATTGATTCAGTGTAAGAACAATTAATTTTTGCCTGACTGCACTGCTGTCTTGGTCCCCAAAGTATTGTTAAACTGTTTAATTGAAAAGGTTATACTGCTGTTTTTCCTTTTTTGTCAGTGAAAGATAAAGCAGAAATACTTCTACAAGTTGATGAGTCACAAAGTATCAAGAATGAGCTAACTATTCAGGTAAGAAAAACTGTGGAATATACAGGACTGGTTTTCTTAGGCTATTCCTCAGTCCTGAATTATGAAACTTGACTAAACAAAAATACAACTGATCAACACTGCAAGAACATGATATAAATTCTTCATTATTATTATGTAATAGCAAACAAGTGAAGAATGTGTTTACGATGCTGAGGGAGAGAGGTACATCCTGAAGAACAGGGGAAGATAAGATTGTATTTAGTTGATGGTAACTATGAATATAGAGATAGAAGTACAAGTAAAACTCATCCTGTTTTCTCCTTCCCATCTTTACTTGTAGAACAGTGAGCCTGTCCTATCTATCTTTAATATACAGCTGAGTAAAATTCCTAATCGAAATTGTGTGTGTGTGATTCTTTGATGCTCATTCATTCAGTAGTAAAAATCATCATTGTGAATAAGTATTAGGAATTGAGAGTATTTGCCTAAAAAGACCAAAAAAGTCTTTAAATTGAATATTTGGTTATAGGTGACTTCACTTCATGCTGCATTAGAGCAAGAAAGATCTAAAGTGAAAGTATTACAAGCAGAATTAGCCAAGTACCAGGTATGCTTTTATAATTTTGAAAATGTGTTCATCACAAATAATACAGTTTGAATAGAGACAGTGTGAGAATAAATGCACTATTTTATTCTTAAGCCAAAATTTATTCACCAGACATACTAATAAATTTGTTATTGTTGGTCATATAATTTAGAAAATATTAAAGTTATTCTATATGTTGGCATAACAGCAATAATTTTAAAGTAATTCAAAAACACCTAAGTACTACATAGATGACATGGTATATGTGCCTGGGCACCATATTAAAGGAAGGCACATAATGACATTTGTTCCATTAATTAATAAGCTTGATCACTTGGGTACAGCAGCATCTTCTAATATCACCATTATAAATATGTCTTTTCCCCTTTTTAATTAATAAATAATATGTGAAGTGAAACTTTGGGACTGTGTAAATATCCTTTTCTTTTTTACCCAATGGTTTTAGTATCCATTGATATTTGTATCAGTTACTATTTTGATGGTTGCAAAATAGTGATTTTTCTAATTCTATCATTTCTTCTGCATTTGCAAGCTGGCATTCAGCATTTTTTTCTGGATTAAGCAGTAAAATATATCAGTGCACTGTTGCAATATATGTGTATATGTGTATGTGTGTGTACACACACACATATATTTGTTTGTACGTACATTGTCTAAGTCATGATATAAAATGCATTGATTAATGTGGAGCCATAGTCAAAAACTTTGAAAGCCACCACTGGTGGCCTAGAGAACATAAAAGTTGTTTTGGCCCCAGCTTTGACTTCTCATCAGTCCAGAAAGAATTCCTGTTGCCTGGGAGGCTTTGAAAAGGACCCTTGAATTAATTTGTGTGTGTACATGTGTGTTTGTTGTAATCTTACTGAAAAAACAAGGTAAGAGTTCTATCTATATAACATTGGAACGTATGTGTAGTGGGTATTTACCTTGTGGAAAATTTTTAGTAAACACTTTTATTTTCCTACTATCAGGAAATCTTGTTTTTAATATGTGTCATTAACACATTAGGACACACATAGCCGCCTCATACATTTTTCTCTGAATGAATCTTTGCAAAACTTTTATTTGGTCAGGAATGAGTAACAGCATTCTTAGACTTTTTTTTTAAAAAAAGAAAGAAGGTTGATGTAGAAATGTTTTTGATCACCAAGAGGGAAGTTAAAGGCAGAAAAAGGATGAAAGAAACAAAGTCAAGCTGCCAATATTAAATGGGTCTGGGTTTCATGTGTCCCTGATATAACCACACTTCAAGAGATGTACTTCTGCAGACAAGAACTAATTCCAAAACTTGGCTGAAAATCATAATTACTTGGGAACTTTTTGAGTTATAGATTGTTCAGCCCACTCCTGGTAATTGTAAATAAATACATCTAGGACAAAGTCTAGACATCAGAATTTTAAAAATATTACCACCTAGGTGATTCTAATGATCAATTAAATCATTGCCATAGTTTAGAAAAATGGAGGAAAAAATCTATAAAATTGTAAATACATCAAACCATTATTTATGGTTAAAATGAGGGGTAGAGAGTTATAGATGATTTTAATTTTCTTTGTACCATTGCACTTTCCATATTTCTAAAATAAGTATTTGCTTTTTTAAATTAGAGTAAGGCAGAAAATGTTATATTAAAAGTAATTAATGTAAAATACTTATCTTTTAAACTGCCTTTCTTTTTATTTGGCATAAGTCAAATACCATAGATGAAGTTTCACTTGGAGCAAACTAAATACAGATTAAAAATATCACTGAGAAATATGAAATTATACCCTACTTTTAAACCCACTTATGAATAAGATCGTATTTCTAATGCTTATATGAACAAGGCTAGACAGAACTTGAATTAGTAATTGAATTACCCAAAAGGGTAATGAACTGAGTTACCAAAATTGCTGATCATATGGAGCAAAATGTTTATTTTAGTATTGATCAAAATTTTTATTTTTTAAAATTCTGGGACAATCCAAATGAACTCAAAAAAATAATGGTGATCTTACTATGGCTAGACTGTTCAAATAGAATTAACTGCTTCCTACAAGCTACTTTAACCATTTGTAAAAATAATTTAGTGTATGTACATACAAATTTGCAACAAACTCAAAAAAGATACGACTTCCTTCTCATACCTCCATGGTCTCATTTATTCTTAAAATGAAAATGTCCTCCAAATGGTATTTCCTAAATAATTTGCCCTATTTTTTTTTTTTCTTTTTGCAGGGTGGCAGAAAAGGGAAAAGAAACTCTGAATCTGACCAGTGTAGGTGATTCCATTAGCCTTTGAGGTCAACAACTAAAATTAAAACTTTCAGGGTTTTGGAAAAATGTATATATTTAATGCTGTGCAACTGCTAAAAACTGTGCAGTTTTTGTTGAAGAAACTTAAAATGATTAGCTCATTAACAGTCTATAATTTTATGTCCTTTTGGCTTAAAGTGAAAAGAAGAAAAGTTGAATTCCAGCAGAACTCAATTTGTTGTTTACTATCCATACTTCTTTTCACTTTAGTTTTTCATCAGTCAATAAAATTAATTTACTCTTCCATTAATATGTTTGATTTTTAAAATTTAAGAAACAATGTTGTGAAAGTATTATTTCTGTTTATAGCATAATCAGTTAATTGGATCATTTAAGTTCAGTTCAGTGCACATTTACTCAGCACTTCCTGCATATTAGACCCTATAGGACACACAAGATGACCGAAAAATGGTTGATATCCTCAAGTAGCTTATACTCAAGGGAAGTAGAAGGTGGGGTTAGTTAAGACAGCAGCAGAAATAATTACCATGCATATTAGAGTGTGATTATCACATTGTTTGGAAGTTGAGAAAACTTGTATGAGATATTTTTGGAGAGAAGATATCTTTTCAGTAAATTTGTTGAGAGGCATTCCAGGCAGAAGGAGCAAAAGTTGAGGCTGAAATGTTTAAAGAATAGTCTGGCTTAGGACAAAAACATGACACAGAAATAGAATAGAAAGTTTTGATGTCGGGGAGGAATGAGTGAGATTTTTAATTGGTATAATCAATTACTAGAATAATTAGTAGTTTATGGGATTGGTTTTTTTAGTGTACTCAGTGAAATACAAATATGATTCATTAAAATACAGAGTGCTTTGGTTTATAACAACGATGGACACATAAATAGCTAATCTTGGCCTCCAAAACAGGCATTATGTGAAAGATTCTACTTGACAGTCTTTGAAGAAAAAATACTTAATGTAATAATGTTTATGTCTGGCTCCTTCCATGAGGTTTCATGAACCTTGGAAAGAATTGTGAGTTATTATTCCCTATGTTCCCAGCACTTAGTCCTCTATGTAGCACAGAGTAGATACTAACGAATTACTTGTTTAATTAAAGGGATAAAGCTTTTTAGATAGTTTTCCTCTAATTTTACCTTTGATTAAGAATAGGTACCTTCAGAACCTAATTAGTTTATTAAATATATAGTAATACTCCATGATACCATATTTTTCAACCCCGTGATAAACAAAATCAAAATTTTAGTGCTGTCTTACATGAACAAGCTAGATAAAACTTGAGTACTTTCAATTATAATTGAATTACTCAAGTAGTTTACTGAATTGAATTTCCAAAACATACTGTATTATCATCTGGTTTTGATTATCTACCTTTACATTATTCATTTGGTATGTTATTAGAGTCTAGCACAGTGCCTGATGCATGGTAGACCCTCAACAGATACACCATTTTCTACTATATATACGTTTCAGATTTCCTGGGCACATACCAAGTTTCTTTGATCATCCTCTTTTTGTGTTGGGTACTCTCTAGAAGACGGTTTTCATATCTCTGTTTCTCCCCATGAATTCTTTTTCCTTGATTGATGTGTCCACTCCCATGGCTTAATCTATCACTTCTAGACCGATGTCTCAGTTTCAACAGGGACAGCTTTATCTAGTAAGAGATAGAAAAGACAATCAGTGATCAGTTGATAATTCCTTCTGTTAAATTGATTTCTCAGATATTCTCTTTAAAAATCATTACTTCAATTATTTTCTGTTTCCTGAATGTTCAATAAATTGATAGCTTACTACGTGCCAGACATTATGCTAAGTACTAGAGATACAAATATATCCACAGTGAATTGGAAGAAAATAGAAATGTAAAGAAATATTCAGACTATTCCAATAAATAATAATACTGATATATTCAAATTGCTATTGGAATACAGAAGGAAATACATGTTACTATTTTAAAGGAGTATCTTGGAGAATTGATTTTATTCCAAACTCCATATATATAATGTTGTACTTTAGTATTATGGCAATATAGCCAGTTAATTAAATTCATCAAATATTTTTGACATCTCTGATGGGATTTTTGACATTTCCTATAGTGTGTTAGTAAAACCAGAGGAACCAGAGCTATATTCAAGTCCCATTTCTATTACTTATTAGTTGTATGATCTTGGCTAATAATAAGTATTCAATAAGTGACTGAACAGAGTAAAACTGGGTATTTAGTGAGAATAGCTAGTAAAAGCATTGGGTAAACAACTCTGTAAGATGCAGTTTCTACCTTCCAGTTATTGTCAACCTAATGGGAATAAAAGAGCTTAGCACATAAGTAACTAAAATTTAAAATAGAATACAGTGGATTCCATAACAATTTTATGGAAGTTAGAAGATATATTTCTTGAGGAAAGTCAGATGTTCCTTAAAGAAGAAGTAAGCTTTTTAGTTGGTTCCTAAAGCATAGGCAGATTTTCCACAGAGCTTTAAAGGGTAAAGGACATTTAATGGAAAAAAGAAATTAAAAAATAGGGAAGGAGGAGAAGCAGTGGATGTGTTTAGGAAACAGAAAAATAGCAAAGAATGTGTTGAATAATCTGCCTCATTTGGCTTGGAGCATAGGAGCATAATACGACAACCCCCAATGTTGTTTGGGGATAGCTGTGATCCATCCTAAATTCCAGATTAAGAAGTGTATACGTCCTTTGATAGGCATCGGGAAACCATTAAAAGTTTATGGACAAAGGAATGACATAACCAAAGTTGTCCTTTAAGAAGACTCAAATGGCAGTGATGTCATGGAACATTATAGAAGAAATTAATTCAGAAGAGAATGTCAAGGAAGTTTTTATAGTAGTAGAAACATGAGATAAAGAGGATCTGAGCTCAGGAGGTGGCAGTGGAATTCAGAAAATGGAATAAGAAAACAGGTCCAGGCTGGAATCTAACAAATGTGTAGAGTGAGAAAAAGAACAAGGGCATTAGAGATGAAAACAAGATCTGAAGCATAAATGAGAGTGTGAATGATAGATAGTGCCATTTGTAGGGTAGACTGATGGAGGAATTTGTGTTGGGGAGATGGCAGAATCAACTTTTGGCTTGTGAAAGTGGATTTGCCCATAGAGCATCTAAAAGTAGAGTCCATCAAGTTGAAAATAAAGATCTGGTCTTCTGAGGTAGGGTTGGAATTACGGATTTGGGATCTGTTTGCAATTAAATTGTATGAATAGTTGACATACCCAGAGGGACAAGTTTTTGATAAATATTGCTGAGGACAGATTTGGGGAGTCGTAGGAAACAAAAAGGACAGTCAGAAGGTGGGAGGCATGGTTATGAAGGTTGCAGAGAGGACTTGGGTTATGAGCCCAAGGAAAAATTACTAGATTTAGCAGCCAAAAGACACACTGATAATCTTCAGAATAGCTTCTTCAGTGACACAGAATAAGTCATTGAGGTAAAAATTAAGCTTTTTAGTACTTTGGGCAGTTAAAGAAAGGGCCCCTTTGGTGCCTGGATGGGGCTACAGGGTTGAGTGAGGGTTGGTTGGTTTTTATTGAGAACTGAGGAGACCTTTATGATATTCAGGAGCATAAAGAAGCCAGCTGAGAAAACAGAGATTGGGTAGGGGGAGGGGGTGAGGAATGAGGATTCCACGTTGGAGCCTACCAACTAGGTATTTACATTATATAATTTGGTTGCCTTACCAAATCAACCTTCCCTAATTTGTTGTTGAATTCTAAATTAATCTGTCCTCTGTTAACGGAAAGTTATAGCCTTTACCATGTAATAATTTAAGAATATTTAAGGATTTAAGAAAAATATAAAATGATCTCATAACACAGACATTAGTAAACTTCCATGATTTAGCTATTATATATACATTATGGGAAGGAAAAATTCTTGGAACAGACAAGATGGTAAATGAAAGATAGTCTAAGATCCTCCAAAATCTGTAAATCATTGAGGAACTGGCCTGAGGTAAATGTTTAATTAAATTAAAAAACATTATTCACTGAAGTCAACACCTCTTGCTAGTGTGGTTGTGAGGTGGATACCTCTATGTACTGTTAGTGGCCTTGAACTTTGACTTCTGCATTTTGGAAAAGCATTATGATGGTATGTTTCAGGAGCCAGAAAAATGTTTATATCCACTAATTCCCAATATTGGACAATTTAGCTAAGAAAATAATTTGAGAGAAGAATAAAGTTTAAAAGATCTATAGAGGTGAACAGGAAGTATAGTAGGGAGCCACGAAGCGACCCAAATGTTCAATGTCTGACCAAACATCTAATTTAAATAACTACTTAGTACAACACATTAATGGGAATTATTGTTATGCAGCCTTTTAACATGTAAAATTAGGACGACTGTGTAAAGCCATGGAATATTTTGAACAAAGCTTAAATATAAAAACAAAATACTAACTTGTACACTGATCATAGCTGTGTGAAAATGTGTGTGCACATGGACAAGCTAGAAAGCAGAAATTCTAGAATAAAACTGCTTGTGTTGGATAGGGGGTTTATGGTGAATTATGGATTAATTGTTTTTTCCCCCAAATTTTAAAGTACTGTTTTTTGTAATTAAAAAAAAAGGAAAAATATTACTTGGATTTGTGTTAAGTAATTTGCTGTTATGGGATTAGCTTGTATTAATTTACTCATCTTACTGACATGTTCAGCTGAATTGTAGTAATTATTATGGAACATCTCCTGGACATAGAAGTTTTTGTTTTGCTTTTTAATCCAGAACCCTATTATAATAGCATTGAACCAGGGAAGGTAGCATCATGAATCAAGATGTGTGGCTGCAAAGTTTTAATCAACCAGCTTGTGTTTTCCTTGTTTTACTTCCCATTTAAAAATCTTTAGAACTTCACAAGTTTTACTGCCATTAGCCATGTCATATTCTGGTGACACCTATTCAAAATTACTTCTTTAATACTCATATTTACAAAACTAAAATGTGAATTATTTTATAAATGTTGTTAAATGCAATAATGCTTCCCATTGTGAATTTGTTAAGGGAGAGATAATTTTCTTCTCAATACCTTGATACACATAATGGGTACTGATTGTACCATCTTATATAAAACTAGTTTTTTAAAACAACTTTATTGAGCTACAACTGCATATAATATATGGAATAAGTAAAAGTGCGGTGATTTCAGTCCTTTGAAATTTGTTAAGATTTGCTTTGTGCACCAATATCTACCTATTAAATGTTGTATGTGGGCTTTTTAAAAGAATGTGTATTCTGTAGTAGTTGGGTGCAGTACTCTATAATAATGTCCAATAGTATCACATTTCTTCTAATCTATTATATCCTTAGTGGTTCTCTGTCCTCTGTCAGTTACTGAGAGAGAGATGTTAAAATCTGACAGTGATTGTGGATATGTCCACTTTATCAGTTCTACTTTTGAATCACATACAAATTTAAAATTGTTCTATCTTCCCGGTGATTTAATTTTTTAAAAGTGACTATCATTAGTTTGCTTTTTGCTTTAAAAGTCTATTTCATCCAATATTATTATAGCTACACTAGTATCCTTGTGCTTAGTGTCTCCATGTGTTTATTTGGTATCATATTTTTGTCACTCTTTATCATTATATTTTAAATCTCTTCTAACACCATATTATACTTTTTTTTCTTTAAATTCCAGTTGTCAGCCTTTCTGTATTTCTGCATATCTCTTTTTCTCTATTTCTTTGAGTGACTGATCTGGTGACCTCCTCCTTTGTCAGGTCTTACAGTGCTTTTAAGAAGTTTCCCAACATCTTAGCTTTTCCATACAGGTGAGCTTGTCTGAATAAATTGGTCTGTCATGTCCCTGGAAAAGGAGGTACTAAAAATTCTATTTTGCTGTTTCCTTTAATGGAGCTGTACCCACCGTTTTATAGTACAAGAGTTTGATTTCAGAGACTGGGTCTTCATTTTTAAGTAACTGATTCAAGGGTCTGTCATTAAGCCAGATATTGGAGAAGAGCCGGCGATTAAAGTTTTAGTTATTCTTCTCCAACACCATAATTTATTTTGAGTGAGTGATTTTAATCTTACCAAACGTAAAATTTATGTCTAGTTACCTGATCAGTACGTAGTACTATATATAGTAAGATATAATATATATTAAGTCATTTTTGATTCTATAAAGGTCAGTGATACTCCTACTGTTTAACAACTAGACTTATTTAATAGCAAAGTATTTTGCCACTATTTTTGGGCAGAATAACAGTTTCTTTTCCTCAGATTTCTAAATGTTATAATATCAGCCTTTTATGCTTACATGATAGCAAAATTGTCATGGAATATTATAGTGAGTCACTTCTCCAGCTGATTTTAAAACTGCAGCCAGCCATGTTAAAGTGGACTCATGAACACTAAGAAGGGACTGGTAGTTACCATGGGGGAGGGGTTGAGGTGGGTAGGTGAGATAGGTGAAAGGAATGAAGAGGCACAAAATCTAAAAAAAGAAAGAAAGAAAACTGCAGCCAGCCACGTTGAAATCCATTGGAGCTAACAGGCAAAACAGAAAAATGAAACTAAACAGTCAGGCAAAAGTATGTGTGTCTGTGTGTTGTGTGTGTAGTCCATCACACAAAAATTTCTTAACTGCCTCCTCCTTTAATTTGGCCATGAATTCTTTGACCTGTCTTCTGTCAAGAAACAGCATCTAAAATTCCTTCTGTTGAACCTGGTGGACTGTGTGACTGTTTTGGTCAATAGAATATGGCAAAATTGCACAGTACCTGTTTTTAAGACTAAGCCTTAAGAAACTGGCAACTTACTTCCACTCTCTTGTAATGTACCTCTGGGGAAAGCCAGCTACCATGTATAACCACTTTGAGACCTCCATGCACTTAGAAAGGCCACACTTAGGTACTCTGGTTGACAACCTTAGCCTAGCCAACAGCCAGCTGCAGCTGTGGGCCGTGTAATTAAGTCATCGGACATCTGTCCTAGTCAAGGCTTTCATATGACCCCAGCATGAGCTGCATTCGGACTGCAACTGCATGAAAGATCCCCTGATAACTGCCCAAAGCTGCAGCACAGTGAGAGATAATAAGTTGTTTCAAGCTGCTAAGTTTGAGAATAGTTTGTTAACAGAGCAATAAATAACTAAAGCAAAATTTGTCACTTGGAAGAAAGGTAATACTGAAAAACTTCAGAGCATGTGCTGCTGGTTTTGGCACCAGGTGGCAGGGAGAAGGTAGAAAGACCCTAAAGGGCTTGTTAATGAATGTAGAAGGGGCTTGAGACTTGTGGTCAGAACTTAAATGACAAGGAGACAAATGTTGGAAACTGGAGGAAAGGGACTTCTTGTTTTGAAACGACAAAAATTGGCAGCATTGTTGCCTGTATCAGCATCATGGAAGATAGAAAAGGAATCTAATGGACATAAATCTAGCTGGGAAGGTTTTTCTGATCATGTATAAAATTGCAATTAGTTTCTTCTAACTGCCTGTTAAAATACAGGAAGAGGAGATGAACTAAAGAAACACTTCAGTTTTTGAGCAAAATTTAAGACAATACAAAGGAGCCAGAAATTTCTGGGTTCAAAAATGAAACCTTCAATCCCATCCTTTCCCTATTAAAGAGTCTCAAAATAATAAATGGCTTCAGGGCAAAGATCAAATCCAGAGAACTAACAATGAAGTAGGTTCTAAGGTAAAGATCTCAAGGATGACCTGTATAAGACTGTTAAGATTTCAAAGACTTAAGGGAGTGCCTAGTAGGGCTACAAAGAATCTTAAGGGCATGTCTTTTATGCCCTCCTCTTAGTTCTATTAAGAATTTTAAGGGCATTGCACTACAGCAACATGAGCAGCCCAGGGTAGCAAAGGGCTTGTCTCAGAAACAAATACGGGTATAGTTTTGCCTAATGAAGCTGATTATAAGAAATCCACAAAAATTTTAAACTCTACTAGCTTGAACTGAAAGGGATAGGAATAACACAAAAAAGAGGCTTTGGGATCATATTCTACGGGGAGAAAGCAGTCTGAGAAAGCTACTCAGATGTAAATAGGGGCTATTATGATAAAGCAAGGGTGACTCAGAGAGTGGAGCCAAGAACAGAGCTGAATTAGGCCCTAATCAAGGGATTGGCAGCATGTGCCTAAAAAGAAGTCACATTCTCTAAACACGTGATAAGTGCCTCATATTTTCTTCCTTTTTGAATAGAGGTGTCTATTATGGTTATCCTGTGTGTAGTTTTGGGGGCAGATAACATGTTTCTTGATTGTCAGGTCTTTAGATTGAGAGGAACTGCATTTGAGGTTCCACAACTGGACCTGACTTAGATGATGCCTTCTCGAATTGGAGCGATATGACATTTTTCTCATAGAAAGGTGTAGAGGTTTTGTCCCTGTCCCTTGAATTTGGATGGATTCAGCATATTCTTTATTCAAATGAATATAGCAGAATGACTGTGGGTCTTAAAAGACGAACAGTCTCCACTTTTTCCTTTTTGGAAATGGTCTCGGGGAAATCAGGTGTCATGTAAGAAGCCCAGATACCCTAAGGTCTCCATCCTGTGAGAAGCTGAGGGTACACGTAGGCACTCTGGTTCATGGCCCCAAGTGAACAACCAGTGATACCAGTTTAACCGCCAGCCAGTACATGAGTCGTTTTGAGTATCTAGCCCACTCTAGCTTTCAGATGCCTCCAGCCTCCATTTGATGTGAACACATGAGAGATTATGAGGGAGAAATGTCCAGCTGAGCTCAGCCAATTCACAGCACAGTGAGAGATCATAAAAAAGAATTTTTTTAATCTGCTAAGTTTTGGGTTGGTTTGTTATGCAGCTGAAATAGATCCGATATTAGAATGCTTAAAACTCCTTTTGCCCTGCTTTCCTTTTTGGCATCAGCTGCTTATTTATAAAGAATCAAAAATCTCTTGGAATTGCAGTATTAGAGCTATAGTACTTTTTAAATCACTTTCTTATTCTGTATTGTATGGAAAAGCATGTTGCCTAATTTAGGATGTTGTTAAGTTGCAAGTTTCAGGAGTTCAGGTAGTTAATATCAGGGTTTTTGTTGTTGAGAATTGTTGATCCTTTGGGCTCATCGAATTTTTAGTTTATTTCTACATGGTATTCATGACAGTTTTATAAATGATACATTCAATAGGGCCCATTTCTGCATAGGATATGGTTATATTCGACTATTAGTGTATATCATTTTTATCTTTCTAATGTTGGTAAAGCCTGTTTTCCTTCTATAATACTTTGATATAAAGTTATTGTATGTGATCTGCATTCTGCCACAAGCTCCTTACCCTAATTGAAGCCTGGTGAGCCTGAGAACGCAGACACCCTCTCACCCATCTCATGGATCTCAGGCCAGGAGGCAACTTACTTGCTCCTTCCTTGCTGCCCAAGGAATTTATCCTATCCTTCATAAGCCACAGCTCTTTGAAGCTTACGCCATAAGCAAAATTTTTCCAAATTTGTTGAAAACTTTAAACCCACATGTGTAAGAAGGCAATGAACCTCAAGCACAAGAAATGGGAAGGAGACTATGCCAAGGCACAAAATAGGACACATTTGCTCAAAACTAGTACAGAAAAATTAACAGACAGCAAGAGGAAAAACACACTGCTTACGGAGGAACAGGATGAAAGCAGATATTGCATTGGAAACAAGGCAAGAGGCTAGTGGAGCTAAATCTTAAAGAATTCAAAGAACAAAAAAGTTGTCCATCTAGAATTCTATACCCAGTGAAAATTTTTTTCAAAATGAAGGCACAATGAAGACTTGTCCAACAAGAGGTGAAAAAAATTAATTACCAGAATATGTATACTAAAAGAAATGTTAACAGAAATCCTTGAGGCAGAAAGAAAATGATAGCAGATGGAGATCTGGATCTATACAAAGGATGAAGGGTAATAAATTACATGTGTAAATATTTTTTTCTTGTTATTTAAATCTCTATAAAATAATTAATTGTTAACAAAAAAAACAGTGTAGTGTGGAGCTTACGTTGTTTTAAAAGTGTCTTACAATAGTACAAAGGTCAGCAGTGGAGAAACGGAAGTATTCTATTCTAAGATTCTTGTGTTACACATGAACTGGTATAAAACCATTTGAAGGTAGACCATGACAGGTTAAAGATACATACTACAAACCTTAAAACAACTAATAAAATAACAAGGTGTGGCTAATACAGTCGACAAAAGAGGTAACATGAAATCATGAAGAATCAGTTAATCCAAAAGAAGGAAGAAAAAACCAAACAGATAGAACAAATTGAAAACAAACAGAATAAGATAGACTAACCATATTAGTAATCATATTACACACAAGTCATCTAAATAACCCAATGCAAAGATAGAGATGGCCAGATTTAATTATTTTAAAAAGCAAGACCCAGCTACAGTGGACCCTTGGACTACATGGGTTTGAACTGCGTGGGTCCACTCACATACATAGATTTCTTTTTTAATATATTGGAAAAATTTTGGAGCTTTGGTGCATTTTGAAAAAACAATTTCTCTAACTTTATTGTAAGAATACAGTATATAAATCATATACAACATATGTGTTAACTGAGTTTATTGGTAAGGTTTCCAGTCAGTGGTACATACCTCTAAGTTTTGGGGCAGTCGAAAGTCATACATAGATTTTTGACAGCATAGGGAATCCTAGCTTCATAACCCCCACATCGTTCAAGGGTCAACTGTATATGTTTCCTACAAGAAACATACTTTAAAGATATAAAAAGCAATTGTATTTTTTATACACTTGGAGATTGAAATTAAGGAATACAAATTCCCTGGGCATTTTTAACTCCCCCTTTTACTACCTGCTTGGTAGCTTCTGGCACAGGTAACCTTTCTTATTAAAACTCTTTATACTTATCAGTCACAGATCAATAAAGAAAATAGAAACCATTCTAGTATTTCAAACAGGGATGCAGGAATTAGGTGCTTAGAAAATCATTGGAATGATTAGAAAATGGACTTCAAGGGGTCACTGCTAAGCTTTCAGTTCAGGAAGCAACTGCCCCAGATCTGGAAAGTTACAAGAAATTCCTAACAAAGTTACAGCTGTTTCGTAACCCCAAAGTGCTCAGACAGTGGAAAGTAGTGTCCAGGCTCCACAGAAACTCAAATCTACTAGAACTCATACATTAACCAACACCATTGTGGGAAACAACCTGTACCTTCCAAGTCTCTGTGCAGGTCTTTGGAGTCCATCGTTGGAAGAAACTAAATCATATTGAGAATCCTTGTAGAAAGGGAGTCTTGAAAAGTTGATTCCTAGCTTCCCTCCTTTAACAGATTGAAGCATAGAAGAGAATAAGAATAGATGCTGATCACAAGTTGACAATATGCAACTGTAGTAGGGTGAATCATGTCCCCCCAAAAGATGTGTTCAAGTCCTAACCCCAGTACTTATGAATGTGGCCTTATTTAGAGTAAGGGTCTTTGCAGTTGTAATTAAGTTAAGATAAAGTCATACTGTGTTAGAGTGGGCCTTAAGTCCAATGACTGAAATCTTTATAAGAAAAAGACAGGGAGTTATGGACACATGGGAAGAGGCCAGCTGACAACAGAGACATTGGATTGATGCAGCCAAGGAATGCTAAGGATTGCCAGGAGCAACCAGAAGTTGGAAGAGACAAGAAAGATTCTTCCCAAGAGCATTCAGTGAAAGCATGATCCTATCAACACTTTGATTTTAGACTTCTAGCCTCCAGAATTGTGAAAAATACATTTCTGTTGTTTAAGCTATCCAGTCTATGGTATTTTTGTTATAGCAGCCCAAATGGACTAACACACACTTGATGTGGTCTCTTCCTCAACTCAATACCTAGCTCCTTCCCACTTGTAAGATCTTTGTTCAAATGTCACCTTCTCAGAGGGACCTCTCCTGTTTAAGTACTTCTTACTAGTTATATACTCTCTTCCATCTTAATACTAAAAAAATTTTTGGCATCTAACATCTAAAATTATCTAATTTTTGTAGTTTTTGTTTACGAGAATGTAAGTTCTGTGAGAGCTAGGACCATGTCTTTTGTTAAAACTGTATCCCCAGTACTACTTTATATGTGGCATGTAATGGATTCTTAATTAAAATATCTTAATGAATAAATCCAGCAAGACTTTAGGCCATGAAACTTTCTAGATATTTGCAGTGACATATGAGTAAACTTTGAATTTAATCTAAAATCTTTGTCATATTTAAAAAAAACCTCCACAGCTAAGTCATAATCTAGCAACCACCAGAACCAGATAATATTAAGGGATGAGTAAATCTTAACATATGCAGCATGCTCAATTGACAGATGAGGAAACTGAGACCTAGAGTTATGGAATGTGTATTGGTAGAAATACCCAGAATATTACCTCTGGCAAGGATTTCTTTCTGCACAAACAATTGCCACTTTGTAACAAAGACTCTCCCTTTGCACATTATATTAGCCCCATAAGCTGGTTGAGGTCTATATGCTTTAGTAATAAAATAAGCAGGGTGATGCAAATTAGTAACATTGCAGTGGTCTGAATTTAGAAAAACATGCTCTTAGATATGCAAAAGTTTTGAGTGGCTTAACCAGAGGGAGAATCAAGCCCATAAATATAGTGGCTCCCACTAAAAGTTACCCAGTAAGCCTGAAATACAGGGCTCAGTGATCCTTTTCTGGGCAGCTTGAATTAACAAGGCCACATACTTTACGTGTTAAATATGCTCTAACTCAGTGATTAAACTGCCCTCCCTGAGTTCCTTAGTTAAATGCCCCTCCCTGACCTCCATGATGATAAAATAATGCCTCTCCACCAGCTCATGCCATCAGAGTGTATTGTATCTGCCTGAAGTGGTGAGAGCTGCTCTTTACCCTTGGTGAGAGATCTTCATCTTGACTTCCCACTGAGAAGATAACAGAAGGCAACATTGCATATGGGCAAGTTTATATCTTATATGAAATGGCTCATTAGAATAAAAAAGGACCTGCTCTAACCTGTGGAACCAGGATATGAGTTTTTAATTAAACAGAGACACAAGGTTACCAGTGACAAAATAATGGAGCAAGATACTAGAATTCTGGTTTCAGTTCCATTCTACTATCTGTTTGTCAGACTGGCTTGTAGGCCATCTGCATTAGACTTACCTGGTAGTACTTGTTAAAAATATGTAATTTTAGCCTTTATTCCAGCTATGGTGAATCAATTATTCTGGAAGTAGACCTGGGTATCTAAAATTCTAACAGACTTCCCAGGAGATGCTTATGCATGTTAGAATCTGATAACCCACTACCACTGCTTTTTCTGATATACATGTTAGAGTAGTCATATTGCAGCTTTCAAAATATTTCTCAAGTATTAACTTCACAAAACTTCAATTTCATCTATAAAATTCAGCTTGACTTCTTTATAAAAGTTTTCTTAAATATCTAAAATCCTTTTAAGGTCTCAAGGTAAAGGTTGTTCTTCACAGAACTCTTGAAACTATAAAATGCACGTTTAGCATTGAAATACAACTAAGATATTGTACTGAAGTCAAATGATTGGAAATTACTATTACCAAGAAATAGGAAAGCACTTCAAAGTTTAAAGAATAATTTATTTACAAATACTACTAACTGTCTAAAAGCACATCAATTCCATATAACCATTCTTTCAATGAAGCAAAGAACCCTCACAAATAGTATAGTTTTTATAACATCTTTAAAAGAACTTTATGTGAAAGCCTATTTTAAATGAGTTTTATTTGAGCTAGAACTGCTTTCAAATAGGACATTGTGAATAAAATAAACTAGATCTGAAAAACACATTCCTGAACTGTAAGGGAAAGAAAGATTTAAAACTATGAAGAAAATATGTAAAAAGTAAGTTACTACAAATACTTTTTGTAATGATTGCCACACTATTCTGCTTTTAGCAAGAGACCTATTGTACCTTGTGAAAAAACTTAAGTAGCTCCAGTCTGACTTTTTAAAAGTGATATTTATTAACCAAAAATGAAAAACTTTACTCCACCAAAATTTATCTGAGAGAACATCAGGTGCGGAATTTGCAGCAAAGAAAGCTCAAAACAAAAGTGCAGTTGATCTAGACTTAAAGAGCAAAATGAAATCCAGTGCAAGAGTAATCATACTAATTTCAAGCAATATTAACATCCTATGTCAAGGAGAACAAAGGTAAATATACCTGTCAGTTTTTTGAACATCCTACAAACCTGTAAGTCTGTTTAATTGTATATATATATATATATATATATATTAGCCCAGGAGACTATTAAAAATTTTTCTCCTCCCTTCTAAGTTATGGAATTCAAAACTAGTCTGAACTAATAAACATTAATAGTATCCAACATCTCATTAAAAAATCAGTAGCCATGCTTAGAAAGCAGAAAAGAGTTACCCCTAATTAAAAAGGAACACCAGTCAGTAGAAACAGTGTCAGACATGATGAAACTAGCAGCAAGGATATTAAAACAGCTATGATAACTAAGTTTCAAAGGAAAACATGATCATGAGAGAAATTGAAATAAAAAGGACCAAATAGAATTTCTAGAGATGAAAAGTATAATATCTGAAATTTTTAGAAAACTGACCATGTAAGATTAATGCAGCTGAGACACTGCTGAAGAAAAGATGATTACAACGGAAGCCAAAATGGTAGAAAATACCCAAAGTGAGGCATAAAGAAAAAACAAAAACAAAAATAACAAAGTCTTGGTAATCTGTGGGACAATATCAACAGTAACATATATGTATTTTGAGTCCCAAAAGGAGAATGAACAAAAAAAAATTTTGAAATAATGTCTGAAAATCTTTTCAATTTGATGAAAACTATAAACCTACAGATACAAGAATTTCAACAAATCCCTAGAAAGTTAAGCAAATACCAAAACAAGACACCAAGACACAATCACAATCAGACTGTTAAAAAAATAAAAAGAAACATCTGAATAGTAGCTGTAGGGAAAAAAATTAACAGCTGAATAAAGAATTTCTACAGATTTCTTGTCAGAAGCACACAAGCTGAAGACAATAGAATGACATCTTTAAAAGGCTGAAAGGAAAAAAATTGTCAATCCAGAATTCTATAACCAATGAAAATATTCTTCAAAAATAGTTAAAATACAGACATTTTCAGATAAAAGTTCAGAGAATTAATTTCCAGCACTAATTTTCACTAAAAGAAATGTCAAGGGAAATCCTCCCTAGGAAATAAAGTAATACCAGATAGAAATCAGGAGCAATACAAAGGAATCAAGAGTGACAAAATGGAAATATTGGGCAAGTGTTAAAAAATGTTTTTCCTCATGTTCTGATTTCTTAAAAAGATAACTGACAATATAAAACTAATAATGCATTGTAAGTTTTATTACATACATAATACATAACATTACCTTGTACTTACATGTAAAATAGTATGTCATTATTTGAAGGTAAACTGATAAATTCAAGATTTGGGAGGGTCTTAATCTCAGCAGTACTGACTTTGGGACTGGATAATTCTTTTGGGGGGCTATCCTGTGCCAGGTAGAAGGTTTAGCAGCATCCCTAGTCTCTTCTCACTAGATGCCAATAGCAGCCCTACCCCATTCCCCAAGTTGTGACAAAAAAAAAAGTCTTCATACATTTCCAAGTGTGCTGGGGGGCAAGATCACCCCTGGTAAGAGAACAAGCACAAAAGGGAAAGATACATACATATATATATATATATATATATATATATATATATATATATATATATGTAAAAAGCCAGTGGTGGAGATCAAATGGATACTAAAAAATACTCCAAAAGAAGGCAGGAAAAGAGAATACAAATACAAGAAACAACAGATGAGACAAACAAAACAATGAGAATGTAGATTTAAACCCAACCCAAATATTGATAATTGCATCAAGTGCAAGTGATTAAATATTCCAATGACAGGCAAAGATTGTCAGACTAGATTTTAAAAAGCAATAGCCAATGATACACTAGCTACAAAAAATCCCACTTTTAAAAGTAAAGGCACAGATAGATTAAAAGGATAGAGTAAGATATACCATGCAAATTCTTGTCTTAATAAAGCTTGAGTACCTAACAGCAACATGCATTTACTGTATGACACAGCCATTCTAGTTTACTCTTAGGTGAAGAAACATGCCCACAGAAAGATGTGTACATGAATGTTCATAGTAGCTTTATTCAGAATAATCCAAAACTGGAAACTACACAAATGTCCATCAAGAGGTGAACAGAACAACAGATAGAGGCATACAATGGGATACTGAAACAATGACTGATATGTACATGAATGACTCTTAAAATAATTTTCCTGAATAAAACCAGGCAACAAAAGATTACATACTGATTAACCTTATATGAAACTCTAGAAAAGACTAATCTCTAAAGACAGACAACAGATGAGAAGTTCCCTGAGGACATGGTTGGGAGTGAGGAGTGATGGGAAGGAGCACAGGATTTTTCAGAGTGATAGATTCTAGATCTTGACTGTGGTTACATAGATGTATACTTTATTAAGACTCAAGGAACAGTGCTCTTAAAGTTGCGTGTGTTTTATAATGTCTAAATTATATCTAAAAAATGTTTAAAATTCTTACTATATATGTTACATGTTAAAATTTAGACAGAACTACAAGTCATCTTTAGTCACACACAAATTAGTATTTTATTCTTATATATCCCACTAATTAAAAATAAAAATTGTGAAAGATACACTTAAGATAACAAAAATGTATAGCACTAATCCAAAAAAGTGTGCAAGACTGCTAAAGAGAAAAGTATCGAAATTTATTGAGAGACAATAAAGAGCTAAATAAATAGATATACTATGTTCCTGGAGTATAAATTCTAGTATTTTAAATATTTTAATTCTCTCCAAATGGATTTATAGATTTAAAGCAGCCTCAGTCATTCTCAACAACATGTTTGTTTTGTTTTGTGGTACTTGACTAGCTAAAGGAAAGGGCCAAGGAAAGCCAAGATTCTCTTGAAGATGAAAAGCCATTTTGAAGGATTTGTTCTACCAGCTACCAAGACTTCTTACAGCATTACAGTAACTCTGACTGTGACACTGCCTTAGAAATAAATGAGCCAATGGAGAACAGAGCTTATTTGGAATGCATATGCATCAGCACTTGGTTTATGACAAGAGTGGCACTGCAGACCATCTGGGAAAGGACTCTTTTCAATATATATAGTCCTGGTACAGTTGGACCAAAAAAAAGCCTTATTTCATATCATGCATTAAAAAATAGGGGTAAATTGAAGAGTTCTATGTGAATGGCAAAAACTTAAAGCTTTTAGGGAATAACTGTAGTGGGTTGGATAGTGGCTCCCCAAAAGGTATGTGGGACAAGAAACATATTCTCAAACAAGAAAAGTTAACTGAAGTAAAACTTAGAAAATAAGAAAATGAAGAATGGAAAATAAAACGGAAGGATGAACAAAACCTGGCGTGCATTAAACCAAGACCCTGCCATTGCTGATAGTGTTGCTAATAAGAAAAAGAAAAATCATTGAAATAGTCCCTCCTCTTTAATTTGCATAGCAGTTTATTTCTACTTCCAACCATTCCATTCAGGAAAGAACAAAACTGTTCTCTGATCCTTAGAGGTAAAAACGTGGGGGGAATTTCTTTTTTGGAATACTGTGACATTTGTGGCTGAAGTCTTCAGTATTTCATGTAGTGTTTTCGGCCTGGTTCCCTCAAACTATTTAATAAAAGTCCCTGCAGTTTTAATTAGAGATTCAGAAGTATTGTTTATCCAGTCTTTCCACAAAGTGAAAAACTCTAATACTTTTCTGAACTGAGTGTAGACACTTGTGAGAAGCAGCACCCTTTACTGAGTGCCTTCTGGTAAGAGACAAACCTGATGAGAATTCAGAAGACCCGGACTGTACGTTTGGATGTGTTGACCATTTTATGGGCTACGATAGTCACTTCTCATTCATTGCCCCAGTTTCTGCTTTCTAAGTCTTAGGTTTTAAATACTGGTGACATGATTCAGAAGGGTTTGCATTTATCCTTTGGAACATTTTGAAATAAAGGCAGTATTGAATAATAATGTAGTAAAACACTTAATAGTCCAAACAACAAAAATACCTTCCACATTTCAGTGAAGCCTATATTCTCTTCCGTTTTACTGTAATATGACCTATGGCTAGTACACTGAACCCAGTTGATCTAGTTTCTACTTTGAAGAGAAGCTACTCCTTTTGAAATACTTGGTTTTTTCCCCCCAGTGGCCAGCAGACCCCAAAGCATCCTGCCCCCACTTCTCCCTATTCCTTTCCCTCTCCCTCTCTGTTCCTCTTTCCTTCCTCCTTTCCTCCTCTTGTCCTAGCTTGCACAGCAGTGAATTTAAAGGTACAGCATTCTAAAAAATCAGCTAGTTGTTCATATTAAAATATTTTATATAAGAGCTTGTAGTATTTCATGAAGGTTTTGTTTTATTTATGTGTATATATGCTTTGTTACTCTGTAAAATGTACATCTTATTTTGGCTCAAGATATAAAAAGTTTGAAAGCCACTCTAAAAATATTTTATTAAGTATCAACTCCTACAAAAATAGGCCTAGACCCAAGTTACCTATCCTGTAAAGTTTTCACTTAATTATCACATTCAGCCTGTTATTTTCAATAAAGATCTCATTACATTGTCCCCTTAGATGCATTTTTTACATGAATTTATTTTTGAATTAATGGATACTTCCAGATACTAGGAATAGATACTACACAGATTCTAGGGCACAACTCAGCCTCTTTGGAAGTTGAAAAACACTATTTGTGCTGAAAATTTTAGCTGTTTTTTTTCTCTGATGAATTTTAAGTTTGATATTGGAGTTTACCAGGTCCAACCAATGCGAGAATCCTTCTGTAACATCTGCAACAAAGATTTTTATTCGACTTTTACACAAACATTCACAAGGCAATTTGGTCAACTGTTAAGCATGTCTAATTATTAAAGATCCTTTAGAATGTATAGAATCTACCTCCTTTTCATTTCCACTCAATGGTCTTAATTCTAGGTTCTTTAACCACATGACTGCTCATGATATATCTGAAAACAGCTACCATGTTCACACTGATACCTTTTTCTCATCCAAGTTTAACTTTCCCAACTTTTTCGAGGTAGTGTAGAATGGTTAAGAACACAGGTTTTAAGAAGAGGATGAACTTGGCTTATATCCTAGGTCCACAATTTAATAGCAATGTGATTTGACAAAAGATACCTTCTCTAAATCTCACTTTTCATATCTGTAAAATAGGCATAACGAAGCCCCCATAGGGCCCTTGTGAGGACACAAAATGAGATAATGGAGGTAAAGAATTTAGTACATAATAAACATTGAAAAAAATAGCTACTTATACTCAGCTGTCTTTCATGTGATCTATAGATCTATAAATGACTTTCTTCTGGTGCACTTGGGTTTATCATTGGCCATCTTAATAAGTAATTCCCAGTCATTTTATGTCATCTGAATAGTTCATAGTTCAGAAATCTCTCATTATAAACAATAAACTTCTTTTAATACAGCCTAAGCTTAAATGTTTTTGGCAGTTGAGTCCACTTAAGTGTTATGATCAACTAAAACTTACAGGTCTTTTTTCATTTGAACTACTGTAAAGCCAGGTCTTCCTTTGATTGTATTTGTTTAGTTACTTTTATATGCCAAGTGAAGGGTTTTTATAGACAGCTCTATTAAATATTCCTTAATTAACTTCAGCCTGTCACTGTAGAAATTTTTTAATGCTTCTGTCATCTACTATATTAGCTAGTCTCCTGAGCATCTTTATCTTCGATATTAGATCAAGATGACTCATATCTTCCATGTTGACAAAAATACTGAACGGAATAGGATCAAGTACAAAGTCTTGTGGCATGCTACTGGAAACTTTCTTTCAGGCTGACATTATTTTTCAAAATTTTTTATTAAGGTATTATTAATATACACTCTTACGAAGTTTTCACGTGAAAAAATAATGTGGTTACTACATGTACCTATATTATCAAGTCCCCACCCATACCCCAATGCAGTCACTGTCCATCAGTGTAGTAAGATGCCACAGATCCACTATGTGCCTTCTCTGTGCTACAGTATTCTCCCTGTGATCCCCCACACCATGTATACTAAACATAATACCCCTCAGTCCCCTTCTCCCTCCCTCCCCACCCGCCCACACACACCCCTCCCCTTTGGTAACCACTAGTTCATTCTTGGAGTCTCTGAGTCTGCTGCTAATTTGTTCCTTCAGTTTTGCTTCGTTGTTATACTCCACAAATTAGGGAAATCACTTGGCACTTGTCTATCTCCGCCTGGCTTATTTCACTGAGCATAGTATCCTCCAGCTCCATCCATGTTGTTGCAAATGGTAGGATTTGTTTCTTTCTTATGATTAAATAGTATTCCATGTGTATATGTACCACATCTTTAACCATTCATCTATTGATAGACACTTAGGTTGCTTCCATTTCTTGGCTATTGTAAAAAGTGCTGTGATAAACATAAGGGTGCATATGTCTTTTTGAGTCTGAGAAGTTGTATTCTTTGGGTAAATTCCAAGGAGTGGGATTCCCAGGTCAAATGGGATTTCTATTTTTAGTTTTTTGAGGAAACTCCATATTGCATTTCACAATGGTTGAACTAGCTTACATTCCCACCAGCAGTGTAGGAGGGTTCCCCTTTCTCCACATCCTCACCAGCATTTGTTGTTCTTAGTCTTTTCTATGCTGCCATCCTTACTGGTGTGAGGTGGTATCTCACTGTGGTTTTAATTTGCATTTCCCTGATGATTAGTGATGTGGAGCATCTTTTCATGTGTCTGCTGGCCATCTGAATTTCTTCTTTGGAGAACTGTCTCTTTATATCCTCTGCCCATTGGTTATTTGCTTTTTTGGGTGTTGGGGCATGTGAGTTATTTATATATTTTGGATGTTAACCCCTTGTCAGATATGTCATTTACAAATATATTCTCCCATACTGTAGGATGCCTTTTTGTTCTGTTGATGGTGTCCTTTGCCACACACAAACTTTTTAGTTTGGTGTAGTCCCATGTGTTCATTTTTGCTTTTTGTTTCCCTTGCTCGAGGAGTTGCATTCAGGAAGAAGTTGCTCATGCTTATATTCAGGAGATGTTTGCCTATGTTGTCCTCTAAGAGTTTTATGGTTTCATGACTTACATTCAGGTCTTTGACCATTTCAAATTTTCTTTTGTGCATGGGGTTAAACAATAATCCAGTTTTATTCTCTTGCATGTAGCTGCCCAGTTTTGCCAACACCAGCTGTTGAAAAGGCTGTCATTTCTCCATTGTACGTCTATGACTCCTTTGTCATGTATTAATTGACCATATATGCTTCAGTTTATATCTGGGCTCTCTAATCTGTTCCATTGGTCTATGGTTCTGTTCCTGTGCCAGTACCAAATTGTCTTGATTACTGTGGCTTTGTAGTAGAGCTTGAAGTTGGGGAGCATAATCCCCCAGCTTTATTCTTCCTTCTCAGGATTGCTTTGGCTATTTGGAGTCTTTGGTGGTTCCATATGAATTTTAAAATGATTTGCTCTAGTTCATTGAAGAATACTGTTAGTATTTTGATAGGAATTGCATTGAATCTGTAGATTGCTTTAGGCAGGATGGCCATTTTGACAATATTAATTCTTCCTATCCATGAGCAGGGGATGTGTTTCCATTTATTGGTATCTTCTTTAATTTTTCTCATGAGTGTCTTGTAGTTTTCACAGTATAGTCTGTCACCTTCTTGGTTAGGTTTATTCCTAGGTATTTTATTCTTTTTGATGTAACTGTGAATGGAATTGTTTTCTTGATTTCTCTTTCTGCTAGTTCATCATTAGTGTATAGGAATGCAACAGATTCCTGTGTATTAATTTTGTAACCCGCAACTTTGCTGAATTCAGATATTAGATCTAGTAGTTCTGAAGTGGATTCTTTACGGGTTTTTTATGTACAATATCATGTCATCTGCAAACAGCGACAGTTTAACTTCTTCCTTGCCAATCTGGAAGCCTTTTATTTCTTTGTGTTTTCTGATTGCCATGGGTAGAACCTCCAGTACTATGTTGAATAGAAGTGGGGAAAGTGGGCATCCTTGTCTTGTTCCTGATCGTAAAGGAAAAGCTTTCAGGTTCTTGCTGTTAAGTATAATGTTGGCTGTGAGTTTGTCATATAAGGCCTTAATTATGTTGAGGTACTTGCCCTCTGTACCCATTTTGTTGAGAGTTTTTATCATGAATGGATGTTGAATTTTGTCAAATGCTTTTTTAGCATCTATGGAGATGATCTTGTGGTTTTTGTCCTTCTTTTTGTTGATGTGGTGGATGATGTTGATGGATTTTCGAATGTTGTACCATCCTTGCATCCCTGGAATAAATCCTACTTGATCATGATGGATGATCTTTTTGATGTATTTTTTAATTCAGTTTGCTAATATTTTGTTGAGTATTTTTGGATCTATTTTCATCAGGGATATTGGTCTGTAATTTTCTTTTTTTGTGGTGTCTTTGCCTAGTTTTGGTATTAGAGTGATGCTGGCCTCATAGAATGAGTTGGGAAGTATTCCCTCTTCTTCTACTCTTTGGAAAACTTTAAGGAGAATGGGTATTAGGTCTTCACTAGATGTTTGATAAAATTCAGCAGTGAAGCCATCTGGTCCAGGCATTTTGTTCTTAGGTAGTTTTTTGAATACCAATTCAATTTCGTTGCTGCTAATTGGTCTGTTCAGATTTTCTGTTTCTTTCTGGGTCAGCCTTGAAAGGTTGTATTTTTCTAGAAAGTTGTCCATTTCTTTTAGGTTATCCAGTTTGTTGTCACATAATTTTTCATAATATTCTCTAATAATTATTTGTATTTCTGTGGTGTCTGTAGTGACTTTTCCTTTCTCATTTCTGATTCTGTTTATGTGTATAGACTCTCTTTTTTTCTTGGTAAGTCTGCCTAGGGGTTTATCTATTTTGTTTATTTTCTCAAAGAACCAGCTCTTGCTTTCATTGATTCTTTCTATTGTTTTATTCTTCTCAATTTTATTTATTTATGCTCTAATCTTTATTATGTCCCTTCTTCTAATGACGTTGGGCCTCATTTGTTTCTCCTTTTCTAGTTTCATTAAATTGTGAGTTTAGACTGTTCATATGGGACTGTTCTTAATTCCTGAGGTAGGCCTACACTACAATATACTTTCCTTTTAACACTGTCTTCACCATGTGCCACAGATTTTGCTGTGTTGAATTATTGTTGTCATTCATCTCCATATATTGCTTGATCTCTGTTTTTATTTGGTCATTGATCCGTTGGTTATTTAGGAACATGTTGTGAAGCCTCCATGTGTTTGTGGGATTTTTCATTTTCTTTGTGTAATTTATTTCTAGTTTCATACCTTTGTGGTCTGAGAAACTAGTTGGTACAATTTCAATCTTTTTTAATTTACCGAGACTCTTTTTGTGGCCTAGTATATGATCTATTCTTGAAAATGTTCCATGTGCACTTGAGAAGAATGTATATTCTGCTGATTTTGGATGTAGAGTTCTGTAGATGTCTGTTAGGTCCATCTGTTCTAATGTGTTGTTCAGTGCCTCTGTGTCCTTACTTATTTTCTGTGTGGTTGATTTGTCCTTCAGAGTGAGTGGAGTGTTGAAGTCTCCTAGAATGAATGCATTGCATTCTATTTCCCCTTTTAATTCAGTTAGTATTTGTTTCACGTATGTAGGTGATCCTGTGTTGGGCGCATAGATATTTATAATGGTATATCTTCTTGTTAGATTGACCCCTTAATCATTATGCAATGTCCTTCTTTGTCTCTTGTGACGTTCTTTGTTTTCAAGCCTATTTTGTCTGGTACAAGTACTGCAACTCCTGCTTTTTTCTCCCTATTAGTTGTATGAAATATCTTTTTTTTCCCATCCCTTCACTTTTAGCCTGCATATGCCTTTGGGTTTAAAGTGAGTCTCTTGTAGGCAGCATATAGGTGGGTCTTGTTTTTTTATCCATTCAGTGACTCTGTGTCTTTTGATTGGTGCATTCAACCCATTTACATTTAGGGTGATTATCGATAGGTATGTACTTTTTGCCATTGCAGGGTTTAGAATCATGGTTACTGAAGGTTCAAGGTTAGCTTGCTTTCTGTCTAAGAGTCTAACTTAACTCACTTAATATGCTGTTACAAACACAATCTAAAGATTCTTTTTTTCTTCTTTTTCTTCCTCCTGCATTCTTTATATACTAGGTATCATATTCTGTACTCTTTGTCTATCCCTTGATTGACTTTGAGGGTAGTTGATTTAATTTAGCATTTGCTTAGTAATTAAGTATTCTACTTTCTTTACTGTGGTTTTATTACCTCTGGTGACAGCTATTAAACCTTAGGAACACTTCCATCTATAGCAGTCCCTCCAAAATACACTGTAGAGATGGTTTGTGGGAGCTAAATTATCTCAGCTTTTGCTTATCTGGAAATTGTTTAATCCCTCCTTCAAATTTAAATGATAATCTTGCCAGACAAAGTAATCTTGGTTTGATGCCCTTCTGCTTCATTGCATTAAATATATCATGCCACTCCCTTCTGGCCTGTAAGGTTTCTGCTGAGAAGTTTGATGTTAGCCTGATGGGATTTCCTTTGTACGTGACCTTATTTCTCTCTTTGGCTGCTTTTGATAGTCTGTCCTTATCCTTGATTTTTGCCATTTTAATTATTATATGTCTTGGTGTTGTCTTCCTTGGGTCCCTTGTGTTAGGAGATCTGTGTACCTCCATGGCCTGAGAGACCGTCTCCTACCCTGGATTGGGGAAGTTTTCAGCAATTACCTCCTCAAAGGCAATTTCTATCCCTTTTTCTCTCTTCTTCTTCTGGTACCCCTATAATGCAAATATTTTTCCATTTGGTTTGGTCACAGAGTTCTGTCAATATTCTTTCATTCTTAGAGATCCTTTTTTCTTTCTGTGCCTCAGCTTCTTTGTGTTCTTATTCTGTAATTTCTATTTCATTTATCATCTCCACGACATCTAATCTGCTTTTAATACCCTCCATTTTGCTCTTCAATGATTAGATCTCTGACAGGAATTCCTTCCTGAGTTCTTGAATATTTTTTGTACCTGAGCATTAATGATTTTTATTTTGAACTCCCTTTCAGGAAGATGCATGAGGTCAATTTCATTTGAATCTTTCTCAGGTGTTGTATTCATAATTTTACTTTGAACCAGGTTTCTTTGGCATTTCATATTTGTATATGGCACCCTCTAGTGTCCAGAAGCTCTACTCTCTGGAGCTGCTCAGTCTCTGAAGTAATATCTGGGGCCCCAAGGGAGTGTTATTGGTGCCTGGGAGGAAGAAAGAGCTGTTTCCTGCTTCCCAGCTGCTATGCCTGCCTCCACTGCCAGAACCAGTGGATGGAGCACACAGGTATAAGCCTCTATGCTTTGTGTTTGTAGTTGCTGTAGATGGGGCTTCCCTCTGGCTGGCCTAACACCAGGGTAGGGTTTGCCGGTTTGCGAGCCAGGTGGGGCTGGCTGGGAGAAAGGCGCAGTAGACTGCGTATCACGGAGTTGGTCCTTCGAGCTGTGTAGCCAGCCATGGAGATGGAGCACCTGAAGATCGAGAAAGCTACCAACCTGCTGGGCAGAGTGCACCCAGACAATTTTGTCTGCCTGTCCTTTCTCCTGAGCAGTAAGCTCTGTGCAGTCTTTGCTCCTTAGCAGCCCTCTTACTGTTAGGAAGTCTCTCATACTGCCTGCCTTTCTTTTGTCCCAGAGCAGCCAGATATGGATCCTTGTTTTCCACAAGTGGCTGGAATTTCAGTCTCTCCAGGTCTTTCACCTGTCTGAGCTTTCCAACCCCCTAATCATGAAAGTATCATGCAAGCACCATGAAATGTAAGTTTGTGCTCCCACAGCAGATCTTCAGAGTTAAGTATTCAGCAGTCCCAGGCCTCCACTCCCTCCGTGCTCTGTTTCTCTTCCTCCTGCCAGTGAGCTTGGGTGGGGGAAGGTCTTGGGTCCCACTGGGCCACAGCTTTGGTATATTACCCTGATCTGTGAGGTTTAGTCTTTTCTCCAGGTGTACACAGTTTGGCACAGCCCTCTTTCCTGTTGCTCTTTCGGGATTAGTTGTATTAATTATATTTTTGTAGTATGTGCGGTTTCAGGAGGAAGCCTCTGTCTCACCTCTCATGCTGCCATCTTTAATCCTGTCCCCCAGGCTGACATTGTTTTAGAAAAAGGAATTATCATAGTATACTGATTTATACCCATTCAACCAGGTTTCAAACTGCCTAACTTTTCTATTATCCAGCACCCATTTTCCCACTTTATTTATAAAGCTTTTGTATGACGTCTGGGTGAAATTTCTTCATGAAATTAGTGTTCGTGTTTATTTGCCTGATTATCAGCCCAGTAATTCTATTACAATCTACAAATAGAGTTACTCTGGCTCAGTATTCTCACCAAGCTCATTCTTTTAGTGATCACTATTTCATTTTGTTTAGTTTTAGTGATTAAAAAAATTTTTTGAAACAATCACAAATTAACAGAAAATCTATCCATATAATACAACAAAAGTTTCTTTTCCCTGGGATTGTTTGAGAATGAGCTGCCACCGTGATATTCTAGATTGCTTTCTTTGTATTTCCTACAAACGACAACATTCTCTACATACCACAATACAACCATCAAAATTAAGAAAGCAACATTGTCACATTAGCTACATCCAATTCTTAGTCCCCATTCAAGTTTTTCAAATCCACCCGATAAAGTCCTTTATAGCCAAAGCATGCAGCTCAGAACCACAGTGTTGCATTTGGTTGCCATGTCTCCTTCATTGTCTTCAGCCCGGAAGTTTCTCAGCTTTCCCTGACTTTCACAATTTTGACATTTTTAAGATGGAATGTGTTGCTCTGCGGGAAAAATGTGTCCCCAGCCTGGGGCAAATAAACCAGGGAAACCTGCGAAGCCAAAATCAGTCAAAGATAAAAATTAAGTGGGAGAAACCCATTTATTGCTTAAAAGAATCCTGGCTCCTTCGTCTGCTCCCACTTGCCCATTCCAACAGCCGCTGCTCTCACTCCCCCACTCCCACCCCTTTCTCTCTGCTTGCACTGGAGAGGCCCAATCCCTCCAGTCCCTGGCACACTGGCCTCTCCCTGCCCCCCTTGTTAACACCTATTGATATGGAGATGAATTAAGGCCAGGTGAGAGATTCTGGAAATACTGAAATTTTACCCACAATAGGCCACTTATTTAGTAAAATGAATCCTAACAGGTTTGTTTCCTCATGACTAGATTCAAATTATACATTTCAGGCTGGAAATCACAGAAGTGACACTGTGTTCTTCTCATTGCGTCCTGTCAATTGATGTGCGGCATAGATTTGCCCCATTCCTGTAGGTGTTCATTTTGATGGCTTGATTAAGGGTGTCTGTCAGGCTAATCCAATATGAGATTACTCTTTTTCCCTTTGTAATTAGTGATTTTTTGTGGGAGCGTGCTTTAAAACTATGTAACTTAGTAATCTTTACCAAATTTTCAATTCATTGATCTCTTATGGATTCATAGTTTCCTGTTTCTTTCAATGAGTTGTAATCCATTATTTTATTGCTCAGTTTGTGCCAAGTCTGGTTGTTAGGAGCCTCTTTGGTCTGGATTTTGTGTCCTTTTGACATGCTCCATCTTTCTGTTAGCACTCTTTTTGCTTCTGGAACCAAGATGTCCTTTTCCTGTTGCAACCCTGTGAGTTAGGTGTTCTCCCAGGAACCCTGGTTCCTTTTGTAATAGGAAACAAAGGCCAAATCTGGGTGCTAGGTGTGCTTTTTGCTATTGTAATACTTCTGCTCCTAGGCCTTTCAGTGGACAGAGTGATAAACACACACACACACACAGAGTTACACTTTCATTTATAGTCATATTTATACCTATATTGAAAACCATAAGTTCAACTGATTCCAATCCAACATTATAAAGTTCCTTCTAGTTTTTCCCTCATTACATCTGTAATTCCCTTCTCTGACAGTGAGCAACCTGTCTCCTGCTATCCTTAATATATTTACAGTTGAATCTCATTGTTTGTGGTAGGATGTCACTGGGAACATTGAACCATTGCTCCTAGCAGAAATACAGGGTTAGGTTCCTATGAGCCTCTCATTACAACAATTTTACCAACTGATCAAATATATAACTTTGTTTTTTGTGTTTCTGTTTAAAGACATTTATTAATATATATTATGATTCATTAACATTGAAATCATGCATAACAGCCCTCTGGCTCATGCCCGAACAGAGCTCATTAACACATGTATTTTCTCCATAAAGCATGTAACAGTCTTCTTGCCTTTAGGAACCTAGGCAGCACTTCAGCACCACAACTGGGGACATTTTAAACAGTGAAATCAGCAACAAAAGGCACAGAAATGTTAAAGACGTGGCACTAACTACACTGCGAAAAGACACTTGTTTACAGTATAAGAACTGAAACAGGAAGGCAGAGTGCACCTTGTCTGACTTCAGCTGGGAACTTGCACATCAAGTGACTCATTTTTTTGCCACTCTGCGCATGTTAGCAAATGATTGTAAAAATATCACAAGTATTGACTTTGACGTTACAAGGAATTTTAACAAGTAGGTGAATTTGCAAACATGGAATCTATAAATAAGGACTGACAATATTTGATCAATTTCTCTGTTTAAAACCAGTCTCCTACTAGGGCCACCACCCCCTCCACTGTGGGACTGCCCTCCTCACCCTGCTCAGGCCCTGATGCCCAGCTCTGGGCCATAAATCTATCACCACACCCCTTTACCTGCTTCTCCCCAACTCTCACACCCACCTAATGACTTTAGGACTCAGGAAGAGAAAGAGAAAGGGGATACCTCACTTTGAAGGGTATAAAAAGATCTCTCTAAATTAATATTTCAGAGGTACAAAAATTAGAGAAAGGTACAATAAATATGTGTGTCTATCAATGTGCTTAAGAATAAAACAATACAGATAAAACAAGCATCATATGTATCCTTCTCCAATCTCATTCCCTTCCTTCTCTCCTAAAGGTAATTACTATCCTGATTTTTTGTTGTCATACCTTATGGATATTTTTACACTATAATGTTGTTTTGCATGTTTTAAAACTTGATATAAATAATATAGATAGTGATATGCAACTTGCATTTTTTGCTCAATATTTTTGAGGTTTTAATTAATACATATATCTTTGGTTTACTCATTTTACCTGCTGCATAGTATTCTACTATATGAATATTAAGTAAATACTTAGATTATTTCTCATTTTAACTATTACAAATAGTGTTGCAATAAATATTCTTGCATGTCTCTGTGAATTTATACAAGAGTTTTCTAAAGTTTATATTTATACTAGCCAGTGAAATTGCTGGGTAAGATATGTACATCATCAACTTTCTGAAATATTGCCAAATTATTTTCCAAAGTGGCAGTACCAATTTATACTCCAAATTGCAGTTTATGAAAGTTCCATTGTCTATATACTCAATACTTGCTACTGTCAGATTTATTTTTACCATTAAAATGGGTATGAATTGCTATCTTGTTTAAATTTCTGTTTTCCATATAAACTAATGAAACTGAGCATTTCTTAGGGATTTCCATTTGACTGATTTGCCCATTTTTCTTTTAGGTATTTTATTTTTTCCTATTTATAATTATATATTCTGGATACGAATTATTTGTTGATTGTAAGTTTCCCACATTTATTTTTCAGTACATAGCTGTCTTTTCATTTTGTATTTGAAGTTTTTGATGTATCTGAGCTTTTTATTTTACCATAATTAATTATGTCAGTATTTCTTTTATGACATGTGATTTTTGTGTTTCATTTAAGAAATCCTTTTTAGTTTCTAAATGCTATTAAGTTTTGCTTTCCACATTTAGGTTACCAATTCCACACAAGTGCTCCCTCCTTACCCCACTTAAGCTATGACACCATCTGCCAATATGTATATTAATACAGTAATATTCTTAAGGATTATATTTAGGTTATCTGCAATTGAAATCAGGAGTTTAATCTTCTAAGAAAGTTAGGACTTTATCTTGTAAACAATTAGCAGCTTCCCCTAAACTTAGTTGAAGAATATTAGGAAGGCCCCATGTATTGACTAATCAAGATATTCATACAAATGCAGTCAAGTCTGTTCTCCAAACGAAGGGAATCAATAGAAATGTATATTCTATTTGACATATATAAAATAAGGCATCAGCTTACACAATTACAGAGGGTGAGAAGTATGCAAAGTTCAAAATCTCTACTACTTGGGGCTTTAGAGAAACAGGTTTTTGACCTCTGTCTTATAGTCTCTTCTCAGATATGTCTTTAAGGATGGGGAGAACTAGAATAAATATCATCTCAAGAACATTCTAGTGCCTAGAGTTTCAGGCAAATATAAATTATTAGGAGACGATGCTGGGATATAATTCTCCATTGGTCTGTTGCATTTCTGCACATCTTGTGAGAAGAGGCACTGACTTGGTTTTTGTTTGGGACTCTTCTCTTCCATGATCTGTGTATAGTGAACAGCCTTGGAAGATATAGTGTCTGTCTCCTGCTGCGGCAAAGGGCAGGAGTGCTTACAACCTTGGAAGATAATGTTCCCCTTCAGAGTGACGGGCAGGGAGGTGTACTGCCTACTGTAAAAGATTTGGGTTCTCTAAGCTCAGAGTTCTTTTCTTATAACTCACTAGAGTACAGATGAAATCTGGTCTTCTTTACATTGCCCTGGGGACTGGAACTTTGGGAAATGATGCATGACAGCACTGATACTCTGCCTCCTTACTGCTTCTGCTATAAGTAATAAAGTCCTTTGTCTCTGACCTAGGACCCTTGTGCCTTCTGTCCACATCCACAAAACTGTAGCAGACTGACTTGTCAGCTTACAAATACGGCAAGTAGAGATTAATATTAGAGCCACCTCAGGTTCATCCCATTATAACAACTTGTACTGTTTTGCTCTCTTTTGGACAATAGTTACAGGCACATGCACTACTTTGAACATGAAAGGGAAATTTGCAACTGCTATGGACAGAAACCAGGCACATTTTTAGAACTTAGGCTGGTTGGTTTGGGAGATGAAGGAGTAGGCGCATAACGCTTGTTAAGAATGGCAGCAGCTAAACCATCCTTGTGCTCAGCCCTTTCCTTAAGTCCATCATGCTAATCTAGATCCATCCAGAACTAAGAAAAGGTCTCACAGGTTTTTGTTAGAGTGCTTCAGACTGATATAAGGAGCTTTGGCCCTCAGAAAGATTTTCCAGAGCCAGACCAATTCCAGTGGGAAACCATAAATGAACGTTTAGATCCTTACTGCTTTTATTGCCCCAGATTGGGTTTACAATGCTGATGAAGTAGCCCACTGAAGACTGAGAGCCAGACCCAAAGAAATCTAGATAACTTCTTGCAATCAACCCTGCCAATCTTGGAAACTCCCCCTGGCATTTGTGAGAATTTAAGAGATGTTAGTTTGATAACAAGGCAGTAGATGCCCCAGATTAAGGAAGAATTCTCAAGGAAGGTTGTCAGCCGAAGGGCACAAACCCCAGCCACAGCTAGGAAACAAGGCTGCGGCTGCTACAGTCCCTAAGGCTGAAATAGGGTGAGCGAATGGTGCTCCGCTGCCTCACAGAGCTTTGGGCCGACTCACAACACTACGAGTTTGTTTAGCTGTATGCAGTCAGCCACTGAACTGAAAGTCAGAGCGGCTTGCTTCCTGCGTGTAGTCACTCTTGCTCCTTCAGGCCTTTTGATCCCTCCCTCCCCCTCTAAGCCAGCCTAAGCTGCTTTAAGGGAAAGGTGATTAGGGAGAGATCCAAGCTTTTCCTGTCACGATGGGGGACCAAAGGGCTGTGCACTTGACGGGTATCCTGGGCAATTTTGAGAAGGTCAGGAACCCAAACTTGTATGGCTCTGCTGGAGACAGGTATCCAAGTCAATCCTGCCAGTCCCATGGAGGGGTCACTGACCCCTGGATTCAGCTAATGGGGTCAGGAAGGGTTCACCCAGGGGAGAGCTAATGTGACCATGAGGGTGGGGACCTGAGGCCAATTCAATGTACTGTTGTTACTCTTACATCTGAATGAATAGTCAGAATTAATGTGTTATATATTCACGTGTTTCCACATCCCATAAATGCCAGAGGAGATTCTCCTGATTGGGAAGAGCTCCATGTAAAGAACTGTAGTACTTTTCAGGGGCCACTACAAGTCTCTGAGACTGATGATTTTGGTGATTGGAGCCCCCTCTTGTCGGAGATTCCCTTGGGGTTTTGGACTCATAGCCTCTCTAACGTGGCTACCACATACACCCCTTTTGAAAAGCAGCTAGAGTTGCTACCAGACTCTTGCTGAAAATGAATTCCTGATTGATAAAAGGCCTTGCAACTCTCAGCCTGATACTCCCATTTAGGGGTGGGTCAACCTGGACTGAATGACCCAGGTGAGAAGGGCTCAGTGATCCTTGCCTGTCAAGTGGAACGGGATGTTCAAGAATGCTGCTGTTCTGGCCCCCATGGCATCTCAGCTTTATATGAAAAACTGGCAGCTTTTCCCCTGGGAGAAATGTTATCATTCACCTTCTCTCTCTAGCTTTTCTGCCTGAAGCAAAGTCACTGGCTTAATGGGGCCCACAATTCAGTTTCACTTAAATGCCTGGGCCTGACTCACTGAGGGTTTGGCTACACTGACACTTGATAGGAGTTCTCAGAGCTGTAGCAGCTGTTCAGTCTCAGTGCTAACATGAAGAACCAAAAGCAGACAGTCACTACTCTCCACGGGCAGAATTCAAGGCCACTCTCTTATCTCTGACCAGCAGTCCTCTTAATGAACTTTGGTAAATTTGTGCTGACTCTTGGGCTGTTGCCAATGGCCTAGCTCTTTGGTTTGCCCTTGAAAATCTATAGCCTGGCAGATTGAAAACTTCACGTCTCCTCTTCTGTGGAGACCTGAATTGTGGAAACAAATCACAGCTGCTGAGCCAACCACGTGGGTGTCTCATGCAGATGTCCACAGTGGGGCCGTTTCTGATCAGACTGACTGGAGGCCAGCTGCTGACCGAGCTTTGTGCTGCCCTGATCACCACCACTGCTGCTGTGCCCGTCATTGTAATGGACACGGTCCATGCCCATCGTCATAGATTGAGCACAGAGTAGAAGAATCTACGCTTCTGATGCAAAGGCAACTGCAGCATGCCAGACTTGGACTCCCCACAAATTGATGATTTGTCTAACAGCACACGAGGCCACAATGCATGAGTGTGGCCCCTGTCCACTCCTGGCGTATTGATTGCATTGGACTTTTGACCCTTTCTCAGGGCTGTTGGTTGTGCCTCACTGCTTTGACACTTTTTCAGCTTTGGTGTTACTGGAATAGTCCAATTAACTGACTCTAGCTACACCTTCTAGCCCTTGAAACTAATCTGTCATCTGTTTGGCTTTCTGCACCATTTGTGGCCTGACAGTGATTTGCTTTCTATTGCAAAAGCCACTCAACAATGGGCTAATGGCCAAAGTACTTAATGAACTTTCCATGTTCTCTACTATCCACAGGCATGTAGTAGTGTTGAGTGTTGGAACAGTCACCTCAAAAAATCAATTCAAAAAGATCTCTTACTATATACCCTTCACCTTCTCTGAGGTCATACACTTCAGTACTAGGTATTTTAGTCACTGAATGTGACTGTACTCAGGAAGAGATCATCTTATCTTGGCTACTTCCTAGGTAATGATAAGGACAAATGGGTGGGTTAGGGGGCTTACAACCTACTTTGAAAATCCAGAATTCTACTCAGGGCATTTCTGGGTATGTTATTTTTCCTCTGACAACTGAAGACTGGCCTGGTTGGTACACCCTTTTGGTGGCAGCCCAGCTAAAACAAGGCTTAAGGGATTTAAACTTAATTCTGGTTCAGCTATTTGGATTCTTTCTTTGGACTGACATGGTCCTAGCACATAGGATAGTGACTACATGGTGGAGTACACTGCTTCCTGAGTTCCCTCTGTAATGGTCCTTGAGGGCTCCAGTTGGAACATAATGGTTCTCCATAAAATTAGAAAAATGTCCTTATCCCTTTTGAGCCTTACCCTTTTGGACAGAAAGGAGGTCTGGGTGTGAATAGGGAATGATTGGGGAAAAGGTGAAGTAATAGCCATTAGAAGGGGACACACTGGTTTTTGGAGGTGGAGGTGGAGGTAAATAATCCCGGCACTAGGGAAAGGAACATCTTGGACCTCAGGAGGCACAGGAGAGGGAGAGATATTAATAATCTTTCATCTTTCAGAGTTTTCCCCAGGCCTTTCCTCATGAAGGAAGGCACTCAGCCGTGGTTCTCCCAAACTGGCAAACACTAAATTTAACTGACCCTGGGTCTGCCATATCCCACCAGATAGCTCTGACTACAACTGATTGCCATCCTCCTTGAAAAATTTAATAGGAGGCCAATTGAAAACAGCAGGGAGTAGCCCAGCTCCTGCACCTCCCATGCAATACATATATCAGCATCTCTGGATATCTCCCATTCCTGTAGCCTTCACTAGTCATTCTGTGGAGTGGATAAATGCCACCTGGCTGGTTGCAGTGACAAACAGGACAGTTTAGACTGACTATTGCAGGCAGTCATTCCACAAATAAGAACTAGGCTTAAAAGAAAAAAGAAAAGAGAAAAACAAAGAATAATAATAATAAAAAAAGAACTAGACTTAATTCAAACTAAGCTAGGAACTCTAAGGGCTGCCAACCAGCTGGGAGGTCACAGTGGAGATGCTGTCAACCAATCAGTGTCCCTCAACTGATGTAGATCACATGGGGAAGCTCCAATAATCACAAACATTTTCTTTCCAGGCATACCATGTGTACCGCCAGGACTGCACTTCCTATGTAGAAGCCAGGCATTAACTTGCTTCCTCTTAAAACACACTGACTTGCATCTTAGAGGTGGTCATAAGAGATATTTGAGCATTTAAGGGAACACCATCAGCAAATCACAGGGCCCTCAGAGAACAGAGAGAACTACCAAAATGAGGCTGCCTTTGATTACCTGGAAGAGTTTCTCAGTGGGTAACTTGCTATTTGTAAGATGTGTGCAGTTATTTCTACAATAAGAACCATCCAAATAGAAAAGGTGGAACAAAATTTAAAGTCCTAACTTTAGCTGAAGAGACCAATGACATCACATTAGCTTTGGAAGGCATTCAAGTCTGCCTTGACTCACTGCTCACAGTTGTTATGACTGATAAAATTGCCCTAGATTTCCTCCTTGCAGGCCACTGCAAAGTGTGTGCGATTGCTAAGACATCCTGCTGTGCCTAAATTAATGCCTCGGGCCAAGGGGAAAAGTCAATATAGAAACAATAGCTAAGAAACAGCCAAAGTAGGCCCTGATTCTTTAAGGGATTTGTTCAGTCAATTTGATCTGGATCTGGATCCCTGAGGAGCCTCAGGTGTATTCTTCAACTGGATCCCTGCAGCTACTAATACTGCAGGTTGGTCTCATTCTGCTCCTTAGAATTCTGTCATAGTAGCCTTTTTAAATGAAATGAATGGATTTGGTCCCAGTCTCTGGTGGCCAGATTAATCAGAATGACCAAAAGAGTGGCATGCTCACAGGAAAGTTTGCCAAAAGTCAAGAAAATGTAGAAACAAGGAGTGGTTATTCCTGGGCAACAATTCTTCCTGGGTCTCATAATTCTGTACATCTTGTGAATATAGGCAATGACTGCCTGTGGCTAGAATAACGGCTCCCCAAAGATGTCCATGTCCTAATCCTCAGAGCCTATGAATCTGTCTCCTTACATGCAGATGTGATTAAAGATCCTGAGATGGAGGACTATCCTGGGTTATCTGAGAGGGCCAATGTCATCACAAGGGTCCTTATAAGGGAAAGAGGGAGGCAGGAGAGTAAGAGGAGATTGACAATGGAAGCAAAAGCTGGAGTGATGTGACCACAAGCCAAAGAATGTGGTCAGCCTCTAAAATCTGGCAAAGGCAAGGAACAGATTCTCCCCCAGACCCTTTGATTTTAACCCTTTAAGTCCCATTTTGACCTCGCAGAACTCTCATATATCTGTGTTGTTTAAACCACTAAATTTGTGGTTGTCACAGCCACAATAGGAAGGAAACTAATACATTGCCTTTGTTTAGGACTAGTTTTTCAAGGATATTCGTATGGTGAACAGTCTTTGAAGAGATAGTATCTCCCTCCAGAGCAAAGGGCTGCAGGTTTACTGCCCATTTAAAAGATCTAGGTTCCCTAGCCTTAGGGGTCCTCTTGTATAATGCAAGTCTTCACATGCACGAGTCACCTGGCCCTCTCTGCATTATTCTGCACAAGGTATGGTTTGGGGAACTGGTTCAAGAAAATGCTGATATACAGGCTACTGCTATTGCTGTAATGAAGCCCTTTGTTTCTGACCTAGGCATCTTGTGTCTTTTGCCAGCATTCATGAAACTGTTAGCTTGTAAGGAGGGAAAATCTCAGGTCCTTCACAATTCCTGATAGATCATACAGCAACTCAGAGAAGCCATAGTACTCTGTCTTTACCTTTAAGCTTATTTGGGAACTAATGCTTTAAGAATTGTTTGGATGAAATGCAATGATGGGAAGACTACATTTTTTTTAAACACCTTTCAGTGTCCTATGTAAAATATCTCAACACGTTACCATTTTGAGTATATAAAATTCCCTGACATCCAGAAGCATTTTTTCTCCAGAAGCATTATTATCCTCTGGAATTCCTAGGCGACTTGCTTCACAATAGATTTTACACATTATATCTCTCTGCACTCAGAGAGCACCTAAAATTTCCCCAGGGCTCCTTTGCTTGGTTCACACAAGGTGATGACAGACTCTTCCCATAAGGTAACCTCCTAAGGTCAGGAAACACTTTCCAAATATATGTGTATTGAACAAATTTGTCCTCTGAAATAATTAGGCTTGGAGTTCTACATAAAATTAAACCAAGTTTGAGTCTAATTATAAAAGTATTTATCCTTGTGTTCATGTGTTTCAGGAGAACCAGTCTTACCACTTCTGTAAGACACTCAATGCCTGCCCTAGGGACTCTATCTCAGGTTATCAGTAGTTCCTTGTTCATAAGAGAGGTCAAAGGAGAATAGTTTGTAGAATATTTTAAAGCATTTTCATAAGGCCTGAGTAAATTCCAAACTCCTGATAAGAGTTGAGGGGGTGAAACACAGTAACAGGTTAAATATACATTTATAATGGAATCCTGGCAATACTTAGCAATACTGGGAAAAACCCACAGTAACATTTATCATGATTATTAAATCAACATGGAATTAGAGAGACTTCATAGTGAAATATGATTCTTTGATACTTGGTAACATTTGCTCCACCACTTTGTGAGAGAGGAAATTGGAAAAAAGTAGGTGGTGGGAAGAATCCCACCAGACTTTGGACAGCAATGGTTCTCCACCAAGGGTATTTGTGCCTGGCAGGGGTATTTGGCAATGTCTAGAGACACGTAAATGTCATGTAATAGTGAGGTTGGGTGGTATGCTACTGGCATCTTGTGAATAGAGGTCAGGGATGCTGCCAACATCCTACAAAATGTTCCAAAAAGCCCCCACAACAAAGTTGTTCCCCAAGCCCCAAGGCAAACAAAAAGACCCCCACAACAAAAAGTCCCCCAAACAAACTTGGTCCAAAATGTCAGTAATGTCAAGGTTGAAAAACCCTGCAATACAGGAAGGATGAAAATAGACTGGTGGTGGAATAGTTATGTCTCTTGACTGTGGTTGTGGTAACACGAATCTGTGTGAGGGATAAAATTGCATAGGAGTACACACACACACAGAAACATGCATGCACATACACAAATGAATGGTGAAAAAATATGGTGGGAACTGAGTAAGTTCTGTAGCCCAGTTAATATGTCCATTTCTTAGTTTGGTATTATGCAACACAATTTAAGATGTAACCATTGGGAGAAGCTGGGTGAAGGGTACATGGCACTCTGTACTAATCTTGCAACTTCCTCTAAGTGTATAATTATTTCAAAATAAAAAGTAAAAAACAGGGACACTGGAGCAAAATAAGAGCCACAGGTGTTTCAGAGAGGCTTTGATAACTCCTTCCCTTGCACCACTGCTGGCCCTCTCACTGCTGCTGCATGTTTTGTAGTGCCTGACAGAGCTGTGGGACACGTATTTACCAGCCTTTGTCCAAAGCTGGTGGTGGTTGTAGATGTGTTCACCTATTCTCCCAGAGTTCTAAAATTTTAGTTAATTAACAGAGGAAATTTTAATGGCAAATTAATAAACAGCCCTGCTCACCACCATATCTTACCCAACCCTGAGGCTCAAACCTTTAAACATTTTGCCACATTCCCTTTGATACTGAAGTAGCCCTAGAGATATTTGTGGACTATTCCTAGGCTGCACCCACACATGGAGACCAGGGCTCCAGCAGAGTTTCTGTCCTCCCCATGTCATCCTTCACAGGATGTTGCTCCTCTCAACACACTTAACATTGTACCCATTTCTTCAGGCCTCGCGCATATTATTTCTCCCAGTTTCCTTCTCTGACTCTCCCACCTTTCCCTGCCCCAAGCAGGGAGTAAATAACATCCCCTTGCTCTGAACCTATTGTAAAGCAAGCATGTTCTAAGGTATATATCTGTTATCTATCTATATGTCACTATACTATAAACCTTGGGAGAGACAAAGGAGTATAAAATATGATTCCTGCTCTAAATGAATGTCCTCTCTAGTGCAAACATGGCAGCTCAACAATTCAGTTCAACAGTAAATGTTCTCATGCTAAGAAATCAGTTTGGGCACTGTGTGGTACATATGACGATTAATACCTGATCCCTGTGTTCAAGGACCCTGTCTAATATAAAGGGGATATGCACACCATCAAGTGTAATACAAGGCAGAATATGTTAAGTGATGCCAAAAAGGCAATAAAACTAGATGGAAATATATTAAGCAAATATTTATGATCAAAAAGTTATCAGGGAATCATTGTTAGGGAAAGTCACTTTTTAGGTTGGAGGCTTGAAGGATGGATAAAACAATGGAGGCAAAATGGGAGGAATTTCTACTCACAGGAGAAACTGTTGTGTGGAAAACGCATTCGAAACTTGAGGCAGGAATGCACAAGACAAGCTCAGAGAGCTTAGTGGATCCTTTCGGTTGAGGGTAAGAGATGAATGAGGAGCAAGATCTTTTGGTCACAGAAGACCCTGGACACCATGCCACAAAGCTTAGATATTATTCTAAAACTCTGGTGAGAGCTAATGAGAATTTTCTAGAGTAACATATGGCACCAATAGAAAATAATTTTGAGGATGGAGACTTTAGACTGAGGCAAAGGAACCTCTGTAGGAGGTTATTGCTTTCATCTAGGCCAGAGCAAAGGAAGGTGTGAATGAGACTGGTAACAGAAATTGCTTTCAGTAATAAAGCTATATTACCAGTGATGAATTGTCAAGTGAATTGTCCAAATAAACACGATGGAAGGTCCGAGAAAAAAAAATGATTCTGTAGGCTTGGGTATATATCTATGTATGTATATATCTAAAGGAAGCCTTTAGAGAGGAGGCAGCAATAATGAGCACAATGTGGGGGTGTAATGACTTGAAGGAACGATCAGAGGTGAGAAATGTATGATGTACAAGTGCTGCTAGAGACTGAAAAAAAACCATATTGACTGCAGTGGAGAGTATCTACAGAGAACAACAGGAGTGAAGCTTGAAAGCCAGAACAGGAGTTAGTTGTGGAAGGTCTTGAATTTCTAGTTAAGAAGTTATTAATTTAAGAAGTAAAAAAATTGTTATATAAATTTCAAATTAAGAAATCAAGTAAAGGGCTTAATTTTACAGGCATCCTGGAGCCTATGATGGATTTTGAATGGTGGGATAACATGATGAATGCATGTTATTTGTATCACGCCACTTATTTGGCGACACACATACTAAATGTGCTGAAGTTAACAGAAGTTCCTGGACACAGGACTAAAGGCTGCTCAATAACTACTTGTTGACTGAATCAACTTAGTTTGTCCAGAAGAATTCTTCCCCCATATGAATAAAAGGAACTATCTAGTTAGAGCTTGCTCACATTAGCTTATGAGAATAGGTAATGTTTCAGGAATTTTGTGAGCAAGAGGACCACTGACTGGCCATTTTGCAAGTATTTACACCAAGGAAATTGACAAATGCCATAAATCAAAGCTTGTTTTCTAGAGAGTTGGTTATTAAATGTTTACCAGCACGTCACTGCTTATATTCCTGCACCCTAACCTCCCATCCAACTAACCTCTTAAGTTTTTGGGGTTAAAGACTGAGTCTTATTTGTCTTTGTATGCCCAACACAGTATTTGGCCATTGTGTTCAGTTCATGTTTGTAGAATGAATGAAATATGCTCTCATTATTTTTCTCCAGACTGACCATTTAAAATCACTCAGAAGAAAATGTCTCAAATAGACATCTAGATCTGTGGTTCAAATCAAATGCTATGCCTGTTTTTCTTAGTAGTTTTATTGGAACACATCCACACTTATTCATGTCTGAATGATCTATAGTTGCTTGTGCTACAAGAACAAAGCTGAGTATTTGAGACAGAGAATGTATGCCAGCAAAGCCTAACATATTTACTATCTAATCTTTCCTGAACGTTTGTGGATCCCTGATCTAAACCCCCACCTCTAGTAGTTCTTTGAAAGGTAGGAATTTTCTAAAAATGTCATAATGAATAACTATCATATATTCTCACAGAAAAATTGTATTGCTTCATAAATTGTGCATATACATCAGAATTTTTTACAAATTAATGTGGACACATAACTACAGAGCACTTTCATAAGTGCGGGTTAGAGAAAAATGATTGGTTGTCCAATGCTGGAACTTTCTACCTTGAGGAGTGAATACCTCACATCTAGACATACGTAAGAAGTCATTCTTCAGCAGAGGTTTATCCTTCAGCAGACAGTCTTATGTAATTTCTTCATGTTACTCAACAATGCTGTCAGAAATTTAGCTGGTATCAAATGATGTCTATATTGCAATTTACATTCAAAACTTCTGCTAAAAATTAGTCTTCATCCAACAGTATTTACTCCCAGAACAGAGTTGCATTGTTTAAAAACACAAACACAGAATGTGCGGGCACATTTGGGTCATCGCCGGCTTTCAGGGTTTCCACTTGCGCAATACTAATAAAATTAATGTCCTGGGTTCTATATTTCTTGCAAGTCATCTTTAAATGGCAAATGATGATGTCATTTCAAATTGAGAATTCTCGGGGGGGGAATAATTCACTTCCTGCTTATTAGTACCCATATGACATTGAAAATAATTTTTGAAAACTACCTTTAATGCCACCTAAAGTCTGCAATGTAGTAGAAACTTAATTTGGTATTAGGAAATAAATTGAAAGCCTGAGCTACATTAAACTAGCTCCAGTTGGGTTGGCACGCTCCTTGGGCACCGTTTTTGCCCCGTACATTTGGAGGGATAGTGTTCACACAGAACCGCGCATGGCTGTGAAGGCGGGAGCGAAGGCCACTGTCACCACAGGTGGCCTGATCGCCTGACCAGACTGGGCTGACTCGAGAGCAGGAAGCCCTGGCGCTGGCGCAATGACTCCGTGGGATTGCGCAGGGTGGCTACAGGGGTGTGCTCCATTTTCCTCTTATGAAAAGGGTCATTCCATTAACTTACGGTCCAACCCCCCGCGCATTCCATAGTAAAATCAAGCATTTTAAGTCGTCCGAGTACCTAATACCTAAGGACATCAAAATAACCACGAAACGCCCCGCCGCATTCCTCACACATCCTCCTCCCACAGGGGTACGCGGAGCTCGCACCGAAAGGCGAGCGGGGCGGCCCGAGGCCGTGACCAGGGCCACCGCCAAGTACGTGGAAAGTGAGCAGGAGATACTGCCGGCCACCAGCGCGCAGGCGCATCCGCGGTCGCTGCGCCCAGTGGTCAAGCCACCTTTCTAGTAATTTCGCTAGCCGTGACGTCATCCCACTGCGCCGTTACAGTGCCTCCCCGACACCATTGGTTTAGTTTTCGGTGAAGGTGGTGAAAAATGAACTGACCTACCCTGGCCCACTTTGCTTTTAGTCCCGCACTCTGGCCGCGCCTATGGAGCGAGGGAGGGAAAGAAAAGCACTCGTACCCCCAAAGCGGCGCCGGCCAGGAATGACTCGGCGATGCCGCCAGCCGCGTTACCCGGCGTGCCCCGCGCGGACCCGGCCGACGGACGTAGGGGGAGGGGCAAGAGAAGGAAGCGGCGGCGGTTGCGGATGTCGCTGCGACCGAGAGGCGTCTGAACACCCGGCGGCTGCCGAGCGCCCAACCCGGCCCTGCGCCGGAGCCAACCCCGAGCTCCGCGGCCCCTCGCCCGTCAGGGCGGCCCTGCATTCGTTGTCCCTGAGGCGGCGTGCCCCGTATTCTGCGCTGCCCAGGCCGGCCGGCTCTGGCGTCTCCTGGCTCCCCTCGCTCGCCGTCCTCCTGCGCGCCTGAGTCACCGCCGCCGCCGCCGCCGCCATGGCCGAGAGTGGTGAAAGCGGCGGCCCTCCGAACTCCCAGGACAGCGCCGCCGCGGCCGAAGGTGCCGGCGCCCCCGCGGCGTCTCCCTCCGCGGAGCCCAAGATCATGAAAGTCACAGTAAAGACCCCGAAGGAGAAGGAGGAGTTCGCTGTGCCCGAGAACAGCTCGGTCCAGCAGGTGAGGGCCGCCCCGGGCTCTGGCCGCGGTGGGGGTGGCGGCACGACCTCCGCCCGCAGCCGGAGGAGATGGTTTGGGGAAGGGCCGGGCCTGGGAGGTGGTGCCCGTGTCATTGTCCTGGGTCTCATCCCAAGTCAGAGCACACCCGAGTCCGTGGGTTTGCTACTTGGGGTGCCTCAGAGGTTAGTGGCGGGGCGGCGCGGCCTGTTTGTGGGACGCACAGACGCCGCTTCCCTCCGCGCCTTGCTCACGCTCTGGCGCCCACCGACCACCCGCCGCCTCCCCGCCCCCAGCCGCCTCCCTCCTGCTCCTCACAAAGGAAAGGGACCCTCCGCCGGGCTCGGGCCGGGTGGAGGCTGGGCTGGGGAGAAGGTTCACTTAGCCTAGTCTGCGGTTTTGTCTCAGGAAAAGACAAGGATGTGTATGGGGTGGGGGGGGGGGGCGTGCCCATTGTTTTACCTGCCTGCGGGTTAAGGTAGATTTTGGGGGTGAGGAGCACGTGTACATATAGTTCCGCGCGTTTTTGGGGGCTGAACTCATTCCTACCTTGCAGTCTTTAAGAAAAAAGCTATGACGTAGAAATTGATTTGAGCCGCATTTTAGATAATAGTACTAGGGTTAAGGACAAAGGTGGATGGTTTTCATTGATGACGTGGTGTTATCTTTTTGGTGTATTTATTGTCCCTTAGATGTCAACCACTGTGGAGGTTTTTTGTTTGATTTTAGAGGGATGGTAGCTACGTTTTTCAGGTATTAGCAGTTGCAGTCGAATTAAAGAGTACGAATTTGGATTTATGGAAGAAAATACCAAATAATTTACTAAACATCTTTTCAGGAATAAACATTTTCAGTTAATTAAAAATCTTGAAAAATTTAAATTGCTTTAGCTTATTGTTGAATGTACATCCCAGGATATTTTCCATCGTTTTGTTGACTTGATCTCTGACGATCTCAAACAATGTGAACAGTTTAATGAGGAAACAGTAATTCCTGAAATACACCTGTAAGCTTCCCCATTGGGATTGGTATATTGGTTTATGTAGTTCGAAAGGTGGTATGTGTTGTGAAGCAGTAGGTGCAATGTATAGCGTCGAGTGAGAAATTTAACCATCTGCTGAATGACCACGTTTATATCCCAACATAAAGGAAAGTGATAAGAATTGTACTACGAACACCCATGTATCAGACACCTACAATTAGCATTTTTCTATATTTTCTCTGTCACACAATCGTTTATCATTTTTTGATAAATAGTAAACCATTTTTTATTTTTTGGTTGAATTTCAAAGCAAGCTGCAAATACCAGTACATTACCTTTAAAAGCACTTCAGCATATCATTAACCTGAGCTCAGGTTTTTTATTTTTTTAAGGTAAATTTGACATACATTGGTCAGCATGGGTTGCCATTCCGTGAGTTCTCACAAATACATACACCTGTGTAAATCCAAAGCTTTTTTTCAGGTGTAGAACTTTGTAATTGATTAGAAAGTTCCCTCTTGCCCTTTTCCAATCACTCCAGTCACTCTTCCCTCCATCAACCACTGTTTTGATTTTTTTCACTATGGATTAGTTTTGCCTATTCTAGAACTTCACATAAGTGCGATTAAGTAATGTGCACTATTTTCGGGTAAAGCTTTTTTCGGGTAAAACATCTGTGTAATGTTTTTGAGATTCATTCTTGTGTGTATTAGTAGTTTCTTCCTTCTGATGGCAGTTGTCTTTCATGTATGTGTATATTTTATCCATTCTCCTGAGGGTCACCTGAGCTGTTTCAGGTTAGTTGCAACCAACACTCTTGTACAAATGCTTTTCTCTTTCATGTTAAATACTTAGAAGTGGAATGACTGGGTTATAGGGTAGCTGTAGGTTTGGTTTTATAAGAAACTTTTAAAACCGTGCTTGTACCATTTTTAAATCCCTTTAAAAGATGGTGTGTCAGAGTTCCTGTTGCTCCACATCTAACATTTGATAGTGTCAGTCTTTTCCATTTTAGATATTGTAGTAGTTGTGTAAGCAATATTAGCTTTTAAAGCCCTTGGGTCTTCTTTCTATGATTTCTACTTCAGGTCTCCATCCTGGGTGCATTTTCAGCATTTTACTGTAAAAATTAGAAAGTTGGTATTTTATAAATAGAAAACTCCTTTAGGCCAGTTTATGATGTTATATCTGTGAGGTTTTTTTTTTTACTTTTTGTAATGGTGGAATTAGTGTTTTAAGTTTTGCGACTGTTTTAATTTTAGTCCACTGTAACCAAAGTAAAATTTTAATAGATAAACTTAAAGCCTTGTGAAATAGTTTTATCTGATGGCAGTTGAATTTTGATTTTGATAAATTCTTTCTGTTGCAGAAAACATGATAAAAATGCAAGCTCACTACTGCATCAAGAACCTGAAGACAAGTTAAACTACCGATAGGCTCTGTTAAGGAAGCACATACAGAAAAATGTAAGAATAGGAAAAGCAGTCAGATGATTTATAAAATTCTACTTGAAGCACAAGAAGAGATCTGTCATTTTATAACATTTTTTCTTAAAGAGTTTTTTAGATTTAAATTATTTGCTGAAAGATTAAAATTTGTCACTAAAACCTACTTAATGACATTAAGATTCCATTAAAAATGTTCAGGAAAAAACTGGGAAGAACTTGGTTCTGAAATTCTTAACCTAAGCGGTAAAGAGGGTAAGCAAGAGGCTTAAACAAAAGTACTGAAGCAAGTACTGAGACTTAAACAAAAATACTGGAGCCTATGCTTTCTATCAGGCCAATCCCATTTTCTACAATTTAAACTTTTTCAGTAAGTGTTTCAATGCAATGCAAATTCTCTTAGTACATTATATTTAAATAGTATTTGTAAGAATATGTTCTGGTAATTGATTGGATGAAGTTATAATAAAGTTCCTGGGTCAATTGCACAATAAGTAAACTTTGGTCATAAATTTTCCAATTTTTCCCTTGGTTTCTGGGTGTATATAACCAACAGGCAGAAACAGGATACCTTAATACCATTGGCATTGAGTGAATGTTGCTTGTTTGAAATTGAGGCTTATAATAATAAAACTTATACTTACTGATTTTTGAAATTAAAATGAAATTTATTTTTCATTACATACCCAGAATTAGTTGAGTAATACTTAAAATTTCTACTTAAAGGTAGTTAGAATATAAACTTTACGTATGTTCCAAGATGATTTCATTAATAGTTTTTATAATAAAACTAACTAGATAAAAATAGATGAATGTGTAGTGGCACAAAATCCCTGTGTTTGAAATTGTTTTCTATTAATTATTCATTATCTGATACCAAGCAGTTTGAGGATTTCCAGCTGTCAACAAGCAAGATGAAGTCTGGAAGAAAGGGGTGTGTGTGTGTATGATTAAAATTAGTGCAGATAATGGAAGGAAGCTTCCATATGACTTCTCATTAGCTTGTCCTGGGACTTTGTAACCTTCTGGATTATAGAAATAGTTAACTGAAATATTCAGGCAATGTATATTCTAGTTTTATAAAATCTTCATCACTTGGAACGTCTAGAAAAGTATTAACATACTCAGAATAAAATAAATATCGTATTGAATAGAATTGAGCCTTTCCTTGATAAGGGAGTTTATAGTACCTCAGGGTCATTAGCACAAACATTTAAAATAGTTTGGATCTAGAGCAGCACTGTCCACCTTGGTACCACCAACCTCATCCATCTATTAAGCTCTTAAAGTGTTGGACTGATTGGAAATGTGCTGAGTGTAAAATACACACCAGATTTTGAAAACCCATGACTTGCTCCTTTTACTTAGCCTGATGTTTTCAAGGTCCATCCATGTTATAGCATGTGTCAGTACTTTCTTTTTATTGCTGAATAATAATTCCATCATGCGGATATATATCACATTTTAATTAGTCAGTTGATGGGCATTTGGGTTATTTCTACTTTTTAACCATTGTGAGTAATGCCTCTGTGAGAAAATACACCTTTGTGGAAAAAGTTTTTGGTGGATACATTTTTTCTTATTTCTTGAATGTGTACCTACAGGTGGCATTCGGTCATGTGGTAGCTTTATGTTTAACTGTGAGAAAGTGATCCACTGTTTTCCATAGTGGCTGTACCATTTTATATTCCCACCAACAGTGCATGAGGATTCCAGTCACTCTAGATTCTACATAACACTTGTTGCTGTCTGTCTTTGATTATAGCTTTCCTAGTTGCTGCAAAGTGGTATTTCCTTGTGGTTACTTGGCTTTCTTTGACTTTCAGGCAGTTCTCAATGTGGTTGGAGGGGGTCCCCAGGACCCTTTTAGGAGGACCATGATATCAAAACTATTTTCATAATCTGAGATGTTACTTGCATTTTTAACTCTTAATTCTCTCAAAAATAATGGGTGTGCTTTCCCAGAAGCTATAACGTGGGATATTGCAACAGATGTGAAAATCCAGTTGTTTTCTTAGGAGACTAAAGTGGTTTTCAAAAATTTTAAATAGCACTACTCTTCATACTAGTTACTGCTTTATAAGAATGTTATGTTAACTTGCAATGAATTCATTTTTATTTTAAAATGAGCATTTATAAAGATTTCTCAGTTTCAGTTTTTAATATAGCAAATGTCAATAGATATAAACCATATAAACAAAAAACTTGGGGGTTCAAGTTTGTAAGAGTGGTGTCCTGAGACCAGAAATTGCTACAATGGAATAATAGATTAAGTAAGTACAAGATTCAGGATTGTCTCCACTAAACTGCCATTGCCCGTTGTCTAAAAATTACAGTGGCCTACTGGTGAGTCTCCCCACTTTTCTGTGTTGTTTCCCCTATTCATTCCTAGAGCAATCTCTGAAAAATGCTAATCAGATTATGTTACCCTTTACATAAAACTAATGGTTCCCTCATGGTCTTAGACTTACATATTGTGTCCATGAGGCCTGTGTGATAGGGTTCTGCTTCTCTCTCCAATCTGATGCCCTCTTTCTTCCTTGGTCACTTGGCTCTTGCCATATTGACTTTCTGGTTCCTTGATCTGTTACTACATTTTTTCTTGCCTTAGGAGTTTTTTACAGTCTGTTCTTGATAACAGGAATGCCTTGTGCAGCTTGCCCATTCCCACTTATCCTGTAAATCTCACTGTAAAGGTCACTTTCTCAAAAGAAGTATCTGATTATCCAGACTAGATTGGGATTCCATGTTGTATTTTCTCAGAGAACCCTGTTTTTTGTCATAATTGTATATTCTACTTTTATGTGATATATTTGATTGATGCTTATTTCTTCTCCTAGAGTGGATCTGTGATTTTTCACCATTGTGTTACTTGAACCTTGCATATAGAATGGGCTGAGTAAATATTTGTTTACAAATGGATCTAGACCATAATGTACAATAATATGTATTTAATAATAATTACCAGCTGTTGATGCTTTACTAAATGCAATATATACATGACATCATGGCTTCCTGTCCTCAGGATGTTCATGCTTGCTTTTCATTGCTGGAACATAATTTTTCTAGAGCAGCCTTACTTAGCTGGGCATCTTCATCTCAACCATAGAACACAGAAAATGATTTGAATGACTATCTGTTTTTTCAAAGATGGTTCACAACTAGTATAATTGTAAATGCATAGGAGAGAAATTAATTGTATATGCAATTGGTGGTATGCTGGTAAATGTTTATCAATTGGTTCTTTAGGAAAAACAGCACTGATGTGTAGTGTTTGCTGATTTTTGTGGTGTAAATACCATCACTGTGGCAAATTTTAAGCTACCAGTAAGAAACTGGCTCACAAAAATTCTGAAAATTTAGCAGTTTGAGCTGGTAGGAACCATTGCTTACAGTGAATGTTTTAAGGCAGGGGTCTGCAAACTGTACTGGGCCAAATCCACCATGCCTATTCACCTGTGTATTACCTGTGGCTGCTTTCAGAAGAGACCATATGGCCCACAGTGCTGAAAATATTTACTGTCCAGCCTTTTACAGAAAGTTTGCTGACCTCTGCCTTTGGGCTTACTGTTCTAGATCTTGTTACACTGTTCTTCAAAACCCTTCTCGTTAGAAAATTTTACCATGACTTAAGTAACTGCTGTCCAATAGAAATACTGCAAGTCACATATGTAATTTAATTTTGTTATATCCATTAAAAATAAAATATGAAATCACCTTTTTTATTGTGGTAAAATGTACAGAACATAGGAAAACAATTCCATTCACAATTGCATAAAAAAGAATAAAATACCTAGGAATAAACCTAACCAAGGAAGTGAAAGACCTATACCCTAAGAACTATAAGACATTCTTAAGAGAAATTAAAGAGGACACTAACAAATAGAAACTTAACCCATGCTCTTGGCTAGGAAGAATTAATATCGTCAAAATGGCCATCCTGCCCAAAGCAATATTTGATGAAATCCCTATCAAATTACCAACAGCATTCCTCAACGAACTGGAACAAATAGTTAAAAAATTCATATGGAAACACCAAAGACCCCGAACAGCCAAAGCAATCCTGATACGGAAGAATAAACGGGGGGGGGGATCTCGCTCCCCAACTTCAAGCTCTACTACAAAGCCATAGTAATCAAGACAATTTGGTACTGGCACAAGAATAGAGCCACAGACCAGTGGAACAGAATAGAGACTCCAGACATTAACCCAAACATACATGGTCAATTAATATATGATAAAGGAGCCATGTACATACAATGGGGAAATGACAATCTCTTCAACAGATGGTGCTGGCAAAACTGGACAGCTACATGTTAGAGAATGAAACTGGATCACTGTCTAACCCCATACACAAAAGTAAATTTGAAATGGATCAAAGACCTGAACGTAAGTCATGAACCCATAAAACTCTTAGAAAAAAACATCCGCAAAAATCTCTTGGACATAAACATGAGCGACTTCTTCATGAACATACCTCCCCGGGCAAAGGAAACAAAAGCAAAAATGAACAAGTGGGACTACATCAAGCTGAAAAACTTGTGTACAGCAAAGGACACCATCAATAGAACAAAAAGGTACCCTACAGTATGGGAGAATATATTCATAAATGACAGATCCGATAAAGGGTTGACATCCAAAATATATAAAGAGCTCATGCACCTCAACAAACAAAAAGCAAATAATCCAATTAAAAAATGGGCAGAGGAGCTGAACAGACACGTCTCCAAAGAAGAAATTCAGATTGCCAACAGACACATGAAAAGATGCTCCACATCGTTAGTTATCAGAGAAATGCAAATTAAAACCACAGTGAGATATCACCTCACACCAGTAAGGATGGCTACCATCCAAAAGACAAAAATAAATGCTGGTGAGGTTGTGGAGAAAGGGGAACCCTCCTACACTGCTGGTGGGAATGTAAATTAGTTAAACCACTATGGAAAGCAGTATGGAGGTTCCTCAGAATGCTCAAAATAGAAATATCATTTGACCCAGGAATTCCACTTTTAGGAATTTACCCTAAGAATGCAGCAGTCCAATTTGAAAAAGACATATACACCCCTATGTTTATCGCAGCACTATTTACAATAACCAAGAAATGGAAGCAACCTAAGTGTCCATCAGTAGATGAATGGATAAAGAAGATGTGGTACATATACACAAGGGAATATTACTCAGCCATAAGAAGAAAAGCAAATCCTACCATTTGCAACAACATGGATGGAGCTAGAGGGTATTATGCTAAGTGAAATAAGCCAAGTGTAGAAAGACAAATACCAAATGATTTCACTCATATGTGGAGTATAAGAAGAAAGGAAAACTGAAGGAACAAAACAGCAGCAGAATCACAGAACCCAAGAATGGACTAACAGTTACCAAAGGGAAAGGGACTGGGGAGGATGGGAGGGAACGGAGGTATAAGGGTGGGAAAAAGAAAGGGGGTATTCGATTAGCATGTATAGTGTGGGGGCGGCGCATGGGGAGGGCTGTGCAACACAGAGAAGACAAGTAGTGATTCTACAACATCTTACTATGCTGATGGACAGTGACTGTAATGGGGTTTGTGGGGGGGACTTGGTGAAGGGGGGACCCTAGTAAACAATGTTCATTATGTAATTGTAGATTAATGATAACAAAATTAAAAAATACATATATATATGCAGAACATAAAACTTACCACCATAACCATTTTAAGAGCAGTTCAATGGCATTAAATAAAAGACACTGACGTTTTTCTGCAGCCATCACTATCATCCATCTCCAAAACGCTTTTCATCTTGCGAAGCTAAGACTGTACTATTAAACAGTAACTCTACATTCCTCCCTCCAACCCCTGGCAACAGCCATTCTCCCTTCTGTCTCTTTGAATTTGATTATGTATTTCACAAAAGTGTGAAATCGAAGTATTTGCCCTCTTGAGATGACTTATTTCACTTAGCATAATGTCCTCAAGTTTCATCTATGTTGTGGCATTTGAGAATTTCCATCCTTCCATGTGTGGGAATTTCCTTCCTTTTTAACACTTAATATTCCATTGTATGTACATAATGCATTTTGTTTATCTTTTCGTCAGTTGGTGGACACTTGTGTTGCTTCTACCTTTTGGATATTTTAAGTTTAATAATATGCCTTATTTAACCCAGTATATCTTAAATATCATTTCAACATGTAATTCAGAATCTGGTGTGTATTTTACAGTTACAGCACCTTTCAATTCGGATTAGCCACATTTCAAGTGCTCAATAGTTGCATGTGGCTAGGCTTCTGAAATAGGTAACCCAGTGAAAGAAAGTCTTCATGCTTTGTTTCCTATTTGCCTCTGCCTTTATTCACTGCGTTTCACCATTTGTATGTTTTTCCCCCAAGTACTACTTACTTACTAGACCTTTCTACCTTGGAGTAACATAATAACTATTATTTATTCCATGCTTATCAAGACATAATGCATTACCCCTTTTTTTTAAGTTTCACAACTTTATGATGAAAGTACTATTATCCCTTTCTTAAATGAGGCTCAGATTAATAATGTGATCAAATCATACCTATTAAAAATAGTGTAGCCTAGAATTAACTCCATTGACTAACTTTAGAGCCCATATTTAACCACTGCTCTAAATTGCCTTGATTTTTCTCTGGCTGGCTTTTCCTTCTTTAAGTTTATTTAAATGTTAGTTCATCAGAGGTTGGTGTGACTCACTAAATTAGATTCAGTCTAAATTAGATCAGTGATTATTATCTCATACCTTTGTGATTATATGTACTTTATCCTCCCTATTCCATACTGCAAGAATTTATAAGGTTAGAGCTCTTTTGCTTACTTCCTAATCCCATGGTGCTTACTTAGCATTGCACTTGACACATATTAAGTAGTGCAAGTATTTATTGAATGAATGAGCAAATAGTTTTCAAGGTTTATGTGCAATACTTTGTACTTGGGAATACTTGTAACAATGATTTACTTAGAAAAATGTGGTGTTTTTAGTTTAATTAATTAAATGTCTAATGGGATTATTTAGTTGTTTTTCCATGTGAGCAGCTTCCTCTATTAAAAAAAATGCGATTGAATTAGGAATGACTAGAGTTGGTATCATCTATAAATCTGCTGTTTGGTGCATACATTATTAGGTTAGCAACATAAACAAATTCCAGTCATTGTGGATAAAATGTATGTGTGTATGTCTATTTAGCAAAATATTTTCATTGCCGGAATATCTGAACTCTAGTTTTTCCAAGTAAATTTATGGTATTATGAGTTGGTTTGATGTCCTGTCCACATGATACATAGACCAGCTGGTATACTGAGTTTTAGAGTTAGCATATAATGGTGTTTGTTAAAATTTTTTACAGACTTTAAAGCTCTCCAGTTTTTATAAAGAATATGGCTTTTAATGGTTTTTATTATACAAAGTGCAAAGAAAAAATTAAAACATTGCATATGCTATTTAAGATTAGAAAATTCAAATGATGTAGTAGAAAAGTGTGAAATAAAAAGGAGAACCACTCAAAAAAGATAATATAAGTTAATAGACTGATTGATTGATTGCCTCATTGATTGGTGATTCTTTCCAGAAAAGTGTTTATTTTTATACCCATATATAATTTTCCATTTATTCCTATTAAGCAGATGGATCATTACCCATATTTTTCTTAACCTTTCTCTCATGTTTTTGTGGTATTTCCATATTGATACTGGCACATGTAAACTAACATGTTCCACTATTACTATTTATTTTTTGTATATTTTTTAAATTAGTATTTTGAGAAAGGGGGGAAAAGTGTGTTGACATATTAATGAAGCATATTGAAATGTGTGGTCTGCATTTGGAGTGAGCATGAACCTTGGAATTTGAGAGATCTGAGTTTGGGCGAGGTACTCTTCTGAGCCTCACTGGCAACATTTCTAACATGTGATACAGTATCTCCTTCACTAGATTCGAGGATTTCATGAGATAATACATACAGGGTATCTGGGTCATAATTTATATACTTTACTTGTATTGCTTTCTTTCCTTCTGCACTCTTTTGTTTGCCAGTGAATTGTCTTAATTTTTGCAGTAGAAGGAAGCTTAAAGTGTATTCTGGCATGGGGATAATGAAACATTTGTTATTCTTTGTCAGATTTAAATAATAGAAACTTAAAAAAGTAAGCTTTATGAATAATGCACTGTAACATTTATGACTTCAATTTTACATGTATAAGAAGGTGCCCTTTTCCCATATATAGCTGCTTGTGTCCATAGTTATATCCCATATGTGACATCTTTGTGTAAGATTTATGCAGTATTTTTTGAGGTTACTCAGACATGAGGCATTTGGAGAGAGATAACTGGCTGAACTATTGTATTGCATAGAATGATTTGTTGAGCATGGATGCTTTTTCAAGAGGTATTAGCAATATCAAATAAGGAGCTGGTTAAAAAATACAAACTCTTGAAGGACCTGCGACTTAAAATACTGAAGTAGCAAATGTTTGAATGTGAGTGTTATTCAGAGAACTATTTAGAAATTGTTGTTAAATGTAATTAATGTGATTCTACAGGAAATTAATGTGTATTTTTAATCTTTTGATTTTTTTTTTAAGAGGAGATTGAGTTTTTCTGAGGATATTTAATAGAGACTGCATTTAAAGGCAAGTTTGGATTGTGGGATATTGATAAAGGATGGCTGCTTTTAACTAATGTAAAATCAGATTAACTCCATTTTAAACAGTGTTCATAATTTTAATGATTTCATAATTATAAAGTTTATCCTCACATAATTAGGTTAGCAATATTTGGTTGCATGAGTGTACGTAGTGTGCCTTTCGCATCCATCTCTTTATTCTCCCATCAGCCCTGCAGAAATAACTCCACTTTACTGATGAGGAAACTGAGGCTCAGAGACAGTTATGTAACATCTTCAAGGTCACACAACTAGTAAGTGGCAAACCCAAGATTTGAATTCAGATCTGCATGTCTCAAACATTCTTCCCTAATAATAGGAACACTTTGTTTCTTCCCTTACTCCACCTATGTCTGTGTCTCATTTTCTTACCCCAAACAAACAAGAACAGGGAGTTAAGTGAAGTGGGCCCTGAACAGCTGGGATTGTTATCATAAAAGTTGCTATACTAAGTCTTACATATTTTTATTTCAGGACAGCATTTCAGATTCTTTCAGTATTCTTTCTTACATGGTTTTCTAATTCTTGATTATTTATTTGCCTCTTCCTCTCCAGATTAAAAGTCACGAATTTGAGGTCTGCTGTCAAGAACTAATGTCTGATAAAAAAGCAGATACAGGAATCCTTTAGAGTCTGGAACAATTATCACTGTATTAGCAGAACAGCAGCTGATATTTGCAACAGTAACTCAGCATTATCAAAAAGCTAAATTATATTCAGTAGAATGGAAGATAATTTTGGCTATTACACAGGGGTAAATCTCAATTAGCTGAAGAAGCCACTGATGTGGAACACCTGACTTAGAATGATGCTGAGAAAATGAGGCTACTAAATGTTTTTGTACATGCTGGGTTGATTTCAAATAATGATGCTATTTATTTGTGGTGCACTAGAATTTTGATTCTTCTTGTTGAGAAAGCATCTAGTAGTTTTTGAGTTTCCATCTCTTGGCTTGTTGGTTATTACTGTAGGTTGTCAGTGCAAGGCCAGGGTAGAAAACATAACATTTATAGGAAATACATATCCTTAAAGGCCCAGTCTATTGTCTATTTTTCATTTTGAGTTAGTGGTAGCCACATGGGTTAAGGACAAAAATAAGTGTATCTAGGTAGTCTAATAATATTCTAAAGGAAATTACAGAACCCCTTTATGGTTAGGATTTGTTCCTAGATAGTTGCTGTAATTTTTGTTTTTGCAGCGGGATAGTGTCTTGTGAACTGTTCTCTAAAGCTGCTTTGAAAAATTTTAAGATTTTTTTTTTCTTTGCTAATACTCCTTGGCTTCTGATTTTTCTTCTGTTCATTAAAAGTATAGTAGATAAAACAGATGTGGAAATAAAGTTCAAATGTTAGAACATTTTTGGAAATTTTGAGGCACTATAAACAAACTTGTTTCCCTCTGGCCCTTTTTACGGTGCAGAATAGAAGTTTAAGAATATTTGAAGTATGTGCAGGATTCTTGGCCCTTCAAAGACATAACTTTGTTTCAATTAATCATGTTTCAATTAAAATTTTCTAAGATCCTGCTTATTTGGAATAGCAAGTTATATCTGTTTGATGCAGTACAGTTAAAATTAAGATTTGTTATTTTTGTTTCAAATGGAGGAGGGGCAGGAAGCTGAATTTTGGATAGTTGGAATCCCTTGGTTCTTGTTAAATTTTTTCCAAGCTTTGGATAATATACTCAGACTAATCAATATTACTTTAGTCTTCTATTTGGGAGTAATTCTAATACCTAAAATGTTTGACATTGGTTGTTTGAAATTTAAAATGACTTTTTATAAGAACTGAATTCTAATTGGTAGTTGGATTATATCTCATTTTGTATGGTACCAGAAGTATAGCTGTACCCTTTCACCTTCTCTTACATAATGCTTTTCAACTCTAACCATGAAGTGCTGTGTTAATCTGTGCTAATACTTGTATTGCTTTAAGTATCCCTCAGAATCAGGAGTTCTACGAGGTTAGGGGATCCTAGTATCAATGATACTAATTTTCAACGGTGCTGTAATTCTGTAAGAGAAAGTGATTTCTTGTCAATCTGTCAGGACTTTGGTTTGGTTTCTTGAGGTTTTGTTGTAAGGACTGAATGAGATAATGTGTGTACAGTGCTAGGCACAGTGTAGCTGCCTAATAAAATAACAAATGCTTTTTGAACTATGTGTCATAGGACTTTACTCCTTTGCATCTGGGACACCGTAGAAAAGCCCTGAATCTGTCCAGAAAGCCCTGATATCCTTCAGATGCTAACACTGACAATTTACGGTTAGGAGAACCTCTGTTGTATATTACTAAGTGCTCAACTGAACTATTCACTGCTGTCCTATAAGCTTTTGAGGTTGTGGCTGTTTTGACTAGGTCTTCATTGTTTCTGACAGATAAGATGCCATTGGGTGATTATCTTTGTTATGATTTTCATGTATGGTGTCCACTCTGGTCTGCTACGTAAAACGAGGGCATCTTAATCTCAGTTCTTTTCAGATGACCTTCTCAAGACAAGCTATATGTTAGCTTTCTAGTTAGTTGAGTCACTTGGAATGCTCAAGAAAGTTGGTCACCTATGTTTTGAGTTCCTTCTGTTTCTTACATGTAAAGCATTCACAGTCAGCTTTTAATCTGGTTTTAATGTAGTACAGAAGAGTACACACATCATAAATGTACTTCTCTGTGTAATTAGCACACATGTCAAGAAGTAGAATATTACCAACTCTGCAGAAGTCACCTGGTGATCCCATAGCAGTCACCACCTCCTTCTAAAGGAAACCATTATTCTCACTTTTGACACCATGAATTTTGCACCCCCTTTTTTTTATTTTTTAGCTTTGTATAAATGAAATCATAGTTTATCTTCATTTGTCATTGGCTTCGTTTGCTGTACATTGAGGGATCCATGATGTCATGTGTCTGTAATTCATTTGTTACCAAGTATATACTATTAATTTAATATACCATGATCTGTTCTACAGTTGGGAACACTTGGGCTGTTTTTAGCTTTTGGCTAATAGTAAATAACACTGGTTTGAACATGTTTTTGGTGTGCCTCTGGACACACAATTTGTTAGATGAAATCCCCAAAGTGGAATTGTTAGGTCTTAGGGTAAGAATATTCACCTGTGAAATAGTGTCCCAAAGTACAGCAATTTATACTTCTACCTGCAGTGTGTGTGGGTTCCAGTTGCTCCACATCGTCTGCAAAATTCTTTTAAATTGAACCATTCTCTGTGTCACTGGTTTAATTTGACGTTATCTGATGATTAATTAGAATGAGCACCCTTTCCTGTGTTTATTGGCCATTTAGGTTTCATTTTTGTGAAATTTCTGTTTCAGTCTCTTGACCATTTTTCATTTGGGTTGTGTCTTTCTTGCTGATTTGTAGGCTTTCTGACAAATCTGGATTTGAGCTCTCTTGATTATTGGTGTTGTAGATATTTTCTCTCTCACTCTTCTTTCTACTCTGTTAATGATAGTTCAGTTTGTTGTGGGTTTTTTTTTATGGTTACATCTTTTTGTGTCCTGCTTAGGAAATCTTTTCCAGTTGAACTCACACTTTATTGAGTCATCTTGCATAGTATTGTAAAATTTGCATGTGGTCAGAGTACAAACTCGGTAAGATTATAACTTTAAAATACGTTGACTTGCTTTATGGCCTAGCATATGATCTAATATAAATGTACATAAGAGGAGTGCTTATTCTGCAGTTGTTGGGTGCCAATTGTTCTGTTAGGTTAAACATTTGAGAATTATGTTACTCACATTTTCTTTTATGTCTGTACTTTTTTAAAATCCTGTTTTATTCTGTCAGCTACTGAGGTAAATGTGTCAAAATCTCTTAGTATGTTTTGGATTTGTCTATTTTTCTAGTTTATTACAGTGTACATCTACATTTTAAGTTTTATCTTGTGAATTGAACACTTTATAGTGTTAAAATATCCTAGTTGCTTTTGTGTTAAAAGTCTCCTTTGTCAGAATAGCTTTACTTTCTTTGGTTACTTTTTCCATTGGCTGTCTTTGCCCATTCTTTTCATTTTCAGCCTTTCTTTTCCTTTATAGTCACAATGTTAAATCCAACCTGACAGTCTCTGTCTTTTTAATATATAGTTTTTTAATGTAATCACTGATATATTTGGTTTACATTTACTATTACCCTATTTGATTACTATTTTTCTGTGTATTCTAGTAGATTTTCTGTGTATCTTATTCCACTCTAAAATTGGTAGATGTATTCTGTTTTGAGGCCTTGTTTAATAGTTATCCTAGAGATTACCTTATGCATCTTAACTTACAAAATGTCTAAATTTTTAAGTACTTGTATTTCTTTCCAATTAATAAAAGGGCTTTGGAACAATTGAACTCCATATACCCACCTCTGCACTAGACTTGATTTACTTTCTTATGATGTAAGACATTATTACTATTATAAAAATAGTTTTATATTTCTAAAATCAGTTTTCATTTTGATTTATTCACATATATGTTCTTTCCATTATTTTTTATTCCTTGAGGATCATTTTCTTCTGGCCATACTAACATTCCCTATAGTCTGTATATGCTGGGTATCAAATTCTGTTTTTGTGTGTCAGAAAATGTCTTTCAGTTTCACTTTGATGGATTTTTTTTCCACTGGATATAAAATTTTAAGTTGCCAGTTATTTTTCCTCCCCTCAATTTTTCTTAATTTTTAAATTATTGGTAAGTTCAAATACACAACAGATATAGTAAGTTACAAATAAAAAAGTAGATTCTAGTAAGCTAAACCACCATGAATGTTTCACTCAGCTTTGACAGTCTTAGAGCCAGTCTTCAGAAACACTCTCCCTTAAGGTCCCACCTCTCCCCCCATTGTTTTGATGCAGCTCTCTATATCTTTTCATCCTATAATTTTTCAGTATATATCTCTAAAAGATAACCCTTTTAAAAAGCATAATCAGTACATTATCCTGCCTTACCAATTACTAATTCTTTAATGTCATCAGTCTATATTTTCCCATTGTCTCAAAATGATTTTTTTTTAGCATGTAGTAAGCATGGAAAAAAAAAAAGACTTGATTTTTTAGAGCAGTTTCACATTCACAGCAAATTGAGCAGAAGATACAGAGTTCTCATATCCCCTGCTCTCCACCTCCAACTTCCCAAACCATCAACATCTTACCCCATAGTGGTACATTTGTTGAAACCAATGGACTTCCATTGACTTGTTATTACTCAAAGACCATAGTTTAAATTGAGTCACCCTTTTCGGTGGTTTTACATTCTCTGTGTTTTCACAAACATATGATGACATGAGTTCTGTCTATTCATCCTTTCCTAACCCCTAGCGACCACTGACCCTTTTACATCTCCATGGTTTTATCTTTTTCAGTATAAAGTTGGAATTACACAGTATGTAGCCTTTTCAGATTGTTTCTTTGACTTAACTATATGTATTTAAGGTTCCTCCGTGTGATTTCATGGTTTGATAGCTCATTTCTTTATAGCACTGAATAATATTCCATTGTCTGGATGTACCAGTTTACTTATCCATTCGCTTACTGAAGAATATCTTGGTTGCTTCCAAGTTTTGACAGTCAGTGAATAGAGCTGCTATAAACAACTGTACAGATTTTTGTATGAATGTAAGTTTTCAACTCCTTTGGGTAAATAAGCAAGGGGTGTGATTGCTGGAAAAAAGTAAGAGTATATTTTAGTTTGTAAGAAACAGCTGAAGTGGCTGGTGGTACTCCCAAGAAGGAACTAGCAGTTACCAAAGGGGAGGAGTGGGGAGGTGGGAGGGACCCTTTTGCATTTCCATCAGCAGTGCATGAAAGTTCCTGTTGCTCCACATCCTTACTAGCATTTGGTGTTGTGTATATGTGTGTGTGCGTTGGATTTGACTATTTTAACAGGTTTGTAGTCATACCTTGTTTTAATTTGCAGCCCCGTGGCGTGTGATACGGAACATCTTTCATGTGCTTGTTTGCTCTCTATGTATCTTTGGTGAGGTGTCTTTTCATCTTTCGCCCCTTTTTTAATTGGGTTGTTAAGTTCCTAACTGGTGAGTTTTAAGAGTTCTCTATGTTATTCTCTTGTTAGACCTAGAGTAGACAGTGATTCTTAAACTTTAGTGTGCATCAGATTCAGCTGTTAAATCATAGATTGCTGGGCTCCATCCCCAGATTATCTGATGTTGGTCTGGGGTGGGGCCTGAGAATGTACATTTATACCATGTTAATCTGGTAATGGTGACTGTTGCTCATCTGGGGACAACACTTCAAGACACACAGCTCTGTAGGACAGTATCTCAATCTCATCATTACTGACATTTTGAGATGGATGATTCTTTGTTACTGGAGCTGTATTGTGCACTGTCTTGTGATGTTTAGCAGCATCTCTGGCCTCTACCCCATGGATGCCAGTGGTACCAACCCCTGTTGTGACAATCAGAAATGTCTCAGACATTGCCAAATGCTCCCCAGGGTCAAAAGCAGCCCCTATCTCAGTAGGAGCCACTGCTCTATAGGGACTGAGGAAAACTCTTACATCCATAATATTTAAAGTTCTTTTTTTTTTTAGGCTGGTTATATATAGATTCTCCTTGGAAACACTGTATTACAGTCTTCCTGCCTGGATGGTGTAAGGCCCAGTTGCCAGCATTCTATATGATAAGTTGGGGGTAGGAAGGGAAAGGAAGGGATCAACATCTAGTATGTGCTTACTTACTGTTGTGTTTTTATTATTGTACTGCTGCTCTCCATATGTCTGGAGACCCTCTGTTCCTTTTCTAGACAGGAAAAAAAATCCTGCAGTCTTCTGTTGGGTTTGGGATGGACATTGCTGGCTCCATGTTACAGTGAGGATATTTCTTAGGCTTTCAAATAATCCTCTTTATTTTAGCCCTTGGGCCTCTTCTCTCACCTCCTTATTGAGTCTTCTGGAAGTTCTGCAGATTTGGGGATTGAATTAGTTTTTAGCTTCCTGCATTAACAATTTAGGATTTATTTCTCTTAGGTATTAGGAGTTAATTGACCATGTGTCTTTCTCATGTCCAGCGTAAACATTTTGTTCCAGTTGAGGCCAAAGGTCTCTGTTCTATCATCTGAGTTTCTGCCTTAAATAAACTTTTTTTTACAATTGTACATCTGATAAGAGACTTGTTATGTAAAGAATTTTTACAACTCAGTAATAAAAAGACAATCCAATTTAAAAATGGGCAAACAATCTGAATAAAATGTTCTCCAAAGAAGATACATAAATAAGCATATGAAAAGATGCTGAACATCATAAGTCATCAGGGGAAAAGCACACCAAAGCCACTTCAAACCCAGTAGGATGGCAGTAACTAAAAAGTCAGATAATAAAACAGCTACTGGCGAGGATGTGGAGAGATTGGAACCCTTATACACTGCTGATGGAATGTGCAGTGATACACAGCGACTTAGGATAACATTCTGGTGGTTTCTCAGTTAAACCAAGAGTATACTATATGATCCAGTAAATTCCACATCCAGGTATATACCCAGAATAAATGAAAACATATGTCCACACAAAAACTTGTACATGAAGCAACATTATTATAAGAGCTCAAAGATGGAAACAGTCTAAATGTCCATCAGTTGATGAATGAGTAAACAGAATGTTATGTTTCCATAAAATGGGATATTAATTTGCCGTAAAGAGGAATGAAGTATTGATACATACTACAACGTGGATGAACCTTGGATACATTGTGCTAAGTGAAATAAACTAGTCACAAAGACCGAATGTTAATATGATCACTTTTATGTGAAATGTCCAGAATAGGTAAACCTATAGAGGAGACAAAATAGATAAATGGTTTCTTACAGCCTGGAGTGATGAAGGGATAAGAAAGTAATAGCTAAAAGGTACTGGTTTCTTTCTGAGAAGATGAAACTTTTCCAAAATTGACTGTGGTGATGGTGCACATACCTGTTGAATGTATTAAAAACCATTGAACTCCATGCACCTTAAATGGGCGAATTGTATGGAGAGTTATATCTCCATAAAGTGTTAAAAAAATCCTTTACTCTTAGGGGTTTATAGGGGAGACCTGGTATAGGGGAGAGCCTAGTAAACATAATATTCGTCATGTAAGTGTAGATCAGTGATACCAAAAACAAAGCAAAAAAAAAAAAAAGGGCAGTTCCTGTGTGGTAACCTCCAACGAGTTCTACACAAGGGTATAAAGGGCATATAAAAGTGTAGGCAAAGGGTCTGTTTGTGTTTATACAGAGGATCAAAGCCTAATTGGGCTACCCCGAAAATGAACTAAGATACGATATGAAAAAGAACTTCCAACATCTGCACTCTCTGGAAGACTCATGCCAGAAGATGATCATCAAAAAACCCCAACAAAGATCCACGCACTGCTACAGCTGTAGATGCACTCATCCCACCAGTTCCTGGACTTGCCATGGGAATGAAGGAGATATCTAAGCTGGCCTGTGCATACAGTAAAACAACAAATTTGACTGGATCTATACTGTTGGAACTCAACCAAGAATTTGGAGAAGTGCAAATTGTAGCGCTCCAAACTCTTACAACTACAGACTATTTACTGTTAAAAGAACATATGGCATGTGAACAGTCCCCAGGAATGGGTTGTTTTAATTTGTCTGATTTCTCTCAGACTGTTCAAGTTCAGTTGGACAATATCCACCATATCATAGATAAGTTTTCACAAATGCCTAAAGTGCCTTAATGGTTTTCTTGGTTTCACTGGAGATGGCTGGTAATTACAGATATGCTTTGGTTATGTAACTATACTCTATTATGTTAATGTGTGTGTGCAATTTAAGTAGTAGCTTAAAACCTATATATGCTGAAGTAACTCTACAAGAAGATATGTCAAAGAAATAATCAATCTTCCCATGTTTTCTTCCGTCTGCTACTTCTATAGCTTTTCTTCTTCCTTCCTAATTACAACCCTTAAATAGAATTCGTGCCTCATATCAAATTTACCGAGTATCATAATTCTTCCAAGTGGTAAAGATACCTCAAGACAAATGCTGGGCATAGAAGCCACAGGGCATAAATATGCAAAGAAGTAAAAAGCTAACCTTTTCAAACAATAAGGCTTCCCTCTCACTTACCAACTTCACATTTCCCTGTATGGCCCCGGAAGATGACTGGTTAGCCAGAGACGGGTAAGATTCCTCAAGGGAGGAACAACCTAAGACAGGCACAGTCGCAGGGGGGCCATCAGGTGAGAAATTGGGGATCAACAGAGGTGAGGCTTAGAACCTCACCCCCCCTGTTCTGAGAGAAATCTTCTGCATATGTGGATGTTTTATTGCCCTGGTCTAGCTTGGATTAACACATAGTCTACAGGCACACACCTGATCATCTACATTTGCTCTCTTACAACACTAAACTATGTTTTCTACCTTTATCTTGTATCTACCTACCACTTCAGCATTTTATTAAAAATCATAATAATAAAGAGAGAAATGTGGTATCCACATATAAATCAAGTATAAAAACCAAATGAGTATTCATATTTGAACTGACTGTTTATAGTTCATAATGCATGAGCAAAACCGAAAGTTTCTGTGATGACTGCCCTTGTACTGTTCACTATGTAACTTATTCATTATGTAAGAATTTGTTCTACATGTAAGAACTTGTTTGTTATGCCTCAGAAGATTGGAGACTGACGAAAATTAGGCTTGGGGTGGATTAATGATTGTGCATTGAGCATTGACTCCCCTATACAGAATTTTATTGTCGTTAACAACCATTTGATCAATAAATATGAGAGATGCCCTCACAAAAAAAAAAAAAAAAAAAAAGGACAGACTTCCAATGGTAAAATAAATAAGTAACCGGGATGTAAAGTATAGCATAAGGAATATAGTCAAGATATTGTAACAGCTTGGTAGGGTGATAGCTGGAACCTAGAATTATGTATATAAATGTTCTACCACTGTGTTGTACACTTGAAACTAATGTAATGTAATACTGTGCGTCAACTACCCTTCAATAAAAAATAATTATTTAAAAAAAAAAAAAACAAACAAAAAAAATCCTTTACTCTTGTTTCAGTGGAGATTTGAAAGGATGTAAGAGTAGATGTGGGTCTTCAATCATTTTACCTTCAAATCCTAAAATATGGTAAAATGCTATGTGAGTATATGTTAGACAGTTAAACCAGTTATTTTGGAATGATATATAAGGGGTATCAAGGATTCTGATTTCAAGTTGTAAGAAACACAAATCTACATTAACTTCATTGTACACATGAAATAGAGTATAGTTTATCTAGGTAGACTGGTCCTTTGAAGTCAGACCTAGGTTTGAATCGTAACCTGGTTATTAATTAGCTTTATGTCATTCTGAGAGGAAGGAGGCATATTGAACTCTTTGTTTCTGTATCTTAAATAGGACTAATAATCATCTGCCTCAGAGTTATTGAGGATTAAGAGAGCTGGCATAGTAGTGGTATCTACTGTTTATTGACCACCACCTGTGTGTCTGATGCTTGCATTTTACATATATTCTCATTCAGTCCTTAAAAACCTTGTTCCACTGTTCTTTACATTGTCGTTATTTCTAATACCTATTAATAGAAAATAGTTATTTTCTAATTAGAAAAAAATGTTTCTAATATTTTTTAAAGAGAGAAGTGAGATGTCTGATGATAGGAAAATGGTTAAATTATGGATTGGCCTGTCTCTCTATATAGAATATTATGCAAGTGGTGTTTTACAAAGTTTTTTTTTTTAGTTATTTGGAAATTGCTTGTCTCAGATAAAAGGGTTGTACATCATGTATTTTCAAAGAACAGAAAGCTCAGATGGAACAGCTCCAAAATACTGACTGCAGTGTAATTTTGCATTGCTTACATTGAGTATTATAACTTGATTATGGAAAATTTCATTCACGCACAAATGAGGAGTGTGATGAACTTTCATGCACCTCATTTTTAACAATGGCTGACATAGAGCCTGTCTTTATTATTTTACTTATATCCTTCTATACCTTCCTTTCCCTGCTCCTGCAAGATTTTTTAAAAGCTCAGATATTATTTAAAACGTCTTTCCACTTACTGTGACAACCAAAAACACCCCCTTGGCGATAGTGCCATCATCTGTTGAGACTTACTTCTGTAGGGAATTAGGGTAGAGTGGTTTGAGATGTGGTTCTTTTCTTAATTTGGACTGATTGCCTGACTTAGTCTTTTAATGTAGATAATTGACTGACCCTGAGGTTTCCTGATTTAGGACAGTGGAGTAAAGACTCTTCATACAGGTGATTTTAATAAAGGTTTGAGAAACACTGATCAAGCATAGAATAAATAAGGTTTTCTTTGTAATATGATGCTCTTTTCTCTTGAATGTTTTTACATGTTATTCTTGTCCCTGGAAAGGAAGGCTTTTTTCAGGTTTTCCTGGCTGTTTCCTAATCTTTCTCTAGTTTTCACTAGAAAACATACTTAAGTGCTTCCTCAGTATTTTGTGGTGTACTTGACTGACTGTTCCATTGGGTTGCTCTCCTTCAGGAAAACTTCTGCTTTGTTTTTGCATCTGCACAATACTGCTTGTTAATAACTTGAATGGAAAAGGTGAACGAAAGTCAGTGTAGTAGGCTGAGGAAATGAGGTTGACTTTATATATATATATATATATATATATATATATATATATATATATACAGCTTGAAAGGAGCAGTACTCAAGATGGAAATCTGAGGAATAGGTTATTGTAAACTTAGTAACAGCTGTGTTGGGGCTTAAACTACATTTAGCACCATTGATAAAGAATAAGAAAATTGCAAAGAAATGAATTTTTAGGCCTTAGCATATTGAATATAGGATATGTATGTACACCTATAATAAAACCTTTGCATTAGAGATGAGTAAGTGGTAATACTTGATTTCACACCAAGATCAAGATATACAGAAAAGCCACATCTTCATATTGTTTAAATTGTTGGAATATCTGTAGTAGGGGCCTCTTTTTTGGTACCACTTCTAGAAACTAGACTAGATGGTGCTATGCAAACACCTGTAACACATATTTGTTGTATTCTCATCTGACTTAGTTCAAGGAAGAAATCTCAAAACGTTTCAAATCACATACCGACCAACTTGTGTTGATATTTGCTGGAAAAATTTTAAAGGATCAAGATACTTTGAGTCAGCATGGAATTCATGATGGACTTACTGTTCACCTTGTCATCAAAACGCAAAATAGGTATGTTTTTAGGAGACATAAAACTAAAGACTAAATAAATGTTTATAGTTCTCGTCTAAAAATAATCCATCTTGATTTTAAGTGGCTGTCGTTAATATTTAAACGTTTAAAATTTATTTGCTGTTGATGAAAAATGCTTTTCTAAAGAAACCAGTGTGATTTATAATGTTAGTGCTTATGCATTTGATATTTTAGAAGGTTTATCAGTATTGAGTCTTATCAAAATTATTTGAATTACAGAACAAATTAATGTTTTTAGCTATGCTTTTGTTTTAGAGGAGGTTTTTGGATGAAGATAACTCATCACTTTGGTAAACCACAAATCAGTAGCCATCATTCATTCTAATACACCACCAGCTGAGGCACCTTTGTGTATCACTAAGAAAAAATACTGCCACTTAAATTTTTTTTCCACTTCAGATTTTATTTTAATCAAAGAGCTCCTTTAGATTGTTTTGGATATGGTATTTTATCATAACACTCTTAGGCCTGCATACAAAGAAAATATACATGAAATAAATGGTCTAAAGCCTTCCTAACACTACTTCACATTGAGTCTGATTCTTTTGATTCACCTTTTGACATTAGTTATCAGTGTCCGTTTTATTCTATATGGGATGAAACTCCATACTGTCAAGAGCGTTGATGGCGCAGCATTTCTTAAAAGAGTGCAATAGTGTTTTCTTCTGAGTTTTCTTCCAAGCCATTTACACCCATTCTGCAAATTTTTATGCTGGTTTTCACTCAATAGCAAATATTTGCTTCACTGATAGAGAATTCATTCTTTCTATTGCTGTTTCTGTGCATTTCTGTAAACAAGTCACTTCATTTTAGTACCAATTAATGTGGTAATCTTTCTGAAGGAGCTATCTATGTTGTAATTAAACACAGCGTGTCTGGTACAGTAGTATACTCAGTCACTCATTGAAGTCACACAAAACATATGTTACAGGCATGAAAGACAACTGACGCCTGACTGTAAGCAATTAGAAGATCGTCATATCAGAATGTTGAAATGAAAAAATGTGCATCTTAGAATCAGTGAAGGAAGCAGTGAATAAGATTCAGAACTCTTTTAACTGGTATCAGATGGAAGGGTTTCCAAGTAGTCTTTTTTTTTTTGTTGTTACTTAACGATAACAGTAATAATCAGTTGTTATTTGTATTGATTCCTCAGCTGCCTTTTGGTGAAGTCTCTTTTTATTTTTTACTTTTAACAATTTCAAGTGTGAGTAAAACTGCCCCCCAACCCTCAAGAACTTAGATATGGGTAGGTAAATAAAAAGTTGCTTATATAATAGTCAAGCTTTGTGGGTGTAACTGGTCATTGATACTCTTCTGTGTGGTGACCTATCTCCTTACACAATCCACATGATTGAAAGTAATGAATATTTATCTACTTTATACTCGGAGAATAGAAGTACAGTTTGGATTTCGTAAGGTTTTACTGTTTCTTTATATCTGTGTTCTAATGCTTAGTTATCTCAGGGATTTTACTTATGGTAATTTGAGTTGGTCTGAAAACTTAAGAAGCTTTATTTCTGGATATTGGAATTTTAGAGGTTTTTAAAAAATTATTACCTCAGCTGTTTACACCATGATTTAATTATTTTCCTAGGCCTCAGGATCATTCAGCTCAGCACGCAAATAACAGTGAAAGCAATATTACCACATCATCAGCTCCTAATACTAACACCACACCTGGTTCTGCCACTAGCAACCCTTTTGGTTTAGGTAAGTGCCTTTAGTTTTTATACAGGTAAAAAAAATTCCCTTTCTCCCAGGGTGGTTTTGGATAAAATTAACAGAGTTAAACATTAAGTCACCTTAATAACAACAAAGTAAGTCTAGAGGTTACTTCTATAGCTGTAGGTATTAAGGAAGTAGTTGGGAATACAGATGTGCTTCATTAGCTTATATTTACATTTAATAAATGATCAGCAAGTGCCACATTTCTTTTTACTAATGACAGAGATGTGTAGTGTATATATACCTGATCTGATTATTGAATTTGAGGAAGACTATTTAATTGTTGATCATAAGCTTACCACCAAATGTAATTTTCTTATTTGTAAAACAAAGGGATCAGACTGCATTAGTGATTTTCTAACTGTCTGGAACACATAGAGAAGGGCTGGGACCTGGGCGCAAATCCGGTGGTTAGGATTTGCAATAAGAATCTATTGCATTAGCCAAAACCACTTTTCTTACATCATGTTTTTATTCTGAGGTTCTGTGGAAGGTTTTCCTTGAGAAAAAAGTAGTATGAAGCTAACAAAAGATGAACTAGATAAATGGCCTAATCTTCCTTCAGTTCTTAAGTTGTATGACAAGTATAGTACTTCGAAAAGACGTTTTAAAAATACGCCGTTTTCACATATTAAGGATCATACCTTTTTATCCCTTCCAGTGAAAGTTTTTTAGTAATTTAGTTCTACTGTGTCAAATATGTTAAACATTTAGGGCATGATATAGATTCACATTTGCTTTTTAAAATATTTTTATTGCTCCTATTTTCTAAAACAGTCAGGCTAAATGTGTCTCTTTTGGCTAAAGCAGATGAGTTTTACATGGCAAAATTATTAACATGAACAATCTAGAGCAATTAGGATTAAATTAGTGTTCAGCCTCATGAAATGTATTGTTGAGGCCGATCTCTTCCCTCTTTCCTCATTTTATAGGCAAAGAAATTGAAGCCCAGAGAGGCTTTTAGTTAATTTGTCTAAGGCCATACGTCTCCCTAATCCCTTCATTTCCCCAGCCCCCTCTTGTCTCAGTGGCCTTTCTTCATCACATCAGGTGTTCCATTTACCCTGTGTAAATTCAGCTTTTCTTTTGGGTGCCTTTTATTAAGGTCTCATCCATGTGGAAAGAGCTGCATGGTGCAGCAACCACCCATTCTTTTGCTTCTCATCTCAGCTCTCTTTGGAACAGGCATTTTCTATTTTCTGTCTGTACTTCCCTTTCACTTAGCTTGCTGTGCCTTATTTTTCCTCCACCCATTACCTCACTGAAAATTCCCTTAGTAAGAATCTTTTAATGCTCATCAGGCTCTCCTTGAAATTCAGAACTTTTGATACTGTTTTTCCCTGGCTAATTTTCTGACCAGGTTCCTCTCTTTCATTTGTGGGTCTCTTGTTCCTGTACCTTAATGTTAATACTGTTCCCCAGGGTTCTGCCTTGTCTCTCTTTTCTTCTTTTCCTCTTACTTATTTTCCCCAATTGACATTATCCTTACTATTTCTGTACCTTGGTGATTCTCAAACCTGTACCTCAGCACACATCACTTCTGATCTCTATGCCTTGTATTCAACTCTCTTCAATATTACCAATGTTCTCTAAGTACTTTAGCCTGTATGTGTTTCCTCAGAAAGCAAAACCAAAAAGCATATACTTTTCATTTTGTCCCTCAGACTAGTACATCTCCTCCACCAAATCCCTTGGTCTGTAATTTCTTTCCTATGCCAACTTACGCAGTTATTCCTCATTGCTCCTGCCTTGATGTAGGTCCTTGACTTTCAAATCTGTAGTGTTCGCTATGGGTCATTTCCACACTGTTAGTAGAATAAGAACATCGTAAGTGACTATTCTTGCTTAACATCTTTCAAGACTCCTTGTGATTTAACCCTTGTCTACCTCTCCATCCTTATTTCTTAGACACATCTCAAGAGTTTTATGAGTCTGGGTAGTCTATCCTGTAGTAATATAACCCCAAACTCAGTGGTTTATTACCACAAAGCTTAATTTCTTGTTCCAAAGCTTTCCTTCATGCTAAATGTTTTTCCCTGGTCATTGAAGTCCCATCTACATTGTCCTCGGGGACTCAAGCTAATGGAATTCTGCCATCTTGTAACTACACCACTTGGAATGAGAGGCAGAAGAGACAATGACAGAGTCTCAAGTTGGACCTTCTGTACTATGATTAGAAGTGACACACAGCATTTCTTGTAGCCCTTTGGCCACAATTAAGTCACATGGACCTGTCCACTTGCAAAAGATATATATGGAATGTTTGGTGAGCTCTGCTATCTGCCATTCCAGTCATACTGAATTTTTGCAGTTTCAAGAATATATCCATAGTCAGGTTTATCTCTCTGCTTTTTGTATATAATGTTTGTTGTGCCTAGTATTAAGTCTTCCTTCCAGTGTTCCCTACTTCTACCCCTTGCCCACTTACTCATACTCCAAACTTGGGTGTCATCTTGTGGGAAAGCAACCATCTCCTTAGGTGCTCTTTTACCATAATATCCAGTGACTATCTCTATTGAAGTTCACCTGACCCTTGAACAATGCAGGGGTTCAGGGCACTGACCCCTGTTGAGTTGGAAATGCATGTGTAACTTTTGATCTCCCAAAAACTTTGGTAGTTGGAAGCCTTACTGGTAGTATAAACAGTTGATTAATACATTTTCGTATGTTACATGTATACTGTATCTTACAATAAAAGTAAGCTAGAGAAAAGATGTTTTTTCAAATTGTCACAAATCTCCAAAAAACTTTCCAGTATGTTTATTGGAAAAAAAAACCAGTGCATAATTGGGCCTGTGCAGTTCAAAGTCATGTTGTTCAAGAGTCAACTGTACTTAGTTTATCCTGCATTTTGTTTTCCTCACTAGATGAGTTCTGAGGGCTATACGTGTGGCTTGCTTGTGATCTTCTTCCCAACGTGTAGCACCAAGTGCCTAACATGTATAGAAAGTGCTCAGTAAGTGAGGAACGAGTGCATTTGGTTGGTTATGTGATTTTTACAAAGTAAAAGTTCTGTAATAAGCACTTAATCATCCTCTTGCATCTATTAGGTTTCTCCATGATTTAATTCCTCCAAAGAGCCCCTTTTTTCCATTGTATGTCCTGGCCTTTTCTCTACTTGATTGGAAACAGCTCTGTTCTAACCAGAGTTTATAGGTGAATCTACTTGCTAAACTTACAGTACTCTTTTGGAAAGAGCTTATTGAAGTATAATCCAGTGCATAGTTTTCATTTCCTCCTCCTTTTACCAAACGTATTCTGGGTGTTTCTTTGACACCAACCAATTCACTAATACTGTATGGGTATCTGATAGCTCAAGTCTGACACTACCTTCCTGGAGTTAATATCAGATCACCCAAGTTAAAGGGCTCAGTCCCCTAAGATTTTGGACACCAATCCATGTCCCAGACTATCTGTACTTCTGACTGGTGGGCTAGAAATTGGGGGTTCATATGACTCCCTCCTCAGGCTTGATAATTTGCTAGAACCTCTCACAGAACTCAGAAAACACTGCTTACATTTACTAGTTTATTATGAAAAATAGACCTTACAAATAGACAAATTTAAGAGAAGCATAGGGCTAGGTATGGAGGTGGGAGAGAGTGTAGGGCTTCTATGCCCTCTCTGGCCATACCACCCTAATAGCTAGCTCCTAGATGTGTTCACTAACCCAGAAGCTCTCTGTAGCTTATTGGCCAAGAGCCAGTCTCTAGCCTTTTCTCCCATTCCTGGAGGTTGGTAGGTGGGGCTGAAAGTTCCAACTCTATAATCACTTGGCCTTTTTTGTGACCTCCACCCTAAGTCATCATTAGCATAAATGAAGTGTGATCTAAACAGACACTCACTTCACTCAGGAAGTTATAAAGGATTTAGGAGCTCTGTGCCAGGACCAGGGGTCAAAGACCAAATGTAATTTTCTATTATACCACATGTGAGAAATGCATGTTTATACAGTGGAATATTACTCAGTAAAAAAGAATGAAATCTTGCCATTTGTGACAACATGGATGGATCTAGAGGGTATTATGCTAAGTGAGGTAAGTCAGACAGAAAGACATACTGCACAATCTCTGACATGCAGAATTTAAAAAACAGAACAAACAAAAGACTTAAAACAGAGCAAACTGGTGGTTGCCATAGGGAAAGTGGGTAGGAAGATAGGCAAAATAGGTGAAGGGGAGGAGGTACAAACTTCCACTTAAAGTATCAGTTAGTCAAGAGAATGAGGAATATAATTGATAATATTGCATTTATAATCAATTCATTGTATGTGGACAGATGTTAACTGCATTTACAGTTGTGAGCATTTAGTAATGTATACAATTGTTAAATCACTATGCTGTATACCTGAAATCAATATAATACTGTATATCAACTATATTTCAATAACAAAAGAAATATTTAGTTGGTTTTATTACTTAAATATCAAAGTGAATAAATCTTCAGCTAATTTTACCTATAGAAATTAAACACATATTTAGAAAGTTAATAGGAATTCTACTTTTGCTTTAAAGTGGTATTCTATAATGGACTATTGATTCAGTTAATATTTTTGCATATTTATTTTTGCAGAGTCATGTTAATGGTAAAATTTCTGACTTTTCATTTATGTGTTTTGCCCTTTATCTTCTTAGGTGGCCTTGGAGGACTTGCAGGTCTGAGTAGCTTGGGTTTGAATACTACCAACTTCTCTGAACTACAAAGCCAGATGCAGCGGCAACTTATGTCTAATCCCGAAATGATGGTCCAGATCATGGAGAATCCTTTTGTCCAGAGCATGCTTTCAAATCCTGACCTCATGAGGCAGTTAATTATGGCCAATCCGCAGATGCAGCAGTTGATACAGAGAAATCCAGAAATTAGTCATATGCTGAATAATCCAGATATTATGAGACAAGTATGTGGAAAGTTCTTTTAGTTTATTTAGCTAAAAAATTATATACTTAAGTTTTTTGTGCTGTATATGAGTATAGTCCTATATATATGGCTAAGCTAAAAAAAACAAACTAATCTTTGTTCAGGAAAACTTACAGTATTGATTTTGACTATTTGTACTTTGAATTTTCTGCTGTTCTTTAATGATCTTTGTAAACAGTTATTTTGCAGATTTAGGAAACAGACCAGTTCAGGAGATGAGCATTTGTTCGTAATAGTGCTTCTTGATGTTATTAAATGTTAGCTTGCTTCTTGAGATTAAATCAACAGGAATTGTTTTCTAATTTAAATATTGAGGACTGCTAATCATAGAATTAGAAAACTTATGAAATTAGCTGTGGCAATTAATAGGTAAAGTGATTCATGTATATTTCAGTGTCCTTTTTTATGGATATCTTTTTCTTAGACATTGGAACTTGCCAGGAATCCAGCAATGATGCAGGAAATGATGAGAAACCAGGACCGAGCCTTGAGCAATTTAGAAAGCATCCCTGGGGGATACAATGCTTTACGGCGCATGTACACTGATATTCAGGAACCAATGCTGAGTGCTGCACAAGAACAGGTGATGATACTGGAGCTGAGGTCACGCCATGGAGTAGCTCCTGTTTTTTGTGATTAAGGGGCACTTTTACATGGAGAATGCAGTTTGCATTTAAAAAGTTCCATATCTGTTACTTAAAACAAAAGCTAATTCTTTATGGTTTTGTGTTTTTTACTACAGTTTGGTGGTAATCCATTTGCTTCGTTAGTGAGCAATACATCTTCAGGTGAAGGTAGTCAACCTTCCCGTACAGAAAACAGAGATCCATTACCCAATCCATGGGCTCCTCAGGCTTCCCAGAGTTCATCAGCTTCCAGTGGTACCACCAGTGCTGTCGGGGGCACTGGTGGTGGTAATGCCAGTGGTGCTGCTGGGCAGAGTTCTACTGCATCAACTTTGGGTCCTGGAGTAGGAGGTATGCTCATAGCAGCTCATGCTTGCTTTCTTTGTTGTCCTTGCTAATTTGAATAATGAAAAGCCTTTCTCACACTGTTGTCTCTGTGCTTTTGTGTATGTATCATGAGTAGTTTTCATGAACTATTTTTCTACATTGTAAGGTTGTTTTTGTTGTTTTAAAGGAACTTTAAATATGTAATGATTAGTATTAATCACTTGTGTGCATTGCAGTGGAAAGGGCTACTAAAGATTTCCAGAGGCAGTTTTGTGTTTTTTTTATAGGGTAGTTTGGGAGAAGTAGGTGATAGTCGCATTTCAACAGTCAGAAAACTGAAGTGCAGTGGGAACAAGGTTACCTATGTATTTACTGCTGAAGCATGTTTCCTGGCTTCCATCTAGTTTTGTATTATAGACAATCAGCAGATTCTCAAACTCCATTCCTGAGACCAGGGCTAAACTTGCTGCATCAGAACACCTACTACATTTGTTAAAAATCAGATATTCTCTAGTCTTAACCTCAGACCTCTTGAATCAGAATCTTCCACAGTGGGGTTTAAGATCTGTGTTTATGTAAGACCGTGGAGGTTAGGAACTTACTTTTGGTCATTTTTTTGTAGATGAGACTCAGTAAATGGCTGCCCTTTTTAAAAAACTTCACTATTTACATGCTAAGAATTAGGTCCAAAATCAGTAGAGTGATGATTTTTATTTTAGTCCTAATGCTTGGCATGAAAATAAGAAGAAACAAAAGAATGGAGCCACTTCCCTAAGGTTAGAGAAACTGGATATATTTTAAAACATGGCTATGTTTTAGCAGAGAAAGTGGAAAGATGAGATTCTGGATGAGGAATTTTAAAAAATACATTACAGAGAGAAGAAACCAGAATGGGGAGAGGAATTGCTATTCACAGTGGTAAATATTTCATAGAATACAATGGGTATCATAAGGTTTCTGCATATAATACAGGTTTTATGAAAATAGAACTAGTACCATTTTAAAAGATTGAGATATAACTGACATTGAACATTATATAGTTGCAGGTATACAATATAATGATTCATTATTTGTATACAATCCTTGAACAACATGGGTTAGGGGCACCAACCCCCCTGAGCAGTTCAAAATCTGCATATAACTTTTAACTCTCCTAAAACTTAACTACTAATAGCCTACTATTCACTGGAAACCTTACCAGTAACATCAACAGATGACACATATTTTGTATGTTACATGTAATTTACACTGTATTCTATTTTTTTTATTAAGGTATTACTAATACACACTCTTATGAAGGTTTCACATGAAAAAACAATGTGGTTACTACATTCACCCATATTATCATGTCTCCCCTATACCCCGTTGCAGTCATAGCCCATCAGTATAGTAAGATGCCACAGAGTCACTATTTGCCTTCTCTTTGCTACACTGTCTTCCCCATGATTCCCCCCACACCATGTGTACACTGTATTTTTCAAGCAAGCTAGCTAGACAAAAAATTTTTTCAAGTTGTCTCAAATCTCAAATTTTCCAATATATTTATTGAAAAAAATCCACATGTAAGCTCAAATCTGTGTTATTCAAGGGTCAACTATATTGCAAAATGATCCACACATTAAGTGTAGTTAATATCCAGCGTAATGCCATTTTTAAATCAGAAAAATAGATCATCCTGTTCTTTTTTCTTTACTGCTTACTTGATTCTTATTAACAATCTTTTGAGAGAGGTGCTTATTCACATTTTAGTCATAGAGCAGAAAGAGTAAAGATTTAATCAGATTTCCTAATCTGTAAGTGCATTGCTTTTTTTCCTATAGCATGGTTGTTTTCAGTAAAAACTTTTCAAATGAAAAATCAGTTTTGCAACTTCTTACTCAAATTTTTAATAGTTTGATATTCTACTTAAAATTTCACATTAATGTTTCCATCAAAGGAAAATAAGAAACAGCAAAACTGATGTACTTTGCTGGTCTAACAGATTGTTAGCATATTTGTACATTATTTTAATAGTAAAGATGAATTCTTGTTTCTTTTGCCTAATAAGCACTTACTCTAAAAGATGAAATATTACTTAGAGAAGGTATCAGCAAACTTTTCCTGCAAAGGGCTAGGGGTAATTAGGCTTTGCAGGACAAGAGGCAAAATCAAGAATGTTATATTAGGAAAGAAAACAAAATTCCGTAAGTAATTTTAATTGATGAGTTAAAATATAGTAAGAGTTATATTTCCTCGTGTATTGTGGAATTCCTTCTTAGGGATGGCATTTTGTAAAATTTATGTTCATGGTGTTTCTTATAGTCAAAATCAATTGCTTATGTTTACCTGTTAGTACTGATATGTAATGAGTTGTATTTATTTCAATCAGATGTTTACTCATTCCAGAAATACATGATCTTAATAGCCTATTCAGTTAGAAAACATCCCTAGGATTCTCTTAGATTTCTTCTTTCCTTTTAGCATGTCATTGCAGATTAATCCCTTCTAGTTGAAGAGTTAGGTGATAGCACTCCACGTACACAGTTGAATGAATTTTGAAATGTGGAAGATTTTGCACTTGAAGTGAGGTCCAAAGAAGTACTGCTGGAACAGTACTGTGAGCTCAAAAGTATATCTACTGCAAATCTGTGAGAATGGGGATCTTGTTTTAACTTCTGGCAGCAAGAGGATGTATATAGCAGCTTGACAATTTCAGTGTGAATCACAAACTGTGTTCACTTGTTGAAATGACTTTATCACAGTATGGGTTTTGCATGTGAATGCCTTTTTGCCTGTGCTTTTGGGTTGAATTCATTGAGAAACTTTATCTCTCTAGCAAAAGGTAATTTCCATGGTTATTTCAATGTTTGATAATGGTGGTTGAGTGGTTCACAAGAATTTCAGTCATAGCCCTGAGCTAAAATATATTGCAGTACAACTTTACCTCTGTTAAGCCATGAAACTGCTGTGTAGTTATGCAAAGTCAGGATTTTTCTGTCGAAAATTCATGGTTGACTATGGCTAAGTTCATAAAAGTGAATGATATTCACCATGGACACTCCTACTCGTTGACTAGCATGATAGTTCAAAATATTTTCCAGAGTACCTACAGGTGAGCAACACAGTGAATAACCATAGTCTTTATGTTTTTTAACAGGTGATGTAGTGTACTTGTCCAACTAATTCTTTTAGTCCTCCACATGTTTTTATCATAATCATATGTACACTTCTTAGCAGATTCTACTTCACATTGTACTGAATTAGTGTTTTCTCAACTTTGAAAGTAATTTTGCCTATAGTTGTTCCATGTGGACTGTTTATACAGGTTAATTTTCAGTCACTTCAGATTTGGCATTGACTCCTCAAACGAGCTGAACAGTATTAGTAACATCTGTCAACTCATCAAGAACCAAGAAATACCACTCAAAATAATTTGCCTGGTTTTTATAATTCAGTATTGATATTGAGCTCGGTGTCCTTAACTATTTTAACAAACTGTTCTCCCTGTAAGGCTAATAGTCTTAAATAAGTTTATTTGTTCTGGGCACATTTGGCCATTGCAATCAAGATTTAATTAACCATGCTGATGAATCAACCCTAGTGTACTGGTTTGCTTGTTTGGCAAATAAGCCACTTGGAAACTTAACTTTGGCTGTAGCTTTATTGCTACTTTTCATTTTTGTAAAGAAATTTGGCTGTGATGAAGTACTACATTTAAAATCTTGTATTTTTCTGAGTTGAGAATACTGATGAATGTTGAGCCCAAAGTATTTTGTATTCTTTCAGTGTCATTACGTAAGAAAAACAAAGTTTTGCTATCTCATTTGATAAAATAATCCATACTCTAGTGTGACTTAAAAGCACGACATTTGAAGTCCAGTTCTCCCTTGTTCTTCTGACATGATTGATATGCACAGGTAGTAAAAAGAAAATAATGCTACAATAATTCGTGTGGAAGAAAGTAGAACTGAGTCACTGTGATTAGTGATTTGTGGTACACTGGGCAGCAGTTTGATAGTGCCACATACAGCCTTTGTTGAAACTACTCATCTGTGCTTTTGTAGTGTAAAAGCAGCCATAGACAACGAGTAGGCACGACTGTTTCAATAAAATGTTATTCATGCATACAGAAGTTTAAATTTTATGTATTTTCACATTTCACAAAATATATGTACTTCTTTAACTGTTTAAAAATGTAAAAACCATTGTAGCTTGTCAGCTGTACAAAAACAGGTCATGGGTCGTATTTGCCCTACGAGCTATGTTTGTCAGCCCCTGTCTTAGAATATTCCTGGACTCTAGAATGTGGGAAAAACTAAATTGAAACATGAGAAAATGGGAAAAACAAAAATTATTACCAAAAAAAGAGAATTGTATAATAAACTAGAAAAAAAATGGTAAGTCAAATATTTTAAGCCCAATAAAACTACACTAGATGTAATAAGAGCAGAGGGAAATGAAAAAGATAATTAATGAGTTTGAGAATATATTTGAGTTTGAATATTATCTAGTCAGCAATGAAAATCTGGATATATGCTGAACAAATTAGCTTTCAAAGAAAGTTGAATTCGTATAAATTTAACTATAGCTCTTAGGAAAAAAAAAGAAAGGGGAAGAAAAAAGCAAGAAATAATAGTAACAAGCCCTTTACCCATTAAGTAGTTTAATTGTCACAATCACTCTGTGAAGTAAGTAGGTGCTATTTTATCCCATTTTACAGAAGGGGAACTGAACTGTGAAGAAGCCTAATAACTTGCCCATGGTTACATGGTTATATTAGATAAAATTAGATTTGAAACCAGGTAATCTGGCTGCAGACATCCTGTTAGTCGGCTGTATCATCTCTAAAATGTGAGAAGTTCCTGCTATTGCACTGAGTGTCGGTTCCCTGAATACTTGTTCCCTGAGTGAGAAGGCTTCCTTTCTTGGGCATATTGAATGCTGAATGTGATTCTAACAAAGTGATCCTGGAGGAAAAATTATCTCAGACTAGTTCACTTTATGGGATTTTTCAGTGGTTAATTTGACGAGACCTAGTTTTTATTTCTTAACTTGACTTTAGAACCTAGCCTTTCCATTAGATGTGATTTTACTGTATATGCAACGAGAATGTTTAAAGTCTTAAGCCCTCCTTTTCTGGTTTACATTGGGTATGTAGTTTTGGCAATCTTGTTTTAAAATTCTTAGTTCAATTGATAAGTAATATGTATGCTCATCTGCAGTTGCTAAAACAGTGCATAGTATTTTAACGTTAACTTTTTAAAACATATCTTTTCCTTAATACAATGTCTTTTTTTTTTTTAACAAACTTTTCAGCTAGCATGTTCAATACACCAGGAATGCAGAGCTTATTGCAACAAATAACCGAAAACCCACAACTTATGCAAAATATGTTGTCTGCCCCATACATGAGAAGCATGATGCAGTCACTAAGCCAGAACCCTGACCTTGCTGCACAGGTGAGTTTGTAATTATATGAAAAAGGACTGTGCCGTGTGAATTGAAATAGCCTAATCAAATAATTGTGATTTTGGCACATTTGTGTGTGCTACCTTAATGCACTAGAAAAGTAGGTAAACTGCATCTCCAATTTTTTGGACAGTTTGTTTCTTTGCAGTAAGTTAATACTTCATATATAATTAAAACAGCTTCATCTCCTCTATTTACTGGCAAAAAAAAGTGGAGGTTTTACCATTTGCAACAACATGGATGGAGCTAGAGGGTATTATGCTCAGTGAAATAAGCCAGGTGGAGAAAGACAAGTATCAAATGATTTCACTCATATGTGGAGTATAAGAACAAAAGAAAACGGAAGGAACAAAACAGCAGCAGAAGCACAGAACCCAAGAATGGACTAATAGTTACCAAAGGGAAAGGGACTGGGGAGGACGGGTGGGAAGGGAGGGATAAGGGTGGGAAAAAAAAGAAAGGGGGCATTACGATTAGCATGTATAGTGGGGGGGGAGCATGGGGAGGGCTGTGCAACACAGAGAAGACAAGTAGTGATTTTACAGCATCTTACTATGTTGATGGACAGTGACTGTGAACGGGGATGTGGGGGGGACTTGGTGAAGTGGGGAGCCTAGTAAACATAATGTCCTTCATGTAATTGTAGATTAATGATACCAGAATAAAATTTAAAAAAAAAGAATAAAAACTGAAGGAACAAAACAGCAGCAGAATCACAGAACCCAAGAATGGACTAACAGTTACCAAAGGGAAAGGGACTGGGGAGGATGGGTGGGAAGGGAGGGGATAAGGGCAGGGAAAAAGAGCGGGGGTATTAGCATGTATGTATAATTAGCATGTAGGGGGGGGTCATGGGGAGGGCTGTGCAACACAGTGAAGACAAGTAGTGATCCTACAGCATCTTACTACGCTGATGGACCGTGACTGTAGTGGAGTGTTGGGGGAGACTTGGTGAAGAGGGGAGCCTAGTAAACAATGTTCTTCATGTAATTGTAGATTAATGATAACAAAATTTTTTTTAAAAGTGCAGGTTTACTTTGTATCTACTTAGGTTGATTGAGGAGTTGAATGCAAAAGTTTTGGATTGCTCTCTCTTGAAGATAAATTCTTCAATAAAATGTAAATCTTGAAAGTGATTAAGAACAGTGTTAATATATTTGAAATAATTTTATTAGATTACAATGATTCTGAGTAATAGTCATGTTCAAAATGGCAGTTATAAAATAGCCTGAAATTGTTTATTAAAGGCAGAGAGAGATTAGTGGGAATGGTGTTCTTATTCTTTCCATTATAGATGCCCCTCTGGCCCCAAAGTTAGTGTACATTAATTTATTCATTTACCAACTTGTCTCTGAAGAGACCATAACTAAGAAAATGAGTGTATTTTCAGCCCTCGCTGAACATTTAGGATCATTTCTGGCCCAATCCTGAGAGCTTTTGATATAATTACATGGGGTCTCCCCCTCCCTCACCTGTACCCCCAAACCCAACCCGAGCCCCTACACAAGTCCGTAGGTGATTCTGATGTGTACCCTTTAAATCCGTTTTGGGTTTGGAAAACACTGGAGAATGTCAATGAGCCTTGATCATCTATAGTCTATATTTGCTATTTATTAAAAATGGTTCCTGTAGAGTGTTAGGAATTTGAAATCATTTCTTTTATAGTTTATTCCCATTTCTAAAATGTTTAAAGCTTTTAAAGTTATTCCCTTTATTATGTCAAAGAAAATGGTTTTTATCTTCTGAAGCCTGGAACCGTAGCTATTCAAGTAGATAGATGGCTGATAACTTTGAATTAAAATCCTCAACAGTAACTTTTGTCCTCTTAAAATTTGTGGAATTGGAAATAATAAGGTTTTAGGTGAATTTTTGTGTACTCTTAATTTTTCATATTGTAGGTACATTTTATGAAATATTGTTTTATTCATATGAAAATTATCAGACTGAGTTATTAGTATTAAGTGCAACTTACTGATTACAGCACTTTCGTATAAAATAAGTGTGAAAATATGTATGTTGAGTGATCCTACTTGTATGTTTTTAAATGTATATTTGACCAGTTAGTAATTAGCGTTGAATGTGCAGCTTGCTTTAAAATTTTGACTTTAACAAGCATATTCTCAGCCCTTTAAACTAACAATTTTACATTATGAAGTGACTTGAGCAATGCTATACAATTTTTTCCACTCTAAAGCAAAATGTCAACAAAGAAGGCTAGATACAAGTGTCTTTTTAGAGAATTCAGAAATGTTTGCAGTGTATTCAGGTTATGGATTAAAGTTGTAGTTTCTCTATTCTGATTTTGATTTTTAGATATTCAGAAAAGTCTTAGTGTAAGAACTATTGTTATATAAACAGTCAGTTAGGAAAATAGCCTAAAGAAATGAGAGATGATTTTCTGAGGAAGAGTAAGTTTAATATGACATATTTTTTCAAATGACATGAATCCTGAAAGATAATGTGATAACTTAATTGATATATTGCTAATAGAAAGTATTTGACTGGAGCCAATAAAGAAGCAGGTTGGTTGATCTCAAATAGGTATTACTTATTTACTGTGAATTTATTGATCACTTTGAAATAAATACTGTATATCCATAAAAATTGTGTGATTTACTCCTGCTTTAGTTATTTTGTTGAAACTAACTAAATAATTCACTTGGCAACATTGGATAAACTAATGGAGGAGGCAGAAATTCTCTGTACTTCAGTATTTACATATAATTACTCTCAAATCTGGTTAACTACTTGAGGGCAAGGGTCATCATCCTACCCCACCCCCAGCCCCCCAGACTTTGGACCAGTAAATAGGCTATCAGTAAATCATTGCTAGCTGACTTTTCACTTCATCTAGAAAAAGTGATAAAAAATTTGTCTTTTTTCGAAGCTATGGGAATTTACTAGTTTCTGGTTATGCTGATTGTGTATTGTAATCTTTTCAGGTATCTGACATGTTAATATTGACCGTGACTTTTTAATTCTAACACCTGTTTTTGAAGGTTAGGAGGCATGCCACTTTTCTCATCTCTGGTGGTGGTGAGGTGAAATGCAAAGGCTAATCTTGGTGTTTGCAAATGGATTTACATCTTTCAGGTCTCCATGCATTTTAATACTTTCCCCAGAGATCTGTTGGTGCTAGTCCTAGGCTGAATTTTCACCTAGCAGCTCCCTTCTCTGGCAAGTTTGTTGCTGTTCTGTGGTGTTATTTTTCTGGACCTAATAATTAGCTGTTTTGTAGTAGGCAGGTAGATAGAGTGGTTCCAGATCTGGATTTTTCCTGTTTTTGCCACTTGTGTGTTGAGGTGTCTAAGCAAGCCATGTATAGTTTCATGTATTGGTGCTTATGTTTATTCTGTCAGTGTAGCTGAAATGTGTCCTCATGAATGTCAGTTATTTCCATTTTTCTTCCAAGGGCAAATACCTTTGCTCTAGGAAATGCCTGAGAAAATTATTGCTTTTATTTTTTAGGATATTGCATGTCATTATCATAATCACCATTCTCATTGAGAGAGGAGATGCTTCATTTATTTATTTATTTTTGGGGGAGATCCCTCTATGGACAGTATCTTCCCTTTTCCTTTTTTATACATGCTCTACCTTCCTCCCTTTTAAGTGCCAGGTTAGGCACTTGGGGGAAAGTAGACTATTAAGGTACATTACTTCTTTCAGATACTTCCAGTTAAAATTGTTTGAACACTTGCCCCATAGATGATGCTGAATAATCCCTTATTTGCTGGAAATCCTCAGCTTCAAGAACAAATGAGACAACAGCTCCCAACTTTCCTTCAACAAGTGAGTAAGAAAAGATGCTAGCTATGTTCAGTAATGATTTGCTTGAAAAAGTGTGATGATAAACATTTTCCTTGCTCTTCTCTGGCTGATAGCAAAACAGAATAGTCTGATAATGCTGTCAGTTGGCAGAGATTTCAGCTTGATCTTAACTGAGCCCCATTTCATTGCTGATCTTTTGCTTACATTTCTTAAACATAAAATCTGAGGAAAGGACCATTTTGTTTTTGCTTTTGAGGATTTACGATTTTGACTGCTTTGTTAATACCATAAACCATTTCCTTTCACTTTACTAACTTTTTGAAGTGCTTCATTGTGTCAAGTTGCTCTTTATGGTTTAACTGATCTCAAGTAACAGGAAAGAGCTATCTTGCCCTATTTTACACATTTGGTTTCTTTGTAGTGTTTTAATTCATCCAAATTAATAGAATGCTTATTTTCCAAGAAGTAGATCTCATTTCCTCCAACTCGGAATTAGCAAGATTAAAATTGTCAGTGTTTTCATATGTGGAAGGTTTCCTTATAAAAAAAATACTCAATATTGCCATGGTATTTTATTTAAAAATGCTGAAAGAGAAGTGAGTTTTGTTGTTTTGAAACTGGTAGTTCTAGGGCTTTTAAATATGCAAAAGATTCTCAGGCCTGTAAACCATTAGCCAAGGTTACTCAGTGTCCTTGATGGAGTGAAATGATGTAAGCCTCTTTTTTGGTCAGTCAGGTGGTGTATACTTGGAAGTAGTGAAGCAGAACTCTGGGCACAGGTATTAACTTCAAGTTTGGAACTCTTCCTTTAGAGTGCATCTTACTTGTAAAATGTTGTATCTGCAGCAGAGTAACACTGGGCTTTGACAATATTACTGTGTTATATAAATTGTGCATTTGGAGGTATTCTTTTAGAAGTAATACTTTTATCTTCTGTTGGAGAATGGGAACAGTCGTGGCTTCCAGAGTAGCTCCTGACTGTCTTTCATTATGAAAAATGGCTTTCATGATGGACTTTGGAGGAGTCAAGTAACAATTTGCATGCTAGGTTTGTTGTCCAGGAGGAAGTGCTTGTGTTTATCTGGGGAAAGAATTATGGATTACCAGTGTCTAGGAATAAGGTTTTAGATTTTCTCCAGACACAAAGAAAACGTAAATTTTATCTTCACTGATTTTAATTCCCTTGTAACCACTGGTTTTCTTTCTTCCTTAGATGCAGAATCCTGATACGTTATCGGCAATGTCAAACCCTAGAGCAATGCAGGCCTTGTTACAGATTCAGCAGGGTTTACAGACCTTAGCGACAGAAGCCCCTGGCCTCATCCCAGGGTAAGCTTATTTGGGGAAGACTATGAAAGTGCAAAGTGGTTACTCTCTTTCCGAGAATTTCAGGCTTTATATCATTCTGCCTTTTTTTTTGATATTGTATTTAAGACAGTTTTCCAAGTTAAAAACACTCATTTTAAGAAGATAACCTTACTAATGTTACATTAAAATGTAGCTGGTTTACCACCAGTCTGGCCTCTTGTTTTGCAGGAGCTTGGATTTATTACCAGTTTGTGCTTTGTGCAGGTTTACTCCTGGCCTGGGGACATTAGGAAACACTGGAGGCTCTTCAGGAACTAACGGGTCTAGCTCTGCACCCAGTGAAAACTCAAGTCCCACTGCAGGAACCACCGAACCTGGACACCAGCAATTTATCCAACAAATGCTACAGGCTCTTGCTGGAGTGAATCCTCAGGTAATGGTTATTTTTTGTCCACATTTTGCATTCCTTAATGTTAAAAATTTAGAAATCTCCCCGTACCCTACCAAAAAAAGAGAGTAATCTTTTAGGGTTTAGACTGTAATGAAAAGCAAGCACAATCTTAAGGATAGTGATTCTAAAGCAATCATTATAAAAATTATTAACTTTGTTACTATATTAGACACTAAAGGAAATGTTATAGGGAAGAAATACTACAACTTTTTGTCTTACTGTTTTTGTAAGTTGTCTTTTAAAATGCTTTTTCTGGGAGTCACTGTTTGAAAATTATTTGAACTATATTTCATGAAAGTTTGTTACGGAGGAATAGAAACTTGATTATCCCAAATATCTCCTGAACAACTGTATTCTATCTAATCTTTGTATTTTGATTTGAAAAAGAAAAATTCTAGCTATGTCACGCCACACACTGCTACCTCCTGTGGTAACTTGTGTTACATATTTACACCTCTCCAATATGGCTACAAAATGTGGGTGCTTAGTAAAGCCAGTGTTTGCAGAAGCAAGAACATTAAGAATCTGCCATTGTACAAAGATGATAGCCAGTTCAAACCTGTTACAGTAGGCTTCCCCAGAACTTTTTCATGGTAAAAATGCTTTCTAATTTTAAGTTTTATATAAATATAATAAACAGGGCACATTTTTATCATTTTACAGGTGTTTGGATTCCCGATAGGATAGCTTCTGGTTGTGAATAGTCATGGAATTACTAAGAGAAAAAGATTTTTAGGTAGTGGACCGAATTGTTATATAGGCCAAACCATCAGCCTGCCATTATCGGATTGGCCAGGATTGATGGATCATTTCAGTTTTGTCTTACTTCATTTCTGAAGGAAGATTTGAGGCAGCTGAATTGTCAGGAGTATAGCCTGTGTGTGGGCCTGAAACTGAAATTCTTTTCTGAAGCCTTGACTAGGCAATGCAGAAATTGAATCGACATTCTAAGCCTCATTAGGACTTCAGAGTTTTATACATGAGGACATTGGCTTTAATAATTACCTAGTTGGTCAATAACTATAAAAACAAATCATCTAATTCTAAACTATTTTCATATGTATTTTTGTTATTTTCCTTTATGTTCATGACCTTTTTAAACATACCTAAGGGTTGAGGTGTATAAGTTTAAGCAGAATTATATGATCTATTTGACATGATTGTTTAAATTAGACTATTTAATGTAACAAAATAAGGTGCTAATGGACTTTTAAATATGAATATATTTCATCTTCGAATACATTTCAAGAGAGGCCAGCGCTTTTAATAGCTTAGTAGACCAGCATATCTTACAAAAAAGTAATGAAGAATTTATAAAGTTACGTAGATATGACATGGACTGATTGTCCTTAAGGTCTTGGGTAATTTTTTTTTTCCTCTTAATAGCTACAGAATCCAGAAGTCAGATTTCAGCAACAACTGGAACAGCTCAGTGCAATGGGATTTTTGAACCGTGAAGCGAACTTGCAAGCACTAATAGCAACAGGAGGTGATATCAATGCGGCTATTGAAAGGTTACTGGGCTCCCAGCCATCATAGCATTTCTGTATCTTTAAAAAATGTAATTTATTTTTGATAACGGCTCTTAAATCTTTAAAATGCCCGCTTTATTTCATTTTGACTCTTGGAGTTCTGTGCTGTTATAAACAAACCCAATATGATGCATTTTAAGGTGGAGTGCAGTAAGATGTGTGGGTTTCTCTGTGTGTGTTTTTGTTTTGTTTTGTTTCATTTTTCAATTAACTGTGGGAATCAATGCTTTTTCATTTAGGCTACTGCATGCATCAAACACTTCTGCATTTATTGTAATTTTTAAAAAACACCACCTTTTATAGTTGGGTGAACAGATTTTTGTCCTGCATCTGTCCAGTTTATTTTCTTTTTAAACATTAGCCTATGGTAGTAATTTATGTAGAATAAAAGCATTAAAAAGAAGCAAATCATTTGCGCTCCATAATTTGTGGTATAGTATTGCTTATTGTGACTTTGGCATGTATTTTTGCAAGCAAAATGCTGTAAGATTTATACTACAGACAGTTTTTGCTTTATTTGTATACAATACAGTATGCACATTTGGGATTGCATTTCTAGAAACATACTGTGATAGATTATCTGAGCAAAACACCTGTAACCAAAAAAGTAAGGATGAGGAAACGCTTTAAAAATGAGTTTTCCCTAATTGTGTAGCATCTTACAGCATCTTTGATAAACATCTCTCTGCAAAAGTGCCAGTCCGGTTTGTTGAAGATACAGTAGAAAAGCTGATTCTGGTTATCTCTTTAAGGACATTTAATTGTACAGACAACATAATGTAACATTGTTTCAGCATTCACAGATTGACTGTAAATTACCTTCATCTTTGTGCAGACTGAAGGAGCACTGTAGTATAACCCCAAAGCGCATCTGCCTAGGACTTTGCAGCTTCTCCCATAGGTAGTTTAACAGGTATTAAAATTTGTAATTGAGATTCATGTTGCTTTCACTGAAAGTGTCTTGACGTTTCAGTTATTTTAATCGCCATATAAGAATAGAACTATCTTTTGGGTTTATCAGTTTTCTCATGCACAGGCAATATATGAATTTAAAATGATGTGTGAGCCACTTGTTTCTGAAGTGTTTTGGTAGTTCTATTAATAAATAGTTAAATATTGTGCTTTTCGGAGCCTCAGAGAAGGGGAACTTGGGGGTGGGGTGGGGTGGGGTGGGTATCTATCCTGGATTGGGCCAGCCTAAAGAATACTGGCAACCAAGATTCTGTTAGGATTTCTGTGCATCTAGTGTAGTAAAGAGGTATCATTCAGGGGTGAAAAACAGCCGTTTTAACAATGTTGAGTAAGTACATTTGGCTGTTTAACAGCCATTTTCTTCCCTCCCCAAAGAAGTTTTGTTTGCCTAACTCTGAAACTGCTGGGGTCATGCATTCCTTTTAGGACCAATTAAAACACAACTTTTTGGGTCAATACCATATTTGGCTGACTGTGGTTCAGTATTCCTTAGGTCATTATATTCTCTCATGTACAGTTACAGGAAATAAAAATGTTAAATTAACCTAAAATGAATTCAGACATATAAAATCAAGGGAAATACAAGTCAAATTCCATTATTTCTGTAAGTTGCTTGCTATTTGAAAAAGGTCAAGAGGCCAGGTTACCCACCAGCCAGTGTAGTGTTCTGACACTTTACCCAGGAGGAAAATGTGTATGAAGGTCAAGGTAGAGGCATAAATAGAGGAAGTTGTTATGGATGTTACTCGTGTCTGTGCTCTCTCTGCCTTACGCCTCAGTCTGACTAAAAGCTCTTGTACTGGTGACCGGTCATGTGCAGTGTGGGTAGTGTCATAACTAATTTGACAATTTATTATTCACAAAATAACAATAAATCTCTAGCTTTTACACTTGGTTTGTCTTGCCTCTTTTCTAGAAGGAAATAAAGGCTTGGAATTGATTTACCCTGGCTTTTATCACACCTCCGATTATTCACTATTGACTTTTTAAGTTCCCCCAATTAAAATATGTTTATACACTGTGTTGTGTGTTAAAAAGATAGCTGGCTGGGAAGTCAGATGATCAAGGCTTTGCTTGCTTTTTGGTACCTGATAGTTAGTTATTTGACTTTGAGTGGGGCGTCATAATTTCTTATTGTTAACGTGCTGGGGAGGCCTATTGAGCACAAAGTACCTTCCTCTGCTGCAGTGGTAGATTTGTTATTTGTTTCTAATATGTTTAGCTTGGCGCTGAATCTTAAGGAGTTCAGAATACTTAGAATTCTCAGAAGCATTAAAAAGACACTTTAATGGTACTATAAGCTTTAAATAGTTCTCATACTGGGTTATTTATTACAAATCGAATGAAGAATGGAGTGTTGAAAAGAACATTTTAGGATTTTATTTTCCAGGTGGAATATTTGTGATACCCTAAACAAAGTGTAGCAAATACTGAACAATCAGATAAATGACAGTTGACCTCTGTGAATTCAGAATTGGAGTTTCAGACCTGGCTTAAATATAATAACGAAAGGGGCCTTTTGCTTGTTGAAGACATTATTACTATTAATTTAATAGTCAAGTTACAACAAAATAGGACATAAAAATTCTGCTAATATCAGTGATAAAAGTGAAACTTGGCCGCATGTCTTTGTGCTTGAACAAAACAGAAACAGGTTGTATGGCTAAGACAGGACAACACTGCATACCGTACTTTTCTCTGAGGTGGACATTGAAGTAGACATGTTAAAGTCAGCAAGAAGCCCTGCGTTGCAGAAAGCTTTTAATGGTATTTAAGCCTTAAAGTAAAGTCTTTTCCTGTTTCCTACCCCATCCTTTTCGCTTAACTCTTCTCCAGGGTAATGCTCTATCTGGTAAACAGATGTTGGGAAAACTACACTTAGCACGTCTCCACTGCTCTGCTAGTGCAGGTAGTAGTCTCCTCTCTGGAATTTCTGTCGTCTTTGGTTATATAAAGCCTACCATCCCTTCTGGGCTTGGTTCTGAAGTCTTCCTAACCTTTGCTAACCAGTGATTGATTTACTCCAAACTGTTTGGCTTTTACTTGTGAACTGCTGCATTCTGTCCTCCTGGGCTTAGTGGGGCAGGAATGTTTGTTTCTGCTCTGAAATTTTGTTGGCGGTTACTTAAATAACATTACATGCTCCTCAGCTTCTTTCTTTCCTCTAATCAACTGTAGGCAACTGTTGCCTCATAAAGTCAACATTTATTGAACATCTGTTGAGTACCTGGTTCTCCTCTAGTTGCTCAAAGTATAGCCTGTTAGGTAGTGACAAGTGCTTTGTGAAAAATTGAAGTGACTCGTTCAGGAAGAAGGCATTCTTATTTCATAAAGGGTAGGCAGAGGAGGCCTCATCGAGAAGGTGACATTTTAATAGACACTTTAATAATATCCGGGATGGCAAATAACTGTCCAGGAAGAGGGACAACTAATGAAAATGCCCTATAGTGTAAGTGTTCTGAGTGTGTTTGTAGAACCCAGCTCGGTGTGCCTGGCCAAGTGAGCTAGGGAGAAGGCTGTGTAGGGAATAGGACTGGAGGGATGGGAGCAAGGCAGTGTTTTGGGTGTTTTTATGTGGAAGGTTTAATATCCTGAGTTTTGTCTTCCATCCCCAGAATTTCTGATTTACTAGTTCTAGGGTTGGAGAGGAATTTGCATTTAGAACCAGTGGAGTAGGTTGAAGCAGACTGTGAGGAGGTAATAATCTCATGAGAAATCATACAGACTGGGCTGGGTGTTTTAGCAGTAGAGGTAATAAGTAAACTGTAGAGGTATATTAGCAAAAAATAAAGAATAGGGTATGTTTTGAAGACAGAGCCAATAGCATTTACTGATGGATAAAACATGTTACGAACGAGTAGTGTCAGGCAATGCGAAGAAAGTACAGACACATGGGAGGGATGTAAAAGAAAAGTTTCATTATGACATGTTAAAAAAGTGTGTCATTTTGACATACTTGATTGTATGTATAAATGGAGGTGATGAGAAGGCAGTTGGAGGGAAGGTTCAGGCTATATGTAAGTTAACAGCTGCCAGTGTATATAGATGGTATTTAGAGCCAAAGAACTAGATCAGTGGTTCTCAACCAGAAATAATTTTGCCCCCACTCCCCACCCCAGGAAGCTTTTGGCAAGTCTGGAGACAATGTTGACATCATTATTGGCGCTGCTATGGCATCTAGTTAGTGGAGGCCGAGGATTCTGCTAAACATTCTGTGATGCACAGGACACCGGTCACAAACAAGGGTTTTTTTGGTCCAAATGTTAATAGTGCCAAGAGCCCTGGTTTACTATAACTTCCTGTTCAGGGAGATTGAGAGGAAATTAGCAAAGGAGATGAGCAGGCAGGTGGTTAAGGTAAGAATCAAGAGAGGGTCCTGAAAGTAAGTTAAACTTTTCCACAAGGAGAATGATGAAAAGATGGTAAATGAATTTGTGTTATTATGCAGGTGCTTCAAGTACTCGTCATGGATTGACTATAACCTAAACTTACAGGTTATAGTAAAGGGAAGGAACCTTTGTGACTATGATAGAAGTTCTCTAAAGTGATGATGGTAAAACTCTGGTTAGAATGGACCAAGGAGATATCAGGAGACACAGTTTTGAAGTGAAGAGAATCAGAAAGGGGCAGTAACCTGGAAGGGGAATGATGGGGAGTAGAGGAAGTTTGCCTTTTATATTTTAAGATTGGAAGTACTATTGCATGTTGGTATTATAATGGTAGTGCTCCTGTGGGGTGAAGGGGTGGAGGAGTTTAAATTAGGAGGAGAGTATAGGGCAATTGTTTTCTCCCCAAAAAATACAGAGAGGAATTACATCATTAGCTTTTGATCCCCAGAATAGGTCTTATAAATAGGTAAGCACCTTTGTTACATGGGCTGAAGTGTGAGGAAGAGGATTTCTTTGTTTCTCCAGCCATCGTTTTCCTCAGAGCTGTTTTTCTTGATCAGAAGGAGTGGTATGAGTGGTACCTTCGCAGTGGGAATCTGAACTGTTTTTTTTTTTTATTATTCATTTGATTTTTACTTGATTTATATGTGAATCCCACATTTCTCCCTTTTTTTTTAAAAATAAAATGCTGAAGTGGTGGGTAGATGCAAGATAAAGAGAAAACATAATTTAGTGCTGTAAGAGGGCAAATGTAGATGATCAGGTCTGTGCCTATAGACTAAGTATTAATCCAAGCTAGACAAGGGCAACAAAACATCCACAGATGCAGAAGATTGCTCTCAAAACAGGGGGGGTGAGGTTCTAAGCCTCACCTCTGTTGATCCCCAATTTCTCACCTGATGGCCCCCCTGCAACTGTGCCTGTCTTAGGTTGTTCCTCCCTTGAGGAATCTTACCCATCTCTGGCTAACCAGTCATCTTCCGGGGCCATACAGGGAAATGTAAAGTTGGTAAGTGAGAGAGAAGCAATATTCTTTGAAAGGTTAGCTTTTTACTTCTTTGCAGATTTATGCCCTGTGGCCTCTATGCCCAGCATTTGTCTTGAGGTATCTTTACCACTTGGAAGAGTTATGATACTCGGTAATTTTCGATATGAGGCACGAATTCTATTTAAGGGTTGTAATTAGGAAGGAAGAAGAAAAGCTATAGAAGTAGCAGACGGAAGAAAACATGGGAAGATTGATTATTTCTTTGACATAACTTCTTGTAGAGTAACATAAGCATGTATAGGTTTTAACTACTAATTAAATTGTGTACACACATTAACAGAATAGGAATACAGATACATAACAAAAGCAGACCTACAATTACCAGCCATATCCAGTGAAACCAAGAAAAACAGTTAGGTACCCTAGGCATTTGTGAAAACTTATCAATGATATGATGGATATTGTCTAACTGAATTTGAAAAGTTTGAGAAAAATCAGACAAATTAAAACAACACATTCTTGGAAATTGTTCACATCCCATATGTTCTTTTAACAGTAGATAGTCTATAGTCGCACGATTTTGGAGCACTGCAACTTGCACTTCTCGTAATTCTTGGTTGAGTTCTGACAATATAGAGCCAGTCAAATTTGTTGTTCTACTGTATGCACAGGCCAGCTTAGGTATCTCCTTCTTCATTCCAATGGCAAGTCCAGGAACCGGTGGGATGAATGCAGCTACAACTGCAATGAACTGTTTTGTATGGTCAGCTCTTTGGAAGTGGAGGAAATGCACCTCTCCCTCCCCCCCCCCAATATCTTTGTTTTAGTGAGATTGACTAGAAAGAAGTTGCGGTTTCTTCCAGGGCTGGGACAGCAACAGAACACATCCTCAGTCTGTGATTCCAGTTTGTATAGCCGATTCCCTAATTAGAATGTAACCTATCTCAGATCCACAACCCAGTCTGTCTTAGCACCACTCTGTGTTTAGAACAGAGCTGCAGACATGTAGGAGCTTCCAATATAATTGTCCTAACAAGACCAAAGCTGAATGCAGGGCCAAATTCTTCAGTGAGATATATAGTAGTCACTTGTGTATTCAAGCTGGATTTAAAAATGCATATATTTTCAGATACATTTTCTGTTGTCCTTTCCAGAGGGAAGAGAATTTCTACTATGTTGTGGTTATCCTAATGCCACAAAACAAACTATCCTACGGTTTGGCTTAGAACAAAATAGTTTTTTAAGATTGAGCAATTTTGGCAGGGTTCGGTGAAAGCCACTGGAGCGACTTGACTGGGTCTGCAGAATTACTTTCAAGAGGACTTATCCACATGGCAGTTTACTTGCCACGTGCTTTTCATCTGGGAGCAGTTGGGGTCTCAGTTCCTTTCCACAGGGCTACCTGTGCTTCTTTACAACATGGTGGATAGATTTCAAGGGTAAGTTTTCAAGAAAAATATAAGCTGTCAGTTATTTAAGGTCTGGGACCAAACCTGGCCCAGTGTCATTTCTCCCATCTTCTAATGATCCAGCAGTCTTAGCTTGCCCAGATTGAAGGGTCATAGGCCCCATTGCTTGATAGGTAGAATGTCAAAGAATCTGTGACCATCTTAAACTACACTGTTATCCTAGAGGGGAAGAACATTGGAGGAGCACATTTTTCTTCTCCAGTGTTTGCTCTTTTCCAAGGGAGAAGTAGTAGCTTAACTGCTTGTTGAAAATTGTGTAAGTAACTAGGTACACTTGACTGACCTCCTTTGGGATTCAGTCTGTCCACAGGAAGCATGCATTCTTGTCTGCTGCTCTTGCCCATGCTAATAAGGCTAGTAAGATAGGCTCAGCTCTTGTGGGAAGGCCTTTGGTTTTCTTTTTGGCTAAACGTTACGGTAATACAGATTAACAAAAGTTACTGTTGTACCCATTTAGAATTGTATAATTCCATGTTACTAAGTACCTTCATGGTGTTGTGTAACCATCACGATCACCCAGAACTTTTTTCATCACCCTAAAAAGAAATCCCATAACCATTAAGCACTCATTCACCATTCCTCCCAAAACCCCAGTCCCTGGAAACCACTAGTCTGCTTTCTGTCTCTAGATTTACCTACTTTGGGTATTTCATATAAATGGAATTACATTTTATGTAGCCTTTTGTGTCCAGCTTCTTTTACTTACAATTCCAAGGTTCATCCATGTACTAGCATGTGTCTATACTTCATTCTCTTCTAGGGCTAAATAATACTCCATCATGGATATCTCATTCATCTGTTGATGGACAATTTGAGCATTTGCATATTGAGAGTAAGGCTTATAACATTGCTCTGTAAGTGCCTGTGTGGGTCTCTGTTTTCCATTCTTTTGGATATATACCTGGAATGAAATATGCTAATTGTGTTAACATTTTGAGGAAGTGCCTATTTCCCACAGTAGCTGCACCATCTTACAGTCTCACCAGGGTTCCAGTTTTCTCTACATCTCTGCCAACCTTGCTATTTTTTGTTACTGTTTTGTTTCTAATCACAGCCATCCTACTAGGTGTGAAATGGTCTCTCTTTGTGGATTTGATTCACATTTCCCTAGTAACTTAACGCTGAGCATCTTTTCTTGTGCCTTATTGGCCATCTGTATGTTTTCTTTGGAGAAAATGTTTTCTCAGGTTCTTTGCATGTGCTTTTTTAATTGTGCTTTTTTTGTTCAGTTATAGAGGTTCTTAATATGTATTCTGGATATTAAACCCTTTCAGATAAAGTATTTGCAAATATTTCCCCCAATTTCTGTAGTCTGTATTTTTACTTTTTTGATAATGCCCTTTGCAGTTTTTCATTTTGATTAGGTCCAATTTACCTATTTTTTGTTGTTGCTGCTCATGCTTGGGTGCCATATTTAAGGATCCCTTGCCAAATCCAAGCTCATGGAAGATTTTTTTGCTATATTTTCATCCAAGTTTTAAGGATTTAGCTATTATAGGTCATTGATCCATTTGAATTGGTTCTGTGGTTCTGCGTTTGCAAAGGGAAGGCAGGATATTTTATCCATTCCCATCCCTCTCAACAAAGGAAAAGAAAAAAAAAGGACAAGGGCAAATAATGCCTCAAAAAGAGCATGATGGCTAGGTGTTAAAGTGTATGGCTGCAGAACATGTTCTTGGCCAACCTGAGATCTTTGGTTTTCCCAGAACAATCTTGAAGTTATTTATTTTCTTTTTATATCTGTCTCTGCCCACCTTCATGCACTACCACCCACTATGACCTATCTAGTGATCCAAGTGTGATTTGTGCCATACCCAGGAGCCAAGCTTACGGTCTGATGTAGTGTATGCACTGTGAACAGTCTTCATGTGGCACTCTTGGAAGTCCCAACATCACATACTAGACAGTGGTGGCACACCAGCCCAGCAAAGACATGTGGATGAAATTCATATAGAAAAGATGTGTGACTGATGCTAAGAATTTCTTTTCAAATGAGAAAGGTGTGAAAAACTGATTACACAGATAAGTGGGTGGAGATAGCCTCTTGGACATCCTCAAGAAATGGAGGAATTAGTTAAGGACAATAGGAAATGTTAATCTTTGAAGATGGTAGTATTAACCGGAATCAACTAAAAAACAAGCCCACCCCAGACTAAGTGGAATTGTTTTATCTGGGTAAGGCTTAGGCATGATTTTTTGAAGTTCCTGAAGTGACTGTAATATGCTGCCAGGGTGAGAGCCACTGGTTTTAAGGAAGTGGGAATATTAGTAATTCAAGGCATTGCTTCTCAACTTCATTGTGCATTCAGATCACCTGGGATCTTGTTAAAATGAATATTCTGATTCAAAAATAACTCAGAATGGATCCAAGGTATAAATGTAAAAGCTAAAACTACAAAACTCTTAGAAAAAAACATAGTGTAAATCTTTGTGATGCTGGACTAGGCAGTGATTTCTTAGATATAATCCATGCAATCAGTGAAAAGTTAACAATCAAACTTAAACGTTTTTGTGCCTCAGTAGATAAAGTAAAACCCATAGAATGGGTAAAAATATTTGCAAACCATGTATCTGATAATAATCTGGTATCTGGGTATGTAAAGGGCTCTTACAACTCAACAATTACAAGTATCAACAACCCAATCAAGGACGAAGGATTTGAATAGATATTTTTATTTTTCAACAGAAGATAAACAAGATGGTCAATAAGCACATGAAAAGATGCTTCCCATCATTAGGGAAATGCAGATCAAAACTTTAATGAGGTACACTTCACATCCACAAGGACAAAAAAATAAGTGCTGGCCAAGATTGCTGGTGGGGATGTAAAATAGTACAGCTACTTGGAAAAGAGTTCAGCAGTCTCTCAAAAGGTTAACAGCAAGAGTCCTAGCTACAGAAGGGGCAATGGTATATGTCCTGAGGGATTAATCCACTAGCTCCCTGTCTCTCAATCCCCTGAATTCAGGGTATAGGCAGCCACTACAACCTGGCCCACCCTTAAGGTGGAAAATCTTCCGAATTCTTTCATCTTGAGAAGGGAAATTCAAGTTAAACTCTGAGCTCTTTGCTTGTCATTCTAAAGATTAATGTTTCCTTAACTATTTCAAATCTAGGCCTAAAAGCTATAGTGATGTGATCTCTGATGATTTGAAGAAAGGCAGTCCCTTTTATCCAGGTGGCGGCCCAGGTAAGCAAGGCCTCATCTTGCTGAACATACACAGTTTTTCAGAACACCTACATAATTATGAGACTATGACTATGGTCAACAAGACAAAAGATCATTCTGTAACTGTGCCTGAAAACAGAGAAAAACATGAACATTGTCCAAACTACAAAAAGGACCAAATGCCTATGTCCTGGCTGATGTCCTTTTTTTTGAATGATGGCTTTAGCCTCACTTTGTTGCTCTCACCTTGTTAAGGTACTTGGTCATCCCCCACTTCCTCACAGCATCCCTCATAGCATCCATTAAGGTCCCTGCTTGCTTGAAGTCTCCCTCAAATTACCTAATGTGTTCAAATTGTAAGTCTTTTGTATTATTTTACTAAGATTTCCCCCCCACAGTTCTGGAAGTGTGTTCTCCCATATGCAATGAGCAATAATAAACCCAACTTAATGCTGGTGTGTTCCTGCATTATCTGGAGCTGAGTAGTGACTGCCCTTTTTTGGTAAGTTTTTGATAAGACATGCATTTTCCATTTTGTCACAGTCCTCACCACTCTATTACATGCCATATCCCACCATTATTGTTTTTGCTAGCTTAGCTTTCTGGCCATTCAAGTGTGTTGAGACCTGCCATGGACTGTCATGGTTTGAGACATTTACCCCAGCCACCATCTGATTGAGTCCTTGGATGTCCTAAGGTATGTTATATGTTAGATACTCAACATTAGGTCTGGGGTCTTCCTAAGTGATGGCCTATGAGTTTCCAACCTTCACCCACAAAGTGAAATTTAATTTCCACAGCATTTAAGATAGGAGGAAAATCATCCAGAAATTACCAGACTACATTCCACACATGAGATTCTATAGGGGTTAAAACAACTCCCTACACTGATGCCCAGCACAACTTAGGCTAATGTCTAATCGAATTCTTTTTTGGTAATCGATGTGCATTCATAATGCCCATAATCCAAATCTAAATCCTTTTGAATACACAGATTTGCTATTCAGTGAAGGGAGAATAAACTTGCATAACACAGTTTAAGAAAATTAAAATCCCTGGTCAGTATCTTTGATTAAAGTCAACCTGTTTTAATTTCTCCTTGCATCCCACCTACTGAAAAATGGCTCATCAGAGCATATGCAAGAGGCACAGGGAGTCTTCATGGTTACCCAGTGAGCTTGTGATCATACTGTACCGGAGCCCAGCCTTTTCTGGGTCCTGATTCCAGAGCTGGTGCTCAGCGAGTCACTGCATCACTCAGGCTTCAAGAGCATCAAAGACCCTGCCTGATTTGCCCTGGCCCTGGGGTTGAAGGCGGCCCTGGCAGCAGTGAAGGAGGAAGGCCTATCAGAGCCGAAAGATTTAAGATTCACACAGAAGGTGTTCATAGTTTCCTTCACAGAAAAGCAGAGGAGTGAAATTTTTTGTCCTATAGCCATACTCCCTGACAACAGGAGCTAACTTTTGTTGAGTAGTTAACTGTGTTGGTTTTTGGTCTCAGCACGTTGCTTGTGTTCTCAGTTCTCACAACCTTATATGGCAGGCAAGTGTCCCCATTTTATAGGAGAGGAAAATGTTTAACCTCAGCTTCCTCCAATGGTGGAGCTCTACCAGAGAGAGTGGTAAGTGGTATTTGTAGGTGTGAAGAGAATGGAAATTTCTGACCAGGATTCCCACCTAGCCTTAATAGTGCCCACTATATGTATATATAAGAGCCTGCTTGCACATCTGTGGGATGTTTACTGGGAACAGAGCAGCTGGTCAGTCATGGGAGTACTGGCCCAGGGGAGGGATGGAGAGGAAACTCATTCTCTCCTCTCTTCAGTTCCTGGTATGTAATTGTTCAGGCATCTGCCAGTCACCAGAGACGTGCTCAGAGAGTTCCTCTGGTTGCTCGGGGTAGGGAGTGGAGAGCGGGGAGAGCAAGGAAAGAAAGAGTGGTGCGATCTTGGGTGCAGAGAGCTTGGAGAGTGAGAAGAGAAGCCTGGAGGGAGAAGTAGGAGAGAACAGTGGCTTGGGGAGGGAGCTAGGAGAGCATTAAACCCATGCTGGCGAGCAGTGTGTGGAGTCCAGAGGGACTGAGACCTACTGCCATGAGAACAAATGTGGTACACCTTTTAAACCCCCAACTTCTGCCCTTACCTTTAGTCTATCTCACCGTATTCATAGGCAGCTTGCCTAGGGGCTGGAAATCCCTGCCTCCCAGAGCAACAGTAGGGTTGAAGGAATCTTTAATTGGCACTTATTTTGCACCATGGCGAACACTTCTCATCTGCCCCTTCTTCCCAGGTCCTAGAGGCTGGCAGTGGTATGATCAGGTCTGGGTGGGATGCAGAATTCCACTGTCCCTGATCCAGGGACATGTCCCCTGGCCGCTGGAGGGGTGCTCAGGGCTGAGAGGAATTTGTGCTTGCTGGGCCACCAGAGGGCAGTACCAGCTTCACCTCAGTCTCCCTGAGGCCACTTGGGAAGACGTTGTCTCACCCACCCCCATCGTCAATGCATCCTTTTTTAAAGAACTATTTTCTGATGCCCTTTTTACCACCTTGAAATTAATTGTCAAGCAAAAAACAAATATGATTACTTAACTAAGGAAAAAGGAAAGTAACTTGTAATGAAGTAATGGGTTTCGATATATATATATATAGTGCTTGGGACGGGGCTCCACTAGATGTACACAGTGGAGTAGGTGGATGTTTGTGCCTATCCGTGGCTCACCATGAAGAGTTACAAGTGCAGGTGGATGTAGGAGTGTGAGACTGGTGACCCAACCACACTGATTTCTGAAATGGTTAACAACTCCTGTTAAGGTTAAAAATAGAATGGAATACCATGTTCCTTTATGGATTCTTAGAAATTTCAGTGTATATTAAAATTATAAAATAATAAAAAAAATTTCCATTTATTTTATAAAATAGATTTGGATTCCAGACTCATATAATTATAAATAGGCTTTTTCATTTTGTCCTACATTCATGTCTGGTGAGATATTTGAAAATCAATTCTGTGAGGAACTGCCTTCACTGAGAACTCTAGCCTGTGTCAGGGGATGAGATGCCCAATCTTCCCACCCCAAGTTAAGGCACTTGAGAGGCAGGGCTTTGTGTGACTTGTCCTCAAACCCTGCTGAGTGCCCAACACAGGACCCAGTACAGACTTACTGAGTACAATGGAGTGATTGAATATTTATGCCTGGGGGTGACTCAGGTGGCCAGAGTATGCTGACAACTTGAGGACCTGGACCCTGAAAATGAGGGTTAGTGAAAACTGAAGCCAGGCAGGAGGTGCCCAAATAGCCTGGCAGAGTGGAAAATCTGAGGCTTCATATTTCTTAGGTAAGATCTATCCACCTGCAAGGGCCTTTCCGTCTCCCTGGTGCCCCATGCTCATTTTCTATTTGTAGTTCCCAAAAGACTGCATTCCCTTGTGAAAGAAAACAGGTAACTGTTTCCAAAACTCTCTGGCCAGAGGCAGCCAGTGGCCGTGCAGAGTGGCTGGTTCCTGTGGCTCTAGTTAGGATATAGGGATAAGGAAGTTTCTTCCTCAAGCCCCATGGGGGAAGGGCTCAAACCAAGCCCATGCTGGCCTGACTGCTTCCCTACCTGGTGCCCAGTAAGCTGCACACCAAGAATGCACTGGTCTCCAACTTCCTGTGTAGCCCTGGCCAACCCAGCTGCTGCTGGCACATTGCTGCCCAGTGGAAGATTTCATTTTATGTCTTGGCCAGTCCTTCCTTGTCTTCCTAGCGTCCATCACAGAAGGCTTTCACAGCAGGAAGGTGGGTGGGCTGACACCAGCCTGCTTTCACAGAGGTCTCTATGTAAAAAGGGGGAGGATGCAGACTGGATCTGAGCCCATGCTTCATTCACTCAAGTTCCACCTTTGCAGTGATTTATATCCATGAACTATGTGTACTTTTAATTTATCTTGAAATGACCCAAGGGAGAAAGGGTTAGGAGATATGTGGTGTGACATGACTTGCTGACTGGTGGTTGATTTTGTATCCATTTCTGCCCGAGACCAACTTCCAGGGGATGCCAAGGATAGTGAAGTTTCATTTATTTGTCCAAATACAGAAAAGAATGTTCTAAATAAGGTTATGATTTACAGTATCAATTTAAAGAATTTCCTCTGATCATCTGATTAGGTCATAGGAATTTAAACTTCAATTAAAGCTTACATTTAAAGTTTCCTCTCCTAATATTCAAGAGCCTGATGAAAAAGTAATCCAAATTCCTTAAAATACACTCAAACAAGCATATCTCAACACACTGTGGTTTGTTCACCTTAGAAAAACTTAGAATACAGAATCAACAAGGATACTAGAACATGATTTGTGATGGAATAAGAGATTTATGCCTAATTCTGTTCTGGACCATGGATATGAAATGATTCTCACTTCATTTTAAAGATTCCACAATTGTAGCAATTATCTCTGAAAGACTTTTGTCAACACTGATTTGGATGAAATTTTCTGGAGCTGATGGGGGCTCCAGAGTATCAAACTGGGACTGCAGTAACTCAGGGGGCATAAAATGTCCTGTTCTCTTGAGTAAGCGTCCAGAGATGATCTCAAATGACCCACTTAGATGGACCACCAGGAGTTCCACCTCAGCCGGATTCTCTTCCTTCACTGAATCATCACACTTGGGAGGTGCACCATCTTTCCCTCGAATTAAGATGTCTCTGTACGCTTTTTTCAGAGCTGAACAGGCTAGAATCACGTGCTGTCTGGAGGCTACATCACTGTTTAAATAAAAAAAGTGAGGAGAGGTGCTGAAGAATAAAGACATTTGAAATAGTTGGTGTTGGAGACCAGAAAAAGATGGTGCTGTGAGAAGCAAGGCAGAAATATTCTCCCCAAATCACATATAATATGAAAATACAGCAAATACAACTAATCCTAAAAGAGTGACCAGAAAGATTTCCACAGACGGCCTACATCTGGGGAAAGACAGTCTCACAGAAAAGGGTAAAGTAGTAAAGCCGTGATCCAAGCGGACCCAAGCCCGCCCACCAACCCAGCTCACTGGTGGAAAGAAGAGAAACAGAGCAGGGAGGGGGTAGAAGCCTGAGTGGAGTATGCTAAAGCCTGTGCGAGAAACTAGGGTCTGGATCAGGACTCCCAGAGGCGTAAAGTAGGAGCACACTGGTGAGGTTCCCCCTAGATCCAGGGCTCTGAAGCAACTCTGGCTTAGTGGGAAGGCAAGAGGGGAATCAAGGCAAGGTACAGGCCATGCTGGAAAAGAGTGGTTAAATCCAGTAGGCCTGGCAGAGGAGGTGACTGACCACTGTCACCCAGGCTCCAAGGCAAGGGGACACCCTTACAGAGAAAAGGCCAACCAGGTGTCCTGCACCTGCTTTTCTCTCTTCCGGGTGGGCAATTCCTCTTCAAGTTTAAAGCCAGACACACCTCTGGCATGCATTCCAAAGAACTGGGAGCAATTTTGATCCCCAGACCCTAAAAAGTGCTTTATCTTCTGCACACAAGCCTGGCCTCAATACAAACTCTCTAATGGAAAGGCTTGACCCCTGAGAGAAGTATACAATATAATAAGGTTATGCACCTGAATTTATTTTAATGCAAGGAAAGAAAATAGTCAAAAGTCCTGTGAACTACTACAATATGGAACTGGTTTTCTGAATTATTTTGGTGGGAATCTATTCTACTTATTGGGTTCATTATCTTCAAAAACTGGGAGGTTTTTAAAGTAGACTCCCTGAAACAGAAGAAATTTATTTTCTGCAATACAGCCTGGCTTTAAATGACTGGTGCTAGAATTGTACTTGCATTTCATTTCCAGTCCCCTGGAGACACACAGTCCCTATCAGTTTAGAGCCTTCATCGGCCCTGTTAGTCTGGGGCCATCTAAACCTTAACCCAGTTATATAAACTGCTCACCCGTAGAGTGTATTCTTGAAAACTGAGATACTTTTTAGTCAAATAAGCTAAAAGGAAAGGCAATTGGATATCAGTAACTCAAATCTCTGTATCAGTTCATCTGTCTGTGTATATGTTCTTTTATGAAAAGTGTTGCCAACTGTAGTCATTATGTCTCAATCTGTATGTTTGTGTGTCTAAGCATGTAAATGAAAGATTTTTCTACCTCTGGATGGTATTAATAAAATTTATTTAAAGACAAGCGCTTGTGAAAATTGGGCATTCTAAAATTTCCAGAAAATTCTAATAGAAAATATTAAGTATTAATGCTAATTTAAGTTGAACTGAAACGGACATGTCTATATGGTTATCAGCTGCCTAAGTTTACCTAAAGTCATTCAAGTTGATGTTATCTGCTAAATCTTTCAAGAATAAAATGCTTAGAGGCTTGACTTTGTCTAATATTCAGTAAAGGTTTTGTAAGTAATCTAGCATAGTTATTAGGAATGAGTGAACTAAATAAGTGTGGCAAGTGAACACCTTAATAATTATGTGTTACAGTGTGTATACCTACCTACAGCCTGAAAATCTTTGTGAAAACCTTAAAGTTTTGCTAAGTTAAGAAGATATACTTTGTGCTTAGTGAGAGATTGTGCTATAAAGCTCATGGTTACAGAAATTATAAAATGTTCATAAATTTGTCAATCCAAAGAATGCTAGTGTAACAGCTTATAATAGCCTGCTTCTCAGTGTTCACTAAAAATTAAGGTACCTAATGGTTTTAAGTTCTAATTAAAACTACTTAAAGTAATAAGGAAAACATATCTGCATGCAAAAGAATGTGTCTTTTGATAAAGTATCTTTGTTCTAAAGTACAGCTGTTTATTTATAGGGAGAAATCTAAATGTAAAAAGAAGGTTGTAGAAAGTTTGTGGAAGAATTTAATACGGTCATGCTATATAAAATTAAAGCAAATGAGTCAGTATCAAGGACACAGCAAAATTAGAATTTTGTTTTCAGTTAAAAAGACAGTTTTCTTAACTGTTAGTCTGCTCTTAATATTGAAAGATTGCAAAGGGTTCTCTAATTGTTTTATCAAAGCAGTTTCTCATGCTTAAAGTCTCAGTGAGTTGTCAGAATATTTAAGAAAATGAGATCTTAATATTAAAAGGACTAAAAGCTAAACTTTGCTAACAACTGTGTAACCTTCTTTATTTGCCTTTGTGGTATTTTGTTGTCATTCTGGTTAAATGGATAAGTACTGCTTCATGGCAACGTACAATTCTATTTAAGCAAGTGCCAAAAAAAAAAAAAAATCAAATGCAAAAAGGTGCTTTTACCTCTAGTTAACTCTGATATTTTCCAGAGGGCTCCTGGAACATGTCAGAGGAATTTTTTCTCATTGGAGAAAGTATTTGGCTAATTTGGCTTATTTATCTGATATATAATTACCTGCTTAATTACCTGGAAAGCACTGTCAAAGGGAATGATGCTAAAATTTGTTACTGAATGTTTTGTGTTACAGAAATATCCAAATTTACTTTTGTCAACTGTCTTACAGTAAGCTCTCGTCAGATCTTTGACCATTGTCATTTGTAAGTTTTTTGTCATTTATAGTCACTGTTTTGTTACTCCTAAACTAGTAAAGAACTAGATTTCAGCAGAACAGGTATTGGTTACATAGGATTAAGTAAACTAAGGAAGATGATTTTGTGGCTTTTTGTTTCAAATGTTGCTGATAAAGTGTTTTAAGCTTTTTCTCTTAAGCTGACAACAGTTTATTAAATGACTAATCTTTATAAGCAGAATTGAAACTTATCTTTCTCTCTACCTGATCCCTCCAGAATTTAAAAACTCTCAGTGACTATTTTTCTATTTCATGGCAGTATGTTTATTTGCATAAGTTCAATAAGAACCTGCTTTCCTTGTAAGAGGGCCAATTAAAAAGACAGGTTATACTACCAAGGCTTTGACTGGAATGTCATACCTGAGAGACATGTGCATAAACTCAGATGTGAACAGCTTTAAGGAACTAAGATTGACTTTATAAAGCCAACAAAGCCCCTTGGAAGAACTGGCCTGGTACCTTGCTTACAGGGTTCCCAGCAGCCTTACCAGGTGAGTAAGGAAGGTCACTTCCTGGCAGGTGCAGGAACCTCAGGAATGTCTTGGGAACCTCAAGAAGAAAGGAATTTGCCCAAATCTACAGGTACTGCAGGCAAAACCTGACGGCAAGTCTGGCTTGGCTTTCTGGCTTTGAGAGGCCTTTAAAAGTTCAATCTGAAATTCCTTACAAAAAGTTCCAGCAAAGCACATTTAAAAGAGCCTATGTAATCAATTGCTCTTCTTGCTGCACTTATGCAAATAATAAAGCCAAGTGTTAATTATTTTATTAATCTGGTTACTTCTAATAAAAATGAGGGTGATTTTAGAGAAAAGTATTGTTTCAATAATGCAGCCTTATCCATACCAAATCCTAATACTAGTTATTGGGACATAAACTAGATCCAGAATTCTAGCTTCTTCAAAATATCTGGCTATGATTTTCTAGATGTTTTACTTTTCTCCTATCATTTCAATTAAAGTTTTACTATTTCTAGTTCTCATATTGTACCATGCATCCTTAATCTCATCAAGTTTGTCCTTCCAGAATGGAAAATCCAACTCCAGATATTGCCACTTAACCTAATAACACAATTTGTTCTGTCTTGCCTAGAAGCCACAAAACTGCAAATAGTAATAGAAATGGAACCTGGAATAGAAGTGCCCATCTTCCAAGGCCCTCTCAACTGACCACTGATGGAGACCTAACTGCACCCTTTACTGTGCCCCTTTTCAGCATGAAGCAGCCAGAGCGGTCGTCACCCCCTTTCCCTAGCAGCAGCTAGGGTCTCCATCTGTAGAGGGGGGAATGAGACAGGGACCGCGGGTGTAGTCAGTGTAAGGTGAGGGCCTCTGGGAAAAGCAGGGCGGAATATTTACAGTGAGAGCAATGTAACAATGGGCAAAGAAGTCCCCATTGAAACTCTGTTAAGCATTATGCAAAGTAAAGGTCACACTAATTCTCTAGGGTAAAGATATAGACATCTTCAGTGAGATCAGTTAAAGGTCAAAAGGCCAGAAGCAACTGGCCTGGAATGTTTGAGTGTTCTGCAAGGGTATCAGCATAACCCGTGACCCCACTGTCAGCCCTAACAATCAGACTATGGTATGACCCAGCCCACCTTGACAGGGCAGGTGATACAAGTCCACACCCCTAAGTTTTTTTCATCTTCTCGAAAAATCTTCAACTGCCTATAAAACCCCCTAGACAACGCATCACTATGGGCTCTCTTGTCCCCTTCTGGTGTAAGCCAGGAGCTCTATTCTCTCACTTTATTTCTAAATAAAAGCCTGTACCTTGCTCTCCTAAAAAAAAAAAAAAAGGGGGGGGGCTTGAAAGACCTCCCAACAGTGAGAGGGCTGCTAAAGGGGCAAGGATTACACAGAGCTTATTGCTCAGGAGAAAGGACAGGTGGGAAAATCACTGCGGCACACAGCCCAGCAGATTGGGAACTTTCAGGAGCTTCAGGCGCTCCATCCGCCTGGCTGGCAATGCAGCCCTGAGGACCACCACCATGATATGCAGCCTGCCGCTCCTTCTTCCCAGCTGGCACCTGCTTGCAAACCTGCTGCCCCTGCCATCGCACAAGGCCAGCTGGAGGGCAGCCCCACCTACAGCAGTACAGGGGCATATCACAGACACTGCTCCCTGTGTGCTGGGCTCACTGTCTGTGGCTATGGAGGCAGGTACTGCAGCTGGGAAGCAGGAAAGAGCTCTTTCCTCTGGCAAGCACTGGTGCCTCTTGCCTACAACCCCTGCCATTGCTCCAGATGCTGGGCAGCTCCAGAGAGTAGAGCTGCTGCTGGGCACTAGAGGGTGCCACCTACACAAAGCTATTATTCTACATTATTCAGTAGGATTATGAAAAGGCAGAAGAACCTTGTTCAATCCAAAATCCCTCAAACACCAGAAAGAGGACTCTGTGAAACTGAAATCACCAATTTTCCTGATAAAGATTTCAAAATAAAAGTTATAAACATTGCTAAAAGAGCTGCAGAAAAATATACAAGATCTCAGGGATGAATTCAAGAAAGAGAAACTTTGAAAAATACACTATCTGAAATGATACCATACAATGGAGGGATTTAAAAGCAGACTAGAAGAAGTAGAGGAGATGGTAAATAAAATAGAACTTAGAGAACAGGAATACAAAGAAGCTGAGGAACAGAGAGAAAAAAGGATCTCTAGAAATATAACTCCGACCTATCCAAAGGAAACAATATTCACTTTATACAGATACAAGAAAAGGATACCAAGTGTCCTTGAGGAAATAATTGCTGAAAACTTCCCCAATCTGGGGAAGGAAATAGTCTCCCAAGCTATGGAAGTTCATAGATCTCACAACACAAGGAAACCAAGGAAGACACCACCAAGAGATGTAATAATTAAAAAGGCAAGGATCACAGACAAGAACAGAGTACTAAAAGGAGCCAGAGAGAGAAAAAAGATCACATACAAAGGAAAACCCATCAGGCTATCATCAGACTTCTCAATGAAACTCTACAGGCCAGAAGGGAGTGGCATGATATATTTAAAGCAATGAAATAGAAGGGCCCCGAACCAACAATACACTACCCGGCAATATTATATAAATTTGAGGCAGGGATTAAACAGTTTCCAGATAAGCAAAAGTTGAGACAATTTACCACCCACAAACCATCTCTACAGTGTATTTTGGAGGGACTACTATAGATGGAAATGCTCCTAAGGTAAATAGCTCTCATCAGAGAAAATAAAACCACAGTAAAGGAAGTAGCCCAATTACTTATTAAACAAATGCAATATTAAATCAGCTACCCACAAAGTCAAGGACACACAAAGAGTACAGAATATGACACCTAACATATAAAGAGTAGAGGAGGAAGAAAAAGAAGGGAGGAAAAAAAAAAAGAAACTTTAGGTTGTGTTTATAATAGCATAATCGAGATAAGTTAGACTGGTAGATAGTAAAGAAGCTGCACTTGAACCTTTGGTAACCACGAATACAAAGCCAGCAATGGCAATAAGTATATATCTATTGGTAATAACCGTAAATGTAAATGGACTGAATCCACCAATAAGAAGACATAGAGTTATAGAATGGATAAAAAAACAAGACACGTCTATATGCTGCCTACAAGAGTCTCACTTCAAAAACAAAGACATACACAGACTAAAAGTGAATGGATGGAAAAAAATATTTCATGCAAACAATAGGGAGGAAAAAAAAGCAAATGGCAATACTTGTATCAGATAAAATACTCTTCAAAACAAAGAAAGTAACAAGACATTATACAGTGATAAAGGGGTCAGTCCAACAAGAGGATATAACCATTATAAATATCTATGCACCCAACATAGGAGCACACAAATATATGCAACAAATACTAATAGAATTAAAGAGGGTAATAGAATGCAATGCATTCATTCTAGAATACCAACACACCACTCACTTCAAAGGACAGATCAACCAGACAGAAATAAGTGAGACAGAGGCACTGAACAACACATTAGACAGGTGGACCCAACAGACCTCTAACAGAACACTCCACCCAAAAGCAGCAGGATAAACATTCTTCTCAAGTGCACATGGAACATTTTCCAGAATATATTATATACAAGGCCACAAAGAGAGTCAGGAAATTCAGAGGAATTGAAATTGTGCCTACCAACTTCTTAGACTAAAAAGTATGAAACTAGAAATAAATTATGCAAAGAAAACAAAAAAGCCCACAGACACATGGAGACTTAACAACATGCTCCTAAATAATCAACGGATCGATAACCAAATAAAAAGAGAAATCAAGCAATATATGGACACAAATGAAAACCACAACTAAACAGTCCAAAATCTATGGGACACAGCAAAGGCAGTTCCAAGAGGAAAGTATATAGCAATACAGCCCAACCTCAAGAAAGAAGAACAATCCCCAATGAACAGCTGAAACTCACAATTAATGAAACTAGAAAAAGAACAAATGAGGCCCAAAGACAGTAGAAGGAGGGACATAATAAAGATGAGGGCAGAAATAAATAAAATTGAGAAGAATAAAACAATAGAATCAATGAAATCAGGAGCTGGCTCTTCGAGAAAATAAACAAAATAGATAAACCCCTAGCCAGACTTATTAAGAGAAAAAGAGTCTACACACATAAACAGAATGAGAAATGAGAAAGGAAAAATCACTACAGACACCACAGAAATACAAATAATTATTAGAGAATACTATGAAAAATTATATGACAACAAACTGGATAACCTAAAAGAAATGGACAACTTTCTAGAAAAATACAACCTTTCAAGGCTGACCAAGGAAGAAAGAGAAAATCTGAACAGACCAATTACCAGCAACAAAATTGTACTGGTAATCAAAAAACTACCTAAGAGCAAAATCCCGGGACCAGATGGCTTCACCACTGAATTTTATCAAATATTTAGCAAAAACCTAATACCCATTCTCCTTAAAGTTTTCCAGAAAATAGAAGAGGAGGGAATACTTCCAAACTCATCCTATGAGGCCAGCATCACTTTTAATACCCAAACCAGGCAAAGACACCACAAAAAAAAAAGAAAATTACAGACCAATATCCCTGGTGAACATAGACGTAAAAATACTCCACAAAATATTAGGAAACCGAATTCAAAAATACATCAAAAAGATCATCGATCATGATCAAGTAGGATTTATTCCAGGACTGCAAGGATGGTACAACATTTGAAAATCCATCAACATCATCCACCACATCAACAAAAAGAAGGACAAAAACCACATGATCATCTCCATAGATGCTGAAAAAGCATTTGACAAAATTCAACACCTATTCATGATAAAAACTCTCAACAAAATGGGTATAGAGGGCAAGTACCTCAACATAATAAAGGCCATATATGACAAACTCACAGCCAACATTATATTTAACAGCGAGAAGCTGAAAGCTTTTCCTTTAAGATTGGGAACAAGACAAGGATGCCCACTTTCCCCACTTCTATTCAACATAGTACTGCAGGTCCTAGCCACAGCAATCAGACAAAACAAAGAAATAAAAGGCATCCAGACTGGCAAGGAAGAAGTTAAACTGTCCCTGTTTGCAGATGACATGATATTGTACATAAAACACCCTAAAGAATCTACTCCAAAACTACTAGATCTAATATCCGAATTCAGCAAAGTTGCAGGATACATAATTAATACATACAGAAATCTGTGGCATTCCTACACACTAACAATGAAGTAGCAGAGAGAAAAATCAGGAAAACAATTCCATTCACAGTTGCATCAAAAAGAATAAAATAACTAGGAATAAACCTAACCAAGGAAGTGAAAGACCTATACTCTGAAAACTACAAGACACTCATGAGAGAAATTAAAGAAGATAGTAATAAATGGAAACACATCCCATGCTCATGGATAGGAAGAATTAATATTGTCAAAACAGTCATCCTGCCTAAAGCAATCTACAGATTCAATGCAATTCGTATCAAAATACCAATAGCATTCTTCAATAAACTAGAGAAAATCATCCTAAAATTCATATGGATGGTGAAGGGGAGAGTCTAGTAAACATAATGTTCCTCATATAATTGTAGATTAATGATAAAATAAATAATAATAAATAAATAAATAAACATTAAAAAAAATTCATATGGAAGCACAAAAGACCTTGAATAGCCAAAGCAATACTGAGAAAAAAGAATAAAGCATGGGGAATTATGCTCCAAAACTTCAAGCTCTACTACAAAGCCACAGTAATGAAGACACTTTGGTATACAAGAACAGACCCATAGATCAGTGGAACAAAACAGAGTCCAGATATAAACTCACACATATATGGACAATTAATATATGATAAAGGGGCCATGGATATACAACAGAGAAATAAAAGCCTCTTCAACAACTAGTGTTGGCAAAACTGGACAGCTACATGTAAGAGAATGAAACTGGATTACTGTCTAACTCCATACACAAAAGTAAACTCAAAATGGATCAAAGACCTGAATGTAAGTCATGAAACCATAAAATTCTTAGAAGACAACATAGACAAACATCTCCTGAATATAAACATGACCAAGTTTTTCCTGAACACATGTCCTCAAGCAAGGGAAACAAAAGCAAAAATAGGAACACAAGAGACTACATCGAACTAGGAAGCTTCTGCACAGCAAAGGGCATCATCAGCAGAACAAAATGGGATCCTACAGTTTGTGAGAATATATTCATCAACGACATATCTAATAAGGGGTTAACATCCAAAATATATAAAGAACTCACATGACTCAACATCCAAAAACCAAAAAACCCAATTAAAAAATGGGCAGAGAGGTGGGAGCAAAGATGGCAGCATAAGTAGAGCAGCGGAAATCTCCTCCCAAAACCACATATATTTATGAAAATACAAAAAAGACAACTCTTCCTAGAATAGAGACCAGAGGACACAGGACAACATCCAGACCACATCCACACCTGCGAGAACCCAGCGCCTCACGAAGGGGTGCTTTTTGGAAGTCTTAAAGGGACAGGGACCCCAAAACCGGATGGAAGCGTCCCGGGACACTTAGTCCAGAGGCAAGGAATCTGGGGATCTCTAGGCACTCTAACCCCCTGGGCAGCAGGGAGCACGGAGGCCCCTCACAGAGATAAATAGCCTCCCAGCCACTCCCCCTCCAACGCGGCTCCACCATTTCGGAGCTGCAGCCCAAGCCAGGCCACGCCCACAGCAACAGCAGAGATAAACTCCATAGCAGCCGGGCAGGAAGCAGAAGCCCTGTCTGTGCACAGCTGCCCAGCACAAGCCAATAGAGGTCGCTGTTCTCCCAGGAGAGGAGGGCCACAAACCAACAAGAAGGGAAGTTCTTCCAGCCGTCACTCGTGTCAGCTCTGCAAACTATCTCTATCACCATGAAAAGGCAAAATTACAGACAGACAAAGATCACAGAGACAACACCAGAGAAGTAGACAGAACTAAACAGTCTTCCTGAAAAAGAATTCAAAATAAAAATCATAAACATGCTCACAGAGATGCAGAGAAATATACAAGAGCTAAGGGATGAAGTCTGGAGGGAGATTACAGACGCCCAGAAAGAGATTACAGACATGAAACAAAATCTGGAAGGATTTATGAGCAGAATGGATAAGATGCAAGAGGCCATTGATGGAATAGAAACCAGAGAACAGGAATGCATAGAAGCTCACATAGAGAGAGATAAAAGGATCTCCAGGAATGAAACAATATTAAGAGAACTGTGCGACCAATCCAAAAAGAACAATATCCGTATTATAGGGGTACCAGAAGAAGAAGAGAAAGAAAAAGGGATAGAAAGTGTCTTTGAAGAAATAATTGCTGAAAACTTCCCCAAACTGGGGGAGGAAATAATCGAACAGACCACGGAAATACACAGAACTCCCATCAGAAAGGACCCAAGGAGAACAACACCAAGACACATAATAATTAAAATGGCAAAAATCAAGGACAAGGAAAGAGTTTTAAAGGTAACTAAAGAGAAAAAGGTCACCTATAAAGGAAAACCCATCAGGCTAACATCAGACTTCTCGACAGAAACCCTACGGGCCAGAAGAGAATGGCATGATATATTTAATGCAATGAAACAGAAGGGCCTTGAACCAAGGATACTGTATCCAGCACAATTATCATTTAAATATGATGGAGGAATTAAATAATTCCCAGAAAAGCAAAAGTTGAGGGAATTTGCCTCCCACAAACCACCTCTACAGGGTATTCTAGAGGGACTATTCTAGACGGGAGCACTCCTAAAACTAAACAGATGTCACCAGAGAAAATAAAATCACAGCAAAGAAAGGAGACAAACCAAATACTAACTAAAGGCAAAAAAATAAAATCAACTACCCACTAAAAGCAGTTAAAGGAAACACGAAAGAGCACAGAACAAAACACCCAACATATGAAGAAAGGAGGAGGAGGAATAAGAAGGGAGAGAAGAAAAGAATCTCCAGACAGTGTATATAACAGCTCAATAAGCGAGCTAAGTTAGGGAGTAAGATACTAAAGAGGCTAACCTCGAACCTTTGGCAACCGCGAATTTAAAGCCTGCAGTGGCAATAAGTACATATCTTTCAATAGTCACCCTAAATGTAAATGGACTTAATGCACCAATCAAAAGACACAAAGTAATAGAATGGCTAAAAAAAGCAAGACCCATCTATATGCTGCTTACAAGAAACTTACCTCAAACCCAAAGACATGCACAGACTAAAAGTCAAGGGATGGAAAAACATATTTCAAGCAAACAACAGAGAGAAGAAAGAAGGGGTTGCAGTACTAGTATCAGACAAAATAGACTTCAAAACAAAGAAAGTAACAAGAGATAAAGAAGGACACTACACAACGATAAAGGGCTCAGTCCAACAAGAGGATATAACCATTCTAAATATATATGCACCCAACACAGGAGCACCAGCATAAGTGAAACAAATACTAACAGAACTAAAGGGGGAAATAGACTGCAATGCATTCATTTTAGGAGACTTCAACATGCCACTCACCCCAAAGGATAGATCCACCAGGCAGAAAATAAGTAAGGACACGAAGGCACTGAATGACACACTAGAACAGATGGACCTAAGAGACATCTATAGAACTCTACATCCAAAAGCAACAGGATACACATTCTTCTCAAATGCACATGGAACATTCTCCAGAATAGACCACATACTAGCCCACAAAAAGAGCCTCAGTAAATTCCAAAATATTGAAATTCTACCAACCAACTTTTCAGACCACAAAGGTATAAAACTAGAAATAAATTCTACGAAGAAAACAAGAAGGCTCACAAACACATGGAGGCTTAACAACATGCTCCTAAAGAATCAATGGATCAATGAACAAATTAAAATAGAGATCAAGGAATATATGGAAACAAATGACAACAACAACACAAAGCCCCAACTTCTGTGGGACGCAGCGAAAGCAGTCTTAAGAGGAAAGTATATAGCGATCCAGGCACACTTGAAGAAGGAAGAACAATCCCAAATGAATAGTCTAACGTCACAATTATCAAAACTGGAAAAAGAAGAACAAATGAGGCCTAAGGTCAGCAGAAGGAGGGACATAATAAAGATCAGAGAAGAAATAAATAAAATTGAGAAGAATAAAACAACAGCAAAAATCAATGAAACCAAGAGCTGGTTCTTTGAGAAAATAAACAAAATAGATAAGCCTCTAGCCAAACTTATTAAGAGAAAAAGAGAATCAACACAAATCAAAAGAATCAGAAATGAGAACGGAAAAATCACGACAGACTCCACAGAAATACAAAGAATTATTAAAGACTACTATGAAAACCTATATGCCAACAAGCTGGAAAACCTAGAAGAAATGGACAACTTCCTAGAAAAATACAACCTTCCAAGACTGACCAAGGAAGAAACACAAAAGTTAAGCAAACCAATTACGAGCAAAGAAATTGAAACGGTAATCAGAAAATTACCCAAGAACAAAACCCCCGGGCCGGATGGATTTACCTCAGAGTCTTATCAGACACACAGACCAGACATAATACCCATTCTCCTTAAAGTTTTCAAAAAAATAGAAGAGGAGGGAATACTCCCAAACTCATTCTATGAAGCCAACATCACCCTAATACCAAAACCAGGCAAAGACACCACCAAAAAAGAAAACTACAGACTAATATCCCTGATGAACGTAGATGCAAAAATACTCAACAAATATTAGCAAACCGAATTCAAAAATACATCAAAAGGATCATACACAAAGACCAAGTGGGATTCATCCCAGGGATGCAAGGATGGTACAACACTTGAAAGTCCATCAACATCATCCACCACATCAACAAAAAGAAAGACAAAAACCACATGATCATCTCCATAGATGCTGACAAAGCATTTGACAAAATTCAACATCCATTCATGATAAAAACTCTCAGCAAAATGGGTATGGAGGGCAGGTACCTCAACATAATAAAGGCCATATATAATAAACCCACAGCCAACATTATACTGAACAGCGAGAAGCTGAAAGCTTTTCCTCTGAGATCGGGAACAAGACAGGGATGCCCACTCTCCCCACTGTTATTTAACATAGTACTGGAGGTCCTAGCCACAGCAATCAGACAAAACAAAGAAATACAAGGAATCCAGATTGGTAAAGAAGAAGTTAAACTGTCACTATTTGCAGATGACATGATATTGTACATAAAAAACCCTAAAGACTCCACTCCAAAACTACTAGAACTGATATTGGAATACAGCAAAGTTGCAGGATACAAAATTAACACACAGAAATCTGTGGCTTTCCTATACACTAACAATGAACCAATAGAAAGAGAAATCAGGAAAACAACTCCATTCACAATTGCATCAAAAAAGAATAAAATACCTAGGAATAAACCTAACCAAAGAAGTGAAAGACCTATACCCTGAAAACTACAAGTCACTCTTAAGAGAAATTAAAGGGGACACTAACAAATGGAAACTCATCCCATACTCATGGCTAGGAAGAATTAATATCGTCAAAATGGCCATCCTGCCCAAAGCGATCCCTATCAAATTACCAGCAACATTCTTCAACGAACTGGAACAAGTAGTTCAAAAATTCATATGGAAACACCAAAGACCCCGAATAGCCAAAGCAATCCTGAGAAGAAGAATAAAGTAGGGGGGATCTCACTCCCCAACTTCAAGCTCTACTACAAAGCCATAGTAATCAAGACAATTTGGTACTGGCACAAGAACAGAGCCACAGACCAGTGGAACAGATTAGAGACTCCAGACATTAACCCAAACATATATGGTCAATTAATATTTGATAAAGGAGCCATGGACATTCAATGGGGAAATGACAGTCTCTTCAACAGATGGTGCTGGCAAAACTGGACAGCTACATGTAGGAGAATGAAACTGGACCATTGTCTAACCCCATACACAAAAGTAAATTCAAAATGGATCAAAGACCTGAATGCAAGTCATGAAACCATAAAACTTTTAGAAAAAAACATAGGCAAAAACCTCTTACACATAAACACGAGTGACCTCTTCATGAACATATCTCCCCGGGCCAGGAAAACAACAGCAAAAATGAACAAGTGGGACTATATTAAGCTGAAAAGCTTCTGTACAGCAAAAGACACCATCAATAGAACAAAAAGGTACCCTACAGTATGAGGAGAATATATTTGTAAATGACAGATCCGATAAAGGCTTGACGTCCAAAATATATAAAGAACTCACCCACCTCAACAAACAAAAAACAAATAATCCAATTATAAAATGGGCAGAGCAACTGAACAGACAGTTCTCCAAAAAAGAAATACAGATGGCCAACAGACACATGAAAAGATGCTCCACATTGCTAATTATCAGAGAAATGCAAATTAAAACCACAATGAGGTATCACCTCACACCAGTAAGGATGGCTACCATCCAAAAGACAAACAACAACAAATGTTGGTGAGGTTGTGGAGAAAGGGGAACCCTCCTACACTGCTGGTGGGAATGTAAATTAGTTCAACCATTGTGGAAAGCAGTATGGAGCTTCCTCAAAATGCTCAAAATAGACTTACCATTTGACCCAGGAATTCCACTCCTAGGAATTTACCCTAAGAACTCTGCACTCAAGTTTGAAAAAGACAGATGCACCCCTATGTTTATTGCAGCACTATTTACAATAGCCAAGAATTGGAAGCAACCTAAGTGTCCATCAGTAGATGAATGGATAAAGAAGATGTGGTACATATACACAATGGAATATTACTCAGGCATAAGAAGAAAACAAATCCTACCATTTGCAGCAACATGGATGGAGCTAGAGGGTATTATGCTCAGTCAAATAAGCCAAGCGGAGAAAGAGAAATACCAAATGATTTCACTCATCTGTGGAGTATAAGAACAAAGGAAAAACTGAAGGAACAAAACAGGAGCAGAATCACAGAACCCAACAATGGACTAACAGGTACCAAAGGGAAAGGGACTGGGGAGGAGGGGTGGGTAGGGAGGGATAAGGGGGGAAGAAGAAAGGGAGTATTATGATTAGCATGCATAATGTGGGGGGTCAGAGAAAGGGGAGGGCTGTACAACACAGAGAAGACAAGTAGTGATTTTACAACATTTTGCTATGCTGATGGGACAGTGACTGTAAAAGGGTTTGTTGGGGGGACCTGGTATAGGGGAGAGCCTAGTAAACATAATACTCTTCATGTAATTGTAGATTAATGATAGCAAAGAAAAAAAAAAGAAAGAGAAGTGGGATTACTCCTGTAAATCAACGATTAATGCATGCTTTAAATATCTTTAATTTTTATCATTTAAAGGGTGTCAGATGATCAGCTACAGAAATACATTTTTCTGATAATATTCCTTTATCTTAAAAAAAATGCAGTTCCTGTGTGGTGATCTCCAATAAATTCTTCACAATGGTATAAAGGGCATATCAAAGTGTGGGCAAAGGGTTTGTTTGTGTGTATACAGAGGATCAAATCCTAATTTGGCTACCCAGAAAATGAATTAAGATACGATATGAAGAACTTCCAACATCAACATTCTCTGGAAGAGTCATTCCAGAAGATGATCATCAAAAAACTTCAACAAAGATCCTGGCACTGTTGCAGTTGTAGCTGCATTCATCCCACCAGTTCCTGGACTTGCCATTGGAATGAAGAAGGAGATATCTAAGCTGGCCTGTGCATACAGTAAAACAACAAATTTGACTGGATCTATGCTGTCGGAACTCAACCAAGAATTAGAAGAAGTGCAAGTTGCAGCGCTCCAAAATCTTGCGACTATAGACTATCTACTGTTAAAAGAGCATATGGGATGTGAACAGTTCACAGGAATGTGTTGTTTTAATTTGTCTGATTTTTCTCAAAATATTCAAATTCAGTTAGACAATATCCATCATATCATTGATAAGTTTTCACAAATGCCTAGGGTGCCTAACTGGTTTTCTTGGTTTCACTGGATATGGCTGGTAATTGTAGGTCTGCTTTGGTTATGTAGCTGTATTCCTATTATGTTAATGTGTGTACACAATTTAATAAGTAGTTTAAAACGTATACATGCTTATGTTACTCTACAAGAAGATATGTCAAAGAAATAATCAATCTTCCCATGTTTTCTTCCGTCTGCTACTTCTATAGCTTTTCTTCTTCCTTCCTAATTACAACCCTTAAATAGAATTCGTGCCTCATATCGAATTTACCGAGTATCATAACTCTTCCAAGTGGTAAAGATACCTCAAGACAAATGCTGGGCATAGAGGCCACAGGGCATAAATCTGCAAAGAAGTAAAAAGCTAACCTTTCAAAGAATATTGCTTCTCTCTCACTTACCAACTTTACATTTCCCTGTATGGCCCTGGAAGATGGCTGGTTAGCCAGAGACGGGTAAGATTCCTCAAGGGAGGAACAACCTAAGACAGGCACAGTCGCAGGGGGGCCATCAGGTGAGAAATTGGGGATCAACAGAGGTGAGGCTTAGAATCTCACACCCCCTGTTTTGAGAGAAATCTTCTGCATCCGTGGATATTTTGTTGCCCTTGTCTAGCTTGGATTAATACTTAGTCTATAGGCACACACCTGATCATCTACATTTGCCCTCTTATAGCACTAAACTATATTTTCTACCTTTATCTTACATCTACCTACCACTTCAGCATTTTATTAAAAATAATAATAATAAAGAGAGAAATGTGGTATCCACATATAAATCAAGTATAAAAATCAAATGAATATTTATATTTGAACTGATTGTTTATAGTTCATAATGCATGAGCAAAACCGAAAGTTTCTGTGATGACTGCCCTTGCACTGTTCACCATGTAACTTATTCACTATGTAAGAATTTGTTCTCCATGTAAGAACTTGTTTGTTATGCTTCAGAAGATTGGAGACTGATGAAAATTAGGCTTGGGGTGGATTAATGATTGTGCATTGAGCATTGAATCCCCTATACCAAATTTTATTGTTGTTAACAACCATTTGATCAATAAATATGAGAGATGCCCTCTCAAAAAAAAAAATGCCACATACTGTATGATTCCATTCGTATGAAATGTCCAGAATGTGAAATTATTAAAAAGAGTTATTTAATAACAGTTACAAAAAAAAAAATCAAACGAATAATCATAATTGACCTGATTGTTTATAGTTCATGATGCGTGATCAAAACTGAAAGTTTCTGTGATGACTGCCCTTGCACTGTTCACCATGTAAGAACTTACTCAGTATGTAAGAACTTGTTCACCATGTAAGAACTTGTTCGTTATGCTTCAGAAGATTGGAGACTGTTGAGAACTAGGCTTGGGGTTGATTAATGATTGTGCATTGAGTCCCCTATACAGAATTTTATTGTTGTTAACAACCATATGATCAATAAATATGAGAGATGTCCTCTCAAAAAAAAAAAAATGGAGGCGGAGTCAACATGGCGGCGTGAGTAGGACAGTGGGAATCTCCTCCCAAAAACATATATACTTTTGAAAATACAACAAACACAATTAGCCCTAAAAGAGAGACCAGAAGACGCAGGACAGTGGCCAGACTGCAGCTACACCAGCGAGAACCCAGCGACTGGTGAAAGGGGTAAGATACAAGCCCCGGCCCGGCGGGACCCGAGCGCCCCTCCCCCCACCTCCAGGCGGGAGAAGAATAGGCAGAGCGGGAGGGAGACGGAGCCCAGGGCTGCTGAACACCCAGCCCCAGCCATCCGGGCCAGAGCGCAGACACAGTATATGCCCAGGGGGCCCTGGATACTGGGGGAACAGGGAGTAAGACCTCTGAGCGGGTGCTGAAGCTGATGCCCCTGTGACAAAGAAAAGCGGGGGCTTTTTGAAAGTCTTAAAGGGACAGGGACTTAACAGCTTGACGGAAACAACCCAGGTCACAGTACAGCAGCTGGAAATTACAGGGAAAACCGGGTGCACTAACCCCCTGGGCAACAGCTCTGAGACCCCTCACGGAGGCAAACAGTCAAGCAGCCCCCCCATCCATCACCCCACCGGGCGCTGCGAAAGCAGAGAAGCAGCCTGAGACAAATTCCGCCCACAGAAAGGGAAATTTCTCCCTCCCGGCCAGGCAAGACACAAAGACCCAGTCTACACGCAATTACCCAACACAAGCCACTAGGGGTCGCAGTTGCCCCAGTAAAGAAAGGCCAGTAGTAAGTGAAAATTTTGGCCCTCCCAGCTGACAGTCAATAGCACCTGTCAACATGAAAAGGCAAAAAAATATGATCCAGACAAGACTAACCCAGACAGCTTCAGCATCTGCTACATCTTCCCCTGAGAAGGAATCTGGGGAGATAGATTTAGCCAGTCTACCTGAAAAAGAATTCAAAACAAAAGTCATAACCATGCTGATGGACTTGCAGAGAAATATGCAAGAACTAAGGAAGGAGAATTCAGAAATAAAACAAGCTCTGGAAGGACTTCAAAACAGAATGGACGAGATGCAAGAGACCATTAATGGACTACAAAACAGAGAACAGGAACGCAGAGAAGCTGATGCAGAGAGAGATAAAAGGATCTCCAGGAATGAAAGAATTTTAAGAGAGCTGAGTGATCAATATAAAAGAAATAATATAAGAATCATAGGCATTCCAGAAGAAGTAGAGAGAGAAAAGGGGATAGAAAATGTCTTTGAAGAAATAATTGCTAAAAATTTCCCCAAACTAGGGGAAGAAATGGCCTCTCAGACCACAGAGGTACACAGAACTCCCATGACAAGGGATCCAAGGAGGGCAACACCAAGACACATAATAATTAAAATGGCAAAGATCAAAGACAAGGACAAAGTATTACAAGCAGCCAGAGAGAAAAAAAAGGTTACCTACAAAGGAAAACCCATCAGGCTATCATCAGACTTCTCAACAGAAACCCTACAGGCCAGAAGAGAATGGCATGATATACTTAATGCAATGAAACAGAAGGGCCTCGAACCAAGACTACTGTATCCAGCACGAATACCATTTAAATATGAAGGAGGGATTAAACAATTCCGAGACAAGCAAAAGTTGAGGGAATTTGCCTCCCACAAACCACCTCTACAGGGCATCCTACAGGGACTGCTCTAGATGGGAGCACTCCTAAAAAGAGCACACAACAAAACACCCAACATATGAAGAAGGGAGGAGGAGGAATAAGAAGGGAGAGAAATAAAGAATCATCAGATTGTGTTTATAATAGCTCAACAAGCGAGTTAAGTTAGACAGTAAGACAGTAAAGAAGCTAACCCTAAACCTTTGGTAACCACAGACTTAAAGCCTGCAATGGCAATAAATTCATACCTTTCAATAATCACCCTAAATGTAAATGGACTGAATGCACCAATCAAAAGACACAGAGTAATAGAATGGATAAAAAAGCAAGATCCATCCATATGTTGCTTACAAGAGACTCACCTCAAACCCAAAGACGCGCACAGGCTTAAAGTCAAGGGATGGAAAAAGATATTTCAAGCAAACAACAGAGAGAAGAAAGCAGGTGTTGCAATTCTGGTATCAGACAAAACAGACTTCAAAATAAAGAAAGTAACAAAAGACAAAGAAGGACATTACATAATGATAAAGGGCTCAGTCCATCAAGAGGATATAACCATTATAAATATATATGCACCCAATACAGGAGCACCAACATACCTGAAACAAATATTAACAGAACTACAGGAGGAAATAGAATGCAATGCATTCATTCTAGGAGACTTCAACACACCACTCACTCCAAAGGACAGATCCACCAGACAGAAAATAAGTAAGGACACAGAGGCACTGAACAACACACTAGAACAGATGGACCTAATAGACATCTACAGAACTCTACATCCAAAAGCAACAGGATACACGTTCTTCTCAAGTGCACATGGAACATTCTCCAGAATAGACCACATACTAGGACACAAAAAGAGCCTCAGTAAATTCCAAAAGATTGAAATCCTACCAACCAGCTTTTCAGACCACAAAGGCATTAAACTAGAAATAAACTGTTCAAAGAAAGCAAAAAGGCTCACAAACACATGGAGGCTAAACAACACGCTCCTAAATAATCAATGGATCAATGACCAAATCAAAATGGAGATCCAGCAATATATGGAAACAAATGACAACAACAACACTAAGCCCCAACTTCTGTGGGACGCAGCAAAAGCAGTCTTAAGAGGAAAGTATATAGCACTCCAAGCATATTTAAAAAAGGAAGAGCAATCCCAAATGAACGGTCTAATGTCACAACTATCAAAATTGGAAAAAGAAGAACAAATGAGGCCTAAGGTCAGCAGAAGGAGGGACATAATAAAGATCAGAGAAGAAATAAATAAAATTGAGAAGAATAAAACAATAGCAAAAATCAATGAAACCAAGAGCTGGTTCTTCGAGAAAATAAACAAAATAGATAAGCCTCTAGCCAGACTTATTAAGAGGAAAAGAGAGTCAACACAAATCAACAGTATCAGAAATGAGAAAGGAAAAATCACAACAGATCCCGCAGAAATACAAAGAATTATTAGAGACTACTATGAAAACCTATATGCTAACAAGCTGGGAAACCTAGGAGAAATGGACAACTTCCTAGAAAAATACAACCTTCCAAGACTGACCCAAAAAGAAACAGAAAATCTAAACAGACCAATTACCAGCAACGAAATTGAAGCGGTAATCAAAAAACTACCAAAGAACAAAACCCCCGGGCCAGATGGATTTACCTCGGAATTTTATCAGACATACAGGGAAGACATAATACCCATTCTCCTTAAAGTTTTCCAAGAAATAGAAGAGGAGGGGACACTCCCAAACTCATTCTATGAAGCTAACATCACCCTAATACCAAAACCAGGCAAAGACACCACCAAAAAAGAAAACTACAGACCAATATCCCTGATGAACGTAGACGCAAAAATACTCAACAAAATTTTAGCAAACCGAATTCAAAAATACATCAAAACCATCGTACACCATGACCAAGTGGGATTCATCCCAGGGATGCAAGGATGGCACAACATTCGAAAGTCCATCAATATCATCCACCACATCAACAAAAAGAAAGACAAAAACCACATGATCATCTCCATAGATGCTGAAAAAGCATTTGACAAAATTCAACATCCATTCATGATAAAAACTCTCAGCAAAATGGGAATAGAGGGCAAGTACCTCAACATAATAAAGGCCATCTATGAAAAACCCACAGCCAACATTATATTGAATAGCGAGAAGCTGAAAGCATTTCCGCTGAGATCGGGAACTAGACAGGGATGCCCACTCTCCCCACTGTTATTTAACATTGTACTAGAGGTCCTAGCCACGGCAATCAGACAAAACAAAAAAATACAAGGAATCCAGATTGGCAAAGAAGAAGTCAAACTGTCACTATTTGCAGATGACATGATACTGTACATAAAAAACCCTAAAGACTCCACCCCAGAACTACTAGAACTGATATCGGAATACAGCAAAGTTGCAGGATACAAAATCAACACACAGAAATCTGTGGCTTTCCTATATACCAACAATGAACCAACAGAAAGACAAATCAGGAAAACAACTCCATTCACAATTGCATCAAAAAAAATAAAATACCTAGGAATAAACCTAACCAAAGAAGTGAAAGACTTATATTCTGAAAACTACAAGTCACTCTTAAAAGAAATTAAAGGGGACACTAACAGATGGAAACGCATCCCATGCTCATGGCTAGGAAGAATTAATATCGTCAAAATGGCCATCCTGCCCAAAGCAATATACAGATTTGATGCAATCCCTATGAAACTACCAGCAACATTCTTCAATGAACTGGAACAAATAATTCAAAAATTCATATGGAACCACCAAAGACCCCGAATAGCCAAAGCAATCCTGAGAAAGAAGAATAAAGTAGGGGGGATCTCACTCCCCAACTTCAAGCTCTATTATAAAGCCATAGTAATCAAGACAATTTGGTACTGGCACAAGAACAGAGCCACAGACCAATGGAACAGACTAGACAATCCAGACATTAACTCAGACGTATATGGTCAATTAATATTTGATAAAGGAGCCATGGACATACAATGGCGAAATGACAGTCTCTTCAACAGATGGTGCTGGCAAAACTGGACAGCTACATGTAGGAGAATGAAACTGGACCATCGTCTAACCCCATATACAAAAGTAAACTCAAAATGGATCAAAGACCTGAATGTAAGTCATGAAACCATTAAACTCTTGGAAGAAAACATAGGCACAAACCTCTTAGACATAAACATGAGTGACCTCTTCTTGAACATATCTCCCCGGGCAAGGTAAACAACAGCAAAAATGAACAAGTGGGACTATATTAAGCTGAAAAGCTTCTGTACAGCAAAAGACACCATCAATAGAACAAAAAGAAACCCTACAGTATGGGAGAATATCTTTGAAAATGACACATCCGATAAAGGCTTGACGTCCAGAATATATAAAGAGCTCACACGCCTCAACAAACAAAAAACAAATAACCCAATTAAAAAATGGGCAAAGGAACTGAACAGATGGTTCTCCAAAAAAGAAATACAGATGGCCAACAGACACATGAAAAGATGCTCCACATCGCTAATTATCAGAGAAATGCAAATTAAAACTACAATGAGGTATCACCTCACACCAGTAAGGATGGCTGCCATCCAAAAGACAAACAACAACAAATGTTGGCGAGGCTGTGGAGAAAGGGGAACCCTCCTACACTGCTGGTGGGAATGTAAACTTGTTCAACCATTGTGGAAAGCAGTATGGAGGTACATCAAAATGCTCAAAACAGACTTACCATTTGACCCAGGAATTGCACTCCTAGGAATTTACCCTAAGAATGCAGCAATCAAGTATGAGAAAGATCAGTGCACCCCTTTGTTTATCGCAGCACTATTTACAATAGCCAAGAATTGGAAGCAACCTAAATGTCCATCGATAGATGAATGGATAAAGAAGATGTGGTACATATACACAATGGAATACTACTCAGCCATAAGAAAAGGGCAAATCCAACCATTTGCAGCAACATGGATGGAGCTGGAGGGTATTTTGCTCAGTGAAACAAGCCAAGCAGAGAAAGAGAAATACCAAATGATTTCACTCATCTGTGGAATATAAGAACAAAGGAAAAACTGAAGGAACAAAACAGCAGCAGAATCACAGAACTCAAGAATGGACTAACAGGTACCAAAGGGAAAGGGACTGGGGAGGATGGGTGGGGAGGGAGGGATAAGGGGGGGAGAAGTAGGGGGGTATTAAGATTAGCATCCATAGCGGGGTGGGAGAAAGGGGAGGGCTGTACAACACAGAGAAGACAAGTAGTGATTCTACAACAGGTTGCTACGCTGATGGACAGTGACTGTAAAGGAGTATATAGGGGGGACCTGGTATAGGGGAGAGCCTAGTAAACAAAGTCATGTAAGTGTAGATTAATGATTAAAAAAAAAAAATGCAGTTCCTAAGTGGTGACCTCTAATGAGTTCTACACAATGATATAAAGGACATATAAAAGTGTAGGCAAAGGGTCTGTTTGTGTTTATACAGAGGATCAAAGCCTAATTTGGCTACCCCGAAAATGAACTAAGAAACGATATGAAACAGAACTTCCAACATCAGCACTCTCAGGAAGACTCATGCCAGAAGATGATCATCAAAAAACCCCAACAAAGATCCACGCACTGCTACAGCTGTAGATGCACTCATCCCACCAGCTCCTGGACTTGCCATGGGAATGAAGGAGATATCTAAGCTGGCCTGTGCATACAGTAAAACAACAAATTTGACTGGATCTATACTGTTGGAACTCAACCAAGAATTAGGAGAAGTGCAAATTGTAGCGCTCCAAAATCTTACAACTACAGACTATTTACTGTTAAAAGAACATATGGGATGTGAACAGTGCCCAGGAATGGGTTGTTTTAATTTGTCTGATTTTTCTCAAACTATTCAAATTCAGTTATATAATAACCATCATATCATTGGTAAGTTTTCACAAATGCCTAGGGTGCCTAACTGGTTTTCTTGGTTTCACTGGAGATGGCTGGTAATTACAGGTATGCTTTGGTTATGTAACTATACTCCTATTATGTTAATGTGTGTGCGCAATTTAAGTAGTAGCTTAAAATCTATACATGCTGAAGTTACTCTACAAGAAGATATGTCAAAGAAATAATCAATCTTCCCATGTTTTCTCCCGCCTGCTACTTCTATAGCTTTTCTTCTTCCTTCCTAATTACAACGAATTCTTAAATAGAATTCGTGCCTCATATCAAATTTACCGAGTATCATAACTCCTCCAAGTGGTAAAGATACCTCAAGACAAATGCTGGGCATAGAAGCCACAGGGCATAAATATGCAAAGAAATAAAAAGCTAACCATTTCAAACAATAAGTCTTCTCTCTCACTTACCAACTTAACATTTCCCTGTATGGCCCCGGAAGATGACTGGTTAGCCAGAGACGGGTAAGATTCCTCAAGGGAGGAACAACCTAAGACAGGCACAGTCGCAGGGGGGTCATCAGGTGAGAAATTGGGGATCAACAGAGGTGAGGCTTAGAACCTCACCCTCCCTGTTCTGAGAGAAATCTTCTGCATACGTGGATGTTTTATTGCCCTTGTCTAGCTTGGATTAACACATAGTCTACAGGCACACACCTGATCATCTACATTTGCTCTCTTACAACACTAAACTATGTTTTCTACCTTTATGTTGTATCTACCTACCACTTCAGCATCTTATTAAAAATAATAAAGAGAGAAATGTGGTATCCACATATAAATCAAGTATAAAAATCAAATGTGTATTCATATTTGAACTGACTGTTTATAGTTCACAATGCATGAGCAAAACCAAAAGTTTCTGTGATGACTGCCCTTGTACTGTTCACCAGGTAACTTATTCACTATGTGAGAATTTGTTCTCCATGTAAGAACTTGTTCGTTATGCTTCAGAAGATTGGAGACTGACGAAAATTAGGCTTGGGGTGGATTAATGATTGTGCATTGAGCATTGACTCCCCTATACAGAATTTTATTGTTGTTAACAACCATTTGATCAATAAATATGAGAGATGCCCTAACAACAACAACCAAGAAAAAGTACACACTTCCAATTGTAAAATAAATAAGCAACCGGGATGTAATGTATAGCATAAGGAATATAGTCAAAATATTGTAACAACTTGGTATGGTGATAGCTGGTACTTAGAATTATCATGTATATAAATGTTGAATCACTGTGTTGTACACCTGAAACTAATGTAATGTAATACTGTGTGTCAACTACCCTTCAATAAAAAAAAATAAAAAATAAAATAAAATAAAATAAAATACCCTGCTATATGAACTTCAAAAAAATAAATTAAATAACTGGTGTTAATCCTAGGCTGAGTACACCAGTCCTCTGCCAGCAACAGGCATTACAAAATTGTGCTCAAGTATCAGGTAGTCCTGGCTTTGAGGTCAAGATCTTCCACTAGTGAACTGAGCTATCTTGGGCAGAGTATGTACCTCTCTGAGCATCAGTTCTTTTCTGTTAAATGGGGCTCCTCAGAGTACCTGCAATAGTACTGTCGTGAGGAAGTTGCCAAGGTGCCCGGGTCACAGGAATGCTCTGGAAATGTCTGCTCCAGGGGTGTAGGATGTGGACAGTGGTAGCTGCCTGTACCCTCCCACAGTTGGGCTCAGGTTGTCCACAGGTGTTCAGTGATCTGAATTTCAGACTGGCTTCTCCCCATTCCTACTCTACAGTATTCTGGAAGAGTCGGGGGAAGTTACCAGAGCAGAGTTAGAGCAGGAGAAAAGGGAGCAACAGGCCCTGTGTGGGCACCATGAGGACATGAGACATTCCCAGGGATGTGCTAAGAAAAATACCTGAGCCAAAAACAGAGGCAGAGTAACAGGGCACCAAGAAGGGAAGCCAAATGGTCCAAGAAAGCATGAGCATGAGCTCCTGCTTCCACCCAGCCACTGTGTGCCCCTGTCCTGAGGCAGGACGGGCAGTACTTAGTAGAACGTTCAGTTCAAACTGAGAACTGTGAAGGGGGCTGCCTTTAATGTATGGCCACTGCAGACTGGAGAGACCCAGTGGGTGTGTCATCAACAAACATGTACTTGAGCCTTCTGGCTCTTTCCAAGGGCAATGGGTGAGCACTTAACTTATTCTGGGTCTGGAGGTCTGATCTCTGCTCTCCTGAGGATCTGCACTTCTGCTTCCATCACAGATCAGTATATCTGACTTCCGATACATCTATTCATGTTGGAGACCCAGGTGGATAGTTCTTAAACCCTGAAACCCTAAGCCCCTAAATAAAAAACATAAGCCCATGCAAACATAGGATTGCCAGACATGTCAGTGCAGTGTGGAAAAAGTAGACTGAATTTTTTACTATAAGTATATTCTAATTTCATATGACTCAGATGATTTTAGATTTATAAATATAATGTCATCTTTGAAAGCAAGATATATAACCCAATCCCCACCTTTTCTTTTATCCTCCATGTCCCAACCAAGATTCCCAGGGGTCAGGCCCACTGATTGGTGGAGGCAATGCTATAGAGTAGGACAATTTGGGATGCCAATCCTGGTGGCCAGTGATCTATTGATTTACAAATGATCCCAGTTCCTCCTGGTTGCCACAGCTAGAAACAGGGAAGAAATAGTGATGACTAAGATATGGCTATAACAGTGGTGGCATCGATTACCATTTTGGAACACGTACTACATATTAGATACCATTCTATGGGCCATTCATGCCTCATCTCACTAATTTCTTATAATAGTCTGTGAGTAGGAACTATACTTATCCCCATTTTCAGATGAAGAGACTTATGGAAGCCAAGTGACTGACCAAGATTCCCAGCTACCTAACTGTGGAGCTGTCCAGGTTCATCTCCAGAACCCAACTAACCTACACATCTGTGGCTGATTAAAATCATCATTGGGTACCTGAGAAAAGTGCATTCCATTTCCGGGATCCTTTATTTTCAGTCTCACCACTCAGTTGCGATTTGAAGAGCATGTTTTTCCTGTACTTTCTAATGGATTTTCTTTATTCACTGGCTTATGCCAGTGCCTGATGCTCTTACCTTAGTAAAATGTCATGCAAGTTGCAGAGCCATGGGATCCTATCCTGAAATTAAAGCAAACACAATGTGACTTTTCTAGGTATTGTTTTCACAGAAACAGTTAATCATGTTTGAGACATCTTAGTGGTTTTGAGAGGGCCACACCCAGGCTGAGGTCAAGTCACCAGGCAGTTAGGCACAGAAACATTACAATGGGTTTAGGTGCCCTTATAAGAAGAGACCAGAAACCTAATTCATACTGTCTCTCTCTGTCTCCTACGCACTCCACATCTGCAAGCCAGGAAGAGGGCTCACCAAGAACACAACCATGCTGGCATCCTCATCTTGGATTTCCACCCTCCAGAACTGTGAGAAATATGTGTCTGTTGTTTAAGTCCCCTAGCATATGGTATTTTGTTATAGCAGTCCCAGTTGACTAAACCTCATCTGAAAAACCGTCTGAGCCTGGGGCCTTTTCAAGGGGTGATCTCTGACTACAGATTCAATTTCTTTAATAAGCATTATGTTATATTCAGGTTCTATTGATTCTGTGTTGGTAACTGCAGTATCTGAGATAAGAGGAAGAGACTACACATATGGACATCTTTGGACACTTTTGATTCTCAAGCCACATTATTTTTTTATTCATGTTTATGTCAAGCTTGATATATTTATTCACATCTATTTACTTACTAATTTCTTTCATCTGCTTGATGTATCCGTTCTCAAGAGAGGGGATTTAAATTCTTCCACTAGATTAACATTTCTCCCTTCTATCTTTGTGTATGTCAGTAAATGTCATTACTTTGTTCTTACTTGTAAATAAAATTCCAATTGGTAGAAAACTCCTGGTTGACAGCTATTTTCCCTCAACAGTTTGAATACTTACTTTAGTGTCTTTGGGCCTCCACTGTTGAGAAATCTCTCTTGATATACTGGGCAAAACTGTAGACTATGTATTTTCTCTTTGGTACCTTTAGGTAGGAAAAAAACCTGTTTGTTTTTGATGGTTTGCAGTTTTACTGTTCATCCTGTTTAAGATTCATTTTGCATATTTAGTCTGAGGACTCATGCCCTAGAAAAGTTATTATCTCTGAATATTGTCTTTCCCCACTTACTCTATTCTCCTTGGATTCCTTTTAGTTGTATGTGAGACTTCTCACTTTCTCATACAAGTCCCTTAATTTTTCTTGACTATTTTCTAATTCTCTAGCTCTCTTCCCCTAGTCCTTATCCTTCTACTTTCCTAGTTCTCTCTTCAGCTGTGTTTAAGTGGTTTAATCTATCTACTGTTTCACTTCTAGTATTTTTCATTCTTTTTCAAATTTTATTGTTCCTGGCTTCCATTTGATTCTGTTATGTCTTTTTCTTATAGTGCAGCCTCTTCCATTTGTGCTTTTACTGATTTTCCTAGTGGTTCATTTCCCTGTATGATTTATACTTTAATTGCAGGCTTATCTTCAGATACTTTCCCTTGTGGAAGTGCTGAGTTTTGGAAACTTTTCCATAAGTAGTTTCATCAATTCTAGACCAGTTTTTTAGTAATTTTTCAGCCTGGTCTCTGCCATATACTGTGGATTGGTATAGTAAGCTCTCTGGTTCCCAAGAATGACATTTTTCCACCCATGACCTACGAGAGAAAGCTAGATTCTTTGCTGTTTCTTGAATCCAGTGCATAGAAATATTTGTAATCCTCACTCAAAGGCATCCTTCACTTAAAGACACTATACAAGACCCCCAGGTGCAGCTCAATGCTTCACACAGGCTTACAGCCTCATCTCCCATCTCTGCAAAGGGCATCCAACACCTCAGCCCTCACCCTCCTGTTTATGCAGTTCCAAAACCTGGAGGAGAAGGTTATTTAGGTTTAATTAAATCTTGCCACTTTAATCCTGGCAGCTGAGACTTTATTTTTTTCTTTTGACATTGGTTAAGCCCTTGGCTTCCCCTGCCACTCACCCCTTGATCTTTCCATCAGGAGCCTTTCGAGTTCTCCAGCTCTGAGGACCACCTTTGGCTCCTGGATATCTCTCCTGGGCTCAGGCTTTGCTTTCCACATTTCTTATTCAGAGTAATTCAGTCTTCAGTAAGTGAAAAGCCATTCCCCAAGGCAAACCACCCACCAATTACTAGGACCCACCCTTCTCAGAAGGCAGAGGAGGACTATACATAGCATTTCCTTTTCATATCAAACAAATTGGGCCAGTATAGGGTTGAGGGTCCAGGAAGTTTTACTGATCACAGATTTTTCTTCTTTTGGTTTTACCTTCATGTACACACTATTCAACCAGAGACCACTTAGGAGTTCAATACAACAGTTACAAAATCCCCACAAGATAGAGATCAAACGACAACCACCACACCACTTACACAAATGATATTCTAAGTAACAGTAACTACATAATTTACAGAAATCATTGCCCAAATTAAAACTACTACAGTGTACACATATTGTAGTTCAAGTGTATTTAATAAATGAAACATCTGTTTATGTTAGCACTTGTCTGGTGCATTCAGTGGAATAGTATGTTTACTTGTAAATAAAGTCACAAGACGATGAGGCTTTCCAGCTCCAGATTTGCAAATCACAAACATCATGCTTTTGGGGAGATCCGTGTCCTTGGAAAAGAAGTGTATAAGCCTAATGTTTATTACTGGCAAGGTTTCTGAGACATCATACTAAAAAACCAGATGATCTGGGGAAGTCTGTGAGGAGAAAAAAAGTTGGACTTGAAAGTTTATTTATGCAACTTGAAAGTACCACTGCAATAGTGTTTTCTGGGCTCATGGCAAGGGGTGGGAAAGAAGACTGTAGGTAGCAGGAATAAGTAGCTGGACTTACTGAGCTGTGCAGCATTTTTTGATAGAAAATTGCCTATGGGGACAAGGTGCCAATTCAAGCACAAATTTGGATTTACATCTCCCTTCATCCATTCACAAATGTTTATTGTGCACTAAGGGCGACTCAGACATATCTGGTTGCTTTTTGTTCATACTCTACACATGATCACTCTGAGTTTAACTTCTAAGGTCCCATCTGAACTCTACATCTTTCTAAATTCCTTTCTTATATTCCTCTGGTGCTTTTCTACCATGTTCATGGACTAATGGGGGATGAAAGGATAACACTGTTTAGAAGATGATCTTTTTTTTTTTTTTTTTTACCTCTTGGCTTTGTTTTCTATAATAGTCCCTCTAATGGAAGGTTGCAGTAGAGCAGGACTAGATGGTCAAGGGCTTGAATGACCTGCTAGGAAGCTTGGACTTTATTGTAAGGGTGTTAGGGAGGACTTTGACAGATGAGCTCCAAGTTTTTCATTCATGTTTGTGAAGAAAGAGAGTGATCCAGATCTCCTCTTTAAAAGCAGCAGCAATTGGGACAAGAAGGAGATAGAACAACAAATTTACTGACCTCTGTGAATAGTTACTATGGGTGATACGATAAATTATGAAAGTCAAACATAAAGAGTCTTAGGGGAAAGACAGGGGGAAACAACATAGCCCAAATGAGCATCTCTGCCTGCTGGATCTGATGTTCAAGGTCATCTCATCCCTGATAGTCCCTGTGTGCAAGGATTGGTGTGGGGGGTGGTGTACCTCCAACCCCAGCCCAGAGCTTGGAGGTAATAGGCACAGTGAATGTTCTCCCAAGAGTTAAATGAGAACATCATGACGACAAAGATTCTTGGGGCTATGATTTCAGCGATCTGACGGAATCATCTGGAAAAGTGAAGTGTCTTCTTGAAGCCCAGCACTGCTAGGGGAGGTGAGGCGAGGGGCAGAAAAGAGCAGGAGGGTAGCAGCAAGGATGAGGGACTGGATTTACCTGGTTCAGAAGTGAACTTGAGACTGTAGAAGAATGAATCCATTTAAAAAAATTAATACCAAAAAAAAAAAAAAGGAAAGGAAGGAAGGCAACTCCAAAATTCACTGTGGAAGATGACACCAACAGTCATGTTGTTCATGAAATTTTTTTTCAGTACTTTCAAAATGTTCTTTACAAGGCAAGTATCACATTTATAATTAGGACAATTTTTATCAAAAAACTGTGTTAACAGACATTGAAATTGAAGCCTGTTCAAATGTCCCTGCAGGCTGCCAGGACAGCACTGGCCTGGCACACTGGGGACACTCACTGACTGGCAGCTTGTAAGTCCTCTGTTATCAGCATCATCATCCTCATCACACTATTAACATCATATCACAGCCTGGAGGGCCGGCCTTTCTAGACCAGTGCTGGCCAGTAGAGCTTTCTGCTGTGATGGGAATGTTCTTTCTGCACTGTCTGGATGGGGACCACCAGCACATGTGGCTATTGAACACTTGACATGTGGTAGTGTATCCAGGGACTAGAGTTTACATCTTATTTTAATTAATTTACATTTGAAGACTCAGGAGCCCTTGACATATTCAACTCACGTTCTTTCTTTTCAAACCTTAGCCTCTTGAGCACAAGAACCTCCACAAGCCCGCCTGGGACTCTTCCCAGGTGGGATCCATACGCCTTCCTTCAGACTCTCTACTTGATCTGCATCACAGTATCAGGAGGTGGGACTGGCTGCTGGGGTGCCCAGAGGGGCATGGGTGCCGTCCCAGCTGGGACCCACACCTTCATTCTTAGACTTGCTGGGCTCTCATAAGAAATGTAAACTATCTACCTTCCTACCTCCTTCTTGTGCTGCTTTTCTTCTCTCTGAAGTCTGGCTAACTTGCACTATTTCTCCTGAATATATTTAGTCACTCACTGTGTTTCTTCCAGTAACAGACAACCTTTTCTTCTGTCCAGTAAGTTCCACTTTGGAATGCTACACCCCCTCCCGCCATACATGCTGCCCACTAAACAAGCCTCACTTGTGAGCAAGTGGAAGGATGTTTAAATGCCATATTAAAATCTGTCTATTTGGGTTGTTTTGTTCTTTAAGTTTTATTCATACTTACCAAAGAGAGGAATAACACTGGTACAGTAACATTTTACATACTCTATAGCAATGGTTTATGTCACATAGACATGTATATATAGATGTGTTGTTAGCAACAATAAGAATTGATATTTACTGCATGCTTTGGGCACTCCTCTATGCACATTTTTGTATTCTCTCATTTAATCCTCCCTCTTAAGAACCCAATGAAATAGGTCCTGTTACCACGCCTACTTCACAGGAGGAAAGTGAGGCACAGAGAGACTAAGTCATTTGGCAAAGGTCACACAAGCCTAGTGGTGGAGCCAGGTCATGTATAGTATGTCTCTTATCTCTAGCATAACAGCATTATTATGTTTGAGTTATTACTCTGTATCTCTTTTATGGTTGCCTCCTCCTATCTTCAATGTTCAAATGTTACAAGCTTAATTTTGATGGTTCAAGGCTTGAACCCTTGCAGACTGAAGCTGCACTCCCAGATACACACTCGGTGTACACTCAGAGCATTCTAGAATTGGACCTAGTAATGATTTAGTGACTAATCCTTCAAGGCAGGACAAAGGGAAGAGAGTGAGCTACTGGGGGTGAGCCAAGGTCACCGAAAGTGAGAACAGCTGTGCTGGTCTTGGCCAGTTCTGTTCTGTTCCTGCCCTTTGGACACTTGGCACATGGGCCTGACTGGGGCCCCGGATCTTAGCTGCTTTGTGGACCTGGCCCATGACCCTGCCCTCCTAGTCTCTCCTGGGCTACAGCTGGTTATGCTGACAAATCCACAGCTTGTAACTCTGGTTTGTGCGAGACCCTCTGGGAAATGGCCTTGGTGGTGCATCAAGAATGAGGAGCTTTCATCCACCCATTCCTTCGCTATAATGTGCCACAAATATTTTCTGACACTGACTGTCAGGCCCTGGTTACACAATGGTTAACAGAAATGGCCAGTAATATCTAGTTGCAGAGATCAATATTAACCAAATCTCACACCATCAGATGCCAAGTTGCAGCTGTGACAAGCGCAATAAGGGATGTGGTGGTATGAGAGTCTATGAAGGGAGGCTTTACGTAAGTAGGTCAGGGAGAGTGTCCATGAGGCGTGAAGCATGAGTGGGTTAACTGAGAAGAGGGGGAGGAAGTGCATTCCTGGCAGGGGAGCAGCCTACTGTGAAGGAGTGACTAAAAGTGGCCAGGGTGGATCCAGTGGTGATAGGGCAGAGGTACATGGCACCCAAAGATCCTGGGGCGAGTAGAGCTTTCTGCTGTGATGGGAATGTTCTTTCTGCACTGTCTGGATTGGGGACCACCAGCACATGTGGCTACCACATGTACACTTAGTACCAGCCTGACCACGCACATTTAGGAGTTCAGGTGTTTGGTCCTGACCCTAGGACTGATGGGAAACTTCCAAAGTGCCAGGTCTGAACTGGCAAAGATCACTGTAGCTTTGGGGTGGATGCCAGACACTGGTGAGGACGGCAGGCTGACAGGACCTGCGAAGAGAGGATGAACTCCCATATGTATGAGGCACAGGGAGCCTCTGCTGGGATTACATGCTGCAGATTAAAATTCCACAACAAAGTGTCCTGGCAGGTTCTGCCCAAGCTAGGGCAGAAGACAGCATTGTGCCTGAGGCTAAATTCAGGGAAAAGTTGAGGGCCAAAGCTGACATACACAGAGGACCCACTGTGCGCCTGGTGTTTGGAGCGTGTATGTGAGTTATCTCATGCAGGAACCCGACTGTACCAAGCGCTCAGAGATCCCACCCTGCTTCTCCCAGCTGGAATACTTGTGTTGGAAATAGACAGCGAACGTAACCTGGTCATTCAGCGGTATCCCTTTTGCCATCTTCATTCGATTTTCCTCTGGGTGATAGTCATCTGCATCATAGAATTTCCATCCGAGCTTTAACAACAAAGTGAAAGGGTATATGTGACAGCCACCATGGTGTTACTAATACTAAGGGCAGGTGTAGAAAAACCCCACCTCTCTTCCCGAGCAGCAGCCTGAGGATAACCACCAAGGGCAGGAAGGCGGAGGTTTGTAATGCCACTTCACTGGCCCCACTCACCTGGCAGCCATAACTCCTCTGATCGGTTTTTCTTTGATCAGTATTTGTAATCACCAAGGAGAAAAAATGAAAATGCTCCACTGGGTTTCACAAGCTAAGTGGTGTCTGTGGTGAGTTTTACAAGCCACTACAGGCCAGAAGAAAGGCCGGGGACGAGGAAGAGAAGCAATGAGAGGACACAATGGCACTCGCAATTGGGAGGCATCAGAACAGCTTACCTCAGAGGCCAGCAGGGCACCCACGGTGGATCTGTAGAGAGGACACAGATGTTCAGATGACAGCCTTTCCTAACCTGCATGGTGCCTCCCTCCATCCTGGGATGCCCTGGGAAAGAGACTGCTGCCGCACCACTATTACACACCAATACCTGCACACTACTGAAAGCAGGGAGGCTGATGGTCTTGACTCTGGAGTCTAGAGCATGGCTTTAGTTTTCTCCAGGAACTTAAGTGAAATAATATTCCAGTCACCACTAATTTTTCTCCCCAAAAGCAATATATAAGATATGAAACTGAAGTTTTTGGCCCACTCTACAGATGCTTATTTTTTGAGAAAAAAATACTAAATGAATAACGTGATAAGATTCTACTGAGGATACTAGGTGGGGTCTGAGGCAGATGTAGCAGCCTCCCAGAACCCACACAAGCTTCAAGGAGCTCATAGAAGCATTGAAACATTGCTCAGGGGTTAAAAGAGACACACTTGTCAAATTAAGGCCACGGAGAATTACAGTCTGTTTCTGCCCTAAGAGGCAACACACTCAGTGCAAAGGGCCTCGGTCTCAAACCAGAGAACTAGCCACAGTCGCCTTCCTGCCACTAAATGACTGTGTTCCTATGCAAGTCATCTTTTCTTCTAAACCTGTTTTCTCACCTGCAAAACAAGGGGACTGAGCTACATTTATGTATTCACTACTCATTTCACTCAGTATTTCCTGAGCACCTACTAGTTCCCAGCATATAATGGTCAGCCCCCTGTACATGGTCTGAGCCGTCTTGAGGCTCACTACAGCCTAGCACCAGGGGTCATGGCTACAGGCTGACAGATAATTCATGATAAATGAAGCCCCTTCTTGCTCTCAGTTTCTGAAATGTTGCCCAAATGCCCATCATTCAACTTCCTGTATCCTCCTACCATTTCATCATGCCCTCTCTCCTGTTTTGTAAACCAACTCTGTAACTTTTTACTTGGATATTTTTATTTAATTGCTTCACTTCTTAAAATTAAACAAACGTGTTAAAGAAGGAAATGTCTTCTTTCCTTTACACAGGAAGCCACCATCAGTTGCCTTAAATAGAAGGTGACCAAAAAGGGGAATGTAATAAAAACAAAGCGCTGCAATTAAATTCTAGCTGGATACTGTTACCTACCAAGGGTCATCTCCCTTTTTTCTAAAAAAGTATCAGGGAGGTGTTAAAAACACATCTGTACCCAGCAGAGACCTGCTCCCGGATTTAACGAAAGGATTGAAGAGGCCAGGTGAAGGGGCCTCTCTAGTATGTTCACTCACATGTTGCTGACTAACCCTCCCAGCAGAACTCCATGGCTGGTGAAGCCAGAGCTGTGCATAACAGAAATCACACTCAAGACCAAGGTAAGTTAGCCAGGAATGCACATGCCAGCCACCATTCATAATCTCAAGGAAGAGCTAACCAGATTTGGGTGTAAAGACTGGCAGGAAGGAGAGTGAAGGAAAAGAAAAAGCAGGGCTTTTGTTTGTCCTACTCAGTATACATCAGTGACACAGAATAAAGATTGAGCTCAATAAATATTTACAGAATGCATGAATATAACCATATAAATCACATGGTTCACACTCACCATCACACTAACCCTCGTTCTGCTGGGAGGGTTAGTGTGATGGTGAGTGTGAACCATGTGATTTATATGGCTCCAAGACGGAGTACATGAATTGTCCCAGCCCACACACAGCCAGGCAGGAGCAGAACCAAGCCCCGTGGCTCTTCCATTAGTGTTTCTCTTCCTCACAGACCCCCGGGGTCACCCTCACTATTAACACTGACTTTTCCCAATTTAAGCTGGTAAACAATGATCAAAAAAACGGGAGAATAGACCGGAAGGTTAAATTCCCTTTCTAAAATGTAATCACTAACGTCCACGACCTCGCAGGAGGGAGCTGCTGCCCTGCTTGGCCCGATAAAGGTCGGTAGGAGGCCAGGACGAGGTTTGACCCTGTGCGTTGCCCCTTGCACCTTTCCACTGTGTTCTGACGAGGCCACTTGTGACCGCCCGAGCTTCTCCAGGGCGCAACTGGAACCTTTTACTTTATTTGCACCCGAGTAGGCTCCTCTTTACAAAGGGCTTTCATTGGAAAACCGGAGTGTCTGATGTGGTCCCGGGCTAGGCGCCCCGGGGCGAGCAGGTTGGAGCGCGGGGTGAGGGAGCAGGTACTCTCGGCCTCAGTTTTCTCATCTGCAACGGAAAGCGGGGGAACTACCCAGGGCCCTCCTGTCCCCGGAATGGCAATGGATCGGGCCTCCGCCGCGCCCGCGCCTCCTCCTCCTCTGCGCCCGCCCGCCCCCGGCCCTCGGGACGTACTTCCCCGAGCCGCTGACGCCCATCACAAGCACCGCTCCCGGAGCCCCCATGGCCGCGAACAGGCTCCTCCCTGCGGCCTTCCAGGCCGGTGCGCCCGCCTTCCCGGCCACTGCGGGCGGCGCAGCAACCTGAGCAGACGCCAGCCCCGCCCCACCGTCTCCGCTTCCCGCTCCAGCGCCCTGCTGGCCCGCCTCCTTCTGCCGGCCCCGCCCCTCCCGTCTCGCCCCGCCTCCGCCCCCGCCCCGCCTCCCCGGCCCGGGCCTGCGGGTGGAGCCTCCCGTGGTTCGGAGGGAGAGGCCAGGATCCCTTCCCCTGCAGTCTCACTCCCCGGGGTCCCTTCTCAACCGCCAGGAGCTTTGCCGTAGCAGGCAGGACCCTGTTCCTCCTCCACCAATGGAAATATTTTTATTTAGTTAAAAAAAATATTGTGAGGAGAATAAGCAGAAAATAAGTTCACGCTTTCCCACAGCATGAGGCAGTAAGTATCCATTCTCAAAATGATGCCCATATAGATAGATGGGTATAAATGCTATTTTATGAAATTGGGATCATGCTGTACACAGTGTTTTTTAACCTGGCATTTTGTCACAATAAACATAAAGCGGACTTTTTTGTGTCAAATATAGATTGGATCACAGTGGTGTATGTCATGGCTGTATGGCTCTGCTATTTTATTGGGATCCTCTTCCCAAGTAAATTACATAAGGGGAAAGAGCACGCCTTTGAAGGGCCCATTTGCTTTAAAACGTGCTATTGTCATTTAAAATATTTGATTAAAAGCATTTCCAACTACATTCTGCCCAACCTTCTTCGTTCCCCAAGTTCATATTACTCTGTGTCTTCGTAAACAATCAAGTGGACATGAAGCATTTTTTAAATGACTGTTTCAATTACCCCTACACTAACTTTGTTTTTCCCACTTAGCCAGAGAGGCAAGGCTTCAGTGTTCCTGAGTAGCGATGTACAGTTGAAGAAACTGGGACCTGGAGAAAGGAGTACCTTGTCTGGTCTTTCAGTTCAGTGATGGCCAATGAACATTTCCGGAACATCTACCATCTGCAGAGCTCCAAATATGGATATTCCCTTTGTGAAAATAAGAGGAAACCCCACTAAAATGGAGTCAGGAAACAAGAAGTGGGAGTTCCCACTTTACACAGCTTATGGGCAGGTCCTTGTATGAAGTGTGTGTCTGCTCTGCCTGTGGCAGGGAAAGACAAAAACCTGCTTCCAGTTCTACCCAACACTGGACCCCCAGTGATGGGGCACGTTGGCTTGTGGCTCTTTTCTGTGTCTCCTGCCCGGCTGATCAAGACACCTTGATCTCTGGCCAACATGCCTGTCCATGTGGAGGACCGAGGGAATGTTGGTCCTGTCTGCAGGAGACCCAGCCTCATCCATGTGGATGCGACATGAACCACAGTAACCATGGGACACTCATGCTGCCTTGATATGCTTCCAGAAGCCACTCTGACCAAGGCTGGCTTACTCCGTGCAGCCCAGAGACACCATGTCTGTACTTTGCCCAGCACTGCCCATGACTGAGAGCATGGCCCGCTCCCTAGAATTCCATGCAGGACACTGGGGCCCAAGCTGCTGCCAACTTGTCTTCCTGATTCCCAGGCCAGCCCCAGAAATGGAGGCAGGAAGGGAGAGGCAGCTGATGATGGAGTCTTTCTCTTTGTCCCAAGTCTTGTCAGACTCCTCTGAGCCCTGGAGGACCCAACCTTGGGCTGTGTCCTTGGGCCTGTTGGTCCACTTCCAGTAGGAATCCTACTGGGTCAGTTTGGTGAAAATGCCCACCCTTCATCCTGATCTGGTGCCTTGTCCTCTAGAGTTGATCACCCAGGCCTGACTTCATGGGAATCCTGTGGAGTCTGTGCATGGTAACCATTCAAACTCCCCATTTTCCTGCTGTCTCAGCACCCCGACAAACAGGCCGTGAACAGTGGCCCAGAGGCCCCTGTGACGAGGCAGCCGTGACACAAGTTCCCTTCCTACCCCCAACTTTGACACGGACATTCAAATGCATCAGTGACATCCCCCTGCCTTTCCTGGTGTACCCTACCCTGTCCCCCATAAAGGACCTTGTCACAGGTCCTCTCTGCATCCCCCTTGGCAAAACCGGCCCAATGACCCCATATCACCTGTTCTCTGGGACCTGTGATTGAAGGAAACCTTGTGTGTGAGGCTGGCTGCCCCCATCCCCTCTGGTGGCCGAATCTGGCAGACAAGAGCAGGTCCCAGCCTGTCCTGGAGAAGGTCCTCCCACACTCACCTACTGTTTTGTCACCGATGGCAGAACACGTCCCACATCCTTCTGTTTACGGTTCAGTCTCCTGCCTTATCAGGGCCAAACAAGAGGTAAAAAACTCAGGGGGCTTCCAGACCAGCAATACAGGTTGGTCGCAGCACACTAAGTCTCAGAAGGTGACCTGGAGCTACCTCGGGGCCCATAATGCTGTAATTATAATACATTTACATAGTGGTTTTGCCCCCCTCCCCAGGTTTCACTTAGGTACTTGTGGGTAAGCACCTGTGAACTAGAAATGTGAGAAACACACTCACTGGTCCAAATTCAAAAAGTGGACACGGAGACAAAGAGAACAGTGGAGAGAGGCTTTAATGACAGTCTTGCAAGATCGGGTGTCTGGTGGGCAGACACACCTGGGGAGTTTGGTGCCAGTAAATTATCTCCTAGTGCGGTGAGTCCCTCCCCTGGTTCCTCATTGGCTGAGTACTACAGGGTTCACATTCTTCCCGGACGCCTCCTAAGCCCGTTATATCTTTCCTTTACATTTGTTTTAATCTTATGGGTAGGTTTAAAAAATGTAAACAGGTATTGCCAGACCCATATCAATTCCCCCACCCCCACCCCCACTCTCAGCCTGAGCAGCTTCCACCACGTGGCCCTTTGTTAATACCTTACTGTTAAAAATGTTTAAACATCCTAGTGGGAATAAATCACATTTAGGTTTTATACTCTTTCCTAACAGAAAGAAGGTTATATATCCTGCAACTGTCAACCAACATGTAAAATTATTTAAGATGTGGGCAGGCGCTTTCCACCATTTAAAAAATTTGCCAAAACCCTAAAGTGGGGTGGCTTCTGGTTTCCATACAGCCTGCTTCCCACCCTTTACCAGAGTGTGATTTCCCTTTGCCTAATAAACTCCTGCCTCTAAGATTGTCCTAAATCTGTCTCTTGATTGAATTCTTTCCTTTGAGAAGACAAAGAACCAAGGTCTAAATGAACTGGAAACAACTTTCAGTAAACCCAGGCAGAATGAAAGTTCTAATTTTACTGAGATAACTCTAAAGACATATCTATTTTAATTCAGCCAACAAAACTGAATTTACTTTAATACCAAATATTTTTTAGATCATATGAACTTCTATATTTCTGAGAGTTTAGAATGCCCAATTCTTATAAGCACTTGTCTTCAAACCAACTAAAAGTAGCTCTTTCACAAATTAATTATAGAAATACCACACGGAAGCAGAAAACTATCTCACATTTACTATACACACACACACACAGAGCAGACAAAGATCTTGTAATTACTAGTATTTTTGGATAGGACATTATGGGCCCAATTTCCAAATACCTTTTTCTTTTTTTCCTTGTGTTAAGAAACTTCTCCCTAAAGTTTGTGCTTCAAAAAAAATGACTGTTAAGGACTAAATAAGGTGGGGGTAAAAATTTACATCATAAAGGCACAAAAAATGTGTCCCTATTTTCACCAAGGTGGAGTTTGGGGTATATTTGACTATTATTAGAGGTCTGGGGTATTTAAATTTTTTCCTTCTTGTTTTTAAGTGCAGGATAATTCTGTTTCCAATGTCCCAATATGAACAAGCATTTTGAGAAGAATAAGTGAAGTCTGAGGATTTAAAGATAGCTGGAATTTGAATTTCTTCCTGAGCCATACTTCTGCTTCTGTAGAAATTTTCAGAACAAAGACAGTTGTTTGTAATTTTCCTGAAAAACTTGATTGCAGCTTGAATATGAGGGAGCTGGCCCACCTTTTCAAGTAAAGTTGCTTCTTTATATGGGGAGATTTCCAACTAAGAAGGAAATCAAAGTATTTATGACTTTGTAATGACTGTATAAAGAGTTATAACACAAAACTCAGTACATAATTTCAACTTGGTTTCTACCAGCCCCTGAATATTGATTTCAGCTGATTAATTGTAGAAGGGTCTAGAAACAATTGTTCTCAGCTGTTTCCTGGGTGGTTGGAGGGGGTATGAATGGCCTTTATTCTTTGTAATTCTTCTGTAAATCTGGTAGGTATTCTTCTGAATAGGAAGAATAAGACCTGAAACTGCAGGTAAATAAGCTTTATAATTTAAATGATCTGCTGCTGTCAAGAGGACATGACCTCATTTTCTTGTTGGGGGATGTGCGTAAAATTGTAACATTTCCAGAGTATCTTGCCTGGCTTTAGTGTATTTGCATATCCTCAGGGGTGGAGAGAAGTTCATTTCCATGTCAATGGATAATTACCTGGGCAACTGAGGGCATGTCTGAACCTGAGAGGTTAAGGGGAGGGGCTGGCCTGCTTGGGGGCTTGCTTCCTTCCAGAGCAGGGAAGAGGGAAGAGCGACGGGATGGCAGTGGACTGAAGTTTGTAAGTAATAAACGGGTTTTAAACTTTATTTTTTTCCCTTTGACTGATTTCAGTTTTTAGAAGTATTTTCCCCCAGAATTTCCTCTCCCCAGGCTTACATCTGGCGGCAGTCAGCAGGGTGCCTCTGACCCCAAAATCTGTCATAATGGGTGCGACCTTTGGGAGGATGGTGGGGAGGCCCCAGCAGATGCAGTGGCAGAGGGTGCCATCACCTGTTATTATCCCCCCAGGTGTGGTGCTTCCAATTTGGGAACCCCTACTGGGGAATTGGTCTAGGGTAAAGTACCTCCTGGAGGGGTGGGGCCTTCCCCAGAACTGGCAAAGGGTGGAAACACCGGAAGCTGCAGAATTAGCCCTCCGGGAGTTGGAAGACTGCTTGGAGACCCTAGGGGGCCATGAGCAGCTGGCATTGTAGGGTCTCTTTGGAAATTCAGAGTTCTCTTTAGACGAAGTACAAAAATAAAAAAAGAACCATTTGAAAACTTTTTGTCACCAGCAAAAATTGTCGCTAACCAGTTAAATGAAATGTGATTCTCATGTCGTTAAGCTTCAGCCTTGGAAAACTCAGTATCTTCCATTACCCCCCAAATTGAAGGATTTGAGCAGCTAACTTGGTTAAAGCCAGTCCTGAGGATTAGAAGTATTACTTTATTGTAGGGTTCCAGATCTAGGCCCTGACTGAAGGTTTCAGAGAAAGGAATTATATCTGTAACCAAATTGATAAGGTTTATTACTGTGCTTTGCACAAAGTAGACTCTCAAAAATTTTTTTGACTTGGAAATATTGTTAAAGGTGGTGATCCCACTCCCTGCTTTTCCAGATGCAGCTGGGTTCCCTGTCTGACTCATATTTTACACTACTTAATAGAAACACAAATTTGGAAATAGTGTCACTGGCCCAGGTGGAGCAGTGTTAGGTGAATATGCTGATGCCGCAGTTCAGAGAGGCAGCAACCAGATATACTTTGCCTTAAGGAAGGCGAATACTGGATTTACAAAAGTGGAAGTGGTTGTTCACAGAAGAATTCACCTTGAAATTTTTTCAAATACCAAGCTCTCTTACTGTGTTTGTGGTTGTTTCATTTACACAAAACTTTTCAGGAACTTCTGTATTGTTTAAAGCAAGAAAGGTATATGTACACTGATGTCTCAATGAATCAGTCTGTTTAAGCACTTGTCAGGGCTTCCACACAGTTACTTACTCCGCCCTAGTTGGTCTCATTTGCTGCCATTGGCATGAACACCCAACTATGGCAGTTAACAATTCTTTCATTCAATTAGAACTAGTAGGCCAGTGATTCCCGATCTTTCTCAAGTTAGGACACCTTACCAGTGCTTATTTGATTTCATGAAACTTTTTCCTTTTTTTTCCTCTTTAAAGGAAAATAAAGCTTTATGACATATTTATTTTTTAAATAAAAGTTCTGGTAATTCTTTAAAACTTTCTGTTGTTGGTTTGGGTCAATGTAAGAAAACTGAATTCAATACCTAGTGGATCATCTGTTAATGCTGGTTGATTGTTTGACTATATGTGTGAATGAACAGAATGGACAGACCTAACCAGAACTTGCTGCTTTTACTTTTGTGCTCTGGGAATTAGCAGAAAGTACGTTTTCTAACAGTTGACTGTAAGTAACAGGAGAAGAGTAAATACTTTATTCTGCAGTATTTGAGGGAAAGGGACAAATTTTATATCAACCAACAGCTGCAGTGAAAAATACAACCAGGTTGTCCCCTTCAACAGGTGCTAAAGTAAATATAAAAAGGAATTGTAGAAATCTTATCAGCTCTCAAGCTTTTTAGCTTTCAGCCAACTTGAAGTGATATGCTAGGTAAATGTGAGCGTCTCTGACAGTACTTTCCTCCAGTGTAATAACTTTTTAGTTCCTGTATAGTATTGTATGTTATTTCAGCTAAGCAAGAATTAGGGAGTCAGTCTAAATTTTTGTAATGTTCCATGGATTTAAAACATAGTGAAAGGCATTCCATGAATCTCTGTTCCTACCCACACAGCTCTAATTTACACCATTTCAGAAAGCAGGATCTTATTTTTAATTTAAACTATGGTTAAGATGTCCAGAGAGAGTCTGCAAACTCCCTGAGATATTCCAGTATCATACAACCCTATAGACATGAAGGTTTTTACTATGTATGCAAAGTTTATAAATACTTGATCCTTTGTAGTTATAAGGCACCCAACTCTGCCTTTTGCTACAAACCTGTTTGTTTGAGTAAACGATTTGGATAAAAAAAATAATCATTGGGGGGACAGAGCCAAGATGGTGGCATGAGTAGAGCAGCAGAAATCTCCTCCCAAAACCATATATATATTTGAAAATACAACAAATACAACTATTCCTAAAAGAGAGACCAGAAGACACAGGAGAACAGCCAGACTACACCTACACCTGAGAGAACCCAGGACCTCGTGAAGGAGGTAAGATACAAGCCACGGCCTGGTGGGACCTGAGCGGCCCTCACCCCAGCTCCCGGCGTTAGGAGAGGAGTCGGAGCGGGGAAGGAGAGGGAGCCCAGGACTGCTAAACACCCAGCCCTAGCCATCCGCACCGGAGTACGGACACACAGTTCGTGGAGTGCTGGATACTAGGGAAACGGAACAGTAAGACCCGTGAGCAGATCCCTGCAGCCGGCACCCCTGGGACAAAGAAAAGTGAGTGCTTTTTGAAAGTCTTAAAGGTACAGGGACTCCACAGCTGGACGGAAGCATCCTGGGACACAGCCCAGCAGCTGGGAATCCCAGGGAACTCCAGGCACCCTAACCCCCTGGGTGGCAGTGCAGCTCGGAGGACCCTCATGGCAATAAACAGCCTCTGGCCTGTTTACCCTCTGATATGGCTCCGCCATATTGGAGCAGCAGACTGAGGCTGGCCACGCTCACAGCAATCACAGAGCTTAACTCCACAGCAGCCGGGCAAGAATCAGAGGCCCTGACTGTGCGTAGCTGCCCAGCACAAGCCACTAGAGGTCGCTCTTCTCCCAGGAGAGGAAGGCCACAAACCAGCAAGAAGGGACGTTCTCCCAGCTGACACATGCGCCAGCTCTGCACAACTACCTCTATCACCATGAAAAGGCAGAAGAATTTGATACAGACCAAAATCACAGAGTCAGTCCCTGAGAAGGAGATATACCTAACCAATCTTCCTGAAAAAGAATTCAAAATAAAAGTCATAACCATGCTGACAGAGCTGCAGAGAAATATGCAAGAGCTAAGGGATGACATCTGAAGGGAGATTACAGAAATGAAACAATCTCTGGAAGAATTTATAAGCAGAATGGATAAGATGCAAGAGGCCATTCATGGAATAGAAACCAGAGAACAGGAACGCATAGAAGCTGATGCAGAGAGACATAAAAGGATCTCAAGGAATAAAACAATATTAAGAGAACTATGTGACCAATCCAAAAGGAACAATATCTGCATTATAGGGGTACCAGAAGAAGAACAGAGAGAAAAAGGGATAGAAAGTGTCTTTGAAGAAATAATTGCTGAAAACGTCCCCAAACTGGGGGAGGAAATAATCGATCAGAACACGGAAGTACACAGAACTCCCAACAGAAGGGACCCAAGGAGGACAACACCAAGACACATAATAATTAAAATGGCAAAGATAAAGGACAAGGAAAGAGTTTTAAAGGCAGCTAGAGAGAGGAAAAAAGTCACCTACAAAGGAAAACCCATCAGGCTATCATCAGAAACCTTACAGGCCAGAAGAGAATGGTATGATATATTTAATGCAATGAAACAGAAGGGCCTTGAACCAAGAATACTGTACACAGCATGATTATCATTTAAATATGAAGGAGGGATTAATTCCCAGACAAGCAAAAGTTGAGGGAATTTGCCTCCCACAAACCACCTCTACAGGGTATTTTAGAGGGACTGCTCTAGATGGGAGCACTCCTAAAACTAAACATATCACCAGAGAAAATAAAATCACAGCAAAGAAAGGAGAAAAACCAAATACTAACTAAAGGCAAAAGATAAAATCAACTACCCACAAAAGCAGTTAAAGGAAACACAAAAGAGCACAGAATAAAACACCCAACATATAAAGAATGGAGGAGGAGAAATAAGAAGGGAGAGAAATAAAGAATAACCAGACAGTGTCTATAATAGCTCAATAAGTGAGTTAAGTTAGGCAGTAAGATACTAAAGAAGCTAACCTTGAACCGTTCATAACCACAAATCTAAAGCCTGCAATGGCAATAAGTATATATCTTTCAATAATTACCCTAAATGTAAATGCACCGAATGCACCAATCAAAAGACACAGAGTAATAGAATGGATAAAAAAGCAAGACCCATCTCTATGCTGCTTACAAGAAACTCACCTCAAACCCAAAGACATGCACAGACTAAAAATCAAGGGATGGAAAAATATATTTCATGCAAACAACAGGGAGAAAAATGCAGGTGTTGCAGTACTAGTATCAGACAAAATAGACTTCAAAACAAAGAAAGTAACAAGAGACAAAGAAGGATATTACATAATGATAAAGGGCTCAGTCCAACAAGAGGATATAACCATTGTAAATATATATGCACCCAACACAGGAACACCAGCATATGTGAAACAAATACTAACAGAACTAAAGAAGGAAATAAAATGCAATCTATTCATTTTAGGAGACTTCAACATGCCACTCACCCCAAAGGATAGATCCACTGGATAGAAAATAAGTAAGGACACAGAGGCACTGAACAGCAAACTAGAACAGTTGGACCTAATAGACATCTATAGAACTCTACATCCAAAAGCAACAGGATACACATTCTTCTCAAGTGCACATGGAGCATTCTCCAGAATAGACCACATACTAGGCCACAAAAAAGCCTCAGTAAATTCCAAAAGATTGAAATTCTGCCAATCAACTTTTCAGACCACAAAGGTATAAAACTAGAAATAAATTGTACAAAGAAAACAAAAAGACTAACAAACACATGGAGGCTTAACAACATGCTCCTAAATAATCAATGAATCAACGAACAAATTAAAATAGAGATCAAGGAATATATGGAAACAAATGACAACAACAACACAAAGCCCCAACTTCTGTGGGACGCAGCGAAAGCAGTCTTAAGAGGAAAGTATATAGCGATCCAGGCACACTTGAAGAAGGAAGAACAATCCCAAATGAATAGTCTAACGTCACAATTATCAAAACTGGAAAAAGAAGAACAAATGAGGCCTAAGGTCAGCAGAAGGAGGGACATAATAAAGATCAGAGAAGAAATAAATAAAATTGAGAAGAATAAAACAACAGCAAAAATCAATGAAACCAAGAGCTGGTTCTTTGAGAAAATAAACAAAATAGATAAGCCTCTAGCCAAACTTATTAAGAGAAAAAGAGAATCAACACAAATCAAAAGAATCAGAAATGAGAACGGAAAAATCACGACAGACTCCACAGAAATACAAAGAATTATTAAAGACTACTATGAAAACCTATATGCCAACAAGCTGGAAAACCTAGAAGAAATGGACAACTTCCTAGAAAAATACAACCTTCCAAGACTGACCAAGGAAGAAACACAGAAGTTAAACAAACCAATTACTAGCAAAGAAATTGAAGTGGTAATCAAAAAACCAACCAAGAACAAAACCCCTGGGCCAGATGGATTTACCTCAGAATTTTATCAGACATACAGAGAAGACATAATACCCATTCTCCTTAAAGTTTTCCAAAAAATAGAAGAGGAGGGAATACTCCCAAACTCATTCTATGAAGCCAACACCACCCTAATACCAAAACCAGGCAAAGACCCCACAAAAAAAGAAAATTATAGACCAATATCCCTGATGAATGTAGATGCAAAAATACTCAGCAAAATATTAGCAAACCGAATTCAAAAATATATCAAAAGGATCATACACCATGACCAAGTGGGATTCATCCCAGGGATGACAGGATAGTACAACATTCAAAAATCCATCAACATCATCCACCACATAAACAAAAAGAAGGACAAAAACCACATGATGATTTCCATAGATGCTGACAAAGCATTCAACAAAATTCAACATCCACTCATGATAAAAACTCTCAGCAAAATGGGTATAGAGGGCAAGTACCTCAACACAATAAAGGCCATATATGATAAACCCACAGCTAACATCATACTGAACAGCGAGAAGCTGAAAGCTTTTCCTCTGAGATCAGGAACAAGACAGGGATGCCCACTCTCCCCACTGTTATTTAACATAGTACTGGAGGTCCTAGCCATGGCAATTAGACAAAACAAAGAAATACAAGGAATCCAGATTGGTAAAGGAGAAGTTAAACTGTCACTATTTGGAGATGACATGATATTGTACATAAAAAACCCTAAAGACTCCACTCCAAAACTACTAGAACTGATGTTGGAATACAGCAAAGTTGCAGGATACAAAATAAACACACAGAAATCTGTGGCTTTCCTATACACTAACAATGAACCAATAGAAAGAGAAATCAGGAAAACAATTCCATTCACAATTGCATCAAAAAGAATAAAATACCTAGGAATAAACCTAACCAAGGAAGTGAAAGACCTATACCCTGAAAACTACAAGACACTCTTAAGAGAAATTAAAGAGGGCACTAACAAATGGAAACTCATCCCATGTTCTTGGCAAGGAACAATTAATATCATCAAAATGGCCATCCTACTCAAAGCAATATACAGATTTGATGCAATCCCTATCAAATTAGCAACAACATTCTTCAACAAACTGGAACAAATAGTTCAAATATTCATACGGAAACACCAAAGACCCCGAATAGCCAAAGCAATCCTGAGAAGGAAGAATAAAGTGGGGGGGATCTCACTCCCCAACTTCAAGCTCTACTACAAAGCCACAGTAATCAAGACAATTTGTTACTGGCACAAAAACAGAGCCACAGACCAGTGGAACAAATTAGAGACTCCAGACATTAACCCAAACATATATGGTCAATTAATATTTGATAAAGGAGCCATGGACATACAACGGGGAAATGACAGTCTCTTCAACAGATGGTGCTGGCAAAACTGGACAGCTACATGTAAGAGAATGAAACTGGATCACTGTCTAACCCCATACACAAAAGTAAATTCAAAATGGATCAAAGACCTGAATGTAAATTATGAAACCATAAAACTCTTAGAAAAAAACATAGGCAAAAATCTCTTGGACATAAATATGAGTGACTTCTTCATGAACATATCTCCCCGGGCAAGGAAAACAAAAGCAAAAATGAACAAGTGGGTCTACATCAAGCTGAAAACCTTCTGTACAGCAAAGGACACCATCAATAGAACAAAAAGGTACCCTACAGTATGGGAGAATATATTCGTAAATGACAGATCCGATAAAGGCTTGACGTCCAAAATACATAAAGAGGTCACACACCTCAACAAACAAAAAACAAATAATACAATTAAAAAATGGGCAGAGTTGCTGAACAGTCACTTTTCCAAAGAAGAAATTCGGATGGCCAACAGATACATGAAAAGATGCTCCACATCGCTAGTTATCAGAGAAATGCAAATTAATGATGGCCAGGGTTCCTGAAGTGGCTTAGTTCATGACCCAAAGGGCCCTTGGGTTCTGGTGGTGTCCCAAGCTGGACTAACTCTGCCAATGATGCATTAGAGGGAGTGCTCTCTCCACCCAGGTTCCAGAAGAAGTCGCAGTGGTGCTGACCACAGGTTTCAGACACCTCTGCTTGGTCTGATGAGGATCCCAGGTGGGCCTCCCAGCAGCCTATTCACAGAAAGGATGAAAATCTGAGGAAGAACTCATTCTAAAGGAAAAAACAGTTGGGCAGTTAAGTATAGCAAATATCAATTCTCCTTCTCAAGCTCATGTATTCAGGATGAGTCATATTATTATATCAAAAGTAAAATCAGATCAATTTGACTCAGGACCTCTCTCTGACAGGATTATAGTGAGGTGCCTGCCCTTCCCAGTGCCATGAGGAAGCCCTAGGCTTGTTGAAGAGACCTGGAAATTCAGGGAAGTTGTTCCAGTTACTATTGCTGTGTAACAAATTATCCCAAAACTTGGTGGCTTAAAACAACCATTTTCTGTTTCTCATGATTCTGACGTTCAGGAATTTGGCAAGGGCTGGGCCGGGCCATTCTTGCTCCCTCCCTCCCACGGCTGTGGTCACGTGCTGACTTGGGCTCTGGGTATCGGGAGACTCCACTGGGCTCGTTACGCAGATGCTGCAGCATGTGGCTGGCTTCCGCCTGGAGCTCAGCAGGAGCTGTCAGCCAGAACGTGTGCAAAGTGTCTTCCCCGGTACGGAAATCTCAGGGTCATTGGCTTTCTAGATGTGGCTTCTCAGTGAGAAAATGTCCCAAGAGAATCAGGTAGAAATTGCACAGACTACTCTAATCTAACTCTGGATGTCAGGCAGCAGCTCTTCTGCCACATTCTGTTGGTTTCAAGAGAGTCTTACAGCCAGTCAAGATTCAAGGGGAGAGGAAATGGGCCCCACCTTCTGATGGGGGGTAGGCAAGGTTGCACTGTAGATGGGCATGCAAGATGGGAGATACCATTGTAGCCAACATGTAATCTGTACCTGACAGTCACATGTCTATAGTTGTGGAAGTGGTGGCATTATCCTCATGGATCAAGCATGGGCATGAAAATCACTGCCAAGGCAGGAGTCTTGGTGTGTAACATCTAACATCCTTAGGGACACCCGGTATACCTCCTTTCTGAGATTCTATGAGTGCCCTGAGGGCACTGCTAGGGAAAAGGATGTCTCTGGAAACCACACATCTCTATTGCCCTCTTGACTTGGGAAATATTTCTCCCTTCTTTCAAGAGGACCCAGCATAGTCTGTTCTGTGATTTGAGAACGAAAACCAGAAAAAGGTTTTTCTCAGGGAACTTCTCTTCCTGTCCTGCAATCCCCTAAGACCTGAGAATCAAGGTTTCTTGAGATGTAGAAGAGGGGGAATAACAGAAAGCGCTCAGTCTAGTACAGGATCCCCAGAGGGAAAGGGAATTAGAAGAACAAGCTGGCATCTGTCACTGAGAGTTGCCCTGCTGGGCAGACCCAACTGGTTCAAATTTGATTCTAGATCAAGGAGGGAAGATGAAGTTACTGGACTCTGCAGTATTCCTTGAACAGAATAGAAGTTGCTGCTCTGCAGAATTCCTTTAGAATTCTCCCTTCTGAAAAACACAGGGGTACCACAACTTGCTTTATCCTCCAGATGATAAAGTATAAAAAAGGAGGTGCACTCCTGCCCAGAAACCCTTGGCTTTCACAGTTACAGTCCCCCAGAGTCCTCAACCTCACTTGGGTCTCAAGGGCTCCCAGGAGGAGGGAAGAGCAGTTGCCCAGCTCAGCAGGGAGATGCTATTGGCATCCAGTGAGCAGAGGCCCGGGATCCTCTAACCATTTTACAGGGCTTAGACCAGCCTTCAACAACAAAGAAATTTTAGATCCAAAATGTAAACAGCAATAAGATTGGGAACATGCCTTAAATCAATCCAGAAACATTTTGGGGGAACTTCCCCAAAGTATCAGAATTAACTTCTTCATGATTTTCTAGAAGGAACATGATAAGCCCTGAGATGTGTTCTCTGTTAGATTCCCAGCCTTTGGGGATTCCACTGTGTGCCATGAGTCTTGAAACTCCTACCAATTATTTCTTAATTCAACCTCAGCCAAACCATCATCTCTCTGAAAACCCAACATCAGCTGAAGAGTTGGAACATTAATTAGTGTCTGACTTCTCTTTCTTGTTCTTCCTGCCTAGACTTGGAAGTCCTTTCTTGTCCCACTAGCTCCTACAGGGGCATTGGGCCTACCTGGACCTCCAGCTGAGCCTGCTTCCTATGATGCCCTCATGACACAGTCTTGTTTCACTTTAGTGCCAAACAACTTTAACACAAGGCAGATTGGTCCAAGTGTTATAACAGACTAGCACTCAGAGCAACGTGAGAACTGGTGGGAAGAGATGAATGCCAACTGTGGTGCCCTGAGCCTGTGAGGGAATAAGAATTAAACAACTGACTTGGAGAGTTGCATTAGCTTTTTCATACTATTACAATTTGTTTTAGTGAATTACCTTTTTTAGAATGCCAAATGATCTCCAAATGGCCTGAAAGATTTGAAACACTTCCAAAGCATTAACAGTTTTCTGTACTCAGTCACTGGGAGGTCTGGACTTTGGACCTGATGTTGGCCACCAGCCAGAGTGTACCAGCTTAGGATGACTTAAATTAGCAAATTCTGTAGTAACCCAAACAGGTTAGCCTCAGAGGTCAAGATGTAGGTTCTGTCAGCATCATAAATTTGGACCTCTTGTGCTCACACAGCAAGCTTATTGCACATACATGGGGAATGTTCCCAGGTACGCCTCCTTGTTATATAGTTTTTGGCTTCCTTTATTTTCCTAGGACCATTTTCAGTTCTATCAAGGTTATGCTGTCACCTTCTCCTTAGAGAGATGGCTACCAAGATTGTATATGGCACCCACTTATAACCAAGTGATGGAGTGAAGAACTTATCTACATAATGTCAGAGTGGTGGGGTAATATTTCTTAACACTCACCTGTGTTTCTACCCCATTATAAACCTGCCAAATTCTTTGAACTATACCCCAAGGAATTCTTTCCTCCCTGAAACTAAACAGATTCGAGTCATCCACTGGAAAAACAAACAGTCAGGAATAACTTGAGATAGGAAGAGTCCAGAATTAGATGTTCAATCACAGAGATTGTGAAAACATCAATGACACATAAAGGAGAGAGAAGAAGTAGGCAGAATAACAGGGAAATATATACAGGAAATAATAGGGAAAATAAAAAAGGAGAAACTTGAATTCTCGAGGGGAATCATCTTCTGGAGCAAAGTAGGAGCCACGTGGAAGCAGACCCAGCCCTGGGCTGACCTTCCCGTCGCTGCCCTTACAGGGCCACCCATCCATCCCCACTAAGGGTTCAGCTGGAAATGAAGATTCTCTGGGCCTCCTCCTTGTCCCATCTTCTACCTGAATAGAGATTACTGGGTGATGGGGACACAGTGGGGAGACTTCCTACGTGACCAAGTCAGCACCTTGAGGAGGCAATGTAAAGACCAAGCTGAGACCAAAAGGAAGCACACGTTCTTTCCCACACTGATGCATCAACAAGAGAGGGGGCTTAACCTAGTTCTAGCATTTGGGGGGAAGCCAGAGCTCATTCTTAACATCCTCCTTCCTTCTTGGTATCCCCCCTCCCCTCCTTTTCCCTCCCCTTCTCTTTCCTCTTCTCTCTTCTCTGCTCCTTCTCAATCTCTGTCACACACACACTCACACACACAAATTTAACCTCACACAAAATTCTGAGAAGGTATAATCTTCCATTTTTCTTGACGATTTCCTACCACCCTATCTGACTTCACAAATCTACCTACCTTTAAGGGGATCAGGATGAAATATCAACATGCCCGATTAATACATAGCCATTAAATTAAATCTGTAAAATTATGGGCTTCCTTCATAAAAGATCCGTTGTCCTAAGGGCACATTTTCTTTTTTTTAAGTTTCAGCAGATGAAGTGACCCAAAAAGTCCTGAACTGCATTTAGATCTTCTTGAACAGTTGGAGCCATGTAGCACCCCAAAGGAGAGTTTTTTCGCCAGTCTGAGCTTCACATTTAATGTATCACAGGGATAACAAGGAATCATTTTTAAAGGGTTTAGGGATGTCTATGATATTTAAGAGGATCAGATTTAAAATTCATAAGGTCTACATGTTTCTGGCCCATCATCCCATCTCTGTCACTGTTCAGTTGTCTGACCATTTCCCAAACTTCTCCAATTCTTTCTTTCCTTGTCTTTAATATGAAGAGGTTAAGCTCTGTACTGCAGTCTATCTTCCCAGCAGACTTTCATCGTCCATGGGATGTTACTCTGTTCCTTATTCTCTTTTCTCCTTGAATATCTGTGTATGGGATTTTCCCTCATTATTGTTGTGCTGCTCATTTTCATGTGAATTTCATTTTCCAGGGCTTTTAGAAGAAGACTTGGTACCGGCAGCTTGTCTTCCCAGAGCTCCCCTTTCTGTGCCTCCCATGTTAAGACATGAAGCATCTTGCCTCCTGATGTGCCCTTGCCCCGTCCCCTCCCCCAGTTGTGTCTGGGCCCTATCTTTCTCCATTTCCCTTATCCGTCTCCTGCCCACCTACAAGTGCCTCCTAGTGAGAGTCCTGCTCTGGGAGGAAGCCCAGCTTGCTCAGGCCTGGGCGCACATGGGGCCTGGGCACACATGGGACCTGGGCCCACATAGGACCTGGGCCCGCACCCCTCCCCCGTCCCTTACACTATTCCATGATGAGAATGGGTGAGCTCTCCTAGCTTTAGCCCCTGCTCTCAAACTCATTGGCCTTACTTCCCAGGGAGCACCTGCCGGCAGTGTGGGGACCCCCCTGCTCTCAGGGCTGGCACACACCAATGTCCCCTTCTTCCCCCACTTTCTCTCACATGGAAGCCAGTGCACACAGCTTTCTCTCATGTCGTTGGTCCACACCCACCTGTATTTTGGAATTCCTGGACACACATTGTGTCTCTTTTCCTTTTGCTGTCTCATTGCTCTACCCCTTTTTGTGAACAATTGAAAAGTTTCCCAAAACCACGCTGTTGCCTCCACCACTATCTTCCTGGAGTTATCAAGAGCAAATATTTTCATTTGCTGTTTTGAATCACAGACAGTACCCGCATGTTCGTTGTCCCTTCAATATCCTAAAGTACAAATAACTACAATAGGAAAAAGACAGATACTGATTTTTCAAAGATAAATGACCCCTGATTTTCACAGCCCAGATAGCTTGTGGTAGAATTAAGTGGCTCCTCAAATAAGGCCGGTAACTGAAGTGTCAGCCTCTGACTTCCGTAATCATCATTCCTTAACATTGTGTAAGAAAGGGGAGGAAGGCGAGTCACGTGCCTGTCTCCCGAGTTGTTCACTTGGCAATCAGCCCTGGCTGTCCCTTACCATGCTACCTCCAAGGCATGGCTGCTCAGTTCCCAGAGCACCTCCTGCCCCAGCAGATTCCACCAAAGGGCTGGATGGGGGGCAAGACATACCTGCCTTCACTGTTCCGGCTCTCTTTTCTCCACTACATTACACACAAGGCTTTACTGAAGACTCGAGCTAACAAGGGAATTCCAGAACAGGAGGAGAAAGATCTGTCTTTCTGTATCCTCATGAAGGCTTTTTTGTAGGTCCAAAAGGAAATAGCATCCATTAAGTCTAAACTTTCTAAAGAGCCTTCATGGATACTTCCTAAATTCGCTGTTCTGTACCCTTTTGCAAAAGTGCCTTCTTCTAATTCCCACTCCTGTGAACGTCTACGAACATTTTAGAAAACCTCGTGCCCTACCCATAGCGAGCAGGGCTGCATTTCCTCAGTGCTCAAATATTTATGTTAGCCTAAGTTCTGAGGGTTCCAGCAGAACAGACATCAAACTTACTTCAGTTTTTGGTGGGTAGAGGTACCCCAACCCCCATTCTGTAAAAGTCTTTCCCCCAGTGTGACCTGCAGCTTTGTTCTTTGTTCTTATTGCCTGAGAAGTAGCTGCTAAGTCAATCAAACAGACCGAAACACACGTGCACGCACATACGTGCACATATACCGACCTCTTCCGAAAACACATATGAATTCTCAGAGACAGTCAGGTTTGAAACCACCAGAAGAATGTAGACATCATTGTACCAGGCCATGATTTATAACGCCACCTCTATCGCCATGGAGTTGCCTCTTCACATTACTATGCCTGCGATTTTTGGTTGCTCTGGCTCCTCCTCCACCACTTACACACACACACACACACACACACACACACACACACACACACACACACACTCACATGCCCACTTTCAGACTTTCCGATGCTAGAAATACCCCATCACTGAGAGAAACACCGCAAAACAATCATTCCCTTTTTTGACCAAAGATGCTGCCTAAACTTTGAAATTACTCTTTTTAAGAATACAATCACGTGCTTAGGTAGGAGCCATCTTCCTCCTAGTCTAGGTGAGAAGGAAGAGTAGAAATCACTTTCATTCTTCCAGTGATATTCAGCAATATCCTAGCTCATCACAGCACTTTGTCAAACTAGGTACTGAAGGTACAAGGCAACATGCAAAGAATTGTTTTCTGCCAGTAGCCCAAGCTGGCCCCACCCAGCTGTATTCAAAGGGGCCTTAGGAGGGAAGAAACTGTTGTTTGAGATCTGCTTGCCTACTACCCTCAGCCTTGCCCTCTTCTCTCACAAAGCCAATGGGAGCCTGGCCCCTGGCTCCCCTCAGGCATCCTCTTCTACTCCACTCTTACCTCTTCATGCAATGAATTATTGAGACGACACTGCATCTCTCCTCCAGACCCACAGAATTCTCTTTTCCGAGGTTTCCAGTGCAAGAAGATGGTAACAGCAGCCACAGCAGCCGTGATGCCCAAAGAGTACAAAGGGAGCTCTGTTTGAGGGAAACTTCCTTTCAGGGACTGAATGAAGCATTAGGAAAAAGGTGGTCTTTGGAATCAAAGAGATCCGAGTTTAAATCCTGACTTTGCCAATTACTTATTATATAACCCTGGACTTAGGCTCACTAGGCCTCATTATAGAATGTTGGAAAATAAGAATAATAATACATATCTCAAAAGACTTGGTCCATAAATGACTAGATCTGTAAAGGATTCCATTCTGTGCATGCTGTGGAGAACAAATATGAACCTGCCTTACACTTGGTTGCAAGAAATGTCATTGATTTTTCAAAATCAATAAAATTGATTCCAAGTCCACACAAGCTGCACTGGGTATTGATGTTTCTTTATTGATAACATCTTGAGGAGCTTGAAAACCTCCCGCATGTACAACATCAGTAAACACTAAAATTAGCTTCTCTGAATAATTCAAAGGAAAGAGGGTTTGGTTTTATTTCACATTGGATTACACGATTTCAAAGGTTAGTTCTTCTGCATTCAAAAGCTACTGTGTAGACAAGATTTATGAAGGGAATGGTTTATTTTAGGGTAGGCTCAAATATTTTAAAACAATCATGAGACTATTGTGCTTTTTTAAATAAAGTATGTTTCTGGTTAAAATCTTGTAAACCTTGTTTTTAACCAGGTTTCCTTAGAAGACAAATATTTTGTGGCCATCGTAAATCTCATCCTCAGGTAATTCTTTCATTTTCAGGCTTGCTCCGAGCTCCCAGCAATAAAACTCCCCACACAGAGATGGAAAAGACCTATTTGGTCATGTAGAGCCTCTCTTTCTCTCACCAAATATCACTCAGGATTCTTCCCTGAGGCATCTTCATCCAATGATTTGTACAGCTTTACAGTAACTCAAGAAATTGTGCATCCCTGGCTTCTTTTGAAGAGAATATGCCACAATTTTTCATCATTGCCATTAAGTTTCAATTCCCCACCAAAACCCTTCTTTTCTCATTAGCTTTCCCTTCACGTGGGGGACCTCTCACTCAGTCTGTCTTTGCTTGGCAATGACATCTTTAGCTTTTATTAAATGGCTTTTTGTCTGCTTGCTTTTAAGGCATTTAGTTCCAAAGTTTCACCACCACAGAGGTTTATTCCTAAATTCCTCTGCATTTCCATAGCACCCAGGCATTTCTTCTCTGTTGTATTTTCTCTGGGCAAAAAAAGAAATTCTCCCCCATCCCTGTGCCTCCGTTAGGGCAGCCAATAGAGGCACAAAGCTCTTTCCTTTGGGACGTCACAGGATTTTCCTCTTGAAACTCCCAAGGTACAACAAGTTTATGGTCTTTCTTTTCCAAGGTAGGAAAAAGTAGTGATTTATTAGTCAATTCAACAAACATTCCCTGACTAGCAAATATGTTCCGAGCAATGTTCTAGGGGCTGGAGAGGTTACATGAGCAGGAAAGACCAAACCCTTGTCTTCAGGAAGCTAACACTCTAGGGAGATAGAAAAATAAAGGGTAATATGTTGGGCAGTGACCAGCTATGAAGCAGAACAAAGCTCAGTAAGGAACTAGAAAGTGGCCGGGGCACTACTTCAGCGGGGGGAGGAGGGGAGAGTGAGGTGGTGGGGTTTCAACAAAGCCTTGACAGAAAAGAAAAATTCAAACCAAGAAACATGAGGGAAATATTAGGGTATTTAGCAGACTTGGGTTTTTTATAAAGGAACCTATAAGCTGGGCTGCAATTTCCCTTTTGGGTAAAGAGAAACTTAGTAAAATTCTTCATTTTGTTTTCCAAGAGTTTACTGCCACAGATGAGTGTAACAAACACAGCAAAATGCTTCCTTCACTCAGCGAACACTGGGTGCCTGTTCTCGTGTCCCTCAGAGGAAGGGTCGGAGCAGTCGAGCTGGAGGGAGTCCCAGAAGGCTTTGCTGGGAACAAGGTCTTAGGAATCTGAGGTAACAAAAGAACTGAAAACAACGCATTCTTGCAACAATGTAGTATCTGTCACAATTCTTTGGGTTGAAGGACTCAGCACGCACTTCTGCTGCTCTCCCTTGGGGTCTCCTCGCCCGACGAAGGGGCCCGGGGTCCTCTGAGGCCCGACCAGGCTGGGGCGCCCACGATGGCATCGTCACTCACGTGGGGGCCCCTCAGAGCACTCAGCGCCCCGCCTCTCTCCCTCTGGGGCTCCTCTCCGTGGCCTCTCTCTCTCTGGCAGGACAGTCAAACTCCTTAAATGCAGACTGGCTTCCAGGACCACAAAACCAGAGGCTGTCATATCTTCCTAAGGCTCAGACAGTGTCACCTCTCCCACATTCCACTGGTTAAAGGGGCGCCCCGGGCCAGTCCGTGCCACACTGGGAGGAGCTGCAGAGGGCGTTCAAGCAGAGGCAGAGTTCACTTTGGAGACAAGCTGCCACCAACAGCAATTTTACATATTTAGTCAGAGGCCGAACCAGATTCAAACGACCTGTTTTCTTTGCTCTGTTTTCCTTTTTATTTTATTTTATTTTATTTTTTTTGAGATGGCATCTCTTATTTATTGATCATATGGTTGTTAACAACAATAAAATTCTGTATAGGGGACTCAATGCACAATCATTAATCAACCCCAAGCCTAATTCTCAACAGTCTCCAATCTTCTGAAGCATAACGAACAAGTTCTTACATGGTGAACAGTACAAGGGCAGTCATCACAGAAACTTTCGGTTTTGATCACACATCATGAGCTATAATCTGTTTTCCTTTTTAACCCAAACTGAGCTGAACATCTCTTGTTAAATCCAAAGTAATACTTACATAAAGCTCAATGACACAAAATGCCATTCATTTGCTGTATTTCCCAGTTTGTCCCTTCTTCCTCTCCAATCCAGAGCCCCCTGTAATGTTCTGTGTGTTTTCTTAAATTATGATATATAAATTTATGTCCAGAAGCACTGATATAGCAGCATTTATAGCTCAGAGATATAGTTCTAGACACGGTCACCAGTATTTCAAAGAGCTTCTGTTAAGATATAATATCCCAAGCTTGGATATAAGGCAGAGACGGCCTTTCAACGTCACACTGATCATGGCTTTATAGGCCTGACAAAAGGTTATTTAATTATCTAGAACATACTATGTTTAACTTTGCTACCAGTAATTAGATTCTGTGAAGTCTCGTAACTTCTGTCCAGGAGAAACACTAATGATTTCTATCTAGTATATAAAATAATCCCAAAGATTTGGGCTTTATTTGCCCTGTGGGACATTAATGGGTTTTATATCTAAACTAGTAATTTGTTTTATCATTGTTTAAATGCTTGTAAATAAATACCCCGTTCCTCAAATCCTCCTGGAACCAGCTTTACCATCTTACTGGCTTATCCATTAATGAGTTGTAGAAATTTTTGCCACAAGGCCATTCTATATTTTATGAGAATTGGGTTTCAACTTTCTGAAACTATACTTTGACACTAAAAAGACTCCAGTGAAATTTATTGGGGGCAAGAAATGGGGCAGCAGTGGCTGACACAGGCTGTGGCCATAATTCTATCTATGCAGAGCTGGTTAACTCAGCCCACAGAACTGGTATCTTATTTGGCAGTAAACTTTTGCCAGAAATGTTCACAAGCACTTCAATTCACATGCTCAGGGCTCTTTTTCTGGGATTCAAGAAGCTCTGAAAGGAAAATGCTAAACACTTAAATTCCAACAGGATTTCTACCACCTGGAAAGATAGCAGGATGAGCAAAAGGGAAGAGTCAGTGGCAGAACTTTCTGGAAAAAGACCACCATCTCTAATTTGACACTGGAATTTGGGGCTTTTGACCAAAGAAGTTAACAATCCCTGTGCACCCATATCACAGCATATGTAAGAATTGCCATAGGAAAAGCTGGCCTAGACCCAGGGCATGCTCCTTTATGGGTCTGCTCAGCAGCTGTTTCAGATTCCCAAGAGGCACCTGGGGGTCCAGCACTCTGTCCCCACCACATCACTGGGTATTCTTCTCCTTCTCCTCACCAGCACATTAGTGGGCAAAATCTCATGCCACAAGTGAGGGGTTATCATACATGTGATGTGTTATATTTTCCTTTATCTGAACTTAATTTCTATTTGAGTCCCCAGTGTGCTGACTGGTGAAAACATAATCAGATTCAGTTCACAGCCAGTTCTGCTCCTACCTCTGTGGGTACAGTGGAGTCCAAAAGGGTGTGAGAACGCTGGGCACCCGGCAGGACCTGCCTGCTCTGGCACCTGTTGGGCTGACGGTGGCTGCTGCCAGAGCACCCCTCACTTCCAGCCTCTGCTGTACACCAGCCCTGACTGTCTCAGCCGAATCCTGGAGTCTTCAGATTCCACAGCAGGTGTGTTTCTGTTCCCACACCTTTCTGGGGACTCTGAAGTTCATGCTTTCAACCCTCTCTATCTAGACATCCCACACAGCCATTTCTACTCCACAGCTTGCTAGTTTAAGAAAAATTATTTACTACCTGAAAATAAGGTGAAAACATGGATGAGTGTTCTTTAAAATTATGGACATCATCTAACAGGCCCTCTTACAGGTCATTTGATGCTGTAGGGCAGAGTTTCTTATCTGTTTTTTATGACCCGTCTCTCAGAGAAAAACGGAATTGCATTCCATCTTGATTTTAATGAATTAATTTAGTCTAATTGATTTAATGAATAATCACTTGGATGATTAATTGGTTTGATTTACCCTAATGAGCGAAAAATAGTCAGCAATAAGATACTTTTGGGTAGGGCTGAGCTTTGGAAGGCACAAACCGTTGTAATACCTAAGATTTTTTTTGGCCCACTAAGAATTAATTTTCATCTTCCCAGGGACAAAATCACCCTTCAGTTGAGAATTCATAAAACAGGGGAAGACAACTTTGTTTGACTCACTACTTACTATTAATTAAGGCTCAGGTTTTTCTTATAGAAAATTGGTAAGTTGCACTTTATCTTTTTCCAGTAGGCTCACAAATTATTTCTATCAATAGAACAGATAATCCTAAAGTGTACAATTGTATTACCTTGTAAGAATACATTATTCAGTTACATACTGCTTTCTTACATTTTTCTTTGAACTAGCTTTACCTTCCAGTTGGTTCCTTCATCAAATAAATTACCTTTTTCCCATGCTCACTATATATTTATGTGAAAGTCATGCTTTCAGTTTGGTGAAAACTTTACTTTGATATTTGTCATTTTGAGGAACTGGAAACTATCAACAGTAAAGATAGCACAGGTCCTCTCTGTTCTCAGATCCCTCCGCCCACCTCCAGGATTCAACAGGGCTGGGACAGGACACAGGGCCCTTCTGGGGAAATCCCATGAGCACCTACACTCATTCACCTTTTCTGACCTTCTTCTCCCTCCCCTGTCCTTGATAATCTTTATCTACTCATGGAAGTTTGGGAATATAGAATTTAAGTGATATTTACTGGAAAGAAAGTCTTGCAAGAAGGCTTCAGGACTCAGACTTTGTAGATCAAAAGTCGAGGTTCTTAAAAATCAAAACAAACATTTGGACCTCAAAGGTTAAGAAATAGACTATTTTGTTTTTTCCTTCTGCTTGTAATAACCTGTATCCAAGGTAAGATGTTTTGGGGTTCAGTTTGAAGAGAAAAGCTAGAGGGCAAAAAGGAATTGCCAAGGAGAAAACAACTCAATAAATATAAAGATCTATTATTAATACATATAAAGATTTTACCTTTATAGATAAAACTAGGTTGCACATAGTTTAACTCTAAAAATCATTGCTGCTGACTTGCTGGAGGCCATGCACAGACTTTTAAAGAGACTGCAGCAGGAGAGCTGATGGGGTGGATCTTGGAAGACCCGGAGCTGTCACCAACTGGTGCACTAAGTCAGGGCATCATTTCCTCTGGCAATACTTTCTTTGCTAATCTACACCAGCCAAATGAGAGCCCTGGAAGTAGAGAAGATATTTTCTCTTACAGACTCACTCAGTTGTCTGAGTTTGTTCACCAGAAATGGGTGGGCAACAGGAACATCGCTTGTCAAACATTTCTACTGCTTTCTTCACACTCAGAAAACAAACTCTGGGGAGCCAGTGGGTGACATCCACACAGTTTATCTTTGCCAACCACAGCATCTCTTCCTTCATTCCCACCTTTAACCCACCACTGCCTCCCTACAATACTCTCAGCTTATCACCATCCTTCTCCACAGAACTTTGTCCTCATGAAAATACCTGGGGTTATTTATACCTCAATGAGACGCCAATTCAATGTATCACCTTTTCCAGAGTTTTAAGTCCTGCTAACTGTGAAGGTTTTTGCAACCAGAGCAGAGTATTTCAAGTTTCGGCGAATAGGTAAGAATATCAAGGCAAGAGGTGGTGGCTAGAACAGAGTTGACTACGGTCTACACAATGACAGGTCAACAGGAAGTAATAGAGGCAAAGAAGGGTGACAAGTGACTTCAAATATCCCCAGGGATATACTAATGTTTGCCAAGTTGATATTCTTGGCCAGCACTTTCACCTCTCACTTGGAATTCTAGCAGAAATCCAAGCTCTGGCAATTCCTCTGGCACTATGACAGAAAAACATTACCCATAGGAAGCGGGCAGGAAACTCTCTTGGTGTATGTGTATCAGTGAGCCCTTCTATTGCTGTGTCCAACCATCTCTGTCCCTCTGTTAGGACAAGAAGGGAGCATGAAGATATTCACAAAAATACAAGCACAGGTAGAGTACCAAAATTCAATGGATAGCATGGCAAGGTGAATTCATAGGTTGAAAGTTGTTTTTAAAATAAAAGGAAGGACTAACTTCCACTTACAGCCATGACAGTAATTATAGGTATTTAATTTACCCTCATGAGGAGACAATATGGAACAACTGCTTCTGGACTTTAGATACCAGTTAGCTCGTAGGAGGTGAAACACAGGAGGCAAATTCCACAGTCTCCTGAGCTTTCAATCCGGGGGGCACTTTCCAAATCATAGCACAGAGAAGTAGAAACCAAACAAAGAGCAACAGTCTCATAATTCACAGAAAACAAAATTTCATGGCTGCTTAGATAGTTGGGATTTGTGGGACAGAGCACCCGAAAGGAAGTAGCTGACAACAAAAGGAGCCCCGGAAGCTACAGGAGTCCCGCTGAGTCTTCAGCTGAATACTGAACTGCAGAAGTTCAGACACGACTCCACACATGCTGGAAGAAAACAGCCACTGGAGAGGAAGAGGTGGCTAGAACCGAGCTGGGACTCCACACTGGATAACTGCGGGAAATCTCGGAGCTCTGCCTACCCAAATGGTAAAACCCTGCAAACCACCTTGAGTGTTCAGCTGAGATCCGAGAAAAGCAGTGCTTTAAGTAGAAGCCTGTCATAACCTTAGAGTAAGCACTCTACTAGATGTACCCTACGAAAGGTTAAAATAAATCTTGACAAAGTCAAACTGATGTGCCAGTAAATTAACTGCCTGCTAGATGAAAAGTCATTATTCTTTAGAAAAGGATAACAAAGTCAAGGCTCTCAGCAATATATCATATACAATGTTCAGCATAGAATAAAAAGTAATAGACATGCAACAAAGCATATGTAAGCCATAGTCAAAAGAAAATAACAATCAATAGAAACAGATCCAAGATGATACCAAAGTTGAAATTACCCCCATAAGGACTTTAAAACAGTTATTATAAATATGTTTATTTATTTAAAGGAAAAGATGGACATAATGGTTAAACAGATGGAGAAGCTCAGCAGAGTAAAGAAAACCATAAAATAATTTAAGGAAAACTCTAGAACTGCAAAATACAATATCTGAAGTGAAAATTTTACTGGGTGAACTGAACAAAAGACTACACACTGCAAAAAAAAAATATCAGTGAACTTGAAAACAGATGAATTTTATAAGATTTCTTTTAAAAACAGCAGATTATCAAAACAGTAAAATAATATCAAGTGGTCTAAAATATGCATGATAGGAGTTTGAGAGTGACAGGAGAGCAATATAGGGACAAGAATAATTTTGAAGAAATAATAACTAAAATTTTTCCAAATGTGAAAACTAACATATCCAAAAAGCATAAAAATATCATATTCAACTTGTTGAAAACCAAGATAGAGAGAAAAATCTAAAAGCAAGCAGAGAATAGATATGTTATCTAAACAGTAACAATAAGAATGAGAGCAGACATCTCACCAGAAGCAATACAAACTGGAAGACAATGATAAGATGTCTTTAAAGTGCTGGGGTTTGGGAGAGTGGAAAGAGACTAATGACTAATCAATATCCAGTGAAAATATTCTGCAAAAATAATGAAAAAAATAAAGACAAAAATAAGTACCAAGAGAATTTTTCCCCAACAAAAGAAATGTAAGAAGGCTCTAGGCTGAAGGAAAATGGTATTAGATAGAAAACAGATCAAAATGAAGGAAGGTAGAGTGCCATAAAGGTATGTGTAGGTAAATAGAAAGTATTTTCCCCATTTCTTTTTTTTAAAGACAATTCACTATTCGAATCAGAAATAATAACAATGCACCACGGGGTTTATAAAAATACAGAGGGGAAATGGGAGCCAACACCAGCACTAAGGTTAACTTAACTGGGAGGGGTAACTAAAGGTGTGCTCTAGTACATTCTTACATTATCCATAAAGGAGTATAATATTAATTCAAGAAAGACTATAATAGTATAAGGATGTATAGTGCAATCCCTATCACAATCACTAAAGTAGCTAAAAACCAATGGATGACTGAAGAAGGAATTTTTTTAAATACTTGGTTAATCAGAAAAGAAGGAAGGAAAGAGTGAAAAGAGGAACAAAGAAGAGATGAAGCAAATTTACAAAAAAACAGAAGAGCGGTAGGCTTAAATTCAATGATATCAATAATTGCTTCAATTATGAGTGAACTGAAACTACAATTAAAAGGTAAAGCCTGTTGAATTAGACAAGTGAGAAATACATATTATATGTTGTTTTTGAGAAATGAACTTTAAGAGTAGACACAGTTTAAAAGTAAAATGTTAGGAAAGTTATACAATGCAAACACTAATTATAAGAAAGATGGAGGAGCTACATTAATATTATAAGAAGTAGAATTCAGGATAAGGAGTATTACCAAAGATGGTAAGTTTTTGATAATGATGCAATAAGCCACTCATTAAGAAGACATAGCAATCCTAAATGTTCTATGAATCTAGTGTGAAGCTTGAAATATTCAGGGCAAAAACTGACAGAGCTGAGGGAGAAGAGACAAATCCCCAATTAAAACTGGAGATTTTAACATTTCTTTCTTAGCAATTGATAGAACAAACATGCATAAAATTGAGTACACAGAACAACACTATCAACCAACTTAACCTATTGACATTTACAGAACTCTACACCCAACAACTCACATATTTTCCAAGTGTATGTGGAAAATTCATGAAGATAGATCAGACACGAAGCCATAAAAAGGCCTCCATACATTTCAAAGAACTGAATTCATACAAAGAATATTCTCTAATAATAATAAAACAAATAAAATGATCTTTGACACAACAAATCAATAGCAAACAGCTATCAGTAAAATCCCTATATATTTGGAAGCTGAGCTACAGAATTCCAGATAATCCATGGATCAAAAAAGAAATCACAAAGGAAATTAGAAAATATTTGGAACTGAATGATAATGGGGAAAAAATTATGGAATGCAGCTAAAGCAATGTTTAAAGGGAAATCCCTAGCTGAGAAAAGAAAGGCTTAGAAGCAACGATCTTAACTTTCACCTTAAGCTAATAAAAGAAAAGGAAATTAAAGCAAAAGGAAAACAGTGAAAACAGAGGCAAAGTAGAAATCAATGAAATAGAAAGTGGACAAATAATAGAAAAAAAACAATGAATCAACCTGAGAATAGTCTCTTGAAAGGTTTAATACAGTAACCAGTCACTATCTAGACTTATCGATAAAAAAAGAGGAAATACAAATTACCCATTTCACTCATGAAAGAGAAGATCCCACAGACATTTTTAAAAATAATGGCAATTATGAACTACTGTATGTCAGTAAATTTGATAAATTAGCTCAAATGGGAAAATTCCTTGAAAGACACAATTTGCCCAAATTAAACAAAAAAAATGTAAAATTTGAATCACCCTACATCTGTTAAAGAATTGAATTTGTAATTTTAAAAAAGTAATAAAATAAAAATAATTTCCAATCAGAAAACCTCAAGACCAGATGGTTTTATTGGCAAATCCCATCAAATATTTAACACCAACTCATATTAGACAAACTTTTTTTTCAAAAAATAAAGAGGATATTTTCAACATCTTGTGTAGCCAACATGAACCTGATACTAAAACCTGAAAAGCATAATTAGCAATCAGAATCCAGCAATATATTTTAAAATTAATATATCAAGACCAAGAAAGGTTTATCCCATGAGTGCAAGATTAGTTCAACATTTTAAAATCAATTAATATAAATTACCACATAAAGACAGTAAGAGAAAAAACTGTATGACCATTTCAAGAGATGCAAAAATTCACAACTCACCCATAATTAAAACAACAGCAAAAACAACTCTGCACATTAGAAGAGAAAAAGACATTTCTTCATCCAATAAAAGTCAAGTGCAAAAAACTATAGTGAACATCATAATTTATAGTGAAAGACTGGAAACACCCCACCCCACCCTCCCAAGTGCAGGAATAAGGAGATGGTATCAGCCTTCACTGTTTCTATTCAGTTTTGTTTTAAAGGTCTTAGTCAGTGAAATAATAAATAAAATATAATAAAAAGCATAAAAATTAGGAAGAAGTAAAGGTGTATTTATTTTCAGATTGTATGGTAGTACAGAGAGAAAATCCTAATATACAAACTATTAGAATCAGTGGGTGAACTTTTTGAGGTTATAAGATACAAGGTTAACTTTGGGTGAGGGAAATATCCCATAATTTAACATGGTTGTGAGTTACACAGGTGTATGCATTTGTCAAAACTCATCAAGCAATGTGCTTAAGATCTGTGCATTTCACTGAACATAAATTACACCTCAATTTTAATTTAAAAAGAGGGAAAGAGGAAAAAACCGTCAGGATCAATAAACAAAAGAAGAATTCATAATATTGGTTTTGGGGTTGAGAAAGTTAATGACTCCAGCGACTGAACTAAAACTTCATTTTAAAAATCAGAGACTTTCATTTATTTGTTTTCAACAAGTTTATTGAAGACCAATCTATTATCATCTGACAATAAAAAAGACTTTAATAATAGATCTTTGTAGGGTTTTTTTTTTGTCATAAACCCCAGAGGAATTCAAAAGGATTTGATTGATATAAAAAGACTTCTTCTATCCATATCTACTTATTCATGTTATTATATTTCTCAGAATTTCTATAAAGGTAAAAAGAAGGAAAATAAGAAGGGGAAAGGAAGAGAGAAATCTAGAGTAAATGATTTGATAATGTCCAGCTACAAGTTAAATTCTTCCTCTGTAAGCCAGAGACTACAAGTTCTTATCCCATCAAGTTATGTGCTTTTGAGTCCTTTGAAGCAAGATGTGCAGAAATCATGGCCCCAGCAATAATAGGTTGTCTGTAGCTACCATTTCTTTGGCACACACACAGCATCTCTTCTCTCTTCTAGTGGTGGTAACTAATAGTCTTCATTGTTTTACTAACAACACTGTTAGCAAATGAGTCCAGTATGTTAGGGCAAAGAAATGAACACAACTGTGTTAAAGCAACAAAGCATGAAGACTTCATTTTTCCCAGGAATTGGAATATGTTAAGCCCAGATTTTCTTTATTTTCCCAAATGACATTTGAGAAACTGTTTGGCATAGTCAAGTCCTAATGCAGGAAAGATGCAAAGGGATTCTTGTCACTTACCACTTAAAACCCAACCAGGTGACCAGTCCTAGACATTATCTTACACCACAGCTTCTCTCAGTGGTTCAAGAGATGCCCCTGGCCTGTCCCATTTTTTAAGTACTTATCATATTAAGAACATTTTTTTAATTCCAAAATAGTTTTCAAAACTGTAGTATATTTTTAATGTTGGCACTTAGTAAATTAACACCAATAACTATTACACTAATAATTTGCTATGAAAATATAAATATTAAAGTCACAGTGTAATGTAATAGGATTTATAGATACAGTTCATAGTGCACATTTGACCATGTAACTTGCTAATGGAGTACATGTTAAAAGTTTCAAACTCATAAGGGTAGCTCTGTGACATTTGATGATTGGAGATAACATAAAAAATGTGTATTTGAGACCCAGCTATGTGTTGTTCACAAGAGACCCATTTTAATATAAAGATTCAGATAGGTTAAAAATAAATGAATGGAGGAAGATTCAGGCTAACACTAATAAAAAGAAAGTTGAAGAAGCTGCATTAGTTTCAAACAAAGCAGACTTCAGAACAAGGGAAATCATCAAGGATAAAGAGGAGCATGATATAAAAATTCTTCAAGAAGACATAACACTCCTACACATTTATGCATCCAATAACAGAACAACAAAATACATGAGGCAAAACTGACAGAACTTCAAGAAGAAACAGAAAAATTCACTATTACATTTGAGATTTCAACACCCCTCTTCAGAAATAATAGCTCAAGTAGGCAGAAAATCAGTAAGGATATAGATGGCCTTAACAACACTACCAGTCAACATGACCTAATTGACCTTCTAGTGTATTTTGATGTATTTTTATTTTTTAACTATTTTTATTTAAATTTCATTTTAATTTTTTCACTCAACTTTTTAAATTGTAATAATACATACATAACATAAAATTTATCATTTGACCATTCATAGGTGTACTGTTCACTAAGTACATTAACATTGTTGTACAACATCTAATTAAATTTTTTTAGATATTCAACAACAGCAGAGCACACATTCCTCTCAAGTTCACATAAAACATTCACCAAGATAGACTACATGCCAATTCATGAAGACACCTTAACAAATTTAAAGAATAGAAAAGATACAAAGTATATTCTCAGAACATACGGAATTAAACTACAAATCAGTACCAGAAATATATCTGGAAAATCTTGAAATATACAGAAGTTAAACAACATGCTTCTAAATAATACATGAGTGAGAGAAGTTTTAAGTTTTAAAATTAAATTTGAAAATATTTGAACTAAATAAAAATAAAAGTTATTATTCAGTGAAATCAAATGCATGTGTTAGAAAAGAAGAAAGATACAAATCAATACCCTAAGCTTAGGAAACTAGATGAAAGAATAACAACTTAAACCCAAAGCGAGCAGAGGAAAAAAACAATAAAACTTAGAACACAAATCAATAAACTTGAAAATCAGGAAAACAATGGAGAAAATCAACAAAATCAAAAGCTCTCTTTGACTAGATTAAAAAAATTGATAAACCTCTAGCCAGACTAACCAAGAAAAAAAGAGAAAAGAAACAAATTACCAATATCAGAAAAAAAAGAAGGGTAATCACTATTGATCCCATATGGGGACCTTAAAAGATTAATACAAGTAAACTGAACAACTCTGTGCCCACAGAGATGACAACTTAGATGAAATGGATGCATTCCTTAAAAAACACAAACTACCAAGACACACACAAAATCCAAAACCTTCGTGTCCCTATAAATATATTTTAAATTGAATCAATAATTAACAACCTTCCAAAAAAAAGATACCCAGATGGTTTTACTGGTGAATCCTATCAAACATTTAAGAAAATAATATCAATTCTCTGCAATCTCTTCCAAAAAATTAGAAGCAAAGGGAATAGTTTCTAACTTATTCTATGAGACTAGCATTATCTTAATATCAAATCATTACCTAAAATAAAAACTACAGACCAATATTTCTCATGAACATAGAAAACTCAACAAAATAGAATCAATAATGTATAAAATAAGAATTATACACCAAGGCCGATATTTATTCCAGGTATGTAAGGCTAGCTTAACATTTGAAAATCAATCAGTGAAATCTACCATATCAACAAACTAAAGATGAAAAATCATATGAGCATATCAATTGGTACAAAACAAAAAGACATTTAACAGACTTCAGCACCAACTCTTAGCAAACTGAACCAATTATCTTCCACCATACACAAAAATCAACTCAAAACGGATTAAAGACTTGAACATAATACCTAAAACTGTAAAGCTCCTAAAAGAAACCATAGGGGGTAAGTTCCTTGATATTGGTCTTGGCAATGATTTTTTTGGATTTGATACCAAAACCAAGGCAATAAAAGCAAAAGTAAGTAAGTGGGACTACATCAAACTCAAAAAGTTCTGCACAGAAAAGTAAAATAAAATAAAAAGGAAATTTATGGAATGGGAGAACATTTTTGTAAAACACATAAACCCAGGAAGGGGTTAATATCTAAAATATACAAGGAACTCACAACTCAGTAGCAGAAATGCAAATAACCCAATCAATATGCAGAGGAACTGAATATAAATTTTTACAAAGAAGATGTATAAATGGCCAATGGGTACATGAAAAGGTGCTCAGCATCACTAATCATCATAGCTTTCTTATATATCAACAATAAAAAAGTGGAATTTGAAAATTCAAATTGCAATACCATTTACAATAGGACAAAAATATAAAAGATTTAAGTATAAATCTAATAAGATGTTATAGGATTCTATATGCAGATAACTATAAAACACTGATGAAAGAATTGAGAGAAGATAAAAATGGAGGGATATCCTATATTCATTGGCTGGAAGACTTTATATTGTTAAGATTCAATTCTTCCCAATTTATAACTCAACATAATCCGTATCAAATCCCAGCAAGCTATTTTATAGATACTGACAAACTGGTTCTAAAGTTTGTATAAAAAGGCAAAAGACTCAGAATAAACAAAATAATACTGAAAAAGGAAGTTGGAGGACTGGCACTATTTGACTTTAAGGCTTACTATAAAGATACAGTAATCAAGATTGCATGGGTATTGTCAAAAATAATGGGTACTTAGCAGTGCAACAGAATAGACAGCCTATAAATAGACCCTCATACATACAGTCCACTGATTTTGACAAAGGCAATTCCATGGAGAACAGATAGTCTTCTCAATAAATGGTGCTAAAAAAATTAAATGTTGATATGTAAAAACTGTGAAGTTAAATAAGCTTTACATTTTTATCAAAGATTAACTCAACATAGACCATAGATTTAAATGTAAAATGCAAAACTATACCATGTCTAAAAGAAAAGATGGAACAAACACATATGACCTTGGGCATGGTGATGAGTTTTCATACACAACACCAAAAACATAATCCATGAAAAAAATAGTAAGTAGATTTTATTAAAATTATAAACTTTCACTCCATCAAAGACACTGTTCAGAGAATGAAAGGGAAAGACAGTGACTGTAGAAAATATTTGAAAACACTTATCTGATAAGATTTCATATCAGAAATGATCAAAGAACTCTTAAAACTCAATAATAAGAGGACAAACAAAGCAGTTAAAAGGGGGTAAATGATCTGAATAGACATCTCACCAAAGAAGATATACAGATGGTAAATAAAGCATATGAAAAGAAGCTCAACATCATTTGTACTTCAGAAATTACAACCTAAACCAGCAATGAAATACCACAACACACCTATTAAAATGGCTAAAATAAAAAAACTTATAATATCAATTGCTGGCAAGGATGCAGAGCAACAGGGACTCTCATTCATTGCTGGTAGAAATGCAAAATGGCATAGCTGTTTTGGAAGACAGATAGGCAGTTTCTTTCAAAAATAAACATAACTTAACCATAAAATGCAGCAATCACATTCCTAGGTATTTACCCAACTGATTTGGAAACATATCCACACAAAAGCCAGCATGTGAATGTTTATAACAGCATTATTCATACTTTCAAAAAATTCTAAACAATCAAGATGTCCTTCAGTAGGGAATGGATAAACAAACTGGTACATCCATACAGTGGACTACTTTCAACAGTAAAATGAAATAAGCTATCAAGATGTGCAAAGACATAGGTGACTCTAAAATGCATATTGCTAGGTGAAAGGGGACCATTTGTAAAGGCTATTGTAGGATGCCATTTTTAGATCATTCTGGAAAAGACAAACTATTGAGCCACTAAACAGATCAGTGGTTGCCAGATTTCCAGGAAGGGATGGGGGAAAGAGGGTTGAATTAGTAAAACACAGAGGATATTTTAGGGTAGTGAAACTATATGGTACCGCAATGATAGATATATGACACAGCGCATTTTTTAAAACCCATAGAACTTCCACATATAAAGAGAAAGCCTTAATATATGAAAATGTAAAAAAATCATTTAGTGGTCAGAGGATATGAGTATGGAATATAGAATATGATAAAACAATCTAAATGCATTAAAAATGTATGAAACAGCCTTTCTCAAGGGGGTGGGGAGAGAATTTGCTGACCTAAGCCACTTCGGAAATGAGTGGAGTCTATAAAAACCAAAGGCAAAAGGAACTGCACCTCAGCCTGTGCTCTAGTAGATGAAGTTATTTCCCATGGGGTGTATGGGTTAACCATCCTGAAAATACTGTACATGTATGCTAGAACTGGACAATTAAGGAAGCGATTGACAGACGGTGGGAGCCAGGTTTCTCAGTGTTGGAGTGGGAGGTTATGGACACCCAAGAGAAAAAGACGAGATCAATCCATAATGCAATCAGTTAGGGTTGAAGACATCAGTATAGGTGCACATTTAGTTTAATATAGAAACAGATGTTTACACATAGAGATATTTGTAGGTACATGTATATTCATTAGTGTGTATACACACATTTATTGCCCTGCTTTGTCAGCTGATAGGTCCAGATGTGCACTTGGCACTGAGCACCCTTCCTTTCTCCCTGCCTCCACCACTTCACCTATGCACTTAAATCTTTCAAGACTCACAGTAGACTAAGTGCCCATTTATTTGATCTCTTAGTATCCTGTGCTCCTCATTTTTCTCCCTTCACATGCCCTGAGATGATCAGCTAATAGTTTTTTTTTTTTTATCCACTCAACACAAGTTCCCCACTGGCTGGGGATCTTGCATGATGATGTTTTGCATGATCCCCATACACAGTCGCTAACATTGTATTCATAGGCAGAAGGGTTACATTCAATTCCTAATTCCTATGTATCTTCCAAGTTTCTGATTCTCAATCTGAGTCATTAACCAAGTCTTTCCTCTCCAGACCATGTGGGTTTGCTTTTCTTCTTACAAATTTGCCAGCCTCAAAAGAAACAATGCCAACAAACTGCCATGTAAGTCAGAAAAGATGTATTGCCTTTAAACTTAAAAATATTTGCTCCAACAGGAATACTGTGTGCATTGGCAAAGGTGGGTCCCAGCATCCAGTGGCTTTGACAGGTTCAGCGTCCCTCCAAGCTCCTACTAATTCTTGATTTTGCTACATAATCACTGAAAGCCCAGAATCCACCCATAGATGACAGCGAAACTGGGATCTCAGAGTGGAGCGCTGAGATGGGGTGGGGAGTTCAGACATTGTCTTTGACTTTGATGACTGCAACCATTTCTTTTAATTAAGCAGTTTTTGTGATTTCAAAACCAGAAGGCTGCCATTCCAAAGACATCTGGACTCTTATTTATTTGTCTGCATCGGGCTCATGATAACTTGTTCCTCTAATTCTTAGAAAGTTAACTTCCATTAACCCAAAACATAGGAGAGTCCAGAAGAATAATACCTCTCTGCTCTTATTCTTTTGCCAAAATACCACCTTTACATTTCTGGGCTGAGAATAACTTGTTTTCCTGCTTTCTTGGCTGGTGAACTAGCACCCTAGGCTCTTAGAATGACAGGTGTGAAGTGTATGTATATGTGCACTAAGCATTGGAACCACCCTCAGAGACAACAATGAACATAGATGGGACCCAGTAGAGAGAGCTGTTCAACAATGAATAGATAATTGAATTAATGTTATTGGCTAATAGTTGTATAAGGAAGAACCTGACCAGACAAGAGTAAAGGATATATTTTAGGGCAGAATGAGAAGTAAGGTTGGGGAGGGAAAACTCTATTAATGACTTAAGACTGGCTGGATGTTAAGTAGATGCAGGGAATTTGGGCAGGAAAATTATATACAGAGACTGTGAAGCTAGAAGAACACAGTATTAGGCTACAGAGGTTCTTCCAAGAGGTGATTTGGAAATACAGAATGATTTAGCTATGGGGAAAAGTGTATGAACAAATCAAACTTCAGAACAGTAAAATGAAATTTTCAAAGAATTGACATATTAAGAGCCAAAAGGGTTCTAAGAGAATAAATCCTTATTTTGTGGATCAAAGGTTCTCACTCCAGGCTGTACATTAGAATCACCTATGTCTTTCTTTGTAATGACTATGCAAACTCCACCCAATGTATTTGTATTTACTTGTTCTGGACTGGGCCCCTGGCAACAGTATTTTTTATGTCTGGCCCCAGTCATTTATTTCCAGCTAGGGTGGAGATGCTGTAATATACAAACTGCAGATACAAAGGGTGGTAATATGTCTTTCCCAGGAGCACAGCCCCACAGCCAGATCTTTCTGGAATCCATTTTATTTTCAATCTTTATAACTTAATAGTTTGTAGCATGGTGTTTCTATTATAAACATGCAGTCATTTGGTTTCTGGGCTGCCATTTGTACTCTTGCTTGGGATGCCACAAATATTAGGGATAGCCCAAAACCTCAGTTACAATCTACAGGAAACTACCCCTTACAAAAAAATACTGTTAACTTTCTAACAGAGAGAAAGGGTCTTGGAGGTTCATGAAGAGGAAAAGTTATGGCCAATCCAGGGACAAGATCGCCTCTACCACCCCATGTGCCCCTGGCCCTGGCCATCCTTCTCTGGCTGGAGTTCAGGCTCCCCAATAGTCCTCTCTATCCCCATTGGACAGGACGGGGTGTGCCATTTTTCTGAGCCTTAATTTCCTTGTCTGTGAATAGAGATGGTCCTGCCACTTTCCCAAGGCTCTGAAGGATGAAGAAGGGTTCTCGGTTGATTTTTGAAGCCCTAAAGAAGAACCTCCCCCTGCAGGAGCAGATGTCTCCATGAATAATCCTGGCTGTGTACACAGTGGTCATAGGTTACTTGGCCACAGAGTCCATGAATCCTGAATGTGCCATGTGGTCATTTCAGTCCTAACTGGGGCAGTAAGCCTGCCCATCTGATGTGTGAGGTCCCTGGCACAGGACAGCTGCATTTGGGGGCAGAGACTTCCCTCTCACATGGCCCCACTACCCTTTCATCTTGCTATGCTCTCCCACCCTCAACTGTCCTGACTGCCCTTACCCACACTTCTAGTTTGGTATTCAGTGCATATATCAGTCATGCTCTCTTCCTCATGCACCAATGATTCTCCTTCCATGACAGTGTGGAGTAAGAAAAGGAAAGAGCTGGGAAGGTTTTGAGAAGTTAGACACAAACCCTTCCCTATGACCTAGTACTTCCTCCCCAACAACTTCCCAGTGCCCCCACCCAAAATAACTCTATTATTTATCTAACTATATATTAGATTGCTATTGGATGAGAGTGTGTTTTAAAACCCTAAGTATTTAAACATGTTTATTTCATTTGAGCTTTTTCCAAATAAATTTCCTCTTTCTGAAAACATTATAGGTTTAATTTGAAAAATATTCAATTTTCAAAAGATTTCTTGAGCAACTTAAAATTTTTTTAAGTTGCAAAAAAAAAGTAAAAAATAATCTGATGGCAACTAAATCCATTGAAAAAAAAATACAGCAGATAGATATCTCATTCCAAGTAAACAGAAGGCAATTTAAACCATATTTCACAGATAACAGATACCTTAAATCCTCATCTGGTCTATTAACAAATAGCTTTCCAGATAACAAACAGCTCATTTTTATACATAGAACCCCCAAATTTCTGTTTTGGAGTTCACATAGATTGATCAAGGCTGACTGCTTGATGATGCCAGTGGAATTTTCCTTAATGTTTGTGCAATTTAATTTCTAGTAGCGACCCTGAAAGAAACGAGGGAAAGCTCTTTGGTCCTGGAGCAGATATTAAGAGAAGCTCAATTTTCTACTTTTCTTGCATTACATTTTCTCTCTGCCTGTCTCTGTCAATGAGTGGGAAGTTATCTTTAGATTACCTTACTTGAGTTTCCATAGCCTCATTGTGGTTTATGTAATTAACTAGTTGGCTTTCAGAAGCAATTATACAAAGTGAAGTCAGTCAGACAGAAAAAGACAAATACCATATGATTTCACTTACATGTGGAACCTAAGAAAACTAAACAAATGAAAAAACAAAACAGAAACAGACTCATGGGTACACAGAATGAACTGGTGGTTGCCAGAGGAGCAGGGAGCAGGGGGTTGGGAGACACAGGTGAAGGGGATTAAGAAGGACAAATTTCCAGTTATAAAATAATTACCAGAGGGATTTAATGTAGAACATAGGGAATATCATTAATAATATTATAATTTTGTATAGTGACAGATGGTAACTAGACTCATCAAGGAGATTATTTCAGTAAGGTAGAAAAGTATCTAATCACTGTGCTGTACCCCTGAAAATAGTATAATATGGTATGTCAATTAATTTGTATCTAAGTTCCAGTTTATATTCATAAAGTGCTGGGCTATGGCACAGCTGTTTAGTGAGCAAAATGGGTCTCACCATATCTATTCACCCATGTTGATTTATAGCAGTCATGACAGTGACCCAAATGCTCAAATTTCCCAGGCCAGCTTATGTATTAACCAAGCCTAATCATTCTCATCTTTAGCTTATGCTCTTTCTCCCCCATCCCTGCCACCACCAACCCCCGACCACCATAACTTACTTGCTGCATTGTGCTAAAAATTGCCTTAGGAAAAAAATTTACGCAGTACTTTTTCTTACTGAAGGATCCAGCATTCAGCAAACTGCATTAGGATATAGGCACCAAGACAGAAAGCTAAGCCAGTTAAGCTATAGTCAGTGAGCTCTGGAATCAGGGAAATCTCTCTTAGGTATTTAAGCACTTTAGTTTCATGACAAGGGTTTCAAGGCAAAGTGGACTGTATATTTCCATTAGGCACTGTGTGGTGAGTTGATCCTTTGATGTGGCAGTCTTAGGCTCACTCAGAGTGAGTAATGAGATGTATTCAAATAACATAAGCTTAAATATATATCTGACCACAAAGTTTCCCCAGACCTCAAGAGCCAGTTTTCTCCCCTTTGTGGACATGGCTTTTGAGTTATTGTTATAAAGTGTCTATTTAAAACAGTAAATAAGTGATAATGCTGAACAGCTGCAGGGCACAGCCTAGAAAAATGATTGACGGGGCAGCTGTCAGCTCTTTTCTATCACTGTGCTGGTCTGAAATACACAGTGCCCATTTAAATGGGGCACATTAGCACTTTTATGATGACTAATATGATTGCCACATAGTAATTCAGGACTTGTGGCATGTCTATACAGGGGAGAGATCAGATTTCAACAGACAAAATTATTAGGAAGGTGGTGATAGCCTGGGCAATCCTTCACATCACAAAGCTCTGTTACCTGAAATTTAGAAATGCATAACTAAATAAAAACTCAACTCCATCCCCAATCACCCTGAGTCTCAAGGTCTACTTCTACAATAGCATATCTGATGTCCTTCAAGGAAATACCAGACTGATTGACTATGATCTGTCTTTACATTATTCATTACAGAATTGTAGATGCAGTGGAATGTAGATGGTACAGAACTTCATTATTTTACTTTAGGAGGATAGGGTGCTGGAAGCTTGTTTCTAATGGTGAATTTAAAGAGTCTCCTTATGTAAGATTAATTTTTTGTTTGGGAAAGTCACTGAAATGCAAGCCTTTTTCAATACAATACAAGTTCTACCCAACATTCTGCATTTGGACTTTTTCAGCTAGGGATGGAAGCAGGAGACTCCTAGTAGGCAAATGAGGTATCATATTGTTTCTTCCTGCACGCTTGAAATATGTTGGAAAAGGGGTAGAAATATTTACATAAAAGCCCAGGAATCTTAGGGTCCAAATTATCTTGGAGACTTGCTCTGGTCTCAGCATGGATCTATTGCTGGAACACCCCTTGTCCCAGCCTTACTGGTAAGGATGTACCTCTGTCTTATCCTGCTTATAGCAAATTATTTTTGGTGTTTTCTAGTTGTTGAGTTAGAGCAGCAGTTGGCAAATTCTTCCCAGGGATGGGCTAATGGTTTTTGTAAATAAAGTTTTGTTGGAATATGGCTAAAGCTGTTCACTTATGTATTGCCTATGGCTGCTTTTGCACTACAGCGTTAGAGTGGAGTATTTGCAATACATGTCACATGGTATCACATACCTAAAATATTTACTATCTGGTTCTTTAAGAACAAGTTCTGGCAAAAAAAGGTTTTCACTGTGTTAATGTTGCATACCTAAAATTACAAGTACTGATGGATTGTATTAGGAGGACAAATCTGGAGTAGAAGCTGCAAATAGATATTCTTCCTGATCAAGCAAAGCAGCTTCAGCATAAGCCAAACTTATTAGGTGGATGTGGAATAGGATCCCCATCCCTACACTTTTCAGATTTTTGATGGTGACCTTTAACTCTGCAAATTCCCCACAGTGATAAGGTATTATTCTTGGTTTGCTATTTGGGCAGAGAGAAGGTGTTCCAAGAACTTCTATCTGGCTCCTCCTGTTATGAAAGCTACTGCACCAGGACAAAATGCTATTACAGGAATTCTGCCAACTGACATGTGTATTACTCATATACTGTCATATCTGGGGACATCACCACAAAACGTGTTTAAGGTCTCAATGAACCTATAATAGGAAAGAACTAAGATAGTAGTTTTACTTATTTTCCAGTACCCCTAAATTCTGACAATAGCTTTCTGAGTCTCCAGGAATTAGTGCTGGCTTTATCCAACACCAAATAACCCCCAAAATGTTTGGTATGTATTTTCCTGTTCACAGTCCATTTACCCTAATAAATGTCTGCTGGTACCTTCACTGAAGTCTAGGAAGAAGAAAATCACAATGAAAACATGTAAAGATCCTTCCTCTAGGGGAGCTGACCACCTTTACTCAATATTCTCTATGTGTGTACACAGACTCAAGTCTGAAAATTGGATGGGGGTCTTGGATTAATCATATTTTTTACTTTTTCTGTATCTTACAATTTTTTAAGATCTTAATAATCTTGCTGGCCAGGGAAGACTGCCCTTGCCAGCTGGCCAGTTGTTGGAAATGGCAAAAAAAAAAAAAAAGTTGCAAATGGCATCTTCCACAGGTAAACCAACCAATCCCCAGTCCATATGCCTCTCACCCCCTTTATCTAAATCTCACACACCAAACCAACATTTCTCTGCCCTAAATCACTCCAGGGCCGGTTATCCAGGACTGGTAACTGAGTAATCACATCTAGAGCCCACCAACATGACTCAAACTGGACAGAATTTAGGGGGATGGGAAAATAAGTCAATTTATCCTGCTCTGCCTTCCCCACAGAAACCCCAGTGAAGACCATGACCAGGGGTTTCCCCTCACTCCTGCTTCTGCCTATTGACCAAAAATCTCACTCTGCCCTGAGGCCCTGTGTTGCAGGCCCCTTGCTCTGAGGAAATTAAGTAACAAAAGTCTTCCAACAATCCTGGTTCTCTGTGTCATCACGCAGTTGACTTTATAAATGAAGATCCAGGTAAAAAACAGGGCTGTGCCTTGCTTCTGATAGCTCAGATCAGGCCTCTCTTCAACAGGTTTCCTATTTTATCAGTTCTACAAATAAAATTATATTTTAATGGTCCACCCATCCATTTCCATCTTACTGCCATGATCAGTTGACTATCATCAAAGATTCCTGTGGATGAGAAAATTCTGGTTCAGAGGCCAGTTCTGTTGTCTAGAGTAGTGATCACCTAAACACCTTCTGGATTCCATACACAATATAGGAAACACATTTATGCTTCAACATCTTGCACTAAATTTTCAGCCTATGAAGAACAGACACTATAGATTTTATTAAAATGTTGATGCTTCTAGGGGAGATTAAACATGGCAGCATGAGAGGTGAGACAGAGAACTCCCAAAACCACATATAATACAAAAATATAGTTAATACAACTAATCCTAAAAGAGCAACAGGAAAGAAGACTATGCCAGAATTTATAAACCTAGAGAACAGAGTAGACCTGAAAACAGGGTAACATACCAAAGCTTTGATCCAGCAGGAACCATACCCTTCCCCCACCCCAGCTTACTGGTGGGAGGAAGAGAAATGGAACAGGGAGGGGCTGGAAGCCTAAGACTCCTAAACACACAGCCCTGGAGATATCCTTTGGGAGCACAAATGGACATTGCATGGTGCTTTGGAGATTAGTAGGGGTGGAAAGCTAAGACAGGCAAAATACATGGAGAGACTGAGATTCCAGCCATTTGTGGAGGACAGGGATGCACATCCGGCTGCTCTGGGACAAAGAAAAGGCAGGTGGACTGAGAGGCTTCCTAGCAGTGAGAGGGCTGCTGAAGGGGCAGGGATTGCTTGGAGCTTGCTGCTCAGGAGAAGGGATAGGTGGAGAAGGTTGTCTGCACACAAGCTGCACAGCAGGTTGGAAACTTTCAGGATCTTCAGGTGCTCCACCCCCCTGGCTATCCACTCATATCTGAGGCCCCCCAATGTGGTATGCAACCTGCTGTGCCTTCCTCCTGGCCTGCCAGCACCAGCTCACAAACTGACAGTTCCTGCCATGGCATCAGGAAAGCTAGAAGGAGGCCCCACCTACAGCAGCTACAAATGCAAAGCACAGAGGCTTATGCCTGTGTGTTCAGCCTACTGGTTCTGACAGACGAGACAGGCACTGCAGCCGGGAAACAGGAAACAGCTCTTTCCTACCCCAAAGCACCAGTGCAGCTCCCTGTGACCCCCGACGTCACTCCAGGCCTGAACAGCTCCAAAGATGAGAGCTTCTGGGCACCAGAGTGCCACATACAAACATGAAATGTCAAAGGAAACTGGTTCAAACAAAAATCTCAAACACACCAGGAAAAGGGCCTAGTGAAATTGAACTCACCAATCTCACTGAAAGGGAGTTCAAAATAAAAATCATAAACATGTTCATGAAGGCACAGAAAAGTATTCAAGAACTCAGGGAAGAATTTAGGATGGAGACTCAATCATAAAGAAATTCCATATCTGAATTGAAACATAAAATGGAGGGATTTAAAAGCACATTAGATGTACTAGAAGGCATGGAAAATGGAATTGAAATTAGAGAAGAGGAATACAAAGAAGCTGAGGTACAGAGACAAAAAAGGATCTCTAAGAATAAAAGAATATTGAGAGAACTGTGTGACCAATCCAAATGGAACAATAGTCATTTTATAGGGGTACCAGAAGAAGAAGAGAGAGGAAAAGGGATAGAAATTGTCTTTGAGGAGGTAATTGCTGAAAACGTCCCCAATCTGGGGAAAGAGTCTCTCAGGCCATGGAGGTGCATACATCTTCCAACACAAGGGACCCAAGGAAGACAACACCAAGACATATAATAAAAATGGCAAATACGAAGGATAAGGACAGACTTTTAAAAGCAGAAAGAGAGAGAAAAAAGATCACATACAAAGGAAAACCCATCAAGCTATCATCACACTTCTCAACAGAAACCTTACAGTCTAGGAGGTAGTGGCATGATATAGTTAATGCAATGAAGCAAAAGGGCCTTGAGCCAGGAATACTCTAACTGGCAAGATTATCATTTAAATTTGAAGGAGGGATTAAGCAATTTTCAGATAAGCAAAAGCTGAGAGAATTTACATCTAACAAACCACCTCTACAGTGCATTTTGGAGGGACTGCTATAGGTGGAAATATTCCTAATGCTAAATAACTGTCACCAGGGGAAATAAAACCACAGCAAAGAAAGTAGAACAGTTAATTACTAAGCAGCTGCAAAATCAAATCAACTAACCCCAAAGTCAATCAAGGGATAGACAAAAAGTACAGAATATGATACCTAATATATAAAGAATGGAGGAGGAAGAAAAAGGAGGAAATAAAAAAGAACCTTTAGGTTGTGTTTGTAATATCATATAACGTGAGTTAAATTACACTGTTAGATGGTAAGGGAATTACTGTTGAACCTTTGGTAACCACAGATCTAAAGCCTACAATGGCAATAAGCACATACCTATCGATCATCACCCTAAATGTAAATAGTCTGAATGCACCAATCAAAAGACATAGAGTCAGTGAATGGATTAAAATACAGGACCTGTCTATATGCTGCCTACAAGAGACTCACTTCAAACCCAAAGACATACACAGACTGAAAGTAAAGGGATGGAAAAAGATATTTCATGCAATGAATAGGGAGAAAAAAGCAGAAGTTGCAGTACTTGTATCAGACAAAATAGACTTCAAAAAAAGAAAGTAACAAGAGACAAAGAAGGACATTACTTAATAATAAAGGGGTCATTCCAACAAGAGTATATAACTATTACAAATATCTATGCACCCAACACAGGATCACGTACATATATGAAACAAATATTAACAGAATTAAAAGGGGAATAGAATCCAATGCATTCATTTTAGGAGACTTCAACACACCACTCACTCCAAAGGACAAATCAACCAGAGAGAAAATACGTAAGGACACAGAGGCACTGAACAACATATAAGAACAGATGAACCTAACAGATATTTACAGAACACTCCATGGAAAGGCAACAGAATACACATTCTTCTCAAGTGCACATGAAACATTTTCAAGAATAGATCATATACTAGGCCACAAAAAGAGCCTCAGTAAATTCAAAAAGATTGAAATTGTACCAACCAGTTTCTCAGACCACAAAGGTATGAAACTAGAAATAAATTACACAAAGAAAAAAAAAATCCCAGAAACACTTGGAGGCTTAAAAACATGATCCAATCAATGGATCAATGACCAAGTTAAAACAGAGATCAAGCAATATATGGAGACAAATGACAACAATAATTCAACATGGCAAAATCTGTTGGACACAGTGAACTAAGCGGGAAGTATGTTGCAATGCAGGCCAACCTCAGAAAAGAAGAAAAATCCCATATGAACAGTCTGAATTCACCATTAAGGAAACAGAAAAAGAAGAACAAATGAGGCCCAAAGTCAGTAGAAGGAGGGACATAATAAAAATTAGAGCAGAAATAAATAAAATCTAGAAGAATAAAACAAAAGAAAGGATCAATGAAAGCAGGAGCTGGTTCTTTGAGAAAATAAACAAAACAGATAAACCCCTAGCCAGATTTATCAATAAAAAAAGGGAGTCTATACACATAAACAGAATCAGAAATGAGAAAGAAAAAATCACTACCGACACCACAGAAATACAAAGAATTATGAGAGAGTACTATGAAAAATTATATGCTAACAAACTAAAATGTAGAAGAAATGGACAACTTTCTAGAAAAATACCATCTTAGAAGGGTGACCCAAGAATAAACAGAAAATATGAATAGGCTAAACAATAAGGAAATTGAATTGGTAATCAAAAAATTACCTAAGAAAAAAACACTTTTACCAGATGGTTTCACTGCTCAATTTTATCAAACATTTAGGGAAAACCTAATACCCACTCTCCTTAAAGTTTTCCAAACAGTAGAAGAGGAGGGAACACTCTCAAACTCATTCTACAGGGCCAGCATCACTCTAATACCAAAACCAGGCAAAGACACCACAAAAAAAGGAAATTACAGACCAATATCCCTGATGAACATACACACAAAATACTCAATAAAATATTAGCAAACCAAATTAAAAAATATATCAAAGAGATCATCCAGCATGGTCAGGTAGGATTTATTCCAGGGATGAAAAGATGGTAAACATTCAAAAATCCATCAACATCATCCAGCACATCAACAAAAAGAATGACAAAAACTACATGATCATCTCCATAGATGCTGAAAAAGCATTCGATAAATTCAACATCCATTCATAATTAAAACTCTCAACAAAATGGGTATAGAAGGCAAGTACCTCAACATAATAAAGGCCATATATGACAAGCCTACAGCCAACATCACACTTAACAACAAGAAGCTGAAAGCTTTTCCTTTAAGATCGGGAACAAGATAAGGATGCTCACTCTCCCCACTTTTACTCAACGTAGTTCTGGAGGTCCTAGCCACAGCAATCAGACAACACAAAGAAATGAAAGGCATCCAGATTGGCAAGGAAGAAGTTAAACTGACCCTGTTTGCAGATGACAAAATATTGTACATAAAATACACTAAAAACCAAAGCTACATCTACACCTATTCACAGAGGGTCCAGCCCTCGGGTAAGGCAAGGGGACAGCAGTTGTTGGCATCCTTGAAATGCAAGGCTCCCGGGGTCAGCCTCTCAGGCTACAGCCACATGGGGGCTCCAACCTCAGGGGAGCCTCCATAGAAATCCCCCAGAGAGCCATGGTGCACTGGCCCAGTATCGTTCCTGATTGCATGACAAGCCGGAGGCCCTAACTCTCCTCCCACACCTAGGCCCTCTCCGTAATCACTGAGGTAAGAGGGACTCTATCCACCAGCCCACACATTTCATACTCCGACTGAAGCTGGAGGATGGGCCTTCTATATCGGTTGTGGAGCCTGTCCCCTCATGACATGCCTTTCCTCTCTGCTCACCCCCCAGGAGACAATGATGCCTGAGCATCCCCCAGTGCCCCACCAGCCCACCAGCCTGCTTCAGCGAGAAAGGCAGGGCCCCCTCTAGAGAAGGGCTGTCTGCAGGCCCTGTGGAGGAAGTCGGCTGACGCTGCAGAGGGGACAGGGCCAAAGCAGCTGCCATCCTTAGACGTTTGGGGTCCTGTGATGGTGCTGTATCCTGGGGGCGAAGAGTGGCCTTCAGAGGAGCAGGGGTGGGGCTGGGGGTTTATGGGGGCAGTGGGCTGTCAGGAGCCATCTGGAGAATGCACGTGAATCTGAAGGAGGAACGGGGACGTCACCTTGGATCCCGAAGCCCAGGACCTTCTTGCTTTTTGCGCCCCTTCCCAAGGAGAAGCCCAGAGCATTTCCTAACAAAACAGGCTTTATTTACACACAACACCCAAATGGGCTGAACCCCACCACCACCTCTCCCACAACCCTCTTATTCCAACCCACAACCAGCCACCCCCAGGGGCCCCACCCTCCCGCCTCTCCCACCCCACTCTCCCTGTCCCCCGGCAGCCAGGATCAGGACTGGGATGCGGAGGAGCCTGAAGCTGCCCTGGAGGGCCGGCTCCTCCCTACTGGCTGCAGTGCTGCCTCTTACGCCTCTCTGGGACAAAAGGGTCCCCCTTTCTCTTCTGGGCCTGTGAGGGGTGGCCCAGACCCAGAGCCAAGGCTGGTCCCCCAGCGAGCCCGAGGCTGGCCCCTGGCAGGGGTGTCTTCCCAGCAGGCGCTGTGCCTGCACACGGGGGCTGACTGCTGGCCTTGGCAGCTGGAGGGCCAGTGGGGCTGAGGCCTGGCCTCTGGGGAGACTGGCTGGCCTCACACTCAGAAGGCCTTGAGTCCAGTTGGGGTGCGCCATGACTTGGGGGGGCCTGCACACCCTCCTCCTCCTGCCTCAGTTCCAGGAGTCGCCTGTGCTCCAGCTGTGAGGAGAGAGGGGACCGTGAGGCGGCCTGAGGGGGAGGAGGTGCCATGCCAACGACAGCCACTGTGGCTCTCCTGCCAACCTCATCCTCCCACTTGGTACCGGGCCCGCGACCTCCCTCACCTCCCCGGCTCCCCATCCTCTCCCTGCCATCCTCCTTTCCAGCCCCCACCCTCCGAGCAGCCCTCCCAGCCACTCCTGCCATGCAATGCAGGGGGCAGTCAGGAAGGAATCCTGTCCTGGGGTCCCCTGCCCTGGCTCACCTGCGCTACCCCCTCCCCGGGCTCACCTGTCTCCTTCCCTTTCCCAGCTCACCTGTAAGATGGACAGTCCTTCCTCCTTCTCCAGCTCCTCAGCAAGGGCCAAGAGGTACAGCTCAGGATGTGGGGAGAGCAACTCCGCCAGGAAGTGTGGGTGCAGCACTACGTCCACCTGGCACAGAAGCAAGAGGCTGTGAGCACCCTTGGAGGGGATCTCCTGGGCACCCAGAGGACCCGGAGGGCAAGGGAAAAGCAGAGACCATCCCCATGCTCCACAACAAGGGGGTGTTGGAAAGACGCAGTCACGGTCCCTGACCACAGGCACACATGCACACACACAGCATATACACACGTATATACGTGCATGCCACACACCCCACATGAGACAGGCACACAAACATGCACACTCACACAAGTATATATACACGTACTTATGCACACATACGCACACACCAGAATGCACACCAACAACACGCACACCCCTGGCTCACCTGGGTTATCCCTGTACAACATGCAGACACACACACACATTTACACACCTTCATGTGCACCTCTACCATCACACACACACACAGACACACACACACACACAACAGAGCTCAGGAATAAGAAACAAACTTAATCCCTGCTCCCTGGGCAGCACCCAGACCTGGGTGGTGGGAGTGCTGCTCCCCAAAATCTTGTGGCACCCGGGCCAGGGCCAGCGCACCTTAGCAAGGAAGTATTTGTCCTGGGCACAAAGTTCGTCAAGGTAGGTAAGGAGACCCGGGTCTGGGTAGTCGCCCTCCTCTCCCCGTGGCAGCCCGGAGCTCTCCTCTCCCCATTCTCCACCGGGCGCCCCCTCAGCTAGGTCGCCGAGCTCTGGTGGCCCCTCCGTGATTCCAAGGTCGTCGGTCATGGCCTCAGGAGGGATCTCAATCAGCGCCTTTGTGTGTGGGCTCCGCTGGCATTGGTGTGCCTGGGCGGTGGCAGGCTGGGCCCCAGCGCCGGCCTTCTCAGAGATGCGAGCTGAGGAGGGTAAAGGGAAGGAGGGTGGGTGCCCGGCGGCACCTGCCCAGCACTGAGTGTGCTCAGGGAGGACCGAGCTCGGGGACATTCCCGTGGGGGGTCAGAGCCAGCTGGTCCACAGGCACCAGGAGGAAGTGGCTCTACACAGTCTCCTCACAGGGAGAAGGATTCAGGATGACTCAGGAGCCCAAGCCCTATCCTGCTGGTGTCACCCGGTTGCCCAACAACAGCCCACTGCCCAGAGGAGAGGAGCTCTGGCTGGCAGGAGGGCGGGAGGTCTGGGCTCCAGCAGTCAGGGGATGCTGTGGCCTTGCTCGTGGAGAGGACATGTGCCTGCAGACTTGGCCACAGATAGGGCCCCTGGACAATTTTCTGGCTCAGACCAAGTCTCTCTACCTCTCCTAGGGCACTGTGGGGTCTGGTAAAGTCCACTCCAGATCCCTTGGGACGACATCATGGGGCCAGCCGTGTGCCCAGGAGAAGGACTCAGGACTGGGCTTTCCTGGGATCCCCCCGAGCCACCACCAGAGCCTCCCCAAACGCAGGGCCCATGGCTTGCCTCCCTTCTAGGAAGCAGCAGCGTGTTGGTGGCCGTCCCTTCTCCCTGCTCACGGCACTTCCCTCGTGTCACCTGACCCACCTACAGAAGCCACCTTCCCAGGGCCTCCTCAGGTTCCCAGAGGCCCCCCCACCTGCAAGGTGAGATACCCTCGGGCCCAGAGCTCTCTCCTCCCTTGATGGTCTAACCACTGTGCCTGGATAAGAGTCACATTTGAATCCCAGGGACCGGTGGGTGGTGGCCCCTGAAACAGTCCCACCCAGCCTTCAGGCCTTACCTCCTCCTGAAGTCATCCCCACGGGCTGAGAGCCGACCGCAGCTGCCTGGCCGTTCGACATCGCAGACCCAGTGCAGTCAGTCCGAGAGAGCAGCGTCCTCCACCAACTGCTCAGGAGCCCACTCAGGGAGGGCAAGCTTGAATCTAAACAGGCCTAGAATGTAGGGGGTCCAGACATTCTGCAGTGGGGGAGGGGCAGGGGCAGGCTGGCTTGGGGCAGGAGGGAGGGGGAGGCATTCCATGGGCACTCTGGCAGGTGGGCTAGAGCACAGGTGCTTTTCCAGCTTACAGGGCCACACCCTCGGTGGGTGCCTCTTGGCTGCTTACAAATCGTTTTCGGGCTCACAGCACCAAGGTCCTAGCTGTTGTTCCCACTACTTCCATTCTGTGTCCATTGACCTAGTTTGCGGCTGGGGAGCCACTGCTTCCTACCGCTCATGACTGACTTCCACAGAGGCTAGGCTTTCTGATCCTGTGGGAACGTGTGCTCTGATAAGCACCCCGGTACTCATGGCCACGGGCAGCCCTGCGTTTCACATGGGGATGTCTGTGCAGCCGTGGCCTGTTTGGTGCACTGTGCCCATCGCGCTTTAGGAAGCAGCCCGTGTGTCGCCAGGGCTGTCTGTGGAGGCCCTGCAGACCCCAGCCAGGCCCCCGTTGCTGGAAAGCCCCAGCCCATCAAAGAAAAGCCCTGCAGCCTCCACATCCAAGACCAGAAATTCCTCCTTTGCTTTTCTCGGGACATCACACTCCTGCTAAGTACGTTTTACCTTTTTAATTATTTTAATGCACTATCTCACACAAGTAAGACCTTTGCATGATTCATAGTCCATTGCAAACATGGGAAGTACAGTGGCAAGTCCTCCTCCCGCCTCTTTCCCAGCAGCCCAGATCTCTGTCCACCAGGAACCAGTGTCATCTGATTATGCAGATCTTCTCAGACATGTACTATGTGGCCAAAGGCAAAAGCATTCTCTTCTTATTTTTTCATTCCTTCCGTTTTTCTCTTCCGGTGAAAATTCATTTATGTTCTGATATATTTGCAGATATTTACAGCCTTGCAAGCAAGTCACAGTGAACGTTATTGAACAGAACTCCTGCTGGGGATTGAAGAAAGAACAACTTGCAGTCACCTCCCAGGACTTGGTTTTTATCATGGGGAACCTTAGATGATTTTCACCAAGGAACTTCATATTCAGAGGGATGATGAAGCAAAGCATGGTACTGAGACACTCATGAAAGGCAGGCTTCCCTCTTGCTTCCTCCACCAATTGTGGACAAGATTCTCCCTCACGGCTTTGATGTAGGATTTGCTTATTCTTCTCAGGACCACCGACTGGAAAACTGCATTGTGGAAAAATTATCTCGTCCCAATTCCACACCCCTTTTTGTATGACTCCATCAAAAAGCCTAGGCTCCAGAAGCAGACAGAGTTGTTAGCCCAAATGTGTTTGAAAACACCAGCCGTGTAAGGGTGAGATGACAGTCCTCTGCCCTCTGACTTTTGACCATTCCTGCAGGAAGGCCAGGGGCAGGTGTCTTTTGAGCAAACAAAAATCTCCAGACATGGGTCTCAGGCCTTAGCAGACAGAGGATCTTCCTCCTAGTCAGAGAAGAGCAGCAGAATGGGGAGATCACGTGTGCACATAAGGTTTCAGTGCGGTAGGTGAGGTTGTGGAGTTGAGACCTGGTACCCACCTTGCAACAGGCCAGACTGGTGTTTGGAGCCTCTTGGAATGCATTATAAACTCTAGTCCCAAAGTGGCTTCTGCTGCCTGTTTTTTCATTGCCAGCTCAAATTCTGCAAAATTCCCTCTAGAAGAGGAGGGGAGTAAAGCTCTTCCTACACTGCTTGCTATGCAACTTCATTTGGCCCCTTGGCCTGTGTGGATCCAGGTCAGAGCGCCATGCTCACAGAGCAGGGTGTGCCCGCCACCCTCCACCTGGAGGCGTGCTCACCAGGAAACCTGCATAAAGGGGACACCTAGTGCACCAGGGCCGTGGAAGAACCCCAAGTGTTTCCCGGGTGGGTCTAGAGTTCTGAGCCAGGAGTGTTCTCAGAGAGTTATTTTTATATTTTGGATATAGTCCATTGTGACATACATGTTTTGCAAATATTTGCTCCCAGTCTATAACTTGTCTTTCCATCTTGTTAAGGGGATCACTGGCAGAGCAAATGTTTTTAATACTGATGAGGTCTGGAGGGAAGCTGCAGCCCGTCTCTGAGGGCGGCCGCTGAACTCTGCGGCGGGGCGCTAACCTAGGGAGGCAGCCCGCTGCCCCTAAGGCCTGTGAGATAGGACAGCTGCGAGGCAGCCACCCCGCGGCGCATGGGCCACCGAGCGCAGGATGCGGGCTGGGGGTGCCCAGTCCACAGGCAACAGAAAGCAGTACCGGCTCCGAGGCCCTGGGACCCTGAAGCGAGGACCTCCGGGCCGCAGATTCCCACTTCGCGTTGCGCGCACGCGCGTCACATGTCCAGGGAGCGGCTGCGGGCGCGCAGTCCAGGTGCTCCAACGGCTCTCAGGGTCCGTTGCGGGGGCCACTCGAGCTCAAGCGCGCTGAGGCGGGGCCGTTAAAAGTTTTTCTGCGCAAACGCACTGAGGCGGGGCCAACGGCGGTGGGTTTACTCCGGGTCCGAGAGCGGTTGCTCCGCCTGGCGCATGAGGGGGCGTGGCCCCTGCGTCCTCGCTGCCGGGGCGCGTGTCGGCTGCCTGGGGGCGGGGACACGCGGGTGGTTGCCGGTCTCCAGCACCTCGCGGGCTCTCAGCACGGAGCTGCGGTGGCCGGGCTGATGACTCAGAAGTAAAAGAGGTCATAGGAGATATTCATGTATAATTATGTGCCACAAATTGGATGACCTATAAGAAATGGATAAAGTCTTAGAAACATAATCCCCCAAAACTTAATCAAGCTGAAATAGAAAGTCTGAACACACCAAGAACAAATGAGATTGAAACAATCTTTAAAAACCTCCCAAAATAGCAAAGTTCAAGATGATATGCCTTCACTGGGGAAGTCTACCAAACACTTAAAGAGACATTAATATAGTCCTTCTTTAATGGTTCCAAAAAATTGGATAGGAGGGAGCACTTACAAACTCATTTAGATGATCAGCATTACCTGATACTGAAGCTAGACAGGATAATACAATAAAATAAGATTCCAGGCCAATATCCCTGATAAACATAGATGGAAAAATCCTCAACAAAATTTTAGCAAATCAAATTAAACACATTAAAAGGATCACACACAATGATCAAGTCAGATTTATTCCTGGGAGTGAGGAGAGTTCAACATACCCAAATGAATGGGACACACTGAATTAACAAAGGGAGGGAATAAAATAATCTGTCTCAATCGATGCACAAATGGGACTTAAGAAAATTCAGCACCCTTTAGTGATACAAACTCAAAAATTGGGGGTAGAAGGGGCGTGGCCCCTGGGTCCTTGCCGGAGGATCCTTTCTAGATCCTAAGGAGAATTACTAAAATTTTTAAACCTATTTTAACCTACAACATTTTTATCACCAACTTTTCTTTACCAGAGTCCTTTTTCCATTTAATTAGTGATTTTCCTGATTTTGACATATTAATTCTTGCTGAGATGACATGTATGCTTTTTTGAAAGCTGATTCTCATGGATTTTAAAGTAGTTTGAGTTCCTTTACATTTGGCATAGTTACTAAAGTACCTGACACAAAATGCTCCAGAACCTAGAACAGTCGCTTCATGTAAATGTTTATGAGATTGTATTCATTAATATAATTGTCAACCCACTTACAATTTGTTTGATACTGTATGTATGTAGAGGATGAGTTGTCAATAAAAAAAAAGTCCTCTGTGATCGTAATATTGCCTTTTCTTTCTAAAGTAGAAGGGCTTGGTAGCTGTTACAGTAGCGAATAAGTAGCTAATAAATAAATGCCATGTTTTTCTAACTAGTCTCTCTGCTACCAGGAATTTTCCCTTCCTGTTCTGTCTCATCAAGTCTGTTAGGTGCTACGTGCTCCATGCAGCCCTTGGACCAACATATCAGATTGTTCCAGAGCCCCCATCATTCCCTTTATTCTTCATCCTTGTCTTCCTGTTTCACTGAGAAGTCATCCACCTCCTCAAGTTGCTTCCTCCAACCCCCCTGCTATGTTGTCTTTTCCTACATACATACACATAACAATAGCTATGATACACAGCAGTGATAATTGTGTAACTCTAATTGGGTTCCCAGAGCTGATCCCAATGTGTGCAGGTATGTTTGAGGGGGTCTTCCCAAACATAACACCAAGCAATCTCGAACACAAGCAGGATGTTGGAGAACTCAATTCGGATGCTATGTGCCCAGAGACAGCACCAGATTTCCTGGGTTAAGGGCTCCATCCTACAGGACAGCCCTCCACAGCCCACTCCAGATGCCAGTCTCAAGCCCCAATCAATTGCCTGTGCTCTGACCTCCCAGCTACAGATTGGAGGTTTCCACGATCTCCCCCTTGGGTTCCATTAATTTGCTAGAGTGGCTCACAGGACTCAGGGAAACACTTCCAGTTTAATAACGGGATACTTAAATGATGCTAGTTAACAGCCAAATGAAGAGATATATATAGGGCAAGGTCCCATATAAAGGAACTTCTATCCTCATGGAGCTTGGGGCCTGGACCCAAGCAGAGAAGCTCTCTCCGACTGAGAAGCAGGATCCAAGAAAGCAGAGAGCGATCAGCTCAGGAGTTTTGCAAGGGCTTCACTGCATAGTCACGATTGACTAAATGATTGGCCATTGGCTGATTCAGCCTGTAGCCCCTGCCCATGGGTGATGGTCCAAAAAGTCCCTCATTAACATGGAAAAACACCCATTTCACCTTTAAGACTGCAGGGTTTTCAGAAACTGTGAACGAAGACCAAATATACCTGGGAAATAATATGTATTTATTAGGACTCATTATATTGCACACCCACACAGATTTCTTCCTTACATTGTCCCTGTCATTATCCCTACCAACAATGCCTTTTCCAAATCTGTCAGCCAAGCTTTATACTCACCTCCAAAGAGGGTTTTAGAATTCCCCTTCTGGCATATTTGTAAGCACCTGCTCACCACTGGCCCTGAGGCTTCACAGATGACCAGAGGCAGTCCCTGACCCTGAAGACCAGAGTTGGCAAATAACAGACACCGATGGGGAGAGAATGGTAAGTGTTGGTCATAACTAGCATTTACTGCCTACTCACGCATGCCAGGAACGGTGCAATTCACTGTTACCTGTGTCAACACACAGTGTTAACAGCAATCCAGTGAAGTAAGTCTCTATCTCATATTTGAGAATTTAAAGCACAGAATGGATAAAATAGTTGGCCTAGGGTGCCACAGTAAGTGGCCATGTCAGGGTGCCAGCCCATGCTGTCTGGCTGCAGCTCATGCCCCTGGCAGCTGGGCCACAATGCATCTCACAGGGGTCAAGACGGGTGCACTTGGAAAAGGTACCTCAGAGGTAATGAGACAAGGGGGTCCCCCAAACAACTGCATTCAGACCTGTCATACTGGCTGCCCGGGGGAGTGTGGGGAAGGCCTGGAGAGGACAACAGGAGGGAGCTGCTGCAAAACCCCACAGAGGGCCTGAGGGAGGGATGGAGAGAAGGAGGCCTAGGAGGCCAGAGCACAGCAGACCCACCTGCACAGGCCGGGCACGGGGCTCTGGGCTCATGACGCCAGCAGTTTCGTACAGGTGTTCGGGTCGTGGCTTTTGTCCCTTGCACAGTGTCCTAAGGCTCTTGAAGACAGAAGCTCTCTCATTTCTCTCACGTTCCTTTAGCACCAGGCATGTCATAACTATGTTTGGCAAACTGCCTGGCCCACAGCATTGTCAGCCACATCTCATTCTGCCCGTTCTGCCTCTGCATCCAGGCTCTGCTGCCCACTCCAGGCATCCTTCGTAGTGCCCTGTGTGGCAACGTGGACGACCAGTTGCTGTGCTGGGATCTTCACATGCACCAGAGGCAGAGCCAGTGGTTTGTCTCAGTCCTGCGAGTGACTAAAATACTCCTCTGCGTTTCAGGAGATGGGCCACTCTGCAGGGCATCCCCCTGCCCTCTGCTCTGACTCACAAGATAATTTTTTTCCTCAAAGAGGAAACGTGGGGAGAAGGTCCAAAAAATCCCCTCAAGTTCAGATGTCCCTAAGATTTCCAGTACCTCTTAGGTTTCTTTCTGCAGGAAACACCTTTCAAAAGCGGCCTTTCTTGTCATGTTTTGACACCTGAGAGACCAGGAGGTGCAGCAGCCTGTGATGTGAAGCTGCCTGGTCATTCCCATGCCATCTACCAGCAACTGTAAGACCCTCAGCACCTGCAAAGCTCTTCACTGTCAGTGTCCCATTGGTGCCTCAGAGCAGACGTGACCTGGGCCAGTTGATGGCACAAACCCTGAGTAAATACAAATGCAACTAGCCTGATGCTGAGGTTTAGCTCTAGAAGCCGGCATGCCAGATACAGGTCTGGGGGTGAAGGGTACTGGGGGATTTGATCACGGGTCTGTGGACTGGCTCAGGTTTGGTAATTTCCCTGAGCCTGTTTCCCCCTCTGTATAAGAATCTCAGAATTTTGGGAAATGCGATGAGCTAACTGCACATAAACAGCATCCAGCTCAGTATGTTGTAATTCTGGTCTCTTGTACATACGGTTATCAATCAAAGCAAGACCTGAGGAAAATGGGGTTTCCATCCAATTAGGAACTTACTGACCTGTATTAAAATATGGGTGATGTTTGCTGTATTTCTTTCAAATTATCACAGTAATTCATTTGGAAAGATCCACAACTATTATACAGAGAAATGGAATTCTGGTTAGCTACTAAGAGAATTCCTGTGTAGAAAGAAACCTGCCTTAATCGTGGACTGGCAGCTGAACCCCCTGGGCCCGGGGTCAGCAGGACCAGACATCAGAGGGAGAACAGGTTGGGAGGGCCCAGGACCCTCAGCCTCCTACCATTGGCCTCCTTTGAGATGTGCAGCCCGTGGAGGTTAAGTCACTGTGGGATGTGTGCTGTCAGCTGCCTCCCCTGCTCCTCCCCCGGAACCTGCGAGTAATGGCTGCGATTCTCAGCAGCCTGGAATCCAACCTTCCCAAAGCAAGGGCTCTGAACCAGCAGCAGTCACCCAGCCTGAAACTCTCCTTAGTAGTTTTCCTTCCATGAATGGGTAATTCCCAAGCTGCTGACTATCAAGTTCCTGTTTAGTGTTTGCCATGGAGTCCATGTCTTCAGGTAGTTAAGTGTTAAGTATAAATAAATCATCTGGGAATCTTGTTAATATATGCAGACTGATTCCAAAGGTGGAGGAGGGCCAGCAGTTCTGCACGTCTAGCCAAACCCTAAGTGATGCCCGTGCTGCTGCTCTGCAGATCCCCTTTGAGTAGCAAGGTTTTAGAATACTTACCTCCAGAAGAATCTGGTCATGCTAAGTGATAATTTGTATCTGCATTTCTTTTAAAATGCTCACCATGGTGTTAGAGTTTCTGATTAGCATGAGGAGCCCGTGTTGCACCCTGAGATGACAGAACTCAAAGGCCAGGATGTTACCTGATGTGTCAACTCTGTAAGTGCTGTCTGTGATTTCCTTTAGGCATCTGGAAACACTGATGATATCTCAGGAACCTCCTGCCCCAGTTCTGCTTGGCAGCTTCCCTGGGAGCCAAGGCCCCAGTTCAGCCTCCAGAACCAGGCAGCCCAGAAGGCCCGCAAGTCAGTTTTATCCTGACACTCTTCAACCAGAGTCTTCTCAAATAGCAAAAGCAAGTCTGACATCTCAGGAAGACATAAAAGGAAGAGAAAATTGTATGGCCCTCCCTTCTTTGAACATCCATATAGGGTGGAATAGGGCTTTGCCTTTCTGAGGTTGTATGTTATGTTTGGTTATGTTTTCTGGTAAAATGAACAAGATTTACCATTTAAACCATTTTTAAGTGTACACTTGAGTGCTATTGACTACATTCACATTGTTGCAGCCGTCATCCACATCCTTCTCCAGAACTCTCCCATCTCTCCAATCTCTGTCTCCATGAAACAAACTGTCCCTTCCTCTCCCCCAGGCCCCTGCCACCACCCCACCCCCCTGCCAACCACTGGCACCTGCCAGTCTACTTCCTGCCTGAATTTGGCTACTCCAGGGACCTCACATCACTGGCTCATAGAGCATTTGTCCTTTTGTGACTGGTGAGGAGGTATATTTTTAATCTTTATTATCTGACTAAGATGTGGCCTAAACACTAACCAGGTATTACTGTTGTTCTTAAAGCCTCGTTAGTGGAGTCCACAGGCCATTTTTAGCCTGACACTCTTAATTGCTCAGCTGTGAAACTTTCCTTTGATGATGTGTCTGCTGATGGTTATTTATGAGCAATGAGGGGCATCTTGAGAAAAGCATCTAAAGTTATACACTCCACTGAGCTCGATGATATTCTTCATGAAGACTCAGGCAGAAGCATTATAATAAAATATGTTGGACTTCCTTCACTCTCCTGGGGAAATCATGCAGACTAATGTGTGCTGCAGAGACCTTTCCTCACGCCTTATTTTCCTATATTCAGTCCATTCATTCATTCCATCAATCAACAAAAACTTACTCCATGCCTACAATGTGCTAGGATTTTTTGTAGCCCTCAGGAATCCAGGGTTGACAAAACCCATATAGTCCTCAGATCTACATGATGTGCAATTTACTAAAAATGAGTAAAATGTGGAAAAATGAGTAAAACATGGAGTTTGTCTTCTAGGAAGCAGAGCAGGCTGTAACAACTGCAGGCTGCTGCTGTGGAGGTGGCCCCATTCCCAGGGTGCTCAAATGCAGTTAGATGGGCTCCTCCTGATATTTCAGGTGAGGTTTATGCACCATGAAAGGAGTGATGAGTCAAAGTTCATGCCTACCACTGGGAGACGCTATTACTCTTTGAAATTACTTTTTAAAAAATAAACTTTCTGGAGTAGAGAAAGATGCCTTTTATTAAAAACAAAGCAACTCATCATAATGTTTAAGTGGAGAAAACCCAGATTATTTTTGGAAACTATGCTTCTTTCAACATAGTAAAATTTCTCTGTATCTTAAACTCAAATATGCTACAGAATTTCAGTTATTCTGCCTCCTCTTACTGGAAAACAATGAACACAATGTCAAGTCAATTACAAAAAATATCACTAAGCTTAGTCACATGAAGGATCTGTGTAACTGTAAAGACCTTGCCTTTCATGCTACACACTTGTCTGTGATCATTCATTCAGTCATTATTACTCCAAAATGCTGCCTCTGTATCCCCACAGATGAAGGTGTGCCTGTAGCCTAGTTTGCCCTGTGATTCCTGTTATATGCTTGTTGTCCCAGGATAATTATTAGCAGTAGCTCACTCACAGAGTAGTTCACTCTCAGAAGTAACCACATTTGCCTGATAAATTATACAGTCACCCCAAGATTCCATCAACACCAAAACATGCTAAGGTCTTTCTGTATTTATTGACTTCTGCTTAAAACTGCTAACTTTCTTGTACACCCATGCTCATAGCAGCACTACTCACAGTAGCCAGAAGGTACAAGCCACCCACAGTCTACTGATGGATGAACAGATAAATGAAATGTGGTCTATACATACAATGGAATATTATTCAGCCTAAAAAAGGAAATTCTGAGGCTGCCTTCTTCATAAAGCTATTATTAGATAGGCCAGAAAACATAGCAGAGGCATCTAATACAAAGGAAGAAACAAAGAATTCCTAACAAAATGTGTAGGCAGAAGAATATAATCTAAGCAAAACTACAGGACAGAACCCCAGAAAGAGATCTCAATGGAACAGAGATCACCACTCTTCTTGATAAAGATTTCAAAAGTCACAAACATGCTCATGGATTTACAGAAAAGTATTCAAGATCTCAGGAAGGACTTCAACAGATAGAAGACCTGAGAAAGAGCCACTCAGAGCTGAAGAATACAAATCTGAAGTGAAACATGCAACGGAGGGATTTAAAAGTAGACTGGGAGATTCAAGATGGCGGGGTGAGAGGTGAGACAGAGAACTCCTCCCAAAACCACTTATAATATGAAAATATAGTTAATACAATTAATCCTAAAAGAGCAACAGGAAAGAAGGCTGTGCCAGAATTTATAACCTGGAGAACAGAGCAGACCTCGCAAAACAGGATAACATACCAAAGCCATGATCCGGTGGGATCCAAGCCTTTCCCCCACCCCAGCTCACCAGCGGGAGGAAGAGAAACAGAGCGGGGAGGGGGTGGAAGCCTAGGACTGCGGAACACCCCACCCTGGAGATCTGCTTTGTGAGCACAAACCTACATTGCATGGTGCTCTGGAGATTAGTGGGGTTGGAAAGCTAATACAGGCAGAATGCTTGGAGAGACTGAGATTCCAGCCATTTGTGGAGGACAGGGATCCACATCTGGCTGCTCTGGGACAAGGGAAAGGCAGGTGGTCTGAAAGGCTTCCTAGCAGCAAGAGGGTTGCTGAAGGGGTGGTGTTTGCCCAGAACTTGCTGTGGGGGAGAAGGGATAAGTGGACAAGGTTGTCTGGGCATGCTGTGCCCAGCAAGTTGGGAAATTTCAGGAGCTTCACGTGCTCCATTCCACTGGCTGGCTACTCGGCTATGAGGCCCCCAACTGTCATATGCAGCCTGCTGTGCCTTCCTCCTGGCCTGCTGCACCAGCTCACAAACTGGCAGTCCCTACCCTGGTGTCAGGCCAGCCAGATGGAGGTCCTGCCTATGCAGCTACAGACACAAAACGTAGAAATTTAAATCTTGTGCGCTTGGCCCACTGGTTCTGACAGTGGAGACAGGCACTACAGCTGGGATGCAGGAAACAGCTCTTTCCTCTCCCCAGGCAACAGCGCCGCTCCTGCTGTACTCAGAGTTGGAGAATTCTAGGTCTAAGAACACATGTATATGGACTGACTATAAATTTCTCTGTACATCTAAATTAGAGCCAAGACTTGTGAATCATTCCTTGTGGATATACTATTAAAAGCAGTGAACGTGATATACTTAGGTATCATTTGAAACATTGCATTTGTTTTGTAGTGGTTGGGACATGTTAATCTCAGGAAATCTTAGCCTGGGAATAATTATGGAATCCACCCACAGTCAGCTGAGGAAAGCACCTGATTGGATGTCACATGTTACTGCAACATATGAAATTCTCACCCACTGATGAGATCCTGACCTTCCTATGACCAATACCCATTTGAAAAAACCCTACTGTGAAATTTGGGTAGACATTATAAATGTCTTTATAAAGTCAAAAACTTACTAAGAGGAGGTAAAGGATGGAGAGAGGGTAATAATGTATTTTGAGTATCTACTATGTGACAGATACATGAAGTGTATCATGTATTCACAATAAACTTTAAAAATCAATCAGTTATCCTTATTTTACAAATGAAGAAATTTGAAGTAGAAGACAGAGCATTTGAATAAGGTCACACTGTTGGAAAGTGGCAGAGGTCAAATCTATTTGACTCCAAAACCATGCTCTCTACCTCACACTACTAGAGAAAACAGAACGAAGGCCTAGAGTCCCAACATCTTTTAGCATGGTGAAATACAAACACTTGAAACTAAAAATACTTGCAGGTTAAAACTAGAGGGAAACTTCTTGAACTTGACAAAGAGCATCTATGAAAAACCCACCAATAACATCATACATAATGCTGAAAGACTGAATGAGAGAACACTGTTCCCTGAGGTTGGGAACAAGTTTACGGGGTTTGCTCTCATCTTTTCTACTCACTGTTCATTGGAAGTCCTAACCAGTGCAATAAGGCAAGAGAATGAAATAAAAGCCCTAAATATTAGAAAGGAAGAGATAAAACTTTTTGTTTATAGAGTAATAAATTAGAGAATCTTCAAAAATCTAGAAAAAGAAGTCACTATAGACAAGCCAATTGATTTCTAAATACCAGTACCATTTACAATAATGTTACAAATCTTGAAATACTTCCAGGTAAATAATATAATATGTTCAAGATCTGTGCTACTCTGAAAAGTACAAAACATTGCTCACTTAAGAAAACCTAAATAACTGGAAAGATATACTGTATTCATGAATTAGAAGACTCAGTATTGATAAGATGTCAGTTTTTTTCAAATTAATCTATGAACTCAGTGAAGTACAAATCAAAATCCCAGAAGCATTTATTTATTATTCTTTTTGTAGAATTTGACGAACTGATCCAAAATCTATATGGAAGTGTAAGTGACCTAGACTAAGCAAAACAATTTTGGAAAAAAAGAACAAAGTTGGAGGACTAAAATTACCTGATTTCTAGACATACAACAAAGCTTTATTAATCAAGATAATGTGGCATTGGCATAAGGCCACATAGTTCAATGGAACAGAATAGAATTTCCAGAAATAGGCCTACACATATTTGATCAAATGATTTTTCAACAAATGTGCTAAGAAAATTCAGCAGAAAAAGATAATATTTTCAATAAGTAATGCTGGAAGAACTGGATATCCAAAATGGGAAGAAGAGAGATAAAAAAACCCTTGACATCATTCCATACACAAAAATAAACTCTAAGTAAATCATAAATTTAAATGTAAAAGAGTAAAATAAAAGAAAAATATCTTATGGTATTATGGTAGGCAAAGATCTCTTTTTATGACACTAGCCATAAAAGAAAAAATAGTTAAATTGCACTTTATCAAAAATTTAAAATATTACTCTTCAATACACTGTTAAGAAGATTTGAAAAAGCAAGCCATAGACTGGGAGAAAATATTCACAATACATATATCCAACAAAGGACTTACGTACAGAATATGCAAAGTATACCTATGCTCAATTTTTAAAATGGGCAAAAGATTTGAATGGGCATTTCACAAAAGAAGCTATACAAGTTACCAGTGAAAAGATGAAAATATGTTTACCATCATTAATAAGAGTTCCTGAGTGCGGTGAGGTTGAGCAACTGGAACTCTCACACATTTTGGGTGAGAAAGCAGTTACCGTCACTTTGGAAAATAATTTGGCTGGGTCATATAAAAGTAAACATACATTTACATTATGATCCAGCAATCATATTTCTAGGTCTTTACTCAAGAGAAATGAAAACATATGTCCACAAAAAACATATACATGCATATTTTTAACAGCTTTACTTATAATTGCTCAAAGTTGGAGATAACTCTAATGTCCATCAGCTGATGAATGGATAACAAATTGTGATCCATCTATACAATGGAATTTATTCAGTAATAAAAAGAAAAGATTTATCAATATAAGCAACAACATGGGTGAATCTCATAAACATTTTGAGTGAAAGAAATCTCATATGAAAGTACATACTGTATAATTCCATTTCTATGAAATTCCAGAACAGGCAAAATTAATCTATAGTGATGGAAAGCAAATAAGTGATTCCTTGGATCAAGAGTGGGAAGGATTGACCAGAAAGGGACAAGATAGAAAAATGATCTCTATTTTGATTGGGGTTGTGATACATGAGTGTATACATTTGTCAAAAACTTATTGAACTTAAAACACTTATTGCATGTAAACTACCGTTTAATAAAGTTGACTTAAAAAGTAGAAATAAAAATTAGAATTAATTTAATTGAAAAATTTTATAAATTCGTAATTGTGTCCTACTAGCTACAGTGTCAAGGGATTACACAGTTGCAGTCTGAAGCTGTGAACAGGTGCTCTTTATTTGGAAATGACAGCCTACCTATGCAGGTAAACAAAGGCGCCATATCTGACCAAATAAAAGAAACCCATTGCTCCAGAATCTGATTTTTTATTGCTACGGTACTACTTACAATCTGAATAAACCAGCAGCAGCAGGTTTTAAGCAGAAGACAAAGGTAAAGTTATAGGGATAGACTATGGAGAGAAGATGAGGCTGTGGAAACCCCATTCGGTACAGTAGGAAAGTCATTAGATGTTCTCAGGTCTTCAATTTTGGAATAATTCCTGAAAAGGCAAGATTAAGGGACTAAGGAAGAGAAGATGTCTGTATTCTGGCAGCCTGGAGTTCAGAGTGGATCCCAGTAGGCATTCCCCAGCCTGGAAGATTAAAATTACAGAGAAACATTGCGTAATGGGTGGTCCCTCTTGTAGGCATCTATCCTAAAGAAATATTTGCACATGTGCATAAGGAGCATGGATGGAATACTTGTTGGAGGTTTGTTTGTATAAGCTAGAAAATGTAAGCAACTTAAATGAGAAGTGATTTAATAAAGTCACATCTGTTCTATCGTAGACCCTGTCATTGCTCCACCCACTCAACCTGTGACTTGCCATGTCTGCATGCCAGTTGACTTCAAACTGCTAGCGTTTGCATCTACTTGACTGAAGATTTTCTCTGGCCACCAGAGCTCTCTCTGCCCAGGTGCATGGCAACCCAAAAGTACTGAAGGATCAATTCCTCTCTGAAGCAGCCCTCAACCAATGGTAGATAGGAATTGATGGATAAATACTCCAGTTCTCCTTAGGTAACAAGGTCCACATTTGTGTCATATGTTGGCTCGCAGAGCTCCCCAGTGGACTTGATCTCTGGTTACCTACAGTGATGACTTACTTGATCAAACACCCTTTATTGGCCCCCTTCCCTTCTGTCTTACTTCCGTTTCCCTACTGGTATTTTCTGGGATGACTTCTCACATAAAGTATTTGAACTTGAAAAAAATAAAATAAAACAGGAAATTCTGACATGCCACAACATGGATGAACCTTGAAGATGGTGTGCTAAGTGAAATAATCTAGTCACAGAAGGACAAGTATTCATATGATAGCACTCTAATGTGACACGTAGGGTGGTCACACTCACAGAGACAGGCAGTAGAATGGTGGCTGGTGGAGGGAGGAGTGCAGAGTTAGTGTTTTGATGGGGACAGTTTCAGTTTGGGAAGGTGAAAAGATTCTGGACATGGGTAGTTGTGATGGTTACAGAAAATGAATAAACTTAATGCCTCTACGCTTTAAAAATGGTCTCAATGTTAAATTTTATTATATGTATTTCCCCACAGTTTAAAAAGTTGATAACTCTCAATTAGCCTGACTACTTAATTACTCAATTATGATGATTAATTCTGTGTGTCCACTGGGCAAGGGGTGCCAGATTAAACATTATCTCTGGTTGTGTCTGGGAGGGTGTTTCAGGATGGGATTTAGTACTTGAATTGGTGAACTCGGTAAAGTAGATGGTCCACCCCAATGTGGGTGGACATCCTCCAACCCACTGAAAGCCTGAACAGAACAAAAGACACAGGAAGGAACAATTCATCCCCCTGTTTACACCATCAGCAACTCTAGTTCTCAGGCCTTTTGACTCAGACTGAATCACCCCAACGACTTTCCTGGGGCTCCAGCTTGCAGACAGCAGATAATAAGACCTCTCAGGGTCTATAATTGTGTGAGCCAGTTCTGCATAAATCTCCGTGTGTGTGTAGCCTTCTGGTTCTGTTGTCTGGAGAACACCGACTAATGCACAGATTCCATTCTGGGGACATGGCTATTTGGGCAGAGTTCCCGATGATTGTGGTGAAGATCTCCCAGGGCAGCGGAGCCATTGAAGGGTGGGGACAGAGCCCGGAGCTCAGCTGCTTGGCTCAGGCAGAGAGTTAGCTTAACCGTGTGGCCCCGATCCACTTCCAGCCTGAAAATCTGGGTGGGTGTAGGGAGCACGGACCTGTCTGCTGTCTACTGACCTGCCTCAAATTCTTCTTTACCCCTTGCCCATATCTATAGAAGGAAAACTTGACTGATTAGAAATGTATTCACAATTCAGCTATTTAGTGTTTTTTTTTTAAGTCTTCCTGTCTTCCACCTCCCACCTTACCCTCTTACAGGGGGATAATCCCCTAACCCTTACTGTCACATAGCTCTTTATCTGAGACTGTCCATATGTCACAATGGGCAGGCCCTCATTTACTTAACACTCACTAAGCTTTTAGCATATGCCAGGGGCCAGGCTCGGCCATGAGGCTGCTGGAGGAATGAGACCCAGCCCTGCCCCCAGGCACACAGACTGATGAGAAAGGGGGCCACCCAAACAGATGGTTGTAAAGCAAGTGGTAAGTGCGGTGACTAAGGTACTCGGGATGCATAAGAGAGAACAGAAGAGTGAAAATTAAGCCCATCCAGGCTTGGCAGTGAGAGGTGGGGTGAAGTGGGTAGAGGAGAAGCAGGAAACTCCGGAGCTAAGGGATGAGATGATGGCTGGGCTCGTTCCTACAGACGGTTGCGAGGCTCACCTCCCTCCAGCAGGGCCCGGGAAGCTGGCCCCAGCTGGCCCGAGAGCCGGCCACCTCCCTCTCCCTTGGGGCGTTCTCCCCCGACGGCCTCCCTCTGCCCAGGTTTCCGAGCCTTCCTCCCACGGTATGTTCCCCCCGACACTCGGCCCTGACCTGGCTCTGCTGTCAGCATGTCTGGCGTCCTTTCTCCTCCGTCTCCCCACATCTGGTCTTGAGAGTGTACAGCGTTGGTAGAGATGAGAATCTGAACAGGAAATCAAAAAAGGGTAGAGAGCTTCCTTTGCCTGCTGTCAGCAAACTGAACGGTGGAAATAAATGAGCTGATCAAACTGACTTGCATCCGACACTTCCAGGTCTTCCCTCCTCCCCCTGCCCCAGGAGGCCTGTCAGTCCTCAAGGCCACCAGGAAGGCCACTGTCCCTCCAACCAGCGCACCGAGCAGGCGCCATTCCCTAGGGACTGTCCACGGAGACCGGAGCAGCAGCACAGGCCGCCGTCCCTGGCACAGCCGCGGGAGGGAGGGGCATTGCCACCGATCTGCACCCCCACCCTGCGGCCCCCCACCCAGTGTCTTGTCTTTTCCTCCGTATGTGCTGGTAGCGTGTTCAGAAGCACGCCATGGTATTGCGGACAGCACTCAGGCCACGGCTCTGACCCTGGCAGCTTCCAGACTGGCCTTGACCCCCGTTTAGTCCATGGCCAGTGCCCCGGAGGAGAGGCGGGCAAGTCAGCACCACTGCAGCCATGTGGCTTTCCGTTGGTATCAAAGCAGGTATTAGAAGTGGTGGCAGGCACAGATATGGGTGGGCGCTCCCAGGAATCAAGGGGATCTGTCCGTCCTCCTTTAGGGTGTGAATAGATAGCATCCCCCTTCTCTGGTTTCCATCTTTGGGAGCCTGGACCTTGGGATTCCATCCTATAGGTCAACAGTGGCTACCTCCACCAAGCAAACAGAAACAAGCAGAGGCCTCGCCTGGTGCCTACACCAGATGCTGATCCGTCCCCACTTCTGGAAACACTGGCTTCCTCTGTTTTCCTTCCCTGAGACACCAAGCTGCCCCAGCGTCCCTCTCCTGAGTCCCTGTGACAGAACAAACTGAACTGCTGGCATCACAAGCTCCTCACCACCCATTCTTCCAAATGGGCTTGGGGAGGATGGAGGCTGGCCTGTTGGGAGACCGTGCTGAGGGACAGCTCGCCATGGCTCAGAGGTCTGTCTTGGTTTGTTTTAGACTTGCTTTTTGTGTGGGACCACGGGGCTCCAGCTATTTGATCATTATGTGTTTGTTGAGCCCTTGCTTCAATGGAGGGTCTGCATGCCTTGTGTCATGGAGGACACAAAGATGGGTGTGACAGGCCCTGTCCCCCAATGAGCTAATCCTCCAGAAGGTGGTAGGAAGAGCTTAGCAGTGGTGATGCTAATTAAAGAGCTGACACTTATGAGCACTTCCCAGGATCCTGCCTGGCTGTGCACATGCTGCAGGAATCAGCTCATGGAATCCTTACACGACTCGAGGTCTTCAGGCTGTATTTAGTTATCATCCCCGTTTTGCACATGTATATACTTTTGCACAGCCATTACACAGACAGGCAGATCCGGTAGACAGACAGATTCTGAGGTCAAAGGCTAACACGAAAGGCCTTGATTCCAGAGCATGTTCTCTTATCAACCATGCTCAGCTGGGGAAAATCAGACAAGGTGGGAAATAATTGATGCCATCGAGGAGACAGGGACGTTGTCAAGGAGGCTCAGAGAAGCAAGAGGGGGCCACTATGAGGGCGCAGAGAGTGTCACGGGACAGAGAATGTCATGGGCTTTGACACGGATTGCAGCTCTGAGAGCAAGGGGCCTGGGCCTGGGGAGAACATCATGGAATGGGAAAGTGGGGCGTGTGTGGGGAACGTCACAAACACGTCAGCAGAGAAGAACTGCCTGGAAGGGAAGCAGCAGTGGATATGGTGCCTTCTGGTTTGTGGCTGGACTGGGAAGCCTTGAGCCCTGGGCTGTGGAGCTTGCACTCTGGGGCCCGGGGCAAGCCACTGAAGGCTTTAAGCAAGAGTGACTCTTAATCAGAGCTCTCTTTCAGGATGGGTAATCAGCGTGGCTTCTGGAAAATAAGTTGGTGAACGGGCTTTTAGGGCACTGACACTGTTGTGTGTGATGCATAATGATGCATACATACCATTATGAATTTGTCCACACACACAGAGTGACCCCTAATGTAAATTATGGACTATGTAGCAGTGTTTGTTCATCAGTGGTAACAAATGTGTGACCCCTGTAAGATGTTAAGAACAGGAAACTGTTTATGATGGTGAGAAGGGCCAGATGTGAACAGTCTGTACTTCCCAATTTTTCTGTAAACCTAAAACTGCTCTGAAAATAACAAAGCCTATTCATCATATAGAAAAGAAGTCTTTATTAAATTAGCAAAATAATAGGATAGTTGCATTCATAAGAAAACTCAGGTTTTCAAAAACTGCCTTTTAAAAGCAATTATTTCAAAGCGGGGATTGAGAGCTTTATACGTCACCACAAAGTTCATTTTTCCTACAAACCTTTTATTAAGATTGGTCACGTGTAGTAGTTGGGTGTACACAGTCATACACTCCCCACATCAGAAAGCCCTTGGGTCTCAGCATCTAATGTCTACTCAGGTCGCATGTGCTGTCCTTGCCACGTCCACACCAGAGGGCGGGGGAGCTGCCTTCCACCACCCACCTCTGGAGGCATCTTATCACCTTCCTCTTCCATGTGTGGACACACAAAGCCACCCTGTCAGTATGCTCTTGGCCAGTGCCACAGACGTTTTTCTCTGAGGTGCCAAATTGATCCATGTTTCCTATTCTGATTATGTTATAATTAATAGTAATGAATCATATTTTGTATTCCTTAATCAGTAAAACTCGTTATATGCAGTCCACCTTCTAACAACCCAGGCAGAAGGCCTGTGATAACCGAGAACCCACTGTGTGCCAGCCGCTACACCAGGCAGGGGGTCCTGTACACAGACCAATTTCAAGGCTAAGGAATTCAGGGAAATCACCAGGAAGGTCCACTAGGCATTTTGGTAAGAAATCAGGCCAAAGCTAATCTAGTCCAGGCAAACCCTCAGGCCCCTGTGAGCTCTCATCTTCCCAAGGAGCCCTCTTCTCGCTTGGACCAGCGTTCCCACAGCATGGAACCCCATAACCTCTCCAGGGGGCCACACGCACTTGGGGGCTTCAGAGGAAAAAGCCATGATGCTATATGATCTGGAAGGGACACAGAGGAAAATCAAATAAAACGACACTGAAAAATATGATGTGACATAATCACATTTATGCACAATAGCATAATATATAAAAATGTGGTTTCTGTAGAAGAACTCCCTGTTTCATCCTAGATTCATTACTTCTTAGCTGTTACATAGAGCAAGGTGCTCACCCTCTCTGCGCCCACTTCCTCATCTGTTAAATGGAGATTATAATTGTATCCGCGTCAGAGATTTAGTTGATGAGAGGATTAAATGCGATAATAAATTCAAGTTCTTGGAACTTAGAATTCAAGTTCTGCAGCACATCCAGTGTGGCTAGTATTCACAGCCATTACATATGGTCAGGGGCCAGGTTTGTACAGCCCCTTCGCTCCATCATCTCCTGACGCATCTGCTCAGGAGCGCCGAGGAGAGCAGGGCTGGAGGCTGCCCACGTGTAGCCCCGGCCCTCTCACGGCTGCCCAGCGGGGCCCTGCCCGTGTGTTAATAGTGTTCTTCAGGCAGATCACAAGATAGCTGACCAGGTTGTTTTGTTTGTTTGTTTGTCATTTGACTTGTCTCCTTTTTTAAATCAACTTCATGGTTATATAATTTACTTAAATAAAATTCATTCCTTTTAGTACACATGTCAGGGATGTCGTTAATTTACCGAGTTGTTCACCAATCCCCATAGTGTTAGAACTTTTCTATTGTCCTGGAAAGAAACCTGGTGCCCACTGGCATTCACTCCCACGTCCAGCACGAGGTCAGCACAAATCCTTTGTCTCTGTTGAGTTAGAACCGGTCCTGTCACCTGGGCCTCAGGCAGTACAACGAGCTACCGCCCCGGGCCTCCCTCACCTGGCCCCGCCGTCAGGGGGAGACACAGCGGTCTCCGACCGGGTGCCATTTCTACAGACAGCCGCCCTCCTCCGTTCTTCTTTCTCTTTTCCTCCTGCTGGATTTAAAACGTGGGGTTTCTTAATTGTATAGGTAATAAATGCTCATTGTTAAGTGTATAAAAGCACAACGAATCATAAGGAGAAGACAAATGACTCACCATCTGCCCTCCCCCAAATAGAACAACTGTGAACATTTTAAAGTGAATCACATAGGGTTTTTGGATAAAATAGGATCATATATAAATACTCTTTTAGTGTCTGTTTTTGTTTAGTATCAAAACCATTAAAAATTTTTCCTGTTATTTAATATTTCTGTACCACTTAATGATTTCCCCTAATTTGTTCATCTTTGGACATTTAGGTTGTTTCCTATTTTTTTCTATTATACATAAAACTCTATTGAACATCCATGGACACACATTTCTACACACATCTTTCTTATATCACTCCCTGGCATCCAACTGGGAATACTTTGTTTTTTTATCGTAATAATTAACGAAAGAAAAAATTTTAAATACAAGGGCAGTAAAAGTTTCACTCTAACTCAAACATTTGTGGACTACCACTGTTTAGGAATACCCTTTGAGATTTTACAATGAGTATATACGCCTTTACTATCAATATATTTTGAAAAGAAATGAGATCACATTCTTCATATGGATCTACTACTACAGGTTTTCATTTAATGAGAAAAATATTTTTTAAATTACCTTTTTATTTTTAATGGTTACATGGCATGGTGATTTTAATAATTTTTAAATTTACTTCATCCCCTATTCCAGCTTTTTAATATCATGAACACAAAATGAGCATCCTTCACACCATTTTCTGATTGTTCTTTAGTACATATCAATAGAAGAGTACTATTGGTTTCAACAGCCCACATATTCTAACATTGCCCAGTTTTTCTCTAAAGTTTGAGCTAATTTTTACTTCCACTAACATTGAATGAGAGTCCTAATTTTTCCACACCCTCCCCATGAATGGACATTTTCACTATTTTACCATTTACCAATCTAGTGATATTAAAATCTCAGTTTACATGTATCTAACTTCCAGGGAATTGAACATATCTTTATATCTTTATTGACTTTGTTCATCTTTAATTGTGAGAATTTCCTCAAGTTCTTTGACCATTTGTCTATGATTTCTTTTTCTAATATGAACTGTCCATCTTTTTCTTAATGATTTGGAAATCTTTTTTACATCAAGTATATTTGTCATAATTGGGCTGGGGGTGGGGCCCAAATATAAATGATCATAAGGAAGAAAGGGAATTTTTTGGCAAACCTAACCACAGTGCAGGGGCCCAGTGGTGCACTATGGTGCCTGTCTCAGCAATGATGGGCACCAGGATGTCAAATGGCCTCAGAACCTTCTCTGTCTCCACTTGTCTTACCCCTGCTATTCTTCTGCACATTATCTTAATTCTCTTCATTTCTTGCTGCAATAAACAATGCTGCATGAGGAAACTGATTCCTAACTTACACACGGTCAATAATTCATACAGGAAAATGCTTTAAGAAACACAACTGTAAAGTCACAAAAAATAACATTTGAATCATAAAAGGTATTGCCAAATTGCCAAGAAGCCTGTACCAATGGGCACTCCACCAAATGTTCTACGTAAGCTTGCCACTTCCCATCAGCTCGCCAACATGAAATAATTTTAATGTTTTCATCCTTGCCATTCTGTAGTCTTAATCTGTATTCTTAACCTAACCAGGTTCCTTATTTGTAAAATGGGGCTAATAAGCATTTACTCATAGGATTTTAATGAAGATCAAATTAGTTAATATATAAAAGAACTCAGAGCAGTGTCTGGCCCATAGTAAACACTATTCATGTTTGCAATGATTATTATTTTCCTTGATAACATATGGCTTCACCTCCATCACTTTCTATTATTATTTTTAGAGTCACAATGAATTATGGGTCTTTAATTTAGTAAAGCCAAAAAATATTGTACCTTTTCATATTTTGTTCCTTTATCTTCCTTAGTAAGACCAGATATACGTATGTTGGTTCTTTATTATTTTCTAAAATTATCATCTTCTTAGAGTCTTAACCTCTTTGTCCTTTTTTCAACATATTGTTTTCCTTCTTTGACTTCTTTTGCACGGAGCCCATGTTTTGTTTTCCTTCAGATCATTTGTATTATAAAATTGTTGTTTCCTTGAGTAATCTCCTTCCACAAACTACACATTTTAAAAAATTATTTGTTGTGGGAAAATTGCAAATGTTTTAAAAAGGAGAGAAAGGATATAATGAATTCCAGTGAACCAGTTATAGTTAATGATTCTCAACCATGGTTCCTTGTGTTTTATTGTAGATTTCCCTTAATCTAGATTGTGCTTGCTTTATGTTTCTCTTCTCTTCCAACATTTTTCTCCTGCTTTGTGGTATCAGCTTATCACTACTGGATCCTTTCTGTTATCATTAATCACCCACTACTGACAGTTATATCCAGACCCAAAAACAGCATGAATGGATTTTTCTTGGCTTTCTTCCCTTTTCTCTATAAAGTGCTTTTCTCCCCCTTAGGTAAAGTTTTTGTTGATGTCTACTATAGATGCAGAAATGTGCATAAGTTTTGGAGATATAGCTCAATAAATTTCCATAAGTCAAACACAACTGACATTGAGATCAAATAAACATACATTACCAGAACTATGGAATTTTCATGCTCCATGCCAGCACTGACCCCCCTCCCAAGATAAAACCTCTGCTGATCCCTAACCTTATAGATTAGGTTTGCTCATATTTGAGACATAGAGTACAGAAACCTTTGCTGAATATTTTTTTGTTGTATGAAAAGCCATAACTGATCCTTCACACTGTTGATAGACATAGAGATTGTCTTGGGTCCCATTCTCTTAGGAAGCTCAGGTTGTTTCCAAGCTGCAAACAATGTTGCTGCGGACAATGCTTCAGTGAATAACCTCACATCTCACTGTCAAGTGTGCAAATATATTTTTCAAATATAAAAATTCATAATATTTAGATGTGGAAATTCTAGGTTCAGAGAGTATATGCCTTTGTGATTTCCCCTTATAAGCAACTTCATCTCTCCACCCAATTGAAATGTTATACTGAAGATCAGATCAGGAGAATATAAAAATAATAAGCACAGAAGTAGAGGAGAGATGAAGGTCAAGAGTTTGTGCTAACATCAGAGTCAAGAGAAGTTGGATTTTTCCCCCAAATGGAAGGTATTTTATGCCTGCAAAGACAAAAGGGAGCCACTGAGGAACATGAGATTGAAGATAAAAGAATGGTGGAGACAGAGAAGTTGTTTCCCTGATGAAGGGGAAATATTCCACAAGAGTTAGGAGGAGAGTCAAATAGACCACCTTGTGTGGGAGAGTTACTATGAGCAGAGAGAGCCCTTCCTCTGGGGTGAAGGGCGATGAAAGGTTAGGTATGAGTGCAAATGGAGAAGAGAGTGACCTACTGGTTTCCTGTGAGATGACCTTACTCTTCTTAGGAAAACTAGAATTTATTGTGGAAATTCCTGGAAATAACAGAGGATGACTAGAAGTGCTCAAGAGCCCATGCAGAGGCTCCCTCAAGTTCTAAGAATCTATAAACAGGCTCCTTGGCTCTATTTTCATGACTTCTCCAGGCACACTCTCATGAGAGGCTGGGTTACAGGGTTAACCAAGGTTTAGGCATTGGCTTGGCTCAAAAGAAAGGTCTAAGCTAGAGAGTATGTGAGTGAAGTAAGCATGAAAGTGGATAAAAGCATCTTTTTGCCTGATTATCTGTTTTAGCATTCTGTATACCAACCCTTCAACAAGAGGGAAGCATCCTTAATAGTAATCCAGTAATGACAATCAGCAAGAGCCTACGTTTCCTTGTGCCACACTCCCTGTTGTCAATCTCACTGTGGTACAGTGAGCACATGTGTCTTAAATATTGCTTTGAATCTATGGATATAGAATTGCAGGACTGGCCACTAAATTTGGAAATAGTATACCTGAGGTGGCACCAATGATTGATGTTTAGTATGTATATGTAGTGGGAGGTTAAATCTAGCCCTCTCCTAAAGGAAGGAGAAGGGAGAAAAATGTATTGTCTCTTGGGAATGGGAGAAGGCAGGCCCCCAGGGTGAAGGACACCGCAGCAGGTACAGGAGTGGCTGGCCAGGAGGCACTGGGAGGTCTTAGAGGAATCAGGTTAGGGAAAGGGAAAGTACAGTTGTTTTGTTTTAAGCGCTCAGGGATAGACATGTCTGCGAAGCCACTGTCCAAATGTAGGAAACGGGGTGTGCCTGCTGCTTTATATTGCCTTTTTTGTCCTACATATTGAAACAGTAGACACAGTAGTGGTAATGTATTTGGAGATATCTCTCCAAATGACTGGTAGCTAGATATATGATAAGTATCTCAGAATAAATATATATTTAAATATATAAGCCCTGGGTTTTCCTGTTTTGCTGGGGAAGGAGGAGGAACCTAAGTGTTTTGCCTCATCCCAAACACCAAGTGAGCGCTTCGGTTCATCTCTGACACTCAACCCGTCCCCGCAGCTACCAGTCAGGGTGCAGTGGTACCCCGGAGATGTTTTCCCTCATACATTCCCCTACCTACAAACAGAGGATTCAGTGGAATAAATTAAACCAAGAGTGTCAAGCATTGTGGAGTTTATTTGCTATTCATCAGTATATAGTAATCCACTCGAAACAGTGTCTTGAAACAACTATAATTCATTATTTCCCATAAGGTTGGAGCTGGCTGGCTCTGCTGGGTGGTGGTTCTTACCCTTTCAGGATCATCTGGGGTCACGTACGTAGCTGTAGTCATCATGGGGGCAGTGATTCAAGATGACTGCATTTCCATGTCTACTGGTTGGCGCCAGCTCTCAACTCCATGTGGTCTTTCCAGAAGGGTGGCTGGGCCATTTGACACCATGGCTGTGGCTTCCAAGAATGTGGAGTGAGGCCACAGAGCTTCTTAAGACTTAGGCTCTGACAGTCACGCAATGTCACTTTACATGTCATGCTGTCAGTCAAAGCTAAGTATAAGGCCAGCCCAGAGTCATACGTGGGAGTGAATTTAACTGTCCCTTATGGATGGGACCAGTTGGAAAGATCCCATGGCCATTTTTAATCCCTCACAAAGGGATTAAACAAAATTGTATCTGTAAAATGCCTATTAGTGTATTTGGTCCAAAGCAAATTATTTCAAGTGTTAGTTGTTGTTCTGATTAGCTTTTTTCTTATGAATAAAAAGTATGTTTTCCAAGTAAGGATGTAGGTGAGTTTTTCTTCAGGTAAACTAAAAGTTGATCAAAATGTGTCTAAGATAAAAAAATGAAGTAATCCATAAAGGATTATTTGAACTAGTATTAAATGCCAAAATAACATAAGAACTTGAGGTGTTTCAGAGAAAATATTTGGTTGCAACATGATTAATCTGACAGACCTACAGTAAGGAGAAAACAAAAGGAAAATTTAAATGATAAAAAGTTTTTAAAGGGTCCCACTTACAAATCCTGAAGATGTAAAAAACGTTGCCCTCTCCCTTCATATTCTATCTGATTGTTTAATCGTTCTTTTCCTCTCCCCTTACACTGCATTCCTCAGGGGTCAGGGAGCAAAGCCCCAGCGCAGTGCTCCTCAGGGACCCCGACCCAGCTGCAGAGGCCGTGGCCGCAGAGTCCTCCAGGGATATGCTTACAATGCTGTCATTTTGCACGCAGGAAACTTTATATTTAAAAGTTGAAAAATTTGAACTATTGAATACCTAGTGACATACCTGGGGGCCATGGAAACCAAAATTTCCCTTCAGTGACTTGAGCTTTTTATCACTGCAAAATGCAACACCTCAGTGGACAGCTAAGAAGGAGAGCTGAGCTGTTTTTATGATAATGGTCATGAGTTTGGAAGAGCCGTTTGCCAACCTTCGCCCACTTCATATTTGTTGCTCTTGGAATAGAACTGACGAGGATGGGAGGGAAACGGCATTAGGCTAAATGGCCCATATTGGGCGCTTACTTTGGCCTTCCAGTTAAATGGCCTATGAAGCCTCTCAGGAGGAATGGAATCAGTAGGCAGGATGCTCTAGAAAATAAGATGTTATTCCTTCCACATAGGATTTTAAATACAGAAAGGTTTTGTGGGGAAGTAGTTAATGTCTTTCTGCCAACTAGTCCTAAACACCCCACGATGTAGCCATTTGCTTTGCTAAAACATTCCAGCCCTTTTGCACTGCATTTCTGAACATTCTGAACCCTTCAGACACTAGGATGAAGCTTTGATATCTAGATTATCTGGCTCCCTTTGTTCCTTAAGAGAAATGTAGCCTTACTCAAAACAAAGGTTGAAAACCCCCATCACCGTCTCTCTCCCCAAGATAACTCACAGAATTTTAGAACTGGAAAGATCATACAGACTTAAGAGTCCATGTCTAATGCACTCATTTTATAACAGAGGGTTTAAGTGATGTGTCTAAATTATACTCCTTTTGGGGAATGAATCTGAGATTTGACCCTGCCCTGCATTGCTGCTACTGAGTTGGTTTATTTAGGCAAAGATGTCTCCATAACTAAAAGAAGATGCTTCTCTTTTCATGGTTACTGGTTATCCTCTTTGTGCTGGGGCTTGTGGGTCTGCCGGATGATTACATTGTCACCCCTCTCTTGACTTCCTGCTTTTTTCTCCACAGCTCCCAGAATTATATGCATTCATGGAGAATTTTAATAACGAGAACAAGAGATCAAATCTACTAAAAACTCACAGTATGTCACCTAGTGAAACACAGAAGATACTTAATCACGACCTCAATGGCATGCCATTCCCCGAGGGAGCTGACCTGAGGGCGGAAGCCCCCCAGCCTGTTTTCATGTGCAAGGAGGTTAGGGAGGAGGAGGAAAATCCAGAATCTCTGGCAGAGCTCCTGCCATGCAGCTTACTGGCCAGCACGCTCTCTCTGGGGGCGAGACTCTGGAAATCCCATCAGAGACTCCCTCAGTGTGGGATCCCTGCACCCGACCACACCTCCCCTCATGAGATTCTCATCGATCACTCCAGCTCCTTGCCACCGGCCCCCACACAGAAGATTCAGGGCACCAAAACATTACAAAGAGAGGGCATTTCCAGTGTCCTGCCGGAAAAGTTTGTCTGTAAAGATGAAGTTCCTCAATACTTATTAGCTGATCGAGGTAATTGAAACAAATGAGGCCATGAGGGAGAAAATGGGTGGAAATCTAACTACAAAATTAACCTAGGTCTCTAGAGCCCAAATAGTCAAAGACTGACCCATGGAAATCTTGCAGATCTGTAGTTCGTGGTTGATGTTCTTGCTGCCTACAGTAGCAATGTGAGATAGAGAGCAGAAAATCAAACATTCCAGGGTGAAATCCCAGACCCGAGCACTAACTCTCGAACTTCATCTCCTTTACTTCTGTACTAATTATAAAACATATATTAGTAATTTTAAGGAGAAATGAGTATCTTATTCACATAGTCTCCATTTTCCTAATGTACTGAGGGAGGTCATATGTTACCATTCTGTATAGCTATAAAAAAATAGATTAAATCGGTGGAGCAAACATGGTGGCATGAGTAGGACAGTGGGAATCTCCTCCCAAAAACATATATATTTCTGAAAATACAACAAATACAACTAATCCTAAAAGAGAGACCAGAAGACACAGGACAACAGCCAGACTACATCCACACTTGCGAGAGCCCAGTGCCTGGTGAAAGGGGTAAGATACAACCCCTGGCCCGCTGGGACCCGAGCACGCCTCCCCCCAGCTCCCGGTGGGAGGGAGAGGGAGCCCAGGGCTGCTAAACACCCAGAGCCAGCCACCCGCAGCGGAGAGCAGACACAGTGCATGCGTGGAGGGCTGGAAACTAGGGAAACAGGGCAGCAAGACCTCTGAGCAGGTTCCGAAGCTGATGACCCTGTGACAAAGAAAAGCGAGTGCTTTTTGAAAGTCTTAAGGGGACAGGGACTTAACAGCTTGACGGAAACAACACAGGTCATAGTCCACCAGCTGGAAATTACAGGGAAAACCAGGCGCACTAACCCCCTGGGCAACAGCTTTGAGACCCCTCACGGAGGTAAAAAGCCAAACAGCCACCCCGTCCATTACCCCTCCGGACGCTGCAAAAGCAGAGAAGCAGCCTAAGGCAGACTACGCCCACAGAAAGGGAGATCCCCCCATACCGGCCAGGCAAGACACAAAGACCCAGTCTACACGCAATTACCCAACATAAGCCACTAGGGGTCACAGTTGTCCCAGTAAAGAAAGGCCAGTAGCAAGTGAAAAGATTGGCCCTCCCAGCTGACAGTCAATAGCACCTGTCAACATGAAAAGGCAAAAAAATATGATCCAGACAAGACTAGCCCAGACAGCTTCAGCATCTGCTACATCTTCCCCTGAGAAGGAACCTGGGGAGATAGATTTAACCAGTCTTCCTGAAAAAAAAATTCAAAACAAAAGTCATAACCATGCTGATGGACTTGCAGAGAAATATGCAAGAACTAAGGAAGGAGAATTCAGAAATAAAACAAGCTCTGGAAGGACTTCAAAACAGAATGGATGAGATGCAAGAGACCATTAATGGACTAGAAAACAGAGAACAGGAATGCAGAAAAGCTGATGCACAGAGAGATAAAAGGATCTCCAGGAATTAAAGAATTCTAAGAGAGGTCAGTGACCAATCTAAACGGAACAATATCCGCATTATAGGGGTACCAGAAGAAGAAGAAAGAGAAAAAGGGATAGAAAGTGTCTTCGAAGAAATAATTGCCGAAAACTTCCCCAAAGTAGGGGAAGAAATGGCCTCTCAGACCACAGAGGTACACAGAACTCCCATGACAAGGGATCCAAGGAGGGCAACACCAAGACACATAATAATTAAAATGGCAAAGATCAAAGACAAGGACAAAGTATTAAAGGCAGCCAGAGAGAAAAAAAAGGTTACCTACAAAGGAAAACCCATCAGGCTATCATCAGACTTCTCAACAGAAACCCTACAGGCCAGAAGAGAATGGCATGATATACTTAATGCAATGAAACAGAAGGGCCTCGAACCAAGACTACTGTATCCAGCACGAATATCATTTAAATATGAAGGAGGGATTAAACAATTCCCAGACAAGCAAAAGTTGAGGGAATTTGCCTCCCACAAACCACCTCTACAGGGCATCCTACAGGGAATGCTCTAGATGGGAGCATTCCTAAAAAGAGCACAGAACAAAACACCCAACATATGAAGAAGGGAGGAGGAGGAATAAGAAGGGAGAGAAATAAAGAATCATTAGACTGCATTTATAATAGCTCAACAAGTGAGTTAAGTTAGACAGTAAGATAGTAAAGAAGCTAACCCTGAACCTTTGGTAACCACAAACTTAAAGCCTGCAATGGCAATAAGTACATACCTTTCAATAATCACTCTAAATGTAAATGGACTGAATGCACCAATCAAAAGACACAGAGTAACAGAATGGATAAAAAAGCAAGATCCATCCATATGCTGCTTACAAGAGACTCACCTCAAACCCAAAGACATGCACAGACTTAAAGTCAAGGGATAGAAAAAGATATTTCATGCAAACAACAGAGGAAAGAAAGCAGGAGTTGCAATTCTGGTATCAGACAAAACAGACTTCAAAATAAAGAAAGTAACAAAAGACAAAGAAGGACATTACATAATGATAAAGGGCTCAGTCCAACAAGAGGATATAACCATTATAAATATATATGCACCCAATACAGGAGCACCAACATACCTGAAACAAATATTAACAGAACTACAGGAGGAAATAGAATGCAATGCATTCATTCTAGGAGACTTCAACATACCACTCACTCCAAAGGACAGATCCACCAGACAGAAATTAAGTAAGGACACAGAGGCACTGAACAACACACTAGAACAGATGGACCTAATAGACATCTACAGAACTCTACATCCAAAAGCAACAGGATACACATTCTTCTCAAGTGCACATGGAACATTCCCCAGAATAGACCACATACTAGGCCACAAAAAGAGCCTCAGTAAATTCCAAAAGATTGAAATCCTACCAACCAACTTTTCAGACCACAAAGGCATAAAACTAGAAATAAACTGTACAAAGAAAGCAAAAAGGCTCACAAACACATGGAGGCTTAACAACACGCTCCTAAATAATCAATGGATCAACAACCAAATTAAAATGGAGATCCAGCAATATATGGAAACAAATGACAACAACAACACAAAGCCCCAACTTCTGTGGGATGCAGCAAAAGCAGTCTTAAGAGGAAAGTATATAGCAATCCAGGCATATTTAAAGAAGGAAGAACAATCCCAAATGAATAGTCTAACATCACAATTATCGAAATTGGAAAAAGAAGAACAAATTAGCTCTAAATTCAGCAGAAGGAGCGACATAATAAAGATCAGAGAAGAAATAAATAAAATTGAGAAGAATAAAATAGCAAAAATCAATGAAACCAAGAGCTGGTTCTTTGAGAAAATTAACAAAATAGATAAGCCTCTCGCCAGACTTATTAAGAGGAAAAGAGAGTCAACACACATCAACAGTATCAGAAACGAGAAAGGAAAAATCAGGACGGACCCCACAGAAATACAAACAATTATTAGAGAGTACTATGAAAACCTATATGCTAACAAGCTGGGAAACCTAGGAGAAATGGACAACTTCCTAGAAAAATACAACCTTCCAAGACCGACCCAGAAAGAAACAGAAAATCTAAACAGACCAATTACCAGCAACGAAATTGAAGCGGTAATCAAAAAACTACCAAAGAACAAAACCCCCGGGCCAGATGGATTTACCTCGGAATTTTATCAGACACACAGGGAAGACATAATACCCATTCTCCTTAAAGTTTTCCAAAAAATAGAGGAGGAGGGGATACTCCCAAACTCATTCTATGAAGCTAACATCACCCTAATACCAAAACCAGGCAAAGACACCACCAAAAAAGAAAACTACAGACCAATATCCCTGATGAACGTAGATGCAAAAATACTCAACAAAATATTAGCAAACCGAATTCAAAAATATATCTAAAGGATCGTACACCATGACCAAGTGGGATTCATCCCAGGGATGCAAGGATGGCACAACATTCGAAAGTCCATCAACATCATCCACCACATCAACAAAAAGAAAGACAAAAACCACATGATCATCTCCATAGATGCTGAAAAAGCATTTGACCAAGTTCAACATCCATTCATGATAAAAACTCTCAGCAAAATGGGAACAGAGGCAAGTACCTCAACATAATAAAGGCCATCTATGAAAAACCCACAGCCAAAATTATATTGAACAGCGAGAAGCTGAAAGCTTTTCCTCTGAGATTGGGAACAAGACAGGGATGCCCACTCTCCCCACTGTTATTTAACATAGTACTGGAGGTCCTAGTCATGGCAATCAGACAAAACAAAAAAAATACAAGGAATCCAGATTGGTAAAGAAGAAGTTAAACTGTCACTATTTGCAGATGACATGATATTGTACATAAAAAAACCCTGAAGACTCCACCCCAAAACTACTAGAGCTGATATCGGAATACAGCAAAGTTGCAGGATACAAAATCAACACACAGAAATCTGTGGCTTTCCTATACACTAACAATGAACCAACAGAAAGAGAAATCAGGAAAACAACTCCATTCACAATTGCATCAAAAAATTAAAAACCTTGGAATAAACCTAACCAAAGAAGTGAAAGACTTATACTCTGAAAACTACAAGTCACTCTTAAGAGAAATTAAAGGGGACACTAACAGATGGAAACTCATCCCATGCTTGTGGCTAGGAAGAATTAATATCGTCAAAATGGCCATCCTGTCCAAAGCAATATACAGATTTGATGCAATCCCTATGAAACTACCAGCAACATTCTTCAATGAATTGGAACAAATAATTCAAAAATTCATATGGAAACACCAAAGACCCCGAATAGCCAAAGCAATCCTGAGAAAGAAGAATAAGGTAGGGGGGATCTCACTCCCCAACTTCAAGCTCTACTATAAAGCCATAGTAATCAAGACAATTTGGTACTGGCACAAGAACAGAGCCACAGACCAATGGAACAGACTAGAGAATCCAGACATTAACCCAGACATATATGGTCAATTAATATTTGATAAAGGAGCCATAGACATACAATGGCGAAATGACAGTCTCTTCAACAGATGGTGCTGGCAAAACTGGACAGCTACATGTAGGAGAATGAAACTGGACCATTGTCTAACCCCATATACAAAAGTAAACTCAAAATGGATCAAAGACCTGAATGTAAGTCACGAAACCATTAAATTCTTGGAAAAAAACATAGGCAAAAACTTCTTAGACATAAACACGAGTGACCTCTTCTTGAATATATCTTCCGGGGCAAGGAAAACAACAGCAAAAATGATCAAGTGGGACTATATTAAGCTGAAAAGCTTCTGTACAGCAAAAGACACCATCAATAGAACAAAAAGGATCCCTACAGTATGGGAGAATATATTTGAAAATGACACATCCGATAAAGGCTTAACGTCCAGAATATATAAAGAGCTCACACGCCTCAACAAACAAAAAACAACCCAATTAAAAAATGGGCAGAGGAACTGAACAGACGGTTCTCCAAAAAAGAAATACAGATGGCCAACAGACACATGAAAAGATGCTCCACATCGCTAATTATCAGAGAAATGCAAATTAAAACTACAATGAGGTATCACCTCACACCAGTAAGGATGGCTGCCATCCAAAAGACAAACAACAACAAATGTTGGCGAGGCTGTGGAGAAAGGGGAACCCTCCTACACTGCTGGTGGGAATGTAAATTAGTTCAACCATTGTGGAAAGCAGTATGGAGGTACATCAAAATGCTCAAAACAGACATACCATTTGACCCAGGAATTGCACTCCTAGGGATTTACCCTAAGAATGCAACAATCAAGTATGAGAAAGACCAATGCACCCCTATGTTTATCGCAGCACTATTTACAACAGCCAAGAATTGGAAGCAACCTAAATGTCCATCTATAGATGAATGGATAAAGAAGATGTGGTACATATACACAATGGAATACTACTCAGCCATAAGAAAAGGGAAAATCCTACCATTTGCAGCAACATGGATGGAGCTGGAGGGTATTATGCTCAGTGAAATAAGCCAAGCGGAGAAAGAGAAATACCAAATGATTTCACTCATCTGTGGAGTATAAGAACAAAGGAAAAACTGAAGGAACAAAACATCAGCAGAATCACAGAACTCAAGAATGTACTAACAGGTATCAAAGGGAAAGGGACTGGGGAGGATGGGTGGGTAGGGAGGGATAAGGGGGGGAAGAAGAAGGGGGTATTAAGATTAGCAAGCATGGGGGGGTGGGAGAAAAGGGAGGGCTGTACAACACAGAGAAGACAAGTAGTGATTCAACAACATTTTGCTATGCTGATGGACAGTGACTGTAAAGGGGTTTATAGGGGGGACCTGTTATAGGGAAGAGCCTAGTAAACATAATATTCGTCATGTAAGTGTAGATTAATGATAACAACAACAAAAGGCATTTCCTGTGTGGTGACCTCCAAAGAGTTCTACACAAGGGTACAAAGGGCATATAAAAATGTAGGCAAAGGGTCTGTTTGTGTTTATACAGAGGATCAAAGCCTAATTGGGCTACCCCAAAAATGAACTAAGATACGATATGAAAAAGAACTTCCAACATCAGCACTCTCTGGAAGACTCATGCCAGAAGATCATCATCATAAAACCCCAGCAAATATCCAGGCGCTGCTACAGCTGTAGATGCACTCATCCCACCCGTTCCTGGATTTGCCATGGGAATGAAGAAGGAGATATCTAAGCTGGCCTGTGCATACAGTAAAACAACAAATTTGACTGGATCTATACTGTTGGAACTCAACCAAGAATTAGGAGAAGTGCAAATTGTAGCGCTCCAAAATCTTACAACTACAGACTATTTACTGTTAAAAGAACATAAGGGATGCGAACAGTCCCCAGGAATGGGTTGTTTTAGTTTGTCTGATTTCTCTCAGACTGTTCAAGTTCAGTTGGACAATATCCACCATATCATAGATAAGTTTTCACAAATGCCTAAGGTGCCTAACTGGTTTTCTTGGTTTTACTGGAGATGGCTGGTAATTACAGGTCTGCTTTGGTTATGTAACTGTACTCCTATTATGTTAATGTATGTGCGCAATTTAATTAGTAGTTTAAAACCTATACATGCTGAAGTTACTCTACAAGAGGATATGTCAAAGAAAGAATCAATCTTCCTATGTTTTCTTCCGCCTGCTACTTCTATAGCTTTTCTTCTTCCTTCCTAATTACAACCCTTAAATAGAATTCATGCCTCATATCAAATTTACCGAGTATCATGATTCTTCCAAGTGGTAAAGATACCTCAAGACAAAAGCTGGGCATAGAAGCCACAGGGCATAAACATGCAAAGAAGTAAAAAGCTAACCTTTTCAAACAATAAGGCTTCTCTTTCACTTACCAACTTTACATTTCCCTGTATGGCCCCGGAAGATGACTGGTTAGCCAGAGACGGGTAAGATTCCCCAAGGGAAGAACAACCTAAGACAGGCACAGTCGCAGGGGGCCATCAAGTGAGAATTTGGGGATCAACAGAAGTGAGGCTTAGAACCTCACCCCCCCTGTTCTGAGAGAAATCTTCTGCATCTGTGGATGTTTTATTGCCCTTGTCTAGCTTGGATTAACACATAGTCTACAGGCACACACCTGATCAACTACATTTGCTCTCTTACAACACTAAACTATGTTTTCTACCTTTATCTTGCATCTACCTACCACTTAAGCATTTTATTAAAAATAATAATAATAAAGAGAGAAATGTGGTATCCACATATAATTCAAGTATAAAAATCAAATGAGTATTCATATTTGAACTGACTGTTTATAGTTCATAATGCATGAGCAAAACCGAAGGTTTCTGTGGTGGCTGCCCTTGTACTGTTCACCATGTAAGAACTTATTCACTATGTAAGAATTTGTTCTCCATGTAAGAACTTGTTTGTTATGCCTCAGAAGATTGGAGACTGACGAAAATTAGGCTTGGGGTGGATTAATGAATGTGCATTGAGCATTGACTCCCCTATACAGAATTTTATTGTTGTTAACAACCATTTGATCAATAAATATGAGAGATGTCCTCACAACAACAACAACAAAAAAGTACACACTTCCAATTGTAAAATAAATAAGTAACCGGGATGTAATGTATAGCATAAGGAATATAGTCAAAATATTGTAACAACTTGGTATGGTGATAGCTGGTACCTAGAATTATTATGTATATAAATGTTGAATCACTGTGTTGTACACCTGAAACTAATGTAATATTGTGTGTCAACTACCCTTCAATAAAAAATAATTATCTACCAAAAAAAATAGATTAAATCAATAATGTAAAATATTTGAGCCCCTCTAAATATGGTCTAGATTCAAGATTAAACCATTTGCACAGCAGATATTTTGAGACCTCCACTTTTATATTAAAAATAGTGGGAAAGACAGAAGGAAAAGATTTAAAGGAAGAGATTGATTACTCTGATCATATTTGGTCCAGAATCCTGGAAAAGTCTTTGCCATAATTCCCTACATTGATGTTTTGACAAAGTCTAACGTAGGTTTCAGATTCCTTTGATAGAGTCATACTTCGTGTGTTTTGGAGCCCAGGTAGAAGAACTACGAATTAAGGCAATTGTAGGAATGGTCTAGATAATTCACATTATGCAAAGCTTAAGTCTGAGGCCAGAGAGGAGAAAGCGTGGGAAGTACTGAGAATCAGTAATGGGATAGCAGATCCAGAAGCATTTTATCTTAAAACTGACCAAACCCTTATTCTGTAAGATAGATGCTGAATCCTTGAAGATCCGAGTTGTGATTTGAATTTGGTGGTACTTTTATAAGGGTACAAATGTTATCACTACTTTAATTACTATTATAAATAGCTTTATGATGCTTAAGACTGAATCCTTAATTCTTAAAAAGGGAAAGAAGGAGAAGTAGAAGAAAAGCCCACTGAGGAATTGTTGTAGGTTTGAGCATTGATGGTTTTGCCACCCAAAGAAGCCAAGTTGCCCCTTCCTCCCAGTGCACGGCTTGTGTGCTGCCTACCCAGCTTCCGGGAGCCTCACATGTGGCCTCAAGACTCTGTGTGGGAGTTTTTTCTCTGTCTCCATGACCTCATTCCTCAGATCCTGTAGGCAGAATTTCTGGTGCATGTCTTGTATATTCCAGGAATGTGCATGAAGCCAGGTAGGTGTCCATAGGAAAAATATCTAGTAATTCCTTTGCTTTTATTGTTATTGCAACAATTCATTTTTTGCTGTCCTACATTGCCTAGTAGTACTACCATTTTATCAGCCAGCCAGCCAGCCCCTAAAGTATTCTCAGTGCAGATGAACTTTAGAACTCCTGGTATACCAAAGAATATCATCGAACATATCCTTACTAACACCAAGCACTGGGGGAAGACAAGAGAGTGGGTGCTGTCATCTTGTTTTGCTCCTGTCATAGGAGAGCTACTCTTACTAAGGCTACATCCTGTGTGACCATGTAGGCTAGGAATGTTTGACCAAGAATGGCAGAGTTATTTTTGACCAGCTGGAGTTATTTTTCCTGTATCCTTAGAAGTCTGGGGCCGTTAGACCAGGGCTGGAGCAATGCTTTCTGATGGTATCAAGGTCCCAGGCTCCACCACCTTTTTGAATGTGACTTTTGTCTTCATGGCCAAAAGACATGTCCTTTACCTCCAGCACTATGGCCACATTCTAGGCAGAAGAGGGCGCTAGGACAAAGGACCCTTTTGGCTACTTCTGACCCCTTTTAATAGGGAAGCAAAGCCTCCTCAGGTGCTTTCCTCAGATCACCATCCTCAGAGGACTTCTCCCTGTAGCTCACTGGCCAGACCTGAGTCTAATAGCCACCCCTTGGTGAAGGGCTGGCGAATACAGATCTTAGCTCTTTCTAGTTTCTGCAGTAGAGGAAGGCAAAAAAGATTTGTAATAGGCATGAAGTGAGCCAGCCTATAGTGTCTACCACAGATCAACACGTAAAGTGTTTTGGTATCAAAATCAGTCAAAAGTCCCTTTCCTTCCTTCTATCAGTTCTTGCAATGCCAGGCCTGCCAAGATCTTCTGAAGTTCCCTGAAACTTGGCACCTGGCCCTTGGGAAGGACTGTGGAACACCATGGCCACCATCAGTATCTGTTCCACTAGGGATGGTATGAACTCGAGGAACAGTCCCAGGCCCCAAACTCCTACTTCAGGCACATACAGAACATGCAGAAAGACTTCCTACCAGGCAGACTCAGGGAAACCCAGGCCCTTCCCAGTACAGGATGGAGGCCTGATTGATGCAGGGGCAGAATCAGGGCCATAAGTCATCTGCTCACATATCACCACACAAGAGTGGGAAAGCTGCCCATCAGAAGCAGGCCAGAGCTTCTGCTTATTTGCTCTATGGCCCTGCAGGACCTGCTCCAGCCCCATTAGCCAGCCCCATGCACTTTCCTATTTGGAGGAGGCCTTTAATCAGATGAACACCATGGGTTCCCCCCTTAGTTTATAAAGCTTCAAAACAGCTTTCTACAGAAGGGGATGGCTACACAGTGTGTTGTGTCCATGAAGCATCTCTGAATTACTGAAGGTTAAATAACACTATCAAGTGATTCTTTCAAAATATGATTCTTTTCAGGAAAACAATTCACGGATCTAAAGGATCTGGAATGGAGATACTACAAAGGGATTGTGAAGTGGAAGCACTATACTGCAGATTCATTCATAAACATAAAATACAATAGTGAGAAGAGATTTGTGGAGAGCCAGGAGATGCCTGGTGTTATTTCTCCCCCTCTAGTTCATAGGTCTTTGATAATTTACCCTCAGGTTGACTATCCAAAAAAAAGTAACTTCTTAAATAAAATACGTAGTTTATTACAATATCTTGCATGCATATTTTACTTTTGAGAGCACTGAACATGGAAAGTGAAGAGGCATAGGCACTGTGGAACATGGGAACTGAGACTATACATTATGCATGGGAGGTCCAAAATTAAGCCATGAATATGGAGTAAAAGATCCAAATAACCTGCTAATGTAAGACCTGCTTTGGAACTATGAAATCCACCTGGAGCAAGGCTGAGGCAAATATAGATCTTATGAAGAGAAAGTGTGTGTATGAAGAACTTCCAAACAAGAACAGCTCTTTAGAAAAATCTAAACATATATGGATTCAATTATAAAAACAGTTGGTAAATACAGCAAATGGAAGAATTAACACCTGAGGATATAGAGATCAGTCTGATAACTTACAAGTATGTTCACTGTTAAAAGACCTGGGGAAGTAGCATCTATGAAATAAGAACAGGAAGATTCGAAAAAGAACAAATTGGAAATCTTGAAAAATATGATAACTGAAAGCAAAATAGTATTAATAAACCTCAGTAAAATATCTCAATGGTATACTGGATATATCTTAAGAGAGGATTAATGAGTTGGAAGAAAGCACTGAGAGAGAATCTTCTAGACAATAGCACAATAAGGTAACAGAGTTTGAAAGAAGTTAAGAGTAATGGAAGAGTAGAATGAGTTCAGAAACATATCCAATGGAAATTGCTGGAAAAAAGTAAAATGGAAAAGTGATGATGTTTGAAAATAAAATGACTGGTAATTTTTTGGAAACAAAGAAACATATGGAACCTCAAAATGGAAAACTTCATGTCACTGAATGTTTAGCAAGAAAACAAAAATAAATCTATACCTAGAAACACCATAACATAGCTGTAAAAGCATTAAGCAAGTAAATATATAATTACAGAAAACATACGGAATAGAGAAAATGGATTACATACAAAGAAATGACAAATCAACAAGTAGAACTTTCATTAACAGTAGATGTCAGAAGACAATGGTGTGTGTCGTGGACTCAAAATGCTGAGGGAAAACAACTGTCAATCTGGAATTTACTACCAAGCCAGATTCTCTTTAAAGAGTAGGGTTAAAATAAATACATTTTAAAACATACAAGAGCCTAAATTGTTTACACCCACAGTCCCTTACTGAAAAAGTATGCTCTACTGCTAGCAAAGTATGTAGTTTAGCAAGAACCCAGAGGGAGTGCAAGAAATAATGGTGAGCAATTGAATTACGAATAATACCTATGTATGATTATGGAGATTCTATGTTTCTGGATTCTACTTCCTAATGTTTAGAAAATTTACCTCTATATAGTCAAATTATTCTATAGATTTTTGCACTGTTTTTAAGAAACAGTTTTTGGTTTCAGCATAGTGGGTATCTTTAGCAGATACCATTTAGAAATGGGCATGATGGACATTTCTGGATGTCTGTGATATGCTGGATTTTTATCTGAACCAGGGCACCCAAGTGTGTTGAGAAAGCGCAAATTCCTTCAGTGACTTACAACTGTAAACTATTATTCGTGTATGCTGTGATTCAAAAAAAGTTTTAAAAGTTGTGCTACCCTTCTTAACATAAGTTGGTCATGGGGATGGCAGTACAGCATGGAGAATACAGCCAGTGACTCTGTAACATCTTCCAGTGTTGACAGATAGTAACTGCACTAGTCAGGGTGAGGATTTAATAATAGGCATAACTGTTGAACCACTGTGTTGTATATTTGGAACGAATATAAGATTGCATGTCAATGATACTTTAAGAAAAAAATTAATAAAATAATTTTTTAAGATATAGTGAAAATAAAGTTTTGCTACCTTTGTAAAAGAGATTGGGCAGTTTCCGTCTTTTTTATGAGGCCAGCTCTATTTAAATAATATTGGAAATATGCATTCTTTAAAATCTAGCTAGAACTCAGTTATAAAATTACATTTAGTCCTGGCTCTTTTTTCCCATTTTTATTGTGGAAATGCTTAAACATTCATAGAAATAATACAATTGTATAATGAACCTGCATATATCCACCATCTAGATTCAACATTTACTCAGATTTTACTACACTTATTTCATCTATTCCTTTTGTTTGTGTTTGCCATGTCTTCTGAAGCCCAAGACTTTAAAGCAAATATTGGGCTTCATGTCTCAAATATTATCCTTAACATGTTTTGGTGTACATCTCAGAAAAATATGGACATTTTCTTTCATAACCATGATGTCATTAGTATACCAAGAAAAATTAGCCATAATTCCTTGCTACGATCTGTTTACCTATATTCATAATCCCCCTGCTGTCTCAAAACTGTCTTTTCCTAGTTGCTTGATGATGGGATGATGGGAGGCTGACGGGAGGTCACTTCAAGATTAAGACAGAAAACCTGTGGATTCTGTCTTGGACTCCTCTCTAGCTCTTACTCACTTGCTAGCTCGCAGGGAAGCCAGCTGCCATCTTGTGAGATGCCTTATGGAGGCGTCCACGTGGTAGTAACTCACATGGCTAGCCAGCAGCCAGCAAGGATCCCAGATCTGCCAACAGCCACGTGAGTGGGCCTGGAAGCAGATCCTACTCAAGTCAAGTTGTGAGATGACTGTAGCTCCAGATGTCCCCTGGGCTACAACCTAGTGGGAGCTTCTGAGCCAGGGGCACTCAGGTAGGCCAGGCCCAGACGCATGACCCACAGAAATTGAGAGGTAATAAATGTTTGTTGTTTTAAGGTGCTACATTTTGGGGTAATGTGTTAAGCAGCAACAGAGAACTAACACAATGATCTTTGCCTGTATTAATCATTTTCATCTAGGTTTACTCATTGATGATTTCCTAATGCTGTTGTTAATTCTTTTTTAATTGGGAATACTTTATTTATAAAACCCTTTCCCTCCTCAAGTAGGGCTATTGGATTACACCAAAATATAGTCTGTACAGAAAAGGTGGTTAATTTTTTAAGTTTCCCTCTTAGTTGCCAATTTTCAGATCAAGGAGTTGATGGCCTAGTTACAAAGGTCACCAAGGAAGTGTTTCCTTCTTTGTCTTTTTAAAAATAGCATTGTGGGCTCATCTGGTGTTTGTTTTAGGTTTTAGTATAGTATACTTTAAAAAATATATATCATCCAGAAAATCACAAGCTTGGTGAATTATAACAAACTGAACATAACCATGGAACCACCACCCGGGTCATGGAATAGAACACTGCCAGCAAACCCTTCTCATGCCTTCTAAACATCATGCCATCCCTCCCCTCCAAAGGTGGACAGTACTTATCACAGGTGAGTTTTGTTTATTTTTTTGTACTCTTTTTTACAAATGTAAATTTAGCATTTTGTTTGTGAGATTCATCTGTGTTCTGTGGGGAGCATGAGTTATTTTCATTGCTGTTGAGGATTCGATTATATGAATACAGCCTGATTTATTTATCCATTCCGCTGTTAACGAACATTTGGGTCATTTTGAGTTTTGGTTATTAAAATAATGTTATTGCAATACCAGTGGCAGTTAAACAGGGTTTGATTGCTAGAGAAGCTCACTGAACCCAAAATGAGATTGCTTTCAAGCCCACAGGTCAAGGATGCAGTACACTGAAAGCATTAACAGAAAGCTACGCATCACAGACTACAGCAAGGGGTCCAAGGGACCAGACCCAGGCTCTCGTTGTCTTCTCCCTATAAGAACAATACTGGATACACTTCTCCTGTTCAGTCAGGAACCAGGAACAAGGAACACGTTAGAAATAGGGAGCACAAAATGGAGCCTCACTTGTTACTTCTTATATAGGTGAAAGAAACTAGAGTGAAGGGGTCAGAGACAGAGAAGGGGGCCTCCCGCCCAGGTCTGAGCTTAGTGACCACACACATACACACACATATATGTGTACATGTGTATGCGTGTGTGTGTGTGTGTGTAGCTCCACAAGACATAATTTTATAAAGTCTTATACAATTAATATTCATTTAGATTTGCCTATATTCACCTTTTCTATTGCTCTTCATTTCTTCCACATCTGGAAGTTTCTATCTGGCTTAATTTTACTTCTGCTTGCAGGACAATCTTTAATTTATCCTTTAAAATGGGTATCCTGGCAATAATTTTCTAATATTTTTATCAAAACATGCCTGTACTTCAATTTTGTGTTTGAAGGATATTTTCCCTGGAGACAGACTTCCAGGCTAGAAGTTCTTTTCTTCCTGCCCTTTGAAGATGTCACTCCACTGTTTCCTTCCATTTTGTTCCTTCTGGATATTTAACTACCACTGCTGTCGCTCCAACTTTGGAAAGCAAGTAGACATGATGAAGAAGAGAAGCAACCCAGGTTTTAAAAGTAAGCAAGGAATTTGAGCAGACTCTTGAGGAATTTCATAGAATTTGGTTCCTTCTGCAGGCCCTTGTGGAAAGATAACCTGGGTTGGAGTCCTGGGTTTTTTACCTTAGGCAAGCCACGTTAGCTCTCTGTATCTCAGCATCTTCATCTGTGAAATACAGACCATTGTGAGCACTGTTCTGCAGCTGAATGATTCAAAACATGTCAAGTCTTTATAACAGTGCCTCGCACATGGTAAACATGTAAGAAATGTGAAACAGCATTGTGTTAGTGTGCATCTTCACTCTTTTACTACTAGTAATAGAAGTACTAGTAGTTGTATTGGGAAATTTCCTTCTGGTTTTGGCTTTGAGATTTGAAGTTGGTGATCAAATTTCAGGATGACATAGCATAGCCCCAGATAGAGAGGGTTCCCAGCTCAGGGGAAGTTCACTATGGATTATGTGAGACTGAATAGGTAAAAGGGGCTCATAGCAAGCTTTATTCTCCCAGGAGTAGGTCCACCACTGGAATCCCATCTGCCTCGGCTCTGCCCCCAGCTCAGCCTCTGCTCAGGTGCTGCTTCTGCTCCAGGCTCCTATGTCTCTGCTCTCTTCTCTGGGTTCTGCTCTGCTTCCCTCTGCTCTGAGCTCCCAGTGGAACTATTCTTAAATCAATACCAGCAGTAATGGCTTATTGCCAATGGGTAAACAAGCATGCGCCTGAGTAGAAGGATATCTATTACTTATTGCACATATACAATGGGTGCTATTAGATCAGCTAAGAATTCTGGCCACATAATTTCCATTTTCTCTACACATAGTAACCATGCAAGATGAGTTTTGACCCTTTTGGGGTTACCAGTACTGTTGGGGTTATTTTTACCTATACCTTTCCCAGTTCCCTTGACTATTGTTTATTCTTATTTTATGTTGAATGATTTAGTGTTACCAGCTGAGATGCTGTTTTTCCCAGAATTGTGTCTCAGAGGCAATGAAGAATGAAGACAGCAATCAAAAGTACTGAGCTACCAGCAAAGCTCTTTTAGTGAGTGAAAAGAGAAAGTTCCTGCTACTCAGGCAGGGCTCCAAGAGAAGATGCTGTCAGGGCTTGGGATTTATGTTGTCTCCTGAGAAGAGAAAGTCCCACCCCAAGGACCTAATAGAGAACTGAACCAGTGACATCACAACCCACTCTTGACTGGCTGAAAGTATAATGCTTCATTTGCATAGGGCATAACCAATCAGAGCTGAGGTCTATCTAAGTGTACTTTTGAATGGCCCAGCCCAGTTGGATTGGAGCTTTTTGAAACTTACAAGAGTCTTGAAACCTCTTGAAACTTACAAGGTCACTGACCTCTATGTGCCTGTGTCCCTCTATCACCTGCCTCATTAGGATTGTGTTTGGTTACAAGTAAGAGAATTACTTGCTGCAGCACCTAAAAGACAAAGATTTATTCATTGCGTCCAACAGGATGTGCAGAGGTTGGCAGAAATGTGTGGTGTGGTGGGTTCATGATGTCATCAGTCTCCCAGACTCCAGTCTTTCTCTTATCTCAGCCTCTTTTTGTGGTTTTCATTCAAATGGTTTCAAGAGGGCTGCTATATTCATGGGCATTGCATCCATATTCCAATCAGGAAGAATGGGAAAGAATGAAAAGCCATTTTGTAGATGTTTCCTTTTTTACTGGATGAGAAGCTCTTCCCACCAGAATTCTAGATAGACACTATTAACCAGAATGGTCTGCCCCTAGCTGCAAGGGATTCTGGGGAATTGAGGGTGTTTAAGTGGATACAGTGCAACCCCAAACAAAATTGTAATTCTGTTAGAAATGGAGATGGATGGTCACAGTGTGGGTAGCTGGCAGTGTCAGCACTGAGGGGTATAAGTAAACATCCACAAAGCTCTAATTTTCTGATCCCTTCACATCTTGTGACCTCATCTCATGTCCAGTGCCCATCTGCCACTGTCATCTGGCCATGCCACCATCTTTTGGTTCAACCACGTGCCTCCTTACCGCTTGTAGGTAATCAGCCTCCTTGCTTCCTGGTTGATCCTCCATGTTTCCTTTTTAAAGATAAGCATATTTATATCTTTTCCTATTTTTTTCCTTATACACAGTATGGCTTATGTACTTTTGCAGTTTGCTTTTTTCAATTAACAGTGTATCCCAGAAATCACTATGTGTCAGTGCATAGCCATCTTCCACATCTCTTTATAGCTGTGTAAGTTTCCATCTAATGTGTGCACATGCATGAGCCAATCTCCTGTGCTCACCTCTGTATTCTCACACTGTTGAAGAGCTATTGTCAGAGTACCTGCATTCTAAAAGACATCCATGCAAGTTGCCAAATTGCCTTCCAGAAAGCTGTGTTAAGTTATATTTGCACTTCTGGTGCTTTCAACCATAGAATCTTTTTTTTTTAACATAGAACCTTTTTTACTTTAATGGAATGTTTAGTAATGTAGATTTCTTCCTTTGTAAGATGATAGCATCTGTCAGATGCTTCTCTGCTTAGGTGAGGCCAAAAATCTCTAGAAAGAGCCACTTAGTGATGGTGGCCCTCTCTTAGGTAAAGTGAGTGGGGCAACATAAGTGAATAAAGTATTATGTTCAACTCCTAGTGTCTTTGTTTGAATAAACAACAAAGCAGTCTTAATTCAGTATCTTAAGTGAGATAAGAAATTGAGGTTATGCTTTATAAATGGTGAAATGCTAAACAAACAATCATCATCCTCACCATGGCTTAGAGACCATAAGGTGCATCAGGGAAAGGCATGCTATTACATGGGGCTGAATAAGTCCCTGGGAATTTTTTGGGGTGGTGGTGGGGCATCTAAATAAAAGTCATCACGAGGGGCGGAAGATGGCGGCATGAGTAGAGCAGCGGAAATCTCCTCCCAAAACAACATATATCTATGAAAATATAACAAAGACAACCCTTCCTAGAAATAAAGACCAGAGGACACAGGACAATATCCAGACCACATCCACACCTGAGAGAACCCAGCGCCTCGCGAAGGGGGTAAGATACAAGCCCCGGCCCCGCGGGAGCCGAGCGCCCCTCCCCCCAGCTCCCGGCGGGAGAAGAGCAGGCAGAGCGGGAGGGAGACGGAGCCCAGGGCTGCCGAACACCCAGCCCCAGCCATCCGGGCCAGAGTGCAGGGCCCTCGATACTGGGAAAACAGGACAGCAAGAACAGTGAGCAGGCACTGGAGGCTGGGCGACAGAGGACATAAGAAAAGCGCGCGACCATTTTTTTTTTTTTTGCTTTGTTGCTGCTTTGTTTTGGCAAGCGCTTTTTGGAAGTCTTAAAGGGACAGGGACCCCAATATTAGGGAAACAGGGCAGAAAGACCGGTGAGCAGAGGCCTGAGGCTGGCACCGGAGAACAAAGAAAAACGAACGACCACCTTTTTTTTTTTTAATTTAATTAAATTTTTTTTTTTTTTTTTTTAATTAAAAAAAATTTTTTTTTTTTTTGTTTTTTTTTGTGGTCGTTGTTTTGTTTTGGCGGGTGCCTTTTGGAAGTCTTAAAGGGGCAGGGCGGGCCACTTAATCCAGAGGTAGGGAATCCGGGATCTCTGGGCACCCTAACCCCTGGGCTGCAGGGAGCAGGGAGGCCCCTTACGGAGATAAATAGCCTCCCAGCAGCTCCTGCTCCAACGCGACTCCACCATTTTGGAGTAGCTGCCCGAGCCAGGCCACGCCCACAGCAACAGCGGAGATTAACTCCATAGCAGCCGGGCAGGAAGCAGAAGCCCTGTCTGCGCGCAGCTGCGCAGCACAAGCCACTAGAGGCCGCTGTTCTCCCAGGAGAGGAGGGCCACAAACCAACAAGAAAGGAAGTCCTTCCAGCCGTCACTCGTCCCAGTTCTGCAGACTATTCCTATCACCATGAAAAGGCAAAGCTACAGGCAGACAAAGATCACAGAGACAACACCAGAGAAGGAGACAGACCTAACCAGTCTTCCTGACAAAGAATTCAAAATAAGAATCATAAACATGCTGACAGAGATGCAGAGAAATACGCAAGAGAAATGGGATGAAGTCCGGAAGGAGATCACAGATGCCAGAAAGGAGATCGCAGAAATGAAACAAACTCTGGAAGGGTTTATAAGCAGAATGGATAGAATGCAAGAGGCCATTGATGGAATTGAAATCAGAGAACAGGAACGCATGGAAGCTGACATAGAGAGAGACAAAAGGATCTCCAGGAATGAAACAATATTAAGAGAACTGTGTGACCAATCTAAAAGGAGCAATATCCGTATTATAGGGGTCCCAGAAGAAGAGGAGAGAGGAAAAGAGATGGAAAGTATCTTAGAAGAAATAATTGCTGAAAACTTCCCCACACTGGGGGAGGAAGTAATCAAACAGACCACGGAAATACACAGAACCCCCAACAGAAAGGATCCAAGAAGGGCAACACCAAGACACATAATAATTAAAATGGCAAAGATCAAGGACAAGGAAAGAGTGTTAAAGGCAGCTAGAGAGAAAAAGGTCACCTATAAAGGGAAACCCATCAGGCTAACGTCAGATTTCTCAACAGAAACCCTACAGGCCAGAAGAGAATGGCATGATATATTTAATACAATGAAACAGAAGGGCCTTGAACCAAGGATACTGTATCCAGCACGACTATCATTCAAATATGACGGTGGGATTAAACAATTCCCAGACAAACAAAAGCTGAGGGAATTTGCTTTCCACAAACCACCTCTACAGAACATCTTACAGGGACTGCTCTAGATGGGAGCACTCCTAGAAAGAGCACAGCACAAAACACCCAACATATGAAGAATCGAGGAGGAGGAACAAGAAGGGAGAGAAGAAAAGAATCTCCAGACAGTGTATATAACAGCTCAATAAGCGAGCTAAGTTAGGCAGTAAGATAGTAAAGAGGCTAACCTTGAACCTTTGGTAACCACGAATTTAAAGCCTGCAATGGCAATAAGTACATATCTTTCAATAGTCACCCTAAATGTTAATGGGTTGAATGCACCAATCAAAAGACACAGAGTAACAGAATGGATAAAAAAGCAAGACCCATCTATATGCTGCTTACAAGAAACTCACCTCAAACCCAAAGACATGTACAGACTAAAAGTCAAGGGATGGAAAAACATATTTCAAGCAAACAACAGTGAGAAGAAAGCAGGGGTTGCAGTACTAATATCAGACAAAATAGACTTCAAAACAAAGAAAGTAACAAGAGATAAAGAAGGACACTACATAATGATAAAGGGCTCAGTCAAACAAGAGGATATAACCATTCTAAATATATATGCACCCAACACAGGAGCACCAGCATATGTGAAACAAATACTAACAGAACTAAAGGGGGATATAGACTGCAATGCATTCATTCTAGGAGACTTCAACACACCACTCACCCCAAAGGATAGATCCACTGGGCAGAAAATAAGTAAGGACACGGAAGCACTGAACAACACAGTAGAGCAGATGGACCTAGTAGACATCTATAGAACTCTACATCCAAAAGCAGCGGGATATACATTCTTCTCAAGTGCACATGGAACATTCTCCAGAATAGACCACATACTAGGCCACAAAAAGAGCCTCAGAAAATTCCAAAAGATTGAAATCCTACCAACCAACTTTTCAGACCACAAAGGCATAAAACTAGAAATAAACTGTACAAAGAAAGCAAAGAGGCTCACGAACACATGGAGGCTTAACAACACGCTCCTAAATAATCAATGGATCAATGACCAAATCAAAATGGAGATCCAGCAATATATGGAAACAAATGACAACAACAACACTAAGCCCCAACTTCTGTGGGACACAGCAAAAGCAGTCTTAAGAGGAAAGTACATAGCAATCCAAGCATATTTAAAAAAGGAAGAGCAATCCCAAATGAATGGTCTAATGTCACAATTATCGAAATTGGAAAAAGAAGAACAGATGAGGCCTAAGGTCAGCAGAAGGAGGGACATAATAAAGATCAGAGAAGAAATAAATAAAATTGAGAAGAATAAAACAATAGCAAAAATCAATGAAACCAAGAGCTGGTTCTTCGAGAAAATAAACAAAATAGATAAGCCTCTAGCCAGACTTATTAAGAAGAAAAGAGAGTCAACACAAATCAACAGTATCAGAAACGAGAAAGGAAAAATCACGACAGACCCCACGGAAATGCAAAGAATTATTGGAGAATACTATGAAAACCTATATGCTAACAAGCTGGGAAACCTAGGAGAAATGGACAACTTCCTAGAAAAATATAACCTTCCAAGATTGACCCAGGAAGAAACAGAAAATCTAAACAGACCAATTACCAGCAACGAAATTGAAGAGGTAATCAAAAAACTACCAAAGAACAAAACCCCCGGGCCAGATGGATTTACCTCGGAATTTTATCAGACACACAGGGAAGACATAATACCCATTCTCCTTAAAGTTTTCCAAAAAATAGAGGAGGAGGGGATACTCCCAAACTCATTCTATGAAGCTAACATCACCCTAATACCAAAACCAGGCAAAGACCCCACCAAAAAAGAAAACTACAGACCAATATCCCTGATGAACGTAGATGCAAAAATACTCAACAAAATATTAGCAAACCGAATTCAAAAATACATCAAAAGGATCATACACCATGACCAAGTGGGATTCATTCCAGGGATGCAAGGATGGTACAACATTCGAAAGTCCATCAACATCATCCACCACATCAACAAAAAGAAAGACAAAAACCACATGATCATCTCCATAGATGCTGAAAAAGCATTTGACAAAGTTCAACATCCATTCATGTTAAAAACTCTCAGCAAAATGGGAATAGAGGGCAAGTACCTCAACATAATAAAGGCCATATATGATAAACCCACAGCCAACATTATATTGAACAGCGAGAAGCTGAAAGCATTTCCTCTGAGATCGGGAACTAGACAGGGATGCCCACTCTCTCCACTGTTATTTAACATAGTACTGGAGGTCCTAGCCACGGCAATCAGACAAAATAAAGAAATACAAGGAATCCAGATTGGTAAAGAAGAAGTTAAACTGTCACTATTTGCAGATGACATGATACTGTACATAAAAAACCCTAAAGACTCCACCCCAAAACTACTAGAACTGATATCGGAATACAGCAAAGTTGCAGGATACAAAATCAACACACAGAAATCTGTGGCTTTCCTATATACTAATAATGAACCAACAGAGAGAGAAATCAGGAAAACAACTCCATTCACAATTGCATCAAAAAAAATAAAATACCTAGGAATAAACCTAACCAAAGAAGTGAAAGACTTATACTCTGAAAACTACAAATCACTCTTAAGAGAAATTAAAGGGGACACTAACAGATGGAAACTCATCCCATGCTCGTGGCTAGGAAGAATTAATATCGTTAAAATGGCCATCCTGCCCAAAGCAATATACAGATTTGATGCAATCCCTATGAAACTACCAGCAACATTCTTCAATGAACTGGAACAAATAATTCAAAAATTCATATGGAAACACCAAAGACCCCGAATAGCCAAAGCAATCCTGAGAAAGAAGAATAAAGTAGGGGGGATCTCACTCCCCAACTTCAAGCTCTACTATAAAGCCATAGTAATCAAGACAATTTGGTACTGGCACAAGAGCAGAGCCACAGACCAATGGAACAGACTAGAGAATCCAGACATTAACCCAGACATATATGGTCAATTAATATTTGATAAAGGAGCCATGGACATACAATGGCGAAATGACAGTCTCTTCAACAGGTGGTGCTGGCAAAACTGGACAGCTACATGTAGGAGAATGAAACTGGACCATTGTCTAACCCCATATACAAAAGTAAACTCAAAATGGATCAAAGACCTGAATGTAAGCCATGAAACCATTAAACTCCTGGAAGAAAACATAGGCGAAAACCTCTTAGACATAAACATGAGTGACCTCTTCTTGAACATATCTCCTCGGGCAAGGAAAACAACAGCAAAAATGAGTAAGTGGGACTATATTAAGCTGAAAAGCTTCTGTACAGCAAAAGACACCATCAATAGAACAAGAAGGATCCCTACAGTATGGGAGAATATATTTGAAAATGACACATCCGATAAAGGCTTGACGTCCAGAATATATAAGGAGCTCTCACGCCTCAACAAACAAAAAACAAATAACCCAATTAAAAAATGGGCAGAGGAACTGAACAGACAGTTCTCCAAAAAAGAAATACAGATGGCCAACAGACACATGAAAAGATGCTCCACATCGCTAATTATCAGAGAAATGCAAATTAAAACTACAATGAGGTATCACCTCACACCAGTAAGGATGGCTGCCATCCAAAAGACAAACAACAACAAATGTTGGCGAGGCTGTGGAGAAAGGGGAACCCTCCTACACTGCTGGTGGGAATGTAAGTTAGTTCAACCACTGTGGAAAGCAGTATGGAGGTACATCAAAATGCTCAAAACAGACTTACCATTTGACCCAGGAATTCCACTCCTAGGAATTTACCCTAAGAATGCAGCAATCAAGTTTGAGAAAGACAGATGCACCCCTATGTTTATCGCAGCACTATTTACAATAGCCAAGAATTGGAAGCAACCTAAATGTCCATCAATAGATGAATGGATAAAGAAGATGTGGTACATATACACAAAAGGAATACTACTCAGCTATAAGAAAAGGGCAAATCCAATCATTTGCAGCAACATGGATGGAGCTGGAGGGTATTATGCTCAGTGAAACAAGCCAAGCGGAGAAAGAGAAATACCAAATGATTTCACTTATCTGTGGAATATAAGAACAAAGGAAAAACTGAAGGAACAAAACAGCAGCAGAATCACAGAACTCAAGAATGGACTAACAGGTACCAAAGGGAAAGGGACTGGGGAGGATGGGTGGGTAGGGAGGGATAAGGGGGGGAGAAGTAGGGGGGTATTAAGATTAACATGCATGGGGGGGAAGGAGAAAAGGGAGGGCTGTACAACACAGAGAAGGCAAGTAGTGATTCTACAACATATTGCTATGCTGATGGACAGTGACTGTAAAGGGGTTTATAGGGGAGACCTGGTATAGGGGAGAGCCTAGTAAACATAATATTCGTCATGTAAGTGTAGATTAGTGATAGCAAAAAAAAAAAAAAAAAAAAGGGCAGTTCCCGTGTGGTAACCTCCAACGAGTTCTACACAAGGGTATAAAGGGCATATAAAAGTGTAGGCAAAGGGTCTGTTTGTGTTTATACAGAGGATCAAAGCCTAATAGGGCTACCCCGAAAATGAACTAAGATACGATATGAAAAAGAACTTCCAACATCTGCACCCTCTGGAAGACTCATGCCAGAAGATGATCATCAAAAAACCCCAAGAAAGATCCACGCACTGCTACAGCTGTAGATGCACTCATCCCACCAGTTCCTGGACTTGCCATGGGAATGAGGAAGGAGATATCTAAGCTGGCCTGTGCATACAGTAAAACAACAAAATTGGACTGGATCTATACTGTTGGAACTCAACCAAGAATTTGGAGAAGTGCAAATTGTAGCGCTCCAAAGTCTTACAACTACAAACTATTTATTGTTAAAAGAACATATGGCATGTGAACAGTCCCCAGGAATGGGTTGTTTTAATTTGTCTGATTTCTCTCAGACTGTTCAAGTTCATTTGGACAATATCCACCATATCATAGATAAGTTTTCACAAATGCCTAAGGTGCCTAACTGGTTTTCTTGGTTTCACTGCAGATGGCTGGTAATTACAGATATGCTTTGGTTATGTAACTATACTCCTATTATGTTAATGTGTGTGTGCAATTTAAGTAGTAGCTTAAAACCTATACATGCTGAAGTTACTCTACAAGAAGATATATCAAAGAAATAATCAATCTTCCCATGTTTTCTTCCGCCTGCTACTTCTATAGCTTTTCTTCTTCCTTCCTAATTACAACCCTTAAATAGAATTCGTGCCTCATATCAAATTTACCGAGTATCATAATTCTTCCAAGTGGTAAAGATACCTCAAGACAAATGCTGGGCACAGAAGCCACAGGGCATAAATATGCAAAGAAGTAAAAAGCTAACTTTTTCAAACAATAAGGCTTCTCTCTCACTCACCAACTTCACATTTCCCTGTATGGCCCCGGAAGATGACTGGTTAGCCAGAGACGGGTAAGATTCCTCAAGGGAGGAACAACCTAAGACAGGCACAGTCGCAGGGGGGCCATCAGGTGAGAAATTGGGGATCAACAGAGGTGAGGCTTAGAACCTCACCCCCCCGTTCTGAGAGAAATCTTCTGCATACGTGGATGTTTTATTGCCCTGGTCTAGCTTGGATTAACACATAGTCTACAGGCACACACCTGATCATCTACATGTGCTCTCTTACAACACTAAACTATGTTTTCTACCTTTATCTTGTATCTACGTACCACTTCAGCATTTTATTAAAAATCATAATAATAAAGAGAGAAATGTGGTATCCACATATAAATCAAGTATAAAAACCAAATGAGTATTCATATTTGAACTGACTGTTTATAGTTCATAATGCATGAGCAAAACCGAAAGTTTCTGTGATGACTGCCCTTGTACTGTTCACTATGTAACTTATTCATTATGTAAGAATTTGTTCTACATGTAAAAACTTGTTTGTTATGCCTCAGAAGATTGGAGACTGACAAAAATTAGGCTTGGGGTGGAATAATGATTGTGCATTGAGCATTGACTCCCCTATACAGAATTTTATTGTCGTTAACAACCATTTGATCAATAAATATGAGAGATGCCCTCACAAAACAAAAAAAAAAAAAAAAAAAAAAAAAAAGGACAGACTTCCAATGGTAAAATAAATTAGTAACCGGGATGTAATGTATAGCATAAGGAATATAGTCAAGATATTGTAACAGCCTGGTAGGGTGATAGCTGGAACCTAGAATTATGTATATAAATGTTCTACCACTGTGTTGTACACTTGAAACTCATGTAATGTAATACTGTGTGTCAACTACCCTTCAATAAAAAATAATTATTATAAAAAAAAAAAAAAAAAAAAAAAAGTCATCACATCAGAAGTCTAAACCCCAATGTATAAGGTTGTTTGTTCTGTTTTAAAAGCCTGAGACTTCGTTCAGCACAACAGCCTTTGTTGTCATCCTTTCTGCCTCTGTCCATGTATATCTCAAGTGCTTTAATCAGTGTCACCCAAAGGACCAGTTTATTATCACCCTATGCCTCTAATGACATGATAAATAATTCCCTTTCTCAAGATCACAATGTGTTTTTCTATTTTCAGACATAACAGTAATGCAATTATTAGTTGTGTTTTGGACCTGGTAAGAGATCACATCTGGAAGCCTCTGGGGCCATTCCAATAACTGTGGGAATTCTTTCTTCTCTGGCAAATTTCTGGGAAAATGGTTATGAGAAGCTGTGTGTGTAGTGAAAGGAAAAGTTGTAGCTCCATAGGTAGGTTCTCAGGCATTCAGTTAAGCACCTAGGATTATTTTATTCACTCATTCTTTCCACAAAGAGTCATTGGGTACTCATTATGTGTGAAGAAGTGTTCTAGATACTGGAGTTAAGATGACAAATAGAATTACAAGATTCATAGCAGGGAAGACAGACCAATAGATACTGAATTGTGCACAAGAAAAAAAAATCATTTAAAACTTTGATAATCAAAGAGTTGTATGATTATACAATCATCTAAATATTAAGCAGAGGATTAAAACAAGATGGTACATGAGACAACAATGGCTGTTTTTTTTAGGAATCCTCTCTATGGCAGGCATTAAAATCTGGGACATGACAGATGAACAAGCAGCCAAGTGAGAAAAATGTGAGTCACCTGACCCGCGTGTCAGATGAGTTCAGATAGAGCCACGCTCTCTTCCTGTTTCAGCGCTCATGCTGTAAATAAGTGTCCTTTTTGAAGTCTGTTTAGTGCCACTCCCCCCCCCCCCATTTTTGTTGGTTGTTGTTTCCCCTCTATTTGTTGGTGATTCTGCTATTTAAAATGGCCCCAGTCTTAGTGCTGAAGTTCTGTCTACTGTTCCTAAGGGCAAGGAGGCGCGATGTGCCTTATGGACAAAGTACATACGTTAGATAAACTTAGTTCAGGCATGAGGGGGTGCTTTGGCCATTAAGTCAAAGTTGATAAATCAACAGTATATACTAAATAAGGAGTCTTTCAACAAAAAAACATAAAACAAAGTTATGTTTTGATCAGTTGATGAAAATGTGACCAGAAACCCTATATTTTAAAATATCGTTTTAGTTTAACAGAAGCTAAAAGCAAAATTAAAACACAAAGAGCAAACACGAAGAAAAGCTTTGCCACAAATGTAACATTCAGAGGTTTAATCTAAGTGACCCTATAAATCAGGAAGAGTGACATAAACCATCAGGTAGAAAAATTGGCCAAGACTATGAATAGGCAATTCACAGAAAAACAAATACAAAAAATATGCAAATTAGAATGAATTCTTTTTCATCTATAAGATACGGTTTTAAAAGATAAGATTATAAAAAAGATTGATAGTACTCAGTGATTGTCAGGACGTGGAGAAAGAGTTCCTCTCAAGATCTTTCGGTGGAAGTTTAAATTGGAAACCTTCCCGAGGCTTTTTCCTTGCTTCTCCAGCTGGAGAAATTGATATCAAAGCAATACCATGAGCAACCGAATTTAACTGACAACATATAAAACACTGCGCCCAACAAGGTACATATTTCTTCCAAGGGCCCATGTAACATTCACCTGGATGGGGCACATCCTGGGCCATAAAACAGACTGGAACAAATTTAGAAGAATAGACCATCTGGTCACCACTGCTAATCGGTGATCCAAAGACAACACGATAATCTCCCACTGCTTGGAAGCTAACCAAGCCTCTCCTAACTAAAACAGGGCTCAGTCCGCTACCCCAGGGAGAGTCTGCACAGGCCCCGTGTCTGCTCTCGCTCCCCACCTGCTCATGGATGCCACTCTTAGTGCCCTGGATGGCTGGAGGCCTCTACCAGTGGTCTTTCCACCTGAACTGTTTCTGAAGGGCCCCCCACCCATAAGATGGCGAACCACCTGCTCTCTTCCGGGTCCTCGGTTCCCGCCGGCGCCACCTGAATCCCAATCACCCCTCGCCCCCATAATCCCAGCACCTAGCCAATAGCCACCAGCCCCGTAGAAGTGACACCACAATCACCCCATGCCCCTTCCTATATAACCCAGCACCTTTCCCTAATAAAGCGGAATTCTCTGGTGAATTGCTGCTGTGTGTCGCTCCTGCCTTTCATTGGTGCTGAAACCCGGGAGACGGGACACCCCAACTGGGCCCCGTCTTCCCCCGACACCAGCAGCAGCTTGCCCTCGTCCTCTTTTTCTGGCGCTGGCTCCTCACACTCACCACTCCTCTTTGGCCTTTGGGTAAGTTTTCCCCCAAAGTGGGCCGCTCTTCCCCGAGGTATCACAGCGCCATTGACCGTGATCGTCCGGCAAGGCCCTGACGCTCGGGGACGAGGAGGGAACTCTCCCCACCTTAGGCCTTCACGGCTGCGGCGGACCCTCAGGCCCCCCTCCAACAGCCATAAACGAGGTGACTCCTTTGCGGATGAGAACGCTCCCTTCCCCCCCTCCTCCTCCTTCCGTTCCTTTCACCGAAAATTCCTAGTACTGGGTGCCTCGTGACCCCGGCACTCTGCCTTCTTAGAGAAGTCTGGGTGACGACCCACACTTCCTAAGAAACTGACTCATATACGAGTTTCCGCAGACCACCAAGGATCATCGGGGACGCCCTTTGTCTCCTTGCCGTCTGCTCCCAGTCCGAGGGTCTCCGTTCGTCTTCCCCTGTTTGTCTCCTTCTCTGTCCTTTAGCCATGGGAGCCTCCTCATCCCTCCCTGGAAGCTCACCTCTTGAATGCCTGCTCAAGTATCTAGCCACCCTCTCCCTGACGCCTGATATAAAGCCAAAACTTCTCCGTAAATACTGCTCCCAAGATTGGCCGACATGCCCCCTAGACAATAACAACCAATGGCCTGCAGGGGGAACTCTTGATCCTAACATCACTCGCGATCTCTTTAACTACTGCCAGCGCCTGAAAAATGGAAGGAGATTCCCTATATCGAAGCTTTCCGCCTCCTCCCCCCGCCCCCCTCGCTGCCACCGCCTCCTCCTCCCCCCACCTCCCCTCAAGTTCTCCTAGCCTGCAAGCCGTCTCCCCCGCAGAAGCCTCCCGCCCACTCCCTTCCCCCTCCTCTCCTACAACAGCCCCTCCCCCTTCCTCCACCACCACCTCCTCCCCCACCTCACCCCCCTGCAGATCAAGCCTGAGCCTTTCAGCCCCCCTCTAACTAAGTCCCAGGAGCCTCCTCCGTCTTTGCCCCCATCACCTGTTTCTCCCCCACAGACTGAGCCAGAACCCTTCAGTCCCCCACTGCCGTGGGTCTCCGCTCTTGAGATATTTTTGCCTCCTGCTTAATAGCAGGTCTGAAAAAGGCAGCTCGTAAAGTAGTCAGTTTTCAAAAGCTCCAAGACATAATTCAAAGGAGTGAGGAAGCTCCCTCTGAGTTCTTAGACAGACTCACTCAAGCCCTATTACAGGACACCAGCCTGGACCCAGAAACGCCTGACGGGAGACATATCCTTATGACATACTTCCTGGCTCAAAGCTACCCCGACATTAAAGCTAAACTCAGAAAGTTAGAACAGGGCCCCGCTACCCCACAGACTGAGATCCTAACAGTGGCCTTTAAAGTCTTCCATAACCGGGAGGAGGAGAAAGAACGCCGTAAACAAAAGGCTGATCAGGCCAATTTCCAAATGTTGGCCCAGCTGATAAAACCACAACCTGGGCGCCCCTCTACAAACAAGCCCCCCCCCCCAGGAGCTTGTTTCAAGTGCGGAAAAGAGGGACATTGGTCAAGGGCGTGCCCCTCCCCCAGATCTCCTACCACCCCATGCCCCAGATGCCACAAAAAGGGCCACTGGGGGTCTGATTGCCCAACCACCCGAAGGGGAGGCTGGACGAACAACCCCCATCCTAAGCCCTCCATAGTGGGGCTGGCAGAAGAAGATTGACGGGGTCCGGGGGCTTCTCGCCCGACCATTTCCATCACCAAACAGGAGCCCAGGGTTACTTTAATAGTAGACGGTCGCCCCATCTCCTTCCTCCTAGATACAGGAGCCACCTTCTCAGTCTTGCGAGAATACCGGGGCCCTACCACGCCTGCCATTACTCCTATAGTCGGGGTAGGAGGTAAACAGATTTTCCCATTAAAACCCACCCCCCTTTTATGCACAATCCAAGACAATCCCATACCTTTCTCCCACTCCTTCCTGGTTATGCCCCAGTGTCCCATCCCCTTACTAGGACGGGACATCCTTTCTCTCCTCCATGTTTCCATAACTATGTCCACTCCCACAGCCCCCAGTACTCCCTTTCTGATGGCCCTCATAGCCGACAACCCCCCTCTACCCAATGAAAGCTCCAGTTCCACCCTCATACACCCTGTAAATCCCAAAGTTTGGGACATTACAAGCCCCTCGGTGGCTCTATGTCCTCCTGCCTTTATCAAATTACGTGACCCCTCTCAGTATATCTGTCAGGCCCAATACCCCCTAACCACTTCAGCCCTCATAGGACTCCAACCCATCATTCAAGATCTTTTAAACAAAAATTACCTCAGACCCACTCACTCCCCATTTAATACCCCCATATTAGCTGTTAAAAAAACCAATGGATCTTTCCGCCTTGTCCAAGACCTTCGCCTCGTCAACATGGCCATCATCCCTATCTATCCCTTAGTTCCAAATCCATACACCCATTTATCGCGGATCCCTGCCTCGGCCTCCCACTTCTCAGTCCTAGATCTCAAGGACGCATTTTTTTTTTCTCTATCCCTCTGGACCCCTCCTCCCAAGATTTTTTTTACAGAAAACAGCTCCTCTCTGACCTGCCTGTTCCCAAAACCAAGACAGAAATCCATTCCTTTCTAGGCCTGGCTGCGTATTTTAGAGCATGGATCCCTAACTTCTCCCTGTTGGCAAGACCCCTATACGAACTCAGCAAGGGCCCCCCTGAAGAACCATTATCCTCCTCACCCCAACACTCCTTCGTTAAGATCCGTCGAGTCCTTGTGGAAGCCCCAGCTCTCCATCTTCCTGATTTGTTGAAGCCCTTCTCATTATACATTCATGAGAGGTCCAGTCAAGCTCTAGGAGTCCTAGGCCAATATTATGGCCCATCCTTTGCCCCAGTAGCTTATCTTTCCAAGCAATTAGACCCCACAGTTTGGGGATGGGCCCCCTGCCTATGGGCATTAGCCGCTGGACAGCTCTTGCAGAAGGAAGCTCATAAACTGACATTCGGGGCGCCCCTTACCATTCTGTCCCCACATCACCTAAAAGACCTCTTAACCTACAAAAGTTTATAGACTCTTCCTCCCTCCAGACTCCTGACCTTACTGTCCTCTTTCCTCCAAAATCCCGTTCACCCCCTTTGCCATCCATACCCTAATCATGACTTTTTCCTCCTTTACTGCTCCCTCACTCTCTCTCGCTTTTTTTCCTCATTCCTATTGTCTTCCCCGCCACCCCAGCCTCCTTTGTATGGCGATTCAAAGTCAGACAGACTTACACACAGCATCAAACAAAAATTACTGCCCTCACTGCCACATCAGACTGCCCTCTGAAAGGCTGCTCCGAGCCTTTATACCTCCACTTTCCTCCCTCCACCAAAGTGTTCACTAGCAGCTACCTTTATTCTCCCTACCTCTGCTTCCTCTATGACCGAAAACAAGCCTGTTGCAGGCGATGGCCAGACACCTACGGAGATGTCCCTACTGGTCTTGCGCCATTCACTACATGGGTAACTCCCGGTACCCACAGTATTACTCCTCCAACCCATTCTCTTCAATATTAACAAACCCCTTTCTTACCTGGCTTTAGCCCATTGCAGGCCCTATAATAATCATTCTCCTCACCTGTCTCTTCTTGCCTTGTAAAGTTTATCAAATCCCAAGTTGGTAAAATCTCTAATTAAACTTTCAACCAGCTTTTACTCAGGAACTACCAGCTTTTAGCCACAGAAGATCCCTCACCCTCACGTAACCTCCTCACCACATGCTGAGATGGACCCCTCTCTCTGCTGAAAACTGTTCCTGGAAACAATGGCCGCAGACGCCTGGCTTCTGGCACCCGTATCCTCTTGGCACCATTAGAATCAACAAGTCCTCGACCTATGTTTACAGGGAACCTTCACTGATTTCCAACCTGAAGAAGTCCACATCTACTCATCCTTACTGTGGGGAGTCCTATCAACCCTTTCCTCCCAGTCCTCAAGCCTTCTCCGCCCCCCGTTCAGCAGGAAGCAGTCAGGGAAAAAGCAACATCCACATCCCATAGAGGAGAAAGGGGGGAATGAAGGGCCCCCACCCATAAGATGGCGAACCTCCTGCTTCTCTTCCGGGTCCTCGGTTCCCGCCGGCGCCACCTGAAGCCCAATCACCCCTCGCCCCCCTAATCCCAGCACCTAGCCAATAGCCACCAGCCCCATAGAAGTGACACCACAATCACCCCATGCCCCTTCCTATATAACCCAGCACCTTTCCCTAATAAAGCGGAATTCTCCAGTGAATTGCTTCTGTGTATCGCTCCTTTCCTTTCAGTTTCCTCTGCCTGGACGCTTCACCATGCAGACAGTTGGCTGATCCTATTAGATCCTTTCCAGAAAGCCTTTCTCATCTCTCCTCCACCTCAGCCCTGGGATGACTGTCCTGAACCCCACTTCCCTGTTCCAGAATACCCTGGCCATGAATCATCCATCCTGACAGTTCACTTTTTCATTTACTAACAACTCTTGCATGAACACCTGATCTGTGCAAGGCACAGGGCTTGGGGGTCCCCTGGACATGTCCCTAAAGAGGCCTTATCTCTTTGCTACCTGTCTGCTCTCCTGGGCTTGAGCATAAAGACAAAATAGTCTCTAAGGCATCATTTTCCTGCCGTGCCTAGCACAGGACCTGGCCGTAACATTTGGCGGACAAATAGGATGAGAACTCAGACTTCCTGACATCCAACCTTCTCTCCTGACTCTTTACAACTAGAAGGGACCTGACAGACGTGGCCTGAGCCCTCCTCTGTGAGCAGGCGGTACACCAAAATGCGGTAAGGTGAGCAGAGAGGAAAGTCAGGTGTCAAAACCAGCACTTCTGCGTCCAAGGTTCAGTACTTTTACCCCGGAGCCCTGTTGCCTCTAACTTCAGTTGAACAAAAGGTACTTCATGTCCCTTGGTAAAAGTTTGTCTTTCAATGTTTTCAGACACCTATTTAACAAGAACCAACTGAACATTCCTGCGCCTGCTTTTCCACCTTCTTTCCTTCCTATTTCTCTTTCGTCCCTCTAATCACTTTGATGCCAAAAGGATTTTAGGCTAAAATACCTACCGTAAGAGGCATCCCGATGGATTCTGGGGACAGAATGAACACAGCAGCTTCCCTGCCCCAGCGGGGGACAGCTGGGCACAAACAGGCGCAGTCCAGTGGGAACTTAGCAAGTGAAGCTGGGCCAGTGTAGACGTCCTCTTGGTGTGGATGGAATATGAGAAGGTTCCCAGAGGTGGAGATGTTCGAGTCAAATGCCAAAAAAGCAAATGGGAGTTTTCCAAGCATTTGGAGCCCCAGGGAGGAAGGTGTTCCTAGCAGAGGCGCAACAGGTATAAGGGGACAGAGCAGTGAACTTTTTTTAAATTTAAATATAGCTGATACACAATATTATATTGGTTTCAGGTATACAGCATAGTGATTTGACAATTACGTACGTTATGAAATGCTCATCGTGATAAGGATATTTACCATCTGTTAATATACAAGGATATTACAGTATTGTTGACTATATTTCCTATGGTGTACTTTCATCTCTGTGACTAACTTATTTTGTAATTGGAATTTCGTACTTTTTAATCCTCTTCACCTATTTTAGCCACCCCCCCCCACCCCTCTGCTCTGGCGACCATTAGTCTGTTCTCTGTGATTGTGAGTCTGTTTCTGTTTGTTTTTAGATGCCACATACAAGTGAAGTCATATGGTACTTGTCTTTCTCTGTCTGACTTATTTCACCGAGCCTAATACCATCCATGATATCACAAAAGCAAAATTTCCTTCTTTTTCACGGCTGACTATATTTCATTGTGTAAGGCACCACATTTTCTTTATCCACTCATCTATGGATGGACACTTACATTGCTTCCATAGCTTAGCTATTGTATATAACATTGCAATAAACATGGGAGGGGGGTTATATCTTTTCAAATTGGTGATTTTGTTTTCTTCAGGTGAATTTCCAGGATTAGAATTACTGGGTCATATTGTATTTATATTTTCAGTTATTTGAGAAACTTTCATGCAGTTCTCCATAGTGGCTGCACAATTTATATTCCCACCAACAGTGCATGAGGGTTCCCTTTTCTCCATGTCCTCGTCAAGACTTATCATTTCTTGTCTTGTTGATATTAGCCATTCCAAAGCAATAAACTTTAGTCCTTATACTGATGTTTGCTGTGCTCTTTAGACTGAAAAAATAAAATTTATCACTTCATCAATATTATACCACATGTCATATTCTGCTAATTGCTTATGCTTTTATTGATTCCCTTTCAAAGAAGTAATGTATCTGGCTTCTCTGACATTGAATCCACTCCATATAATAAATTGGCTACAAGGCTTTAATTACTCAGTGGGTACCATGGCAACCTACACTCTGCCTCCTCCCACAAACCTGTATTAAAGACCATGTGCCAGGCCCTAAACTGGGTTGGATACAGAATCAAAGATGAAGATGAGAGCACAGAGGGTGCTGGGGGCTGGCCTCACCTACTTTAAAAAGTCCCCCCAAAGCCTAATTTCAGCCATTACTGTGTTGTTCTAATCACTGTAAATTCTCTAAGGGCAAGAAGCATGCTGGACAATGCCTGGAAGTCACTATGACTCTCCTCGCCCCCAACTGTACCTTTCAACAGGTTCTGTCCACTTAACCCCGTAGGTATTTTTCAAATCCATCTATTTCTCTCCATCTTTATCACCACCTCCATTATCTCTCTTCTGGATTACTGCAATTGGTCTCCTTGCTTCATTTCCAATCCTTCTATAATCCTCTCTAATCTACTGTCCACATGTCAGCCAGTGTGTAATCTTTGCAAAATGCAAATCTACTAATGTTCAACTCTGCCACATGTTCAGAATCATTCGGTGCCTTCCTCCTGTTCTTGGTATGAGGCTGTGCTCTGTCTCTTCACACCTCCCGTGGGAGGAGAGATCTTGAACCAAGCCTTAAAACTCTGTTTTTGTTCTCAGCAGCATTGTAAGAAAGGGGACCTGAACATGTCATTCGATGATTTAAAAATTTCTTCTGCCACAAATTAATAATTCATGTATTTCATTCATTTAGCATTTAGAGACACTTCTAGATAAGCAAATAGCTATTTCTTTTTTCTTAATGACTGCATGATGCTTCATCATGTTGATATTTCATAATTTATTTAACCAGTGCAAATCCCACTTTAGATGGTTCCAATGCTCCAGATATATGTCCTTGTACACAGACTTTAGGTTACTATTCTTTTTCAAAATTGTGTTAGCTCTTCCAATAGCATTCTTTCTATCCCATATACCGTTTAAAATCTGTTTTTGAAGCTCTCTGAAAAATTCTATGGGAATTTTGCTCAGAATTACAATAAATATATATGTTATATGTAAAGAATGAATGATGAGAATATGGAATGTGATTCTCCATAGTCTGGTGCAAGTGAAGAAACATTTAAACTGAGCTCTGAATGACAAGAAGGACCTGAATATGCAAAAACTCACAGAGAGAACATTCAGGGCCAAGGGGACAGCCAGTGCCAAGGCCCAGGGCAGGCATGAGGCTGGCATGCTGAAGGGACGAAGAGACGAGGTGCCGTTGCTGAGTGGACACCGTGAAGAAGAGGATCCAGAGGCAGGGTATGTGAAATTAGTTGGGCCGAGAAAGACAAATACTGTATGATCTCACTCATATGTGGACTCTAAAAACAAAACAGAACAAGCTCACAGATACAGAGCACAGATTTGCGGGTAGAGGCAGGGGTGGGGTGGGGGTGAAATGGGTGAAGGAGAGCAAAAGGTACAAACTTCCAGCTATAAAATAAATAAGTCCAGGGGATGTATTGCACCTCATGGTGACAATAATTAATAATACCATATTGTATATTTGAAAGTTGCTAAGAGTAGATCTTAAAAGTTCTCATCACAAGGAAAAAATTCTAACTGTGTGAGGTGGCAGACTTCCGGTGGCAGTTGTTTCCCAATATGTACAAATATGAAATCATTGAGCCTTACCCCTGAAACCTACACAGTGTTTTATGTCAACATCTCTCAATACAACTGGAAAAAAGGATGAACGACCTGCAGACACCAATATTCTCCTGCAAAGCCAGAGACTCTGGCAAACATCTGACCCACTGGGGAGGGTCCTGGGATGCCCTGGGAATCCAGAGGAGTGTCATCTTCCACCTGATGGTCACAAGTAGCATCTTCAACTCATCTTTGCAACATTCAGGTTGAACAAAAAGCAAAAGACTGCCCAGTGGAACTCATACAACGAACTCTTTTGAGGATTGTGCAGACAAGGGCTCAGAAATAAGGTCTCAACTAGAAAATAACAGGGGATCCAGTTTCCTGTCTTTCACACTTGGATCCCCAAATTCAATAATTGGTATCTACAGGAACATACAATGGCTCTAGTCATTATAATGGGATTTTCACATCCCACTGCCCAGCTATCTCCTTTTTTGCCTTCAAAACCCTGCTCAGTCACCACCTCCCTGGATGGGATGGGTTACTTTTCCCATTCTCTGTCCCTTCCCCTGAGCTAAAACTCTGCCCTCCCTCAGCCTTGTGACTGCTCCCCACCTCCCACTACAGCATGTCCATTTCTCCTCTCCAGGGAAGTTGGGCTTGGCCATGTTGAGTTGATCTGGCCGATGACATGTGGTGTAAGTGGTACTGTGACAGTTCCAAGCCAAGGCCTAGAAGTGTGGCATGTTTCCACTTGCCTCCCTGCCTTCCTGCCATTCACCGTGAGAATGTGTCCTGGAGTAGCCACTGGTCCAAAGTGGATGAGAAACCCGTGGATCAGACCTGACCCTCTCCCTCCTACTGACTTGTGGACCATGAGTGGAAAAAACAGATATTTGTTATCATGAGCCATAAAGTTTGGGGTGGTTTGTTATGCAGCATGATAGCCCCTGTGCACTCTTCCCCTCACACCTACCGATGCACACTGCTTCTCCCTCCTCTGAACCACTTTCTCACCTGGCACACACATGTACTAGTGCACACACTCAGCCACTGTACTGTGGCACTCGTACACGCGTCTGTCCACACTACCAGCCCAGCACCTCTTACTTCCCAGCAGGAGCACTATGTGTGACTTAATGAACTTCCATTGAGCTGAAATGAACCCCAGGAAGCTCGCTGACTTTTGCAGCACATTTCATCATTCCTTCGTTCCCAGCCTTAAGCCTCTCAGTCCTAATAAATATAGCAGCCCTTCATGAGATGGCTGTTCTTAGAAATGGGCTTGCCTTTCCTTCCTGGATGGTTAAGCCTTTATTCGGAGCATCTCCCAATTGAGCTTGAACTGGTGTCATTCCTAATTTACATCGATGTCAGAATATTTTAATTTATTCACCGTTTAATGTAACTGACACTGTTTTTAAAGGCAGTCCTGGTTCTGGGCAAGTATGGCTCTGCAGAGGTTATGGGGATGCTAAGTAATTTGGCAGGTGGTCCTGGCAGGAGGAGAACCGAGGGCTCCCTTGGAAGAAGCAGAGGGGCTGGCCCAGCGCTGCAGCAGGGAAGGGGTGGGGACAGATGGCCCCTGGAGAGACACGCTCGGTGGCTTCCCAGGGCTGGGACATCAGATATCCAGTGGGAAGTTTTACTTTTCTGTATTTTTAGTTTGCAACTGGAGCTGTTATGACTGACAATCTTGTATTCTCAGTGCCTTGTGGAAAAAAGAGAAATAAGGCCTGTGTCCATACTTTAGGATGAAGTAAAGCCACAATATACATAAGGATTAAGTTCACTTGCGAATGATAGAAAGCTGAAAATGAGAAAGTTTAAACAAGATAGAACATTTTCTCTCGCAAATAAATACGTCCAAAGATAAGCAGCTCAAGGCCGGCAGGGGGCACGGCGATGGTCAGGGTCCCTTCATTCTGTTGCTCCACCAACATGTGGCATCCACCTGTGGTCCAAGGTGATCACCTGAGGGGCAGCCACCGTGTGCACGTGCGGACTCCCAGGAAGGGGGAAGGACATGAAGAAAGGCCCTCCTCCACACCACGGGGCGCCGAGCGACACTTTACTCATGTCTCCGTGACCAGGAGGAGCTCACATGAGCACACTACACGGGAGGCTGGGAACTTTTATTTTGGGTGCCCATGAAATAAGTTAGAAGTCATAAGTCCTATTACAGAAGGAGGGAAGAGTAGCATTGGCATGTGATAGACAGAGAAACGCCCCCTCACACCCCAAGATGCGTTCATGCCCTAACCCCAAACCTGGGAACATTACCTTACATGGCAAAGGGGACAGTGCCAATGTGACCACAGAAGCAAGTCGGAGGGATCTGTGAAGACGGAGGGGCCAGGAGCCAGGGCATGTGGGTGGCCTCTCAGCCGCCAAAGGCAGAGCAGCAGATTCTCATCTGGAGCCTCCAAAAACAAGGCCGTGCTGGTTTTAGCCCAGTGAAACTTCCGTCAGACATCTGATGTGTAGAACCAGAAGATAATATACATCTGAGTTAAGCCACAAATCTGTGCTTATTGGTTACGCCAGCAATAAGAAACAATACAGGCACACAGTCAAAAATCTCTGCTCCAGCCATGCAGGCATCGAAGTGGTCCAGAGATGGCTGGAAGTGGGGGAAACCCAGAGTGTTGCAGTGGAGTGTTGCAGTTGAGGACCGTGGAAATGAGAAACCGAGTCAGAATGACGTTTTATGCAGAGGGCTTAGACTTCCTTGGAGACTAAGCACCGAGTCAGTGCTCCCCTGCACTTTTATTAAGTTACCTGCAAGCAAAAAGACAGGATTATAGGATACGTTTTATCATCAAGCTAAACAATTGCAAACTAATCCTCTTAAAGTTTCTCTTATGTCTCCTCAAGTCATCCGGCCACATGAGTCTCAAGGTGTGTTCCTTCTCTGGGTTTGCCTCAGAAAGGATCACTAGAACTGTTTGCAGTCCTTGTCACACCACTCATAACTCACACCAGATTCCAAGATGCAGCACCTATTGTTCTTTTCTCTTAGAGTGGTTTTGGCTATAGAACTAAATTACAGCGAGATTAACTGCTGGGATATCTACACCTGAGGGCAAGTCCACAGCAACATGTGGCAAGAAGCACCAACCAGGGATTTATAAAAATTCCACTCTCCCAGCATTCTCAGCAGTGATCCCTGGAGGGATCTGGGCTTTCTCCAGACATGCAGGCTGAGGTCTGCACTGTTATATTTAAATATTAAAGGGAAGGATGGCTTTTGTTTGTCAGATAGCTCACAAAGCTAGTTATATTACCCCCTCTCATTCTTCAAAAATCTGCATTCCTAGAAGGAGGACCAGGGCATAGATTTTTTTCACTATCTGGAGAGCTTGGGTGTTGTGGTAGAAAGTTAAGATTAAAAGACTTCATTCTTTCATTTATGCAACATACATTCGTTCAGTACCTACCGGGTGTCCATAAAATCTGGAAATGTAGACCATATTTTCCTTTTTTTAATTGACAATGTTAGTGATGACATTGTATGTATTTGCTTCTGTTTGTAGAAGTTGTGGACTCCTGCCCATGTGCCCTAGAAGGCAGGGAACCAGACAGTCCTAGGCCTGCTCGCATGGAGCTTCTGATCTACCAGGAAGGCATATAATGCAAGGGTGATGACCTTAGCAGGGAGGAAGGTCTACACCCACTAGTTCCAGTCCTGGTTCAGCACTTACCACACTCTGCCCTTGAGCAGATTACTTCACCTCCATATGCCTCAGATGTAGAAAGCAGCATCTGTGGTGGTTGCCAGGATTAAATGAGTTCACACGTATAGGACACACTTAACAACAGTTACTAGCACACAGTAAGAGCCCAGTATGTATTAGGGGCTGCTATACTTATTACTAGCTCTGGGAGCTGGAGCCTGGGCCTCGTTTCTCCATCTTAATAGCCTAGTACACCTCTAGGGTCTTGGCCCAGATGACAGATGGACACGAAAGACATTTATGTACCATTAAAGTGCATTACAAGTACAGTGCGTTATGGTTTTTTTAACTTTTAATATCTATTATTTACTATCTCTTCTTTGCCACATGTAAGCTTACAGAGGCAGGAATCTGTACCTTTTTTTTCACTGATCTATCCCAGGTTCTAAGAACAGTACTTCATACAAAAAGCACTCAGTAAAGGGTCCTTAAATTTCTTGAATAAATAAACAAATGAGTGAGTAGTTAAATAAGAGATCCTGGGTGTCTTAGTGTGCTCCACTTGCCATATAAAATAACACCAACTGGGTGGCTTGAACAACAGACATTTATTTCTCACGGTGCTGGAGGCCAGGAAGTCCAAGGTTGAGGTACCTGCTGATTTGGTTCCGGGTGAGAGCTCTCTTCTTGGTGTGCAGACAGTTGCTTTCCTGCTGTGTCCTCACACTGCAGAGGTGGGGAGGGAAAGAGCCAGGAGAGAGCTCTCTGGTGCCTCTTCACAGGAGGACACTAATCCTGTCTAATCAAGGCCCCACCCTTACGACCTCAGTTAACTTTAATTACTTCCTAAAGGCCCCATCTCCAAATGCAGTCACATTGGAAGTTACGGCTCCAACATATGAAGTTGGGGGAACACAATGCACTCCATGGCACTGAGTGAGTGCATACATGTCCCCTAAATCCACTGTGGATTGTCCCCTCTTGCCCTGAACTTCTTCGAGTTCTGGCCATCTCGTGATGCCTACACCACTGCCAACATCACACTCCCCTTCATCCTTATCATCAGCAAGTTGTGGTTTTATTCCCAGGGAGATTCCCTCAGGTCTCCTTGCCTGTAGCTCTAGCAAGCCAAATGTCTAGCATGACCAAGGAAGAGGAAGCTTCTGGATTTTTACAACATCAAAGAAGAGGTGGATCCTGAGCTGAAATTCTTCAGTGGCTTGAGTCCTCAGCCAGAGCAAAATCTTCTACTGCTAAGCTGCTCTTTGAGCATCTGGCTGAGCCATTGAAGGTCACAAAAAATTCAGCAGGTGCACATGCTGTTCATGAAATTAAATAATTTATTTTGTGTTTATGGTCCATTTACTCTTTATAGGACATTGTTAATCAATTGCTGCCATGTGCATATATGTTTATGAATTTATAAATATTGCACATAATGTGATGATTATTGAAAGACATATTGCCAAATTTTACATACATACTGATTATCAATATCCAAATATGTCAGTTTGTTTGAGAGACAAAAACTGCAATCGTAATTCTTGGGGTTCTTAACTCTAAAGTGGACATGTGCCTAGAGGCATTAAGTAAAATAAGACCCCAAATATTGAGTAAATGGCCCATATTCTTGTGGCAGCTACTTAATTGGTAACAGGAAAATAAACATACTAATTAGACAATATATAATTTACCACCAAGAAGGTAAGTCACAAACTGAACACAGCACTTTCCTTGAGGCTAGATCTTAAGGACGCACAGCATGATTTCAAAATCATCTCAGAAGAGACTTGGAAAACCACTCTGCCTCACCCACAGTGTCAACTCTAGTGGGAGTGCTGAGCCAGGTCACACCTATTTCACACACCTGCAGTCACTCAAGAGCTCCAATTAAAAGCCACAGACATGATGGCAGCCAGGCCAGGAGACACAAGAGCCACTCCAGTATTTCCACAGAATCAAGTAGACAGTGGTTGCTATAGAGACAGCCAGGGCTCCTCACAAATGGACAGTTTTTCCTTTGCTGTGCTTGGAGAGACACTGCGTGTATCCAGGGCCCAGCTGGCTCCTTACAAAGGCATATTCCGCCAAAGAGGGGCTTGGAGGAGGGGTGCCCCAGCCTTCTTTGTAGACAGCAATTGTGCTATGCTATTGAAAATGCTTGACATAAGCCTGCTTTCCCCTTTCCCACCCCCAGGCCAACCATGGCTTGATTGTTAAAACAACCATAAATAACCACAACTGGCTTTTTGCCCTGTTGGTGACTGCATACCCTGATTTTTCTTCAACTTTCAAAACCTTTTCTAAAGGGAGTTATGGGGAAAATTCCAGAAGACTCTCTGTAAATGAATGCAACCACAGGCAGCCTTTCAAACATGCATTTGTCCCTAATGCAGGACCTTCTCTCTAATTGACAGGCTGCTCATTCTTGCTGAGTCCCTCTGCTTCCCCTACAGAGTCGAAGCTGTTGAGATGCCAAGTTGTGCTGTGCTCTCTCCTTGTATCAGCTCTTTGCAGAGCAGAAGGTTACTTTGTGGGAGGGGATACAGCTCTGGAGATTGGAGTCCCTACTCTCAAGAAATTCACAGTCTCTTGGGCCCACAAGTCAACAGTAAGGTGAGGTAGAATAGAAAGGTGGCACCTAGCAGATTCCAGGACTGCCAGGGATAGAACTGTATAATCTCAAACTTCAGAGCTGAGCAACTGCAGCACAGATCACTTAAAGGCATGGTTTAAAAGCACGGAAGTAGGAACTCCACAGCCATTAAAAAAGAATAAGGCAGAGCCATATGTGCTGAAAGGGAACAAGCCCCAACTCCACTGGACACTGACAAAAGTAAGGAGCAGAAAAGTTTGTATGATATGTTCCTATTTGTGGAGCTGGGGAATGGCAAGGGGAGGAAGAGGCTGTAAATATGCAAAAAATAAACTCAGAAGCATTCCCAAGAAACTAGTAACAGAGATTTCCCTTTAAGTGCAGAAACTTCGAACAGTAGTTGGGGTGGGGAAGGGTGGGACTTACTTTTCACTATATTTTGGATTTGTTAAAGTATGAATGTATTATCTTTTGATATCTTTTGAATTTAACTCTAAATAATTTCTAAGACACCTATGTATAGTATTTTCCTCTTGGGGTAAAGGGAAGCAATGCTGAGTGTGTGTATGTATTCACTGCAATTCAAACCCAAATGTCAGCATGCTTTTCTGTAGATGTGGACAAAATGATTCTAGAATTCAAATAGAAATGCAAAGCAGCCGGAAGAGCCAAATCAAGTCTGGAAAAGAACAAAGCTGGAGAGCCAACACTACTTCATTTCAAGAATTGTTATAAAGGTGTGTTATTCAAAACGCCACAGTATTGGTGTAATGGTAGACAAAAAAAATGGACAGTAAAGAGTAGAGTGCACGTGCACAAAAACACTCCAGAAGGATCTACAATTAACAAATGACAGTGACTATCTTCTTACAGGCTGGGAGTTGTTTGGCTGAAGACCAGGAGAGGGCACTTTTCACTGTACATTTAATGCACAAACCACTTCAAAAAAATAAAATTCAAAAAGCATTTATGCCACTTCTTAGAGTAGTTTCTGCTAACTTTCCAGGAACAAATTACCAAGAAGTACTGCTGTAGTTCCAGGAGGAGGGGGTTCCCTGTCCCCAGCAAGTTTGCTATGAATTTAATGAGACTGAAGAAAGGCAAGGGCTAAAAGCTGGGGGAGAAGGGGGTTACCACATTTATTCTCACGGTGGTCACAGGCAGCTTGGTGAACGAGGCTGGCTCAAATGTGTTCCCCAGGCCGGCTACAGGCTCTGCTGCCCCACACAGGCTTAATCCTCTAGGCAGTAGGCCTCCATCTCTCCTCACCCCTTGTCCTCCAATCTCCCTGCTCCTACTCTAGGGCTTAATTCTCCAGGGGCATCAGAACCCCATAGCTCTCTCTCTGCTCTCATTGTAATGGCCGGGCCCCTGCTCCCGCACGTTGGGAGCTACTCTGTGGGCCGGTCCCTGGTGACTGGTGGGCGCCTGACCAATTACGTGCCAGGAATAGAGGCAGAGGAAAGAATGGGTGTTTCCTCTCTACCTCTCCCCTGGGCAGGTACTCCCATGACTGACCAGTGGCTCTGTCACCAGTAAACATCCCATAAATGTGCAAACATGCTCTCACTATATATATGATGGGCGCTACTAAGGCTAGGTAGGAATCCTGCTCATAAAGTTCCATTTTAGCATATGTTCCATTTTCATAAACATAAAGGAGAGAAATCAAATTGTCCATCAGATCAATTTACACCAAGGCCTGGATCCTGGGGCTCTTGGAGTTTCCAAGGACAGTAAGTTATTTTTGAGAATATTGGGAAAAGTCGTGTCTGAGAAAGGTGTCACTCAACCCTATGCCTTGATCACATCTGATCCCAGAGTCACCAAACTCTTCTACAAGAGGCTGAATTTATGGTTCCCTCCTGCATCTCAGTCATCTTGAGATGTCAGTCAACAAGACTTTTTATTGTTTTCCTTTCTTTTCTTTTTAAAAAGCTTTCTCAAAGTACAGGTGGCAGACAATATATCATATGTGTAAATTTCAAGTGTGTAATTTGATCTTCAACACATGTATTGAGAATTGCAAAAACTCAGCATAAAAGATTCCATCCAATCACCCCTGTGCAAGATTCTTGACCAAACTCTGGTGGGCATCTAGTAGCCTAAGACTGTGTCCCTGGGATGGCCCAGCCACCCTCAAGTTCCTGCCTGGGAAAGCTCAGGTGGGCTGCCAAAAGACTTTACTGTTTGTTCCAGCCAAGACTTGATAAGCTGCAGATCTGCCTTTTCTCAGAGCATTTATGTTAGAAAACTTGCAATTGTAAATCCTTTATTCCTGTCCCTTTGAGTTGTATATGTACCTTCTACAAACCAGAAATGTCTTTTTCAAGGACCTGGGAGCCTTCCTTTGAAATGGGAGCATCAAGAAGGATGTGGCTCCTCATCTCCCCATCTCCGTGGGAGAGTAGGAGCCTCATTTGGATAAGCACCAGTCAGCCGGCACACTTCCTGCCCTTCAGAACTTTCTCTCTAGCTCGCCCTAGGGTTTAAAAGGCCTCTTGCCTTTTTTGTTTCTGCAGAGTTGAGCTCACGTTACACTGAGGTCTCTTCTCCAGTAGTCCACCTGTGAAACTCTCATCCCAGTTGAGATAGTGACCACATCCAACCCCCAAAAAGTTTCCTTGGGTCTCCTACTAACCTCTCACTCCTGCCCCTGCCCCCATTCCCCATCCCCAGGCAAGCTCTGAGGTGCTTTCTGCCCATGTACTTTCATTTACATTTTCTAAATTTTGTATGTGTGGAATCATACAATATTGCTTCCTTTTTTGTCTGGCTTCTTCACTCAGAACAATTATTTTGAGATTTATCCATGTTGTTGGGTGTGTCACTAGTTCATTCCTTTTTACCTCTGAGTTATATTCTATTCTATAAATATATTTTTTAATCCACTTACCCATTGATAGAGGTAGTTTCCTGTCTGGGGCTGCTATGAACATTTGTGTACAAGTCTTTGGGTGAATAGTTCCTTTTCCTTTGGTTAAATATGTAGGAGAGGAATGGCTGGGTCATATGGTGAATGTCTGTTTAACTGTTCAAGCAACTGCCAAACTCCTGGCTCTAGCAGTTTGCCGCCATTGTTAGGTTGTTTTTTGCAGGTTCTACCAGACTTCTTGATGAAATGAGCAGAGAGAGGCTCAGGTGTGCAAAACAAAGGTCGTTTCCCTTGTTCTATTTCAGTCTGGATGCCTTTTGTTTATTTTCCTTCCCAGTTGTACCCAATGTTACAGTAAAAGCTGTGAGAGCAAACATCCCGCCTTATTCCTGCTCTTAGCGGGGATGTAGTGAAGTATGATGTTAGACACAGGCTTTCTGTAAATGCCCTTTATCAGACTACGTTCCCTTTTATTAGCTTGCTGAGACTTTATCAGGACTGAATGTTGGGTTTTGTCAAATGCTTTTCCTCCACCTACTTGTTTATTTGGTATGCATTTTTAGTTAATACAGTGAATGACAATAACTGATTTTCAAGTGTTAAACCAGCTCTGCATTCCTGGGACAAACCCCACTTGGTCATGTTGTATTATCTTGTTAATATACTGTTGGATTCAATTGGCTAAAATTTTATTAGGACTTTGGCGTCTACGTTCATGGAGGATACTGCTGTTCTTTTGTCATGATACCTTTAGCTGGTGTCAGTGTCAGAGCGATGCTGGCCTTTGGAATGAGTCAGGAAGTATTCCTCTTCATCTTCAAAATTTTGGGAAGAGTTTGTGTAGAATCATTACTAGTTTTCCTTAAATGCTTTTCAAAATTCATGAGTAAGGCCATTTGGGGCTTCCGTCTTAGTCCATCCAGGCTGCCCTAACAAAAATAACATAGAGTGGCTGGCTTATAATTAGCAGAAATGTATTTCTTACAGTTCTGGAGCCTGGAAGTCCAAGATCAGGGTGCCCCCATGGTCAGGGCTGGTGAGAGCCCTCTTCCAGACTGCAGACTGATGGTGGAAGAGGCAAGGGAGCTTTCTCAGGCTACTTTTATAGGGGCACAAACCCCATCCACAAGGGCTCCATCCACTCTTACCATGTTCTCTCTTCCCACTGGTCCTACCGCCAATACCATTGCCTTGGGGGTTAGGTTTCAACATGTGAATTTTGAGGGGATACGCTCAGCAACTTGGAGATTTCTTTATGGGATGGTTTCCAATTACAAATTCAATTTCTATAATAATAAATACAGGGCTTTTCTGGTTACGTATGTTTTTCTTCAGTGAGCTAAGATAGTTTATGTCTCTCAAGGAATTTATCCATTTCATCTTTGTTGAATTTATTAGCACTAAGTTATTTATAATATTCCCTTATTTCTTTTTAACATCTAGAGCTCTCACCACTCTCACTCTTGATATTGGTAATTCATGACTTCTCTTTTTTTTCTGGCTGAGTCTGGCTAGAAGTTTATCAATTTATTGATCTCCAGGAACCAGATTTTGGTTTAATTGATTTTGTCCATTGTTTTGCTTTTCTACGTCATTGATTTCTACTTTGATACTTAGTTCTTTCTTTCTGCTTCTTTTGGATTTAAATTGGAACCTGATTTGAAGCCTGTCTTCTTTTTTAATATAGGCATTTGGTGCTACCAATTTTCCCTTTTGTAGCCTCCCACAAATTCTACTATGTTGTATTTGAGAGGAGTATATTTATATATTTACATTTATAAGGAATATAAATCCAGTTATATATGTTGCATCTTAAAATTTCTAAGCTTTGTTATAAAGAATCTCATGAAACTTGAAAAGGACTGATTGCCCCTCAGCAAAGATGTAGTTAATTTAACTAGGTGTCCCAGCAGCTATACATGTGGACCTGTTCTATAAAGATAAATAAGTAGTGGAATGTACAGATAACTAGCTAAAACTGCTGTACAATATATGGGAAAGTTAAGAGAGTGGATCCTAAGTGGTCTCACCACAAGGAGAAAAATTTTTTTATTGCATCTATATGAGAAGATGGATGTTACCTGAACCTATCTGGTAATCCATTTCACAATGTATATAAATTAAATCATCATGCTGTATGCCTTAAAATTTATAGTGATGTTATGTCAACCATCTCTCAGTAAAACTGGGGGAAAAAAACAAACAGAATCAATGGCTCAATTAGTTGCTGATGAATGAGAGACATTAACGGAAACCTACTTAAGGGCAAATGAGATGGAAGTTACTGTCCACTGCCTATGAAGGCAAAGCATAACTAGGAGAGCCAGAGGAGCAATAAAGTGAATCTATTGTACCCGTGTGAAGATCCTGATGGTGGCCACCTAAGGTCACTAGACCGTAAGAGGGAAGTGATGCAAGTCAAGTCAGAAAAGCCAGAGCTGATGTCCAACACTTCCTTGGCTTTGGAGGGCTTGGTGGAACAGGGCGTCAGTCAATAGTAACAAGAATATTGGGCTGTCAGGGTTAAGAAATATTGCTTTAGAATTTTCTAGTATGGTCACCTTGTAGGTCATCAGTTTGTTTGGTGGCATCCTCTGGGACATAAGGCCTAAGGGTGCTTCCCAAACTTCCACGTGCTCAGGGACCACCGGGTGCTGTTTTAAGACACACATCCGGGCTTCGTCCTTAGTTCCAGAAGGTCCCGTTTGCAAAGTGCCCAGAAATCATCTGTTGCAAAGAGTCAGAGGGTCACAGCCCCAAACATAAAGGCTTGAGATTTAGCTGCCGTGGAAGATTATGACCAACTGGAAAGGGTCGGTGGAGGAAAAATAACTCATCTGTGAGCACCGACCCCCTAAATACTTTAATTCCTCTATTCTGGGCATTGCCGCCCGGGAGCGCGTCAGGAGGATCGCGCCAGCGCAAGGTGCGTGGCGCTGAGTGCGGCTGGGCTGCGTCCCGGAAAATTCCCTCCGGACCGGGTCGGGGGTGGGGCTGGGTTGTACGTCGCGGCCCCTTTGTTCTGCCGCAGGCGACCACCCACGCGCCCCCTCGGGAAGCATCGCGCGCCTCTCCTTCTGTCAGAGCTGCGTCCCGAAGGGGCGCCAGGGGCCTGGAGGCCTGGAGGGGACGCGACGGCGGCGGTTTCCGGGCTCCGCCGAGGGGCTGCCGGCGGCCGGGCGCACGCACCGTGGGACTGGCGTCCGCGCTCGGCCCCACCTCCTCCCGCGCCGCCGGCACCGCCCGGGGGCGGGGCCTCGCGCTACGGAGGCTGTAGACGCGGCGGATCCGGCGGCAGCGGAGGCGGGAGAGCGGCGGGAGGCACCGGGGAGACAGGCCCGCAGTGCCGAGCGGCCGCCCGAGCCGCGGCTGGAGGTGAGTGCAGCGCGCGTGACCCCGCGTGCGCGCCGGCCGCCTGGCCGCCCTGACCGTGGTCGTTCTCCCCGCCCCGGGGCCCGCGTCAAGGGACCCCGCGCCGGCCTGCGGAGGCCACGCCCCTCCCGGCTGGCGCCCGGCCGCAGCCTTTCTCGGCATCGGCTTGGGACCGGCTCTGCACCTGCCCGCGCCCCAGCCTCGGCCCCAGGGCCTCCGCGAGGATTCCCTGCCCCTGGGAGGCCCGTCTGGGGGTGAATCGGGCTTCTCTTTGTGTTCTTAGCCTTGTCACGCTCCTCGGCATCCAAAGTCAAAAGCGTGCACCGCCAAAGTGGCACGAGTGTCCGTCCTGCGGTTGGTATCATGCCCGCCTGACCATGGCCTGTGGTGTATTGGTGACCCCTGGCTAAAGACAGAGTGGAATATTTTTTAACCCCGAAAAAGAGGTTGGTGACGGAGCCGCAGGGTAGAGCTGGGGCCTTCTAAGGTGTGTTTGATCTTTGCAGGGACTTATGAACTTCCTGCTGAGAGCCGAATAATGCCGCCGCCTCTGAAAAGGAATCCAGGTGTGGCTCCTGGACTGGAGAAGCTGTCAAATGAGCTAATCTCATTTGGTTGCTTGCTTATACAGTACTTGCTTGTATGATTGAAAACTCCGATGCAAAAATAAGGAAATGAAAAAAAAAAAAAACTTTGAGAGTTGAAGGAGATTGTGCATTTGGCAGTTTGCCCATTTTCACATTAAAAATTTTTTTTTATCTTATAGGCAAACAGTTTTGACCAGTAGGTTGAATTTTTTTAATTAATTAAGTTGATAGGAAATAATCTGCAATTTTTTTGTGACATTTCTAGTATACCAAGATTCTTAATGCAGAGATACACTCCAGGGAAGCCTGGGGTTTCACAAAGCTTACCTGATTTAGGGTAATCATTTTTCAGTAGGTCTGATGCCTACAATCAAATACGAGACAAACACATTCTGAAGCCTGAACAATGATAAATATTAATATACCTGATGCAGTACATCTTCCACCCACTTAGTCCACAGAACTACTACACTGGAGGGAAGGAGAGCGGTTGATGTATCTCTGATGAGTGTAAACCCTGGCTCTGACTTACTGCCCTCAGACTTGATCACTCTCTGTCATTTCTCACCTGCGTCTGTCCCTTTCTGTTCAGCAGCACTGATTCTACAGTCCTGGAAGTCAGTAGAGTACCTTCTGACCTGGGCAGCCCTGTGTCCAGTAGGAGCCCAGGGCTCTCCTAGCCTCGCCCTCTGGGCAGCTGCACACCCTTCCAGCCAGCCAGGGGCTTCTGAGCCCATCCTTTGTTTGGCTTCCTTGAACCTTTCTCTTTCGTAATCTGGTCGAAGTGTGGGACGTGCACTGCTGCAGCGGCATCCGTGAATCAGCCCAGGTGGTGGCAGTTGCTGCTGCCTCAGTGACCAGCAGAGTCAATAGGAGGGCCGCTGATCGCTGGTTCTGTTGGGGTGATGAGTTTGTTCTCGGTTCTTGTCCTTCCCGCAAGAAAGAACTGAAGGGCAGAGACATGGTGGTGAAGCAGAATGAAAGTTTTATTTGAATACAATCTAAGGGGAGAATGGGTTAGAGTCATGGTAGATCAACGCAAGTTGACTCGCTTATCTGGAGTAGGACAGAGTAAAGTCTTATGCTTTAAGTCTGGAAAATGGAATGGAATAGCAAAGTGACTGCACTGGAAGAGCACAGAGACAATGTGTAATAAGTTGAGCAGTAAAACGTCTTCTGAAAGTACACACTCCAAAAAAGGGGAGTGTGGGCAACCTCAGAGAGGAGGAGGCACATTAAGGGCTAAGGATTCTGTCTTTTAAGGCTTTTAAGAATGGGATAAAGGTAAAGGGCCAGGGGACATAGGCTTGTCAGGTGGTCTCATGACGTTTATCTCCAGTGAGAGACAATATGTCATTGTCTATAGACGCTCCTTTAGGTAATTCTGTGGGACAAACCATTTGTTCCTTTCTAAGACAGTGGCTATTCCCGAGTCTTGGGAACATACCAGTTAAGACTGTCTTAAGGTAAGTCGTTGGCTGAATCTAACTTCCCAATTCTCTTTCAAAAATAGAATCTTAGCCTTAAGATAAGTCTCTCGAGAGGGGCGGAAGATGGCGGCGTGAGTAGAGCAGCGGAAATCTCCTCCCAAAACAACATATATCTATGAAAATATAACAAAGACAACCCTTCCTAGAATAAAGACCAGAGGACACAGGACAATATCCAGACCACATCCGCACCTGAGAGAACCCAGCGCCTCGCGAAGGGGGTAAGATACAAGCCCCGGCCCCGCGAGAGCCGAGCGCCCCTCCCCCCAGCTCCCGGCGGGAGAAGAGCAGGCAGAGCGGGAGGGAGACGGAGCCCAGGACTGCCGAACACCCGGCCCCAGCCATCCGGGCCAGAGTGCAGGGTGCTCGATACTAGGAAAACAGGGCAGCAAGAACAGTGATCAGGCACTGGAGGCTGGGAGACAGGACATAAGAAAAGCGCGCGACCATTTTTTTTTTTGCTTTTTTGCTGTTTTGTTTTGGCGAGCGCTTTTTGGAAGTCTTAAAGGGATAGGGACCCCAATACTAGGGAAACAGGGCAGCAAGAACAGTGAGCAGGCACTGGAGGCTGGGCGACAGAGGACATAAGAAAAGCGCGCGACCATTTTTTTTTTGCTTTTTTGCTGTTGTGTTTTGGCGAGCGCTTTTTGGAAGTCTTAAAGGGATAGGGACCCCAATACTAGGGAAACAGGGCAGCAAGAACAGTGAGCGGGCACTGGAGGCTGGGCGACAGAGGACATAAGAAAAACGCGCGACCATTTTTTTTTTTTTGCTTTTTTGCTGTTTTGTTTTGGCGAGCGCTTTTTGGAAGTCTTAAAGGGATAGGGACCCCAATACTAGGGAAACAGGGCAGAAAGACCGGTGAGCAGAGGCCTGAGGCTGGCACCGGAGAATAAAGAAAAACGAACGACCACCCCCTTTTTTTTTTTTTTTTTTTAATCAAAAAAATTTTTTTTATTATTATTATTATTATTTTTTTGTGGTCGTTGTTTTGTTTTGGCGGGTGCTTTTTGGAAGTCTTAAAGGGGCAGGGCGGGTCACTTAATCCAGAGGTAGGGAATCCGGGATCTCTGGGCACCCTAACCCCTGGGCTGCAGGGAGCAGGGAGGCCCCTTACGGAGATAAATAGCCTCCCAGCAGCTCCTGCTCCAACGCGACTCCACCATTTTGGAGTAGCTGCCCGAGCCAGGCCACGCCCACGGCAACAGCGGAGATTAACTCCATAGCAGCCGGGCAGGAAGCAGAAACCCTGTCTGCACGCAGCTGTGCAGCACAAGCCACTAGAGGTCGCTGTTCTCCCAGGAGAGGAGGGCCACAAACCAACAAGAAAGGAAGTCCTTCCAGCCATCACTCGTCCCAGTTCTGCAGACTATTCCTATCACCACGAAAAGGCAAAGCTACAGGCAGACAAAGATCACAGACACAACACCAGAGAAGGAGACAGACCTAACCAGTCTTCCTGACAAAGAATTCAAAATAAGAATCATAAACATGCTGACAGAGATGCAGAGAAATACGCAAGAGAAATGGGATGAAGTCCGGAAGGAGATCACAGATGCCAGAAAGGAGATCGCAGAAATGAAACAAACTCTGGAAGGGTTTATAAGCAGAATGGATAGAATGCAAGAGGCCATTGATGGAATTGAAATCAGAGAACAGGAACGCATAGAAGCTGACATAGAGACAAAAGGATCTCCAGGAATGAAACAATGTTAAGAGAACTGTGTGACCAATCCAAAAGGAACAATATCCGTATTATAGGGGTCCCAGAAGAAGAAGAGAGAGGAAAAGAGATGGAAAGTATCTTAGAAGAAATAATTGCTGAAAACTTCCCCACACTGGGGGAGGAAGTAATCGAACAGACCACGGAAATACACAGAACCCCCAACAGAAAGGATCCAAGAAGGGCAACACCAAGACACATAATAATTAAAATGGCAAAGATCAAGGACAAGGAAAGAGTGTTAAAGGCAGCTAGAGAGAAAAAGGTCACCTATAAAGGGAAACCCATCAGGCTAACGTCAGATTTCTCAACAGAAACTTTACATGCCAGAAGAGAATGGCATGATATATTTAATACAATGAAACAGAAGGGCCTTGAACCAAAGATACTGTATCCAGCACGACTATCATTCAAATATGACGGTGGGATTAAACAATTCCCAGACAAACAAAAGCTGAGGGAATTTGCTTTCCACAAACGACCACTACAGAACATCTTACAGGGACTGCTCTAGATGGGAGCACTCCTAGAAAGAGCACAGCACAAAACACCCAACATATGAAGAATCGAGGAGGAGGAACAAGAAGGGAGAGAAGAAAAGAATCTCCAGACAGTGTATATAACAGCTCAATAAGCGAGCGAAGTTAGGCAGTAAGATACTAAAGAGGCTAACCTTGAACCTTTGGTAACCACGAATTTAAAGCCTGCAATGGCAATAAGTACATATCTTTCAATAGTCACCCTAAATGTTAATGGGTTGAATGCACCAATCAAAAGACACAGAGTAACAGAATGGATAAAAAAGCAAGACCCATCTATATGCTGCTTACAAGAAACTCACCTCAAACCCAAAGACATGTACAGACTAAAAGTCAAGGGATGGAAAAACATATTTCAGGCAAACAGTGAGAAGAAAGCAGGGGTTGCAGTACTAATATCAGACAAAATAGACTTCAAAACAAAGAAAGTAACAAGAGATAAAGAAGGACACTACATAATGATAAAGGGCTCAGTCAAACAAGAGGATATAACCATTCTAAATATATATGCACCCAACACAGGAGCACCAGCATATGTGAAACAAATACTAACAGAACTAAAGGGGGATATAGACTGCAATGCATTCATTCTAGGAGACTTCAACACACCACTCACCCCAAAGGATAGATCCACTGGGCAGAAAATAAGTAAGGACACGGAAGCACTGAACAACACAGTAGAGCAGATGGACCTAGTAGACATCTATAGAACTCTACATCCAAAAGCAGCGGGATATACATTCTTCTCAAGTGCACATGGAACATTCTCCAGAATAGACCACATACTAGGCCACAAAAAGAGCCTCAGAAAATTCCAAAAGATTGAAATCCTACCAACCAACTTTTCAGACCACAAAGGCATCAAACTAGAAATAAACTGTACAAAGAAAGGAAAGAGGCTCACAAACACATGGAGGCTTAACAACACGCTCCTAAATAATCAATGGATCAATGACCAAATCAAAATGGAGATCCAGCAATATATGGAAACAAATCACAACAACAACACTAAGCCCCAACTTCTGTGGGACGCAGCAAAAGCAGTCTTAAGAGGAAAGTATATAGCAATCCAAGCATATTTAAAAAAGGAAGAGCAATCCCAAATGAATGGTCTAATGTCACAATTATCGAAATTGGAAAAAGAAGAACAGATGAGGCCTAAGGTCAGCAGAAGGAGGGACATAATAAAGATCAGAGAAGAAATAAATAAAATTGAGAAGAATAAAACAATAGCAAAAATCAATGAAACCAAGAGCTGGTTCTTTGAGAAAATAAACAAAATAGATAAGCCTCTAGCCAGACTTATTAAGAAGAAAAGAGAGTCAACACAAATCAACAGTATCAGAAACGAGAAAGGAAAAATCACGACGGACCCCACAGAAATGCAAAGAATTATTGGAGAATACTATGAAAACCTATATGCTAACAAGCTGGGAAACCTAGGAGAAATGGACAACTTCCTAGAAAAATATAACCTTCCAAGATTGACCCAGGAAGAAACAGAAAATCTAAACAGACCAATTACCAGCAACGAAATTGAAGCGGTAATCAAAAAACTACCAAAGAACAAAACTCCCGGGCCAGATGGATTTACCTCGGAATTTTATCAGACATGCAGGGAAGACATAATACCCATTCTCCTTAGAGTTTTCCAAAAAATAGAGGAGGAGGGGATACTCCCAAACTCATTCTATGAAGCTAACATCACCCTAATACCAAAACCAGGCAAAGACCCCACCAAAAAAGAAAACTACAGACCAATATCCCTGATGAACGTAGACGCAAAAATACTCAACAAAATTTTAGCAAACCGAATTCAAAAATACATCAAAAGGATCATACACAAAGACCAAGTGGGATTCATCCCAGGGATGCAAGGATGGTACAACATTCGAAAGTCCATCAACATCATCCACCACATCAACAAAAAGAAAGACAAAAACCACATGATCATCTCCATAGATGCTGAAAAAGCATTTGATAAAGTTCAACATCCATTCATGTTAAAAACTCTCAGCAAAATGGGAATAGAGGGCAAGTACCTCAACATAATAAAGGCCATCTATGATAAACCCACAGCCAACATTATATTGAACAGCGAGAAGCTGAAAGCATTTCCTCTGAGATCAGGAACTAGACAGGGATGCCCACTCTCTCCACTGTTATTTAAGATAGTACTGGAGGTCCTAGCCATGGCAATCAGACAAAATAAAGAAATACAAGGAATCCAGATTGGTAAAGAAGAAGTTAAACTCACTATTTGCAGATGACATGATACTGTACATAAAAAACCCTAAAGACTCCACCCCAAAACTACTAGAACTGATATCGGAATACAGCAAAGTTGCAGGATACAAAATCAACACACAGAAATCTGTGGCTTTCCTATATACTAACAATGAACCAACAGAAAGAGAAATCAGGAAAACAACTCCATTCACAATTGCATCAAAAAAAATAAAATACCTAGGAATAAACCTAACCAAAGAAGTGAAAGACTTATACTCTGAAAACTACAAGTCACTCTTAAGAGAAATTAAAGGGGACACTAACAGATGGAAACTCATCCCATGCTCGTGGCTAGGAAGAATTAATATCGTGAAAATGGCCATCCTGCCCAAAGCAATATACAGATTTGATGCAATCCCTATGAAACTACCAGCAACATTCTTCAATGAACTGGAACAAATAATTCAAAAATTCATATGGAAACACCAAAGACCCCGAATAGCCAAAGCAATCCTGAGAAAGAAGAATAAAGTAGGGGGGATCTCACTCCCCAACTTCAAGCTCTACTATAAAGCCATAGTAATCAAGACAATTTGGTACTGGCACAAGAGCAGAGCCACAGACCAATGGAACAGACTAGAGAATCCAGACATTAACCCAGACATATATGGTCAATTAATATTTGATAAAGGAGCCATGGACATACAATGGCGAAATGACAGTCTCTTCAACAGGTGGTGCTGGCAAAACTGGACAGCTATATGTAGGAGAATGAAACTGGACCATTGTCTAACCCCATATACAAAAGTAAACTCAAAATGGATCAAAGACCTGAATGTAAGCCATGAAACCATTAAACTCTTGGAAGAAAACATAGGCAAAAACCTCTTAGACATAAACATGAGTGACCTCTTCTTGAACATATCTCCCCGGGCAAGGAAAACAACAGCAAAAATGAGTAAGTGGGACTATATTAAGCTGAAAAGCTTCTGTACAGCAAAAGACACCATCAATAGAACAAAAAGGATCCCTACAGTATGGGAGAATATATTTGAAAATGACACATCCGATAAAGGCTTGACGTCCAGAATATATAAGGAGCTCACACGCCTCAACAAACAAAAAACAAATAACCCAATTAAAAAATGGGCAGAGGAACTGAACAGACAGTTCTCCAAAAAAGAAATACAGATGGCCAACAGACACATGAAAAGATGCTCCACATTGCTAATTATCAGAGAAATGCAAATTAAAACTACAATGAGGTATCACCTCACACCAGTAAGGATGGCTGCCATCCAAAAGACAAACAACAACAAATGTTGGCGAGGCTGTGGAGAAAGGGGAACCCTCCTACACTGCTGGTGGGAATGTAAGTTAGTTCAACCATTGTGGAAAGGAGTATGGAGGTACATCAAAATGCTCAAAACAGACTTACCATTTGACCCAGGAATTGCACTCCTAGGAATTTACCCTAAGAACGCAGCAATCAAGTTTGAGAAAGACAGATGCACCCCTATGTTTATTGCAGCACTATTTACAATAGCCAAGAATTGGAAGCAACCTAAATGTCCATCAATAGATGAATTGATAAAGAAGATGTGGTACATATACACAATGGAATACTACTCAGCCATAAGAAAAGGGCAAATCCAATCATTTGCAGCAACATGGATGGAGCTGGAGGGTATTATGCTCAGTGAAACAAGCCAAGCGGAGAAAGAGAAATACCAAATGATTTCACTTATCTGTGGAATACAAGAACAAAGGAAAAACTGAAGGAATAAAACAGCAGCAGAATCACAGAACTCAAGAATGGACTAACAGGTACCAAAGGGAAAGGGACTGGGGAGGATGGGTGGGTAGGGAGGGATAAGGGGGGGAGAAGTAGGGGGGTATTAAGATTAACATGCAAGAGAGGGTAGGAGAAAAGGGAGGGCTGTACAACACAGAGAAGGCAAGTAGTGATTCTACAACATTTTGCTATGCTGATGGACAATGACTGTAAAGGGGTTTATAGGGGAGACCTGGTATAGGGGAGTGCCTAGTAAGCATAATATTCGTCATGTAAGTGTAGATTAGTGATACCAAAAACAAAGAAAAAAAAAAAAGGGCAGTTCCTGTGTGGTAACCTCCAACGAGTTCTACACAAGGGTATAAAGGGCATATAAAAGTGTAGGCAAAGGGTCTGTTTGTGTTTATACAGAGGATCAAAGCCTAATTGGGCTACCCCAAAAATGAACTAAGATACGATATGAAAAAGAACTTCCAACATCTGCACTCTCTGGAAGACTCATGCCAGAAGATGATCATCAAAAAACCCCAACAAAGATCCACGCACTGCTACAGCTGTAGATGCACTCATCCCACCCGTTCCTGGACTTGCCATGGGAATGAGGAAGGAGATATCTAAACTGGCCTGTGCATACAGTAAAACAACAAATTTGACTGGATCTATACTGTTGGAACTCAACCAAGAATTTGGAGAAGTGCAAATTGTAGCGCTCCTAAGTCTTACAACTACAGACTATTTACTGTTAAAAGAACATATGGCATGTGAACAGTCCCCAGGAATGGGTTGTTTTAATTTGTCTGATTTCTCTCAGACTGTTCAAGTTCAGTTGGACAATATCCACCATGTCATAGATAAGTTTTCACAAATGCCTAAGGTGCCTAACTGGATTTCTTGGTTTCACTGGAGATGGCTGGTAATTACAGATATGCTTTGGTTATGTAACTGTACTCCTATTATGTTAATGTGTGTGCGCAATTTAAGTAGTAGCTTAAAACCTATTCATGCTGAAGTACTCTACAAGAAGATATGCCAAAGAAATAATCAATCTTCCCATGTTTTCTTCCGCCTGCTACTTCTATAGCTTTTCTTCTTCCTTCCTAATTACAACCCTTACATAGAATTCGTGCCTCGTATCAAATTTATCGAGTATCATAATTCTTCCAAGTGGTAAAGATACCTCAAGACAAATGCTGGGCATAGAAGCCACAGGGCATAAATATGCAAAGATGTAAAAAGCTAACCTTTTCAAACAATAAGGCTTCTCTCTCACTTACCAACTTCACATTTCCCTGTATGGCCCCGGAAGATGACTGGTTAGCCAGAGACGGGTAAGATTCCTCAAGGGAGGAACAACCTAAGACAGGCACAGTCGCAGGGGGGCCATCAGGTGAGAAATTGGGGATCAACAGAGGTGAGGCTTAGAACCTCACCCCCCCTGTTCTGAGAGAAATCTTCTGCATACGTGGATGTTTTATTGCCCTGGTCTAGCTTGGATTAACACATAGTCTACAGGCACACACCTGATCATCTACATTTGCTCTCTTACAACACTAAACTATGTTTTCTACCTTTATCTTGTATGTACCTACCACTTCAGCATTTTATTAAAAATAATAATAATAAAGAGAGAAATGTAGTATCCACACATAAATCAAGTATAAAAACCAAATGAGTATTCATATTTGAACTGACTGTTTAGAGTTCATAATGCATGAGCAAAACTGAAAGTTTCTGTGATGACTGCCCTTGTACTGTTCACTATGTAACTTATTCATTATGTAAGAATTTGTTCTCCATGTAAGAACTTGTTTGTTATGCCTCAGATGATTGGAGACTGACGAAAATTAGGCTTGGGGTGGATTAATGATTGTGCATTGAGCATTGACTCCCCTATACAGAATTTTGTTGTCGTTAACAATCATTTGATCAATAAATATGAGAGATGCCCTCACAAAAAAAAAAAAAAAAAAAAAAAAGGACAGACTTCCAATGGTAAAATAAATAAGTAACCGGGATGTAATGTATAGCATAAGGAATATAGTCAAGATAATGTAACAGCTTGGTAGGGTGATAGCCGGAACCTCGAATTATGTATATAAATGTTCTACCACTGTGTTGTACACTTGAAACTAATGTAATGTAATACTGTGCGTCAACTACCCTTCAATAAAAAAATAATTATTAAAAAAAAAAAAAAAAAAAAGATAAGTCTCTCCTGTTCTTATTATGCTAATCTCAGCATTTTTTCTCAAAATATTTACTGATTTATTTTGCTTTTACTCATTAAATTTGTCCTTTAGTAATGTTAGAATGTACTAATCTTTTGTTTGAATCTTGTTATTTGCAAATCTCTTTGTTTCTAAATTTTACTTTTGGCTTAAACCAGATCTGGGAGAGCTGTGTGCCTGTGCCCCATCATTATGGGCATTTATAGCATGATGTTTATGGAAATTTGCTTTGGCATTATTCCCTCCCTGTGTTAAAGACTATAGTAAGATGTAGCCCTATTTAATTCTTTTCTGTATTTATTATAGGTGTATTTATTAGAGATTATATGGAGATGTTTTTGAAGGCTTTATTATTTTTTTTTCAGTATGACAGTGCCTTTCTGTGGACCTGGGGGAAATGTTTTTCCTTAGTAACAGTGGGCTTGTACAACTGATTGCATTCTATCTTTGACTGGGCTGCTGGAAGTTAAGAGTCAAATGTGAAAGTCACCTCTGAAAGTAATATGTAACCTTATGTTTTGAATTTCAGGCATTAACCTTAGCTTCAGCCTATTTTTCCCATCTCGTTTTCCTCTCTGTCCAACTTCTTTACTTGGGTTAGAAAAAAATTGGTTAGAAAAGTTCTTACTGTAGATACCCCATGTATTTATTTTTACTTTTATTTCTTTGTATTTTATGCTACCAGAATCCCTTTTGGAATGAGGTTAAGTTTCAAATAAAAACAAATAATAATATTTTACTTACATATTCCAACTCTGCTCAATGGATATTTCCAGAAAGACTGGCTGAGCATCTCCAAATTTGTGGCTCATCATCTGTGAACATCCACTGCACCAGAATTTTTTTTTCCCAGTTGTAAAATTGAGAACTTTTTTCAGTGCTCAAGTGTCTCAAATGACCAGATAACATGGAGGTGGATTTACAAAGTGGAAGGTTACGAAACTCAACTATCACTATTCAATAAAAGTATTTTGTTAAACACAAAATATCTGTAACAAATTCTAAACTTGATGTAACAACAGTACAAGAGTTGTAAAAAGAAGACTATCCAAGCCCAGTTGCAGGACATGGAGGTTCTTCTATTTGGAAAATCTAAATCTCTAAAGTTAATAAGGTGTTTGTCAATTTCAAGAGGTATTCTTAAAACAAAAGTCATCTGAAGTGGATCCATATCCTGAAATGTAGAGGCGTTAGTGGCAAGATTCTACACAATGTCCTGAGTGGCCACAATAAACATAGTGTTCTTGTATATTTGGTCCTACCTCTTCCACTGTTTCTGGCATCACTGAGTCCCTTTACTCCCATTTGCTTCCAATATAGTACTTCCATCATGCACCTGGGTTTGATTTATTTCCTAACCCCATCAAGGCTTTCTCCTTTTGTTAATTTAATCTTACTATTTCATTACTTCCTTAACAGGATTAAATTAAAAAATGGATCCATTCCTATTCTAGACTATGTCTAGAAGCCATTATGGTTTGGAAATGGGCCACTGATTTAAAAGGCATGGGTTTTATATTCTGACTGATTACTTGAGGTCCTCACACAATATAATTGTGGTTCAGATTTTCTCTTTTTTTTTTTGGTATCATTAATCTATAGTTACATGAGCAACATTATGTTTACTAGACTACCCCCATCAAATCCCCCCCAGCCACGTACCCCATTGCAGTCACTGTCCATCAGCGTAGTAAGATGCTATAGAATCACTACTTGTCTTCTCTTTGTTGTACAGCCCTCCCCGTACCCCCCGCCTATATTATGTCTGCTAATAGTAATGCCCCCCCCTTTTTTCCCCCTTATCCTTTTTTCCCCCTTATCCTTCCCTTCCCACCCATCCTCCCCAGTCCATTTCCCTTTGGTAACTGTTAGTCCATTAGTCCATTCTTGGGTTCTGTGAGTCTGCTGCTGTTTTGTTCAGTCAGTTTTTTTCTTTGTTCTTATACTCCACAGATGAGTGAAATCATTTAATACCTGTCTTTTTCTGCCTGGCTTATTTTACTGAGCATAATACCCTCTAGCTCCATCCATGTTGCTGCAAATGGTAGGATTTGTTTTCTACTTAAGGCTGAATAATATTCTATTGTGTGACTTTTTGGCCAGCCAATTATAGGGATAATGAAGGAAATGGAACTGCTTATTTGAAGTCTTGATCCCTCAATTTGTAGTACAACTCAGCTCAGTTTTACTGGTTATTAAAACAGTATCAGAGTTGGAAATGCATTTAATACATGACTCAATTTCCATAAAAGTTAATTTCCTGACTTTTCAGTTTGATTTCTTCAGAAGAGGAGGGCAAAACAAAGCCAGCCACTCCAGCTTTGGAGTAATTAAGGAGTAATTTGATCAAACATTTCCTTTCTGTGTATTTCTCAAAGTTACTACTACACTACAAATTTTAGCAGAAACATTTTTATTAGGCACAATCTATGAGGGAAAGAGTCCATAGTAAAATGTTTCACAATCAGGGTTGGCAACACCATCATGAGACCACTTCTTACTGCTATTTTTTTAGGATGTGTTTGAGATAAACTTTTGATTTTCAGGATTTAGAATGTTCAGATTACAGAAGTGAGAGTGACAGTCACTGATTTTCCCATACAAGCCCAATTTATTAATATGGGAAACAACTTATGGAAAATTAAAAATATATTGTGGTATTATAATTTTAGATGTTACTTCAATGCAATATTTTGTTACCATATTAATTAATAAAAGATTGGTAAATGTTATTCCAGTGTTTCTATCTCAGGTGATGCTATAAGAAGCAATAAAGAAAAAAGGAATATCAGTCTTCGGATTCCTAGAGTCCAGGATCATTTGCCTTCATTAAAAATGTATAATTCATTAAATTATGTGAAACTATGTTATACTGATTTTACCTTTTAACTTTTTTAAGAGCACCTTCTTATGTATCATTTCATTCTGTTATTGAACAAGTGTTAAAAGTCTGTTTGAATCCTACTTGCCCATATTGAAAAACTGGTATCTCTTCCACCCACCAAGTAAACTCTGCTATTGCTTTGCTTGTGCCTCATCGGCAAACCTTTTTTAGCCCCTAGGGTTCACCTCCACTAGACTCACTTCACACCTGACTTGATCTGTACCACTTGTTCTTCCTTTCTCCCCACTCCCACCCTGTCTTAGACATCTTAGAAGCCTCTTGGCCTACAATGCAAACATCTGACAAGCGTCAGTGCATTATTTTCCTATCTTTATGATCAACCAAAATTTTAATATCTTTTCTCTCAGTCTCCCAGAATCCCTGTTACCAAATGTACTTTACTGTCTTGCTCTCTTGGTTTATCACAATCACCCCCTTGTTGTTTCAGGGGCATTTCTAATAATGGAGGAGAGGGAGGCTCAGAAAGCACCTCCATGTTCTAGGCCACAGCGCAGCGTGGTGACGAGAGCACCAGCTTCAGTCAGACAAGCGAGGCTCACAGCCTGTCTCCATCAGGCTGTTTTGTGACTTGAATCTCAGTTTCCTCATGAGTGAAATGGGAATAACGATGTCTATATCATAAGGTTATTATGAAGCTTAAATGGGCAAAATTTTCAAGATTTTCACAGTACATTGTAGGTGCTAATCAAACTCAGTATCATTTCTCTCCTAGGAAACTGTGTATGAGTAATAAAGGAAGTATTCTCAATTATAATATCCTACTTAAAATCTATGTGAATCTGTATGGCATCTTTAAACATCCACCATTTTAAAAATAAAAATTAATCCAAACTTGTAGATTTGGTCTATGTGTTTCCCTGAATTCCCCTTTTTTCCACTAGACAACCTATAGAAGATTTGCTGACCTCTGCCATTCATTTAGAATTTCAGATTTGTGTATAACAGTCCCACAATACTAAACATTGGTTTTCAGTATTTATAAATTATTAGAATAGTGAATTATAAAATAAAACTTAGAATTGAACTGAACCTTATAAATAAATTAGTTAATCCTCTCAGTTGACAATGAGGATCCTTCATTCCAATGGATTACTCAGCCAGTAATAGTCAGTATTAGATTTCTGATAACTGATCCACTTTTTTTTCTAATTTTTTCATACTTTAATTTTTATATAACTCAAAGGCAATTAACATTTTAAAGACATATACTTATATTCCCCTTTGATAATACAGCAAACATAGGAATGAACTCATTTATGTTTTCAAATTGCCCCTCAGTCACCAATGGAGCACTCGATAGCTCTTGAATTAATATTATATGAGTTATAGCTCTATAATGTTTACTAAATGCGTCCAATTTTAAGAAAATTAAGTTGAAAAATAACTTACTGTCTTTAAAATAAAAGTTTATTCATGATTAAAATTTCTTCTCATAAGAAAAGTAAAGAAATGTAACCTGAAATTTTTCCTTTACTAAGTTATGTAGATATCCTAGTTCTTAAGATACTGGTGAGATCCTTCTGGAATTATATTTATTTGTCAAATCCATTTTAGGAATATTTCCAATGAATGTAACTTGGAAACAGAATAAATTTTCTCCATACATCCCTCCATACAATGTTATCCCAGGAGGAATACTGGTCTAATATGCCACTCATTTATTAGTTAATTACTAAAAAGAAGGTAGATACTATAAAGTTGGAGTTTTATGTGATACTTTAATGTTAGCACTTCAAATAGATTTAGAAAAAGGAGTTGTTCCTATCTATTTGGATGCCATTTGACAGAACTGTGTTTGATGCCTTCTGTCTTATCTAACCCAAACTTGCTAAGAATATACTGAAATATATTCAGTAAGAATATACTGAAAATATAAGAATTTAACATATAAAACAATGGGCAAAATAATTGAATACAGAAAACAAGCATGAATTACAGAAAATGTTTTGAGAGATTTTGGACTTTAGAAAAAACCTGACTTCACTCATTCATATATATTTGAAAAATAACAACTATAGTATTTTAACACCCCCAATTTAGAAAATAAGATGCAAAGAATGACAAGGTAAAATATACTTTGGGTAAGGCAAGTTAGTTTTTCTGGGCCTCAGACTCTGCCTGTAATCAAGAATCCATGCAGATTACTGTGCATACAACCTAGACCATACTGGGAGCTTAACTGATGAAAACAATTTTTAAAAAAAGACTGTTCAATGGAACCATGAAGTTACTTGTTTCCCATCCACCTCTTCTTCTTTTCACCTCTATTCCCAGATAACTCACTTGATGTCTTCAAAACTCAGCAAAATATTTTTCCTGTCTCTCTTTTGCCCATCTTGGCCACCTTCTCAACTGCATCCACCTATTTTGTGTTTCCACTTGGGCAAATCTCAATTTTTGAACTCACACACTGAACTACACAGGCTAAGTTCCCTCCCCTACTAAATGGTGAGTTTCCTGAGAACAAAAAAATCTTTGTTCCACCTCTGGAAACCTCTTCTTACTTCAGTACCTGGGGCACAGACTGAGAGCTTCGCAAATGTTCTATAAATAAGCTATGAACGAATGAATGAAGATATTAAGGCCCAAATAGGATGGTATATGTCAAAAAAACAAAAACAAAACCCTGTAAACCATAAAACATTACATACTCCATTCTTAACCCAACCTAAGGAAGAGAGGTCAGGGAAACATGCATGGAGGGTGTGACAGCTAAACTGGACCTGAATAGAAATTAGGCTAGAAAGGGAAAAAGAGGGAGACTTCCAGGTAAGAGGAACAGTGTATACAAAGACAGACCTAAAATTTAGGAAGAGCTTAGAAATAGAAGAGAGAAAAGTTCTGTGAGGTTGCACAGAATTTCTTCTTTGTGCTATACTAGTTTATATGATATTAACATTGTTTTATGCATGATCAGTCAAAAAATAACTTTCAGCAAGTGTTCACACTTGACAGTATTTGTTTTGCAGAGGAATCTAAAGCACTTAAAATTTTTTTTACATTAAACATTCTCACTCAAAAACCTATCTAAAAAATATGGTGGCTATTATAAATAATAGGATATGAAAAAGCACATATAATTGAAATTTTATTACAAGTAGAGATAATATAATTATCAATGTTAAAATATGGCTAAATCTCCAAAATTCATTTATTTCTCTTACGGGACAAAATATTTCTCTTTCATTTTCTTACTAGTACTCTTCTGTCAAAAAAAAAGCACCTTGTTACATAAGTCAAATCACTTTACTTTTTTATGTTGCTTTCATGGTCCACTCAGTGAGAAGTAAAACATGTTTTTAAAATATTGCTAAAAGTAATCAATTTAGACTAATCTTTAATTTGGTAGTGTGCTTATAATTAACACTGCAGAGTTAAGCACAGTGGTTAAGGAAAAAAATAAAATTCCAGTTCATATAACCAGTGAACATACTTCCAGAGTTCTATTTTAATTATTATTTTCTAGGATATGATAAGTTCGAAACTCTGACTATATCTTCCTTTTTGTTCATCAGGTTTTAATAAGTGCCTCAAGAAACAGGCAGGGAACAGTCAGACCTGATGGGGACGGCGGTGAACCCACACACAGGTCCCACAGAAATGCGGCGACCACTGCTCACCTCAACACAAGCGCTGCCATGCCAGCATAGAGACCAGACCTCTAGATTTCTTAGATGTATGGCTCATCATATTTATTTGAAATCTCCATTCTAAATTTGACACCTAATTCATATGGTAGAAAAATCTGTCCAGACTAAACAAATTATGTATATGAGATACAAGTTGGAAACCTTAGTTTACTGTAGTATTTCCTTTTTTTTTTTTCTGTTCTCTGACATAGACCATACAGAAGGCTTATGAACCTTTGCATATGTTTTCAAGAATGTAGAGTTGGATCAGATCACACCATCTTCAGAAAACTTCGTGGTGACATACTGCTTACCACAGTAAGTACTGATTTCTCAACTAGACGTTCATTGCTCAATAAAATGTGTCTCCAACATCTAAGCTATCACCTCATCCTCAGATTCTTAAGTTTCGGTCAAAATGGCTACACTCCACTTGCGCATTTTTCTCAAAACCCATTCTTATTTTATTCTTCAAATCCCAACTTAATCATTATTTCATCAGGAAAAAAAATGTGTTCATTTCCTTATTCTTCTAATTGTCTCAGTGCCTAATTACTTATATGATTGGTAAAACTTGTATCCAATATTGCTTTGTATTAAAGTTATTAAAACTAAAAATCTCCCATAAAAATTGCTAAGTCAGGAACTGTCTTAGTCATCTACATACGTCCTTTCCCCAGTAATGTGGCAGGCACTAAACCGATGTGTGTTAACTGAATTGAATTTCTTGGTTTCCCTTTCATACCAAACAATCTTGGAAAAATCGCAGAATGAGATGTTTCTTTATGTTAGTTATTAGTACATGTTGTAAACGTAATAATGTAAAAATATGTATCGTAAGTTCATACTATTTCAGGCTAATAATCAAAGGGGAGGAGGGTGCAGATTTGTTAACCAAAGTCAAAATTATTTTATCTACTTAATTCCAAGTAAGAGGACCAACTACCAAAATTAAACAAAACAAAACTTCTGCGAAGTCTTTCAAGCCATTATCACTGAAAAAATAAAAAAGAGACTTGGGTTGATAAAGAAAGGTAAGGACAGTGATAACAAAGGTGTTGCTTCAGAAGACCAGTCAGTGGCTGCACACACATGCACATGCTCACATGCCCTTGCACAGAAAGTAATTATATCACCAGAAAGATTAAGACACATAAGCGATTCTTGGATATAAAAGCCAAACATAACTACACCTGAATTTAATTCTTAGTTATGCCTTCATGAAAAATAAAATGCGATATAAAATAATGCAAACTAACTAACCGTTATCAATTTGCATTCTCAATCTGAACATAATCTTTCAAATTAAGTCACAGAATGGGATTTTAAATTTTCCTACAGACAAGAAAGAGATGCAATTTAATTGGTATGGAATGAAAACAAGATCAAGACCTATGCTTATATTTTCCTATCCAAAGATAGAAGTCCCAAAAATGTAAAATAAGAGGATTTACACAGTATTTTTAACAGGACTGAATGGATTCATAAAACATCTACTGAGCTACACAGCTCTGACTTTGTGCATGTAACCAGGATAAAAAGATGATAACAGTACCTGCCCTCCCAGTGCACACACAGCCTTTGGTCAAAAAGGCACAGGAGAATGAACAGTTACACTAAATTGTAAGAGGAGTAATTGAAATTTAAATACTTTTCTGTGGTATTCTTAATGCTTTATCAGAGTGACTGTGCAGGGATAATTTCAGAGAGAAAATGTTACTAGAGCTGGCATTTTAAGAATTAATGGAAGAAAATGTAAAGGAATGACACAAAATATAATTTAGGTCATATTTAAGGATATTTTTTTTCCTTTAAGAGGTGTGAAAATGGAAACAGGATAATATTAACTCTACTGTAATTACTAACAAAGTTGATACTAACCTGGGATGCAGTACAGATTCCCCAAGATAAAGTAATAGAATCCAAAGTTAAAATAGGTATTAGAATGAAAGTAAGAACTTAAGGACAAAATAGTGAATTTGAATTATTTTTTGAAAGTAACATATACCTTAGTACAATATCTGGACTAGTAATGGTGACACCAAGTACCTGAATAAAAAATAATTTTTATATGAAAAGAGTATATTTGCACTGATTTCCAATCGCTTATGTTTACAATGTATTTTGACTATGAGAACTTCAATTTGTAGGAGACGGTGCCTATCCCACTTACCCCATTTAAGGGCTCAATAAAGTGTTTCAGTAAGTCAATGCATAGCAAATCAGTAAATTTACCACTTTTTATAATAAGTGGTACCACCATTAAATGTACCACTAGAATATAAGTGGAACAAATATGGTACTCACATAAAAAAGAGAAAGGAAATTTTAAGACCAGATTTTTGTCCAGAATTCCATTTTTTAAGACAATTAGTACACAAAACAGTCTATCTATTTTCCTTTATGTTCATGTGATTACAACCCCTCTCATAAGAAACTGGGTGTATATGAGTTATCAGACTGGGGCCTGTCACACTTCACTCCTCTCAAACTATTTCCAATCCTTTGAATTCAATCATTGCAATTATACGAATTCTCTTACAAGTCCACTGCCCTCTTCTCCCCTTTTCTCTATATATTTGAAATCATCTAGACATCCTCATTAGCCAAGGAGAGCTTTGTCATTATGAAGAGCTAGGAACAGAGATAAAGCTCCTGCAGATTTTCTGATCCATTTCTTGACCTATTAAAAAAAATAAACAGGCTCCTTAGCCTTCATGATAAAGAATTTCTATCATAATAAAATGTGCTGATAAATAGAATGCCAACTTGCTGGATAATCTAGATTTGTTCTAAGATTTCGGCAATGTATAGATTCTAACTGACAACTTTTCCTCCTTCAGAAACAAATAGAGTGATAATACAAAAAAGAGAAACAAATATTTATAAAGAAACATATAATGGGATTCAAGGGAAATAAGATATGCTAATGGAGTGCTTTGAACTCTCTAAAAATGAAATTTGTTATTTTCAATTTTGACAGTTCTAAAATATAAGAATATTTTGAATAACAAAATTGATAAGGGTACAATTAGCTCTTGAATTCTCAAACTTACACATATATACCCCTTAAAATTAAGACATGCTGTTATATCTTTGTCATTTGCTTCAGTTTATCTTTCCCTAATTCAGAAGGACAAAATTATGGAAGTACAACTCACTATATCATCTGCCAGCAAATCATTCAGTGAAAAAAAATCCTCCTAGCACCCAAATATGATTCCTGTAAGCATTTAAAAATCACCTTCCTGAAACTAACCAAAAAGGTACCCAGTGTTCAAATGTGTATTATGCATTTAAATTAAGTTTTATAAGGTTTTCTCTACCTTGCTAACCAGTTTGAAAATAATAAATCAAGACATAGACTTCCTGATGCTTGTTTTTAATGACAATAATATCTGTCTTATAATGTTCATGTGTTCTTAAAGCCATGTGTACTCCCGTGCCAAGAAGTTTTCACTTCACTTGTTGGATCACTCACTGCTTTTCAGTATAGTTGAAAAGACTCTGTAGACTGGGTTCAGCTCATTGCACAAAGCCTGAAAGGCCCAGTGATTGCTAATGGGGGAGTATGGTCAGAGCTAAAATCCATAATCCCAACCTCTAGAAAGGTAACATCGCATTTTCTGCTCAGCATCTTTCTTATCTTCACAAGCTCAAACTCCTAACATCTCTTTTCTCTCTTGCTCTTTTCTCAACCAAACAATCCCATCTTATTTCCAACCATGAATTTTTCTATGTCTGCTTTCCATCAGAAAATCCTATTGTATCCCTGGAAAAAGATGGATCCTCTTTCAACTCACTTGCAAACAAGTAGCAGAAATCAGACCATTCAAGGAGTAGCATGAAGGGCAGGCATTGGTGAATAACAGCTTGAACAGGGCAAGTGAAAATATAAGGAGGTTACAGAAGAAAAACAAGAGAAGGAACACAGCTAATGAACTAAATAGTAAGGAAGGCAGCAGAGAGCCAAAAAATAACAATATTTAGGAAGAAGCAGTAGTAATTAAGGCCTTCTAAAATAAAATATATGTTTGAGTAATTAAAAAAAAAAATTCAGTCTGTATATGTGCATAAAAGCATTGAAGCCTCAAACAATAAAAGCAAGCCTTGTTGTGAAAGCAGATCAATATAGCTTCCATATTTTAGATACTCTGAAATTGAAAGTATTAAGTAGATACTATTGAGACAGGGACCGTGGATATAGTCAGAGGAGGGTGAGGGCCTCCGGAGGGGGCAGGGCGGAATATCTGTAGTCAGAGCAATGTAACTACATGCAAGGAAACCCCCCCTGCTAAAACTCTATGTTAAACATTGAGCTCTAGAATAAATCTTCTGTAGAATCTTTCACTAAGAATTAACCTTATTGAAGATAGAAAGTTAGCATAAGTATAGCCATCTTAAAAGCTTAGACTCCATTTTCTAACCTAGAAGGAAGAAAATAGGAAAATATTAGAACCTGGAAAAACAAGTTAGTCAGCCAGCGTTGATTGCAGTGACCTTTAGTTAGCCAACCTCAATCAGTTAATCATACATACCAAGCTTACCTTACTAAGAACCACCCTAACATTCCGAGGGTGATCTTATCTCACCAGACCCCCAGGATGTGGCATCAGCCAAAATGTATGTGTTTTTTTGGAAAAACAATGTGATGTGCTTGTAGAATAATACTGCCCTTTTTGAAAATGCTATAAAAACCTCTGACTCTAAGTGCTCGGGGTCCTTGTTGAGACCCGCTGCGTTGGGCTGACACTTGGACCCCAGCTAGCTGGTCTCTGAATAAATTCCTCTTGCTTGTTGCATCAAGAGACGCCTTCTGTAAGTGATTTGGGGCGGCGCTCTCCTCTGGGAGAATCCAACATTTGGGGGCTCGTCCGGGATTGTGCGCTCGCCCCGTTTCACTCCTGAAAGTCGCCCTTAGAGAGAGAAGTAAGATTAAGTGGCGCCTTGAGTTGTCTGTGTTCTGTTTTCTGTTTCTTGGTAAGACCGGTCAGAATTCTGAAAAGGGGTACCCTTGTCTGGTAGTCGTCCCGATCCCGTAAAGGGATCGAGACTGCGGTCGGTAGACATACTTGGAGAACCGCAGGCTGCAACCCTGGGGGACGCCTCAGGGAGATTGGAGGGCCAGGGACGCCTGGTGGCCTCTCATCTGTTTTTCCGGCAAAGTGAATCTGATGAGATAAGGTTAATATTCGGGCGCCAAGAGTATCAGCCCACTGATTCTTTTCGGTTTTTAGTCAGAAATCTGAAGAAAACTAAGTGCGGCCGCTGTGTGTCTAATCTCTGTGTGTCTCTGTTTTTTGTGTTCTGTACGTGTCTAATAATTGTTATACTGACCATGGGACAGACAGTAACGACTCCACTCAGTCTGACGTTAGATCACTGGACAGAAGTGAGAGCGAGGGCACACAATTTGTCAGTAGAAGTTAAGAAGGGGCTATGGCAGACTTTCTGTACCTCCGAGTGACCCACTCTTAATGTAAAGTGGCCCCCGGAGGGGACTTTTGACCTCTCCACTTTACTTGCAGTAAAAGCTGTTTTTCAGAGTTCGTCTCAAGGACATCCGGATCAGCAACCCTATATTGTGGTCTGGCAGGAGTTAGTGAAAAATCCACCATCCTGGGTAAAGCCCCGGGTGCAAAAGAAAATGAGCTCTTGAGTCTTAGTGGCCCAGGCTCAACCTCAGAGCAAGGAAAAAGAAACTACAAAAATTCACCCTGACACTCAAGATTTACTCATGGTTGATGATCCCCCTCCCTACCCTCCTGCCCCAGCCCCGGCGCCCTCAGCCCCGGCACCTCCAGCCCAGGTGCCCCCAGCCCCAGCGCCCCCACTGCCTCTAGCTTCAGGCACCGGGGCAATGAGACCGCCTCCGGGACTGGCCCAGGGAACTCGATGCCGCCAAGGGGCCGCAGTGGACCCGCCGGGTATTTTTCCCCTCCGATCTTACCGGGCCCCCATCCTAGGAGAAGAAGGAGACCCGCCTTTCCAACCTCTGCAATATTGGCCATTCTCCTCTGCTGATTTATACAACTGGAAAGCTAACCACCCTCCTTTTTCAGAAGAACCGCAGAAACTAACTGGACTGATAGAGTCCCTAATGTTTTCTCACCAGCCCACTTGGGATGACTGTCAGCAGCTTTTACAGGTGCTCTTCACCACGGAAGAAAGAGAAAGGATCCTCCTAGAAGCACGAAAGAACGTGCCTAGAGCTGACGGACGGCCATCACAACTCCCTCATGATATAGAAAGGGGGTTCCCACTGACCAGACCCAACTGAGACTTTAATTCTCCAGAAGGTAGGGAGCGACTAACCATCTATCGCCAGGCTCTGGTGGCGGGTCTTCGCGGGGCCGCGAGGCACCCCACCAATTTGGCCAAGGTAAGAGAGGTCAGTCAGGGAGCCGCTGAGGCGCCTGCAGTGTTCTTAGAACGCCTGATAGAAGCCTTCAGGCGGTATACTCCCTTTGACCCCACTTCCGAGGAGCACAGTGCCTCAGTGGCTCTTGCTTTTATTGGGCAATCAGCACCCGATATTAGAAAGAAGCTTCAGAGATTGGAAGGCTTACAAGATTTGTCGCTGAGAGATTTAGTGAAAGAAGCTGAGAAAGTTTTCATGAGAGAAACTGAAGAAAAAAAAAGAATTGAAGAAAGAGAAAGAAAGAAAAAGTAAAGAAGAAAAAAGAGATAAGAAACATGAGAAAAATTTAACAAGGATCTTGGCCGCAGTAGTAGAAGGTAAAGGACGCCCGCCCTCTAGCAGCAGAACTAGTAAGGCAGGGCACCTGGGCAACCGGCCTCCTTTAGATAAAGATCAATGTGCATATTGCAAGGAAAAAGGGCACTGGGTAAAAGAATGCCCTAAAAAGCCACTAAAAAAGCCTCCGAAGAAGTGTTGTCCCTGCTGGAAGACGAAGATTAGGGAAGACGGGGCTCGGAGCCCCTCCCCGAGCCCAGGGTAACTCTGAGAGTGGAGGGGCAACCCGTTGAGTTCCTGGTAGACACCGGTGCTCAACATTCTGTATTGCCTCAGGCAAAGGGCCCCCTCTCTGATAAAAAATCTTGGGTGATCGGGGCTACGGGCCAGAAACAATATGTGTAGACTACCCAGAGAACAGTGGATTTAGGAGTAGGACGAGTAAACCACTCGTTCCTTGTCATACCGGAATGCCCCACACCCCTGTTAAGAAGAGACATCTTAACCAAAGTGGGGGCCCAAATATCCTTTCAAGCCGGAGAACCTCTGGTGACCAATCAAGAGAATAAACCTTTGAGCTTAAGCGTCCTGACTATAAGATTAGAAGATGAATACCGTCTTTTTAAGAGACGGGAGCCCTCCAAAATTAGTCAGGAGTGGTTTGACCGGTTCCCAGGAGCCTGGGCGGAAACAGCCGGCATGGGGCTCGCCAAGAACCAGCCCCCTGTAGTCATAGAACTAAAAGCTTCAGCCTTACCAGTAACTGTGAGACAATATCCAATGAGTAAAGAAGCCAGGGATGGAATTAAGCCACATATCCAGAAGCTTATAGAACAGGGGATATTAGTAAAATGTCAATCCCCATGGAACACCCCCTTGCTGCCTGTAAAAAAGGCAGGAACGGGAGACTACCGACCAGTACAAGATTTAAGAGAAGTTAACAAAAGGACACAAAACATTCACCCCACCGTGCCAAATCCTTATAACCTACAAAGCTCCCTGGCCCTGGAAAACACCTGGTATTCAGTTTTAGATTTAAAAGATGTTTTCTTTTGTCTGCGCTTGCACCAGAGCAGCCAACCGCTGTTTGCTTTTGAATAGAAAGATCCCTCCACAGGAACTACTGGACAATTAACCTAGACTCGTTTGCCACAAGGATTTAAGAACTCGCCCACCCTCTTCGACGAGGCTTTACATCAAGACTTAGCTTTCTACCGAGCTTCTAACCCACAGGTAACTTTGTTACAATATGTTGATGACTTATTGATAGCCACCCCTACTCGGAGAACCTGCCAAAAGGCCACTGGAGCCCTTTTGGCTGAGCTTGCCAAATTGGAGTACAGGGTATCTGCTAAGAAGGCACAGATCTGCCAACAACAAGTGACTTATTTGAGATACTCCCTGAGAAATGAGAAAAAGTGGCTTACTGAAGCCCGAAAGCAGACTGTGACGCAGATTCTGGTTCCCACTACTGCACGCCAGGTTCGCGAGTTTCTGGGGACAGCAGAGTTTTGTAGACTATGGATACCCGGATATGCTTCTTTAGCTGCCCCTCTGTATCCCCTCACTAAAGGAGCATCCCCGTTTGTTTGGAGATCTGAACAACAGGCCTTTGATGATATCAAAAAGGCCCTCCTCTCGGCACCCGCTCTGGCATTGCCAGACATAACTAAGCCATTTATCCTTTTCGTGGATGAACGGAACGGAGTAGCTCGAGGAGTATTAACCCAACAATGGGGACCTTGGAAGAGACCTGTCGCCTATTTGTCTAAAAAATTAGACCCCGTGAGTAGTGGATGGCCCACTTGTTTGAGAGTAGTGGCAGCTGTGGCCCTCTTAGTTAAAGATTCTGACAAGCTAACGCTAAGACAAAAACTCACTGTGGTTGCTCCTCATGCGCTGGAAAGCGTAATTCGACAACCACCCGAAAGATAGATGTCGAATGCCAGAATGACTCACTATCAAACCTTACTCCTGAATCGTGATCGTGTGGAATTTGCCCCGCCTGCCATCCTAAACCCGGCTACTCTGCTCCCCGATGTGAGAAAAAAAGTGCTTCATACCTGCCAGGAAATCCTGGCTGAGGAGACGGGGACCCGTCGGGACTTACGAGATCAGCCCTTAGAAGGACCGGGACTCCTGACCTGGTACACAGACGGGAGCAGTTACATCATGGGAGGTAAGAAGATGGCAGGAGCTGCAGTAGTAGATGATGACCAAACTGTGTGGGCCAGCGGACTCCCAACGAGCACTTCTGCGCAGCGAGCAGAGCTCGTCGCCCTGACTCAGGCTTTAAAGATGGCAGAAGGTAAGAGACTTAACGTCTATACTGACAGCTGTTACGCTTTTGCCACTGCTCATATACACGGGGCTATATATAGACAGAGAAGGCTGCTGACTTCTGCCGGGAAAGATGTTAAGAATAAACAAGAAATCTTAGATCTGTTAGAAGCCATCCATAGACCTAGAGAAGTAGCAATAATACATTGTCCTGGGCATCAAAAAAGTGACTCTCCAATAGCTCAAAGAAACAGAAGGGCGGACCAAGCCGCAAAACAAGCAGCCCAGGGAATGAACATCTTACCCCTCCAGGTGTACCCGGAAGCCACATGTAGTAAAAACTTTCAGTATACCCCCGAGGATCTTGCTCGGATAGACAAGTTAGGGATCCAAAAATCCCCACCCCTTGGAATGTATAAGTCAGAAGATGAGAAAATTATCCTGCCCCAGAAAAAGGCAGGAGAATACTTAAGGCAATTACATCAGTTGACACATTTGGGGGCCAATAATCTAAAAACCCTGGTTCGAGATTCCCCTTATCATGTCATCGGTTTGAGAAAATTGGCAGACGAAGTTGTAAAAAGTTGTGTTCCTTGCCAATTAGTAAATGTGAACAAACATCAAGTAATATGCTGAAAGAAGCTTCGAGGAGATTGGCCAGGAACCTACTGGGAAGTTGACTTCACTGAAATTAAGCCTGCTAAGTATAGATATAAATACCTCCTAGTTTTCCTAGACACCTTTTCAAGATGGGCAGAGGCATTCCCCACCAAAACTGAGACAGCTCAGATGGTGTCCAAGAAGATCCTTGAAGAAATATTTCCCAGGTTCGGGATCCCAAAGGTAATCGGCTCTGACAACGGTCCTGCCTTTGTTGCCCAGGTAAGTCAGGGATTGGCCAAGATCCTGGGGACAGATTAGAAATTGCACTGTGCATATAGACCCCAGAGCTCAGGACAGGTAGAAAAGATGAATAGAACTCTAAAAGAGACCCTGACTAAATTATCCATAGAGACTGGTTTATGTGATTAGTTAGTCCTCCTTCCTTTCACCTTATTTCGAGTCAGAAACACACCCAGCCGTTTTAAACTAACACCTTTTGAAATAATGTTTAGAGCTCCAGCTCCGCTAAATGCAGCTCACCTCCATACATCCTCTGAATGTGTGACTAATAAGTTTCTGCTTGAAAGGTTACGGGCTCTAGAAGCTGTGCAGAAAGAAGTGTGGGCCTCTATCCGAGAAGTCTATCGGCCAGAGGACATCTCAGTACCTCATCAATTCCAAGTGAGAGACTCTGTCTACGTGAGACGACACCGAACGGGAAATCTTGAGCCCCGGTGGAAAGGACCCTTCATCGTCCTTTTGACTACTCCCACAGCTGTAAAAGTAGATGGCATCTCCTCCTGGGTCCACGCTTCACATCTGAAGAGAGTGCCTCAACCAGGCCCGGATTGGCGAGTAATTCGAACTGATAACCCTCTTAAACTTCGCTTATGTAAGAATGATTGTGTCACTGATGATTCTGATGGCCCAGTTACTCCCCACTCTTTAGGACCCCAAACCCCACGAACCTAGATTACTGACATGGCAGGTCTGTTCCCAAACAGGGGAGACAGTATAGTCCATTTCTAAGGTTGCTCCTCTTAAAACCTGGTGGCCATCCCTGCACCCTGATGTTTGCGCCTTAGTCACTGGAATAAGAGGCTGAGATATACCCGAGCTTAGCTGGATGCAGGCAAACAGGGTCAGGCCCGCGACTTTGGCGTATTACGTCGGAGGAAAACAAGCCCAGAGCCAGAGTGGCTTATAGAGCTTTGGGTGCAGAAATCCGGCCGCACGCCAGCAGATAAAGACCACTACTTTCTATGTCTGCCCCCGTGATGGACGGACCTACCAACAAACCCAACAATGTAGGGACTTGCAATCTTTTTATTGTAACTCTTAGAGTTGTGATACTACGGGTAACGTTTATTAGAATCCTGTGTCTGACTGGGACCTCCTTAAAGTAGCCCAGAACCGCACATTCCCCAACTGTGAATAGACAAGACTATGCATCCCCTTAAATATCACGTTCAGTGATAAGAGACGCCAGTATGATGGGTGGATCACTGGACGACAGTGAAGACTTAGATATTATAAATCTAGATATGACAAGGGCCTCGTATTTACTGTCAGACTCAAAGCTGAGACTCTTCCAGCTGCCCCGATAGGACCTAATTCTGTCCTAAGAAATCAACCGCGTCTCCCAACCTCGATCCTGAAGCAGACTCCGGTGCCTCCAGTAGACCCTACCACTATTTCTGCTGCCCTCACCCCTGACCAAATAGCCCCCTTTCCTGATACTGGACAACGCCTCTTCAATCTTCTTGAGGGGGCTTTCCAAGTTCTAAACACTACCAACCCTAATACTACTAAGTCCTGTTGGTTGTGTTTCTCCTCTGGACCTCCTTACTATGAAAGATTGGGGCTGTTAGGCAATTTTAACAGAACAACCAGCCACGAGATCTGTAGCTGGGGAAGCCATAAGAAGCTGACCCTGACCGAAGTGACTAGAAAAGAGAAATGTTTAGGTTCAGTTCCCCCCACTCATGAAGCTTTGTGTAATGAAACCATATCCGTAAATTCCTCAAGTAAAAATGAGTATCTAGTCCCTCCTCCCGAAGAGTAGTAGGCCTGTAATACTGGATTGACCCCATGTGTCTCTACTTCCGCCTTCAATTCTTCCCGCGACTTCTGTATCATGGTTCAATTAGTACCTAGATTGATGTATCATGATGATTTCTCATTCGTAGCTGAATTTGAACCAAAACACAGGTATAGAAGGGAGCCAATCTCGCTGACCTTAGCTGTATTATTAAGAATAAGAGTCGCAGCTAGAGTAAGAACAGGGACAGCCGCCATTATCCAAGAGAACCAACATTATGCGGGATTGAAGACAGCAATTGATGAAGACCTAAAGACTATAGAACAATCCATTACCAAACTTGAAGAATCTCTAACCTCCCTGTCTGAAGTAGTCTTGCAGAACAGACGAGGATTAGATCTGTTGTTTTTAAAAGAAGATTGTGTGCAGCCTTTAAAGAAGAATGCTGCTTTTACGCAGACCATTCTGGAATAGTAAAAGATTCAATGTCAAAACTTAGAGAAAAGTTAGACCAAAGGAAGAGAGAACGGGAGGCCGGCCAAGGGCTATTTGAGTCCTGGTTTACTAGATCTCCGTGGCTTACAACCTTGATATCCACCTTGACTGGGCCTTTACTTATTCTTATACTACTCCTCACTTTAGGACCCTGTATACTAAATCGGCTGATAACTTTTGTTAGAAAAAGAGTGAGTACCGTTCAAGTGCTAATGTTGAGGCAACAATATCATTCACTCGCACAACAAGAGGACACAAGCATTCCATGATTGGAATGCTCCTTAAAAAGAAGTGGGAAATGTAGAATCCTTCACTAAGAATTAACCTTATTGAAGATAGAAAGTTAGCATAAGTATAGCCATCTTAAAAGCTTAGACTCCATTTTCTAACCTAGAAGGAAGAAAATAGGAAAATATTAGAACCTGGAAAAACAAGTTAGTCAGCCAGCGTTGATTGCAGTGACCTTTAGTTAGCCAACCTCAATCAGTTAATCATACATACCAAGCTTACCTTACTAAGAACCACCCTAACATTCCGAGGGTGATCTTATCTCACCAGACCCCCAGGATGTGGCATCAGCCAAAATGTATGTGTTTTTTTGGAAAAACAATGTGATGTGCTTGTAGAATAATACTGCCCTTTTTGAAAATGCTATAAAAACCTCTGACTCTAAGTGCTCGGGGTCCTTGTTGAGACCCGCTGCGTTGGGCTGACACTTGGACCCCAGCTAGCTGGTCTCTGAATAAATTCCTCTTGCTTGTTGCATCAAGAGACGCCTTCTGTGAGTGATTTGGGGCGGCGCTCTCCTCTGAGAGAATCCAACACTTCAGTGAAATCAGTTAATGTTCCCCAGATAAAGAAGAGTAGCACATGTTTTATTATGCTAATCATTTGTAATCATGTGTAAGATTCACTTTAGCATGCTAAAAGACCCAGGACTATGTTCTGTCTTTCCTCCTTCAGATCTGACAAGGTGATTTTGCAAACTGAGCAACTAACTTAGCATGCAGACCCAGCTGTAGACGGCATAGTAAAAGGCAAGAAGAATTCCATCTTAAAGATTTAAGATTGCATTTTAACACCCAGGAAGTTCAAGAGGCAAGATTCTTTAGCAAGTAGATAATACCTCAGCCCAACTTGGGGGCTGGGCAAGCAGCCTTTTGATATGCTCCCAGACCAAGGCACCGGTGTCCCAGAGAGAAATCAAGGCAGGAAATTCCTTATGTTAAGTTAATTTTTAATATTCAGGGACCACTTAACAAGTCCACACCCCTAAGTTTTTTCATGTTCTCGAAAAATCCTCAACTGCCTATAAAACCCCCTAGACAACGCACCACTATGGACTCTCTTGTCCCCTCCTGGTGTGAGCCGGGAGCTCTGTCCTTTCACTTTACCTCTAAATAAAAGCCTGTACCTTGCTCTCCTACCTTGACTGTTTGTGAAGCTCGTTCTTCGGCTCTGCAAACAAGAACCCTGGCATCACTATTATTGCCATACATCCTACTAGGATGAAAATTGCAGGAAGTAGAAGGAAACATGGCAGCTATAGCTTCAAAGCCAGTTAAGGTGAAGAGTACTTTGTCAGATGAGAAGAAAATTAAAATATTCACTTCAGATCTAGTGATGCAAGCATATTGCTGTTATGTTCAGAATGTCAAAATAGTGAAAAGGTTAATAAATTAGATCTTTATAACTTAGCTGAAAATGACATATGTCAACAATATTAATTCCAGAAATAGCCTTGAATATATATTTTAATCATATCTGTAGATTACATTAGAAAGAACACTTAGAATGACTGATACAAATCAATTAAATTTTTTTCTTCGTTATTATTAAGTCTAACTCTACATTGAGAATGGAGCCTCTTCATAATACTTAAAGTTCGATTATTTATAAAATCACTTACATAGAACTACTATAAGAATTTCAGGGGGAAAAGCATTAAGCTTTTCTATTGTTTCTTCTTTTTTTTGTTGTTTATTGTACATGGTAAATTGACAATACTTATTTAAACACTTTTTAAAAATCTGACCCTTTTCTTCCTGGACCAAGGCATTTTCTCCATCACAGAGTAATAGAGCTTGAAAACTTCAGCATCAGCAGGGAAGGCAGACACTTCTTAGTCGGCCACTGTGAGAGAAAGAAAATGCAATTAAGGCTCCCTGGAGGGAGAGAGAACTAAACAAAACCTGCGTATTCACACAAGTGCCTTTCTCTTCAATGCAAACTACAAGGCCTCAAATCTTGCTGGTGAGATGCTAGCATTTAGGACAACACACTTCCAGATTTTCTCACAGCAGATCAAAGTAAATAATGCAAGGGCAGCAAACAAAAGGGAAAACTCCAGTGCTCTTACATTAAAAAGAGATTACAGGGGACTTACACGTGATTGAAGGAATAGATGACATTTTTAAAAACAAAAAACCAAGATCTTTAAGTACAGCAAATAAAGTCTAGTTGTGTTACTTTTAGCTAGAGTGGCAAACAACAACTGACTTTTCAGTGTGAAATTTCTCTAAAAGTAATTTAATTTTATTATAGCATTTTCTACAGCTAAAGTTACCCATATTCCAGTTTTTCCCTTCCTAGTTCTTAGGATTTCCAAAGCCTAGACTCATGATAATTGATGAAGGGAGCCATTAAAGTTATGAGCCTTCTCAAACCAGCGCCACAGAATACGCAGGGCACTCTGCGGCTTGGAGCCGTGGCATGTGGCGTGGCTCCACTTGCCTCTTCCTTCCGAGGACAACCATCAGTCATAAAAGCAGCTCTCCTCCTCCATGTCAAACCAACAGCTGAAAACTCTAGTGCAATGTTAAATTTAGCACAAACCCTTTACCAGGCACTGAACTTAGCCTTGTGGGTCTGTTCTATAGTCTTAAATGAGTAGTCCTTTATTTTTGTGTAAAATTTTCATTGACTTTGGTGGAACTCTATTAAGGAAACAAGGATTGAATATCATCCTTTAATGCCAAATTTACTACAGTTGAACAAAAAAGAATGGAAATCTGGGAGGCCCGTATCAATAAACAAAAGATAAAGGTTGAAAGACTTAATAACTGAAAGGAGTTTCAAATACGGATTTTTTTGAACAAGTTTCTCAAAATGCCATGATACAGAGGAGTCTAGAATTGAGTGATACTTAACCTAATATTTACAGATGTGTATAGTGTATACATAATATATAATATACACATATATATTATATAGTATAGTATATACAAACACATATATAATATACTTAAGATATGAAGTATATGTAGTAACTGGGGATTGCACTTTGGAAGAAGGTCGCATGTTAGGCCACCAAAACTTTTCAAAACAATTCACTGATATAATAAATGCCAGAAGCAAGGATAGATGCCAGGACATAGAAGCCATAGATGTGAGATCAAGTGCTTTACCATTTTAACTTTTCTTGAATCAACTTCATAATCTATGAAATAAGGAGGTTGAAGGAGGGACATTATAATATTCTTTCTAATTCACACACTGTTAGTCTAAATAGACTATAATAAGTCTACCTGACTCCTAAAAACCAGGTGCTTGGCCACATCTGTGGCATATGTGTGGGTATATGTGTGTGTGTGTGTTTATATATAAACACACACACACACATATATATATATATACATTTATACACACTCATATAAATTGAGTCAAATAATTTAGCATCAAAGTGATTATTTCCAAGTTTAAAAATCACGTGTAAAGAAGTATCTTTGTACTTTCTGCTATAGCATACTATACTAAGCACACACACACACACACACACAAAAAAAAAAAAAACAACAACCATTTACTATTCTACCTCTATATCTGCTTGTATAAGGTAAGATACAGTTTAATTTTAATTTTAGGCAAGCTACTTTCAAGATATCAAGGACATTTGGACATTTCAGCTAATATGTCATAATAGAAATAAACCTAAGTTGAATTTTTTTCACATGTTACAGTTGGAGAAAGTGCATAAGGACATGCTTTTGTAAGAGCTGAAATAGAACTTGTGTTTCCAAACTCTTACAAACATCCATTCTTAAACATTACTAAAATTGATTTTAAATGTTTATATCTCAGATTTAATTTCATTCAACTAAAACTCATTTAGGGATATTTATCATCCAGAAATCAAATCCATGTTGACAAATATGATATTAAGTTCTATTTTAATTATACCAATGAAAGAGAAGAAATACGATGTATCCCCTATTAAAATCCTTTCTTCAGGAAACCAGAGTTGAAAACAATCAGGCTATATTCAGTGCATAAGACTCCTTTCTTCCACATTAATGAAGTTAAGCAAAGTTAAATTCTCAGTGCTTCATATACATGTGCATCTGTAAAATTATTTAACCTTGTTTACTTCGTGAAATATATGATGTTATTCCATTTTGAGCACAATGCATTTGATTTAGGAAGAACCTAGAAGGTGCAATATGAAAACTGGCAAGTGCAAAAGCAGTATTAAACTGTCAATCATTGCTGATATTGCAGAGGTTCATTATTTAACTGAATATTAAGATTAGACACCCTACGGTATGCATATCAATTTAAATATAAAAAAACAAATTTAATCCTAAATTGAAAAAGTGCATAAAGATTTGCTTGAACTGATGCAATCTGATTTATTCCATGTAGAGTATTCCTGAGTCAATCACATGTGTGCACAACTAAACATATATGCACATATCAAAAGTTTTACCTGTAAAAATTTAGATGTTCACGTTGTCTTTTCCTATCCCACGTTTCCACAACTCTGAGAATATATTACAAAATTAACATTATGTTGAGGGGAGGAGAGCAGCTGTTGTAGACTAATGCAAAAGGGCATTTTAACCCATTAGTGGAGTTCTCTCTGACATCCAAAAACATGTATATGCGAGTGATTGTTGTGCAATAAGCCTGTGAAACAAGTCAATTGCATTTCCTTGCAGCAAATTGCAACTGAATCAGAATACTGGGCAGACATAAACAAGGCAATCAAATTCCGGTTTTTATTGAGCTCCTACTTGACTTTGTGTTCACTTTAAACAACAAGAAAAAAAATTGTTTCTCAGGGTCTGTGACATTGCAGGCCATGAGAGATTCATTGTCACTGCCAGCATACAAATTTATTAGTCTATAAAATTTGACATTCTCTTACTTATTCACATAAAGGACAAATAAGATATTTTTTCATACTTACCAGAAATATCTGGGAGTGTTTATATGCTGCTCCATCTGGAGGATGCAAATAGTCAGAACTGCTTTACAATTCAGTTGGCAAAAGCCTGCCATTAAAAACAACTGAACAAACAGAGATAAGGGACAAATAGGATTCGAAACAGACTTTTTTCTTCCAGTGCAAAAGAAAAATGAATGCTCTATTCGAACCTATATATACCTTTCAGCGATTTTACTGTCTGGGTTTGCATAATGCACAAAAGTTTTTAACTGAAGGGACTCTAAATGTCCCACTAAAACCAATGGGAACAATTCTAAAATGCCTCCTTTGGATCACAAATTACAACTTTGAAACTTGAAGCAAAAAGAGGAATCCACATAACTCTTTTGATGTCTTGATTTACAGGTTTACTGTTTGACATTTGGTATAGTGCATTCAGATGCTGTATTTAAGGAAGACCTTTTTCCTTATTATGTGGTATGTAAAGTTGAAAGAAAAAGCTTGGCATTAAATACTGTGAGAATAAAAGGATTGTAGTGAAAGCTACCAAGAAGTGTAATTGAAAACATATTTCATTCAGTTCAGTCTCTTTGACCTGGAAGAAGTTCTACAAGCATTGGCTTTGCAAGTCAAACTAATATTAGTAACTTTCAGGTGATCTGGGAAGTCAAAATTTAAGAAACAAAAAAAGCATTACTTTGCAATGATTATTTTTATTTCTTGCTTTGAAGGGAAGATGAAAGGCTATTTAGTTAGGTGTTCTTGTTTTATTCTCTGGCTGGATCAAAGCAACTATCTCTAAATTTACAAAACAGTTCACAGAGCCCTTAGTAACTGAAGTATAGGCTAAATGATGCACATCAACAACATATGAACATAGAATCATCAGACGAAACTGTTATTATTAGGTCTTCAAATGACCGATTATTTTGTCTAAAAATAAGTCAAAAACCAAATAGCAAACTGAGACTCTGACATGACAATGAGTTATAGATCTTCCTTACATAGCATATATATGTGTTAATATCTAATGGGACAAAATTAGCTCAAGTGTATTATAGTGATGGTCCTTTAGTCTGATCTGGATTATTCTTCAAGGCTAACTTTCAATGTTTAAACATAAAAGGATGCCATGTGCAAGCAGCTGTCCTGATATAAACATTTGCTATTTTGGACGTCTTAATAATGGTTTACATTAGAAGAATGCATGTTACCTCCCTAACCTGATGATGAACCATTATTTTCTTGATAATTTATTCTACAGTAAAAGTGTGGAACTACTTGTAAAAGTAATACCTCTCCAAGTAAAATCAAATTTAAATACTGCATAAATATTCTGATGATTAATAAAGCTTCATCAAAACTAGCAATGCCCAACCAAAATTTAAGTATAGAGAAGTATAGAAAAAATTGACTATAGAGAAGCAGGTAGTTCCTGTACAGATTGCTCATTTCACATATTCAACAACCAAGCCTAGGTCAGGACTGTAAAATCTGGATCTAGTTAGCATACCTTCTTCAAAATCCACAACTAAAGGTAAACTCACCCTCTCCCCAATCCAGTAATACTCTTCAACTCTATCACCACTTGGCCCGTGAAGATTTCTTATTGGTCTCAGGTAACTCATTAATCTATCTTTGTAACTCCTCTTGTGTTCTTTCCTTCTGATTATCTTTTCCTTTTTAGCTTCTTATCCTGAAATCTAGCTTCTTTACCAGATTACATTATTGGAATGACCTAAATATTTCTTCACATGTCATATACAACCTAGCACAATGCAATTTTCTATACATTCTGTGCCCAATTTCCCTGAATAAGTGACAGATTACACACAGCTCTGGTTTCCAAAACTTGATGTAGACAGAAGTAATTAAGTACAAAGCAAAATGAAGATTATTATGGATTTAAAAGAAACATGGCTTCTAAAATAATTGATAAAAAGGATCGCGGGAAGATGGCGGTGTGAGTTCAGAGGAAATCTCCTCCCCAAAACATATATTTATGAAAATACAATAAATACAACTATTTCTAAAAGAGACACCAGTGGTTGCAGTACAACAGCCAGGATACATCTACATCTGTGAGAACTCAACATCCCACAAAGGGGGTAAGATACAAGCCGTGACCAGGCGGGACCCGAACTCTCCCCGACCCCAAAACCTGGTGGGAAAAAAGGAGTCAACAGGGAGGGAGTGAAAGCCCAGGACTGCTAAACAACCAGCTCTAGAAATCCGCACCCGGAACGCAGACACAAGGTGCATGGGGTGCTGGATATTAGAGAAATGGAAAAGCAAAACCTGTGGGCAGGTCCCTGCAATCAGTGCCCATGAGACAAAAGAAAAGCGAGTGCTTTCTGCACGTCTTAAAGAGACAGGCACCCCATAGCTGGACGAAGTTGTCCCGGCACACTTAGCCATCAGCTGGGAATCCCAGGGAAACTTAGGGGCTCTAAACCCCGGGAAGGCAGTGCAGTTCTGAAGCCCCTCATGGCACTAAGCAGCCTGCCAGTCATTCCTCCAACTGGCGTGGACCCTGACACACCGGCCCAGTAGCGGGAGAGTGGCAGCGCGTGCAAGGGACGGTGGTGCTGGAAGGGACTGGAAGCAGATCCGTGCGCCAACAGCACAGGAGGGGACCAGGAGAGGTTTGTGCGAGCCCGCAGCGGCATAACCGAACACCCTGGGTGCGGCTCACATGCACTGGCGGCAGTGGAGCCAGAGGAGCCCGGTAGAGGCCTGCACGGGGCTCCTGCAGCGGAGCCAGAGGGAGCAGGCATGCTCCCAGCAGCCGACCGGAATCCCAGCCCAACACACAGGCCAGACCCAAAGGCCGCTGCTGGCACACAGCTGCCTGGCAGGAGCGCCGCTATCAAGGAGAAGCACACCTGGAATGCCTGCCACTTCCTGCAGGGCTCCGTGCTGCTCTGATGGAGACTCCACCCACAGCAGCTTAGGGGACTAACCTGGTGGCTGCTCCAGGAGTGCGGGTAACCAACACAGGCAGCGGAGAAGGGCAAGGCATCCAGCAAGCAGGAAAGGACTTTCTTCTCCCAGCTGACACACCCGCAACCTGCCTACAGCCGCCGCTATCAACATGAAAAGGCAAAAAAATTTAGTCCAGTCCAAGATAGTTCAAACAACACCTGAGAAAGGATCTGCAGAGGCAGACCTAACCAGTCTCCCTGAAAAAATTCAATATAAAAATCATAAACATCCTGACAGAGCTGCAGAGAAATATGCAAGAGCTAAGGGATGAAGTCCGGAGGGAGATTACAGAAGTGAAACAAACTCTGGAAGGATTTATAAGCAGAATGGATAAGATACAAGAGACCATTGATGGAATAGAAACCAGAGAACAGGAACGCATAGAAGTTGACGCAGAGAGATAAAAGGATCTCCAGGAATGAAACAATATTAAGAGAACTGTGTGACCAATCCAAAAGGAACAATATCCGCATTATAGGGGTACCAGAGGAAGAAGAGAGAGAAAAAAGGATAGAAAGTGTCTTTGAAGAAATAATTGCTGAGAACTTCCCCAAACTGGGGGAGGAAATAGTTGCTCAGACTACAGAGGCACACAGAACTCCCGAGAGATGGGACCCAAGGAGGACAACACCAAGACACATAATAATCAAAATGGCAAAGATCAAGAACAAGGACAGAGTATTAAAGGCAGCCAGAGAGAGAAAAAAGGTCACCTACAAAGGAAAACCCATCAGGCTATCTCATCAGACTTCTCAACAGAAACCTTACAGGCCAGAAGAGAATGGCATGATATATTTAATGCAATGAAACAGAAAGGCCTTGAACCAAGGATACAGTATCCAGCACGATTATCATTTAAATATGAAGGAGGGATTAAACAATTCCCAGACAAGCAAAAGTTGAGGGAATTTGGCTCCCACAAACTACCACTACAGGGTATCTTAGAGGGACTGCTCTAGATGGGAGCATGCCTAAAAAGAGCACAGAACAAAACACCCAACATATGAAGAATGGAGGAGGAGGAAAAAGAAGGGAAACAAATAATCATCATACTGTGTTTATAACAGCTCAATAAGCAAGTTAAGTCAGACAGTACGATAATAAAGTAGCTAACCTTGAACCTTTGGTAACCACAAATCTAAAGTCTGCAATGGCAATAAGTACATATCTTTCAATAATCACCCTAAATGTAAATGGACTAAATGCACCGATCAAAAGACACAGAGTAATAGAATGGATAAAAAAGCAAGACCCATCCATATGGTGCTTTCAAGAGACTCTCCAACCCAAAGACATGCACAGATTAAAAGTCAAGGGATGGAGAAAGATTTTGCATGCAAACAACAGAGAGAAAAAAGCAGTGGTTGCAATACTAGTATCAGACAAAATAGACTTCAAAATAAAGAAAGTAACAAGAGATAAAGAAGGACATTACATAATGATAAAGGGCTCAGTCCAACAAGAGGATATAACTATTATAAACATATATGCACCCAATACAGGAGCAACAATATATGTGAAACAAATACTAACAGAATTAAAGGAGGAAATAGAATGCAATGCATTCATTTTGGGAGACTTTAACACACTACTCACTCCAAAGGACAGACCCACCAGACAGAAAATAAGTAAGGACACAGAGACACTGAACAACACACTAGAACAGATGGACCTAATAGACATCTATAGAACTCTACATCCAAAGGCAACAAGATACACATTCTTATCAAGTGCACATGGAACATTCCCCAGAACAGACCACACACTAGGCCACAAAAAGAGCCTCAGTAAATTCCAAAAGATTGAAATCCTACCAACCAACTTTTCAGACCACAAACATATAAAACTAGAAATAAATTGTACAAAGAAAGCAAAAAGGCTCACAAACACATGGAGGCTTAACAACATGCTCCTAAATAATAAATGGCTCAATGACCAAATTAAAATGGAGATCCAGCAATATATGGAAACAAATGACAACAACACAGAGCCCCAACTTCTGTGGGACGCAGCAAAAGCAGTCTTAAGAGGAAAGTATATAGCAATCCAGGCATATTTAAAGAAGTAAGAACAATCCCAAATGAATAGTCTAATGTCACAATTGTCGAAATTGGAAAAAGAAGAACAAAGGAGGCCTAAGGTCAGCAGACGGAGGGACATAATAAAGATCAGAGAAGAAATAAATAAAATTGAGAAGAATAAAACAATAGAAAATATCAATGAAACCAAGAGCTGGTTCTTCGAGAAAATTAACAAAATAGATAAGCCTCTAGCCAGACTTATTAAGAGAAAAAGAGAATCAACACACATCAACAGAATCAGAAATGAGAAAGGAAAAATCATGACGGACCCCAGAGAAATACAAAGAATTATTAGAGACTACTATGAAAACCTATATGCTAACAAGCTGGAAAACCTAGGAGAAATGGACAACTTCCTAGAAAAATAGAACCTTCCAAAACTGACCCAGAAAGAAACAGAAAATCTAAACAGACCAATTACCAGCAATGAAATTGAACTGGTAATCAAAAACTACCAAGAACAAAACCCCCGGGGCAGATGGATTTACCTCGGAATTTTATCGGACATACAGAGAGGACATAACACCCATTCTCCTTTAAGTTTTCCAAAAAATAGAAGAGGAGGGAATACTCCCAAACTCATTCAATGAAGCCAACATCACCCTAACACCAAAACCAGGCAAAGACCCCACCAAAAAAGAAAACTACAGACCAATATCCCTGATGAACGTAGATGCAAAAATACTCAACAAAATATTAGCAAACCGAATTCAAAAATACATCAAAAGGATCATACACCATGACCAAGTGGGATTCATCCCAGGGATGCAAGGATGGTACAACATTCAAAAATCCATCAACATCATCCACCACATCAACGAAAGACAAAAACCACATGATCATCTCCACATGATCATCTGCATAGATGCTGAAAAAGCGTTCGACAAAATTCAATACCCATTCATGATAAAAACTCTCCACAAAATGGGCATAGAGGGCAAGTACCTCAACATAATAAAGGCCATATATGATAAACCCACAGCTAACATCATACTGAACAGCAAGAAGCTGAAAGCTTTTCCTCTGAGATCAGGAACAAGACAGAGATGCCCACTCTCCCCACTGTTATTCAATGTAGTACTGGAGGTCCTAGCCACGGCAATCAGACAAAACAAAGAAATACAAGGAATCCAGATTGGTAAAGAAGAAGTCAAACTGTCACTATTTGCAGATGACATGATATTGTGCATAAAAAACCCTAAAGACTCCACTCCAAAACTACCAGAACTGATATCGGAATTCAGCAAAGTTGCAGGATACAAAATTAACACACAGAAATCTGTAGCTTTCCTATACACTAACAATGAACTAATAGAAAGAGAAATCAGGAAAACAATTCCATTCACAATAGCATCAAAAAGAATAAAATACCTAGGAATAAACCTAACCAAGGAAGCGAAAGACCTATACCCTGAAAACTATAAGACACTCTTAAGAGAAATTAAAGAGGTCACTAACAAATGGAAACTCATCCCATGCTCCTGGCTAGGAAGAATTAATATCATCAAAATGGCCATCCTGCCCAAAGCAATATACAGATTCGATGCAATCCCTATCAAATTACCAACAGCATTCTTCAATGAACTGAAACAAATAGTTCAAAAATTCATATGGAACCGCCAAAGACCCCGAATAGCCAAAGCAATCCTGAGAAGGAAGAATAAAGTGGAGGGATCTCGCTCCCCAACTTCAAGCTCTACTACAAAGCCACAGTAATCAAGACAGTTTGGTACTGTCACAAGAACAGAGCCACCAACCAGTGGAACAGAATAGAGACCCCAGACATTAACCCAAACATATATGGCCAATTAATATACGATAAAGGAGCCATGGACATACAATGGGGAAATGACAGTCTCTTCAACAGATGGTGCCGGCAAAACTGGACAGCTACATGTAAGAGAATGAAACAGGATCACTGTCTAACCCCATACAAAAAAGTAAACTCCAAATGGACCAAACACCTGAATGTAAGTCAAGAAACCATAAAACTCTTAGAAAAAAACATAGGCAAAAATCTCATGGACATAAACATGAGTGACTTCTTCATGAACATATCTTCCCGGGCAAGGGAAAAAAAGGCAAAAATGAACAAGTGGAATTATATCAAGCTAAAAAGCTTCTGTACAGCAAAGGACACCATCAGTAGAACAAAAAGGTATCCTACAGTATGGGAGAACATATTCATAAATGACAGATCCGATAAAGGATTGACATCCAAAACATATAAAGAGCTCACATGCCTCAACAAACAAAAAGCAAATAATCCAATTAAAAAATGGGCAGAGGAGCTGAACAGACAGTTCTCCAAAGAAAAAATCCAGATGGCCAACAGGCACATGAAAAGATGCTCCACATTGCTAACCATCAGAGAAATGCAAATTAAAACCACAATGAGATATCACCTCACACCAGTAAGGATTGCCATCATCAAAAAGACAAACAACAACAAATGTTGGCAAGCTTGTGGAGAAAGGGGAACCCTCCTACACTGCTGGTGGGAATGTAAATTAGTTCAACCATTGTGGAAAGCAGTATGGAGGTTCCTCAGAATGCTCAAAATAGAAATACCATTTGACCCAGGAATTCCACTTCTAGGAATTTATCCTAAGAATGCGGCACTCCAGTTTGAAAAAGACATATGCACCCCTATGTTTATCGCTGCACTATTTACAATAGCCAAGATATGGAAGCAACCTAAATGTCCATCAGTAGATGAATGGATAAAGAAGATGTGGTACATATACACAATGGAATATTACTCAGCCATAAGAAAAAAACAGATCCTACCATTCACAACAACATGGATGGAGCTAGAGGGTACTATGCTCAGTGAAATAAGCCAGGCAGAGAAAGACAAGTACCAAATGATTTCACTCATATGTGGAGTGTAAGAACAAAGGAAAACTGAAGGAACAAAACAGCAGCAGGATCACAGAACCCAAGAATGGACTAACAGTTACCAAAGGGAAAGGGACTGGGGAGGATGGGTGGGAAGGGAGGGATAAGGGTGGGGAAAAAGAAAGAGGGCATTACGATTAGCATGTATAGTGCATGGGGACACGGGGAGGGCTGTGTAACACAGAGAAGACAAGTAGTTATTTTATAGCATCTTACTACACAAATGAACAGTGACTGTGAAGGGGTATGTGGGGGGGCTTGGTGAAGGGGGAAGCCTAGTAAACATATTGTTCTTCATGTAATTGTATATTAATGATACCCAAATAAAAAAAAGTGAAAATAAATAAAAATAAAATAAAATAAAATAATTGATAAAGATATACACACATACATACATGACATACAGACATTGCACATACCTACAATCTAGGTCCTAGGAAAATAACCAATAGAGATGATTATTAATCCATTTTTACATTATTCTGAAGATGGTGACTAATTATTCTGTTTCCTTAAAGGTGAAGGATTTAGTTTTGATTTTGAAAACTTTTAGTTTTAATATTAGAGAATAAACCCTGAAGATATTTTATATCCACATTAAAGAATATTTTAGAACCCACTTTATAATTATTTTTTTAATTGAGATGTTAGACGTTAGAGAATTCAATCTAGTCAGATCTTTATATATTTCAACCCACAGTCATTTTATGCTCAAGATTAAATGGAAATACATGAGCATGCCACCACAAAGAGGCACGTACTCTTAGTGGTGTTGGCCATCATTCTACTAGTCCTCATATTATTTTTGAAACATTCAATTCTTAGATCTCAGTGTTGACATGCCACAGTCAATTGGGAGGAAATATTAATGTCAGGTAACTAAAACTAGGAGCATTTGCATTAATTGTGCCTGACTCTCCATTAAAAGGAGAACAGAATGACAGAAAGAGGCAAGCAGAACAAAAACGGAATAACCTGAAAGCTCTAAAACATAATATTCCTAAGAATGCTATTCTGAAGGCTCTTCCCAGAACATTGTTTAGCCTTTGTGGGAGTCATCTTCAATTAAAGAAACAGGAAATGTATTAAGAAAACCACATTTTCGCAGTTTAACTGAAATGGTGAGGGTCATATGAAAGCACTGGTAAACTTGTTCCATAAGTACTGAACCTACAAGTTAAGTAGAAAATAGAAAAAAGAGTAAAACATAGTTAACAGTTTTGCTTAAATGTTTAGAATTCTCAGTTATCTTTTAAGTTGCATTTTTAGGAAGGATGACAGTAGAATGCCTTTTAATTGAATAACTGAGCTTCCATTACGTTCATTCAAAATCTGCCTAACTAAATCTTTAAGATTCAAGAAAAGCAGTGATAGAAGACTCTCCAACGCCATTCACAGTGTCTTGGCACACTTCCCAGCTCAGCCTCCCTCGCTCTAGCCTCCTTACTCATCCTGACCCCTCGCTCTTGACTAAACGGCTCAACCCCATGAGATCTCTTTTTCAGTGAGAAACCTGAAACTCACCACTTGATCAAGGTCACACCAAGTGTGCAGGGAGAAGGAATAAGCAGAGGTGGAGCTGGAATCCAGATCATCCTTCTGGTATTCCATTTCCATGAATAACAAGTTTTAAAAACATTTCTGAGACCTTTTTATGAGGCAGGCATTTTGCTAAGGTGTTTTATATAAGCTGAGTCTTTGCCATAATTTGTGAGATAGGCCAAATTATTATCCTTTTTTTTAACAGATAAGGAAACAAAGAGTTAGAAAAGTTAAGAAACCTTCCCAGAATCTCAGAGCTAATCACTGGCACAGACAGCACGTTAGTTCAGCTAGAGTGAGCCCCTGCTCCCCATCTACTCATCTCAGAGGGGAGAACAGAGAAGCAGTGAGAAGGCATACATCACCAGAGGTTCAATGCCCTGGGTTCCTCCATGCCTTTAAATTCACTGTTGCTGCACCACTCTCCCCAGAGCACGGGTATATATACTCCCTTATAAGGGGGGTTCAGAAGGGCCAGGGGTGACCAGGAGTAGCACACTGACATGCTATCCCTAAATCAAGATGTTCCGTCATCTTTGCATAGGTTTACTTATATGACTCTCCTTTAAAAACAACAATGAATAACAACTTTGCAAAGATAAATGTATACAGAAGTCCTTATATTAATTTTTTCAATCCTGGATTGACACACAACTACAGAAATCTTAGTATCTTATCATTTTACCCAAAAAATAAAAACAGAACACGAAAACCTAATCCCCTTCAAAGGGGAACCATATTTTATAATTCTAATCATAGTTCAAATTCCTGCTAGCAAACATTTAGAATATATTGTTTTTAAACCATAGCCATAAATGATTAAAAGGAAATTCCACTGAATCAAAGAAAGCATTCTTTAAATTCTCAGGTAATTAATATGGGTTTTTTAAAGTTTTTATTTAGTAATATAAATAAGAGTATGGAATGAGATAATATCATCATTCCCAGCAAAGTCTATTTCTTATTTAGAAGCACATGTTTAGATTGGCTTCTCCATTTACAAAGAAAAATGATCAGAACATAAAGGAATGAGGTCTTTTAACCTAAAGACATGACACAAATGGGCCTCAAGGACTCAAGAATGCTGTAAAGATAGGAGTGAATTCACTTTTCTAGCTTAACATCATTTCTTAACGCTCCTCCCCAGTCCTATACAATCCACTGACAGAACTTCTTGATATTCCCACATTGTACTGTTTTTATTTTCTTGACTTCTTGTTTTTATTTGCCTTTAACTTATACATCCTGGACCACTTGACTCGCAGCTCCTCTCTAAGGCCTTCCTTCTCTGCAAGGCAGACCTGGTAACTCTTTGTCCAGAGCACCACTGAACTCTCATTTTACACTGAAATAATTTCTTCAGAGTCAGATTCCTCCAAAGGGAGTAAAAAAAACCATATCATTCACTTCTATGTGTCAGTATAATGCCTGATATAGAGCAATAAATGGCTCAGGACAGTATGTGCTACTGACAAAACACAGAAACCAAAACAAATCAGATTGTGAAATCAGCCAAATACACCTCCAAGCCCTCTATGACTTACACAACCTTGATCAAGATATTCAACCTCTCAAACTTCAGTTTTACAGCTCTAATATGGGGACTATCCTATCTGTCCTACAAGACTGTTAGGTCAATTAAAAAAACACATGTACACAGCCTTTCATAGTAACTAGCATGCAGTATAGGTGCTTATGTGGTGGATAGTTATTAGAATGTACGATTTATAGCAAGAAGAAATTGGGCTAAACACTAAGAAATAGTTTCTTAAGAAAGATAAGTCATGAAAATGCTAAGGAAAGCTGTACAGTTTTGTTTTTCTAGTTTTAAGAAAGGAATAAGTAACTTTTTCTAGAATGCTTTATATTATTGGACAAGACAATTTCATGAAATCCCCTTTTAGCTTTCAGATTTTGTAATCATCAACCTTCCTAATTTGGCAGGTGACTTCAAAACTTTTTGGGTATTACTACCTTTCTTCCTTAAAAAGGAGTTTGAATAAAGTTACTTGTCATTTTGTATCAGAATATAGTACAAAATTAAGTAATAATACTTAAGGCCTTCTTTCTGTTGGATAAAAGAAGGTAATGGAATTATTCCATATAGATTAAAATTATAAATAGGTAAAACTATGTATGGCTGTTGTAAAAATTTTAATTACCTTTCTTCACCCCCTTTTCAATAATACATAGTATATTTTTTTATCACTTCTACAAATTTGACTGGTGACAAAGCTTTTGAACTACTACTAAATTTTTTAGTCTCAGTAATTCCCACTGGAAATGCTATGTTTCAGTTTAATGATTTAAGGTTACAAAAATCCAGAAAGATTTCCAACACAACCCAAAGCATATTTATTGTAACAAGTGACTCGTTTTGCAGGTAAACACACAGGAAATATATTTCAAACTAATTATAAGGACTATGATAATTAGGAAATCACATAAAGAAGATAATCAAGGGCTGTACAACACAGAGAAGACAAGTAGTGATTCTACAACATTTTGCTACGCTGATGGACAGTGACTGTAAAGGAGTATATAGGGGGGACCTGGTATAGGGGAGAGCCTTGTAAACAAAGTATTCGTCATGTTAAGTGTAGATTAATGATAAAAAAAAAAAAAAAAGCAGTTCCTGTGTGGTGATCTCCAACGAGTTCTACACAAGGGTATAAAGGGCATATAAAAGTGTAGGCAAAGGGTCTGTTTGTGTTTATACAGAGGATCAAAGCCTAGTTTGGCTACCCCGAAAATGAACTAAGATACGATATGAAAAAGAACTTCCAACATCAGCACTCTCGGGAAGACTCATGCCAGAAGATGATCAGCAAAAAAAACCCCAACAAAGATCCACGCACTGCCACAGGTGTAGATGCACTCATCCCACCAGTTCCTGGACTTGCCATGGGAATGAAGAAGGAGATATCTAAGCTGGCCTGTGCATACAGTAAAACAACAAATTTGACTGGATCTATACTGTTGGAACTCAACCAAGAATTAGGAGAAGTGCAAATTGTAGCGCTCCAAAATCTTACAACCACAGACTATTTACTGTTAAAAGAACATATGGGATGTGAACAGTCCCCAGGAATGGGTTGTTTTAATTTATCTGAATTCTCTCAGACTGTTCAAGTTCAGTTGGACAATATCCACCATATCATAGATAAGTTTTCACAAATGCCTAAGGTGCCTAACTGGTTTTCTTGATTTCACTGGAGATGACTGGTAATTACAGGTATGCTTTGGTTACATAACTGTACTCCTATTATGTTAATGTGTGCGCACAATTTAATTAGTAGTTTAAAACCTATCCATGCTGAAGTTACTCTACAAGAAGATATGTCAAAGAAATAATCAATCTTCCCAGGTTTTCTTCCGCCTGCTACTTCTATAGCTTTTCTTCTTCCTACCTAATTACAACCCTTAAATAGAATTCGTGCCACATATCGAATTTACCGAGTATCATAATTCTTCCAAGTGGTAAAGACACCTCAAGACAAATGCTGGGCATAGAAGCCACAGGGCATAAATATGCAAAGAAGTAAAAAGCTAACCTTTTCAAACAATAAGGCTTCTCTCTCACTTACCAACTTTACATTTCCCTGTATGGCCCCGGAAGATGACTGGTTAGCCAGAGACAGGTAAGATTCCTCAAGGGAGGAACAACCTAAGACAGGCACAGTCGCAGGGGGGCCATCAGGTGAGAAAATGGGGATCAACAGAGGTGAGGCTTAGAACCTCCCCCCTCCTGTTCTGAGAGAAATCTTCTGCATACGTGGATGTTTTATTGCCCTTGTCTAGCTTGGATTAACACATAGTCTACAGGCACACACCTGATCATATACATTTGCTCTCTTACAACACTAAACTATGTTTTCTACCTTTATCTTGTATCTACCTACCACTTCAGCATTTTATTAAAAATAATAATAATAAAGAGAGAAATGTGGTATCCACATATAAATCAAGTATAAAAATCAAATGAGTATTCATATTTGAACTGTTTATAGTTCATAATGCATGAACAAAACCGAAAGTTTCTGTGATGACTGCCCTTGTACTGTTCACCATGTAACTTATTCACTATGTAAGAATTTGTTCTCCATGTAAGAACTTGTTCGTCATGCATCAGAAGATTGGAGACTGACGAAAATTAGGCTTGGGGTGGATTAATGATTGTGCATTGAGCATTGACCCCCCTATACAGAATTTTATTGTTGTTAACAACCATTTGATCAATAAATATGAGAGATGCCCTCACAAAAAAAAAAAATATATATATATATATGTATATATATATAAACACACTTCCAATTGTAAAATAAATAAGTAACCGGGATGTAATGTATAGCATAAGGAATATAGTTAAAATATTGTAACAACTTGGTATGGTGATAGCTGGTACCTAGAATTATCATGTATATAAATGTTGAATCACTGTGTTGTACACCTGAAACTAATGTAATACTGTGTGTCAACTACCCTTCAATAAAAAATAATTATCCAGGGAAAATAAAATAAAATAAAATATGTGAAAGTAGAAGTATGACAGCAATAGCTCAAAGGCAGAGGGGGATAATGGAAATAAATGGATTGGTGAAAGTTTCTTACATATGAAATGGTAAAATATAATTTGAAGCTAAACTGTGATAGATTAAATATGCCTGTTGACCATGGAAAGCAGGGTTTCTCAACTTGGCAATATAGACATTTTCTGCCGGAGGAAAAAAAAAAAATCATATAGAGACATATCACACACTTCACACAGAAGGCAAGTAATAATTCTGCCTTGTGGAAAAGTATTTTATTTTCCCAAGGAGATCTAGTGATATTTAGGAATAGGAAACTGGTTTTTCCTGTTGATCCTCCCTGTTAACAATTATTTCCAGTAAAAGAAACTTATAATGAAAATAGAAACAAGCTATTATTTTCACCCTGGAAAGAAAAAAGCATTCCTTTTTTGTTTTCAAACATAGGAAGCTCAGAGAAACCTAACCAATATAACCTCTCATGTGTTAATAGTTCTAATGATATGGATGTTAGCAATTTCCTTTATCACCTCCTTACCTCAGATTTAATTATCCTACTAATTGTGGTAGACACCTTTAGTTGTATACTGTCATTGTTGATACACCCTATCCTTGTATTCACTCGAAATCACTTTAACACACAACCACATACACACACACGTGCATGCACATGAGCACCCTTTAGCTTTTGTTTTCTACTTTAAATATTATTAACAAATGTCCCAAATTAACCCTGAATAATTTTAAGATGAAAATGTGATATTTTGAAGGGATAAATGTCATGTAAAAGAAAAAAGAAAGCTGCAAATTAGAAATTTAATTCTAATAAAACTTAAAATACCTCATGGTAAGATGATACTCTTAAGATCACTCCTTCCACCAACCAGCACATTGCCTGAACTAGCTCAGTCCTTAAAAGGGTCAAAACTTATTATCATTTCAGATAAGTAATGTTTTTGCCAAATAAAACCAATTCCCAATAAATTCTCACTGTATTTGTGTGCTATGATTTGATTTAGAGGCCTTTGGGGAGACACCATTTGGTAGCACAGGAACACAGAGCGGTAGGTGTTCCTGGGGAGAAGTAGGGCTCCTGTGCCAGAAGTGTTATTCTGTCAGGTTGATTTACTGAGTGAGCTTCACTTCACCGAATGTTCCAAGATATTTATTTCCCTAAAGTCTCTGCAAAGATATGAACAGACTTGCATCCACAGATGTCATCATTGCTCATTTTACCGAGTCATGAAATTTTCTCAACTGCAATTTGTCCATCTAAAATCGCTGTAACAGAACAATGTCAATAGTAGCATCCTATCAGGCACCACCTTCTGTATAAGGCTCTGTTGCCAAATTCAGTACTTCAGTGCAACTTCATGGTAATTAAAGTGACAGAACAGTTTCTCCGTAATTTTTCAGAGAAGTTGCTCCAATTTTTAAACTCCACTTTGAGTACTCTGATAAAGTGAAACCTTTAAGGGGAAATCAAATAGGAATGCATAAGCACAGAATAATTTATCCCCGTCAAACCTAAAATAAAAATAGGTGTCGAGAAGTAAGACAGACAACAGGTTGTGTGTCACCAGACCCAAAATTTTTTAAATGTCACCTCTCTGAAAATCACCCTTAAATTTAGTATATCTTACTCCGGGGTTAGATATTTATCTGTTTTATTTCTTCCCTCTCCATTATCAAGGAAATGAACTACGAAAGTTTTAAAAGGAAGTTGCTATATATACACTCATTGCCTATAACTTTTATTCAAAAGCCCTTCTGCAAACGTATGAAAAAGTTCTTAAGGTGCTTTCATAATGCTAAACCTTATGATTGGGTATTTCCCATAATTTCATCTAAAATCATCTTCAGGACCTAACAGAATTTCAATATCTGTGTTATATAAAAACTGTTTGCTTGTGTTGTGTGTCAGAATTTTGGGGTTTATTTAAATATGTTAATATTTCTCATTATGCCATGAACAATAACCTTCATCCATCTGTGAAAAACATTTTGCCAAGCATGCACATAAAAAATTAGCAAGTGAAGCAAAATCAACTTAATTTGCTTTGGACCAGCAAATAACCAACTAATTTGCAGAAATCCCTGGCAAGCACTCATATTAAATGCTCCATGCTTATTTTATGACCTCTGCTGCTCTTCTCCTTCCCAGGCCCTGAATCATATGATCATTAACATATTGCAAGGTCTGAAACTTTATTTTTTACATTCTTTAATTAACGCCTGTTTATAGAAGGGCATAGGACTTCAGATCCAGTTAATGAAACTTTGCTCCCCCAGGCCCCTAGAGCCCAATAGAGAGCTCTCTCCTCTGATGTTTTAGGAGCTTTTTTCCAACTGTTTGTTTATATACACGTAGTTGATCTGTTTAGTCCCAGAAGCATTCCAGAGACACAACCTGTTTTGAGGCAAGCTAAAGTTTTCCCCCTTCTTTATAAAAGCCTTGAATGCCCAAGGTTATCAGTTTTAATTTGAAAGTTGAAAATTCAGCTTTATTTACACTGTCTAAAAGGAAAAACTGGTACAGATCCTGAAGTGCTTATTGTTACATTCATATATAGCAGAGGGGATCACAAGTGCAGACTGTATATAATTATTTTGATGTACAACTGAGTAATTACTAAATGCTGCCAAGTCTTATTTTATGGCATTGAATAAATGCAGTCTTTATAACAAGTTGAAAATAAAAACCAATAAGGCTGCCAATTTTCATGGCTCTTCAATTTACATTTTACATATTCCCTATGACAAGAATTTCTATTATGCTATTCTCTTTTTCTTGCTATAAATTTAAAAAGTAATTGGCTGGTGCTGCACACTGCAGCAGTCTTAATCACATAGACCAACAGTTTTACAATAGCTTACACCATTTGCCACATGGGGCAATGACATTATTGTACCAGACTATAAACTGAAGACAGATATCACATACTGGCTTTCAACCACCACGCTGGCAAGAACAGAACACGAGATTTGTTCGGCTTCCCTGACTGGCACCTCTGTGATGGAATTCTCAGTTAAGCAAAAGTGGCTCAATTTTGGCCATGCGGTTTTTGAAAACTGCCAACATTTGAAGCTTATGAATTTGCACAGCTAGGCTTATATTCTAGGTGCAGAATATAAGTTGGAAGGGCCAAGGAAAATAGGGTAAGAGTTATAAATGCAGCAGACATTACAAGTACTGGCAGTGAGGAATCATTATTTCCACATTTGCCAATGGGAAAATTTTCATTGTACATGTGTTTTTTATGTACATAAGTCTATTCTTTCTTATTAGTGTTCTGTTTGTAGATATTTTTTTTTATATTGAGGGGAAATACTGCTCTAATAGTTATCAAGGGTGGAAGATCAGAATTATGAACTCTTTGGTGTTGTACAGGAATTTCACTGATCAGGAATTCATGAGACTTGGGTTTTAATTCTGACCTTTCCAGTAATTCACATGGTAGCCTTAAGTGGGTTGCTTTCACTCTCTGAGTCTCAGTTTATTCACCTGTAAAATGAGTAAGTTGTTTCTAAGGTTCCATTCGGCTCTTCAATGCTATGATTGTATATGAGTGCAATCCTTTCTATGAATGGTATCTGAGAAAGAAAATTAAAGCACAGATGCTTCTAATGGAAGAAAGGAAGCAAAGGGGAAAAGAATTCTGAGAAATTTACTTTGACATAACCTGAGTGCTAGAAAGAATAAAATAAGCACAATGTGAAAACTACAAGGGGAAATACAAGAGGAAGTATTATTTATCAGCTTTCTCTACTGGGCTCTAATAGTCTATTCTTTCTGATTAGTGTTCTGTTTGTAGATATTTTTCTTTTTATATTGAGGGGAAATACTGCTCTAATAGTTATCAAGGGTGGAAGATCAGAATTATGAACTCTTTGGTGTTGTACAGGAATTTCACTGATCAGGAATTCATGAGACTTGGGTTTTAATTCTGGCCTTTCCAGTAATTCACATGGTAGCCTTAAGTAAAGCTCTATTTAAAAAACATTGAAAGGTAAAAATTTTAGAATGGAGTCCCTTGTAGATTTTTCAGTTATCTATTTAGTAAAAATAGCATTTGCTCTTTTATAATAGACACCTTTTCTCTTAATTATCTGTAAGGAAAGTAGGCACAAAGCAGGCACAATAAGAATTATCAAGTTTTCTAAAATTCATAAAACTATGATGCTCTCTGAAACACCAACACTTACTTAAGCAGGATTTGGAATCCTCATTTAACTGAGTCGTTTCAAAAATATTCAGATGTTCCATTCTGACAAAATGTAAGCATGTGCTCTAGGAAGACACTGCTCTATCTAAAAATCTACATAATATGGTCATAGAGTTTAATGGCTAACTTGAAATCCTCAGATGTTCTTTCATTGTTTTAATTATTACTGATAATTTAAGTCCCTTGAAAAGGAGTTCTCTGCAATAATAAGTGAACATATACCATGCCATATCCAAGAAGACACTATTGCACATTGCTACTACCCATTTACAAGTAAGTCTTAAGAGGAAGTAAATGATGGAATAAAACTGAATGGAATGAATAAAAACTATGTATTTTAAGGTAGATATACTTTAAGAAGTTTTCCAGTGCACGTTATACACATGTAACATGGAAAAGCACACAGAACATTTTTTAGACTTTGGAGAATCCCATCCTTTTTTTCTCACGCAACTCTCCTTCCCTCAATGTCCTTAGTCTGATCTCTCAGCCTTTCATAAAGCGAATTCAGTCATTGCTGGCAAGGTGCTCAATAACTGAAAGTCTTCAATCTTCACATAAATAGGGTGCAAATAAAATCTTATGATGGTATATTCAAGCTTTCAGCATCTCTGTTTGCCACCAGAAGTGTCAGAGTTTAGTACCTAAGCCATAGATTTATAAGGAAATGCTTATAGATTGACAAGCAATTTTGTAACAAGTGCATCTTCAGAGTTAGAGTCCCAGGAATGTTTAGGACATGCCTAAACGATTTAGTATTTTACACCTCTCCTCAAAAGCACAGTTCATATAAGTCAAGTTTATCTGAAGACTATCTATCAAGCAGAAACAAAAAGTAATTTTAAAATATCATGACTCATTTACAAAAAGTTCATCTCTAGGATTCAGGAGTGTGCAGTTCCAAGTGATAGACTGATAACAAAGTCTGAAATGCTTTAATTGAAACAAAGCAAATTACTTTCTTTTTTAGATATGAAATACAGAGAATTTCTGAGTACTTTTATTTATGAGCTGCCAATATTTGAACATACGCAAAGTTTGAATTGTTTCCCATTTGCCCAAGACTTTAAAAAGCATAATTCCTTTTCTTAATGTGCCACCCTTCAGGGCAAGGAGTTATAACGAACACCTCCCAGTCACACGGAATTACAATGTTCTTTATCTTGCCCAGTACTGGAAAAAAAAAAAAACACTTGCAAAGGTTTGGAATCCTGAAACCTATAAACAAAATCTGTGGAGCAGATAAAAATTTTAAATGGCACAATGCAATTAAAGCTGAATTCAATTTGAGCACACCCTGTCCATCTGTCAGAGGGAAACAAAAGCGAGGAGCTCCATTATTGCTGAATCCCTGCTCTTGTTAATTTGCCTGCTGAGAGATTTCAGTTTCTAGGAATTGCACAAATTAGTGTTCAGTCAGGGCTAGATCCTCAGTAAGTACAGCAGATGGTGGAAATCAGCCCTAATCAAGTGGCCAAAGCCTTTTTTTCTGTCTGATTAAAGCATTTTAATCCTTTCAGATTGTCTGCTTTTTTAGCAAATATTCACCATTCTTTATTTTTCTTATGTTCCAGGATAGATTTAAATTTTGCCTATGCACATGAGAAGAAAAATAACTTTGAGAAATAAAGCTCTTAGCATCTGAGTTACAAGCAGTGGCCAACTTATTTCTGAATTCATTTAATGCCTTTTTCAAATCTATTGTATGTTAAATTGTTGGAATCATTAATTTATATGCTAATAAATAAGGCATAAATAATCTGTACTGGTGGAATTAAATTATTGATGGAAAGATAGAAAAGTGTTCAGCTTTAAGATTAAAACTAGCAAAAACATAACAGGTATGTGCAAATCTCCCACCCAGAGAAGAAAAAGATTTCATTATTTACATTAATACAAACCAATAAATACATAAAATTTTAGTGAGGAGACTTGTTTAATCAAAACAAAAAAGATGTAATAACTGAAGAGTTGGGGGTTTTTGTGAGTAATGACAACAAATTAATTAGAAATAAAACTATTATTGTTTTTGGAGTATCAGACACATTCAAAATTTAAAACTGCTACAAACATCATTGGTACACTGAGAGTTTGGTTATATTTAAAACTCACACTCATTTATTTATAAGCCAAGGAATACATGAAGCAAAGATTTAGAAAAATATTCAGAGAAGCAATATTGTGATTTAATTGTACATTAAAGCAAACAGTTGGCAAAAACAATGACCTTCTGCCTTTAACATTCATCCAGAGTATATGAAAAATAAACTTTTCTAAGCATATGCAAATTGAGCTTTCTCAATGGAGTAAAGTCACCATTGGAGTAAAATTTCAAAGTGTATGAGCATGTTAAAGGGTAAATCTTACATAAAATTCTGATATTTCCCTTAAATTTAGGCACACCAATGAGTAGTGTTTATGGGGGATAAAATACCAGTTTAATATCAGAAAGCATTTTTGAACAAGTCGAAACTTTGAGTTGAACATTTGCATGAGTTCTGATATGCTGAATATTTGTAAGATTCCTGGTAGTGCTTTAACATCCTGTAGGAGAATATTGTCATTCAACCTTGCTCTGGCTCACAGCTCTCTCTCAAACCTCTGTGACTATCTAAGCAGCTTGAGTTATTCTTGGCAGGTCCCAGTTGTTGAGAGTGTGAGTGTCACAAAGGGAGGAATCTCAGTCAGCTCCTAGTTTCAGGTTTACTGGGAGTCAAACCCTCAGGCCACAGCTTTTAAACTATGCAAATATGTACAGTCTTGTGGCACCAAAGTTGTAGACCCTGCTGGCCTGTAGATCAGGCAATGTGGGAGTGTCCCCTGGATGTCAGCTCCAAACACTGGGGCTCCAGAGGACTATATAAGGACTTTTCTGGGAGATACCAGTGTGGGACCCCTGGAGGGTTAGCTTGAACCCCTGCCTCCATTTTGTGTCCTCCATCTTGAATAACTTAACTTGACCCCCTGCCTCCATTTTGTGTCCTCCATCTTGAATAACTATGTCCCCTACATGACCCCCTGCCTCCATTTTGTTCTGTGTCCTCCATCTTGAGTAAGAAGTTTACCGCTCAAACCACACCCGTTCCCACGGAAACCATGCCCAGCAACCTGTGCAACAAGACCCTGATCCTCCTCAGCCAATCAGCTAAGGTCACAATAAACCACCTCCCTTGGAAAGCCCCTACCTGTTTTTCCAAAAGTATAAAAGCAAAAAGGGAACTTTGTGTTCAGGGTCTCAGACCAAGTCCTGTGTTTTGACGGGCCACTGAGACCCTAGTTCAAACTAGCAATAAAGACCTGTTTTGCTCTTGCGACTGAGCCTGGTGACTGTGGCTCCACACAGGGGACTCAAGGAAATGGGGCACAACATTTGGGGGCTCGTCCAGGATCCCCGTGAGGAGCAGCCCCAGCCACCGGGTAAGGTATTTATTGAATCTGGAAAGTGACTAGTCACGCCAGCCACAGGCCGGCTGGAATACAGGGGGCAGAAGTTCTAGCAGGATCTGCCTCCATCTGGTACAGGGCAATGTAAGGCCAGGGACGGCGGATGCGCCGGGAGGCTGTTGCAGGCTCAGGACCGTAGCGAACGGTCCTGGGTCTCTGGGGTCAGTATTCTCTAGAGAGAAGACTAACTGAAAGATATTTCTGTCAGACTTCTGGGAAAATTTGTTTTATGGTTGGTTTTGTTAGACTTATTGTCCTGATCTGTGTTGTCATTATTTACTTTTGTTAGTCATATTGTCCTGTCTTGTGTTGTCCTGTTTTGTGTTGTCTGGCCAGTCCTGACTTTTTCCCTCTATCACTCTTACTCTCACAGCCATCATCCAACTATGGGGCAAGGGCAATCTTCACCACTGACCCTCATGCCTGACCATTCTTCTGATTTCAGAACCGAGGCTCGTAATCTTAGTTTGGAAGTCCGGAAGAGCAAACTCATAACCTTTTGTTCCGCCCGCCCTCAGTGTGGGATGGCCCCGAGAGGGCTCTTTCGCCCCCTCTGTGATTCAGGCGGTTCGAGACAGAGTCATGGACCCATGGCCCGGAGGCCACCATGACCAGGCCCCCTACATACTCACCTGGCAGTACCTTGTTAAGAACCCCCCTCACTGGCTAAAACCTTTTCTCTTTCCACCTGCTCCCACAGCACCTACCCCTCCAGGGCCGCCACCCCCAGCAGTCCAAGCCATCACCAAATATGACTTCAAAGCTACTGCAGACGATGAGCTGAGCTTCAAGAAGGGGGACATCCTCAAGGTTTTGAATAAAGAATGTGATCAGAACTGGTACAAGGCAGAGCTCAATGGGAAAGACGGCTTCATTCCCAAGAGTTACATAGAAATGAAACCACATTTGTGGTTTTTTGGCAAAATCCCCAGAGCCAAGGCAGAAGAAATGCTTAGCAAACAGTGGCATGATGGGGCCTTTCTTATCCAAGAGAGTGAGAGTGCTCCTGGGGATTTCTCCCTCTCTGTCAAGTTTGGAAATGATGTGCAGCACTTCAAGACGGAGCCGGAAAATATTTCCTCTGGGTGGTGAAGTTCAATTCTTTGAATGAGCTGGTAGATTATCACAGATCTACATCCGTCTCCAGAAATCAGCAGATATTCCTCTGGGACATAGAACAGGTGCCACAGCAGCCAACGTACGTCCAGGTCCTCTTTGACTTTGACCCTCAGGAGGACGGAGAGCTGGGGTTCCATTGGGGAGACTTTGTCCACGTCATGGATAACTCAGACTGCAACTGGTGGAAAGGGGCTTGCCACGGGCAGACCGGCATGTTTCCCCGCAATTATGTCACCCCTGTGAACTGGAATGCCTAAGAATGAAGAAGAGATTATTTAAAGAGAATGAAAAAATTGTAAACACATAACAAAAGAATTAAACCCACGAGCTGCCTCTGACAGCAGCCTGTGAGGGAGCTCACAATGCCTAGGCTGGGTCACTCGGTGATCCTCTCACTTTGGTTGGAACTTTGTGGGGGGTGGGGGGAGAGGGTGTTGGATATAAAAATTGCCAAAACTCTACTAAGTAAAGGACCCATTCACCAAGGGCAGAGGGAACCCATCACAGCCCTCACACTCTCCCTGATACCAGGCCTAGGAGTAGCACCAATGTTACCAACTGAATGCAGACCCATAGTGGGACAACAATGCCCACTCAGGCACAAAAAGGGGGAATGTGGGACCCCTGGAAGGTTAGCTTGAACCCCTGCCTCCATTTTGTGTCCTCCATTTTGAATAACTATGTCCCCTACATGACCCCCTGCCTCCATTTTGTTCTGTGTCCTCCATCTTGAGTAAGAAGTTTACTGCTCAAACCACGCCCGTTCCCACGGAAACCATGCCCAGCAACCTGTGCAACAAGACCCTGATTCTCCTCAGCCAATCAGCTAAGGTCACAATAAACCACCCCCCTTGGAAAGCCCCTACCTGTTTTTCCAAAAGTATAAAAGCAAAAAGGGAACTTTGTGCTCAGGGTCTCAGACCAAGTCCTGTGTTTGTTTTTTTTTTTATTTTTTATTGAAGGGTAGTTGACAACAGCATTGCATTACATTAGTTTCAGGTGTACAACACAGCGACTCAACATTTATATACATGATACTTCTAGGTACCAGGTATCACCATACCAAGTTGTTACAATATTTTGACTATATTCCTTATGCTATACATTACATCCCGGTTACTTATTTATTTTACAATTGGAAGTGTGCTTATATATACATATATATATATATATATATATATATTGTGAGGGCATCTCTCATATTTATTGATCAAATAGTTGTTGACCACAACAAATCTCTGTATAGGGGGGTCAATACTCAATGCACAATCATTAATCCACCCCAAGCCCAATTTTCGTCAGTCTCCAATCTTCTGATGCATAACGAACAAATTCTTACATGGAGTACAAATTCTTACATAGTGAATAAGTTACATGGTGAACAGTGCAAGGGCAGTCATCACAGAAGCTTTCGGTTTTGTTAATGCATTATGAACTATAAACAGTCAGTTCAAATATGAATACTCATTTGATTTTTAAACCTGATTTATATGTGGATACCACATTTCTCTATTATTATTATTTTTAATAAAATGCTGAAGTGGTAGGTAGATACGAGATAAAGGTAGGAAACAGAGTTTAGTGTTGTAAGAGAGCAAATGTAGATGATCAGGTGTGTGCCTGTAGACTATGTGTTAATCCGCGCTAGACGAGGGCAATAAACATCCATGTATGCAGAAGATTTCTCTCAGAACATGAGGGGGGAGGTTCTAAGCCTCACCTCTGCTGCTCCCCATTTTCTCACCAGATGGCCCCCTGCGACTGTGCCTGTCTTAGGTTGTTCCTCCCTTGAGGAATCTTACCCGTCTCTGGCTAACCAGTCATCTTCCGGGGCCATACAGGGAAATGTTAAGTTGGTAAGTGAGAGAGAAGCCTTATCGTTTGAAAAGGTTAGCTTTTTACTTCTTTGCATATTTATGCCCTGTGGCTTCTATGCCCAGCATTTGTCTTGAGGTGTCTTTACCACTTGGAAGAATTATGATACTCGGTAAATTCGACATGTGGGACGAGTTCTATTTAAAGGATGTGATTAGGTAGGAAGAAGAAAAGCTATAGAAGTAGCAGGCAGAAGAAAACCTGGGAAGATTGATTATTTCTTTGACACATCTTCTTGTAGAGTAACTTCAGCATGGATAGGTTTTAAACTACTAATTAAATTGTGCACACACATTAACATAATAGGAATATAGTTACCTAACCAAAGCATACCTGTAATTACCAGCCATCTCCAGTGAAACCAAGAAAACCAGTTAGGCACCTTAGGCATTTGTGAAAACTTATCTATGATATGGTGGATATTGTCCGACTGAACTTAAACAGTCTGAGAGAATTCAGATAAACTAGAACACCCCATTCCTGTGGACTGTTCATATCCCATATGTTCTTTTAACGATAAATAGTCTGTGGTTGTAAGATTTTGGAGTGCTACAATTTGCACTTCTCCTAATTCTTGGTTGAGTTCCAACAGTATAGATCCAGTCAAATTTTTGTTTTACTGCATGCACAGGCCAGCTTAGATATCTCCTTCATCTTTCCCATGGCAAGTCCAGGAACTGGTGGGATGAGTGCATCTACACCTGTGACAGTGTGTGGATCTTTGTTGAAGTTTTTTTTTTTTTTCTGATCTTCTGTCATGAGTCTTCCCGAGAGTGCTGATGTTGGAAGTTCTTTTTCATATCGTATCTTAGTTCATTTTCGGGGTAGCCAAATTAGGCTTTGATCCTCTGTATAAACACAAACAGACCCTTGGCCTACACTTTTATATGTCCTTTATATCATTGTGTAGAACTCATTAGAGGTCACCACATAGGAACTGCATTTTTTTTTTTTAATCATTAATCTACACTTACATGACGAATACTTTGTTTACTAGGCTCTCCCCTATACCAGGTCCCCCCTATATACTCCTTTACAGTCACTGTCCATCAGCGTAGCAACCTGTTGTAGAATCACTACTTGTCTTCTCTGTGTTGTACAGCCCTCCCCTTTCTCCCACCCCGCTATGGATGCTAATCTTAATACCCCCCTACTTCTCCCCCCCTTATCCCTCCCTACCCACCCATCCTCCCCAGTCCCTTTCCCTTTGGTACCTGTTAGTCCATTCTTGAGTTCTGTGATTCTGCTGCTGTTTTGTTCCTTCAGTTTTTCCTTTGTTCTTATATTCCACAGATGAGTGAAATCATTTGGTATTTCTCTTTCTTTGCTTGGCTTGTTTCACTGAGCAAAATACCCTCCAGCTCCATCCATGTTGCTGCAAATGGTTGGATTTGCCCTTTTCTTATGGCTGAGTAGTATTCCATTGTGTATATGTACCACATCTTCTTTATCCATTCATCTATCGATGGACATTTAGGTTGCTTCCAATTCTTGGCTATTGTAAATAGTGCTGCGATAAACAGAGGGGTGCACTGATCTTTCTCATACTTGATTGCTGCATTCTTAGGGTAAATTCCTAGGAGTGCAATTCCTGGGTCAAATGGTAAGTCTGTTTTGAGCATTTTGATGTACCTCCATACTGATTTCCACAATGGTTGAACAAGTTTACATTCCCACCAGCAGTGTAGGAGGGATCCCCTTTCTCCACAGCCTCGCCAACGTTTGTTGTTGTTGTTTGTCTTTTGGATGGCAGCCATCCTTACTGGTGTGAGGTGATACCTCATTGTAGTTTTAATTTGCATTTCTCTGATAATTAGTGATGTGGAGCATCTTTTCATGTGTCTGTTGGCCATCTGTATTTCTTTTTTGGAGAACCGTCTGTTCAGTTCCTTTGCCCATTTTTTAATTGGGTTATTTGTTTTTTGTTTGTTGAGGCGTGTGAGCTCTTTATATATTCTGGACGTCAAGCCTTTATCGGATGTGTCATTTTCAAAGATATTCTCCCATACTGAAGGGTTCCTTTTTGTTCTATTGATGGTGTCTTTTGCTGTACAGAAGCTTTTCAGCTTAATATAGTCCCACTTGTTCATTTTTGCTGTTGTTTTCCTTGCCCGGGGAGATATGTTCAAGAAGAGGTCACTCATGTTTATGTCTAAGAGGTTTGTGCCTATGTTTTCTTCCAAGAGTTTAATGGTTTCATGACTTACATTCAGGTCTTTGATCCATTTTGAGTTTACTTTTGTATAAGGGGTTAGACGATGGTCCAGTTTCATTCTCCTACATGTAGCTGTCCAGTTTTGCCAGCACCATCTGTTGAAGAGACTGTCATTTCGCCATTGTATGTCCACGGCTCCTTTATCAAATATTAATTGACCATATATGTCTGAGTTAATGTCTGGATTGTCTAGTCTGTTCCATTTGTCTGTGGCTCTGTTCTTGTGCCAGTACCAAATTGTCTTGATTACTATGGCTTTATAATAGAGCTTGAAGTTGGGGAGTGAGATCCCCCCTACTTTATTCTTCTTTCTCAGGATTGCTTTGGCTATTCGGGGTCTTTGGTGGTTCCATATGAATTTTTGAATTATTTGTTCCAGTTCATTGAAGAATGTTGCTGGTAGTTTCATAGGGATTGCATCAAATCTGTATATTGCTTTGGGCAGGATGGCCATTTTGACGATATTAATTCTTCCTAGCCACGAGCATGGGATGCGTTTCCATCTGTTAGTGTCCCCTTTAATTTCTTTTAAGAGTGACTTGTAGTTTTCAGAATATAAGTCTTTCACTTCTTTGGTTAGGTTTATTCCTAGGTATTTTATTTTTTTTGATGCAATTGTGAATGGAGTTGTTTTCCTGATTTCTCTTTCTGTTGGTTCATTGTTGGTATATAGGAAAGCCACAGATTTCTGTGTGTTGATTTTGTATCCTGCAACTTTGCTGTATTCCGATATCAGTTCTAGTAGTTCTGGGGTGGAGTCTTTAGGGTTTTTTATGTACAGTATCATGTCATCTGCAAATAGTGACAGTTTGACTTCTTCTTTGCCAATCTGGATTCCTTGTATTTTTTTGTTTTGTCTGATTGCCGTGGCTAGGACCTCCAGTACTATGTTAAATAACAGTGGGGAGAGTGGGCATCCCTGTCTAGTTCCCGATCTCAGAGGAAATGCTTTCAGCTTCTCGCTATTCAATATAATGTTGGCTGTGGGTTTTTCATAGATGGCCTTTATTATGTTGAGGTACTTGCCCTCTATTCCCATTTTGCTGAGAGTTTTTATCATGAATGGATGTTGAACTTTGTCAAATGCTTTTTCAGCATCTATGGAGATGATCATGTGGTTTTTGTCTTTCTTTTTGTTGATGTGGTGGATGATATTGATGGACTCTCGAATGTTGTGCCATCCTTGCATCCCTGGGATGAATCCCACTTGGTCATGGTGTACGATGGTTTTGATGTATTTTTGAATTCGGTTTGCTAAAATTTTGTTGAGTATTTTTGCGTCTACGTTCATCAGGGATATTGGTCTGTAGTTTTCTTTTTTGGTGGTGTCTTTGCCTGGTTTTGGTATTAGGGTGATGTTAGCTTCATAGAATGAGTTTGGGAGTATCCCCTCCTCTTCTATTTCTTGGAAAACTTTAAGGAGAATGGGTGTTATGTCTTCCCTGTATGTCTGATAAAATTCCGAGGTAAATCCATCTGGCCCGGGGGTTTTGTTCTTTGGTAGTTTTTTGATTACCGCTTCAATTTCGTTGCTGGTAATTGGTCTGTTTAGATTTTCTGTTTCTTTTTGGGTCAGTCTTGGAAGGTTGTATTTTTCTAGGAAGTTGTCCATTTCTCCTAGGTTTCCCAGCTTGTTAGCATATAGGTTTTCATAGTAGTCTCTAATAATTCTTTGTATTTTTCTCGGGATCTGTTGTGATTTTTCCTTTCTCATTTCTGATACTGTTGATTTGTGTTGACTCTCTTTTCCTCTTAATAAGTCTGGCTAGAGGCTTATCTATTTTGTTTATTTTCTCGAAGAACCAGCTCTTGGTTTCATTGATTTTTGCTACTGTTTTATTCTTCTCAATTTTATTTATTTCTTCTCTGATCTTTATTATGTCCCTCCTTCTGCTGACCTTAGGCCTCATTTGTTCTTCTTTTTCCAATTTTGATAGTTGTGACATTAGACCGTTCATTTGGGATTGCTCTTCCTTTTTTAAATATGCTTGGAGTGCTATATACTTTCCTCTTAAGACTGCTTTTGCTGTGTCCCACAGAAGTTGGGGCTTAGTGTTGTTGTCATTTGTTTCCATATATTGCTGGATCTCCATTTTGATTTGGTCATTGATCCATTGATTATTTAGGAGCGTGTTGTTTAGCCTCCATGTGTTTGTGAGCCTTTTTGCTTTCTTTGAACAGTTTATTTCTAGTTTAATGCCTTTGTGGTCTGAAAAGTTGGTTGGTAGGATTTCAATCTTTTGGAATTTACTGAGGCTGTTTTTGTGTCCTAGTATGTGGTCTATTCTGGAGAATGTTCCATGTGCACTTGAGAAGAACGTGTATCCTGTTGTTTTTGGATGTAGAGTTCTGTAGATGTCTATTAGGTCCATCTGTTCTAGTGTGTTGTTCAGTGCCTCTGTGTCCTTACTTATTTTCTGTCTGGTGGATCTGTCCTTTGGATTGAGTGGTGTGTTGAAGTCTCCTAGAATGAATGCATTGCATTCTATTTCCTCCTTTAGTTCTGTTAATATTTGTTTCAGGTATGTTGGTGCTCCTGTATTGGGTGCATATATATTTATAATGGTTATATCCTCTTGATGGACTGAGCCCTTTATCATTATGTAATGTCCTTCTTTGTCTTTTGTTACTTTCTTTGTTTTGAAGTCTGTTTTGTCTGATACCAGAATTGCAACACCTGCTTTCTTCTCTCTGTTGTTTGCTTGAAATATCTTTTTCCATCCCTTGACTTTAAGTCTGTGTGCGTCTTTGGGTTTGAGGTGAGTCTCTTGTAAGCAGCATATGGATGGATCTTGCTTTTTTATCCATTCTATTACTCTGTGTCTTTTGATTGGTGCATTCAGTCCATTTACATTTAGGGTGATTATTGAAAGGTATGAATTTATTGCCATTGCAGGCTTTAAGTTTGTGGTTACCAAAGGTTTAGGGTTAGCTTCTTTACTGTCTTACTGTCTAACTTAACTCGCTTGTTGAGCTATTATAAACACAATCTGATGATTCTTTATTTCTCTCCCTTCTTATTCCTCCTCCTCCCTTCTTCATATGTTGGGTGTTTTGTTGTGTGCTCTTTTTAGGAGTGCTCCCATCTAGAGCAGTCCCTGTAGGATGCCCTGTAGAGGTGGTTTGTGGGAGGCAAATTCCCTCAACTTTTGCTTGTCTGGGAATTGTTTAATCCCTCCTTCATATTTAAATGATATTCGTGCTGGATACAGTAGTCTTGGTTCAAGGCCCTTCTGTTTCATTGCATTAAGTATATCATGCCATTCTCTTCTGGCCTGTAGGGTTTCTGTTGAGAAGTCTGATGATAGCCTGATGGGTTTTCCTTTGTAGGTAACCTTTTTTTTCTCTCTGGCTGCTTGTAATACTTTGTCCTTGTCTTTGATCTTTGCCATTTTAATTATTATGTGTCTTGGTGTTGCCCTCCTTGGATCCCTTGTCATGGGAGTTCTGTGTACCTCTGTGGTCTGAGAGGCCATTTCTTCCCCTAGTTTGGGGAAATTTTCAGCAATTATTTCTTCAAAGACATTTTCTATCCCCTTTTCTCTCTCTACTTCTTCTGGAATGCCTATGATTCTTATATTATTCCTTTTAGATTGATCACTCAGCTCTCTTAAAATTCTTTCATTCCTGGAGATCCTTTTATTTCTCTCTGCATCAGCTTCTCTGCGTTCCTGTTCTCTGTTTTGTAGTCCATTAATGGTCTCTTGCATCTCGTCCATTCTGTTTTGAAGTCCTTCCAGAGCTTGTTTTATTTCTGAATTCTCCTTCCTTAGTTCTTGCATATTTCTCTGCAAGTCCATCAGCATGGTTATGACTTTTGTTTTGAATTCTTTTTCAGGTAGACTGGCTAAATCTATCTCCCCAGATTCCTTCTCAGGGGAAGATGTAGCAGATGCTGAAGCTGTCTGGGTTAGTCTTGTCTGGATCATATTTTTTTGCCTTTTCATGTTGACAGGTGCTATTGACTGTCAGCTGGGAAGGCCAAAATTTTCACTTGCTACTGGCCTTTCTTTACTGGGGCAACTGCGACCCCCTAGTGGCTTGTGTTGGGTAATTGCGTGTAGAGTGGGTCTTTGTGTCTTGCCTGGCCGGAAGGGAGAAATTTCCCTTTCTGTGGGCGGAATTTGTCTCAGGCTGCTTCTCTGCTTTCGCAGCGCCCGGTGGGGTAATGGATGGGGGGGCTGCTTGACTGTTTGCCTCCATGAGGGGTCTCAGAGCTGTTGCCCAGGGGGTTAGTGCACCCGGTTTTCCCTGTAATTTCCAGCTGCTGTACTGTGACCTGGGTTGTTTCCGTCAAGCTGTTAAGTCCCTGTCCCTTTAAGACTTTCAAAAAGCCCTCGCTTTTCTTTGTCACAGGGGCATCAGCTTCAGCACCCGCTCAGAGGTCTTACTCCCTGTTCCCCCAGTATTCAGGGCCCCCTGGGCATGTACTGTGTCTGCGCTCTGGCCCGGATGGCTGGGGCTGGGTGTTCAGCAGTCCTGGGCTCCGTCTCCCTCCCGCTCTGCCTATTGTTCTCCCGCCGGGAGCTGGGGGGAGGGGCGCTCGGATCCCGCCGGGCCGGGGCTTGTATCTCACCCCTTTCACCAGTCGCTGGGTTCTCGCTGGTGTAGCTGCAGTCTGGCCACTGTCCTGCGTCTTCTGGTCTCTCTTTTAGGGCTAGTTGTGTTTGTTGTATTTTCAAAAGTATGTATGTTTTTGGGAGGAGATTCCCACTGTCCTACTCACGCCGCCATGTTGGCTCTGCCTCTCTCAAGTCCTGTGTTTTGATGGGCCACTGAGACCCTAGTTAAAACTAGCAATAAAGACCTGTTTTGCTCTTGCATCTTGCAACTGAGCCTGGTGACTGCGGCTCCACATGGGGGACTCTAGGAAAAGGGGCACAACACCAGAAAGCTCTTGTGAGGCCTAGGAGGAGCACAAGATGGCATCTCCCAGCCTATATTCCCTGAGAGCACCTCCATAGCCTCTGGATGTGTGGCAAACCTGAAGCCTGCCTGCAGATAAAGCGAAGGCTCCTGTGGCCAGCATTCTCACCTGGCCCTGGTCAGCTAGCTCACCACACACGTGTGGGCAATACATCGTTATTGACTATATAAAGAGCTATGCCCAGTGCTCTGCATGACGTGGTGGCATGGCTGCAAGGCTGCAGGAGAGAAGAGATGAGACTGGAGTGGTGGCAGCACCAAGGACAGAGACTGAGATAGCTGCAGGGCTAGAGAGGCCCAGAGACTGGCTTGCTGCATGCAGACTCGCTATGAGCGGACGGGATTCTAGTGATTGACTTGCCACAGTGTAAATAAAGTTAGGTATAACCCTTTCACCCCAAGAATGTTCTACTGTTATTTCTTTGGTCACAGTGAATCCATAGTGAATTTGCCGGGGCTGAAACCCACTGGCAAGACACTGCCCCTCAAGCTGAAGCTCCAAGACAAATAAGTAGACCTTTTTCATACCAAGACTTGGGGTCTGTTTCACTCTGCTGTCTAAGCCATGCCTTAGAGGTGGTAGCCACCTAGACAATGTCTCTGATTGTTATAGTCTGTGGAACTCAGGAATGCAAGTCCCCTTGGCCACCAGAGCCACACAATCAAGGAGAGTCCCCTGTGTAGTCTACATACACCCACTAGCTTGAGAGAGGCAGCTGGGAAGTGCAGGAACTGCATGTACCTGCTGGCTTTGGTGGGGCAGCAGATTAAAGAGACTGCACACCAGCCTATGCTAACACCACCGAAGGAGAGAAAAGTCACAATGGCCAGCACCTCCTTCTGTGAGGAGTCCTAACATGCCCTCACCCCTCCAACAGACTCTTAAGAAAGTCTAGTCTATCTCCTTCACAAACACTCTAGGCACCTTTCAAACTGCTGCTTTTGTGCTGGGCTCCAGGGTGAGTGAATCTGTGTGTGAGCCTTCGTCTTGCCAATGGGTTTCAGCCCCAGGCAAGTTCACTATGGATTCAGTGAAACCAAGAAATGACAATGGAACATTCTTGGAGTGAAACAGTGTATACCCAATTTTATTCCCACAGTGGCAGGACAATCACTAGAATCCCATCCACTCAGAGCAAGTCTGCATGCAGCAAGCCGGTCTCTGCCTCTGGGCCTCTCTACCCCTGCAGCCGTCTCAGTCTCTATTCTTGGTGCTGCCACCACTCCAGTCTTGCTCTCCTGCAGCCATGCAGCTATGCAGCCATGCCATCATGTTGCCCAGAGTACTGGGCAGAGCTCTTTCTATAGAGTCAATAGCAACCTATTGCCCACACGTGTGTAGTGAGCTAGCCAACCAGGGCCCGGTGAGAATCCTGGCCATAGCAACCTTCACTTTATCCACAGCCCTTCAAGAGTGGTATCTCAGTTCTGTGCAGCCCTTTGGGTCTCCTGGACAGAAGCCATGTTGTTTTTCTTTTTCTTTTGCCATGTTGTTTTTCAAATCTAGATGTTTTAGGGGCTCATCTCTCTGGTACACATACCAAGGGTTGGGGTGCCTGATTGGGCACAAACCCCTTGCTCCTCAGAGAGAAAAGAAGCTCCTACTTTGTGAGATCCCTCTAGATTGTGAGTCTCTGTGCCATGTGTGAGGGTTTTAGCAAGATTGCATCTCTGCCTCTCCTAACATCTTGATGTGGTCCTCTTAGTATCCTTTGTTATGGAGATGTTCAGCTAGTTTTCGGGTCTCTTTCATAAACAGTTGTTCCACTTGTAGCTTTACATTCATATTTTTTATTGGAGTCTGTGAGTTCAGGAACTTCCGTGCCACTATCTTGGACCACCCTTCTTACCTTTATTTTACCTCTGCCACCAAGCTAATTCTGGCTTCATATCTCTCATGTGGTCAATTTCTTAACCTCCTCTATGTGGCCTTCCTACCTCTCTGGAGATGTCCTTCTAGATCTCCAGAGAGACATCTTTAGGTTCTTGCCTATCATGTTTGGGCCTTAGGCAATATTGAAGGCTTCTCTTTCTTGACACTCCATTTAAATCTTATCACACACTAACTACATGATATGCCCTCTAGTCTTCAATGCTCTGTCTTTGCTCATAAAGTTCCCTCTACCTGGGAATGAGCCATTGTAAACTAGCTCCTTGTTAAGGTATTATCTGAAGCTTATCTCAATTTCCACTAATTTCGTAAAAACTTCTCCTCCATCACAAACTAGGTCTCCTCAGTTTTTGCTCCAATATCTTGTTTTGGTTTTCCTAATATATCTAAATAGTTATAGCATTCTGACTTGTGTTATACCTTATTATTTACATATGTATTTATATCTTACCTTCCCTACTACCTGGGAAGTCTTTTTTGATTGTTGGTCGGTTGGTTTACCTTATCTGGAGCACAGTAATGTACCTTCCATGTATGGACCTTCACTGTATCATACAGTAGCTACTAGTACAGGTAAATTTAATTAAAATGGAAGGAATAAACTTAAGAATTCAGTTCCTCAATTGCACTTGTCACATTTCAAGTACTCAATAGCCATATACGACCAGTGGCTACTTAACTAAAGAGTGCAGGCATAGAATATTTTCATCATCACAGAAAGTTCTATCAGACAGCACCACTGTAGAGATTCAATAAAGGTTCAATTTGAATTTGTACATATTTATCATCAAAGTGCCATAAGAATAGGAATCGAGGAGGGATCTTGGGGGCCACATTTTTGAAGGTTTGGAAAACAGGCTGAGGTACACACTCAACTACCTTCTCTGGGAGGTTTTGCTAAGTTCAGAGCATCCAATGTTTGCCATCTCCACCATATTAAACACCATCCCTACCAGGCCAGCATAATTTTCTGATACTTCATATATAATTAATAGTGGTTAAGGACATTTATATGATAACTCTGTTGCAGAAGCTTTCATTTACACTTTCAATATTTAAAAAGGCTGCTGTCATGGCTGGTGGGAATAAAATTAAACCCACCAGCTGTGGTTTGTTTTTTTGAGGAAAACACATATCATTTTATATCTGCTTTTTGTCTGTCTCCTTGTAAATGTCAGAAATACAGAATTGCAATGTACTGAATATCCCAGTTCACTGTTAGAGTCTTCTGAAAAATGCTTATTTTTTTAATTAGACAGATATCTTAGTAACTTTCAGTGGTAGATTTTTGTTTTATTTTACAGTGATACAAAGCACACAGTTCTTGTATTTGCTCAGAAAAAGAAATGTAATAAAATCCATTTGAATGCCTTGTGATTTTTATACTCTTTTCTTTGTGAGATTTTTCATTAAAGGATGATCAATGACAATTTTTAAAAGATATATTTTTCAATTATTTCATTTATTAGAAATGTGAGGCTATTCCAAGAAATGTCATCCTAGATTACTTAAAATTGACCAGGTGTTTAGCCATAAAGGTCCAGAGTACTTTGCTGAGACTCAGTAGTTTTCATGAGACATTCTAGAATCATTGTACTGATCTGTGGCATTGATGTTACATGCTGGGATAATGGAACTTACTTGTCACAAAATTCACTTAGAGAGTGAGAGAATATAGTCTGACAGTTTAATTTTTTCCATTATTTTTAACCAGGAAATTTTCATTCTATTTTTTTTAATGTTTTTGCCTTATAAGCAGTCAACCATTGATAATTATCCTAAGTACAGAGACTTAAGTACAAAAACTTAGGCATTGCCTGTTATATTTCAACACCTGTTAATGTCATTCTAATCAAAATAAAATTATTTAAATCTAGGCAGTATAATGTATTATGAAAAATTTCCTGATCAGTTTTCTCAAAGCTCACCATTTATCTCACAATATTATTAACTTCTCTTGGTCTACTTGCCTCCAAACATTTCCTTTCCTAACCTTTGATGATACCCCATCCCCATCTACTAAGAATAATCTCCACAGAGAGAGTGGTTTACTTGAATTAGAAACAAAAAGATGGGGTACCCTTCCAAAATGTGATGACTTTTTCACTAACAGACCACAGCTGGTCAATTTCTTTCATCCACTGATTATGAATCTAAACATCATAAAGTACAGGTGAGTTTACACTGTAGTGCAGGAAAGATGACAATACCATCACGGGTGCCCAGGACACAAGGGAGGTAGAAGGCGGCGGTGTGGCAACTGCAAGGCAGAGCTGAATTCCAGAAATGAGTCGTAGAAAAGTACAAGAAAGGAACTGCACAGTTTTGCCTAGGCAGTCCTGCTTGCGCATAACAGAAGGAACAAGTTAAATCAGTGCCCTCATATCACCACACATGATATTTATGCTAACAATTGTCTACTAAAATGGTAGGTTTATGTCCAATTAAAAAAAAACCATAAGGACATGCCATAAAGGTATTTGCTATTATATTTATAGTCCAGAACTGTAGCTTCAGTGAGATTAAAATAAATAGTGGAACCTCATGTTTGCACGTTCATTTGCCCTTTCAACACCCCATCATCTTATAATTCTCTGCATTTGTCACAAATTGAAAAAAAAAATCACTAAATATGTAAAAATAGCAGCTGTTATTTGCCATTAACACTTGTTCAACTTCATAAAGCTTTACAAACTCAAGAAGAAAACAGAAGGGTGTGGCTTCAAGATTGGTCAAAGTAAATTTTTATTCTGTCTTAAAGCCAAAAACTAATTTGTTTTTATTTTAAACTATTATTCCTTTTGTTTATAAATATTTGTAGAATATGAATCAGATACTCTTTGGTCACTCACTATATTACATAGATGCTAATGTCAACATTTGGTGATTAATTTCCTAAAAATTAACAGAAAAAAAAATATTCTAAAGAAATTAATTCACATTCCAATTTTTATTCCCATGCAAATAATTTGGCAATATCTCTCAGTTCAAATCTCAGCTATTTCTTGGATCTGTTATATTTTCTATGTCTTCATAGACACTGCCTGAAAAAAATTAAGCCTAAAAGGTCTTCATAATTTCTAACATTGAGGTTCACTATTGTCTCTTGAATATTTTCCTGGTGCTAAAATTATTCCCATCAAATAATGCTGGCAGAGTGATTTATTTAGTTTAAAAACATTGCTCAGATAATACATTTCCCTTGCTTAATATCCTGACAAATATCTTTCAGGATCTGACCATTACTGTACCTCTGGTATTACCTCCAAACTTGGACCAATGTGTCCACCATAGTAACCTATGCCAAGCACACCTTAAATTGTTTTCTCTTACATTTTTACATCTTTGAAATGCTTCCCTCACTGCTTTACACGGATACCTCCAGATTTTTCAGGAATTAATTTAAATTCTATTTCATATTTGTAATCCCTTGTTAATGTGCTTCTTCTAAAAAATCTTCAAGAGATTTTCTGTTATTCCATAACCCTGTTTCTGTGACCTCAACTCTCATTATTGACTAGAATTATCCATTTTATGATCTCTCTTGATCAAATTAAACATCTGTCTGCAGAATTTCTACTATACTTTTGCTACGGTCAAAGCTCTCAACAAATTTTCTAGTCATTTGCAAAGAATTTTTATTATTTTTACAAACACAAAAGTAATCAAAACAGAAATGTAAGCATCTTCGGAGACACTAATGTAATCTGTTTCTTTATCCTTCATAGAGGTGATTTTAATATAGCATCATAAGATATAAAATATCATGTTCCATATTCTGTCAAGGTCATTTGGTCAGTGATTTCAAAGGAGTTAATGTTTTGGAGCAGTTTGACATCCTGCTTGTATGTCCTAAGCAAGGTTTAGTCAATACAGCAGGAAGAATCATTAGTGATTCAAAGTAAAACTTTCAAAAAATGTGACTAAGACACTTTGACCTTCCCTGAATCAGGACATGCCCTGCACATCTTTATGTTCTTTTAAGTATAATTTGTCTAAACTGTCTTAAGTAAATCAAAACTATCACTCAACCCTCTTAGTAAAAAGGGTAAATTTTAATTACAGAACTTAAAACCTCACAATTAAAAGCTGTGCTGCTACTTAAAGCCAGCACAAACACAGGAGTGAATGCCAATGCATACAAATTAGATTTCTTAACATATTTGTAATGCTGAAGAATACTCTAATGCATAATTATATCCTTTAAATGTTTTCATAAGGGAGGAATAAAATGGATGATTGTTACACTTCTATAAAGTTTTGTCATTTATGTTCTTAGTAATAACTTTATGACTATCAGAATCTCTTATCTGATGAGCTATTCTTAATGTACCTAAAACAGAAAATACGTGAAAAGGCAAAAAAGTACTTTACTCTGAAAAATGTATTACAATCTTAATATTTAACAAGTACTCTACTAAAATTAAATGGGAAATGGTGCCACTAATTAATTAGATAGAACTCAAGAAAAAAGTCTACAAGTCTACTCAATATATATAAGGACAATTTTATAACGAAAAAAAAAGCTATTACTGCAAAATATAGTAACACCAATTTCATATTCCTTCCAAACAAAGATGTATTGCCTTCTGCATGGGACATAGTCTTATTCAATGACAACTTTATAATAAAACACATATGCTCAAATGATACAGTTCTTCAATATCTAAATTAATGGAACACATAAGTACAGAGCAGAAAGGAAAGAATGTATATGGTAATATTATAATTAAATATTAACTAACATGAAGATCCCAACACTAAAATAAATTAAACAGGAAAAAGACATAGGTTTACTCACCCACTTCTTGAATTCTCAACCTCTTAAGATCAGAATCCTCAGAGAAACAAGCAAAGAGGGAGTAGTAAGAATCAGGTAGTTTTCTAGTATTCAAGGGCGCCATGGCAGAGAATTGTGTGTGTGTGTGTGTGTGTGTTGGGGTACAGGTGTAAGAAGAGAACACAGTCACTATCATCGAAAAAAATACCACAGAGAAGTTCTGAAAGGTGAAGCAAACTTGAAGACCAACTTCACCAATTCTGCAATTTTGCTGAGGTTAACAACAGTTAATAAAGTAACAACCAATACTTACTGAGAGTTATTAAATGCCAGAGACTTTACTAAACACTTTGGTTATGTTATTTAACATTCACAATACATTATCATTTAGGAAGAATTAATCCATTTACAGATGAAAGATAAATGACATGGAAGAGACTGGAATTCAGATTTATCTAATGTCAAATCAGTCCTTTCTATTATACTACACTTTACAATAAAAGGAGAATCCATTCAAGGGAATGTTATCATATGTAACTGCCAATATAAAGTTTAACAGGAATATGCAATTTAGTAGAATAGTGAGTACCTCCAACAAATCACTTGATTTGCAGAGTTTTTTTTAATATGGATGGTTTATGAAAGAAATTCATTCCCAAAGTATTCATTAAGGTATAAGTTATAAAAGCACTGACAAGATACACAGCAGACTCAGGTGAATTTTTAAATTTTGAGTAGGAAAATACTATGAATTTGCCTGAAGAAATGGTTCAGCAAAGATAGATTGATTGCTCTAATCTTTTAGCACAATCGTAACTAAAAGCTCATATAGCTTCAACTTCACTATTTTTTAAAAAGTTCACTGCATTCCAGTTACTTGCAGAGTACAAAGTATCATAAATAATTTAAATTAAACTACACTTGTCAAAATAAATGAACAAGTAGGTTTTATGATGTAGTACATTTTATTATACCCTTGATTCTTTAATTTGTGTGTTTTGCTTAGTTGCTAATTCACAAAATACTATAATCTGCCAATGGATCTTGTACTCATTAGTATAGATTATCAATGTTTCAGCTCAATAGGAAAATCAGTAGGGAGAACAATTTTACTGCATCGAGTTTCTTTCACTCAGTGAAATAATATCCTGTGATTATTTTATGAATATTGGCTTGAATACAATAGGAAAAATAGGCACCTCTTTTCCATACCAACTCATCCATTATTCCTATCTATAAGGATAGGGATATATCTATATCTACAGCTATGTTTAAATCTATATCTATCTTTAAGAATATCTGCAGAGATTTATATGCACTAATCCATCTAGATCCTTATCTAAGTCATCTAATTATATCTGCCAGAAGTTTCTTATTGATTTATTAATTTTGTCCCACTATATAATTAATATATCAAAATTTAGAATGTGAATTTCCTTGATGCTGTATTACATATTACACATAAAACATTTTCCTCAAGACTGGTACTAAAGCTCTCCAACAAGATTTAAGCAGAATAATCACAGGGTAAAACACTACAGTAACACTATAGTAGCTATTACTACAGTAATAGTTGTTTAAAATTATAAAATGCATAACTGATACTGTACCGAAGAAGCCTATAAAGGAAAAGATTCATATGTCTATTATATATTACAGATTGACTATTAAGAACAAGTTCCTATGAAATAAAGTATTTCTTGAAATTTGTACCATTTCCAAATACTACATACGGCCCATCTTATTTTTCCATCACAACATATAGACCAACAGAAAATGAAGCTCTCTCAGACAGCTGCATGATTTCCACTAGTTTACCATTTAATTTTTGAACCTCTGACATCTTTGAGAGTATATAACATAACACCAAGAAACCACAGAGAAACTCTTGGAAAAATCATTGATGGTACTTAGATTTCAGGCTTATCAAGCCAGCTATATCCCTCTTATGCTCCATTTTCTACTTTACCTGCTGTCTAGTTGCAGACAGCAAGTAACATACAGGCAATTGAAGCATCCCCTGAACCTGGGTTCCTATTTCTATGCAATAGGGTTAATAGTATCTTCATGTGGAGATCAAATAAGTTAATATTTGTTAAAAATACTTTTTGGAAACTGGGAATCTCTATTAAGCTGTTAAAAGGTATTTAATGATGGATTCTTTTATTATAAATTGATCTTAACTATTAATAAGTTAAAGCACAATGCACTGAGCAGCTTTTCCCTCTGCCTCCCCTCATTTTCTACAAATTTACACATTTTTTCCTTTCATGTGTTTGAAATCTTTCAAAAACTGACTTAAATTAAATTGGTCTACAACTGTTTAAAATTGTGCTCTCAGTACTAATTTCAAGGATCGTAATGGCCTCCTACGTTTTATTTTTACTCTGGATTTATGATTTATTGATAGATTTCACAACAGATTAAACTCAACGTGTGTGTGTGTGTGTGTGTGTGTATTTAAATATTAGGCATAGAGCTCTAAGTTTACCTGCATTGTAACAAAAATAATTGTTTCCACTCTTAAGGATATAAATTGAACCATTCAGGATCCTTGGTCTCCACTTGCCTCTCTTAGAGAGTAGATCAGGCATAGATCACAACCACGTTTATGACTCTGAGATCTACATCACCTAAACTGCCACCAGGTTATTACCAATAAAACTATGCCTTGGTGCTTATCATGCTATGTAACAGCACCACCAGGCAGTCCCACATTGCTTGTTCTGTCTCAGGCTCACTTCTTAGGTGTGAAAAATCATCACGACTCCTCCACACCATTGCTGCCCAAGTGAAACCTCTCCCTACAGGCTTTGCACTTGGCTTCTACTAAGACGTCTGATAAGTCTAGTTCCTTACACAAGTTCAGAAATTTCAAACAAAGATAATAAAGTTTACACTTTAAAAAAGCGATTACTGGGTGGGAAGGGAGGGATAAGGGGGAAAAAAAGGGCATTACTATTAGCAGACATAATGTAGGGGGTGGGGGGCACAAGGCTGTACAACACAGAGAAGACAAGTAGTGATTCTACAGTATCTTACTACGCTGATGGACAATGACTGTAATGGGGTATGTGGCTGGGGGGGGACTTGATGGGCGGAGTCTAGTAAACATAATGTAGCTCATGTAACTGTAGATTAATGATACAAAAAAAAAAAGAGAAAATCTGAAGCACAATTAGATTGTGTGAGGACCTAAAGTAATCAGTCAGGATATAAAACCCATGCCTTTTAAATCAGTGGCCCATTTCCAAACCATAAAGGCTTCTAGACATAGTCTAGAATAGGAATGGATCCATTTTTTTATTTAATCCTGTTAAGGAAGTAATGAAATAGTAAGATTAAATTAACAAAAGGAGAAAGCCTTGATGGGGTTAGGAAATAGATCAAACACAGGTGCATGAGGAAGTACTATATTGGAAACAAATGGGAGTAAAGGGACTCAGTGATATCAGAAACAGTGGAAGAGGTAGGACCAAATATACAAGAACACTATGTTTATTGTGGCCACTCAGGACATTGTGTAGAATCTTGCCACTAACGCCTCTACATTTCAGGATATGGATCCACTTCAGATGACTTTTGTTTTAAGAATACCTCTTGAAATTGACAAACACCTTATTAACTTTAGAGATTTAGATTTTCCAAATAGAAGAACCTCCATGTTCTGCAACTGGGCTGGATAGTCTTCTTTTTACAGCTCTTGTACTGTTGTTACATCAAGTTTAGAATTTGTTACAGATATTTTGTGTTTAACAAAATACTTTTATTGAATAGTGATAGTTGAGTTTCGTGACCTTCCACTTTGTAAATCCACCTCCATGTTATCTGGTCATTTGAGACCCTTGAGCACTGAATAAAGTTCTCAATTTTACAACTGGGAAAAAAAAATTCTAGTGCAGTGGATGTTCACAGATGATGAGCCACAAATTTGGAGATGCTCAGCCTGTCTTTCTGAAAATATCCATTGAGCAGAGTTGGAATATGTAAGTAAAATATTATTATTTCTTTTTATTTGAAACTTAACCTCATTCCAAAAGGGATTTTGGTAGCATAAAATACAAAGAAATAAAAGTAAAAATAAATACATGGGGTACCTACAGTAAGAATTTTTCTAACCAATTTTTTTCTAATCCAAGTAAAGAAGTTGGACAGAGAAGAAAATGAGATGGGAAAAATAGGCTGAAGCTAAGGTTAATGCCTGAAATTCAAAACATAAGGTTACATATTACTTTCAGAGGTGACTTTCACATTTGACTCTTAACTTCCAGCAGCCCAGTCAAAGATAGAATACAATCAGTTGTACAAGCCCACTGTTACTAAGGAAAAACATTTCCCCCAGGTCCACAGAAAGGCACTGTCATACTGAAAAAAAAAATAATAAAGCCTTCAAAAACATCTCCATATAATCTCTAATAAATACACCTATAATAAATACAGAAAAGAATTAAATAGGGCTACATCTTACTATAGTCTTTAACACAGGGAGGGAATAATGCCAAAGCAAATTTCCATAAACATCATGCTATAAATGCCCATAATGATGGGGCACAGGCACACAGCTCTCCCAGATCTGGTTTAAGCCAAAAGTAAAATTTAGAAACAAAGAGATTTGCAAATAACAAGATTCAAACAAAAGATTAGTACATTCTAACATTACTAAAGGACAAATTTAATGAGTAAAAGCAAAATAAATCAGTAAATATTTTGAGAAAAAATGCTGAGATTAGCATAATAAGAACAGGAGAGACTTATCTTAAGGCTAAGATTCTATTTTTGAAAGAGAATTGGGAAGTTAGATTCAGCCAACGACTTACCTTAAGACAGTCTTAACTGGTATGTTCCCAAGACTCGGGAATAGCCACTGTCTTAGAAAGGAACAAATGGTTTGTCCCACAGAATTACCTAAAGGAGCGTCTATAGACAATGACATATTGTCTCTCACTGGAGATAAACGTCATGAGACCACCTGACAAGCCTATGTCCCCTGGCCCTTTACCTTTATCCCATTCTTAAAAGCCTTAAAAGACAGAATCCTTAGCCCTTAATGTGCCTCCTCCTCTCTGAGGTTGCCCACACTCCCCTTTTTTGGAGTGTGTACTTTCAGAAGACGTTTTACTGCTCAACTTATTACACATTGTCTCTGTGCTCTTCCAGTGCAGTCACTTTGCTATTCCATTCCATTTTCCAGACTTAAAGCATAAGACTTTACTCTGTCCTACTCCAGATAAGCGAGTCAACTTGCGTTGATCTACCATGACTCTAACCCATTCTCCCCTTAGATTGTATTCAAATAAAACTTTCATTCTGCTTCACCACCATGTCTCTGCCCTTCAGTTCTTTCTTGCGGGAAGGACAAGAACCGAGAACAAACTCATCACCCCAACAGAACCAGCGATCAGCAGCCCTCCTATTGACTCTGCTGGTCACTGAGGCAGCAGCAACTGCCACCACCTGGGCTGATTCACGGATGCCGCTGCAGCAGTGCACGTCCCACACTTCGACCAGATTACGAAAAAGAAAGGTTCAAGGAAGCCAAACAAAGGATGGGCTCAGAAGCCCCTGTCTGGCCGGAAGGGTGTGCAGCTGCCCAGAGGGCGAGGCTAGGAGAGCCCTGGGCTCCTACTGGACACAGGGCTGCCCAGGTCAGAAGGTACTCTACTGACTTCCAGGACTGTTGAATCACTGCTGCTGAACAGAAAGGGACAGACGCAGGTGAGAAATGACAGAGAGTGATCAAGTCTGAGGGCAGTAAGTCAGAGCCAGGGTTTACACTCATCAGAGATACATCAACCGCTCTCCTTCCCTCCAGTGTAGTAGTTCTGTGGACTAAGTGGGTGGAAGATGTACTGCATCAGGTATATTAATATTTATCATTGTTCAGGCTTCAGAATGTGTTTGTCTCATATTTGATTGTAGGCATTTGACCTACTGAAAAATGATTGCCCTAAATCAGCTAAGCTCTGTGAAACCCCAGGCTTCCCTGGAGTGTATCTCTGCATTAAGAATCTTGGTATACTAGAAATGTCACAAAAAAATTGCAGATTATTTCCTATCAACTTAATTAATTAAAAAAATTCTACCTACTGGTCCAAACTGTTTGCCTATAAAATTTTTTTTTGAAATGTAAAAAATGGGCAACCTGCCAAATGCACAGGCTCCTTCAACTTCCAAAGTTTTTTTTTTTTCATTTCCTTATTTTTGCATCGGAGTTTTCAATCATACAAGCAAGTACTGTATAAGCAAGCAACCAAATGAGATTAGTTCATCTGACAGCTTCTCCAGTCCAGGAGCCGCACCTGGATTCCTTTTCAGAGGAGGCGGCATCATCCAGCTCCCAGGGTGGGAGGTGCTCAGGAGGAAGTTCAGAAGTCCCTGCAAAGATCAAACACACCTGAGAAGGCCCCAGCTCGGCCCTGCGGCTCTGTCACAAACCTTTTTTTGAAGGTTAAAAAATATTCCACTCTGTCTTAAGCCAGGGGTCACTGATAACCCACAGGCCATGGTCAGCCTGTTTTATAAATGAAGTTTTACTGAACACAGGCACTGCCCATTCCTTCATAATTACTGCCCATGGTACTTTCTGGTTACAGGAGGAAGTTGGAGGGTTGAGACAGAGATCTACTCACAAGGCTATTATGAGAATTAAACTAGTTAAAGTACTTGTTATCCAGCCCCTAAGGGAAAGTTTGTCAACTCCTGTTCTAAGCCATTAGGGTTAAATGATCAAGGCCAGTGGATTCTCTTTAAATTGCTTTAAAAATGTAGCAGAAATTGCACAGAATCGCCTCCTATCTCTTCCCCAACCCCCATTATAAACATCATATTTTCCCCAATTCTGGAAGGGTACAGTTATAAAGAAAAATCCTTAACAGTAATGGTGACTATAGTTAACAATACTGTACTTCATATTTGAAAGTTGCTAAGAGAGTAGATCTTAGAATTCTCATTACGATAAAAAAAAAAACCTGGTTAAGTCTTTCCCTTGCCTGATCGTAGACTGCAGCCCCAGCCTCCTAACCTGATGGCCCTTTATCTGCCCTGGGAATGGAATCCCTTTTGCCAGCAGAAGCCTGAGGGATTGGAGGTTCAAATCTAAATTCCCCACTGTAACAATGTGAAGGGACAGATGTCAAGAAGACTCCTTGTTGTCATTCTGCATTATATACAGATACTGAATTATTATGTGGTACACCTGAAAGAAACTGTCAATTTTACCACAATAAAAAAATTTTTAATAAAGAACTTTTAAAATTAATGTACACATTTAATGTTATGTAGTGGAAATACCAGAATATGAGATGCTGAGTGAAAATGAATGAAGAACCAAATTCCGTTGTGTTTTTTCCAGCACTTGGAATCTCTGAAGAAAGGCTGCTTCCCACAGGGACACCTACATCTTGGCAGGAGCTCCCAAATTTTCCTCTGGTTCCAGAGTTGGCAAACAGCAGCCCACAGGCTAAATCCCGCCAGACACCTGTTTCTGTACACTGCCTGAAAGCTTAGTTTTTACATTTTTAATGGTTGAAAAAAATCAAAGGACTAATATTTCCCGACACATGAAAAGCACATAGAATCCAAACTTTTGTGTCCATAAATAACATTTTATTGGGACACAACCATGTCCACTGAGCATCTGTGACACAGCTGTCTACCAGCAGGGAGCAGGCATCCCAGAGGGTGTAGAAGATGCTCCAGGGGGCTGGGGAAGAAAACCCTGTAAGTTGCATGAAAAAAAAGGATAGCAACTGTTTTAATGATATAAATTATTATATATATTTACTTAAATATGTATCATGTGTGTGCGAATTACACTAATTATATTATACTAGCACAAAATACTAACCGTGTAACAACAGTAGAAACTGACTCTGCATCCTAAGTCCCTCTGTTGAGGGCCACATGTCACCACCCCTCTGGGGAGCCTGAGGCACGCTTTGGCCTTCAGCATGAGCAGAAAGAGGTAGAAGGACAAATTTTAACTAATAACCTAAATCTTACAGAGGATATGAAACTTTAAAAGATCTATAAAAAGTACAAATTAAGGTTATAGTAATAAATGCACAAGTGAACAGAAGTCCATGGTTGAGAAGGCACACACTTCTCATTCTGAGTCAGCTTTGCTCATATAAGCCATGTCATGAACTAAAATCTATGATGATGAAATCAGATTTAACAAGAAACAGGCCAAAAAAGACTCAACATTTAAGGAGTATTTGAAATGGGGTTTTTACTTCCACTGCCATTAACAATGAACCCAGCCCTAAGAGTATATTGGGCCTTGAGACACGAGACAATAATAGCAGCACATGTATATAATTATAAATAGGTAATTTATAAGGGGAATGCTAACAATGTTTGAAAATCGAGATATAATTGACATATAACACTTAGTTTTAGATGATAAAATGTTTTTTTATTAATGAGAATGATCAAAAAAGTTCAAAAACCACAACAAACCAAAAGGTCTATAACTATAATTGTATTATATGGTACTTTTACATATATTTCCTTCCTGTCAGGCACATTTTTAATCTTCAAAATCTTACCTAGGGTAAGTCTATTAATATAGCCCTGAAGGGTTTTAAAGAAAAATAAAATCAAAATATACATATCTGAGAAGGCATGCATCTTTCTTTTTTGGGAAGTGTAGGAAATTTCGGTATGAAGCCAAGTGAACTCTGGGAATTTAGTTGACACACCTTAACCTTCAAGCCAAGTCTCTCTTTTAATGCAATTTCATCAATAACTTGAAAAGTTAAGAAAGGAAGATGTTCACAATCTGAGAACATTTTCAGGAGGCAAATGAATTACACTTTTCTAAGATGAAAGCAAAGCATATCAAGATCATTCCTTCTAATTTTGCAAAGATTCAGATAAAATATTAAAGTTTTTCTCCCCCCCACCAAAAGAAGTGCTTTTTTTCCCCTTATCCCAAGTATGGATGCTATTTCTCACATTAAGTCACTAAAAAAGAAAGAAATCTTTTCCTAAGGCAACTTATTTTTTAACAAAAAAACAGTAACAGTAATACAAATGAATTAAAGCCCAGGGCACTGGGCCCCTCATTCCTTGTCCCTGCCTCCCTCATTCCCCACCAGGCTGGGTATTTTAGGGACCATACTACCCTCTAGCTCGCTTTCCTTAAGCACTGGTCTGGGACCCTGCTTCCTGCTCAACAAGGCCTGCTTGAGGTAATACCCCATCCTTCCACCTCTTTCCAGGGAGGCAGCTTTTCCAGGATTGGTCCTTCTACCCTTTGTGCTTCGGATGCAGAAAGACCGCCTGCACGTTCACAGCATTTTCAATAAGGCCAGCAGTTGCCTCCCTGCTCAGGGAAGGTAGCCTCAGAAACGGACTGAAGGAAGCCCTATACCCGACATCATCAACTCTCCTCAACGCTGTTTCTGGGTCACCCCTCAAAAACCATCATAAATGCAAAATCTTCATATCCTTGGTCATTCATATTTGAGCAAAACTGATGAAAACAATGTGATATCCTCACCCTAGGAAAATAAAATACGTCTTGAAGAGCTAACCTGTTTTCTTTAAACTTCCTAACAATTCAATGTCTTTTTGACCACTGACGCCTTGAAAATTGAGTTCTGGCCTAACAGCAAATCTTAGCAAGTTCCTGGTTTCCATTTACAAATAAAACAAAACTCTTCTTGTCAATTGCATGAGTTTAACTTAATCTTCTATAACACAAGTTGAAGTGAGGATGCCCTAGGGGATCCCCCAAGAACCCTCAAGAGATTCCACTGCTTCCCAGGCTGAAAAATTCAGAAATATACTAAAAGTGCCTAAACATGAGTCAATCTGATGGCCATAAGCCAAACACGGATTCACTCTATAGCCGGGTCAGTATTGTTGGACACTGTAACAGTGTGCCCCTAGGCATAATTTTTGCATAATTTTGGGCTATAAGTCCTTGGAGACTCCAAACCAGTCAAATGAAATCTCAAACTGCAAACACGACACGAGACTGGTTATGCAGATTTGAAATGACGAGCATCAATCACCATGGTATTCCGATTCTTAAATTCTTCCAAAAAAATATTCATCAAAATTGTATTTCTCCTATCTTGTTTTACCAAAAAAAAAAAAATCCTAAAAATATTAAATAGGCCGTGAAATGTAAAGAGTATGTACTTTTACTAAAGCAGAGCAAAAGTTCTGCGGGTCCCCCACACTGCCAACAGAAGGGAATAGACGGATAGGGGAGCGGACCTGGAGCATCCCCGACACGGGCTGCAGGTGCGCCCCGGCGGCACGCGGCCAAGCTCCGCCCACCTGCCGGGCCTCCCCGATGCCAACGTGGGAGCCCGAGGAGGAGGGCAGGCCGAGATGAGCGGCGCGCTGCGAGCCTCGCTGCCCTCAGGCCCATCCCGCCCGCAGGACGGACACGCGTGCCACTTCGGCGGTGCACGCTTTTGACTTTGGATGCCGAGGCGCGTGACAAGGCTAAGAACACAAAGAGAAGCCCGCTTCGCCCCAGACGGGCCTCCCAGGGGCAGGGAATCCTCGCGCAGCCCTCGCGGCGGACCCGGGGCGGAGGCTGGGGCGCGGGGAGGCGCAGAGCCGGTCCCAAGCCGACGCCGGGAAAGGCCGCGGCCGGGCGCCAGCCGGGAGGGGCGTGGCCTCCGCAGGCCGGAGCGGGGTTCCTGGGCGCAGGCCCCGAGCAGGGGAGAACGACCACGGGCAGGGCAGCCGGGCGGCCAGCGCGCACGCGGGGGCACGCGCGCTGCACTCACCTCCAGCCGCGGTTCGGGCGGCCGCTCGGCGCTGTGGGCCTATCTCCCCGGTGCCCCCGGCCGCGTCTCCATCCTTCCAGCGCGAGGTCCCGCCCCTGGGCGGTGCCGGTGGCGCGGGAGGAGGCGGTGCCGCGCACGCGCACGTGAGGAGGCCCACAGGGGCCGAGCGCGGACGCCAGTCCTACGGTGCGCGCGCCCGGTCGCCGGCCGCCCCACGGCGGAACCCGGAAACCGCCGCCGCCGCGATCCCTCGGGCCGCCAGGCCTCTGGCGCTCCTTCGAAACGCAGCTCTGACAGAAGGAAAGGCGCGCGATGCTTCCCGAGGGGGCGCGTGGGTGGGAGCCTGCGGCAGAACAAAGGGGCCGCGACGTACCACCCAGCCGCACCCCCGACCCGGTCCGGAGGGAATTTTCCGGGACGCAGCCCAGCCGCACTCAGCGCCACGCACCTTGCGCTGGCGCGATCCTCCTGACGCGCTCCCGGGTGGGAATGCCCAGAATAGAGGAATTAAAGTATTTAGGGGGTCGGTGCTCACAGATGAGGTATTTTTCCTCCACCGACCCTTCCCAGTTGGTCATAATCTTCCACGGCAGCTAAATCTCAAGCCTTTATGTTTGGGGCTGTGACCCTCTTGAGTCTTTGCAACAGATGATTTCTGGGCACTTTGCAAACGGGACCTTCTGGAACTAAGGACGAAACCCGGATCTGTGTCTTAAGCAGCACCCAGTGGTCCCTGAGCACGTGGAAGTTTGGGAAGCGCCCTTAGGCCGTATGTCCCAGAGGATGCCACCAAACAAACTGATGACCTACAGGGTGACCATACTAGAAAATTCTAAAGCAATGTTTCTTAACCCTGACAGCCCAATATTCTTGTTACTATTGACTGACGCCCTGTTCCACCAAGCCCTTCAAAGCCAAGGAAGTGTTGGACATCAGCTCTGGCTTTTCTGACTTGACTTGCATCACTTCCCTCTTACGGTCTAGTGACCTTAGGTGGCCACCATCAGGATCTTCACACGGGTACAATAGATGCACTGTATTGCTCCTCTGGCTCTCCTAGTTCTGTTTTGCCATCATAGACAGTGGCAGTAACTTCCATCTCATTTGCCTTTAAGTAGGTTTCTGTTAATGTCTCTCATTCATCAGCAACTAATTGAGTCAGTGATTGTTTGTTTTTTTCCCCCCATTTTACTGAGAGATGGTTGACATAACATCATTTTTAAGGCATTAAAATTTATTAAGGCATTAACTGGTTTTCTTGGTTTCACTGGAGATGGCTGGTAATTGTAGGTCTGCTTTGGTTATGTAACTTTATTCCTATTATGTTAATGTGTGTGTGCAATTTAATTAGTAGTTTAAAACCTATCCATGCTTAAGTTACTCTACAAGCAGATATGTCAAAGAAATAACCAATCTTCCCATGTTTTCTTCCGTCTGCTACTTCTATAGCTTTTCTTCTTCCTTCCTAATTACAACCCTTAAATAGAATTCGTGCCTCATATCGAATTTACTGAGTATCATAATTCTTCCAAGTGGTAAAGATACCTCAAGACAAATGCTGGGCATAAAACCCACAGGGCATAAATCTGCAAAGAAGTAAAAAGCTAACCGCTTCAAACAATATTGCCTCTCTCTCACTTACCAACTTTACATTTCCCTGTATGGCCCCGGAAGATGACTGGTTAGCCAGAGACTGGTAAGATTCCTCAAGGGAGGAACAACCTAAGACAGGCACAGTCGCAGGGGGGCCATCAGGTGAGAAATTGGGGATCAACAGAGGTGAGGCTTAGAACCTCACCCCCCCTGTTTTGAGAGAAATCTTCTGCAACCGTGGATGTTTTGTTGCCCTTGTCTAGCTTGGATTAATACTTAGCCTATAGGCACACACCTGATCATCTACATTTGCTTTATTACAGCACTAAACTATGTTTTCTACCTTTATCTTCAATCCACCTACCACTTCAGCATTTTATTAAAAAAATAATAATAATAATAATAAGGGAGAAATGTGGGATTCACATATAAATCAAGTATAAAAATCAAATGAATGTTCATATCTGACCTGATTGTTCATAATTCATAATGCGTGATCAAAACCGAAAGTTTCTGTGATGACTGCCCTTGCACTGTTCACCATGTAAGAACTTATTCACTATGTAAGAATTTGTTCACCATGTAAGAACTTGTTCGTTGTGCTTCAGAAGATCGGAGACTGATGAGAATTAGGCTTGGGGTGGATTAATGATTGTGCATTTAGTCCCCTGTACAGAATTTTATTGTTAACTGTTAACAACCATTTGATCAATAAATATGAGAGATTCCCTCTCAAGAAAGAAAAATTTATTAAGGCATAAAAATTTATGACAAAACATAAATTTTAAGGCATACAGCATGATGATTTAATTTACATACATTGTGAAATGGATTACCAGATAAATTCAGGTAACATCCATCTTCTTATATAGATACAATAAAAAAAGCAAAAAGTAAATAAATTTTTCTCCTTGTGGTGAGACCACTTAGGATCCACTCTCTTAACTTTCCTATATATTGTACAGCAATGTTAGCTAGTTATCATGCTATATGCACATTCCCACTGCTTATTTATCTTTATGGAATAGGTCCATATGTATAGGTGCTGGGACACCTAGTTAAATTAACTACATCTTTGCTGAGAGGCAATCAGTCCTTTACAGATTTCATGATATTCTTTATGACAAAGCTTAGAATTTTTAAGATGCAACATATATAATAGGATTTATATTCCTTATAAATGTAAATATATAAATATGCTCTTCTCTTTCCTCTTCCCACCCAGAATATTTAACCTAATCAGTTGCTGGCCCTAAAAATTCCCTTGGACAGATTTTGGTTATAGTGGGCATCCATGGTGTTGGCCTGTTCGGCATTATTTCCCTCATTTGCTAGGGACACCTGATTTTCACCCAGGAATCTCTCCCCTGTTCTCCAAAGGGTACAGCATGGCAGGCCCATCAGTCAAAATGATGTTCTCTCCAGCTCAAGGCGTGGAACTTGTATTAGGTATCTATTTGCTGCCCCAACAAAATGTCACAGACCTCATGACTTAAAACAACAGAAATGTGATATCCCACAGTTCTGTAGGTCAGAAGGCTCGCTGAGCTGAAACGGAAGTGCGAACAGGGCTGCACTCCTTTCCAGAGGAACTAGAGGCAATCCCTTCCCTTGGCTTTTCCAGCCTGTAGAGGCTGCCTGCATCCCTTAGTGCATGACCCCCACTGCCTCCATCTCCAAAACAGTAACCCCTTTCTGATGCTGCTTCCACAATCACGTCTCCATGATCCAGTTGGAAAAGGTACTCCACTTCTAAGGACCCTGTGATTACACTGATCCCACCCAAATAATTCAACATAATAATCTTCCTACCACAAGGTCCTTAACTTAATCACATCTGTAAAGTCCCTTTTGCCATTTCAGGTAATATTCTCAGGTTAAGACCAGATGTCCGTGGGGGGCCATCATTCTGTCTACACAGACTCCTAACCTCAGCTGAGCCACCACATTCTGTTCCTGGAATGAACAGTGTGATGATGCAGAGACTGAAAACTATTGATGTGAGCATGCCTCAGTCATAGCACCCATCATTCTTGGCACAGAAATCTGTCGGGCTGGTTCCTGTGCTTCCCAAAGCCTGGCTCTTCAGTTTATTCTGCAATTCTGAGACTTTCTCCAATAGCTTGGAATTTGTTAGAACTAAATGTAATACATGGTAGAACAACAGTGCAGAAGCAGTCAAAATTCTTGGTTGCAAACAACAGAAACAACCTCTACCAGTCTTAAGGTAAAAGGGAATTGGTTGGACAAATGTCAGGGTCTCACAGAATCAGTGGTGAGAACCAGGAGAATAATATTGATTGATCAATCATTTGGAACAGCTAGGTGCTGCAGAGGGCTAGGAAGCAGAAAGCACTGGCAAAGTGACACAGAAGAAAGATTGAGTGTAATACAGATGCCACACTGCTGTATCTTTAAGGAACAGGACCTCCCACTGACCCACGTCCTTGAAACATTTGTTCAACCATCAGAGTGTCTGGCGGCAGCTACCAGTTGGAGGAATATAATGCTATGCCAATCCCCCAGGCTCGCAGGGACACCTCCACTGGTTTCTGTAGCGGGATGTGGCCACTAGTTCTCTACAAGCCTATACACCATCGGACATCCCCTAAAAGGCAGATTGAGATGCCTATAAAAAGAGGAGATAGGAAGCCATCAGGCACAAAAAATTAGCAAATCTCCTCCACAGATATCCCAAGAGAAATTCAAAAGAGCTATGGAGAAGGCAGAAATCATATCAGTTTAGGAAAACCAGAAGTAACTATAGAAAGTAGACATACAACAGAGCTGTCCTATTGAAATAGAACTCAAGCCATGTATACAATTTAGAATTTTCAAGAAATTTCTGCTTTAAAAAAAGTAATAAGAAATTTTGTTTTACTTAAAAAATAATAATAAATAAGTCTGCTCAAATTCCTTGCCTACTTTTAAAACCTGGGTTGCTTCTCTTCTTCATCATGTCTACTTGCTTTCCAAAGTTGAAGCAACAGGAGTGGTAGTTAAATATCCAGAAGGAACAAAATGGAAGGAAATAGTGGAGTGGCATCTTCAAAGGGCAGGAAGAAAAGAATTTCTAGCCTGGAAGTCTGTGTCTGGGGAAAATATCCTTCAAACACAAAATTGAAGTACAGGCATGTTTTGATAAACAAAAAATATTAGAAATTAATTGCCAGGATACCCATTTTAAAGGATAAATTAAAGATTGTCCTGCAAGCAGAAGTAAAATTAAGCCAGATAGAAAATTCCAGATGTGGAAGAAATGAAGAGCAATAGAAAAGGTGAATATAGACAAATCTAAATGAATATTAATTGTATAAGGCTTTATAAAATTATGTCTTGTGGGGCCACACACATACACACATGTACACATACATGTGTGTATGTGTGTGGTCACTAAGCTTAGACCTGGGCGGGAGGCCCCCTTCTCTGTCTCTGAGCCCTTCACTCTAGCTCCTTTCACCTATGTAAGAAGTAAGACGTGAGGCTCCATTTTGTGTTCCCTGTTTCTAACATATTCCTGGTTCCTGGTTCCTGACTAAACAGGAGAAGTGTATCCAGTATTGTCCTTATAGGGAAAACACAACGAGAGCCTGGGTCTGGTCCCTTGGACCCCTTGCTGTAGTCTGTGATGCGTAGCTTTCTGTTAATGCTTTCAGTGTACTGCATCCTTGACCTGTGGGCTTGAAAGCAATCTCATTTTGGGTTCAGTGAGCTTCTCTAGCAATCAAACCCTGTTTAACTGCCACTGGTATTGCAATAACATTATTTTAATAACCAAAACTCAAAATGACCCAAATGTTCGTTAACAGCGGAATGGATAAATAAATCAGGCTGTATTCATATAATCGAATCCTCAACAGCAATGAAAATAACTCATGCTCCCCACAGAACACAGATGAATCTCACAAACAAAATGCTAAATTTACATTTGTAAAAAAGAGTACAAAAAAATAAACAAAACTCACCTGTGATAAGTACTGTCCACCTTTGGAGGGGAGGGATGGCATGATGTTTAGAAGGCATGAGAAGGGTTTGCTGGCAGTGTTCTATTCCATGACCCAGGTGGTGGTTCCATGGTTATGTTCAGTTTGTTATAATTCACCAAGCTTGTGATTTTCTGGATGATATATATTTTTTAAAGTATACTATACTAAAACCTAAAACAAACACCAGATGAGCCCACAATGCTATTTTTAAAAAGACAAAGAAGGAAACACTTCCTTGGTGACCTTTGTAACTAGGCCATCAACTCCTTGATCTGAAAATTGGCAACTAAGAGGGAAACTTAAAAAATTAACCACCTTTTCTGTACAGACTATATTTTGGTGTAATCCAATAGCCCTACTTGAGGAGGGAAAGGGTTTTATAAATAAAGTATTCCCAATTAAAAAAGAATTAACAACAGCATTAGGAAATCATCAATGAGTAAACCTAGATGAAAATGATTAATACAGGCAAAGATCATTGTGTTAGTTCTCTGTTGCTGCTTAACACATTACCCCAAAATGTAGCACCTTAAAACAACAAACATTTATTACCTCTCAATTTCTGTGGGTCATGCGTCTGGGCCTGGCCTACCTGAGTGCCCCTGGCTCAGAAGCTCCCACTAGGTTGTAGCCCAGGGGACATCTGGAGCTACAGTCATCTCACAACTTGACTTGAGTAGGATCTGCTTCCAGGCCCACTCACGTGGCTGTTGGCAGATCTGGGATCCTTGCTGGCTGCTGGCTAGCCATGTGAGTTACTACCACGTGGACGCCTCCATAAGGCATCTCACAAGATGGCAGCTGGCTTCCCTACGAGCTAGCAAGTGAGTAAGAGCTAGAGAGGAGTCCAAGACAGAATCCACAGGTTTTCTGTAACTTAATCTTGAAGAGACCTCCCATCAGCCTCCCATCATCCCATCATCAAGCAAGTAGGAAAAGACAGTTTTGAGACAGCAAGGTGATTATAAATAAAGATAAGCAGATGGTAGCAGGGAATTACTGTTAATTTTTCTTGGTATACTAACAGCATCATGGTTATGAAAGAAACTGTCCATATTTTTCTGTGATGCACACCAAAACATGTAAGGATAATATTTGAGACATGAAGCCCAAGATTTCCTTTAAAGTCTTGGGCTTCAGAAAACACGGCGAACACAAACAAAAGGAATAGATGAAATAAGTGTAGTAAAATCTGAATAAATGTTGAATCTAGATGGTGGGTATATGCAAGTTCATTATACAATTGTATTATTTCTATGAATGTTTAAGCATTTCCACAATAAAAATGGAAAAAAAGATGTCAGGACTAGAAGTAAATTTATAATTGAGCTCTAGCTAGATTTTAAAGAATGCATATTTCTAATATTATTTAGTAGAGCTGGCCTCATAAAAAGATGGAAATTACCCAATCTCTTTTACAAAGGTAGCATAACTTATTTTTCAGTCTATCTTTTAAAAAATTATTTTACTTATTTTTTTCTTAAAGTATCATTGATATACAATTTTATATTCATTCCAAATACACAACACAGTGGTTCAACAGTTATGCCTATTATTAAATCCTCACCCTGACTAGTGCAGTTACTATCTGTCAACACTGGAAGATGTTACAGAGTCACTGGCTGTATTCTCCATGCTGTACTGCCATCCCCATGACCAACTTATATTAAGAAGGGTAGCACAACTTTTAAAACTTTTTTTGAAGCACAGCATACATGAGGAAAAGGTTACAGTTGTAAGTCGCTGAAGGAATTTGTGCTTTCTCAACACACATGGGTGCCCTGGTTCAGATAAAAATCCAGCATATCATAAACATCCAGAAATGTCCATCATGCCCATTTCTAGATGGTATCTGCTAAAGATATCCACTATGCTGAAACCAAAATCTCTTTCTTAAAAACAGTGCAAAAAACTGTAGAATAATTTGACTATATAGAGGTGAATTTTCTAAACATTAGGAAGTAGAATCCAGAAACATAGAATCTCCATAATCATACATAGGTATTATTCATAATTCAATTGCTCACCATTATTTCTTGCACTCCCTCTGGGTTCTTGCTAAACTACATACTTTGCTAGCAGTAGAGCATACTTTTTCAGTAAGGGACCGTGGGTGCAAACAATTTAGGCTCTTGTATGTTTTAAAATGTATTTATTTTAACCCTACTCTTTAAAGAGAGTCTGGCTTGGTAGGGAATTCCAGATTGACAGTTGTTTTCCCTCAGCATTTTGAGTCCACGACACACACCACTGCCTTCTGACATCTATTGTTAATGAAAGTTCTACTTGTTGATTTGTCATTTCTTTGAATGTAATCCATTTTCTCTATTCTGTACATATGTTTTCTGTAATTATATATTTCCTTGCTTAATTGTAATTATATAATTTCCTTACAGTTATGTTACAGTGTTTCTAGGTATAGATTTATTTTTGTTTTCTTGCTAATCACTCAGTGAGGTGAAGTTTTCCATTTTGAGCATTCATATGTTTCTTTGTTTCTGAAAAATTACCAGTCATTTTATTTTCAAACATCATCTCTTTTCCATTTTCCTTTTTTTCAGCAATTTCCATTGGATATGTTTCTGAACTCATTCTACCCTTCCGTTACTCTTAACTTCTTTCAAACTCTGTTACCTTATTGTGCTATTGTCTAGAAGATTCTCTCTCAGTGCTATCTTCCAACTCATTAATCCTCTCTTAAGATATATCCAGTATACCATTGAGATATTTTACTGAGGTTTATTAATACTATTTTGTTTGCAATTATCATATTTTTCAAGATATCCAATTTGTTCTTTTTCAAATCTTCCTGTTCTTATTTCATAGATGCTACTTCCTTATTCACATCTTGAGCAGTGAACATATCAGAGATAATGTTTAATCTGGCACCCCTTGCCCAGTTGACACACAGAATTAATCACCATAATTGAGTAATTAGGTAGTCAAGCTAATTAAGGGTTAACTTTTTTAAACTGTGGGGGAATACATATAATAAAATTTACTATTGAGACCATTTTTAAAGCATAGAGGAATTAAGTATATTCATTTTGTATAACCATCACAACTACCCATGTCCAGAATTTTTTCACCTTCCAAAAATGAAACTCCCCATCAAAACACTAACTCTCCACTCCTCCCTCCACCAGCCACCATTCCACTGCCTGTCTCTGTGAGTGTGACTACCCTACGAGTCACATTAGAGTGGCATCATACAATACTTGTCCTTCTGTGACAGGTTTATTACATTTAGCATGCCATCTTCAAGGTTCATCCACGTTGTGGTATGTCAGAATTTCCTGTTTTATTTTTTCAAGTTCAAATACTTCATGTGAGAAGTCATCTCAGAAGTCAATACCAGTAGGGAAAAAGAGACGTAAGACAGGAAGGGAAGGGGGCCAATAAAGGGTGTTTGATCAAGTAAGTCATCACTGTAGGTAACCAGAGGTCAAGTCCACTGGGGAGCTCTGTGAGCCAACGTATGACACAAATGTGGAACCTTGTTACCTAAGGAGAACTGGAGTATTTATCCATCAATTCACATCTACCATTGGTTGAGGGCTGCTTCAGAGAGGCACTGATTCTTCAGTACTTTTGGGTTGCCATGCACCTGGGCAGAGAGAGCTCTGGTGGCCAGAGAAAATCTTCAGTCAAGTAGATGCAAACGCTAGCAGTTTGAAGTCAACTGGCATGCAGACATGGCAAGTCACAGGTTGTGTGGGTGGAGCACTGACAGGGTCTACGATAGAATGGATGTGACTTTATTAAATCACTTCTCATTTAACTTGCTTACATTTTTCAGCTTATACAAACAAACCTACAACAAGTATTCCATCCATACACCTTATGCACATGTGCAAATATTTCTTTAGGATAGATGCCTACAAGAGGGACCACCCATTACACAATGTTTCTAATTTTAATCTTCCAGGCTGGGGAATGTCTACTGGAATCCACTCTGAACTCCAGGCTGCCAGAATACAGACATCTTCTCTTCCTTAGTCCCTTAATCTTGCCTTTTCAGGAATTATTCCAAAATTGAAGACCTGAGAACATCTAATGACTTTCCTACTGTACTGAATAGGATTTCCACAGCCTCATCTTCTCTCCATAGTCTATCCCTATAACTTTACCCTTGTCTTCTGCCTTAAAACCTGCTGCTGCTGGTTTATTCATATTGTAAGTAGTACTGTATTAATAAAAAATCAGATTCTGTAGCAATGGGTTTCTTCTATTTGGTCAGATATGGCACCTTTATTTACCTGCATAGGTAGGCTGTCATTTCCAAATAAAGAGCACCTGTTCACAGCTTCAGACTGCAACTGTGTAATCCCTTTACACAGTAGCTAGGATACAATTACGAATTTATAAAATTTTTCAACTAAATTAATTCTAATTTTTATTTCTATTTTTTAAGTCAACTTTATTAAACTGTAGTTTATATGCAATAAGTGTTGTAAGTTCAATGAGTTTTGACAAATGTATACACTCAGGTATCACTACCCCAATCAAAATAGAGATCATTTTACTATCTTGTCCATTTCTGGTCAATCCTTCCCACTCTTGATCCAAGGAATCACTTATTTGCTTTCCATTAGTATAGATTAGTTGTGCCTGTTCTAGAATTTGATAGAAATGGAATTATACAGTATGTACTCTTATATGAGATTTCTTTCACTCAAAATGTTTATGATATTCACCCATGCTGTTGCTTGTATTGGTCTTTTCTTTTTATTACTGAATAAATTCCACTGTATAAATGGATCACAATTTGTTTACCCATTCATCAGCTGATGGACATTAGTTATCACCACCTTTGAGCAGTTATAAACAAAGCTGTTAAAAATATGCATGTATATGTTTTTTGTGGACATATGTTTTCATTTATCTTGAGTAAAGACCTAGAAATATGATTGCTGGATCATAATATAAATGTATGTTTACTTTTATATGACCCAGGAAAATTATTTTCCAAAGTGATGGTAAATGATTTCTCACCCACAATGTGTGAGAGTTCCTGTTGCTCAACCTCACCAGCACTTGGGACCTCTTATTAATGGTGGTAAACATATTTTGATCTTCTCACTGGTCACTTGTATAGCTTCTTTTGTGAAATGCGCATTCAAATCTTTTGACCATTTTAAAAATTGAGCATAGGTATATGTTACATATTCTGTATGTAAGTCCTTTGTTAGATATATGTATTGTGAATATTTTCTCCCAGTCTATGGCTTGCTTTTACAAATCTTCTTAACAGTGTATTGAAGAGAAGTATTTAATATTTTTCATAAAAAGGAGGGACATAATAAAGATCAGAGAAGAAATAATCAAAATTGAGAAGAATAAAAGAATAGAAAAAAATCAATGAAACGAAGAGCTGGTTCTTCAAGAAATAAACAAAATAGATAAGCCTCTAGCCAGATTTATTAAGAGAAAAAGAGAATCAGCACACATCAACAGAATCAGAAAAGAGAAAGGAAACATCACGACAGACCCCACAGAAATAAAAAGAATTACTAGAGACTACTATGAAAGCCTATATGCTAAGAAGCTGGAAAACCTAGAAGAAATGGACAACTTCCTAGAAAAATACAACCTTCCAAGACTGACCAAGGAAGAAACACAAAATCTAAACAAACCAATTACCACCAAAGAAATTGAAGTGGTAATCAAAAAACTACCCAAGGAAAAAACCTCCAGACCAAATGGATTTACCTCGGAATTTTATCAGACATACAGAGAAGACATAATACCCATTCTCCTTAAAGTTTTCAAAAAATTGAAGAGGAGGGAGTACTCCCAAACTCATTCTATGAAGCCAACATAACCCTAATACCAAAACCAGGCAAAGATCCCACCAAAAAGAAAATTACAGACCAATATCCCTGATAAACGTAGATGCAAAAACACTCAATAAAATGTTAGCAAACCGAATTCAAAAATATATGAAAAGGATCATACACCATGACCAAGTGGGATTCATCCCAGGGATGCAAGGATGGTACAACATTCGAAAATCCATCAACATCATCCACCACATAAACAAAAAGAAGGACAAAAACCACATGATTATCTCCATAGATGCTGACAAAGCATTTGACAAAATTCAACATCCATTCATGATAAAAACTCTCAGCAAAATGGGTATAGAGGGCAAGTACCTCAATATAATAAAGGCCATATATAATAAACCCACAGCTAACATCATACTTAACAGCGAGAAGCTGAAAGCTTTTCCTCTAAGATCAGGAACAAGACAGGGATGCCCATTCTCCCCACAGTTATTTAACATAGTACTGGGGGTCCTAGCCATGACAATTAGACAAAACAAAGAAATACAAGAAATTCAGATTGGTAAAGAAGAAGTTAAACTGTCACTATTTGCAGATGACATGGTACAGTACATAAAAAACCCTAAAGACTCCACTCCAAAACTACTAGAACTGATATCAGAATACAGCAAAATTGCAGGATACAAAATTAACACACAGAAATCTGTGGATTTCTTGTACACTAACAATGAACCAATAGAAAGAGAATCAGGAAAACAATTCCATTCACAATAGCATCAAAAAGAATAAAATACCGAGGCATAAATCTAACCAAGGAAGTGAAACACCTATATCCTTAAAACTATAAGACACTCTTAAGAGAAATTAAAGAGGAACTAACAAATGGAAACACATCCCATGCTCTTGGCTAGGAAGAATTAATATCATCAAAATGCTTCCTGCCCAAAGCAATATACAGATTTGAGGCAATCCCGATCAAATTAGCAACAACATTCTTCAACGAACTGGAATAGTTCAAAAATTCATGTGGAAACACCAAAGACCCTGAATAGCCAAAGCAATCCTAAGAAAGAAGAATAAAGTGGGGGGATCTCACTCCCCAACTTCAAACTCTACTACAAAGCCATAGTAATCAAGACAATTTGGTACTGGCACAAGAACAGAGCCACAGACCAGTGGAACAGATTAGAGACTCCAGACATTAACCCAAACATATATGGTCAATTAATATATGATAAAGGAGCCATGAACATACAATGGGGAAATGACAGTCTCTTCAACAGATGGTGCTGGCAAAACTGGACAGCTACATGTAAGAGAATGAAACTGGATCACTGACTAACCCAATACACAAAAATAAATTTGAAATGGATCAAAGACCTGAATGTAAGTCATGAAACCATAAAACTCTTAGAAAAACATAGGCAAAAATCCCTTGGACATAAACATGAGCAACTTCTTCATGTACATATCTCCCCGGGCAAAGAAAACAAAAGCAAAAGTGAACAAGTGGAACTACATCAAGCTGAAAACCTTCTGTACAGCAAAGGAGAGCATCAATAGAACAAAAAGGTACCCTACAGTATGGGAGAATATATTCATAAATGACAGATCTGATAAAGGCTTGACATCCAAAATATATAAAGAGCTCACACAGCTCAACAAACTAAAAGCAAATAATCCACTTAAAAAATGGGCAGAGGGGCTGAACAGACAGTTCTCCAAAGAAGAAATTCAGATGGCCGACAGACACATGAAAAGATGCTCCACATTGCTAGTTATCAGAGAAATGCAAATTAAAACTACAATGAGATATCACCTCACACAAGTAAGGATGGCTACCATCCAAAAGACAAACAACAACAAAAGTTTGCAAGGTTGTGGAGAAAGGGGAACCCTCCTACACTGCTGGTGGGAATGAAAATTAGTTCAAACACCATGGAAAGCAGTATGGAGGTTCCTCAAAAAGCTCAAAATAGACTTACCATTTGACCCAGGAATTCACTTTTAGGAATTTACCCTAAGAATGCAGCAGCCCAGTTTGAAAAAGACAGATGCACCCCTATGTTTATCGCAGCACTATTTACAAAAACCAAGAAATGGAAGCAACCTAAGTGTCAATCAGTAGATGAATGGATAAAGAAGATGTGGTACATATACACAATGGAATATTATTCAGCCATATAAGAAAACAAATCCTACCATTTGCAACAACATGGATGGAGCTAGAGGGTATTATGCTCAGCGAAATAAGCCAGACGGAGAAAGACAAATACCAAATGATTTCACTCATATGTGGAGAATAAGAACAAAGAAAAACTGAAGGAGCAAAACAGCAGCAGAATCACCAAACCCAAGAATGGACTAACAGTTACCAAAGGGAAAGGGACTGGGGAGAATGGGAGGGTAGGGAGAGATAAGGGCAGGGAAGAAGAAAGTGGGTGTTATGATTAGCATGTATAATGTGGGGGTTGGGGAAAGGAGGGGCTGTGCAACACAGAGAAGACATGTAGTGATTCTGCAACTTCTTACTACAGTGATGGACAGTGACTGTAATGGGGCTTATGGGGGGGACTTGGTGAAGAGGAGAGCCTAGTAAACATAATGTTCTTCATGTAATTGTAGATGAACGAAAACAAAAAAATTGGGTATTTGAAATACTTAGAAACATTTTGCACTATCACAGCTGATATTATTTGTTAGTAAAAAAAAAAAATGACTTGCGGGCCTTCCAGACTGCCTGGTTCTGTCAGCTGAACTGGGGCCTTGGCTTCTAGGGAACCTACTCAGCAGAACTGGGGCTGGAGGTTCCTGAGATATCATCAGTGTTTTCGGATGCCTAAAGGAAATCACAGACAGCACTTAGAGTTGACACATCAGGTAACATCCTGGCCTTTGAGTTCTGTCATCTCAGGGTGCAACATGGGCCCCTCATACTAATTAGAAACCCTAACACCATGGTGAGCGTTTTAAAAGAAAACCAGGCACTAATTATCACTTAGTATGACCAGATTCTTCTGGAGGTAAGTATTCTAACACCTTGCTACTCAAAGGGGATCTGCAGAGCAGCAGCACGGGCATCACTTAGGGTTTGGCTAGACGTGCAGAACTGCTGGCCGTCCTCCACCTTTGAAATCAGTCTGCATATATTAACAAGATTCCCAGATGATTTATTTATACTTAACACTTAACTACCTGAAGACATGGACTCCATGGCAAACACTAAACAGGAACTTGATAGTCAGCAGCTTGGGAATTATCCATTCATGGAAGGAAAACTACTAAGGAGAGTTTCAGGCTGGGTGACTACTGCTGGTTCAGAGCCCTTGCTATGGGAAGGTTGGATTCCAGGCTGCTGAGAATCGCAGCCATTACTCGCAGGTTCCGGGGGAGGAGCAGGGGAGGCAGCTGACAGCACACATCCCACAGTGACTTAACCTCCACGGGCTGCACATCTCAAAGGAGGCCAATGGTAGGAGGCTGAGGGTCCTGGGCCCTCCCAACCTGTTCTCCCTCTGATGTCTGGTCCTGCTGACCCCGGGCCCAGGGGGTTCAGCTGCCAGTCCACGATTAAGGCAGGTTTCTTTCTACACAGGAATTCTCTTAGTAGCTAACCAGAATTCCATTTCTCTGTATAATAGTTGTGGATCTTTCCAAATGAATTACTGTGATAATTTGAAAGAAATACAGCAAACATCACCCATATTTTAATACAGGTCAGTAAGTTCCTAATTGGATGGAAACCCCATTTTCCTCAGGTCTTGCTTTGATGATAACTGTATGTACAAGAGACCAGAATTACAACATACTGAGCTGGATGCTGTTTATGTGCAGTTAGCTCATCGCATTTCCCAAAATTCTGAGATTCTTATACAGAGGGGGAAACAGGCTCAGGGAAATTACCAAACCTGAGCCAGTCCACAGACCCGTGATCAAATCCCCCAGTACCCTTCACCCCCAGACCTGTATCTGGCATGCCGGCTTCTAGAGCTAAACCTCAGCATCAGGCTAGTTGCATTTGTATTTACTCAGGGTTTGTGCCATCAACTGGCCCAGGTCACATCTGCTCTGAGGCACCAATGGGACACTGACAGTGAAGAGCTTTGCAGGTGCTGAGGGTCTTACAGTTGCTGGTAGATGGCATGGGAATGACCAGGCAGTTTCACATCACAGGCTGCTGCACCTCCTGGTCTCTCAGGTGTCGAAACATGACAAGAAAGGCCGCTTTTGAAAGGTGTTTCCTGCAGAAAGAAACCTAAGAGGTACTGGAAATCTTAGGGACATCTGAACTTGAGGGGATATTTTGGACCTTCTCCCCACGTTTCCTCTTTGAGGAAAAAAATTATCTTGTGAGTCAGAGCAGAGGGCAGGGGGATGCCCTGCAGAGTGGCCCATCTCCTGAAACGCAGAGGAGTATTTTAGTCACTCGCAGGACTGAGACAAACCACTGGCTCTGCCTCTGGTGCATGTGAAGATCCCAGCACAGCAACTGGTCGTCCACGTTGCCACACAGGGCACTACGAAGGATGCCTGGAGTGGGCAGCAGAGCCTGGATGCAGAGGCAGAACGGGCAGAATGAGATGTGGCTGACAATGCTGTGGGCCAGGCAGTTTGCCAAACATGGTTATGACATGCCTGGTGCTAAAGGAACGTGAGAGAAATGAGAGAGCTTCTGTCTTCAAGAGCCTTAGGACACTGTGCAAGGGACAAAAGCCACGACCCGAACACCTGTACGAAACTGCTGGCGTCATGAGCCCAGAGCCCCGTGCCCGGCCTGTGCAGGTGGGTCTGCTGTGCTCTGGCCTCCTAGGCCTCCTTCTCTCCATCCCTCCCTCAGGCCCTCTGTGGGGTTTTGCAGCAGCTCCCTCCTGTTGTCCTCTCCAGGCCTTCCCCACACTCCCCCGGGCAGCCAGTATGACAGGTCTGAATGCAGTTGTTTGGGGGACCCCCTTGTCTCATTACCTCTGAGGTACCTTTTCCAAGTGCACCCGTCTTGACCCCTGTGAGATGCATTGTGGCCCAGCTGCCAGGGGCATGAGCTGCAGCCAGACAGCATGGGCTGGCACCCTGACATGGCCACTTACTGTGGCACCCTAGGCCAACTATTTTATCCATTCTGTGCTTTAAATTCTCAAATATGAGATAGAGACTTACTTCACTGGATTGCTGTTAACACTGTGTGTTGACACAGGTAACAGTGAATTGCACCGTTCCTGGCATGCGTGAGTAGGCAGTAAATGCTAGTTATGACCAACACTTACCATTCTCTCCCCATCGGTGTCTGTTATTTGCCAACTCTGGTCTTCAGGGTCAGGGACTGCCTCTGGTCATCTGTGAAGCCTCAGGGCCAGTGGTGAGCAGGTGCTTACAAATATGCCAGAAGGGGAATTTTAAAACCCTCTTCAGAGATGAGTATAAAGCTTGGCTGACAGATTGGGGAAAAGGCATTTTTGGTAGGGATAATGACAGGGAGAACGTAAGGAAGAAATTTATGTGGGTGTGCGATATAATGAGTCCTAACAAATACATATTATTTCCCAGGTATATTTGGTCTTCGTCCACAGTTCCTGAAAACACTGCAGTCTTAAAGGTGAAATGGGTGTTTTGCCATGTTAACGAGGGACATTTTGGACCACCACCCATGGGCAGGGGCTACAGGCTGAATCAGCCAATGGCCAATCATTTAGTCAATCATGACTATGCAGTGAAGCCCTTGCAAAACTCCTGAGCTGATCGCTCTCTGCTTTCTTGGATCCTGCTTCTCAGTCGGAGAGAGCTTCTCTGCTTGGGTCCAGGCCCCAAGCTCCATGAGGATAGAAGTTCCTGTATTTGGGACCTTGCTCTATATATCTCTTCATTTGGCAGTTAACTAGCGTCCTTTATGGTATCCCGTTATTAAACTGGAAGTGTTTCCCTGAGTCCTGTGAGCCACTCTAGCAAATTAATGGAACCCAAGGGGGAGGTCGTGGAAACCTCCAATCTGTAGCTGGGAGGTCAGAGCACAGGCAATTGATTGGGGCTTGAGACTGGCATCTGGAGTGGGCTGTGGAGGGCTGTCCTGTAGGACAGAGCCCTTAACCCAGGAAATCTGGTGCTGTCTCTGGGCACATAGCATCCGAATTGAGTTCTCCAACATCCTGCTTGTGTTCGAGATTGCTTGGTGTTATGTTTGGGAAGACCCCCTCAAACATACCTGCACACATTGGGATCAGCTCTGGGAACCCAAATAGAGTTACACAACTATCACTGCTGTGTATCATAGCTATTGTTATGTCTATGTACATAGGAAAAGACAACATAGCAGGGCGCTGGAGGAAGCAACTTGAGGAGGTGGATGACCTCACAGTGAAACAGGAAGACGAGGATGAAGAATAAATGGAATGATGGGGGCTCTGGAGCGATCTGATGTGTTGGTCCAAGGGCTGCATGGAGCACGTAGCACCTGACAGACTTGATGCGACAGAACAGGAAGGGAAAATTCCTGGTAGCAGAGAGCCTAGTTAGAAAAACATGGCATTTATTTATTAGCTACTTATTCGCTACCGTAACAGCTACCAAGCCCTTCTACTTTAGAAAGAAAAGGCAATATTATGATCACAGAGGACTTTTTTTAAAATTGACAACTCATCCTCTACATACATACAGTATCGAACAAATTGTAAGTGGATTGACAATTATATTAATGAATACAAACTCATAAACATTTACATGAAGCGACTGTTCTAGGTTCTGGAGCATTTTGTGCCAGGTACTTTAGTAACTATGACAAATGTAAAGGAACTCAAACTGCTTTAAAATCCATGAGAATTAGCTTTCAAAAAAGCATGCATGTTTTCTCAGCAGGAATTAATGTGTCAAAGTCAGTAAAATCACTAATTAAATAGAAAAAAGGACTCTGGTAAAGAAAAGTTGGTGATAAAATTGTTGTAGGTTAAAATAGGTTTAAAAATTTTAGTAATTCTCCTTAGGATCTAGAAAGGATCCTCCGGCAAGGACCCAGGGGCCACGCCCCTTCTACCCCCAATTTTTGAGTTTGTATCACTAAAGGGTGCTGAATTTTCTTAAGTCCCATTTGTGCATCGATTGAGACAGATTATTTTATTCCCTCCCTGTGGTAATTCAGTGTGTCCCATTCATTTGGGTATGTTGAACTGTCCTCATTCCCAGGAATAAATCTGACTTGATCATTGTGTGTGATCCTTTTAATGTGCTGTTTGATTTGCTAAAATTTTGTTGAGGATTTTTCCATCTATGTTTATCAGGGATATTGGCCTGGAATCTTATTTTATTGTATTATCCTGTCTAGCTTCAGTATCAGGTAATGCTGATCATCTAAATGAGTTTGTAAGTGCTCCCTCCTATCCAATTTTTTGGAACCATTAAAGAAGGACTATATTAATGTCTCTTTAAATGTTTGGTAGAGTTCACCAGTGAAGGCGTATCATCTTGAACTTTGCTATTTTGGGAGGTTTTTAAAAATTGTTTCAATCTCATTTGTTCTTGGTATGTTCAGACTTTCTATTTCAGCTTGATTCAGTTTTGGGGAATTATGTTTCTAAGACTTTATCCGTTTCTTCTAGGTCATCCAATTTGTTGGCACATAATTGTACATGAATATCTCCTATGACCCCTTTTATTTCTGAGGTATCAGCCCCGGCCGCCGCAGCTCCTCGCCGAGAGCCCGCGAGGTGCTGGAGACCGGCAACCGCCTGCGTGTCCCCGCCCCCAGGCAGCCGCCACGCCCCCGGCAGCGGGGCCTCAGGGGACACGCCCCCTCACGCACCAGGCGGTGCAGCCGCTCTCGGCCCGGACTAACCGTAGGGCCGTTGGCCCCGCCTCAGCGAGCTTGCGCAAGAAAATTTTTAACGGCCCCGCCTCAGCGCTCTTGCGCGCAGCTCAAGAAGCCCCCGCAACGGACCCTGAGAGCCGTTGGAGCACCTGGTCCGCGCGCCCGCAGCCGCTCCCTGGGCGGGTGGCGCGCGTGCGCGCAACGCGAAGCTTGAATCTGCGGCTGGGAGGACCCCGCTTCAGGGTCCTAGGGCCTTGGAGCTGGGCCTGGTTTCTGCCGCCTGTGGACTGGGCACTCCCAGCCCGCATCCTGCACTCGGTGACCCATGCACCGCGGGGTGGCTGCTTCGCAGCTGTCCTATCTCACAGGCCTTAGGGGCAGCGGGCTGCCTCCCTAGGTTAGCGCCCTGCCCCCGGAGTTCAGCGGCGGCAGAGATGGACTGCAGCTTCCCTCCAGACCTCATCAATATTAAAAACATTTTCTCTGCCAGTGATCCCCTTAACAAGATGGAAAGACAAGTTACAGACTGGGAGCAAATATTTGCAAAACATGTACGTCACAATGGAATATATCCAAAATATAAAAATAACTCTCTGAGAACACTCCTGGCTCAGAGCTCTAGACCCACCTGGGAAACACTCGGGGTTCTTCCATGGGCCTGGTGCACTAGGTGTCCCCTTCATGGCACCTCCTAAGTGCATGCAGGTTTCCCGGTGAGCACACCTCTGGGTGGAGGGTGGTGGGCACACCCTGCTCTGTGAGCATGGCGCTCTGACCTGGATCCACACAGGCCAAGGGGCCAAATGAAGTTGCATAGCAAGCAGTGTAGGAAGAGCTTTACTCCCCTCCTCTTCTGGAGGGAATTTTGCAGAATTTGAGCTGGCAATGAAAAAACAGGCAGCAGAAGCCACTTTGGGACTAGAGTTTATAATGCATTCCAAGAGGCTCCAAACACCAGTCTGGCCTGTTGCAAGGTGGGTACCAGGTCTCAACTCCACAACCTCACCTACCGCACTGAAACCTTATGTGCACACGTGATCTCCCCATTCTGCTGCTCTTCTCTGACTAGGAGGAAGATCCTCTGTCTGCTAAGGCCTGAGACCCATGTCTGGAGATTTTTGTTTGCTCAAAAGACACCTGCCCCTGGCCTTCCTGCAGGAATGGTCAAAAGTCAGAGGGCAGAGGACTGTCATCTCACCCTTACACGGCTGGTGTTTTCGAACACATTTGGGCTAACAACTCTGTCTGCTTCTGGAGCCTAGGCTTTTTGATGGAGTCATACAAAAAGGGGTGTGGAATTGGGACGAGATAATTTTTCCACAATGCAGTTTTCCAGTCGGTGGTCCTGAGAAGAATAAGCAAATCCTACATCAAAGCCGTGAGGGAGAATCTTGTCCACAATTGGTGGAGGAAGCAAGAGGGAAGCCTGCCTTTCATGAGTGTCTCAGTACCATACTTTGCTTCATCATCCCTCTGAATATGAAGTTACTTGGTGCAAATCATGTAAGGTTCCCCATGATAAAAACCAAGTCCTGGGAGGCGACTGCAAGTTGTTCTTTCTTCAATCCCCAGCAGGAGTTCTGTTCAATAATGCTCACTGTGACTTGTTTGCAAGGCTGTAAATATCTGCAAATATATCAAAACATAAATGAATTTTCACCGGAAGAGAAAAACGGAAGGAATGAAAAAATAAGAAGAGAATGCTTTTGCCTTTGGCCACATAGTACATGTCTGAGAAGATCTGCATAATCAGATATCACTGGTTCCTGGTGGACAGAGATCTGGGCTGCTGGGAAAGAGGCGGGAGGAGGACTTGCCACTGTACTTCCCATGTTTGCAATGGACTATGAATCATGCAAAGGTCTTACTTGTGTGAGATAGTGCATTAAAATAATTAAAAAGGTAAAACGTACTTAGCAGGAGTGTGATGTCCCGAGAAAAGCAAAGGAGGAATTTCTGGTCTTGGATGTGGAGGCTGCAGGGCTTTTCTTTGATGGGCTGGGGCTTTCCAGCAACGGGGGCCTGGCTGGGGTCTGCAGGGCCTCCACAGACAGCCCTGGCGACACACGGGCTGCTTCCTAAAGCGCGATGGGCACAGTGCACCAAACAGGCCACGGCTGCACAGACATCCCCATGTGAAACGCAGGGCTGCCCGTGGCCATGAGTACCGGGGTGCTTATCAGAGCACACGTTCCCACAGGATCAGAAAGCCCAGCCTCTGTGGAAGTCAGTCATGAGCGGTAGGAAGCAGTGGCTCCCCAGCCGCAAACTAGGTCAATGGACACAGAATGGAAGTAGTGGGAACAACAGCTAGGACCTTGGTGCTGTGAGCCCGAAAACGATTTGTAAGCAGCCAAGAGGCACCCACCGAGGGTGTGGCCCTGTAAGCTGGAAAAGCACCTGTGCTCTAGCCCACCTGCCAGAGTGCCCATGGAATGCCTCCCCCTCCCTCCTGCCCCAAGCCCACCTGCCCCTGCCCCTCCCCCACTGCAGAATGTCTGGACCCCCTACATTCTAGGCCTGTTTAGATTCAAACTTGCCCTCCCTGAGTGGGCTCCTGAGCAGTTGGTGGAGGACACTGCTCTCTCGGACTGACTGTACTGGGTCCTCGGTGTTGAAAGGCCAGGCAGCTGCGGTCGGCTCTCAGCCCGTGGGGATGACTTCAGGAGGAGGTAAGGCCTGAAGGCTGGGTGGGACTGTTTCAGGGGCCACCACCCACCCATCCCTGGGATTCAAATGTGACTCTTATCCAGGCACAGTGGTTAGACCATCAAGGGAGGAGAGAGCTCTGGGCCCGAGGGTATCTCACCTTGCAGGTGGGGGGGCCTCTGGGAACCTGAGGAGGCCCTGGGAAGGTGGCTTCTGTAGGTGGGTCAGGTGACACGAGGGAAGTGCCCTGAGCAGGGAGAAGGGACGGCCACCAACACGCTGCTGCTTCCTAGAAGGGAGGCAAGCCATGGGCCCTGCGTTTGGGGAGGCTCTGGTGGTGGCTCAGGGGGATCCCAGGAAAGCCCAGTCCTGAGTCCTTCTCCTGGGCACACGGCTGGCCCCACGATGTCGTCCCAAGGGATCTGGAGTGGAGTTTACCAGACCCCACAGTGCCCTAGGAGAGGTAGAGAGACTTGGTCTGAGCCAGAAAATTGTCCAGGGGCCCTATCTGTGGCCAAGTCTGCAGGCACATGTCCTTGCCATGAGCAAGGCCACAGCATCCCCTGACTGCTGGAGCCCAGACCTCCCGCCCTCCTGCCAGCCAGAGCTCCTCTCCTCTGGGCAGTGGGCTGTTCTTGGGCTCAACGGGGACAGAGCAGCTGGGTGACGCCAGCAGGATAGGACTTGGGTTCCTGAGTCATCCTGAATCCTTCTCCCTGTGAGGAGACTGTGTAGAGCCACTTCCTCCTGGTGCCTGTGGACCAGCTGGCTCTGACCCCCCACGGGAATGTCCCCGAGCTCGGTCCTCCCTGAGCACACTCGGTGCTGGGCAGGTGCCGCCGGGCACCCACCCTCCTTCCCTTTACCCTCCTCAGCTCGCATCCCTGAGAAGGCCGGTGCTGGGGCCCAGCCTGCCACCGCCCAGGCACACCAATGCCAGCGGAGCCCACACACCAAGGCGCTGATTGAGATCCCTCCTGAGGCCATGACCGACAACCTTGGAATCACGGAGGGGCCGCCAGAGCCCGGCGACCTAGCTGAGGGGGCGCCCGGTGGAGAACGGGGAGAGGAGAGCTCCGGGCTGCCACCAGGAGAGGAGGGCGACTACCCAGACCCGGGTCTCCTTACCTACCTTGACGAACTTTGTGCCCAGGACAAATACTTCCTTGCTAAGGTGCGCTGGCCCTGGCCCGGGTGCCACAAGATTTTGGGGAGCAGCACTCCCACCAACCAGGTCTGGGTGCTGCCCAGGGAGCAGGGATTAAGTTTGTTTCTTATTCCTGAGCTCTGGTGTGTGTGTGTGTGTCTGTGTGTGTGTGTGTGTCTGTGTGTGTGTGTGATGGTAGAGGTGCACATGAAGGTGTGTAGATGTGTGTGTGTGTCTGCGTGTTGTACAGGGATAACCCAGGTGAGCCAGGGGTGTGCGTGTTGTTGGTGTGCATGCTGGTGTGTGCGTGTGTGTGCATAAGTACGTGTATATATACTTGTGTGAGTGTGCATGTTTGTGTGCCTGTCTCGTGTGGGGTGTGTGGCATGCACGTATATACGTGTGTATATGCTGTGTGTGTGCATGTGTGCCTGTGGTCGGGGACCGTGACCACATCTATCCAACACCCCCTTGTTGTGGAGCATGGGGCTGGTCTCTGCTTTTCCCTTGCCCTCCGGGTCCTCTGGGTGCCCAGGAGATCCCCTCCAAGGGTGCTCACAGCCTCTTGCTTCTGTGCCAGGTGGACGTAGTGCTGCACCCACGCTTCCTGGCGGAGTTGCTCTCCCCACATCCTGAGCTGTACCTCTTGGTCCTTGCTGAGGAGCTGGAGAAGGAGGAAGGACTGTCCATCTTACAGGTGAGCTGGGAAAGGGAAAGGGAAGGAGACAGGTGAGCCTGGGGAGGGGGCAGCGCAGGTGAGCCAGGGCAGGGGACCCCAGGACAGGATTCCTTCCTGACTGCCCCCTGCATTGCATGGCAGGAGTGGCTGGGAGGGCTGCTCGGAGGGTGGGGGCTGGAAAGGAGGATGGCAGGGAGAGGATGGGGAGCCGGGGAGGTGAGGGAGGACGCAGGCCGCGGTACCAAGTGGGAGGATGAGGTTGGCAGGAGAGCCACAGTGGCTGTCGTTGGCATGGCACCTCCTCCCCCTCAGGCCGCCTCACGGTCCCCTCTCTCCTCACAGCTGGAGCACAGGCGACTCCTGGAACTGAGGCAGGAGGAGGAGGGTGTGCAGGCCTCCCCAAGTCATGGCGCACCCCAACTGGACTCAAGGCCTTCTGAGTGTGAGGCCAGCCAGTCTCCCCAGAGGCCAGGCCTCAGCCCCACTGGCCCTCCAGCTGCCAAGGCCAGCAGTCAGCCCCCGTGTGCAGGCACAGCCCCTGCTGGGAAGACACCCCTGCCAGGGGCCAGCCGCCCCACACAGCCCCAGAAGAGAAAGGGGGACCCTTTTGTCCCAGAGAGGCGTAAGAGGCAGCACTGCAGCCAGTAGGGAGGAGCCGGCCCTCCAGGGCAGCTTCAGGCTCCTCCGCATCCCAGTCCTGATCCTGGCTGCCAGGGGACAGGGAGGGTGGGGTGGGGCCCCTGGGAGTGGCTGGTTGTGGGGTGGGATAAGAGGGTTGTGGGAGAGGTGGGTGGTGGTGGGGTTCAGCCCATTTGGGTGTTGTGTGTAAATAAAGCCTGTTTTGTTAGGAAATGCTCTGGGCTTCTCCGTGGGAAGGGGCGCGAAAAGCAAGAAGGTCCCGGGCTTCGGGATCCAAGGCGGCGTCCCCGTTCCTCCTTCAGATTCACGTGCATTCTCCAGATGGCTCCCGACAGCCCACTGCCCCCATAAACCCCCAGCCCCACCCCTGCTCCTCTGAAGGCCACTCTTGGTGGTCCCCATGATACAGTGCCATCACAGGACCCCAAACGTCTAAGGATGGCAGCTGCTTTGGCTCTGTGCCCTCTGCAGTAACAGCTGACTTCCTGGACAGAGCCTGCAGACAACCCTTGTCTAGAGGGGGCCCTCCACTTCTCGCTGAAGCAGGCTGGTGGGCTGGTGGGGTCTGGGGGATGCTCAGGCATCAGTGTCTCCTGGGCGGTGAGCAGAGAGGAAAGGCATGTCATGAGGGGACAGGCTCCAGAAACAACGTAGAAGGCCCGTCCTCTGGCCTCCATGGGCACATGAAATATGTGGGCTGGTGGACAGTCCCTCTACCTTGGTGAGTACAGAGAGGGCATTGGATCGGGAGGAGAATCAGGGCCCTCCTGTACTTGGAGCTCCCTGATTTTAATGTGATCAGGAAGATACTATGGTGAGAGTACAATCTTCTGAAAGGATGTCAGAACCCTTACTAGGGCAATGATGTGAGAAAGCTATTCTCCCACATTTTACAGATGGTTAAACTTGTTTCAGAAGGCAATTTGGCAATTTATAGCAAGTGCCACACTAACCCCACAGTTGTATGTTTTTTAGACGGAAATGGTAAAAAAAAAATTTTTTTAAAAATTATATGTATTGATGTCAGGCTAGCTACAACAACCAATACTTCTATGTGAAACAGCCAACAAACAGAAATGGTGAATTAAATTTGCTACTTCCACATCTGGGAATATTAGCCGCCTATCTTTAACAATGAAACATTTTGGAGAAATATGTATTTTTACATACATATAATGGAGGCAAGTGAAAAAGTAATTTAAAATATTTAATGATGGCTGCAATTAGTACATAATTCATATGAACTTGGGCACAGACTACAGAGAAGACAGTCAAAGGGAAAAGAGGGCTGGGGCCACAGGGGGCTGCCTGTGTCTGAGTCCTAAGCTTCCTTTTTGGAGTTGTAGTGTTTTTCATGAGGGGAAAAAAAGGAGGGGGGGGCAGAGGAAAGGACACTGACTACAACTTCCTTCTCTACCCTCTAAATTGGTTTTCACTATCTTTCTAAATGGGTTTGGCTAACTTTTTTTCAAGTTTGCTGTTCTGTTTTGATCATAGTAGTACTCTGAGAAGTAAAAGGATAGATTTAGATACAAATAAAGTTATCAGATTAAAACAGGCTGAATAACTATAAGCTGGTGATCTAATGGGCAGCGTGTGACTATATACTAACACAGCATTGTATGCTTGGAATGTGCTAAGAGAGTGGATTGTGTTACACACATAGGAGAGGTAACTGTGAGATTGCACAGGGGTTAACTAGCTTGGCTGGGGGCATCAATCCACAATGCATAGGTATATCAAAATGTGTTTTACTCCTGAAATATACATAATGATTATTCGTCAATTATACCTCAAGAAAGCTGAAAAAATAAAAGCACTCCATTCTCACTGCAGAAATTTGGAAAGACACTTAACAGTCTCAAGAAACAAAATGGCCACAATGCTGACACCCAGTGACAAATTAGATTGATATTCTACAAACTGCCTTTCAGTCTAGGAGCTGGACTTCATTGACTTCTGAGCACCTCTGGAACACATCTTTAAATAAGGCTTTAGACAACTGACTAAATTAGTACACCTGCACTTTTAAAACACAAAAAAACCCAAACCTTAAAACTATAAAGCATGTTGAGTAAGTCATTTCCTGCATAGGAGAACTGCCCTTTTTACTTTGTATCATGAGCTTACCTGCTAAGACTTTTCCACAGTTTTCCAAAAGCACTGCTGACACTCAAAAAAATGTAATGCACTTTCCTCTTTCCTAAAGGACCTGCCTCCATGCCAGGGTTGCAACTTCCCGCAGCACCCTGTGCTCTGCCCAGGGAGGGCCAGCAGAGATCATGCCAGGTCCTGTCATCAGCCAGCACGTGTGTGCCCCGGATGCTGAGCCACACTTACAGGTCATAGGAGAACTTCCTCTCCAGGTTGGTCTGATTCTTCTGGAACTGGAGGACATCCCGCTGCAGCTTTCCGTAGTTCTTCTGAAGGGCCTTGAACTGGTCTAAGCCAAGACGAGGAGCACAGGTCACCAGCATGGCCGTCATGACAAGGACAGACATGTCAAAACCCAGGCATCAGAACAGTGGCCAGGGGCACCCGAGAGAATGTGGGGGTGGCAGTGGGTGCCGAGGAAGGCCAGAGATCACGGTCCCTCCCTAAGACCACTGCAGCCCACCGTGGAGGATCAGCAACTCCACCGGAACCTGCTCCTTCATTCTTTCCCAAACATCTCCCTCAAATCTTTTTTACCTCCAACCATTAAAATGCATCAGGACCCTCTATTCACCAGTTTCTTTCTTAGACACCACAAACCCTGAGCTGTCCCCCAGGTCATGCACACCTGGCGCCCCCTACCCCCGGCAGACTCATCCTTTGGTCAGTGACTTGCTGATCCCGATGTCCAGTCAGATAAGCAGTCACTCCTGCCAAACCTCCCTTGTCTTGGCTACCAGGCTGCCCACCAGTATCCTCACCTGGTCATTTGTTCCCAGCCAAGCCATTCTGAGGCCCCATGTTCATTAATCCTCTGACCCCACGATCTGGGGAAGAGCAGCTTTCTTTGAGGAAATTCATCAGCCCTGGCCCTGCTGCCCTGATGATTTGTCTCCTACCAGCTCTGCAGGAAAAGCAGCAGCTGACAACAGGCGAGGCTGGGGTGACAGGGAGGTGACACCAGCAGGGTGGGCAGATGGCAGCAACCAGGCCCAGAACACGGCCCTGTGGCTCCAGCCCTTGCCTCATAATGCTAGGTCTACAGGCTCTCTGGGGGGAAATAAAATTAAATTAAAGTGGAGGGGTCAAGAACTATGGATACACAGCAACAAGGACCCACCTCAAAGGCAGGTACTGACAAGGTGGAGAAGACAAACTGCAGGATGGAGAAGGGGCTGGATGCCTGAGGCCGAGTGGGGACAGCGGCTGGGACACCTCCTGGAGAGAGGGCAGGGCTACATCTGGACTGTGCTGGTCTAGGGACCTGCATTTGTCCACACCATAGACGTGCACTCTCCGGAGGGTACGCCTTACTGACTGTAAACTACACTTCAATGAACCCAGCTTAAAAGAAACACATTCCATACTCAGACCAAGTATGGGGCAATGGAGAAGTGCTCAGCACTAAGGGGAGATCTGACATCAGTAACACGGATGGCTCTCAAAAAGGGGCCAGACGAACAAGGGCACAGACAGTCTGATTCCATGCACATAAAGCTGTGAAAAATGCAAACTGAGCTACACATTCAGAAGGCAGATCAGAGGCTGCTCAGGAAGATGACCAAGGGGCATTGAGAAGGTTCTGGCAGTGGTGGGTATATTCACTACATTGATTTTAGCGGTGGTTCCCTGAAGGGTACATATATGTCAAAATTCCTCAAATTGTGCACTTTAAGTATCTATAGTTTATAGTACGTGAATCATGCCTGATTAAAGCAGCTTAAAAATACTTAAAGAGCACACTGAGGTTTCAGTTGTAGTTACCCTCAGACCCCATATGGCCCTCTCTACCCTCTTTCCCCCGGAGCCAGTTTGGCGACCGTGATTCCCTGCTGTCTCCCACCTCTGACAGGCCTGGAATGGCCTCTGAGATAAGGCAAGGCCCGGGTGCTTCGGCTTCCCGGGAATTAGGAAGTGCCTTAGGGCTGTTTTCTTTCCCAGAGGTCCCACCAGTGGCCTACAGATATCCAGGACTTCTAAGCATGTGAAAAGGGACCTCCCCAGGGGAAACGAGATCCCATGTGGAACCTAGAAGGAGGGCTGGAGGCTCTGGCCCCGGGATGCCTTCCCCGTCCCTTTTCAGCCAGGGGCCCAGTACGGGTCAGTGGCCGAAGTTCTCTGTGGAAACAGGCCCGATGGCAGCCGGATCCGCAAACATGAATCCTGTGGTCGTGGTCCATGGGGGCGGGGTCAGCAGTATCTCCAAGGACCGGAAAGAGCGGGTGCACCAGGGTGTTGTCAGAGCCGCCACTGTGGGCTACAATGTCCTCAAGGAGGTAAAGAGCGTGGTTGACGCCGTGGAAGGAGCCGTGACCGTCCTGGAGGATGATACCGAGTTCAACACAGGTTGTCAGTCTGTCTTGAACGTAAATGGTGAAGTTGAAATGGATGCTAGTATCCATTCCATGAATGGAAAAGACCTGTCTGTAGGAGCTGTGTCTGCAGTCCGCTGTACAGCAAATCCCATTAAACTTGCACGGCTTGTTCTGGAACAGGCATCTCATTGCATTCTGACTGACCAAGGGGCAGAAAAATTTGCAGCAGCCATGGGGGTTCCAACGGTTCCTGGACAGCAGCTGGTTACAGAGAGAAACATAAAGCACCTAGAAAAAGGGAAGCATCAGAAAGGTGCTCAGAAACCAGGCTGTCAGAAGGAAATGCTTTTCCACATCACTTGCTCTGTCTTGGAAGCAAAGGCCACCTGAATCTAAAGGTTTGCGGATCGTGCGACTGCTGACATCAGAAACAGACACTGCTTTGGAATATGGGGAAGAAATAAACAGCAGAAGGACTTAGATTATTGAAAATGAGTGTAAGTCAAGAAAATGAATACTGAAGTGCCATGAACAAAAGAAAAAAAGCTGACAGGAAAAAAAGTTAAAAATCTTCAAACAAGTGATCTGTTTGCATTTTAAAAAATGAACCAGTAGAAGTCATTAGTCTTCTTCCAGCTCACCTCCCTACAGTTCACCAACGGGACATCACAGTCTTTGTTCGGTAAATTTAGTTACTACTTATCAAAACAATGAAAATGAAAAAGAATATTATTCTCACCAAATCCACAACTGGAACAGTGTTAAAATTCCTGCAGCTTCATGTTCCTTACTAAAGGAAGATTTAATTGTCAATCATGAAGATTCACACACCAAATGAAACATACAGTTACTAGAATTGGGAGGGAGAGGTCAAACAATCAACAGACAGCTGATTAATACCATAAAATGATGGTATGGCACATCCGTGTAATGAGATTATTACCTCCTCACAGTCAGCTTCCACCTACTCCACTGGTTCTAAATGCAAATTCCTCTCCAAACCGAGAACTAGTAAATCAGAAATTCTGGGGATGGAAGACAAAACTCAGGATATTAAACCCTCCACATAAAAACACCCAAAACACTGCCTTGCTCCCATCCCTCCAGTCCTATTCCCTACACGGCCTTCTCCCTAGCTCACTTTGCCAGGCACACCGAGCTGGGTTCTACAAACACACTCAGAACACTCACATTATAGGGCATTTTCATTAGTTGTCCCTCTTCCTGGACAGTTATTTGCCATCCTGGATATTATTAAAGTGTCTATTAAAATGTCACCTTCTCGATGAGGCCTCCTCTGCCTACCCTTTATGAGTGGAAGGTACTTCGTGCTCAATAGGCCTCCCCAGCATGTTAACAATAAGAAATTAATGACGCCCCACTCAAAGTCAAATAACTATCAGGTACCAGAAAGCAAGCAAAGCCTTGGTCATCTGACTTCCCAGCCAGCTATCTTTTTAACACACAACACAGTGTATAAACATATTTTAATTGGGGGAACTTAAAAAGTCAATAGTGAATAATCAGAGGTGTGATAAAAGCCAGGGTAAATCAATTCCAAGCCTTTATTTCCTTCTACAAAAGAGGCAAGACAAACCAGGTGTAAAAGCTAGAGATTTATTGTTATTTTGTGAATAATAAATTATCAAATTAGTTATGACACTACCCACACTGCTCATGACCGGTCACCAGTACCAGAGCTTTTAACCAGACTGAGGCATAAGGCAGAGAGAGCACAGACACGAATAACATCCATAACAACTTCCTCTATTTATGCCTCTACCTTGACCTTCATACATGTTTTCCTCCTGGGTAAAGTGACAGAACATTACACTGGCTGGTGGGTAACCTGGCCTCTTGACCTTTTTCAAATAGCAAGCAACTTACAGAAATAATGGAATTTGACTTGTATTTCCCTTGATTTTATTTGTCTAAATTCATTTTAAGTTAATTTAACATTTTTATTTCCTGTAACTGTACATGTGAGAATATAATGACCTAGGAGAATACTGAACCACAGTCAGCCAAATATGGTATTGACCCAAAAAGTTGTGTTTTAATTGGTCCTAAAAGGAATGCATGACCCCAGCAGTTTCAGAGTTAGGCAAACAGAACTTCTTTGGCGGGGGGAAGAAAATGGCTGTTAAACAGCCAAATGTACTTACTCAACATTGTTAAAACGGCTCTGTTTTTCACCCCTGAATGATACCTCTTTACTACACTAGATGCACAGAAATCCTAACAGAATCTTGGTTGCCAGTATTCTTTAGGCTGGCCCAATCCAGGATAGATACCCACCCCACCCCACCCCACCCCCAAGTTCCCCTTCTCTGAGGCTCCGAAAAGCACAATATTTAACTATTTATTAATAGAACTACCAAAACACTTCAGAAACAAGTAGCTCACACATCATTTTAAATTCATATATTGCCTGTGCATGAGAAAACTGATAAACCCAAAAGATAGTTCTATTCTTATGTGGCGATTAAAATAACTGAAACGTCAAGACACTTTCAGTGAAAGCAACATGAATCTCAATTACAAATTTTAATACCTGTTAAACTACCTATGGGAGAAGCTGCAAAGTCCTAGGCAGATGCACTTTGGGGTTATACTACAGTGCTCCTTCAGTCTGCACAAAGATGAAGGTAATTTACAGTCAATCTGTGAATGCTGAGACAATGTTACATTATGTTGTCTGTACAATTAAATGTCCTTAAAGAGATAACCAGAATCAGCTTTTCTACTGTATCTTCAACAAACCGGACTGGCACTTTTGCGGAGAGATGTTTATCAAAGATGCTGTAAGATGCTACACAATTAGGAAATACTCATTTTTAAAGCGTTTCCTCATCCTTACTTTTTTAGTTACAGGTGTTTTGCTCAGATAATCTATCGCAGTATGTTTCTAGAAATGTAATCCCAAATGTGCATACTGTATTGTATACAAATAAAGCAAAAACTGTCAGTAGTATAAATCTTACAGCATTTTGCTTGCAAAAACATATGTCAAAGTCACAATAAGCAATACTATACCACAAATTATGGAGCACAAATGATTTGCTTCTTTTTAATGCTTTTATTCTACGTAAATTACTACCATAGGCTAATGTTTAAAAAGCAAATAAATTGGACAGATGCAGGACAAAAATCTGTTCACCCAACTATAAAAGGTGATGTTTTAAAAAAATTACAATAAATGCAGAAGTGTTTGATGCATGCAGTAGCCTTAAATGAAAAAGCATTGATTCCCATGGTTAATTGAAAAATGAAACAGAACAAAACAAAAACACACACAGAGAAACCCACACATCTTACTGCACTCCACCTTAAAATGCATCATATTGGGTTTGTTTATAACAGCACAGAACTCCAAGAGTCAAAATGAAATAAAGCGGGCATTTTAAAGATTTAAGAGCCGTTATCAAAAATAAATTACATTTTTTAAAGATACAGAAATGCTATGATGGCTGGGAGCCCAGTAACCTTTCAATAGCCGCATTGATATCACCTCCGGTTGCTATTAGTGCTTGCAAGTTCGCTTCACGGTTCAAAAATCCCATTGCACTGAGCTGTTCCAGTTGTTGCTGAAATCTGACTTCTGGATTCTGTAGCTATTAAGAGAAAAAAAAAATTACCCAAGACCTTAAGGACAATCAGTCCATGTCATATCTACGTAACTTTATAAATTCTTCATTACTTTTTTGTAAGATATGCTGATCTACTAAGCTATTAAAAGCGCTGGCCTCTCTTGAAATGTATTCGAAGATGAAATGTATTCATATTTAAAAGTCCATTAGCACCTTATTTTGTTACATTAAATAGTCTAAACAATCATGTCAAATAGATCATATAATTCTGCTTAAAATTATACACCTCAACCCTTAGGTATGTTTAAAAAGGTCATGAATATAAAGGAAAATAACAAAAATACATATGAAAATAGCTTAGAATTAGATGATTTGTTTTTATAGTTATTGACCAACTAGATAATTATTAAAGCCAATGTCCTCACGTATAAAACTCTGAAGTCCTAATGAGGCTTAGAATGTCGATTCAATTTCTGCATTGCCTAGTCAAGGCTTCAGAAAATAATTTCAGTTTCAGGCCCACACACAGGCTATACTCCTGACAATTCAGCTGCCTCAAATCTTCCTTCAGAAATGAAGTAAGACAACACTGAAATGATCCATCAATCCTGGCCAATTCGATAATGGCAGGCCGATTGTTTGGCCTATATAACAATTCTGTCCACTACCTAAAAATCTTTTTTTCCTTAGTAATTCCATGACTACTCACAACCAGAAGCTATCCTATCAGGAATAAAAACACCTGTAAAATGATAAAAATGTGCCCTGTTTATTATATTTATATAAAACTTAAAATCAGAAAGCATTTTTACCATGAAAAAGTTCTGGGGAAGCCTACTGTAACAGGTTTGAACTGGCCATCATCTTTGTACAATGGCAGATTCTTAATGTTCTTGCTTCTGCAAACACTGGCTTTACTAAGCACCCACATTTTGTAGCCATATTGGAGAGGTGTAAATATGTAACACAAGTTACCACAGGAGGTAGCAGTGTGTGGCGTGACATAGCTAGGATTTTTCTTTTTTAAATCAAAATACAAAGATTAGATAGAATAGTTGTTCAGGAGATATTTGGGATAATCAAGTTTCTATTCCTCCCTGACAAACTTTCATGAAATATATTTCAAATAATTTTCAAATAGTGACTCCCCAAAAAAAGCATTTTAAAAGGCAACTTACAAATAGTAAGACAAAAAGTTGTAGTCTTTCTTCCCTATAACATTTCCTTTAGTATCTAATATAGTACCAAAGTTAATAATTTTTATAATGATTGCTTTAGAATCACTATCCTTAAGATTGTGCTTGCTTTTCATTACAGTCTAAACCCTAAAAGACTACTCTCCTTTTTTGGTGGGATATGGGGGAGATTTCTAAATTTTTAACATTAAGGAATGCAAAATGTGGACAAAAAATAACCATTACCTGAGGATTCACTCCAGCAAGAACCTGTAGCATTTGTTGGATAAATTGCTGGTGTCCAGGTTCGGTGGTTCCTGCAGTGGGACTTGAGTTTTCACTGGGTGCAGAGCTAGACCCGTTAGTTCCTGAAGAGCCTCCAGTGTTTCCTAATGTCCCCAGGCCAGGAGTAAACCTGCACAAAGCACAAACTGGTAATAAATCCAAGCTCCTGCAAAACAAGAGGCCAGACTGGTGGTAAACCAGCTACATTTTAATATAACATTTGTAAAGTTACCTTCTCAAAATGAGTGTTTTTAACTTTGAAAACTGTCTTAAATACAATAGCAAAAAAAAAGGCAGAATGATACAAAGCCTGAAATTCTCAGAAAGAGAGTAACCGCTTTGCACTTTCATAGTCTTCCCCAAGTAAGCTTACCCTGGGATGAGGCCAGGGGCTTCTGTCGCTAAGGTCTGTAAACCCTGATGAATCTGTAAGAAGGCCTGCATTGCTCTAGGGTTTGACATTGCTGATAACGTATCAGGATTCTGCATCTAAGGAAGAAAGAAAACCAGTGGTTATGAGGGAATTAAAATCAGTGAAGATAAAATTTATGTTTTTTTGTGTCTGGAGAAAATCTAAAACCTTATTCTCAGACACTGGTAATCCATAATTCTTTCCCCAGATAAACACAAGCACCTCCTCCTGGACAACAAACCTAGCGTGCAAATTGTTACTAGACCTCCTCCAAAGTCCATCATGAAAGCCATTTTTCATAATGAAAGACAATCAGGAGCTACTCTGGAAGCCACGACTGTTCCCATTCTCCAACAGAAGATAAAAGTATTATTTCTAAAAGAATACCTCCAAATGCACAATTTATATAACACAGTAATATTGTCAAAGCCAAGTGTTACTCTGCTGCAGATACATTTTTACAAGTAAGATGCACTCTAAAGGAAGAGTTCCAGACTTGAAGTTAATACCTGTGCCCAGAGTTCTGCTTTACTACTTCCAAGTATACACCACCTGACTGACCAAAAAAGAGGCTTACATCATTTCACTCCATCAAGGATACTGAGTAACCTTGGCTAATGGTTTACAGGCCTGAGAATCTTTTGCATATTTAAAAGCCCTAAAACTACCAGTTTCAAAACAACAAAACTGACTTCTCTTTTTGCATTTTTAAATAAAATACCATGGCAATATTGAGTATTTTTTTTATAAGGAAACCTTCCACATATGAAAACACTGACAATTTTAATCTTGCTAATTCTGAGTTGGAGGAAATGAGATCTACTCCTTGGAAAATAAGCAATCTATTAATTTGGATGAATTAAAACACTACAAAGAAACCAAATGTGTAAAATAGGGCAGGATAGCTCTTTCCTGTTACTTGAGATCAGTTAAACCATAAAGAGCAACTTGACACAATGAAGCACTTCAAAAAGTTAGTAAAGTGAAAGGAAATGGTTAATGGTATTAACAAAGCAGTCAAAATCTTAAATCCTCAAAAGCAAAAACAAAATGGTCCTTTCCTCAGAATTTATGTTTAAGAAATGTAAGCAAAAGATCAGCAATGAAATGGGGCTCAGTTAAGATCAAGCTGAATTTTCTGCAAATTGGCAGCATTATCAGACTACTGTATGTTTTGCTATCAGCCAGAGAAGAGCAAGGAAAATGTTTATCATCACACTTTTTCAAGCAAATCGTTACCGAAGATAGCTAGCATCTTTTCTTACTCACTGGTTGAAGGAAAGTTGGGAGCTGTTGTCTCATTTGTTCTTGACGCTGAGGATTTCCAGCAAATAAGGGATTATTCAGCATCATCTATGGGGCAAGTGTTCAAACAATTTTAACTGGAAATATCTGAAAGAAGTAATGTACCTTAATAGTCTACTGTCCCCCAAGTGCCTAACTTGGCACTTAAAAGGAAGGTAGAGAATGTAGAAAAAAGGAGAAGGGAAGATACTGTCCACAGAGGGATCTCCCCTCACCCAAAAAAATGAAGCATCTTCTCTCTCAATGAGAATGGTGATTATGATAATGACATGCAATATCCTAAAAAATAAAGGCAATAATTTTCTTAGGCATTTCCTAGAGCAAAGGTATTTGCCCTTGAAAGAAAAATGGGAATAACTGACATTCATGAGGATACATTTCTGCTACACAACAGAATAAACATAAGCATCAATACATGAAACTATACATGGTTTGCTTAGACACCTCAACACACAAGTGGCAAAAACAGGAAAAATCCAGATCTGGATCCACTCTATCTACCTGCCTACTACAAAACAGCTAATTATTAGGTCCAGAAAAATAACACCACAGAACAGCAACAAACTTGCCAGAGAAATGGAGCTGCTAGGTGAAAATTCAGCCTAGGACTAGCACCAACAGATCTCTGGGGAAAGTATTAAAATGCATGGAGACCTGAAAGATGTAAATCCATTTGCAAACACCAAGATTAGCCTTTGCATTTCACCTCACCACCACCAGAGATGAGAAAAGTGGCATGCCTCCTAACCTTCAAAAATAGGTGTTAGAATTAAAAAGTCAGGGTCAATATTAACATGTCAGATACCTGAAAATATTACAATACACAATCAGCATAACCAGAAACTAGTAAATTCCCATAGCTTCGAAAAAAGACAAAATTTTTATCACTTTTTCTAGATGAAGTGAAAAGTCAGCTAGCAATGATTTCTGATAGCCTATTTACTGGTCCAAAGTTTGGGGGGCTGGGGCTGGGGTAGGATGATGACCCCTGCCCTCCAGTAGTTAACCAGATTTGGGAATAATTACATGTAAATACTGAAGTACAGAGAATTTCTGCCTCCTCCTTTAGTTTATGCAATGTTGCCAAGTCGATTATTAAGTTAGTTTCAACAAAATAACTAAAGCAGGAGTAAATCACACAATTTTTATGGATACACAGTATTTATTTCAAAGTGATCAATAAATTCACAGTAAATAAGTAATACCTACTTGAGATCAACCAACCTGCTTCTTTATTGGCTCCAGTCAAATACTTTTTATTAACAATATATCAAGTAAGTCATCACAGTATCTTTCAGGATTCATGTCATTTGAAAAAACATGTCATATTAAGCTTACTCTTCCTCAGAAAATCGTCTCTCATTTCTTTAGGCTATTTTCCTAACTGACTGTTTATATAACAATAGTTCTTACACTAAGACTTTTCTGAATATCTAAAAATCAAAATCAGAATAGAGAAACCACAACTTTAATCCATAACCTGAATACACTGCAAACATTTCTAAATTGTCTGAAAAGAAACTCGTATCTAGCATTCTTTGTTGACATTTTGCTTTAGAGTGGAAAAAATTGTATAGCATTGCTCAAGTCACTTCATAATGTAAAATTGTTAGTTTAAAGGGCTGAGAATGTGCTTGTTAAAGTCAAAATTTTAAAGCAAGCTGCACATTCAACGCTAATTACTAACTGGTCAAATATACATTTGAAAACATACAAGTAGAATCACTCAACATATATATTTTCACACTTATTTTATACGAAAGTGCTGTAATCAGTAAGTTGCATTTAATACTAATAACTCAGTCTGATAATTTTCATATGAATAAAACAATATTTCATAAAATGTACCTACAATATGAAAAATTAAGAGTACACAAAAATTCACCTAAAACCTTATTATTTCCAATTGCACAAATTTTAAGGGGGCAAAAGTTATTGCTGAGGATTTTAATTCAATGGTATCAGCCATCTATCTACTTGAATAGATACAGGTTCATGCTTCAGAAGATAAAAACCGTTTCATTTGACATAATAAAGGGAATAACTTTAAAAGCTTTAAACATTTTGGAAATGGGAATAAACTACAAAAGAAATTATTTCAAATTCCTAACACTCTACAGGAACCATTTTTAATAAATAGCAAATATAGACTATAGATGATCAAGGCTTATTCACATTCTCCCATGTTTTCCAAACCCAAAACAGATTTAAAGGGTACACATCAGAATCACCTACGGACTTGTGTAGGGGCTGGGGTTGGGTTTGGGGGTACAGGTGAGGGAGGGGGAGACCCCATGTAATTATACCAGAATCTCTCAGGATTGGGACAGAAGTGATCCTAAATGTTCAGCGAGGGCTGAGAATACACTCATTTTCTTAGTTATGGTCTCTTCAGAGACAAGTTGGCAAATGAATAAATTAATGTATGCTAACTGGGGCCAGAGGGACGTCTATAATGGAAAGAATAAGAACACCATTCCCACTAATCTCTCTCTGCCTTTAATAAACAATTTCAGGCTATTTTATAACTGCCATTTTGAACATGACTATTACTCAGAATCAGTGTAATCTAATAAAATAATTTCAAATATATTAACACTGTTCTTAATCACTTTCAAGATTTACATTTTATTGAAGAATTTATCTTCAAGAGAGAGCAATCCAAAACTTTTGCATTCAACTCCTCATTCAACCTAAGTAGATACAAAGTAAATATGCACTTTTTCTAGCCAGTGAATAGAGGAGATGAAGGTGTTTTAATTATATATGAAGTATTAACTTACTGCAAAGAAACAAACTGTCCAAAAAATTGGAGATGCAGTTTACCTACTTTTCTAGTGCATTAAGGTACCACACACAAATGTGCCAAGATCACAATTATTTGATTAGGCTATTTCAATTCACACTGCACAGTTCTTTTTCATACAATTACAAACTCACTTCTGCAGCAAGGTCAGGGTTCTGGCTTAGTGACTGCATCATGCTTCTCATGTATGGGGCAGACAACATATTTTGCATAAGTTGTGGGTTTTTGGTTATTTGTTGCAATAAGCTCTGCATTCCTGGTGTATTGAACATACTAGCTGAAAAGTTTGTTTAAAAAAAAAAAAGACATTGTATCAAGGAAAAGATATGTCTTAAAAAGTCAAAGTTAAAATACCGGGCACAGTTTTAGCAACTGCAGATGAGTATACATACTACTTATCAATTGAACTAAGAATTTTAAGACAAGATTGCCAAAACTACATACCCAATGTAAACCAGAAAAGGAGGGCTTATGACTTTAAACATTCTGGTTGCATTTACAGTAAAATCACATCTAATGGAAAGGCTAGGTTCTAAAGTCAACTTAAGAAATAAAAACTAGGTATAGTCGAATTAACCAGTGAAAAATCCCATAAAGTGAACTAGTCTGAGATAATTTTTCCTCCAGGATCACTGTTAGAATCACATTCAGCATTCAGTATGCCCAAGAAAGGAAGCCTTCTCACTCAGGGAACAAGTACTCAGGGAACCGACACTCAGTGCAACAGCAGGAACTTCTCACATTTTAGAGATGATACAGCCGACTAACAGGATGTCTGCAGCCAGATTACCTGGTTTCAAATCTAATCTTTCCTAATCTAACCACAAAGCCATGGGCAAGTTATCTGGCTTCTTCACAGTTCAATTCCCCTTCTGTAAAATGGGACAAAATAGCATCTACTTAATTCATAGAGTGATTGTGACAATTAAACTACTTAATGGGTAAAGGGCTAGTTACTATTATTTCTTGCTTTTTTCTTCCCCTTTTTCTTTTTTTTCCTAAGAGCTATAGCTAAATTTATGCAAATTCAACTTTGAGAGCTAATTTGTTCAACATATATCCAGATTCTCATTGCTGACAAGATAATATTCAAACTCAAATATATTCTCAAACTCATGAATTATCTTTCTCAGTTCCCTCTGCTCTTATTCCATCTAGTGTAGTTTTATTGGGCTTAAAATATTTGAATCTTACCATTTATTTTTCTAGTTTATTATACAATTCTGCTCTGTTTTTGGTAATAATTTTTGTTTTTCCCATTTTCTCATGTTTCAATTTAGTTTTCCCCCATATTCTAGAGTCCAGGAAAATTCTAAGACAGGGGCTGACAAACATAGCTCGTAGGGCAAATATGGCCCATGACCTGTTTTTGTACAGCTGACAAGCTACAATGGTTTTCACATTTTTAAGCAGTTAAAGAAGTACATATATTTTATGAAATGTGAAAATATATAAAATTTAAACTTCAGTATCCATGAATAACATTTTACTGAAACAGTTGTGCCTACTCGTTTGTTGTCTATGGTTGTTTTTACACTACAAAAGCACAGATGAGTAGTTTCAACAGAGGCTGTATGTGGCAGAGTATTCTCAACTCACAGGAAAGCAATGGTCAGAAAAATACAAAATTTTAAATGTAGTACTTCATCACAGTCAAATTTCTTTACAAAAATGAAAAATATAAATAAAGCTACAGCCAAAGTTAAGTTTCCAAGTGGCTTATTTGCCAAACAAGGAAACCAGTATACTAGGGTTGATTCATCAGCATGGTTAATTAAATCTTGATTGCAACAGCCAAATGTGCCCAGAACAAATAAACTTATTTAAGACTATTAGCCTCACAGGGAGAACAGTTTGTTAAGAGTTAAGAACACTGGGCTCAATATCAATACTGAATTATAAAAACCAGGCAAATTATTTTGAGTGGTATTTCTTGGTTCTTGATGAGTTGACACATGTTACTAATACTGCTCAGCTCCTTTGAGGAGTTAATGCCAAATCTGAAGTGACTGAAAATTAACCTCTAAAAACAGTTCACATGGAACAACTATAGGCAAAATTACTTTCAAAGTTGAGAAAACACTAATTTAGTACAATGTGAAGTAGAATCTGTTAAGAAGTATACATATGATTATGATAAAAACACATGGAGGAGTAAAAGAATTAGTTGGACAACTATATTACATCACTTGTTAAAAAACATAAAGAGAGGTGGAGCCAACATGGCGGCGTGAGTAGGACAGTGGGAATCTCCTCCCAAAAATATATATACTTTTGAAAATACAACAAACACAACTAGTCCTAAAAGAGAGACCAGAAAACGCAGGACAGTGGCCAGACTGCAGCTACACCAGCGAGAACCCAGCGCCTCGCGAAGGGGGTAAGATACAAGCCCCGGCCCGGCGGGACCCGAGCGCCCCTCCCCCCAGCTCCCAGTGGGAGAACAATAGGCAGAGTGGGAGGGAGACGGAGCCCAGGACTGCTGAACACCCAGCCCCAGCCACCCGCACCAGATCACAGACACAGTGCGTGGGCGGGGGGCCCTGGATACTGGGGAAACAGGGCAGCGAGACCTCTGAGTGGGTGAAGCTGATGCCCCTGTGACAAAGAAAAGTGGGGGCTTTTTGAAAGTCTTAAAGGGACAGAGACTTAACAGCTTGACGGAAACAACACAGGTCATAGTCCACCAGCTGGAAATTACAGGGAAAACCGGGAGCACTAACCCCCTGGGCAACAGCTCTGAGACCCCTCACGGAGGTAAACAGCCAAACAGCGCCCCCCCGCCCACCCCTCTCCATCCATTACCCCTCCGGGCGCTGCGAAAGCAGATAAGCAGCCTAAGGCAAAACGGCCACAGAAAGGGAAATTCCTCCATTCCGGCCAGGCAAGACACAAAGACCCAGTCTACACGCAATTACCCAACATAAGCCACAAGGGGTCGCAGTTGTCCCAGTAAAGAAAGGCCAGTAGCAAGTGAAAATTTTGGCCCTCCCAGCTGACAGTCAATAGCACCTGTCAACATGAAAAGGCAAAAAAATATGATCCAGACAAGACTAACCCAGACAGCTTCGGCATCTGCTACATCTTCCCCTGAGAAGGAACCTGGGGAGATAGATTTAACCAGTCTCCCTGAAAAAGAATTCAAAACAAAAGTCATAACCATGCTGATGGACTTGCAGAGAAATATGCAAGAACTAAGGAACGAGAATACAGAAATAAAACAAGCTCTGGAAGGACTTCAAAACAGAATGGATGAGATGCAAGAGACCATTAATGGACTAGAAAACAGAGAACAGGAACGCAGAGAAGCTGATGCAGAGAGAGATAAAAGGATCTCCAGGAACGAAAGAATTTTAAGAGAGCTGAGTGACCAATCAAAAAGGAATAATATACACATTATAGGAATTCCAGAAGGAGAAGAGACAGAAAAAGGGATAGAAAGTGTCTTCGAGGAAATAATTGCCGAAAACTTCCCCAAACTAGGGGAAGAAATGGCCTCTCAGACCACAGAGGTACACAGAACTCCCATGACAAGGGATCCAAGGAGGGCAACACCAAGACACATAATAATTAAAATGGCAAAGATCAAAGACAAGGACAAAGTATTAAAGGCAGCCAGAGAGAAAAAAAAGGTTACCTACAAAGGAAAACCCATCAGGCTATCATCAGACTTCTCAACAGAAACCCTACAGGCCAGAAGAGAATGGCATGATATACTTAATGCAATGAAACAGAAGGGCCTTGAACCAAGACTACTGTATCCAGCACGAATATCATTTAAATATGAAGGAGGGATTAAACAATTCCCAGACAAGCAAAAGTTGAGGGAATTTGCCTCCCACAAACCACCTCTACAGGGCATCCTACAGGGAATGCTCTAGATGGGAGCATTCCTAAAAAGAGCACAGAACAAAACACCCAACATATGAAGAAGGGAGGAGGAGGAATAAGAAGGGAGAGAAATAAAGAATCATTAGACTGCATTTATAATAGCTCAACAAGCGAGTTAAGTTAGACAGTAAGATAGTAAAGAAGCTAACCCTGAACCTTTGGTAACCACAAACTTAAAGCCTGCAATGGCAATAAGTACATACCTTTCAATAATCACTCTAAATGTAAATGGACTGAATGCACCAATCAAAAGACACAGAGTAACAGAATGGATAAAAAAGCAAGATCCATCCATATGCTGCTTACAAGAGACTCACCTCAAACCCAAAGACATGCACAGACTTAAGTCAAGGGAAGGAAAAAGATATTTCATGCAAACAACAGAGAAAAGAAAGCAGGTGTTGCAATTCTGGTATCAGACAAAACAGACTTCAAAATAAAGAAAGTAACAAAAGACAAAGAAGGACATTACATAATGATAAAGGGCTCAGTCCATCAAGAGGATATAACCATTATAAATATATATGCACCCAATACAGGAGCACCAACATACCTGAAACAAATATTAACAGAACTACAGGAGGAAATAGAATGCAATGCATTCATTCTAGGAGACTTCAACATACCACTCACTCCAAAGGACAGATCCACCAGACAGAAAATAAGTAAGGACACAGAGACACTGAACAACACACTAGAACAGATGGACCTAATAGACATCTACAGAACTCTACATCCAAAAGCAACAGGATACACATTCTTCTCAAGTGCACATGGAACATTCCCCAGAATAGACCACATACTAGGCCACAAAAAGAGCCTCAGTAAATTCCAAAAGATTGAAATCCTACCAACCAACTTTTCAGACCACAAAGGCATAAAACTAGAAATAAACTGTTCAAAGAAAGCAAAGAGGCTCACAAACACATGGAGGCTAAACAACACGCTCCTAAATAATCAATGGATCAATGACCAAATCAAAATGGAGATCCAGCAATATATGGAAACAAATGACAACAACAACACTAAGCCCCAACTTCTGTGGGACACAGCAAAAGCAGTCTTAAGAGGAAAGTATATAGCAATCCAGGCATATATAAAAAAGGAAGAACAAGCCCAAATGAACAGTCTAATGTCACAATTATCGAAAGTGGAAAAAGAAGAACAGATGAGGCCTAAGGTCAGCAGAAGGAGGGACATAATAAAGATCAGAGAAGAACTAAATAAAATTGAGAAGAATGAAACAATAGCAAAAATCAATGAAAACAAGAGCTGGTTCTTCGAGAAAATAAACAAAATAGATAAGTCTCTAGCCAGACTTATTAAGAAGAAAAGAGAGTCAACACAAATCAACAGTATCAGAAATGAGAAAGGAAAAATCACGATGAACCCCGCAGAAATACAAAGAATTATTAGAGAATACTATGAAAACCTATATGCTAACAAGCTGGGAAACCTAGGAGAAATGGACAACTTCCTAGAAAAATACAACCTTCCAAGATTGACCCAGGAAGAAACAGAAAATCTAAACAGACCAATTATCAGCAAAGAAATTGAAGAGGTAATCAAAAAACTACCAAAGAACAAAACCCCCGGGCCAGATGGATTTACCTCGGAATTTTATCAGACATACAGGGAAGACATAATACCCATTCTCCTTAAAGTTTTCCAAAAAATAGAGGAGGAGGGGATACTCCCAAACTCATTCTATGAAGCTAACATCACCCTAATACCAAAACCAGGCAAAGACCCCAACAAAAAAGAAAACTACAGACCAATATCCCTGATGAACGTAGATGCAAAAATACTCAACAAAATTTTAGCAAACCGAATTCAAAAATACATCAAAAGGATCATACACCATGACCAAGTGGGATTCATCCCAGGGATGCAAGGATGGCACAACATTCGAAAGTCCATCAACATCATCCACCACATCAACAAAAAGAAAGACAAAAACCACATGATGATCTCCACAGATGCTGAAAAAGCATTTGACAAAGTTCAACATCCATTCATGTTAAAAACTCTCAGCAAAATGGGAATAGAGGGCAAGTACCTCAACATAATAAAGGCCATCTATGATAAACCCACAGCCAACATTATATTGAACAGCGAGAAGCTGAAAGCATTTCCTCTGAGATCGGGAACTAGACAGGGATGCCCACTCTCTCCACTGTTATTTAACATAGTACTGGAGGTCCTAGCCATGGCAATCAGACAAAATAAAGAAATACAAGGAATCCAGATTGGTAAAGAAGAAGTTAAACTGTCACTATTTGCAGATAACATGATACTGTACATAAAAAACCCTAAAGACTCCACCCCAAAACTACTAGAACTGATATCGGAATACAGCAAAGTTGCAGGATACAAAATCAACACACAGAAATCTGTGGCTTTCCTATATACTAACAATGAACCAACAGAAAGAGAAATCAGGAAAACAACTCCATTCACAAGTGCATCAAAAAAAATAAAATACCTAGGAATAAACCTAACCAAAGAAGTGAAAGACTTATACTCTGAAAACTACAAGTCACTCTTAAGAGAAATTAAAGGGGACACTAACAGATGGAAATGCACCCCATGCTCATGTCTAGGAAGAATTAATATCGTCAAAATGGCCATCCTGCCCAAAGCAATATACAGATTTGATGCAATCCCTATGAAACTACCAGCAACATTCTTCAATGAACTGGAACAAATAATTCAAAAATTCATATGGAAACACCAAAGACCCCAAACAGCCAAGGCAATCCTGAGAAAGAAGAATAAAGTAGGGGGGATCTCACTCCCCAACTTCAGGCTCTACTATAAAGCCATAGTAATCAAGACAATTTGGTACTGGCACAAGAACAGAGCCACAGACCAATGGAACAGACTAGAGAATCCAGACATTAACCCAGACATATATGGTCAATTAATATTTGATAAAGGAGCCATGGACATACAATGGCGAAATGACAGTCTCTTCAACAGATGGTGCTGGCAAAACTGGACAGCTACATGTAGGAGAATGAAACTGGACCATTGTCTAACCCCATATACAAAAGTAAACTCAAAATGGATCAAAGACCTGAATGTAAGTCACGAAACCATTAAACTCTTGGAAAAAAACATAGGCAAAAACCTCTTAGACATAAACATGAGTGACCTCTTCTTGAACATATCTCCCTGGGCAAGGAAAACAACAGCAAAAATGAGTAAGTGGGACTATATTAAGCTGAAAAGCTTCTGTACAGCAAAAGACACCATCAATAGCACAAAAAGGAACCCTACAGTATGGGAGAATATATTTGAAAATGACACATCTGATAAAGGCTTAACGTCCAGAATATATAAAGAGCTCACACACCTCAACAAACAAAAAACAAATAACCCAATTAAAAAATGGGCAGAGGAACTGAACAGACGGTTCTCCAAAAAAGAAATACAGATGGCCAACAGACAAATGAAAAGATGCTCCACATCACTAATTATCAGAGAAATGCAAATTAAAACTACAATGAGGTATCACCTCATACCAGTAAGGATGGCTGCCATCCAAAAGACAAACAACAACAAATGTTGGCGAGGCTGTGGAGAAAGGGGAACCCTCCTACACTGCTGGTGGGAATGTAAACTTGTTCAACCATTGTGGAAAGCAGTATGGAGGTACATCAAAATGCTCAAAACAGACATACCATTTGACCCAGGAATTGCACTCCTAGGAATTTACCCTAAGAATGCAGCAATCAAGTATGAGAAAGACCAATGCACCCCTATGTTTATCACAGCACTATTTACAATAGCCAAGAATTGGAAGCAACCTAAATGTCCATTTATAGATGAATGGATAAAGAAGATGTGGTACATATACACAATGGAATACTACTCAGCCATAAGAAAAGGGAAAATCCTACCATTTGCAGCAACATGGATGGAGCTGGAGGGTATTATGCTCAGTGAAACAAGCCAAGCAGAGAAAGATAAATACCAAATGATTTCACTCATCTGTGGGAGTATAAGAACAAAGGAAAAACTGAAGGAACAAAACAGCAGCAGAATCACAGAACTCAAGAATGGACTAACAGGTACCAAAGGGAAAGGGACTGGGGAGGATGGGTGGGGAGGGAGGGATAAGGGGAGGTAGAAAAAGGGGGGTATGAAGATTAGCATTCATAGGGGGGTGGGAGAAAGTGGAGGGCTGTACAACACAGAGAAGACAAGTAGTGATTCTACAACATTTTGCTATGCTGATGGACAGTGACTGTAAAGGGGTATATAGGGGGGACCTGGCATCGGGGAGAGCCTTGTAAACAAAGTGTTCGTCATGTAAGTGTAGATCAATGATAAAAAAAAAAAAGCAGTTCCTGTGTGGTAACCTCCAATGAGTTCTACACAATGATATAAAAGGCATATAAAAGTGTAGGCAAAGGGTCTGTTTGTGTTTATACAGAGGATCAAAGCCTAGTTTGGCTACCCCGAAAATGAACTAAGATACGATATGAAAAAGAACTTCCAACATCAGCACTCTCGGGAAGACTCATGCCAGAAGATGATCAGCAAAAAAAACCCCAACAAAGATCCACGCACTGCCACAGGTGTAGATGCACTCATCCCACCAATTCCTGGACTTGCCATGGGAATGAAGAAGGAGATATCTAAGCTGGCCTGTGCATACAGTAAAACAACAAATTTGACTGGATCTATACTGTTGGAACTCAACCAAGAATTAGGAGAAGTGCAAATTGTAGCGCTCCAAAATCTTACAACCACAGACTATTTACTGTTAAAAGAACATATGGGATGTGAACAGTCCCCAGGAATGGGTTGTTTTAATTTATCTGAATTCTCTCAGACTGTTCAAGTTCAGTCGGACAATATCCACCATATCATAGATAAGTTTTCACAAATGCCTAAGGTGCCTAACTGGTTTTCTTGGTTTCACTGGAGATGGCTGGTAATTACAGGTATGCTTTGGTTAGGTAACTATATTCCTATTATGTTAATGTGTGTGCACAATTTAATTAGTAGTTTAAAACCTATCCATGCTGAAGTTACTCTACAAGAAGATATGTCAAAGAAATAATCAATCTTCCCAGGTTTTCTTCTGCCTGCTACTTCTATAGCTTTTCTTCTTCCTACCTAATCACAACCTTTAAATAGAACTCGTGCCACATGTCGAATTTACCGAGTATCATAATTCTTCCAAGTGGTAAAGACACCTCAAGACAAATGCTGGGCATAGAAGCCACAGGGCATAAATATGCAAAGAAGTAAAAAGCTAACCTTTTCAAACAATAAGGCTTCTCTCTCACTTACCAACTTTACATTTCCCTGTATGGCCCCAGAAGATGACTGGTTAGCCAGAGACGGGTAAGATTCCTCAAGGGAGGAACAACCTAAGACAGGCACAGTCGCAGGGGGTCATCAGGTGAGAAAATGGGGATCAACAGAGGTGAGGCTTAGAACCTCCCCCCTCCTGTTCTGAGAGAAATCTTCTGCATACGTGGATGTTTTATTGCCCTTGTCTAGCTTGGATTAACACATAGTCTACAGGCACACACCTGATCATATACATTTGCTCTCTTACAACACTAAACTATGTTTTCTACCTTTATCTTGTATCTACCTACCACTTCAGCATTTTATTAAAAATAATAATAATAAAGAGAGAAATGTGGTATTCACATATAAATCAAGTATAAAAATCAAATGAATATTCATATTTTAACTGACTGCTTATAGTTCATAATGCATGAATAAAACCGAAAGCTTCTGTGATGACTGCCCTTGTACTGTTCACCATGTAACTTATTCACTATGTAAGAATTTGTACTCCATGTAAGAACTTGTTCGTTATGCATCAGAAGATTGGAGACTGACGAAAATTAGGCTTGGGGTGGATTAATGATTGTGCATTGAGCATTGACCCCCCTATATAGAATTTTATTGTTGTTAACAACCATTTGATCAATAAATATGAGAGATGCCCTCACACACACAAACACACACACACACAAAAATATATATATATAAACACACTTCCAATTGTAAAATAAATAAGTAACCGGGATGTAATGTATAGCATAAGGAATATAGTCAAAATATTGTAAAAACTTGGTATGGTGATAGCTGGTACCTAGAATTATCATGTATATAAATGTTCAATCACTGTGTTGTACACCTGAAACTAATGTAATACTGTGTGTCAAATACCCTTCCATAAAAAATAATTATCCAGGAAAAAAAACCCAAAAAAACCCCCATAAAGACTATGGTTATTCACTGTGTTGCTCACCAGTAGGTACTCTGGAAAATATTCTGAACTATCATGCTAGTCAACGAGTAGGAGTGTCCATGGTGAATATCATTCACTTTTATGAACTTAGCCATAGTCAATACCACGAATTTTCGTCAGAAAAATCCTGAATTTGTGTAACTACACAGCAGTTTCATGGCTTAACAGAGGTAGCTTTACTGCAATATATTTTAGCTCAGGGCTATGACTGAAATTCTTGTGAACCACTCAACCACCATTATCAAACACTGAAATAACCATGGAAATTACCTTTGCTAGAGAGATAAAGTTTCTCAATGAATTCAACCCAAAAGCACAGGCAAAAAGGCATTCACATGCAAAACCCATGCTGTGATAAAGTCATTTCAACAAGTGAACACAGTTTGTGATTCACACTGAAATTGTCAAGCTGCTATATACATCCTCTTGCTGCCAGAAGTTAAAACAAGATCCCCATTCTCACAGATTTGCAGTAGATATACTTTTGAGCTCACAGTACTGTTCCAGCAGTACTTCTTTGGACCTCACTTCAAGTGCAAAATCTTCCACATTTCAAAATTCATTCAACTGTGCAGGTGGAGTGCTATCACCTGACTCTTCAACTAGAAGGGATTAATCTGCAATGACATGCTAAAAGGAAAGAAGAAATCTAAGAGAATCTTAGGGATGTTTTCTAACTGAATAGGCTATTAAGATCATGTATTTCTGGAATGAGTACATATCTGATTGAAATAAATACAACTCATTACATATCAGTACTAACAGGTAAACATAAGCAATTGATTTTGACTATAAGAAACACCATGAACATAAATTTTGCAAAATGCCATCCCTAAGAAGGAATTCCATAATACTTAAGGAAATATAATTCTTATTATATTTTAACTCATCAATTAAAAAAACTTATGGAATTTTGTTTTCTTTCCTAATATAACATTCTTGATTTTGCCTCTTGTCCTGCAAAGCCAAAATAAAGTATAACCCCTAGTCCTATGTAAGGAAAGTTTGCTGACACCTTCTCTAAGTAATATTTTATCTTTTAGAGTAAGTGCTTACAAGGCAAAAGAAACAAGTTAAGAATTCCATATTTACTATTAAAATAATGTACAAATATGCTAACAATCTGTTAGACCAGCAAAGTACATAATTTTTGCTGTTTCTTATTTTCCTTTGATGGAAACATTAACGTGAAATTTTAAGTAGAATATCAAACTATTAAATAAAAAATGAGTAAAAAGTTACAAAACTGATTTTTTATTTGAAAAGTTTTTGCTGAAAACAACCATGCTACAGGAAAAAAAGCAATGCACTTACAGATTAGGAAATCTGATTAAATCTTTGCTCTCTCTGCTCTATGACTAAAATATGAATAAGCATCTCTCTCAAAAGATTGTTAACAAGAAACAAGTAAGCAGTAAGGAAAATAAAGAGCAGGATGATCTTTTTTCTTGATTTAAAAATGGCATTACTTTGGATATTAACTAGACTCAATGTGTGGATCATTCTGCAATATAGTTGACCCTTGAATAACACAGATTTGAGCTTACATGTGGATTTTTTTCAATAAATATATTGGAAAATCTGTGATTTGAGACAACTTGAAAAAATATTTTGTCTAGCTAGCTTGCTTTAAAAACACAGTGTACACATGGTGTGGGGGGAATCATGGGGAAGACAGTGTAGCACAGAGAAGGCAAATAGTGACTCTGGCATCTTACTACACTGATGGGCAATGACTGCAATAGGGTATAGGGGAGACATGATAATATGAGTGAATGTAGTAACCACATTGTTTTTTCATGTGAAATCTTCATAGGAGTGTATATCAATAATACCTTAATTAAAAAAAAGATACAGTGTACATTATATGTAACATACAAAATGTGTTATCTGTTGATGTTCCTGGTAAGGTTTCCAGTGAATGGTAGGCTATTAGCAGTTAAGTTTTAGGGGAGTTAAAAGTTACATGCAGATTTTGAACTGCTCAGGGGGTTGGTGTCCCTAATCCATATTTTTCAAGGATTGTATACAAATAATGAATCATTACATTGTATACCTGAAACTATATGATGTTCAATGTCAGTTATATCTCAATCTTTTAAAATGGTACTACTTCTATTTTCTTAAAACGTGTATTATATGCAGAAACCTTGTGATACCCACTGTATTTTATGAAATATTTACCACTGTGAAAAGCAATTCCTCTCCCCATTCTGGTTTCTTCTCTCTGTAATGCATTTTAAAAAATTCCTCATCCAGAATCTCATCTGTCTACTTTCTCTGCCAAAACATAGCCATCTTTTAAAATATATCCAGTTTCTCTAACCTTAGGTAAGTGGCTCCATTCTTTTGTTTCTTCTTATTTTCATGCCAAGCATTAGGACTAAAATAAAAATCATCACTCTACTGATTTTGGACCTAATTCTTAGCATGTAAATAGTGAAGTTTTTTTAAAAAGGCAGCCATTTATTGAGTCTTGTCTACAAAAAAAGGACCAAAAGTAAGTTCCTAACCTCCGCTGTCTTACATAAACACAGATCTTAAACCCCGCTGTGGAAGATTCTGATCCAAGAGGTCTGAGGTTAAGACTAGAGAATATCTGATTTTTAACAAATGTAGTAGGTGTCCTGATGCAGCAAGTTTAGCCCTGGTCTCAGGAATGGAGTTTGAGAATCTGCTGATTGTCTATAATACAAAACTAGATGGAAGCCAGGAAACATGCTTCAGCAGTAAATACATAGGTAACCTTGTTCCCACTGCACTTCAGTTTTCTGACTGTTGAAATGCGACTGTCACCTACTTCTCCCAAACTACCCTATAATAAAAACACAAAACTGCCTCTGGAAATCTTTAGCCCTTTCCACTGCAATGCACACAAGTGATTAATACTAATCATTACATATTTAAAGTTCCTTTAAAACAACAAAAACAACCTTGCAATGTAGAAAAATAGTTCATGAAAACTACTCATGATACATACACAAAAGCACAGAGAGAAACAGTGTGAGAAAGGCTTTTCATTATTCAAATTAGCAAGGACAACAAAGAAAGCAAGCATGAGCTGCTATGAGCATACCTCCTACTCCAGGACCCAAAGTTGATGCAGTAGAACTCTGCCCAGCAGCACCACTGGCATTACCACCACCAGTGCCCCCGACAGCACTGGTGGTACCACTGGAAGCTGATGAACTCTGGGAAGCCTGAGGAGCCCATGGATGGGGTAATGGATCTCTGTTTTCTGTACGGGAAGGTTGACTACCTTCACCTGAAGATGTATTGCTCACTAACGAAGCAAATGGATTATCACCAAACTGTAGTAAAAAACACAAAACCATAAAGAATTAGCTTTTGTTTTAAGTAACAGATAAGGAACTTTTTAAATGCAAACTGCATTCTCCATGTAAAAGTGCCCCTTAATCGCACAGAACAGGCGCTACTCCATGGCATGACCTCAGCTCCAGTATCATCACCTGTTCTTGTGCAGCACTCAGCATTGGTTCCTGAATATCAGTGTACATGCGCCGTAAAGCATTGTATCCCCCAGGGATGCTTTCTAAGTTGCTCAAGGCTTGGTACTGGTTTCTCATCATTTCCTGCATCATTGCTGGATTCCTGGCAAGTTCCAATGTCTAAGAAAAAGATATCCATAAAAAAGGACACTGAAATATACATGAATCACTTTACCTATTAATTGCCACAGCTAATTTCATAAGTTTTCTAATTCTATGATTAGCAGTCCTCAATATTTAAATTAGAAAACAATTCCTGTTGCTTTAATCTCAAGAAGCAAGCTAACATTTAATAACATCAAGAAAGAAGCACTATTATGAACAAATGCTCATCTCCTGAACTGGTCTCTGTTTCCTAAATCTGCAAAATAACTGTTTATAAAGATCATTAAAGAATAGCAGAAAATTGAAAGTACAAATAGTCAAAATCAATACTGTAAGTTTTTCTGAACAAAGATTAGTTTGTTTTTTTTTAGCTTAGCCATATATATAGGACTATACTAATATACATCACAAAAAAATTAAGTATATAATTTTTTAGCTAAATAAACTAAAAGAACTTTCCACATACTTGTCTCATAATATCTGGATTATTCAGCATATGACTAATTTCTGGATTTCTCTGTATCAACTGCTGCATTTGCAGATTGGCTGTAATTAACTGCCTCATGCGGTCAGGATTTGAAAGCATGCTCTGGACAAAAGGATTCTCCATGATCTGGACCATCATTTCGGGATTAGACATAAGTTCCCACTGCATCTGGCTTTGTAGTTCAGAGAAGTTGGTAGTATTCAAACTCAAGCTACTCAGACCTGCAAGTCCTCCAAGGCCACCTAAGAAGATAAAGGGCAAAACACATAAATGAAAAGTCAGAAATTTTACCATTAACATGACTCTGCTAAAATAAATACACAAAAATATTAACTGTATCGGCGGAAGATGGCGGCGTGAGTAGAGCAGCGGAAATCTCCTCCCAAAACAACATACATCTATGAAAATATAACAAAGACAACCCTTCCTAGAATAAAGACCAGAGGACACAGGACAATATCCAGACCACGTCCGCACCTGAGAGAACCCAGCGCCTCATGAAGGGGGTAAGATTCAAGCCCCGGCCCGGCGGGAGCCGAGCACCCCTCCCCCCAGCTCCCGGCGGGAGAAGAAAAGGCAGAGCGGGAGGGAGACGGAGCCCAGGACTGCCGAACACCAAGCCCCAGCCATCCGGGCCAGAGTGCAGGGCCCTGGATACTGGGAAAACAGGGCAGCAAGAACAGTGAGCGGGCACTGGAGTCTGGGCGCCGGAGGACATAAGAAAAGCGCGCGACCATTTTTTTTTTTTTTTTTGCTTTTTCGCTGTTTTGTTTTGGCGAGCGCTTTTTGGAAGTCTTAAAGGGATAGGGACCCCAATACTAGGGAAACAGGGCAGAAAGACCGGTTATCAGAGGCCTGAGGCTGGCACCGGAGAATAAAGAAAAACGAGCGACGACTTTTTTTTTTAATTAAAAATTTTTTTTTTTTCAATTTAAAAATTTTTTTCTTTTTTTTTTTGGTGGTCATTGTTTTGTTTTGGCGGGTGCTTTTTGGAAGTCTTAAAGGGGCAGGGCGGGTCACTTAATCCAGAGGTAGGGAATCTGGGGATCTCTGGGCACCCTAACCCCTGGGCTGCAGGGAGCAGGGAAGCCCCTTACGGAGATAAATACCCTCCCAGCAGCTCCTGCTCCAATGCGACTCCACCATTTTGGAGTAGCTGCCCGAGCCAGGCCACGCCCACAGCAACAGCGGAGATAAACTCCATAGCAGCCGGGCAGGAAGCAGAAACCCTGTCTGCGCGCAGCTGCGCAGCACAAGCCACTAGAGGTCGCTGTTCTCCCAGGAGAGGAGGGCCACAAACCAACAAGAAGGGAAGTCCTTCCAGCCGTCACTCGTCCCAGCTCTGCAGACTATTCCTATCACCACGAAAAGGCAAAGCTACAGGCAGACAAAGATCACAGACACAACACCAGAGAAGGAGACAGACCTAACCAGTCTTCCTGACAAAGAATTCAAAATAAGAATCATAAACATGCTGACAGAGATGCAGAGAAATACGCAAGAGAAATGGGATGAAGTCCGGAAGGAGATCACAGATGCCAGAAAGGAGATCGCAGAAATGAAACAAACTCTGGAAGGGTTTATAAGCAGAATGGATAGAATGCAAGAGGCCATTGATGGAATTGAAATCAGAGAACAGGAACGCATAGAAGCTGACATAGAGAGAGACAAAAGGATCTCCAGGAATGAAACAATATTAAGAGAACTGTGTGACCAATCCAAAAGGAACAATATCCCTATTATAGGTGTCCCAGAAGAAGAAGAGAGAGGAAAAGAGATGGAAAGTATCTTAGAAGAAATAATTGCTGAAAACTTCCCCACACTGGGGGAGGAAATAATCGAACAGACCACGGAAATACACAGAACCCCCAACAGAAAGGATCCAAGAAGGACACCACCAAGACACATAACAATTAAAATGGCAAAGATCAAGGACAAGGAAAGAGTGTTAAAGGCAGCTAGAGAGAAAAAGGTCACCTATAAAGGGAAACCCATCAGGCTAACATCAGATTTCTCAACAGAAACCCTACAGGCCAGAAGAGAATGGCATGATATATTTAATACAATGAAACAGAAGGGCCTTGAACCAAGGATACTGTATCCAGCACGACTATCATTCAAATATGACGGTGGGATTAAACAATTCCCAGACAAACAAAAGCTGAGGGAATTTGCTTTCCACAAACCACCTCTACAGAACATCTTACAGGGACTGCTCTAGATGGGAGCACTCCTAGAAAGAGCACAGCACAAAACACCCAACATATGAAGAATCGAGGAGGAGGAACAAGAAGGGAGAGAAGAAAAGAATCTCCAGACAGTGTATATAACAGCTCAATAAGCGAGCTAAGTTAGGCAGTAAGATACTAAAGAGGCTAACCTTGAACCTTTGGTAACCACGAATTTAAAGCCTGCAATGGCAATAAGTACATATCTTTCAATAGTCACCCTAAATGTTAATGGGTTGAATGCAGCAATCAAAAGACACAGAGTAACAGAATGGATAAAAAAGCAAGACCCATCTATATGCTGCTTACAAGAAACTCACCTCAAACCCAAAGACATGTACAGACTAAAAGTCAAGGGATGGAAAAACATATTTCAGGCAAACAACAGTGAGAAGAAAGCAGGGGTTGCAGTACTAATATCAGACAAAATAGACTTCAAAACAAAGAAAGTAACAAGAGATAAAGAAGGACACTACATAATGATAAAGGGCTCAGTCAAACAAGAGGATATAACCATTCTAAATATATATGCACCCAACACAGGAGCACCAGCATATGTGAAACAAATACGAACAGAACTAAAGGGGGATATAGACTGCAATGCATTCATTCTAGGAGACTTCAACACACCACTCACCCCAAAGGATAGATCAACTGGGCAGAAAATAAGTAAGGACATGGAAGCACTGAACAACACAGTAGAGCAGATGGACCTAATAGACATCTATAGAACTCTACATCCAAAAGCAGCAGGATATACATTCTTCTCAAGTGCACATGGAACATTCTCCAGAATAGACCACATACTAGGCCACAAAAAGAGCCTCAGAAAATTCCAAAAGATTGAAATCCTACCAACCAACTTTTCAGACCACAAAGGCATCAAACTAGAAATAAACTGTACAAAGAAAGCAAAGAGGCTCACAAACACATGGAGGCTTAACAACATGCTCCTAAATAATCAATGGATCAATGACCAAATCAAAATGGAGATCCAGCAATATATGGAAACAAATGACAACAACAACACTAAGCCCCAACTTCTGTGGGACACAGCAAAAGCAGTCTTAAGAGGAAAGTATATAGCAATCCAAGCATATTTAAAAAAGGAAGAGCAAACCCAAATGAATGGTCTAATGTCACAATTATCGAAATTGGAAAAAGAAGAACAGAGGAGGCCTAAGGTCAGCAGAAGGAGGGACATAATAAAGATCAGAGAAGAAATAAATAAAATTGAGAAGAATAAAACAATAGCAAAAATCAATGAAACCAAGAGCTGGTTCTTTGAGAAAATAAACAAAATAGATAAGCCTCTAGCCAGACTTATTAAGAAGAAAAGAGAGTCAACACAAATCAACAGTATCAGAAACGAGAAAGGAAAAATCACGACGAACCCCACGGAAATGCAAAGAATTATTGGAGAATACTATGAAAACCTATATGCTAACAAGCTGGGAAACCTAGGAGAAATGGACAACTTCCTAGAAAAATACAACCTTCCAAGATTGACCCAGGAAGAAACAGAAAATCTAAACAGACCAATTATCAGCAAAGAAATTGAAGAGGTAATCAAAAAACTACCAAAGAACAAAACCCCCGGGCCAGATGGATTTACCTCGGAATTTTATCAGACATACAGGGAAGACATAATACCCATTCTCCTTAAAGTTTTCCAAAAAATAGAGGAGGAGGGGATACTCCCAAACTCATTCTATGAAGCTAACATCACCCTAATACCAAAACCAGGCAAAGACCCCAACAAAAAAGAAAACTACAGACCAATATCCCTGATGAACGTAGATGCAAAAATACTCAACAAAATTTTAGCAAACCGAATTCAAAAATACATCAAAAGGATCATACACCATGACCAAGTGGGATTCATCCCAGGGATGCAAGGATGGCACAACATTCGAAAGTCCATCAACATCATCCACCACATCAACAAAAAGAAAGACAAAAACCACATGATGATCTCCACAGATGCTGAAAAAGCATTTGACAAAGTTCAACATCCATTCATGTTAAAAACTCTCAGCAAAATGGGAATAGAGGGCAAGTACCTCAACATAATAAAGGCCATCTATGATAAACCCACAGCCAACATTATATTGAACAGCGAGAAGCTGAAAGCATTTCCTCTGAGATCGGGAACTAGACAGGGATGCCCACTCTCTCCACTGTTATTTAACATAGTACTGGAGGTCCTAGCCATGGCAATCAGACAAAATAAAGAAATACAAGGAATCCAGATTGGTAAAGAAGAAGTTAAACTGTCACTATTTGCAGATAACATGATACTGTACATAAAAAACCCTAAAGACTCCACCCCAAAACTACTAGAACTGATATCGGAATACAGCAAAGTTGCAGGATACAAAATCAACACACAGAAATCTGTGGCTTTCCTATATACTAACAATGAACCAACAGAAAGAGAAATCAGGAAAACAACTCCATTCACAAGTGCATCAAAAAAAATAAAATACCTAGGAATAAACCTAACCAAAGAAGTGAAAGACTTATACTCTGAAAACTACAAGTCACTCTTAAGAGAAATTAAAGGGGACACTAACAGATGGAAATGCACCCCATGCTCATGTCTAGGAAGAATTAATATCGTCAAAATGGCCATCCTGCCCAAAGCAATATACAGATTTGATGCAATCCCTATGAAACTACCAGCAACATTCTTCAATGAACTGGAACAAATAATTCAAAAATTCATATGGAAACACCAAAGACCCCAAACAGCCAAGGCAATCCTGAGAAAGAAGAATAAAGTAGGGGGGATCTCACTCCCCAACTTCAGGCTCTACTATAAAGCCATAGTAATCAAGACAATTTGGTACTGGCACAAGAACAGAGCCACAGAGCAATGGAACAGACTAGAGAATCCAGACATTAACCCAGACATATATGGTCAATTAATATTTGATAAAGGAGCCATGGACATACAATGGCGAGATGACAGTCTCTTCAACAGGTGGTGCTGGAAAAACTGGACAGCTACATGTAGGAGAATGAAACTGGACCATTGTCTAACCCATATACAAAAGTAAACTCAAAATGGATCAAAGACCTGAATGTAAGTCATGAAACCATTAAACTCTTGGAAGAAAACATAGGCAAAAACCTCTTAGACATAAACATGAGTGACCTCTTCTTGAACATATCTCCCCAGGCAAGGAAAACAACAGCAAAAATGAGTAAGTGGGACTATATTAAGCTGAAAAGCTTCTGTACAGCAAAAGACACCATCAATAGAACAAAAAGGATCCCTACAGTATGGGAGAATATATTTGAAAATGACACATCCGATAAAGGCTTGACGTCCAGAATATATAAAGAGCTCATACGCCTCAACAAACAAAAAACAAATAACCCAATTAAAAAATGGGCAGAGGAACTGAACAGACGGTTCTCCAAAAAAGAAATACAGATGGCCAACAGACAAATGAAAAGATGCTCCACATCACTAATTATCAGAGAAATGCAAATTAAAACAACAATGAGGTATCACCTCACACCAGTAAGGATGGCTGCCATCCAAAAGACAAACAATAACAAATGTTGGCGAGGCTGTGGAGAAAGGGGAACCCTCCTACACTGCTGGTGGGAATGTAAGTTAGTTCAACCATTGTGGAAAGCAGTATGGAGGTACATCAAAATGCTCAAAACAAACTTACCATTTGACCCAGGAATTGCACTCCTAGGAATTTACCCTAAGAATGCAGCAGTCAAGTATGAGAAAGATCAGTGCACCCCTCTGTTTATCGCAGCACTATTTACAATAGCCAAGAATTGGAAGCAACCTAAATGTCCATCGATAGATGAATGGATAAAGAAGATGTGGTACATATACACAATGGAATACTACTCAGCCATAAGAAAAGGGCAAATCCAACCATTTGCAGCAACATGGATGGAGCTGGAGGGTATTTTGCTCAGTGAAACAAGCCAAGCAAAGAAAGAGAAATACCAAATGATTTCACTCATCTGTGGAATATAAGAACAAAGGAAAAACTGAAGGAACAAAACAGCAGCAGAATCACAGAACTCAAGAATGGACTAACAGGTACCAAAGGGAAAGGGACTGGGGAGGATGGGTGGGTAGGGAGGGATAAGGGGGGGAGAAGTAGGGGGGTATTAAGATTAGCATCCATAGCGGGGTGGGAGAAAGGGGAGGGCTGTACAACACAGAGAAGACAAGTAGTGATTCTACAACAGGTTGCTACGCTGATGGACAGTGACTGTAAAGGAGTATATAGGGGGGACCTGGTATAGGGGAGAGCCTAGTAAACAAAGTATTCATCATGTAAGTGTAGATTAGTGATACCAAAAATAAAACAAAACAAAACAAAAAGGGCAGTTCCAATGTGGTAACCTCCAATGAGTTCTACACAAGGGTATAAAGGGCATATAAAAGTGTAGGCAAAGGGTCTGTTTGCGTTTATACAGAAGATCAAAGCCTAATTGGGCTACCCTGAAAATGAACTAAGATACGATATGAAAGAGAACTTCCAACATCAGCACTCTCTGGAAGACTCATGCCAGAAGATGATCATCAAAAAACCGCAACAAAGATCCACGCACTGCTACAGCTGTAGATGCACTCATCCCACCAGCTCCTGGACTTGCCATGGGAATGAAGGAGATATCTAAGATGGCCTGTGCATACAGTAAAACAACAAATTTGACTGGATCTATACTGTTGGAACTCAACCAAGAATTAGGAGAAGTGCAAATTGTAGCGCTCCAAAATCTTACAACTACAGACTATTTACTGTTAAAAGAACATAAGGGATGTGAACAATCCCCAGGAATGGGTTGTTTTAATTTGTCTGATTTCTCTCAGACTGTTCAAGTTCAGTTGGACAATATCCACCATATCATAGATAAGTTTTCACAAATGCCTAAGGTGCCTAACTGGTTTTCTTGGTTTCACTGGAGATGGCTGGTTATTACAGATATGCTTTGGTTATGTAACTGTACTCCTATTATGTTAATGTGTGTGCGCAATTTAAGTAGTAGTTTAAAAGCTATACATGCTGAAGTTACTCTACAAGAAGATATGTCAAAGAAATAATCAATCTTCCCATGTTTTCTTCCGCCTGCTACTTCTATAGCTTTTCTTCTTCCTTCCTAATTACAACCCTTAAATAGAATTCGTGCCTCATATGAAATTTACCAAGTATCATAATTCTTCCAAGTGGTAAAGATACCTCAAGTCAAATGCTGGGCATAGAAGCTACAGGGCATAAATATGCAAAGAAATAAAAAGCTAACCATTTCAAACAATAAGGCTTCTCTCTCACTTACCAATGTTACATTTCCCTGTATGGCCCCGGAAGATGACTGGTTAGCCAGAGATGGGTAAGATTCCTCAAGGGAGGAACAACCTAAGACAGGCACAGTCGCAGGGGGTCATCAGGTGAGAAATTGGGGATCAACAGAGGTGAGGCTTAGAACCTCACCCCCCCGTTCTGAGAGAAATCTTCTGCATACGTGGATGTTTTATTGCCCTTGTCTAGCTTGGATTAACACATAGTCTACAGGCACACACCTGATCATCTACATTTGCTCTCTTACAACACTAAACTATGTTTTCTACCTTTATCTTGTATCTACCTACCACTTCAGCATTTTATTAAAAATAATAATAATAAAGAGAAATGTGGTATCCACATATAAATCAAGTATAAAAACCAAATGAGTATTCATATTTGAACTGTTTATAGTTCATAATGCATAAGCAAAACCGAAAGTTTCTGTGATGACTGCCCTTGTACTGTTCACTATGTAACTTATTCATTATGTAAGAATTTGTTCTCCATGTAAGAACTTGTTTGTTATGCCTCAGAAGATTGGAGACTGACGAAAATTAGGCTTGGGGTGGATTAATGATTGTGCATTGAGTATTGACCCCCTTATACAGAAATTTATTGTGGTTAACAACTATTTGATCAATAAATATGAGAGATGCCCTCACACACACACACACAAAATATATATATATATAAACAGACTTCCAATTGTAAAATAAATAAGTAACCGGGATGTAATGTATAGCATAAGGAATATAGTCAAAATATTGTAACAACTTGGTATGGTGATAGCTGGTACCTAGAATTATCATGTATATAAATGTTGAATCACTGTGTTGTACACCTGAAACTAATGTAATGTAATACTGTGTGTCAACTACCCTTCAATAAAAAAAAAAAAATATTAACTGTATCAATAGTCCATTGTAGAATACCACTTTAAAGCAAAAATAGAATTCCTATTAACTTTCTAAATATGTATTTAATTTCTATAGTTAAAATTAGCTAAAGATTTATTCACTTTGATATTTAAGTAATAAAACCAACTAAATATTTTTGTTATTGAAAAACAGTTGATATACACTATTATATTGGTTTCAGGTATACAGCAGTGATTTGACAATTGTATACATTACTAAATGCTCACCACAGTAAATGTAGTTACCATCTGTCCACATACAAGGAATTGACTACAAATGCAATATTATCAACTATATTCCCCATTCTCATGACTAACTGATACTATAAGTGGAAGTTTGTACCTCCTCCCCTTCACCTATTTTGCCTTTCTTCCTACCCACCTCCCCTATGGCAACCACCAGTCTGTTCTCTGTTTTGAGTCTTCTGTTCTGTTTGTTCTTTGTTTTTTAAATTCCACATATGAGACTGTGCAGTATGTCTTTCTGTCTGACTTACCTCACTTAGCATAATACCCTCTAGATCCATCCATGTTGTCACAAATGGCAAGATTTCATTCTTTTTTACTGAGTAATATTCCACTGTATAAACATGCATTTCTCACATGTGGTATAATAGAAAATTACATTTGGTCTTTGTCCTCTGGTCCTGGCACAGAGCTCCTAAATCCTTTATAACTTCCTGAGTGAAGTGAGTGTCTGTTTAGATTACACTTTATTTATGGTAATGATGACTTAGGGTGGGGGTCACAAAAAAGGCCAAGTAATTATAGAGTTGGCCTTTCAGCCCCACCTACCAACCTCCAGGGATGGGAGAAAAGGCTAGAGACTGGCTCTTGGCCAATAAGCTACAGAGAGCTTCTGGGTTAGTGAACACATCTAGGAGCTAGCTATTAGGGTGGTATGGCCAGAGAGGGCATAGAAGCCCTGCACTCTCTCCCACCTCCATACCTAGCCCTATGCTTCTCTTAAATTTGTCTATTTGTAAGGTCTATTTTTCATAATAAACTAGTAAATGTAAGCAGTGTTTTTCTGAGTTCTGTGAGAGGTCCTAGCAAATTATCAAGCCTGAGGAGGGAGTCATTTGAACCCCCAATTTCTAGCCTACCAATCAGAAGTACAGATAGCCTGGGACATGGATTGGTGTCCAAAATCTTAGGGGACTGAGCCCTTTAACTTGTGTGATCTGATGTTAACTCCAGGAAGGTAGTGTCAGACTTGAACTATCAGACACCCATACAGTATTAGTGAATTGGTTGGTGTCAAAGAAACACCCAGAATACGTTTGGTAAAAGGAGGAGGAAATGAAAACTATGCACTGGATTATACTTCAATAAGCTCTTTCCAAAAGAGTAGTGTAAGTTTAGCAAGTAGATTCACCTATAAATTCTGGTTAGAACAGAGCTGTTTCCAATAAAGGAGAGAAAAGGCCAGGGCATACAATGTTAAAAGAGGGCTCTTTGGAGGAATTAAATCATGGAGAAACCTAATAGATGCAAGAGGATGATTAAGTGCTTATTATAGAACTTTTACTTTGTAAAAATCACATAACCAACCAAATGCACTCGTTCCTCACTTACTGAGCACTTTCTATACATGTTAGGCACTTGGTGCTACACGTAGGGAAGAAGATCACAAGCAAGCCACACGTATAGCCCTCAGAACTCATCTAGTGAGGAAGACAGGCAAGGAAAACAAAATGCAGGATAAACTAAGTACAGTTGACTCTTGAACAACATGACTTTAAACTGCACAGGCCCAATTATGCACTGGTTTTTTTCAATAAACATACTGGAAAGCTTTTTGGAGATTTGTGACAATTTGAAAAAACATCTTTTCTCTAGCTTACTTTTATTGTAAGATACAGTATACATGTAACATACGAAAATGTATTAATCAACTGTTTATGCTGCCGGTAAGGCTTCCAACTACCAAAGTTTTTGGGAGATCAAAAGTTACACATGCATTTCCAACTCAACAGGGGTCAGTGCCCTGAACCCCTGCATTGTTCAAGGGTCAGGTGAACTTCAATAGAGATAGTCACTGGATATTATGGTAAAAGAGCACCTAAGGAGATGGTTGCTTTCCCACAAGATGACACCCAAGTTTGGAGTATGAGTAAGTGGGCAAGGGATAGAAGTAGGGAACACTGGAAGGAAGACTTAATACTAGGTACAACAAACATTATATACAAAAAGCAGAGAGATAAACCTGACTACGGATTCTTGAAACTGCAAAAATTCAGTATGACTGGAATGGCAGATAGCAGAGCTCACCAAACATTCCATATATATCTTTTGCAAATGGACAGGCCCATGTGACTAATTGTGGCCAAAGGGCTACAAGAAATGCTGTGTGTCACTTCTAATCATAGTACAGGAGGTCCAACTTGAGACTCTTTCATTGTCTCTTCTGCCTCTCATTCCAAGTGGTGTAGTTACAAGATGGCAGAATTCCATTAGCTTGAGTCCCTGAGGACAATGTAGATGGGACCTCGATGACCAGGGAAAAACATTTAGCATGAAGGAAAGCTTTGGAACAAGAAATTAAGCTTTGTGGTAATAAGCCACTGAGTTTGGGGTTATATTACTACAGGATAGCCTACCCAGACTCATAAAACTCTTGAGATGTGTCTAAGAAATAAGGATCGAGAGGTAGATAAGGGTTAAATCACAAGGAGTCTTGAAAGATGTTAAGCAAGAATAGTCACTTAAGATGTTCTTATTCTACTAACAGTGTGGAAGTGACCCATAGTGAACATTACAGATTTGAAAGTCAAGGACCAGCCAGAGACGGGTAAGATTCCTCAAGGGAGGAACAACCTAAGACAGGCACAGTCGCAGGGGGCCATCTGGTGAGAAAATGGGGAGCAGCAGAGGTGAGGCTTAGAACCTCACCCCCCCTGTTCTGAGAGAAATCTTCTGCATATGTGGATGTTTTATTGCCCTTGTCTAGCTTGGATTAACACATAGTCTACAGGCACACACCTGATCATCTACATTTGCTCTCTTACAACACTAAACTCTGTTTTCTACCTTTATCTCGTATCTACCTACCACTTCAGCATTTTATTAAAAATAATAATAATAGAGAAATGTGGTATCCACATATAAATCAAGTTTAAAAATCAAATGAATATTCATATTTGAACTGTGTATAGTTCATAATGCATGAACAAAACCGAAAGCTTCTGTGATGACTGCCCTTGCACTGTTCACCATGTAACTTATTCACTATGTAAGAATTTGTTCGTTATGCATCAGAAGATTGGAGACTGACGAAAATTAGGCTTGGGGTGGATTAATGATTGTGCATTGAGTATTGACCCCCCTATACAGAAATTTATTGTGGTTAACAACTATTTGATCAATAAATATGAGAGATGCCCTCACAATATATATATATATATATATATATATATATAAACAGACTTCCAATTGTAAAATAAATAAGTAACCGGGATGTAATGTATAGCATAAGGAATATAGTCAAAATATTGTAACAACTTGGTATGGTGATAGCTGGTACCTAGAATTATCATGTATATAAATGTTGAATCACTGTGTTGTACACCTGAAACTAATGTAATGCAATACTGTTGTCAACTACCCTTCAATAAAAAAAAAAAAAAAAAAAGAAAGTCAAGGACCTACATCAAGGCAGGAGCAATGAGGAATAACTGCGTAAGTTGGCATAGGAAAGAAATTACAGACCAAGGGATTTGGTGGAGGAGATGTACTAGTCTGAGGGACAAGATGAAAAGTATATGCTTTTTGGTTTTGCTTTCTGAGGAAACACATACAGGCTAAAGTACTTAGAGAACATTGGTAATATTGAAGAGAGTTGAATACAAGGCATAGAGATCAGAAGTGATGTGTGCTGAGGTACAGGTTTGAGAATCACCAAGGTACAGAAATAGTAAGGATAATGTCAATTGGGGAAAATAAATAAGAGGAAAAGAAGAAAAGAGAGACAAGGCAGAACCCTGGGGAACAGTATTAACATTAAGGTACAGGAACAAGAGACCCACAAATGAAAGAGAGGAACCTGGTTAGAAAATTAGCCAGGGAAAAACAGTATCAAGAGTTCTGAATTTCAAGGAGAGCCTGATGAGCATGAAAAGATTCTTTCTAAGGGAATTTTCAGTGAGGTAATGGGAGGAGGGAAAAAAAGGCACAGCAAGCTAAGTGAAAGGGAAATACAGACAGAAAATAGAAAATGCCTGTTTCAAAGAGAGCCGAGATGAGAAGCAAAAGAATGGGTGGTTGCTGCACCATGCAGCTCTTTCCACATGGATGAGACCTTAATAAAAGGCACCCAAAAGAAAAGCTGAATTACACAGGGTAAATGGAACACCTGATGGAGAAAAGCCACTGAGACAGGAGGGGGCTGGGGAAATGAAGGGGTTAGGGAGACGTATGGCCTTAGACAAATTAACTAAAAGCCTCTCTGGGCTTCAATTTCTTTGCCTACAAAATGAGGAAAGAGCGAAGAGATCTGCCTCAACAATACATTTCATGAGGCTGAACACTAAATTTAATCCTAATCACTCCAGATTGTTTGTGTTAATAATTTTGCCATGTAAAACTCATCCGCCTTAGCCAAAAGAGACACATTTAGCCTAAGATTGTTTTAGAAAATAAGAGCAATAAAAATATTTTCAAAAGCAAATGTGAATCTATATCATGCCCTAAATGTTTAACATATTTGACACAGTAGAACTAAATTACTAAAAAACTTTTACTGGAAGGGATAAAAGGTATGAACCTTAATAGGTGAAAATGGCGTATTTTTTAAAATGTCTTTTCAAAGTATTATACTTTGTCATACAATTTAAGAACTGAAAGAAGATTAGGCCGTTTATCTATCTAGTTTATCTTTTGTTAGCTTCAGACTACTTTTTTCTCAAGGAAAACCTTCCACAGAACCTCAGAATAAAAACATGATGTAAGAAAAGTGGTTTTGGCTAATGCAATAGATTCTTATTGCAAATCCTAACCACCGGATTTGCGCCCAGGTCCCAGCCCTTCTCTATGTGTTCCAGAGTGTTAGAAAATCACTAATGCAGTCTGATCCCTTTGTTTTACAAATAAGAAAATTACATTTGGTGGTAAGCTTATGATCAACAATTAAATAGTCTTCCTCAAATTCAATAATCACATCAGGTATATATACACATCTCTGTCATTAGTAAAAAGAAATGTAGCACTTGCTGATCACTTATTAAATGTAAATATAAGCTAATGAAGCACATCTGTATTCCCAACTACTTCCTTAATACCTACAGCTATAGAAGTAACCTCTAGACTTACTTTGTTGTTATTAAGGTGACTTAATGTTTAATTCTGTTAATTTTATCCAAAGCCACCCTGGGAGAAAGGGAGTTTTTTTTTTTACCCGTATAAAAACTAAAGGCACTTGCCTAAACCAAAAGGGTAGCTAGTGGCAGAACCAGGTGTGGTGTTACTATTAGAAGCTGATGATTTGGTAATATTGCATCCACTGGAAGCTGGCATCCTGTGTATTCCTGGAATAACAGCAAAGTGGCCCCCAAAGGTTACAGTAGTATATCCTGAATGGCCAGAAAGTAGGAGCATCTTACCAGGGAGTTTTGTTTTATCATTATGGCCAGTGCATGCACCTCCAGTAGCACTACACATAGACCCTCCAGTAACCCCCACGGGGAAAGGAGTAAAACCTGGACAGGACCCCCTTCCTGCTACAGTCCTATCGCAGGACCACTCTCTTGTATGCATCCTACTTGATGAACAAGATTTGCTTATGTTGGTGTCATTAAAACACATGTATTATTGCCCCTATGGTCTTTGTGGATTGGGAACCTCCTCTGGCTTGAGGATTATTATAATTTTTGTTACCTGCATCAAAATTTTGTTGTATCTTAATTTTTATTATCTCTAAGTTATTGTTAGCCTCTGTTGCTGTTGTGGAATCTGGTTACAGTGCTCCAGCTTTCTTGCACAGGGACCATTGCAGAAGATTGAGAGTGTGTAGATTGTAAGGCAAGAATCCTGAAGGGGTGAGTGTGGGGAAGTTGGGGTTCCTATGGCCAGGATCCTCACTGAATGTGACTGATGTATACGTCTTGATGATGTAACTGGCCTGTTGTTAGGCTACTGCTTCCACACCTTTAGGCAGGAAGCTATTACTGCACTATATAGAGAGCTCGGCCCAGTGTTCTGGGCAGAGGCAGAGATGCTAGTGCTTGACCTACAACCAGGAGAACAAACCGGGTAATAAACCCTTTCACCCCAAAGAAACATTCTACTGCCATTTCTTTGGTCTCACTGAATCCATAGTGAACTTGCTGGGGCTGAAACCCTTTGGCAGGACAGTACCTCCCTTACATGTATGTGCCTATGTCTATTTATACATCCATGCCTTCTGTCTATCTATAAACCTAGAACATTCATTGTTATATCTGTATCTATATCTCTATATCTGTAATTTTCTGGGATGGCATACATAAAAACACAGAATGCTCACATGCACACATGTGTGCACACCTATAAGCATACATGAAAATGCGTATACACATTACTTTTTTTTCCCTCCAAATATTGGTATGTAAAAAAAATGAGAGCACCACCTGGGCAAAGAACAAACATGGTCATGCTGCTTATACAGAGGCATGAGTTATGCTACATCCATAAGAACACTTCTTTAGACACTCACATCTTAATACAAACACTGTACCTTTACCTATAGAATTTACTCCGGACAAGGAAGGAGTCAGGGAACAAACTATCTACTTTGGGTTCCTGATTGTCAACTCACAGTGAGAGAACATTTGTGAGAGTGAGATTCTGTATTCTCAAGTATAAATTCTTTTCAGAACATAACAGGGTAGAAAATGTTGAACATAAAAGTCACTACAGAATGTAACCTTAATTGTAGTTAAATAGTGACAGAATTCTCCTCCCCCAGGTGCATGAGGGACCTGTTCAGGCTGGTCAGATACCAGTAGGCTGCTGTGCACAGGTGGAAGATGCCATAGTTGGTTAGCAGCTTTGCATAGGAAGGATGTGGGTGGAAGGTTGTGTGGTGGGGGGCAGCTGCTACCTGTCCCAGAACTGTGGGTATGGCTGGTTTTCCTGCACATGTGTGTGGGTGAGATTCTGACCAGGAACGCCTCCCAGTGGAATCTCCCAATGACTGTCCAGACACATGGGTGCCCCCACCTCTCCACTGCCACATCCCACCAGGATGTAACCATCCACCCACTGGCCTCTGGGACAGCCAGGCAGGACCACTTATGCTGTAGGATTTCTGTCTCCATTTCCCTACTTCTTCTTTTTGGTGGGTGTTCATTCTGTGCCAGAAATTCTGCAGGCAAGAGTCATTTTGGAAGATCCACAAGGCTTCTCTTAGAGCCTCCTCTTGGAGCATAGGCATTCTCGGGGAGGAAAGCCCTATGGAAGGTGCAGAGTTCTGGGACACAGAAATAGGCTCTTGAGCATGGGCAGTACCAGAAGCCAGGCTTGGGATGGACAATCGGCCTGAGGAAGATGGGTAGGGCAGGGATGCTGCATGTGAGCACCAAGGCCTCTGGCTCTACTGCAGAGCCAGCTCTGCTCACCGACCTCAGCGGGCACTCCTTTCTGAGGGCAATTGCACATGAACTGTAATTCTGCTGCACTAGGGCCAGTGGTTCTCAAAGTGGTGTTCCCGGTACAACAGCAACACCTGGGAGGCCTGCAGACCTGCTCTATTCTGCACTCGGACTGGCCGGGCAGTCTGCTTCCACACGCCCTCCAGGGGATCTGCCTGTGCTGTAAGCTGAAGAACCACTGCTTTAGCTAATACACACAGAGCTTCTACTTTACACTGGGGTTGGGATATTAAATGGGCCTTCATGAAGATGCTCCCAATTATGGCATTCTAGGTATGTCCCCAGTGCCAGACACTACACCAGGCCCCTAAACAAACATCAGCTCACAAACTCCTCACAGCACCTTTATAAGGTTGTATTATTGACCCCATTTTAAAGATTTGGAAACTGAGTCTCAGAGACATTGCTGGCTCCCTGTTCTAGTGACCTGGGTCCAGTTGGGGGCCCTGTGGGTGCAGCTGAAGGGTAGAATGCTTGATGGAGTAAACCTTCCTTGGTAATATTTAAGACTTCACCCCTTGGAAATGTCTGGGAACAAACACACTTGATATTTCCCTATGGAAAAATTGCCCGTGTTTCTATCACAGAAATAGCCAAGACTGTGGATGTATTGAAAAATAATTCCCTGCATATCCAGATTTATCACACTGCTAGTGGGATTGTATTATATGTGATTTCCCATCCAACTGGATGTTTGGCTCTACTTCAAAAATTTATCTGACAATCATGTATGAAGTGCCTACTGTGCGCCCAATGCTTTCTGGGGACAGCAGGGTGTTGAGTTTTACTTTGTAGGGGTATCAACCTGCCATGCTTCTGTCCTGGGTCACTCCCAACATCCCTTTGCATGGCTCTTCCCCTGTCCTTTTGGGACTGTGAAGATGCCCGCCAGCACAGGCTCCCTTAGGGGAAGGACTTACAGCCCAGCAAAGGGAAGCGTGAGGTCCTTTCCCTTGGGGGTGGCAGGGCTTACCATTCAGATAGGCGTTCTGGATGTCGATGGCTTTAGTGGACTGGTCATCGGCAGAACAGTATGGGTGGTGGGACGGGGCCGTCAACACCTCCAGTGTCCCTTCGGTGAGGCCTGGCTCGAACATCATGCTGCACATCCTCACTCTCACATTCTCACAGCCCGGGTACAGGGTGCTGATGCTCACAGAGACTGCAGGCCAGAGAGGAAGCTGGTGAGACCTCGCACAGGGCAGTGTGCCCACTCGCTCTCCCTCAAGCCTTTACCCATGTGTTGTCCCTTTCTGATACATTCTCTGTCCCCATCACACTCCTGCTTCAGGCTGGGCTTTGTGAACCCCATGTGTGTGCCTTGCAGCTGTGTTTCTAGGGATGTACAGTTGATTCTCTTTGCTCCACCTCCCATGTCCCGTTCCTGCCCTGCTCTGGGCCCTAGAGGCTGACTCCATGGCCTCCATCTCCCAGGCGTGCTAGTCATTTGCCTTCTGGTTAGGCTCAGCCAGTGGGAGGCACCAGAGAGCCTGGGGGAAGAGGAAGACAGAGGTATTTCTCCCCTCCTCACTCCCTGCTGCTTCTCAGACATCAGCTGTGCCTCTCCAAGTCTAGACCTCCCAGGAGTGGCTTCACCCCAGGACTCTGGCTCTCACAGGAAGACTTCTGTCTCATCAACTCCAGGGGATATAATGCTCCCCTCTGTTTCAGGCCTCTGGTGTATGATCATGTTTGATTTCATGTGATTTTCCCAAGACTCTGCCCTTCTGTAAAGTCCCATCAGAACCCCAGCTTATATAGATGAGATGATACTGCTCTGGTACACCAGTTTTAGGTTGAATGAAAATAACTATACACATGGCAGGCCATGGCATTAAATGACACTGAACCACACAGTCAGAAAGTCAGTCCTGTGGAATTCCACTGGAGGCTTTTCTGCTGCTCCTGTGGCCAATCTCAGTTTGTGGCATGAAGCCTTGAGCATCTTTTCACTCTTTGCTAATCTTCCCGTTTCATAAGGAGGGAGTGGGCAACTGTATATACTGAGATTTTAATCACATCATTTGCTCTTCACTGAATTTTCTTGTATTTCTGGCAGTAGTACTGGTTTTACATCATGGAAGGTTATTAACCACTTCATCTTCAAATCAATGTATTTTAGTAGTAAGAAGGTGAATCAGCTTAAAAATATTACATAGGCAATCATGGTGGAACTTGGGGGAGAGGCAGCTGATTAACAGTGCGGGGGGCCCCCGTGTCCAGGCACAGAGCCTGTGGTTCCCCGGGACAGAGCCCTGGCTTACTCACTGTCACAGTGCTTGCTGGCTTGCCTGTCTCTCCCAACAGACCCCCACCAGCATGTGAAGACAGAGCTGGTCTGTCTGGGGGCTCCATGAGCAGGATTGCACCTATGGTTGGTACCTTTGGTTTGCAGTTAATAGGGACACACATTGCAAGGAAGTAAAGAAATGACTATTTCACCCAGCACACCTGGCTTTGAAAGTGTTGATCAAACACAAAGGACATTCCTTGTTTAAAGACCAAAGTTTTCAGACTAAGACTTGGACACGGGGAATATCCAGGGTGAGCAGGCTGGGGAGTGGAGCTCAAGGGCAGGGTCGGGGATAAGGGAAGGAGAGGGCAATAAGATGGAATGAGTTATTCATATGTATGTGCTTTCTCTTTATAAAAATAGAAAACTTGGTAAACAGAAATATAAAAAGGAAAACATAATGACTTGACTTTCAATGCCAAAATGGTCCACATTTTAGTGTATTTCGTTGCAGGTCATTATTCCAAGTCTGAGAAAAGCTTTGTGGTTTCACAAGAATGGGTTTGCCATTCCCCAGGCTGTAAAGCTGTGTGGAGGACAACAAGTATTAGGACAAACCTTGTTTTAGTGGCATGTGGGCTGAGGAAAAGGAGACCAAATTGGGTAAATGACAGCCATTCCTGCACATCACTGACAGTTTTCACTGGGAGGATAAAAGGTTGGACAGGCTTTGTTTATTGTATTATAAAAATATAATTTCAGGAGGAGCCAAGATGGCGGTGTGAGTAGGGCAGCGGAAATCTCCTCCCAAAACCATATACACTTTTGAAAATACAACAAATACAACTATTCCTAAAAGAGAGACCAGAACATACAGTACAACAGCCAGGCTACATCTACACCAGCAAGAACCCAGCACCTCACGAAGGGGGTAAGATACAAGCCGTGGCCCCGCAGGACCCAAGCACGCCCCCCACCCCAGGTCCCCAGTGGGAGGAGAGGAGTTGGAGCAGGGAGGGAGAGGGAGCCCAGGACTGCTAAATATCCAGCTCTAGTCATCCGCACCAGGACTGCAGACACACAGTGTGTGGTGTGCTGGATACTAGGGAAATGGAACAGTAAAACCTGTGAGCGGGTTCCCACAGCCGGCGTCCCTGGGACAAAAGAAATCAAGTGCTTTTTGAAAGTCTTAAAGGGACAAGAGCCTCACCGCTGGACGGAAGCATCTCAGAACAGTCAGCCCAGCAGCTGGGAATCCCAGGGAACTCCGGGTGCCCCAACCCCCTAGGTGGTAGAGCAACTTGGAGGCCCCTCGTGGTGATAAACAACCTCCCGTCCATTCCCCCTCCAGCGTGGCCCCGCCATAGTGGAGCAGCAGCCTGAGACCAGCCACACCCAAGCAGCTGCACAGAGTATCCCCTGCAGCCACCTGGGCCAGACTCAGAGACCCCATCAGTGTGCAGCTGCCCAGCACAAGCTGCTAGGGGTTGCCATTCCTGCAGGAGAGGAAGGCAACAAGTAAGCGGGAAGGGACGTTGTTCTCCCAGCTAACACATGCGCCAACTGCCCATGAGTACCTCTATCGCCATGAAAATGCAGACGAATTTGATCCAGACGAGAATCACATAGACATCCCATGAGAGAGAACCTGGGGATATAAGATTTAACCATCTTCCTGAAAAAGAATTCAAAATAAAGGTCATAACCATGCTGATGGAGCTGCAGAGAAAAATGCAAGAGCTAACGGATAAAGTTGGGAGGGAGAATACAGAAATAAAACAATCTCTGGAAGGACTTAAAAGCAGAATGGATGAGGTGCAAAAGGCTGTTATTGGAATAGAAATCAGAGAACAGGAAAGCAGAGAAGCTGACGCAGAGAGAGATAAAAGTATATCCAGGAATGAAACAATATTAAGAGAACTGTGTGACCAATCCAAAAGGAATAATATCCGCATTATAGGGGTACCAGAAGAAGAAGAGAGAGAAAAAGGGATAGAAAGTGTCTTTGAAGAAATAATTGCTGAAAACTTCCCCAAACTGGGGGAGGAAATAGTTGCTTAGAACACGGAGGCACACAGAACTCCCAACACAAGGGACCCAAGGAGGACAACACCAAGACACATAATAATTAAAATGGCAAATATCAAGGAAAAGGACAGAGTTTTAAAGGCAGCTAGAGAGAGGAAGGCAGCTAGAGAGAGGAAAAAGGTCACCTACAAAGGAAAACCCATCAGGCTATCATCAGACTTCTCAACAGAAACCTTACAGGCCAGAAGAGAATGGCATGATATATTTAATGCAATGAAACAGAAGGGCCTTGAACCAATGATACTGTATCCAGCACGATCATCATTTAAATATGAAGGAGAGATTGAACAATTCCCAGACAAGCAAAAGTTGTGGGAATTTGCCTCCCACAAACCACCTCTACAGGGTATTCTAGAGGGACTGCTCTAGATGCAAGCACTCCTATGTCTAAATAGATGTCATCAGAGAAAATAAAATCACAGCAAAGAAAGCAGACCAACCAAATACTAACTAAAGGCAAAAACTAAAATCAACTAGCCACAAAAGAGGTCAAAGGAAACACAAAAGAGCACAAAATAAAACACCTAACATATAAAGAATAGAGGAGGAGGAATAAAGAAGGAGAGAAATAAAGAATCATATGACTGTGTTCATAATAGCTCAATAAGGGGGTAAGTTAGATGGTAAGATAGTAAAGAAGCTAACCTTGAACCTTTGGTAACCACAGATCTGAAGCCTGCAATGGCAATAAGTACATATCTTTCAATAACCACCCTAAATGTAAATGGACTGAATGCACCAATCAAAAGACACAGAGTAATAGAATGGATAAAAAGGCAAGACCCATCTATATGCTGCTTACAAGAGACTTACCTCAAACCCAAAGACATGCACAGACTAAAAGTCAAGGGATGGAAAAAGATATTTCAGGCAAACAACAAGGAGAAAAAAGGAGGTATTGCAGTACTAGTATCAGACAAAATAGACTTCAAAACAAAAAACGTAACAAGAGATAAAGAAGGACATTACGTAATGATAAAAGGGTCAGTCCAACAAGAGGATATAACCATTATAAATATGTATGCACCCAACACAGGAGCACCAACATATGTGAAACAAACACAGAATTAAAAGAGGAAATAGAATGCAATGCATTCATTTTGGGAGACTTCAACACACCACTCACTCCAAAGGACAGATCCACCAGACAGAAAATAAGTAAGGACACAGAGGCACTGAACAACACACTAGAACAGATGGACTTAACAGACATCTATAGAACTCTACATCCAAAAGCAGCAGAATACACATTCTTCTCAAGTACACATGGAACATTCTCCAGAATAGACCACATACTAGGCCACAAAAAGAGCCTCAGTAAATTCCAAAAGATTGAAATTCTGCCAACCAACTTCATGGACCACAAAGGTATAAAACTAGAAATAAATTGTACAAAGAAAGCAAAAAGGCTCACAAACCCATGGAGGCTTAACAACATGCTCCTAAATAATCAATGCATCAACCACCAAATTAAAATAGAGATCAAGCAATATATGGAAACAAATAACAACAACAACATAAAGCCCCAACTTCTGTAGGATGCAGCCAAAGCAGTTTTAAGAGGAAAGTATATAGCAATTCAGGCATATTTAAAGAAGGAACAACAACCCCAAATGAATAGTGTAAAGTCACAATTATCGAAATTGGAAAAAGAAGAACAAATGAGGCCTAAAGTCAGCAGAAGGAGGAATATAATAAAGATCAGAGAAGAAATAAATAAAATTGAGAAGAATAAAACAATAGAAAAAAGTCAATGAAACCAAGAGGTGGTTCTTTGAGAAAATAAACAAAATAGACAATCCTCTAGCGAGACTTGTTAAGAGAAAAAGAGAATCAACATATATCAACAGAATCAGAAACGAGAAAGGAAAAATCACGATGGATCCCACAGAAATACAAAGAATTATTAGAGAGTAATATGAAAACCTACATGCTAAAAAGCTGTAAAACCTAGGAGAAATAGACAACTTCCTAGAAAAATACAACCTTCCAAGACTGACCAAGGAAGAAACAGAAAATCTAAACAGACCAATTACGAGCAACGAAATTGAATTGGTAATCAAAAAACTACCCAAGAGCAAAACCCCTGGGGCAGATGGACATACCGTGGAATTTTATCAGACATACAGAGAAGACATAATACCCATTCTCATTGAAGTTTTCCAAAAAATAGAAGAGGAGGGAATACTCTCAACTCATTCTATGAAGCCAGCATCATCCTAATACCAAAACCAGACAAAGACCCCACCAAAAAAGAAAATTACAGACCAATATCCCTGATGAACATAGATGCAAAAACACTCAACAAAATATTAGCAAACCACATTAAAAAATACATCAAGAAGATCATACACCACGATCAAGGGGGATTCATCCCAGGGATGCAAGGACGGTACAACATTCGAAAATCCATCAACATCACCACATCAACAAAAAGAAGGACAGAAACCACATGATCATCTCCATAGATTCTGAAAAAGCATTCAACAAAATTCAACATCCATTCATGATAAAAGCTCTCAACAAAATGAGTATAGAGGGCAAGTACCTCAACATAATAAAGGCCATATATGATTCACCCACCGCCAACATCATACTCAACAGCGAGAAGCTGAAAGCTTTTCCTATAAGATCAGGAACAAGACAGGGATGCCCACTCTCCCCACTGTTATTCAACATAGTACTGGAGGTCCTATCCTTGGCAATTAGACAAAACAAAGAAATACAAGGAAACCAGATTGGTAAAGAAGTCAAACTGTCACTATTTGAAGATGACATGACATTGTACATAAAAAACCCTAAAGACTCCACTCCAAAACTACTAGGCAGGACACAAAATTAATACACAGAAATCTGTGGCTTTCCTATACACTAACAATGAATTAACAGGAAGAGAAATCAGGAAAACAATCCATTCACAATTGCATCAAAAGGAATAAAACACCTAGGAATAAATCTAACCAAGGAAGTGGAAGACCTATACCCAGAAAACTACAAGACACTCTTAAGAGAAATTAAAGAGGACACTAACAAATGGAAACTCATCTCATGCTCCTGGCGAGGAAGAATTAATATTGTCAAAATGGCCAACCTGCTCAAAGCAATCTACAGATTCAGTGCAATCCCTATCGAATTACCAACAACATTTTTCAATGAACTGGAACAAGTTTAGTTCAAAAATTCATGTGGAACCACCAAAGGCCCCTAAGAGCCAAAGCAATCCTGAGAAGGAAGAATAAATTGGGGGGAATCTGACTATCCAACTTCAAGCTCTACTACAAAGCCATAGTAATCAAGACAATTTGGTACTGGCACAAGAACAGACCCACAGACCAGTGGAACAGAATAGAGACTCCAGACATTAACCCAAACATATATGGTCAATTAATATATGATAAAGGAGCCATGGACATACAATGGGGAAATGACAGCCTCTTCAACAGTTGGCGTTGGCAAACTGGACAGCTACATCTAAGAGGATGAAACAGGATCATTGTCTAACCCCATACACAAAAATAAATTCGAAATGGATCAAAGACCTGAATGTAAGTCATAAAACCGTAAAACTATTAGAAAAAAACATAGGCAAAAATCTCTTGGACATAAACATGAGTGACTTCTTCATGAACATGTCTCCCTGGGCAAGGGAAACAAAAGCAAAAATGAACAAGTGGGACTGTATCAAGCTGAAAAGCTTCTGTACAGCAAAGGACACCATCAATAGAACAAAAAGGCATCCTACAGTATGGGAGAATATATTCATAAGTGACAGATCTGATAAAGGGTTGACATCCAAAATATATAAAGAGCTCACGCACCTCAACAAACAATAGGCAAATAATCCAATTAAAAAATGGGCAGAGGAGCTGAACAGACAGTTCTCCAAAGAAGAAATTCAGATGGGCCAACAGACACATGAAAAGATGCTCCACATCGTTAGTTATCAGAGAAATGCAAATTAAAACCACAATGAGATATCACCTCACACCAATAAGGATCGCCACCATCCAAAAGACAAACAACAACAAATGTTGGCGAGCTTGTGGAGAAAGGGGAACCCTCCTACACTGCTGGTGGAAATGTAAATTAGTTCAACCATTGTGGAAAGCAGTATGGAGGTTCCTCAAAAAGCTCAAAATAGAAATACCATTTGACCCAGGAATCCCACTTCTAGGAATTTACCCTAAGAATGCAGCAGCCCAGTTTGAAAAATACATATGCACCCCTATGTTTATCACAGCACTATTGACAATAGCCAAGAAACGGAAGTAATAACCTAAGTATCCGTCAGTAGATGAATGGATAAAGAAGATGTGGTAGATATACACAATGGAATATTACTCAGCCATAAGAAAACAAATCCTACCATTTGCAACAACATGGATGGAGCTAGAGGGTTCAGTGAAATACACCAGACGGAGAAAGACAAGTACCAAATGATTTCACTCATATGTGGAGTATAAGAACAAAGAAAAAACTGAAGGAACCAAACAGCAGCAGATTCACAGAACCCAGGAATGGACTAACAGTTACCAAAGGGAAAGGGACTGGGGAGGATGGGTGGGAAGGGAGGCATAAGGGGGGGAAAAAGAAAGGGGGCATTACGATTAGAATGCATAATGTGGGGGGAGGCACTGGGAGGGCTGTGCAACACAGAGAAGACAAGTAGAGATTTTACAGCATCTCACTATGCTGATGGACAGTGACTGTAATGGGGGTTGTCGGGGGGACTTGGTGAAGGGGGGACTTGGTTTACTTAGTAAACATAATGTTCCTCATGTAATTGTAGATTAATGATACCAAAAAAAAAAAAAAGGTACTTGTGAGGAACACCTGGAAAAAAAAAAATTTCACAGGCAAACACTATTAGATTAGGACATTATTTTTGGTAAATACTGACCCCTATTGGTGGAAAGTGGCAGGCCCTGATGGAGAAGCCGCTGCACCCTGGTCCAAGACTTCCTCCCTCTGCCCACTCTGGGGAGAGTAGGCGGCAGCCTCCTCTGCGCTCCTCCTGGGCACTCGCTCCCCCACTGCCCTGGTACTTCCTGCCTACTGTGGAGCCACAGCAGGGCAGCTACAACACTCAGCTGGCCACAAAGCGGATGTATACGAGACAGGCAAGCAAGCATGGGGGGTTGGCAGGCAGGTGCGGCAAGCCTTGCAGGCAGGGGCTGCCAAAATCCATCCACGCCGCCTGGGCTTGTCTCCCGGCTGGTGGCTCAACCTTTAGCATCCAGCATTTTCAGCTGGCAGCACAGAGGGCCCATTCTCTAAAGGCAAACCAACGTCCCACTGTCTGCATGACATAAATGTGCACACACTGGCATCCCTTCCCATGAAAGCAAAAAGCCTGATCATTCTAATGAGGTCATGGGGCCCCTAGGCGCTAGCAGTGAGACCATGCTCTTTTCAAAACCAGACGTCCTTCCCTGCAGGCCGTAGCCTGCACCCTGGGGAGCCTGCCACCCTCTCCCAGTCTGGCCTCCCAAGGTTACCACCTTGGCTCCTCACACGTGTGCCTTGATCTGCTTTTCCAAGGCCTGCCTTGCTGCTGTTTTGTGGGGGTCAGGAGGTGAGCTGAGCTGGCCAGTCTAGGGCTGGCAGGCCCCAGGCTCCCTGTGTTGTGGCCTCCTGCTGGTGGCCCCTCAGCCCAAGGTGTGCTTGCTCCCTGCTGGGCAGGGGAGCTCCTGGCTCTCCTGGGCCTCAGGCAGGCTTAGATTCAACTGCAGGTGAGACTTCTCACTTTCAGGGACTGTTTGGATAGAAATTTTCCCCACCCCTTAGAGCAAACAGGCTACTAGAGAACTAAGCAACACAGGTCTTTATGGGGCTACCCATCTCTTCCATCCTTCCTAGGCCCTTTGTGAGACCACCTGGCTTTGGCCAGACAGATGTGGGACTTAATTCCACCTCTGACATTGACTAGGGGTGATCTTAGCCCAGGCATCTTAAACTCCACTAAATCCCCAACATGTCCTCTCTAACACAGGGCAAAATGTCATTCATGGGCTGGGGGAGTCACTTTCTGAGTTCTCTTCTGGTCCATTGGCTCTGGAGTTAGGGAGCTGGGTGGGGATGGGATTGAATGCAGAGCCACTGTACATACAGGGCAGCACCTTCCTCCCTGCCAACCCATCCCAGGCAGGAATGCACATCTGCTGTAGCCAGAGCTTCCAATTCTCCACAAAAAGTCAAATATCCAACATTTTAGGTGAAATCTCTTGATTTTTAAATGTTGGCACATAATTTTTTCCCCCTCCCCTTCCTCATACTGGACAGACACTGCAGCTGAACAGGCCCCGGGTTTTGGCCTTTACATTAGGCAGACATGCCTTAGGTCTATGAGCCTCAGGTTGCTTTTCTCTGAAATGCATTTATGACACAACCTCACAAGTTGTGAGACTCCCATGTGTAGTAAAGTATAAAATGTTAAGGCCTGCTCGGGGTCATATGAGTTTACCAGGCTCAAGGTATGCACCCCTTTCCCAGAGGAGCTGGCCACTCCTCAAGGAGAAGGGAACAACAACCCTGGGCTGCGTGCCAGAGATACTTGTCCTTGGGCTATGTGCCCGGGATAACTACCTTGGGAAACGCGCCCAGGACGTTTCTGTAACAGCGAGTTGTGAACGCAGCCCTGGCTCCTGGCCAGATCTGGGTCCATATGTGACTCATGCATGCGTCTATTGGCACTGAGCCTCTTTTGTTTAAAGTAGCATAAATATCAGCTTAGAGAAACCGCAAGCAGCCTTCCCTCGATCGTCCTTGGAGTATTGCTGCCTTGTCGTCCTTCTCTGAGACCTGCCCATGATGATTTGTTTTCCAGTGCTGATGATGAGGTCCTAGTGGTATGATGGACTGATTCTTTCTTTCTTTCTTGTTCTTCCTTTTTGTTGTTTTCCTGAAACTTCTCTGTGTCTCCCTCTTTTCCCTTATCTCTGTCCTCCTCTTTTAATAAAGTGAAAGTATACTAAACAGCTATGGCGTGTGGTGGTGTGTCTTGCGTATCGAGCCCAAATTAGCATTTAAGCCTGTTCACAGCAATTGATAAACTGATTATCAATACACCATGACAGACTCATGCACAGCACCTGGAACACAAGTCACCTACTGCCTTCATCCCACATGGGCCTCTCCACACTTTATTGCTTCTACACGGGTTTTGCTGTGTCTCCAGGGAGCTGCAGCCTTGCCCGCTCGACCACCCTCTGCCATCCCCAGGCCTTCTCTCCCGTCTTTTCAGCATTCGCTACCTTCTCAAGTCTTGCAAATCCCAGGGGCTTCCTTTTAGGGAAGTGACCACAGAGAGCAGAGATGCACTTCCTCGGGGCTTGTGAGATCACTCCAGGGGGCGGTGGGGCACAGTTTGAAGGTTTTCTCCCTTCAGTTTCTTCTGGTAGCAGAGCCAGCATTTTCTGGACCACAGGACACCAGGACGATTGGGATAAGGAAGAGCAGTGCTGGCCTCCTACCAGTGCTTTCAGAGAAGCCCAGCCCCACTCATGAGTCACCTTGACATGGAAATGACAGGTTTTGTCCAGGGAAGGCAGCCTGAACTAAGGAGAGAACAAGAGAAACGGCCTCTGTGTGAGGCCCACACCCGCTCTGTGCTGGCTGCAGATGTGTGGCCTGGTTGGTCATTAGAAAGCTATAATATCCTGGAGGGAATCTTCAGTCACTGAGGCCTGTGACCCATGTCCCAGCACAGGCTGAAGGACTTGGTTCCACACAGGGACTCTTGCTGATATTCCAGCCAGTGTAAGCTGCACTTTATCCAGAATCTACTTCTGGATTCTTCCAGATGTGGGAAATTGACCAGGAGAAAGATGAATGGAGATATTACTCCTGAGAGGTGAGGGTTGAGATGCAAATAAAATCTCTTCCTCCCAGGAATTATATGCCACTTGATGTGTGGCTAGTTCAGTTTAACTCATAGGCCTCTGGGGCATAATCTTCACTCCAGTGAGGACTTAACAAAATTCACGATCACAGATCCAGATAGATCTCTCTGTGTCACACACACACACACACACACACACACACACACACACACACACACACACACACACACGCTGGCTCCTCCTAGGGGTGACTCCAGAAACTGCCAGACATGCTAATCTTGAACTAGAAGCAGTCTAGTCCAGACACACAGGCTGAACCCACCTACTAAATCTGAAAAAATACTGGCATCAGAGAAAACATAAGGCATCTTACATCCCCAAACTGGACCAAAATTACCCTGGAAAATGGAGAATGTGTGCATGAAAATGCCCTTACTCAGATGGAGCTACAAGTATCATTAATAAGCAGTGGCTTTAGCACCTGACACTCTTGAATTGCCAGCTGTGTGACACCGGGCAGTCACTTGACATCCCCCCCAATCCCCGGTTAAGAGTACCCCGAAAGGCTGTCTTATGGATTAAATGACATGTCACGTGAACCACATTTGCCTAGTTCCTGGCACACAGTTAGTGCTCAATGACTATCAGCAGTGTTAGCAATGTTACAATCATTCTAATTGTAAACCCACTTTGGTTATTATTTCTTCCCCAAGTTTCAATTCCAGGGCTGTGTTCAGAGAAAAGAAGTTGAAAAGAGCATGAAAGTCTTAGCCAACTGTTCCCCATCCCTGACTACTGCTCCCCGGACATCCTCCTTGGGGAGAGATGGAAACACAAACCTTAAACAGTTGCTTTCATGCTAGGAACAGATACAAAAGTTTGCAATATCATTTATAGAAAGTGAATTCAAGGCATAGAGATTCAAAGTTGACACCGTTTAGGAAACTCTGAAATTCTCTGTTCTTTATCTCCAACAAACTAGATTCAGTCTGAAAGGGGGGCTCAAGAGAAATTAACACCCCAGATTGCACAATTTCTGTCTGTGCACTGCTGGTGTTTCTCCCTAGGGAAGGACAGGGAACCCTGCAGTTCTGGCTGTGAACCCACCTATAACTGGTTTGCAAAGGCTGGGGAAGACAGCAAAGCCTGTTTCAATCAGGGTCTCTTGGGAGCCGCTGGACCAGCCGTGAGAACCATTCAGCAGGCTTTCAAACCACCAACCCACTTGGAGTCGCGCAGGACGGGTGCTTCCTTGTGGACCCAGGTGTATTGCTCTATGTTCCTGCGTTGCTGGGTGTGTCTGCAGCATGCCAAGTAGCGTGAGGGGAGAGGCCCGGCCTGGAGCCAGGATTCCATCTGGGCAGTCTGCAGGGTGTCAGCCCCGGCTCTTCTGACGCCCAGGGCAGGGTCCCCGAAGAGAACATGGCACGACTCTGCTCTCTGTGCGTCTGTGCCGGTGGCCTTTGTGTCTGTGACCACGATGTCAGCGAGGTCCTTTCCTTGTCACAGAGACAGTCTGCACTGCAGGCCGAGAGTGGGTGGAGACGAGGCCCACAGCCAGGTGGACCACACCTGAAAGCCACCCAGGCAGCAGGTTCCAGTCAGAGGCAGCCAAGGGACAAAAATAAAGCCACCACTCATCCTAGACCTTGAGAGGAGAGAGGGCAAAAGCAAGCACTGTGGAGGGACAGCAGCTGGGGGGAGGCACCCACCTGCAGGCCTGGAGGCCAGGGGTGAAGGCGGGAACCGGGTGGAGTTGGTGAAGGGGAGTCTGGGCCGGCGTCTTCTGAAAAAACTCCTCAGCAGCCCGCACTTGAGAGACTCCACGAGGGTGGTTTTCCCAGACCCGGAATGGCCGAACAGCTTCAGTTTGATCCTCGGCTGGAGGTTCTGTGTGGGTCGCAGCTGCTGGGTGAAGAGTCCTCGGTGCGCGTCCTGAACACAGATGAAAGAGGAAGAGAAGGAAGGCCCTGAGCAAACTGCAACTGCTGATTCTCATGGTTCAGAGTCCCTGGCTATGTCTTTTGTGTTCTGTGATTTATTCTCTATGTTTTGTCTTTTTCTTGAAGTATAACTGATGTATAACATTATATTAGTTTCAGGCCTGTAACATAATGATTTGATATTTGTATATATTGTGAAGTGATAATAATTAATCTGGCACCACAGTTACAAAATTGGTTAATCTTAGTATGAGAACTTCTAACAACTACTCTCTTAGCGATGTTCAAAATGTAGTTCTGTCCTATTAACTACAGTCTCCATTCTGTACATCACATCCCAGGATTTCTTTAACTATGCTGGAAGTCTGTACCCCAGTCTGCAATTTTAACTTATTGAAAGTCCACTTCCATACTGCCCATGTTAAGGCAAACTTTTCCTGGCTTTCCTGCTCAATGTCAATGGAAAAGAAGGCAGCAAGATTCACAACATAATGATACATTCCTACTTCCTGACCGAGGGTGCCCATCAGGTCTGCAATAGAGGAGACAGCAACATGCAGAAGGGGTACGATTTTATTCAATTCTCTGTAATCCACAGTCATACAACAGAGGCCATCTGGCTCTTTTACTGGCCATACTGGGAAATTGAAAAGGACTACTGGTAGGCTTTATAATACTCACCCTCTCCAGTTCCTGGAGGGCTTCTCCAATACATTTATGCCCTCCAGGCAGTTTGTATTGTTTGGTATTAATCACCGGCCGAGGCACAGGTAAAGCTATGGGTGGGTGCTTAGCATGTCCCCTCAGAACTGCCTTCACCACACATATCCTCAGTCTGAACTCACCTGCAGTGGTCTGTAACCACAGGCCCTGCAGCAAATCTATCCCCCAAATATATTTGGGGATGGGAGAGATACACATAGCACACTCTTTTAGGGGTAGACACCCTATTCCCAAAGGGATTCTGGCTTCAGTCCAATAGTCTTACCCCCAGTATCCATTTATAACAGCAGGGGTCCTGGGAACCCACTCAGGGTTGCCATAAATCACCAAACACTCAGCTCCTGTGTCTACTAGAGCCAGGACATGTACGTTCACTGGGGACCAATGGATTAGTATTTAAACATGTGGTCTCTCCAGTTCCCCTCAGTCCCTCAGGGTGGGTACCTCGACCCTCCCCTGTCAAGCTGTATCCCCCAGTCATCTTCCTGTGCAGGTTCAGCCGAGGTCGGCTCACTCTCTAGCAGGAAGTCTTGCAAACACATAGGCCTCACTTGTAGCTCTGTCTCCAGCCTCTGCTTCTTGGTCCTCAGCGGCCAGGAACAGGTGCTCCAGTGTCTGTTGTTGCCACAGCTTCAGTAAAATTCTATTTGACCTCCTATCTAATTTCTCCCTGTCTCCTCCTGCCCCTATTAAATCAACCCACATCTGGATCCTCGTGACCTTCAAGGAGCCCTTTAAATTCTTCCTCTGAGTAGCAGACTGCTTTTCCTTCTGTGCTCATTGCTTCAGCCTCTCCCAAGTCAGCTACCGTATGGGTAACCTCACTTACGGGCTGCTCTAAGTCAGGGGCAAGAATGGCTACTACGGGCCCAAAGCAGGACACAGGAGCCATGTGAAGCACCACATTTCTCATCCCCACAGTAAAAGGCTCCCCACCTGGCCATAATTATCTGGATTATAGAGGGCATTTTTCATGCCTAACTCTGGTAACACCTGTTGGAGCTCAGCATACATCTGCCATCTAGTGGGGAGGATGGTAAATTACTCTGATTGGGCCATACAGCGCAAAGCATGGCCGTAACCCAATTGAGGAGACGGTGATTTTCTGGGGTCTGATATGCATTTTGTAATCACTGCCTTAAGGCAGGATGAACAGTCAGGGAAGTCAGCTTTCCCATCTCTGATCCAGACAGAACAATCCCATCCCCCCACATCCCAAAGAGGCAGGAGCCAAGCTGATACCTGATTCTGAGGCTTTTTGCTAAAACCGGAAGCCCAAATCCACCAGCTCAGCCTGAGTACAGGAGCAGAGAGCATGGAGTACTCCACGACCTGGAGAGGGGGCTGCGCCCCTCCCAGAGGAACCTGCGATTGCTGCGACTTTATTTTCCTGACTACGACTGGGCAGGCTTTCAATAGAAGAGTCCTTCCCTGGCTCCTCCTCTATTTCCGGGCCGATGACACCTTTCTCACCATTCCCCAGAGCGCCTACTGTCACACCCTTTACCTTTTCTACAGTGCCTCGCAGCAGTGCTAGCTCAGTCTTCAGCAGCTCTTACCTTCACCTCAATACCTTGCAGCTGGCGTTCTCATGCTGCCTCCTCCTGTGCATTTCGCACAAGTACGTCCTTCTCCATGGCCTCTGCCTCCTTCAGAGCACCTTGTAGCACTGCTGTCTCAATCTGCAAATAATATTTTACCTCCTCCACTGCACCTCACAGCTCTTCTCACTGCTGCTTTTTCTGCTTTCTACAGTACTTCTCCTTCACGGCCTTTCTCTCTTCCACAGTGCCTCACAGCAACACCATTTCATTTTTTAACATATCTTTTACTTCCTCTAAAACACATTGCAGCTCTAATTCTCATGCTTCCTCTTCTTGTGTCAACGCCATTTCATTCTTCAACAAATTTACAGCACTTTGCAGCTTGTGTTCTCATGACTCTCGCAGGAGCATGTTCTTCTCATCTATAGACTCTTTTAATACTGTGAGAAACAGTCAACCCATGGTTCCCGCGGCCTCATAGACACTCTGTTTCTCAAGTAGACACTTGTTATGCTGAGGGCCACCTCTACTGCCTCAGGTGTCACCTCCACCTGCCCCCAGGGCTGGGGCAGGGCCCAGTCCTCTAAGAGAAAAGACACCTCAGACCACATGCCCATTGGGTGACACTTAAATGTCTCTCCATCCATAGGGGCGACCTGCTGGTGCACCCCTCCCATGAAGGCAGCCTGTTCCATTCTTTGGTCTACAGTGAATCCTGCCAGATATGCCAGATGTCTTACCTGAGGGTTTCAGCCCAGAACAAGTTTACTATGGATTCAATGAGACTGAGAAATGACAGTGGAACATTCTTGGGGTAAAAGGGTTATACCCGGCTTTATATTCCTAACAGCAGGTTAATCACTAGAATCATATATGCATCCAACAGTCTTCAGGTCCATAGTCCACTTCCATCTCTGCCTCCACCAAGAGCACTGGGCGAAGCTCTTTATATAGTGACTCGGTCAATAACAGCTTATTGCCTACAGGTGTGGATAGCAGTAGGCCAATTACATCAAGCCTTTTAGGGTCAGGTAAGGATCCTGGCCATAGGAACTTCCATTTTCCCCACACCTATGTTGCAGATAATTTTGTTGTGTCCCATGGCCTTGAAAATATTTCATGTAAACTGCACATCAGAAGAAATTCACCAGTTTAACCATTTGAAAAGTGGACAGTTCAGAGTTTTTGGTGCGTGAATGCTTCAACCTGTCAATTGTGTCAGAGCACTGTCACCCCAAGAGGAAGCCCCATACCCAGCAGCAGTCACTTACCTCTCCCCTCTGCACAGCCCCAGGCACCACCAAGCTGCTGTCTCCATGCATTTGCCCATTTCCATGGCATTTTGATGCTTAATGAACTGGGTAGAACCATTTCTATGAAGTGATTGATCTACTAGTGAAGCAGGGACACTCTGTTAGCCTGGCCAGATGCACCTGCTCCTCTCTGAGTGGCAGGTCTGGGTCCATATGACCCTGTGATGGGACCAGGTGCTGAGAAGATGGGGCATCTTGCGGAACAAAGCTAAATGCCATGCAGGGGTTGGGAGACACCATAGCTTTTCCATTTTCTTCTTTCTCAGCCCTGCAAGGAGAGCAGGAGTCTCCCCAACTCTGGATAATTCATGATTCACTCACTAGTCACTCATTCACTTATTTATTCATCAACAAACATTCACAGAGGGACTCACCTGTGCCAAGCACAGTGCTAGGAACAGGAAGATGTAGACTCGCCCCTTATCTGTGGTCTTGGGGAGACATGTGACTATAACATACAACATAACATGCCAGTTTTTGATGGGAAGGTGTTGACAAGGTGCTCTGTACACCCAGAGAACCCACCTCAAGGTCTGCATAGTGAGGCATCCATCCTGCCACACTGCCTCCATCCCAGCCTTACACCCTAGCCTCCTTTTTGACCAGCCTGGCTTGGCCCTGGCTTCCCTACAACCACCTGTTGGGGTTGTGGCATGAAGCCTCTTCTTCCAATCCAGGACAAGCCCCTAGGCTTTAGCCTGGTAACTTCCATGCAGCCTTAAGCCCATATTGTTGTGGTATCTCCTCTAGCTCCCTCCCCAGCAGGCCCATGCGGGGGTCTCCACCCTGACCCACCAGCCTGTAGGTAACTGTGTGAGGCTCTCACCCTCTGGACCAGGAGCCAACTTGATTGGAACGCATGTTCCCAGCACCTGGGACAGGCAGAAAGCTCAAGGAAGAGGTGTTGTATAAATGACGGGACTGAGGTGAGCCCTGCAGGAGTACTTCAGAGGGAAGAGGCTGCCTTTATGTCTCAGTGTGACCTCAGACCCGGGAGGCCACCACTTCCAGTTCTGAATCCTGGACGCACTGATGTACGGATGATGTCTTCCAGCTGAATGCCATTACTTTCCTCACTAAAGACCCTGCAAGCTCAGAAAACAAACTCCCAGCTCTCCTGAAGGCTCCAATGTTCCTATCCAGGTTTTGCTTATAAACTGTGACTCTTCTTTCTCAACAAGGCAACACCACCCTCTCCAGAAATTTTGGAAATTGACAGCTGTGAATTTTGTGTGTGACAGTATGCCACTGAGGGTAGGTGCCAGGTGTCCCAGCTCTAGTGGTAACGTTCACCTGGGTCAGCCTGATGTCTAAGTGTCTGCTGAGGACATGTGTACAGGAGGAAAGCCTGTTTTTTGATCATCTGAGCTTAGGGCTAGACATTTTGCATTTGAACCAGAGTTTTGAGGAGCATGACTTCATACATACTGAGTTTTTCAAGACTGTAACTATTTTATAAATTGGTGAAGGAATATATATATATTTCATATATAATATTTCATATATAATATTTCATACATATATTCCTTGAGTTCTGTTCCCTGACTTCTGAAAAACAAGTAATCATGGAGCCTAGCACTTCTGGCCACTTAAGGGAGGTGGCAGTTCCTCAGATCTGTGGGAGGAAGGGATGAACCAGATGTGCAGGCTGAGGGCCGAATCCCAGAGAGGGCGGTGCTGGAGCTCCTGGCACTGAGGGGCACCCAGAGCCATTTCCAGCTCTGCCCACTCAGAAGGCACTTCCCAGGTAGCCAAGGTCTGCAGTGCAACGTGGCCGCAGGGCCTCTGGATGTGCGGTGAGATTTATAACTTGTTACCAAATGTCCAGCAGAGGGAAAGGGGTGTTCCCTGCCCTGGATCTTCCCAGACAGGGGGCACATCTCCTCTCAGTGCCTCATCGTCCCTAAGCAAATGCCGGGATCCCCGGCCTGGGTCAGCAGCCTCCGTGACCTCAGGGAGCAGCAGGGGTCCGGGCTCAATTCTTCAGAGAGACGCAGTTTGAGCCTTCACCTGGGGGCTGAGCTCCTCTCAGACCCAGTTCCCAGCTCACAGCTGTTCCCAAAATAATAATCTTCAACAAGGAATCTCATTTGTCCAGGAAAACGCTGCCTTACCTGACTCACAGCTCAGCTTCTACGATGCCCTTGATTCCTGGTGGTCACAGGAGCACGCTGGCACTTTCTTCCCCGTGGGGATGACTGGCAGGTGAGGACAGCATGTGGAAGGCCAGAGGGTGAAGGGGCTGCTGGTGTCCGTCCCCTCCTGCTCCTCTGCCCAGGGCCCTCCCACGGCTCCCCAGCCCCTCCCTGCCCTCCCGCAGGCAGTTGTCAGCCTTGGCTGGATGGACTCAACTGCCCTTCACCACGTCTCTGGGAAGAGAAGCCTGGAAAATCTCTCCCCAAAGAGGACAGAATTTGCACAGTCTTGAAAAACAAATGATACTCAAGTCTTCTCCTATGTAAGGAAATCTGACCTGGTCCTGCAGGATGACCCTCCTCCTGGTCACTGCAGTCCTCAAAAAATCAAGACAGCACCGAGTTTGATATAGAAGTACAGACAGGTGTGTTTCCTCAGTGTGTGGGGTGCGTTTTCACTTCTCACCACTAGGTGGAGCAGCGGGAGCGGGGCCCAGGCCTGTGCCCCCAGGAAGGCAGCCTCCATCCCCGATGGTGCGTGCTCTCCGCGGTGGACTCCGGTTTTGGTGCATAGAGGGCTGAGGAGGATGCTCAGTTTGCTCTAGGCTAGCTCTGAAGGGGGTAGAATATCGATTTCTTTGTAGAGGAACACAAAAGCCCATCGTGCTCTATAGTTAACAAGAGCACCAAGACCACTCACCCTGCACCTGGCTGGCCACAAAGCCCAGCCTGGTCAGGCCCTCCCCTCAGTAACACCGCCCTGCGGGAAGACTTGGGACACCGGTGCATTCTGAGTTCTGGCTCCAGCATGGAAACACTCTCCTGTGTATCCCCCGCATACCTCAGGCTGGCAGGTGTGGCTGTGGGCCTCTTGCCAGCAGGGTTCCCGGGCCTGGGATGAGGCGTGAAGCAGTGGCAAATCCCAAGCAGTCAGAGGAACTAGAACCTGCCTTCCAGGTGCCAGCAAGGAGCATGTGTGAAATGGGAGCCAGAACGCACGCTGTTTCCCCATTTGTGAGCTTTAACCGTGCACTGTGTTTACACAGGAATATGCACCTGTTTGTCTTCTTGCCCAAGGCGCACAGTCACTGACCTGGACATTCCCCAGCCAGGCCCCGTCACCGATCCTGGCCACCAGATCACCTTGCACCTGGTCTGCCTGTCTGAGCAGTCATATGGAAATTTCTGAAGCCAAACTCAGATCTTGCTCCCACCTGTGTAACACACCTGGACCCAAACCCCATCTCCTTACCAAGGTCTGTGCAGCTGGCCTGTCTCATTGCATCTCCTCGGGCGTCATTCTCCACCACACCGCCTGGCTCCACCTCTTGCACAAGCACATCACCCCTTCTTTTGGTCTGTCTCCTGGGACACACCCGGCTCTTGGCTGCCTCAGGCCCGTTGTACTCACTGTTCCCTCTGCCTCCCCCCTAGGCCTTCCCCCCTGCTGCCTCCTCCTTCTGGTCCTTTAGGTGTTGCTTGGAATGTCACCATCAGTCTTCCCCTACCCGACAGTGCCAAGTAGCCCCCGTCACACTTTGTCTCATTTCACCCAGTTTGAAACCCCTGCACTTACATCAGGGGCTGTGCAGCAAACCACTGTGCAGAAGGCCAGATGGTCTCTGTTTTGACTGCCTTTTATCCAGAGAACAGCCTTAGACAGTAGTAATGAAGAGGTGTGGCTGTGTTCCAACAAAACTTTATTTACAAAAACAGGGCCAGCCAGCTCTGGTTCACAGTCCATGGTTTGACAAACCCTGATTTATCATCTCTCTCGCATTTTTCTTTTCTGCTTATTGGCTGAGTCTTGCCTCTTTTGTTCACTGTGTTCTCTCTGATGCCTAGGACACCTCCTGGCATATGTAGACATTGTAACTTGTCTCTTAAATGCACATTATTTGGTAAGCACATTGCTCTTTGAAGTCCTGGTGCATCTTGGTCTAGTTTCCTTTCTTCCAGCACCTTTGCCTCCTGGCAATTTGCCTTCACTTTCTCATCAGCAAAGATGACTGAACACCAGCAGATTGACAGGGAAGAGTATTCCCAACCTGGGAAACCCAGATAAGAGCAAGGAGAGGTGATATGGCTTTTTGCATATGGCAGGATGCAATTAGAACCTGCCAGGACATAGCAACAATTCTTCATTATGTAAATGCCATTTACTAGTGGTGAATTTTAAATTCTGGGCAAACTCCCAAATTCCCCTATTTTCCAAAATATTCCTGAGCATCTGTGTTCACTTCTCTTCTCTTAGGCTTAAGAAAAGCAACTAGTTTTAATACCAGTTTAATGGAAAACCTGATTAGGATAATCAAACACAATAAAAACAAGTCAACTCTCCCAACCCTGATTTTAGTATTTTAAATATTTTAATATTTAATATTTAAAATCAGATAAGAATGGGACAGGCAGAGATAGTAAAAATGGATGCTGATGCAAAATCAAAGCACAAACCCCTCCCTGCCATCACAGTAAGAGCCCTCCTGTTTTCTGGTAGAAGGTTTGGCTGAGCTAAATTACAGTTCTTGGGCAGGTGTGGAGGCCTGAACTGGGCTTGTTTAGTTGAGGGAATAGTAGAAGGGGCAGCTGCTTTTGTGAGAAGGTGGTATTTACATCTCAAGGTGTGGTTATGGGGAATCCCTGAGGCCCCCAAAGCAGTGGTGTGCTGGTCAATCAGCCCTGGGGGAACCCTGATTTGTAGTGTTTGCTTTGCTCATGGTGGAAATACTCCACCACAGCTGATCTCAAGTCCCCAGTGTGATCCATGAACACACACCTGGGAAGAGATGTGTGTGCTGGGCTGTCCCAGACAGCACTAGAGGCTCCAGTGCACCACAAGCCCCAAATCACTTCAGGATGAGCTGCATGTGAGCAGACCGTACCCAGCTCGGGCCTCCCTGTGATCTTCCTTCCCCCACAAGCCTAGGCCTCAGCCTCCTTCACCCCGACCCTGCCCAGAGGCATTGGCTGTGTGGTCTCTTCCCCTCCCGGTCAGCCTCCTTCATTATGTAAGGAAGGAAATCTAACTCCTCTGGCTTGTCTTCCACTGCCCCATGCAGGTCAACAAGATGACTTCGCTTACTGCGTGGGGAGGAAGGCCCATGGCTCCCAGAGTATGTTTAAAAACACATTCCTAAGCCTGTCAACTGAATAGATGTGAAAACACGGGAAGCTTTCCTGTTGCTAATTTGGCTCATTTGGAATCCCAAGGAAATGGCAAGGCCATTTAATGCTAACACCCATGCTGTCCCAGATGCAGCCTCTTCCCGTGGATGTGTTTAGGTATTAACAGAGGGTCCCCAGAGGGTGCCAGGAAAGGGGTGTTAGCGTTTCCTTTTGGTTTGGTTTCCACAGTGAATGGGGAAGGGAAACTATATGACATTAGATGCTTGTGGGTACTGTCCTCCTGCAAGGGCGGGAAGTCCTACCCACCCAAAATGGGGGCAGCACCCCAGGGGAAACAGTGAAAAAAAAAAAAAAGGAGAAAGTGTTATTGAAAGTAAATTGGAATAAGATGCTCCTGAGTATTAATTCTTCATTCCTCTTACCCATTACATATGGTTGTGGAGAGTGTCTTCCTCTATATGATTCAAGATATAATTGTGAGTAAGTATAATTTCCTGGCTCTCTCTGCAGGTATTGCCTGCTCCTTGCAGCAATTTGCCACAAATCCTCACCGAGATATTCTCCAGGGATGTTACCGTGACATTCAATCATTTTCAAGAACCAGATTCCAGGACTAGCTGTCCCCAAATCCCAACCAGTTATTTATTTGGGACTTTTAAGTCAGAATGTGGTTAGAAATGCTTGGCAGCCAACTCCTCTCTTTCTGGCTAATCAGGTAGCTGAGGTCTAGAGTCTTTTGAAGGAATGACTGAGGCAAACATACAGTCTGTCTGAGCATGGAGTCTAGGAGACTCTGCTGAAGGGGACGTCCAGTCTCCCGTGGAAGGTGACCTGTGTATGCCACAAGGTGGATGAGCCCAGCGCAGGCAGGTGGAGCGGGGAGGACCATCCCTGGCTGGGGAGGACTCGGCACTGAGGAAGCCCTAAGCCTTCTGAACAACTCTAAAAGCAGACACTTCCACTTCAGGTCTGAACCCTGGCTCTGCACTCATTAGCCTGATTGAGTCTGGGTTTCCTGTGGGGGCATCTCCACCCTGGGGGTGCTGTAAAATTACAGTGCCTGCCACGCATCTCAAGGATTAAATGGTGGCTGTTTCTAAAATAACTCTCACGGGTACCCTGCCACTGTGGCCTTGCTGACACCCCCACATCTGCTCCCAGGGGCTGGATCACAGGAGCGGCCGCTGAGGAACACCTTCATGTTTTCCTGGGACTCCAGAGTGGTTGGTTTGCTGGATACCAACAACAGCAAACATACGGCACCTACTGCATGCAGGCACTGTTCTAAGGATGTCATTTACATCATCACTATCCCAGGACGTAGCGCTATATTCACCCCTTTTAGTAAATGGGGAAACTAGGCACTGGACTGTTAGGCAGGTGGCAGCACTCAGCCAGAAAGTGGCAGAGCTGGGATTTGAACTTAGGTGGTCTGACTCCCAAGTCTGTGCTCTCAGCCATTAGCCTGTATTTTGCTTCTCAAGGCAAAGATGAGAGGGAAACCTTTTGGTGGGTTCTGGGTGCTAAGAGATAATGCTCTTTGATCACAGATATTAAAATGAGTTTTTTCACCTTGATGCCCCTTAGAGAAAAGTCACAAGATTGGTAAAATGCTGAACACTGTACTAGTACCTCGCCCATCCCATTTTGGAAAACCTAGGCACCAAATAACAAAGGAGCAAACTGGTGAAAGAAAATAAAGAAAATCCCAAAATGCGTCAGTGCAAGAACCTCCCCCACATTGCATTAAAACTTCTAGACCGGAAAGCAGCAGCCACCTATGCTCAGGCACGTGGAGTTGGCAGCAGTACCACAGAAGCTTCGTTTTATTCATATTGCAATTATAAAAGCAGTGTAAGCACACTCAGATCAGATTAGGGGAGAAAGTGCCTTTAACCCCACCCATCAGGTAAAGTCCTGGCTATTGTTTCAAGTGGTCCTTTTTCTGGGCGTTTATTCATTGCTTCAGACCTGTCATTGTAATGATACCCGGATTTGCACCCAGGATAGCTATCTGTTTTCAGATGGAAGAAGGGACCCTTCCTGTGGGGGTGGATAGATGGCAAAACGGAGCACAGTCGAAGGGAAAGCCTGGTCCCTCTGCCAGAGGAGGGCGTTTCGGTGGGTGGTCCATCGGAGGACTGGAGATGGAGGTGGTGAGTTTGCAGTTGAGTTTTGCTCCTCCTGGGTCCCTGTTCTGTGGTAACAGCACCACAAGTCTGGAAAGAACATGGGATCTGGATTTCCCAGGGTGCTTCACTGTGAGAAGTTCTGCCCACTGGGTCAGCTGAGCCCACAGACACCAGAAGGACAATGCCGGTGCTCAGATTAGGGACTACAGAGCCGGGAGCAGCTGGTAGGTCAAAATCCCGCTCTGCAATTTGGGGAACCTGAGAATACCTGACTCAGCACGTTTGTTCCTTGTAAGGTGTTAGCCGAATAACATGCTGCTTTCTAGACCAGAGGACTATAATAGCAGCCTAATAATTAACAGTAAAAAGTAGAAAACAAAAAAACAATAAAACAAAGAAACCTGAGCTTACAGGAAGGCCAGATTTCAGTTTCTCTGCACGACTGATGGACACTCTGTGGATGACAGATTCATCTGCGCCCTTGTATTGCAACACTGTGTCTGTGAGAATAAAGACTCCACACTCGCAGGAAGGACACTGGACTGTAATTTCATAAAATGCAGAGCCAGTGAGCCTGGAGCTGTGTTTCACCTGGCTGACATGCTGCTACAAATAAAGAGAATTTAAAGATCAGGAGACTATGTGGAAGTTCACTGCTGATTTGCTGACAGCCCCGTCTTGTTTTGCTTATTGCCAAGGTATCCCTTGTGTTCCTCGTGCAAATTCTCTTCACAGTGAGACAGTCCATGGTGGTACGGAGTAGAGCATGAAGCCCAGTTACTTGACCTATTTCCTGTAAGCCCATGTAAGGCTGCGGGAATTTCTCTCAGACTGCTCTCTTTCTGGAATTTGCAGCACAAAGTGAGATGGAATCCCCGCAGTGGCCTGGGAACCTGTTTTCCTCAGGCCTCTGCCCAGCGCCTTTGTGGCCAGCTCACAGACTGGAAAGCACAAAGGTGGGAGAGTGACTTATGCCCTGAGTCAACTCTAAGCACTAGGGAGAAATTATTCCCATCTCTGTGCCCCCCACCCAACCCCAGCCCCAACCAGCCATGGGACCACTATGAAAATTACAACTTTTAGTAGCTGTGAAAGTTGAGACATTATCATTGTCCCCTCTGTGCTTCTCAATTCATGTGGCAGGGCCTTTGTGGGATGCCCCAAGCTCGGTTTGGACAATACCTCTTCAGTGAGTCCTTAAATTGACTACATTATTTTTCTGTGTCTAGAGAGTTGTTTTTGAAAAATTATCACATGATTTACAATAGGAAACTTGGAACAATATAATAATGTTTAGAGGAGAAATAATTACAGTAACAAAATCCCAAAGCATCACCATTAAAATTTTTTCAATGTATTTTTAGCATACTTAGGTGTTGTACATCATTTCTCTTCTGCTTTGAAGCCAGGAACATCCTAAACATTACATTCCTGTTATTAAAACCTCTTAAGAAATATTTCAATGGCCAAAAATCATTCTATTCTATAGCTGCATGACTATTTACTAGACATTATTGTTGATCATCGGATATTTCCAAGTTTTATTAATTGTAAGTGTAACACTGCAATGAACATCTTTGCGCATAAAATATTTTTTTCCCCTGCATTTCTTTCATTTCTTTGGGACAGGGCCCTAGACACAGAATTCAAAGCTTAAAAGGTGTGACTATTTTGAAGTCTCTTGATATACATTGCTATGAGGTGGGCTGGGAAGGCACACTTCCTTTTATTTAATTTTGTCATGTTTCCTTAAGCCTCGGAGCAACATGTTCAATAAACAGGAGCACGCATGGCATCATGGACCTCAAACATTAAGAAGGACAGAAGCAGAGTCACCTTTCTCATTTCCCCTCTACTTTATGGGGGCAGTTATTACAGGAGGACAGGAGGAGGAAAGCCAGGTGCAGCAGCTATAAGGAGGCCAAATGATTTCCAAGTACTGACAGAGAAGAAGAAACCAGATAGGTGGTGATGCATTTAGGAGAACTGTATGCAAACCAGAAGGTGGGGCAGATGCCTTTCTACAGCCTGTGTGCCCAAAGCCTCATATTGTTCATTCTTATCCTTTATAAGGAGAAAGTCAGAATTTTTCCCATAAAACCAAAGAATTTCAGACCAATAAACAGAATTTCTCACCTTTCAGTCTTGCAAGGAGACCTGCTACATGCTCATGCTGTTCTGATTTAGCAAGATCTTCTGCTGTCTTTCCATCCTATTGGAGAAAAATGATTAGTTTCTGTTCTTTGCACAAGAGCAGTGTGTTCCTTACACCATTTCCATCATCTGAGGCAGAAACAAATATAAATAGCTTCAGGAGCAAATAAAGTGGACAGGAAGAGCATGTCCTGGAGTCTTTCCCTTTCCGTGGGCTCTTTGTTTCACTTGATTGCTCGTACATTGGTGTCCTGAAGTTCAACAGTGAGATGTCTCAAGCCCACAGGCTTTAATCAAACTTAATGCCTCGTTAGCAGGTGGATTACTGCCTGTCCTGAACAACTCTCCAATTAGGCAGACAATAAAGATTGTCATTAGATGCCAAATTCTAGTTATTGCAAGCTAATGTCTTAAAGTCCTTTCGTGGACAAATCTCAGCACTCATTATTCTAGTGACTGGTAATTACTGTGCATTTCAAACAATAGCCTGAGTTTTACAGACCATTCTGATCTTAAGATTTTTGGGTGACATAGAAGGAGGAAACAAGGGCCCACAGCACTTCAGTGTTTGCCTTTTAATCAATAGACTTTTCATATGGCTGCAGTTTCATAGTCAATGGATATATGTTTCTACACCATGAATATGAATGACACTGGCTCACATGTATTGAGTGCCTTCTAATTCTGTGCCTGAGCCGTGCTCAGCCCAGGGCTGGTCACATGCCACCAAGGAGGAAATGGAAGCTTAGGGAACAGCTGTTTGCTGTTTTAGAAATCATTACACATTTAAAAGTAGAAAAGATGAGAAACAATTAACAAATTAATAAAAGCAATGTCACTTTTTATCAAGAGGAGTAAGGGCATTGTGGCCTCTCAGTGTTTATCAGTCAGTGAACGGTCCGCTCTCGCAGAGGCATAGGGATGCCTGAATCTGCTTGACAGCACAGCTGCCAATTTCTTGACTAGAGTCATAAGGTAAGCCATGCGTGCGCTGCCAGTAAACAGCATTTCTCAACCTCTGCACTACAGACATTTCGGACGGGAGGGTTTGTTGGGCTGTTGGCACTGCGGGAGGTTTAGCAAATCCCAGGCCTCTACCACTAGATGCCAGTAGCATTCTCCTTCCCCAACTGATGACAATCCAAAGTGCCTCCAGGCACTGCCGAATGTTCCCGACAACTGTTCCCTGAGGGGCCAAACCACCTGGTTGAGAATCACTGCCTCAGGCTGAAGCTGGCTGCTCAGATGGGCGATCCAAAGGAGGTGGCGTGCTGTAGGGTCTTGTTGCCTGTAAAGCCCCCAAATGTCCCAAATAGGTGGGTCTGCCTGGGGTGAATTAGGTGTCTTGTCAGACACTACAGCCCCACGGAGATCCGTGCCAAATGATCTGGATCCTTTACTGACATCATAAGAGAGGGCTCTGGTCCAGTGGTGCCAGACCCCCCTGCACCCTGGCACCATGGGGTCTTGGGACCTCCTGGGGTCCGGTTCTCACCCGGACAGGTGCTCTGCTTTTGTCAGTTTCAGGTGCAACCCAGGAATCAGGGTTCTAAGTGTTCCCAGGTGATTCTACTTGGTAGTGAAGTTTAGGAACCACTGCCCTAGTTGGAAGAAATCTGAGCCTTGACTTACTTGTCTTCTGTGTGTCTGGCTGTAACATTCCTCTCAGAGACCTCTGGAATGTCATGAAACCACCACCAACAATAATTCCTTATGTTTGTGCAGAACTTTATAGTTTGCAAAATACGTTGCTCTAAGGGACATTATCCAGGCTGCCAAAAGCCATGCCTGCCCATGAAGTGGGAAGTTTGAACTTTGTAGTTAGAAGCACCCATGTTTAAGACTTGATTCTGCCCCTCACCAGCTGTGAGTCTGCCAGTTGGTCTCCTAGAGCCTGTATGGGAAGAGATGATCTCTGTTCAAAATCAAATGGAAAGAATAAGCAAAGTGCCAAAAATGGAAAAGCAAGCAGCAATAATTACTAATAAAAGATCTGAGAATCTCCCCAAACTCCCTGGCTTTCTGTCCAAGAAGAATTGGGTAGGAGCTGGATCACTGATTCTAGTCTTGCTCTTCTATGTACCCCTGAGCAAGGTGCTAACTCCTTGGGTCATGCCTGGACCACCAGCGATCTTAACACTCAGTGACCAACTTGTTATAAACAGTGGTCCAGGAAGGCCTCACTGAAAAGGTAATATTTGAGTTAAAACATGACGGAGGGGAGAGCCTGCCATTTGGATACCTGGGGAGGTCCTGCCAAGAAACAGCAAGTGTAAAGGCCCTGAAGTAGTCAGATGACTTTCATGTTTGAGGAACATCAAGGAAGCTCATGTGGTGGTACAGGGGAAGAAAGGGAAGGAGGAGGAACAAGAGATGGGGGTCAGGGAGCCAATGTGAGGGGCAGAGCTTCAGGGACACCCCCAGGGTAAGGACTTTTACCCTGACAGAAGGTCTGAACAAAGGAGGGACATGATCTGACTTATGTCTGAATGGGGTCACACAGGCTGCTGTGCAAGGAACAGACTGGACAGGTTAGGGTTGAAGTAGGGAGACTAGTTAGGAGACAAATTACACATGATCACAGCCAAGGGCTTGCTGCCTCGTGGGAAATCAGCAGACAGTTCCAACAGAGCAAGGAAGGGGGCCACTCAGTCTTTAAAGGGGGCTGGGAAAGAGACGCCTGAAAGTTGAAAGTTGAAAGATGAGGAGTTGGTTTCTTGGGAGCTTCCTGCCACTAAAGTCATTTGTCACCATGTGCCCAGGCACCTGCTATTAGGCTTTAAAAGTCACTCTGGAGGCCAAAGCACACCCTGTTGCCTATGGCAGGGGGGTCTGTGTGCATGTGTGGGCCCTATATGCAGTGGGTGGATGGCAGAAACAGGAGATCCCAGAGGGACATACAGCATATACCAACTCTAGGAGGTCAGGGTAAGTCAGGGGCTCCCCAGGACCAAGCGGTCAGACACATATGGGAGCCCTGTGCACGGTCAGAGGCTGAGAGCGAGAGCAGCCTGGGAGCAGTCACAGGGCGGGGAGGGGAGCCGGGGCAGGGAGCCGGAGGGCAGCAGGCAGTGGGACCGAACAGCGCAAGACGCAGGGCGCTGGAGGAGAGCCGCAGAGGTAGGAGAAGCAGGGGCGGGTGGGTTTTCTTATCCAAGCCAGGAGAGACTGTCAAGAAAGTGTCAAGCCCCGGAGAGGTAGGCAGTGAAATGGGATTTAAAGGAGCTGCTGGCACTTGGTTGAGAAAGACTGTAGAGAAAGGCAAGGAAGTGATTGTTCCCCAAGTCAGAGGTGGGTGACCCTGGGGAGGGAGAGGGTGACAGCAGGGCCAGGCATGGGGACCTCTTGGGGGGGGCTTAGAAGTTCTATTTCTTGACCTGAGTGGGGAGACAAAGGTGTTTGTCTTATAACAACAAGCTTTATTTTTGTTTATATGCTTTTTATTTTTTTATTATTTTTATTTTGATATCATTAATCTACAATTACATGAGGAACATTATGTTTACTAGGTTTCCCCTTCACCAAGTCCCCCCCACAACCCCCATTACAGTCACTGCCAATAAGCGTAGTAAGATGCTGTAGAATCACTACTTGTTTTGTGTGTTGCACAGCCCTCCCCGTGCCTTCCCCCACATTATACATGCTAACCATAATGCCCCCTTTCTTTTTCCCTTATATGCTTTTTTAAAAAATAAAAATCTGTTTTACTTTACAATACAAAGTTTTGAAGTTGAGGCCTACCAGGAGGTGACCGGGACTCTGCCGAGAGGCATGAGGAGCTGAGGACAGACTGGGGAGGTGGAGGAGGGGCGGGGGCGAGGGCGAAGGTGAAGACAAGGACAGGACATCGAGGAAACATCAAGTTCCGGCTGAGAAAGAGGGAAGGCAGCCACTGGAGGCGCGGGAGGCTCCAGCCAGGAGAAAAGCTGGTGGAGAGGGGCTGATCCCGCTCCTCCCAGCAGCGCGGCATCCCTCCCCAGAGCGTAGCTGCTCAGTGCTTGGAATGTGGCTGAGGTAAGATGTGCCGTGGGTGCTAAACACATGCTGGAATTTGAAGACTTAGTACAAACGAAAGAATATGAGAAATACCTGAGTAGTTTTAAATGACAGTATTTTACACATCTTGTGCTAAGTAAAATATATGACTAAAATTAATTTCCTTAGTTTTTTTCCCCTTTTAGAAGTGGCTTCTAGAAAACTCAGAATGACACATGTAGCACATATTATCACTCTATTGGTGACACCCTCAGCACACAGAGGGGTGTCCTTGCTTGACGCCTGGGACGGTGTCCCCTGCTCTAAGAGGAGACAGACTCCACACCTGCCTGCAGGAGGCCATGGGCAACTGGCCCTTTTTCCTCCACCACAGCCTCTCCACACGGTTCCCCAGCCCGCTGTCCTTCAGCTCCTGGAAGGTGTTGGGCCCCCACGCTCAGGCCCTCACACATGGCACGTCCAGACTCTGAGGGGTGCCCCGACCTCTGGGAACTCCCTCAGGGCCCTGGATCCAAGTTCCCCCTGGCCCCGTCCCACCACGGTGTATTTGCTGCTCTTACTCTGGGCCTGACTGTCCATCAGACTGGACATTACCTGAGGGGAGCTCACCTCCCCGTGTTCTTGCGTCTCAGCACTGCCTGGTGCACATTATGTACCCAGTATATGTGGAGTGAAGAAATGAGTGAGGCCCCGTGAGGTGGGCCTGAGGTACTAGGAAGGAAAGCTGTGAGCAGAGGAGGAGCATCCCCAGTGGGCTGGGATGGGTGGGAGGGCAAGGAGGTGCCCAGGCCTGGCTGCAGGGAGAGGCTGTGTGTGGAAAGCAAGGAACAGCTGCTGTGGGAAGGGCAAAGGGAAGTGATGAGGCTCACCAGGCTCATGGGTCAACCCCGAGGACCCAGCACAGGCCTGGGCCACACCACACATTTTAATGGCTCCAACCCACCTGCTGGGTTTCACATCAGTCAGCGGCTGGCATCTGCAAAGCCATCCTTAACAGGTTTTTTGAGGCAACATCTGTGGCAAAACACTACTTTCTTTTAAAGTGCACATAAATGCTGTATCATGGACCAGGGTCTGGTCATCAATGGCACATCAGGCCCAGAGGCCCATGCATGGCTCTGTGTGAGCCTGTGATGGGCTAGGAGGTAACCTAAGAGGGCAGCCCCAGGGAAAGCACTGGCAATCACTGGGCCTATGGAGAAGCCCAGCTCAGGGCTAAACACTGCAGAGAGGAGACCCATTACTCAAGGAGGGAATGGCATCAAAGGGAGACCAGTGAAGCCAGGGAGGCAATGTCCTAGACTGGGGGGTCAGCGAACATTTTCCGTAAAGGGCCAGACAGTAGGTATTTTGGGCTCTGTGGGCCACAGGGTCTTTGTTGCAATTGCTCAACTCTGTCCCTGTAGCATGAAAGCAGCCACAGACAGCACGTAAACAAGGAGTGTGGCTGTGTCCCAATAAAACTTTATTTATAGAAACAGGCAGTGGGCTGGATTTGGCCTGTGCACCATAACTGGCCAGCCCATCTATGCCTCTCTAAGAAATGGGGCCGTCCTTCCAGCCTCAGAGCCCTGACAGTCCCAAGGCTGGCTGCCATAGCTCAAGCTCCGAAGGATGCCCTTAGAGAAATGCTTCCTGTCAGCCAAGCACTGGTGAGTTTCAGGAATCTCCAATGTAAGAAAAGGGAGACTCAACCCACTATTGGACCAGAAACACGTCACATGGTAATATTTCTCCGCATCAGTAAAATGGTAGCCTTATCTCATTAGCTGAGGTCGTTTTCCTCTCTGGCATTTCAGGAAATGTGAACCAAAGGACTTCTGCTGGGGGATCTAGAGTTGGGAGTGAGGGGCAAAGAGAATGAATACCTTGCAGGCCTAAGAGCAAAGTCACTTTTTAAACCAGAGAGTAGCTCTTATCTGCTGTTTCCACCCTGAAGGGTCCCTTCCTTGTCCCTTCGCAAAGAGCCCCCAGCATCTCTAGTGCCCTGCAGTGGATGAGGAGCCTTCAGGAAAGAACCCCCCCCAGAGCTAACAAAACCTGCAAAGGCACTGCATGTAACACGGGGACTCGGCCAGTGGGAAGTAGCAGGCGTTCCTGGCAGCGCAGGAACAGAGAAATGAGAAGGGGACAGAGAGTTAACAGGATATCACCCTGGGTCTGCGTGGGCAAATGTTTATGTAACCACAGTGGAGATGCTGTAGCTAATAGCAGCCTGTCTGCTTTAGAATGCAGTTGCCAAGCAATCCCTTTCCTCTGATGCCCAGGAGCCCTGAGACGTCTGCGATCGCTTTCTCCTGCCAGAAGGCTACTCGCTGAGGTCAGCACCTCCACGTTGGCGCCTGTCAGGCAGAGGTAGCGGACCACGTCCAGAATCCCATTGTTGGCTGCAAGGTGCAGAGGCGTTCGTCCATACTGGAAGAAAGAAAAAGACCAAGGACAGTCCTCCTCACAACTGTTGCTGAGGATGACATGTACAGAGTGGATCCCATAGGGCCAATGTTGTGTGAGGGATCTCGGATCCATGCCTTCTCCTGAGGGAGGAAGCCAAGCAGAACATTTTCAAGTATTATTCATTTAAAAGAGTAACTTCAAAATAAAACTTCAAAGGATGAACAAGTGGGAGGCTTATCACACGATAACTAAATTAAGTTTCCTGCTGCGCCACCAGAAAGGAGGCATGAATCAGGCCTTAAAGGGCCCCAAAGTTCCAGAAAGATCTGTACCCCAATCCAAATTTAGACACAGTAAAGGAAGAAGGGATGGAAGGACGGCTGTTGAAAACACACTAATGAGCTGAAATTTCCAGGCCATACCCATCAGGCCAACATTTTTTATGCCCGTGGTTCCCAAACTGTGTGCTGAGGCACCTTCATGAATGTGAGGTGAATTCATAGGGTGCTGAAGAATATATTAAATTTCTGGTGGAACCAGTGGGTTTGGATACCAGGTGAACTACCAGCTCCAGGTAGTTCAGAGTCTCAACATTAGATTGCACTGCCTGCCTTTTGCTGAGATCATGTCTTTGCATGGCGGGGTCTGGCAGCCGCTGTAATAAGCAAGTTTCTTGAGAAATCAGTGTATAACAGAAAATAAGGGGGGTGATGACCGAATTGAGTCAAGGCACACGGATCCCATTAATACAAAATTGTGGTCATGTAAGAGTGAAATAAAAAGAATAGTTTCTTTTCAGTTTATGTTGATCTTTTTTCCTAACAGATCCTAAATATAAACATAAATTCTTACCGAGTGGTCTGGACTGAGCTACTTAATAGACAAAATAGGTGTTTCTTTTGTCCTGGGAAAATCATGAAGAATATTACTGAGACATTAAGGATGTTGAGAACTGAGAAAGTTTGGGTACCTGTTTTCTGTTTATTTGCAAATACAGGTTTTTGTTATAAAGTTACCACATGCCCATTTAGAATATCCCCATAACAGGATGGGAAATACGGTAAAAAACAGAGGTGCCCCTTCCCTGCTCTGCCCTTCCCTGGTGCTCCTACTGAGAGATAATCCTACTTACCCTTTGGTACATTTCCTTCCAAGCATTTCTCTATGAATCCATACAAGGAGATAAATAATTTGAAAAGCCAAGACATGCTCATACTGTCATGATCATTCTATTCTGTGTTCACCTAACAATAGATTATGAATACTCGTCCAGGTCTGTAACTCAATCTAACACATTCTTTTAGATTCCCAAACACTATTCCGTATGTGGATATGTCATCATTCATTTGCCAGCCATCTAAGGATGGATGCATAAGGGGGTTCCATTTCTTGCCTGTGTAAATAATGTCCCAGTGTGTGTACAAGTTCGGGCTATCTCTTCTAGAGTGATTTAGAAAGCAGATATTAAGCTTTCAAATACCCGAGAGTTGAAGTGAGAAGGAACAGAGGAGGCCTTGGAGATTTGGATGAAATGTTTGGACTGTGTGCAAGGAAGATGACCTTGGCAATGAAATGGAGGGTTCTAGAGTGGAGAAGGACAGCAAGGGAAGTGGGAAGGAGGAAAGGGACCAGGAAGTTTACACTTTTGAAGGAACCCAACCTTTGACAGAACAAAACCCTAACTCCTTGGCGTTAGAGTCCAGGGCTTTCACCCCCCAGACCCAAGGCCCTTCTCAACTGCACTTCCCCCCTGCCCATTCCCTCCTTCCTGAATACCTATAGTGCTTTGCCGACAGGGGCTTCCAGGGGCTCCCAGTCAGTCCCCAAACACACTCACGCACCACGCGGTGTGAAAGATACTCTCCCTTCTTCTTCTGCCAAAGTCCTAATCATTTTAAATGATCACCTCTGAAAAGCATTCCCTGGCTTCTTTAATGTTCAGATGGCCTAAGCCTCTGTTTCAGCAGTGACCACAGTGAGATGCTGTTCAGGGACAAGCAGCATGGGGCTGAGAACCATTTCCGGTGCTATCCACAGCTCCCGCACACCAGGCTGTCAGAGAAGGGCACTGCCCTGTGCTGGGCAGGCCCAGGGTGCTCACTCATGCTCACAGAGGTGTTTGCACATGTGAGCAGGTGCGTGTAGGTGAATGCATGTGTATGACATGCTTTATCTTCACTGGTAAGAATAACCCACCCAGAGGAAGAAACGTTTAAGGGCGTGCACTCTGCACTATCCAGCTCAGCTCCCCCAGGCGCCTCCCAGCACGCGGAGTTCTACAGCCACTCTCCTGATTTTCACGAGAAGACTAAAATGTCTGCAGTCTGCAATGAGCACCAAACATAGTGCCAAGTCCCTTTCACATACTGAGGACAGGGGTAGGAGCTCAATGGCCATCTTTGTCTTGCAGACACTGAATCTTGGTAAGGAAAAGGCAGGGCATGGCACGGGAAAGGGGGTGAAGTCTGCCCGTGGGACACGGGTTGTCACTGTGCCACATCCATGGTTACTAGGGTAAGTCCATGTAAAGCCAGATGTGCTTTCTGTGGAAATAATGTCTTCCTCTTACTTTCTGCATATCTTTTAGGCACTGCTAGAGCCCCACCTGCTTTCCTAAAAAAAAAACCAAAAAAAGGAATACAGAAACAAAGCTGACATCAACCCTTCTGAAGAAGGTGTGAGGCCCAGAGGTGGCAGTGCACTGGGCCTCTGGGCACTGAAGGCACCCTGGGGGCCTGTCTGCAGGTACAAGAACCAGAACTGCTTATCACCAGCAAGCGGATGCTCTGGGCTGGTTCTGAGTACTGGTCTGAACCACGCTGATGATTTCAAGAGGTTGAAATTGTGCAACTAATGGTTCTGCTTCACCTGAGCTCCATGTAATAACAAAATCATCCACCAAATGCCCTCTCTGGGCCACATTCGGTAAGAATACATTTGTGGGCATATATGAATGACCACACCCATCTGCAAAATCAAAAGCATAGAGACTTTTCCATTAACTACCCCAGTTGTTTTTAAACATGAGTCTAGGATTATCTTGCTGGGTATTTCAGTGCACCTTGCATACAGGCATGGGATAAACACCCAATCCCTTCCTTAGATGAGTACCAAGCAGCATGACACACTTTGTCCCTCCCCTTCACAGGAGACAGCTAAGCCCAGAAGTTGTGCACACAGTAGGCAGCTGTGCACACACATCCAAAGCTATTCAAATGAGTGCCACAATGTTCCCCGAAGCTGCTTTTTATTCATTTAGAGACTCTTGGAAGGAAAGCGAAGGTCTTGATGTTCCTTAATATTACACTTGGCTTTCCCCTTAAGGCACTTCCATAACAGACTTGGCAAGATTAGAATGGAATAAACTAAGAAAGCAACCAGCAGCTAATGGCTAAGACCTGGGATACTGCCTTTTCATACATCTAGAATGTGAAGATTACCAATTTCGATTTCTACTAGGATTAATCACATAATAGACAAGAGGAATAATTTTTTTGTGGAAGAATAATTTTCTGGCTGCTTCAGATATTCTTTTACTTCAAACAAATCATCATAAAATTCTGCTGGCATCATGCCTGCCATTTATAAACAAACATTTCCCACACTTAAACAGTTAATTCTACTTAGATGTTGTTTTTAGCACAATCATAACAGAACAGTGCTTGCCTACCATAAAGTTACATGGACAAAACACTTGAATATCCATGTTCTATGGTACTTGGTGATGAAACCCTAGATGGTATTCAGGGAAAAGGGAGCGTGTGAGCTAACTTACCAAAGTCAACATACTGGGTTTTTTAATCAACCTAGATGATGTAATTATTTATTCTCACTTCTTTATTATTCACCAAATTACAGTGTGCCTTTAGTCTTACTAAATTTATTTAGCACAAGGAAGGTGTTATGAACATTTGACCATCCAACTCTCAGTAGGGGAAACATAAGAAATCTGGTCCTAGGAATCTCAATCAAATCATAAGTCATTAGGTCTTTTCCTGAAGATGTAGTGCTGCAGGAAGATACCCTAATTTATACCATGTTGTTTGATTCCTCTACAGGAGGATACAACTCCCCCCGCCCCTCCATACACACACTTTTTTCAATGCTCATAAGTGGTAAGCCAGGTATGAAGTATTTATGAGTGTAATAATTTTCTGTTACTCTAGAAAATTACTCCTAAGTCATATGTAAAATATGACTTAAAGTGGAATGTCCTATAAAAAACAGCAGGTCCTTATGAGTAATGCTGACTCTGAGCAATGAAGACATGCAGAGAGAAACTTGGCCCAAACCCAGTAGCAGGGCAACGGACAGACACAGGCGGACTCTGCGGGGACCTTTCCGTCCGGCGTACCTTGTTTGAGATATCCAAGCTGCAGCTGGCTTCACAGAGGGCCACCACAATAGGCACGTTGCTGTCTTTGCAGGCCACATGCAGAGGGCTGTTGCCATGCCTGTCTTGGAAATCGATGAAACATCCCTAGCTGAGGAGGATCTGGATGACCTCCATCTGACATTGTCTCACAGCAAGATGAAGAGCAATGTGTCCGTCCTGCAACAAATACCAGGGCCATGAGTGCTGTCCCTAGCACGTGGACCTGGCCACTTGCCTTTCCTGCTGCCACTGAGCCAGGCTTACCTGGCAAAAATTGCTCCTGCAAAGTCTGAAGAAGGATTAGAAAACCCAAACTTTACTCCTGGGGGATGGAGAAGGGCCTTCAGCCATTCCACTCTGACTAACCACAGGCTAAAGTGGCCATCAGTGTGATTAATCTAGGCTTCGCCAGCACAATTACAGAGAAAAACTCAACACTTCTAATCTCTGAATTTATAGGACCTGAATAATTATTGGTACTCTAATGGCCTGCTTTACCAGGTATTTGAAAAACACTTTCAAAAACATTTGCTCGGCAATCTTTACTAACCAGTTAGAAAGCCTATTATTTTATTTTACATTAGGAGAAACTGAGAAAGTGACTGACATGATTTCCTCAAGGTCTGTCACATACCTGAGAAGCAAACAGAACGACCTCTGGCTCCCATGGAAGACCAGCCTGGGAATTCCTACCACCATTACAGAAGCCCTGGTGAACAGATATATTGAGTCAGGAGCTAGGAAGGGTTTGGAAACACTCCTGGGACTTAGCTGCTCCAGGGTTTCTCCGCCCAGCACTGCTGACCTTGTGGGCCTATCCCGTGGGTGGCAGGATGTATAGCACTACTGGCCTTTGTCCACTAGATGCCAGAGGTGACCTCCACCCTCACCATGACCACCAAAGGATATCCCTGAGCCATCATCAAATGTCTTCTGGGCACAGAATTGCCCCCCATTGAGAACCACTTCTCTGTACCAACAACACCATCCACAAATGGCAGTTACCAAATTCCTAGAGTCCCAAATCTAATGATATATGACATCACAGCCTCACTTAAGTACAAGTTCACAATAAAAACAGATTATGCTCATTTGCTTAATTAAAAAACAACATCTGGTCTAGAACTAAGATTGTTCGACAATTACGAGTGGTTTACAGTCCCTCTACGAAACAGCAGGTGATGGAAGTCAATAAATCACCTATTCCTTTGTTTACCTACAAATTACTAGTATGTTGCCAATTCTGGTCCTAAATGAGGATTGTCTTGGGCTCAGAGATGATCACTGGACCTGCTCCAAAGCTAAAATGTCTAAAAATAAAGTAGTACCCTGAGTCATTCAGGCATATATGCCACAAATGAAAATTAATTATTAATCTGAATCTAGAAAAGTTCAGAGAGTCTTTGGAACAGAGTAGAGAAAGAATAATTACAATTTGCTGCATTCAAGTTTATTATTTTAGGTAAACTTGTCAAGGAGTCTTGTGGTCCCTCCAGCCCCTCAGATCACTTCTCAGTAAGTGTGAAGCATTCACTCACAAAGTACCTTATCAGAGGCATTAAGGTCAGCTCCATGTTCAGCCAGGCACTCCACAATGTCTTGGTAGCCCCGGGCAGAGGCTGTCAAAAGGGGTGTCTCTCCGTTTCAGTTCTTAATGTTCATATTGCAGTCTGTTTCACAGAAGGCTTTGGCCACACAGTAACAGCCATGCCAGGCAGCACAGTGCAGAGGGGGTTCTTCTTCCTGGCCAAGGAGACAAATGCATAGAGGAAGAGAAAAGGCAATAAGATGCAAAAAAGGATGGCATGGTGAAAGTCCATGCCGAATTCAGCAGCAAAGTCAAGGCAGTGGAAAGAAAGAGCTTGTAGTTACTGGTGACAGTAATGTGAAATAACGGACACAGGTCTGATGTCTCTCCTTCATTTGTTTTCTTTCCTCAGTGCTTTTGTGCTGGATGAACTCGGCTTCCTTAGCATTTTACTGACAGCTGAGTTTTTGGGAATCTACTGGAACCACTTCCTTAGGTGCTCCTTAGGGCTCAGCTCTTCTGGACAACAGAGCCCCAGTGTGGGTGGATTTAAAGCATCTTTCCTGTAGAAGTGCCTTCATTTTTACTTCATCTGAGACTGCTAACAGTGGGAGAATGCTTCTCTGAATAAGAATTCTTCTAACAGAATGCCTCAAGATTTGTGCATGTATCTAACACAAAGATGAGCCTACTATTGCTCTGGGAGATGATTGTGATAAGTGTGCTTTAATGAGTCAAGCAAAGGGCAGGCTGTGAGGTCTGTTGGGCTGTAAGACCTAGATGCTCATGGTCAGCATCATTAGACACATATTATCTAGCTAAGAGAGGCTGCTGTAGTATAGTGGTTACAAACATAGAACCAGACTATGTGGGTTTGAACCCTGGCTCCACCACTTATGGGCTGTGTGACCTCAGGCAAGTTACTGAACTACTCTTTGCCTCAATTCCCTCTTCTGTAAAATGAAAACGTTGATAACAGTAACATACCTCATAGGTTGTTGTCACTCCCTCCCTGCTTCTGACTCACAGATAAGGGAGGAGACACAATGAAACATCGAAGATCTGAAAGGACCAGCCAGGGGAATCAAGGCTTCACTGCTCAAGAGTAATGCCCAAAAGGCACTTCTCATTATTTATTGAGCAAATGAACTTGAAATGAACTCAAACATCATTATCTGGCCTTGAGTCTAGCCCAAGGACGCAATGCTTCTCAAGGATTCTGAAACCATGTGAAGGCGGCCCCAAGCCATGAGAACTGCTTTGGTTCTCATCATTCTGTTTTTGATCACACATCAAGAGTTGTGGGAAAAACAATCAAGTCATGTGTATTTGTACATTTGATTTCTATATTACCTGATTTATATATTAATCCCATTAATCCCATGGTTGTCCAGAGGATTAAAAGAATGAATGAATGAATGTCAGTGCCTCTGAGGCCCTGTCCTCTATAAACAGAAGACCTAATTTGGATAAAGCTCCAGAGGACTCAACCATATCATCTGGCTGCCTGCCCAGAGCAGAACAAAGCAAGGACTTCCACTACCATGACCCACCTTGTCCTGGAAATTGGGGTTAGAGCCGAGGCTGCACAGTAATTGAACCACATCCGCGTGGCCATAGCAAGCTGCCATGTGAAGGGCTGTCTCTCCAGACTGCAAAAGAAAGGGCCATAGGTTCAGAGCTGCCTGTGGGAGAAGGATGCGAGGATGAGAACCCACGGACTGGGGGCCCACTCCCACACATGCCCTGCTCCATGTCGTCAGCTGTGGTGGGGCCCGCCCCGCGTTGTGCCAGTTGCCTCTTTGGTGACTGGGCAGGGGCTTCAGGTGGAGTGCCCACCAAGCAGCTAGGGTCAGACCCACATACCTGGTCATCCTGTTTGTCATAAGCCTGCCCCAGGGAAAAATAATTTTCCTTTCTGGTGAGGGCTATTCTCAGCCTTCTTTATATACTGGTATTTCTAACTATGTGCTTTGTTTTTGAAACAAAATTCCTTTTTTAATAGTAAGTTCTTTAAGCAGTTTCATTTATTAACAAGCTTCTCATTTCAATGTTTATGTGTACAGTGTTATTTCTTACATTATCAGAGATTTTAAAAAACATCACTGTTAGCCCATGCAATAATTTCCTGTAAATTAGTAATAGGTGCCACTTCCTTAACATATTTGACTTTCTGTGCCAAAAAATTGTCAGAATAAACTGACTTAAGATGAAACAAAGCAAGATGCTTGTTGCCACTAGACAGAAAACTGCCATAAAAAATACAAGTATCTTTGGTATAAATGTCATCCTTAGATATGGTACAGTGCACAATCCATACAACTACATGTGGTGGCCCTGAATGAACACGACAAATTAGTCTACAAGAATTAGAAGCAGAGAAGGGCCACATACTATACACAACATATGAGAAGGCGGGAATCCCAGGTGCGTGTTCCAGCCCTGCTGACTAAGCCACAGGATTGCTGTGTGGCCTGAACAGAACATGTTCACGTGAAAGGAAGGTATCTGCCAAAGTTGATAATTTTCATATTTTTGCCCCACAATGCCTTACTTTTCATGCACTGTCTCATTAAGCCATTACCAGCAACTGGGAAGTTGGCCTTGTCAGCCACGTTTAAGAGGAAGAGGATGGTAAAGAGACGCAGCACATGGCAGGTCAGTGAGAGATTCAGGACTCAGCTCGTTCTGGTTGCCTTCCTAGTGGAACTGAGTTTTCATGGTCGGGGGAAGACAATTCATGGCTTGCATATTATGCCAACTATCTAGCAGACTTCTGCAAAAAGCAGATTTTGATATTAGATCAAGCCAGCAGCATAAAGAAACTTACAAATTAAATTCTCTGCAGGAAGATGCTGGTCCTGAATTCTTCCCGTTCTTTGGGTCCCGATGCACATGGCATGCTAACACTCAATGCAGCCTTTTATTATGTGCCCTGTCCCTAAGAAGGGAAGTGGCCTTACCTTGTCTTTAACATCCAAAGGGCATCTGTTCGCACTGAGAAATGTCAAGGTCTCTACGTGGCCATGCTGTGAGGCCCAGTAGATGGCATTGGAGCCACCCTGTACAGAAACCAATGAAGAGTCACATTTCCCGAGAGCTGGTGGATGTGAACGCACCTCTCACCCAGACCCACTCCATTTCCCTCTCCGTGACCCCACCCTCCAAAGGAGCATCTTCTAAGGGGAATGGAACCCCCATTTCACTCTTCATTTCTGATAAAGGGACCAACTTAAATAAGATGTTAACATCCGGGAAGCTGGGTGAGGGGACACAGGAGCTCTCTCTACTATCTTTGCAACTTTTCTGGTAAATCTACGATTATTTCAAAATAAGAAGTTGTTCTTCTTTTCTTAAAATCTTCATTTCAACCTCTGGTTAGAATTCCCTCTGTTGTCAAGGGTGGGATCCAGTCCACTTACAGCTCTGCAGGAAGTCTCTGGAGGCGGATGACACGTCTATTGTAGTGACTATGGGCTGCTCATCAACTGTCTTTACTTACAGTGCAACTATACCTCTGAGTGTAGCACCCTTACTCTGTTGCCCTGATAAACATGAAGGCAAATACATTACTCATGAGATTAATTAGATAGTGAAAACTTTCCCAAATGTGACGTCTGATAACACTGTTGAGTTAGTGTCATTGGTAAGGAGTGAGTCTGGGGTACTGCACAAAGAACAGCTGATGCCGAGCCAGCAGAGCCAAGCGGAAGGGGTGTCTGCCTCTCTCTTTACAACGTAGGTTAGGTGGGGCCAGGCTATTTATAGGAAACCATTCTTTATAGGAACCTGAGAAATGCAGTAGGGCACACAGGTATTTTTCTAAGTTACCTCTATGATCAGGGACATTTGGGAACACTTAAAAGATTAATTCCATTGCAATGAAACAGAATAATGACTTTATCCTGGACATCGATTCTTGAGCCTCTTTTAAGGAGCAACTGTAGTATTTGAATATTCCCACAGCCAGCAGCAATAAGTAACAGAGGTGTCCCATGCTGGAATAAGAGAGAGAGAAGAAATACTTCTTTTCAGATTTAGTAGGGAAGGAAAACTGTCATTGCTGTTGCACACATAGGCATGTGACTACTACTGGGTAGCAGGCAGGGAGAATCAGGAGAACACACAGCACTTGCTCTTCTGGATTCAGTCAAAGGTGACATTTTCATTTGCGGGATGAGTGCATTTAAAATTTCATGGTTAGAGGTGCAATAGGTACATGTGGAAAGGCCTTGCATGAAGAAAGGTCCTCAGTACAAAAGACCTTATTTCTCGCTCAATTCCTTCCCCAGGCCGCAGTGATTTTCCCCACAGTATGTAGATGGCAACAGGGAGAACAGAGCTGCGGATGCGGCCTTTCCAGCTTGGACTTGGAGGTGTACAGTCAGTGTGACCCTCCTGCTCCCCCGCTGCCCCTGGCAGAACATATCAGACCTTGTTGGGTTGGTTGACGTCATAGTTGGACAATGAGCCCAGGAGGTGCTGCAGGCCTGGGACGTTGTCGTCGTTGATGGCATGGATGATGGCTTTCATCACAAAGGAATCCTCCTCATCCTGAGAGAGACAGTGAAGAGAAAAAGAGTTAGTTTGCTGGACACAATCCTCTTATCAACATAAGAGAAATCAATGCTCATCTGTTAAAAGGAGCATTCCAAGGAAAGCATGTCACCTCATCACCAAATCCACGTGGTCATGAAGGGAAGCAGGCTGCTTTCTGCCGCTTCCATGTTGGAAACTAATGCCATCCACTATTCACCTGTGCCTTAATGCCACCTGCATCATCGCCTGGAGAGCAAGCAGCTTTCCGGATTTAGATTTAGAACAATGATTGATGACCGACTACTCTTTGTGTTTATCTTAGGAATCTTTCAAAATACATAGCCCCAGAAACCACTGTGGAAATTGTAGGTATAACTCAGCCTCTCATCCTAGATGAGGAAATCACAGAACCAAGGAAATGATGCTTTTGAATAAGAAAGTCTCAATTTGTAATTTTTCCAATTACGGGATTATCATTTCTTTAATTACTAGAAATTCTTCCTTCTCTAGGGATAGATATGGCAAAATATTCTGAATGCTGGTCACAATTATTTTTTATAAATAGGCCCTAAAAGAGGAAGAAAGGTAAAAATAAAGGCCAGAAAAAGGAAAACAGATACCTAATTACAAAGGGAAAATAACTAGAGAATGTTGAACAAGTTTGTTAAATCTTTGCCACTTTATCAAAGTTTTTCATAATAAGATATTTCCAAAATACAGTACATATTAAAACCAAGGCATAAGCTTGAAAAATTCCAAACAAAATTTCTGAATTGACAGAGGGATGGCTACTAAAATTTCAAATCTGGAAAAGTGTATCTACAGAGGCCGCATCTCTGCTCGTGGTGATGGAATGGCGAGCATTCCTCTGCCTGCTTTTTCTTCTCTATGGATTTGAATTCAAACAAATTTCATCGGGGTTCTGACAACATTTGTGTTGAATACATGCTTAACAATGCCACTGGTTTTGCTCTTCCATCACAATCCAAGTGGATGGCGAAGAGACCAAGAGAAGCAGGGAGAACAGGAGTGGTGAACAGACGGTTAAAGCCGGGACCAGGAGGGTGGGATCTTCCCACCTGCAGCTCCTCCTACCCAGACCCGAGGCCCTCTCCTGCCCTAAACTTTTGATTGCAACACTTATATCTTCCCCCAACTCATTATTCAGGATGATTTTAATTTACAGTATTTGCAGTATTTCATCAATCTCATTATCTTATTTAGATGAATAGTTCTTTTTTGTGCACAGACCCACTGCTACCCTCAATTTCAAAACCAGCCTCTTCCCCTTCCTTCTACTCCTAATCTGCCTCTCTCTCTCTCTTACTTTCTTTTTAACATCTCCAAGCCCTTTCCACTCTACAAGGCTAGCTCTGAAACCGCAGCGAGGCAACCACCTTCAGGGAAAGGAAAGAGTTCGTGTCTGCTGAGGTAGGATCCCACCCTTGGGGTTCCCGGATTCTACTCAGGGAACACTGACTATTCAGATACTGGAGCTGGTTCCCACCCAACCACCCTTTCTGCCTTTCTGGAGTTCCCTTTACCTCCGTGGTTCACAAAGCCCTGTTGTCTGACCATCAGGGGAAAGTCTTGTTGAATTCAGATGTGTCCAGTTATATCTGAAGAGTTAACCTATGATTAGGTTTCAGTTTGGATTAGAGGAAAAAGATTATGGAGTTGTTTTCAAGGGCCTTGGACAGTTAATGAGATGACAGCCAAGCAAGTGGGTTTAGCCTCCTGGTCTGCCACCGATCACACAGAACGCCCCCCTGCATTCCCCTCATTTCCTGGTGTGTGTGTGTGTGTGTGTGTGTATTCCCCTCATTTCCTGGTGTGTGTGTGTGTGTGTGTGTGTGTGTGTTCAGTACTTTTATCCAACTGAGTTGGGGGAAGGAGGAGGGGGTGGAAGTGCCAGAGGTAGTGGGGTGGAGTGGGTGTAGCGCCACCAAAACAAGGAGAAAAAAGGACAGAAGCAGCAATCGGACACACCAGATCAGCCACGCCACCTCCATGCCTCAGAGGAGGAGGAACAGGCCGGACATGCCCGTGACTGCACGGTTCCTCGGCGGCTGGACAAATCAAACAACTTACCCGTTCCAACTACACAGCGCTGAGAAAGACCCTCCCCAAGGCGGACTGGTCTGCTTACCAAAGTGTCGTCACTTCTGGCAACACTCATGTTACTTCTGGACAAGAACGACCGGGACAACCTTTGGCACAGTGATATCAAGCAGACAGATTGCTTTAAAAAAAAAAAGAGAAGAAAAAGGCAAGGGAAGAAGAGAGCTTAGGTAACAAAACTCAGATCAGTGCAGATGACACAGTCTTCTGAGAGGCATCACTGCTGACTGAATGTGCTCATCGGGGGAGTACACTGAGTCATATTTGCTTAAAGAATAATTCTAAACATTTTATACATCCAGGCAACAGGAGAGATTCTTCTTCTGCCTTATTATTTTTAACCCACAGCTGGATGCCCTGCATCCCTTCTCTCCTGGTGTTCTCTCCTCCTTGGGGAAGAGAGCTTACACTGGCAAACCCCTTGCATGCCCCCCTCAGAGCACCACAGCATGGAGAGGCCTTGCCTTGCGTCCTTGTGCCAGGCAAGCTAGTAACGGCACCTACTGTGACCATCAGAACTCAGAGAGTTGTTGAGCAGGTAGGGGACTGCCTAACCTGTAGGACGAGTGCATCTGTGCTTACTCTCAAAGGCAGAAGCAACAGGTAAAGATCGTAGATCGTGTGTGTGTGTGTGTGTGTGTGTGTGTGTGTGAGAGAGAGAGAGAGAGAGAGAGAGAGAGAGAGAGACACTTAGGGTAGTTGGCTCTACATTTAAAGCCTTTTGAAAGTAAGAGTCACACTAAAGTAACCCAGTGCTGAGGTCTTCCTCATCCCTATCCTGGCACCCCCAGCCGAATGGGTATAAAAATGAGGCACATTTCTACCTAGTGGGGAAGCATAGCAGGTACCCACTTCCTCTGGGCTTGGTATCACCATGGGCCACAGGAAGCCCTCCTGTCACCTTCTTAACCCTGATTCTGACTGTCCACAGCTGGCTGGACTGCCTTGGAGAGCCATGTCCCACACAGGCCCTGCAGAGGCCACTCACCCTGCTAGGGAGTACATGAGACACACTGGACATGTGCATGCCCCCTCCCCACAGACCACAGCTGGATTTAAGGAACCATTTACATAAGTTCTGAAATAAATGTAACGCCACGCTGCTTACCACAAAGAATAAATGTATTTAAAATGTGGCTTGTTGCAGTTAGAAAAAGACTGCACTATAATTTTATTGTGCTGGTTCAAAACTTGCCCTGGGAATGGTTTTGATTTTAAAAATGCAAAATTACATGTGAGAAGATGAGTTAAATAGAACTGAAATATTATTTTTGCTTGTCTTGTAAACAGAGTAATGGTTCAGAAGACTACACAGTGATTTTTTTTTTTATGCATTTTTAAAATATTACCAGCATCAGGAGAGATGAGGATAGACCAGGGGGAGCACCACAGAGGAAATAATATTAGTGAATATGTCCTTATCAAATAATCTTACTTTCCATTTTTTCCGGGCTGCGAACTTCTTGAATTTTTCCATGTTTACTGCCGATGCTTTTCTACTAAGTGCTTGTTGGGAATCTTTAGGCTAAAATGAAAGCCTAACAAAAAAAAATTTAGAGCTCTCAAATTACGGAAGTGTGTCACACAACTTTCTGAAACCTCTCAGTATTTGGGATACCTATACATTCATCTTACCAAAATAACAAAACAAGTTGGGATGATGGATACACGATATTGGAACTTAGTCCCCAGAGCCTAACACATGTGGCTAAGAGTGTGATGAACTCCATATATACTGAAAGTTGGAAAGTTGAGCTTGGATCAGACTGAGTTATAATTTCCATAAGAGAGTTTGGAAATGTCAAGAGTCATGATGAGATCATGTTAGGAGGCATCTGAACTTAATATCATCAAGTACTTTAGAGTTGGTAGAGACCTGAGAGGTCAGCAAATTCAGTCTGTCCAATAGCATTAGAATCTCTCGTACTGCATTGTTTTCAGGATGCCATTTAGCTCTACCGCTGAGAGGAGGAGACATCCCTGCCTTCTGCAGGAGCCCATGCAACTGCTGGGTGCTCCCACAGGCGGAGCCCTCTGCTTCCCAAGCCTACCTCTGTAACTGAGGTCACTGCATCACAGTCTGTTGATGGATTTCATGATTTTATTCTCTAAATGCCCTGTTCCTCCACCCTTCACCCTCTCTGCTCTAGCTGAAGCAAAGTCAGTTCCTGCACACAATGCAGAGACAGGCACCAGGCAGGTCATGTAAAGGTGTAATACGCCGGGGGGTGGGGGGCCACAAGCTCTGGCACAAAGGCAGCTGTGCCATGTCTCCTGAGGCCTTGTGGAATGAGGGCTCAGTGTTGGCAGACCTTCAGATTTTTCAAGAGAAGCTGGATATCCAGATTTGATATATTTAAATTCTGGAAATAAATTTAAAAAATTCAAACCAAAACTGGTTGTTGAGGGGACTTGCCCTCCCATTCCCATTTTCAATCGTGCACCACAGCGGCTTACTCTTCTCCACGTCCATTATCACTAGGACACTGCCATCTGTCAGTTATCTTAAAATATGTAACCAACAGCAAACACAATACCCCCATACACGTCCTGTGCTTAGAACCCATGGTAACTAGTAATGCCCTAGGGCAAATGAATTCCAGGATACCCTAGAATACCCAAATGCATCACAATATACAACTCACCTTGATCCAGGGAAGCTGCAAACTATTTTGAATTGTCATTCTCTTCCTTTGTGGAGGGAGGGGAAAGAAAAAAGCAAAGCTGTAACCTGAAAGCAAACACAAAGGGTGTTCCCACGCTGGTTGGGCCCACCAAGCACATGCTATGGAAAATGCAGTTCAGAGCCCGCTTCATGGAGAGAAGCCAGAAACCCCCGCGTTGGTGTAATGACGTCTCCGTGCCTGCAGGGACTGGCTGAGCAGGTACTAAGGGCCCTGCCTGCATTTCCTGAAGCGTTCCACGTGGTAAGTTTCTCTTTGCCAGGGAGACAACCCTGCATCACAAATGTGGCTACGTGCACGCACAGGTGCTAACCCTCATCAAGCTGAGGCCCACGGCCAAATACCTTTCAGGAACAATGGACACTCACATTGGATCTCTGATGAGGAGTTTTCTTATGAAATCTCTGGCTAGGGCACTGGTATTACTGAATTACTCTTCCTCAGATTCATAGTTGACAGCAGATACATTTGCTAATGTTTATTGCTTAGTGTCTCCAAGAAAGGGAGAGGCCCCACTTAGGCTGTTAATAAAGTAGGGCACAGAGCATGAATAATTCCTCATGTGCAGTCATTTCATTCCCATAATGTCATATAAGGGGAATGAGGAGCAAGATTACAATCTGGTGGCTGGGTGGTCACCTCAGATTCAATTACACTTTATAGGACATTTACTTGTCATGCACAAAAACGTCAGCTTCATGCATAGAATGCATCTACACAGTTAATTTGGAATATGATCTAGTATTAAAAAAAAACCTGCTTTCTATTTTCTTGGCAGTGACGGACAGCAGTGCTTTTTTTCAGTGATTATGCTGTACTTTATGACGACTCATTTCAAATTAGAAGAAAACGTTCAATTAGTATAAACTAAATCCATTTCGGGGGGCTGTAAAATTAGTATGTTTACATGAAAAGCATGCATAAACTGAAGAGATCAACATGACACAGAATGGTTAATAAAACATATGGTCTCAAAGGAAGAGGGAAAGAATATGAGTTGTGGATTTGGGTACTTATAGAATATAGGTTATTACCCCAATACTCCTAGACACAAATCGAAAACAAAAACAAATGTCAGAAAACTAGTAAAATAAATCAGAAAGATGACAACATCAAGGGTACATGCTCCTTACCACATATCTGCCTCAAGACCCAGAGGTTCACAGTTGACTATCTCAGGAGCTGAGAGGAAATAAATGCCCATTCAGTTTCAGAAGGAAACAAACCAGAAACATGTACCAGGGAAATAAATGATGCTACAGCAGGGGGAAGTTCACCAGCGTAATGTTGGTGAGAAATTAATGACCACAGGAGTAAAGAAACTTAGCAACAAACTTTGGTGTCCCAAATATGTTTTTGAATTCATTTCCAAAGTCAATTTTATGGGCCAACCCAAAGTTGATGATCTTGATCTGAGGTCTGGGGACATTTCTATCCAAAAGCATGATGTTTTCAGGCTTGAAGAAAAGAAAACAAAAATAGCACAGCCATGTTCATAGCAGTATTTGTCACAATCAACCCCAGGTGCATCAGATGATAACCAAAATGTGGTCTATACACACAAGGGAATGCTACTCAGCCTTAGAATGGAAGTAAATCCTGACACAGGCTACAACATGGGTGAACCTTGAAGACATTAAGCTCAGGGAAATAAACCAGACAAAAAAAAAGACAAACACTGTTATGATTCCACTTAATATGAAGTACCAAGGATAAGTACTTTCACAGAGAAGCAGAAAGGTTGCCAGCAGCTGTGGGGAGGAGACGGGAGCTAGTATTTCATGGATATATAGTTTCAGTTTGGGAAGACCAGTAACTTCTAGAAATGGATGGCGGTGATGGTGGCATAACAATGTGAATACACTTAATGTCACTAAACTGCATCCTTAAACAGGGTTAATCTGGTAAATTTAACATTATGTTTATTTTACCACAATAAAAAAAAAGCTATATGTTATGCTGAGGACAAGGTAGGAGAATAGTACTTCCTTTCCCCCGAAAAATAGCGATAAAAGGATAGTTGCAAGAGAACACCAGGAAAAATGTCTTGGTTTAGGTTCTCCCAAGAGCAGATCTGTAACAGGGATCTGGGTGGGAGGGAACACTAAGGAGACTACCTGGTAGAGGGATGCGGAGGCTGGAAATGGAAGGAAAGATGCCAGTAAGAAGTGTCTTACCAAAACAGTACAACAAGGTGGGAGTGCATGGAGCCCAGTCCCTTGGGGAACTTGGGGGCAAAGAGCAGCACTCGAGAGTTTTCCAAATGTAGTATGAGGACGTGGGGATATTTATCCACCATCTCCCCGTGCTCCATGGCTAACAGCTGCTTCTCTGGGCATTTACTCTGGCATTTCCAGCACGAGGGGCTAGAAACCAGATGCCAGGCAAGAGAGCCGTGGGTGTGTACAAGTCTTTCGGATGTAAATTAGTGAGTGTTTGGGGGATCTGGATGGGGTCTTCATAGCTCCGTCACAATAAGTGGAGAAAATCCTCCCTCCTCTGAAGTCTTATCCTAGTTCCAATGATCTGAATCATTCACTTGGCAAATGATCAACTTGCTACTCTGTGATTATCCTCTCACTGCCTTAGATTGTACCTACAACTTTACAGCTCACTTCCTGTAACTCATATGTATGAGACCATAACCTCTGTGACAGTTGGGAGCAGGATATGTCTTTTTATCTCCCACAACACCTTGCCTCCAGCCAGGCAAAGACCCCAATTAGCCAGTCTCCGAACTTAGCTGGCTTGATTGCCAATGAGAGAGTCAGGCCCAGAAGCCTTTGCATCAAGATGGAGAATAGAGATCAAGACATCTTCTACCTTACACACTCTGCAGCCAAAGAAGAATGGAAACTGGGTGGCCAGTGGCCATGCAAGGCTGAGAACGCCCCATAACCAACAGCAGTCCCCCTGTTTAAAGATCTGGCTGGTAAAAATCCCTTGATTCTTCACCAAGGATTCTTGAATACAACGATTAATCTTAAGCCTCTAGCCTACAAACAGGTTTGGGAATCCCCAATAGTCATGTGTTACAGACTTAAGACTCATGTTGCTGATTATATTGATCGTTTTGTTCATTAAACCCATATAGGAAAAAAAGTGTATCCTTTTCAGATGCTTCAACTTTTCTTAGCCAACAGCGAAGCAATGCTGTGACCAGCATAAGCTTCTATCCCTCTTACACTCAGCAACATACCTTAAGATCAAAGTGGGCGATCTGAAGGGAGTGTAGGTAGTAAACACCATCTAGAATTTGTTTGAGAAATTCAGTGGCTTCCTCTTTGGTCAAAGATTCCTTTTCAGCTAAGAAGTCAAACAGCTCACCACTTGCAAAGCTGCAAACCAGGACAGAGGTTATTGGTGACAAGTCTGTTGCACACTGATTTGTTCTCACATAGACTGTTGGCACACTCAAATTTCAGGCAAGAAAACTGCATAAAGACATGCTCAAACTGATAAGCAAGGACTCAGAATTCTCCAGGCCTCTCATCACCGGATGAGAATCTGCATTCAGGTACATTTGTGCTTGAAAGCACTTGGGTATCATTCTCCTAATGGGCTGAATGTTCACAGACAAGGGGGCTTGGAGCAGAGATGTGATGGACGAAAAAAAAAATCAATGTATCTTTTTAAACATATTTAGAGGTGAAGTCTTAACAATGATTTAAAAAAAACCCTGCAAACTGACATTGTATAGAATTTATAGAATATGTCTTCTAAGTCCCATCAGAGAGTACCTGGACAGTTCACAGTTTACACGCCAGTCAATTTTTTTAAAACCCAATCACAATATATGGCCTGATAAGGACTTTTTCTTGTTTTGTATTTGTGTTATGTGTAAATACTTTCATAATTAGAAAAATTGCATTTACTAAGGAATTTAACAAATATCTTAACTAATAATAAACTTATATAAAATTGAGATGCACATGGTTGGTTGCGGATTTATTTACTCAGTCCTTCTGGCCAGACAGTAAGTCCCTGGAGGGCAGAGGTCAGCCCCTGGCTGTTGGCTCACAGCTGTCCCCACCTCCTGGCACAATGCCAGGCACACAGTATGAGCTCAAAATTCATTTGTCAAGTGGATAAATGAAAAAACTCCCTTAAAAACATCCACGGTAGTGATTAATGGCAAATAACAGGCACTTTTTAGTAAAGATTAAGTTTTTATAAGTTAATCTTTATCAAGTTCAACCACACTTTCACAACATAATAATTAACTGCAATTATGCACATAACTGCTATGTTCATTATCTTTCTTTCAGCAAGGCCGCTCCATAAACATACCTACCACATCTACAGCCAGAATGAGAAAATGGGTGCTCATGAAATGAAACAATAACCACAAAGAAGTTTTTTTTTTTTTTTTTTAGATGGAGGTTTATTCCAAAATCAATCTGTCTCATCTAGTTGAAAACAAGGGAAAGCTAGTCTATGGGAAAGCACAGGGACCCATCTCTCCTCCCACTCCTTGACCGGGTTTATTCTCTGATAATCCAGCCCAAAGGGCTCAGGTGAAAGCTGCTGATTGTTGCTGACGAGCTGGAAATCCCAGGATGAGAGACCACTCGCCCATCAGATATGGGGCACCAGCCAACCCGAAGGCCAGTGTTGCCTGTTCTTTAACCACCCCCAAGATGTAACTTAAAATGGGCATAACACAGACTGGTCATTGGGAGAAAGAGTTAGAAGAGGAAGAAGTGGCAAAGGTAAAAGAGTTGGCATTCTCAGAGCAGGTGGATCATTTCCTACCTCAGTTTCCCCACTCTGCGCTCTGAAGGATCTGCCACAGGCAGAGGAGCTGAGCATCTTCTACTGTCCGCCTCGCAAAGGGAAAAGGAGTGGGTAGACTGAAACCCACTGGAAGAGGAGGCAAGAGCAGGAAGCCACTCCCACAGGAGGCCTCTAAGAAAGAGGAGGTGAGATTTTGATTTTATTTCAACAGCCTGCTTAGCCTGTGGCCATGGAAGGGTTTGAGAAGGGATGGCTCTCTGTAGAAGGCTGTAATGGGCAGAGGTGACTTGATTTTCTCAAGAGCCCACCTTCTTTTTCTTCTATATAAATGGCAATCAGCAGCTTTAATTTTAGCCACCCATCCCTGATTATCATTGGCATCTAGCATTATAACACCAGGCATATGGAAGGTTCTCAATTCCTGTCCCTTGGAATCCCGTCCACTATCCTTCTATCTTGCTCTTTCTCCATCCCATGCACCCAACTTAAACATATGGTCCTATGTCCCAAGACTTTTAGCCTCGGAGGAAATTAGCTAAGGTGACAAACCATTCTGTTACCAGGAGACAGGCTGCTTTCCATCGGTTACGAATGACGCAGAGCTTTTCGTTGTTTCCTTTTTCCAACCCTACTGTTCTTACTCTAGAATGACCCTTCATTGCTGTTCACCTGTATCTCCTAGCCAGTCTCCTTGACTGAATTCAACTTTTAAGCACTTCTATGGGGCACTAGTGCTAGTATTCATGCCCTCTTCTAGATGCTTGAGATAGAAAGACAAATAAGTGAAATATAGGTCCACCCCTGGAAAGGTCAAAACCGATTACAGGAGAAAGACACATAAACATTTAAAATACAGTATGGCAAGTACTCTAATCACACACTTCCAAAAGATGATGCAAACAGACATAAGAATGCAATTAAATCCAACTGGGGCAGGTAGGAAAGCCAAAGAGAGAGGTGGGATGTCTGAGCAGGACTTGGACAGATGAGGAAGAACCCTCCTGGGGAATGAGTTGGCATGTCTGGCAGAGGATACAGCATAAACATGGGCTGGGGGTGCCTAAGAACATGGCACAATCTGGTAAAGGCAAGAGCTTCTCTGTGGGTTGAGCATCAGGGGCCGAGATGAGATGGGTGGAAAGGAAGTGGTTGGATATAAGGAGACGGCTGGACATGAGTTCAAAGCCCCTAAACCATTCCACGGGTCCTGGGCCCCATTCAGGGGACAGGAGGGAGCCACTGGAGGTGTTCTGTATAGCTCTATTGAGATATAACTCACATTATGTAATAGACTCTTTTAAAGTGTGCAATTTAACATTTTTAGTATATTTATCAAGTTGTGCAACTACCACTGCAATCTAACTTTAAAATATTCCCATCGCCCCAAAAGAAACCTTGTGACCACCAGCAGCCAATTCCATTCCTCACCAACACCACCCCACCTGCCCCAGGCAACCACTCATCTATCTGTCTCTACAGATTTGCCTACTTTGGACATTTCACATAAGTCAAATCATATGATACGTGGTATTTGGACACTGGCTTCTTTCACTAGCATAATGTTTTCCAGGGTCATCCATGTTATAGCATGTGTTAGTAACTCATTCTTTTTTATTGCCAAATAATAGTCCATAGTATGGATATGTCACATTTTGTTGATACACTCATTAGGTGATGCATTTGGGTTGTTCCCACTTTCTATCGTGAACAATGCTGCTATAAATTTCATATGTATGTTTATGTGCAGACATATATTTCCATTTATCTTGGGTAGAGGCTGAAGAGTAGATACACTGAGTCATATGGTAATTCTACTCTGAACATTCTGAGTACTGGCCAAACTGTTTCCCAAAGTAACTGATCCATTTTATATTACATTACATTGCAATTATATCGAAGTGTAATACCTTGGAGAGATGTCCCAATTTCTCCAAAGTCCCACCAACACATGGTATTGTCTGTGTTTTTTACTATGACCATCCTAGTGGATGTGAAAAGTTCTCACTGTGGTTTTGATTTGAAGGGATACCCTTCAATCACAATGAATGACATTGAGCATCTTTTCATATGCTTATTCACTGAAGATTTTTAAGCAAGAGAAGTAGTGGATTTGTAATAAATATGGAGATGAATTGGAAGAAACTAGAAGATGCTGAATAATTCAGGGAAGAGTTAATGAGATCCTCGACCAGGGAAAACGAATGAGAATGGCAATAAAGAAAGATTCAGGAGTTCTTTCAGAGGCGTAACTCCCAGGACTTAATGAATGACTGGCTGTGAGGCACAGTGGAGAGTAGAGAGAGAAGGAAGAAGCAAGGATGGTCTGGGCAAGGTCCAGTCTGGGCAAGTAGGAAGATGGTGATCTCATGAACCAAGCTAGAGAGAAGAGGGGAGAAGCAGGCTGCAGAGGGGAGCTTATGAGTTCAGTTTAGGACCTTATGTTTGAGGTACCTGGGGAAGATCCACTTGGGTGGAGATGCTGAATAGGCAACTAGAGAAGCAATTGTGGGGCTCCAGAGAGACCTAGAGGCATGGCTGCAGGGGTATCAGTATAATGGGAGGTGACAATTGAGTATCTTGGGTTGCATATACACTAAGAAATTTTGCGAATTATGAAGCACTGGCAGGAGTCCTTTCAGTTGCAACTGAAGAGATGGAAGACAGACGATAAAGTTGATCTGTGGAGGGAATGAGAGTCAAGGAAGAAAAGGGGATGAGTGCAGAATGTTCCCCATCTCTGTGGGAATCCTTCCCACTGCATCCATGAGACACGTGGGTGCCAGCACAGAGAAATGGGGGACAAGAAAACATGGCTGCTGGAAAGAGAAACAGAAAGGTCCTCAACATCCAGGTTGGCTTTCAAAAGCTGCTAAGGAAACTGAGGAGGCATAATGTGGTTGAAGGGCCACTGGACTGTGAGAACCACCGCCCTAGGGTAACAGTCCAAGGTGACTGGCCAGCCCTAGGTGAAAGTGAAGGTAGCAGGTTTGGAAAGCCCTCCCTGCTCCAACGTAGTCTTTTTTATTTCACTCATGCTCCCTGCAACCCCCAAAGACGACCTTCGAAAAGATGGGCAGTCGGTCCTGTAGACTGCGTTTTACAGGGGCTTAGCAGAATTCTAGGACTCAAACAAAAAGGTTCCCTCCCCAAGAAGCTGCTGTCTGAGAATCAGAATGCCCAACCCTATATGTGGATAGAATGGGCACAGTTTTCAGAATCTGTCGGGTGGTGGTAATACTACCCTCCTGGGGTTGTACCCAAGGATTAAATGAGATGGCGTAAAGCAGGTGTCCACAGCGGCTGACCAAAAGGGTCAAATGAAGGGCAACTTCCCTTTCTTTTCCAAGGAAAGCCTCTCTCATCTTTTATCTACATCTCAAAATAGTTTACAAAGATCTGCACCAAACTGGAAGAACTTTAAAAGATGTGGGTGTTCTGAAACAGTCAAATCAACTTGAATTTTTTCATAAAAATATTGATGGGAAAAGTCACTGACACTTTGGTCATCTAGAGAAGAGCAGGTAGTTCAGCCCGTGGTCTCACTTATGCCTAATTTTGTCAATAAAGAAGTATTCACATCACGCGGTAGCCATGCCTGTTAACCATATTCATTTAGACTGGAAATGAAACTGACGTTTTAGTATTGAATGAAAAAATATTTACTGCTGTTACCCTAGACCCCTGAGGTTCCTCATTTGCATTATAGTAATTTTGACTATATTAAAAACAAATTACACTTATGAAAAAAAGGGGTTAAACATAAGAAGATATTACTCAGTTGCTTAGAAATATAAATTAAGAGAAAAATGCAATACAAATTGTTTTTAGAAGTATTTCCATTTGTTTTTTAAATAACATCTTAACGATAACATGAGGCACAAGGGAGGTTCCAAATGGCTGAAAATGGTTGGGAGAGATTGTTACTGACCTGTCCTAGACACTAGCCTAATTAAGGGACTCCCACCCATGACCTGTGGTCTGGGTGGTCTTTCTTCTGAAGCACCAGCTGTTGGAGAGCCTCCCCAGCTTCCTGTCTCCGAAGCTGACCCCAACCACCACCAGCATCACTCGGCCCTGTGACCACATTCGGCTTAATGCAACTCTGCCACTTCTAACGTAGCTCAAAACCACCACTTTAGTCACTGGGTTTCTTGAAACACTCCTGCAATTCTAGATTTGCTGACAGCGCAGAATGAATTCATCTACATACATCCTCTGTGCTGATATATCATGATATATTCATATTCTTATTATTTTGCTTCTCTGCTTGGCTATGAAGGAGTGAGCCAACTTAACAATGATCCTACATAGAGTGAGATAATAAATATGAAACAAATGTTTGAATACAATTCATCAGCTGTTTGTGATGAAGAAACTGAATTCCAGAAATTATTAACTGAGACAAGGTCAAAAAGCAAGCTTAAAAGGGGAGCTGTTATTCCATAGGTATAGAGTTTCTGTTTTACAAGATGAAAAACTTCAAGAGCTCTATTACAACAAAGTGTGAATGTAAGTAACATTACTGTTCTGTACACTTAAAAATGGTTAAAATGGTCAATCTTGTAGTACATGTTTTTTAACTAAAAATAAAAAACAAGTAAAACGTGCCTTTTTAAATTAAGAAAACAACAACAAAGAATGCACTCTTCATTCCATACACTGCCCTTGGCTACAACCATAGCATACTGCACTAATTAAACTGAATTTCCTGTGACAGACACACACATACACATACACACACAGAAAGTGAGCAACGGTTAGAAAAAGGATTACTCTGATTTACAGCTCTATGTTAAATTCCAAGCAGAACAAATAAGGGGGAAAATTCTCAATCTAGATATTATAGTTTTCCCTTCAACTAGTGCTTCTGTATTAGTTGGTTGGGTATGCCCTAGCCAAGTCCCACACATTGGGTGGCTCAAAACAACAGAAATTTATGTCTAATAGTTCTGGAGGCCAGAAATCCAAAATCAAGGTGCCTGGCAGTCTTTGTTTGCCCCAAGGGCTCTGAGGGAGAGGCTGTTCCATGCCTCTCCACGTAGCCTGCAGATGCATCTTCCCCCTGCTCCATGTTCCCCGGGCCTTTGCCCTGGTCTCTGTCTTCACAGGGCCCTCTTCTTATGAGGACACCACTCATCGTGGATCAGGGGCTGCCCTAGCCCAGAATGACCTCATCGCAGCATCTGCAAACAGCCTGTTTCCAAATAGGTCACATTTGAAGGTACCGCAAGTTAGAACTTCAATTTATCATTTTGGGGGACACAATTCAACCTTTTCACAGCTTCTCAAAGGGGAACCCCAGACCAGCAGCACTACCTTGGAATTTGTTTAAAATGCAAATTCTCAGGCTCCACCTAACCCCACTGAGTCAGAAACTTGGAAGTGCAGCCAGATAACGCGTATTTTAACAAGGCTTCCAGGAGATTCCTATGCATGCGAAGGTCTGAGAACTACTGTTTCACACCATACTGAACATTCAGAACATGTAATGCTAAGTGTGTGCCTTGCCTTTCCAGCAGAATTACTAGCCCTTTGGGACTGTGACTCTGACTGTAAATATCACATGTTGTTTCTCCCACAGTAGTGATCAACTAATACTTCTTGTTTAAATAAAACAGGTAAAATCTGTGGTCTGTGCAGGCCACATGGGGCCTTTAGATGGGTTTTATCTTTTCATAAATATTAAGAACTAAGTACCAACACTAAAAACATAGCTTACAGACTTTTCTTGAAAAAAAAAAAAAAGGCAAGATTTGGTAACACTAGATCCAAACCTCCCCATGACCACAATTGACAGATTGGTGGGTGTCCCTTTGAGGTGGGGCATAAGGGTTCCAGTTAGCCATAGTCCTCACCATTCCCTGATTATCTCCCCAACACTGAGGCTTTGTGAAGCCTAACCCTATTCATTTACATGGCCTATCTGGCCCCTAAAGGCATTTGGGTTTAAACGAGCAGAGGAGAGCCAGATATAAAAATATATCACTCTCCACAGCCTGAAATACTTAGCTATTTCTGACCAGCAAGTTTAGGAATGGAATGCTTCAAGCCAACATCTCTGATTAGCACCAACTTTAAGTTCTGAGAGTTTAGCTTCACTTTTCACCAGTTAACAGGCAAGCTGTGAAATGACTCAAGCACTGAAGCTCAAGGTTGTGTAGTGGCTTCCGCGTGCAGCCGCAAGGGTGAGCAAGAGCAAGGTAAGAAGAGAGTTTTCTATCGGTATGATTGTGGGAATACGAAAGACATGAAATTGTGACTTTGAGACATCTCACATGCCTCCTCCTTTGTGTACATGCTATGCTGGGCTGCAATAGCAGATCAGCAATGAAAAGATGATTTTCCCATGAAGCAAGCGGGAGGACGTCACTCTTTAAAGTTCCTTTCAGGGCTTCCAAAATTTTTAAAGGGCAGATCCTGGACTAGGATTTGACAACGGTGCCTTTGATACAGACGCCAAATAGTTTCTGTACAAAGGACTAAAATGATACCATTTTTTGCACCATGCTCAGGTAACAGGAAGCAATTCATTAAGTAGCACACATAATAGTGGTTAAGGAGTTCTCTGTCTTGGTGGTAAGGCTGGGCCTGGAGTTTGGAAGTAAGAACTCACACATACAAGTAGAGAAAGGCACAAGTTTCCAACCAGGGGACAAGCTTTACCAGTAAGCCTAAAGAAGCCACGGAATTCATCTCAAAGCCATACATCAGAAAAACACAACCACTCAAAGTTACTGAACCAGAGGATTCAGAAAAGTGCCCACTGTTATGTCATAATGTTCTTTTCTGACAAATTCTTAGATTTTATTCTCTCCTTAGCCACACTGTACCTCAAGCATTCTTAAGAAAGAAAAGAGATGGAATATGTCCCTAATGACTCAATCTTCTTTTAGAGCTTTTAGAATTTATAATGACAATAATTTTCTCACAGGCAAAGATGACTTTTTCCTGGGCAGACCTAATACTTCGAACAGTCCATTAAAAATTAATAGACTCTTCAGGGCAAAGTAAATATATAACAAATGGGACAGGATTGTGATGTGGAAACAATGATGTACTTTCCCTCCTTGTACCTAGTACCATTTTATTAGGCAGGGTTTTCCAGAGAAAGAGAACCAATGTGCAAAGAGAGAAAAGAGATTTATTATAAGGAATTGGCTCATGTGATCATGGAAGCCAATAAATCCTAAGATCTGAGTCAGCTGGAGACTCAGGAGAACCAATGATATAGTTCCAGTTGGAAGACAGGAAAAAGCCAATGGCACAGCTCAAAGGCCATCATGTAGGAAGAATGCCCTCTTATTTGGGGCAAGATCAGCCTTTTTGTTCCATTCTGGCCCTCAACTGATTGGATGAGGCCTACCCTCACTGGGGAGGGCAATCTGCTTTATCAGTCTGTTAATTCAAATGTGAACCTCATCCAGAAACATCCTCACAGACATAACCGAGAATAATGTACCAAATGTCTGGGCACACTACAGCCCAGTCATCTGACACATAAAAGTAACCATCACAACCCCCTACATCTCCAGTAGGTGAAAAGGCAAGGGCAATCAGCTCACAGGGGAAGCTGGAATCTGTGAAGAGCAAATAACCAGGGAAGAGAAACACATGTTTGACCCCAGGAGGAAGGGGCCATCTCCTAAGGTCCCTCCTGCCCCTTCCATCTAACAGCCACTCCTGCTGAGCTCACTGAATTTTACTCAAGGTTGCCACGCAATGAACTATGTAAAGCTGTGCACCACTATGCACCTACCAGAATGGCCACAGTAAAAATCAAATACTGACAATACCAAGTGCTGGTGGAACAACGGAACCGCTCAGCCCCTGGGGACTGTAACATGGCCCAGCAGCTTTAGAAAATGGTTTGGCAGTTTTTTATAAAGTTAAATATACAGTTAGCACATGACACAGCAATCCCACTCATAGGTATTTACCCCTAAGAAATAAAAACGTACATCCATAAAAAAGTCTATAAGTAAATGGTTACAGCAGCTTTATTCATGATCACTAAATATTAGTAACAACCCAAATGACCTTCAGTGGATAAATGGGTGAACAAAGATCCATTCAGGGGAATACTACTCAGCAGTAGAGGAGCAAAGGACTCATGCACAAATCTCAGAAGTAATATGCTGAGTGGAAAAAGCCAGCCTCAAAAGATTGAATACTGCATAATTCTCTTTACATGACTTTTTCAAAAGGACAAAACTTCACTGAGGGAGAGCAGCTCAGTAGTAGGAGGTGGGAGTAGGGTGTGACTATAAAGGGTTAGGACAAGGGAGTTTGGGGGCTACTGGGGACTGTTCTGAACCCTGATTTGGGTGGTTACAAAAATCTACACATTAACTTCCACAGACTTTGTACAACCAACAGCAAAACTGCTGTGCACCATTTTAGAAATTTTAAAAATAAAATGGTAAATAATTGTATATTACCTAATTCACTCACAGGATAAAAGCATCTAACGGAAAGTATCTGTGGAATGGAGTCGGTCAACAGAGCTGAATCTCAAATAAATACACTCAAGTGGCAACAAGAAGGGCACTAACTCCCAGGCATCAATCGTACAGTTTGGTATAAAGCTTCTGGAGTCACTGGGCACAACCTGGCAAATTCTCTAAAAAAGGCAAAACAGTTCTGATTTGTAATGCTGCTTTCCCAGGAACTATGTAATACACAGTCTCTTACAGTAGCCTTAAGGGAGGAGGTGTAGGCCTCAAGATGGTAGGATTGGCCCCGGGTTTTGATCTTGGTTCACCACATGAAGCCAGTGAGGATGACGTGGCAATTCTTTCCTCTGCTGTATCCTGAGCAGGCTCCTTAATCCTCTGTGCACCCTGCATTCTGCTCTCCCTTTAGAGCAGTGCTTCTCAATGGGGGTAGGAGGGGGATTTTTGCCCCCCAGAGGACATGTGGCAATGTCTGGAGATGTTTTTGGTTGTCATGGCTGGGGGGTGGGGGGATATGCTATTGGCATCTGGTGGGTAGAAGCCAGAGGTGCCACTAAACATCCTACAGGGCATGGGACAGTCCCCTAAACAAAGCCTGAACCAGCCCAAATGTCAGTAGTGCAGAGGCTGAGAACTTCCTGCAGATGTGTATCTCACTCATCCACGAGCCAGACGCTGGGCTAGGTATTTTTCAATTCTTATCTCATTTATTTCCTCAAGACCCTTTGAAGTAGGTATTATTAACCCTCATGTATAGTTAAGAAGGTTGTTGCTCAAACCCATAAAGGAATGTGCCCAAATTCCAGTGACAGACAAGAAGCTGTGGGTGCCTCCCGACTTGATTGCAAAGCCCAGGGCACCTGCAGTATGGGGCCCCAGGGGCTGGGCTGGGCCTGCCCAAAACCTCTCTTCACTTTCAGCTCCTCTGGTCTCAAAAAGCATCTCTTAGTCCCAACAGATCTGCAAACATGGGGAGATATTAGGCTGGCACAAGGACAAATCTGAATTCTAGAGGCTTCCAGGAAATGGGTGGGGCTTATCAGCATCAAGAACCACCAAGAGTGGTTTGTCACCAGGCTTCAGAAGCTCCATCGTTCCCTCTACCCTCAGGACAATGTCTCCCTCCACCCAAACAGCCCAGAGACATACCCTGCCAAGCTCTTACAAAGCTTCCTCTCTTCCCTCACTGGGCTGTGGTGCTGGACTTGGTCAGGAGTGGGGCACTTGGGCAGGGGCCAGGGCCAGGGAGACACATCAGAGGACAACATGCTACACTCAGGTTCCCATCATAATGTCTGAGGGGCAAGATGTGTTGGAGAAAATAGGCAAAAAACTTTAAAAATAAGTCTTATAATCACCTCTGAGTGATTCTGGTTCGATTTTACCCTATTGCATAAATAGTGTTGAGGATTCCAACAGTTAAATATTGGGGTGGGGGGAGTATAAAGACACAGGGGAAGGGAACAGAAGGAGAAAACAGAGGAAGGCAGAGGAGCATTATGACAGGAGAGAGGACATGTAACGCTTAACATAAAACTCAGAAAGCAGATGACCTCATGACAAATGCAGAAGAGCCCCAAGTTTTGGGGACCTGCTTGCAATCAGGTGGGACTGCAGTCATGGAAGCTGCTCTGCGGGATTATTCTAGACAACTGCAGCTAGGCCCCAGGGCAGGCAGCACACTCGTGGCAAAGCAGAAGCCATCCCAACATGGCTGCAGGGTAGGCCACTGTGCTGTCCTGCTGCAAGGAAGCCCTGGGCTGGCCTCAACCCTCCCTCAGCCCTCGCCCCTGCCTGCCCCTGGCCAGGCCACAGCCACGCAGACAGCACTCACAGTTCTAAAACCAGGATGACATCTGTCTTGTTCTCGTAGACCTCATGCAGGGTGATGACACTGGGGTGCTGGATCTCCTTCAGGATGCTGACCTCCCGCTCGATGTCTTCGTGGCTCACGCCCCGCCGGCTGGATTTTGTCCGCCTTTCCTTGATAAATTTGGCAGCATACTGTAGACCAGTGCTTTTCTCATGGCATTTCTTCACGACTGCAAACTGCCCACTGAAGGCAGAAGACAGAAGAAGGCCCCGGTCACTTAAGACATTCTTTATTGTTCACTAAAAAAAGCAGGATTTGCGCGAGGCTGTAGCATGAGGGAACAACAGCATCGTGAATAGGCAAAATCCCAACTGCAGGAAATTAACAAATTAAGTAGGACTATTTCTTATGACATTTCAGTTTCATTAAGCCTGTTTCTGTATAAACAAAATTTCAAGGAAGGAAAATTCTTTTCTTGAGGTACAATTTATTGGATGGGCAATAATGCTTCCATTTCTGTGCTCCTCTCCTTCCCTCCCATTTCAGATCTGGGACAGCAGGAAGAAGCTCCCTCATCTGACCTCTTTCTGACGAGCTCTTTTCCTACGTGTCTAGGAGAACAAGGGATTGGGAAAGGGAACTGGTAGAAAAATATACCTGCCTTCAGTGACAGATTTCTAGCACCAATATATATCAATTGGGATATTCAGAACAAAAAAAATGTGTACAGTTGACCCCTGAACAACATGGGCTTGAACTGTGTGGGTATACTTGTTATATACAGATTTTTTTCAACAAACATACTAGAAAATTTTTTGGAGATTTGCAACAATTTGAAAACAAAAAGGCCTTTCTCTAGCTTACTTTATTATAAGAATACAGTACATAATACATATACAAAATATGTATTGGTCAACTATTTATGTTATTAGCAAGGCTTCTGGTCAATAGTTGGTTACCAGTAGTTAAAGTTTTAGGGAAATCAAAAGTTATATATGGTTTCTGACTGTACAGGAGGTCAGCACCCCACACTGTTCAAGGGTCAGTTGTATTTTGTTCACACTTCAGGAACTGATAAGCCATATATGTTGGTTGCTTCTCTAGCACCACCTCCTTTTCCTCTTTTTCCAATTAATAGCTATCCCTGTGGTTCTGGGGAAGCTGACTCCACTCCCAGATAGGTAATGATCATGTGAGCTAGGCTAAGCCAATCAGGGCGCTGTATTTCTGGGCTTCGGAGATAGGCGCATGACCTAAGTAAGACCTTTCTGAGAAGCAGAGACAAAAGACTTTTTCTGAGGCTCTTTTCTCTTCTGGATGTGAATATGACCCCAAAAGCTACTGCCAGCCATCTTGGGACCAGAGAAGAGCCATTCTTGGTTTGATGCCAACTTTTGTAGAGGCAGAGCCAGCCAAAGGCAAGAAACCAGGTTTGTGCTAACGCTGTGGGGTGGCTGATCAACCCTAGCCTGAGGCCATCTCCCTGTGGATTTCTAGGCAATGTAAGCCAGAAAACTACCTTTACAGCTAAAGTTAGTTTGATTTTGGTTTTCTGTTTCTCGCAGAGGAAAAGCATCTTACACATCCAAAGTTGTAGCATATAACCAGAGCCTCCTACTCATCTGTAACATAAAATAATAACAGAACGTAACACAAAATAAGGTGGAATAATACAGTGGAAAGATCATCCTTTTATTTTATGCTGGCATCCTCGCTTCTTCCCCAGCGCCCAGGGGAACTATCCACCTATCACAGGATCTGTACTTTTCAAGGCACCTGCTGGAGATCTGCTCAGTAGAGAATTATCAGAGTTATTTTTAGCTAGCTTTATTCTCCTCAAGTGGACAAAAAAGAGAGAGAGAAAATCAATTAATAGTAATATTTTGATGTTAAAGAATGGATACTTTAAAATGTAAATTTAGCATTGGAGGTCAGTGAAAAAAAAACACATAGTGGAGGATTATTTTTATAACAATGTCAAATTTTTTGCATGACAGATTATGAATCACCTTTTCCCCCAAATCACACTGGAATGTTAACCCTGACAGCCCATAAATTCACTAACTTAGAGAGTCCTGGGACCTGTTATGACTTTATTACACTTTCTGACTTTTTGAGGAGTAAAGTACTGAGCTTTTTCTCTGGGGGGGGCGGGGATGGGCAGCAGAGATGGGGCTTATGGAGAAAAGAAGAAAAACAGCCTGAACACACAGCAAAACTAGTGAATGCTCTACAGAGTCCAGTGAAGTGGTGCTACTATCCCCATCTTTCCTCAAAGACAGTGTTATATCCCCACTGAGCGCTCTCAAGGGGCCCAGGACACAGAGGGGGCACTGCACTGGCCCAACCTGGGACCTCCACCCACAAGCAACCCATGCTTCCAGAGCCCAGCCTGGGCACGCCTCTCACACAGTCACAGGGACTTGTCTCAAGGGCTGTAAAGACTCTAGGCCAGCTCAAGGCAGACTCAGTGGTTTGGATTGCATCTTTAAAAAAACAAAACAAGACCAAAGGCCCAAAATTATATTTGATCATGAGAGCCATGAAGAATTTAAATACAAGCCTAAATTCAAAGACCATCCCCAATTGCGTTTTCACTGCCAAATGTTCCATGTTGACCTTTCCCGCTTTTAATTTTGGGCAGATAGGAGCACCCAAGCCCACTCACCCCAGTGGCTTGTTAAGGAGACACTGAACACCCCGTGTGCAACAGGATCCAAGCTGGCCTGTCAGCCAGGTTTGCAGAGGAGCATTTGGAGCCTAACCCCTTCACCAGACGATCAATCCCTCACTCGTACTTCTGGGTCACACATGGGGACAGTGGTGGCAAAGGAGGAGTTAAGGGACCAGCAGGTAGGAAAGGCCCCTGTCCAGGAGAAGATACAATTTTAATGGTGCATGGCGGCTAACCTTGGCTGCAGACAGTCAGAGAGGTGTAGAATGATTTTGAGGCCGACTTTCCAGACCCATCTCAATACTGTCTCTTTAAGGACACCTTTCCTTATTTATCTCCACCTGCCCACCACCTGGCCACAGCCGCCTTGTCCGCAGGTACTCTCTCCTGCACCTGTGAGTCCACAGAGCCCCCAGGTTTTCACCTGTCCCTTGCCTACTTCTATCCCCCTGAGACTATGATTCCTTGAGGACAGAGGGCTGCAGGCAAATCTTTCTGTCCCTGGAGGAACTGGGTGATGCTCCTCTGGGAGCCCACAAGCAAGGCTTATATGCTGCCCTTAAATTCTGAATCTAGAATCCCCAAGACCAGAGGTTTAAACTGAAGATGCTTCACTGTAATTCAACTGAGCTGAGTGGGGCTAGGAGCACAGACTGCCTGTGTTTGTCTGGGTTCCCCTGCCTACTGGCTGTGTACTGTGGACTCATGTACTACTTAACCACTCTGTGCCTCGATTTCCTTATCTGTAAAGTGGGTCTAATAGCAGCGCCTACCTTGAACTGTGTTTTGGGATGACAGGGAAGGATTAAATAAGCTAAAACATGAAAAGTGGTTAGAACAGCACCTGGCAGTAGGAAGTCTTCAATAACTGTTATCTTTTACTAGTCTTTGACAACTGGAGTTACAGTCATTAGCTTAGAGTTCCTTAATCTCAAAGCACTGCAGTATTATCCCAGAATACCTCTCATAACTATTAGAGGGAAAAGAACCCTCAGGAAAACCACACTTTATGGGTAAAGTGTGTAAAACTACTGCCGAATCCAGTGGCTGCTTTAACCTTCAAACATGTCATCTGCATCCCTTCCCCAAGCAGGGTGAGTGATACCGGTCCCCACTGCTTCCTTCAACACCTGGGAAACTGAGTCATAGCCCAGTCAAAGGGCAGGCAGGGAACCCCGGAGAGGCCCCAGGGCCTTGATGTGCCCTACGTAACTGTGGGGAACTTTCCCAGCAGAATCTCCCAGGCAGCCAGCAAACTGAGGACTGCCTCCTCAGAGAAGGAATTTTCTCAGCACAGCAATCTGCTTTGTGAGGCCTAATTTAAGTTGCACTGCTGGTTAATTGATGCTTGATCTTTTCCTTCCTGGGCAGCTGGCCTCAGCCCCCAGCTCCCTCAAGCCTACTGTGGGGGCAGTTCTTCTCCTCCAGTCTTCTCCCTACCTACCAACAACTGAAAAACCAATTTGTTTGGGTTTTGGAGGCCAGGGCTTCTACATCCTGGGCTCCCAGAGCAACAACCGGATTCAGCTTCCAGGGTGAGCTCTGAGCAGGGAGGAAAGTAAATGCACACAGACAGGCAAGACTACTGCAGCCCCCTCCTGTTAGAAACCCACACTCACATGGGAGCTGCAGCCATGGTCAGTAGATGGGGAGTGTGTAGCTTCTTTACTGGGAGGAAGAAACCTACCCTATATTAGGACATTTACAGTAACGAAACAGAGCACACTTGTGACCCTCCCTTTTGCGGCTTCCATACTTGCACATTCACCTACTCACTCCAATTTATTTATAACCTTAGTTACAGTTACCGCTTGCACATTTCTGAGGACACTTGCGGATTTAAGTGGCCCAATGTGCATGTCCCGGCGCTGAGGTCTATCCAGGTGAAGTCTGCCTTCTTGTTCCAGCTCATCCAGTAAACAGTGTCCTTTTAGTGGTCTGTTTAGTGCCTTGTTTTTTGCTTTCTGTGCTTTTTGTTGATGGTATCACTATTTAAAATGGCCCCATGCATGACATCCAGTGTCCATAAGTACAGAGGCCATGATATGCCTTAGAGAGAAAACATGTGTATTACACAAGCTTTGTTGGGCATGAGTGATAGTCCTGTTGGTCACAAGTTCAATGTTAATGAATCAAAAATGTACACTAACTGAGGTGCCTTTAAACAAAAACACATAAAACAAGATTACCCAGCGATCGATCTGTTGACAAAAATGTTACAACCGGAGGCTCAAAAACCTAACCCTGTATTTTCTCTAGGATGAATGGTTCAGTACTCTCTGATTCAGTGTTTGCAGTGAATTTATAGAACATAACTACCACGAATAATCACCATAATTGTTTTTTTTAGATGCGCTAACATTCTGATATCTAATAACTGACAACAGTTTGTTGCACTAGGTACAGGCAGCCAAATGCATTTTGAGATAAAATCTTTCAATTAAATGTAATAAACATTTATTACCTACTAGCGGGGTCAGAAACGAACAAAGATCATGAGACACATCCTTGCTTAAAGAGTTTTGTACTAAAAAAATTTTGAGTCAAAAATAATCACAAGTTTCATTAAAAAGAGAAAAACTTTGGCTGAAAGGGATCAAAGCTTCATAGGGAACAACCTGCCATCCAATTTCTTTGTCCAGCTTACTAATACATCTAATTTGATCACTACCTTTGCAGTCACTCAAAAGCCATAACCAGGATTCTATACAGGAGATTTTATACATATTACTTTATTAATTATCACAATTTCAGGACAGTCACATCATCGCCTCATATATCAATGAGAAAACCAAGCTTCAGAAAGATTTTTAAAAATTGCCCCAAATCATCAGCAAGTTGCATAACTGATAAGTAAATCCAAACCCCAGCATACCTGCCTCCAAAGCTCTACTCACTGAACCCCACTCCTGTACTGGGCTCGGGCCCATTTTGTTTGAAATACCAGCCACCTGCCTGTGAACTTACAGTCGGACTAGAACATCATTCTAGAAAAGAGCTTTGGAAGGTGGAGGCAAGGAGAGGAGGCCTGTGGTTAAACACATTTGGGCAATGTTGCTTTCCCCTTGCCACTGACAATTCAGCAAGTGTCTTAATTAATTAAAACCGTTGTTTTAACATGCTCTGAAGTGCTCTGCAATAAAACGTCAGCCACCCTTGTGTGTGTGCTTCATAAGCACCACCCTAACAATTAGAGAATCATAGAAGATTTTCAAGGTCAGCACACCAGGATGACATGCACACATTTGTGAAGCGTTTGTGTTTGCAGGTCTCACACCTTTCAACAGTGCATTAAAAATAAACCTGCTGACCTTTGCCTAACACAGTCAGGTTTTCTTTTCAAATTCATTTATTTGTGGGAGCTACGTTCACTTGAGGGGAGATGCGTTGGACATACAAGGTCACAGATGCTGCCCTCAGACTGGAAGAAGAGCAATCTGGCTGAACACGATAGTTTGTTCTGCCTTATGGGATAAAACCTAACTTAGGGTCTAACATTTTCATTGCTGACCTTCATCTAGATACCACAATAGAACAAGTTCTCTCACCCGGATTCAAAAAAGTGACTAGATGGCATACAATTTTTTTTTTTACTTTAAATGTTTCTACCCAGCACATAGGACAGTTAAAAATTATTTATATAACTATTTGTTACTGTGAATTCCCAACATTAACACTGAAAAAAGATCTGGCTTGAATCAACCAGCTGATAAGCTCCATCTCTTCCCTCCTCCCAAGTCTTCCCAATAAGGTTTCAAATTAACACAAAGTAAGTTTAACTTTTGAATTCATATATCAACCCCTGGCACAACTTTATGGGCCAACCACTCTTGAAGAGCTGCCTTGAAAGATGGGTAGCAGCTTGAATCCTGCTAGAATTCTGGGATTACAGGTCTTAAATGAGAGGTGAGGTCATAGTAATGAACTTCCAGGATGAGTTAACATCTGGTAGTAATTCATACGTATGGCAGCGGAAAAGACGCCCAAGGGTTTACAGACTGAAGGTAAAGACAAGCACGGACCACCACCATGTGGGAGGGGCACTAAAAGGATGTGACCACTCCAGGGGATGGGGTGGGCTCCGGAGACCCAGGCGGTGTCTTGAAGGCTGAGTACCAGCCAGAGGTGAAGCAGGCATGTGTGTGGAGGGCCAGCATAAACTGAGGCAAGGAGGCCATGAGAGAACCTGCGTAGTATTCCTGAGAAGAGGGAGTGGTGGGGAAGTGTGAGGACAGCCCTACAGACAGGCTCTGCCCAGGAAGGAGCAATGCCAGCCCCAACTCCGCCAATGCCACGGGAAAGCAGGGACCTCTCTGAGCCTCAGTTACCCCTCTGTGCAAGGACAATGACAACATGAAATGGGGCCATGTGTGTGAGTGTACGCTGGGTTCTCTAAGTGCATCAGCACAAGTAGAGGGTAAAATGAACAAGCTATCTCACTTCATACTTTACAACAAAGCCAGATGGTAGGATTTCAGCAGCTGAAAAGCAGCACCAAATATCTTTCTCAGCATTTTTCTACCCAACAACTTTGAAATCTAAGTGTTAGGTTACAGCATTTTTTTCTCCCATTAGGGCTCAACAAAGTTCATTTTATTTTGGATGCAGACCTATTCCATTTGTCCCCATTGGTCCCCAAAGGACCTTGTGGCTTTGCTTGGATTTTGGAGTTTTACCTTGTGGGTAGATGATGAGAAGCAGACTGCGCTTTTCAAAGACAGCTCCAGTCCCGTCTTCCATGTCATATGCTATTCTGCAGTGTGACCGTGCCTGTCCCGGCATGAGAGGCTCTTATCCAATCTCCTGGAATCCTGGAATCAAGCCTTACTTGACCAAGAGAATGTGGCAGACGTGATTCTGGGGCTTCTGTCTGGGTTTCTTGGAATGCACGTTCTTGGGAGCTTCCTCCTGGAACCCAGCCACCCTGCTGGGGGAAGCCCAGGCCACATGAAGAGGCTGTGTGAAGATGCTCCCATGCACTACTCCTGCTGAGCTGACAGCAGCTTTAAAAGGTGGTTGGGTGAGTGGCCACTGGATACCTGGTCCATCAGAGCTTCAGACGGCTCCAGCCCCAGCCAACATCTTAGTGCAACCGCATGAAAGACCCAAAGCAGGAACACTCAGAAGCATGAGGGATCATAATTGTTGTTTTTAAACTACCAAGTTTGGGGCGGTTTATTTGGGGCAATGGACAGGTGGAGCAGCACTGAGACATTCTGGATGGTGGGCTTGACTGATGACCTGGGAAGCTGAGGGGGGAAAGGATTCCACACAGGGGATGAGGGCCAGCAGGTGACCAGGCCACGGACCAGCCTCATGGCAGAGAATGGGAAGGAGCAGGAGTGCCCAGCCATCCTGAGCCAGCCCACCCAGGCTCATGGAGTCCTCCTGTGACATCAGCACATGTGGCTGGCTCACTTTTCAGGTGCTTTGCCCCTCATCTTGGCAGATCCCATCTCTCCAGGAAAGAGCTGCACCATTTAGGAGGGTCCTCTGTGCCAGAAGCACAATCAATAACACACCCCAAGGACTCTGGCTGAAATGCCTTCACAGATTTCTGGCTGAGCCATGCTTATTGCTCACCTCTAATTTACCCTTTCCCATCTTTGTGATGAACCAGGTCTCAACCCTGAGAAATACACAAAGCCAAATGCTCCAGGAAGACCCAGGAAACATACTTCTACTGAATCTTCACACTGACTGGTCCAAATGCCCAGGGCATTCCCACAGTGACTCTGCTGTTAGGGGAGGTCAGGTGAAGAGAAGCAATTTGTCCTTGCTCCATGGAAACCTCTCCTCCCATCCTGACTCACTAGCCCCAAGGACTTCAGCAGATGAGAAAGGCTATCCCTGTATGGATCTGGGTACATCCGACCAAGTTCAATCCCCTGGCATGTTTCGGTGGCACACAACACTCAGAACTGCTTTCCTCCTGCTCTTTGAGAAGCCACTCACGACAGGAAGACAAAGCATTTTTTACAGAAAAGCAAAGCTGGTGATTTACTATGATTATTATTAAGAACAAAACAACCCTCCAAAAATTACTTTGAACTGCTACCAGGGTTCAGTCAAATGGCACATGATGTGGAGAACAAGGGCTTCCCCCACTAATGAGAAAGTGGTGCCAACTGCCAAGGTCTCAGCAGGGCGAGGCAGTTCACCAAGGACACAAACAGCAACATGTCCCTGGGAACTAGAATGCACATGAGTTAAGAATGAGAAGCAGAATGCGAGGTGCTGCCTAAGGGTGGCTGGGAGACATGGGAGTAACACGCTGGGCGGAGGCAGCCCCGTGGGGACAGCATCCTCCTGGAGGACAGGGCCACACAGACAAGGCTGCGCCTAGGAGAAGAGAGCGAAACCCAGGTGCCAAGACCAGGGGCGGGCAAGGATCTGGCTCCCACACAAGTGTGGTGCTGCCAGTGGGTCAAAGAAACCAAATACATGGAGTATCGGGTAGCTTGGGCAGCCTCCTTATAATTAAGAAATTAGCAAACCAGAGCAGGCGAGGACTCAGAAATAAGGAAGATTAGAACGATAGCAGTGGGTCCTTGGCTCGCTGCACTTGTCCTGACGGTACCTCTTAGAGGGCAAAGGTCTGAGATCTATCTGGAAGAGCATTTCCCAAATGAAGAGATGCTGCTTGGAGAAAGGGTTTCATAGCTAAGCAAGTTTAGGGAACAGTGAGGAAACAGTCACAACAGGTCTCTGTACGTAGGACTCTGCCCTTTCTCAGAGGGGGTCTAGCATTCAATGTTTCAGAGGGTGGAGGTCTGTTGTTAACCACACAATCCTTTGGTTCTGGCTCTTTGGTTTTTGTCATGAGGCATTTTGAAGCCAGATTTTTAGGAAAGTTTGCTTTTGATCTTCTCTCCCTGTTCAATGGTCAGCTTCTTGAGAGCTGGGACTAGACTCTGAATGCAGTACTTCCTTTTAATTTTCAACACAGAGCTGCCCTGTGAGGCTATTTCCTAAGATAGGATGTAGTCACAGTACCCCCTTCTCTGGGCCTGGGTGGAGCTGGGCACAGCTGGGGAGGAAGAGTCAGACCTTTTTTGGGGGGTGTCTGGACGGTTAGAAGGACGAGGACCAACTGCATCAGGTCTGGAAGAGGAAGCAGCCCACTGCCTCCTCTGGCCGCTGGTCTATGCTGCTTGAGGAGGCAGGATAATTTCACTCCTGACAGAAGCCCGGTACCATTGGAGACTAGTTTTTCTTTTCTTTCAAATGGTCTGTTGGGTTGGTGTGTTTGGTGCCAATGGAGAGCAGGCAGAGCATCACCACTCCTGTTGCCTGACTGCGAGCCCTCGCTGCTACCTTGTGCCAAGTGAGGGTGGTGGTGGGAAGGAGCCCGGGTCCCATGGAACCCTTGGAGCGAGTCCTGAGGCCTCCCTGGTACTTGATGCACACAAACTTGGAGGTGACGCCACTATCTTGCTCTGAGGAAGTTCCTTTGGTTTCTGTCACTCGGTGCCATACCTCATTCTTGCCTGATCCAGATATGGCCTGTGAGTGGGGATTTCCCACCCACAGGGACTGATGAGACATTGGCACGTAACAGAGTGGTGAGGGCAACGGGACAGAGGCGAGCAGAGTGAGCGAGGGTGCCGCTCCAGCTGTGGGCTTGGGGCCGTCACCCACTCTGCTCGGCGCCACCCCTGGTCCCTAACTCAGGGCAGGCGCAGAACACCTGCTTGGTGTTAATTTTTTTTTTTGGTTGGGGGTGGGGGCGGTTTAAAGCCCAAAGGGAAAGGAAGGAAGAAAAAAATGTATTGGTACTATCTAACATTTGATACTATTTAAACAGGATCCCCAGTGGACCACACACATAAATAAAAACAATACTACAGATATTTTCTCCAAATATAAAAAGTCCTACATCAGAACCAGGACCTCCCCATGAGTCCAGTTTGCTATGGAGAGACAAATGTCCTTCATCAGAAGGTGTCACGCTAGCATCGGCCTTGCCATTTAACTCACAGTGACCATGCCAGACAACCAGAGGTCGGGGCTCCCTGCCCCAGTGTTCAAGCTGCACAGGGCCCTCTGGGTGTCCAGCTGGGACTCAGAGGGGTCAGTCCCTTGCATGATCACTCCACCTTCAGCATGCTGCCCTTCGGGCCAATCCCATTATTTGCATCTCCTGACTTTGACATGTAATCCCCTTTCAGCTACTGGGCCGAAATTAACTAACTGGGCCATAGGGTACAATCTGTTCTCAATTCTGCAAGCTGCTCTCAAGGTAGAAAAACTGGAAAGGGGGGCAGGAGGTTCAGCTGACTTCATGGGAAGAGAGAAGACACACAAGGAGTTGAGCTCAAGTTCCTTATCCCACAGCCAAGAAAAGTAAAGTCAGCTTCATTCAAGGAGCTAAGATTCAAGATGGGGAAAACTAGCCAAGGTAACAAGAAAGGAAACGTTTGTCAGAGTCTGATAGGCATAGGTGATAACTGTGCATGTACTTCACTGAATTGCATAGATTAAAAGTAGCTTACAGGAACTGTGGCATGGTCCTCCCTGATATGGACTCTGCCCAGTTCTACAGCATGAGAGAGACTGCACAAAGATGTTTGAATAGTTCCCTGTTTTCCCTCTCAACTTTAGGTGGAAATACTATTAGCGTGTGTGTTTTCATGGCAGGTTTGGGACCCTCTGTCATGCTTTGTCTTTGGACAAATTCACTCCATTTCATCCTAAGAAGTCAGATTTGCATGGTGAAGAGTTTGGGCTTGAGTGACTCAGAAGAAATTCAAATATGCTCATTGGTATGTGATTTTCAGTACAGTCATGTGACTGATGTGCTTCAGAGACACCATCCACAGGCTCTGGAGACTGAATATGCTGAGGCTGAGGGTTTTCCTTCTCGGGGTGACAATTCACAGGCCCAGGTCTCAACGAGTCAGTGAGTGGTTGTCTGGCTATCAGCCCAGACAAGAAGAATCTTTTTCACAGCGTTCTTGGCCAAGCACTGTCCTATGATGTCTACAGATCTGTCACCTTGGCTCTGAATCAGATGGGGACTCACCTCACAGAGGAAGCCCAGGGTGAGGAGAAAACAGGAGGCAGACCAAGGGGGTCACTTCAGGCCAGGCAAGATGACGCTGGCAGGAAATTCACTGCTGGAGTTACCTGAAGAGACGGCCGTGCAGATAAAACTGAAAGATGACAAGTTAAAGAGAAACCAGAGCTCCCAGGAAGTCTGAGTATTCCCTTTGTGGAAGCAGAACTCCCTGGAAGCCTGCCCCATGAGCTGGCCACACCCTCATGATCCCACTGCACAAACAGAAAGCTTATGGGCAGAGGCAAGGGATGCCCAGAGACCAAACACACAGAAGATGCTACTTCTCCAAGCACGGGGGACTTCTGAGGGGCAGGTGTCCCTTCTCAGGCCTTAGGTCAAACACTGAAAAAAATGAAAAACAATTTGATTTGCATGTGTGAGGTATCAAACTGAAACCTCCCAAAGCAGGGATTGCAAATCAAAGATAAATCTTTGTGGGGTATCACTTCCTAAGAAAATGTGGAACTTGAATTCAGGAAGACTCAGAGTGACCATGCAAGGGGGCTTCAGAAGCTTTGTCTGATGGAAACATAGCCTGCTGGCAGGCACAAAGGGAGGTGCCTTGGGTGAGAGGGCCTTTGATTCTGCAGAGCTGAGTGAGGCCCCCAAACACCTCCACTGAAGTCTGCAGTCTTGCCTCTTAGATCAAAAGCCTATGCTTATTACAGTCATGTGGAACACCCAAGCCAGGCAGAGCACCTGGTGGAAAAATCCACCACGTGGTGGCAAGACTTCCAGGCAGGTAATGAGGCCCAAAGGGCATGGCCGCTGGAGCCCTAGAGCAGTGGACAATCTAACAGGAAGAAACATTCCCCATTCCCGAAGGCAGGCACACCATAAGTTATGTGGCTGCTCATTTAGCCTCCCACTCTGAGTGGGGACTTCTGGGGGTTCTAGATTCCCTCCAGAAGTGAGGGCAGCTGGACTCCAGTGTTGCAAGCTGGTGTCATGGTGACAGTGAGCTCTGAGAGGGACATGCTGGCTAAGAAGCTAGAGAAGCCCAACACAGGATTTGGAGCTTACTTCCCAGTTAACTGGCAAGTGAATGGCACACAGACAGAACCCAGTTTCCAGGGACTTCATGATTTGCTAGGCATTCATGAGAGATACATCACTAGTTACTATGTTTAGAACCATAAAGTAGTAACAGTGGAAGAATGGTTTATTGAGTTTGAATTTTAATCCATTCATAGTGCTCTACCAATATGTCAGCTTTTAAAGATTGTTTATGTAATACTGGCATATAGGATTCTTTCTGAAAATTAACACCACTATTGAGTCCCAAGAGCCTAACATGGTGCATTCAATAAAATTTTGAAAATATATGTTGATTCAATCACCTTGTAGGTTACCCTAAATCTAGATACTGACTACCTACCTATCTGCTTAAATTATTTCCACTGACCTTCTGGATGTGGAAGAACAGTTGCTCTAGTATTTAAAAATACCACAAAAGATGTCTCTGGGCAGTCCACGTACGTATATTTTTGCCCAACACTTCTGGGGTCCACTTTGTACTGGGTCTGACAGGCCCTCTGGGAGCTGTGCACCTGCCTTAGAAGCTTGTCAAGGGAACAATAAGTGTATTTTAACTTGTACATTCAGTTGAAAAGCAAAGGTATGGCACAGCCTTCACAGGGGCTATTAATACTTCAGGGAAGTCTCCTGGTCTCCTTGGGAGTTTACTTCCCACTTCACTGGCAAGTTAATGGCAAAGGTCTCTTTGGGGCTAAGTGCTTTGCATAAGCAGATGACTTAGGCCATACCTTCAGGTAACTGTGTAAATTCCGTAATTGGGGCATGAGCTAAACATTTTCTAAATAACAGTTTTCCATAACCAGTAAGCAATTTGTCATTGGCCCTTAAAAGGCCAATGCAATTTGCAAACTCCATGAGGTCGGATTTCTAAAGAATGGAAAATGGGAAACCAAGACTCATCATCTAGTATCAATACAACAGAAGAGTACTGAGATTTGACAAAGAAAAAAACAAACAAACTTAACAGAAGACCGGTAGAAAAAGGCAAAAAATGGCTGCTATAATAAACATGTAGGGAATAAAATTAACTCTTTTAAGCTTCCATTTTATGTGTGAAGCCAATGATACTCACTTATGGAAGAGCTGGGAAAACACTGGGTAAGGGGGAACTGAGGCTTAAATTTAGGAAAGAGATAAAAGATTGCACAGCTAGGCATTTAAAAGAAATTCAAATGTGCAGGTCTGAGAAAGTTAAACCTCGATATGGCAGAATCAATGTCAAATCACTGGTGGTGATCTTCCACAAACGTCAAGGAGTACACTGATGTTCAAAAGAAGAAACTGGATCCCTCTCTAAGATCAATTAGCTTGTTACTTACTAGTCCTAAGCAAAAACTGAGAATTGATTACTGATCAGATGAATTAAAAATGACAGGTGATCATTGGGCAGCACAACCAGCAAGAACTTCCCCCCTTTCCCTTGTTTGGGCTAAAGGATTCAGAAATGGGAAAATATGGAGACAAGAAATAAAATGTTTTGATTTCACCAAGGCCCATGACATAATTCTTAATGGTATTTTTGTAGATGAAATGGTGACTCACCACGTGGCAGATTATGACAGGCCATAAGGCTCTCAAGTATAGCACGGCCCTAGACAAGACATTTCCCAGTGTATCAGATAGAAGCATAGTTACCACATTTTTAAATAACTAGTCTAAGAGGAATGATTGTATTCACTGACAAAACATAGAAAGTAAGTTATCCCAACATGATGAATAATAAAATTCATAACAGAAACGAACAGAAATCCCTACAACTAGGTTCAAAGAAATTAAAGAAATTAACCTCACATGACAGGAGTTCATATAGAAAACACCTGATAATTCTAGTTGACCACAAAAGACATAAGCCAAGTCACTGTCAACACTGTGGGCAAAGCTCCAGTGTATAAAAGGGGTGCAGTATTTTTAAGGGGTGCCTGCATAAAGTTAGCATAGCCTTTTGATGACCATTATGTTCTTCACTATATTCACAGCTGCTGAAGGACAGCAATCATGACCTAACTCATTTCGCACTTCTGCCTAACAGATCATAGGTGCTCAATTAACTGCATTTCAAAGTTAAATGACTGGTCTAACGGCAAAATGTTATTACTCCCTTCAGGATCCCTTTAGCTTTTTCCAACGCCACAAGAGGAAAGGAATGAACGTCAATGATCTTTCTCAAAGGGCAAGCACCCTCCTTCCCAGTTTTTTCTCCTGTATTGTGTTGCTAATTCATCAGTCCCCTCCCAATGTAGGTTGCTCAAAGGCAAGGTCAATATCATTCACCATAGCATCTTCAGGGCTCAGAGCGGAAACTTAAAGACAAAAAAAGGTTCAAAACTTTTTAACTTAAGTGGAATATTCTCCCAAAACTAACTTTCTAATATAAAATGGACAAGAGAAAAAACTATTCCCGCTGAACAAGGGGGACATGAACAGCTTTCATTGTATGGTTGTACGGAATGATAAAGTGCATTCTCTCTGCAGCTTCTAAGTCTCTCCCTGATACGAGTTGACTGAAAACAATTACAAAGCAAGAACAAAACCTGGAAGCAAATATCACACACGCGGTTGACTGACCTTGGCCGGGTAGAGATGAGGGCGATATAATTACACTGACAGGCAGGCGAGCTGCTCCGTGGCACACCTTTAGGCACCGGAAGCGCTACGCAGGCGCGAGGCTGGGGCGGGGGAGGGGAGCGGCCTCTACCGGGCAGCCCGGCGGACACCGACGGCAGCCCGGACACGTGACCGAGCGACATATGGCACCGAGCGACCCCTTCCTAGGACCGGCGGCCGCCAACGCAGCGCCCCTCACCTTGGTTCTCCTCCTCCAGGTACCGCATCCGCAGCTCGCCTTCCGTCCTCACCTCAGGGCTGTAGCTCCTCCGCCGAGCCGCCCCCGGGGAGCGGGCACCCAGCCCCGGGCCCGCATCGCGCGTGGATTCGTCCAGGAGCCCGGCGGCCTCCACCAGGTGCCGAGCCGTACACAGCAAGCGGCCACCAAGCGGGCGCGGCTCGCCTGCAAGTGGCCAAGGCCCTAGGCGCAGTTGGCGGATCCGGTGCCACCGCCCCCACGTTGTCTGTTCACGGCGTGGGCCTGCGTCTATTGCCCCGCCCCCACCACGAGCGCGGCGCGCACACCCAGCCCCGCCCCCTGTGGCTTGAGCTCCAGGTTCCCAGGACCCGGCGACCCTTACGGCCCTTACCTGGCACGGGATCTATTGGCAGTCCAGCAAAGGCAGGAGAAAGCAGTCCTCCAAGAAAGCTGTGGAAGGGTAGGTTCTGCAAGAATCCCCAGAGGGAGGCGCCTCCCCTTACTCGCGGCTGTGGCCTGGGGTCCAGTGTTAGCAAAGCTGAACGAGAATGTGAGGTATCAGGTTGGACTGACAGTAGCACCTCTGCGTGGGACCCCGCTTTCCTCTCGTACAGAGGCGCCACGGGTTATCCACTAAAGTGGCTACGAACGTACGCGGTGCTTACTGCACGGAGTTCAACAAGAGGACAGCAGCCAGTAAAGGGTCCTCAGCCCTCCAGCTCAAGCAGGTGGGATGGCCCTTCCCAGCCAAGTGTCCCACAAAGGCGCCAGCGTCCTGCCAAAGGGGCTCCTGGGCTTTCAAACCATATGCTGAGGTGTGCTCCTCCCTCATCCAGAAACGAGGAGTATCAATCAGCTTAAGGTGCTCATCAGAGCATGTTGTCTGGAATTTTCTCCTACCTAGCTTTTATCAAATTTCAACCAAGAAAAGTGTGTCTAGCAATATTGTTTGGAAATATACTGCTGAGCACACTCCCACCACTACATAAATTTCTGCTATTGTACACTGACTACATTTTTCAGTCCTAAGTCCATTTTATAAGGTTGATAAGTGTGTAAAGCACTTGGCCCCAGGAAATGGGAATATTAAACTTCCTTCTTAGTCTGTTCCACACATTAAGATTTGTTATTTAATGGTCAGAAAATTTGGAAGGTGGTATTATTACCCCCATTTTGCAGATGAGGACAGTGAGATTAAGTTACTTACCAAATTGCAGCAGTTAAATCCTAAGCAGGAATTTAAACCCTGATATATCTGACTGCAATCCCCATGTTCTTAATTGCTGTTTTGCACAGACTTTCAATAAATCTAAGGTCCAATAAATTTAATTTCCTTTGATTCCTTTCTACTTTACAGTAAAAGATGTGAGCCAGGAACAAAGAGTGTAAACCAGGAACAATGAGTATCAATTTGGGAAAGGAAGTTAAGGTTGTTGTTGGGGGTACTCTATTACTACCACTGTGTACAGGATTTGGGACTGGCCTCTCTGGCCAGCTCTCTGGCTAGAAGGTAAGCCCTGCCTCGATCTGGCCCAGTGGCTACACCAGCGTTTGTTGTACGCAGGGCAAAAGACAGTGTGGGCTGTAGCCTGTCTGTGATTTCGGTTTTCAGAGGTTGTGGGTAAAATTGTAGTATTTCCAGAATATCTCACCTGGCTTTATTACATCTGCGTATCAATAGGTGTTCAGAGGTGGAAAGAAGTATGGCTTTAGTGCATTTGCATCATTCCTCAGGGGTGGAGAGAAATTCATCTTCACATCAATGGGTTATTTTCTGGGCAAGGAGGGCTTATCTGTACCTGAGAAGTGAAGGGAGGGCCGTTTTGATGCTGCAGGAGCAGGAGAGAGAGATGGGCCAGACTCAGTTTGTCAGCAATAAACGGGTTTTAAACTTTACGTCTCCCTTTGACTCATTTCGGTTTTTAGAGGTATTTTGTCCCAGTATTTCCTTTCTCCCAGACTTACAGAGGTATTTTGCCCCAGGATTTCCTCTTCCTGGACTTACAACTAGTCACTATCTGACATCTTATTTTATTAATTTGTTGTTTGTCATCTCTCTCCCTTCGCAAAAACCCAAGTGGACTGGAGTTACCTGTTTTGTATACTGATATGGCCTCTTTTGCCTACAACAGCAACTGGTACAAAGAGGCACTCAAATATTTGTTGAAATTCAAAATGTATATGGCAATGTTTTACTAAAGGATATGACCGAGAAAATCCTTTTTCCCTTTAAGACTTTTTTTTTAAACTGTTCAATGAACATTATAAATTTATTGTGGTATCTTTTTTGCCTTGGCTAAATTCAATAGTCAAATGAAGTAATTTCGTTATTCTTTGGTTAAGTATTGGCTAAATGCGAGTTAATATTTCTGTTGACAAAGATTTTCAAGGAATGAATTAGCTGATTCTAGACAGAAAAGAAGTTCAACTGAAACAGGTAACATTATGATCACTAAAACTTACTATTCCCTTTTCAAGAAGCTAAGAATTAAATTAGCTCAGTGGGTCTCAAAGCCTGGTGCCTATAAGATAAGCACCTTCAGCAAGCCCCGGGAGCTGGTCAGGAATGCATATTCTTGGGCCCCACCTCCCAGCTGCTGAATCAGAAACTCTAATGGACCCAGTGATCTGTATTTTACTAAACCCTCCAGGTAATTTGGATGCACAGGAAGTTTGAGAACCATCAAATTAGATAAAACACTAAGATTTTAATGAGAGAGATGATATCAGCATCATTTTTCTTTTGTGTATTAGAATATATTTTTGTCTCAGTGTCAATAGTCTTTGGTGAGAGACTAGGGACAGACACAGAAACTTTACATAGCAAAACAAACACTGCTTGACACACCCTCTCTGCACCTGTGGGTGGACTCTGCAATCCCAGAAATCAGAAGGAGCAAACCCATGCATGTTATTGCTATATCTGAATTTTAGAATAAAGATAATCTTAGGGACACAAATAAAATTTCACCATTCTCAGGAGTTACATTATCATGTAAAGGGTTGGTACCAATTCATTTTTTACCACTGAGTATTCTACTGAGGAGGACAGATGTTTGGAGTGTGAGGTACTCTGGGATAAACATGTAGTAAAAGATTATTTTGCTTCCTCACACACGCATAATGGCTATTTCCAAGTTTAGGGAAACGTTTCTTTCTTCCTGAGAAGATGCATTCTTACCCATCTTACCATCTTTTTTTCCAATTCAGAGTAGCTACCAAAGCATCAGAGTGAACCCCTGGAGAACAGGCTGCTGTGCAGACAGGAAGACATCTTTAATTCTTGTTTATCAGAGTTAGTCCCAGAATACATTAGTCTAAAGAGTATTCCTAAGGTCTTCCTCCAAAGGGCAATTAATAAAATAAAATACATAAACAAAACAAAGCTAATAAAGGGATTCAGTTCCTCTTACAGTTCCCTTGGTTCATTTGTTTGCCTTTTCACTGCTATACTTATGTGTAAGTCTGGGGAGAGGAAATCCCAGGGCAAAACAACTCTAAAAACCAAAATGATTCAAAGGGAAACATAAAGTTTAAAGTCTGTTTATTTCTTACAAACTGTGGTCTGAGGCCTTCTCTCTTTCCTGCTCCAGCAGAAGCATAACTGGCACTAACCCTCACCTCTCAGGTACAGATAAGCCCTGCCCCCCCATTGCCCAGATAATTACCCATTGATATGGAGATAAACTTCTCTCCACCCCTGAGGAATGATGCAAATGCACTAAAGCCATATTTCTCTCCACCCCTGAGAACCTGTTGATATGCAGATGTACTAAAGCCAGGCGAGATATTCTGGAAATATTACAATTTTACCCACAGGCGACCCTTCCAGAAATCTCATCTTACAGTTTACTCCTTCCCCTTCTTCTGACCAAACTAATGACATACAATAGCAACAGCAATAATATCATGATAATCCTCAAGCCAGAGGATTCAGCCTATGCAGATTAAGTAAATGTACTTTACAACACAATCTGTCACTAAGCACAAAATATGTTTCTACACTTGTTTACTCATTCCTAACAACCATGCTAGATTACTCACAAAACTTTTACCAAACATTAGACAAAGTCATGCCTCTCTTTAAGCATTTTTTTCTTGGAAACAGCAAGACAATCATGATAATTCTCAAACCAGAGCATTCAACTAGGTTCAAAGTCCCATGCAGATTAAGTCCAAAGCTCATCCATTCCAGCCACAATGTGGCAGCTGCAGCCAGGGGGCACATCCAGGATACAAGGACTATAGGAGCAAATAACCATGATTTTGAGGGGCCACTTTGCTGTCATTCCAAGAATACACAGGAGGCCAGCTTCCAGGCCTTTTCCCCAAGATGCCAGAAGAGCCAGCCATCACTGGTCCATATGTCAAAATGTCCAGGGCCACATCCATTTTATTTCTAATTGCTGCACCCATCCTTGCAACACATTTTCAATAAAGTGGGTGCCTTGATCACTCTCAATCACTGGCAACCAGCCATATGCTGCAAAGAGACACTCTAGGCTCCTCTTGGGGGTTTGCTGATCTGCACAATGTGCAGGGCATTCCTTCTGGGCTCAGCTGACTTCTTCAAAGGTCAATGGCAAGCCCCACTGACGGGCTACAGCCCACATTGTCTTTTGCCCTGCGTGCAACAAACACGGATGTAGCCATTGAGCCACATTAGAGGCTGACTTTCCTTCTAGCCAATGCACCTGGGCCAATACATCTGCTTCATCATTCCCTGGGGATGCCAAAGGCAAATGGCCAGTCACATGATATATGGTAGGTATCTGTGCCACACCATTCCATGGCCTTTGGGTCCAGTCTCTCACCCACTCTGTGATGGGATAGGTGGTTATTACTTTGGTCGGAGCTGTTCCAGCAATGGGCTCCATAACCAGCAAGGCATGGTACACAGCAGCCAGTTGCTTCTCCATCAAGATGTACCGGACCTCCACTCCTTTCCGTAGTTGTGACCAGGCTCCGGCCAGCAGCAGGAGCAGCAGCAGTGGCAGAAACATTAGCCTTAGGCTCAGGCCACAGACTGGGGTCAGCGCAACTAGCAGGGGTGGGAGGGGCCTCCAAGACCACACGAGTGTAGACACATGTCCCTCGGCACAAGCGCCACTTCTCCCCATAATTTCTAGGGGCGGCCCTCCCAAACGTCACACCCATTATGATAGATTTCGGGTTCAGAGGAATCCTGTCTACTAATGCCAGATTTAAGTCCAGGGAGAAATCCTGGAGCAAAATACCTCTAAAAACCGAAATGAGTCAAAGGGAGAAATAAAGTTCAAAACCCATTTATTGCTTACAAACTGCACTCCAAGGCCTTCTCTCCAGCAGAAGCAAAACTGGCACTACCCCTCACCTCTCAGGTACAGATAAACCCTCCTTGCCCAGGTAATTACCAATTGGTATGGAGATGAACTTCTGTCCACCCCTGAGGATATGCAAATGTACTGAAGCCATACTTCTTCTCCACCCCTGAGTACCTGTTGATATGCAGATGTACTAAAGCCAGGCAGGATATTCTGGAAATATTACAATTTTACCCACATTATGCTATTAAATTGTATTGTTTATCATTGTTACTATAATTAATATCAGTTTGTTTATAATTCCTCATTATTTATTCCTCTTGCCACACACACACACACACACACATACACACAAACACAGATATTGTGTCTTCTGTCAGAAATATGCAGAATAAATAATGCAAGTTTGTTTCATTTAAAACAGAAAGCATTGTTTTGCTTCAAAGAGGTGGTTCCTATCTTCTGAGAACTTGAGTTATCCTATTTTTTTTCAGATAAAAAATCTGTGTGTGTAATTCAACTCTAGTGTTTTCCTCTTCCTCTATTACCATCAGATAGGGTTTTTTGCAGATTTTGGCTTTGTGGTTTTGTGGGAATAAGATTCTTAACCACACATTTAGAGACAATTTCCTGTACCATGTCATGACTCCATGCAGCCATACATATGAGTATCAGCTGGTAAGTCTTCCATGGAAAACAGCAATGCTTGTCATCTCCACTTCTCCACAAGCCCATTTCCTGCTCAGCACAACTCTTGAAATAGTTCAAGCAAAATATTTCTGAGAATCCAACAAATTATGTGTTGATCTCATACATGGAGCAGTAAGTTTGTGGTTTGCCAAGAATTCATATCTAAGTAACACTGATAGAACAGTTGCCAAAAACATTGCCATTTAATGTTTCAGTTAAGAAGTAACTTATTTTCAAAAACGATTTCCAGATGTTCAAATACACCTTCACTTTAAAAAGCCACAATTTTAAAAGTGAGTGACCTTGACTTGCAGCTACCCCATCAAGTTATACCCTCCCTATCTTTTAGTAAATTGAAAGAAGGAGGCCTGTGATTTTTGCCTTGCTGTCCCTTAGCTCAGGAACCACCCCCTCCCCACCCCCCAACCCCTGTCAGTGCGCTGTGAGTCCAAGTGAACAGGGGAGCAGAGGCTGTTTGGGGAAGCCTGTGCCGCATCTGCTTCTAGTCTGTCGAGCCCAGGGAGGATTGCCATACTCACTTCTTTTCGTGAGAACTTCAGATCCCACTGCCTCCCACCACCTAAGAAAGGAAAAGGCCGAACTTCTGAGTGACCTCTATCGTTCCTTACAATGCTCTGTGTAACACGTTTCTGGGGACACAGACTGGGGTCAGAGCAGTATACCTTCACCACATTCCATTGACTGCTGAATGAGAACATGTATGCATTCCATGGATGGGAGCTTTAGCTCCTGGCTCTAACACACGAAGTGGCTGTAAGTGGTGTGTTTATCAGTTGTCTACTTGCTTCATGTAAGCAGGGACAGCTATTTTCAATGCCAAATGGGAAGACTGTATTTAGTTTATTTATGCTGAATACAGAGAAAGTTCTACCCTCCATCTAAATTAGAGTTTTATTAAGCTACTGCTTGGCAGCTGCTTAAAAATATTTTAACATTAGATATAGTCACTTAGAAAAAAATTGTGTACTTATAAAAAATAAAACCTTATTAAATCATCTTTCTCTGCAAAGTCAGCTAGCAATGGATATGCACTGGGTTAATTATGGTAAATAGTATTCTGATTTATTGACATAAAGTAACATTGCTTTTGGAGTTACTCCCCAATTAGTAGTTATCCTCACAGTGCCCTGTAATGCCTACTGTGTAGATAATGAGTTCTCCCGGTAGACTTCTGTACTCAGTGTATGCCTGGGGGACTAGGAAGCTTCCCTTTAGATGCTCGTCTGAGCTAAGAACTCCTCTGGCAGTTTGCCATGAGGATTAACATGCCCTTTAGACTAGCCAGATGTGGATTCCAACCAGTTCTATTTTTCACTAGCAATGGGCTCTCGGGCAGGTAGCTTCATGTCAACTCATTTGTAAAACCGATGCTCTGCCTTCTCAACATCTTTGTGAGCACCAAAAGTAGAGTGCTTAATGAGGTATTTGGCATGGAATTTTTGCCCAAAAGACAGTATTTAATTATTGTTAGTATTATAATTATATCTATTACTGTTATCACCAAATATATGTCATCTTAATCATCTACTGTGGGATTGTAAGTAGGAATCCTTGAGTGAGAATGATTTACAAGGAAAGCAAAGCCATGTCTCTTTATTCTGTCATCTTCACTGTAACTATCATAAGACCACTTCTGTTTTGCTAATGGCATGGGTCTTCATCAGAGCCCTTCCTCCAGGGAGAAGGTTTTCCCTTTTTGCAGAGCAGACAGAAGTTAAGAGTCTTCAGCAGGCAGTCAAACAGCAGCTCCAAGTCAGACATACCCTTCCTATACAGCCTTGCTCTGTTTTTGTCCCTGTGTCTACAGTCCTAAACTTGTGCATGTGCAAACCACAGAACATTGGATGTGAAATGAGAAAGAAAGGTCACTCCCAGAACTCTGTTGCCAGGGAAAGTGTACTGTGTTTATAGTAAGTAAAGCAGTGCTGAACAATGGTGTATCCACTTTCCGCTCTGGTGCCAAGCAGGAAGCAGCTCTTCCTGCCAAAAATGCTTAAAACATCCAACTCCCTTTTCATATCTGCCTTCGACTTGGCCCAGGTGCTCTTGTCCTGTATTATCACAGAAGTTATATTTTCCTCCATCTTCTTGAGGACTCCAGGCAGGTATGCTCCAGAATTTTCTTCATTTTCCTCAAGTTTTCCTGGGTCAGATAACTTGTAACTCTTCCCTTTCCTTTGTTTTCCTGCTTCTTTTGGATGGGTCCAGATTGGCTTATTTGTGTCACCGATTTTGCACTGAGGGAGATCCGTCAGGCACAGTCTTGGTAGGGCGACCGCTTCTCATGGTGTGCCAGACTACACCTCTTGTTCCCATGTAGAGGTAAGAGCACCCTCTCACTTGCAAAGTGATCCAGTTTAGAAAAAGGTACACAGTCCTCCTGCGTCCCAGCCCTGTGTCTCAGGCTGTGCATAAAGTCCTCAATTGTACCACTGCTCATCAGAGCCTCTTTCCTTCTTAAGGAGACAAGACTCGGAAGAATAGGTTCCTTTGCAGCTCCCTGACTCTGTCTGTGTTTATCTTCTCGTTTCTTTCCCCGCCCGGAGTGTGCTGCCATTCAGTGGGATCTTTGCCAGTCCCCCTTTGCCGGGGTCCCTCTCCCTGCTGCTGCTGCCAAGGAGCCTGCGGTGCTCTGCCCTGTTGGAAGGGAAAGCCTGTGCGGCCCAGCATGCAGCATTTGCTGTCCACAAACGCGGTTCCCAGCTACACATTCTTGGGCAGGACTCACACCCCCTCCACTCCCTGCCAGTCTGTCTTCTTGAATACTGGCAGTAATATTGGCCTTAGGCATATCTAAGCCAATGGGGGTGGCGTGAGTGGAAGAAGTCACAATAAGGCCAACCCTGAGGACTGCTCTTAGTATAGGGTGCCTGCTTAGTTTTATGTTCAGTGAATCTGAAACATTTTGGCCTGAAAGACATAGTAACATTTTCCATCAGCTTTGCCACCCTCCGTGTTATACTTGTTCCGAGAGTTCAGTTCCAACTTCCGAGAGTGTAATTCCAACATGTATTTTTTTATATATCCTCATTCATGACGCAGTTAGTAAAACTTCTGATTTTGGCACAAGATAGCTTCCATTTTCTAGGGATGTTGCTGATTTTTCTCTTGTGTATGCTCATGGCCATTCATTCATCTTTCCATGAGATGCTAGTAGAGGATAAATCAAGCACCAGGAAATTGGCTCCAAGTTCACACCAAATTCCCAACTCAATTAATATTTGGTTGAATAACATTCTCCAATATTTCATTAAGATTTTTTATTCTGTATTCAGATGCTAGGTAGTTCTATGATTTTTAATCAATGCTGTTTACATGGCAAGTAATAGAAACTGACACTGGCTGGGGCAGAAGGGGAATTTATGTGAAAGATCCTGGATCATCTCACAGAACCAGAGAAGAGCTCTATGACTGAGACTTGAGGAAAGGAAGCCTGGGAAACCCTGAGGCCTGGGCAGCAGGGTTAAAGGCTCTCTCAAGAGTGCTTCCCGACAAGTGGCGTGGGGTCAACAGCATCCACTGTGTGTAACAAACCTCTAGACTCTCAGCCCCAAATTTACACATTCCTGGCACAAAACCTGACTGGCCCAGACTGAGTCAAATATCTACTGACTGGCTTGGGGATAGGGTCACTTAACATGACAGGAGAGTTGGCAGCAGCCACTGTGGGGGGACAGTTTTCAGAGAAGAGAGAACTGGCATGGGGCAGCCACCCTGAGTGGCGACTACTTCAGCTTTTATGTGTTATCTCAGTTCCAGTTTGGGGATCAGAACGCTTTTTTTAAATGTGAAACATCCTCTAGCCTTTCCCTTGGCTGTCTCCCGCATCCAGGCCACCTGTACTCTTTGCCACAGGAAAGGCAAGTGACAGCCAAAAAAGAAAGATTATTTTAAGAGGAGAGTCCTTATGAGATGGTAAGGAAATTATTAACAGCAAGCCTTCTTTACTAAGATTATAAAAATGATTCCCTGGGCTGGAGAAATATTTGGGCTGAAGAGTAACTATGAAAATGAAAATATGAGTTGGACTCAGAAAGAGTGACCTGGCACATTGCTCCCTAGACCATGCCCCGTCGGGGAGACAGAAAAACAGTCTGATCTGTGGGTCTGAGACCCGCAGGGTTTCCTGGAGAGATGGGAAGAACAGAATGACTCCCAAGCACACAGGAACAGCATGGAGTGGCAGTGCCACGGAGCCCAGGGAGATCCTGAGGGTGGAGATGAGGGGTGGCCCCCTGTGGGAACTAACTGTCTGGACCCCTGGTCAGCTGGAGTGATGGACACACCTGAAGATGCCTGGGATGAAGCCAATGATGTGTGAATGAATGAATATCACTGAGGATCAGATGGGCACCTGTGACGCTGTGGCACCTGGTAAACTCCCTAGAATATCAACACAAATCTGGATTAAAATTCTGCCAACCTGAATTGAAAAAGGAAAGCAAAAACAAAGAAATTTACACTTCTGGCAGGGTCTAGATTATGAGCTGGGATTTATATCTGTAACATTTTCTTGTTAAAACTGAAAACAAAACAAATGAACAAAAGAGAAAAAGACTCGTAGATACTGAGAAGAGACTAATGGTTACCATGGGGGTGGGATGGGTGAAATAGGTGAAGCGGATAAAGAGTCACAGAATCTCAATTATAACATAAATTAATCATGGGGGTGAAAGTACAGCATAGAGGATATAGTCAGTAATACTGTAACATCTTTCTATGTTGATAGTAACTGGTTGGGGTGAGCATTTAATAGTGTAGATAACTGTTGAATCATTGTGTTGTATATTCGAAACCAATACTGTATATCAACTATACTTCAATAAAAATAAATAACTCAAATAAAGCTTGGGAACAAGGGAAGAATACTGAATTGCATGCTCTTGTAACTTTTTCTATACTGTGGGGATATTTATATGGAATTAGGTTCATTTACTTCTTGAAAGTTGGAGAGCCTCTACCATCAATACTAACTGCACATATATACAAATAGAGCTTTTGTGGAAATGAACAAAATCTTGACAATAGTGGCCACATTTTATTTTAAAGGAATAGTATTATTTACTCCTTCTGCTTGTTGTGTCAGTATCTTAGGACAGTTTTTCCCTTATAAATAAGTGATGAATATATATATATATATTCATTGTTGACCAAGGAAAAGGACAGGTTGCCCTCATGGGAGGAGGGTTTCAGCAGCTGCACCTATGGATGGGGGGACATTCGAGTGTCCCCCAGTGGGCATGTGGTACTGGGAAGGGGTGGACTGGGCTCCACCTCAAGAGAAAGAAAATTCATTGCTGACTGAAATGGCCTCACTACGAAGTGCTGTGGAAATGGTAAAAGATATTATGGTGGCCCGAGAGGAAGCAGCACGAGAAGGAGCAGTGGCCCAAGAAGCAGCAGCACAGGAAATCAGGCAGCCAGGTGCCGTGGAGCAGGTGAAGGACATAGTGGAGCCATCAGCCCCAGAAATGGAGGAGCGGAGGCTTACGAACAGGTGGGGAGGAGGCCCTGCCAGTGCCAGAGGCATCAGCCCCTTCTCAGTTGAAACCCCACCTGATTGAAAGCTGGTGGAAAACCAGAGGGACTCAGCAACCACGGGTTCTTCCAGGAGAGGCGCAGCCCCCTCCTCATGTTGTGGGGCTCTCCATGCTCTGCTTCCATCCCCAGGCTCAAGCACAAAAGGAAATATGGTCTGCTTCTCGAAGGAAGAATTTAAAGGGCCCCATGAAGGTCATGAGGACCCAGGTGTGGGTTGGTTTGAAAAGGCAGGAGCAGACAGAAGCTGAATGACTGGAGCTGTGGCAACAACTGAGACCGGAGCAGCGGTTCTAGCCACTGAGAAGGAAGCAGAAGCCAGAGATAAAGCAACAAGATCGGCCTGTGTGTCTGCAAGACTTTCTGCAGGAGAGGCTGGAGAAGGTGGGTAGGCCCACCCATGGTTCTTTTACAATGTTCCAACTGCCTTGCACAGGGACCACTGCAGAGTATTGAGGGCACAGAGATTGAGAGTCAAGAATCCTGGAGAGTTGGAGTGTGGATAAAGTGAAGGTTCCTGTAGACAGGCTTCTCACCTGGCCCTGGTTGGCTAGCTCACTGCACACATGTGGGCAATACGTTGTTACTGATTCTATAGAAAGAGCTCCACCCAGTGCTCTGGGCAACACGGTGGTACAGCTGCAAGGCTGCAGGAGAGCAGAGATGAGACTGGAGTGGTGGCAGTGTCGAGGACAGAGACTGAGAAGGCTGCGGGGGCAGAGAGGCCCAGAGGCAGAGACCAGCTTGCTGCATGCAGACTCACTCTGAGGGGATGAGATTCTAGTGATTGACCTGCCACCATGGGAACAAAGTTGGGTATAAACCGTTTCACCCCAAGAATGTTCCATTGTCATTTCTTTGGTCTCATTGAATCCATAGTGAACTTGTCCAGGGCTGAAACCCATTGGCAAGAGAGGCAGACATAGCTGAAGTCTACAGAGCAAACCAGTGGACCTGTTTGGCCAGGAAACTCATGGCACAGGTCAGCTTGAATCTAGACAACAAAGTCTTATCAGCTGCAGAGTGGCTTCTCCCACTGTGCCCAGGCAGGGAAACATTCACAGCCTTGCTCATTGCTGAGTATGGCCTCCAGCCTGTCTAACCAGAGCACACATGAAGCTGTGTAGCCCATGCAGTAGTTCTGCTTACAGTGACACCTGAACAGAGAGCACAACCTGTGGCTTTCCCATCTGCAGAGCAAAACCAGTGGCTTCACCTGACCAGGGAATTCAGCACACACTCTTACCTGTATCTGGGTGTGCAAACAATAAGCCATACAAGCCTTGGGCCGCATCCTGCTGCCCTGCCAGAGCGGGGAAGCTGATTCATAGTCCCTTGTTCTACTGAATATGGTACCTAATCCTGACCATCTACTAAGCCTGACCAGAGACTCCTGGCAACCATAGAAGCTTAGGATGATTCTCCAACAAGCCTCACTTGGGTAGAGAACCAAACCAGCAGTCCTATACACTAACAATACATTTTCTGAACAAGAAATAAAGAACTTGATCCCTTTACAACAGCCTCAAAAAAACAATAAAATACTTAGGAATAAATTTAACCAAGGGAGTAAAAACTATAAGACACAAAGAAATCAAAAAAGACACAAATAAATGGAAAGGTATTTTGTGTTCATGGACTGGAAAAATTAACATTGTTAAAATGTTGTTACTACCAAAAGCCATCTATAGAGTCAACACAACCCCTTTAAAGATTCCAATGGTATTTGGAAGTAGAAAAAGCACCCCTAAAATGTATATGGAACCACATTCACACAAAAAATAAACCCCCACACAGACAAATAACCAACAAAATCAGGAGGCATCACACTCCCTGACTTAAAGAGTCAAGATGGTAAAATTAAGAACTCAGAGACAAACCCAAGTATACATGGTTAGCAAATATTTGACAGGGGAGCCAAGAACACTCGATGGAAAAAAGACAGTCTCTTCAATAAATGGTGCTGGGATAATTGAATATTCACATGTAAAAGAATGAAACTGGACTCCTGTTTGACACCACTCACAAACGTTAGCTCAAAATGGATTAAAGATTTACCTGTAAGACCTGAAACCATGAAACTCCTAGGAAAGAACCTATAAATAAAGTTCCTTGTTAAGGACTTTTTTGATATGACACCTAAAGCACAAGCAACAATATCAAAATAAAACAAGTGAAACAACATCCAACTAAGGGGCAAAAGAGACCATCAGCAAAGTAGAAAGACAGTCTTTGGGGTGGGAAGAAATACTTGCAGCCATGTAACTGAGCAGGGATTAATAAAGAAAACATATAAGGAACTCATATAAGTCAATAGCAAAAAAAACAAACAGCTCAATTACAAAATGGGCAAAGGCCCTTACAGACAATTTTCCCAAGAAGATACATGTAAGGCCAAGAGGCACATGAAAGATACTCAACATCACTAGTCCTTAAGGAAATGCAAATTAAAACCACAGTGAGATATCACCTCACACCTATTAGAATGGCTATCATCAAAATGCTGGTGTGGAAGTGGAGTAAAGGGAACCCTTGTGCACTATTGGTGGAAATGCAAATTATAGGTACAGCCACCAGGAAAAACAGTACAGTGAATTTTAAAATATCTAAAATAGAACTACTATATGATCCAGCAATTCCACTTCTGCGAACATAGCCAATGAAAATACAAATTCTAAAAGACATATGCACCTCCATGCTCATTGCAGCATTATTTATAGTAGTCAAGATACGGAAACAACCTCAGTGTCCATCAACGGCTGAATGGATAAAGATGTTGTGGTATAATAAACAATGGAATATTATTCATCCATAAAAATTTAGGAAATCCCTACCATTTGCAACAATATGGATGGCCCCTGAGGTATTATGCTAAGTGAAATAAGTCAAACACAGAAAGACAAATACACTATGATCTCATTTATATATGGAATCTGAAACAAAACAAAACAAAACAAAATTCATAGAAAAAGAGATCAGACTTGTGGTTAGCAGAGGTGGAGGATGGGGAAGGAGGGCAGGAATGTGATTAAAAGGTACAAACTTCTAGTTATAAGATAAATAAGTGCTAGGGATATGATGTACAACATGATGACTGTTAAACACTGCTGTATGATATTAGGAAAGTTATTAATTAATCCTAAGAGTTATCATAATAAGGAGAATTTCTTTTCTTCTTTTCTTTTATTGTATCTATATGAATGATGGGTGTTAGCTGAACATACTGTGGTAATCATTTCACTGTATATGTAAAGCAAACCATCATGCTGTATGCTTTAAACTTGTGCAGTGATGCATATAGATCATTTCTCGATAAACCTGGGGAGGGGAGTACTTCCCCGGTTAACCCCATAAGAACCCTCCCTCACTTCCATGCATCTTCTGGCTCTCTTGCTCTCTTATTCTCAACTAAACAGTTCAATAACAGCTTGATGTTTCTTAATACAATAATCAAAGTCTCTTATAGAATCATCAAATATTATAGTTACCTAGAATGTTGTGGTCTTTAGTGTCAAAAACATTTCTAGTTTTGTAAGGATCTGTTATCTGCTGTCTGGTATTCATATAGTATTCAGAATATACCAGAATAAGTATGAGAGACTATACAACTATCTCAGCAAGTAAAATCAAACTGGGTGTTTGTAGAATGAATGCAACAGGAGTACCTGAAATCCCAGTTTTCTGGCAAATGGGTAATGAAGGGAATCTTGATAAAATACTTTTATTAATAAGGACATGGTGGGCATTGCATATATATGCTTAAATCACTTCAAACTGTTGCAGTTCCATTCCATTTCTCCTGCAATTACTCTCTTCTGAGTCACCTATTCCCCTCTCTCTTTACTAGTTCATTCCCAACCTACAAACACGAACTGGTATCCCCAATACTAAAATGAACAAACAAACAAAACACAAACAAATAAAAAAGAAATTAACCTTCTTGATCCCACATCAGCTTTTCTCCATTTTCATGCCGTCTTTCAAAGCAACTGCCTAGCTAGTGTTGCTGAGAACTGACTTTTCCACTTCTCCCTCTCATATTTCCTCTGTGAGCATCTCCAGCCAGGCTTCTATCCCCAGCTTCCCATCATGGTAGCTCTCATCCAGGCCACCAATGTGCTCCATTCTGTCATGTCCAGTGGTCACTTTGGCTTCCATGCTCACTTGCTGTCTCAGCAGCAACAGATAAAGATGACCATTGCCTCCTTCTCCGAACATGCTCTCCTCTGATTTCACTCTCACTCACTCCTGGTTTCCTTCTCTGTGGCTGCTCTTTCTCGGATCATCTTCCCCTTGGTCTGAAAACACTAGAGAATGCTAGACTTAATATTGAGTCATTTTCTTCTATATGTAAGCCCCTTCAAGACTTTATCCTGTCCTGAGGATTAAAATCCATCTATAGGTTTTTAAAGTCTGGCTTATTTCACTAAGTGAATAAAGTGTTTTTGAAGTTCATCCACGTGGTTACAAGTATTAACATTTTTTTCATTTTTATGTCTGGCTAGTATTACATTGTTTGACTATACTAGAGTTTGTTTATTTAATCACCCAGTGGTGGACATTTGGGTTACGTTCAGTCTGGGGCTGTTATAAAGAAAGCTATGTAAACATTCAAGTTAATGCTTATTGTAGACTTAGTTTTCATTTTGGAGATGGGGGTAAATACTTTGTCAAGGAATTGCTGGGTCTTTCACTAAGTGTATGTTGAACTGTTTAGGAAACTGAGAAACTGCTTTCCAAAGTGACTGTGGCATTTTCTGTCACCACCAGCCAGTGTGAGGTTCCACTTGCTCCACATCCTACCAATTGTTGTCAAAAAAATTTTTTAGCCATTCCAGTAGGTAAAGAGTAACTATTGTTTGCATTTGTCTGATGAGTAATCATGGTAAGCATCTTTTCATGTACTAATTTATTATCAGTTAAGTGTTTTGCCCATTTTTATTAGGTCATTTGTCTTCTCATTATTGAGTTGGAAGCATTCTTTGTATATTCTAGGTAGACATCCTTTGTCAGATATATGTGTTCAGAATATTTTTCCCAGTTTACACCTGGCTATGTCCTTCTACCTAAGGCCACTGGCCCTTTGAAAATGGCTAACTGTGCAGGATCCTGTTTCTATATGGATTCAAGTGTCCATGCAGTCCCTCCATTCCTACAGGCCTGTGTGTGGTAAGAATGAGACTCCTCAGCTCTGGGATACTGTACTTGAGGCCAGGGAAGGTTATCAAGGTGAAACAAGCCAAAATCCCTTTGGGAATAGGGCATCTACCACCAAAAGAGTATAATATGTATATATCTCCTATCCTTGGGTATATTTTGGGGATTGATATCCTGCAGGGTCTATGATTGTAGACCACTGCAGGTGAGTTCAGACTGAGAGTACATGTGGTGAAGGCAGTTCTGAGGGGACATGCTAGGAACCCGCCCATAGCTTTGCCTGTGCCTCAGCGGGTGATTAATACCAAACAATAAAAACTGCCTGGAGGGCATAAAGAGATTGGAGAAACTCTCCAGGAACTGGAAAAGGTGGGTATTATAAAGCCCAGCCATAGTCCTTTCAATTTCCCAGTGTGGCCAGTAAAAAAGCCAGATGGCTCCTGCCATATGACTGTGGATTAGAGAGAATTGAATAAAGTCATACCCCATATGCATGCTGCTGTCCCTTCTATTGCAGGCTTGATGGATACCCTCAGCCATGAACTAGGGACATACCATTAAGTGATACATCTTGCTAAGGCCTTCTTTTCCATTGACATTGAGCAGGAAAGTCAGGAACAGTTTGCCTTCACGTGGGAAGGATGGCAATGGACTTTCACCATCCTCCCACAGGGATACTTCCACAATCCCCACCATGTCATGGACTTGTAGCCCAGGACTTGGCTACATGGGAGAAACCACCAACAGTCCAGCTGTACCATTATACTGATGATGTCATGCTCACGTCCGATTCTCTTTAAGATCTAGAAGGTGAAACACCTAGACTGCCGCAACATTTACAGGAGAAAGGATGGGCTGTGAACAGCACCAAGGTTCAGGGACCTGGTTTGTCTGTCAAATTCTTGGGGGTTGTCTGGTTGGATAAGATCAAAGTTATACCAGAAGCAGTTATAGATAGAGTCCAGTTCTTTCCTACCCCTACAACTGTAGCATTCCTACAGGAGTTTTGGGGTCTTCTAGGCTACTGGAGAGTGTTTATCCCTCACTTGGCACAAATTCTGAAGCTCTTATACTGGTCGGTACAAAAGGGCATCAGGTAGGAGTGGGATGAGACATGTGCATCTGCCTTTACTACAGCAAAATGGGCAGTCAAGGCTGTGCAGGCCTTGAGTGTGATAGACCCATCAAGGCCCTGTGAGCTGGATGTTCATGTGACTGAAGACAGTTATGGCTGGGGTCTCTGGCAGTGGCTTGAACGAACTCACCAACCCGTTGGATTCTGGTCACAACTCTGGAAGGGGGCAGAGGTACAATATACTTTGATAGAAAGACAACTGGCTGCTGTGTATCACACCTTGCTGGCTACAGAACCCATCACTGGAATGTCCCCAATAAAGGTAATAACCATCTATCCCATCTTGGGGTGGGATGAGACTGCACCCAAAAGCCAAGGAGGGGTGTGGTACAAACGCCCACACTGGCCAAGTGGGGTGCTTACCTGTAGCAGAGTAGTGCCCTCTCTAGTAGCCCCTTCAGTGAAGAACTCCAATGCTTGTTGGGGCTGGTGACATATACTAGTGAAAAGCAGGAAGAAATTGCTTTTGAACCATTAGTAGCAGAGAGTCCCTATTGGAAAGAGCCCCTATACCCAAAGATGTGTGGTACACAGATGGCTCCAGCCATGGGCAGCCCCCAAAATGGAGGGCCATAGTTTTCCATCCTAAGACTGAGACAATATGGATGGAAGATGGTGAGGGGAAGAGCAGCCAATGGGCAGAGTTGTGGGCTGTGTGGCTTGTGATCAGTCAGGAGCCCTCCCCTATAGTTGTCTGCACTGACAGCTGGGCTGTCTATCAGGGCTTGACCCTGTGGCTACCATCCTGGTACCATGCCAACTGGCTGGTTGGTCACCGACCTCTTTGGGGGCAAGAATTATGGCAAGACTTATGGGCCTGTGGTCAGACTAAAATAATTAAGGTATACCATGTGACAGGTCATTTGCCACTGGCATCCCCAGAAAATGATGAGGCAGATAAATTGGCCCAGATATGTTGGTTAGAAGGAAAGCCTGCGTCTGATGTAGCCCAATAGCTACATCAGCGTTTGTTGCATGCAGGGCAAAAGACAATGTGAGCTGTAGCCCATCAGTGGGGCTTGTCTTTGACCTTCGAAGAAGTTAGTAGAGCCTGGGAGGAGTGTGTGGTGTGCTCCAAAAGGGACTTACAACGAGTTCCACAGCAACATGGAACAATAGCTAAGGGGCTTATATCCCTCATCAGGTGGCAGATAGACTATATTGGGCCTCTACCTGTGTCAGAAAGATATCAGTATACAATGACTTGTGTGGACACAGCTACTGGACTTCTGGTTGCTTTTCCTACCCATTGTGCAGACCAGCAGGTGACCAAAAGAGGCCTGGAGCATCTCTTTGCTGCCTATGGCCGACCACAGGTGATTGAGAATGATCAGGGCATTTTACTGGACATACACTGCAAGAATGGGTACAACAGCTGGGAATCAAGTGGAAGTTTCATGTGCCATACAATCCTACCACAGCAGGCATGATAGAGAGGCACAATGGCTTGTTAAAATCTGGACTAAAGTTAGACACCAATAGTCTGCGTGGATGGTCAGTCTGCTTATGAGCGGTACTATGGCATTTGAATGAGAGACCCCAAAAGGGAGCCCTGAGCCCTGGAGACATGTTAACACATATGGCTGCCTCCCCCATACAACTGGAAGTACAAACCAAGAAAGAATCACTGAGGCTGAGGTTTGGCCACCAGAATAACATCTTGCTGCCAGCACAACTGCACTGAACCCTGCAGACTCCACTGAGTGGACGTGGCCTTGGACCTTTCGACACATGGACCAATGATGGCTAGCTCTCCTGGCATCTTGGGGACAAGGCCTGGAAGCTGGCCTCCTGTTTATTCCTGGAATAACAGCAGAGTGGCCGCCAAAGGTCACAGTAATATATCCTGAACGGCCAGAAGGTAAGAGCATCTTACCGCGGAGTTTTGTTTTATCATTATTGCCAGTGCATGCACCTGCAGTAGCATGTATATAGACCATTCAGTAACCCCCATGGAGAAAGGAGTAAAAGTATGGTATACTAGACCTGGAAGGGACCCCCTTCCTTCTACAGTCCTATCACAGGACCACTCTTTTGCATGCATCCTACCTGATGGACAAGATTTGCCTGCGTTGGTGGCATTAAAACATGTGTCTTATCACCCCTAAAGCATTTGTGGATTGGGAACCTCCTCTGGCTTGAGGATTATTATAATTTTTGTTACCTGTATCAAAATCTTGTTGTATCTTAATTTTTGTTATAATCTCTGAGTTGTTATCCTCTGTTGCTGTTGTGGAATTTTGTGACAGTGCTCCAGTTTTCTCACACAGGGACCATTGCAGAAGATTGAGAGCATGTAGATTGTAAGGTGAGAATCCTGGAGGGATAGAGTGTGGGAAAGTTGGGGTTTGTATGGCCAGGATCCTCACTGAACTTAAACTACTTGGTGATGCAACTGGCCTGTTGTTAGGCTACTTCTTTCTTCCACACCCATAGGCAATAAGCTATTATTGCACTGTATAGAGAGCTTGGCCCAGTGCTCTGGATGGAGGTACAGACACTAGTGCTTGACCTACTGCCAAGAGCCCCAAAGAAGCGTTCTACTGTCATTTCTTTGGTCACACTGAATCCATAGTGAACTTGCCGGGGGCTGAAACCCACTGGCAAGACAACTTGTGTGGTTGTTGAAGTTACAACTACCCTAAGCTTTGACATGGAATGTTTTCATGTGTTTGAAAGAAGACAATCCACCAAAGTATAAAAAATAAAAACTCCAAAGGATAGACTCTTCAGTAAATGTTATGGGGAAACTGGAGAGCCACACGTAAAAGAATGAAACTAGACTCCTCTGTTATGCCATTCACAAAAATCAACTCAAAATTGATTAAAGAAGAACTAAAACCATAAATCTCCTAGAAGAAACAGAAGGTAAGCTTCTTGACATTGGTTTTAGCAATGCTTTTTGGGATTTAACATCAGAAACAAAAGCAATGAAAGCAAAAATAAACACATGGGACTACATCAAACTAAAAAGCTTCCACACAGTGAAGGAAACCATCACTACAATGAAAAGGCAGCCTATGAAATGGAAGAACATACATGCAAACCACACATCCAAGAAGGGGTTAAAATATACAAGGAACTCATACAACTTAATAGCAAAAAAATAAACAACTCAGTTAAAAAATGATCAAAGGACTTGAACAGGTCAAAGAAGAAGACATACAAATGGCCAATAGGTACATGGAAAAATGTTCAACATCACTGATCATCAGGGAAATGCAAATCAAAACCAGAACAAGGTATCACCTCACACCAGTGAGAATGGTTATTACCAAAATGACAAGAAGTAAGTGTTGGTGAGGGTTTGGAGAAAAGGGAACACTTGTACACTATTGGTGGGAATGTAAATTGGTGCAGCCACTATGGAAAGGAGTATAGAAGGTCCTCAAAAGATTAAAAATGGAATTAGTATATGACCCAGCAATCCCACTTCTGGATATTTATCCAAAGGAAATGAGCTCACTATCTTGAACAGATATATGTATGCTCATGTTCACTACAGCATTACTCACCATAACCAAGACATGGAAACAACCTAAGTGACCACTGACAGATGAATGCATAAAGAAGAGGTGGTACATATACACAATGAAATACATTCACCTTAAAATAGAAGAAAATAGGATTTTCTGGAACAATGTGAATGAAACTGAAAGGCATTATGCTAAGTGAAACAAGCCAGACAGAGAAAGACAAATAATGCATGGTATCACTTATATGGGAATTAAAAAAGAAGTCAACCTCATAGAAATCGATTGTAGAAGGGTGGTTGCCAAGGGAAATAGGGAGAAACTGGTAAAAGGATACAAACTTTCAGTTACAGATGGTCCCTGACTTAGGATGCTTGACTTACAATTTTTCAATGTGATTTTGGTGTGAAAACATTCAGTAGAAACCTTACTTCAAATTTCAAATTTTGATCTTTTCCTAGACTAACAATATGTGATGCTGGGCAATAGCAATGAGCCACAGCTCCCAGTCAGTCATGCAGTCATGAGGTAAACAACCAATACACTGACAACTGTGCGGTGCCCATGCAACCATCTCAGCACAATATTCAATAAATTACATGAAATATTCAATATTTCATTATAAAGTAGGCTTTGTATTGGATGATTATGCCCAACTGTAGACTCATATATGTGTTTTAAGCACATTCAAGTAGGGTACACAAGCTATGATGTCAACAGGTTATGTCTATAAAATGCATTTTGACATATTTTCAACTTACGATGGGTTTACTAAGACATAACGAACGCTATTGTAACTTGAGGAAGATATGTCTAAGATGAATAAGGTCTGAAGATCTAATTATAACATAGTGGCTACAGTTGGATAATACCTCATTATATGATTGAAACCTTCTAAGAGAGTAGATGTGGGGAAGTTCCTATGGCCAGAATCCTCACCTGACCCTAAACTCCTTGATGATGTAACTGGCTTGCTGCTAGGCTACTGTTTCCACACCCTAGGCAATAAGCTATTATTGACTGAGTCACTATAGAAGGAACTCTGCCCAGTGCTCTGGGTGGAGGGAGGGATGGAGGCAGATTACAGCCTGCAGACTGTGGATGCGGGTATGAATCTAGCACTCAACCTACTGCCTGAGAACAAAACCAGGCATAAGCCCTTTTACCTCAAAATTGTTTTGCTGTCATTTCTCCATCTCACCAAATCCATAGTGAACTTTCCTGGTGCTGAAACCTTCATAAAGACAGGAGAACTTAAATGTGTCCACGTAAATAAATCAATAAATAAATTAGTGAGGTGGTGGACATATTAACTAACTTGATGGTGGGGAGCCCCCCACAATATATATGATACATCAAATTATCATGTTGTATATGTTAAATACTTTCCAATTTTATTTGTCAGTTATACCTCAGTATAGCTAAAAAAAAGAAATCAAAACTCCAGAAATGTGAAATGGAAATATGTTTATAAAAGGTAAGTTAAAAAATATTTAATAATTGGGATAGTATAAAATTATTACAAAGATGACATAAATTTGTTAGTAACATGTTTTACTCCCTATTCAAAGGGGAATACATTTAATACCAATGTTTTAAATACATTTAACATTTATGAGAAAGGATGATTTTTAAATACCATTAAAAATACAAACATATTTTTGGCTAAAAATAAAGAAATCCTCTATCATTTAAAATAACATATGAAAGCTATAGTTAAAAATGGTTAATAGACAAACTGGTATCTAAGAGGTTCCAGTTCTAAAGATTTATGAAGGATCACAGTGTGTGTACAATGTATCTATAGTTTATTGAGTTCCCTCTATGGGTTAGATGCTTCGCCTTCTTAATTCCAATTCCGCAGACTGTATCTATGTTTTATAAATGAGACTGAGAGACCATGTTCTCAAGGTCACGGTTACCTTTCCTGTTTCAATAGCAGAAAAATATATGTCTAGTAACCTAAATTAAAAAGAGTAGCACATGCTCCCCAAGCTCTACTACAAAGCCACAGCAATCAAGGCAATTTAGTACTGGCACAAGAGCAGAACCATGGATCAATGGAACAGACTAGACAGCCCAGATATAAACCCAAGCATATATGCTCAATTAATATATGATTAAGAAGCCATGGATATACAATGGGGAAATGACAGCCTCTTCAACAACTGGTATTGGCAAAACTGGACAGCTACATGCAAGAGAATGAAACTGGATTATTGTCTAACCCCATACACAAAAGTAAACTCAAAATGGATCAAATACCTGAATGTAAGTCATGAACCATAAAACTCTTAGAAGAAAATATATGCAAAAATCTCTTGAATAGAAACATGAGCAACTTGTTCCTGAACGTATCTCCTTGGGCAAGGGAAACAAAATAAAAAATGAACAAATGGAACTACATTATGCTAAAAATCTTCTGTACAGCAAAAGACACTATCAGCAGAACAAAAAGGCATCCCATCAAAAATGAGCAAACGGGACTATATTGTGCTAAAAAGCTTTTGTACAGCAAAAGACACCAGCAGCAGAATAAAATGGCATCTTATAGTATGGGAGAATATATTTGTAAATGACATATCTGACAAGGGTTTAACATCCAAAATATATAACGAACTCACATACCTCAACAACAAAAAGCAAATAACCATATTAAAAAATGGGTGGAGGATATGAACAGACACTTCTCCAAAGAAAAAATTCAGATGGCCAACAGGCACATGAAAAGATGCTCCATGTCAGTAATTATCAGGGAAATGCAAATTAAAATCAAAATGAGATATCACCTCACATCAGTTAGGATGGCCAACATAGAAAAGACTGGGAACAACAAATGCTGGCAAGGATACAGGGAAAGGGAACCCTCCTACACTGCTGGTGGGAATGTAAATTAGTTCAACCATTGTGGAAAGCAGTATGAAGGTTCCTCAAAAAACTCAAAATAGAATACCATTTGATCCAGGAATTCCACTCCTAGGAATTTACCCTAAGTATGTAGGATCCCAATTTGAAAAAGACATATGCACCCCTATATTTATCACAGCACTATTGACAATAGCCAAGAAATGGAAGCAACCTAAGTGTCCATCAGTAGATGAATGGATAAAGAAGATGTGGTACATATACACAATGGAATATTATTCAGCCATAAGAAGAAAACAAATCCTACCATTTGCAACAACATGGATGGAGCTAGAGGGTATTATGCTCAGTGAAATAAGCCAGACAGAGAAAGACAAGTACCAAATGATTTCACTCATCTGTGGAGTATAAGAAGAACAAAGCAAAAACTGAAGGAACAAAACACCAGCAGACTCACAGAACCCAAGAATGGACTAACAGTTACCAAAGGGAAAGGGACTGGGGAGGGTGGGTGGGAAGGGAGGGAGAAGGGAAGGGGCATTACGATTAGCACACATAACGTGGGGGGGAGGCCACGGGGAAGGCAGTATAGGACAGAGAAGACAAGTAGTGACTCTACAGCATCTTACTACACTGATGGACAGTGACTGTAATGGGGTATGTGGTGGGGTCTTGATATTGGGGGAATCTAGTAACCACAATGTTGCTCATGTGATTTTATATTAATGATACCAAAATAGAAACAAAATTTAAAAACAAATAGAGTAGCACATGAATTCTGTCCTTAAAGGCCTTTAGCTGGACGGATAGATGTGCTCAAGTAAATGGAAAAATCCATCTCCAAATTTATATACAATCAGAAAGGATTACCAAACCTGGCATTGCTGATAGAGATAAGTGCAGAGAAAACTTTATTCACGTCTTCACCCATATTTTAGCTAATACAGTTAGCTCCTCTACTTAACAACATTCTAAATGGCATGGAAAATGATCTCTGCCTGCCTCGGGCATAACTAGCCAGGATGCCCAGTGCATTCTTGATTTGCTGATGAATTTAGGAAGCCAAAAAGAGTGATACCAGCCTCACCTGGAACTCGCCTCTTACACTGCATTTGTGATTTTTTTCTTGTATTTTGCAGGTTTCCTAAAACTCTATATCAGCAACATGAGGGGAAACATTTGTCTCAACTCATCCAGGTTCCAAGTCCTAATCTGATTCTTCCATTCAGGATGATTTTGTTTGGTTTAATTAGAATTATAAAGTGGAGAAAGGAGAAATACCAAAATTCAACCACTGGCCAGGATAGTGAAGGAAGATCAGTCTTGGGAGGGTCACACCAAGAATCTGGCAAAATCAGACACAACTGTGAACATCTGTGGGACCCTCTTAGACATGGCAGCCTTCTTACACTGCTAAGCTGGAAAGTAAGCCCATCAGATCTCTAATTACCTTTATATTATATTCTAACAGTAGGTAACTTTTCAAATTTCCCCCTCTGGGTAATGTTTATTATACAATTTAAATATTACATTACAGTCTCCAAAAATTATATTGTATTGTCATAAGATATTCTTAATTCTTTCATTTCTACCTCATTTCTCATTCTTATTAATTTCAAAAAACATTTTCCTCTCGTCATATTTTTTTTGCTAAGAAAATCAGAGTTTTATTTCCTTCCTAGATATTTCAGAGATCCAAATTTTGTTTTTAATTATCCTTCTATTAATTCTATTTTCAGCTGTTACATGTATTTATATCTTCCTGTTACCACATTTTATGACAATTTATTTATTGGAATTTCTGCTTTGGCATTTAGCAAGACTTCTATTTGTATCAAGATAAGTGATGGACTTTTATAAATACCCTATGGGCATAAATAATGTATATTCTCTTTTAAAGAGTACTATCTGTTATATCTTCATTAATTGGGACTTGCTGATTAAATTATTTGAATACTTACCATGCATGCTTATTTTTTTCCTACTTAAGTAACGTGTTTCTGAAAAAATGTATATTAACATTTCATGTTACAATTTTTTTCTCAAGACCTATTTGCACTGAAATATTTGTGTATTTGCTATATTTGCTCCATTGTAAAGTTCATAGTGTTTTGATGTATCTTCTCTGTTAATTATGCCTCTTGTTATTATATGTCTCAGTTCTTCAGGCCAATCTATTAAATATTAACATTGTGCACTCTACTTTCTTTTCATTTTCTGTTAAATAGTATGTGTTTATCTTTGTCCAGTTTCAATGTTACCTTGTCTATTTTATGTGTGATTCTTATAAAGAGCATCTTGCTCCACTATGCTTTTTTTATTTCCCTAAACAGGGCTGAATTGTTTCTCTTCCAATAAGGTAATTTAGGACGCGGTGGCCTTCTCAGGACGTCGTATGCCAAGTTGGCAAAGACTCTCCTGGCGATCGCCTCCAAGCATTCAAAGTATCTGAGTTCACTGGATACCAGCTTCCTCTTTGGTTGCAGGTCCGAAGCTCATGCTGTGCGTCCGGAGGGAGGGAGGCCACAGCTCCCTCCCCAGGAGAGCTCTGGGGACGTGCCCAGCACAGGGTCTGCAGGGCTTTGTGGCTCAGGAAGGAGATCCAGGCATAGGACAGATACAAGAAACCTCAGATTATGTGTGATGATCAAAGCCATGGGAATAGAGGAAACGACCGAGGTGTGCTATACTATGCGGAGTGCACAGGAAGACAACTCAAGATGGAAGTTTGTTGGACATCAACATTTCTAGACAGCTCAAAGAAGGGGAGTCTGAGGAAGGTGCCCAACGAGGTGACCTAGAGGTCACAGTGGCACCAATGGGACATGGAATCAGAAGGAAGAGAGGATTACGAGAAGATAATGTTCAGTGCTATCAAATACTACCTAGAAGTCATAAAACAGCTTAAAATTATCTACTGGATTAAGCTTCAGGGAGCCGTTTAATCATCCTGGATAGAGCAGTTTCTGTGAAAAAGGAACAGAGAACAGATGGAAGTGCCCCAAGGTATGGGTGAAAGTGAAGGATTGAGGCAGCACTGCTCACCTCTGCGAGTGTGGGACCTGATCTGATCTCGTGGAGCATGAAGTCAGAGCTCCTCTGCTCAAGAAAATAAAAAGGCAACCTACTGATTGGAAGAAAAAAATGTGCCAATCATGTATCTCATAAGAGGTAAGTATCCAAAATACATAAATAACTCATACAACTCAATAACAGAAACCTCCCAAACAATCCAATTACAAAATAGGCAGATCTGACAGACATTTTTTCAAAGAAGACATACAGATGGCCAGCAGGTACATGAAAAGGTACTCAACATCAGTAATCATCAGGGGAATGTATCTCAAAACCATAATGAGGTATCACCTCATACCTCACACCTGTTGGAATGGTTATTATCAAAAATACAAGAAATAACAAGTCTTGTGCACTGCTGGTGGGAGTGTAAATTGTACAGGCACATGGAAAACAGAATGGAGGTTCCTTCAAAAATTAAAAGTAGAATTACTATATGATCCAGCAATTCCACTTCTTGGTATTTATCCAAAGAAAACATTAACACTAGTTTGAAAAGATATCTGTATTCCCATGTTCACTGCAGTATTATTTACAATAAGTAAGACAGGGAAACAACCTAACTGTCCATCCATGGATAAACAGATATAGAAGATGTGGTTCTTTTTTTTTTTTTTAATTTTTTTTATTGAAGGGTAGTTGACACACAGTATTACATTACATTAGTTTCAGGTGTACAACACAGTGATTCAACATTTATATACATGATAATTCTAGGTACCAGCTATCACCATACCAAGTTGTTACAATATTTTGACTATATTCCTTATACATTACATCCCGGTTACTTATTTATTTTACAATTGGAAGTGTGTTATATATATATATATATATATATATATATATATATATATATATATATATATATATATATTGTGAGGGCATCTCTCATATTTATTGATCAAATAGTTGTTAACAACAATAAATTTCTGTATAGGGGGGTCAATACTCAATGCACAATCATTAATCCACCCCAAGCCTAATTTTCGTCAGTCTCCAATCTTCTGATGCATAACGAACAAATTCTTACATGGAGAACAAATTCTTACATAGTGAATAAGTTACATGGTGAACAGTGCAAGGGCAGTCATCACAGAAGCTTTCGGTTTTGTTCATGCGTTATGAACTATAAACAGTCAGTTCAAATATGAATATTCATTTGATTTTTAAACTTGATTTATATGTGGGAAGATGTGGTTCTTATACACAATGGAATACTATTCAGACATAAAAAGAATGAAATCTTGCCGTTTGTGACAACACGGATGAACACTGAGGGCATTATGCTGAGTGAAATATCAGAGAAAGACAGATACTGCATATATCACTTATATGTGAAATCTACAAAACAAAACAACAAATTCACAGATACAGATTGATGGATATCTGTGAAGTTTTGTTTCACAGGGTGAAATGGGTCAAGGGGGTCAAAAAGTACAAACTTTCAATTATAAAATAAATAAGTCATGGGGATATAATATACAGCATGGCGACTAAGTTAATAATACTGTATTATATATTTCAAAGTTGCTGAGAATAAGTATTAAAAGTTTTCATATACTAAAAATGATTTTATGACTGTGTAGATGGGTGTTTTAGATTTAATGTAGTGATCATTCCCTAGTATATCAAAATACCAAATCATTAAGTTGTACCCCTGAAACTAATACAGTGTTATATATCAGTTATACCTCAATTTGAAAAATTAGATAAAGAAACCTCCCCTTAAGTCACCTAGGGAAGCCAGCACACTTTCATGAGTTTTACCTGGGGAGTCCTATCAGGGTAAAGGAAGGAGAAAAATGCCCTCCTGTTTCCAGCAGGAAGAGGTAAAAAGTTACTCTTTTGAAATGAGCCTAGAACACTCTGTTCTCCTTAAGAACATCCTAACCTGGAGGGGAATTTGTTTATTAAAGCCTAAAGAACAGAGGGGAAGGGAAATACTGAACAACTTCCCCCTATAGTCTTTCTATCTCCTTTAAGGGAGAGGAAGGCAGCTGAAAAGCACTTGTGAAGGTCACAGCCCAGGAAAACAGGTTCACTAAAAGACCATGACCTAATTGTAGGAGTAAGGAGTGATTCATCTATTGCCGCACCGTACCACCACGTCAACAGGACACTTGTATAATAACAGGGTATTGCAGACAAAAGAATTGCAAGCCTCAGATGCTTTTTGAGGAGTCTCTGGGATACCCAGGTGCAACTGGGAGAGAAACAAAAATGACAGCAGATGTAATTTTAGCCACTGATACCACCAAGAGGTCTGCTTTGTCTCGCAGTCTGGCAGTTTTCTGCACAGAAGCAGCAAAGATTTGGCACAGCTGTCCAGTCCACATTTGTGACGGCATCTGGCCATTGTCTGGATTGGGCATCTCGGTTTTCCAAGCTACGCCTCAACATCCTACCTCGCGCACAGCTGGGGACCCCAGGCTGAGGCCCAACGACTGGGGCTCCGCGCCGCCTGAGCGAGCGCTAGGACGCTAGTAGCCGCCGCCGCCGCCGCCGCCATCCGTGTCTCCGGCGTTTCCACAGCAACGCGACGCGACGCGCAATCGCGCCATCAAAGCTGGAGCCGGCGGAAGCGCGCGCGAGGGCCCCGAAGGGCAAAGCCGTGAGGGCAAGCAAGAGCCCCGCAGCCCCGCAGGCCCGCTGCCGCGCTCACCTCGCGTTCCTGCTGCCCCCTGTATCTATGCCTTATTTTTTTAACACACCTCTTAGTTAGGCTGAGAGTGTGATCACAAGGGGGATTGTTTAAAAACAAGAAAGCTCCAAATGAAGTCATTTGCCACCCACATCACAACAGCAAAGCAAGGCATTTACAGTCCCGACGTATTTAACGGATTCACCTTTTGACAATCTGGAACTTCCTGACCAGTGCTAATGAGGTGACCTGCATGATAAAAACCTGCCATTCTCCTCGCCTGAAACAAACCCCTCCTTTCTTTTGTTAATAACTTTACATCCCATCGTTCTTCCTATAAAAATCTCCCATTTTGTACAACTCCTCAGAGCTCCCCTCTACTTGCATGATGGGATACTGCCCAATTCATGAATCACTTAATAAAGCCAATTAGATCTTCAGATTTGCTTGGTTGAATTATTTTTTAGTTTTATGTAATTTATATTCTCTTTTGCAATTATCATAGTCTTCCATACTTTGTTGATAGGTTGATTTTGATCATGGAATCTCAAATGAATCTACAGCATGTTTGTTTGTTTGTTTGCTTTTTAACCACAGGTGCAGATGGCATGATTCAATTTTTATGAAAACGAATCGTGTGAATACACCTAAGCTTCCAAAAAATCCAGGTTCTAAGAATTAAGAAGATAATTATCTTCTTTCCATTAACTGTTTGGAATCATGTCATTTTTAAATAACATACCATCAATTCTAAAATACACTTCTGAAAAGAGATGCAACTTACAATAGATATCCTTTCAAATTCATAAAAATATGGTAGTTTTCCTCAAATTTAGTGTATAAAACATATATTATTTCTTACTCTTCAATTTTAGTTACCTTTATTTTTAATTATTAAAAAAGAAATATAACACATCTCTCATCACATCACCAACAAAACCTAATTCCTCTTATTCTCCTTGACAAATGATTGATTTTGGACAGATAGCTTGCTAGGCTGGCTGCCAGCTGTCAGCATTAATTCCTTGGAAGTTCCAAGTATAAACCATACTTGGTTCTAATGACTGTCTCTTGCACTGTTTTTTTTTTCTTTTTCTTTTCAGTGTGTGATACTTAATTTTCCTGTATACTTCAATGTATCAAGAAGGTTTTAATTCCTTTCATACTGCATTGATATTTTAGTTAACTTCATAGTTGTAAAATGATTTATACTCTGTTTTGTGTTCTCCCAGGATTCACAGGTTGAAATTCTAACTCCTCAAGATGTTAAAATGTGGGGCCATAGGCAGGTGGATCAGTGCCTTACAAAAGAGGCTCCAGGAGGTCCCTAACACCCTCCCACTGAGAACACAGTGAGAAGCCTCTGGCTATGAACCAGGAAGAGGACCATCACTAGAGGTGGCCATACAGGTGCCTTGATTTTGAACTTTCCTGCCTCCAGAGCTGTGAGAAGTACATTTCTGTTGTTTTTAATCTATCCAGTCTGTGGCATGTTGGGATGGCAGCCCCACTGTACTAAGACAACATGCTTCAAACTTACACAGAAAGTGAGGACTATCTTTTGGCAGAATAAGAATAATAAGACCATCAAGACAACATATGAAAAAAAATTTTTAAGTAGCTAATTATGGATTCCTGGATTTGAAAATACTGGATTGGTTTGTGAAAAGACAAGTTTGTGTGTGCATGTGCGTGTGTGTGTGTGTGTGTGTTTACAGCAAGTCCCAAGAGTACATAATTTAAAGCTTTATTAACTTCATAATTTAAAATGCTACAAACTTACAAAAATATCCTTTCAAGAATTAACTACTTATAATTCTTTCATACATAGATTTATGACTTTTGAATAATTATTTTAATTTTTTGTGTAAGTCCATCTGATTGAAAATGGGACAAAGCACTATTCAAAATTCAAAATCTAAATAAGTGTAAAATAAATTTAAGTTCTGTGCCTTGGTTTATACCAGACATAAACATTATGTGGGGAAGGTGGACAGAGGAAATCCTGAGTAAAAATCCTTGGGAAATAGCTCAAATTCCAGGGTCAACTTAAGAATTTCAAGGTTTGTGGAATTGGAGGGCCTCTAGTCAAGATCTCTAACGGACAATAGGAACCAGATAATGTCTGGTTGTATGGAAAAGCTGTCTCTCTGATAAGGTGAATAGGGTTGGAAAGAAGGACCTAGAAGGGCCAGGAGGGTGCAGAGCCCAGTGGGACTGGATGGTGGAGGCGGGGCTGTGGTCCAGCCTGCTCCTCCTCTGTCCCCTCCCCCGCCCTCAGGAGCCCTTTGTGACCAGGCCACCCTCTGTGATGTGGGCCTGCTGTGCTGTGCCCAAGAACACACCCAGAGGTCAGTTGCCTGAGGGCAGCAGTGCGATTCAGAGATGGAGTGTCCTCTCCTGTCTCTGGAAAGTGTTCTGGTTACCTGGCTGAGCTCCAGCTCTATTTCCCAGGTGTCTGGCATCATCATTGGCATCCTGTGCGGAGTGGGGCTCTTCCTCCTATTACTCCACTTCCCAAGTGATCCATCCTCACCACCACCTAGAAACATCAGAAAGGTAAGGAGCCCTTGGCCCAGACCTGACAGAATGTGAGTCTCTCTTTTCTATGATTACTGCTGCTTTTTGGAGTCAGCTGTAGAGGCTCCTGGGATGGGAAAGAAGAGAACATTATTCTCAGGAAAGAATACAAGATGCTCCTTCTAGGTATAAGCCAGGCCGGGCACAAGTTCTGGCAGGAGGATCTTTCTGAAGATCCCAGACAGGAGCCAGGTGGGCTAAAGGGCTACAGGCCAAAATCCCAAACCCAGTGGCCAGCGGCTGCGGCCGAGATCCTAAGAATTTGATGCCTGCAGGGGGACAGGCCCCTGAGCACTGATCCACCGGCTGCTTTCCTGGGGCAGGGGTCTAGGGCGAGGCTTCGTCCAGGCTGACCTGAGGGCAGTGCTGAGCCCGCAGCTCCTCTGAGCAGGGGCTGCAGTGGGGTGCAGGCCTCGGGAGGCAGAGTGCGGCCCGACAGAGCTCAGAGGGGCCTGTGGGTCTGAGCACGTGTGTGTTTCTTGGGCAGAGAAATACACTGACGCAAGAAAGCCAGGGCGGGTCTCACATAGAAAATCCTTCTTTACATTCTTCAAGGAAGGAAAACTTAATATTTTTATCTACTTTAAAAAAGTACAAGAAAGGAAACCTCAAGACCCATTACTTAAATGTAGACAGTAATGTTCACGAACTTTGAGATCTACACCCCATCTAGTGAGTTGAGTGAAACTTGGCCCCACCCATCGTGATTTTGGTTTTTTGTTCCCTCAGCATCACCTGGAGCCAAGGGAGAAGAGAAGCACAGCTCTAAGAGGTGAGCGCCTGCCCGCCAGCCCTGCCCGCCCGGAGGCAGCCTCCCTCACTTCCGCCTGAGGGCCCAACTCCACGACACCCCTGAGGAGGCCCATGGCAGAGCATGTCCCTCAGGAAAGGGAGCCCTTGGGGAAGCTGCTGGGCATAAGATCCGAGCCTGGATGGTCCCCAGATTCTGTGCTGGAACAAAGCTGTGAGGGGCTGGAAATGGGTGTCACCCAGCACAGATGGGGTGGGCTGGAGTGGACCAAGAATGCCTGGATCGGGAGGGGGGACACTAGGTCCACGTGTGGACAATGTGTTAAACGTCCCTCAGGAGCCTCTTTAAGGTAGCCCTTGCCCTGTCCCCAACAAAGGGTGGTTATGAGGGTGGTTGTGAGGGCCACAGAAGGTAATGGATATAGAAGCACCTTGCAAATGACGAAGCGTTCCCCATCATAAGTCTTGCTATCGCCATCAGGGATCCTGCGGCCTTGGACACCGAGGCTTGGGCTCCAGACTTAAGCTCCCCAGTGTCTCCCATAAAGCGATATGGCACTCAGGCTCCTATAAGACCTCTAGGTCCCTGCTTTCGCTACCATGATCGTGTTTTCCACTTTTCAGGTTACAGACGTTGCCTGCGACAACTGGAGGTGGCAAGCAGACTGATTTCACAAATAGAAAGGTAATGAAGCTTACCCTTCTCTCCTCAGTCCTTCCTCCCAGAGCCTGTAAAGGGACTCCAGGGCTGCAGTAGCCTGGGGCTGACTTGGGAGGGTCAGCCGTGGGTCAGCGGTGGGTACAGCAGGGGCACCATGAAGTCAGTGCAGGGCTGTGGAGGGCCATGGACCCCAGATGCCCACACCTGCCTGGCCAAATTGGCCCTCCTGACCCTGTCTGTTCCTGGCTTCAGCTTGTGTCTCCTTTCTTCCTCAGCCGCCTGAGCACGACCCCCGATGAGAGCGGTGATCATCGGTCACGTCAAGAACCCCCTGGTGAGGTATGCAAAGCACAGACTACTGGAGCCCATCACCAGGCAGGGAGCTTGTAGACAATGTTTCTCCCGCCATGTCCCCTTCAGCTTCCCAGATCCCTCTGCTGAAGCAACCTCTGCCCCTGGCCTCCACTGCTTCACCAGGCCCACCAGCCTCCGCATGTTCTGTTCATCCACACTCCTCCCTGAGTGCCTCTCAACCACCAGAGCTCTTCCTTCCCCTGGACAGCCTTTCACCCCAGCCCCCTGCTTATTCCCCTCCACCCCATGTCCCTCTGATTTAGAATCCAACCCTCCATCTCTGACAGCCTCCTCTGCGCCCCCCCCCCCAACCGGGAATCCACTCCGACTCTTCTTCAGTGTGACCCAATGGCATGCGCACTGTGCATTGTCCCACAGAGCCTGTCTCCCCACACGCCCCTTGAGCAGCTTCTCCTGCCCCAGCCACCTCGGGCCTTGGTCACCCCATTGCGGCCCTGTCCTGGTGGCAGGTGGCTGCCAAAGCCTGGAGCCTCTCCACCTCCTCACAGGGTGGGTCCCAGCCAGTGGCCTCATTCTGGGGAGACCCAGGCATACAGGTAGTGGCTGGTACCCCCTTTTCACTAAGATATGATGACCAGAATCTCCTGGAAATAGAAATTACAAAGAGAGTCAAGATCAAGATTTGTAAGGGGAAAGAAAAAGACATATCACATCCAAAACAAATGGTCTCAGCCTACAACCTGAATTCTTTGGGGAGCACATTGAAACCACTGGGTGCTGTGCAGGACACCACAATCCCCCAACTCTCCTGCAGCACAAAAGGCAAACCAGAACAGCTGCCTGGTTCTCAGCAGCTCTCAGATCCCAAAGTCTTGGAGGACCACCTACAGCATACATATAACCAGCTTTTCTGGGGTCTCCCTGCCCTACATAATGAATCCCTTGGGGCCGCTGCCTGGACCTCTGAGAGCCCTTCAGCACTACAGTCTCCATCTTTTTTATTCAATGTAATCTCAAATTGTTACCCAGTTCAAATGCACGCTAAAATTTCTCCACCTTCTTTCCAGTCCCAGCCTCTGTACCAACCGGGGTTCCAGCCTCAACCCTTGATTCCAAGCACACCTCAATTTGAGCCACCGGTTCTGGTTCATGTCCGTATCCCAGCCTATCTCCAATCCCCTCTCCCAAACCTACCACCTGGTCCACACCAGTTTAGGACCTGGCGAGTAACTTGTTCTACTTTGCAGAACAAGCCACAATCTCTCATCCGGACTGAGATTCGACATCCAGAATGGCCCACGTTGCAGAAGCAACTAGAAAGTCAGCGGGCTCTATCCTCTGGAGTCAAAAGGCCTCAGGAAGTCTGCAGTGTCCCTCCTTCCACCCATCCTGAGGACAGCAGGGTGGCTGCTCTGCTACCTGAGAATTTGCCCACCAGTCCTGAGATCCGGAAGAAACTGGAGCAACACATCCAAGAGCGGTTCATTTGCCACCTGAGGGATCTGCCTGGCAACATCCAGGAGACTCTGCAACTAAAGCGGCTCCAGGGCGAGTTACCAGGCAGAAGTCAGGCACAGTGCAAGCACGGACCCTCACGGACCGTCACGTTCCCTGGTGAAAGCAACACAGATGCCCAGAAGGCGGGACTGCGACTCAGGCAAGACCTGGGCACGGGCCTGAGGGGCTTCATGGGGTGTGTCCCAGAAGATCTCTCCAGTGGCTCAGAAATCTCCCTGATGACGCTGCAAGGGGTGAGCTCAGAGGAGTCAGAAAGTGACTTGAGGCTCCCGAGTCACGATTTACTAGAGGAATTAGATAAGAGTGTAGAAAACATCCTGAAAAGACACCTAAGAAGGAAACTGGGGAAGACCGGTGTAGGTCTGGCCTCTGTGAGTATGCACACATTCTGGCTTTCTGTCAGGTGTGCTTTTCCCAAGTCGGACACTCACTCAGAAACTGGGAATCGAGGACTCTTAAAGGGCTGGCAACCCCATGTGAACACCTGCCACGGGACTCCCTTCCTTGAGCTGGACACTCAAGAGATGCTGGAAGCACATACCACAAGGCTCCAGGTGAAGCACAGGTGGCGTGTACTCCTTAAGGAGCACGACGAAGTCAGTGTGGGGCTGTGGAGGGCCATGGGCCCCAGATGCCCACAACTGCCTGGCCACCGTGGCCCTCCTGACCCTGTCTGTTCCTGGCTCCAGCTTGTGTCTCCTGTCTTCTTCAGCCACCTGAACAGGATCCCCGACGCGAGCGGCGATCATCGGTCATGTCAAGAAACCCCTGGTGAGGTATGCAAAGCACAGATTACTGAAGCCTATCACCAGGCATTGATCTTGTAGACAATGTTTCTCCCGCCATGTCCCCTTCAGCTTCCCAGAACCCTCTGCTGAAGCAACCTCTGCCCCTGGCCTCCACTGCTTCACCAGGCCCACTGGCCTCCACATGTTCTGTTCATCCACACTCCTCCCTGAGTGCCTCTGAACCACCAGAGCTCTTCCTTCCCCTGCACAGCCTTTCACCCAAGACCCCTGCTTCTTCCCCTCCACCCCATGTCCCTCTGATTTAGAACCCCGCCCTCCATCTCTGACAGCCTCCTCTGCTCCCCCCCACTGGGAATCCACTCCGACTCTTCTTCAGTGTGACCCAATGGCACACCCACTGGGCACTGTCCCACAGAGCCTGTCTCCCCACACACCCCTCGGGCAGCTTCTCCTGCCCCAGCCACCTCGGGCCTTGGTCACCCCGTTGCGGCCCTGTCCTGGTGGCAGGTGGCTGCCAAAGCCTGGAGCCTCTCCACCTCCTCACAGGGTGGGTCCCAGCCAGTGGCCTCATTCTGGGGAGACCCAGGCATACAGGTAGTGGCTGGTTAACATTCTTTGCTAAGATGTGATGACCAGAATTTCCTGGAAATAGAAATTTCAAAGAGAATCAAGATCAAGATTTGTAAGGAGAAATAAAAAGACATATCACATCCAAAACAAACGGGCTCAGCCTACAACCTGAATTCTTTGGGGAGCACATTGAAACCACTGGGTGCTGTGCAGGACACCACAATCCCCCAACTCTCCTGCAGCACAAAAGGCAAACCAGAACAGCTGCCTGGTTCTCAGCAGCTCTCAGATCCAAAAGTCTTGGAGGACCACCTACAGCAGACATATAACCAGCTTTTCTGGGGTCTCCCTGCCCTACATAGTGAATCCCTTGGGGCTGCTGCCTGGACCTTTTGTGAGCCCTTCAGCACTACAGTCTCCATATTTTTTATTCAATGTAATGTCAAATTGTTTCCCAGTTCAAACGCAGGCTAAAATTTCTCCACCTTCTCTCCAGTCCCAGCCTCTGTCCCAACTGGAGTTCCAGCCTCAACCCTTGATTCCAAGCACACCTCAATTTGAGCCACCGGTTCTGGTTCATGTCCGTATCCCAGCCTATCTCCAATCCCCTCTCCCAAACCTACCACCTGGTCCACACCAGTTTAGGACCTGGCGAGTAACTTGTTCTACTTTGCAGAACAAGCCACAATCTCTCATCCGGACTGAGATTCGACATCCAGAATGGCCCACGTTGCAGAAGCAACTAGAAAGTCAGCGGGCTCTATCCTCTGGAGTCAAAAGGCCTCAGGAAGTCTGCAGTGTCCCTACTTCCAACCTTCCTGAGGACAGCAGGGTGGCTGCTCTGCTACCAGAGAATTTGCCCACCAGTCCTGAGATCTGGAAGAAACTGGAGCAACACATCCAAGAGCGGTTCATTTGCCACCTGAGGGATCTGCCTGGCAACATCCAGGAGACTCTACAACTTAAGCGGCTCCAGGGCGAGTTACCAGGCACAAGTCAGGCACAGTGCAAACATGGTCCCTCACAGACTGTCACGTTCCCTGGTGAAAGCAACACAGATGCCCAGAAAGCGGGACTGCGACTCAGGCAAGACCTGGGCACGGGCCTGAGGGGCTTCATGGGGTGTGTCCCAGAAGATCTCTCCAGTGGCTTAGAAACCTCCCTGATGACGCTGCAAGGGGTGAGCTCAGAGGAGTCAGAAAGTGACTTGAGGCTCCCGAGTCACGATTTACTAGAGGAATTAGATAAGAGTGTAGAAAACACCCTGAAAAGACACCTTAGAAGTACACTGGGGAAGACTGGGGAATTTCTGAGCTCTGTGAATATGCACATATCCTGGCTTGCTGTCAGGTGTGCTTTTCCCAAGTCAGACACTCACTCAGAAACTGGGAATCGAGGACTCTTAAAGGGCTGGCAACCCCGTGTGAACACCTGCCACGGGACTCCCTTCCTTGAGCTGGACACTCAAGAGATGCTGGAAGCACGTACCACAAGGCTCCAGGTGAAGCACAGGTGGCGTGTACTCCTTAAGGAGCACCACGTAGTCAGTGTGGGGCTGTGGAGGGCCATGGGCCCCAGATGCCCACACCTGCCTGGCCACCTTGGCCCTCCTGACCCTGTCTGTTCCTGGCTTCAGCTTGTGTCTCCTGTCTTCTTCAGCCACCTGAGCAGGATCCCCAACGAGAGCGGTGATCATCGGTCACGTCAAGAACCCCCTGGTGAGGTATGCAAAGCACAGACTACTGGAGCCCATCACCAGGCACGGAGCTTGTAGACAATGTTTCTCCTGCCATGTCCCCTTCAGCTGCCCAGACCCCTCTGCTGAAGCAACCTCTGCCCCTGGCCTCCACTGCTTCACCAGGCCCACTGGCCTCCACATGTTCTGTTCATCCACACTCCTACCTGAGTGCCTCTGAACCGCCAGAGCTCTTCCTTCCCCTGCACAGCCTTTCACCCCATCCCCTTTTTTCTTCCCCTCCACTCCATGTCCCTCTGATTTAGAATCCAACCCTCCATCTCTGACAGCCTCCTCTGTTCCCCCCCCCACCGGGACTCCACTCTGACTCTTCTTTGTGACCCAATGGCTTGCCCACTGGGCGCTGTCCCACAGAGCCTGTGTCCTCATACACCTCTTGAGCAGCTTCTCCTGCCCCAGCCACCTCGGGCCTTGGTCACCCCATTGCGGCCCTGTCCAGATGGCAGGTGGCTGCCAAAGCCTGGAGCCTCTCCACCTCCTCACAGGGTGGGTCCCAGCCAGTGGCCTCATTCTGGGGAGACCCAGGCATACAGGTAGTGGCTGGTACCCCCTTTTCACTAAGACATGATGACCAGAATCTCCTGGAAATAGAAATTACAAAGAGAGTCAAGATCAAGATTTGTAAGGGGAAAGAAAAGACATATCACATCCAAAACAAATGGTCTCAGCCTACAACCTGAATTCTTTGGGGAGCACATTGAAACCACTGGGTGCTGAGCAGGACACCACAATCCCCCAACTCTCCTGCAGCACAAAAGGCAAACCAGAACAGCTGCCTGGTTCTCAGCAGCTCTCAGATCCCAAAGTCTTGGAGGACCACCTACAGCATACATATAACCAGCTTTTCTGGGGTCTCCCTGCCCTACATAATGAATCCCTTGGGGCCGCTGCCTGGACCTCTGAGAGCCCTTCAACACTACAGTCTCCATCTTTTTTATTCAATGTAATCTCAAATTGTTACCCAGTTCAAATGTAGGCTAAAACTTCTCCACCGTCTTTCCAGTCCCAGCCTCTGTCCCAACCGGGGTTCCAGCCTCAACCCTTGATTCCAAGCACACCTCAATTTGAGCCACCGGTTCTGGTTCATGTCCGTATCCCAGCCTATCTCCAATCCCCTCTCCCAAACCTACCACCTGGTCCACACCAGTTTAGGACCTGGCGAGTAACTTGTTCTACTTTGCAGAACAAGCCACAATCTCTCATCCGGACTGAGATTCGACATCCAGAATGGCCCACGTTGCAGAAGCAACTAGAAAGTCAGCGGGCTCTATCCTCTGGAGTCAAAAGGCCTCAGGAAGTCTGCAGTGTCCCTACTTCCAACCTTCCTGAGGACAGCAGGGTGGCTGCTCTGCTACCTGAGAATTTGCCCACCAGTCCTGAGATCCGGAAGAAACTGGAGCAACACATCCAAGAGCGGTTCATTTGCCACCAGAGGGAGCTGCCTGGCAACATCCAGGAGACTCTGCAACTAAAGCGGCTCCAGGGCGAGTTACCAGGCAGAAGTCAGGCACAGTGCAAGCACGGACCCTCACGGACCGTCACGTTCCCTGGTGAAAGCAACACAGATGCCCAGAAGGCGGGACTGCGACTCAGGCAAGACCTGGGCACGGGCCTGAGGGGCTTCATGTGGTGTGTTCCAGAAGATCTCTCCAGTGGCTCAGAAATCTCCCTTATGACGCTGCAAGGGGTGAGCTCAGAGGAGTCAGAAAGTGACTTGAGGCTCCCGAGTCACGATTTACTAGAGGAATTAGATAAGAGTGTAGAAAACATCCTGAAAAGACACCTAAGAAGGAAACTGGGGAAGACCGGTGTAGGTCTGGCCTCTGTGAGTATGCACACATTCTGGCTTTCTGTCAGGTGTGCTTTTCCCAAGTCGGACACTCACTCAGAAACTGGGAATCGAGGACTCTTAAAGGGCTGGCAACCCCATGTGAACACCTGCCACGGGACTCCCTTCCTTGAGCTGGACACTCAAGAGATGCTGGAAGCACATACCACAAGGCTCCAAGTGAAGCACAGGTGGCGTGTACTCCTTAAGGTCCTTAAGGCCATAACTATCTTCAAACTGAAAAAGGCTCCATCCTTGCCCATTCTGCATTTGACCTCACCACCCCCAGGCACCTGTTTGTCTGGCATCCCTGCAATAGTCAAGTTTACTGACTTTGTGGGAAAACCCCCTCAGGCCTTTCCGGGAGAGATGGTGGAAACACAGGAGTCAGCTTCCAACACGGTGAGGCCTCCCCTCGCCCCCTCATGTGTGTGTGCAGAAAAGGTCTTGGGAGGGATCCCATTGGGTGAGGACCACAGGTGCCCTAAATCCTGTCCAATTAGACAGGAGGACAGGCCACCTTTTCAGTGTCCCACACTCAATGCCATGGGCAGAACCTGGCAGAATGGGACTGAGGAGCAGGCCCGGAGGTGCGGCCCGGAGCTGAGTCCCTGTTCAGCAATGGCCAGGGATGAGCTGAGAAAGGACTGTGGGGGCCGGGCCTCACAAGGCCCCTGCGGCAAGGTGACAGCACTTGAGGGGAGCTCAACGTTATGGTCTTTGAGGGCTGCAGAGGCTTGGGAGGCCACGGGGTTCCCAGCTCTCCAGCCACTGTCTACAGTCAGCTTGGAAACAAATCTGCAGACCTTGAACATGCATACAGGGATTTCAGAAGCTCCAGGGACCAGTGAAAGTCTCCCACTCCATAGAAAGTCTGTTTTCCTGTACCCAAGAGAACCGTATCCCAACACAGAGGCTGTGAGTGAGCTGAAGCCCAAGGTGAAGGTACAGTCAGAGAACCATCCTCGAGGCTGTCCCCCACACATGCTGCTCATCAGGGACAATGTGGCTTGTCGGGTGCCCCCATGCCATCCCCAGGGAGGGCCTATGGGAGAGCATGAAGAGAGGTCTGGGGCACTGTGCCCATGTCAGGCTGTGACTATGGGCCAGTCTGCCCAAGTCTGGGGAGCAGTACACTCTGCTGGGAACAGATGCCTCCAGTGCCCACCAGAGGAGAAACGGAGGCCTCCGGAAAGCTCCTTTGTAAGAAGGTTGAAGCTCTTCTTTCAGAGGATGTTACCCCATAAAAAAACTGAACATCAGGATACGCTGCCAAAATCTGAACTTTCATCAGCCACCGCCCGGAGCCAGGGATCATTCACAAGCAGATCAATTTTGGAAAATGCGGATCCTGAGGCTCAGGTGCTGAGGAGAGCAGTAGAACAGATTCTAGAGGAGAAAGTGGCAGTTCTCCGTGGACTTCACACCACAAAGTTAAATAAACATCAACAGGAATTCCAAGCCCCAGTCTGTGGGTGTTGCCACTCCCATGGGCAATTCCAAGCCCCAGTCTGTGGGTGTTTCCACTCCCATGGGCAGTTGCAAGCCCCAGTCTGTGGGTGTTTCCACTCCCATGGGAAGTTGCAAGCCCCAGTCTGTGGTTGTTGCCACTCCCATGGACAGTTCCAAGCCCCAGTCTGTGGGTGTTTCCACTCCCATGGGAAGTTGCAAGCCCCAGTCTGTGGTTGTTGCCACTCCCATGGGCAGTTCCAAGCCCCAGTCTGTGGGTGTTTCCACTCCCATGGGCAGTTGCAAGCCCCAGTCTGTGGTTGTTGCCACTCCCATGGGCAGTTCCAAGCCCCAGTCTGTGGGTGTTTCCACTCCCATGGGCAGTTGCAAGCCCCAGTCTGTGGTTGTTGCCACTCCCATGGGCAGTTCCAAGCCCCAGTCTGTGGGTGTTTCCACTCCCATGGGCAGTTGCAAGCCCCAGTCTGTGGTTGTTGCCACTCCCATGGGCAGTTCCAAGCCCCAGTCTGTGGGTGTTTCCACTCCCATGAGCAGTTGCAAGCCCCAGTCTGTGGTTGTTGCCACTCCCATGGGAAGTTGCAAGCCCCAGTCTGTGGTTGTTGCTACTCCCATGGGCAGTTCCAAGCCCCAGTCTGTGGGTGTTTCCACTCCCATGGGCAGTTCCAAGCCCCAGTCTGTGGGTGTTTCCACTCCCATGGGCCATTCCAAGCCCCAGTACATGGGTGTTCCCACTCCCACGGGCAGCCTGCCTACCCAGAGCCAGGGAAAATGAGTCATACACCCTGTGGTCACCAAGCCACCCAACAGGGCCAGACTTGTTCTGTCAAGGAAAGTCAAGTCAGACACCAAGAGTCCTTGAAAAGTGTCAGATTCAACAACAAGCAGCTGGACTTGAGGAGCTCCACGTCCTTGTCCCACAAGAAGACTTTGTCTTCTCCAGTCAGTCGCTGCCAGGGTGGATTGGCCATGCCACGCATCCCAGGCCAACAGCCACACTGCCTGTGGCACTGTCATCTTTGGAGAGGAGTCTAGTCTGGGTAACCACAAAGTGCTCTAACCTTTCCTCATTCATGTCTCCAAGAAAAAATTCAAACCTTTTTCTCATTAGCACATCCAACATATTTACCACTCCTCAATAAACATGTTTTTTTCCCTCACAAAAAGGTAGTGTATTGGCTTCTGTGTGTCCGGTGCTCATGATGTGCTTTGGCTTCCGGGAGGGAGGGAGGGATGTGGGGCTCTGCAGGATGGCTCCTTACCCCAGGTCTCTTCCTTGCACCTGTTTTCATAGCACTGTTACTACACAAACAACAAAAAACTGAAAATGAGGAAACTAATCTATGAAGGTCTCACTGTGGGATTAATGGGATTAATACAAGAAATCAAGTAATATAGAAATCAAATTACAAATGCATATGGCCTGATTGTTTCTCCTACAACTCCTGATGCATGATCAATAACAGAATGTGTTAAGGCAAAACAGTCCCTACAACCCATGACCGCCCTCACATGGTTTCAGTGTCCTTGAGGAGTGTCACACCCTAGGGCTGGACTCAAGGTCAGATAATGATTGTGTGTTGGTCATGTGTTGAACCCCCTACTCAGAATTCTTTGGATGTTTGGGTTCATTTGCTCAATAAATATGAGGGGTGCCTTTTTGGCATTACTCTTGCGCTGTTACACCTTGAGTCCCCTGGCTGGCCTTTCAGATCTTCAGTATCTCATCGTGTCTCCTCCCTTATCTGCGGGACAGAGGCAGGGAGGGGAATGACAAGTGGTGCCTGAACAGGGACCCTTGAAACTCAGAGCAGGGAAGCTCCTAAGATCGTTGACCCGGTAAGACTCCCAGGAAAGCATACATAGGGATAGGGTCGAGAAGTCAGGGACACTATAATGGGCCAACATGAAACTAAAGCAGATAAACCGGAGGATTACTTAAAATTACTCCGTGCCCTCCTGAAAACCTCAGGAGTGAAAACTTCTAAAAAAGACTTTGCTCATCTTCACAAATACATTAAAAAACATTGTTACTCTTTGCCGCCACAAGGAACTCTCAGACAAGTTGACTGGAGTAATGTATTAAGAGATTTCAAAAAGGCTCACAGACAGGGAAACATTATCCCTGTACCTGTTTGGGTGGATCGATGGCCCCTCAATAAAGAAAACCTGGCAGCCTTACACACGTTAGTTAAGAAGAACAGCTTCAGCTAAATAGATTAGAATTTCCCACAAGCCCATGGAATTCCCCTGTATTTGTTATAAAAAAGAAGTCCAGAAAATGAAGACTCTTACATTACTGAAGACAAATTAGTGCAGTCCTTAAACCTATGGGTCCTTTACAAGAAGGCCTCCCTTCTCCAGCTATGATTCTGAAAGACTGGGACATGGTTATCATTGATCTTAAAGATTGCTTTTTTTTTCAATTCCTTTAGCTGTGGCAGATGGGGAAAAGTTTGCTTTTGAGACAGGGACCATGGGTGTAGTCAGAGTAGGCTGAGGGCCTCCGGAAAAAGACCCCTACCAAAACTCCATATTAAACAATTAAACAAAGACAGAGTCATATTAATTCTCTAAAGTAAAATATCAAATTAGGAATATAAACATTCTTCAGTGAAGATTAGGTAAAACTAAAAAGCCAGGAATAACCTGGCCTGGAATGTTTGAACATCCCCTGATAAGAAAATACCTCAGCATAGCCCATGTCTTGTTTGCATCAATTAAATGAGGCTATACCAAGAATGGCAGAGCTAGGATTGGATGTGAACCCAGGCCTTTCTGGCCCCAAGGTCATGCTCTGTCAGGGTTGCCATACTAATGCCCATAGTGGTCCTGGATACATTTAAATTAAATTGATTAAAATACATTGTTTACATCACTAGGACATAATCAGTCATGGCCAAACCTTCTGCTAGAGTACAAAGCAGACAGAAAAGACCTGTATTCCACCTGCCTGCTAAATAAGAGGTAGGCACCTGGCTGTGAGGTTTCCCCCTCCACCACCCCCAACCGCACTGGCCCAGCAGAAAAAGTGTCTGGCAGCTTTGGTAAGTGAGTCCAAGAAGTAACAGCAGTGGGAGTTGTGGCAGGAACCATGACAGAGATTCATTTGGGCACCATGAGGAAGTCAGCCGGAAGGAGCACGGCTGACTACTGAGCCATGGCTCTGAGTGTAGGAGGGCACTGGCCAGAGTCCCCAGAGGGGGCTGCCCACTCTGGGGAAGACCTGGGCACAAAGCAGGCCACCAAACTCAAGGTCTAGGCACAAATAAGCAGCAGGGGTCCTTCTATAGACGTATGGAAAGAGGAAAGCACAGGGTCTTGGAATTAGGTCACCAGAACCTGGATATATGATCAGGACAGGACCAGGCAAATAAGTGCCTATGTAGGCTGGATCCTTCTCTGAACAAGGCTGGGATAGGACTTGGGGACACCAGGTTGCAGGAAGTCTATATGATCATGAGAGGCCCATGGTGTGGAGAGAGGGGAGACAGCTGCTGAATAAAGAACAGCCAATTTAGCCTCCACTTCAATTGTAGAATTCCTTCCAAAGCATAACTTGAAACTAACATTCAGGCATCAACTGACCAGAGAAGCCAGGGCAAAGCACAACTTCATTCAGCGTGCCCTTGAGCATCTACCCTGAGCCAGCCACGAGCTCGGAACCTTACTTCTTTCTGCCCTCATGTCCTGGCTGGGCAATGCTCCAGTTTATCTTCTCAAAATAGAGTGCATCCGGGGACACTAACAGATGGAAACGCATCCCATGCTCATGGCTAGGAAGAATTAATATCGTCAAAATGGCCATCCTGCCCAAAGCAATATACAGATTTGATGCAATCCCTATGAAACTACCAGCAACATTCTTCAATGAACTGGAACAAATAATTCAAAAATTCATATGGAACCACCAAAGACCCCGAATAGCCAAAGCAATCCTGAGAAAGAAGAATAAAGTAGGGGGGATCTCACTCCCCAACTTCAAGCTCTATTATAAAGCCATAATTATCAAGACAATTTGGTACTGGCACAAGAACAGAGCCACAGACCAATGGAACAGACTAGACAATCCAGACATTAACCCAGACATATATGGCCAATTAATATTTGATAAAGGAGCCATGGACATACAATGGCGAAATGACAGTCTCTTCAACAGGTGGTGCTGGCAAAACTGGACAGCTACATGTAGGAGAATGAAACTGGACCATTGTCTAACCCCATATACAAAAGTAAACTCAAAATGGATCAAAGACCTGAATGTAAGTCACGAAACCATTAAACTCTTGGAAGAAAACATAGGCACAAACCTCTTAGACATAAACATGAGTGACCTCTTCTTGAACATATCTCCCCGGGCAAGGAAAACAACAGCAAAAATGAACAAGTGGGACTATATTAAGCTGAAAAGCTTCTGTACAGCAAAAGACACCATCAATAGAACAAAAAGGAACCCTACAGTATGGGAGAATATATTTGAAAATGACACATCCGATAAAGGCTTGACGTCCAGAATATATAAAGAGCTCACACGCCTCAACAAACAAAAAACAAATAACCCAATTAAAAAATGGGCAAAGGAACTGAACAGACGGTTCTCCAAAAAAGAAATACAGATGGCCAACAGACACATGAAAAGATGCTCCACATCGCTAATTATCAGAGAAATGCAAATTAAAACTACAATGAGGTATCACTTCACACCAGTAAGGATGGCTGCCATCCAAAAGACAAACAACAACAAATGTTGGCGAGGCTGTGGAGAAAGGGGAACCCTCCTACACTGCTGGTGGGAATGTAAACTTGTTCAACCATTGTGGAAAGCAGTATGGAGGTACATCAAAATGCTCAAAACAGACATACCATTTGACCCAGGAATTGCACTCCTAGGAATTTACCCTAAGAATGCAGCAATCAAGTATGAGAAAGACCAGTGTACCCCTATGTTTATCGCAGCACTATTTACAATAGCCAAGAATTGGAAGCAATCTAAATGTCCATCGATAGATGAATGGATAAAGAAGATGTGGTACATATACACAATGGAATACTACTCAGCCATAAGAAAAGGGCAAATCCAACCATTTGCAGCAACATGGATGGAGCTGGAGGGTATTATGCTCAGTGAAACAAGCCAAGCAGAGAAAGAGAAATACCAAATGATTTCACTCATCTGTGGAATATAAGAACAAAGGAAAAACTGAAGGAACAAAACAGCAACAGAATCACAGAACTCAAGAATGGACTAACAGGTACCAAAGGGAAAGGGACTGGGGAGGATGGGTGGGTAGGGAGGGATAAGGGGGGGCAGAAAAAGAGGGGTATTAAGATTAGCATCCATAGCGGGGTGGGAGAAAGGGGAGGGCTGTACAACACAGAGAAGACAAGTAGTGATTCTACAACAGTTTGCTACGCTGATGGACAGTGACTGTAAAGGAGTATATAGGGGGGACCTGGTATAGGGGAGAGCCTAGTAAACAAAGTATTCGTCATGTAAGTGTAGATTAATGATTAAAAAAAAAAAAAGCAGTTCCTATGTGGTGACCTCTAATGAGTTCTACACAATGATATAAAGGGCATATAAAAGTGTAGGCAAAGGGTCTGTTTGTGTTTATACAGAGGATCAAAGCCTAATTTGGCTACCCCAAAAATGAACTAAGATACGATATGAAAAAGAACTTCCAACATCAGCACTCTCGGGAAGACTCATGACAGAAGATGATCAGCAAAAAAAAAAACTCCAACAAAGATCCACGCACTGTCACAGGTGTAGATGCACTCATCCCACCAGTTCCTGGACTTGCCATGGGAATGATGAAGGAGATATCTAAGCTGGCCTGTGCATACAGTAAAACAAAAATTTGACTGGATCTATACTGTTGGAACTCAACCAAGAATTAGGAGAAGTGCAAATTGTAGCACTCCAAAATCTTACAACCACAGACTATTTATCGTTAAAAGAACATATGGGATATGAACAGTCCCCAGGAATGGGTTGTTCTAGTTTATCTGAATTCTCTCAGACTGTTTAAGTTCAGTCGGACAATATCCACCATATCATAGATAAGTTTTCACAAATGCCTAAGGTGCCTAACTGGTTTTCTTGGTTTCACTGGAGATGGCTGGTAATTACAGGTATGCTTTGGTTAGGTAACTATATTCCTATTATGTTAATGTGTGTGCACAATTTAATTAGTAGTTTAAAACCTATCCATGCTGAAGTTACTCTACAAGAAGATATGTCAAAGAAATAATCAATCTTCCCAGGTTTTCTTCTGCCTGCTACTTCTATAGCTTTTCTTCTTCCTACCTAATCACAACCTTTAAATAGAACTCGTGCCACATGTCGAATTTACCGAGTATCATAATTCTTCCAAGTGGTAAAGACACCTCAAGACAAATGCTGGGCATAGAAGCCACAGGGCATAAATATGCAAAGAAGTAAAAAGCTAACCTTTTCAAACAATAAGGCTTCTCTCTCACTTACCAACTTAACATTTCCCTGTATGGCCCCGGAAGATGACTGGTTAGCCAGAGACGGGTAAGATTCCTCAAGGGAGGAACAACCTAAGACAGGCACAGTCACAGGGGGCCATCTGGTGAGAAAATGGGGAGCAGCAGAGGTGAGGCTTAGAACCTCCCCCCTCATGTTCTGAGAGAAATCTTCTGCATACATGGATGTTTATTGCCCTCGTCTAGCTCGGATTAACACATAGTCTACAGGCACACACCTGATCATCTACATTTGCTCTCTTACAACACTAAACTCTGTTTTCTACCTTTATCTCGTATCTACCTACTTCAGCATTTTATTAAAAAAAATAATAATAGAGAAATGTGGTATCCACATATAAATCAAGTTTAAAAATCAAATGAATATTCATATTTGAACTGACTGTGTATAGTTCATAATGCATGAACAAAACCGAAAGCTTCTGTGATGACTGCCCTTGTACTGTTCACCATGTAACTTATTCACTATGTAAGAATTTGTGCTCCATGTAAGAATTTGTTCGTTATGCATCAGAAGATTGGAGACTGACGAAAATTAGGCTTGGGGTGGATTAATGATTGTGCATTGAGTATTGACCCCCCTATACAGAAATTTATTGTGGTTAACAACTATTTGATCAATAAATATGAGAGATGCCCTCACAAAATATACATATACATATATATATATAAACACACTTCCAATTGTAAAATAAATAAGTAACCGGGATGTAATGTATAGCATAAGGAATATAGTCAAAATATTGTAACAACCTGGTATGGTGATAGCTGGTACCTAGAATTATCATGTATATAAATGTTGAATCACTGTGTTGTACACCTGAAACTAATGTAATGCAATACTGTTGTCAACTACCCTTCAATAAAAAAAAAAAAAAAAAAAAAATAGAGTGCATCCCACTGCCACCTCTGACTGAATGTCACCTCCTCAGAGGTTCCTCCCTGACCACCCAGTCTGGAGAGGCCATCATCCCCTCCTCTGTCACCTAACGCAGTTCATTTCCTCACATACAGATCACTGCTGGGAATTGGATGCATAATTCTGTTTGGGGGCTGGGTGGTTAGAGTCAGTCCCTCTAGAAGGAGCCACTGTCCCTCTTGTGTGCCCTCAAGGTGCCCACTCAACATCTGTTGAATGAGTAAGCTTTTAGGCATTTTAGGAAAGTCTATACTCAAAGTGTAACCTTTTTTAGATCAGAATCCTGGGAAAAAACCTAAATTGTCCACCTCTAGAAAAATGGGTAAGTAAGCAATGATGATTTGTATTGTATAGTTTTTTAGGTTATGATTGTAGATAGTTTATGTTAAATGAAAAGAGGGTGCATAATTTTATAGTATGATCTCAATTATTTGAATCAGAGTTTTTTCATCCTCAACGCAGTTCACATTGGACCAGATAATTCCTTGTATGTGTGTGGCGGGTGTGGGGGCGGGGGCGGCAGGGGCTGCCTGTACATGGTAGGGTGTTTACCAGCATCCCTGGCTTCTACCAGTAGATACCAGTATCACCCTCCTTACAGCTGTGGCAATCTAACCTGTCTCCAGAAAAATAACTCCTGCTTGAGAACCACCACCATATTTATTATGAAATTTGTAGTCAGAAGAAAAAAATTGAACAGTTAGTACCCAGTGATAGAATTGCTGAAAAAATTATAGAGCCTCTATGCAACATCATGCAACTAAATAAACCAACCTCAAAAATGACATATAGAAGGAAAATACTGGAAGGAAATCCATGAATCTCTTAGTAATTGTTCCCTTTGAATGTTGCCAGCAGCCCTTGGCCAGAACATGCCTTTCCATCACCACTTCCCAACATTTTTCAACAGATGGAAAAAAAGAAGCAAGAGAAGATGTGAAGAGACCAGTTGAATGACTAGTACTTGGAATTACTAGAAAAACAGAGACTACACTTTAAGACTGTGAAAGAGTTCAAGGAGGTAAGAGGAGGGCTGGGCTGGACAGGTAAGGCTGACGTAAGATTTACTGACATCAGATGATCCTAACAACCAGAGCGATTTGGTTTTCCACTGGTCTGCAAGTGGAAGTGGATCTGACAGGACAGTGTGGCATCGAGGTATTTCAAGATTGTATTGGCCCATCTTGTGGCTGTAATTAAATGTTCTAAGAGACATCTTTATTTTCCTTTTTCCAGTGCTTGTAAGTGCGTTAAACTCACAAGTAAAACGGTACCGTCAGCCCACGTCAGGGACTTTTCTCCCTGGAAACAGCATTTGTTAAAGATACAAACGTAGTATCGGGAAGGAACTAGAGAAGCCACATGGGAGGGAGTGAACTTCTGAGTGTGTCTGGCTGGGGTTCGGCCTTGCCTTCCCCGCCCGCCAACTGTGCCCCCTGGCAGTGGCCTGATTCCCCCCGGTTCCTTCCTCAGTGGTGGGCTATTGGATTAGCGAGGAATGAAAGTGCCCAGCACTGTGTTGGCACCTATAACACCCAACACTCAACTGATTTTGTTTGTCCCTGTCTTTCCTCCCTGCCTTTGGGCAGGGTTACACTCCACTGTTTCAGAAAGAATAATATTTACCCTTATGTTTCCAGAAAGGAGACTTCATTTTGTCATTTGCCAGGATCTCAGCAGTTTCATTTTTAGAAATTCCTTCCCCTTTTCTAATAAATCCATGTGGTTTTTGTTTAGAGATTGCTGAATAGACAGAGGAGCGAAAGGTAGGCTGCATCCTGGTGTTTGATCTGTGGAGTAAAAAATAAAATCTTTCCATTCCAGTAATGTTGTTCTTTTATATATATTAAGACTTTTCTCCCTCCCTCCACCCATCCCTTCCTTGTCTATCTTTTCTTTCTCTGCATTTCCTTCCCTCTTTTGTAATTTAACTTTAGGGGACCACAGCCCATGGGCATTTTACAGTCTTCTCATCCTTCTGTTAGATGTTCTTCCAGCTCCTATCATGCCCCTGGGGCTGAAAACAGGCCTGGTCCCTGGGTCAAGGAGCTCACGCAGTGGTGGGGGACAGATAACAAGCTAGGGAACAGAACCCTAGTAAACAAGTAATAACAGAAAAGAAGTAATTTCAGTCTTTGCCTTTTATGAACTAGTCTTAGAGATTATACATGATCATTTCCCCTATGTTCTATTCATTAGAATTGAGTCACTAACTCCAGCCCACAGTTAAGGGAAGTGGAGTCAGGCTGGTTCTACATTTGGGTCCATGGACACAATAAGATGCAATAGACACTCAGATGGTGTTCAAAATTACTTGACTTTTATTGACCTATGTGTCAGGCAATGTGGTAGCCTCCAAGGTTTCAAAGAGTAAACAGGAAAGGTCTCTCTTTCAAGGTATTAATTTTAGAAGACCACAGTTAAAGAATTTAAAGTACAATGAAGTCTTACAGGTGCTTTGCTAGAAGTCTGTCCAAAGTACGATGGTCCTGAAAGACTGAATAGTATACGGGGAAGCACTATGTGAACTGTAAAGGGCAAAGGAGTGTGTGATATTGACCTAGAGGGCTTATCACAACTTGGATCTTGGAGTTTTAGTGTTATATTACAAAATATTGGCTACTCTAAGCTAACCCTCTATATGAACATTAACAAGTTTTGTGTGTTGTAAGCATTTGACACATAAGCTCTGAGTAACCTGAAATCTGTACCGAGTCCTTTCTGTTTGTGTCACTTGTTCAATGGTTAGCTGTTATCTGGACCAGCCCAAAGACTAAGCTGCTGGTGAGCTTGTGGATGGAACCGCTCGTGGGACTGGGTTCATTCAGAGCTCAGCTATGGGAAGAAGACTGTGGCCAATCACCATACAACTTCTGACCCCATTTATTAAAAGAACTGTGGGCTCAAACACATTCCTATGCCTGACTGAATGGTTACTTTCATGATTTATCAAGCCAAATGTGCAAATACTAACTGGAAGCTCTGAGCACACATTGTATCCCTGCTCTCTTCTCAGCGGTGGGCAAGCAAACTGTTCAGTGGCCCCTGCCCTTTGAAGGTCAGATTCTCTGGCTCAAGGTGATACTTCACCCTCTTTGTTCTTCTCTCAGCCTCCCACTACCAGGTAGAGAGAGAATGGCACCGTTAGGGCCCTGGCCCAGAACTATAGTTGTTGGGAGTAAGGAGGAGCTTAGGAGACCTAGGGTGCCTGCAGGGAGGCCTTGAGGCCAGGAGGAGGGTTCTGGTTGCTCAAGAGTTGCATGTGTGTGAAGGGGCAACAGTAGCTCCTTTGAACTATTCCCCGGAAAACTGTGGTGCAGGGGGCCCACTCTTCCTCTCGGTCTCCTCCTAATCCCTGTTGACATCTGAGGCTTTGACCCTTTCTTCTTTAATCTACTTTTGCTAAGATGCCCTTAATAAAAAAAAAAAGGGACAAAATGTGAACCTATTTCCCTCACCTCTTGGGCTTCTGGGATGTCATCACCTCCAGTTCACTGGCTTTGTTTCCAACTGTTAATAAAAAATTGACTTCAACAACAACAAGTCTTTTTAGCCTAACTTTAACACACCTGATTGCATTTTCTCCTCCTTAGCACTTACCCCCAGTGGACCCTCAGCTACTCCAGGGTGACTAAACTCCTGGCAAGAATCCATGTTTTCCAATTCAAGAATGAGAGCAATTGTTCCTCACATGGTGATCATACCCAAGAGTTTAGCAATACTATACGCTGTTGTGAATATAATTACAATGAAATGAAAGTTTATTTCTGTCAAGCCTAGCAGTACTCTGCTTTTGCTTTTTACAAGAAAACATCCTCGATTTATTTTCTTGGTTTCTTTGGTACAAGCAAAGCAGCTGAGAAAATTTCCTGTTCTAGTTTGTTAGACAAGCAAGGAAGCTAGGCAGCTTCTGTTTACTCTGAGGGGCTATTTTGGTTATTTATCTGTTTTAAAGTGCCTTTGAGAAATGCGGCTTGGAACTTGGTTATCTGGGCAAACCTTGGGAACAGCGAATGGAGCCCCAGGTGTTTCAAGTCGTGACCTCACAAGCTCTAGTTAGCAATGGGGAATTCCAGCTATAATCCAGATTGCTTTCAACCAATATTGGGAATCTTCCAGTGTCCCCTCTCCTCTTGAGGGCTTGATTGGCCCCTGGGATTCATGTGGTTGCCCCAATACCAGGCTTGTAGAGTCATCTCACCATACTGGATGCCTGACCTGTGTCTGCACAGATCAAACTGGTAAATGACTAAGAACCATTTCTTCTTTCTTATTTCCTTTTCTCTTTACATTAGAAGATTAAAAATGTCCGAGGGTTGTTTCTGTGGCAGCTGGATTTTTTTTTATTAGAGAAGAGGGAAGGAACATGAAGCAGATATTCAAGAGGTCCCACTGTGCACTGCTGTCTCACTGTAACCCTCAGAGTAAGCCTACTGTATAGATAAGGTTCTCCATGGTTAGATATATACAAATGGGGGCTTAGACTCATATCCAATTACTAACCTGCTCTGATCTTTGGTTTCCTCTTCCCTTCCTCACTGGTTGTTATTATAACTGTGTAAGATCATGTGTGGAACCATCCAGCCCAGTACTAGACAACTGCAAAGAACTGTGAAGGTCTGAGAGTTTACCCTGCTTGCAAGATAGGAAGTCAAGCTGCCACAGTTTACAGGATGCAGGCAGAAGACAGGAGACTCCTGGGTCAGAGTCAAAGGACTGTATTACTCATGGCACACAGGCAGCATGAGCTTCATGTTTGCATTGGTTCTGCTTTCCTTCAAAGTGCTGTGGGAGTGATTTGTGTCATGGTAAAGAAATTGCACAATTAGGGAACCCAGGTTTGTATTTTCCAGTGTTGAACAATAAATAAACATGCACCCTGCTCTTAGGAAACCTAAGTCTTTTATACTGGGTTGCAGGCAAACCTGCCCTCTTTTCCACTGGTAGACTTGATCTTTGTCTTCCATAGCTGTCTGCTATACAAACATCCTTGTCGAGGCAGTCCAAAAACAAGTGCTGTCAGTGTGTTTGCTAGCAAAATGTGTAGTCATGCAAGGGAATTTGCAAGAGAGCATTGCAAGAGAATTGTCTCCACCAAACATCTGTTTATTCAATAAATACTCACTGAGCTTTATTCTATGCCCTACACTATACTAGGTGATGGGGATTCTTCAGTGGACAGGACACTCATGGTCCTGCACTCCTGGAGTGTCAGTCATGATACACTCTTCTGAATAATGACTCAGATATCATGCCCTGATAACACAGTACTTATGGGAATAGTGGGATAGCGTATTTGAAATTGGAAGTTTATGGAAATTCCAGCATATTGTCCCTATGCCCACAGGAGGTGATTAATAACAGAGCATATATTACCTGGCAGATTTTGTCCTTAATTAATTTTAGATGGAAAAGCCCCAGATTCTATTGAGACACTTAGGTAAACTCATCATTTAGGTCAATTCTCAGCATGTCAGAGAGAACCATCAGGCCTGGAACCAGACAGGCTTGGCAGACACCTGGCTTCTGCTTTTCCCTGCTGTGTGGCCTTGGCCATGGCATTTGGTGTCTGCAAACTTCTGTGTATTCAGAGCACCTTTCCTTTTACCTCAGGACCAAAAAGTGGCAGCTTACAGGTTGTATGCATTCTGTAGTCTATTTGTGCCTTCAGATCAGTAGCTTCTAACCTAGGGCCAGAGGTCTAACCCTTAAACACGAGTGGTTGGTTTCCACATGGGTGTGCCAAGCAAAGTCAGGGCTGAGAGGCTGAAGAGAGAGAAGACCAAAGAGAGAGATGGAGCATGTGGGGACGGCCCCAGGTAGTGTTTGGGACCCTTGAAGTTGTGAAGAGCATGGTGTCTGGTTCAAAATATTCAAGTTTGACTTCTGCCTCTTATAATAGGCAACTCTGTGACCTTGGACAAAGTATTTAACCTCTGAAAGAGTGTTCTCAGCTGTCAAATGGAGAGAATATCTTAAAGGTTTAGTGTGAGGATGAATTAAAGCCCACTTAGAGTAGCTTCTCTGGAGTTTTTCTTACTGTCTTGGTTTTCTGTTGGCTATTACATTTCAAATGACAAAAGCCAAACTAGCCAGTCTCCTAGCAAGACAGGATCCTCCCTGATTGATTCATTTTCTCTGAGGCTGTATCTGGAGGATTCCACTGTCTTCCCACATCATTCTGCATGAGGTGAAGCAGGCTCAGGGGAGCATCTGGGAGCTCAGGTTCTAGCAGGAAGGCACCCTGGAGGACTCTGCTGTGGGCCACAGTAGGGGAGGGGGGAGTTTTAAACCTATTAAGTGAGTGGACCTCTTTTCTGTTGCTCTTCCCCAATGATCCATTTGAACTGAATTTGCCCAGTTTCTTTAGTTCAGTAGCAAGGCAAGGGTTTGGAATCGCTTTACCCAGAGGAGGAACTTAAGTGCCTGGGAGGTCATTTTGGTCAGCAGAGAAAGGGCTGAAAAGTGCCCTTTAATGAACTTAGTGGGAAGAAAACACCTTCCACTTCTTCTCCTGCTCTTATATTTTTCCCTCCCGACAGACTGACGGTGTTCACCGGTGATTTCAGGATGCCACGGCTTGTCGCTCGTACCTCCTCTGGTGGCTCAGTGATGGCCCGCTTGGAGGGAGTTGGTCGAATTTCCCCTTCTAAAGGGGAAAGGTGGTGGGCAGCCCCCTCTGGCCTGTGGGAGGCCTGGGAACTCTGGAGTGGCTCAGGAGAGGGGCTCTGACTGAACCCCAGAGGGGTGCGTGTGCCAAGCCAGGCCTTCGTGAGAGGCCTGGGGCAAGAGGAGCAAGCACGGTTTGTTCTCTCATTGGAATCTCACGTCTTTGCATTCTCTCTGTGGATGGCAGGCATAGGGTGCTGGCTGTGCACTCCCAAGCAAAACACTGTCCACATCTGCACGATCTGTTTTCAGGGTGATTCCAAGAATTTCCAAATTAAATAGAGCCAGAGGCAGCAAGGGGAAGCTGCAGAAGACACAGAATCTGAAAGTGGCTCTGTTGAGTCTGACCCCCAGGGAACCCCCACCGCCTGCCTGGCTTTGGCCATCCTGGCCCAAGTGAGAGAGGACAAGGGAATGTGCTGCGGACCCCATAAAGTGCCCTCAGTTGTGGGGCTGTTCTGGGGGATTCCAGCTGTGTCCAGGAGAAAAACCAGACACAGCCCTTGCCTGAGAACCTCTTGCCCCATGTGTGCAGCAGGTGGTGTGTATGGCTGTGCCTGGCAGAGTTCTGGGAAGGAAGAGCCATGCAGTGGGCCTGTCTGTTATAACACGCAACCATCAATCAGCTCTTTCCTGCCAGGAGCCAGGCGGTGCTGCCAGGCAGGTGGTGTGCAAGGAAGACAGTCCCTGCCCTCATGGAATCTGGACCAGAGGGGAGCTGGATTCACCCACACACACATCACTGCAAAAGAAGGGAACATGGTACCAAACAGGGAGATATGATTGCGTTTAAAGGTCAGAAGGCCACTCTGAGAGGGATGGTGGCTTTCAGCTGAGAGCTGAGAGGTGAGGAGTTGGTCAAAAGAGGGGTGATAGGAAGGACAGAGTGCAGGAGGCTCCTTAAATGGCAGCTAATTAGTGCCAGGAAGGCATTACAGTTTGTTTTTTTCTTAAGCTGCAATTTAAACTGGATCCCTAAAAATAATTCCAATTATACAATTGTATAATTTCTTGCAGTATTGATATTTACAGGCTGCCTCTCCAGCTGCGTATTCTGTGGGGCAGGCCTGGGTCTGCCTGGGGTCCCTATCCAGGGACCCCAGCCCTGGGCTCTGGCCCCCTCCGTGAGTAGTGAATGGTTCAGTGCCTGTGCTGGGTTGTGCTGGTGCCCAGTTCACCTCCACGATGTTCTTACATGGTGCAAGGGGACCACGGTCACCCAGCTTTCCTGGCTGCACAGATGGGGAATGGGTCCGTCAGCGGGGCTGGGACTCAGCCTGGGCCTGACACCAGGGCCCCTGCTCTTAAGTGACTCCATTCCTTTTTATATCGTATTATTTGGCATTGTGGGGACTGCCACTCTCCCTGAAGATCCCTCAGGACTGGTTTCAATCTACAGTTTCAGAAACATTTTCACCTTATATTTTTCAGTGGGTTATGGTATGAATGCATCTCAAGATGGGGCTGCAGAGGATGTGGTGGCTAAGACTGGAGTAGCCTCCTGTCCCCTTATCACCCAGTGTTAGGTTTTATGGTTTAATTGTACACTTCCTTTCTTCCAAGGTGAAGGAGGCACCGGCAGCGGCCTTCCAGGTGAGTGGGAACTCATGGTAGGAGCCAGAGAAGCAGGCAGCTGTGATGGTGGGCATCCTCATCGGCGTATTCATGCTCTGCTGGATCCCCTTCTTCCTGACGGAGCTCATCAGCCCTCTCTGCCTGCAGCCTGCCCCCCATTTGGAAAAGCATATTCCTGTGGCTTGGCTATTCCAATTCTTCAACCCCCTGATTTACACAGCCTTTAACAAGAACTACAACAATGCCTTCAAGAACCTCTTCACCAAGCAGAGATGAACACAGGGCTTGGAGAGACACTGGGTAGAGGTGGGGAAAGGGAGCTTGGATTTCTCCCCAGCCTCCGTCATCTGACCGCCTCCCTGCACAGCCACAGGTTGGTGATGTGGGAGCCATACCACCGGGCCTAGACTGTAAGGAGCTGCAGCGCCACAGGCTCTCCAGAGACACAGCTGACGTGTCGCACGTGTGCGGGTCTCTGTGCTTCTCTGTGTGGGGCAGATACTGCTGATCGGTTATGGCCTGTTTGCCCCAAGAGCAGAACCTCTGCCTCAGAATCCTTTTCAGACAGCACTTGAGGCACTTACTGCTAATTGGTCTGAATTGACATAAGTTGAAGCTGCCTTTCTTCTAATACCCTATTCCTCAGAGAAGGTCTGTATTGGGACCCACTTGGGCAACTGTCTCCCTCATCAAACGACCTTCCCCCACCCTTCCACCCAATCCAACTTACCTTCCCAAATCTCCAAGGTGGTATGTCCCATTTGGGAGGTGAGGATCATCTGAACTTCTAATTTTTAAGAAAATTGTCCAGTGCAACCCCTATCTACTGAGTCAGCCTCTAAGAGAAGAGGTCTGGGAATTTATGTATTAGTCAATTTGCTGGGTCTTTTTTTTTTTTTTAAATCAGTGAGAGACACTGCTGGATCTTAGGTTGCTCTTTAGACCAATTCACTTGGCATTTCTGAGTGTTGAGAACTAGGCAGCAGTGCCTTTGAAAGCTCCCCAGGTGGTTCCACTGTGCAGCCAGCGTTGAGAACCCCTGGTGAGGTCTTCCCTAAGTTTTCTGTACAAGGAAGAGCAGCTGTGAGAAATGTTCTCATATTTCACCATACTAACTTGTATGTGTAATGAACATACTTTTGAAGTGTTGATTTCTAGTCTTGGAATTATTCAAAGAATTCAAATAATCATACAAATAATGATCTTACACACACACACACACACACATATGCACGTAAACACGCAGGTATGTCATTGAGATGGGAAAATGCCTTTTGCAGAACTAAAACACAAAGACCACCAACAACCCCCCGAAAACTGCCACAGAGTCTTGGCCTTTCTGAAAATGTTAAATGCGTCCCAGTTATGTAGGAATCCAAGGGCTTAGAGGAGGGAGGTCCATGGACAACATCATCTTGGCCATAGTGTCCCTGATTTAAGAGGTAGGCTGGCTGCCTACCGATTTGGCTTTTTAATTTTTTTAATTTACACAAAACAGTCCACTCTACCCATGGCTCACTTGATGTCTGAGGTATGTATAAGCTTAAGAGGACCTGTGCTTTGGGGTTTGTGAGAGAATGTAGGTCCACAGGGCTTTTTCCAGGATCTTTGGGACCAGATGGGTTTTGGGGTTTATGTTTTTTTGTTTTTAGGTTTTCGAAAGGCAATGTGGTGTATAGTATATAAATTAGATAACACTGGGTCTGGGGCACCAGCCTCTAATCAAACACTTGGAGGTTTGTGTGTATGAATACTTACATGGTGAGAAAAGAATTAAAAATACCCTCATACTGGGTCAGATCACATTTTGTCATCAAATGAGTTATAGACAACCTCTGTTTGCAGAATTTTTTGTTTTTGCAATTGGGCCCCATATAACCTCAAACCACCTGCAGTCTCAGCTGTGCTGGGTCTCAGCCCCATTGGGAGACTGCAGGGCATCTGGGAGGAGTACGGGGCCCAAGCGTTCCTTTGCTGAGGAGTTTGGGACATTGTGAGCCTTCTTGGAGTCCTTACCTTGGAATTTTGTTCTTTCACTGAAAGATGCTTCAAGAAACAGTCTTATGAAACCTATCAATGCATTTCACAAAAAGATGTAAAGTTATCTGATGATATTCTGTGAAGACATGTTTTCTTATGATAATGAGGTCTTTTAACTAACTATGTTTCCATTTCCATTTTGATCAGGAGGAACAATAGAACCAAATTTGTGGCCAAACTTTGGAATCTGTGCAGGAACTTGTAACCTGCCATTTGTGTGTCATGTTTCTAGCCATCTATAATTCCAATTCTTGTTTAGCTTTTCCTTTCCTAGTGTTTTACATTCTATTTTTGTTTTACTATCCTATTCTGTGCATTTCCTACAAGCCACCACAAATCCTCTCTGAACCAAGGTAGGGAAGAAGGGAATAGGGGGAGTGACAAGCTGGAGGTGGTGTGACAGGTTATCAGCAGCAGCTCAGTCCCCTGCTCTTGTGTTCTTAGGGCTGGGGCTCCAGCTCTGGCTCTTAAAGCTTTTCCCCTCTTGGGCTAAAGACACCAGGTGCTGCTAATCTCCTTCATAAAACAACACAATCAGGAATAAATTTTAAGAGTACTGTATATCAAGCACTCACTATGTGAAGCCATTGTACTAGGTTTTATATATAAATGCTGATTTGATCCTGCATCTATCCTACATGGTAAGTGTTGTCCTCATTTAAGCATGTTCCAAGAGGACACCTGGTGAGACATGGCAGAACAGATATCTGGACCTGATCAAGTCTGTATCCAACATGGGAAAAATGCAGGGAACCCAACAGAAATCTGGACTCCACGTTTCAACGCTTGCTTGCATTTTGCAGGACAAGACCTATGCCTGGTGTGGGTCTGCGTGTGTTTTAGTTGGGTTCCAGGCAGGAGCCCTAGAGGAAGAGTCGAGGTGTGGTTGAGGCATGTGTCTGGCAGTTTTGGTTTACTCTGCTGCTTAGGATGCTTTATCATCATGCTCATTTGGCCTGGGTCTGACCTAATGTGGGATCATCACGGAAGCAGCATCCCAGGCAGAGGAACCCTTTATGCTGAGTCCTTATTCACAGGAAGTTGCTTGCTCATTTGGTGGTAACTTCTGTTGACCTTTCAGACTTGAAACTTTTCTTCAATTAATGAAGCCTTCCCTCCTCACTATAATTAACAAAATGTTCAGTTCCCGAAACAGATTGGTTCATGACTGACTTTATGTATGGATGTGCTTGTAATTTATTTTAATATAGAGCATCAGAAATAGAAGTCTATTGACAAAACTTCTGATTTACAATGAACATTCCAGAGACTTCCTTAATAAGCACAATGTCTCTGTTCTGCCTCAGATCTCTTTGCCCGTGAAACATGATGAAGATGGGGTTGGGAGGCTCTGAGAAGAATTAATTTCTTCCCTGCTGGGATTGATTTGCTGCGTAAGGTATCATTAAAGAGTCTTTTGTGTCAGAATCCAGCGCTGCTAAGTTGCTGGCTTGTGGGTGGATGTAGCAAACTTAAAACCTTATTTCATAAAGTCAATCATGTGTAAAGCATGTTGCTTTCCTTCCCTCTGCCATGTCCTCCATGTTTCTTCAGGCATGTTGGAAGGGACTCTGGCTGCTGATCAGGATGGTCCTCTGCGAGCATCTATTCCACAAGTGGCCACCATCCCCAGAAGCCCGTTCTTCTGGTGCCTGACCTAATGCTGGATGGTACAGGAAGTGTCTTAAACTCCAGGTCACAGCCTATCATGAATTCAGTCTGGTAGGTTGCCTCAGTCAATTATGTTCTCAATAACGGTACAAAATTACTACAAAATCTCCATGACACACAGCAACAAGACTTTATTTATTGCTACAGTGTCTAAGAGTTGCCCGGAATTTCACTGATTCAGGCTGGGCTCTTCTGGGCTCAGCTTTAAGCAGCAGGGTGGGTCTATATCTGCTCCATATGTTCCTCAACTTCCTTGGGCCAGCAAGGTACATTCTTCTCAAGACAGGTGTGCAGGAGAGCAAGTCCAAGCACACAAGCACATCTTCAAACCTTTGCTCACATCAAGTCTGCTAACAACGCATAGACCAAGCAGAAGCCCAAAGTCAAGGGGTGGGGAAGTACATTCCACCTGCCAGGATACCAGGATAACGTGTCTCCTCTCTAGAGGTGGAGAGTAGAAAACAATAATCCAATGCTCAGCATTTTTAAAAAGTTAAGCAGAACATGGGAAATCAGAGTGTTGTATAAAAAGGGTAAGCATTGTCTTTTAAAACTTTTGTTTCAGGTATATTTTCACCTGGATTACTGGTCACCTCTTTTTGGGCTCCCTGCTTTCGCCCTTGCCTCCCCTGTGGTCTGTACACAGCACAGCGGCCAGAGGGATCTGTACTAAAATCCCCTGCAAACCCTCCACAGTGTTCCACACAGGGTTCTCTGTCACCTGCTGGGCATCCGTCCACCTCCAGGCCTTTACATGAGGACTCCCTCTGACTAGAACGTCCCTCACAGGTACTATGCGACTTGTGTCAGACCCCGTCAGTAGAAGTTTGTTTGTTTATATTTCTTTACTGCTAAGGAAAGACATGCTAAAGAGCAATTGTTTTTAGTATTTTCTAAAGAGCATATTGATCATAAAAACACTCGTGATCCAAACTTCTAAAACAGAAAAGCCCGCAATTCTAGAAAAATGCAAAACATACTTTATCTCTTACCTGAATAAGCCTGAGAACACCTAAACATTGTCTTTCAGAGACACCAATACTAAATTAGTGCAAAGAAACTGTACCCATAGTATTTAAACCATAAAAACAGTACCTGGTATATACATGGCAAAAATACAACAGAAGTACATAATGTGCAACTTACAGAATTCAAAGAAAATCAAGGTGACCCAAAGTCAGGAGAAATAAGGGTTGGAGATGTTTTATCAAGCAGGATCTTCTGAGCACTGAGCAGTCTCTGAGGGAGGGATGAAGTACAGTCTCTAATAGCCAGCAAATTAACTGCTGCTCTGGTAATTTCCAGAATTAAAGCCAAGGTAGTTTTCAGTAAAGAATGTGAAGTAATAGTCACTAACTATTCACAAAATTGCAACCATCACCACCAAGCCATACGCTCCTTGCTTAATCAGCACATTGAAGCAACATGTAGAATAGTTTACATATTCACCTTGTTTGCATGTTTTCCCCAGTGGAGTGTAGAGCTGGGCAGGCAGTTTGTTTTGCCTGCCTTATTCACTGCTGTTATTCCCGCAGCCTGACCCACAGCAGAAGCTCAAATATTTGTTGGTTGAATGTGTGAGTTGTCAGGGATTATTTTTTACAGGAACAAGAAACATGAAGGCAAGTGGTCCCCAGGCTGGTCCAGAAGCTCATCAAGTCTTCACTCTGCCAAGCTCAGTGTTGAGATGTCTTTTTTAGTCATACCAAAATGGCTAGGGCTGCTCCTCCTTGTTCTTCCCCCATAACTTTCAAGGACAGAAGCTTTCCCAATGCATCTTGTGCTGATTGTCAGCAGGAATGCCTCTCTGCTGACCACAACTGGGTTGGATACCTATCTGAAAACCAATTCTTGGCAAACAAATAGATTTCCATGGCTGTTTCAGAACAGCTATCACAATTTCTTTCCTGAGGCCAGCCACATGGCCATGCCGGAGCCAGACAGGTCAGTTCTGTTTCTATGGGGGGAGGGTTGGTGAAGGGCCACTCACAGCAGGCTTCCACACACAGCTCCCCTCAGACCACAGCTCAGCAGTGCCTTGTCCATTTTTTTGTGCCAAAATAGCCAAAGGAACGGGCTGTGCTGTGACCCTCAAGAGAGGAAGGCAGCCCTCCACCTCAGCCCTAGTGTGTTCTCGGGATGTGGTTGCTTCGCAGACCACTCCCCCACCCATCCCCTCACTGTCACCCCCACACACTGACACAACCAGGGCAGAACCATCCTCACCGCTTTTCCCCATAACTCTGCCACCAGAAGAGAATGACCCCTTTTTACTTCCTGATTTCCCCGAAGTCCTAAGGAAAAGGAGTTTATTTTTGGTTGAGGGCTTTGAACTTCTAAGGAAAGCAGATTTATTGAATGAGAACCTTTTGTCTTGTTTGTATTTTTTAGAAAAGTAAACAAAATTAAAATTTAGAAATTCTATTTTTTGAATAGATAATACATGTACACGGTATAAAATTCAAAAGGTATAAAAGGTATACAGTGAAAAGTAGTTCCCACCCCTCTTCCCAGAGGCCACCAAGGTTGACAAGTTCTGTGTATCCTTGCTGAGATATTCTAGGCATGTGTATATACACACACATATATACCCCTCCACACACACTTTTCTCTATCTCCTTGCTCTTTTAAAGAGCCTATTCCCTCCCATCCCCGAACCATGCACTTTAGGGATCACTCCATGGCAACACATACAGAGTGGCTCCATTCTTTCAAAATCTTTTAATATTCCATCATATGTATTTGCCATAATTTACTTAATTAGAATGGTAGATTCTAACATTATTACAAATAATACTACAGGGGAAATCTTTGTACAGAGGAAAAATTCTTAGAAGTAGCACTGCTAGCTTGAAAGGTTTGTGCAACTGTACTTTCAATAGATAACGTCCACTTGCCCTTCTTGGAGGGCCATGCTGCTGCCGATCCTATCCCAGTGCTCCTGGCCACTTCCTGGTTTCGTGTGGCTGTGTCATTTCAACCAGTCAAGTTGCCTTTAGATTAATGACATACTTTGAGCCAAAACAAGCTCCTGGTCTAACCGCTGACTTTACTGTGCTGTCTATTTGATCCCCACATGTGAGGAGAAACAACAGGTGTAAAAGGAATCCCTTCAAAAGGTTTGCAACCTCTGACACCTTTCTCATTCTAACTTTTAAGGTTAATGTGTAACACGCTCTGAGACCCTCTGAAGCTGCTAAATAAAATAGTCTACCTATTCTCAAACTAAGCATGAATTAGATGAAAGGTTCAATTTAAACTTAGAAAATATAGGGATGACAAGTTGCAATTTGGAGCTCTTTTATCCAACTGAATTTCCTGATCCACAGAGCCAGATGCTGGGAGACTGCAAGGTCCAGTACAGTCAACACTTACTCCAGACATCAGACTTTGTATAGAACTCCAAGATTCTAACAGTGATGTGTGCCATCAAGGCAGGGGCAGGGGAATGGATAGAATGTGATCAGAGCTGCAGGCCAATGCTGAATGGGTTTGCAGGAGCATCAGGAGGTTGGGAAAGCCACTGTCCATGGTCCTGGAGGGAGCGCGGTACAGCAAGAGCAAGGACAGTGGCCTCTGCAAGGTGTGAGCTCAGCACTTCTGAAGAACTGACATTAAGGTGGATGTGGAGAAACTCTAATATTCCTCAGGTTGTGAAACAGGCCACAGACCAGGTACCAAATCCCCAGTAACATTTTTACATACTGTGACAAGATGGGAGATCATAGAACGTTATTTTTTTTATGTAGCATTTTCTGCCTATCACCATGTGCTGTAAGAATGAATGTTCTGGATGGGTATAAAAGGACCCTGACTAGACTCTGAAGCTGTGTCACACAAGGCACATCACCTGCTGGTGCCCAGCCACACAGCGGATGACAGGCCTCACCCAGCAGAGTCGTTACTGTTCTGCTCTGCAGTCAGATGTGCTTTGGCCTTGAGGCCAACACTGGCCATGAGTAAATGGCCTTAAAGTGGCCTTCCTCACAGCATGCTTCAAGTCAAACCTGTGTATCTCAGCCTTAGCCGAGGTAACTGTTAAAACTTATTGCTAGAATGCCTGCTTTCTTCTACCAATCACTGGCTCCCTGCAGAGCGGGCAATGCAAGGCAGAAATCAAGGCGGCACAGGCATACAGGACCCTCCATTTCCACCCAGAGGGCCTTCCAGGCGGGACTGCTTCAGTCACTATGACCAACACAGCCATCACTGGGGTGACAGGGCCATCGCTGTATAGCCCAGGGCCATGGGATGGCCCTTTGGGAGGGAGAAGAAGACTGCCTGAGTCCTTGCCTATCCCAGCTCCTGGTCTCAGAAGGTGCTGAGAGCTGCAGTGTCTGTCAGGGAGCGCTCCCTCAGCCTGGGAAAGCCTTCTATGTGCACCAGCCCCTCAGCCTGCCATTTGCACTGCCAGACGCAGTAGACAGGGCAGGACCTGGCTACCCACAAATGGGCAATGAGCCAGAAGTCAGGTGGAACCATAGCTTCAGACTCTAAGCAGAGCCTGGGTACAACAAACATGGGCTTTGCACTTTCTGTTAAGGAAGGAATCGACCTTTGCCGTGTCCTTTGGCAGCTGTTTCTAACCTTTGGCACCTCCTTCTAGTGCAGTCAGCTGACCCAGGGATGCATGAGACTGAAGCTGCGCCAAGGACAACAGGAAGCATGTTCCTCACGACTCCCCAGACACCTCGTGATCAGCTAGTCTGTCCTGCTCACTGCACCTCTAGATTTTGGTTTAGACCAAAGCAGCCCCACATACTCCCTGCGATGGAGAGGAGGGAGGGCAGCCCCCACCGTGAGAGTGGCCATGGGTAGTCAGCCCCCCAAGCAAGCTCCCAGATCTGACTGAGCAGGGATAACTGAACGCTCCTTGGGGGACCTCTTCCCTCCTGAAGCACACATTTCATCAAGTAACTTAAGGATCTTTCCCCCATTCTCTGTTAACTCTGGAAAGCCTGTGGGCTTAGCAGAACACGTGGTTTTACTCTGGCCGCACAGAAGGGCACAGTCCTGGGAGGAACTACCTCATCCCCCGTCACCTGACCACCTTCTCAGCGGCTTCTGAAATGATGCCTGCCTAAGGCCTGACTGTAAGGCACAGTTATTGCCTTAATTACTTACAAAGGCACCGTCTGCTTTGGGTGGTATCTGCGGCAAACACGGAATTCTCAAGACTGGCTTCTGCGGTCTAATTCAGGAATGGAAACTAAGTTATTCTCTGTATTAGGCCTTGTGGATTAAAGAAAGGAAAAGTTATCTACTGATACCTCCTTATACCAAAACCAAATTAAATGAAACTCTTTAGAAATGTAGCCCAAAATAAATGGCCCCATTTTTTAAAAAGTTATTGGTTACCTTGGTGTAGCCAAGCCATACTTCCCCAGATAACATAGAGAAGCGAGCCGCTGTGACCTTAGAGTATGACCCATTCTCCTCTCTACCACCTTTGGATAAATATACAAATAATCTCCTAACTTCTCAACAAGCTGCTGGTTAGGGAGTGGGTGTCTGCGCATCAATAACACAGACGTTTCCTGAGCTGAATGATTTACAAACTGCTGTCTCCTTCCCTTGTCCTCAGAGTGCCACCTGCTCTCTGGCAACCACTTGCTTCAGCTTCCTTGAGCCATTTCAGGATCCACAAATGACCGCAGCCTAGAGGCCAGCCTAAGCGGAGATGTAAGCAGCCCAGGAAAAGCACGCTCAGCACACAGAAGGGCCATTTCAAATACTGCTGCTCCCACTCCACCCCAGGAGCAGCCGTCCTCACAGGAAGGCCTCACCACCTTGGCACAGAAAGCAGCGGCACAGTCAATCCAGCATGAGACTGCTCAAGACTGTACACATCAGCCTTACTTAATGCCTGCATTAGAGAACTAAAAATGAACATGATATTCCTGTGATGGCACTGAGTGCCCTATTTGCCTGACATGTTAAGCTTTTAAGTTTTATGGCCCAAACCTGCTGATCGGTATTTGTGCAAGGTGTATGCCAAGTGAAGCACAAACCTCACACTGGGGTTGACTGAACGTGGCTGAGCTGACAGATGGCTGAGGGCAAAGGTGGAGGGGCCCCATGTCTGACTTGGACTGCTCATTTACAGAGAGTTAAAGGCAACTCCTTCGCCTTCCCTCAAGGCCCTCCAAAGGCTGGCTGCAGCCCGTTTTCCTGGACTGGCCTCTGAAGCCTCTTGCAGAGAGTTCAGTACATCCAGTCCTCTCCCAATAAGCATGCCTTGTATTCTCCCTGCACCCTTGGGAGTTTTTCTTTATAGTCGTATTATGTCCCAACAGCCTTCACACCTATCTCTATTAAAATGTGATTCCCCCTTCAGATTGTGCCCAAGTCCTGCTTCCTCCATGAAGCCTCCTGGGTCTCTTCACACCTTGCTGCTCATCCTCCTCTTACGCCCACTGGTTCCTGCTCATGGCCTATCACCCTGGGATTCATCACACACTGCCCTGGACTGCAGTGAACAGTGTCCTCTCTATGCTTGACCATGACCTGTCGAGAGTTTACAGCACATGGAACGTGCTCTTAATGAGGGGATGCACATGACCACCCCCTTGTTGGCTGTGACTCAAATGGGAAGTAGGGCATAAGGTGTCATTCTTACTTAAGTGTTCTCAATATGAGGCCTGTTTTCAATTTTTGGTGGAATGAACTTGAGTAGTGTGTAAAAGATTAAACCAACAGCAGATACTGAGCTATTGATCTAGTGGCTACACTGTGAAGCCTGTGCTGGCCAACACCTGGAGGGGCCAGGGACAAAAGGCACCATGGCAAGCGAAGGGCTCAAGTGACCAGCACTCACGCAGACTGCTCATTCAGCGAAAAGGCTTTCCTTACTGAAAAAAAAATCCCAGGTGGCCACGTCCTGGGGTCGAGTGGGTAATATCTGCTCCCCAGGGCACTTTCTGGGTGTGAGGTGCAGGGTCTGTATTTAATACTGCTCTGTCTCCCTCAGTGCCTGCCCAATGGATGTGCAATTAACATTTGCTGGATGAATGAATTCCTCTTTATTCAGAGTCCATACAGATGTAGGTATCTTCATATGTTTAATGCTACTGGAGAAATAAAAAGTTGATTTGACACAGAGGACAAATACTGTCCACATTTCTTCCTAGGATGGTGGGTGTTGCCCAGGCCACAATGTCTGCATGGCCTGAGTCCATCAACAACCTCCAACAGAGATGAAATGGAAGCACATGGGAGAAAGGAAATATCCAGGGTGTTGAGATCATTACTGCCTCTTTCTACTCAAGTGTTCAGAACCATTTCATGATCTTATGTTGATTTATGTCATTAAAAAAAACCAATGATATTCAATGATGGAATGTTCAGGAAGCTTCAGCTTTCCCCTTGGACAGCAGCAACTGGTTCTTGCGGCCCTTCTGGAGAAGCAGCGTGTGCGGACGTGTGACTACAGCAGCGCACTCCCCGTCCTTCCCACAGGGACATCTACTGGAGTCCTAGCACGCTGTGCCGGCGTGGTGACTTCTTGCTGAAAGACTGACCTTCAGTGCCAAAGTAGCTACAATGACAGTTGGTGTCTGGACTGTCAGACTGAGAACAGGACCAAAGGATTAGGCACTGTCATTCCAGAAGACTTTATGAAGCATCTAAAATCCTCAAGGGCACAGAAGCAGAAAGCACACTTCTGTGCCAACCCTGGACCACTACAGTGAAGAAGGGGGGAAGGTCCTCAGAGACAACGGCCTAAAGAGTGACAGCAGCAGTGCCAGTCCACGCGGCAAGCAGAACACCTAGAAGAGTTTTTACTCTTCTTTTGATTATGGCCTTTTTGGAAACAGCCTCATCATGATCCCATGAGCTTTTCCCGAAGGGTTAGAATGAATTCACAAAAGGATTTCTTTCACCTGAATTATTACCTGACTTTGGATTCTTATCCAAATTCATGGTCTCTGAATTTGCAACCTTACATGCTGTATTATCAGATGACATTTGTTTCCAAACAGTTCTTTTGAGATAACAATAGTGTCTTAATACATCTTTGAAGTTTTGCTGCTTTTGCAAAAAGTTCATTAGCTATTGCTTTATGTTTATACAAGCACTGTGTCTTTCCAAATGCACCCGGTTAATTCTTTCAGTGTGTTCTTGCATTATTCACTAATTTTCTCCCATGGCCGCTTTGAGTGGGAACTTCCCAGGAAGCATGCATGACTCTGGGTTTGCCTCCATAGGGAGAATTTTTCTCCCCTAAGTTGGAGTAAGTGCCAATAAATATTTTCAGTTGGCTACTGTTAGACCTAAGGTTCTTGTTTAGAACCATCATACAATTTGGAATTGTCGTTTTACTTTTTTTTTGTATAAATATTTCAAGTTTTGTGTTTTGTTGCCTGTAAAGCTTTTAGAAAGCCATGTGCCCAATTAGGTGACGCTGGCTCAATGCTTTGAGATCTCCAACACTTACGACCTTGAGAGGATAAAGACTTTAGATGGAAGGTGTCTGAGAATTCTCCCTCCTGCAACTTTCTTGTTACTTCAGTGCGGCCTTAACTGATTTAAAACTGCTTTTCACTTTCCCTCCAGTGTAGGACAGGACAATCAGAGAAGGTCCTTCTTGGCCCTGAAGGGCAAACCCCACCAAATATGGAAATGGGCTGTTGATCAGCAATGCTTTTGAGGAAAGATTTGATCAAAAGGTAGAAATGTGAAAATTAGTAAAAGGGAACCTCATTAAAAAGGAGTCAGGAGACCAGCAGGGGGAGCTGTTGTGCCCTACCTCTCCTTGTCAATCGCAGATCCCCTTGGAGGACAAGAGGTACCTTCCAAGTACATATTACAGTCCTCCCAGTTTTCCCCTTTCCTCTATAAAAGAGTGGTCCTCTCCTTTGCTCTCCAGACTTGCCTATGGTTTTGCTGTAGCTGGCGTGTCCCGAATTTCAGTTCTCTGCTGTTCCCGAATAAACCCATTTTTGCTAGTAAAATAATTGGCACGTTTTACTTTAAGGCTAACCACCCCTCCACGTGCTCCCAGGCAGATAGGGAGATAGGTGTGTAAGCAATGCAAAAAAGTAAGTTCATATTTCTGTCAAAGTTCAAGTCAGAATGATTATCAGAAAGAAAGTCTGGCTCTTGTCCCCAGATTTCCCTCCCAAGATATGTCCAAGGACCTCAGAATTGTTATACTCGTCAAACGGGTGGCAGTAAACAGCAAATTCAGGTTGGGTCATTTGAAAAAGGTTGGATAAAGGGACTCTATAGAGATACAGATGGGGCAGTTAAAACAATAAGGGGAAGTGTCCTAGTCCCAGTTAGCTGGGGGGAGGTGTGAGGGGTGATGGGAAGGAGCCTTTCTGCAGGGTGGTACAGAAGAAGAGAGAGCAAGCTAGCAAGGTGTAAGGATAGTGATGCCTGACAGAAAGTGTAGCTTTAGGAAGAGAGACAGACAACCCTTGTTGACCCAGGAGGGAGGGAATCAGGAGAATAAATCATCTTCCCTCCCCCTTCTCTGGCCCTCTGATCTCCTGCTAGTGACCAAACTCCATTACCAAGACAGAGAGCAAGGGTATCAGTTGAGCTGGCCCACGTGTGCCAATCTTCCAGATTGGCACAGAGCAGGGAAGGGAAGGGAAGGGTGGAAAGCATATCTGGCTCTCAAGAGTCAGTGAAATACTCCTCTTGTGCTTGCTTCTAGGACAGCAAAACTCAGAAGTGCCCCTAAGAGCAGAATTTCACATTTTTTTGGCTTCCAGAAAGAAGTTTTGGCTTCGGGTCCTGGTTGCCTCAGGGTTGCTCAGCTATTACCAATAGCCAACCCTGAGTCTGAACCTTGGTCTGATATTAGGTGGTGTCTGTCTACTGCAGGAATTGTTACACTAGCTGAGATACGCGGTGCCCTGGAAACCTGAAGAGACCCTCAGTGAGACACTGCCTCCTGCATGTGTTACTGTAGTGACCCAAGTCCAGATCCCCTCCGGATAGAGAACAGCCTGCACTGTCTCATCCGGTAATGGTGGCTGTGGGAAGGCTCCTATACGCAGCTGCCCATGCCACGAGGTTGACATGGAGTGTGGCCTGGAACACCTCCTGATGCACTCAAGCACTTCCCTAGGAAGCAAACAGCTACTGGGATGACTGGGATAGGGCAGGTGCCTTACAGGTCTGGCACGTCTCATTAAGAAGAGGTTATGTCTGCACCTCTTCTTTTCCAAAGGAGTCCTTGATAGTGGTTTAATTTTGATAATTCAAATAGACACATGGGAGAGCTCCACAAACAAAATCCTAGATCTTATCCAAACCTCAAAGCAGGCTGTTATTTGTTCTTCTGAAAACAATGGCTATGAGCTTTCTCCACGTCTTCATAACTAAAAAGGCCACAGAACTAAGTTTGCACAGAGGCACAATGATTTCTTTTACCTCAATAGGTGCAGAAAAGAAATTTGACAAAATTCAACATCTCTTCATGATGAATTACTCAACAGACTAGGAATGCAAAGTCCTTAACTTGATACAGAGAATCTATGGAACCCCATAGCTAATATCCTGCTTAGTGGTGAAAGGCTGAATGTTTCCCCTGTGATCAGGAACAAGCAAGGAAGCCTGCTCTTACCACTTCTATTCAGCATTCTCCTAGAGGTTCTAGCTGGGGCAGTCTTAGATAAGAAAAAGAAGTAAACGGCATTCAGGTTAGAAAGGAGTAAGTAAAACTATTTCCAGATGATGTGATCTTGTATATAGAAAATCCTAAAGAATCCGCAATGAATCTGTTAGTTAATATATGAGGTCAACAAAGTTGCAGGCTGTCAGATCAACATACAAAAATCTATTTGTATTTTTAAACACTGGCAATAAACAATCTGAAAATGAAATTAAGAATCCCATTTATAATAGCATCAATAAAAGAACAAAAATTAGGAAATAATAAAAGAAGTATAAAACTTATACTCAGAAAACTATAAAACATTACTAAAAAAACCTGAATATCTGAATAAATGGAAAGACATCTTTTCATGGTTCAGAAGACAATATTTTTGAGCTGGCATTACTCCCCAGATTGATCTACAGAGTCGACACAATCCTTATCAAAATCCCAGCTGGCTTCCTTGCAGAAATTGATAAACTGATCCTGAAATTCATATGGAAATTGAAAGGGTACAGAAACAACCTTGAAAAAAAAGAACAAAATTGGGGACTCACTGGGGAGGATGGGTGGGAAGGGAGGGATAAGGGCGGGGAAAAAGAAAGGGGGTATTACGATTAGCATGTATAGTGTGAGGGGGCACGGGGAGGGCTGTGCAACACAGAGAAGACAAGTAGTGATTTTACAGCATCTTACTACGCTGATGGACAGTGACTGTGATGGGGTATGTGGGAGGGACTTGGTGAAGGGGGGAGCCTAGTAAACATAATGTCCTTCATGTAATTGTAGATTAATGATACCAAAATAAAAATAAAAAAAAAATTGGGGACTGACACTTTCCAATTACAAAACATGCTATACCTATATATTCATAAAGATAATGTGTATTGGTGTAACGATAGACATACAGACCAATGGAATAGAATTGACAGTCCAGGAATAAATCAATACATCTATCGGAAATTGACTTTAAACAAAGAAGCCAAGAAAATGCAATGTGGAAAAAGTAGTCTTTTCAACAAATGGTGCTGCAACAACTGGATATTTCCATGTGTAAGAGTGGAGTTGAACCCTTGCCTCATACCATATGCAGAATTTACTCAAAAGTGATCAAAGACCTATATGTGAGCTAAAACTGAAAAACTCTTAGAAGAAAACATAAGCATAAATCTTGTGAACTTGGAATAGGCAATGGTTTCTTAGGTATGGCACCAAAACCACAGGAAATAAAAAGTAGATAAATTAGACTTCATCAAAATCAAAATTTGTGCTGCAAAGGGCACCATTAAGAAATTGAAAAGACAACCCACAGAATGGGAGAAAAATTTTGCAAGTCACTTACCTAGTTAGGGACTTGTATCTAGAACATATGAAAAAAACTTGAAACTCAATAATAAATATATATGTTTATTTATCTGTAAATCTATATATACATCTATACATCTCTACATACACTGTATGACCAGCAATTCCACATCTATACATACACCCAAGAAAAATGAAAATATGTCCACACAAAAACTAATATGTGAATGGTCATAGCAGCATTACTCATAATAACCCCAAAGTGGAAATAACCCAAATGTTCAACAACTGATAAATGAAGAAATAAAATGTGGTATATTCTTTCTATCTATCATATCTATTTCTATCATCTATTTTTTACTTAGAAAATAAGAGAAAGAAAGCACCAATATTGCTAAAACATGGATGAACCCCAAAAATATGCTAAGTGAAAGAAGACAGTTACAAAAGGTCACATATGATTTCATTTATATGTGATATGTTCAAAATAGGGAAATCTATGCAGACAGAAGATAGATTAAGAATGTAATACAATGTCTGTGAAGGTTGTGACTCACTATTACACTTCAAATTTCTGAAATCTATGCAAACAAAAGTATTGGATCACATTTTCCTCTTAAAAGACTAAACAATCAGAAAAATGCTGATAGATCGTTGAGGACCCCCTATATATACAGATAATATTTGGAGGAACACAGCCCTATATGAATGAAATAGAATCCGTCCCTACCACGGGCACAAGCTGGAAAGACCTCCTGACTGCCATGTTTGTAAACCTGGGTAAGAAGGCTTTTCCCATCCTGCCAGTCTGTCACACGGCAATGTCAATGCTTCTGCTAACACTTGGCTCATCCCCTCTTCTTTAAACAGTGTTGTATGTCTTGAGTCAGAAGTATATATTATTATCGATTATTTTATGGGTGGAAAAAATTACATGAAAGTTAGAAAATTTTGCAAGCTCACAGAACAAGTGGGGTAACCATCTAAATTTAATTCAGTTCTTATACTTGGGTGTGAGGTGATGTGTGGAAGTGGAATGAACAGCTTTTCACTTCTTAAATTCACAGAAAACTTTAGTTGATGCATTCTTACTTGGTTTTGTTTCCTGATTTAACTGTGGCTTTTGTCCTGTCAGGTATCTGAACCAACTTATGTTTTAACCCTACACAAAACTTCAAAAACACATGGAATGGGAACCTTCCATTAGCATAGCCTTTAGGTTGGGAGTGAAAGAAACATACAGTGGTCATGCCTGAATAAAAAGTGAATGAAACATGAATCACCTAAAAAGACTGCTCAGCCTCATATGATCTAGAAAAGCATTGACTCACTAACTACATTCCCTGTTTATACCATCAGGCTGCTTTAGTTACACAGTGTTTTAAATAACCTGGATCCTCAATATAAAACACTTCATTTAAAATTTTTGCTTCTTTAGTTGTGTGTGGGAGGTACATTGTCATAAGCACGTACAAACAAGGGGGGTAGATATTGAGAGAGAAACAGAGAGGAAAAAAAGTCCTGTCTTATAAACATGGTTCTGATAATGTATTCAGGGAGATCAGTTAAATTGTTTTGGCAACCTTAGGAAAAAGAAACCGTGGGAAGAATTATCATGCAAGTGAAAGGCTTCTTCAAACCCTGACTATTTACTGACATTCAAGCCAGGTGATTGACTTTCTTTTTAACCTCGCTGGTTGGATGTAAACACCTCCTCTCTCCCCTAAATGGCAGGGATGGGATGTGACAGATTACAAATGAAACCACCGGCTTCTTTCAGCCTGAGATCAGGAAGCACACTGAGCAGATCTGTGAAAAGATGAGCTTGCACTTCCTGTCTTTTCCTTTAAAAAACTGTGTAAAATACACATAACATAAAATTTACCAGCTTAGCCATTCCTGAGTACAATTCGGTTGACTCAGGTGCATTCACATTGTTGTGCAACCAGTCTCCAGAACTTCTTATGCTTAGCATAATGTCCTCAAGGTTCCTCCATGTTATAGCATGTATTAGAACTCCCTTTTTAAACAGCTGAATAATATTCCATTTTATGTATACACAACATTTTGTTTATCTACTTCTCTGTCATTTAGACAGATGGACATTTGGGTTTCTTCTTCCTCTTAGCTATTGTAAAAAAAGCTGCTATAACCATGGGTGTGCAAATGTGTCTCCAAACCCAACTTTCAGTTCTTTTGGATATATATATCCAGAGTGGGAATGCTAGATCATATTTTGGGGAGTCTCAATACTTTTTTCTATAGCAGTTGCATCATTTTACAATCTTACCAACAGTGCAAAAGTGTTCTCTTTTCTCCACATCCTTGCCAACACTTACTATTTTCTTTCCCCTTCCTTCCTCTCTCCCCCCTTCTTTCCTTTTTCCCTTCCTCCTTTCCTTTCTTTTCTTCTTCCTTGATAGTAGCCATCTTAATGGGTATGAAGCAATATTTCATTGTGGTTTTTATTTGCATTTCCTGAGTGATTGGTGATGTTAACCATTGTTTTATATGCTTGTTGGCCATTGTATAACACCTTTGGAGTAATGTCTCTTCAGCCTTTATTTTTTACACTCTTTTTCCATCTTAGTGGACTGCCTCTTTTGTTCGTCTGCTTTCTTTTTTATATGCCCCACTTATATCCTAAGAGAATTGTTGTGGCAGCCCCCAAGAATATGTATGAGAAGATGAGATAGTTGAGAAGGTGGGGTAAGAGGAAGTGCAAGGAGGAAAAATAAAGAGAAGTGAGCAGTGGAGTGAGCACACAGTGCCTTTCAGAGGCCCTCTCTAGTTGCCAGGACAAAGTGGGGAAAATCACCATTAATCATACAGTAAACCCAAACCAGCTTCTCAGAAGAGCACAGCCTCTCTTGTCACTGTAGCCTGAGAGGGGTTTCTTCCTGAACGGGCTTTACATAGGGTGCACAGAGAGATGTTGAGGAGACATCCTCTAGTCCTTCATCACAGGCAATTCAAAAGCAGTTTTCACCTGGCTCTTTCTTAACCATCCCTTCGTAGCAGGCAGTGGCAGGACAAGACTGATAGCTGCCCACCCATGTGGGGAGGTCCATCTGCTTTACTGAGTCCACTGGCTCATGGCTGATCTGTTCTGGAAACACCCCTCATAGACACATCTGGAAATTATATTTATGCAGCTTCCTGGGCATCCTGTGACCCCGTCACGTTGACACACAACATTGACCATCACACCTCCCTCAGCCCAGTCCTTCCCCAGTCCCATCCCAGCACACTCCATCACTGATCCTGTGACTCCCAGGTTCTCTCCAGCCTAATTGGTTTCTTGTAATCTAGAGCAGGGGTTTCCAGCTTTTTCATGTCAACACACATAGAGAAAATTAAACATTTTTATTGCAACTAACTGTTAACTGGAGGGATTTGGAAGTAAATGTACAGTACTTCAAGGGAAAAAGTTACTTTTTCTTTACATAATTATAAGAAAATAAAATGGTATATATGTGGGAAGATAGGAAATAATTTGCAGAAAACTTCCAAATAATGCCTCTTTAATGTATTTAATTTATTGAGGTATAACATATACAGTAAAGTGTACAGATAAATGTGATGAAATTTTACACATTCATCCATTCATGTAATCAGCTCCCAGATGGAGATATGGAACATTCCAGCACCCTAAAAGTCTCCTTTATGCTCTGTTGCCAGCTCATAACCATCAAGGGTTAAGTGCCATTCTCACCTGTAATCATCATAGGCAGTTTTATCCATTTCTGAACTTCATGAACCCAGAATCATAGACCATGTACTCTGTAACTGATTGCTTTTATTTAATACCACATGTATATGATTGATGAGTGAACTGTATTGACAGTTCATTTCTTTTCACTGCTGTGTAACAGTCAATTGATAAACTTACCATAATTTATTTACCCATTCTGCTGTTGATAACCATATAGGTTGTTTCCAATTTGCTGCTGTGAATATTCTTGAACATGTCTTTTGGTTGACATAAGATCTCATTTCTTTGGAATATACCCAGGAGAGAATTGGAGTGTTTAAACCTTCTACAGTATTGCTGTCTTTTGTTTATTTGTTTGCTTTTTCTCTCAGTTACTAAGAGAGAGATTGTAAAAAATCTCCAACAGAGTGTGGATTTGTTTCTCTCTCCTAGGAGTCTGTCAGTTTACTTTATGTAATTTGAAATTGTGGTAATAACTGTATACAAAGTTAAGATTTAAAAAAACCATCCTATTGTAATTATTCCCTTATTATTATAAAAGTTCCCTCTATACCTCATTTGCCATTTGGGATATTCATTATTCCTTTCTGTAGGAACCAGCATCAAATATTAGCTCCCCTGATCATATTGTACACCCATAAACTTAAAAAATATTATTAGATAATTTGTGTCAAATTTCTGTGTCATTTGGGATTACATTTGTCTGTATCAGAAAAAGGGAAAAAATAGAGTATGTTAAATAAGTGAGAGGTTTGTTTCCCTCTCATATAAAAGAAATACGGAAGTAGGCGGTTCAGTACTGGATGGCAGTTTCACAAAATCACTGGGGAGTCAGGCTCTTGTCTCTATGTTACCACAAGGTTACCTCATGGTCCAAAATGGCTGCTGTGCTCCAGCCATTCTGTATGCATTCCTGGCAGTAGAGAAGAAAAAGAGAGAAGAATGTAAGCTCATTTCTGCTTACTTTACATTGGCCTAGTTTAGATGCATAGACACACACAACCTCAAAAGATCCTGGGAACTGTATTCTTTCTTTATTAGTGTAAATGTAACAGTTTCTGTTACTGTGTTGTATTTTGTATTTCTTCCAAAACTGCCCCATTCTTTTTGGATTCTTTTGGCCCTCAGGCCTTCCAACCTGGGCCATTTGTCTCTTTGTATTTAAGGAACCACCTCACTCCTATTGGTTGGGAGAGGTCTCCAATTCATAAAGAATGAGGCTGCCCTGTGACTACCTTGTAGGTTTCCTGACCCATTCACATCCCTTGTTCAGCTGCCAGTGACAGTGCTGCTCATTAGGGGATCAGGAGGCCGCCTGCCACCCCCAACAAAGTTTTCAACCAAAACAGGGGAGAGCTGGGAATGTTGTCAGTTCCCCTGAGAGGCTCCAGATGAAAAAGGTAGACATTTCCAGAGTTTTAATATGATTCTAGTTTAAGAAACCTCAGACATAAAAATAAACACAAGGTGAATTGAAATGCTTTATTTTTGTTTCCAGGCAGCCCCTCTCTTCCGGTGTCTTTCTATGAAGGCTTCATTCATTTAATTCAATAATAGGAATCTTGATGAATGATAACAGCTAACACTACATGCTGGGCATCTTGCTCCTACTATTATCACCCCATTTCACAGATAAGACAACTGATACATGGAGAGGTTGTGTAACTTCCTGAGATCACACAGCCAGTAAAAGGCAGAGTCCTGGGCCCGGTCCTGGGAGAAGCACAGATTCTCCCTCAGACTGCCTCTTGAAGGAAGTTGGAAGAGTTACTGTGCAATTTGAAAGCAAAGTGAAACTTGTTCGAAATCTTCCAGAACACTAGTTTCAAGACCCATGACTTTCTTGCCTCCCTCTTAGGGTGCTCTATCATCCGCATCAGGGTTCAGAGTTAGGAAGACCAGTAAAGAGGATACTTCAGTGATCAGATCATGGCTCACCTTCCTTTTCAACAGCTCCCTGAGAGGACCTTGCTCTGAATTCTCAGATGCTCTCTGCACCACGGAGGTGTAGCTGACTGTCTCTGAGGCTGCCACACCCACTGGCCAGTACCATGGTCTAGAGCTGTAAAAGTGCTGGATCTCTTATTTTATACAACAATGTCAGGTTAGTAATTTGCTGGGATCCTGGATGGTCTTCCAGAAACTTGTGGAGAGCAGCAATTCTTTGCTGTTTTTGCTAGGTTAAAAAAATGTCACACAAAGAATATATTCACTGTAAAAAATTCATCTGGTATGGGCTTGTGTAGAGCATGGAATAAGCGTCCTTTAACTTTCCTAGCGGCATTAGCTGCTAAAGGTCTAAGGTGTTTCCTTTTGGACATATCTTTGAGCACTTAGTCAAGGACTGATACGTGGCTGGTTCCCAACTATAGAATTTTATCAGTTACTAAGGTATTGAAATGCACCTGTAAGCACTGGTAAACAGCCTCTGCCTGTCCCCTCCCCTCCTTGAGCTCTGCCTACCAGGTTTCACACCGCAGGATACACGTTTAAGTTGGAGTTCTTTGTGAACTCAAGTCAAGGAAATGTGGAAGGGCAGCTGGGAGCCCACAGTATCCATAGACAGCTGGAGAATAGACAGGAAATACAAAGGCACCGGGAGGCTCTGGGGGCAGGAACCCCTGGGACATCCAGGTAGCACCCAGAGGAAACACATCCCACCCTTCTCAGGCTTGTCCCTCTGCTCAAGGACCTGATTCCAAGGACAGGTGTCCGGCCTAATTGGGCTGCACTCACTTTGGCTCAGATTGGAACCCATAGAGAAAAGGCTGGTTCCCAAAAAGAAAGCAGGTGCTATTACTCTAAGAAGGCAGAAAGCATGCTGAGCAAATCAGTCAAACAACCATAGCATATGACTTAATTTTCAGAAGCAGTTATTTAAAAAATTTTACACCTAAACTGTTTTATTTTTTATTTTTATTAAGGTATCATTGATATACATTCTTACTGAAGGTTTCACATGAAAAACATTGTAGTTACTGCATTCACCCATATTATCAAGTCCCCTCCACACCATTTCAGTCACTGTCCATTAGTGTAGTAAGATGCCACAGAGTCACTATTTGTCTTCTCTGTGCTACACTTTCTTCCCCATGATCCTACCCCAATACCATGTGTACTGCCCCTCAATCCCCTTCTCACTCCCTCCCCACCCACCTTTCCCCACCTCTCCCCTTTGGTAATTGCTAGCCCCTTCTTGGAGTCTGAGTCTGCTGCTGTTTTGTTCCTTCAGTTTTGCTTCATTGTTACACTCCACAAATGAGAGAAATCATGTGACACTTATCTTTCTCTGCCTGGCTTATTTTACTAAGCATAATACCCTCTAGCTCCATCCATGTTGCTGCAAATGGTAGAATTTGTTTTCTTCTTATGGCTGAATAGTATTCCATTGTGTATATGTACCACCTCTTCTTTATCCATTCATCTACTGATGAACACTTAGGTTGCTCCCATATCTTGGATATTGTAAATAGTGCTGCAATAAACATAGGAGTGCATATGTATTTCTGAATCTGAGAACTTGTGTTTTTCTGGATAAATTCCTAGGAGTGGAATTCCCAGATCAAATGGTATTTCTATTTTTAGTTTTTTGAGGAACCTCCATATTGCTTTCCACAATGGTTGAACTAATTCATATACACACCAGCAGTGTAGGAGGGTTCCCTTGTCTCAACATCTTCGCCAACATTTGTTGTTCCTAGTCTTTATGATGTTGGCCATCCTAACTGGTGTGAGGTGATATCTCATTGTGGTTTTAATTTGCATTTCACTGATAATTAGCTATGTGGAGCGTCTTTTCATGTGCCTGTTTGCCATCTGAATTTCTTTTTTGGAGAATTGTCTCTTCATATCCCCTGCCCATTTTTTAATAGGGTTATTTGCTTTTTGGGTGTTGAGGCATATGATTTCTTTATATGTTTTGGATGTTAACCCCTTGTCAGATGTGTCATTTACAAATATGTTCTCCCATACTATAGGATGCCTTTTTATTCTACTGATGGTGTCCTTTGCTGTGCAGAAGCTTTTTAGTTTGATATAGTCCCATTTGTTAATTTTTGCTTTTGTTTCCCTTGCCCGAGGAAATGCATTCAGAAAAAAGGTGCTTATGTTTAAGAGATTCTTGCCTATGTTTTCTTCTAAGAGTTTTATGGTTTCCTGACTTACATTCAAGTCTTTGATTCATTTTGCATTTACTGTTGTGTATGGAGTTAGACAGTAATCCACTTTCATCCACTTATATGTAGCTGTCCAATTTTGCCAACACCAGTTGTTGAAGAGGCTGTCATTTCTGCATTGTATATCCATGGCTCCTTTATCATATATTAATTGACCATATATGCTTGGGTTTATATCTGGGCTCCCTGTTCTGTTCCACTGATGTATGGGTCTGTTCTTGTGCCAGTACCAAATTGTCTTGATTACTGAGGCTTTGTAACAGAGCTTGAAGTTGGGGAGCATAAGCCCTCCCTCCCACTTTATTCTTCCTTCTCAGGATTGCTTTGGCTATTCGGGATCTTTTGTGGTTCCATATGAATTTTAGAACTATTTACTCTAGCTCTTTGAAGAATGCTGTTTGTATTTTGATAGGAATTGCACTGAATCTGAAGATTGCTTTAGGCAGAATGGCCATTTTGACAGTATTAATTCTTCCTATCCATGAGCATTGGATGTATTTCCATTTGTTGGTGTCTTCTTTGATTTCTCTCAAGAGTGTCTTGTAGTTTTCAGAGTATAGGTCTTTCACTTCCTTGGTTAAGTTTATTCCTAGGTGTTTTATTCTTTTTGATGCAATTGTGAATGGAGTTGTTTTCTTGACTTCTCTTTCTGCTAGTTCATCATTAGTATATAGGAATACAATGTATTTCTGTGTATTGATATTGTATCCTGCAACTTTGCTGAATTCAGTTATTAATCCTAGTATTTTTGGGGTGGATTCCTTAGGGTTTCTTATGTACAATATCATGTCATCTGCAAACAGTGACAGTTTAACTTCTTCTTTACCAATCTGGATGCCTTTTATTTCTTTGTGCTGTCTGATTGCCATGGCTAGGACCTCTAGTACTATGTTGGTAAAAGTGGGGAGAGTGGGCATTCTTGTCTTGTTCCCAATCTCAAAGGAAAAGCTTTCAGCTACTCACTCTTAAGTATAAAGTTGGCTGTGGGTGTATCATATATGGCCTTTATTATGTTGAGGTACTTGCCCTCTACATCCATTGTGTTGAGAGTTTTAATCATGAATGGATGTTGAATTTTGTCAAATGCGTTTCAGCATCTATGGAGATGATCATGTGGTTTTTGTCCTTCTTTTTGTTGATGTGGTGGATGATGTTGATGGGTTTTCGAATATTGTATGATCCTTTCATCCCTGGAACAAATCTTACTCGACCATGATGGATGATCTTTTTCATGTGTTTTTGAATTCGGTTTGCTGATATTTTGTTGAGTATTTTTGTATCTATGTTTATCAGGGATATTGGTCTGTAATTTTCTTTTTTTGTGGTGTCTTTGCCTGGTTTTGTTATTAGAGTAATGCTGGCCTCATAGAATGAGTTTGGAAGTATTCCCCCCTCTTCTACTTTTTGGAAAACTTTAAGGAGGATGGAAAACATCACTAAATGTTTGATAAAATTCAGCAGTGAAACTGTCTGGTCCAGGTTTTTTGTTCTTAGGTAGTTTTTTGATTATCAATTCAATTTCATTGCTGGTAATTGATTTATTCAGATTTTTTGTTTCTATTTTCCTAGAAAGTTGTCCATTTCTTCTAGGTTATCCAGTTTGCATATAATTTTTCATAATATTCTCTAATAACTCTTTGTATTTCTGTGCTGTCTGTAGTGATTTTTCTTTTCTCATTTCTGATTCTTTTTATGTGTGCAGACTCTTTTTTTTTCTTGATAAGTCTTGCTTGGGGTTTATCTATTTTGTTTATTTTCTTGAAGAACGAGCTACTGCTTTTCTTCTTATTGTTTTATTCTTCTCTATTTTATTTATTTCTGCCTAATCTTTATTATGTCACTCCTCCTACTGACTTTGGGTCTCATTTGTTCTTCCTTTTCTAGTTTCATTAATTGTGAGTTTAGATTGTTCATATGGGATTGTTCTTCTTTCCTGAGGTAAGCCTGTATTATAATATACTTCCCTCTTAGCACAGCCTTCACTGTGTCCCACAGGTTTTACGGTGTTGAGTTATTGCCATCATTTGTCTCCATATATTGCTTGGTCTCTATTTTTATTTGGTCATTGATCCATTGATTATTTTAGAGCATGTTGTTAAGCCGCCTTGTGTTTATGGTCTTTTTTGTTTTCTTTGTGTAATTTATTTCTAGTTTCATACCTTTGTTGTTTGAGAAGTTGTTTGGTACAATTTCTGTCTTCTTGAATTCATGGAGATTCTTTTTGTGGCTTAGTAAATGATCTATTTTTTAAAATGTTCCATTGAGAAGAATGTGTACCTTCTGCTTTTGGGTTAGAGTGTTATGTAGATATCTGTTAGGTCCATCTGTTCTAATGTGTTGTTCAGGGACTCTGTCTCCTTACTTGCTTTCTCTCTGGTTGATCTGTCATTTGGAGTGAATGAAGTGCTGAAGTCTCCTAGAATGAATGCATTGCATTCTATTTCCCCTTTAATTCTATTAGTATTTGTTTCACATATGTAGGTGCTTCTGTGTTGGGTGCATAAATATTTATAATGGTTATGCCCTCTTGGTGGACTTACCTCTTTATCATTATATAATCTCCTTCTTTGTCTCTTGCTATTTTTTTTGTTTTGAAGTCTGTTTTGTCTGATAGAAGTACTGCAACTCCTGCTTTTTTCTCCCTATTAGTTGCATGAAATATCTTTTTCCATCCCTTCACTTTTAGTTTGTGTATGTCTTTGGGTTTGAAGTGAGTCTCTTGTAGGCAGCATTTAAATGGGTCCTGTTTTTTCATCCATTCAGTGACTATGTTTTTTGATTGAGACATTCAGACCATGTACATTTAGTGTGATTATTGGTGTTTATGTTATTTTTGCCATTATGGGCTTTAGATTCATGGTTACCAAAGGTTCAAGGGTAACTTCCTTACTATCTTGCAGTCTAATTTAACTCACTTAGTATGCTATTAGGAACATATAATAACATATAAAAAAAGTTTCCTTTTTTTCCCTCCTTTTCTTCCTCCTCCATTCTTTATATATTAGGTATCATATTCTGTACTCTTTGTCTATCCCTTGGTTGAATTTTGGGGTAGTTGATTTTATTTTGTATCTGCTTAGTAATTAATTGGTCTACTTTCTTTACTATGGTTTTGTTTCTTGGTGATAGCTATTTAGCCTTAGGAACACTTCTATCTGTAGTAGTCCCTCTAAAATACACTGTAGAGATGATTTGTGGTAGGTAAATTCTCTCTGCTTTTGCTTATCTGGAAATTGTTTAATCCCTTCTTCAAATTTAAATAATAATCTTTCTGGGTAGAGTTTTCTTGGTTCCAGGACCTTCTCTTTCATTGCATTAAATACATCATGCCACTCCCTTCTGGTCTGTAAGGTTTCTGTTGATAAGTCTGTTGATAGCCTAATGGGTTTTCCTTTGTATGCGATCTTTTTTCTCCCTCTACCTGTTTTTAATACTCTTTCTTTATCCTTCATCTCTGCCATTTTAATTCTTATATGTCTTGGTATTATCTTCCTTTGTTCCCTTGTGTTGGGAGGTCTGTGCATCTCCATTGTCTGAGAGACTATCTGCTTCCCCAGATTGGGGAAGTTTTCAGCAATTATTTCTTCAAATACACTTTGTATCCATTTCTCTCTCTCTTCTTTTTCTGGTACCCATATAATGTGAATATTGTTCCATTTGGAATGGTCACAGAGTTCTCTCAATATTCTTTCATTACTAGAGATCCTTTTTTCTCACTGTGTCTCAGCTTCTTTGTATTCCTGTTCTCTAATTTCGATTTCATTTACTATCTCCTCTACTTCATGTAATCTGCTTTTAAATCCCTCCATTGTATGTTTCATTTCAGATACTGTATTTTTGAACATTTTTATCTCATTCCTGACTTCCTCTCTTAGTTCTTGAATATTTTTCTGTAGTTCCGTGAGCCTGTTTATTATTTTTATTTTAATATGTCTTTCAGGAAGATTGATGAGTTCAGTTTCACTTTGCACTCTTTCTGGTGTTTGTAGGATTCTGCTTTGAACCAGGTTCCTTTGATGTTTCATATTTGCATGTGGCACACTCTAGTGCCCAGAAGCTCTATTCTCTGGAGCTGCTCAGCCCCTGGACTGATGTTGAGGGGTTGCAGGGGAGCAGTACTGATGACTGCCAGGAGGAAAGAGGTCTTTCCTGCTTCCTGGCTGCAGTGCCTGTATCCACTGCCAGTGCTGGTGGGCCAAGTGTGCAGGGAGAAGCCTTTATATTTTGCAGTTGTAGCTGGCATAGGTAGGGCTGCCTTCTGGCTGGTGTGGCGCAGTGGTGGGGGCAGCGGTTTGTCAGCCGATTCTGGCCAGGAGGAAGGCGTAGCATGCTGTCTATCATGGTGGGGGGCCTTGGAGCTTGGAGCCAGCCAGGGTGTTGGAGTACCTGAAGCTCCTGGATGTTCCCAACCTGCTGGGCATAGTGCACCTGGACAATTTTGTCCACCTGTCCTTTCTCCTGGGCATCAAGCTCTGTGCAATCCTTGCCCCTTTAGCATCCCTCTTCCTGTTAGGAAGTCTCTCAGACTGCCCACCTTTCTTTTGTCCCAGAGTGGCCAGATGTGGATTCCTGTTTTTCACAAACAGATGTTATCTCAGTCTCTCCAAATATTCCACCTGTCTTAGTTTTCCAACCCCACTAATCTCCAGAGTGCCATGTAATATAGGCTTTTGCTCCAAGAGCTGATCTCCAGGGCTGGGTGTTCAGCAGTCCTAGGCCTCCACCCACTCCCCAGTCTGCTTCTCTTCCTCCCTCCAGTGAGCTGGGGTGGGGGAAGGGCTTGGGTCCCTTTTCCTTGAGATCTGCTCATTTCCCCAGGTGTAGATAGTCTGCTGCAGCCTTCTTTCCTTTGCTCTTTCAGGATTTGATGTATTTGCTATATTTTCATATTATATGTGGTTTTAGGAGGAGGTTTCTGTCGCACCTCTCATGCCACCATATTTAATCCTCTCTGCACCTAAGCTGTTTTTAAAAAGAGATTTGAGATGGTGTGGGGAAAATGGAAGTTCCTGTGGCCAGGTCGTCACCTGACCCTAAATGACTTGATGTAACGCCTGCTGCTAGGCTACTGCTTCCACACCTGTAGGCAGCAAGCTATTACTGACTGAGTCACTATATAAAAAGTTCTGCTCAGTGCTCTTGGCAGAGGCAGAGATGAAGGTGAATTTTGGATGTAGACTGCTGGATGCAGACATGATTATAGTGCTTGACCTACTGCTGGAACACTCAGGCAAGACAGATGGCTTACAATAAGGAGCATAATTATACAATAAGGTGGGCAAAACAGAGAAACCAAGGTAACTAAAATGAAGGATAAAAAATACTGCCAAAACTGTGAACACATGTGATGTGACTGGGCATCCCTTTTTTGAAGTTTCTGGTAGGAGGAGGGAGGGTGTCTTGCCAATGGGTTTCAGCCCCAGACAAGTTCATTGTGGATTCAATGAGACCAAAGAAATGACAATCGAACATTCTTGGTGTGAAAGGGTTTATACCAAACTTTATTCCCATGGTGGCAGGTCAATCACTAGAATCCCGTCCACTCAGAGCAAGTCTGCATGCAGCAAGCAGTTCTCTGCCTCTGGGCCCCTTTACCCCCACAGCCATCTCAGCCCTGTCCTCAGTGCTGCCACCACTTCAGTCTCATCTCTGCTCTCCTGTAGCCTTGCAACTGTGCCACCGTGTTGCCCAGGGCACTGGGCGGAACTCTTTATTTAGAGTCAATAACAATGTATTGCCCAGACCTGTGTAGTGATCTAGCCGACCAGGGCCAGGGGAGAATCCTGGACATAGGAACTGTCACTTCATCCATAGAGGGTATAGAGTTCTTGCTATCAGAAAGGATGAGTTATAGCCCTTGTTAAAAGAAAGTTCTAAGAAAACTTACAGACTTTTTTTCCCATGCAAGAAACAACTGCCATGATAATGGACTGTATCTCTGAGTAAACTCAAATAGAAATTTAATGTATAGAGAGAAGATTAAATACAGTTATTTCTGGGAATGATTCTGGTGAGAGTCGAAGATATATTAGCATGCACCTTCCTGAAAGCAGTCCTGTGGAGAAGTGCTTGGAGATTTTATTCATTCATTTAATGAACATTTATTGGTGCTTATGATGCTTGGGCACTTTCTAAGTGTTGGTGATGTAATAGCAAGGCTGACTGGTTTTACCCTCAGGGAGGTTAGGAATAGTGGTTACTGGAGTACTGACATTTGTCCAATCCAAATTGAGATGTGCTGTAAGAGCAGAGTGTACAACAGATTTTGAAGACAGCACAAAAACATAAGAATTTGAAGTATTCCATTAATTTTCATATTGCTTACAATTTAAAATGGTTTTTTGAATAGTGAATTAAAAGGTATTAAAATTAACTTCACCTGTGGCTACTAGAACACTACATTACACACGTGGCTCACATTTTGTTTCTGTTGGATAGTGCTGGTGTAGAGGAAAATATAATTATAAAAAAAAAGCACCCTGTTTTATTGTTATTTATGATAAGAAATATATATTTGGTTTTTGTCTCCATTTCTGAAATACAAGGTCTTAAAACTCTTGGAATTTCCCAAGTATTAAGAGGCTAAAGGTGTCTTTTGCTACACTAACGAGGTGACTTTTGGGGTGATGGGGCTGGTTGCCAGGGAACCAACCATGTGATTAGAGGGTTGGAACTTTCAGTCCCACCCCAAACCTTCGGAGACGAGAGGGGGCAGAGGGGAGATTGATTTCAATCACCAGTGGTCAGTGATTTAACCAATCATGCCTGTGTAATGAAGCCTCCATAAAAACCCAAAAGGCCTGGGTTCAGAGAGCTTCCTGGTTGGTTAACCCATGGAGATGTGGGGCCGGGTGTGGGGGAGCTGCTGCTGGAGAAAGAAGCTTCTTGCCCTCTCTCCATACCTTGTCCCATGCTTCTCTTCCACCTGGCTGTTATGGAGTTATACCCTTTTATAATTATCCAGTGATCTAGTAAGTAAAATGTTTCTCTGAATTCTGTGAGCCACCCTTAAAAGTTAGTTGAACCCGAGGACCTGAGAACCTCTGATATACAGCCTGTGGGCCAGGAGCACAGGTGGTAAACTGGGCTTGTGACTGGAGTCTGAAGCAGGGCAGGTGGGGAGCAGTCTTGCAGGGATGAGCCCTTAACCATGGAGTCTGTTGCTGTTTCCCAGTAGATAGTGTCAGAAGTGAGCTGGATTTTCAGACACCCCACTCATGTCCAAGAATTGCTTGTTGTTGGTGTGAGGACCCTCCCCCAATAGTAAAATTGGTACAGGAACGATGTACACCCTTATTAATAAATGATTAGAAATTGGGATAAAGGGCAACTTCAAAGTGTTGTGGACTTGAAATGTAGGATCTTGAATATGTGGTAGGGAAGGAGGAAAAGGAGACCGTCTGGAGGCTGGGGAGCTAGCAGTGTGGTGTTCTGGTTGCTGATGATCTTGACCAGGTGGGTGGCAGGGGTGCTGGAGAGAAGCAGATGGATTCAGATGCATGTAGATGGCAAGTTCATAAACCTCAGTGACTGGATGTGGAGATGTTAAGGGGAAGAAGAGTTAAGAAGGACTCCCAGATTTCTGGTTAAATAAACCAGGTGGGTGGAGATGCTGTTTACTGAGACACAGAAGAGAGGAGGAGGAGGATCTTGGTGAAGGTCAAGAGCTCTATTTTGAGCAGCGCACGTGGAGCCCCATAGGCAGGTTGGAGAGGAGGCTGAGTGGGGAATAGCCAGAGTGCTGGGAGAAAGCGTCAGGGAGACGTCAGCCTTCCAATGCTATGAGCAAGAAGTGGATTGAAGCGTGTCCAGGGGATTTGGTGCCACAATTTAAATTATTCTTTGAGAAGAAATGACAAAAATATACTTTCCCTTTGGAAAAAACGTAATAGAACTGTGTCCAGTACTGTGGGAATATTGGGGGTCGGGGAGGAACTTTTGCATTTAAAAATTTCTGGTAGTATTTCTAGAAGAGACCTCTGCTCTTCCCTCTGGTGGTGGGGATGGGTCATGGCTGGTTCAATGTCTAGGGGAAGCAAGTGTGATAGTGGGGTGATGTAGAGTTAAGTTCTTAACTTCAAAGTTTTCTAAATTGAAATTTAGTCATCATGTTCTTTTTTGGAGAAGAATAAACCTGAGAAAACTAAATTTTTACAAGGACAAGTTTGTGTGCAGAAAAGACAGTAAAAATAGGAAATATTTTCACTAAAATGAATTCTCAGAAATACAGGAAATTTGAAAGTTACAGAATTATTTGGGATAGAAAATAATTATTCTTGGCTCTGTATCTGAGTCAAGCAAGGATTCCAAGTATCATCTGAAAAGGACTTAAAGTTTAGTGAATTGGAATGATTTCAGTTTTTAAAACACATTGCTTTTTTGTGAGTGAGATGTACTCCATGTTCAAAACTTATGGTCAAAGAAGCTATAGGCTTCCCTACCTTAATTGCAATGTCTCTCACAATTTGAGATTTATTTCTGAATTTGAGAAATTTCTTCAGCCACTTCACTATTTGTATGTGATGCCAACTCTAGGTCAAAAGAGAAACTTATGTTTGAGAATTACTCACTGACACTATAAAATAAAGTTTGGAGGCTCTCCAAATGATATCAATTCCAGAGGCTTAAAATTAAAACATAGCATCTATAGGGAGAATGGAGGTTACCATGACCAGGATCCTCACCTGCTCCTCATCTGCTTGCCCACTGCGCACATGCAGTGCTACCAGGCGCCAGATTGCTCATTGGCAGTAAGCTATTATTGAGTCTATATAAAGAGCTCCACCCAGTGCTCTGGAGCTGCTGCATCAGCAGAGAGGCCCTGGAGGTGGACATGATTCTAGTGCTCGACCTGCCATCACAAGTATAAACCTTGGTGTAAGACCTTTTACCCCATAATGTTCTGTTGTTATTTGATCTCAGCGAATCCAGAGTGAATGCCCGGGGATGAAATACCCAGGTGAGACAGCATCTCCCTAATATTTCATTCTACTGCTTAATTCACATTCAGTTTATTATCAAGGACATGTAATGTACATTTTTTGTGTTTTTGTTTAACAAAAACAAACTTTCACTCTGGAAAGTCCTATACCTCATTGAAGATGATAAATGGAGTACACTGTTATGCGTGAAAGTTGGTGATTTGGGGAGTGTTCCAGTGTAAGGGGAGTTAACATCTTTTTCTATCCTGGAATTTTAAAGTAAAAAGATGAGTCCTTATTGAAATTTTCAGGCTTCGACAAATGCTACGTTCCCTTATAAAGTAAGTTTAAGAAAAAAGAAAGTCTGTAATATCACTTTAACTGAATTTAAGAATTGGAAGTTCTCTTGACTCTCTACTGGATATCATTTCACTGAACTTGGAATGCTTCCAGTCTCAACATTTTCTGACCAGGGTCTTATCTCAACTCTTGATTAAGATAATGCTTTTTATTTTTTTATAACAACTTTATTGAGATATAATTCACATATCATATAATAAAAGTGTACAATTCATTGTTTTTTCAGAGTTGTGCAACCATCACCAAAATCAAGTTTAGAGCATTTTTATCACCCCAGAATGAAACCCTGTACCTATGGGCAGTGTTTCTCACTTTTCCCCAACCCATTCTGGGCATGTCATAAAAATGGATTCATAGAGTATGTAGTCTTTTATGATTGGTTTCTTTGCTTGCAGAGTATTTTCCAGGTTCATTCATGTTATAGCATGTATCATCACTTCATTGTTTTTCTTGCCAAATAATGTTCCGTTGCATGAATATACCACACTTTATCCTTTCAGCAGTTGATGTGCATTTGGGTTTGTTTCCATTTTGGCTGTTTTGAAAAATGCTGCTATGAATATTTGTGTATAAATTTTGTGTGGACATATGTTTGTTTTTATTTGTGTTGGGTATATACCTAGGAGTGAACTTGCAGAATCTTATGGTAACAATGTTTAATTTTTTGAGTAACTGCCAAACTTTTCCAAAGAGGCTGAATCATTTTAATTCTTATTAGTACTATGTGAGAATTCCAATTACTCCACCCTGGCCAACAGTAGTTAGAATCTGTTTGACTATAGTCATCCTTGTAAGTGTGAAGTGGTATATCATCATAGTTTTAATTTAAATTTCCTTAATGATTAATGATGTTGAGTATCTCTTTAGGTGCTTATTGTTCAGTTGTATATCTTTAGAGAGCTGTTTATTCAGATCCTCTGCCCATTTTTTAATTGGGTTGTCTTTTTATTGAGTTGTAATAGTTCTTTATACATTTTGTATATCATTCCTTATCAAATATAAAATTTGCAAACATCCTTGCCCATTCATTGCATGGGTTGTCTTTCACTTTTTTGATACCTCCATTGAAGCATAAAATCGATAATTTTGATGTCTAATTTTTCTGTTTTTCCATTGTTACTTCTGCTTTTGGTTTCTTATCTAAGACAGGTTTCCCTAATCTAAGTTCACAAAGACTTACACCTGTGTTTTCTCCTTAAGAGTTGAGCAGTTTTAGCTTTTGCATGTAGTTTTGTGATCTGTTTGGAGTTTTTGCGTGTGATGTGAGGAGTGGGTCCATCATCGTTCTTTTGCATCTAGATAGCCATTTGTCCCAGAATCATTCATCACAAAGACTATTCTTTCTCTCGCTGAAGTGTCTTGACATCCTTGTTGGAAATCAGCTGGCCGTGAATGTGAAGGCTGCTGTGTGATCTCTGATTCTGTTCTGTTGGCCTCTATGTCAGCCTTTTGTCACTAGCACATTGTCTTCATTACTGTTGATTTTTTTGTAAGTTTCAAAATTGGAAAGTGTGAGTTCTCTTTCTTCTTTTTTTCAAGATGGTTCTGGCTATTCTGGATAATACATTTAAGGATAAGGCTGTCAATTTCTGCCAAAAAAAAATAGCCAGTTGGTATTTTGATGAAGATTTCACTAAATTTGCAGGTCATTTTGAGGAATATTGGGCATCTTAACAATGTTTCCTATTCATTGACATGGGATGGGGTGTCTTTCTATTCAGGTCTTTAATTTCTTTCAACAATGTTTATTACTTTTCAGAATTTGTATACCTTAAAAAAAAGTATTCCTAAGTGTTCTATGTCTTGATACTATTGTAAACGGAATTATTTAAGTTTTCAGATTATTTATTGCTAACATATAGAAATACAATTGATTTTTGTATATTGTGAGAGTGTCCTACAACTTTGCTGAACTTGTTCATTGGCTTTAATAGCTTTTTTAGTGGATTTGTCAGGATTTTCTATATACAAAATCATTTCAACATAGAGGTAGTTTTATTTCCTATTTCCAATCTGAATGCCTTTTCTTCTCTTGCCTTTTGCCCTGACAATAATCTCCTATAAAATGTTGAGTAGGAGCAGTGAGAATAGACATTCTTGTCTTATTCATGATCTTAGGGGGAGAGCATTCAGTCTTTTAAGTATGGTGTTAGCTGTGGGTTGTTTTTTTTTTTTTTTTTGTAGATACCTTTTATAAGTAGAGGAAGTTCCCGTTTACTCCTAGTTTGTTGAGTATTTTTTTATCATGAAAAGGTATTAATGTATCAAATGCTTATTCTGCATCTATTAATATTATCATGTGGTTTTGTCTTTTATTCTATTGATATATATTATACTTTAATTGATTTTGGGCTGTTAAGCCTATCTTGCACTCCTGGGATAAATCCCACTTGGTCATAGTGATTAATTCTTTTTATATGTTGCTGGATTTGGTTTGCTAGTATTTTGTTCTGAATTTTATGTCTGTGTTAGTTAGCAGATATTAGTCTGTAATTTCTCGCAATGTCTTTGCCCTACTTTGGTATCAGGCTACATAGAATGAGTTGGAAAGTAACTCCTTCTCTTCTATTTTTTTGGAAGAGTTTGTGAACAATTGGCATTTTCTTTCTTAAACACCTGGAAGAATTCTAGAGTGAAGCCATCTGGGTCTAGGCCTTTCTTTATGGGAAGTTTTAAAATTACTAATTCAATCTCTTTACTTATTACAGGTTTAGTCAGATTTTCTATTTCTTCTTGAGTTAGTTTTGATAGTTTGTGTCTTTTAGGAATTTATTTCATCTAAATTATCTAAATGTGTTGGCATAGTTTTATGTGTTTGTAGATCAATTATATCCCCCCTTTGTCTGGGAACTGTCCACCCTCATTTTCTGTGATTATAGTGGCAGAGTTCTCTAGCCACATTAAAAGGTGTGAGCCAGGCTGCTGGCTACCCTCAACTGATCCATATGATTAAAGATAAGAAGGAGGTATTTGCCCTCCATTCACCTAGACCAGTAACATGTAAGCTCAGAAGCTCTTGGCAGCCACCATTGCCATCCCATTGCCCCAAAAGAGAGAACCATTCTGCAGTGAGAGGCATCAGTGAAGTTGACTTGGGGTAGAGGTTTGATTAAATCACTGGTGTTAGTTCATATCATTGAAATTGGGTTGCATCTCTCAGCACCTTTCAAATATGCAATAATTTACTATAGTCATCATGGTGAACAGATCTGGCTTTTTGCTTTAGTTGATTTTTGTAGTATTTTTTACTACAAGTAGGTCTCTCCTACTTGCAACCAAGAGAATATTAACTAATCAGCCTGTTAAAGAGACCAGCATCTATTTGTATATTTATGTTAATACTTTCGGTATAATGGTTTATATTAACAAAAACAGCAATATCTTTCTTAGCTTGTAAGCTTCTTAAGAGAAGGAACTTGAATTTCTCCCCCTCCTGCTCTTCTTTTTTTTTTTTAGGAGAGCAAGGTACAGGCTTTTATTTAGAGATACAGTGAAAGGACAGAGCTCCCGGCTCACGCCAGGAGGGGACAAGAGAGTCCCCCCCTCCTGCTCTTCTTCCTCCTTTTTTGCCTCTTCCTCCTTTTTGTGCTCTTGGAGCCTAGCACAGTGCCTGACATTAGATGTTCAGTTAATGTCTAATGACCTGACTAAACAAAAATCACAAGGAGAGTAAGAAAGAAATTCCCTCCAAATCCTACCACTAAATGAATCAAACCATTTTATTTCTCCTTGGACTTGTATTTGTCCATATTGTCTCATCATTTTTATTTAAGTTAATCCCAGGACAGACTCAGTTTTGTATTATATTTTTTCCCCCAGTAACAATGTATTATAAATATGTCTCATGATATTCACAGACTTCAAAATTGCTATTATTATTTCTTCAATAATGGGAAGAGATCAATTTAGAGTACTTATACTGAAATTTCATAAGACAAACAGAAATGGAAAGTGCTTTCATCACAGTCAACAAGGCCCATCTCTCCTGCTGTGTTGTCTTCTCTTGCAAAACTACATCCTGCTCAAATCCGACTCTTCTCTCACACCACACCCACTCCTGCACTTCTGAGTGTGGCTGGAGAGAAAAACTCCAGCATGCTATCTGGTCTCACTTTCAACTCCTGGTCATTAATCCCAAGAGGGCCCTTGATGCTGTGCAGCAATTGTCCCTTTATCTCCCGAATCAATTCGCATTCCTATTCTCCTATGTGCTTATTTCATTCTTTCTTCTCCAGCTTCTAACGTCATCTCCTCCAGCCTCTTTCTGAGCTGATGACCTTGTATTTTCTTTCAGTGAGAAATGGGAGGCACTCAGAAGGGAACTTAGAAGACCCTAGCACCACCTCTCCTTATCTTTCCCCATTTGTTCCCATACACTCTGCCTTTCCTCCTGTTACTATGAATGACTCGAACATGCTGCTCTTGAAGGCCTGCTTTCCTAGCACTGATTCTCTCCTGTCTCACCAGCTCAAGGTTTTTTTCTCCAGCAATTGCCTTCCATCCCCTCCATCTCCCTCTCTTGCATCATTGTTATTTCCTTTCCAGGACCCTTTAAATCAGACTATACATGTGTCATTACTTCTTTCCTGAAAGCATGTGCATACGTGTGCACCCCCCCAAAAAAACCCCTCATGACCCACTTCACACTCTACCTATTGCTCCATTTTTAAACTTTCTTTTTCTAGCAGAATTCCTTGAGTCTGATGGTTCTCATATTTCTCTATTTCTTATTATTCCCACTGTAAGATAAGCAGACACCTTTATCTCTTTTGTTCATGCTGTATTCCCAGTGCTTAGAGGAATGCCTGGCATATAGTAGTTATTTAGTAAACACACTAAATGCAACATCTTACAGACCTTCAAAGAGTTTCTGAACATTCAAGCTGGAATGTTTGTGACCATATCCTCCCTTTTCTTAAACTTCTCTTTTTTTTTCTCTCAAAGATAAGTCAATCTGGATAGCTTCAAGAAACCAAAACTTGATCTATAGGGCTCTCCTTACTTATATTGGCTGTTTACATTTGCTAAGACTGTGTCAAATATATCCATATTTATGTGTTTTAAAAAGATACAATTATAGTATAGATACTATTTTGATTTTTTTCCACAAAGTATAATTTAAAATGTGCTTTGGCATATTTCTACACCTTCCTCATAATTGTAATGTCAATAGCTGTACAAGATTCCCCAGAATTTATACATGGCCATTTCCATATTTTCGGACAGGTGCACTTTTCATTGTAGATAATGCTTAGGCCTATCCCCACCCCTGCTCTGGCCCCAAGAGCCTCTTTTCCTCTCCCGGCGGGGTATGCAGGATGGCTCTACGTGTCCGCAGAATAACTGGTGGCTTGTTTGATGTGAAATTAGTCCTTTCTCCAATTCCTTTCCAACAATTCCTCTACTAGCTTGCTGTACTGCCTAAAACCCCCATCATTAGCACAAGTCAGAATAAGGCTTAAACTTCAGTTAAATGCATGGTATTTTATTCGGAGGGACAACACATATGTCATTTTCACCCATCACTTCCCTGTCGCTAACTTGTGCATTGGAATGACCCACCACTCACCAGCCAGTCCTGGGAGAAATGGGACTGGGGGCCAGTTGGGTTTTGGCATGGGGCCATGGGCACTGTCTCTGCAGGGATGGGGTTTTTCTTGGGCTGGGGAGCCCTGTGGACAGCACTGAGACTCCAAGAAGACGGGAAGGAGTGCTGAGCTGGAGCTAGCCCTCCCCACCTCTGAAATCAGCTTCCTTGCACTTCACCTCTGGGCGAACAACTTCCTGTAGCCCTTGCTTTTCCTGTCCGTCCTATTCTGAAATGACAGCATATGCAAAGTGACATCAAACTCAGTAGAAAATCTCTACCCTTGGCATTTCCACGTCCACCTGTGATAACCTGGTACAGCAGGGCCCTCTGGCTGCCTGTGTGATGGGCAGTGGTCTCTGCCCCCTTGCTTCCATCTCAGAAATAGCCTCAGTGGTCTCTGGAACATTTCAGCAGAATACTGGAGTGAGAAAGGCAACAGGAGCAGCTGTGTTCCCAATAAAATCTCCTAATCATTATTTCCGGGAAATGGGCTCTCTGATTAACGAGTTCACACCGTGTTACATGGGGAAAATTAAGCTCCTTGGCATCAACAGCCTGACTACCATCCAGCTTCAACAGGGCAGCCGAAAAGCCTTAAAGAGCATGTGTTTCCAACCTCTGCTGCCTCTGCTTTCTGAGGTGATTGCTCTGTACCTTTGGCTCATTCATTGTCCGGAGGTCGGCCATCCCACTGTACCTTATGGACTCTTGGTGTTAAAAGCAAATAATGGGCTCCGCGTGTTTCCTGGGCTGTACCTTGTACAGGTCCTCCCCATCCCCCACCCACACCGATTGGAATTGGGTCCCAGAACTGAAATGGACTTTCCTTTTGCCCTTTGCCACGATTAGCAGCCAGTATTCCAGGTTGTTCTGTCAGCCTGGGTCCTGAAGTAGAACTGACATGTGATAGTCATGCAGAATAAATAAGAAATAAATTATTTAAAGCCACTGAGATATTAGGGTCATTTATTGACCTTGCGCTGAGTGGAATATCTTGAAGCATCCTGTATGCTTTGTGCCAGCAATCAGAGCTATCTGGTGACTGAAGTGATGGCTCTTAAACACAGAGAATGGTACCATCATTACAGAATGGCCCAACATCTGCCCATTCAATGTTGACCAGGCCACAGAAAGATTTGGAAAACTGAGGCAGACCAGAAATGCATTTTTCCTAAAATGTCTGGTAAAGGGCTCGGTTTTCTGCTGTGCTTTGGTCAGGACAACTGGCCCTTCTATTCACATACTGCCCCGAGTTGAGCCATATTCAAGTTGTCAGGTTTTAGACAGTCTCACTGTAAAGGGGACTTCACAGTCATACCAATGTGCAGACTAAGGAGAGACCGAGACTGCTGGCCCCACACAGCTGACTTTCCTAGGACGCTTCAGAGCTTGGCATTTACTAGGGATTCAGAAAAGTCCTCCCAACCTCTTTCCCTTTCTTCATGCTTATGTGGAGTAAAACTGGGGAGGAATGTTTAGGCAGTAAGTGGAATAGACAGAGGTCTATAGATTAGAGGGATTATTTTATTTTTAAGTTAGATGAATTGCCAATGTTCTCAGTCAGTCAGTCAACAAACCTTTGGTTATGGCCTTCATTTTGATAAGGCCTCGTATTTCCAGATGCCTGGAGGCTGACTCGTGACTCGGACAGAGACGCAGCCTCAAGACCCCTGGAAAGGCAAATGGGACTGAGACCTCACCATTCCTTTTCCACTGGCAGCAGCCTCTACATATTGTGACAATGACTTTTACATGGGTGAAGACTAAGGAAGGAAGGGCCCACAGTGAGGAAGTGACATCAGAGGTGGGCACACTGTGTTGGCACTGCAAGGTAAGAATGATGTCTGGAGACTCATTTTGAACAAACATGTCAGTATATATATAAGCAAATAAGTGTGTTATTGTTTGAAGTAGTCACCTTCTAAAGACACAGTTTTATTCCAGTAAAATAATCCTGGTGAAAGTGCTCTGAAGACCCTCAGGTGTTTGGTGGCAGGGTAACGTTTTAGATACTAATCAGGCTGCTGGCCCCATGCCCCATCTTTAGTGGAAAGCAGAGAAAAGAAGGCTTCTTCCTGGCTTTGCACTTCAAAAGCCCTCTGCTCTGTGCCTAGAGAGGCCTGGGGCAAAGCTAGGTGCTGGAACAAGGAGAGGTTCCTGCAGGGGATGAGTGGGCAGGAGAGCCCAGAGAAGTCAGTGGAGCCATAGCAGGGAGGTTTCCCTTGGGGCCCAGGAGAGGCATCGTGGGCTGGGTTTGAGCAACGGAGGGCCAGCTAGGAACCAAGTCAGCACTCACTTGAGTGAGCACTGCTGTCCTGTGAGCCAGGGCCAGGCTAACCCAGCTTCTTGTCCTGCTCTATGAAGCCTTTACTTCTATAGCCACCAGCACTTTTCTCAGAGGCTGCCTGGCAGGACTGTCCTTGTGGGGACAGTCCTCCTGCCCTGTACCCCCTCAGGATCCCTGTAAACCCAAAGGAAGTAGTGGGGTCCTTGACACCCAGCAGGTGTGGCAGTATGAAGAGAAAGTCCTCAGACCTGTGCTGGGAGGACATAGCTTGAGAAGGCCCTGAGCTGGGACCAGCTCACAGCTTTGTGACACCAGGAAATGGATGCTAGAGGCCTGACTTTATCACTGCTCTGCTTCTAAGTCCCCAGGTACCCTGGGCCCACTACTGTGCATCTTTAGGTCTCAGCTTCTACGTTGTATGTGCTCATGTGTTCATTCACTCTCCTGTTCACATTTTGTTTATTGAACAATATTTACTCATCGCGGCTTCTCTTACTCAGTAAACGTTTCTTGAGTACTGTTCATACGCAAACCTTGGGCACTGACACACAGACAGGGACTCTGCCCCCAAGGAACTTCCAGTGCAGAGCTCCAAGTGGAAGAGGTGACTGGTCTTCAAGTATGTGCTAATCCTGACATTCTGTAATCCTATTATTATTGTACACATTATATTGCAATCTTGCTTCCACAAGCACCCCAGAAGTTAAAACCTTTCTTTTACAGAACCTGTGGTGTCATTGACAGAAACTTCTTGCACTGAGAGATCAGTGTCAGTATTTGGAAATGGCTAAAGGTCATCTGGAGATAAGTGTGGTGGAGCAAAGGCAGCTGGGGTGTAGAAGGGGGCCAAGTTCCAGTGACCTGGCAGCTAGTCTCACATTCCCGTCTTTATGTCTGGTTGGGGTCACCTTGAGCACAGGTTTGGAATGCCGTGGGGTGGCCTGCCCAGGATGTGGTTTTTGTTAACCTTTCAAATCATCTCCCCAGAGCCCGCTGCGGATGCGTGAGCATGTGCCTCCTTCGCGAGGCCACCGGGCGGCTTGATTTGTCACCAGCACTTGTGCCCTACCTTCACCACGGTTAGTGCCGATTCATCTTCCCTCTCCCCCATTCTCCTTCAAAGGCTGACAAGTTCAAGTAGTAAAGGATGACACAGCTGAGAACCCACTAGTCATAAACGTTAATGACACTCGCACTCTCGTTTCAATTTGTAGCTACTCCGCTACCTTCTGGGTGAAGAAGGCGTTGAACTGAAGAAGCCGTGTCATTGTGCTGACTAGACTTCCAAATGCCTAGTCAGATTGTCCTGTGAGTGTTCACTTGCCTGTCTCATACCCTCTCTAGACCAGGAGCACTTGATGCTATCCACTCATTCACTCCTTTATTCTCCAGATAAACAATGGTTACCTGGTACCCGGCAGTGGGCTAGGGTGAGATGATGCAGAAGACACGACCCCCGTACTGGGAGCCTCGCAGTCCTGGAGAAGGGAAGGACGCATACACAATTAACTGTGATACAGCAAGGTACGTGCAGATAGAGATCCAGACAAGAGAGATGGTGGGACCACAGAGGACAGGCAGGCAGACTGGGCTCTTTGTGGTACTGTGGTCTTGTTTGCAAATAGACACTGCGCTTCTCTGGGGCAAAGATTATACCATCTACTATTACTGTACTTCCCTCTCTTGATGCCAGGCTGGGCCACGGACTTGCTTTGGCCAATTTAATAACATGTTTCATGTTGAGTCAGAAGCTTTAAAAGCGAGCATGTGGTCTGCCATATTCTTTCTGTGACATAATGTTATAAGAAGTATATATTTGGTCATTCAGAAGACCAAAATTTATTTTACAGATATATTTGGCCTTCATCCCCAGTTCCTGAAAAGCTTCAAAGTTAAGGTTTTGAAATGGGTGTTTTGTTATGTTAATGGAACTTTTGGACCCCCATCAAGGGTGGGGCCTGGTGGCCTGGGTGACCCAGCATGTGATTAGAGAGAGGGAGGTCTCAGCCCCCAGATCCCAACCTTTGGTAGAGGAGAGGGCTCCGAGCTTGAGGTGAGCTAGCCATGGCCAGTGACTTAGTCTGTCACGACTGTGCACGTCCTCACAAATACCACGAGAAGAGCATTCTGCTCTTTTTTGCATCCTGCTTCCCTGAGAGAGCTCTCATGCGTGGGGAGCCAGAACACTTCCAGGTCCCAAGCTCCACAAGGACAGAGGCACCTTTATTTGGGACCTTGCCCCATGTGTCTCTTCATTTGGCTATTAACTTGTATCCTTTATAATATTCTTTATTACACTGATAAACCAGGTGGTTTTGTAAATGGTGTCCTGAGTTCTGTGAGTCACTCCAGCAAATTAATTGAACCTAAGGAGGAAGTTGTGAGAACCTCCAATCTGTAGCCAGTGGGGCTTGTGGAGTCGGGGGTGAAGGTCAGTCTTGAAGGGTGGAGCCCTTCGCCTGAGGAATCTGGTGCTGTCTCTTGGAAGATAGTGTCAGAATCGAGTTGAATTCTCAGACATCCTGCTGGTGTTCCAGAATTGCTTGGTGTCATGTGTGGACCACCTGCCTCCCGCCTCCCCCCAACACACACACATTGGAATTGGGTCCAGGAACTGAAATGGACTTTCCTTTTGCCCTTGGCCATGATTAACAACCAATATTCCAGGTTGTGTCAGCTGGGGTCCTAAAGTGGAACTGACATGTGATAGTCATGCAGAATAAACAAGAAATAAATTGTTTAAAGCCACTGAGATCTTAGGGTCATTTGTTATTGCTGCATAACCCAGTAAATTCTGACTGATACTTTTTTGTCTTTGTATCCCATTATCTGTCTACTGCCTAACAGTTCGTTGAATGGATGAAGAGCCGGAGGCTTGAATGAAAGAGTCGGGTCTGGAAGGCCTTATGTAAAGTAAAGAGGCTCATGAGCAGCTGGCCATGAACTTTTCCAGATGAACCTGACAGGAGAGACTCACCCTCCTTTGGTTTCCTTTATGTTTTTGCTACATCAAAATGAGCTTTAGAAGCTGGTTATACTGATCAGCCAGAAAAGAAGTGGTATTTAAAGGATATTGGGTAGCTCACACAAATCGCTGGTGTGGGGAGAGTGGGAAAGGGAAGCATACTTGGGGCAAAGTTTCCAGGAATAACACTGCACAACTTCTTAGAGAAGGCAGTGTTAAGTCCACTAGTAAGGGTTAAAATAAATCGCTGTAACCAGGACACTCAAAGTACAGTGGTTTAAAGAATGTAGAACTTACTTCTCTTTCATCTGACAGTTCTAAGGTGAGCAGTCCATGCTGGTGGTCATCCAGGGACCCAGAATCCTTCCAGATCCTTGCTCCATTATCCCTTAGTGCATTGTCAGCAAATGGGTTATCAAAGCCCAGTGGCTTTTGTATCTGTGTGCTAGCCAGTGAGGAGAGGAAGCACATTGTCTTGCCTAAATCTGAAAGTGATATGTAACACTTCCGTTTATATTTCATTGGTAATAATTTAGTCACATGTTTACCCTAATTGTAAGGGACATATAGTCTGGCAAGGTGGCCATGTGTCCAGCAATAGGACTGTTAGTATGTGCATTAATCAGCTACTATTGCAATAATGTGTGACAAAGCACTCTTAAACCTGGTGGCTTTTAAACAAGCATTTATTCTCACTCTCAGCATGTATCTGCTGTTCCGCTGACCTAAGTTGGCTGGGCTGGAAGGCTCTGACTAGGGCTGCAGGTTGGCTGGGCATGGTGCCAGGCAGTGGGTTAGGTCAGGCTCCCTCCATATATTCTGGGGCTGGAGCTGAAAGGGCAGTGTCTCTTTGGGGCATGTTTTTCTCATGATAGAAGGGTGCAAGAGTCAGCAGAAATGCTAGATGCCCCTGGAGACTCAGCCCAGAAATACCACATCCCTTTGGTCAAAGCAAGTTATGTGACTAAACCCAACATCAACAGGGCAGGGAGCATACTCCACCTACTGTATTGGGAGATGCTGCCAGTTTTTATAACAAAGGTGTGGGCACATAATTATAATATGGGGAGTGCATGAGTAATCGACAATAATTCAGTCTGTACCCTATGGATTAGGGGAGAATGTATTTTGATGAATATCTAAAAATCTGCCATATCTAACTTTTTCATCTGTTGGCATTCATAGAATTTATATAGCACACTGGGATGAATTGGAAGGAATTTGTGGCCATCTAATGGGACTTGATAATAAAATACAGAATATATTGCTATGCTGATGGATAGTGACTGTAGTGGGGGGGTGGTGTGGGGGACTTGGTGAGGGGGGAGCCTGGTAAACATAGTGTTCTTCATGTAATTGTAGATTAATGATAGCAAAAAAAATACATAATATACTTATAAATCATAGATAAAATATAAAATGTTAGGGAAGATTAAATGAGTATTAAGTTTCTAAATATTTTCAATTTTTCATGAGAAACTTAAGTTTGCTTCTGTGAGCCTGATTATTTGATTGAGGTGTAATTTATACATGAAAATATACCCATCTAAAGTATACAGTCTGACTTTTGACAATTTGATACACAGCTTCCTTTAGGTATCAAATTTTATATTTGATAGGTTACATGTGGATATTTCTTGTGACAACAGTGACAGATTTTAAATAATAGATGGAGCCATATGAAATTGCCAGTGCCAAGTCATTTTTGCCCTGCAAAAATGGCAATTTCATAGGGTTAAGCCTAATACAATCAATTTGTCTAACACAGTATTTCAAAATAAAGGTGATCTTTTTCTTTCAGCACATACTGGTGTCAACATACTAATCTTAACAATTCACTAATAACATTGGCTTAGTATTACATGCGCATTATTTTAACTTCACGTCACCCAAGTTGGCATTTTGCTTTTCATCCATAATACTTGTTCACACACACACATTTTATACATTTTGAAACTTAAAAAATCTGCAGCTTTCAATTTAACTTCAGGTAAACAAAAATGTTGGTAACTAACCTACTTTATTTAAACTACGAATATTCTTTAACAAATCTGCAAGGTGAGATTCATTTGTAAAACATGCTCATTTGACACACCTCCTTGACAACTCTTACTTTGAATGCCAAAATGCATTGGTTTGAAAAACTGGTCCTCTGATCCCATGCTTCACTGAAAGCTGAGACCAGATGGACTCTAGGAGCTTGTATTTTGTTAGATTTCCCCCTTGTGGTTTCATCATTCAATGTACATTTCAGAGCTATAGACAAACATTTACATGTAAGAGCTTCTTTCTGAATAAAACAACATGTGTTATTTGAATCTCAAGATTTCAGATCAGACTTGTTCTGTACAGGCCCTCTACGTCTTCCTGACAATGCAGCAAAATCACCAGCACCCAGAGTCTTGCAATATTTCCAGCATAATTCATTTTTAAAAAGAAGTCTTCATTTATTACCTCAAATACTTCAGTTGCCGTAGTTTGGGCACTTTGCTCATGGAACAAATAGTGTTACTGCAAGCATTTCTCTTCGGGACTTCTCATTAGTGCTATTAACTGACACAGTTACTCATATGTGCTGTTACATCAACCAACTGATAAACCTCTGAATTAGTGTGGTTTCACCATTATATGAAATGTCATCTGTGTGTCTGCTAATAGTATCATCTGATGGGGGCTCTTTTCTGTTTCATTACTTTCAGAGGTCCCAACCACAATTTTCATGCAGGCAGATAAAAAGAGCAATTCTGCATTTGTGAGGCATTTTAGCTTTCGCTATTAATTTTATGACTTTGTAAGCAGCATTCAGGTATTGTTACCAGACCCATAAAAGAACCTCATTTCTTATTTTGAGTATTCAGAAGCTTAGAAATGATTGTATCTTTTTCTCTTTACTACATAAGAATAGGATGAAGTGGTAGTGTCATTTTTATGGGGCCATTGCTTCCTTTGTTAACTGCAAATATAATATCTAAGTTAATGGAGATAAGATTTATCAGGGTAGACAAACCAAAATTTCAGACATTAGTTATAAATTCCTGTATTAGTGAATCAAAATCTTTTTGACTGCCATGACTGCCTTATAAATCTAACAGGTTGAAAAATAAAAAGTTTTGATAAATATATATGAAGAACATATTTAAATGTAAAATGCTCAATGGAACTTGAGGCCTTATGGATTCAGAATATCTATTGGTCAATAGATTTCTAGGTCATCTTCATTAAAACAAATTAGGGGGAATATTCTGGGAAATGGTGGAGTAGGAAGCACCAGGAATCTGTCTCCCCACCTAGACAATAATTGTATTGGCAGAATCTATCTGATGTAACAATTTCAGAACTCAGAAGTCTATTGAAGGCTTGCAACATACAGGGGAAGCTTGGAGAGTAAATTGTAAATTGCATTAACCTCATTAAGCTAAGATTAACCAATTTCAGCTTTTAGCATAATAATTGCTACCCACCCCCCAGTCCTGTGGCAGAAGTCCTGCACCACTTCCTGAAGCAGTCTGAACACAACTTGCCGGAGCCACGATGGGTAATAAGGATCCTGTCCCTCCAAATACTGGGGATCTATGCTCTGATTGCTGATTGATACTTGTGATCACAGAAGTGCAGACAAAGAGGAGGGTGGCCATTGTTGTTGCAAGCCCTTCCCCCTCTAGCTGAACTGACTTCCAGGAGATTTAAAGGGCTGGTATCCTTCCACCCTCTCTTTATTAATGAATAGGACCCTCTCTTTATTAATGAATAGGTATCCTTCCACCTTCTCTTTATTAATGAATAGCTATTAAAAATAGCTGCATTTACAGGGAAAATTAGAAAGTGATTAGTGCATGCCCAGGAAAAGACACAGGCTCATAAAAGACCTGAGAAGACCTTAAATTTATACCTCGGGCTCATCCTTTGAACAAAGAAGCCTAAAACATTAAAAAGCTAAACAAACAAACAAATAATAAAAGCAATAACAAACCCCAGCATTCCGAGGGGAGGAGGATCTATTTTCAGAGTTAGCACATTATTAGATTCTTTTATTTAAAATTTTGGACAGTGACTGTCCATCAGTGCAGCAAGATGCCACAGATCCACTATGTGCCTTCTCTGTGCTACACTGTTCTCCCCGTGATCCCCCATAGATTCAAATGTACAGTTTTCAAGAAAACAATCACAAGGAAAGGAACAGGAAAGTATGGTCCATTAAAAGAAAAAAAAATAAACAGAAATTGTCCCTGAAAAAGACCTGATGGCAGATCAAGGCGGTAAGGACTTTAAAACAACAGTCTTAAAGATGCTTAAAAACTAAAATATGTGGAGAAAATTCAATAAAACAATGTATGAGTGAAATGGAAATATCAATGAGATAGAAAATGTAAAAATTTTTGGAGCTGGAAAGGACAATAACTGTAATGAAAAATTTGCTGAAGGGATTCAAAGGCAGATTTGAGCAAGCAGAAGGAAGAATCAGTGAACTTGAAGATATAACAATGGAAATTATCAAATCTTAAGAAGAGAAAGTAAAAAGATTGAAGGATAGGGAACAGAGCCTAAGGGACCTGTAGGACACTGTCACGTGGACCAACATATGCATTGTGGGAGTCCCAGGAGAAGAGAGAGAGAAGGAGCAGAGAAACTGTTTGAAGAAAAAATGGCTGAAAAAGCCCCAAATTTGATGAAACACATGAATATAAACACTCAAGAAGCTTGAGTAAGGTGAACTCAAAGAGACTTATACCAAGACCCATTATAATCAAAATTTCAAAAGCTAAAGACAAAGAGAATTGAAAGCAAGAGAGAAGCAACCCATCACTTATAAGGGGTCCTCAGTAACATCAGAAGCAAATTTCTTATCAGAAACTTTGGAAGCCAGAAAGCAGCAGGTTGATATACTCAAGTTGTTAAAAGAAAGAAACCTACCAAGAACCCTATATCTGACAAAATTATCCTTCAAAAGTGAGGGAGAAATGAAGAATTCCCATATAAACAAAAAGTAAGTTCATTAACCTAGACCTACTCTGTAAGACATGCTAAAGGGAGTCTCACAGGAAAAAATGAAAAGATACTACACAGTAACTTGAAGCTGTATGAAAAAATAACAATGTCAGTAAAATAAATACAACTATAAAAAGTTGTAGCAATGGTTTATAACTCCACTTTTTGTTTCTATGTGATTTGAGGGACTAATACATTAAAAAACACAATTATTAGCCTGAAGGCTAATATTATAACTTTAGTTTGTAACTACAAGTTTTTTTTTCTATGTAATTTAAGAAATGAATTCATTAAAAGAATTATTAGTTGATTGTGTGGGGCACACAATGCATAAAAATGATTTTGCTACAACTAAAAGGGGTGGAGAAGGAGTTGTAAAGGAGCAGATTTTTTGCATACTGTTGAATTTAAGCTGGTATAAATTCAAATTAGAGTTTTACACTTTAGGGTGTTAAATGGAATACACATAGAAACATCAAAGAAAATAGCTATAGAATATGCATAAGAGGAAATGAGAAAGAAATTTAAACAATTCACAAAATTGTGGAAATTAAACAACACACTTTTTTTTATTAAGGTATCATTGATATGCAATCTTAATGAAGGTTTCACATGAGCAACAGTGTGGTTCCTACATTCACCCATATTATCAAGTCCCCTCCACAACCCATTGCAGTCACCATCCATCAGCCTAGTAAGATGCTATAGACACTACTTGTCTTCTCTGTGCTGTACTGCCTCTCCCATGACTCCCCTACATTATGTAAACAACAAACTCTTAAACAATTAGTGGATCAAAAGAAATCACAAAGGAAATAAGGTAATACTTAAAGATGAATGAAAATGAAAACACAACATACTAACACTAATGAGACACAGTGAAAGTAGGGCTAAGGGGGACATTTAGAGCTATAAATGCTCACATTAAAAAATGAGAAAGATCTCGAATCATTGATCTAATTTTATAAATCAAGGAACTAGAAAAAGCAGCTAGGCCTGAAGCTAGCAGAAAGAGGAAAATAATGAAGATTAGAGCAGAGATAAATGAAATAGAAAATAGAAAAACAATAGCGAAGGTCAGTAAACCAAGTTGATGCTTTGCAAAGGTCAACAAAACTGACAAAACTTTAGCTAACTGGACTAAGAAAAAAGACTCAAATTACTAAAATCAGAAATGTGAGTAAGGGCGTTACTACTGATTTTACACTAATAAGGATTATAAGAGTTCTAAGAACAACTGTATGCCAAAAAACTGGATAACCTAGCTGAAATGGACAAGTTCCTATAAACACAAAACCTATTAGGCTAAATCAAAAAGAAATATAAAATTGGAATAGGCCTATAATAGAAAGGAGATTGAATTAATTATCAAAAATCTCCTGACAAAGAGCCCTGGGTCTGATGGCTTCATAGTGAATGCTATCAAATATATAAAGAATTAATACCAGTCCTTCTCAACCCTTCCCAAAATATTGAAGAAGGAGCATTCCTAAAGCATTTTTTGAGGTTAGCCTTAACCTGATACCAAAGCCAGACTAAGACACTGCATGAAAATAAAGCTAAAAACAAATGTTCCTTATAAACAGTGATGCAAAAATCCTCAACAAAATATTAGCAAACCAACCTCAGCAGCATATTAAAAGGATTATATACCATGATCACATGGGATTTATTTCTGGAATGTGAAGATGTTTCAACATACAAAAATTGATCCATGTGATACATCACACTAACAAAATGAAAGGAGGAAAAAACATATGATCATCTCAGTGGGTGCAGAAAGAGTATTTAACAAAGATCAACATCCTCTTCTGATAAAAGCATTCACTAAACTAGGAATAGGAGGAAATTACCTAAACTAAATTACCTCATAATAAAAGCCATATATGAAAAACCCACAGAAAATATACTTGCTGGTGAAAGACTGACAGCTTTTCCTCTAAGATCAGGAGCAAGGCCATTTCTATTCAACATGGTACTGGAAGTTCTAGCCAGAGTAGTTTGGCAGGAAGAATAAAGGTATCCAAATTAAAAGGGAAGAAGTAAATTTATCTCTGTAAGTAATATGATTTTGTATGTAGAAAACTCTAAAGAACACACACACACACACAAATTAATTAATAAATGAATTTAGCAAAAAGCAGGACACAAAGTCAATATGCAAAAATCAGTTGCATTTCTATACATAATGAAAAATCTGACATGGAAATTACATTTCCATTTACAATAGCATCAAAAAGAATAAAATACTTAGGAATTAACTTAGCCAAGGAAGCAAAAGACTTGTACAATGAAAATTACAAAACATGCTGAAATAAAGAAAACAAGCACATCCCATATTCATAGATTGGAAGACTAAATATTATTCAGATGTCAGTACCTAAAGCAGTTTAGAGATCAATGCAATTCCTGTCAGCATCCCATTGATGAAAACCATCCTAAAATTCAACTAGAATTTCAAGGGACACTGAAAGGCCAAAGCAATATGAAAAAGAACAAAGCTGGAGGACTTACCCTTTCTGATTTCAAAACTTAACTACAAAGCTACAATAATCAAAACAGTGTGGTACTGGCATAAACACAGATATAAAGATTAATAGCATAGAGAGCCCAGAAATAAATAGTTGCAGATGTTGTCAAATGATTTTTGACAAGGGTGTCAAGGCCATTCAATGGGGAAAGGGCAATCTTTTCCACAAATGATGCTGGAAAAACTGGGTGTCCATATGCAAAAGAATGAAGTTGGACCCCTACCTAGAACATTAAAATGACTAAAAATGGACCAAGGACCTAAATATAAGACCTAAAACAGTAAAACTCTTAGAAAAAAATATGTCGAAAGCTTTATGACATTGCTGGAAAAACTGGGTGTCCATATGCAAAAGAATGAAGTTGGACCCCTACCTAGAACATTAAAATGACTAAAAACAGAGTAAAAAGGTAACCCCCAGGAAGAGAAAACATTTGCAAATCATATATATAAGGGATTAATATTCAGAATATATAGAAAACTACTAAACTCTACAATACAAAAACAACCCAATTCAAAAATGAGCAAAGGACTTTAATAGACATTTCTCCAAAGAAGATAAATAAATGGACAATAAGCACATGAAAAGATGTTCAACATCACTACTCATCAGGGAAATGTATGTCAAAACTTCAATTAGATACCATCTCACACCTACTAGGATGACTACTATGAAAAAAACAAAACTACAAGTGTTGGAGAGGATGTAGAGAAATTGGAACTCTTGTACACTGTTAGTGGGAATGTAAAATGGTACAGTCACTATGGAAAACAGTATGGTAGTTCCTTAAAAAATAAAAGATAAAATTACATACAATTCAGCAATTCCATTTCTGGACATACACCCAAAAGAACTGAAAGCAGAGTCTTGAGGAAATTTTGGTAAACTCATGTTCATAACATTCATAATGGCTAAAGTGTGGAAGCAACCCAAGTGTCTACCAGTGGATGAGTGGATAAGCAAAATGTGTATGTACAATGGAATATTATTCAGCCTTTAAAAAGTAGGAAATTCTGCAGTATGCTACAACATGGATGAACCTTGAGGACATTATGTTAAATAAGCCAGTCACAAAAAGGTACATACTGTATCATTCCATTTACATGAGGTATTTTGAGTAGTCAAAATCATAAAGAAAGTACAATGGTGGTTTCCAGGGGGTAGGGGGTAGGGGATGGAGGATAGGGAAATAGGGAGTTATTGTTTAATATGTATAGAGTTTCAGTTTTATAAGATGAAAAGAGTTATAGAGATGGATGAAGGTAATGTTTGCACAACATTGTGAATATATATAATACCACTGAACTGTACGCTAAGAATGGTTAAGATGGTAAATTTTATGTTATATGTATTTTACTGTAATAAATTAAATAATATCAAAACTTCAAAGAAATGATGTATGTAGTTAATGAAATAAACTTTAATTTTCCCTTAAATAAAAATTCTGAAAAAATGCATAATATATAACTATTACTACACTCAGACAGCATAAAATGTAGTGAAAACTAGTATGAAATTGTAAAGGCACATTTAATGAGGATAATTAAATTATGTTTATTATTCTTGCTTTCAAAATACAAAGAAATTCAATGATCTGACTTCAGTTGACTCAAAAAAAAAAAAACCCAAGAAACAACAATGGGAAGAATTAATAGAAACCAGCCATTTAATAGCAAATCATATCAACAACAAAAAACCAGATGAACTTTTACATTAGTAGAAAAATATTGTAAAAATCTGTGAAATTAATTGAAAAAGAATATGAAATAATTTTATGTTCATCCAAAAGACAAGGCATCACACTGAGAAAAAAACAAACTACAGTGAAACTGACCTTCAGATGGATTGTGATGGTCTAATAAGCAAATCAAAGCCACAAGCAGGAGATATGTTATGTTGCCATTGCTGAGTGCTCTCTGGTGACAAGTCAATAATGCAGTTATATTCCTCAAAATATTATTTACTGAATGTGGGAATTTCATAGAAGAAGCCATGTAAATAGTGCTCAAAATATTTTCAGTGATTTTTTTTTTCTTAATCAACAGAAATGTATTTTCTAACATTCTGGAAGCTGCAAATCCAAGGTTAGGTGCCAGCCAGATTGGTTCTGGGTGAAACCAGCCTTTGAAGCTTGCAGATAGATGCTTTCTTACTGTGTCCTCATATGGTTGAGATTGACATTTTAATACAAAAGTGTAATTTTTTAATATACTTAGTTTTTTAAAAAGCATTTTTAGGTGCAGAAAGTACAAAGAGTTTCCATAAATCCTACCTTCCCCCAATAGTTTGCCCTGTTATTATCATCTTCACCTTTTTCAGAATGTCATCATATGGTTGGAATCATACAGCATGTAGCACTTTGAGACTGGTTTCTTTCACATAACAATGTGAATTTAAGTTTCCTCCATGTGTTTTTGTGGCTTGATAGTTCATTTGTTCTTAATGCTGAGTAATATTCCATTGTATGGATGTACCACTGTTTGTTTATTCACCTATTGAAGGACATCTTGGATGTTTCCGATTTTTGGCAAATATGAATAAAGCTGCTATAAACATTGTACACATTTTTGTGTGGACATAATTTTCAATTCATTTGGGTTAATACGAGCAGCATAATTGCTGGATTGTATGGTAAACCTATGTTTAGCTTTGTAATAAACTACCAGACTGTCTTCCAAAGTGGCTGTGCCATTTTACATTCCAGTCAGTGATGAATAAGAGTTCCTCTTGCTCCACATCCTCATCAGTTGGTATTGTCAGTTTGAATTTTAGCTGTTCTAATAGGTGTGTAGTAGCATCTCAGTATTGCTAATTTTTGCAATTCTCTAGTGATCTATAATGTTGAGAATCTTTTCATATGCTTATTTGCCATTTGTATATCTTTGGTGAAGTGTTCAGATTTTTTGCCTATTTTTAATCGGGCTATTTGTTATTTTGAGTTTTAACTCTTGTTTGTATATTTTGGATGCAAGTCCTTTGTCTGATATCTGTTTTGCTATTCTTTTCTTCCGGTCTGTGGCTTGCCTCCCTCCTCACTCTCTTAACAGTGTCTTTTGCAGAGCAATTTTTAATTTTAATGAAGGCCAACTTATTGTGCTTTGTATCCAGAAAGCCATTGCCAAACTCAAGGTTACCTAGATTTTCTCCTTTATTTATCTTCAAGAAGTTGTATAGTTTCAAATTTTATATTTAGGTCTGTGGCCCATTTTGAGTCCATTTTTATGAGCAGTCTAAGGTCTGTATTTAGATTTATTATTTTTTTTGCATGTGGCTTGTCCAGTTATAGCACATAAAAAGGATAGTTAAAAAAACTCACACAAAACACTATCCTTTTTCCATTGCTTCTTTGACAAACATCAGTTTTACTATATTTGTGTAGTTCTATTTCTGAGCTCTCTGTTCTGTTCTGTTGATTTGTCTGTTCTTTTCCAGTGCCACACTGTCTTGATCACTGTAGCTTTATATTGTCTTGAAGTGAGGTAGTATCAGCCCTCTGTTTTTTTCCAGGACTGTATTGGCTGTTTTGGTCTTTTGCTTTGCCATATAAACACTAGAAAAAATTTGTCAGTATCCACAAAATAACTTGCTGGGACTTTGATTTGAATTGCGTTGAGTCCATAGAGAAAGTTGAAAAGAATGAGAATGATGTCTTAACAATTTGAGTCTTCCTATCCATGAACATGGAGTAGCTCTCCATTTATTTAGTTCTTTTTGATGTCTTTTATTAGGGTTTTGTAGACTTCTTCATATAGATCTTGCTCATGTGTATTTTTCAATGATTAACTTTTAATGGGTGTAAAAGTACTTAATTTTTTTTTTATCAATACACAGTATTTTTGATCATCAAAATATTGTGGCCAGCCCACCTGTTTTCCTTTTGTGGGTCACCAAAGTGCTGTGACCCCAGGGTTGGGAAGATTTTTGGTAAGAAGCAGAGCTACTACCACTGAGCATAAGACACTACAGTCTCTCCCACTGCCACTTCTTTATTGAGAACTGAACCTTGCTGGTTCTTTACTGCTATGGCCAAAGTTTTCACTCCTAGGTGGACTCACCTTTCCTCAATCAAATGTTTCTGGTTGTCTATGGGGACAGGCTCAGATTTGGACATTTTTGTTGGGGGGTTTTAGTTAGGCTTTTGTTCACTAGATCTAGAAGTTTTGTCTGTTATGCAGATCAAACAGGACCTTAGTTGGATGCTCATCCATCAGCAAAATCCCTATGTGTTCTGTCACTTGGAAGTCTACTTGGGCCCCTGCCCACGAATACCCATGCCATTCCTGGCACTGAAGGTCAAGTACCACTATTTGTCCTCTCCCAATGCAGGCTCCCATGATCCCCATTTAAATCAGGGAGCTCTTCAACTGCAGTGTTTTCCACAGCATTCTGGTCACAGAATAGCCATTGTGGTACTTTCTAAAGATGGCCTCTTCCTTCACAAGTGATTCTGAAAGCCTTGGTGGACACTCCCTCAGGAGACATGGTTACAAGAAGATGAGTTACACAGGAAGATCCACTTCGATATTCCCTTCTTGATTCTTTGAATTCTTTCCTGTACAAATATCAAGGGATTTCCTCTCTCACATTTTCATTTAGCTGAATTCAGAAGTCAGTCAACTAATTTAGATAGTACACTGAAGCCAGAGTCACTCGAAGGTGCATATTCATGTTGAGAAATTCATGTTTATTCATCCACATACTTTGCAATTTAAATTAACACAATCTTGAGATTCTTTCTCTTCCTGGGGTTGACATTGTATTGGCCTCCCAGGGCATACCTGGATCTGATTCAGGATTACGAGCCAGCGAGAGTAGTGGGCTAGGGTTAGGGAAGAGACTGGCTCCCCTTTTTTAGGTAACTGCCTCAGGTGAGGTCAGAATAGTCTTCAAACAAGGTGGGGAATGTCTCATTGTATAAGGACAGAGGCTTTGCTTCTGCTGCCAAGAGGGGTTTGTGATTTGAGTTACTAGGAATTATCTAGATCCTCCTTATGGTCTTATTTCTATTCCCAGATTCCCACACTTTTCCTGAAAACTACTTCTCACACATGAAATCTAGTGAGGTTGATGATTCAACTGACCTTGTACTTTGGCAACTTTTTGACACAATTTTGAGTTTGGTTTTCAATGATTTTAACTTTGTGGTTTAATTAATAAAAAATTCTTTAAGTTCTGTTGTAGAATAAATATGGATTTTTATAGAATATAGACTTGACCTAAGAATTTAGGACTCTGAGTGTGTCATTGCTTTCTGTAAGTGGTCCACTTCTAAACTTACCTCTTGAGTTCATTCTTTGAGTACCGCTTGCTTTTTGATCTTATATTTTTGATTATGATCACTTGGTTTCCCAAAGCCTTGTCTCCAGTGGCTCCTTGGACCCAGGTGACTATATGCAGTAATTTACCTACCTGTTTTTCCATGTGTGCCAAGGGCTTCCAGCACCAATATCTTTATACCAGCTGGAGCTCTTCCTTCATCATAAACCAGGTCAGATACCAATCTGAGATTCTTCTCATTTCCCTAAAATATATTGCTTGTAATTCCACTTTGGGTGATCTTTGTGGGCCTTTTTTCCTACTGCCCTCGTTGGTTTCATTCTGCCACCTTGAAATTTGATAGAACAATTTTGGGAGTACGGAGCATTGCTCTTTTGAAGACAAAAGATCTTTGTAATAAGGATGGATGAGTAGGTAGTCTTAACAAAGAAAAGCCTGGGCTGTGGTGGGTGGTGATTTTTCTTTGATCTCTGGGGTATCTTAGATCTGCTCTTCGGGTTGGGAGAGATGACTCTACCCCAGCTGCAGTTTTCACACCGGAGTGGGATAGTCACGTCACTGCCACCTCATAAACATACATATATGTGGCTTTACAGATTATAGACTATATGACCTGCCGTCGTTTCATCCAGCTTCTTAGCCGCCTGTGAGGTGGGCAGAACAAACACAGATTTGCTCATCTTGGAAGTTGAGAAAATAAATGAAGAGACTTCCCCAAGATTCCCAAGGTTGGCCAGTAGCTGTGCCAAGAATCAAGTCCGCATCTTCCCAGAACCTCCATGCTGACCTCCTGGCCATGCTCTTCCCTAACACTCACTGGCCCAGGGCAGGAGTATGCATGGAGGTCCACATACTGTTATCTAAATATTCAAAGGCAATAATCAAGCCAGCTACCATTACATAAAATATACTCAATCCTTGTATCTTGACAAACTATCAGTTTAGAGTCTCCAGAAGCTGATATTGAGACTGAGTTTGGCCTGTAGGGTATTTTTTAGTGATAAATGTGGGGGAGTGTGTATGAAGGAAGCAGGAGCAGGTAGAGTGAGAAGTTCAACTGCACTGCAGGCCCCACCAAGCCTCAGCCAACCCCTGGGGTGGCCCAGAGCATCCATGGCCCCTCCGTCTGCACCAAAGTTAGGCAAAATGGCTGGGCCCCCTCCCCGACATCCACTCCCAGGACTGGGTGCATCTTTGGATGAAGGGGCTCTGAGCTGCAGCAAGAGCTGATGGCTGGGCAAGAAGCCCTTCCTCTCACAAATCCTCCTTAACAGCGACTTGTTCAACTCAGGAAAGGGGAGCAGGGTGAGAGGCCCTCCTCTTCCCACTGCTGGGTGCGTCAGCCCCCACAACTACCTCGTCCACAGTTGCCCCTTGGCCATCCCTTGGGGATACTCCCTCTGGAGAACGGCAGGGAATTCCAGGGTCGCAGTGCCCAGAGATTGGTCTAAAACGCACGGGGCTCATTTCCTTTTCTAGGAAACAGGGGAGCAGGAGGAAGGGCCCCTAAGTGGGGAGTGGAGGATGGCGACCCTCTTGCTTGGGTCTGAGGTGCTGCCGCCAAAGATCATACCGAGATGTTGGGAGACGTAAATGAGAAATTGCTTAAGGAAGGCTCTAAATTTCTGGGGACTTGATTCCCAGTTAATATTAAATAAAGGCTTAAGCAAATCCTCATGGGTACTTAAGATTGTTACTGTTAGCCGTAGTCCTGGTGTAGCTGTGCCAGGGCTTCACGTCACTCGCGGGGTTTAGCCCTTGGTCCAGTCGTCTCCCGCGATGGAAATCTTCCTGTGGGTGCAGGTCGGGAGCTCCCCTCACCCGCGTCCAGTTCCCTGGGGCTGAGCGGAGCAGGGCGCTGTCTGGGGAAGCCCAGGGCAGCGACGAGCGTGACCAGGAGCCAGAGCGCTCGCGGCCGCGGAGGGAGGGAGGAGGCGGCCGGCCCAGCCTGACGCAGCCGCGGAGCAGGCCACTGCCGGGGCGCCCCGGTCACCAGCGCCAGCAGTCCCTCCGCCTCCTGCTTCCGCGGCTCCGCGCGCGTGGGAGCGAGTGCGTCGCGCTCCCGCCGGGGGTCACGGGCTTGGGGCATCCTCTGCAAGCGAGCCCGGGCGGAGGGAGGCGCAGGAGCGCGCGCGACGGGCGGAGGCGGGGAAAGCAGCGGGCGAGGCGGAGGCGAGGGAGGGGAGGGAGAGAGGGACCCACCCGCCCGCCGCGCCCTGGCCGCCTGCACGTGCGGTCGCAGAAGCTCGTCGCTGTCCCGGGGCTGAGCTGCGCCCGGGTGTCCGGGACGGTGCGTGCGCGAGTGTGTCTGTCCGCGCGGGCGAGCACCGCGCCGGCCCCGAGCCTCCCGCTCGATCCCCCGGGCCGCGGTGCATGTTCTCCTCCTGCCACTGTGTGCCGAGACGCAGGAGGACCATGAAAATGATCCACTTTCGGAGCTCGAGCATCAAATCGCTCAGCCAGGAGATGAAATGCACCATCCGGCTGCTGGACGACTCAGAGATCTCCTGCCACATCCAGGTGCGGGCGGCGCCCGGCGAGCGCGCTGGGTACGCGCGGGGCGCAGGGCTGGGGGCCTCTGCGGGTGGGCGTGCGCGAGCAGCGGCGAGGAATCCTCCCGGGGAGCGGCGAAAAAACCAGATTCTGCTTCCTCCGCCCTTTGAGGCTGGAGCCCAACCCAGCGATGGGGGCACCGTCCCCGGCAGGTGCGCTCGGGCCCCTTCCCCTGGCGAGCACACTGCCTGCACGCCTCGCTGCGCCTAGGTTGGAGGCTCCGGGCAACTGCCTCCTGGGGACTCTAACTCCTCTGTCCCCTCCTCCTCCAGGAAATGGGAGCTCTCAGATCTGAGAGGGGCACCTGCATGTCGCCCACTCTTCCTTCCTCTCTTCCTCCACGTGGCGAAGGCATGCATCAGCCAGGGTTCACTTATTCTGTCTCTGGTGCCCAGGCTCCGAAGGTGCCCTCAGCTCCAGGGAAGCACTCCCGCTCCCTGCCGCCCCCCTACTAGTGGCCTTTACTTTTTTGCGTGGGGCGGCTACGAAGTTTCCCGGGAGTGAGAGAGGCCAGGCACTGGGCTCCAGCCTTGAGGGATGGGGTGTGCGCTGTGCGGAACTGGAGCTGCCTGGAAAAGAATCGTGTGAAATCGGAGTGTTTCAGAGAAACGAAAAGGGTTACAAGGCCAGCAGGAAGGGAGCCCTACAGGATCTGGGTTCTGGGAAAAATTGACGTGTGGAATATTGGTGGGCATTCTTTTTGGCTCAGGTTGGTGAAGGTGAGAGTTGTTTGGGCAAAGGCAAATTTTCTGGCAGCCCAATCCTCAGGTAAAAAGTGCCTTTGGGTTTACAGGAGATCCAGTGAGAGCTGCAAGGGTGTGTTAGTGTGTGTGTGCACGTACGTAAACTCTTGGTGCGTGTGTAGTGTGTGTGTGTGTGTGTGTGTGTGTGTGTGTGTGTGTGTGTGTGTATGCAGGCAGCTGTGTGCCCTCTCCTATAACCCACTCAGCGGGCACCATCTGGAAAGTTTCTGTTAGGGCTCAGCACTATTAGCTTCTGACTTTTAAATCTATTTACTTATTTATCCCTGGGATTTCTTCTACTTAACTACCAGAGACTTGAGGATCCAGGTCTGAGCTGTTTTTAAGACAGCACACGGCTAGGTGAGAGGTGAACAGGGACAGTGTCTCCCAGTGGCAGGCACCCGTCTCTGGGCTGTGTCACCCCAAAACAAATCAATGAAAGAAAGGTCTTATCTGTGTTTGTATGTTTGTTTGTTTGCTGGTGGGAATTTGTGACATGGAGACATTAGCAGCTGATTTGTATGTTGACAGCTGGACAAGTTTTAAGGCAGGAATGTGGTGCCCCATGATCTCCTAGGGGAGTAGGCTCCCACTGAATTTTCTGAAGGATCTTGAATTTCATTCTGAGCTAAGCAGTGCTGCTAAACTTAAAAAACGGATTAGCAGGATAGGCAGTTTTTCTGCCACCAGGTTGCACAGAAACGTTTGGCATGTACTGTCTTGTATCCAGAGAGAGTCCTTTGTGCACTTTGCATTAGGTTCTGAAGTAGACATACAGGTCCTTTAACCCATGTTGAATATGTAGATAATGCAGGGCCAGCAGCAGGAAGAGGGGATGTTGGGTTCACCTCTGCCTTCTCAGCCCTCTGTCTGCCCTGTCCTCTTCCCCTTGGAGTTCACACTACTGGTTTTTATCCCCTTCAGGATGAAGTCTTCCTTAGAATAGCTAGGTAGTTCCCACAGGACATGTTTTTGTTGTCTGGTGCTCTGGGAAACAATTAATTGTAGCCAGTCTAATAATAGTTTGGAAAGTTAGAGTTTGTTTGGCCCAACTGATGCCAAAGAGGTTAAAGTGCTGTGTTCCAAATGTTGATTTTGGCATTGCTTAAAAAAAGTGAATGTTTCATTTTGTGGCACATCTTTTTTTCTGCCCCTTCCACCCCCACACTGTCATAATTATTTAACCAATTAAAATGAATTATGAGCTTTTATTGTGTTAATCTGGACCTTATCCCTTCCTATACTATTTCAAACCTGGGAATTGAAATTACACTTCTGGGTATAAGATCACAAAACCCTTTCCATTTGTTTGGAGTGAGAACAGAATGATATTTTGAAAAAAGAACCGTTTGGAGTCACCAGTACACGCCCTGAGGAACCCATCTGTCCTTCCTTCTTTGCTTGCCTTTTTCATCCACTCCAGGGAATTAAAAAGTTAAAGGAGTGTATGGATTGTCACACAGTGTCACACACAGCCTTCCTCCATAACCTGCACAAAATGTGAATCATGAATTTTTTTCCTTGCAAAACAACAGCCTTTCAATATTCTTTTCCAAATTTTATAATTTTGGTGGTTATTGACATAACATATTTCCAACAACCTAACCGCCTAGTCTGAGTAGCCTATAGCTAGTTCCAGAGGGGTCACTGGCTGTGTCTCTTTCATAGAGTCCAGGGTGCTGGTCCATCATGTCATTGGCACATGAATGTTTAGGGTGGAAGAGGCTGGACATTTTACAAAAGGAGAGTCTAGGGCCCCAGATGGAGGTCTGGGGAAGAGGAGTTGCTAAATGCTCCCTACTGGGTTTTTCCAACTGAGCCGATCCTTTAAGTCCAGAGACTGTAGCAGGACATGGCTTGGTCCAATGTCTTTCATTCAGTCTTGCTGCAAGTAGAGTGGGGTCCTAGCCATCTTCCCCATTCTGTCCACTTTTTCAGGTGTCAGTATGGTTATTCACAGCTGCTTCTAATGAACTTGTCATTTTAATACTGACTTCTATTGAGTAAAATGTAGGCTTTTCACATTACTCATTCTTTAGCAGAGCCTGGTAAACATGGCTGATGTACTTGGAATTGGGTGGGAATTTGGATTTGAATAGAAATCCTAGCATAGTCATTGCACAGAGTAGGCACTCAGTAAATATTTATAGATGTAGGTGGAATAATTTCCATTCTAGGTGGTTAAATCCATGAGGGTAGGAACATTTTGTTGTGATGGTTGTTGCTCACCAAGAAGCTCCCTGTACCTAGAGTAGTACCTGGAATATAGTTATGTTCAATAAACACTTACGGAATGAATGAGTGCCCGATATTTAATCAAGCTCATTACCTACCAACGTGAGGGTAATGGGACAATCCCGGACTAGTAATCAGGAGATAACATGGTTTGGTCATGTTACCAATCAGTGTGTGGCACTGAATGAGTCATTTGACATTTGGAGTCAGTGTTTCCATTTTTGTAAAATAAGGGAGTTAGGTTCGATGGGTGGTTCCAGTTTAATAAGTCTATGGTTTAATTGTTGCCCAGACCAGTTGCAATGGAGTAAAACAGTGCTGTTGACAGTGTTTTACTCATGTAAATTTCTCATGTGATTTTCATAACTAGCCTGCAGTATCCCTACTCTATTGATGTTACTGTGTTATTGAGTGTTCCCTCAATATTATAGATATGGAAAATGAGGTTCAGACAGATTAAATGCCTTGGATCACCTGACAAGTAAGTGGATTAGAATCCAGGTCATTTGACTCAAAATCCAGAGCTTTCTTTGTGTAGCTGACTCATGAGACTGGAGAGGTTTGGATGGTTTTGACTGCAAGTAAGAGAGTAGCCAAGTTAAAGTGGCTTAAATAATGACACTATCCTACCTAATGAGAAGTCCAGAGGGAGGGCAGTTTCAGGGTTGTCCAGCAGTTCTGCATAGACCCAGGGGCTTTCCATTTTCCCACTCTGCCATTCCTGCATGTTAGCCATGTCACTTACAGTCATCACGGATAAAGGGATGAGTTACACAGCCACGGGATAGGAGGTGGTATCTCCTCATGCATTTCTTTCAATCACGGAGGAAGACCTTTCTGAGAGGCCCCATCAGTCCTTGCGTCAGATCCCATTGGCCAGGGTTGGATCACATGCCCGTGCCCTAGCTGCAGAGGAGTCTAGGGCCATGCGCATCTGCTGTCTTTGCTCTTCACTTTCTGTAATGGGAGGTGGGCTTGGCCATTCAGAGGCAGTGGAGAGGTTTGTGTGTGTGTGGGAGTCCGTGGTGGTGTGGATGGCTGTTGGCTAAGCAAGCACTAGTGTCCTTCAGAGTAGGTCATACTGAGTTCCAATTATTGTTACAATACACTAGTCAGGAGAATTTAAGAAGATGTTACCTAAGCCCTGTCTTATTTTAGGCATTCTTTATAGGATCAAATTGCAGAACAAGAAAACTTATTGGATGATCCTTTGTTGTTTGTGTTGTTAAATATCCCTTCAGTTCTTACTGAGCAGTGGGTTCTGGGTGGCTACAAGCCATGCTGCACGGAGCAAGCACAGCCGGTAAGGCTTTACTCTTGATGAAGGGGCAAAGGGCAAAGTGGTTGAGAGCTTATGTTCTGCGATGCTGCTTGCTCGGGTTTGAACCCTGGCTCTACCATTGACTAACTGGGTGACTTTGGGCACATCACGTGATCTTTGGGTCTCAGTTTCCTCATCTGTAGAGTGGGAATAATGGTACAGACCTCATGAGTTTGTTGGCAGGATTAAATGAGGAATATATGTCACATGCTTAGTACTTGGCCCATAGTAAGAGCTGAAAAAATATTGACTGTTATTTTAATATTACATGAAGGTATATTTGAAGTGATCATAAGGAATGGGAAGGCTTTGGCTTAGAATCTAATGTCTTTAAGCCCAAATGCCATCACTTTCTGATTGTGCAAGAACTTAAGCAAGTCACTGTTTTTCCTCTGTAAAATGGGCATAATAATTCCTCAATTGCCAGCCTCCATTGAATTGTTGAGGTGATGTATGCAAAAGCATGTTGGAAAATGTTAAAACATCATCCAAATATAGAATACTCTTCTAATTTAGTTGAAAAATAAAATGAAGAAAGTAGGGAGTAGTTACTGCTCCCTGAGTTTGTTACCTGTTGGAACAGGGATTGGATAGCCACATGCAAATATACGTATGTGCTAAATATTCAGCCCTACAGTGATCCAGCTGGTGAAATCCAAGCTCGGCCCAGCTGACAGCCACACCTTTTCTGCTACTAAGGACAATCTAGCACTTTTCTCTATCAAACGCATCTCAGATGCCATTCAGAGTCCACTGAAAATCAGACACAAAAGAACAGAAGGGAGAGACAGTTTGTTAAATACTGTGGCCCAGCTCTGACATTTTTAGGCCTAGATTACATGGGCCAGCTCTTTGTATTCAGAATACTCAGAAAAAAACAGTAATGCGATTTCAATGGTCTGCCAAGATCTTATCTCTTGAGGTGCTCAAAGCAAAGGCAAAGCGTATTGACTGTGGGAGAATGCAGTACTTTAGCTCCACATCATTTGGACAGTTTATCCACTGGTTGTTTTTAACTACATCTAACGAATTCTAATTCAAATTGGCCTTAACATTAAGGACACTTACTGGCTCATATATCCACAAGTCCTGAGTTAAGGACGTAATTCAAAGACCATCCTGCTTTTTGTGGAGGCTTTATCTTTGGACTGGTGTGAAATGGTTACAGTAGCTCCATTTCTCATGTTTTCATGGGATGCCGTCCAGAGGATGTCTAACTTAACATGCCAAACAAAAGTCCTGCAGTCATTCTGATCACACCTCCTGGGTCACATGGACACCTCTGAACCAGTGACCATAATCAGTGGAAGGGATGTGCTGATCAGCTTAAGGTGGCTAGAACCTGTCCCTGGGACTCAGAGTGGAATCAACTTCCCTCCTGGTGGTGGGCTTCATGGGAGGGGTTAAAACCTAAAACTCGGGGTTCTCCTCAGAAGGAGGAAGGGAGAAGGGGGAAATGGCTGCTAAGAAGATATTGACACACAGGATCCTTTGTCCGGGTCAGTGGTTCTCAAAGTGTGTTCTGGGGACCTCTGGGAGTCCCTGAGATCCTTTCTGGGTCTCTGCTAGGTTCAAACTGTTTTCATAGTAATGCTAAGATATTGTTTGCCTTTTTTGGGCAACAATTTTATTGAGGTCTAATTACATACCATAAAATTCACCCATTTATGATATACAATTTTATTGTATTCACAGAATTGTGCAATCACCACTACCATCAATTTTGGATATTTTCATCCTCCCCATAGGAACCCTGTGCCCTTCAACAGTCACACCCTCATTTCCTTCTAAACTTCTAAGCCTTATATAACCACTAATCTATTTTCTATCTCTGTAGATTTGTCTACTGTGGACATTTGATAAAAATGGAATCATGCAATATATAGGCTTTTGTGTCTGGCTTCTTTCACTTCTTTCACTTTTCAAGGTTTATCCATGTGGTAGCATCTATCAGTAGTTCTTTCCTTTTTATTGCTGAATAATATTCCACTGTAAGGCTAGATCACATTTTGTTTATCCATTCATCAGTTGATGAAAATTTGGGTGGTTTCTACTTTTTGGCTATTGTGAATAATGTTGCAGTGAACATCCCTCTAAAAGTTCCTATATGGAACATGTTTCATTTTTCTCAGGCATATAACTAAGAGTGAAATTACTGGGTACCTCTATGTTTAGTCTTTGGAAGAACTGCCAAACTGTTTTCCTAAGTGGCTGCACCATTTTGCCCTCTTACCAGCACCATATAAGGGTTTCAATTTCTCCATTTCCTTGTCAACATTTGTTATTATCTGGCTATTTGATTATAACCATCTTAATGGGCATGAAGTAGTTTCTCATTGTGGTTTTGATTTGGATTTCCATGCTGGCTAATGACGTTGAACATCTTTTTATGTGTTTACTGGCCATTTGTGTCTCTTCCTCACAGAACTGTCTATTTGGATTCTTTGCCCATGTATAAACTGGGTTGTCTTTTTATTATTGAGTTATAAGAATTCTTTAGATATCTGTATATGAACCACTTAGAAAATAAATGATTTACAGATTTTTATCCCTATTCTGTGGGCTGTCTTTTTACTTTCTTCATGGTGCCAAAAGTTTAAAACTTGATGAAATCTGAATTATCTATTTTTTCTTTTATTGCTCATGTTTATGGTGTCATAGCTAAGAGATTTTTGCCTAATCCAAGACAACTTATGCCTGTGTTTCTTTTAATAGTTTTATAGTTTTAGCTCTTACATTTAGGTCTTTGATTCACTGTTGAATTAATATGTAATTCACAGACCATAAAATCTACCATTTTAAAGTGTACATTCAGCAGATTTCAGTATATGCACAAGGTTGTACAACCATTACCACTTTTTTACTTATTTTTATTAAGGTATCATTATTGATATAGACTCTTATGAAGGTTTCACATGAAAAACATTGTGGTTACTACATTCACCCGTATCATCAAGTCCCCTGCATACCCCATTAAAGTCACTGTCCATCAGTGTAGTAAGATACCACAGAGTCATGACTTGTCTTCTCTGTGCTACACTGTCTTCCCCACCATCACCACTTTTTAATTCCTTAAAGAAATGTGTACTCATCAATAGCCTAAGAGGGTTCTGGTACCAATTTCACTGTATGAAGGGGGTACTTTTCCCCAACTGAGTCCCACAAGATTTCTCCCTTTCCTTCAGATGCCAATTGCAAGTCCAGGTTGTGACCGGGCTTCTGACTAGTTGTAGATTTGATTAGAGTAGAGTAGAGATCCCATGACCTCCTCTTTGAGTGATTAATTTGCTAGAGCAGCTCACAAAACTCAGAGAAATATTCTACTTATTAGTTTACAGTTTATTATAAAAGTATCTAATTAGAAATAGCCAAATGGAAAAAAATGCATTGGGAAGGTATGGGGAAAGGACAGAGAGCTTCCACGCCCTCTGCACATAGGAGTGCCTCTCTCCTGACACCTCATGTTCACCGACACCTCATGTTCACTGACTGGGAAGCTCTCCGAAGCCTCTCCTCTTGGGTTTCTATGGAGGCTTCATTGCATAGGCATGATTGGTTAAATAACTGGTGATTGAACTCAACCTCCAGAGCTGAAACTTGCGACCCTGTAGTCACATGGCTGGCTCCACTGGCAGCAGCTCCCATCCTTAGGGACTTAAAAAAAAAGTCACTTTGTTAACCTAACAAAAGGCACTTTTGTGGCTCTCACCACTTAGGAGATTCGAAGGGTTTAAGGAGCTGTGTGCCAGAAATGGGGACAAAGACAAAATATATATTTCTTATTATGAAATTACAATATCACACAGCCACTCCCTATCTTTAATCTAATTTGAGTTAATTTTTGTATAGGATGTTAAGTAGGGGTCCAGCTGTGTTTTTTACATGTGGTTATCCAGTTGTCCCAGCACCAGTTCTTGAAAACATGACTTTTTCGCCCTTGTCACCCTTGCTGAGATGTTGCTTGCCTTTTCCAGTCTCATTTTCTTACAAGTGTACAGTGGAGTTTTACAGAGGCTGTATATGATAGTGATATTACCACACATTCAATGCAGAAGCAGTTGTGAGAATCCAGCTGTTTCTTCTTGAGCCAGATGTTAAAGATATTTGCAAAAATGTAAAACAATGCTACTTTTCACTAAATTAGGTTATTATTTTGTCAATGAAAGTTATTTTTCATAAAACTATCTAATTAATGTTATTGTTTGTGGGTTCATTATTGTTTTTAAATGAATCAAAAATTGAATATTTAAAAAATTCTCCACAAATAGGGATATATATGACCCAAATTAAAGCTATATTGATCCTTAATGGTGCAAAGGAGTTTTGAGGCCAAGAAGCTTAAGAGTTGGTTTCAGTTGACTATCAATTTACTGAACCTCTTGGAAAATGAAAACCTCCCAAAAAACAAAACAGAATTTCTATGCACCTTGGGCCTCCAAATATTTGAAATAATATCAGTATCGATTAATTAAAAAACACCCATGTCTACATGGAAAATATGTATGTGTATGTTTGGAATTCTTAGTAGTAACAGGGTGTGTGTGGGTGTGTGTATTGCAATGTTACTAGTAGGACAAAGTCAGGCTCTGCTGTAGTAAGCATTTTCCCATTGCACTTGCTCTTCAGCTGAATCTTGATTTTTTTCAACTTTAATAATTAGATAAAGCCATTCTTACTTTGAGGCCCCTCTTTTGATCTTGGAAAATATATAGCAACAGTGCCTTAAGTGCTTGAAATATAAACCACTTGAATCAGGTCCATTAGTCACTTGAATTCTTAAGTTGCTACTTTTTTTTCTAAGTAGGCATTTTGGGAAAACTTAAAAACATTGTGGGAGTGGGAATGCCAGAATGTGTCCCATGGAGAACCTAGCATGAGATTCACACGTGTGAGTGACAGGCATGGTGGAGAGCACGGTCCCTTGTGCGTTCCCACTCTGTGATGAGATGCTCAGGCTGTTCCTCCTGTGAAACAGCAGAGAGCCAGCTGTGGACCCAGAGGTGGGAAACAATGGGATTATGATCAGAGCAATTAGGGCAGGTTTTGTAGCTGAGGCTTGAAATTAACTCAGGCTAAGAAGAGTTGCCGTTCAGCTCTTGAGAAGGATGTGTAAATGCTTGTCAGTCTCTGATATTCACGTGGATCTTCTGTTCTGTTGTTAAAATGCATGTTCTGATTCAGGGGGTTTTGGGGAGGGCCCTGAAATTCAGCATTTCTGACAAGCTTCCAGGTGACCCTGATGCTGCTGGCCTGTGGACCACACTTAGAGATAGTAAGGCGTTAGTGAAATTCATCTGCCTCATAATAATATTCTTAATTCCTACAGGTTGGGGGCTTTTTGGCCCTTACCTCCCTTTATAATGCCTCATCCGGCATATTGTTCAGTGTAAGTCTGAGTTAGTGAATGAATGAGTGAAGAAAGCTGGCAGGTGTGTCTATCATGATAGACAAAAGTACTGATTAGACACGGATTCTGGGGACAGAATGAGGCCTTTGATTCCCACCCCAGCAAAATTAAGAGGTTATTTTTGAACAGGATTTCCTATCATGGCCGATCTGAGGAAGTGTTGGATGTCTGAGAGCACACGGGGGCCCAGGGGTAATAGAAGACTCCTTGTCCCTCCGGGTAACCCTTCCCACTCTTGCTTTCCTATATCATGGACTCTTGGTGGCATTGCAGGGGAGCTCCGGCAACTTCACGGCACAAACACATCATTGTGCATAAGCCAGCAGTGCCTGGAAGCTCCCAGAGGCATAGGGGGCCCAACTGTTCTCATTTGCAGAAGTGACCCTGAGGGACAGTGACCCCCTACCACCCCTCATCAACCAGGACAGTGAAAAATGCATTTGAGGTGTAATATAAGCTCTGGAGCTGTTTGCTTTGGTGATTTTCCCTGAAGGTGCAGAAGGGAAAGGAGAGGATCACTTTAGAAAAAATGAAGCTCATTCTAAAAGGGAAGGACAATTGTATGAACTGGCAATTATTTTTTTCAAAAGTGAATTAGTTAATTTTTTGAAGTGGCATGAATCTTACTTAATAAACATTAAAAACATTTCTTCTGTGTGCCAAGCACAGAGCTGGAACTAGAGATAAAAAGAAAAAAATCAGCCATCAGTAGGCTCAGAGTCATTTGGGGGAAGAGAGACCAGATATTGATGCAGGGACCAAATGGCAGATGTAGGGACGGGCACATGTAGGTGGAGGGCAGAGAGGAGGCCCTGTGTCAGACTGGGGCATCAATAAGTATCTCTGGTATATATGAGTCTCAATTAGTAATTAAAGGATGAGTGGAAATCAGTTCTTTGAAGAAGGGTAAAAGGCATTCAACCAAGATGGGCCTTTGCTTGGTGTAAAACCCTGGGCATCAAAGAGCATGACTGTATGTAGAAGTGAAGGAAGGGAGAATCCAGGATAAGCCCCAGGTGGTTGGTGCCAGTGACAGGGATGATGGCAGGGCCACTCTGGGAGAGGCAGGGCCGGCCATGTAACTTGTGGGGGCCTCCTTCAAGAATCACTAAGAATTTCAAGATGGCAATAGTAGATGGTGAAACCAAATTCAGGGTCCTTCTGAGCATGGGGCACACACCCATGAGAAGACAGAATAAAGGAGAGCAGGTTTGCAAAGGAGAGGATGAGTTTCATTTGGGCATGTTGACTTTGAGGTGCCTGCAGGTGTCTGACTGGAGAATATCTGGCGGACTGTTGGAAATAAGGAAAATGTCAGAAGAGAGGTCTGGTGTGGAGAAAGATTAGGGAATCCCTAGTGCTCATCGAGGAGGTGGTAAGAAACATGGGGGCTGAATGAAACCATCCTGATTAAGGGGTCTGTCTTTTTGGTCTGTCTTTCTGCTTGGGGCATCCCTGTAGAACCAACCAAGGGATTATGAGCTCTGGAATTCTTTCCGAGAGTACTTGGTAATTTTTCCTTTGTTAGGCAGCTCTGGCCTGAATGAGAGCTTCTTCATTTTCTGCTGCAGATAGGGCAGCCAACTCAGAGTTATCAGTGGAAAAGCATTTTCCTACTTTGAACCGTCATTTCCTAGCTTGCCCTAGCAAATGAAAAATGTCCTCTCTCAGCCTTAAGGTTCTGAGTTATACAGCATAGCATTTTCACTCAAGGAAAGTTATCCTTTGAGACAGTGTCATGAACATTAAATAGATAATATATCTTAAAATCCTATCAATGTTGTACAAAACTAAATAAACATTTTATAGGAGGAACAGCTTTGCAAATTATGCTGCAATATTTTATCCTTTATTTAATATTTGTATTTAGATATCTCCTATGGAAAATTTTATTTTCTACTTTTCACCTGGATCTTAGATGTACAATAGAATTTTGTCTAAATATATCTATGTATTTATGCTAAGGTTTGAAATATGATTATTCTGTATCGGGGAAAGAATTAGATAGTAGCAGACTAGAGTTTAGTTTTCTTATCTCCTACCTCAGAAACATAATTTGTTGCTTTAAGGCCCTACTCCTTGATGGTAAACATTGGTTTGGAAAACATTGACTGAACCAGAGCCTTTACATACAAATTGAAAATTCAAATACAGTAATATTTACTAATGGATTGATACTAAAAATCAGTAACTAATTGGCTTTATTAATAAAAGTGAAGACAAAAACTGAATTAATAAGTTGGCTAATAATTCTTCCTTGATGTTACTAGCTGGTGGTATTTTCTGGGCTGGCCTATGCACCTTTTATGGCCCACTGTTCTGAAAATAATGCTCATCCTCGTGATCTGTATCTGTATGTGTGTGTCATCTGCAATGTTATGGTAGTGGTGAGTATCTATTGGTTCTTTTTCTTAGCAGCAACCTTTCTCTTCTCTCTTGTGCCTCTTGATATCCTTGAGCAGTGTGTTAATAATGTGCATTGGCTACATGATTAAATTGAAATCCAGGGATGTTATGTGATTTGCCTAAGGTCACCTATTTAGCAAATTAGGACCGGGTGCGGTGTCTTGAATTTTAGGCTTGCTCCTACTGTACTAATACTATCATTATTTTGATTTTGCATCTTTCTTGGTAGTCTAAATGATATAATTCTTTTGCATTAACAACTTGTTAAATAGCAAAAGGGAAGAACCATACACTGGCTACATTGCTGGGTAAAGAGAGAATATTGATGTCTTAGAACTGTCACCGAAGGACATAGTTTTAGCTCCTTTCTACTTTCTTTTAATCAACATGTGACTCAGTTTATTTTCAAATGAAAATTGCAATCAGCTTATCATGTATTTATGAATATTTTGCCATCTAACATAACTGGATAATTGAAAGATATCATTCCTTTCCCTTTACATGTTTGACATGGTATGGACATTGCTTGCAGTTTGAAATTTCAAATTAACATCTAAGATTTTGCAAAGAAAAGAAAAAGGAAGGATGATATCAGTAGAATTTTCTATTTATTCTCTATCGTAATTTATCTTGTACTTTTGAGATTGATTCCAGAAGGCAAAATCTTAGTAATTCCCATCCATGGGATTTAGAGGACTTTTAGAAAAATATAAAAACAAAATGTTTGTTGCTTAGGCACTGGCTACATGCTTGTCAGGCTCTTTGTTTTGAAGTCTTAGCCAGGAGAGAAATAAAATCTCTGGAGGCAGGGGTGGAAAAAACACTCCATACCACCTGGAGCCTTGTCAAGGATAACCTCACCTCTTGTGCTCTTATACCTCAAGGGAAATGTATTTCTGCTGAGGAGCATGATAGCGTGGGGTGGGGGCACCTTGAATGACACCTTTTGTTTCCAGCTTTGGGGACACAGTTTCTACACCAGGTGTAGATGGCACCTTTGTGATTCAGTGCTGATCAAAAGAAAAACAGAAAGGAAAAACTGAACAATATAATTCAAGGGTAGCCGTGAAGTCCAAGTTTGCAGCGCCAGCAGCAGTGTGGTAATTTGAGAAAAGCAAATTAGAAGAACAAAGCAGATTTTAATCATATGCCACAGAGAGGAACGTGGTTTAGGTTGATCTACAAATTGTATCCATTAGAGAAAGGGAGGCTTTTAATGCTGTTATCCAATATTTATTGTTAAAGATTTCTTTCTTCCTTTTCCCCATCTTTCTTTAGTACACTCACTGGGTGGGAAATGGCCAGCCCTTGTATTGAGCAGTTGCTGAATATAAAATATTTTCTTGGCATTCTTGGAAATGGAGAGGTGGGGGCAGGGAAAGAGACAGAGATATTGATTTCGAGATTCAAGGTCTTTGCCCTTTAGGAGATTTCAGTCTGAAGGTAAAATTGAAGGTTAAGAAAATGTTTCCTCCCATCCTGCCACCCATCCATCCACCCATGCATGCATTCATCTACCAACCCACCCACTCATTCCTCCACCCATCCATCCACCCACCTGTCCATCCATCCATCCATCCATCCATCCACATCCATCCATCCGTCCATTATTTATTGAGCACCTCTTTAAGGACTGGTCTGAGTACCAGAGATAAATAAAATATATGGTCCTTTCCAGTCTAGTAGAGAAGACAGACAGGTTCAAGGTGTGGTGTACTGTAATAGAAGAACACTAGGATGTTATTGGGGCACGTGGAGGAGCCAACAGTAGAGCCAAAATGTGACTTGGAGCAAGATGTAAACCTTTAATCTCTAGTTGCTCTCCTCCAAAGCCACTACTCCTCAAGAAGATATTCTTTGAAATGGATCACTGGTATTTTCTCATTCCCATTTAAGCGTAAGAGTATCTTTAAGAATTTTGCTTTCTTTCTTGCAAATATCTCAGCAAAAATTGTACTTTGCTATAAAATGTGAAGCAAAGAGAAGCCCCACACCCACTTCACTGCTTGTTATCAGATTTTCACCCTCTAAGTGTCTTCTATCGAAATTCTTGGGCAGCCACTGGGGCTCCTAATCCATCCTGCGAAGGACAGGGGAGGTATTTTGGAGGCAAGGATGCCTCAGATGAGTTTTAAAGAAAACGTAGGCATTGTCTGGCCAATAAATTGGGGGGATGTGCTGAGAAGAGCAGCAGGTAGGGAGAGAAGGGCATTCTAGCAGAAGGCTAAACAATTCTTCATAGGCAAAGGCATGCCCAGTGTTCATGAGAAACTAAACAAAATGCGTTAAGATTTCATACATTAGCAGAGAGGTCTGTGATATGCAGTGTGCGGTTGGCAAGTACCTTCTCACACTGGGCAGACAGTGGAGCAGACAGCTGGAGCCCAGAAAACAATATTGGCTACTGTTTACCAGGGAATAATTAAGGTGACCCCATTGAGCATGGTTTGTATGGTTCAGTGACCTGAAGATTTGTTTTGCAGGGCCAGCTTGGCTCAGGTAGAGGTAAGAGCTAGAGGTAAGACACATTGGGACTTTGGTCTGAGGCTTTGAATTCCTTACTACTTTGTGAAAAGCATGGCCCTGAGGAACATTGGAGGTTTTGAGTTCTTAGTTAAGGTTTTAACCTCTATGTGCTGTTCGGGGTGGTGCTGGTTCCATGACCTGTGACCTTCAGGGAGCCCAGCAATGAAGCAAATCTTTCTTAATTACAGATCAGCAAATTGACAGACCTTTCCAAGGCAACTCACCCCATTGACCTGTTGGGTAGACTGAGCCCAGCCAGAGAGGGCCTGAGGGAGGCAGTTGTGGAGGCTCCTAGAAGTAAGTGTTGAACAGAGGTGAGAGGAATTGAAAAAGTCTTCCTTATACACCGGAGGTCAGCACTGGTCAGTGGAACCTTTGTGGCAGTGAAACTGCCCTGCGTCTATGCCATCCAGTTGGGTAGCCACTAGCCTTAAAACTTGACAAGTGTCACAGAGGAACGAATTATCAATGCTATTTAATTTTAATTCATTAAAAATCTACATTTACATAGCTGCTGTGCCTGTGGCTGTCTCCCCGGACTGCACAGGGTTAGCCTTGGACGGGTGTGAGCTCTGGAAGGAGAGGACCTGAGAGTCAAGGCGGAGAGCGGCACCGGGATACTTCTCTGCTTTCCTCTGTGTACTCCTCTGCCATTTGAGCTTTTGGTAAAGCAGGTGTTACCTTTGTAATTTTAAAAACATAAGAGAGTGTGAAGAAGATGTATGTGTCTATTTTCAGAGATGACTCAGAAAGCTAGGAAAGATACTGGATCTTTAGTTCAATGCCTGCATCTTTCTCAGGGAGTATCTGAAGTCCAGAGGAGAGAGGGGACTCACCCAACCTGCTGAGGGATGAGGGGACTGGGACCTAGGCACCCAGCATTCCTTTTCATGGTTCTTCCAACCTCTGATAAGGCATCATTTTTGTGGGCTCGTTTAACATTGCTCTTTGTACCTAGGAATGACATGCAATGATCTAAGTTTAAATTCCACTGTTCATTGCTGGTATCTAGGAAAGAGATGGACTTTTGTATATTAACCTTAACATCCTACAACCTTGCTATAACCACTTGTCAGTTCCAGGAGTTTTTTTGTTCATTCTTCCATATTTTCTACATAGACGATCATGGTATCTGCAAACACAGTTTTATCACTTCCTTCCCGATCTGAACACCTTTGGTCTCCTCTTGTTGCCTTAGTGCATATGTTAGGACATCCGGTGCGATGCTGAGAGGAGCAGTGAAAGGGGATGTCCTTGCCTTCTACCTGATCTTATTGGGAAAGCTTTGAGTTTCTTACCAGTAAGTATGATGTTACCTATAGGTTTTCCAAATAAATTTGTTATTAAGTTGAGAAAGTTCCCCTCTATTTCTAGTTTACTGAGAGTTTATCATCAATGGGTATTGGATTTTGTTAAATGCTTTTTTTGCATGGATTGATATGCTCATGTGATTTTTCTTTATCAAGTTGTGGTTGTAATAGATTCCATTAATTGATTTTTGCATGTCAAATTTGCCTTGCATACCTGGGATGAATACCACTTGGTTGTGGTGTACATCCCACACCACATCTAATGATTGAGATAAAGGAAATTAACTCCTAAAACTTGTAATTATTGATAGATAAACAGCACCCCTCAAATCAGTAATGTCTCCCATCACTTCCTTTGGAGATAGTATCTTTTCTTTTTAATAATTATTATACAGCACAGTGTAAAAGTTGAAATGATACAAAAGATTATCCAGTGAAAAATAAATCCACCTCCAATTCTTGACCCCAGATGTACTCTTCAGAGGTCCCCATTCTCCATCAATTTTTTCTTTTTGGTGCATCCTTCCAGAATTTGTTTCCTTTTAGTGAACAATATTGACCACCTTTTTTTAGGGAGTAATAATAACAACACCCTGGGCGGGCCCCTTGGAGAATTGTTTTATAGGGCTAACTGGCTTGGCTAACGCCTTTAGAGCCCTTAGCAGTGAGCCGTGTTGGGCTTTTCGTCTCAGGTTCTGAACGCCCCCAGCGTGATGGAGCCCCTTGGTGTTTCTCGGAGCTCTATCATCTCTGGCATGTGTGCTGGATGGTTGGTATCACAGCCTGACTCTCCGGGAGTGCCCTCACTGCTCCTTCCATCATTTTCCTCCTTGGTAGCGGGACTGGAGCACACGAGGATCCCTTCTGTGCTCATCCTCTTCTCTGCTCGCTTCCGTGTCTTGCAGACTTAAGATGTCTTCAAAGAGCACCTTTCCTCCCAAGGCCCTGCTTAAAATTCTACTCCCTCAGTATGTGTGAAGAATAGTCAGAGATGCTGAAAGACATGTGATGTGTGAGGTTCCTTCAAGGGGCTAGTGACTCCTTAGATCCCCAGAGAGGGAGGCGCAAGGGGAAAGGGGCCTGGCTTCAGGGTGGAGGGGAGCAGAAAGGGAAGGTCCTGAGCTCAGGTAGCACGTGAGCTATGCAGTCATGACTTGTAGCCAGGGTACTGGGTGCATATACGAGCGTGGTAATCTCTGGGCTCATTTTTGCAGGAGAGCTTAGGAGGATTTGCCAGTTGATCAGTGGATCAGCCAGTAAGCATTTAAATAAACCAACACAATTTTAATGCCCCATCACACATGCTCTCCGAGTCTTCTCTCTAAAGTGCCACTCCCAGTCACATGCTCCTTCATGGCACTTATGGTTGTTCAATAACTTGTCCATTCCATTGGGAGCCTGTTTGCTGTCGACCTTGCCCACTGGCCTGGCAGCTCCACGAGGGCAGGGGTGCTGCATCCCAGTGTCTAGAATGTCCCCAGCCCTTGGGACACTGTAGGTGCTCAAGACAAATATGGGTTAGCTGACAGAATAAGTAAGTGAATACACTTCACCAATCCTAATGACAGCAGTGACAGTGATCACTGCCATCTGTTGAGCACTTACTATGTGCCAACCCTGTGCTCAGCACTTTCCACCTCATTGATTCCTCAGAAGCAGCCCTATGACATGGGAATTGCCGTTCCTACTTCACGGGTTAGGGAAACAGGCCACAGAGATACGTCCGGTCCCAGGTCACATGGCCAGTAAGCAGTGGCAGAGATTTGCACCTTAGTCTGTCCAAGGCCATGAAATTCAACAAATTGAGATAGAACCCCTACCAGTGTCAACTGTGAGCAGTGGCTGAGGGAGGTGCTCTTTCCAAGGGCCAGGTTTCTGCTGTCAGGTGAGTAGGGGGTGCCTGGGCATGGACCAGACAACTGCTCTTCAGGAATTTAGATGGAGACACCCACATGGCCCATCAACACGGCACCACAGAGCGGGTTTGTCCCTGATGCGGGTTCCCGGGAGATATTTTGAGCAGTTGTGAATTATTTAGGTGCTGAGGCAGAAACACTTTCTGGCAATGAATCCTAGCAGAAAATTGTGCATGAAATTAAAGTCAAGGAGTTCAGCAGCTTTTTATTTATTTTTTCTCTTAAGGAATGGGGGAGAAAAAGACAACCCTTTGGTTATCAGCTGTATGTTTCATCTTGTAGTTTCTCTTTCCTGGCTCTCCAAATAGCCTCTCAGTGCTTGCGAGTCTTTTAATTTTTAGTATGTCATATTTTGCAAAATTTCCAGCATTCTGGGTGCCCAGAGAGTGCTCAGTTTGATCCATTTTCCTGCCAGGAAAGCTTAAGCCCAGAGAAATAAGAGGAGTGACAGGCACCCTCATTGTGGCAAATCCCTCCTCCTCCAGGCCCAGTGGGCCCTCACTCCTTCCCTGCCTCTGGGGCTGTTATGCTATCTGGGAATCAGTTGATGCTCTTATTGTGAATTTACACTGCACGTTGTATTTTGTAAAATCCCTCACTTTCAGTTTATTGGTTATCTGCTAAGTCAAGTTGGTAAGTAGTGAAGGAGGAAAACTTGGAGGACTCCAGGCCCAACAGGCATGCTTCTTCTCATGAGCTGTTCCTGGGCCATGGCAAAGCTTAAAAGAGGAACCAGGTGCATCTTAGTGGTAGTTGGGGGTGTTCAGAGTCTCTCACATCTATTTTTTTCAACAGCTTTATTGTGGTATCATACACATTTCATACAATTTGTCCATTGAAAATGTATGAATCAGTGTTTTTGTGTATATTCACAATTTTAGAACATTTCATTACCCCCAGAAGAAACAGCAGACCCCATAGTTGTCACTCCCTTAAACCCCTGCGTTTCTTCCAGTGCTAGGCCTCCATTAATCTGTTTTCTGTCTCTGTAGATTGGCCTAATTTGATATAAATGGAATCATTCTCTGTGCGTTCTTTGTGATGGGTATCTTTCAATGAGCTTACTGTTTTCTAGGTGTATTCATGTTGTGGTGTGTATCATACTTCATTTCTTTTTATTGCCAAGTGATATTCCATTGTGTGGCAATGCCACAGTTTGTTTATCCATTCATTGGTCAATGGACATATGAATTGTCTCCACTTTTTAGCTGTCATGAATAATGCTGCTATGAACATAGCATGTGCAAGTTTTTGTGTGGACATATGTTTTCATTTACTTAGGGGAGGCATTGCAGGGTCATGGAGTAGCTCTCCAACTTTTTGAGGAACTGGCAGACTGTTATGTGCAGCAGCTGCATCATTTTTACCTTCCCTCTGGCAGTGTTGAGGGTTCCAATTTCCCTACATGCTCACCGTAATATTTGTTATCATCTGACCTTTTGATTGTAGCCATCCTACTGGGTGTGAAGTAGTGAAGTGGATTTGCACTGGGACTTGGGTTTGCATTTCCCTAACGGCTCCAACCTGCATCTTTGCCAATACATTTTTTCCTTTGGTGGCTGGACATTCTGTTAGGGGTTAACATTGGGACAGGTGAGAAGAGCATGGCTGTCTCTGGAAGCCAGCTCTGTTCAGGCAGCCTCATGCCCATGGGGTATCTCTTGTCCTGAGCATTTTCCATTTATAGGGCTCGGGGCTGGAGAGACTGTGGTGGCACCACTGTGCTGGTCTTCTCTCTGTTAACCACCTTTAGTGTTATCTTCTGCCTTATGGGCCATTTTTAAAAATCACATAATCCACGAGGAAAAGGAAGTGTTAAATGGAGAAGAAAAATGTAGGTCCACAAGAAAAACGAAAATTTGCTTTTACAAGTCAGTTACAGATGTCCTGTCACACCTATGACCTAAGTTAAGAAAGTTTCTAAGGTCACAAGTGTTTTTATGAAGACAGCATACGTCAAGCCGCAGCACTGAGGAATGTTCATGTTTTCCAGCTTTCCTATGTTTTCCTGTGTCCTCAAAACAAATCGGTAAGCTGAGTCAAATCCTTAGAAATGTAAAAAATATTAAATTCTTTATTTAGAGATTCTTGTAGATTCACATGCAGTTATAAGAAGTAATACAGAGGGATCCCATCGTTGGAACTGTTTGGCTGTGGGAGAAAACCAAGATTTACTGAGGGACTGGAAAATAACTCTGGAAGTGTGCCAAGAATTCAAACTATTTCTGCTGCCCTCAGCTCCCTGCTTTTCCCAGGATGAGGGCCATATGACCCAGCAATCAAATGAACTGTCCTCTGGGAATGGTTATTTATTGACAGCAGCTATTCAGCTTTCCAATTTATTTTGGCATCAAGTACACAGACCTAATAACACTACCCCTTTCTTCCCTCTCATCCCCTGTTCTTAAGGGTTAGTTGCTAATATTGAATTTTTTCTGCCATGGCGGCTGTTGCTGCCCCTCACAGGAACTTATAATTTGAATTTTCAAAAGGAATTAAGCCTGCCAAAGATTTCATTGTAACTTAGACCTACCACTTGGGGAAAAAAAAACATTCTCTAAATAAGTAAATAATGTATATGAGTTAAAGATGATAAAATTGGTCAGCATAGTACCTGGCATGTCTTTTGAGTATAGCGAGCCCATTGATTCCACACATAATCATAGAGTTATGACTCCGTGTTAGGCATTGTTTCAAGTCTTGGGGATACAGCTACAGAACCCGACACCCTGAAATCCCTGCCCTCAGGGAGCTTACGTTCTCCTAAAGGGAGACCAAAAATTAAACATAACAAAAATATGTAAAATATGGAGTATGCCAGTTGTTGGTAAATGCTTTGGTTAAAAAGTAGGGGGCAAAGTGGGGATATGGGATGGATTCCACTTTATTTTTTTAAGTTTGAATATCATCCTGTACATGACATCCCCAGGACTTTTTTATGTTATAACCAGTAATTTGTATCTTTTGACAACTTTCACCCATTTTGTCCTATCCTCACCTCTAGCAACCATTAGTCTGTTCTATCCATGAGTTTTCCTTTTGCAGATCCCCATATAAGTGAGATCATACAGTATTTGTCTTTCACTGTCTGACTTGTTTAACTTCAGCATAATGCCCTCAAGTTCTACCCATGTTATTGATGGTAGGATTTCCTTCTTTTTCCTTAGCTGCATACTGTTCCACTGTATATATAAACCACATTTTCTTTATCCAGTCATTCATTGATGGACACTTAGGTTGTTGCTATGTCTTGACTGTTGTGAATAATGCTGTAGTGAGCATGGGTGGGTGCAGATATCTTTTTGAGGTAGTGATTTCATTTCCTTTGTATAAATACCTGTAAGTGGAATTTCTAGATTATATGATAGTTCTATCTTTAATTTTTTTGAGGAACCTCCATACTGTTTTCCATAGTTGCTGACCCAATTTACATTCTCATCAACAGTGTACAAAGGTTCGCTTTCCTCCACATCCATGGATTCCAGTTGTAAATGAGGTCAGGGAAGACCTCCCTGAGAAGGTAGCATGAGAGCAGGGGTTGGCAAATATTTTTTGCAAAGGGGCAGAGAGTACATGTTTTAGATTGTGCTGGTCAACTGCTTAAATTTTTAGTGTGTGCAAGTGGCCCTAGACATTACATAAAAGGATGAGCATGACTGTGTTCCATAAAACTTTGTTAACAGAAATAGGCAGTAGGCTGAGTTTGGCTGTGGGCTTCAGTTCACCAGTCTCTGCATTAGGATAAAAATGTGAAGGTGAGGAATCAGGTCCTGTGGGGAGAGCATTCTAAGCAGAAGCAACAGCCAGTGCAAAGGGTCTGAGGTAGGTTTGTGGCTGGCTTGAAAGAACAGTAAGAGTCCAGTGAACAAGTGGAAGAGTAGTAGGAGATGGGTGGGACAGATGGTAAGGCCGATCCTATGGGGCTTTGTAGGCCAATGTAAACTCAGCACATTAAGAATTTTCAAAAGAATAACCAGTGAACTGCCTTTTTAACAAGTGAAGGAAGACATACAGGAAAGTATGCAAAATTGTAAGTATACAGCTTGACACACTTTTTATCAAATGAACACTCTTGGGTGGCAGCATTCAGTGTAGAAACACAATGTGACTGGTGCATCAGAAGCCCTCTTCGGGCCTTCTCTTGGGTGCTACCCCCAGATGGTGGCACCATCCTGGCTTCTAACACCACAGGCTCATTGTGCCCATTGTTGAACATCAGTAGCTTTTCATACAAGGCATTGTGTGGTATGTCCTCTGTTGTCTTCTTGCATCCATCTCCTTGTGCTTAACATCTATTCGAGATCTATCAAGTTGCTTCCTGTAGTTTTAATTCTTTAAGTCTCTCACTGATGTATAGGAGTCAGTTCTATGAATATATTATTAATTTTTTCTACTGCTGATAGACATTGAGGTTGTTTCCAGTTTTGGCCATTACAAACTGCTTTGTTGAACTTAAAACAAACAAACAAACAAAAAACCTCTTCAGCAACACAGAGCCAGCCAAACATTTAGGAACTTTGGAAAATAGTTACATGTGTTTGAAAATAAGACAGGCCTGGATCATTCACAGTCTTGTCCAAAGATGAGGTGGTTGTCTTTCTGCTATGGCTTAAGATGTCAGAGCCGGCCAGCGCTACAGCTGCCCCCAGGCCTGGCCGTGTAGTGAACACTCATCCTAAATTGGTAAGCTTTGCTCAGCCATTGTTGGGACACTCTCCCTTCCCCTTTTGGCATGCCCCTAGCAGATGTTTGTTCCAGAAGGTGAGTCCTGGGTGGTGGGGCATCTGAGGTTCTCATGAGCTCTTCTGGAGCCATGGTCTGTGGGGTCATTAAACCCCTGCACTCTTTAAATCTGTACATCCACAGTGTAGGAAACCTGTATTTTTTAGGCCATAGTACTTTATTCACACATGCTAGAAAGGGACTTAAGAATTTAGGCTGCTCAACGTGGACTCTGCCTTTAGGAGGGAGGATTGTTTGCAAATATTCTTCATCAAGTGCTCAAGCAGCACCAGGAGCAGATCATGTTTTGATGATTTTGAAGTTGACTTTTCTGAAAACACGGTTCTTATGCTGAAAATGCACACCAGGTGCACTTTGCAGCTGGAGTCATGAGGTAGAAATCTGATCACTTTGTTAGGAGGACCTTGGTGGCTCTCCTGTTTCTCCTGCTCTTTCAGGCCACCTGTCCTCTCGTCCCTCTGCTCAGCCAGCACACACTCATTTTCCATCTGTTAAGTCATCCTCTTAGTAAACAACATGGCCCCCAGCTGCCAATCTGGTGGCCTCAGCACTTGGCTAAACTTGGGAACAGTCCCTAGTCACCAACTGAGGCTTATGCAACCTCTGTGTCCTTCTTAGCACTTTGTGATTCAACTAGATAGGGAAGTTCCTCCTTGTGGACTCATTCTAAATGGGGGAGCCCAAGCAGGCAGACAAGCAATGAGTAGGCTAGAAAAAGCAAGAGAGAAGGCAGCTTTCCAAGTTAGCAGTTCTGAGTGTTCTCCTTTGTTGATAGACGTATGCTGTATTTTGTAGGATTTTTCCAAGAGCATGGATATTTCTAGACTCTTCCGCTGCTACTGTGAAGATCATAGTAAAATAACACTTTTGTGCTGCATTATTGTAGGAGGGGTGCTCTCCTTCTCCCATGTAGAAGAAATTCTCATGACAGAACTAGACACCTGGCAGAAGAGACACGTGGAAATCGTTTGCTGAAAGAATAAATAAGGGAAGTATGTCTTTGAGCTTCCTGCAGCAACTCTCACATCCCACTGTTTTGAGTCTCCTAAACCCAACACTGCTTGTTGTTTGACTAACTGACCCAATCTGACCACTCAGCATCTCCTAGATTTCCTGTCATTCATTCACTCATTCATCAACTATTTACTGTGCAGGGCACCACAAAAGGATCTTGGAAACAGTGGTGACCCAGACAGTATAGAGCCGTGGAGCTTCTTCTGGTGGGGAGAGGCCAACAGTAAGCTAGCATGTTTATGAATGAAAATGTTGGCAGGTGGTGAATTCTGTGTAGAGGAAGAAAGTTGGGTGAGGGGGACTAGAGAGTGAGGAAGAGCAGGGAAGGGGTGTTGGTGTTCCTTATAGGGTGGTCGGGAAGGCCGCCCTCACAAGGTGACGTTAGAGCAGGGGCCCGAAGGAGGTGAGGGAAAGAGCCACGTGGATGCCCTGGAGAAGAGCATTCCAGGAAGAGAGAAGAGCTTCGGAGGTCTTGGCACCGAAGAGAGCCGGGTGTGTTTGCGCAGCTCAGGGGAGCGGCGAGAGCAAGGGGCGGGGCGCCCGGCGCGGTGGGGGCGGGGCAGCCGGAGGGTCGTGCCGGGTCCGGAAGCGCGCGGGAAGCCACCGGAAGGTTTCGGTGGGGTACGGCAGGGTCAGACCTGTGTCTTTCGCGAGGGTCCGTCAGTCGCTGTGCGGCGAACAGGCCTCAGGAGCACAGGAGCGAAAGCAGGGAGGCCCGTGAGGAGCCTAGTACGCCGCTCCAGGTGAGGGATGTGCCTTTGCGTGGGGAGAATGTTTAGAATGCCCCAGGCTGCCAAATGTCTAGTGGTCTGGAACATGCTGCTCTACTTCTGTGTGAATTTCAAACTCAGGAGGTAAACGCCTTACTGGCAAGGGTTCCCTGGGCCCCCGCCCCCCATCTCCCTCCCCTCCCAGGGCCATCACCCTGGAGCCCTACAGGGCACCAGCTCAGCCATGCAGCGTAGCCTCTGGAGTGAGCAGTGCTCGGTGTGCACCCAAAACTGCAGGAGGACTGGGAGTGCATCCTTATCCTCGGCCTCCCTTCCCCACTGTCAGCAGCTGCAGGGCAGCCCCTCTCTCTGAGGAATAGGAGTGTTTCACTTAGCATAGTCACATAGGACCAGCAGTGAGAGTTCCCCCTTCTCTTCTTGCTGGAATGAGTTGGGCCTTTTTAAAGTTCTTTCTACAATTGAGGTATAATTAACATATGTAAGTTTAAGGTGTATATTTGTGTATTACAGTATGATTACCACTGTAGTGGTAGCTAGCTAACATCTCTATCACGTCACATAATTATCATTTCTTTTTTTGTGGTGGGGACATTGAAGATCTACTTTTCTAGTGACTTTGAAGTATATCATCAGCATTGCATTAAATCTCCAGAACTTACTCATCTTTTGGCTGCAATTTTGTACCTTTTACCATATTTTCCTTATTCCTCCCGTCCCCACCTCTGGTAAGCACCAATCTACTCTCTCTTTCTATGAGTTCAGCTTCCTTAGATACCTCATGTAAGTGAGATCATATGGTGTTTGTCTTTTTCTGTTTAGCTAATCTCACTTGGCAAAATGCCCTTAAGATCCATCGATGTTGCAAATGGCAGGATTTCCTCCTTTCTAATGTCTGAATACTATTCCATTGTATGGGAACCAAGGAAATTATGACCTATTGTATCATTATATGATCCATTGTATGAATATACTACATCTTCTTTATCCACTCATCCACTGATGGACACTTTGGTTGTTTCCATGTTTTGGCTATTGTGAATAATAAACATGGGAGTGCAGATGTCTTTTTGAGTTCCTGTTTTCATTTCTTTTGGATATATACCCAGAAGTGGGGTTGCAGGATCAGATGGTAGTTCTGTTTCAATTTTGAGGAACCTCCATACCGTTTTCCATAGTGGCTGAATCAAAACTTATATTCCCACCTATGGCACACAAAGGGCCTTTTCTCCACATCCTCACCGGCACTTGTTATTGTTTGTTTTTGTATGGTAGCCATTTTAACAGGTGTTAGGTAGCGGTGGGCCTTTTCTGCCCATGATTTCGGTTAAGCCAACTGTGATCTGTTTTCGTCAGACTTCTCTGGAACTGGCCTCAGCCGGTTCACTTAGCTGGTTGAAATGTGGCCCTAGAGTGTCGACCATTTCAAGCCTTATGTCCAATTTATGACACTTCATTTCACCATTTGGGTTCTGTGTTGGTTATCTCTTCCTGTGTAACAGATGACCACACACTGAGTGCCTTAACACAATACCCATTTATTAGCTCTGTGGGCCCTGTGGGCTCAGCTGGGTTCTATCAGGGAATCACAAAGCTACAGTCAAGGTTTGGCTGGGCTGGATTTTCACCTGGAGGCTCAGGGGAAGAATCTGTATCCAGGGTCATTCAGGTGCAAGAATCCAGTACCTTGTGTTGTGGAACTGAAGTCCCCATTTTTTTGGCTGCCGGCCAGGAGCTGCTCTCAGCTCCTGTTACCCACACTCCTTGTCATGTCGCCTCCTCCATCTTCAGGTCAGCAACGGTGCGTTGGATCCCTTTCATGCTTTGAATCTTTCTGCCTTCTCTTCTGCTTCCAGCCGGGCAAAGCTCTCTGCTTCTAAGGGCTCATGTGATTATATCTGGCCCACTTGGATAATCCAAGCTACTCTCTCTATCGGGGGTGGGGGTGTATGTGTGTCAGTTGTGCCATGCAGTATGACGGAAGCACAGGAACATTCTTTCATGATAGTTACAGTTCAGGATTAGGGTAGACGTCACTCAGGCCATTTTAGGAATTCTGCTTACCCTGGCAGTATCAGTAGTATTCGCATACTTGCCTTTGCCCTCATGACTAGTATGACTTGGCAATTACTACAATGTGCTTCAATTTCCAGGACTTCAGTTCCTTCTTTTGTAGAGAGGCAGTCAGCATTTTGAAGCCACTCGGTGCCCCAGAACCCAGCACAGCGATCAGAAATCATTGTTCAGTGTCTCTGACTCTTAATGGCAGGGAACCAAGGAAATTATGGCCTATTGTATCATTATATGATCATTAAAGTTTCTCATTAAAGCTGAAATTATGAGGGCTGAGATGTTTAAGGTACTTTGTGGGTTTGATTTGAGGTCTCCTGAATCATAAAATAGGAAGTAACCATTAGCGCCTCTGTGCATCTGCTTTTATCCGTCATGATCAACTTCCTGGTAATGTAAGCAGATGAGTCTTCCCACCTCTATTGTAATCTCCCGTGATTGGGAGCTCCTTACCTTACAATGCATTCTATTGCATTCTTGGACAGGTCTATTTATTAAAATATTCTTACTTCTTTTGGCCCATATCAGCTTCCTTCTGACTTTTGCCTTGTGTACCCATTTATGGCCTATAGCCACACCAAATACCTCTTTTCTCTTATAAAATATGGTTATTCCAATGTATAGAGGCAGATACCATGTCTTGGAACATCTCTTCTCTAACTTGACCTCAGCTTTGCCAGGCAACCTGGCACATTACAGTCTCTTGTGGTGCAGGGCACACCTTTAGGAGATAGGCTCTTTCATGGGCGGGAGCTTCTCTGTTGTACTGATCACTGTATCCCCAGGTTCCAGCACAATGCCTCATACTTAGAAGGTACCAATAAATATTTATTGATGGTACACAATCTCTTTGGAATTTAGGTGTTTGCATGTTCTCCCTGATTGGCATTGCCCAATCTGTGAGCATCTCAGGTCTCTACCTAGAAACAGTTAATGATTTGTCTTAAATCCTTTCCAGAACAAGGAGCATAGATAGATAAAGAAAGCAAGTTAATGATTCAGGCTCTTGAGAGAAGTTGCTTCTATAAGTAACAAATTCTAGTGCCTGATTTAAATTGTACCTCATTTTGAGTTGTAGTGGGAAGGAGGTAAATTCATTCCAGAGAAAAAAAGGATCACATTAAACTTGGAATTGGTTTTCTTTGTCCTCTCTACTCAAGTGCATGGAATCACTTAATCAGATGCATCTCTCAACATGGGCACTTGCTGCAGGGATGGATATGAAGCCGCACTAACAATAAGAAATTCCTCCCAAGAATAAAGAGATGTGATTGCTCCTGGTTATACAGCAGTTGCCTTATTACCTAGAGGCAGCAAATAGGGATTTTCATGCTGGGTATTTGCCACAGTATTCTATTATCCACTCATCCACTGATGGACACTTAGGTTGTTTCCATGTTTTGGCTATTGTGAATAATAAACATGGGAGTGCAGATACCTTTTTGAGTTCCTGTTTTCATTTCCTTTGGATATATACCCAGAAGTGGGGTTGCAGGATCAGATGGTATTAGCCAATTACTACTTGGCTTAAAATGCATAGTAGTATAATGTGATTATTGACACATTTCTATCATTTTTCTACAGAAAAAGATGTAATTACATCTGTAAGAAATTGTAAGTTACAGCCACTAGCTTGGTAGCTCAACTCTATAACCTGAATGCATTATAATGTTCCCATGAAAGAACATTCCTTCCATATTTATAAAAATTTCAGGATGAGGTTCTGCTCTCTGAAAGTTTAATATGGTATCCTATATGTCAAAGAAGGGGTCTTGTCTTCACAGCATTTATCTTTCCTCTTTCCAACAAATATTTACGGAATGTTACAATACGGGAAGATGTACAGTTTTTAAGAAATTTCAAAGGAAAATCTCTAGTTGTAGCATGTATAAACTCCATAGAAAGGCAATTAGAGAAAACAGTTGTTTATCTTTGACATCAGAATAAACTAGATTAGTTTGTTTTTGACAACTTTGATGTGGATGTAATATTTTTCACACATATTATGCAAATCAATTTAAAAAATAGGTAAGCATTCTAGATAGGGAATTCCAGTTGGGCAATTCTTTTTAATTGGTTCTCTCTTCCTAAAGTGTGCCTAATAATTAACTGACAGATGATTATAAGGCATTGGACTATAACTTAGAGAGAAGCTAACTCCTATTCTCTGGTCTTCCCCTTTTTTCTACACTCCTATTTTGCTATCTCTAAATTTTTTGCATATTGTTAGAGTCCAAAGAATACATTAATTATGCAAATTTTTAAAGCCAACTGCATTGACTAAAACATGTACTGGGCCTTCCCTGTATTTAGATCACAGCACTAGAGATGGAGAAAAGAAAAAAAAACCTTTAGGAGATAGATGAAACTTACCTTAAAAAAATCCTTTTTTTTTTAGTTAACACATCCATCACCTCACATAATTAATCCCCCAGTGCTTTTTTTTGACGATGAGAACATTTAAGATTTACTCTCATCAACTTGCAAGAATATAATACAGTATTGTTAACTACAGTCACCAATGCTGTACATCAGATCCTCAGAACTTATAACTGGAAGTTTGTACCCTTTGACCAGCATCTTCCCATTTCCTCCACCCCTCAGCCCTTAGTAATCACCATTCCACTCTGTTTCTGAGTTTGGCTTTTTTAGATTCTGCATATAAGTGAGATCATATAGTATTCATCTTTCTCTGACTTATTTTGCCTAGCATAATGCCCTCAAGGTTCATCCATGGTATCACAAATGGAAGGATTGCCTTCTTTGTTAAGACTGAGTAATATTGTATTATATATAGCTGTGTGGCTCATGTTTTCTTTATCCACTCATCTGTCAACAGGCATTTAGGCTGTTTCCATGTATCGGCTATTGTGAATAACGCTGCACTGAACATGGGGGTGCAGATATCTCTTCAAGATAGTGATTTCATTTTGAAGAGCATTACGTTTAATGAGTCTGTAGACCAGATGTTCTCAAAGTATGGTCCCAACCCAGTATTCACATTTTGAGTGTGTATGTGTGTGTGCACACACATGTGCATACACTGTATAAATGGTGACAGCTCTGGAATGTGCTAGAGTGGGAAATGGACATTCAGGATGATTTAAGTAAAATTAATAGACTTTATTTTTTAGAGCAGTTTTAGGTATACAGCAAAATTGTCCAGAAAATGCAGAGTTCCCAGCTCCCTGCTGTCTTCCACTGTTAGTACTTTGCACTAGTGTTATATATTTGTTACAGTTGATGAACTGTATTGACATGTTGTTATTAACTGTAGCCCATAGTTTACATTAGGACTCTTTGTGTTGTGCCTCTCTTGGGTTTTGACAAATACATAATGCCAGTATCTACCATTGTGGCATCTGTACAGAACAGTTTCACTGCCCCGAGAGCCTCCTGTTTTCTACCTATTCACCCCTTCCTCCTCTCCCCAAAGCCTTGGAAACCACTGATCTTTTTACTGTTCTTTCTTATAGTTTTACTTTTTTGAGGTTGTCATGTAGCTGGAATCACACATTCTCTAACCTGGCTTCTTTCATTCAGCAATATGCACTTAAGCTTTTTGCAGCTTAATAGCTCATTTTAAAAATCATTTAGTAATAAGTATTCCATTGCCTGGATGTGCTGTAGTTCATCCATTCACCTGTGGAAGGATGTCTGGGTTGCTCCCAAGTTTTGCCAATTGTGAGTGAAGCTTCTGTAACCATCCATGTGAAGGTTTTTACATGGATTTAGGTTTTAAACTCATTTGAGCCACTGCTTGGGAGCACAAATTGCTGGATCATATGGTAAGGTTTAGGTATGCAGAAACTGCTAAAACTGTCTTCCAAAGTGACTAACATTTTACATTTCCACCACCGAGCCAGAGCTTCTGTTGCTCCACATCCTCGTCAGCATTTGGCATTGTCAGCATTTTGGGTTTTAGCCATCCAATAGGTGTGTAGTAGAATCTCATTGTAGGATGGTATTTTAACAAAGCAACCTAGGCACGTGAGCCTCACAAGAGCACTGCAAAGATGGGCAGGAGCAGAAAGCTGTGACTTCCAAATGCATTCTGAGTCCTGCCAAATGCATTTCTTCACCATCATTTTTACTCACTAATATATCTGTTTCCAGTCAAGCGTCAGTAATGGTGAGTGCTCTCCGAGGCCCTCTTGTCAGCTCCCCTGTTCAAATGCACTGATTTTTCCTACCGCATATCCTTCACAGTTACTGCGTTTTAAAGAGCTGGCCCTGTTGGGGTCTTTGTCTTACTGTCCGTGCAGTGAGTTGGCAGTTGATGCCCTCAGAGGGAAAATTGCTTGCTGTAAGGTGTCTCTTGGTGTCGTTTTGGACAGTTTCTCATGCAGAGTTTTTGTTTGCGTGAGACCATCCCACGGTATTTTCTAAGTTGAGTTTGCTTTGGTGCCACGATGGAGTCACGGAACAGTTGTGATCATCAACTTCACCAGCTCTTCCTGTTGCAGGTAGATATTTGCATCTTGGTGAAAAAAACCCCAAAACCTAGAAAATCTACAGAAATAGTGCTGCCTTAGAGGCGATATAGGCACTTCACACATCATGCCACTTCTCAAAACTCTCAAAAGCTAATATGGTAGATTTTATGGTAAAGCCTTTCTTTATCTAACAGATACTTCTCCCAGGTTTTGCTTTTCTCACTTTTATCCTGTTAATAATGATAGTGTTAGTTGGGAGGGAGGCTGGGAGTCTTGTCTTGGAGCTGCTTCTGAGAGTAGATATTGTGAGGTGTTCTAGGCCAGCATGTCCAACAGGTGCCCCGTTGATGGAAATGTTCCGCGCTCTTCAGCATGGTGGCCACTAGCTATGTGTGACTTCTGTGCATCTGAAATACAGCTAGTGTGACTGAGGAACTGTATTTTTCATTTTATTTAGTTTTAATTAATTTAAATAGTCCCATGTGATTAGGAGCATATTAACTGCTCTTTGAGTGCTCACTCCTTGCTTTGGTAGAATTGTAGAGATTTTACAGGAGATGGAGCCAAACTAAATCGAAAACTTTTGGCCTGTTACCTTCCATCATGGAATTTGTGATGACTGCAAATGTTGCTTCATTTGATTTTCTGTGTCAAGTCTGACCCTAAGTAGTTCTCAAGAAGTTTGCAAATAATACACAGGAGGTTTGAGGAACACAAAGTTTCAGTCTTTCCGTTGGTGTGCTTTTGTGAGCCAGACAAAGACCTGAAGAATTCTGAACGTCCGTTCCCACATATAATGAGAACCATGCCGAGTATATGTCAGATATCTACTTCAGTGGTGCAGGTGACCTGGGTGGAGCCACTGAATGAATTCCCTTTGCTGTGGAGAATTCTATTTGGGAACCAGAAAAGTCAGGTGACTTCCAAGTGTATTATTAGTCATGAGTGCCTTGTTTATCTGGGGCATTAAGGTCACCCTGAAATCTCAGGGCATGAACACCACAAAGTCTCAGTTCTTGCTCCTTCAAAATATAATGTAATTGGGCAACTGCTCACGACATTTGTCCTGCATGCAGTCACTCAGTGATTCTTGCTGTTTCCATCTCTCTTCTTCATCACTGAAGCCACCAAGATCCGTATAGGAGAGAAATGGGGCACTGGAGTGTTGCACACTAGCTCTTAACTGTTTAGACCCAGCAATGACAGTTTCTTCTGCTCACACTCCATTGGCCAGCATTGCCTATGACCCTGTCCCTGCAAGGGGCCTGGGGAGTGTGGAGTTGCCTGTGGATATTTGGTAAGTAGTGAATGTCTTTTCTATACCAAATCTTTCTCACTTAAAAAATTCCAACACTTCAGAATGATTTTGAAATGTTAAACTATTCCCATTAAGTCAATTAGCTATAAATTGGGGTGTGTGCAAAATATTTTATTTCTAGGCTTTAGTCCCTTTTTGGATTTACCTGGATACCTTGTTTCTCAGTATACTTGACTTCTATTTTATTCTTAACGTTTACTTTTACAATGCTAACTCGCCTTGAGACCCTTTGGGTACAGGTGCTCATAAATAAAAAGAGTTATGGTAGTAATTTCATTACCCAGCTGAACAATTTTAGTTCACGAACATGGACTGAAATACAAGAAGGAAGAGTATTGTGCATAATTCCATCAGTCTTAGACTGAACTTGGGTATTACTATGACATTTTTAAGCACACTGGGATTTGTTTTGTTTGTTTTTAGTTTTGCAAAACACACTGTACTACAGATCCTGGCAAAATGCGCTCTTCATTCACAACAGCCAGCTTTAAAATGGCAAAATGGCAAACATGTAGAAATCACCCCGTTTTTCCTAAATCTCCCTTCCCCTCAACTATTGGTTTTCTACCATCAAATGTAACTTATTAGATGTGTTTTCTGTCATTATATCCCGAATTTCCCAAATCAGACGAATCACTAGGGCATTTGTCAAAAATGCAGATTCCCTGTTTTCAGTACACCTGAGATGGGGTTTAGGAATGTGTACTTAAGAAGCACTTCTTAATGATTCTTAGCATTGGGATATTCTGGGAACTCTGCTTTACTTTTATTTTAAGGGAGCCAACTTGGCTTGGGATTGGGGGGCTAGATTCTTACCAGGTTGAGAGTAGGACTCTTGTCACCTAAGTCAGACTAATGACAACACTAACTAGTGTCCTTGCCAGGGAGCAATTGACATGTTGGGCTATATTTCACTAGCTTCTCAAACCTCAGTCATTTGCTCTGCCATTTTCACAATTTTTGTCTCATACTATTTGTACAGTTATTTGTTTAATACTTTTCTTTTGATTGCATAAACCAACTTATTTAACTGGAAATGTTATGCTGTGAAGTCATAATTTTACCATTAAAAAAGTTTGTGTACCACTTGTACTTCTTCCAGGTACTCATTGTGGAATATGCAACAAATTTGGGGAAGACAGTATAAAATAATTCATTCTGCCAGTGTAAGGGCTCTTGCTTATAAAGTACCAGTTTATGAATTTATTGACTGAGTTATGCCACATAAGCTGGAGACATGAAACATGCTTGTCAAAATTCAAGCATTTATGCTTTATTCATAACCTTCAGTAGCCTAAATCAAAGTGGAACATTTTTAGTTATACCAATAATACTCAAAACTGATAATAAATGTCACATCCCATCTGTCATTTGTGAATTTAATCATTTGACCCTGTCTTTAGCTGGATATGCCCATCTCTATATTCTTTAAGATGACCATGTAAAAAAATACTGTTTTCAAGTAGACTGGTTTATTTTTATTTTTATTTTAGTAAATACTATGTGCATTAACCATGATTTTTATTTCAGAAAAGATGCTCACTGTGCATATCACCAAGTTAAGTACATGTACATATATGTTCAGACATGGAACATTTTCCATGTTCTGTGGAAGATTCTGTAAGGTAAATTTAAATGTATGTATTGTTGATATTTTTGGCAATTTGAAATAATAGCTAATAATTCCATCTTAACCGATGGCTATATCCTTTCTATTTTGTATTGCCGATCATTCTCACACCCACTTTTGACCCCACTTCCCCCTCAGTTACCACCTGTTGTTAACAAAATTCCTTGAAAGAAGATTTCTCTTCTCCAGTTCTTTTTTAACCCACTCTAGCCAGGCTTTTGTCCCTTTACCAAGGTCACCAATGGCTCCCACTCTGTCCCTCAGTGGTCAGTCCTGGGATCTTGTCTTACCTGGCCAGTGGCAGCTGTTGGTGTGGTGGGCCTGCTCTCCCATCTCAGTCCCCTTGGCGACTCTCCCTCATCTCCCCTCCCCTTTACACTGGACTCAGTTGACAACAGTGAGATAACAACAGACATGAATGCAGATGTATGTTTTCTAGAATAATTTATACAAATAAACAATTGGAAACAATAGGAGAATGGTTAAGTAAATTTTGAAATATCCATATAATGGAATATTGTGCAACTGGTAAAGCATTTTTTCAAAGAATAATTAGTGATGTTGGAAGTGTTAATGATCTTTTAAATAAGAATAAGATACACATTGTGTTTGTAGAATTAGGCAATTTTATAAAACATCACATTACAATCATATACATATACATACTCATGTAGCACATATATGCATAGTCAAAAGGCAAGTATGAATATATCACAGTTTTAACAGATGTTAGCTATTTTTTTTAATTCCAAAATTTTCTAAATTCTAAAACTATTGTAAAGAAAATAATTTTTGAAAAAGAAAGTTAAATATTTAAGATCTGAGAAAGATCTGCTTCCATGGGTTGATTTCCAGGGCCAGTGGAGAAATATCCCAGATCTTTCCAACCCATGTCTTCCAGTGTGCCTTTTTATTTTAAATTGGTGTACATTCCAGGGTTATCATGCACATTCATGTTCTAATGGTAGAAGAAAAATACATGTGGAATAACACAATGTGATTTTCTGAATATCCATTTAAAAAAATATTTTGTAACATTTAATGGAAGTAATTGAAAAGTACTCTAACACTCCCCCCACACTCCATAGAGAATTGATAATGATTAAATAAATTAATTTTGTCCATCTTCCTGTTTTTACACACTAATGGCAATAAAAATGATAATGTGATCATCCATGAACATATGCAAATCAAGCAAGAGTGAAACCAACCTAGTTTAAAAAAAAAAAATCAATGTATTTCCCAAATAGATGGAAATAAGAGCTACCCTATACTATTCACCATGAGGTATACAAAGTGGTGTAATTCCTGCCGTTTGTGTAGCTAGAATTTTGAACTGGTAAATATATTAGTTAGGAAGGAAATGAGCTGTAACAGGCACTTTGTCATGGTTTAGGCAGATCCTGGCTTAATTTTCTCACATAACTAGGAAAGTAGAGGTAGATGGTTGCCAGCTTGTCCAGTGGCTTAATGGGAACAGTGTTGCTGTTTCTCTGAAGTTTTCTTGGTTTCTTCCTCATGTTCACAATGTGGCTGTCCAGGATGCAGACATCACATCAGTATTCTAGGAAGAAAGAGGGGTTTGTTGCAGAACTTTCCCAGAATCCCTCCAGTGTCAGCACGGTTGTCATTTGGACTCTTCTATAAGGAAGGCTAGGAATGTGACCATTGGTTTTTCCAGCCTCTGTTGTGAAAGATGACAAAGGTGAAGGGGATTAGGAATGGCTTTGAGTTCTCAGTGCTTTAAGATTAGCACAAAAAAAGAGTTACATGACAGTACATCCAGGGTAACTAATGATGGCAACAGGCTCCACAGGAATGGCCCAGAGGAAACTCTGAGGGTCCCTGAAGGTTCAGAGAGGGGACGTGCTCGAGCTGGGCATGAAAAGATTGATAGGACTGGGTAAAATTTACACTTCCCAAATTCTGTTCCCAAAGGTGTTCTGTGAATAATGTCTGTGATTTGCTGTGTATTATGTGCCTGTTTTGTAAATTCACAAGTCACACTTGTATATTCAAAGCTTTGAGAAGTCCTGAAGTTAAAAAAAAAATAAACCTATTTAACTATTAACTATGTGACTACATTTAACTCAGAATTTCCAAACATATTTGACCATGGAGCCCTCCTCATGTTTGAGCTTGATGTTTCCTGTTGAGCCAGTGTTTCACGGAACGGGTTTCGGGCAGCGCTAGGTTAGCTGGAAAGTGGAGAATGGCAGGGATGAGAAAGTGTCTACAAACCACCTAGTCCTGTGTGTGACCTTATGTCAAATGAGTTCTCCCTGACTTGGGGCACAAAGCTGAGAATGAAAGATGTTATATAAGCTGCTCACTTCCTGGGTATGAAGAGGTGCCAGCAACTGGGGCCAGCCCCCAACTTTCAGAGATTATTGAAAAGTGCCAGTTCATAAAAGTGAGCAACACACGCCCAGTGCACCCTCCTCCCCGCCCAGCTCCTGGGACTCTAAGGAGATGACTGAAGAAGTTTGTGGGAGGCAACAGGATTTGAGGGAGGCCAGTGCCCATGTGGAGGCAGAGAGAGAGAGGCAGCGACTGCTTCTCCCCGCCAAAGTCAAAGGAGGGACTCTAGAAGGGTCACTTGTAAAGGTGGGGGTGTCTGCAAGAAGGGAGATTGGTCTGGTAGCCGTTGGACTTGCTGCCCCACCGCTGCTTCCTGAGAGAGGAGAAGGGAAGGGGAGAGGATGCAGAGCAGGTGTGTGAGGGTGAACTTGTCCTGAGAGAGGAGAAGGGAAGGGGAGAGGATGCAGAGGCAGGTGTGTGAGCGTGAGCTTGGCCAGTCTTCCATGAATCAGCTGGGTGACCAGGAACATAGCTGAGCTTGAGCTGAACTGCTCCCGTCCACCAGGAGGGCTGCCCGTAAGGACAGGGACCCTGGTGAACTGTGGGTGGTGGAGGCTGAGGAGGAGATGGAGAGGTGGGCGCATGGCTGGTTTTCCCGCGTCTTGGATCCGAGGAAAGGGGAGAACCCAGCACAGCCCTTCAAGGAATGCTTTAGTACTGAGCATGGGCATGCCTGCCCGTCAGAGGCCTTGGGGGACAGTCAAGGTCACAAGGTTACGGGGCTGCAATCCTGCACCCCCTGTCGCTCCTCCATGTCCCTGCTCTGGAGGAGTCAGGGCGAAAAGCTTGTGGAAAGAATCCTTCCACTCTGTGCTGCTGGAATCATGGGCTGTGACTTGAACTTGAGGGTGAACTCTGAAATTGATTAGGACTCTGTCTTAACTACCCACACAGACCTGTTCTAATATCTGAGAGGGACCAGGAAGTTATGGAATCGGAATATCTTTAAGGAACTCAGTAGGAAAGCAGAGTTGGATGCAACACATCTGGGGCCTAGTTTTAGGAAAAACACCAAACCCCAGGCCCTGTTCATAGCCCAGTGAGACGAGATTTCTTGGTGGGTGTGTGTGCTTTAGTATCATGGCCTCCAGGAAGTGCTCCGTATTAACCAGGACTTGTGGTGTGGGTGTAATCTTTTTGTTTAACTTTTCAATGTATTAGTTTTAGATTCCAGTGGGAAGAGGCTTTAATCAAATCATCTTCTATTTAGGGCACTAATTAATTTAGGACTGGATTGTCCTGGAGTGACCTAGGAGAAGGGTGTAAGTCTTGACTTACTCTTGGTATATGTGGGACTTTTTTCCTTGGAGGCCCAAAGTGTGATGCACATATATTTTAAAATTAGAAATCAAACTATGCATTTCACAAATACATACAAGAGTAGATAATAACAAACACCACGAACTGCCATCCAGCTTGAGAAGTAGCACATGTTAACAAGTATGTTAAAACGTCTGCACGCCCTCTGTGGACACCTGTTCCTTTCTTTTTCCTTTCTCCCCGCCCCAGCATCATCTGCTACCCTGATTTGGTGTTGTAGATGTGAGTTAATTCACTTTGAGGAAGGTAACTTTTTCCAGGCAACTATATCCAGTGAAATAGATGAGATCTCAAAATACTGCTTCCTGACTGCATGTAGTCGAATCGCTTTCCTCCCAGTGCTCAGGGTCAGGAGGCCTCCACGGTGGTTTTCTTTGCTGACCTTCCCGTTTTTCATTGCGCTGGCCCCAGAAGGATTTGTATCGAAGAACAAGGGTCCACTAAAGCTTTTGGAGTTTCTGATGCTATAGAATCTTCTGGAAAGATGATCCCTGATGGCTCATCACAACTTGGAAGGGCTGGCTGGTTGGTGCCCTGTGCCACATGTAGCCTCTTTCCCCAAGATGGATCGGGGCTGTTGGCTGGCCTGGCCTGGGGATTCATTAGTCGGTCAGGCCCAGGCCCAGTGGAGGGGGCTCTCAGCATGCATGTCCCCCAGGCCCCTGCCAGACAACGTTAAGAGTCCAGGGAGTCAGGAAACCTAGCACGCCTCATCCTTGTATTGTCTCCAGTCACACTGTGGTCTTTCCTAAGTCAGGGCTCAGTTTGTTACAGCAACCCTTCCCTCTTGCCACTGGTGGAGCAGTGAACTAATTATGAAATTTCCTCTTATCTCAAGTGTCTGTACTCCAGTGTTATCAAGGTACTAAGAGGGTTTGAAGTGAGTACAATCATATTTCCTGAAATATTCTAGGTATTCTACTAAAAAAGGGAATTTCATGGGAGATTTAGGCTTACATTCTTTTTCCCCTTTTTAAAAATGCCAGGATTTTACAGAGCCTTCATTATTAATAGTTATTGTGATTCTCCAAGAGTGAAATATACACGTGGTTATCAAAGTCATTTGACATGGAATTAGAAAAAATGAGGCATCTCATGAAATGATACGTTCAGGACACACTTTGGGATCTGCTGGACTATAATATTCAATTTTCCATGTATTTCTCACTTTGTTATGCTAGTTTTCTAAGGGTCCATTACTGGCAACAAGGAACAATGTGTGTGTGTGTGTGTGTGTGTGTGTGTGTGTGTGTGTGTGTGTGTGTGTGTGTGTTTGTGTGTGTGTGAGAGAGAGAGAGAGGCAGGCAGACACAGACTGTTAACAAACTGCATCTTTCAGAAACTGGTTAATTAGTCTGTCAGTCTGCAAATTAAAGAGAGAGAGAGAGGGAGACTGAGACTAATAGACTACATCTTTCACAAATTTGTTAATTTCTAGCAGTCTGTAAATGAGAGAGGGAGAGAGGGAGAGAGACTAACAAGCTACATCTTTCATAACCTGGTTAATCAGCCTGCAAATTATAGCAAGCTCATTAAAGGCATTTTTTTTTTCCAAAAAGGATTTTGTTTTTCTAGTATCCAAGTCTGCTACGTTCTCCAGATCTCTTATGTGCCAACTAGATTAAAAGTTAATTCCATTATAGAATGTACATCTGCAAAAGGAAGTTAGAAAAATGCCTGTTTGTTTTTCCATTGCAGCCTTTCCCAGGCGTGTCCATCTTCAGCTGGGCCCTGCTGCTGGTGGTCTCGTGTTTTTGACAGATCTGCAGTTGCTTGTGTTTCTGGAATGAGCAGACTGTGGGGAAATTTCTGTACTGACTGTGGGGAAGGCACAATTAGCAGATAAAAAGCAAGGTGATAAAAAATAATGGATTTCAGAGTTGGGAGAATTGCAGAGAAGTAGGGCAGGAAACCTAAGCCATAGTTATTAAGATTGGAACAAAGTTTGGCCGCCTTCTTATTTTTGAAACCTCAGTGACCTCGCTGACTGGGGGTGTCTGACCTGGGGAGGCCACATGAGTCCCCTTGTTTCTCTATGTTTATCATACTTGGTTGTTAGATTTATTGCGATTTTGATAAGCAAATCATCTACCCTGATGATAGCTGTAAGCAGCTATCTTTTTTTTTTTAAATTGAAGTATCATTGATATACACTCTTATGAAGGTTTCACAAGAAAACCAATGTGGTTATTACGTTCACCCTTATCATCGAGTCCCCCCCATACCCCACTGCAGTCACTGTCCATCAGTGTAGTAAGATGCCACAGAGTCCCTACTTGTCTTCTCTGAGCTACACTGTCTTCCCACTGACCCCACACACACCATGTGTACCAATTATGATACCCCACAATCCCCTTCGCCCTCCCACACCCCTCCCCTTTGGGAACCACTAGTCCCTTCTTGGAGTCTGTGAGTCAGCTGCTGTTTTGTTCTTTCAGTTTTGCTTCGTTGTTACACTCTACAAATGAGGGAAGTCATTTGGTACTTGTCTTTCTCTGCCTGGCTTATTTCACTGAGCATAATACCCTCTGGCTCCATCCATGTTGTTGCAAATGGTAGGATTTCTTTTCTTCTTATGGCTGAATAGTATTCCATTGTATATACGTACCACATCTTTATCCATTCATCTACTGATGAACACTTAGGTTCCTTCCGTTTCTTGGCTATTGTAAATAGTGCTGCGATAAACATAGGGGGTACATATGTCTTTTTGAATCTGAGAAGTTGTATTCTTTGGGTAAATTCCTAGGAGTGGAATTCCCGGCTCAAATGGTATTTCTATTTGTAGTTTTTGAGGAACCTCCATATTGCTTTCCACAATGGTTGAACTAATTTGCATACCCACCAGCAGTGTAGGAAGGTTCCCCTTTCTCCGCATCCTTGCCAGCATTTGTTGTTCCTAGATTTTTCGATGTTGGCCATCCTAACTGGTGTGAGGTGATATTTCATTGTGGTTTTAATTTGCATTTCCCTAATAATTAGCAGTGTGGAGCATCTTTTCATGTGCCTGTTGGCCATCTGAATTTTTCTTTGGAGAAGTGTCTGTTCATATTCTCTGCCCATTTTTTAATTGGCTTATTTGCTTTTTGGGTGTTGAGGCATGTGAGTTCTTTATATATTTTGATGTTAACCCCTTGTTGAATATGTCATTTACAAATATATTCTCCCATACTGTAGGATGCCTTCTTGTTCTGCTGATTGTGTCCTTTGCTGTACAGAAGCTTTTTATCTTGATGTAGTCCCATATATTCATTTTTTATTTTGTTTCCCTTGCCCAAGGAGATGTGTTCAGGAAAAAGTTTGCTTATGTTTATGTTCAAGAGATTTTTGCCTATGTTTTCTTCTAAGAGTTTTATGGTTTCATGACTTCCATTCAGGTCTTTGATCCATTTTGAGTTTACTTTTGTATATGGGGTTAGACAATAATCCACTTTCATTCTCTTGCATGTAGCTGTCCAGTTTTGCCAACACCAGTTGTTACAGAGGTTGTCATTTCCCCATTGTATATTCATGGCTCCTTTATCATATATTAATTGAGCATATATGCTTGGGTTTATATCTGGGCTCCCTAGTCTGTTCTGTTGGTCTATGGGTCTGTTCTTGTGCCAGTACCAAATTGTCTTGATGCTGTGGCTTTGTAGTAGAGCGTGAAGTTGGGGAGCTTAATCCCGCCTGCTTTGTTTTTCCTTCTCAGGATTGCTTTGGTTATTCGGGGTCTTTTGTGGTTCCATATGAATTTTAGAACTATTTGCTCTAGTTTATTGAAGAATGCTGTTGGTATTTTGATAGGGATTGCATTGAATCTGTAGATTGCTTTAGGCAGGATGGCCATTTTGACAATATTAATTCTTCCTATGCATGAGCATGGGATGTGTTTCCATTTATTGATATCTTCTTTAATTTCTCTCATGAGTGTCTTGTAGTTTTCAGAGTATAGGTCTTTCACTTCTTTGGTTAGGTTTATTCCTAAGTATTTTATTCTTTTTGATGCAACTGTGAATGGAATTGTTTTCCTGATTTCTCTTTCTGCTAGTTCATCATTAGTGTATAGGAATGCAACATATTTCTGTGTATTACTTTTGTATCCTGCAACTTTGCTGAATTCAGATATTAGTTCTAGTAGTTTTGGAGTGGATTCTTTTGGGTTTTTTATGTACAATATCATGTCATCTGTAAGCAGCTATCTTTTTAAAAGCATTTATTTTTACACTGTAAATACTATTATTATTTTTAACAGCTACTAAAAACCTTTTTTTTTATATCTACTTGAGGTCAAATCAAAAATAATACTTTAGAAGTGGAGAGTTCAATATGTGTGTATATAAGACCAATGGCATGATGTCTGAGGTCAAGGGAAATGGCGTCCTTGATGGTGTTGGCAGCCAGACCACCCAGCTGGTTTTGCTGAATTTCATAATGAGCACGTGTTAGTTGGTTATTCTAAATGCTCATCTCTCAAATGGCCCTAAAATATTGTGCCACGGCCTTGTAGTAAAGAAATCAGAATACTTTTATTTCCTTCCATCTCTACTTCCCTAATATGGCATCCTGCCAGTGTCCGGTATGGGTCCCAGCAGGGCTGATTGAGAGAATTGCTGAGATGACCTGAGATCTGAACAGGATCTCCTCCTCTCATTTAAAAAATACACGTATATGTCTGTGAGGCTGAGTTCCAGCTCGGGAAGAATGGGAGACATCTGACGGTTTGAAGATCTGTTATCTCCTGCAGTATACTTAATTTATTTTCCCCATTTTCCTTTGGCAAATCAGAAACTCTGGAAACTGAAAGAGCTCTGAAGTAAAAGGGTTTACTGAGCCTTTACAGATGCAGCCAGAAAAGGTCTGAGTCCCAGGACAGGGAGTTTCTGCTTCACCAGCAGCAAGGCCAGTTCACAGACACAACTTGTCCACCAGACTCAAGAAATAAGGCACATTTATGGGGGTCTCAAGGGAAGAATATTCTTTAAATTCACATGGCTGCAGATAGGGGAGGTGGGCTAACATGAACTGGGGAAAGTCCTGGGAGAGGTGGTTTGCCCACAGGGAGGCTCGTGGGTTGGGTGTTGATGATGGTCAGACACTGGTCACATGCAAGGGGGATGTGGTGGTTCTGGGGACCTTCTAGATGCTTGTTGAAATGACTTCATCTGGGAACGTGGAGTTTGTGGTTAGCTCTGTCCCATGGCTATTGACTGATGCCCTTCCCTTGTCTCTCTCCTCATTCTGTGGCCCTTATGTCACTGAATTTAGGACATTTCAGAATTTTTCTTTATCACCTGGCAGAGTTTTCTTCATTGAAAAATATGGACAATGTCCAAAGTCAGTTCCTATTCATGTTCTTTAATTAATAAGTGAAACATTTAATGGGGGTGATGCTGGTGGTCCAATATTAGGTTTGGGGAGTGGGAAGGAGATTTGTCAGTGAATGAGACAAGATGCCTACCCCTAAAACTTCACCGTTGAGTTGGGTAGACCCCTGCAATTAGCCAGAGAGATCTTCATGAAGAAAAGGAGTTTTGAATATGAAATGAAGTGAGGAGAATGATTCAAATACATGTGGAAAGCAGAAGAATTGCATCCATTTAAAAAAAAATAGGGTTCCCCTTTTCTAAATTGTAGACATTCTGTTTATGGCTTCATTGACCATTTATCTTCCTTCTGTTGTAGTCCCATGTGTCCCAATCCATAGTTTTAAGAGGTGTAGAATTTCCTTTCACTGTTGATCAATTTCCACTTGGGTTTCAGTGGCATCCGTGACTAAATCTGCATCTAAAGGTGGCTAAATCAGTGAAGCTGTGCAGGATTAATGTTAGCTCAGGACTAAATGCAGAGTGAGGTGTGAGGTGTTTCAAAGGAGCTGCAAACAAAATACTTTTATTTCTATCCTCTGGTATTTCTGTTCCCTCTTAGGCTGAGTTCAAGGGGAGCTTATCGCTGAGATGTTTGTGCATCTACAAAGCCTATTATTTTGTCATATGTGAATTATGTAACTGTAGTAGACTTGTAGAAAAACCTCAGTGGATAAGAGTGTTTCTTTTAAAAGTAGGCAAAAAACAGTATGTATTTTAGTGTAGTCAAATATGAGACTAGTGATGCTAGTAGAAAAAAATCTAAGAGTTCATAGCATGGGGTCTATTTCAATTCTGGCAGTAACCAAAAATTGGTGAAAATTCAGCGTTTGTGGTTTTTGTTTAGAACTTGAATGAAAATTTATTTTGAACTAGCTTGACGTTGCTGTGATGGCAGTTAACCCAAGGTAAGCTTCTGGTGAAGACATTTTGGTGAAATTGTTACCGTTTTTGGGATGCTGGATTCTTGGGTCTACCCTTCCCCTCAAAACTCCAAGCTATTCACGTCTCTAAGCCCCTCTGATGTGCAGTCAGTGTTGCAAAGTCTCTTCATGCTCCCCAGAAGCCTTAATATTTGCATCCTCTGGGCTAGTTTATGTTTTTGTGTTGTGCCTTCCACGGAATAATCTTTGGTTAAATTTCTCTCTCCTCCACTCTGACCAATCAAGGGCTCTCCCAGAACATCTGCATCCTCCAGTCTGCAGCGGGGGCTGCTGTGTAGGGAGTGTTCAGTAAATATTTGTTGGGTTACATCCATTTATTGAGAGTCTAACCACTACTGTGGTGTTCAGAGTTCTCCAACTCCAGCAGTGTCCTGGAGACTTGTCATTACAAACCCCCTATGTCTTCTGAAGCCTTTCAGCAGATTTCTGAGATGGGGAAAAATACTTTGTATCAAAGTCCAGTATCCTACAAGTGAACAGATAGTCTTCAGTTCTCTTACTCTATGGAGATGGGCTTTTTGGGATGGGGTAGGGAGGGGAGGGAGGTGCTAAAGTCTTGGCTTTATGAACAAGAGAAAAATTAGAAGTGCTTTTAACAAAATCTGCCTATTTTATTTTGGAAGATGGCTTATTCAGTGACTTTAATAATCCATTGCTAATGGTGTTAGCCCCATAGGATTGTGGCCACTGGCGTAGATTTTACTTTCTGGTGATGATAACTTGGGTGACACCATTGATATTCTTTTTCTTGCTCTGCTGAAAGTAAACAGCATGTCAAATGAGATGAATGGCAGGGGTTAAATGGGAAATGATGCGCTTCGCTTTGCAAGCAGTGCTGCAAGGACCTCTGCTAACCAGTGACTGAGACAAAACCTGCTTACGGGGGCTCTTCACCAGTCTGTGGCATCAGGTTGATTCAAGATGTCATTGTCAATGCAGGAGTTTACTTCAATTTTTCATGTTTTAAAGCTCAGGCATCCAACTGAATATTCAGTGATTGCTATCAAAGGACTTGGTGGTGTGTGTGTGTGAAGTGAAACATTAATGTTCCTTTAAGTGAGGGCATAGAATAAGCCCCCATTATGTTCCAGGTTTTAATGGCTTGGACATAGATTCATGAGTTAGTGGAACCGAATGGGCTCACCTGGAAAAATACATAAGCTGAGAAGATGGGGTGGGGAAGGGTTGGCCACTTGGGTGGGGAATGGCAGGTTCCCCTGGAGTGCCATGCTTGGCAAAGGACATCTCTTTTGCCTGCTGCCTGCTCTCCACCTAATATAGCTACCAAGGGACTACGGAGGCCTTGATGGTCAAGTCCTTAGGCTATTGTGAAGTGTTCTGCCTGCAGGAGATGCTCAGTGATGGCCAACTTTGGTGAGCTCTCAGTATCATGTAGATTTTCCTAGCTCCATTGGTCTCAGATTTCAAAATTGTGCCTCTGAGTGGAATTTAGTGAATATTTGCATAGGATATTACTCACTGTTGATCAATGTAGATATGTGTTCATGCAAGGAGGTAATAACTCTTTGCTGTAGGATTATATGTATATTACTTATATATTCTGTGCATTATACATTATAAATCTGTACATTAATATATTAGAATCTGGTAAAAGATTTTTTCCTCAAAAATTTTTTGGAAGGTGTTTAAAAATCATTGGGCTGTAAGAGAATTTTGAACTCTTGATTAAATTCATCTAATTTTTACTGATAAGCAGTTTGTGTGTGTGTGTGTGCACCACATGATACATTAATGCCTGAATGGGACTGGAATCAGGTCTTCTAACACCTCGCCTAACATTCTTTATACTGCTTCACACTAAATTATTCTTTCTTTGGCCTTCTCTGGTTGACCTGAGTCGCACACCTGGGTAGTGAAAATCCCAAATGTTGGCTCTTAGTGATTCAAGATGGTGTTTCCCATCTGCCCTTGAAATGGATGATCAGTGCCAGTTATACTGATGTGAGACATGACAGATATCTTGTTCAGAAATTAATGACACCAAGAACTTAAATACTTCTAAATTATTTTTCTTGGTTTTAATGAGATTGCTTAATGTAATAAGCACTATGCAGCAGTGAAGAACGATGCACTGTTTACAGATCTCCCATCTCCTAAAATAAAGAAAGGAAGTGGAAAATTAGTCCTTGTTAAATTATTTACAAATTACTTTGCAGTCTAATGAGATGGATTTTAGGGTTGAAGGCAAACCAGCTGATTTTCCACATCAGATTATTGAATTTCAGAAATAGAAACTGTCAGTTAAATTTATAGATAAACGGCATAACTCAGGTTTGTTGTTTATGCTCAATCTTCTCCAGCCCCTCTGTGCAGAACTGCTATTTAAGTTCATCTGTCTGGTGTTGTCTTGATGAGGATTTATTAGTAAATGCCCAGACTGAACTAGTCATTGATATTTATTTCTCTGGCTGAGACCCTGGGGACAGAATTACAACAGTCCTTCAGTACACATGGAAGCTAAGTCATTGACTTATGTTTACTTAGTATCCACAACAGTAGATTTCATTTGATTTTACTTTTTTGATTATCAGACTGTGTCTCTGGACTGATACATCTGCAAGATGTAGTCGTTCTCTATATTGTTTCTTTTTATAACTGCTTTGATTTGACTAGGATGCAAATAATATTTCCCAAACTTGAATCATTTCCCCTTTAGAAGATTTGAGACTTCTGCTCGTCTAACCACTGATATTTCAGATCCCTTTGAAAAGTGGCAGCATTTGTAAAATACCTGTGTCTACATACACATGGCTCCCTTATCCTTTGCCACACTTCTCCATGATTGATTGGGGGGATTTTATGACTTAGAAAAGTTCCAGTACATATGTTGTGTTCTGTATTGGCAAGGGATATTTGCAGCGTGTTCAAATGTGTGCTCCAGACTTCCACAAGATCCCTTCCCCTAGTTAATGTGGAAACAGATAAAGGACACTTGATCTAAATATACTCTTTGAAGAGACTGATAAAAGATTGTGGAGAAAAGTTTTGCATTTGTTATTAAGAAGGCCTTTAAACGTATTCTTTTAAGGAATAAGCACTTATCCTTAAACTCTGAAATTTTTATCAGAAATGTTCTCTTCCAGTGAGAAGAATAGGATAAATTCTCTCTGGTAAGTTGGAAGCCCTACCATGTACCCTTAGAATCAGAAGCTTTTTCTGAGATGCATTTTCCCATAGGAGTTTGTGCAAGCTTCGTATGTACATGTGCTCAGAATCTTTCTACCCCACAAATTTTAAAATTCACATCCTCTCACTGTATACTGTGTTACAATGTACACTTGTGTCAGGCAAGGTTTTAGTTGCCGACATTAGGACCCACAATAGCACAACTTAAACACAAAGAGATTTATTAAGCGGTGTAAACAGCCGACAGACTCATTGGCAGGGTGGAAAGCAGATTCTGGGCTGAGCTCCCGGAGTGACTCATAAAGCACACTGCAGAATGTCAGAGATGCTACCACTTCTGCCACAACCGGGCAGCTGCCTGCCACACTGGGATGCCCCTGTCACAGCTCCGGGGCCAAATGTGTACCTTCTCTGCCATTTCCTAAAATTTTACAAACACAGGTTATGTAGCTCTCAGGGGAAGGTGTGGGTGCCATATTTATGCTTGGATTTGTGACTCAAATTGGTCTGCTGGTGGCACCTAGGTCCCTTCCCATCCACCTAACTGTAGTACCTCTGTTTCTTCCCTTCTGATTGATTACCATCATCCTTCCTTTGGCACTTAGCCCAAGATGTCTTACGTCTTCCTCGAGTCCATCCTTAACAGCTTCTGGCTTCGGGAACTTGCTTATTTCATAATGTCCTATAATACTAGTTTTTAAAAATAAAAATTGTGTAACTTAAGTTGTACAATGCTGTGTGTGCAATAACATGTAAAGAGCTCAGGGAGGCCCTGCAGGAGGAAACTGGTGTAATTTTATTTCGCCTTCAGAGTTTCCCTTCCTTATTAGACTAGGGCCCCCTCTTTTCCTGATTACTTTGGAACATCCCATAGAATTATTTTAAACTAGAATACCCTGGAAATTTTGGGCAAACTAAAGTTTTATACATGGAATTTGGGTGTAAATAAATGATAGTGCTTATCTTGTAAAAAAGTTAATATTGGATTTCTTCCGAATGTGCTTAATCCTCCATGTTTTTTAATGTGAATTTATATGATCATATATTGATTTTCCTTTAATGGTATCATTTGCTTTGTGTATATAGCTTTCTAAAGAATGATCATTTAGAAAAGCTGGAAGCAGACTCTCCTTTAAGTAGAGAACTGTCATTTTTTATTAATAAACCTACAAAAGTCAGTTTCCCCTTTGGTTTTTGTTTTTCCTTAAAGTAGCTTTAGTTTACAGAGTTGGGTTTTTAATCCCTAGTTCATGACACAAGCACATAATTGGAACATGCAAGGGCTCTTCCTATTTATTTGTCACTTTGTTTTTAACAATCTAACAAGCATCCATAAGCATGGGACCTTAACGTAAGTGACGTCTAACTGTACGTGCCATCCACTGCCATCTTCCTGCTTCCTTTCACCTGGAGCACTGTCGTGCTGGTTTCTTGTGTTCATTGTTCCTTTGCCTTTCTTTTTATTTCACTTTCTTGAATTTGTGTTTTGCTATAAATCATTACAGAATTTTAGTTGTTTTTCCATTTATAAAATGGCTATATCCTGCTCTGTGTAATGCTGTGGAACTTAACTTTTTCCACTTGATATATTATGTTGCCACGCTTCAGTCATCTTTTTAGATGTTAATTTCTTTGTTTTGATTGCTTACTAGTATTTTGTTCTATGGAAGTAGTATTCTGTTTTTCATTTTATGTCCTATTGATAGGCATCGTGATTGTTCCTATGTGTTGATTATTTTGAAAAGTGTGCTATGAATATTTTCTTAAAATTAAAATTTTTTTAAAGTTGACATACAATATTACATTAGTTTCATGTGTACAACATAGTGATTCAACAGTTACCTACACTACAAAATGCTCCCCATGATAAGTATAGTGACCATCTGTCATTATACAAAGTTACAACAATATTATTGACAACATTCCTTATGCGTACTTTCATCTCCATGACTTATTTGTTTTATAATTGGAAGTCTATACCTTTCTATCCTCTTCACCTGGTTTGCTCATCTTCCCCACACGTCTCCCCTCTGACAACCACCAGTTCTCTGTATTTAAAAGTCTGTTTCTACTTTTTTGTTTTCATGGTTTCTTTTATTTTTCAGATTCCATGTACAAGTGAAATCATGTGGTATTTGTCTGTTATGAACATTTTGTGCACATCTTCTATTGTACTTAAACAATAATCTCTTGTGGTATATACCTAAGAGTGGAATTGCTGGAGTGAATATGTTCCACTTTAGGAGATAATATCAGACTAGTTCCCTGGAGGTGTCACTAATATACGTGCCTGCTCGCAGCATGTAAAACATCTTGTGGATCCGCATCTCTTCAGTACTTACTGTTGTCAGACTTTAAAACTTTTGCCAGTTTAATCCTATCTCCTTGTGGTCTTGATGTGCATTTTCCTAATCACTACTGATTCGATTAGCTTTTCTTTTTTACTGGCTGTATTTATTTCCTCTCTTGTAAAGAGGAAATAACATGCCTGTTTATGTCTGTTACCCTTTTTTTCTGTGTTGTTTGTGTTTTCTTCCAATTTTAATTAATTTTTGTATAATTATGTGTATTGTGAATATATTTTCTGGTTGGTAACTCATCTTTTGCTTCAGAGAAAGATATTTCTTGATAAACTTTAATAATTTTATTATGGTCAAATTTGTCACTATCTCCTTTTAAAGTTAACATTTTTGTATTCGTTGAATATATCTTGCTTTTGTTAAATAAAGATGTGCACTTATATTTCCTACTAAGAGTTAAAAAAAATTAAAAAACATTTGTCTCAGTCTGTTTGGGCTACAACAGAATACCATAGATGAGGTGGCTTATGGACAACAGAGCTCTATTTTTCACAGTTCTGGAGGCTGGAAGTCCAAAATCATGGTGCAGGCACATTCGGTGTCTGGTGATGTGTGCTGCCTGGTTCATGGATGGCTGTCTTCTCACTGTGTCCTTGTGTGCTGAAGAGGTGAGGGAGCTCTTGGGGGTTTCTTTTATAAAGGCACTGATCCCATTCTAATGGGATGTTAGAAAGACCAACTCACCACCTAAATGCTATACCTCAAAAGTACCATCACACTGGGGATTAAACTTCAACATAAGAATTTTGGAGGAGCACAAACTTTCTGTTTATAACAACATTTAAATCCTTGGCTCGTCTTGAGTTAGTTTTTTATATGATATATGGCAGGGATCTAATTTCATACTTTTTCTTGTGGAGAACTGATTTTTCTAGCTCTGTATAGTGAAGAATCACTCCTGTCCTCACTGATATGACAAGCTATTTCTATCATATATTGAAATTTCATATGTATGTCTCTTTCTAGTATCTGTATTCTATTTCATGGCTTACTTTGTCCATTTCTGTGCTATTACCCATTATTTTCATTACTTTAGCTCATGATAAGTTTTGATACTTGTAGAACAAGTCCGTCCGTTTTTCTTTTTCATACATGTTCTGGCTATTCTTAGACCTTTACTCTAACATAAGTATTTTAATCATTAACTTTCATGAAAAACCCTGTTGGGATTTTGATTAGAGTTGCATTGAATGACTAAATCATTTTGTAAGAAGTTTAACATATCTTTAATCATTTTTTAATGGACTGCATAGTTTTAACTTTTGTTAAAGAAGTGTGAAAAATTGACATATAAATCTAATAAAGGTTTACAAATTTCCCTAAGAGGTCATATAATCTGTGATTAGGTTTATTCCTAGATAATTGGTATTCTCTTGTGCTACTGTTAAAGTCTTTTTAATGACTTTTTTGTTTGTTATTTGTTCCTGTTGAATAGAAATGCAGCTGATTTTTGCATATTATTCTTATGTCCAGCAATCTTGCTCAACTTCCTGTTATTTCTAACACATTGTCTGCAGATCCTTTTCAATGTTCTAGGAAAACAGTAATATCATATGGAAATAATGGCAATTTTATTTTCTCATTTCTAATTCTTATAGCCATCATTGCTATTGTTGTTATTTTTTTTGTATAATTGCAGTGGCTAGGACCTCAAGACATTGTCGACTAGGTGTGACTATGGTGAGAGAAATAGAATTAGAAGGAAGAGAAAACCTGAAACAGGAAACAAATGTTTATTAAGAATTACATGATTTTTTTTCTTCAAAAGTATCTGATATATTAGTCAAATGACTTCTAAGGGCTGTTATGTTTGAGTGAAGTCTTGAATGATAACTTATCAGATGGATGAGGCGTGGTGGCAGTGGGAGATCTCTGTAAGCCGTTCACACTTACGTGACAGCTCACTAAGTGAGGGTGAATGGGTCTGAGGCTCAGCTTTCCCATCTGTTAAGGTGGAGGCTCATAATTTTTTGGGTTCAGGGCACTTTTGTATCATGGCAAAATATACATAATAAAATTTAACATTTAACCTTTTTATTGTGATAAAATACACATAACATAAAACATACTATTTTAACCATTTTTAAGTGTACAGTTCAGTGGCCTTAGGTGCATTGATAATGTTGTGTAACCAGCACTGCTGTCCATCTCCAGAATTTTTTCATCATCCCAAACTGAAACTCTGTACCCATTAAACAACAACTCCCCATTTCTTCCTCCTTCTAGTTCCTACTAACCTCTGTTCTACTTTCTGTCTATGAATTTGCCTATTCTAGGTACTACATAGAAATGGAATCATACAGTATTTGTCTTTTTGTGTCTGGCTTATCTCACATAGCATAATGTCTTTAAGGTCATTCATGTTGTAACATGAATCAGAATTTCCTTCCTTTTTAAGGCTGAATAATAGTCCATTATATGGATACACCACATACTGCTTATTCATCCATCAGTGGACATTTGGGTTGTTTCCATTTTTCGGCTCCTGTGAATAGTGCTGCTATAAACATGGGTATACAAGTATCTCATCCCTGTTTTCAATTCTTTCGGATATATACCCAGAAGTGGAATTACTGGATCATATGGTAATTCTACATTTAATTTTTTTTTTTGTGTGTAAACACCATACTGTTTCCCACAGCAGCTGCACTGTTTTGTATTCCCATCAGCAATGTCAAGGGTTCCAGTTTCTCTACATCCTTTGCAACACTTCTTCTTTTTTTTAATAATAGCCATTCTAATGGGTATGAAGTGGTATCTCACTGTAGTTTTGATTTGCATTTTCCAAGTGATTGGTGATCTGAGCCTTGTTTCATGTGCTTCAGGACTCTTTGAAGATCTTATGAAAAATTATGGGCTTTCTTCACAGAACAAAATTCTCTGCATAACAACTAAAGGAAGGACATCACAAACCCCCTGATATCCATATTGGGAGCCATTGGCCTAAGGTTTAGAACGCTTCTTAGGGGATTACTATTATGGCTCGGTAGCTCTCTCTAAGTCATTGCTTAGCATGGACTGCATAGTTTAAACTTTTGTTAAGAAGTGTGAGAAACTGACATTTAAGTCTTTGGATACAGGAACCTTTATTCTTCAGGATATACTTTTTGGAGTAAGAGAGAGGGTAAAGAAGGGAAGCCAATTCTGCGAAGATGAGTAAGTTTAGGCAAAGAAAATTGGTCTAAACATTAGAGCAGCCCAAATATTTAATATTTGGTGTTTTGGAATGAACTCATGAGAGGAGGTGAGAGTCTGATGGCTTTTCTCACATTGGAAGCTCAAGTCAGTGGGAACAGGAAAGCAGTACGTGAGGTCTTATATAAGGAAAGATCCAAACCAGGCACAAGGCTTGAATTGTCTAAATTGACTGGAATAAATATGGACAACTGGAAGTCTAGGTGGGTAGCATCAAGGAAGCCTGAATGCATACATAGGAATGGCAAGGGGACTGAAGATTGAGGGCTAAGAAGCTAATAGCCAAGTCACCGATGGTATCTGGAGGAACTAGGGCAGGGCAGAATACCCTTATTCTATAGGCTCAACCAGATGCTGCTGCTATAGGAGATAAATTTTTTTCTACATCAGTAACAGAATCTTGACATGGGAATCTTGGTAAATGGCTGGGAGAAGTGCAATCATTAAATAACTTGGCTAAAAAGCCTTCATGTTCTGGGAATGGGATCAGAATATGATCAGGTTCTGAGTGAGACCAGCAGATAGCTGGCTCAAGGTGAGGCTGATCATCCACTGCTGTAGGGCTTGGCATAACCCATTGTGGGAAAGAATTGATACAGATGGGGGCATACCTGGTTTACAGCCTCCAGCTATAGTACTTGGAATTATTTAGGATTGTGGCTGTCAACTTTGGCTGCATATCAGAGTCATCTGGAAGCTTTATAAATTGTTGTGGACCAGCCAAGCTCCAGACTCATTAAATCAGAATCTCTGGGGAGGGGAGGAGAGACCCAAGCATCATTATTTTCTAAAACTCCCCAGTGACACTAATGTGCAGCCGAAGTGTGAACCTCTGATTCAGGGGCAAGTAGTTAGATATCATTCAACATCCTAGTTGACTTTGAAAAAAATTAGTCCTCATAGAATTTTGGTTGAAACCAGGCTGCTGAGTTAAAATCATTTCCCTCATCTCCCTCCACTTATTCAGGGAGAGGTTTTCTTAGTCTAGTTATCAAAAGTGCCTACACTGAGCTGGTATTTTTCAAACTTAATGTGCATACAAATCAACTGTGGGTTGTAGGTTTAGGGTGGAGCCTGAGAATTTGTGTTTATAGCAAGCCCAGTGGTGGTGATGCTACACTTTGAGTAGCAGGATTCCAGGCTCATAGCCACTGAGATGATTTTACTCATTCTTTGACTAATTGCATTTATGGAAAGGTGCTTACTATCTGCAGGGTACTTTGCTAGTTAGGTACTGGGGATGTAGTAAATTGGAAAGAGTTCTTACCCTCAAGTATCTCAACATTTGGATGAAAGGCAATAAACCCATCATTTCACAAAAAGTACTTAGATACAATTATGATTAGGGCCACAGAGGAAACATACAGGTTGCTGTGAACCCATATGATAGGGAGCCTTGATCTAGTTAGTGAGACATGATTGTGACTCATGAGGTAAAGTCAGTCCCAAGAGATTCATGTTGTGCACTGATGCTCACTCTGGCTGTGGGAACCCGTTGACTTCTTCCTGCAGCTCCTAAAAGCACTGACTATATTTAGTATCTTGACCCTCTTTTCCTGTTGTACATTTATTTTCTCATGGTGGCCTTAGCCAATTCCTTGACTTTCCTTATCTTCTCTCTTCTGAGCTCCAGATTCAGGTTCTAACTATTGTTGAACATCTCTGACTCATAGATATTTACAATTGGTCCCTAAAATCCAAAATATTGTGGGCCAAACTCCTCACCCTCTTCATCAATTCAGTCCTTCAATACTTCTGATAGTGTCACCATTATTTCTTTAAGCTGATCAGGCAAACCCAGGTTTTAAAAAAACTGATATGGACTTCACTATTGTTGGCCCAAGGATGTGACACATTTTTTTTGCTATAGGGTCTGAAACAGGTATATATTACATTTGTTTGATGCACAGGTGACCTGAGTGGAATAAACTGCCCACTCAGTGAGTGCTGTTTAATAAGTGAAACTTGGGGTAGGCAAGGGAAGGGAACTAGCGTTCATTTAGCCTACAAGATTTTGCTACATGTTTTGTGTACTTTAACACATTTAATTTTCCCAGTAGATTTCTAGGAAGGTGTTGTTACACTTCACAGATACTGGAATTGAGCCTTGCAGTATGTCCAGGTAATAGATGACGATAGCATGTGAACCTAGTTTTTTTCCAACTTTAGAGACCATCATCTTTTATTACTTTGTTTCACACTTTGTACATGGTAAAATGTTCTCTAAATTGTTATTATTAGGAGTATGTTTTTAAAATAAAAGCTCTTTCAAATATCAATTACAAAAGTTTTTTTTCCTCAAATCTGTAGAATACAAATCAGTGTGTCCTATGAAGTCAGACTTAGTTACCTGAGAACAGCTGTGTCTGGCCTGCAGCATATACTCAACAATTATTTGTCTTCTTTCATAGTTTCACATATTCTCTGTTTTGGTTTTCTTTGGATTTTTCTTTTTCCTTTCCATGCTCTACTCTGGACATTTTCTTCTGAACCATTGTCTTCCAGATCACTAATTCTCTCTTCAGTTGGGTCTATTCCATAAATCCATCTATAACATTTTAAATTTCTTCTATTGCATTGTATTTTTCAGTTCTAGAATTTTCATCTGATTCTTTTTTTAAATATACAGATTCCAGTTCTTTGGTGGGATTCTCCTCTTGTCACCTATTTTCTCAAACATGTTCATTAGTTATTTTAAAGTCTATGTATAATAAAACAATATATGGGTCTTACAATATATAAGACTGTTTGAGTTACATGTTTTTCTTTTCCTCTAGATCCTGTTTCTTGGTATGCTTTCTAATTTTTATTTGAATTTTGGGCATTATAAATGAAAAACATGGAGGCTCTTGATGAGATATTCTTCAGATATTTAGCTCCTGGTTGGTAGGCAGAGTTTTAGAATAGGAGCCAGTCAAAATTCAATCTCCCTTACCCCCAAGATGCAGCCCTTCAGGGGTCACAGATGAAAAGTGGATTATCAGGGCTCCTCTCCTTTGCTGGGCTCTGAACTCCAATTATGTCTCCTTAGTAGTGGTGACAGCTGTGCTTAGTTTATCATTCCTCTGGCAGCTGTTTTCTGCTCTGCCTTTCTCTTCTCTGCCTGTGGAATTTGCAAGTCAGCAAAGGCCTCAGTGCTGGTGGTGGGGAGAGTTTTGGGCAATATCTGTGCTTCCTCTGGGAGTTGGCCTTTCAGGTTCTGGTTGTCTTGGTAACTCTTAGATGCCCTCAATCAGATTTTAAAAAAATCATCCAGTTTTTCTATCTTTGCTAGAAGGTGACATCTATTATTATTTTTTAAAGCTTTGAAATTTAATAGAGCTGCTTTTTAATTCATTAGATTTTCCCAGAAATAGGTACCATTCAGATGTGCAGGTGAGAGATCTTTGAGTTTCAGTCTAGTCTGCTACCTGCCCCTCTCACAAGAATGTTTGGCTTTTCCCTTCTCATAAATTTTACTTTGCATCCTGAGGAGGTAACATGAAAATGAATGAATCAAATATATTTTATCAGATTTTGAACGGTAGCTTTATTTAGCAGGAAACAGGTTTAAATAAATGATAGAGATAGGGCAACTCAGGAGACTCAGATCCCTAGTTTGGTCTCCCAGACAGTCACAAAGAATAATAATTTTTCCACAGAGGAAGAGAAGACCATAATGATTTCTAGTGGCCTTGCCATGCTGTTGTTTTTACTCTATTTTGTATTTTTGAAGGCTTGCGGTTTTGAAGGGTGTGGTAATAAGTTCTGAAGTGTATTCAATGCTATTTCTCTGCATTTGTGTTTACATAACACATGTGCGTATAAACACATACATAGTACATAGTCCCTTTTTTGTATTCCCTTTTCTTAAAAAGCCATTGAATGCAAGCATGTATATTCTCCTCAGTGTCAACCTCTAGGAAAGCAAAGAAAATGTAAACCAAGGGGTTAACCTTGGCAGGAGTTTATAGCTGTAAGAGCTCATCACTTTGCTGTCTGAGTTCATACAGCTACATTTGCCCTACTTTATTTAGTTTTTTGTTTTCTTTTCTGCCAACAATGACCCTGGAACCTGACGGAAGCCAAGCCACATTCCTTGCGGTAATTTTGAGGGAGGAGCCCCCAGCCCTTAGAGACTGGAAGCTGGTGTGAATGCTTCCCTTCCGAGGCTGAGTTTCCCACTTGGGCTTCCTGGTTAGCCTGTCCCTTCCCTTTCTTCCTCCTCCCATTATTATATTGGTAGTGGGATTACAAGAAAAGCAGGGGAGGGGCTCCCTGTTCCTAACAAAATTGCAGATCAATTGTGTGTCAAGTCAAAGACACAGAAAAAATTAAATATTAGTAGAAAAAATTAAATAGCAACAGAAGATAATAGAAGATGAAGTACTAAATGGAGAATACAGACCAAGCTATGGAAATTTGATTAAGGTGGAGGACTGGACTAGCATCATGTGGAAGGATTCTGGGGACTGGAGGATCATGAGTTCTTGTGGATTTGGAGTTGGCAAGGCACAGGGTGGCTCTCTTTGCCAGGCAGACTGGTGTCTGCAAAGGCTTGGTATTGGGAGGAACAGGCAGGCTTAGTGCCCGAGAGAGGGTCATCTAAGAATGTGGGGAAGACATGGGCGGAGGGCCAAAGCCCCTGGTGGAGAGCCTCCAGGGCCAGTTACTGGGTTGGCTTTGGACATCCCATAAGTAAAAGGGGGACATCAAAGGTCTCTGAATGAGGAAGTGCATTGATGATTATTTTAGGAAGGTTGAGCTAGCAGGAAGTAGAATGAGTTGGAAGCAGAAATTTTGTAGGCATGGAGGCTGGGAGGTTTCACTATGATCTCAGTGAGCGTGGGGAGGACTGGTGAAGTGAAAAGAGAAAAGAAGAGGCAGCGTGGAGAATGCTTTTGAAGGAACACAGGTAAACAACTGGCTCTGAGTAGAGCCATTGCATTTTGTGCAAGTACAAATTATGTGCATTTGAAGTCGTACAGCATAAAAATATTAACAAGGATTATTCCATGGGAAAAATTTTGAAGTAACCCTAAATCCCTCCTTCTCAGCTGTACCAAATTGTCCAACTCTCATGCTTCAAGGTTCCACACTTTACAAAAGGGATCCACTCACATAAAACAGTTTTCCCTAAGGAGAATCTACTTTTCAGTTGACATGCATTATGAATTTAGAGATATTTTCTCTTGTAAGAAAGCCAAGCAAACCCTCCTGGGGGTGGGGTGCTGTGTTGGGCTTTGAGTGGGAGGAGCTGGAATGGGCCTGGCCTGGGCACTGATCCTGTGGTCTCCCGTGGGCCAGTGACATGCGACTCAGGCTGGTGGTCTCCTTTCCCGGTAGCATTGCCATCCTTCCTCTCTCTAGAATGTCTCCTCCATCATGACAGCACCTGGGAAAATGCCGTGGCTGATTGGGCCACTCTCTCACATGCACTACTGACCTTTGTTCCAGACGAGCATTTCCTGAACACTCTCCAGGAGAATGTTAATGTGTGTATCAGAAAAGGAGTTGTTACCAGAATTAAGTTTGAGAAATGCTGCATATTTCACTCCCTGCCCTGAGTCTTCTCTGACGTACGGTGCACATTAGCATATTAATGGCCCTGAGAAGTTGGGCAAGCAGAGGAACTTGTTTAACATGGTTGAATCCAATGTTTACAGTACTTATTTGACCACAGAATACTGTTTCTGCTTTACACTACAAAATAACCCTAAACCCTTCCTTCTCACCTGTGACAAACAGTCCAACTCTCATGGTGCAGGATTCCACACTGTACAAAATGCATTCACTCACATGAAAAGTGTGCCAGAATCCAGAGGTGCTGAAATCCAGGCTGGGAGATGCAGTTCTTACTGGTGGCCTCCCTGATTGCAGCATAGTCCCTTCAGTGCACGAGCAAAAGAGTAGTTATGACCCCAACTCTGGCTGTCCCAGTGGGAATGGGTTTACATGTTGTATTCTCACACCTAAACCTCCAAACAGCCCTCTGAAGTGGATCTGGGGATACTGAAGTTTGGGTGAGTTAGGACCCTTGTCTGAAGTTACATGGTTAGGAGATGATAGGGCACATAATGTCCAGATCAATCCTGAGCCCAGTGTGGGATCCCTTTGCTAACTCTGGTGACAGTTTTGGGTTCTGCCCATAAAACAGCAGCTGTTAGGTTTCATGCTTCACTGCTTAATCAATATGTATACCTCTATTGGTAAAATATACAGCCCAGGTATGTTCAGAGATGATCTGTTTCACTGTGGTCAGAAAAGAAGTGTTGAACCAGGGAGTCTAATGGTTCCTTACCAGCCATTTCCTGCGGGAGAGGACCCTGATACCAGTGCCCACCACAGCTCCCCAAGGCGGGCTCTCCTGGGCCTGTGTACTCAGACCTTCCCTTCCCTTCAGTTTCCTGAAGCTGGTACCCCGCCCATCCTCACTGTCCACCCTGTTTCCCTGCCCTGCCCCTTGAGCACTACTTGAGGATGGCTGGAGAAGACAGTCACCTCTCGAGCATCATAGTATAAGGCTAAACGTGGACATGAGAAAAGGGAACAGGGATGTACAGATAATGACCTGTTTTTCCAATGGCTTGATGGGTTGCAGGATTCTTTGCTGGCCTAGGAATTTCTGAATTGCTCAGAATGTTTCATTTGCTTTTTCCTGCTTCTCCTTTGCAGTACATGTCCTGGTTTGGCCAGGAGAGGAGGAGGCTGGAGGCTCTCTGTGCACTGTGGAGTCCGCTCTGGGTGCCTCTTGCTGAGGTGGTACTTACTAGTTCCTCTTTTCTTCTCACTTTCTTCCTACGTGTCAAGAGGCAGAAGGATGGCACCTTTCTCCTGTAAAATGTGGAGCTTTATAGGACAGAGTTAGATATGAATAGTTTTACTGTAGCATTCAGGCAGGACCATTAAATTGTGCTCAACTACTGTTTGCTTCTGTGTTCTGTTAGTACCAATCACTTAGTTTTAAAGACTTAGAAACTAAACAGATGGGGGGAAATGTTCCAGCTTGTTGAGCATTCTATCTTTTAGTTACTTTTTTTTTTAATGACAAGTGGTTAAGAAGACCTTACTTGGAAGATTTATTTATTTATAATTGTTATTTTTTATTTAATACTGGGAGACATACACTGAAATGCACAAATCTTGGTGTTCAGCTTAATGAATTTTGACATGTGTGTACACTCATGTATCCATCTTTCAGTCATTTTTATGGAGAGTAAGGGAAAAGGAGAATCACCCAAAAATGGAATTCTTGGGTTGTCCTTAAGACTTCTTTGAGTCATCCAGCCATCAAGTATCAGTTTATTACTCATCTGCAATGTGCAAGGAATTATGAAAGATCTTGACACCAAAAATGATGGTTTCAAATCCTGCCATGAACCCTTGCATGAATCCTCTTGCAATGTCAGAACTTAGCACCTTCCTTGAGGTGAAATGTGGACTAATGTGCCGCTGACTTGGAGAGCTTAGTTGTCATGGGCAAGGGGAATTTTGAGCCTGGAAACATACTTTCCGGTAGCAGCATAGTTTTTTGAATGAATTAGCAAATGAACATTTATTAGGCCTCTGCTATGTGCAGTCACTATGCAAGGGAATTTATATATATTTTCTCACTGAAATCTCAAAACATCCCTCTGTAGATCATCTAAAGAAACAGGCTCAGAAGAATCAGGGAACTTGTCTAGAGTTATATGGGACATGGCAGGGCCAGAATGGGAGCTCAGATCAACCCCAAATCCAATGCGGGACCCTGCCGCTCCCTCTCTGGTGTGAAGGGCAGTGCAGTGGGATCCAGAATCTTCTGTGGGCTTTTCTAGATGTTCTGTGGTGGAGGGACAATGAGAATTGGAGCTTTGAGGCAGCTGAAATTGGGGCTGTAGGTAGAAACTCTCTTCCTTTCATTAAAAAAATATTTTAAATTGCTGTATTAGTTTTTCCTGGAAAATTGGAAGTGGTTATGAGCTCATAGCTTGTCTTGCCATACTAAAGGTTTCAACAGTTTGACCAGCTGCACTTTAAAAAGTATAGATGCCCAGTCCTATCCCCAGAGGTCCCTGTCCAAAGAATCTCTGCTTTTATAAAGCTCCAGAGGATTCTGATGTGCATCCGAGTTTGAGAACTGGTGGACCCGTAATGACTCATTCTGGCCCCTTGAACCCTCACTTGCTCATCCAGGCTTCCTCCCACCCCATCTTAGTTTTCCGAGCTATCCCGTGTGTGAGGAGGCACTGGCCATGCGAGTTTTAATTATGTATGACCATGGAGCCTATATCTGACAACTGCTGGTTTCTCATTTCCATCTCAGTTTTGAATTCACTCCTCCAATTTAATGTTCTTTTTTTTGTCTTTTGTGCAAAGTGATGTTCTTGCTTTAACTCAAATCCATGCTTTCAGTGAGGTGGTTTATGCATTTTTATCTTTATCAGTGACTTTCAGAAGGTGCAATTACTTGGTTTCAAGTTTCTTCTCCATGAGCGAGAGTGTCATGAATAAGGCATGACTTGTTTCTCTCGCCAGGCCCTCCCTGCCTCCCTGGGCTCTGGTTTGCCTTTGCTCTTTTGGCCTGTGGAAATTTGGATCCTCCACAGCAGGTGTGAAATCCTGATGTCCTGTGACCTGTAGATACACCGTGTAGTGATTGTCCAAGAGGCATGCAGACTTTCTTAGAATTGGCCTTGGCAGGGGGACATTTGACTGAGTCTCTACTAGATCACATTTCCCACAGTGGAGCTCTTAGAGTGACACGAATAATAGTTAACCCTTGGCAGTGAATGGCTCGCTCTTTACCAGCTTGCTTAGGGCAGACTGGGGTTTGAATTTTTGCCTGCCTCTGCCTCTGCCTTAGGTGGCTCTTACTCACTCGCTGATGGATGGTCTCCAGCCAGTGTAATTCCTCATTCCTGCTGACATCCGTTTCTCATCACGTTTTGGTTTAACCTCTGTGAATGCTTTACTGTGCAGTTGGACATTTGCAGAGTGTGCTGGGGCGCGTGCTGGAACTAGCTTTACTGTTGGTGGCTTTTCAGCTATGGGCGTCTCCAGCGCTGATGTCTTTTATCAGGCTGGAGGGTTCGGATATGCTCACTCAGTTCTCCTGCGGTCATGGCTTTAAGGCTGCGGCTTGAAGGCAAAGCCATGGCCATTATTCGGCTGCTTGGGCTGCCCTGGGCTTGACCCCAAAGAGGAGCTTCTCTGTCCCTCTTTGCTTACCTCCCAGGTCCATGTTGTCAGGGTGCCCACTCCTTCCCTTGCCCAGAGCTGGGGCAAAGGTCACGAGACTCCCCTAAGCACTCACATGTTTATCCTTTCTGTTCATTGCCTAAAGCTTTCCACAGGCAGGTTTGTAATCCTGCTGTTGGGGAGGGTGGGCGCAATTTACCAAGCCTCGAATTCCTGAGAAATCTGGGACAGTGGGGATTGTGGAGCTGGGGGTAGCGTGGGGAGCTAAAATCGAGCAGGACTTGTCTGGGCCCCGAGTCTAAATCATTATTCCTCATAGTTAATAAAGAGAAGAAATGAACCTTCTCAGAACCTGAAGTTTGGACCAACTGTATTCACCTCACTCTAACTCTGTGTGGCCTTGTCTTCTGGAATCACGTGGTTCTGAACTCTGCCCACCCCAAATTCCTGGGCTGCGTGCCTCCATGGGATAAGGATTCATTTACCAAATTGAGAACGCAGCTTCAGGTGGTTCTCATGGGTTTGGTGGCTGGTTTTCCTGGAAAAGACACACAAATAGAAGTGACTTAAGTCTTTTTTCTTACAGATATGAAGTTTGTAAAGGGTCTGCCTTGGGTGTGTCTTTCAATTCCTTCAAGAAATGATTTGAATAGTTACAAAAACTCTATTTCAATTTCTTACGGAGGTGATGACAGAACTACATTTAATCAAATGGCCTCAGCTCTATGCAATGTAATCTGGTGTCACAAGATGTGTTACTGACAGTGAGCTCAGAATTAAGTGGTTTTTGGCTCTTGCCTTTATTCCCACTGAATGTTTAAAATTTTTTTTTTCTAATGGTAGCAGAAACTGAGACCTAAGCATGACCCGCACCCCTCTGATGCTGTCTGATAGGGAAACAGTGAAACTTACTTGTCTCTTAATATCCAACAGGTCCTTGAATGATTAAAAGCTTCTCATGTGTGTTAATCCTTTAGAAAACCACCACACTGTTTACTGTGACAGAAAAAAGGGAATGGGATTTTGGTGGCAGTGAGCCTTCTATGAGTGAACAATGCAATATTTAAACTGAAAGTGTCAGGAGTTGCCCTACAGCTCCCAGAATAGAAGACAAGGTGGAGGTACTCTAAAATGCTGGCCCATCATGGCCTGACAGTCCAGCCTGGCTTGGCAGGACAGAAGGAAGTTTGCACCAACAGTTTCAATAGTATGTGTCAATCAGTTAAAATGTAATCAATTCAGGTACACTTTTCTTTACCATGATGGGCATCATGGACTAGTATGCAATGTTCTGCATTATTTTTCTAGAATGAAGTAGAAGGAGGTATGACATTGAGGAGGGTCTCTTTGGAGATCTTCTGACAAGCATCCTGGAGGAACTTTTTCGTTCTGCTTGATGGTCTTTTGAGAAACCAAGCCAGAACTCTGTTTTCTTTTCTTTTCTTCTCAGAGTAAAATTGCTCCGAATCCTATGGACTCAACTGCTGGACTCCCTGCTGAGGTCGAGACAGAGATAGAATTCTTTATAATTAGCCAAGCAACATCTTTTGGTTTGGGTGATGCCTGCCATTTTCTCCACAGTTTGTGAAAGAAATCTTTGAATCACTAATGTTTTATTTTCTGATATCTCCATGGCAATAGTTTGGTGGTTTCCCAAAGGATTAAGAAATTGGAGATCCTTTTAAGACCTTGCTGGATATTAAGATGCAAGTTGTACGGTTTCTCCTTGAGGCCTAGGTCTGAGGACCAGTCAGGAGGGAGCAGGGTCCTTGCCTGTCAGCAATTGAAGTGTGTTTTTCCTAGCCCCTCTTGTTCATTTCAGCAGTACCAGTATCTTTTTGGGTAGTCCAGATTCTTCCATTTTAAACATTCTCACAAACACTTACCATCTCTGCTTTATTTACCGAACAATTGGGCATTTTGTAGGTAACCTCCTATGTATGCTTTGCTCATGTGCACAGCTGTGTGTGGAGAGAGATGTTAGAATTATTCTAAATTGCTCACAGGGAATCACAGTTGAAGTTCCACAAGACAGAGGTCTGTTTTGCAATGACATACCTCCAGACACTGTTTCAAGCTCTCAGTCTGTCTGTACCAGCTGGTACACATTTCCTTTGCAATCTTTCTATGAATTGGGATACCTAGAAAGGTCGGCTCTCAGAGTGGCCTGGTGGGATGCAGCATCTGTTTAGGTAAATGCTCAGCACACAATGAGTAAACCTGCTATTTTCCCTGATGAACATACTGGGAATCCTTTCTGAGAAATGTGCAGCAGACAGTGCACAGTGGAGTCCCACTTCTTTGGGCCCAGCATAGCCTTTCTGTGTGGAGCAAAATCTGAAATAGGCATTTCCGCCCTGTTACGAGCTTTTCTGTGTCCTAAAGTTCATATGTTGAAGTCCCAACACCCAGTCCCTCAGAACGTGACTAATCTTGAGAGAGGTAATCAAGGTGAAATGAGGTCATACAGTAGACTCTAATCCAGCATGACTGGTGTCCTTATAAGAAAGGAAGATGAGGACACAGACATATATAGAGGAAAGACTGTGTGGAGACTCAGAGAGAAGATGGCCTCCCTAAGGGTTTCTCAGAGGGGATAAAGGCTCATGAAACAGGAACAGAGTGTCAAGCCAAGGAGAGAGGCCCCAGAGGAAATCAGCCTTGCCCATGCCTTGATCTTGGACTTCCAGCCTCCAGAGCTGTGAGACAACAAGTTTGCTGTTTAAGACCCCCTACTCTGTGGTACTTTGTTATGGCAGCTCTGGAAACCTAGTACACACCCTGATTGTGTTCTTTGTTGCCAGAAGAAGAGCATAATGTCTTTTGGAGGTATTTGGCCCAAACCCACATGAAAGTTCTTAAAGAAATAGAATGTAGAAAAATCTAACCCTTTTCTACTGGTGGGGATCATTTCACAGACAGGAGCTCTGCTTCTCTCAGGGGCCCCTCAGTAGTTACAGGGGAGGCTACCAATGAGCAGACTGCTTAATGGGCTTGATCGCTCTGCTTGTCTCCTGTCTTGTTGCATTTTGCTGCTCCTAGGACTGGACGCTCACAGTCCTCGTGTTGCAGGATATTGAGGAACCTGGGTGCTGCCTGAGTGACGAAGTTGGTGGCTGTGAGTGAGATGAGGGACTTCCAACTGGTAACTTCCTTACAGCATGTCCCAGAATGGTTGCAGGAGATGGGCCCTTGTAGGCATTGCACGATTAAACTCAAGAGCCTAATGGAGAATTTTGTTGTTGATCAGTTTAAAGCCCATGGTTAAGACTTTTTCAAATTAAAAAAAAAAAATTAGTTGAACACCATTCTAATTGATTAGATGCAAAACAGGCAATCATGTCTTGTATTTTCCTTTCACCATCTGCTGCCTTTAAAGCTGAGAGATACAATTTCAGTTTAGCTGAGGCAGCGGCTGTCCAGGTGCAGCGTGCAGTCAGGTCCCACTGTTAGATCCTATGTTATCTTAATGTCGCCTTAATTTCTGTGACTTATGTGTGTTTTGCCAATGGGTTTCAGCCCCGGGCAAGTTCACTATGGATACAATGAGACCAAGGGGTGAACCTCCTTGGGGTGAAAGGGTTTATACCTAACTTTATTCCCATGTCAATCACTAGTATCCTCTCTACTCAGAGTGAGTCTGCATGCAGCAAGCTGGTCTGTGCCTCTGGGCCCCTCTGCCCCTGCAGCCATCTCAGTCTCTGTCCTCAGCACTGCTACCACTCCAGCCTCTGCTCTCCTGCAGCCATGCCACTGTGTCACACAGAACACTGGGAGGAGCTCTTTATATAGAGTCAATAGCAAAGTATTGCCTACATGTGTGTAGTGAGCTAGCTGGCCAGGGCCAGATGAGAATCCTGACCACAGGAACCTTCACTTTAACCACACTCCACCCCTCTAGAATTCTCGCCTTTCAGTCTATGTGCCCTCAATCTTCTGCAGTGGTCCCTGTATGAGGAAGCTTCTCCAGCAGAAAATCTTGCAGACACACAGGCTGATCTTGTTGCTTTGTCTCTGGCTTCTACTTTGTCCTCAGCTGCCAGAACCGCTGCTCCCATTTCAATTGTTGCCACAGCTCCAGTAAGATTCCACTTGACTTTCCGTCCAATTTCTCTTTGTCTGCTCCTGCCTTTATCAGATCAACTGACACCTGGGTCCTCTCGACCTTCATGGGGCCCTTTAAATTCTTCCTTCAAGTAGCAGTATTTCCTTTTGTGCTTTCACTGCTTGAGCCTGAGGATAGAAGCAGAGCATAGAGTGCTTCATGACCTGGGGAGGGGGCAGCACCTTTCCTGGATGAACTCCTGGTTACCAAGTCTTTATTTTCCTTTGGGCTTTCCACCAACTTTCACCCAGGTGGGGTTTTAACAGAGGAGGGGCTGGTGCCTCTGGCACCAGCAGGGCCTCCACCCCAACCTGTTCGTCAAAGCTCATCTCCTCCATTTCTGGGGCTGACGGCTCCACTACATCCTTCCCCTGCCCCAGGGCACCTGGCAGCCTGTGCTCTTGAGCTGCTTCTTCTTGTGCTACCATGTCATCCTTTACCATTCCCACAGCACCTCACAGTGATGCCATTTCAGTCACCAACAAATTTTTAACCTCCTCAACAGCACCTCATAGCTCATGTTTTTGCGCTGCCTCTTCTCGTGCATTCTGCAGGAGGACGTCTTTCCCCCTTATGGCCTTTCTTGATATTGTGAGAAGAAAACCCCCCACTGCTCCCGCTGCCTCGCGGGAGCTCTGTTTCTCTAAGGAATTCCCTATTTTGCTGAGGGCCAACTTTACTGCCTCAGGTGTTGCCTCCACCCCTTCCCAGTCTTGGGGTGGAGCCCAGTCCTCTAGGAGGCAAGCCACATCAGACCACATGTCCACTGGGGGACACTAAATGTTTCCCTTTCCATAGGCAAGGCCTGCTGAAACACTCCTCCCCTGAGGGCAGCCTGTTCTTTTCCTTGGTCAACAGTGAATCCTGCCGACTGTTGCCAATTGTCTTGCCAATGAGTTTCAGCCCCAGGCAAGTTCACTATGGATTCAGTGAGACCAAGGAATGACAATGGAACATTCTTGGGGTGAAAGGGTTTATACCCAACTTTATTCCCAGGTTAATCACTAGTATCCTGTCCACTCAGAGCGAGTCTGCATGCAACAAGCTGGTCTATACCTCTGGGCCTCTCTACCCCTGCAGCCGTCTCAGTCTCTGTCCTTGGTGCTGCCACCACTGCAGTCTCTGGTCTCCCACAGCCTTGCAACCCTGCAGCCATGCGGCTGGTGGCACAGAGTACAGGGTGGAGCTCTTTAGATAGAGTCAATAGCAAAGTATTGCCCACACATGTGTAGTGAGTTAGCTGACCAGGGCCAGGTGAGAATCCTGGCCATAGGAACCTTCACTTTATCCACAATGTGCATCTCCCCTTCCTAGAGAGTTTATTAAATTAGAGTGATATAAAATTATAGAATACTGGATAAATGAAAAACAAAAGAAAATTAAGCAAAAAGGCCTGGCATTTTTTTGTGCTTTGGAGGAAGATTTATGTGACATCTGCACTAGGGAAGGACAGAGGGAAAGAAGGAAGTGAAGACTGGAGGTGTGGGAAGAGCAAGAATGGGAGTCAGGTGCTCACTTGCTACAGACTTGCCATGTCCTCCTGGGCACGCTCATCACAGTTCCTTCACTGTCCGGTCTTCATCTTACCACAGTGAGCTCACAAAGTTGTTATGAGATCTAAAGGGAAGCGTATGAAATAAAGAATGAAGTGCCAGTTGAGCTTAAAGATTCTCTAGGAGCCACTGATCCTATCCTAAAGAACCTTGTTGATCTTTGATCAAGTTTTATGTCCAAGTGGGAGAGGGTCCCTCACAGGGAATGACAGGGCACCACATGGAAGCAGCGTGTCGATCAGAAAGCACTGACCGTCATTAAATTTCCTGTCTGACACAGGTTAGTCCTGTGGTGAGTTCAGTCTGGTCCTGGTGTGTTTGGAAAACTTGAGCCCACTTTCTGAGAGTCTCTTCCCAGGAAATGATGACCAGTAAGACATCTTGGGAGACTGAGAGGGTTTGATCTCAGACTGGAGAGGTGTGACAATGGCCTGTGAGTCCTCTTACCTACCACTGTCTAATGTGACTGAGCAAGAACCAGGGCCCAGCTGGCCCCCCTTGGGGAGATGGCTTTTTTCATAACTAGCAGACAGGACTGAGGATGTGGGCTTAGAGCTGGAGGCAAATGCCTGATCCTTTGAGAATCCAGAAAATGATGGCTGGATGACACTACAGTCTCTGATCAGAACAGCCCTTCCTTGCTGGCCCAGATAAAGAAGCTGAATAATAGCTATCAGCAATAACAGTGGAATCATCCAGTCTGAAGTTCAGAGGGTGCTGCCTGGCTACTCCTGGCAAATTTGAAGGCCTTGGTTGCCAGTGAATAATGATCAATCATGTATTGAGTGTGTGTGGTTAAAGTTGGGCACATGTTCTGAGGATAAGAGGACAGGCTCAGAAATCCTGAGATTTTCAGTGGGTCTGGGAGGAGTGGGAAGAGGAGGCTGAATAAATGCTCATGGGATTTGGTGGCCAGGTGGAGGAGTCTGCATATCAGATGATATATCTTCCCTTTGTCCTACCTGGCAGAGAACAAAAACTCAGGTGGGCACATTGGCCACCCAGGAACAAGGGCCCAATTTATTTGTGAGGTGGGTGGCAGGTACCTGACCCCCCCATTTGTGAGCTATTTTGTAAATGACACACTGATTTTGGTTGGGTCTTCCTTGGGGTGGGGTGGGGTGGGGTGAGCATTTTCTTCCTAGGCTGGAATGAACTTCCTTAGCAAAAGCAAAGTGGAAAACAAGTTACTTACATACTGATTCATATAGGGAGAAATATTTGTTTATTTTTACCTATTAACTTATTGCTTATTATTACCAATAGTAAGTATTTCAGCATTTAAGGTTAACATCTTCTTGAGCAGAAGAGAGAAATGCTCTGAGCAAGATGTTTGCCTCCTAGTTTCTAAATTCCCCTATTCTGGTCTTAATTGCCTACATTTCCTTTGCTGTCAGAGAATCCCCAGAACAGTGTGGTACCATTTTTACATAGTTTTCACACAATCTACCAAGTGGAAAATATGTCGTGATCCTGCCAGCCACCAAGCAAACATGACTGCACATTTGGGCTAGATGATACTGAGAGGCTGTTGTTATTTTGGAAAAAATACTTGCTAACAGAGGCAGCTTTATAGCCGTGAGCACTCAAGCAGCTTTTGTCCCTGCTCAGTATGTATTCACAAAACATCACGATCCCTTTTCTGAAACCTGGGTGTCCCAGGATAGTTCCTGGAGATATTAATTAGGAAACACGTGGTCTGCCTACATCACCTACTGTCCTCTGGTCTAATTAGAAAGGAAGCCGGAAATTCTGGAAGATTGCAGCTCTTCCTTTCTTCTGTAAAGGTGAAGCCCTAGAAAGAGATACCTTAAGTGTTTCTGATGACTCACGATGAGGGAGTGGGCACTTGCGTCCACAAGAGAGTGAGGGGAGGGTGATTTCTGAGGCCTGGGAGGACATTACCATGGGAACAGGATTCTAGGGAGGTGGAGTGCCATGGAGGGGAGGGCATGATGGTGGTCCCACCGGCAGTGAGCCCAGGGGCATGGGCTCCCAGCATTGCTGAAGGGTTGGGACCCTGGTGAATTGAGACACTGGACTAGAGATGCTGGCTAGGACAGTGGGCATCTTAGCTGTGACTCCTAAAGACCAACCAGTGACCTGACTGATAAGATCACAAGGGCCTTCTCGATGCTTAGATGCTTTGGAGGCCTCAGGACTTTGCAATAACCCTGACTAGAGTAGGGGGCATGTATATGCACCAGTAATAACTGAGATTGAATTTATTTCCAGCTTAGTGGTATGGGGAGACTGTGGAGAGAGTGAAGGTGCCTATGGCCAGGATTCTCACCTGGCCCTAGTCAGCTTGCTCACTACACACATGTGGGCAATACGTTGTTACTGACTCCATATAAAGAGCTCCATCCAGTGCTCTGGGTGACACAGTGGCATGGCCACAGGGCTGCTGCACGGCTGCAGGAGAGCAGAGGCTGAGTGGTGGCAGTGCCAAGGACAGAGGCCCAGAGGATGGCTTGTAGGCTGAGAGGCCCAGAGGCAGACACCGGCTTGCTGCGTGCAGACTCACTCTGAGTGAATGAGATTTTAGTGATTGACTTGCCACCATGGAAATAAAGCTCGGTGTAACCCTTTCACCCCAAGAACGTTTCTACTGCCATTTCTTTGGTTTCACTGAATCCATAGTGAACTTGCACAGGGCTGAGACCCACTGGCAGGACAGCTGTCTTCTCTGGGAAGTTTTCGCTGATAATCCTCGTCCCCAAGACTAGATTAGGTATCTCTCCTGGCATTCAAGGTTTACCCCATGTGTGCGATTCTTATTGCTGCTCTAATAAATTACCACAAACTTAATAGCTTGAGACAAACTGTTGTTTTCCAATTCTGGAGCTCAGAAGTCTGAAATGGGTCTTACTGGGCTAACAGTCAAGGTGTCAGTAGGGTCTTGGGCTTTAGGGAGGAATGTTTTTTTGCCTTTTTGAGCTTCTAGAAGTCTCTTACATTCCTTGGCTTGTGGCCCCTTCCTCCATCTTGGAATGTCTCTCTAAATACCTCTGCCTCCTTCCACATCAGTGGACCCTGAGACTGCATTGGGCCCACCTGGATAATCCAGGATATGCTCCCACCTCAAGTTCATCTACTTAATCACCATACTTCCACCTGCAACCTTAATTCTTCTTTGTCATGTAACCTAACATATCCATGAGTTCCTGGGATAAGAATGGGTCATCCTTGGAGGGCCATTATTCAGCCTACTCACATCAGCACACTCCTCACACTGTGTGGTAATTGCCTCTCTCTTTGGCTGTCTCTTTCTCTAGACTCCTAGAGCTCAGCGTCTGTGTTTGTTTCCTGTTGCCTGCCCAGAAATTTGTATAGACATTCAAACTGGAAGCTTTAAGGTGATGTTGTTGTCTGTGCAATGTTATGAATAGATTTTTTTTTGCATTTTTTATGGAGGTATAGTTGATAAACAATCTTATATTGTTTCAAGTAAACAACACAGTGATTTAACAGTTACCGACATTATTAAACTCTTACCCCAACTAGTGCAGTTACTGTCAACATAGAAAGGTGTAATAGAATCATTGGCTTTGTTCTCCATGCTCTACTACCATCCCTGTGACCGACTTATATTATGATTGAGAATTTTTGTGCCCCTTTTCCCCCCTCCTCTCCCCCAACCCCTTCCTCATAGTAACCACCAGTCACTTCCAGTGTCTCTGAGTCTACTGCTATTTTGTTCATTTTGTTTTGTTTTTATATTCCACAAATAAATGAAATCATACGGTATTTGTCTTTCTCTGCTTGGCTTATTTCACAGAGCATAATACCCTCTAGGTCCGTCCATGTCATCATAAATGGCAGGATTTCTTTGTTTTTATGGCTGAAAAGTACTCCATTGTATGAATGTATGAAGAGATGTGAATTCATTATCAACATTTAAAAATTGGTGAGTCCCTTTTTTATGAATAGCATGAAACTTGGCAACACTGGACATGTGACACAAGGGGATCTTGGCACTCGCTCAGCCCCAGTAGGCATTAAGTGCCTGAGACCTAGGTGCATTTTGCACTGGGATCCTGACCTGTACTGGGAACCCTGTATGCTCATTTGTTGAATGAATGAATGACTCAGTGGCTGACTGACTGAAAGCCTAGGTGGTGGGGTGGGTTAAATTGGGAAGCAGAGAGAACAGAAGAGCAGCCTTGGTGAGGGGAATTAGTTACAGGACTGGCAGAGAACATCCGGCTGGTGGGATCAAAGTGTGGCATCAGGTGACGTGCCATCTTAGCTGGCTCTTGAAAGCAGAACCTGAGAAAAGGACTTATGTGCAGGTGCTTTATTTGGGAGGTGATCCCAAGGAGTCTGGATGAACGGAGAGAGTCAAGATCAGCATGCTGTTATAGCTGGAGTGTTTGTGTCACTCCAAATTCAAATTCACATCTCAGTGGGGCTGTATTTGGAGATGGGGCCCTTAAGATTTAAATGAAGCCATAAGGGTGGGGCCCTGATCTGACAGGATTAGTGTCCTCAGAAGAGAAGGCACCAGACAGCTCTCTCCTTGTGAGCACCGAGGGGAGGTAGCCATCTGCAGCCATGCGAGAGCTCTCACGGGCACCAGCCCTGCTCCTTGATCTTGGACTTCCAGTCTCTAGCACTGTGAGAAAATAATTTCTATTGTGGAGACCACCCAGTCTCTGGTATTTGTGTCATGGCAGCCTGGCCAGACTAAGACAGATGCATTGTCGACAGGGTAGTGGGGGCTCTCTGCTGCTGGAATCTTCTGACGAGGATCCAGAATTGTCGGCCTGGAGGACAGGAGGTGGGGGTGGCATTTGCCTTTGGGTTAATGTTCTGGCGCTAGTGGACTGCTTGCAGCACATGTGCGATGCTGTCAGCAGGAGGTGAGTTGCAGCCTGCACAGAACTTGGCTGAGATTGGAGCTGGAGCTCAGAGCACATGAGTAGGGGCACCAGGATGTCCGCTGTGGATACCTGGAAGTGCTCCAGACCTGGGGTCAGGGTTCAGGAGGCCCAGGACTAGGAGACAGTGAACACACAGGCAGGCTGAACTCACTGGTGGGATGCCAGAGGCCAAGGTTAGGTGGCCAGAGCTTTGAGAACTATATGGCTCAATGGCCATGCAATCTCTTAAATGAATAAATGGTATCTATAGATTCTCTGCAAAACTCAATTTCATTTTTCCCTCTTTCTACCTTTGCATTATGTCACACAACCTTTTACTATCACTACTTCCTCAAATAAGATAAAATGCCAGGAGTTTAACTTTGCTCTTTGTTCATTCTGTTAGGTGGGGCCCAGAGAACAATAAAATACTGTGATGGCAGGCTCAGAAAGGTAGCTCAGTGTAATGATGTGCATAGAATAATAAACATTTATTTAATGAATGAATAATGATTTCATAAATGGCAATTGGTGCTTGGCCAACTGACCGTGTTTCTTCGTATTTTAAATCTTCAGTTTTGTTTCTTAAAAGTTTTTTCTCCCAACATATCCCTTGTTTTATATAGCATCTGTTTGTTAGCATATCGGATTTCTATATATGATGAAGATGACTATTTGGACTGCTGCATTTTCCAGCTTTATTTGAACATTGTGAAAGTTTAAAATTGTACAGTGCAATGATTTGACACATGTATATATTGCAAAATGTTTACCACAAAATGGTTAGTTAACACATCCCTCACCTCAAATAATTCCCATTTTGTGGTGGTGGTTAAACATTAAAGCTCTACTTTAAAGCAACTTCCAAGTGTACAAAAAATGTTGTCAACTGTGGTGACTCCATCTAGTGTTGCACAGTGGATCCCTGGAATTTATTCATCTTATAACTGAAAGTTTGCCCCCTTTGAGCAACATCTTCCCATTTCTCCCATCCCCCAGCCCCTGGCAATTACCATTCTACTCCGTTTCTATGAATTTGAAGTTTACAGTATTTGTCTTTCTCTGACTGACTTAGTGTACACAGTGCCCCTGAGGTCATGACTGTCTTTTGATTTTGGATATTTTCTACTAACGTTTCCATTTTTCTGGATTTTAAGTTCATTAGATATGGTCTTCTTGTTTTCTTAACCCCTTTGCTTTTCATTTCCATGGATAGCACAGCGCTAGAAATTCTCAGGATCCCTCATCCCATCACAGGCTTCATAGCTGATGACTTGGAAGCCCTTTTAGTGGTGTCTGTCTATTTGGCTCTGTGGCAGGTGTGTGTACAGATATGAAATGCCCTGTGCCATTGCAATGGCCTTGAGCTGAGCCAGTTGCATGTCCTACTGACTTTAACCCTCATTGAGCTTATTGATTCCAAGTTTCAGAATGTATTTTCTCATCCCGCTCAGTCTGGTATGTGATAGAACAGCTGGCTCTTACCGGTTGACTCCTTGGACAGGTCCTGAGGTTATAGTACCCTTACTTAACACACATAGAAATCTCTGTTCTTTGGTTTCAGTGTTTACTGGCCACCCCCAAGCTGTAGCCATGTGTATTGCAGATGCCTGTTAGAACAAAGGTCTAGAGTGAAGGCCTCTGTACATATTCACTCCTGGAAAAGTTGCTCATCATTCATTCATCAATAGCATCAGGAGTATCTTTCAGCTGGGAGGGACCTCAAAGTAAAATCCAGTTCAGTCCTTTCATTTTAATATATGAGGAGCTAGAGACCACAGGGGCCAATAAACTTGACTGGGTTCACTCAATGAGCCAGTAGCCATACCCTGGTTCAGAACCCAGGTGACCTAATTCCAAGTCCATTGTTGATCTGAGGAATGAGACATTCATGGGGTCAGTGAGGGTGTTTGTGACATTGGAAGAACCGCTTTCTTTTACTCTCAATTTGGTCTTCATCTATCTTTTTTATTAGTCAAATCCATAAAGTCTTTATAGCATAAAGGAGACTCCCATGTGTGGTACTAATACTTCTGAGTAGTTGAGCTTTAGATAGCTGCTCGGTGGTTCTCTCTCTATGGGAGAAACCAATCCAAATTTTTAGTAAAGCTTGTATACGTGTCAACACTTTGAATCGGTTTTAAGAGGTTGGGCAATATTGTAGTTAGATATTTGTCTTTATTTCTCATGTGAATCTCATCTATCCCTTTACAGGTAGTGCCATGCCTGGAGTTTTATGGTACCTTCCTCTTAACAAACTCAGTGTTTCATTTATTAGGGTTCCTATATCTCTTTGCTTGTATTGTTTTAAGTTGTGCTTATTCCTTTTAAAATTGAGAACTTTAAAAGTATTTAAAACATTCATAAATAATTGTTTCAGTGAGGCACCACTTATCACTTAGCTCAGTGACCATAGCCCATGATGCATTATGTTGGCAAGGGGGGCAGGAAAGGTGCTCTCGTACATGTCTGGTGGAAGTTAATTTGTGTATATGGAGGACACTTTTGTAATACCCATCAAAATAGTGTGTGTGTGCACATGTGTGCATGTGTGTATGTGTGTATAATACCCAGTCTTTGAGACAACAATTCCATTTCTAGGAATTCATGTATGGATATTCTTGAACATTGTGAAATTCCATGTGTATGAGGGTATTCAGAGCAGCACTGTTTATTTCCAAGGATCTGAAACTACCTCTCAGTCTATGGGAGAAAGACTAAATTAAACACTGTATATCTGCACAACAGATGTGACCTTTAAAATGAGTGAGGCATTTGCATATGCCCCAGTATGAAGAGATCTCCAAGGTATACTGTGAGATGGAAATAGCAAGTGCTACCATTTGCGTTGAAAAGAGGAGAACACATATATGATTGCTTGTTTACATGTGGAACATATAGGTAAGAAAGGACATTGGTTACCTGTGAGGAAGGATACCAGGTGATTGGAGGCAAGGGCAGGGAAAGGCTTATTTTTCACTGAAACCCTTTTGTATGTTTTGTACCATTCAGCAATTCTTATTTAAAGTTTATTTTAGAGGGGGAAAAAAAAGCATATCCAACTGATTTCCAATCTGCCCAAAGTTTTTAATGATTATAGAACACACTGAGCTCCTATTGTTCTGACTGTGAACTCTGTATGCTGAACTTATGCATGGACATAATCATATTTAATATTTAAATTTATTCTCATTTCTATGTGACTTAGGTAGCGAGTTAAAAAAATTATTTTTCTACTTGCAAACTTGATAGATTGTTGAGTTTTCTAGGATAGTCAAAGATAGTTGCTTATCTGGGCTTTATGTAAGTTTTAAAAACATCTGTTTAGAACACACTTAGGTATATGCAGTTAAAAAACATGTCGAACCATGTATTCCTTAGGGATACATGAATATGTAGTAAAATTATAAAAGAATGCACAGATGTAATAATCATTAATTCAGTGGGGTCAGTGGTGATGGAATTCAGGAAGGATGGCCTCATGATTGTTCATTGCATTTTTCTTTATATCTTCTTGCCTATTTCAAGCATTGCATTGTAATTGAAAAGGTTATCATGTGTTTCTAACTTACCACCAGGAAAGTATCGTCAAGAGTTCTGTGAAATTGCAAAAAGATGGAGCAACAGTGTAGGCGTAGATGACCTTTATTTTCCTCATTCTCTGCTGTGTCACACCAGTACCTAGAACAGACCCTGCAGAGGATGGGCCCTGCAAAATGTTTCTAAAAATCAATAGACAGAAAAGCTCTCTGAGCTTCAGCAATGATGGCTGATGGGTTGTGTGATAGTGTCATTTTGTGGAATGGGACCTCAGGAAAAGAAGTGGACATAACTTATGGAGTCCACAGCCTTCCAGATGAATAGGAAGAAAGCAACCTGGGGGATTTTCTCAGTAACTGGACGTAAAGATGAAATATAGAGTGTTGGTTGGGTCTGTAATAAAATTCATGTGCCACCTGTACTCTAGCACATGTAGCTTAAAGAAGACGTTTATGTGGTTCTCAGTAAGACTTAGTGTTTCCTTTGTGTGTCACACTCACTGACTTTCTTTATAATGCTGTTTGGTTAAGACAGCAATGTGGGTGTAACTCTTGAGTTCCCTTTAGCAACGCCGTTGCTGTCTGTCCTGTGTCTATGCCCAGCTCAGCAGCCAGGTCCCATGGCAGTGAGTAGAAATGACTGCCATTTACTGCTGGCCACTGTCAGTGGTGGAATAACTTTTGTTTCTTAGGGTAGCAGTCAATCATTTGGCTCACATATATGTTTAATATTTACAGGTAGGATGAGTGTGGGAAAATAATAAATGTGGCTTTCCTACAATCACTACAAAAGACATGTTAATAGGAGACAGTAAGTGAATAATATGCAGTTGTTGCCAGTCACCCCACCATATATAGCTAGCCAGAACAGTGCTGGCCAATAAAAATATAACATAAGCTACATGTGTAATTTAAAATTTTCTAGTAGCCACATTAAAAAAATAAAAATAAACAGATGAATAATCATAATTATATTCACTGTAATTGTAATTTAAAATTTATATTTATAATTATAAAATGAGTAATTTTAGTCATACATTTGTATTTAATCCAATTCAAAGATATTTTCATTTCAATATGTAATCAATGTTAAAAATTATTCATGAGATTTTATATTCCTTTTCTTCATACTAAGTTTTAGAAATCTTATGTATCTCTAGTCAACTGCTATATTTTCATCAGAAATACTTGATCCTGTATCTAGGTTTTACAAAATTTACAGTTGAGAAAGATTCACATACCTCAGTTGTTCCAAACATACTTAAAAATTTTCCAATAACTGAATCAGGCATCGGTTTTTAAATTACAATCATTAAAATTAAATAAAATTAAATATTTGGTTTCTTGGTCTTACTAGCTGCACTTCACAAGTGCTCACTACAGTGCAGAGCTAGGATTTACTCATGAACTTCTACATTAGATTTTTTTCCCCCTGATTCCAAGAATCTGTTTTTCAATATGTTTTTGAGGGTGTAATGAAGATTAGACATATTCTTCCTTTTGAGTAGGTTATAAATGAGTAAAACAGATGTATGCTTTGCTTTAGGCTAAATGCCTTTTCTGAGTGAGGGTTGCAGCTGTTTTGATGAAGCTAATTCTGATAACTCAGATGTAGGATGAAAGATTTAAGGTGAATAAAGTTCTCAACCATAGTTCTTTCACAAATACAGTTAAGCTTAGGTTAAAAGATCCAAGTTGCTCTTACCCCAAGATGTGATATGTCACTTTCCAGTTTTTAGAGAAAAAGGTAGTCAATTTGGACAGAAGAAAAAGTTCCTCCATAAACAATCAAATGGAACTTCAAAAAATATGGAAAATAGAATCTCACAGTTTAAATGAATCTCAAGAATTAGTTAACAAGGAGATGGTTAATTTAGCTACTGAATGTATATTTAGGAATGGATTTGAAACTGAGCAAACCAGTTTTGAGTACAGATTGTGTTTCAGGTTTTTGACACCTCCTGTATCATGTAGGAGGATATTAATGCTGCTGGAAAGTTCTAAGAGCTCAGAGAAAGGGGACAGGGGTCTTTAGTGCTCCTCTCCCAATTGCTATCTTGTGAAGAGGAATTAAGTCCTGGGACCAATTACATAGGATTAGTTCTTTCCCTTAAACTCACAAACTACCAAGTTTTCTCTGGGAATCTTGAAACAGTTATTAATAATGTATAGACTCCCAACAGTTTTATCTGTCAAAGTGAGGGGCAGGGCAGGGGCCAGGTCTGATCTGAGTGCTATTTTGTGGAATCAATAATGCAGACCATTCACTGTCTGCAGGAGGGGAATGGCTGTCTCTTCTCACTGCATTCCTGCCAGCGCCCACTTCACTGTCACCTGGTTCAACCTTCTATCCAGTTTCAGAGCACATCCTGTAAGAAGTCAGCCCTGGTGTGTCTGTAAAAAGTTCACGTCAATGTCCTGCCCAGGCCGTCGCTGCAGTTGTCTGGCAGCAGCCTGCATCCCACTGTGGCTCTGTCACCCTGCAGTGTTTAATCACTGGGCAGGTAATCATTGTTCCCCATTAAAATAGAGACACAGTGGGAGTTGCCGGTACTTACATGTGTGCCATGTGCATATTTGTGCCCAGGTATACATGTGCCTTGGGGCAGTTGAACATTTCCTTCTATTACTCTTCAAAGAAGTTCAAAAACTACCTTTTCAGGGGACTGGGAAGTTGGGCAAAATGGGAGAAAGGGATTAAAAAGTATAAACTTCCAGTTATTAAAAAAAATCCGAAACTGCCTTTTCTGATAAATACATGCAAATTATGGAAAATAGGGAAATACACAAAGGGCAATATAAACTCTCTTAATCCCCTTCCTCAGAGTAATCCCTGCCATAGCCTGTCTCTCTCCAGCGCTTAAAAACAATCTTTTATAAAAAATCCCACTGGCTTTGTTTATGAGGAGAAGGTGTATTTACTTATTTTTTTGGTCATAAAAAGAAAAAAACAAATAGCTTATAGCTTAGGGGCCCTGTGCTCTGTGCTCTCGGTTGAGGATAATTTTGCGATGGATTGCTTATGCCTCAGGGCTTCTCTACCTACCGTATTCCATATTTGGGTGCTTATTAAATGGGCGTTCTTTAAAGCCTCATTTCCTACATTTTATCCATTTGGAAAGATCACCCCCCTCCTCCGATTTGAGTCTTTTTCATATGGCTTCGACTTAGAATTATCTCGCCACCACGAGCATTCAGATGTCCCTGTTGCTGGCTCTGGCATTTGATTGCCGGCATGGTATTTTTCCAGAGAGGCTGTTTCCTAACAGTTGTGTTTCTCTTGCCCAGGATGATGGGCAGGGAGTCTCTGCAGCAGCAGCTGTGGCCGATCAGTGCCCCGCCTGGTGGCCGTCGAGTCCCCGGCTCTGTCATGTCCCTGGAGTCCCAGCCTTCCCGTCCTGTGGAGCTGAGGGTCTTTGTTCCAGGCTGCCACGTGGGGCTCCTGCTGTTCCTCAGAAGAGGAGGAACCCTGAAGATACGCAGTTTGCTCATAGGTGCCTTTTGAGCAATGGTCTTGGGAAGAAAACACGGAAAACAAATGTGAAAACTGAGGGTGACAGTTGGGATCTCATTAGCTTGGTGGCTGTCACAATATATCCAGGAAAGAGCCTGTGGACATGTGGCTGACTGTGCCTGAGGAGCTGAAACTGCATGCGCGCATGTGTATGTGTGTGTGTGTATGCACGCACGTGCAAGTGCGTGCTTGGAGGGGGGCGGGCATTTTAGGCTTTGACATGTTATTTACTTGCTTCAGCTTTAAAAAATTGTCAGTTGGGTTGCATCAGGCTTGGTTATTTTTCTTTATGGGTGCTTCTGTGAATATCTTTAAATTTCAGCTTAGGCTTTTTGAAGGGGTGGGGTATTCACTGTGAGGAATAACCATATTATGGTCTTGCTTTTTTTTTTTTTTCAATTCCTGTGTGAAATGCATACAGTAAATGCCTCCTGTGCACTCTTAAGCCAACTGCCTAGATCAGGATTTCCATACACTGGAAGGGGCGGAGCCGTGATTCGGTCACCTTAGGGTGGTACTGAGTGTCCTGTTGCTGTGTCCCGCTGCTGCACTGCCTTCCCCACTGCCAGTCCAGTTCCCAAGTCCTGAATCTTCATGTAATGCTTTTGGGGTGAAGTCTGTCACTTGATTAGAATGTGCAGCCAACAAAAGTGATTCTAGGCCTGAGACATACCTGCTCCTGTTCTCACCGTCTGCACAGGTGAGGTTAGCAAACAGTGCACAGAGTCGTGGAGGGGCAGAAGGGCCAAGCTAGGAGCCACAGGGTCGACTCTGTCACTGGTCAGTAGGGATCCTCATTGTGCTTGGGTGTGATTTCTGAGGCCCTACTGTCTGATTTGATGGCATTGATTCCAGTGGAAATATGACCCTTCATGTAAAAAAAATAAACCTTGTAACCCCAGAGTTCAGCCAGGAAACTTAGATATCTGGGAACCAGATGTCCCTCTTCTGAAAGATATTTTACAGCTGTTCCCTGGCCTAATTCTGTCTCCCGGAGGCAGTGGTTAGGCCTATCAGCAGGCTGGCTGGAAGTTTATTGAACCATTCACTAGTTCTGGGCTAGGGTTTTATTTTTTTCATTTAAAAAATATTTATGGTAGGTTTTCAAAACTGAAAAATGTAGATAATACTTTCTCCCAAGGGCTGTTGGTTGGTGCACACTCAGTCTGATTTGGCAGTGCTGCACTGCTGTCCTTGTTATTAAATATTTGGAACAGGACCCCTAGCCCCTGAGAGCATCCAGTGAGCTCCCTAGCACATCCCCTCAATAAATGCTGTCTTCCTCCCTGATGGCTGCGCCACCCACAGCAGCTCAGCAAGCTTGCCACTTGCAAACACAGGTGTTTTCCTGTGAATAAGACGCTAAGGCCCATTTGGCTACCTCACTACTCTGAGCTGAGCAAGACCACAGGCCTCAGGGACCTGGGAATCTCTAGCAAAGGTTGATCCTGCCATCTGTGTGTGCTCTGCCTTCACTTCTTCCAGCTGTACCTGCAGAGCTGCAAGAAATCCCCAGAAGGAACTGTTGGTCACTGCTCACTCCACTGCCACCAAGATACCTGGATCTGTGGAGACCAGGTGCTTTTGAGGTTTGGATAGCTTAAGTCACCTTAGCCAAAGCAAAGTGGCAGCTTGAAAATCAGATCTAATTTCAAGCGTTTTTCTTCCTCTGAGGTGTTAGGGAGGGGATTGGAAAATGGCTCATGTGCCTTAATTTACCTGGTGATTGTCTATGTTCTGAGATTCAGTGGGGCTTACTCTGATTCTTGGCTTAAGGTCAGGACTCACAGTCTCAGATGCTTACAGGGCCAGGCAGGTAGCATAAATTACAAATTGTGCCAGGGTCAATTACTAAGGAGTAGTGGAGACTGTGGCAGAGACAGCCATACTTCTCATCAGATAAAGACATTTAGTTTTAGGTATGTACTAGAATGTCTCTTAGAGAAGGGTTTTTAGGAATACCTTTTGGAAGATTAGAAAGGAGTAAAGGTTGTAGTGGAATTGTAATCAGACACTTATACAGACTCAAAAGTCAATTTATAGGCATTCAAGCTAAAAAAACAAACAACAAAAACACACTCAAACTTAAATCTGCAGGCATTCAGCTTGGGCATTCAGAATTTGCTACTTCCAGGAGAGTCTTAAAAGAAAAGAAACATTTATTGAGCATCTACTATGTACCAGGTAATACATGCATTGTAAATGTTACATAAATGCATTTTTGTAAATGTTATCTCATTTGATGCTCACAGAAATGCTGTGAAGTAGGTCTGTTATCACTAGTTTTTAGGTTAAGAAACTTGGACACGTTGAGGACAAGTTATCTGGGCTTACTCACCCAGAAAATGGTGTTATTAGGGTTCGACTTTTGTCTTCCAGCCCAGAAGCTCTTGTCTGTACTGAGGAGTTGCTGGGTTTATGGCCACCACTGTCTCTGGCCTCCTCCATCACCCTTGGACACCCTTTGCCCTATCTGTCGGCCGTTTGCCTGCTCTGGCCTGACTCTCTGACCTCCTGCCAAAGCTCCCATCTGCATGCTGTGTTCCTTTGATGCTGACAGCAGAGACCCGTTCTGCTCCCGGTGGCTTAGCCATCCTGGCGCCTGGAGCCTGTGGCAGCCCAAAGTCTGATGGCCTGACGGGTCTCCTTGGATATGGATCCCCATCCGCTTGGTTTAGGTGTTTGCTAGGCATGAGCACAAACCTCAGCCCTCCCATCATGGCCGCCACCTCAGGGCCTTGAGGTCACCAAATGGCTCCCTCTGGAGAGGGACAGCTGTCCTCTTACTTCCTCTGAACTACAACCTGCCCCAGCTGAGGAGAGCTTGGCAGTCGACAGTGTGTGGGGAGGGAGGTGTAATTCATTGTTTGTTGTGTTTTGCTTCCCTTTCACATATTCTCAATCATAAATAAATCAGAACATTGGAATGCAGTAACTTTAGCACACCTCCTCTCAAGTGCCCCAGAACTGCTTTCCTGTAGGCGAGGTGGAGGAGGAGCCTGCGAAGCAGAGCCCATGGAGAGGACTTTCCTGCGGAGCAGGCGTCCCCTCAGGGTAGGTGTCAGCTGTGGCGGACAGTGGTCTTATTTTCAAGTCTTGTATTTTGCTCTGAGATCTGTGTTTAGGGTTCCCGAGAGGCAGACTGTGGGGAGTGAGGTGGGCTTGGTGGAAGTCACAATGAGATCAGGCCTCACGCTGAGCTCTGCTCTGGCCATCCGGCTCTTCGGCCCCACCCAGACTCGGTTATGTTTTCTGGTGAAAGGGACCTGCATTCTCCTCTCCCTTCTTTCACTTAATAAGTTATGAGTCCTTGGACAAGTGACCTCTCTGAGCTGTAGTCCTCATATTTATGAATAAGGAGAATAATGGAAACTTAAAGGTTGTTTCAAAAACTAAATGAGATGATATCTATAAAGAGCTTCTTGTGATCTCTGCCATGCTAGTTACTATAAGCATCAGACCCTTCACGTAGACTTTGAGGCTTGCATTTGGATGTTTGTACCAACTTGTGAAGTAGGTAAAATCTGAACTCCTTTCCACCCCTCTCTTGTATCAAGAAATCCTGAAATCTAAGAGCTTGCTTATCCCAGAAAAGCAATTCCCCACTGTGCAAATATTCCCAATCCCCCACCATTCCTCAACTCTTTCATCAAACTTAATTGTTGTTCTTACATTTTCTCTTTTCCTAAATCCACACCTGGGCTGAGCTATGCATGATTAGACAGGATGAGAATTAACTTCTTTGTGAGGATAAGCAGTGAGGCATCCTTCCCAAGTTTATTTGCTTTATCCCCCAAGAACAAAAGAAAGTTGTTTTGATAAATGAATGAATTTCAAATGGTGAACTATCATACTTTTGAGATGAGGCTGTGGGGGGGGAAACAGAGAAGCCCCGTCTGGTATCCTTTGGGGCAAATCCTCAGGATGGCTCCTCTGACATGGCTGGTGCTGGCTAGGAGTGCCTTGTTAATTTAAGTTGAACATATTTTATATAGGACTTGAGTTGGCTAGCAGGTGGTACTAGAATAAAATATGAAGATATTAAAAAGTACAGAGGGGCGGAAGATGGCGGCGTGAGTAGAGCAGCGGAAATCTCCTCCCAAAACAACATATATCTATGAAAATATAACAAAGACAACCCTTCCTAGAATAAAGACCAGAGGACACAGGACAATATCCAGACCACATCCGCACCTGAGAGAACCCAGCGCCTCGCGAAGGGGGTAAGATACAAGCCCCGGCCCCGCGGGAGCCGAGCGCCCCTCCCCCCAGCTCCCGGCGGGAGAAGAGCAGGCAGAGCGGGAGGGAGACGGAGCCCAGGACTGCTGAACACCAGGCCCCAGCCATCCGGGCCAGAGTGCAGGGCGCTCGATACTAGGAAAACAGGGCAGCAAGAACAGTGAGCGGGCACTGGAGGCTGGGCGACAGAGGACATAAGAAAAGCGCACGACCATTTTTTTTTTTTTTTGAACTTTTTGCTGCTTTGTTTTGGCGAGCGCTTTTTGGAAGTCTTAAAGGGACAGGGACCCCAATACTAGGGAAACAGGGCAGAAAGACCGGTGAGCAGAGGCCTGAGGCTGGCACCGGAGAATAAAGAAAAACGAACGACAACCTTTTTTTTTTCTTAATTAAAAAATTTTTTTTTTTTTAATTAAAAAAATTTTTTTTCTTGTTTTTTTTTGTGGTCGTTGTTTTGTTTTGGCGGGTGCTTTTTGGAAGTCTTAAAGGGGCAGGGCGGGTCACTTAATCCAGAGGTAGAGAATCCGGGATCTCTGGGCACCCTAACCCCTGGGCTGCAGGGAGCAGGGAGGCCCCTTACGGAGATAAATAGCCTCCCAGCAGCTCCCCCTCCAACGCGACTCCACCACTTTGGAGTAGCTGCCCGAGCCAGGCCACGCCCACAGCAACAGCGGAGATTAACTCCATAGCAGCCGGGCAGGAAGCAGAAACCCTGTCTGCGCGCAGCTGCGCAGCACAAGCCACTAGAGGCCGCTGTTCTCCCAGGAGAGGAGGGCCACAAACCAACAAGAAAGGAAGTCCTTCCAGCCGTCACTCGTCCCAGTTCTGCAGACTATTCCTATCACCTTGAAAAGGCAAAGCTACAGGCAGACAAAGATCACAGAGACAACACCAGAGAAGGAGACAGACCTAACCAGTCTTCCTGACAAAGAATTCAAAATAAGAATCATAAACATGCTGACAGAGATGCAGAGAAATACGCAAGAAAAATGGGATGAAGTCCGGAAAGAGATCACAGAGGCCAGAAAGGAGATCGCAGAAATGAAACAAACTCTGGAAGGGTTTATAAGCAGAATGGATAGAATGCAAGAGGCCATTGATGGAATTGAAATCAGAGAACAGGAACGCATAGAAGCGGACATAGAGAGAGACAAAAGGATCTCCAGGAATGAAACAATATTAAGAGAACTGTGTGACCAATCCAAAAGGAACAATATCCGTATTATAGGGGTTCCAGAAGAAGAAGAGAGAGGAAAAGAGATGGAAAGTATCTTAGAAGAAATAATTGCTGAAAACTTCCCCACACTGGGGGAGGAAGTAATCGAACAGACCACGGAAATACACAGAACCCCCAACAGAAAGGATCCAAGAAGGGCAACACCAAGACACATAATAATTAAAATGGCAAAGATCAAGGACAAGGAAAGAGTGTTAAAGGCAGCTAGAGAGAAAAAGGTCACCTATAAAGGAAAACCCATCAGGCTAACGTCAGATTTCTCAACAGAAACCCTACAGGCCAGAAGAGAATGGCATGATATATTTAATACAATGAAACAGAAGGGCCTTGAACCAAGGATACTGTATCCAGCACGACTATCATTCAAATATGATGGTGGGATTAAACAATTCCCAGACAAACAAAAGTTGAGGGAATTTGCTTTCCACAAACCACCTCTACAGGACATCTTACAGGGACTGCTCTAGATGGGAGCACTCCTAGAAGGAGCACAGCACAAAACACCCAACATATGAAGAATCGAGGAGGAGGAACAAGAAGGGAGAGAAGAAAAGAATCTCCAGACAGTGTATATAACAGCTCAATAAGCGAGCTAAGTTAGGCAGTAAGATACTAAAGAGGTTAACCTTGAACCTTTGGTAACCACGAATTTAAAGCCTGCAATGGCAATAAGTACATATCTTTCAATAGTCACCCTAAATGTTAATGGGTTGAATGCACCAATCAAAAGACACAGAGTAACAGAATGGATAAAAAAGCAAGACCCATCTATATGCTGCTTACAAGAAACTCACCTCAAACCCAAAGACATGTACAGACTAAAAGTCAAGGGATGGAAAAACATATTTCAAGCAAACAACAGTGAGAAGAAAGTAGGGGTTGCAGTACTAATATCAGACAAAATAGACTTCAAAACAAAGAAAGTAACAAGAGATAAAGAAGGACACTACATAATGATAAAGGGCTCAGTCAAACAAGAGGATATAACCATTCTAAATATATATGCACCCAACACAGGAGCACCAGCATATGTGAAACAAATACTAACAGAACTAAAGGGGGATATAGACTGCAATGCATTCATTCTAGGAGACTTCAACACACCACACACCCCAAAGGATAGATCCACTGGGCAGAAAATAAGTAAGGACACGGAAGCACTGAACAACACAGTAGAGCAGATGGACCTAATAGACATCTATAGAACTCTACATCCAAAAGCAGCGGGATATACATTCTTCTCAAGTGCACATGGAACATTCTCCAGAATAGACCACATACTAGGCCACAAAAAGAGCCTCAGAAAATTCCAAAAGATTGAAATCCTACCAACCAACTTTTCAGACCACAAAGGCATAAAACTAGAAATAAACTGTACAAAGAAAGCAAAGAGGCTCACAAACACATGGAGGCTTAACAACACGCTCCTAAATAATCAATGGATCAATGACCAAATCAAAATGGAGATCCAGCAATATATAGAAACAAATGACAACAACAACACTAAGCCCCAACTTCTGTGGGACACAGCAAAAGCAGTCTTAAGAGGAAAGTATATAGCAATCCAAGCATATTTAAAAAAGGAAGAACAATCCCAAATGAATGGTCTAATGTCACAATTATCGAAATTGGAAAAAGAAGAACAGATGAGGCCTAAGGTCAGCAGAAGGAGGGACATAATAAAGATCAGAGAAGAAATAAATAAAATTGAGAAGAATAAAACAATAGCAAAAATCAATGAAACCAAGAGCTGGTTCTTCGAGAAAATAAACAAAATAGATAAGCCTCTAGCCAGACTTATTAAGAAGAAAAGAGAGTCAACACAAATCAACAGTATCAGAAACGAGAAAGGAAAAATCACGACGGACCCCACGGAAATGCAAAGAATTATTGGAGAATACTATGAAAACCTATATGCTAACAAGCTGGGAAACCTAGGAGAAATGGACAACTTCCTAGAAAAATATAACCTTCCAAGATTGACCCAGGAAGAAACAGAAAATCTAAACAGACCAATTACCAGCAACGAAATTGAAGAGGTAATCAAAAAACTACCAAAGAACAAAACCCCCGGGCCAGATGGATTTGCCTCGGAATTTTATCAGACATACAGGGAAGACATAATACCCATTCTCTTTAAAGTTTTCCAAAAAATAGAGGAGGAGGGGATACTCCCAAACTCATTCTATGAAGCTAACATCACCCTAATACCAAAACCAGGCAAAGACCCCACCAAAAAAGAAAACTACAGACCAATATCCCTGATGAACGTAGATGCAAAAATACTCAACAAAATATTAGCAAACCGAATTCAAAAATACATCAAAAGGATCATACACCATGGCCAAGTGGGATTCATTCCAGGGATGCAAGGATGGTATAACATTCGAAAGTCCATCAACATCATCCACCACATCAACAAAAAGAAAGACAAAAACCACATGATCATCTCCATAGATGCTGAAAAAGCATTTGACAAAGTTCAACATCCATTCATGTTAAAAACTCTCAGCAAAATGGGAATAGAGGGCAAGTACCTCAACATAATAAAGGCCATCTATGATAAACCCACAGCCAACATTATATTGAACAGCGAGAAGCTGAAAGCATTTCCTCTGAGATCGGGAACTAGACAGGGATGCCCACTCTCTCCACTGTTATTTAACATAGTACTGGAGGTCCTAGCCACGGCAATCAGACAAAATAAAGAAATACAAGGAATCCAGATTGGTAAAGAAGAAGTTAAACTGTCACTATTTGCAGATGACATGATACTGTACATAAAAAACCCTAAAGACTCCACCCCAAAACTACTAGAACTGATATCGGAATACAGCAAAGTTGCAGGATACAAAATCAACACACAGAAATCTGTGGCTTTCCTATATACTAACAATGAACCAACAGAAAGAGAAATCAGGAAAACAACTCCATTCACAATTGCATCAAAAAAAATAAAATACCTAGGAATAAACCTAACCAAAGAAGTGAAAGACTTATACTATGAAAACTACAAGTCACTCTTAAGAGAAATTAAAGGGGACACTAACAGATGGAAACTCATCCCATGCTCGTGGCTAGGAAGAATTAATATCGTCAAAATGGCCATCCTGCCCAAAGCAATATACAGATTTGATGCAATCCCTATGAAACTACCAGCAACATTCTTCAATGAACTGGAACAAATAATTCAAAAATTCATATGGAAACACCAAAGACCCCGAATAGCCAAAGCAATCCTGAGAAAGAAGAATAAAGTAGGTGGGCTCTCACTCCCCAACTTCAAGCTCTACTATAAAGCCATAGTAATCAAGACAATTTGGTACTGGCACAAGAGCAGAGCCACAGACCAATGGAACAGACTAGAGAATCCAGACATTAACCCAGACATATATGGTCAATTAATATTTGATAAAGGAGCCATGGACATACAATGGCGAAATGACAGTCTCTTCAACAGGTGGTGCTGGCAAAACTGGACAGCTACATGTAGGAGAATGAAACTGGACCATTGTCTAACCCCATATACAAAAGTAAACTCAAAATGGATCAAAGACCTGAATGTAAGCCATGAAACCATTAAACTCTTGGAAGAAAACATAGGCAAAAACCTCTTAGACATAAACATGAGTGACCTCTTCTTGAACATATCTCCCCGGGCAAGGAAAACAACAGCAAAAATGAGTAAGTGGGACTATATTAAGCTGAAAAACTTCTGTACAGCAAAAGACACCATCAATAGAACAAGAAGGATCCCTACAGTATGGGAGAATATATTTGAAAATGACACATCCGATAAAGGCTTGACGTCCAGAATATATAAGGAGCTCTCACGCCTCAACAAACAAAAAACAAATAACCCAATTAAAAAATGGGCAGAGGAACTGAACAGACAGTTCTCCAAAAAAGAAATACAGATGGCCAACAGACACATGAAAAGATGCTCCACATCGCTAATTATCAGAGAAATGCAAATTAAAACTACAATGAGGTATCACCTCACACCAGTAAGGATGGCTGCCATCCAAAAGACAAACAACAACAAATGTTGGCGAGGCTGTGGAGAAAGGGGAACCCTCCTACACTGCTGGTGGGAATGTAAGTTAGTTCAACCATTGTGGAAAGCAGTATGGAGGTTCCTCAAAATGCTCAAAACAGACTTACCATTTGACCCAGGAATTCCACTCCTAGGAATTTACCCTAAGAATGCAGCAATCAAGTTTGAGAAAGACAGATGCACCCCTATGTTTATTGCAGCACTATTTACAATAGCCAAGAATTGGAAGCAACCTAAATGTCCATCAATAGATGAATGGATAAAGAAGATGTGGTACATATACACAATGAAATACTACTCAGCCATAAGAAAAGGGCAAATCCAATCATTTGCAGCAACATAGATGCAGCTGGAGGGTATTATGCTCAGTGAAACAAGCCAAGCGGAGAAAGAGAAATACCAAATGATTTCACTTATCTGTGGAATATAAGAACAAAGGAAAAACTGAAGGAACAAAACAGCAGCAGAATCACAGAACTCAAGAATGGACTAACAGGTACCAAAGGGAAAGGGACTGGGGAGGATGGGTGGGTAGGGAGGGATAAGGGGGGGAGAAGTATGGGGGTATTAAGATTAACATGCATGGGGGGGTAGGAGAAAAGGGAGGGCTGTACAACACAGAGAAGGCAAGTAGTGATTCTACAACATTTTGCTATGCTGATGGACAGTGACTGTAAAGGGGTTTATAGGGGAGACCTGGTATAGGGGAGAGCCTAGTAAACATAATATTCGTCATGTAAGTGTAGATTAGTGATAGGAAAAAAAAAAAAAAGGGCAGTTCCTGTGTGGTAACCTCCAACGAGTTCTACACAAGGGTATAAAGGGCATATAAAAGTGTAGGCAAAGGGTCTGTTTGTGTTTATACAGAGGATCAAAGCCTAATTGGGCTACCCCGAAAATGAACTAAGATACGATATGAAAAAGAACTTCCAACATCTGCACTCTCTGGAAGACTCATGCCAGAAGATGATCATCAAAAAACCCCAACAAAGATCCACGCACTGCTACAGCTGTAGATGCACTCATCCCACCAGTTCCTGGACTTGCCATGGGAATGAGGAAGGAGATATCTAAGCTGGCCTGTGCATACAGTAAAACAACAAAATTGGACTGGATCTATACTGTTGGAACTCAACCAAGAATTTGGAGAAGTGCAAATTGTAGCACTCCAAAGTCTTACAACTACAAACTATTTACTGTTAAAAGAACATATGGCATGTGAACAGTCCCCAGGAATGGGTTGTTTTAATTTGTCTGATTTCTCTCAGACTGTTCAAGTTCAGTTGGACAATATCCACCATATCATAGATAAGTTTTCACAAATGCCTAAGTTGCCTAACTGGTTTTCTTGGTTTCACTGCAGATGGCTGGTAATTACAGATATGCTTTGGTTATGTAACTATACTCCTATTATGTTAATGTGTGTGTGCAATTTAAGTAGTAGCTTAAAACCTATACATGCTGAAGTTACTCTACAAGAAGATATATCAAAGAAATAATCAATCTTCCCATGTTTTCTTCCACCTGCTACTTCTATAGCTTTTCTTCTTCCTTCCTAATTACAACCCTTAAATAGAATTCGTGCCTCATATCAAATTTACCGAGTATCATAATTCTTCCAAGTGGTAAAGATACCTCAAGACAAATGCTGGGCATAGAAGCCACAGGGCATAAATATGCAAAGAAGTAAAAAGCTAACTTTTTCAAACAATAAGGCTTCTCTCTCACTTACCAACTTCACATTTCCCTGTATGGCCCCGGAAGATGACTGGTTAGCCAGAGACGGGTAAGATTCCTCAAGGGAGGAACAACCTAAGACAGGCACAGTCACAGGGGGCCATCTGGTGAGAAAATGGGGAGCAGCAGAGGTGAGGCTTAGAACCTCACCCCCCCTGTTCTGAGAGAAATCTTCTGCATACGTGGATGTTTTATTGCCCTGGTCTAGCTTGGATTAACACATAGTCTACAGGCACACACCTGATCATCTACATTTGCTCTCTTACAACACTAAACTATGTTTTCTACCTTTATCTTGTATCTACCTACCACTTAAGCATTTTATTAAAAATAATAATAATAAAGAGAGAAATGTGGTATCCACATATAAATCAAGTATAAAAACCAAATGAGTATTCATATTTGAACTGACTGTTTAGCGTTCATAATGCATGAGCAAAACCGAAAGTTTCTGTGATGACTGCCCTTGTACTGTTCACTATGTAAATTATTCATTATGTAAGAATTTGTTCTCCATGTAAAAACTTGTTTGTTATGCCTCAGAAGATTGGAGACTGACAAAAATTAGGCTTGGGGTGGATTAATGATTGTGCATTGAGCATTGACTCCCCTATACAGAATTTTATTGTCGTTAACAACCATTTGATCAATAAATATGAGAGATGCCCTCACAAAAAAAAAAAAAAAAAAAAAAAAAAAGGACAGACTTCCAATGGTAAAATAAATTAGTAACCGGGATGTAATGTATAGCATAAGGAATATAGTCAAGATATTGTAACAGCCTGGTAGGGTGATAGCTGGAACCTAGAATTATGTATATAAATGTTCTACCACTGTGTTGTACACTTGAAACTCATGTAATGTAATACTGTGTGTCAACTACCCTTCAATAAAAAATAATTATTTAAAAAAAAAAAAAAAAAAGTAGTATAGCGGACTCTCTTGCCTCCTCCTGGCCTGAGCCAGGAGCTCTGTCCTTTCGTTTTATCTCTAAATAAAAATCTCTGCCTTGCTTTCCTAAAAAAGATAAAAATAAAAAGTAATATAAAGTAAGAATCAGGATAAATGCCAACTAAATGGAATGTCAAGACCATGGGAATGGTGGGGGGCGGGGGGGGGTGCGGCGGGAGCAGCTGAACGCCAGTTTGCAGAGTGTGTGACTCAAGTAGTTGGGTGGGCGGGCCATGCATAGATTGTGAGCTTCCAGGAAGGCAGCTTGGAAAAGGAAAGGCAATCTAGCCATGAGAGAAAAAATTCATTAATTACTCTGGAAGGCAAAAATTTTCAGTGCTTAACTGCATCCTGGGGCTGTCCAGTCAAAAGGAGATGTAGTCATCAGCAGCCACAGCATCTTACAGCGAAATCAGGAGCAGATTTCTAGTCTCCTCTTTCCTGGCATATTTCTTCCAGAACCTTGTGTTAAGGTAAACACTGCTGCCATGGGTCTGTGTAGTCCAAGCAGACAGCTTGGCTGCACTATCTTTGGCTTGGGAGAGTGAGAGATGAGTTCGATTGTGCAAAGCCAAAGGATCATGAATTTTGAAGGAAATTCCAAAGATAGTGCCCAGTGTTTCCTATTGTGCCTGGGAAGATTTGAAGAGGACAGACAGTAGCTCATTCCTGGCTTGAATTTTCCGAGGGAAGCCCTGACTGTCTGGTAGGATCATCGGTCACTGGCATAAGTGACATGGAAGCTAAGCCAGACCTAAGCTTGGCTTTATGTATAAAAATGATCACTCTGGGCAAGGGCAGGGGACGGTAGTTGGCTTGTTAGGAGGAATTAGAACTTGGCTCTAAAGGAGGTCCTGCCCTGCCCACGGCTGTGCTTGTGGGTCCCCCCACTTCCCTTTGCTGAAATGCTTCCTGTCTCAGGTGCACCGTGGTTAATGCAGCTTATTCACAACATAGAAGGAACATTGGGCTAATCAGCTCTAAGTGCAGACTAGATTTTTTTCCTGTGCATTAATTGCAGCATTTGAACATTTTTTGTAAGTGAAAACAAAGAAATATATTTTTAGTGTCTGAAATAGCCTTGTTTATTTTGGAAACAATAAATGCAAATGTTGAAAAAATTAAAAGGAGCCCAGTAATCTCCTTCCATGGCTTTGAAAAGTACTTTTTTTCCTGCTTGTCAAAGAATGCACTCTCCTTAGTCACAATACAAAAAAAAATTTAAAGATATTAAAAAGAATCCATGATTCTACCACCCAGAGATAATCTCTGTTAACATTTCCTTCCTTTTTTTTCTGTATTTATATACACATCTAAAGCCATATATATTTTAATGTTGATATCAGATCCTCATAGATTAATGAGAAGAATAGTATGAACAGCAAGATATGTTTCAGAAATCTTTTTAAGACAACTGAAGGTTCCATGTCCAGAAGGAATAATTCAGATACACCCCTGGGAAAAAGGGTGGGAAGGTAAAGAGGAGCTGGTGGGTTAAATGAGATGGGGAGAGAGAGGGAAAACTGGGGGGAAGGAAACTAACACCGGTGGGGTCTTTTCAGGGAAAGTGCTGGAGATTTACCTTGACTCTGTGATTTCTGTTACCCCAAGAGGTAAGCTACAGAGTCGGTGTTCCCGGGAGGGCAGCTCGGGCTTAGAAGCCAGGTGGATCTGATATTCTATCTTGGCTTTACTTCCTGCTAGTTTAGGTCTCAGTTTTCTCATCTGTAAGCTCCATACGGATCCTTCCTTCATGTGGTTGTTATAAGGACTTACAAATGTAATGCCCATCAGTACTTGTGCCTGGCATGTAGAAGGTCCTCACAGTGCTGGCTGTTATTAGTACTATTATCCTAAATATGAGAAAACTGAGTCTCAGAGAGAAATGTGCCTGAAATCACTTAACTACTAAGTGGTAAAGACAGGATTTGAACTCAAGTCTGTTGGGCTTTTGAGCTCACATTTGTTTTGTTGCACTAGGTCAATGGCTAAGAGAAAAGATTATGTTTATTCAGTCAATAGTCCAACATATTTCATTCTTCTGCATTAAATGCCAATGGTTCAGAGTTCCTAACAACCTTCCCTGGCAGTGTCAAGGAAAGTGAGGCATTCTCTTCTTGGGATGTAGAGCTCTGTCCTGTCATAACATCTTACAGCTGGTGGCATATGCAGGTAACAAGGGAGGAAGGGCTAATCTGTATGTTTATTTTTGCCCAGGAAAATGGCAATGAATTTCATGCTTAGGGGTGCTGACTACTATTTAGCAATGAAGCTTTTTCCCACTAGATTAGAAAACAGATGTTTTCTGGTCCATTGAGGAACTTTAAAGCCTGGAAATACTCTAAGAGTTATTTGCCAGGGCTGTTGACCTCGATTCTTGGATTATGACCATTCTGGCTGGGGCCCAATGCTCTAGAGCTTTTAATCTGCAGAAACTCTGTGTATTTATCCTACTTTGCTCAAAGTGACCTTTTAAATCCTTAATTCATGGAAGCGCAGTTCAGATTCAGGAACTGGGATTATTTATTTTTTCTCCTTTTGAGTCTAAATAGCTAATGTATCAGGATTCTTGCCTGGCGAACCTTGGGATCAGTCCTCAGTTTAGTCCAAATCTGTGACTTCTCAGGCATTCCCACCTTCCATTCGAAGGTGGTGTTTTCAGAAATAATAATAACAGAATCACATCAGCAAGAATTTATTGAGTACGTGCTCTCTCAGGCAGGGCTGGGGAGGTCATGTTGCGGCGTCAGAAACATCCCCATTCTCAGTGGCCTCATATGGTATTTCTGTTCCTGCTCATGCTGTGATGCCCTGTGTGGGTCTTCCTGCTCGCCCTGGTCACGTAGCGACCCAGGGTGACAGAGGCTTCATCTTGCTTGTGTTCATCATGAAAGCAAGATAGTAGTGGGAAGTGGTTCATCCTTCACTGGCTCTTCAAGCTCGGTTAACACAAGTCACATGGCCAAGCCCTACTTCAGACAGAGCTGGTAAGCACAGGTCTGCCAGGTGCCTGGAAGAATGGGAGAGCCAGAACACACAGGAGCCCTGATGACTACCGCTCATCCTGGGCACCAGACTGAGTTAGGTGCCTCTCATATGTCATCTGTGATCTTCACCCAATACTGCAGGATACAGGTTCCTATTTCCATTTTAAAGATGAGAAAATAGTCACAGAGAGGTCAAGTGAGTTGCCCATGGGCACACAGCATTGGGAATTGAAATTCATTCTGTCTTATACTAAAACTTATGCCCTTCCCTCTATACCATACTGCTCCTGACAGCTTGGACTTTTACCTTTTCCCCCAACTTGACATTTCCCATGGATAATCATGTTGCCAGTTAAACCTCCTCCTGTGATCAATTTTTATGTACCCTATAGATTATCTGAAATTGCTGTGTTAGGCTGGAATTGATAAATGCTGATGGTCCCATGAGGGTGGTCCAGCTGGGAGCTGGTGCACTGAATCACATCTTCAGGATATGGAGAATCCAGAAGTCACTGGAGAAGAAATGGGGGTCTTTTGGGGCAGTCAGAAACTGGACACAACCTTGGCCATTGAACTGTAGGGGCCACCACATGGCTATATGCTGCCAGGACACACTGATGCAGTTACATTTATGTATAAGGGGAGCTTTGTGTTTTCTTTATCTAAGTGAAAATGTGGGCAGGAATTCCCTTGGGCATGACTAGGATTGCAGAATTAGAGTACAGATGAAGTGCTGTCCTTGAAATGTCCCAGCTCTGTGGTCAGTGCATAGAAAGAAGTCTAGGTGTGTCTGGTCTGCTGATAGAGACAAGAGTGTTCTCTTGGGTAGCCAGTCTGTGTCAGCAAACCTGCTGATGCCCAAGATCACCTTCTCTGGTTCTCTTAAAGACTAGTGCTAGAGAAATAGTGCTATTAAGGGGAAGTGAGTGAGTTTTAGGACCTTGAGATAGATCTTGAAAAGCAATTTCCTGTTTGAGAAAATATTCAGAATTAAAATGACATGAATTTGAAATAGTAGATCTATGTCTCCTGTCTGGCCTTCCTACCAGCTTCTCCTTATTTTACACATACTACTGCTAGTGTTACCTTTGTTAACTCACTATCACTTATTGTCATTTGCTGATTGAAGGGCTTCTGATGGCAACTCATTCCCTATAGGGTAAACGTCAAACACCTTAGCAGGGGACATACAGCTCTCTGTGACCCTGTCTCCAACTACTACTCAAATATACATAATATATATGCAGTTCAGGAAGTTTCTGCGTGACAGAGAACCCATTTTCAACTGCTGCCAAACAAAAAGAATTCCTGCTAAGAGGGTATAAAGAAAAACTCGGTCTTCCTGCGCTTCTCCTTTATGCTCACATTGCTTACACTCACCATAGAAAGAAGTCTAGGTGTGTCTGGTCTGCTGATAGAGACAATGTGTGTGAGATTTTCCCCATAATGCGCAGTTCTCAGATCGACCTTGTGTACTACAATTCAACTCAATTCTGACACCAGGTACCTGGAGATAGATTAGGGGCTCAGCCCCATGATATGCCAGTTGTAAGTAGTAGTCCCCAGGTGATGCACAGCTTCTGTTCAATTTGGCTACTGATCGGAGGTTCTGAAAATCTCCTCCCTTTTGGATTTGGTTATTTGCTAGTACAGGTTACAGAACTCAGGTTACAGAACTGACATTTACCAGTTTATTATATAATAAAGGACATAATAAAGAATACAGATGAGCAGCCAGATAAAGAGACACATAGGGTGGAGTCTGGGGGATCCTGACCTAGGAGCTTCTGTCCCCACAGAGTTGGGGTGCGTCACGTTCCTAGCACATGGGTGTGTTCACTAACCTTGAAGCTCTCCAAACTGGGTACTTGTAGGACTTTTATGGAGAGTTCTTCACGTAGGCATAATGAGTCATTAACTTCATTTCCAGCCCCCTCTCCCTTCTCAAGAGAAGGGAAGTTGGGGCTGAAAATTCCAAACTTCTAATCCTGGCTTGATCTTCCTGGTGAGCAGCCCCACTCAGGAGCCAGCCAGGAGCCACTTCGTTAGAACAAGGACTCTGCTATCACCCAGGAATTCCAAGGAACTTCAGAATTCTGTGCCAGGAACCTGGGTCAAAAGCCAAACATCAGAACAAACAAGATGCTCCGAGTGCTTATATCACTTGGGAAATTACAGGGGTTTTAGGAGCTCTGTGCCAGGAACTGGAGACACACATACATGTAGTTTATATATATATATATATATATATATATATATATATATATGCACTGCACGACACACTGATCTGAGGAGAGGAGGAGCTGGAGCTGAGTACAAGGAAGTCGGTGGGCATGGGGTGGTCACGTTAGAATGTTTTTTAACTGTTCGCTGCCTGCAAACCAACATGACTGAGGGCTTTCTTTGGTCCATAATAAGCCAGAAGTAAGCTCCTCGGACTAGACCAGACCTGAGGAGGAAATGGCCCATGTGGTTATTGAAACAGGGTCTAGACCCAGTCATTCTGAGAGTCCTCACTTGGTTGGTTTTGGGTTATTATCATGTCCTTAAGGAAGAAGAATTGGAAACTAATATAATGCACTCTGGAGTCTACATGGCCACTCCACTTAGGGATATTAAATATTTTATGGCTTTCATGGCCTAAGTCATCAAATCTTAAGTCGAAAATAAATGATTATATATAGTTTCCCAGACTGAGTGTGGCCCCATTTGTGATGAACATCAAGATTCTGGGGCTCCGAATGGACAGGTCCAGTGAGCAGCATCTACTCACAGATGCCTTTGGAAGTAAGTTTATGCATCTGGCGGTGCAGCTCACACAAAGGGCTTAGGGTTTGCATACCTCCTCCCATTGTGCAGGAGAGTTTTCTTTCTGTGGCCAGTGACACTTTGCAGCCATTCCTTGTGTGGGAGGAAGGCTATGCTGAGACACAGCCCAGAGGCAGCATCAACTCCTGACAGTCACAGAATGCAGGGAGCATGGAAGGCTGTTTCCACATCCTGTTATATCCCAGTAATGTTGTCTGGCCTAATATAGGCTTGGTGCTCTTGGTCGTGCCTGATGGTGTAAGTCCACGTTCGTGTGGAGGAAGCACCACACTTTTCTGAGACATGGGGACTGGACTAAAGAAACTACCTACGATTCTTCCTCCTGAGTCCCCATGGTCAAGGACATCCTCTGTAAGGAACAATCATGATTTTCTCCAAATAGTGTTTGTTTCAGCAATTTGAAAAATGGAATTCATAGGTTTTTGTCCCTTTGGGGTAATGCTCTATGTGTTTAGCCATCCCCCACTTTGTGGCTTGCTTTGGAAAATACATTTTTTTTTTTTGGAAAATCTAGTAAGGTGTTTCCTTGAGTCAGATCTTTTCTTGGTATGCTTAATAGTAATTTAGCAGAAATTTTTAGCCTTGAACTGGCACTTCCAGCCTCACTGGGAGTCTGTTTTTAGCACCAGAACAGCCAGTGTGTGGGAGGTGAGGCTGGGTGGGGAGGCTGATTCTGCAAAACTGAGTGTGTTCCCCACATGTGCCCTCACGTGCCCTCACTCTCTCTCCTCTCTGGCTCCTTTTTATTCCCCGTTCCCTTTTGTGCACTTGAGGACATCCCCTGCTTCATTCCTTAAGCCTTGCTCTGTCACTTCCAATGACATACACATTCTTTTAGAATGATAAGTCTGACACAAACTTCATGCCCTGGAGCAAAAAAGAAATAGGATCCTGGATTTAAAAGGCAAAAGTGTGTCTTCTCTTTCTTTGCATTTTGTTCTGCTTCCGTGAAGACCCAGGTCTGTGCAGCTTGGTGAAATGCCGAGTTTTAGCCCGGCCAGAAGGCGGTGGGCTCCACACAAAGAGCTGTTTGATGTTGGCTGGTGGAGAAGTACCTATGGCTGTGGTCAGTGGTGAGGGACCAGAGACAACGGTGCGAGCCAAATGGAACCTTTCCAGGCTTTGTGGTGTTTTGGAAATAATTTTTAGCTTTAACTTCAGTGACAAAGAACAGAGCAGGCATTTATTAATGGGAGAGGAAGATGGGTGGGCCAAATGGTAGAAAAAGAAAATCTCAGTGTATAATTTTCAACAAACTGACATTATGACTCTTAATACAAACATACAGTGAGTATGTGTCAAAGATATTTAACTCAATAATGAGGGAGCTAGCAGTATGGCAAAACTGATTCAAAGAATATGGAGACTTAAGTTACATAGTGAATGAAACAAAACAATCCCAGAGGAAGATTTGCTGAGACACAGCTGAGATATACAATGTTAAATAAGGTGACAAAACCATGACCTCTGGTTCTTGGGACAAAAAAAATGGGGCAGAAATCATTTGCGACTTGCCAATCTTCTTAGTATCTAATGTTACAAAGCCTAGTCCCTAAAGAGTAGGAAATATTAAGTCAAGCCGAGTTATCTTCCATAAAGCATCAGGTTCCCTCATGTGACTTTGCTAGACAGTGCTCTATGTGACCGTGAAAGGGTCAGGTTTTTTTCTTTATTTCAAATTTTGGGTAATTTTTCTTTCAATGGAACCATTGAACAATTTTTTGATTTCTTGTTTGATATTTATTGTAAATGGTTAGCTATTTCAGGGGTGCCACTGGCCTGAATGTTGTTTCAGTTTGCTCTATCCTTCTTTCTTCTCAGTGTGATATACTGTGACTGTTTTCAGGGATGATGGCACCTAAGGAAACCATCTTGACTGATACACTTTTCTTGTCCAGCTCTCTTATTTTTTAAACCCTTTGGTCCAGGTTGGACAACTTCAGTCATAGGTAAAAACGTGTATCTTTAAATGGTGTGATCGTTTCTGGGAGGGCGTGATTTAGAAACAAAACCATTTTTTCCAGGTCTTGTGAAATAACTGGTTTTCATACAGGAAATGACTACTACATTTTTAAGTACAATATAAGCAATAACATTTTTTTTTTAGTTTTGAACTGAAAACTTTGAAATGCTCTCTTTATTGTCTCCTAAAACAAGGTTTTCTGTGCTAATGGGTTGATCTCTTGGGCATGTACAGGTACCCAACACACAGACACACATACAATAAACCTTATTAATTTAGACTTCACCAAAGAAAAATGTGTGACCAATTCAGATACACTAGTTTCTTGTTTAGTAAATAGCTAAATATTATGAAGTCCTCTGAGTCCTTTTAATGCTTGCTGTGCAGACTGTTTTATGTGTCAATTCGTTGATTTAATTATATTTCTGGAGGCATGATTTGACCCTCGGTGTGATAGAACAACAAACAGTTTCAATGAATTTCCACAGTCATTTCATTCTTTTGGAACTGGTTAACCTCAAGGAAGATGCTGCAAAGTCAGAACCTAAGGCTGGAACCTTCGAAGAGGGATTGTCAGGCATCAGGGTAGGTGAGCTGGGGTCAGAGTGAAGAAGCTAGGAGCTGAGAGTCAAAAAACAAGACCCAACCATGTGTTATCTGTAACATACTCACTTTCCATATAAAGGCACATGTAGATTAAAAATAATTGGGTGATGAAAGATGTACCATGCTAATACTAATAAAAAGGAGAGGGAGCAAACTTCAGAGCATGGAAAGTTATCAGGGATAAAGAGGGACATTACATAATGATAAAGGAGTTAATTTTCCAAGAAGACATAACAATACTTAACATGTATGTACCTAACAACAGAGCATCAAATTACATGATGCAAGAACTGATAGAAGTGCAAGGAGAAATAGATGAATCCATTATCATAGTTGGAGATGTCAGCATACCTTCAGAAATGAATCATGAGTGAAAGGAGAGTTGGTGTGGTGTGGAGCTGCCAGGGAGACACTGGTGCTCCAGGAATTCCTGGATGTGCATATTCAGGGTGCTCTTTTCCTAATAATTTGTTTGTGAGGATTAAACTTTTATTTTATATCAGGTTCTAAGGTTCTAGGGATTTTGGGTGGTACATCCTTGTCTAGTTCCTCCATGTTGTGGTCAGAGGATCCATTAAAACCATTGGGTCAGGGGTTTGTTAAAAATATGTAGATTCCTGATTCCACCTCAGATTTAGAGAATCAGAATCTGGGGGTGGGTCAGGGAATCCAGGTGATCCTTAAAAATTTGGGAACTGCTGAATTGGATGTGGTGTGAATTCTGCCTCACCCCTCATCCCTTGTCCCAAATGAAAACAAAGCATTCTTTCATTGCAATCATCTTGGCTTCTTGTTAAGACAAAAGCTATCAGTTAAAATGAGTCATACCAAGGAGTAAATAACTAAAGGACAGCTTTCCAGAGGGTGTTTGGGGTTTGGGGAAGAATTTTTTGTTATTCTGGGTGACTCACCAGTGAGGCCCAGCATTCAGTGAGAGCTTTTTGATTTGGGGCCATGAGCATTCCCGTGCTGGCTTCCTGGTTTGCATTGGCATTGAACCCCACTTTTGAGAGTCATCAACTTTCTCTTAAGTTAGATCCCTGATTTTGTGAGAACTTCCCTTTTTGAAACTAGACTGGACAGGAGGATTTCTTGGATGGGACTGGATATTTTGGTTCAGAAAACCCTTGGGCACATCGACTAAGAAGAAATAAGAGGAAAGTCTGTGTGTGATGCTCATATCATATCCTGAATGCCAAGCATGTGTGTGCCTAGCATGTATATTTCAGTCTTATCTGTCATTGTGTGTGTGCACTTATGTGTATGTGTCCATAGGTATGTGTATTTATAATATATATTGCATATGATAATACAGTCATCTTCTGTACATACATATACACAGAGATAAAAACAATTGTCATTGCAGTGATGTTCCAGTCTCCACATGGGTGTCTGCAAAACTGGAGAAGCCCTGAACAAGGAGCACTAAATAAGTGGTTGAGTTGTTAGCTCTTCTGTTAATTGCAGTTTCCTTTTTAAAAGAAAGGTCATAAATCACTGATCATGGTGCAACACTTTTTTCTACTTGCTCTACATTGGAAACTATAATCACTAAGCTTTAAGATAGTGGGAGAGAATTGTTCGTAAACATGGCTTGTGTCTGCTTTGGTATGAACTAGTTTGTTTTCAGAAGCTTGTTAAAATGACTTAGTGTTCCAGAAACTTGACTGGGTTACTGTTGGTTAGACAGGAAGGGATGTTCTGGTTGAGGTTTATTGGATTAGTGCAGTGTGCTAGATGGGGTGCCATGTGCTTCACATGCACCATGTTAGCTAGTGAGGGACATTTGCCTCAATCCACAGCTGAGGAAACTGAGGCTCAGAATGCCAAGTGGCTTGTCTCAGGTGACACCACTGGAAGGACCAGTGCCAGTAGGTGAACTAGGTGAACTGCAGTCCTGTTGTGTGTGTTGTCACTGCCTGGGATAACGGGCCAACTTCTTTTCTTCTGACATGGGGGACCAGTGTTGCACATCCTGAAAGTGAGCTCCAGCTCCACCTGAGACTCGGTAATCAGGGACCAGGACAACCCAGCGAGGAGTAGTGTTCCTTTTTCAGTTCAGGGGAATTTGGTATTTGTGAGAGCAAATTGCTCAGCCTGTGGTCTTCAGGAAGAAGTTTATGAGAATCCTCTGTCTCCCTTCTGCCTGGGTGTCTTAGCGCAGCCTCTGCCGCCCTAAAGAGGAGGTGGTAAAGGGGGAACTTGCAGAGCTGAGCAGAGTGATGGCTTTTGACTCATGCTCCTTGAAGAGTGTTGCCTGTAAGGAAGACAAGAGAGGGACAAGGCGTAGTTCTGGGAGATGGCCTAAGTCCTCTCTTGCTCCCACCATTGTTGCTGAATATGCAAACTTTATGATGTTGTTAAAGGTCACGTCCACCCATATCCTTTGTTAATATAATGCACTAAGCAAGCTGCAGTTGCCTTTTTACTGTCCCTAGAGATTTTTTTTCTATAAAGTAACATTTTAGGAATGAAAATGATTCAGGTGCTTTTATATTGCATTTGAACTTAACATTGCACGTGAGCTTATATTCCTTTTATATTTTACTTACAAACAGATATTTCTGCAGCTTTAGGGTGAGTGATTAGTGGCCTTTATTTTAAACATTTAGCCTGCTGGGCTGGACTGGACCACTTGGAAAGTTCCAGTGGTCTTGGGGCCCTGGATGGCATTTTCTGTGGTGTGGTGGTGGGGTTAACTGTGATTCACACATAAGACCTTGGAATGTGTGTGGGCTGGTGGGAGTGTGGGCTCGCCATGCTGTGGGGAGGTGGCTACGCAAAGGGCATATGGTCACATTCCTCTGGGGCCATCAGGCAGGCATGGTGGCTGCTTGCCACCCAGCAGAGCTCTCTGATATTCTCCTGGAAGTGGATTCCTGGATTCCTTGGTGCAGGGGAAACACAGTGACCCAGGCAGATACTGCTTCTGGCTCAGTGGCAAGGCCAGAGCTTTATAAACAGTTGATAGAGCAAGTGGCAGGACTTCTAAAGGGATCACCATCCTGGGAGGAGGCTGGGCATCCAGAGGGTGCAGTGTTTTGATTGTGACTCTGCCAGGTGTGCAGCACAGTCCCTTCCACCTGCCAGATTTGGAGTGTATCGGGGAGAGGAAATTGGGTGAAGGATTCAGGTAATACCCAGGATGTTTGCTGCCTACAATTGTCTGTGCTTAGAACTGCCATGGGTTTCTTCTGACGAGTCCCAGGGTGTCTCTGAATAAGTAAAGCCCCACCTCTAACAAGGTGTCTTCTCTATAGAACGCTGTGCTAGCAGCTGGCAGGCAAGCATGTTTACGACTCAGTGATTTTTTGATAAGAGCTCATTCCTGAAAGGCAAATGGAAACTTCCCATTAGAATTCAGGCCAGGTCATAGGGTGAAATTACGGAAATGCAGGCACACAACCAGGAAAGCCAAAATAATGAGGGAGCTGCAAGACTGAAGAATGAGAAAGGGCATTAGAATCAACAAATCAGAAAAATGGGGCGGCCAAGGCAAGGGACACTTTGACACCTTTATAGGTTCAGCAAAAGCTGATACTCCTAACCACTAAAATAGCAGAGATGTCAAATGTTTAATCTCAGTGTTAAAAAAAAAACAGAACTAAACTACAAAGCTGTGAAAAATTATAACCTGTGAAATACAAAGTAAAAAGTTGAAATAGAATAGAAAAAAAGTCCAGAATAGAATGAGGCAGAAAAGGCTTGAACACAAATTAAGACAGATTCAAACTTTGCAATTTAAGTTTGTCCTAGAGTTTTTAAGAAAGCAAAGATGATCTTGGAGGGCAGAACAAATCATCCTAACTCATATTCCAGGAAACGTACAAGAATAAATTATTCACAAGGGAATAATAAACATTTGGAAGCACATGTGGTGCTAGTTTCATTTTTGCAAAACAAGAAATCCATTACGCCAATGTCGTGTTCTTTATGGCTGGAAGTCTTGTTGGATGAGGGAAGTAGTACATCTAAGGTGGCTGATGTTTTGAAATACCCATGCTATTGGACAGTCCCAACAAGCTAGAAATGCACAATCTGAAATACGCATGCTCCTTAGATGGGTTCATACAAGGCCAGTTGATGGTGCCTGCCGTCGAAGTGGAACAGTCTGAAGGGGAGGTGTGGAGCTGAATAAATGTACAACTCACTCTGAGAGGACGCCCCATGTTGGGCGCCAGATGTACCGTGCCGCTCATCTTCTTTGGGTGAAATGAGAGAACAAAAAACACGGACAACACAGACAGACGGACAATGGCTGCAGCCCCGATGTGCCGCAGCACCTTTATTTTTATACTGCCTTTCTTGGACCTCAGCCAAGTGCTCTGCTCATCTTTCCCTTTTCAGGGAGGGCAGGCCAGAAGCAGGGGCGGTGTTTTCACACTTCCTCAAGGTCTCCCTATTTTCAGAGTGAGGAATCTTGGCTCATCTTCGAGGACAAGATAGGTTTTTGTGGGCAGATAACTTCCAAGGACTGCACTGGTTGTTCTCAAGCTTGTGCTTCCCATGCTGCATTCAGACATGGGGGAAGGTGCTTTCCCATTCTGCCTACAAACATGTGAGAAGACAAAGGCCGTTCCCAACAGCCAGTGGATCCCATCTACAAGGAAGTATTGCTCAGTGTGAATTTGCAGGACATACTTTGTAGTGGCAGAAGTGGGGTGCACTTTAGGAGCTCACAGCCCTGGTTTGTAGGATGAAGAGGAGGGATGAGGCAGAGGAGCAGGGAGATTAGTTAGCCAGGAATCTCTTGATGTTGTCTCAGCTAGAGGTGTTGAGGACAAGAGTAGGGATAGAGCAGCTTCAGGTGATAAGGAAGAGCTTAGTGAAAGCATCACGGGCTGTGCAGAGTAAGACTGGATTTAGTAGGTGACCAGTGGTGGAGAAACAAAGGAGTTCACGGTGGTTGCAAAGTCTCAAGTCTGAGAAACTGGCCAGTGGTGGTGAAGAGAAGCCATTGGTGAGTACTGGGGTGAAGGGTGATTGGGGTGGTGAGTTTGGCTTGGGACCTGTTGATTTACAGGTGAGACATCAAGTCTGGATACAGAGCTTGAGCACCATGTGCTTCTCCATGTAGAGGTCATAGTTGGACTAGGGGATGCGATGAGCTCCCTGAGCTAATGACAAACAGGTGAGAGACAAAGACCCACGTCCAGGAAAAGGAAAAGGGAACTCAATGGAATCCGAGAGAAGAGTTTCAAGAAGTAGGGGACTAAAGAGCTCCCACTGGCTCCCTGGCATCACAGACACATTCTCCCTGAAGCCTCAGGAGAGCCTGGGAGGAGAGGTGGTTGCCCCAGTGGCACAGATGAGGACATAGGTACATGGTTAGAGACTGGCTAGAAAGTGGGACTGAGGGACAGACCAGGCCCCTTCAAGAAGGGAGTGAAAGCCAGATATCCAAGGGAGAGACATTTCTCCTTGGGGAGCATGTTTGTCCCCTGAGGGGAAGGAACAGGTGCAGAGGGAGATAAAAAAATGAGGGCTGGAGATGGAATACATAATTGATGGGGCTGAGTTGAAAAGCAGGGGTTGATCAAGACAGGAACCAGAAAAGACGCTCTCTGTGGACAGCGAACCTCCGTTCCAAAAGCAGTGCAGCTGCAAAGTTAAGAGAATGGCAGATTTGAAAGGAGTTCTGGAAGCTATGGCCAGTGACTCAATCTGTGACAGGAAGTATTATCTGTTTATTTCTTATTATCAGAAAATTTTCTGTGGTTCATCCATGTTAGTGCTCATGAATCATAGATACTTCAGTACAAATAAAGCTGGCCTGGGTTAGGTAGAGATGATTTTAATTAGCTCTCATTTTTTTCCAAGGAGACTATGCTAATATTAGTTGGTGTCACATGAAGTTCTCTGTTTTTGCTTTTGTTTTTAGCTTTAGTGAAGACTAGGGCTACCTATCAAGAGCAACACCGGAGGGATTAATTTGTTACTGTGCATATGTCATATCAAGATCATAGGTTTAACTCATACTGTTGTGACTGAGATTTGTCTGGGAAGAAATATGGTGAGAGTATGAATTTGGGTTGGGAGTTAATAGGTACCAATCTGAGCTGTACCATTTCCCAGTGGTGTGATCTTAGGCTAACAGCATCCCTCTGTTTTCTCTGACTGTAAGGTCATAGTATACCTTACAGTGTTTTTATGATATGAGAAACATGTGAAATATACCTAGTTCTTGCCTTAATAAATAGTGGAATTAATAATAATAAATCACCAAATGACCTGAGGACTAAATGTTTTTATTTAAGAAAGTTATCACAAATATGAGTGTAGTGTGTATAATATGTGTGTGATTTGCGTGTGTGTATGTATATATGAACTTATTTTTCCATCTCTTGTTGATAGATATTTGAATTGTTTCCATCTTCATTCTTTCCAAACCATGCTTCTGTAAACATTCTTATGCATCTCCTGGAGCCTGTGTGCTGGACATTCTCTAGGCTTTCCCCTTGAGAGTGGATACCTGCAGTGCCCACCTCTGCCTCTGCTAGGTGACGCACTACATCATTGTCTGAAGTGGTTATGCTCATTTATACTCCTACCAGCAGCGTATGAGGATTTCTAGTTTCTGTGAATCCCACCAACCTTTGCAAATGCCAAAATTTGAAATATTTGCCATTCTCATGGGTGTGAAATGGTATCTTGTTTTTTCATTAGTATTTCCCTGGCTGATCAGCTAAGCAATCTTTACATGTTTGGTGGCCTTACGAGTTTCCTGCAAAGTGCCTATTCATGTTTTTTGCCCATTTTTTCCCTAGATTATCTTTTTAAAAGGTAAAAAGGCAATGAGTCAGGCATAAATATACATATGCCAAAGTTCAATAGTGATTTATACTAATACTCAGAGTACTTTTATTTTATCTGACAGAAAAATCAGGCTTACAACTTGTACCTTCTAGGTGCTGAATGATGAGTACTGACCGAATCAAATGTACGGAGAAAACAAGCGTGCCCTTACAGATGCATGGTTAGCGCATCAAGTGTGGCTGTTCTAACTAGTAGCATGCAAGCCTGTTTTTCCGGCATGCCCCCTAAGGACTGTGTGCCCTGTCTAACCCCTCTAGATGGATCGCTCCTTCAGGGAAGGCAGCCCCTCTGACCTCCTGGGTTGAGGTGATGGCGGGGGAGGGAGCCAAGCAGAGTTGTCCCCTGCTGAGGTAGAAGCTGCACCCTGCACCGTGCCCCAGAGGCCCCAGGATTCCTGATGTGTGCGGTCACCTTGGCTGCTCCCACCACACCTGTATTCCTCAGCCCACTCCAGTGGGATGTGGATTCCGTAGGATGTGACTGGGGCCTGGGAATCTGAATTTTGAGCATGCCCTAGGTAACTCCTATTTGTAAGTGATTTTGGGAAATCCTGCTCCAGCCTCATTCCTGGAACAGAGATCCAGTGGGAAGGCCCATTGAGTACTTTTCTTTGTACTTCCTTGGCATAAACCTAGCTAGGGAGCAGTACAATCAGGGGAAACTAGTGGATCTAGGAAGAAGTTTTCTTGGCTTCACATAATTGTCCCTGTCCAAGTGCTCAAGCCTGTAGCAGATTACTCTTGGCTCTGTCCACCCTGCAGCTGGCCCCTGGGTCCCCTGACCTCCTTGGTATCCCCACTGCCAGGTGCAAAGACATGTCTTGTAATTTTCTGCTTAGCCCAGACCGCCTCTTCCCCACTGCTGCCAGGGCAGAATTATAAATGGCTCCTGCATAAGACCTATCAGGGGCTTCCCAGGACTCCTAGGGAAGGCTAGCTGGCAGCTGGGTCCTGGAGTCACACGGCTCTGCCTGGTCTGGGTCTGGCCTTTCTCCTCTGAAGCACCTTCTTCCACTGCTTCTTGCCTGTCATTAATTCTGTGCTTCAGGCATGCTGATCTCTAGTTTGGGGTGTGGGACCATCTCTCACTAGTCACTGGGCCTCTGCTCTGCATATAGGAGATGCTCAACAAGTATCCATTGAATGAGTAAGTGCTTCCAACAGTCCAGGTACTCGGTTGGCTGAGTTTTGCTGTTTATGGCTGTTTCCCTATTGAGGCCAGTGACTCGTTGCTTTTCCAGATGGTGCCCTGTGGCCTGAAGGGTTGGCCCCACTCTCCACAGTGCAGCAGACTTGCCAGGGGAGCCGCAGAGGAGTTGCTGGTTAGCGCTGGCATTGGAAGACTTCAACTTTTTTTTGCCCAATTTAGGTCAAGATCAGTGGGTTGAAAGTAAGCCCTGGATTCTGCAGTTTCTTTGGACAGCTTGCTCCTGCTTGTGAGCCCCCGTGCATGCCTCTTCTGGGGGAAGTCTCTGGGGTTTCATAGCATCTTTCTCTCCTGAAGCTGTTTCCCACCCAGGAGCTAGAACGGGCTTCCCGAAATATGTTTGTGGTGTTGTACTCTTGATAGCCCCCTCTCCTTTCAGGGACAAGTCCACATCTCTCACCGAGGCCCATGAACAGGGTGCCCAGGCCAGTCCATACCTCCTCCCGTTTCCCTGCATGTCCCTTCCATCCTCAGATGTGTCCTGGTTAGGACGATACCTGCCCTGCTCCTGGGCCCCTTCTCTCCCCACAGCCTCATGCCTTACCATTCAGCCAAGCCACTTGGTTGTGAGAACATGCTCACACCACTGGTGGGGTCCCAGGCCTCCAGCTCCGGCTGCTGCCTCTCATTTCAGGGACCTTGTCACCTGCTCATGCTTGCATTTACTCTGGGCAGTTGTTCTGTAAACTAGAATATATGTCTATTTTAACTTATTACTGTACATTCTCTAAACCCCTGCAAGATCAAATAATGAACATAATAGTTTGTGTCTTCCCTCAGCACTTTGAGCAGAAATGTATTAACAGTTGCCTTGATCCTTTCAGGACTGATAGTGAGGCATTCTGCTTGTGTGTGAGTAAATAGCTAGGTGGGAGAACAGTTTGCCTGTCCATAACAGTTATTTTGTTTGAAAGGTCCCTCCTCTAATCTGCTCATAAACTTGTTTTCCCCTGCTGGTTGGAGCCATAGCCCAGGACAGCGGAAAGCACATTAGCTGTGGAGCCAGAGAGACCTGGGTGAGCCTTAAGTAGCTTCTTAGTGCCTGTGGGAGTTGGTAACATGGAACCTGTAAATATGAAGATAGTAAGACCTACTTTGTGTGGGTAGTTAAGGTAATTAATTGAGACAATGTTGAAATGCTGAGTTGTGTACACTGTAGGTAAGATTTTCTCCTTGTTTTCCAAGCCTAAATCAACTGAGTTATTTCTGTTTGGAAACAATGGCAGTGCTACAAATATTTTATTTGGCTTTTACTTGTGGCACAATGTTTTCCTATTGTGGTGGCAATGTTCTGTTTTTAAGCTGGGAGGGTTGCTTTCTTCCCCTTCATGACTCTAAATATATTTTACTCCTGCATCCATGTTGAGTCCCTGCACTTGCCTGACTGTTCCTCTTTGAGTTTCCGCCATGTCCAGGATGTGAAAGGACTGCTCTTATCATCTGAGAACATGACTGCTTAAATCTCCATTGCAGATGGTAAAAATGCAACAAAGAGAGAGATCCAGTGCTCTGGACATTTTTGCTGTGAATTTTGGAATTTTTTAAAGCCAGAAAGTACAAAGGTGGAGAGGTCGGCAAGGGAAAAGGATTTAACAAGTTCTGTATTGTCTAATGTTCCTTGTTCTGTACAAGTGCAACTTGAACATAAAAGGTATTCTTTTTATGAGCAGGGAAAGTATTTACCATTCAGCCCAAGGGCAGCATTTGACAGCATTGCTGGGAATCTTCTCCAGCCTCCCAGAGTGGTCCATGGACCAGGACCCTGAGCTCCACTGGGAGCTTGTTAGAAATGCAGTCACAGGCCCCTCCCCAGACCTGCTCAACCAGAAACTGCATTTTAACAGGATTTTCAAGTGATTCCATGCACATTAAAGTTAAAGGAGCTTTGCTTTTGGCCAGCACTGTCCAGTAGAACTTTCTGTGATGAAGGTGGTGTTTTGTTTTAACTAATATGGTAGACAGTAGCCATATGTGGCTGACAATTTGAAATAGGGCTAGTGCAACTAAGGACCTAAAGTTTAAATTACAGTTAATTTTAATTAGTTGCATACGGTTGTGGTCGCCAACCTGGGTAGCATGAGACTGCTCCAGGTTTGCTTACAGGACTCCCTGTAGGGTGATGTGCAGCTCCCATCATTGCCAGGATGTAGTCAGTTCTCCTTGCACGTCTGTGGATACAACTGCATAGTCCTTGTCCATGACTGTGGCCCTGTGCACAGTCCCTGGAATGACTCTCAGAGCCTGGGCGTTCGTGTCCACTTACCTTCTTCTCTGCAGATTGAGAGTAGTTAGCTGGTTAGTCTCAGAACTGGATAGGGGTAAAAAACTTAACCACAAACCTGCGCTAAACCAACATAAGACTTTAAAAATTACCCTTTTCGAATTGCGTTATTTCTACTATTTCACAAATCCCTGAGGATCAGAAGACTTATTTCTCTACGAGGCCTCAGGAAATTTGTTTCTATGTCTGCGCTCAAGCGCTCCTTCTGTATCCTCCTGACCTGAGTGATGCCCGACGGCGGGGATCTTCTACGTGAACGTCACCTGTGCTGTGATGACTTAAGCAGGTCTGTAACTTTAAGACTTCTATTGTTTTTCTGCCTCCTCCATGCTGATCATCTCTAATCATTGTTCCAAACTTAAATTCTTTTTATCAAATCTGGCAACACAAAACACTTGCCAGCTGTTTGCTGGTGATACGTGGCTAAGTGAAGCTACAAGCATCTGTTCTGGCTGGAGGAACCCTCATAGTTCACCAAATGGAGTTCTCTGACCATCTGTCTCCTCCTCCTGTGTGACCCCAGAGCTCTGTGGAGGTGGGGGAAAATCAAAGAGCCATTTGGTGAATGAGAATCAAGCTTGTCTGTGATAGTAAAGAACTTTTATTCTAAAATTGAAAGTTTTTGACAAATGTACATTTGATTACACCTGAGAAATGTTTTGTCATGATATAGGGGAGCTTGTCATTTCTGTATACTAATTTTTGTCCTTAAATATTGCTTGACTGATTAGAAGGCACTTGGATATAGACTCTGAGAGTGAGAAGGGGCTGAATGGATCCTGTTGTATGGGGAAGTAAGTGAAAGGTCTTCTTAAGGATTCTCTGGGTGAGTCTGCATGCAGCAAGTCTGTCTCTGCCCCTGGGCCTCTCTACCCCTGCAGCCGTCTCAGTCTCTGTCCTCGGCGTTGCCACCACTCCAGTCTCTACTCATCTGCGGCCGTGCACTATCCCTATTTCAAATTGCCAGCCACATATGGCTACTGTCTACTATATTAGTTAAAACAAAACACCACCTTCATCACAGAAAGTGATGGAGCACTGGGTGGACCTCTATGTAGAGTCAATAGCAACGTATTGCCCACACATGTGTAGTGAGCTAGCCTCCCAGGGCCAGGTGAGAATCCTGGCCATAGGAACCTTCACTTTATACACATCCACTTTATGCTGTCTAGCCTTTTGAGAGAGTTCTGGACAATGTGGTGAATTATCCTTTGTTTCACTAGCTTTTGCACTCACTGTCACCATCCACCAGACGTTCTGAGCTGCCTTCTGGAATTCTGTGTCCTGCATTAGACTTTACAGGATAACAGAGCACATGATCTTCCAGGAAGCTAGGTGTTGGCTGGACATTCATTTTGGGAACTGAGTCATTAAGACATTGTGTTTTTGGCAAACACGGACTTGCTTTATAGAGAGAAATAGAAGGATATGAATTTCCATTTTAGGCCACAAATGAATCTTCACATGAAGGAAACATGCAGAATCTCTAGCCCATGATCTACTGTAGGTTGTTTTGTGGCATAGTTCAACTCAGTTTCCCTCATATTTGAAGAAAAGTGCCTCCAAGACTTGGTATAAAAGGTGAACATTTGCTTTAAAATAATAATAATACAAAAATAAATATAGAACAAATTCAGATGAAAGAGGTAAATTGGCTGATGTAGATGCTTCTTGGAATAAGGTGAACACCATGAATCATGAACCTTCCAGATCTTTCCTGCTCTGCTCCCCAGCATGCACATGCATGCCCACACATGCACACACATACTCACTAGCCCCTCATGATTATGAAACCTGTGATGACTTCTCTGGCATGTAACATGCTTGCAAGATCAGGGACTCATCATAATGCCTGATAAAGCTACTCCTAACAATCTTTTCTTTTAAGGTTTTTTACCTTTCCAAATTAAAAAAAGTTAAAGCAAAAACAAACTCAGATGTTGGCTTTACTTAAAAACAGCACATATTTCAAAAGTGAATTCTCTAGGAATGGGAAACTCCCAATTCACAATTAGAATTAGCATTGGCTTATGTGTCTGGCCACTGTCAGAAATCTTATTGCCCCCCAAATACATCTGATTAACACATCCCATAGAAAGTGTTGATATTTTTAGACTTAGGTGTTTAGTCAATATTCAGCGAATTCCCTTGGCAGAGCAGTGCCTGCAAAAAGGCACATTTTGAAGGGCAGTTTCGTCCTCCCCTGGGAAGAGTTTCTACTTAATCCCTACCCCCGTGGTCACGTTCTTTCTTCTCTGTGTATGTGGGATCTGGGGGACTCACTCCAATGACTGAATTGGTTGCTTTCTCCTGTCCCTGGCCCCATCTCTCATCTTGGGGACACCAGCAGCTTACCCCTCCCTATTTCTGGGCCTCACCTGCTCTTCCTTCCATGTTCTTCCTGGAATCTGTGGCGTTGAACTTGCATCAGTAGCCAGCATCCCAGTACACCAGTGGTTGTCAAAGTGTGGTCCCAGACCAGCAGTTTTAGCCTCAACTGGTGTGGTAGGCAAACAATGGCCTCCCAAAGAGGCCCATGTCCTAATCCCTGGAACCTGTGAATTTGTTAAATTGCATGACGATAGGAAATTAAGGTAGCATGTGATACTCAGGCTGCCTAGCAGCTGACCTCCAGATAAGGAGAGTGGCCTGTCCTGTCCAGGTGGGTCCAATGTCATCTTAGGAGACTCAATGTGGAGAAGGAGAGCAGAGCAGTCAGCCTCAGAGGGGTGTGCTGTGAGGAGCATGTGACCAGCCATCGCTGGCTTTGGAGAGGAAAGGTGCAGGCCACGAGCTGGGGAATGCAGGCAGCCGTAGAAACTGGAAGCAAGAAGATGTGTTCTCCGGTAGAGCTTCCAGGAAGGAATGCTGCCCTGCAGACACCTTGATTTTAGCTATTTTGGACTTAAAAGTTCTAAATTCTGGAACTGTAAGGTAAATAACTTGTGTTATTTTAAACCACTAAATTTCTGGTAATTTTTTATAGCAGCAATAGGAAACTGATACACTTGGGTACTTCTTAGAAATGAAACTTTTAGGATGCCCCCACTCCGGAACTATGGTATCAGAAACTCCGGGGGTGGGGCCCAGGAATCTGTTTTAGTAAGCCCTCAGGGGAATTGGATGCTAGTAGACTTTGAGAGTCTCTGCCTTAGGGCATCCATTTTGGAGGCCACTTTAATGGGAGGAGCTGGCTGTGGGATGCATGGAGCTCTTCATAGCAGGAAATGATCTTCCTCCTGGAGATCTGGGTGGGACAGGGGGTTGAAGTTCAGTTTTCTGTTTGTGTATTCCGTTAGTTATATCAGGAGGGCTTTGAAGCTTCTAACATGTACAGTGAGGAGAAATGTAGGTTTTGTAGATTTTGAGATTTAATTGACATTTAACAGTGTCAGGCGTACAACATGTTTCACCATTTGTGTGCATTTTGAAATAATCATACACTTGCCCGCTTCTGCCTGCAGCCTCTCCCTCTTCCCACCTAATTCAGAAGAGGTCTGTCTGCTGTCTAAACTTGCCCCCTCTACCTGTGCTCTTGTAACACCCTTGTCTAATAGTAAGTATCCTGTTGCTCTGGTCTCTTTAACACCTGGACTATCTCTTCCGCTCTCATCATTCCTCAGCCTCCTGAATATATCCCTGTCTTTCTTATCTTAAATGTCCTTCTATATTCAGATCTTTCCCGTTCTCCACCTATTAGGCTCTTGCTGGCTCCTTACTTTTCTTAAGCTTATTGAAAGAACAGTCTTCACTTAATATCTCCCATCCATGGCTCAGTCATCTTCAGCCTACCTTCTGCCCACGTCCCACTGTAACTGTTCTAGGATGAAATGGCCACCAGGTGTCCTTAATTGCCAGATGCAAGGCATGCTTATCAACCTTATTTAATGTTCTTGCAGTATGAATGCTGTGACCCTTCTTGGAATTTTCTTCCTGGCACTCTCTCTTGTTTTCCTGACTTGAATGCTCTGCATATCCTTTAAGTGTTGGTGTTCCTTAGGGCATACTACAGAACATGTAAAAAAAAAAAGACATATACTTTCTTTGCAATATTAATTCTTTCCATGGCCTCAACTGGCTGACTTCCAGATCTGTATTTCCATTCTAAATGTCTCTGAGCTTCACACCTGTGTATTGAAATGTCTCCTAGAAATCTGTGCTTAGATGTCTGCAGGCACTTTCAGCTAATGATTCAAACTCACTGTCTTCACTCTCTGTGAACTTGTTTCCTTATCTGCAAGATGAAAACATAGGATCAAATTAGTGGTTTTCAAGCTATAGGTTGTGGCCTATTAGTCTGGGAAATAACTTAGAGGGTTGTGATCAGCATTAAAACGAACAAATGAGCAAACAAAAAATAGACACATACCGAGGTGAGTTTGCTTTAGAACATAAGCTCTATGAGGATAGGCAAGGTTTTTTTTGTTTAGTGTTTATATATATATGTCGTATTTCTAGCATCTAGAACAGTGCTTGGTAGATGTGTTGACTCAGTACATATTTGTTGAGAGAATGAATGTGTACTCAGTTGTTATGTAAAATGTATATCCTACTGTGGGTTGTGATAGAAAAAATTGGAAACCATTGGATTAGGTTTCCTCTAAAGTCCCTTTCAACTCATTATAATATAATTTTATTATCCTTCCATGTTCAGTTTGATTTTTTACCAGTGGCTGAGGTCTGTGGCAGAACTTTTGGTATTTTTCTTGTGTGGTGAACATTGGAGAGGTCCAGGTGGGAGGAGAAAAGTGATATTTGGTGTATGTAGCCAGGAGGATACTGTGGACTAGCTGAAGTAGTGTGGTGTGGTCAGATGGCCTGTGTACAGACTCGCTACTGAACCGACTTTCTTAGAACATTTGTGATGGGGATGGGAAGCAAGGTGGTGGACTGTGCTCCTGTAGCTGGCCAGCCAGCTTTTCAGAGAGATGTTTTAGGGACATCCTTTGGCCTCTTTAATTTATCACAAGTGGACTTGTATTACAGAGGTAGCTGACTGAGAGTGGATGGCAGGTTTAAGGCCAAGTGCCTCCAAAGAGAAGACAAACAAAGGACACACATCCAGTTACTTGTTTATTTAACATACATTCAGCCTACTAGGTGCCAGACACTGTGCAAGGCTCTGAACGTACAAGCTGAATGAGACAAGATCCCTGCTCATGTGAACCTTCATCCTAGTGGAGGAGAGAGCAGATGTATATTGATAAATACACAAGATTATTTCAGGTCCCCAGGAGCCTCCTGTGCAGAACAGCTTGGTTTTGCTTTGTGTCATAATACAGACACATTCAGAATAGGAAGCAACTGAGCAATGTCCTTGATCACCTTGCAGACTGAGGGCTGTGAAACAGAAGAATGCATTAGCAAGCTTCTTAATGGACACTTTTAAAGCCTTTTAAGAAAATCAATGTAGACGCATCTTGGATCCTGCACTAATGGAAACTGGTTGAGAAGAAGTGTGTTGTGATGGAGGGGAGACCAGGGAAAGGCTTGGAAGGTCCCTTACAAACTGTTCAAACTACGTATTACCTGTTAAAGCAGAAATTTACTTTGTATTTCTGTGTGATCACCTTCCCCAAGTGCCCAGTTGCTGGTTCCAGAATAAGTTGGAAGGGAAGTTGTGTCATTTACTCCTGAGGATGTCTAATTCACTTATGGACAAGAGTCAGCTCTATGTCCAATCAATAGAAAACAAATTATGCAGGAAATTATCTTGGTTAGGTATATAATAATAAAGTACCACCCTTTTCCGTTCTTCCTCCTTCTCCCTCACAAATTGCATATGAAAAGTGAATGTAATGTCTCCAAAGCATCTCCTTTTCCTGTTTCAGGAACACAGTTTTACTGGTTGTGGCAGTTGTTCATTATTTAACCCTCCATATTTTAAGGGACTCCAGGCAGCTTACGAGGGAGTGCCAGATCGCTTCCGCTCTTCCCGCCAGAGCCACTCTCTGCTTTCTTTGCCCCAGAAGGCTGACCTGATGCAAGAGTTTACCCTGTCCTTTGGCTTCCAGTTGGATGCGACCAGTGGAGGTCCCAGATAGGAGGCCACATGGATATGAATGTGAGGTGTAGACATTTTTACCCTGGATCCTTCCCTGTGCAGTGGCCTTGAGCTGCCTGTGCTCTTGAACCTGTGATCACAGCTTCTCCTGAGCCTGCTTCTCTACCTGACTCTCTGCACGGGGTCCCCCAGTACCTGCCTCCTCCTCCATCCCTTTATATCTTGTTGGGGTGTGTGGGTATGGGGTGCCCTTCCACCCAGCTCACACTCTAGTCAACAATCCCTTTGGAGAGGAAACCTTGAAATACTCTAAATGAAGCCATCTGCTTCCTGTTGGGATTTTGGCATATATGGATACCAAAACATATAACAAAGAGATAAACACCATTAAACTGAAAGGTGCAGGGACACAGAGCTAGGACGTGAGATAGCCATGACATCTGTGCACCTCTTCGTGGTTATTAGCCACATGGATAGCTGTCTTTTATGAAGTGCCTATTCAAGTCTGTTGCCCATTTTAAAATTGGGTCATTTGTCCTTTTGTTCATTTGCAGGACTGTCTTAAATATATATTCTGGACATGAGTCTTTTATCAGATACAGCATCCCACACCTCTCCCAGCCTGGGCTTCCTTTCCCTGCTCTTCCTGACATCCGTTGTTTCACAGACATTCTTCTAATGAAGCCTGTCTTCTTGTCTTTATTATATGGTTAGTGCTTCTAGTGTTCTGATTAAGAAATCTCTGACGATATTATCTTCTACCTTCTTCCAGAAGCTTTATTGTTTTACTTTTTACATTTATGTCTATGATCCATCTGATTTTTTTAAACAGCTTTATTGTGGTATAATTTACATACCACAAAATTTACTCATTCTAAGAGTACAATTCAATGATTTATTGTTTAGTTAATGTAGAGTTGTGCTACCAACTCCACAATCTAATTTTGGAACATTTTCATAACCCAGAAAAGAAGCCTCAGGCCTATTTTCTGTCACTCCTTCTTCCCACGCCCAGCCCCAGGCAACCACTAATCTACTCTGTCTCTGAATTTGCTTTACAAATGTGGGGTGTGTGTGTGAGAGAGAGAGAGATGTGTAATTATTAAGCACAAACCTTAACCCCAAGCTTTCTGGAAGCCGGAACAAAAAGGGAATCCCAATGTTTCCTATTGTCTTTAGCGCTGGTCCTGGTAGGACTACATTTCTGTCATTTTGGAAAGAATTATTTGTATCAAGCCTTACAAAGGCGTTGGTGATGTAATGGCCGATGTCTTGGATACATTCTGGCACAGGAGTCAGAAATCTTGAATAGTCTTTTCTTTTGTTGCCATTCTCTAAGAGTCAAGGTGTTCCAGCTCACCTGGAGATCAGTGAAGGTGCTGCTGTGAGAAGCCACAGTGACGTTTACGCCCATGATTTCTGATGTTCTAGAGGAACACCCAGCATGACCTGAGGAAGCTAAGGAGTGGGCAGGCAGTGTGGTTCTGTTAAATACCACAAGTCCGAAGCAGGCTTTTGCAGAGGGCAGATCCCAGTCATTTCCACAGTTGGATTCTCTGAAGGGTGTATGCTCCAAGTGCTGAAACGCTGTATTGTTTAGTTTTCTTTTTCTTAAACTTTTCCTGGCTTTATTAAGTATGGTGAACAAGCTAAAAACTGTTTATATTTAAGGTGTACACTGTGATGCTGACATACATATATTAGTTAACACATCCATCACTTCACGTAGTTACTACCTCGTGTGCATATGAGAACACTTAAGACCTACTCCCCTAGCACATTTCAGGTACACAAAGTATTAATCATAGTCGCCATGCTGCACATTAGGTCTTCAGAGCATTCACCCTTCCACCTACATCTTCCCATTTCCCCCACTGTCAGCTTCTGCAACCACCATTCAACTCCTGGCTTCTGTGAGTCCAGCTCTGAGCTGCATGGTTTACTCAACTAGGATTTGTGTGCTGTGTCTAGCCACCGGACATGCAGGTGACAATGTGCAATAGTTGTAGTGCAATAGTTTTGTCTAAAATTGCTTACTTCTCATCTAAGTAAGAAGTTAAATTATGAGACTCAGATTCGTAGCTCCCACCTACCCCTCCCACCACCTCTCCACTCACCTAAGAAAATGGCAACCCAGTTTTACAAAGGGATATCTGGCAGAGTAATGGGCTGTGCTTTTGAGGACTCCTTCCCTCCCTCCCTGAGGAATTAGCAGGTAATACCCATGGGCCTTGTTAGAGCAGGTCAGGAGCTGGTGCAGACTGGAGCTTACCTTCCCCTCGGGCCTACAGGATCGGCCACGCTTGCCTTGGAGCTCATTTACTCCTGTCTCATTTGCTTTCTCTGCCCCAGCCTCATTCCAGCCTCCCTGATGTTCCTCAGACCATGCCGAGCCTCCAACTAGAGCACCTTTGCAACCCCTACCCCATCTTCTTCCTGCCCGGGTTGCATTTCCCTCATTGTTGCTAGATAGGCTACTGTAGGTGAAGCTCCTCGCCCAGGGCTTGCACAAAGCACATCTCAATAAATAGATTTTCTGATCCCTTTCTCTAGCCATTTTCTTCCTGCATTAGTAGGGAGTGACTGACGTCCAGATGAAGATTAATATTTTCAAAGGGCAAATAGGCCGGTGTTAAAGTTGAACCTTTAATATGTTAATGGAAATTGTTAGGGTTAGCTTTCTTTTACCTACTCCAGAATGATTTTGTTAAAAGCCTGGGAGATGAAATGACCTGAAGCATTAGAAGCACAGATGAGAATTGACTGTTTCATAAAGCAGGTCTCTACCAGGCAGGTGATGATACGGCCCTGAGGAAGGTAAGATGAGGCTTTTCGCTTTTTTGCCTCACACATTCCGAGGCATCCAGGGAGACCCTGCATCATTAGGAATCATCTTCTGAAACACTCTGAGGGTCAGCAAAGGTACCACTTGGCTCTGGGATACATATGTGATTCCAGTTACCAAGCAACTAGCCCTTCTGGGCTGGCCTGGCCTCAATATTCTGCCTGTGGAAGGGGAGCAAATCTGCTCTTCTTAGAAAGAATTTAATGTTTCCTGGTCCTTTGATTTGCAATAAGAAAGATGAAAATGCACAGCTTAGGGAATATAGTCAATAATGTTGTAATGGCTTTATATGGATGGTAGCTATGCCTATGGTGGTGAGCATTTCCTAATGTAACTGTCGAATTACTGTGGTGCGCACCAGAACCAATATAATATTGTATCCCAACTATAGTTCAATTAAAAAGAAATCTTGGTGGAAAATGAGAACAAAATTAAGAGGGGTCCCAAGCTGGAGGGAAGGCTGTCAGTGGAAGATTGAGGGCTGGGGGTCTGCTCATCCCTTTTGCATATAGCCCAGTGAATCCTCAGGAAATCAGACTGGCTGGTTGGGTAACAGGAGAGCTTACTGAAAGTGTTCTCAAAGTGTGCACCAATGTTTGAGGTACATCTGTGACATGGTGGAGAAGAGCAGAAGCTCTGTAGAGGTACAGAAGAGAACTAAATATGTCTTGAATCCAGCTCACATTTATTGAGACACCATTTCCCCATCTGTAAAATGGGGATAATCACTGTGCTCCCTACCAAAATGTTTGTCCTCACAAAAAATTGGATCCAAAATAATCCCACTAAACTGGGAGAATTAATCCATGTAAATGCTTGAGCACAGTGCTGGGCACATAGTATGTGCTAAAAACATGTGCTCTCATTGAGACATTTGGATGGTTGCCATTGTATATAAGAACGTGTCGTGGCCAGTCTACTCTGAGGAGTCTCTCATTCTCTTAAAAAAAAAGTTCTTGTTCATCTTCTGAACCAATGTGGAAAGAAGCAGGCACTGGTTTCTCTGTGCTGATGGAGTTCCCACCCCCAGCTTGGGGGCAGGCAGAAGTTGCATGATGGGGCAGAGCGCCATAGTCAGAGAGCAATTGGGACCTTAATAAATGGCTGTCCAATGGAATAGGATGAAATGCTAGGAAAGAAGGTGCAAGCCAAGGACAGTTTCTCAGACTGGTGACTTGTAAGCCTTCAGTTCCACATGCTGCTTCTTGTTCTGGGCTGGATGTGGTGTGCACTTACAGCCCCCTCTGCCGCTGTCCCTGTGGCCTTTCATCTCACTTTCCCACCTCCGTCAGGGCTGCTTGCTGGGATCCTGGCAGAGGGCAAGTTCATGCCTGCAGACCCTGACCTCTGTACTCTCGAGTGCCCGCTGACCTGCCGGGAACTGATGATTCTGAGGGGAACGAGTGGAGTGCGGATTTGTTGCAGCATTCTCCAGGCTGCCTCGGGGGCTGACACCTGGCTGACTGGGTGTTAGTGTGGGTTCAGGCTGAGGGGCAGCCCTCTTCCATCTCTTGTCTTCCCCATCGTGGGCTGCAGGCATCTGTCTCCAAACTGACTCTGCGTTAGTCTCTCCTGTCTCCTGTGCACTTGAGTGGTTGATCTTTCCGTTCAGTGCTGCTGTGTGGGTTGTGCCCGAGGGTGTCTGTGGGTAGCTGAACTCTGCCCTGGTAATTGTGGTGAAAGGAGATAAGCAGAGGGCTCAGCTTGGAGGGACAGAATGACTTCAGGAAAAAGTCAAGTCTGGAGAAATAAAATTTTGGTCTGATACCAAGTGTCACGACAAGGAATGTGAGTTCCCAAACCCAGGATGGAAGAGAGATTGCAACTCGGTTTTCTATAAAGTGACCTAATTGTGATGTCCATCTCCCATCCTTCTGGGGTGGTTGGAAGTTCCTCATCTGTCTTTTCTGAACTTTCCCCACTGGGGGAGGCACATCTGTCATTGGCTGTATGTCCATCTCTGCTTGTCCCCCAGACTTAGTGGATATTCTCAGGATATGTCAACATGGTGAGGACTGAAAGCCCAGTGCTTGAGTGTGTATTTCTTTAGTTATACCACACTTTCATCCCTGATGTTTTTCTGCTAACAGAGACCATGTCCAGGGAGCAAGCCCAGATAGAGTATGTCCCCTTTCTTCCTTTTTAATCTGGAAGAAATCTTTTCCATGTGATAAATTAAAGTTAGACATTCTTTGATACTCCCATTGAGAGGGAAAGTGTATCTGCCCTTTCCGTGAGTCTGGCTGGCCTTAATGTCTCACTTGTAACCAAAAGAATGCAGCAAAATCGACCATGCGTAAAAGACAACTTCTACCTGGGAATGTGCATACCAGGGGAAGCAAGTTACCAGTTAAGAGAGGGAAAGAGAGAAGGGCAGAGGAAAGGAGAGAAGGGGTACTTTAGCAGCCTCCATCTGTTCTGCCCAGCCCAGCCCAACCCAGCCACCAGGCATGTGAGTGAGAAATCTCGAGATGCTTCCAGCTGCTGTCACCATCTGATGGCAGCAATGTTACGGGGGACCCCCAGCAGAAACCATCTAGCTGAGCTCAGTCAATACACAGAGCCATGAGGAGTATATTAAATTGTTTTAAATTCCTATGTTTTGGAATAGTTTGTTACATGGCAATAAATAATGGGAAAAACATCTCATATTCTATTCTGCTCAGTGGGTTTAGAGATTTGAAAACAAAATCCAGGAGGACTTGTCAGCTATTTATATTCATACTGTCACATACATCCTCTGAGGGCAGGGATTGCAGAGCCTGCTATCTCTTAAATGGGGGAAGAAGTCTAGGTAAGGGGAGGAAACACGGGGACTTAAAAAATCTCCTAAATATCTAAAAATGTTCACGAATACCCTGTCTAATTTTGACTGCTCTTAGGATGTAATTCTACTGTTGCACTCCTGCTGGAGATGGCTATTTTTTGGCTTTGTGAAATTGATAGGTAAAAATAATATTTGGTTATGGCTTAATATTTTTAATGACTTACTACTATGCGCAAATTATTCTGTGATGCCCAGTGAAAAAAGTGAAGAATAAGTTTACCTGAGAAAATAAAGCTTGAAAGAAATGATGAAACTAGAGTTATATAGTCTTATGCAACACTGATAAGAGAGGACATAGGCAGCCTTTCATCAGTTCCCAGGTAAGGTCAGAGGACAGAGGCGTCAGTGAGGCCCTGGGTAACCAGTGAGGGCGCTAGTATAGGGACAGGTCCTGCGGCAGATTCTCCCGCATGAGCAGGCAAACACATAAATAGTTTTGGTAGGTACAAGGGGGAGGCCTTTGTTCATGCAGGGGAATGGCATGAGTTGAACCAGGATGGTGGAGCATTTTGTAGAGCATGAGCAATAAAATGAACTGGAGGCAAATGTGAAGAATAAAGCTAAAACAATAACAAAAAATAAAAAACAAATGCATACTACTTACGTTTCTGGATTTACCTATTCTCTTCAGTTAAGTATGTTCTCACTGACGTTGACTCCATTTATTGATCGCCAAATGAGGGCCCTTTGTCATCCTGCTCGGTGTTCACTGCCTGGGGAGGCTCCTTTCTGAGCTACCGCTCAGTGGGCAGAGCAGCACTCACGGGTTGAAAGATGTGTTCTGATCCGCGAAGGTGATCACCATGGCCTTGCCTTGGCTGGCAGGAGGAAAAGCCACCTCTTCTTCCTTTCTCACTCTTCACAGTTAACCAGCCATTGTTACCTGTGCGGGCTTTCCTCGCTCCCAGGGGGCCTGGGTGGAATCTCTGGGGCACTGGTTCTCCTCGTTTGTACAATGCCTGTGTATGTAAACTCTGCAGTGGAGCACTGGACCCAGAGTAAGGCTTCTGGACAGGTCCTGTAAGACCCTTCTGTTCATCATAAAGAATTCTTGATCCTGTGGCCTCTGACTTTTGTCCTTCTCTTTGGCCAACTATTGTAGATGGTGAGGAAAGATTGGGAGGTCCTTCATAGAAAGAGGTAGGAGCTAGTCGTATGGGGTGGAAGGAGGTAGAGGCAAGTGGGGCAAATTGGTGCTCTGTGACTGCAGGCAGCAGAGGAGGATTGTGTTCCATGCTCTAGGAAGCTTAAGCGTGCCGTTCCTAAGCTGTACTGTTGATCTGTGTTTCTGATTCCTAAACCTGGCTGCCTTGCCTAAGTGTTAAAGCCAAGTTCTCAGAGAGAGAGAGAGAGAGAGAGAGAGAGAGAGAGAGAGAGAGAGAGAGAGAGAGTGTGTGTGTGTGTGTGTAGGGGGAATGGAATGTGGTAGAATTGCTGCAAAAGATAAGAAATGGTCTATAGAAAACGAAACATAAGTTACTGTCTGATTCAATCTGTGACTGAATAAAATTAGCAGAATTTCCATCAGGGCAGTAAGAGCCAGTCTTGCAGCTTTGTCCCACTTGCAACAAACTGTCAAGTTAACCTCTGTCAGCTCTGGCCCTACCCTCTTTGCTGGTGTTGGCTAGGAGGAGGGGTAATGGACACTTTCAAAATAATTTCCCTATTCCAGACTTGGCCCTTCTGCATCTCATCATGCAAATTTCAGGGCTCCCCCCCACCCCCCCGCCACTGCTAATTGTGTTCAGATGTAAATGAATGAATGTGAGCACTAGACAAAGTGGGACCTCGCTGTGCTGCAGAGGCAGTGTGGAACCCAGAAGGGCTGGAGCTCGGGTCTGGGGTGGACGCTCACCCTCATCCAGGCCAGCCCACTGTTGCAAACCTGGGCGCCTGGAGACCCAGAAAGGTTGGCAAGTTGCCCAGGGCCGTCGGTTGTCAGAGGCAGGCACTCTAAGCCTGTACTGGGCCTTTGAGATCAGAGACCTCTTCACTCTACCCAGCCTTTTGTCTCTTGCCTGCTTCCTGGATGAAAAAGAGGCAGGACTTTATAGAGTCTAATATTTAGACTGTAATATTTAGTTAATATTGTATTAACTAGAATAATTCACAAATATGATTTGTGAGTCTTAAAGATACTTCTAGTCATTGGCCAATGGGAGGACGGTACCTTCGGAGAATAAACCAGTGATTAAACCTTGGTGATTAGGAAGTGACTACTAGGAAGAGACACATTACTCTGATAAGCAACACAATGCTTGTTATTTGTAGAAAAGCTGGAAAATGCAAATAGGCACAAAGAAAAACTAAAGATAACTCATATTCCAGAGAAATCTCCCATCAACATTTAAGTCTTTATTTTTTGTATCTATGTGTAATGTGTATATATAAATATGTATGTATAAATATGCACACATACATAAAAAAGGGATTTTACCAAGATCTTTCATTCCGTCTTTTTTCCATTTTATGTTGTATCTTGAATATCTTCACATGCCTTTTTAAGAGTGAATCCCTGAAGGGATTCTCACTTTCATACTTGTTTTTGAGCAAGCATTTCTGTGCATTCGTATGTGTTTCTATGGTGCCATCTGCTCTGTGTTGTGCATTGATGAACAATGGACCAAAATGTTTTTTGGGTATAAAGAGCTGGTGGATTGCACCTGGCATTTTCCTTCCTTCAGGAAGCTCCTGTCTGCTGCAAAGTGAAATAGGCAGAGGAGAATTGGAGAAGAAAGCTGGTTTCTAATAGCTGATAATGGCTCTTAAAATTCACATCAATCATTCTATATTTTTAGTTTCACACACACAAAAAAAACATCCTTGGCTTGGGTTGCTGTGTAGTCAGAAGAGATGTAAATATAACTAAGATGTTTTTCCTCCTTTGTGACTAATCACTTGAAGAAAGGGGGAGCATGACAGTTGGGGAACCTGGCCCACGCCTTTCAGTCTTTGAATGTTTGTGATAAATTGTTCTTGTGTGTATATGCATGCAGGAATCCCCCAGCACATAGAAAGTTGTTTCATGGGTCTTAGGGGTTATGTGGGCTACAGGCCCATTAATTGCCTGACTACTGATGTGAGAATCTTCTAGAATGACACTATTGAATTGAGGCATCATGCCTTCACAGAGTGGAAATTATGGACCATGGTGGATTGTCCTTTTGCTAGAATAAGGAATAGAGTTTGAGAGGGGAAAAAAAACCCCAGCTTGGAAGCATTAGGCCTGGAGGTGGGTGGAAATCAGACATTTCTGGAAGGTCACCCACCCAAGTAAGGCTGGTGCCAGGGTTGTTGGAGGAGCAAATGGCTCTCTGCATGAGCCCTCACTTACAGTCAGCACTCAGTCCTCTGTAGTGGTGACTCCTATTCTTACAGCCTTTGTCATAGTACTTGTCATGCAGAATTATAATTTATGGCAGGGTGGCCATGTCTGGCATGTGTCTGCCCAAGCAGTGGAAGACATTCTGGGGCTAACCTACTTTCCGGTGGGATCTCCTCTTTTCCTCCCCAGATTTCCTAAGCTTTGTCAATACTGCTTGGGCAGGCTACACGAATGTGACCGTGATACACTTTGGGCCATTGCAGAGTCCCTTTGAAACCACGTCTCCCCTTAGTTCTAAGCATATGTTAGTGTTTAAGCCACCCTTCTGCCTTGGCATTCTCAGTTTCTCCTTCCACCTGTCTCCTGGAGAAGAAAGATTATTTCTTGCTGCATATAAGGCTACTAACCTACTTCTTAATAAGGGGGAGGAAAGGGATGGGGAGATAAAGCCTTGTGGGTTTGGCTTTGGAGGGACTTTTAGGGTGAGTGGTTTTATGGTACCTGTAGGGTACAGGAAAATTTGGAGAGGCTAAAGTGGTTTTGGGACATGCTGTGGAGTAGACCTCGGGTTCTCTTAAATGTTCCTTGAAAACTAATGAACAATTGAAGCCAACTTTTCTGTTGGCTTTTCTTTAAATGTGTCTGAGCTGTTCAGAGGCTAAGCTATGTGGACTCCCATGGATATATTAGTGCTACGTGTATATAGTCTTTCTGTAAGTTCATCTCTCTGCCCTCGTTTAGTTTTTTAATTGGTCTGTGTTGAAGGGCTTTTTTGCCCCTCACCTAAGCAAAGCCTAACTGTGTAAGTGGTGTTGAATTTTTCCATAAACCATTCACCAGCTCTTGTTTTGTCTGCTTTACTTCACGGTCTTCGATGGGCCAAGAGCTGCCCTGTCTCAGAGACTGAGGGATCCATCTGCCAAAGGATCTTGATGGATAGGACTATGAAGGGGTTCTATGCTTAATTGGACCTGAGTTTTTTTTTGTTTTAACTATTTGTGCTCAGTGTAGACATCTGTATGCAATTTCAGGAGGAATTTTGTCTTCCTTAGTAAGCTCCTGGTGCATTAAGAATTTTATAAGTAGAAACAATCTCTGTTCTCCCTATGTATTAATGGCAGCTCCTAATTGACTATTACCCTATTTTCCCTAAAGTTCTGTTATCTCAATTTTTAAAATAATATGATCAAGTGATTCCAGTTAGATCCTGTACTTCAAACTCACTGAATTCCTTAAATTGTTATACCCAAAGTAAACTCATGAGGATCGTTAAGTGGGTGGCAGTGCTGTTTTAGGTGGTGCCCTTCTGCTTGGCCTGAGGCATTGATTCATCTTCTTTCTTGAGTGAAAATTTTGGGTACCACATGCAGAAAAACCAGTTTGTGCTAGCTGAAACAACGAGGAATTTCTTGACAATATTGGAAGCTCACAATTATGAGGTGTTGGATGAACCATAATCTGGAGACACAGATTTTGTCCCTGGGAGTATCTGACTCCTCCCTGAGTTGCTTCATCCTCAGATTTGTTTCAGGATGGCTGCAGCCTCACACTTTTGTGTAACAATGTCCAGGGGAAAGAGAGTGAGTCTCTTTCTGAATTTCTTTCGGAAGAGTGAATGGGCCATCCAGAAACTCCACAGTCAATTGCTGCTCATATCTCATTGGCCTAAACTGGGTATATGTCTTTTCCTGAGCCAATCAGACAAGAGGGGCGGGATTACTCTTGTACCAGTCAAGCCTGAGCCCTGGAGGGTAGGGGTGGTATAGTTTCCTGAGGCTCATGGACTTCACATGTACCTGCATGTGTGTGTTATGTGTGTGTATACACACCTGCATACCTGAACAAAATCTGGTCGCTATAGGAAAGACAAAGGGACATAGAAATGCTGGGTAATTAGCCAATGACATCTATCATGTGTTTTGTATTTTATAAAACTGCCTCTCTCCAGCACTGCTGATGTGGTAGGTAACCCAATGCTCCTTCTGCCAGTGTCCAGATTCTAGTAACTGGAGTACTTGATTCTGCTCCCAAAGCCTATTGTTTTTTTATCTCCACATAAAGAATGGGAGCTGATAGGCACATTGAATTCCTATAATAATAGCTCAGGCGTAGGTGTTGGACTTATGTTTGGCATCCTTAATAAACTTAACATTTCTGAGTCCACTTAAATCTGGAACATGGGGAGAATATTACCTCAGTGGGTTGTCAGATTAAATGTAAGATTAAGGTATATAACAGTTCTTGGTATACAGTAAGTGTTCAATAAATAGTAATTATGTTCCCCTTTTTAATTGGAATATAGTTGATATTTTGGTTTCAGATGCACAACAGTATTTTGGCAGTTCTATATCTACATTACTAAATGCTTGCCACATTAAGTGTAGTTACCCTGTTACCACACCAAGATACTGCAGTCTTATTGGTTACAATCTCTATGTCATACTTCCATTCTTATGACTAGTTTGTTTTATACCTATCCCCTTCTCCCAGTTTACACCCCCCACCATCACTCCCCACATGGTAACCACCAGTCTGTTGTCCATCCCTTCTTTCTTGAAGGTACCTATTCAAACTCAACCTTGGTTTGCAGCAATGCATTAGGTATTTTTGGGTTGCTACTCTTTTCCTCACTTAACTAGTATTTAAAAGGTAGCAAAATGTCTTGGTTTAGTTTTAGGAATTGACAATTGAACTCTGCCTTAATTTCTTGAGGACAAGCCATGGCTGACTGCGCCATTTGATTTATCTTGCCCTTTTTCTTTAAGCATGAATATATTGTCTTTACTTTGCCACTGAACCAGGGAGCTGAAGTAAGTACATCATCAGCAATTAGCTGCAAGAGGAGTTAAGCAAAAGAATTGAGTTCTTTGTCTCTGTTCGCTTTTTCTCTCCCAGAGGCCAATTCCCAGAGGTGAATATTGTTCCTTTCAACTTTGTATCCAGTTTCATAGATCCTTTTAGATAGAAAGATTTAAGATTCAGATTATTCATAGTACTAGTAATGACATTTTACACTGGTTAGTGCTTCACAGTTTGCAAAATGCTTTCACATTTTACAAACCAGCTTTAAGGTCCGTGAGATTCCAAATTGCATTTTGCTCACTATTTCTCTCTAATCTCTGTCCCCATGTCCAGCATGGTGGCTGTGTGACGGACACATGAGTGGCCTCAACATAACCCCTTGGGGTAGATTTGGGAGTCACCGTTATTCTCTTTTTATGCAAGAAGGAACAAAGTCTCTGATTTTATGACTTGCTTAAGGCCAGCCAACTGGTTAAGTGGTGGGAAAAGATGAATGTAATTGCTTGTTGTTTCCTTCTAGTACAAACTTTGGGGTGAGGAGGAGGGATGGGATTTCCTGAGAGGCAGACTACTTCGTGATTACAAAAACTAGGTTCCCTTCCAGCCTATGGGAGAGGACCCAGAGAGAATGGGGGATTATTACAAGGAGTTCAGGGATCCACAGACACCAGGGATTGTCTGAGAAATGGGCAGAGAAGGAGGAGAGGTCCAGGCCACCTGCACAATGAGGCTCTTGGAGTAAAGAAATTCCAAACAAAACCCCAAACCTGGAGGCACAGTTCAGATCCAAGCATCTGACTCTCTGTTCTGAGAGGCCAGCACTAGATGTTGGGACCAATACCTGTTTTGGACCAATGCCTTACAACAAGCAAATAAAAAAGCCACACACAGTGGAATTGTAGAAATTAAGGGCAATTTATTTCACAGGAGCAGTAACAGTTTGCATTCCCACACAGTTCATAGACCATATCTTGGCTAGCAGTAGTTTAGATTTACAACACATTAAAAAAGTTACAGTTGTATTTAAAATATCTTAGTACAGTTATTTGTCAAAAATAAAAAAATATATATATGTCTTCACTCGTGGTGAAGACCAGTACTGGGACATGGGTTTAAATGTGTATGGTGAACAAATTTTTCTCAACCCTGTCAGTGCCTTTTTGAGACTGTATATCTCATTTAGAGACGGCATGAGAAATCTACACTTAAGGCACTTTCCTGAGGCACAGATCATAATATCCTACTAACCCCTGTACAAGGCCCTGCTCACGCATTTATGTCCTGTTTTTTTGCATGTGTCAAACACTGTTGTGATAATAAAACACAATTTAGTAATAGCTCTAAAGAATTTACATTAGCAGTTTTTCTCCCCGCTATTCAGTTGGTATTGGAAGTACAGCTGCTATTTGGTGGGAGAATCAACAAAATTTTGCCACTGAAAAGAAGACCTTGTACTTGAAATCTTTGGTAGGTAACTGTTTCTCCACCTAAACTTCGAAAGATTTGGGTAAAAGGATTCCACTATGTTTGTGGAATCCCCAGGACAAGGATTTAGTGTGTTGTCTAAGGCTCACTGCCTGTTCTCAGACCCCAGATTTTCCCTGAGAAAAAGCAGTGCCTCATTTACTTGTTCAGTAACCTCTAGTGTGTCAGGTGCTGGCTTAGACAGCAAGACAGATGGTGGACAATGGCCTCTGTGCTCAGGAAGCTCACGGGGAAACAAGTGGAGGGTTTGGGTCAGCTCACCAGAGTTCTAGGGGTGGGAGGTCAGGGGCAGAACCAGTGTTCCCCTGCAGGGAGGGGTGTGGGCAGGCAGCTGGACTGCTCCCCTTCACACACCTGACCCTGAAAGAGCTCTTCCAACCTTTGGTACTAGGCCAGGTGGCCTTTTGCTTTGGAGCTGGCCTTAGTCAATGGAAATGATAATTAAACAAACTTAAGTGGCTAAGAACATTGTCCACATTTCCAGGCAGGAGCAGAACACAAGGCTGTAAGCTGACCTCCTTGGCACAAAGCAGAGACAGCAAGCATCTCGGGAGGATGAAGCTGGCTGGCAGCCTGCAGATGCAGGGGTAGTTTGGGTTCTTGAGGCTGGGAAAGAGATTGATTTTTCTGAGTTGAATAGACAATTTTAAAGGAAAAGGGGTTTTTTCCTAGTGACCTCTATTGATGGCACAATGTTTGTATTTCTCCCATGGTGGGGAAATTCCTTTAGAACAATGAATGAGCATGTGAATAACTGGGGGATCCTGCTAAAATGCAGGTTAGGCTCAGCAGGTCTGGAGCAGTGCCTGAGATTCTGGGTTCCCAATAAGCTTCTTCATGGGTGATGCTGAGGCCTCTGCTCCGCGGTGGGGCTGGTTGGCATAGCACTTTGAGGAGCAGACACCTAGAGGCCACCTGGTGTCCTAGAGCCACGGCAGCTGGCCTCACCTGCTTCTGTGGAAGGTTTGATCCCTGTTCTAGTCACACTGTGTACTTCACTCACCATGTTGCCTGCAGTGGCATTTCCTTCTCTCAAGGGTCTTAGGTGGTCTAAGGAGACATTGCTAGAGAATATGTGTTGTTTGCTGTGTTTAATCATTAGAAAAATTCTTTGTGCTTTTGAGTACATCTTTAAGGTGAAATGCTACCAGTAGCTAGCTATCTGGCACAATCAAAGTCTGATCAGTTCCACATCAGTACAAGCCAGTGCCTTTGTGTCTTGCGTGTGCTGGGGGCAGTCCACCCTGGGAAATCCTAATGTAGAGAATGGGCAATCCAATCATAAAATGATGTGTTCATGTGTTCAGTTCAGGGATTTGATCCTGTGGCAGCTCCTTTATGAAGGGTGGATTATAGAGTAAATCTGTCAAAGGAACTGAATCCATTGATTCTATTCTGGGCATTAGATTCAGCTGTCATTAGCTATAGCTTGCCATTTGAGGCCTCCAGTGTTAAAAATAATTACGGAAATCCAAAAACAAATTCCATTTTGAGGTTTTGTCCCTTTGGAGCTACTTCCCATGGTTTCTCTTAGAAAGGAAGTAAAGTCTCAAAGCTTATCCAGAATTAAAGTTGAAAGTGATTTCAGGAAAATTGAGGCTTCATATCACAATATGTGCCTGTAAGCCCCAGTCCTCCATTCAGTGCACATGTCCTGGGCCAGTGAGTGGCTTTTTCATTAAGTTCCCAAGCTGATGATAGCAGATTCTAATGAGAAGATAAGACAATCATGTAACATAGATCAAACTGATCTTCCAAAGTTATTTGTAAAGGATTGGAAGAGTGGCTCACTTGATGTCTCTAATTTCTTCGTTTATTTTTATAGGTCACATTCCATCCCTAAAACATTCCATGGGTCTGTCAGCAACTTTGAAGCAGAAATTAATCTTATTAGATATCCTGAGGAGGGCTTGGAAGAGTCTTTGCTATTAAGAGGGTTTTGTGGTAATGGCATTTATTTGAATCAGATTGGGCTGACAAATCTCTCACTCATAGAATCTACAAGGAAAAATAACCTAACCATCTTAGAAATCACGTATCCCAACAAACTTGTCTTCTCAATGTGGAAATAGCTGGGGGGTTTGCCCAAGGCCACCTGGGCCTGTCTTGGAATCCCAGTCTTGCACCCTTCCCCCAATCTCCCGCAGTGCTGTGTGTGTGCCGCCTGTTCCTTAGGGATGGGATACTGTGACTCTGAGGCCTGAGGCAGCGGAGTTTTTGCTCTTAGTGGGATCAGGGTGTTCTAATAATATTCATTGCTTTTCCACACCATCCAGATGGTACTTCATAGTGGAGTCTCAGTGGACTCACCAGTGCTCCAAGGAAGAAAAAATGGTATGGATGGAGCCTGGATTCTGTAGCCAGGTGGCCTGGGTCAAATCCTACCTTATTCTACCATGCTGTGTGACTTTGGACAAGGCACTGAGCCTCTCTGGGCCTCAGCTTCTTCAGATGTAAAATGGGGACCTTCTTCATAGGATTGTCATGAGGACTGAATGAGTGAATACCTACAGAGCAATTAGAGCAAGCAGTCAGGTGCATTGTCTATGGGTTTGCAAACTATGGGTCTCTACTAGGTCCTGGATTATGAAATCAGTGTTCTGAGTTATAAATAGCTTTAGAAAAATTAAATGGCATATAACAGAATAAAATAGAAAATATAATGCAGTGAGTCTATGCAGGGCATTGTTTGGCATCTGGCTCCATTTTTGGGTGTTCCTTTGGTTTCGTGTGTGTGTAAGGGCTCAGTAGAAAATGTATTTCTTACTGGGGATTGTGGTTAAAACACTTTGGAAGCCCCTGCTCCAAAGACTAGAGTGAGCTAATCCATTTTTTTTCTTAATTTATTTTTATTTTTTTGAAGAACATTATGTTTACTAGGCTCTCCCCTACCCCAAGTCCCCCCCACAAACCCCATTACAGTCACTGTCCATCAGCATAGCAAAATGCTGTAGAATCACTACTTGTCTTCTCTGTGTTGCAAAGCCCTCCCCTTTCCCCCACCCCCCACATTATACATGCTAATCATAATACCCCCTTTCTTCTTCCCTGCCCTTATCCCTCCCTACCCTCCCATTCTCCCCAGTCTCTTTCCCTTTGGTAACTGTTAGTCCATTCTTGGGTTCTGTGATTCTGCTGCTGTTTTGTTCCTTCAGTTTTTCTTTTGTTCTTATACTCCACAGATGAGTGAAATCATTTGGTATTTGTCTTTCTCTGCTTGGCTTATTTCACTGAGCATAATACCCTCTAGCTCCATCCATGTTATTGCAAATGGTAGGATTTGTTTTCTTCTTATGGCTGAATAATATTCCATTGTGTATATGTACCACATCTTCTTTATCCATTCATCTACTGATGGACACTTAGGTTGCTTCCATTTCTTGGCTATTGTAAATAGTGCTGCAATAAACATAGGGGTGCATCTGTCTTTTTCAGACTGGAGTGCTGCATCCTTAGGGTAAATTCCTAGGAGTGGAATTTCTGGGTCAAATGGTAAGTCTATTTTCAGCATTTTGAGGAACCTCCATATTGCTCTCCACAATGGTTGAACTAATTTACATTCCCACCAGCAGTGTAGGAGGGTTCCCCTTTCTCCACAACCTCACCAACATTTGTTGTTTGTCTTTTGGATGGTGGCCATCCTTACTGGTGTGAGGTGATAGCTCATTGTGGTTTTAATTTGCATTTCTCTGATAACTAGCAATGTGGAGCATCTTTTCATTTACCTGTTGGCCATCTGAATTTCTTCTTTGCAGAGGTGTCTGTTCAGCTCCTCTGCCCATTTTTTAATTGGATTATTTGCTTTTTGTTTGTTGAGGAGCATGAGCTCTTTATATATTTTGGATGTCAAGCCTTTATCGGATCTATCAGTTATGAAAACATTCTCCCATACTGTAGGGTACCTTTTTGCTCTATTGATGGTGTCCTTTGCTGTACAGAAATTTTTCAGCTTGATATAGTCCCACTTGTTCATTTTTGCTTTTGTTTTCCTTGCCTGGGGAGATATATTCATGAAGAAGTCGCTAATGTTCACATCCAAGAGATTTTTGCCTATGTTTTTTTCTAAGAGTTTTATGGTTTCATGACTTACATTCAGGTCTTTGATCCATTTTGAATTTACTTTTGTGTATGGGGTTAGACAGTGATCCAGTTTCATTCTCTTACATGTAGCTGTCCAGTTCTGCCAGCAGCATCTGTTGACGAGACAGTCATTTCCCCATTGTATCTCCATGGCTCCTTTATCGAATATTAATTGACCATATATGTTTGGGTTAATGTCTGGAGTCTCTAATCTGTTCCACAGGTCTGTGGCTCTGTTCTTGTGCCAGTACCAAATTGTCTTGATTACTATGGCTTTGTAGTAGAGCTTGAAGTTGGGGAGTGAGATCCCCGCCACTTTATTCTTCTTTCTCAGGATTGCTTTGGCTATTCGGGGTCTTTGGTGTTTCCATATGAATTTTTGAACTATTTGTTCCAGTTCGTTGAAGAATATTGTTGGTAATTTGATAGGGATTGCATCAAATCTGTATATTGCTTTTGGCAGGATGGCCATTTTGACGATATTAATTCTTCCTAGCCAAGAACATGGGATGAGTTTCCATTTGTTAGTGTCTTTAACTTCTCTTAAGAGTGTCTTATAGTTTTCAGGGTATAGGTCTTTCACTTCTTTGGTTAGGTTTATTCCTAGGTATTTTATTCTTTTTGATGCTATTGTGAATGGAATTTTTTTTTCTGATTTCTCTTTCTATTGGCTCATTGTTAGTGTATAGGAAAGCCACAGATTTCTGTGTGTTAATTTTGTATCCTGCAACTTTGCTGTATTCTGGTATCAGTTCTAGTAGTTTTGGAGTGGAGTCTTTAGGGTTTTCTATGTACAATATCATGTCATCAGCAAATAGTGACCGTTTAACTTCTTCTTTACCAATCTGGATTCCTTGTATTTCTTTGTTTTGTCTAATCGCTGTGGCTAGGACCTCCAGTACTATGTTAAATAACAGTGGAGAGAGTGGGCATCCCTGTCTTGTTCCCAATCTCAGAGGAAAAGCTTTCAGCTTCTCGCTGTTAAGTATGATGTTGGCTGTGGGTTTATCGTATATGGCCTTTATTATGTTGAGGAACTTGCCCTCTATACCCATTTTGCTGAAAGTTTTTATCAGGAATGGATGTTGAATTTTGTCGACTGCTTTTTCAGCATCTATGGAAATAATCATGTGGTTTTTGTCTTTCTTTTTGTTGATGTGGTGGATGATGTTGATGGATTTTCGAATGTTGTACCATCCTTGCATCCCTGGGATGAATCCCACTTGGTTGTGGTGTATGATCCTTTTGATATATTTTTGAATTCAGTTTGCTAATATTTTATTGAGTATTTTTGCATCTACATTCATCAGGGATATTGGTCTGTAATTTTCTTTTTTGGTGTGGTCTTTGCCTGGTTTTGGTACTAGGGTGATGTTGGCTTCATAGAATGAGTTTGGGAGTATTCCCTCCTCTTCTATTTTTTGGAAAAGTTTAAGGAGAATGGGTATTATATCTTCTCTGTATGTCTGATAAAATTCTGAGGTAAATCCATCTGGCCCGGGGGTTTTGTTCTTTGGTAGTTTTTTGATTACCGCTTCAATTTCATTGCTGGTAATTGGTCTGTTTAGATTTTGTGTTTCTTCCTTGGTCAGTCTTGGAAGGTTGTATTTTTCTAGGAAGTTGTCCATTTCTTCTAGGTATTCCAGCTTCTTAGAATATAGGTTTTCATAGTAGTCTCTAATAATTCTTTGTATTTCTGTGGGGTCTGTCGTGATTTTTCCATTCTCATTTCTGATTCTGTTGATGTGTGTTGATTCTCTTTTTCTCTTAATAAGTTTGGCTAGAGGCTTATCTATTTTGTTTATTTTCTCTAAGAACCAGCTCTTGGTTTCATTGATTTTTTCTATTGATTTATTCTTCTCAATTTTATTTATTTCTTCTTGGATCTTTATTATGTCCTTCCTTCTGCTGACTTTAGGCCTCATTTGTTCTTCTTTTTCCAATTTTGATAACTGTGACATTAGACTATTCATTTGGGTTTGTTCTTCCTTCTTTAAATATGCCTGGATTGCCAGATACTTTCCTCTTAAGACTGCTTTCGCTGCGTCCCACAGAAGTTGGGGCTTTGTGTTCTTGTTGTCATTTATTTCCATATATTGCTGGATCTCCATTTTAATTTGGTCATTGATCCATTGACTATTTAGAAGCGTGTTGTTAAGCCTCCATGTGTTTGTGAACCTTTTTTGCTTTCTTGGTACAATTTATTTCTAGTTTTATACCTTTGTGGTCTGAAAAGTTGGTTGGTAGGATTTCAATTTTTTGGAATTTACTGAGGCTCTTTTTGTGGCCTAGTATGTGGTCTATTCTGGAGAATGTTCCATGTGCACTTGAGAAGAATGTGTATCCTGTTGCTTTTGGATGTAGATTTCTATAGATGTCTATTAGGTCCATCTGTTCTAGTGTGTTGTTCAGTGCCTCTGTGTCCTTACTTATTTTCTGTCTGGTGAATCTGTCCTTTGGACTGAATGGTGTATTGAAGTCTCCTAAAATGAATGCATTGCAGTCTATTTCCTCCTTTAGTTCTGTTGGAATTTGTTTCACATATGCTGGTGCTCCTTTGTTGGGAGCATATATATTTATAATGGTTATATCCTCTTGTTGGACTGAGCCCTTTATCATTATGTCATGTCCTTCTTTATCTCTTGTTACATTCTTTGTTTTGAAGTCTATTTTGTCTGATACTAGTACCACAACTCCTGCTTTTTTCTCCCTATTGTTTGCATGAAATATCTTTTTCCATCCCTTGACTTTAGTCTGTGCATGTCTTTGGGTTTGAGGTGAGTCTCTTGTAGGCAGCATATAGATGGGTCTTGTTTTTTTATCCATTCAGTGACTCTATGTCTTTTGATTGGTGCATTCAGTCCATTTACATTTAGGGTGATTATCGATAGGTATGTACTTATTGCCATTTCAGGCTTTAGATTCGTGGTTACCAAAGGTTCCAGGTTACTTTCCTTACTATCTAAGAGTCTAACTTAACTCACTTAGTATGCTGTTACAAACACAATCTAAAGGTACTTTTCTATTTGTTCTCCTTTTTCTTCCTCCTTCATTATTTATGTATTAGGTATCAGATTCTATACTTTTTCTCTATCCCTTGATTGGCTTTGGGGATAGTCAATTTAATTTTGCATTTGCCTCGCAATCAGCTGCTCCACCCTCCCTACCATGATTTTACTATCTCTGGTGACAGCTATCCAACCCTAGGAACACTTCCATCTATAGCAGTCCCTCCAAAATAGACTGCAGAGATGGTTTGTGGGAGGTGAACTCTCTCAGCTTTTGCTTATCTGGAAATTGTTTAATCCCTCCTTCAAATTTAATTATAATCTCACTGGATAAAGTAATCTTGGTTCCAGACCCTTCTGCTTAATGGCATTAAATACACCATGCCACTCACTTCTGGCCTGTAAGGTTTCTGCTGAGAAGTCTGTTGTTAGTCTGATGGGCTTTCCTTTGTATGTGATCTTATTTCTGCCTCTGGCTGCTTTTAACAGTCTGTCCTTATCCTTGATCTTTCCCATTTTAATTACTGTGTGTCTTGCTGTTGTCTTCCTTGGGTCCCTTGTGTAGGGGGATCTGTGGATCTCCATGGCTTGAGAGACTATCTCCTTCCCCAGATTGGGGAAGTTTTCAGCAACTACCTCCTCAAAGACACTTTCTATTCCTTTTTCTCTCTCTTCTTCTTCTGGTATCCCTATAATGCGAATATTGTTCCGCTTGGATTGGTCACACAGTTCTCTCAATATTCTTTCATTTTTAGAGATTCTTTTTTCTCTCTGTGCCTCAGCTTCTTTGTATTCCTCTTCTCTAGTTTCTATTTCATTTATCGTCTCCTCACCATATCCAACCTGCTTTTAATACCCTCCATTGTGTTCTTTAACGATTGGATCTCTGACCTGAATTCATTCCTGGGTTCTTGGATGTCTTTCTGCACCTCCATTAGGATGTTGATGATTTTTATTTTGAACTCCCTTTCAGGAAGAGTCATGAGGTCCATATCATTTAAATCTTTCTCGGGAGTTGTATTAACAATTTTACTCTGGACAAGATTCCTTTGGCATTTCATGTTTGTATATGGCGCCCTCTAGTGTCCAGATGCTCTATTCTGGAGCTGCTGAGCCCCTGAAGCAATGTCAGGGGTCGCAGGGGAGCGGTACTGGGGGTAGGAAAGAGCTGTTCCCTGCCTCCTGGCTCCTGTGCCTGTCTCCACTGCCTGAGCCAGTGGGCTGGGCACACAGATATAAATTTTTGTCCCAGAGCAGCCAGATATGGATCCCTGCTTTCCACAAGCAGCCGGAGTCCCAGTTACCCCAGGAACTCTGCCTGTATTAACTTTCCAACCCGGTAGTCATGCGAGTCTCATGAAAGCACCATGAAATGTGGGTTTGTGCTCCCACCGTAGATCTCCGGAGCTAGGTATTCAGCAGTCCCAAGCCTTCCACTCCCTCCCTGCTCCGTTTCTCTTCCTCCCGCCGGTGTGCTGGGGTGGGGGAAGGGCTCGGGTCCCGTGGAGCCACAGCTCTGGTACGTTACCCTGTTCGCTGAGGTCTGCTCTTTTCTCCCGGTGTGTGCAGTCTGACGCAGTCCTCTTTCCTGTTGCTCTCTCAGGATTAGTTGCGCCACTTAAATTTTCTAATTGTATCCAGTTTTAGGAGGAAGCCTCTGTCTCTCCTCTCACACCGCCATCTTTAGTGAGCTAATCCATTTTTATGAGCACAGACCTATCAGGGTGAATGAAACACCTTTTAGACATGAGTGTGTAAGGTGAGCTCTGGCTGAAACTTAAATGTGCTTCCTTTGCAGAGGGAGACCAAAGGGCAGTTCCTTATTGACCACATTTGCAACTACTACAGCTTGCTGGAGAAGGACTACTTTGGCATTCGTTATGTGGACCCAGAGAAGCAGAGGGTAAGAGCTGACCTTTGTCCAGACCCATTTGGGGTAATGACTCAGGCTGTGGCCGGGGGTTGAAGAGGTTCTTCTCAGATCACCCATGATGTACTCTTATTCTCATGATTATTGACAACATGAAATTAACCAGACCAGGGTGTGTGGTGTGTGTGTGTTTGTGTAAGAGACTCTGGCACTGTTCCCACTGGACTAGGTGGGACAGGAACAGAGGAAACTTATCTTGGGCCTTTCTGGGAGGTCACTCCCTCCTGGTTGGAGAGGGAATGTTCCTATGTCCTTTGAACCCAAAGTTTGCTAAAGTTCCTCAAACAGTGGTTACATAAAATGTCATTATAGAGATAATCCACCCAGCACTATAAAAAGCTATTGGAGAGAAGAATGGGGGAGTGACTGCTTAATGGATATGAGGGGTCTTTTTGCAGGGAGTGATGAAAATGCTTGGAACTTAATATGGCTGGTGGTTACACAACATTGTGAATATACTAAATGCCATGGAAATGGACACTTTAAAATGGTTGGTTTTATGTTATGTGAATTTTACTTCAGTGAAAAAAAAAAGGTTTTGGAAGATGGAGGGTTAAGATACTTTGAAAGCTGCTCTTTGGGCATCTCTAAATTTGACAGTCCCTGTTGTGACCCTGTTCCTAGACACACTTATTCCTCAGTATCTGTTGGAGTATAAGAGTGGGCAGGGGAATCTTGCCTTTTGAGCTGGCATATGTGCCTGGGGGAGCTCAGGCATGGATTAGGCTGGACTCATAGTCATATAAATGTCGCTCACATCCAGAAGGCCCCAGGAATCTCCAGTTTCTATCACCCGGGGTTTCCCATTCCTGAAACACTGCTGTTGGTCTAGCTGTGGGTTAAGAGGCCTTGTACCTGCTCCAGTCTCTGTTTCTTACCCTGTTGGACTGCCAACCAGGGCAGTGCAAGACAGGGTCAGCTGTGGGGGTGACCAGGGATGCAGGGACAGGTCCCTTCTGCCTTTGTTAATTTGCCGTTGACCTTACCAGTGTCTCTGGTTGTCTTCTGTCCCCTCTTCCCTCCTGAAAACCTCAATACATACTTGGTTTCTTATTTCCTGACTCAGTGCTATGAGGAGAGGCTCCCAGAGTTTTCTCTTTATTTTCATAAAGGAGGAGGCTGTTAAAGGAATATTTTTTCTGAAACCTGGAAAATCTTACTTTTGCTCTTGGAGTCTAATAGGACCTAATCTTCTATAAATTGATGTAACACAGTAGCTCAGAAGACGATGTTGCTTTCCTGCGGTACTTGCAGGAACCCTTTAATGGGACAAGCATTTAACTGAGGGAGAGGAAGGGAGGCGGACACTGTGGGATACAGGACTGACATAAGGTCGCAGAGAAGATTAGTGTGGTATTTACTGCTGATTAACAGTCATTCCCAGAGCTGGTCCTGCAACAAAATCACCTTAGGTGTTGACTGAAAATGTGTAGTGTGGACTTATTCTAGACCTCCTGAATCAGATCCCTGGGGTTGGGGCCAGGAACATGTTTTAAACATATCCTTGATATAGGTGATGGGCAAGATTCTACCTTTGATGCAGCCATCCCAGCTTTGGTCTTCTGATCAATGTTGGGGACCATTAGTTGAGTATGTGTCATGTGCCATGAGTTTTACTGACATGACCCCTAGTCTTTCCTAAAACACTGCAACAAAGGGGGAAACTGAGGTTCAGAGTGGGTCAGTGGCTTGCCTAAGGCTGCATGGCTAGTAATTGTTGTAGGGAGGATGAAATTTTAACCCACATTCTTTCTGGTCCAGCTGCCAAATGAAAATTTGGGGCATAGACTAGACTAGGGATCTGTAAACCCTATCTGTAAAGGACCAGATAGAAAATATTTTCAGCTTTGTGACCCATACAACTTGTCATAATTATTCATTTATTCTGTTCTAGTGGAAAGCAGCCATAGACAACACCTAAATCAATGGATGTGGCTGTGTTCCAGTAAAACCTTTACCCAACAAAAGTACTTTACAGAAAAATAGGCAGTTGTCCATAGTTTGCTGACCTTTGGCCTAGATAATAGCTGGAAACCTCTTAAATACATAAAAGCCTTTTTCATTTCATAGTCTCAAAGTATCCCTCCAGCTCCAAGATTTTTTTATTACAAAGGGAAAAAGAAGAGCATCATAGTGGAGAAGCCTGGTAAGCTTTCACCAAGCAATCAAGGTCAACGTCACCAGCAAAAACACATGCCAGCGTCACATGCCCTCTGATACCCTGTTCTGAGAAGCCTCCGTCATCTCTGGGGTATTCTTCCCAGTCATGCATAACTTCACTCAAATCTTGAGGAAACATCAAACTAAAGTGAGTTATTTCTCCAGAGTAACTTAGTAAAGTGTAAGGTCAAAAAGTCTTCAAAAGTGTTAAGGTAATGAAAGACCAGGAAAGACTGGAGAATTCTCACAGACCAGAGATGCAACACTGAGGCAACGCGGGATTCTGGCTTGGCTTCTGGACCAGAGAAAAGTATAGTAGCAGGAAAACTGGTGAACTTCAGATTAAGTCTGTACTTTAGTTAGTAATAATGTGTTAATGTTCATTTCTAAATTTTGGTACTATAGTTATATAATATACTAACATTAAGGGAAGATGGGTGAAGGTTGTACTAAATGTCTAAAATTACTATTTTTTGCCTTAAAAAGAAGTCTTTAGGTGGATTGGCTTCATTGGTCTTTACATTTTGACTTGGTTTAGATTAATTCTTAGTATTCAGACTTGGGTAGTAGATTAATGGAAAAAATGTGGACTATTCCCCAGAGAAAGCTGATGTATCCATTAAATTACTTAGAGGGCCACCTGAAGAGCTGTTTCCTCCCCTCTTCCCCCCGCAGCATATAGCTGTTACAGCCGTTTGATCTGAGGGTACAGTATGAGTGCAGCCTCCACATGGGTTGCAGAATAGTTACTGCATGAAGCTGCATGAACTCTGTACTCAGAAAGATGTGGATTCAATCCCATCTCTGCTGGTTCATAAACTGGGTGCTCTTGACCAAGTTATTGAGCCTTTTCTGAGTCTCTGTCTTGATTGTTAAGAGATAGCAATACCTACCTGTAGGGTTGATATGGGAATTAGGGTTATGGTATGTAAATGCTCAACTAGTTGGTATATACTGAGTACATGGTATGTATTTTTATTATTACAATCATTATACATAGGCTAGGTCTAGATGAGGCAATTGCATGAGGAAATACAGCTATGATTAGCAAGTCTAAAACCTAGTCTATAATCTTTAAACTGCTTTTAAAGGCAGGATGGCCATTATTATGATCTGTGGGGGAAGAAGAGGGAAAATGAGCCTTGGATAATTAGAAAATTGGGTTCAAAGGCACAAAGATATGCTGATATGGAGTTTTAAGTAGAGATTAATTGACCAGCATTGGGTTTTTGCCAGCTCATGTACTTTTTCCTCAATGGGAAATAAAATCAATGAATTATCTGGATAGAAAACGAATCAAAGAAAATCAAGTTAGTTAGAAAAGCTGATGTGGAACTTACCTCTGCTGTGGGAGTTCGTGGTTTGCCTACAGCTCTTTGCAACTTGATTTACGGTAAACCATTGTGGAATATTAAATATTTAGCACTGTTACATTTGGAACACCATATGTTTGACAAGATGTCTCATGCCCCATATGCTCTGAGAGTGGTGAGGACTGACTCAGTAGATGACTATCTCGTGCTATTTTAATGGCAAGGGTCCAGAATTTCCAGTATTTTAAAAATTTGATGTAGGGAGGAACAGGTTGAATAGTGGTCAATAGAAATCTCCTTTAGTTTACATCACATTTGTCTTAAGAACTCATGTAACTCTAGTTGCCTATAATTTAGGGAGGTGGTGGGTGGTATTCCCTTCATCTCCATCTCATTGATGGAGAAAGCTGGGACTATACATTTAGAAGTATAGGAAGGAATAACTCCAGAAGAAAGGGTAGTACTTAGCTTAAGTCCAGGTATTTTTATTAAATGTAGCATATTGTTTCCACCACTTCTGCTCAGGGGTTTGGGTAACTTCTCTTTGGAAGGGTGCAGTTTTGAAATAATGAGTTTGATTTCATAATTTTAGTTTCTATGGCTATGGCTTGAGACGTCCTTTGTCCTGGATTTCTATTCTTGTTCTTCTACCCTTTCCCAGGCCCACCTAGGGAAGTCACCCCCAGTGCCTTAGAACTATGGAAGTACCCTTCCCCTAGCCCAGCCAGAGGAGGAATTATACCAGGACCTGGTTGCAGATAGTTGGTTTATAGTCTGCAGGGAGGTTGGACCCAAAGCTTTTGATTCTAACTTCCTTATTTCTAAGCATCTGATTAACCCACTTACATCAGTGTCATTGACTTACCTACTTAAGGGGCATTCTGACTTGTACCCACAGACAATAAATTCACTTTGGAAATGCACCCCCCTGGGGCAGTCTCCTCAAGCAACCTTGTGGTAGGGCACTGTGGGTCACGTGGCCACCTGACACACTTTGCGAGGATGACGGGGGAAATCCTGGATGCAGGGACATGCTGAACCCTGATGTTTCCCTTCCCCTCAAATATAACAACAGCTTGAGGCTTTTATATTGATGGCCAGAAAGAACTAGTGAGCCTATCAGTGAGTTTTATTAATAATGGAAAAAGACCTTTCCATGTTAAAGCAATTTGCTTTTTCTAGAGACACCTTTGGGGAGGACACAGAATAAAATAAAACCAGGCCTGGTAATTTGAGGTTTCACTCTGGGGATGGTGCCAGGAAGCCAGACAGCATTATGTCCCACCAGCTGCTCCTGCCACTGAAAGCCTGCTTCCCGCTCCTGAGGACAATTGCTTCACAGATGCTCGCAACTAGGAACCAGAGTGGTACCTGAGATTTAGGACAATGCTGCACTGAAGGGTGGTGCTACTGCCTCAGGCCCTTGGTCTAGAATTTGCTTACTGAGTCTTCTATGGTTTTAAGTCTCGGGGGTATTAAAAATCAAGACTGCTTGGATGCCTGTTTTGGGAGGGGAATGGACAAGTAACTTGGTTTTATGGGAAAGAACTTTAAGCACTCCAGTGACAAGGAACACAGCACTCTACTAGCACCTTGAAAACTGGAGATACTGTCCTGTGGTTCGGTTGTGGCCCAAGGTATTAATGCTGACAGATTTGGGGAAATTGTCATATTCCTTCAGGAGAAAGAAGAACTTGGGGTTTAACTAAAATGATTGCTTATAATTGACTCTGTCTACACCTGATGTCCCCTCCTGGGAAGAGATGAGATGCCTATAAACACAGGTTGCAATTGAAAGACACTTAGCCAACTGGGATGCTATGATTTCAGTGGTGAGAGAAGCAAACACATGAACTGGTTCCCCTGTTGGGCTGAAAGGCAGATACGAGAATAAGTGGGGCCAGGAAAATGCCATTTTATCCCTATTTGAGTTAGGGATAAAGGAGGATATCTTAGGTAGGACAATCTTTGTCCTTGATGGTGGGAACCTCCAGGGCTTTGTTCAGATGAGGATGGAAACTGATCAAGGAGATACAGTTTGAATATCATCATTAGAGAGAAACACTGGAGGCTTCTAGAAGACAAGAACATCAGAGCTGACTAGAGACCAGCAAGTTTGGAAGTTTCAAAATAGCTTTCAAGACAATTCTTAAGTCAAGCTGGAAAGAAGACTAGAATGTAACTGATAGATAACTTGGAGAAATAAAAACAGTTCAGGTGAGGAAATGACAATTTGAAGTAGACTTTATTTCATTTTCATGCCTGCTCCAGCAGAGGTCTTTCAAAGGTTCAATTATGATTGGGTGTTAAATCCACGGACAGTGATAACGAGGACTGTTTTCAAAAATATCTCAACTGGGTGGCTTAGGCAGGACATTTATTTCTCAGTGTTCTAGAGCCTGGGAAGTCCAAGATCAAGGGTATGACAGATCTGGTGCCTGGGGAGGATTCTCTTCCTGCCTTGCAGCCAGCCTCACAGGCAGAGAGAATGCACTCAGTTTCTCTTCCCTTCTTAGGAGGATACTAATCCCATCCTGGGGGAGCCTCACCCTCTTGACTTCCTCTAAACCTTATTACCTTCCAAAGGCCCCACCTCCAAATCCCATCTCAGTGGAGGTTAGGGTTTCAACATATGAGTGTGTGTGCGGGGAGGGAAAGAGGCGGCGCACAGTTCATAACTAGGTCTCTTACTCCTGGTAATCTATTGCCATGTAACAAGCCACTGAGATTTGGAAAGACTTAGCACAATTTTATCATGTTTCAGGATTTTTTGGGTGAGAAATCTTGGGCCAGAAATCAGCTGGGTGATTCTTCTTGTTTCACACATGTTTACTGGGCTCACTTACTGGTGTTCAGCTGGTGGCTGGTCTGGTCTGGGGGATCTAAGATGTCATCATTCATATGACGGGTGCCTTGATGGAGATGACTGGGAGGTGGCTGTGGGGGTCCCTTCCTCTGCCTGTGGTTTCGGGGCCCCTCCGCATGGCCTCTCCAGCAGGGTGTTTGGATGTCGTACATGGCCACTTTGGGCTCCAAGTACAACTGGAACCATTTACTAAAAAACTGTAGGGAGAGTGGGTTTTGGTGAGAGGCAGTAGATTTTGGAGATGTTGAAGTGGAGATGTTCAGTGTGTATTTGCAAATATGGATCTGAAGCCGCATGTAGAGGTGTAGGCCACAGATGGAGGTTTGGGGGCCCATGAGGTCGTCATTACTTTAGAGCCTGGAGAATAGATTGCAGAGCTGAGGGAGACAGCATAGAAGGAGGAGAATCTGAAAGCTAATAGAACATCCATATTTTAAAGGATGGTCCAGAAGGAGAAATCAGGAAAAGGGACTGACCAGGAGCATATGGAGCAGAATGAACAGAAATGAGAGGGAGACCTTCAGGAAACATGGGTAGCTGTAGAATCAGTAAGGGAAGGGGCTCTGGTGAAGGAAAGAGGAAAGAGGCCCAGAGAACAGTATTGCTCAGGTCAAAGCTCAGAGCTTTGATGCTAGAATGACAGGCTCAAATCCTCTCCCTGCCACTTGCTGGTTGTATGACTTTGAGCAGGCTCCTTAAGCTATGCCTCAGTTTCTTTATCTGTAAAACAGGAATACTAATAGTATCTATGCCATAGGGTTGTTGTCTTTTTAATTGGAATATAGTTGATGTGCAATTTTATGTTGGTTTCAGCTATACAACATAGTGATTCTGCAATTACATTATGGAATGCTATCATATAAAGATATTACAGTATTATTGACTGCTATGCTGTACTTTCATTCATGTGACTAATTTATAATTGGAAGTTTGTACCTTTTTTTTCCTCTTCACCATAGGGTTGTTGTTTAAATGCATATTAGTTCATATTACCAACATATGTAAGTAATCTTTTTACTATTCTATGCTATGAAGAGTTTGAAATGGTCCATAGGTCTGACAACTAAGGAAATCTTTGACCTTAAAACAGTTTGGTGACAATCTCAAATTTATATGGCTTGACAGCAAATGTAAATACTGGCAAATTCCATTGTAACAAGCTTGAAGGAATCCCCTAATTTCCTTTATAATTGCATTTGGTATCCCAGTGTACGTAAAAATAAACATAATACATGTTTTTACAAACTATTGCATTTTCAGACAACTACAGTTTTTTTGTTTTATTTTTTTTTTGAGTGTACAGTAGTATTTCTTGGATGTAGAATGGGTTTGCACATGATTGTCAGGATGGCCTCCATCTGTTTTTGTAAATGAAGTTTTACTGGAACAGTTATTTCTATTCATTTATGAATTGTCTATGGCTGCTTTCATGTTCTAACAGCTAAGTTGAGTAATCCTAGCAGAGGCTATGTGGATCTCCAAAGCCTAAAATATTTACTATCAGGGTCCATTATGGAAAAAAAAAATGGTGCCTTTGCTTTCTTACGCTTCCTGTTTCTGCCTCTTCCCTACAGTTTCTTCTGGCTGTAACTTCTGTTTTGCTCATCCCTGAGGGCCAGAATGCAAAGGCAGTTATTGCTGAAGGAGTAAAAAAACACTATACCGCAACAATGAAGGTTTTCTTGGGTAGATCGACTTCAGAAGGACAGTAACTTTGGAGTGTACCTGAGCTAAAGATACTCCGGCTGTTGCCATTGTGTTGCAGATTTTGCTGAAACTGGAGAGGAAACTGTTGTTTCCTGGGAGCTAAATAATAGGGCCTAGGTCTAACTCGGCTATCCAGAACACTGGGAAAGCTGTATTCATTTAGATGGCATTTGTTTTTCCCCAGCAGAGGCCACGGGGCCTAGAAATAGCATAAATTGGCTGGATAATGCAGGACTAAGTTACTCTGAGGCTTTGTCCAGGTGAGATGTGAGAATCAGGCTGTCTTTTCAGAGCTATGATGGGAATCTGTCAGATTTTGGATCTGATTTCTCCTGAGGGGAAAAGCAGTCTCCTGTTTAGGGAGGTTCAGTCTTTCTTATTTAAAGCCTCATTTGTTATTTAACACACTTCTCTGGGCTACCAGATTATTCTGGTGTTGAACATCAAGGGTTTTGAGAAAGATAACAGATGTGTAATTTATTCTGTAATCATCGACTGAATCAATATTAACAGAAACTCAGGATGTGAAGATAATTGTTATATTGTTTACTTTGAGGAGCTTTTCTTTTTTTAATCTCATCAGCTACCAAATTAAAATCAATCTACTTAGTCACAAATCACCACCTCATACCCACCTTCTTTTTCCCTAAACAAGCCAAAGTTAGAAAGTACAAAAGAAATGAACCATTTCTATGATGAGGCAGAGAAAAATGCTGTCTCCAGGCTAAGCACAGCTGGGCCTAGCAACATTAAAAAGAAACATTTGTTAGCAATGTTCTCATCCTTGAGGTTCTCCAAATGTGGAATGTAAGAGCTGAAGGACTCTTAGGGCATCTGTCCAAGATCACAGATAAGGAAATCAGGGCCTAGGGGCATCTCTCTGCTTTCTCTCCTTTTATAAGGCTTCCTTCTACTCTTCAAGCTTCTATCAATCAAAATACATTTGTTCTAAAAAATGGCTTGAAATGTGGTCAGGCTAGATAGTCAGTCCTGAAAACCCTTTCAGGGGACCTCTCACTGGGGATTTACAGGTTATTAGGGTTGAAGTCTAAGACAAAAAACATAAACCTCCAAGGGAAGGATTTTAAAAACAACAGAGGACAGTTTTTGATGGAGAGTTAGGGAGGCTTTCTTAGGTCTGGTTCGCAGAAGCTGGTCCTGAGATAAACATTCCAGTTTTTCCAGGAAGTATTCCCAGAAAAAAACTTGTAGGAGAGTTGGGGGAGGAGGCTGGGGGGCGAGGAGGCTGTGCCAAGTGCATGATGCTGGACAGTCATGTGGAGAAGAACTTGAGCTCAATCCTGTAGAGGAACTCTGAAAGGGTGCAGGTCATGCCTTCTGGTTGTCCTGGCTAAGGGGTGAGGGAGCTGGGGTATTTATCCTCCACGCCTGTCAGTTATCAGTTAAGAGCTGCCCCGTTGTGGGTTGGGGGTGAGTGGGGAGGCTCATTCTCCACCCTGCAATGGTTCCAGTAACCTGAGGGCAGTGTTCCCCCAAAGACAAGGACTGCTGTATAGCTGAAGGGAAAGAGCATCCGAGGGGACCTGGGAGAGTGGTGACAGTATCTCTGGGGACACCTTCCTGAAATCTTCCAGTCATGCTAAGGGGTGCCTCCTCTGGCTCATCTTACTCCCAAGCTTATTAGGTAGAATCAATGACTGGGCCTTAGCTTCCTTAGTCTTTGGAATTTTTATTCAAAATGAGAGTTGAGGAAATGGTTTCAGCTGCAGTAAACCAGTCACAAATTCAGCTATTTGATTGGCACACTTTCCTTTCTGCCTCTCTTAGGGAATACAGTTTCCAGTAAGGAAACAGACTTTAAAAAAAAGCCTATATTCCAAGTAGCAATTGAGAAGAAAATAGCAATAGCATAAGTGTTCCAAGCCTCTTATCTAACTACCACGCATACATTATGTTTATTTTGTCACAGGCATGTAATCCATCTGTACACACAGTGACAGCGGAAGTTGATGTAGTCCAGACTGGACTTCATTGCCCAACTCATAATGCTAAAGAGAAGAATGAAAAACAGGAGAATTGTCTGTTCATGTAGAGCAGAAGGCAAGTCGGGTGGGGAGTGAGAGGGGAAGACGGTGACAAAGGCTCACCAGAGAGGCCATTGCACCAACGTACGCGTCTGAGTGAACCAGAACATAGGAACAGCCAGTGTTCACTGATGCTCCAAGCTCTGTGCTAAGGGCTTCCTAATGAATTAACCCATTTAAGTCTCACCATGATGCTGTCAGTGAGGAGACAGAAGAACTTGCTGGGGGCTCACATCACTAGTAAGTTGCAGAGCTGGAATTCAGGCCCAGAGTGCTGGCTTCTGGATGGGGCCACAGTGCCCACTTGGGTGCTTGGCTGAATTTGGCATCCGCTTGTTATAATGAAGTTCTTAATTACATATTAAGTTTCTTAATTACATATTAATTACTCTTATATCTACCTCTATCCTCTGAGTAGAGCTTAGCTTTCTTTTTTTAAATAGATTTTTAATTATTCATGTGAGATACCAATACATGAAAAAAGTTTAAGTTAAAACATCACAGATGAAATAACAGAAAAAATGGAAGTCATGGTTTCCTTTGATGAATGGCCCTAAATCCCGGTTCTCTCCCTCACTCATATCAGTTTAGTGTTTAAAATACACTTTGAGGCTTATTATGTATTCTTTGAAAATATATGGTAGCATTTCTTAGTTTTTATTTAAAAAAAAACACATTAGTTGTATGATATCCTAGTTCAGAGGTTCCCAAACTTTCTTGGTTCATGGCTCTCAGTATTTGAGTAATTATTCCATGGTGCCTTAGGTCAAAAGAATATCTAATAACTATTAGATATTAGATAACATAATTAGAGGTAGGTCCAAGCAACTTCATCAGTATTTATGTCCTAACAATTTAATGGCGATATAAAACATTACACCTATGAAAATAGAAAATTACTAACAGAATGTGTGCCTGCTGGGCACCCCCAGGCTCCTCAAACCCTGGGATGAGACCAGACACTGCTGCTGTCATGCCTGGTCTACACCTATTTTTGTCTGCTACTTGCTTTTTATCACAGCAACCTCTAGAAACCCAGCTTTGCAAGAAGTATGGTATCAAAAGAAAATATGATCTAATGTTGGAACTGGGAACTTCCTTGGTCTCATAGTTCACACAGTGGGTGTCCAGCAGAGTCTAGTATGGCTGTGTTTCCCAGAGAGACTTAAGAGCACAATTTGGGTGTTAAGGGCAGTCGTGGTTATAAATTTTGCAGTTCACTTTTTTTGTCTCATAGTGTGCCTTAGAGATCTAACCATGCTGCACACAAAAATCTACCTCATATAAAATGCTACTACAGGATCATCCAGAATATGAACAGACCACAGTTTATTTACCATTTTCCTGCTGATGGCCATTAATGTTTTATAACTTTATGTGGCATTGTAGTGACCGTCCTTGTTCTGTTCCTGTTTGTTGACATAGGCAAATTAGAGAATAAAGGAATTTCTTAGTCATAGGCCAGTTGGGTTTTTAAATTTTAGTATTAACAGATCAAGCTTGACCCTCTCTGGAGAAATACTTTCCTTGAATCTCTTGAAACATTACTGCTGGCTTATTTTTCTTATGGCTATACCCCATGACTATCCCACTGAGGAGGAATAGTCCTGGAAAAGTATATAGTGACCACACTGTAGATGTAGGTAACTGAGATACACAGGGCCTGAGAGGCAAGGTAGGGCGTGAACAGACCAAGAGGAGGACGAGGCCAGAACAGATCGGAACCTGCAAGGCATATTTGGTAGGACAATGAGGAGGCCAGTTCACTTTTTGTAAATAATTTATTTAGGGCACAGATGCCAAATACCTTGCAAACATACCTTAAATATCCCCTATGCTCCATGCCAGACATAACCAATCCATCACTGCATGGCAGACATGGCCAGTCCACCACGGCACTCATTCTCACCAAGCCTGCAGCCAGTTGGAACTGTTCCTCACAGCCCTGGGAGATCAGCACCGACCACCTGGGGTGGGCACACAAAAGAAGCCTTACCTGTGGTCTCTGGAGGCAGATGGAAGGAGGGGCAGGTTGAGCTTAGGCAGAGAAGGGCTAAGAAGTTCAAAGAATACCAAGCAAGGAGAACTGGGAAAACATATTTTAGACTTCATTGACAAAACGACTATCCTCCTTGGTGAAAGAATAGTAATAGGTATTGACCTCTGGCTGCTGCTGTTTGTTTTCTTGCCTTAGTTCTAAATCACCCCATTTTTTTCTAGAAAAGTAATTCAGTCACCATAGGCCCCTTTTGTTATTTTCCTCCACAATTCCCATGTATTGAAAGATATAGTCTACCAGCTAAACTGTACTTATTGAATAACAGCATCAGTAAACAAACATTTATTGCATATTTTTCACATGCCAGGTACTGTTTAAGTGTCTTATGTTCATTAACCTTTTATTAACTTTTAAAATTCTTAACAACAGTCCTGCAAGGTAGGTACTATTACTATTCCTGTTTTATAGTTGTGGAAACTAAGATGCAGGTTAAACGTTAGACATTTTTCCCAAGGTTAGATAGCTTAGTAAGTGGTGTAATCAGTGCATTTTTCACTGTTCAACTGTAACTGTGTTAAGGCCAAGTGTAATTTTTGACTAGAAGAAAATAACCAGAAGTAGAATGGTGGTTTCCAGGGGCAGGGAGGAAACAGAAATAAGGAGTTACTGTTTAATAGGTACAGAGTTTTAAGTTTTATAAGATGAAAAGAGTTCTGGTTCTGGGGTGGGATGGTGGTGATGGTGAAACACCATTGTAAAGATATTTAATACCACTGAGCGGTATACTTAAAAAGGGTCAGGATGGTGAATTTTATGTTATGTGTGTTTTACCACAATAAAATAAAGTGGAAAAAACATAACCAGGTGCATAACCAAAATGAACTGATATGATTTTGACCAGAAACAAAGAAACTTGCTTTTTCGGTCTGTCTCTGCAACATGTATGGATAAATGTATGGTTTTCTGTTAGACATCTTATAATACTGAAATAGAAAAGGACCCCCATTCTTCTTTTTGAAGAAGGCAGGGATCTGAAACCCTGGATTGGAAACTACTGATTTGACCACTCAATTGTTCAGCTCCTGGGGAAAGAGGGAGTGTTCAGCAAGAAGAAGAATAATTTTAAAGCAGACTGCTCTGTCAGGAGGGCACATGGCCAAGGTTAAGGGCCTGTGCTCTGGAATCCCACTGCATCCTGGCTTCAAGTTTAACGTTCTGAGCCCCCAGTTTCTCATCTGTAATCGGGGTGGTAGTGATAGCCTATGGAAGCTCTTGGGATAGCACCTGGCACTTAATGAGCTAGAATTTGTTGAGTGCTTATTAAACTTCATGGTTGTGCATTTATATCAAACAATAGGGATAATACAGAGTTTTGAGGCTCACTGGGTGGCACAAATGAAATTGAACCGGGTAGATGCTCCACTCATGGTGAGCTTCCTCCTCTTCTTGCCTTTCTGGTATTGAGTAGTGGGGGGGGGTACCCCATAAGTGAGGATCCCCTTCCTCTTGATGGACACCCAGTGGCACTTCTCTTACCATCTTTACAAACTGCAGGTGTATGAAGTGATGCTTCCTGACTTTCCCTAAGTGGCTTCAGGGACATGGTGGTAGGTGATACCAAAAGCTGCCTAGCCCTCAGCATGTTGAAGTGACCCTCAGATATGGTGTGGAGAGAGCTGGCCAGCATGGTGTCTGCTTCAAATGCTTGCCAGTAACAATTCTGAGCTACCCAGATCTTTGGGCTTCTTTGTTTAGTGATGGAGCTGATTTTTCCTTGTGCTGACCTCAGGTCTCTGAAATAAGATATTTATTTGTATTTTCTACTATATAATAAAAATGATAAAAATCATTTGTCCCTCCCTATAATAGTGGAAGAACCACTTGTGTGTGTGACAGGGCTAATACTGGCTTGGCCCACCGTTAACCTGGAAGGAGGCTGCCCGGATGGGGAGCAGGGTGCCGATGCTGTCTTGGACTGTGACTCTTTGAGGTCATGGATGTCAAAGTCTTTAGCCATCTTCGGCTTGTCCAGAGCAATGGAGCTCAAAGAATCACCTAGGAGCCGGCTAGAGCCACTAGAACACCCCATTTAAGTACGTGTTCTTTGTCCTCTCCTAGCAACTGTGTGACTCAAATACTACTCAAAGTATTAATTCTCTGTAATTTATACCCTTGCCTGGGGTGTTATTATTGCTGAATTGTTCATGTTGATCTTCAGAGGGCAGAACCCCAAGGAATATCTATGGGAATGAAGGCTGTGCTTTGGAAGAAGAAGATCTGTTAAATTCCTTTTAGTTACTAAGGATGCCTCACATGATCCACCCATTTGATCCACAATCTCTTTTTTTCTCCCCAGCACTGGCTTGAGCCTAACAAGTCCATCTCCAAGCAAATGAAATGTAAGTGTCAATCTGTGGCTTCACTTTTGCTCTGAAATGTCCAAAGATAGATTCTGTTGCTTGACAAAGTTTCTCCTGCCAGAGGGGAAATGGATGGAGTTGAAGATCTGTGGGTGGGCGGAGGCTTCTCCCTCCTGGTGAGAACTGTGTACCATCTCCTTTCTTATTTGCTGGCCTCTGGCCTCCTTGTAGTCACTATTTCTGCAGCTGCTTGTGTCTTTCCTCCTCCCCACCATCTCACCCTCATATTTCGTATTTGAACAGGTGCATTGGAATTAGGTGATTAAGTATCTGTTACACACAATCATCAGGTACCTGGTACCTTTTGATTGTGAGGGTTGTTAGTAAGTGCTTTAGGGTGGGGAGTTGAGAGGAGCAGGTGTTTTCTGGAACTAAAATCTTGCTGGTATAACGTTACTGAAGATTGCGTTATTCTTGTCCAATTCTTGAACTCTCTAAAATAAAAATTTTTTTTCTGGGTCATTTTTCTCAAGCTCTGGTTTTCTGAACTGCCTTTAACATTTTTTTAAGTTTAAAAATTTTTTAATGGTGAGCTCTTGGAAAAGTCAGCCTGGGAGACATCACTGAAATATCTGATCATCCACTTGGGGTGATGCGAAGAGGGTGTTGACTGGTGGGCCTGGTGCCACGATATTTTGTCCTGGCCACCTGTGCTGGGCTGGAGTCAACCTGCCTTTATTTATGGGTTGTAGAAGAGCTTCTGAACTGCACCTTGGAAATTAACTGCCTGCCCTGGAATCCATTTATCCCTCCATGCCGACTTTCCTAAGGCTCTGAAATGTAGGCAATAAATCAGTTTCACATTGGAGACCAGGTTAACCCATATTATGTCACTTGTCATCATTCAAGGGATTCTTTCATTTTTCAAATATGAAGAAATTATTCTGGGCAGAGTTTTTAAGTGGGAGAAGAAAGAAACTGAACATGGCAAACTAGCAACCAACTTACTTGTTCCTTAAACTTACCTTTTCCCCTCTCACCCTCTCCCTCTCTCATTTCCCACTCACCCTTTCCTCTGTTCTTTCTGATTCCTTCCCTTCCCTCTTCCACCTTAAGAGCAAACTCTGCTTAGTGCAGGAAAGACGGCAGGTTGTTCTGGAGCAAGCGGACCCCTGTGGGTAGCTGCCGGGAGCCACGGGTGCTGCAGGGCCCAGATAGGAAAGCTGTATGTGGTGAAAACAGGGCAGCAGCGGGCACAGAAGGTCCAGAGGAGTCCAGCTGTCAGAGTGAGGCTGGAGTAGAGTCGGGACAAGCGTCCTAGGAGAGGGAGTAGTTCTGAGGTATCAGGAGGCTGTGTATAGAATGATATGTAGGATAATGAGAATGAATTAACATGCCTGAGAAAAAATAGCTGATGCTTAGCTGTTATCCCTGAACTACTGTTTTGATAATTTTATTTAAAAATATTTAGACAAATTTCCAGTAAATTTATTTATAGTAAATGGTTCTTTGATTTTGGTTCTTAAATGGCATGAAGTATTTTCCTTAGACCACACACATTTTTGAAATATAAATTTATCTCTGTAGTCAGAAAAAAAATTTAAATTGGTGAAGAATTTGATTTGCTGCCCAAGAGCTTTCTCTCTCTTTGAAATAAAACTGAACAGCCAGCTGAAAATTTATGTTTTATAAAAATGGTTTAAAGATTGACATTTGACTACTGGCCAATTTCAATTTAATGACAAATGGAATCTGAATCTGGAAAAAAGAATTGGGTAAAATTCAATTTCTGAACCATACAGGGTGACTCACTAATTCTAGGAATTGGCAAGGGTCTTACCCATCCTTCTGTCCCCCCTGTTGCATTTTTAAGGACATTAGTGAGCAAGAAATCATGTGATTTTCTCAAGATCACAAATCTGCTTTTTGTTGTTGTTCTTAAATGGATATCCTGGAAATACTAACTTCATTATAAATTAGAAAAAATTTTAATCTAGGGCTTATATATTATTAACCCAGAGAAACTGGGTCCAACCCCTGGGACTCATCTGTGAATTTATCAAAAGGATCTGGTTCCAAGACCCCAGGCAACTTTCTCTTTGCGTACGGGATGACTTTTAGATTCAGAAATCCCTGTGGAGGCAAAGAGGGCGTAATGCCTTGGAGAGAAGGTTTCTGCCGTTTCTGTCTCAGTCACTGGTGATGACCCTGTTCAGGTCCTTTGACTATGGGTGTTCCAGGAATTGTGTTTCCAAGGGTTAGCTGAAGGTCAGCTGTCCTGATTAACAAATCCTGTATAGAAGTTTTCTTATTTCTCATTAGTATTTAAAAAATACTATATTTTGATTTTTCCTTTTATTTGGTTTTTCTAGTTTCATTGAGATAAAACTGACATAACACTGAGTAAGCGTAAGATGTACAACATAATGATTTGCTATATGTATGTATTTGCAAAATGATCACCCCAGTAAGATTAGTTAGCATCCATCACCTTACACCGATACCTACACCTCACATTATTAGAATAGTTTTTAAATACTTTATCTGTGGTTTTTTCTAATAGTTCACAAAAGTTTAAAATGAAAACCAAAACTATTTCCCTTCTCTTACCCCTTATGTCTCTGAGCCCATGCCAAGAGAATAATTATTGTTAACAAAATTTTATATACTCTTCTGGTTTTTTTTTAATGTATACATAAGACCCCCAACATAGATAAGGCCTTTTATAAATAAATGAGATCAATCTTTATATATTATTCTTCACCTTGTTATTTCTGTTAATAATTTGAGGTTTTGTGATCAGTGATTGATGGTCTCATTTTAAAAATGGCTTTCTGATAATTATATGCATGTATGCAGTTTATTAGTAGACATTAAGATAGTTTATAATGTTTTGCTATTATAAATTATGCTGCAATAAACATGTTTGTATGTACAATCTTGCATCTTACATAAGTATTTCTATACTAGAAATTCCTAGAAGTGGAATTGTTGGATCAAAATGTATATACAGTTTACCTTTCCTTAGAGAGAGATTATAGTAATTTACTCCCGCTAATATATTACATGAGAGTACTTGTTTTCCCAAAATCTTCTTGAAAATAGGTATAATCACACCCACTCTTATGGAGACTTTAAATTTGTAAAGGAAAATAAATATTTAATTAAAAAACTAATTAATTAGACAGTGACTTGATTGCGTATAAATTCTAAAGTTGGGAAACTTCTTAAACCAGAGTCTTATTTCTCCTCTGAACATAGGAGTCACTTTAAATTTTATTTTTTTCAATGAACACATGACAAAATTGACTTTATTTTGGTGTATAGTTCTATGAATTTTAACATATGGATTTGTGAACCCTCTACTACCGTCAGGATACAGAGCAGGTCCTCATCCCCCAGACCTCCCTCATGCTGCCCTTTTGTGGTGACCACACTCACTCCCCCAGCCATAAACAACCCCTGGTCTGTTCTCCATCAGTGTGGTTTGTGTCTTATCAGTGGAATCATATAGCATGTAATCTTTAAGACCAGCTTCTTTAACTCAGTGTTAGTAACTCTGAGATTCATGTAAGTTGCTGCATTTGTTAATATATGATATAGAAAATCAGTGATAATAAATGTTGGTCTTTGAAAATGCCAAGAAAATGATGAACCTCTAGCAAGACTGGTAAGGAAGAACAGAAGACACAAATATCAGGGATGAAAGGCGATATCACTACAGACCCACAGAACAACTCTAGGCATGTAAGTTTGACAGTTTAGATGAAATGGACTCATTCCTCAAAAACTACGGATTACCAAAACTTACCCAATATGAAATACATAACTTGAGTAGTTTTTATCATTTTTAAAGAAATTAGGTTAAAAAACTTCCAGAAAAGGAATCTCTAGCCCACTTGCCTATCACTGCTGTTACTGTGAGAAACTCCTTTCCTGCTGCTCAAGCCTTAACTAGGAGCTAGAGCCTTCTCTGTCCATCCTGATGCCCTTCCAGGCATCCCTGAGTTCTGTCCAGGAGTTACTAGTGGGTAAAATGTGGACAGCCCAACACCAGTTCAGTGGTCCTTTGAAAAATCTCATCATCTCTTCTAGTCTGCCTGCTGCTCTTTGCTTTCCAGAGTCCTTAAGTAGCTGCTGCACAGATTCTGTCCAGGTTTTATAGCTGCATTTGTTGAGAAAGACCTGGTGGGGTGCAATGAGTTGATGCTTTCCTGTAGCTAGAACCTTAAAATTGAAGTTTATATCATTTCTTGTCTACTAGGTAACAATACAGGCAGGCTACATGATCTGGGCAGCATCGAGGGAAATGTCCTTCTCATTTCGCTGTTCTATCATTGTATAGTCACAAATGTGGACTGAACTGTTGATATTTTCCTTTAAAGAGTATTCAGGTAGTAGGTTGTCTGCAAACAAAGTGTTAAATGAAATGGCATAGTTTGGGTGTTTGGTTTTCAGAGGCCTTACTTTCCATGTAGGAACGTTACTAGGCAACACAACAGTGACAGTCCTCGCGTACAACCTATACGGTTTGGCCTTGTCCCCATGACTAGAATGTAGTTCAGTGTGTACACCTGTAATGGCACCACCAAGAGGACAAAAATTACACGTCTTACAGGATCTATGTGACCACATGAATTAACATGAAATGTTTTAAAATAGTTCCACGCTATGACTCAGATGTGCAGAGATGTAACATTATTTCTCCATGATTGAATTCAACTTGGTGTGAGCCTCTATTCCCTCTGGAGGCAGAAAATTTAGTCTTGCCATTTTAGGGGAATTTAGGATCTGCCGGTTTAGAATTTGATCTTTCAGCAAATTATTCAGTGAATTCATAATTTAAATGTAGTCACTTGAAAATGCATACCCTATATTGGGACATTTTTCCCATATCAGGAGCTTTTCCTCCTTCCTTATACCGAGAATGGCACCATGAGACAAGGGAAGGTTACATACCATCGTGGCAGTGAGGGTGACATTGCCCTTGTGCACAATCCTGAGCCCTCCCCTGGTGTATCTTAAGTGATTTGGCCTTGTCTCATGGCTTCTTTTCCCCTTGCATCTTCTCTGGATGTAACTGGCCCCACCTGGCCTTTGAGTGTGCCCTGGGCTGTGCTGCCGGTCCCTGCGGACCCTGCCTCCTGGTGGTCTCCATTCCAAGTCCCCTTCACTGGTTGGCGCTCAGCACTTCTATATATTCTGGTGGGGTAGGTAGGGCTGCTCAGCCTCTATGCTACACTTCGGCCTTGTGGAAACTTGAGTACGTGATCTAAGGCTCCCTCTCTGCTTAAAGACCTTGTGGCAGCATTTCTTTAGTGTTCTCCAAAGACCCAGGAATAGGAAAAGAATCAGTGGAACAGAAAAACTCAGACCCTTTATTTATGCAAATGTTGGTTATGATAAAGATTGTATTTCATATCAGGGACAGAAAGATAATTCAAGGCATGACTTTGGATTGCCTTTCCAGTTGGGGCAGGGGAAGCTACAGACATACCTCACACCGTACATGGGATTAATTTCAGATGAATTCAAAAGCCCAAGTTGTTTAGTGATCTATAGGTGTTTTAGGTAAAATTTTAGGAGTATCTTTTATAATTATGGGGTGAACAAGGTTTCCTAGAGAAAATCTAAAACCCAGAAGTAACAAAGCAAAATGCTGACAACTTTGTGCAAAAATTAAACTTTTGTACCGGAATATCTGCATTGTTCTCTGCACAGAGTAGATGCTCAGTATTTATTGAATGAATGACTATAAACGAATTATAAATTAAAACACAAGTAAAAATAATGGGGATAACATTTGCCAAATACATACCAAGAAGTAACTTGCAGAATACGTAAAGTGTGATGCTACCAACCCAATGGCAAGCAACTCAGGAGAAAGATGTAAAAAGACACATAGAAGAAATAAAAGAAAATGGTCAACAAACTCATAAACAGATACTCATTATCATTAGTAACAGGGAAAATGCAAATGAAAGCATACTTTAAAAAAAGACATTTTTGTTTGTTATATTGAGAAAATTGTTACTATTGACTACGTCCAATCAAGGATGAGGATAATGCTTCTTGTGGAGATGTATAAATGTGAAGCCATTTGGGCCAGAAATGTGACTCTGTCAAGACTGAAAATGCCTGTCTCTTCACACGTTAAGGGCAAACAACCTGTTGAGGGCATAGTAAGTGAAGAAATGCAGCCAAAAGATTATAATTTAATCTTTGGATTCCTTTTAGCTCTGGCATTTTTGTAGAAGTGCTCAAAAAAGTAGCTGGAAGGTAATATAAAAATTGTTTCAGATGGTTTAAGTTTTTTTTGTGTGTGAATGTTAAATTCTTTTGAAGGTTATCAGCCATTACTTCTTAGGACTCATTCATTTTAACTTTTTCTCTAGGTAGGGTTAACTTTTATAATAGATAGGTGAGTTTTAATTTTGCAATGTGCAGTGATGTGCTTCACGCGTTAGTTTAGAATGATGAACAATATTCAGCATCAAAATTTGAGATTAAGTGCTGAATACGGAGAATGTGCCTAGTAGATTTAAAGTGTGTTTCAGATGTTAAAGTGTAGATGTGTTTTTTTTTAAAAAAAGCCTGTTTCTTGATCCAACAGGTTCATTTCTTTGAATCTCTCTAAAGCAACATTTATTCAAGCACAAGCATATGTTGTGCAAAGATGCCCACTACAGCATTGCATAGAACATTGAGAATTGGAAACAATAAAGCCTAACAATTTTGGCAAAGCTAAATAAATTATGTGGAATGCATGCAGGCGTACAAAGTAATGAGGCAGGCATATATTACTGACCCTTGAAAGATTTCTTAGATGTATTGTAGAGTTTAAAAAACATGTAAAAATACCACATATAGAATGATCCATTTATGTGAAAATAAACAGAATATTTTTTTATGAATATAGATGAAGGACTGCAAAGATGTGTGCCCACCGTGGTTTCTGCTGGGGAAGACTGAAGGGTAGAGGGAGAGGGAGGTGAGGATCTCATATTGGATTCTGTATAGGTATATTTTACTCAGAATTTTGCAAAGAGAGGATTTTCATATATCATATAGTAATAGAAAATGAACAAAGAGAGAGCTTTGTGCAAAAATTAAGAAAGAAAAGGAGAAAGAAAAAGAGAGAAGGGGGAAGGGAAGGAGGGAGGAATCAAAGTGCATTAACATGTACAATAAAAATAGTGACCTGGCTGAAAGAAAGCCCACTTATTTTTCCAAAGAGGCTCTCTGCTTATTCCTGGCTGGGGCCTGATTAGCCTACAGGGTAATTAAGATCCTCCTGCTCTATTTCCCAGGCACTGTGCTGGTGCCAAGCTCTGAAGGACAAGGGTGCTTGGAAATGGCTTCTGCATGCAGATCTGGGTGGGGAGGATCCCCAGCCTCTGCATAAAATCTGTGTCGACTCAGCCGCAGAGCGATGTTGAGTCAAGTTGCTGGCCGATGTCTGTAGTGCTCACTCACTGAGGTTATGATGGCTCTTCCTGGGAGCCTGCGATGGCCTGTAATTTCTGTCTCTGGTGGTAATTATCAGTGAACCCCCATGTTTATGTGGTCTTCCTTAGTTTTCCAGCACGTCTTGGGGCTAAACTGATGTACGGTCCCCTTGCTGCTGAATGCTTTCCTCCATGGCGAACATACCTTCTCCCGTGGCGTAGAGAGAGGGAGATTTTGCTCTGGTAAAAGGAGCGAAGGACAAAGCCACAGGTCCTGTGCTGTCCACGAGGCCAGTTTGAATGTCTGTCTTCCTCTTCTTCCAAGTACTTCCCTTGCTGAGTACATTAGTTTTCTAAGGCTGCCACAACAAACTACCCACCCTGGGTGGCATAAATAGCAGAAATGTATTCTCTCACTGTTCTGGGGACCACATGTCTGAAATCAAGGTATCAGTAGGGCCATGCTCCTCTGCAGGGTTTAGGGAAGGACCTTTCCTCACCTCTCCAGCTCTTCGTGGCTGCCGCCATCCCTGGCCTTCTCTCTGTGGCTTGTAGCTGCGTCCCTCTTCATATCACCTTCTCCCTGTGTTCCTCTGGGTCCCTGTGTCCAAGTATCCCTTTTCTTTCTCTTATGAAGACATCAGTCATTGGGTTTAGGGATCACTTTAACCCACTATGACCTCATCTTAATTAATTATATCCATAGAGACCCCATTTCCAAATAGGGTCACATTCCCATGTTCTGGGCATGCAGGGATTTCTGGGGAAACACTCCCTGCCCGCTGCTCCAGGCATCCCCATGTAGGCCTGCCACTCCTGTCAGTATTTCGGTTTATGCTTCCGGTTACCTTCGTGCCTTTGCTCTGTGGCTCCTTTCCCCTCTTTTGTGTGATGTGTTCTGTTTTGCTGAACTTGCTCATATGTTTCTGGCAGAAAAGTTCCACACATTTTACTTCTCCAAACACCCACAGTGACAGTAACCCCACATCTGACTGGTTGGGGGCAGCCTGTCCCCCTTGTCCTTGTTCTTACCCTTGTCTGATCATATCCCCCATATTTAGAAGATTTCTTTACGTGGTCCATGGCGTAAGACAAGGCTATGCATGTCGTCAGTCCCTAATAAATGCTTGTTGACTGAAATTAAAGTGCTCCTCTTAGGGAGCAGGTGGAAGAAGTTCAATTGCCATGTTCTTTAGAAACAAAACAACAACTGAACAAATCCCATTACAGAAATGAGGGGACTGTAAGTCCCAAACTGTTGTGCTGTAATTTTGGCTCTTTTTGCTCTTTCCACTTTTCTTCTTTCTGATGCTTCCTTCCAGCTTGGGAAGCCAGCTTCCCAGGGTGTTAAAGTGGTCCTTAAATCCAATGACTGATGTCTTCATAAGAGAAAGGAAAGGGAGATTTGGACACAGGGACCCAGACGAACACAGGGAGAAGGTGACATGAAGAGGGGGGCAGGCAGCAGAGTGATGAGCTACAAGCCATGGAGAGAAGGCAGGGATGGCGGCAGCCACGAAGAGCTGGAGAGGCAAGGAAAGGTCCTGCCCTAAACCCTGCAGAGGGAGCACGTCTCTCTTTTTCTCCTGTGTTGAACTGTTTCACCAAAAATGTCTGCGTTGATCCTTCTCCCAGAAAGTCCATGCACTTCAGGCCTATAAATGGTTTCCATGTTGTGCTCCTGCCTTATTTCCAAGTACAGGAGGAAGTAACGGGAACAAGAGTAATGACAGAAAACTTAGTGTGCCATTCTCAGTGACATGCACATGTGAGAAGCCACAGGTTTGTAATCTTTGACCTTATCCTCGTGGTGTGGTTGGTGGTGGCGCTGATTTTGAGTGGGTTCGATGGTGGATCCTGGGCCTTCAGGAGGCCTCAGTGCTCCTCCTCATTGGAAGGAAGGAGTGTGTTGGGGTACCTGGCAAGAGCAGAAGGGCAAGAAGTCGCGCTGGAGAAGGCCTCATATCCCTGCAGTGATACACCCAGGGGCTGCCCTGTTTCTTCAGAGGCATCCGTGTTGTTTCATAGTGGGCCACCTGCTCAAAAGCACATGTGTGTTGGAGTATAAATGCCTGACACCATGATGGGCCAGGGGCCCCACATTTGGTATTGGAGAACGGGAGGTGGTCCATATGTGGGGCAAGCTGGTGGCCTTCTTCATATCTATGTCCCTTTGGTCGGCAATCCTTTCTAATGCCTCATTTTTGGATGTAATTTTATGGTGTCAAGTTACTTAAGTCATTGCATTGGGCTCTTTACAGGTATTAATACTAGTTGATTTACACCAACCAGCAAGACTCCTCAGGATCTAGTTAGTCACAGAACATCCACAGCAAGCTACTGAGACTCGTCTTTGGTTTCAAGGACTTGGCCACTGTACCTGCCGCTCAGGGAGCAAAGCTCTCCTTTGAAGCAGGACCATCAGTCAGTTTGTCCTGCATTCGCCTGTTCACCCACACTTCCTCTTGAGAAGTGACAGTCTCCCACTCTCACCCTTTGAGCCAAGATAGAGGGCCAGGTCAAGTTGAAGGGCTCTGCCTCATCCATGTCGGCTTCTTCTCCGACCTCTGGAGTATTAATAACTCCTAGGGCTGAATGCTTAGGCTCAGGCAGTCTGCTGGGTACTTTATGTCAGGAGCTCCTAGCTTCCTCGCCACGGTCTGTGTCTATGTCAAAGGTCAGTAAACTGTGGCCCCTGGGCCAAACCCAGCCTGATGCCTGGTAGTGTATGGACCACAGACTAGAATAGCTCACATAGTTTTAAATGGTTGGGGAAAGGAAAGGAGATGATAATATTTTGTGACATATGAAGATGATATGAAATTCAGATTTCAGTGTTTTCTTGGAATCCAACCATGCCCATTTGTTTAGCTCTTGCCTCTGGCTGCTTTTGTACTGTGGCAGCTGAGCTGAATAGTTGAGATCAAGACCTTGAAGTCTGCAAAGCCAAAAATATTTACTCTCTCGCCCCTTACAGAGAAAGTTTGCTGACCCCTTTTCCAACTGGTTGGTTCCATTACTATCCCCATATTACAGATGAGGAAATGGAAGCTGAGAGTTTTAAGTTTGGCCATAGCCATCTGAACAAGTGGTACACTTGAGATTAGACATATTGGACACCAATGTCCCTGCTAGAGCTCCTGAGCAGTGCAGACAGCCAGAGAATTTTGACAAAAGTACTTGTAAGGCAGCTGCTTGGCCATCCAGCTTCCCCTGCGAGTTCTCAGCGCATGACTTCACTCCATGCACACGTGTGTGTGGAGCCGCCTGTGTGTGTGACTGTAGTGGCAGGGAGAACTATTCCAGGAGGAGGGTGAATCAAGTAGTTTTTAAAAAATCACCCTGCTTCAGAAGCAGAGGAGGCAGCAGAGTGCCAGTAGCGTCTTGGAGGCAGCTGGTTGTCATTTCCCTGAGAGTGATGGAGGGGTTATCACTGCTGCTACCGATGACGATAGTAACAGTTGTCACTCGATGATGATAATTGTTCCCAGCCAGAAGAGAGCAGTCAGGAGAGCAGTCCTCTGTGGCTGGCTCATTTAAACAGATCCCAAGAGCCACACAGCTCATTGACTGAGTAGCAGTGCTCTGCCCTTCTGGTGCGTGTGCCATTTTGCACACGTGCAGAGATTGTGCTCTTGAGTGGCTTCGTTGTCGAAGGCAGCTCAGATGGACATCAGTGTCACTGTGCGTTCCATATGCACAGCAAAGTAGGCATGTGTTCTCCACTTCTCCCTGTAAAACACCCCCGGAAAGACAGAGGAGGGACCTTGTTCATTTACTAGGAATAAAGAAAGGTGTTAGTTGTGCTGAAAAGGACAGGAGCCCCTGATGCCTCCTTGGGGTCCTTTGGAAAGCAAGCTTCCTATTTGTGGGGTGTTATAGGTCTTGTCAGCAATGTCAAAGCCTTTGCAGTGTTTCTGCAGAGTCTAAGTTTGACAAACTGATCACACTTTTTCTTTTTTCCCAGTGGAGTCCCGGAGGAGGGAGGCACAAGAGAGACGCATTCCATTGTGTAGGAATTGCCCCACCACCTGCTGGAGCCACTGGCTCTGTGCTTCTGTGGCTCTTTAAAGGGGCTATGGGGTCTTTTCCATAGCTGTCAGCCTGAACGTCTGTGAGCGAGGTCATGAGATTATATTCTTGACGTTATGGTTTCACTTTCTGGTAGTTCTTTGGGATGATTGGAGGGAGACTTCTGCATTTTAAGAACAAATGCTAAGTGATGGTTCTGTCACTCAAGCAAATCCCATTTGCTTTTAGTAAGATTGAGGATGGTGGTTGGTCAAAAAGAGAAAGTTATTTTTTAATTTTCATCTGGGATCCTGCTTAACTGATCTCTCATACACCCAGCCCCGTTTCTGGGCAAGGTCTCAAAGTGAAGATGAGAAAGTCTGTCTCTGCTTTGTAAACGGCTGTTCTCCCTGTGTTCTCAGTGTTAACAAACTGCCAAAATGCTAATACCCTGGGATTTGCTGATGTAAAAAGGCGCCCCTGAACAGCCTTGTGGAGACACTTGGCTTCCCAGCCCTGTCTGGCAGGTAACTTGGAGGTGTGTGAGACAGCACCCTGCTGCTCTCAGGCGATTACATGCTCCTGGCATTTTTCAAAGTGCATATTTGCTTCTTTTTCCTTCGCTGCTCTGCAGTGGTGTTCTGGTTGTCAGCACTCATACGGCTGAGTAGGTGTTTTTCAGCTGTTGAGATGAGTTCAGTTCAGTCTTCTCCATCTCCTCCCTTGCATTTCTAGCAACCCCTTTACTTATCTCCTTCTCAAAATAGTGTTTAGCCTAACGAAACAAAAGCTCTCATTGAGGTAATGCGCCATGTGAACTCGCAAAGAGCCCATTGGGTGTGCCCAGACACCTCTGGGAGGTAGACGTGGCCCCTGGTGCTGTCCCCATTCCAGACAGGACACACAGAAGGTCAGTGGCTTGCTCAAGGTTCCTACTGGGAGCTCCCTTCAAACTCTGGGGACTCATCCCGTCAGGGATTTAGGGCTGCCCCCACTCCATGTGCCTTGTCACTGAAGCCGAAGCTTCAGTGCCACAGCAGAAATTGGCTACACTGTGTCCCACCTGGGGTGACCATGGCCCCCGGGCTAGTGAAGACATACCATGGCTGTTTATGATGACACCCTGATGGCCCCAGTGCAGGGGGTGGTGACCTCACTCCATGCACATGCGTTACCTCCCTGCCACACGCTGCCTGTTCCGCAGTAGCTCCTCCATCAGACGCTTCCAACTAGTGATTCCCTGCCAAATGGTTGACAGAGATAAATGTCATCCTTTCCTTAATCCTTCTTTCCCGTGGCTTAAGAACAAGGACACATGGCAGTCAGAGTTGCACAGACACTCAGCCTCTTGGAGAAGGGGACAGGCTCATCTCTGCAAGGGGCTTCTGCCCTGAGCCCTGTCCCAGGGAGGGGATGCCAGCTGGCAGCGCAGGCTGGGAGGTTTCGTGCTCAGCAGTGATGCAGCTGTGTGGACACATGTCGGTACTCCAAAGCCAGACTGGGCCACCACCATGTTTGGGAGCGACTTTTCCCATATCCTCTTTTCTAACCACTTAAAATTTTAAATGATTATATTTCTCCCCTTGTTTGGTTTCCTAGAAGGTAGAAAAGAGAATTGCACTTCCCTTTTTGTTGTGGTTGTAGTGGGGATGAGGAAAGGGTCGATCTCCCATCAAAGTCTTTTCTGCTCTATTCTTCTCCATAGCATTTATGACCTACTAGTAGCCCATATATTTCACTTATTTATTGAGATGTTATACCTGTTTAATCCACTGGCAAGTGTCTTCCATGACGACAGAATTTGTGTTTACAGCTGTTGTTACTATAGTGATACCTAGTAGATGCTCAGTGCTTGTTGAGTGACTTTATTAGTCCTACCTCTAGAGGTAGCTATTCTAACCAGCTCCAGAGTCCCTGAATTTGTTACAGATGTTGAAGGGCAGAGTTAGGATATATGAGGGCCTGACTGTTTTCCTTGACATCTGCCTGAAAGGTTGGGGCTAATTATTCATTTATTCATTCAGCCAGACAGGCAGAGAGTCAAGAGCTCTGGGGATAAAAAGTTGAGTAAGACATATAGGTCCATACCCTTATAAATCTTGTCATCCAGAACTAGGTCAATGTTTTGGGGGGAAATTATATTTTTCAGCCTGTTCCAATCCTGTGAAGAAGCATTCCTTAGCTTTACTATTTGCTTTATAATATAATTTTGCACCCAGAACCTGAGGAGACTTCTTCAGGGAGAAACCTGCTGCCACAGGGGCCTCTTGAGGTCCAGGCAATGAGGTTGAGCTTTTTGTCAGTGCAGGTCCCTTGTTCTGCTGCTTGTGGTTTGCTATGTCATGTGCTCCTTTTAACTTACAGGGAATATCTTTTTCTTTTATTGGCAACATGGTGTCAATGACACTGGATTGATGTGAGAGAAATAGATGGTAGGGGTATACGGAATGGTAGAAGATGACACTTAGACAATTTCAGACTTAAAAAGTGCCTCCTCCTGTTGTTTATGCTGCCCACCCTCATCCCATTCTGATAGTGGGTCTAGTGATGTACATCTCCCTAGTACCTTGTATTAATTTCTCCATGATCATTTCCCAGAAAATAGAGGGAAAATTGAGGAAATAGACTTTTTCTGTGTGACTTTTAGTAAAAACACATATGAAAAGAATTTAGAGTGTTGTTGGTCTAGTATAAACTCAGAGTGAATTAGTGTTGAGATGAGGCTGTTGAGGGTTGTAACAATTATGTCCAAACTGAAGCCAGTGATGGCCCCCACTTGAATGGATGTGGCACCCTGGGGGTTCCATACATGAGGAAACAGAATAGACAAGAACATACCCAGGGTGAGGCACTTCACATGGCTTCATATGGGGAGCACCTCAAAGAACGGAGGATGTTTGTTTCAGAGAAGTCTGAGAGGGCCCACGGCACAGTCCTCAAATGATGGGGGGCTCTGTGCGCAGGAGAATGAGACCATTCTGGGGCCTCAGTGGTTGGCCAAGGTGGCCTGGATGGAAGGACTTCCTACAGGGGGCGGTGTTCAAAGACGGTGCTGGAGCTGCCTCTGAGCCTCACTGCCTGATCCCTGAGGAAGATGCAAGTCCTGATTTGTCCCCTTGAGCTCAGATGCCTATTGAAGCCAGCAGAGGGCACGTTAAACAGGTATGCTGACAGGGTAGAAGAGAAAATGACAGCTCTAGTTTGGGACAGTCTTTTGTGATCCTCCTTTCCCCAATTTGCCTGCAGTCAGCTTTTCTTTTTCTGCTCCCTTTAAACATTTTTCCGTACACATTGACCCAACAATTCAAATTTTGGGAGTCTGTATTACAGGAATAAAAATATTTTATATATGCACATATATATATATATATATATGTGTGTGTGTATGTGTGTGTGTGTGTGTGTGTGTGTGTGTGTGTGTGTGTGTGTATAAAACTGTTTGATTTTTATTGAATTGCAAAAATGTGGAACCAACCTGAATGATGATTGAAAGAGACTATGGAGTAAATTCTGGTGTATTCATAATATAAACTATTATGCAGCTATTATAGACAATGAGTTAGATCCATATCTACTGTCTTGGAGGGATGATCAGAATATAGAGTTAAGTGAGAAAAACAAGAGAAATATATGTCATATGATTTCATTTTATAAGAATAAATTATTAAAAAAATTCTTTGTATGTAATCATGTTGGCATATATTTGTGTGAAAATAGCAGGGCAGAGAAGGTGGGAGAATACAGATGAGCTGTTAATAGTGTTTGGATATTTTGGGCTTGGGTGAGACCTGAGGGACAGAGGGGCAGGAATAGAGGCACAGTGAAGGAAAGTGAAATGGGATGGCTTATCTATGTGCCATCTATGATCTCTCTGCTGTCTTTGTAGTCTATCTTCTATCTACCCATCCATGCATCTACTCATCTAGCTACCTGTCTTCATTGGTTGTGCCTAAACATGTTAATTTTGAAGACTTTAATAAAAGATAGGAAGAAGAAAAATTACTCTTTTATGTTATTTCCATTTTCTGCTCTGTTCTTTTTAAAGAATTGTATCAGTCTTTCTATTAAGGATAATCCAGAGGTTTTATAATAAAGAACTATTGGTTTTAATCCTTTAAAGATGTGTTAAACAAATTTAAAGAAATGTGGGGGTTATGTAAAGATAAAATATTTTGAGTCAAGCTAAATTTCTAGATATCATGAAAGATGAATGACTTGAGAGCCTTTTTTTTTCTCACTATACCTTTGCTGTATAGAGGGTGTCCATTTTCTCCTAGGACTTCTTGAAAAATTTTTCCTTTCTTAAATCTAGGGAAAACAGGGTCAGATTAGGAGCCCCTGGCTCAGTTAAGATATTCGCTAATGCCTGTGTGTGCTCGCATGTGCATTTAAAATCAATTTTTCTCTGCCGGATGGCTAGAAAGATGCTGCTATGTTTTCCTGTAATGTGGGTGCTTTCTTTCAAATTACATTTAAGAATTATTTTCCATATTAAATTATTCTCATTATGCATTCATATTTGAGACTGAGAGTTGTTCTTTCCACGTAAAGAATTTGTCAACATGCAGAATAACTCCAGACATTGTAGAGTTGGCTGATGATTTAACCCCTACTTATTATGAGAGGGGATGAGGGGGAGAACAGGATGCTATTTCATATTCCCACTTAGATGTAGACTCAGAGCTGATCCCAGGTAGCCATACTAAGACAAAAGCAAAAAAGCGTGAGTATTTCAGAGCCAGAGAAATAGTCATACTAACCATCACATTTCTTTCATTTTCAGATGTTCATTTTATATGCTAAATGAAATCTGAATGCATTTTACTGTACTTGTGTGCATTTACTAGGTTAATATTGCAAATCAACAGTGGTCTTCTAATTGGAAGGTGTCAGAAGTCCTGTAGAGTCCACTTAGCTGGTCACTGAGTTCCAATATTCAGTGCATTTAGAACATTCCAGAACAATGAGTTTCCACCAGAATTTCAGTCTGCATAATACTATCTTGATTCAGACAGATCAGAAAATTATAAAAGTGCTATTTTCATCTAAGTGGCTGCTTCATAGATAATACTAAAATAATACTAAAAATACATGAAGTAGGATCTCAATTTTAGTTCAAAGGCACCATCATTTTGGGAAAACTAATCATGTGCAGTGACATTTTCCACCTCACAGGCTGAAAAATATTTCAGTAGGCCAAAAACCTGAATGGAGCTATGGGCCACTTAGCTGTCAGAGGGAGGTGGGAAGGACAGGACTAAGACATGTTATTTGCAGCTGGGCCTGGAGGGAATGGAGTGGAGGGGATCTGTGATGTGGAAATACAGTCTCTGCATTTGCCTTGGGCATCCTACCAAGCGTTGTGGTTGAGTTTTGTTGTCACTGTTGCTTTGTTTTCTTGGTCATAATACCTGCTTCCTCCAGAAAATCCCCTCACCCCTGTCTGGGCTGCCTGCCCCGTGTGTGTGAGTCCGCGGTGGTTGCTGCTTTCCTCATGCCTTTTCTTTATGCTGTTTCAGCTCATCCACCATACACCATGTGCTTTAGAGTGAAATTCTACCCGCATGAACCCTTGAAGATTAAAGAAGAGCTCACAAGGTATTTTTTGTTTGTTTGTATGTTTCATGTGTGCCTTTAGCCAGCCAGGGCCTCGGAGTCTTCCATGCCACACGGGCCTCCTGGCTGGGGCAGATCATCTCAAGGAAGTGGGTGCTCAACCTAGCATTTTGGCTGGGAATGCTTGTTTCTCTTACACTTAATTGTCTTGGGATTTTTCAAGCAGTTGTCATTGGGAGTGTAATTAAGTGCACAAAGAAGCCGGGGTTATAAGGATGGGTACTCTCTGAAAACATCTGACAGTGAGGTGCTAAAAATAGAGAAGATGGCTGTCTATAGGAGATGGGCAAATCCACAGCTAGTGCAGCCCCGCAGGGCCTGTCTTTTGGATCTGAGTTTTTCTGAGAGAGAAAGGATCACCTGATGGAATGGACTGTTTGTTGTCCCACATTCCGCTTGCTGAACAATGACCATCCTGGGGCTGGCGTCCCTCTACATCGAGAGCCCTTTCAGCTCAACTCTCCGAATTTTCCGATCCTCAGGCCTCCTCCCTTCTCATCTCCCTGTGCTGGGGCCAGTCAGTCTTCCCTCTGGGGTTTGCCTCCTTGAGCAGCCCGGCCCTGTGGCGGAACAGAGTCCCAGGAAGGCCAGCTGGGTTGATGGAGAAGAGCCCACGTGTGCTTAGCTGCTGCTGAGGCTCTAATTAGGTGACTGCAAACCTCACTGCGCATCAGCATCTTAGAATCATCCCCCCAGGTCTGGACACAGCAGAAAAGGGTGGCTCTGGTTGTCATCAGTGGGGAGACATGCTGGCTTCTTGAATATATTGCTTTCTCATTATTCACGAGTCTCTAGTAAGGCCTGACTGTAGTGGCACTGAGATGACATTGTTATTTATTTGTGCACAGCCATGCAGTGAGGTCTGGGCTTGGGGGCGGGCAGGGTGTGTGTGTGTGTGTGTAGAAACAAGGGCTGTATAGATAATGGACATTATAAGTGGTGGCTGGCATTTTGCAGTCTGGCCTGCTTTTTTAAAAACATTGAGGTAAAATTCACTCAGAAACTAATTTTACCACTTCACAGTGTACAGTCTGTCCTTAAAAAATTCAACAAATCACCTTGAAAATAAAGAGTTTTATTTGAGCCAAAGTTGTGGATCTAGACCCAGGAAGATGTAACTCCAGCAGGAGGGGCAGGAGATATGTTCCATGTAGCCCAAGTCATATGAAGGTTTTATATCCTTGAGGAGATGGGCAAGGGGGACAGAGCTTCAGAGGGTACATTTCATTTACAAAAGATATGTTACATAAAGAAAAGAGTTGGGGGCAGTACCCATCCTGGCTGTCTGGCATCATGCAGAAGGAAGTCAAGGGGAAAGGTGAGTGTTGTGCTCACCCTTTACCAGGAATGCAGGTGCAGATTGTTGAGCCCATCACTCAGTGTACAGGTAGGTTTTAGTTTTTCATGGGTGGCTGATTGGGCTTCCAGAGTAATGAAACCTTCAATACATGGGCCTTAGAAATCTTTTTGGTGATCCCCAATATAGAGGTCAGCTTTTTTTAAATATACATTCAGTGTCATTAAGTACATTACCAATGTTGGGCAACCATCCCTGCTGTCTAGTTCTGGAACATTTTCTCATCTCCCAAACACTGTCCCGGGAGCAGTCCCACTCACACTGCTCTCCCTGGGGCCCTGGCGACCACTAATCTACTTTGCCTATTTGGGACATTTCATTAAATGGAATCATACAATAAGTGGCAGAGGCTGTAATTGCTGCCAAAAAAATAAATAAATAAAGATTTGCCCTGCGTTCTGGGTGCTGATGGGGTAAAGAGGAAGATCAGACTGCCTAATGTCAGGCATTATTTTATTAGGTGCCAAAATGGCTCATTTTTGTCATTTGTTTTCATTATAGTCCTGTCTGGAAGGTAAAAATTGAGTATGTGTCACATATAAATTAAGGATGAATGTTGCTGATAAAAGTCCCATTTGAAATAAAAGAACAAAGTTTTTGTTAATGACCCATGTTAAGCCCCTCTCAGTGAATGTGCCAGTATTTCCCTGCATTTGACTGAGCAGTTGAGGTATAAATAGCGGAACATTAGCAACACTTTTATGTCTCCCAAGGAAATTTAGACAATGCCCTGTCCTTGTGCAGGTAGAAATGGGCTTTTCTCAGTCAACACAGTCCTCAGAATTCAAGACTAATTTAGAAACTGTGGAATGCCCCAGATACTTAGGGTTTAAATCCTATTTTGAAAGAGTTTAGTTTTTCTTGTTGGACAAGTTGCTATTTTATTGTAAGGTTAATCTAAAATTTAAGAATAATTTAATACACAAGAAGGGAATTCATGACCATGCCAAGGATAAAGAAACATTGAGAAAAAGGCAGGAATAAAAGAAAAAAACAACAAAAAAACTTTCAAAAAAGGTATTTAAAATCATACTTTATCTTTCCATTTACCCAGTGATCTTAACAACTTCTAGTTTTGTAGGCTTTTGTAAATGCTATATACAGTTGAATGTAATCAAGTGTTTTAGTTTTAATTTCTTTTTTTAGTTAAAAACCATCTTTAAGTTCATGTTAGATAAATAGTATCATTAATGGTGGCACACAGTGTATGCCCCAGAGCCGCCTCTGCTTTTGTTGCTTAGTTCTTTCATTCAGGGGTGGTATTAAAGGAAGATGCATTGTTATTTATTCATTTTTGGTGGCCATTGTATTAAGAAATGAGTATCCAAACTTGAAGCCATTTGTAAGGTTCAGTGGATTATGCTGAATCCATCCTAATCCATGATTATCTCTAGAGATCACTGGTATGAGCAAGGATCCAAGCACTATGTTGTAAAGGCTGATTGTCTTAGGAAGCTTTCATCAAGCTGATTGCTAAGTTATGGGATTAGAACCCAAACCTCTCATTCATCAGTAAATAGATATGTGAAACTGTTTTTCACTGCTAAACTCATCAAGAAATAGAAAAGAATGCTTTTTGTTCAACATGTGCATTTAGCAAGAAGAAAATAAACTTCATGGCACATGGCCTCGTAGTTCACAGTTGTAACATGCTCTCTATGCTTATAGTCCAGAGTATTTTTTATTAAAATTCAAGTCAAAATCGGTACTCTTTTAATGGCAACATGTAAGTAGTTAATAACCTACTATTTAACAAACAGTTTTTTTTTATAAACTGAAGTATCACAGTGTATTTCAGTGTTGAAATACTTAATTTTTTTAAGAAAGGAAAGATCTGATCATGTCAAGTATTTGTGTGTCCTTGGTATTCTGAATGGTCTAGGACCTAAGTCCTCAAGTGAGGCCCCCAGACCAACAGCATTCCCTGGGAATGTGGCCCCTGCCCCCGACCTGGGATGGAGTCCAACAATCTATTTGCATAAGCCCTCCAGGTAATTTTAAAGCATATCAAAATTTGAGAACCATTACTCTAAGGTAGTTGGATTTTCAAAAGTATGTTTCTTATGGCAGATTAAAGTATATATACTTCAGTGAGTTTGGTGTGCTTACAAAGTTGTGCCACCATCACCACAATCTAATTCCAGAACATTTTAACATCTTAGTAGGAAACCCAGTGCCCAAGCAGTCATTCCCTATTGAACCCTCCCCCCACCCACTCCTGGCAGCTGCTAGTCTACTTCCTGTCTCTGGATTTGCCTATTGTGGACATTTCATACAAATGGAATCATACACTATGTGGCCTTTCACTTAGCTTAATGTTTTCACGGTTCATCCGTGTTGTAGTGCCTATCAGTACTTCCTTTTTATGGCTGAATAATATTCCATTGTGTGGATTACCACTTCCTTTTACCCATACATCAGCTGGTGGGCATTTGGGTTTTTCCACTTTTTAGCTATCATGAGTATTGCTGCTATGAACATTCATGTACATGTTTTTGTGAGATTCTAGATTCTGATTTAATGGGTCTCAGGAGGGGGTCAGGCATTGGTATTTGAAAAAAAAAAAAACTCCCTCAAATGATTGTAATGTGTAGTTTGGGCTGAGAACCACTGGTTTAGAACCTTCTTATTCAAAGTGTAGCCTGGGGGCTGCCAGTACAACATCACCAGGGCACTTATTAGAAACACGGACTCTGATACCCTACCTGGACTTGCTGAACCAGAATTCCCAATTCTCCAAGATCCCCAGGTAATTCACCTGCTCATTAAAGTGTGAGAGGTGCTAGTTTGGGGAGCTACGCTGGGTCTTTACCTACCAAGTGTAACACTGTTCTGACAAAATGTGCACCAAACTCCAGATAAGAAACTTATTAGGGACTGCCTTTGCCCCCTGCAAACAGTTCTGTAGAAAATTGGGGGCAGAATATGTCACTTGAGCCTCCACCGTGTCCCCAGTGCCTAGCACAGTATACAACATAACGCAGGTGTGAGATAAAGAGTCAGTGATGGAAACACCAGGGACTTGAACCCTCAGGGCGTGCAGAGTGCTTTTGGGGAGCCAGCACCCTGAGGTGGGAGCTCCAGCGCTCGGGGCTGGCAGCACGTATGTGATCCCTGCATGGCAACCACGCTCTGGGTGGGGCTCTGCATTGTGGATAAATATCAGGTGATCTGGGCACTGGAGGGAGTAACTGGGATCCACTGAGCGGTCCCCCACCCCTCCCCATCCCCAAGACCCTGGAGAAAAATAGTTGGTCTCTGAGAGTTAAAGTCTAAGATAAACACAAGGAATCTGCACCCAATGGTTAAGTTACTTCAATCAGAAGCCGGACACCCCAGGCCTGAATCCTGAGTGAAAGGATTAGCCTGGCTAAGAAATACGAGGAAATCTGGAGGGTTTGGTCAGCGTGGGGGAATGGAAGGGACAGTGGTGGGAACTGCCTGAGCCAGGGGTGTGAATAGTCTGTCCCCTGCTTCCTTGGCCAGATTGGGCTTGTGTGGGCTGTTTTTGGGGTCGGCACTCAGTGTTTTTAGGAACAGAATTTGTTGCAACGTTTAAAGTTCAGAAGATTTCACTTCTAAATCCAGTTCCTTGATTTTCTGAGAAAGCTGGATGTGTTGGCCAGCTTTTCTATGCTGGGCTGTTGCTGTGTGTGGCTGAGCCCTTTACGGGAGCCCCCGCTCCTATTCTGCTTCCCCGATCCCCTCCCACCAGCCCATCTCACGCACGCTCAGAGGTGCCTAGCTCTGTGGGCATCTGAGTTTGCTGTCCCTGGAGAGGAGGGGACACTAACCAGAGGACAGCTCTGGCTGGGAATAGTTGGCCTTCTGGCTCATGACCAAGTCTTTTTGAGATTGATTAATGGGAGGCTGTCTGCCCCCAGGACTAGTCTCTGTGTGCTGGTCGAGCCCACTTCCTGAGTCTCCGTGTCGCACAGCCTGGGCACTGTGTGTGTGCAGGTCGGGGTGACAGTGGCGGCTGCATTGCCATCGGGAGCTAGTCCCGGGAGCAGTGGCTGCTGGGCCCTGCGGCTTTCCTCGGTGCTTCCATGTCTGCAGAGGGCCAGCCACCCAGCATTGGAAGCTGCCATGGAGCTCCAGGTTTTCTGAACACAGGGGCCCCCAGTTTTCCTTGGCTCGCCCTTGGCGGAGCTTCCCGGGGCTCTGCTGACCCAGCTGGAAGAAGTAAGAACCATCTTCCCTATCTTCCAGGCCTAAGCCAGCACTCACGGCGCCTTTTCTCCTCTTGTGTTGCAGGTACCTTTTGTACCTGCAGATTAAAAGAGATATTTTCCACGGCCGCCTGCTCTGCTCCTTTTCAGATGCTGCCTACCTGGGTGCCTGTATCGTTCAAGGTAAGTGTGGCCTCAGCTGCACACCCACCCTTGCACTGAGTGGAGCTTTGGCTCCTCCCTCCTCCCTACCCATGCCCATCCTGCCTATGTCCACGGTTCGAGGCCAGGCAGGGCTGCTTGCTGGGCAGCAGAGCCCCTGCTCACCTTCCCTCCCAGGCCAGGTGTCCCTGGCGGAAGGCCAGCTGTGGTGATCATATGGGCCTGTGCAAGAACAAAGGGTCCTCAAGCTGCATGGTGGAGCTCAGCGTCTCTCAAAGGGGCCCAATGTGTGACTTTATAAGTTCTGAAGCGATGTGGGGTGTTCCAAACCCTGAGCTCTGCCCCGAGCTCCAACTGCCAGGAGTGGACCTAGTGGGTACATTGAGGGAGGAACCTATGTCCAGGAAGGTAGGTGTCAAACGGGTGTCATCTCGGACACTGGAAGAAATGTTAAAGTGTTTACATATACATCCATGTATGTGGAGTGTGTGTGTGTACATGATTTATATATACATCCATGTGTGTGGAGTGTGTGTGTATGTACACGTACACTAGATCCAGCTCTTCAGCTTTTTAGCCCTGTCCCCTGCTGAGGAGAGCCCCAGACTTACAGTCTGTCATACCATGGTTTGCACCTTACTTCTCTTGTTCTGGTTATTTCACCATAGACAAATTATTTCAGCTCTTTGAGCATATGTTAAGTGGGGTGGTGTACCTCCTTCACTGCTGCATGAAGGTTTTATGACTTATTCTCAGGGTTGAACAAGCCCCAGAGGATGGGGCAGTGGGGACCAGCAAGTGCCTGTGACCCAGGGGTGGCTTCTGGGTGTGCCCACTTATAAGAGAAGACTATGTGAGGGGAGGTGGGCTCCAGGGCCCGAGGCGGCACATGCCATGGGGCTGGTCCCGGGACCCACGGGAAGACTGACTCAGGTGTTCTGTCCCCCTGGGCCACTCAGAAGGCAGCTGGTGGCAGCACCTGTTTGGAGGGACGCAGGTAATCCAGACTTTTGCAGCATGAATACTAATGATGTGTCTCTGAGAGAAGAGGGCAGGGAGGGGAGGTAAGGGAAGAAAAGAGGGGGAGGGGGAGAGAGGCAGGTGAGCGTGTCATCTTGATAAAGGGTCTGGAATAGCAAAGGAGCTTCATTAATAGGCAGATGGTAATAATCATCTGCTTATCACAATTCCTTTCACAGCTTAAGAGGTACACCCACCATTTCTCACTGCTATCCCTGCAGGATGCTCTGGGCTGTGAAATAGTTCCTTGTGCCCTCCTTCCAGATGTGTGTGTGCTCTCTGAGAATTCTGGAGAGCATGCCTCTGTTGCCTTTTCCCTTCCTTTGGACACAACCTAGTGCTGCATAGTATATTTTGGCAGTGGTGTTAAAATCCTTGAAGATTTGCAAGTCTGATTGATATCAGAACTGTAGTGATGGGAAATCATCATTCCATCTGCCCATAAGCACATCTGGAGTATGTGCTTCTCAAAGGTGCCTCTCTTCCATCAGAGCTAAGGGCTGTTAAAACCCCATGGTTCTCCTTCCCTATGAAGACTGCAAATCCCCAGGTAGGGTGCACTGTCTTCTACAAGGGAGAAGTGAACCGATACCAGTCCAAGCAACAGACTAGCAGATGAGGACTGCGGAATGCGTTTAGGCATTAATGAATTCTGGTCAAGACAAGCTCAGTATGTGTGTGTAATGGGAAACCCTCCATACTGTTTTCTGTTTAAAATAAAGCCACACAGTCTCCATCCAGAGGATCAGGACCCAATTTTATCCCTCATTCTAATTATCTAATTACCCCCCCACCCCACCTGCCACATGCATTCTGTGGAGAAAGTAGAGTTAGAAATGGATTTGCAGATCTTGAAAGAACCTTTCCATTCTAAAATGCAGTGGTGTCCTCGGGCCATTTATAGCAAACCCAGTAAAAGCTGTATTCATCAGTTCTCTGCTTGGGTGAAACTTGAGCAGCTCTAGAGACTGTTACAAAATGCAGATAAAGACGTGCTTTGTTGGAGCTGCCTATGCTTATAGAGAGTGATAAGAATGTGGAATAAATGATTAGGAAGCAGGAGGCCATGTGATTTTTCACTGGCTCCTTGTTTGCTAACACTCTTCCAAAGAGTGTGTTTTAAGCTTTAGAATATTCTGAGGGTATGAAGAACTGGCAGCCAGCCAGGGTTTTGCTACACGTACATACTGAATACGATGTGCATGGTCAGTACATGCAATGCATTTGCTTTCATAATAAGCAGGCTGGTTCATTGTTCTCATCTCCTCTGCCCTGGTGTGCTCAAGCCCTTTGGGTCTGTGGCTCCTTTTAGACGTTTAGATCTCAGTTCCGATGTCACTTGCCACTTCCTCTGAGAAGTCTTCCTGGACTACTAAAGCACTAAAGTAGCTTCTGTCCTGGACATGATTCTTTCTCACACCTGTGTTTTGCTGTCTTGTTAGCACTTCTGAAATTATCCCTTTGATTTGATTTTGGACTTACTGTGCATTACCCCCTGTGTAGACTCTAGATTCCATGGAGGGAGGACTCTGGGTGCAACACCCTGTGTCTGGTGCACAGTAAGTTCTCCACCGCGTGTGTTAAGGAACCAGGGCACCTGCCTAAATTGCACCACAGTAGGCTGTATTTTCCTACTTAGGAAAGAGTGGTGTTACTACCACATTCATTTATTTGGTCATGTGGTCTCAAAACATGTATTGAACAGCTACTCTCTAGCAGGCACTGCAGTACAAAGTCTCTGTGGGGTTGTGGGCAGGGAATTAGACAAGTAATCAGGCAGTTGTGATGATGTGTTAGTGGGTAAATAGAGGGACACATGGGTCCTTGCACTGACCCCAAGAGGGCCCTTGACCCAGCACAGAGGGTCAGGAAAGGCTCAGAAGGAGCCAACCCTGCAGCTGGAAGGTGCTGTCGCTCCAGTGGTTTTGGAGTGAGCCCGTCCCACCCAGAGGAAATGCCCTTGCAAGCCTGCCCCTTACTACCATCACTTGATTGCACTCAACCTTGTGCCTCAACTCTTTGCAGTTTTCTTTTCTTTTTAAATAAAATTTTATGGTATATTTCTCTTTTCCCCTTTAAAAAAAATTGAAATCCATAAAGTGCACAAATCTTAGTGTACAGCTTGCTGAATTTTGACATGTGTATACACTCATGTAACCATCACCCAGATCAAGATATCAAACGTCCCCACTAATTTTTTTTCCTCTTCCCCTATTTTGCCCATTCCCCGACTCCCCTCCCCTGTTCTGTGTTTATGGGTCTATTTTTATTTTGTTCATTTGTTTTTTTTTTTTTTTTAGATTCCACATATAAGTGAAATCATATGGTATTTGTTTTTCTCTGACTTATTTCACTTAACATAATACCTTCCAGGTCCATCCATGTGGTTGCCAATTGCCAGATGGCATTCTTTTTTTATGGCTGAGTAATGTTCCATCATGTGCCATGTCTTTGTTATCCATACATCTACTGATGGACACTTAGGCTTGCTTCTGTATCTTGGCTATTGTAAATAACGCTATGATAAACATAGCAGTGCATATATCTTTTCAAATTAGTGATTTTGTTTTTTTCAGGTAAGTTCCCAGAGGTGGAATTATTGGGTCATATGGTATTTCTATTTTTAATCTTTCGAGAAACCTCCATATTGCTTTCCATAATGGCTGCACCAATTTACATTCCCATCTTTGGATTTTTCTGATGGTGAAATGTCTCACATCAGTGTGCTGCATGTCATTTGTCACAACTTTATCCTCAATGTTGTGTGTGGGACAGAGAACCACAAGCTGCTTGGTATAGAAAATGAAATTTGAATGCTTAGAAGTCCTTAATATTTATTAACTGCCTTTTGCTTCAGGTGAAGGCAAGTTTTAAGGGACAGGAAAGCAGGGCATGGGACGGTAGAGGCATAGACATTTACCTCATCAGCAACCCTGTGCAGGTTCCATGATATTTCTTCCCTTAGTTTTCTAGCATTTTCTAGGCTACTTACTTGCAGTACTTAGCAGTACAAGTCCCTTGTACCTCACAAGTCTTCCTGGAAAGAGAAGTGGCCCTTGCAAACAATGCCCTCCCTTACCAACCACCGTGCAAGCTGGCATTTACATTGAAGATGATTGATGTCTTATCGGCGGTCCATTCCCTATGGAAAATGAAGGCATTGGTTATACCATCTCAATTTTTAGGCCCATAACCAGCTCACGGAGCATATGTATGTGTGTGCATGTGTAGGTGTCTTATGTGCACTGCTTTTGAAATTTAGGTTGAGTTAGTCATCAGTTCATGGCCTGTTCTCAATCCTTGGTTCCCTTGGGCTCATCTATTGATTGAGTGATTTGGTTGATGCATTTCCCTTTTTCATTATTCTGCATCTCCATTCCTAAAGGCAATAACTGGATTCATAGATCTTTGACTTTGCATATACATCCTTGTAAAATGATTCACTTTTTATATGATTTTTAATGATTAAAAGTCCATACAATTTTAAGTTTTGTAAATTAAATGGGGCTATAGAACTCATTTGATTCCTTTTTAGGCTCAGAACACCCTTCTGGCAGTCTATTTGCCATTGCTGGATATATATCTATTTTGGTGCTTTTAAAATTGCTGTAGAGTATCTGATAAGGTGCATCACCATGTTCTGTTTATTGCTTCTATCAACAATGAGCACCCAAATTGCCTTCATATCTTTTTTTTTTTTGCACCCATAGTTTCTCTAGAATCTATAGAAGTAAGGTTACTGGTCATAATATTTGACTAAATATCCCCAGCTTGCTGTCTGGAAGAGCTACATGCACCCAGAATCCTCCAGAAATATACAAGGTTTTCCATTTCCTCATGTCTCTATCAACACATAGAATAATCCAGCTTCCTAAACGTTTTGCCAGCCTCACAGGTGTAAAGTGCTATCTTGCTGTTTTGGTTTTTATAGCTCTGATTATACAAGCCCTCTGGGTTTCCCCTTCTGTGAACTGCCTGTTTATATTCTTTGGCCATTCTTCTGCTGGTCTTGCCTATTTTCTTGATTGGTAGGGATTTCTTCTTTATTCTGGTTACTAGCCCTTGTCAGCTTTGGATTTTGCAAATATATTCCTTCAGCATGTCATCTATTATTTTGATTTTGATGTCCTTTTATGAACAGAAATATTTTAATTTTAATATGGTCAAATCAGTTTCCCCCCTATGGTTGATGATATTTTGGGTCTTATTTTCAAAGTCCTTCTTCACGTGGTATATGTGTTTCAGGTTGTTTTGAGTGCTCTGTAATTTGAATTCCATTAAGGAGCTTTGAAAAGCTTTGTTTTCCTCCTGATTTGTCCTTTTACAGTCATTAGATGATTCAATGATGAAGAGACAGTAGATAAAAATCACAGAGTGGGATTTGGTTTTGCAGATGTGCTCAAGACGCATTGATTTTTATGTACTTTAAAGTCATGTTGGTGGTCAAGTTCTATAATTCTCCCACCGTTGTTATCTACTGTCCTGGGCCATTTGTGCCTGAGATACTTGCCTCTTTGGGCTCATTTTCCCTGGCAAGCTTGTGCAATCCATACAAAGTATTCCCACAGCCAGAGCATCACCTCTGCTGTTCCAGGCCTTAGGGCCAAGCATATCCTAGGTCCTAGATGCATATCCATCATTTCCCAGACTCCCCAGGTGCTCAGAGATGTGAAGGCATTTTTTTTTTTTCACCCTAAAGATCCTCTGAAGGTGCCCTATATAGAATCCAGCAAGCCTTAATCTGGTATGCTTGTCCACACTAAAAATTGGCAAAGCAACCCATTTAGTTTAAGTGAAACCCCCTTGGGTGATGGGTGAGCCAGGCCTGCACAAATCCCAGAGGAGGGAATTCCTAGACTCAGAGGCAGTCAACTGTGAAAGGAGCCTTGAGGGATGGGGTTTCTGGGTAGCGTGGTACTGCCTCCTAACCTTGGGAGCGTTTGGAAATACTGGGGACATTTTTGGTGGTCATAATAACTGGGTTTGTCGCTAGAACTTAACATCTGAAGGGCAGGGTGTGACATGTCCTACCTTGCCTTAGAAAGTCTGAAACAATAAAGAATTGTTTAGCCTGCCAAAAGCCAATAGTGCCCCACTGAGGAACAGCAATTTAAATCCCTTTAGTGTATAGTTGAAGGAAATGAGATCAGAGAGGTTGGCAAGTGCTCAGGCGCACACAGCTAGATCTGAACTAGTACAGGACTGCTCAGGCTGTGGTCTTTCTGGGGGTGCAAATACATTTTGTTGGGTGAGCTATTCCAAGCTCCTTTTTGGGGTGGCAGGAGCCATTCCTCACATGCCCTATTTTGTTGTTTTTAATCTTCTTCTCTGTTGTTTACTGGTTACAGCTGAGCTTGGTAATTACGACCCTGATGAGCACCCTGAGAATTACATCAGTGAGTTCGAGATTTTCCCCAAGCAGTCACAGAAGCTGGAAAGAAAAATGGCGGAAATCCATCAAAATGAACTCAGGTAATAGGGGTAGACATTTGTAAACACGACAGAGGTGAGAAGTATTCTTACTGCAGTGAATGGGGAAATCATGCTGTGAACTAAGCGTATCTGTAATGCATGGGCAGACTTTTCACTATTCTGGGCGCTGTCAGGGTCCCCCATCATAACAACTCCAAAAGGGTGGGGTTCCCTGGGTGCCTGTTTATGAACCATCAGCAGTTATTAGAGCTATGTATTGCCTCATGGGTTTTAACCACCTGAGCTTCTGCAAGTGGAGCCTCAGGTAAGTAAGTAGTCCTCTGTTTTGGATTTTGTTTTGCCTTGTTCCCTCCTGGCAGCTTTGACTCCAAGGCAGAGTAGATGCCATCCATGAGGCTTCCTTTGCTGAGCCGCTTTCAAGAGGACAGATTCAGTGTCTGCCCCTCGTTGCCTGTGTGGCTCCAGGACAATTGCGGCTGTTAACCACAGAGTAGTAACGGTAGGAGTAGCAAAATCTCATGCAGTAGTAATGGTAGGGTCTAAGAGCTGGCACATTGTGACTCATCTTCCCAGAAACCTGGGAGGAGACAGGTGCCGTGGTTCTTCCCATTTCAAAGGTGAGGGAACTGAGGCACAGGGAGATTAACTATCATACCCAAGATCACACAGCTAGCAAGTGGCAGAGGCAGGATTTGAATCCAGGCAGCCTGGCTCCAGAGTCTGTGTTGCTTCCACTCTGCAAGGGCTGCCAGGAATGAAATAAGGCACACCTGCAGTTCCGGTAACTCAGATACTGTAGTTTGTAAAGAGAATTTAGATCTGTGCAAATCACAGGAAAACTCATTTTAATGATAATAGCGAGCATGGGGAGTCCTGTGAACCATGGTAGCTAAGATGTTTGCATCTTCTGGGCCTCTGGCAGTATTAAACAAAATAGTGTCACTGGACTGTGAATTCTGAAACAAATAACCCCCTTCGTGAGGGAGTGTTCAAACTCCCTACTTTATGCAGGCACTCCCCCTGCTGGTGAGTCTGAGAAGATGACACTGTGGGCATTGAAGGTGCTAGCCTATTTCAGCATGGAAAAGGTGACCTTTGTCCTTAGAAAGATGATCAGACAACCAAACGTACCAATTTCAGAAAGCGACATACCAAGAGTCAAATTATGCATAACAAAATATGCATAATTTGAGTCTTATCTCCCAGTGAAAAAGTTTATTGAAAATATACGATATTCTGATGACTCTTTTTACATTTTGGGGATGAGTATGTTAGAGGTAAAAATAAAGCTTCAATATTCCAACTGAGGGGCCTGGGGACTAGCAGTGAGTGGGAGCACAGGATGATGCCCTTTGGACGAAGCAGTTGCATCCACTGTGCGGATTGGTAGGTGATGGGAATTGAAAAGTCTGTTGTGATCAGAATTCGCAGGGCCTCAGATACTTGGAACACATGAAAATAAGCATTTATTGAGCATTTACTGGAAGCAAAACACTGTGAAAAGAGCCTTACATGCATTACCCTACTCAGTCCTCCCAAGCTCTGGAGGTATATGCTACTGTTATCCCCAGACTGAGGTCAAGAAAAGAGGAACAGGGGCCCTGTGATGCGCAGAGTTAGGACTTGAACCCTGCTGTTATCTGACACTAACGCCTAGCTCTTACCCACTCAACTGAGCAGCTATAAGGCAGTCAGGGAGCCATGCTGGTGTCCCGCAGTGGTCAGCATCACAGTGGCCCCAGAGGGTGGAGACTGAGGGCAGAAGGACCAGTGAGTTATTTCTGCTGTCCAGCAAGAGATGCCATGGACTCCAAAAGGAGTAGGAGGAGAGAAAATTGAAAGAAGGGAGTGTCAAAGGAGACATGGCAGCAGGACTTGGAGAACCGCTGAATTTCATGTGTGTATGGGTACATCAAAGAAGAGTCCACGTTGTTTTTTTACAATCAGAAAGCTGAAGATTGGACCTACTACTGCCACCACCTGAATTTGTTGATAACCCTGAAAGTACTAGTCATCATGCAGCTGGGGAACAGAAAGGGTCATCGGTCAGCCCTAGCTTATAGCTCTTGGAAGCAAATGCCATTGCTTGATCAAAGCTGCCGTCTGGGTACTGCACATCTGTAACATTCAGAAAGCCCTTGTGAAGAAGTCAGGGTTGTATGTCCAAAGGCTGAAACAGCCACAAATCACATGGCAGTGCAAGAAGAGGTTCAGAGGCTGTTTTCCTCTGTATTTTGCTCATTTTCCTCAAGTAGTCATAGTTTTGCCTTTTCCAGAATGTCATATAGTTGGGACCATACAGTGTGACTTCTTTCACTTAGTAAAGTGCATTGAAGGTTGCTCCCTGTTTTTTCATCCATAGCCCATTTTTCTTTATTGCTGAATAACATTCCATTGTATGCACCAGTCTATCCATGCACCTACTGAAGGATATCTTGGTTGCTTCCAAGTTATGACAAATAGGAGTAAAGCCGCTACAAACATCCACATGTAGACTTTGTGTGGACATAAATTTTCAACTCCTTTGGGTAGATACCAAGGAGCACAGTTCCTCGATTGTATGGCAAGAGCATGTTTAGTTTTGTAGGAAGCTGCCACATTGTCTTCCAGAGTGGTGGGACCATTTTGCATTCCCACTGACAATGAATGAGAGTTCCTATTGTTCCACATCCTTATCAGCATTTGGTGTTGTCAGTCTTCTTGATTTTGGCCTTCTGATAGGTATGTAGCTGATAAGAGTTTTATTAGAAATACGTTATAGAGGCATTTTTGAGCCTCTTAATATCTTGTGAACTAGAGTATGTAGAGATGTGTGATTCACATTATTTGCTAAAACCCCCTGAGGCTGAATGATCAGGGGTATGTAATAGATTTTTTGGCACATGGTCTTACTGCAGCCCCTCAGCTATGTTTTGTACAGGAAAAGGAGACAAAGTCAATACATAAATTAGTGGGCTATGTTGCGGTAAAACTTTATTGGCAAAATGGATGGTGTTTTTGATCATGGGTACTAGTTTGCTCACTCCTGTTCAAAACATGGGGCAGAGCAGATCTGGAATCAATTTCTGCTTCACTCTCCTGCCTATTATAGATAATTTTAAGACAACAAGAGCCATATTTGTTTTTAAAACTCTGCATACAAAAAGAATCTCTTATAATCTACAGATTTCATTTGCGTTTGAGCAGAGATGTACTGCTTAGAAATAGGTTATTCCTCCTTTTAGAGCCCTCTGGTGGCTGGAGGAAGCCAATGGCACAATCCCCAGGGACGTGACAATTCTGTTATTTTTGACTCTTGGTCTCTGTTTTCCACAGCTGTAATCATGACCATCTGGGTTAAGGGGTAACACCCATTCTATTATTAGTCCTGAGGATTCTCAAAGTGGGTTGGTGATCAAGAATAAGATTGATTTCATCATAGGAACCCTGATAAGCTTCATGGAGGTTTTCATAGAGTTTCTATTCAGCTGGTCCCCTCAATACCAGGTTTCTCATGAGAAGGAGAGTCATTTGGATTAGCTTCAGTCCAGATCATCAATGCTTAAATATTCAAAAGCTCAATTGGTAGTGCAGTGGGTTTGATGAAGTATATTTCTTGCCCTTAAAGAGCAGAAAAGCCATCCAATTAGGCACCACAATAATGATCTAATGCAGTGAGCTTTGTGCTGGAAACAATAATGACACTGAGTGTATTTTAAACAGAGTCATTATCTCTTTCTCAAAACTCACATTCTCTGTACATCATGTGCCGTGGCTTCCTGGCAAGGATTTATAGTTTCAAAAATGTCTAGCTTTCTGGAAATAAGTGACCTGCTATGATAAATACCCTCTACCTGTGCTTCTGGTAAATAGATCATAAGGGTCCCCTAAGGAAATGTTTCTGTGCAGTTTTGAGAAGAGTGTTTATTGTGTAAGAGGAGGAAGGAAAATACCAGATTATTTTACAAATCTCATCTCTCTTCAGTTGTGCATCTCCCTGCCATCTCTCCTTCCTCCTCCCTGAATCCTTTCCCTTTTCGAGTCCCTAATTCTGAAATCCTAGAATCTCTCTCTGGTGGGTTATCAAACCCATTTCCATTCTCTGTTATTTGTCATAAACCCTTCTTAGGAATGGGAAGACAATGATTTAGCATCAGATGCTCCTTCTACAAAAGCTAAACCCTTGTACAATATGGCCTAGTGTCAGGGACATTTCTAGGGAGGGTTGAGCCAGGGACAAATGACATGTACAGCCAAGCCACCCACATATTTTACACAGATGAAACCTGGCTAATGTGACTTGAAAGGAAAAAGCACAATGTCACTGAAGCACAATGTGGCTTTGAAGAAGAGAGGGGTGAGTATTCAAAGCTGGAATCGGCCATTATTTAACATAGTCTTTGATCGCATCTGTCATATGATTCTAAATTATTAAGTCAAAGACTTTTTGAACTTCTGATGAGACTGTAACACTGTATTCATCCATCCATCTGTCCATCCATCCACATACCCATTCTTGATTCATCCATGCACTTGTGCATCTATCCATCAATCCCTTCATTCAACAAATATTTATGAAGGGCAACTGTGTGTCAGTAACTGTAGAAGTGTTGGGTGATTTATCCCATTGATCTTTAACTGCTTCACCACCAAGCTGGGATCCTTTTAGTCATCTACACTACCCCATGGCCTCATGTTTTTTTTTTTTTTTTATCTTTTTTTTTTTTAATTAATTATTTTTTATTGAAGGGTAGTTGACGCACAGTATTATATTACATTAGTTTCAAGTGTACAACACAGTGGTAGAACATTTATATACATAATTCTAGGTTCCAGCTATCACCCTACCAAGCTGTTACAATATCTTGACTATATTCCTTATGCTATACATTACTTCCCGGTTACTTATTTATTTTACCATTGGAAGTCTGTCCTTTTTTTTTTTTTTTTTTTTTTTTGTGAGGGCATCTCTCATATTTATTGATCAAATGGTTGTTAACGACAATAAAATTCTGTATAGGGGAGTCAATGCTCAATGCACAATCATTAATCCACCCCAAGCCTAATTTTCGTTAGTCTCCAATCTTCTGAGGCATAACAAACAAGTTCTTACATGGAGAACAAATTCTTACATAATGAATAAGTTACATAGTGAACAGTACAAGGGCAGTCATCACAGAAACTTCCGGTTTTGCTCATGCATTATGAACGCTAAACAGTCAGTTCAAATATGAATACTCATTTGGTTTTTATACTTGATTTATATGTGGATACCACATTTCTCTCTTTATTATTATTATTTTTAATAAAATGCTGAAGTGGTAGGTAGATACAAGATAAAGGTAGAAAACATAGTTTAGTGTTGTAAGAGTGCAAATGTAGATGATCAGGTGTGTGCCTGTAGACTATGTGTTAATCCAAGCTAGACCAGGGTAATAAAACATTCACGTATGCAGAAGATTTCTCTCAGAACAGGGGGGGTGAGGTTCTAAGCCTCACCTCTGTTGATCCCCAATTTCTCACCTGATGGCCCCCCTGCGACTGTGCCTGTCTTAGGTTGTTCCTCCCTTGAGGAATCTTACCCATCTCTGGCTAACCAGTCATCTTCCGGGGCCATACAGGGAAATGTGAAGTTGGTAAGTGAGAGGGAAGCCTTATTGTTTGAAAAGGTTAGCTTTTTACTTCTTTGCATATTTATGCCCTGTGGCTTCTATGCCCAGCATTTGTCTTGAGGCATCTTTACCACTTGGAAGATTTATGATACTCGGTAAATTTGATATGAGGCATGAATTCTATTTAAGGGTTGTAATTAGGAAGGAAGAAGAAAAGCTATAGAAGTAGCAGGCGGAAGAAAACATGGGAAGATTGATTATTTCTTTGACATATCTTCTTGTAGAGTAACTTCAGCATATATAGGTTTTAAGCTACTACTTAAATTGCGCACACACATTAACATAATAGGAGTATAGTTACATAACCAAAGCATATCTGTAATTACCAGCCATCTCCAGTGAAACCAAGAAAACCATTAAGGCACCTTAGGCATTTGTGAAAACTTATCTATGATATGGTGGATATTGTCCAACTGAACTTGAACAGTCTGAGAGAAATCAGGCAAATTAAAACAACCCATTCCTGGGGACTGTTCACATGCCATATGTTCTTTTAACAGTAAATAGTCTGTAGTTGTAAGACTTTGGAGCGCTACAATTTGCACTTCTCCAAATTCTTGGTTGAGTTCCAACAGTATAGATCCAGTTAAATTTGTTGTTTTACTGTATGCACAGGCCAGCTTAGATATCTCCTTCCTCATTCCCATGGCAAGTCCAGGAACTGGTGGGATGAGTGCATCTACAGCTGTAGCAGTGCGTGGATCTTTGTTGGGGTTTTTTGATGATCATCTTCTGGCATGAGTCTTCCAGAGAGTGCAGATTTTGGAAGTTCTTTTTCATATCGTATCTTAGTTCATTTTCGGGGTAGCCCAATTAGGCTTTGATCCTCTGTATAAACACAAACAGACCCTTTGCCTACACTATTATATGCCCTTTATACCCTTGTGTAGAACTCGTTGGAGGTTACCACACAGGAACTGCCCTTTTTTTTTTTTTTTTTTTTGCTTTGTTTTTGGTATCACTAATCTACACTTACATGACGAATATTATGTTTACTAGGCTCTCCCCTATACCAGGTCTCCCCTATAAACCCCTTTACAGTCACTGTCCATTAGCATAGCAAAATGTTGTAGAATCACTACTTGCCTTCTCTGTGTTGTACAGCCCTCCCTTTTCTCCTACCCCCCATGCACGTTAATCTTAATACCCCCCTACTTCTCCCCCCCTTATCCCTCCCTACCCACCCATCCTCCCCAGTCCCTTTCCCTTTGGTACCTGTTAGTCCATTCTTGAGTTCTGTGATTCTGCTGCTGTTTTGTTCCTTCAGTTTTTCCTTTGTTCTTATATTCCACAGATAAGTGAAATCATTTGGTATTTCTCTTTCTCCGCTTGGCTTGTTTCACTGAGCATAATACCCTCCAGCTCCATCCATGTTGCTGCAAATGGTAGGATTTTCCCTTTTCTTATGGCTGAGTAGTATTCCATTGTGTATATGTACCACATCTTCTTTATCCATTCATCTATTGATGGACATTTAGGTTGCTTCCAATTCTTGGCTATTGTAAATAGTGCTGCAATAAACATAGGGGTGCATCTGTCTTTCTCAAACTTGATTGCTGCGTTCTTAGGGTAAATTCCTAGGAGTGGAATTCCTGGGTCAAATGGTAAGTCTGTTTTGAGCATTTTGATGTACCTCCATACTGCTTTCCACAATGGTTGAACTAACTTACATTCCCACCAGCAGTGTAGGAGGGTTCCCCTTTCTCCACAGCCTCGCCAACATTTGTTGTTGTTTGTCTTTTGGATGGCAGCCATCCTTACTGGTGTGAGGTGATACCTCATTGTAGTTTTAATTTGCATTTCTCTGATAATTAGCGATGTGGAGCATCTTTTCATGTGTCTGTTGGCCATCTGTATTTCTTTTTTGGAGAACCGTCTGTTCAGTTCCTCTGCCCATTTTTTAATTGGGTTATTTGTTTTTTGTTTGTTGAGGCGTGTGAGCTCCTTATATATTCTGGACGTCAAGCCTTTATCGGATGTGTCGTTTTCAAATATATTCTCCCATACTGTAGGGATCCTTCTTGTTCTGTTGATGGTGTCTTTTGCTGTACAGAAGCTTTTCAGCTTAATATAGTCCCACTTACTCATTTTTGCTGTTGTTTTCCTTGCCCGGGGAGATATGTTCAAGAAGAGGTCACTCATGTTTATATCTAAGAGGTTTTTGCCTATGTTTTCTTCCAAGAGTTTAATGGTTTCATGGCTTACATTCAGGTCTTTGATCCATTTTGAGTTTACTTTTGTATATGGGGTTAGACAATGGTCCAGTTTCATTCTCCTACATGTAGCTGTCCAGTTTTGCCAGCACCACCTGTTGAAGAGACTGTCATTTCGCCATTGTATGTCCATGGCTCCTTTATCAAATATTAATTGACCATATATGTCTGGGTTAATGTCTGGATTTTCTAGTCTGTTCCATTGGTCTGTGGCTCTGCTCTTGTGCCAGTACCAAATTGTCTTGATTACTATGGCTTTATAGTAGAGCTTGAAGTTGGGGAGTGAGATCCCACCTACTTTATTCTTCTTTCTCAGGATTGCTTTGGCTATTCGGGGTCTTTGGTGTTTCCATATGAATTTTTGAATTATTTGTTCCAGTTCATTGAAGAATGTTGCTGGTAGTTTCATAGGGATTGCATCAAATCTGTATATTGCTTTGGGCAGGATGGCCATTTTGACGATATTAATTCTTCCTAGCCACGAGCATGGGATGAGTTTCCATCTGTTAGTGTCCCCTTTAATTTCTCTTAAGAGTGACTTGGAGTCTTTAGGGTTTTTTATGTACAGTATCATGTCATCTGCAAATAGTGACCATTTAACTTCTTCTTTACCAATCTGGATTCCTTGTATTTTTTTGTTTTGTCTGATTGCTGTGGCTAGGACCTCCAGCACTATGTTAAATAACAGTGGGGAGAGTGGGCATCCCTGTCTAGTTCCCGATCTCAGAGGAAATGCTTTCAGCTTCTCGCTGTTCAATATAATGTTGGCTGTGGGTTTATCATAGATGGCCTTTATTATGTTGAGGTACTTGCCCTCTATTCCCATTTTGCTGAGAGTTTTTAACATGAATGGATGTTGAACTTTGTCAAATGCTTTTTCAGCATCTATGGAGATGATCATGTGGTTTTTGTCTTTCTTTTTGTTGATGTGGTGGATGATGTTGATGGATTTTCGAATGTTGTACCATCCTTGCATCCCTGGGATGAATCCCACTTGGTCATGGTGTATGATCCTTTTGATGTATTTTTGAATTCGGTTTGCTAATATTTTGTTGAGTATTTTTGCATCTACGTTCATCAGGGATATTGGTCTGTAGTTTTCTTTTTTGGTGGGGTCTTTGCCTGGTTTTGGTATTAGGGTGATGTTAGCTTCATAGAATGAGTTTGGGAGTATCCCCTCCTCCTCTATTTTTTGGAAAACTTTAAGGAGAATGGGTATTATGTCTTCCCTGTATGTCTGATAAAATTCCGAAGTAAATCCATCTGGCCCGGGGGTTTTGTTCTTTGGTAGTTTTTTGATTACTGCTTCAATTTCGTTGCTGGTAATTGGTCTGTTTAGATTTTCTGTTTCTTCCTGGGTCAATCTTGGAAGGTTATATTTTTCTAGGAAGTTGTCCATTTCTCCTAGGTTTCCCAGCTTGTTAGCATATAGGTTTTCATAGTATTCTCCAATAATTCTTTGCATTTCCTTGGGGTCCGTCGTGATTTTTCCTTTCTCGTTTCTGATACTGTTGATTTGTGTTGACTCTCTTTTCTTCTTAATAAGTCTGGCTAGAGGCTTATCTATTTTGTTTATTTTCTCGAAGAACCAGCTCTTGGTTTCATTGATTTTTGCTATTGTTTTATTCTTCTCAATTTTATTTATTTCTTCTCTGATCTTTATTATGTCCCTCCTTCTGCTGACCTTAGGCCTCATCTGTTCTTCTTTTTCCAATTTCGATAATTGTGACATTAGACCATTCATTTGGGATTGCTCTTCCTTTTTTAAATATGCTTGGATTGCTGTATACTTTCCTCTTAAGACTGCTTTTGCTGTGTCCCACAGAAGTTGGGGCTTAGTGTTGTTGTTGTCATTTGTTTCCATATATTGCTGGATCTCCATTTTGATTTGGTCATTGATCCATTGATTATTTAGGAGCGTGTTGTTTAGCCTCCATGTGTTTGTGAGCCTCTTTGCTTTCTTTGTACAGTTTATTTCTAGTTTTATGCCTTTGTGGTCTGAAAAGTTGGTTGGTAGGATTTCCATCTTTTGGAATTTTCTGAGGCTCTTTTTGTGGCCTAGTATGTGGTCTATTCTGGAGAATGTTCCATGTGCACTTGAGAAGAATGTATATCCCGCTGCTTTTGGATGTAGAGTTCTATAGATGTCTATTAGGTCCATCTGCTCTACTGTGTTGTTCAGTGCTTCCGTGTCCTTACTTATTTTCTCCCCAGTGGATCTATCCTTTGGGGTGAGTGGTGTGTTGAAGTGTCCTAGAATGAATGCATTGCAGTCTATATCCCCCTTTAGTTCTGTTAGTATTTGTTTCACATATGCTGTTGCTCCTGTGTTGGGTGCATATATATTTAGAATGGTTATATCCTCTTGTTTGACTGAGCCCTTTATCATTATGTAGTGTCCTTCTTTATCTCTTGTTACTTTCTTTGTTTTGAAGTCTATTTTGTCTGATATTAGTACTGCAACCCCTGCTTTCTTCTCACTGTTGTTTGCTTGAAATATGTTTTTCCATCCCTTGACTTTTAGTCTGTACATGTCTTTGGGTTTGAGGTGAGTTTCTTGTAAGCTGCATATAGATGGGTCTTGCTTTTTTATCCATTCTGTTACTCTGTGTCTTTTGATTGGTGCATTCAACCCATTAACATTTAGGGTGACTATTGAAAGATATGTACTTATTGCCATTGCAGGCTTTAAATTCGTGGTTATCAAAGGTTCAAGGTTAGCCTCTTTAGTATCTTACTGCCTAACTTCGCTCGCTTATTGAGCTGTTATATACACTGTCTGGAGATTCTTTTCTTCTCTCCCTTCTTGTTCCTCCTCCTCGATTCTTCATATGTTGGGTGTTTTGTGCTGTGCTCTTTCTAGGAGTGCTCCCATCTAGAGCAGTCCCTGTAAGATGTTCTGTAGAGGTGGTTTGTGGGAAGCAAATTCCCTCAACTTTTGTTTGTCTGGGAATTGTTTAATCCCACCATCATATTTGAATGATAGTCGTGCTGGATACAGTATCCTTGGTTCAAGGCCCTTCTGTTTCATTGTATTAAATATATCATGCCATTCTCTTCTGGCCTGTAGGGTTTCTGTTGAGAAATATAACGTTAGCCTGATGGGTTTCCCTTTATAGGTGATCTTTTTCTCTCTAGCTGCCTTTAACACTCTTTCCTTGTCCTTGATCTTTGCCATTTTAATTATTATGTGTCTTGGTGTTGCCCTTCTTGGATCCTTTCTGTTGGGGGTTCTGTGTATTTCCGTGGTCTGTTCGATTACTTCCTCCCCCAGTGTGGGGAAGTTTTCAGCAATTATTTCTTCTAAGATACTTTCCATCTCTTTTCCTCTCTCTTCTTCTTCTGGGACCCCTATAATACGGATATTGTTCCTTATGGATTGGTCACACAGTTGTCTTAATATTGTTTCATTCCTGGAGATCCTTTTGTCTCTCTCTATGTCCGCTTCTATGCGTTCCTGTTCTCTGATTTCAATTCCATCAATGGCCTCTTGCATTCTATCCATTCTGCTTATAAACCCTTCCAGAGTTTGTTTCATTTCTGCGATCTCCTTTCTGGCATCTGTGATCTCCTTCCGGACTTCATCCCATTTCTCTTGCGTATTTCTCTGCATCTCTGTCAGCATGTTTATGATTCTTATTTTGAATTCTTTGTCAGGAAGACTGGTTAGGTCTGTCTCCTTCTCTGGTGTTGTGTCTGTGATCTTTGTCTGCCTGTAGCTTTGCCTTTTCATGGTGATAGGAATAGTTTGCAGAGGTGGGACAAGTGACGGCTGGAAGAACTTCCCTTCTTGTTGGTTTGTGGCCCTCCTCTCCTGGGAGAACAGCGACCTCTAGTGGCTTGTGCTGCGCAGCTGCGCGCAGACAGGGTTTCTGCTTCCTGCCCGGCTGCTATGGAGTTAATCTCCGCTGTTGCCGTGGGCGTGGCCTGGCTCGGGCAGCTACTCCAAAATGGTGGAGTCGCGTTGGAGCAGGAGCCCCTTCGCGAGGCGCTGGGTTCTCTCAGGTGCGGATGTGGTCTGGATATTGTCCTGTGTCCTCTGGTCTTTATTCTAGGAAGGGTTGTCTTTGTTATATTTTCATAGATATATGTTGTTTTGGGAGGAGATTTCCGCTGCTCTACTCATGCCGCCATCTTCCACCCCTCCTGTTTTGAAAGATTTTATCTGGAAGACAATATTCATGAAGTAACAATTTGCTTCTTAATTTTTATTAGTCATATACAGCTACAACTACCATTCAGAGCCTTTGAATATAAAGAGGTCACTAGCCAAAAGCAAAGAAACTTGATGGCCAATTATTACACTCGAGGGACTCCTAGAGTCCAACGCAGGGGTTATAAAATAACAGCCTTTGGACTGCACCCCAACCCACGTGTGTACTCTTTGGTCTAATTATGGCTTTAAAATTGAAATCAGTTGCCACAAAGTTCCAGCTTTACATGCAATCTGGGGGATTTGGTAACACTAGGCCCTGGCCCCTATGTGGCAATGTTCAGCTAGTGCTAAGCAGCAGTGCCTTGCAAAGAACTGTTTGCTTTCTGAATTGCCACCTGCTTGGCCAGTTCACCTTGTACCTCCATTGGCATTGAGTTTGTGATACCTTCTTTTACCAATAAGGAAACAGACCTGAGAAGTTATTATCCAAGGCTACACAATTATGAAGCCATAGACCTTGGCCTGAAACCTGGGTTCTCCTGTACAGTGGCCTGATGTCTGAGTGGCTGCTCGCCTATGAATCTTGTCCTTGCCTGGCCCCAGGGCATCACTACTGTCTCCTTCATAGCATGGCAAGGACACAGATTGGTAGTGTTTTGTCTAATGCTCTGCACAGAGATGGCCCCTAATGGTCACCAAGGAGTTTGCAAAAGATAATATTCCTCTAAGTAAAGAATTAGAAATGCCAGACTGGGGACCTTCCCTTCCTCTTAAGATGTAGAAAAGCATGAGACACAGTGATCTCCTCCAACCCCAAGATGACACTAACAAGTTATGTAAACTGCAAAATCATATTTTTAAGCCTATTTGAGAGTAAAGAAACCAAAAGGTGATAAAATCCAGAACATCCTTCCTAGCAGAGAGGAGACCTATATTTTTGCTTCTGGTGGTGTGGTGGGGTGGGGGTATGTGTCATAGGTGGGGGTGCCAGGGGAATGAGCCAAATCTTTAACAATCTTTAGTGGCTATGAGTGGGCTGACATGACTCATTAGGACCCCAAAGACTCCAGCTAGACCGAGTTGCACTTTCCCACCACTGCTGGGCCCCGGGCCTTCACTGAGTGAGGAGGGAAAAAGTTGGGCAGGGCAGGAGAGCTGAGTGAAATCCCTCTGAGGCTCTCCTGACCTTCAGACCAGCAAGGCAGCTCTTGCCAGTGCCGGGGGGACAGGACTGCTAGGAGGAAAAAGGTCTTCTGAAGTACAGCCAGAGGTGGGACTGAAAGCAAAGGGGAGTCCCTGCAGCTCAGAAGTTAGCAGCCAGGCTGTAAAGCAGAGAGCTCTCCAGAGTCTCATGGGTGCTGAGGAACGAAGCCCTGCTGATGGGAAGTCTTGAGAGACTTTGAAGCCATGGTGAGCAACACAGCTGAATCTAAGCAAAGGTGCACCCAGGCTGTGGTGAAACCTGATGTAACTCAAGTAGAGAGACTGCTCCATTCCACGGGCCTGCTACGCATGACTAATTCCAGAGCCCACAGACCAAATGGAGCAGGTGGAGCCAACTGTGCTCCAAGCTTGCTGGCAAGATCCATGCCTCATTCCATAATGAACGTTCACAGATGATTTGCATCCATTCTCGCGGCACTGGGCACTTTTGCACGGTGAGGAATGGTATGGTAAAGGAGGATCCATCAGAGAATTCCTCTTTGACAAAAGTATTCAAGACAGGCAGAAGGGAGATATAGGCTAAATATGTAATTATTTGACCTCACCTAATGTACTAGAAAAGCAAATCTTTAGAGAATTCAGCTGAGCACTGGTTTTTACTTCTACATGTCTCATTAGAGACACTATTAATCTTAACAGAACAGTTCCTGATGCAAGATTTAAAGGACGGAAAATCATTATTTTCCATTACCAAACCAAGTTTTTGCCAGAAACAAATGTCTAATGAGATATTCAAGGAAAAAATAATTCTGTTTAGGTGATCTTAGTGTCTTCCTGAAAACACAATCATTAATTGGGCCCTTTCCCAGCGTGTCTAGTGCTGACAGGGTCTCCACCTTTTCTCTCTTCGTTTCGAACCCTTTTCCTTCCCTGAACATTTGTAGTTAGTCCTTCTCTGTGCATGTGGGGAAGTTGGGGTTCTTATGGCCAGGATCCTCACTGAACTTAAACCACCTGATGATGTAACTGGCCTGTTGCTAGGCTACTGCTTCCACACCTTTAGGCAATAAGCTATTATTGGGCTATACTATATAGAGAGCTCGGCCCAGTGCTCTGGGGGGAGGTAGAGGAGGTGCTAGTGCTCGACCTACCGCCAGGAGAACAAGCCGGGAAATAAACCCTTTCACCCCAAAGAATGTTTTGCTGTCATTTCTTTGGTCACACTGAATCCATAGTAAACTTGCCCGGGGCTGAAACCCATTGGCAAGACAGTGCATAACTTTTAAGGTTAAGTCTTTTGAATGCTTAGCTGTTAGAGATCTTCAGTCAAACCCAAAGCAAATCCCATTTCGGGGATTTTCATTTTAAAGAGGGGCCATCTCAATGCTGTGAATATCAACATGCTTTCTGACATGTCCCCCGATGTCAATTTTCTGATTTCAGTCACATGCATGGCTAGAAAGGCAACAGATGATATTCTTTGGGTAAGGAGAGAGCATGCTTTGTGCCCCCACTAGTCTAATGGTTTTATATCTGTTTACTGCTTACTCTTTACACCAAATCTTGTAAGTAGGGACTATTTATATCTCCACTTAATGGAACCAAAGAGATGTAGCTTCAGTTGTTCACTGTTGCCATGGTGAGTTCCTAACTCAGGGTTCAGCCAAGTTTTTCTACACTAGGACTATTTATTAAGTATTTTAGGCTTTGCAGAGCATGTGGTCTCTGTTGTAATGACTCAGTTTTGCCATCATAGCATGACAGCATCCACAGAGTATGCAAACACATGGGTGTGGCTGTATGCCAATATAAGTTTATTGACACTGAAATTTGAATGCCATGTAAGTTTCATTGGGTCATGAAATATTCTTCATTTGATTGTTTTAAACCATTTAAAAATGGAAAAGCCTGTTTTGTTTGTTTGTTATTTTTTTTTTTGCTCAAGGGCTCTGCAAACTCTGGGTGGTCCACAGTTTGCCTGCAGGCTTTAGTTTGGGGATCTCTGACCTAGATTAAAATTGAGATGTCACTGCTTTCTCATCAGGTCCAAGTATCAGCCACCTGGGATGGATTGCTTCATTATTGATAAGAAACAATGTTTAGAATTTGGAAAAAGCTTTCTGTAAGGGCAGATAGAAATCTTGTCATTTTGAAATGCTCTGTCATAGTATCTAGGAGAGCAGGTGGATGGCTCTTGACTGTATTGCGTTGGTCCTGATACTGATGGTGGCGCACACACTATGGAGTGCTTTGGAACCAGGCAGACTTGATTTGAACCTCACTTCTGCGCTTAACTGGAGCAAGTTACTTTTCCTCATTGAATGTCAGAAACCTCATCTCCAAAATGGGCTAAGAATCCCCCTTTATGATTATGAAGTGAAAAAATATATATATTCCTAGGCAACATAAATGATTATCTATTGCTCAGAACAGTAGAGTCATCGATAGCTCTGCCTGTTTATCTCTTATATTTCTGACCAATTCTGTTTAGTTCAATGGTGCTTTTAGACCACACAGTATTTCACATGATAGTTTTCATTAAAAAGGAATTGTTTCTCTTTTAATCATTGTTAATATATAATTCATCAAAGAGTGTATACAATATATGTATAAACAAACAGATAGTTCAAAAAACACCCATGACCCCTAAACTCTGCTTATGAACTAGGAACATCTCCAGATGCTCGGAAGTCTCTTGTGTGCACCTAGCAGATCACCTCCCTCTCTTCTCTACACTGTTCTGAATTTGAGGTTATTCATTCTCTTATTTTGCTTCTATATGCTTCTATAAATGTACTTCTTATTGACTTTCATATTGGTTCATCCATATTGATGCTATAGCCATGTGCCTTTTTTTTTTGCTTCTGTAAAATTTTCTTTCATATGAACACATCATGTTTTATATATCCATTTCCTGTTGATGGACATTTAGATTATTTCTAGGTTTTTGCTATTACAAACAAAGTTATTAGTGCTTCTTGAATAATTCTCACCAGAGTGTTTGTAAAGAAGTCCCTAGTCGAGCTACAAATGTAGGTGTGGGATTTGCACATCTCCAGCTTTTCTAGGAAATGGCAGCTTATTTGCAAAAGGTATTGCTCCATTGCATTCACACTAGCAATATATAAAGGTTTCCAGAGCTTCACAGCCATTTTTCCTTTCCTTTATTCTTAAACTCTTAAACATTGATTGAGAAAACTGTGCAAAACATAAATAAAGTTCAATGAATTATTACAAAGCAAGCAGGTATGTAATCACCACCCAGGTAACAGAGAGAATCGAAAGCACCTCAGAAGCCCTTATTATGCCCCTTCCTGATATTTACTTCCTCCTTCCTCCCCAAAGGTAATCACATTTCTGATGTTTAGTTTAACACTTCTGTTTTGCTTAGCTCAAAAAGCCATGTGAGTGGAATTTATCTAGTGTGTATTCACTTATATCTAGCCTCTTTTGTTCAGTTGATTTTTGTGATAGCTACCTATCCTGTATGTAACTTTACGACTCTTATTTTCATGGCTAAATAGCATTCCTTCATACAGTTGACGTTTGAACAATGTGGGGGTTAGGGACACCAACCCCTCGTGTGGTCAAAAATCTGCACATAATTTCTAACTACCCCCAAACTAAACTGCTCATAGCCAACTGTTAACCAAAAATATATGAGAGCTGCTTTTGCTGTACCACCTCATGAGTGATTAGCACTGTTTTTTAAATTTTAGCTATTAGATAGATGATGTGTGAATGATTTCTTATAGGTTTAATTTGCATTTTCTTGATCATAAAGAGGTTGAGCACATTTTCATGCAGTTGTTGGCTACTTGGATATCTTATTTTGTGAAGTGCCTATTCAAGTCTTTTGCCAATTTTTCTTCTCAGTTATCTTTTTCAAAATTGTATTGATTTATAGGAGGTTTTTTTTTTTGTAACATTCTACATAGGAGTCCTTGTTTTGATTGTACATGTTGCTGAAATCTTTTCCCATACTGGGGCTCACCTCTTTACACCCTGCCTCTATTTCCTGATGAACAGAGTTCTTTAGGTTTAATGGCATGTACTATAGAGCTGTGTAGCATTGTGTGCACTGCCACATGTGGGTGAGTAATTGCAAGTGGAAACTAGATGCCCATCAGATTTACGAGGGACTGGGAAGTGGTCAGAAAGACATCACCTAGGCAAGCAAAACTTACTTTCCAATGTGAACTTCCAAAGTATGACCTTTCCCAGTTCACTTGTTCCCAGAGTGAAGGTAAAAGAAGGATGTGCTTTAAAACGAAACTTGAATTTTAAGAATGACACTTGGCTTGTACCAAGGTGCTGATGATATAATCACCAGGGAGAATGGTCAGTTCTCTAGGGCTCTTACTAGTGTAGGACAGAGTGAGAGTCTTTCATGTCAAGTGGGGGGATTACCCTGGAGCAGAGCTAATGGCCTGTGGCTGTGGGACGCACTAGGTTTATTTGGCTCCAGTCTTGTGCCCTTCGGCATCTGTCTGGGTCATTAGGCGGAAGTTTTGCACTGAGGGCCACTGGAGCAGGGCTGTGGCTTAGTAACCTGCTGGATAGCTTCATGCTTTGTCCCTAGCCAGGGGGTGATGTGAACGTGTGAGACAGTGGTGGGCTGAGGGTGGTGGGAGGTAGCACACAATACTTGGATTCAGTAACTTATTTTCTGGTGAGAGGTAAGATGATCTCAAGAGTTATGGGAGCAGAATGGAGAGAGAAATACCTGTATGTGTTGAGAAAACCTTCAGAGGAAAATCCTTTTCCCCTCCCCTGTCAATATGGCTGGTGACTTTTTGGAGTCTGTTGTTACTTTATCAAGAATAAAGATAATTATAATGACTGTGCCATGAAAAAAAGAAAACCAGGTAATGGCCAAAGCAAGAGAGTTGTTGGATATAAGGGGCCTCTACAGTGCTGATCAGGATGAATGAATAATGACGCACAGTGTCGTTACATCACAGTGAAATTTCAGTATGCTAAGACCAACGAGGAAATCCTGAAGGCTTAGAAAGACTTTGTTTTCCTAAAGCATCTATTTGAGTTAATCCCTCAGGAATATTGTCTGTAAAGCATGGATTTAAAAATTCTCTCTCCTGTTAAATCAAAAGGTAGCATATGTGGCTGCCTTCTCTTCCAAGTCCCAAGGGTAATCAAAAAAGCATTAGGAAGTAGAGACAAGAAAGAATACCATCTTTGGATCAGATGTCCTGCAGTATCTCTGGAAGACAGGAAACAGATGGAAGGAATCTGGGTCAAACACCTGTACAGGATGGCAGTGGTTCTGGGGGACACAGTGAGTGGGCAGCTGCATTTGGAGTAGTTGGGCAACCGCGACCCCTTCCTTCGGGTTCCTTGTGCTAGATCAAAGGCAGCAGCAGGCTTGAGCTGGAGGGCAACACTCAGAAGGAACTACAGTCTTCAGCCTGAAAGTCAAGTGACTCAGTGACTAACACAGGCTCCCCTTCTCCTGTGGCGTGCCCCATCCTTCCCTGCAGCCTTTGGAGGCCACTGTATTACGCAGATCAACATCAGACACAAAGATGGGCATGACCCAAGTATCACCAGACACTTCAGGGAACGTCAGCTCAACATCACTTCAGCATCTGACTCAGCGGACCGAAGGGCCATCGCTGGAAAACCTTAAGGGAGCAAACAGGATTGGACTTTAGAAGATGTGGATTTCCTCAGAGGGATAGGAGGACTTTATTCCATTCAATAAGAACAGGCAGCTATTTTGAAAGCCAAATGTTGCCTTGGAAATGAAATATTTAATTGGTATTTTTTTTTAAACCTCATAAATGGTGTGAAAATCAGGATGCACATAGCTGAAGAATAAATTATGAAGCTAGAAGTTTGATTAGAAATAATGCAGAATTTAGTACAGGAGACAGAGATTTAAAGAATGAAACAAGGTTAAAATACATGGAGGTTCGACCTAGGGGTCTCCAAATCCATTTGTTAAGGCCTCTCAAAGGAGAGGACAGGGGAGGGGGGTGGTCAGGGAGTGGCTGGGAATGAGGAAGGAGGTCGGGAAGGGAAGGACAGAATCACAGGAACAGCCAGAGACATTTGAGTTGTAGGATTAAAAGTGTCCCTACTGGGCTGATCACCATGAATAAATAAAAACACTCTGTAGAGGTATCAGTGAAATTTCTGTCATAAAGAAAAGTTGTTGAAAGGCCTTAGGAAGAAGGTAGGTGGGATCCTGTTTTGATTTAGAGGCATGATGACTCTTAGCTGTCTTGAGTGGGTGGAGGAGGAAGTCCACCTTTGGGGAAAAGCTTGTGTGGAGATAGATTTAATACTGTAATATAATTTTACATTTTGGAAAATAAAAATGAATTCCTGTTGCTTTCCTTAGCAAACTCTTCTTGGTTGTTAGTGTTACATATTTATCCTTGGGGAATGGTTAAGATTCTCTAAGATACATAGGAGATATTATTGTTAGTCAAAGCGGAGTCTTTGAAATGCCAGTACTGGTTTGGAAATTAGCTCTCAGAGGGCTTGAGAGCCATCTGTACCTTAGCCTTTTTTTCCATCCCCACCCCACAAGCCCCACTGAGGCCAAGACCTGGTTTACTGCCCTGAGGACACTGCTAAGATTATAGCTGAGATTTCCTTTCAAAATCCAGGGCTTTCCAATGGAATGGTGGGCAGTGCACTCTTCCTACCCGGGTGGCTCTGTTTGGGCTTGTTGATGGGGTAACGGGATCACCCACTTTCTACCCTGAGCAGGAAGGAATGCCGTTTACCCTGGATAATCCTTGTGAGTGAGTAGGAAAGAACAGATGCTGAGTTTTATTTCATATTAAGATTGAATGTGCGAGGGCCTACTTACTGCTAACTTAATAACCTTGATTAACTGTACAGGTCACCGAGTCCCAGAGTACATAGAGTTTATTATGGAACAATTAGCCAGCAAACACAGGAGCTCAGGTTCTTTAGCAAAGGGCTCCTCATGGTGAGGAATAACGGTTATCTTACTGATTACTATTTATGTAGGGATTTATCTAGTTATTTAGTTTAGGATATTGTATTTTATTGAATGAAGGGACCCCACATGTTTCTGTTATTTTCTGTATTAATGCCCTAAACTTTTCTTGTGTGATTTCAGAGACCAGAGCCCACCAGTTGCCGAATTTCACCTACTGCTGAGAGCTCATACTTTGGAAACCTATGGGGTGGATCCCCACCCATGCAAGGTAGCTGCTCCTCATAGTGGGGGGACATAGAATGTGTTGCCCAAAAGCAAGTTGGTGCACAGGCCTGGCAGCCCCCTCCTAGGATATTTCCACAGCCTGGCCCACCATCCATAATTAGAAGGGACAACAGTGGGCTGCATTTTTGGGGTGTTGGTTTTCCCCACTTGAGTCTTCCAATTGTTGGCTAATTGCAGTAGCCACATTTTCCTGCATTAACATACATGATTCATTCATCCATCAAATGGATGGTCTTACCCCTGAGAGGGTACCGGATCCTAACCTTTATTTGCAAGGCCATTGCCAGAAATAATGCAGTCTTTAAAAATGGGAAAGTTGAAAAAGCAAAATTTTAAATTATATTTTTACATTAGGGGTATTTGTTTTTCTTTTTTCCTTTACTCATGAAACCCAGATGATGGGTATCAGAATCATCTGGACCCTGCCAAAGAGCCCCTGATTCAGAATCCCTGGGGGGTACAGTTGGGGGATCTGCCCTTATTACACAAGGTGATGCTCACACACTTCCCAGAAATGTTTTATGAAAATAGTTTCTCCTTTCCATATCCTAAACTATGTATCCACGAGACACCAGCCTAAATCCTAAACTAAGCATTTATGCCAGCCAGGCTCTTACAGGTAAGTTTTTGAGTCATACTGAAACATTTCTTTACCCAGATGGGACCTGCTCATAGTGTTTGGTAAAGTACTAGCCCTGTAGCTCTTAGCTCAGGCTGCTCATCAGAAGTACCTGGAGAGCTTCTGGAGAGCTGACGCCCCATTACATCAGGATCTGGGGGTACAGACCAGACTTTCCAGATAATGCCAGTGTGTAGCCGAGGCAGAGAGCCAGTGGCATGTGTTCACATTGGTGTGTGCATCTTCTGCTCTGTCCACACAGGTATCTGAGTATATTTGCCAGATGCCTCTTCCTAGTAATGGGCTAAACCAGATTATTCCATTTGGTGAATTAGATTTTACCCACAAACTTGAGCCTATTTATCACTTAGAGATGGATTTGATATTTGGTTGCTTTTTTGCTTTTATGTATCAATACTTAGCTTTCCTAGTTGATATGGGAAGCAAAGTAGACATTTCTGGGCATTTCTTTATATTGAAATTGCCAGAAATCCTGTATGGAATTGAATAAAGTTAGAGTTGATGCTCAGGGATTTGTTTCCAGGGCTAATGATGACCAAGAACAGCATGCCCACCTGATAGGGTGGGTGTGAGAACTCAGGTGGCCACAGAAGACACTTGAAAGTAGACATGATTTGGGGCTAATCTGTATTTTCCCAGAAGTTTCCTGGTGAAGTAGGAGGGCTGTTCCCCGAAGGGAAAAGCACAGATTCCTGGGCCTGTCCAGGTTTTAGAAGTACTGTCCTTGGAAGTTCCAACTCAGCAACTTAGTTTATTGCTGCGATCCTAAGAATTAACCTGATACTAACCCAAGGTGAGGACGAATAAGCATACTATTTGTCATTTATTTTATATGCCTCAGTCCAACTATGTTTTTAATCTCTGTTTCTTCAGGATTCAACAGGCACAACAACATTTTTAGGATTCACTGCTGCAGGCTTTGTGGTATTCCAGGGAAATAAGAGAATCCATTTGATAAAATGGTGAGTATTTCTTTGGAAAACTGACTCATGATTTTTCTTGATCTTCCTCACCCCCCAGCCCCCTGAGCCTTTGACTTTTTATCTGGAGCCTAGTATATAGGTAATGCCTAATATTCATTTCTTTGCCTTGGAGCTTCATTATAAAGGGATAATTCATCTATAAATGTGACCCAATCAAGGTTTCCGTAGACCTCAAAAGACCTGGGGTGTGTCCTGGGCTTGGGGGCTCTGCCACCAAACAGAAGGTGCCCAGTGTTCCCTCATCAGTAGCTTGTTCTCTGTCCAGGGGATGACCATGGGGTGGGTCCGGGTAGGGTAAGGGTGCAGGTTTCCTTGCATAACTCAGGACCTGTCCCCTGCCACTCATTTCTCTCTAGACTCCTCCATTGAGTCCTTGTTGCTATAGACTCACCCTCTGTTACTCAGTGTACCTGAAGATGCTTTGGCTCAAAGGGGAATGTCTGTCCACAAAGGCTTATAAATAAGAGAACTGATTATCTCCCATATTTGTATTTAAAGTATAATTTTAAACCTTTTTCTCTTGAGTTTCCCATTTCTAAAGACTGCATTATTGCTGACAATGGCCTTGGAAATAAGTGTTAGGATCCTGTAACTTCTTAGGGGTAAAAGCAGCCACTGGATGGATGAATGGATCCATGTATGTTGATTTAGATCGCAGCACCTTCAAGTATGGGGGTCTCTCTGTTGTCTTGTCTGCCATTGCAGGGTGGTAGCTTTCGTCCCCAGGCTTTTGCTCATAAGATGGCTATTTATGCAACTCTGACCATCAAATCTTCACACAGCAACATCCAGAGCTTGGGGGAGAGTGGCCTCTTCTGTGGGGCTCCTGTTAAAACAGGAATAACTTGTTCCAAAGCTCTGCAGGGGACTTCCTGTGTGTCTTTTTGGGCAGGATTGCAACACAGGCACCTTCTTAGACCAGTCCTCCCAGGAAGCATGGGAACTCCATGCCTGGGATGGACAAGTAAAGATCCTCCTGGGGCTAGGAAGAGCATGATCTGCATGAACACCTGGAGGAAGAACGAAGTCTAGCAAAGAAGTAGGAAGATAGAGCTGAGTAGGTGACCAGCAGCCTACATCCAATCAAGGAACAAAATGGTTTTTGGTAAAGAGTGAAGAAGGCTGAAGATTCTGTGTGGCATACTGTACAGATTTAGTCTCCTTCATGCCTTCAGCTTGATTCAGATCCCTCTCAGATGGTCCCCAGGAGGTTTGTCACCCCTGTCATGTCTCACTGGTGGTGGGTTCACTCCTTTGCCTGAAGTTTTTGCTGGGCAGTGGGCTTACTGTGCTGGCAATGCTCTCCTGCACTTGCCTGGACCTCAGCTTCATGGTTCTGTGGCTGTGGGCTTCAGGATTTCTCCCAGAGCCTCTTTATAAGCCCTCACCCCATTCCTGGTGCTCTCCTCTTAGCACCTCCCTTCCTGTCAAACCTTGTCTACTAGATTATCAGCAGTCAGCTGATGTCCACTCTGCCCCCTGTATCTTCTCTGTTTGATGATTAGCCCTCTGTAAGACCCTAACTTCTCTAAATACCTGCTCTGCCCTTTCTATCATTGCCTTTTCCTCAATTCATATTTTTAACTCACATCGGTTCTCTTCCTCCACAATTAGCATTCTCAAAACTCTTATTTGCCTTTAACAAACCACTTTGTTAAAGACTGGCATCTCTTAGTCTCAGTATGCTCATCCATAAAATGGGGACTGTGAACTCTGACTGCCTTGCAAGAGGAAAAGGAGATGGGGAGGAAGCAAATGGGACATCGTGTGTGAGGTGATGGGATCTGCGAACTGTGATGTTGTGTGTTTGTAGTATGGCAGTGTTACCAGTTTTTTTTTTTGTATTTTTAGCACCTTGTAAAGAAGCTCCAATGTTAATCACCCTTCAGTCCATTCCAGAAAGCATTCCCTAGGGATTCCTACTGACTTTGGGTAATTCAGTGACTTTCACACCCTACCTTAGACTACAAGAGGGTTGGGGGATCCTGAAAGGTGTTAGATCCTCAGGTTTCTGAGTTGCTTGAGCTCAGGATTAGTTAAGTTCAAACCTGACACGTCAAGTACAGATTAATTGCAAGTCTCTCCCCTTTGGGCTTCATTTTCTTTCTGGGTACATTGAAGAGTTGAAATGGACAATCCCCAGACTATTTGTTTCTGGTTTTGCATCTTGATATTCCTTGTGGGATCAACCTCATCTTTCCAGCCTCTGCTCAGGCATGTGTGTTTGTGCCAGCTGTGTACATGTTGCTAAAACAAATTTTCTTCCCACATTAGTCCTAGTTGTTTGTTTGTTTTAACATCCACCAGGCTTCATCATGCTTGCAGATCCTGTCCTAGGCTAAGACAGCTTAATGTGGTCTCACTGTTCTCTTACCCCAAGGGAGAAGTGCAGGGCACACATCACTGTCCTAGGAATTAGACCAAAGGAACAAAAACAGAGTTCTCTCTTCTATTTCCATGTATCTTCTCACCAGCGAGCTTACCTAGGGTCTACGCTTCGGGCAGAATTTCATCAAGCAACATCTTAAGATGAGACCCAGTGTCACTATTTGACTCCATTTTGTCAGACTGTCCTCATCATTTTGAGCACCTTTATATCTAATAAAACTATTCTTTTATAAACAGCAGAGATGAAATTTTGCAGTCTGGTGTGTATGTTTGTTGGAGATGGGTGTGATGAAAGGACAAGGGAGACACATATTGTGAATCCACATCTTTTCATTAACTGAATCAGAAATGACCATTCTTCCTACCTCGCAGTCGGCCTGCCAATTCATATTTGTCGTCAATGTTCATGAAACCTCTAGAACTCCTTAGAAGAAAGGTGCAGCTTAGCTGTAAGATAAGGAATAAATTATTCTGGGCTGCCTACAGATCCTCTCTTGGGAAGAAAATTGCTGTAGAATTCACTTAGGGACTTTCCCTACTCATTTGACCCTCACTGATGATAAGATGGTATCTTGTTTCATTGTAGTCTGCTTGGCATTTGTAAGTTAGCCGGATTCCTGTGGGAAAGCCAAGTCCTTGGCTGCCACTTTTTTTTCCTTCTCACCTCAAGAGATTTTCTCTTCTTAGGCCAGATGTCTGCAAATTGAAGTTTGAAGGGAAGACATTTCATGTGATTGGCACCCAGAAGGAGGTCAGATACTATTTTTCCTAACTACTTGTTTTTTTTGTATGTGTGTATGTGGTTGTGTGTGCACACACGAGATTCAAGCATAAGGTGTGCATTAAGTATTGTAGCCTCAAAAGACCACGACTTTAAATTTGTGATGATAATGGAAGCTATAATGCTGACAACATTTTAGAGGTTAACAAACACTGGGTTTGCACATTTAAGAACATAGTGAGAAATACAGACCATATACCCCTGTGTGAAAAATAGACTGGCATAGATTTGAGAAATGGAAAATGGAATTTCCCCCTACTTTTTTAATTTGCCAAAATATAAATTTATGAAACAAGTGGATAATACTTTAACAAAGCTGGGTATCAACCAGTGCTGGTTAGAGGTTTATAATCAGAGTCTAGAAGTCCCCAGAGTCTTAAAATAAGAAGGAAGTTACCAAATATCGTTGGGCTCATCAGGAACACATTTGGGAGGAGGACATTACTGAAACTTTGAGCCTCCGAACTAGGTCTAGAACTTTTCAGATTTTCTTGTCCTAGATTTGTGTTCAAACGCTAGTTATTCAAGGATGGCAAATAAGTTTTTAAGCTAATTCAAGTCTGGCTGAGAGGGAGACCGTGCCTGGAATGTTTAGAAGGATTGTGGGGCTGCTTTTCATTGGAAACAGGGCCTGGGTAGATTAGTGATATCTGCAAAGGTAAGGGATGGAGGAATGTCATTACAACAACACTTTTAAAGACATAATATTGCCTAAGTTATGTTAGGTCTGTTTGGTAGGTGGCAGGATTCAAATAGGTAAATACCTGAAAGAAAAATATAAACTGTGTTTAACACACCTTTTCTTGTTTTGTTATTTTTTTAATTAGAAAAAAGCCATGTTGGCATTCCATACTTCAACACCAGCTGCCTGCAAGCATCTTTGGAAGTGTGGGGTGGAGAACCAGGCCTTTTATAAGTAAGTAGCTTTAATTTACTTAATCATAGGTTTTAAAGCACCCATGGAACCTTGTATGTTTTGCAGACAGCTGCATATTCATTTCTTATAGTACAGCCTTTGTGTTATATTTAAGTGAATCAAAGATTTGGTGCATTGTTCAAGGTGACTCCCAACTGCTGTAGACCTGACTACCGAGGCCTGAGCTCCATTTCGGGTGATTCCTATGAATTGCTCTGTGCCCTTTTTTTTTTTTTTTTTTTGGACTTTGCTATTTCCACTCAGTAAGTGACATGATCTGTGTTCATTGGGCACCCTCCTCAGAAGCAGACCTTGAGAAGAATTTGGTGCAAGTAAGATGTGATACGGTCACTGAATGTACCTGTAGGGGAATGGGAAAGGGAGGTAGGCTTTCAACCAACATAGGGTGTGTTATTACTGAGAAGGTCACTACTGTGGGTAATGGGGCTGCACTCTGCCGGGGAACTCTGGCAGATTGTAGAACATGCCTCTAAAGTTCTCCCACTGATTGACGAAGAGGCTGTGATATTTATCATCTCCGTGCATTTTGCTTGAAGGCCACAGATTTAATACTCCCCTGTCACATCTGGCTTATGCAGAATGTGGGCTGAATGTGCTCTCACAACCAGTAGAAAAATCTTTGACAGAGGGACACACGTGTCCATAGTAAGAAGCCTCCAGTACATAGAGATGAGAGCCAAAGGTTTATGGGTGGAATGCCATCGGAGCTAGGACCACAGAAAGTCAGTGCTGGATAGGAATGCCTAAACTAGCCATCAAGCTCTTAGGTTTCAAAAGGGGTTCACATTTAGGATCTCTCCACTGAGTTCCAGCTTCTCCTTTGAGAGAAACACTTGACTGGAAGAGTGGTGGTGATGGATAGTCAGGGGTCCCACCCAGCCATGCCCAGGGTATGAGCACCACCAATCCCTGGAGTCCATCGCTGGCGTGTTCTCAGTCTCCCCCCAGCACTCAAGTCTGTATCGCTCACTGGACTCATGCCTGGAAATGCCGAGGCTCTGAGCCTCCTGGGCTTTGGCTCATGGTGACCATCAGGAGAATGAGTGCTCGGGCAATGTTTTTCAAACCCTTCTTCAGCCATACATTCTTCAGCCTTCCTTACCCAGAAGTGTAGGCAAAGCCTAGTATGTAAAAAAAGATAAAAACGAAAGCTGTGGTGGTTGGTGGACCAGAGTTGTGATGGGGACTGAGACCCTTTACCCATGGCTCACTGCTTGGGTGACCAGTTGTCCGGATTTGCCCAGGACTTTTCTCAGGTTCAGTACAGACAGTCCTGTGTCCCAGGAAATCCTTCAGCTCTGGGCAGATGCTTCAGGACCATTGAAAGCCCATGGATGAGATGATCCACAAAATGTGTTTCTAGGAATGATGATGTGTATCAGTAGACCTTCCCACAACCATTCACACCTCAAGGCATCTGTGGGGACTGGTAAAAAGACCTTGATGACCTCTGAAAAAATCAGCATGTCTTGACCCTGTCCATCCATATGAGAACAGAGGGAGAGAAATGCAGAGAGTTAGTCTGGTGCTCTTAGTCTTCAGTTGAGGCCAGCACATATTTTTTGGGTTTTTAGTGATTTAAAAAAATTGAGATAATATGCCAATACCATAAAATTCACCCTTTTAAAGTATACATAAGTGTTTTTTAGTATAATTCACAAAGTTATACAATCATCACTGCTAATTCCAGAACATTTTTTGTTATTCCCCAAAGAAATCCTGTAACCATTAAACAGTGATTGCCCCTTCACCCCCATCCCCAGACCTTGGCAGCCACTGATCTACTTTCTGTGTTTATGGATTTACCTATTCTGCGCATTTCATATAAACAGAATCATAAGGTATGTGGCCTTTGGTGCCTGGCTTCGTTCCCTTAGGTGATGCTTTCAATGGTCACCATGTTGTAGCAAGAATCACAATTTCTTTTGATGACTGAATAATATTCCACTGTTTGGATATGTCACAGTTTGTTTATCCGTTCATTAGTTGATGGGCATTTGGGTTGCTCTCTCTCTCTTTTTTTTTAGCTATCATGAATAATGTTGCTGTGAATACATGTTTTTCTATGGACAATTCTCTCAGGTTTATACCTAGGAGTGGAATTTCTAGGCCATTAGGTAACTGTATATTTAGCTTTTGAGAAACTGGCAACCTGTTTTGGGGGCCTCAGCTTTTGGAACTCTTCTGTTCCTCCTTTAATGAGAACACCTGGTTCCTGTCAAAGGGCCATTCAGATGCATTTGGTTATTTTGAATGAATATATTTTCACAAATGATGGAGTCTTAAAACAAAGCATGACAAAATTTATGGCAGTTTCTCTTAGATTTTTATGTACATGTCCATGCTAGATCTGATCTCTCTGAGGGTAGGAACTCAGTTCTGTTTGCTTTTGTATTTCCTAGAGATGCCAGGCATTCAGAAAACATTTACTGGATCCAACTGATGGATTTGTTCAAAGGCATGGTTCCTGTCCTCAGGAGATTTACACTTCATGATAGAGACTAGAAGTAAGCACAAATAAAATGCTAGTGGGGAACCTAGAGGAGAGCCTGCATCTTGCTGCCCAAGAGCTGGGAGGTTGAAGACACTTTCAGGTGGAAGGAAGACATCCAAGGTTGGGGACCAAGACAAGGCAGGAAAGTGGAAGTCACTGGGGAGGATGAGTGACTGCGCAGGCTGGAGGAGAGGGTAAATGACTAGCAAGGGAGGAGATGAGGGGCCAGACACGGGGCTCAGTCATCCTGAAAGAGGCAGCTGAGTAGTAATAGGTGTGGCTGATTGGTGCTGACTACTGACCAGTGTAAGGGGAGGGAAGTCTTTTTACGACCCATCAGTAAGTCCTGTCTGGAAGGAGTTTAGCTCTTTGTGCCTGGCACTTTGAAGACCCTTTAGTGACATCATAGGCTCTCTATCAAAGAATAACTTTGGACAGTAATTAGTTCTTTTGCACACATCCTGTCTCATCACATGTGAGGGAGTCAGTTGGCAGATGGAGTCAATAGCACAAACAGTTAAAAAGGGGGAAAGACAGAAAATAATGCAATCTTGAGAATCTTTTGGGGTACACTCATTTAGCTGGCAGCTAGCAAAGAGGGCAGTCTGATAAATGGTATTATTGAATGAGTCGATTAAGTGTATCACAGAAATCATTTCCAGTTGTCCATGGCTGCTTCACAAGACCTGGAGAGTTGTGAGCACCATGGCCTTGTATAGAGTTGATGCCCTCCTTGCCCCTCTGCTTTGAAGCCAGGCTACCCCATCTCTCTCATAGGACTTATAGTCCATAATAGTTGCATTGATCTGAGATTTGCCAGAACCTTTTGTTCCTCCATTATCCTATAACTGTCCTTTCTGCTTGTTCTGACCCAGCTGTGTGACCCTGGACAGGTCTCAGGCCTCAGCCTTCTCATCTGTAGGACGGAGGGGACTGGGACAGGCATGATGTACTAATGTCACTGTGGCCTAGTGTTAATCACTGTGGGCTTTGGAAGTAAGCAGGCTTGGGTTTGAATCTTGGTTCTGTTGCTTACTATCAATGTGGCTTGGAGCAAGGCACTTAAATTCTTTGAGCTTCATCTATTTTTCATCTGTGAAATGCTGTTGGTGATTTCCACTTCACAGTGTTTCGTTCTGCCAGGAACACTGACCACCAATAAATGGCAGTGGCTGCTATGACTACCACTCCTCCATGTCCACTAATGGCCTCAGTTCTGTCCAACTCATCCTGTGTTTCAGGGGTGTTGGCTGGCAGTGTTTCTTGGGTTGGGGTGGGTTTGCTCCCTCCTTTCCTCCTTCACCTGCCATGGGAACAGGGGGGCTGGTGCCTCGGTATCCCCTAATGTGCTTTTAAGACATGAATGTGCTGCTGGTTGTCAGCTGGCCCACGGCCACCCATCAGCTTTGAAAGCCCTGGCTCTGAGATATGCTGCCTGGGAACAGAGCCCAGAAGCAGAAATTCTGATTTTCCCTCCTGCTCCAAACCCCGAGAATCTCCAACACAGTCACATTTCAGAGCTTCCTTTATGCATGTGTTTTCTAGCTGCTGCCAGTCCCAGAGAGCTGGAGCTCCCATCTCAGGGCACTGGCTCCTCAAAAGCACTCTGCACACCCTGAGGGTTCAGGCTCCCTGGTGTTTCCATCAGTGTCATTTTTTAAAGTACCACATCTTTATTCATCTTTTTTCTTTTTCTTATTAAAGTATCATTGCTATACAATCTTATGTTGATTCCATCAGTGGCTATATCACACCTGCATTTATGCTGCGCACTGTGCTAGGCACTGGGGACACAGTGGAGGCTCAAGTGACATGCTCTGCCCTCAGTTTTGTGTGGAACTGTTTGCAGGGGGCAAAGGCAGTCCCTGATAAATTTATTACCTGGAGTTTGGTAGCATTTTGTCAGAGGAAGTGTTACACTTGGTAGGTAAAGACCCAGAGTAGCTCCCCAAACTAGCACCTCTCACACTTTAACAAGCAAGTGAATTACCTAGAGATCTTGGAGAATTGGGGGTTCTGGGTCCGCACGTCTGGGTGGGGCATCAGAGTCTGTATTTCTAATAAGTGCCCAGGTGATGCTGTCCTGGCAGCCCCCAGGCCACCCTTTGAGTAAGAAGGTTCTAAACCAGTGGTTCTCAGCCTGGACTGCACCTCAGAATCACTTGGGCTGTTGTGTTTTTTTTTTTTTAATCAATGTTGTGGACCTACCCAGACCCATTAAATCTTCCACGTTCTCATAAAAATGTGTACATGAATATTCATAATAGCATTATGATAGCTAAAAAAGTGGAAAAACCCAAATGCTCATCTTCTGGTGGCTGGGTAAAAGGAAGTGGTGATCTGCACAATGGAATATTATTCAGCCATGAAAGGGAAGGAAGTTCTTAGTACTTACATAGATGCTACAACACGGGTGAACCTTTAGAACATTAAGTGAATGGCCACATACTGTATGATTCCCTTTGTGTGGAATGTCCACAGTAGGCAAATCCAGAGACAGGAAGCAGAGTAGTGGTTGTCTAGGATCAGCAGGGGAGGAGATGAGGAGGGATACAGGGGGCAGTATTCTTTTTGGAGGTGAAAATGTTCTGGATGAAATCTTAAAAACTTTGTGAATTAAACTGAAAATCACTGAAGTGTACAATGTAAATGGATGAATATTATGGTATGTGAATTAAAGCTGTGGTTTTAACAAATCAGAATCTGGGAAGAGGGGGTCTAGGTGTTGGTAGGAACAAACCTTTTCCTGGTGATGCTGCTGTGCAGCCCAGGTTCAGTGCCTTCCTCTAGCAATTCCTCAAGTAAGGGCCTTGGACCAGCACCAGCATCTCCTGGGCACATGTTAGAAATGTAGATTCTTGGGCTCTGTGCCACACTATTGAATCAGAAACTTGTGTTTTAAAAAGCCTGCCAGTTGATTCTGATGCTCTCTGAAGTCTGGGAACCTGCATGGCAAGGGCATTTATTTAAAAAATGACAGATGGGGACATGCAGCCTGGTTCCCCCAGCTTCTATCACATTACCATAGTTAAGGGACTCACTCCTCCGTGCCTTGGTTTCTTCACACAAAAGTGTGGATTGCTTCCTCCTTGGAGAGAGCTGTCAGGATAAAATGAAATGCTGTATTTTGGGTGCTTTGGACGGGGTATGGCTCATGGTAGGTCTTCAGTAAGAACATATGTTGTTATTGCTCTGTGGACTCCAGAAGCTATAAGCCATGGTAAACTGGGAACTTGTATTGTTAATCCTAGAGGTGCATGGTGCTCCCTAGCACCTAACCTGACCTGCACCCCCAGTCCCTGTGGGGCAGGTGCCAGAGGAGAAGCAGGAGGCCTCCAGGGCAAGGGGAGGTGTGCTCTGCAGAGCTGTTCTGTGTGCATATTATGCTTAGTGACTGGTATGTGCTGTCTGCATGCATGGCACAGCACATGTATGTCCCCCCATTCAGAACACAGCTTCGATGTTAGGACTGGGCAGGGGACTCCCCAGGGCCTTAGGAAGGGGTCTCTGGGTATGGTGGTTGCCCTGACAGTTCTTGGGTGGGGGATATGAAAGCAAAAAGGTAAGTGGTGACCAGGCCACCATGTGAATACTCAGATGTGTGAGGTCAGGTGCTGATGCACTGGGGCTTGTCTGGATTTCTCGGAGTCAGATGTTGCAGAATAGTCCTCTAGAGCTTCTCTGCTGGGCTTTTGATGGGGAGTTGGAGGTGCGTGTGGGGAGAGGGCAGCTGGGGAGGAAGGCTGGAGGGGAGAGAACTGCTGTGCTAATTAACTTGGTTGTGGGAGGACTTTTGCTCCAGGCTCCTTGTTGATACAGAGCCAGTGACCGGAGGGCAGGACCGGTACCCTGGAGTTAGGGCCCGCAGGCAGTCTTACAGGCTTTCAGGGCGTCTGAAAGGAAAGTCTCCATGGTTTAGAGGGTGGCTTCGGTGGCTTAGTGGTGAGAAGGCAATGGCGAGGTTTTGAGAGTGACGTTAGAGAGGAGGAGGGATGGAGGGGAAGCCTTATAGAAGGGGCAGATGTTTTCAGGTCATCTGATCTCACTTACCTTCCTCCAAACACTATGAATTAGGTATTATCATACTTTCACCCTTTCAAAACTTCATGGAGAAATTGGGGCTCAGAGAAGCTACATGACTTGTCCAAGGTCAGCCCCTGCTGCCTGTCCCGGGTGCTGGCGCCTCCAGGGACATGGGCTCCAGGAGCTCCCATCTGTCCCCGAGCCTCCTGGGCTATCTTCCCTGTGCCCTGTAATGAAGTGGAATCTGCTCCCCAGGTCTGCCAGCCCTCCCCTCCCCATCTCTCCCTCCCTGCTCATCATTGTAGCCAGTGCCCTTTGGCATTGGCTTAGGTTGTTTGCAGAGGAGGGTGGGGAGAGGGGGCTTCTCTGCAAAAGGTTGTTACTATGGTTTTTCCATTGTTCTGAGAACAAAGACCAAAACCCTTAGCAAGACAGCTTTAGGTCAGGTCCTGCTGACTTAGGGGAAAAATGTGTGTCTGTGTGTGTGTAAAACAATAATATGGGGAAATGCACAAAAGATCTTTTTAGTTTCTCCAGAGCTCAGGCTTAGGGATTTGTGCCTGCTGGGCCTTCTGCCCTGAACACCCGCATTACCTGGCCTGGGTAACACCTTCCTGCCCCTGGATCTCAGCTCAGAGGTCCCTTCCTCAGGGTACCTTCCTTGGGCCCAGACTGCATTCGTCTCCCCATCCCATTGCATCTTTTTCTTCATGTCATGCACCACAGCTTGTAACTTTTATTGATTTACTTATGTGCATTGTTTCTAGAGAAATTTTCATGTCCTCTTTGGACCTTGTATGCCATGAATGCAGAGACTGTGTGTCTTCCCTGACCTTACTGTGATGTGCAAAAGCTAGGCATTTGGGTAATAATTGCTGAGCCAGTGAACCAAAGACTTCAAGGTGCTCAGTGGTGGCCATCACTGCCCACCGCAAAACTTCTAGGCTAACCCCTGGCTGTGTGCATGTCTGCTTGGAATTCTACAGGGTATATTATTCTATTTTTTTTTAAAATAAGATTTTGCGACTATTAATGTTTTCAATGATCCTGAACTCTGGAAGACAGTTCTGTCTTGTGGGGTTTAATTGCGTAAGGCTCAGAGTGACTGACATAGAGTATCCTCAGCCAGCATAGTAATTTCATGCCCTGTGTGCAGCCTCCAGGCAGCCCATGTCCTAGAATTTCCAGTGTTGTTTTGTTTGTATTTATGGGCAGGGCTCAGAGGTGCTGAATCAGTGCCTGGCTGGGCTTCCTGTTCCTTATATATCTTAGTCATCCACTAACGCGCATACTTTAAAGGGCACTGGGTCATGGCGACTTAACTGGAGAATACCCAGAAGGCAGCAACCATTTCCAGGGTGACCTGGGCCCCCTGAGCCTTCTCTTGGGCAGCTCGTAGTGAGCATGTTCTCTGTGACATGGCAAGTGCTCTGCAGTGTGGGTACAGGCACAGGCAAGAAGGTGCTTCTGTAGCAAAGAATTGGTGCCAAATGACATGATCCATCTGCTTCATAGCTTTCAAATAGGAGTTGAGGAAGAACCCTCTGATTACCAATACTGCGGGGTCCTTTTTGCAGGTTAAGACCCAGTAATGGATCATGAAACCAAATGTAAGGGTCATTCCCCAGCATGTAAAAAGAATGAAAAGAGCATAAAAAAGGTCAGATTGCAGCACACATAGTGAAAGTGACTCTTCTTTTGTGAAACCTCTTTCAGGTCTGTGTATGTGTGTGCCCAGTCATTCAGTAAAATGTATTTCTTTCTGGCAGTTAGCAGTATCCGATTGCCACACCTTATACCATGTCACTACCACCTCTGCTTTGCTTTTTCTTGAAGGTATGCAAAATCCAGTCAGATCAAGACTGTGTCCAGCAGCAAGATATTTTTTAAAGGAAGTAGATTTCGATATAGGTGAGTACTCACAGTTCCATTTGGGGTTGGGTTGGAGACAGCCATTTACTTCTGAATGTTCTGCTTGTAAATCAAGGGTTCTTTGGTCCGTGCCTGTTCTGGTCCCTCTTTCTACTCCACTTCTCTTTTGTGCTCACGGGGCACCCCCAAATTCCATGTAGCTTGCCTGCATGGCGGAAGAGAAAGTATGAATCCCTAGAGCTGGGCCAGAGCACTGTAAAAAGTTTTTAAAAAGGGTGCAGACCCCTCCCCTTCTACTCTGAGTATCTGTGCATAGACATCATGTTTCCCTCTTCTGCAGCGGTAAAGTCGCCAAAGAGGTGGTGGAGGCCAGCTCCAAAATCCAGCGGGAGCCCCCAGAGGTGCACAGGTGAGTGGGGCAGTCTTCAGAGCTCTGGGAGGTCTCTGGGGTGGACAGAAGGAATTTTAAGGCTGGCTTTGCCAAATCCTCTATCCCAGGAAAGGGAGTAAGGGCACCTCTGTTGTTTTTGGCCTTGGTTCCAGGCATGGCGCTTTCACTGGCCTGGGCGTTCCCCTCGGACAGATTTGTTGGGGCTGTGGCGTGAGTGCAGCTGGGCTCCACTTTGAGTTACTTGCTCTGTGGGGAGTCCTCTGCTGGATTTGGCCTGGGGTGTGTGGGTGTGAACAAGCAGTGTGTGTGAGAAGCACGCTGGGTCATCTCATGGCCGGTCCATTGTCATATCCTCTTAGACCTGCTCTCTGTCCATCAGAGACATGGCCAGTCCCTGCCAGCTACAGAGAAAAGAGCACCTGCCACCCGGAAAGCCTCTGGCATTCTCTTAGCAGCTGAGAGGCAGAACTATTCCAGGGGCTCAGCTTGGATTTCATCCTCCCAACTAGAAGCTTGAGTGTTTGATCTTTAAAAAAAGAAAGACTCAATGCTGGGGATTCTCTTGATGGCACAATCACAAAGTAGGAAACTGTGTTTAACAATATACTTCCAGAGAGACATATTCCAAATATACAAGGATTTCTGAGTCCCATAGTTACCATCTATGGATGGCTAATGAGATGAAAAATAATATTTAAAAACACTTCTCTTTTCAATTGAGGTATGCATATTTTATGGGAATCAAGGTTTCCTAGATCAAGGCTTCCCAAACCTTGCCCAGGGATTACCTAGGGATCCTGTTAAGATCAGAGTCTGATTCATGAGTCTGGGACTTCTAGTGAGCACCCAGGGGATGGCCATGGGGCTGGAGCAGGGACCACTCTTGGGACAGCCAGGCTCCAGATGACTGGTGATAGATGGGGGAAGGGAACAGAAGGCCGTAGTGAAAATCTTTTCCTAGAGTGGACTGAACCACCAGAGGGGATGGGGAATGAGGCATCAGTCAGTTTATGGTTTGCCTTTTCTGGAATCTTTTAAAATCCCCCAGGATACTACTGCAAACAAGGACTTATAGGCCTTTGAGACACTGGTTCGGACCCTCCTTTGCTTTCCACTATCCCCTCGTATGGATATGTAAAAGCCTGTTGAGTTCACATCCTCAGGATGCCTCTCTGGACTTCAGTTCTTTGACAGTCTCTCTCAAATCCATGACAATACAAGAAAACTTTGCTTAATGATACAAAGTAAGCTCTCAGAGGGCAAGGCTGTGTCTACCTCGGTCATCTGCATATCACCCAGTACCCAACACAGGGCTTGGCACATAGGAGCAGGGCAGTGTGTTTGTTGAGTAACTATGTGAACTAGGAGTGTGGGATGACGGCAGCACCTCTAATTTGAGACCTGAGATCTGTCCGAGGTGCTGCCCTGCTCCCATGAGGAAGTTGTCCTGTCAGAGCCACAGTGATGTGGGCCTTTTTTAGTAGCAACTTCCTGTCCCTCCCTAGTAGCCAGTTGCATGGTAGGAAATGGTTTTGCTTGAACAATTATTTTATTTTTAAATTATTTTGGCTTCTTTGAGTGGCTGTCAAAAGTGAGAGTGTAGTAATGAACTCTTTCTTGCTGGTGTTCAGAGATGACCACTAATTCAGAGTGGTGACAATAAGGCTTCAATCTACTGTCTTTCCTTTCACTTGAGATTCTACTCTTCAAAGAATGACAAGTTCGTGGGATATGTTTAGAGAGAGAGAGAGAAAGAGAGGGATGCAGACAGACAACACTGCTTTTGGATTTTTCTGTTTTTTCAAAAAGAGAAGATGTGATAAATCAGTGATCTTTCCTGATGAGATCTCCAGGCAAAGCCCTCCTGGGCCGGCTACTTGGTGAGAATCACCTGCCCACCTCAGGGACCCATTGAGGTGGAAGGCTGCAGCTTGGTGAGTCCAGGGCTGGCTGTGTGAGTCACCTAGGCATAGCAGCCACCATGCGGGACATGTAGGGCAGCATTTGTACCTGAAACTACCTATCTTGGAGTCGTGAGCAGGTACTAATCTTGGCTATGTTGCTTACCAGCTGTGTGGTCTTAGATTCCCCATCCCCTTAACTTCTCAGATCATCAGTTTACTCATCTGTAAAATGAGATGCGTAATATTACCTTGCCCACCTTCTAGGTTTTGTTATGGGCACTAAAATAAAGCATTAAAAAAATTGCAAAGTGTCATACATGTGAAGTGGCGATATTATTGTCTCTCATCCAAACATGGGAAGCTGGAGTCTGACAGATGTACCCACATTAAAGTGTCTTCAGATGGAATTTTTGGTAAGAGCCAGCAGCACTGGCTTTACTCTCAGGACTGGTGCAGGCACCCCATGAGCCTTGTCTTAGTTGCTCTATTTTGTGCTGTCAATTTTTTGAAGCCAATCTTAGAATATAGTTGTCATTTGCAAAGGAAACCTTCCTATCTTGATAGAGTCCTGAAAGACAGTTTTATTTAGAAACTGTTCTACACTGGGAGGACCGCATGGGTGGGCTTGGGCATTTTTGCAGTCAGCTGATGGGTGTATTCTGAGGGATGAAACATGGTAGGGAGACCCCAGCCGTAGGGGCCTGTCTCTCAGGAGCTCAGGTTGGGGGACAGAGTAGGAGCCGACTGGGATGTTGGCACTTTCTTTAGAAAATTGCCAACACAGTGGAGCCTTGAAGAGTCAGTCACAAAGAGCAGGCTATTAGGAGCTGTACAGAGTCCTGTCCGGGGCACTGGAGGGTAAGTTATGCAGGAAGGTAGTGCAGAGTGCAGAAAAGACACTGGCCGAGGGAGGAATCAGGTGATCTGGCTCTGGGTCCTGGGTCTGCCCATCAGGTGTCTTTATTCAAGTTCTATAACCTCACTGAGTCTGTTTTCTCATGTGTAAATATGATATTTTTCTTGCCTATCTTAGAGGCACATTGAGACAGACAAATGAAGTAAAGTGTATATAAACCATTTTGAAAACTAAAATAGGGTCCTTCAGATTCTGGTAGTATATTTACTGGTGGTACAGCTGTGCTGGTGGGCTCTTATGTTAAATGAAGCCAGCATCAGTTGACACCTTTAAAAAGATGGCAGGGAAAAGAGGTGAAAAAGGGTGGCCTGTCGCCTGCAGGAATCGGTAAGGACAGATGGGAGTCTCGCACTTTGATTCTAATTTTGCTAAATCTTTCCTTCGAGCACCAAGGTCTAGAGCCCTGGATTCTTTGTGCCCCAGGGAAACCCCAGTTGTATACACTTTTCAGTTTCTGGGTCTTGTGCTTCTCAGGAAGGTCATGTTCACCTCTGAACCACAGGATTGGAGACTCTCTGGGTTGAAGTGCTCTGCAGGGGTTATGTGGTCCAGCCCCAGGCACCCCTGCAGCCCCTGCCCCTGCCAGGGCATCTGCTACACTGCAGCAGCAGGGGCTGCGAGCGTAGGTGCTGAGGCTGCACCCCTGACCTGCCGGTGCCAGGCAGGTTCTTACCTGGGAGGTCCCCCCTGGTGAGCTCGGCCTGTTCCAGCCCCAGGCAGCTGCCTGGGCATTGCAGGGGTGGGGGTGGGGGGTGCAGCGGAGGGTGGGGGCAGGCTGCAGGGTGCTTCAGATCTTCAGGGGCAGAGTGTTGGGGGAGAGCTGATGGGATGCAGAAGACCCTCCATAAAGGCTCTCTCGGGGCCCTCCTGGTAGCATTCACAGTGAATTTCTAGGGAATCGGTGCTGCCGCCAGCTCAGATGGTCAGACATGTGGCAGAGCCATTCAGAGTTGGTTTCCCAAGAACGGGAACGGGCTTTTCAGAGGTCAGAAATTTACACGGTCCACACCAACATGGCAGCGTGTTGTGCTTTGCAGAGGTAAACTCACAAAGGTCACAGGGCCAGAGAAAACCCCACAAAATCTCACAAATGTTGTGAGACTAAAAGAAGAGACTGCACATGGTAAATGTTAGTCTTCTCTGCTTCCCCCCTTCCTTCTCCCTGCACCGTCTCCCCTCTGCACTCGCCAGGACACTGTGGCATCCCTGCCCCCGGAGGCCATTTCTGGCTCTTCCCTCACCACCCCTCGGTATTCCCTGCCATCAGCCTCCTCCATGAGATAGATGTGCACTTTTCCACCTGTGAAAGCAGCACATTAATGAGTCATGATGTGAAAATAGTGGTTAAGACCAGCACATGAAACTGAATGAAACAGAATGGAAAAAACAAACCATGGTGAGTCACACCATGAAACATTCGCTGCAATGTGTCTCTACAGAGAAATGATATAAAATGGACTTCTTGACATGGGTCTCAGTCAAAAAATTTGAATATCATGGTTCTAGAGAGTGAGTTATGTGAGGCGAGGACCGCAGGTCCCCAGAACAAGGCAGATGGTTCAATGCATATATATCAGCTGCAAAATAAGTGGCTGTAGAATGCAATAAGGAAGAAGAGGACTCTGTGCTTAAGCAAGTCCTTTCCTGCCAGTGCCAGTGGTGGGGGCTTTTACTCTAGATGCTAACAGTTCTTCCTGTCTTCCTCCCAGCCCAACAGAAATGCCTGGTCTCTAAGGCAGTCCTGACAACTGGCCTGGGATCACCTGTGCCAGTCTGAAATGGCAACTTATGTCAAGCCACGATTGCATTCAGTGTACTTCAGATTTAAACCTGAGCACCCCTTGACAAGATGCCAGAGGTGGTGCTGTAAGGCAAACGAGAATGGATAGGTCAGTTTCTTCCCTTTGGGCTTATCAAGTTGGGGCTGACTAGTACACTAATAATTACAGAGAGACAGGTAGCAAATGAGGTGAGCTGTGAAAGAAGGGAGAGTAGAGTGAGGGGGGAGAGAGAGAAAGATGTGAGGGCAATCCAGGAGGGCTTCAAGGGGGACACTTTTGACACCATCTTAAAGGCTAGGTTGGTTTTGGTTTTAGTTTTAGTTTTCACAGGAAACAGGGAGGGGAAGGGTGCTGAACCTCCCCTCCCCCAATCCCAGACAGCTGGTCTCCCTGCTGCAGGCAGTGTGAACGGGCTTCCCTGCCATCAGCCAATGGTCTTGATGATACACCTGCTTACTTTCCTTGCCAGCTGCTGCCCATCACAGCCACTGACATGTGCATGCTCCTTTCTAAAGCAGAGTACAGCTGGGTTCTGTGGCTGGTTGCTGAGTGGGGTGTGAAATTAAATGGGAATATCAAACATTGATATTAAATGTTGGAATCCAGCAACACCAAGATAGCTTGTAGCTGTAGAACTCCTGTGCCATCTATCTGGCAGAGATTCTTGTTTTTTTGATGGTGGTCGAATGACTTTAAGCCATGCCCTGTGTCCAGTATTCTGCATGTCCAGTGCAGTGATACCTGCTCCCAGGTCTTTTGTTTTCTGTATCATTTTTCAATACCTGTGTCGTCGCCTAGTGTGCCAAGTCTGGTGAGTTATGGGCAAATTCATTTCCTTCCACTGTGTTGCATTAGGACATTTTGTCAGAACCTTAAGGATGAAAAGGGCTGTGTCCCTTGAGTGTTATGTCACCTTTACCCCTGGGCTAATCCTCGGTGTGAGTCTGGAGGCATTGCCCAGTCTGGATAGCCACCTGAGATGGAGGGGCTGGCGTTTGCAAGAGAAACCAACTCCCTCTGGCTGCTGTGTATTTTCAGAGTCAACGTTACGCAGAGCCGCAGTTCCTACTCCTTAAACAAACAGCTCTTCATTAACATGGAGCCCCTGCAGCCCCTACAGCCTTCCCCCAGCGAGCAGGAGGAGGAACTTCCACTGGGCGAGGGTGAGTACACTTGCTTCAGAAGCTGACACCAGTCCTGACTACCTGGGGTGATGGTTGGAGTGAGTCATAAACTGTATTTTTAATTAAAAAGCTGTAGCTGGAAGAATACATTATCTTGAGAGTTCAAATAGTTTATCCTGTACAGGGTTCATGGGTACAGATTTTTTTCTAAAATTACATATTAAAGCAGAAATGTTGGTATTAAAACTGTCCAATATGGTAGCCACTAACCATGTATAGCTATTTAAAACTAGTTTTAAATTAGTTAAAATTAAACATTCAGCTCCTCAGTCATATTAGCTAGATTTCCAGTGCTCAGGAGCCCTACGTGGTTAATGGCTACTATCTTGGACAGCTCAGACTGAGAACATTTCCATCATTGCAAAAAGTTCTATTGGATAGCAAGAGTTTAACTGGAATTGCAATTAAATTAGTGATTGTAACAAATTCTCCACAAGCATCTCTACCCTGGTCATCCCCTTTCTGCCTCACTATTTCTCCATCCTCGTGTTCCCTTTTCCACAGGTCCTTGTCTTGACAGTTTTGATACAAGCCAAAATATCTAAGGTCTGCTTGCACCCTGGAGTTGTTATATTTTTAGACTATAATATATGTGCTTCTTACCTTCCTTTTTTGTTTTTAACACTGCTTGCTGCAGACACCTGGTGAAGCAAATCTCACATTCTCATTAATTTCAAAGTAAATTTAAAAAATTCACACAAAATTAAGTTATTTGGAACTGGAACACAAACATAACATATTTTCCTTTAACTTTGTGATTTTTGCTTTCATCATTTAAAAATCTAGATACTGGGTCATTTCAAGACGAGAGTTCACTCTGTCCCCAAAAGATCACCTTTACCTGAAGCTTCAAATCAAGAATTCCTTGCACAGGGGAGAACCCTTCAGCCCAGAATAGTACGGCTTGGGATGGAATACCCGTAGGAGAGGTAGCAGCAGCATATTCATGCTGAAGTGTAAAGAATTTCAGCAAATATTTGCCCGAAAGGAAGCTTTAATGGTTAGAAGAACTGGGCAGCTAGATGCCAAAAATTCCATGGGTGGAAGGAAAGTGTGCAAAACACAAAGGGTGGGGTCTCAGGAGACACCTTCATCTGCAGCTGGACCACAGGGTGATGATAACGAGAATAGTCTTTTTATAGTGGCCTTTACTCTCTGTCGCAACAACTAACTCTGTAAGGTCCATACTAAATTAATTTTCTTAGTCTGAGGGTCAGTGGGTCCATGTTGCTTGTCTACGTTTTCAGCACCTTCTCTGTTTGTATGTTTTTCAAGGGAAGTAAAAGCAGCTTTCGTTACTGATCACCAGTGACTTTCTGGGCCTCCTCCCACAGGCCTGGAATATTGGTTTGAGTGGAAGTCAGTTTTTCTGGAGATCATGATAATCCCAAGGTTGAAAGGAGAAGACGAAAGGGAGAAAGAACCCAAACCAGGGATTTTGATTTTGTCTTGCATGCAAAGATGGAAGCCTGGGGTGGGGTAAAGGTTGGAAGACCAGACTGGGTGAACGATAACCATGGAGAATAGGAGGCCCAGGCCACGGTTGTCCCAGGCCCTCTCCCACCCCCCTAGGCTGTGAAAGGGAGCTGGGCAAGCTTTCCCCTGGGCCCTTCACCCCATTCAGTTAGAAACTTCCGTTTTGCTCCATTTTCTATAATGGGGTCCCGCTAACCTTGTCTTTAGCATGACAAGTGTGTGAACAAGGGATGCAAACATTGTAATCAATTCCAATGAAAACAGAAATTTTCATGATATGTGATAGGAATCCACAGGCCACCTTTTCAATTTTTTCAGTTATTTTACAGAGAAATCTTAAATTCTTCCACCCACTATAAAGTCAAACTGATAGATCGCTTTCTTAAAAAGTCCACAATGGCTCTATGAATATCCTAATAAAGCTCTTTTTTTCTAGGCAGTCGATCTCCTTTTGGATCTTTCTGGGTTTTGAAGTTCAGGCAAATCATAACAACTTCTAGGAGACAGAATCAACTTGAAGAGAAGTAGAAAGAGTACTGTTTAATATCCAGTAGACGGAATGACCTTCCCAATCTAGAGAGTGAAATCACCTTAGGTACTGTGAAACCCACAGTGAGCCTGGCTCTGTGTTCTTGATACCACTGTATCTCAGTGACTGTTGTAGAGTCAAATCTGCTTCCTCTCTCTCTTGTCTTTGAGTACCAGGCAATGGGATTTAGACAGTCCATAGGGACAAATACTTATTTTGTAGGTTTATATTTCTCTAATACATAAGGAGAAGCAGAGAATATAGCTTTAAGCAACGTCTTCACCTTTGTGGGTGGGCTCTCTTTCTTGGTGCATACAGTGTGGTGGACTTAATTTCATCCTTGTATTTTGGTGCTGCTTATGCCTGAGCAAGAGTCAAATTTAAAGTGGCTGGGATTCATTCATTCTTTAATACAACAGTTATGACAAATGCAGCAGAGACAGCTAGTGGACGACACTCAGTGTGTGTAAGTTGCTATGACCTCTGGGATGAAGATGCTCTCTTTCCTGGAGGCTCATGGCTGGATGGGGAGAAGGCAATGGGTCACAGTGACCCATGAAGAGGTCCTCTGCAGATTGAATGGGGTGCTCACTTTTCCGCATGCTTCATGAAGTATCTGTGCCTTGAGCTGCCTGGAGAGCATCTTGTACCCTTTTAGTCTCTTTAGAGTGTCTGACATGAAACTGGTGGGCAAAGAAATGAATGAAATTTCCAGGCAGAGGGGGTGTGAGCAGCGTCTGTCTGCACTGGCTGCCTGGGCGGCTTTGGGGAGGATGGGTCAGAGGAACAGCGGAAGGTGAGGCAGAAAGGAAGGGTCCAGATCATGATGGGTCTCACATGACTTCCTGGAGATTTAGGCTTTAACCTGAGGGCAGTTGGGAGGCACTGGAGGATTTCCAGTGTGGAAAAACCTGATTGGAATTGTGTTTTTTATCATTTGTGGTGTGTGGAGCAGAGTGTTTCAACCTCAGCACTACAGGCCTGTTAGCTGGGTGTTCTTTGGGGGGCTGCCTGAGCACTGTAGGAGGTTTAGCACCATCCCTGGCCTTCACCCAGTGGGCGCCAGCAGTACTCCACTAGTCTTGACAAACACCCATCTCCAGCTGTTGCCAGATGCCCCCTGGATTACAAAACTTCTCCCTGGTTGAGAATCACTGAATTGAGGCACAGAGATCACACAGGAACCACTGCATTGGCCCAGAAAACAGATAAGCAAGGGCTGAAGAGAGGCAGGGATTGGGACCAGGGAGTGAGGCAGTGGGTTCCAGCCAGGGCACAGCAGAGTTCTTGAGATGGTCACTGATCACTGGGCAGGTAAGCACCCTGTAGAATCCTGCCAGCTTCTGCCCTTGTCTCTGAGACTTTGCCCGAGAGTAAAAAGATTTCCACCTTTTAAAGATGAGACTGTGGAGACACAGGAAGGTTGAAGTGACGTGTCAGTGTCATACAGGGAGCCAATGGCAAAGATGCTTTTGTTCAGATATTGGAGCCATTGGGAGAGTTGGGCAGTGTGCCTGGCTCTGCTGGGCTTCAGACAGGGAGTGCAGGGGACTCGGACATCACCACTCACCCGGATGTCACTGTTCCCTTCTCTGTATAGTGGTTCTGATTCTTGTCTGGGGGAGTTTCTCATCGCACATTTTGCAAGTGATCCATAAACAGGTCAAGGTTAGCAGCTTGAGTCTTGTTAAAACAGTCATATGATTAGGAATTTTTAAAAAATCAGGTTGGGAGAAGAAAGAAGGCCTTAACCTTGACCTCTGGAGCCACCATCTCTGTGAGGTCAGGGGAAGGTCCTTGCCTTGTCTGGTGCCCTTGTGGTGGCATCTCTGCTGCCACCATACCTCTCCAGGGACACAACCACCCACTGGTCTGACAAGCTCTCTCTGCCAAGTGTTCTTTCTAGCACTTCAAGTTTCTCAAAGACAGCTGGAGGAGCATTATTGCCCAGATTAGCGCAGTGGCATTCTGGGAGAATGCGTAAACCCATTCACCCCCATGATAACCCGAGGCTCAGCCTGAAGTTGGCTGAGTGTGGGCAGAGAAAAAACAAAATCAGTTCCTAGGCACCACGAGGCAACTTCAGAGTTGCCCAGTTATAGGACCCAAGTAGGTAAGTGCCATAGAAAACTTTAGGTGAGAGTGGGAACCCATTTGAAGAGTGCCTCTTAGAGTTTATGAAAGTTTTGGGAGAAAGAAAAAATTGAGAGTAGGAATTGTTCTGGGTAAAAATGAAATTTTAAGGGAGTCATTAATCTGAATAAGTCCTCATGCGCAATGTCCCAGGGTCTCCACAGTGCAGACAGCAAAAGGGTTGCCTGTTTTATTGATGGAGTATGTTTCTTGTTATGGAAAACTGCTGGACTGTAGTAGAGGAGGGGAATGAACTGAGTCCTCTGAGCCTTGGTAGACACCCATGAAGATTGTTCTTGTCGGCCAGGGCAAGGGTCTGGGCTGGCAGGATCAAGTAGACAGGAGGCTGTGCCTTCCCCTTGGTAGACAGAACTAAATAGGAGTTGGAAATGTTTGACACCTGCTGGCAAAACAAAAGCACAGCGGAGACCCCAGAATGTCTATGAAGGGGTGTCTCAGGGGTGGGAATGTGGTTGGACAGAGGGTGGCTCAGCACTGCATTGCTTGTGATTGAGAAGATGTCTGAAACAAAGAGTAGACAGAAATTAAGGAGGGTGGTAAAACTAACTCTCCAAGCCACCCTTTAGCACTGTCCCTGTATGTGTGTGTGCACACATGTGTGCATGCATATGTCATGAATGTGGTTCAGGGGTGCAGTATGGTGGTGATGGTGGTGTTAAAGTTTTTTATGGCATCTAGCCTAACCATAGACTGCTTGAGGTGGCATCACTGGAATTCTAGAAAGTATGTATGTGAACCTGTGATGGCATTTTGAGCCCATAAAAAGAATATTGTCCTCATCCATCAAGCATGCCATACTCTTGAGCCCATCCCCTCCCACCATCCCAACACTTAACAGGTGATCTGTGGGGCCAGTGGCATTTTCCCGTATGAGGTCTTTTGAACATCACACTCAGTTGCTTCAGTCCCCTCACTGGTGACATCTCTAATAGCACGAGGCTGCTATGTTTGCACTGTGTGAATTCCTTTTCCCATTCTTCACCAAGTCAGGGCTCCTCCCCACTTATCTGATAAGGAATTCTCCTCCTCTCCCCCTCCTTCTCTCCCTTATGGAATACCGTGGTCATGGCTCACGCAGATTTATCCTCTTCTGTGTCTGTCTTCCCCACTATTTTCCCCCACGTGCTAAGTAATTTCTTCCCTTTGGTTTAAAGTATGTCAGGATGTACATTAGGAGTGAGGCACTGATCTTTTTGAAATTTGTTATGTTCCATCAAACAGTAGGAGCTGTGTATAAATCCCATGGACCCACATTCCCCCTTTGTAGTTACTGCTACCTGGCAATAGCAGACCAGTTAGCACCAGCTGTAACTGCCCTGGTCCCTGCCACAGGTTTGTGATGACTGTTTTTATTTTCTTATTATAAAACTAATTCATCATCTTCTAGAAAATTTAGAAACTACAGAAAAGCATAAATAAGCAGAAAAAATTCACCTTCCAGATTGTCCCACCTCTTAGAGGCAATCAGTATTAATAGCAGTTTCCTTCCCTATGCATTTTGATGCCATTGTGATTATCCTGTGTGTACAATTAAAAACATTCCTTGTTTGCTTAATGTTGAAAATATTAGTGCACAAATTGAACTATAGGTCAAATAATGATTTGGAAACATTTTAATGCAAATGTAGACAAATGGGTTAGTATCCTGAATCAGAAGAAACTCATATAAGGGGCCGTGTTAAGCATTATTTTGGCACCAGTTTGGGCTCTCCTGAACTTTTTTATTTAATGGCACTCAGTTTCCCACTGCTGATTGGTGTACAGCAACCCAACCTGCTTCTGCAGGGCCTACAGGCCTCTGCCAAGCAGAGGACAGCTTCTGGTTTTATTTATAACTGCAGTATTGGATTAGCAGAGTCAGAATGCAGAATTCATTAGCTCATGTATTGAATTCTGGAATCAAGTACCCCGGCAGTTTGGGTCGACAGCTCCCTCTAGGGTGGGATGCTAAGAACCACTCGGGATGAAATAAAGGCCTGAGTGAGCTCTGCAAGTTCACTTTTGTAAGCTTTTCGAAAGCTTTCCACCTTCTTTTGTATGCTTTTTTTTTTGGAGTTTGCCTCACCTTTGGAATTTTGGTTCCTGGTATTTATAGTGACTTTAGTACTCATGAGAAGTTTGTATCACTTGAAAGAAATATTTGAAATTTAAAGGATTTATACTGCTGTCAGGAATCTACATGCCTTGTCCCTGTTGCAATTCAAGTGCATTTTATCTTGCAAGGATTTTGTGTTTTAAATCATAAGACACCCATGGTGTCCATCATTTCAGTTGTATAGTTGGGTGATTCCCATAAGTGGTGCATTTTATGAAACAGCATATTCTTCAGTATAAATAAAGCTGCTGTTTCTGCATTAATGTCTTGGATAAGATAGGAACTCTGGTCTTGTCCTCCCCCAGGCAGCTGCATGACCACAGACCAGACACTCCACCTTATGGGGCCTCATTTTCCTCATCTATAAAATAAGGTTGAGGGTATGCTGCAGATGGTCAAGCACGTGAGTTGGCAAACTATGACCTGTGGCTGCCCCACTGCCTGTTCTTCCTCTCACCCAAAAGTTAATGATTGCATTTTAAATGGTTATATAAGTACCTACTTAATACCCTTGAGGCCTGCAAAGCCTGAAGTTTACAGTCTGGGCCTTGAGAGGAAAAGTTTGCCCAGCCTGGATCTAGCACACCCCTTTGGGATTCTACAAATGAGAAAGCCCAGACCAGGAGCCATTGTGCTCAAAGTCACAGAGCTGGGTTGGGATCAAGTCCTGGTTGTCAGATTCCTGGCCCAGGTATCTTAGACATCAAACACATCTAAAACAGCTCAACAGCTTCTTGCTAAAACAGAGTCATTAAATAAGGAACTAAATTTATTTTTCAATTATTATCAAATGAATTATCCAAAGAGCTTATCTTATATAAACGTAGGGAATCTCTGATTCAGTGAGAAGAGCTGCAGTGTGTTCGGCACAGGGTTCGAGCCTATGGTTATCATAGTGTGCCAGAACTTAGTGACTCCTCGGAGGCTTCCAGCAGGGCGGGAGTGTCCCCACATCTCACAGCGGGTGCTGAGAAGGCTGTGGACAGAGGGTGCCCTTCTGAACAGAATTCCTAGGAAAGCCAGGCTGTAGGGGGACAGACTTCGTGCAGGAAGGCCCTCTCCCTCCTGGGATCCAATGTTCTGATGTTAAAGTTGAACTCGTTAAATAAGGAATGGCTCACTCCGAGCTTAGTTCTCATGACTCATGGTCTGTGTTAAGGATCTGTCTTATCAGGGGAAACAGTTCAGTTTGGACCCTCCCAAATCACAGATCCTGCTCCAGTTGGCCCTTTGCTGCTGAGCTTAAGTATCAGTAATGACTTGCTTTAAAGGATTCGGCTGGGGTAAAAAGCAAAACAAAATAAAACAAACACGTCAGTCAAGTGTCCCATGAAGTAATCCAGTCACAGGCCTTGAGGGCTGGGATGTGAGCCAGGGGAGAGAGTAAGTGTGAGCAGCTGTAACGGCCGGAGTGTGGTCTGTGATGGGAAGGGCATTGGGCTTGGCACTTAGAGAAATACACACACCCATCACATCCCTGAGAAAACACAGGAGGAAAAGTGAACATGTTCCTAAACCATTTTGATTAGAAAGCACAGGCTGTAACTTCTGAATTTTAGATGTGTTCCACAGTCAGCGTGGGGTTGTTTTCTAGTGTTTCTGTTAGTGGGTTGCTAGTGAGTGTTAAGTAAATGTTCTCTGTGAGACCCAGGCTCATGCTGAGGCAGGATCTGACGGAATCCCCCTTTCTCTCTGCTTATCTGTTCAGACCCAGAGAGCCAGTCACACAGAGGTGCTGGGCAGGGAGTGTGTGCTAGTTCAGCCTTTTTCGTAGGCCCACAGTGGTAGGTCCTTGGCAATATGGACAGTGGGGGAGGGTTCAGAAAAGAGGCCCCTAGTGTTTTATTTTTAAATAATGATTTAAAGAATTTTGAGTGTATTAAAATATTTTAGTGTCTGCAAGAATGGTGTATGTTACCACCATTCAAGAGAGGAAGCTTGTTGTGCAAGGAAATTATAAGGTGATCATTGAACAATAAGAATAACGTGGTCTAAGTTGATTTTGTAATCTAAGAAGTTTCTGGATTCTATCAAGCACCCTAATAAATGTTTAACAAAAACAAAAAATACAAAAAAGAGGTCATTTGGCACAGGCTGGATGTTGGGGGTGTCCACTGGGACATAGATGCACATCCCATGCCATCTATGGGGGGGGGGGTGCTGCAGGCTCCTGCGTGGCTTGACTGACAGTGAATTGGAGGCCCTGGAACCATGGCCTCTGGAACAGCGCACATACGAATGGCCCATTGAGGTAGAGGAAGAAACTTCTATTGGTATTTAACTTTCATCACTTGCTTACAAAATTTCTATTGTTAGGTTTTATGATGGACATGGTATCTGAAGACAGCTGTGCATGTGTGTCTGATTTAGGAACAAATGTGCATTTATTCATAAGTACACACAGACATTCCCCCCTCCAAAAAAAAGTCTGGGTATGACCGAGGTCTTACAGATGAATCTACAGGGAAGAAAAGGCAGGGCATGTTTTTGAAACTGAAATCTCTGTTCATGCCAAAACTCCAGATTCCTAAAATAGATGTGAGAGCTCTGTGCTCTAGTTACGGTGGTGACATGCCATTTTACATGCTTTTGGTCTTCTGCGCTGGTAAACCGGGGTGAGTCACCCAAGCCTTTGCCAGGCTATCTGGGAGGTGCTGTGTCTCTCACTGAAGTGTTTCATGGTTGCCCTGAGTGCCCAGTTTACATGGTGCTGGGCTCCACTCTTTGAGTAGGCACAGGACCCCACCTCGGTGGGGATTCTCTGGTGGCGGGAAGAGCACTGGATAGAGTGAGGGGTTCATTCATTCATTCGTTCAGTAAACATTTCCTTCTTATCTGGTACACTGACAATGTGTGGATCTTATTTCCTCTTGTGGTTAAATAAGGTAAAAGGATTTCTAAGGTTCTTCCCCACTCTGACTGTTCTTTAATAATTCTTCCTTCAAACTGCTACTTTTCTGAAGAATGTGCTGTTGGACCATGCATCAGTACGTTGGAAAACAAAAGGCATAGACATCTTCTTCCATGTGGTTCATGGAACTATGGGCATGCAGCACAATGATCTATAAAAGCAGGGTTATGTTTTTTCCCTTTCTGTGAGTTGTAAATTTCCAGCATAAAATTGAAAATTAATAGCAGCTGGCTTAAAAGGGAATATAAAGTGAGTATTTCTCCACTTGAAAAAGCCCTCACATCCTTTAACATCTCCTCTTGGAAGAGAAGGCCAATTTGGAACATTTTTAACCCCCAAATCTCCACTTCAGGATAGGAAATGTGAAAATGGATGGATGCTTTGGCTGAAAGAAAATAAATAGGGTTTTCAGGGCAACCCACTTGATAATCTGAGCACAGACTGGAAATTTTGCAGTTAAAGGAAGCAGTATCCTTGTTCAGAGCACCTCCTGTGAACTACGGGCTCGTCAGTCCCTGCCTGACCCCTCTGCCACAGCTGTACAATTTGACCCCTAAATATAGGCTCAGCCCTGCTCCTGAATCTCGGGCCTATCCTGCCCGTTCCTGGGAGGGGACTGAGAAACCGAAGCCCACCCTTGGGATCAGGCCCCTGGCCCTTTTGTCTGACCCTCATGCCAGCCTTGCTCCTTTTCCCGATCTCTGTCCCAGCTGTGCCCCTGGTACTCTCCCCACCAAGGACCTTGACAGTCCCTCCCCTGCAGCTAAGTCATACTCCCAACCCCAACCCAGTGGCTGTGGTCCTGCTCTGCTGACTGACCACCTGCATACATCTCCTTCCTGTCTTCTGGAGCCATGATCTGTTTCTTCCTTGAGCAGACTCTGCCAGCACCTGCCCCATCCTGAGCAGAACAGTATGATTTTAAATGTCCACTTTCTCTTGTTAAACTTTTCCCACTGCTCAGTGGTCATACGATACTAAATTGTCAAATACATTAGCAAAACCCTATTCACATGAACCATCTGAATAGCTCAGGATCCTTGCCTCTGTTCCACCCCAGCTGCAGATGCTCTTTCTTCTCTGTCTCCTGATGGAGGTAATATCTCTGTTGCTAGTCCTGGCTGCCTCCCCTTTCCCATATTGCCCACATAGAAGCCAGGGTGATTTTTTAATGGGTGGAACTTGAATCTAGTTCCGATACAATCTAACCTTCTCACTCTGGCCTGTGCACCCTGTCCACCCTTAGACCACTCCCTACTGCTCTTCTCTTGATTCTATGTTACTGCCACACTGTTTTTCCCATTCTCCCTTGAATATGCCCAGCTTAACTGCCACCTCAGGGCATTTGCACAAGCTGTTTCATCCATCTAGATGTGCCTTTCCTCTGGTCTTTTTAAGCCTGGCTGGTTCTTTTCTTTACATCTTACCTCAAATTTCAGCTCCTTGGAAAGTCTTCCCAAAGTACCCAATTTTGATGGCTTTCCCACCTACCCATTTGTTCTCTCTTATGCTATCACTCTGATTTTTGTCAGAGCACTTAGTGTTGTTGGACACTTACTAATTTATTTGTCCTCCTGTTTGTTGATTGTCCCCTTTGACTAAAACGTCAACTCCACTAGAGCAAAGACTTTGCCTATCTTGTTCCCTGTGGTATCCCTAGCACGTAGAGTCATTCTGACATACAGTAGGAGCTAAATTAATACTTGCTGAATTAGTTAATAAATGAATGAATGGATGAATTTTAAATGCAACCATGACAGCCTTTATTCATTCAAGAGAAAGAATATAAGGAGAATAGTCTCCTGGGATCAGGGTTTACCAGAAGCCAAGCATATTCTTTTTGGCTTGTTTTTTTTTTTTTTTTTTTTATAATAATTATTTTTTATTGAAGGGTAGTTGACACACAGTATTACATTACATGAGTTTCAAGTGTACAACACAGTGGTAGAACATTTATATACATAATTCTAGGTTCCAGCTATCACCCTACCAGGCTGTTACAATATCTTGACTATATTCCTTATGCTATACATTACATCCCGGTTACTAATTTATTTTACCATTGGAAGTCTGTCCTTTTTTTTTTTTTTTTTTTTTTTTTTTTTTTTGTGAGGGCATCTCTCATATTTATTGATCAAATGGTTGTTAACGACAATAAAATTCTGTATAGGGGAGTCAATGCTCAATGCACAATCATTATTCCACCCCAAGCCTAATTTTTGTCAGTCTCCAATCTTCTGAGGCATAACAAACAAGTTTTTACATGTAGAACAAATTCTTACATAATGAATAAGTTACATGGTGAACAGTACAAGGGCAGTCATCACAGAAACTTTCGGTTTTGCTCATGCATTATGAACTATAAACAGTCAGTTCAAATATGAATACTGATTTGGTTTTTATACTTGATTTATATGTGGATACCACATTTCTCTCTTTATTATTATTATTTTTAATAAAATGCTGAAGTGGTAGGTAGATACAAGATAAAGGTAGAAAACATAGTTTAGTGTTGTATGAGAGCACATGTAGATGATCAGGTGTGTGCCTGTAGACTATGTGTTAATCCAAGCTAGACCAGGGCAATAAAACATCCACGTATGCAGAAGATTTCTCTCAGAACGGGGAGGTGAGGTTCTAAGCCTCACCTCTGTTGATCCCCAATTTCTCACCTGATGGCCCCCCTGCGACTGTGCCTGTCTTAGGTTGTTCCTCCCTTGAGGAATCTTACCCATCTCTGGCTAACCAGTCATCTTCCGGGGCCATACAGGGAAATGTGAAGTTGGTAAGTGAGAGAGACTTTTTGGCTTGTTTTTTAATTGGAAATCAAAAGCCATACCATAGTCATTGTCAAAAATTTGGAAAATATAGAAGCCACATATAAAATTTAAAAAGCACCTCCTCTACATATTTCCTAGCTCTGAAGATAGTACTGAGAGTTTTCTCCTCTTTCATTCTTATGTTTGATTCTTTTTCTGTGCAGCTTTATTGAGATATAATATATAACTTGTATAAGTTTAAGGTGTACAATGTGTTGAATTGATACATTTATATATTACAAAATGATTACCACACAGAGTTAGCTAGTACCTACATCTTATCACATAATTACCATTTGTTTCTTTAGTGAGAAACTACACATTTTAAATCTACTGTCTTAGCAACATTAAAGTATATAATACTGAATTATAAACCATAATCACCATGATGTACATTAGATTCCCAGATCTTGTTAACATAATAACTGGAAGTTTGTACCCTTTGACCAACATCTCCCTGTTTCCCCCACCCCCAGCCCCTGGTAACCACCATTCTACTGTCTGTAACCCAGGAGGCACCACTTACTTGATTCTTAAAACACCTCTTTCTAGACATCAGTTACACATCCAGTCTAACTGGGTGGCCCCCATCCCCAGCTCTGCATCTGGTACCTGATTAGTAAAGGATGGATGGTTGAAGGGAAAGTGGAGCCACCTAGCTGATTTTTCTGGTCCTGAGCCTAAGCCCTAAGATTAAATATAAGTCTTGTATTGTGGACTGAAACATACAGTTCAGAGTTCTAATTTGCTTGCATTGAGAACTTGGAATAAATACAATGTGTATTTGTAATATGTCAGTTTTTTATATCATTTAAAAATAACTACTGGACTTTTTATATTCTTTGGTCTAACTTAATTTTTTCAAGTAAACATTATCCTGTTGGAATAGAATATGATCATCTTAAACATTTTGTGCAGAAATCCTATAGTCAGTATTTTGGAGGGCAGGGTAGGGGTGCTAAAATCTATCTTCAGAAGATGTAGAGGCAGTGATTCAATGAAACATTTATCTTGAATCACAAACATGTTTTTAAACTTTACTTCTTACCTAAAGCTGATGCTTAGAGTGATATGCTCTTGTTTGTAGATAAAACGGAAAGTCAGGAAAATACGGGAAACTGTGAGGATGTTCTCAGAGCTGTCAGCAAGCCTCATGATTCTTACTCTCCAGACGGTGCTTGCAAGGTCAGCAGAAGGCATTTGTGAATAGAGACTGGGATTCCCGTTTCTTTGTAGTTAGAGCATCTCATGCTATTTCTAAGGCTTTGATAGGGTTAGGCTTGTCCTGCCCTGCACCCCACTGTGGGTTTTCTCCTTCTTTGATTTGATTGATAGAATCTGGATTAGCAGAAAACTAAAAAGAAAGAAAAACTGTAGATGATAAAGCATTAAAGCACATTCACTTCAGAAGTTACATTGTTATTTTTCTCCTGAAGCTCTAGAGGTTTCTAGCATTATACTCTGGGACCTAATTGAGAAGTTTATTTAAGCAAATGTGTATCATTCTTTACTCTTAGGTTCTCCAATAAGCACATGAAATCTCTATTTGTTAGGATTCTATGCTGTAAGAAGTCATCACTAGGCTTTTCTAAATTTACGAGCTCAAAGTTCCAAGAAAATCCCTACTGGGTATGTTTCAAGGGAGCTATCTGACAGTTTTAAGAAGTGAGTGAACAGATCTGTGTTTTTAAAAACTCGCTCTGGTACCTAGATGCTCTGAGATGCATGTAAGAGGGAGATAGGTTAGCTGCATAGGAGCATGGGGAGGTGGCTGGGGACAGGAATGGGTGAGGAAGGAGAATCAGGAGGTGTACTTGGCAGGGGGCATGACTGATGAGATAGGGTGAGAGGGGAGGAGGCTTCAGTGGTGCTTGTTCTCAGGGAGGGAATGAAGTTCCTGGTAAGGGCATTCCTGTATTTTCACAGGAAGTAGATCTTAATCTTTAAGCCTCTGTTCCCTTATCTGTAAAATTTAAACATAACTCTAGTTAATAGGGCTGTCATGAGTATTAACTGATACATAGCAATATGAGATAAATTATTTTTTTTTAGTATGAGAAAGATAAAGGCACTAAGATCAGCACTCCTGAGAGGAAGCACAGGAAGAGCTGAGAACAATGCCTGGTGCATATCAAGTGCTCAATAAGTGGACCTATTACTACTGTGAAGCTAAAATAATGAAGACTGACTGGGGTGCCAGAAAGAAAACCCCCAAACAGACTTCCATACTACATATAAACATTTGGTACATGATAAGGTACCTTTGCATAACTGGATCCTTCTGTCTCCTCTTCAGATTAGTAAATTATAACACTATGGTGGGCTTTCCCCAACAGCTTCATCTGAGGGCTCCCTCCCAAACCCACCCCTGCCAAGTCGCTGATCATAACACCCTTTTTCTCTCTTCATGGCACTCATGTTATCGTGTTTATTGTTGGTTTACTCACAAGCCGATCTCGGATGTGGCTGAGACCATAATCCAGCCTGCATTCAGCTATATTCCAAGTGTCTGGGCAGTGCTTAGCATAGTGAAGGTGCTTGAGTGTATTTATCAGATGAGTGAATGACTGTCCATCCAGTCATGAACTGGCTCACCAGGACTCCGGTTTGTCTGTCCTCACGGAGCATCTTTTAAAGCAGCCCTTTGTGGGCACTCTGTCAGAGAAGGAGGGAGGTGAGAGTATGGGCAGACCGAGGCTTGCTCAGATCTTGGTCAGTAGCCCTCAGAAGGTCAGCCCTTAGAAAAATCCTGTAAGAAAAACAGAGGCAGTAAGTGCTCTGACATCTGTCTTAGGAATACTTCTTTCGGACCGATCTCCTCAGGCAAGAGCAACAAAAGCTTAAATAAATACATGGGATTACATCAAACTAAAAAGCTTTTGCACAGTGAAAGAAACATCAATAAAATGAAAAGGCAACCAACTGAATGGGAGGATAATTGCAAATCATCTATCCAGTAAGGGGTTAATATCCAAAATATATAAAGAACTTATGCAACTTAATAAAAAAAAAAACCTGGTTAAATAACAGGCAGAGGACTTGAATAGACATTTTTCCAAAGAAGACATACACGTGGCCAACAGATGCATGAAAAGAGGTTCAACATCACTATCATTAGGGAAATGCACATCAAAACTACAATGAGATATCACCTCACACCTATCAGTTTGGTTATTATCAAACAGACAAAATAACAAGTGTCGGTGAGGATGTGGAGAAAAGGGAACCTTCTTACACAGTTGGTGGGAATGTAAATTGGTGGAGACACTATGGAAAACAGTATGGAAGTTCCTCAAAAAATGAAAAATAGAAAAACCATATGATCCAGCATTCCATTTCTGGGTATTTATCCAAAGAAAACACTACCAATTTTCAAAGAGAGATAGGCATTCATATGTTTATTGCAGCATTACTTACAATAGCCAAGATAGGGAAGCAACCTAGATGTTCACTAATAGATGACTGGATAAAGAAGATGTGGTATATATGCACTAGAAAATGACTCAGCCATAAGAATATGAGATCAATAGTCATCACACTTACAGAATGATATCTAGAGTAACACATTGGTTTTTAGGCTTCAAAGTCAAAATGTCATGATTATTGGCTTCTCTAGGCCCCACCAACTTGAAGATGTTTTAAATTTTCTGTACCCATTTGAACTTCAAGTTCCTGCAGTTCTGACAGGGCACAGAGCAAATGTCAACAGCAGTTTTCTCTGGGCTGTCATATTTTGAGGGACTAATGGGATCTTCTTCAGCCATTTCCTAACTTTTGGAAGTTCTCAACTTCCCTATGTTGTGCAGGTATACTTTAATAATAATAATAATAATCACCAGATTCATTTTCAAAGATACTGACACTGAAAGTTTGGGAGAGAAAGAGACCAGGACAGGAGACAGAGAGTCAGGAAGTGAGAGCAGAGAGCATATCTGTACATGTTCTTCCATGTAGCTCTCTGGCTTGGTTTCTCTGCCTGTGTAGGGACCATCACTGGCAGCCAAAGCAGGCAGAGAGGCCCTTTCAGACTCTGCCCCACCCCTACCCTCCCACCTCCCCACATGATGCCTATTTTAAGATGCCATGTGTATGGGACAGTCAGGGAAACAGGTGACGAGCCCTCATGCTAGAATGCTCTGCAGACATGCAGTCCCAAGAGGAGCATTCTCTTTCCAGAGTGGCGTGAACGGGAGCCCAGCTGCACTGTCTGAATTCTGTCTGCAGCTGTAATTCTCCAGATGGTTTTCACCGGCCTTTGTCTCACCTCTACGCTGTGATGCCTACTGGACCCACCGAGCAACGTTCTCATTTTACAGGCAGGAAACTGCTCATCTGATAAGAGGATTAACAAGAGGAAGACTATGGAATATGTCAAAGCATCCTACCCACTTTCAGAGTTTTTTCATGTAAATTACTGTAATTTGAGACTCATGACTCTTTCTTTGAATTGGAAAGGACAGATATTGCCTTTATGAATGAGGAAATTGAATTGTACAGATGATTGACTACTTGGCTGGACTTACAAGCCCTGTCACTTAAGTGGTGTTGGGGCCTCCATTTTCCCATACCATTCACCCAAGAATATACCCATCATATCACAAACATTAAGATTTTTATATAATCATTGTATTTTATTACTGTATTAATAAAATGGAAGTCTTTTAAGGTATGTGATAGCCCCAAGGACTCTTAATAATGGATATTTAAAGACTGAATTTATTACAAAAAATAATGTATGTACTTTTTTATTATCTAAGGGAGTTAGCAGTTAGCTAAAATTTCAGTGTATCTCTGCAACTACTTAAATGATGGCTGAATTCCACTACACTTGTGAAATCTGTTATCAAAACTAATAATGTACATGATATTAACGATGATAAAGAATAGCTAGCATTTATTAAGTGCCTACTGTGTATCAGCTGCCCTGTTATATAAGTGCCAAGATCATTACTGTTACAGAAAACTGCATTTCAACATGCTTCCATAAGTTTCCCAGCATTTCAGGGCTGGCCAGAAAAACTCTTAACAATCACAATACTGCTTACCTACACTTGGGAGAAATAACTAGAAATGCTAGATACAGAGGGTTGACAGAAGAAAGAGAATCCGACAAATTCAAAATCCTCACTGACTTAACCTTGAGTTAATGGAGAGAAAGGAATTGGTACGCCTTGGAAAAAATTGCTAACACTGCTTGAGTAATTCCTGTGCCAGGCACTGATCTGAGCATGTCACATGGGAATAAACTTCATTCATCCTCACAACCATCCTGGGTAGGTAATGCCTTTGCTGTGCTCCTTTTACAGGCATTTAAACTGAGGCCCAGAGATAATAAACAATGCAGGCAGGATTAGAATCCAGAGCCGATACTTTAAACCTACAACTGCCTGGCGAGTTCTGGCTCGCTGACAAGGAGCCGGCACTACAGCAGGCCATCGGTATACCTGAGCCTGTGGTCATGACAGCCCTGAGGGGTACCGTCCAGGCTGTGACTGCACCAGGGCTCCGAGGTGTCCAAAGCTCCCAGTCACCCACTAAGTGGAGGCAAGCTTGTTGCCTTGCCCCAAATCTGTGTCAAGAAGTTTGTCGCAGGTGGACAAGGAACTCGGGCCCGTGAACAGCTCTTATCATTGAACTTTCTCTCTCCGCTTTGGTTTCCGCTAGATTATCAGGGTTTCTGGCATCTCATTTTGGAAAATCGATTCCTCTCTTCACACATCCTCCGCAGTCTGGTCTTTAGCTTCTTGTCACTGCCCAGACGTGCACCCCTGATACTTCAAACGAATGGATGAAGCGAAGCAGGAAGGGTATTCAGGGGCATCCAAACCTGCTGTTGCTATTGTTCTTTTGCACATAGTGCCCTGAATAGAACTATCCTCCCTGTGCGGTAGGTACCTCACAGAATGCTGGGGTTGGCCCCATGTCCCTGACCGCCTTTGCTGCTTTCTCTTGAAGTGTACTCATGCCTCCCTCTAGTGTGGGCCAAGGCAGACGGAATGGCTGGGAGGGACAACGGGGAATCTGGCCCTGCTAGGTTCTCTCTCTCTAATAAAAGCAGAAGTGCCCCAAAGAAAGATAATGAAAGAAGCCACGCAGGCTCTCTGAAAGGTAGCAGAGAGTGAGAATAAGGCCAGGAGAGGGAAAAATCAAAAACACTGTCAAATATGATGATTAGTTAACAAAAAGAACAAAAAGACATTTTAAACTATGGTGAATTTTTTTTTTCATTTTTAAGGCTTTATTTTGTTTTATATCTTTTAGCACCTAAGCTAATAATTTTGGAAAAAGTATCTAAATCAAAGCACAGCTTTCAAATATTTTTTTTACGTATCAGTGACCATGTTTTTTTTTTCATTAAGGTATTACTGATATACAATCTTATGAAGGTTTCCTATCAGCAATATTATTGTTTCAACATTCAACTATGGTGAGATCTTAAGCATGAGAATGAATGGAGAGTAGCTCTCTTGGTGGAAAACACTGGAAATAAATGATGCTGGTGGATTTGTTTCAGGCTTTTTAACTTGTTTTCTGATTTTGGGTGGGTTTATTTTAGAAGGTCAGCTGTGTAGAACGTGCTATCAGGTCATATGGTGGTGTAGCATAATAATAAGGAAGCAGATTTATCTATATTCCCTCCAAACAGACAAGGAGAAATTTTCTGGCCTACTGCCATGCAAATGAGTGACATTCATCTTTGAAATCCTTCATCTGTTACTGCAAAGTACTGATTCATCCAGAACAGGGATTTGATGTGTTCTTGGGCATCCTTAAGATTTTCAGGGGTCCTTCAAGAACCAGTGTTGGTGGCTAGTGAGAAGAAGGCATGTGCTGGGGCCCCACCTCTGTGTAGTTTATCTGTTTTCTAAATGGGGATTCTGCCCAGAATTATATCGCAAGGGGAACTGCAAAGGGTTGAGGATTTTGTGAAATTTAAGGGGTATTTTCAAGTTTCAGGCTTGGAAATTGCCTGCTCCCTGTGACTAGGAACTGCCACTACCCTACCTCAAGAAATAATTAGAAACAATTAGAAACTGATCATCTGTGGGAGGGGAGGAGGATGGGGAGGCCCCTGTGAGGGCTCTGGACGTGACTTTAGCTCCCAGTGCATGCCTGGCTGCCACGCTTCTCTTCTTTGAAGATTTATAGTCTGGTCTGTAACGTATGTTTTTATGTTATTTACATATTTGTATACATATAATACATTTTATTATATGCATATAGTTGAGATTATACTATTTAAATTGATTTTTGAACTTACCTATTGCAAACTTTTACCCACATTATAAACTCCTAAACATAAATTTTAGTGGGTGCACCATATTCCATCATAGGTACTTAATCATTTTCCCACTGGAAATTTTGATTGACTTTTTTTTTTAACTATAATAAATAATACTCTGATTTTTAGATCCTTGTCTAAAAATTTTGACATTTCTCATTATTTTCTCAGGATAAATTCCTAAAAGTAGAATTCCTGGGTCAAAGAATATCACACCTATAAAGCCCAATATATATTATTTTGCTAGACTTTGTTCCAGAAATGCTGAATCAATTTATATAACCACCGTGAATATAACAGTACAGACCTTCAGCTGACTGTCCTGAATGTATTGCTTGGTTTCATCAGGAAAGAGAAAAAAGATTATTTTTTATTAGAAAATTATCTTTTGGCTACAGTAGCTAAAGTAGAAAAATTTATGCAGGCATGATTAATTGTGTGAAGAAAAATTTGTTTTTTTCTGAAAATGAAAGTGAAAAAAATGTACCAGCAAAGAAATGAGACTGAAAGATAGTAGGTGGAGCACAGTTACTTGTTAAGATTTTTTCATGTCCTAAAAAACTGAAAACAGTTTGCTCTCTGAGCATTTACTCTGTGGTGAGAGCATATTTTATGCCTCTCATGTACAATGCAGGACTTTTCAAAGTGCTGAGTTAGAATGTAACATTTGGATCCTGTGTTTTAAAATGCATTTAATTAGAGGTGGGAGCATGACAGCTCTCGTTCCGGGGCACTTTTTTTTCTCATCAACTTCTGTTAAATGGATGCCTCCGTTGAAATCGTGGCTTGGCCTCTTTGTGAATTTCCTCAGGTTGGTTATTGTCTCTCAAGGATTGCTTCCTTCTCCGTAAACTAAGAACATGTTAGTGTCCAGAGGATGGAGACAATACCGTGAGGAGCTCCTTGCTATGTCTGGGGCTGTGCTGTCCAACATGGCAGCCTAAGTGGCTACTGAGCACAAGAGATGTGGCTGGTCCAAATGGAGATGTGCTGTACGTGTGCAAATGCATACCAATTTCAAAGACTCAGCACCAAAAAACAATCTGAACTATTTTATTAATTTTCATATTGTTACATAGTGGAATAATACTATTTTGGATATCTTGGCTTCAAAGGCAGCACATTATTAAAATTTTAATATTATTTTTCAGTTGCTTTTTCCTTTTTTGAATGTGGCTTAGATTGTATTTTATTGGACAGCACTGCTCTTGATCCTGATAAAGGCTCAATAGATATTTAAAAGAAATCCAGGCGGTGGTTTCCCCTTTGTGGAGTTGCCCAGTTGTTTTATCTCCTGGGGATATTTGATTCTAAGGACACTGTAAGGCATTTGGGCCAGTCCTCTGGAAGATCTGGATGGTTTAGAAAAGGCTGGAGAGGGATGATGCATAATATATCATTGTTTGTTAGGGGAGTGAGTGGAGAGTTTAAAAATAGCATCCCCCCCTCCTCTGGCCCCATGCTGATCCCTTCTGAGTTATTTCTGTTGGCCGCATTAGGGACCTGACATCTGATTCATTCAGCGGGCCCTGCCTCGGTCCTTTAAAACAGAATGGACAGTTAGTGAAAGGTCAGAGCCACTATGGCTGGTGGTAGCTACCCCAGGCCGTGACAGGCAGAGGAGACAGAGGGGTTGGAAGAACAAGTATGGCAAAATGCTTGGTCAAGATCCAGACTCGGAGGGGCCTCCGCTTGCACATGGTGAACCACTGCAACAGCAATGTGTTTGTCCGTTTGCTGAGCCACGGCTCCAAGGTCACAGCTAGAAACACGGGTACGTGCCCGGCGCTCGGTCTGAACTGTCATTCTGCTCTTGCAGGAGGGCACGGGCTTCCAGCTTCCTGCTGGCTGCCGGCAGCTGGGAGAGAAGCCAAGGGTGAACCTCATGTCAGAGGTCTGTGATAAGGATGGGAAGGAGGGAGGGAGGGAGAAGAGACAGACAGGAAGCAGTGGGCAAGCAAGCATGAAGGGGAAATGGAAGGGCCGGTAATGGGGGTCCTGACTCTCTCATTAAGTGAAAATGGTATGAAGTCATAAAGGTTAACCAATTACACTTGTGTCAGCACCGGGTCAGGAGGCGGCAGCGGTGTTGTGTCCAATCTGGATTGCTCAAGAATGACAGGTTATGGAGAAGGCAGATTGAATCAAAATGTGCTCCCCACTCCCATCACTGTTTAAAGCATAAAATCTTCAAGTGTACTTGCCTGGATGTGGCAAAACTCTCCTTTATCTTCAAGGAGAGCTTTACTGAAATACAGTGTCAGTTAAACAACTGGAATCTACTGATTAGTCCGCCAATTTCCTTTTCATTGGAAATATCATATTGTGTGTGTTATTTTGTGGTCCTTGTGGGGAAATAGGACTTGAAATAGGAATTTAAAAGCTCAGAGCTAACAGCAGGGAAGAAGCTTCTATTCTGTATGTCTATTGGTTTTCACCAGTTGATTAAAAGAACTCCTGGGAAATGTCCGGAATTGGCCATATCTCATGCACACGTGTGGAAATGACTTCTAAATGAATTGAGATGAAATTAATCATATTTATATAACTACAGAGATAAAAGATGATGTGTTCTTGTTGTAAAAGACTTTCAAGAGTACAATTACACAGACTGTTTTCTTTGACCTTAATAATTCTAATAGCCAATCTATGCACATGTGGAGTATAGGGTTGTTTTTTTTTTCATGAATGGGGTTGTTCTCTATTATTTCACAATTCATTTTTTTCATTTGTCATGAATTGAAGGACTTTCCATATAGATATATATTCATCTATATTATTTTAGAAAATGGCTGAATAATAGGCAGTGTAGAGATACCATTATTTAATCAACAAATTACTGTTGGAAATGGAAATTTCCTATTAACTGGCTGTAACAGTGCTGCAATGAATGCTCATACACAGGCATTGCTCTATGATAGATTCTTACAAGTGTAATTGTTGAGTTGAAGGATATATACATTTTAAATTTTGATGGAAGTGGACAAATTGTCCTCTGAAAGACTAACACTAACAATTAGGTAAGTATGAGAATGTCTACCCCTTCACATAGTAACTAACTCTTCCTGACCAATTTCTTTGGCAAAAAGGTTGGAAAGAAAATGAGATTTTGGCTTAATTTGCTTGTCCCTTTTTAATGAGGATGAACATTTTTCAAATGCTAATTGTATATTTGCATTTCTCCTGGGGACTGCTTGTTTACTTTGCACATTTCTGTTTTTTTTGTCCTGTCCTTTTTAGATCGTAGGCATTCTTTCATAATCTGTATATAATCCTTTGCCTTTACAAATATTAACCTTCTCTCCTATTTTGTTGGCCTTCAACTTGTTTTAATGTTACCCTTGTGGTACAGGCACTGTTCATATGCACAGGTAACTTCCACATGCACAGACTACTTAATTTTACTCTGGTCTAAGTTGCTTTAAATGTCGTTTTTTCTTCATTCAAGATCATAAAAGTGTTTCCTGTGTTATCTTCTTCCTAATTAATGCATTAGCTTGAACTCTGTGAAATTGCTGATATTCAACTGCTTTTGACCTATAAAAATAGTGACTTCATTATAGCTGTTTTATTTTTTTAACTTGTTAATAACCTCTTTGGAATGTTTTATGCATGTGTATCATGAATTGGTTAGCAGTTTTTCTCAAAGTTATTTATCATATGTTTTTAAGTGTACATTTTAGAATTCCTATGCCATTACTGTGTAGTAATTTTGATATCAGGCCAGGTGCCCCCTCATCGATCTTTTTTAATCCAAAATTTGATTATGAATGTACACTTTCTCCATGTGTCATCTTTGAAAATGCTCTAAGATTTGTATTGGCATTGCAGTGAATTTTAGTTTAATTGGAGGAGATCTGGATCTTCAAAATATTTTCTGTGATTTAGGAACATTGTTAGATTTTTTCATTTTCCCAGATTTTCTTCTGTTGTAATGTTGTCCTCATGCAAATGTTGCATATTTCTTATTCCATATGCCTATTCCTGGATATCATATAGCTACTCTGATTTGTGTATTTAGCTATTTTGAATGGGATTTACCATTATCGTATTTTTATATTGTCTTCGTTTATGTGCAGTAAGCCACCTGCTTGCCTATGTTGCTCTTACATTTGAACCCCTTACTGAATTCTGTTAGTTCCCCTAGCTTCTTATTAGAATCTTTTGCCTTTCTTATAGATAATAGTATCACCTGGAAACTGAATTTTGTGCCTTCCTTTCTAGTATTTACACTTCTGATTTTCTGTCTGTATTGAGGGCCAGAATAACACTGTAGTGTAGTAAAGAGTTTTAGTCACGTTCGGACTTTGGTGGGATGACTGATTGTGATGACAGAGAGATCCCTGAGATGGTATGACAGCTGCTTCAGTGAGGAGGCCATTAGCAACAAGTAAAAGAGAGCTCTTAACAAACACTGGTTTAAATGAGGTGATTTATTATCCAAGACAACAAGCCCAGAATCAGAGAGGATTCCAGGATTGAGAACCCAGGTTCATTCCATCTCTCTGCACTGCTCATCTCACTTGGCGAGGACTCCCCTCTCACCATCTGCTGTCAGCATCATAGGAAGGCTGCCGGAATTCCTGGTATTCTTTCAGATAGATGGAGAGAGTCTGTATCTTTCCAGGATGATGTTCTTTGAAGCAAGGAGCCTTTCTCAGACATCAAGTCCGCTCCCTGCTGGCTACCCTTCCCTTCAATTTCCATTTTCAGGATTGGCTCACATGCCCATTTCCAAACAAGACACCATCAAGAGACTGGAATGACTATGATTGGCTTAGACTAACCATTTGGGAGAGAAATGGATAAGGAATAAACCATGGACAATAGCAAGATAAGAAGCATCTGTATCAGACTGGGAATGGGGGACAGTAGAATCTTCCCAGTGACACATGGGGCCTTAAAGAATGAGTAGGAGCCGTCTATGTGGGGAAGGGCATTCCAGGAAGACACACCAGTCTGTGCAAAGGCACACAGGCATGGCGTAGCATGGCACATTTGGGCACCTCTAAATACATGGGAGCGGTGGAAATGTGTGGGGTGGAGGAGTGTTTTTTGTACTAAGCTGGAGAGTTTAATTTCTACTGAAGGGCATGAAAAACCTTTTAAGGGGATTCATATGATTAAGTACGCATTTTAGAATGATTGTTCTGGTGTAATTCTGAAGGAACCAGGCTAAGGTCAAGGAAACCAGTGAAGGGGCCACTGCTCTCCTACAGTTGAGAAGTGGTAAGAATGGAAAAATGGAGAGGCAGGGACAGCTCTGGAAGTGAAGGTGGTGGCAGGTTAGATGTGAGCAGTGAGTAAGACGTCTTGGTCACCCCTCAGATTGCTGGAGACTGGGTGACATTCAGTGACATTACTATTAACATTAAAATGCCTGACAGGCCCTGAAGAGAAGAAACCAGTGTTGCTTTAACTCAATATCTCCCAAAATTACTTGACCAGAGAACTTAGAACACAACTTAGTTTGAAAACATATATTATTGAATCTCTCACCCACCTCAACTCAAAACCTTCCAGTGGGCTCCAGGCTCACCATGCAACTGTGTGCAGGCACGTCCACCTCAGTATGTCCAAAACCAGACACTCTCTGTGCCGGCCTTCCCCTCCACCACTTACTGTATACATTGTGGAAGGATACCCCCAACTAGTTAGTTAATATACCCATCACCCCACATGGTTATCTTTGTGTGTGTGTGTGAGAGCATTTCAGTTCTATTCTCTTAGCAAATTTCAATTATATAATAATGTTATCTACTATAATGACATGTCTTACATTAGATCCTCAGGTCTTATTCATCTTTCAGCAGTTTTTACCCTTTTACCAACCTCTCCCTATCTTCCCCAGCCCCCAACAACAAGCACTTTTCTACTTGCTTGTTTTTTTTTGAAAGATTTCATATGTAAGTGATCCCATGCAGTATTTGTCTTTCTTTTTCGGCTTATTTCACTTGCATGATGCCCTCAAGGCCCACCCTTGCCACAAATGGCAGGATTTCCTTTTTTCTCGAGGCTGAATTAATATTTCATTGTGTGTGTGTATCCATCTGTGTATATCTCCCACATCTTTATCCATTCATCCATTGATGGACACTCAGGTTGTGTATAACCACCATTGATGGCTATTGTGATTAATGCTGTCATGAATGTGGGCTTGCAGATAGCTCTTTGATACCCTGTTTTCATTTCCTTTGGATATATACTCAGAAGTGGGGATTCCTGGATCATATGGTAGTTCTATTTTTAATATTATTGAGTCTCCACACTGTTTTCTATAGTGGCTGCACCAATTTACATTCCCACCAATACTGCATGAGGGGTCCCTTCTCCATATCCTCCCCCACACTTGTTATCACTTGTCTGTGATGAGAACCATAACTTTGTGGTGAGAGCCTGTACTCAAAACTTGCTGGCCTTGTCCAAAAGGCTGAGAGTGCACACAGTTTCCCAAACTAGTCTGATCATAGAAAACTCTTTTCATGGAACAACTGGCACATCTTAAAGGACGCTAGTAACCTGCAGGGCTGTGTTGAGCAAGGCTGCATAGCATATTGGAGCCATGATATGGCTGAGACTCTAAGGGAGAGGGCACAGAGTAGCAAAAACAGAGTTGAAGCCACTACAAATAAGGTGTGGAAAAGAACTGGAGATCTTGGTGAGGGCCATTCTGTGGGCTAGAAGGGGCCGCTGACCACTGTGGGGTGAGGACAAGTATTGACTGATCATCTTCTTAGATTCTAGATATTCAGGTTGTCCAAAATGATGGTAAGACTAAGGATGCCCAATTATTCAGCTACTCTTAGAAGTGAATTTCGGTACATGGTTGGGGAAAAACATGAAGATTTGCTCTGTGTGTGTGTGTGTGTGTGTGTGTGTATGTGTGTGTGTGTGTGTAAGTTTCCACTTGTCTATACTTTTCCTGAGTCACAGGAATGACTCTTCATGGGTTTTAAATAGAATGACTTGGCAGTCACCCAAGGATATTTAGAGGCATCAGGTACGTTTCTAATATGAGATATTTTGCTATGTCCATGCATGAAAGTGAAAACCCTCATCTGAGAAAATAAATGTCACCCTCAGGATCTTTTCTTTAAACCTGTGGGACTATGAGCTTTATCTGAAGGATTAAACTTTTATCCCCAACAAAGGGAAGATAAAGGAGTCACATAGGAGGCTAATGACACACTGTCTTAACACATTTTAGAAGGCTGCATGCTGGTTATGTGGATAGAAAATATCTTAGGGACTGATAGCACATGCAGAATATAGTACATTTTAGAGTTTATTTTATTTCTAATCCAAACTGTTAGTCTTCACAATAGCAAGTGATTTTTTTCTTTTTTTGTGGGGAGAGGAGCTCCTATCCTGGCTTTGACATAATTACAGGAAACCTGACATATAATCAGGTGACCATAAAATCTCCTAGGCAAACCTTTCAAGAGTGAAAGAGAAACTTTAATAATGCCAATAGGACATGCAATGGGACTGGACCTGGGCAGATGGGGCTAAACAGTCACCATACAGATAATAACACTGTGGTTTCAGCAAATGAACTGGGGCTAATAACACAGAAGACCCTTCCTCCTCTGGGCCTCTTAAATCCCTTTCTCTTCAGGCAACGTGGTGATTGGGACAAGCCTCAGAGACAGGCTTAGGTACAAACCCCTATTACACTGATCGACGTTAAGTAGATCAATCAGAAATTAGCCTACCTCAAGAAGCTGGTTCTAGTCAATAGGCACCAAATATGTGACTTCCTTAGGGATCTGACAATTTTGTGTGCTCAAGCAGTGGTTAACCCTCTCAGATCCAGTGTCCCCATTTAATGACAAAAATCTTGTAATGTTGTACCATCCTGAGATGAAAGAGAAAACACAGTCTAGTTACACATCACTTTGCAAGTCAAATTAATGCTCTAACTGCAATGTCAGAAAAATTAGAAGAAAGTAATTTATACTAAATTAGTAAGGCTTTCCAAAGGCTTTCCTTAATTAAGCATGACTTACCAGGAGGCAGAATGAAGGAATGGGATGCTGGTACCTATGTGATGGGGGGATATGAGTGGCAAGGGCACCACTCAACAGATGCAGAAACGAGGGATGCTGTGTAGGCATCTTGGACCCCTGAGGCATGCTGTATGGCAGTGATGTGACATTTTAAACAGGTAAGCAACCCTTGGCAAAAAAATTCCTTCAGTTCAAGTGGTTGTATGCCTGAAAAATTCAAAATATGTTAAAATACCCAACTGCTTTAAGTTTAAATGTAACACAGGTAGGTTCTAGATTCAGATCATTCTAGATAGGTTTTTTCCCTACATGGATAATGTTTGATAGGACATCTGAAAATTATGCAGAATGTGGGAAGCAAAATGACTCTTCATTTTATGGGACCATCCTCCCCATTTGAGGATGTCTGGTACCCCAGGCTCCACCCACTAAGAGACACTGGCTCCCCCAGTTATTGTGACCTCCAAAAAAGCCTCTGTCATTTTCTAAAATACCCTCCTCCCTGCCAGATCATGGTACCATCTTTGTGTCCCTGCTCTGCAGACTTCAGGGGCATTCCGTATTTGGGTATGAGCACAAGTGACCATGTGACTTGGGGTGCCTCAGAGGAAACCAGGATGCTGGTTCCCAATGGTGCTATTCACCAAAGCCTCCAGCATGGAGAAAGGCCTGATGTTCAGAGGGGTGGGCGTGGGGCTGCTACTGGCCATGACGGGTGGAACGAGGAGCAGGGCTGGAGGGGACCTCTGGCAAGGAGCCAGTTCCATTTCAGCCAATGACAGCCACAAGAATGGCAGATTCCGGATAGGAAAAGCATTGCCCACTGGGTTTAGAGTTTCCCTAAGGAATCCACACTCCAGATTCTGCTGACAAGGTTAGGGTAGATTTATATTGTTACCTCTGTATTGTCTTTAAAGTACTTGCTCACATCTTCTGCTTCTCTCCACTTTTGAGCCATTTCACAAACTCATGTGATAGAGGTATTATCTTCATTCAAGACATTTTTCTTGTGACATTCGACTTTGCATTGCTTCATTCATAAAGATGGTCGCACACAGACAAACTAGATAAGGGCAATTAGCCAGGCTCTTTAGCTGTTTTGTACCCACACATGCTGCTGGTAATCACAGTTGTAGTATTTGGATTCTGTCACAGATGTGCTCAGAGTTAAGAGAGGGGCTGATTTCTGAATGTGAGCAATGATTTTTCCACTTTGACCTGCCTCTAGTTTTGCTGTGTACTAAAAAAGGACTCTATAGTTTGCCTTCAGCAATAAGATGGAGAACATTTTCAGTAAGCATCTGTTGGCAGCCTGCCAAGTAGGTTGTTTGGTGGGGCATGGTGTATCTTTAGCGGGAGTCCATCACATTTGGATCATGTGAATGGTGTCACCTGGGGTGGGCAGTGGGCAATGGCTCGTCTTTTCCACTAGTGTCCTTTGATTCTTGCTGTTTCGCTTCATGTTTTTCTTCAACTTGGATAATGCCAATAATGGTATAAAAACATAATTATATTACTATACATAGTTACATTATTGTTACTACTGATTGCCATTTATTGTTTTCTATGTGTCAACTTTGCAGCTATTTGTAATTTTAATTGGGCCATATTAATTATATAAATTTGAAAGCTATTTCCTTTGCCTAAATCACTGTCATTTCACTTCTTAAAAAAATTTTCAGCCCTTGAGCTTTGTGAATATATTCAGGAGGCATGTTTAGAGGAAATAAATTTAATGAAGCAGTGTAGATAATCTTACTAATTTAGTGCTTTGGGTCTCTTTGGACATCTTCCTAAAAATCACCAGTAAAAATATGTAGAAAATTTTAAATATCTAGCATTTAAAGAAAAGATGGACAACCAACTATAATATAGTTCTCTTTGGACTCTATTCTGGTGGACTTGTTAGAAACCTAATCTCTGTGCTGATGAAATGACAATGCTTAATAGGTCAAGTGTAAATCTTGCTTGATAATAGATTGAATTATCTTAGTGAACTCTAGTAAGATAGTAAGATCAGGTTTCTATACGGTTTTTGCTATAGACAGCACTTATGCATCCATAATTTCATTTAACCCTCACTCAGCCTTAGGAGTTAGGTGTTACTCCTATGTGTAGTTAGCAAAGTGAGCTCCAGAGTTACCGGACAACTGAAGTCTCATCATGTAAGTAGCCAAGATGGGGTTTAAACCCAAGTTTGTCCAACCTTTGGCCTCCTTTCCACTCTATACCAGTGGCCTCACAGTTTGAGCACAGAGATAAGGGAAAAGCAATATGAAACTCCAGCATATCTGCCACTAGTGGTTAGAAAAATGATGAAAGGGAAGAAAGCATTTATTTCCTTGCCTTCTTCCTTCTTTCCAGAAAAATACATGAATACTTCTGTTACTGAGATCAAAGTACTGGAACACTGGGTGGCTTGGAGGCATCAGGAAGCTAGCTGACTGGTTTTAATCACAGCAGCATTTACAGATTAGCAGCCTGTATGCCTGAAGAGACACACAGGTGCATTTTGTGCAGACCATACAGATGTTTTTTAAATTTGAACTTCAAAGCTTTCAGGGGCATTCATTATGACCAAAGAGCATGGAAGATGTGTGTGACCAGGGCAAAGAAAATAGCCCAAGGAGATGGGTCTGGTCTTCCTAGGGCAGTAAAACCACTCAGATACCTTACTTTTGCTAAAGTGGAGGTAACTTTTTCTTGTGGAGATACATTTCCACGAAAGAGGAAATACTTTGCCCGAAGAGGAGAGTATAGTGACCCCTCACTCTGGGGACATGTAATACCAGATGTGTAAAGATGTAGCATCCCTAAAGTCCTAACTCTGTCATCTTTCCCTACACTGTGGCTGTCTTCTCCCTTCAGGTTTCATAGAATGCTATATGTAGGAGAAAAATTATGGCCTGCAGTAATTTTTAAATTTTACTGAAGTGAAGTTCATATAACATAAAATCCACCATTTTAAAGTGAACAATTCAATAGCATTTCGTACATTCACAATGTTTTGCAACTAACACCTCTATTTAGTTCCCAAACATTTTCTTCATGCCAAAAGAAAACCTGTACCAAGAAGAAGTCACTCCCTAGGCCTCTCTTCCTTCAGCCCCTGGTGACTGTACCAGTGTGCTGTCTCTGTGGACTGACCTATTCTGGGTACCTCATATAAATGGAATGATACGTTCTGTGACCTTTTGTATCTGTCGTTTCTCATAAAGCATGTTTTTGAGATTCTTCCATGTTGTAGTATAGATCCGTACGTCACTGCCTTTTATAGCTGAATAATATATTGAATGGAAATACCACATTTTATCTGTTCATCCACTGATGGACATTAGAGTTGTTTCACCTTTTGACTATTGGAGTAAGTAGTGCTGCTATGAGCATTTGTGTACAAGTATTTGAGTACCTGTTTTCAGTCCTTTGGTTTATACACTTGGAAGTGGCATGGTTGGATCATATGTTAACTGGATGTTAGACTTCTTGAGAAAATGCCAAACCTTTCTCCACAGCAGCTGAAGCATTTAAAATTTCCATCAGCAATATACAGGGGTTCTAGTTTCTTCTCATCCTCACTAATACTTGTTATTTTCAGGTTAAAAAAAATTATCACCACCTGAGTGGGTGTAAAGTGCTATCTTCCTGAGGTTTTGGCTTGCATTTTCCTAAGCGCTGGTGAAGTCAAGCATCTTTTCATGTGCTTGTGGGCCCTTTGTACAGGCATCTTTCATCTAGGCTGCTTGGTGCTATCACACCAGGGATATCAGGAAATAGCTGTTGATTTTTAAGAGATAAAACCAATAATTCACTCCTGCACTTCTCCCCGCCACCCAAGTTTTTCTGAGATTTAATTGACATATATCACTGTGTAAGTTTGAAGCACACAACATAATGGTTTGACTTACATATATTGTGAAATGATCACCACAGTAAGTTTAGTTGAATCCACCATCTCATACAGATACAATAAAAAGAAAAAAAGAAGAAAGTTTTTCCTTGGGATGAGACCTTTCAGGATTTACTCTCTTAAAAACTTTCATATACATCATATAGCAATGTTAAATACAGTCATCATGTTGTACATTATATACCTGGCACTGGAGTTTGTACCTTTTAATCTCCTTCCTCCAATTCTCCCTCCCCCCACCCCTCTCCCCACCCCCTGCCTCTGGTAACCACAAATTTGATTTCTTTTTTAAATTAGATTCTACATTAAGTGAGATCACGTAGCATTTGTCTTTCTCTGACTTATTTCAGTTAGCATGCTGCCCTCAAGATCCAGCCATGTTGTTGCTAATGGCAGGGTTTCCTTATGAATAATATTCCTATTCATAGGAATGTGTGTGTGTGTGTGTACACACCAGTTGTCTTGGCTACTGTAAATAATGCTGCTGTGAGCATGGGGATGCAGATATCTTCTTGTTATGTTAGTGTTTTGTTTCCTTTGGATGTATTCCTAGAAGTGGAATTGCTGCATCATGTGGTAGTTTTATTTTTAATTTTTTTGAGGATCTTCCATCCATTGTGTATTAGTTTACAGTCCCATCAACAGTACACAAGGGTTTCCTTTTCTTCACATCCTTGCCAGCATTTATTATCTCTTGTCCTTTTGATGATTGCCCTTCTAACAGCCATAAGGTGATATCTCATTATGGTTTTGATTTGCATTTCCCTTATGACTATTGATGTTGAGCACTGCTTCACATACCTGTTGGCCATTCATATCTCTTTGGAAAAATGTCTCTTCAGGTCTTTTGCCCATCTTTTAATTGGATTATTATTATTTGTTGTTATTGCTATTGAATTGCATGAGTTCTTTATATATTTTAGATATTAACCCCTTATCAGTTACATGGTTTGCAAACACTTTTACCATTTTGGATGTTGTCTTTTCACTTTGTTGGTGTTTCATTTGCTGTGCAGAAGCTTTTAGTTAGGATGTAGTTCCACTTGTTTTTTATTTTGTTGCTTGTGCTTTAGGTGTCAAAATAACCCATGTCAAAGAGCTTTTTCCCTATTTTCTTCTAGGAAACTCATGGTTTCAGGTCTTAGTCTTTAATACATTTCAAGTTAATTTTTATGAGTGGTGTAAGATCAAAGTTTAGTTTCATTCTTTTACATGTGAATATCCAATTTTTCTAGCACCATCTAGTAAAGACAGTCTCTCTGTTGAGTATTCTTGGCTTCTTTTACAAATACTAGTTGACCATATTTGTTTAGCTTTATTTCTGGTCTTGATTCTGTTCCACTGATCTATTTCTGTTTTTATGCCAGTATCATATTGTTTTGATTATAGCAGTTTATAGTATTGCTTGAAATAAAAAAGTGAGGTATCTACCACTTGTCTTTTCTCAGGATTGCTTTGACTATTTGGGGTCGTTTGTGGTTCCATATAAATTTTAGGCTTGTTTTTTCACTTGTGTAAAAAGTCCTATTGGAATTTTGATAGGGATTGCATTGAGTCCACAGATGGCTTTTGGTAGTATTGACATTTTTAAAATTAAGGTATCATTGATATACAATCTTAGAAAGGTTTCACATAAGCAACATTGTGGTTACAACATTCACCCATATTATCAAGTCCCCCCTCACATCCCCCATTGCAGTCACTGTCCATTAGCGTAGTAAGATGCTATAGAGTCACTACTTGTTTTCTCCATGCTAGGTAGTATTGACATTTTAGCGAAAATATTCTTCTGATCCATGAACATGGGATACCTTTCTACTTATTTGTGTCTTCAATTTCTTTTGTCAGTGTCTTGTAGTTTTCAGAAGTAGAAATTGTTCACCTCTTTGTTTAGGTTTATTCCTAAGTATAATATTGTTTTGATGCTATTGTAAATGGGATCATTTTATTTCTCTTTTAGATATTTTATTGTTTATAAGTGGTACAGATCATTGTATGTTAATTTTGTATTCTGCAACTTTACTGAATTCATTGATTAGATCTAACCAGTTTTACGTGGAGTCTTAGGATTTTCTACATATAAAATCATATCTGTGCAGACAATTTTACCTCTTCTAATTCTAATGCCTTTTATTTCTTTTTCTTTCCTGATTGCTCAAGCAAGGGCTTCCAGTACTATGTTGAATAGGAGTAGTAAGAGTGGGCATTCTTGTCTTGTTCCTGATCTTAGAGGAAAAGCTTTCAACCTCTCACCATTGAGTATTATGTTAGCTGTGGGCTTATCATATATGACCTTTATTATTTTGAGGTATGTTCCTTCTTTACTTGTTCAATATGAACATATATTGAATTTTGTTAAATGCTTTTCTTGCATCAGTTGACATGATCATGATTTTTTCTTTCATTCTGTTAATGTGATGTATCACACTGGTTGATTTGCAAATGTTGAACCATCCTTGCATCCAAGGTATAAATCCCACTTGATCATGGTGAATGTGTTGCTCAGTTTGATTTGCTAGCACTTTGAAAATTTTTGCATCTACATTCTCAGGAATATTAGTCTATACTATTCTTGTCTTGAATCATTTTCTGGCCTTGGTATCAGCGTAATGCTGATATCACAAAATGAATTTGGGAGTGTTCTCTCCTCTTTGATGTTTTTTTTTGAAATTTTGAGGAGGATTATTCTTTAAATGTTGGTAATTCACCTATGAAGACATCTGATCCTAGACTTTTCTTCACCAGGAGATTTTTTATTCAATCTCCTTACTAGAAATTGGTCTATTCAGACTTTCTTTTGCTTCTTGGTTCAGTCTTTGTAGTTTGCAAGTTTTTAAGACTTTTTCCATTTCTTCTAGGTTGTCCAATTTGTTGGTGTTTACATCTAAAGTTTGTCAATTTTGTTTGTGTTTTTAAGAACCAATTCTTAGTTTGGTTAATCTTTTTTATTGTTTTCCTGTTTTCTGTTTCATTCATTTCCGCTCAAATCTTTATTGTTTCCTTCATACTCCTAACTTTGGGCTCAGTTTGTTCTTTTTCTAGTTCCATAAGATGTAGAATTAGGTTGTATGTTCAGAATCTTTCTTCTTAATGTAGGTGTTTATTGCTATTGAACTTTCCTCTTAGAACTGCTTTTGTTGCATCCAGTAAGTTTTGGTATGATGTGTCAAACTTTTAAATATCCCCTCTAATTTCTTCTTTGATCAACTGGTTGCTCAGGAGAGTGTTGTTTATATTTCTAAGTATTCATGAATTTTCCAGTTTTTCTATTATTGATTTCTAGTTTCATACCCATGTTGTCAGAGAAGATACTCAGTATGATTTCAACCTTCTTGAATTTTCTAAAATTTATTTTGTGGCCTAACTTATGATCTACCCTAGAAAATGATCCATGTACACTTGAGAAGTATGTGTATTCTGCTGTTAGAATGTTCTGTGTATGTCTGTTGGGTCCATTTGTTCTATAGTGTTCAAATCTTCTGTTTCCTTACTGATACTATGGGTGATCTGTCCATTGTTTAGAATGGGGTATTTAAGTCCCCAGATATTACTGTATTGCTGTTCATTTCTCCTATTAGTTTTTACTTTATGTATTTAGGTGCTTCAATGTTTTGCACATATTTACAGTTTTTCTGTCTTCTTGATCTATTGGCCCCTTTACATTATGACTTTGTTTACCATTTTAAAAATATATTTTTTCTGACTGAAGTACAGCTATCCATTTTTTGTTTTCTTTCTTTGGTTACTGTTTTCTTAAAATATACATAAACTGAGAGTAAAGGGATGGAAAAATAAGTCTTTAAGGCTAATGTGAGACTCATAGGCAGCATATCATTGGATCTTGTTTTTGAATCCATTCAGCCATTCTGTGTCTTTTTATTGGAGAATTTAATCTGTTTACATTTAAAGTAATTATTGATATATAATTGCCAAGTATTATTGCCCTTTAGTTCATTGTTTTCTGATTGTTTTATAGATCCATTTTTCCTTACCCTGATGCCTTTTTTAGTTTTTTATTGTCTTACAGTATCACAGTGTGATCTGACTTCTTTATCCTATTCCTTTGTGTACTTACTACAGATTTTTCCCTTGTGTCTACCATGAGGCTTACTTAAAATATCTAATAAGTTTAAAATAGGATATAATTTTAATTCAGTAGAATTCCTAAGCTTTACAATTTTACTTCTCCTATCCCTCACATTTTAGGTTGTTGATTTTAACAATTTACATATTTTTCATAATGTGTAACATTTTAGTTATGGTTATTTTTACTACATTTGTTTACCTTTTAACTAGAATTGTAAATGGATTACAGAATCTGTGACTATATTTTTACCATCATCAGTGAGTTTTACATTGCTTCTAATCTTTTTATGATGTTGATTAGTGTCTTTTTATTATTTTCACTGGAAGAACTCCTTTAGCATTTCCTGTAGCACACATCTAGTGGTGATGAATGTTCAGGAAAGTTTTTATCCCTCCATTTCTCAAGGACTTTTTCTGGATATATATTCTTGGTTGACAGTTTTCTTTCAATAATTTGAGTGCATTATACCATTTTCTCCTGGCCTGAAATGTTTCCACTGAGAAATCTGCCTTTTGTCACATGAGGGGTTCTCTTGTATATAACTTCTCTCTCCTTTTGCTGCTTTTAAATTTTTTTCTTTGCATTGACATTGACAATTTCATTATAAGATGTCTTAGCATTGCCGTATTCAGGTTCAACCTATTTGGAGTCCTGTGGGTCTCTTGGGTCTGGGTATCTGTTTCTTTTGCCAGGTTTGGGAATCCATTATTGTTTTTAATATACTTTGTCCCTTTCTCTTTTCCTTCAGAATCCTCAAAATGCAAATCCTGTTTTGTTTCTCCTCTGACTAGATAATTTCAAATGCCCTATCTGCAGGTCACTGATTCTTTCTTCTGCAAGGTTGAGTCTGCATTTGAATCTTTGTATTGAATCCTTCAATTACTATATTTTTTAGCTCTAGGATTTGTTTTTTGATGGTTTCTATTCTTTGTTGAACTTCTCATTTTGTTCATTCATTATTTTTCTAATTTGGTCATCTGTGTGTTCTTGTAGTTCACTAACCTTCTTTCACAGGACTATTCTGTCTTTGACAGGTCAGAGATATCCATTTCTTTAAGTCAGTTATTGATGCTTCATTAATTTGATGGTGTCATATTCACCTGATTTTTCATGATCTTTAATTCCTTACATTGGTATCTTCACATCTGGGTAAGTGGCCTCCTCTTCCAGATTTTGCAGGTTTAGTTTGGTAGAGAAGTTCTTCACCAGTCGGCTCAGTTTTGGTTTCTGGATGTCTCCTGCTAATGTCCTCAGGCTGGTGGGGACTACTGTTTGTTAGGGTCTATTTTTGGGTGAGGCAACTGTTGGAGCTCTGAAGTCCTTGGTTGGGGGAATATGCTGCTGGCTTGGTCCCTAGCCCAACTGAGGCTATAGGATGGGCTCCATAGTTGCCTGGATTCTCTGGTCAGTCTTACTAGATAGTCAGGACTGGGTACTGTACTCAGTGTCCCTGCCCTAGTGGGGCAGGCCCAACACCTAGGGCCTGCATGGCTCATTGTTTGGGTACCTGAATCATGCAAGAATGTGCACTGGATATCCTGGTGAGGTGAGGGTACCAGTTTTGCTCTCTGTTCAAATGCCTCTGTAAGCAGGGCTTCTGGATGGACTATGCAGCTTCCTCTGTGCTCTGGTTGGACAGGCTGAAGCCTGTATTCACCAATAAGTAGGACCATGAATTAATTTCCCTACCCAGACACAGCCTCCTACTCTGGCTCTTCATTTGTGATCTTCACTCAAGCTGACCCCATGCCCCAATTTCTCTGTCTGAACAGGGCCATTCAGTTTGCTCTGGGGGCAGTCAGCTCTGTCCTCCTAGCTCTCAGCTGGAACACTGCTAAGTAATGCAGCTTGCAGGTGTTCTTGCCAGCCTTTTCTGTCAGATTGGGCAGGCGCCCACTTCTTGCAGTGGCTGTAGCTATAACTCAGCCCTCCTGCCTGAGTGGGACTGGAGGTCCCAGTTCAGCCAACTCTTGAATTTTCCCAAACAGGCTTTCCAGATGGGAGGGGCCAGTAGCCAAGCTCCACAACAGGTGGGGCTATGGCTCAGTTCTTCTGCCTAGGCATGGGCAAACAGGCTCTAGGGCCAGCAAAACTCATCCAAGTACCTGAATCAAGCACATCTGCATCTCATGGAGTTCTCTAGTTAGAATGAGCCACTGTTCTGGCTCCACAAATAAACAAAGCTGCTGGTTTGGACACCTGCTTGGGCTCTGCCATCAGAAGTTTGGTCTGTTGAGCACTGGCTCTTGGAAGCTCCTCCTATTTTCTGTATCACAGTCAGATTCCCAGTGGTTGAGACTTGAAGATTCCCCTGCAATCCTTGTAAGGGCCCCCATGAGGGGACCCACAGTGCTCGGTGGGAGCTGATGTCACCCCTGACTCTCCCTTCCAACTGGAGGAACTGTAGGCTCAGTGGCGTGCTCTCAACATGGTGCGGGGGTATCAGCCTGGGGGAGGGGCAACGGTCAGCATAGAGCTGCTTCTCTTACCCTTCCAAGGCAGTCTGTCTTGGTGTCTAAGGTGTAGGGAGGTGCATCAGCCCCATTCCTGTGTTTTGGGGTTCTTGAAGTGGTGTCTTGTCCATGGATAGTTGCTAGTTGTTCTTATGAGAGGCAGCAAAGTCAGGAATAGCCTATGTTGTGTCACCTTGGTGACCTCACTTCCTGCACATCTTGGAGAGAGAAATCCTGAAATATATTCATTAAAAGCTGGTTTATAGTTTCCTAATACATCTGGTTACCAATCTGGTATTATATTACATCCTATGGAACACTTCTGAGAAACCAAGATCAAAATTAGGAGAGCTGGCCTTAGGCCTATAAGTAGGTAACTATAGATTTCTATCTGTAACATGAAGGGCTGAGAAACTTCTTCCCAAATAAACTTTAAGAAATAATGTTCATATTCTTTAACCAAGCAATTTTTCTTCAGACATCTACATATAGCAAATGAACTGAGGGGAAAAAGGCTTTATATGTAAAGGTGTCTCATAGATTTGCTTTGCAATTGTAAAAAAAAAAAATTAAATATTTTCCAACAGGCAACTAATATTTTATTAACTGCCTAGAGAATTTGGCAGCCATTATAAATACCAACAAGAATTCAACAGTTAAAATGTTAAATGAGAGGAGAAAGATGGAAGTTTGTGCATACAGTATTACTGCAATTACATAAAACTAGAAACCAAAAAATTGTGCCTAGAATGTAGAAACCAGTACATAAAAATAATAAAGTGATTATCATTCAATAGCAAATTCTATAATTTTGCTGTAACACTTTTTTGGATGACAGTGTTGACTTCTAAAAGACACAACTCAAAATTATAAGTGATTTATTATAATTTTATTCTTGAAGACATGCCCATGGCTAGGCATTTGCAGACTATAATTAATAATTTTGTAAATACTGCCAAACATTTGAGGTTTTATTGTTGGTTGTTTCAGGTTTAGCATGTTGACCTTAGAGCTTATGGTACACAGTCTGTAATGACTTTGTTAAAAGTCAGGATTCCACAGAACAATTTCATGGATTCCTTGAATTCTACTTTTTTTTTTTTTTGAGGGTTTGTTTCCATCTAGAGATCTTGGTGGAAACAGAAAACCTGAAATTCAAAATTAAGAAAAAAAAATGTCTCTTTACAGGTGTTCCACTGCCCAAAGAAGATGATATTTCTGCCCCTTTGATCTCCAGCTCACCAGTGAAGGAAGTCAGGAATTATGAAAATCCCCCAGGCGAAGAGGAAGATAAAATAAAAGAAGAGCCCTTGACCATCTCTGAACTGGCATACAGCCCAACTGCCAGCCTGCTCCCTACCCCAGTGGATGATGAGATTGACATGCTCTTTGACTGTCCATCTAGGGTGGAGTTCGAAAGAGAAGACACAGATTCATTCGAGGAACTGGAAGCAGATGAAAATGCCTTCTTAATGGCCGAAGAAGAGGAGCTGAAGGAGGCTCACCAAGCTTTGTCGTGGAGCTACGACATTCTGAGTGGCCATATTCGGGTGAACCCACTGGTCAAGAGTTTTTCCAGGCTCCTTGTGGTGGGCCTGGGGCTGCTGCTCTTTGTATTCCCCCTGCTCCTCCTCCTTTTGGAGTCAGGTATTGATCTCTCCTTCTTATGTGAAATCCGCCAGACGCCAGAGTTTGAGCAATTTCACTATGAATACTACTGTCCTCTCAAGGAGTGGGTGGCTGGCAAAGTAAACCTCATTCTTTACATGCTGGGCTGTTCATAAAATTCCTATCTCATATATGACTAAGGGCTATATTCAATACAGGTGTTTTTTTTTTTTTTTCCAGCAAATGCCTGGTTCTGAATGGTCGTGGGGCTATCGACAGGCATTCCTTACGCATTACTGATTAGCTTTCCATAATTCACTGCATAATAAGTAAGTTTTAATCAGATACAGTTATTTTAGTTACAGGTCAGGAAGATGGCCTTTAAATAACCAAAAATGTTTATTTTTTATTATAGTACAGACATACTCTTTATTATAATACTTTGAGCTGAATTAGATTTCTTTTTTAATAGCACCATTACAAGCTATAAGTTTCAGAATCAGAATTTTAGTAAAAATTCAAGAGAACACTTTTGAATATAATCCTTAGTGAAAACAATGTCCTCTAACCAATGCCTATACAACTAAATTTATGCTGGGCTTTTGTTTTTGTTTTTTTAAAAATATTTTTATGTGTTCAAAATATTTTGGTAAATTTTTAGCAAAAAAGAAGCCTCCTGGAGTTATTTAAGTGTACAGATTGTAAGACTAATGCACAAAGAGTATGTCAGGAATTTTTTAATATTTTGGCACTGGTTTGTTTTTAAAAATATTTTTGGCTGAACAGTCGCATAATTTGTTGTTACCTGCATATAAGACAGAAAACAGGTAGAAAGTTGCTGTAGTAATAAGCTCCTAAAACAGATGATGGAATTGGATGTAGAAATGGAGAGCATCAAATGGACACAGCGTGGTCCATTTTTCAAAGTATTTGGACAAGACTTTAAGTTACTTTCATTTAAGCTCTGTCCATATATTTTGGCTGGGGAAGCAGAATGTTTTTAAAAGAAAGTGAAACTTTACAGGAAAAAAGTTAAAGATGATGAAGTTAATTTTGTACATTAACAAGAGTGGAAACACATGGAAACTGGACAGATGGCAAGTAGTAAAGCAAGGGTTCTGGTGGGCAAGTGGGGGCAGGTGAATGACCTATTTTATGAAGGTGATGGTGATGGAATGAATGTGTTGGATGTAGGAACAGTGCACTTGCTGTCCGAGTTGATATGGGTATGTTTTAAGAGGATCTAATAAAAGTTGAGAAACTTCAAAAGAAGTGTGTGTATGAGAGAGGAAGTGCACAGGAGAATGGATTTGGGGTTTTTGAGGTGGTCTTTAGACTCCTTGCTGGGTGTCTCTAAGATCTTAACTCATTTGGGGTTCCCATTAGAGAAGCAGAGGGGGCTCAGTAATTGAAACACCATTCCAGCTGGGAGAAGGAGGGAAATGACTCCCTAATCAGACAGCAGGGGGTACAATGCTCTAGAATCTTCCTTCATACCATTGAATCCATAACAGAAAGGCTCTGGTGCCTTCTCACGCAGAGTACTTCTCCATACTGTGGTGTGAGAAGGAAAAAGAGCATGGAGATTTCTCCACAGACTGAAAACATCCCACTGCCTTCATTTACAAAGAGGTGGGGCTGCCTGTACTCTCCCCATAACAATCATTGGCCATTCCAGTCCTACTCATTTATGGAGCTCCAAGTGCTTTATTAGACATCTAATTTTGAAGATAAGTTTTAAGAGTCAGCTCGTGAAGCTTGGGTTGACCACACTGTAATATCCATTTGCTATTAGAGTTCTTTCTCACGTGCTTTCAGGGATTTATTTTGCTTTTTAATAAACAATGTTTACTACCTGAAATTTGATACCAATATAGAAATATATTTTCTACAGCTTTTTTTTGAAGTTTGCAAGTGGCCAGCTTTGAGATTCAACTTTTTTCTTCTTTTTTATGACTTCTTGGTCATACTTCTGACATAAGGGTGCTCCAGTATAGTCTGTACAAAAATTAATCCACCTTCTAAACATGCTTCATATCATTTTCTTTGAAGTTCTAACCATATCAAATCATCTAGCCCTTAAGGTAACATTTTTTAAATTATGGAAATAATATACTGCTGCTGTAAAACCTGAAAAATACTGAAAGGATATCACACATAGTCCAACTATGCAGATTTATATTAAGAACTAATGTATTAACATTTCCAGCTAACATCTCTTTTCTCTTAGGCAAAAACATCATGTTGAATAGAAATGTTTTTAAGTGAAGGAGTTGACAGGATAGAGTCTGTTGAATTTAAACAAGAGTCACCAAAAGTAAAACTGGGATCCTGAAATGCCATTTTATTGGAATAGAATCAGAACCTTTTAGAAATATCCACTTAAGTTTGTTAGAAGACAGTCACCAGAGGCCCGAGTCAAATGAGGAAAAGACTGCTTCCAAAGATGGAGAGTATATAATACAGAGATACAGAGTCCAAAGCAAGTGTGTGAGTATATGTATATTCCATATTAGTGGTATATATGTGTATTTATATACATACAACTGATATGCCTTTCACACATAGTTGTGTTTCTTTTTCCCCAAATTGAAGAATTTGGGACATGTTATTCCTTTTCCTTCTCAGATAATCATGGTGGACAATACCCACAGTCTCAAAGCTTTCAATTTTCCATGAAAACAACTGTGTATATTTGTTGTTATATATACACCCACATATGGCAGATACATATACACACACAGTCTTGTCTTTAGTGACAGTGCAAGTTGGATCATGAAAAAAATGTAGGTAAAGTATGGTATATTTCTGTCTGTGCTTGGAACATATGTTGTAAAATGTTATGTATTTGGATTATATTTTGTGGTTTGTCTAATATTGATAAGACAACTCTGGAAAGAATTCAAAATGAGTCGATTTCATTGAAATACTACAGATATGAGGCCATGTTACCTGTGATTGGAGCCTTATCTTTGTATAGTGAAATCTTCATTTCTGTGTCAACATCCAAATTGTTTTATATGTTAATATGGTGGCAGGAATCCCTAATAAAAATACTCTGGGGAAAAATGTTTCTGCAATCATTTAGTTTTATTCAAAGTAAAGGTACATAAAACTTGTTGGGAACTATAGGAAGGTGCCATATAGGACCTTGAGTGGTGATAGTATGAAAAGAAAAATCACAGGTAACGAATGGGATTAACCCTTTATAAAAGTCACCCAGGCTAAAACCAGGACTATTGAATGTACCCAACCATAAAAGACAGCTATGGTTAATTAATGGCATTAATATACCTAGAGAAAGAGAAACGCATAGACAAATATGGAAGAGGGGTATTCTAGATGACAGGTAGAGGAAGGATTTCAGAGAGCTAGAGAAGTATGTCATTGCTTCTGGCCGTTTAGTGTCAGAGCTGCATCAGACTCCAGTCTGCAGCACTTGTTCATTGGCCCTGGAAGAATCTTACTGTTCTACTCCTACCTTCCCCTCCATACAGCATAGCCTAAAAGGCCCTCTGCTTTGGCTTGTCACAAAAACTAACACCTCCACACTGATAGTTAAATCAGAATGTGTTCTCAGACTGAAGCAAAGGGGGCTCTTTGTAATAGGAACACCATACATGCCAAACAGTACACCAGCTGTGATGGCCTCTTGAGTTCTTAGTTTTACAGAGTTATAACTGACATATAGTAGTCTTAGGTATACCACATAATGCTGTGATATATGCATATATTGTGAAATGATCGCCATAAATTTAGTCACCATCCATTGCCTCACATAGTTCTAATTGTTTTGTGTGGTAAGAACCTGACTTCCTCTCACAGCAACTTTCAAATATACAATATGGTATTATTAACTTTAGTAATCATGCTGTATATTACATCCCCAGGAATTATTTATATTATAACAAAGTTTGTACCTTCTGACCACCTTCATCCATTTCACCCTCCCAAGGAGTGGGAGGTGGGGGAAGTCTGTCAAGTTCTTACTAAGCAGTCTCTGGGGATCCAGGCTTTATAGCACAGGCAAGAAAAGAAATTCAGTGGTTAGTGGTCAGGCATGAGGTTTCCTATGGACCCATAGCCCCAGCTCTGGCAGCTCTAGGCAGCACCTTTGGGTGAGTGTCTGCAGACTGGAAGGCTCCCACAAAATGGCCCTTGGCCACTTATCCTGAGCAGTCCAGGCACCTGACCTGTGCTTGCTCTTGGGAGAAACCTTTTTCCTGATCCTACATTCCTTGCTCAGCCAAAGGATTAGGGGAAACATCTCCTAACCACACTCCAGCTTGGAAGGAAAGTACCAGGGAGAAGGGTCCACCTCTGGGTGACCTTGGGATGGCTGTGGCTGAGGAAATTGAGATGCTCTGGGTCATCTTTTCCTACGGGGTAGAGTGAATGTGCTAAAGGTCCCTGCTTACTTGTCCTCCTGCTTCTCTCTCTCTCTCTCTCTTGCTCTTGGACCTGCTTTTGGGCTTCCAGTCTCCATGCAGTAAACAGACCCAGCAGGACCTGCCCGTGGTGGGCCCAGCCCGGACTCGGCTCTCCACATTCCAGCCTCAGTCTGTGATGGGGTGGGTAAGTTCGCAAGCCCCACCCTGTGGGCCCAGCTATCGTCACTTCAGAGAGGATGAAAGAAGCCTCACTTGGGCCTCAGATCCCAGCTGTGTTCTCCAATCCCTTAATAAAACTGATTTTAATCCTTTTCTGGCCATTGTGTCTATTGTTTATTAGGAATTGGTGGAGGGGGGTAAAGGGGCAGTAAGGGAGCACAAGATTCACCATAAGAATACTTAGTATCTCTGCAACCTCCAATATTGCCAGCAGGCAAGAAGTGGAGAGGGCCAATCCTGGCTGGACCCCAGGCATCAGCGGGTATTTAATACTGACATTGGTCCCAACAGGCCTTGCAAATGGGTGAGGGAACTTGGGACTTAACATCAGTAAAGAGGGTTAGCTGGGCCCACACATCCTTATTCTTTACCTATAGCTGATGCTTACCCAAAGATCTCTTTAGAAGGGCAACTAAGCAATTTTCTGGCTGTAAAAGAAAACTCTCAGTAGGACAAAAAGTATGTTTTCTGAGGGTACCAAGTATTGAGACAAGTCCTGCAAATTACATCAGCTCCTCTGACCAGCCCTGATCACCTCAAATCCCCCCATCCATCAGAGTCAGAATACTTGGCTCTTCAGGAGGCTGCCCTGCAAGACAGAGAACACACTAGCCAACCCTCATTAGTCTCCACTCTGCTTGGCAGTCCATCTTCACAATAATTTAAAAACACAGAGTTCTGATTTAAGACTCGATATCCTGTAATTTCTTGGTGTGCATCAGCTTCCTCCCATCCTGGCTCAGCCTGAGTGTCCTGACATTCTGAGCTGCTGGTTCTGCAAAGCTGAAAACCAGACCTTGATCCGTGGTGGCCACATAAAGGTACTGCTTCCTGGTCACCGGGTTACTGTATAATTTATCATCCAAACCAGGACTCTTTTGAGAGTGAAAAGCAATGTTTTTAGTGATTATGCCACAGCAACAGACGTTAGCTAGGACTGCTCCAGACATTTCAGCCATAAGGTTTTGCCAAATCAGCTGGGTGCCCTCTTTCAACAACTCTTCCAGTTTCTTTCTCCAAAATACTGACAAGGTGACATACAGAAGGATAGAGCTCACCTATTTGCCATCAGGAATCAGATTAAAACTCAACAAAAATAATCATAGTATGTGGTTTGATGTGCAACTATTAATTCCACAGATTATTTTAAATGAGCCTTCTGTCATTGAATATTTAATACCACACACTCAATTTGTTTACCATTTGTGATGTTAAATTTCTTGTTTAATATGAGGCAGATAGAGGGTTAGAATGATCTCAGCACTGCTTTTATCTCCAAAGTCCTGAATCTTACTTTTCTAACTGCACTTACAGAGCACCCAATATCTGCTTAACTGTGAGCAATGGATTCATGCTAAGTACACTCAAGACAGCTGTGCAAAAGTCAACTTGATCTTTTATAATGAGAAGCGTCAGCTTGTTTGATCCTGGATGCTCCATGCATGCTCTTCCCAGAGCACAAGCTACAATGTGAATTAAACATCAATGAGTACAAGGAACCACAGCTGGGAAGCTGCCTCTCAGGGCAGTCTGGCCCCACACACCAGGTATTCCCACAGACATGCCTGTCTAGGAAGGGCTGGGGACACATTATATACATTTTACTCCAAATCTCCCATTTTTCAAATTTCTTATGGCAGAGGCAAGCAGCCAAACACCAAAATAATTTCTACTTCATCTTGTACACAGAAGTAGACTATGTTTCCCAGCCCTCATGCACTTGGGTAAGGCCATATTTCTGAGTTCTGGCCAATGAAATTTGAATGGGAAGTGATCTGTACCACTTCCAAGCTCTGGACTAGGTGTGAGCCTCCATTTGTCACTGGATGTTACTACCTGCAGTGACCTTGAAGCCACCAGGTGAGGATATTAGAGCTAACAGCAACTTGGATCCTTGGATGACTACGTGGAGCACAATAGCCCCCTAACCCCTCCCTAAACTGGATCCATCTTGGACTATTATTTGAGTGAACAAAATCTTAACCAGGCAGTTTCCAAGTCAGCTGCTGTCACCACACCTCCCACTATTGACGTTAGCTAGCTCCCCCAAGGAAGGAGAATACAGCTGAAAGCAGGTGCAGGAGCTGCCCAGCACTGGAGTCTCCAGGCAATTCTACTGGAGAACTGCTATACAGAGAGGAGGAGATGGCCTCCTGGGCTTGAGAATGACAGACCTGGGTGAATGCCTGCTTTTTTGTGCGAATATAGCTCATCACTCTTGCTTTCAAGGGCTCAATTAGAATCGCACATAATTGAACCTGAGGTGGCTCACCCTGATGGGCAGAATACCCCTGGTTGAGAACTACTGGATTCAGGAGTGGTTTTATGGGTGTGTGACCTGTGAATTTGTACAGGGCTCTGCTCTAGAAGGTTTGATTCAATGCTCTGCTCTCACCATCTTAAAATTCTTAATAATTATATCTTTCAACTTGTGTTTATAAGTGAAGTCCAACTGCAGAATGAAATGTATAGATTAGTCAGGCAACAGTGGGCACCATGCATACTGTGCAGCTGGCCTGGATACCAGGTATGTACACACACACACACACACACACAATCTGAGGCCCAGGGATCCCTGGAGGACTGCCTGCACCAGAACCTAAGCCCAGAGTAATGGCAATGGAGAAGGCTGCAGCAGAAACTGGCCCTGGGAGAAAGGTGTTTCTCATAGGGGCAGCCCTGGAAACTGGGGAGGCCAGCTTGCCCATCAGTCCCTGGAGCCCATTGCTAAAATAAAGCATCTGCACAGATATCAACTCTCTGGCCTGAGCACTGGGAAACAACATAGGAAGTAAAAATTTGCCACAACTTAGGAAGTCAACTGTGGTAGTAACATACTACATCATAAAAGTATACACATGGACACTGCAATAAACTATATCAGAAAGTTATTAGAATTCTTCAAAGAGTTCAGACTCTGGTTTTGAAAATCACTGCAACATTGCAAAACAAGTATCTACAGTTTTGGAAATAGAAAAGAAAGATCCTCACATTTCACAGAAAAAAACTTTTCATATAAAAACTTGCATGGACCAATTATTAATAAACAGACAACTGTAAAATTATTTTTCCTTGTGATTAAATACACAGTATTAGAGTTCATAAATATGCATTTTAAGTTATATATAAATCATGAAACCACTTTGTTTCTTGTACAACCTTCAAAACTTACAGGAAGTGTTAGAGGAAACAAAATGCCACTAATGTAGACAAACATTTAAACTTAAATTGAGACTTCCAAAAAAATTTGATTTGTAAGAAGAGTTAAATCTTAATTTTCTGAATGAATCATCAGCTCTAGATATACTAAAATTTATATTTCAAAATAATTTGTCAGAAGTTTATCCTAATGTTATAGCCTGTAAAACATTCTTAACAGCACCAGTAACAGCTGCATCATCAGGAAGATCCTTGTCAAAATTGAAAATTACCAAAATTATTTGTGATCTTGCATTTGTTAAGAGTGACTGATATTTCTTACATCAATTGAAAATGAAGTTGCTAAAATAAGTTTTGATGGCCTAATGAGTTTTCAGAAAAGTGAACCCTAAAAAAAATCTTAAAATCTTATTCTCAATCAAAATATTTACATACTGATAATGATAACTTTCATATCAATACAAAATTATTATTTTATATTAATACAAAATATTATGCAAAATTAGGGCACCAAAATATTATTTTTTGTAATTTTTAACACTATGTGTTATAAATGTCACTCAACTATTATGTTTTATAATAAAATGTTTTTAAAAGAAAATCCTTTATATTTAGAACTTTTACCTGTACTTTTCCCTGTAGTTTGAACAAGGGGCTCTGCATTTTCATTTTGCCTTGGGCCCTGCAAATTGTCACTGATCCTGAGTTGGTTGAAAGACCTTCATGGAAGCTCCCTGAAAGGCTCGATTCTCAGACTTCTCTTTGACTTTATTCAGAGGTCCCTTTGTGGTCCTAGCTCTCCTACAGCACTTTTCCAAAACAATTAGTGGTAAAGGTTTAATAATGCAGCTGCCTGAGGTGGTGATACAAATTGAATCTGAGAAAAACTGAACAAGAAAGAGTGACTAAGATGGTGGAATAGGAATCCCAGACCCTTCTTTTCTCATGGAGCTACAGAGGCCAGTTGCCTCTGTGAGAAATTCAGAAACCAGTTAAAAAGTTCCTGCATCCCAGGTAAGAATGAAGCCAACTGTAATGAAGCTTAATAGGAAAATATGTGGCACTTCCTTGCCAGAGTTCCACCCTCCATTACAGTGTGTCTGGTAGATGGGTAGAAAATGCCCAATTCCTGACAACTCCCTGGGGAGGGAAAAGAAAGAGTGGAACATAAATTCAATGTCCTGACTTTTCATGGATTGCCAAATGGACTGGTTACAGTCTTGCTTGAATCCAAGTGCTCTTAGGTTGTGGGTAGTTGAGAACAAAGGCAATCAGCGTGCACTAAAGTACAGCACCACAGACAGACACTGGTGGACGTCCAATACCACAGCTTGCCATACCACCAGAGACTCTGAAGTACATGAGAAAAAGACACCAGGGTGAAGTCCTCAGTAGAAACTGGCAAACTTTTTCAATTAGGAAATTACGTACACACATACACAGAAAGGACACATCCCAGAAAGTGCTTGTGAGGTCTCTAGAATATCTAGGAAGGCTGACTAGAGACAGTCCTCCCTGTATGAAATCAAACTGCAAGGACTGTAAGAAGTGGCAGATTTTACAAATGCTGAAAACCAACAGAAGATAAAAGGACATATGAAGAAAAAGGGAGACAAGCCCAATCAAAGGACAAATGAAATCGCCAAACACCAATTCTAGAGAAACAGAGATCTATGAATTACAAGACAAACTATTTCAAAATAACCACCATTGGGATGCTCAATGATAAAAAGAGAATACAGAAAAACAACTAAATGAAATCAGGAAAACTATGCATAATAAATAAGAATATCAACAAAGAGAAACTATGGATAAGAATCCAAGAATAATTCTGGAACTGAAGAAATAAGTAACTGAATCGAAAAATTTATTGAAGTTTCCAAACAGATGACTTGATCAGGCACAAGAAAGAACCAGTGAACTCAAAGACAGAACATTCAAAATTACTGAGGCCAGGAGCAAAAGCAAAATAGAATGAAGCAAAATGAAGGTAGAATAAGAAACTTGTGGAACATCATTATGCAGAAAAACATACACTTATGGGAGTCTCAGAGGGAGAAGAAAGAAAGGGGCAGAGAGCCTATTTGAAAAAATCATGGATGAAATTTCCCAAATGTGAGGATAAAAGTGGACATGCAAATTCAAAAAGCTCAAAGAACTCCAACTAGGAAAAAATCCAAGGTGATCTATACCAATTATACATGATAATTAAACTGTCAAAATCACAAAGAAAGAATCATGAAAGCAGCAAGAGAAAAGCAATTCATTAAGTATGAGGGAATTCTCACTAGACTACCAGCATATCTGCCTGCAGAAAACTTGCAGGTTAGGAGAGAGTGGGATGATATATTCAAAGTGCTGGAAGAAAAAAACTGTCAACCAAGGATACTATATCCAGAAAAACTAGCCTTCAAAAGCAAAAGAGAAATGAAGACTTCCTAGATAAACAAAAGCTGAGGGGGTTCATCACCACTAGCCTGCCCTTTAAGAAATACTGAATGGAATCCATTAAACTGAAGTGAAAGGATGATAAACAGCAACACAAACCATATAAAAACATAAAAATGCCTGATAAAGCAAAGTATATAGCCAAGTATAGAATCCTATAGTATCACAACACAGGTACATAAGTCATTTTAAAATCTAGTGTACAATTTCAAGAAAGCATAAAAAAATATAAATCTACATTAAGGTATATACAATATAAGAAAGGTAATTTCTATCAACATAAAATGAGTGGGACAGAGGCAAAGGAGTTTTTATATACGATTGAAGTTGTAATCAGTTTAAAATGGATTATTATAACTTTAAGCTGTTTTATGTACTTTCAGTGGCAACCACAATGAAAATGCCTATAAAATATACACAAAGGCAACTGTGGGATCCAGCACCATATGCCAAGAGATCTGGGAGGAGTGTTGTCCACTTGTCAGGCAATAGGCAGACAGATCTTTGTCCTGATTATGGACCCTGCAGTGGACTGTGAACCAGCTCCAGCCTCTTTAGGCCATGGTTTGGGGGACCCTGGAAAATACTGACTTAATCATTCACAGATGAGAGACCCTTTATGGAATACAGAATTTCAGAGAAGTTCCAGCACTCTGTTGAATTAAAAGATAATGAGTTTGAATGCACTGGAGTGGGTAAGAAAACAATTTCACTTTACCCACATCACGCCTTTGTCAAGGTAGCACAGTTTAGAGGCAAGAAAGATTTTCCTTGGCTTGTGATTTATCCTGCAGGGGAAAGTGAGATTGTGTAAGCAAGCAGTGGCTTCACCAGCTGTGTGGGACAGTGCCAAAGGACTCATTTGTCTTACCCTATCCAGAATATTGAATCATAAGCTACATGACTCAAGAAAAGGAAGAGGTGGGACAGCAGCAGATAGAACTATCAGAGCACATTAAAGGGATGCAGATCTCAACCATGTCACGGATTCCATTAAGGAGCCTGCACATGAGCTGCTGGAAACACCTTACCTGTGAATTCCCCCAACTGGCCCATGGGCACTCCAGTGCTCTGTGACCCCACCCACATACCCCAACACTGCGACCAGTGACCTGTATGTGCTTCTAACGGCTATGTGAGTGGGTTTTGGCAGATGACTAGTGAGCATGCTCAGAAAGTCAAATGAATTGCAGGCCAGGAAGAGACCACACACCTGAGCTTTAGCACCACCTTAAGGGGAAAATAGGCTATCAGCACTTAACCTGGTATAATACAGGATCCATAGAAGGCATACAAGCCTGCCTCAAGATGGAGAAAGAAGTGTGAAGAAGGTATACCTATAGAAGATCTGAGATAGTCTCAGAATCTCTAGCAGGGTGGAGAGAAGTTATCTCCTGAAAACATTTACTAATGACTGGAGGACTTAATTCCTAATTCAAAAGCAAAGATAGTAATGCAGACCTTCAAAGAACATGAAATATCAAAGGAACATGACACAACTAAAGGATCACAATAATTTTCTGGTACCTGAACCCAAAGATGTGGAGATTTGGGATTGACCAGATAAAGAATTCTAAATAGCTATTTAAGGAAACTCAGAGGGCTACAAGAAAACATAGAAAGATAATTTAACAAAAGCAGAAAAATAATACATGCACAATATGAGAATAAAAGATATAAGTCATTAAAAAATAAATTATGGAGCTGAAAAATATAATGAATCATATGGAAAATGTAACAGAAAGCATCAATGATTTGTTCAATCAGAAGAAATAATCTATGAGATTTAAGGCAGGAAATTATACAGTCAGAAGAGAAAATGAATGAATAGAGTGAAGAAAGCCTGCATGATCTATAGGGATACCATCAAAAGTACCAATTTTTGAATTTTTGGAATTCCAAAATAGTGGATGGATAAATTTTTTTAAAAAGGAAAAGATCCAACTAAAATCTGACTACAAGAGGTTCACTTCAATTTTAAGGAAACCCACAGACACAAAGGGAAGGGAGGGAAAAATTATTTCATGCAAGTGGAAACCAAAAGAGAACAAAGGAGTCATTATATATATGCCAGACAAAATAGAATTTAAGACAAAAACAGTAAAAAAGAATCATAGAAAGTCTTTATGTAACAATGGGATCAATTCATCAAGAAGATATGACAGTTGTAAAATTTATATGTGCCCAGCTTCAGAGCCCCTAAAATTATTAACAAATACTAACAGATATGAAAGGAGAAATAGAAAACAACACAATAATGTCAGGGAACTTCAATAACCCACTTTCAGCAATGGCGTAATCATCCAGACAGAAAAATCAATAAGGGAATACTGGACTTGAATTATATACATTAAACAAATGGTATTAACAGACAGATAGACAATGTCCTACCCAACAGCAACACAATACATATTCCTCTTAAGTATACATGCAATATTCTCCAGGGTAGATCATAAGATAGGTCACAAACATGGCTTTGCAAACTCAGGAAGATGGAAATCATGTTAAGTATCTTTTCTGACCACAAGTATATGAAAGTAAAATCAGTAACAAGAGAAAATCTGGGAAATTCACAAATATGTGGAAATTAAAGAATATATTCCTGAAAAACCAAGGAGCCAAAGAAAAAAATCAAAAGAAAAATTGAAACAAACAAAAATGGAAACAACATACCAAGCCTCTGTGGTGCAGTAAAAATTTATAAATAAAATTTAATATATATATATAAATATATACATTAAAAAGTTATAAGAGGGAAGTTTGCAGCAATAAACACCTACATTCAGAAAAAATAGAGATCTCAAATAAACAGCCTAATTTTACACCTCAGAGAAGTAAAACAACAACAATAACAAAACCCAAAGTTGGCAAAAATAAGTACCAATGATTAGAACAAGATGAAGGAAATAGAGACCAGAAAACAATAGAAAAGATCAACAAAACCAAAAGCTGAATTTTGGAATAGATAATTGATAAAGCTTTTGCTAGACTAGGGAAAAAAGAAAGAATACACAAATAAATAAAAACAGAAATGAAAGAAGAAACATACAACTGGTGCCATAGAAATATGAAAGATCATAAGAGACTACTAGGAACAATTAGACCTCCCAAAATTGGATAATCTAAAAGAAATGGATACATTCCTTCCAACAAATATACAACTTACTAAGACTGAATCATTGAAATAGAAAATCTGAACAATAACAAGTAAGGAGATTGAGTTAGTAAGCAAACACCTCCCAATATAGAAAAACCAAGGATCAAATGGTTTCACTGGTGAATTTCATGAAACATTTAAAGAAGAATTAATGCCAATTCTTTCAAAATCATCCAAAGAAAAGGAGGAACACTCCTAAACTAATTTTATAAGGCCAGTATTATCCTGACACCAAAGCCAGATAATAAGAGAAAAAAAACCTAAAGCAAAGTATTCCTGACATGATCAAGTTGGATTTATCTCCAAGATGCAAGGTTGGTTCAACTTATGCAAATCAATAAATGTGATACAGGAGGCTAAAAGACGGTGGTGTGACAAGTTAGAGAGAAACTTCCTCCAAAAACCACATATAATACGGAAATACAGCAAATACAACGAATTTTGAAAGAGCAAATGAAAAGAAGACTGCAACAGACTGCCTACATCAGGGGAAAAGACCTCACAGAAAAAGGTAAAGTAGCAAAGCTGTGATCTGGTGCAACCCAAGCCCTTATCCCACCCCAGTTCATTGGCAGAAGGAAGAAAAACAGAGCAGGAAGGGGGTAGAAGCCTAGGACTGCTGAACACCAAGCCCTGGAGATCTGCTCCAGGAGCATGAAATCACATTACATGATGCTCTGGAGAGCATCAATATAGGCTACAATATAGGCTTACGTTAAGAAAGAAGAACACTGCCAGATGAACAGTCTAAACTCACAATTAATGAAACTAGAAAAAGAACACATGAGGCCCAAAGTCACTAGAAGGAAGGACATAATAAAAATCAGAGCAGAAATAAAATTGAGAAGAACAAAACAATAGAAAGTATCATTGAAACCAGGAGCTTGTTCTTCAAGAAACTAAACCAACCTAGGCAGGCTATCAAGAAAAAAAGAGACTGTACACATATAAACAGAATCAGAAATGAGAAAGGAAAAATCACTATGGACAGCACAGAAATACCAAGAATTATTAGAGAATACTATGAAAAAGTATATGCTAACAAACTGGATAACCTAGAAGAATTGGAAAACTTGCAAGAAAAATACAACCTTCCAAGGCTGAATGAGGAAGGAACAGACCAATTACCAGGAATGAAATTGAATTGGTAATAAAAAAACTACCTAAGAACAAAATTCCTGGCCCAGATGGCTTCACAGCTGAATTTTTTCAAACATTTAGAGAAGACCTAATATCCACACTTCTTAAAGTTTTCCAAAAAGTAGAAGAGGAGGGAATACTTCTGAACTCATTCTGTGAGGCCAGCATCATTCTAATACCAAAATCAGGCAAAGACACCACAAAAAAAGAAAATTGCAGACCAATATCCCTGACAAACACAGATGCAAAAATACTCAACAAAATATTAGCGAACTGAATTCAAAAACATTATCAAAAATACTTCATGATCAAGTCGGGATTTATTCCAGGGATGCAAGGATGGTATAATATTTGAAAACCCATCAACATAATACATCACATCAACATAAAGAAGGGCAAAAATTAAATGATCATCTCAATAGATGCTGAAAAAGAATTTGACAAAATTCAACATCCATTCATGAAAAAAACACTCAACAAAATGGGTATAGAGGGCAAGTACCTCAACATAATAAAGGCCAAAAATGAGAAACCCACAGCCAACATCATACTTAACTGTGCAAAGCTAAAAGCTTTGCCTTTAAGATTGGGAACAAGACAAGGATGTCTACTCTCCCCACTTTTATTCAACATAGTTCTGGAGGTCCTTGCCATGGCATCAAACGCAAAGAAATAAAAGGCACCCAGATCGGTAAGGATGAAGTTAAACTGTCACTGCTTGCAGATGATATATCATACATATAAAAACCCTAAAGAATCCACCCCAAGATTAATAGAACTAATAACTGAATTCAGCAAAGTAGCAGGATACAAAATGAACACACAGAAATCAGTTGCATTCCTATATACTAACAATGAACTAACAGAAAGAGAAATCAGGAAAACAATTCCATTTACAATTGCACCAAAAAGAATAATATACCTAGGAATAAACCTAACCAAGGAGGTAAAAGATCTATACTCTGAAAACTACAAAACACTTATGAGAGAAATTAAAGAAGACACCGAAAAATGGAAATACATCCTGTGCTCATGCATAGGAAGAATTAATATTGTCAAAATGGCCATCCTGCCTAAAGCAATCTACAGATTCAATGCAATCCCTATCAAAATATCAACAGTATTCTTCAACAAAACAGAACAAATAGTTCTAAAATTCATATGGAACCATAAAACACCCTTAATAGCCAAAGCAATCCTCAAAGGAAGAATAAAGCTTGGGGGGATTATGCTCCCCTATTTCAAGCTCTACTACAAAGCCACAGTAATCAAGACAATTTGGTACTGGCACAAGAACAGACCCATAGACCAGTGGAATAGAATAGAGAGCCCTGATATAAACCCAAGCATATATGGTCAATTAATATACTATAAAGGAGCCATGGATGTACAATGGGGAAATGACAGCTTCTTCAACAGCTGGTATTGGCAAAACTAGACAGCTACATGTAAGAGAATGAAACTGGATTATTGTTTAACTCCATATACAAAAGTAAGCTCAAAATGGATCAAAGACTTGAATGTAAGTCATGAACATAAAACTCAGAGATTGCTTTTATAATAATGATAAAAGGGCAGAGTATAAAAAGGTCCCTAAAAACAATTGATAAAAGCAGTCAGTGAACGTGGAGTAGGCAGTCAATGTAGTATAATGGTCAAAAATCGGGCTCTGAACCAAATGACATGGGCCCTAATCCCAGCTTTGTGGTTCATAGGTGTGACCTTAGGCAGGTCATTTCATCATTCTTTCTTGATTTCCTCATCTTTAAAATGATTTACAGCTACCTCAGAGTTGTAAGACTTAAGTGAGTTAGTACTTGCAAATCCCTTAGAAGAGTACAGGACATACAGTAACTGTTGCAGAAGTGTTAAGAGGTGGGGTGCCTGGTCCTGCAAACTCCAGGGCATTCTAGACTCATCTAAGACATTCCATTTTACCAAAGTGATAGCATCTTTGAGGCAAAAATTACAAAATTGGATTTGGAAGTTTCAGAAGATGATATAACAAGAACAAGAATTTGCTTTTTGAACTAAACGTCTATTTTTTCTTCTCTATTTATCTATGGTAAACATTGTATGGCCTGTAAAGAGGGTATGCATCCAAAATAGTTCTAATTCTCTAAGATAAAGTACAAAGAATGTGTCCACAGGTACATGGTCAAAAAACTGGTATTCTTGCAACTTTTATGTAGACTGTGTAAAGAATAATTTGGGGAGCTACTCTAGATTATGGATTCTGGTGAATATTAATGGACAAGATGGATAGACTGTAATACATCAAAGTTCTTTTCAGGAAGGAAACCATAATCATAAGGAAGAAATGCTTGGGTAAGTGGTTTAGGGTTGGTATAATAGATTTCTAGATAATTGTCTGTCAGCCATAATCTATCGCAGATTATGTAGTCAAGTCAAGTCACAAATGCCAAGTGTAGACTGCCTCCTAAGCAAGAGGCCGTCCTGCTGCTGGAGGCTCTTAGTTTCTGCTCACCCAAAGAGGACTTAAGTTTGGGGTAGAAATGGGTTAAATCTAAACTACCCTGCACAACAGAGGGGAAGGAAATGGAGCTCGAGATGGGGTGGGGGAAACTTGGGAAACGGGGAAGGAGAAGTCAGAGGGGCTCGATGCTATACTCTCCATGAACGAGAAAGAAAAGAAAAGCGAAAAATAAGAGAAGCAAGAATACATTTTAAAAAAAGAAAAAAGGAAAGGAAGGAAGCAAAAACTAAAATTGAAGTAACAGACTAGCCAAAGGAAAAACTTGCAGAAAAGATCAACATAAATTAGTAATTTTTCTCTCTGGATCATACGTCAGCTCCTACCAGTCTCTTCTTTGCAATGAGTTTGCATAATCTGGGAAAAGCCAATTTTGCCTCTAATGTGTGTGTATACATGTGCACGTGTGCACACACATGTGAACATGCATTCTTTCAGAGATTAAAATTGAGGCTGAATTCTTCATTCCTGTAGGCAAGGGTATGTACTGGAGACAGGGTGACATTGAAACAGATGTCAAGGCACCAACAATGAAGGTACTGACATAGTTGGATTAGTATCTACCATGTTTATAACTGTTTTCTATTTGTGTTTTTTAAATCTTCCTTTCTTTTTCTACATTCTGGAGTTTTGAGAATTTTATATAATTTCATATTCTCTCTGACCTTCACTTTTTTCCTCCTTAGATGACACAAGAAGCCTATGCATGGGTGGGAGGAACGCTCCTCCCGACCTGGGGAAAGGCTGTGCTCAAGTATTTTTTCAGCGGAGAGTAAACTTTTCCTGTGGTGAATGCTTTTGATGCATTTCACAGTGATTACTCTTTCCCTCCCACCTGCCAAGGGGATGTGGGGATCCTCCTGGGTTCTTCATCATGAAAATCTGATGGATTCCTGGAGTAAAACCCACAGAAGCACGAGCACTGCCCTGATTGTTCAACTTGGAGTTTCTCACCCTCCTTTAGTCCACATTTGCCTCTGGCTATTTGTCAAAATTACCATTTAAGTGTTCCTACCATTGTATGGCTCCAGCAGCTTCTGCTGTAGGTAAGCAAATGTTGGCTGTGACTCTCTGGGTTTACCTACCTCTCCAGATTTCAGGGTGGTGGATTTTCCTGGGACCTCAGTTTTCTGATGGGTTCTCTTTCAAAAATTTCAGTTTTCGGTCTTGTTTTAATCTTGTGCATGATACTCATTGTCAAATCCACACTGTGCAAGATTTATTGGACAGATGTATATGTACATTTTATTTATAACCAGAAGTAAAAAAAACCTCAGCCATAAAGAAAAAAATAAAAAGAAGAGAGTGAGAGAGAAAGGAAAACATGTTTTTCAGTGCAGATTTTTCTTGTTGTAAGGACAGGAGGAGTGACAACTTTCAAGCTCTTTACAGGGTAGGGCTGAAACTCTAAGTCCTAAAATAGATGACATTGTACAGTATGTATTAATCTTTGTTCAGCTTGCTTCATTCAGCATGATTATTTTGAGAATCATCCATGTTGTTGTACATACCTATGGTTTATTCTTTTTCCATTGCTGAGCAGTATTACATTGTTATGGATTTACCACAATTTCTTGATCCACCCATTGGTTGACTTTTAGGTAATTTCCAGTTTTCAGCTATTACAAATAAAGCTGTTATGAACAATCATGTAAAGTCTTTGCATTGTTACATATTTTCTAGATACTAAATACATATTTCTAGATACTTTTGTATTTCTATAAATACACTATTACTTTGTTCTGAGATGCATCTAGGTTTCTTTTGAACCTTTCGGGTCTTGCTTTTAGGATGTGTTAGGACAGAGTGGAGAAGAACTTGTTGTAGGACTAATAATTCCCCACTCCTAAGGCAAGCATCTTCTGTGTATTCTACCAAAAGCCTCATGAATTATGAGGTTTTCAGTTTTGCTGATGGGAACAGACATTATTCCCGGCCCTGTGTGAATGCCAGACACTATGTCTTTTCATCTCTGGGTAATTCTTTCCTAGTTATCAAACAGCTTCCTTACGTACATGCAATGATCATTACGCTGTTGAATATTTGAGGGAAACCCTCTGTAGAGCTCCTGATTTCTCTCTGTGCAACTCTTTTCTTTCTGGCATTCTGTTTTGTATTATAAACAAAGAAACTGACACAATTTACTCAAATACCACATCCAAGCTCACAAAGCTCAGGAAGTATAAGGACTGATAATTGAAGCCAAATCTTCCTTAGTACATGGTGGAAACCAGGACCAAGACCAGGGCAGCCAGCAGGGGGGAGGGGAACAGCTGGGTCATTTTCACTGTCACCTGAGCAATTAGTGGTGAAAAGTGGGAGTCAGATCTCTCAAATCGTGAGCATAAGAAAGCCTCCAATATCGTCTTTTTATGGTGGGCAGGAGGAAATCTTTCTTCAAAAGATATAGGGTTATGAAAAACTGGGAAATTCATTTTTCTAGAAACTCAGTTGCAAATAAAACTGTAGTCCAGCAAGGAGGCAGAGATCAAAGGAAGCCTAATCCTGCTTATAGAGGATAAAGCACCTGCCTTACCCTCATCCTTGGAACAGATGATGGCGTTATTTATGGAATTCTTCCTTGGAAGAACACAGACTGTTTCCTTCAAGCTAGAATTAGCATGTCTGCCAAAGGATTTAGCCAAGGTTAGAGATCTACTTTTGGGGGAGGAAGAGGCAGCCCATGAGGACTCTGGTGAAGCAGGCAGTTTACACCCAATTTAAATTTGATCTGGAAATTACAGGCCAAACTTTTAGAAACTTAATCTTCTGGCAGGACCTGTGGGCTAGAGGCCAGAGATCTGACAGCCATGCAGCTTAGAAGGGCCAAAAATGAATGGGGTTGAAAAGAGGGCTGACATTAATGTCATTGGCCAGAGCAATGGACCATGCCAAGGGGCCTCTGCAATGGTCAACAGCTGGTCAGGGCTGGACTGCAAGGCTGTGTATCTAAAGAGATGAGTGCTCGGAGCCAACTAGGAGGCATAACTAGCAGGAGAAGGGAAAGAAGTCACATAGGGAAGGCAGGATTATCCGCCCAGTGAGAGCCCAGGTCTGCCCTGGGGAAGGTTAGGGGGAGGCAACTGACGGAGGCAGAAAACCTGGGATCAAGGCAGGCGGGTGCGTCTGTATTCTGAGGATCCACAGAGCAGAACACTCCGCAAGACCCTCTGCTTGGTCTCTTTGCCCCACACTGAAGGATTCAGCATTAGTCCAATTCTAAAAAAAAAAAATTTGAGGTTCACATTGGGTATTCATTTCCATGGAGAAGGAATATCGGTTATTTTAATTTTGTTCTTCGTAACTTTCTTTTGCAAACTTACTGCCATGGGTTTGGATGCTTGTCATAACCAATATTTCAATCGGAAAGAAAGCAGAATCTCTTTAGTAAGAAACAGCCCAAATGAAATGAATTTAAAGGACAAATGATAGAAATGCCTTACCAGTTCTTTTTATATGATAGAAAACAGGGAAGCAAAGAACATTCTGCTTAAGGACGATTTAACACAGCCCGGAGAAATCACCCCAAGGAAGAGGAAGGAAGTTTCAGGGCTAACTGGACCCTCCCAAAGGGCGAGTGGGGAGAAATACTTGGAGGAGGCACCGGCTGCACTTCCCATGCTTGTCTATTTCACTTCTCTCACTCATGGGAACCAAGTCACACGACCAGGACGGAAATGCTAAACTCAACTATATAGAATTTATTCCCTTAAATTCCCTCCTTTGGTACACCCCTTCTCTATAGTCCCTTACCAAGGCCACTTCCTCATCTCAAGGATATCTTTCACCAGGCTCCTCAGTGGAGGCAGGGAGACCTTTACACAATGTCTTTCCTGGGCTCCACTGCAGATCCAGTCTCTGGGACCCAGGCACCGGCCTTCCAGAAACAATCCTGGCCACACTCTCGGCAGCACAATGGCTCCTGGAATGGAGCCTGTTGGAATATCCTCGCCCTCCACTGTTGGCCGAGATCAGGCCTTCCTCCCCTCCTGCTGATGGCTCTGCTACCCTCATTCCACCTGTTCCCTGCTCCTCAGCTCTAGGGCCAGAAGCCAGTTCAGATGTGCAGCTGTGGCCCAGGGGACTGCTCTGCACACCCCCAGCCCCATTCCACCGCCCACCTGCTGCTCACCATGTGGCTGGAAGGCCCATCTGGCTATTGCAGCTCCTCACACACCAGCCACCTCCTTCCTCCCCTGCCCCGGCTCCATTCTGTTCTTTACTCCATTTCCCTACCCCACATCTAACCCCAGAGCTTCTGAGTTTCAATATTCCTCAGAAATTTAAGTGAGGCATTTTTCTTGTTTTTTCATATATATCAAACCCCTTTATTACTATCTATGTTCTAAACAGAATTTAAGTGGAAAAAAGAAGGAAGGGGAATGGGAAAAAACCTTTATTTCTGTTGGTCTCCAAAAGTAGCACTTCGAAAAAATTCCCCAAATTTGGTATTTCTTTTGGAAAATGGTTGGAAGAATAAAGCTACAAAACTGGTTGTTCTGCTTCCTCTGAGCCAAGGATGCAGAAATGTGGGCAGAAACAACCAGTGCTGGGTTGTTTCTAGGCTGACAGGGGCTTGGGGCCACCAAAGAAAATCAAGGTGTTAACACGTAAGTAAGAGACCTTAGCAAAAGGTCCTTGTTTCCCATACCTTTTCCTCAACTCTCATCCAGGCCCCCAGATTCCTACCTATTTCTCATGGTCTCTTTAGCCCCTGTTCCACAATGTAGGAAAGCCACCATTCAATTACCTGACAAACATTTACTAGTCCTACTATGTTCTAGGCATTCTACCAGGCCTTGGAGACAAAGAGAAGACAAGGGCTTGGTCTCTCCTCTCAAGAGCCCACTGTCTGGTCAAGAACACAGACAAGGAAAGTAGTAAGGACACTACCCTGTGGTAAGTGTTATGGAAGAAAATGGCATTGGGTACCTTGTACCTTCCCTGACCCTGTACTACTGGGGCAGTATGCCCATATCCCATACATCATGGATTAAAGCCAGGAGAGAAGCAATCACACAGAAGCTCATATTCTGTTCCCCACCTGCACCCTTTAAATCCTGTTTATTGATCGTTTCTCACTCTCACTTACAAGGTGGCTCTAGCTGTCTTATTTGTGTGTGTGTGTGTGTGTGTGTGTGTGTGTTAGGGTTCCTGATTCCCAATCAAGGACTTCAGCGCTGGCTCAACATTTGGTCTTACTACTTAAGGTCTTCTCCTTTCAATGACTCCACCTGAGCAGCTACTTGAGAATCCATCCATTGCTTTCTGTCCACTCGCCCATGCCCCACTGGAGCTGGCCTTGGCCCCCAGAAGGGCAGATTCAGATAGACTAGAGCTAAAGGAGACCTCGGCTCTACTTCCACTGAGACAGGCAAGCTGCTGGCCTTCACAACGGAAATTCAGAATGTTATTTATAGAAAATGAATGTTGGGCTCAGTTGTCAAATTTTATAATTATTAGTATACACCAACAACTTCAGGAAAATACCATTCTTCGCAAGTCTTCTCTAGGCAAATGACAACTTACCCTTCTAGTTGCTCAGAGTCTATCTCTCCTATGCCATGTCTAATTCATCAGCAAAACTTCCAGTTCTCTTCAAATATGGCCAGCATCCAATTACTATTAACCCCCTGCACTGCTACCATGCTAATCCAAGTCATTACCATATCTCTCATCTGAGTGACGCAGTAACCCAACTAGTCTCTCTCCTTCCATTTTTGGCTTCCTTGCAATCTATTCACCAGAGAAAAACTAGACGGAAAAATATAAAACATCAGGTAACAATTGTGGAATAATGACCTCTTAAAATTCTCTTCTCAATAAAAGAAACCTGGCAAAAATTGTCAGAATCAAGTTTTCTAGAACACTGGAAATTAAACAGAGACTTACAGAAATTTGGGAAGCATTGATTTAAGAAAAACAATTGAATCTAGGTGAGAACAGAAGCTTTGTGGCATTTTAACTTTCCCTACTCCCATCTTCCTCTCTCCAGGTAGCCTCAGGACAGCTCATCATTGTGATGAAAACCAGCAGCCTGGAAGCCACGGGACGATGGAACATGGCTGGAGCTCCTTCCAAACCCCATTTTCAGAGGACTGCTGTTATCTGACCCATCTACTGGGTCTCTGGGAGACTCCACTTGCAGTGCTCTCTTGATTTGACCTGATTTAAGCGTTTGCCTTGAGAAAAGCCTTTTCCCCACAGACACTTGTCTAACACTTTCAGAGCCAACTGTCTAACTTCAAGACTGTCTGAAATAGTGAATAACAGTTATAACAGACAACAGGCTTATTAAAAAGCTTAGAAGGAAAATCTGGGGAATGAAATGTTCAAAGGGCCTTTGAAGAGATCTGATAAATTGCTAGGAATCAAGAGAGCCATAAGCATACATAGGGAAAGACCCAAGAAAGCCCTAACTGCTTACCTGAAGCTCCTGGAAGTGACAGTTAGTGCAGAATTGTCAATGCCTGGCTGAATGTTGAAGATACACCCTAAGACAAACACACACATGTGCACACACACCTCACCAATCAGTAAAAACTGGTAAACTTATTGGTTCCCAACACTTACAGAAATTAGTAGCTGAGCAAGCAGAGATTTTAGCAGCTACCCATGACAAGGCACACAGACAATATAATTAACTCAGAAAAGCCACTAAAGAAATAACAATCAGCAGTAATAACAAACCCTGGGGGAAGGGAAATGCTGAATTCTAGAGCTTCCACATTACTTAAAATATACAGTTTTCAGGAGATTCTGGGAAGATGGAAGAATAAGAAGTCACTGTGATAACCTCCTCCTGTGTACACACCAAGGCAACAACTAGATCTACTACAACTAACTCTGAAAACAGCTTGAGGACCAGCAGCACAGACCTTCCACAGCTAACAAAGAGAATGCTACACTGAGAAGGGTAACAGAGAAGAACTACAAAAACAACCAGAAAACAAGGAACAAAATGGCAATACATCCATAACTATCAATAATTACTTTAAATGTAAATGGACAAAATGCTCCAATCAAAAGACACTGGGTAGCTCAATGGATAATAATACAACACCCACCTACATGCTGCATATAAGAGACCTCAGACCTAAAGTCATATAAAGACTGAAAGTAAAGGGAGAGAAAAGATGGTCTACACAATGGAAGCAAGCAAAGAAACAAAAAAAGCTGCAATACTTTTATCAGACAAAATTGACTTCAAAACAAATAGTGAGACAAAAAAGGTCATTACATAATGATAAAGGAACCAAAGAAGAGGATATAACAATTGCAAATATCTGTGCACACAACAGAGTAGTAACTTGATAGAATGATTATTAATAGACATGAAGGGAGAAAGTGACAGTAATACAATAATAGAGGAGACTTAATACCCCACTTACATGGATAGATCATCCACATAGAAAATCAATAAGGAAACAGTGGTGTTGAGTTATATGTTAGACCAGATAGACTTACTAGATATATACAGAACCTTCCATCCAATATCAGCAGAATATATATTCTTTGAGTGCACATGGAATGTCCCTTAGGATAGATCACATGTTAGGCCACAAAACAAGTCTCCATACATTTAAAAAGACTGAAATTATATCAAGCATCTTTTCAGACCACAAAGATATACCAATCAGAAATCAATCACAATAAAAAAACTGGAGAAAACACGAACACATTGAGGCTAAACAACATGCTACTAAACAACTGATGGATCAAAGTAAAAATTAAAGAAAAAATAAAAGATACATGGAGACAAATGAAAATAGAAACATAACATTCAAAATCTGTGGGATGTAGCAAAAACAGTCCTAAGAGGGAATAGCAATAGAGGCTTACCTCAAGAAACTGGATCAATCATAAATAAACAATCTAGCCTTAAAATTAAAGGAACTGGAAAAACAAGAAGAAAGCCCAAAGTTAGTAGAAAGAGGGACATAATATCAAGAGCAGAAAGAACTGAAATAGAGACTAAGAAAATAATAGAAAAAAGTCAATGAAACTAAGTGCTGGTACTTTGAAAATATAAACAAAATAGACAAGCCAGACACATCAACAAGAAAGGGAGAAGACTCAGACAAAATCAGAAATAAAAGAGAAGTTAAAACCAATACCACAGAAATTTGAAGGATTAAAAGAGAATTCTATAAGAAATTGCATGCCAACAAATTGGACAATAGAAGAAATGGATAAATTCCTAGAAACATACAATCTTCTAAGACCGAATCAGGAAGAAATAAAAAATTTGAGTGTATAGATAACTACAACTAACAAAATTGAAAGAGTCATCAAAAACCTTCTAACCAAAAAAAGTTCAGGAGAGACAGCTTCAGGGGTGATTTATACCAAACATTTGAAAAAGAGCTCATACCTATCCTTCTTTAACTATTCCAAAAAAAAAAAGAGGAGGAAGGAATGCTTCCAAACTCATTCTATGAGTCTAGCATAACCCTGATATCAAAAATCAAAGACTCTACAAAAAAATAAAATTACATACCAATATCCCTAATGAATATAGGTGTAAAAATACTCAACAAAATATTGGCAAACTGAATTAAAAATACATTTAAAGTTTCATTCACCATAATCAAATTTATTCCAGGGATGCAAGGATGGTTCAATATCTGCAAATTAATGTGATATACCACATTAACAAAAGGATTAAAACCATGTGATTATCTCAGTAGGTGCTGAAAAAGCATTTGACAATATTTAACATCTATTCATAATAAAAACTCTCAACAAAGTGTGTATATAGGGAACATAACTCAACATAACAAAGGCCATGTATGACAAACCCACAGCTAACATCATAGTCTATGGTGAAAAGCTGAAAACTTCTCCTAAGATCAGTAGCAAGACAAGGAAGCCCACTTTCACCACTTTTATTCAACATAATACTGGAAGTCCTAGCCACAGCAATCAGACAAGAAATTAAAGACATTCAAGTTGGTAAGGAAGAAGTAAAATAGTCACTACTTGCAAATTACATCATACTACATCTAGAAAACCCTAAAGACTCTACCAAAAAAATGATTAGAACTATAAGTGAATTCAGTAAAGTTACAGGATACAAAATCAATATACAGAAACCTGTTGCATTTCTATATGCAAATTATGAACAAGCAGAAAGAGAAATTAAGAGAGCAACCCCATTTGCAATTTCATCAAAAAGAGTAAAATTCAGAATAATAAATGTAACCTGGAGGTGAAAGACCTCTACTGTAAAAACTAGGAGTTACTGATGAAAGAAACTGAAGATGACACAAATAAATGGAAAGATATTCCATGCTTCTGGATAGGAAGACTTAATATTGTTAAAGTGATCATACTACCCAAAGTAATCTACAGATTCAATGCAATCCCTATTAAAATATCAATGGCATTTTTTGCAGAACTAGAGCAAATAATCCTAAAATTTGCATAGCACCAGAGACTCTGCATAGCCAAAGCAATCTTGAGAAAGAAGAAAAAAGCCAGAATTAGCACACTCCCTGATTTCAAACTGTACTACACAGCAACTAATCAAAACAGTATGATACTGGCACAGAACTTGATCAATGAAACAGAATAGAGAACCCAGAAATAAACCTATCCTTATATGGTTAATTAAAATATGACAAAGGAGGCAAGAATATACAACTGGGAAAAGAGAGTCTCTTCAATAAATGGTGCTGGGAAAATTAGACACCCACATGCCAAAGAATGAAACTGGCTCACTATCTTATACTGTACACAAAAATAAACTTGAAATGAATTATAGACCTAAAAGTAAGATCTGAAACCATAGAACTCTCAGAGAAAACATAGGCTATAAACTCTGGAATATCAGATGCATTAATTTTTCTAGATGTCTTCTCAGGCAAGGAAAACAAAAGCAAAAATAAACAAGTGGGACTACATCAAAATAAGAGGCTCTGCACAGCAAAGGAAGACATCAAAAAATGAAAAGGTAACTTACTGAAAAGGGAAGAGATATTTGCAAATGATATATCTGAGAAGGGGTTAATATCCAAAATTTTATAAAGAACTCTTACAATTCAATACCAAACAAACAAAATACCAAATAATGTGATTTAAAAAATTGGCAGAGGCCCTATGCATTTTTCCAAAGAATACATAGAGATGGCTAACAGACAAAAGAAAAGATGCTCAGTATCACTAATCCTCAGGGAAATGCAAATCAAAACTGTAATGAAATCTCACCTCAGACCAGTCAAAATGGCCACTATCCATAAGACAAGAAATAACAAGCGTTGGCAATTATGTGGAGAAAAGAGAACACTTGTACACTATTGGTGGGAATGTAAATTGGTGCAGTCTTATGGAAAACAGTATGGAGGTTTCTCAAAAACTAAAAATGGAAATTGGTAATTCCACTTCTAGGACTATACCTGTCAGTCCCTCCCTGCTTCTGACCCGCAGACAAGGGGGGAGATACGATGAAATATCGAAGATCTGAAAGGACCAGCCAGGGGACTCTTCACTGTACAAGAGTAATGCCGAAAAGGCACTTCTCACATTTATTGAACAAATGAACTTAAAATGAACTCAAACATCATTATCTGGCCTTGAGTCCAGCCCAAGCACGCGACGCTTCTCAAGGATTCCGAAACCATGTGCAGGCGGTCCCGAGCCGTGAGAACTGCTTTGGTTCTCTTCATTCTGTTTCTGATCACACATCAAGAGTTGTGGGAACTCAAGTCATGTGTATTTGTACATTTGATTTCTATATTACTTGATTTATACCTTAATTCCATTAATCCCACATTTCCCCCTTTTCTTTTAAGTAGTACATAGATATAGTAATATAACAGGTAGACAGTTTCTAATAGAAGGCTTTTTAACATAGCTTACTTCTCCACAATCTGCAGTATAAAAGTCTATTTCTTGAATTTACGTGAAGTAGAATAAAGACAGAAAATAAATTTAGTGCAATTAGAGGGTAATTGCAGGTGAGCAGGTCTGTGCCTATAGACTGAGTGTTGATCTGAGCTGGGCAAGGGCAACAAAACATCCACGGGTGCAGAAGATTTCTCTCAAAACTGGGGGGGTGAGGTTCTAAGCCTCCCCTCTGTTGGCCCCCAGTTTCTCACCTGGTGGCCCCCCTGCGGCTGTGCCTGTCTTAGGTTGTTCCTCCCTTGAGGAATCTTACCCGTCTCTGGCTAACCAGCCATCTTCTGCGGCCATACAGGGAAATGTAAAGTTGGTAAGTGAGAGAGAAGTAACATTTTTTGAAAAGGTTAGCTTTTTACTTCTTTGCAGATTTATGCCCCGTGGCCTCTATGTCCAGCACTTGTCTTGAGGTATCTTTGCTAGTTGAAAGGATTATGATGCACAGTAATTTTAAGTATGAGGCACGAATTCTAGTAAAGAGCTATATTTAGGAAGGAAGAAGAAAAGCTACAGAAGTAACAGATGGAAAAATATGTGAGATTATTTCTTTGACATAATTTCCTGTAGAGTAACATAAGCATGTATAGGTTTTAACAAACTAATTAAATTACGTACACACATTAACAGAACAGGAATACAGATACATAACAAAAGCAGACCTACAATTACTAGCCATATCTAATGAAACCAAGAAAACCAGTTAGGTAACCTAGGCATTTGTGAGCACAATTCTGAAGTACTGCAACTCGTACTTCTCCTAGCTCTTGATTGAGTGCAGATAATACAGAAGCAGTCAAATTTGTTGTCTCACTGTGTGCACAGGCCAGCTTAGATACCTCCTTTGCATTCCAACGACAAGTCCAGGGACCGGCAGGAGGAATGCAGCTTCAGGGCAACAGTGGCAGGATCTAAGTTTCAAGTTGTCATCACAATCAGACGGCAGAGCTCAGAGAAGTCTCTTGCGCTTATATCCAGGATGATCTATTAGGGCAGGAAGAATATGTCCTACACCACAAACACCTCAATAGTGTGAAGAGAGGGCTTGATACATTTTGTTATTACACAAAAATACCCAACCGTTTGGAAGTCTATATCTAGAAGACCATTTTACATTGATTGTAGAATTACAGTAAGAGGCTACATGAGTACAATAAATACATACACAGTCAGTAATTATAGTAGTACTAACAGGTAAATTTAATTGGGCATCAGGAGTAAGTGTCTTAGGGGGAAGAGTGGTATTCATGCCTGATATGTTAGTGGACACTGTAAGAGGAAGTCCTATGCCTATTAAATTCTTCTTCAACAGTCCACTGATAGAGGAATCTCTTGCTTCACAAAAAGATGACTTGTGCAACCCTTGACTCGCGAGTTGTAACCACAAGTTAGGTGAGGAAAAACTATTTTCTGGAATGAGTGTTATATTTAAATAGACATAACTACTTTTATATAACATGTCAGAAGTTTCCTTTTGAAACTTCTCACAGGTATAGTTGCCAACATCTTCTTGAGACAAAACTGCTTTATAAATATCATAATGATTATTATCTCTAACAGATTGATCAGTAATATTGTTCCATCCAAGTTTTCCTCCATCCTTTTGTCTATATATTTCTTCATCATTTTTTTTCCACACTACAGGGCCCACAGGAGTGGAGCAAGTAGATAAGCAATGCAGAACTACACCACGACCTAAATAAGGGGGGTCACTTATGCTTGCTGTTATAATGCAAGCTTGTGTAGTATGTACATGCATAAGTGCCATTATCAGAAATAAAAACAAAGATACTATCATTTGGTGGGCTTCAGCTTTCTGTGTCTGATGTACAGACTTTTGTTGAGGTTTTTTGATGGTCATCTTCTGGAATGATTCTTCCAGAGGATGTTGATGTTGGAAGTTCTTCATATCGTATCTTAATTCATTTTCTGGGTTGCTAAATCAGGTGTTGATCCTCTGTTACAACACAAACAAACCCTTTGCCCCAAACTTTGATATGATCTTTATACCATTGTGAAGAACCTATTGGAGACCACCACACAGAAACTGCTGTTGTTTCAGAAAAGGAAATATTATAAGAAAAATGCACTTCCATAGCTGATTGTCCATCACCCTTTAAAAGATCAAAATTAAGGATATGCAAAGCAGGTACAAAGGAAAGTACCAGAGTTAACTAGAGGTAAAAGTACTTTTTAAAATTTGGTCTTGTAAAGTTGTCAAAAGTTTTTAAGGCACTTGCCTAAATAGAATTATAGTTATTAAATAACACTTATTATAAACCAGAATGATAATAAGAAGGTTTAAAAGCAAATACAGAAGATTATATAGTTGTTAACAACACTTAGCTTACAGTCTTTTTAATATTAAGATCTCATTTTCTTAAATACTCAATTCATTGAGACTTTAAGCATAAGAAACTATTTTAGTAAACACTTAGAAAACTTTTTGCAATCTTTCAATATTAAAGGTAGACTAAAAAACTTTTGTTCTTTTAACAAAAAATTCTAGTCTTGTGTACTTGATATCAAGATTTATTTGCTTTAATTTCACATAGCATGACTATATCAATTTTTTAATAAACTTCTTACAACTTTCCTTTTACATTCAGTGTTTTCTTTCTTTAAATAAACAGCTGTACTTTTGAATAGTTACCTTCTTTTACTTTCAATACAATGCATTTCTATTCCTTATACCTTCTCTTATTAAAACATACATTCTTTAGGTTACAGAAATGTTTTCCATATTATATTAAGTAGTTTTAATTAGAACTTAAAACCATTTGAACACTGAAAAATAGGCCATCATAAACTCTTACACCAGCATTCTTCAGATTGATACATTTATGAACATATTTTATCATTTTTGGAAATGTGCCTTACAGCACAATTTCTCATTAAGCACAAAATATGTATATATAACTTGGCAAAACTTTAAGAATTTTGGTTACCACAAAAATTCTCAGGCTGTTTGTAGATATATACACTGTTATACATTAATACAGTATTATTATTAAGATGTTCATTTGCTATACTTGTTTACTGATTTTTAGCAGCCATGCTAGATTACTTATAAAACTTTTAGCAAACATTAGACAAAGTCAAGCTTTTCTTTAAGCATCTTCTTGAAATATTTAACAGGTAACATCAACTTAAATTACTTTAAGTAAACTTTGGCAGCTGATAACTATAAGGACATGTCCGTTTCAGTTAAATTAGCATTAATGCTCAATATTTTTTATTAGAATTTTCTGGAAATTTTAGAATGCCCAATTTTCACAAGCGCTTGTCTTTAAATCAATTTTTATTAATACCATCTGAAGGTAGAAAATATTTTTTATTTACACACTTAGACACAAAAACATACAGATTGAGACGTAATGACTACAGTTAGCAACACTTTTCATAAAAGAACATATACACAGATAAACTGATACAAAGATTTGAGTTACTAATATTCAATTGCCTTCTTTCTTTTTAGATTATTTGATTAAAAGTACTTCAGTTTTCAAGACTACACTGTAAGGGCGAGCAGTTTACATAACTGGGTTAAGGTTTAGATGGCCCCAGACTAAAAGGGCCAATGAAGGCTCTGAACTGATAGGGACTGTGTGTGTCCAGGGGGCTGGAAATGAAATGCAAGTACAATTCTAGCACCAGTCATTTAAAGCCAGGCTGTGTTGTAAAAGATAAATTTCTTCTATCTCAGGGAGTCTAGTTTAAAACTTCCCAATTTTCAAAGATAATGATGAACCCAATAAGTAGGATAGATTTTTACTAAAAGAATTTAGAAAACCAATTCCATATTATAGTGGTTCACAGGACTTTTGACTATTTTCTTTCCTTGTGGCAAAATATATTTAGCTGCATAACATTATATTGCATACTTCTTTCAGGGGCCAAGCCTCTCTAATCAGAGAGTTTGTATTGAGGACAGATTTGTGTGCAGAAGATAAGACAGTTCTTTTTTAGAGTTTAGGGATTGAATTGCTTCCAGTTAGTTTACCTAGTTTTTTCTGCCCGAGCTTTAGTCATTCCTTGAGAGCCCCCGGCCTGTCTGATAAATGCAGGGACTGTGTGACCTCTTGCTGCTAGAGCCTTGATCGGAGTCACAAGCCTGTTCTGCTTCCCTGGGGCTGCAGACAAGGAAATGCTTAGCTCCAGGAAGACTGCCTCTAAGGAAAGGAGTCAATAGAATAGAGTTATTTACATGTTGGTTTGAAGTTTCAGCTTGATTGCTTTACAGACTTCCTTTACATTATACAGGAGAAAGTGGCCCAGGCCTAAGAAGACTGCTTTGAATGGGGAGCAAGGTAAATTAATAAGAGTAAAGGTTTGAGTAAGTCAATTTTTGATAATTGAGCTTTCTGAATGTGTTGTTCTACCTACTTGAGTTCTTCTTCAGCTTTTAAGGTTAAGTCTCTAGGACTATTAAGATCTGAGGGTCTTTTCAAAGTATTGAAGAGATGTTGCAGTTTATAAGTAGGAATACTTAGTAACAGTCAGATCCAATTGATATCTTCTAATAATTTTTGAAAATCATTTAAAGTTTTAAGATGATCTCTCCTTATCTGAATTTTCTGAGGAATTATTGAATTTTTTGAATTCTATTCCCCAAGTAATTCATTGGGTATTGTATTTGTATTTTATCAGGGGCTATTTGTAGGCCCCATTGTTTTAATTCAGCTTTGGTCTCATCGAGAATAATAGTAAGAGATAGATGTTTAGGTAGGGCTATGAGACTATCGTCCATATAATGAATGATATAAGCTGAGGGCCATTTCCCACATATTGTCTGAAGAGCCCTATGCACATAATTTTGACAAATTGTAGGGCTATTTAACATTCCTTGAGAAAGTACTTTCCATTGAAATCTTTCTGAAGGGGTCTGTAAGTTTAAAGAAGGGACAGTAAAAGCAAACTTTTCCCTGTCTGTTATGGCCAAAGGAATTGTAAAAAAACAATCTTTAAGATCAATGATAGCCATATTCCAGTCTGTTGGAATCATAGCCAGAGAAGGGAGGCCTTGTTGTAAAGGTCCCATAGGTTTAAGATCTGCATTAATTTGCCTTAAGTCATGTAAGAGTCTCCAATTTCCTGACTTCTTTTTTATAACAAATACAGGGGAATTCCACGGGCTCATGGAAAATTCTAATCTGTCTAGCTGAAGCTGTTCTTGAACTAATGTGTGTAAGGCTGCCAGTTTTTCTTTATTAAGGGGCTATTGATTGACCCAAACAGGTACAGGGATAATGTTTCCTTGTCTGTGAGCCTTTTGAAATCTCTTAATACATTACTCCAATCAGCTTGTCTGAGGATTCCCTGTGGAGGCAACCAATAACAATATTTTTTAATATATTTGTGAAGCTGAGCAAAGTCCTTCTTAGAGGTTTTCACTCCTGAGGTTTTCAGGAGGGCACGGAGTAATTTCAAAGAATCCTCCAGTTTAACTGCTTTAGCTTCATGTTCGCCCATTGTAGTGTCCCTGACGTCTCAACCCTGTCCCTACGTATGCTTTCCTGGGAGTCTTACCGGATTGACAATCTTCAGAGCTTTTCCGCTCTGAGTTTCAGGGTCCCTGTTCAGGTGCCACTTGTTGGTCCCTCCCTGCCTCTGACCGCAGACAAGGTGGGGGACAAGATGAGATATCGAAGATCTGAAAGGACCAGCCAGGGGGTCTCGAGGCTTCACCGCTCAAGAGTAATGCCGAAAAGGCACTTCTCATATTTATTGAGCAAATGAACTTAAAATGAACCCAAACATCACTATCTGGCCTTGAGTCTAGCCCAAGGACGTGACGCTTCCCAAGGATTCTGAAACCATGTGCAGGCGGCCCCAAGCCGTGAGAACTGCTTTGGTTCTCATCATTCTGTTTTTGATCACACATCAAGAGTTGTGGAAAAACCAATCAAGTCATGTGTATTTGTACTTTTGATTTATATATTAATCCCATTAATCCCACAATACCCAAAGAAAACAAAATAAGTAATATAAAAAGATATATGCAATTCTATGTTTATTGCAGTATTTTTATAAAGCCAAGATATGGAAGCAACCTATATGTACTTTGATGGATGAATGGATAAAGATGATGTACACATATATACAATGGAATATTACTTAGCCATAAAAAAGAATGAAATCTTGCCATGTGAAATAACATGGATGGACCTAGAGGGCATTATGCTCAGTGAAAAAAGCCAGGTAGAGAAAAAACAAATACCATATGGTTTCACTTATACGTGGAATCTAAAAACAAAAGAAATGAACAAACAAATGAAAAAAAACAGAAATAGACTCATGGACACAGAGACTGGTAGTTGCCATGGGGGAGGAAGGTCAGGAAAGCAGTGAATGGGATAAGGAAGTTCAGGCTTCCAATTATTAAATAAATTAATTATGGGGGATAAAAGTACATCATAGGAAATATAGTCACTGATACTGTATTATCTGTGTATGATGACAAATGTTAACTACACTTATTGTGGGGAGCATTTAGCAATATATACATAATTGTTGAATCACTATATGGTACACCTGAAATCAGTATAATATTTATATCAACTATACTTAAATAATATATACATATGATAGAAGATAAACAAAATGCACAATTTTCATTAAAAAACTGAGACATGCAAAGAAAGAAAGTAAAGCACATACAAGGGGAAAAAAGGAATAAATAAAAACTAAACCTGAGGGAGGTCACATGTTGTACTTACTAAAAAAAAAAAAAGACTTCAAAATAGCTTTTTTAAATATGTTTAAATCATCTAAAGAACTAAATAGAAGTATGAGAATAGTGTCTTCTCAAATAAGTAATATCAAAAGAGATACAACTGGGTTGACATCCAAAATATACAAAGAGCTCACGCACCTCAACAAACAAAAAGCAAATAATCCAATTAAAAAATGGGCACAGGATCTGAACAGAGTGTTCTCCAAAGAAGAAATTCAGATGGCCAATAGACAAATGAAAAGATGCTTCACATCACTAATCATACAAGAAATGCAAATTAAAACCACAATGAGATATCACCTCACACCAGAAAGGATGGCCACCATCCAATAGACAAACAACAACAAATGCTGGCCAGGATGTGGAGAAAGGGGAACCCTCCTACACTGCTGGTGGGAATGTAAATTAGTTCAACCATTGTGGAAAGCAGTATGGAGGTTCCTCAAAAAACTAAAAATGGAAATACCATTTGACCCAGGAATTCCAGTCCTAGGAATTTACTCTAAGAATTCAGCAGCCCAGTTTGAAAAAGACATATGCACCCCTATGTTTATCGCTGCACTATTTACAGTAGCCAAGAAATGGAATCAACCTAAGTGTCTATCAGTAGATAATGGATAAAGAAGAGGTGGTACATATACACAATGGAATATTATTCAGCCATAAGAAGAAAACAAATCCTCCCATTTGTAACAACATGGATGAAGCTAGAGGGTATTATACTCAGTGAAATAAGCCAGGGGAAGAAAGACAAGTACCAAATGATTTCACTCATATGTGGAGTATAAGAACAAAGAAAAATGAAGGAACAAAACAGCAGCAGAATCACAGAACCCAAGAATGGACTAACAGTTACCAAAGGGAAAGGGACTGGGGAGGGTGGGTGGGAAGGGAGGGACAAGGGGGAATAAAGAAAAAGGGGGCATTACTATTAGCAGACATAATATAGTTGGGGGGATGGGGAGGGCTGTACAACACAAAGAAGAGAAGTAGTGATCCTATAGCATCTTACTATGCTGATGGACAGTGACTGTAATGGGGTGTGTGTGGGGGGACTTGGTGATGGGGGGAGTCTAGTAAACATAATGTTCCTCATGTAATTGTAGATTAATGATACCAAAATAAAAAAAAAGAGAGATACATCTGATAAAAAGAACCAAATAGATCCTTTGGATTCAAAAAGCACAGTAGATCTGATCTAGTAGAAAGAATCAGCAAACTTGATAGGTTGATTGAGATTATCCAGTCTGAGGAAGAGAAATAAATAGAATGAAGAAACATGAACAGAGTCTAAGAGTCTATGATGACACATCAAGTGTCCAATATAAACATAGCAGGAACCCCAGAAGGACAGAGAGAGAAAAAGAGGCAGAAAGAATATCTGAAGAAATGGCTAAAAACATCTTGAATTTGATGAAAAACATTACACATCCAAAAAATTCCATCAACTCCAAGTAGCACAAAGTCAAAGAGGTCCACACTTAGATATATCACAATCAAACACTTGAAAGACAGAAGAAGAGAGGATCTTGAACACAGCAAGAAGAAGTGACTCATCATGTTATGGGATTCGTAGGAAGCTTAAAAGCTGATTTCTCACTAAAATCATGGAGACCAGAATTCAGTGGAAGGACATATTCAAAGTGCTAAAAGAAAGACTATAAGCCAGGAGTTCTATATCTAGCAAAACTACTTCTCAAAATGAAGAAGGAATTAAGACATTTCCAGATAAACAAAGAATTTGTTACTGACAAACCTGCCTTAAAATATATACTAAAGGGGGTCCTTCAAACTGAAATAAAAAGACACTAGATAGTTAACTTCAATATACATGAAGAAATTGTAAAGGTAACTAAACAGGTAAATATTAAATATGAATATAATTTTGTTTGTTCCTATCTTTCTATTAATATGAAACAGATTGTTATAAACTAAGATATAAATGTAAATTGTAACTCCCCTGGGCAACTATTAAGAAAATAACTGAAAAGATATATAGGAAAAAAATGACAAGGAAATTAAAATGGTAAGGTAGAAACATGTATTTAAGACAACATATGGCAGTAATGGAGGAAGAGTAAAACAAAAATGATATGATATAGAAAATAGGAAAATGGCAGATGCAAATATTTATCAGTAATTATATTAAGTGTAAACAATCTAATTAAAAGGCAGATATTGGTAGAGTCACCCAACTATGTCCTGTTTATAGGAAACCCACTTTAGACTCAATGGCACAAATTAGCTGAAAGTAAAAAGAGGAAAAAAGACATAACATTAAAGTGGTAACAAAATGAGAGAATGGAGTGGCTATATAATTATCAGACAAAATGAATTTTAAGATAAAAATTGTTAATAGAAACAAGACATTTTATAATGAAAAAAAAGATTCAAACCATAGAAGATAAAGTATTTACAAACAATATATACCTAACAACAAAAAGCAAAATACATGACGCAAAAACTGAATTCAACAATACAGTAAAAGGATCATACAAACACCACGATCAAGTGGGATTCATCCTAGGGATGCATGAATGGCTCAACATATGCAAGTTGCTGTGATATACACATTAACAAAATGAAAGATAAAAATCATATAATCATCTCAATAGATGTAGAAAAGACATTTGACAAAATTCACACCCATTCATGATAAAAATTCTCAACAAACTGGGTAAAGAGGGAACACACTTCAATATAATAAAGGTGATACATTACAAGCCTCAGCTAACATCACAGTCAATGAGGAAAGCTTTTCCTCTAAGATCAGAAACAAGACAGGATGCCACTTTAATCCTAGCCAGAGAAATTAGGTGAGAAAAAGAAATAAAGGGCATCCAAATCAGAAAGGAATTAAAATTTTCTCTATTTGCAGATCCCATGATATTACAGTTGAAAATACCCAAAACTCCACCAAAAAATGTTAGAAATAATACACAATTTCAGTAAAGACGTAAGATGCAAAATCAATACACAAAAAACAGTTGCATTTCCATACACCAACAATGAACTATGAGAAAGAGATATTAAGAAAAATAATCATATGTACTATAGCATCAAAAAGAATAAAACAGTTAAGAATGAATTAGCCAAAAAGGTGGAAGATCTGTACAATGACAACTATAAGACACTGATGAAAGAAACTGAAGGAGACACAAATGGAAAAATATTCTGTCCTCATGGATTGAAATAATATAGTCCACAATATCCAAAGCAATCTACAGATTGAATGGAATCCACATCAAAATGCCAATGGCATATTTCACAGAAATAGAACATCTAAAATTTGTATGCTCTCACAAAAGACCCTGAATAGTCAAAGCAATCTTGAGAAAGAAGAACAATGCTGGAGACCTCATGCTTCCTGATTTCAAACTATATTACAATCCATAGATATCAAAACTATGGCACTGGCATAAAAACAGACACAAAGCTCAAGGGAACTGAAGAGAGAGCTCAGAAATAAACCCATATATACATGGTTAATTAATTTACAACAAAGGAGTCTAGAATATACAATAGGGAAAAGACAGTCTCTTTAATAAATGGTGTTGGGAAAACTGGACAGCTACATGCAACTGGATCCATAAACACCAAACACAAAAATCAAATCAAAGGGGATCAAGGACTTGAACATAAGACCTGAAGCCATAAAACTTAAAACTCTTAGAAGAAAACATAGGTGGTGAGCTCCTTCATAATGGTCTTGGCAATGATTTTCTGGATTTCACACCAAAAGCAAAGTCAACAATCAAAGCAAAAATAAAGCTACCTCAAACTAAAAAGCATCTGCACAGCAAAGGAAATTATCAACAAAATGAAAAGTCAACCTGCTGGGTGGGAGGAAATATTTATAAATCATATATCTGCTAAGGGGTTAACATCCAAAATATATAAAGAACTACTATAACTCAAGTGGAAAAATCCCCACAAAACAAGATATCTGAGCATTTTCTAGACATACAGATGGCCAACAGGTACATAAAAGGGTGCTGAATATCACTAATAATCAGGGAAATGCAAGTCAAAGCCACAATGATATATCACCTACACATGTTAGAATGGCTATTCTCAAAAAGACAAGCATTGGCAAGGATGTGGAGAAAAAAAAGAATCCTTGTGCACTGCTGGTGAGAATGTAAATTGGTGCAGCCATTATGGAGAACAGTATGGAGCTTCCTCAAAAAATTAAAAATAGAACTACCATATATTCCAGCAATTCCACTTCTGGGAATATATCCAAAGGTAACAAAAATACTAACTCAGAAAGTTACATGCACCCCTATGTTCACTTCAGTATAATTTACAACAGCCAAGACATGGAAACAAACTAAATGTCCATCAACAGATGAATGGATAAGGTAAGTGTAATATATATATAAATAAAATAAACATTATATCTTGTCCAGACATACAAAGAAGGAAACCCTGCTATTTGAAACATGGATGGTCCATGAGGGCATTATGCTAAGTGAAATAAGTCAGACAGAAAAAGACAGGTATCATATGATCTCATTTATATGCACAATCTGAAAAACAACCACTGAATTAATAGATACAGAGGTATTGGTGATTGCCAGAGATGGTTGTGGGGGTGAAATAGGTGAAAGTGGTCAAAAGGTACAAACTTTCAGTCATAAAATTATTAAGTTCTTAAAGTACAGCATAGTAACTACAATTAATAATTCTGTATTGTATATTTGAAAGTTGCTAAAAGTAGATCTTAAAAGTTCTCATCCCAAGAAAAAAAATAGCAACTGTATGTGGTGATGGGTGTTAGTTGGACTACTGTGGTGATCATTTCACAGTATATACATATACTGAATCATTATGTCATACACCTGAAACCAATACAATGCTATATATCAATTATATCTCAATTTTTAAAAAAGAGAAAATATGCTGAAGCATGCTGTATATGCTCAAGTTCTGTTGCTACTTCACTTTTGTGAAGTTTTAATATCATGAATCTTGCATCACGTATAAGGGTGATGATCTATTTCGAACCTCCTCAACATCAGCAATCACAACAAATTAGGTCTTTAATTAACCTACCTAGTGGATTATATGTATTGACAAGCTTTTATTATCTTGCTGTTGCTTTATAATGCCCATGGAAAAACAAAACATGATTTTTGACCTGCTTTTTGTGACCTAGTTAAATATCAATTATTTCTTACATGGTTTCTTGTTCTTTTTCCATAATAAGCCACGGTGAAAATTTCCCAGGGGACACCATGTTGAGGGAGTTAGGTTAAGGGTTTGCCAGCTTAACAATGGACTATGAAACACACACCATCCCATATTCAGGAGACTGTGGGGCATTTTAGCAATTTTCTCTCTTCTTTGGACTGGTAACAAATGATGAGATTACTTAAAATTGTGATCTTGGTAGGTAAGGCACTTTCAATGGATGTAAAGGATGGGATCATTGCCTTAACAAATTCTTTTTTTTCCCTAGCTGCATGCAAGACCCTAGTGGAATTGCATTCTGGTGTGAGTGGGGGCATAGGGTATTTAGTGAATGAGCAGCTAAATGCACACCTTGCAATTATGATTATTATTCAATGTGGAAAGAGGAGAGGCTCTTTCTTTTTAAATTATTCCAAATAGCTGGAAAAACTTTGAAGAAATATACATGGATGAAACCAATTAGTATGCAACTCCAAACATTCTAGCAATGGTTGTATTGGTTAAAAATAAAACAAGGTAAATTAGAAAATATATTGGGATGAATGAAAACAAAAACGGGACATACCAAAATTTATGGGTGCATGAAAATCAGTGCTCAGAGGGAAATTTGTAGTTGTAAATGCCTTAGTATTAAAAAAGAAAAGATCTCAAATCAAAAACCTAAATTCCCACCTTAAGAAACTAGAAAAAGTAGAGCAAACTAAGTCCAAAGCAGGCAGAGGGCATAATAAATACTACAGCAGAAATAAATGAAACAGATTAAGCAAAAGAGGAAACCAATGAAATCACAAGTTGATTCTCTGAAAAGATAAACAAAAGTGACAAGTTTTCAGCATGACTGAAAAAACTCAGAGAAACTCAAATTAAATTACCAAAATCAGGAATGAAAGATATTCCTTCTGACTTCCCAAAAAAAATAAAAAGAATTACATGGGAGAACTATGAACAATTGTATGTCAACAGATTAGATAACCAGAATGAAATGGATAAATTTATAGAACTTTAGAAACACAAACTACCAAAAACTGAATCAAGATGTAAACAGAATATCTGAATAGGCCTATACAAAATAGAGATTGAATTAATAATAAAAAAACTTCCTGCAAAGAAAATCCCAGGTCCAGATGGCATCACTGGTGATTCTACCAAACACTAAAAGAATCAATACCAATCCTTAAAAAACTTTTTCAAAAATATCAGGAACACTTCCCAACTCATTACCTGACACTAAAAGAGACAAATATACCACAGAATACTATAGACCAATATCATTTATGAATATAGATGCAAAAATCCTCAATAAAATTTAAGCAAATTGACTCTAGCAACATATAAAGATTGTATATTATGACCAAGTAGGATTTATCTCAGGACTGCAACATTGATTCAACATATGAAAATCAATGTATTATACCATATTAATAAAATAAAGGACAAAACCCCACATGATCATTTCAATAGGTATAGATAAAGTATTAGGCAAAATCCAACATCTCTTCATGATAGAAACAAGCAACAAACAAGAAAAAGAAACGTATTCAACTTGTCAAAAACATCTGAGGAAAACCCATAGTTATAATACTTAATGGGCAAAAACTGAGAACTTTCCCCCAAAGAGGAACAACAAGAATGTCTTCTTGCCTCTTCTCTTTAATACTGTACTGGAGGTTCTAGCCAAGGCAATTACACAAGGACATAAAATAATAGGCATATGAATTGCAAAGAAATAATTAAAATTATTTCTATTTTCTGATGACAAGATCTTTACATAGAAAATCCTACAGAATACACACACACAAGAAAACTGTTAGAGCTAAAAAATCAGTTCAACAAGGTTGTAGGATACAGGATCTATATACAAAAATTGATTGTACTTCTATATACTAGCAACAAACCCAAAAATGAAATTAAGAAAACAATCTGACTTACAATAGCATCAGAAACAAAATACTCAGCAAGAAATTTAACAAAAGAAGTAGAAGTCTTGTACACTATAAACAACAAAAAATCACTGAAATAAATTAAAGAAGATCTAAATAAAGGGAAAGACATCCATGTTCATGTATTGGGAAATTTATATAATGTTAAGATGGCAATACTCCCCTACCTAATTGATTTCCACATTCAAGACAATCCTATCAAAATCCCAGCTGCCTGTTTTGCAGAAATTGGCAAGTTGATCCTAAAATTTCAGTGAAAATGCAAGGGACCCAGAATAGCCAAAATAATCTTGCAAAAGAGGAACAAAGTTGGAGGACTCATACTTCTGGATTTCAAATTTTAGTACAAAGCTACAGTCATAAAGGCAGTGTGATACTAGCATAATGATGGATAGGTAATTGTGACTCCACAGATAAGCCCACACACTTACGGACAACTGATTTTCAAAAAGGTTACCAAGACAATTCAAAGGGGAATGAATAGTCTTTTTAACAAATGGTACTAGTTCTACTGGATATCCTCTTACAAAATAAAGAAGTTGGACCCATTCCTCACTGCATATAAAAATTTAATTCAAAATGCATCAAAGATCTAGATGTCAAAGTCAAAACCACGAAACTCTGAAAAAAAAAAACCATAGGCATAAATCTCAGTGACCTTGAATAAGGCAATGGGTTTAAAATATGACACTAAATGCACTATCAACAAAATAAAATATGGATAAGTTGGAACTCACCAAAATTAAACACTTTTGTGCTTCAAAGGATACCAGCAAGAAATTGAAAAAGACAGAATGGGAGAAAATCAAACATCTGATAAGAGTCTAGTATCTAAAGTATATAAAGAAAATTTTCAACTCAACAATAAAACACAAATAACCCAATTTTAAAATAACAGGTATGAATAGAAGATATATCTCCAAAACAGAGACACAAATATTCAATAAGCACAAGATTCTCCAGCTCATTAGTCTTATGGGAAATGCAAATTAGAAACAATGAAATACCATTTCACACCCACTAGGACGATTATAAAAAAAAAAAAAGATGGTGATGATATGCAGAAATTGGAACACTCATGTATCGCTGAAAGAAGGCTGCACTGGAAATGTGTGGCAGCTCCTCAAAAAGTTAAACACAGAGTTATCATATAATTAAGCAATTTTGCTCCTAGGTACATACCAAGAGAACTGAAAGCAAACATTCACATAAAAAAAATTGCATATGTTTATAACAGCATTATTCATTATAGCCCCAAAGTGGAAAGTACCCAAATGTTAAATGACTAATAAATGGGTAAACAGTGCGGTATATACATACAACGTAATGCTATTCAGGCATGAAAAAGAATGAGATACTAATACATGTTACCACATGAATGAATACAGAAAACATGATGCCAGATGAAAGAAAAACCAGACACCAAAGGCCACATATTGTGTGAATTCCATTCTTATGAAATTCTCTGGAATTCCAGTCCACTCCAGAACAGGGACTCAAATGGGCAGTGAACACTAATGTGTACAGAGAATCTTCGTGGATGAAAATGTTCTGAAATTGTATAGTGCTGATGGTTGCACAAGTCTGAATATATGAAAAACCATTGAATTGTATCCTTTAATGGATGAATTTAATGATACATGAATAATATTTTAAATATTTTAAAAAGTCCATCAGATCATATCATTTTTCTCAAAACCCTCCAACATCTTTGATCTCAGAGAAAAATGTTAAAGGAATACAAGACTACAGAGCCAGACTCCCCACCACTTCTCTGACTTCACCTGTCACTCTTCACCTGTCAGTCCACTCCAGCCACAGGGCCTCCTTTCTGTTTTTCAAACACCATGCTCCCACCTCAGGGCTTTTGCACTTGCTTTCCTCTCAGCCCTGGATGCCAAACCCCACATACCAGCCTCTTGAGGTCCATACTTGAATGTGTCTTTTCAGTGAGGCCTCCCCTAACCACATGCACTTCTTGCCTCTGTCTCTACTTGCTTTTTCTTTTTCGTTTATCGCTAATACACAACATGCTTTTCTTATTTGTTGTCTGTCTCCTTCCACTAGAATTTAAGCTCCATAAGAGCAAGGATTTTAGTCTGCTTTTTCACAGCTGTATGCTTCATGCTCTTGCACAGTGTTAGGCATTTATTAAGTACTGCTGGTGACTACAGAAAGCATGAATGCCTCCAGGGGTGAATGGACTTGGAGGATCCGTGGTGAGCATGAAAGCATTTCCAGGTTCAAACAACTGACATACAAATGACTTTGGGAATAAATTTTTTGAAGATTAGATACTGCCAAAAGGATATCAAAGATTTGTTACTCAAGCCTAGGAGCTGTCAGGCATTTGCTGACACCTGAGTTAATCATTGTAACCACACGTGAAAGTGACAGGCATCAGGCCCTTTTTTTGAGCAGCTGTATGTGTGAGCAGTGGCCAGCTTCTCATCTTTGACCCTCAGGTTTCAGGTGTACTTCTTAAACTAGGTTTCACACAGTGACACCAACTGCTCTGCCAGGTAACTCTCTCTTTGGACATGAGTGCTTTGAGTCTGGCTAACTCTGCAGACTAAAAGACACCCTGCTTGTAGGGAAGAGGAATTCTCCAGCAGAAACTCCACACCAGCTGACCCTGCACCTCCTGAACTCCAGAAAGCATCTCTGTTGTGCTTAAATGGGTCTTCCACGGGAGCCCTGCGGGAGTACACATGGCAGCATGCATTTAAGAGAGCAGGCTCAATGCACAGACTTTTATGCTATTAACTTCTGATTTACTCACTTTGACTGTGAACTTAAAACATGAGAGAGAAGTTTCCTGGACTTCTAAAAAGTCAGGATGCTTTCTGGAAACTGAACCTTATCACGAAGAAATCCCTCTGTACTTTTGCCATTTAGATTCTCTGTTTTTCAGATAAAGTAGCTATTGCCTTGTGTCTGTGTAGAGCATGGCCAAAAGATAGGAAACTGAGAAGTTCAAAGGACCATGTCTGTCATCTTTAAAATCTTTCTCCTCTGATATCCTGAAATGTCCTCTTTATCTCACACTTTCTCCACAGTTGATCCTATCCATGATTTTAAGTAGCACCTGTAATCCAAATTAGTATATTCCAGAATCAAGCCCCAATTTCACATCTGTTTTCGGTCCACCTATATATCCCACAAGTTCTTCATATTCATTATATCCAAGGCTAACTTACTCACTTTCACAAAAAATAAAAAATAAAAATAATTTTGTTCTTGGTTCTCCTGTTGCCAAGCCTAGAGGCATTACCTTCTCCCACTCAACAAAACCAGGAAATTAAAAGTCAAATTTGACTCCCTGCTCTGACTGCAAATTCTGTCAGTCACTAAGTCCTGGTTTTGATGCTATTTCAATGAATTTCCTAATTTCCCCTTACCATACATATTTTAAAGAAGACTTACTGCCTACCCACCATCAAAAACTGATATTGGGGGACTTTCTTCTGATCACCGTTCGAGAGCTGACTGCCACTTTTCACCACTGATTCCTCAGGTGGTGCTGAAAATGAAACCAGCTGTTCCTCGCCCCTGCTGGCTGCCCAGGTGCTGAGCCTGGGTTCTGCCATGTACTGAGGAAGATCTGGCTCCTAATAGCCACCCCATCACTTCCTGCCTCTGAGAGCTTGGATGTGGTATCTGAATAATTCATGTCCGTTCGTCTCTAAAATGGGGGATAAACTGCTATCTAAGAGAGTGGCTGTTGAGATTAAATTAATGAATGTCAAGCACGTGAAATGGGTTAGCATGTGTCCTTCCAGTAATTTAATTCTTTATCCTCTGTTTCAAATAACTGCTCCTCTCCTTCTCCTGGAGAAGGCAGTCCCAGTCTATTTTGCTGTAAGTACACTGAAAACCCAGAAGTCCCCAACAGCTCTGTACCATCCTGCCATACACTGACCTCACGGGGTCATCACTGTTACTCCAGGTTAGTGTTTCCCAAAGCTTGTTCTGCAGCATAGCTGCTTTGTGAGTCATTCCTAGAAAAGAGGTGCCATGAGAAATAAGTGTGAGAAATGCTATGTATGTAGCTTTATCTTGAGAAGTCAAAATACACATCAGCTGAGGAAAGTTCTGAAAATAGGCCTGCCACAAAGAAGTACACTTAATTAAATGTTTTTCACACTTGCTGGACTGTGGGCCCCTTTCTTGTGTATTGTATTATCCTAAAGGATATACTGTAGTCTGCTCTCTTAGCCCTAATCACCCCAGGGCCCTCACCCCCCTTTAGCAATAATTCATAATTTGGAAGTTGAATTGATGGAAGTACATCCATCCTAGGCTAATACAGAGCAAACTGTCCTTATATGCCATGCATGCACTAACCCAAGTCAGATCCATAAACAGGTTATTGTAAAACATGGTAAATATATAGGATACTAGAGACCCATAGATAATCCCCTTGTATTGAGCCGAGATTTCCCAGACCTCTCTCTAATGGAGGCTGTGCAAATATTAGAGGCCCTGTTTTCACCGGCAGAGAGGACTGTACTATGGGGATCCCCATTAGTGCTTCAACGAATGCCTCTCCCATTTCACAACCATGCTGCCTCCTGAAAGTGAGCAGGTCAAACTCAGGGTTCCCCAGGAGACAGGTCTAGCTCTCAAGTCCAGCCAGGGATGGGCCTATCTGCATCAACCTTGCGGTCCCATCCGACTGTCCGGTAGAGGATACAGCTCAGAGGGCCGACAAATCTGCTGTCCCGTGCACATACATTATTCTTAACGAGAACATGATTCCTTTACAGGCGTGGATTCTTTGTTAGGAATCCTAAATGTAATCCAGGAATTGGCGCTAAGAGCTTCTTACACTGAAGGGTCCTAGGGTCCGCTAGCTCTGCTAACTGCCCCATTCCTCCTGAGGAGACATCTCGTCCCCCATCCAAGCCCCGCCCTCTAAACTAGCTTATGTGAATGAGACTGCAGCCAGAATTAACTGGAAGGAGTAAACATCCTGAGCCACTGCTCTTTAGAATGAATCAGGAGCGAAGGACGAGGCTGCCCCCCAGTGGCAAGCCCGCAAAGAGCAGCGACACTTAGAATTACATTTTAGTTCAAAGAACTGAAGCCGCCGGGAAAGAAACTGGGGTGCAGATTGTTTTGCCATCACCATGGGATGGTGGTGGGGGGCGTTGAGAGAGAATGGGCCAGCCCAGTGTCTACCAACCTCCCATCCTATAAAGCACCTTGGTGAAATCCAGACTCCGGGTCCTCGCCGCGGAGATTTTGATTTAACAGGCCTGGAGTGGGAACGTGAGGTCTGAATTTCTAACCGGCAAGTTCCGGTTTCTTCTTGGGTGATTCTGGTCATCCGGCAGACCTGGAGCTTCTGGGCTGGGAAGCAACTTTCTGCTTCCCTTCCCGGGCCTGAGCAGGGGTTGAGCTCTTGCAGGTCGCGGGCACCCAGAACTCTCTCTTTGCTCTCTGTCCACGCGACCCCGCTGCCCATCCGGCGCCAAGAAGCGGCTGCTGACCCCGCCCACCGTCCGCAGTTCCACGCGTCCTGCTGCCGCGGTTTCCATGGCGACCCGGCCGCACCGCACCGCCTTCTTTGCACCAGGTCGGCTTCCACTTGTGCCGCAGCGACCCCTGACCCGACCCAAATAGGGGTTTCCGGTCCAGGACAGCCAAGCTAAGAAGTAACATTTATTATTATTATTATTATTATTTTGCTTATTGATTTGAGTATTTCTTGTGTCCATTCCTATTCAAAATAAACTTTAAGGCTGATATTTTTGTTGGGGGAGAGGGCAGGGACGGGGATACCCGTGATACGTCTTTCTCGTACTTTATTGTAACATTTCACCTTCAGATTCAAATGCTTGGGGCAGACTGACCACCCCCAATGAAAGAACCCGTGATTTCTACTTGCCTTAGCTATTTACGTTTGCACGGCCCCCCTGCGTTGCACGAGGACACTCAGCTCTGTGGCTTATGCATTTGAGCCAGTAACTGACCACACCGAGGTAATTACCAGACAGTGGACTTTCTGTCCCTTTTACTGCCCAGACCTGTCTTCCTTTTACAGAGTTGCTGCCTCAGTAGAACCAGATGAAAGGGACAGGGTCTCAAGGCGCACAGGTGGGAATGCAGACTGTGCTCTCAGATGCATCTGGGCTGAGCCTGGCTCTCAGAGCCTTCATTTTATAATCAATGAGAATTGATTCTCATTCTAATCAGCTTCCCTGAGAGTTGTACCTTCTGGAAGGGCTGGGTTTTCTGGTTGTCCACCTTTAGGCCTCCGGTGTATCTTCAAAACGTGCTTAGGTAGTGGTCTGCACGTTTCCGCTAGTTAGGTCTTGGGGTGGGGGTGGGGGAGTAACTTTTATTTTTGGTCAATAGGATGGCCTCTGGATGACCTCTGATCTGAGCCAGGGTGCTTTCTGGGGGGCAGTTTTGCTGTTCAGGATGGCCGGAGGCTAAATGGACATCTAGGCACCTCAGGAAACCTGTTGATGGGTGAAGTGAGTGCCCCGGGAGAAGTGGGGAGCACCAGGGATGGGTGTTGCTTTTACTTTCACAGTAATTCATGGAGAATTATGATTATCTCCAATTTGCAGATGAGAAAGGGAGGCACAGAGAGTTTCAGAAACTTGTGTAGTCGTGGAGTCCAGAATTTAATCCACACAGGGTCTGATTTCCAAGTTTTCACTCAGTACTCTAAATTGAGCTTCATTTCTTTGGCCCTAAGGGAGTTTTATTCAAGCCTCATCTCATTAGCTTAAGCAAGTTCGGCTGCTCTTTTAACAGTGCGCTGTTTCATTTCTGGTCCCCACTCCCCCAACACACACCCACTGTAATTCCACAGAGACAACCACATCCATTTTACTAAGTATCTGGCACATAGTAAGCTCCCAGTGTCAATGAAAAATTTATTAAAATCATTTCATTTGAGCCAGAATTTAGACCTAGACCCAGGAAGATACAACTCCTACAGGTGGGGTAGGAGATACGCTCCACAAAGCCTGAGTGATATGAAGGTTTTATATCTTTGAGGAGATAGGCAAGAAAGACAGAACTTCAGAGGGTACAATTCATTTATGTAAGATATGTAAAGAAAAGAGTTGGGGGCAGTACACATCCTGGCTACCATCTGACGCAGAAGGAAATGAAGAGGAAAAGTGAGCATTGTGCTCATTCTTTACCAGGAATGCAGGTGCAGAGTGTTGAGCCCGTCACTCAGTGAACAGATGGGTTTTAGTTTTCCATGGATGGCTGATTGGACTCCCAGAGTAATGAAACCTTTAATACATGGGCCTTAGAAATCTTTTCAGCGATCCCCAGTACAGTGGTCAGTTTCTCTTTATTTCATACCAGGAACCTATGATGAATGAATAAAGACAATGAGTGCTTTGGAGTTTTTGCATTTATTATATAAATTAGGAGGAGAAGGAAGCATAAGAGATTTGTGATGGCCTTTTCTGGGCCAGGTACCTTGGAGATTTTATTCCTATTTCTTATTCCTATATTTTATTCCTATTTCATTCCTGCACCATGAGATAGGGAAGTAGTGTGTCTTCCCAAAGAAAGAGGTAATCCACCTCATGAGACTCTCATCTGAGCCCCCTTTCACACATACAATGTCGGAATGTGTATAACAGATCCACTACATGTATGCCACACAGTCTGATATTGATAAATGTAACCTCTTTCCTGAATGTATCCCCTGTGGTAGAGAAACTAAGACATCTCCAAACAGGGGCTTTGGAGCAGTTTATTAGAGCACAGTGATTGGCTGCTCTCAGGCCATGTTCCTCAGTAAGACTGGGAATAAACTCCTTAAATATAACAGTCATGATTTCAGTCAATAATTTGTAGTGTTTTTTAAAGTTTGTGTTGTGTTTCCTGGTTTCTCTTCCTAGAAGAAGATCCTCTTTTGTGTGCTGATCATTCACCAGAGTGCATGTGGGTGGGCTTCGGGCATAAGCCGATCCCATCACTCTGTATGGATTACACTGCCCCAGTTGTCCCAGCTGTCTTGCCAATGGGTTTCAGCCCTAGGCAAGTTCACTATGAATTCAGTGGGACCAAAGAAATGATGCTAGAACGTTTTTGGGGTGAAAGGGTTATACCCAATTTTATTTCCACAGTGGCTGGTCAATCACTAAAATCTCATTCACTCAGAGCAAGTCTGCATGCAGCAAGCCAGTCTCTGCCTCTGGGCTCTCTACCCACACAGCCGTCCTCTGGGCACAGATGCTCCAGTCTCTGTCCTTGGCACTGCCACCACTCCAGCCTCTGCTCTGCTCTCCTGCAGCCCTGCCACTGTGCCACCGTGTTGCCCAGAGTGCTGGGCAGGGCTCTTTATATAGAGTCAATATAAACGTATTGCTCACACCTATGTGAGCTAGCCAACCAGGGCCAGGTGAGAATCCTGGCCACAGGAACTTTCATTTTATCCACACCAGCCCTTAATTTAATGTCCTTAACAGTTTTGTTTTCTTTCCTCCCATTCGGTTGCCATTTTCGGTTATTGCCGCCCCAACCCCCCACCAACGCTGTCCCTCTTAATGTTGCCGTTTTTGGGCTAACCATCCCTCTGGCCTTTGCCCTGACTTCTGCTCTGCCTCCTTTGATCTTCCGGGATGATAGACACTGAAACCATCCTGGTGGCTGCCCTGGGGAGAACGAGCACCTTGTTATGCCTGTAGGTGGCATGTGCAGACTGCAGTCCAAGGAGAAGCTGGGTGATTAGGCTTGTTCAAAGATTTCAGTAGATTTCAAGAAGCGTACTGAAACAATGAAGCACTGAGGTCTACAAAGAAATCTTGGCATTCATCAAGGCAGGAGATACAGACTTATCAAGCACACATCTGTGTTATCTACACACTGCTACTGGTTCTGCCCCATGCTTGTAAATGATTGCAAACCAAATTTTTGAAACTTTTTTTCCTCTGTTGAGCTTCAGATATTTTCTTTTGCATAGGCAGTCCAGTCTATTTGTGTTTGAATACATCACCTGTCTATTTGGAATCTAAAAACACGACTTGAGCTGTGTGTTGGTTGTGTCAGTCCAGAGCCAACTAAATAATTAAAAGTGGGTGGTAGTAATATCCGAGAGTTATGAGGAAGAATGCTGGGACCAGAAGTCTTAGGCCAGAATTCTGGCTCTCCTACCAATGAGCTGTGTGACCTTTGGCAAGTTACTTAGCCTTTCTGTGCCTGTTTTCAAAGCATTAAGGGTTATATGTTAGCAATTACTGTGGTTATTGTGATCACACAGCTGCCATAGATACCCTAAATCATAATATATATATACATACATGTACATACACACCAAGGGTTTTTTTTCTATTTAAATTACTGATTTCTGGATTTCTGATGTCATTGTCTCACAACTTCCTGACAATGGTCTTCATGCTGTCATTTTTATAGGCGGAAAGCTTTAGAAAGAGTACTGGGCTTCCAGAAATGACAGGTTCCCTTGAACCTTGGCCACTTACTGCCTGTGGATGTACGGTGGTCTGAATGTCTGTCTCTAAAAAGTGACAGGCTCTGGACCTAGCCAAGAGCCAAATCATCTTTACCCCACTGTGGCTCTAAGATGGGTAAAAAATTGAGACCATAAATGCCCTTCTGACCAATTTCCACAATCCCTGTATGTCACTCTTTGATGAGTTAGTCCAGTACTGCCAGGTCTGCTGGGGCCAGCACAGAAGGAAATATTCTTAACTTCAAAAGAGAGTGGAGAGAAGTCAGGAACTGAGGGAGAGAGAGAGTCTGTCCATTCTTAGGCTTTGCTGGAGTGTGAACGCCAGGCACTTTGCATGTTTAACTTGCTGCTGAGAGAGACCAGTTCAATATCCCAGTAGAATCGTGGACGTTATACCTGCTGGCTAACTTTGCATTGGTTGATCAGTTATTTATGGAGCATCTTCTACAAAAATAAAAATGTTCTTGATGCCGTAGAGCATGCTATCATAGCAGAGCATGTGCCCTATAGGAACTTGGACCGTAATCAGAGAGACTAACTGTGGGTACCTTCAAACATCATTGAAGTCAAGGAGAGACTGAGGAACTGTTCCAGATAGAAGGGAATCAAAGAGACATGGTAACTAAGTACAACATGTGAATCAGAACTGAATCCTTTTGTTAGAAAGGACATTGCTCAGGCAATAGCTGGGCATTGAATGGGGTCTGAGATAAGATAGTCAAAAATATGTCAGTGTTACTTTCCTGACTTTGATGGTTGTATTTTAAGCTATGAAGGAGAATATTCCTGCTTGCAGAGAGTCTACACTAAAGTTTTCTGAGGTGATAGAGTATCAGGTTGGCAATTTACTGTCAGGAGAAAAAGCTCTTGGAACATAGGGTAACCAAATGACCCTGGTGTACCTGGGACAGTCCAGTTTTAACATTGGACAGTCTTACTGAAGTTAAGTTTTAGGAGGTTTAGGAAGCACTTCAGTCCCAGGCAGATGTGGATGGTTTGTCACCCTATTTTTTTACTGTACCTGCAACTATTCTCTAAGTTTGAGTTGCTTTGGTAAATAAATGTTTTGGTAAAAGATCATATCATTCAAGTAATAATAATTCAAATAACCAATATAAGCATGGTTAAAGATGTAACACATGATGAATTTCCAAGCAATAGTACAGTTAGTGACGTAGCTGGCAGCAGAAGAGATGATGGTGCACTGGGATGATTGGAGGTGGTGGTGATACTGAAGACGGGGTGACAGGGGAGCCACAGTTCTGAGGACCCCTCACGCAGCGTGGTACAGTGGAGAGCGGGCACTAGTCCTGGCCCTGTGGTCTCAGTCTTGCTGACCCCTCGACAAGTTATTTAATCATTCCATGCCTCAGGCTCCTTGTCTGCAAAATAAGAATGTTGTATAGTGGATTTCCAAGACTGTTACCAGTAGAAGAACCCTTTCCTCAGCGGCAGACTCACCATTTAAGATATAATGGAGATGGTCTAATTGAAGTGCACGAAGGGTTTCCAGTCCTGCCATCCCATCGTCTCTCCCAAGTCCCCTGCCCTGCCCTCGGATCCTCCTTATAACCCGGGAGCTCTGTTGAATACGGAGTGAAAGGTGCTAGGCTGGGAAATATTTCTGTATTATTTATAATTGCCTTTTTTGCTCATTTCACCTAGTTAACATTGTAACTAGGTAAGTGTGTGGAAGAACACTGAAGATCTACTTTCTTAGCAATTTCAAGTATGCAATACAGCATTATTAACTATAGTCACCATGCCATACATTAGATCTCCAGAACTTATCCTCTACTTGGAAGGAAGTTTGTACCCTTTGAACAACATCTCCCCATTTTCCCCACCTTCCAGCCTCCAGCAACCACCATTTTAGTCTGTTTCTGTGAGTTCTACTTTTTCAGATTCCATGCATGAGTGACAGCATTCAGTAGTCATCTTTCTGGGTCTGGCTTGTTTCACTTAACACTGTGACTTCCAAGTTCATCCATATTATTGCAAATGGCAGGATTTCCTTCTTTTTATGGCTGAGGAATATGATAATATATCTCTCTCACATTTTCTTGTCCATTCATCTGTCAACACTTAGGTTGTCTCTGTATGTTGGCTGTGGGGAGCAATACCGCAGATCTCTTTGCAAGATACTGATTTCATTTCCATACCCATAAGTGGGGTTACTGGAAACTGTGGTGCTTCTATTTTTATTTTTTTGAGAGGAAACATCATCAAAACGAAAAGGCAACCTATGGAATGGGAGAAAATGTTTACAGACTATACATCTGATAAGGGGTTAATATCCAAAATATGTAAGGAACTCATACAGTCAATAGCAAAAAAACCAAATAATCTGATTAGAAATGTGCAGATTTGAATAGACATCTCCAAAGAAGATATGAAATGGCCAACAAGTATATGAAAGCATGTTCAACATCACTAAACAAAAGGGAAATGCAAATCAAAAGCACAGTGAGATATCACTTTATACCTGTTAAGATGGCTGTTATTAAAAACAAAATATAAATGTTGGGAAGGATGTAGAGGAAAAGGAACCCTTGTGCATTGCTGATGGAAATATAAATTGATACAGCCACTATGGAAAACAGGGTGGAGGGTCCCTGCCTTCTAAGGTAGATGGGTCCCTTTCCCCTAGAAAATTACATGATGTAAATATATGTTACTTCCAGGACAGACATGGTGTCTTCAGAAACTGTTTGTCCAAGTGCATAAATACATGTTTAAGAGAAAGTATCTATTTAGTATTATTTAGTATAAGCATTATTTATATAGCATTATAGTTTACAGTTGTTTAGTAACACCTGGGAATGCATTTATTTATGAGATTGATTTCTTAGAGTCAAATGCAGCCTAAAGACACTAAACAAGGGCTGGAGAAGGGGAGGTGGAGGGTAAGTCTAGGTCAATGGAACATGACTTTTTGAATATAAAATCCTGGTGTCAGTCGAAATTTTTTCTCCAGAAACAACATGATAATCATTATATTTCTAGAATAATGATTAAGAAAATATGCAATGTCAAAATAGTTCTCTGAGTTCAGAAGCTATTTGTATGTAAATATGTATTTTATGAATTACAGTATCATTGTTTCTCACTCATGATTCTCACATAAGCTCACATAAAAATTCTTCAACTGCTTGCAGTAACTGTGATTCACTCCACCCCGAGGGTCTACAGCCCTCTGTCAGGGCTGAGATTCTTTCCATTGAATTAATCTCTTGTCTGGAAAACTATACACCTACTGTTCCTTCTGCCTGAAACATTCCTCCCTCCCGTCCCTTGGCTGGGCCAGTTGGTACAGCCTTCGGGTCCTGGCTGGAGTGTCATCTCTCCAGGAGTCTGTTGACATGTCCCTCCAGTGGCACCCCCAGCATCCTTAGCTCCAATGATCACACCCATCACTGCATTATGTTTGCTTGTCTAACAGGAAAAATGTTTGGGAATATTGCTGTCCGCACAGTGGTCCTTGTAAACGGACCAGGTTTCAGGAACTGAAGGAATGTAAGCTTGAAGGAGCTGGAACAGAGCCTGATTTCCCAAATAAAAGGTTTGAGAAGTGGGGCAGAGCCCTGCAAGGTGAATGGGGAAGTGGCAAGAGGAAACCCCTGTTGATTGGGATCAGAGAGACTTCATGTTGAATAAGGATTTATTATGTTATATATTCTGGGTTGCAGTCTACCATTCTAGGGAATCAGAAAGTCTGATACAAGCTGATGAGTAGTGTGCCTAGAGTTTTTATTTACATTTTTAATTTAGGTATCATTGATACACAATCTCATGAAGGATTCATATGAGCAACATTGTGGTTTCAGCATTCACCGTATTATAAAATTCCCCTACCCTATTGCAATCACTGTCCATATAGTAAGATGCTATAGAGTCATTACTTCTCTTCTCCATGCTATTCTGCCTTCCCCATGACCTACCTATTTGTGTGTGCTAATTATAATGCCCCTCAATCCCCTTCTCCCTCCCTCACCACCCACCCTCCCAATCCCTGTCCTTTTGGTAACTGCTAGTCCCTTGGATTCTGTAAGTCTGCTGCTGTTTTGTTCCTTCAGTTTTGCTTTGTTATACTCCACAAATGAGTGAAATCTTGTCTTTCTCCTCCTAGCTTATTTCACTGAGCATAATACCTTCTAACTTCATCCATCTTGTTGCAAATAGTAGGATTTACTTTCTTCTTATGGCTGAATAATATTCCATTGTGTATATGTACCACATCTTCTTTATCCATTCATCTACTGATGGACACTTAGGTGCTTCCATTTCTTGGCTATTGTAAATAGAGCTGTGGTAAACATAGGGGTGCACATGTCTTTTTGAATCTGGGATGTTGTTTTCTTAGGGTAAATTCCTAGGAGTGGAATTCCTGTGTCAAATGGTATTTTTATTTTTAGTTTTTTGAGGAACTTCCATATTGCTTTCCACAAAGGTTGAACTAATTTACATTCCCACCAGCAGTGTAGGAGGGTTCCCCGTTCTCCGCATCCTCACCAGCATTTCTTGTTCCTAGTCTTTTTGATGTTGGCCATCCTAACTGGTGTGAGGTGATACCTCATTGTGGTTTTAATTTGCACTTCCCTGATAATTAGCGATATGAAGCATCTTTTCATGTGCCTGTTGGCCATCTGAATTTCTTCTTTGGAGAAGTGTCTGTTCAGATCCTCTACCCACTTTTAATCAGATTATTTGTTTTTTGGAAGTTGAAGCATGTGAGCTCTTTATACATTTTGGATGTTAACCCCTTATCGGATAAGTTGTTTATGAATATATTCTCCCATACTGTAGGATGCCTTTTTGTCTGCTGATGGTGTGCTTTGCTGTACAGAGCTTTTTAGTTTGATGTCATCCCATTTGTTCATTTTTGCTTTCGTTTCCCTTGCCTGGGCAGATGTGCTCAGAAAAAAGTTGCTCATGTTTACATTCAAGAGATTTTTGCCTATGTTTTCTTCTATGTGTTTTATAGTTTCATGACTTACATTCAGATCTTTGATCCATTTCTAGATTACTTTTGTGTATGGAGTTAGACAATAATCCAGTTTCCTTCTCTGACATGTAGCTGTCCTGTTTTGCCAACACCAGTTGTTGAAGAGACTGTCATTTCCCCATTGTATAGCCATGGCTCCCTTATTGTATACTAATTGGCCATATTTGTTTGGATTTATATCTGGTCTCTCTATGCTGTTCCATTAATCTATGGGTCTGTTCTTGTGCCAGTACCAAATTGTTTTGATTACTGTGGCTTTGTAGTAGAACTTGATATTGGGGAGCATAATTCCTCAGCTTTACTCTTCCTTCTCAGGAGTGCTTTGGCTATTCAGGGTCTTTTGTGGTTCCATATGAATTTTAGAACTATCTGTTCTAGTTCATTGAAGAATGCTGTTGGTATTTTGATAGGGATTGCATTGAATCTGTAGATTGCTTTAGGCAGGATGGCCATTTTGGCAATATTTAATTCTTCCTATCCATGAGCATGGAATTGTATTTCCATTTATTGGTGTCTTCTTTAATTTCTCTCATGAGTGTCTTGTACTTTTCAAGGTATAGGTCTTTCAACTACTTGGTTAGGTTTATTCCTAGGTATTTTATTCTTTTTGATGCAATTGTAAATGGAGTTCTTTTCCCGATTTCTCTTTCTGCTAGTTCATCATTAGTATATAGGAATACAACAGATTTATGTGTATTTATTTTGTATCCTGCAACTTTGCTGAATTCAGTTATTAGTTTTAGTAGTTCTGGGGTGGATTCTTTAGTGTTTTTTATGTACAATATCATGTCCTCTGCAAACAGTTTAACTTATTACTTACCAATCTGGATGCCTTTTATTTATTTGTGTTGTCTGATTGTTGTGGCAAGGACCTCTAGTACTATATTGAATAAAAGTGGGGAGAGTGGGCATCTTTGTATTGTTTCCAATCTTAAAGAAAAAGCTTTCAGCTTTGTGCTGTTAAGTATGATGTCAGCTGTGGGTTTGTCATATATGGCCTTTATTATGTTGAGGTACTTGCCCTCTATATCCATTGTGTTGAGACTTTTAATCATGAATGGATGTTGAATTTTGTTGAATACTTTTGAGCATCTATGGAGATGATCATGTGATTTTTGTCCTTTTTATTGTTAATGTGGTGTATGATGTTGATGGAGTTTCAAATATTGTACCATCCTTGCATCCTTGGAATAAATTCCACTTGATCATGATGGATGATCTTTTTGATGTATTTTTGAATTCTATTTGCTAATATTTTGTTGAGTATTTTTGCATCTATGTTCAACAGGGATACTAGTTTGTAATTTTCTTTTTTTGTGATGTCTTTGCCTGGTTTTGGTATTAGAATGATGCTGGTCTCATAAAGTGAGTTTGGAAGTATTCCCTCCTCTTTTACTTTTTGGAAAACTTTAAGGAGGATGGGTATTAGGTCTTCTCTAAATGTTTGATAAAATTCAGCAGTGAAGCCGTCTCATCCAGGACTTTTGTTCTTAGGTAGGTTTTTGATTACCTGTTCAATTTCATTGCTGGTAATTGGTCTGTTCAGATTTTCTGTTTCTTCCTGGGTCAGCCTTGGAAGGTCATATTTTTCTAGAAAGTGGTCCATTTCTTCTAGATTATCCAGTTTGTTAGCATATAATTTTTCATAGTATTCTCTAATAATTCTATTTGCATGGTGTCCTTAGTGATTTTTCCTTTCTCATTTCTGATTCTGATTATGTGTGTAGACCCTCTTTTCTTCTTGATAAGTCTGGCTAGGGGTTTATCTAGTTGGTTTGTTTTCTAAAGGAACCAGCTCCTGGTTTCATTTAATTCTCTCTATTGTTTTATTCTTCTCAATTTTATTTATTTCTGCTCTTATCTTTATTATGTCCTTCCTCCTGATTTTGGGCCTCATTTGTTCTACTTTTTCTAGTTTCATTACTTGTGGGTTTAGACTATTCATTTGGGATTGCTCTTCTTTCTTGAGGTAAGCCTATATTGCAAAATACTTTCCTCTTAGGAAAACCTTTGCTTCATCCCACAGATTTTGCAGTGTTGAGTTATTGTTTTCACTTGTTTCCATGTATTTCTTGATCTCTGTTTTTATTTGGTCATTGATCCATTGGTTATTTAAGAGCACATTGTTAAACCTCTATGTGTTTATGCACTTTTGTTTTGTTGGAATAATTTATTTCTAGTTCCATACCTTTATGGTCTGAGAAGCTGGTTGGCACAATTTCAATCTTTTTAAATTTCTTGAGGCTCTTTTGTGGCCTAGTATGTGATCTATTCTGCAAAAATGTTTCATATACACTTGAGAAGAATGTATATCCTGCTGCTTTTGCATGGAGTGTTCTGTAGATGTCTGTTAGATCCACCTGTTCTAATGTGTTGTTCAGTGCCTCTGTGTCCCTACTTATTTTCTGTCTGGTTGATTTGTCCTTTGGAGTGAGTAGTATGTTGAAGTCTCCTAAAATGAATGTATTGCATTTTATTTCCCCCTTTAGTTCTGTTAGTATTTGTTTCACATATTTAGGTGCTCCTATATTGGGTGCATAGATATTTATAATGATTATATCCTCTTATTGGACTGACCCCTTTATCATTGTTAATGTCCTTCTTTGTCTCTTGTTACTTTATTTGTTTTGAAAGCTATTTTGTCTGATATAAGTACTGCAACACCTGCTTTTTTCTCCATATTATTTGCATGAAATATCTTTTTCCATCCCTTCACTTTTAGTCTGTGTATGTCTTTGGATTTGAAGTGAGTCTCTTGTAGGCAGCATATTAATGGGTCCTGTTTTTTTATCCATTCTGTAACTCTATGTCTTTTGATTGGTGCATTCAGTCCATTTACATTTAGGGTGATTATCAGTAGAGATGTACTAATTTCCATTGCAGGTTTAAATTTGTGTTTACCAAAGGTTAAAAGGCAGCTTCCTTATTATCTAACCTTCTAACTTAACTTGCTTACTACCCTATTTCAAACACAGTCTAACATTTCTTTTTTTTCTGTTCTTCTTCCTCTTCCACTCCTTATATATTAGGTGTCATATTCTGTACTCTTTTTTGTATCCTTTGATTGACTTTGTGGGTAGTTGATTTAATTTTGCATTTGCTAAGTAATTAATTGATCTACTTCCTTTACTGTGGTTTAAGAGCACTTCTATCTGAAGCAGTTGCTTTAGAATACACTGTAGGGACAGTTTGTAGGAGGTAAATTCCCTCAACTTTTGCTTATCTGGAAATTGTTTAATTCCTTCTTCAAATTTAAATGATAATCTTGCCTGGGTAGAGTATTCTTGGATATAGGCCCTTCTGTTTTTGGCATTAAATATATCATGCCACTCCCTTCTGGCCTGTAAGTTTTCTGCTGAGAAGTCTGCTGATAGACTGATAGGCTTTCTTTTGTATGTGATCTTTTTTCTCTCTCTGGCTGCTTTTAATACTCTCTCTTTGTCCTTGATCTTTGCCATTTTAATTATTATATGTCTCGGTGTTGTCTTCCTAGGGTCCCTTGTGTTGGGAGATCTGTGCACTTTCATGGCCTGAGAGACTATTTTCTTCCCCATACTGGGAAAGTTTTCAGCAATCAACTTCTCAAAGACACTTTCTATCCCTTTTTCTCTCTCTTCTTCTGGTACCCCTATAATGCAAATATTGTTCCATTTGGTTTGGTTGCACAGTTCTCTTACTATTCTTTCATTCCTAGAGATCCTTTTTTCTCTCTGTGCCCAGCTTCTTTGTACCCCTGTTCTCTAATATCTATTTCATTTACCATCTCCTCTACCTCATCTAATCTACTTTTAAATCCCTCCATTGTATGTTTCATTTCAGATACTGTATTTTTTCAAGGTTTCTATCTCTTTCTTGAAGTCCTCCCTGACATCTTGAATACTTTTCTGTGGCTCTGTGAGCATGTTTGTGATTTTTATTTTGAAATCTTTATCAAGAAGATTGGTGATTTCACTTTCACTTCATCCTTTTTCTGGTGTTTGCTGTGTTATTGTTTGTACAAAATTTCTTTGCCATTTCATATTTCTAGTGACTCCTATGGTATGATATCTTTGTGTAGGCATTGCTCTCTAGTGCCCAGAAGCTCTACTTTCTGGAGCTGCCTAGCACCTGGAACAATGGTGGGGGTCTTAGGCATGCACCAGCACCTGCCAGGAGGAAAGAGCTCTCTCCTGCTTCCCAGCTGCAGTGCCTGCTTCCACTGTCAGGTCCAGTGGGCCGAGCATGCAAGGTGGAGCCTTTGTGTTATACCCCTGTAGCTGCCATAGGTAGAGCCGCCCTCTGGCTGGTCTGGTATGATGGTGGTGGCAGCAGGTGAATGGACCTGTGCTTGCTAGGAGGAAGGAGCAGCAGGCTTTGTATTGCAGTGGGGGGCCTCAGGGCTGCGTTGCCAGCCAAGAGCAAGGAGTGTCTGAAGCTTCTGTAAGTTCCCAACCTGCTGGGATAAGTGTGCCGGGATGATTTTGTCCACCTGCTCTTTCTCCTGAGCGGCAAGCTCTGTGTAATCTTTGCCCCTTTAGTACCCTTCTCACTGTTGGGAAGTCTTCCAAAGTGCTTGCCTCTCTTTTGTCCCAGAGAAGCCTGTTGTGTGTACCTGTTCTCTGCAAGCAGCTGGAGTCTCAGTCTTTCCAAGTATTCTGCCTGTCTTTTCTTTCCAACCCTTCTAATCTCCAGAGTACAATGTAATGTGGGTTTGTGCTCCCAGAGCAGATCTCCAGGGCTGGGTGTTTAATGTCCTGGGATTCTACTTGTTTCCTGCTCTGTTTCTCTTCCTTCTGCCACTGAGCTGAGAAGGGGAGAGGGCTTGGGTCCCACCAATTTGTGGCTTTGCTACTTTACCCTTTTCCATGAGGTCTTCTCCTTTCTCCAGATGTAGTCATTCTCTTCTGCAGTCTTTGGGTTGCTCTTTCAGGATTAGTTGTATTTGCTGTATTTTTGTGTGATATGTGATTTTGGGAGGAGGTGTCTACCTCATTTCTCATGCTGCCATATTTTCCCCCCATGGCTGGAGTTTTTATAGAAATAAAAATAAGGGGCCAAATTCAGTGTATTGACTGGCATGGTGCCAAACTAGAGTCACCAGTGTTTTTAAGGACACAGCCATACACCAGGTATCCGTTAGCTTATCTGTCTCCTGCACTAGACTCTAGATGTCCAAGCATCATGTGTGGATCATCTTGGTCTTGTCACCTAGGAGATCTTTAGTCAAAGTTGGCTGAATTGAGAACCCTGGCTCTAGATCAGAGCATGGAGCAGATACTCAATGTTTTAAGCAACACTTTTGGAATTGAGACCGTTTTGACAGACCATATGTGTACTTGGAAAAATCAAGTGATGGAACAGACACTCTTTCCTCAATTCAGAGTCATGTCTGGGCTGGGTTCAGGGTCTGTGAGAAATTCAGAGATGTCTATTCCATACATTCTTCTGTAAAAAAAAAAATTATTTATTTTTTAACATCAAGAGCTCTATCAAAGCATCCTGGTTTTCATGGAGTCCCTACAGGAAGGGCAGTCCTGCCCACAGAATGGAGAGTTCTTAACCACTGAGCATGTTGATGGGAAACAAGTCACATTTCAGTACTTAATGTTTCACAAAGATGTAGGAGGAAAAGCTATGGATTTGGGACCAGAAGGTTTGACTTCTAGTTTTGGTATGGCAGGTGTAATTCAGTCTGGACAAATCAGATACCCTTGAACCTCACTGAAACTCTCTCAGAATTTCTGTGAAGAATAGAGGAGAGAACAGGTAGAATGTGGCCATGTATACAGGCTATAAATCTCTATGGTATTAGTATCAGTTATTCCTACATTTGTTCCTACATGTAGTCATTCCTACATTCCTACATTCCTACAGATACCATTCCTACATTCCTACTCCATTGACAGACAGCTCAGAGGAGGAAGACTCAGCATTCGTTCATTTGTTCGTTCGTTCATTCATTCAGTCATTCATTCAGAAATTTCCCAGAGCTAACCACATATGGCAGAGATGCTGAAGAACTCTATGAATCGAAGGAAATTTTTTGAAGGGTATTTTTTACATGAGTAATTTTCAAATTACTGGTGGTGCCTCAAGGGAGACTTTGGTGAATTAGGCAGAGGAGAGAGGAAGCAGGAAAAGTTTTGTGTTGTAAAACTTACCTTACGTTAGGAATCAAGGGCTCTAATAATTTAATTTTTTAAGTGCAGGTTTGTCAGGGTCCAGTTTTGGTGAGTAGCATATTCCATTGACAGGGAATCTGGAGGTCACTTCCAGTTTTCTTTTTGCTTGATCTGGAGACTTTCTACCCATTTTCACCATCCTATCTGCCTGTCCTGGCCTCAGTTGGATAAATTAATTATGAGATGGTTCTACTGAGTGGGTCTGAATAAATTTTCCTTTCCTATTTTGTCCTCTTTTAGACTTTCTTCCTCTGTGTTCTTTTTAAATTCTTATGCCATTTAATCAAATTTTATGCTATAAAAATCAAAGTAACTTATATACTTCATTAAAAAAATTTAACTAGAAAAATCTTGAAATAAACCAGGCTATCTTTACTGAAAGTCACCTTCTATTTTATATTTACTTAATTGGCATGTCCCTTGTTCAGTGACTAAGACCCATAGCTTGACTAACGGTGACTTTTTTCTCTTAATACTTAGTTGCCTTGCTCTTATAGCTACAAAATTTCCCTCAAGTTCTTATAAAAATGTTAGTTGGGTTCTGGGCTATTGGTGAATATAGTAGTGCCACACTGTAGACAGAAGAATCATTGATTTTTTTTTAATGGCTCTTCTTTTTAATTTTCAGATGGATCCCTTAACCCAACACTGACTGGACCTTCTTCACAGAATGAGGTAGACACTCCTCGAACCCAAGACCTACAGCACTTATGAGCCAAGCGTGTGGCTTACTGTGAAAGCATTGGGATCATCAAGGGTGACACTTCCAGAAACTGCAGCCAACCCATGTGGACAGCTTCCCCAGACACCAAAGTGAATCCCTCAGAAAATCAAACCTTTGGGCCTAGAGGCCTGCAGATGTCACCACATTATTTAGCCATTAAAAAGAAACCTCTGCTTCAGGAAGTGTCCAAAGTAGCTCCTGGAGAAGCAGAGTGGTATCAAAACCAGAGGGCCCAGGAGGGGCCCAGGAGAAAGAACCACCCAGCAGAACACGGTCTCCATTTGTTGACTGATGCCTTGGACCCCAAGACACAGAAACTGCGACATGTTTTAAATTCGGCCCAGAAATTCTTGTCCAAGCCTCCAGAAGAGCATGGGTCAAAGAGCCCCACAGTCTCTCTAGGATTCCCTTGGTCTAACCTTTGCCAAAGTACAAAGGCTCTAGGCCCAGCTGAGGTCATCTGATTCTCCACCCCTGCTCAGATAAGATCAGCCCAGCACATGAACAGACATTCGCAGCCCCCCAAATGACTGGTCAGAAATGGGCTTGTCTCCAGAATTTTCAAGTTCCTTCCTGAAGAAGGGGTTTCCTGGTGGTCAGTTTGGTGAGTAGCAAGAAACTATAGTAGGAATGGGGGGATAGAAAGAGCTGCTGGGTGCCCTTCTGATCGTCTTCAGCAGGGAGATTCTGCTCAGCAAAAGTATGAGAGGGCAGGAAATAATCATATTCAGACCCCTGAGGATGATTAGACATTTCCTGAGAGGCTGGGACCTCAGCCACAACTCAGATACACTTCTGAAGAAGGTAAGGTTTTAAAGGAAACTGGACAGAGCCTACCCAGAGATGGTTATTTCTGGACTCCATTGACAGACAGCTCAGAGAAGGAAGGCTTAGATGAGCCTGTGGGAAGTGCAGAACACTGGAGGGGCATGTTCTGGACAGGAAGTGCTGAGGGTGTTGGGGAATTGCCTTTTCCCCCATAAATGATAGCACACAAGTATTGAAAACCTCAGTGCTAAGTGGTGTTTCCTTCCCTGGCCAGGCACCCCTGGAGGCTGAAGTCAGGGAGGAGTCCCCAGTGGGGACCTCCAAGGATATCACAGTGGAATTCAAGGCTGACAGTTTCAGAGGTGAAGATCCCATCCAGAGATTGCTTGGGGGTCAAAAGATGCCTCCTGGTCACAGCTCCACTGGAAGGAGAAGGAATAAGACTTTGGGGTCCCCACAAACTGATATTAAGCATAAAAATGAATGAAAATGTGCCATCATGGATAGAAGGGGAGACTATGACAGGGAGCATGCCAAGAGGTGTTCCAAACAGAATTGGGCAGAGTTCTGCTGAAAGCAGCCGTCCTGTGATGACTTAGAAGCAATTTAATCTAATGCATCCTGAGGGTTAATGGGACCCTCAAATTGCCAGCTTCTCTCTGAATGTGTCAGAGGGCCCTGTGGAGAATGCTGCATGCCATGTACGTTCAGGTGCCTGTGTCTTCCATGGACTCACTGCAGGTGTATGTGGGACTCACGGCAGCACTCAGATGGACCAGTTGCTGCCACCTAAGGTGGATGGCGGATCAGTACAGACACCCCAAGTGGTCACCAGGCAAACAGCTTGTGAGCACATGGAACAGGCACTGCCTCCAACTCACTCCATTTCCAGAGATATTTCCACAACTGGTTTGAAGGGATCCTTCCCAGTCCAGGACGGTGGTGCCAGCATCTCCTGGAGTGATGAGCCACATGCGAACCAGAGCCAGTGGCCAGTGTGCTGGAGACATATTTCTATTATTTGCATATATTGAGCAAGATTGGGGTCTCTCTTCAGAAGAAAGGAACCCCTTGGTCCCCAAGAATGTCAGGGAGCCCAGAATGTCCGAATCGGAGTTGGTGATCACATCTCCAGAGGGGAAAGGCGGGTCCAAAGGGGCCAGCAGGGGCAGGAAGGCCAAGGCGTGGAGAGGTGGGAGTGAGGGCCTTGCAGCTGCGGAGGGTGAGGGGCCACCCATCCTCAAGGACGAGGCTGTTCTCCCAAGGAGCCTAGCTTTGGGAAACTTCAAGGCAACTCTGGTATGAACCCAAAGCTAAGGAAAAGTTTCATGAGCAGGAAATTTATTGGCACTTGTATAACATGACACATGGCCTTTGGGGGTAAGACCCTGGCTCCTGGCTTCATCACGTGGTTGACGTGCTACCTCTTGGCTTCATTTTCCATAAATATAAAAGGGGATTATCTTAGTTCCTTTGAGCTGCTGTGACAACAGTTCCAAAACAGGGTGGCCTAAACAACAAACACTTATTTCTCACAGTTATAGAGGCTGGGAAGTCCACAATCCAGGTGCCAGCAGAGCCTGCTTCCTGGTTCATAGGTGGCCATCATGTTGTGTCCACATCGCAGAAGCAAAGAGGGGAACCAAGTGCTCCCATGGTCCTTACAAGGGCCCTAATCCCATCATGAGGGTTCCATCCCATGACCTCATCTAACCCTTATCATCTCCCAAAGGCCCACCTCCTGATACCATCACATTGGCGGGGTACGGGGAGGTGTGGTAGGATTTCAGCATATGAATTTTGGGAGGACACAGCATTCAATTCATAACAGGGGTAATTACCAGAGCAAAGTATACATTTTATAAGATACGTGCAAATACTAGTTTTATTTTGGCAGACCAAAGCCATTAGCTAATTACAGGCAATCTTAGAAAATAGTTATTGTGAAAGATAAATGTTGCAAGATCCTTCTGATTGAAAAGTTATCTTGCAGGTGCTTGCATTTTCCATGACCGTGATGATTCTATTCATTTTGCTATCTAGTAGTGTGCGTGGAAATAAGCATTTATGCCTTTCATCTAAAATACATTTTAATGACCAAGCATTAGAAAATAAAATCTGCCTCTCCAATTTGAGTGCTTTGTAGATAGAAAATGATTAATGCATTTTCATTTCATAGAATAAGCTCACATTAGGAATTTAAAACACCTTGCTAGATCTTTATGCAAAACAATTTTTCTTTGAATTCATTTTATCTCCTTGTTTTTAGGTTACATGATTTGTTATAAACAGTAATAAAATATAACATTCCAAAGCTATTTTGAGATATAGCTGAAATGGTAGAAGATACTATTAGATGCTGTTATTAAATGGTTGAAGGTATTATTAAAGCATGTTTCTAATATTCTTAAAAGATTTGGGACACTGAGTTGCATGCCTTCCAGCAGTGGAGATAGCAGAATACATCTGTAAAATAAAATCCATGTGCTTCATATGACACATGAAGGATTTATAACTTCTTATTTTATACTTTTAGGGATATTATGTTCTGCTACCCCCAAAATGACATCCAGAGTGACCAGCTGTGGGGGATACTTACTGGGAAATGCCTAGCATGTCTACTGCATGTTCAGCTCGTAAACGTGGACGCATGAAGCCAAGGTTTGACCACTCTTTCATTTAGTCACATGTTTTTTTATTAAGGTATCATTGATATATAATCTTATGAAGGTTTTACATGAGCAACATTGTGGTTTCAGCATTCACCTGTATTATCAAGTCCCCCCACCCCATTGCAATCACTGTCCATCAGCATAATAAGATGCTATAGAGTCATTACTTGTCCTCTCCATGCTGTACTGCCTTCCCCATGAACCACCTACATTACAGTCACATGATATTAACATTTTAAATAGCTAGGTATCAACATTGGCAATTTTCTGAGAAATCAGTTAATATTCTAGTTTATACAATGTGATAAAATTAGTTATGTGTTGAAGGTCTACTATGCTAAGATACTGTACAAAGTGGTATAATGAACACAAAAGGAAATACAAAAGGGAACATAAAATTACTCCAGAGTATGAAGTTCTCTAAAAGCAGTGCAAATAAAATGCTTGGGGAGCAAAGGGAGAAGTTCTTGTACTGGTGGAGTCAGGAGAGGTCTTATTTAGCAGATAGTAAAGGGAAGCTTTGAAGTATGGATAGGAGTTCAATAGGTAAGAAAAGGAAGACCAGTTGGTGGAAATGAGCATGAGCACAGTCATAGAGGTAAGATACTTGGATTTTGTTGGAGTAGTTGCCTGTCAAGTGTCATTGGAATATTAGGATTATTTTGCTTGAAAGTGATGGAAGTACTACTCAAACTAGTGGGGCAACAGAACAAGTGTATTGGCTTGCTTATTTGAAATTTTTTTGTAGTTTTACCTAGCAAATTAACACAAAGACATCAACATCCAACTTCTTTCCATTTCTTGGCTTTCCTTTCAAGATAGCAAGAACCCTCATCCATCTTCCTATTGTCTTTGGCTACAGGGCAGCCTTCTGTAGAGGTGTCTCCTGAGGCAAACTTCTCCAAAGAGTTCCTCAACTTTGTTTAATGTTGGTTTTAGAATCCTTAACCAGTGCTGGAATACAGACTTTGAAGTCAAAAGACTTCGGTATGAATCACAGCCCTGCTGCTTGTTAACTGATTGACTTTGGTTGAGTTTCTCTAAGATTCAGTTTCATCATCTGTAAAATGGGTACAATATTTACCCTACCTACTTGGGAGGATTATTGTGAAGATTAATTGAATAAAGTATGTGGAAGTGTTTTGAAAATCATAAAGTGCTGCATACATGCAAGACATGATTAGTAAAAATGATATGAATAGTATGCCTATTCGGTATGTCCTCATCCTAGAACTGTCTGACCCTCTTGGCATATGTTTATATCCCTGTTATAAAACAATCCCATGTCATTGTAGTCATCATCATTATAAAAAAAGTGAATGTTTATTAAGTACTGCCTTTGTGTGTGCAAAGTGTGTTGCATGTAATGTCTCATTTATTCCTCCCAGAGGTCCATTTTACAGAAGAGGTCCCTGAATTTAGAGAGGTGAATATCTGTCTTGTTCCAGGTCACCTGGTTAGTAAGAGGCAGAGCCAGTGTCCCAACCCATCAGACATGAGAACTCTTGCTTTGAACTCCTCCACCCTATTTCTTCTCTGGATTCCTTTTCTATAGTCCTGTAGGTCATTAGCACCACATTTCTTAATCATTTCATGCCTATGGGCTATGTCACCACAGCTTTAAGCCCTTTCATATACTGACTGCAAAGATCTGCTCAAATTTCCGGTTGTCCTGATTGCCAGCCCTAGAATGTAACTGTGAAGTTCTGGTTGAATATTTCTGAAGACATCTGTATGTTGGGTGATGTTGGTGTATCCTTGTGTTAAATTACAACCACTGTGCGCTATTAGATTACATGTTTGGTTTTTTGAGTTTTATGACATGGAATCCATTTTTCTTGTTTCATCCAGTGTCTTTGGAAAGTTTAAGTGGTTTAATTCTCTGAAACCAAACTTAGTAAAAGCATTTTCCTTTGGGAATTTTGGCTCTTTCCCATGAATGTGGCAGCAGAACATGTTTGCCTTCTAAGGTCATATGACCCATAACCAGTGCAAGGGCAGGACTTGAAGCTTATATCTTGCACCCAGAACCGGCCTCTGGACTCCAGCCACATACATACACTTTCTTGATTGATACAACCGTTTGAATGATTCACTGGAGCCTCACACTTGGCAGGTCCAAAATTACGTTTGTGGGTCCCCCACTTCTTATCCCATAATATCCCTGCTCCTCTGTAGTGTTCTCCATCTAGAGACTGGTACCACTGTGCACCCAACCTCCCAGGCCAGAACCCCAAGGGCATCCCTGACTCCTTCCTCCTCCCCACCTTATCTATTTGGGCCATTCCAAGTCCTGTCAGTTTTTACTTCCTAAATATTTTTTGACCCCAGCTACTTGTCAGGCCTGCCTCCTTATCATCAGCTCTCCCTAGAGGGTAGAATGACCTCCTCCCTTGTCCTCTGACCGCTCTGACTCTCGCTCTGATCTCCATACTTCATTCAGAGCAATTTGTTTCCAACATCTTAGGCCACTCTGCGCAGTGGAGTGTTATTGCCCTGAGAGGGAAGATGAACCCCATTAACATATCCACCTGGGCTCAGCGTGGCCCCATCCCTGCCTCTTGCCCCCCTCACTCTTCAGCCCTCCGGAATGGTGCATTCTCTCCCACCCCCAAGCCTTTGCACTTGCTGTTTCCCTGCCTGGTGTGCCCTCCCCACCACCAGTCCTATAACCACTCTTAAGGGCTGAGCCTAAAGCCCCCGGGAGCACCCACCCCGCCACCCTCAGACTAGATCTGGTCTGCTTGTCTGTTTGCTTCCAAGGCACCCTGTATTCTCTTTCTAGGAACTTACTTAAATTTAACAAAGTAGAATGTAAGGAGGGTCTACAAGGGCAGGATTGTCCAGCTCATTAGGAACCAGCACTGTGCTTAGGCACTAAATATTTATTTATTGAGTAAATGGATAAATGGGGAAATAAATGCAAAGTTTGTGGGAAGCTATCCTCATATTTAGTGGGTTGCTGTGGTCTATCATCTGTATTATTTATATGAAATATATATGTATGAATATCATATATTCCATACATATGTAATGATTTCCATTTTGCTAGCTGTAAGGGTTAAGAGTTGGATCCTTTGAAGGAATAATCCAGATAAGAATATCTTTCTCTTTTAAACACTGCCCTCTGGTAAAGCCATTTCTGGTTTGAAAATTTTCTAAACTACATGGGAAAGCTTACTGCCATTTCAGTGTATGCTGGTCATAGGTAAATATTGTCTTGACAATGATCTTCATTATGAATATTCATTTTCTATAGTTCCATTGGCACTTTTATTATTATCACCTGTCTCATCTCTGAGTCATTGCAGCCACCTGACTAGCCTTATTTTCCTTCCAATCTGTTTTACATTAGAAATTATTTAAATATACTTGTTAAGCTTATATGTTAAATAAGAGTCAATAAGGCTTGGAGTACAGGCCTAAGGAGCATAGTTCTATGGCACACCATTATTTTTGCTCTTTTCATCTATGACCTGGGCTGGCTTCTGGATGCTTGAAATAGTCACAGGTCTGAGTCTCTTGGAAGAGAGAGATTACTGTAGATATTCATGCATTAAAGAGCTAAAGCTCTTTAAAATAGAATGCAAACCACTTGATAAATGGAACTGAGAAGAACACAGCCAAGCATGAAATTGCATCAAGTTATTTTCCCCGTCTACATACTAAGCAGAGCCAGATCTTCAGGAGGTAACTAATTTGTAGTTAGTAATGGATAAGTAGAAAAAAATTCCCATGAATATTTACAGTTAGCCCAATTGCCATATACCAGTCCCCATGATAGCAAATGATTTGTTCCAAAAACACTTCTCACAGTTCTATTTTTAAAAAATTGTGAAATAGGGCTTGATGGCTTTAGGAGTTGTCCCCAGAATCCAATTACTCTATGGGGGTACCTCCCTTAGCAAGACCTCTGCAAAGAGAGTACCCAAGCTCTGACATCCCCTACTTCTGAGGCACAATTCAAAATTATGTCAGCAAAACACGATGATAGGAAGTCGCTTTCCTCCCTGCTAAGATCCTGGGTTGGGCTGTTACTCAACATTCTGCTGTGCCCTTTGGGTGTGCAACGTGAGGCTGAATGAAGCCGGCTATGTGGAGGAGCCCCTCGTTCCAGGCAGGGACATGAGGGCAGCTGTCCTCCCATCAACAGCCAGGGCAGAATAGGCTGGTCTGGCTTGCCAGATAACTGTCCTTCTTTCCCAGCTTCTTCAGGAATCTCCCAAACCCGTGTCATTCACTGAAGGGACTGACCTTCCTAGGAAGAGGAGGGCCATCTTTCTGCCAAGTCCATGAGTAGCTGAAATCCTATGAGAACTTTGAATCAGTCCCCTGCCAGAGAGTGAAAGCCTTTCAGTACAAAGCCCCAGCATCTGTGGCCAACAGAAGGGGGGATGCCCTTAATTGTTGGTACCCATCTTCTGGAGCAAAGTGTCCCAGCCACATCCAGAGCAGCAGCTACATCTTGGTCTCGTTGCCTTGGTAACCCTAGGGACTTTTAGCTATTTCCACACTTCAGGGAGCAACAAGAGAGGACTTAACTAATTCACGTAACAAACTTATGGAGACCCAGTTATGAGCAGACACTGCCTAAGGCACTGGGGACACAGCAACGAACAAAACAGATACAGACATGCCTCTCTTGGTGATTGCAATCCAGTGGAGTGAGACAGAAAATGAGTAAGGAAACCGAGAAATGTGGTAGGTAGGTGGCAGACTGGAGGAAAATAAAGCAGCAAATGGGGTCAGAGAGTGCTCAAGGGGTTGTGGTTTTACCTATGCGGCAGTGCTGTCTTCAGTGATAAGTGAATAAAGGACTGAGGGGAGGCTCTGGGGAGGTATTGAAATAGGGGCAACGGCAAATGCAAGGGCCCCAATGGAAGCCTTCTCTCTGGTTTTGTGTGTATGTGTATGTGCGTGTATCTCTCGGGGAGAATTTTATGCATGCGTGTGTGTGTGTGTGTGTGCCCCTGTGCACGCACATGCATCCTTAAGTGAACGCAGATACCGTCATTACAGAGCATACTGTCTGCTACTTTTTCACTTAAGCATGTCTTTGAGGTCTTTCCACTCTTTGGAAGTTCTGCCTCATTCTTTTGTGGCTGCAGTGTGCTCCACATGTGCATCTGCTGTGTGTCATTAATTAGGTCCACAGGAACATACTAGGCTGTGGCTCGTTCACAGTCCAACTCAGACTTGAGAACTCAAAAGGCATTTTCCCTGCCTGTTTCTCTGTCCTCCTTCGCTGTTACCTGTGTTGGCCACATGGTTGTATCTTGGCCTCTCTTGCCAACACCTGTGTGCTGCCTGCTCCTTCCCTTCCTTCTTGCCTTCAGCTCAGGGAAGATCTGTCCACTTTCATTCCAGTTTCCACTTCCACTACAGTGTCAGCTCTTGCTGTCAAATGTCCTGTCACGGCCTCATTTGCTTACTGACATAGAAGTGGAGGGAGGTTATGTAAGAGGACTCAGAAATGCCGTGGGCTGGCACTTCCCCAGCGGTGGTGCTGTCACTCACTGACTTTCTTGCACTTCATCTCTCCCTCAGTCTGTATTCGGCTGGAATCTGAATGGGCTGCAATAGCGCTGAACATCATAGTCTCATTCTGGGCTCTAGGGGCTGATGCCATTTCAACACGTACGCTGGCCACACTAGTTAGCAGTCCCTGCTGTAAACAGGCTGCAACAGTGTGAGCAACTCAATAGCTGCATACACGCATCTTTTTGTCAGAAGGAGGTAACACTCTGTGACAGATTTCTAACAGGAAAATAAAACTGACTTTGTCTTAATATCTTTTCAAAAGTGAAGTGCTTTTCTTTGTTTTTCTTGGTCCTTGCAGGTGCCTCCAAAATCTATGGGAGAAAATGATCCCTCTCAGCCTCCACCTTCCAAATGTGGAACCCAGTTTGTTTCTTGACTAAAATTCTGCCCATCTGTGGAAGAGCATTGTATCTTTTTTTTCTCTTGTGAAGGTCTTGGAAATATTCAGGTCATTAATGACTGAAATATTTTTGAGATCAAAGAATTCCAGTGCCTTAGAATAGTTTTTTGACATTTGCAACGTTTTGTAGAGGTCTTTGCATGCTGAGGTGGACTTTGTAGCAGACCTCTTTGCCTCTTGCATTGTCTAAATTCTTAAATTATTTATTTCTATAGTAAAGTGTTTTCTGTGTGTTTATCCCTTTTCCCCATCCATCTGTTTATAACTTTTAAAATTATATGGGAACAGCAGCTATTCTTCCTGCCCTTTCTCATTCTTTTGGCCTTCATTTTCTCTGTCCCTGTTCACTCTGAGGACTGCAATGCCCAGAGCACATGCGACTGAAATGTGCTGGGTGGGTGACATGCTGAGAGGGAACATCACTTTGTTTACCAGGCCCATTAAGTGGGCTCATTCTGCCTGAGACAGTGGGCTGAGGCGAATGGCAGGCAGTAAGTGCTGGAGGGAACCTGAGGTCCAGGGAATGGCATCCTTATCTCTGTGTGGTACTGCATTAGCCAGCCAGTGGGCCAAGGAAATGGGACCGCTCTTGGGGTCGGCCGTCAGGGCAGTGGGCATAGGGTCTATCCACTGAAAACATGCAGAGTGTAGAAGTGAAAGGCAGTGAATTATGCATAAGGAAAGAGGCTTCCTTATACATAACAAAAGGGAAGAACCATAGACAGTGCATTTTTCAGACAACAGAGAGGAAGGTGAAGTCTTTACCTAATTATGTGTTAGGTTGTGTGTTTCCTTGAACATAATTGTTATGTAGTCATGGATTTCTGGTGGCTCCTGATTTCCAAACTATATCTCTGGGTAATTTGGCAAAGAGCACATTATTTTGGGAAGTCCTGGTGTTACATTTTAAAGGAACAGTGGTCACTTACAGTAAAGAAAATGGTTCAACAAGTCATTTTGTTCTGGGGGCATCTCTTAGACCAGAGATTTTGTGAGCTGGGTGTGATTGCAATGACACACTGAGCAGGTGTACACTTGAATTTCCAAAAGATTTTTCTCTTGATATGCAAGAAAAAATCTCTCTGATATGCAAGAAAAAGCTGCTACCATCAAGCTTTTGAATTGTTTCTCTGTGCTTTTATTATTGTAGCTCTATAGCATTTCCAGACCAAGCTTGCCTGAAACAGAGGAAAGACCCTCTTATCCCAGTGCATATGCGGTTGGTAGGTGGCCAAGTCGTTAATATGTCAACTGGTCAAATCTGTCAGATGGAAATGAAGAGAGAATAGTTGTATGGGCCAGATCCAATTAAAATTTAAAAACCAGGAGGAGCTGATAAGCAGAGGTGAAGAAAGGAGCCCAGCTCTGTGACTCTTACTCATGACTAGCATGTGAGCACCATTTTTGGAGAAACACTCACAAAATCTGTGCTCTCAAAAATAATTTTAAAACTTTCCTCCAAAAGCCCCTTATTAAATGAGAATCACTGCTGGATGCCACAGCACCCCTCTTTACGCTCTGGTCTGGCTTCTCTTCCTCTTGCCAACACATGGGTGTGTCAGGCTTAATCCCAAAGCTCTGTGTGATGATGGATCTGTGTGCTCATCAGAGCCTCAGCAAAGACCCCTCTGCAGGGTGGTCTCTCTTATTCCCGAGGGCTGTGTTCATGTGGGAAGGGGGAGAAGCTTCATGAAGACGGGAAGCAACTCCTGTGACTAGTGGCGGCTCTGCCTCTTGGGAGAGCACAGCCTCCCAGAGAGGGAATGGGACCACTTTGCTCCCAGTTTTCAATGACAGTCATTGCAGACAACCGGCACGCCCTTGCTGTTTAGGGAAACATCTGTTCTTCATTAAGGGAGCACCACTAGAGACTTTACCAACAACTGGGTAAAGATTGAACCGATTGGCAGTGTGGGCTCTCCATGTCTGCAGTTAGCTTCTTCCCCGGAGTGACTGTAATTGCACATATCACCTCCTGAAGAGAACTCACCAGGATGGTGGAGATTTAGGGAAGCAATGAATGCCTGCTTCTGCCATTGGAGACAAAGAGCAATCAGAGGTCAGAGGGGAAGCAAGCTCAGATGGTGACATGCTGGCCATAGCATCCAGTTATGGGATGGCAGGAGTCAGACAGAGATCAAAATACCCACTTCGTTAGGCAGCAGCACGGCTGTGATGATGCGTTAACGTTGGCCTCAGACTCAAAGACACAAGTAGGTTTTAATCTCCTATGACACTTAGGGGGCTTTCCAGAAAGATACAAAGCAGGGACTACCACTGGCATTGGCATCTTCATCTTACGAAGAGGCCGGCAGGCTGCAAGCCAAGGACCGGCTCTTTTGCCACGTCTCCCACACGTGGTGGGTGAGGCTGCCGTGGACGTGAACGAGAGCCAGGGCACATGGGCTCACCCGGGCCCAGCAGCCAGAGCTGCTCTTCCTCATTCATGTCAGCATGATCCTAGCTGTGTAGGCCCAGGCCCACATGTCAGCCCCGGGACAGAGTCACTTGAGTGGGAGGAACACTGTTTATCTTAACTGCTGTCTCTAAGGCAGTTGTGAGGGGGCCCAGTCAGTCATGGGCCTGATGGTAATATTTTCCTCGCCATTTCTAATGTAGCATCTCCCCAATCAAACTCCTGGTCCTCCCCATCCCAGCCTGCCCCTCCTGCAGCCCTCCCCATCTCTGTCACGTCCACCCCCATCTGCCCGTCATGGACCAAACACCTTAGGGTGAGCTGTGGTGTCCTCTCTTCCCCATATGCTGTGGGTACTGCCACAGCCCTGGCCAGGCCACCCAGGTAACTGCAAGAGCCACCCAGCTGATCTTCCTGCTTCTGCCTTTTGCCTTCCCTCTGCCCATGATTCCTGTCAATAGGTGACTTTAAACATGGCAATCAGAGCGGTTCCTAAAAAAGGAGAGAGGAAAAGCAATATATCCTCTGCTCAGAGCCATCTGATGACCTCCCATCTCACCCGAGTCTCTGTCATCCTGTACCAACTCCTTTCCCTCTTTACTGGCTCTCTCTAGCCCGCCTGCCCTGCGTCTTCATAGAAGTGAAAGCCCCTGACCTTTACATACTGATTTTTGCTTGTTATCTCTAATCTTCTGCAAGGATGAGCTCCATAAGGGCAGGAAATCTGTTTTATGTTTGCCCATTTTCCCACTGCTCTACTACCAGCGCCTAGAACAGAGCCTGACATGTATAGGAGGTAGATAAGTATTTGTTAATTAGGAACAAACAAATGTGTAGATGATTAACTGACATGACACAGCAGCATGGCCACTAGAAGGCTTCCTAATCCTCCACCCCTAATTGAGACGACTTCTGTACCCTGCTGACCACTTGTTAGACACCCAGGCCCTCCTGACAGAGTCTCCTTGATAAGAAAGCCCTGAAGAGGGTGAGCAGACCTAGTTCCCTCTTTCAAGATCATCAAGCAAACAATTCCTTCTACCTTTCCTGAGGCCCACGATGGGTGGGAGAGAGGGCAGGAAAACCACTCAAACTGAGGGGCCACCTCATAGAAGTGTGAAGCCCCTGATACATGACAGCCATGACTCACCAAGGTGATGCTGGGGGTCCAAGTGTGTGCCTCAGAGCCGGCCTCCAGAGGAGGGCCAAGCCTATCATAGAATCAGTTTCAGTGTGATCTCTGAGTACCAGACCCCACAGCAAAACAGCCAGTGCATGGATCTTGCTTTCTGATACCATTCGCTGATGAAAGGAACAGGCCACCTTGGAGAAATGGCTGATTCCAGGTCTGGGACAAGGAATATACAAGTGTGGATAAAATGAAAGTTCTTGTGACCAGGATTCTCACCTGGCCCTGGTTGACTAGCTCACTACATACGTGTGGGCAATATGTTACTATTGACTCTATATAAAGAGCTCTTCCCAGTGCTCTGGGCAACACGATGGCAGGGCTGCAAGGCTGCAGGAGAGCAGAGCAGAGGCTGGAGTAGTGGCAATGCTGAGGACAGAGGCCCAGAGGACGGCTGTGCAGGCAGAGGGGCCCAGAGGCAGAGACTGTCTTGTTGCATGCAGACTCACTCTGAGTGAACGGGTTTTTAGTGACTGATCTGCCACCTGGAAATAAAGTTGGGTAAAACCCTTTCAACCCAAGAATGTTTTACTGTCATTTCTTTGGTCACACTGAATCCATAGCGAACTTGCTGGGGGCTGAAACCCATTGGCAAGACAACAAGGTAAGCCGGGAATACCCTACAGTACACCCCAAAGTTAAGGAACTGCTCAAAAAACAAAAGGGTGGCTGGTGCATATCAAAGGGATGCAGGTGCCATTCAGAAAGAGCTGGCCCTTGCTGAACCTGTAGCAATTTGAGCAAAAAATAAATAACAGTAGTAGATTATAACAGTATAGAATACCCATGAATTCAGGCTGATAAAAATGAGTGAATGAAGAAATTAAATAAATTAAGTGGGGGAGAAGAGAGAAATCTTCCTTACAGAATTCCAAATAAATTCTGGATTAATTTATAAAATAAGGAGGTAGAGCTTAAGCCTTCCCGCTCCATGGGAGTTTGGGCTGTACTTAGCTGCTTATTAGAATATGGACAGGGGGAAAAAGTAACCTTACAGTCAAGAAATCTGGCAGGCTCTACCTTGGCCAGGTGGTCAAGGTCAACATCATCAGTGATAAACCTTGTTGGTAGCGTATAGCCCACGATGTAAAAGAAGGGCCCCACACCTTTGTAATCTCCTTCCCTAAAGCTTGTAAACTCAGGCCAACTATGAGAAAAACACTGGACAAACCCAAATCAGGGAGCATTCAACAAAATGCCCGACCAGAGCTCCTCCAAGCTGTCAAGGTCAGAAAAAACAGCGGAAGTCTGAGAAACAAACCAAAGTCTGGTATCCCGGCAGGCAAGAGGAACCTAAGGAAACTCGGTGTGATGTGGGATCCTGGTGGGGTCCTGGGACAGAAAGTGGACATTAGTGGCAAGGCTATGAAAATCTGAGTAAAACACGTAGTTTATTTAACAGTAATTTGCCAAAGTTGGTTTCCTAATTGTGACAGATATTCCATGCTTACATGAGAGGTGAACAGAATAAGGGGTATATAGAAACTCTCTATATTACCTGTGCAGCTTTTCTGTGCATTTACAACTGTTCTAAAAAAAGGAATGAAGAACTAGTTAAGTACTTCTGGTTGCAGCCCACCTAAGCCAATGCAGCCCAGAACTTTGTAGCCTGATCCTCCTTGATTCTTGGAGGGGATTCATTAAATGTGACTGAATAGGCCTCACATAAATGCCTTTTATGTTGTCAGGCTTTAGGAGAATGGTTTCACCTGTTTATGCAAATGATCTCTCCCTTAGACTCTGCTGCTGGTGTTCAGCGCTTTATGCTGAATTTACATTCTCTGTCTTTATTTGTCTTTAGATATGTATGATTCTCCTTTACCACATTCAGTGCCATAAAGAAACATTTAATATATAAGTCCATTTGTGTGTGGCCATTTAGAGGGAGGAAACTACCATTATTTGGGTTTCTCCTAGGTACCAAACCCTGTGTTAGGTGCCATTTCATTCAATCCAAATTCTGCAGAGGATTTAAGTTCTGTCTATGCCAGGAATGGATTTTCTTTTTAGAGCCCATTGTAATGCTTAGAATTACTGACATACTAATTTTGTGTATACAATTCCACTCACAAAGAGGCTATAGGGTGAATGTCCACAGCACTTGACTTTTCTCCCATCTTAAATACCTGTAGGTAGTTATGCTTTAGAGAGGGAAATAAACTGACTCTGGGTTCACTGTCATCTCCCACCAGGGGGATTGGTGTTGCCCTCCTGCAGGTCTGGCTGTGGAGTATGCTCTTGGTTAAGGCATATCAGGGCAGGCAGGGCAGAGCCTGGTACCAGGGCTGCCTGCTGAGATCATGGGCACGCAGTGTGATGGGCATGCCCCTGGGTTTTGGCAGGTCCTCTCTATCCCTTTTTTGCAGTATGTCCTGTACTCCTCCTGTGCTTGGGCCTCAGCAGCAAATGCCAAAACTCTGCACAGCACAGTCCTTATTCTGTACTTGAAGCCTGGAAAGGCTTTAGCATAGGGGCAGATGTATTCATTGAACTTGTGGAGCTTATAACTTGTTTTTCACTAGAATCCTGGGCACATTATCCAACACACGTTCTTAAGGGTTTTCAACAGTAAAGGCATCTAAATAAATAGTTATGGGGAAAGTTGAGGTTCCTATGGCCAGGATCCTCACCTGAACCTAAACTACTGGATGATGTAATTGGCCTGCTGCCAGGCTATTGCTTCCACACCCATAGGCAATAAGCTCTTACTGACTGAGTCACTATATAAAGAGCTCCGTCCAGTGCTCTGCATGGAGGTAGAAATGAAGGAGGATTGCAGACCTGCAGACTGTTGGAAGTAGATGTAATTCTAGTGCTTGACCTATCGCCTGGAGAACAAGCTGAGTAAAAACCCTTTCACCCCAAGAACGTTCCATGGCCTTTCCTCGGTCTCACTGAATCCATAGTGAACTTGCCCCGGGCTGAAACCCATTGGCAAGACAATAGTATAAAACAGTTTGCATTTCAGCATGCTGTTACTATTTTCTGCCTGTGATAAAATCACGCTCACTATTGCTTCAGTTAATGTGGAGCGATTACCTTTACTTGTTCCTGATGTGGTCACCAGTCTTTTTCAGTGTTGTCATCATTATCTAACTAGTTTCTCTTTCTTGACTTTTTATTTTGGAATAATTTTGTATTTAGAGAAAAGTTGCAAAGATGCACAGAGAGTTTCTATATACTAGGCATCCAATTTTCCCTAACGTTATTATCTCCAAATAATGTTTTAACCCAAGTCATTGCCAAACAAAATGTTTTTGGTGGAGACATGAACAGCCATGCCTGTTCCAGGTGTTCCTGTTTACTTAGTTATCTTTTCTAATATACAAAGTTGTTGTCAACAGGTTGTTTCCTGGAGGAGGGGGCAGGAATTTAATATTTGGAAGTCAGTAATTCCTCAGAGGAAAAGAACTATCACCCTTAAGTCTTCAAAGCATTGTAGGCTTCTGCTTTCTCCAAATGACAGTGTGCATAGCGCCGGCAGGTTCAGCTCCAGGCAAATTCATTCTGAATTCAGTAAGACCATAAAACAACAGCACAACATTGTGGGTCAAAGGTCTCATATTTATTCTCGTGGTTGTAGGTCGAGCCCTGGAATTCTGTCCACATCTGTGAATCCATCTCTGCACATACAGCCAGTGCAGGGCACTAGGTGGAGGTCTTTATATAGCAACATAGGCAGTAATAGCTCATTGCCAACACGTGTGCAAGCCTGTGCCCACACAGTAGGCCAAGTATTACATCATTGCATGTGTGCAGTGGGCAAGTAGATTAGGGTCAGGCAAGCATCCTGGCCATGGGAACTTCCATTTTCCCTACAGTGTGTAAGGCCTGATAAGATCACAGGCCACATGGTTCTTCTCCATACACTCCAAGTGCTTAAAAAATGGCGGCTGCAAATTGTGACCAAGCTGTGCCTTGCCGTTCAGATGAAATGAGTGAGTCCACCTGATGGCTTTCCTGTTTTCATCACCTGATATTCTTTTGTTCTTAGTCTGTCAAGAAGTAATAAAGGGGTAGCTGTGAAGTACATGGGGCTATTTCTGCAGGGGGTTATAACTGGTGCCTGCTGGTTCCTCACTCTGTATAATAGGAGAATATAATCAAACTAGGACGCCCTGTGTCTGGGAAAGGCCACCTTTTCTGGAGCCTTTGTTAGTGAATTGGTTTTCCTGGTGATTGAAAGTTCAAAGCCCCCAGACTCATCACAACTTCCCAGGCCAGGCTTTCCTTTCTCTGTATTGAGTGAGGTTACTTACAGCCTCCTTGATTTGCTCATTGCATTAGAGGAAGTGTCACTGTTTGATTTCCTTTGATGTGGGTATCATATGCTAAATTTCTCTTCTTCTAGGATCTGTTGAAAAAGTCTTTTGCAAGAATGTGCTTCAAGATGTGAAGAGAGAAAATAAGGCACACAGGCCATGCACTGCATGAATAATCACCATGCTAGTCTCATTGTTACTCAATTTTGAGTGGTCGCAGTGTTTCCCAACAGGGACAACCATGCTTGAGTACCAAGATCACTTGGTTTTTGGGTGAGCATGAAACATGGGGGATGTGAAAAGCTGATGAACCACTGAGTTATTTTTTTAAGCCAGGTAATGATTTCAGAATTTTTCCCCAATAGTCTTTGCTTTAGCAGAGTTGTGGCAATTTGGAATGAAAATGCTTTTAAAGTGGATCATTAGTAATTATGTATATTAATTACCTTGGTGAGAACCTTGGTGAACAGCCATGCCTTTTCCAGGTGTTCCTTTTTATTTAGGCATCTTTTTTTTTTTCTAATGTACAAAGTTGTTGTCATTAAGCACCTGGTAAAAAGTGCAACATTCACAGAATAAAAATATTGAGTGCTGTGAAATCCATAATCATGAGCAAAATCAAAGGCTGAGAATGTAAACCTGGGTCCTCAAAGACCTGATATATCACATAAATGAAAGGCAAGTGCACCAAAGGTGCATTTCTTTTGTGTATGTATAACTATGCGCAGATAGATGCTCACAGATCCATTAGAGTTAAGTAGATGACTTATAGTTCCTGTTTATGATTTACGAATGTATTTTACATAGTTTCATCATTTAATAATACAGTGTATTTTTCACACTGTTTTAGAGAGCATGTCTTCCATGGGGCTTCTACTATGCATATAGTTCAGATGCAAATAACTTTATTCGAAGGGACAACAAATGATAAACACAGCACTATTAAGTTTTTCTGGCTTCTTGAATCCTAGAAATTTGTGTAGATGATTGCAGTGTTGTGGGAGAAATGCTGAAGAATTGGAGGAAGCCAAATAGGCTGCTGAGATTTCATACCAGGAAGGAATAAAACTATAAAAGGAGGAAATAGTCCAAAAAGCCAGGGGGATGGGAGTGGATTGGGTGGGGAGGACATTTTGGGGGCCCTCACACAGAGCAAGAAGCAGTCTAGTGGGCCACTCTGGGGTGTGAGGAAGTTTGAAAGAAATGAACAGGGAAGCTGGAGTTTAAGATGCTTGATGGGAATGTGGTCTCCTTTGATGTTTTTAGAGAGACTCCAGTCAATATTTAATGTGCTGCCTAAATTATTTCTGATGGTTCAGTTGGTGTTTATTTGATGAGACACCCAGAGACAGGCTCTAGAAGGGGCATAATTATACTTTTGCCACATTCACATATAGGATTCTAGATGGAAGGTGAGTATCTCAATCAGGAATTGAGACAAGAATCCAGGCTTATCAGGTCTGCCTTACCTATGGGATGTTTGAGATTGTAGGGAGCAGTATGAGGACCTGAAATCTGACCATTCTTAGAGTCACACTGAAAGCCAGAAGGCACTGTGTATACAGGGAACACATTTTAGTAGAGAAGACATGGTTTAGGAATAAATGTTCCTGCTGGAGACCAGTCCCATGTGATGCCGTGAGGGATCTCCAAAATGAGCAAGCCTGAATTGCTTCCTAAAAAAACCTCATCTGGGAAGTGGATTTTTCTCCAATTTCTCAAGAGACTAAAATCATTCACAAGGGGCAAAAAGTCTGGTGACAAAGAGGCTGTGACCACTTTGAGGCTCTTTTCCAGCCCTGGCAGCTGGGCTGCTCCTCTGGTGTGGACTGGGCATGGCTGTGGGATTGTAGTCAACCAGAGACCCACAGAACTGTGGTGGCGGCCCCTCCTCGCTGCCAGTGACACTTGGGGACAGCCCCATTGGAGTAGAAGATGCTCGGTGTGGTCAGCCGATGCCGGGGAGGCATGGCATAGAAGGGGACCCGGAGGGGTTTGAAAGTCTGCTGCTGGGCTTTTCTCTGTTAATGTTTTTCATTTTGGTTTCCAAATTTGGGATGTGGCCTCTGTGTTGTGCATGAGCTGGGCTGAGGTAGGTAGAAGGAAAGAAAAGAGATAACCTGGTCTTTTGTGTAGTTTACGTGCTTTATGCAAATGCAGTGGATTTAATTTCTTTTATTTTGAAGATGTGTGAATTTTCCTCTCCGCAGTAGCCTTTTAGCTATTCATTGTTTCTTGTCCCATTACCAGAGCACAACAGAGATGCTGATTTTTCACAGTGGCTACTACTGCCTGATGAAACAGGGATTCATATATTTTCCCTTCTGTCACATAAGGAGCTTGCTCTGGTTGCACGAGTGTGTTGCACTTCCACTGGCTTGCAAGTGATGAAAGCCTCTGTAAGCAGACAAAACAGTATTTGAAATGAATGGGCCACAGTTGGGAAGCAAATGTCCATGTGGCTTCATCAAGTTTGCTTCAAAGTTTTCCATCGTCTAAGGGAAGTCCTTTGGAAAGTGTGTTATGCTTTTCTGGCCATTATTGTGTTGGCTAGTACAATACTGCCACTTACTCATTTGTTTTCCCATCCACCCAACCAATAAATTAGGTGCTGTGGGGATAATGAGACATTGGCTCCATCCTCAAAATATTTTTATGCTATCAGGAAGACAGAGCTATAGCCAACTATTTGGGACACAGTGAATAATGGCAATAACAATCATCACCATCATTGTAATCATTTATTGAGTACTTTCCATATGTCAGGCATTACACTGCTTCATATACTCTGTTATCCATTTCTCCAAACATGAGGCATGACTCTGTTCTCCACCCCCAGCTTGCAGATGAAGATAGTCAGTCTTGGAGAGGTTGAGGGATGGCCTGACAGTCTCCTGCCTGGGAGATGGCAGAGATTTTTGCTGTTGGACTCCAGTACCTCTGCTGTGCAGGTGGAGAGCAAAGGATTGGCTAGCTGCAGGTGGAGGAAGTAACCCAGGGTGAGGTGGCATTTGTGCCAAGTTTTGAAGGATGAGTAGTATTTTGAAAGGTGGAGAAATGGAAGAGGGGCATTCTGAAGAGGTGGAGTAGCAAGAAGGAGAAGAGGTCGTGTACCAGTTAGGGATTACACCTGCCTGCTGGTTGCAGAGATGTGAAATAACAGTGGCTGACCATTTCAGAAAGGCTTTTATTTTCTTCTCACATGACATGAAATCCATAGGTAGGTTGCCCAGGACTGATTTAATTGCCCTGTGATATCATCAAGGAGCAGGTTACTTCTTTATTTTTGTTCTGCTGTCCTTAGGCTGTGGCTTCTGGCTTGATGATTACTTCATGGCCACAAGAGGGCTGGAGCTCGGACCATCATGTCAAAAAAACTGCAGGGAAGAGCAAAAGGGCAGCTGCCATCTAAGCAAACCCCATTTACAGACGGTTTTTCCTTAAAACCCTCCAATGACATTTTATATCTCATTGGGAAGAGATATAAAATAGGGAAGAAAATGCAGGTTTTTTACATGGGGAAATTGTCTTCTGCAACAGTATGGGAACTCTTGTTAGGAAGAAGAGAAGCATGGATATTGTAGAGGTAATTTGTGCTTGCTATAGATGAGAAGCGTGTAAACATAGCCTGGGGAAAGTAGAGTTGAGGATATGTGGCAAAGGAGGCTGCAGTCAAGCTGTGGGAGGAGGCTCCGAAATGCCACCCATGCTGAGAAACTTAGACTTTACCCTCTAGTACACAGGAAACATTTTATAGGCTCTTGAGCTGGCAGTGACAGTTTCAGAAAGATCAATCTGGAAGCAGTATGAAAGATGTGCTAGACAGAGAAAACTGAATAGGAAGAACCCCCAGTATGCTGGACTCTGCAGTGTACCGTGGACAGAAGAGGATGGTAGGGTGCCAGTAGTGGGCACAGAGGAGATGCATACCCGAGACTCTCTGCAGCTAGGCCCCGCAGGGCAGGGTGGCTGTTTGGAGGTGGGGGACTGGGTGTGCACAGTGACTGAGGTTTCCAGTCTGCAGACAGGGAGAATGCAGTAGCCTTCCTAACTCACATATCATGGTTTCATTCCAGCGTCAGGGAAACAGTGCTCAATAATATATGGAAAATGAATCCAGCAGTCCAGCTCTATTGGTTCAAAAGGAGGGGTGAGTTTCTAACAAGGCACCAGGGGATTAGTGAAGAAGGTATTTCCTGATTTGGGTCACTTGGCTTTTCTGGATAACTTATTCCTTTGTGTTTGTGATAAACTTTTTCCCTAGGCAGCAGGAAAAGCCTAGGATACCCAAAAGCAGGGATTCATAAACTTTGGCTCAAGGGCCAGATTTGGAAGCCACCTGTTTTTTGTAAATAAATTTTTTTAGAATGCAGCCATAGCCACTTGTTGACACATTGCCCTGGGCTGCTTGCTTACTACCAGGGTAGTGTTGAGTAGATGCACAAAGGCTGTAGAGACTGCCAAGGCTAAAGTATTTACTATTTAAGTTTCTTTAAAACTTTTAAAGAAAACGTTTAATTACAAGCTCTTGACGGGGCTTTGTGTTTCACATTTAACATATATTTGTCATTGCATTTTCAAGTGTGAATGCCAAGTCCTCAAATTTAAGTTTTCCTCCAGTGGAGTAAATAATAAAAGCAAACTTAATTATTTGTGACTAACCTTAATTAAAGGTCATTTTAAGATTATGGTTTTAAGTGTCATGCATTTCAACAAGGGGGAAAAATAGTTAGATGGATGGTGCAAACAGTATAACTCTTCTGTGGGAGGAGACAGTAATTTTTCCAGGAGATGTTTATTCTACAAAATGGTTGCTAAGGCAGCCCCTCTAATTACTGCCTTAGCTTCGCATTCACTAAAGGTGGGGTGGGGGGAGATTCAGGAATAAATATGATACTCCCTGAGCTTTTGGGCACAGGCAAATCCTGGCTGCTGTGCCCAGCACCCAGCAGGCTGGGGGTCTCCACTATTGTCAGAAACCCAGCTGAGGGTGTTAATATTAAAAATAAAAGTTATTTTACCAGCAAAAATGAGTTTATTTGGTAATAGCAGAGAATTACAATTCAGAACAAGCAAGATATGGCATAACCATAGGCAAGTCTGGGGAACAAAGGAGAGGACCACTCTTTTATAGAGGATGGCGGCGGTTTGGAGGGGCTCTTTTAAGCAAAAAAGGGCATCAGAGGAAACTAGCTAAGTATCATGGCTTCTCATTGGCTGAGTTGTGACAGTGTCTTATTGGCTGGGCTGCAGGGGAGGAAGACTGCTGAGGAATAAAGTAGTAGCTAACTTTGCAAGGTCCCTTTCTTTCAATTGGGTCTGCAATTGAGTAGGAGTGGTGGCGCTGGAAATCTCCCCCTGCTGGCCTCCTGACTCCAGGTTAGTGAGGTTTCCCTTTTATTTTAAAGGAAAAGGTTATTTATGGAGGAGTGGCCTTTCAGTTCATCTGTTCTTCCAGGCACCCTGCAACCTGTCCCTGATTTCAGTTCAGACCTTCAAGAGCTGCTAGTCTCCATGCCTTGCTATGTCCCTCAGTGAAATTTCATCTGGCCTGTGGCCATCACCAGCTTCTACTGAGAAACAGCCCTAGGAGATTCATGTTTTTGAGAAGCTTGTTGTTGAGAACATCACACTCTGTCAGACAGCTGTGGCATCCACAGGGCATTCTCACTACCTGCAACAGTTGTGACTTTTTCATCTGGTGACACTGAACTGTGTGACTGTGCTGCTTTAGGCAGCATGGAGCCACAATGGTAGCCCAACTGTAACATGTATACAGGACTCTGGGGATGTTTCTGACCAAGCACAGTACTGGCTCTAGTAAGTTTTTCTATCCTTGTTTTTCTTTTCACATCATTCTTTCTTCCTATAAATTATTTTTATAATTTAAAGTACCATATTAAAGTATACCCTGTACTGTCTACAAGCCTTTATGAGCTGCCTGAACTTGTTTTGGGATTCACACTTTGTAGAAAGCAGTGGTTCTTAAACTCGAGTGTGCATCTGAATCATCTGGAAGCCTTGCTAAAACCCAGATGACTGCCTTTCTGCCGCAGTTTGTGATTTGGTAAGTCTGGGCGGGGCCTGAGACTGTGCATTTCTAACACACTCCTAAGAGTTGTTGATGCTACTGGTCTAGGAATTATATTTTTGAGTATACTGTCATAAAGAAAATTATAAAAACAACTGTTTTAAACCTTACTATGGCAGCTGGTGCCAAACTAGGCATTGTGGGGTGTTAGTCCTTGTCCCAAGGGAATTTTCTCATTGGCTGCAGAGATGAGTATAAGAATATAGTAATTTATCCTCCATTTACCCCATGGTCCCAAGCACATAAGCCAGTAAGTATTATGCCTGGACTTGTCTGGGGCCTGTCTGGACTTGCCCCACCTTATCTCTAAACATTCCAACCCACCCCCAAGGCAACAGGCCAAGCAGTACTCCACCACAATAAAAGGCACAACTCTCTGCACCATGCTGCTGCTCCCTCTCTCTGGGGCAGCCACTTTCTCTTTCAGATAATAAAATCTCTTGCGTGGGCCTGTGTCTCCTGAGTCGTTCTGGGCAAGAAGGGTCACGGCGAGATACTCTTTCAATGAGAAATACATAAATAAGAGAAAAGGGCAATGTCTAGTCAAGTGTAGGTCAGAGGTGGCACAATTCAACGTGGATTTGGGACTTTCAGAAGGAACACAGGGTGAAATAGGGCTTGAGCTGGTCTTTGAAGTGAAACCAGGGTTTGAATGGTGTAATAAAGGATGATCTGGAGGCCTTGGATTAGAGGACCTACCTGCACGGGCAAAGGGCCAGTGTTGGACAAAGCCCCATAAAGCCATGCCCAGCTGCATCAGGCAGAGTACGGAACTTCTAACTGCACAGGGTGCTGTGCACCGCCTTGGCCATGGAGGAGGGCGTTCCCCTCCAGCTGGTGCCACCCTCCTTCTCATCTCTCCGCTGCTCTCCATTAAAGGTCTTGTAGTTCCCTGACAGCTTTCTATACTTTCCAAGGCTGTTCTGATCCTTTTCCCCAATATCTCCTTGTCTTGCCTGAGGCTTTCTGCTGACTCCACTGACCCCACCCAGATCTCAGGGGGAAGCTCTGAGGCGAGTCCTAGCAGTCAGTTTTCACAAGCTGTTCAGGTGATTCTGATAAAAGTTGCTCTGTGAGGAAAGCTGATTATTGGCAAGTGGCCACTGAAGCCCTCCCATGGGGCCACCTGTAGAACCTGAAGAATCAAAAGTTAGCATAAGCACAGCCATTTTAAAGGCTCAAACACTATTTTCTAACCTAGAAGGAGAAAAATTACTAGAACTTTGAAAAACAAGTTAGTCAGCCAGTGTTAATTGTAGTGACTTTTAGTCAGCCAACTTCAATCAGTTAAGCTTATCTTGCTAGAACTACTTTAAACATTCCGAAAGTGATTTTATCTAACCAGACCCCCAGGATGAAGCGTCAGCCAAAAATTTATGTGTCTATGAAAAAAAAAAACACTGTATTGTGACTGTAGAAAATACTGCCCCTTTGAAAATGCTATAAAAACTTCTGGCTTTGTGAGTTCGGGGTCCTCGTTGAGACCCGCTGCGTCGGGCTAACGCATAGACCCCAGCTAGCTGGCCTCTGAATAAATTCCTCTTGCTTGTTGCATCAAGAGACGCCTTCCGTGAGTGATTTGGGGTGTCGTCCTCCTCTGGGAGAATCCAACATTTGGGGGCTCGTCCGGGATCGTGCGCTCACCCCGCTTCACTCCCAAAGCCATTCTTGGAGGAAGAGGTAAGATTAGTGGCGCCTTGAGTTGTCTGTGTTCTGTGTTCTGCTTTTCAGTGAGACCGGTCGGAGTTCTGAAAAGGGTACCCTCTGTCTGGCAGCCGTCCCGGTCCTGTAAGGGGTCGCGACTGTGGTCGGTAGACGTACTTGGAGCACAGCAGGCTGCAACCCTGGGGGACGCCCCGGGGAGTTTGGAGGGCCAGGGACGCCTGGTGGCCTCCCACCTGTTTTTCCGCAAAAGTGAACCGGATGAGATAGGGTTGGTTTTTGGGCGCCGAGAGTATCAGCCCACTGATTCCTTCCAGTTCTTGGTCAGAAATCTGAGGAAGACAAAAAGCGGCTGCTGTGTGTCTAATCTCTGTGTGTCTCTGTTTTATGTGTCCTTTACGTGTCTAATAATTGTTATACTGGCAATGGGACAGACCGTGACGACCCCCCTTAGCCTGACGTTAGGTCATTGGACAGAATTGAGAGCAAGGGCGCATGACTTGTCGGTAGAAGTTAAAAAAGGGCTGTGGCAGACTTTCTGTACCTCCGAGTGGCCCACTTTTAACGTTAGATGGTCCCCGGAGGGGACTTTTGACCTCTCCACTCTGCTTGCAGTAAAAGCTGTTGTTTTCCAGAATTCAACTCGGGGACATCCGGATCAGCAGCCCTACATTGTGGTCTGGCAAGAATTGGTGGAAAATCCACCACCCTGGGTAAAGCCCTGGGTGCGAAAGAAAGCGAACTCTCAAGTCTTATTGGCTCAGGCTCAACCTCGGGGAAAAGGGAAAGAGACCACCAAAATACACCCTGACACTCAAGACTTGCTCATAGTTGATGATCCCCCTCCTTACCCTCCTGCCTCTGCCCCGGCGCCCGAGGCCCCGGCGCCCGAGGCCCCAGTGCCTCCGGCCCCGGCACCTCCGATGCCTCTAGCCTCTGGTACCAAGGCATCGGGGCCAGCTCTGGGACCGGCCCAGGGAACTCGGTGGCACCGAGGGGCCGCATTGGACCCATCAGGTATTTTTCCCCTCAGGTCTTATGGCCTTCCCCATTCTCGGGGAAGGAGACCCGCCTTTCCAACCTCTGCAATACTGGCCATTCTCCTCTGCCGATTTATATAATTAGAAAGCTAACCACCCTCCTTTTTCAGAGGAACCACAGAGACTAATGGGACTGATAGAGTCCCTGATGTTCTCTCACCAGCCCACTTGAGATGATTGTCAGCAGCTCTTACAGGTACTCTTCACCATGGAAGAAAGAGAAAGGATCCTCCTGGAAGCGCGAAAGAACGTGCCTGGAGCTGACGGACGACCGTCGCAACTCCCTCATGATATAGAAAGGGGGTTCCCACTGACCAGACCCAACTGGGACTTTAATTCTCCAGAAGGTAGGGAGCGACTAACCATCTATCGCCAGGCTCTGGTGGCAGGTCTTCGCGGGGCTGCAAGGCGCCCCACCAATTTGGCCAAGGTAAGAGAGGTTAGTCAGAGAGCCGCTGAGGCACCCGCAGTGTTCTTAGAACGCCTGATGGAAGCCTTCAGGTGGTATACTCCTTTTGACCCCACTTCTGAGGAACACAGTGCTTCAGTGGCTCTTGCCTTTATTGGGCAATCAGCGCCTGATATTAGAAAGAAGCTTCAGAGACTAGAAGGCTTACAGGATTTGTCATTGAGAGATTTAGTGAAAGAAGCTGAGAAAGTTTATCATAAGAGAGAGACTGAGGAAGAGAAAGAATTAAAGAAAGAAAAGGAAAAAGAAAGTAAAGAGGAAAAGAGAGATAGGAAGCATGAGAAAAATTTAACAAAAATCTTGGCCGCAGTAGTAGAAGGTAAGGGACGCCCGCCCTCTAGTAGTAGAACTAGTAAGGCAGGGCACCTGGGCAACCGGCCTCCTTTAGATAAAGATCAATGTGCATACTGCAAAGAGAAAGGACATTGAGTAAAAGAATGCCCTAAAAAGCCACTGCAGAAGCCTCCAGAAAAGGTGTTGTCTCTGCTGGAAGACGAAGATTAGGGAGGACGGGGCTCGGAACCCCTCCCCGAGCCCAGGGTAACTCTGAAAGTGGAGGGGCAACCCGTTGAGTTCCTAGTAGACACCGGTGCTCAACATTCTGTATTAACTAAAGACAAGGGCCCTCTCTCTGGCAAAAAGTCTTGGGTGATTGGAGCTACAAGCCAGAAACAATATGCATGGACCACCCGAAGAGCAGTAGACTTAGGAGTAAGACGAGTAAGTCACTCGTTCCTCATTATACCGGAATGCCCTACGCCCCTGTTAGGAAGGGACATCTTGACCAAAGTAGGAGCCCAAATATCTTTTCAAGCTGAAAAACCTCCGGTGACTAATCAGGAAAATAAGCCTTTGAACTTGAGTATTCTGACCATAAGATTGGAAGACGAATACTGTCTTTTTATAGAACCAGAGCCCTCCCGAATTAGTCAGGAGTGGCTCGACCGATTCCCAGGAGCCTGGGCGGAGACGGCGGGCATGGGGCTCGCCAAGAACCAGCCCCCTGTAATCATAGAACTAAAAGCTTCAGCCTTGCCAGTGACTGTGAGGCAATATCCAATAAGTAAAGAAGCCAAAGATAGAATTAGGCCACATATCCAGAAGCTTATAGAACAAGGAATATTAGTAAAATGTCAATCCCCATGGAACACCCCCTTGCTGCCTGTAAAAAAGGCAGGAACGGGAGATTACCGACCAGTACAAGATTTAAGAGAAGTTAACAAAAGGACACAGGACATTCACCCCACCGTGCCAAATCCCTATAACCTACTAAGCTCCCTGGCCCCAAAAAACATCTGGTATTCAGTTTTAGATCTAAAAGATGCTTTCTTTTGTCTGCGCTTGCACCAGAACAGCCAACCGCTGTTTGCCTTTGAGTGGAAAGATCCCACCACAGGAACTACTAGGCAATTGACCTAGACTCGTTTGCCACAAAGATTCAAGAACTCGCCCACCCTCTTCGTTGAAGCTTTACATCAGGACTTGGCTTTCTACCGAGCTTCAAACCCACAGGTAACTTTGCTGCAATATGTTGATGACTTATTGATAGCCGCTCCCACCCGGGAGACCTGCCAAGAGGCCACTGAAGCCCTTTTGACTGAACTTGCCAAATTAAAGTATAGAGCATCTGCTAAGAAGGCACAGATCTGCCAACAACAAGTGATTTATTTGAGATATTCCCTGAGAAAAGAGAAAAGGTGGCTTACTGAAGCCCGGAAGCAGACTGTGACGCAGATTCCGGTCCCCACTACAGCATGCCAGGTTTGCGAGTTTCTGGGGACAGCGGGGTTTTGTAGATTGTAGATACCCGGATATGCTTCCTTGGCCACCCCTCTGTACCCCCTTACCAAGGAGACAGCTCCGTTTGTTTGGGGATCTGAGCAACAACAGGCCTTTGATGATATCAAGAAAGCCCTCCTCTCAGCACCCGCTCTAGCATTGCCAGACGTAACTAAGCCATTTGTCCTTTTTGTAGACGAACGGAGTGGAGTAGCTCGAGGAGTGTTGACCCAACAATGGGGACCTTAGAAGAGACCTGTCGCCTATCTGTCAAAAAAATTAGACCCCGTGAGTAGTGGGTGGCCTGCCTGCCTGAGAGTAGTAGCAGCTGTGGCCCTCCTAGTTAAAGATTCTGACAAACTAACACTGGGACAAAAACTCACTGTGGTTGCTTCATATGCGTTAGAGAGCATAATCCGGCAACCACCTGAAAGATAGATGTCAAATGCCAGAATGACTCACTACCAGACCTTACTCCTGAATCGTGATCATGTAAAATTTGCCCCACCCGCCATCCTAAACCCAGCTACTCTGCTCCCTGATTTATAAAAAGAAGTACTTCATACCTGCCAGGAAATCCTGGCTGAGGAGGCGGGGACCCACCAGGACTTACAAGATCAGCCTTTAGAAGGACCAAGACTCCTGACTTGGTATACAGACGAGAGCAGTTACATTATAGATGGTAAGAGAATGGCGGGAGCTGCAGTAGTAGATGATAACCGAATTGTGTGGGCCAGTGGACTTCCAACGGGCACTTCTGCACAGCGAGCAGAGCTCGTTGCTCTGACTCAGGCTCTAAAGATGGCAGAAGGTAAGAGACTTAACGTCTATACCGACAGCCGATACGCTTTTGCCACTGCTCACATACACGGGGCTATTTATAGACAGAGAGAGTTATTGACTTCTGCCGGGAGAGATGTTAAAAACAAACAAGAAATTTTAAATTTGTTAGAAGCCATCCATAGACCTAGAGAAATGGCAATAATACATTGCCCTGGGCATCAAAAAAGTGACTCTCTAATAGCTCAAAGAAACAGAAGGGCGGACCAAGCTGCAAAACAAGCAGCCCAGGGAATGAATATCTTACCCCTCCAAGTGTACCCGGAGGCCACTTGTATTAAGAGCTTCCAGTATACACCCGAAGACCTCGCTTATATAAACAAATTAAAGTTTAAAAATTCCTCACCCCACGAGATATACAAGTCTGAAAAAGGGAGAGTTGTCCTGCCTAAGAGAGAGGCAGAAGAATACTTAAGGCAATTGCATCAATTGACACATTTGAGAGCAAAAAACATAAAGACCTTGGTTCAAGACTCCCCTTATCATGTTATTAGATTAAGAAAACTGGCTGACGAAGTTGTAAGAAATTGTGTTCCCTGCCAATTAGTAAATGTGAGTAAAAATCCAGTAACATCCGGGAAAAAACTTCGAGGAGATCGCCCAGGAGCTTACTGGGAAGTTGACTTCACTGAGATCAAGCCTGTTAAGTATAGATATAAGTACCTTCTAGTCTTCCTAGACACATTTTCAAGATAGACAGAGGCGTTACCCACCAAAACTGAGACAGCTCAGACGGTGTCTAAAAAGATCCTTGAAGAAATATTTCCCAAGTTTGGAATCCCAAAGGTAATCGGCTCCGACAACGGCCCTGCCTTTGTTGCCCAGGTAAGTCAGGGATTGGCCAAGATTTTAGAGACGGATTAGAAATTGCATTGTGCATACAGGCCCCAGAGCTCAGGACAGGTAGAAAGGATGAAGAGAACTCTAAAAGAGACCCTGACTAAATTATCCATAGAGACTGGTTTATATGATTAATTAGTCCTCCTTCCCTTTGCCTTATTCCGAGTTAGAAACACCCCCAGCCGTTTTAGACTAACACCCTTTGAAATAATGTTTGGAGCCCCGGCTCCACTAAATGCAGCTCACCTCCACGTATCCCCTGAATCTGTGACTAATAAGTTTCTGCTTGAAAAGTTATGGGCTCTGGAAGTTGTGCAGAAAGAAGTGTGAGCCTCTATCCGAGAAGCCTATCGGCCAGAGAACATTTCAGTACCTCACCCGTTCCAAGTGAGAGACTCTGTCTACGTAAGGCGACATCGAACGGACAATCTTGAGCCTCGGTGGAAAGGACCCTTCATCGTCCTTTTGACCACACCTACAGCTGTGAAAGTAGATGGCATCTCTTCCTGGATACATGCTTCACATCTGAAGAAAGCGCCTCAACCAGACCCGGACTGGCGAGTAATTCGAACTGATAACCCTCTTAAATTTCGCTTGTGTAAAATGATTGTGTCACTAACAATTCTAATTCTAATGACCCAGTTACTTCCCACCTTCCAGAACCCTAACCCCCATGAACCCAGGTTACTCACATGGCAAATCATTACCCCGGCTTCCCAACAAGTAGTAGTCCAGTTAACAGGACAACACCCTAGGGGAACTTGGTGGCCTACCCTCACTGTAGATTTGTGCACTCTCTTCAAACAAGACCCATGGTATGAAGATAAAGTTGGGGTACCCGGATGTGGTACTCAAGATTATACAGTGCATTGGGGCTCTGGGACCATAAAAGAGCTCCAGAATACCTGCTTCTATGTATGCCCAGCCCCCTCAGCCGATAGTGCCAAGGCCTCACAGTGTAGTGAGAAGACAGATTTTTTCTGCAAAAATTGGGGTTGTGAACAAACAGGGACATGCCATTGGCTGACAGGAAGCGCAGGGAGATCTCCTCTAAGCCTCATAAAAATCCAGTGGAATACCGCTCGTGCCCAATGCACGACTAATCCCACCTGCAACCCTATTGACATCTCTTTCACAGATGCAGGAAAAAGAGCAATAAACTGAGAAAAAGGGCTTATGTGGGGACTAAGACTCTACCAGAGTGGCTATGATAATAGAGTCTTGTTTATGCTCAGGCTTAAAGTAGAGACTCTTCCGGCTGTCCCAGTAGGACCCAACGCTGTCTTGCGGGATCAACCACGTCTCCCAGCCCCAGCCCCAAAACAGGCCCTAGCCCCACCTATGGACTCTGCCACCACTCCCTCTGCCTCCACTCTTAGCCGAGTCACCTCCTTTCCCCGGACAATGCCTTCTCAACCTCCTTGAAGGGGCTTTTCAGGTCTTAAATACCACCAACCCTAACACTACTGAATCCTGTTAGTTGTGTTTCTCTTCTGGGCCGCCTTATTATGAAGAATTGAAATTGTTAGGCAGTTTTAACAAGACAACCCGTCATGAGATCTGTAGCTGGGGAAGCCACAAGAAGCTAACTCTGACTGAAGTAACTGGAAGAAAAAAATGTTTAAGTTCAGTCCCCCCCACCCATAAAGCTTTGTGTAATGAAACCATAGCTGTGACCTCCTCAGGTGAAAATGAGTATCTAGTCCCTCCTCCCGAAGGTTGGTGGGCTTGTAACACTAGAGTGACCCCATGTGTCTCTACTTCTGCCTTCAACTCCTCCCGCGATTTCTGTATCATAGTTCAGCTGGTGCCCAGGTTAATGTATCATGATGACCTCTCATTCGTAGCTGAATTTGAACCTAGGCATAGATATAGGAGGGAGCCGGTCTCGCTGACCTTAGCTGTGTTGTTAGAGATAAGATTTGCAGCCGGAGTAAGAACAGGGACAGCCGCTATTATCCAAGAGAACCAACATTATAAGAGACTAAGGACAGCTATTGATGAAGACCTAAAAACCATAGAGCAATCCATTACTAAACTTGAAGAATCTCTGACTTCCCTCTCTGAAGTAGTCTTGCAGAACAGACGAGGGCTAGATCTGCTGTTTCTAAAAAAAGAAGATTGTGTGCAGCTTTAAAAGAAGAATGCTGCTTTTATGCAGACCATTCCGGAATAGTAAGAGATTCAATGTCAAAGCTTAGGGAGAGGCTAGACCAGAGAAAGAGAGAACGAGAAGCCGGCCAAGGACTATTTGAATCTTGGTTCACTAGGTCCCCGTAGTTTACGACCTTGATATCCACTCTGGCTGGGCCCTTACTCATCCTTGTGTTGCTCCTCACTTTAAGACCCTGCATATTGAATCGGCTGATAACTTTTGTTAGAGAAAGAGTGAGTGCCGTTCATGTACTAATGTTGAAGCAACAATATTATTCACTCACCCAACAAGAAGATACAAACATTCCATGATTAGAATGCCCTTAAAGAGAAGTGGGGAAATGTAGAACCTGAAGAATCAAAAGTTAGCATAAGCACAGCCATCTTAAAGGCTCAAACACCATTTTCTAACCTAGAAGGAGAAAAATTACTAGAACTTTGAAAAACAAGTTAGTCAGCCAGTGTTAATTGTAGTGACCTTTAGTCAGCCAACATCAATCAGTTAAGCTTATCTTGCTAGAACCACCCTAAACATTCCGAAAGTGATTTTATCTAACCAGACCCCCAGGATGAAGCGTCAGCCAAAAATTTATGTGTCTATGAAAAAAAAAACACTGTATTGTGACTGTAGAAAATACTGCCCCTTTGAAAATGCTATAAAAACTTCTGGCTTTGTGAGTTCGGGGTCCTCGTTGAGACCCGCTGCGTCGGGCTAACGCATAGACCCCAGCTAGCTGGCCTCTGAATAAATTCCTCTTGCTTGTTGCATCAAGAGACGCCTTCCGTGAGTGATTTGGGGCGGCGTCCTCCTCTGGGAAAATACAACACACCTCCTCCCTGGTGAAATCCCTGGTCTCTAATTACTAACAGTCCATTTTAAGAGTTGAGACTTGGGGTTTCTTATAAGATGAACAGTTTTAATTTCCTCAGCAGTTTGCTATAAAAACAAAATGAGGATGTTTTGTCCATAAGTTTAACATTGCACTGACTTTATTATGTAGTACAAATGCCCTGACCACTTTTTAAAATGATTGTAATTCAACCATAGATAATGAATGCTTTGTAGTACTGAACAAATTAGATAATAACAATGATTTAATAGAAGTCAAGCTTTCTAACAGTAGGAAGAAAAACCCTGCTGATTAAATTCATTTTTCTAAAAATCATGATCATTTTAAGTAAACTATATTCATACCTAAAATCTTCTAATACTTTGCTTAATTTGTGTCTAGTACATTGTAGCACAATAGGATTTCAGCTCTGGGCAAGTTCACCGTGGATTCAAGGAGACTGAAAAGTGACAAAAAAACATTGGCAGTGAAAGGACTTTCACTTATTTTCACTTATTTCAAAAAACTTAATTCATCCCAAGGCAGGCCAGGCACCAGAATCACATCCACATCCTGCAAGTCCACAATCTACAACCCTCACAGAGCAATGGGTGGAGGTCTTTATACAGCAACACTGACCGTAGTGGCTCACTGCCAACAGGTGTGTAAGCGTGTGCCTGCTCAGTAGGCTAAGTGTTACGTCACTGCTTGTGTGCAGTAGGCCGGTAGATCAGGGTCACGTGAGCTTCCTGGCCATGGGAACTTCCGTTTTCCCTACATACATATACTTTATCAGAGAAAGACTTAGACAAATAATGAGAAATCTTACCTAGAAACCTGTGATGTTCAAAGATTGGAGATATGTTGCTTATTCTCCAGTGAAATTGTAACTGCTTGGCCATGTAAGTAGAGCATGTAAAAATGGATTTTTCTTCCAAACACAGTATATATACATACAAAAAACCTACAAACCTAACTGTATCTAAGTGATCTTGAGGTAGGAAAGAAGAATGGCAGGAGGAAACAAAGGGCCAGAGCTGCCTTAGTTAGCCAGAAATGGGGGTAACAGGCAGGGCGGCCTGAGACTGATGAGCAAGATACAGGAGAAACTGGCCTGAACTTGACCCAGCCAAGGTGACATCCAGTTTGACCAGGAATAACCTCTTACTTCATTAGAATCTCATTTACCTAGTAAAAATCACTTGTCATGACAACCTCTGGAAGCGACCTAATAAGGAAAATCTCCCCTTTTTCCAAGAATCTCCCCAAAGAAATCATGACTCTTCTATTCCCTACTTCACATACCAGTTATACTTCCAACAGAAGGGCCAGCAGACCACCAAGGGGCGCTATGCTACCTGCAGAGTAGTCCACTTTATGTTGCTGTGTGTTCTGTGCCTTTTACCTCTCAATAAATCTTCCTCGAGCTGTACCTGGCTTGCATTTGGTTTCTGTACTGCATGTACCAAGAACCCTTTCCTGCAGTGGAAGCCCAAGAGCTTGAGCCTCCCGTTTTCTCCTGTAACAATCTAAGTGATGCTCCATTTATTCATGGTTTTGTCTTTTAACTTTACGGAGGTGCAATTCAGAGAATAAAATTGCACCCATGTAAAGTATAAGATATGATGAGTTTTGACAGTTACACTCATGAAACCACCTTCACAATCAAGATATACAACATTTCTATCACCTCCCAGACCATCCTGGTGTATCCTTGCTGTCTACCCTATTCTATACCTCTAGTCTCTGGCAAATTTTTAATTTTATGGATTAATTAGCATTCTATATATCATTCTATATATGTAGAATCATACTGTGTGGAGTCTTTTGTGTCTGGCTTGATGGACACAGAATGATGATTGTGAGATTCATCCATGTGGTTGCAGTAGTCACCCCTTTTCATTGCTAGGTAGTATTCTGTAGTATTGATGTACCACCTTTAGTTTATCAGTTCACTTCTTGGTGAATATTTTGAATTTTTGTTGATTGCAACCAGTGAGCATTCATGTGTAAGTATTTGTGTGGACATACATTATTTATCTTGGCTAAATGCCTAGTGAAGATTGGCTGGATCATATGCAACATGGAAAAAGATGAATATTTTTTAAAAACCTGCTGAACAGTTTCCAAAATGGTTATACAACTTTACATTCCCACTATCACTGTGTAAGACTTGCACTTGTTCTGTATTTTCACCAACACTCGGTATCATCAGTCTTTGTAGTTTTGGTCATGCTGATGTGTACGTAGTGATATCTCACTGTGTATTTGATTTGCATTTCCCTGATGACTAATGGTATTGAGTAGCTTTTTATATGCTTATTGACATTTTTGTATATCTTCTTTTGTTAAGTGCCTTTTCCAAAAGCTTCCCTTTTTTTTTTTTAGCTGTTTTTCATATTCAATCGTAAAATTTCTTCATATATTCCTGATATAAGTCCTTTATCAGTTATACATGTTTTTCAAGTACTTTCTCCAGGTCTGTGGCTTGTCTTTTCATTTTCTTAATGGTGTCTATGAAACAGCAAAACTCTTTCATTTTAACATTTTTTTTTCTTTAGTATGTGCTTCTATATCCTAAGAAATTGTTGCCTACCACTAGGTCTCTAAATTTTCCATCTTTTCTTATTGAATTTTTTTAGTTTTAGCTTTTAAATGTTTATTTTTTAATTATTAGATTTTTTTAAGTTGCTTATTCATTTTGAGTTAGCTTTTGAGTGATTTTCATTTTTTTCTACATATGGATATTCAACTCCCTTAGCACCATTTGTTGAAAAGGCAATCCTTTCCCTACTGAATAGCCTTGGTATCTTTATAAAAAAGCAAATGATCATATAAATGTGGGTCTTTTTCTATGCTCTCTAGTCTATTCAATTGATCTATATATTTACCCTTATGAGAATACTGTACTTTTTTCCAACCCGCAAACATGGGTTTATTCCTCCATTTATTTCACTTTTATTTTTTAAAGGGACAACTTTTTTATTAAGGTATCATTGATGTACAATCTTATGAAGGTTTCACATGAGCAACATTGTGGTTACATACATTCACCCATATTATCAAGTCCCCCCAGCATACCCCATTATGGTCACTGTCCATCAGCATAGTAAGAAACTGTAGAGTCACTGCTTGTCTTTTCTGTGCTATGCTGCCTTCCCCGTGCTACCCTTACATTGGGTGTGCTAATCATAATAACTCTAAATTCCCTTCTCCTTCCCTTCCCACTCACTCTCTCCACCCTTTCCCTTTGGTAACTACTAGTCCCTTCTTGGAATTTGTGAGTCGGCTGCTGTTTTCTTCCTTCAGTTTTTGCTTTGTTGTTATACTCCACAAAGGAGTGAAATCATTTGGTACTTGTCTCTCTGCCCGGCTTATTTCACTGAGCATAATACCCTACCATTTGCAACAACATTTATTCACTTTTTAAAATAACATTTCTTAGCTATGTCTTAGGCATTTTATTGCAGAGGTTTGCTTAAAGTATTTTTTGTGTTTTTTTTTTGATGCTATTATAAATGAAATTGTTTTGTGAATTTTATTTTTCTGATGTTTGCTGTGAGTACAAAATATAGCTGTTTTCATGTATCAACATTGTATACTTTTACCTTCTAAATTAACTTTTTATATTCAATATTTGTTTCTAGATTTCTGAGGATATAAATAATAATGTTACCTGAATATAGAGATAGTTTTACATCTTCCTTTCTCATATTTTTGCTTTTTGTCTTCTGGCCTTCATGCAGTACCTACATGTTCAGGACAGTGTTGAACAAAAATGGTGGGAACAGCCATTTCTTACCTTTTTCTCAATCTTAGGAGGAAATAGTTTAATATTTCACCATTAACTATGGTATCAATTGTTAGTTTTAATAGAAGGCATTTATCAGATTACAGAAATTTTGTACCCCTAGTCTGCTGAGAGTTTTTATCATGAATTGATACTGTGTTTTTATCAAATGCTTTTTACCTATCTAGGGAGATGATACAATTTTTGTCCTTTATTCTGTTAGTTTGATGAATTACATTGATTGATTTGGAATATTAAACCAATCTTTCACTTGAATAAACACAGGTACACTGTGGTACATTATCTTGTCCATTGAGTTCTTAAATTTTCTTCTCTTTCAGTGCTAGAGTTGAGTTTATCAAATCTGCTGTATCACTTTTTAAAGCTTCTATGTTCATTCCAAGATTTTATTTTCTGGAATGTAGTGAGCATGTTTTTTTATAGCCTGTATCTGGTAATTTGTAGCCCTGTGTGTCTCTTTCTGTTCTCTTATTTATACTGAGTTTTGTTCATGTTTTCTCACATTCTTCTTAGCATTGTTTTCAAAAAAATTATTTGAGGGAAAATTTGAGGCCTAAAATGGCTTTATATTCCTCCAGCAGGTAGTTTTATTTGATTCTGCTTGGTCCCTGAAAGTGGTATCACTTTATTTAATTTGAGTGCTTGAAGTTTTACTGACCACCTAAGAGAATCCAGGTTCCAGGACCAGTGTACTCTAAGCTCAATGTTATGCCTACAGCTCAGATCAAACCCATGAGCAGTTGTCTTGGATCATTGTCCCAGCAGGGCTGGATTCTTTCTTTTGATTCCCACTGTCCACAAGAGCCAGTGAAAATCACTGTCTGGCCTCTCAGCTATCTTTGCTCAATAGGCACATGCCCTGGGGAGAAAGGGGATGCAAACACTAGACTCACTACACTGGGTTATAGCTTTTCCAGGGTTTTAGGCAAGTAGTTCTTCATGATTTAGTTAGCTTTTTAGCACTTTCAAGATGACTTTCAAAAAATACCTTTTATTTAGCTTTTTCAGTGGTCTTTAGTGGGAGATTTGGTGTGAGTTACCCAAAGCAGATGACCTGATGTTGCCTCTTTGATCCTTTTAAAAATGACCCCTAGGTGATATTCACATGGTGAATCCACAGCTGTTCCCCAGATCATGTATTTTGACCTGATGTTTGTAGGAGAGGAGTTATTTCCTAAACAATTCTCTGGTTGGCTCACATATTTGCTTCAGCCTGTCTCTCACTTGTGGGCACTTTTTTTTTTTTGAGTTTTCTCTATCTATCATTTTGTTTTAATTAAGGTTTCATTGGTATGCAATCTTATGAAGGTTTCACATGAGCAACATTGTGATTACTACATTCACCCATATTATTAGGTCACCAACCACACGCCACCGCAGTCACTGTCCATCAGTGTAGTAAGATGCCATAGAGTCACTACTTGTCTTCTCTGTGCTTCCCCCACACTGTCTTCCCCTTGACCTGCCCACACGATTTGTGTCAATCATAATGCCCCTCAATCCCCTTCTTCCTCCCTCCCCACCCGCCCTCCCCCTCAATGTTTGCTTATCTGGAAATTGTTTAATCCCTCCTTCAAATTTAAATGCTAATCTTTCAGAGTAGAGTATTCTTGGTTCAAGGCCCTTCTGTTTCATTGCATTAAGTACATCATGCCACTCCCTTATGGCCTGTAAGGTTTCTGCTGAGAAGTCTGATGATAGCCTGATGGGTTTTCCTTTGTATGTGATCTTTTTTCTCTCTCTGGCTGCTTGTAATACTCTGTCCTTTTACTTGATCTTTGCCATTTTAATTATTATATGGCTTGGTGTTGTCTTCCTTGGATCACTTGTGTTGGGAGATCTGTGTACTTCCATGGCCTGAGAGACTTTCCTTTCCAAAATTTGGGAAGTTTTCAGCAATTATTTCCTCAGAGACTTTCTATCCTTTTTTCTCTCTCTTCTTTTGGTACCCTTATAATGTGGGTATTATTCTGTTTGGATTGGTCACACAGTTTTCTTAATATTCTTTCATTCCTAGAGATCCCTTTTTCTCTCTGTGCCTCAGTTTCTTTGTACCCCTGTTCTCCAATTTATATTTAATTTACCATCTCTTCTACCTCATCTAATCTACTTTTAAATCTCTCCATTGTATGTTTCATTTTAGATACTGTATTTTTTAAGTTTCTATCTCTTTTCTTGAAGTCCTCACTGAGGTCTTGAATATTTTTCTGTAGCTCCATCAGCATGTTTATGATTTTTATTTTGAAATCCTTATCAAAAATATTGGTGATTTCAGTTTCACCAAGCCCTCTTTCTGGCATTTGTGAAATTTTGGTTTATACCAATTCTTTGACATTTCATATTTGTAATGATTACTATGAAATAATAACTTTTTGTAGGCGCCACCTTCTAGTGTCCAGAAGCTCTACTCTCTGGAGTTGTCCAGTGCTTGCTGGGTTGGAAGAACTCTTTCCTGCTTCCTGGCTGCAGTGCCTGCCTCTACTGCCAGAGCCAGTGGGCCGAGAGTGCCGGGAGGAGCCTTTGTTTAATGCCCTTGTAGCTGCCATAGGCGGGGCCACCCTCTGGCTGACCTGGCACAAGTTTGAGGTTTGTAGGGACAGCAGGTTTTCAAACCAATGCTGACCTGGAGGAAGGAGCAGCAGGCTATGTATCGCAGTGGGGGGCCTCCATGCTTTGCCATCAGGGGTATGGAGTGCCTGAAGCTTCTGAATGTTCCCAACCTGCTGGGCTTAGTGTGCTGGGATGACTTTGTCCACGTGTCCTTTCTCCTGAGCAGCATGCTCTGTGTAATCCCTGCCCCTTTAGCAGCCCTCTCACTGTTGGGAAATCTTTCAAAGTGCTCACCTTTCTCTTGTCCCAGAGCAGCTGGTTGTGGGGACCTGTTCTCCACAAGTGGCTGGAATCAGTCTCTCCGAGTATTCTGGCTGTCTTTTCTTTCCAACCCCACTAATCTCCAGAGTTCTGTGTAATGTAGAAATATAAAACAGAGTTCTGTTCATGCTCTGGGAGCAGATCTCCAGGGTTGGGTGCTCAACAGTCCTAGGCTTCTACCTCCTCCCTGCGCTGTTTCTCTTCCTGCTGGTGAGCTGGGTTTGGAGGAGGTTTTGGGTTATGCCAGATTGAGGCTTTGCTACTTTACCCTTTTCCATGAGGTCTTCTTTTTTCCCTAGATGTAGACAATCTGTCACAGTCTTCTTTCCAGTTTCTCTTTCAGGATTAGTTGTATCTGCTGTATTTTCATATTATATATAATTTTAGGAGGAGGTTTCTGTCTTCTCATGCCGCCATCTTTAAGCCAACTTGTGGGTGCTTTTTAAATTCATGTTGAGTCAGATACCAGTGTATCCTGTCCTGGACACTCCAGGGAGTGCCTACCAAGCTCCTTGAGGAGTCTTCTTAAATGATTTCTTTCTAGGTTTGAAAGGAATGATCAAGTTCTAGTCCCTCAGGGTTGTTACCCACAGCACATCAACAATGCTCTTTCTAAAGAGTTTGTCTGATCTTCAACTTCCAGCCCATTACAACTTCAACCTCTCAAAGTGGCTAAAGGTTTCAAAAATGGTTTTCAGAAACTCCCTTGATAAACATTTAAAATCTGGGTAATTGGCACATACTGCCTTAGATGCTGAAGCTGAAATATTTTATTTACTATTATTTATACTATTATGTATTTTACAAATGTTTTCCCAGTTTGTCATCTGCCTTTTGATTTTCTATGGAGTTGTTTTAATATATCAATGCTAAATTTTAATATAATGAAATGTTTTTATGGTTTCTGACTCTCTGTTCTTTTTCTGAACACATTTTATACTTCTGAGGTTGTTTGAATATTGCATGGTTACAGAGCAGCCGAGGGAGGGTAACATGTACATCTTTGAGCCACACCAGAGTCTCCTTCATCTGAAATAGAACTCAGCCAGCCATGAATGAGAATGGACACTTGCTTTGGGAGTGATCAGAACTGGTTGTGTTTTCCTGTTTCTAGGAATAGATAAATATAGAGAAAGATGTTTGCACAATATTACCATAGAATTTTTGTTTACCAAATTATCAAGAAAGTAGTTTTGTAAATACTTAAAAAACATTTTTGTTATGTGTTATTTATTTGCTCCCTAGCTTTTCCTAGAAGAATTTGAGGTGTTTATTAAAAATATATGAAATATTATAAGCTTCATTTTGTAAAGTAATGATATCAGAGCAAAGGAAAAATAAGAAAGATAAAGGCAAAGATAGGGAAAATAAAGATGAAGGCAAAGGAAAATAAATACATAGAACTGTGTGTTTTTTATCCTTTCATAATTGTAAAGTCACTGAACAATTGACTGAATTTTCTTGGGCCTAGAAAAAAAGGTGAACATCTACAAAATTCACATTGTTCAGGAGAGAAAAACAAGCCAGTTGGTCAGAGGAGGGGCTCTTCGGAGGGGTAAAATCTTTGTGTGAGAGAGGCTTCTGCAGTGGCTTTTTTTGGGCAGTGATGTTAGTCTGTTACTTTTCTTGATGCTGTTTAGGTTCTGTGTTTATAAATAAATTGTATCTTACATGTAAGGAATACATCCATCAGCCAATTCACAGACACTGTCTTCTTTTCATAAACCTTAATCAGTTATTTGTTACATGTCTTTATATGTCCAGTATTGTTTGGTGCTAAGAGATACAAAGGTAAAGAGCACTAATTACCACCTCTGAGAAAAAGCTTGCTTCACAAACAGAAAGGAGAAAGATTTTATCTTAGAATTTCACTAGTACAGCAGCAGTGATATGCACAGAGAAGGGAGTAGTAAATTGAAGTTGTTAAGAGGCAGGTTAGCTCAGCTGCCTGAGCATTATCTATGAGTTTAGTAGCCAAAGTGGGAGGAGTTTCCAGGAAGAAGGACCAGGATGAGCAAAAAGCACATATATGTGATTAATTCATTGGCAGCCAAGGCTGAGAAGAGCATGTCTCCATAGGCATGCAGCCAGGCAGACCCGAGTTAAATGGAGTTGCAAAGGACTAAGATGAAGTGCCTCTGCATGTCAATGCCCTGATCTGGGAATTCTGTCTGAATGCTTCTGCCCAGGTGCCGAGGAGTGAAGTAGGCATGTGTTAACATCAGCCCAGCTGTGGGAATCCCACAGTCTGCAGGGTCCTGGCAAGACTGTGCAGCAGAGAAAGTTTGTCAGTTGCACCCCTCTGCCTTCTCTGGAAAGTCTTTGGCCTTCTTAAAATATTTGAAGAGCAATGCCAGTGAAAAATGCAAGTTAGAATCAAAGGAATTTTTAGAGGTTATCTATTCTGGTGCTTACGAATTTTATTGATTGCAATCCACAGACATACAGTTTATATCATGACTCACCATATATGTATGACTAAACAAAACTTTTGTGAATAACAGTGCTTAACCTTACTACATGTGATGGACTCATATCTGTTGTACTGTGTTCTGTCTGTTCCATGCTGCTGCTTTGTTTGATATTTTCCAAAATGTGGGTTGAGCAGTTCCACTGCTAGATGTCTATTCAACAAAATCACATACTTATGTACACCAAAATAATTTTCATAGCAGCATAATTTGTAATAGTCAAAAAATGATGCAGTCTAAATCTCCATCAAGAGTAAAATGGATCAACAAATTGTGGTATGTTTACACAATGGATTACTAAAATGGAAATGAAGTATTGCTAAAAGCAAAAACATAGATGGATCTCACAAATGTGATATGGAGCATAAGTGTATATATTGAATGATTCCATTTATTAAAGGGAGAAAAAGCATGCAGATTAATCTATTTGTGGATAGGAGAGTGGTTGCTCTTGAGGAGACCACTTGTAACAGTGACTGGAATCGTATTCTGTTTCTTCATTGGGTGCGAACATTCAGGATGCTATATATTTATATTTGTGTCTTTTAAAAACATATGTTATACTTCAAAAAGCATGTTTATTTAAAAATAAAAAAAGCTGGCTGCAATCTCTAAGTTGATGTACTGATAGATCATTGCCAGCAATTTCAAAAACACTGGTCTGATCCAATCCTCTCACACTGCAGATGGAAAAAGTGAGACACACAAAGAGCCAGAAATGTGTCTGAGGATGGGACTCATTCTGGATCCCATACTTTCCCCATATTCAGCTTTTTGGTAACCTATTATACTAAGGTTTCTATTTTATTTTAAAGAAAACTTCTTTAAACTTATTTCTTCTGTTTCTTAATTTCAGATATCTTTTACTTAGTTTTAGACTTTAATTTATACATTAAGCTCAACTTTTTTGATATTTTGTATTTCATCCCTTGAGGACTCTGTAGATGAATTGTTTTCTGATAAATGAAGGCAAGTTTAAGATACAGCAACTGACACATTTGTATCTGCCAGTAAGTTTTCTCTCTTCATACTTAAGACTATCTTAAAAATAGCTCGCTTATGTATGTTAAGAATTATTTTATGATGCCTTCCAATAGAAGCTCAATGAAACAGTGATGTCCACTAAAACTTTCCATAAGAATGGAAATCCTCTGTAGTTGTGCTAATATAGTAGCCCCTGGCCACATATGACTCCTGAGCACTTGAAATATGACTAAGGAGGAGCTACACTTTTAATTTTTTAAAATTTTAATTAATTTCAGTAGCTGCACATGGCCTGTGGCTGCCTAATTGGACAGTACAGCCAGTATGTGCTTGTCTTTTGTGGCTGCACAAATTCCACAGACTGAGACACCACCCAAATGTGAATGTGTCCAAGCAAGTGAAATGAATTGAAGTGTAAATTCTAGTTAAGAATCAATATTTGCCTTTGCTTTTTAACTGCATTTTATAATATCATAGTGATGAAGAAGAGGTAGGGATATTAGCTTGTTTTACATTTAGTCATATAGAGAGATGTTTGAACATCATTTTCTCATGAGACTTGCATTAAATACCTTCTTAATTGGTGGTGTTTGGATAGCAAATAATGGCACTCTAATCTGAAATGGTTTGGAGGCATGTCCTATTTCTCCTGGTCACATCTCTTGCCTGACCAGGGAATTACTGTGTCTAGGAAATTACTTCACATGAAAGAAGGACCCTGGATTACCAGGCTGCTGTCAAACCCCAGATGGTAGCTCTTTACTTTAAGATGACTCTCTAAAAGCCATCTCCTCTGTGACACCAATGTCACAGCTGGATCACAGGGTTCAGCCTTTGCAGCATGCTTAGCTTGGGAACAACTATTATTGTTTTCTCCAATCTTGTAATAAAAAAAAGGAGCCATCTCATCTTTCCCCACTGCTTTACCTTAAACTCTGTTTTAGGTCTGGCCATCTTCACTCTTTAAAATCTGTCATCTGACAGTAATTACTTGACTACATACTCTGACCCTTGCTCAAACCCTTCTCAGGAATCTGAAGCTTTCACCCCTTCTGATCCTTCCCCAAAGTGGTTGGATGAGTCCAGCCAGTGCTCAGACATTTCTTTCTTATGTAAAGATGAAATCTGCTCCCTGTAAGTCTGCCCACGGTACTGCTTTTATCTTCTGGAATCACACAGAACAATTCTATCCTAGTACTTCTCTTTATGGGGCTGTTCTTCAGATGTTTGAAGACAACTCTCATGTCTCATGTTAGCTTTCTCTTGGGTAAACATCCCTGTTTTTTCCAGCACTTTCTTTTTTTTTAAGTTCTTGCTTTCACCATCCTGGATATACACTTTCTGATGCTCTCCTGTTTGCCAAGATCTAGCTTCGTCTTACAATTTACTTGCCCAAATTTGGACACGTTTGGGAGTAAATGGGGTGCCTAATATTTATAGTGAGACAAAAAAAAATGTAAGTAGAGACTGTTTAGGGCAAACCAAGACACGATCTCCTCATGAAAAGTCTCATTTAAAGTGTGTCATAAAACCAAGCATATCAATTCTGAAGATAGAGCTGCATGTTCACTCTTACTTCCTGACATCTGGATGCTTTTATTTTTCTCTGTGGGCAGCTAAAGGCTACATTTCGCTGTAGCTGAGTGTTCCTCTTGGATTTCCAGCCTCCATTTCCATTTTGGTGATTGTAACCCAATTTCCTCTCGGGAAGCACTCCTCCCTCAGTTGAGTACATATGGATCTCCAAGGATGCACACATAACCCCAATCTGGCCAGTCAGGACAATATTTCCTCCAAACCATTCCAAGCTACAGTGATTGGCTTAAACTGAGAACATTGGATAAAACACCCACTGCAATGCCTGGCACAGCAACACAAAAAACACTAGTTCTTTTCATTTGAGCTAATGATAGGTGCATTTATTAATATGTTCTAGAAGTTTTACTGGGATTTATGTCACATTTATTGATCAAATATATTTCCAAAAGTTTCCTTTTTGCTATATTTTGGAAAAAAGAGTAACATTTGCTCACTTCTGGTTTTCTGGGACCTTCTCATTTACACTTGGCAAAGATACTGACTTTGTAAAATTATGGTGATTTTTCTGGACCTAGAGACCTGGTTGCATTTAGAGTAGCTGGCTACTCTTTGACTCTCTGCTTGCTTCTTAGAGGCTGAAATTTCCCGTACAGATATGTTTGCCTTTCCTTTTTCGTTTGACTGGGAGATGCAGGCTAGTATAATTTTTAACCATCCTAATATTTAGGTACACATTTTGTGACCTTTTAAAAATAACTTTTCACTTTTTGACTCTTGCATTTTGTACTTGGTTTAAACACATTTTCTTAAAGTAATACATATACATATTAAAAAATTTAAGTGCTATAAACTGGAATACAGTGAAAAAACTTTCATTCTCTATTTTTCAGTTCTCCTTTTCAGAGTTAACCTTATCCTTTAACAGGGAGTCATTATAGACATTTGTGTGCACATGTGCTCATGTGTGTGTTATGCAAATGGTAGCATATTATTCATACTGTGCTTTGCTTTTTTATCTAGCAAAATATCAAGATACTGCTTTTTTTTATGAAACTTGAACTTACATTATTTGCAATTGCTGTGTGTTTTATAGATTATTTTATTCAGCAAGAATTCAGTAAGTACCTCCTGCACTCTAGCCACTGTGCTCGACATGGTATGTGGTGGTGAATGACATGGCCATGTCTTGCTGGAATTTATCTAATTTTAGTTACCCTTTCTCATTGGCTTGACACCGTAGATACTCAAGAAACAAGTAGCAAAATAACATTCATCCTTTGAGATAGGCCATCTTTTGCCTTACTTTTTCTCTTTTTTTCTTTTCTTTTGGTCTTTAGCTTTGATTTCTGAACTTTATAAAATCTGTTTTTCCTAAGGCCTAAAGCATATATCTGGTTGTACCCATTTCTTTCTTTTTTATTCTATGAACCTATAGAATTACTTACATGCATAATCAGATGCTCCTGCCAAGTCTTCACATACGATTGTATAATCAACTGCAAATGACTTTTAGTAGGTTCTTATAAATAGCATAACTAACTACCTGTTCATCACTGTATAGATATGTGTGTGTGTGTGTGTGTGTGTGTGTGTGTGTGTGTGTGTATAAAGAGAGAGCCTTTGATAAAAGTTATTAGTCATTTAAGAAATATTCAAACACTAACCAGGAATCAGGCACTGAGCTAGTGGATAAGAATATCCAGATGAATAAGGTAGCTCTGTCCTCCAGTGCTTGTGATGAGAAAGGCAGACAAACATGGAAATGCATATATCAGCACGGAATTGTAGTTGACATTTGTAAATGACTTAATAAGGGCATAGAGGCAGAGATAATGGATGTGCCTGAGACTGGGGTGGGACTAGAGGAAGGGAGGCAGATTCACAGAGGAGGAGACTCCTGAACACAGTAAAAACCATCCAGGCAAAAGGCATTCCAAGCAGAAGAAGTAATATGTTAAAGACATGCAGGTGGGAAGCTATTTGGTGCTTTGGACCATCAAACCTAGGTCACCGGGGCTAACATGTTCTCTGGAGTGGACATAAGGGGCCAGAGATAATGTTTGAAAGCCTTTGCTTTTCATATCATGCCAGTGGCTTTTCTTTAGGACTGTGTGTCTCAGAATGTGGTAGGCATGCTAATACTGTGATACGAGGTGCTTTAGGTAGTACCTGGATGAACATTTTTTGTTTTAATAGCTGTGGAATTATTTTTCTAGTTATATATGTCCAGTGATACTGATTGTTCAAATACAAAAATCACATTTCCTTTTAAATGAATCTAGGTAAGCAAATATGATTGATGTAGGTATTATGCAAATAAACATATGAACATATGAACATGGTGGTTATTATGGTAAAAGCATGAAGGTAGTGCTCAGATGACTGATGCTGGAGACCATGGGTGTAAACAACAACAGTAGTGTGAATGAAAAGGTTTTGGTAAAGGATGACATAATCAGATTTGTAATTTAGAAGATCACATTGCTTGCCGTGTGAAGACTGGATTGGTGGTGGGAAAGATCAGAGGTTATGCCCAGCTGGTTGGCAAACATAAAAGCTTGAATTCAGACAAAATCATTGTGGAAAAAGTTCAGCTCTCAGGACAATATAATGTGAGTTGAGAGGGGAAGAGGACCTGAGGAAAGCTCCTGATTCCTGCTCTAGGGGACTAGACACTTGGATCTAATTAACCAGAATATGAAACATAGAAGAGAAACAGCTTTGGAGAGAAAGAGGAGTTCAATCTCAGGTGTGTTTATTAAATTTAAAGTGTCTGTGGGTCAAAACTGAAATTTATAATAGGCAGTTAGATTTGCTTGGGGAAGGTTTTCGCTGGAGACCTGTACTAGTGGTTAGAAAGCATGAGTAAGAGTATAAGCTATGGGTGTGGATGAGGCTACCAGGGCATCCAGGTACCACTACAAGAGAGACAGTGAAAATGGAAGGAATCTCTAAGTAGGAGGAAAGGACCTTTTCTAGGAGACCTATCCATTTTATGGTTAGGAGTGACTGGAATAGTGAAACCAGACAAAAAGAAAATTTCAAGTAGGGCATGAATAATGGCAGAGGTTGTCTTAAAGAAGAGGCAAGAACTGACTATAAGACATGCCAACTAGAAAGTGGCTGAGTAGTACCTTAGTGTAAGATATGGGTGCCTTCTTAAATAGTAAAGTGCTAAAAGAGAGAGAAAGGATTTCCTCTTCAATGTCCCTGAAGAGGTAAACGATAAAGAACACCGGAGGGAGTTACACTTCTGGGACAGTAGTGTGAGAAGCTTCAAAGATTCACCCCCGCAATGAAACAATCATAACTGGTGATGATGATTTAAAAACCAACCATTTTTTAAGTTTCTGGAAATTGTCACTACAGGGGCTCAACAGTAGATTTGAAATGGCAGAAGAAAAAATTAGTGAACTTCAAGGAAGATTGATAGAGATTATGAATCCAAAGAACAGAGAGAAAAAGGGAAGAATGAAGAAAACCAGTAAACACACCAACACAAGAGAGAGAAAGGATCAGAAAAAAATCTTAGAAGAAATAATGGCTAAAAACTCTCCAAATTTGGAGAGAAAATTAATCTACACATCTAAGAAGCCTGACTCCGAATAGATAAATGCAAAGACAGCAATATAAGGACATATCATAATAAAAAGACTGGAAGCCAAACATAAAGAGAAAATATTGAAAACAACAAGAGAAAATGCTGCATCACATCTAAAGGAATTCCAGTAAGATTAACATCTCACCAGAAACTTTTCACCAGAAACAATGGAGGCCAGAAGGCAGTAAGATGCCATAGTCAAAATTCTAAAAGTAATAAAACAAAACAAGACAAAACAAAACACTGTCAGCCAAGAGTCATATACCCAGCAAAAATATCTTTCGAAAATGAAGGTGATACACAGATATTCCCAGAAAAAAAATAATTTGTTGCTAGTAAACCCATCTACAAGAAATACTAAAGGAAGTTCTTCAGGCTGAAAGCCAGTGACTATTCAGATAGTAATTTGAATACACTAACACACACTGCCCAAAGAACCCTGCAAAGGTAATTATGTCATTATAAAGGACAGGATGAACACATATTTCTTCTCCTTTCTTCTATTAACTGATTTAAAAAGCAAATTAATTGTATTGTGAATCTATCATTTGTAGAAATGTAATATGTTTGCCAACAACCAAAGGATATGGTGTGAATAAAGCTATATTGGGGTAAGGAAATAATAAGAGGTGGTAACTTGAATCCACAGGAACAAATGAGAAACAGAAATTATATGTAAGAAAGTTAATAAATACACACACTTTTTTCTTTTCTTGACTTCTTTATAAGACATAAAATTATATAAGGTAAGAAACGACAATGTGACATTCAGTTTGTAGTATGTATAGGTGAATGTATACAACAATAATAGTACAAAAATGGGGAAAGGAATCATGGAGCTATGTAAGAGTAGGAGTGACATTTCTATATCTCACTTGAATTAAGTTAGTATAAACCTTAAGTAGATTATGAAAAGTTAAGATGCATATGGTAAGCTCCAGAGCAACTACAAAGAAAATAGCTCAAGTATGTAGTGAAAATATCATGAAAAAAATCACAATATTACTTTAGAAAATATCCACTTAGTGCTCAAGTTAGCAGTAAAGGAATAATTAAGTCATGAGTTATTTAGAAAACAAAATGTTTCTATATGTGAGATATAGAGACACAAGACATATAGAAAATAAAATGAATGGATTAAACAATCTAATCGAAAAGCAAAGATTTTCAGACAGGATTAAAAAAGAGGTCCAATTATATGTTATCTACAGGAGATACCATACATTCAAAGACATACTATATATTCAAAAGAGATGTAAAGGATATATCATGCAAAACAAAACCACAAGAAAGCTAGAGTGACTTTACTAATATCAGACAAAACAGACATTGAAACCAAAAATTTACTAGAGATGAAGACGAACATTTTATAATGATAAAAAATCAATGCATCAGGAAGACATAACAATTATAAACATATACATATAACCAAGCCCTAAATGCATAAAACAAAACCTGACAGAATTGAAGTGAGAAATAGATAATTTAACAACAATATTTGGAGATTTAGAAACTCCATTTAAACAATAGTGGAAAGAATTACTAGGAAGAATACCAGCAAAGAAATAGAAGATTGAGGTGGAGCCAAGATGGCGGCATGAGTAGGATAGTGGGAATCTCCTCCCAAAAACATATATATTTTTGAAAATACAACAAATACAACTAGCCCTAAAAGAGAGACCAGAAGACACAGGACAACAGCCAGACTACATCCACACCTGCGAGAACCCAGCACCTGGTGAAAGGGGTAAGATACAAGCCACAGCCCAGTGGGACCCGAGGACCCTCACACCAGCTCCCAGCGGGAGGAGAGGAGTCGGAGCGGGGAGGGAGAGGGAGCCCAGGACTGCTACACACCCAGCCCTAGCCATCCGCACCAGAGCGCAGACACACAGTGCATGCATGGGGTGCTGGAAACTAGTGAAGCAGGACAGTAAGACCTGTGAGCGGGTCCCGAAGCTGGCGCCCCTGGGATGAAGAAAAGTGAGTGCTTTTTGAAAGTCTTAAAGGGACAGGGACCCCACAGCTGGACAGAAGCATCCCGGGTCACGGTCCAGCAGCTGGAAATTCCAGGGAACTCTGGGTGCACTAACCCCCTGGGCAACAGCTCTGAGACCCCTCATGGAGGTAAACAGCCAAACAGAACCCCCATCCATTACCCTCTGGGGCCCCACCATAGCAGAGCAACAGCCTGAGGCTGGCCACGCACACAGCAAGGGAGCGTCCTCCATACCAGCCGGGCAAGATACAGAGACCCAATCTACACACAATTGCCCAACACAAGCCACTAGGGGCTGCAGTTGTCCCAGTAAAGAAAGGCCAGGAGCTAAGTGGAAAGAGTCTTGACTCTCCCAGCTGACAGACGCGTCAATAGCACACCACTGCACCTATCAACATGAAAAGGCAAAAAAATTTGATCCAGACAAGACTAACCCAGACAGCTTCGACATCTTCTACATCTTCCCCTGAGAAGGAACCTGGAGAGATAGATTTAACCAGTCTTCCTGAAAAAGAATTCAAAACAAAAGACATAACCGTACTGATGGACTTGCAGAGAAATATGCAAGAACTAAGGAGGGAGAATACAGAAATAAAACAAGCTCTGGAAGGACTTCAAAACAGAATGGACAAGATGCAAGAGACCATTAATGGACTAGAAAACAGAGAACAGGAACGCAGAGAAGCTGATGCAGAGAGAGATAAAAGGATCTCCAGGAATGAAAGAATTTTAAGAGAACTGTGTGACCAATCGAAATGGAAAAATATCTGCATTATAAGGGTACCAGAAGAAGAAGAGAGAGAAAAAGGGATAGAAAGTGTCTTTGAAGAAATAATTGCTGAAAACTTCCCCAAACTAGGGGAGGAAATGGCCTCTCAGACCACAGAGGTACACAGAACTCCCATGACAAGGGATCCAAGAAGGGCAACACCAAGACACATAATAATTAAAATGGCAAAGATCAAAGACAAGGACAAAGTATTAAAGGCAGCCAGAGAGAAAAAAAAGGTCACCTACAAAGGAAAACCCATCAGGCTATCATCAGACTTCTCAACAGAAACCCTACAGGCCAGAAGAGAATGGCAGGATATATTAAATGCAATGAAATAGAAGGGCTTCGAACCAAGACTACTGTATCCAGCACGATTATCATTTAAATATGAAGGAGGGATTAAACAATTCCCAGACAAGCAAAAGTTGAGGGAATTTGCCTCCCACAAACCACCTCTACAGGGCATCTTACAGGGACTGCTCTAGATGGGAGCACTCGTAAAAAGAGCACAGAACAAAACACCCAACATATGAAGAAGGGAGGAGGAGGAATAAGAAGGGAGAGAAATAAAAAATCATCAGACCATGTTTATAATAGCTCAATAAGCGAGTAAAGTTAGATAGTAAAATAGTATAAAAGCTAACCTTGAACCTTTGGTAACCACAAACTTAAAGCCTGCAATGGCAATAAGTACATACCTTTCAATAATCACCCTAAATGTAAATGGACTTAATGCACCAATCAAAAGACACAGAGTAATAGAATGGATAAAAAAGCAAGACCCATCCATATGCTGCTTACAAGAGACTGACCTCAAACCCAAAGACATGCACAGACTTAAAGTGGTGGTGGATGGAAAAAGATATTTCATGCAAACAACAGAGAGAAAAAAGCAGGTGTTGCAATACTAGTATCAGACAAAATAGACTTCAAAATAAAGAAAGTAACAAAAGATAAAGAAGGACATTACATAATGATAAAGGGCTCAGTCCAACAAGAGGATATAACCATTATAAATATATATGCACCCAATACAGGAGCACCAACATATGTGAAACAAATACTAACAGAATTAAAGGAGGAAATAGAATGCAATGCATTCGTTCTTGGAGACTTCAACACACCATTCACTCCAAAGGACAGATCCACCAGACAGAAAATAAGTAAGGACACAGAGGCCCTGAACAACACACTAGAACAGATGGACCTAATAGACATCTACAGAACTCTACATCCAAAAGCAACAGGATACACATTCTTCTCAAGTGCACATGGAACATTCTTCAGAATAGACCACATACTAGCCCACAAAAAGAGCCTCAGTAAATTCCAAAAGATTGAAATCCTACCAACCAACTTTTCAGACCACAAAGGCCTAAAACTAGAAATAAATTGTACAAAGAAAGTCAAAAGGCTCACAAACACATGGTTGCTTAACAACATGCTCCTAAATAATCAATGGATCAATGACCAAATTAAAATGGAGATCCAGCAATATATGGAAACAAATGACAACAAGAACACTAAGCCCCAACTACTGTGGGATACAGCAAAAGCAGTCTTAAGAGGGAAGTATATAGCAATCCAGGCATATTTAAAGAGGGAAGAACAATCCCAAATGAATGGTCTAATGTCACAGTTATTGAAATTGGAAAAAGAAGAACAAATGAGGCCTAAGGTCAGCAGAAGGAGGGACATAATAAAGATTAGAGAAGAAATAAATAAAATTAAGAAGAATGAAACAATAGCAAAAATCAATGAAACCAAGAGCTGGTTCTTCGAGAAAATAAACAAAATAGATAAGCCTCTAGCCAGACTTATTAAGAAGAAAAGAGACTCAACACACATCAACAGAATCAGAAACGAGAAAGGAAAAATCATGACGGACCCCACAGAAGTACAAAGAATTATTAGAGAATAATATGAAAACCTATATGCTAATAAGCTGGGAAACCTAGGAGAAATGGACAACTTTTTAGAAAAATACAACCTTCCAAGACTGACCCAGAAGGAAACAGAAAATCTAAACAGACCAATCACCAGCAACAAAATTGAAGCGGTAATCAAAAAACTACCAAAGAACAAAACCCCTGGGCCAGATGGATTTACCTAGGAATTTTATCAGACATACAGAGAGGACATAATACCCATTCTCCTTAAAGTGTTCCAAAAAATAGAAGAGGAGGGAATACTCCCAAACTCATTCAATGAAGCCAACATCACCCTAATACCAAAACCAGGCAAAGACCCCGCCAAAAAAGAAAACTACAGACCAATATCCCTGATGAATGTAGATGCAAAAATACTCAACAAAATATTAGCAAACCCAATTCAAAAATACATAAAAAGGATCATACACCATGACCAAGTGGGATTCATCCCAGGGATGCAAGGATGGTATAACATTTGCAAATCCATCAACAACACCCACCACATCAACAAAAAGGACAAAAACCACATGATCATCTCCATAGATGCTGAAAAAGCATTTGACAAAGTTCAACATCCAATCATGATAAAAACTCTCAGCAAAAATGGGTATAGAGGGCAGGTACCTCAACATAATAAAGGCCATATATGACAAACCCACAGCCAACATCATACTGAACAGTGAGAAGCTGAAAGCTTTTCCTCTGTGATTGGAAACAGGACAGGGATGCCCACTCTCCCCACTGTTTTTCAACATAGTACTGGAGGTCCTAGCCATGGCGATTAGACAAAACAAAGAAATACAAGGAATCCAGATTGGTAAAGAAGAAGTTAAACTGTCACTATTTTCAGATGACATGATATTGTACATAAAAAACCCTAAAGACTCCACTCCAAAACTACTAGAACTGATATCGGAATTCAGCAAAGTTGCAGGATACAAAATTAACACACTGAAACCTGTGGCTTTCCTATACACTAACAATAAACTAATAGAAAGAGAAATCAGGAAGACAATTCCATTCACAGTAGCATCAAAAATAATAAAATACCTAGGAATAAACCTAACCAAGGAAGTGAAAGACCTATGCCCTGGAAACTATAAGTCACTCTTAAGAGAAATTAAAAAGGTCACTAATAAATGGAAACTCATCCCATGCTCCTGGCTAGGAAGAACTAATATCGTCAAAATGGCCATCCTGCCCAAAGCAATATACAGATTCAATGCAATCCCTATCAAACTGCCAACAGCATTCTTCAATGAACTGGAACAAATAGTTCAAAAATTCATATGAAAACACCAAAGACCCCGAATAGCTAAAGCAATCCTGAGAAGGAAGAATAAAGTGGGGGGGGATCTCACTCCCCAACTTCAAGCTCTACTACAAAGCCACAGTAATCAAGACAATTTGGTACTGGCACAAGAACAGAGCCACAGACCAATGGAAGAGAATAGAGACCCCCAACATTAACCCAAACATATATGGTCAACTAATATTTGGTAAAGGGGCCATGGACATACAATGGGGAAATGACAGTCTCTTCAACAGATGGTGCTGGCAAAACTGGACAGCTACATGTAAGAGAATGAAACTGGACCACCGTCTAACCCCATACACAAAAGTAAATTGGAAATGGATCAAAGACTTGAACATAAGTCATGAAACCATAAAACTCTTAGAAAAAAACATAGGCAAAAATCTCTTAGACATAAATATGAGTGACCTCTTCTTGAACATACCTCCCTGGGCAAGGGAAACAAAAGCAAAAATGAACAAATGGGACTATATCAAGCTGAAAAGCTTCTGTACAGCAAAGGACACCATCAATAGAACAAAAAGGTATCCTACAGTATGGGAGAATATATTCATAAATGACAGATCCGATAAAGGGTTGACATCCAAAATATATAAAGAGCTCACACACCTCAACAAACAAAAAGCAAATAATCCAATTAAAAAATGGGCAGAGGAGCTGAATAGACAGTTCTCTAAAGAAGAAATTCAGATGGCCAACAGACACATGAAAAGATGCTCCACATCACTTGTCATCAGAGAAATGCAAATTAAAACCACAATGAAATATCATCTCACACCAGTAAGGATGGCTACCATCCAAAAGACAAACAACAACAAATGTTGGTGAGGTTGTGGAGAAAGGGGAACCCTCCTACACTGCTGGTGGGAATGTAAATTAGTTCAACCATTGTGGAAAGCAGTATGGAGGTTTCTCAAAATGCTCAAAATAGAAATACCATTTGACCCAGGAATTCCACTTCTAGGAATTTACCCCAAGAATGCAGCACTCCAGTTTGAAAAAGACAGATGCACCCCTATGTTTATCGCTGCACTATTTACAATAGCCAAGATATGGAAGCAACCTAAATGTTCCTCAGTAGATGAATGGATAAAGAAGAGGTGGTACATATACACAATGGAATATTACTCAGCTATAAGAAAAAACAGATCCTACCATTTGGAACAACATGGATGGAGCTAGAGGGTATTATGCTCAGTGAAATAAGCCAGGCAGAGAAAGACAAGTACCAAATGATTTCACTCACATGTGGAGTATAAGAACAAAAGAAAACTGAAGGAACAAAACAGCAGCAGAAGCACAGAACCCAAGAATGGACTAACAGTTACCAAAGGGAAAGGAACTGGGGAGGACAGGTGGGAAGGGAGGGATAAGGGTGGGAAAAAAGAAAGGGGGCATTACGATTAGCATGTATAGTGTGTGGGGGGGCATGGGGAGGGCTGTGCAACACAGAGAAGACAAGTAGTGATTTTACAGCATCATACTATGTTGATGGACAGTGACTGTGAATGGGTATGTGGGGGGGACTTGGTGAAGGGGGAAGCCTAGTAAACATAATGTCCTTCATGTAATTGTAGATTAATGATACCAAAATAAAACTAAAAAAAAAAAAAAAGAAACAGAAGATTGAACAATACTATACACAAATTAACACTAACAGACACAGACATCTATAGAAGAGTTTACCCAACAAAAGCAGAATACACATTCTTCTCAAATGCACCTGGAAAATTCTCCAGGATACACCATATATTAGGCCAAATGTCAAATCTCAATAAATCAAACTCCAATTTACTTAAAAGACTTGAAATAATACAAAATATGTTCTTCAACTACAGTGAAATGAAATGAATATAGACACAAAACCTGCAACAAAATACTAGAAAACCAAATCTAGGAACAAATTAAAAGGATTATATGCCATGATCAAGTAGGATAATGCGAGCATGGTTAACATTAGAAAAAAAACGGTTAATATAACCACTATAACTATAGAATAAAGGGAAAAGATACATGATCACCTCAAGAGTTGGCAAAAAGTAATTGACAAAATCCAATACCCCTTCATGATAAAAATACTAAATAAACTAGGAACAGAGAAGAACCTCCTCAACCTGAATAAAAGTGTCTGTGAAAAAGCCACATATAACTTAATACATAGTGATGAAAGACTGAATGGTATCTCCTAAGGGAAGGAACAAGAGAAGGATATCTGCTCTTACCATTGCCTATTATTTGATAGGCATCCGGATTGGAAAGGAAGAACTGAAACAGTCTCTATTCACAGATGACATACTTTTGTATATAGAAAATCCTGAGGAAAAAACTAGTAGAACTAATAAATGAGTTTAACAAGACAATGGGATGCAAGATCAATATACAAAATTCAGATGTATTTCCATAAACTTGTATTGAATAATGTGAAAATGAAATTAAGAAAACAATTCCACTTACTAAAGCATCAAAAATAAGAAAATACTTGTGAAAATATATAATAAAAGAAGTGCAAAGCTTAAAATATTACAATTATAGAACATTGAAAGAAATTAAAGATTTACATGAGTAGAAAGACATCCCATATTCATGGATCAGGTGACTTAACATTGTTAAGAGCCAGTATTCCCCTAACTGACCTACAGATTCAATGTAATACTTATCAAAATCCCAGCTAGCCTTGTAGAAATGAACAAACTGATCCTACAATTCACATAGAAAAATCAAAGGACTCAGAGTAGCTAAAAAATCTTTAAAGAAAAGAACAACGTTGGAGGACTCATGCTTCCTGATTTAAAAACTTACTGCAAAGCTGTATTAAACAAGATGCTGTGTACTGGCCTAAAGATAGACTTACAGATCAAGGAATAGATTTGAAAGTCCAGAAATAAACCGTCACACTTATGTCAATTGATATTTTACGTGGGTGTCAATTCAGTGGGGGAAAGAGTAGCCTTTTCAGTAAGTGGCAATGTGACAATTGGATATACACGTGAAAAAGAATGGGTTGGACTCCTTCACATTATATACAAAAATAAACTCAAAATGGATCAAAGATGTAATGTGAGAACTGAAACTCTTAGAAGAAAATTTAGAGGCAAATCTTCATGCTCTTGGAGTTAGCAACAATTTTTTAGATATGCCACCAAAAGCAACAGATAAAAAAATAGGTTAATTTGACTTTATCAAAATTAAAAATTTTCTGTTTCAAAGGATACCATCAAGTGCAAAGACAACCTATTGGATGAAAGAAAAATATTTTCAAATCATTTATCTCATAAGGAGTTTGTGTCTAGAATACATAAAGTACTCCAACAAATAATATGAAGACAAATAACCTAATTAAAAAATGGGAAAAGGATCTGAGTAGACATTTCTTCAAAGAAGATATAAAAATGGCTGATAAGCACATTGAAAGATGTTCAACATCACTAGCCATCAGGGTAAAGCAAATCTAAACCATGGTGAGATACCATTTTATACCTACTAAGATGGCTATAATAAAAAAGACATAGTAGCAAATATTGACAAGCATGTGCAGAAACTGGAACCTTCATTCCCTGTTGGTGGGAGTGCTGGAGTAGGCTCTTTGTAAAACATTTTAGCTGTTCCTCAATTAACCATATGACCCAGGAATTCCACCTCTGGATATATACACAAGGGAACTGAAAATATATGTCAGCACAAAAACTTGTACATGAATGTTCATAGTAGTGGTTCATAATAACCAAAAAGTAGATACAACCCAAATGCCCACCAACTGATGACTGGATAATAAAATGTGGAATATTATTCAGCCACATAATGGATTAAACTGATACAACACTGCTGAACCTTGAAAACATTATGTTAAGTCAAATAACCCTATCACCCTATCAAAGACCATGCATTGTATGGTTCAATTTGTATGAAATAGATAATAGGAATATTTATATAGACAAGAAGTAGATTAATAGTTGCTCAGCTCTGAGGGTGGGATGGAAGGAAGACAGTGACTGCTAAAGGCTATGGGGTTTCTTTTTGGGGATGTTAAAAAATGTTCTAAAATTGATTATGGTGATGGTAGTACAACTGTGAAAATACTAAAGTTTGGAATTGTACACTTTAAGTAGGTGAGTTTTATGGTATTTGAAGTATATGTTAATAAAGCTGTTACAAGAGCAAGACCTACAAGAGGTATATCCCCAATGTTTGTAAAACATTTATTTACAAAGTGTAGCTGTCTTCAACATCTCATGGGCTTTCATAGCAATCCTGCAAAGAGACTGGTATTGCCAGACCAACTAGGAGGAAAAGTCCTGAAGACTTTAAATGATTTACTGATAGCATTGGCTGGTTTGTGGTAGAGCCAGGAGATGCCAGCCCTGACCCCTGAGGCCAAGCCCACTGTTATTCCACTATATTAGTTCTTTTTGTTTTTCCCCCGGGGTTATCTGCTCATCCCTTAATTACTTTGCCTCCACTGCCTTATTTAGGGAATCATTAGTAAGTCTGACTTTGTGCCAGGCACGGTTCTAGGACCTTCAAGTTTAACTATTTAAATCCTTATACAATCCTTTGAAGAAGGTGTTACTTCGACCCCAATTGCAGATTAGGAAATAGAAGTATGGTGATTAACTTTCCTAGATCACAAAGCTAGTAAGTGGCAGAGCTAGGATTCAAAACCTGGAGAGTCTGGCTCCAGACCCTATTGCTCTTGAACCTTTACACTCTGCAGAGGACTCCTCTTCCTTGAATGCTTTTATCTTGGACCTTGATCTCAACTATAAAAAGAGATGAAGAGAGCCTGCTTTACCTGTGAAGTCGTGCTGAGATGTGACACTGGAACCCTATCTGAGGCAGTCTGTGGCTTTGGATTTCCCAACACTAGGGCCAAACCTGAGTGTTATAAGGAAATAGTGACTTCCAGGCCCAAAGCTCAGCTGAGAGCAGAGTTTGGTTTGCAGTAACTAAGCAAATCCTATCTGTCAGGTGACCTGGATGCAGTGAGGGTGGGGTAGGCAGCGGACAGGAGGAATTGGTATGCACGTACCAGTCTTATGAAAATCCGTCTGGGAACACACCAGCACTGAGGGAGGAGCCTGAATGAGAGCTGTGAGACTCAAGAAGTCACTCTCACTGTACATACACACAACACACACACACACACACACACACACGTACTGGTGGCAGTACCACAGCATCTTGTTGCTGACACAGCCAGAGTGACGTGTTATTTTACACCGTGGCTCCTGGGATTCTGGGCAGCCCACAGCTGGTTCCTAGACTTGTCTTTCTGGTTGGTTGTTTAGAGAAGGCTTATGGGTGTGCCAATGACTTTCTTGTGACTTTTAGTCTCTGTTTGCAACTCTGCCAGTCAAGTGGAATTCAGAGTTCTGACCAGGCCACACAGGCTGCTCTCCCCAGCAGTGTTTGTACTCTGCCTGTCTCAGGGGAGGCCCAGTCACTCTTGTACTTGTTTTGCAGACAAAGGCCAAGTTGTTTTGTTTCCTAATAATAATAATGTTGGGATGTGCAATGGTTTCAATAAGTAGCTCCAAGGTTGGAGTGGAGGAGTATGCGGTTTTCTGGTGCTGACGTGGGGGAGCCGGGCTGCTCTGACCTCCCTGCGAGCTGTTATTGCTCACATGGTAGTTAAGTCAAGGACTGTGCACTTTATTATTTAAGGGACAATGTGTAGCCTCTGTGAGGATTAATAATGGTCATGTCTTAAGAGCATTCTGTTAGAGACAAGCCTTAGTTCCTTTATAATCTGCAATTTATCCTCCTTTAATATACTTGGTGTATCTTCACCTTGATGTTCTATTTACTCTTTATTTTGAATAGAATTTAAGTCTGAAGGTGATTTTGTTTTAGGAAAAAAGGTTTATAAGTGCTTCTGTACTGAAATTTGAAGAGTAGCTTAGAAATGTTGGTAGATAAAAAGGGCTATTCAATTTTATTTTACTTTTTGTGTCTTCTGGTTTGTACTGTTTAGTGATTGCAGCTTCCATTGCCCACTGAACCTTCTGCCTCTTTTAATTAGCTATTATCTAAAGAGAAGAGTAATAAGACATAAAATAACAGGTAATGGGGCCAGTTTATATAGGCCTCATTATGCCTTATTAGAGCTGTAGTTTTTAATTCTGAAGGAGATGAGAAGACATTGGAGATTATTGAGCAGAAAAACATAATTGCAATACCATTATCATACCCCACAAAATTTATAATTTGTTAATATCATTACAAACCCAACCAATATTCATACTTCTAATTATCCCATATATGTCCTATTTTTAGTGTTTATTTTAAAGATCAGGACCCAAATGAGGGACACACATTGCAACTGGTTGTTATGTCTATGCTAGTTCTTTTTAATATATAGGTTCTTCTATCTCTCACATTTTATTATTTTTTTAACCTTTTAGTTTATTTGTGGAAAAACCCAGATAGCTGTTTCTGGAGTTGCAGAGATGTGCACATCCTGGATTTGCTGATAGCATCCTTCAGGTATACTGTAAACTTGTCTCTCTGTACCCCGGATCTCCTTTGAATTGTTCATTAGGCTTAGAGATCTACGCAGACTCAGGTTTAATTTTTTTCAGAAAACTTTTTAGATGGTGGTATGTTTTTCAGGAAGTATACAATGTCTAGTTGTTGCTGTTTTTGTGTGATATTAGCAGCTGTTGATACTCAATGCTTAGATTTATTAGTCCACTAATATTGCAAAATAGTAATATTTAAATTCTATTATACTTGTTTTTTGTAAAAAGGACTTCACTCTGGGTTGAGAATAGTTGGAGGGAAACAAGTTCAGATGAAGGAGGAGTTAATCATCCAGGTGGGAAGTGTGAAAATGTGTTACGGAAACCTAAGTTAGAGTTGGAATGCTCTGAAGGGGTGGCTCTCATGCACGCACCACCTGTTACCGTTTGCACACTTCCCAGCAAGAAGGGGGATTTCCTGTCTGGCTGGTAACAAGCTGCTCTTGCCTGGAACCAATGAGCAGCTGCCACCACTTTGAACTCTCATTTTCTTCCAGTGAACTTTTGTTCAAAATAGCCTCTCCCAGCTTTCTCTTTCGTCTGTAAAAGAATGCGTCCTGCCTTTGTTTTCCAGGCTTGCCTATGGTGTGCCATAGTTTGCTTGTTTCAAATGGCAATTCCTCTGCTAGTCCTGAATAAACTCGATTTTGCGGGCTGAATCACTGTTTTCTTTTAAAAGGTTGATAGAAGCAATGGTGGCTTTTTCAAGGTACTGGCAGTGGGTGGGTGGGAAGTGATTGGATTCTGGATATATTTTGAACACAATTCCAACAGGATACACTGATGAATTTAGTGTAGAGTGTGTAAAGGAGAAACAGAAGTTTAAGTTAACTTCATGCCTTGAACAACTGGAATGATGAATTTCCTTAAACTAAGAAGAAGGCAACTTGCAGGAGGAGCAGGTTTCTGGTGGAGGAACAACAGAGATTCAGTTTTTGATGTGTTAATTTTGTGATGCTAGCAATAGAAACATGATAAATTTAAATTTATTATATAAAATGAGAAATATTTGAGAGTGAAACTTGTGCTAAGGCAAATTAAAATCCTATAAATGAAAATGTTTGTATGTCTATAAATTAATTCTTTAATCAGCTTTATTGTTGAGAGTAGTTTTAGGCTCACAACAAAACTGAGAGGGAGGTGCAGATACTCCCCATATGCCCTGTGCTGTCACACACACAACCTCCCCTATGACCGGAATCCCCTGCCAGAGCAGCACATTTGTTATACTGGGTAAACCTATATTAATATACCATTAGTCAAAGTCCTTAGATTACACTAGGGTTTACTCTTGGCATACATTTTCTGAGTTTGGACAAATGCCTAATAACATACATCGATCCTTAGGGTATCATAAGAATAATTTCACTGCCTTAAAATCTGTGTTCTCCTTATTCAGCCTCCCTCCCTCCAGCCCCTGGAAAGCCTGCATAGTTTTGCCTTTTCCAAATTGTCATATAACGGGAATCATACAGCATGTATTCTTTTTAGGTTGCCTTCTCTTTCTTAGTAATAGGCATTTAAGTTTCCTCCATGTCTTTTCATGGCTTGATAGCTCATTTACTTTTAATGCTCAACCATATTCCATTGTCTGATGTACCACAGTTTTTCTGTTCACCTACTGAAGGACATCTTGGTCTCTCCCAAGTTGAGACAGTCATAAACAAAGCTGCTATAAACATCTGTGGGCAGGCTTACATTTGGACAAAAGTTCTCAACTCTTTTGAGTAGATACTAAGGGATGCAATTGCTGGATGGTATGGTAAGAGTATGTTCAGTTTTGTAAAAAACTGCCAAACTGTCTTCCTAAGTGTTGTACTGTTTGATTCCCACCACCAATGAACAAGTTCCTGTTGCTCCACATCCTCTCCAGCATTTGGCGGTGTCAATGCTCCTGACTTTGGTCACTCAAATAGGTGTGCAGTTGTATCTCATTGTTTTAATCTGCATTTCCCTGACAATTTATGATATGGATCATTTTTCATATGCTTATTTGTCATTGGGATACTTCTCTGATGAGCTGACTGTTCAGGTCTTTGACCCTTTTTTTTAATGGGGATGTTCATTTTCTTACTGTTGAGTTTCAAGAGTTCTTTGTGTATTTTGAATAACAGACCTTTATTTGTAATACATCTTTGGTAAATATTTTCTTCCAGTCTGTCTTGTCTTCTAGTTCTCTTAATATTGTTCTTGCAGAGCAGAAGTTTTAAATTTTAATGAATTTCAGCTTATCAATTATTTCTTTCATGAATCACATCTTTGGTGGTGTGTGTAAAAGAGGAATACCATACCCAAGGTCATCTAGTTTTTCTCCTATGTTATTTTCTAGGAGATTTATAGTTTGACATTTTACATTTCAGTCTGTGATCTATTCTCTGTTAATTTTTGTAGATGGTATAAAGTCTGTGCTAGATTCATTTTTTGTTTGTGGGTCTCTAATTGTTCCAGCACCATTTGTTGAAGAACCAATCCTTGCTTAATTGTATGGCCTTTGTCTCTTTTTTAAAAGATGATTGGACTGTATTTATGGAGGTCTACTTCTGGGCTCTCTATTCTGTTCCATTGATCTACTTCTCTATTCTTAGCATATTGGTTATACTTTTTAAAAATTGCTGTTTTAGTTAGTTTTAAAATATTACTTTTCTCCAGAATTTGCAATACTCATTTACAACTTAAAGACACCAACTGCATTATCCTCTAACAAGAGAGTTAGCCTGTCCTTTGAAGCTTTGAAGAGAGCCATTGACTTTTCTTCTTTAGCTGTGCAAGTCCTAGATGGACCTTCTTCCAGTGTAAGGCTGTTCTGTCTGCATTAGAAATCTGTTGTTTAGCATAGCCACCTTCATTAATTATTTTAGCTAGACATTCTGTGTTACTTGCTACAGCTTCTCCATCAGCACTTGCCGCTTCACCTTGCAATTTTCTGTTACGGAGATGGCTTCTTGCCTTAAGCCTCATGAACCAACCTCTGCTATCTTAAGACTTCTTTTCTGCAGCTCCCTCTCCTCTCTCAGCCTTCATAGAATTGAAGAGCCTTAGGGCCTTGCTCTGGATTAGGCTTAAGGGAATGTTGTGGCTGGTGTGATATTTTTATCCAGACCATGAAAACTTTCTCCACATTAGCAATAAAACTGTTTCACTTTCATATCATTCATGTGCTCACTGGGGTAGCACTTTTCATTTCCTTCAAGAACTTTTCGTTTGCATTCACAACTTGGCTAACTGGCACAAGAGGCCTAGTGTTTAGCCTACCTTGGCTTTTGACATGTCTTCCTCTCTAAGCTTAATCATGTCTAGCTTTTGATCTAAAGTGAGAAACATGTGACTTTTCTTTTCTCTTGGACACTGAGAGGCCATCGTTGGGTTTATAATTGGCATCCATTCAAAACTGCATCTCAGGGGATAGAGTGGCTTAAGCAGAGGATGAGAATTGGGAAACTGCTGGTTAGTGGATCAGTGAGAACACACATCACATCTACTGCCTAAGTTCACAGTGTTTTATAGGTGTGGTTTGTGGCACCCCATCCAAAAAATATTTGCAGTAGTAATGAGAAGACTACTGATCTCAGATCGCCATGGCAAATATAATAATATTGAAAAATTTTGAATATTGTGAGAATTCCCCAAAGGTGACACAGAGACACAAATTGAGCAAATGCTGTTGGAAAAATAGTGCCTGTAGATCTGCTTGATGCAGGGTCGCAACAAACCTTCAATTTGTAAAAAATGCAGCATCTGCAAAGCGCAATAAGGTGAAGTACACTAAAATGAGGTATGCCTGTAATATGGTATTTGTAAATATTGACAACTGAAGTGCCTATTTTGATTAGGATGTCACAGGTTGTGTCTAATGTGTGCACCACAACCCATTCCTAGTATGTTTCTGCCTCATGAGATTCTTAGCTTAGTAAGAAAACTGTATTTTTACCATGACACTGTTTTTTACCAAAATTTGCATTTCTATTACTAGTGAAAAAATTTTATTTTCAACGTTGACTTTTAAAATTAATTTCCATTGGCTTTCACAAAATGCCAAATGTTTTCCCTTTAGGCAAAATACTCTTCCAAAAGCTTAATTTTGATTCCATTAGTTGGATTAGGCAATCTAACCCTATTGAAATGCCCTTAAATGATTGTCTATTTTTTGGATCTGATCATATTGACAGAAAACTGGCATCGTTGACTGTTGTCACTTTGATTTTCTTACATGTACAAGGAAGCTTGGGATCAGAAGTGAGCTAACAATTTTGAAGAAGTGATTTAACGGTTATGAAAGTTCATGCTTCCCAGGAGGATAAGGTATACCTTTTGTAGTTGCATTTGCTCAATCATCTCTGGGCATAGCTTTCTTGCAATACCTATTCAGCCAACTTTGAATTAAGCCCTAAAACTTCCTAAGTAGATTTGTGTCTGGTTATCCAGCACCTGCTAATTTCACTACGGCCCCAAGATGGATAGTCAGTGTCAACATTTTGTGTAAGTTACACTTTGATTATCAATTTTTTTTTAGGCAAGTAAAGTTAGTGCTCAATTTTTTATGTGAGATGCACTTTCACTTTTTTTTAGCTCATTGCTGCTGAAAGAATTTATTGCAAAAATGAAAACTGTGTTATCAAACAATAGAATAAGTAGCTGCAGATTTGTATCATGCAGTAAATGACAAGACCTCTGTAAGAAGGCCCACTTTTCTATTAAGAATAATCTCATAAACCTGTGCTCCATCTCTATTCCTGCATTTTTTTCATGGCTACCTGACCTGTAACTCCCATGTTGTGCACTAACCTGCCTGAGTGTCTGCTTGTGTCTTCTCGCATCTTGCAGGCCGTGGTGGTGTCCAGGGTAAAACTGGCAACACGTCAAGTGGCTGGTTGCAGCAGTAGCTTCCAACATTTTTTACTGACACTACCCAATACCAGGACTTAGCCATTTTGCTATCCAGGACATTTTTTGTTTTTTAAAACAGCAAGCATCCTGCAAACTGTATCTGAGAGGAAGGCATTAGTTAATCACCTAGTATAAGGGAAAAGAGAGATGGGTTATTTTAAATACAACCACTTGTTAAAGTGAAAACTCTGTTTACTGCCCATGCATTTTCTGTATTTCTAGACAAGATCATGATGAGATCTGGAGGTACAGAGTGGAGTCCAACCTACCCTGGCTTATTGTAATCAAAATGATAAATGATAATGGTCATACTTAAAAATGAAAAGTCCAGGACACATGTTCAGTCAGATGGGATGCCGCTGGCACCACCAGCAAAATTCAGGATGCCTTGTGGAAACCAGGAAAATTCTAGAGAAGTGGGTGTATGTTACCCCACTGGTAGTTAACCACGTGGAGATAATTATGCAGGCAGTTAGACAAAAATGCGGGGGTTCCTGGGAGGTGTCTGTTCTGGAACACATTTGGGAATCTACATGTTTGGGGATCATCAGTATGTAGATCATATTTAAAGCCATGAGATTGGACAGTGTCACCCGTGGGAATGATTAATGAGAAGAGGAGAGGTCCAAGGACTATGTCCTGGGCACTCCATCACGGGGGAGAGGAAGAAGATGAGGAATCAACAGACTGAAAGTTGAGACTCAAACTGCAGAATGGCACTTGTCAGGTTGCAAAGAATGCTCAAATTTCAGAGAACCAGAATATTCTCTCAGGGTTGGCTATATGCTAGGATCTTTCACATACCCTTGGGGCTCCTGAAGAAGAGGTCAAACTCAGATATGCCCATGGACCTATGCAAAGGACTCAACTCCTGATGCAGGTCAGAGACCAGAGGGGAGAGTGAAGAGCAGGACAAACAGGAGAAGGCTGGTCTCCTCTAAAGAAAGTTATAAAATGCTTTTCACAATTTTATGAGCCCAGAAAATTATGTCTGTGGACAACACATAGCCCACTGGCCATAAGTTTGTGATACCTACTGTGTATTAACTTTTCAAGGTAGTCTCATGTTTCCAGCAGGGTAAATGCATCCCGGGGCCACATGACTATCCAGGGATGGAAACTCAAGTCTGCCAACTGCAGAGATGCTGTTCTCACTGTTCCAACCACTGTCCTGGAATCTCTGGAACCAAATCTTGCTGGGAGCTGACTAATAAACCTAAGCCTCATCTGGCTCTGTCTGTTTGCTGGTTGAGGTGAATGCAAAACCTGGAGAAAATTATGTTTTGTTGCTTCTAGAATATTCTCACTGATACTTTGAAATTTACCCCCTGCCCCATCCAAGTTCTAAAAGGGAAGTGGAGAGAGTTTTCTGTAGTTTTCACTGGAAGAAGATGCATATCATTGGTGTCTACAGGAAATGTATGGAAGCCAGGGGCCACAGATGGAAGAGGCACAGAGGCATGCAGGAATCTTAAGGGTCTTAAAATGTATCAACACTCCTTAACATGATTCTGGGGGATTGAATAACCTCAAAACACTTTCCATTGTTCTTGGAATCAAAGACCTCTTCCTTTCTTTCCCTTCTGGTTTACCTCTGCGTTCAGGCTGTCTGTTTATAACAGGTGGCTTGAATGGCACCCCCCACCTCGCCCACCAGCTTTTATCTCTTGCTTTTCCTGTGGATCCCACAAGGGGCAGTGGTTAGAGGATTGGGTTGAGTCAGCAGGCTGGCATGTGGAGCCAGGCTTGGTCACATACTATCTATGTGGCCTTTGAGCAAGTCACACAGACTTTCTGGGCCTTGTTTCTTCATGTTTAAAGTTATAGATGGGGTTACAAACACCCTCCCTCACTATTTCCTTAGATGGTTGAGAACTTTTAATAAAGTATTTGTGATTTGAGCTATGTGAAAATACTTTATTAACTCCAGGAGTGTAAGGATCATTGTCTTAAAAACAAGCAGGAGAAAGGAGGTATGCTGGTGTGGAAAGAAGACAAGGCAGGCTTTAAAAAAATCCGATTGTGAGCAAGGAATCACCGTGGGGTAGAATGAGTGATGGCCAACTTAGATCAAGAGCTTGCAGAGATCATGTTTCGACTTTTTGTGCTTTAGGAGTTCCTGAATTTTTAGTGTTTCGACGGCGATTGTGTGCAGCCAGGGAGCAGGAATGCACCGCAAAGGCAGGGGAGGAGAGGAGATGGGCTTCCTGCCCAGTAGGGGTTTTGTCACTGTGACTCTAAGGCAGAGGGAGACTGAGTGTACTGGAGTTACTGGCTCATCTGAAATTATGTGACTGAAAATATGACTGTGGACAGCTCAGGGTCCCTTGATGGAGAAACAAAGCAAAGGGCCCTGGTGACCCGCAATTGATATAGACCTTCCCCGAGGTTTAGTGGCATTAGAGGCCGTCTTTGTAAACTCAGAGACAATTTTGAAACCTTGGGAAATTTAAGGTAAATAGTGGGTCCTCTTTAATGGTCAGGGAACAACAATTTTCCTATAAGCAGTAACATTTTAGAATAAAAAAATGCCTTTAATGAGGAAGACATGACTTAATAAATGCCTTGTCATGAGAGCAGTGGGTTTGAGAGAGAGAGGAGAGAGTATGCACATGGGGTGTAAGAAGTGGTGACGTTAGTGACAATGTGTCACTGATGGGACCTGCTGAACGATGTCTTACCTAAATTTATAGCAGCTGAGTTGGAGTTGATCAGACTTATTTCTGATTTCTACTATATTTTATATTATGGAGAAATCTCTGCAAAAACGTTTTCTGAAGCCATTCTTTATGTGTCTTGCCAATGGGTTTCAGCCCTGGGCAAGTTTGCTATGGATTCAATGTGACCAAAGAAAATGACAGCAAAACATTCTTGGGGTGAAAGGGTTATACCCAACTTTATTTCCAGGTGGCAGGTCAGTCACTAGAATCCCATTCACTCAGAGCGAGTCTGTATGCAGCAAGCCAGTCTCTGCCTCTGGGCCCATCTGTCTGCACAGCCGTCCTCTGGGCCTCTCTGCCTGCACAGCCATCCCACACAGTCGTCCCACACAGCCATCCTCTGGGCCTCTGCACAGTTGTCCCACACAGCCATCCTCTGGGCTTCTGTCCTCAGCACTGCCACCACTCCAGCCTCTGCTCTGTTCTCCTGCAGCCTTTCAGTCCTGCCACCGTGTCTTGCACAGAGCACTGGGCAGAGCTCTTTTTATAGAGTCAACAGACATGTATTGCCCACAGGTGTGCAGTGAGCTAGTCAACCACGGCCAGGTGAGAATCCTGGCCACAGGAACTCTCATTTTATCCACATTATGGCAAAATTAAGCAGTACAGAGCCTTTCATTAGGTCAGAGGTGAGGACATTGGTTGACAAATTCTCCCCATGGTGTGTTTTATTCTGTCTGGAGGGCAGCCTCACTGAGTGCAGTAGAAGGGGTGCATGTGGCTAGCAAGGCTTAGGCTTGTCAACAGCACTGAAGATTTCTTACTTATCTCTTTGTTACAGCTGGCACTGTCAATACTGTGCAGGAGGCTGGAGAGACTGATTGAAATAATTAAGTTTTCTGTGTGTGTGTGTGTGTGTGTGTGTGTGTGTACATATTCAGAGAATCAAGTGGCCTTCATTGACAATCTTCAGTGTAATTCATGTTAGAACACAAATGAGGAATTCCCAGGCATTAACCATAACAGCACTATTAAAATGAGGATACTGAGGAAAAACACACTATAAAACATTTTCATTTTAGTTTCACACATGAGGAAAGACAATGGACCTAATGGACAGAACAGTGGTCTGAGAGGGAGAAGATGGGGAGTCAAATTTACTGACACAGCTTTACTGAATTACAAGCTCTTTCTCTTCTCCTTAGAATGAGGAGCTTAAAGAAGAGAAATGGTCTGTAAGGCCCCTTCCAGCTCTGAGTTTTGAAGCTCATTCATTCTTATGAATGGAGAGGAAACTGTTTATTCTGGAGTGCTCATACTTTCTGTAGACTTTAAGGACTGAAAGAAACCTTTTGGGCCAATCTCTGATGTATTAAATTTGATTAAGGTCGCACATTTAGTTTTCCTTGAGCTGGATCTAGGTACAGCTCATTGATTCCTAGCCCAGGGTTGCTTCTAGTCTGATTTTCCAACATCTTGCAAATATTAAGCACCTACCATGTGGGAGACACTGTGCTTAGGCATCAGGGATATCAGAAGACATCAAATCCATTCCTCTTCTCAGAGAAAGCAGAGTTGAATTGGGGAGAAAAGACCCCTACCTGGGGAGGTACCCACATACACCAGCACAAGTGGCCTCACTCTTGTCCTTGAAATGCCTTCGCTTGGTTTTAGGGATGCCATGTTCTCAGGCTTTCTTCTACATCTTTGGCAGCCTTCTTGGACTTCCTGAAACACGTTCAAATTACAAAAATCTGTTTCTAGAGGAAAGGAAGTCTGCATTGCTCTCCTCACCCCACCTGCTCTTTAGGTGTAAATTCTAGGCATTTCAGAGCCTGACGAGGTCGAGGTCTGAAGGCAGTCCTTCCCTGGAACTGCAGAGTGATAGCCCTGGGCTTCTTTTCAACACCTCCAAAGATGGTTCTTTCCTAAAATGGAGTTTGACTAAGTGACTGGGTACACAGGATGAGAGCAGAAATTAACCCTGGCTTCTCTTCTTACCTGCTTTTGGAAAAGTAATGTAACCGCTCAGTGCCTTGGTTTTACAGGTACAAAATGGAAATAATATTTGCTAACCCATTCTCCTCTAAATGTTAGAGTTCATCAGGGGTTTGGAACTCTTACACGATCCTCTCTCCCCAGACAATTGCATGGAATTTTGTGGCATCAGTCCCCTCTCTATACCAACGAGTGCACCATGCCCTGGGGGTCCCATCCAGAACACTGTAACATGGCCTCATTCTTGTCCCCACCTGCATATCCCACCAGTCACAAAGTCCTAACACCTGCATTTCTCTCAAGCCCATTTTTCCTAGTCAAGCCTCCATTTTTCTCTCCTTTGGGCTCCCCTCATAGTGACCTCTTCCAAATCCCTTGTTCTCCTTCACTCTCCCACACCAGCCATGCCCCAGGGGGTAGGTGGCAGGGAAGATCAGCCTAGGGTACAGTTAGTAAGGGGGTGCATTGACTCAAAAGAATTTAGAAGCAAAAGTCAGTTTGCTTTCTATTAGCATGTACTGGCAATTCCAAACCATTTCAGCAATAAAGTTCTAATCCCTGAAAAAGAGTATTTTGATGGTCTAAGTTCTATGCAAATGCTTAGGCTGCTGTTGAATTTTAAATAATATAAACCACAAGCTTTGAGTGAGCACATTTTTTTACTTATCCTTTAATAAACATTGCATTCTAGATGGAAATTAGAGCTGTTAGTTACATAGCAGGTCCCTGACATGTGTGGACTCCTCATCCCACATCTTTTGAAAGTCCAGTTCCTGATGTTAGGATCCGAAGTGCTCACTTTTTGGGGTTTAGCTGTGGTTTATATCGCTAATCCTTCTGTAGCTTCACATTCAAGCATTTAAACAGTAGATCCACCTTAAACAATGATAGCACAGTGATTATAAAGATGAAAGAACAGAACTTGAGTTACATCAATTCTATTATTCCACAGAGAGACTTCATATGTTTAAAATTTAAAACAGCAGAACTTGGGTATGTGTACTTTTTAGTTCATGCATGAAGTGTTCTGATAAATTTAAAGAACATTTTTAAATAAATTTAAAATAGAATGTTTTTTAAAGGTATTGCTCTAAAGCTAACCAATTCTAGACAATAATAATTGTTACTAAAAATAAATTTGCCTTATGAGAAAGGGAGGTGTTAAAAATGATCTGTCTCACCTCCACAAGGTAGCTAGAGTGATCTTTTCCAGAATCTCATCTGATCCTTGCTTAAAATCACGGGGTTCAAACCCTCATTGTGGTCTGAAAGGCCATGCACAGTCTGAGCCCTGCTGTCTCATCTGGGGTGAGGCCCCGTCATTGTCTAAATGCTGTCACGCCCACCTTTACTTATTTCCCTGTGCCAAGCTCCTTCCTGCGGTTGAATAGTCTCCCCTTTGCCATGTGGATTCCCACCCTCCTTCATGTCTGAGTGTAAATGTCGCTTCCTGGGGAAGACTTCTAATGTCACCGCTCATCAAATCTTCCAGCATCTGTACTTTAGCATTTATCAGGGTTGCTAATTCCCTTATACACACACTCCTCAGATTAAGGTCAGCTCCCCAGTTGGCCTCTGAGAGGAGGGAGGGCAGGCACCCTGTCGGTGTGTTACATCTCCACTGTCACCTCAGTGCCAAGCACTTGTTGGTGTCAGTAACCATTATAGCACATGAGAGAACAGCCTGAAACAGCCCTGTCCTGAAGGTGTGTCCAAGTGGAACTCCTTAAGGCCCTTCATTTTATTTACTTATTATTCTTTCAACCCCCAGGGAAACAGGTCCAGATCGCAGACTGCTGTGTCCTGTGGGATGACTGGCTGGTGGCTCCAGCTTGCTGCCAGCCCCACTCACTCTGTCTACACCACTGCCACCATGCCTGTGGGGTTGTGATGGACTGTGAGCTAAAGTGGCTTTTGCAGCACTGGGATGATCTCCAGGTGTCAGTACAGGCCACGTGACATAACTTCCCCCAAGGGGAATTGTATGGCTTGGCTTCTAATGGCTTGCTACCTACCTTTCCCTTCAGTTCCCATAAAGTGATAGCTCTTTTGCTTGGATTTGTATGAAAAATGCAATCTGCTGAATGGGAGCTACATGCCCTTGTCTTAACAAAAATGAAAATGATGTAAAAAGATGTTCTTTGTGAAGTCTGACCCTCATCCACATTGTTTTAGTCTGCAAGGGCTGTCATAACCAAGGACCACAAACTGAGTGGCTTAAGCCACAGAAATGTAGACTTACAGTTCTGGAGGCTAGAGGTCAGAGGTCAAGGTGTGCTCAGGGCTGGTTCCTTCTGAGGAGAGCCACGAGGGAGACTGTGCCATGCCTCTCCCTGAGGTTCTGTGTTTGGCTGGCAATCTTTGACATTCCCTGGCTTGCAAAACATCACCCTAATCTCTTCCTTCATCTTCACATGGTGTTCTTCCCAGGTGCATGTGTCTGCATACAGATCTCCTCTTTTTACAAAGACACTAGTCCTATTGGATTAGGGGCCTGCCTAACACCAATTTGACTTCATCTTGACTACATTTGCAATGACCCTATTCCCAAATAAGGTCATCCGGAGGCCCTGGGGAGGGGACTTCAAAATACGTTTTGGGGCTCATACTTCAACCCATAACACAGATCCCACGTGTTATTTTAATGTCTGATTGGACATTTATACAGGTGAAAAAACACTTTATAATTATGTGCACACTGAACTTAACACTGTTTGCATATATACTCAAAAGTAATTTTTGCACAGTTTTAATATGCACTGAATTTCTCAGAAATGCACCTCCCAGGCTTATTGAAGAAGGAGAGGGCTTTATTTCATTTGGCAATATACCAAGAGTTGTTAATGTTTTAGAAAATCATGTCATTAATAGTAACACTGTACATAGTATTGGGGTCACCAAGACAACACAACTGGAGCACTACATTTGTAGAGAAATGTTAGGATCTACAACTGTAAGAATGGTTTTATGCTTTTCATTTTGTTACATAGTCTTCTTCTTTGGAGGTAGAAAGAGTGGGATTGGGCAGATATTCTAAGGCAGGTTTGTAGATATTTCCCCTCTAAAATATTATGCAAAATACATATATGTATATCTTTGATACATATGCGATATACGTATATACAGGTACATATTTGTGGCATCTGGGAGGTACAGAGCATAATGATAATATGAACTACTTTGAAAATTGCAGGAGTACCTTTTAGAATCCCTCTTACAATTATTAATTTTTTGTTATCTCACTGCCTTCATTCACATCCAGTTTCTGGGGGCTCGTCTTTACTGCACAATTTGGTCTTCAAATTTTCTAAAGCCCAAAATTTTAGTTGTATTTTTGGTTGAGAGTTTTTAATGGTGGGAAATATTCCTGGGAGTTTGAATACAAAGACACTTTAAAACAGTGGGGTGTTAAGTGTCTTAATTAGCATATTTACCCATTCACATATTCGTTGAAAAATTTCTGTCTGATAGAAGCTTTCAAAAAGGATTTCAAATATTCAGTGAGAGTTTCCAACCTTCATGTGAGTTCACAGATGAATGACTTAGGAAGACAGAGTGTCTGCTCTCTGCTGACATTTCATGGATCAATTGGTGTACAAATATTGGACTCTCTCCTGCTATAATAATAGACAAATAGCAGCAAATCTACTTTCCAGAATAGCAAAATCATGAAATACTCACTCAAAGGAGTGTGCATGTGTGTTTAGAATTCTTTGCAATCTGAGGAAACAGCTCATAGTAAATTAACAATTTAATCACAACCCACAAACATGTTTTCAGAGCTATAAGCGCCCTAAGGGATCATCTAGGCAATTCCTCCTGCCTGGCATCCGCCCCACCTCTTGGTTTTCACCAAATATACAGAGGCCCACAGAGATTAACTGAATTGCTGGTGATTGCTCATATACTTGGCCTGTTTTGAGGGAGCTTATAAAAAACAGTTGTCTTGCATTATTACATGGTTGTCCTTGAGGACTTAACTTGTGAGTCACCATATGGCTCCCTGAGGAGTGTCACCTTGAAGAACAAAGGCTTTTTGCTTTTTTAGCACTTCGTTTGTCTGCTTCAAATATCATGGATTATTAAACTTTAAGACAGAGCATTTTTTATAGATCCATTATAAATTGAACTCTTTGTGAGGACTCATGAAATGAATTTTGCAAAAAAGTCAGATCTAGGGATATTTGTCATTCTTCTGAAAAACTTGTTTATGTTTACTTTAAGGAAGGCATGATTATGCTCTTTTTCTTTGTGGTGGCTGCAAGGAAATCCAGACTGAAATTTGTGAAAGTAAACATCTAAGTAGGACATAGCATGTTATGACTTATATTTTGTAAACTATCCTAAATTTTTACCTTATTTCTTTTTTCCTGCCCCTTTTCCCCCTGGCTTATTCCTGTTTTCTCCCTTATTTTTATCTTACTGAACTGTGACTGTTTTGAAGTTACATTAGATCCTTTCAGTATTAGGCTTAATGATCTTTATTGCATAAGAAATTGTGCTTTATTACATAAGAAATTATGCATAAGAAATTGCATAAGAAATTATTTATTGCATAAGAAAGTGTACTATACATTGTCAGTAGACCCACCTTGGAAATTATGGTGAGACAGGCTTAAAAAGTAGAGTCCAATTAGCTATCTTTTTAATATTGAAAAGAACTCTGGGTCCCATCAGGTAGGAAGAATATTAAAATAATGGAGGATTCTCTCAAGTTCAAAGGTCTCTGGGATGAAATGGGAAAATAAATTATTATATTTAACAAAGATTTGACAATACAGCATAGCCAAAAAACATAATATTGTAAAAGTTATATTAATCTAGTATTTTCTTAAGTGACCAGTAACCCTAGATGGAGTTTATAGGCTCAAATCTGACTTGAAAAGTATGCTATGGTATTACTCAACTTAAGATGTGAAATGTTTGGTTACTTGTTTCTGTAAGTTTTATAGTCCTTGTTAAAGGTATAAATAGGGCCCTGTGTCATCTGTATTTTGAACAAGAATTCAGTCTGCATTCTAGCCAATCATTCTGGTTGTTAGGGAAATTTAGCACACTGAGGAGACAGCCCCAAGGATTGCTTGGAAAAGTAGCCTCAAAATTGTTTGGGATGATTTAAATAATTTTCTTTATAAGTTAACAGATTGTCATCCTAGAAATTAAGACTAGAAATGTTGACAAGAATCAAATGCATGGTGATAATACTCTGTGTAAAAATCTTTAAGTATTTGTGTTTTAAATATTTATAAAATTTAAGAGGATTTGACTTATTAAAGCGACAGATTTTCCTTGTGATTCTAATTTAAAGTACATAATTGGATAAATGACTTACATGTGTAAACTGGTATCTGCATCCATGCTACTCTGAGCCCTGGTTTTTCTCCCCCTCCATGCAAAACACTATGAGAAAGTGACTGGTTAGTGTAACTCAGTTGCTCCCCAGTGAACAGCTGAGTGCTTAATTTCTGGGGTGTTTCCTTTTGTGCACCAGCTGTCATATTTTCCCTGCAGGAGCTGTGTGCTTTCACACCTGTGTGTTTGTCTTCATGCTGTTCCAGGTGCCCACTGCCCTACATCTGCTTGGAAAAACTCAGCCCCCTCTTTAAGGCACAGCACAAATACCCCTCGGCTGACATCCTCCCCCTCCTCCTCCACAAGCAGGACGTTCTGCAGCCTCTGAGGAGATTAGTGTTCCTGCCCTGGAATGAGTATGTGTGGCTGTCAACTGAGGGATCACACATCCATAAAGGCCCAGGCATGACTTGGGCACAGCGTCCATCCATAGCAGTCACTTCGTTTATGTTAAATTGAGCTCACCTAATGAGTTAAGCTGGCATCAAATATGCTGACCAGCTAGACAAAGACTATTCATAACTCTTCCAACTCTTATTTAGGATCCTGTAAAATCAGAGGGATTTGAAAGATAATCTAGCTCTTTCTGTTTCATATTCTTCCGTTCTGTGGAGAATTTAATTTGAAGAGAGACTTGTATAACATATAATAGCATGAAAGCCTCTGATTCCAGACAAAACCCCTTATTTCAGATGAATAAACTCAAGATTTTTTAATAGCAAAATCTAGATATATGATTTACCTTGAAAAATTAAGAGACTCAGCAACACAGGTTCCCATTACTGAGAAGTGTTGAAGTGTCAATCTGCCGGCACCCTCTCCAGCTTGCCACAGTCCTTACCACTCCTGATAGTTTCTGGGATGCCGAAGCAGAGCATGAAGAGCAGCACTAACCCCCAAGTGACAACTGCCACTCCATGTAATCCACCGGCCTTCTCCCTTTGTGTATGTTGCTTGTTCCCATGGAAGGCAAGTGAACTTGTCTCCAGATTTGCAATAGATGTGCTTCTATGAAGTATTATGGGAAAAATATTGTTTACGAATCAAACTCAATCTGAAATATATGTCGTTTGCTATTCAAAGGAATCAACTATAACTGTAAGCCAATTCTTTTGCTCATCAAATAAGCAAACTTGGTTATAATTCTATTGCCTTAACAGAAGCTACATGTTAGCTTGGCATGTGGTTTTGAGGGCTCAACTTGTCCTATTAAAATTTTGTAAAAATTCCTTCCTGTTATTATTTGGACATTTACTTTCACATAGGGGAAGCCTGGGTTCAGTGTAATTTTTCTTTTTTTGCAAGTAATCTGTTTGTTTGGCTTTCTCTTCCTGCATAGATAAGATCATATTGCTTAAATAATTTTTACCATGAAAAGAAAGCAGTTGCCAAAAAAAGTGGAAGACTGAGCAACATGAAATTAACTGTTGCCAGGGACATGAGCTCATTAGAGCTGTAGACACAGGCTTTTTTCCATCCTAGAAAGCTATCCTATTTGTATATGATTTTTATATCTTGGCATACATATTTACTTAGTGCTTAGTGTATAATTCAGTGATTTTGGAACATTTCCATGATCCCAGAAAGTTCCTTAGTGCTCATTGGCAGTCAATCCCTGCTTGCACGCCCCAGCCCTAGCCAGGACTGAGCCAGGAATTCGCTTGTCCAGCGGTGGTAACACCACACCCAGCGGAGTGAACCTCCTTCCACTGAAGCCCAGTGTGCCCCTGCCCAGGCAGAAGCCCCAGCCTGCAGAGCTGGAGGGGTGGTGAGGCTTGGAGCTGCCACAGGCCAGAATGCCTCAGACTCCCACTGCTCCTTCTGGAAGTTGAGCTGTTTTCTAAGCAGACATACTTTAGGCTACTGTGTACAGTTGTTTTGAGAAGAGGATTTACTGACCGCCTCATAGCCAGAAATCCCGCTGTTTTATTTATGTTGGACTTTTTTCTTTCTTTCTCATTTTTTTTCCCGGTTTCTTTCACAATGATGTCAATGGCCAACAGATTGGATCTTTGTGCTCTGTAATCTATTGCTCTCTTTTTATCTGATCGTCTTCATGTCTTTCTCCTCCTGGAGCTTTTCTAGTTGGTCTCTGGTCTCACTGATTCTGTTTCCTAGTTGATCCCATCACACTAGTCCTGTTTTCTGCCATGCATCTTCTGATCTGTGCTGCCACTGAAATGGGTTTTAGTTGGCTATTGCAGTATTAGTTTATTTACACATCTTTTATGTCCTTGCTATCTACCTTTTTATATAAACCTTGCATCTCAGTTCACTCTATTTTCATCATTTTTTCTTAATTTTGTAAAGTAATTTTCTTTGTGTTTCTGAAAATAGAAGTACTCTCTAAAATGTTATCTGATTACGTAGTATTAATAAGAATTTTTCTTTGAATGTTGGGGCAATAATCTTCCTTTGACTTCTAAACGCTATGTGTTATATAACTTTCCTGATTACTCAACTTTGAACAAGGAAGAGTGATTTTGGTCCGATGTCTGCCAGCTGAGGGGACCCACGTATTCTGTTTGGATTCTCTGCAACCATTGTACCATCAGATTTCTCTTTCAGGATATAAAGTGGGGGTCAAACAGATGCACAAGTCCCTAGCATTTAGGTTTTAAATGTCTGGGAGACATTTATCCAATTCAGCATTACTTTATCGAGGCAGGACTACTTCTGTTCCTATTACTTGGTTTCCTAACTATGAGCTAGTATATTTATAACTGAAAATTTTAAATCAGCATGTAGCTCATGCTGTGTTAGAAGGAGAGCATGGGTAAGTCAGTCCAGGCTCCAGAGTGGGTTGCTTCCACTTTCTGCCCCCACCTGCTCATGACTTGACACCATAGGGTACAAGGCACAATTGCTAGGCCCCTGAGCTCATGGCCAAGTTCAATTGCTGGGTGTTATAGACTCTAAAGTCAGCCTAGTAATGACACACTGAGGAATTACCAGGGAAGAATTCCCTTAGGGAGGAAGATTCCAGGAACAAGGTATCTTCTGAAGGGATGAATGCTTATGGTTGCCTTGCTTTCCTGGGAGACCCAAGTATGAACTTGCTGGCCATCGTTTGTCAGTATGATTCATCTACATCGCACGCAGTTAGAACTAATTCCTCTCAATGATTAAAAAACTTGGTTGATTTTATTGATTTATATTCTTGATTTCCACTTGGTGCTATTTTCCCAGTATGTGGGTATTCTCAAGTGGGAGGGAGAAATTAGCAACTGATACCATATACTAAAAATATCCAAATATGGCTAAATTAGTGAAATGTTTTCATATTCAAAAGGAAAATTTTTCTATGACTCTAAGGATTTTTAGCCCAAATGAATGAAAAATACATTTTGTTTCATATATAGAGAAATGTTTTGGAGGCATGTGCACTAGAGCAGAGAATCTTAAATTTCAATATATGGAGCCTCTAGAGCTTTAAGTGGGTATGAATCCCCTGAGGGTCCTGTTAAAATGCAGATTCTGCAATTCCAGCAAGCTCCTTGGTGCTGTCTGTACTGCTGTAGTGAGCAGTTAGAAGAGCTGGCGTGCTCATGATTGGAAGCCCAAATCACCTGTGTTTTGATTACCACTTGGGAAGACACAAACTGGGAAAATTCTGCAACATCACCATTGCCAGACTCCCTGAGGGCCGGGTGTTCTATGAGCCTTGCCCCCAAAGCAAGGACTGTCACCCGGTGATTGTTCTGTCAATAACTGTGTGCCATTTCACATTCAAATACTTGTGGGCTTTTTATCTGGGTGGAGACTGTTGGAGCAAGGAGGTGGCCATCATAGATAAGCCTTATCATTTTCATAATGCAATAAGACATTTTTATTTAAAAAAAAGCTTCTAGGAGTCTGAAGTGGAGTGGTGTCATAAAGATGCACAGTCCTCTGAGGCATGGACACAGCAAGAGGGGGATTTCTGAAAGGAAAGCAGTCTTCCTAGGAAAAGAGCCAACGGTGTGCTTGGAGTTACGGGGAAAAGCCATGGTTAAGAAGGTTGGCTCTGTTCTACGAGAGCTGAGTTGCTGACACTTTAACATTTAATAAAAAAAAAAAAAAAAAAGAAGGAAAGAAATGCCCCTATTATTTGGAGGATATATGGTAAAAGACCCCTCAAAATCTAATCCCACTGTAGTCCTTTGTTTGCCATTTGAACACTTCATGTTCATTTGCAGGAAAAGACTTTTTATCCTCCTGCTGCTTGACAACCACTATTTTCCAGACTTCTCTGCCAACATTATTGCTCCCTTATTCTAATATTTTCCTTAGGAAACCATCTTCATGATTGGCAGGCAGTTTCAGTTTATGGGCTATGTTGTGGCTAAGGATTGCAAGGCATTGAACCGCAAATGCCTGAACAGTAGACTTAAGACCTCACCTACAGGAAAGATAGTGGTGGCATCTTCAGGGACAGTGACATCTGAAACCAGCCTGCAGAGATTATTTGGCCAACAGATACAGGTAGGAAAGCAATGTGCCCAGGAAGTTTTAAAGGCCTTAGATGTTTGGCAAAAGCAGATTAACACAAGGACTATTGACACCAATTGTATGGCTTTGGACAAATCGTTGGCATTGTTATTTAATTTATCATACTGTGTGATGTTTGCAAAATAACTACATATTATTGCATTTATGTCTTAAAATAGGCCAACTCCTTCTGAGGATAACATTCAAGTTTTGCATATCTTCTACCAAAGAAGTCAGTCTTTCAAGTATCTTTTTTTTTTTTTTTAATAATTATTTTTTATTGAACGGTAGTTGACACACAGTATTACATTACATGAGTTTCAAGTGTACAACACAGTGATAGAACATTTATATACATAATTCTAGGTTCCAGCTATCACCCTACCAGGCTGTTACAATATCTTGACTATATTCCTTATGCTATACATTACATCCCGGTTACTAATTTATTTTACCATTGGAAGTCTGTCCTTCTTCTTCTTTTTTTTTTTTTTTTTTGTGAGGGCATCTCTCATATTTATTGATCAAATGGTTGTTAACGACAATAAAATTCTGTATAGGGGAGTCAATGCTCAATGCACAATCATTATTCCACCCCAAGCCTAATTTTTGTCAGTCTCCAATCTTCTGAGGCATAACAAACAAGTTTTTACATGTAGAACAAATTCTTACATAATGAATAAGTTACATAGTGAACAGTACAAGGGCAGTCATCACAGAAACTTTCGGTTTTGCTCATGCATTATGAACTATAAACAGTCAGTTCAAATATGAATACTCATTTGGTTTTTATACTTGATTTATATGTGGATACCACATTTCTCTCTTTATTATTATTATTTTAAATAAAATGCTGAAGTGGTAGGTAGATACAAGATAAAGGTAGAAAACATAGTTTAGTGTTGTAAGAGAGCACATGTAGATGATCAGGTGTGTGCCTGTAGACTATGTGTTAATCCAAGCTAGACCAGGGCAATAAAACATCCACATATGCAGAACATTTCTCTCAGAACAGGGGGGTGAGGTTCTAAGCCTCACCTCTGTTGATCCCCAATTTCTCACCTGATGGCCCCCCTGCGACTGTGCCTGTCTTAGGTTGTTCCTCCCTTGAGGAATCTTACCTGTCTCTGGCTAACCAGTCATCTTCCGGGGCCATACAGGGAAATGTGAAGTTGGTAAGTGAGAGAGAAGCCTTATTGTTTGAAAAAGTTAGCTTTTTACTTCTTTGCATATTTATGCCCTGTGGCTTCTATGCCCAGCATTTGTCTTGAGGTATCTTTACCACTTGGAAGAATTATGATACTTGGTAAATTTGATATGAGGCACGAATTCTATTTAAGGGTTGTAATTAGGAAGGAAGAAGAAAAGCTATAGAAGTAGCAGGCGGAAGAAAACATGGGAAGATTGATTATTTCTTTGATATATCTTCTTGTAGAGTAACTTCAGCATGTATAGGTTTTAAGCTACTACTTAAATTGCACACACACATTAACATAATAGGAGTATAGTTACATAACCAAAGCATATCTGTAATTACCAGCCATCTCCAGTGAAACCAAGAAAACCAGTTAGGCACCTTAGGCATTTGTGAAAACTTATCTATGATATGGTGGATATTGTCCAACTGAACTTGAACAGTCTGAGAGAAATCAGACAAATTAAAACAACCCATTCCTGGGGACTGTTCACATGCCATATGTTCTTTTAACAGTAAATAGTTTGTAGTTGTAAGACTTTGGAGCGCTACAATTTGCACTTCTCCAAATTCTTGGTTGAGTTCCAACAGTATAGATCCAGTCCAATTTTGTTGTTTTACTGTATGCACAGGCCAGCTTAGATATCTCCTTCCTCATTCCCATGGCAAGTCCAGGAACTGGTGGGATGAGTGCATCTACAGCTGTAGCAGTGCGTGGATCTTTGTTGGGGTTTTTTGATGATCATCTTCTGGCATGAGTCTTCCAGAGAGTGCAGATGTTGGAAGTTCTTTTTCATATCGTATCTTAGTTCATTTTCTGGGTAGCCCAATTAGGCTTTGATCCTCTGTATAAACACAAACAGACCCTTTGCCTACACTTTTATATGCCCTTTATACCCTTGTGTAGAACTCGTTGGAGGTTACCACACAGGAACTGCCCTTTTTTTTTTTTTTTTTTTGCTTTGTTTTTGGTATCACTAATCTACACTTACATGACGAATATTATGTTTACTAGGCTCTCCCCTATACCAGGTCTCCCCTATAAACCCCTTTACAGTCACTGTCCATTAGCATAGCAAAATGTTGTAGAATCACTACTTGCCTTCTCTGTGTTGTACAGCCCTCCCTTTTCTCCTACCCCCCCATGCATGTTAATCTTAATACCCCCCTACTTCTCCCCCCCTACCCACCCATCCTCCCCAGTCCCTTTCCCTTTGGTACCTGTTGGTCCATTCTTGATTTCTGTGATTCTGCTGCTGTTTTGTTCCTTCAGTTTTTCCTTTGTTCTTATATTCCACAGATAAGTGAAATCATTTGGTATTTCTCTTTCTCTGCTTGGCTTGTTTCACTGAGCATAATACCCTCCAGCTCCATCCATGTTGCTGCAAATGATTGGATTTGCCCTTTTCTTATGGCTGAGTAGTATTCCATTGTGTATATGTACCACATCTTCTTTATCCATTCATCTATTGATGGACATTTAGGTTGCTTCCAATTCTTGGCTATTGTAAATAGTGCTGCAATAAACATAGGGGTGCATCTGTCTTTCTCAAACTTGATTGCTGTGTTCTTAGGGTAAATTCCTAGGAGTGGAAATCCTGGGTCAAATGGTAAGTCTGTTTTGAACATTTTGATGTACCTCCATACTGCTTTCCACAATGGTTGAACTCACTTACATTCCCACCAGCAGTGTAGGAGGGTTCCCCTTTCTCCACAGCCTCGCCAACATTTGTTGTTGTTTGTCTTTTGGATGGCAGCCATCCTTACTGGTGTGAGGTGATACCTCATTGTAGTTTTAATTTGCATTTCTCTGATAATTAGCGATGTGGAGCATCTTTTCATGTGTCTGTTGGCCATCTGTATTTCTTTTTTGGAGAACTGTCTGTTCAGTTCCTCTGCCCATTTTTTAATTGGGTTATTTGTTTTTTGTTTGTTGAGGCGTGAGAGCTCCTTATATATTCTGGACGTCAAGCCTTTATCGGATGTGTCATTTTCAAATATATTCTCCCATACTGTAGGGATCCTTCTTGTTCTGTTGATGGTGTCTTTTGCTGTACAGAAGCTTTTCAGCTTAATATAGTCCCACTTACTCATTTTTGCTGTTGTTTTCCTTGCCCAGGGAGATATGTTCAAGAAGAGGTCACTCATGTTTATGTCTAAGAGGTTTTTGCCTATGTTTTCTTCCAAGAGTTTAATGGTTTCATGGCTTACATTCAGGTCTTTGATCCATTTTGAGTTTACTTTTGTGTATGGGGTTAGACAATGGTCCAGTTTCATTCTCCTACATGTAGCTGTCCAGTTTTGCCAGCACCACCTGTTGAAGAGACTGTCATTTCGCCATTGTATGTCCATGGCTCCTTTATCAAATATTAATTGACCATATATATCTGGGTTAATGTCTGGATTCTCTAGTCTGTTCCATTGGTCTGTGGCTCTGCTCTTGTGCCAGTACCAAATTGTCTTGATTACTATGGCTTTATAGTAGAGCTTGAAGTTGGGGAGTGAGATCCCCCCTACTTTATTCTTCTTTCTCAGGATTGCTTTGGCTATTCGGGGTCTTTGGTGTTTCCATATGAATTTTTGAATTATTTGTTCCAGTTCATTGAAGAATGTTGCTGGTAGTTTCATAGGGATTGCATCAAATCTGTATATTGCTTTGGGCAGGATGGCCATTTTGACGATATTAATTCTTCCTAGCCACGGGCATGGAATGAGTTTCCATCTGTTAGTGTCCCCTTTAATTTCTCTTAAGAGTGACTTGTAGTTTTCAGAGTATAAGTCTTTCACTTCTTTGGTTAGGTTTATTCCTAGGTATTTTAATTTTTTGATGCAATTGTGAATGGAGTTGTTTTCCTGATTTCTCTTTCTGTTGGTTCATTGTTAGTATATAGGAAAGCCACAGATTTCTGTGTGTTGATTTTGTATCCTGCAACTTTGCTGTATTCCGATATCAGTTCTAGTAGTTTTGGGGTGGAGTCTTTAGGGTTTTTTATGTACAGTATCATGTCATCTGCAAATAGTGACAGTTTAACTTCTTCTTTACCAATCTGGATTCCTTGTATTTCTTTATTTTGTCTGATTGCCGTGGCTAGGACCTCCAGTACTATGTTAAATAACAGTGGAGAGAGTGGGCATCCCTGTCTAGTTCCCAATCTCAGAGGAAATGCTTTCAGCTTCTCGCTGTTCAATATAATGTTGGCTGTGGGTTTATCATAGATGGCCTTTATTATGTTGAGGTACTTGCCCTCTATTCCCATTTTGCTGAGAGTTTTTAACATGAATGGATGTTGAACTTTGTCAAATGCTTTTTCAGCATCTATGGAGATGATCATGTGGTTTTTGTCTTTCTTTTTGTTGATGTGGTGGATGATGTTGATGGACTTTCGAATGTTGTACCATCCTTGCATCCCTGGAATGAATCCCACTTGGTCATGGTGTATGATCCTTTTGATGTATTTTTGAATTCGGTTTGCTAATATTTTGTTGAGTATTTTTGCATCTACGTTCATCAGGGATATTGGTCTGTAGTTTTCTTTTTTGGTGGGGTCTTTGCCTGGTTTTGGTATTAGGGTGATGTTAGCTTCATAGAATGAGTTTGGGAGTATCCCCTCCTCCTCTATTTTTTGGAAAACTTTAAAGAGAATGGGTATTATGTCTTCCCTGTATGTCTGATAAAATTCCGAGGTAAATCCATCCGGCCCGGGGGTTTTGTTCTTTGGTAGTTTTTTGATTACCTCTTCAATTTCGTTGCTGGTAATTGGTCTGTTTAGATTTTCTGTTTCTTCCTGGGTCAATCTTGGAAGGTTATATTTTTCTAGGAAGTTGTCCATTTCTCCTAGGTTTCCCAGCTTTTTAGCATATAGGTTTTCATAGTATTCTCCAATAATTCTTTGCATTTCCGTGGGGTCCGTCGTGATTTTTCCTTTCTCGTTTCTGATACTGTTGATTTGTGTTGACTCTCTTTTCTTCTTAATAAGTCTGGCTAGAGGCTTATCTATTTTGTTTATTTTCTCGAAGAACCAGCTCTTGGTTTCATTGATTTTTGCTATTGTTTTATTCTTCTCAATTTTATTTATTTCTTCTCTGATCTTTATTATGTCCCTCCTTCTGCTGACCTTAGGCCTCATTTGTTCTTCTTTTACCAATTTCGATAATTGTGACATTAGACCATTCATTTGGGATTGCTCTTCCTTTTTTAAATATGCTTGGATTGCTATATACTTTCCTCTTAAGACTGCTTTTGCTGTGTCCCACAGAAGTTGGGGCTTAGTGTTCTTGTTGTCATTTGTTTCCATATATTGCTGGATCTCCATTTTGATTTGGTCATTGATCCATTGATTATTTAGGAGTGTGTTTTTAAGCCTCCATGTGTTTGTGAGCCTCTTTGCTTTCTTTGTACAGTTTATTTCTAGTTTTATGCCTTTGTGGTCTGAAAAGTTGGTTGGTATGATTTCGATCTTTTGGAATTTTCTGAGGCTCTTTTTGTGGCCTAGTATGTGGTCTATTCTGGAGAATGTTCCATGTGCACTTGAGAAGAATGTATATCCCGCTGCTTTTGGATGTAGAGTTCTATAGATGTCTATTAGGTCCATCTGCTCTACTGTGTTGTTCAGTGCTTCCGTGTCCTTACTTATTTTCTGCCCAGTGGATCTATCCTTTGGGGTGAGTGGTGTGTTGAAGTCTCCTAGAATGAATGCATTGCAGTCTATATCCCCCTTTAGTTCTGTTAGTATTTGTTTCACATATGCTGGTGCTCCTTTGTTGGGTGCATATATATTTAGAATAGTTATATCCTCTTGTTTGACTGAGCCCTTTATCATTATGTAGTGTCCTTCTTTATCTCTTGTTACTTTCTTTGTTTTGAAGTCTATTTTGTCTGATATTAGTACTGCAACCCCTACTTTCTTCTCACTGTTGTTTGCTTGAAATATGTTTTTCCATCCCTTGACTTTTAGTCTGTACATGTCTTTGGGTTTGAGGTGAGTTTCTTGTAAGCAGCATATAGATGGGTCTTGCTTTTTTATCCATTCTGTTACTCTGTGTCTTTTGATTGGTGCATTCAACCCATTAACATTTAGGGTGACTATTGAAAGATATGTACTTATTGCCATTGCAGGCTTTGAATTCGTGGTTACCAAAGGTTCAAGGTTAGCCTCTTTAGTATCTTACTGCCTAACTTAGCTCGCTTATTGAGCTGTTATGTACACTGTCTGGAGATTCTTTTCTTCTCTCCCTTCTTGTTCCTCCTCCTCGATTCTTCATATGTTGGGTGTTTTGTGCTGTGCTCCTTCTAGGAGTGCTCCCATCTAGAGCAGTCCATGTAAGATGTTCTGTAGAGGTGGTTTGTGGAAAGCAAATTCCCTCAGCTTTTGTTTGTCTGGGAATTGTTTAATCCCACCGTCATATTTGAATGATAGTCGTGCTGGATACAGTATCCTTGGTTCAAGGCCCTTCTGTTTCATTGTATTAAATATATCATGCCATTCTCTTCTGGCCTGTAGGTTTTCTGTTGAGAAATCTGACGTTAGCCTGATGGGTTTCCCTTTATAGGTGACCTTTTTCTCTCTAGCTGCCTTTAACACTCTTTCCTTGTCCTTGATCTTTGCCATTTTAATTATTATGTGTCTTGGTGTTGCCCTTCTTGGATCCTTTCTGTTGGGGGTTCTGTGTATTTCCGTGGTCTGTTTGATTACTTCCTCCCCCAGTGTGGAGAAGTTTTCAGCAATTATTTCTTCTAAGATACTTTCCATCTCTTTTCCTCTCTCTTCTTCTTCTGGGACCCCTATAATATGGATATTGTTCCTTTTAGATTGGTCACACAGTTCTCTTAATATTTTTTCATTCCTGGAGATCCTTTTGTCTCTCTCTATGTCAGCTTCTATGCGTTCCTGTTCTCTGATTTCAATTCCATCAATGGCCTCTTGCATTCTATCCATTCTGCTTATAAACCCTTCCAGAGTTTGTTTCATTTCTGCGATCTCCTTTCTGGCATCTGTGATCTCTTTCCGGACTTCATCCCATTTTTCTTGCGTATTTCTCTGCATCTCTGTCAGCATGTTTATGATTCTTATTTTGAATTCTTTGTCAGGAAGACTGGTTAGGTCTGTCTCCTTCTCTGGTGTTGTCTCTGTGATCTTTGTCTGCCTGTAGCTTTGCCTTTTCATGGTGATAGGAATAGTCTGCAGAACTGGGACGAGTGACGGCTGGAAGGACTTCCTTTCTTGTTGGTTTGTGGCCCTCCTCTCCTGGGAGAACAGCGACCTCTAGTGGCTTGTGCTGGGCAGCTGCGCGCAGACAGGGTTTCTGCTTCCTGACCGGCTGCTATGGAGTTAATCTCCGCTGTTGCTGTGGGCGTGGCCTGGCTCGGGCAGCTACTCCAAAATGGTGGAGTCGCGTTGGAGCAGGAGCTGCTGGGAGGCTATTTATCTCCGTAAGGGGCCTCCCTGCTCCCTGCAGCCCAGGGGTTAGGGTGCCCAGAGATCCCGGATTCCCTACCTCTGGATTAAGTGACCCGCCCTGCCCCTTTAAGACTTCCAAAAAGCACCCGCCAAAACAAAACAACGACCACAAGAAAAAACAAGAAAAAAAATTTTTTTAATTAAAAAAAAAAAATTTTTAATTAAAAAAAAAAGGTGGTCGTTCGTTTTTCTTTATTCTCCGGTGCCAGCCTCAGGCCTCTGCTCACCGGTCTTTCTGCCCTGTTTCCCTTCTATTGGGGTCCCTGTCCCTTTAAGACTTCCAAAAAGCGCTCGCCAAAACAAAGCAGCAAAAAAGCAAAAAAAAAAAAATGGTCGCGCGCTTTTCTTATGTCCTCTGTCGCCCAGCCTCCAGTGCCTGCTCACTGTTCTTGCTGCCCTGTTTTCCCAGTATCGAGGGCCCTGCACTCTGGCCCGGATGGCTGAGGCTGGGCGTTCGGCAGTCCTGGGCTCCGTCTCCCTCCTGCTCTGCCTGCTCTTCTCCCGCCGGGAGCTGGGGGGAGGGGCGCTCGGCTCCCGCGGGGCCGGGGCTTGTATCTTACCCCCTTCGCGAGGCGCTGGGTTCTCTCAGGTGCGGATGTGGTCTGGATGTTGTCCTGTGTCCTCTGGTCTTTATTCTAGGAAGGGTTGTCTTTGTTATATTTTCATAGATATGTTGTTTTGGGAGGAGATTTCCACTGCTCTACACACGCCGCCATCTTCCGCCCCCTTTCAAGTATCTTTTATCTTTCTTTTTCAGAAACGTATCAGTCTATTGCCAGCTTAACCTGTATCCATCCCCTCCTTCCTTCTGCTCTCCTTGCCTCCCTGCCTCTTAGCACTTACTGCTCTCCATCATTCCTTTTCAGTCCCTTCATATATAAAAATCCCACGGCTGCTCAATATAAATATAAAAATTTCCAGCTTCCTAACTCTTCATGGCTCCAAACTGTGCTGAAATTACCTTTTTATGCCTTTTCACATCCTTCTGATAAAGCAGTGTCCATGACCCCTGCCCCAGCTGATCTAACTTCTGACTTTGGTCAACAAGTTTTCCCAGGTTTATCTGTGCTGCTCTATTTTTCTCATCCCCAGCATAAAGTTGTCTTATTGTATTGCTGCCTCTAGTTCTTTATCTTTCCTGTTCAGCATTCACCATTGTCCTGTTGTCTGTCTCCTAAATTATGTCCCACTATTACAGGAAATCTCACTTTAAGACAGGCCTCACAATTACATTTTCAAGATTCTTTTAATACAAATATTTCACAAGTCTGAACTTCTTGTGAAGTTCACCTTACTCAGTGTTTATGATTATTATTTTCTTTATGACATACTTACTGTCTTACTCATTTGCATCCAGTGACTATGTTTTCTTAAAATATGTACTATCAGCTTTTGTCCATAAACCAACAATTCCCCAAACAGTATTTTGCTACAATATAAATAGAAGTATCAATTAATACAACAGACTAGAGGGTACCAACATACGGCAATTATATGTAGGCAAAACTGTGTGTGTGTGTGTGTGTGTGTGTGTGTGTGTGTGTGTGTTCAAAGAGGTTAGGGATGGGTTATTTAATATACAAAAGTATTATAGAAACAAGATAACGTTTCAGTAAAACAATTAAGATGACTCTGCCTTATGTTTCAAAATCAATCCATATGGAATAAAAACATAAAAATCAAATCAAGTTATATAAAAATTGATAAATATTAGAACATTTATTTAATACACAGAAGGGCATTACTTCAATTTTGAAGAAATAAAAGAATTTGTAAAGGGATGATTAGTAGCTTCAAGAATATATATGTCTGAAATTTCTATACTATTAAAAAAATCCCAAAGGGGTTGATAATATATGATATTTTTTTAAATTCAGGTTTATAAAGAAGACATCCAAACTTTAAAGTGTAAAAGAAAAAGAGAAAATGAATGTATTTCACTAGACTGTAAACTTTGTAAGAACAGGGTCATTTCCTTGTATTTTATACATAATAGATATGTAATGAATATTGAATAAATAAATAAGGGAAAATAAATAGAAAGCAAATTTCTAAAAGCTCATCAGTGCAGGAATAAATATGTGAAATAAACAACTTTGAACATCTAAACTATACCAACTAAAATAGTTTTAAAATTATATCATTCAGTATCAGCCATGTTATAGTAGAATAGATACACACTCCTTGTAGTGGCTGTATAAACTGGCTGCCTTTTGGAAGGAATTATGATATTTTGTAATAAGAGCTTTACATCCCCCTTACATAAATTTATCTAATGAAGTAGCCAAGGTTAAATATATCATATGTGCATACTAAATATACATATTTAATATTTCCATATTCATGTATATTTCTACATTAAGGTATTCAATTTAACTATATAATTAATATTAGGGGAATGGTTATATGCGTTTCACTTTGCACAAGGGTATGTTATGAAACTATGCAAATAATATCAATTCTAAAGATGCACAGGGACTGTGTAAGTAAAAGCAGAATGTATATTATTATATATTATGAATGTAACTTAAAAAAAATCTTTACAGAGAAGAAAATTAATTTTATGAGGGTGATGGACTTATGGTCTTACTATTGTTTTTATATTTTTTTAATAATGTAGTTTAAATTAAAATATATAAAGTGATCTCTCTACTATTTATATTATATATGTAAAAAAAATATTTATATTATGTTGCTTTCTCATGAGCCTAGGAAAGCTGATGGTCTCCAGGGAAACTAATAATTATTAATTAGCCAATAGATTCTCCTCTGACATTCTCACTAATGAACAGGATGTGTAGTTTCATGGAAGTGTTGAAGGGAAGCTTGGAAGAAACGTTCTCGAAGCATTACCTACCTTAAAATGACTGTGAAGCATGGAGCAGGTAATGTGTCCCGCACAGAGAGCAAGGCTTAGAGGCATTCAAGCTGTGTTTGCAGCATAACAGATGGGACCGTTTTTGAGTGGATTGACTGGTGGATACTCATTAGGAGATATTTTGCAACACTGAAATATTAATTGTACTTAATTTCATGTGTTGGACTAAGAGTTGACCTTTACACAGGAATAACTGCTTTATTGAGATATGATTTATAAACCATAAAATTCTCACTTTTAAAGTGTGCAACTCAGGGTTTTTCATGTATTCAGTAAGTTGTGCAACCATCATCATTATCTATTGTTAGAACACTTTCATTTCCCTGAAAAGAAATCCTGTACCTGTCAGCAGTCAATCCCCATTTCCCCTCTCCCAGCCTGTAGCAATTGCTAATGTAGTTTCTGTCTCTATGAATTTCTCTGTTCAGGACGTTTTCATGTAAATGGAATCATATGCATCTTCTGTGCCTAGCTTCTTTCACTTAGCATAATGACTTCAAGGTTCATCCATGTTATAGTATTGTTTTTTATGGCTGAATAATTTAATTGTATGGATATACCACATTTTGATTATCCACTCATCGTTGATGGGCATTTGGGTTGTTTCCACTTTTTTGCTGCTATGAACAGTGCTGCTATCAGCATTTCTGTACAAGTTTTTGTATGGATATATGTTTGTTTCTAATTCTCTTGGCTGTACACCTAGGAGTGGAATTGTGGAGTTATACGATAACTGTATTGGACATTCTGAGGAATTGCCAAACTGTTTTCTAAAGCAGCAACACAAGTTTACAATCCCATTGCAGGTGGCTTTTACTTTCTTCTTTCAATTACTTGTCCTTCTGCAAAGGACATTTATTGCTTTAATCATTGGGGAAAAAAGAGTTATTTTTTAAAAATTCTGTGAGCTCCAGTCTGTGGGCCATAGGCATTTTGCAAGGGGCTTTTAATCCATTTGGCTACTATCTTTGTCTTTAAACTGAACCAGGACTCTATCTCACATGCTATCTGTAGAAGCTATTGTCATCAAAGAGGAACAAATCCTTTGTGGGAGGACAGGATCTGCTCCCAATCAGTTTGGCCAAAATGATAGACCTGTTGGGAAGGGGTGATAACTGCATGATCTCCCCAGGATTTCTCTGTGTGATTGCTGAGTTCCTATCCCTGTGTGATCTGTTACACTTAACTGTGGAAGTACAGTAAAACTATGTTGCCGATCAGATGACTGAGATAGGAAGCGACAAAAGGGATGAGAAAGCTTGTGTGTGATGGAAAATCCACTGCAGAAATTTGGGGTAGATAGCTCTATCTATATGTGTATGTGTATATATATATATATATACATGGAAATATATATATACACATGGAAATGTAGTGGAATATCCATATGGCTATCTCTATACCCATATCTCTTTCTCTGTCTGTTAAGTTGGCTACCAGAATCTTGACTAGGGCTGAGTCCTGAAGTAATTTGCTTAAATAAATAATATGTCCTCTATGGAAAATAATGTTTCTGAGTTGCATGGGGGAACCTAAAACAATGTTAACATAGATTTCTTGTCTGTCACAATTATTGTGTGTGATCAACTGGTGGAGCTCAATTTCCCTGACTTTTAGGGCTTGGTAACAGCCCATGCTGGACTGAATGGGAGGCAAAAGGGAAAAATCAGTAATGCTGGTCCTGTTTTATTGAAAATTTTGACATTTTGTTCGTCATAGTTTTTGTTGGCATTAATGTTGAGTTTTAAAGACTATTACACCCACGATTACATATCTTGATGACTTTGGGAACCCTCTTAAATTTTATACCCAAGGGAAGTGCCTCATTGGCTTCACCTTAGTCCCACCTCTGACTATGTTTAGAGTTTCTTAGGTAAAAGAGCTAGAAAACCAAGTGGTGGCTTAGTCATGGGGAAACAGAGTCATGGATGAGATCATTTGATGTCATGCATTGATAGTCAGAATGTGACTAATTGGGTATCAGAAAAGGAACTCCTCACTCCTATTCTTATATCAAATCAGAAAGTGATACTCCCTTGTTATATATTTACTAAGGTTTGATCCCTTTACCTTAATTCCCATTTCACCTATTTGATTAGAAAAATGAAGTATTTCTACCTTTTTCAGTATGGTCTTTCTAATTTTTTAACTTACAGAGTGGGCAAAAATTTCCCAATAGTCACTAGCAGGTTAATCCTCATTCCTGGCTTTTCAGAATTTTCTGGACTGGGAAAGTGCTCTGTTTTAAAGCCATGCAGGCACTGATATTACAACAGAGTGAATTTTGTGCATAATTCCTTCATTACTCTCAAAGAGATAGAGATAAAATCTGTCTAACCAACTTTATAGAGCTTTTCTGTGTGAAAGTGAGATAGAAGAGCCACAGGGTTATGAAAATTTCAGTGCATGAAATGTTTGTCAAACCCATTGGAAGAACAGCACATCCTGGAGCTATTTTTGGCATAGCAAATAATGAGTGACATTCAGAGTTTATGCTGTTTGCTCTCTGATATTGCTGCAATGAGTTTTCAGTATACACGGGAGTTACCAAGAGGTGACTCTTTCTGGGCTGGGATACCATTTGTTTGTTCTTCAGTTTATTATCACTGTGAAGTGAAGTCATCATTAGCTGTAGTTCAGATCACTGGGAAAGAGGAAAACCTACATGTGGAAGAAGAGAGAGTCATTTTAGCTCAGTATTTCCTAAAGTTATCCCTTGAAAGTACCCATAAAAATGGTTTCTTGGGGAAATAAATTGGGAAATACTGCATGCTAAATGCCAGTCTTAAAGATGTATATACTCAGGAGCACATGAAGGCTCTGAGAAATGCTGCAGAGTTTGGGTTGATCTTAGAGAGTTTTAACTTATACAGTTTGGCTTAATCCAGTTTTGCCCAAATTTTGTTAGAGAATCTCTTGTATTACAGTAAAACAAGTTGCCTCCAAATTTAGAGACTGAAAACAATCATCTTACTGTGTCCTAGTTTCTGTGGATCGGGAATTTTGGAAGCACTCAGCTGGGCAGTTCTGGTTTGGGGTCAGTCATGCAGGGAAGTCAGGTGGTGGCTGGTACTGGAACAGCAGGTGGCAGGAGCAGCTGGGGACAGGCTGGGCATCTCTCTTCATGTCACCTTAGGACTTCTGGTCTCTCCATGGAGGCTGCATTGGGCTTCCTCACAGCTTGCCTGCCTCAGGACAGCAGGGTGGTAACAGCTCAGAGTTCCAATGAAGGTATTTGAACTCACAAGGTAAAAGCTACAGTGACTGTTATGATATAAACTTGGAAATCACACAGCATTGCTTTCCAGTCATTAAGTCACTTATAAGAGGGTCATAGGACCACAAAGCAGGGGAATTCAATTCCACGTCTTGATGAGGAAGTGACAAAATTGCATAAGAGCATTGAGCCTGGAGATATTATTCCTACCATATTTGGAAAATACATTCTACCATAGAACCCTCTCTTCTCCATGGAATCTATTCAATGTTGGTTCCATGAAGCATACTTTGTGAATCCTGCTTTAGGCAATTCTCACCAGAGCTGCTTTTGAGTAAGAAAAGACAGACGGGCCAAAACATATGTTCTCACAAATTCTGGAGATGTCCAAATACACAGTTCACAAAGAGATTGACATGACTATACTAAAAGGTACCATTATTTTAAATCCTGTAGCCCAGGGTGTAGCCACTTAGATGTTTGGTTTTTATGGCTCAGAGAGGGTTTACTGCTTTAACCTTGCACATCAGTTCCAATGAGTACACCATGTTTTCACAGAGTTTCTTAGCATCTATGTATCTAGACTGGAGCAGGTTCATAAGTGATCCACTGCAATCCAGAAGGGCCCTCGAAAATCTTCATCAAGTAAGAAGGGATCTTATCAAACGGAATGGCTTCCTGGCAGTAGAGCCAAGTTTTGAGGGACAGCAATAAGGTGTTTCCTGCAAATCCCAACACTTAAATTCTTGTCCTAGGGTCTAATTCTGGGGTAACCCAAAATAAGACATACCATTGTTAGGAATAAAAAGTACTTACATACATGAAATATCATATATGGCATTGTATAAATGCCAATAGCATGGAGAAATACAGCTGATTTCTGCATACAGAATGGGGGAACAGATTGTGAGGTGGGTTGATGGGCAATTATTTACACAAAGACTTAACTTGAGGACAGTGTCATCCAGCAGAAGGTGACTCCCCAAAGCCTGTGGAGTAGTTTCCAGTGTTTGGAAGCTAGGGGATTAGATGAGAGCTCATCACACTGAAACTATCACCTCAGAAATGAAAGCTTTTTGAAAACTTGGCTACACTGTCACAGAGATACTGTTTCCATTCCTGTGCGTTCTCCATGCATGTTTGTTTTTAGGCTAAGGCTGGCCTAAGGAGGAACCACGTGCTCTAAAAATAATGAACAGGCTTCCATGTAATATCTCAGTATGGTGTGAATTGTAGGCTTCAATAAGAAGAGGACTTCTCTTCTCTTAGAAACAGATACTTCAGAGTAGTAACAAAAGATTTGAATTTAAAGCAATAGTTGTTAAAATTTAAATGAAGTTTAAATCAAGGTACTTAAAATTAATTCCCACACAGTGATAAATTTTTATCGATTTTATTACAGAGCCATCTTAGCCCCAAAGGCACTATTTGAAAGTCATTCAACAAGAGTTAACAGTATTTAGTCTGTAATATAAAACATAAGTGGATTTTTTCTCTTTGTTTTTTGTTTAAAGATAACTGACCTATGTAGGGATAAACCCACTGATTTGAACTCTTTCCTCTGAATAGCCACGTATATGCTATACACTTTTTGCAGAAATGGTGATTTACAAATTACTAGGGTATGGGTTTAAAAGAACAAAATAATATGGAATGAAAACTATTATACTTAAGTCATCATCATTATTTTTAAAGACTTTCAGAATTGCTTAGACACTTCCTATTAAAAACATCATGTCTTTATAAAAGTTACAGAGTAGAAGTAGAAATGTATGTAATTCCATTATTTTTGAAAAAAAAATCCCCTCTGTGATAGTAGGCACTCCATTTTCTGGCCCTATTCCTTGAGTTTCAGCTCAATGAGTAGGAGCAAATATCAACTCACCTAAGAAATATCATGAGAAATATTGTCCACCACAAACAGGTTTGCTTCTTGTTGACATACACAGAAAATAAAGGGAATCCATATTCTAGATTTGCTTCTATGAGTTGGTGGCTACTGCAGGCTCTGCGGTACGCACCTTGCTAGACTTGACAGGTTTCCCACATCCTTGCTGTGAGTATCTGGTTTCAGGGCTGCTAGAAGACAAAGCATGGCCTGTGAAAGCAGTCGCAGCCCGGATCAGGACAGCCCTGTCACTAACCCCCGCTTTGGTGCCTCAGAAAGGAGGCTCTTTCTTATTCCAGCTTCCTCTTTCATTTTTGTTCCTGCCTTTTCTTTCTCCACTTTTATGCCAGCGCATACACTGCAGTTCATTCATGTTGCTAGAATTGTTCTCCTCTGAATCTCAGTCTCTCAGTCTCTGTTCTCTCTCTCTCAGCCGTTTTCTTTTCTTTCTCACCTCCAACACCCCCAACCCATTTTCCTTTCCCAGTGTGTCCTAACAGAAGGATAGATAAACTCGCAGCCACGCACTCTTAATCTGGGGCCCCAGGATAAAATTCAAGGGTTTTGTGAACTTGGAAAAAAATTACTTCTTTATTTTCACTTTTACCCTGAAGAAATTTAGCATCTCCTTCCACTATTGTTGTCAGGCAGCTGTGTCTGGGAGGTCTCTCCCTGTGCACTAGGTGAAACCTCAACCTGGTGGGGAGGGTTCTTGACTCTGAACAAGAAAGAATTCTTAACCAGATCTGACGAGTGCAGGTAAGGAAGGAATTCATTAAAGTGAGAGTAGTAGTGAATGGCAGCAGCCACGCAGGCAGCAGAGAGCAAGAACAGAGAGAGGAAAGGGAAACCTATTGAACTGCTACTCAGCGTAGGGCAGATCTCTTGCCAACTCCTAAAGCCAGGGTCACCTGTTGTCCAGTGTCTGCCTGAATCTGCATGGTGTGGGAATTAAGCCCCTACCACCCCAGGATTTGGGGGAGCAGCAGAGCACAGGATGGAGTGAGATTATGTTCTGAGAACTTCCCAAAGCAAAGAAAGGAGGTTTTCAGGCAGGCTACTAAAGAGCATGATTATACAGCAATCGTCCTGTCCAGGTCACCCAGGCAACAAGAACTTGCAAGCCCAAATCAGAGCTCTCAGTAGCCCCTTCCTGTTGTCTGAAGTACAACAGAGAGAGTGAAGACTTGTACTTAAGTCTAGAATATAGAATGAAAAAACAAAAACCCTTACCACTGGAACAGTGCAGAGACAAAACGCAGTAAATTGAGCCTCAAGACATCTTTATTTAAGGCAAAGTACAGGCTTGAAGAAAAGGGAGTGTGGTCACCCTCAAAGAGGAAGCAGGCCTAAAAAGCTGGGGATTCTCTCTTTTAAGGATTTTCAAGAATGAGGTAAAGGGCCAGGGGGTGTAGACTTGTCATGTGGTCTCATGATGTCGGTCTCTGAGGAGAGATATTATGTCACCATCCATAGTCAGTCCTCCAGATAATTCTGTAAGATAAACTTAACACAAGGAATATATTGATCCTGTTGCTCTCCAAGATAGTGGTTCCCCTCAAGTACTGGGAACATATCAGTTAAGACTGCTTGCCTTGCCTTAAGATGGGTTGTTGGCTGATTACCAAAGAGTACTTTAGGAATCTTGTTTCACAACTCTGCTTTTAAAATGGAATCTTAGCCTTAAGATGGAGTCCCTCCTGTTCTTATTATGCTATTTATGTTTTGGCTTTTTTAGGAAAATTAATCATGATGCTTGTCCCACGTCTCTGCCCTATCTCACTATGCCTACTGGCAACCAGTCAATACCTGTGACTTGGGAGAAAGCATCCAGATTTTCATTTCACATTAAAGTTGTTGCAGAATCTCAAAATCTAGTTTATGTCTATCACTACTTCAAAACCATGGTAGTTACTGGCCCAGTGACTAGATCATATTGTAAGCTGTATTAACAAAGAGTCAAATATAATACTATATCACAAAACATAAAAAATTTTGATAATTATTTCAATATAATTGATTTCCTCTCAATCCTATGTATTGTATTTTGTTTATTTATAAATATTATCCTGACACAGGTCCATAGGCTTCACCAGTCAGCCAATGGTTACCACAAAAATGGCCAAAACATTTCTCTAAACAAATAGGCAGAGCTGAGGATTCAGGCCTGCTTCTTTGGTGTCCCAGGATAGGCCCACTTACCATTTTTTCAAAAAAGCATGATATGTCAAAACAAAATTAATTTTGATAATCTTTACTTAGAATAATACTGCACATGACACTTTTGGGGCTGATGGTGAAAGGGAACATCTGGCAATGCTGTTTATTTAATTCTAGAAAGTAAGAGCTGTCATCCAGGGCAGGAGGCAGCAGGTAATCCTCCCAGAGAAAGTATGAGGCTGCAAGGTTAATGCACCCATTCCTGCCTTTAGCGCTTTTGAAGCAGGAGTGGGAGTCGGAAATTAAGACCTGCATCCGAGGCACGGGAAGCTACTTCAAGCTCATCATGAGTTCAGATAATTTGGTTTTAACTTAGCCTCTCAAAAATTTCAGGTTCTACTAGTAGAAAATTCCTATTGTCTGAGATGATAAGCTTCTAGCCTAGAAGGATTGATTTCTCTGTTCTGTTTTTACATCAAATGCAAGCAACTTTTGTAATGCATCTAAGGGGGCAATAAGGGCAAGCGTGGACAAGGGTGTCAGAAAGGCTGCCACACAGAGGATGAAGCCCAAATTGCCAGATCCTCAGGGTTCAATGAATCCAGTTCAGCTCAGAAAAAAAGAATAGAGTGATATATCCAATGGAGAATCTCCTCTGTATTTATTTTGGATGAAGAGCCTTTTAATAAAAAGAGCACTACAGACAATCTTTTTCTTTATTATTAATTTCAAAGTGAGTTATAGACATCTGGTGTACTTCACTCCTAAAACTTCAGCATGTAAATCCTTACAGTATTTTTTCTTTTTGAGGAAAAATTTATGTATAATGGATGCACATATTGTAAGTGTACCACTTATGTAGTTTTGACAACTGTGTACACCTATGTAACCCACCCTTATCCAGATACAGAACGTTATCATGAACACAGAAAGTCACTTCATGCCTCTTCCACTCAATCCCCACATCGCCATCCCCCAGAACTAATTAATATTCTGGATTGTTCCACTATTAATTAATTTTGCCTTGCTAGCAAATAACATTTTGTAGGATACAAAATTAACACATAATTATTAAAGAGCACTTTAAGACAACATTTAAGGAACATAATAGAGATGATAAAATATGTAAAACATTTTGTAATCATTTCACTTCAGCAGTTTCTCGGTTAATTAAAAGCTCTTCACGAAAATAACTTTTAATGACTATATAACTGTTGGCTGTTTGGATGAGCTCCTATAATCCTGTAATGGCTCTTGAGTTACTTCTCTCCCCTAGTATAATCCCCTGGCATCAGAAGGAAGGTGAGGCTGATTCGGTAAATGGGCCTGAAGGAGGATGGGCTGGCCAAAACACATACTAGATTTGACTACTCCTCATGTTCTTCCTTTGCTGAGATGTTTACACCTCAGCTGTTGGTTTCTGTGGTAATTTTTCATATTCCCTAATCCTCTCTCTTGTTACTAAAATCTCCTTCTGAAATGCCTTGTTCTGAAGGGATTCTGAAGCATTTCTAATGAATGCTCATTTGGTTTTATTCACTCAGGAGCTGAATGTGACAAGCTGCAGTGGTCCTGGGCTTACGGGAGACAGGGCCCTGCTCTATGCAGGGGCCCTTTGCAGCAGATTGACAGCAGTGGACGTAAGTTGGTCCAGGGCCACAGATGTGGGCAAGGTGGCTCTCATACAAGGAGTTTCAAGGTAATGCACCAAAATTACCCTGCCATTCTCCCAGTTAATTCATTGACAATAAATTTTTAGAAATGTACTTCTTGTGCTTATTATATGTAAGCCACTGCTCAAAGTGCTGCATTGGCTTTTTATTAATCCCCAGAACGTCTCTGTGAGGTAGGTCTTCTTCTTATTTTGCTGAGGAGAAAACTTAGGCACAGTGAAGTTAAGTAACTTGCTTAACTTCACGCATCTAGCAAGCAGCAGAGTCTGTATTGGAGCCTAGATGATGGGATGTCAGAGTCTGATTGCCCTCTGCCTTTATCTGTTCCCTGCAGAAAGAAAATAGTGAGGACATTTTTTTCTGGATTTAATGCTTAGCTCTAATGGAGGCATGATTTCTGTAAAGTCAACCCTGTTAGTCTCAATTCATAACTAGGAGTGTCAAGTTTCTAGATAGAGCAGAGTCCAGATGTGGGATCAGCAGGTAGTTTATATTTTAGGTCTGTGGGCTGTGCAGTCTGTCCTAACTACTCAGCTCTGCCTTTGCAGCAACCATAGACAATATGTAAATAAGTGAACATAGTCATGTTCCAGAAAGACTTTGTTTACAGAATCAGGTGACAGGCCATGTTTGGCCCATGGGCCATAGTTTATTGACTCCTGGTCTAGAAAAGTGCTTAAAATTTTATGGTTAATGACATTTTTTGAGAATCAGATGACAGAAATGGATTCCCTACCCATAAAGAGTCACATGAATGCATGCATAAAACCTTCTGCATATATTCATATGCATATCGATATATACAAGTATGGATATGTATATATTGCATATATGTATATAATATACCAACCATACTGCTGATTTCATTTGGTTAGTGTCAGCTAAGACGCTTTTTCAGCTTCTCTGAATTTTTGCATCCAATGGGAAAAAGTGTGTTATATAAAAGGCACAGTCACTTATGTTCCCTTATATTTGGTGATAAATCTAAAATCAAATACTATGTAAGACTCACTGTATTACACTGATTTGTCAACTTCTAGTGGAAGCTTGGTCTGGTGGTGAGCATAGAGAATCTTTATAGTGGTTATGATGTCATTGTGTGTTGCCCTTAATTTATCTTTGTAGGAAACTGTTCTTAGTTAATAACATAGGGGTGATGATGGAGGCTATGCTTTAAATGACCATGCCCAGGAACATTCCATATCACAACTATATTCCCTGGACACAGCTAAAGCCTGAGTAAAATAATTTGAAATAAAAATATATTTTCTGTAAAACAAAAATCAAAACAACAGAAAGAAATCCAAGAAATAAAGATATATATTTGTGCCTGATCTATCGAGTCCCCCAAAGTTGATACCCCAAAATTGAAGTGCATCATTAACCCAAACAAAATTGCTCTTTAGATTTTTTGAGGTGTTTGAATAACTAATGAAGTTGAAGCTTTGTGTATGAAATTCTTCCTTTGAAATAAAGGCATTGCTGAGATGTAATTTTTTTTTTTGGTAAATTTCCAGCCTTCAGTGACTCTCCATTAATGGATGTCAGATTAGAGATGGAGCCATTAAAGCTCTAGTTAAAAAGCATGGAAATGGGTAATAATAATAAATTTCTCATTTACATGTGGCACTTGCATTTATGTATCACCTGTCAGCTTACAGAGTACATTCATTGTCTTATTTGTATTACATGTTTTGGTGTTTTCTTCAAGCATTCATTGGACTAGGCATTATCCACATTTGTCAGTTGAGGTCCAGAGACATTAAATGATTGCTAACTGGCACACAGTAAGTTACAGAAGCTAGACCATCCAGTTTGAAGCCTATTGTTCTTTGTGTTGTGGTATAACTCAAGGAAGTAATGTGAAAATATATTCCCCACTCTCTGCTTGTTCAGAACCTCAAGGCTATGCACAAGTAACTAGGCACTTTGCCTACAGTGATTTTATTTCCCCTGTATTGAGCTGAAAGAGTTACTACCATGCATTTACCCACCATACTGGATAGGTCCTCAAGTGAATATCTTTTCAGTAGCTTTCATTCTCCCACACTTGGGCAAGGAATTATCTACCCTCTACAGTAAGACGGCAGTAGCAGATGGCACCTGCATGAAGGCACCACAGACTTACAGGATCTCAAAGGGACTGATGAGGTCTGATTTCTGTGACCCAAAGGCCTCCCAAGCGGGGCTGTGAGGAGTCCTCATGTAAGGTGGCATTAGGGACCCATGTCTGGTCTCTCAGGGCAGAAGATGCAGCTCCCATACCCTACAGAAAACATTTAGAAAGAAGTTTCATGGCCAGCTGAGAGGGCTTCTTCCATATTTGTGAGGTGAAATGATTCAGAGGGTGACAGATTTTCATTCTTCTAGTTTGTGGACATTCTGAGGGAGTCTGATGACTAAGGTGCTTTGGACTCTATGCATAAACAGCTCCTGGACAAATAGGACCTTCATCTCAGTCATTGTGCAGACAGAGGCTGCGGCCTTCTCCTTAGCTCTTTGTTTTTTAAATAACATTTCCCAATATTATTAGCCTGGGAAAGTCAAACTGAATAGTACATTAGATGTGATGATGTGTTTGAATCATGGCAAATGATGACTCCAATGTGAACTGGGAGTTGGGTATATTCTCAAGAATCTATTAGAAATATCCTCACTTTGATCAGCTCTCTTCCTTATAATTTTATACATCATGAAACATAGCAATCAGTTCATACTGTGTTTTTAGGAAGGGGAACTAAGAGACTCTGGATGTTTGCTTCAGGCTGTAGTTATTTTTTATGCCTTAGACTTCTTACTTTATAAGGAGAAAAAAATTCTACTAAACAGATCCAAGTAATGGTCAGTTTATGAGGAGGAAGTATTGGATGGATTTTAATTTGTTTAAAGACTATCTATCCTTTTACCTTTTGATGTATTACTCCTTTTTTCCCTCAAATCCTTATTTCTCTTTGAAGCTTTTTTTGAGTATTATGAAAACAATGTGTGAGTTATAGATTTCTTCACTAGTTAATGTGAATTTAGCAAAGTTGTCTACTTTCTGAGCTGTTACCTTATTTATAAAGTATGGATCACAGTGATTATCAGGGAGAGCTGTTGTTAAAATTGAGGAATAATGTTTATGAAACACTTAGTAGTATTCAGTATGTGCTCAATATATACCCCCCTTTAATTGTTTTATTCCAGCCTACATTGATTATCCCCCTCTCTGAATGCCTATAACACATACTGTTTGTTCCCTAGTATTTCAGTAATGATAACCTTGTCTCCTTAAGCAACTTTTAAAGCAAGAATAGCTTTTGCATCTGCAGGATCTGGAACAACACATGAATTAATTTGGGGGGAAAATCATGAATCCTCCCAAGGTCAACACCCTGTGAATTGTGTAATAGCCTGTTTGGTCCCTGGAATTTAAAAAAATGCTATAGCTAGTCAATAAAAACCTCATCAAGTTCAATTTTGATTGGCAAAGTATACAAGTAAATAAAGAAGGCCAACATTTCTTAAATAAGTTGGCAGCAGGTTGTGGCTTCTATGAATTATCTCAAGTCTTTTGAATCCTAGTTCTTGGACAATTTTGACATAAGTCAACATTAAATGGAAAGATAAAGCTAGAAATGAAGTCTTGGCAGGGGATTCCAAAATGGTTCCTGTTGTCCTGGTTTTAAATCTCACCTTCACTCACTATGGCATATTAATGCCAATCCTTTGGTTTAGAAAAAGTCCAGTGTATTTTTCTTGTTTCTTTGTTAAAACTATTACTATTTGGATTTATTTGCTTCCAAAATTGTTTTTCATGCATTAGGGTTTTAAAAACTTTAGTAGTTGTAGCTTTTTTATTTAGCATTTTAGGAAATATTTCCTACTTGCCATTAGCATCATTTCAATGTTTGCAAAATTTATTGGCCATCTCTTAAGTTTTGAACAGTTAGAATGTCCAATATTTTAAAATAACTGCTTCTCCAATGATAGATCTTTTTGAATGGAGATTCTTACCTCCCTTTAATGATTATGCATTTAGGCTAGAATCTCAGTGGGATTTCTGGGCCTAAACACATGAAAAAAACCTTATAATCTTGATTCACATTTCCAGATGTTCTCAAGGATTGAACTGATTATACTCCATGAACAATGAGAGACTGCCTGCTCATCATACCCTACCAGTCCCTGTTCTTTAGGAAGGGTGGGGAGTTGAGAGGTGGGGATGAAGTGAACTTCACTGATCTGATAGGGAAAAAAAGATGTTGCGTTGTTACACAGTTGCTTTAATAGTCTTGTCTTTGGTTACTTGGTTTTTTAATTTTAATCTGTAGGCTAGCTATTTGCATTTCTTCAATTGTAAATATTCCATTCATTCCATTCCTATTGAAGGCATAGTGGTTTTTGTAACAAAGAAATTTTACTCATTACTATTAAGATAACACAGTTCTTTTTTTAACTAGATGCTAGATTATTATATCCATATTTTTATTTTACTTCTTGTATATTTGTTTAAAATTGTCTTGAATCCATAGGGATTTTTAAATCCATGCTTATTTTTAAGATATAAAAACAATATATTTTTTAAAAATTAGATGAAGATTAAAAATTTCCCTTAATTCTGCTACCCAGTTTCATTCATACTTCCAATACTTTCTATTGTTTCTTCAGTGATACTATGATGTTTATATTCTGCATCTCAAAATTCTAAGATCTGCAGGCTTTGCACATCAGACTTTGCTACTTGTTGCTTCCTGCAATTCTTGCTCATGGTGCCTTGTTTCCTCACATAGCCAGTGAATGTTTAATGTCAGCTCATATTTCATGTTCCTTTGGGAACACCTGGAGGGTAAACATACATTTCTCCAGTAAGGGTTTGCTTTTTCTCCTTCCTGGTTTTGGAACACTACTAACCCAGAATCACTTTAAAAGAAATTCTACGCTTAGGGTTTTTCAGCCTAAACAGGTGGTTTGGTCCAAATTTAGACCATAAAGCCCTGTGAGAGCCAAGTTAACAATTATAAGTACTCAGGAGAGATGGGCAGTTTCTGCGATGTCTCCCCTTTGGGGGTGAGCACAATTTATTGTTTTATTGAAGGTAGAGACATTTAAGATCTTGACTCTACATATTTTGCTTTTGACTTACCTCTCTGTACATACTTAGGTTATTACATGGTGTCTGCTGTGGTGCCCTTAAAATGAAGGGTTTGAGACAATCACCCCATTTTCATTCTCTATCAAGGTGCTAGGCTACCCATGCTAAAAGAGTGCAATGGTAGTTTTGCAAGACTGACAAACACCTCCTCTTAGGCTGTGTGAGAAGTGGAGATAGAAGAGCTGGGAGAAAGGATTTGCTGGGAATAAGTCACTGGTATACTCTGGTTGGGGAGGGAAGTGCCTGTTGACCTCAAGCCGGGTGGGAAGGGATAGTGAGAACCACTAGGAGAGTTCGGCTCATGTTCCCTGTGGTTCAGGAGCCATGTGGACTAGTGTTTGCTTTATATTCTTTTGAGTCTATTCTGTCTTCTAAATATGGTTGTTCTGATAGTCACCGTCTGTCCACATTGAGCTAGCCACTTTGTGTAGGCTGATGTATGCCAATTGCTCAAAAGCCTGAATAATGCTAACTATTAGAAACAAATAAGCATGAACATTTTATTTTCTTAAAAACATAATTTTGTAAGAAATAAAGTGCTTTTTTGATAAACTTGTAAGAGGTCCATGTCAGCACAGGTCTGTCAATTCTCATCAAATTAACACAAAAGGTAGCAAATATGGACAGCAATATGTTCCTTCCACTTTGGATGTTAATTCATATCAGAGATTTAGCCTCTTGATGAACCCATAAAACCTTTATATTGCTAGGAAAAATGCATTCAATCTCATTGAGGGGAGGATATATAACATCATATCTGAGAAGAAAATAAGATGGGCTAAAGGCTTGCACAATGGTAGAAATGACAATTTTTGATTAACAAATTGTCAGCATGGGGCACATTTCTTCAATTTCCAGCTATTTAAAACCCCAGCATTAATCAGATTTTGTAGAATGCCACCGCCTGTTCATATAGCAGCTAAGAAGGCAGTAATGAAAAATTGTAGAACTAGCATTAGATCAGAGATCATGCTGACTGGAATGTCTTTATTTTATGGGAAGACTTTTTTTTTTACTATTCAGGAATTGGTCAACACATGCCATGTCCTCATCAAATGACTTCTGTGAGTGCTTTCTTTGGGGACAATAAATGGTGCTAATAAGTCAGCAGGCCTCCCACTGCCTAGAACTTTGATATATGGTGTGTGAGCACATTAATATGAAGGCAGAATTACAGAAACACAGGGAGTGTTCCCTACTTGTAATTGTCTTTTATATGATGCAAAATAAATTAAACTACCACTTTGCTCCCAAGAAGCCTAGACTATTTATAAAATAATGACTTCTGTTTTCATAAATCACTTCAATTTATACATTTTTTTTATTGCTTATCAGGTTCCTGCAATGTGCAAGGCACGGCAGGGGCTAAATAGTTTCAAAAACATGGCTCTGCTATAGAAGAGCTCACAGTATCTGCATAGACTCCATTGTTTGGTCCATGTGTCTTTATTTCCTTCTATATTCTTCATCTTTTGGATGAATGTGCCAATATTTTTCACACTTGAATGTAACACTTCTCACTCCTCTGTCTATAAGCTATTACTTTGTGCTTTTTTCTAGTGTTGGGGTAAGGGATTTCCAGTTCATCACTTCTGATGTTCTTGGTCAACCTTGCTACCAAACTATATACATTTTCAGAAGGACTTCTCAGACCTAATTAAAATATAGACAGTCATCCAGAAAGAAGGATTAATTGATTGATATAGGACCAGATATTGTGCTCTGGACAACTTTGTTATTGACAATAACCATGAGTAGTTCCATGGACCAAACACATGTGTGAAATTGAAATTGAAGTTCAGTTATTTGTGGTTGAAAGAAAAGAGAGCCAACCTCAGTAGAGATTGAAACCTCAGATGTGAGGTCTTAAGTGGGGGTTGATGACTGTGCTTCAGAGGGTATACGAACTTCCTGAAATTTAGTATTTTATATTTAAGAAGCAAGTTGTGTGTTTTCTTGAGGAGCTAGCCTATAGCTTTCCCTGGATTCTATAAGACAATCATGAAACCCCCCAAAAGTTATAAACTGTTGGCCTAAGTCCCATATTGGTGAACTTTTTTTCTGAAAAGCACCAGGTAGTAAGTATTTCAGGCTTTGAGGGCCATAGAGTCTCTGCAAGCAAATGGGGGTGGCTATGTTCCAATACAACTTTATTTACAAAAACAAAGTGGCCAGAGGCTCTAGTTCTCTGACCTCTGGCTTAGGCTTGATTTAGTAACATAGAACTTTCAAAATACTATGCTGAAGTAAGTACATCCAAATTTTTCCTTTCATAAAAATTTTATTTAATATATGAATTTTATTTGATTTTGCTTTCTTTCTTACTGAAGTCTAATTTATGTGAGGAAAAATGGACAAATCTCAAGAGTACAACTCAATGAATTTTTGCACATGTATATGTCTATGTAATCCCCACTCACATCAAGTTATAGAATATTTCCATCACTCCAGAACGTTCCCCCATGTTCCTGTTTAGTTATAGTCTCCCTCTGGAAATACCCACTCTTCTCTTTTTTATCACCATAGCTTAGTTTTACCTTTTCTTGAAGTTCATTTCATGAGATTATAGAGCACTGTGTATTTTTTGTGTGTGCATTTGGCTTTTTTTATTCACTAAAATGTTTTTGAGGTTCATCTGTTTTTTTGATATAGATACTTGATATTTTTAATATAGATATCCTGCTTCATTTGTTCCTGAAGGTCCTATTTGCTTAAATAGCAAGAATCTGTTGGTCCTTCCGCTGTTTGCAGTGTTACCCCAGGGGCCACGGGAGATGCAGGAGGATTCCTGTCCCCATCCACCCACCACTTGGGGTTAAACCACAAACACAGAAACTGCAGTTCAAGAACTCTTAGTTACAATAACATCAACAAATTGAAGTATGAACTCTACATGCTCTTTCTCACTGGACAATCTGAAAGTTTAAATATATTCTTAAAAAGTGAATCTCTTGTTTATTGTTACCTTTAGACTGGTGGAAAGAAATGTAGTTTTATAATACCATTGGCCCATAGAATCGTGAGGAAGTTTCTAATGTCTGTTGGTTCAACGCTTCTCAGATTTTTATTGCCTATGAACTACCTGGGGGTCTTGTTAACATGTAGACTATGACTCAGTGGGTCTTGTGTGGCCTGAGAATCTGCGTACTAGCAGTTCCTACACAGCGCTGATGCCGCTCGCATGTGAAACACGTCTGAGTAGTAGGGCTCTTCTCTAGTAACCATCATGGATGGGATTTACCCGAGATGATGGTATCCAAGGGCAAAGACAGCGAAAACTCAGAGAGAAGGAAGATAGCTTTGAATTAAAATGGCTAGAAGTTTCTGGGGAACTGGCATAGGCCATGCGGAAGAGAAAGTGCCAAGGATGACCCCGAGGAGTCTGCCTTGTGCAGTTAGGTAAACGGTGGAAGCTCCGGGTGTCTCTCCAGGTTGCGTTCCAGGCTGGGCTGCTTCTGGCCTCAAGTCTTTTGCAGCCATAGGAACTTAAGAATTTTAGTTCCTGCTGAAGCAGCATGTATTTTCCATCATTTCTATGTCTAAACCTGAAAGGGCCTGTTTTCCTCTTTGGGCTTTATTGTGGATTTTATTCAAGGAAGTTCATTCTCTCTGTATCATAATATTTACCTGATTTGTTCTGATGATGCTACCCAGCCATCTCTGCTTCTGTGTAATAAATATTGGCAAAACACATGCTTTCAGATTGTGAACACATTTTTAGGGCTTATGATCTCAGATGGACTCACCTCCATCACATCCTCCACTACTCTCTTTGTTAAGTAGGTGTCACTTCATTACATGGACATTTTTAGACCCTCCTCTGTGCACATCACCCTGCCTCTGTAACAAGGAACATCAATGGCCCAACCTTTGTGAGAACCATTCTTCTGCTTTTGTTTATAGTTTTACTACATATGTATGCATACTTAAAAACTAGCTTAATTTTGCCTCTTTTAAAATTTCATATAACTGGAATCATTCTGGATGTATTCTGTGATCTGTTTCTTTTGTTTAATATTGCTTGACAGATGCACTGAAGCATATAGTTTAAGCATATAGTTATGATGCATTCATTTTAATTAATATATAGTATTCTACTGCATTGGCAAATCATACTTTTTGTATTTATCAGGTCTATTATTGATGGACATTTAGGTTGTCCAAGTTTGGCTTGTTGCAAATAATGCTTCTATGAACAGATAGAGAAAACTTGGAAGTGAATGTTTTGCGGGTAGGAAAGATTTGAGTGTGTTCTTGGCTATAATGAGTTCAAACTACTTTGGGATACAGAAGTGGAGATGTTGAGTAGGTGTTGGGATATAAGATTCTAGAGTTCAAAGCAGGATCTGCCTGGAGATGTAAGTAGTCTGAGAAGCTATGGCCATGGTTGACATCCAGAGAGAGGTTGTAGTATGTGGGGAGAAGAGGACCTGCCCTCCTTGAGAAACTTCAGTAGTCAGGGATCAGCGAAAGCTGAGTCTGCAAGAGAGACTGAGAAGGAGTAGCCAAGAAGATAAGAGGAAAACCATAAAAGTGTGGGTTTTTTTAAAGAAATAAAAATAGAATATTTTAAGAAATAAGCAGTGGTTAACAGTATACAGTGCTGCTTAAAGTATGTAAAATGAGGATTTAAATATGTGTGTGGGGTTTAGCTACTAGCAGTCACTAGTGATCTTTATGAGAGCTGATTTAGGAGAGTGACAGAGTGAAAAACCACATTGAAATGAAGTGATGAATGAATGGAAAATAAGCAAATGGAGATAGAAAATAGAGATTTTTGTCCAGAAGAGCATAAAAGAGAGAGAAAGTGATGACTGGGTAGGAATGTGAGGCCAAAGGAACCATTTTTTTTTTCTTTGATGAGACTTGAACATGTTCAAATGCCAGTGGGAAGGATCCACTTAAAGGGGATTGTTGGATATAGGAGGTGGAAAATCTGTAGATGAGTATAGTTCTGGAAATGGCTGGAGTTAGTGGGATCCAAAGGTTAGGAATTGGCATTTGAAAGGACGAGAGAGTCTCAAACAATGTAAGGGATGATGGCGGGGAGAAGAGAATGGATGGCGATAAACTCATACTTTAGATAATTCTGGTCAAAATGCAGGTGGGTTTTCAGCTAATCTCTATGGGGAGACTGAGTGATGGGCCTCAAGTCCAGACAACTTCTCTTAGATGATGTTGGTCTTCATAGTTGCAGAATAGCAGTTGCAATTTCTGTGGCCACTTGGCCTTGGGTGGTGGTCTTCTAGGCTGCAACCCTGCAGCCAAGGCATGCGATGGTCTAAAACCCTTACTGTTACTCAGCCTTATAACCAAAATTCCTGGCTATGATTAGTTTCAGCTTTCATATCTTCACCATACTTGTTTGCCATGGGTTGGCTGGGATTTATAAAAATGCTATCATATACTTTCATGGTTTTACAGGCTTTAGAACAGCATTCAGGGTACTTTCAAGCACAGGATACTATATAATGCCAGGCATTTTTCTTTTATAAATACAAAGCTTTTCTCTTTTGGTTTATTTGCAATTATGGGAAAACTCAGGCTGAGAAAAGAGAATTTTACCTGGGGTTAATATATTCTGTTAGATTAACTGTTTTACCAAGTGGAAACAAAAAATACATTGAGGGGGATTAAGATTTGAAAAATAAGAGAGGCAAGGTGTACCCCTTGTCAGTTTTCAGGGACCAAGAATGGAAGAAATTGAAACTAATTTTAGCAGATGGCTCTTCATCGTGTTCTCTAGACTTGATGATGGCTTCTCTCCTTTTTATTTTTCCTCTTTTAGCATAGTGTTTCCAGGGCAGGAGTCTGTACTCTCTCATTTAGCTTCATGGCTCTTTGAGATTGCAGTGGTAGGTGTGGGAGAGGAATGGGGGTTGGGGGAGCAGCTGTTGTGAGCATTTGGTTGGTAATGTAAAACTCAGTTTATCCTTGGAAGTAGCAAAAAGAGACAGAACTAGCATGATGGGTTGACATAGCCTCTTACAGATGCTCAGACTTGAGAAGGCTACAGAATAGCTGTGAACTGTATTCTCCTTCCTGTTAACAATGAAAGCTATGATACTCATACCTAGAACAAGATAGACATGCAGTAAATGTGAGGCTTTCATTTCTTTCTTTGAACTGAACTACTGTTTACACTTGGCACTAAAGTGAAGTTTAAAAGTGTAGGAGGGTATAAAATGGTCTTTTGTCCAAGTCAAACTAGCCTCTGTAGTGGACAAGTGTTAAATAATGCAACCTGTTTTATATTTTATTATTTCCTGGACATCCTGATACTAGTCTGAGCAGTTAAATATTTTTAAAGAGCTGACAACATTTTAATATCTTTGTAGGTGATATTAAAGTACACAAAGTTATGTGAGGGGTTTGAAAGTTGATGCCCTCTACCAAAAATTTAATCATTTGGGAAATGCAGAACTGTTTGGTTAGACAAAGCAAATAATTTTTCAGAGTTTGTCATTGGGATTTTATTTTTATGGGAAGAAAAGGTAATAAGTTCTGTATTTGGAGGAACTGATAGCACCAAGTGTATTTGTGTAGATTCATTCACTCTTTCTCTTTAGCAGACACACTGATTATCAAGCTCTGTCATTGCATTCAGCATTGTGATTAAAGGGTCTCTTACACTGTTCATCTCCTCTTATTGCCCACACTGACTCAATGTTTCTTCCAATCTCTTTCAGTGGCTTTCCAGATATGAAAAAGAAGACACTCAGAGAACTGCTTCTTTTAAAACTTCCTCTGCTGATTGGCTTGTAGTTACGGTTCATGGATTTGCCTTTTAAAGGATTAATATTTCTTCAAACAAGAATAATGAATTTGGGAAAAGAGGTTTCTCAAGCCAGAAAGCTGGTCACTTTATGTAAAGTTTAAGAAAATGCTTATGTAAATCCAATACCTAGAATGTACCTGAAGAAAAAAACATTGATACCATTAAGATCAATATATTATCCTTTTCCTTCTGTTGAAATGTGTTACAGGAATTTTCACACCAAGATTTCTGAGTGCTGTGTTTGGAGGATTCTTTCATCAGCTTGGCACAGATAGAAATGTCATTTTGACCTTGTTTCTGAAGGATGGTTTAACCTTACTAATTAAGCAACCTCCACTAGTATTCAGTGAAGCTCTCATGAGAGAGAAGGGCCTTTGATTAGGGAAATTCCCTAATTGGATAGGACCTCTCATCAAAAACAGTCATAACATGTTGATTATAGTTTTACCATTAGGAATTCCATTGCTTAACACAAATGGATTTTAACAAGAATTTGATTAACCTAAGTCAGTATTAGCCTGGAGATATCTGGAGCCATTGAAAAGATCAAGTCACCTTAGCAACCCAGGAGTCTAAGGAAGGAGGATAAGCTTTTGATTCCTGATAGCAAAAATAAGTATTGTACAATAGAGTTTGGGTTTTATATAATAGCAATCTTCTAGTAATTGCTAAAAACTAATACTTCTTTTCTCTAAGTCTCTCAAATTGCCCTAAAACTTTTCATTATGAAAATATTCATGAACACACAAAATAATATCTGTATAAAGAATTCCCATTTTCCCATCATCCAGCTCCAATAATTAACAATATTTTGTCAATCTTCTGTCATCAATCACCTCTATTTTTTTGTTTGTTTGATGGGATGATTTAAAGCAAAACTCAGATATATTATTTCACCCACACATGCTTCAGTATTCACCTCTATCAATCTACTTTTATGCTGTTAAAATAACTATAAGTGCTAAAATTTACAAGGTGATTTATAGTTTTAGAGTGCCTTATCTCATTAGGCCATCACAAAACTTTGATATATATTATCACCATATTGCCCATATTAAAAAAAAACAGAGGTTTTGAGTGGTTGTAAGGACATTCTCAGGAGCTACTGAATAGTGAGAATTGGTTTGAAACCTGGTTCTCCTGCAAACACTTACCTCAGTTTTACACTTGGTATATGGCCATATCATAGGGCCATATGTACATGACCATCTCAAGTTCAATGCTGTTTCTTGGGTATTTGACTTCAACTGCTCTAAGCAGAGGCTCACTTCTTTTGGTCTTATGATACCTGAAGACCAACTAGTGGAGATTGAAGGTAGCCAGAGGAAAGTGGTCCTTGGAGAGGTGCGTTAAGCCTGCCCTAATTCTGATATTTTGACATCTGGGGCCTTGCTGATGGAGACTGCTGCTCCTAGGGCTCCAAGTAGAAGAGAGAGAGAGAGCAAGGGACTCACCTGCAAGTGCGGTTTTCATATGCAAACCAGCCAATCTGGAGCCCTTACCCCCAACTATCATCAGCTCTTTCACGCTAGGCAATTATCTGCCTGTTCTAATCACTGTAGGGCCAGGGACCAGACAACTCAGGGTAGCCCTTCTGCCCACTAGAGTTATTCAAACTAATCAATCCTAAGCCTGCTTACCCTGCCTCACCCATTCTTTCCCATGGAAACTCAGTAAGGGCTCCTGGCCACATTTTCCCCTCACTCCCTCTGCCTCTTGACTGACCCTAGTGCTTCCCCATGTGGCCCAGTGCGGTGTGGCATGCCTCTCTTGGGAACTGTGTGTAGTATAACAAACTCTCTTTTTAATAAAACTTATATTTAAAACAAGATAGTGAAAGCTGGGTAAAGTCTCTTGGGACTCTTATCAAAGCCTTGCTGCTGGCGGATCTGACAAGCTTAGCTGGAGCAGCTGAGAGTTCAGGGTCAGGGAACCAGGTTGGAGATCAGGCTCTGTACAAGAATAGCAGCAGGGGGCAGGCAGTGAGGTCAAAAGCACACTAGACATTGCAATTAAATGGAAATAGGCAGTCATTTATTACCTTGCTGGCTTCTGGATTTGGTTGATTCCAGGTGGAATCATATTCTTTCTTAGTTATGTATGTCATCTCAAATACATGCCCCTAGGCCTCTTGGGAGGCAGCATTCCCTTGCATCCCAATGCTGATGCCTCCCCAGTACTTCTTCCCTTAGATCACCCTTCCTGTTGGTCCTGTATATCCCAGACTATCTTGCAACAGTCTACTGTAAAGGACTGTATCTGAGGTTTTCAGTATATGACCCTACTTCAGGCTGTTTCCTCTTCTCTGGGACTGTCATTCTCAAGCTAACTTGAATTTCCAGCTCAGCTTCCATCTCAGATGAGATTTTAGGTCAGACACCATGGAATTCTCTAAATCCAGGATCGTCATTTACTGAGGAGGAAGCCAAACTTCAGAGATGTAAAAGACTGGTCTTCAGAACATGGGCTCCCAAAAGGCAATTGTCTTTGGACACTAAAGTACACATTTCCTTACTATGCTGACAATTTTCAGTAAAATCTGGTATCTGTTCAGTACAGTTTATATCTCACAGTAACAACTTCTAATGGACTATGAGTTACTTGGCTATAGCACAATCAATATAATAAATATTTATTTAGGTAGCTGGGTGTGGGGAAAATGGAACTTTCTGACCAGGATTCCTGCCTGGCCTTAATAGCACTTATTGTATATATAATACGAGCATGTTTGCATATTTATGGGTTGTTTACCAGCGGTGGAGCCACTGCTCAGTGATGGGATTGCCAGTCTAGGGTAGGGGTGGAGAGAAAGCACCCATTCTCTCCTCCCCTCCAATCCTGGTACATAATTGGTCATGCACCTGCCAGTCACCAGGGACCTGCCCACAGAGTTCCTCCAGATAGTGTGGCCTAGCACAGGTGGGAGAGTGCAGCAGCCGGGGTTCAGAGGAGAGACTGAGTCCTGAGAATAAACCATTTCACTTCCACCCTCTCACCCTTGTCTTCCTTCAGTCTCACTGAATTCATAGAGAATTTGCCCTGGGCAGGGAACCCCCTCCTTCTAGAGCTACACTAGGAAACTATTTCCTTATGAAAAAAAATCACATAATTATTTACATCATATTTCATCATAATTCTGACTCTCTGTAATATGTTGGATTTTTCTTTGTAACTTTTATTTGTATATACACAAATACCCACAAACATACAATGTAAACACACCTCACACCTGAATACTCACTCTCCTGTTGACTTTTTAAAACTACTCCTTGACTCAAATGAAGCTATCTAGATGGATGGGGCAATAAATTAATAGGCTGTGTGTTACAACACTTCGCAATAACTTTTTAATTTTAATATGAGTTGATTTTGGAATAATGTCCTAAAAATATGCTGTCAGTTTAGAGAGGTATTTTATTATTTTGTATTGGTTCTGGGGAATATCTGATTAAAGCTTCATTATTCAGTAATAACTCACTTATCCAAGATGTAATCATGGACCCAGGCCCCATGTACAGGATCGGGAAGATTCCTGAGGTCAGTGAGTCTTAAACTAGCGAGGCTTATTGAACCACAGATCGCTGGGCCTCATCCTCAGAGGTCCTGAAACAATGGTCTGGGGTGAGCCCCAGGCATGGTATTTCTAACAAGTTTCTGCTGGTTCAGGAACCACATTTGGAGAGCCACTAACTTAGCTAATATTTACCTGTAAGTCATACAAAAAGAGGACTGGTGTCTCCTGACTCTTTCAGAGCCAACTCATGAGCTTGCAGCCTCACACCAAATAGACAACATCATTCCTACCTTCCCTGTGCCCTTAACCATGAATTGAAATTTTCTAAGAGGAGACTCCTAAAACATACGCAAGTAGTAACCCAAGTCAGACAAATATGTGTGAAAAGTATACTAAGAGCACAAGCTCCTAGAAGACATACATCAATCCCAGTAAGTTGTAATGCTTTAAAGTGATTGGACAGCTTATATATGTCCTGTAAGTGATATGAGGGTGAGGGATGGCTTCATATTTTTGTGTACTATCAATTTGTAAGAAATGTAAAAGTATTTTTGATAAACATCCCTTGCCATTGAGCATGGCTATGCTATAGTTCGGGTTTCACTAGCACAAAATAAAGCAGTGTTACTGCTGGAAGCTGCCTTTTACCATCTATGCTACTGCTGATTTTAGTGTATTGAATTTGTCAATCCTCATTATTTGTGGATTCTGTATTTGTGAGTGTGCCTAGTTGCTAAAATGTATTGAAACCCCCAAATAGATGCTGTGGTGCTTTTCTGGTTCATTTGTGGATGTGTGCGGAATGGTGCCAAATCCCAGTTGCCCAAGGTGCGTGTTCTCCGCTGAGATCCAACCAGGTGAGCCTCTGCCTTCGTGTTTCAGCGCCTGTGCTCCCATGCTATAGAGGGTGTCCTTTTTGTGGTCTATTTAGTGTTATATTTTTCACATTTTTGTGGTTTTTGGTGTTGATTTTGCTGTTTAAAATGCTCCCCAAATGCAGTACTGAAGTGCTGTCTAGCGTTCCTGAGATCCTTATGGAGAAGTGCCTTCTGGAGAAAACACTGGTGTCAGATTAGTTTTGTTTAGGCATAGTTGTAGGGCTGTTGGCCATAAGCAAGATGTTAGGGAATCAGCACTATATATTAAATAAGGTATCTTTAAACTAAAACACACGAAAAGCAAGGTTATGTGTTGATCAGTTGACAAAAATGTTCTGACTGGAGATTTGCAGGAGCCTCATCCTGTATCAACCCTGGGGGTGGTGACTGGGTGTGTACTAATTCAGCGTCTGTAGCAGCTTTATAGAACAGAACTATCATGAATAAGGGACTCAGGTAGCTTGGATTTGCTGAGGATGCCATGCTTAGTGAATTTTATTCATCTATTGATTAAATTTGCCAACTTATTTCATGGTATCAGCACTATAATTCACTTCTCAACTATGACATTAAAATGCAGACTTTCTACCAAGCCACTCAGGTGACTTTAGGGATCAAAACTGAAGCAGCAAATACGATGTCCCTAAGAGAAACATTGCTCTGTAGTCATGGAGTAGGTAAAAGCTCTAAAAGTCAACCCATTAACAGGATCATTGCCACTTTTGTAACTGAACTAATATTTATGGTAATTCAGTAAAACTACTGAACAAATAAGAGACAATGACATTAGCTATCATTTATTGAGCCCCACGTTCCAGGAACTGTGCAAGGCCCTTGTTACACACACTGTTTCATTAACTTGCCATTTTCCCTGTGTAAGAAGTAACATTATCCCCAACTTACAGGTAGAGTCATTGAGGTCTGGGACTTAAAGGAGACAGTTTACAGTTCATAGAGCTAGTAAGCCTGGACCTGGGTTTGCTGATTTCTGCCCTGTATCCCACTGGCTTCTGTGTGGCAGAAGGGAGTCTGACTTCCCCTCCAGGTGTGATTAGCCAAAAGGTGATGCAATCATGGGCAGGCTGATTTTCACAAACTGAATGTTGATTGTAATTCTGTGAACTTGAAGTGAACAGTACTTCTGGCTGAGGACAGACTGCCTTTTTTTTTTTTTTTTTTGATACTGGTTGGAAGCCAGTGAAAGGATGTTTTGACATAAGCAGTTGAATTAAAAATTTTATGTGCTTGTTTTTCTCTTTCTCTTTTATAGCTTTATCTTGGGCTCTGAAGTGGTCTTGCCTTGAACATTCTTCTGAATGAAGTAATAAGAGAGGAACAAGACTATATTTCTTTTTCTTTGTAATCAAAATGTCATGTCCTTGAAAGGAATTCTTGATTAAAAGTTGACAGTCTACTGTCAGTTTATTTGATGATATGTTTAGATATATGTGGGGAAATCTTTCACAAACTCAAAATTCTTGGAAGAAATATGCTCTCATTCTTAGTCTCTTTTTATTCAGAACAGCAAACTTACACAGCAACAACAACAGCTTAATCTTACTCAATTTTGAGACATTCAGCTTTCATCATAAAGAGCTCCCAAATTAGTATGATGTATGCCATGTTGGAGTACTTGATATCCTAAATAAGATGACGGATGCCTAACAAGGACTGAAGCTATTACTTAAATTATTTGAGTCTAGTTTAATAAATATATCACTATAATATTTGAGGTTCCTTAGTTAATCTAAGTACAACATGGGATAAGCACTTCCATGACTCTTTGATTTGTATATTCAAATAAGGATTCTATAGATTTTAGCACTAAAACAGATATAGAAGATCAGAGATTCAGAGCTGAGCCCCAAAAGATCTTTGGGCCTCTAGGTGCTGATCATGAAGTGCTCTGTAAATTTGTGTTAACTTAATGACTGAGCTAAGATCAAACTACAAAGGCTACATCACAGTAAATTGTGTGTCAGTTGAAATTTTGTCCATCAAATCTCATTTTGAATGCATAGTGAGGGCTGCTTATGTTTAGGGACTTTGCTCAGAATTATTTGTAAAATAAATATCTACTTCCTAATTTACCTGCTGTCTTACATTTGACTTTTTCTTATACAAGGTTTCCCTGAAATGTGGGTCATCTGAATGTATTAGAAAATAGCTTAGCATAGCATGGCATCCTGGACAGCATCTCTCCTGTGATTTTCAAGCTTTAGGTCCTGGAAGGTAAAAGACCCTTTACGATGTTCTCTGAATGTAAAACTTTGCAGTAAGTTCTTAATAGAGTCACCATGGAATAAGGGCATGCCTGCTTTGCTCTTGAGACTATGGCCTTTGTGGTTCAATGGAGTTCAAAGCTTGAAAAGTGGGTTTTGGTAGTCACTTGTATAGAGAGCATAAGTAGCATAGATGTGTATGTGCACTTCAATCAGACTATAAAGGGAATAAATATTACCACATAATTATACTACATCATAGATGATAGGTAGATAGAGAGATGATAGAACATAGATGTAGCTATATAAAAAGACACAGAGATGGATAGATAGAGATGGAATGGTTCACGAAGGTTGCAGGACTTAATTTTTCCTTCTTTGTGGGTGGGTGTGTGCTTCCATGTTAGATAAAGGGATAGGGCTTCCAAGACCCTGCTCTATTGCACATTCTTAGGGGGAAAATTTGGGTCTGTGTTCAGTGCCTGGCACGCACATTGCTACTTGCAACCAGGTGATTATTAGTGATTTTTAATGATAATGATGAAAATTAGGGAGATAAATATCTTCCTATTAATAGAGTACTAAGTAGTCAATAATATCATGGTTAAAAAACCCATAATGAGCTGTGCTTGAAATAAGCAAAAAAAAAACAACACATAAACTCTTGGGATTAATCATATTAGATTTGATTTTTCTGTTATGTTCTGGTTTGGTACATTTTGATCCTTTATAACTTGTCAATTTTGTAGTGTTTCACAACTCAAAATATTCTAATGATAATTTAAAACTGAACCTACTAAGTCTAAACTTGACATTCATTTTAGAATTTTATATATAATTCCATTTTACATTACTAGTACATCAAGTCTCTCTTACTCGTTGATTGTATTAATAGAGAACCTAGGTGCTTGCATTGGATGCCGGACTCCTACCATTTTGTTCTCACCTGAAAGTGCTTCAGAAAAAGTACAGGCTTTGGATCCAACAGCTCCCGATTTGACTCTTAGCTTTGCCGTTTACTTAGGGGAAGCCTCAAGAAGATACTTAACTCCATCACCCACAATTTCCTTATTTGTAAAGTGGGGATATGAACATCTATTTCATAAGATCATTGCCAGGATCACAGCTAGTGCATAGACAGTGCCTCATTCAGAACCTGATGCACCTCGCATGTTTCTCAAATGAGAACTGTTAATATGATAATGATGATTATGATAACACAACTGGGAAGAATGCACATTTCTATATCTGATTCATTGCCCTGTGTTCTCTGTACAGAGAACCTTGTGCCTGAAAATAAACTCTTGTGTTCCCCCCTGTAGGTGAGGGATCAGATCGTCCCATCTCATGTGACACAGAGTCCCAAACTAGACAGTCTGCTCCTCAGCTCCTGTTCTCAGGTAACAGATGTGAGTTTGGTGGAAATCAGCACCCATCTTCAAACCCTCAGGTACCTCCTTCTCTGGGAGCATCCTAACTGGCCCCTGGCAAAGTGTTTACCTTCTGCTTTAGGACTATGGCTTTAGTCCTTTGATTTTCCTTTATTTAAATCAGCAGTATTCTGTGGAGTGGCCTGACCCATCAACACTGACTGGGGTAGAGTGAACAGAAAGGAATGGATGCATGGTCTGGGGCTGTGGGAGATTGCGTTTGGCCAAAGATTTTTTTGAAGGGCAAATTTAGGATATGATTTCAACAATGGTGCTATGTCCATTCTGCATTCCTAATGCGATTGCTATTAAGGTATCCATGAATGGTTCGATGCCTCTTCCTTCCATCATCAAATATAAGCAAGAACAGGGTTGGTGAGAAGAGGTAAGGGAAGGTGGAGTAGTTGTTGAAGAAATGCCCTGTGCAACAGAAGCCCCCTTACCCATGAGTATTCGGCAGAGAAAGGGATGGCATTAAAGGTGATGTTCTAAGGGGCCTTAGCCACAGCACTATTAATTTATTCCCATCTCATTACTCTTTTCTCCAGTTTCTTTTAACCCCAAATCACAGAGCTGCAAAGGACAATGGGGACCAACCTCCTGTCTTTAAATCGTATGCTGTTATTAGCCTCTGTTTCATTGCCATTAATGCATAATAAACCACCCAGAATTCAGTGGTGTAAAATTACTATTTTATTAAATTTTTGGAATCTTTGGGTTGCAAATTTGGACAGGGCATAAGAAGGATAGCTTATCTTTGTTCCAGAATGTCTGGGGAATCACCTGGGAAGACTCAAAGGCTCGGGTGACTTAATGTTGGGTCCAGAATCATCTGGAGGCTCCCTCCCATGCCTGGCATCTGGACAGGGCTGATGCTGACACTGTTGGCTGGAGAGCCTACACAGGGCCTTCCCTTATGGTTTGGGCTTCCTCACAGTGGGGCACCCTCAGGTTACTGAAACTTGTTACACAGCAGCTCTGGGTTCTAGCATGAATATCCCAGGAGTCAAGCAGGAGCTGTATCGTGGTGTACAAATTAGCCTCAGAAATCATGTACTAATCACTTCCTGTTTACTCTACTGATTGAAGTCATGAAAAGTGTGCCCAGTTTTAAAGGGAAGGGCACATACATCTCACCTCTCAACTGGAAGAACAACTGTGTGGCCATTAAAAAAATGCCCACTGCCCACTCTATAGCCGAGGCACCCAAGAGTGAGAAAGTATCAATAACTTGATATATAACTTCTGAACTAAATTAGATTTAGAATTTTTGACCTGGAGAAAACCTTAAAGACACCCTAATCCAAACACTTATTTAAATAATGATATTATCAAGACCCAGAGTGGTTCTGTGACTTGTCCAAGCTCACCCAGGGAAATGGCAGTACTGGAACCGATCTCTGGTCACCTGGTTAAGTAGTGTTCTCTCCACCACACTGAGTATTAGCAACTGAGCAACGCTCACTACAAACAAGTGTCTCTTTCATGGTAAGGCAAACGACACCATAGCATCAAAGACTGCACAACACTGACAGCCATCACTACTGAACACATGGCGGATGGAGTAAAAGCTGGGAAATCCATCAGTATGCCCTCTCTCTAATAATATTGCCCTCTATTTGATTAGCACTTTCAAAGACACATGTATTCAATTGCCATAATATCTGTGAACGTCAAGCAGTTATTCCTATTTTTTTCCAAGGGAAACTGGAGCTCCATGGACCTAAGTACCTTGTCCACTTTTGTCTAATCAGTGAATGGCAGTGTAGGCTCTGTATCAAGTCATCTGGCTGTATATCTTATGCTACGTTTTCCTAAATAGGAAAACTGTTTAAATCTTTTATTTGCAACATTCATAGAAAAGGGTACCTTGTTCTATGAAAGTTTGCATTCTAAGAGGGAAGTGGGTGAATGGCATGGAGTGTATCAAAGAACAAGGACCCCAAGCCAGTACTTCTGACTCTGGCACCTGAACCCGTCTAGTGTGCTTTCCATTTCCCAATTGTCCTCTTTCCTTTAGACAAGGGAAAAAGGAGTGGAAGCCAATCAGTGCCATTCCTGCTGCCAGCAATGCACCTGCACCTTACAGGCCCCTGCTGATGGTGCCCAGCTGAGCCAAGCAGAGGATTTCAGAAATGGTTATTTGCTTTCTTGGAGAAGCAAGGCAAGTAAGGTGTGGTGGTTTCTGGGAATAAGACCCTGGAACAGGAAATCCTAGAGGTGATTTTTGTCTCATAAACTAGAAGGATTCTAGACTGAGTCTACATGGTGACTTTAGAGATGGAAGAAGAAAAGAGATGAATACTATAAACTATAAATAATATAAACAATGGAAAGTTAATAATACGGTGATTACTGTTATATCAGAGTAGATATTTATATATAAGTTCTTCTCTACTATGAAAGGTGAAGCTAATTTTACTTGTAAAAATTTGACAATGATGTCTCAAATAGTTTTTCATTTAGGAAAGTCTTTACTTGATTTTGATGCTTAAAAATACTTAACTGAAAGCAGCAAAACATTTGAGCTTTATCTGAACTCTGGTCATAGCAATCTTGTTTATATTATCTTTAATATCCTTTAAAAATAACTCTTATGATCAGAACATTCTATGAAAATCTAGGTAAGACTAACCTTGTTTAAATACCCAAATATGATACTTAACCACGTGGATAAGAGGAACATATATAGATGGAGCTCTTCCCCTATTTAGGAAAGTGGGACTTGCGGGAAAGCACAATGAGATTTGAATTGCATTGGTACCTATCTTCTTTGTATCAGCAAATTCCATTGATGTGTCCTCTCCTCTCAGCTAGTTAGTTAAGTAGAAGTTGATGTTTCTTCATATAGAAACACCAACTCTTGACCTCCTAGCTAGAAGAGGGGAAACTGAGTGTGTCAGTTTGTGAAAAGTCTGTATTAAATTCTTTTTTACTCACACTCTACAGGTATCTCAATGTGAGTGGGTACAGACAGGTAACCAGTACAGAAATCCATGCCTGGGCAAAAAGCTGCCACCAGCTCAAGTATCTGGACCTAAGTCTACAGGGATAAGCAAAAGACGGTAGGAAATTTGCAAAATTTGCAAAACTACTTTTTTTATTCAGTTGCTCTGAGAAAATGAATCATGAGTTAATTATTCATTTCAGTTTATCATTTTAAGGGTACCTGTGAGTCTATAATCTAGGCAAAAATTAACCTCTAAAGATTCTTAAAAGAGATTATATATGATAAATGAGAATATGAATAGAGGAGATTAATCAATCAGCTGTGGGGAGAGTTGTTTGCCAAAAGGGTTATATACACATGATGTACTGTGTATAGGCTGATGAACTAATCTACCAACTTGGAATGAAAAGATAGCCAGAATTATTTACTTTTCTAATTAATTGATTATTTAAACAATTCCCAACACATTTATAGGAAATCTATTTTCTTCCTCGCTAAATTATCCTGGAGCCCTGGAGGTTTACACAGTGGAGAGAAGAGTAGGGTCTATCCAGCTTCACCCAGGTGAAGAGGCTGGAAGCTCGAGTCTCCTACCGCCATTGCTTCCCGCTGCCACAAGGGGTGGTGCTGAAGACTCATGCTTCCCTGTTCAGTAGATTCCACGGTCCCCTGCTGCAGTGATGCATGTGGATCCAGGTCGCCTCTGAAGCCAGCTGAGTTCTTTGAGGGGGAATAGCCTCAATAGTTCTAAGCAGTGGGCTCCAGGACCGGGATCTTAAGATTGTGCCTGCCAGTATTTAGTTCCTTCAGTTTCCTTACACAGCTATTTCCTAGGGTATTAGTTGTCTGATTACAATGGTCAATTCATGGCTGTTGAGCTGCCGTCTTTCTTTCCTCCCCAGTCAGCATTTTTTTTTAAAACCCTCAAATCATAATGGCCCTTCCCTGGGATATTGGAAGTAACAGACCACTCTCCCAGTGGAGGCTACTGCAGTCTTCCAAAGGGCCCTACATTTACCAGTCTGGGCAAGATTCTCACTTATGCTTGGGTTGGGCACAGGGTTACCTTCACTAATGTTGAGTAAAGTCAAATATACAATGTCAGAAACAAGCAATTAAGTACCATTGTCAGAGTGTATGTCATGCCCATAAGTAATGCTAATTAGCCAGAATCCTTGTTAAAGCAGCAATGTATAATCAGGTATAATTGACCCACTTAATATTTAGAAGTGCCAGCTCCTTAATGGGAGGTATATGCTAGACAGTTTCTCCTTTTTGAATATCTTTGTTAATGTTTTGGTCTCCTTCTCTGATGACGAGAATTCTTTAAAAAGAAAGTTCAGTGTTAAAGAAATATAATGACTTTCTGTATCTCTTTAATATTGTTCATACCCCAGTTTAAGAGTTAAAGATACATAAACCTGTAACTTCCCAGAGCTGATAAACAAGATACAGGGTTTATGAACTGGTTTTAAATAATGACAAGATATTTCCAGGAAGGGTATAGACAAGTGCTTTCCAACAGAAATATAAATCAAGCCACATGTATAATTTTAAATTTCCTAGTAGCCACATTAAAAAAGTAAAAAAAAATAGATGAAAATATTTTTAGTAATATATTTTATTTAAAGTAAATGTATTCAAAATATTACAACATGTAATCAATTAAAAAATATTTTTCTGTTCTATCTTCAAAATCCAGTGTGTATTTTATGTCTATAGCACATCTCAATTCAGACTAACCACATCTCAAATGATCAAGAGCCATATATGGCTAGTGGCTATGATGCTAGGTGGTACAATTCTAGACTATAGAATCTTAGAGGACAGGAATAACATCTCAGATAGTTTGTTTCAGTTCCTCTTTGGAACACCCATACAACAAAGCATCTATGGAAAAAGTAGTTTCATTTTTAAGTAAATTTGAAATATGTGGTACATTATCTTCTGCATAGAAATTTATGATAGTTGACTTATACATCAAAATCAATGAGAGGTCCTGAAATAAGGAAGTCTGTTAAACACTGTGCAGTGCAGTGTTATACAGCTTACTTTATTATGAGACTTTTTTGGGTAAAATATCAGTTAATATTCATGGAGCTATCATTCTGTAAAATACTTCTAAAATGCTGTCTCACACTAGAAATCCTATTACCTGGCAAACACTAATTCAAAAAGATATGCCCTCCCCTATGTTTATTGCATCATTATTCACAATATCCAAGACATGGTAATAACCTATGTGTCCATCAATGGATGGATGGACAAAGAAGCCATTATATAGCCATACAATGGAATTCTACTCAGCCATAAAAAGGAAGGAAATTCTGCCATTTGCAGTAACATGGATAGATCTTGAAGACATTCTACTAAGTGAGATAAGTCAGAGACAGAGAAAGAGAAATACTGTATGATTTCACTTACATGTGGAATCTAAAAAAGAAACAAAACAGAAGTCACAGGTGCAGAGAAGAGATTGGTGGTCCCCTGATGGGAAGGGGGTTGGAGGGTGGATAAAATGGGAGAAGCAGGTCAAGAATAAAAACTTCAGGTCATAAAACAAATAATAATGGGGATGTAATGTGCAATATGATGTCTATAGTTAACATTGTATTGTATATTATGTAACTTTATATGGTGATGGGGGAAACTAAACTTATTGTGGTGATCATTTCACAGTGTATTCAAATATTGAATGTTATGTTGTACACCTGAAACTAATACAATGTTATATGTAAATTTTATCTCCACCCTGCCCCCACCAAAAAAGATGGTAGCTTCCATTTAAGTCAGCTCGCTGCTTGTCTTTTTCTTTCCCCTTTCTTATCATTTCCTTTGGGGGAAAGTCAGCAGTGATTATCATGAGGATACTCAGGCAGTCTCTGAGGAGTCCCATGTGGTTAGAAACTAAATTCTCTGACCAACAACCAGTAAAGAACTGAAGCCTGTTTACCATCAACAATGTGAGTGAGCTGGAAACAAATTTTACCACAATCGAGCCTTTAGATGAGACTACAGCATTGCCAACAGCTTAATTACAATCTCATGTGGCACCTTGAGCTGGAACCACTCAGCTAACCTGTACCTGGATTTCTGTCCCAGGCAAAGAGAGATAATACATGGTTATTGTTTTAACTTGCTAAGTTTTGGGGTAATTGTTATGCTTCTGGTAACCAATACACACTAAGTGTTCAGGGCTGGTACTATTATTCCCACTTACCCAGTTGTGATCTCTGACAGCTGCTGCCTAAACCCATGTATCAAATCTGGTCTCTTTTAAGGACATATATTTTAGCAAATACATTCTTCAGCTCTGAATTGTGAAAATATGCAATTATGATCTTTCTCTTTATTCTTATTCTTGAACCTTTTCCAAATAGTTGAAGTTGCTGTATACATCACCTGTTTTTAAGAGATTAATTCTACTTCTCCACATCCCCCACAGCACCTAGCACATTACACCATGAGGTCATTAGCAGGTAAGCAATAAATCATTCTTGATTGCTTAAAGCATCTTTGCTGAAGATACCCAGTGGTTCTTTTTAAGATGAAAATACTGAAATAAGAAACATAGAGGGGGCATTGGTTTGGAATGTCTGCAGTGTGAAGGATCACATGCACATTATTAATTATTGTTAGAAGCTTTTCAACTCTTTTTAATGATGTAACTCTTAGAAATAAATTATTTCATCTCATAAAAATTGAGATTTTATCTCTGTAAAGTAACAGTTTAGAATAACTGAATTTATAGACAATCAACTTCCTAAGAGTGTAAGAAGTCAGTGGACTCCTCAGATTCTAGGTATTATTATATTGGAAGCAATTTTACTTTCCAGGAAACATTAAACAATATTGTCATACCTATTTGTTGTTATTGGTGTACATCTTTCAAATTTTTCAAAGAAAAGATTGCTTTCTGGTTAAGTCTTCATTCCCTGGAATCACAAAGCTGAATATTCCTGGAATAGATGCAACAGTGCATTTCCTGTCATTTAATTTAATTGGCATATTTTTTTTTGGTTCTCGTTTTTGGTTTTGTAAGTAATGTTTTATTGAAACATCTATTAATTTACATATTGTCTAATGGTTGCTTTTTTGCTATAACACCAAAATTGAGTAGTTTTTTTTTTTTAGAAATTCCCCACTCTAATTTTTTTTTTTAGAAATTCCCCACTCTAATTAATTTTTTTTTTGAGAGGGCATCTCTCATATTTATCTATCAAATGGTTGTTAACAACAATAAAATTCTGTATAGGGGACTCAATGCACGATCATTAATCAACCCCAAGCCTAATTCTCAACAGTCTCCAATCTTCTGAAGAATAATGAACAAGTTCTTACATGGTGAACAAATTCTTACATAGTGAATAAGTTCTTACATGGTGAACAGTGCAAGGGCAGTCATCACAGAAACTTTCGGTTTTGATCACGCATTATGAACTATAAACAATCAGGTCAAATATGAATATTTGTTTGATTTTTATACTTGATTTATATGTGAATCCCACTTTTCTCCCTTATTATTATTATTATTATTATTATTATTATTATTATTATTTTTAAATAAAATGCTGAAGTGGTAGGTAGATGCAAGATAAAGGTAGAAAACATAGTTTAGTGCTGTAAGAGGGCAAATGTAGATGATCAGGTCTGTGCCTATAGACTAAGTATTAATCCAAGCTGGACAAGGGCAACAAAACATCCACGGATGCAGAAGATTTCTCTCAAAACAGGGGGGGTGAGGTTCTAAGCCTCACCTCTGTTGATCCCCAATTTCTCATCTGATGGCCCCCCTGCGATTGTGCCTGTCTTAGGTTGTTCCTCCCTTGAGGAATCTTACCCGTCTCTGGCTAACCAGTCATCTTCCAGGGCCATACAGGGAAATGTAAAGTTGGTAAGTGAGAGAGAAGCAATATTGTTTGAAAAGGTTAGCTTTTTACTTCTTTGCAGATTTATGCCCTGTGGCTTTTATGCCCAGCATTTGTCTTGAGGTATCTTTACCACTTGGAAGAATTATGATACTCGGTAATTTCAATATGAGGCACTAATTCTACTTAAGGGTTGTAATTAGGAAGGAAGAAGAAAAGCCATAGAAGTAACAGATGGAAGAAAACATGGGAAGATTGATGATTTCTTTGATATATCTTCTTGTAGAGTAACATAAGCATGTATAGGTTTTAAACTACTAATTAAATTGCATGCACACATTAACGTAATAGGAATACAGCTACATAACCAAAGCAGACCTACAATTACCAGCCATCTCCAGTGAAGCCAAGAAAACCAGTTAGACACCCTAGGCATTTGTGAAAACTTATCAATGATATGATGGATATTGTCTAACTGAATTTGAATAGTTTGAGAAAAATCAGACAAATTAAAACACATTCCTGGGAACTGTTCACATCCCATATGTTCTTTTAACAGTAGATAGTCTATAGTCGCAAGATTTTGGAGCGCTGCAACTTGCACTTCTCCTAATTCTTGGTTGAGTTCTGACAGTATAGATCCAGTCAAATTTGTTGTTTTACTGTATGCACAGGCCAGCTTAGATATCTCCTTCTTCATTCCAATGGCAAGTCCAGGAACCGGTGGGATGAATGCAGCTACAACTGCAACAGCGCCAGGATCTTTGTTGAAGGTTTTTGATGACCATCTTCTGGAATGACTCTTCCAGAGAATGTTGATGTTGGAAGTTCTTCTTCATATCGTATCTTAATTCGTTTTCTGGGTAGCCAAATTAGGCTTTGATCCTCTGTATAAACACAAACAAACCCTTTGCCCACACTTTGATATGCCCTTTATACCATTGTGAAGAACTTATTGGAGATCACCACACAAGAATTGCTTTTTTTTTTTTAAGAGAAAGGAATATTATCAGAAAAATGTATTTCCATAGCTGATCATCTGACACCCTTTAAATGATCAAAATTAAGGATATTTAAAGCATGCATTAATCATTGATTTACTGTTAGTTTTATCCTATCAGGGAGTAATCCCCCTTTTCTTTCTTTCTTTTTTTGATATCATTAATCTACAATTACATGAAGAATATTATGTTTTCTAGGCTCTCCCCTATACCAGGTTCCCCCAACAAACCCCTTTACAGTCACTGTCCATCAGCATAGCAAAATGTTGTAGAATCACTACTTGTCTTCTCTGTGTTGTACAGCCCTCCCCTTTCTCCCACCCCCCATTATGCATCTAATCATAATACCCCCTTTCTTCTTCCCCCCTTACCCCTCTCTACCCACCCATCCTCCCCAGTCCCTTTCCCTTTGGTACCTGTTAGTCCATTCTTGGGTTCTGTGATTCTGCTGCTGTTTTGTTCCCTCAGTTTTTCCTTTGTTCTTATACTCCACAGATGAGTGAAATCATTTGGTATTTCTCTTTCTCCACTTGGCTTATTTCACTGAGCATAATACCCTCTAGCTCCATCCATGTTGTTGCAAATGGTAGGATTTGTTTTCTTCTTATGGCTGAGTAATATTCCATTGTGTATATGTACCACCTCTTCTTTATCCATTCGTCTACTGATGGACACTTAGGTTGCTTCCAATTCTTGGCTATTGTAAATAGTGTTGCGATAAACATAGGAGTGCATCTGTCTTGTTCAAAATTGAGTGCTGCGTTCTTAGGGTAAATTCCTAGGAGTGGAATTCCTGGGTCAAATAGTAAGTCTATTTTGAGCATTTTGAGGAACCTCCATACTGCTTTCCACAATGGTTGAACTAATTTACATTCCCACCAGCAGTGTAGGAGGGTTCCCCTTTCTCCACAACCTCGCCAACATTTGTTGTTGTTTGTCTTTTGGATGGCAGCCATCCTTACTGGTGTGAGGTGATACCTCATTGTGGTTTTAATTTGCATTTCTCTGATAATTAGCAATGTGGAGTATCTTTTCATGTGTCTGTTGGCCATCTGTATTTCTTTTTTGGAGAACTGTCTGTTCAGTTCCTCTGCCCATTTTTTAATTGGATTATTTGTTTTTTGTTTGTTGAGGTGGGTGAGCTCTTTATATATTTTGGATGTCAAGCCTTTATCGGATGTGTCATTTACAAATATATTCTCCCAAACTGTAGGGTACCTTTTTGTTCTAGTGATGGTGTCTTTTGCTGTACAGAAGCTTTTCAGCTTAATATAGTCCCACTTGTTCATTTTTGCTGTTGTTTTCCTTGCCCGGGGAGATATGTTCAAGAAGAGGTCACTCATGTTTATGTCTAAGAGGTTTTTGCCTATGTTTTTTTCTAAGAGTTTTATGGTTTCATGACTTACATTCAGGTCTTTGATCCATTTTGAATTTACTTTTGTGTATGGGGTTAGACAATGGTCCAGTTTCATTCTCCTACATGTAGCTGTCCAGTTTTGCCAGCACCATCTGTTGAAGAGACTGTCATTTCGCCATTCTATGTCCATGGCTCCTTTATCAAATATTAATTGACCATATATGTCTGGGTTAATGTCTGCATTGTCTAGTCTGTTCCATTGGTCTGTGGCTCTGTTCTTGTGCCAGTACCAAATTCTCTTGATTACTATGGCTTTGTGGTAGAGCTTGAAGTTGGGGAGTGAGATCCCCCCTACTTTACTCTCCTTTCTCAGGATTGCTTTGGCTATTTGGGGTCTTTGGTGTTTCCATATGAATTTTTGAACTATTTGTTCTAGTACGTTGAAGAATGTTGCTGGTAATTTGATAGGGATTGCATCAAGTCTGTACATTGCTTTGGGCAGGATGGCCATTTTGACGATATTAATTCTTCCTAGCCAAGAGCATGGGATGAGTTTCCATTTGTTAGTGTCCCCTTTAATTTCTCTTAAGAGTGACTTGTAGTTTTCAGGGTATAGGTCTTTCGCTTCTTTGGATAGGTTTATTCCTAGGTATTTTATTATTTTTGATGCTATTGTGAATGGAATTGTCTTCCTGATTTCTCTTTCTATTAGTTTATTGTTAGTGTATAGGAAAGCCACAGATTTCTTTGTGTTAATTTTGTATCCTGCAACTTTGCTGTATTCCGATATCAGTTCTAGTAGTTTTGGAGTGGAGTCTTTAGGGTTTTTTATGTACAATATCATGTCATCTGCAAATAGTGACAGTTTAACTTCTTCTTTACCAATCTTGATTCCTTGTGTTTCTTTGTTTTGTCTGATTGCTGTGGCTAGGACCTCCAGTACTATGTTGAATAGCAGTGGGGAGAGTGGGCATCCCTGTCTTGTTCCCGATCTCAGAGGAAAAGCTTTCAGCTTCTCGCTGTTCAGTATAATGTTGGCTGTGGGTTTATCATATATGCCCTTTACTATGTTGAGGTACTTGTCCTCTATACCCATTTTGCTGAGAGTTTTTATCATGAGTGGATGTTGAATTTTGTCAAATGCTTTTTCAGCATCTATGGAGATGATCATGTAGTTTTTGTCTTTCTTTTTGTTGATGTGGTGGATGATGTTGATGGATTTTCGAATGTTGTACCATCCTTGCATCCCTGGGATGAATCCCACTTGGTCATGGTATATGACCCTTTTGATATATTTTTGAATTTGGTTTGCTAATATTTTATTGAGTATTTTTGCATCTATGTTCATCAGGGATATTGGTCTGTAATTTTCTTTTTTGGCGGGGTCTTTGCCTGGTTTTGGTATTAGGGTGATGTTGGCTTCATAGAATGAGTTTGGGAGTATTCCCTCCTCTTCTATTTTTTGGAAAACTTTAAGGAGAATGGGTATTATGTCTTCTCTGTGTGTCTGATAAAATTCCAAGGTAAATCCGTCCGGCCTGGGGGTTTTGTTCTTGGGTAGTTTTTTGATTACCATTTCAATTTCTTTGCTCGTAATTGGTTTGTGTAACTTTTGTGTTTCTTCCTTGGTCAGTCTTGGAAGGTTGTGTTTTTCTAGGAAGTTGTCCATTTCTTCTAGGTTTTCCAGCTTTTTGGCATATAGGTTTTCATAGTAGTCTTTAATAATTCTTTGTATTTCTGTGGAGTCTGTCATGATTTTTCCGTTCTCATTTGTGATTCTGTTGATTTGTGTTGATTCTCTTTTTCTCTTAATAAGTTTGGCTAGAGGCTTATCTATTTTGTTTATTTTCTCAAAGAACCAGGTCTTGGTTTCGTTGATTTTTGCTATTGTTTTATTCTTCTCAATTTTGTTTATTTCTTCTCTGATCTTTATTATGTCCCTCCTTCTCCTGACTTTAGGCCTCATTTGTTCTTCTTTTTCCAGTTTTGATAATTGTGATGTTAGACTATCCATTTGGGATTGTTCTTCTTTCTTCAAGTGTGCCTGATCACTATATACTTTCCTCTTAAGACTGCTTTCCCTGCGCCCACAGAAGTTGGGGCTTTGTGTTGTTGTTGTCATTTGTTTCCATATAGTCCTTGATCTCCATTTTAATTTGTTCGTTGATCCATTGATTATTTAGGAGCATGTTGTTCAGCCTCCATGTGTTTGTGAGCCTTTTTGTTTTCTTTTTAGAATTTATTTCTGGTTTTATACCTTTGTGGTCTGAAAAGTTGGTTGGAAGAATTTCAATCTTTTGGAATTTACTGAGGCTCTTTTTGTGGGCTAGTATGTGGTCTATTCTGGAGAATGTTCCATGTGCACTTGAGAAGAATGTATATCCTGTTGCTTTTGGATGTAGAGTTCTATAGATGTCTGTTAGGTCCATCTGTTCTACTGTGTTGTTCAGTGCCTCCGTGTCCTTACTTATTTTCTTCCCGGTGGATCTATCCTTTGGGGTGAGTGGTGTGTTGAAGTCCGCTAAAATGAATGCATTGCAGTCTATTTCCCCCTTTAGTTCTGTTAGTGTTTGTTTCACATATGGTGGTGCTCCTGTGTTGGGTGCATATATACTTAGAATGGTTATAGCCTCTTGTTGGACTGAGCCCTTTATCATTATGTAGTGTCCTTCTTTATCTCTTGTTACTTTCTTTGTTTTGAAGTCTATTTTGTCTGATATTAGTACTGCAACCCCTGCTTTCTTCTCTCTGTTGTTTGCATGAAATATGTTTTTCCATCCCTTGACTTTTAGTCTGTGCCTGTCTTTGGGTTTGAGGTGAGTTTCTTGTAAGCAGCATATAAATGGGTCTTGCTTTTTTATCCATTCTATTACTCTGTGTCTTTTGATTGGTGCATTCAGTCCATTTACATTTAGGGTGACTATTGAAAGATATGTACTTATTTCCATTGAAGGCTTTAAATTTGTGGTTACCAAAGGTTCAAGGTTAGCCTCTTTAGTATCTTACTGCCTAACTTGGCTCGTTTATTGAGCTGTTGTATACACTGTCTGAAGATTCTTTTCTTCTCTCCCTTCTTATTCCTCCTCCTCCGTTCTTCATATATTGGGTGTTTTGTTCTGTGCTCTTTTTAGGAGTGCTCCCATCTAGAGCAGTCCCTTTAAGAAGCCCTGTAGAGGTGGTTTGTGGGAGGCAAATTCCCTGAACTTTTGCTTGTCTTGGAATTGTTTAATCCCTCCTTCATATTTAAATGATAATCGTGCTGGATACAGTATCCTTGGTCTAAGGCCCTTCTGTTTCATTACATTAAATATATCATGCCTTTCTCTTCTGGCCTGTAAGGTTTCTGATGAGAAGTCTGATGATAGCCTGATGGGTTTTCCTTTATAGGTGACCTTTTTCTCTCTAGCTGCCTTTAAAACTCTTTCCTTGTCCTTGATCTTTGCCATTTTAATTATTTTGTGTCTTGGTGTTATCCTCCTTGGGTCCTTTCTGTTGGGAGTTCTGTGTATTTCTATGGTCTGTTCGATTATTTCCTCCCCCAGTTTGGGGAAGTTTTCAGAAATTATTTCTTCAAAGACACTTTCTATCCCTTTTCCTCTCTCTTCTTCTTCTGGTACCCCTATAATACGGATATTGTTCCTTTTGGATTGGTCACACAGTTCTCTTAATATTGTTTCATTCCTGGAGATCCTTTTATCTCTCTCTATGTCAGCTTCCATGCGTTCCTGTTCTCTGGTTTCTATTCCATCAATGGCCTCTTGCATCTTATCTGTTCTGCTTATAAATCCTTCCAGAGTTTGTTTCACTTCTGTAATCTCCTTCCTGGCATCTGTGATCTCCCTCCAGACTTCATCCCTTAGTTCTTGCATATTTCTCTACAATTACATGAGGAACATTGTGGTTTCCAGATTCCCCCCATTATCAGGTCCCCACCACATACCCCATTACAGTCACTGTTCATCAGCATAATAAGATGCTATAGAGTCACGACTTATCTTCTCTATGCTATACTGTCCTCCCCATGCCCCTCCCACATTATGTGTACTAATCGTAATGCCCCTTATTTCCCTAATCCCTCTCTTCCCACCCATCATCCCCAGTACTTTTCTCTTTGGTAACTATTAGTCCATTCTTGGGTTCTGTGAGTCTGCTGCTGTTTTGTTCCTTCAGTTTTTTCTTTGTTCTTATACTCGACAGATGAGTGAAATCATTTGGTACTTGTCTTTCTCTGCCTGGCTTATTTCACTGAGCACAATACCCTCTAGCTCCATCCATGTTGTTGCAAATGGTAGGATTTGTTTTATTATTATGGTTTACATTCCCATCAGCAGTGTAGGAGGGTTGCCCGTTCTCCTCATCTTCACCAACATTTGTTGTTGTTTGTCTTTTGGATGGTGGCCATCCTAACTGGTATGAGGTGATATCTCATTGTGGTTTTAATTTGCATTTCTCTGATGATTAATGATGTGGAGCATCTTTTTGTGTGCCTGTTGGCCATCTGAATTTCTTCTTTGGAGAAGTGTCTGTTCAGATCCTCTGCCCATTTTTTAATTGGATTATTTGTTTTTGTTTGTTGAGGTGCATGAGCTCTTTTTGTATTTTGGATGTCAACTCCTTATCAGGTATGTCATTTGTGAATATATTCTCCCATACTGTAGGATGCCTTTTTGTTCTGTTGACAGTATCCTTTGCTGTACAGAAGGTTTTTAGTTTGATATAGTCTCACTTGTTCATTTTTGCTTTTGTTTTCTTTGCTGGGGGTATATGTTCATGAAGAAGTTGTTCATGTTTATGTCCAAGAGATTTTTGCTTATGTTTTCTTCTAAGAGTTTTTTGGTTTTGTGAATTACATTTGATCCATTTCAAGTTTAATTTGTGTATGGAGTTAGACAGTAAACCAGTTTCATTTTCTTAAATGTAGCTGTCCAGTTTTGCCAACACCAGCCGTTGAAGAGGCTGTCATTTCCCCATTGTATATCCGTGGCTCCTTTATTGTATATTAATTGACCATATATGCTTGGCTTAATATCTGGACTCTCTATTCTGTTCCACTGGTCTGTGGATCTGTTCTTGTGCCAGTACCAAATTGTCTTGATTATTGTGGCTTTGTAGTAGAGCTTGAAGTTGGGAAACGAGATATCCCCTTCCTTATTCTTACTTCTCAGGATTGTTTTGGCTATTTGGGGTCTTTTGTGGTTCCATATGAATTTTAATTCATTCCAGTTCATTGAAGAATGCTGTTGGTATTTTTATAGGGAGTGCATTGAATCTGTAGATTGGTTTAGGCAGGATGGCAATTTTGACAATATTAATTCTTCTTACCCAAGAGCATGGGATGAATTTCCATTTGTTAGTGTCCTCTTTAATTTCTCTTGAGAGTGTCTTGTAGTTTTCAGGGTATAGGTCTTTCACTTCCTTGGCTGGGTTTATTCCTAGGTATTTTATTCTTTTTGATGCAACTGTGAATGGAATTGTTTTCCTGATTTCTCTTTCTGCTAGTTCATTGTTACTGTATAGGAATGCAACAGATTTCTGTGTATTAATTTTGTATCCTGCAACTTTGCTGAATTCAGGTATTAGTTCTAGTAGTTTTGGAGTGGAGTCTTTAGGGCTTTTTATGTACAATATCATGTCAGTTGCGAATAGTGGCAGTTTGACTTCTTCTTTACTAATCTGGATGCCTTATATTTCTTTGTTTTGTCTGATTGCCATGGCTAGAACCTCCAGTACTATGTTGAATAAAAATGGGGAGAGTGTGCAGCCCTGTCTTGTTCCCAATCTTAGGTGAAAAGCTTTCAGCTTCTTGCTGTTAAGTATGCTGTTGGCTGTGGGTTTGTCATATATGGCCTGTATTATGTTGATGTACTTGGCCTCTATATCCATTCTGTTGAGAGTTTTTATCATTAATGGATGTTAAATTTTGTTGAAAGCTTTTTCAGCACCTATGGAGATGATCATGTGGTTTTGTCCTTCTTTTTGTCGATGTGGTGGGTGATGTTGATGGATTTTTGAATGTTTACCATCCTTGCATCCCTGGAATGAATCCCACTTGATCATACTGTATGATCCCCTTGATGTGTTTCTGAATTCGGTTTGTTAATATTTTGTTGAGTATTTTGCGTCTATGTTCATCAGGGATATTGGTCTGTTGTTTTCTTTTTTTGTGGTGTCTTTGCCTGGTTTTAGTATTAGAGTGATGCTGGCCTCATAGAATGAGTTTGGAAGTATTCTCTCTTCTTCTATTTTTTTGAAAACTAAGGAGAATGGGTATTATGTCTTCTCTAAATGTCTGATAAAATTCAGCGGTGAATCCATCTGATCTGGGAGTTTTGTTCTTGGGTAGTTTTTTGATTACCAATTCAATTTTATTGCTAGTAATTGGTCTGTTTAGATTTTCTGTTTCTTCCTGGGTCAGTCTTGGAAAGTAGTATTTTTCTCAGAAGTTGTCCACTTCTTCTAGATTATCGAGTTTGTTCGTATATAGATTTTCATAGTATTCTCTAGTAATTCTTTGTATTTCTGTGGTGTCCGTAGTGATTTTTCCTTTCTCATTTCTGATTATGTTTATGTGTGTAGATTCTCTTTTTTTCTTAATAAGTCTGTCTAGGTGTTTATTTATTTTGTTTATTTTCTCAAAGAACCACCTCTTGGTTTCATTGATTTTTTTCTATTGTTTTATCCTTCTCAATTTTATTTATTTCTTCTCTAATCTTTATTATAATGTCCCTCCTTGTGCTGACTTTAGGCCTCATTTCTCTTCATTTTCCAGTTTCAATAATTGTGAATTTAGCCTATTCATTTGGGATTGTTCTTCCTTCTTTAAAGAGGCCTGGATTGCTATTTAGTTTACTCTTAGAACTGTTTTCGCTATGTCCCACAGAAGTTGGGGTGTTTTGCTGTTGTTTTCATTTGTCTCCGTACATTGCTTGATCTCTGTTTTAATTTGGTCATTGATTCATTGATTATTTAGGAGCATGTTGTTAAGTCTCCATGTGTTTGTGAGCCTTTTTGTTTTCTTTGTACAATTTATTTCTAGATTCATACCTTTGTGGTCTGAGACATTGGTTGGTACAATTTCAATCGTTCTAAAATTTATTGAGGTTCTTTTGGTGGCCTAGTATATGATCTATTCTGAAAAATGTTCCATGTGCACTTGAGAAGAATGTGTATCTGATGCTTTTGTGTGGAGTGTTCTATAGATGTCTGTTAGGTCCATCTGTTCTAATGTGCTTTTCAGTGCCTCTGTGTCCTTACTTATTTTCTGTCTGGTTGATCTGTCCTTTGGAGTGAGTGGTGTGTTGAAGTCTCCTAAAATGAATGCACTGCATTCTATTTCCTCTTTTAATTATGTTAGTATTTGTTTCACATATGTAGGTGCTCCTGTGTTGGGTGCATACATATTTATAATGGTTATGTCCTCTTGTTGAATTGACCCCTTTATCATTATGTAATGTCCTTCTTTTTATCTTGTAACTTTCTTTGTTTTGAAGTCTTTTTTGTCTGATACAAGTACTGCAACACCTGTTTTTTTCTCCCTATTGTTTGCATGAAATATATTTTTCCATCCCTTCACTTTTAGTCTGTATATGTCTTTGGGTTTGAAGTGAGTCTCTTGTAGGCAGCATATAGATGGGTCTTGCTTTTTTATCCATTCTATTACTCTGTGTCTTTTGATTGGTGCATTCAGACCATTTACATTTAGGGTGATTATTGATAGATATGTAGTTATTGTCATTTCAGGCTTTGGATTCGTGGTTACCAAAGGTCCAAGGGCAGCTTCTTTACTATCTAACCATCTAATTTAATTCACTTATTATGTTATTATAAGCACAGTCTGATGATTCTTTATTTCTCTCCCTTCTTTTTATTCCTCCTCTACTCTTTATATGTTATGTGTTTTATTATGAACTCTTTGTGTTTCCCTTCACTGATTTTGTGGATAGTTGATTTTATTTTGCATTTAGTTAGTATTTGGATGGTCTACTTTCTTTGCTGTGGTTTCATTTTCTCTGGTGACAGCTATTTAGCCTTAGGCACACTTCCATCTAGACTAGTCCCTTTAAAATACATTGTAGAGGTGGTTTATGGGAGGTAAATTCCCTCTCAAGTTTTGCTTATCTGAAAATTGTTTAATCCATCCTTCAAATTTAAATGATAATCTTGCTGGATACAGTATTCTTGGTTTGAGGCCCTTCTGTTTCATTGCACTGAATATATCATGTCATTCCCTTCTTGCCTATAAGGTTTCTGCTGAGAAGTCTGATGATAGCCTGATGGGTTTCCTTTGTAGGTGATCTTTTTTTCTCTCTGTGGCTGCTTTTAATACTCTGTCCTTGTCTTTGATCTTTGCCATTTTAATTATTATATGTCTTGGTGTTGTCCTCCTTGGGTGCCTTGTGTTGGGAGATCTGTGAACTTGCATGGTCTGAGAGACTATTTCCTTCCCCAGATTGGGGAAGTTTTCAGCAATTATTTCTTCAAAGACACTTTCTATCCCTTTTTCTCTCTGTTCTTCTTCTGGTACCCCTATAATGCAAATATTGTTTCATTTGGATTGGTCACACAGTTCTTTTAATATTCTTTCATTCCTAGAAATCCTTTTATCTCTCTCTCTGTCTCAGCTTCTCTTTATTCCTGTTCTCTGATTTCTATTCCATTAACAGTCTCTTCCACCTAATCCAGTCTGCTCTTAAATCCTTCCATTGTTTGTTTCATTTGTTTTCTCCCTCCTGAATTCATCCCTTAGCTCTTGAATATTTCTCTGTAACTCCATCGCATGCTTATGACTTTCATTTTGAATTCTCTTTCAGGAATATTAGTTATTTCAGTCTCAACAAGCCATCTTTCTGGTGTTTGAGGTATTTTGGACTGAACAAGGTTCTTCTGCCTTTTCCTGGTGATGGGAGTGGTCGCTGGCAAATGATACTTGTGTCAGCTGGGAGAACTAATTCCCTTCCTGCTCGCTGGTCGCTTTACCCATCTCCATTGTCTGTGCTGGTTAACCGCACATGGAGAGCAGCCTCTGGGTTAATCCTCTAGGCTGCTATGGGTGGGATGGCCCTTGGGATGGCCTGCGGTGTTGGTGGGGGTTGCAGGCCAGCAGCGCATGTGTATGCCACAAGGACAAGGCCCCTTCATGCCTCCCAGTCTCCGTGCCCATCTCTGCTGTCTGTGACAGTCAACCATGCACAGGGAGCAGCCTCTAGGTTAATCTCCTAAGCTGCTGTGGGTGGGGCAACCCTCAGGATGGCCAAGCGCACTGGCAGAGGTTGCAGGCAAGTGGTGCATTTTCTGCTGTGAGAATAGAGTCCCTTCATGACTTCCTGACTCTGCGCCCATCTCCACTATCTGTGCCATTCAGCAACATGCAGGGAGCAGCCTCTGGATCTGGGCTGATTAGCTGTGCACAAGGAGAAGCCTCTGTGTTAAGCTGTGTGGTTGCTGTAGGTGGGGCTGCTCCCTGGCTGTTTTGCAGCAATGGCAGGTCAGCCGGTTTGCTTGCAGTGCTGGCAGGGGGGAAGGAATGGCAGGCTGCTATCACTGTGAGGGTCCTTGGATCTGCATTGCCAATCAAGGGGTTAGGGTGCTGGAATTTCCTTAAAGTTCCCAGCCTTCTGGGCTGACTGTGCCAGGATGATTTTGTCCACCTGTTAAACCCTTGTCCCTTTAAGAGTTTTAAAGCACCCAGTTTTCTTTTGTCCCAGGGTAGCCTGCTGTGGGAACCTGTTCTTAGTCTTAGTCTCGGATTTTGCTTTTCTACTCCTCTAATATCCAGAGCACCACTTGTGCTTCTGCTCCCTCCCCACTCTGATTCCTTTCCTCCTGTCGGTGAGTTGGGGTGAGGGAAGTGCTTGGGTTCGGCAAGGTCACAGCTTTGTATCTTACCCTTATTCATGAGATGTTGGGTTCTCATGGGTATAACCTGGCTGGTGTACTGTACCTTCTGGTCATTCTTTTAGTAATAGTTGTATTTGCTGTATTTTCAAAATATGGTTTTGGGAGGAGATTTCTACCACCGTACTCATGATGTCATCTTTTCTCTTTTTCCTGGAGATGGCTTCTTGAAAAGGGTTTATCCTCAGAGAGTCCTTGAAGGACTGATAGGATTTAGGGGGGCAGAAAAGAGGAAAAAGGAACTCCAGGTGAGAGAGAGCAAATTCTTCCATATTGTGATTTTTTTTCCCCTTCACATTTTGTATTTGCCAAAAGCTTCCCTACATATCAAATTCTTTTCACAATCCTGTGAGGGGCTGAGGGTAGGTATTAATATTCCCATCTACTGAACAGAACATATTAAATACAAAGCCACTTAAGAACTTTTTGAGTTAGTTAATATAGGATGGAGTTGAAAAATTATAGTCTTGCTTGTTTTCTTAATGGCCTGCAAGCTAAAAATGGTTCTTACAGCTTTAAATATATATATATAACTCACCGAGCCCCATTTCTCCCCCATGGTAACCACCAGTCTCCTTTCTGTTTATGACCATATTTCTGTTTTGTTCATTTACTTTGTTTTATTTTTTAGATTCCACATATAAGTGAAATCATATTTGTCTTTCTCTGCCTGGCTGATTTCATTTACCATAGTAGCCTCCAGGTCCATCTATGTTGTTGCAAAGAGCGAGATTTCTTTCTTTTTTATGGCTGAATAATATTCCATTGTACATATGTCCCACATCTTCTTTATCCATTTATCTATTGATGGATACTTTGTTTGCTTCCATATCTTGGCTTGTAAATAATGAGGCAATAAACACAGCAGTGCATGTATCTTTTCAAATCAGTGATTCAAAAAAATATCTATATTTCAAATGGTTATATAAGAACCTATATGATAGCTTTGATTTGGTCTCCTAGCCTGTAATTAACTACAAATTAAATCCTGCAAAGCCCAAAATATTTACAGTCTGGCCTGTTAAGAAAAAGTGTGCTAACCACTGATTTAGGATCTTCATAATCAAAACTTTTTTAGTTCTTTATAATGAAATGAAGATATGGCACTAGTATTATACCTTTAAAAGTGGATCATGCTGTAAATATAATTTTGTCATTTGTTTCTTTTCCATGTAAATTTATACCATGTTCTCCTAATTATCCATCACTTTTCCAAGAACATTATTTTGATGCTTGCTTGGTATTTCATAACAATTGATTTAAATATTACTCTATTGTTCAACCTACATATTGCTTCTAATTTTACTTATGGAAAATAACATAGTAATAAATCATACACAAAAATTTGCATCTTTGAGTATTTCATTAGTATAAAGCAATAGAAATAGAACTACTAGTTCAAAAATCATGAAATGAACATTTTTAAGACTTCAAATAAATATTATTAAATTGCTCTTAGAAAGGCTGTACAGTTTATCCTTCCAACAGTAGTGTATGGCAATGCTTATTTTGCCACACCATTGGAAACATGAGCGCTCTCTTAAATAGCCGACATATGTTAGGAGTATCTTATTTTAATTTGCTGTTCTGGTGATTCTTGACATTAAATTTTTAAAGTATTCTTAATGGTATTTTGCATTACTTGATGTATTTATTACTTGTGTGTGTGTGTGTGTGTGTGTGTGTGTGTGTGAGAATAGGGTTTTTTTTTGCCCTTTTTATTGAAACCTATATCTTGTTTCATAGATTTGTAAATATATTCTTTATAGATATAATGGTATTAATGCTTGATTTTGAAATATTTTATAGGTATTTTTCCAAGTATACCATTTTATGAAACATTTTTTGGTTGATTCTCTTGGGTTTCCTTGATTTATTGTGCACATTATAAGGTAGAATATATGAGTATGTACAAAATATATGTGCTTTAAGGTGTGTTACAATAATAAACACATGCAGTTCTTTTTTTCTGGAGCCAGGCTTCTTGATTTATAATTCACACATATTAGTTTCAGCTGTATAACATAGTGATTCATTTATATATGTGCAAAATGGTCACCGTAATAAGTCTAGTGAACATCTGTTAAACTTGAAAATCTCTGATAAAAGATAATATATGAGACAGTTTATCAATTTGGGAGGGTCATACAGAAACCCTTTTATGGAAGTCATCTCCTCTAAGGTGGTATTTTAAGGTGTGACCCATTGATGTTCTAAAAGAAATATAGTGATCATATTTGTTTTTTTCCTGTGGAAATGCGTGCATATTAGATGTAGGATCTGGAAATGGATCCAGATGGAAATAGGACCATATTGAATACACATGAATTCAAACTACCCAGGAATTTTTCACATTCACTACAGTGGTATTTACTACAGATACATACTTGTATACTTTGAGATCTCTAGACCCACAAACTTCTATTAGATTTACAAAATTGACATGTTTTTCTCCTGTCTGCTACTTCACCAATATCATCCCTCTTTCTATTTATCTTTCTATTCATTATCTCCTTCATAACTTATCCAGCAGTTGGAAGGCAGAATAAACTTGTTGAAGTCCTACAGATTTTTATGTGAGGAAAATCAAATAATCAAATCAAGTAGGAAGGAAGACATCCTCCATTTCCTTCATTTTAGACTTGAAGCCTAATTTTCACTTAGATCCAATTTGTTATTTGTGTTTAAGCCATGTTACAGGTGGAAGTTGCCTTTTTCTCTCTTTCTTTTTGTCTTTCGTCTATTAATATCTGGATAAGGGTTATAGTTATGACCCTTTTGATTGGCTTACTATACACATTTGAATTTCACTTACAAATGTCTGACTGATATATAGTGAAGAAATAAGTGACTGTAGGGTATGCTGAGGCTAATGACAAATAACTGTTGTATTTTTACTACTGATTTTGTCTCTGAGACAAAAGTAGCTCCCTTGGGTGATGTAGAGCTAAAGTGTGATGCAGCTAGAACCGCAGGTCTTCCTGGATTATGGGCGGTGGTGGGCTTCCGTGAGTGACAGACAGCTCAGGCCGATTCCCTAATTAGATTATCTTCATTTTAAAAGGTCGCTGTGATTCTAATTGCACTATATGCAACAGAGGCTCCAGAGAAAAAGCTTAGTGAGGATAGAATCTTGCCAACAGGAAGGACTGAAAACACTTTTTTTCATTCTGGCTTATTTCCAAAGGCCAAGATCACGCTAATTAGCATACGGAGGAGAGAACAACTCTGAGATGTAAGAGCTCCTTTTGCTACATTTTCAATATCTCACTGATACTGAGATTCTAGACTGTGTGTGTGTGTGTGTGTGTGTGTGTGTGTGTGCGCGTGTGCGCGTGTGTGAGTGACCTGGTAACCATGGCAACACTGCCATATTTGTTGGTTCTCCTGGAACTCTTATAGGATTATCTGCTTCATGTCTCCTCAGTATCTTCCATTCATATTTTACTTCCACCTCTTAAGTAAAACATTCAATTGATTAAAAAATGTGAATTCAAAACCAGTTCCACTGCATGGTTTGTTGCACCCAGACCAGTACTTCAGTAGTTTTTTAAAATTTATAGAGAAGTGATGGTGAAAGTACATAGGTGACAGGCACGTGGACGCTCTGGTGCCTCGTTGTTTCACTACAACCCGGGAGCAATGGCACCTCTTGGGCAGAGCCTGGCCCATCTCAGCAGATTCACTCCATCATGAGAGAAAAGAATGTGTTATTCTAAAAGTGATGGGGACTTCAAATGGTGACTGAGTAACTTAGAAGAACTATGTTACAGCAATAGAAAACCTGTCTTTTACTGCCTTCCTCATGTGAGTAAATTTGTGTGCTTAGAAAAAAACAGAAAACACCATTCTCATGTGCTCATGAAAACACTCAACAGAACCCTGTGTCTGCATTCTGTCAGGAGGTTTTATGTTATCATCTAGGCTTGGGCCAGAAATGAACCAGAACAATTATCAAACACAGAATCATGCCCACTGATTGACTAATCAAGTATCAGGGATAGGAGGCAGATGACTTTTTTACATGAAGCAGTAAGATCTCTAACTAAAATGTTCAGGAAAAGACATTTTATTTCATTTGGGCAGCAGGATTGATTTACAGTATGGACTTTGGAGGCCAAACCCCAGATCTTTTACTAGCTGTGAGACCTTGGGCAAGTCACTGAAACCTCTCTGTGCCTCGGTTTCCTCATCAGTAACTTGAAGATGAAAACAAAAGCTCCTACTTCAGGCTCATTGTGGGGATTAAGTGGGTTAGCAGGAAAAGATTTAGGGGCCTGTTATGTGGAAAGCACTCTACAAGTGTTAGGCATTCTTATTTGTTCATATACTATTAAATTTTTCTTTATTCCAAATAAATATTACTCACTGTACATAAATTTATTCTACTTATTTAAGGAAAGGTGGTTATTTCTCCTTTTAATAAGAATTTTTTTTTACAATGAAAGGAAAAATGATCAGTATTACAGTTTGAATAAACCCTTTAGGAAGATTTTGAATTTTATAAATATTACAGGAAGACATTGCTTTGATGGTACCAATTTAACCACTCACTAGAACCCAGTGAGGTATCAAAATTTTGGCATGCATGGCTATTACCATGATATTTAATGTCCTCCAATTTTTCTGTATTATTCATGAGAAATTAGAGAAAATGTCCATTTTAAAGATGAGGACAGTATAGAGAAAATGAAAGTTCCTATGGGCAGGATTCTCACCTGACCCTGGTCAGCTTGCCCACTGCACACATGTGGGCAATACGCCATTACTGACTCTACCTAAATAGCTCCACCCAGGGCTCTGGGCTGCGGGGCTGCAGGAGAGCAGAGGCTGGAGTGGTGGCAGCGCTGCGGACAGAGACTGAGATGGCTGTGGGGTTGGAGAGGCCCAGAGGCAGAGACCGGGTTGCTGCATGCAGACTTGCCTGAAATGGATGAAATTCTAGCACTTGACCTGCCACCGTGAGAATAAAGCTGGGTGTAAATCCTTTCACCCCAAGAATGTTCCATTGTTATTTTTCAGACTCACCAAATCAAGAGTGAACTTGCCTGGGTTCTGAAACCCATTGGTGTGACAGTCAGAAATGAGAGTTTTGTGTATGTATAATGCTGTGTAACATTGAAAGCTGTAGATTTCTTATTAGATACATGCGTTCTCAGCGTTACAGAAACCTGGAGAATTTTTTTAGAGGAAGTCTGTGGAAGTTTTTAATTGTCCTTGTTAACCTTAAGAAGCACCCTCTAATGGTAGGCTACATGAAATGAACAAAACCCCTAATCCATGCCATCTTAGATAGTGTATACCTGGGGAGCAAGATGATAATACTTAGGATTTAGATGTGAAAGTTATTTTGCCTTTAAGGCAGGCATGGCCACATCTATATGGAACTATCGCATGTTTCTGTTTCTACTCCTCTGGGATCGATGACGCTCCCACTAATGCAACAGTTCTGCAGAAGAGGAAGTATGTTTGCCACAAACCTACTCCCCCTAGTTTCCCTCTCTTTCTTGCTATTCTGTACTCTCACGTGTCTTCTCACAGTTTAGAAGAAATTTTTGGCAACTAGCCTAACAGATGAATTAACACTTTTGAAGGGTATTAAATATAGTACTGAACAAGGATTTTTAAAGTCAGAATTATTAAATTATTTTTAGGAAATCCAACCAGAAGACAATTATTTAACAGAGACTTTGATTTTTCTCCCCGTAGACCTGTTTTCAGTAATTTGTTTCTTTGAAGTATAATTTGTTTAGGATAGTGGAATCATTCATTGAGGATGATTCTCTGGCATCAATATTTTAAAACCATCATGTCACAGTTGAATCTAATATGTAGCCAAGGCAGTGAACCATTGTTCAAGGTCAGTGGTTCTCAAATTTTATGCACATCAGGATCACGTGGAAGATCTGTTAGGCCAGGTTGGTGAGTCCCACCCGCAGAATTTTTGCTTCAGTGGGTCAGCAGTGAAGCCCCCCAATTCTTAACCATTTCCCATGGGATGCCAACACTGCTGGTCCAGGCGCCATCCTTTGGCAACTAGTGCTGTAGGTTATACAGAGATCCCTGGTCCTAGAAGAGGTTTTCTTCTAGTCCTGAGAGCTGGGTAAACAATTTCCTAAGGCCCACGATTTTGGCAAATTCTGGGGTGGGACATAGGTTTTCATCTTCCTTCCTGTCTGCCCTTGCCTCTTGGGCTCCTGCTCACATGGTCAGTGTTAACTCAACCTCTTTTAGGTCATTTCTGAGCAAAACAAACTGGTAAAAATGTTGCAGGGGACCCCAGGAAAGGCTCAGTCATCATAGCAAAGACTCTTTCATAAGCCCTTCACCTGTCTCAACAACAGCCTGCCCCTTCTGGCTCCCACCACTCCTCGTCTTCCTGTCCTCTCTCCCCACTGCCTACTCACCTATCAGGATGAAGAAAAATCCATCCCTGCCCATGAAAAGTGCCAGAGCTACCACATGTTGTTTATCAAGGTAATGTCCCAAACAGACAGGCTTCTCCTTTGGGAGCAGTTCTGGTGCCAGATAGTAAGACATTGATTATTTTACTTCATTCCTATTAAATATACATCCAAATGATAACACTGCAATAATTCTCTGGATTTATCTACTATTGCCATTTCCCTAAGAATCTCAAACTGTGACATCTTTAGATCTTTGCCCCTGTCATCTTTACTGTTTAGCTTGATTTTTATGGTCTGGAAATTTTACTAGGTGGGTTCATTGTGTGGATTTCTTTCTGGAAGTTCCATTTTGCTGTTGAGAAGTTTCTTCCATCAGCCTGGCTGGGAAGGCAGGACCAGGAGGTGAGGAGGGGTGGGGGGGATTGGTAGATTTGCAGGGCAAGGTAAATGCCGAGGGCTGAATTTTTGAGAACATTTAAAAGTTACATTTAACTATCTATTCTAAGAACTTTGTGTTCTCTTTCTCCTCTCCAGAGTTGGTTGGTTGGCTAATTATTGTCATATTAGTTTGGAATGTGTGAAACTCAGTTTCTGCAAGAATGTCACCCTGGATGTGGTTAAAAAAACTTTGCAAAATCTGTAGGCGGAAAGAGAATGTTGATTCTGCCCACTTGTGTTTCTTTCAGTCTTAAATGCCACTACAAAGTGAAGAGAAAACTTGATACTGGCTGTGCATTGGTTGTGCCTCTTTGTAAGTCCTCAGGGTTATTTACATTTTATTAACAGAGTTCTAGCAATCATTAAATATTTCTGGAAAATAGCTCCTGGTAACTTTGTTTAATAATAAACCAAGTTTATTATTGACCTTTTCAAGTAGCAGAAAATATACTAATTAGTTCCTTTCTACTTGGGAATTCATAAAAAAAGTTCAGAAAAACTATCTGGAAACACTTAAATGAAACACCTTTCATCTATGTTGACCTCTTTCCTTAGAAGAGCATTTAGTAGAATTATACAAGCTAGGGAAGGAAAAACATTTCAGGATTTAATCAGAGTTGAAGTTGCCATTTCAGGTGTCCTATATTTTATGAATTATTTGATTAGTCCTGGTCCACTCTGTGCAATCTGAGCTTTCTGAATGAAACCCAAGATTTTTGTAAAGAATTAGTCTTTCATGAAATGGGGGAATCGGTAGAACAAACTCTCCTGTATGGAGCCCTGGAACTTTTTAGGTTTCAAAACAAACAAAGCAATGGAGCAATTTGAGGAGAATTTGGCTGGCCAACTGTAGCTAGCTTACAAAAGTTAATAAGTTGTTTATTACCTGAACACATAAATTGAGGAGTTAAAAGACCATGAAATCTACATTGTTTCAAATATCCTTTCTAAAGATATGGCATTCTCAACAAACGTGTTGGTGGGCAAAGAATTCTGTCTTCTACTCTTGCATTGTGTGGTGCAAATGTGAGCACTTATTATTTTTTTTAAATGCCATCTTTCCATTTTATTTGCCCATCTTCTATAACATTAAAGACTTGCAAATTAAGGAGTACATGTAACATCATTAGAAATGCTGATTCTGTGTATCCAATTACTATATAAGTAAGAAAATGCTTTTCCGAGTTCATTGGTTGACTGAGACTCTAGGGTATTGAAAAGAGTCTTACTTGAATATCTTTTCCTTTGAATGCAGAATTACATACTGCTTTCCGGAGGAACAGGAATGGGGGTTTAGAATTTTATAGATTTCCTTATGAATGATCTGGTTTGTTTTTTCTTTTGTACTTTTGCAAACAGATTTAATCTTTTTTAATCTAAAAAAGGGATTAATATCTTAATATTTCCTCATATTATGGAATTGGAAATTACTTTCATGACACATAGAAATGTGCATTTGTCCATTATTTTGGACAAATACAAATGTGCCTGTGATCTAGCAATGCATACATTGCATTCCTTGGAGCTACAAGTAATTTTGGAGTGTTTGAGATCAAATTTGTAGGCTTCCCTAGGAAGAAAGTCACTGTGGTCTGAGTACATGATCTGTCTGTTGTCAGAATATAAGTTTGGGAAAGTGTTGAGTGTTTCCTAAGCAGCTCTAAAATAATTAGTAAATTAATAACAAGGAAATATTGATGTAATTTTCATTCCAAAATTATCAACATTAAAATGAACATATCTGCCTAATAAGTTTTTTATAATTATTTATAATCGATAAATCCTATTTTCAAAAAGCCTTCTGGACTTTTTATAGTTAAAAACACACATGCACACACTCACACATACACACACAGCTGAGCAATTCAAAATTATACTAAAAAAGTGTTTGATCAGAAACCCCCTGAGGAAAGAGTAGAAATGGAATGGAGGTCTAGCTGAGTACTGTGTTTTAACACTAAATGTTAAGTAGCAGTTGCTAGCAGAGAAGGCAAAATGAGAAGCACCATGAATCATGGTCTTTTTGCCTTCTAAAAAGGGCCTGGCAATTCTTGATTAAAGGCAAAATTAATGCATTTTAAGAACTTATGATAGGATATTTCTAAAATACGGGGAAACAGAAAAACCAATCAGGCAGAATTGTACAAGATTCTGCTCATTTGTCATTTATTTTCAAAAATGTTAAACAAGCTATCACCAATAGAATCCCCACATTCTTCCTGTACCCTACCTCCATTCTCTTGTAATGACTTCACTGCCTCTGTAAATTGAATTATGTTTTTATTGGGTGTGAAAAATTTTTAGAGGCACTGAAGATTAGAAGACTGGTTTGAAAATGAGATTCTTTGCCAATGCATTAAGTTAACCTGAGTTATGTCCTTCCCTCACATGTTCATCTAGAGCAGAGTTGGCAAACTTTTTCTATAAAGGGCTAGAGAATATTTTAGGTTTTGCATGCTAATGTGTCTGTTGCAGCTCCTCAACTGTGCCTTTGTAGTGTAAGGTAAATGGGTATGACTATGTACCAATAAAACTCTATTTATAGACAGTACCTCTCACTATTTATCCAGAGGAGATACAAATTGCCAGGCACCTGTGGCTCTCTGGACACACAGGCAGGGCAAACTCTAGCAGCCTGAGGCCAGTCCTCCAGTAAGTGACAGAGTGGCCGATTGTTGGGAGGAAATGCCCAGGGTGTCTGAGGGGATGGGGCAGAGTAAGGTAGCATTTGCTACCTGCACTGTGGAGGGAAATATGCAGCCAACTTTAAGTCAGGTGATCTGGGCTTGAGTCCTCATTCTACCAGCTATGTATTTTAGTCACATCACTCAATCTGAGATTTAGTTTTCTTGGCCTTAAGATTGGGAGACCTACCTCATAAAGGATGTTGAAAGGATTAAATATGATTGCATGGTAGCAGAATAGGGAAAGAATAGGGAAATGGGCAGAGGGAATAGCATGGAGAAATATAGTCTTAAAAAGAGTGCTTAATGTTTAGTAAACAGTATGGCTGGAGGGCAGGGCATGTGAGCAGTAGGTATGGGAGTGGGAATGGGGTCCTCTGGGGACACTTAGGAGGAAGGCCTAACCTCTTTTTAGAAGATCAAGGAAGTGATACCTACACTGAGGTCTAATGCAGGGGAGGAGGATACTGGTTAATATGGTGCACTGAACTGAAGTGAGAAATATCCCATCCCACTTCAAACATGTGCAGATGTGGGAAAAAATACAACAGAATGAGTATAACAGGAAGCCAAACTCAAAGCAAGGAAGATGTGGTAAAGATGGCCACAGATTCTTTACTACTCTTGTTGAGAGGTGGTGACTACATATAACATGAAACACAAACTTTGTCTCAACTGAAAAGAGCAAGATCTACTATGTATGAGACACACAATTTTCTAATATGGAGAAATGGCTTGTGAGCTTTGCTGGGTTATCACATAATGGATCAGAAGCTAGAAACTCAACACTTCTTACTCAGTTCCAGTAGTGAATGCCTACGATGCTCCGGTTTGTGAAATGGTGTTTGATACTGTTGAGAGCATTACAAACATATTTAATTTTTTACAATGAAAGATTTATCAAAGTCTGATAACTGTCAACACACACACACACACACACACACACACACACATCAATGCTATTGATAACAGAAACAATATGCAATCAAAGAGGAAGTTCAACAGCGTCCATAATGCTTATTTAAAAAAAGATCCAAAGCAATATGAAAAATGTTCCCTTTTGCAATTTCTGTGTATGGGTGTTATATTATTCTTTTCTCTCTTTTTCATATTTACATAAACAGAAAGTACATCACTATGATGTGAATTTGCTGACACATTCTCCTTTGCAAAATCTTCAAGGCTTTCCTGTAGCTTCTTTAGTAGTAAATGGGTAGAAATTCATGAGAGAATTAAGATTCAAGCTTTTGCATGGATTTACATGATTGAGAGAGTTCCTGACCTATTAATTGACCCCTAAGTGGTATGCCATTACTTGGATATCTAATTCTATCTTAATAGGCCTGTTGGATCTTTCTGGAGCAGACTGACTGCAGTGTTAAGTCAGGCTCTGAGGAATGCTCTTGTACCTGAAGGAAATCCTACGGGGTAGATTGCAACAGGCTTGCATTAAAAGCTTCTCCCATTTACTGGATGAAGAGAGATTAAGGGGCAGTGCTCATTCTCTGTTATAGGAAATAGGGCCAATTTATGATGTAGTGGCAAGGGATTACTTCTCAGGGCTCCTCACCCTGGTCATTACTTAGCATGAGGTTTCCCAAAGTATTTTCTCAAGAGCACTAACCCTGTGGAAAGCCCACAGAAACTGAAACAAAACCAAAACCAAAAGCTAAAAGGTTGCATAGTCAATACAGTTAGAAAGTATTGAATGTGTAAGAAACAGCTTGCTTTATTTTATCCAAGAAGGGATAGTAGGATTCTTTCCAAAATTTATTTGTGTTTTAGAAAGGTACTTGATCACAATAATATCTTGTCACTACTTTGAGAAACACACTCTCACAAGATTATCTCTGATTTTTAAAATCCTTGAGCAAGCCACAGAGCAAGGTGGTGTTTCTAGGAGTCATGCTGATAACTTCAGGCAAGCTCTCCTTACCTTCCAATTCCCTGGCTCTCAAAGGCTGCTCTGTTATCTCCAATTCCTCGCTAGCCATTTCTGGATGCTAAAGTAGAAGAGCAGTGCCTCCTGTTTCTTTCTTCTCTTTCCTCTATTTCTTGAAAAAAAAAAAAAAAAAAGAGACAGATTATATAACCTTGGACTTCCCCTGAGTGTTTTGCTGGTATTCAAAAGTATTCTTCAGCAGCTGGTGAGTGGTTTTGTAGAGGCATCTCACATTTTAGATAAATGGGGTTCCTTACTCTTTCTATGAATCCACTCCTGTTTTCTCACTGGCTTACATGACAGTTTCAGATGGCTGTTGAGATGTACTAGTTCCCGACAAATCAGTCTTAAGCTTCATTGCTTCCTCTCTCTTTCCCCCAGTGTTCTTTGCTGCGTACTTAATGATCGACAAGCAAGTATTTAGAAATTAGAAAGGCAACCCAACAGGCCTACTTCAGGAATCCTTTTACAAGCCGAAGAGTCCTTTCAAAATACAATTCTTCAACAGGACAGACTAGAAAGTCCAGAAATAAACCCAAACACATACTACATATGGGAATTTCGTACATGCTCAAGGTGGTTGTTCACATTCATGTGGAAGAGACAGTTGAATAAATAGTGTTGTGGTAACTAGGTAGAAATCTAAAAAGTAAAGTTGAATCTACAACTCACACCTGATCCCAAGTAAATTCCAGATGGATCAGAGTTTTAACATGCAAAAGACTTAAAAAATCTCAAAGTGTTCCTGTGACCTGTTTTTTGAGCTGAAGTAATACCTGCTAAGCAATGTCCTTGTAAGTGACAGGTGACAACGAAATTGTGGAAACTGATTGGAAGAGCGGGAACCACCTCTTTACTGAGGCTGGGAAATGGTTTGGTTAAGCAGAGGAGAGAAAAGCTCAAGGATGTTTGATATCTACATTTTGCCATGACAATAGGAGCTATTAAGTTTATCATGTGATCAAGTGACAAACTTGGGGGAGTAGGAGCCCTGATGGAGACTGATGGGAGAGATGTTTGGATGTATATGGTGGGACCACATTGTAGAGGACTGTGAATGCCGGGAAGAGCTGAAGCATTTACCCTTGGTTCTGTTTGTACTGGGGGACACTCCAAGGGCTTGTGAGCTAGCGTGCAGGCTTTCTCAGCCTCAGCACTAGTGACATTCTTGGCCAGATCATTCCTTGTTAGGGGGGCTGCCTGGTGTGTCCCAGGTTGTTTAGCAGCATCCCTGGCCTTTCCCTACTAGAGGCCATTAGCATCTCCCTCTTTTCAAATTGTGACAACCAAAAATGTCTACAGACATTGCCAAATGTCTCAGGGAGGAAAAGTACCACCGATTGAGACCCACTGAACTCTAGAATGACAGAATAATTGGTGTTTAAGAAGGGCTGTCCAGCTGTGGTTGTGTAGAATGAATGGGCAGTTGGCAGGACAGTAGCCTGAGAGAATGTCTTAGAGGCTGCACCAGTCCCCAAGGTATGATAAAATGTTACGTAAGGGCCTCCCACAAAGCACATCTCCCTGTATCCAGGACTTTGTATATTTCCCTCCCATATTGACTTAGAGCTTGGCCATATGACTTACTTTGATCAGTGGAATATCAGCAAACATGACATAAGGTGAGACTTGAAAAGCATTGGTGCATTGGGACTTACCCTCTTGGAACACTGCCACCATGTGACAAACCCGAGCTAGCCTCCTGGAGACACATGGCCCAGCTATCAGCCAGCCCCAACTTCCAGACAGAAGAGTGAGGCCCTTTAAGGCCATGCAGCCACAATAAGCCCCCATGACTACATGATGCTGGGCAGGCCAGCAGGAAAACCACCTACCTGAGTCCTGCCCAAGTCGATAACAAGGGAATTATGAACAAATAAAATGGTTAAATCATTAAGTGTTGTGTTGTTATGCAGTGATAGATAAGTGGTATAGTAAGTCTGTAATAGATTAATATCAGTGGAAAGGAGAAGATGTTTGGAATAATCTGTGTTTCTTGATGACTCTTCAGTGAAGGGACTCAGTAAGAGGACAAAGCAGGTAAAAGAATATAAGAAATGAGAAATGAGTGCAAAGGTCAGAGTGAATTCAGGAATGAAGTTGCATGAGCAGTCTTCGAGGAAGCACTTATGCTAAGCAGTCAAAAATATTACCCCATCTATTTTGAAAATAGATATTTATTAATTACTAAAGTATAATGATAATAGTATTTCAAATGTTTAGTTTAACAAGTATATTTGTAAAGCTTTAAAGGCATTACCAATCTAGCCACTTTTTACTTGATGGAAGTAATAATAGTATTTCATAATAGTATTGATAGTATTGAAAACACATAAACTCATAATAACAATCTATAGTGCATTAATGATAAAATTTATTTCAACATATTAGTTAGCTACTTGCTTAGAATTATATTCACTTAGCACGTAGACTGGTTAAGACCAGGGCTTCTAACAGAATGTCTTCCATAATTTACCAGTTAAATTTACAGATGGTCATTATCAGGGGTATTTACAACTTGATAGGTGCTATGAATGTTGATTGTATTTAGTACTTTTTGTACTAGTCAAGAAGAAATAGTTCCTCAGATGTTTAGCATTTAGCTTTATGTTTAAGAACACTAGCCTGAGAGACCATATAGATCAAATCCTCCACTTTATTTGTATCATATTAAAAAAATCAAAGTCATAGCAACAAAAAGAATCCAGAATGCGATAAAATATTCATAAAGATATTTGTAAAGAAATACAGTCATACCTAAAACAAATGGCAGTAAATGAAAGAAAGTCTAAAAAGTGGAGGGAATGGATAATATGAAATAAAGTAAAAATAACCCCCAAACATTTTCACAGGCTACGGAAATCACAGAAGGGAAAAGATATATGTCTATGACAGAGTGAGGGTCTCTTTAAAATGGACAAGAATTTTAAAGGAAAGATCAAAACGGGTGAATTTTAAATATTGTACCCATTAAGCAGTCAGTATTAAACAAAAGCATCGTTGAAATAAATATTTTAACATCAAAGGGTGTAAATTTCCATACGATTTGTTTAAAGAAAAAAGCTACCTTAGTCTTTGTTTAAATGTTGCTGCCTGACAAGGATTTTGTGATTAATTTTCTCTCAGGTTGAGGAAACAAGAATTGAGCAAAATCATTTGGGTGTGGGGTCTGGAAGATTTATGTAATTTTCAACGTATATTACTCATTGGGCGAACATGGTTTAAGGAAAGTCAGTAAAATCAGAGAATGTGGTCTCATGGTAAGTCTTGATTTTAGTTTGTAAGAAAACTTGCATATACAGGTAACCAACTTTCTGGAAATAAAAGAGAATAAAAGACACATAACGTTAACCTATGTGGACTCCTCACCCTACCTTCCTTTTCTCTTTCTGTACAGTTAGCTTCCCACGCTCGTGTCAGCTCTTGGGTTTATCAGAGCAGTGTTTTCGCAGAGCGGCCTTGCAACGCTACTGTTGTACCCCGAGTTCCAGCCGGGTCCCCCGCTCCAGGAGCCCCAAACCCAGGCTCCGGCCAGTTCCTGCACCGAAAGCACCGCTGGCTCCCGGGGCGTGGGAACCGGAGGCGCGGGCTCCCCTCCCGACTAGGCGGAGCCGGGCCGGTGGGGGGAAGGGGGCCAGAGCCGCTCCGCAGGGCCTCAGTCGGGGGTGGGCTCTGCTGCGCGGCGCGCGCAGTCAGGGACGCAGTCACATCGCTCCCGGGCCGCGAGGGAAAGACTGGGGGTCCGCGCGGGGCCAGCATCGGGGCTCGCCGCCCCCAGGTACGCCCAGGAGCCTCGCCCCGCCCCGCCATTCCAGCAGGTGGCCGAACCAGCTAGACCAGCCGAGCGCGCCCCGGTTCCCGGCAGCAGCAGGTGGCCCCGGACTTCCCGCTTCGCCGCAGCAGGGCGGGCAGCGCGCCCCGTCGCGCCCCAGAGCACCCCCAGCTACCCGCGCCCGGCGGCATGGAGGCGGACGGGGTCCGGGAGGAGCTGGCCCGGCTGCGCTCGGTCTTCGCTGCCTGCGACGCGAACCGCTCGGGGCGCCTGGAGCGTGAGGAGTTCGGGGCGCTGTGCGCGGAGCTGCGCGTGCGGCCGGCCGACGCCGAGGCCGTTTTCGAGCGGCTGGACACCGACCGCGACGGCGCCATCACTTTCCAGGAGTTCGCGCGCGGCTTCCGCGGGTTCCGCCGCGGGGGGCGGCACCGGGGCTGGGGGCCGCGGGAGCCCGCGCCGGCAGGGGCCCACGCGGGGCCGGACTCCGGGGACAGCGAGGAGAGCGAAGGCGATGAGGACGCCACGGCGGCGCTGGCTGCACCCTGGGACCCGGCGAGCCCCGGCCGGGCTTGGCAGGACTTCCAGGCGCGACTCGGGGACGAGGCCAAGTTCATCCCCAGGTGCGTGAGCGGGTAGGAGGGCGGGAGGGGGGGAAGAAGGTGTTCCCGTCGCTCTGTGCATTGCCTTCTCTCCTTGTTAACCCGCGGAGTGCGCGGACCCACTCTACCCTACTCTTCCCTGGGAGCTGCTTTGCGCCATCCACCACTCCAACTTTTGCAAGAGAAATCCGGAGACATGAGGAGAGGGAATGCGCTCATACGCAGGGTTTGGGAAGAAAGTTTCACACGGTCATTTCTGAGTCCCGCAAAAAGCACTGTTAATTTCCTGGGGCCTGAATGAAACCGTAGCATCTGGAGATTTTTCCGGGCGTGGGTTTGGGAGCGCTGTCCACGACCCTTCTGACCCGGTGACGTCACCTTCCACACCAGGTCTCCTCTGCACCGGGACCAGCGACCCGGGCCTTCAGCCAACTCTGCAGCCTCTGTAATCGTTTTTGCATATGTTGTTTTTCTATGACTACCTAGAAAACGAGACATTGTTGGCATTAAATTATTGTACACAAATATTCGGTGATATCTACTGCGTGCTAGGTGTTTTACCGAGTTCTTCTGCTTAATTTTCAGAACAATCCTGGGAGGTAGACTTTCTTACCTCTGATTGATGCAGACACTGAGACCCCAAAATTTAGACCTGCAAGACGTTAAGGAACTTGCCCTGTGAATAAAAGAGCAGGGATTTGATCACAGATGTTGTGAACCTAAACACTTTTGCTTCTTACACAATCGAATAAAATAAAACCATACAGTAAATTCTTTACTCCTATGACTTGGACAGAAATGATGTATTAATATCCTTACTAACTTAATTCTCAGGGGGAAAGGGGTTGCCTGCAGGTTCAGAGCATGAAGGGAAAAGTACTGAGCTTTTATTCTTTGAGGTTAATTTGTGTCTATCCATGCCTAGGTGTCATGGTTTGTCTCCAGCTGCTACTGTCATTTCTTCACCAGGCACTACCAACATGTCAGTGCTGTCACATGTTCTTGTGTTCTGTGGATTTTAGTTGAGATTTTATGGTTCTCTGGCTGTGATTGTTGAGAAGATCTGAAAGGTATCATTTTGGTTGACAATTCACCTGTCTGAGACATAAGACTCAGGAAAGGTAATAGCCCTGGAAGACATCTGTGGCCTTGCTCACCCATTAACAGTTAGACCTGCAGGGCTGGGAGTCCTCACTTCCTTCTCCGTTCAAGTGTTCCCTCAGGTTTGGAAAGTCGGGAACACGGGGCACGGACAGTGACTCACCACAGTATGACAGGGATTATGTAGAGAAAGTGGGTGTGATACCCATCTTCTTTATTATTGACAAAGGAATTACCATGCACTGTCTTTAGGGAATTAGAACAAGTTCAGCATTGCTATAAACTCCACTCTTTGAATCATCTTTCATCTGTAAGTTGGTTTGGGTCCAGCTAATTAAGAAATGTAATAAGGTAATTAAGTATAGGAATAAGGAAGGGTGAGCCCACAGGGTATTTTATACACACGCACACACACATGAACCTACTTTGCACAGTTGTGAAGTCTCAGCACTGAATATTTGACACTTAACTTTTAAATGATTAAAATGACCTTCTTAGGATCAGTGTACAAACCAGGACTTAATATTATTGGTGACATTGTTATTATGATGTCTCCCCAAACCCTTCAGAGGTTATTAATTTAATGGGTACCTGTGTCACCTGGTAGACCTGTGTTTTAAGCCCCACCCCCTTCTGATTCAAGATTAACAAATATAATATTTGCCTTCCTGTACTTGTTCAATTGGAAAAGAACTAAACTGAGTTTCTTTGGCTGATTGTTACCATGACAGCCATGGACTGTTTAGGTAAATTGGATTGCTTCTGCTCCACTTCTGCATGCAGCTGTTCACCTTCCCTTTCTCCCATCCAGATGTAATAAAAAATCTTTTGGCGATTGACGATGCTGTTGCCATTATTTCAGCCAAATTAACTCTGCAAACATTGTTGAGTGCCTGTTGTGTGTCAGACACTATTGTAGGTACTGCCCTAGGTCCCTGGGGACAATGAGAAGGATGAGCTGTATTCATGCCCTCAAAAAGTTCATAGCATGGGTGAAACGTTTCTCAACAATGTCATCAAATAACATTTTAAAGGTAAGAGGGTTGTGTGCAGGAAATTCCATATACTGTGGACATAGCCCAACAGACTGCTGCGAGCAGGAGCTTTTTGTGAAGTTTTGAGTGAAAAGGTCATGTATTTGCTCATTTTGCTCCATAATATATTTGGGCTTGTTTTAATATTAAATACTGTATTTTCTTCCAATGAGAAAATTGTTCATCCAGGAAGGTATTTCATCTGGGGGCTTTGTTTCCCACCTGACACTCCATCTTACCCCTGGTAGCATCCCCCATGCCTATCTCCACGGGTATCCGTGTCCAGTTTGAGAAGGACATATATTCCATATAAGAATGTTTGGTTCTTGTAGAGGCAAAATATGATTGTATTGACAGGATTTCCATTTCAAAGATATTCAAACTCTTAGTTCAAAATATTAAGCAAGTTTAGGTTAAGCTTGGCAGTCCTCAGTAATTGTGATATTAGAGGGACGATAATATTGTATTGTGAAGGGATGAAATGGTCTCTGGGACATGTGTCAACATGTTCATAGCTTGGCCGCATGGGGAAGGGAGAGGAGAGATGGAGGCAGAGAGAGATCAGCAAGGGGACAGGGCTAGAGACATGGAGTGAGGGAGGCCAGGGTGAGAGGAGGGGAAAGACAGAGATCAACAGACAGACGGACTGATGGATTGACTGGACAGTGCCTCGGTTTCCCGTCTCTTCCCCCTCAGTGAGTTTATGGCCCAGAGTCAGCTTGAGATGGAATAGGCAATGCCACTCTGCTGTGTTTGATCTCAGCTCTTGAGTATCTTCAAAATGTGAGCATCTTGGTTTGGATTGTTCTGGTTGTGTTCGAAGATAAATACATATCTTTTTCATTCATATGGCCAAGATCTGGTGCTCATCCAAGGAGATGAAGATTTGTTCCAGCTTTGGGGCATGATGGTGGGTTGGACCCCAGTACTGGAAGAAGGTTAAGGGTGTTTTTGGCTATGTGTGATATTTATGTTTGGTACTGGCTTTGGGACCTGTCAGTGTACCAGCCACAGGCTTTCCAGAGACTGCCTGCCTTTTCTAGGTTCAGAACTGGGTCTAGGTATATATCTACTTCTCTTTATTTTCTGTTGCTGGTCTGTTGCTGTCTGTTTTTTTCTCTTTACTGTATTTCTGTCACAGCTGTGTGCATCTTCACCCTGCTGCTGAGTGAGAGAGACCTGTCAGGAAACCACACTCTGCCTCACGCCTTCCGAGCCTTTCTCCTGGGCATTGCAGGAGTCTGCATGGCTTAGCTTCTATTCTGTGGGTTTTACTTGCTTGTGGTCCCTTTTGGTTCTGGTATTTGAATTTCATCTCAAGGTAGTAACTTCTTTTTGACTTCCTGACTCCAGAAAAGTATTCTGGCCTTCCCGATCTTAGAGGATGATCAGTTTTGGCCATATAAGCAGTGGTCTACTCTCTCAGATATTGCTGATAATTCAGAGCTTTACTGTCAGGTTTTGATGAGAGACTCTTTACTCTGACCTTATGGTCTGGGCCAAAAGAAAAAGGCTTATTGTGGGGTGTCACTGGGAAGACTACACTTCAAAAACCACAGACTCTCCTCTAGCTTGTCTTTGAACCTGAAATTTTGATTTATACTTTTCCCAAATCACTGTTCAAATTCATGATCATACTACTCCTTTCACTGAGCATGTAACAGTCTTCACCTGTTTGATTTCTACCTGGGGTATATGTCAAATGTAAAATGGAAGTAGCTGCATTATGCTAATCTGCTTTGTTGGGAGGTTTGGAGGCTGACGAAATAAGAACCTTTAGATGGTGGGAGAGGCTAGAATGCCATGGCGACTCAAATGCCTGTTTTAATTTTTCTCCTGTGATTGTACATACAATGCACATTCTTGCTTCATGTATAAGTTGTTAAAGATTAGGTAGCACCTGACTGCAGAATGTAGTTGGAAAGAAGAAATGGGAAGAGATAATTTGTCATGGGTAATCTGCTTATACAGGGGTAATCTGACTATATTAGTCTCCTATTGGGTTATAAAGTGGAATGTAAACACTCTTTCACAGAAGGAAGTTGTAATGGTGGAATTATTGTATGACACATGATTTCCTTGGAATTAGTTATTCAGAAAAACAACTTTGTTGCTTCAACTTGTAAATATTTGGGCTCTTACAAATTATAATTGCTTTTGTCAGAGTAATAAAAAGAGAAGAGTGAATTTTTATCTTTAGGATCCTAGACTATATGTCCTATAAAAATGAGATGCAGATTTTGCAGTAGCTCAAACATGTTTCTTTAATCTTTTCTCTAACTCACTTAGTGTCCTAGTCACAAGAGAGGCTTCGTAGGCTTGACCCTTTCCTTCAAGGGGCTTGTTGTCTCACCTCCGTAGGGGGAGTTTCTGTTCCTGAAGGACTGGGATGCACTGTAATGAATGGAAAAATACCTCCTGGCTTGTGCCCGAGACTACGGACATTTCATGTCAAGAGTGTTTCTCAAATTGCAGGCCACATACCCTTTGGGTCTTTACGCATATGCTCCTGGGTCTTAGAAGACTAAAGATTTTTGTTTTCGTTTTGGTGAAACAGAAAACAAATTTAATTTGAGCACATTTGGAATCACCTGGATGACTTTTCCATTACAGATTTGGCCACATGATTTCAGACCCTGTCCTTGAGTTTAGGATGGTACAGATCTCACAGCACTACATTCCCAGTCTCGGCTGATGTGGGAAGGCAGAGCTACAGGCTTAGCATATGGGTAAATGTGTGAATTGGAAGTGGCTGACAACACAGAGTGTTGGATTGCCTGTGGACTCGATAGAAAGAGATGGGAGATTGGATGTTGATCGTGGAAGTGTGCTCCAGAGAGCCACACGCAAGCTGCCTGTGCCATACGGACCTTGGCTGTGGGGATTCAGTTCCAGCTGGAAGTGCATTCTGTCAGGTTAGAAGGACGTAATGTATATTAGTCTCATAAATGTTTTGAAGCTGGGAGTATAAGGGGTTTATGTATGGTTTATGTTTGTTCATGGTTAAGTAACATGATATAAACAATATTTATATCAGCTCTGGAATCCATAGGAGACATTTTCTTTGATGAAGTCTGCATGTTAACCAAGTGTGAGAAATAGTGTTCCAAAAGGCCTAGGAACCCTCAAAAGCTCTGTAGGATGGGAAACATTGGTTTCTCTGTTTTTCATTGCTTATTGGTCCTGTCTGTCATTTAAATTGAGGGCATAATACTGTGGAAGAAGTTCATCTTAAGTTGTTCCCAGTCTTGTCATTTTTCTACGGAAGAGATTCTCCTTGCCCTTTTCCTATGCCTGCCTGCTTGCATGTCCTTCTTTTAAAAATGTTTTTCGTATCCATGTATGGCTGGGACAGTGCTAGGCACTGGGTCCTTTAAAATAGTGTCCTGTCAAAAATCAAAGCTTCTTGGCCAGTGTCTTCCCACCCAGGGGTGACAGTACCACTGAGGGTTATAAAAAGGGAAGAGTCGCAGGTGAATGGTCTGAGTCCAGCTCCTAATTGGTGGTCACATGTCAAGTAGATGAACTAAATTCTGGGAGATTCCTCCTCACATCAGTAGAGGAGTTTTCTCCATTTGTCTCCTGCGGTGGTGGTGAAATTCCAGCAAGAGAGAGACCCTAGACTCCTGTCAGATGATCTCCAAGTTCCTGTCTCTTGCCATCCTGTGGTTTGGGCATTGGAGGGGGGCTCACAACCTCAGAGGCCTCTGGGGCCAGGTGGGCGATGCTGGCCTGGTGGAGGGTAGTCTGGGCCCAGTACCAGCCTCCACCTCAATGGCTGGGGACACACAGTTGCTGTCGTGCCGCATATAGGCCCAGTGATGCCGACTTATAAAGGACAGTGACAAATCCAGACTTTAGTGGAATTCTCAGTTTTGCATCCTCTGTGAAGGTCAGTGCATGCAGGAGGGAAAAATGCTGTTTCCCATTTGCCTCCTTTGTTTCCTGCCTGGGAATGTGCACTGGTACGTCCCTGTTTCAGGTGTGATCCTGCTTTGCTGGCCCGTGTTGACGTGAGCAGGTCGCTCCATGGCACCCTGGCTCAGACCTTTAACTGTGCTGCTCCTTCCCTTTCCCAGCATGGGGGGGTAGTATTTTGACCCAAAGACAGTCTATCTTTACTCTCTTTTCCTGTTCACAGATGTTACTGTAATTTTCAGTGTTACCTTTTTCAGGCTCAACAGATGGTACTGTACAGTATTTTCTACCTCCAGGTTATGCTGCCCTGAGAAGTGCGTCCTTGGGGAGGAGGGCTGAGCTCTGACCATGTTGGGATGTCGAGGACACCTTTTCCCCTTGTCTTTCTTTCTCTTCATTTGAAGCTGGAGCAGTTCTAAGACATGTCACAGGTTTTAAGCATGTCATAATTTTTAAAACATGTAAAAAAATCACCAGGAGGCGCTCCTCTCTCTGAAGTCACCCGCACTTTCTAAGTGCATAACCTTTTAACCTTAAACTTTGTCTCTCCAAACCTTTCAAGGCATCTCTCCTTGCTGAGGTTGCCTGCTGCACTTCTCTCTTTAAGTAACCTTAAATAAGACTTTCACTCTGCTTCAAAAAAAAAAAAATCACCTGGAATGCAATGAATTCTGATAAAAAATAAGGGGATTTAGTTATGAGAGGTCATATTTTCTGGAAGGCAGTGGTGTTTTCTTTCACTGTTGGAATACTTTGTCCTTCAGGCAGAAAGTTTTTTATGGGGATGAAATGTTGCTCAACATCATTAATCATTGGGGAAATGCAAATCAAAACCACAGTGAGATATTGCCTCACATAGGTTAGGATGGCTGTTATAAAAAAAAAAAGTAAAAATTGCTAGTGAGGATGTGGAGAAATTAGAATGCTTGTGCACTGTTGGTGGGAATGTAAACTGGTGCAGCAGCTGTAGAAAACAGGATGGAAGTTCCTCAGGAAGTAAAAAATAGAACTACCATATGACCCAGTAATCCTACTCCTGAGTTTGTCTCCAGAAGCATTGAGATCAGGATCTTGAAGAGATGACTGTATCCCCATGATCATTACAGTGTTATTCACGATAGCCAAGGGGTAGAAACAATCTATGTCCACTGACAGGTGAATGGATAAAAAAAACATGGTATATACATACAGTGGAGTATAATTCAGTTCTAAAAAGGAAGGCATTCCTGCAATGTGTGACAGCATGGATGAACTTGGAGGAATTATGCTAAGCGAAAAGCTAGACACAGAAGAACAAATGCTGCCTGATTGCACTTAATATGAGGGAACTACAGTGGTCCTACTCTTAGAAAGAATGGTGGCTGCAGGGGCTGAGGGGAGGGGGAAAGAGGGAGTCACTCTTCAATGCGTATAGAGTTTTAGTCCTGCAAGATGAAAAAATTCTAGAGATCTGCTTGATGACAATGTGTGTGTTGTCAACGATACTGTACCGAACACTTAAAATTTTAAGAAGGTAGATTTTATATTATGTTTTTTACCATAACAAAGACAAATATGATGGAAATAGGAATTTTTCTTTACAGAGATAAGATATTTTAATAGCTACAAAAGCTCTGCCTTGTTTTTTTTTTTTGGAGCAGTTTGAAATACACGTTCTGCCAAGCTTTGCTCCTTAAATGTACTGATACCTGTCACTTTAAGGTCACCAAGTAGAAACACGGAAGATACTAACACATTCTGAGAGCTACCCCTCCCCCACACATCAAGGGCAATCACTCCCTTTAATTTCAATTTTTTGAATTTAGTTTTGGGACATTTTATAAGGGACTGGTCAGCCGTGAAAGCCCATTGTGATCATTTACACCTGTAAAATTATGGAGCATGCTCACGTGGCCCTTTTATTTTAGTGGTATCTTTGCCCAAGAATCATTTTTAAATGTGTGGATGTAAATAAAAAAGGGCAGATGAGTTACTTGTTCTGAAATCTGAATGCAGGGCTGGAAGTATCACCTGCCACCAGCTGCCTGGCCCATCTGGGCCACAGGTAGAGGGGCCGGTGGTGGGTTGTGCAGGATTTGTTGACTTTCTGTTGCAGGGTTTGTCGTCCATCTGCTTAGGCATGGCAGCTACACCATGGCATCCCCTGACATGACAGTCACCTTGTAGTTCTCACTTCTGTAGAACAGAGCTCTGGGCTGAGGTGGAAGGATTCCTGAAGAGTCAACCAACATTTGCCTAGAGAAGTCATGTGTTGAGTTGTTCATCTGTCATGGTTTCTGTCAGACATGCAATAAACTAGGGCTAGTGTTTGTGACACAAATACTTTTTTTCTTCCTCCGTGGGGATCTGTTGACATAGCATTACTGAAGTCTGGCAGATATAGTTTGGGGATGTTAATGAGTGAATTACAGTGCAGGCATTTCTGCTCTAACACAATATATATATTCCAGGAAAACTTACTATTCTGCAGACACACAGAGGGCATGGGGAAAAAAAGGGATGAGGGCCCACTACTGAATATTTGTATGACTTTGTATCCAGAATACTCAAAAACCAGTAACAATCCTAATAAGATACCAATACAATAAAAAAAAAGTCACATTGGATTCTTCATAGACATAGAAATAAACCCATCCAGAAAACCTGTGGATGTTTTAAAAAAGCAAAAATACAGGCTCTTGCAGCTTGTTTTTGAAGATGTGGGTAGGCTGATGCAATGTGGCATATGGGCGCTGGCTGCTGAGTCATGGGAACAAGGACAAAATGCACGAAGATCTGAGAGAACGAAGGCGAAGCACACGGGCAGGCTGCCAAGGGGAAGCCCAGGGGCGAGTGGGTGCTGTGTCCTGCTGTGTTGCCCTGAGCCTGCTGCCCTCAGCTGTGGTGATGGACTTGCACTTGGTAGCTGTTACTTGGGGATGCAGAGCATTAACATGCTGGGAAATGCACTCTCCACTTGAGCATCATTCACTTGTCGCCCTAGGGAATGAGCTAATTGATGCTAAAGGATCCTGCATTGTGGTCTCAGTCTGTCTGGAGCACAAATTCATGAGAGGCTACAGTAAGGCCCAAAGCCAGAAATGGATGTTAGATTGATCTGTGTGTACAGACTCAGAGGTTTAGTACTGGTCTAATGGGTAATGCATTGCCTCTCTCCTAATAGGTTAACGTGAATAAGCTGTCTTCAGGCTAATAAAAATTTGTCAGTGAACGTAGGTTGAATCCACAACCTGTGAAGTCCACAGATATATGAAACAGGTTGGTACAATCCTAGTGGAACTCTGGCGACAATGAAAATATTATGGTATAGCTGAGTATTTGGGGCCTTAAAAAGTGACCTACTGTATCATGTTGAATGATACTTACAGTTCTTATTCAGCAACTGAGTAAGAATTTAGTTCTTAACTGAATTCAGCTTATTCAGTTGAATAATCTTATTCATCTCTTGGAGGTGGGACTAGCATATGTTCCCTGTGAAACTGGTATATTTGTTTATATAGGATATGAAAGTGCAATGACTTAAGTCACTATATTAGTTGGATTCTCTAGAGAAACAAAGCCAATAAGACAAGAATGTGTGTGTGCATGGGTGTGTATGAGGGAGAGAGACTGATTGAGTTCTAAAGAATGGCTCACTTGATTGTGGAGTCTGGCAGGTCTAAAATCTGCAGGGCTGGCTGGCAGGCTGCAGACCCAGATATGGATAAAGTGAAGATTCCTATGGTCAGGATTCTCACCTGGCCCTGGTCGGCTTGCTCACTACACACATGTGGGCAATATGTTGTTATTGGCTCTATATAAAGAGCTCCGTCCATGCTCTGGGTGACACGGTGGCATGGCTGCAAGGCTGCAGGAGAGCAGAGACTGGAGTGGTGGCAGCGCTGAGGACAGAGACTGAGACGTCTGCGAGGGCAGAGAGGCCCAGAGGCAGAGACCGGCTTGCTGCATGCAGACTCGCTGAGTGGATGGGATTCTAGTGATTGACCTGCCACCATGGGTATAAAGTTGGGTATAAATCCTTTTACCCCAAGAACATTCCACTGTCATTCCTCAGTCTCATTGAATCCATAGTGAACTTGCCCAGGGCTGAAACCCATTGGCAAGACACCAGGGAAGAGTTGATGGAGCAGTTACAGCCTGAAGGCAGTTTCACCTCTTCCTTGGGGGAAGGTTTTCAACTAATTGGATGAAGACTGACCACATTATGGAGGTGTCTTGCCAATGGCTTTCAGCCCCGGGCAAGTTCGCTATGGATTCAACGTGACCAAAGAAATTGACAGCAAAACACTCTTGGGGTGAAAGCATTATACCCAACTTTATTTCCAGGTGGCAGGTCAGTCACTAAAATCTCATTCACTCAGAGTGAGTCTGCATGCAGCAAGCTGGTTTCTGTCCTCTGGGCCCCTCTGCCTGCACAGCCATCCACACAGCCATCCTCTGGGCCTCTTTGCATAGTCGTCCCACACAGCCAGCCTCTGTCCTGGGCACTGCCACCTCTCCAGCCTCTGCTCTGCTCTCCTGCAGCCTTGCAGCCATGCCTCTATGTTGTGCTCAGAGCACTGGATGGAGCTCTTTATATAGTCAGCGGCAATGTATTGCCCACAGGTGTGCAGTGAGCTAGTCAGCCAGGGCCAGGTGAGAATCCTGGCCACAGGAACTCTCATTTTATCCACAGGAGGGTAACCTTGCTTTACTCAAAATCTAGTGATCTAAATGTTAACTTAGAAATACCTTCACCACAGCAATATCCAGACATTCATTTATGACCATGTATCTGAGTACTGTAGCCTAGCCAAATTAATATATAACATTAACCTCCACTAAGAAACTCTTTCATATAGTCTCAGTTTTTGAGATTCCCTGTTATGAGAATCAGTTTTGAAAAGCTCAGACAGCATTTTTTTTTTTAGTGCTTGCAGCTTTATAAAATATGTACCAGAAAACTTTCCAAAAAAAAAAAATCCTTACATATGTTATATTCCTCCTGTACCCTTTCCAAATGTCTAAACACTTCAAAACAACATACCAAATTTCAGTGGCAAATTTAAAGTTGTTAACATTTTTCTGTCTGCCAGGAAAAGGCCTGCCCTGCCTGTGTCTGTGGCTCTGGAATGGCCCCCTAATTATAAGAGGGCTATACTTCACTCTCGTCTCCCCTTTCCATCCTCGCCATATAATCTCACTCTTCATCAGGATATGTGTAGCCCCAAACCGCACACCTCACAGAAGAGACATTTTGGATTTAAGTAGCCTCCGCCATCGGGCAAGTTGTGCCAGCCTTTACATGGCTGCGCTTTTCCAGGCAAGCTAACTGCTTGCTTGCTCACATCCTTTCTGCTTTTCCCTTCTTCCTTTTCCCTTCTGCAAGAAGGGAATTCTGCTAAGAAGTCCAGAAGCTGAAGTTTTAATGAGAAATAGTATGAAATCTCTTAGAGTAGGAACAACTTCTTACTCTGCTGTCCGCAACTACTAGTTTTTGCCCCTGAGTTTGTATTTTCCAATTTGAGAGGCACAGGGAAGCCCAGAAGTGTTCCAACAGATACAGGTCCTAAAATTCAGCTGTAAGAAAGCTGCTAGTTCTGTGCTCATGTTCCCAGGATGGGGCATTTTTCAGTTTCCGGAGCTCAGCAGACACACCTTGTCTCAGGTGTTGCTTCTCAGGGGCCTCAGAGGAATGGCACTGGCAACACCTGGGAGCTGTTCTAGACACGCAGACTCTGATCCCCACTGTTGTCAGGCAGCTGCATCTGGAAGGTCTCTCCCTGTGCACCAGGTGGAACCTCAACCTGGACTGGGGTGGGTTCTTGACTGAGAAAGAATTCTCGAGCAGGTCGGAGGAGTGTAAGTAAGGAAGGAATTCACCAAAGCAAGACTAGTGGTGGATGGCAGCAGCTGTGCAGGCAGCAGAGAGCAAGGAAGAGCAGAGGGAGGAAAGGGAAGCTCATTGAACTCCTTCTTGGCATAGGGAAGATCCCTTGCCAACTCCTGAAGCCAGAGGCATCTGGTGTCCAGTGTCTGCTTGAATCTCCCCAGCATGGGAACTAAGCCCCTACCATCCCAGGATTTGGGGGAGCCACAGAGTCTGGATAGGGTGAGATTATGTTCTGAGAACTTCCCAGAGGCAAAGAAAGGAGATTTCTGGGCAGGCTACTAAAAAGCATGATTGTACAGCTACAGTTCTGTCTGAGTCACCCAGGCAACAGGAGTTTGCAAGCCCAAATCCGAGATCTTAATAATCCTTTGCTACATATCTGAAGTAGAACAGTGAAGACTTGTGCTTACATCTAGGAAATTGTATAAAATAGTGAAGTAACAAAGACGCTTACCACTGGGAAAAGGGGTCTTTTATTAGCCTCCCAAGAGGCTTGGAAGAGTACAGAGACAATGCAGTAAGTTAAGCAGCGAGAAGTCTTTATTTAAGGCAAAGTACACACTCAAAGAAAGGGGAGTGTGGGCAACCTCAGAGAGGAGGCATGCTTAAGGGTTTAGGATTCTGTCTTTTAAGGCTTTCAAGAATGGGGCAAAGGTTGAGGGCAGGGAATTGGGGGTGGACATAGGCTTGATATGTGGTCTTGTGTTACCTATCACCAGTGAGAGACATTATGTCATCATCCATAGTCTGTACGATAAATTTAACAAGGAATTTCTTGAACCTGTTTTTCTCTAAGATAGTGATTACCCTCAAGCAGTGGGGACATAAAATTTAGGACTACTTGCCCTGCCTTAAGAAAGGGTAGGTTGTTGGTTAATCACCATAAAACATGTTAGGAATTTTACCTCCTAATTCCCTGGTTTTAAAAATGGAATCTTAGCCTTAGGATGGAGTCCCTCCTGTTCTTACTCTACTGCTTATATCTCAGCATTTTTCATCATAGGCTGGAAAAATTAATCATGATGCTTGTCCCATGTCCCTGCCCTCGCTCAGCACCACAAGCCTGCTTGAGGCATCTACATTTTAACAAGAACCCTGGGTGACTTGTGCATGTGGAAATGAGAAATGAAGATATGGGGTGTGGCCATGTTTGGCTGGGACCTGTTTTTTAAAAAGTAGAAAAGGCCTAGGGAGAGAATGTTGAATTTAGGCAACAAGATGTACTTCATATACTTCAGAATTTTGCCTTGGGTGCCTCTGGTTGTTTGAAATCTGAATTGTGAAGTGGTGATGAGTTTACCATGAGGATAAGTAATGTATACTCTATCAAGTATATTGCATATTTTCTGAATGTATTCTTCAGAGACAAATAGACAGAAGAGGGTGCAGAACTTAAATGTACAGCTTGTTGGGTCTTCATAGATCGAATGCTCATACAGTACAACATCTAGAATGAAACAGAACTTCTTACCATATTGCAAAAGTCCCTTAGTGCTCCCCTCCAGTTATGACAGCCCCATTCCCAGGGTGATCATTATCCTTTGCCTGTCTTTTTTACTTGCATACATGGCCTCAAGAGTGTACTTGGCTTCTTGCACACAGTGTGATGTTTGTGAGCTTGTAGTTGTAGGTCTGTCTTTTCCATTGCTGTAGACTATTCCACTGTGCAAAGATACCACAATTTTATTTATCCATTTTACTACTCATGGCCATTTGTGTGGCTGCTGCTTTATGACTGTTTTACACACATGTCTTTTGGTAAGCATACGGACACATACAATACATTGCCTTTAATTAAGTGCTTGCAAAATACTTTTTTTCCTTGCTAAGTCAGGTCATCACAATGGAGTCTAGTTTCATCCTGAGCTGTGTGTAGGATATTCCCAGGACTTGTGGAGGTGGTAGTTCATCTTGGCCAGTTGAGTTCCTGAATGCATTTTTCTGCTCTTGCTCTCAGGCTGCTAGGTTATAGTTTCCTGTTGCTGTTCTTCCTCCCTTTCTGGGCACCTTCCTTTGCTGGGAATTCAGGAAGAAACTGATCAGATATAGTAGAACTGCATTCTAAAATCCCTCTTTGAGTGAAGGCTATTCCCTTGCCAAGCAGGAGTGTCTCAGAGGCTGTTTTACCTTTTTTCCTGACTTTCAGTCTTCTTTTGGATTCTCCATGGTTTTCACACCTGAGTTTCAGATGGTTGGAGGGCTGCCATCAATTTGAAATTATTTTTTTCAGTTTTATTCCTTTTCCATTTTTACTCATGTTTTAACTCTGTTTCCCATTTTGTTCATTTTGAAAGTTTCTCAGAGTAGACACTGTGGTTTTAAATTATATTTATAGAAATTATGCCATTTAGAAATATAAGCACAAACCATGGATTTATATTATCATGAATATATGTGAGAAGTAGATGTCTAGCTAAGAGTGGACGTGGGCTTATGTAGAGATGAACTCATGGGAGTCTGACAAGATAGGGGCTCGTACGTGTGTGTGGGTCCCAGCCCAAAAGTTTTCAGTCACTGAAATTATTTTTAGTGCTCTTTTATTTTTTTGTTTTGGGGAAATGCTACAAAAACTATCTATACACAGAGGTAAACAGATACTACTGTTCTGTGGTTTCTCCTTGTCCACTCAAGCCAATTATTGTAATGACTTTATGACAGCTCTTTCTTTGCTGCTTGGATTTCATGTAACTGTTCAGCATTTATTTCCATTTTTAGCTTTTGGGGCAGCTGTGCTGCCCAGAGGGGATGTTATCCACACAGGTGAGAGAGAAGAGCAGTTCATACGACAGGGAACAGGGACTGGAAGCCAGGGAAGAATAAAGGTTTGAGATGAAAAATGTAAACTGAGATGAAAGTAAATACACAGCTCACAGAAATTGCTTTTTGCTTATCTGATGAACCAGGGAGTTAAGATGATGACTCAATTAAAAGAAGACCTGCTTTTCCTTTCTGGGCTCTCCTGAGGGGCTGAGGTCAGATTCCTCCAGGAAATAGTGTTTGAAAATCTGAAGGTTGTTTGCTCTCTTAGTGGGCTGAGTCTCTGGGAGCTCAAGAGTGGACTAGTTTTCAGGATAACTGGTCCAGGTATAATGTGAAAAAGTCAGATTTTAATAGGATTTTTGGCCACCGTCTTTGTTGAATCACATTCCAGAAAATCACCCTTCAGTTCCTTAGAAAATCAAATGAAAAAGTCATTAAACTTCCTGCAGGATGCTTGGAAAGCAGTGAGGTGGACAGTTGATGAGCAGTGGAGTATATCTTGGGAAGCTTTTACCTTGGAAAATACGCCCCAGGGAGCATGGAATGAGGCGGAGAGCCTCTCAGGGTCTTAACTGTTGAATTGTCAGATTAAAGACATCAACATTTTATTTTAAAGGATATGTGTTCAAGAAAATTTTAAGAGAATTTCTACAACTAATTGTGCTCTAGTTTGATATTTTGGGTCCATCTCTTTGCATAAAACAGATTGTTAAACTTACTGATGTAGCTTTATGTTTGAAGGTTAGATAACAAGGTAAGGTAGGTAGGTAAAAATCAATGATTCTATAAGTTAAAAGTAGATTAAGAACATTCTTTCTATGATGTGTTTTTTATACAGTAAACAAGCAAACACTACCATGCCTACAAATAGTTTTAATTTAAGAGAATTCAAAGATGCTATGGAAAAATGATCATTTATTACATGATCTTTCAGAGTCAAGTCTTTGAGAGAGGCTTTTAAGAAGGCCAGAGCAAGTTGTATAGTGTGCAACAAGTTTTTTCTTGCCAATATCATCTATACTCAAGTGTTAAGTTTGAGATTTAACCATTGAAGAAAATGTGACGTTAGTTTAGGCACCAGTTATTTTTCCATGATAAGTTTGAGATTTAACCATTGAAGAAAATGTGATGTTAGTTTAGGCACCAGTTATTTTTCCATGATATCAACACTAATTTAGAGTTAAATGCTGGTAATGCAATAATTATTAGTAGGTGTTCAATATATATTAAATACAAATTCAACAAATAGGTTTGCTGCTGAGTGAACAGGTAGAATGCACTTACATGCCTGAATAGGTTAATTTTAGGAGAGAAAATGTGCTCTTTATTGGTACTCATGGTTTTGTGTTTTATTAAGAAGTCATTTGGAGTTTTTAGAAAGACAAGAAAATTCTTATCTTCTATAGGAGCTTGTGGTTGGTTATCTGTGTAATACAACATTTTAAGTCTGTCTTGATTTACATAAAATTGTGATTTAATTTGTGTTTTTGGAACTACCATATATATTATAATATTTATAAACTTAAATGTACATACACTTTTGTTAAAATTGTTACTTGTTTAGTACTGAAGAAATATATTTAGGATTCACATTCTAAAATATATTTAGCCATTCAGCTGGCGTTCTGATTTCAGCAACCTCAACCCATAAAAACATAAATATGAGGTGGAAGGAAGAAAAGGGGCCTCTGTGTTTCAGAAATATTAGTTACAGGTTCCAGCAGGACAGTTTCTTGAGTTGAAAATTTCTCACTCTTTTCTATTATATCATTATATAATAACTATTGGGCAACCTCCCACCCCCATTGGAAACAATGAGAATGTCAAAAAGGGCTAAATTAAGCAATGGGAAGGCAGCCAGCTGGTTGAAAGATAGTAGCATCTGCTCTTTCTTGTAGAGTTCAGATGCAGTCTGCATGCTTTCTAGAATCTCTTTTCTCATTGTTCAGAAAGGGATTGACTCTTTCTGCTTGGCAATCAGATTTCCCAGGTTCGTCTCCTCACCGGCCGCGTGCCCGCTAATGTTCATCTGCTCCCTCCTCACTGATTCAGTCTCTGAGTCTGTCCAGACCTGCCTCTGATCTAGAACAAAACTGCCTTCTCCACTTCACCTCCCGCTGAGTCTCACCTCCCCTCATTCAGTCATGAATGTAACTAAAGAAGATTACAAGCAATTTTATAGGGAATGACTTTAGAGTTGCATTCCCCCTTCAGCCTCATTCAGTCATCAATGGTCAGAACTATGGGCTGTAGAGGCTGGTAGAGTAAATGAAAGGTAAAACATCCACAGAATCTCAGTACACTGATCTTTAGATAAAGTGTGGCAGGGGATCTGGAGGGGAGAGATTTCTTGTGGTTGGAGCAGTCAGGGCAGGCTTCCTGGAGAAAATGGCTTTCTAGATAGGAAATACAAAAGATTTAGATTTGGATCAGAGACCAATATTAAACAACACTTTGACTAGGGAGGGATAAAGCTATTCTGAACCCTTTTCAGTCTCAGATATTGAAAAGAATAGTTAAGGGATGGGATTATGTGAAATCGACAAAGATAACATGTATGATCTGAACATTGTCTCTTTTGTTGAAAATTTATGTGTTGTGTGTTGGGCACTGTGCAAAATATTTGAGGACAGTGAGCACCTAAGAGTGCTTAGAAAATGAGCAGGGGGAAGGAAATGAGATAGGAAGCAGAGTGGCCATAGGATTGATTCTCCAACCCTGAATTTTCTTGTGAATAAAATGAAAAGAACTAATATACTTAGAGTTATCTAATTTTATTGGAATTTTATTGTCTGACAAATTGCTTTTATTGTATATGTGGTCTTATAATTCTATTCAAAAAGCTTTTAAAAATAAGGTTATTTCTAAAATATATTAAAATTTTTTATGTGCATTCAAGCAAAGAAAATCTTTACATCAATTACATGAACATTAAAAAAATTGAGTAAGCAGAGTCATTTGGGAAAATATTCAAGCATTTTAATCACTAATTTATATCTATTTCTAATACTTTTCCCATAATGGCTTGATATTTTCTGCTATAAAATTGCTTGCAGTCTTTTTCAGTTACATGTTATGATTATTTTTCCCTATAAAGGGAAAACTGAGGAAATCTGAATAAAGTATGGCCTTTAGTTAATAGCAATGTGTCAGTGTCAGTTTATTAATTGTAACAATGCACTGCACTAATGTAAGATGTTAATTATGGCAGAAAGTGGGTGCTTGTAATATCCTTCTTTCCCTTCTTTAGAGTTACATTTTATGACTATAAGTTTGAAATTGTTGATACCAGCAATGACTCTTTTCTGTAGGTCATAATGTTTTTAATTAAAAAATTCTCTCTACAAGGGCTGAGATACAATTGTAGAGAAAATTCTTTGATAAGCCTAGAGCAAATTCTGGTAAATTCTCAGTCCTTTTTGATTTGGTATTGACATGTGAAATATTTATTACATGCCATATGTAAATATTTCAGCCCATGAATGTCACAGTATTGATGTTTTGGTCTTCCTTCAATGTACTTACTTTGACAAATACTTTGACAAGTTTCTTAACTTTTATAAGACAAGACTTGTCAAATCAGTTGTCTCCACTTACAATGCTTTTGAATGTTTTTCTTTACTTAGATGCTTCAAAATTGTAGGCCTTTTTAATTTAATTTAATTTTGGTGTTATTATTTTATATTAGAATATAAATTTAATCCAGTAAAAGTAGAAGGTTGAGATATTCCAAATCATAATTATGGAATTTAGGAATTAAATATGCACGGCCTTGTGGTGTCATTGTGTAATCTGGTCCATCCATCAGTACCTTCCTGTTTTCAGGCTTACTTTTTGCTTAATTCCAATCTGCTTCAAAGGCCAAGGTAGTTTTTGTAGCTCTCATTGTTGACTAATCTGACAGAAGTTTTCCAAAACATTTTGAACAAATGTAGTGAAAACTTGGGGAACTAGTTTACAAAAAACATAGGGTGATTTGCTAAGTAGTTCTTCAAAGTTTCAACCATTTCCAAAACCCCAATGATGACAGGCCACACAGAGATTAAGTAACCACCACCGAAATGTTTATAGATACTGTAACTATCTGTGTTATTATACTTGAACTTTTGGCAGCTGAAATAAAGCTTCTCTTTCAATTGGTAGAATAGCAAAGCCTATTTGGATGCAAATAAAAGCACCACCATTAATTCCAGGCACATTTCTACTTCACAGATGTCTTAATTTAGTAAAAATTTAATTTTTACTACAATACTTCACTCTTATTTTTCACTGAATTTATAAAAGTTTAGATTGATTTTTTTAAATCTTCAGTGGATGAACTTCCAAAAGCTTTACTTTGATTCCATGAAGTGGGTAGAAAAAAATCAAACCATTATTGGAATTAACTCAACTGATTTTCTTTTTGAAGCCTCTGATCAGACTGACATCAAACTAGCTTCATTCTGCTAAGGGAGACAATGTAAACACCTACTGCTTTACTGTTTGCATTTGTACAAGAAAACTTGAAATAAAAAATGCACAGTTAACTTAGCACTGCCATTTGATCTAAGGGAAAGGTCATGCTTTACAGGTAGTGTGGAAATGAACTTTCAGCAGATGCATGAGTGAAACTATAGACTCTGAACAAAGTTCTTAAGATGTAGATGCTGATGCTTTTTCAGGAGCTTTTTATCTTCTGTTTTTCATTTGCATAATGGTATCACTGTAGTCCACCATGGTGGAGACCAAATGTTGACAAACTTCTTTTTGTAAGCTTGTTTTTTTAGAATGTTTCAGATATATGGAAAAATTGTGAAGATAGTACTGAGTTCCCATATACCATTGTTACAAGTAAGGAACTGACATTGTTATTAACTGAAGTCCATACTTTATTCAGATTTCCTCAGTTTTCCGTTAATGCCCCCTTTCTGTTCCACACATTACATTTAATTGTCATGTCTCCTCTTGGCTGCAGTAGTTAAACATTGTGAGCAAGTTACACATTTATCACCATCTTTCTAATGGAAAGGAAATTTGGTACTTAACTTTTTATTCAGCATGCACCTTTGTTTTTGAGGTCAATGCTGCTAAAAGTGTTTATACAACATATAAAAGCATTACCATTCAATAAAATAGCCAGTCATATATTTAAGCTGTGATATAAATGGTTTAATCTCAGTAGCAAGAACATTCCAGTTACTTTCTATTGCTCTGTGGAAGGACTGTCCAAATTCTGTTTTCTGTACCTGTTTCATGTGTGTGTGCCTTTAATTTCCTAATTTCCCATTGGTTTGGCTGAATGGCCTCCTGTCAGCCCTACACTTCTCACCGGTAGGCCAGCTGAGCAGCCACCTCCAGTCTTTCTCCATCACCATCTGAGACCTAAGGACTTATCTGCCTCCAGCTTCTCTTGTCTGAGCTTAATTTATTTTATCAGTGAGCATTCTGTTTCCTGCTCTTGAAAGGAAACTTCTAGTTACATTGTCACTGGAAAGGGTCAGGAAAGTAGAGCTGTGTTTATCACGGATCATCTTCTGATTTAGCCACATATTAATGAGAAGTCTTTTCATTGCCCGAGTGTCTCACACACTACCAAGTGAGAGCTGGAGGTAAAAAGTACAGTTCCACCAACTCACTGTGTCTTATTTTAATGCAACTGTTAATAGCTTTAATGCATAGTTAGTAACAGTGTAATAATGATCACCAATTGTTCATGCATCTTTTTGATTAGCACTTATCCAGAAATTTCTTTTTTGTTGAATCAAAGTGGACAGGATACAGGGGAACAAGCATAAACTGAGACTGGGAAGGTGATAGATGTCATTTAATTCCCTTTTAAGATTTGCATAGGAACTGATACAGTACTCTTTATTTTCTCCCCAACATGTATTTTTCTTGTCAAAATAGAAAGAAATTTTCAGTGAAAACTAACTTTAATATATCTATTTGCACTAATATTATTAGATTATGCCTCATTTAACTTGACTGAAGGCAAGTTGATAGAAGAGAAATACTGGAAGCATGAATGTGCATTCTAAGATAAGTACTCTTAGAGATGTGCGTATTCTCGTGGACACACGTACAGCACATTGATAATGTGACATCCTTATTGAAAAAACTGATCCGCACCTAGGGGCAAGATGTGAGCAGAGGCCTGTTTTCCTGGATGTAGAATGGTTCGGTCTGCCTTGCCCCATTGTCATTACTGTGCTCAGAGCCTTATGTTAATTGACTATAACAAGGATCAAATGAAGGCCCATTTGGTCCTCTGCTTGTTTTATTGGAGCACAGCCCAATTTATTCATTTATGCGTTGTCTCTATCTGTTTTCATGCTACAACGGCAGAGTTTAGGAGTTGTAACAGAACTCATAAATATTTTCTATCTTGTGTTTTACAAAAAGGTTTACTGACCCCTGGACTACAAGCTGTGCAGACTGACTTCAGGCATGACCCAGCTGTCATGGTTCAGTTTTCCCTGCTCTGGCACCCACAAGACAACATTTCTGTCCATGGAGCTTCTACACCACAGCACTTCTTTCCTTTTAGCCCTTTCCCCAAACAGGAGATAACCACCTACTTGTTTCTGACTTATTTGAGTAAAGAGGAATAACAGATGATAGCAATGGCTAACTAACCTTTATCACTTACTACAGCGTGCCCTGTCCAGGTGTGTGCCGCACTGGGGGGGTAATCCTCATGTTACCTGGTAGATTCCATCACTATACTCACTTTCTGTCTGAGGAAGCTGAAACTCAAGGTTAAGTGTTTTGCCCTGGATCAGGAAGCCAGGATGTGGGGAGGAAGCATTTGGACTGAGCCAGGCCATCATACTTACCCGCACACTGTTCATTCATGGCTTCAGAAGCTGGTCAGGTGTGCCTGCTCTAAACCTTTAGCACAATGCCTCTTGCTGTTTCTGTCTTTTTCCCTCTGCTGGCAAACTCCCAGGAACTAAATGTCAGTGATTTCAAATAGGAAGCATTTGCAATTTGAAATGTTTCTAGACTGAAAAAAATCTAGTTATCATGCTCATGTCCCAGAAAGTTTCCATTTTAAAACCTTTTTGGGGGATGTTACCCAAATAAGCACTAAGGTAAGTAAAATATTTTTCAGGGTGACATGAATCCAGCAGAAATTTTACCTGCAGGAGCCGTATTTGGGTGGGGGGCCCTGGATGAGGCACTGGTCATTGCATACCTGGACTAGATCACCCTCTGACCAAGCAGAGGCAAAACAGAGGCCAGGAAAGCCCAGGCCACTGGTCTGGTTGTCTTTGTGAGTCTGCAGGATGGTGGGACCATGGTGAGGAGACCACTGTTTGTTTTCTTTGGAAGGAAGAGCCAGATAACCATTCTGTAACTGAATCAATGGGGAGTTTTAGACCTATTTTATTTTAAATTAAGGTATCATTGATATACAATCTTATGAAACTTTCACATGAACAACATTGTGGTTTCAACATTCACTCATATTATCAAGTGCCCCCCACCCACCCCACTGCAGTCACTGTCTATCAGCATAGTAAGATGCTATAGAGTCATTACTTGTCTTCTCCATGCTGTACTGCCTTCTCTGTGACCTACCTATATTGTGAGTGCTAATTATAGTGCCCCTTAATCCCCTTCTCCCTCCCTCCCCATCTACCCTCCCCAACCCCTCCCCTTTGGTAACCACTAGTCCCTTGTTGGAGCCTGTGAGTCTGCTGCTGTTTTTTCCTTCAGTTTTGCTTTACTGCTATATCCACAAATGAGTGAAATCATTTGGTACTTGTCTTTCTCCACCTGACTTATTTCACTAAGCATAATACCCTCTAGCTCCATCCATGTTGGTGCAAAGGGTAGGATTTGTTTTCTTTTTATGTCTGAATAATATTCCGTTGTGTATATGTACCTGTTTCTTTATCCATTCATCTATTGATGGTCAGTTAGGTAGGGGAGCTAGACCTTTTGTAAGAACAAAGACCAGAGTCATTTCCGGTTAGAGGTGGCTGAGGCAGAGGCACATCTCATCTGGAAAGAAAGACTTGAATTTCAGAAAGGGAATGAATGCTGCCCTGTTCTAATAGCACAACTGTATTTGGCCTACAGAATGTATTTTCTGGTTAGTTGAGGTTTATTATGATAGTAGGTGTACTTTGTAATAAAAGGTTTTTGAAATCAGGAATTTTGACTCAACTTGAATGGGGGAAGAAGGATAAGCCTCTCTACTTGCTGACTAATGACAGTGTGGCATTCAGATATGGCATCTAGAAAGACCAACTGGTGTCACCTTATGGGAATATACTCATTATTCTTATACCCAAAGAGATATAAGCTATTGTGTTTTTTTAAAAAGACTTTATTTTTTGGAATAGTTTTAGGTTTACAGAAAAATTGAAAGGAGGGTACCAACATCCCCCATGCACCCCTGCCCCTCCACATGCACAGCTTTCCCCATTGTCAACATCCTGCGCAAGAGTGACACATTTGTTACAATTGACAAACTTATATCGACACATCATAATCACACCAAAACCTTATTTTTCATTAGGGTTCACTCTTGGTGATGCACATTCTATGCTTTGGATAAATGAATAAGGACTTGTATCCATCATTATAGTATCATACAGAGTATTTTCACTGCCCTAAAAATCCTCTGCTCTTCACCTATTCATCCCCCCTCACTCCCCTCCAGCCCCTGGTAACCACTGATTTTTTTACTCCAAGTTCTGGCTTTTGAAGACTGTCATATAATTGGAATCATATAGTATGTAGTCTTTTCAGATTGGCTTTTTTCATGTAATATGCATTTAAGCTTCCTCCGTCTCTTTTCATGGCTTGATAATCTAATTTCCTTTTAGTACTGAATAAGATTTCCTTGTCAGGATAGACATAGTTCTCCATTTACCTACTGAAGACCATCTTGTTGCTTCCTGGTTTGGGCAATTATGAATAAATCTGCTATAAACATGCATGTGCATATTTTTGTGTGGACATAAGTTTTCAACTTCTTTGGGTGTGAAATACAAAGGAGCATGATTGCTGGATCATATGGTGAGAGTATGTTTAGTTTTCTAGGAAACTGCCGAACTGTCTCCAAAGTGAATGCAATTTTGCATTCCCACCAACAACGTATGAGAGTTCCTGCTGCTTCACATCCTTGCCAGCATTTGATGTTGTCACTCTTTTGGATTTTGTCCATAGGTGTATAATGTGTGTGTAGTGAGTACTCATTGTTGTTTTAACTTGCATTTCCTTAATGACATATAATGTGGAGCATCTTCTTATATGCTTATTTACCATCTGTATATCTTCTTTGGTGAGGTGTCTTTTAAGGTCTTTGACTCATTTTTGAATGGGGTGATTTGTTTTCTTGTTGTTGAATTTTAAGAGTTCTTGTGTATTTTAGATAACAGACCTTTATCAGATGTGTCTTTTGCAAATGTTTTCTCCCAGTCTGTGGCTTGTCTTCTCACTTGCTTGCATTGTCTTTCACAGAGAAGTTTTTAATTTTAATGAAATCCAGGTTATCAATTATTTAATTCATGAGTCACACTTTTGGTGTTGTGTCTAAAATGTTATCGCTACACTTAAGGTCATCTAGGTTGTCTCCTGTGTTATCTTTAATGGGTTTTGTAATTGTGTGTTTTACATTTAGAGCTGTTCTCTATTTTAAATTCATTTTGGTGATGGGTGTAAATTCTGTGTCTATATTCCTTCTTTTGCAAAAGGAAGCCCAGTTGTTCCAGCACCATTTCTTGAAAAGACGATCTTTGCTCCATTGCATTACCTTTGCTCATTTATCAAAGATTAGGTGACTGTATTTATGTAGGTCTCTTTCTGGGTTGTCTGTTCTATGCCATTGATCTGTTTGTCTGTACTATCACATTTTAGTGGTCCATAATTATACACATTCTATAGTAAAGGAAAGTAGAGATTAGTGAGAACTCCTGAAGTTGCAAATTTCAGGACTAAATGACAGTGGATTTAGAGTTACCTTTATCTCTGCAAACTTGATTTGAAATCCTTTGCTTAATTCTCTGCTTCAGCCAAAATGTTGTGCAGATGGGAATAGTTAAGATGCAAACCTGGTGATGTCATCTTGTCCTTTAAGCCTCCCAGTGGGTTCTCCTCCTCTCAGAATAGCTACCTCCCTCCCATCTCTTTACTGGGCTTCAGGCCCCTGTGTAGTCACTGGGCTCCTGCTAACTCCTCCCACCAAGTCCACATCTGAATCTGCTGCTCTCAACCCCTCTCCGTCTCTCCAGCCTCACCAGCTTCTTCCAGTTACAGGAAGTGCTGGTCTCTCCTCTGGGCCCCAAATCTCTTAGCCTGTGGATATTGGTGCCTGGGACAGGCTACCCACCTCACCTTTTTCCCACTTCTGCCAGGTTGACATCTGATCATCCTTTAGGTGAGCTGCCAAGGCCTGGCCGTGTTCAGCTGCTCTCTACTGTCAGCATCTTGTATTTAACCTTCACAGTGAGCCTCCTGAGGGAGGGAACCTAGTAGCTCCTTAGCATTTCAGTCCAGGATCTAACATGGTGCCCTTTGGATGGCATGGATGTTTGCCCAGATGTTAGGGTCATAGTGTCAATATTCTTATGGCAGTTTATTTGTAAGAGCAAACCTGGGGGAGTTTATAGCTACGTGGACACACCTTAAGACCATGCTTAGCTAAGCTTCCTGGTTAATACATATCTCCCGCTTTGTCATGTTTCATAGTTCTGTGGGTTGATTTTGAATCCAATGTCTTTTGCTGTTTTACACAATTGGGAAGCAGTAAACTGTTAGCGTAATGGTTGTGTGGTCTCTGCCTCAGACTGAGTTTGAATCCCAACTCAGCCGCTCAGTCACTGTGGTGACCTTGGGCCTTTCATTGTTCATTGTTCACTGTGGTTGCCTAGGTGTTTCTAGAATGATGTAGACATTGGCATTTAATGCTGTTTGCTTTTGCTCATAGAAAACCCTTTCTGGGTTTTAGATCTATGTAACTTATAGTTTGAAGAAGCAGGTGAGCTATCTCTCTTAATGCTTAAAGCAGCAAGACTTGTAATCTAAGGGATAATTTTCCTAACAGCCTTACTGGGTCACTGTGTTCCTTTATGTGGAGTGGTATTTCTACTCTTGACTATTTCCTGCAAGATTCCTGAGACCAGAGGTGTCCTGGCATTCTTACTACATTAGAAACACATAAACACAGATATAGATGTTCTTTTCTAAATAAAATGTTAATCCTATGAAAACGTGTGACCTTTAAAAAGTTTACACATCTTAGGCATAACTGTTGTCCTTCTGAGTTCATAATATCCTTTTTAGCTTCAATGGGGATAGTTGTAATTTAAAATTTTATTTCCCATTGATCATTTAAAATTTTTAAGTTGTGAATTTTTGATCGGTAATTAACCATTACCACCATCTTTCATATGAACAGTCTTGTAATTTATTGAACAAGAAGATGAATAAGCTCGGATTTTAAACATGTAAAACTGGTTGGTGATTCAGGGTGCATTTTTCTCTGATTGCATTTCATTTCTTTTTTTCAGACATGAATTAGCATTAGTGGCTCTCTCAGCACAGAAGTAGAAACTATTTTTGTCTTGACTAAAACATACAACCTGACTCTTAATCTTTACCTGGTGTTTGTCATGTATACCTATAAACAGGTTTGCATAGTGTTTGTGAATCCAGGTGTAATCGCCTTAGATGAGGCTATGGATTTAAGAGATTGAAAGTGCTCCAGGCCTTGTCACTACGTGAAACTCTCCTCAACACTCACATGTGCCACACTGGGTCAGGTTCTGATACAAACAGCTGCGTGTATAGCATTGTGCCATCTCTGCTTGTTTACACTTTGACGTCAGGAACCAGTACACCCAGGAGGCTGGTGGCGACTGTACTCACAGGAGCAGAAGAAAAGACTGTCTTGGCTCCTAGTAAGGCCCCAGTGTGCTGAGCTGAAGAATCCACAGGTGTTAGGCTGCCTGTGCAGGCAACACCTTGTAAATCTTACACAGATAAACCAGGTATGATCTCTTGTTACAACAAAGTATTTTTTATTTTTGTTTTGTTTTTTCTAATGTCACATGGTTCCAGTGTACCTGCCTGAGATTCTGGGAAGTCAGCTTTCTCTGTGTGCCCTAAAGGAGTAGGACAGATGGGTATTTGTGGCACAACAGTTAACCATGGAACAGATTTTCTGCTAGTGGCAGATAGTGGCAGATATTTTCTATAGTTAATCTATTTGTACACATCACTGTAAACTATTCCTGAAATTCTGTGTATTAACACCAGGACCAGCAAAGGATGCAAGAGAATTTACAAATCTTTATGTTTGTTTCTTATTTTAGAAATTTGCAGAAAGCAAGAGAATCTACTGAGACATCCAACTTGTGAATATTTTATTGCCGTGCAGTTAGCCAATAAACAAGGACTTGGTGATAGTATCTTAATGGCCATCCCTGACAGGCAGGTTGCTGTTCACAAGAAAGGTGTTATGCTTTGTATCCTACTGGCAGTCAGTAAAGGCAGAGGCATTAATGATCCTGTTATGCATTGAAATTACATGGGAAAATCTAAGAGTGGAGTTTTTTTCCTCCCTGCTCTCTAGTAAATACGGTTCACTATTGCAACAAGTATTTGAACTCAGCTCTCATGGAAGGAATGGTGACAGCTTTCTGTGTCTTATATCATTATCATCATATAAAGGGACTTACTCCTGCAGATTTATTAATAATATTTCACTTGAACAGTTCTTTTATCATAATTGGCCTCTGCACAGATTGAGTAGTTTATAAGAGCAAACTTGGGGGAGTTTATAGCTGCATGGACACACCTTGAGGCCATGCTTAGTTAAGCGTCCTGGTTAATAAATATCTCCTGCTTTGTAATGTTTCATAGTTCTGTGGGTTGATTTTGAATCCCGTATCTTTTGCCAAGATTCAGCTGTTTAACACAGTTTTTGCTTGATTTGCAAGCAATACACTGTTTTGCTTGATTATGTGGTCTCCAGCCTCATCCTGAGTTTGAATCCCAACTCAGCCGCTCGGTCACAGTGTGACCTTGGGTCTTTCATTGTTCGCTGTGATTGCCTGGGTATTTCTAGTAACAAATAACAGACTGGGTGACGTAAACAACAAAATTTTATTTCTTGCAGTTCTAGAGCCTGGAAGTCTGAGATCCAAGTGTGGGCAGGGCTGGTCCCTTTGAGGCCTCTCGCCTTGGCCTGCAGTGGCTACCTTGTCCCCTTGTCTTCACAAGCCCTTCCCTCTGTGCCACGTAGCGCAGCAGCCCCTTAACTTGAGTCAAGGGCCCTTCTAGCCTCATAGACTCACTCCTTTCTCCTCTAGCAGAACAGCTGCCCAGTCACCAAATTTCTTTTGAAACTATATTATATATATTATATATAATATATAAAAATGTTATATATATTAAATGTGTATATTATATATAGGATTCTATAAATATGACTATATGAAGTAATTTTTAACTGACTTTAAGATGATGGGTGTATCTACTCTTATGATCATAAAGGCTAAAGTACATTTTATTAGGGATTGGTGGAACATGCTATTAAGTACTTGGTTTACTGTTACCATCTTTTATGTTATTCTATTTGCCTTTCTACCGAAGACAAGAAAAACCAGCAGTGACCAAAAAAAAATCCTTCCCTATTAATCCCTACCTGTTCATTTCAATTCCCTTGTAGGCCTTCATCTTTTAATATTAAATCATCACATTCTACAGCTTTAAAAAAAATAATATTGTACAACCTAAATATATACCATTTCTCTTTGTCAGCCATACCTCAGTAAAGCTGGAAACAAAATAAAGTTGTTCCATTGTGAAAACAGTAATGTGGAGGGCAATGCACCCCCACCCCCCTTCTCTGAGATCTCTGAGTACTATGTTGCCTCCATTCTGGTCAATCCATTGTTGCCTTTTTCTTCTTTGTTTCTTTACTTATTTGTCTCTTCTCTGAAAGTATTCTGAATATTTGCCTTTTTATTTTTTACTTGGTTCAATTTAATTTTTAATTTCAATTTTTTTTTTTGGCAGAAAAGAGCAAGTTGGTACCTTGTATCAAAACATCAACCTTGTGGAGCCCAGACTAATTCAGCCTTATGAACATGTTATAAAGAACTTCATCCGCGAGATCAAACTTCAAAGCACAGAAATGGAAAACCTGGCCATTGCAGTAAAAAGGTAGTGAGGTCTTTGCTTTCTGAGTGGCACCTGGAGTCCTTTAGCTGACTCTCTGACCTGGGTGGTGCATGGACTGAGCTGCATTGTCACGTTACGGTATGGGTGGACTACCTGAACCTCAGGAATCTAGAGTTTTCTAAACTAAGCCAGCATGAGGGCAGTGGGGCCAGGCAGTGCTTTGTATGGTCTGCCAGCAGTCCATGCATAGGTCACTGTGATCCAAATATATAAACTCTTCAAGGCCAATGATTTCACACACAACAGCTCAAAGAGATTTGTTGCCTTATATCCATCCCCTTGAAACATGCAGGAAACAGCTCATCCAGAGCGGCAGGACTCATCTGAAGCCTGGCCTTGTCACTGACAGGTGTGCAATTTTTGGCAGGTTACTTACTCTCCCTGAGTCTTACTTCTGCATCTGCACGGTGAGGCCATCAATATCCACATCCTCCGGGAGTTGAGACTTGGTAGATGATGTAGTGGGTGAAGCCCCCCGCCCCTCACCTGCCATACGGTGGGCACTCAGCTGGGTCTTTCCCTCTCTCCAGCTCTCCCCACCCGGCCCCAACTGAAAGCCAAAAAATCATTGAATCCTTACTGTCATATGGTTTACAGGAGCTGTAGCTGAGCTGGCTTATGTAGGGTATCTTACTGGTTCTAACAGCAACTCAGTGCGAAAGAATAATGTGTATGTGTTGCAATCCAAACATCAGCCTCTTTGCTTCCTGGAAGAACAACACTCCTTTGACGTTAATGGGAAAGAGGGTATTTTGTTTGTCACAATTCCTGGCTGTTCTGCTCCACAGATGCTTCTCACTGGCAGCTGCTCTTCTAGCACTCCAAGTGTGCTGCACACCCCACGGGTCTCTGCTCAGGACTTGCAAATGGCCGCTTTGATAGGATGCCCCGTCTGCTTCCCTTCAACACAATGACGTAACTAGTTGACCCTTTGGAGTGACTGAAGAGAATTCACGTGTAGAAGAGAAAGCATTTTAAAATGTTGCTGCTAAATAGAACTTATTTGATAGCCTAGAGTCATGTAAGAGTTGAACTGTTCCCAGGAGGTTTCTTAGGAACCTTTCCAGGTCCTGACTCTGGTCTTCTCCCTCCAGTTTGCCTGCTAGGGGCCTTCAATAGGATAATTGGGTGGTCCTTGAAACTCTGCATTCTGTGGAGCATTATGGGGTGGGGGTGACTAGCAGCCATGCCATTGCATTTTTAGAATGCCCAGTGTTATGAAAACAGACTCACATGTGCACACACAGGTACACATACACAGCCCCACACAGGTATGTGGGGCACACACACACTCACATGACCTTTAAGGACAGCACCATGCAAACCCCTAAGGGAAAAAGAATGGCGCTCTTTAAGCTCTCTTCAGCTCGGCTGCTGCCCCCACCCTGTGGACTAGCGCACAACATTACATTGAGTTATGTTAGTGGTTCTGTCCTGCTGCCTGGGTGGGATCCAGAGCCAGTGTCTGATGGGAGCCTGGGACCTCCTACTGGCTCCTCTGTCTCTCAGTGTTTAAACGACTGCTGTGAGTGCCCCTTGCACTCTCAGCTAAGGGCCATCACCCTCACCTCTGTTTGCTGGCTGGGGAGGTTCTCTATCTTTTTGCTGTGTCCTTGCACCTGAAGAATGGGTTCCTGTGTCCTGATGGGAGTCCTGGACTAGGTTACAGTGGATCCACACACTCAGCCTTCTACTAAGAAGTAGGAATTGCTGGGGCAAACACTGTGTTGTTATAAACTACCCTGGTTTACCAAAAATAAAACAAAAGTTGAGAAGTGAAAAAGGCAGAAAAGAACACTTTCAGGAGCAGTCCCAGATGCCCAGATGTTTGGGACTGGATATCTAGAAGGAATGGCCGGAAAAATAGTCCTAACAAAGGGAGAAGGGATATGTGTGGCTTAGCTCTGTACAGAGTTGATCCAAAACACAAAACAAAGCAAAACAAAGTTGCTTTGGAGGTACAGAATTCCTAAACATCAAATGGCAAGTATTTATAAACACACTAGAAATAACAGACTTTCCAAACTTTGTTGATGTGACCTCAGCAGGCTGCAAGGTAAGAACAACGAAAACAGGAGCAGAAGTAGTTACAAAACTCAAAATTTTACTTTGGGGTTGTTCTCCTACCCCTCAATGCTGGTTTGGAACTTTAGAAATTAAGCTAAGGAACGAGCGGACTGTGCTGCATAGGTGTAAGAAGTGGAAAACAGGTGGGATGGTCAGATGCCATCAAACTGGCAGATGGGAGCTCTTACATTGAGGTCCTGTTCTCTGCTTACTGCTAGCAGCATGCCACTGGTCCCAGTGCACTGACTGTAAATCTCATGGTGTCTGCTTTCACGTCTCATATCCCTTAGTTGAGTGGGAAACACATACGATTGTGAAAATTCAGATAATTGGACATGTTGATGAGAGAGATCAAAAAGTCTCAACCATTCTAAAGTGACAGATGTCTCCATAGTAGACAATTGCTAAATAAAACTATTTGGAACTCTTCTCAATGAAATTGTCCCATTTTTAACTTTTTGGCAAAATAGTATGTTCTGCCTCCAGAGAGGTGTGACTTATTGATTACACTAATAAAAGAAAGAAAATTTTTCTGGCAACCATACCTACATTCTAGAAGTTTAGGGAACTTATTAAAAATAATTGTTGAGATCCCTTCCTTTCTTCCCTTTTAACTGTAGCATAGAACACTGTGTGTTTCATATAATAAAATTTCAGAATCCTACCTAAACCATCTCTTTGCTATGGAGTTGTTTTTTTTTTTTTTTGTCCTGGGTTGTGGCTCAGTCATGGCAGCTAAAAGGATTTTCAGTGATTTGGTATCTTTATCTCTTCTTTGCCACAATCTAGCTTAATATTGTTTAATCTAATTTACTCCATTTTTTAATATGTAGTTTTAATGTCATTTTCCACCCAAATGGTCAAATTGCCTATGTCATTTTATTATGTGCAAGGCACAGGGAATATTATTTTAAATAGTGTGTTTCTCATCATCTGTAAGATAGAGAGCTTGAAATAGATGCGTTTTCTCTTATGATTCGTCCGAGAGTGTAACAAAAAGGTGTATGTGCTCTTGAACTCCAGAGCCCAGGACAAGGCAGCCATGCAGCTGAGTGAGCTGGAGGAGGAAATGGACCAGAGGATTCAGGCGGCGGAGCACAAGACACGGAAGGATGTGAGTCTGTGGGACCAGCCCCCTCAGGGGCTCTCAACCCGGGCATTTTTAGTGGTGGTGGTTTGGGGGCAGGTAAGGGGAGAGAGAATACACAAGTCATTAAATAAAGCGGATAATTCAGATAGCGGCAGGTGCAGGTAAGAGAGTGTGTGATAGACAGGGACAGGGAGATGAGGCTGCTTCAGGCCGCGGGGCCACAGCCTCCTTGTAGAGGTGGCTCAAGAGCTGAGGCTCCAGGGAGAAGGCGGAGCCACCTGCAGGGGCAGGGTGGCTCCACTATTCGTGCCCAAGTCCACTGCCAACTTGAAATCCAGATTACAACGAAATTAAAATTCTCTCTGTAATCTCTGGTGTTTTATAATTTAATGTATTTTATCCATCATCACAGGAAGTCTTGTAGTTGAAAGTTGGAAGCTGCCTTCAGTGATTTGCACAGAAGACCAATTAAGATTTTTCCTTATTGAAGAAATATATTTAGGTGATGAATGTTTACTGAAAATAGAAAATCGACTTATTTCTTTGAGTAGCTTGGTGTTAGGTTGAACATTCTGTATTTTTTGGTGTTCATTTGCCTGCTAACTCCAAGAGGCAGCAAAATGGAATGGGAAGGCCTGGGTGTTGGCATTGATTGGCCTTAGTTTGGCCCCTGGCTCTGCCTTTGTGGAGGGCAGGTGGCGCTGGAAATACAGCCTAAGCTCTGACCTTTGCTGTTGCATCTTTAGGATGGGGTAGTGCCACCCTTCCACTTTCATGGGAAGTAAGCCTGATGATGGGCTTGCCTGCCTAACAGCGCCTGATGTGTGGGGGTGCCCCTGGCTGTTGCCAGCCTGCTCTTTCCTATTGCTCTGGGTACTTGCATGCTTTCAGATTCTTTGCCTTAAACTGCTTTGCCACATAAATGCCTTTGGGGGTCTTTCTTGTCTCCTCTCTTAATATCAAGTTGAATAACTGCTTGATGTCATATTCAATAGAGTAGGTAGTTCAGAGCCCATGGGCCAGCTTAGTGCAAGGGGTAGCCCATTCTTCTAGCACTTTATTTTTTGTAGTATAAAACAGGAAAATCACAGATTTTTTCTGCCTTTTTTTCTCGCCATCTATTCTGTACTCATTCATTAATCAAGCACTTTTCAACACATGTGTATTGTGCTAGTAGTCTCACTGTTTCTTCTCCCAAAGTGCTTTTCAGATTGTTACTTTGTAGTGGAAACCTTACCATGGCCCCCACCCCTTATAACTTAATGTTTTGTTAATGATAACATGTGGCTCACCTCGGCTCCCTGTGGTTCTTCACCATGCGGCTCTGGTCCGGTCAGCTTTCCCTCCAGCTGTTTTTTTTTTTTTTTGCCTTGGTGACTGTTGTCCCAGTCCTCCCCACTTTCCTAAATTCTGCAAAACTCAAAGTCCCCCCATTCTCTTTAATGCGCCTAGTCCTCTAGTCACTTCTTCCTAACCTTGACTCCGATTGCCCATGTACCGTATATTCCATTGTTTCAGTTAGGTTTTTTTTTATATTGTAACAGCTTTATTGAGGCATAACTGGCATACAATAAAAGGCATGTATTTAAAGTGTAGAGTAGGACAGTACTGGATATATGTACTGTATGTATGTCTGTATTGTGGTGATTGGACTTCATTGTACCTACAGATCGATTTGAGGAAAACTGGCATCTTAATAATATATTGAATGTTCTTATTCAAAAACCTGATGGTATTCAATACACAGATCTTGTAAGTCTTTTCTCAGATTTATTCCTAATGCAACTCTAAACAGTGTTGTTAAATATTTCAATTTTTGATTATTCATTGTGAATATATATAAATACATTTGATTTTGGTTTATTGGTCTTATGCCCTGTACAACTGTTTACAGTGTTTACACTTGGTAGCTTTTCTGGTAGAGAGTATCAGATTTTCTAGGTAGATGGTTATGTATTCTATGAATAAAGGCAGTTTTTCTTTTCTCTTTCTGATCTGGATGATCATTTTATTTATTTTACTTTCCTTCTTGGCATTGGTTAAAAGAAGAATAGTGATAAGAACAGGTCTCCTTGTCTATATTCAGTCTCAACATGAAGTATGATGCTGGAGCATGTTATTCTTAGATGCCCTTATTAAATTGAGCAGGTTCCTCTGTTCCTGGTTCATAAGACTTTTTGTTTTAATCAGGAAGGGGTATTGGATTTTGCAAAATGCTTTTTCTATGTCAATTGGAATGGTCACCTTTTTTTTGCCTTTTTAGAATATTAATATGGTGAATTATATGGATTGATTTTTTAGTATTAAAACAAACTTGGGATAAACCTCACTTGGTTATGATGTATTACCCTTTTTATATGTTGTTGAATTCATTTTGCTTAATTTTGTTTATCATTTTTGTATCCATGCTCATAAAATATATTGGTTTGTAGTTTTTTAATGTCTCTGCCTGATTTTTGTATCAGGCTAATGCTGGTCTCATAGAATGAGTTGGGAACTGTGCCCCTGTTTCAGTTTTCTGGAAGTCTGTGATGAGTTGGTCTGAACCACTACCATTTCTCATTTGTGTTTCTGAAGTGACGTCCTGTCTGACTCCCGGCACCTACCTGTTTTAAGTTAGGATTGGGAAGAACTCAATAGTGATAATTTCCCTTATAGAGCTTTGCATAAAATATTTTTAAGCCATAGAAGTTGCTATGTTTGGGGTTGTGGCCATGGATTTAGGGAAGAGATTTGCCTCATGGCAACCAAGTCCATTTTGATACCAGGAAGGCTGCCCAATCAGCCCCTCACTATCTTCCTCCACCCGTGAGGTGGGCGGGACTTGTTGCCTCACCTGTAAAGCTGGACGAAGCCAAGATACTCACTTAGGGAAAGGTTACCATGCATGAAGATGTTTCTCCTCTCCTAAGCATAGTACATTTAATTTATATGGATTACTCAATTTACTTGGATAATTTAATGTAATCTTCATAATAATCCAGTAAGGAAATGGGGGCATCAGGTAAGTTGTCCTGGCTAGACAGCCAGTCAGTGGGCAGGAAGACCCTGTAACTCAGGCAGCTGTTCAGACGGGGGATCATGCCACCTCTGTGGAGAGGCCCTACCTTACCCCCATCCAGCTCACTTCCTGTCACATCTCCCTGTTTTATCCTCTTAGTACCACTCCCTGAAATCATCTGTTTTCTGTCTTCCCCACCAGGATGCATGAGAGCATCCATTAATCTGTGTTCCTGCTCTGCTCCCCTGTGCCCGGGACTGTTCCTCGTACACAGTAGGCCTATCAGCAGATATGTGTATAATCAGTTTATGGGTTGTTAAAGGAGAACTTTCCTTGAATGTTGAACATAGGATGTAAAGTTCCATAATTTGTAAAGGGAAAAAGGAAACTTAAAGATGTCTGGGCTCATAGGAGCCTCAGGCCTTGACCTCCTGGGTGCCCTCTTGCCATCCCTGCTCCTGCGGGACACACTGGAGAAGTGCCAGCCCATGGGGAAGAACTCTGCACAGAGATTTGCTGGTGATGTGATTTGAATTCAGAATAGGCGCTAAGCTCTTGCAAAAAGGGTAAACCTGCCAGGCCTTCCGGGGTCCTGATGATGTGGTGGGATTCAGGCAAGCACTGGGGCCCCAGGCTGTTGCCGTATCTCTTAATTAATTATGGCAGCAATTAATTAAACCAGCTAATAAGCATACTGCAGCCCCTGTCACAAAGTGAGTAGCGGTCTCAGGGGCGTCCCTCCAGGTGGGGTGTCGGCTGTGGGATCTGCAGCTCCTTCCCCTTTATAGCTCAATTCCAGAAGTGCTGTCCATCTGAAGTCATTTGTTTTGTTTTACCACCCTTTGGTGTCAGCCTTAGTTTGACACAAAACATTTCTCACTTATGGGATTTTGAAGAACCTTTTTGAGTAAAATATATATTTTTTCCTTTTAGGAAAAACGCAAAGCTGAGGAAGCTCTCAGTGACCTCAGACGTCAGTATGAAACAGAAGTAGGAGATCTACAAGTGACAATAAAGAAGCTCAAAAAGGTTGGTTGTGGCATCTAGACTTTTAGGAATAGCCACAGTGTATCAGTGTGTCTGAGTTATGAGTGACTGGAAGTGTTTAGATCGTATTGAAATGGAATCAGATTTCAGAGTCAAATTGGACTCCTTGCGAAGACTTTTTTTAAGGGCCCTTGGTGTCCTTTCTGTTTCCAAGGTTAACCTGTCTTTTGCATATTTCTGACCCCCTGAACAGCTGTCCATCAAATCCCCATTTTCTTTCCTGAGGTCTTCACCAGCCAAACGCCCTCAATTCCCATGTGTCCAGTGGACTGTCCGCTAGCAAGCAGTAGTAGAGCTCTTTCCTCATCATGTATTCCTGTATCCCTGCCCACAGCTTACTGCAAGATACATGGGAGGTATTCCGTGAATGTTTATTAAATGAAATGAATATTCTTCTGTGTAGAAAGTTCCAGATCTAGGAGGCCCCTGATCAACAAGAGGTGGGAGAGAACTTGTTGAAGCGTGAGCAAAGGTGTGATGGAGTTTTGGTCTTTACTCTATTTGGCTTCTGATAAGTAGGGTATGTTGCCCTCGGTGGTGTGCTGGTAATGTTTAACAACTGGCTCTGGGGTGGGAGGCAAAGGGAGGGCTTTGTTAACACTTGCCGATTTACATGGTATAAATACTCCCACCATGACTGATTTCAAGCTACCATGTTAACATCACCTAATGCAGAGTTTGGGAAGAGATGCTTAAAATAGCTCCCACCTTCTGGTACCAATTGTCTCCAGAACAGCACTGGATTCACTTCTTGCATGTGGATTGTCTCCATAAATAATGGAAATATGTTGGCTAAAATGAAAATGGATACTGAAAAAATAATCACCCCTAAAAGTGGCATTGTGAATTTGGGCACAGCACTTTGCTTCTCTGGTTGTTCTTCATTTCACCTTTAATGCTTCTTCCAGTGTTTATATGCAGTGAGATTATGTGATGATTAACTGGTATTTTGGAGGCTATTGCAGCTTAGACATATGGAATTATTAAGAATTCACCCCAGGTGACTTAGCCTTCAGAGAAAACTGTTATCAATGTTGACCTTTTATCTAATTTTCCAAAGGCCATTAGACTATACATACGATGCTTGTGTTACTGAGTCTGAATGGACCAATCCCTTGTTTATGCAAAAGTCACAGATTCTCCTCATCACTATCTTCACTTACTTCCATGTCTTCCCAGACCTTTAGCCTAAGAGAAAGTTATGCAAGAAGATTCACAGAGTTTCATGCCCCAGCACAGCATATGATGAAGCACAAACAGGCACTGAGCAGAGTCACAGGTGATGGACCCAAGTCCTACTGTGACTGTGCTGGGGTCTGCCTGTTACAACTGGGACGTTGGCTTCATCTTTCTAATCTTTAGTTTCTCGAAGGCAAAATGGGATCAATATTTAACTGTCCAGGCTAGCCATAATGGCTGATGTTTCAATATCATATGCTATGGAGCTAGCTATTTTTCATAATTTGAAAAATCTAATTCTCAAACTTTGTGAGGATGGTATAAACATCCTACTTTTATGGGTGAGGACACCAAGTTCCAGAGAGGTGAAATAACTTGTTTAAAGTCACAGAACAAATAAGCAATGGAATGGTCTTACTATACGTCAGTGCTTTCTCTCTTACACCAGACTTCCTGCCTGCTTGATAGGGTTGTTCTGCAAGAGACTAAGAGATGATTTATATACAAGTACATTAAAGGCTGTAAAGAACTATAGGAGTTTACAAATTTATTAGAATTGCCATTACCTTATGCCACTGATTCTGAGAAACTAGTATTTCCCACAGTTTTTCTCCTCTGAAATGATCACGCACCTTACAGTCAGTGAGTCTTCTCAGTTGTAGTCAGACGTGTGGCAGTCATGCCCTATGTATGTGAGCACCTTCAGTTGATATGCCATCTGGCAAGAGGAGGAAAGTCCAGTGCTCAGTTACTTTGACTTTGACTTAGACTTAAGCTTGATGAAATATGCCATTCACTTGATCAATGCACACTCAGTGGAAACCCACAGATCCCTAAAATTCCCAGGAGATATAAACTGTTGATAGGGGAGACATTTTTGTTGCCCATGTTATAGATGCTTTTTGGCCAATTTAATCTGGTCATATAACAAGTCAGCCAGCAAGTGAAGCTCCTGGGTGTACTTAATGTACTTTTGTGTAGGTGTCTCTGGCTTCATGTCATACTTAAATTTTATTGGTTTCAGTCAGTGTAGTAAGCATTTCCTGAAATCCCAGTGAAGACAACATAGGTGAATCTGACAGCAACTCTGCTCTTAAAAATCTTAGGGTCTAGTAGGAAAGGTAAGATATTCATAAATAATTATAATGTAGGATAGAGGGTGTTAAGAACCGTTAAAGTTCTAGGAGAATATAAAGGTCCAGACTCCTATGTGATGTAATGAAAGGGTGAGGGTTGAGTTGCTTGCCAGTTTAATAGTTTCCCCAAAGACCTTTCCGATTGTTTAAAAGAAAATTCATTAAACAGCAAAATCCCCTTCTTGAAAGTTGAAATTATTTAAGGCAGATTTTCAAATCCTTATGGGTTATACGTAGTTCAGTGATTTATGAAGTTGTACAATGTTGAAAGTTGAAGACTGATAGAATTCCCATATCTCCGTTCAAGGATATTCCTAACTTGACTGAATCAATGCAAAGTGGGTTTGTAAAAACAACTTTTATTTGCTCTTTCAGCTAGAAGAACAGTCAAAACATATTAGTCAAAAAGAAGATGTGGCTGCATTAAAACAACAAATTTATGATTTATCAATGGTAAGGATCACCTTTTGACTTACAGAAATGTATTTCCTGTTCAACAGCTGTTTCCTAAACATAGTTATGCTATTATTTCAGTGTTCCAGGAATAGAATTTAGGTATAGCTTAAACCTATTTAAAAACATAAAACAGACAATGACTACAAGAGAAATTAATGCCACATTAGAAGTTAATACCAATTAGAGAAAGTCTTTGAAATAGCTCCAACCAAAAGTATTATTTATGTGGGCTTTTCTGTCAATGCTTACCCCACCTGTTGTGAATGCTTCTATTTATTTTTTATTCAAAACAATAATGGCATGGCCCTTAAACTTTAAATAGCTAACCCTGCATTCTTATAACATCAGCTCTGGTCTGTATCCTGGGCGGGGGTATTATTGCCCTACCCTTCCTCCACCTTTACCTTTTCTGTCCCTTTTCCATCTTCTGCTGACCAGATCTGTAGTCTTTCTGTTACCAAAATTGATAACATTTACATCTGTTCTATTATCATTAAGTTTATTTTGTTTTTAAGTTGAAGGCCAATAGCGAACATTTCCTTTATCATGACTTAAATATTCTCACTGCAGAGCCAAGAAGTGAGCCAGCATGAGCGAGACTTGTATTTCTTTTCCTCCAGTCATTATCCCTGTGCCCCTCAGAAGGGAAGTTTCCAGCTGTATGGTCAAATGAATCCCCTTTCTCCACCATCAGTTCCAAATTTCTGTCATGTCTTAGCTGGCTTTGTATTTGGATCATAACTTTCTTGTAGAGTTGCTTGTTTTTCTTGAATTTTCTGGTTGAGCTTTAGGTTTCTTTCTGTGGAAAGGAACCCTGCTATCCCCATGATCTCACTGATACAACTTCTTATTTATTCCTCCCAGTGCATGGCATTTATTTTTGTCTTCTTGAAGATATTAATTTTAGAGTCCACAAAACTTGAGCCATTATTGACTGATTGCTTTTCTGACTTGCTACCCGTCATTCTGGAATCTGATTTTAGGTCACTGGTGTAAGATTCCTGTGCAGATAGGTAAAGAGACTGCTCGACCTCAAGGCCTCTGTCCTGAAAGAGGGTCTCCCGAGGAGCCCCCTGTGTGTGAAGCTGGCTGTCAGAATGAGTGGGATATAGATATTCATAGAGAAGCTTTAGCTTTCCTTATAGGAGCATTCACTTCTTAAAAAGACAAACCCTGTCTTGTTACCTTGAGTCAGCTCTGGCTATCTGCTGTTCTTTGCTAGGGCAAGAGAGGAGATGGGCTGGGAGGGTGTGCATCAGTGTACACATTTGATCTCTCAGCTCCACCCCTCATTCCCAGTCTTTGGGGTTCCACTTGGCCAGTTACCTTCTATGTCCTGCAGCATAACTTTCAACACACATCTTCTATACCTTCTTTTCCTGTACAGTTCTCCCTTTGTCAGCATTTCCATTCAGTTTCTATCTTCCGGAAATGTGTTTTAAATCGTATCATTGCTGGTGGGCCCCTCTTCCATTCTTTTCACTTTGATTGGTTTCCTTTAGTATTTCATGTTAATGGGTCTCCAAAGGGAAAGAAGACACATTTATGTGCTCAGTCCACCATCTTGAACTAGAAGCTCCAGGGAATTTTTTTTTTTTTTTGGTAAAATATAGAAATTTCCTAACTACATTCATTTATTTTTAAGTGCAAGATTTAAAAATGTTAGGTGATAGGATTTATTATAAAAAGTAGTTAGTCTAACCTGGTATTAGTTACCATCAATTCACAGAATATTTATCTGTAGTTTCATGGCTCTCATTAGTGAAACAGATATTTAGATGTTTGGTTTCAATTAATTTGCCAATAATATGTTGAAGTACCTCATGTAAGCTCTTGACTATTGTAGTTCAGAACCAAATATCAAGTATTTAAAAACAAACTTGAGGATTTAGATTTTTGATAGTTCATAACTATTTCAAATTACCTTGAATTAATAATTAGTTCTCTGAAATCCTAGATTTGAAGGATTGTGGAGGGTGAGGGGTGTGTGGGAAGACTGCATCATGGAACTCTGCCTCTAATGACCTGCCCTGTTCCTTTTCTCTAGGAGAATCAGAAAGTTAAGAAAGATCTCTTAGAAGCACAGACGAACATAGCCTTTCTTCAGAGTGAATTAGATACTTTGAAAAGTGATTATGCTGATCAGAGTCTGAATTCTGAAAGGTATGAAACTTTGCGTTTTCTTTTATTGTTTGAGCAGAATATTTAGATGACCATCCATATAAATGAAGCTCAGCTATATAAAAACAAAGGGCTATTTATTAACTTTGTTAATATGTTCTTTGCTTTCTAAAGATTTTACTTTCAGTGTCTTACTTCCTAGTGCCTTTTGTGTTTTTAAGTTTTAAACAAACAGATTAATTAGCTTTATTATTGGCTACTCAGGACAGTGCAGGGCTTAACAAATGTTTGAATTACTGGAAACAGAAGAATATACCAAAATGTCAAAAGTTAGTTGTTAACTAAAGTGTTCCAAAGGTAGGAATCCTGGCTCTACAACAGAGGAGAAAAGTAGATTTCTTAGCAAGTTGTTTTATTTTGCTATGCTTTAGTTTTGTGGTATGGTGTTAATAACACAAGACCTAACACACATACACACACACACACAGGCATTTATATGTATACATGGATATTTATATAGGACATATAAATGGATATGTAAGCATAAAACACACATATATGCAAATATAAAATATATATGACTACTTACATATTTGCATATAAGTGCATATACACACACATATATACACACACACATACATACTTGTACACTTGGGAAAAAGATCTTTTTGTTTGTTTGCAAACTAATCAGAATTAAGTTCCTGTAATAGAAAGTAGTGAATCATTTATTAAGTACTTCTTTTATACAGATCCCTGAGCTAAATAAGGAGTTATGAGTATGCAGCATATGAAAAGAAAAGCTGTGGTCTCTCTTTGAGAGCTTCAAATCCAGTTGAGAAAGATAAAAAGCTAACAGGCTACAGAGTTAAAACATAAGTGCTAAAGAATGTCAGAAACGATACCCCTGGTAGTGGCACAGGTTGGGTCCACTGCCACATGAAAGGTAGGCACAGTGTTCTTTTAACTGTATTAAAGAGGAGACATGAGGCTGTAGTTTGGGAGGAGTAGGTGTGTTCGTCAAGGGGAGCAGAGGCAGGTACACTGCCCCCCTGGCACTCCTTGGTGCTCCACTAGTATTAATGCCTTCAGTCCATAGAGTATATGTGAGATGGGGATTTTCAGTATCCCCATTTCACAGATGGGAAAAGAGAGTCTCAGGAATGTCCCAGGTGAGGTGCTAACCAAAGCATAGGGTGAGCTCATAGGGTAGAGGAAGACTGGCTGGGGGAACAGTGGTCAGACCCCCAGACAAAAAAAGATACTTTGAATGGAAAAGTAAAAGTTTAAAAAAATTAAAAAATTTAAAAGCTAGCTTATACCATCAGGGTTCAGAATTCTTGGCTGAGAATTTAAATTCCTATAGGCAATTGGGAAATTTTTAGCTTTATTGCCTAAAGAGTGGATGGACAGGGAATTGTGGACAAAGCTTGCTTGATAGCCTGGGAATTTTTGGAAGCTGGTGATGGGGTTTGTCTGCTTAGAAATGGGGCTGAGGTAGAACAGGGCTGTGGGCAAGTGGCTGATGTTCTGAGTGGACATTGTGAGGCACAGGCCAGGGCTTCCTAATAAAGCAGAAGAGGAGTCACTGAGCACGAGTTTGTAGTGATCAGAGAAAGCCTGGTCCTGTGGGTTCCCCTGTGGTTTCTGGTGAGAAGGGGAGGGGAGGGGGAGCAGGAGCCGGGGCAGGCAGGGAGAGGAGGAAACAGCTGGGGTTGGGATTACATAGGTCTTGGAAGGAGCAGACACCGGTGAGAGGTGGGAGTGAGCTGCGGTGTAGGGGCTTGGAGTGAGCCTGGTGAGGGGGCAATGGGAGGTCAAGGGGTCGGTCCCAGGGAGGAGCAGAGCCAGCAGTGGTGGGCATGGAAGAGCTCACGGGGCTTGGCGGGGAGCAGAACCTTGTACAGGAAGCAGAAGGTGTGAGTGACCTTGTGAGTCTCACACGGGGAGGAAGAGCCTGCTGACGGCACAGGGGCGCCTAGGAGGACCTTGGTGAGATAGAAAACCATGGCCAAGGACCCATGTCTTTAAAAAAGGGGACTAACGGGTCAGGGAGGGTAGGAAGAAGTGTGGCAGGACTGAACACCTAATTCCCATTCAAATATATAATACAATTTTACAGGGACCTGGAAATAATCCGAGAGTACACAGAAGACCGAAATAGTCTTGAGAGGCAAATTGAAATACTCCAGTAAGTCCTTGTGTAAAACTCTCATTACATTTACATTTCACTTACTTTTTGTTAATAAAGCACATGCCACATATAACACAAGTTACCATATTGTAAAGCCTGGGTTTGCAGGTCCACACACGTTTCTTCTCTGTGTTGCTGCATTCGGCACATCCACTTAGCTTTCTGATGCTTCTGATCCTAAACCAACTGTTCAAATCCAGGGACTAGAGTGTAATTCTCTGAAAGTCCCTGCACGTCAGTGATGGGTCCAGCGTGTCTTGTGAGACCTCTGGAAAGAATAACAGCCTGACCTCACGGGCTTTCTCTGCAACTCAGCACACTGAGAGGTGGTCTGGCGTCTCATGTTAGTACAGGTCACAGGGCCAGGCTTACGTACTCATTCTTTCAAAGTTTATCGTGCTCTTGTAGAGGTATATTTTTCTTAGTTTTTTTTTTTTTTTACCCTATTGAAAATACTATATCTGCTCTGTCAAGCTCACAGCTGAGTCAGTAATTCCCACCTCTGAGCCTCCCTCACCCCTTTCTCTCTTTTCTACCTATGCATTGTTTTCTTCTGGGTTCACTTTCCCCAGTGAAGTAAGGTCAGGCTTGACAAACTTTTTTTCACCATTTTTAAATACTTCTTAAGTCTCACCTGTGGCAATCACCAAGTTGACATATTGCAATAATGAAGTTGATGTATTGCAGTACTGCTGTTTGATTATTTATTTACTCATGCAGCGGATTTTTATGCAGCACCTTTTATGGGCCAGGGGTGCCAGGAGCTGAGGATGGAGGGGCAAGTAGGAGACAAAAATCTCTCTCCTGTGGGGCCAGTCTAGGGGAGGAAGACTGAAACTGACCAATAATTATAGGCATAGATATAAAATGTCAAAAGAAAGCGGTGGGACAGATGGAAGGGGTGCATCCCCTGAGGGAATACACTAGAGAGTTTCTGCCCAGCCAGGTCCAGGGCCAGGAATTGTTCCCAGTGGAAGCAGCGATTGGGCTGAGATCTGAAAGACAAATAAGTCTTAAGTAGGGAAAGATTAGCCACCCTCCAAGGCAGAGGCTCTGTTATGATCCTCATTTTATAGAAGAGGTTGATGATGCTCTGACACGTCAATGATCCCCATAGGTCTTTTGGAAAATCCATGGTTGAGTTGGGATTTTAACCCAGAGTCAACATTGGAGCCTTTAACTGGTCCATGATAGTGCCTGGAAGGACAGCACCAGGCCATGAGCCAGGCGAGGAGTGGCTAGGAGAAAGAACATCTCCATCTGCAAACATGTAACATCTCGGATCTGCACCTGGCTGGAGCACATGTAGGGGGATAGAGAGCAGTGCATGGGGCCAGCCGGGGCCAGGCATTTAGGAAACTACCTGAGGGTGGAGTGGGCTCCTCAGCAGAGCTAATGCCTTCCTAAAATGTCTTGAGACTTTTAAAGAGAGCTAATACATCAATTGAATTGTAGTTCTAGTTATGGATTATAACCTCAGTTTATGAGGTTTGAAGGGAAGTGGTAGAAAGTTGCAAGAGGTCTTAAGTGAATCCACATTCTGAACATCACAGCCTGAAAAGAAAGTGGTGACATTCACCCCCACCTTCTTTTCAACTGTTTATTCATTTTATTTGCTTACTCTGTAGAACAGCTAACCGGAAGCTGCATGACAGTAATGATGGCCTACGCAGTGCCCTTGAAAACAGTTACAGCAAGTTCAACAGATCCTTGGTATGCAATAGAATTTTATAACGTGTTTTGTTCTTTCTTCTGGCAGAGTATTCTGGTGTAAATCATGTCTTTTATTAGAGGAGAACTTACAGTAAGGAGAAACTTCCATATGATAAGAGGAGGCAACATTCTTCCAAGTTGGAAAATATGTCAGCTCTCTGCAGAAATATATGTCTAAACTCTTTGTTAGATGTTCAAGGAAACCAGAGAAGGATGTATAAGGTGTGACCTGGCTCCTGGTCACACCTTTATATTTGTGTAGGGAGTTAAGTAGGGAACTAATATGTGCACAGATGGCAGTAATGTAAAAGAAAGTGGGAAATCCCATGGAGGTACACATAAAATACTGCCCATTTGAGGACTGTGAAGATGCATCCAGCTGAGATATGTTTAGACATATTGAGTATTCTTTATGCCAGTGAGATTATCCTAGTGGGGGACGTTGGATTTTAACACCTCCTACAGAAACAAGCTAAGCCGCATTTGGAATTTGGAAGACCTTGCTGAGACTACATGTGTCAGAAAGCCTGTTCTCCCACTTTTGGGGTTTGGCTCCAAGTGTGGGGTTCCAGTGCTGTAGGTTAGCATAACTAAGCCAAGTTCTGGTTCAAGAAGAGACAAATCCAAAGATGTTGGTATTGCAGGTCCCAGCAAATCTGGGGAACCGGGATGCCCCTTTATGGTTTATGCAGGAGGAGATGGACTTACAGCATGAGATGGAGAGAGTACTTGGGGCACTTACCTTATAATTTTTGCCTGGATTTTCATGCTCACATTTGTTCATACAGGATACCAAACTTTTAATTATATTCGACATTAACTAGTGTGCTGTAGTTAAAAAATATGTGTGTGTGTGTGTGTGTATCCATAAAAGGTATATGTGGAACAACAAAATAATACTTATGTATTTTATGTATTACAGCGCATGAATAATATATCACCAGGGAATACAATTTCTAGAAGCAGTCCCAAATTTAATAGTCATTCTCCTCAGCCTCTGGGCTATGACAGGTATGTCAGCACCTACTTAACTTCTTGTTTGAGCTCAGGTTAAAAGGAAAGTAATTGTCCTTAGAGGTGAATTAAAGTAATAGGATATATTTTAGGCCCTAATTTCTATTCCCTACTACCTTACTTAAAGTTTCTGGAACATGAAAACATGTAAAAATTAAAATTAAAAATGTTTCAGGGAGGGCAAAGTGGTTTACTTAAGACATTATCATGCTTGGTTTCACATATGCTCACCTTACTTCATCCCTGATCATGTCCTGTTTCTTAGAAGTGGGCTCAGTAGGAGGTGTCTGAGGGTAACCCGTGATGCCATGGTATGTGATGTCGTGGTGTATGATGTGAGACTCGGCGCATGATCTGTAAATGTGTGATAGTGCAGTATAATGCTGTATTAACTATGTATGAGGAAAAGGAAACTTTCAAACAAATAGAGATATGGCTAACAAATGTTTATGAGCTATTGGAGGAGTCACAGAGGCTTATCAGAAGTGAGAATTTAGCTCTATTTTTGATCAGTTTAATCAAATGAAGTGAAATAGTAGCCCTGCTGTAACTTGAGATCCAGCAGTAAAAATAAAAAGATTACATGTGTACACATTTGTGTACATATTCATGTGTCCAGTGTTGTTACTTAAAAAGTTAATTTCGGAGTATGTCAGAGTTTGAAAGTAGAAGGGAATGCGTAAACTACAGGTTTCTGGCTCTCCATTTCTGATATGACTTTCCAATTCATATTCATTCCTTTTTCATGAGAACTTTTGGTCTAAAGAATAATGTATCTAATATCCTGATGATAGCAAAATGTCAGGTTCCCTTTCAGGAAGGTCTGTTACCAAGGCTTATTGGTGATCACTTTTAAGAAAATTCTCTCCAGTTTTGAGACGTTTTTATTGTACACTGATTTGTGAAATAAAAATTTTAATGGCTTATTGATTTATAGGCAGCTTGTTCTGTTACTGAGAAAGAGCATTACTTTTTGAAAATGTGTGGGCACGATGCCATTTTTCTGGACTTATATTTAAGATCAGTTCTGAGCCCAGAGTGGAAAAGATATACATAACTGAAAATTATTTCAAAAATTTCACCATGATTCATTTTTGAAGAGTAGATACCATGAATAAGGCTCAGGGGTACTGGATAAAGAGCTCCTTGACAGTAGGTTCTAAGGAGCAAAGTGACCACTGTCCAGGGGCTCAGAGTGCAGAAACATAACACTCGTGTGTACACGACCTTGAACAGTAGTAGCAAGAGGGCCACCAAGGTCCAGACTAATGTTCCTTTTCAGAGGGCTGCTAGTTTGATATGACAAGTTAACATTTGATTTTCTTTTTGATGCCACTATAAAAACTTAAAATCATGTTGTAAATTTCATTTTTGTTTTTTATTAAATGAAACTTTATTTGAAAAATACTCTTAAGATTAGAATGCTATGCTTACTTGGATAAGAGAATTGTCATATCAGTTAAATAACAGTAGCCAAACCTAAAAGAGTGAAATCAAAATTAGCTTAGACAGAAACACCTTCAGAGCTGTGCCATGGCTGTGGGTGGTCAGGACCTGGCTGCCGTGAGCTGAGTCACACCTGCAGGTCACCCCTGCCCCCTGGTCCCTCACGGTGACACCCTCCTCTTCCTTCTTGGGGAGTCCTGAGGATTCAGGGGATCCTGGGACAGCTTGTGGCTTCCGTGGGCTGCAGGTGGAGCAACAGGAGCAGAAGGGCCACTTGGGAAAGGCTGCAGGTGGGCCTGGGCGTCGGCCAGCATTTGTCTGATGCGGTCGCCTTCTCTCAGCTTCACAGGCGGTTCAGGATCAGCTGGCCCATGAGTCCGGCGGCAGCCAGCGGGCCCTCCATGGCTGCAAGGGCTCCACTGCTCTGCCTCGGAGTGCCAGGTCCATGGTCACAGGGGATGGCTCAGAACCCTGCAGAGTTCTGTCACTCAGGGCAACAGGGGCCCTCATAACAGGGCAGGGCAGTTAGGTGGGGGAGGGGAGGCCAGCCAGGTTCTAGAGCACTGCTCTCCCTACCTGGCCCTGCAGCCGTCCTGGGTGACAACGCAGGGCCGAGCCACGTCCCTTTCTGTGTGTGAGGGCAAGTCAGGGCAGTGGTGCTGGGCCACGTTCCAGCTGAGGCCCTGTCTCTTGATTTTACATTTTCTTCTGCCTCAGGGATTTCCACTGCTATCCACCAGGGTCCTGGCATCTCCCTCGTCCGAGGCTCCCTCCCTCCTCGTGTTGGTCACTGTGGTGTCAGGTGAACATGTGCCCAGACACTGTTTATGGAATCCTGGGAACACAAGTCAGGGCACACCACAGCCATGCTGTCTGCTGCTCAGCCTGGTGGTGTTCTGGGTTTCAGTGGCAGGTGTCCCCAGACTAAGATGTGTGTGCCCATATGCCTCCCAGGGGTCCTTCAGGAAGGGGTGGTGGTCACACAGAGACAGGCCTGACTGTGTAGCCTGCCTGTGGACGAGGGCTCGGGCCGGCCATGGGGATGGTGATCCTGAGTCTGTGACTGGGGTCGCTGCTGGAACCTCCACCTGGACGGAGTGGGGGTGGGTCAGGAAGCAAGTTCACATTCACACCCATCACTCAGGGGGCAGTGTGTGAAGTTCAACTCAAGGGTCTGAAGTACAGGGATCGGGGAGGACCTGAACACGCAGTCTGCAGCCTTGCTCTGCTGGGTACCCCATGTGTGGGTGGCCTTCCATGACACCAATATCGTGGGCATCATGGAAATCACCAGAGATCACTTGACCATAACTGTGACCTCCTGTCCACTGGGGGCTTCCACTCAGGGGTACTTCCAACCAGCGCCCCTCCCAGGAGGAGTCCACGGAGCTCACCCCCTCTGCCTCCCTGCACAGGACAAGGACGCCTTGGCTGTCTGAAGTTGGAGTTGACATCTGCCAGTCATCCTGTGAAGGGTGGACTTGCTCCTGGATGAGGCGGGAAGGGCCCTTATTTCAGGTTGGAAGGTTGTCTTCATCCAGTGTTTTGAACAATGACAGAACTTTATTTTCCAGTTCACTGTTTCCCTCTTCAGCTGCCTAATCTATCTATTAAACTATTACTTTCAGTGAGTTTATTTTCATTACTATAGTAGTATTGGTATAGATACAAGTAATAGATATACCTAGTTGTTTTTCAATATGCCTGTTTTCTTTTTCTATAGCATTTCTTTTTTTTAATTTTTTTTATTAAGGTGTTATTGACAGTACATTCCTATGAAGGTTTCACATGAAAAAACAATGTGGTTACTACATTTACCCATATAATCAAGTCCCCACCCATACCCCAATGCAGTCACTGTTCATCAGTATAATAAGATGCCACAGATTCACTGTTTGCATTCTCTTTGCTACACTGTTTTCCTCGTGACCCCCACACCATATGTACTAAACATAATACCCCTCAATCCCCATCTCCATCCCTCCCGACCTGCCCTCCCACACCCCTCCCCTTTGGTAACCACTAGTCTCTTCTTGGGGTCTGTGAGTCTGCTGCTATTTTGTTCCTTCAGTTTTGCTTCATTGTTATACTCCAAAAATTAGGGAAATCATTTGACACTTGTCTTTCTCCACCTGGCTTGTTTCACTGAGTGTAATATCCTCCAGCCTCATCCAAGTTGTTGTAAATGGCAGGATTTGTTTCTTTATTATGGCTGAATAGTATTCCATTGTGTATATGTACCACATCTTCTTTATCCATTCATCTGCTGATGGACACTTAGGTTGCTTTCATATCTTGGCTATTGTAAATAGTGCTGCAATAAACACAGGGGTGCATATGTCTTTTTGAGTCTGAGAAGTTGTATTCTTTGGGTAAATTCCAAGGAGTGGGATTCCCGGGTCAAATGGTATTCCTATTTTTAGTTTTTTGAGGAACCTCCATATTGCTTTCCACAACGGTTGAACTAGCTTACATTCCCACAAGCAGTGTAGGAGGGTTCCTCTTTTTCTGTTCTTGCCAGTGTTTATTGTTCTTAGTCTCTTTGATGCTGGCCATCCTTACTGGTGTGAGGTGATATCTCATTGTGGTTTTAATTTGCATTTCCCTGATGATTAGTGATGTAGAGCATCTTTTCATGTGTTTGTTGGCCATCTGAATTTCTTTGGAGAATTGTCTCTTCATATCCTCTGCCCATTTTTTAATCATTTTATTTGCTTTTTAGGTGTTGAGGCATGTGAGTTTTTTATATATTTTGGATGTTAACCTCTAGTCAGAAATGTCACTTACAAATATACTCTCCCATACTGTAGGATGCCTTTTTGTTCTGTTGATGGTGTCCTTTGCTGTACAGAAACTTTTTAGTTTGATGTAGTTCCATGTGTTCATTTTAGCTTTTGTTTCCCTTGCTCAAGGATATGCGTTCAGGAAGAAGTTGCTCGTGCTTATATTCAGGAGATTTTTGCCTATGTTGTCTTCTAAGAGTTTTATGGTTTCATGACTTACATTCAGGTCTTTGATCCATTTCCAGTTTACTTTTGTGTATGGGGTTAAACAATAATCCAGTTTCATTCTCTTGCATGTAGCTGTCCAGTTTTGCCAACACCAGCTGTTGAAGAGGCTGTCATTTCCCCATTGTATGTCCATGGCTCCTTTATTGTATATTAATTGACCATATATGGTTGGGTTTATATCTGGGCTCTCGAGTCTTTTCCATTGTTCAATGGGTCAGTTCTTGTGCCAGTACCAAATTGTCTTGATTACTGTGGCTTTGTAGTAGAGCTTGAAGTTGGGGAGAATAATCCACCCAGCTTTATACTTCCTTCTCAGGATTGCTTTGGCTATTAGGGGTCTTTTGTGGTTCCATATGAATTTTAGAATGATTTTCTCTAGTTCATTGAAGAATGCTGTTGGTATTTTGATAGGAATTGCATTGAATCTGTAGATTGCTTTAGGCAGGATGGTCATTTTGACAATATCAATTCTTCCTATCCATGAGCACGGGATGTGTTTCCATTTATTGGTATCTTCTTTAATTTCTCTCATGAGTGTCTTGTAGTTTTCAGAGCATAGGTCTTTCACTTCCTTGGTTAGGTTTATTCCTAGTTATTTTATTCTTTTCAATGCAATTGTGAATGGAATTGTTTTCCTGAGTTCTCTTTCTGCTAGTTTATTGTTAGTGTATAGAAATGCAACTGATTTCTGTGTATTAATTTTATATCCCACAACTTTGCTGAATTCAGATATTAGATCTAGTAGTAGTTTTGGAATGGATTCTTTAGGGTTTTTTATGTGTAATATCATGTCATCTGCAAACAGTGACAATTTAACTTCTTCCTTACCAATCTGGATGCCTTTTATTTCTTTGTGTTGTCTGATTGCCATGGCTAGGTCCTCCACTACTATGTTGAATAAAAGTGGGGAGAGTGGGCATCCCTGTCTTGTTCCTGATCTTAAAGGAAAAGCTTTCAGCTTCTCACTGTTTAGTATGATGTTGGCTGTGGGTTTGTCATATATGGCCTTTATTATGTTGAGGTACTTGCCCTCTATATCCATTTTGTTGAGATTTTTTATCATGAATGGATGTTGAATTTTGTCAAATGCTTTTCTGCATCTATGGAGATGATCATGTGGATTTTGTCCTTTTTGTTGATGTGGTGTGTGATGATGATGGGTTTTTGAATGTTGTACCATCCTTGCATCCCTAGAATAAATTGTACTTGATCATGATGGATGATCTTTTTGATGTATTTTTGAATTCAGTTTGTTAATATTTTGTTGAGTATTTTTGCATCTATGTTCATCAGGGATATTGGTCTGTAATTTTCTTTTTTTGTGGTGTCTTTGCCTGGTTTTGGTATTAGAGTGATGCTGGCCTCATAGAATGGGTTTGGAAGTATTTCCTCTTCTTCTACTCTTTGGAAAACTTTAAGGAGGATGGATGGCTATTAGGTCTTCACTAAATGTTTGATAAAATTCAGCAGTGAATCCATCTGGTCCAGGAGTTTTGTTCTTAGATAGTTTTTTGATTACCAATTCAATTTCATTGCTGGTTTTTGGTCTGTTCAGATTTTCTGTTTCTTTGTTGATCAGGCTTGGAAAGTTGTATTTTCTAGAAAGTTGTCCATTGCATCTAGATTATCCAGTTTGTTGGCATTTAATTTTTCATAGTATTCTCTAATAATTCTTTGTATTTCTGTGGTGTCTATAGTGAGTTTTCCTATCTCATTTCTGATTCTGTTTATGTGAGTAGACTCTCTTTTTTTGTTGATAAGTCTGGCTAGGGTTTATCTGTTTTGTTTATTTTCTTGAAGAACCAGCTCTTGCTTTCATTGATTCTTTCTTTTGTTTTATTCTTCTCAATTTAATTTATTTCTGCTCTAATCTTTATTATGTCCCTCCATCTACTGGCTTTTGGCCTTATTTGTTCTTCTTTTTCTAGTTTCATTAATTGTGAGTTTAGAGTGTTCATATGGGATTGTTCTTTCCTGAGGTAGGCCTGTATTGCAATATACTTTCCTCTTAGCATGGCCTTTGCTGCATCCCACATATTTTGTGGTGTTGAGTTATTGTTGTCATTTGTCTCCACATATTGCTTGATGTCTGTTTTCATTTGGTCATTGATTCATTGGTTGTTTAGGAGCATGTTGTGAAGCCTCCATGTGTTTGTGGGCTTTTTCATTTTCTTTGCATGATTTATTTCTAATTTCATACCTTTGTGGTCTGAGAAACTGATTGGTAGAATTTCATTCTTTTTGAATTTGCCGAGGCTCTTTTTGTGGCCTAGTATATGATCTATTCTTGAAAATGTTCTATGTGCACTTGAGAAGAATGTGTATCCTGCTCCTTTTGTTTGTAGAGTTCTGTAGATGTCTGTTAGGTCCATCTGTTCTAGTGTGTTGTTTAGTGCCTCTGTGTCCTTATTTTCTGTCTGGTTGATTTGTCCTTCAGAGTGAGTGGAGTGTTGAAATCTCCTAGAATGAATGCATTACATTCTATTTCCCCTTTAATTCTGTTATTTTTTGTTTCATATATGTGGGTGCTCCTGTGTTGGGTGCATAGATATTTATAATGGTTTTTTCTTCTTGTTGGACTGAACCCTTTATCATTATGTAATGTCCTTCTTTGTCTTGTGTGACTTTCTTTATTTTGAATCTATTTTGTCTGATACTAGTACTGCAACTCCTGCTTCTTTCTCCCTATTAGTTGCATGAAATATCTTTTTCCATCCCTTCACTTTTAGTCTGTGTATGTCTTTGGGTTTAAAGTGAGTGTCTTGTAAGCAGCATATAGATGGGTCTTGTTTTTTATCCATTCAGTGACTCTATGTCTTTTGATTGGTGCATTCAGTCCATTTACATTTAGGGTGATTATCAATAGGTATGTATTTATTGGCATTGCAGGCTTTAGATTCATGGTTACCAAAGGTTCAAGGTTAACTTCCTTACTATCTAAGAGTCTAACTTAACTCACTTTATATACCATTGCAAACACAATCTAAAGGTTCCTTTTTCCTCCTCCTTTTTCTTTCTCCTCCATTCTTTATATATTAGGTGTCATATTCTGTATGCTTTTTCTATCCCGTGATTGACTTTGGGGATAGTTGATTTAATTTTGCCTTTGCTTAGTAATGAACTGTTTTACTTTCTTTACTGTGATTTTATTACCTCTGATGACAGCTCTTAAACCTTAGAAACACTTCCATCTGTAGCAGTCCGTCCAAAATACACTGTAGAGATGGTTTGTGGGAATAAATTCTCTCAGCTTTTGCTTATCTGGAAATTGTTTAATCCCTTCTTCAAATTTAAATGATAATCTTGCTGGATAAAGTATTCTTGGTTTGAGGCCCTTCTGCTTTATTGCATTAAATACATCATGCTACTCCCTTCTGGCCTTTAGTTTTTCCACTGAAAAGTCTGATAATAGCCTGATAGGCTTTCCTTTGTATGTGGTCTTATTTCTCTTTCTGGCTGCTTTTAATAATCTGTCCTTATCCTTGATCTTTGCCATTTTAATTACTGTATGTCTTGGTGTTGTCTTCCTTGGGTCCCTTGTGTTGGGAGATCTATTCACCTCCATGGCCTGAGAGACTATCTCCTTCCCCAGATTGGGGAAGTTTTCAGCAATTACCTCCTCAAAGACACTTTCTATCCCTTTTTCTCTTTCTTCTTCTTCTGGTACCCCTATTAAGCAAATATTGTTCTGTTTGGGTTGGTCACACAGTTCTCTCAATATTCTTTCATTCTTTAGGACCCTTTATTCTCTCTGTGCTTTAGTTTCTTTGTATTCCTCTTCTCTAATTTCTATTTAATTTATTGTCTCCTCCACTGTATCTCATCTGCTTTTAATACCCTCCATTGTGCTCTTCAATGATTGGACCTCCGACCAGAATTCATTGCTGAGTTCTTGAATATTTTTCTGTACCTCCATGGGCATGTTAATGATTTTTATTTTTGAAATCCCTTTCAGGAAGATTCAGGAGATTGATTTCATTTGAATCTTTCTCAGGTGTTGTATTCATAATTTCAGTCTGAACCAGGTTCCTTTGGCATTTCATATTTGTATATGGCACCCTCTAGTGCCCAGAAGCTCTGCTCTCTGGAGCTGCTCAGCCCCTGAAGCAATGTTGCGGGTCGCAGGGGAGCAGTATTGGTGCCTGGGGGGAGGAAAGTCTGTTTCCTGCTTCCTGGCTGCTATGCTTGCCTCCACTGCCAGAACCAGTGGGATGAGCACACAGGTATAAGCCTCTATGCTTTGTGTTTGTTGTTGCTATAGATGGGGCTTCCCTCTGGCTGGCCTAATGCCAGGGTGGGGTTTTCCAGTTTGTGAGCCAGGTGGGGCTCACCAGGAGAAAGGCGCAGTAGGCTGCGTATCACGGAGGGCATCCTTCAAGCTGTGTAGCCAATCAGGGAGCTGGAGTGCCTGAAGATCATGAAAGTTCCAAACTACTGGGCAGAGTGCACCTGGACAATTTTGTCTACCTGTCCTTCTCCTGAGCAGTAAGCTCTGTGCAATCCTTGTCCCTTTAGTAGCCTTCTTGCTGTTAGGAAGTCTCTCAGACTGCCCACCTTTCTTTTGTCCCAGAGCAGCCAGATTTGGATCCCTGCTTTTCCAAAGCAGCTGGAATCTCAGTCTCTCCAGGTATTCTGCCTGTCTTAACTTTCCAACCCCCTAATCATGAAAGTACCATGCAAGCACCATGAAATGTAGGTTTGTGCTCCCAGAGCAGATCTCTGAAGTTAGGTATTCAGCAGTCCCAGGCCTCCACTCCCTCCCTGCTCTGTGTCTCTTTCTCCTGCCAGTGAGTTGGGATGGGGGAAGGCTTGGGTCCTGCTGGCCACAGTTTTGGTACATTACCCTGTTCTGTGAGGTTTATTCTTTTCTCCAGGTGTATGCAGTTTGGCTCAGCCCTCTTTCCTGTTGCTTTTTTCAGTGTTAGTTGTATTAATTATATTTTCATATTATATGTGGTTTTAGGAGGAAGCCTCTTTCTCACCTCTCACGCCGCCATCTTTAATCCCTTGTAAATTTTATTTTATTGCTTTTGTGGCCTTATTGGATTTCAACTTGTGTATTCGTTTTGTGTTTTTTTCTAGGAACTCTAACAAAAGTATAACTTGTTTTATATTTTCATATGACCTCATTGTTATGAAAATATTCTTTAGGCAGATAAGAATAGTTTACTTTTAAAGAGCATATATGTATATGTGTGTGTGTGTGTGTGTGTGTGTGTGTGATCTGTACCTATATTTTTAATTTAGAGTCTATATATTCTAGGTGGTGATGGCTCAATTCAGGATTTCACTTCTCCTTTGCTCCTTATCAAAAAGACAAATAAGTTTAAAAAAAAGTTCTGATGAATAATGACATAGAGGGGAAGTAGTTTGTGCTGTATAATGAGAGTGTTTTGTTAGATCCTTTATAGATTAACCTAAAACCAGTTTCAGAAGAACAGTTTCATAAATGATAAAACAACAAAAAAAAGTCCACACACACACACACACAACTAGCTAGATAGATTGCGATATGGTATGAAATTTCCTGCCTCAGGATAAAAACTTTATAATTGAGCAACATTTTCAGAGAGAGTTTGGTGGTTAAATTATGTTTTTAGTTAATTTTAAGCATTTGCTAATGGTACCAAGATATCTTTGACTTTTCAGATCTATGTCTTATACTTTCTTGTGTTGGGATCCCCTTCTCTTTCTCAGCATAGCCATCTCTTATTATTTCTCATATCTGGAGACCTAGTACTTGACCACTACTCCATTCTGATGAGATCGTGGATGCCTAGTGGCTTAGATGGTGCCCAGTGTGTAGTGGGGACTAAATAAGTTATAGCCCCCCCTTTTTTATTGTTTTTATTTCAATGTAAACTTAGATTCTTATGAAAATCAAAAGGAAAAGCAAAGGTTAATAGGGAGATAGGCACTTTCTTTTGATTCTCCCATCGATGAGAATTTCTCCTTCACTTATAAAATGTTAGAGTGTCACAAATGGGAAGATCCACAGAAGTCAAGTTCTAGCTTTTATCTGAGGCACCGTCCTATGAAACCCCTCCTAAAGACATCTTTCTAGACTATGACTCAACACCTTGTAACAGAAAAGTCATATGTCAAACCATTCCGGTACCACACATTTTGGGTGGCTTGTCTTTTTTTATCATGTTGATTAGCAATATTACTTCCAGAAAAGCTTATCAGTTGGCTTTTATTTTGTCTTGTGCAACCTGAGAGAACGTATTCTTCTTCATATGTCAGCTCTGTAAGTATCGGAAGAGAGGAATCATTGAGATGGAAGCTGAGTACTGAACCATTTCTACTGTCTGAGGGTTTTGAGTCTCACACTTGCCTTTCCCATCCAGGATCTCAGCAGTCCTCTTAAGTAGAGGTGTTATCCAGGAGGGATAAGTTGTTCAGAATGTGGTCTGACCAGGTTAGAGTGAAAAGATTCACATGCTGCATTTTTCTTAATGCAGCAATTCCTTTTGTATCAGGAAATACCGGAGGTAATTTAAAAAATAGCTTTACTAAATGTTTGAGTGTCTTTATCTTAATGGATTGAACTTTCTCTTAATAGAATGAACTGATATTGCCTTGAACATTTTATTTCCCCGATGGTTAATCATGGCATACCACTGTGACTCCTGGCGAACATGAGCATGTCGGCCTTCTTGGTCCCTCTGCCGGTGGAATCCCTTGCTGTGTAGTCCTGAGCATTGTGAGCCCTCAGGTTAAGCTCTCTTCCCCTCCGTCACCAGGTCGTCCCGCTCTTCCTATGTAGATGAGGACTGTGACTCCTTGGCCCTCTGTGATCCTATGCAGAGGATGAACTGTGAAGTTGACAGCCTGCCTGAGAGCTGCTTCGACAGTGGCCTGTCTACCCTGAGAGATTCCAATGAGTATGACTCGGAGGTAGAATACAAGCACCAGAGAGGATTTCGGAGGTCACAGGGCACGCAGGAGAGCTTCGGGGGTGATGCATCGGACACAGACGTAAGCCCCACATGGCGCTGTGCTCCTAGGCCTTATTTTCAATAGAAATCTGTCACCCTGTTTGACTTTTATCTATTGTGGGAATACGTTTTAAAGGTAAATATGAAGCACAGTCAGTAGAATGTTTTTTTTTCTCCACTGATTAGGGAGACATTCTCATAGATTGCCATCTGGGGCCACTCTGTTCTATAGTTTTCTTCTCATTAATCCATGATGTGTATGTGTCATGAGATACTTTGTTAATGGCTGACTTTAAAAAAAAAAACAGGTTCCTGATATAAGGGATGAAGAGACCTACGGTGCAGAGGGTGTGGCTTCCGTCTTAGACTGGAAGCCCCAGGGACCTGCTGGTGAGGGCAGCCTTTCTGGCTCTTCACGGAAGCCCATCTCAGCCCTTTCGCCTCAGGTGGGTGTTCCTGAGATGCTTCCGTTCGGGAATGCTGTGATTTTCCATGCCATGTAGCCTCTTGGGGACAAACCTGGCACTATCTTTGTCACCCCTGTGGCTTTTTCTCCCTAGATGGACACTGAGGATGATAGCCATAAGTCTGCCAGCTCACAGAAGGCTTTCAAGATTGTGCTTGCTGGAGACGCTGCAGTGGGGAAGTCTAGTTTCCTCATGAGACTTTGCAAGAATGAATTTCGAGGAAATACAAGTGCCACCCTGGGTATGGTCCCTTTTGATAATGGGGACATGACCTTTTGCTTGATTTTATTTTTTTTAGGGATTGTATACACAGCTCGCTGTCCCTCTGTGTGCATCCATGATGGATATAGTGCGTGTGTGTGTGTGTGTGTGTGCGTGCATTTGTGCATGTGTCTGTCCTTGTCCATAAAATCGTTTCTCCTCTGTTTTGGCTAAGGCCCAACTTTAGGAAAGGAAAACTGACAAAGGACAGAGGCATCTGCTTACCCAGTCAGATCTACCAAACCAAGTGGAGCTGGAGATGACAGATTCGTTTATTTAGCAAACACTTATTGAGTCCTACTGTGAGCCAGATTCTGTCGTAGGTGCTAAGGATACACAATGAACAGTGTTGATTCAATCCCAGCCTGCAAGGAGATTACATCCCAAAGGAGGGAAATGGATGGAAAAACAAATAAAATGCATAAGTTTTGGAGAGAGGTACAGTTTTACACAGGGTTGGGCCAGGAAAGCTTCTTGGATAAGATGTAATTTGATGTTGATAAGGTGACATTATTGCCAGCCAGTTGTCATTATGGTCAAAGTTATAGCCAGATGCACACTCCTTCCTTCCCCTACTTCACCTCGGAATATATAATACCTCTCAGAACAAGGAAAGAAATAGTGTTCTGATTTCCCTAATTTGCATAATATCAGCAAGAGGAGTTGAAGATATGCAAATGATCATTTATTTTTCTTCTTCATCCAAAGAGTTCTTATTTTGATAACCAGAAGTGTTAGAACAGTTTGATTACCCTCTTCACAATGGGCATCTTTGTAAATTTATGGTTCTCTGTTACACCCTTCAAGATAACAAAGATGAAAGGTGAATTTGATTCATAAAAAGACCATGGCATTTGGTTCAGTTGCTAGAGAGCATGTTGTATGTACATATAGTATATGTATATAAAAATACATATATACATACATATATACATACACACACATATACATGCATAGAATCATAGGTACTCACATGCATACACATAAATGTGTATACATGTACACATACACAGATGTAACTGAGTTCGGCTAATTACCTGGGCAAAGTGAACATAGATTTTCATTTTGTCTAGATTAAATCCTTCCCCAAGTCAGCCAACCTGCAGCCGGTGTCTGTGCACACACGTGTGGCCTGACTTATAATTCCTATTTGAAGGTCACGCTCCTTGAAGGCCGTGTTCATTCCTGTCTGCCTCTCTGAGCTTTGGCTTTATTGGCTTTTGTCTCTAAGAAGGGCTTGAAAGTAAAAAGCAGTGGAATTACTGACGTCGTTCTCCGTGTTCTCTTACACCCCTTTTCAGGTGTTGATTTTCAAATGAAAACTCTCATTGTGGACGGAGAGCGAACAGTTCTGCAGCTCTGGGACACGGCTGGCCAGGAGAGGCAAGCTCTCTTCCTAACGCTTCAGGCTCTGCTTCGCTTTGCACAGACCGGCTTCGTAGGATGCTTGGTGTTTTTATACTCATGGTTACATAATTGTAGTATACTGTATAATTATATATATATATATATATATATATATATATATATATATATATTAGAATTTCAAGAATGCTGGCTTTTTTCTTTCTACCTTCCTTTCTGCCTTCTCTTATGTATTGGTGTGTGAGAAGAGGATCATTAGCTTCCTTTGAGCTGATGTTCAGTTGGGAAAAAGAGAGCACTAACATGAGAATTTAGGCGAGGTCACTTCTGAATGCAGTGACAGTGTGAGGAGCTACTTAGCTGGGGTGCAAGAGAACCTGTCAGCTTCCCTTGACTCAAGGGCAGGGGCTCAGACTAAATAACAGACTTGTATCTGGCAACAGTACCTTATTTTGCATACATTGTGGATGACCAGAAGCATTGAGCATTTTATCTTGTCTAGGGAACAGAATCTATCCAACTGGTCTAAAAGTAGGTAGGGGGTGCCTGCCTGCCTCTGTACCAGGCACCATTCAGGCTGCAAAGATTCAGCAGTGAATGGACACAAAACCCTGCCCACATTGAGCTCATATACACCAGCAGACTGAGAATTTCAACATGTAAAAAATATGTGTAGTTGACATGGCCCTATTTAAGATACTATAAAATATTACATGTGGCTTAGAATTAGGACATGTCTGTAGAGTTAGGACATACACTCTTCCTCTAATGAACATCCCAGGCCCTCATGTTTGCACAGCCTCTGGCACACTGTGGTGTTCCACATAACTAGTTCTACTCCCCCAACCCACAATACTCCTTTCCCACCACCCCCAAAATAATTTTTCTCTGATATGCATTTCCTTCCCTCCTCCTCTGTGTCCCCCATGTGGGTTCTGGTAGCTTGTTGCTGTAGCGAAATGTCTAGATACTATGGTCTCTATTACTCTCAACCTTGTCCTGGCTGTGCTCTGGGTTTTCTAAACATTGTTGGGATTGTTTGGTGGAGAAAATGATCGACTTCCAAATCAGTACCTCAGATCCTCATCCTGCTACCCTGCACTGGGTCATTCTAGGCTATTTCACGGTAGCATGTTGCCATTAGATTCTTATCAGTTGGGGCGTTTTTTAGAAGATGTGGAAAAGCATGCATGAAAGAGATGAAGGATGGTGCCACACCAACTGGCCAACTGATCAGGCCCTTACGTACATTCTCTTCTCTTTTCCAGATTCAGAAGTATTGCCAAGTCTTACTTCAGAAGGGCGGACGGCGTCTTGCTGCTCTATGATGTTACATGCGAGAAAAGCTTCCTTAATGTACGGGAATGGGTAGATATGATTGAGGTAAGAGATCAAAATGGAGAGACAGAAACCTGATGTGGGACAGATGCAGGCTATCTTGGAAAATGCTGTCTCCCCTGGTTGCTAAAGCCACCCTGACCAGAAGCCATTGGCCCAAGCTACCAGGAAGGGCCCGGCGTTAGCAGCAGTTTCCTGGACACTTGGCAGTACTGATCTCTTCCTTGGTAGCGTGGCAAGTTCCACACAGCCAAGAACACCGCTGAAGGGAACTTCTGGGAATAGAACTTCTGGGTTTTCTTACAGATAAAAGCAGAGACCGCAGGAAGCAAGTGACCATGCAGTTCACCTGAGAAGCAGCAGCTCTTACAAATGGGGGGACATGGGTGGGTGTGTATATGATGAGACATGTACGTGTGTGCTGGGGGTCCAGGGGAAATGCCCCCTGGATGTGAGTGTGTGCAGAGCTCAGGTCTAAGCACCCTTGCTCTCAACACTGTTCTGGAGTGATTTGGGTCTTTACATATCCCACAGTACCACTGACGGACCAGTGGATGTATTAATCATGTGTGGTGACATCCGTGCTTTCTTTGTGTCAAATGAGACAGTGACTTTCATATGAGGAGCTTCCATATCCTTGGTTTCATGGTAACTCATTTTTAAAAGTAGAAAATCCTTTTGACAACAGTGAGCTGCCAACAGTTACTAATCGACATAAAACTGTAGTTCAAGCTGTGGGTCAGCACACTCTCTTGGAAAAAAAAACAACTGGTAGCTAATATAGTTTTTCCAGTCTGCTACCTAAATTTTTACAGGCATTAAGTGCAGTGGTGGCCAAACAGAAAACTGATTGAGCCTCTAGATTCTTCAGTGTAGCCTCTCAGTTCTTCATTTGGGGCTATCTTATACCCTGTGAAAACCAGAATTGATGTCCTCGTTCCACTAAAGAAGTGATATGAGGAATGACCAGTCACACTGGCGTGAAGACTTAGACATTGATAAAGAAATGTGCATTTTGTTCTACTGAAGTATCATGACCTAAATTTATTATCAACATGTTAAAAGTGTGTTGACATTTATGTAATATTTTTATTTCACCAAGTTTTCCACATGTTGTATTCATGGCTGTAATGTATCTGAGGAAGGAAATGAGACATGTCGTGTTATTCTCCTTTTTGAGGAGAAGCTGGACACGTAGTGTGTGGCACTGGCTTATATTTAGAGGTTGGGATGGGAAGGGGAATTGGACCTCCTGATTCAACACTGGTTACTCCTTCAGTAATGCACCAGAGTGAACAACATATTAAGAAAGGAAGCTTTTCATATCCAGAAAGGAATTCCAAAGTACAGTTAGTGCATAGGGAAGAGCCATCTACTCGGGACAAATGGCCTCTGTGGGGTAGAGAGCTGAGTCCAGAGAGTAATGGATAAGTCTCACTAACTATATCTATGGGTAGTTAAAATCCATAGAACTTTTTACTGTTGAAACTGGTGGAGTTAGTCCTCATTTTAAGTCTTTGGCTTATGCTCAAGAAAAGGAGGCACAGAAGGCAGGGTCAGCCCAGTGTTGAAATAACCCTTAGTGACCAGCCACAGTGCATGGCAGGGCCCCTGCTGCCAGAATTTGCTAAGCATCTGCTCATGGTAGGTGACCTTTCAGCTATTCCGACCACCTTTCACAGAGTCTGAAAAGGAAGATAACTGTATCGAGATACATTATTGAATTTGTTATGGAGAAAAAAATCAGATGCCTGGATCAAAAACCCATTGGGTTACAAAATCTTGTGACAAAATCATGGATAAAATAAAACTATGGCCACTCACTTACCTGTCCTGAATAATTTACTGATCAAATATTTGGGTGAAAGTTGAATGGTGACACTGGAGATGTGAGATCTCTTCCCGACTTCTCTGCATCCAGAAGTATTTTTGGAGTACCTACCTTGTGCCCATCCTGTTGTAGGCTGTGTAGACCTATCCGCAGTCAAAGAGCTCTGTCCTTACGGAGTTTGTGCTCTAGTGGGGGAGACAAGACAAGCAACCAAAACACAAGTGAGATAAAGAGAATGATAGAAATGGGAAATATTATAGTACCAGCGGGCAGGGTGAAGGCTTTATGGGAAGGCAGTGGGCTCCACTGTGCTCAGGGTATTCTCACCAGAAGGTGACACTTGAGCCAAGACTTGGAGGAGGTGCCGGTATTTACCTGTATGACTTTGGGGAAGTCACTGAGACCCGGGGATTCCCGGCTTCCTAAGGTGAATATCTGATCAATGGGTCCGCATGATGCTCCTTTGGATCCTGAGCTGTTCACCAGAGAACATGCCTCGTTAACACCTGAATGGGTGGGGTGACTTGTTTTGCGGGGGTCTTTCATCCCCTACTCCCCTGTGCTGTGGCTCTACTCTGGTGCCTTTGGTTAGAGGTAAATGTTCTGAAGAGAAAGGGAGTCCAGTGTAATCTCATGATTTTCAAGTCTCCTTTCCTGAACTTGTCTTAGGTACGGCACCAAACTGAAAGAGTGTCACAAAGAGCAGTTCCTGTGAGTCTCAGTTAGGGCTGCAGCCTCTCCTATTTAGGAGGCAGAACATACATGTCAGGTTGTCCTCCTCCATTCTCACTGTAGCCTGCTGAGGCGGTGTATGCCCTTACCACCCCTCCATTCTGCAGGTAGGGAAATGAAGGCAGAAATGTGAGGAGACTCACCTGATTTCATGCAATGAGTGGCTGGGTGCTGGGAAGTGTCTAGTCTTGAGCTCAGCTCTGCCCCTCAAGCCTTACATTCCTCCCACTCCACTGTGAATCGGAGACAATTTGCACCTGCTGATTTGGGAGCATTATCCTTAGAATTCGTTACTTCCAATGATTGGTATTGACTCTTCATGAGAAAAATGCTGACCTTCAGGACCTTTCGATTTTGCTCATGTTGTAAACCACATAGCAGTGAGTGTGGAACTTTCCAGCTCTGTTTTTGCCCATTATAGCTGAGGGATTGCTTGTGTGTTTTGTACCTGGGGTACTAAGTTGACTTGTAATCACCATTGGTTGGAGTGAAAGTTGCAGAGAATTGTGTGGGTACCAAGCCAAATGTAGTTCAGTGGTCATGGCTCTTGAGTTCATACTGCAAGCAAGGGTGGAGCCAGTTTGGACCCTGGCCCTGGCCTTTGCAAGCTCTTATTTAATCTCTCTGAATTTCAGGTCCACACCTGGCAGTGGGGGAAAAGTTTGGCTCTTTGGAGATATTTTGAATTTAAAAGATATTATCTATGTATCAAGGGCCACACAAGGGGCTTTTGGAAAATGGGGGCTGGTGGTGGTATGGCTACTGCTGTCATCATAACTTGTCCAGTATTTGATGAATGCACACTTTTTTCCTTTTTTTCATGGTAGGATGCAATCCATAAGAGTATTCCAATCATGTTGGTGGGAAACAAGGCAGATCTTCGTGACACTGCTGCAGCAGAGGGACAGAAATGTGTCCCAGGCTACTTTGGAGAAAAACTGGCCATGGTAAGAGTACAAATGGTCCAGACTGGAATAGTCCTTCAGAATTCACAGGCTCTGGAGTCAGTGGCCTTGACTTCTGTGTACTTTTGCTTTAAGAGGTTCTTTGACAGACCTCCACCCCCTTTGACGGGGCTCCTGTCCTATTCAGGCAGAAGTTCCAGTGGCCCAGACTTTCATGGATGTAAGTATTGCACCAAGGCTTAAGTCTCTCATGAAGGTGAAACCATCACTTGATCATTTCCCCGACTAAAGAGCATTGATAAAGAGGAGCCAGCATTATCCCGTCTTCCTCCTCATGCTCAGGCAGTTCCTCGAATCCTGCTCTAGTCCTGGAATCCAGGTAGAGGAAAAAGAATGGGTGTTATGTTGTGAAAAGATGGCTAAATGACCTAGGGTTAGCTAGTGTGCCAAAGGTAGAAGTCGTGTAGTGTGTCCCCTGGGTGGGAGGGAGTCGGAAGATTTGTGTTTTTCTCTAAGATTTGTGCTTAGCTGAAATAGTCTAAAATTATTTTGGCTGTGTATTTGTATAGAGGATGAAGCTCATTCCTGTCTACATTATTACTGTGGGCAGTGTTTATTCTCCCACAGTTATCATTGCATCTGAATGCTCTGTGCAACCTTGTGACCTGCCTTGCCAGGACAAGGAATCAGGTATACCTTTAACCAAATAAGAGCTTCATACTGAGCAGTTTGATCTGATGTCATTGTCATTGTTCCCTGTAATCAGCACTATGATAGGACTGCTCTGTAGCATATGCATGTGAACTTGAAAAAGAAATTTCAGTTTCACTGTTATTAAGTTGGAAAATCTTTCTTGTTTTACATTTTACAACTATGAACCAAACATAATGAACATCAAAACTAGGCAATGAAATACAGAAGAGATTCATTCAGTACATGTTTGGTTGTTCACTGTGTGTTGAGCAAAGAGTAGAGCAGGCAGTCCTTGTCCTCACGTAGTTTATTTTCTGGGGGAGACTCACATTAAATGCATGTGACTGATATGCCAGACTGTCCTACAGGCTTCTCTAGAGATCTTGCAGTTTCTGGCCACATGCAAGTTTTATTCTCTCATGATTTCTGAGTTTCACACACTTAGGCCTAGCATACACAATTCCCCTTGCCAAAGGACTTAGTAGTGACTTTTCAGAGTTAGAAAACAATCTTAGCTTCAAGAGAGGATTACCTAAAAATCTAAAGGGTAGGTAGGAGTCAGCCTGGAGAAGGGCACTAATGGGCATAACGGATAGCCTCAGTAATGGGAACTGCAGGTGCAAAGGTCCTGAGATGGGAGGGAGTTTGGAGCACTGAAGAAATAGAGGGAAGGGCAAGGTAACTGGGAGTTGTGAGGGAGGGAGAATGATGGTGGGTAAAGCTGGGAGGCTGGCTGGGGCCACTTTCAAGCTATATGGTAAAACATTTGAATGTTACTTGAAGAGGAACAGGAAGCATTGAAAGGTTTGAAGCAGGGGAGAGATACAATCAGTGATCATATACATAACTGCTGGTAGGTTGAGTAGTAGAGAACTAGAAACTGCCCATTGATTTCAGCAATGTGGAGGCTGCTGAATATTGATAGGAAAAGATGATAATGTAACAGGAGATGTGTGTTAGCTGTGGGCCAAAAGGAGACCTACTTTTGATGGACATTTAATTCATGAGTGGTTACCTTAAGCTACCATTTTGATCTCTCTCAAATTATTTGATAATGTGTGTGACTGTAGGAAATAACTTTAAAATGTGAAAATTTGTGTTGTGTTTTTTTGAATGCAAAATAAAAATCTAGGAGCTATTTCTGGAATCACTAGGCTCAAACTCACTTTTTTCAAGTATTGACATACTGAATCAAATTTCTTAGCTATTAGTCTTAGCATACTCAATGGGAGACTTATTTTATTTTATTTTATTGGTCTTAAAAGCTAAGATTCCAGGAAACTTAGTTAAGGCTTCATTTAATGGTGTGTATTTCTTTTCTGTAGACATATGGGGCGTTATTCTGTGAAACCAGTGCCAAAGATGGTTCAAATATAGTGGAAGCTGTTCTCCATCTTGCCCGGTAAAGTTCTGCTTATATTTGGAAAACTGGAAATGGGATAGAATTGTGTATGTCAGATGTCTTGACCATACATTAATATGCATTGGAAAACACTGTCTCTTTGTTTGGTAGTGTTCGGCACACAATTAAACATGCATTTTATGAAAACTGGTCATGCTGTGTGTTCACTGTGAACACTGACAAGATACCTGGCCTGCCAAAAAGAGCAGGTGCTCCTGAGGTGCCGTTGACATTTCTGCAAAATGTCACCCAAAGCTAATAGTTGACTTGTATGAATCATTTCCAGGAACCAGATATTTAAACACAAGAGACTATCACAAATAAAACTATTACTATGACATTTTCTGGGGTAAAGGGGAAATAAAAACTCAACAGAGCAAATTATATATCATACAGTTGGAAACTGTTCAAATTATTACCCAGGTAATTATTAAGCTAAGGCAGTCATTTTAATAATAAATAACATTTGGGGATGTGGATTAGAATGAAAATTGTATTATTGAGGAACTTGGATATAAATGTGAATGTTTTAATCCTAGTTTTTTTGCCACAAATGAAAGAATGATTTTTTACTGACCTACAGGGATTAAAAGATACAGAAGAAAAAGAAAAAAATCAAAATGTGTGTTAACAAAATCCAGGCCAATGATCTTTAATTTCTAACGAAGCAAAAACATGATTTTAGGCATGTAGTCATTCTCCTGGTCATTTGTGAGGTTATTAGGTTTGACATATTAACTTTAGTGTGATAACTGGCCTCTTCTGCTGGTATACATTAATAATTAAAACACTTTGCAGCATTTTAAATGCTGCTTTTCTATTAATGATATGGTGTTTATAGTATTGTCTAGCATGCTTGGCCTGGGGCCTTCAGAAACACCACTGCCCTCACTTGAGAGAATCAGGAAACAGGCCCCAGATCGTAGGGCGCCTGCTTTGCATTATGTGATGGGGCTTGGCAGATGCCTCGGCTTGAACCAGTCTTTGAACATTATCTCCTTTGATGTCAGTCAGAGAGAGAGCCACCTCCCCCCACCACACTGGAAGTCATCTTTGTTTAAAGCAAAAACAGTCCTAAATGTAAGTGTGACCTAGAACAGGTAGAAAAAAGGCTAACTTTAAACATGTGTTAATTCAAGTGAATTGCATGCTTTTTGCCTGTGATTAGTAGAAGGATCAAGAGCTAATAACATATTTGTCAAACAAAAGCCCAAGTAAAACTATAGTAAATTGGTTTGAAATAACTGTCTCCATTCCCCGGTGGGTGCCTAGGGACCCCCAGCTGTTTTGGTCGAGCAGGATATGGTCAGCAAAGGTCGGGGGTCCCTGAGCTGCACTGCAAGCAGACCATCGCTGCCTTGTACAGTGTTTTCACTTCTTCTGATGGTTGTGTTGGTGTTTCTGAAATGTCCCTGGGGATCTGGATAGAAGTGATGTGCCTGCAGAGGCAGCCGGGTGTGGGAAGGACCTGCAGGGCTTCAGAGCTTCACCAGTCCGTGGCTGGACAGGAGCCAGGTGCCTCCTTAGCCTGGGGCAGATGGGGGTTGAGTTGCTGCTCCACAGGCTGCAAAGGGTGCCCCAGCCCAGGCCCTCAGCATGACTGTTGGCCGCAGTCTCATGTGCTAGAGGACTGCCCCTGAATAGCTCTGGGAGTCTTGCTTCAGGCATCTCTATAATCTACAAAATGAGTCAGGGGACGTGCTGAAGAAAGTGACTTCCAAGGTCCTTCCTGGTTCCGACAGTATGTGCTTCTGTATATAACAGCCTGTACTCCACTGAAAAACATAATCACTGTTTAGTGCTGATTCGTCTTATGGGGTCATGTTAAAGTTAAATGACTCCAAATTGTCACAGTCACACCCAGCTTGTGGAATCGATTGCCTTTATCATATCATAAAGGTGGGAGAGGCTGTAAACCCCCGAGCCTCTCTCCCCATCCACTCTGCCTGCCCTGTTTACAGTGCAACTTCCACACAAGCTTGTGTTTGTTTACCTAAAACACCTGCATGCAGAGGCATTTGAGAATGAGGTCGCTTCTTGTGAATCACTTAGCAAGGAGTGTTCTTGTCATGATTGTACTGTGGTCTTGTTTGAGGCCTCCAGTGTAGCTTTGTTAGTGATGTGTTAAATAGAAAAATCACAATTGAAGTAAATACGTAAAAACAGTGATTTGCTTTATCCTCTGCCCTCAGATTTATTTGTTAAAGTATTTAAATCTTATATGGAAATGGTATAGTCTCCTCAGGTGAAATTTTATCATTTTAAAACGTTTTGCAGCCTTTGTCGTGTACAATGCAAAATGTGAAGTTTTCGATTGAGCTCTCACAGTATAATTCCTAATATCCCTTTCACACCAAGTTGTGTCATAAATCATGAACTGGAAGAGTTTATGGATTTGCACTGTCTGAAACAGTATTCTTTGAAGAGAGGCCATAAATGTTTGGTTACAGCCTGAGCTACCCTGCTTTTTCTTGGAAAACCTCTCAATGCCAGAAAAAGTTTCTCCTAGAAGTGCGATTTCCCTCTAGTGCTGATAGGACACCTCTCACAATCCTTTGCCCATTGGTAAGGAAGTTTGCCATCACCGGAACCACAGGCTTTAAACATTTTGCAGTAGATTCAAGTTGAACAGCCATTTAATTGGTCAATAGCCTGAAATTTGAGAAAAACAAAAAAATCTCAGGCTGATGTATTGGTTCAGCCCAAGAGATGAGTCCATGGGTTATAAATCTGTCCAGAAGACTGAAACACTTAAAATGGAGTTGTTAATAAGCATATGGTATGGTTTTTGTGAAGCAGTTTAATTTTCTCAGCCTTAAACCCTGTTTTAGATGTTTGGAATTGTATCTTTCTGAATTTCCTTTAAGTGGGACATGCCTGCAATTGCAGTGGATTGAAGGCACTAAAGGCCAGATGAATGATGTGGGTACATATTTCTCCCCCTTAGTATTTGCTTTCAGGTTCAATAATGCCTGCATTATTATGAGCACTCAGCATGTGAAAGCCCCATACGAGGTTCAATAGAAATATCCAGGGAATGTAAGACAGGTCATGACATTTAACATGGGAGACCAATAGAAAACATGACCTGGCAGCCATATGACATGTAGCTGATAGAGGCCACTGGACCTCCCAGGAAGAAGAGGTGTGAGTTGTCTTGTGAGGAAGCTGTGTCTATTATACCCATTGTACAGATAAGCAAATGGAGAATTAGAGTGCTTAATCAACTTGCTCAATGTGACATGGCTACTAAGTAGCAAAGCTGGGGCTTTTCACCACCGATCTGAGTCATTGGCTTGCCACTTGAATATTGGTGGTCTCAGGGTTCTGTTATACATTCTCTTCCTCTTTATCCTCTCTTTCCTAATGTCTTCCTTTCCCATGGTTGCTAGAACTATCTGTATCTGGTGACTTTCGATTTCTGTATTTTAAACCCTTGCCTCTTTTTAAAATTCCATAACTCTATCCACACCGTCAACAACTGGAAATTCCAAAGGAGTGACTGTACCCAACATACCCAAACCCTGAAGTGTTCATTTTCTTTAAATTGTTCCTTATTCCATATCCCCTATCTCAGGAAACTGCCATAATTATAATTCACAAACAGTAAGCTGGTCAGTTTTGACCTCTTCCTCTCTGTCACCTGCCTCTAGTGGGTCTGTGGGCCCTGTTGATTCGTGACCTCTTTGCAATCTTTCTGGAATCTGTCCATTCTCATTCTCCTCCCTGCCCACCTTTCTCCCTCTCCCTCTTTCCCTTCCCACCCCACTCCACCTCTGTCTCTTTCTCTGTCTCTCTCTCTCCTTTCTGTGGAGGGCCAGATGTGATGTTGCCCCAGAAGTGACATCACCAGATGCGGGCACCAGGGAGTGATAGCACTGGAAGTGAGATCACCGGAAACAGAAGTGACTACACCAGATATGAGATCAGTCCAGAAGTGACATCATTATGAGCTTGTGTATATAAGTGGTGCTCAGAAAATAAACTGTGTCACTTGTCTGCCATCAGCAGGCAGTGAACTCCCTGATCCCAGCCTTGGTTTCCATGTCTTTCTTGTGTCTTTCTCTGTATTGTCCTTAAGTTCCTCACTCCCACTCCACTCAGGTTCAGCTGGTTTGTGGAGCTGGTCTCCACACCTTTCCTTCAGTCCTGGGGATATCCTACCTGGGTTAGTGCAGAAGGCACCTACGTTTTTGCTTCACAATTTCCTCAACATCAGTTCATTCTCTACCTTGTAATCAGGGTAATCTTTATAAATAAATATCGAAAATTCATACCCACTTTCTTGCTTGCATGCCACACAGGTGCGCTGCCTACAGCACAGTCCAAGCTCCTAGGTGGGTGGGTGATAGTCGCTCACAGCCTGACCTCACCTGGCTTTCTGGTTGCAGCTCTTATCATGCTTCCCAAATAAACGATAATCTGTAGACTGCAAACTTTATTTCTAGCAGTGGCCAAGCTTTTCTGTGCCTCTTTGCCTCCACACATGCTCTCCCCAGCACCTGGCATCCCCTTTCCTCATTAACTGAAGGGGAACTCCTGTTCTTTCCAGAGGTCCTTGCAGGGTCAGAGTCCCCATGATGCTCCAGTTCCACGAGGCCCACCCCCTGCTTCACCCAGCCGGGGTCCCCCCTCTGGTCCTGCGGCACGCCGTGCTTGTGTGTTAGTGGCTCTCTTGGGACCCTGTAGCAGTTGATTTAGACTTCTGTCTCTCCTTCAAAGATCACTAATTGGGGTCCCTGACTTGGGCATAAATTGGGTATTTGTTGAACGGCCAAATGACTGAGATTATGCCTGTGGAAGTTGTGTTACTTTTCTTTTGCCACTGAAACAAATTCCTGTAAATGCAGGGCAGATTTATCATGTTAGAGCTCCGGAGGTCAGAAGTCTGAAATAAGTCTTATGGGGTGTGATAGGCTGAATTGTGTATCTTTTTTCTTTTCCTGAGTCTTTATCTCCACATCTCTGAATTGAGGATAGTAATGCTCACCTATCACCTGTCAAGTGTGTGTGTCTGTGTGTGTGTGTGCATTATGTGTATTAAATGAGGAAAATGCGAAATCATGAAGCCTAGTATTTATTAGCTGACCTTTAGAAAGAATTAGTTTTTTTTTCTCTCTCTCTTTTTCCTCTGCTGGGATATCTTCTTTTCAAAAGTTATAACTAACTTTTCAAGTTAGCATATAGCACCTTCTAGAGCTGTGCTGACGAACAGCCACTAGCCACCTGAAGCATGGCTAACGAAACTGAGATGTGCTGTCTGTATTAAAACATGCTGAATGGATTTTTAAGACAGTATAAAAACTGTAAAGTACTTCATTAATATTTTTATTGATAACATGCTGAAGTGATAATATTTTTGCTATACTGAGTTAAATGAAATTATTAATAAAGCTAATTTCACCTGTTCCTTTTTACACTTTTTAATGTGGCTACTAAAAATGTTTTAATTGCTTATGTGGATTACATTATATTTCTGCATTGCTCTATTGGGAATATGCCAATTCCCAGCAGTTTCAGTTATCTACTGCTCTGTAATAAACCATTCCCAAAACTTAGTCCCCTAAAACAACAACCACATTTAAATTTCCCGACATAACCAGGATTAGCTGGATCTCAGCTGGAAGGTTCCTCGGCTGCTCTCACATGGGGTGTCTCATGCATTGGCAGTGGGATGGCCCCGGCGCTGTGGCTCATGCTGGGTGCCTGCCACCAGAGCGCTCCTCCTTGTGGCCTCTGGTCCTCCAGGGCTTTTTTGCTGGCCTCTCTCCACTGAGGGTCCCTGGAGTTCTCTAAATGGCAGCTCAAAGTGTTACTGCCTGGCTTGGAGTCACAGCCCACCATCTCCTCTGCACAGTCGGTCTAAGCCGTCACAGAGCCAATGCTTTTGGGGGGGGGGCGTGGTCTGTGGGGCGGGCTCCCCTCTCCTGGTGGGGCACCTCCAGGCACTCACAGGGAAGGCTGGAATTGTTTGGGGCCATCTTGGGGATGAGTATCACAATTTTTTCAGTCATAGATTGCCGTTCAGCTTGTCCAGTGTGGGCCTTTAACGGGTTCCTATTTCACAAACGTACCTGGTGGCTACATTCAGAAGGACACGCCCCTAGGAGATGGCTGTAAGGTCTTAGGCATTTTTTGTCACTGTTGCCTCTAGTGGCTAATTCTAAAAGAAATTTTGGAAGAGGCAAAGGGAAGATTTTTCCCTGGGTTTTAACCAGTCATTGTTCTCTCCATGATCATGTATAACTAAAGAACCACTATAAAGTCATTGTTACTTTGATTAAGTCAGCAAGAGTTAGTCAGGGCTGGACGCCAGGTTCCAGGGTGTTAAGGAGTACATGGTGCATGGAGCAGGTTACACAGCATGCGAAACCCCAGGAGTGGGTGTGTGTGCATGTGTGTGCCTGTGTGTGCCTGCATGCATGTGTGTGCCAGGGGGCTGGTGCTCAGCATGCAGGCCAGTTTGAATTCTGGCTCCATCACTTCTCCAGCCACGTGACCTAAGAGAACTTAACTTTTTTAAAAAAACTTTTTTCCTCACATACAAAACAGGGCACAAGAAATTCATATGGTTCTTGTGAGGATTAAACAAATCAACCCCTGTGAAGCATTTAGAGCAGCGCCTGGCTGACCCACGGTGAAGGCTCAGCAGTGCTGTGTTAATTTCCCCTGAGCCATGTGTACCTCAGTAATCCCCTCTCTCTCCCTCTCTCTCTCCCGCTAGGGAAGTGAAAAAAAGAACTGATGAAGATGACAGCAAATCTGTTACCAATCTGACTGGGACCAGCTCCAAAAAGTCAGCGCAGATGAAGAACTGTTGCAATAGTTAAATCCCAAACACCCTTGGCCTGGGAGGTCTTCATTTCTGGAGTCCTGAATCCGTGTGACTTACTGGCTTCTTCTATGGAGTGGCGCATCCTAAAGACCCTGTCACACGGAAAGCCACAGTGCAGGAAAGCTGTGCTCTTGGGCCTTCAGGAACCCCAGCTCCTCTTTGCTCTGTGCCAATGAATGATTTGAACCATCCAGTTAAATATGTTTGTCTTGTCCTTATAGAATCTCAGAAGATAATGTGTAAATGTTTTTAAAGTGGTAAAAATTCACATGCTCAGATCAAAGCTTTAGGAGAAACTCATGGACATACTTAAATTCATGTGGCAACTGCCTTTACAGATCACCTATGACAACACATATGTTATATATGCAGTACTACAAAGTACTAGGAAAGGGGGGTTATCGTCCTAGCTCTGCTGTTAACTTGCCTGGGGTCTTGGACATGTCACCAGCCTATGTTAGGTCTGTTTCCTCATCTGTAAAGCAAGCAGCTTGGCCTTGCAGGCTTGGCCTCTGGGATCCTGTAGCCCTTTGAGCAACGGGAGGAAGAGAACAGTTAGCACTCTGGTTAGTTGTACTTATTAAATATTGGAGTATTGATTATTCTTTCTGAAAGAAGAACAATTTAATTGAGAAAAAAGGGGTAATGTTTTAGGCTGCAATGGAGGCAGAAAAATATATTTTTTTATGTATAAAGAAAGAACACATTTGTGACAAAAACATTTGTATATAGAAGAAGGTATTTTATCATCCCAGGATACTTACAACGTCCATGGTTTAAATTCAATGTTAAAAATGGTCATAAAAATATAAAAAGTCACATCTTAGTGGCAGAACAATGCCCAGGAAAGTTGTCACTCTTCACTTAAAAAGGTGCACCAGCAAGTGGTTGCCAGGGGCTGGGGAAAGGGAGGGACAGGGAGTGACTGCTAATGGGTGTGTGGTTCCTTTGGGGTTTGAGGAGAATGTCTGGAATTATATTATGATAATGGTTGCACAACTTTGTGAAAACTAAAAAATTACTGAATTGTGTACTTTAAAAAGGTGAATTTTATGGTATGTGAATTATATCTCATTAAAAAAAATACGCTAGCTCTTAAAATGGTTTAACATTTTGCTAACAAAAATATGCATGCTTAGACCTTCCCGTGATGTAAAAGCATTCTCTCCCAATAGAATGCAAATCCCTAACTCCCTAGTTGCCAGCATTCACTTCCTTAAATAATGAGCAATGAAGGAAATGATATATATGGTTTTGGAAAATCATCTCTTTAAGAAGAGGAACTGAGGTTAGGAGAGGTATGTCAGAGGCCTTTCTCTAATGTGCTAGTGACCCATCCTCACCGATGACCTAGTTGGTCTGGCTCTCCTACAACCTGGAAGTTCTAGACTCCCAGTGCCTCCCAGACATCCCCATGGAAATGTCTCTATGAGCCAAAGGAGTCAACACCTGACCCCACGGTGGGTCAATGAAGCCTGCTTTTTGGTTTTTGGTTTTCAGTGGACTGAACCAGTAAGTTATCCCCAACTGGAGGTTTGAAATTACTTGGTTCATACAGGTCCAGTCTCCAAGTAGCCTGTTGAAAAAACTTATATAATAGCTGTTATTTATTTTATTATATAAGCTAAAAACATTCCTTTTTGTTAAATTAAAACATTTCCATATAGTAGTTTTTCTGCTCATTTTTTATGATCAAAGCTTAAATTCTCTACATTTTTTAAAAATGAAAATTGACCAGATACCATCTCTTGTGCATATAGATTATAATTAGCTATGACATCATTTAGCTTTCAAAAGCATGCCTCCTCTCTGATGAGGACATCTCATTTTTTACTAGTTTTGTCTATCAAGCAACTCTGCCACGGATTCCTGTTCCCTGTTTCCTGTTTTTTGATCCCAGAAAACAAAAGTTTACATTTTTGACCAACAAGGGATGCCTTGTTTCTGGAGAACTGTCACACTGAACAGTGGTGGGAGTGGTTATTTTTGTGTCATGGTGACACCAAGCTTTTGTCCTGCTGTTTGCCATGGTGACATCCATGGAGTCCAGGTGAGAAAGGGCCTCGTATCTGTGTGTTGATGGAGAGGACACATGTTTGGCCACAATGGCACAAAGCTATGTTAGTATACATGTTACTATGTTGCCTTTATTTATTTTCCCCCAAAGTGTCTCTCTTTAATCATCTGACAGTTTGTATTTAGGAGTACACCTTTGATACAGAAGTACTATCATGGTCTTTGCCTTTGGATTACATGGCCAGCACATCCAAATTGATTTGGAAATTATATCAGCACCTCTGATAGACAAAGCAGTGATCATTATTTGAATCTAAATGAATATTTTGGCTACAAAATCCAAATTAGAGGTTTATTACTCTGCTTAGCAATCATGGTTAAAGAAAAGCTATGTAAAGCTCTTTCAGCTGCATTGGTGGGAAGTCATCATTATCAACAATATTTAATTTCATGAAGGCATTCTAAAATTGAAGGCATATTTTTTATAAGAACAAAAATATTTAATGTTTTTAACTTAGACTTGATTTGATATATTTGCATAGTCCTGTGCCAGTAACTCATCATGACTCAGTGTTTCCTTTTAAATTAACAATTATACTATACTCCTTTTTTATGTATGCTGACACATTGGATAATATTTTAATTTCATCATGGAAGAGTGTTGTATAAGGAGATATTTTTCACTGTTAAGTTTTTAGCCTCATGCAGTTTCATAATTTATTTTTTCCACTTGCTGCTTTATATGACATATGTGACATTTGATTATTTTGATACTAAATGTGATTTGCATAAACCCAAGTCACACAAACCTCTTGCAGAAGATAAAATTGAGGTTAAAGATAAAGATTTATTTTCGTATTTGTACAGCAATCAACTTTAGAGTGATGGTTTTGTAGGCTTTTATTGTATATGTGTATAAGAAATTTCATATGTATATATTAAGTAGACCTCTGAGTATTGAATACTTGTTTTATGATTTTGATTTATATGGTTTACTTTTTCATAGTATTGGCCATATTTCATTTGTGCTGTTTATTTCTCTCCAAACCATTAATAATTATACCATAAAGTGTAATTTTTATAGCAATGCAAATGTCTAAGGAACTACAAATATTTTCTGTATTGTAAATTCAATAAAGTGTGCTTCTTTGGCCTTTTGGGTTTTGTTTCGGCTTTACTTGCAGGCGTCTCTGAAGTAATTTTAATTCTATGATGTGCCTACATGAAACTGCCTCTGAAATACTTGTATTTTCTATCCTGGGCAGCTGGCTTATGGGAGAAAAGAATAAACACATGGTCTTAGGTGCGATGGCACAGCGATGTCACATTGGCCAGCAGGGCAGCAGGTTAACCAGCTTGGGCTGTGACAGCCAGGAACAGAGACTTTCAGTAAAAACTTGAGGATGTGCGCTGGCCATCCTTGTGACTTGGGGGATTATTCCTTTTCTCTGACGCCGTCCCCCTTCCTCCACTTCCACACTGCCCAGCTAACTCCTCATCACCCTTCCTTTTGAGCTTAAACATCACTTCCTTCCAGAAGTTTCCCTTCTTAGTCCCTGAACAAGCCTCTGCTCCCTTGTGTAGCATCCTTTCTAACTGGTCAGTATCCTTACTGCCCTTGTCCTTGTTTAACTAACTCGGCACATGCCCTGAAAACCCTTAACCCTGTTGTCTGCAGCTGTTTCCCTTCTGCTGTACACACTGCTTGAATGGGTGATGGAAGAATTAGCCATCTAAATAAGGCAGGCTTGGCAAAGAGTGTCTGCAGACATGTACGGAGACGTAAGTACATGATAGTCATGGGCAGTATAAAGCAGAGGCAGCATGTTTTAGTGGCCACAGGTCTGAGCTCTGCAGCCAGCCCACCTGGGTTTCCATCTAGCCTCATAGACCTACTAGTGGGGTAACTGAACAAGGGGTGTAACCTCTGTCTACCCCTACTTCTTCACTGGTAAAAAGGGATGATAAGAGTACCTTTCTCATGGAGCTGTTACGAGGACTTAATGAGTCCCTGTATGTGAAGGGTTTGGGGTAGTACTTGGCACGTTGATCGCCCTCAAAAATAAATTTCGAAGCACCAGTGCTTGCATCGGTCTTGCTCAGGACCCTGGGTACTGCCATCAGTGATGAACAATTCCCAACCTTTACCAGACTACTTGGGAGGTATGGGGCATGGTAGAGGGTTCACTTGGACATGCGTTCATTGACTACTTCCCACCTCTCTTCTTGGAATTTCAGTGGACACAAAGTCGGGTATCATATAGGACAGGATATTGCATAGGATTCAAAGTGAAGGAAATCATTGAGAAAAATGAGGATGGAAAATTGAACAGGATGGAAAATTGTGAATGCTGTCCTTAAGGTGTGGGATCATCATTCATTAAGGGCTGGTTGGATCAAGTAGTTGAAGGCATAAAGAAAATAGCAGAGCTCTGAGTGGAATCTAAATGACAGTAAAAGTGGTGGGTTAAGGGATTCTCTAACTAAACAGAAGCTAACCTTTAAACTATGACAAGCAGCCTGTTGAGAAGGACTCCAGTGGATAGTCCCAAAAGTCCACATGATGGGGATGAATCCCTAGGAAAGCATAGGTTTTGTAGGCTTAAAAATAAAAACACCAGCTTTTCTTTGAGGTCTCAATGTTTAGACATGTTTTCATAGCTGAAAATGGAAAACAGACAACAATGCTCCAACTTGAAATTACAGGGTAAGTTTTCAGCTGCAAATTTCTGGGAATAATTACTCAGGATTTTTTTTGTTATTTTTCTGCTTCTGTGTATCAGGTTTGTTTTTGAATTTTTATTTCTTAAATTTCCATAGAATGGCAGTTTAGTTGTAAGGCCCTTTAACTTGTGACCTCTCAGGCTGATAGCTCATGAGCCACATTGCATAGAATTTGATGCACTTTCCTAGAGCTCTTCACTATCCTTAGGATTTTAGCTTTCTGTAAATATTTCATTCCAAGATTTCTGGCACATCTTCCCATCGCCGTGCAGCAGGGCAGCACCCAAGAGCCAGATAAGGATCCCTTTGGGGGAGTCTTATGAATAGTTTCCAGTGTGATTTTAAGGGTAAAAGTTAGTGTTCTTTAATTTGCCACAAATACTTTCTCTTCTTGATCAGCCATTCCAGGAACATATATTTTAACTCTTACATAAAATCCAAAAACTTCTTAACACAATTTCTAAGGCCCTCTGTGATCTGGCTCCTAACTGCCCATCCACTAATTCAGTCCCATTTACGGTGTCCTGGGTACAAGTCTAGATGCTGGGGATACAGAGTGGACGAGACAGACTCAAGCTGATCATGTGGTGGTGGGGTTGACAACAATAAGAACAAATAAAGAAGGTTCACATTCTGCCTCCTCCCCACCTTTCTCCACCTCAAAGTCTACAGATGGGCACAGGAACCTGTCCCTGGACACACCATCTCTCCCAGCAGCAGCCCTGTACTCAGGCTCCACTCTCTGCCCGGATCACCGCTCTCCCCCAACAGCACTTGCCTGCCTCTGACAGGTGCCTGGCATGCCGGGTGATTTACTAAGGGGGGCTGACCCTTCCCTACCCTGGTTGTACACTCCAGCAGGCTTGTGACTCTGCCAATCCCTCTAGGTTTTCTATGCCTCCAGCTCCTTGGAAGCCCAGGAACAGCTTGGAATAATGTACTTTACTGAATGAAGTAAAATACGTAGGATTATGAAGGAAACCAAATGCTATCAAAAGACTATTTCCAAGATAGTTTTTATATTTTGTGATAATAGCAGTATTTGTGCTGGCACATTAAACTACAAGATCTGGGGGCAGTTCTGACAACCACCATACTTTTTTTTTGTGAGGGCATCTCTCATATTTATTGATCAAATGGTTGTTAACGACAATAAAATTCTGTATAGGGGAGTCAATGCTCAATGCACAATCATTAATCCACCCCAAGCCTAATTCTCATCAGTCTCCAATCTTCTGAAGCATAACGAACAAGTTCTTACATGGAGAACAAATTCTTACATACTGAATAAGTTACATGGTGAACAGTACAAGGGCAGTCATCACAGAAACTTTTGGTTTTGCTCATGCATAATGAACTATAAACAGTTCAAATATGAATACTCATTTGATTTTTATACTTGATTTATATGTGGATACCACATTTCTCTCTTTATTATTATTTTTAATAAAATGCTGAAGTGGTAGGTAGATACAAGATAAAGGTAGAAAACATAGTTTAGTGTTGTAAGAGAGCAAATGTAGATGATCAGGTGTGTGCCTGTAGACTATGTGTTAATCCAAGCTAGACAAGGGCAATAAAACATCCATGGATGCTGAAGATTTCTCTCAAAACAGGGGGGGTGAGGTTCTAAGCCTCACCTCTGTTGATCCCCAATTTCTCACCTGATGGCCCCCCTGCGACTGTGCCTGTCTTAGGTTGTTCCTCCCTTGAGAAATCTTACCCGTCTCTGGCTAACCAGTCATCTTCCGGGGCCATACAGGGAAATGTAAAGTTGGTAAGTGAGAGAGAAGCCTTATTGTTTGAAAAGGTTAGCTTTTTACTTCTTTGCATATTTATGCCCTGTGGCTTCTATGCCCAGCATTTGTCTTGAGGTACCTTTACCACTTGGAAGAATTGTGATACTCGGTAAATTTGATATGAGGCACGAATTCTATTTAAGGGTTGTAATTAGGAAGGAAGAAGAAAAGCTATAGAAGTAGCAGGTGGAAGAAAACTTGGGAAGATTGATTATTTCTTTGACATATCTTCTTGTAGAGTAACTTCAGCATGTATAGGTTTTAAGCTACTACTTAAATTGCGCACACACATTAACATAATAGGAGTACAGTTACATAACCAAAGCATACCTGTAATTACCATCCATCTCCAGTGAAACCAAGAAAACCAGTTAGGCACCTTAGGCATTTGTGAAAACTTATCTATGATATGGTGGATATTGTCCAACTGAACTTGAACAGTCTGAGAGAAATCAGACAAATTAAAACAACCCATTCCTGGGGACTGTTCACATCCCATATGTTCTTTTAACAGTAAATAGTCCGTAGTTGAAAGATTTTGGAGTGCTACAATTTGCACTTCTCCTAATTCTTGGTTGAGTTCCAACAGTACAGATCCAGTCAAATTTGGTGTTTTACTGTATGCACAGGCCAGCTTAGATATCTCCTTCTTCATTCCCATGGCAAGTCCAGGAACTGGTGGGATGAGTGCATCTACACCTGTAGCAGTGTGTGGATCTTTGTTGGGTTTTTTGATGATCATCTTCTGGCATGAGTCTTCCAGAGAGTGCTGATGTTGGAAGTTCTTTTTCATATCGTATCTTAGTTGATTTTCGGGGTAGCCAAATTAGGCTTTGACCCTCTGTAGAAACACAAACAGGCCCTTTGCCTACACTTTTATATGCCCTTTATACCCTTGTGTAGAACTCATTGGAGGTCACCACACAGGAACTGCCTTTTTTTTTTTGGTATCATTAATCTACACTTACATGACGAATATTATGTTTACTAGGCTCTCCCCTATACCAGGTCCCCCCTATAAACCCCTTTACAGTCACTGTCCATCAGCATAGCAAAATGTTGTAGAATCACTACTTGCCTTCTCTGTGTTGTACAGCCCTCCCCTTTCTCCCACCCCCCCATGCATGCTTATATTAATACTCCCCTTCTTCTTCCCCCCCTTGTCCCTCCCTACCCACCCATCCTCCCTAGTCCCTTTCCCTTTGGTACCTGTTAGTCCATTCTTGAGTTCTGTGATTCTGCTGCTGTTTTGTTCCTTCAGTTTTTCCTTTGTACTTATATTCCGCAGATGAGTGAAATCATTTGGTATTTCTCTTTCTCTGCTTGGCTTGTTTCACTGAGCATAATACCCTCCAGCTCCATCCATGTTGCTACAAATGGTAGGATTTGCCCTTTTCTTATGGCTGAGTAGTATTCCATTGTGTATATGTACCACCTCTTCTTTATCCATTCATCTATCGATGGACATTTAGGTTGCTTCCAATTCTTGGCTATTGTAAATAGTGCTGCGATAAACATAGGGGTGCATTGGTCTTTCTCAAACTTGATTGCTGCATTCTTAGGGTAAATTCCTAGGAGTGCAATTCCTGGGTCAAATGGTATGTCTGTTTTGAGCATTTTGAGGTACCTCCATTCTGCTTTCCACAATGGTTGAACTAATTTACATTCCCACCAGCAGTGTAGGAGGGTTCCCCTTTCTCCACAGCCTCGCCAACATTTGTTGTTGTTTGTCTTTTGGATGGCAGCCATCGTTACTGGTGTAAGGTGATACCTCATTGTAGTTTTAATTTGCATTTCTCTGATAATTAGCAATGTGGAGCATCTTTTCATGTGTCTGTTGGCCATCTGTATTTCTTTTTTGGAGAACTGTCTGCTGGACGTCAAGCCTTTATCGGATCTGTCATTTTCAAATATATTCTCCCATACTATAGGGTTCCTTTTTGTTCTATTGATGGTTTCTTTTGCTGTACAGAAGCTTTTCAGCTTAATATAGTCCCACATGTTCATTTTTGCTGTTGTTTTCCTTGCCCAGGGAGATATGTTCAAGAAGAGGTCACTCATGTTTATGTCTAAGAGGTTTTTGCCTATGTTTTCTTCCAAGAGTTTAATGGTTTCATGACTTATGTTCAAGTCTTTGATCCATTTCCAATTTACTTTTGTATATGGGGTTAGACAATGGTCCAGTTTCATTCTCCTACATGTAGCCGTCCAGTTTTGCCAGCACCACCTGTTGAAGAGACTGTCATTTCGCCATTGTATGTCCATGGCTCCTTTATCAAATATTAATTGACCATATATGTCTGGGTTAATGTCTGGATTGTCCAGTCTGTTCCATTGGTCTGTGGCTCTGTTCTTGTGCCAGTACCAAATTGTCTTGATTACTATGGCTTTATAGTAGAGCTTGAAGTTGGGGAGTGAGATCCCCCCTACTTTATTCTTCTTTCTCAGGATTGCTTTGGCTATTCGGGGTCTTTGGTGTTTCTATATGAATTTTTGAATTATTTGTTCCAGTTCATTGAAGAATGTTTCTGGTAGTTTCATAGGGATTGCATCAAATCTGTATATTGCTTTGGGCAGGATGGCCATTTTGACGATATTAATTCTTCCTAGCCATGAGTGTGGGATGGGTTTCCATCTGTTAGTGTCCCCTTTAATTTCTCTTAAGAGTGACTTGTAGTTTTCAGAGTATAAGTCTTTCACTTCTTTGGTTAGGTTTATTCCTAGGTTTTTTTTTTATGCAATTGTGAATGGAGTTGTTTTCCTGATTTCTCTTTCTGTTGGTTCACTGTTAGTATATAGGAAAGCCACAGATTTCTGTGTGTTGATTTTGTATCCTGCAACTTTGCTGTATTCCGATATCAGTTCTAGTAGTTTTGGGGTGGAGTCTATAGGATTTTTTATGTACAGTATAATGTCATCTGCAAATAGTGACAGTTTAACTTCTTCTTTACCAATCTGGATTCCTTGTATTTCTTTGTTTTGTCTGATTGCCGTGGCTAGGACCTCCAGCACTACGTTAAATAACAGTGGGGAGAGTGGGCATCCCTGTCTAGTTCCCGATCTCAGAGGAAATGCTTTCAGCTTCTCGCTGTTCAATATAAGGTTGGCTGTGGGTTTATCATAGATGGCCTTTATTATGTTGAGGTACTTGCCCTCTATTCCTATTTTGCTGAGAGTTTTTATCATGAATGTATGTTGAACTTTGTCAAATGCTTTTTCAGCATCTATGGAGATGATCATGTGGTTTTTGTCTTTCTTTTTGTTGATGTGGTGGATGATGTTGATGGACTTTCGAATGTTGTACCATCCTTGCATCCCTGGGATGAATCCCACTTGGTCATGCTGTGTGATTCTTTTGATGTATTTTTGAATTCGGTTTGCTAATATTTTATTGAGTATTTTTGCATCTACGTTCATCAGGGATATTGGTCTGTAGTTTTCTTTTTTGGTGGGGTCTTTGCCTGGTTTTGGTATTAGGGTGATGTTAGCTTCATAGAATGAGATTGGGAGTATCTGCTCCTCCTCTATTTTTTGGAAAACTTTAAGGAGAATGGGTATTATGTCTTCCCTGTATGTCTGATAAAATTCGGAGGTAAATCCATCTGGCCCGGGGGTTTTGTTCTTTGGTAGTTTTTTGATTACTGCTTCAATTTCGTTGTTGGTAATTGGTCTGTTTAGATTTTCTGTTTCTTTCTGAGTCAGTCTTGGAAGGTTGTATTTTTCTAGGAAGTTGTCCATTTCTCCTAGGTTTCCCAGCTTGTTAGCATATAGGTTTTCATAGTATTCTCTAATAATTCTTTGTATTTCTGTGGGGTCCATCATGATTTTTCCTTTCTTGTTTCTGATACTGTTGATTTGTGTTGACACTCTTTTCCTCTTAATAAGTCTGGCTAGAGGCTTATCTATTTTGTTTATTTTCTCAAAGAACCAGCTCTTGGTTTCATTGATTTTTGCTATTGTTTTATTCTTCTCAATTTTATTTATTTCTTCTCTGATCTTTATTATGTCCCTCCTTCTGCTGACTTTAGGTCTCATTTGTTCTTCTTTTTCCAATTTCAATAATTGTGACATTAGACCATTCATTTGGGATTGTTCTTCCTTTTTTAAATATGCTTGGATTGCTATATACTTTCCTCTTAAGTCTGCTTTTGCTGTGTCCCACAATAGTTGGGGCTTAGTGTTGTTGTCATTTGTTTCCATATATTGCTGGATTTCCATTTTGATTTGGTCATTGATCCATTGATTATTTAGGAGCATGTTGTTAAGCCTCCATGTGTTTGTGAGCCTTTTTGCTTTCTTTGTACAGTTTATTTCTAGTTTTATGCCTTTGTGGTCTGAAAAGTTGGTTGGTAGGATTTCAATCTTTTGGAATTTACTGAGGCTCTTTTTGTGGCCTAGTATGTGGTCTATTCTGGAGAATGTTCCATGTGCACTTGAGAAGAATGTGCATCCTGTTGCTTTTGGATGTAGAGTTCTGTAGATGTCTATTAGGTCCATCTGCTCTACTGTGTTGTTCGGTGCTTCCGTGTCCTTACTTATTTTCTGCCTGGTGGATCTATCCTTTGGGGTGAGTGGTGTGTTGAAGTCTCCTAGAATGAATGCATTGCAGTCTTTTTCCCCCTTTTGTTCTGTTAGTATTTGTTTCACATATGCTGGTGCTCCTGTGTTGGGTGCATATATATTTAGAATGGTTATATTCTCTTGTTGGACTGAGCCCTTTATCATTATGTAGTGTCCTTCTTTATCTCTTGTTACTTTCTTTGTTTTGAAGTCTATTTTGCCTGATATCAGTACTGCAACCCCTGCTTTCTTCTCGCTGTTGTTTGCTTGAAATATGTTTTTCTATCCCTTGACTTTTAGTCTGTACATGTCTTTGGGTTTGAGGTGAGTTTCTTGTAAGAAGCATATAGATGGGTCTTGCTTTTTTATCCATTCTATTACGCTGTGTCTTTTGATTGGTGCATTCAGTCCAATAACATTTAGGGTGATTATTGAAAGATATGTACTTATTGCCATTGCAGGCTTTAAATTCGTGGTTACCAAAGGTTCAAGGTTAGCCTCTTTAGTATCTTACTGCCTAACTTAGCTCGCTTATTGAGCTGTTATATACACTGTCTGGAGATTCTTTTCTTCTCTCCCTTCTTATTCCTCCTCCTCCATTCTTCGTACGTTGGGTGTTTTGTTCTGTGCTCTTTCTAGGATTGCTCCCATCTAGAGCAGTCCCTGTAAGATGTCCTGTAGAGGTGGTTTGTGGGAAGCAAATTCCCTCAGCTTTTGTTTGTCTGGGAATTGTTTAATCCCACCATCATATTTAAATGATAGTCGTGCTGGATACAGTATCCTTGGTTCAAGGCCCTTCTGTTTCATTGCATTAAATATATTATGCCATTCTCTTCTGGCCTGTAGGGTTTCTGTTGAGAAGTCTGATGTTAGCCTGATGGGTTTTCCTTTATAGGTGACCTTTTTCTCTCTAGCTGCCTTTAAAACTCTTTCCTTGTCCTTGATCTTTGCCATTTTAATTATGTGTCTTGGTGTTGTCCTCCTTGGATCCTTTCTGTTGGGGGTTCTGTGTATTTCCATGGTCTGTTCGATTATTTCCTCCCCCAGTTTGGGGAACTTTTCAGCAATTATTTCTTCCAAGATACTTTCCATCCCTTTTCCTCTCTATTCTTCTTCTGGTACCCCTATAATACGGATATTGTTCCTTTTGGATTGGTCACACAGTTCTCTTAATATTGTTTCATTCCTGGAGATCCTTTTATCTCTCTCTATGTCAGCTTCTATGCGTTCCTGTTCTCTGGTTTCTATTCCATCAATGGCCTCTTGCATCCTATCCATTCTGCTTATAAACCCTTCCAGAGTTTGTTTCATTTCCTTAATCTCCTTTCTGGCATCTGTGATCTCCCTCCAGACTTCATCCCATATCTCTTACGTATTTCTCTGCATCTCTGTCAGCATGTTTATGATTTTTATTTTGAATTCTTTCTCAGGAAGACTGGTTAGGTCTGTTTCCTTCTCTGGTGTTGTCTCTGTGATCTTTGTCTGCCTGTAGTTTTGCCTTTTCATGGTGATAGGAATAGTTTGCAGAGCTGGAACTAGTGACGGCTGGAAGATCTTCCCTTCTTGTTGGTTTGTGGCCCTCCTCTCCTGGGAGAACAGCGACCTCTAGTGGCTTGTGCTGCGCAGCTGCGTGCAGACAGTGCTTCTGCTTCCTGCCCGGCTTCTATGGAGTTTATCTCCGCTGTTGCTGTGGGCGTGGCCTTTCTTGGGCAGCTACTCCAAAGTGGTGGAGTCGCGTTGGAGGGGGAGCAGCCTGGAGGCTATTTATCTCCATAAGGGGCCTCCCTGCTCCCTGCAGCCCAGGGGTTAGGGTGCCCAGAGATCCCTGGATTCCCTACCTCTGGATTAAGTGTCCCGCCCTGCCCCTTTAAGACTTCCAAAAAGCACCCGCCAAAGCAAAACAACGACCACACACACACAAAAAAAAAAACAACTAAAAATTTAAAAAATAAATAAATAAATAAAAGCCACTCGTTTTTCTTTATTTTCCAGCGCCAGCCTCAGGCATCTGCTCACCAGTCTTGCTGCCCTGTTTTCCTAGTATTGGGGTCCCTATCACTTTAAGACTTCCAAAAAGCCTCACCAAAACAAAACAGAAAAAAAAAAAAAAAGGCCACTCTCTTTTCTTATGTCCTCTGGCGCCAGGCCTCCGGTACCCTCTCACCGTTCTTGCTGTCCTATTTCCCTAGTATCCAGGGCCCCACACACGCACTGTGTCTGCGCTCTGATCCGGATGTCTGGGGGTGGGTGTTCAGCAGTCCTGGGCTCCGTCTCCCTCCCGCTCTTCCTGCTCTTCTCCCGCCGGGAGCTGGGGGGAGGGGCACTCAGGTCCCGCCGGGCCGGGGCTTGTATCTTACCCCCTTCGCGAGGCGCTGGGTTCTCTCAGGTGTGGATGTGGTCTGGATGTTGTCCTGTGTCCTCTGGTCTTTATTCTAGGAAGAGTTGTCTTTGTTATATTTTCATAGGTATATGTGGTTTTGGGAGGAGATTTCCGCTGCTCTACTCACGCCGCCATCTTGGCTCCACCTCCTGCCACCATACTTTTGACATTGTCATGAAGGTAAACTGTATTTTGAGACATCTGCAACAATCTAATGTAAATCATAAATATCTGTGATTTTCTTGCTGGCAGAGTCACAGGGACTTGTGGGGTTCATTTCATTTTATGTTAAATGCTCAAATTTCAGTTAGAGCTTAGTGAAAATAAATGTGTCATTTTTTCCATAAAAGGTGGAACTATGGATTTCTGCCCATAGAGCCAATGGGCCCATGGCCCCAGGTGATAACCCCTTGCCCTGGGTGAGAAGCTGAAGATCTAATATATTCAGGTGAGAATGCCCAAAACTGCAAGCTTGACCTGGTGGAGTTATTCTTCTCCCTGATCCAGCTCAGGCCTGCTTCCGCCTGGAAGCCCACTGGAGGAAGGGGAGTGTGTCCTCTGCTCTGTTCTGCTCAGCACCCCTGATCTACTGACACACCCCCCTCCAGCTCCAAGCAAGGGGAGCATGGTTCTAACCCCATAGATGCTGTTTATATGCTAGAGAGATAAAGCTCAACTAAGAAAAAGAATGAATGTGGCCAGCAGTTCTTGACTATCAAGTGTGCTGAAGCGTGAGGATAAAATGTGCCCCTTGCAGGAATGTGTTGTAGCCCACCTCCTGCCTTATAACTGCAGCTCTGAAACCAGCTTGACTTAATTATCCTCCTTATAGACACAAACACTGGCTGAGGAGGTAAGAGAGATATAAAGTCCTCAAAATAAAAGCAAAAATAAATCCACAGCAAAATTTCCACAAATTGGCACATGGTACATAAGATTGAGAATAATTGGGTTAAGAATTGGAAATACTGAATGTTTTCTAGGATGAAACAGCATATCATTTTTCTCCTCCCTAAAATCCTATTAAAACTAGAATCACATGGTTTTCTTGTAAAGCTGTAGACCCACAAGGACAGAAGACAATAGCAACAAAACTGAGAAGCTGGAAAGTAGGTGGAAAATTGGAAACTGAGTTAATCTAAGAAAGCTAAATCCTAAAACAATAGTGGGAGAAAGCTGAGAACAATTTGGATTTACATTGCGAATTTCCCAAAAGGCTCAGGAACTGGCAGAAGCAGGTTCCTCTGAAACTGATATGAGGGAAGGAGGGATGAATGCCATTTGAGAGCAATTCTATCCTTATGCATTGTTCTCCCATGTTTTGCTATTACTACCCTGGCCAAAGTCTGGAGATGTATTTTACCGGGTAAAACATAGGGTTTGTTAGATTGCAGGGTGGGTGCCAGGCACAGTTGAATGTGTTGTTACCATTCAAAGAAGCAGGGGAATTAAGTGACAAACGTGAGCTAAAAGCTTGCAACTCCCACACTGTTTTCAGGACACTGACACCTTTATCTTTCAGAGACTGAAAGACATTCCCCTGGATACTGACCAGACAGCTCAAAAGACTGCAAGATACTGATATCAGTCATCTTTCTAACAAATGCACCCCTGCCCCATCACCCCAAAGTGAAGTTCAAAGTTGGCAAGTTGTTCCGCACACTCAGAACTTTCAATCAAGATTTTAGCTCTCGTGAACAATCCAGGATCACTGTGTATCTGTGGAAAGTCTCTAACATGGAAAACAGAGACCAAATAAAACAGAAAGTTATCAACTTGGGAAAACAGAACCTATGCAGAGAAGAAAAACCCTATATTAATATCTTTAGATAGATAGAGAAAACTTCTGCAGCCCTGAAACAAGAACAAAGTACTATCAAAAGGAACATGCGCACAGCAAAAATAAGCTCTTAAAAATTAAAAACATGACAACGGAAATTAAAAAACAATATAGAATTAGCTTGATAAATTTGAGGAGTATTTCAGAAAGAAAAGCACAAAGAAAGAGAAAGATCTCCTTCCAGGAGAGGAAGAAATCTAACATCCAAAAATAGCTCTTCCAAAAGTAGACAACAGAGAAAGCAGGGCTGCATAATCAGACAAGTAATTCAAAATTCCAGAACTGAAAGATGTCAATGGGTAGGTTGAAAGAGCCTACCTAGAGCTCAGGAGAATGTTTAGGAATAAAGTATATGGTAGTGAAAACATTCTCCAAAACTTGACATAGAGTTGGCCAACTAAACATTTATATGATATTTATATGAGAGAAAAAGAAAAAAAAATTAAGAAACAATAATTAGAATGGTTGTGCTCATTTCAACAGAAATACCAGAACTAAAAAGACAATGAAGCAATTTGCCTTTAAGTTTCTGAAGGAAAATTATTTCCAAACTTCAATACTATATAAAAGTGTATATACTTTAATACTTCTATGCCTAACCAAATTTTTAATAAAATGTCAATAATAATGACATTGTTACAATATTCAAGGTATCAAAACCCCTTATCTCTCATGCACTGTGCACCTTTTTAAAAGAAGCACCTGGAGGTCTTGCTATGACAAACGAAGAGTAAGTGACATGGAATCCTGGAGATAAGAGATTCAGCACAGGAATGGTATGAGGTCCAATCCCCAGGGAAAGCCCAGGATGAGAAACTTGGCCAGTTGAAGAAAGATGCTGGTCCAGACTGGAGTAGTGTGATGTAAGAGAGCTGCCACCACAAGGTGCCATTCCACAACCTTTTTATCAGAGGACAGGATGCCTGGGTAAGTCTGACCCGGATCCTTACCTGTGCTCCTTTGTCCTTGTCACGGCTAAGGAAGTTCCTGCTTGCCCGCCCCTCCGTGCCCTGCTGCTTGGATTAGCCAGTCATGCTATCTCACTGGAATATTCCCACTTTTACCTCTCCTGAGAGGTGGTGGGAGGCCACCGGGAAATAAGAAAAGGGAGAGGAAAGGAGGAGAGAGGGACAGTGAGTAAGCGAGGGTGTGCAACCCACTCTTTCTGCCTACACTGCTGCAGACGCCTAGTATCCGGCTCACACCACATCCTCCCACACACCCATCTCTGATCTGGAAGCCCTGTTCCCAGAGACTAACTCACCAGATTTGCAACTGATATGCCCAAAAAGAGGGAAGGAAAGAGGTTATGAGGAAGGGAGGGAGGGAGGGAAGGAAGGAAGAGAAAGTTTAGTGTTACAGGGAACACAATTTAAAACACATCTCTGATTCAGATATTTTAATTTCATTCAAAATATTTAAATCATTTGCCTATTTTTTTATAACTACAGATAAATGGGCCTTCACAACAGTATTTAAAATTTTTTGATTAAATGCAGTGCTGGGTAATTTGTATTATCAGACCCTGTAGTAGTTATTTGTCACCGTCTTTACTACCAGCATCTGATACCCTTCTTCTCTAGTGGGGAGTCTCACACAGGTGAATGTTGGTGGGAAGCAGAACTTCATGGATCCTGAGAGAAACTGAAAGGAGCAATCATTCCTTCCCCTCATCCTCTAAAATCTAGGGTCTGTGTACATAACCTAGACATAGCTATCACATGCTCCCACCCAGCATCTAGCTAGAAAGGAGATTTGCAGACTTAAAGGCCGTTATTTAGCCACGCAGGCCAGTGATGCCAGGGGGTGTAGGTTGGCCACATCTTGACTGGACCCCGGACTCTCTGGGGCATGACCTTGGCTGCACTCCCCGGGGCCGAGCTTCCCTTGGCTGCTGCTTATCTTCTTTAATCCACGCTGGGTTCTTGAGTCTTCATATTGATTCTGTGAGTTACCCATGGACTTTAGTTAACATCATTTTCTGCTAAGATTCAAAAAGAAAAAAAAGGTTGTAAGATGCAATGAATCGGTTCATCTTTCTAGTTTGTTTACATGTGACAGCTCTTAATTTTGATATCAAACCCCCAATTATTAGTATATTATATGTATTTTGTCTTGTTTTTCTACTTGATCTGACAAATTAACACAAATTTTATGCTTTGAAATAACACAAACTTATGTTTATAGTCTGGAAGCCAGAGGTACAAAAACGGGTCATGTGGACTAAACTCAAGATGCTGGCAGGATGGCATTGCTTCTACAGGCTCTGGGGAAAATCTGTGTCCCGTCTTCTCCAGCTTCGAGAGGCTGCTGGCATTCCTGGCTCTTGGAATGGCATCATGCCCCCACCCACTCCAGCAATAGCTTCCTTTCTGCCCTCACAGATTCTCCGGTTCTGACCCGCCCTCCTCGCTCTTTCCCTTGCAAGGCCCCTTGTGATTATATTGAGATGACCTGAAAAATCCAGGAAACCTTTTCCATCTCATTAATTGCTTCTGCAAAGACCCCTATGATAATAAGGTAACATATTCTCAGGTTGTAAAACATCCACAATAATTTTGTATCGTTATCTTTTTCTTTTCACAATCTCCACATTACTAGGTGATACAAATTTTAAAAATATTAAATTTACTCTTTAATCATTTGTCTTTTAATCTAATTTTGAAAACTTAAATCAGCACACAACCAAAAGTTTCAGACTTTTATTTTCTATGGGGTTATGTTGGCGATTAAAAAAAAAAATTCCTAAGTGCTTTTTGAAACAGGAAATGAGCATTTATCATTTCAAATATTAAATTTTTCTAAGTGACCAAAACTTGACATAGAGTTGGCCAACTAAACATTTATATGACCCTGATTAGGGGTGTACTTTCTGAAAGATTGAACAGAAAGAAAAACAATAAAAATGGCATGCTCCCTATTGATGAAGCACGTGTCATTCAGTTGACAAGATCACGAAAGAGGCCATCTCTTTGCAACTGAGGAAAGGAACCATTGACCAGTTTCAGCAGTGTAGCAACTGGGAGACTGTTCCCATGGGTTTCTCCTCCAGCCACTGGGTTAATGTGTACTTTGTCCCTCTTATCACTTTAGAGGCTGTTCAATGGCTGCCAACAGATACAGTCCTTTGACAATTTCATAACTCCTGAAATTGTAGATTCTATGGAATATCAGTGGGAGCACTGAGCAGATACACTGATGAGTTACTAAAAACATATGTCACAACATGTACAACTGACCTTGTGCAGATGGTCTGTCCTAAAGGGCTCTAGACATCCACCAGCAAGTACTAGAAGAACGTCAACTAGACTTGTAGTTACCTTAGATTTGGGCAAGACACAGAGAGGGAATTACATTTCTGATTGTAGACAGGAAAACTGGAATTTCCTAAGTATTTATTGTATCCTACAAGCTTTCTACATATTTCCTCATGGTATCCTTGCAATAACTCCTGTTTTAACTGATAAGGAAGTAGGCTTAATCAAGTTGGGTGACGTAGCTAAATTAATTCAGGGCCCAAACGGTGGAGCTGGGATTCAAACTGTCCAAGAGAGCACCTGCCTCAGGCAATGTATGTTTTACAAATGTATTGAGTCTAAATGGTTTTGGAAAAGAAAATATCTCAAGATTTAATGATTATTATGTATATCTTTTTAAAAAAAATCACAGGAACATCATTTCTTTCTATTGTCTTGACTCATGAGCTCAAGTGCCTGGGAGGAATGATAAGACTCTAATGTGGCTCATTTCTGATTCAAATTCAAGGTGGCCACCTGAATGGCTTGTTCCCTGTGGCAGGCCAGGAATCTTGCCGTTCTTGTGTTAGAATGACTATGGTTGCAATAGGGCTTTTCTCCCTCTGTCATTAGTATTGGAAGCTCCTAAAAAATAGTTCTTGATTTCCCAGCTGTTGGTGGGCAGAACAAACAGCCCAGTGAGTGGACACCCAGGAGAGAGTTAATGCCAGTGCTAGAGGGATGCTGGAGATTATCTACACTCAGCACTTTGCTTTATGGGTGAGGTGACTGGTATCCAGCGACAGCCTGGGACTGTCTGTGTGGTTTCAGAGCTGGACCCAGAGCCCAGGTCTCCTGTCTTCAGGCCAGCAGTTCAAGATACCACACATCCTCCTTCTTTAATAGGACTAGGAACTGAGAGAGTTTCTGTATTTCTCTCTCTCTTTTTTCCCTTGATTTTTTTCTTTCTCTTGATTGCAGAGGAGAAGGCATAAGGGCATGGGGACTCTGCTTCAAGGCACAGAGGAAGGAGACAACTAGAGGCATATGGCCTGGCCTAGTGACTCCTTTGTCAAGTGCGGGGGCCAAGGACAGGCTGCTTCAAAGATGTGCCATGGTGGCATGCAGCCTGTGTCAGAGATGGAAGCAATCAAAGCCAAAAAGACTGCTAAAATTCCTCCATGTTCCATTATTTCTGTGTGGCCCTGCAGACCTTTATTTGCCAAGCATTTACTCTTTCACATTCCTATGAGTTGCTTCCCTTTTTCCTTTGAAGTCCCAGACACATACCCACTACTCTGTGGTTAATGATGACGTATATATCTCATTGTCCCTGTCTGTGGAATCTGTGTTTATGGATTCCCTTTACATACATAATTAAACTTTGGGTGTCTTCCATTCTGTTAATCTACCTCATTTCATTTGATTCTTACACCAGATAGAAGAACTTGAAGGGTAGAGGAAAATGCTTCTTCCCAACATAAGCATTGAAGTAAAATTCTTTCCCTCTGTGAAAATTAATAAAGGGAAACCTCACTTGTGTGGTGTTGGGAAGCAAGCCTGCACAGGGAGCTCTCAAGCCCACCACTCCTTGTAAATTCAGACCCCCACCAATAGAAAGCCACACCACACTGTTTTAGCTACTTTATTCCCCACCAGGAGGGAAGGTTTCTACCTCCCTGGCAGCCCAGCCAGTGAGAGACTGTCACAACTCAGCCAATGAGAAGCGATGATACATGAGACTCTCAGTTTCCTCCAATAGACTTTTTGCTTAAAATAGCCCTGCCAGCTCAGCCCCATCTTCTATAAAAGAGTTCCTCTCCTTTGTTCTCCACACTTGCCTTGCTTACGGTTTTGTTGTACCTTCCATGTCCCAAATTGCAGTTCTCTGCTGTTCCCCCATAAACCCGTTTTTGTTAGTAAAATAATTGACTGTTTTATTTTTAAGGTTAACATTGTTGTCAGCAGGCAGTGGCATCTGGGGAGGTATGTCCCTGTGCACTAAGAGAAACCTCAGCCTGGACAAGAAAGGGTTCTTGACTCTGATCAAGAAAGAATTCTCGAACAGATCAGATGAGTGTAGATAAGGAAGGAATTCATTAAAGCAAGAGTAATAGTGGATGACAGCAGCTGTGCAGGCAGCAGAGAGCAAAGAAGAGCAGAGGGAAGCTCACTGAACTTCTGCTCAGCATAGGGCAGACCCCTTGCCAGCTCCTGAAGCCAGGGTCACCTGGTATCCAGTATTTGCTTGAATCTCCCCAGCATGGGAACTAAGCCCCTACCATCCCAGGATTTGGGAGAGCCACAGAGCACTAGATGGAGTGAGATTATGTTCTGAGAACTTCCCAGAGGCAAAGAAAGGAGATTTTGGGGCAGGCTACTAAAGAACATGATTGTACAGCTGCAGTCCTGTCCATGTCACACAGGTGACAGGAACTTGCAAGCCCAAATCAAGCTCTTAGTAGCCTTTTCCTACTTGTCTGAAGTGGAAGGGAGAGAGTGAAGACTTGTGCTTAGGTCTAGAAAATTCAATGAAATAGCAAAGCAACAAAGACACCACTGGAAAAGAGCAGAGACAAACGTAGTAAGTTGAGCAGCAAGAAATCATTAAGGCAAAGTACACACTCAAGGAAAGGCAAGTACAGGCAACCTCAGAAAGGAGGTGTGCTTAAGGGCTTAGGATTCTCTTTTAAGGCTTTCAAGAATGGGCAAAGGGCAGGAAGAGGGGTGGCGTAGACTTGACATGTGATCTCATACTGTCTGTCTCCAGTGAAAGACATTATGTCACTATCCATAGTCTTCTAGATATTTTGTAAGATAAACAGCACACAGAATTTCTTGACACTATTCTTCTCTAAGATAGTGGTTGCCCTCAAACAGTGGGGACATACCATTTAGGACTGTTTGCCCTGCCTTAAGACACAGTAGGTTGTTTGTTGATTACTGTAAAATATGTTAGGAATCTTACCTCCTAACTCCCTGGTATTTAAAAATGGAATTTTAGCCTTAAGATGGATTACCTCCTGTTCTTATTATACTATTTCTTATTCCAGCATTTTTCATTTTAGGCAGGAAAAATTAATCATAATGCTTGTCCCATGTCCCTGCCCTCCCTCAACATCTCAAAAACAAACAAGTAAGCAAGACCTTAACTTAAGCTACTTGGTGTATTTACTGTAAAGCACTTACCATCAGGTAATTTTTTAAAAATAAACAATCTAATAGGCAAAAGACTGAGGAAATTAACCACTGGTCTTAGGGGAAAAAACAGTTTATATGAGCAAGTTTTATAAAGAAATACAAATCACATAATGACTCATTGGAGCATAAATTCAAGAAATCTAGTTGATTTTTTTCTTCTACTGATATGATACTTCAAGTCTTATAAAAACCAATTTTTTCCTTTCTCCAGTCTTCCTTCCCTCCTTTCTTCTTCTTTTCATTCTTTCCTTCCTTTCTTCTTTCTGTGTTATATGCACTTACTTGCTCATTTTTCCATTAAGTCTCTGTTCTGGATTGAAGCAAAGGATATGTTGAAATCCTAAACCCAGGCACCAGTGAATGTGACCGTAGTAGGAAATAAGTTCTTTACCGATGTACTCAAATTAACATGAGGTCATACTTGACTAGGGTCGTCCTTAATCCAATGTGACTGGTGTCTTTATAAGAAGGGAACATGCACATAGAGAACTGCATGTGGTGATAAGAGTCTGAGATTAGAGTTATGTGTCTACAAGCCAAGGAATGCCAAGGATTGCCAGCCACACTGAAAGCTGAGGGAAGTAAGGAACAGGTTCTCCCCTAGAGCCTTTAGAGAGAGCATGGCTGTGCTGATGCCTTGACTTTGGACTTATGTCCTCCAGAACTATAAGGGAATACATTCATGTTGCTTTAAGTCACCTAATTTGTGGTAATTTGTTACAGTTGCCATAGAAAATTAATAGTCACCAAACATTTCCAAAATTTCTGCTATATCAGAAGCACTGAGTAGCATGTGTAGTGGGGAAAAACAAAAAGGACCAAAAGGGTGAATATGGTAAGCTTTTTGCCCTTTAAGAACTCATAGTCTAGTAGTCAGGTCAGGAACCTTAGGGGTACCCTGATCCCACCCACAGGTATATCACCTTTCACAACAGCAATGAAGGACAGGCGACATCTAGGGTGACGTCTGCGTGTTGCACTTTCAATGCAGGGATTGATCACAGGGAAAACTGTGAGGAGAGGAAATGTTAAAAAGTCTTTAGAGTCAGCTAATAATATTGGCTCCTAGAGAACTGAAGGCAAAATTTTACATTGCTAAAAACAACTGTAATATTGAGGGTTCTGTTTTGAGTTATTGTGGGGTCTAGCCAAGATGAATAGGGATGAAGAAATAAACAGAAAGTCCTCTGACAGAAAGTCCTCTGGAAATACTTCTAGCAAGTATTCAAGGCAACACAAGGTGCAGAGATCACTAGCTCCCCAGGACCTATGTCACCTTCTGTTTTTCTAAACCCTTCTCTGCCCAATCATCCACAGGAGTAAATTCCTGCTGGATTGACTTGAATTAAGTTGTGATCATTTTCCAGCTCTTTTACATAAAAAGTCAAAAAAGAGGGAGGAGGGGACCCATGATGGCTCTACTTTTTGTGCCAATGAACTTGCTCAGATTGGCCTTGTCCCCTGAAGCCTGGTTCAAACCATCTTCTATGAGGACTTTGGTGAAGATGGAGAGAGGAAGATGGAGAAGAAAGTGTGGAAAGTCTGGAGCAGGGTGGAGCAGCAAGGAGCAGTGACAGTGGGATGCAGAGGTGGTTTGTTCTCAATCATACAGGGTTAGTCAGCTGGCTCAGCCCAGTAGACACTTGGAAACAAAGTGCAAGCACCTTGATCAAGCCTAACTTGAATGCTTCACAATCTAAATTTTGTAAAATAACTTATGGGCTACTTCAATTTAAAAATCAGCTGCTCATTGAATAGTTTCAATTTAGCAACCTTAGTTTTGAAGATGTTTATCCAAGTATTGGAAACAGCCAAATCGTTTGAATAGGAGGCAGCATGATACAGTAGATAGATGGCACCAAGGATCTGCATCAGGGATATGTCTAGATCAGTGTTTTTCAACATTTTTTTCATTATCCTTCCACCAAAGAGTCATTTTAGACATATTTTCCCAGTAGCCTCCTGCATGAAATTTTAATACCATACATATCTTACATATCTGTTTATGTTCTTTGGGCTTATCTGTCCTTTATATATTTAAAAAGTAAGATAGCCTTCCCTTTCAAGAAGCAATTTCTCCCACCTGGGTGCAATATCACCCTGTTGAGAATTCCTGGTCTAGATGAGCACTAACTTCAGGACCTAGGAACCCCCAAGCTGGGACAGAGGTCAGGGGTCACAGCATTGTCTAGAAATCATGGGCTTAGAAATCTGACAGACCTTGCTGGAAATTCCACCTCTGCCACTTTCTAGCTGTGACTTTGGGCAACTTACAGAACTTTTCTTGAGTTTTAGGTTCCTCCTCTGTCTAATCTATATTAAGGGTGATTTAGATTAAAAAGTAAAGAATGTTAAGTACTTTTCATGTTGCTGCTCCATGATCAAAGTGGATATTCTAGCTCTTCGCTAGGCTCTTTTCCATCCCTCTGCTTGTGCCATCAAATGAATGGCACAGGCAAGTCAGGGAGATATACAAACGTGAGCCATTCATATGCAGAGATTTTTCTTCCTTGAAGCACTTTTCGATAAAGATCTTGATGACCTCCTTCTCTAAAGGGGTTTGCTGGGCCTGGTGGCCTGAATCATTGGGAAGCTCTGTCTTTGCTTCCTCTCACTTGGCTGACATACTGTGGAGAGAAAAGAGGCCCTGCAGGCTTCCCGGACACTCAGGACAAATAGAGCCAGAATGCCTGGGTCTCTCCAGGGAATTAAAAAAAAAAAACAAATGGGAGAAATATATTTTAAAAACAACAACAAAAGAAGAGAAGTCATAAGTCCTCAAAGTGTTTAAAATAAAAGGACTACACATAGATGAACTGTCCAGAAGAAAATTTGCTTCTCTTCAGTTGTGGTTCCTGAGTGTAAGGTGACTTGGGAGTGGGAGAAGAAAAAAAATTATGTGACAGAGAACTACTTTTAAGAAGATGAATGAAAGAGGAAAATGCTTTTTTTGTAGTGCTGGTGGCACTCATGGAGATGTTTAGAATGGTGGTTAATTTCTAAACGAAGTGTTTGAAAATAATCTCTGAATTTTTAGGTGATGATGATGCATTTGGATAGGTCAGGACTTTTGCTTTTCTTTTACCCACAAGATGTCTGAATTTTTGCCATATTAAAAGATACTGAAATCTGAGACCTGGAAGGACTTGAAGTAACAATTTCAGCTTTTTGACAAATGCATTGAGAAAACCGAGACCTCCCAGAGAGGTTAAATCATTTACCCAAGGCCACACTGTTAGTGAGTAGCAGATTGCCATACCCAGGTTTTCTGAGCTCAGATCCACTCATCTTTTCACTCCAAGTTAGCAGTTAACCAGGACTCAGAAAGGGCACAGGCATGGAGACCCATTGCCTTGGGCTGGAGTTCTGGCTCTTCTCCTTTTAGCAAGGTAGCTTTAGAAAAATAATTTAACTGGCCTGGTTCAGATAAATAATAACACTGTGGAAGAGAAAAATTCTGCTTGTTGTGAGGAGCAAATGTTTCTGCACATAGTAGGTGTTACATCGACTCCAAACCCAGGTCTCCTGGGTTTGACTATCAGCTCCTTTGGCTGCATGAAATGGGTCTAACGCAGTAATGCACAAGATGCCAAGAAATGCTAAAGTTTCAGTCAATTTCAATCATGTAAAGTTTGTTCAGTATCACTCATGCATATTAAAACAATAATACCATCTCACTTTTCTTACTGATTAGCATGGAAAGTTCAAAAGTTTGATAATTGTGTTGGTATTTGGGGAAACAGGAACACTCATAGTTTGGAGTATTAATTGGTATCACCTCTTTGGAAAAGAATTTGGCAATTCCTATCACAATTTGAAATACACATACTCTTTAACCCAGAAACTTCTCTTTTACAAGTATATTCACACACATCCAAATGCATATCATTACAGAATTATCTACTGTAGCAAAGTTTGCAGAGGAACTAAAATCACATCTTTAATAAATGGATTAAATAAATCATGGCATGGCTGTATATTGGAATACTATGCAGCCACCAAGAAGAATGAAGCAGCTCTATGTATACTGCTACAGAACCATCTCTAAGAGGTATCATTAAGTGAAAAAGAGAGGTACAGACTATTAAGTGTATTATGATATGGTTTGTGACATAAAGGTTATAGATGAATAGATACTTATATATGTACAGGTTACCTGTGGAAGGATGAAGAAGAAATTCATGGGAGGAAAATTGGGGAACTGGGAGACAAGGGCAAGAATGAGATTACCATTCAATATACCTTTCGGAACCTTTTGAGATTTGGTCCATGTGCATGTAAAAAAAATAACACTCACACACTAGCCAAACATAGTCCTTGTGATCTCTGTGCTGGCACAAACTGCTCTCCGGCCCATCTAATCTCCCAGGTTCACCTCTTCAGGCTCATTGGCCTCTTGGATCCTCCCCTTGGCTCTCTCTTGACTCCCAGTACCCACCACTAGTCTCCTTTGTCCTGACAACCCATTTCAAACAGGCTCCTCTGGCTTCCATTGCTGGCGCTCTGTCTTGGGCATGATGCCACAAAGGCTCTCTGGCTCCATGGAGCTCGGCTTGCCAGAGCCTGCCAACTCCTGGCCAGGCCAGCCAGGCCATTAGGCAGTTTGCACCTGCTGCAAGCATTGTTCAGGTGCAAGGAGGGGATGTCTACGTGGTTGTCCATTGTATGGACTCGTGGGGCTGCCTCGATTGACATTTTGCCTTTTATTGGCCCAGGACCTCTTGGGTTCTTCATTCACTTGTTTCTTCGTTGTTGGTTTGTTGGCTTTTTTATTCATTCCTTTATTCAATACTTCTGAACCAGAGCTACAGTCCAATGGGATTAAAGTTAGGGGCATGTCTGGGGATTTCCTGTCCCTCTACTTTCCTTTTCCCCAAGCCCATGGATAATTTAGATTTTATTATATCCTGATAGCATGAGATTTAATAATTAAACCAAGTGAACATGCTGCATGAACAGTGACCATTTCTGGTAATTATAATTAAATGACCTTCCTTTCACCTTCACCAGAAAGCATCCACAAGCTAAAACAAAGAGGCATTTTGTTTTATGACATTTGCAGATTAACTTTATTGCCCTTGTCTGATTTTCTTTTCTTTTTTTTTTGAACCTGTGAAATCCTTATTTTTGAGGCTTTTCAATGTTCCAATTCTCTGAGGGCATCTTGGGGAGAACAGTAAATACCTGCAGGCAGTGGACCACTTTATACCTTCAGCCACCAGAGACCTTGGGTAAGGTTAGAAGTGTTGTCAGAAATTCCATCAATATTGAACACACCTCTGGCTTGACTGAGCTTTGGAAAGACCTCCACTGATCCTATTCAACATTTACTGAACACCTATCCCAGACAGGGTATATACTAACTGACCTCAGAAAAGTCACATTTGCCCAAGGCGTGGGAGGGGAAGGCGCAGGAAGCCAGGTGGGAAAAGCTAATTTCTTGTGGGATGGATGACTGAAGATTGGTTGGCTCAGCTCCTGCAGAAGGATCCAGGAGAAAAAGCCATTGGTCCCAGAATACTGGTAGAGTTTATGGCCCCTGTTACAAGATCTGACCTGAATGGGCATCCAGGTGAGACAGGGACCGTGGGCTTAGACACAGTAGCATGAGGGCCTCCAGAAAAAACAAAGCAAGATAATCCATTGTGGGATTTGCTTTGGCCTGCTGGGGGGCCCAGCTTATTATTCTGAATTTACCCAGGCTGCTTTATTTCCTCCAGCCCTAAACAAATGATTTGCAACCTGGGCAATGTAGCAAGCAGGCACAAAACAAGTAGTAAAAACAGGAAGGACTCCGTCTTGAAAATAGCATTGCATCTTAAAATCCAACTACTTAAAAAGTAAGTTTCTTAACATACTCTTAACAAACAGACAATAACTCAGCCCACCTTGGGAGCAAAGCAGGCAGCCTTGAGTGATATGCTCCCAGACCAGGAAGCTGCTATCCTGGGAAGAAATCAGAGCAGTAAATTTCTTCTAAGTAACCCAGAAGACTAGTAAGAAATTTAATGTTTCTTCAAAGATAAACATTTTGGGACCACTTACCATGTGTGCATCCCTAGCCCTTTGTCTGTGAACCGCTTATCAAACCCCTAGACAATGCACCACCCTGGGGCTCTCTTGTCCCCTCCTGGCCTGAGCCAGGACCTCTGTCCTTTCACTTTATCTCTAAATAAAAGCCTCTGCCTTCCTCTCTTACCTTGAGCGTTTGCGAAGTTCATTCTTTGACTCCACAAACAAGAACCCCGGCATCATAGGTAGTAAAAGAAATCTATAGAATGGCAGCAGGAATGGTCCCTGGGAAGGCAATGGCTTTCATTAAGTGGAGACACCATCTTGGACAAAGCATAGGAAAAAGCAGTATGGTCTCCTGAATTGTCCTATAGACAGTGTTCTTTAATGAAATAGTTTAATAGCACAGATTTTAAGAGTACAGACTCTGAAGACAGACTGAGTACCTGGGTTTGGACCCAGACTCTCTTTTAAGTTTGCTTAACCTCCCCCGACCTCATTTTCGTCATCTTTGTCCTTTCTAACCCCACAATACTTCCAGGCTTCTGAGTTGAGCCAGAATAACTTTTGAATAAATGTTACTTTTAGAATCAAACTGTAAGTTCTGACCATTTGGATCTACTCAGACTTTTGCAACAATCCATTTCCGAATGATTTTCTGTCAATTCTGTTCAAGCCGCAAATCAAATCTAACCCTTGTATGAAAAAAGATCTGTTCAGGGAAAAGCATTTTTCAAGTACCCACTGCAACTGTTTCTTAAAGGACCGCCCTCTTTAAGGCCAATGATAATTTTTCACCGAAAACAACTTATGGTCATGCTTTTTCCATAATATGGTTTAAGTGAAACCGAAGGGATAATTTCACTTCTTTTCGCCAGCCCGAGACAGCAGGAGAAAGGCAACGTCGGCCACTGTCTCCTGAATCGCGGTGCGTCAGTTCTTCAGCGCTACCTCTAGGTGGCAGTGCAGCCCCAGACAAGGTTCCAGGGCCTCCGCTGCCTCCCCTCCCCCCTTTTCCCGGCTGGCAGCACGGGTTGGATTGGCATGCAGGTAAAATAATCATTAAAAATAAATGCAATCAGAAGAAGTAGGTTATTATAATGGCACACTGAAACTGCGTTAGTAGAAGTCTGTCAGCCTCCCATTAGAAATGTTGTTTCAGAGGAGTTTGCTCCTTGGCTGTGAAAATTGCTAGAGGTTAAAAGTGACACTGTAGGTCTCCATCTTGTAGCCTACTTAATCCTAAGAAGTGATTTTAGGTGGTGCGGCAGCTTTGAAGTCGGGCAAAGACATGCAGATGGATGTGTTTACCTTAAGGCAATCTGTAAGTGTTTTTGTAACACTGAAATGCGCTGTGACCCCTGACATTTTCAAGCTTCTTTGGCCGTGTGAGACTGCCTGTCGCTTGTAGGGCTGCAAGATTAAATTTTGAAACACTGTCGTGTCAACAGGAAAATACCAGACAGCTGTTTAGTAAAACACTGGGAAAGGCCTAGCCACAACCCACCGTCCATTTATCGGGGGCCATTCACTGCCCTCACTGCTCCTGACACCATGGTCTCCTCCGCTTTGAAAGGAGGAGCTGCTCTCCATGGCCATTAGCATTCTGGGTGTGTCAGGATGTTCAGGGTCGGGCTGTGGTAACAAGCAACCCCCAAATCTGAGCGATTTAGCACCACCAGCATGTATTCCTCACCCATCCAGGGTGTCTGACTTGGGTGGCAGGGGAATCATGGAAGCTCTGCCATCTTGTAGCGGCACTCATGGAATATATGTGTTCTTGGGACTTCCACCCTCTGTTCTGTAATGGACTCTGGTTCATTGTAACTGTAACTTCTGGCCCTGGTTCTCTGCTCACAACTAGTTATGTGGCCGCACTTGTGGGCATGGAGTGGGAAAATACGGGGTGACTACCACAGCTTCCATTGTAACTCACTTTTAGCCCCTCGTTTTATGATTCAGATTCTGCTGGGGGCAGGGGTGGCTATCTATACTTTAATGTTGTCAACCATCAACACAAAATGCATGCTAATTTGTGTTTAATTATCTCAGTGAACTCCCAGGCCACCATCTAGGTGCAGGCTATGTAATTTTTTATGAGGAGACTTGTTTCCCTTTTCAAGACAAAATTAATTTCTTCTCTGGGCTTGGTGACACCTTCATACTGTTCATACTGATGGTTTTGCTCTTGTCGCAGCCAAATGTGCTGCTCTTCTACCTCCCCCGAGAGAATAGAGTCTCCTTGATGGCAGGCACTCATTTTTATCCATCTTGTATTGCCTGAAAAGATACAGATGACAAGAATAAATGGCTGGGAAAAGTTATCCTATGAAAAACAATGATCAAATGATGTTTTTGAGCTCTGTGTGCTCGAAATACTCATTATTAAGTTTTTAACTGTATAGTATACATAGACGCCTTGACTCTTTCGATTCCAATCATAATTCTATAAGGGGGGTAGCTGAGGAAACTGTTTAACGGCAGTCAAGTAATCTCCCCATACTTGTGAAGTATAAAATGCTAGAGTTATATTTCCAATCCAAGCCCCTTTAATTGCAGAGTTGTACTTCCAAACCATTGTACTATAGTGATTTATACCAATTCACATGTTTTAATAACAAAAACATAATTAAAAACATAACTATGCTACAATGACCTATATCCTGATTCATATGCTTTAATAACAAAAATATAATTAAAAACATAATAATGATTAATTGGAAAGTTCACCATGCAAAGTAGCATCAGCTTGGATTAAAGCCTCCAGCAAATGACAAGAGACTTGGATTCTATTTCAGGTGCCAGTTTAACCACTTTTTGGTTGCATGACTTTGGACAAGTCTCTTCATTTGCCTCATCCCAGTTTCCATACCTCTAAATTGATGGTTAGGTTTGGATCATTAATTTTCAACTTTACATACTGGAGATCTTGTTAAAATGAAGATTCTGATTCAGCAGACAGGGACCCTGAGATTCTGCAATTCTAACAAACTTCTTGGTGACACTGCTGTTACTGGTCCATGAAGCACATTTTGAATAGCCGGGAGCTACATGATTGCTAAGGCTTACCGGCTATCTGGTTCTGTGAGTCACTAGAAACTTGACTGAAATGCTACTCAGTTTACGTAATTGGCACAAAACTATGAAACAATCAATCTGGTTATCGTAAAACGTAGAGGTACTTGATCAGTCATCCCAACATTTGTGCTCTCTTCCTCCAACAGTGAATCTGGTTTCCCTGGAGATTCTCTCTAACCCCCAGTGCCTGTGCTTCAGGTGAATTTGGTAGATATCAGTGTTTGAAGTTTTCCAGCCATAACAACTGGTTCAGGGAATGCCTGAGACAGATTGAAAACCAATAAAATATCCCATGTGTTCCTGAGAACTGAGGGACAGGGGCAGAGACATCTTCCTTCTGGACCTGAACTTGAAATACTAGAACTACTACAGTCACCAAGAGCACAGCAAGGTACCCACAGAGACAGTGGAAAAGAGAAGCTAAGTCCTGGGGCAGCTTTTTGAGCTTTGCTTGTAAAAGTAATTGGGCAGGCTCACCCACACATGGTTAGATATATTTATTAACTTGTGTGTGTGTGTGTGTGTGTATGTGTATGTGTGTTGCATGTGTATGTGTGTTGTGTGTGTATGTACGTATGTATGTATGTCCTTGTATGTGTGCGCCATGTGTGATTGACTGATTAAAGGCTTATAGCTGCACAGGTCCGATCTCCTTCCAGATCTGGGCTCAGCATTGGGTAATGGGCCTGAGGAATTCATTCTCCAAAATTCAAAGCTGAAGTCACCATTAAACACCAAGCAGAAAATACAGCAGAGGCATGGATGAAACCAGGAGGTAGGAAATGGTAAGGAAGCCGCAGGACATTCGAGGGGTTCAAGGCCAGAAGGTGATGGGTAAAAACGCCCCTGCGGAGAGTCCCTCAGCTGCTGGAGTCTGGCTGTGGTCTCTTCCACAGGGCAACTCTGGCCTCTGCAGCGGGCAAGGAAGGAAGCATGCCAAGCCAGGAGGACACCCAGGGAGACCATCCTGCCCTTTCAGGCCTTAACACAGCAAAGACATAGACTCCAGACTGGAATTTGTTTTGGTCAGGAAGCTGCAGCTTGTAACGCTTTTGTGTGTATCCGTGTGTGTGTGTGAAAGGGAGAGAAAGAGAGAGAGAGATTATTTATTTATTTTCCCACAGAGGCAGTCATCTCAAATCGTCCCCTGAGACCGAGCAGCTGTGATGGATGTCACAGATGATCTCTTCATAGGACTGCCGACTTCGCTTTGACCTGAGGCAAAAGCTATTTAAATTTTATTAGGGAAGCAGGCCAACCACCCTATTAGACCTCTGGGTGATTAAAAGAAAGTCATCCTGTAAAACGTTCCATTATGTACATCTATTAACTGACCATGGCTTCTTGGTGACTTTAAAATATCTGATAGGTAGAAAGCTAACAGTATATCTGAATCAGTCTAAACACACTCAGTTTTATGGAGTATCATGGGATCTGTGTTTTTCCTACAGGACCAATCCCCTGCCTCTGTGCCATCTACCCGAACATGGTTGCTTCAGCATATTCTGAAATCCATGTTCCTGTGATTGTTTTTGTCTTGCTTCAGTGACTTGGGAGCATTTATCCATGTAATGGCATAGTCTTCCGCACCACTGCTTGTATAACCCTCATGCCTCAGTGCATCTGCTGGATGGGATGCAGACAAAATGCTGCTTAGTATATTTTATGTATCTAAATGAATATTCATAGCAAACAAAGGGGGCAGACATTTCAAAAAATACATAATCATTTTGAGGCAAATGGTTAATTTTTTATCATATATAATAACTTACATCCTGTACACCCCTCATTTGCCATTCAGGACAGTGTGTGGCACCATATTTGACTGAATGGTTGATACTGACATCCTGGCTTATTAATAAACCAAAACACATCCTAAAATATGATTCAAAACTTTCATCTTGGGTTAATTATTCTGCAAGAGTCATTTACTTATACTTGTATAATGGTCATTTGCTTGTCATTTACTTGTAGAAGGATATTCTGAACAGCAAATTTTTGCTTGGGGAAAATTAGACAAAAAAATGTATCAAAATGATGCTCATATTAAGGCATAGACTCATAGAGGAATCTAATGCAATTGCTAAGAAAGAATAAGATAGATGTAGACCAGGAAGGATTTCTGAAAGCAAAAATGATTTTTTACTAAGTATATATAGTGTAAACCCATTTTATTAAAATATTAACAGTACAAATAGAACAGGTTTGTATTCTCATAAAACTATCTAGGAAAACATACCAAATTGTTTTCATGAGAGAAGTACAGTAATGGGCTACTCTGTCTTTCTAAATACATTTCCATATCATCTTACTGTGGAATTTTAGATGAGAAAAAAACAAACTATATATTTTCTTTCAAAAAGGGTCTCAACTTAGTATATATGGAAATAATTCTGGTCTATTAGAAATCTGGCCACCAAGAAGTGAGCTACATGGTAAGATGAAGCCATTTCCATTGATGTTTATGGAAGAAAGGACTAGATCCCTCATCATGACAGAAATCCTTGGACTTCTGGTTTAGGAACTTAGGGACAGCGGATCCAGCAAAAATGAAATATTGATGGGGTTAGTGTCTCCCCTGAGCTCAGGCAGGCTGTACAGCTGTACATATCAGGTCCCAAGACTCGTCAGAGGCCCCAGCCAATGCCCTCTCTCCATGAGAATCTTCTTTCCATTTTAAGGGTTAAAAATATCCAAGTTTTGAAACACGTCTGCTATTGCATTTGAAAGCTAAGTAATACTTTAGCTCATTAACTTAAGAACCCTAAAACACCTGTGCCTTCATCGCTTCTGTTTTATTGCTGTGCTGTACAATTCTGGTTTTGAGTGTGGGAAATGAATTAATCATGACTCTTCCATGTAGCCCTGTGAGGCAGTGAGCCCTTATTACGGTACCTTCATTTTCCAGATGAAGGAACACGGCATCAAGAGGGTAAATGATGTGCCTGGGATTGCACGTGGGTCAGTGGCAAAGTTGTTAACAGTCAAGCCTGGGTTGGAGGGGTTCATCTCAGATTCATTCTTCCCTTCAGCATTAAAAACAATTTCTGAAAATCCAGGACCTTTATCATCAACATACAGATTCTGGCATTTTGGGATTCTGAATATTTGATTTTCATAGTAGAGAAAAAAGAGAAACAAAATTATCGAGTTAGAAAAATAAATATATAGCAAGAACATTACCAGTATAACTAACCCCTTACCATTGAGCCTAAATCTGCATACCTGTGAAGAATTCAGTACTTACAAAAAGCCTGTGTAGAAACCATTTGTTTCCATCGTATGGGAGAGATACAGAAATACTCTTTCTGTCTGCTTTGTTTTTATAAAAACATGCACAGGGCCCCTAGAAAGGTTTGAGACTTGCCTGTCTCAGATTTGTATGGTGTAGCAATGCATTTGTTTGAATTGGGTCGTGCTATGAATAAAAATATTTCAATTATGTTTTTCAAAATCTAAATTAAATCCTCCATTAATTTGATGGGAAGGAGTCAGATAAGGTGAATCACATTATCCAAACTCTCCTGAGATGCTCACACCCTCACTGAATCTACTGGGATTTTCAATTCATTAAGTGCATTTACGAGAATTCAACAGCGGGGTTGTTTTTATTTTGCTTTAGGTCTTTGGGGAACTTTGTTTATACAGGCAAACAATTTTAATCATGTGCTTCCTTATGAAACATGTGCACACGCTTAAAATTATTCTTCCTTGGTGGAATGAACTGAAGATCCCACCCCTCCACCAGGGCAGAAACTTGGTGATTGGAGAGATGGAGGGCAGATTTCTGGCAAATAAAGACTGGCCGCGGAAGGCAGCAAGTGCATTTTCAGGATAATATGACGAGGGGGAGTTTGAGGGGCAGTGGCTTGGCATTGGGCTTGTAGGAGCAGCTCTATGAGTTGCTTCCTAGGTTGGGTGTGGGTAGGTAGGGCAGTTCTCAGATACACAGCCCAGAAGATGAGGACTCTTGCTGGTAACTAGCCGTGTTGGCCTCTGGGGTCCTCAGGAGGACCTTGCCCCTCACAAGTAATGTTGGTGGGGAGAGGTAAGCAGGGATAATCATACTGTTCCTCTCCAGGAGAATCCACTCTTCATTCCAGACTGAATCTGCAGAAGCCTCCATTGGTATCAGCTAAAGCTGAAGGTGTTCACGTAGAGAGGAGATGGCATGGGGTGGTGTGAACCTCTGCTGTGCTGTGGATAGGGAGCAAGGTTGGGGGCTAGTCTGGTGTGACCTGGGGGAGGGCCGGTGAAGCCATGATAAATGAGGATGCTGCAGGAGAAGCTGAGAAAGAATCTGGAGAGGGGGCAAGTTACACATAAGGAGTACATCCAGGGATAGTGTGTGTGGGGGGGTGACAGGCAGTACCCTCCAAAGATCTTTTGTCAGGGGCTGTAACGGAGAAGTGTTCTGGGCAGAGAACATAGCATGGACCAAAATAGACAGCATTGAGTTCGAGTACGACAGCAGCTTGCTGAGACTAGAAAGATGGTGGACAGTGTGACAGTGACTCTAGAAAGGTAAGATTGGGACAGATCATAAAACTTGTTTGATGCCTATTCCCAAAAAATCAATTCTAAAAGTTAGCTAGAACTATTTAGAGTGACTCATTTCCTCTTGGCCAGTATCACCTACTCCTTTTAATAAAAATGCATGCTCAAATCATAAGTGCAGATAAAGAGGTAGACACCTTTTTGTTTTGGTGAGCATCAATCATTTAGCTAGAGTAATACTGTTTGCCTAGCATTCTCCATAAACCTTTTTGTGCTAGTTATGTATCCTTGTGGGAGGGAGGAGTTTAGGGGCTGTCCGTTGTACAGGTGACACAATGGAGGCCTGGGGGATCAGGTATTTCTAAAGCTACAGGGAAAATTCATGGTGAAGTTAAGGCAGGAACCAAGACTTCTCAGCCCCGCGTTGATATCCTTTCCCACTGAGCTATGCTGTCTAGTGTTACTTTAGCCAGAATCTTTTCCTGGGCAAATATGTCTCTCCCACTCCTTTCAAAAATGTGGAAGAAGAGTTGAGTGACAGGGTCATCTGGTACTAACAAGAAAACACTGGATAATTGTTTCATCCCCGTCACTTTCAGTAGGATCTATTTTCTCTCTCTCCTCTTCACTCCCATCGTCTCCCCTCCTTCCTGTCCCACGGGCCAACCCTCTCCAGTTCATAGAGCAATATTGAGCCCAGCTTAATAGCATATCTTATAAAAGGTCTAAGTTAGATTTATTTTATCCTTCCGAGGGGAAATGATCACAGAAAGCAAGACTATTTCTTTCATTTAGGCCACAGGTTATCACCTGTGGCCCGAGAACCACTAGCTGAAATTATTTGTTATATCCTATCTGGGACCTGCAAAAAAATATTAGACATTGTTTTGAAACATCATTGAATTTGATCTTTTCTTGATAGAAAGTTGTCATTAGTTTATGCAATTGTTAGTATGAGCAATCAAGCTGTTTCATGTTTGAGTGTACATTTTGTAGAGTGAAATCTTTTTTGGTACAAGAGGGCAGAATTTAGAAATATGGTACTGAAGAGATGACATATGACTCTTATTTTCTCTCTTTTGGGGGAATTTGTTATTTTAAAAAGGAAGACTGCAGTGCAATCTATTTCATTCTGTTTTGACGGTAACCTTGCCTTATATAACATATCAATTTTGAATAATGAAAATTCCCTTCCCCCCCTAAAAGCATAAACCTTTCAAACTCAGAGATTCTAGCAGACAGCTGATAAAGCTTTAACTTTACTGAACGTGATACTGTGATTAAGGAAATGTGGACTTTCGAGGTAATCATCAGTTCTTCTGCATGAACATCTAGCCTGGGATTTTGCCGCCTACTATGTTTCCTTCTTAATGACAATGTTGGGAGGCTTCCATGTAATTGAAATTGCCCCCTTTGAAGAATTGATGTGTTAAGTGATTGTGTAATCTCATGATAAGCCAGTAATGGAGAAATGAAGAGAATTCATATATGGCACAAACTGGAAATAAATAGACAATCATTCAGTACATTTCTGTGCCACTCTGCAAGTTTGTGCTATAGAATTAAAGTAGTTAAGCATTGCCCACTGTTGCATGAATTTTAAAAGATATTTCTAGACTGTTTTAGGTAGAGTATAAATCAATTCCAGTTACATTCTGTGAATCAGCCACTCAGCGTGAAGGACCATGTATATCTCATGGGGGCATGGGGGCATGGGGGCATAGAGTGTATTGCTCAGCTATTTCTACAACACTGCTGCATTTTTTTTTTTGAGCAACTCCAAAACTTGCTCCCAAGTATGTGGGTCTGGTGCACTTTGACTGGGCAAGGCTAGACTGGATTCCAGGCTACGGGCTGTAGTTCAGGTTGGGTTTGGGTCGGCTCCAGGAGTTCTTCATCCTCCTTAGACCAGAAGCTATTCAGAATCTGCTCTTCAAATGGCAAATGGCAAATGCAAGAGAGAAAATATGATACCACAGGAGTTCTCAGCCCTGAACTCTCACAGTGTCTCTTACACCCATGATTCACTGGCAAGTTGCAGGGCCAAACTCAGCGGGAATGCAACGGGGCAGGAATCTAAGTCACATGGCAAAAGCCATGGATGCATAGAATTGTATCATACATAATAATTGAACAGAGTGAGTTTCCTGGCCTCAGCCGAGCAGTTCTCCGAAGAGTGTAGAGTCGAAGGATGGTCCATCTCTGGGAAGCAACTCCCTGCCGCCCTTTGGCTGTTTCACCCACGAGCGGGTTCCCTTCCATCTCAAGCCCCTGCTCTCATTGCTGGCACAGGGTTTTTGAAGATGATGTGTCTCCTAGTCCATTCTTCAGTATTTCGCTAAAACATCTGTTATCAGACCTCAGGAATAGGGAGTTTTGTTTTTTCTTTTTCTTGCCAGTTCAGGGATGAGCGTTTGGTGGGAGTCATTTCTTTAGGTTTGGGTTCAAAGCTCTGAAACCAATCAATACTTTGAGTGTGGAGGACAGAGGCATCGCCTTGGGGAACCTGGCCAGCTTCCCGGTTCAGAAGACTTAAGTCACAGCCACAGTCCTTAAAGCAGCCCTGTAAGAGCACATTAGGTACATTTCTTCATTCTGTATTAGAAATGTCCTAGCATTTTTGGAATGAGATTCTTTCTAGTATTTGGATCATAGACATAATGGATCCCGCATTTCAATTACTGACTCATACTTCTGCAATGTAAATTTTGTAACTTCTTGCCCACAAATTAGACTGAGTTATTTATGTATGAATGTGTGTAGGTCTGTAAGCTTCAGGCTTGGGTGATCGATGATGCCACTTGCTGGGGAGGGTTCAAATGGGGAAGATGATTGTTCAGTCCCTATCATATCACACTCAAAGTGTCTGAATAGGTGGGGATGTCCTTTACCCAGCCATGTAGCACACAGGAGGAACATCCTAAGTATCTGTGAGTAAGCAGAGTTGGGGTGCCTGGCCTGGAGCTCAGCAGGGAGGGCAGCCTGAAGGTGTAGAGCAGGTGTCTTCAGCATAGAGGGGTGATGGCATGGGCATCTTCGGTTCATATTATGTCCCTCAGGGAGTCTACATTTTGTGAGAGTGAAGGACCAGGGACAGGCAGGGGAGGTTGAGAAGGAGCAGTTTGAGACCAGTGAAGATAACCAGGAAAGAAAGAAGTCATGGAAACTCAAGGAAGAGACAGATCCGAGAGGGGATGAGTGGCAAAAAGCCAGAGGCCTACAGTGCCTGGACCCCTGGAGCCTCCAGCCCTGGCATCTGGGGGCAGGGAGCAATCACTATATAGTTGCAAAAGTTACAGCTTTTTGTATAAAGCAAAGACTCATTCAGAACCACAATGACCAACATTGCCCCTTAAGCATGATTTTTAATTAATAAACCTCTACAGAATTAGCATTATTTTTAAAAAATTATCTCTTCTTTTTTACCACTCTCCATCCACTGTTTGCTTATTTGCTCATCCTAGTGTACATGTGAAGTGGAATTAGAATGGTAACCTGTACTCCCATGGGAAACAGTTTTAGTAACTACAGAACACTTATGCATAGTTCCTTAGTCTCATATCTTTATTCATTTTCTATGCTACTTAGGGAAATCTCCACCCTCCCACCCCACCAGCTCCCTTTAATGAAGTTATGTCATATGTCTGTAACACAGATTCTTTTTTAAACAAATTTAAATAAGTGTTTACCCCCTTGACTTATTTCTCTCATACCCCATCCCCTGCCTCTGGCAACCACCAATCTTTTCTCTATATCCGTGAAGTTGGTTTTGTTTTTGTTTTGTTTTTAGATTCCACATATAAGAGAGATCAGAAAGTATTTGTCTTTTTCTGTCTGACTTACTATACTTAGTATAATGCCCTTGAGGTCCATCTCTGTTGTCACAAATAGCAAGATTTCATTCTTTTTTATGGCTGAATTATTTTCCATTATGTATATATATGTACCACATCTTCTGTATCCATTCATTCATCATTGGACACTTAGGTTGTTTCCTCATTCCAGCTATTGTAAATAAGGCTACAATAAACATGGAGTAAGTATATCTTTTCAAGCTATTGTTTTTGGTTTCTTTGGATAAATGCCCAAAAGTAGAATTACTAGGTCATATGGCAGTTCTAATATTTTGAGGAACTTACATTCTGTTTTTCATAGTGGCAGCACCAATTTACATTCCTACCAACAGTGCACAAGGGTTCCCTTTTCTCCATCCTTGCCAACACTTGTTATTTCTTATTTTTTTGATAATAGCCATTCTAGTAGATGTGAGGTAATATCTCATTTTGGTTTTGATTTGCATTTCCTTGATGATTAATGATGTTGAGCATCTTTTCATGTACCTGTCAGCCATTTGCATGTCTTCTGTGGAAAATGTCTATCAGATCTTCAGCCCATTTTAAAAATTGGGTTGTTTGTTATTTTGCTATTGAGTTATATGTTCTTTATGTATTTTGTATATTAGCCCCATTCCTGATATATGATTTGCAAATATTTTCTCCCATTCAGTAGGTTGCCTTTTAATTTTGTTAATGGATTACTTTGCTGTGCAGAAGCATTTTAGTATGATGGAAGTCCCACTTGCTTATTTTTGCTTTTGCTGCTTTTGTTTTGGGTGTCAGATTAAAAAATAATTGCCAGGACCTATGTTAAGGAGCTTACTGCCTATATTTTTTTGTCTAGGAGCTTTATATTTTCAGGTCTTATTTCAAATCTATAATCCATTTTGAGTTAATTTTTGTGTATGGTATAAGGTAGTGGTTAAATTTCATTCTTTTGCATGAATTTCATGGCTGACCGGTTTTCCCAGCACAATTTATTGAAGACACTATTCTTTCCCCATTGTATATTTGTATATTCTGGTCTCTTTTGTTGTAAATTAATTGACCATATATGCATGGATATATTTCTGAGCTCTCTATTCTTTGCGTTGAGCTCTGTGTGTGGTTTTATGCCAATACCATACCATTTTGATCCCTATAGCTTTGTAATTAGTTTGAACTCAGGCAATGTGATTCCTCCAGCTTTGTTATTCTTTTTCAAGATTGCTTTGGCTATTTTTGTGTGTGTGGTTCTATACAAATTTTAAGGGTATCTGTTCTATTTCTTTGAAAAATGTTGTGGAATTTTGATAGAGATAGCACTGAATCTGTAGATTGCTTTGGGTAGTATGGACATTTAAGAATATTGATTCTTCCAAACCATGAGCATGGAATATTTTTCCATTTATTTATGTCTTCTTAAATTTCTTTCATTAAGTTCTTACAGTTTTCAATATTTATAGGTCTTCCATTTTCTTGGTTAAATTTATTCCTAGGTATTTTATTCTTTTTGACACAATTGCAAATGGGATTGTTTTCTTTACTTCTATTTCTGATAGTTTGTTATTAGTGTATAGAAATGCAACAGATTTTTGTGTATTGATCTTGTATCCTACAACTTTATTGAATTCATTTATTAATTCTAACAGTTTTTAGTAGAGTCTTTAGGGTTTTCTATCCATGCTATCTTTTCATCTGCAAATAGTGACAATTTACTTCTTTTCCAATTTGGACGATTTTATTTCATTTTCTTGTCTAATTTCCCTGGCTAGGGCTTCTAATACTATCTGGAATAGAAGTGGTCATCCTTATCTTTCTTATTCCTGATTTAAGAGGAAAGGCTTTCAGCTTTTCACTATTGAGTAATGATGTTAACTGTGGGTTTGTCATATATGGCCTTTATTATATTAAGGTACATTCCATCTGCATGCACTTTGTTGAGAGTTTTTTTTATCATTAATGAATGTTGGATTTTGTCAAATGCTTTTTCTGTATCTACGGAGAACATATGACTTTTATCTTTTATTTGTTGATGCAGTGCATCACATTGTCTAATTCGTGGATGTTGATCCATCCTTACATCCCTGGAATAAATTCCATTTGATCATGGTGTATGATCCTTTTAATATACTGTTAAATTCCATTTGCTAGTATTTTATTGAGTCAAAAAGTGCCCCTTAGGCAACAGCCACAAAGATCAGGGCATCCGATGTGTGTAAAAAGCTCCCCTCTGGGAGATACCAGTGTTCTGGAGCACAGCAAAATGGGAGTGTGAAGATGGTACTCAACAGTTGCCATCCCTGGAGAAGGTTCCAGCAAGCTCCTAAACATGTGTGTTAAAGTAGATGTTTGCCTCTCAAACCCATGTTTTAATATAAGCGGGTATGCCTCCGTCACTTAAGTCTAGGTGCAGCTCGGTGCCTCTGAACTGGGCCTGGAGTGGCTAAGTCTGAGGCACAGTCCCCTTAAGAGCTGTTCCAGATTGTTACAATCTTCTGGGTCATGGGATGCAAGCTGTGTTGGTTTTCAAAGCTGGATATTTTGAGGGCTGTCTCTCAGGTGCAGGTCCTAAACGTTGAGGTACTCTATGTGGGGTTCTGACCCTTCGCTCCTCAAGGAGAAGTTCCAGGTTTTAAGTTTTCTCCTAGCTGTGGCTTACCATGCTGGGGATGGGGTTTATGGCAAGTTTGTGTCCCAGCCTCTCCTACCTGCTTCCGTGTAGTTTTCTTCTCATTTGCCTGATGCATAGTCATCACTGAGCCCACCTTCAGATTTTTTTTAAAAAAATTCTTCCCATGTAGCTCTAGATCGGTGTGTCTGTGGGAGGAGGTGATCCAGGATCTTCCTGCGTTGCCATCTTGAACTGGAACTTTTCTAGACTGAGTTTTTAAACATTCTTCAGATCATCAAAAGGATGAACTTTCTGCCTACAGGTTTGGAGAGAAAGTCACTGGCAATGAACTTTTAAAGTAGCATCAATTCTAGAAGAGTTATCCTGGAGGCATAAAACATTTTCAAGGTTTCCCTAAGTGCTCCTTGAGACAATGGTGCCTCAGTGATTGAGATTTGAACTCCTGTGATCCACTCAATACTGACAAGGTTATTCTAAGGGCTTTGTGCTCTCAAACACGAGCCGCATTTCATTACCCCACATTTCAACAGAACTTCTGAAATGCCAGGAGTTTGCCTGCTGTTCCCAAGCTCGGTGAAATATAGTCTGGTCCAGCAGGACCTCACCTTTGGATGGGGCCCAGTGTGAATGTGAAATGCTAAGTCTTTATAGCCAGAGCATTTCAAATGGCCTTTCAGTTCTTAATTAGCAGATGCTTTCTCTACTACCGACTAGCCGGGACTGACGTGGGGGAGAATTTGCCTAGTTCGCAGGGGGGCCTGGGAGAGCCATTATCAATCACAGTGTGTTAGAAATGAAAGATTGAAGAAAAGATGATTAAAGCCCCAGCGGCTGCCTTCACAAATGAACTTCAGGAGAAAAAAGCACACGTTAGTGTAAATGTGGCAAGTCTTCATATTGGAGCCTGATGAAATTAAAGGCGATGCCAGGTAATATAAACCACTGCTGAATCTTTCTTTTATTAAAACTGGGCTAAAACAAGGAGTAGGAATTTGTCCGGTGCAGTAATTACTTCTGTACCTTCCTGATGAAAGCTCTCTTGGGCAACCCCCCTGCCATCTACCTTCCATTTCCTGCTGCTAATACTTTCAGCTGCTAGAGAAGAATAAACACGAGCTGAGGGGAGGGCAATGCCACAGCTTATTTACTCATGGATTAAATATTTCTAAGGGGAACACTCGTGGTGTTTTTCTCACTCTTTCTGTTGCCCTGAATTACTGCCTTGAGATTTCCAGGTTATTTGGTCAAATACCTAGAAGCATATGTGTTGGTGACCACAGAAGCAGGACCAAACCCCACTGGAAACATCTGTTGCATGTGAACATACTATACGCCAGGTACTGCAGCTGGAGCAGGAGATGCAAGGGAGAAGGTACAGAGCATGAGGGGAGGGATAAAAGACACTGGTTAGGAAGAAGTGACAAGTCTCCCAGGTCCTAGCTGATTACAATGTGGCCTTTGAAACAGCATGTGCATCCCCTGGAAGCTTATTAGAAATGCAGAATCTCAGGCCTTACCCCAGAGATAGAGTCAGAATCTGCATTTTAATGAGATCCGCAGGTGATTCATATGAACATTAGAGTTTAATTAAGAAGCTCTGGTCTATGGACAGCCCTTGAACTGGGGGAGCTATCAAAGCCAGGGAGACTTAAAAAATGCAGAGGATATTCACAGGTTCTCGGAAGGTGTTTGCAGAGGTCATGCCCATTGAAGATAGAAGCAAACAGCTAGAGCAGCAGAAGCTCACATGGAAGTTTTATAGTTAAAGCAACAGAGCTCTGTCCTTTAAAGGTGACTGAAATTTATGCAGCTGTTGAAAAAAATTAAAACTCATTGCCATAGACATCCTCATTATGAAAAAGGCACTGAATAGTCCAGAAAGGATGGTGTGGGTGAGGGTAGGACGTGGAGCTACTGAAAACAGAAGGGACACACTGAGCACCAGGCAGGAAGACAGGAGAGTGGGCCTCTCTGCACTTTTTGCTAAAAGCTTTAACTAAAGTATTAGTGAGGTGGAGCTAACAATAAATCCAGACCATGGTTATCCAGGTGAATTCGTTGTGACTGCATATCCATATCTATTCCCATGTGTACTTAAATGAACTCTTTAATATACTCTGTATAACTTATTCACAAATGGGTTTTGTTTCTTCACCAGCCTGGGCTCCTTTCCTGGCTCCCCTTTTGTGTGCTGTGTGATTTCAACAACCTTATCTTCACCTTATTTGCCTCAGTTTCCTCAGCTTTAAAATTGGGATCAAAGCAGTACTCACCTCATAGGTTTGTTGAGAATTAAATGAATTAATACATTTTATTTGCATAAAAGAGGGCCTGACATGTGGTTAGGGCTTAACAATTATTAGTTATGATTATTATTTATGAAATCCTGAAGTAAAAACATCTACTCAGGTATTTTCAGGAGACTTTGCTGAAAGAGAGTTTCCCCGGCACTGGCTGTCACTCTGCTGGCACCCAAAGAAGACAGATCCCATCAGTCAGACCTGTTCTTTTTAGGTGCTTCCTACCCCCCATATGGGTGATAACATGAACATTAGACAGGAGTCTAAGCAGTCATAAATGAACTTAAATGTATTTTCATATAGCCAAGAAATGAACTCTTTGGAAAATAGAAAACCCATTACTTATCTCTGCTCCCAGAAACCTCAGCCATTTTCTTGCCTCCTTTCTGTTCCAACTCACTTTGAAGGCCATGTCCACACCAGTAGTTCCTGGATAAATAGTAAGAGTTGAAGTAGTATGGCTGAATCTCATTCTTTAAAAATTGAGTGAGGAATTGAAATCAATCTGCAGCTGTATTTTGCATCTTATTCCATATTTCAGGAATAACAGAATACAAATTAAAATACGATAAACTTGTAAACTATTTAGGATCAACTGAAACTCATTAAGAATGAGATGTTTACTTTTAAAAGCAGATTTAATACAAAAGTGTTTTCCTCCAACTATTTTGCAGTTTTTCACGTGCATTTTGAAGGTTTTTCCTCCTTCTCTGCTGCCTCTTCCTTTTCTTCTCCTTTCCTGAAGGGCATTTCTGCAAGGAGATGTCATTAAGAACACAGCTTGTCATAGGTGATGGTTGTTAATCTCCACAAGCAATGTATTTGAATAGCTCTTCTTGAGGAGGAATAGCAATGTTTAAAGTGAATAAATTTGACCCACATTACAGACTGGATATCTGAGAAGTTTCTCATCATGATTCTGCTCTGATGTTGTCACCATTTCTCTTCTCTGGGCCTCAATGTCCTCTCTGTGAAATCTGGACTAAAATATAAAATCATATAATCATCCAAACTTAAAATTCTAGGCCTCTGTGATTATGAACCTGCACAAAACAATCATGAGAGGCATTTCTAACCAGTTAGTTAAATTTCACCCAGTTTAGGAGAATTGGGGTCAGGAGCCAATATGAGACAGTCCTAGGGAGAAATTCAAGTCTTTCCCTGAATATAGTACTTCCCTTGGGTAAACGTAATCTAAAGAATAATTTATTTTCCTGATTTCCCTCTAGTTTGGGGCCATTTTGCTCAGCCTTTCTGTAAGATGGATTTTTATTTTCAAAAGTGATTTTCTTGCATCTGCTCTCTTTATATCATTGAAGACATTGTTGACAATCTATACAAAATCAGGTGGAAGAGGTCTTTGGGATGCAGATACATTACACCCATTGTTGCTTGGCCCACATGGCCCAGGTTTGGCAAGAGGACATGGCAGAGATTCAGGGAAGCCCTGAGCCATAGGGGTTGCAGTGACTGGATTCCTGGGCAGCCCCTTGCTACCCTCCAGCCCAACCATGCATTGCATTTTTTTCTGTTTTCTTTCTGGCTTCCATAAATAACCTGCAAAATGGACATCTGGCTGCCAGAAAAATCAATTGGCCCTTATATTTTCCCTAATTAATTTCTCATTGTCAAGCATTCACAAGGCATTTGTAGTGAATAAACTAACATCTACCTATTACGGTGCCTATGATAGCTGACAAAACAAAGATAGATTCAGGGTGGAACAAGCAGGCAAAACTCTATAACTGAGTGCAGTCTATCTGGACTTCTTATCTTGTGTATCTGTAGAGGACAGTGTTTTTCCAAATAAAATTTATTAATACGAATAATAATAATTTCGAGTTTGATATGTTATCTTTATAGAACTCTACTTTTCTATTACATTGTAGTGTTGCAAAACCTGTGGGTATTACAAATGAATAGAAAATAGGGATGACAAAATGAAAAGTAAAGTCATAAGGTATTAGAACATTCCTAAGGTTTTGAAACATGGGTATGAGGAGCACAGTAGACACATATTAGGTGCTCAAGACATATTTAATGAATGAATGAAATTTTCCAAACAGTTCTTATGTATATTTCTACCTATGAGCAGCTTAGGAGAGAACCCCATTGCCTTATCATTGCCAAAGTCATCCCATTCTTTTCCAAATTTTAAATTTATAAGTCATACATTTTTATTACACACCCAAGAGAATGACTAAAATAAAAAATATGGAAAATACCAAATGCTGGTGAGAACATAAGAACAACAAGAACTCCCATCTATTGCTGGTGGGAATTCAAAATTGTACAGCAACTTTGGAAAACAGGTTGTCCGTTCAGATAAAGTTAAATCTACACTTATAATACGTCTCAGCAAGCACACTCCTATGTGTTTGCACAAAAGAAATGAAAGTTTGTGTTCATGTAAAAACCTGTACACAGATGTTTATAGGGGCTCTATTCTTAATCACCCCAAACTAGAAATAGAAACAACCTAAGTGTGCTTCAATGGGCAAATGGATAAACAAATTGCTGCATCCATATGAATTAATACTTGTTAGTAAGACAAACGAACAAATTACTGAGGCATACAACTACTTGGATAAACCTCCCGGGCATTATGCTGAGTGAAAGAAGCCCATCTCAAAGGACTGTGTACTGGTTACACGAATCCAGACATGTGCTATAATTTACAAAACATCAGAAAAAGCATCAATTTTATGATATGGTAAATTTTAAAACAAAATTAAAGAAATAATACATTCTTATGGAAGACAAACAATAGGGAAATGTAAAAGTAAAATGGAAAGTCTCCGTCCCACACCTCCTCCTTGTACCAGGGTATGCAGCCTTTCAGAGCTCTCTGTGCTGTTCTGACAGGCTGAGTGTCGCTGGTAAGGACATGGACTCAGGGAGCCATGTAGCCTCCATCTGGGTCCCAGCCTCCCCACTTACTGAAGCTCTGTGACTTTGGGCAAATTACTTAACCTCTCAGTGTCTCAGTTTCCTTCTGTTCAAAATGGTGCTTGTGACAGTGTTATAGTCATTTACATAGCAAGCTCTGTGTATTTGCCATTTTTAACATCCAAATGTATTACATGCACACACAAAATAGATTTTTATTATTTACATAGTTTTGACTCTGCCTTTTGTTCATTTGACATTACCTTAGCAACATCGTTCATGTCAGTGTATAAAGATCTTTCCTGCTTCTATGAATGCCAAAGGCTGTATGGTAGTAGTGTATCATATGTATGAATTATAATATATTTAACATTACATATTATACACAAGTAATACATATTATACACAAATAATACGTATTTAATACATTTAATGTTACAATGTAATACATACTCTTTTAAAACAGAATATGTAATATATATCTCTATATTAAATATATAGGTATATGATATATTGATGTTATAATATAAATGTTTTATTTTATATAAAATATATGATGTATATTTAATAAAGTTCTTACTGATGAAAGCACCCTTTTAAAATTAAACTCGTTTTTCACCTGTGAAAAATTTTCTCCACCCATCCCAATGTCTTTGTTCACATTTTATAGCTCATGGCTGGTGCCTTTTTTCTCTTCTCACCCTCTCCTTCCTCTTAAACATCTTTTCCATGAATTCTGGGGCTTTTGGGAGTGCTGGAGTCGGCTGCCCACCACTCGAACCATAAGGTTTACACTCTCCTAAGGTTGCTTCTTAAGCCCATCCTGTGGGTTGCGGAGTCCTGGGGCAGAAAGGCGTAATTAGGAAACAAAACTGGACTCAAGCTGGGAAGTTTGGGTGTGAATCCTGCTGAGTCATCAGTTAGCTGAGTGAAGCTGGGAACTCACTTTATATTCTCTGGTTCTCAGTGTCTTCAGCTGTAAAATAGTATGGTCAGACTAGATGAACTGCAAAATTCTGCATTGCCTCCATTTACAAAATGAGGGAGCCAGGGCTCACAGAAGTGAACTGATTGGCCAGTGGTCATCCAGGAACTAGGATGCAGAATTGAGTCTTGACCACAGATCTTCAGATTTCAAATTGCAGCTGCACCAAGCTGACTTGAGCAGCGCCACCTCAAAAGGTCACTGAGCACCATTTCCTACCATGGGCATGTGTGCCTCCACTGGGGAGGCTGTCCCAGCTGGGCCTCACACCGCGGGACACCCCCACTGACAGGGCTGTGTTCTAGAGCACTGCCTGCTCCCGTCTCTCCCGGGTTAGGCATTGGGGGCGCAGCTCGGGTTTGGCCCAGCCGCGAGAAGCAGCCCTGTACAGATGGTGGTGCTGCTGGTTGCACAGTGGTTGGGCCTCCCAGCGCTGGGGAGCACGGCTGTGCTCGTTTCCAAGCCGCTCTGACAACATTCCTCTCCTGGCAGCCTTGTACTCTCTCCTCCAGTCTTGTGCAAGCAAATGGCTTTGCGGCAGCTTTCCTCAGCCCCCGGGTAAGCTAGGCTACAGCATTCGGCCTGTGCTTTTGCATACATTTCACTTATTTGCACTTTTCCACAAGGCTTTCTCCAGATTTCACTGCCTCTTTCCTTTCCATGGATTTTTCTTTGGGTTATATGAACACAGTCCCTCTTTTTAGCCAATATTAAGATTATTGAAAGAAAATCCCAAACAAAAATTGCCAGCTTCTCCAAACACACAAATAACAAATAGAAAATCAAAACAATGAACACGTACATCCTACAAATTCATAAAAAGTGCTCCTTCATCATGGCCCCATCAGCTTGAAATGGGAAGACACTGCTTGTTTCTTACATGGTTCAAGCATCGAGTGTTTGTCTATTGCCACGTATCTTTAACTTCTTTTGGATACAAGCCACTGGGCTTCGGGTTTGTAACTTCATTCTTTGCAGCTGAGTTTTTCCTTCTGCACTACCTGGTTTTACCTGTTCCTTGAGTCTTGTGCAATTATACAACCTGATCAACCGCTTTGTTACTCCAGACCAATCGTTCTCAATTCTGCTGTATCTTAGAATCACTTGGGGATTTCATTTGTCTTTGTTGGTTTCTATGTATGCATATATTTAAAGGTAGCTCGAATGGCTTGTGGGTAAAGGGTACCAAGAAATGGACATTTGTAAACGGGATCAACTCCTTCCTTTCTCTATCCAGCTAACCTATCCTTTTCCTCTTTAAGTGATTCTCAGATAGGAAATAGGAGCTTCCAGTTGGGTGGGTGGTGACTTCTGAGCCTTTGATCTGACAATGCATTTATTACTCTGAAAGTACTGTGGCCCAACCTAAGGTCTTAGAGGCACTATTACGGGTCACAAGATGAACACAAAGTAGATGTTTTGCTTTCTTTTTTTATTTTCTCTATGCCACTCATTTATAGTTTTGAAAACAGCAGATGAATTATGTAGGATTTTTAAACTCCTCAATAAAATGAAAAAGGAAAGGGAGCTCTAGGTTGCAGATACGTGCACAGAAAGGTTTGCCCCAGTCATTATATATTTCAGATTATATATGTATTACTATTGAGAATATATGTGAGTCTGGTTCTTTTTAAATACTTAGGGACATTCTGGCCGTAAAGACACAAGGCACTTTGCACAGGTTGTATGTTTAAGCTCATGGGAAGAGAGTCATAAAACATACTTCCATGTCCACCTTCTGCTACATATTGAGAAAACTCTTTTCCCTTCACCTAAGCACCTGTGTTGAATTTGGTAGCTGTGGTGTTTGGACTGATTAAGCAGTAATTAATCTCCAGGCTAATTATGAGCTCTGTTGTCATTTTGCTAGATGTAATTAAACTGCATAGCTGGAGAAAGTTTGGAAACTATGGTTTCCAAGAAAACTCTTCCCTGTAACTTGGCAAGGAGCTCAGGAATGACAACATAATCAGCCAGTTAAATATAAGCTGGAAGCCTGATGTCCTTCAGGATGAGTTTATAGGAAGAAGACAAATGTATGTTCACAAGAGGCACCTGCTGTTTTACTGCTGCCTTTTTGGAAAGAGCTTGGAGTATTCTAGAGGTTTCCTCTCATTAATCCTTTTGATAGCTTCATTAAACAGGAAGGGGGACAAACATTTTAGTCTCTTTCAAACAGATGAGATGATTTACATCATGAAGGCTGACTGTCTTGCAAAGGACATAGTGTCTGTGGGTCAGAGGAGATTTCAATAGTTAGCTTCCTTACAAAATAATGATGATCACCTACGTAGATTCCTTTGGTAACCATCAAATATATAAGAAAATGATACTAGCATGAAGATATGAATATGCCGTTTGGTGAATTAGTTTTTGAAGTCTTTTGGGGCCAAGGGTCTGTTCATTCTTTAGTCTAGGGTAAGGAGATGCAGACCAACTGTATTAGACCCATGGCAGCTGTAAGCTAACGGGGAGGGACATTGCTGAAAGATGTTTGAAGCAATGAGTCAGAAGGTGTATCCGGGTCATATGTCCATAAAAATCAACCTGGTGACCTCTTTGGCAAATAAGCAGTAGGTTTCCAATGCCTGGTATAAGTAGAAAGACATACTTCATTTTGCAATTTTAAGTAGGTTTTAATGTTTTACTAGAGATCTAAGCTGATTCTTTGTCTTGAGAGGTTAGAGAGTACATGGCCAAGGAGAAAGCATTTAAAGCATGGTACAGCTACTGTCACTGAAGTTTCTGAAAGTGTATGTGGGTGTGTGCGTGGACCCCACCAGTGATATCCAAGAATTCAGGATGATGGCTGGGTGGTACACTGACTCATATAGGTAGAGATTGAAAATTGTTGAATATTTTTCATAGTTTTATTTATGGCAAAGCCTTACCGCTAAAAATATTAGGAAAAATTTCACTTTGAAAATAAATTTGTCTCAGCAAAACTGTGAACCATTTAATATGAATTGTTAAATGAGTGATACTGGTGTTGTACGAGTAGAACCAAATGATGAAGGTAGCACTTTGAAGACTAGAGATTGGGAAACAGGAGTCTCAGTCCCCTGCCTCTGACTCCTGTTAGGAGGTCTGTCTTCTTGATTCCTTTGCCTCAGCAGTAATTCCATTCTGCAAAAGGCAACTCAGGTAAGAAGACTAATGTGTAGAATCTTAAGTCACAAAGAGGTGTGCCATTATGCCATTACTATTGCAATAATGAAAAAATAATAAAAACCACACCCAAGTGCTATCTTGTCTCCAAATTAATTTTAGTGCCCAGTCATTTGACTAACAAAGGTTTGCATCTTATGACATACGAGTTAGTGCCTGTAATAACCACAGATTATGATGATTATCCCCTGAGAGTGCTTAGCCTTTCTCTGGTATGCCAGGGAACCAACGGCCACACTTATGTCTGTTCCTTTTTAACCACGAACAAATCAGTAATGGCAGGAGATCCTGCCATTGACTTTGGCTTTAGAAAATAATGGAGACTCAAAGGAAAATACCCCAACCCACATTTCCCAAATGACTGACCCATATAACAGCATGGATGAATGTCAAATGCCTTGTGCTAAGTGAGAGAAGCAAAATTCAAAATGTTGCATGCTTTTTTATTATATTTATGTGATTTTCTGGGCAAAATAAAACCATGGGGACAGAAAATTCATTAGTGGTGACCAGGGGTCATTTCTAAGAGGCAGGGAAAAATTTTCAGGATGATAGAACTATTCTCTATCTTCACTATGGTGGTAGTTGTATGACTATATTCATTTGTCAAAACTCTTAGAACTGTATGCTAGAAAAGATGAATTTTGCTGGCTGTAAATTACAGCTCAATAAAACCTGACCAAAAAACAAGTGTTCTTAGTGTTCTATAAGAAGAATTACAAATAAAAGGTAAAATAATAGTCAAACCAAATGAAAGGCCACAAATACTTGTAAATCATTTCCTGAGGGAGGAGAAAGTCAGGCTCAACTTGTCAATTGATTTACATTGACAGTCTCTTAATCTGTATGTCTAGTGTGGAAATGACAAGTATATGCTTTTATACAAACTGTTTCCATTCCATCATTTTGTTTTTGTTTATGACTAGATTCACTTCAGTCCTACAGTTCCTCACAGTTTGAAAGATGGTTAGGTCCTGGCAATGTCACCATGGGAAAGAGTGGCTTCTCCAGCTTGGTATCGGATATAATAAATCACTATGAATGATGGGCCTGTAGCAGATTTTCCATATAAAATATGGTTGTCTTCGCTTTTGGTACAATTAGGAATTCCTAAGAGTGGAAAGGACAGAGAAATTAGGAACATATGTATACACTCTGGATATAACATCTTCAGAATTGTTTGGGAGTGGTTAATTTATTTAATAGTGTAATTAGGCACACATAGGGGTTTGCAGCCCCTCTTAGCATGTGTGTTCCTGTGTTCAATGCTCATCATACTGTATGGAGCTCTCTTACACACTTGGGTTTCTTTGGTTTGTGAATTTGTTAGGAGGAGGAGTTATATTTCATTTCTTTTTTAAATATTACCTAGCACAGTATTTGTAGGAACTTAAAAATTGTTTCTGAGTGAGTAAGTTAAAAATTATGGCTTTATAATTATTTTAAGAGTTTGAGTTCCATGTAAAAATAGACTTTTTGTAAGGAGTTGGGCAAGTGGTATGAATTGTGAGATGCCAAAATTGACACAGGAAGACATTAATGTGTGATACTGTAGAACATTTATCTGCAATACATGCTTTTTCCTAGAGGCATGCAGCTGGATGTGAAGGCTTCTTGAAACTTATTCTAGTCCCCAGTTGGGTCAAGCAAGAACTACTCAAAGCTCTTCATGCATTCATTACAAATAAAATTAATATAATACTATAAATGAAGTCATTTAAAAAAATGAATTAAAACCACATTGGTACAGTTTTAAAGGTTCCTCTGCCTTCCAGATAAAATATTTTATCAAAGTTTGGCATGTTTTTATAGACATTATTTTTACAGGGCTAACCTAATGTATTTTCTTTTGAAGCATTGGTATATTGCTGCCAGTTCTGATCATTCCATAGTTCAAATGAGAGGTACCTTTTCCTTGGGGCTTTTTAGAGAATTTTTTTTTTTATATAGCATGTGGAAGTGTGATTAATACATAACCTAGTTTTCATAATTGTATCTGCTGTGATGCTAGAATGAATTTTAAGATTTCTATTTCATTTGATTTGCTTTTCTTCTCTGGTTTTCTGGCTATCGCAGACAGTTAACCATGTTCACCTGCCCCCGCCTATCACCTGTCACAGAAGGCAGTACTCACCTTAGCAAACCCTCAGGGTTGTCTACTGATTACAGACTCAGTTAATTCTTCTCAGACAGCACAAACAGCCAAGCTCAGCTGCTCCTTTTTGTTGATTTATTTCCAAGAAGCCTTGCAGGATAGTGCCCACCTCTGTGGCTTCAGTTCACAATTTATCTTGGCTATGTTGCCCTTCACACATCATATTTGTCATCATCTCACTTATCCCAGGCTGACTAATCAATATATCAATTAACAAATATTTGTTGAGTACTTTTTGTGGTGGGCACGTGCTGTTTATCTTGCCTGGGAAACATGTCTCTTCCCTAAGGCAACTAGCCTTTGCCTCTGCTTTGGAGAATCTGCCCTCCACAGCTCTCTGTGCTTTGGGTCTCCTGCCTGCTCTGGCAGTGGGCACACGACTAAGACTGGCCAATCAGTGTCCTCCATTCCTCCGGCTCCAGGGACTTGTATGGTGATGGACACGCAATCTAAAACAGCCCAGTAGAAGTGAATTCCATGACTTTCTGTTCACATTTTTGGGAAGAGAAAGCCTCTTTTTGCTGGGGTTACTAATCAGGTGAAATATTTCTGGGCTATCTTTAATATTCCTATAAGAGAATTTTTAGAGAATGAAACCAATATACAGAAGAAGTCAGAGCTAAGGAATGGAGAGAGTCCTCTTTAGAAAGTTTGATCCAACTGTGCCTAATGCTGATATCAGTCTGCACCTGGACTTTAGAACACTTTTAAATCCAATTTGTGTTGTGGTTCTGACCTTCACTTAAAATAACAACTGATTAAAACAGTCATGTGCAAAGATTCTGGAATATATATATTTCTGTTTTTTAAGGGTTTACAATTAATCAAAGTATAACATGGATCATATCAAGTTAAAATTACTCTTCAAAACGTACTACTTGTCTATCCATGAAATTATTGCTTCATGTCGGGATTATTTGTGTATATCCCTTTCTTCTGTGATAAATTACAGAGAAGACAGCTTGTCCTTAATACCTAGTGCTATGCTTTGCACATGGAAAATATTGAGTAATTTTTTTTATTGAGTTTACATGAAAAGACAACTAATATTACTCAGGGATTTGTGGTAAATGCCAGATGAGTGGTTTGGATTATGACATCCTGTTGCCTTAGGTTACATGGCACTTTTTTGTCTTGTGGGCCAGGTCCTCTTTCAAATTGCTACCACCAGATAATTTTTGTTTTGTTTTGTTTTATTGAGCAACAACAGGGCTGAAAACCAGCAGTGAGACAGCTTTGTGGGGATAGAAGGGGAATTGGAGACTACGGCTCCAGGGATTTATGTTTTAACAAGGAATATGTTTCATTATCAAAATAATGTTCAGTTAACTTGTTCACTTACCAAACTTGCATTGATAAACCATAAAATTCTAAGATTTATAAGGAAAAGAAAATGAAGGAAAATTACTTCCCAAAATCAAAAATAGTGCAATAATAATCATATCTTGGTTATAGTAATTGTTTTTGGTCTTCTACTTGACCTAATTTTGACCTTCAAATTACTCTTAGCTACTTTTACATAGTTGCATTGTGGAGGCATTTTGTCACTTGTTAATGAGAACAAAATGTCCTGACAAGGTCTGATTGTTTTTCTTAAAGTTGTGAATCTTTGTTTTCCCTGGAAAAAACTGAAATGAACTTCCTTCCTGTCTGACTTATTTTTCTGTCAGACTTATTTCTGTTTTCAGAAATGGAATGGAGAGAGTCCTCTTTAGAAAGTTTGATCCAACTGTGTAACAAAGGTGGTAACAAAGGTGGCTGCATGAATTAATGGAAGCACCGGAAGCTACTTTGGCCCAAGTATAGAAATAGATATTCATACTGAATAGTTCTTCCTTTTCAATTTGAATCACCACAAGCATGAATGGTCTTCTGGTTATAGGAGTGTGTATTTGAGGATAAAAAACAATGGTTTTATTGCAGTAGCTTAAACTCAGAGAAGGAGCTGAAAATGTATGGGTGATATTCAAAACCTGTATCCTCTTCGTGTTGGATGATGTCATTTTGTAGGATATGAAAAAATGATGATTTAAGTTTAATAATTCCTTTCTATGGTTCTATTAGAGAAATAACATGGTATGTTTTTCCTAAGAGAGTGACCATTGGAATCGGAGAGACGCACGTTTAAATCCTGGCACCTCGTCTTTTCAGCTGCAATTTTCTCATCTGTTCCTGGTGGGGTTGCTGTGAGGACTCAGTCTCCTTATGCATATGAAGCCAGAGCGTACTGGTGGTAGCAGAAGTGGTTACAAATTAGTGGGAGTGGTTATTATGGTCTGAACTTTCCCCAGTTCTTTGCTAGGAAACATGAAATAAAGGCAATTAATTGCATTTTTTCCAGGGTAAATTGGGCCATAGGGCTGGCTTGGCCCCTTCTTTCTTCATTTTCTGTGTGTGCTCCTCCAAAGATGCCTGTGGGACTGACATGGGCATCCTTCCAGGAGGGAGGAAAACCGTTCTTCAGTTCAGGGTTTACTTCTCCAGAACATGAGAATGAAAAATAGTAAAAAAGGAACAGCCCCAACTACTGTCAAATTGTGAGAGTAAATCTATGTTGGTTTTCATGTAGCTGAGTTTTTTGTTGAAGGAATTAAATTAAATAAAATTAGCTTTGATCAGAAAAACTGACCCAGTTTCTTATAAGAAATAGGGATGTTACTGAGAATTAAACAGTGTATTGTAGAATAATGAAGATCATGAGAGGAAGAATTTTTGTCTTTTCTGTTCTTTGCTGAATCCCAGCTCCTAAAGTAAATACCTGAATATAAGAGGCATTCAGTAAGTAATTACTGAATGAATAAATGAATGCTGATAAAAGAAAGGACAGGTAGATTTGGGTTGTATCTTAAGCATAAATATTGCCATATAAAATAAATTAGATAGAAACAGTATGGTTAACCTAAGAAACTGAAGTTTCTTTTCTCTGAAAATCTCTAGAGACTCAGCTCTCATTTCTCCAAATCATGTCTATGTAACTTTTGAAGAGGATACATTCTGAGACTGGAAGTTTCTAGAAGTCTCAAGTAAAGTTTCATATCTGAGTTTTCCTCTTCTTGGAACTTGGCCAGCTTTGCCAGGCAACACAAATATTTATCTACTGTTAATCTTTTACCTACGATCATGCCTTAAGACAAACTTTCCTGCTACAGATCCATTTAGCTTCTTATGCCATTTTGTTGCCAGCCACCTGTTACCTGTGTGTACTGGTGATAATGACCCTAGTGATACTTGTTCATAGGTGACTTTTCCTTCACAGAAAGCAAGAAATAGTTCCTCCTTAGTATCTGGGCCATAAGGAAATAGCTGAATGACATAGCCGCTTTCCGTCTGCAGACAAAGGAGAGAGTTTTGCTCAAGGCTTCACAGGCAGTACTGATTTTCTGTGTGCCAGACCCTCTTCAGTCCAGGATATCATAGTACATTATGGTTCTACTCTTCTTTCAAACGCAGTGTAGTAAGTCAAAGTACTTCTTTGTTTTCTGTGCATCATGTTTTACTCATTCAAATTCCTAGTATGAGACAAGAATATTTACTAAAAGATTTCCTGGAAACTGTTGGGTAGAAAAACAGTGCTCATTTTATAATCAGTATGAAATAAAATAGTAATATTTTGAGAAAGAACTTTCTGATTACTACGCTGAGGTACTGACAACTTTTTTAGGACAAGGTAAATAATTTAATAATTAAGTGATTATATTTCTGTTGCCTAAACATCTGAGAATGGACAGGTTTCATGCTAAATGGCCTAATGTACATGAAACAAAAGTACACTTTTCTTGTTCAGCTACTCAATAGATATAATACTAGAAATAAACCACTGCCTACAAGTCCCCATCATAGCCATAATATAGCTCGTCAAGGCACAACTGGGAGACAACTTTGAACCAATGAAACCCAGAGATCAGAAAGATACCTATTATCGATTTAAAGATCATACAACATTAAAAACACCTTATGATGATGTTGGTGAAACCAAGGACACAGCTTATTAAAACCAACTTAGTTACACTGCATCGGTAAATTAAAAGACAATATTTCTCGTGAAACCAAGAATACTAAAATAGCAAAAGTCTCCAATGCTCTCCAGTTCCCTAGGAAGGATTATTTATGAAGATGCTTGATGGTCATATGTGATACAAATGCCAATATTTCTAGTAATATGTTTGTGTTCTGTAGGATTCAGGAGTAGTAAAAAAGGTGGCTGCCTGAATTAATGGAGCACATCTGGGCATCAGTCCAATAAAAATCTTGGCTGAATGCTTTCTGGGTTGGGTGGGATTTGATGCTGGCTAAAAAAGAACACCGACTGCCCTTATTCCTTTCCACTCCTGAAACAGGTCAGTTGTGTACCTTTTGGAGCAGAAGGCTTCAAGGGGCAAGTTTATTTTCCTTTAATGCAAGGAGTCCATTTTCAAATAATTTTCTTCTTTTTGGATAGACTGACATTACCTACAAATACCAGGTTTACCAGCAAGTCCTTAATAATGAATCTTCACTTAAATGCCGCTATCTCAGATTTATACCACACACTTCCTGTAAGATCAAAGTACAGTATGTAACTGTAGTTTCTGTGCAACTATACATGTAAAGATGTTTATTTTGTGCTCGGAACAATGGGAAGAAATGGAGTGCATTAACCAGGTCTTACAGGAATTGCCTTCTCTTCTGGCTTGAAATAGATTATGCTGTTTTCTGTGGGGGCATAAGGAAATAAAAACTCTAGGCTCATAAAAACTTCTGTCCCACTTGCCAATCAGAAATAGAAGGAACTGGCTGATGTTTAAGTGATTGGTGATGGACACAGAAGAAAAGACAGTGTGGTGTGAGAGAGCTGAGCCAGGGTGACTGTCACTTGCTCTTTGGAATTGGTCTGAAGGTCACTCTCTTTAATCATAGTCAAAGAATGGATGGAAAACCAAATTCAGAGTCAGAATACTTAAATTCCATCCCTAGTCTATCACTACTAGCCATGTTACTCAGGGTGAGCCACTGAACTTCTCGTGCACCCCTTGCTTCATCTAAATAATTGGAAAAATAAAAACTCTCCTCTGTGTCTTGCAATCATTTTCCGCAACTCCATGGAAATAATGTATGCAGAAATGTTTGCTGGTTGTGAGGAAAGATACCACTGTGATGTGTGGATATTATTGTCCTTTCTAATGGAAAACTCCCTGAGGGGTTGTACTTTTCATAAACCTCTTCCAGCTGCCTACTTTATTTCCTGAACACTCCTCCTTTGGCTCTTCCTTCTTTTTGCTCTAATTACATCCAGGAGGAAGCCTCCACAAGGAATTAATGAGCTTTAGTATCTTCATTTACCATCTGCTCCCCTCCCCCTTTTAACAAATGAAGGTGTGTCTCAGCCTTAAGACCTTGTGTTGGCTGTAGCCAGGCAGCTGGGGGTGATTTGGAAGAGAAATATTCTTTTTTCCAGGGTGTCAAGGTCACATTTGGATTTGGTGCTGCTTTTGGAAGCCAGATGGCGACTACAGGGTGAGAAGACCGTCTGTACGCTCTGCGATACACTAGCCCCACTGGCAATCATTCATTCAAGCATTCATTTATCCACTCAACTAACTGTCTGTTAGGTGCCAGGCACTGTGCTAGATGGTGGGAGAAAAAAGTTGAATGAGATAGACCCTTTTCCTTAAATTTCTCACATCCTAGTGGGGGAGATAAATACGTGTACTCAGGTAATTACAGTGCAATGCTTGAAGTGCTGTTAATAGTGCTATAGCACCGAGTCTAGATTTGGATGTGCGGAGAGTTAGAAGAGCTGAGTTATCCTCCACATTTGGGCTTTTCACCCTCAGTTCCCTCTGCGCCTGTTAGCAAGGGGATCTGGTTTGTGGGCCACTCAGTATCTAGCCAATATTCCCAACTCCACATCTCTCTTTCCCTTTATGCCTCTACATGCAGTGCCGTTGGGAGTCACCTCGGACCTAATGGCAGCATTGGAAGCCTTGTACATGAACAGAGTGTAATAACCTCCCTGTCTCTACTTACAGTAACTATGGGTCATCTATTCTTAACCACGAGGGTGCCAATCACTGTCCTAACAGAAAACAGATGGCACACAGGACTATTACAAAGGTGAACGTACAACCCCACACTAAAGATTGTGCAGGAATCTGGGGGTAGAAGCACTGAGCTGATACCACTTCTATGTCCTAAGGGAAAAAGAGAGCAATCAGTTACTGGAACCCAGCAGAAGGAGGGCCTGTAGAATTGGCCTTCTTGAGAGGTACAGTGACCTTCAGTGGCAGGACATAGCCCGCTTCGAGATTATCTAGCGCCAGGGGGACAAATCAAATCCCCTGAGTTCCCTCTCCTCCTCCCTCCCTCAGGTCTTTCTGGTGGTCTCCTTGCCCAGACCCAATCAGAAGCCCCAGGGCAGGGATCCTGTAAACCTCACCCATGGGGCCACCAGAGAAACGTGGAGAGTGGGCCTGGTGAGGCAGGCAGAAGGTAGCCACACACAAGGATCAACCACTAACATAAAGGTGTGGGAATATGAACTCGTCTGCTCCAGAAAGTTATGTTATATACTGTATATGTTATTATTCTTTATGCACACGTATTTTTATTATGCCTAAATACATATATACATATTACATACATGCACACATATGACATGTGTGTTTTCTGAAAACAATAGCTCATGAGTTTTGTATAATTTTTGCCTTCTTACTTGAGATACTTAGAGAGACAGTTGAGCCAGTTTTCCTCTTTTTTTTTTAACTGCGAAAATTTCAAGCGTATATCAAAATGGAGAGAATAGTATAATAAACCCCTTATGCTTATCATCTTGCTTCAACACTTGTCAATTCATGACTAGTCTTGTTTCATTCATACACGCACTCTATCTCTACCACCCAAGATGTTCTAATATCTCCTCCAAATCGTATCATCCCATTTTTGGCTTTTGTTCGACCAAAGGCATGTTACAACTATTTTTTGATGGATTACTTTTCTCAACCACAAGTAAGCACATATGTTTCAGAGCTGAATTATAAGCAGGAATGGATATATTTTTAAAAGGTAAGTCAGCCACTTTACCCTAAATTTTTTAAAAGTGAGAAAGGTTTAGTGGCCAAATACAATGAAGTCACGTGATTTTTATATAACTATTACTGTGTTACAGTTTTAAAATGTTGGCTTGTACCCTTATTTACCTCTCTTTTTTTCTTTGCTTTGCAGTTAAATGAAAGAAAACTTTATTTGGGAATTTAGTTCTGTCCTCCACACCCATATCTGGAGCCTGTGTGGGTGCCATTTACTACAGAGAACTTTGTCCCCTGATTTGTAATGTCATATCTTCCATGTATTAAATTTCAGTACATGCATGGGCCTGTGTATGGCATGTCTTTTTATTCCATTGGTTTATTATTTTTCAAATCATTGTGTCAATATCCCACTGTCTGAATTAGTATCATTTTATAATAATTTTCATTTACGGTGTTCAGAGTCTTCAAAAGTATCCTGACCTTTCTTGGCCTGCTCTTCCATATAAATAGATTTGGCTTGTCAAACTTCATGGTGGGGTGGGGAGAATTCCCTCTTCATACATAGCAGTTGATTTCTAAAATGATCTGAAACATAAAATGTATTTGTTGAGAACTTTGAAGATTTTCTAGAAGTTTATAAACTGAAGATTACAGAGGCCTGAAGCTTAAGACAAACAGGAACAAAATATGAGTTTTTCCTTATTTGTGCATGTGTTTTTTTAGCAGCATGTAGAAAGCTTGATTAAAAGAAAAAGAATATATCTTTGTAATTTTTGTATGGCAAGCATAGGATCTCTATCTCTCTGTTTAATGTAGTTTTCCATTCACTCTGAGATCCTGCAATGTGGTCTGTCTCAGAGACAAAAGAAGGCAAAATGGAAAAGAAAAGAAAAATGAATGACAGAAATCTTAACCAGTGAGGATAAAATGAGAGTTCCTGTGGCCAGGATTCTCACCAGGCTGTGACTGACTAGCTCACTGCACACCTGTGGGCAATACATGGCTGTTGAGTCTATATAAAGAGCTTCACCCAGTGCTCTGGGCATGACACGGTGGCAGGGCTGCAAAGCTGCAGGAGAACAGAGCAGAGGCTAGAGTGGTGGCAGCGCTGAGGACAGAGGCCCAGAGGACAGCTGTGCGGGATGACTGTGTAGGCAGAGTGGCCCAGAGGCAGAGACCGGCTTGCCTCATGCAGACTCACTCTGAGTGAATGGGATTTTAGTGATTAACCTGCCACCTGGAAATAAAGTTGGGTATAACCCTCTCACCCCAAGAACGTTTTGCTGTCAATTTCTTTGGTCACATTGAATCCATAGCGAACTTGCCCGGGACTGAAACCCATTGGCAAGACGACCAGTTGTCTCAAAAATATGCACTATGGACCCAAAGGGCAGTGCACTGAAGGAACATATTAATTGGCTGGTGATTTAAAGATATTAGTGATAAGGGCCATGGCTGTGGTATAAGTGAAACACCAGTAATTTTAAAATGGAGGCTCTGAGTGCCTTGGGTTTGTATCAGTTATCTCTTCCTGCACAACAAATTACCATAGATTTGGGGGCTTAAAACAACACAAGTTTTATCTTACAGGTTCCATGAGTCAAGATTCCAGGTGCTGTTTAACTGGGGATCTTCAATGGGTCTCACCAGGTTCTCTGGGAGTTTTTCGGCCAGACCCCACTGTCATCTGGATGAGGAACTGGAGGAAGAATCCACTTACATGCTCACTCAGGTCGCCGGCCGAATTCCCTTCCTGGGTGCTGTAGGACTGAAGGCCCTAGTGTTTTGCTGGCTCTCGGGTGTCAGCCAGCCCAGGTCCTGAGGTCACCCACAGTCCTGGCTATGTGGGCTGCCCCAACATGGCTGCTTGCTTCTAGCTGGCAGGCAGAATCTCTGACTTTAGGGGGCCCAGTCCCTTTTTTAAGGGCTTTCGCTTGATTAAGTCAAGGGCTCTCAGGATAATCTTCCTTGGTTTGGGCCCTTCATAACATCAGCAAAACCCCTCACCTGTGCCATATTCAGTTCAGAAAATGTCACAGGACCTGCCTACACTCAAAGATGGGTGAGCATTCAGGGTGTGGATGTGGGAGGGCAGGAGTCCCAGGCCATCCTAGAGGCTCTTCCCATAGAGCCAAAACAAACTGGAAGGAAATTGTCCTCTGTGGTCACAGTTCTGGCCACTTGGTAAATTGAAGAGCATTCCCGAGATGAGACTGGCAGAGGCCCAGCGCCTTAGGGCCATGTGGCTCTAGCGTGGGGGCCTTGCTGCCTTGTGAGGGGCCAAGCACACAGACCTCTGAGGAGCGGCCTCCCTGAGCTGTTCGGGGAGCCTGTGCTCTGAGCTTGCTCCCCTTCAAAGGAGCAGATGGGGGAATGTGGGCAGGATTCTGTCTGGCAGCAACCAAGTTCCTGCAGTCAGTAGCCTGGGGTAGAGTTCAACCTTGACTTTGTTCCTGCACCAGGAGATTTTGATTAGATGCTTAACTGCGATGGGAAACTAATGTTTAGGCTACATGGCTAGTGACCTGAGATGTCCAGAGACCACATTTAGTACCTACTCTTAAACCTGCTCCCCAGAACAAGGGTAAACGTGTGGGGTGCTTGCTTGGCACAAATGCAGGGCAAACAACCGTCTTCCAGGCTGTGCAACAATTCCCCGGGACAGGTGATTCCGGGTGTGACATTTGTGTTGTACATCTCTCTTCACCTTTCTGGCTGCAGCCTGTGAAAATTTCCAGCACAGCTGGGATTAGTGCCTAATGGCAAGAGAAAAAGCAATTAGCATTTCCTAACAGCTAACCAAACACAAAAACTTCCCCCAGCCTTGGCTGGAGCACCTTTGACCACTCATTGCTCCTCTAAGGCAAAGCCGTGCACCTTACAATTTGTCCTTAATTATACAGGAAAAAGAGGAATCTGTTTCTCCGGAAGAGCTTCTGAGAACCTGTTGGGGAAAGCTTTCAACTTTAATTACAGAAGAAACACTGGCTGAGGCAATGTTGAAAGGGAATTACCTTTCCTTTTCTTCTGCTTTGGCAGAACAGCTGGCCAAACAGGACACTGCGGCTTGGTTTAGGCAACCTGGGCAGGGCGGCTGCAAGTCGTGCAAGGGTTCGTTTTGCAAATCAGCTGGAAAGATTTCTTTGGGGCTTAAGGAAGCTAATTTAAACATTGCCTGTGTACAGAAACTTTAATCCCTCTTAATATGTCAGCTGTGCCATCAGAAAAGCAGACCTGTGTTGGCATACTCGAGAATAAAACCAGTATCGTCTTCATCATTCAAACCATCAGCCACAGACAAAGGGGAGGAACAAGAAAGAAATCATCCCAGCGACACCCAGATCTTTCCTATTCCATCTTGACAGGGTTTGCGTCCAGGCGGGCGTTGGCCACCCCCACCTTCCCGCAGCATCGCCTCCTGTTCCCCTTTATGGTAATTGAAGCTGGGCCCCAAAGCCCTCCGAGCCTTGTATCTTCTTCTCACATGAGTGACGCTTCAGCGATAAACTCGAACTTAAAGTTACTGAGGCGGAACTGAGGGTTCATTTGATAGCTAGTGGTTTTCAGCAGCTCTGCGGGGCTTCAGGACGCAGCGTGTGAGGGAAAACAATCACACATTTCATTAATGCGCTCGTGTGTGAAGCATCCATTAGTGCACTGGAGGTATTAATGACGTGATGCTTCAAACTGACATGTGGGGCATGACAGGAATTGCAAGGTCGGATGGGAACAGATGACACGGTGAACAAATATTTGAATGGCTTCATTTGCCTGCAGGTCAAATGGTGGGTTCCAAGGAGTGGAGGGCGTGGGGGCTGGAAAGGTATCTTTTTGTTTTAACAGAGACCAGGGACAGCAACACCAAGGAGAACACACACAGGCCTGTGTGCGCTCGTGTTCTCTCCCTCCCAAAGAAAACCAGAGTCTGCAGTAGTTGAAGCATAAAAACAGATTTCACTCAGGCAAGGTTGCAACTGGGGAAAGGAAAACCTCAGTTCAGAGCTGGGCTCAGTTCCAAGTATGGCAGCACTGAGAGGGGATTTATAGCTGCGGGGCAGGGTGGTGGGCAATGGAGGGGAAATCATTCAGAGGAGATGTCAGGAATAAGGGGGCATTCTGGCTGCAAGGCCTTGACAGGATTCTTGCTGAGGTCAGGCCAGGGTGATCGGATACCAGCAGTCATCAGCTATCTGAGAGTCGTCAGATATTGAGGAGGGGGGGGGTCTCTCGAAACTGCTGTGATAAGATTTTTTGCTAAGATTGGATCATGCAGATCCGACAAAGATGGACACCGAGGGCCCAGGCCTTAGAGGGGCTTAGAGAAGCCTGACGGTCAAGGTAAGTATCTGTCACCACCCTTCCAATCACACACACAAGGCCAGGAGCATAGGGTGGAGGCACACGGCACAGGGAATGGGCAAGACTAGCCAGAGCCATGAGTCACGTGATGACTAGATTGCAGGGAGGGGCCCGGCCGACTCTTGGCTGACAGGAGACTTTCCTCAGGCCAAGCTTCTTCCAGAAAACCCACCATCAGGCCAGGATGGAGATAAAAACGTGCATTCTCTGCCCAGCCTGATAATGAGGGCTGGGGAATCTGGAAATACAAGTGCTGGTTGGGACTGTCCTCTAGCCCCTGGTGGCACTGAATGGTACTGGGAGAAAACCCTGAACAATGAGATTTGACATAGCAGGGAGTTTGTTGCGTTTTTAGTAAATATGCAGAATGTGACACATGTTGGAACAGGGGTGAGTGTGAAGTGCTTGGGAAACAGGCCAAATGTGACTAATACTTATGGTAACATATATCTGGGTTTGTCTCGGAGTGGACTGGTTTGTGCCAATTGCCCCAGCATAATGTGAGGAGCAGCAGGGCCGGGGCATGGGGAAGGGGTTCTGGGAAATGTTCCATTTTTTATCTGGGTGCACTTTCCACAGGGGTAGACACCGTGCGCATATGATTGCCCTTCTCTGCGTCTGTTATGCTTTGATCAAAAGATGTTTTTTAAGTGTTCCAATTCAGAAACACCCTCATGCTCTGCCCATCACTGCCTCCACTTTCATGCTGTTCATCAAAGTAAGATCGTTAGCTAAATGGTTTAGGATTTTAGCTCAGTTTAGCTGACCAAGTAGAACTGTCTACTCCTTGATCAAGGTCTCAAAGACTGAAATGGCTGCAAAAGGAACCATCTGAGCAAAGTGAGCAAGAGTAGAACAGAAAAGGCCTGGCTGACCCTCAACATAACCCCTAGTCGAGGAGGCCGGCCTCTGACTGAAGAGGTCTGCAAGGCCTGCCAAGGCATCTCTAGCATTGCCATCTCAGTCCTAGAGATGCTAACATTTGTATTTTTCTTTTTTAACTTATGGAAATGTAATTCACTGAATTTTTTTTATATAAGCTGAACTGGGCAGTTACTGTTTCATTTTCACTTTGATAATGAGATGTAGAAGAACTATTTGATTTTCTCCCTGGGCTGCAGCAGTTGGAGGCTCACTGTGGATTCTGAGTGGGGAGGGATGGATGGCAGCAGATTGGGCAGAAGATGCCAGTAACACACAACTCAGGGTGACAAGTTTAACTCAACATGAAAGGTCTGATTGCCCTTGTTTTCCTTCTCTGGACTCCAGTGGTCATTCCCAGCCAGAGAAACAGTTCCCTTAATGCTGTCTCAAAGCAGTGTGAGGGCTGGTCGACCTGCAGCTAAATGACAAGAGAGCAGGCGCCAGGTGCTGTGAGAATCAAATGCCAGCTTGGGCAATCACCAATGGCAGCCCCACCCAAGAAGGTTATTGCAGGTATGGATTTTACATCTTGCATATTTCTTTTTCCCTGAAAGTGAATTTCAGGTCTGTTTTATATTCTTCTTAGTGACCAAAGAGGCAAAATATGAAGAGAGCCAAAGCAATTACTATGTGAGCAGCAAGATCAGGTTCCCCAAGTATTTATCCAATCAGTTAAGATGACATTGGTCTCCAGACTAAATAGAAACACCTATGAAGCTTTAGGACATTTTTCTTCTCCAATTAGAAGTTGAGTGTGATGAATCTTCCCTGATGGTATTTTCACATTGCTATTTACTCATTGCAACCCATGGCCCTATCTATGCTGGAAAAGACAGGGTTGTAATGAATCAGAGTAACAGGAGCTAGCCAGAGACGCTGCAAAGGGAAAAATTTTATGCCAAACTTTTTTTGGAACCAGGAAGATCTACAAATTGACCCTGTCCTCCCCACCCTCCCTCTACTGACTCTTGAACTTCATTTGGCTCTTCCTATCCATCCTTGAAAACCCAGCCAAGATGCTGCCTCCTCCAAGTCTGCCTGGATTCTTCCTCTGATATATTCCTATGAACCCTGGCTTCCCTCTCACAGAGCACTTGTCACACATCTGTCTCTTCCACTGGAACGTGGGTCTCACTGGACACCCACAGCAGAACTTGACATAAATATTCAACAAATGGGTGCCAAAAGGCCATACAAGAAAAGAAGTATGTGACGAATAAGTACATTTCCTTTCATAAGGAAATTGCCACAGTCTGAAATGTTTCTGAAATTGGATATTTGGTTATCTTGTTACACGTCTCAGATAACCAAGTCATAGTACCAGTCCTGGTGAAGTAAATGCCAATACTGGTGCAAACAATTCTGTTGGTGTGAACCATGTGGAACTGCTACTAATTGACTATCTCTGGCCTGAAAGAAGGGCAGTATCACGTGGTGCAATCTGGTTATTTCTCTTTCTGCATTAACGGATATCATTCTAATTGGAAAAGATGTGCTTCCCTGCGTACGGATTTTAGTCAGTTTTTGCCAAGTGGGTTGGAGCTCTGGCTGTGTTTTAAGGCTGTTGCAGAAGTGTTGAGCTTTTGCCGCCTCTAATTGATGACACTCGACTGTCTGACATTGACAGTAATAGCTGACGCTGGCTGGTGTTGGTGTGAGAGAGATGAATGACATCAGGGAGGGGAGCCTGGACCCTGCCTGTCCCCTGGTGCTTGAGCCACACTCAGCATTGCGACCTTCCTGCCTGGCAGATGACTCCTGACAGATGGCAGCAAGCTGAAGGGCAGGGTTGGCATTAATTAAGTCTCCCAAAAGTTATGTCTGAATAATTTGAGAGAACATTATAATGTTCCTTTTGGTGGTAAATGGAATTTTTTTTCTGGTAAAAATCTCTGCTTTTGCTGAATTTTTGTCATCCCTTAGGTTATGCCCCACAAAGAAATTCTCACATGCAGGAACTTTTTGTGCTGGAGGTGGAAAGAAGAGGGTGATGTGCCTTAAAAGAGGGGTGTTGAGCAAATAGAAGTACCTTATGTAAAGAAGAGAGGGTTGGAGGAGCAGAGGGAGGTGAACTCAGGAAACAAGAGCCTCTACACTCTGCTTTTTGAGTACAGCAATCTGACTGCAACCAGTAGCTTGTGAAATGATCTCTTCTAACTGAGCTAGCCCCAGAGCAGAATGGTAGGAAAGGTGTTTCATCAGCTACACTTTCCCCTGTAGAGGAAGCAAAGGCATGGTGCGAGGATAACGATCGGCTCTTCTACTCAGACCTCACTAATCAATGGCAGCACTTCCATCAGCTGAGCTGAAGCTCAGACATGACCTCAGAGCCCTTCTCAACACAGAGCTTGGGCAACCTCTGAGAGGAAATCTATTTACCATCCCTGCCAACATCCTGACAAACCCTGAAAAATATTGTGGCAAACTGACATACTGGCTGGCTCAATTTGCTGAGCAGCTTCTAAGTAAAAATCTAATTCAGATGGCTTTCCCATAGCCTTTCTCCTTATTAATGGTCTTCTTACAAGTTCTGCAACATTAATGTCCTGTATACAATAGTATTTGCAGCCTATTTTCATCTGCTTTCCATGTAAACCTAAGAATTTAATGCAGAAGAGTGTTGAAAGTCCATTTGGATTTTCTTCAAAAGATATTCATAAAAATTTTCAGTGTTTTGAGGACCAGATATATTTCTCAAAAGTTATTTATTTTTTGTTTGTATTCTAAATATTTGGAGATATAAAAATCAATTCTATCCAAACTTTATTGCCTACTTCCTATGAGGAAGAAGGATGCTGGCCCGATACATTTTTGAAAACTGGCTATTGATACTGAACATGTAAAACACATTTTTTCCGAATTTTTATTTTAATTGTTCTGTGCACTATTTTACTTTCATCTGCTCAAATTAGGTCTATGTTGGAGTAAAAGTGATATTTCCTTCTCACTTAATTGTTAAATTCTTCTCTTTCAACCTCCAATATTTGGAAACCAACATTCATGACTAATTCTGGGTCCCCCTGCTGTTTTTACGGAAACAAACAGGACATTAAATACCATAAAATGGATTCCTATTGTAATGAAACATTTTCTCTCTTTCTCTTTAATGCATCATGCAGTTGGCCTCAAATGTATCCATTGTGACTAGCCAAGTCCTTTACAGCCTATTTACTGGCCATACCTTGAACTCGGGTGGCTGGGACAAAACATGAACTGTGCCCTGCATGGAGAAGTGACTGGCTATTTAGCCACAGGTTCTTTGTTGGCTAAAGGCAAGCTATTTTTATGTTTTGTTTACTCATGGTCCAGAAACTCCAGAAATTTTGGGGTAGGTGGAGTTGAACAGGTAAAAAAAAGGCCTTCCTTGCTGCTGTCTCACACTTTGCAAGTGTTCTTTTAGAACCAAGCACATTGCATGCATTTTTCTCATACTGTTCTATGAAGCTGACGTCTCTTAGACCACACTGCCCATAAAAGGTGTCCTAGGCACTGGTGATTTTTGTAGCCTCTGAATGTCTGACTCAGATGTTCTATCCAAGTCTGTCCAAGCCCGCCTTGCCTCAGTAACATTGAGCCAGGGGGTGGTGGGCTATGATGTTTTATGCTCACTGAAAGCATTTATTGAGCCCCAAAAGTGCACTCTCATGACTTTAGCTGTGACTCTTCCACAGCAATGACTCGTCCTAAAAAGGGTCATATCACTGAATGTTTCTGTTTGGTCTGCCAGAATTTTTATTTACCATGCCGGTGTGCTTTAACGCTGAGGCAACTTCTCCTAATGGGAAGATGAGCAACAAAAACATAAATGCAGGAACCTGCTGTTTCCCATCTCACATGCCTCCAGGTACTTCATTTACTGAGAATTATCTCCAAGTCCTTCTTAAAACTGGATCTGTGATTAAGGCAGCACCACCCAATAGAAATATAATGTGAGCCATATATGTAGTTGACAATTTTCTATAGGCCACATCAAAAAGGTAAAAAGAAACATGAAATTAATTTATTTAATATACTTGATTAAACTCAATATAGCCAATAGGTAATCAATAAAACATGTCATCAACATAAAAGGATCCACATGTAGCCTATATAAAGTTTATTAATGAGATATTTTACATTCTTTCTTACTCTCTTCAAAATCTGGTGTGAGTCTTACACATACAACACCTCTGCATTTGGACTGGCCATATTTTAAATGCTCAATGGCCACTTGTGGTTAGTGGCTACTGTTGTGAATCACATAGTATATTGGTATCATATATGTGTACACCTCGTAGTTCTTAATATCAGTAATGGCCTAGGAAAACATGGAGTCATAAAATCCAGACATAATTTCGATCTTAACCTTTTGCAAGGGTTCTTACAAAGTAGGATGGGCCAATTTGAGGCTTACCTTCATATTTTAATTATTGGTCTATTTGAAATTACTTGTTTTAGGTAATGTTTTTTACATTTTCAAAGCATTTTCACATACATTGCCTCATTTGCTGCTCTTGACTGTCTTGTAAATTGGTGGGGTAAATGACAGTAGTCGTTTTACTCTTTAGAGTTGAGGAAAGCAAGATAGTTAAACAGTGACTTCACTACCTGTGTGACAATGACAGTGGCCATTTATGTGATACTAGAACCTGTGACTTCTGACCTTTCTTCCCTGAGTACAGGTGCTAAAGTCATGGAACCTCCTAAAGACAGGCAAAAGAGAAGAACCTGGGAAGTTCCATGTATGGATGATACACTCCTAAATAAATGAAAACTGTCTGCTATTCAGGAGTTCTTGGCTCAGTTTAACTGTGAGAATCATGGGTCCGAGTAACTGAGTGTCAGGCACTCTTTCAAGAACTTTACATTTGTTGACTTACTTAAATCTCGTGACAAACCTGAGTAACTCCATCTTATAGACAAGGAAACTGAGGCACAGAGAGGTTAAGTGATTGCCTAAGGTCGCACAGCCAGGAAATGGCAGACTGTGCTTGAATCAGAACCCAGGCTCACCTGGCACCAGACAGGGCCCATAACCCCTGTGCTGTTGTGTCTCAATGTTGTGTCTAGGATTGAGGAGTTCAAGGTCCCCAACTTTTCTCAAAAACACAAAAGGAATTTGTCTTTGGAGTGGTTTAAGACATATTGTTCAATGGAGGCCTTGTCCAGATGACCTGTTATCTAATTCCTTCCTCCCTCCAGGCTGGCCATATTAACAAAACATGATTCATATAATGGAGTGTAAAGTTAAGGAATTTTCCTTTAATGCTCTCTTCCCACAATAATTTATTGTTTTTTAACCTTGTATTTAATGCATATCATTTAATAATAGAATTGTGTTCCCCATAAGAATTTTATTTTTCTGATATTTAAAAAGATGAGCAAAGGACAAGAAGAACACTCTTCAGTGTGCTGGCAGCCATGATAGGTCATTAGGGGCTAATACGCAAAGGGGTTGAGGAGCAGGTCCTGAAATTTATATTTTTAAGAGTAGGCCATACCTTGGCATTTATTTTCTTTGTTTTTTATCCTTCTAAAGCAGCTTCTTTCTTTTTTTTTTTTGTAATTCCAGCAGTTATACCTACTTGCCTTAAGAAATTTACAGACCATAAAATCATCTATAATTCCATCTCTTAGAGATAACTTTGCTTAACACTGTGAGAGTATTTTCTTCCTTACCAATGAGTCTCCTATCTATCATTCCCTCTCTCTCTCCTGTCATGTTCTATCCTTTTTTCATTTACTATTTTGTATTTTTATGTATATAAAAGTATTCTGTGATATTTTTGAGAATATTTTATAAATGTAACTGGGTTTATTGAAAAGTCAGTTTTGGAGGGCATACAAGGGAAATGGTTTTAGATTCCCAGCTACCGTATTCAGCCCGCACTCCTTTCCTCCCAACTTTCCCATTGCTTTCTCTTACTTCAACAGGCCCGTTTTAGGTTCTTGAAGGCTTAGTGTCCTGTGCATTTTAATAAGCCAAGTTTCAAAACTTGGCTCTTCATCTCCAGAACAGGGGAGCTCTATGTCCCGGTGCTAGGGAGTCTGGGGTGTTGGGACGGTATGCCAATCTGTCTCTTGATCACTGTCCCTGTCCTGCTCTCAGTGTGTCCCCTCCCGTGGTGGAGCAGGGAGTAACTGGCCCTAGGCCCGTGGTGAGGAGGTGGTCCCCACCTTACTCTGCTTTGTCCTGATTCCATCTGATGTTGATGGATGTGCTTATCCCGTTGGAGGGCTATGTATGGTTTTCTTGGGGTGGTGTTCAGATTCATTTGACCTCCTACTTCACCCCTCAGTGGGCTTCTGCTTGGGCCTCTGATGCCTTCTCCAGGATAAGCCTCCTGTTTCTCACGAGTCCAGTCTCTCCCCAAATCTTGATGCCCCTTCACAAGGAGCCACGGGAATTTCTGAGGGTGCCTTTGCTTTCTCCAAGGGCCCCAGAGAACTGCATGTAGAGGCACTGCCATGCTTTCTTCCTGGAAGGTTGCATTGCTGGCCCTTCACGCCTTCCTGCATTGGCTACTCCAAAAGGGACTTCTCCCTTCAGAAATCTCTCCACCATCCTTGGCTCCACTTTCTGTGTCTGCGGTGCCTGGAGCTTCAGAGGATACATATCAAACCCTCCCCCAAATCCCGACGGCGTCAGCTCGGGCTGCGGGCTGCTGCACCCCAGCAAGCTGGTGGCAGGGTAGCAGATTCTTATCTCTCTTCCTTCGGTCTATCCTGCAACCCTTACGAGTTTTGCTTCGGAGCCTCCCCTATTGACTACAGGGGCAGGGGAGGTAGCATCACTCCATGAACTCAGCACCTCGCAAAGGCCCAGGATGACTTCTGTCCTCCCCAGCTGTCTTTGTAGAGACATTGGGAAGGGGAAGGTTGGGAGGAGAACGGCTGGTTTTGCTGCCTCTGAATAAATAAAATGAGGCAACTTCCGGCCCCTGACTGCATGGAACTCCTCTGCGGCACCCTTTAAAAGACCAGGGTGGGTGGCACCTTTGGTTTGCAGCTGTGGGCATAGGTGTCGACTCCAGTGAGACCAGCATGCACCTGCCATGTGGCATTGATTTGACTTACTGCATACGATGCATGGGGCCTAATTGTCTTATTTTGGGTTCGCCTGATTGAACCAGGACTTGGGTGCAGGTAGTTTTTGGAGATGATCTCAGCAACCACAACTGATAAATGGGGCAAGTGAGGCAGGGTAAGCAGTGCAGTGACAAGAGGTTTATCATGGGGTCACCTGGGCTGCAGTCCTGCTGGACACCCGCTGAGACACCTTGTGGAACATCCACAATCTCTCGTCCCGTATTCCTTGAGGTTACCCGGGAGTGTTGACTCTTTAGTTAAGGGGAGCCCTCAAACCAAGAGGAAGAGAGACTCAGGCTGCTCAAGCTGTCGGCAGGCTGGCAATTCTGTAGCAAACGCTGGTGAGCGTGGGGGGCCCAGGGAATTAGGGTCAGGACACCAGGATATATCATCAGCCACACTAATTAAATGAACCATTCTCCCAGTATTGGACATTTAGGTTGAAACCCCTTAATTTTGCTATTATGAACCTTACTGTAATGAGCACACATGTGCTGCATACATTTTTATTGTTTGTTTATTTATTTAGAAGACATGCTTAGATGTTGAATTACTTTGTCAAATGGCATGGTGTTTGGAGTTTATTGATACATGTTGGGGCAACTTAGCTTATAGACTCAAACCTAAAGCTAGTAAGAGTGAATTAAAAAAAAAAAATTCCTCTGCTAATCCTATTCTCTGAACTCAGAAGGTGTTGGGAAGACTGCCTCATCTTGCCCCAATACATCCTCTGTAGGGGTAAATACTGCAGTTCTACAGGCCTGCCCCACTGCAGAAGCTAAGTCTGCATGTGTGGAATATATGTCTTCGAAGGGGTCCCACCTTTAGCATTAGATTCTCTCTTAGCTGTTACCCAATCTCCAAACAGTATTTGTATGAAATAATGCATATGGGTGACAAGTGAAAGGGAGGAATGAGAAGTTAGAGAGGCAGCTCTCAGCTGAAAGAAAACAAGAGAAAATCCATTCAGCAAAACTTTATTGAGCACTTACTCTGGGTAAGGCATTGTAAGTGGCTATTGGGAAGCGGCAACGTTGGGAAGCACTCTCAACTCTTAAAGGGCATCTAAAGTAGCCAAAGGAACTTCTGAATCCTTTTGTTAGAAATTCATCTGCCTTGGAGATCATATGACGAGAACATGTTAAGAAGGGTGCTTTGCAAAAAGCGGTGTGCATTTTCTGCAGGTCCCTGGTGGGTTTCCTGTAAGAGAACTCAGGGGAAGTGGGGCTAGGAGTGTTTTAGGTGGTGTGTTAAGAGTACCAGAGAAATGCTTACGATGAGTAGCTCAAGAACTGCCGAGCTCATCTTGGCAAGCCTCTCAGAAAGAGAGGGGCTATTTTGCTGAGTCCCTTAATTGCAGTTCTACCTCATTATGGATATTAATGATCCAGCATTTCTAACTCTTAGGAAACGAACTGAGCTGGAATTATGGTTCATAAGCATGATACATTTTTAAATAGATTCAAGTGATAATCAGGATATGCATGCACATTGAGGTCTGAGACGAAAAGCAAGCCTTTTAGCTTTACTGAATTAGCTTATTTTAGCAGCTTCTCTCTCTTCCAGGCTGTCATAGCCCTGCCAGCTACATTAGGTGTCACTGTGTTAACTTCTGCTGAATGAAAGAGGGGCAGGGCAGGAAAAAAGGAAGGTGAGAGTATTTTGAGCTGCTGTCATGGTTTTATACTCAGCATTCCTCTTTCCATTTATTTCTCTTTAGTATAAGCTCTTTTTAAGATTATGGAAGACACACAGTATATTTTTGAATGACTAGGTTGTTCGACTAAGATTTTCTTCTCTGACTTTGGAGATTATTGTTACAGGATAGCTAAAAGGACCTCTGTACATGTGCTCAGGAGCACGGGAGGAAGAGACATGAGATTTTATATTTTTAAAAATTAAGCCTTGAATGTCTTCTCCTGAGTCTTACTGCTTGTTTACACAAAATTTCATCTTCTGGGCATTTCCCCCTTTTAGAGGACAGAAACAAAAATGTAATGAAAAGGATAGTAATGATACAATGTGCAAGAATATTTTGACTTGAAAATTCCCCAGACAGCAACTCATTTTCAAATATTGTATTTCATTTGTCGCAACCCTCCCACCCTTCCAATGTTAACATGATTGAAAGTTTTATGGTCCCGTGGCTGTGATCTGATATTTTTAACTTCCAAGGTCACCTCATACTCCAGCGCCCGACCTCAAATAGGAGAGGTTTTTAGTTTATTTAAGGATCCTGTAACTGGAAGATGTGCTGGGTCACTGTAAAAACCAGCACTCCACATGCTGTATAGAACAGCCATGGAAAATTCAGATGTGACACTGCTGAAGAAGAAACAGAGACAGACCCTCTACACACACCATAAATCATCACTATCCCTTTAGACTTTATGGTTTCCCTTTGCCTGGAAGCCTGGAATCTTTCATTCTCTGTTAAGTAACTCAGTAGCATCTTCCTTTAAAAATATATGGCCCATAATCAATTAGGGCCTGGAGAGACTGTTATTCTATATATTTTCACAATGCCTGCAATATTTTCTGGTGCCCAATAAATATTTTATAATAATAGCTGCATGGACAACAAATAACCGTTACTTTTGGGCAAATGGTGGATATGTGCCTTGATTTTTTGACACCTGTGGTGCATTGCTCTTCATTTCTATAAAAAGTCTGCAATCCTTTTTTGAGTCAAATGATGTCCTTTAGAGCTAAAGACAGTGCATGTGTGATGCAAACCCAGAGAGTTAGCAGAAAGGTATCAGCAACAGAAGTCAAGCTTTAATTTAGGGGATTCTCCTGATGGCTTTTTTACTAACAATAATAGTAACAACAATCATAGACATAGCTAACACTTAATAGCATAACTATGTACTGTTCTATGCACTTTCTGCATATCGGCCCATTAACGCTCACAACACACCATTGAAGAGGAACTACTTTGCAGTGGGGGCACAGAGAGGTTACTTTTGTCTGTCATGCAGCTGCTAGGTGACAGACCTGGGAATTTAAATCTGAACAGTCTGGCTCCAGAGTCCCTGCTTGCTCAGAACAATTGAACTATAATATATGTTTTATGAATCCCTTCTCCCAGCCCCCAGAGGTACCTTCAGTTGCTTTTTATCTTCTGATACAATTTCTCCAGGCTTTGATTTCCTGGTATAGCTAGATGACCTCTTGGATACTTCCTGCTCCTGAATCCTATGAGTCTATGGTCTGCAAGAGGTGTCCAGGAGAGTTTCAATGGAATAGTTGAGATGTGAACTGGAATCTGGACACAGTGGGGCAAGGAAGAGAGTCAAGGGTGTGCTCTGGCAGTATGGTAATGCCGCTAAGGGAAGCAGGAAAGTCAAAATCTGGCAAGTCTGTGTTTGAATTTATGTGTTTAGTTTTTGGTGGTGGAGAGACATTTCCTAGGTTCACAATGGTGATATGGTTCCAGAATAGTGTTCCTGGAATGCTGGCTTATAAGACACATGCATCAGAATTACTTGGGTGCTTATAAAATGGAACTTCCTGGATTTCTCTCCAGATCTGCAGAGCCAGAAACTCTGAGGGGACCTAGGAATCTGCATTTTATCTGGCTTTAGGAGAAGCTGGCAGGTCACTGGACTAGACCTTGAGGGGCAGTTGTTGTTGATTGAAGAGCCACAAGAGGTTAAGAGTTCTCAGGGAGGGAAGGGTATTCTAAGGGAAGGGTGAGATCCAACTCACACTGAACAGGAAGGCCAGAGGAGAGGAGTCCGAGGAAAGGGAAGAGCAGCCCTTAGAGATGGAAGGGATCAGGGCCCCATGAGGATGACAGGGAGAAGCACACTGCTGCCTGACTCTGAGGACACAGATGGAATCGTTTCAGTCGAGGGATGAAGACAAATGGAAGACATATTTAGAGAATTAGGAGTGAGCGGGTGGTGATAAAATGCAGAGCCTGGAAATGGTGACTGTGATAAAATGGTGCTATGAAAGGGCACCATCACCAGTGATGGTTGTCAAGATAAGAGAAACCTGTGCTTGTCAGAGAGCCCTTTAGAGTCACATTCTTACAGTTGGATCCCACTTTGGGGCCTATCAGGTAGCTCAGGGTGAGCGGATTTCTGTGTTTGTGCCTCCACCCCTGTTGGCCTTTCATTAGAATTACTGTGGGACAGAGATAAGGGAATTGTTCTCCATCATCTTTAATATTTCCATGATGGCTGGCAGAAACTACCCTCAAGGACGTGAGTCATTTCCCATTCATTCCAATGTCCATGCAGGCTAAAAAACATCTCCCCAAAAGATATGCATGTTCTAATTTCTGTATCCTTGGAATGCTATCCTGTATGACAACAAAACAAAAGTAAAGGAAACACACACAAGTCTTTGCAGATGTGAGTCAGTTAAGGATCCTGAGATGGAGAGTATTTTGTATTTAGGTGGGCCCTAAATACAAACACACATGTCCATATAAGAGAGAGGCCAAGGCGGATTTGACCCCACACACTCAAACAGAAGGAGGCCACGTGACCTTGGAGGCAGGGATGGGATGAGGCACCCCCGCCAGGGCATTCTGACAGTGCCCAGAAGCTGCAAGACATGGAACAGACGTGCCCTCTGGGGCCTCTGGTGGAAGCACTGCCCAGTGGACACCTTGACTTCAGCCCAGTGCAAATGGGTGGACTCCTGACCTCCAGAACTGTGAGAAAATAATGCATGTTGCTTAAAGCCACCGAGTTTGTGGTCATTTGTTATAGCTGCCACAGGAAACCCCTTCCAGCTGGGAGGGGGTCAGATGATGTACAAAAAAGGATTTTTTTTGTGTGCCCCCAACTTAGCACCACCTTTATTCCTAGATAGGTTAACAAAAACATCTTTGACAAAGGCAGTTTCAAACCCCCATCCCTCCTTGCCTTCTTGACAGTTTGGAAGGAATTAAATCACTTAGCTTTTCCCACAGTGACTAATGGGGCTTGCTGTGCTATTAGAACACCACTTTACAGTACTTTTTTTGGGTAAACTTTGGAACTCATTATTGTAATACTTGAACAAATTTAAACACCTAACTCACACTCCTCTTTTATTCCTTTCCCCCTGTGTGACTAGCTGTAGATACTGCATAATGAAACCAAATAAACTCCATGAAGTGTGTAATGCCTACTTAATTCTGTCCCTGTTCTCTAAATCAAGCACTTGTCTTTTCTTTCTGACTAGAGTCCATCATTTAACACATACAATAATGCCCGTTTGTCCACATTTAGCTAACTGGAGTTAGTATAGGTGAAACTCAAGTCCATGTAGATTGTTGGGCACTTAATGATTAATGGGAACAATCTTTCTATTAGTGTAAAGATAAGATGTGGAATTTATAATGCCCTTTGATTGCATTTGTGGGTCTGCCTTCTTGGAGAATTTACAAAGGAAACAAGGAAACACAAAAGTAATGTTAGAGACATATGTACACATACACACACACACACACACACACACACACACACACACACACACACACACATACACACCCAGAAAATCAGACACTGGTAACAAATGGTATTCAATTTTTATTTTCTTTAGGCTGCCAACAAGTGGTGAGCTCATTGTCTTTTATAGGTAAGGATGATTTGGATTGAATATCAACTGGTTTAAGAAGCTCAAGTTGCTGTTTAAAAAGACAGACATCTCTCACTCTCTTTGACCTGTTTTTCTTTACTTCATACAAAAAAATAAGTAAGGGAAAATAAAGCAGAACAATAGTTAGTTTTCCATACTAAATATCATGCAGATCAAATTAGCTCTGTATCTTAGAGATTAACAACTTTATGTTTAAAAAAATCTAACCAATAATCTGAATTAACTAGAGATATTTTTGAGATTCTCTTTTGCCTTGATCTTTTCTTTTAGACTGCTATTTTGTGATACACCTGGCCTCACCCAAATGGGGCTGAAGTCTTGCCTGCATTTTATGCAAGCCTATTCTTACAAGCTTACCCATTTGATTTTAATGGTTGGGAAGGCTGGAATTACGAGTTAGGAAGAAGAAGCTGACTGTCTGAGTAGTCATGCATTCAGCCCTGAAACCTTTTAAATTTACTCATCATTATTCAGGAAGCACAATTCATGTCTCCATCAAGAAAGTGATTGCTAGGATAAATTTTCCAAAAAAGTGGGCGGGGGAAAGAAACGGAAAATGAATGTATGCCTCAGGACCCCATATGCTCAAATCACCATGGCTCCATCTTTTTTCTGATTACCTTTGTGTCCCCAAAGCCAAAGTAACTCACCAAGTAAAAGAGGCCTTTAAGCATTCTCAGTCTGATTCAGATGGCTTTCTCCTTCCGAATATCTTAAAAGGTTTCTCCAGATTTGCCTCATAAACTTCTGACTTTCTTCCCCTCCAGTTCCATTGTGAGGGGAGCTATGCAGAATATTGACTACTGTGATTGGACTCCCAGAGACTTCAGGTTGCTCTTTGATTGTAATTTCAGGCTCTCAAACCAGAAATGCTTCCTGCCTTGAGTCACACTTTCTGCGTAAATGATAGCACGCACAATGCAGACAGAAGTAAGGACACTGAGGCCTGCTCTTCCTGTGGTATATGGAAGTTAAAACTAGCAGCCCCAAGTCAGCAACCACTAACTATGAGCTGCCAATTAAAGAAAGACCCTTTGGTGAAGAAGAGTATTATCAGAGGGCCTAATCTACATGTTTTCACCCAATGTGAAATGTGGTATTACCATGTGATTGAACTGCCTGCCTTAATCCAGAAGAGGCCACCGGTCCCTAACGTTTGTGGGGAATAAGGAGATCCCTTCTGTTCCCACTTGTGACTTCCATCCAAATCTTGAGTGGCTTTGTGTGCATGCTGACGAATTCCCATGCCTGCAAGCGTCAAGCTGCTTTACCTCCCTCCACCTGGAATGGCTACTCTTTGGCCGCTCCTCAAGTGGTTGTGTGTTGTCACAGGTACAGACACAAGAAAAGGCCTTCACAAGCTGCACAGGCAAGTGAGGATCTTGTTGGCAGGGCATTCTGGGTATGGACAGTGTGGTCTAGAAGGCGGAAGGGGGCAGAGGCTCCAGGTGAGCTGTCTTTGTGGACTCCTGGGCTATTTCTCCTACAGGGATGTTACAGCTGAAAGAGGCAAATCTGGGGCCTCTGGATATCCAGGGCTTAAGGCAGGCTCCCGAGTTGCCTGGTGCCAGTACCAGTACCAGACAGACTTTTGTTTTTCTGGATCAAGTTAGAGATGCATTTCTCTATTAGAGTTCATTCATTATGGCTTCTGTATCTCTTCTTTTTCTTTCCCCTCCTTTCTCTTCCTTCTTTGTTTTTCTCTTAATCTCTTAATCTTTGCCACTATTTCTCGATGCCCCTTCTCCCTCTTCATTCCACGCATGTTTGATAGTATCTTGTTCTAGAATCCTGCAGTTCAGATGAATACAGATGGTTTAGCTCGAGCTCTTTCTCACTGATGTGCAACTCCAGAGTTTTCTTATTCAGTCAGCAGCCCAGGTGAATGGCAGAACAGAAGGAAGTCAGCTGGTGTCGTTTGGAGACATTTTTCCAATATGTCCCATAAGACATTCCTTTTGGTCTTTAGTTTCCAAATTGGATGAACCTAGACTCTCCCATCTGCCACGTTGCCTTTTGTTATTAATAAACTTCCTTTTTATTGGCTCAGTCTCTAATTGCACAAATCTGCTTGACACTGGGCCTATACATTTTTAGGGGATAGAAGATTTAAAATGTGTGGTCGTAGAAATGAAAAGCCTGTGACTTGATTGAGAGGATAAAACTGGTAAGGAGGAGGCAACATTTTTGTATCACAAAATAATAAAAGCTTTAATTTCTAAATACTTTCAGTGTGGTATTGACCCATGAGGTGGCATAAGGCCAGGCCATATTGGAAGAAGAAGAAAAAAAGCCCACAGATATTGTATATTTTGGCATTTTTCTCATTCACTAGGAAGTGTATAATAAAGAAACGTTGTAACCTTTAGACACTGTGCTATTCAAACTCTACAGACTTGTACTAGCTAACACAGTAATCACTAACTAAATGTAGCTACTTAGTTCTTGAAATGTAGCTAGTCTGAACTGAGATCTGCTGTGAGTATAAGAAAAAATCATACTGTATCTTAAAGACTTGTTTAAAAAGGTAAAATATATCATTAAAATTTTCATTTTGTTACATGTTAAAATATTAATGCTTTAGATATATGGGATTAAACAAACTATGTTATTAATGTTAATCTCATTTGAGTATACTTGGAGTTTTTAATGTGGCTACTAGAAAATTTTAAATTATATAAATGCTTTGCATTTTCTTTCTTCTGGACAGCGCTGGTACAGATGGCTCTGAGAGTTGCGAGGTGATGTCTGTCACATTATATAAATAAAGTTTATACAGACATATGTTAGAGATTATTGCGGGTTCAGCTGCAGACCACCACAATAAAGTGAATATCCTAAGGTGAGTCAAATGTATTTTCTAAGTCCCCAGTGCAAATGAGTTACATTTACACTATACTGTAGTCTTTTAAATGTGCAATAGCATTATGTCTGAAACAACAATGAGCATATCTTAATTAAAAAATACATTATTGCTTAAAAATGCCAACCATCACCTGAGCTCAGCAAGTCATAATCTTTTTGCTGGTAGGGGGTCTTGTTAATGGCTGCTGACTGATCAGGGTGGTGGTTGGGCAAGTTTGGGGTGCTGTGGCGATTTCCTAAACTAACACAACAGTGAATCATCCATTGACTCTTCTTTTCACAAATTCTCTGTAACATGTGATAGTGTTTTGGTGACATTTTGCCCAGAGTAGAACTCTTTCAAAATTGGAGTCAGTCCTCTCGAACCCTGCCACCGCGCTATCGACCAAGTTTATGCAATATTTCAAATCACCTGTGGTCCTTTCAACAATCTCCATAGAATCTTCATCAGGAGTGAATTTCATCTCAGGAAACCACTTTTTTTGCTCAACCATAAGAAGCAGCTCCTCATCCATTAAATTTTTATCATGAGATTGTAGCAATTCAGTCCCATCTCCAGGCTCCAATAGTAATATCAAAGATCACTGATCACAGATCACCATAAGAAATAAAATAATGAAAAGTTTGAAATATTGTGAGAATTCCCAGAATGTGACACAGAGAGATGAAGTGAGCAAATGCTGTCGGAAAATAATGCTGATAGACTTGTTGTATGCAGGGCTGCCACAAACCTTCCATTTGTAAAAAACAGTATCTGTGAAGCACTATAAAGTGAGGTACGCCTGTTTAAATTATAAGTTATATATACACACATTTTGGGAAATTGCTGAGCATTTGGGTGGGGTGGTTTGCATGTTTGCTCCAGAAAATGCTGTCTTGTCAGAGGACAGATGATCAAATGACACTCTGGCCTATCTTGTCCCTGATCTTTGTGTGGGTGGCTCCATCCTCCATGCTCCTCTCAGCGGCAAGGTCATCCCTTCAGAAGCGTCCTGAGTAATTCAACTAAACCAGCCTCAAGACTGCCTTTGCTCCATTGCCTAATCATCCTTTCACAATTTTATTTTATTTTATAACACTGTTACCAGAAATTATCTTGTTTGTTTTCTAGTTTGTTTTCTTTCTTCCCTACTAGAATATAAGCTGTATCAGGACAATGACAGTATCTAAATTGATTATCACCATACCTGATAAGGGGTTCATACCCAAAATATATAAGGAATTCATTCAACACTACAGCAAATAACCTAATTAAAAAATAGGCAGAGGCTATGAATAGACATTTTTCCAAAGAAGACATATAAATGGCCAATGGATATATGACAATGTGCTCAACATAACTAATCATCATGCAAATCAAAACTATAGTATGATGTTACCTCACATCAGTTAGGATGGCTGTATTAAAAAATATAAGAAATAATACATGTTAGTAAGGATGTGTTGAAAAGGGAACCCTTATACACTGTTGGTGGGGATGTAAATTGGTGTAGCCATTATGGAAAATAGTATGGAGTTGCCACAGAAAATTTAAAGTCGAATTGCCATATGATCCAGCTGTCCCACTTCTGGGTATATATCCACAAGAAATGAAATCAGTATCTTGAAGAGGTATCTACACTATATTCACAGTGTCTGCACCTAATTCACAATAATGAAACATCCTAATTGTCCATTGACAAATGAATGGATAGGGAAAATGTGACATATACACATACACACAATAATGGAATATTTTTCAGCCTTAAAAAATAAGGAAGCCCCCCCATTTGCAGCCACATAAATAAGCGTGCAGGACATCATGCTAAGTGAAATAAGCCAGGTACAGAAAGACAAATACTGTATGTTATCACTTATGTATGGACTCTAAAAAAGTCAATTCATAGAAACAAAGTAGAATGGTGGTTGCCAGAGGCTGACCCAGTTCATATTACTGCATTAGCTACTTAAAATTTGCTATGCGAATAGACCTTAGGTGTTCTCACCACACACACAAAAAGGTAACTCTGTGAGGTGATGGAAGTGTTAATTAGTTTGATGTGGCAATCATTTCACAATATACATGAATATCAAATCATCATGCTGTACACCTTAAATATATATGATTTTTTGTTTGTCGATTATACCTCACTAAAGCTGGAAAACATTTTAAGATGTGGGAAATACTCACCATATAATGTTGAAAGAGAAGAAGAAAGGACACAGACTTTTTTTTCCAATTTTGTATAAGTAAGTCTATGTGTAAGCTTAGGAAAAAAATACCAGAAATAGGAACTGTAGGAAATTGGACTTTCCATGGCCAGGATCCTCGCCCGATCCTAATCTAGTCACCCACTGTTAAAGGGCAATGATGTAATACTTGGCCTACTGTGCAGGCACAGGTTTGCACATGCGTTGGCAATAAACCATTATTGCCTTTATTGCTATATAAAGAGCTCTGCCCAGTGCTTGGCACAGCCTGGAGTGGAGGCAGAGTTGGAGATGGAGGAGCTGCATGCAGACTTGATGGATGCGGAAGTGATTCTAGCACTTGACCTGCCACTGTGAGAATAAAGCTTGGTGTAACACCTTTTATTCCAAAACATTGTATTGTAATTTTTCAGTCTTATTGAATCCAGAGAAAATTTGCCCAGAGCTGGGAACCTACTCTAGCCTGGAGCTACAGAATACATCACAATATTAATTAAAATTGTTATTCTGTGTGAAAAATAAAGATACGTAATTTGATTAGTATTATATCCTTAGTGACTGGTTTTGATGGTGATCATGGACACAGAGCAGGTAGTAAAGTCACTTAATTAATGCTTATCAGTTGAGTTTCTAACTACTGGTACATTAGACTGTGGCTAGACATATTGAATAGCCAAACCCAGAGACAGATTGAAATGTTTAATATTTTACTTATTCAAGTGTCTTATAAACACTCTTATAGGTTTATATATTTCAAACCAGGGCTGACAATATATTTAATAACTACATATGTTTAATAACTAGTTCAAGTTCTAGGACTGTACTGACTTTATCAAGGGCTTTGAGTGGACCAATGGAAATTTTATTTTACTTCTGAAATGAGAGATTTGAATTCAATGATTGTTCAAATCACCTCCAGCTCTGAAATTCCATGTTACAGATTTCATCATAAGGCTGGCTTTCACTTTAGCTACTACCTGCCTCAGTCTTTCTCGTCCCTTGCGATATGAGAGCACAGAGCACTGGGATTAAGTTTTAAAGAAGGGGAGGACTTTTGACTCACTGGTTAATCATTGGGATGCTGGAAGGCCTGCTGGGGGGGAATCATACAAAAAGGGCTGGAAGCTTCCAGATGCTACGTGTGAGAGCAGGGTTCTAAAGAGGGGCCTTGCTATCTTCCAATCTATATTTATGAAGTGACTGTGGGTGTATGTATATATAGATTTTTTTCTCTTGCTTCTATTAGATCATGACACTTTTCCTTTATATACAGAGGAAGAACAGGACAAATTAGGAATTAGCTTTCACTTTGGACAGTGAACTAAATGGATCATGGCAGGAAATGCATGAAAGACATTTAGGAAGAGAAAAATAGAAAAGAAATTCAAGGATAAAGTGACAGGTCCTTGAGACTCACCAAGAAGTGCTGTTCAGCTTCAGATATGATGGCAAAGCTGGGAAGGGTGCGTGTAAGAGTCTTTTGAAAAGGACAATTTCTCTCCAAACGTGTGGGAATAAATTTCTCTGTAACCCTGAACTTTCAGCACCAGGTGGCCTTCTCCGTATTTCAATTTATTTTTATAGACACTTCCTGATGAAGCCCTATTCTCTTTTCTTCATTGTTTATAATGAGTGTTCAAATATCCGAATGCAGTGACCAGGCATCCGAATGAGCAATACTCCCAATAATTCTTAAACTCTGCTGACAGGAGGTGTAAACCACTTAAAAAGTGGGGTGAGGGGTTTCCTCGGATTTGGGGGAGATCAGATAGGGTGGGGGAGGTCACTTCTATTTGTTGAGGTGACAGAGTGGGGCCCGTGGGTGGTTGAGAGATGAGGTAGCAAGTAAGGGAGTTGCTAAAACTTTTCAGGACTGCATTTATCTTGTTTTTCAGTGTTAGAGTTCTTGAAGAGTTCAGGTATAATCACTGCCTTCTGTTGCAGAAGAAAGCACCATCTGCTGAAGCATTCTGGAAGCAATATAACATCTCTCCAGAGATAGCTTAGCATTCAATTCACAAAGAAGGATGGCAGGGACTTGTAAACAAAAGGAAGCAATGGAAGCAGTGAAGAATGGGCTGTGCTCTAAACATTCAATATGTTTCTTTATAGCTGAGAAACCCTGTAATGCTACAAAACCCTGGCAGAATTCTCTGATGTATTAATTGTTCTCTTTAGTGTGTGTGGTTTTTTTTTTTTAAACTTCAGCCTTAGAAACTGCCTCTCCCAACCCATGACTTCTGGCTTTTGTTTTAGTTTCTGATTTCTGTTGTGATGAGCCATTTTTCATGCATCAGGTAAAGCACGAGTGGCTACTGGTGAAAAACGTTAGAAAAGTAATCATTAGAACACTTTCCAAATGCCGTATTTTGCATAGAGCGGTGTGTGTATGGTAATAGCCCACTATAGGCTGGGAGAGTCAGGAACTATATAATGTGAAATAAGGTCTTAGCTAATAAACTTTCCTATTTAAAGCTTTGCTATTTTGTCACAGGGGAAACCATAGACAGTCTCCAAATTTCTGTGGACACCGAATTAATTGAAAACAATGCATTGTATCCTAAAGAAGAGTACCCTGGAAACTAATCTGCATTGTTGAAAGAGCAAATGTTTAAGAAAATTAAGTCTCAGGTTTTCTATAGTACAGTTTGTCTCTGATGAAAAGACGAAGTGGCAGGAAACTGCAGATACTGTGGAGAGAAATGACATCAACCTTTTAGTTTAAATCAAGGGAGATTTTGATCTTTAGTTGCGTATTTTACAAAATAGTCAGTATCTTATTTTATGGTTTATATGGCATAGAAAAATTTACAGTAGCACTGACCATGATTTAAAACCTTAGCCTCAGAACCCAGACTGTAAATGTCCTGAATTGCAAAATTACAGGAAAAAAAATCTGAAGTGTCTCTCCTCTCAAAAAACAAAAACATAATTATTATTGCTGTATCACTAAATGAATTAATGATACTGTGTGTGTGCACGGGCATGTCTGCACTACACCTCAATAATTGTTTTATTTGATGGTCTTTATGACCTTGTAGAAATTATATGTTGTCATAATTTAAACAAGTTTCATTATTTTTCACTTCTACTCCCATATAATAGATCACTACCATTTTTGCGGTGGGCCATTAGGCAATACAGATTGGATTGTTTTCCCCTAGATTTGTCGGTTTACTGCTTTTAAAAGAATTAATCACCTGTCTTATCACTTCCCTTGTTACTCTGCTGGCTTGCATTGGAAGCAGCTCTTTACTTTTCAGAATCACAGAGTGTCTGGGGAGGGCTCAAACAGCAATTCCCTCCTGATCTGGGTAAAGGAAACTGCAGTCTTGTTTGCGGAGTCCGTGGAGCTGTTCTATTGGTTGGCTTGGTTGGCTAGCAGTGCATTTTAAACAGTTCTGTGTTCTTTCAACAACCTTAGGAAGTAAGTGCTATTGGAGACCAGCTTGGTGCTAGCATTTGCTTTCCGTCCTTTCTGATTTCTATTGGTGGCTTGTCTACCCTCTGTGGGCATGAGATTTTACAACTTCTAGTCTATACGCATACTAATGTGTCATAGAGCAAAGCAGGATTTAGGCATTCCTTGCTTCCTAACACTGATATTATGAAATGCCACACACACACACACACATACACACACCCAGACACACATGTACACTATCCCATGATATGAACATCTACCTTTCATCACACTGGTCTTCATTAAAAATCAAGTTCTCAATTTTAGAAGTTTTAAAATACTGCATGTGAAATAAAATATTATAATCACTTGTATAAATGTGAGGAAGGCTCCAGAATAGTATTTACTCAGTTCATTCATCCATTCATTCAACATCTTTGTATGCTTGTTGAACACCTATTATCTTTTAGGTGTTAATTTCTGGCACTGGAATGACCCTACCAAACTAATGACCCATTGGTTTAATGTCATTTTACCATCACCTTATCATTTCTGTTGACTGGGGTAATTGCTGATTGCACTGACATGGGCTAGCTTATATTCCTTAATTCTCCTGTCTTATGTCATTTCCCAGTAGATGGGCTTTATGTTAGTTAGTACTTATGGGCATACAGCTTAATATGTGCGCCTAGGGCTAGTTGCCTGACTTATCATTTCTGGGACATTGATTTCCCTGAATCTGTCTGTTTTACTCTGGTGTTCCTGGCCATGAGTAGGGTTCTGAGTGTCTTGGCTGTAGGACTGGAAAGGGCCCTTGGTATCTCCTTGTGTAGGAGAGTCATTTCCTGCTTGTAGCTAGACGTGCAGAAGGAAACCCACTGGGTGGTGCTCTGACACCTTCTGTGAAAGGCCATAAAATGTCCCCGTCACCCTGATGTACTTACTACTGGTGTGACAGGATAATGGACTCCCAAAGATGTCTATATCCTAATCCCCCAAGCTTGTGAACAGATCAGCCTATATTTTGTCCCATCTCTGTGTTCCTCTCACCTTTGATTAAAAAACAGAAATAGCAATATCATAGATTCCTCTGAATGAAGCTGAGCTAGCAAGGATCACAGACCCTGAGGTGTATTTGTGAGCTAAGCCCATGCATAATCCTCACACCTGAGTCTATCTATCCATATGTTCTGGAGGCAAAGTTTCTGACAAATACTTTTTCTGTTATGTGAATTTGTGAGCCCGGCCTCAAATCCCAGTCTACTGAGTATTTATCAAGTGTTCTTGCTATCATGTCATGGTTGCTTCTAAGCGGACCAGAGCTGCCCAGGAACCAGAGTCTGTGGTGAGAGGTGTCTCAAGTGCTGCCCAGAGCTCATTGCACTGCAAGGCTGCTACCCCGATTCTTCCCTTTTCATCCGCAGGAAAAAGTGGACCATGTCTCCAGCTCTCTACAGGTGGAGGGAGCTGGTGTGCTGTGCTTTTATCCTCCTTCAGTGGACCCAACCTACACTAAGCACCCTCTACAGTAGATTTTAAAGTTTTGGTGACCCTAGAGCCCAGTGACTTATGTTCAGATTTCCTTTTGCTGTAGATGGATTGTGGCAGGGTGAAACTACAGCCTCTCAAGACTGGTCCACATACTCAGAGCTGATCTAAAATTGTACTGATTCAAATATAGCACATCATGCATTTGACATCCATGTACTGCTGTTCTTCTTGTTAGTGGACAGTTGTGGGTTTCCAAAGACCCTAATCTAACATTCTTGTGGCGTTTGAGACTTGACCATGTTTAATGCTAGACACATCCTCATACTGCAACATGTGCCTGTGCCAGATGCAGGGAATAAAACAATGATGAAGATATAGTCCTTGTTTTCAAGCAGCTCTTCATCTGAAATGAGAATCTTACAGTCCTCCTTACATAGTGTTATTACCAGAATTACAACCAAAAAGGTTAAATCCAGGTCTAACTTTCTTATTCAGGTGAGTAGGCTTTACTGGGTATTTTCTGTTTGCCTCTCTAGATCCTCTTTCCCCTCTTCCGTGTCCTTGGGGCTGACATTTATTGATTGGGTGAATGGGCTCCCTGCTTTCTGGCTTCTGGTTGGAACTGCCCTTTGGCAGACAGAGATCAAAGTATTTTTTCTTTTGCATTCCTCCTTGCTGGACTGTATCTCTCTTGGTTGGTATTGACTATCCCTCTACCTAAGACCATAGCTCACTCTGGGTGACCCAGTCCTACAGCTATAGCAATCGCTTTTTCTTTAGGTTTCTGAAGTCTTCCATCCCCAGTCTCCTCCAGGGTGATAAGGGCTCCCTGTCATTGCTAGCTGTACTATTTCACCATCCCTTCTAGTTTCCTTTAATCCTGTCCATGCCTTTTAAATATCCCACCATGAAACATTCCTTGATTATCTCATTTGAACTTGCCAACTGGCTCTCAAAAAGCCCTGATCATTCAAGGCTTGCCATGATATGAGTCTAAACTCCCAAATAGCCACATCTGTCAATGCATCTCATTCACAATCTCTTCCCAGTCCTTAAAGGACCTTACAATGGAGTCAGATTCTGGAGAGTCCTACTCATCGAGAAATGCAGCCCCGTTCATGAAGACTCAATACTCCACTCAACAGTCAAAATTAAGCTCGCCTTCCTCTCTGCTCTTGATACCAATTCAAATGCTGAAGTACTACTTATTTTATTCAACCTTCTGTCCTCTTATTTCGGTGCTTGTCTTCCTTATCAGGCCGCTTGCTCCCTGAGGTCAGGGCCTCCACCTTTCTCATTTCTAGAAATCAGTCCATAGCAAGCAGCGACCAAGTGCTCAGCTGACACGGAAGGGACTTGCTTGCACGATGGACATGCACTTATTTGGTGGTTAATTATATGATCTGGGAAAACCTAGACTATTTAGTTTTGTTCTTCTCACTCACTCCTTTATTATGGATGGAGGATTAGAGGAGTGGATTTGAAATGAATCAATTGTGTTTTTCATAAACAATTTTGATGAAAGCATATATTGCAGAGAAGGCTGAAACTTTTCAGGAATAACTGTTTTTGGACTTGATAGAGAAGATGGCTCTTTCTACCACTGACAATTATTTTCAAGCACTAACTCTTCTGTGTGAACTCTACAATATATGCTTTGAGATGGGAAATTCAGCTTAGCTTGAATTGGTGGAAATAAAAATGGTTCAAATGGAATTCTGACTAAAGTGGATTTCCCTTTACCAGCCACAACCCAGTTTCCTCCAGTATCCAAGGGTTCTGGGGTATAGAGTAGGTTGCAGGGACCACTTGTCTTTCGGGTCAATGCAACTCAGTGCTTGGGTTCAGAGTACTTTCCTGTTCACTTCTTTTGCTTGCTTAACAGGCCTGTGCTCCTTCTCAGCCACCTGGGTGTCCTATTTTGTCTTAAAGCCCACCCCTCTCCTAGCAAATTTTCAGTAGTCAGATCTCTTCTTTCCTTCCAGCTCAGTGCTTTGCAGGGAGGTTGACATTTAACTCTTTTACTGCAGTCATGAATTCCCAGTGTGTGGGGTAAGGAGCAGCTGTTTGCCCCGGGAGCCCCTGGACATGACGGCTCCAATATCGGCTTTCTTTATGACTCGATCAGCACCGTCACTAATGCAAATCTATTCCCCTGCATGAGGAGCAACATTAATTTTATGTTGTTTACGTACTCTCGCCATAAGGTTAAGCAATTCCTACTATTAAGCTTGATGAAGTTGCATTACCTTAATGAAATGCACTTTACTGATAAAGAAGAATGTCACTTTCACAAGTGGAAGCACTGTTAGCACATTTTTACGAGAGAATTCCCAAAATCATATCTTAATTGCTTGGACAGCTGTGTAGTTTACATAACGAGCAAACAATGCCAAGGTTTTTTATTTCCTTTGTCAGCTGTACTGGATGTTAGTATGCATGGTGGACCTTTTTTGGGCCTTTTATTACTTGATTGCAAATCATTCTTCATTGTTGCCCAAATTTATGGAAGGACATTGCTCCCTGAGGTGCCATTTCCTTTCAGGTCTGTAACTGAACATGACTGATGGCGCCAGAGTAACAGTTGCTTATTACTGCGTTCACTGAGCTGTGATTGCTCCAATACTTTATGTTGGCAGATGTGTTTCCCTAGGAACAGCATCTTGGAGACAGAGGTCATTGATCAAACCCCCTCTGGCTGTTCCATTATGTGCAAATTATTGCTAAAAGCAGAGGCTGAAAGGGAGGTGGTGTGTACTCATTGCAGATATGGGGAAGGGAAGGGGAGGGAAGTCAAAAAAAATGGGGGGATTGAGGGGGGAGAAAGGCAAGTGTAATGAAGCAGGAAAACATTCCACCTAAACTAGAACAATGTTTTTATAATGTGAATTAACAGGGAAAAGGGGGGAATTAAGTGACTTTGAAAGACACACAATGGGAAAAGAGTCAGATTTTTTCATTCCTGGCTAACCTCTGAAGTTGGGCTTGCTGACAGCATCCTTGGCAGCTGTCCAAGGCTAGAAGGGGGCATGTGTGTGAACTGCACCAACAGCACTGTTGTCCTAATAGGGTGAGGATTCAGGTGGTTAGGTGGCCAATACACAGCTCTCTCTTCTGTCCATTTCTGGGCCAAATATTCAGGAAATGCTGGAGACATACAGGGGACATATGTAGATATCTCCCCTGTCTGCCTCTCAGGCAGGGATGGAAGCCATAATAGAGTGACTGCTAAGTGGGAGGCACTCACATCTAGACTGTCCTTCACTCAGGCTTGATAGAGTGAGACCTCGCAGTTTCCTGCTCTGCTGCAGCAGCAGCTCTTCTCAGCAGATTTCCATTCCAGGCAGAAGGATGGTTCCCCGTGTGGGTGTCTGTCGTTTGCTAGCTTCTGAGAGACTATGCGATGGCTCAGGTAGAGCACGTGGCCTGCCTGTTAGCAAGACTCTGGGGGTCAGGCCTGCTACCCATTTCTCACACCGACTTGCTTTTTAGTGTTGGCAAGACTCATCTTTTTATCATTGCAATTTAGTTCTCCTTACCTATAAAATCTTCTTTCCTTACACTCAGCCAGATATTCCCCAGATCTAAGTCATTCCTTTGACACATATCAGAGGCCTCAGGAACAGTGTATACTAACTCATGGGACCCTAATGTAGTATTAAGTGTGTTGCTAGGGTCCTCCTAAATATTGTATTTAAATCAGGGTAGATTGATGTAACCCCACCATAAACTCTGAGGAAAGGTGAAGGGGAGCATAGAAATTCCTTTACTTGCAAACATGTTGCATCCCGGAAGGCTAAGCAAGGTTTATGTTTATAATTGCAGTGACTGCTAATGTTCTCTGTGGGTGGAAGGCAGATTTGACACCCTTCTTCTCTGGTGGTAGTTATAGTTGGAGTGGTGAAGCTATGTGTTAAAAAGTGCTTTTCAAAAAGAGGTAAAGACCTGTAAAAGTAAATATATCTCAAAGTCCTTGTTTAATTCATTAATAAATGAGGGAACTAATAAGATGTTAGGACAAGTTCAAAGGAGACTCTAAAGAACAGATATATTTATGGATCAAGAATGTTGAAATGAATTTGTAAATGGTTTCAAAACTGGCTGGAAAGGGGGGATTTAAATTAATTTGCATGCTTATGGGCAAGAATTCTTCACATTGCTATTAGTTTGTAAAAGTTAAGTATGTTAGGATGAGGGGGATAAAGGGGCCCAAAATTTCTCAATCATAAGTTGGTCACAGGAATAGTAGTACAGCATGCAGAACATAGCCAATGATTCTGTAACATCTTTCTATGTTGACAGATAATAACTGCATTAGTGGGGGTGAGGATTTCATGATATGGGTGACTGTTAAACTTCTATGTTGTATGATTGAAACCAATATTAAGATTGTATATCAAGACTACTTCATTAAACAAAAAGTTAAGTTTAATCTTTACAGAGTTTTGAAGAGTTTTGTTTAGATTAAATAACAGCGATAACAATAAATACCATTTATTTGGTGCTGGCATTGCACTAGAAATTTTTTAAACCCAATTAAATTTCTTCGGTAACATGATTTTGTTCATATGCTGCTTAGGAACAGCTAGTGTTGGTTTATTGAGAAATATGCTTATTTGTCCTCTTCCCTCATCCCAATCCATCTCCAACAGGAGATTAAAGATAAAATAGTTTACTAGAGTAGACAAGACATTTTAACTAGGTAATTTTAAGTGATAAAGTAAATCTGTATAAAGGGAGTACAAAGGAAGGGGGAAAAGACATTTTTCAGGTTGAACTCATCTCAGTATTTTTCTTCCAGCTTCTTCACATGACTAGACCATTAGAGGATATGTAGACTAGATGACTGGCAGATAGGCTGGGGCCATAGTGTACAAGTCCTTGAATGCCAGAATGGGACTTTTGTAGTTAATTAGATTGTCAATGTGACACGATTGACTGACTGAGTAGGAGAAGTGGTATTATTGTTTGAGTTATGCTTCAAAGTGATTAGTCCAACAGAAGTATCTGGGATGACTTAGAGAAGTAATAGGTGAGAGGGGAGGCAGTTTAGTTATTCCAGTCGTTGCAACAGGAGGTAGTAAGAGTTTGAACTATGGTGTAAAGTGAGTGATCACAAATGTTACTTTAGACAGAGCTATAGAATTTGGAAGATGTTGGCTGTTAGATCAGCCCAGATATGGAAGCAAAGGTTGATGTGTGGCTTGGCAACTACTTTGTGCCTTAACTCTATGTGATTTAAAGGATGATAAAGGATATTTGCAAGAGTAGAAAATTCTGGAGAAAGTGGTATATGGGGAATGTGTTCAACTTTGCATTGCTAACTCTGAGATGTTCAAATTGTTATGGATTAAGTTTGTTCTCCTCAGTTCTTGTCCCTGCTGCAACAAAGACTTGAAAGGCAGAGACACAATAGTGAAGCAGAGTGAAAGTTTTATTTGAATACACTCTAAGGGAGGAGTGGGGCAGAGTCAAGGTAGACAAAGGCCCCAGACTTTTAGGAAAGAGTCTGTTTATCACCATCTAACTGGGAGGCAGGGTGTGGTCATTTGATTGACAGCTCTAGTTCTGCACCCCTTCCTCCTGGTGTGCATGTCTTTTCCTAAACTGCACACAGAAAAGCCCATGTGGGTGGTGGTGAGCAAACCACAATTTTATTTTTGTGAGATTATGAGGAGGTATGATTTGGGTGGTTCTTTATTTTGTTTGATTGTGCCCGTGTTGGGACCAATTGGGACTGGTTTGGCCCAGTCCTGATAGGCAAGATGTTATCTCCCTGTAAAGCCTTTGTTGTCCTCATGTGGGACCCCTACCTGGGCAGTTTGGGCAGTTTTTACCTTGAATCTTGTCTTCCCCTTCCCTGACTTCTCATGTCTATCTTTCTACCTAACAAAATGAAGAAGGCTAGAAAGCTGATGGAAATGCTAGGAATGATGCAATTAGTGAAGGAAAGGGTGTAAAGAGAGAGGATTCCTGGGCTGAGGACATAGTGAAGCTCCCTACAGGGGGAGCAGGAGGAGAAAGCAGAGCTACAAATGGACAGAGATTGATTGGAGAGAAAGGAGGAGAACCACTTTTAGTGGAGATGAGAGAGAAATTCCAGTGAGGCTGGAGTTAGCAGTGCCATTAAACACTACAGAGGAGTAAGGGGCATAGGCACTGATGTGGTTACTGAGAAGACTGGTACTAGACCAAAAGAGTTAGTGGGTGGGGAGCTAGAGAGAGGAATGAAATTAGAGTATTTGTTCAATAAATTGTTATTGAAAAGGGGGTACATGGAGGTGAAGAGATAGGCAGCATGGTAATCTTAGTCTGGTCAGAGCAGAGAGAAGCGTTTTAGGAATGGGAAAATTGAGAATGATAACTTAATTGAAAGAGTGAGAGAGATTGAAAATAAATAGAAATTCTGAAACAAAATACAAGGGATGGAATCAAGTAACAAAATGGAGAAATATTTTGAGTACAAGTAAAGAGAAGTTAAAAAGCTGCTGCCCTACTGAACTGATCTTGGTAAGGGTGAAACTGAGGGGTCTCAGATGGTGTGGGAGGTGAGGGTTTAGGAGAATGAAAAACTTTTAAAACCTCTTCTCAAGGAACATGAGAAAGATCTAAGGGGAGACAAAAAGATCCCCAGGCAGAATGGAGAGCTTACTTAAGGTTAATAAAGATGCATTTGTAGAAGCACATTTTATGAAGTATTTGGCAGCAGATAATGGGGCCATATCATGAGGGAAAGCAAAAGGTTGACAAATCTGTTAAGGTTAGGCGGTAGAATTAGGAGAGTAGGGGCTTAGTCTTTGGTAGTGATGAAATGACTTGCCGTTGGGGCCAGGCTAGTGAGGGAACCGAATGAGGCCAGCAGAGGGTCCTTGCCCATCCAAGAGGCATGGCAGAGTTCAAGGTTCTAGAGATCATCATAATAATAAGGAATAGAGTCACTGGAAGTGTGGAAATTAGAAGAAAGGGATGGAGATGAGCTCCGTCAGAGCAAAGGAACATCCTGAAGCCAAGGCCTTGGAGGAGCATGGTGAATGTGATCTGGCCGTGGAAGCAGGTGCTTTCATGTGGAGTGGACCCATGCAGGGGGGCTGAGATGAGGAAGGACAATTGAGGCCTTTGCATTCCAAGACCCACCATCACATGCAAGGGCAACGGCAAAGGTCTGAGGCTGGTGCTTGATGCAGGTGCTTGGAAAGAAAGAAGACGGCTTATTGGATGGGAGATCTATAAAGGATGACAGGTTGTTGTATGAAGGTAGAGGGCTTGAACGTGTTCCCATCTGTTGTGTTTATGAGAAAAGTGTGGAGGTGTAGTTGAAGATGGTCTTGGGGGCCAAGGATAATTTTTCTTTAGAAGGGTGTCCCTGAGGTTTAAAAAAAATGTAGAAGTGGAAAAATTTAACTAAAACAAGTTAAAGGTACAAATAATTTATTCCCATTTTAAAGTTAAAAATGGATTTGATCTAAAAACATTACACAATAGGGTCTTTTCATAGAAGATGGGTGTGTATGCATGCATGTGTGTGCCTGTGCGTTTGCCCATATTTAAAGCAAAGACACAGATGGAGAGGTTGGCGTGGTATAGTGGTCAAGTTCTGTTATGAGACCACAACCAGATATTTTCCCCCTCATTTTCTTGCTAGTCTTGGGCCATTTCACTGTTAATCTACACATCCATCAAACAAATAGGAAGGGGAAGTGGAGAGTTGAATTACAAATCTGTCAATTTTGTTATTCTTGGCATTTCAGGTTCAAGTTTTGGTGGGGGCAGAGTTTGAAACAAATGACAAAAATTAGATTTCCTGATTGTGGAAACACTGTTACAGATAATGAGTTAACTACTTGGAAAGCCACACACCAGCTGGCTACATGGTTTCTCGGGTGTGCTATGGAGTTGGAATGCATTTTTTGCAGTGAAATCTAGTTACCAAATTTGCTTTTAAGATTTTTATGCTTTTTATATTGTCAGGTGGAACACAACAAAAAACTGTAGAGTACCTGGGGAAATATCATGTAATGGGCATGGATTTCACAGGTCGCAGAATGAGATGTGCAAAAGTGAAACAACTTTTATTTCATATCTTTTTGGGGCTTTAGAGTAGAAACTTACTCTTCCTGATTCAAAATAAACTTAGGTTTCTTTTTCAGTCATTTCAAGGTAAACATAGTCAAAACCAGTGTTCTTACCATCCCACTCTCTCCAGTGCAGCAGCTAAGTTCACAGGGGCTTTGGGGCTTCCTGGTGTCAAGGGGAGGGGGTGTTGGGTCAGTGATGTCCTCTGTCCGCTGCTGGGGTCCACAAAGGTGTGTCTCATCTTGGCCGGTCATTTACTCATTGTGCTTTATTAGTAACTGGTGCCCAGTGTGATCACCCATTTGCCATGCCCTCTGGTCCACATGTCAGGCCTGTTTCCTTTTTGAACCACTCATGAAGTCTTGCTGGTCTGTGATCCATCACTAAGTCATATATGAGCCCCTCTTGTGGGTCCTAGAGATTTTCTGATGTTCTGTTCACACTGGGTTGCCAAAGACTTTATAGCTTACCCTCATCGGTTTACCTGGACCCTCACTTAACCTTTGACTCTCTACAGCGCCAACACCATGATGGGTACAAGGTTTCTGTGTAATACCTGTAACTTCCCTGGCTACATCCTGAGAGATGAGGCACAGGTACCCCCTGATCTGGTATCTCCCCAAATCTATATAACATTTTCACTAGCCTTAAACTAACTTCACTCAGGGTTTTGATTTTGTAGGTGAGGCATGGAATCCTCCCCAAAGACGCCAATGTACCTGGTTTCCTCACCCCTCCTCCTCCATTTTATCAACTCCATTTCTTCTAGTGTCAGAACACTTCTAGTATAAGAAAATTTGAACTATCAAGTCTTCTCCCCAAATCTATTATTTATGCTTTTAATTATAGGTACTGCACTCATATTAAAATCAAGGATTTGGGGACTCAAATAATCTTTTCTCTCTTATAATGCCTAGCTTGGGCAGACCACACCCTTTGGCTTCTATACTTATTTTCTTATGTATTTTAAAATTTCATGTCAGAAATGAAGAGGAATTATTTTTTTGTTTGTAGTTTCTTTGGCTTGGAAACAGGGACTGAAATGGTGAACCATGGATAGGCAAGAAAAAAATGTGCTTCCTTCTTGATAACAGGCTTCAAAGTCTAAATATGACAGTTACTCCAACTTTAAAAGAAAGTCCTTCAAGTTTTTATGGTTAGAGAAATCCTGAGAGTGCAAGAGGAAGTTATTAATAATTATGCCAAGAAATTAGGTAAACAAGAGGACTATCCTGAGAAAACTGGGATGTAGGATCAGCCTACCTTTGATCCATGGAGATAGGCTAGGATCTAGTCAAAGATGCAGTGGCTTATAGGGTGTCATGCACTGAAGATAACAGGATACACTCATACTCTGTTATTAATATATGTTATATGTAAATCTCATAAAGCAGAATATCTTTTTGCATGTTTTTTTTCTTTAGATTCTTTAGTGAAGCAGTTTAAAGGATTTAAGCCTGGCCGCAGCTATTTTGTGTGTGTGTGTGTGTGTGCATGTGTATGTGTGTGCATGCACAGCGACATGGCATAGAGATTTCACCTGGGAACAGTGCCTCCTAGGGCTGACAGAGGGACATGGCAGGAGCAATTACAAGAGGAAGGAAAATGTTGAATGGTAAGAGTTGGAAATGAGATGCAGGCACTCTTTTTCCATTGATGCTCTGTCTCCCTTACCAAGAGGAAAGAACCTGGGCTTGCTTGGATTAAGAAAGCATGCCATGTCATTTAGTTACCAGGCAATGATTATTTCCTCATGCTTCCTTTGATCTTGGGAAGCAATGCTGTAATGAGATAGCTGCAGTCTAGGTAAGGCTAAGGAAACCAGTGTCATTTTAAGCTATTGAAAATGTATTTTATGTGTATGTGCATATGTATATATAAATGCATATATATCAAAATGTTTGACTTGCTTAATGTTTACATTAAACCAATTAACAGGCCGAAAATAAATAGCAATGTGTTTTACATGTAACTTTCTGATTGATTTTTTTTTTAAAAAAAACAGGAGATCTGGCAACTTGTGGTCAGCCTCTCCAAGAAGCAAATATTGGCTGAAGCAATATCCGAGGGCTTCAATAAGATGTGACATTCTCTCTGCAGTTCATCACGGACCCCTCACTCTTTCTTATGTCCAGACCATTTCAGTGATTTGTGTTGGCTACTGTCCATTGCCAAATTTCAATTTTGTGATTTTTGTATTACACCATCCTGTGTGTTGGAAGTGTCCAAAATAGAACCAAGTATGGCAGATGTGTCAGGGTTTATGCTTTTTAAGAAATCCCAGCTGTCATTATTCAGACCAGGTTATGAAACATCTATTTTTAATATTTTGAAGTGTAAGTAATGCATAGAGAAGTGCATACATATTAAATGTAGAGTTTAATGAATTTTGACAAATGCATTTTTCCTGCATTAAGGACACACTACTCAAGATACTAAACATTCCCAGAAAATTCTCTGCACCTTGTCCTGTCTGTACTCACTCCTCCCACCCATCGGTAACTACGGTGGGAAGTTCTAACACCGTAGATTAACTTTGCCTGTTTTAGCACTTTATATAAATAAAATCATACAGTATGAATTTTTGTGTGTCCAACTTATTTCTTTTAACATAAAGTTTTTCAGATTCATCCATGCTGTTGGAAGAAGCAACTGTTGTTTTTCTGTATTGCTGGTAGCTTCCCATCACATAAATTTATCATCACTTGTTTATTCATTCACTTCTTGATGCACATTTGGGTTGTTTCTAGTTTTTCTATTTTGCATGAAGCAGGTAGCATAGTCTCCTGTATGTCTTTTTGTGGATACATGCTTTAATTTTCCTAGGATGATCCCCCAAGAGTGCAATGCTTCAAGGACAGGGTAATTGTTAGTACAGCTTTATAAGAAACTATCAACAGTTCGAGAGTAGTTGTACAATTTTATACTCTTGCCAGCAGTAGATGAAAAATTCCAGTTGCTCCACATCCTTAGCAACAATTGATATTGCCAGTCTTTTCAATTTAATCTGTTCTAGTGGGTAAGACTAGATCTCATTGTAGTTTTAATTTGCATTTTCCTGATAATAATGATATTGAGCATTTTCCATGAACTTACTGGCAATTCATATATTTTCCTTTGTGGAGTACTTAAGTCTTTTGCCCATTTCTATCACATGTAACAATTCTTTTAGTTGTATGATTTTTAAAATATACTCTGTATGCAAGTCTTCTGCCAGAGACATACACACACACACACACACACACACATATATATATACATGTACTTAATAAATACATAATAAATAAATATATGGTCATAATCTTAAATAATTAATTTTACATGGTCTGTCAGACATTAGAAAAGAACCAGATGCAGAACCAGTTTGTAAATCATGTCAGTCCAAAGTACATAAAGTGACAGCAACATGGCTACAAACTGTTGGTTAGACCTGAGAAAATGGGCTCAACTGCCTTCTGCAGTGATGAATGTAAAGTTTGGAACTGTCCCTCTAGTAACATGACAAGTCATAGTAAGAGCTTACATTTTTGCGTCTCTGTGTGTACTTGTATGTGTTCTTTTTGCAGAGAGGGAGCTTCTAAAGTGTTACCACTAAATAAAAGGAACAAGTTCAATTACACAGCTGTGTGACTGTACCTGTTGCCAGGGGCAGGCTGCACTTCTCTGAGAGCCTTCAATCACCTTCCTGCCAGATACAACTACAATTCACCTGAAGTGGTGTCAGCAAGACTCTTCACCCTGTGCCAGATAATAGTTTCTCTTTTTAGTGGGTAAAGAACATATCCTGCAGTTCTTAGGAGGGAGAAGCTGGACTGAGCAAGCATGCAAGCAACTCCTGCTTTGCTGAGTGAGAAAAGCATGAACTGGGTGCATTTGGAATAACCAAGAAGCAAGTCCAGCAGCCTGTACCTACTTAGTGAACTCAGGCTGCTGCTCAAGCCGTTACAGCCTCATGTTCATGCTCAAACCTTCAGTGGTTCCTGACGTGCTAGAGCCTGGAGTTTGGTCATTCAACGCTAAGTACAAACCGGCTGCACTAGGCCTCATCCCCACTGATACACCTGCAGCCTACACAGCAGAGTCATCAGTGGTGCTGTCAAACATTTCCATCTGTCCTCTTTTGAACACATGGTAGTTAAGTGTGGTCATATCTCTTGCTTTGGTGAAAAAAATGTGAGAGGAAGTGGCATCGTCACTTCTGGCAGAAAGGTGTGTAATTCACCAGGTTCCCTATCCAATCTCATGTTAATTGTGGGATTCCAGTCATGGCGTTGCAATCTGGGGCATGGTGCTTCCCAGATCTCCTAGAGGACTGCTTCAATGTGTGCCTCTGAGGGCAGGTAGAAAGATCTGGGGCTTGGTGTCAAGTCAGGCAGCTCAAAAGTACTACTCCTCTCTCCTGCCGTGTCTCTTTGGCTATTGAACTCCACATCTGTAAAAGGGGATAATTACATCTACCTTATGTCTTAGTCCAGGATGCTGTAACAAAAATATCCTAGATTGGATGGCTTGAACATCAAACATTTATTTCTCACCACCATTCTGGAGGCTGGAAAGTCCCATGTCAAGGCGCTGGCAGACTCAGTGTCTGCTGAGAGCTGGCTTCCTGCTAAAGACAGCTGTGTTCTCACTGTGCCCTCACATGGTAGAAAAGAACAAGAGAACTCTCTGGGGTCTCCTTCCAAAGGGCACTGATCCCACTCAAGAGGGCTCCACCCTCATGACCCAATCACCTTCCCAAGGCCCTGCCTCTGGACATCATCACCTTGGAGGTTAGGATTTCAACATATGCATTTGGGGGTGGGGGACACAGACATTTAATCCATAACACCTTGGAAGCACTAGACAGAATGCTGAGGAGCTCTGACAGCATAGTTTATATCACACACTTGCTTATAGTCAAGTAAACTAGTCAAAAAAGCTAATTTAAATTGTATTTTTTAAATGAACAGTAGGAGAAACCTGCTGAAAAATGTGCTTTTCTGGTACTAGGTTAGGCTGTTAGTGATGAAAAGAATACTTTTCAAGTAGGTTTCCATTTTATCATTTAACATGAGACCTATTTTTGCAAGGAGAATCCAACATAGCATATTATTTATCAAAACCACAGCAAAAGTAAAGAAAATGTATTTCCTAACAAGTCATATTTGATGCCAATAAACTGATAACCAAATTTAAATTGGGTATTAGTAGGATTTAGTAACCAATGGCCAGGTTATGTTCATGTATTAAATTATCTTCTAGGATTGGATTCAACACCTTTCCAAGTCTCTGGGTTACATTGGAAAGTCATATTTTGACCAAAAGCATTTACACTCTCTTACTTTCAACAACTTTATTAATACAGACAATAATTCTTTTTATATAGTTTATCTAAGATCCTTCAGTTCTTCAATGGGATTTAATTGCTAAGAAAAATTTTCAGTTATTTATTTGAGGTGAAGTGAACTTATTCTGTTTTCCTAATGTCAGCAAGAAGAAAGAGCTATAAAGAATTAACCATAAGCTTTTAGACATTCCCAATGCAAAATAAAATTATTTTATTATGAGCATTAATTATCATGCTGCTCAATAAGTTGACTCCCTTTTAGTGGCTTACAGGTTTCAGATTGTCAGGGAAATTACATATAATTTGTTTCCCAAATTAAATTATTAGACAGTGGCATGGCTTGTGCACTCAAAATTTAACTTGGAAATGCATTTAATAATTAAAATGTCAAGTGTAGGGAAAAGGGAAAACATCTCCCTATACTTGCAAACTATGTTTGTTGGAAAAGCCAAATTTAAAAAGTTTGGGCCTAACAAGGGATGTAATAAAGGGAGGGAAACATCATGGTTGAGGACTCCTTAGGTAGTTTGACTTAGTGGAAGTCATTTATTTTTATTATACGATTTAATCTTTATAAACTAGGTTATGTCCTAAAATCTGATGTGTTACCAAATCTGTCATAATATTTGCAGAAACTGCTGACCTTTCAAAAGAGGAGGGCTAATGGTAATTATCTCATCCAATTCATCTAGAGAATTGGAGCCCACACAGATAATTGTCTTGCTCTACCTTGGACAGTGGTGAGGAAAGATTAAACACCAAGTCTCTTATACTCCTGGCCTGGGGCTCTTTTAGTAGTTCCAAACCCAATTGTACCCTTGGTTGTTACAGTTCTGTAAGTGCCAATGTTGTAGAAATGAACAATATCAGTTGAGCGACTGGTTACATGATCTCTGTGGCCTCTCCTAACTATACATGGCATAATTCCTAGTGGAAGATTTTCAGGGTGAAGATTTAACAATCTCCATTTTCTCCAGAACACCAAGCAAAAACAAGCAACCAAAAAATGTGAAAACAAAAACACAACACTTTGCATAAGAAACCGGAAAAAGGGGTGCCAAAATAAGTTTAGTTTTATGCAAAAGACACTGGGAGTGAGTCAAGACAAGCAGAGGACAGAGATGCTAGACAGAGGTAGAAATGATAATAATAGAAAGACAGAGACAGCAAGCACGTGCCCTGGAGGAGCAATTAGGTTCAGAGAGGTAAAAGAGACTCTGCTGTAAGCAAAATCCCACAGACCACTTATTTTTTCAAAAAACCTGTTTTTGCTCTCTGGCAGCTAAAGAAAAGAGACTCCTCTGCTTTGTGAACACCGGTTAGCCTGGAATGCCACCCTGCCTCCTCCCAACCTGCGGTAATTCCTCGAAAATAATTTTGCATAACATTCTAACTCATTTAATATGAGCAACACAAAAGGAACTTGCACAGCTTTTATAAATAGATATTATAAGAAAAAAGGAGAGGAATTAGCAGTAAAATTTATTGACTAACAATATTCTCTGCAAAAATGTTGCCCTGCAACAGATGAAAACTGTGAATATTTCAACATAAATTAAAAACCTTATGCTCCAGTTGCTTCTTTGAAGTAAAGCCACAGATAATCAAAGCGAGAATTCAGGGAAGAGATGATGAGGCAATAAGAGGAAATAAAGAATGAGCTGGTAACATTCAGGAAATAAGTGGAAATAAAAAGTAAACTATCATGGAAGAAGAAAGTATTGAAAGAAGGCAAGTCTGAAAACACAGATGCATAAAAGAGAGAAAAAGCAGACCCCAAACAACATTAAGTGTCATCATTAGGAAGAAAATGGTAAAACAAACAAAAAATTAAGATGTAATGAAACAAGCATCATCTCAAATAAAGGAAACTTGCACCTATACATTTATGACTGTTTTGTCACAAAAGAGGCACAAATAACATAATCAACAGGATAGATTTGATTCTTAAATAGTTCCATGGACAAAACTGTGTTCCATCTAAATTCATATGCTGAAATCTAACCCCCAGCATAACTGTATTTGGAGATGGGCCCTCCAGGAGGTCATTAAAGTTAAATGAGGCATTAAGGGTGGGACCCTAACACAGTAGTATTACTGTATTACTGGTGGCCTTCTAGGAAGAGGAAGAGAGAAATCTCTCCCTTGTGCGCTCAGAAGAAAGGCTGTCTGCAAGCTAAGAAGAGCTCTCACTAGAAACCAAAGCCTGATGGCAACTTGGTGCTGGACTTGCCAGACTCCATAACTGTGAGAAAATAAATTTCTCTTGTTTAAGCCTCCCAGTCTATGGCATTTTGTTTTGACAGCCTGGGTAGAACAATACAGATAACTAAAGCTTTTATCTGAAATTAGAGACTGCATGATTTTTCCTCCCAAATGCTCTTGGGATTGGCATCAGGGAATGTGGGACTGGCCCCATATTCACTGTCATGAAGTAATTTTTGTTATTTGCTCTGAAAGTAGAGATAGTACATTGTGATCATAATGTACTAAATGGCCAAAATGTACATTTGAAATGGGAAATGGCCAAAAGAGAGAAAAATAACGAAGTTGAACAAAACAAAAACCTTAAACAACTTTTTAGTCAAAGAAGGAAAACAAACAAAAATTGTGGAATAGTTATAAAATAGTGATAATAAAAACATCATGGAATACAGTTAAAGTGTCCCCAAGAAGAATATACTGACTTAAATATTAATATCAAAACTAGAATGAATGAAAATAAAGGAATCAAGTATTGGATTCAAAAAATTGGAAAAGAAACAACAAAATAAACCAAGGGAAAATAAAGGAGTTAAAAAACACAAGATAACAACAGAAAAATAATACTCCAGAAAATAGAAAATAAATATGTCATAGTCACAGCTAAAAGCTGATGCTTTGAAAAGAATTAAGCCACCATTCATGTGTATCAAAAATATGGAAGAAAACACAGCAGTAAATAACCTAGATCCTAAGGCACATTCAGGGGATCATAGGAAGCTAATGTATTTGACTCTAAGAAAATAAATTTGCAAACATGGATGAAATCAACAATTTTTAAATGAAATATAATTTGTCAAAACATACCTAGATAAGATGGCAAAGTCTAAACAAATAGAGTTTCATAAGGAGAATATAAGGAAACTTGGCAAAGGGTTCCCTTCCCAAATCACTGCACCTAACAGTTATCTGGGTCTGGGTCTGATGCTTGCTTTACTTCTGAGTCATGTTCGGGCTGCTACTTCTTGTCTTTCAGCATGCTCTGTGTTTTCTTGATGTTGTGGAAAGTTAGACATGACATATCAGATAATAGGAATCAGTAAATCGGCCTGAAATGTGAGGTTTTCTGTTTATCTGTCTAGGAGTTAAGCTGTGTTTAATGCTTGCTGTAGCTATAGGTTTCAGAGGCTTCAGTCTCCTCTAGTATCTTTGCTTTCATCCCCCCTGTTGTCTTTGGGTTTCCCAAAAATCTCCTTCCTAAAGAGGGTTGGTGTCTTGCAGCTATCTCAGTTGTAATGCACTGTTACTATCTTGGAGCCCTGTTGATGAGGTGACAAGGTTTTGGGGAGGGCAGGTATTCTTTACTATTACATCTAAATCTCTGTCATTTGGGTGGACCAGAGTCCCTCGACTGTGACTTTCAGAAGTTTCTTAGCTGTCTTTTCTTCCTCTTAACAAGACCCAGGAAGGAGGCTAGAGAGTGCTGGAGCTGGCTTACTGCCCTTCCCCAAGTCAGATAAGGCTTTGTGAGTAGTTTCTCTTGAGGGCTGGCCTTTATTACAGGAAACAGAGGGAAGGAGAGAATGCTGCAGGTGTGTTTCAAAATGGTTACACTCCTCTTCCCCTGCTGGAAGCATGAGATTGTTTTGGGTCCTGTCTTCACCATGAGAACCTGGTGGGGTTCCTGGAGGTAAAACTCATGAAAGTGTGTCCCTTAAAGTGGACTTTCAGAGCTTTTTATTCTGAAGCTAGCGTACATGAGAGCCTCCAGCTGTTCTTCAATCACATTTTAAGAGTTCCGACCTGCACTGGCTCCAATAGGCTCTCTGCCTGGTAAACTGTGATTCTTTATTTGTCTGTTCTCCAGTTTTGGAGAAAGTGGCTGGCACTGTGACCTCAGTTGTCTGAAGGAGCTAAGGAGAGCTAGTGATTCTCAGTTTGTTCAGGTTTTTTTCTTCCCTTGCAAAGATGAGAGTGATAACTTCAAACTCTTTACACACTAGAACAGAAATTTGAAGTCCCAATGTTTTTTTGTTTTTGTTTTTGTTTTTTCGCAAAAGTGTAAAACCAGTTCACTAGATGGATAGACTTCTGACCAAATGGAGCTGGAGCAATTGGTCACCCTCAGGCAAGAGCATAAACCTCAGTTTCAGCCTCATGTTATATAAAAGCTAATTCAAAATGGATCATGGACTTAAGTGTGAAATGGAAACTGTAAACTTTTAGAAAAATAAAGTAGGAGAAAATATTTGGGGTCTAGGACTAGGTAAAAAGTTCTTAAACTTGACATCAATAGCACAGTCCATAAAAGGAAAAACTGATAAGTGGAACTGCAGAATTGAATCCTTTGCTCTGTAAAAGACTCTGTTAAGAAGAGGAAAAAATAAGCTACAGACAGGGGAAAAGCTTCCTACACATCTGACAAAGGACTAGTATCCAAAATATAAAAAGAGTTTGCAAAGCTCAGCAATAACTAAGTAAACATCTAATTAGAAAATAGGAGAAAGACATGAAAAGTCATTTCACTTAAAAGGATATACAGATGGGAAATGAGTACATGAAAATATTTTCAATATCATTAGCTAACAGAAGAATACAGATTAAAAGTATAATAAAATATCATTACACATATCAAAATGGCTAAATTTAAAAAATAGTGACAAAACAAAATCCTGGCAAAAGTGTGAAGAAATTGGCCATACTTTGCAGGTGAGAATGTAAAATGATATGACCACTCTGACAAGCAGTTTGGTGGTTTCTTAGAAAACTCAGCATACAACTACCACATGATCCAGCAATTGCACTGCCTGGTCATCTATGCTCCCAAGTAAAGCCTTATGGTTCACACAAAAACCCAAACAAAAATAGTTACAGAAGATCTATTTGCAAACAACCAGATGTCCTTCAACAGGTGAATGGTTAAACAAATTGTGGTACAATCATAATATGTAATACTACTCAGCTATATAAAGCAATAAGCTATGAACACAAGCAAGGACCTTGATGAATCTCCAGAGAATTATGGTGGGAGAAAAGAAAAAAAGCTAACACAAAAGGGTACATACTATTAAGTGCCATTCATAAAACATTCTTAAAATTACAAAATTATAGGCATAGTGAACATATTAGTGGTTTCCAGGGAGGAGCCGAGGGAAGGGAGTGGATGTGGCTATTCAGGGCCAACATGACAGATCCTGGTGGGGGTTGGGGGGAGGTTGTGTATTTGACAGTATCAGTGTCAGCATCCTGGTTGTGCTGTTGTGCTAGAGGTTTGGAAGATGTTTCTGTTGGGAAAACTGGGATCTCCCTGTATCATTTCTAACAACTGCATGTGAATCTATAATTGCCTCAAAATCAAAAGGTTAATTAAACCATACCTAGGAATAAGATTAATGATACATATGCAATATCTATGTGAAGAAAACTTAAAACACCACTGCAGGACTCCCCAAAACTTAAACAGGTATATAGGCATACTGTGTTCTTGGACATAAAAACCCAACAACAAAAACATTAAGTCTTCTTAAATTAATTTTTACATAACACAAATGGAAATGCCAAAATTCACACACCAGCAGTAGACAAGCTGATCTTTAAATTCAACAAGGAAAGAAAAACAAGAATAACCAATAACTCCATGAAAAAAAAGTAAGAAGGGGAACTAGCACCATCACATACAGACCATAGCGCCAGGTATTAAGATATTTTAATACGAGAAAATGAATAATTAGGCAGACCAATGCTATGAAACAGATTAAAAAATAGACTCCTTAATTTGATAAAGGTTTAATCTCAAGTTAATGTGGAAAAGATGGACTATAAAGGAAGTAATAATGAATAGGTGAGTATTGCAGTATATCTCACAATATTCAACATGAAAAATGCAGAAATGATAAAGTGTCAAAATTAAAACCCGTAATAACAATAGAAAGAAAGCAGGGGGGAATTCTATTTAATCTTGGAGAGGGAAGTCTTTCCTAGCTGGCACGACATTACAAAGCCATATAAGATATGTAAATATGACTTTATAAACATTAAAACATAATACTCTGCATACCAAAAACACTGTAAGTCAGAATACAAATGAGAAACCAAGAATAATATTCACAAATCGCATCACTGATAAGTGGCTAATCTCCCAGGCACTGAAAGAGTTTCTGGAAGCTGGTAAGGAAAAGATCAACAAATGAAAAGAAAGACAGGCAAAGAAGGAGGACAGAAAGTACACATATAGTGACATTCAAATACATGGCTCCTACACATATGCAGTGCTGTGCAAATATCATTCACAAAAATAAAGATGAAAATATAGAGATGCCAACTTCCCCTATACTATTGGCAGAAATCTAAAAATCAGAGAACACAAGATGTTGGTGTGGCACTGGGCAAAACATACATTAATTACCGGTAGGAACATAAATTAGTGTAAGTACAGTGGATGCCAACTTGGCACTATGCATCAAAATCACAAATGCATTTACCTTGTCATCCAGAAATTCCACTTCTCAGCATGTATCCCAAGGATACACTCACACACATGTGAAATGACAGTATGTGCAAGATTACTCACCGCAGCCTTATTTGTATAGCTGACATATAGAAACATGTTAATGCCATTACTAAGGGATTGATTAAATTAGTTATGCTATATACTTATAATGAAACATTATGTTGCTCTAACTATATGAAAAAGCTATCTATAAATTAGTATAGAAAGATCATTAGCATACATTGTCAGGGAAAAAAGTTTGGCAGAGAAATATAAATATTTGCACATATACATATATATACATAAACATATATATGCATACATATATACATACGTGTATATAGTATGCTACTATTTGTCTAATATATAGGTGTGTGTAAATATGTATGTCTGGGTAGTAAGTAGATTTTATATTCATAAGTTAACTTAAAGATGAGCTGGAAATAGAAATATTAAACTAATGACACTGTGATGAGGGAGGGAATGAAGTAAATTGAATAGGAGATGGAGGGGATATGTTTTACTGAATAACATTTCATATTTTTGGTGTTTCAACCATGTGAATATGTGTCCAGTAAAACAAATTAAAAATTATAGTGTAAACTTTCTGTGCTTCAGTTTACTCTGTCTGTAGTGTTGGCTTCATAGCAATGTTTTTCACACATGTTCTGTGACACCTTACTGCTTTTGACCAAGAAATCTGAGCAATGTGGAGCTCTAGACGTTCTTCACCATTTTCAGTAAGAACAGCATTGTGTATGTCTTTGGAAGAATAGCACCACTGATTTAAGTAATTTTGAAAATACTGGATGACACACAATACATTATAAGAGAATTCTACTTGCTCCCTTGACACAGATTAGAAAACCTAAATAAGATGGAAGTTTTCCCAGATCAAAAGATGACTTGACTATTGCCATAGGAACATAGAAGATGTTTTTAAAGATGTGCCATGAACGAAGGTATCAGAACCTGATGGCGTCTACATATCTTAGGATGCTTTTAGCTCATGTATCAGAAACCCTGACTCAAACAAGCTTAAAAGACAGGAAAATTTGTAATTTCATCTAACAGGAAATGCAGAGGTAGGATGGGCTTCAAGATGGTTTCAGGCAATGGTTTAATGGTGCCCTGCTTCCTTTTGTCTACTTGTTCTGCCGTCCTCACATTCAAATTGATCTGAAGACTAGTGACCCTCAGCATTTAAGAGAGCTGTCAGCTGTGGTCAGGAGAGCATGCTTTCTTATTATGTCCAGCAGAAAAGAGCAAGGCCACCCCCCAACTGGGTGACAGCGGGGATGGTGTTTGCAGCAAAATAGATTGGTAGCACATGAGGTGGGTGTTGTCAGCCTTATCAGGCCAGTCCCGTGGACCATTGGACATCATTCCTCAAACCTTAGCCCTGGCCCATTTCTCCACTCCTCCTCACAAATACATGCAATAGCTAGCATCCTTTCTGAATATCTTTTCAGCTTTAATTAACCACAGTGGACACACAACAGATAACATAGGCAAAACTAACAGAGAAATTATAGATGGTAACAAATCTGGAATATATGTAACAGACCTAATATCTATCAGGGGCAATGGGCTTTTACAAATTGGTAAAAACAAGTAAACATGAGAGACAATGTAATAGAAAAATAGACTAAAAATGAATAAGTAATTCATGAACGAACAGATACAAATGGTCAATAAATACATGAAAATACACTCCTGTTCACTAGTAGCGAGCAAAATACAAATTAATGTGGTCATTAACTTTGATTTCACCTATTGGATAGTCAAAAATGAAAATGAATGAGAATAATCATTTTAGGTAGGAAAGCAAGCAAAGTGTATTCTCATAAACTTGGAGTGAAATGTGAAGTGTTACAGATTTGTTTGAAAAGTAATTTGACAATATGTCCTGAAATTAAAGCAATGGCCTTACAGTCTTTCGCTGCTCACACAGCGGGTAACTTGCCAGCTCACGCGGGCCCCTGGAGAAGGCCATACCCTCAAGGTACAGGCCTAGGGCAAAGTGGTGCAGGAAGCCTAAGGGAGCACCAAGATTACAGTTTGGAGATATGATCCCGCCACTTACGGTTTCACAGTATGGAGGATGGGGGTCCTATTAGTAAGTCTGCACACTTATCAATCCCTGCCCTATGGCAGCTATCCTGCCCCATTTTAAGAATAGAGTAACAGAGAGAAGCTGCCCTCCCATCCTCTTCCCCAGGGAGCGAGCCTTTGGCACAATGACATCACTCGGAGTAGGGCAGGTCCAGGTGCATATTCTATCTGACTTGCTGTCCAGGCTCCTTAATGGTGCCCAGAGAGCTACATTGTGCACCTTCTTCCTGCACCTTTTCATGCCCTTGGCCATTTTTTCCATTCCCTGGGTTTATATACTTAAGTCTGAACCCTAAGCCCCTGTCATTCTTCCTGTTCCTACCCTGCAGGCATCTTCTGCTCTAGGCATCCCTGGGTTTCTATGATGCATTGCCCCGCCCAACCCTTCCAGAATCAGCCTACCCGAGTGGGCCTTCAGTTTTGTCACAATGAATTTGGTTTCAGATGTTTAACCTGAGACCAAAATCTTCTTAAAATAAGACTCCTTTGTATTTTCCTCTTCTGCCTCCTTATCTGTTTACCATTTTTACCAAGCCATCTTAAAAACATTTTTGAACTCTACCAGTAAAAGATCTCCTAAAATTATCTTTTAAATGCTTACTTTCCAGTAGATTTTCACCTTCAGGATATTGCTCCTAATAACAAACTATTTTAATTTTTAACCACATATTTCTCTATTGCCAGTCTTTTTGTTTCAAAAATATGCATCTCTGCAGAAACACTGAACAAAATAGGTGCTCACGCATGGGAGAGTGCAATTGAGAAATAGCTAGTTGTTGTTTTTATAGGTCCCCTGATAACTGTCTTTACTCTGAAGGAATTTCAGAGAGTTGCAGGGTCATAGACCTTATTTTCTGGATACAGATAAAGAAAGGAGGCTAGAAACTCAGCAGCCACTGAGTAAGCTGTGTTAGAGTGACTTTTCCAGATGTCTTTGGGCTTTGCCGTTTGGTATCGTCTTCAGGGAATGGCTTGGATTTGATTTAACATTTTCTAAATTGGTTCACCCACCTCTGAGTTTGGAGGATGTATTGCTTCGTGCTCCCTCAGATTAATGTACTGCCAGCAGGTCTGAAGCTTCCAGCTCAGGAAATTCATTATCACGTTGGGAAATCCAGAGACCAGGTGTGGCACTGAAAGGTTAATCTATCCTCCTGCCTTCTTCGTGGCAACTTCAGAGTGAATTATACTCTAGTCGTTTAAAGTGAACAAATGAAGGCAAGAGAGCTTCCCTGGGCTTCAAGTGGGATTCATAGGCTGCTTGGTTTAGTTAAGATGCCTAAACGTTGTGTGCATTTGTGTGTCTCACACACATCCCATAATTTCTAAACGCCTTAATGTGTTTCTATCATGGTTTCTTTATTTTCATTCAGGGTGTACCTTCTGCTTCAACTCAAGAGTAAAAAGAGATCTACTCTCAGAGCTTGAGAAGGAGAAACTGACTTCGCCTATGTCTGTTGGGGTGAATTTAGTGCAGAGTCTCCATCTGGTCTGGAGTCTGGCTGCCATACTTCTTGTCATTCCCTTAACACCTTGTCACTTCCTTCTTGCTTATTTTAGCACACCGTCTATCTGTGGGAATGTGCAACTGCCTCCTTCCGCCCATCAAACAAGTTAACGTCTTGACCATGGCATCCCATGTTTCTTGCTTCCATGATGACGTAAACCTTGGCTCACTGGAGCACAGAGCCCTCGGCTGATCAGCCCTCACAAACTCAGGCCTATTACCCCAAAATTAAAATTTTAAAATTTCCTCTCCCTCTTATCTGTTTTTTTCCTCAGCTTTTTCAAGCAACTTTACCCCCACCTACCCTCTCAGGCTAACCTTGTTTCAGAGATTATCAGGTTTACTTTTTGATATTACTGCTTTCCATTCAAATTTTGCCCATAAAACCAGTTTACTATTACAGAATGAAATATTATTTTCATTACTTTCCTACCCTAAATATGCATAGCAATAACACACTTGTGATGTATAGCAAGTCCTGTATTAAATACATGATAATAATAAGAATGTATCATTTTAATGAAATATTTTATTTCCTCTTTTGTTACGTATTGTAATTTGGTTTAATTTGGCCCTACTAACCTTTTTGCCCACACGTTAACTCTTACAACATGTTCTTATAAGCACTGCATATTAAAAAAGAAAGAAAGGAGGAAAGTAAAAAGCCAGTCAGCATCAACTAAATATCAAGGTGAACATAAGGTCAGGTTCAAGTTGGGGGAAAAAAGTACAAAAGAATTTAGCAGAAAAATCTTGTTGAGGAAGTGTGCACAGTATATTTGACAAAATGGTTTCACTAGGATTATTATTAGTAATCTCAAATTGTTACTCACATATTCAAATTCTGTTGCTGCTAAGACTAAAAAAGTAAAGGAACATTTGAAGATACAACAACCAGGGCTCAGTATTTCTTTTTTGAAGTCTTAGTTTACATTGTGTCCTTAGAACTTAGTTTAATGCCTGTAATATATTAAACTCCCAATAGAGTTGAATGAACGATTGAACAAACAAATGAACCAACAAAGTGGGCATTCAATATGTTGTGGAAGAAACTGAATTACAAGTACACAAAAATTAAAAGCTATGACTAGAGAAGGACATATAGGAGTGTGAATGTGAGGGATGGCTGTGCTGTGGGATACAGACCGGATGTACAACAGGAGTCCCCAAAATAGGGCAGGTCAGTGAAAAGCATACACAACCAGTTGCACATGGCATTGCGAATGTTGTCAGTAGTTGTTATAATCACATAATCCATCTTCTAAATTTTTTATATATTTTATTGTGATCACAATGAACAATATCATTCTTTTCTGAGGATTTCACTCTTGCATTATTTTTAGGTCGGAGGCTTTTGCCTTGCGTATAGAAGTAGCTGAGAGAAGACCTCCCAGCCAGCCTATCAGGAAAGGAGAGCTGGTTCTTTTTCTTTTCAGCCTAACCATTAAAGTGAAAAATGCTCAGTGGCAGAACAACTCCACAAGCCTGGCTTGTTTAATAGATCCTTAGTAAATTATATTAGCTCTTGAATACCATCCAGGTTCTTAATGATGATATTTCTGAAGGTGACAAGCTTCGATAGCTTGAAAAAGTTCATTGCAGTCTCCAGTGATTGTGACTTCACCCTTATAAAATTATCATTTGTGCACAGATCTTTTAGCTGTGGTCTAATTTCCTTCAGATTCTGGGACCTGGGGCTATAATAATATGGTACAGGGAAACTTGGGGCCCCAGCCCTTGGCAAATGTTGACTGATGGCTTTTGTACTTTAGAGTGAGCGATCAGCGGCACCCGCAGGGTTCCTTAAGCAGAGTTGCTGAAGAGATCTGTATCCTAATTCCCAGAATCTGTGAATTTGCATGGAAAAGGAGAATTAAAGTTGCAGATGGAATTAAGGTTGCTAATCAGGTGACTTTAAAGAATGAGATTAGCTGGAATATCCTTGGTAGGCCCAATATAATCACAAGAGTATTTAAAAGTGGAAGAGGGACACAGAGAGGAGGTTGGAGTGATGTGGTGTGAGAAGGACCTAACTCACTGCTGCTGGCTTTAAAGATGAAGGGGCCATGAGTCAAGGAAAGCAGGTGTCTTCTAGAAGCCAAAAAAAGCAGAGAAATGCATTCTTCCTTAGATTGCTCCAAAAGAAATTGAGCTCTGCCGACACCTTGACTTTAGCCAAGTGAGCCAAGTAATTTTAAACCAAGTGTTGGACTTCTAACCTACAGAACTGTGAGATAATGAATCTGTGTTGTTTTATTGCCAAAATCAAAAAAATTAAAAAACACATTTGCTGAACTCCACCCCCAAAATTTCTGAGTTTCTGGTCTGGAGTGGGTCTAAGAATGTGCATTTGTAACAAATTTCCAGGTGAATGATGCCTATGCTGTCAAGCTGGGGCCACATTTTAAGAACCTAGACCAAAACAAAAAAAAGCTTCAGCTAATCTGAAGATTTAAGAATGAAGGATCTCCTTGAAGACTGTGAATACTAGTTAATTAGCTAATGAAGAATGAGCAGTTATCCCCCCTCTGACGTTTCAGTGTAGTGCTGTGCTGGTATCGTAGAAATTGTCTACCCTTCTTCCTGTGGCACTCTTTCTGCTTTGTGAGTTTTTGCTCATTTCTTTTTCCCATTCTGTGGCTTTTTCTCTTTTTTGTTTTAATTATTATTTCCAAGTTATACAGACTTGAATTTTAATCCTGGCTCAATGCAGCCATTTACTAGTTACATCACCTCTGGCAATTTACTAGAATGCTCTGAAGATCAATTTCCTAATTGATTAAATAATAATACCTATTCCTAAGGCTACTGTAGGACTACAAGGGCCCTTACACCCTAAGGCTTTGGTACCACCCCAGGTGCGTGGTAGTTAGCACCCAATTAATACTTAGCACCCTTGGTTTTTATTGGCTGAGAATACCTTTCATCCCTCTTTGCCTTCTTAACATTCTGGCACTTTGCTCCCATACTTCTCCCCATTTACTCATTTTCCTTTCAAGTTCACTGAACTAGTGATGGTGTCCATGGAATCCAACACTCTATCAGAGCTAAGCTAGGCCCCCATCAAAGGCCTTGGGAAGGTCAGAAGGGGAGATCTCCCTTTTCCTTTATGACTGTGCCTTCAGCTTCCCCAAGGTTACCTCATCAGGCTTTGTAGGAATTTGTATAGTTATTTGCCGAAGGTTTGAAGCAATCTGCAATGGGAATTAGAGTGAAAGGGAGTCAAGTGTAAAGTTCTTGTTAATTGTGTCTTACCTGGGTGTCTAAAGGGAGCTGCTTAAAGACTCAAGGCATTTGTTAGCCTGCTTCTCTGACCCAAGGTTTGTGCCTTTTTGTTTGAAGATTTTTCTTCTCACCTCCTAACACTCTTTTCTCTTTTTTAAATCTCCTAACACTTAACTCACCTTCCTGGGGTCCTCATTGCCAAAACCCACAGAAGATGAAATACTTGGAAATATTCCTTCCCATATTCAAATAACCTAGACTCAAATCTAGGTTATTTGGTCTGGACTTTGAGAGAGGATCAAGGGTGCCTTTAAACTCTTACTACTGGCAGAAGACTGGGTGAATGGAAGTAGGAAAAACTCTGATTCAGAACTGCAGAGGTGCCCATGTTAGAGGTTTCCCGGCAGTCTGGGGCTCCTTCGGCTTTAAATGAAGGATATCCATTTCTTCAAAATCAAACACATATGTTCACACCTCTCTCCCAAACAAACATTCATTCTCTGGGACAATTTGGTCTAAACTCATATTGAAAAAAGGAAATATATCCACACAGCCTCATAATTCTTAAGCAGGAAATAGCATTCTACTCCCATGGAACCAATGGGTCATATTAACGTTCTGAATAGTGTTTGTTTCTTCCCTGCTTCCACCAGGGTGCCTACTGGAATAAGATGGCTCTGTTACCCTTTAATGTCTGCTTCCTTATTTCAATTAAAAATGGCTGTTCTACCAAAGGCTAGATTGAGTTCTAATGGTCTGTATTCTCATCAGTCTTTATCTGGAGATGGAGAGTCATTGTCCTTTCCGCGGACAAAGAGGTAAATGAAGTTACACCTCCCTGTGTACACTACACGATCCTTTCATCCTTTCTCCTTCTACCCTTGTTGTCGTCTATTTTCAACATACCTGAACTCTTTTTTAAATTAACATTAACGAGCTATAAATTATATAGAAACATATTACATTTGAGAGAGTATTTTGACGAGCTTTGACAAATGCATACTCTCAGATTACCAACACACTGCTCATGACACATTTCTATTGTTCTAGAAATTTCCCTTGTGTCCCTTTGCTATCACACTACCTCTTATCACCAAACAACCATTGCCTTTCTTTCACTAGAACTTGTTTTCCTTGCTCTAGTACTTGTCTGACTTCTTTTGATCAACATATGTTACAGAAAATCATCCATGTTTCTGCTTAAAACAGTAATTTTTTCATTTTATTGTTGGCTACAATGCCAATGTATGATCATTCTATGGCAGGTTTATACAGTCCCTTGTTGATTTATATTTGGATTATTTTCATTCTGGGGCTCATAAACAAAATTGCTATGAACATTCTTAAACATTCTCTTTTGTGGACATATATTTTTATTTCTTAGATAAATACCTAGGAGTAGAACTGTCAAATCATATGATAAGTGTATATTTAGCTTTCTAAAATCTGCAAAACTCCTTTCCAAAATGATTGCACCATTTTATAACCCCTCTTGGAATGTATGAGAATTCAGTTTGCCCCATATCCTTGTTAACACTTAGAATTTTCATGCTTTTAATTTTGGTCACTCTTGTGGGTGTGAAATAGTATCTCACTTTTGGTTCTTATATAATTTACATGATGACTAATGATTGCATACCATTTCATGTTCTTACTAGCTATGTTGTATCTTCTCTGAACTATCACAAGTCTCTTGCATACATTTTTTTGGGGGTTAACATACATATAAATTTTGTAAATATTTTATCCCAGTGGGTTGGCATGACTTTTCATTTTCTTAATTTCTCTTGAAAATAAATAGTCTTAAATTTTGATGATATATAGTTTACAACTGATTTTCATATATTGATTTTGTATCCTATGACTTTGTTAATTTCATTTATTAATTCTAGTAAATTTTTTTGTGTGGATTCCTTGGTATTTTCAACAAGATAAACATGTCATCTGAGAATACAGAGAGTTTTACTTCTTTTCAATCTTTATGACTTTTATTTCTTTTTCTTGTTTCATTGCACTGGCTGGGCCTCTAGTGCAATATTAAACAGAAACCACAGAGAGGACATTCTTGCTTTATTGTGCTCTTAGTTGCCAATATCTGATCATTAAATATGATTAATGCTATAAGTTTTTTTTATGTATGTCCTTCATCAAGTTAACAAGATTCTCTTCTATTTCTGGTTTGCTGAGTTTTTATTATAAGTAGGTATTTGAATTTTGTCCAGAGTTTTTTTCTGGAAATACTGAGATGTTCATTTAATTACTCTCCAGTGTTCTGTTAGTATGGTGAAGTACACTGACTTCTGAATGTTTAAATAACCTTGCATTCATGGGTAAACCCCACTCAATCATGAAATATTTTCTTAGGGTATATTGCTGAATCTATTTGTTAAGATTTTGTTGAGGAATTTTGCATTTATGTGCATTGTGGATAATGGTCTGTAATATTATTTTTTTGTGATGTCTCTAGTTTTGTTATCATGTTACACTGTTTTCATAAAATGAATTGAGAAACATTCCCTTCTCTAGTATCTGAAAGACCTGTGTAAAATTGGTACTATTTCCTCCTTAAATGTTTGATAAACTTTATTGGTAAAACCACCAAACCTTGGAGTTTTATTTGAAATTTTCTTTTCATTGTGAATTCAATATCATTAATAAATATATGATTACTTGCCATTCTATTTATTCTTGAGACAGCTCTAGTAAATAGTATTTTTCAAAAAATTTGTCCATCTCAACTAAGTTATCTAATTTACTGGCATAACGTTCATTTTATTCACTTACTATCCTTTTATTATAATCAGGACTGATAGTAATAGTCCATCTTTCATTACTGACACTGAAATTTTGTGGGGTTTTTTTGCTTGATTAGTCTTTTAAGATTTTTAAAATCTACTTCTTTAACATTTTCAAAGAATTGATCTTGCCTTTGTTATTTCCTCTATCATTTGTATATTTTTTATTTAATTCGTTTCTGTTCTTATATTTATTGTGTCTTCCTTCTAATTATTTTTTATTTTTATTTTTTCTTATTTTTCTAGCTCCTAAGGTATAAATGTAAATTATTTATTTTAAACTTTATATTTCTAATATAGCCATTTAAGACTATAAATATTCTCTTATATAATGTTTTAGCTTCACCCCAAAAATTTTGACATTGTGTTTTTACTATTATTTTGTATAAAATATTTCCTAATTTCTTTAATGATTTCCTCTTGGATTCATAGATTATTTAGGGGTCCCTTACTTTCAAAATGTTTTGGAAATCACTATATATACCTTGCTGTTGATCTTTAATTCCATTGTGGTCAGAGGACATACTTTGTAAAAAACTTCTATCCTTGGAAATTTATTCAGACTTATTTTACAGGCTACCATATGGTCTCTGTCAGTGAACATTCCATGTGCAATTGAAAATAATGTTTATTTTTCAGATATTGGGTGTTATATTCTATAAATGTCAGGTCAAGTTAGCTGAAACTGTGGTTTAGATTGTCTACATCCTTACTGAGTTTTTGTTTATGTGTTCTATCAGTTACTAATAGAAGGGCACCACATATCTATAAGTATGATTTTGCATATTTTGATTTTTCCCTTTAATTCTATCAGTTTTGTTTTTATATATTTAGAAGCTCATTATTTAGGTATATACACATTTAGGAATATTATCTCTTTCTGATAAATTGTTCCTTTATCATTATGAAATATTTCTCCCTGTCTTTAGTAATATTCTTGATCTTGAAGTTGACTCCACCTTATATTAACACAGCCATACCAACTTTTTTAAACATAGTGGTTTCATGGTATATATTTTACCATCCTTTTATTTTTCACCCTGTGTGTGTCTTATATTTAAACTGTATGTTTTATAGAGAACATGTAGTCTTGCTTTAGTTATCCAGTCTGAAAATTTCTCTATTTCAATCAGTGTTTAATACATTTACATTTAATGTAAATTGCATATAGGTGAGTTTAAGTGTACCATATTACTGTTTTCCATTTATTCCTTTTGTTCTTTTGTTTCTCTGGCTATCCTTTCCTGCCATATTTTGGGACAGTCTGTTTTATTTTCCCACTTATTTAGCTTTTCTTGTGTTTTTCATTAATTTCCATAGGCCTAAATTTCCTTCTGGCATTTGTTCCCTTAAGCTAGAAGAATATCCTTTATTTATTTATTTATTTTTGTAGTGCAGTGTGCTGGTAACAAATGAAGGATATTTTATTTCTATATAGTATTTTGGATTGACACATTCATTCATAGCTAGAAGTGGTATTTCATGTACCACATTTTTATCTGTTTGTTGTTAGGCCATACCCGTTTTTAGATTTTTGAAATTGAAAATGAGTTTTCTGACAACATAAATAGACTTACACAATCAACCAGTTGAAGCAGTTTAATAGGCATAAATGTGGTTGTTTCAGACAGAGGAGGCTAATTTTTGGAAAAAGTGAGTCACAAGTTTTACTTGGCCATAATGAAAAGTCCAAGATTGTATAAAATGAGAAATGAAAAAAGTAGCATAAGATGTGTTTTTTTTCCAGGAAGGCCTATGAGCAAATGATGATGCTTTTGGCTTTGTGGTTAGGAGCCCTTGTAGCTCTCTCCAGTGTTTTGCCCCTAGTAACATTTTGTAGCTGGCTGAATAATAAGGCTTTTCTTGAGCTAAGGAGAGCAATCAATAAATTCATAAAATATATATATAGCATCTTTTTGAAGGCTACTGCAGGGATACTGGTGTTCCTTAGTTTACACTGATTAATGCTCTTGCTGTATTGCTGATTAGAAGGAAATGTAATTGGATTTGTCTCTATAGCCCATATAAAGGCTCTATTAAGCGCCACATTAAACCTTTTGCAGATAATAAGAAAGGTTCTTACAGCCATATACAAGTCTTCATTAGAAAATCATAAAATCTTAGTGAAGAACACAAAATAAAACCTGAGTGTAAATACAATATTCATGGATTAAATATTTAATGTATAGTAGACATCAATTTTACACATATTATTCTATAAATGCAGTGCAATTCCAATTAAGATCCCCAAAGAAATATTTTGCACTAGAAAAAAATTTTAAGATTCATATCTAAAAAAAGAGTAAATCATTTTGAATAGGAAGAGTAATGAAGAGGGACCTGCCCTACCAGATATCAAAAAAGTATTATAAACTATAGTAAATAATGCAACATTGTATTGGTATAAGGATGGAAGAATAAGATCAGACTGAATGATCAAAAACCCACTCTTCCGTATATATGAAATTTTGTTGTATGTAGAAATGCAAAGGAGTAGAGGACTTGGTATTTTAAAAATCAATCTAGCATTCAAAACAGTTACTTTTCTTCTATCCCTCTTAGGCATCTCCTTTTTCTTAAAACATTTTAGTAGACAGATTTGATTAAAATGTCCTTGGAAACTCACATGTCCTAGCAAGTGAGAAAATAAAGAATAATTTTCTCAAGGTCAATGTTATTGTGATTATACTAATATAGAATATCACATAGTTTTAGTCAGGCTTAAGCTTTAATGAACTCAGAAATGTAACCACCAAACTTTATACAAATTATTTAAAAGCTGAGTTATTTAAATTATTGTATGCCATACTTTTGGGAATTTTTAACAATATATTTTTAATTTAAATTTTTGTTTTAATCCTGCTGATTGAAAATGGTAAGTATTGGCTGAAATAAAAATTTTCAAAAATTCTCAAACTCAATAACAATAAAGGAAAATTAAACAAACTTTTAAGTGATTTAAAAAATAAGATTGAAACATTTATCATTATAAAGTTATTAAAGCCTAAAACTGTGCTGAGATTTTGAGGTACCCTGTATTTTACTGGAATAGAATTAAAACCATTGGCAAGATTACCTCTCTAGAACAAAGCTGAGAGCCATGAAGTATGTTTAAAAAAAAAAAGTTATGACCAATCAAAATAGATGATTCAAGACCTCTAAGCTGATACTCAGACTACTCTCAAAACAGACCCTTGGGTCCTTACTTGGATCCTACTTGCCTCTACTTTACATTTTTAGCAAGTGGTCTTCAAGGCCACAAGATTAACAGGAATCCACTTGAAGGTAGGAAAAGGACAGCTACAGGCAGGCACACAACAGTAAGGGATGGCAATTAGGTCGAAAGTGAGAGAGAAACAGCAAAACTGTAAGAAGTGTACACACACACACACACACACAAATATTATAGAAGCCTTGAGCTATTTAATTTAAAGCCACGTAATTCTGAATGTATTAGTAAGTGCTGAAAACATCACTTTAATACAACATGGTATGTGTATAATAAGATAACTAAAATCTTACATTTTATTTTAAAAGGGCAATGACCCAAATTAATATATTTGTGAGCTACAATGGGAAAAATTTTAGCCATCCTAAATGTTGAGAATGATTTATTTCCTTAAGTATTTTTGTACAGCCAATCTTATATTATGTCCTTCATATATTCCACAACAGTGAAGCTTACTGCTACATTGATTGTGGATGGGATTCAGTATTTCTGATATTCAATATTTCATGTTCAGGAGGAACACACACCCTCCCTTCTCATGATCAGAAGAATGTATTCTTAATAAGCAGATTAACAATATTAGGTGGTAACTCAGTATAAATCAGTCAAGTAAAACAGAAAACATTAGAAGAAATAAAAAACCAGAAATGATTTGTTCATCTCTCAAACAATCAAGATCAAAGAGGAAAACTTTCCAGGTGGGTAAGAATCATGGTTTGACCACATCAAGTTTTTTATAACAGCAAAAGTGTATCTTTATTCCTTCAGAAGGTCAACCAAATTTGTTAAATCCCTAAGAGCCATGTCTAGATTTTGTGAGAGAATTAGATGTATCCCAAAGAGAAGCTAGTCAGGTATACCTCATTCAAAATGATTCAGTCCTCTGGTTTGGGTTCTTCACTAAAGCATTGAAGACGTAAATTATTCAAATATGAATCAATAGAAGAAATATGTGACCTCCAATTATTTAAAGGACATACATCTACAAGATACAAATTAGAGTGCTGTATAGCCCTGTTTTATTTAAAAAAGTAATGTGTCTAGGAAACAGTATTTTAGATACTTTACGGTTATAAACATATAGTTGAATTTTTAATTGTTTATATATATATTTTTTCCCTCCATTAAATAAGCCATGGAGAAGGTCTATCAAAGTGCAATTTACAAAGAACCAATTATCAAGTACAATTTTGCTAAACACTAGAGAATTTTATTTTATTAGTGAACCTCCAGATCTAGAGCAATTCTATGAGATAATGAGTTTTTAAAACCTCATGAGATTCTATGAACTCATACAAAAATGGATACTATAATATTCCAGTTTAAGGAACTGTTTTTCAAGCATTATTGGAGTAAATTTAGAATAATGAATGATCTGTTAAATATATTTCTGATTTCTGTTAATATCTTGAAGGAAAATAAATATAATTGCCATCTTTATTTTTCTTACCAATTTTTCTATTTATAGCTCTCTCTTCCTATCCCTCTCCATCTATTCATACATACACACATGTATCTGAATGTTAGATAAAATCTAGAAATCTGAATCTCTTTTTAGCTTCGGAGAGCTTTCCATTTTCTTTGTCTCAGATACCTGAAGTTAGATCATTATTCACATTGTGAAGTGTTCATTAAACTGTAGTGGGTCCTTTATAAAAATTACTGCCAAATGTATTTATCATGAGGCTAATAAATTTAATGCCCTTATCTTTAAGCATTACTGAAGTGTTTCTAGTTTACAGTCACTTGCCCTGAACCAGTATATATAGGTGTTTTGGAAGTGAATTTAGAAAAATTTAATTTGTAATTGGCTACAATTCAACTTACTTCATAATTTCTGTGAAACAATGAGCAATTATCTAATAATTTAACAAATCACAGTTTAAATTCTAACTTCTCTTTTCCCCTATGACTTAGTAAAAATATTGCCTCAACTTCATTCTACAAAAAAGTTCAACAAGGAATCTTTGAGGACCTATACAGTTTCTCTAGTTTGTAAATGAGGTGGATGAACTGATATTTATATCTAGAGAAGGAAATTGCATGCATGGGATACCAGAGTCTGCTAGGTTGTTTCTCAGATCACTTTCCCCCCTTTCGTCTCTAAAATAGGTTTTGACCCTATTGAGTCATGCGATGAGAAAGAAGGCAAATGGATTTGTTAGAACAGTGGCACTAGATGTAATTTAAGAAACTGAAATTGAATTAGGTGTTTTAAAAATTTAGTTTCTGCTGGGCCTTTTGCTTTTTAAGATATAACTAAGCACAGTTCAGCAATCAATCAATTTTGATGTGATGAGTATGCGTATCTTCTCTGCCTCCTTCCATGGTGTGTGCCACATTCCTGTATTTTTCACACTGTTTCTGAACATTTTATACATGTAATCCTGGCATTTTCATATTACAGTTATTACTTGTTTAAGTAATATTTATATCTGCTCACATTAACATTTGTAATTTTTGTGTTGTGTATTTGTATTTCTTGGTGTTTATTAATCACAGTTAGTAAATGCTTCTAGAACTTTGCGATCTAAATGGTCGCCTTATGGTTACGTGTGATAGAGGTCTCCTTAGGACTATATTTGTATGGTCTTAACTTTAACAAACTTCATTTGTAAACTGGGGTTATCTTCTCTCCCTGCTTCAGTGGAGTCATTATGTTCATTCATTAAATGGCCTGTGTGAAGTGCCATGCAAGCAAGGTGGTGCTCTGAAGAGGGCCCTATTGGAAAGGGGCATGCAGAGCTAAATGGTATCACAGCCACAGCTTTACCCGTTCAGTTGGAGAGCTAGCTGTTGACCTTCCTTTCCTCCATTGCACTTATCAAGGGACTGTAAATGATTAGGCTGGGAACAAAGTGTATGCTTCTTCCTAGACTCACTGCCTTGAGACTTCCCATCGTGTCTTAGTCATGATGATTTCCCACCTGATCCTCAAGATGGAGCCTTTGGATAATTACATTGCAGACGGGCCCCACAGGCAGGATGGGGAAGGAGATCAAGTGTGTCTGCCTTCTCCCCTGCATCCTTCAGATTGCTCCTTTCTAACCTTCCGCTTCTTGAGCTCCTAAAAGCCTCCCTGTAACGTTTCATTCATGATTTTCCTACATGGGCAGAACTTGCATACTCTGAACCTTTACCCCTTTCATTCTTACCAAAGCTCATCTGTATTTCATGTCATTCTGGAGGCAGCACACAGACACAGTGTTTTGATCTACATACAAATACTGGCGTAAACAAAGTTAAATGTGCATTGTTTTTCTGTCTTTTAAAGGTACAATCTGGCAAAGCTGTTAGTACACTAAAAATCACACTGGGAATATCTGAAAAGGGTAAAACATGAAGTTTTCCTTAACTTATTTGACCACAGATCTCTCTTTTTTTTTTTTCTTTCAGGAGCTCTGTTAACATCTTGATGGACTTAGAACAAACCCAGATTCTTAGCCTTCACCTTCAAATTCTCTCTGATCTAGATGAGGGAAACCCTTTCCCGCACTTTGTGCGTTTCTATTCTTGTCCCTCAGAAGTGTCCTTGTTGTCCATGCTGACCAAATCCCATATACACTTTGGGGTTCATTTCATGTGTGACATCGTCCCTGTAGCTTTCCCTAGTTCCCCCAGTTGGAAGCAATCTCTCTTCTTAAAGCAAATCATTATTTTTTTTTATGGCGGCAGTCACCTTTCCACATGTTTGCAAATACATAATATTTATTCAGTTTGCAATACATAATATAATCAATGAATGAAAAGCAACGATCATTCATAATTCTATCACTAGGAGTAAACACCATTAAAGTATGTGGTATCTTCCCTGTTATTTTATATACCCTCACACATATTTTCAGATTTTCTAAAATTTTCTAGAATTAAGGTCATTCACTATATTTTGGTTTATTACTAGTTTCTCTGACTTTCACAATAATAAATAGTCAGCATTTTCTTATAGCAAAATATTCAACAAAACCTTTACATACATATATATAGTGTTACTGTCACAATGATAACTACTAATTATATGATTAGTACTTACTCTGTGCTCAACTCTGTACTATATATTATACTTAAAGTACATAATTTAATTCCCCCAAATTGTTTTCTTTGTAAGGTAGGTATTATCCCTTTTACAGAGGAGGAAATAGTTGTTAGAGAAGTTAAATACCTTGCCCAAGATTGAATAACTAGTCAAGAGTGGAGTAGTAATTCCAGTCCTTCAACACCTACTTCCAAAGTCTTGCTCTTAATGGACTGACTGTGATGTTTTAAATGGAAATTAGTTCAAACAATTTCCTATTCTTGGACATTCAGGTTATACTCCAATTTTTTCACTGATGTTATTAAAAATAAAACTGACTAATAGAAAATAAAGCTGATTCTAATAGAAAAATCTTTTTGCATATTTATGATTATTTCATTTGAATAGATTTCTAGAGTGGAATAGTGTAGTTATGAATACTTTTATGACTGTTGATACCTAATTACAATTTGCCTTCTAAATATATTCTTTTGGCAATTCTCACAACAACTAATTAGCGCCAGACAAGTGGTAGCAGCTAATGCAACACCTGAGAGCTAGACTTAACTCTGATAGTGGGGATTACAGTGGACAGGAAATTGGTGGGCTACTATTTCCGAGCCTTGAAAGCTCCCTTTCAACAGACACATGAAAAGATGCTCCACATCACTAATCATCAGGGAAATGCAAATCAAAACCTTAGTGAGGTATCACCTCACACCAGTTAGAATGTCTACTATCCAAAAGATGATAAATAACAAGTGTTGGTGAGGATGTGGAGAAAAGGGAACCCTCCCTCACTGTTGGTGGGAATGTAAACTGGTGCAGCCACTATGGAAAGCAGTATGGAAGTTCCTCAAAAAACTAAAAGTAGAAATACCATACTATCCAGTAATTCCACCTCTAGAAAATTACCCAAAGAAAACAAAACCTCTGATTTGAAAAGATACATTCATCCCTATGTTTATTATCACATTATTTATAACAGCCAAGGTGTGGAAGCAACCCAAGTGCCCATCGATAGATGAATGGATAAAGAAGAGGTGGTACATATACACAGTGGACTATTATTCAGCCAAAAAAATGAAAGAAATCTTGCCATTTTGGAAAACACTGATGGACTTAGAGGGTATTATGCTAAGTGAAATAAGCCAGGTGGAGAAAGACAAATACCATGCAATTTCACTTACAAGTGGAATCTAAAAACAAAACAAAACAAAATGAATAGCAACAGACTCATAGACACTGAGAAGTGACTGATAGTTACCATGGGGGAGGTATTAGGATGGGTTGGTGAAATAGCAGAAAGGGATAAAGAGGCACAAAATCGCAATCATAATATATATTAGTCATAGGGGTAAAAGTCTAGCATAGAGAAGATAGTCAATAGTTCTTTAACATCTTTCTACATTGACAGATGGTAACTGCACCAGTTGTGGTGAGGATTTAATGATGTATATTGCTGTCAAATCACTATGTTGTATACTTGAAACGAATATAATATTGTATATAAACTGTACTTCAATTTCTGAAAAAGTCCAAATAAATAAATAAATAAATAAATAAAAGCAGTTGAACTTCAACAATGGTAATGTTTCCTAAAACATATCTTGTACCAGCAATGAAGTTTTAACACAGAGAACCTTCTTTGAATCCTGCCACTACTACATTTTCAGTGTGTCATAAGCCGAGGCAGGTAGTAATTTTCATAGGAACTGCTGTACAGCATCGGTAGGTTACTGAAGTGAAAATGATCAGGATTCAAATAAGCTGATGCTCTGAGCTCCAGGGCTTGCCTCTTGTACATTCCTCAGGTTTGAGGCCCTTGTGATAGCAAAGGGCAGCTTCTGCCTTGGGAATTCTTTAAAGAAAAGCATCACAGTAACCAGAACTGCAAGAACTGTTGGGACCATGGGCTCATCTTTAAACTCCTTTTCCAGAAATACACAATCTGGGGAACCCTCCTTGAGTTTTAAGATATCACTTGCCATTTTAATTAAAAGTATTTTAGATCAGGATATTTTGAATAACCTATTTTAAGCTTTACTTAATAAATATTTTAAATGAATAGCTTACAGATGGTTTCAACTTTTATCCTGTTTAACAACTAACATACATCACTTAAATTATATGAATTAATAATGTATGAAAAAGGATACCTTTTTGACAACTTAAGATTTTGGATTCAGGACCATATCTGCCAGGAGATATATAATAACCAACTCCCAAGTCTCAATGAACACAGCCAAGGTTTGCTTATTGCTCAGGCTACATGGGTAAAAGAGACATGCAGAAGGCTCTCCTTACCCCAAATTCTTGGAATTCATAATTTTTCCAATTTTAGAAAGATAATACAATGTATATAACCTAGCACCTCCAGGGAAATCTGGGAAAGCCCTCGACTATCAAAAACATTGCTATTTCTGCATTGAAAGATAGGAAGCGCCAAAAACAATAGATAATCAGAAATGAGGAAAAGAGCTTATGGGAATAGAATTAGAGTAAAAAGGTTTAAACTTCAGAGCAGGAATTGTTTCTGGATCAACCTCACTTAAAAAAAGGTAAACTGGGAAGGAAACTGTCTCTATAGATGAACTAAAGGCACAAAGAAACCCAGGGAGTGTTAGGTGGTGATTTCCAGCAGCTTCTACAGTCAAAGGCTCATAAAGCAACAGCTTGAGGTCTGTATTCTGTAATTTTTAGCACCCACTGCTCCCAGCCTCTAAAGAAGTAAGTCTGGTTTTTAAGGCAGGACACATTGGCTTTTATAAACTACTGGATTCGACTGGAAAATTACTACCCAGGGTCAGTGAGCCCCTCTATCTGGGGCAGGTTCTTTGGCAGAAATGGCTTTTCCTTCTGTACCAGTGGCGTCCTGGTGGCCCTCCGGTGGATGGTGTACTCCTCAACTCCTGCCCTGCAGCATCTGCTCATCTAGGTACAACCTGAAGTGAAAATTCTCCTGAGAAAGTCTCCTGTCCTCCCAGAGCTGTAACTGGGAGCTGATGTCAGTCTCCGGTGATGAGCTACAGCAGTAGGTTCCTTTGGCCGGAGACCTTATGACCTACAAAGGATGAAAATAATGTTATCTGTTTTTGTCAGTACCCACTAGGAATGTTCAAAGTTTGCATCAGTTTGTTCCATGCATACAGGTGGAGAGGCCATTCATAAATAAAATGAAGAACCTTCCCTGGGGGGGTTAAATGGAGGGCCTCTACAGACACTTGATTTGAAGCTGTAAATAAAATCAATACCACTTTTTCTAACACAGTGGATTAACAAGCAAAAATGGGAGTTAAAGGGACTCCATCATACCAGTGTTAGGAAAATACTTTTATATTTTGAAGAATAAGGTTTTGAAATGACCTATGAATCAGATATGTTGATATCAAGACTTTGGGGTCATTTTGGGAAACTATTTGATGTGGCTCTCTTAAGTAAAGGGAAAAAAAACAAGCTAAATCATATTATTATTATTATCATTATTTCAGATTCAAAGGGCTTATTGAATTTTAGGGTCCTAGCTTGTGCAGACACTGAACTTTGTCTCACTGAATTAAAACTGCTACAATTGCCTTCTAATTATCAATGTGCCAAAATCCTAGCTTTACCAAGAATTAAGAAAGATGCTACAAGGCAACAAATGACATTAAAATGGTAAGGTACATATATTACTGTCATGCTTTAATATACATTTTCACTTGCTCTCCTATAGGTACTTCACATATAAAATGCTACATATAAGGTGATACACACATATACTCTAAAAGAATAGTTACTGATTGAAGTAACCACATGAAATCTGTTTATAGACTGTTCTGAGCATGTTGCTAGATATTCGTGGTATAACAAACTTGAATGTATTTGGCATGGGAATGATTAAATATATATCTAAAAGCACAAGAAAATAAAGAAAAAGTTGTACATTGTAAGTTACAGAGAAATCCAATCTTGGAAGACACAGTGACACAGTTTCAAATCCTTAGCTTAGTCCGCTTTCACTGGATGAACAAGATAGAGGCATGAAGAAACACCAGGAACTAGAATTTTGACTTCAGGAAAAAACAAGATTTTATTCTGCAGCCACTTTTCTAAGAGTGATCTTAATCTATGCAAGCTGTTTCCATTTTCCAAAAGAGCTATTTGATTTCTGGGAAGACTCATTAGCCACTTTTTGCCACAAATCCTATTTATTTAGAAATATTAAGGCCAGTTTCCCACAAAGTCCATAGAACTTGTTGCATAAATTCCAAAATTGTCATGGTTGGTTTAAAACCTAAGAGCCCACACTAAAGAGCAGATCTAAATTTGGCAGTAACGTTTAACGAAGGAAGGCTGGGTGTGTATTACAGGTGTTGTTTTCACGTTGCACTTTGATCTAAAGGAGAGCCGGGAAGCCCTTGAGAACCAGTGCTCAGAGCAGGTTCATCGATTGGCTGGTCTGTTTTTGGTATTTCAGACTTTGGTCAGTCAGTTGAGATCAGGTAAGCAAATATTTCCTATCACCCTCTGATCTCAAGAACTGCTTGACAAGATGCCACCTGATCTGACTCCTTTAATTTATGCCACTTCATGTTGGGCTCTTGTCAACAGAGCAATCGTTTTTAGGAGGCTTCCGGCTTCGCAAGGATTACAACCAACTGTGGCCACAGGCTATTCTGCTTGTTTTGTGTGTGGATCTTTGGTGTTAATGATCTCTCTTGATGACCTGTTCTGTGTCCTAGACTTGAGGAAATTATTCTCCATTCTCCCCCCCTGATTTTTGTTCTAGAGACAATAGAAGTATAACCTCTCCTCTAGCAACCACAGGCTTATCAATTAATTCAGGGACAAAGATGGGAGTTTTATATCAACTAATATTGAAAAAGAAAAACTGTGCTCTTTCTCCTGAAACATTTTATGAATTCAGGAATTATTTGTTGAGTGCCTACTGTGATTGGGCCTTGTACTAGATGTATGGATGTAGCAGTGAAGAAAATAGACAAGGTCTCTGTTCTAATAGAGCTTCTAGAGTAGAATCTGGGAATGAGAGGTAAGGATCACTGCAGGCAGATCACAAAGGAGGATGTAAGCAAATCAGTTAAATAATTCCAGAAAGTAACATCTTTGAAAATATTTGAAGATGTAATGTACAGAAGTTTACTTCTGGGTGGGCCATTCTCTTCACTGTAACAACTAGGAAAAAGTGAGTACAGTTTTAAGTTGTCTTAAAAAAGACATTGTAAAGGAAGCATAGAGGAGTACATGAACTAAACTTTCCTAGGGAAAAGAACTTTTTTTATTGAGGTGAAATTCACAAAAATTAAAACTAACCATTTTAAAATGAATAATTCAGTGGCATACAATATGTTTGCAATGTTGTATAACTACCACCTCTACCTAGTTCCACAACATTTTCATCTCCCCAGAGAAAATCCCATACTATTAAGCTGTTGCTCTTCATTCCTCTATTCCCCCAGCCCTTGGCAACCAGCAATCTATGTTCTGTCTCTATGGATTTAATTATTATGGGTATTTTATATAAATGGAATTATATAACATTTGTCCTTTTGTATCTGCTTTCTTTTACTTACCATAATATTTCAAGATTCACCTGTATTGTATGTATGTCCTTAATTCTTTTTTAAGGCTAAATAATGTTCCATGGTATGCATTTACCACAATTTGTTTATCCATTCATTGGTTGAGGACATTTGGGCAGTTTCTATATTTTGGCCATTGTGAATAGCACTGCTATGAACAGACATATACATGTATTTGTTTGAGTACATGTTTTCAATTCTTTTGGGTTATAGTAGGAGTAGAATTGCTGTTAATTCAATGTTTAATTTTTTGAGGACCCACTAAACTGTTTTCAACAGTGGTTAAGCCATTTTACATTCCTACTAACCATGTAAGAAGGTTCTAATTTCTCCACTTCCTCACCAACAGTTGTTATTTTCCTTTTTTAAAAAATATAGTCATCCTAGGGGTGTGAAGTGGTATCACATTGTAATTTTGATTTTCATTTGTCTAATGACTAATGATATTGAGCATCTTTTCATGTGCTTTTTGGCCATTTATATGACTATTTTGGGGGAAATGTCTATTATATATTTTAATATTTTAAAATATAATAGTCTTTTGTCCATTTCTTTAGTTGGGATGTTTGAAGAGTCTGTCTTTGATGAGCTGAGATGTGCATACCTGGTGTGTTAGCCAGGCTTGGGCACAGGTTGCAATTAAATTTGCTATAGGCATAGAGCTTCTAATGGAAGAAGGAGAAACCAACAAATATTTTAATGTGGGCTGGCATTATGAACTAGAATCTGAAGGATCCCTAAACATGCAGCTCATTTTCTTCGTGTAAAACATCCTTAATTCTGTGGCATGATATGGTGCTGGATGCAAGGTTGGACAGGCTGAGTCAAATTCTCAGTCTCCTGGTCCTCCAGACAGAAAGACCTGCAACAAAGACTGAACTCATGCTTGAGATACTTGATACTAGAAGTACAGTACATCTATCTGACATTCCAGTCTGTCCTTACTCAGCTCAACCCCTCATTGGACTAAGATAAGCAACTCCTCACTCTATCTGCTGAGCAGAGTAAAGAATAAAACCACTCTGGGGGAAAATAACATCAACTTCAGTCTCCATAATTCTTTTAATCACAACTTCTTGCATACAATAAAAAGTGACCAGATATCAAAAAGGGAGAAAAATATCACCAATAAAAGAAATAATAAGCAATAGGAGATGATTCAAATCTTAGAGTTGCAGACAAGTATTTAAATACCTACTAAATGTTTGCTAAAGAAGATAGGGAAAATCACCAACAAAATGTTTGAAAATTTGGGGAATTTTGAGAGAATTGGAATCTATAGGGAAAAACCAACTGTATGCGTATTAAAAACTGAAAAACATGATTCATGAAATTAAGAACTTTTGGATGAGTTTAAGAGCAGAGTGGACAAAGCAGAAGACAGGATTGGCAATTCAACAACTAGTCATCAGAAAATACCCTTTCTGAACTACAATAAGAAAAAAATAGAATGAGTAGAACAAAATATAAGAGGCTTATGCAACACCCCCTCTAGCAATAAATAAGAAAAATCATGTGATGATTTGAAGAGGTGGATAAAAACATTTGATAAAACATAGATAATATTATCTTCATTGGTGAAATATTGAACATATTCCCATGAGTTTGAGAACAAGATAGGGATATCCACTAATACTAGTTCTAATCAATATTGTACTAGAGATATTAGCTGGTTCAATTAATCAAGAAAAGAAATTAAAACATAAAGTTTGGAAATAAAAAATAAAATTATTATTCACACATGATAGGTATGATTATGCTTGTTGAAAAGCTATAATAATGTAAAACACTATTATTGTTAGTGAGTTGAGCAAGATTACTAGATATAAAAATCAATATACAAAATCAGATGTATTTCTATATAATTGCAATGAACAATTGTAAAATGAAATTTTAAGATGGTGTCATTTACAATAAAAAACTTTGAACATGTAGAAATCTAACAAAAATGTTTAACACTTAACACTAAAATATATAAAACATGTCTGACAGAAAATTTAAAAGATCTAAATAAATGGGGTGCTATTCTATGTTCCCAGAAAAACTCAGTATTTTTTCATTAAGCTTTTTGTTTTGAGATAATTGATTCACATGCAATTGTAAAAAACAATAGATACCCCACGGAGCTTTCACCCAGGTCCCCCAATGGTAGCATCTTCCAAGACTGCAGTACAATATTACAACTAGGAAACTGACATTAATTCAACCCATAATTTATTCAAATTTCACCAGCTTTATGTACACTCATTTGTGTATGTGTTTAGTTCTGTACAATTTTAATACATGGAAGATTTATGTTATTACCACCATGTGAAGATATAGAATAATTCTATTCTCACAAGGATTCCTTATATCTGTTCTGCCTTTTATAACACCACCCCACCTCCTGCCCCTCGTCTCCTTATTTCTAACTCCTGGAAATCACTAACATGTTTTCCATCTTTACAGTTTTGTCATTCAAGAATTTATATTAATGGAATCACACAATATGTAACCTTCTGGGATTGACTTTTTTCACTCAGCATAATTTCCTTGACATCCATCCAAATTATTGCATTTATTAATAGTTCATCCCTTTTACTACTGAAGGCCAATATGTTAAAGTATCACGGTAAAACTACAGTGTTTAAGACAGTGTGGTGTGTATTTAAAGGCAGAAGAGTAGACCAATGGAACTGACTAGTGTGTTCAGATCTAGTCCTACACATATACAGTCACTTAAGGTAAGACAGAGATGAAACTGCTACATGGAAAAAAATAGAGATATGGAATATCCTTGTGGGGAAAAAATGTATCTTGACTCTTATACTGCATATGAAAATTAATCTGAAATATATCAGTGACTTAAAAAATAAAAATTTTTAAAGAAAACACATTAAAATACTCATGATTTTCAGTAGGCAAAGATTTCTGAAACAAAATGCCAAAAACTAACAAAAGTAAGTAAATAAATAAATAGGACTTCTTTATCAAAAGACATCAATAGGAAAATAAAAAGATTAACTAGAAGAAGAAATTTCCAATACATATATTTGACAAAACTTTCATATACAGAATACATAAAGAACTAGAAATTCATAAGATGACAGTTCAAAAACAAAATGGGCAAACAAAAGACTTGCACAGGCACCTAACCAAACACGATATCCAAATGAACAATAAGTATATGAAAAAGAGCTCAATATCATTAAATATCAGGGAAAATAAAACTAAAACTGAGAGGAAATACCTCCATTCTTAGAGCTTTCCAGTAATGGTGAAGGTTCTGAGACCAAAACAAGCTCGATGTGGTTAAGAAACAAAAAGAGCCAGTGTGGGAGATCTTAGAGTGAGGAAAAGGACCGAAGGATGGAGGGCAGAGAGGAGGGCGGGGCCATTAGGACTATGGAATTTAATTTTTTACATTATTAGTAGTAGTAAAATAATAACTTTTAGATTGCAATTCTGGGTGATAGTTTCCCATTCAATACTTAATAAATGGACACACTCTTTCTATTCTATTCCCTTCCATTCCTTAAAATATAATGTCAGTTGTAATTCACAAATTTAATTTTATCCACACCCTGAAAAAAAAGAATGTGTGATCTTGTAGGCCATGACAATGGGTTTAACTTTTATTTTAATCTAATAGAAAATCATAGGAAGAGATGAACTGAATTAATAATATAAAATTTCCATAGTGATTGTAAGCCAAGTTAACACACTTCTGGGAAGTTTAACTTGGGCAGTTCCAAAATGATTAGGCAGATTACGGAATGGTATCACCTCTCAGGGCATAAACACATTTAACAGTTTGTCTAATGCATGTTATGTAAAAAGACTAAAAGCAAATCAAGCTTCCAAGTGATTTAAGATTAATTTTGTCTCTCTTTGTTATCCTGGAATTCTGCTATCTCAAACTTCAGTCATTGTTTAAAATGTGTTTTCAAATCATTCTTTGTGAACTATACTATATTTTAAGATGCTCTTCTCCTTTGTGTTGAACTTATTATATTGGACCAGCAAGCTATGATTGAATGGATGGCTGGCACCAGTCCCCATCTACAGATATTAACAAGAATCTGGATGCCTAAGTATACTTTCTCTCCCTCATTTCTTCACTGGGGTTTTATCCCACAAAGGCACATGCTTTATCACAGAGCATGATCCTCTCTGAGAGAAGAGAAATTAAATTTTAGTCAAGAGCACAAAATCTGCAAACAAGTTTTCATACTTCATTTGCTGGGTGATTACTGAAATACATGTGTAGTAATATAAGAAGGTGCTTTGCTTCTCTAAAATTTGTGATAAGTAAATTCATTACAGCCCATAGCATGATTCAGGTCTGTGATGTGGAGGGTAAACCATAGAAATAGGAAATTAGCCCACAAAGGAATACTTAATGAGCATGTCTCTTCAACTCAAATTATCAAATACTTCTGATCTTGGCCTGAATCCTGGTTCAGATACAAAGTGAATGAACAAAAGAAGATTGGATGGACAAAGTTGCCATATGGGATGATGACTTGGATCTAGACAAGAGGGGATCTGAGTTAGAGGCCAGCTCTGGCCCTTGTTCTGCTGCTCCCATGGAGCGAAGAGGCGAAGGGCCAGGAGGATATATGTGCACTTCGGGTCCATTCTCTTTCTTGGTGAAACAGGTTTCATATGAGAACTGATAGCTAAATGTTCAGGAATTTTGTGAGCCAGATATTACATTTGTAGTTTGAAATTGGTTGTGTTGACATTCACACTTACGGAAAATGGCAAACGATACACATTAGAGTTCCCTATTCCAGGCCTGGTTATGAGACATTTACCAGCACACCACTTAATTGTGACCCTAATCCTTACCTAAATTTAGTTGTTTTCTTTTTAAAGTTTTCGATCATAAAGTAGTGAAATGACAACAAATTAATGGCTCATTTTAAAATGATTTCCATTTAGATCTCTTTCTGTAGTACTGATCTGGCTTTCTTTTTTTTTTTTTTTTTTCTCTATTTTTGTTACAATGGAAGGTCGAAAAATTTTTCAGGAAAGAATCCCTCAGAGCCTTGACTGAAGAGGACTTTCTAATACACAGCAATCTTTTTAAATTGAAGTATAGTTGATATCCAATATTATATCCAATATTTCAAGTATACAACATAGTGATTTGACAGCTATATACATTGTTAAATCCTCATCTCAACTAGTGTAGTTACTATCTGTCAACATAGAAAGAAGTTATAGAACTACTGACTATAGAACCATGACCCAGCTTTCTACATATTGCAGTGTGTCAGTTCGCTGCAGCATAACTCTCTGTCAGGTTTCTTAAGAAAAAAAAAAGAACTTATTTTGAAATAATTATCGACTCACAGGGAGTTGCAAAAATAGTACACAGAGTCCCATGTGACTTTCAACTACCTTCTTGCAAATGGTGACATCTTATATAACTGCAGTACAATATCAAAATGAAGAAATTGACATTAATAGAACACTGTTAGCTAGCTTCCAAACTGTATTCATTTTTTACCTGTCTTTACCTGTACCCATTCACCTGTGCGTGTGTGTAGTACTATGCAAATTTGACCCATAGGTTTCTTGTTAAATGCAATCTCTAGGCAGCCCCAGGGCAACAGAACATTGCTTAATTAATTGATGCCTTTAGGACCTTGCACTCAACTGACCCTATAATTTCAAGTTTTTTTTTAAAAAAAGAAGAAACCCATATCCTTGTCTAAAATACCTGGATTTTCTGGATGTATAGTCTCTTGAGTACCAGGTAACTGTGTCGCCTGTTGAAGGATGACCTGAAATATACCAATTTTGAAGAAATGCACTTATTTCTTCTAAAGGTGACCAAATGTAAAAGCAAATTAAACTGTCAATAAATGATATTAAAATACCAGTGAACTGTTATTTTTATGATATAAGCACTTAATAACTCAGTACTTTTAATTAGAGGCAAATGTTTGTGGGTACAAATGTTTGAAAACCTTTTTTGTTAATATTTTTAACTAATAATATAAATTATAAGTCAATTTATCACAATCTGAACCCTGACAGAAAAAGTTCATTATTGTTAATAAGTTTCTATCTAAGCAATTTAATGGCTGTATTTCTGTATCTAGTCACTGTATTCCACAAGTATGGCTACTGAAACATAACACTGTGTTTATATGGGATGTGTTATGTTTAATTATAAAGCATTCTGTTTCCAATTATCGGCTGGCAGAGAAACTGCAGCGATCTTGTTTCCAGTGTATTTACATTGCCACTTAATATGCTTTCTTTCTGTCTTTTCTGGTCATAAGGTTGATGATTATTTGAGGGCAGAGCAAAGGGAGAACCATTTAGACTAACCTACCTGGTTTTATACTGACTTCTGAGTAGGTAAAGAAGTGGTTACCAATCCACCTAAGGGAGGAGACAGGTATGTTTTAGTGCTTTGAATTGATCATACCATGTTCTCTGTCCTGTTATGCAAGAGAGAGCTGAGTAGTTAGCTGGGAAAAAAATGGGACATTGTACCAGTATGACCAGTTCTCCTTAATTGGACATTTTCAGCACATCCTCGTTATTTGGTTGTAATATCATGAATACACAAAATTCAGCTGCTCCTAGAACTTACATTCAAATAAAGAGCAAAGTGCTCATATATTTAATATAAATTGTTTGATGCTATGGCCTTCTGGGTTACTCGTGCCAATATACTCCCCTCCATTAAAACGTATAATGTTGATTTGTTTGAAATGATGAACATTTCCTGACTACTCAGTGATTTTAATCTTATATTATTCATTATTCAAATATATTGATTAGGCAATTATTTTGTTACTTTCTCTCTTCCCCGTGTAGCTTCTGAAGTCCAACATATGTGACACCTAATTGGGATCATATTATATCCTTTCATTTTTATAATGTAGAATAAGGAATTTATTTTTCACACTCCTCAGTGTGCTTCCAAAATGATACAAATGAGTTTCCAATGTGTTTTTATGGAAATTAAATATATCCAGCTCTTTATATGTTTGTGGACACAGATATTAACATTTAAAAATGGAAAATTAAATGAGGCAAAGCATTGGCACTTTGAGAAGAGTTTTATATTTACATTGCTCATGCCTACGTGCTCATAGCTGATTTCTTCTAAAAGTGTAAATTACATCTCACATGAAAAAAGTTACTGCTTAGTAAGTAGGGGAAACCAATCAAAGTACAGTTACAGAAAGCAGTACAGCAATAAATTAAAATGTCAAGCTTTTAACTTTTGTTAAAAGCCTTAAAGTCATCCACGAAATTTGGAACTGACAGTGTCACTTTAGCCCCCACTTTCAAAGATCATTTTGAAGCATGAGTTGTCAGGTGTGATTTATTTAAGACAATAAACTTAGATTATTGAGTTGAACAAATAACTGTTTGGATGCCTGCCAAGCATTTAGAGGGAACGACTGAATATAATGAGGCTGGATCACTCAGAGGGATGAATAATCAGAAACTGTGGGACGAAATTAACATTTTTCAAAAGATCTACCTCTTCCTTCTTTCCTTTGTGAATACTGAGCAATGGGGGAGTGAAAGGCATCTCAGGAAGTACTACCCTCGCCTTCCAAAGCAACAGCAGTTAAGTATGCCTTACATTTGCATAATGCAGTCCAGCTCACCTGTGTGATTTCATATCCCATTAGAACTGCTCTTCAAGTAGTTATAACTACGACATTACAGATGAGAAAACCATGAATCCAGCAGGTTAAGCGATTTGCTCAGGTTGCCTAGACAGAGCAGGGTAGAGCTAGAACTTGAACATAAATTCTATGTATGTGCCCCAAGGGGTAAGAATAAAAGCGAAGATGCAGAATCAGCCACATCCTCTCGGATGCTGGTTCTGCCACTTACTAGCTTCTCTTGGATAAATTATCTAACTTTTCTGACTTTAGTTCAATGAATTCTGAATGACAGTCTCTATTTTCCTGGACCACTGGGGACATTACAGGAGACAGAGCTTTAGAGTAGTCAAGGCCATTGGTTTTGGCAGCCACATCCCCACTTTTCAGTCCTACCTCTGATACTTTGTAAGTCTGATCCTGGGGAAATTCTGTAACCTATTTGTATCTTATTTTCATCATCTGCAAAATAATACCACTTTTATAGAGTTGTTGGGACGATTAGAGGAGCTGATGCATAGGGAGCGGTGATCGTGAGGGTAGGCACATAGGGAAGTTTTCAGTATTACTGAAGGGAGAGTCATTTCGGGGCTCAGAATACCCATGGCCTCTGGAACTAGAAAATGTGACTCCAGTCCCTAATTCCATGGCCTGTGGAAGTCCAAGGTCTCTACTCCTCCTTCTAGCAGTTTGAGTAGTTTCTGAGGTTCCTCATGCTCTTAACATTCCCTACTCATCTTCCAGACTTCGTGTGTGTTTTGTTTTTGTTTTTGTCTTTTGCATGTTCTGTGCCCTGAGATCCAGGGTGACACTCCACCTGTGTTGTCTCCTGGGTTTCACAAGCTCCCAATCCCACAGACCTTGTTGATGATCTTGGGGGTTAAGAAAAAGAATCTTATTGTACATCACCTTTGTTTCCTGCATATTCTCTCCTGTGTCTTCTCCTTGCTCTATCCTTTCTAAATTACCCCTTAAACATCAAGTTCTTCTCCCCCTGTCATGTAGAACAGTTGTTTTCATCTCAGATTTACCTCCAGTTCTGCTTCCCCAAACCCAGCAACTTACCCATGACCATAGAGCGCCATCCTGCTTTGTGGGTGGTCCTGAAAAGTGAGCCAACTGCTGATTCTCACGACTGGCAGGGGGCTCACAAAGACATTGTACTCCTATGTGAAATAGACATTTGGGATAAAGTAATGATAAAATATCTAACTTGGCATTGGCTAAGATGGGGACTGTGAAGTTCCCCCAGACACTAGTGCAGAAGTAAGAAAATGAGATGCAGAAACAGTTTCTTTGTGTCTGTTTCCGCAACAGGTCTGGGGAAAGGCAGAGAAAAGCATTTCACTGTGGATCTGCAGTCTCTCCGATTGTCTCCTCATGCATGAGGGTAGGCAAGGGACCCTGAATTTCATTTTGCACCACGCCCTGCAGATTATGAAGTCAATCCTGAATGTAAGTATACTGTACTTGGGCTTTATTTTTGTTCATTAGTATTGTAACAAAATTTTAAAGCAAAAATACTTCTTAATTCATATGAACTGGTTTTATATGGTAAGAGTCGATTGATCACAGGAAAAACCAGGGTTATTCCCTGGAATTTACCCTTTCTTGCTATCGGGACAAATCTTCTTAATAATTAACATTTGCTTTAGCTAGCCTCCTGGAGATACTTGGCCAAAAACTTTACTTTTTCTTTTCCAACTGCTTCCCTGGGTTAACAAGATAGTAAACTTGCAAACATTACAGTTTTGGCTGCCACTAAGCTGCCAAAAGGTTGTTTGTTTGCTCTGTGTGGTACAAGAGAATAGGACTGAAGACATAATGCCTGACGTACAGGAGATTATGAAATGTGTGCTATAGTTTTTCATCAGCAGATGGACAAACTGGAGTTTGTTTCTGAGGCTCGCAAAGGCAGTTTCTGGGAAGGCTCAGACAGAACATTTTTCCTGCAGAGTAGAAGGCTTTTTTATCATTCATTTTTTCACTCAGCATTTGCCCTATAATTATTTACAGATCATGGGATCCAATTTGAGGCTTTAAGAATCTCCTCGTTTATTAGAAATCAGGGACAGGAGACTGGCTCCCAGGTTCCCTCATGATGAGACTTCAGTAGCTCAAAGACCAAAGGAAAGGTAACTAAAAGGTGGACATTATAAACTAAGTATCTATGCTGAGAAGCACTCTGTTCCCAAGATGCTAGACCCAAACTTGACTTCTCAGAGCCCTTAATTGTGTTTATTAGGTTAGGGCTCCTGTACTAACCACAATAAGGAAATCCAGAGAAAACAGCTTTTTGTCACACAGAAAATGATTTTTACAGTTATGTCTTGCTAAATATTTACCTAATCAGAAAGGATTATAGGGGGGATAGTAGTTTTTAGCTTGCCATTTTAAGAAAATGGAAACTGTCTTCAATGGTATGCTTTTATGGTAACCTGGGGTATTGAACAGATAAAAACAGAACTGTTCTTTCTGAAGCTGGGGTAAGGTTCCTGGAGTCTTGATCTTCTCACTGCCCTTTCCCTAATATTCCTGCCTCCCAACCCCACTGCACACCCCATTCCCTGCTCAGCACAGTCTCTAAAGCACTGTGAAAGCTCTGGAGGGCCCCCGGTCTAAGCCCTCCAGTGGGAAGCTGCTGTTATAAGTAGGCATTCTTAGTTCATTATTCAAGCTCACAAATAGTGGAAAGAAAATGGAACAAATCGGTATCATTTGTTCATATTCAAATGACAGGGCAAAAAGGGAACAGGGACTGTGGGGTGTCTGTGCATTTTACAATACAGTGGAAATGGAGAAATGTTGATTGTACAAGGAGGAAGTTTCCAAGTGAATAGTGTCCATTTTCCCTTCAGGTTCTAAACAACTTGAGAAATAAGAGAATGGAGGTGGAAGTCAAAATATCATCTTTATACCAACAGTGGCCAGGCTAGCTTCATCAATAAACCCAGGATTAGGCCTCCTAGCACATGCGGTTGTGGGTATGTGGTGGAGGCGGCTGGCCCAGGACAGACTTGTGGTCTGGAGGAGCAGGGCAGCTCACTACCAAGAGGAAGGAGCAGGGCTGAGCTGAGAATACCAGGTGCTGTTTCCAAATTTGCTCATCGGAACAAGTGTCATCATCCTCAACATCCCTCAGAGGGTGGAATGAGGAAAGGGCAGAGGTGGTAAGGAATTCCATTAAGAGAATTTTCTTCATGTGGGGGAAACATAAGATGTAGAGAAGCACTATTTCCCCTCAGTATACAGATTTTAAGGGAGGATTTGGGAGATAGAGGATATCAATGAGGCTTCACTCTCTATTCCCTCTGCCAAAAGGTTAATTGTTTTATTATGGAAACACATTGTATTCTTTGTTAAAAAAATTAATTATTCCAATCATTGGAATGAAATTCCTTATAATTTGGGGTTGATTGCTGTGCTATATGCTTTGGTTTTGGACTAATAAATGGTACAATTCAAAATTGTTCAGTTTAATTGCCCACCTTGTAGGAAAACAGGATTGCACAGCATGGGGATTTTTCTTAATACATCTGGAACTAGCAGACTCCCACACTACAAAAACTGCCCCCACAAGCATTTGTGTTCGAGAAGGAAGTTAATTTGTTAGTTTGAGCACTGCTGAGCACGGCCCAAATCACAAATGTGTTTATAGTAGGGGTGGAGAATTCAATAAAAACAAACAATGGAGATAATCTGTACAATGTGGTGTATTTTAAAAATATGCTTCTGGTATGATTTTTTTTCTTAGACTATAATTATTCACATAACAAGCAGCAGCTGCTTGGAAATAAACTTGGAATACTAAAATTATTAATTGAAATACTATTGCCATCAAAATCACATTTTAGAGATTTTATAAACAGCACTGAATCGCTGAATGAAATATCACTGATGTCAAAATAAGTATAACATTTACTCAAGAGAATACAGATTCCTTTTTTCCTGAGCCGTGGGAGTCTCCATGAAGAGCTGAGGTTGGGGGTGGGGGAGGCTCTACTTATCAAAGGCAGTGAAAGTGATGCCAAGGCAGGATCTTAAAATGTTAGAATCTTTCACTATTCTTTGTGAGCTCAGACTTAGAATATCAGTACTTGAGAAAGATAACCACCACTTATTGTCCTAGACTGTGTTAATACATTTTTTGTTTCTGTATTTGACGCTTTGACATCTTGAAGACTTGCCCTCTCAGGGCACCCTAATTCCCAGATAGCAAACAGCTCACCCAAGAGTATACCTTTCATATGCAAGCTAACTGATCAAGAGCCCTTATCCCCAGTCCCTTCCTTCCTTGGTCACTCACACCTCAGGTCACCACCTGCTTCCCCTAATCACAGCAGAGCTGGGAAACAGACAACTCAGAGCAGCCCCTGTGCTGCAGAGCCCACTGAAATGATTCACACTAGCCAATCCTAAGCCTGCTTACCTGGCCTCACCTATTCCTTCCTGCAGAAAATCATAATAAGGGCTCTTGAGCACATTTTCCCTTCGCTCCCTCTGACTCCTGACCAACCCTGGTGCTTCTCCATGTGGCCCTGCATGGCATGTTGTGCCTCATGTTTCTAGGGATCTGAGAACAAAAATTCTTTCATGGAGATGTCATTTCTATGTCTGTGTGTCTCATGGTACCTGACTAAACAAATCCTACTTACTCTTAAAACATATACCCCTTTGTAGCAAATGAAGTACTTTGATATGTATTTATCTAACTGATCACAGTTCTGTAAAATAGCATATGCTCTATTGACATAACAAGTGTCTTGTCAGTGGGTTTCAGCCCCAGGCAAGTCCACTATGGATTCAGTGAGACCAAGGAATAGCAATAGAATGTGATTGGGGTGAAAGAGTTTATTACCCAGCTTGATCTCCCCGCAATAGCACTAGAATTATATCTGCATTCAACAGTATGCAGGTCTGTAATCCGCCTTTGTCTCTATCTCTGCCCAGAGTACTGGGCAGAGCTCTTTATATAGTGACTCAGTCAATAATAGCTTATTGCCTACGGGTGTGGAAGCAGTAGCCTAGCAGCAGGCCAGTTAATTCATCAAGTAGTTTAGGTTCAGGTGAGAATCCTGGCCACAGGAACAATTTCTCCACACTCCACCCCTCCAGGATTCTTACCTCACAATCTACACACTCTTGATCTTCTGCAATGGTCCCTGTGTGACAAATCTGGAGCATTGTAACCAGATTCCACAACAGCAACAGAGGTTAACAACATAGAGATAATAACAAAAATTAAGGTACAGGTAAAAAAAATTATAATGATCCTCGAGTCAGAGGAGGTTATTTCAGCTGTATTCAAAACCAGTTCTACTCAGATGAGTTCATGACTCACACTTAGTAGTGGTACGGATAGGGAACTCCATGCACCCCAGCAAGGAGCAATCCACAAAGACCTTAGGGGCAATAAGACACATGTTTTAATGACACCAACACAGGCAAATCTCATCCATCATGTAGGATGCATGCAAGAGAGTGGTCCCGTGATAGGACTGTAGCAGGAAGGGGGTCCCATCCAGGTCTAGTATACCATACCTTTACTCTTCTCCCCATGGGGGTTACTGAGGGGTCTATATATAGTGTAACTGGAGTTCATGCACTGACCATAATGATAAAACAAAACTCCCTGGTAAGATGCTCCTACCTTCTGGCCATTCAGGATATAGTACTGTGATCTTTGGGGACCAGTCTGCTGTTACTCCAGGAATACATAGGAGGCCAACTTCCAGGCCTTGTTCCCAAGGTGCCAGGAGGGCCAGCGATTGTTGGTCCATGTGTCAAAATGTCCAAGGCCATGTCCACTCAATGGAGTCTCCAGGGTTTACTGCAGTTGGTGCTGGCAGCAAGATATTATTCTGGTGGCCGAACCTTGGCTTCAACAATTCCTTTTTGGTTTGTACTTGCAGTTGTATAAGGGAGGCAGCAATATGAGTTAGCATGTCTATAGTGCTCAGGGCTCCCTTTCAAGGTCCCTCATTCAAATGCTGTAGCACTGTCCATAGGTAGACTGACCATCTGTGGATAAAATGAGAGTTCCTGTGGCCAGGATTCTCACCTGGCCCTAGTTGACTAGATCACTGCACACCTGTGGGCAATACATGGCTGTTGACTCTATATAAAGAGCTCTGCCCAGTGCTCTGGGCAGAACACAGTGGCAGGGCTGCAAGGCTGCAGGAGAGCAGAGTAGAGGCTAGAGTGGTGGCAGTGCTGAGGACAGAGGCCCAGAGGATGACTGTGCAGGATGGCTGTGCAGACAGAGGGGCCCAGAGGCAGAGACCGGCTTCCTGCATGCAGACTTGCTCTGAGTGAATGGGATTTTAGTGACTGAACTGCCACCTAAAAATAAAGTTGGGTATAACCCTTTCACCCCAAGAACATTTTGCTGTAATTTTCTTTGGTCACACTGAATCCATAGCAAACTTGCCTGGGGCTGAAAACCATTGGCAAGACACCATCCCTGCAGACTATTGGTGTCTGACTTTGGGTCCAGATTTTAACACACCATTGTACCTCTATCATGGCTGCCACAGTAGGAATGTATGGAACATGAAACTGCCATTTGATTCCCAACTCTTGCATCCATTCTTGCAGTGTATGTCCAGTAAAATGGTTGCTCTGATCACTCTCAATTACCTGTGGTCAGTCATAGGCTGCAATGAGATGCTCCAGGCCTCTTGTGGTTATCTTTTGGTCTGCACAACATGTAGGAAAATCAACCAGAAGCCCAGTAGCTGTGTCCACACAAGTCATGGCATATTGGTACTCTTCTGACACAGGTAGAGGCCCAATATAGTCTATCTGCCACCTGATGAGGGTATTGACCCCTTATTGTCTCATGTTGCTTGTAGGACTTAGTGTAAGTCTCTTTGAGAAAACATGATGCACTCTTGTCCGGCTCTGCTGACTTCTTCAAAGGTCAAAGGCAAGCCCCACCAATGGGCTACAACCCAGGTTGTCTTTTGCCCCATGTGCAACAAATGCTGATGTAACCACTGGGCTTCATCAGAGGCAGGCTTTCCTTCTAGCCAATGTACCTGGGCCAATTTACCTACTTCATCATTTCCTGGGGATGCCAGTGGCAAATGACCTGTCACATGGTAAACTGTAACTGTTTAAGTCTGACCACAGGTCCATAAGTCTTACCACAATTCTTGCCCACAAAGGGGTTGGTGACCAACCAGCCAGTTGGCATGGTAGCCATAGGGTCAAGCCCCGACAGACAACCCAGCTGTCAGTGCAGACAACTATAGGGGAGGGCTCCTGGCTGATCACAAGCCACACAGCCCGCAACTCTGCCCATTGGCTGCTCTTCCCCTCACCATCTTCCATCCATATTGTCTCAGTCTTAGGATGGGAAGCTATGTCCTTCCATTTTGGGGGCCGCCCATGGCTGGAGCCATCTGTGTATCATGCATCTTTGGTTATAGGGGCTCTTCCCTCCCGATAGGGACTCTCTGCTACTAATGGTTCTAAAGTAAATTCTTCCTGCTTTTCACTAGTATATGTCACCGGCCCCAATAAGCACTGGAGTTCTTCACTCAAGGGGCTACTAGAGAGGGCACTATGCAGCTGTAGGTACACACCCCACTAGGCTAGTGTAGGTGTTTGTGCTACACCACTCCTTGGCCTTTGGGTCTAGTCTCATACCCAACCCTGATGGAACAGGTGGTTATTACCTTTCTTGGGGCCATTCTAGTGATGGGTTCTGTAGCCAACAAGGCATGATATACAACAGCCAGTTGTTTTGCTATCAAGGTGTATTGTACCTCTGCCCCTTTCCAGGGTTGTGACCATAATCCAACAGGTTGGTGAGATCGTTCAAACTACTGCCAAACACTCCAGCCATAACCGTCTTCAGTGACATGAACATCCACTCACAGGGCCTAATATATAATATATATTCCATATTGATGATATGCTCACATCTGATTATTTTTCAGATCTAGAAGGTGCAGCACCTAGATTGCTGTAACATCTACAGGAGAAAGGATGGGCTGTGAATAGCACCAAGTTTCAGGGACCTGGTTTGTCAGTCAGATTCTTGGGAGTCGTCTGGTCAAGAAAGACTAAAGTTAGATATAATTATATTTGAAAAAGTACCAAATCAACCTTCTATCTTACTTTGGTGGTTGTTTTACTAACTAACACACATATATCCACATCTTACTCCCTCCTTAAAGAACCTTGATTTTATTTAGGGACCATCCATTGTTTTTACTGCACATATATATTTAACAGTATAGTTTTTTGCAAAATGCTAATTTTCTTCAAATATAAAACTGCTTGAAATATATGGACTTTCTATTAAAATTCATACCATATTGCAACAAAACCTAATTCCTAAATAGATGTATTACAATTTGTTTTCAGTTTAAAACCTTAATGGCAATATTATTAACCATAATAATAATTAATAATAATAATTATTAACCATAATAATGAATGACAAAAATAAATTCAAGAAATAGCAAATAAAATTAAGTATGGTCTGATGTGCCCTGAAGGAGGTGGTACCTGATTTGGAGGAGTTTTTGTAATATATCATTATAATGGTACAGCCGCACTGTTGGTGGTTTCTCCCATGCTGCCCAGTCCTGGGCTACAAGTCCATGACAGACGGTGGGGCTGTGGAGGTATCCCTGTGGAGGGACAGTGAAAGTCCATTGCTGTCCATCCCATGTGAAGGCATTCCTACATATTCTGGTGCTTTTTCAAATGTAATTGTTCATTCCCTATAGTTTCTTATTGCCTGCAAATATTTTAGGCTTGTCTTTTATTTTTCTTCAAGTAAAGTGAGAGTAGTGACCCATAAGCCCAACATCTGAAGGATGTTTTTCCTTAAAGAATGCCTGAAGTTTCTTCTGTTATGTCCTCTGATTGGCTCTCCTTCATGGTGCCATCCTTCCCCATGTGTTCAGTTGTTTTGTGTGTTCCATCATTTTCTAACTTTCATTAAAAATCTGAGATAATTTTTTTGAAGTTTAGGATGAATGAGAACTCCCCCAGAAATGATTTGCATTTCCTTCTGCCAGGGCCCTGGAAAATTACCAGCCCAATATTAAACTGAATTCATAGTTTAATGTAAATGTGAGGCTGCAAACCCAGCTGACAAATGGGTACTTAAAATTTTTTAAGTATGGCATCCTAAAGCATGGAGTGCCTTCACACACAGGGCTCTTGTTTGTTCAGGACTAAGGCTATTACTGGTTGAAATGAACATCTGTGTGTATATTAAATTTGTAAGGATTAAGGGAGGATTAGTGTTTAGGTGGTGACCTTGAATTGGGAGCTAAATTGTCAGGAAAGGTGCAGAGTGACGAGATCTGAGCATGATAGCAACATTTTTAAGTAGTGGGTGAAATAACCTGATTAGGTGAAACTCAAAGCTGTAAATTTTAGGGAGAAGGAATGAAAAAGTGTTCTAGAAGCAGCAATGAAGCCTAGGTGAAACTCAAAGCTGTAAGTTTTAGGGAGAAGGAATGAAAAAATGTTCTAGAAGCAGCAATGAGAAACAAAAAGGACACCACCTTCCTACATTTTGACACACTGATATAAGAGCTGGAAAAGAAAAGAAGAGCCATCACTTGAGAAGTGGGAGAGCAGCCTCTAGAGGGAGAACCAGGCTTCCATTAGAGTAAGAAGTGAAGGCAATATTCAAAGAGGCTAAGGACACAGGGACTTTTTAAATAGTGAAGTCTGCATTCCAGAAGGCCTAGTCAAAGGGTTTCAGGAGTTGAACTGGGAGAAAGGGACAGAATACAAACTGTGCTGAGCCTTAAGAGTATTAGAATGTAAGAGATGCAAAATGCCTTGAGATTCTGGGGCAGCTTTAAGACTTAATGAGATTAACATTGATAGACTCAAGACAGAGTGTTGGGGAAGCTGTGATTATTTTGGGTAAGAAAGGTAAGAGTCTGTGCCTGGCTATTGGCCCCTGATGACAGAGTTGAGGAGAACTGGAGAAGTGTAACCTTGGCCCAAGGGTATGAGGCTCTCTCTATGCCCCTGTTCTGGAAGCCAGGTGTTACTCTGAGCTTGCAGGAGCATCTTAGAATTAACACCCCAACTGGTATAGCCTTTGGAGAACTTACTCTGGCTAATAAAAGGGGAAGGGGGACTAACATTATTCTCTGCTCACTGTGTGCTAGGCATTGTGCTTCTTGTGTATGTTATCAAATTTAATCTCCACAGCATCTGTACTTTATCAAAACCACTTTATAGATGTGAAGGCAGATCTCTGATGCTCCTTGGGTGAGTTTAATGCTTTGCTTTCCAGCATCACAAGCAGACACTGCACTGAAGAATAAAATTCCTGATTTTAGGAGGAATGTGACTTTAAAGCACTGGGATTTTGTGGGGACAGGGCAAGTGTCCCCTTTACCTTTCATCAGTTCTTACAAGTGTTTTAGGAGAGAAAACATGTCCTTATATTGAAGATGTGAAGAAGACTATTTGAGTACTGAATGCAAGAGGCCTGGGGCCAACAGGTGCACCAGGTAGGATACAATGAAAATCTTTCAGTCTTTGAAATCAGAAACACATCAGCTTCGGTCATGGGGTGATACAGGGCAATGCACTTAGCTAGTCCTGGTTCTAGTTCCTCATATCAAGATAAGAACAAAGAGTATCTCCTAAGACATTTGTGAGCAGTAATGAGCTAATTGTGTGGACATTCTTCGGCACATGGTTGAATGAAATAAATACTTACTGAATTAATCAATTCATTATTTGAATAAATTAAATTTAAACTTCCCCAATCTAGACTTTTAACTCCATCTTATTATTAATTAGGATGGTTTTTTGTAGGATGGTTATCTCATGTGGGATGGGTTCTACTATTATTTCCAGTTCAGACTACTATCTAAATGAGGGTCTGGTAAGCTTTTTCAGTTAAGTACTAGACAGTAAATATTTCGTGCTTTGTGGATCACATACGATCCTTGTCGTACATCGTTGTTTTTTTTATAATCCTTTAAAAATGTGAAAACTATTTCCAACTGATGTACAGAAAGAGGCTGTGTCAAATTTGGCCTGTGACTGTAGTTTGCTAACCCTGATCTAAACTTTCTCCATCCAATCTATTTTCCTGCTGCACTTAGTAATACACATTGCTGATGTGCTTCCAAGATTTGGAAAGATAAGAAATCCAAACTTAAATTCTGGGATAAAATTTAGAGTCCTCTTAATTAATATATGCAAGAAAGGAAACTTTGCTTCTGGGCTATTTCGGTAATTTCCAAAAACTACAAGGAGAATAGCAGAGAGAGTAATTTTTTCCTTCTATGAAACAAATCAAATACTTTTATGAGCTTGTGCATGTCTTAGGAAACAAGGAAGTTTGTATTTTGTTTGATTAGAAAATGTGAATTCTTCAAAGGTGCTTCTCTCAGTCTCCTAGGTATACACATTGATTAAGATTTCTTATTAACATACAATCATCTCCAAATGTTTCCACTTAATTGCTTTTTATTTCGGTTAAGTACCAATGTTCTTTATTCTCACAAGTAGTTTAATTAGCATGGAAGGTCACTGAGAGGTGTTAAGGCACAAACTTGCCCAGAGGAAGTAGTTGATGCCTGGCTGGCTTCTAATTATAGAGCATCCTAGAATTGCAGAGTAAAAGGGAGCTGAAAGGGGTGAACAAAAATGAAAGAACTAAAAATGAGCAGAGACATTCCTGTGTAGGAGAACAAATACTCAGCTCCTATTATGTTCAGGTTGTGGCAGCATACAGTTATCAGCAGGTCTTACAGTACAATGGACAGTACTTCAGAAATTATTTGGCTACATTTATTGAACACCCCTACACACAAATATTGTGGTGGATGCTCAGAGAAAGTTTTAAAGTGGTAAGTAAATGCTGTTGAGAAAAATACAGAGTCAAATATGTAATGATTAAATATCACATTATGAAAGTATGTTATTCTTTATTATTTATTAAATAGATTTTCATTGCTAATAGTAATCAAATATTTTTGACTTTACTAAATTGTTGTCAAATTCTATTAGAATCTGGCTATTTGGCCACATGATTCATGAAATTCGTCATCTGTAGACATCCCTAGATGTGGTGGTGTGTTCAGCCAGTAACAATGCACTCCTGTATATAGATGGAACTGTCTTAAAATTATTTATTAACATCCAGTAATAATTCAAAAAGCATAGCTGGAAGTGCTACAAAATTATTTTTAATTTTGTCAAGTAATTTAATTTTGTCAAGTAATTCACTGCACACTTGTTGTAAACAAGAGGTGCTTCAATGGCATTAAAATAGAATTCCATGCATAACACTTCAGTTTATCCACAACTTTCACAATGACACCTAAGGGATAATCCAGGTATCCCTGTATTTTATAATAGTGCATTTCAAGATGATAGCTCCTCTATAAGCAAAGTGCTTTAGACCAGGATGGACAGTGACAGCATACAACGTTTATAGAACACCTTTTATATGCCAGGCACAGTTTCAAGAGCTTTACAAGTATTATCCAGTTTAATGCCCTACTGATCCTAAGGGAAAGGTACTGTTATTGTCTCCATTTTCCAGATAAGGAAGCTGAGGCAAGAAAAGGCAACTTGACTGAGTCATACACTTGGAAATAGGAAAGGTGAGAACTAAACTCCAGCATCTTTCACTGTAATTCAGCCTTAATGTCAGCACACAGCCCCTGAGCAACAGAGTGGTTGAAAATCCATGTAAAGCCTTTGACTCCCCTAAAACTTCACTACTAATAGCCTGCTAAAGCCTTCCTGACAACATAAACAATTGATTCACCCATTTTGTATGCTACATGTATTACATACTGGATTCTCATAATAAAGTAGGTAAAGAAAAGAACACGTTTTATCAGTGGTCACAAATCTCCAAAATTTTTCTAATAGGTTTATTGAAAAAAATCCATGTGTAAGCAGACCCGGGCTGTTCAAGAGTCAACTGTCTACATACATCATAGGTTGTGGGGTGAGGTGATTGCTTCATCTGTCCGTAGCACGAGTGAGTGAACAGTACTGCACACTCATTCTGTTCGTTTGATAAGGAGGGTGTCTTTGGTGAGAAACCCTGAGCTGGTATCTCTGTGCTCGTCATTTCACCTCTCTGGGCCTCAGTTCCTTGGAATAGGAAATGTGGGGATTTGGGCTAGACTCGGTTTCAATATTTTCCTTTGAAAGTATTTGAAAATGTGTAAATTTCCTGATTCAGGAAAGTACAAGGGAGAATTAAAAAATCATCTGAAATTCCACCAACTAGAGATAATAATTACTATTTTAACAAATATTATTTTATTCATCTTTGTATAAGTACGTGTGTGCTATTCTACCTTCTGCAACAATTTGTGGCAAATGGTAATTTGTTATTAAATAACTGCTTTTAAAAAATTATTTCAATATATTAATTTTATGTAAAGGGTTCATATATACATGCAGATATAATTATCTTTTTTTTCTGTGTTAATGAATATAGATATGCATCATCACTTCAGGTGCCTGAAAAATATTGCACTGTAAAGTTTTCACCACCGACTTTTTAACCAGCCTCCTCTTGCCGTACATGTGGAATGTTTCCGGATTTCTGCCAGTGCAAACAATGCTTCTGTACACTTCGGGGATTACCTCCTTGCTGTAAATTTTAAGTACTATGATTATCATATCAAATGGGAGGCTCTTTTAAACTTTAAAACATATTTTTAAACCTGTTGTTTTCAAAGTTGTAATATCTTATGCTCCTATCACTAGCGTGACTGTCTTTTTCACCGCACCCTTCCCCCATCCTGGGTTTTGTCTTTCTTTTAAAGTTTTAGTGTTGTGGGGGAGACTGGGAATAATACCTCAGCAATTTTTAAATTTACATATATTATATATATAGTCATTTGTATATCTTTAATGACTATGTATTCAGATTTTTACTGAAATGATCATCTTTTTTGTTTTCCTTCTTTTTTCTTACAAATATCTAAACTTTATCACATGTATTTTTAAAAGTTTCCTTTTTATTCATGATGATTTAACTTTCATTATGCTAAAACATACTTATGTTTTTCTGGAGGGTTTTTTGGTGGTGATTTTTGCTAGCGTTCATATATTTAAAATGTACACTAACTTATCAGTGTTTCCTTTCCCTGTTTTTAGGGCTTGTGTCACAGAGGGAAAGACCTTTCTCTAGATTACAAAAATATTTTCTCATTTATTCTTCTTATTTAACTCTGGTGTTTTGCTATTTTCAGCACCAACCTGTATATCTAGTATTTGTTTTGGTATAGAGAAAAATGTGAAAATCCAAAATCTATCACCCAAAGGCTAGCCCTTCTGTTTATCTCCAGAGAATACTGGAAAAACACAAACAGGTGAACATTCTGGTATTATTTGTACTGAAAAATATGACCCTTGTAGAGGATGCCATATTTGAATGAGATATGCCCAAGGAAATTGAGGGCCAATATCATAATGAGATTGTGTGCATGATTTTATTTGGTGATGGGGACTCTTTTGGTATATAATACTTATCATTTTATTAGGTATGTGTGCTTATGAGTACAGAAGAAGTTAAGAGATCAAATTTAGGCACCATAAATGTTAATGAGATTAAGGAAATATAGAGCATGTTTTCTGTGGAATAAAATAAGGATTTCAGCAATATAGAGAAGTGAGCAACCATAGATGGAAGGGTTCAGCTCTGAGTTTCACAGAGCGTTGTGCTAAGTGAGGCATAAATTCCATCTTCATTCAAAATATATGAACTGTGAGGGCGATAAGATGGGATTGGCCTTATGGGTAGGACTCTGAGGAATTGAAATGTTAACAGACAATAAGTTAGTGGAATGCCTCAGGCAATTATAATTAACGAGAAAACAGGGTGGAGACAGATTTCATTGAAGATGGGACCAAGGGATTATAAAATCATAAAGGCACATTTGGTTAGCAGCCCCGGCTGCTAGATGGCTCTATCAGGGGCAAGTCTTCTGAGAAAAATAGGGAAAGTGCCTCCATCTCAAACTCTAAGACTCCGGTTAACACTACAGGGAGAGAGGAGTGCACCATGGGTAATTAGAAATGAGACCTTGATTTCACACTATATTTTATAGTTTATTCTCACATCTATTCTCATCCATTGATCTATCTGCCTATTCCTAACTCTCTCTCAACTGCTGAACCTTTACAGCATATTTTAGTATTTAAAATATCAGCTTACTCTTTACCCTCTTTTCTAGAATTTTATGAAGTAATTTCTTATGCTTATCATTATATTTGCATTTTAGCATCCCTTTGTCTCATTCTCCTTACAAAATCTGTCACTACCACTTGCCACCTAAGTTTTAGTCCTGAATGGGTAAAATATGGTTGCAAACAACGCCCAATCTCAGTGGGTTCACACAAGGGTTTATTTCTTGCTCATAGTATAAGCCCCACATGGGCTGGTATGAGTGAGGCAGGCAAAGGGATCTGTTCCACGTAGTTACCCAGGTACTCAAGCAGACCAAGCCTCCAATACTTTATAGCTGGGATATATTGTCTCTTCGGCTCCCCGGTCACCAGGAGAACCGTGTGTGGGTTAAAGAGACACATATTTCCTGCTGCCACAACTCATCATCTAGAATGGCTCTATCCATTCTATGATAATGGAAATGTTCTTTCATCTGCCCAGGCCAATGACATAGCCATTGGCCATTTTTGGCTAAGAAAATGAGAGCATTTGAAATGTGACTAATATGACTTAATATGAATGTTAAGTTTTGGGAAAAAAATAATTAAGCTAATTTTCAATATAAATGACCACACGTGGCTAGTGGCTATGATATGGAATAGAACTAGCCACCTAGTTCTTCCTAAATGTGGAACAGCTGGGATGTCTAAGGAAGTAAATGAAATACTCGGTGAACATGACTGTCCCCACCGTCACTCACAAACCAAACCACCACCACCACATACACACACACACACACACACACACACACATGCACAAACACACTCCCATTGAGAATTTCAAATACAGGGTATTCCTTTTCAAGAACAAAGCATAACTTTCCATTTATTCTGGTGTTCTTTTGTTTCTAAGCCATATTTCTTGGTTTTTCTTTATATAAATTCTGTCTTTTTAGAGCTGACTTTTGAGCCAGACAGACTAGCATTAGAATTTTAGCTCTGTGTTTTATTTTAAACTAATGTACCTCTTAGTACTTACCTTTTTTGGGGCTCAGGGAAGATTGCTCCAAGATATGCCACAGTGGCATATTGATTATTTTGAATTAAAGTTACTTCACAGAGATGGGGACTCAGGGCCTAGAAGGCCGCATAAACAAACCTCAGGACTTTTACTAATTTACCACCCCAGCCCAAATTCTGTTTACAATTCCTTACTAATTGATGCTTTCACACATAGGTTTTCTTTGTCCTGTCAGTTCCTCACAAATTTATGTTTTTTTTGCCTAAAACATATAAAAGCTGCCTGCCTTAGTCATTTCTTTGGGTCTCAATTTTGTTATTGGACCTCCATGTCCAATTATTAAACTCGCTTTTTTCTCTGTTAACCTCTCTCATGTCAATTTAATTCTTAGGTCAACCAGAAGAAACTCTGAAAAGGCTAGAGGAAGATTTTTCCTCCCCGATACCTTAAAATAGGTACATAAATTCTTAAAGTGTCAATTCCCTTAACTCTAAAATCAGGAGTATAACAGTGCCTACCCAGCACTAACACTGCCACTGACATTGTTGTCCCTATTATTCTTCCACTTATTATGACTATTACCTTATTACTCTTCCTTTCATGATAATAATAATTATTATTAATTTCATTATTATTAGGTAACAAGCTCTTATGTGGGTTATATTGTTTAGACGAGAACAAAATGAGGTCAATGCATTTGAATCTGGTAAGAATGCGGTTAACAAAATGGAGGGTCCATGGCAAATGCACTCAATAGATTTTAACTGTTACTATGATTGCTGCTTTGGTCACCATCAGCAGCAGCAGAAATTGGCTGCCTCCTGAGAATCCCATTATGAATGAGCAGGTGTGGCTGGGATCGCTCCCACTCCCAACTCCTAAGAAGAATAATTTGACCCATTGCTACGGCAGGTTCAGGTTGGCAAATTCTCTTTACTGTTTAAAGTTTTCTTTCACCTACTGATTTGATTGAGATATTAATCATTCTCCTAATTTCCTAAATACATGAACTAGATATTTTCAATATATTGGGAAGCTATATATAGTGATTCCATAATCTCTTTGTAATTGGACATCTTCTCAAATTCTTACCGTTTGTAATACTTTTTTGAATGCTTCTTTTGGGGTTTCCTATGCATGAATTAATGTAATTTGAAAAGAATGCAATGTTTGTGTTCTCATTTCCAAAATTCAATAGCAGTTTTTCTTTCTTAACTAATTGTATTGGCTAGCAATCCCAGAAAAATGTGAAATAGTAGTGGTGATAGCAAACATCCTTCCCTTACTTTTGTTCTTAATGTGCCCTTTTGTGAGATATATCAACTTGAAAAAATCTAATTTTCCTATTTTGTTACAATTTTTGCTAGGCAATAGTAAGGCCAGTAAAAATGCAATTCCTCCTAGGAGAACTAGTCAGAAAATGATAACAAAAAAATATATAAAACTTGCTACAGCAAAACAAGAAACAAAACTAGCAGAAGAAGATATGAAGGGATATGTATATATTTATATAAATATATATTAATTACAGATCATAACAAAGTGCAGAAATCCAACATATGTATATTTGTTGTGTCTGAAAAAAGAAAACAAGGAGCAATGATAGACCAAAAATAATTTCAAAATTCTAAGAGAACAAGTGCAGCTTTAGTAATGGGAGGTTCAATCTTCAGATAAAAATGCTTACAGGAGATGTAAGAAATAATGATAATATAATTACATATGAAAAATAAGCTCTGCAGAATGGGATTTTGAAGTTTTATTCAAAAGAAGAAGATTTCCGTTATTCCAATGTACTTTGTTCCACTGCTCCTGAATTGCTTGGCAATTTGGGCCATAATTTGAGTTAGAATGAGGCCCCAAAGCCTTTGAGCTTTTCATTTTGTACTTGAGCTTTGCAGTCACCTCTGGTATGCAGCTGCAAATTACATTCATTTCCAGACCCCGCCTTTCAGCTAAAAACCCAATTGTGAGGAATAAAATGGGGCCCAGGCTGTCTGCTGTGGATTTTTTTTTCCTTCCCTTGCTGTCTTATCTGCCAGTTGTGAGGGGGTTGGCAGAAACTCCAAATAGGTGTTTCTCCATCGCTAAGCAGCCTCTGAACAGTACTAGGCTCCGCCCCTACCACACCCCCAGTTGAGGGGATCTCTGCACTGGGGTCTGAAGGCAAGAGGGTAAATGTGAAAGGCATTAAGGACTTCCCTTCCTCCCTTTGTGTCATGCAGCACTGCTCTGTGCAGGGACGTGACCTAGGTCTGTGATGTTTCTGGAGCCCTCCAGCATTTCGTCCAGTTTGTACTGTACTAAGCCAATGTTCTCTTAAGTTGTAGCAGGAAGATGGGACTGCTGTAAGTTTCTGCATGAATAAAGTTTTTTTCTGCCCTTTCTCTCTGTGCTGCTCTCCCAACTGATGGTCCTATAGGACATGGAAGGACATTTTTTGGATAAGAATGTATATGTATAAATAATTTCCCATGTCTAACTCCTTAAACCTATCACAAATTACATTCTTTTTAATTTTTTCTCCTTGTTCCAATACCTACTAAAGACCCTGGACAGAATCCTCAGGGTGCTCTTCGCTCTGATGTACTTCTAGCTATGTCTCTGTAGTTCCGTATGATATGATCTATACGTGAATGGTGACTATTGTAATAGTCTGAATTTCAAGTTGATTCAAAGATGATACACAACATTCCAAAGCAAACACGAACAGCTCCAGCACAGTCAGTATCTAGTATCAGATACTCTAGTATCAGTGAGAGTCACGTCAGGAAAACATATTCTAACCAGGTAGTTTGTTAGATGGATTTTAATACGGGAAACTAATAACAAAAGTGTTCAGATGATTGAAAAAGCCAACAGGAGGGATTAGCAACTGCAGGGAACTGCTCTCAGTGCTAGAGATGGGAAGGCAAGAGAGGAGGAAGTGGTGTTATCAGAGTCCGGGAGCCCGGGAGAGCTCGCCTGTGGGGAGCTGGAAGCCACGGGGGCTCCTCAGGGAAGCACCAGCCATGGAGGGGGTGCACCACCACTGGATGCACTCATTGCCCAAAGCAGCAAAAAAGAGGAGGAAAAATACCATGGCATTTTCCTTCCTCCCTTGTATGTAACTCCTGCCGGTGCCTCCCACTGGCTGAACCTAACAGAAAGTATGACTTCCTGGCATCAGCCCCCTAGAGTTCAGGCCAGAGTAATGGAAGGCAGAGAATGGATCTGAGGGCCAGGAGGCACATGTGACACACATTAAAGATTCTCTGCAAACACGAAAGGCTCACCACAGATTTAAGGATAATTAAAAATGAAAGACCAAGTCTTGCTTTGATCAAGGGACTTGAGTGCATTACCAGGATGACTGTAAGGAAATCAAAGAGATGCTTCTTTCAAGAAGCTCTCCCACTATCTCTTTGAAGCTTTCAGTCCCTCTCATAGGAATGAAATTTTGGCTCCTCAGATACCAAGTGAAAAAGCACATCTTCCTGGGAGAGAGAACACCTCTATCTTTTCCATTCTTTCTATTCCTTTCTTCCAAGAAGAACTGGTGCCTACTATTCAATGAACACTTTTCTAGGCTCTAGAGAAAAAAACTTGACTTAACAGCTTAAAGGTTCCTTACATGTTGATGGTTACAGTTCTGTGTATTCTGAGCTACAATAAACTTACATAAACAGTGTGCTATGCAACTGAAGAGGAAGGAACAACCAGCACAGGGACATTTTGGCTGAGTCTCGAAGAGTCAGTCAGTTACAGAGGGTAAAGAAAGACACTAGGAAGCAGAGAGACTGAGGTGTCATCAGAGAATAGTGAGGAATTCTGGGGGCCCAACGTGTATACGGGAGAGAAGAAAATCTAAACTCCATCCCTGCTGTGCTGGCCCTTCTGCAACCTACCTCCCACTGGCACATGCACACATATTCATGCAAGGCATTATTTCTCAGTTCCAGTACATTTTCCAAACGAGGCTGACACAACCTCAGAATCCTTCTCAACACAGAGCCGCTGACATCTGTTTTTAATTGACTAATAATGATTGTACTATGAAATAAAAGCCTCTGTTCTCCTTATACCAGTTTGTCATTGAGGGCTAGCATGCTTCCCAGGGTAAGGGGCATAGGCAACTATGAGAGAGTAGGAAGTGAGACAGATCATGAAGCAGGGAAAGGGAGACAGGAAAAGAAAGCTGACAGCACGACTGTCTCACAATTCAACGTGTGACCCGTGATCAAAACAAAGATGATGTGTCCTTGCGGCAGCTGCAACTGGGCTTCAGGCAGTGAGCTTCCTGTCGGCGGCATGCCCTCCTCGGTGGCCCTTTCACAGGCCTCTCCGAGTCTGCTAGAGCTGGCCTCGGGGAGATGGTGTCTGACTGCAGAGTTGGTATGACATCCTAGGTCTTTCCAAACTGAGGACCGAGACTAGGTGGAAATATGTATAATGAGATAGAGTGACTAGAAATATTCTGGGTTTCCTCCTACTCCTCCAACTGCCCCTTGTCTGGCTCCTTCTGCGGCCCCATTTTCTTTCCAGTTCCCTAAATGTTGATATTCTCCAATGAAGCAAAGTGGGATGAAGAAAACAGGCTGCATTTTAGGGTAAATTTTCTTCATTAAAAGTGGATTTTCTCCTGGAATATTAGGGCTATTTGGGCTATGGCTCGTCTGAGGTTTGCAATGCTTTTGTGCTTACATACAGTCCTGTATCAATAAATCAGCATCTTGGAACTGGTACTATTAGTCAGATATAATGAACAGAGCATCTCAAGGTATACACTCAGTGCTGTTTTTCAAGAGCTTTAATATATTTCAACATTAGCTAGAAATTAGCTGAAAAACGCTTATACATATTATTGTAAGAAAAATGACTTATTACCACCTCCTGCATTTCCAGCTGATTTCTAGGATCCTCTAATGCTAAACAATGATGCCTAAAGAACACTAATTAGAAAAAGAACCTTGTAAATGTATATTGGTAACCATTTTATGGACCATCCATTTCTTCCTGTGGTGTTTTCCTGTAGAATCTCCCCAGGTGTCTTGGACTGCTTTGAGGTTGAAATTTGTGTTAACTGTTTTTTTTTCCACATGAGGGCATCAGTGCTCTAAGCAGCCTTAGAATTCACCCTCCTAATTTTGATGATTTTAGGAGCTATATTTTGAGGAAATGAAAACACTTTATGAGCCTCATATATCTTAGGCTATACAAAATTAACATTTGGTTTATCTTCCTGGAAAAGTCGTTCATTCTTTCTTTTATTCATTTAGCAATGCAATTGTACCTTCTTACATGGGGGAAAGATGCCAACCTGTGACATTGCCACTCTGGGTGCCAATGGATGCCTTCCTAGTCAACCAGGGTCCCTTAGGTTCTGCTCCATTAAAATGACTGGTAGAATTTAGATGAGCAGTATAAGGCATGCTCACTTGTAGGGAAAACTAAAATTCACTTATGTATATATGGTACTTGTGTATATATAACACATATAACACACATATATCTGTGTGATTTGTGTATATGTGGGTGTGTGTGTATTTAAAACATGCTATGTATGTGTGTCCATATTCCGCAGACTTATTTTCACAGCCCAGGGTGCTGCCATCACACATTTACCCTTGGTTAATTCTAAATTTCACACTTCTACTTGACAATAGTTCCAGGTAATAATATAGACAAAACTAATACAGATAGATCCTGAGTATTTTACTCTCAGTCTGATTATTGGCATAGGACTGAGAGTTTGTGAGTGAAAACGTTCAATGGCTTGACTCTTCCTTACCAATGAAGAATAAATTCATCACCTTAGCATTGATATCATCCACAATAAACCCTGACCTGCTTCCCTAGCCTGCTTCCTGTCTACTCCTTTCACAGATGGTGACTGAGTTCTGACAGACTGATAATTCACACACTGCTCTCAGCACACAGCAACGGTGTCCTGCATCTGGCCTTTTCTCATTCTGTCCTTTCTGCCTGAAATAGCATCCTTAACCTCCATCTGCATCTGTAGAATCCTAGCTCTATTATGAGGTCCACGATGGACCCCAGATCCCCTCTCTCACTCTGACTTCACCCTGTCCACCCCATGGGGTGTGATCTCTAACAGGAATACTAGGGCAAGTTGTGGCACACTGTCTTTGACTCACTGCCACTAACTGGCCCCATTTTATTATCCACAATTGTTACTGATGTCTCCCTAATATCCTACTGAAGAAATGATAAGGGACTCATCTTTTTGTTCCTTTAAAATAGTACTTTGCTTTTCACTGGTTCCTGGAACAAGAAGTTCCCTTCTGGTATTTCTGCAAAGACTTTCTTTGGCCTGTTCCGTGGGTTTGCCCTTCCCTCCCTTCTGCCCATTATTTTGTGTGTGTTGGGACTCTGTAACTGTTAGCATCCCCTCTGAGAGTCACAGTTGGCAGGCTTTGCTTGGCGTGAATGGTGTAGACTCAGCCTGCTCCATCCCTGAGTTCTGAGCCCTGGTCCCTCTAATTCCTTCTCTTGACATTTCTACATGTGATTGGAGTGGCAAGGAAGGGAAATTACCAGTTTTACTTCCCAGATGAGAAGTTAAGTTCAGGGAGGTTACATAGCTGGTCTAGTGCCAACAGGAAGCAGAGGAAGAATTGAACAAAGGATATAGTTGCAAGAATCAGAAGAAGTGCTTTATTGCTACTAGAGTTTTAATAGAACCTGTTTTTTTTTTTTCTCTTTCCCTTTCTTCTTCTGGTGTAGAGGTTTCCTTTTTAATCTAGAAATCATGACAGTTGTTATTTTTTACATGATAACAAAAACAGCAAACAGATGTTTCTAGCGTCATTGCAGTCCTTCACTGTACACACAGCTTGTAACTCTATTAATGGCTCCTTCCCTTCATGACTTTGTAGTTCAGTCATTCACTCAACAAATGGTTATTATGCACTTACTGGGCACTAGGTCTCAAACGTCCTTGCCTGCAGGAAGCTTACATTACCAGATCTACTTTTAGGAATTCTAATTTAACTTTTTCCCAGAATGTTTCTTCTTAGGTAAGATGTGTTATTCAGAGGCCCAGAAGAACAACTCTGAAAATACTCTCTTTGAAAAAAATACATCCACACCCACATATACACAAATCACACAGATATATGTGTGTTACATGTGTTATATATACACATGTACCATATATACATAAGTGAATATGTGTGTGTATATTATATATGTATATATACATATGCATGTAATTTGTGTGTGTGTGTATATTGAATTAGTTTTAATTTCCTAAAATCAAATTCCCTAATGGTTGGGTCAACCTACTCTTCCACCATTTCTACAATTTTAGGTTCTGAGACTGCTGGTCCTGCTCAGTATTTCCTTCCCAACAACCTTTTATGTGGCATCAAAGCTTTCCTCAGTTCTACCCAGCTTCATATATTTTCTGATTCAATGTGACTGAGTTTTCTAAGAACTTTTCTTCCTTCTGGAAGCCTCTTTCTTTTGAAGCCTCTTTCAGAGTCAGATAAATGCTCAGGTTTATTCAGGAATAGTCATGCACAAAGATGAACTGTCTTTGTATTATGGCTGAACAACATCCCTTCTTGGGGCATGGCAAGGGGAACATATGCAATCGATGTCATCATCGGCATGTCTCGTTTCTCTTTCATGCCCCTCACTCTTCTGGTGAGCTTCATGAGTTTGAGTATTTCCCAAACATCCCATCCATTTTATTTTCCTGAAGTTGCTCATGGATCTTTATAAAGTGGATGAAAGTGAGAAACAATATACACCAGTGGATTTGTTTCTTAACTTTGGCCAGGAGGTCCCCTTTTGCTAGATGAAGTTGAAGAAATATTAGTTTATTTCATGAGAGGCAGTTGGGGTACATCTTACAGTCGTCTTTGCATCACTTCTTGCCCAATATGATTTATTTCCAAAAGATAGAAGGCAGGTCACACAAGACACTGTATACAGATAATTATTATGGGAGATCTGGACTAGGCTGAAAAAGTGGAAGATGGGCCCTTCGTTCCTGTAGCTACAAAAATCACCCACATTCAGGAGAATTTGGAGAATGAGGAAAGCAAGGATGCGGTATCATGAACCATGCTGGTGAGTACATAATGTGGTTAGTAGCACTGTATTTGATGAAGACTGGTATGTACTAAGAGTTTATGAAGAATCTACTGTGACCAGTCACTGTGTCAAAGGCCCAGATACAGCTGTGTGTTTCAGTCAGGATGCCCTGAGTTATGCAACAATAACCGATGACAAATTCTCAGTAGCATACATCAGCACAGGTCAATCTCGTTCATTCTGTGGGCCCATCGTGGGCCAGTGGAGGGTTTTGCTCATGGTAGTCCCTCAGGCTGACCATCTAGAGTCATCAGGTAGCCATCACCTTGAGTGTTGCTATTCACCAAAGGAAAAAGACCTTGCAGCGTATCAAACCAGCAACTAAATACTCTGTCCTGAAAGTGACTCCCATTACTTCTATTGATGAGTCATTGGCCAAATGGTCATGTGAGCTCACTCCATACACAAGATGTCAGGAGGTGCAAGCCCACTATGTGTCCAGAGGTGAATAGCATCAATAACTATCAAGATCTAGTTCAGCTCTCAGTAAATTTACAGTCAGTCTTGTGTGGGAGAGGGAAGGAGAAGGGAAGGGAAGTGGTGGGAAATAGATTGAGACATGTGTACATACCATACAGAGCAGTTAAGAAAAAGGAAACAGAATGTCTAATGGGAGTACATACGTGGAGACCTGGCCCAGGGTTGAGGACCATGAGAGCTTCCTAGATAAATCTGAGACTTGAGGAATATGAGTCAGGCTAGTGGCAAAAGTCTATCACATTCAGTCATCATGACAACCTAAAAATGTAGGAACAAATAATCCTCTTTTACAAGTAGTGACATTGAGGCCCAGAGAGATCATGCAGAATAAGCTCAGAATAGAATCGAAGTCCAAGTCCAGCTCCCTCCAAAGCCCCTGCTTTTAAACACTCAGCTAAACTAAAGGAGGAGCCTTTCCTGGTAGCCTTTTTGAAAGGAAAAGGAATAGCAGTTATGTTTAACTTTAAAGAAGCCAGGTTAAAAATACCTCAAAAGAACACCTGTGATCTCAATCTAGGTTAATTTTGTATTGCACAAATTATAACACAATTCCAAAATACTAATTGCTACATGAGACATTACATCTGCCTCAGGGGTGAAATCCAGTGGCGCTAATTAAATAGTATATTTCTCTAAAAGCAATAATTGAGGCTTAGAAGGGAACAAAACAATTCCGGGATTCTAGTGTTCATAAACCTAAGCGAATATATGCAACAATGGTTTATTTATGTAGTGCTGAAACGGTATGCTGCACAACCCTTCCAACATGGGGAAGAGACTGATTATAAATGCACGAGCCCGACTGTTTATTTCTTGAGTTGCCTGTGGTTTACCAGTGTTTAGAAAAGGGATAGTATCACTGAAAAAATTTACACAAAAAGGTTGATTCAAGTCCCCATGTGCAGGAGTTTATGAACACAGAAAGCTCCACACATCAAAAAATGTATCCATTCCCCAAACAGCACTAAAAGAATGCTGGGTTGTGCAAGTGGGCCATAAAATCAAGGCAACACACAGCTCAGGATAAAACGTGTTATACATCCTCCAACTCATAAGGGGGCGGCTGGGAAACAGCTTCTGAAACATGGTTTCTTGGTAGAGGAAGTAGTAGACATTGAAGCGATGCATATTTTCAGTGGGAGGAGAAGAGTAGTAGGAGGAATTCCTTTTCATTTTAATATTTTAAACAATGAATACAAGTCTTCTGTTTTCTAAGCTTTCTGACAGTAAAAAGTAATTTTTATTGCTTCTACCTTGTTCCCTCCATTTTCACAGATCCATTTCATCTCTTCATTTCTCAGCAAGTCTGCAGAGCCAGCCAGCCCAGAAGTGGGGCATCTGCTCAGTGCTTTGGGGCCTGAAGAGGATGCCTGTGTTGCCATTTCAGATATTATAACTGGCAGCCCCAGCTGACGACCCAGAATTCCCCTGAGTCTCTGCAGAGGCAACCACCTATTGATTTCCTAATTTTTCATCACCAGAAGGCATGGATTTCCTTTTTTACTAATTATATACTTAATTTGAAATCAGAAAAGGGCAATGGGTAATGCATATTGCGTGGGGGTTAACCTTCTTCAGTTAACCTTCTCAGGTCTCTTTTCGTGTTGAATATGAGGAGAGAAAATTAATGCATACACAGAGGGAGGCAATTTATAGCTTCAAGATCAACTGCCACAAGACTGATGAACTTCAGGAAGGAGCACAGAGGCTGTTCTTTCCTGCTTTCAGGTTTGGGATTTGACCCTGATGATTCCAGGACCTTTGCTCTGATCTCTACCCAAAGTCTCAGGACAGAACTGAATTGTCCTCTCATGGAATCATGGAGCATTAGGGTAGCGTTAGGCATAAACATTGCTCTCTGGATCTAGAAATTGATTTTACAGTTGAATTCTATGTTTTGAATCAGGGGAATGCTTTCATAATGTGAAGAGGAGTATTCTAATTTGAAGAGGGAGAAATAGTATTGTGTTTCCTAAGACTGAGTGTAACGTCTGGGAGAAATGTCAGATCTGTTATGGAGATCAAGGAGGAGGCTGTCCCTGCGCCTGCACTCACATTTTCTTCTTGAGTTTCGTGAGTGAGAGAGAATGAGAGTTTTATGCTTTTGGGTAATTTGAGTATTTCCTGTTGAAAGTGAAAGGAAATGGTGCAGAGGTCATGTTTTCTAAGTTTTAGGGTTTCAGGAGCACTGTTTGAATATATTTAAGATTGTGATGACAGAATCATTTTTGTGACTGTCACCCACCTTTTGGGCTCATTTTGTACTTAAGTCACTATTTTGGCCCATGTAAAGAGAAACTACAGTAAACTTTTAAATATATTTAGGATTATCTGTACTATTTTCCTTGCCATTTAGGTTTTGTGGTTTTGGCCCAGGGTCTGGCTGCTACTTAAAAATCATGCCAGCCATTCAAGCTTTGAAATTTTGAACAAAATTGGAGAATGCAGCTCCACCAAATGTCATAAGGTATAAGTTCGAGAACTTTTGAGCCTTTCCCATTCTGTCTCCTCCTCACTGCCACTACTTCTTTTTATAGCTATCCAGATTTAGCTCCTTAATAGCTCATGGAGCTGGCCACCTGCCAGGGCTTGGGTCATCGGGGGACACGCTAGCCATTGACTCTCTTTCTTACTGAGGTCTGCTCTTGCTGCTCGTAGATGGGACATGTGAGAGTTTAGCAGCAGTACTGGGTCTGTGCCTGCATGCAAGACTATTGTGCCTAGTTAGGACATAATGACTTTTGTTCAGTAATTTTTCACTGTTACCTGAAAGCTGTCTTAAAAAAAAATTCTACCCAATTCTGATTGAATAGGTATTTAGAAATTGATGTCTCTCAGTGAAATTGTTTTCTATGGCTGCTAACACAGATTACCCCAAACTTAGTCCTGGAGGACTGGCATGGGTCTCACTGGATGAAAAATCAAGCTGTTTGTGGGACCACATCATTTCCTTGTCTTTTCCCGCTTCCAAAGGCTGCTGTGTCCCTTGACTTGTGGCCCCCGCCTCTATCTTCAAAGGCAGCAATGAATGGCAAGTGGAGTCCTTCTCACACAACATCCCTCTGACTTCTCTTCTGCTTCCTTCTGCCACTTCCGAGGACCTTGTGATTACATTTGGGGCACACACGTAATCCAGAATTGTCTCCCTATCTTAAGATCAGCCTATTAGCCTCTTTAATTCCATCTGCAACCTTAAAATCCCCTTTGCCAGGGATTCAGAGGATCAGGATGTGGACAGTTTTGGGGAAAGTTTTCCTGCCTATCACACCCAGTTAGATTTCTTTTTCATATTAAAAAAATGATTGAATTAAAACATAGACACTAAAAAGTGCTGAAATGCTAAGCATACAGCTCAATGAGTTTCCGCAAAGTGACATACTCATGTAACTCCTAATAAGGACTCAGATCAAGAAACAGAACACCCCTGTCTTCCTAGAGGCCTCCCTTCAGCTCCCTTCAAGTCTCCACTGCTTCCCTAAAGGGTCACCACTCTTTATTTTTAACACCATGGATGAGTGTTACCCATTTAAAAAATAGCTTTATTGAGCTATAATTCACATACCACACAATTCACCAATTTAAAGTACCACTGACTCTTGAACCACATAGGTTTGGAGTGCATGGGTCCACATATAGGAGGATTCTCTTCAACAAATATATACAGTATCTGTAATTGGGTGTAAGGCAGCCGATTCCAATGGTGATGTGGTCAGCAAGGATGAAAAGGAACAAGTGTTGCTTGTAGGGGGATCAAACACCACAATCCTGGTGCTGTTAGCACCCTACTAACTGGCTGCTAAGTGGGCTGGGGGAAACACTAGGATCTGAAAGGAGCTGAGGAGCCCAGGCCTACATTGGGCAACTGAGGAGAAAGAGGATAGAAACCTTTAAAGTGAGACCCTCCCAGCCAGGCCTGATCCACCTGCAGGCAGTTGTCATTCCTGGCAGGGACCAGTAAAGCAGTTCATTCACTCTCTGCCTGCCCTCTTTTCTCTGTTGGACTCTACAACCCTCCCATTTCTTCTCTACTTTTCTGCTTTTTGTTGCATCTTAGGCTTTAAGTGACCTGTTTTGTATACAATATGCTATCAGTAGTTAAGTTTTGGGGGAGTAAAAAGCTATACTCAATTTTCAAGTGTGTGTCCCTAACTCCTGAGTTGTTCAAGCGTCAACTTGTATACAGTTCAATGGCCTTTTGTAGGTTCAAAGAATTGTGCAACCATCACCTCAGTCAATCTGAGAACATTTTCATTGTTCCAGAAGGAAACCCACACCCCTTAACCATCAATGTTTCATTTCTTTTTATTGCTGAATAATATTCCATTGTATGGATCTATCACATTGTATTTATACATTCATCCATGTATGATCATTTGGGTTGGCTCCACATTTTGGATTTTATAAATAATGCTGCTTTAAATGCTCATATATGAGCTTTTGTGTGGACATTTGTTTTCACTTCTCTTGGGTATATACCTAGGAATGAAATAGCTGGAGCATGCAGTAACTCTATGTTTAAACAGTTTGAGGAACTACCAAACTGTTGACCAAAGCAGGGGTACCATTTTACACTCCCACTGGCACTGTATAGAAACTGTGACTTCTCCACATCCTTGTCTACACTTGTCATGGTCTGTCTTTTCAGTTATAGCCATATATACATGTATAGTGGGTGTGAAATGCTATCTCATTGTGGTTTTGATTTGCATTTCCCTGATGGCCAATGATGTTGAGCATCTTCTCATGTGCTTATTGGCCATTCATGTATATCTCTTTGGAGAACTATTTAGACATTTTGTACACTTTTTATTTGGACTGTCTTTTCCCTATTGAATTGTAAAAGTTCATTATGTATTCTAAGTATAAGCACCTTATTGAATATATGACTTGCAAAACTTTTCTTCCAATTTGTGGTTGTCTTTTCAGTTTCTCAATGGTGTCCTTTGAAGCACAGAAGTCTTTAATTTTGATGATGGCCAGGTTATCATTTTTTTGCATTGCTTGTACTTTTGATATATATATATATATATAATTGTCTCCTCCAAAGCCATGAATATTTATGTCTATATATATTTTGGCTTTTGATCCATTTTTATATAATTTCTGTATATGGTGTGAGGTATGAGTCCAAATTTATTCTTTTGTATGTGGATATCTAGTTGTCACAGCACCGTTTGTTGAAAATGACTCCTATTTCGTCCATTTTTCATTGCACTCATCTAGTATGTACATTTTTTGCTGGCTTCTTTCACTCAGAATTTTATTGAGATTCAGCCATATCTTTGTATATAGTTTTTTTTATTCGTATGGGCCTCTAGTATTCTGCTATATGAATATATCATAATTTATTAATCTATTCTACCTTCATTGGGCAGTGTCTAGTTCAGGGCTATTACAAGGAGTGCTGACATGAACGTTCTATCACAAGTCTTTTGGTGACTATCTGGATGCATTTCTATTTGGCTATAAACCTCCAACTTTAGCACAAGGACAGTTACTGGTTATCATATACTACAAAAGAAAATCTTGTGGATTCAACTAAAGTTTTGCAGTTTAGTCATTAATCTGAATTATTTCTTATCCTAAAGAAGCACCTTAGACCATCCACACTGCAGAGCTTTCTTGGGGGAATATCTAGGCTTAGCATAACAGCATGGAATGATAATGAAGAGGTGGTGTTGGGGCCTGCCTGGTTGGGATCTTTTTTCCCCAATAAATACTCTTTAAGTCTCTGTGTAGTCAAGGTTTTATACCAGCCATGTAAATAGGAAATTATTATATGGCTAGATGAGTTCTCTGGTATTCAGTGTGCAACTGGCATGCAAAATATGGTAACCTTGCCCAGAATCTTAGGAGTCAGTGAAAGTTCCCAGAAGAAGTGGTGTTTTATCTAGGCAGAGATCTGAGTGACACGTAGGAGTCCCCAGGTTTGGGGTGCTGGTTAGAAAAGTAATGCTATAGGCAGAAAATAAAACCTACTGTCTACACTAGGTAGATACATTCTATGAAAAGGATGAGGTGACTCTATGGTTTACCTAGAACTGGATTAAGTAAAAGAAGTTTTGTGTTTTCTTAGCTGGCTGGATTCCTTAGTATTCCTCTGTTACTAGCAGGTTTACTTGAAAGCAATTTGGAATCTTAGAAAGACAGAGAGGCTTTTGGATTCTTTAAAGGTTTGTTTTTTTGGTTCCCCACCCTCTATTTACTCAAAAAACAAAGAGAAGGCATGATAAGGAGTTGAAGAAATAAAGAAATAGTAACAGAAGGAAAAAAAAGATGTTTAAAAACTTTGACAATTGTATTTCAGTTAATTTGGTTTCCTTTGCACTCACGTGTATTTTATATATATGTTTTACTTTATAAATTTAATAACTTTATTCTGATATAGGATCCATAGTGATCAGTAGGTTGCTAAAGAGATCCCATCCAAAAAGGTTAAAAACCCCTAGCTTAAAACACAAGTCCAAAATCTAATTATGCTAATAGAGTCAAATGCATTATTTCTGTTTAAAGTAAGCTACCCCTGAAAACTGGTTATTGTGTGAGCTGATCTAAAAGATCAATTCTTCCTTACCACTGTCTGGAAGAGATCATAAGTAGGACGGATGCCAATGAATTTCTACAAGTGGAAGCACCTGGCATGGAGGAGCAGCTGAATGAGGGAAGGTATAAATGGTTGGGGTTTACTTCTGGGTACCTAAGTCTTTAAACACTTCATTATTGCTGGTCTACAATCCTTTGATAATAACTTTCACATGCATGCATGTTCCTCTGAGTCTTAGTGTAATTTTCTTTTCTTCTAGTGAAACAAAACCCTGAATATGAAATAGATTTTTCCTTATAAGGTTGCATAGTAAATTCTCTCCTGATTTCTCTGAAAAGTATAAACTATAACCTACTAATCGGTATAAATCTAGTTTCAGCAAGAAGTTACCAGACAAGAGAAAGTGGAGGTGGGCAGATAAACAATCTGCCAGTTGTGTTTTTCCAAGAGGATCATCTCTTCCTCTAACAGATGTCAAATTGGAGACTTCCAGCAGGATTACCAGGGAGTCTCTGACACAGGAAGTTTATCTTTGTGTATCATATTAGGAAATCAAATTAGCTTTTTTCCTGTTACTTCTAATCAAAATATACAGATTCTGATTATTTGATCATAATTAGATTTCCTTAGTTAGCATACACTTTGCTCTGAGTTTCTGGATATTGCTGAAAACCAAACAAAACCTGGAGCTCAATCGGTTGGAGTCTGCAAGAGTCAAGGTGCCGCAGTGTGACATTTTGGTGACCAACCCATCTTAGAGAAGAGGGTCAATTTTTTACTTTGTTTTTTATAAAAGAATTAATCACACTATTGTCATCATGTCGCTGCCATCCTGGAAAACAAGAGGTTAATTAAAGGTATAAGTCTTCCATTGAACTTTGATTTTTGAGAATAATACCTAGACCAGGAATTGGCAAACTACAGCCTATGGGCCAAATGTGGTCCACCATCTGTTTTATAAAGTTTTATTGGAATACAGCATCTCCCATTTGTTTACATAGTGCCTGTGGCAGCTTTGGTGCTCCAACAGCAGACGTGAGTAGTTGAGACACACCATATGGCTCAGAAAACCTAAAATATTTACTGTCTCATTCTTTAAACTTGGCTTAACTATGGTCTGGACTACAGAATGTCTTTTGAACATCAGGTTGTTCACAAGAAAGAAATGTTTAATGGCTTAAGAAAACCACAGTATTTAATGGTTCCAGAAAGGATGACACATGAACAATGGGAAAGCTGGGAGTGGAGGCAGATTTGGAACAAATTTATTACCTTGACATGCTATCCTGCTTTCGTTATCTTTCGGGTTTGATCTATCTTACTGGCGCACAAGGAACAGAAGAGGCAGGCTTTCATATAGTTCTGTTTTCTGCAGCTTCTCTGATACTTCTGTGAGATGCAGTCTAGGAGCAGAGGTTGTAGAGATATGGCTCAGCAGGAGAACAAAGATCAGTTGGCCGTCTGAAGACAGTATTGGGGGTATTGCCATAATGTTTATTCTTAGTGATTTTCAACCAACTGACACTAATCTATTAAGTGCCTACTATTGCCAGATCCTGTGTGGGTATAGAATATTAGCAGACATATAGAAAAGGAAGAAAAAATATCTGCTCCTTGCCTTGTGGCCTCAGTAGTGGGAGAGAACTTAGTTCCAGGACTTGTGATTATAGGATGAGTGGTCAAGGCGATTTTTGTTACAGGAGAGCATTATACTAAAGGTGCTGGGATAAGGGGTCCTTTAGGAGTTTAGTGTGATAGGTGATCAGGCGAATCTTTCCAAAGCAACTATGAAATGAATCTTGAATGGTACACAGGAGGAAGGCAGGGACATACAGAGACAGCCCTAGTGTGTGTGCACTTCAACCCAGAAAGGGGGTAACACCTCAGGGGCAACTCTTAAACAACAGGAGAACGGAATTGATGAGTGACTGCTCTTCACTCTGTCCTTTAGGGAAAGAAGTCTAGGCGGCCTTCTGTAAGCTTGTGGCTCACAGTAGTGACTGTGAGAAGGCCCCCATAGAATGGCTTCTCTTCTTTCCCTCTCTCATAGTTTCTGCTCACTCACTCCTATTCCGTTCTAAGCACAACAAGTATCTAAAGGCATTCAGGCCAGAGGTAGTATTATGTACTCTCCCAACCTACAGGAATTCAGTGTGACTGTGGGCAGGACAAGAGGGCAGCTGTGAAGGCAGGAAAGGGCTGGGTCACAAAAGGCCTAGGTGCCAGGCTAAGAGGTTGGAGTTTTCTGAAGTGGGGGGTGGGGGTCGGGGGAAGTCCTGGAAATTTTTGCCATGCCATGGCATGATAACATTATTCTTTAAGCACTTTGCCCTAATTAAATGCTATATATAACATGCCCCACACAACCTTGTTGACCACTTTCAAAGTCTGCTAGCAAAAGGCTATGTGTCTCAGGGCAAGTCTTCCGATACACCTGCATGGTACCCAAAGCAGACCCATCATCACATAGAAAATACATTTGGAAAATGCAATTTAAAACATTTTAATAATTTTATAGTAGTAAGGAAAATATATACTCATAATAGCAAATTTAGGAAAGAACGAAAGCAAAGCAATAAAATTAAAATGAGCCATACTCCTTACTGCTAGCAGGCATATTGTTAAAATGTTGAAATAGTGTTAATATTTTAATATACTTTTCTCCAATTGCTAAATTTATATGTTTATTTTGTGTTATATACTGTAGTATATATTCTAATTTGTATCTTTTTTTTCACTTAATATTATGCATGAACACTTCCTAAGGACATTAAATATTTTTGAAGGCATGAATTATGATGAGCACATAATAGCCCATTATATGGATGTGCCATAATTTAATGAATCTGCAATTGTTGGATATTCAGTTCATTTCCAATTGTATGTGATCATAAATAATGGGGCATTATTTCCTTGTGTCTTAAATCTTTGTCTGAATTTATGACTATTTCCTTAGGAAATGCTTTCTGGAAGGCTCAGAGGAGTAATTTTGAATAGTTTTCTGGGTAAGGCAAGACCCACCACGTAATTTAACTAGATAGGTTTCAAATCTAAGAATATGAACTTAGGAATTTTTAGAATATTCTTTATATGTATTATTAATCCATATTAATTTATACAAACTAATTAACATGAAAGTTTACCAGGTTATACTTCCTATTTCCCATGTTATTTATGGTATGTAACTGTTTTGTTACCTTTCTTCCAATATTGTGATTATTCTATAAAAATCTTGATTATTTAAAAAAATGAAAATTTCAGTCTAATTAAAATTTATATTTCATTTTCAGTTTGCCAGTGAGGCTTAGGAAAATAATTTTTCCTCTTCATAGTTTACTCTAAGGTACCTGAATATCTAGCATCTAAGTTACAGTGGTGATTAAACACCCATCATGGTTAAGACAAAGCCCCAAACTGCGTGTGTTCTGGATTGCCCACGTTCCCATCTGGATTCGGGGTAACCCGGACGCTTCCACAAAACAAAATAAAAGCCCTAAAATTCGGGGACTTGCCACATTAAAAGCTTATTGTTTGCTTCTGTCCTGGTTCACTGTGGGCTGGGCTGGGTTGGCAGGGAGCGCTGTGCTCCACACTGCCTTTGAGTGGATACACTGTGGGCCCCCGCCCACAGCCTTCGGGCCTCCTCTCCGCCAGCTTTGACAAGCGTGAACAGTCCTTGCTGGCAGCATTTCACCTCCAGCAGGCACTGCGTTGTTCCTCATCCTCATTCTCTTCCCGGGGATCCTTGAAACCCAAGGTCTGGGGGAGGTGTGGGAGGAGTTCGCTGAGCGCTACTTGGGAAGCTTAGAACAGCAGGGGGACTAATACCCCGAGGGCAGCTCTTGGTTGGTGGGAGGGTGGCAGATGGCAGAAAGAATAATGCTTCCTCTGCCCACATCTGTGAGCTGAATAGCTCACCCTTTAAATAACTTCCTTCATCCACTGCCTAGCTCTGCTTCCTCACTCCGCTTTCTGAGATCATTGTCCCAATCAGTTACGTGCACCTCTGTCCCCTTCTGAGGCGGTGCTTTCAGGGAAGCCCAAGCTAAGGTGTTCAGGGATACAGGCTGTCTCCGTCTTAGGGCACTTCTGTTCTCTAAATCTTTCATGAAAGTGCAAGAATGTGCAGTGGAAGGTGTCTGGGGGTCAGACCAGGAAGAGGCAGGTATCACTGCTGCCCATTGGCCAGAATTCAGTCACATGGAGGCTGAGCACTATCTCCCAGCTGTGCTCCCAGGGGGGAAAGGAAACTGGACTCGAGGAACACAGTATTCTCTGTTGCAATGTCTTGGTAAGTTTTAAAATTTTTATTTCAATGTCTTCAAGTGGGAAACAGAACTTGTCTCTTGTCATTGATGGGGAGGGGCCCAATATAATCCTTTGCCTCAGAAGTGCTAGAAATGGGGACTATGGCTTTCACTTTATTCAGGAATATAAAATTTGTTCTACTTATTTCCCCTTGAAGTTCTGGCTTCCATATTCTTTCAAAGCAGCTTGCATATACCCAGTGACTTAAGTAGCTTGTCCCCTGTGTCACCAAATTTTAAAATTGTCCTGAAGTACTTACCTAGCTATAGAAATGATGGTCCTGATTCCAGTACCCTAGTGCAGCTGTAAATTCATTTGATCTGAGTATAAAATTAGTCAATACATATCTTAAATAGCTACAGGGGACTTTGTGCCAAACCGTTCAGTGAGGAATAAGCAAAATTTATGTGGCTTGAGCCCTAACCTGGTTCTTCAACTTACTAACTGTGTGAATATGGACAAATCAATTAACTTCTCTGCAACTCAATTCCATCCTATGTAAAAATGAGAACAGTGACATTAATCTTGAATTTTAATTTTTAGTTCTTGACTTATATGAAAGAATCTAGATATATATCATGCACCCCCAAAATGTGAATGTCCCTTCTGTAAAACCTTGACATTTTCACTAACTTACCTAAGAGAAAAAAAAATAAAAATTATTATTTATTAGCCAACTCTCCTTTCTAATGAAGTCTTATTTTATTGAGTTGGGTACTCAAATTGAGGGAAGAGTTTAATAAAGGGTTTTGAAGAGATTTTAGAGAAAAAGGGAAAAGGAAGTCATAAATAGGATGATAAAGGAGAGGGAACTCTGGGGAAAAAAATATCCATTAAAATTATTCTTTTAGGCTATGATTATCAGTGTGTGTTGTGACCTCTCCATCACCACACACACACACACACACACACACACACACACACACACACACACACACAATTAGGAAAATTAGCATCAACTTACCCATGATTTTGGAGTTGGATTTGTTTGTTCTGGAATATTACGTACCACTGAATCTGGTCTCACAATGGGCTTGAGTAGTCTAAACAAGGGTTACTCAAATGGGCTGGCACATTTGAGACATCCTCTACTTCTTGGAAAAATGTTCTGCACTTCTGAGTTTAGAAAGTCTAAGTCACATGACACACTGAAATTCAGATGAATGATAAAACTCAGAACTTCCATTGTGGAGTTTGGGTGTAGAGTGATAGGACTGAATGGGATTTGTTACTTCCTTTGATCCAGAGACCATGGGTTTGCACATCCATAAGAAGTTAGCCAGAAAAACTAACATTATTTTCTGGAATCCAGCACCATATAATGGGCCACATAAGAGCATGCGATTTGGAGGAGTTAGACCTGTATTTGAACCCCAGTTCTCGTACTGATTATCTGAGTTACTTTGGACAGGCTGGGTGACCTCTCTAGCCTGAAATTCTTCATCTATACAACAACGACAGGGATACCTAAACCTTGCTGGGTTTAGGGTAAGCATTAAATAAGTAAATATATATGCTGTACCTATCACAGACTGTGACATATAGTCACAGCTTACTATTAACAATAAGTGATAGTAAGTATAACACTATATCAGGTCCTATTGTGTTGCATTAATATAATGCTGGACAATAGGTGAATTCTATCACAACTACCCAAGGTAACTATAACTATCTCTTGACACCTATATCCATTTTGGCATACAAGTGTGTCACTGTGCAGATGAATTCTTTCTGTGTGGCAAACTTGGGTACAAAAATTATTCTTAGAGGTATCAGTCTAAAAAAGCATATTCATTAGCTATAAAAATGAGAAATCTGATGTAGTCACACCACATTGTGTGTGCACTTGTTATGGTCAAGGTACTGAGGAAATGTAAGAGAAGGTGAGCATTAAACACACAGTGCTTTCATAAATGTACTGTAATTCATCATTTGGTCGTCAGAGGGCTACAGTTCAATGGATGGCAGCACAGAAAAATCCATGTTTTACATAATGTCAATGTGTGCTTGGTAATTATCTATCATTTACCTAGTGTCTTGTGTTTTCAACATGCATTGCACTCACTTAAAGTGGGCAAGTAGTATTTTTCCCCCGGAAGGCTTTGGAAAATAAATACAGAATAATGAAGGGACAAGGACTGCTTTTTAGCTCCTCATGTTTCATAGCTGAGAAGACCTGTCACAGGCAGTACAGAAGTGATAAAATCTGATGATCTTTGCTCCCATATGAAAGTCTTGTCATCAAAAAAGATGCCTTATTCTTACTCATTTCCTAGAGTTAGAGGGATTTCTGTGGGCCTGTGTTTCATGACCCTTTGTACTCTAGTTCCCAAAGATGGAGGATTGGCATAAAAAAAATAGGTGGGAGTGAGTATACCTTTTAGCTAAAGACTCACATTTACATAATAGCCTCTATTTTCCACACAGTCTTACATGTATATAACTTACCCCCTACCACATGGTGAGAGAGAGAAAGGGCCAGAATTGTCTTCTCTATTCTAGAGATGAAGAAAACTCCATTGCAGAGCGTTAAGTGACTTGTCTAGGTCAGCTTAGCTAGTAAGGAGCAGATGCTGGTCTCAAAGGACTTTTAACTTCAAGATCAACATCCTTTTGGCTCAATCACAAAGTCATTGTGATCGCAGTTTGATTTTGTTGAGTGATGATAGTGGCAGCCACAGTGCCAGCTTATGGGTCTGCTGGCAGGCAAAGCTACCTACTCCTTAGGGCAGAGGTTGTAAAGGCAGCCCTTTCTGTGAGCAGATCCAGCTGCTGTCCAGCCAAGTCAGTGGTCTGGCAAGTGGAGTATGAGCTGGATTTCAGCCCATTTGCCCTCTCACCCAGACATGCTTGGGAAACCCTAATGGTAGCTCTGTGTGTGCAGTAGATGAAGGAAGGTTGTGGTAACTGGCCTCCAAAGATAGTTGCCAATGTTAGGGTTCAGGACTCCGGGGCTTCTCCAAAGAACAAACCACACAGGCACGGATATGTAAATCCAAGCAAAGTCTTTATTCAGCCAGCTAGCTGGGGCAGACAGCACCTCCCCTGACACACAGGTCGAGTCCGAGCTGTTGACCCCCAAGCAACTTTAGGTATAGATTATATAGGATTTTCACAGCCGTTGCACCAAAGCCCACACATTACCACAGCCAATGAATTTAAAACACATCCCATACTTTAACCAATAAAGTTGAAACGGGGACCCGCCGCTTGCCTGACCTTTGCACAAGCATTCCTTAACGTCTTATCATGAGTTTCATCCCCCTTAGGGTTGCCCACTCCTAGTTATCTAGCTTAGGGCAGGGGTCAGGGATGTTAGCCTCGAGTATTTTCTATGGAAACTGGGTGGCTCTTGCTCTAGGGTGTTTCCTGCATTCCTTTACAGCCAACAATTTGGTTTCTGTATGTTCATGGTGTATTTCCATCAGGAATTGGAGTTTATATTTCTCTTCCCTCTAAATATATTTCCATCAGGACTGGAGTTTTTTTCTCTTCCCTTTAGACTAGATATTCTGCCTCTTCTGACCAACTGAATTCTGTCCAACTGAGAGTCTAATATTCCTAAGCCCAGGCCTTAAAGGACTGTCAGTTTCTGCTTCCTTCCTCTTGAGATGTTCCTTCTGGGAGTCAAGTCACCATGCTGTAAGGAAGCCCAAACAGCTACAAGGAGAGGCCTACACAGCCCCCAGTCACAGCCTGACTTGAGCTCCCAGCCAGCAGCAAGTACCAATTGTGCCAGCCATATGAGTTAAGCCATGGGAATTTTCCAGTCATCATAGTGCCCCAGTTGATACCAAATGAAATAGAAGACCTATGTGGTCAACTCCAAGAATCATAAGAGATGATGTTATTTAAGATGTTAAGTTTTAGGTTGATCTGTTATACAATAATGGATAAGTAAAAAGAAATGGACTAGTGAGGCATGCATGACCAGATTTAATGATTCCAGACTCACTCACTGCCCATATTTTTTGAATTCTCAGAACACTGTTATAAAGTGTTCTATAGGCATGACACTCCATCGTTTTCCTAGTTGAAGCTATTTACTGAAATAGAACAGGAATGGGAGAGAACAAAGAATAGGAAACTAAGTTGCTATCATTTGCATTCCTGGTTCAGAGCCCTGTCGTTAATCATTTTCCTAGGCTTCTGCTTTCCCAGCCACATAAACAGAGAATCAGAGCTGTTACTAGCCTCACAATGCAATCAGCTATAGTAATAAGGTATGGCAAGTATAGTGGACTGAATGGTAGCCCTCAAAAAGATATGTCTGGGTCTTACTCCTCAGAACTTGTGAATGTCAACTTACTTGGAAAAGAGCCTTTGCAAATGTAATGAAGTTAAGGATCTTGTGATGAGGAGATATCATAGCTTATCTGGGTGGGTTCTAAATACAATGACAACTGTCCTTATAAGACACAGAAGGGGAGAAGGCAATATGACCATGGAGACAGAGATTGGAGTGACCTAGCCAAAAGCTACGAGATGCTTGGAGCCATCAGAAGCTGGAAGAGGCAAGGAATGGATTCTCGGCTAGACCTCCCAGAGGGAGCATGACCCTGGTAGATTTTGGAACATCTAACCTTCAGAACCGTCAGAGAATAAATTTTGGTTGTCTTAAGCCATCTAGTTTTTGTGGTAATTTGTTAAGCAGCCTCAGGAAATAAATGCAGATTTTGGCACTAGGAGTGGATGCAAACACCTCAAATGCAGAAGTAGCTTTGTAATTGGGTAATGGGTAGAGGCTGGAGGAATTTTGAGGTACATGGCTTTAAAAAATCCAGATTACCTCGAATGCACTTTAGATTGTTGACAAAGACTCTGTCAGTGAGGGCTAAGAGGTAAATGAGGAACATGTTACTGGAAATTGGAGGAGAGGTGGTAATCCTTGTTATATACAGTAACAGAAAACATGGCAGAATTGTTCTACAGTTGTATAGAACGCAGAACTTTTATTTTAAGCAATGAACTTGGCTACTTTGCTGAGGAGGTTTCCAAGCAAATGTTGAAGGTGAGGCTTGGTGTCTTCTTGCTGTTTATAGTAAAATAAAAGAGGAAAGAGATACATTGAGGAAGAAACTATTAAGCAAAAAGGAACTGGCACTTCATTATTTGGGAAACTCTCAGCATATTTTGATTATAAAAGATACTAATCCTAGATTTATTGTTAGGAAATACACTCTGGAAAGAAGGCCAAGGGTGTGGCTGGACAATCTTTTGCTGAGGATATTGGGCATATGACTCATAGATCCAGTCAAACATCTTAGCAGAAGCCAGTAATAAAGATGAGGTTATCCAGGAAAGATCTGTGGAGAATTCTCTTGTCTACTGGTGTGGATCTCTGTGACATGCACAAGACACTCAAAAAGTTTTTGAGAATGTTGGGTAGGCAGAAATACTGCCAGCTTGGACTGAAAGGGCTAGAGATGGGATAAAGTGGAAGTGGTCTGTTGGGCTTCCGAAGTTCTACAGAACAGAAAGAAGCCAATAGAACTACTTAGTGTACCACGCTCAATATGTGCTATCCTTAAAATAAAACAAAAAACCAGAATGACTTCAAGAGTGGAGCTGCAGGTTGAGAGGCAGAGGCCTGCTGAGCTGTCCAGTACAGAGGCCAGCGAAGCTGCCACAGCCATAGAGGGCACAGCCACTGGCCCAGAGGATGGAGCCTTGAACCACAAAGGATTGTGACCAGTCCTTAAAATCTAGTGGAATTTTCCCTTCTGGACTTTAAAATTGCTTGAGACTGATGACTCCTTTATTCATTTCATTCTCTTTTTTTGGAATGGGAATGTTTACAACTGTTAGACTATGCATTTCTCATGATTGTATTTTAGAAGTAGGTAACTTGTGTTTTAATTTCATAGGCTTACAGGTAGAGAGGAATTTTGCCTCAGGATGGATCATACTAAGAACCTTACCCATTCATGATTTAGATCATTTTGATGATGAGATTTGGGATATTTGGTTTGATGATAGTCAATGAAAATTTGGACTCAAATTGATGCCTGTAATGGGCTGAGACTTTTGGAGATCTTGGGATGAGGTAAATAAATTTTGCATGTAAAAACGATGTAAATATTTTGTGTGGGACCAGAGGGAGGATGTAGTCATCTTTTGGATGACCTCCAAAAAGATATGTCTAGTCCTAATGCCTGGAACCTGTGAATGTTACCATGTTTTGTGATGAAAGATTCTGAGATTAGAATACCATGTTGTATTATTGGGATGGGCCCTAAATTCAATGACAAATGCACTTATAAAAGGCTAGTTCAGGATTCTAGCCTCCAGCACTGTGGGAGAATAAATTTACACTTTTAAAATCCATTGTGTTTGCAGTGATTTGTTAGAACAGCCTCAGGAAATTAATATAGCAAGGAAGTTCATTCTGTGGTTGGGAGGAGCCAGTTTTCCCAGGTTTAGTACAGTCTCTTGAGAGTGGTTTTTGGCATAAACATAAACAAGATCCTCGCCATGACCCATACTGTGTAGGACATTCAGCTTTGTCCAAGCCTGCAAGTGGGAAGTGTTCTTCAATGCTGCTGTTTCCAAGCCTTTGAAGTGTGGCATTAGTTCCCCCATTAAGTGGTGGAGTGAATTCCCATCCCTGGATTCTAGAATTAATCATTTGGTTAATAAAATGGCACAAAAGTGAGAGCACACAAGTTCTAAGCCCATGACTCAATGTCTTCCATGCTTCCACCCTCTCTCAGAGCCCTGTCACCAGCTTGTCAACAAGCACATGCAAGCCTCCTGGAGGACTGGAGAGCCCAATTGTCCAAGGTAAGGTCTTTCTTGGCCAACTTAGAGCCAACAGACACCCAAATATGGAAGCAAGCCCAGCCTACCCAAGAGCAGAATCACCTAATCCAACCTCCTGGTGACCAACACTCGAGTGAGCCCAGCTGAGATAGTGACTCTTGAGTGATAATTAAGCATCTAAATTTGGGGAGGGTTTATTAAGCAGTAGTTGTTAACTATCACAGAATGCAAGATGACCTCTCCTAAAAGCTACTGAGATTTTAATTTCCTTGTAATCAAATGAAGTCTCCGGGGAAACTCTAGCATCAGGTATGGCTCAAATATGTCTTCAAAGGAAGGTTTTATATACATGCCTGCAACCTGGATAGAATAAGGAAGCAAGACAAGTCAAGCACACTGTGCTTTGGCACACTTACCTGGGGTGGGAATAAAGGATAATTTTCATGAGGAATTGACACTATGAACTTCCAAAGACAAGAAATAAGTCAGCCAGGGTCACAAGATAGAGAAGAGAAGAGGCATTCCAGGAAGAGGTTTCAGCTTGAGCAAAAGCCCAGAGACCTCTGTTGGTGCTCAGTATATTTTTAGTAAATAAGCAAGTATCCATGTACCTTTAAGTACTTTGCTTCATTACCACCCTTGGAACAACACCCAAGATGCCTACTACGCCAGCTGCCAGCCTCCCCCTTGCTTCCACTCCTCCTTCTTTTAACCTACAAAAACTCTGCCTAATGATGAGTTGTAAGTCATTTTGCAGAGGAAATTGGGTGTGCAAATCCTGTGATTAGATAAACATCCCTCATTAAAAGTTGTAATCCACTGGCCTTCATGTTGACACCTTAATTCTGAACCCATAACAGCCAGAGCACACTCAATGGCCCTGAACAACTCCACCTTCTTCATCTCTTTCCCAGCCCCCCAAGCCCCACTTGCTTGAGTCTCCACCAGAAAATGACACAGTCTTCCAGATGGGGTAACACAGCCTTCTCTTACTTGCAGGGATAATAATGTTTTCTCAGTTTTATTACAGTCTCTTGAGAGTGGGGCTGATTTGCATATTCCCTAACACTTAATTAACGATGTCACCTTCCCAGTGCCTTGAAAACAGTTTGTATTTTTTCTTCCTCCCCGGGCAGACCTCCAACAGTTACCTCCCACATTTTCTGCTGCAGTCCTTTTTATTACTTTAATGACAAATAATTGGACAGATTCTGAGTAATGAGGGTGAGAGCCAAAGGACTGTTGCAAGGGAGATGGCTGCGTGTTACAAGACACTTTTAGTGGTCTCTAAATCAGACAGACAAGTAGAGTAATGATCATCTTGCCGTAATGAGACACAATTAAGAATCACTGCGCAAATGACAGAGCAGTTCATTGAACAGTAACCTTCTTCTTCACGTTCTCTCTCCCCTTTTTTTTCCCCAAAGGAGATCGAAGCTTAATTATAGCATCGCCATTTGCAATGCTACCATTAAGACTGTGTCAGCACTTCCAATATAAATCACGTATTTTCAAGGGTCTACTACTTAAAAATAAAAGCTGGCTCCATTTTGAAATGCAGGGAGTCAGACTGCAATCAAAGAGATTCAGAAAATATAGATTCTCAATGTTAGAAAAGGTCTAACAGGCACTCAGTTTAGAGCTGATCTCTGAATGCTAGAAGAGACTTAATGAACCCGGGTGTGTTTTGCACATTTCTCAGGAAAGACCCTTTTGCTCAATGTTTCTCAAAGTTCAGCATGCATCAGGTTCACAAGCAGGAACTTGTTACAACAGATTGCCTTGCGTCAACCTGATTTTGATTCAATAGACGGAGTGGGGCTGTTTACAGTTCTAAAAAGTCCCCAGGTGATGCTGGTTCAGGTGCCACACTTCGACAACCACTGTATCAGTCTTTACCATGAATAAGGATCAAAAACAAAACTCCAAACTGTCAAACCATATATTTCAAAGATTAGTGACATTGATCTGTATTTAAGAGACCAGATCCAAAGCCATGTATGAAGCGTCCCTTTTGAAAAATCCATCCCATGATGCCTCCCCATGATAAATGGCAGTTGTTCTTTTCCAGTTAGTTCTTTAAAAGTAAAAGAGAAATTAAAAACCAAATACATATTTGATGAGCCCCTGCAATTTAAAATGAAACATTCTTTTTGATTTGACTTTGGAAATGTCTTTTCTAATGAGCTGAATGCCCTTTGGAATGTTTTCTTATTCTCTATATGAGTTCCCTTTCCCCAGTGCTACCTGTGTCTCCTAATATAGTATGTTTGGAATGGCCAATACATTCTCAATTTCATAAATAGACAGTGATAATAGAATATAAATAATTAGCCCAAAGTCATGGAGATTTTGTAGTAATTGTAGAGACATAGTCCTGGATGCTCATTCTACATATTTACAATCCATAGTTTATAATATTTATAAATGGATGGATCCAATGGCATTATACTCACTCCAGTCCTTTTGTGATTAGTACATAGTGATATAGTTAGCTATGGAATAAGACCAGTAAGGACATTGGAGAGTACTTCATCATTTGTGTCACGAATCTTTTTAGAAGAATGGGAGATCATAAATAATCACAAAATCAACTCTATTCTCTTGTCTTAGAAACCATGCTGCAATTAGCCACATGCATCATATTGCGTGTTTTATAAATAACATGGAGTAAATTTGGGATAGTGGAAAAATTCAGTAGTGACTCTGCAAACATCTCTCTGGAAGTATACTCCTGAGTAAAGGAAAATAACATTTTTTTTCCTGAATTTTTTAAACCAATCAATTTTTTTAACATTGTAAAGATGCAGCCTAAAGACAAATTAGTGAATTGAAAGGTTTGAATAAAACAGAAAAAGTTTTCTTGAATAATAAATAACATTTATGAGATCAGACACCTAAAGTTCAACATCTGTAGAGCTATCTGACTGTGTCATATGTTGGAATATAGAAGCCCTTGACAATTATCTCAGTGATCATACTAGTCAGGATAGGCTGGGTTATGTTGCAGTAACAAAAGTCAATAAGCAAAATAAACTCAAAATTCATAGAGATTTATTTTCTGCTTATGCAAAAACTATTTTGCATCCATCCAAGTGACTATCCAGGGCAGTGTTACTCCATTTAGCAACTCATTTATGCAGGTGACTGGGATCTTTTGGTCCTACCACCTCAACTGGGGCCTCCTCAGACTCTGTGGCAGGGGAAGAAAATGCTGGAGGACTTTGCTTTGGCAATTAAAGCTTTATCCTAATAGAGTTAGAAATCACTTCTGCTAATCGACTATTGGCCTAGAACTAGTCACATATTTCTGTCCAGTTCCAAAGAGGCAGGGAAAGGAAATGCTCTCACATATTCAGAAAGAGAGAGAGGCCTGGATAAATACAAAGACTAGAAATCATTCCTCACAGTGATTCAGACAAAATATCCTTTTTTCAATAGTCTACATAAAATTACTTTTACTACCTGGCAACCATCTTTGCTTTCTGATTGCAGGGTATGAGACTTATCTTTGTCTCAGTTAATATAACCCTGCAATGAAATGTATAAAAAAAGGTATTATGTGTTTAGAAAGTTAGTTTCAACAAAGTAGACAAACCCTTAGCCAGATTTATCTTTTAAGAAAAAAGAAACAGGACACAAACAAAATCAGAAATAAAAAAGAAGCTACAACAAACACCAGAGGAATTCAAAGAATTATAAGAGAATTCTATGAAAAATTATATGCCAAGTAACTGGATAACCTAGAAGAAATGGATAAATTTCTAGAATTATACAATTTTCCAATACTGACTCAAGAAGAAACAGAAAATCTAAATAGACTGACTACTAGTAATGAAATTGAATTGGTAATCAAAAAGCTCCCAACAAACAAAAGTCCAGCACCAGATGGCTTCACAGGTTAATTCTATGAAACATTTAAAGAGGGGCCAACCCCTATCCTTCTTAAAGTATTCCAAAAAGTAGAAGAGGTAGGAATTCTTCCAAACTCATTCTATGAGACCAGCATTACTCTAATAAAAGACTAAACAAAGACACTAGAAAAAAAGAAAATTACAGACAATTATCCCTGATAAACACAGATGCAAAAATCCTCAACAAAATATTAGCAAACTGAATTAAAAATACATCAAAAGGATCATTCATCATGACCAAGTGGGATTTATTCCAGAGATGCAAGGATGGTACAATATTTATAAATCAATCAATGTGCTACACCACATTAACAATGAAAAAGGAGAGATGCTGAAAAAACATTTGACAAAATTCAATATTCATTTATGCTAAAAACTCTCAACAAAACAAAATAGGTTTAGAGGGAACATACCTCAACATAATGAGGGCCATAAACAACAAACCCACATCCAATATCATATTCAATGGTGAAATGCTGAAAGTTTTTTCTTTGAGGTACAAGACAAGGATGTCCACCCTCACCACTTTTATTCAACATAATACAGGAGGTCTTAGCCACAGAAATAAGACAAGAAAAAGAAATAAAAGGCATCCAAATTGTTAAGGAAGAAGTAAACCATCACTCTTTGCAGATGACATAATACTATATATAGAAAGCTCTAAAGACTCCACCAAAAACCTGTTGGTACTAATAAATGAATTCAGTAAAGTTGCAGGATACAAACTCAATATACAGAAACCTGTTGTATTTCTATATACTAATAATGACCTATCAGGAAAAGAGTCCCATTTACAATTACATTAAAAAGAATAAAATACCTAGGAATAAGCCTAATGAAAGAGGTGAAAGATCTGTACTGTGAAAACTATAAAACACTGGTGAAGGAAATTAAAGATACAACTAAATGGAAAGCTATCCCATGCTCATGAATAGGAAGAGTTAATATTGTCATAATGGCCATCCTTCCCAAAGCAATTTACAGATTCAATGCAGTCCCCATCAAAATACCAGCTGTATTTTTCAATGAACTAGAAAAAATAATCCTAAAATTTATATTAAACCACAAAATTCCAAAATAGCCAAAGCAATCTTAAGAAAGAAGAACAAAGCTAAGGGTATCATGCTCCCTGGTTTCAAGCTATACTACAAAGCTACAGTGATTAAAATGGTATGATATTGGCACAAGAATAGATACATGGATCAATGGAATAGAACTGAAATCCCAGAAATAAACACACAGCTGTATTGCCAATTAATATATGACAAAGGAGGCAAGAATATATAATGGGGAAAAGACAGTCTCTTCAATAAATGGTGTTGGGGAAACTGGTCAGCTACATGCAAGAGAATGAAACTGGATCACTGTCTTACACTATATACAAAAATAAACTCAAAATGGATTAAAGACCTAGATGTAAGACATGAAACCATAAAACTCTTAGAAGAAAATATAGGCAGGAATTTCTTGAATAGCAGCATGAGTAATTTTTTTCTGGATATGTCTCTCAGGGTGAGGGAAACAAAAGGAAAAATAAACAAGTAGGACTATATCAAATTTAAAAGCTTCTACCCAGCAAAGGAAAGCAGCAATGAAATAAAAAGGCAACCTACAGTATGGGAGAATATATTTGCAAGTGACATTTCCATTAAGGGGCTAATATCCAAAATATAGAAAGAACTCATACAACTCAAGGCCAAAAAACCAAATAACCCAATTAAAAAGTGGGCAAAGGACCTGAATAGAATTTTTTCAGAGAAGAAACAGATGACCAATAAGCACATGAAAAGATGCACCACATCACTCATCACCAGGGAAATGCAAATCAAAACCACAGTGAGATATCACCTCACACCAGTCAGAATGGCTACTATCCAAAAGTAAAGAAATAACAAGTGTTGGTGAGGATGTGGGGAAAAGGGAACCCTCCTACACTGTTGGTGGGAATGTAAAAATGCAGCCACTGTGGAAAGCAGTATGGGGATTTCTCAAAAAATTTAAAGTAGAAATACCGTACAATCCAATAATTCAACTTTTAGGAATTTACCCAAAGAAAACAAAATCACTAATTTGAAAAGATATATGCCCACCTTTGTTCATTGCAACATTATTTATAATAGCCAAGATATGGAAGCAACCCAAGTACCCATGATAGATGAATGGATAAAGATGTACATATACACAATGGAATATTACTTAGTCATAAAAAAGGAGATCTTGCCAGTTGGAACAACACAGATGGACCTAGAGGGCATCATGCTAAGTGAAATAAGTCAGACAGAGAAAGACAAATACGATATGATTTCACTTATATATGTATTCTAAAAATCAAAACAAACAAAAAAGTAATAGACTCATAAATACTGACAACAGACTGTTGGTTACCATACGGGAAGGGGTGTGGGGCTGGGTGAAACAGGTGAAAACAATAGAGAGGTACACACCAAATTATAAAATAAGTCACAGGAATTGAACAGCATAGAGAATTTAACCAATAATATTGTAATATTTTGGTATGGTAGGAAGGGGTACCTACAATTCCTGTGGTGGACATTTAGAAATGCATATAATTATCGAGTCATTATGTTATATATCTGAAACCAATATAATATTGTATATCAACTGTATGCCAATAAATATATATTACAAAAAGGTACTTTCATGAAATAAGCTCAGTGAAGTTTAGAGTAGTCTTCAAATTTTCCAAACATCTAAGTGCTAAAGATAAGACCAAAACCCAGATCAGAATCTGACTAAAGTCTATGTTCATTCTAAATTACCATATTTCTGTCTTTTTGCTCTTCATGCTTATTCCTCTGAAATTAAAATTACTGTTGTGCCCTTAAACAAGAAAGATTCTGTGTCTGGTTTGCTGTAGAGTTTCAGATTCAGTTCAGTGTTTATGAGGTGTGGGTTGTTTTGTCATAAGGTTGCTGAAGAAATCATTAGTCCTTAATTTCTTTAAAGGTCTAAAATGCACTTTGCTTTTATTCCATTTTATTTGACTCTCACATGTGCTTTTAAAATTTTGGATTATTGGCCATTAAATTAATTTTATTAAATATCTGTAATTACAGGGTCTTGGCTAATGCAGTTCTGATATGGGCCATCTGTACTTCTTTACCAGTAAACTGAGATTTGTGAACTTTTATGGTGTCATTTTATAGTTCCTCTTATCCCAGAACTTTAATGCTTTTTACAGAAACTAAAATCCTTGGAATTAGGTGTTTACCTTTTACCAAGGGAGAAAACGAGGTCCACTGGGCACCATATTGCAATTTCTCAACTCCAGACCAGTCGTTGTCCTCATGGCTCTGGCAGTGTACCAAGCAACATTCTGAATTGATTTTCCCATATCAAAGTGAACTATAAATGCAACAATAAGGCATGTAAGTATTCATCCGCAAAATCCCCTAATTGTCTCTTACAAGCCCCAGTTCCACAGGGTGATAGAAAACTTAATTTGACTGTATTTATTGTACCTACCTACAATAAATTCTGTCAGTGCCCCCACCAAATCTCCTTGGCATTCACTCTTCTTGTATAAGCCAACAGTGTCTTACTGCCAACCTCTACATTCTCCACCTGAGGGCCATCTCTCCCACTCACATGGGAGGCAAAATGGAAGTACTGAATGTAACCAACTACAGATAAGGGTTGGAAAAGAAATATTCTAGCTTCCTCCCGCTTCAGGGGAAAACTCTGACATGTATTCCACAGTCTCTCTCTAGATCCCTGTTGGGACTGATCCAAGTTACCCACAGCAGTCATCTGTTCCTCAGTGCATGCCTACTGGTTTCCCTTCCTTCCCTGTTCCATTTCCCCACTCCTCTGAGGACTTCCTGTAATCACCACCCAAATAAGCCTTTACATTCAGACCCCGATCTAGTTCTGTTTTGGAGGGACCAGTCTAAGATACCACCTTCCTAGTGTCTTCAGCACTGCATCTAAATTCCACTGGCTCTCAGAAGGCCGAGACACAAGGAGAGGTGGCTATTATGTGGGACTGAGTTTCAAGGAGGTAGAATACACGGGTCTGGGAACCAAAGTGTGGAAGTAGAAAAAGAAATCGTCCTGCTCTTCATTATTCCCAGAGATCTTATAGGGGAATTTGTGCTTCCCATCCCTACTTTAGACTGTCAGTCTACTGGTCCCAGGTCCCAGGTCCCAGATGGGGAGACACTTCCACTAGAGGACACAGTCAGAGTCTCACTCAATTTAAAGTGAAGGCTGTGGCCTGATCGCTCTGAGCAGCTTGTGCCAGTAGACTAGTAGGCACAGGAAGGAGTTACCACACTGGCAGGGGTAATTGTATCTGAATATTTTAAGTAGTAGGAATGCTGCTACCCAGTGGTGCAGGAAAGAATATGTTTGACATTAAGGTAATCCTCTAAGGCAACTCTTGGTATTCTTATATAAGAACATATATAAGCTTAACTTATATAGTAAGTTTGTAATATATACTTATATACTTATATACTTATATATTATATAGCTCAGTTTAACTATAAATGGGCAACCATTGCTTGACACCCCTTAAAGGTAAGGATCTTCTCTATCCTGCTTCACCCCTTCCCTTACAGAACTTTTCTTCAAGAGCACTGCCTCAATTCATCATGCATATTCAGATCCCCATGCATAGTATGTATGCTTCAGGGGTATTTGACCTCAGACACTCAATTACACAAGATAGGTTACTGCCTGAGGTTAACATAGTTTTACAGTAAAAAGGCTTTTTCTCATTTTCTCAAAAGACAGGGCAAGTCAAAATTATGATTTATAAGGTTTTATTTCATATCATATTTTATAATCGCTCATATTCAAGGTCATATTTGAGGATTCTTATTTTCTTAGCTAACTGTAGCCCTGCTATAGGAAAACTTTAGCCCAAATAACAGCAGAATAATTTTACATTTGAAAGGTGGCTTGAGCCCATCTTAGTCAGTTAGAGATAAGAACTGGAAATAGTCAAAGACTATGGGAGCACTCAGCAGATATTAGTAAATAAAGGAATGCAAATTGGGAGTACTTGGGTGTAAGAAATATCTGTCTGTCTACCTCTATGGTTTTGTATGTATTTATGCTCACAAAGGCTGTTTTTTATTAAGCCAACATAAATATCTCTTGCTAGTATGAAAACAGAATATATACTGTGAAAAAACCCTGGGTTAGAGAACTTTAAGTAGGAGCCATGATATCATAGTTTAGGGGTGGTATTCAACGCCTTGCTCTCTGTCTCGATTCTTGTTCAGCCACAATGGCTTGCACTTGTTGGGCCAGTCGATGCCTAATTTTGACAACTTTTCGAGTCCCATTCCGTGGCACTCTTCTTTTGTATGCCATACTCTGTATAACTCTGAAACATTTTCAATATAGCTCTCAGGAAGTGCCCTGCTGTTCTCATCTTTGAACTTCACACAGGTCATTTGCTTCCTCTGTCTGGTGCCTCCCACCCTAACTCACATTTCTGCATGGCCAACTGTACATTCATCAAATATCCCACCCCCTGGAAAACTGCTGATTACCAATAGATTCCATTGCATTGTTTTTACCTAGATCTTTGTCTTTTAATTCATCTGAATTGCTTTTTCAGTTGTTAAAGAATATGTATTCACTTCTGTATCCACACTGCATAACACGGAGCCTAACATATAGTAAATATTCAAAAATGGTACTTAATATTGTTGTTGTTAAAAGTAGAGGCAGAACACATATATGATTTTAATTAAGTTCTCACAGTTTCAAAAGCTCAGACAAAAAACACTTTTATAGCTCCATACTGATGTAAAATCATACCTGTCATATCAAAAAATGTTTTGTCTTTTATTCTCACATATTTAGGAATGGTGATAAATGGTCCACAATATGATACAAATCAATGGAAATTTGCTACATGGGAGACTGAAAATTATCTTACAAACCACGCATTTCATAGAGTTGATGGAAGTGATGTTGGAGAACTACTGGATTCAATATAAATGCACAGGATGGCTTGATCAGTAGTACTTCAGACAAGAATAATCAGTATAACAAAGGATTTAGAGAAATCTTCGGGGAAATGGTTGAAGCCTTTGAGTATTTTTGCAAAAGCTGTCCACTTTATAGTAATACTATAAAAGGGAAATGTGACATAATAAACATCTTATCAATATTTCATCTCTAAAAAAATTTCTTTTGACTTTTAAGAAAAGAAAAAACAATTCCAATTGGCATATAGAAGCATTTCTTACCTATATTTTATCAGTGATATAAGATAAATATATTGTTTTCTATACTTTCAACTTTCATTTTCAAAGTACTGGCCCAGTCAAAAACATTTTCTTCACTTTCCACCATTAGATTTTGGTTCCCACTTGAGGTAGATTCACTTTAAGTGGTCTCTCATAAACTGAGAATCTCTTGTAGTTTCAGGGATGAAAACTAGAACCAAAATCTGGCAATTGTAGGTAGATGACCAGATGACTGGAGAGTGAAAGGGAGCACACTTCATTCATATCACAGGGACAGGTACAACCTGGAACTGCTCTGGGCAAACCAAAACACACAGCCACTCTTCTTTTAGGGAGTATGGGTGCTGAACTATTCATGGGAGAAATTTTTTCAGATAGCATGAGCAATCTCCTGTTGGAGTGGCTTCCTGCCCTTGGAAATATTTGGACTATCTGTCAGCAATGATACTGGTGGCATCCAAGGACCCCCCCTCCAATCCCCAGGAGCACTGTTCTTTGACATACACCTGAGGCTACCCAGGGTCTTGCTTGGCTGAGAAAGCCTTTTCATCTAAACCAAAACCAAATCCAAAAACAAACAGCATTGCATCTTTGTGTTCCACCTACCCTGTGAACCTGCCTGATGGGTGGATAGGGTTTCTGATGCTTGATAAACTTGTTGCTGGCCTTTTCCAAGTTTCACTGCAGTGCTCACCTCATCCTCCATTCTACCTGTGGCTGAGCCTTGGATTTTGCCTTAGTTGTCCATTCCAGGGACTACCCAGCCTTATGGAACTAGATTCACAAAGGTGAGAGTGGAAGGAGGGACCTTAATGTCAGAGATTGAAAATAAAAGTTTTGAATATCATGTTATTTACAGTATTAAGTGGAAAACTTTCGTGCTTTACAAATCCAGGGAGATGTTTCTTCCTCTTTTTATGAAGAGGAAAACTGGGTAAAACTTTACCATTCTCTGCAAGCACTGGGGTTGGTCAAGATTTCCTAAAACAAATTTATAACATATTCTACTAGAGTTTGATTTGAAACAGCAAGTTGAGAACATGAGTGTTTAGGGTAGGAGACAGTCACTTAATAGCTAGATATCTACAAAAGCTGGAATGGAGGAGTTTTTTTTTTCCTTGAGACCTGCCATTAAGCTATCTGCCCTAACTTCTACCAATTATAGTTTCAGCTTCCTTAGAGAAGATCTTATCTGCAGATAAAGCAAAACAAAAACTAGAAGACCATAAGGGAAGAGGTGGAAAAACTGGACAATTTCAACTACAGAACTTGAAATAGTCCTGTTCTTATCACCATTTCTCACATGTCCTTCCCATCTCATGTGCTGTGGCTTATATCTTAGGGTAGTTGCCACAGGTATCTTCCCTCCAGTCAGCAGATTTCCTCATGTGTACCCTAGGGCAGCATCTCTGCTCTGTTCTCTCTGAGTCTCTCAACAGCCTTCTGTCCTTGAGAAAGTTGTTAATAATATTTCGGGTACTGATGGCTTGCTCTTTGCCTGTGGATAGTAAAGTGAAGTAGTCAGGCCCCACCCACTTACATGGAACTCCTTTTCAGGCTTCCAGATACTCCATACTTACGTGCTTGAAAATGTAAGAATCACTAGACATGTAAGAGAACCTGAAGTATTGCAGAGACAAAAATAAACAAGTAATTATGAAACAGAAAGCATATAGTTAATGGAATAGAACTTTAAAAAATGTGATTGAAGACTTTCAGTATGGACAAGATGGCATAGACCCCTTATCCCAATACCAACAATACACAAAGACCGTACAAAAAAGGAAAATCATAGACCAATATCTCTTCTGAATTTATATGCAAAAATCCACAATAAGCTATTATCAAATTGAATCTAACAATATATAAAAAGAATTATATACTATGACCAACTCGGATATATTCCAGGTATGCAAGGCTGCTTCAACATTCAAAAATTAATCATGTAATCCACCATATCAACAAACTAAGTGAAAGCATTCGATCATCTCAATTGGGACAGAAAAAACATTTGACAGAATTCAACACTCACTAATGATATAAAAATGTCAGCCAGTTAAGAATAGAAGAGAATAACCTCAGCTTCACAAAGAACATCTACAAAAAAATCTACATTTAATATCATAGTACCAGATGTAATGCTTTTCTTCTAAGATAAGATTAAGACAAGGATGTTCTCACCACATTTATTCAACAAAGGACCGGAAATTCTAGCAACTGGAACAAAGAAAGAAAACAAAGTGAAAGTCATACAGATTGGAATGGAAGAGATAACATTGTCTCTTTCTGCAGATGACATGATCATCTCTGTATAAAATCCAAAAGAATCTATAAATGGCTACCTAGAACTAATAAATGAGTTCAGCAAGGTCACAGTATACAAGATACACTTACACACACACACACACACACACACACAAATCAACCCAATTCCATATACTACAATGAACATGTGGAAACAAAAATATAAAAGCAAAATGCCACTTATAATCACCCCAAAGAAATGGAAATTTAGGCATACACTTAACATATATAGTACCTGTATGCTTAAAAAGTATAAAATGCTGATGAAAGAAATCAGGCAAAATGTGAATAAATGGAGAGACATGCAGTGTTCATGAATTGGAAGGCTCAACATAGATATCAATTCTCCCTAAATTGATCTGTCAGTTTAATGCAATTCCCATCAAAATCCAAGCAAGTGTTTCTATACACAAAGGCAAGCTTTTCTAAAATTTATATGGAGAGGTATAGGCCCTGGAATAGCTGAAACAACCTTGAAAAGGGATAAATGGGAGGAGACACTCTATCACATATTAAGGTTTACTATATAGCTATAGTCATCAAGACAGTATGATATTGACTGAGAGATAGATCATTGCATTTCTCAAACAGATCTATGAAACAGAAAAGAGCAACCAGAAATAGACCCACACAAATATGCCCAATTGATTTTGGCAAAGATCTAAAACAATTCACTAAAGGAAGGAGAGGCTTTTCAACAAATGATATTGGGGCAATTGGATCTCCATGGGCAAAAAATATGAACCTCTACTGAAACCTCACACCTTATACAAAAATTAACTCAAACTCAAAATGGATCACAGATTTAACTGTAAAATACAAATCTATAAAACTGTTATAAAATAAAAACAGGAAAAAATCTTCAGCATCTAGAACTAGGTGGAAATTTCTTAGACTTGACCCCAAAAGCATGAAATAAAAGGGAGAGAAAGGAAAAAGTGGATAAATTTAAAACTTTTGCTATGTAAAACTAAGCACATGGAAAGATATTCATCATTAACCATCAATGAAATGCAAATTAAAAGCACAATGAGATATCACTACACAACTTATCAGAATGGTAAAAATAAGAAAACAGTGACAAACAGAATGTTGGTGAAGATGTGGGGAAACCAGATCATTCATACATTTCTAGTAGGAAAGTTCAATGGTACAGCACTTTGCAAAAGAGCTCAGCAGTTTATTATGAAACTAAGTATACAACTGTCATATGACCCTGAAATTGTATTCTTGGGTATTTATCAAGAGTAGTGAACATGTATGTTCATATAAAAGCTGTATGTAAATGTTCATAGTAGCCTTACTAATAACTGCCAAAAACTGGAAACAGTCCAGATGTTCATCAGCTGTGTTCCATACATATCATGGAATGTTAAACTGTGTTCCATACATATCATGGACTACTATTCAAAAATAAAAAGGAACAAAATATCAATACACAAAACAACCTCGATGTATTTCTGGGTAATTCATGCTAAGTGGAAAAGCAAATCCCAAAAAGTTACACAATGTATGATTTAATTCACATAGCATTTTCAAACAGCTAAATTATTGAAATGGACAACAGGTTAGTCTTTGTCAAGAAGAGACGAAGGGAGTTGGAAGGGAGGTGGGATTTACACAAAGGCAAAATGAGGGATCCTTATGGGGATATAACTACTCAGTACCTTGACTGAGGTAAAGGATACACAAACCTACACATGTGATAAAATTGTATAGAACAAAATATACACACACACCCAAGTAAAACTGTGGCATCATACCATAGTTTTGCAAATGTTTTTTGGGGAAACTGTGCTTGGGGACTCTGTATATTATTTCTTACAAATGAATATGAATTCCAATATCTCAATAAACATTTAAATTTAAAAATTCTTTTAAAAATGTTACTGGAATTCTTAGAGTATCAAAATGGGATGTCACCATAAAATAAGGACAGGTCACTAAGAAACTAACAATCAAGAAAGACAATACTCTTGAAAATTGAAGATATGATTATCATAATAACAAATTGGATAGAATATTTAGAAGATTCTAGAATGTAGAGGAAAATGACAAAAGAGAAAGAAAATTCTAGGGGAATATAAAAGATATGGAGGATCAGTCCTGGAGTTCAAACCTCCATCTAACAGGATATCCAGAGAGAGAAAAAAAGCAGGGAGAATGTAGAGGAGGAGGACATTAAGTAAGAGAAGTCCCAAAGCTTTGCAGTGAGAGTCTATAACCAATAAATAGTAAGCATTAAAACAAATAAGCAGAGAAAAAAAAAAAACCCTAACCCACACTGAGTCACATTCTTAGCAAAACAAAGTCATTCCAAATATGCAAGAACTCAGAAAGTTCTCTTCTTATTCCCCATATGTAAGGAAATTACTTGAGGGTATACTCTAGCCCCCCAAAGGAGGGAACATGTTGAAACTATTAATCCAATCAAATGAGTACTAAGACTGTAGCTGAGTACTAGACTAACAAAGCAGTAAGTTCAAATTAGAATATGGGGTGAGGGGAATCCACGTAAAATATCTTAGAAAGATAGGGATGTATACCAAATAAAAGAGAATACGAGCCTGCAAGACATTTGGCACGTGATGAAGGAATATAATTCTGTCAACTATTTTTTAAAAAAGGCAGTAAAAAATGCCAGGAAAAAAGTACAACTCATGGACCAAATGCAAGACAAAGCAAAATATGGCATGGTTTTGATTTATTGGTTGGGGGAACAAAAGGAGAAATTTCATGAGCAACTTTGATTTTGACAAGAGCCAGTGACTTTGAATCTAAGAGCACGGTGATTTAAACAATGGGGCCCTGTCATAGGAACTGCAGACAATGAAACTTAATTCTAGCATGCTCTTTGACTTCACAGCAATATTTATATATTTACAAATATGCTAAGCTTTTAAGTGGTTGTAAACTTTTGTAATCAACCCGGAGTCAAAACAAGAGTTACAATTACATGTTTAAAAAAGATCAGGAGTTGGGAGGGTGAGGTGGCAGGAACAGGGAAGGACACATGCACTTAAAATTCTTATTTTACAAATTAGGAATTCAGTCTGTATTTCCAAAAATGTATGGAAGATGAAATCAGGGGCTACATATTTCACATGCAGTTTCAGGGTAACTGTTAGAAACACTAAAAATAGTGACATAACCATTAAAATTTGAGAGAAGGGGAGGAGGGTGTGGGAGGTGATATTAAGGGTTAGGAAGCTAACTGAAAATTGTAGCAGGAAGTGAAACTGAAAATTAATGTAAAGTTTGTATGTCAAGAATTAGCCCAAAAAACAAATTATTCAGATCACATCAAACTCTCAAAAGAACTAGAAACAGAAATAAACGTGACTGCCCTTGAAGAGTGGATGAGGAGTTGTAGGGACAGACTCACTGTATTTCATAAGCCAGTCTATTCTGTTTGATTTTCTGCTACATGCATACATTACATTCATCAAGGTAAAAACTTTATACAAGATTACTAGCTGTAATCCCGTGGGAGACCCTGGCCCAGTATCGTTGTGCAGAGGGATGTAAAATAATATGAGGGGTGCACACTTAGGAAGCATCTGCTACTGCCGGGAAATGTTGAGAAGGGAACAATAAAAGCCACAAAGGAGAATCACAAGCGAAACACCACATGTAGGAACATCTGTGTTAATTCTGACAAATTCATGGTTTGACCTCACCCATCACTGAAAAACGCTTAACTCCATCAGGGAAAAAACAGCCTTGCCTTTGAGATATTAATTCTATCTTGTCAATACAGGTCCAGGCACATATTGAATGTACAATGGAGATTAGATATGGCCGGGATAATCTTGGTGTGATTGCTCTGACAATCCTAAAGCACTCTACATTTATAATGGCTAGTTATTCTGTTTATGTGACATTATCAACTCTCATGAGAGACCAGCTTAAATGATTTCTGCTCTGATGCATATACATGTTGAATTAGATTTCTAGAACACACTTGTTTGTTTTCAGTCATCTTTTAAACTCATACCTCTAGTTACATTTGCAGATTTTACCTCTGTCACAATTTCTATCAACGCTTGCACTTCCTCTGAGGAGCTGGAAGAGACCGCAGCTCCTCTGATGGTGGCAGCCTCTTTGATGGTCCCTTCACTGCAGGCACTATGGGCATCTGGGGAGCGGAGCCGCCTGGGCTCCCAGCTTTGAAGAACCTTGAGAAGCACAGTAGGTGGAGCTCAGGTGCCACATTACGCCCTGCCTTTGGGGGGATCTGCTGCTGCTTTAACCAGTCTCCTGCATTGACCCTTTCCCTGCAGAAAGCTGGCCTCCCAGATGAAACGCATGCCGATGTGAATAATTAGGAGGAGAGCGGCTCCTCGGGGAAGGCTTCTGGCCCATCCTGTCAGAAGAAGATAGGCAGGGCCTTCCTTCGAAGCTGCTCTTGGGAGGATTTTAGGGTCATTTGGGGGAAACTACACGAGTGCAGATGGGTTTCTGACAGCACTTAACGATATCCTCCTCTCTCTCAGGACTGCAAGCTTATCCTGTATTTTGATTAATCTGCCAAGTTATAGATCTGCAAGCTTTGTGTCTTTAGGAGTGCCTTTTGTTGTAAGCACGAGAGCTCTGGAGTCAAATTGCCCTGGCTTAACTCCTGGCTCAACCACCTATGAGCTGCATGACCTAGTACAGGTGAGGTAATTCTCTATGCACCAGCTGCCACATCTTTTAAATAGGGATAATGATAATAATACCCTCTGCATGGGATTATTGCAAGTACATGAGATAACCTGTGTGCTGGATGCCAGTAAATACCCAATAATTAATAACAATAATTATTTTTTCCACAAAACTTACCAGCCCCAGAAGGTGTGACAAGAATGTCTTGAGATTGCCGGTAGCAAATGGAGGCTTGGAAATGGGAGGACGATGTGGAAATAGTTTTTAGTATAAACCTGGCAATTTCCTTGCTGGACTTTTCCATATACGACATTTTCTACCATCAGCCACCTTCACTGCTTCAAGAAGACTACAAAGGAGAGAGCAAGGCAGTTAATGCTCCGCCTTGGACTTCCAAAACTTGGGATGCCAGCCTTAGAAACCGACTTTGAGAGCCAGACTTCCCATTTGCAAGAGCTGATTTTGTGCAGAGAGAGAAAAAAAAGGCTTTTAAGAGTCCAAGCATAAGACCCTGAAGGAGGCAGGGAATCAGGTTTGTGCCGTAACAACAGATGGCTGGAGAAGCCTGGGGAACTCAATGACCTCCTTGGCCAGACTGGACAGGACAAGACTAGGTGACCACTTCTTTTAACATCAGGTCACTGCCGGGAGTGAAAGGGGGCATAATTATTCATTATGCTGGGACCAAATGAGTAAGCCAGGACAAACACAGGCAAATGAAAGCATGTGGGCACCGTAGCCAAGGTGCACTGGGCTGGGAAGGGTGAAGAGAAGCCAGATAGGGGAGGGGACCGAAACCTGGGGCACCGTGTGGAGGAAAAGAGGAGGAGCAGAAACAGCTCAGCACCACTTCTTGCCAACTCCAGAGTCGTGGGAACCAGTGAGGTCGAGCAGTCCTGGAAACAGGGAGAGAAAATGTCCCTCGTCACCTGCCTGATGAGCCACATGGCCCTTTGGGGAGAGCCTTCCCCCTCAATCTGCCAGCACACTGCCTGTGCAACACCCCACAGAAGTGACGGCCACTCCTCCCACAGATGTTTGTTCAAATGTGCTGAGTCACAGTCAAACTTCCCTACGTGGACACCAATTTGCAGTGGCCCAGGATATTCAGAAGCCTCCAGGAGCACAGAGAGAGGAATGCATGGGGAATCCCCAGCATCCATTGGACTAGGTATTGTAACCCTCCCCTCCTTACTATTACAACAGATTCTAGCCCAATTTCTTCAGCAATAGGAAGTAGTATCTGGGGAGGCAGTGGAGGGAGATGGCAAGAAACCAGTTTAAAGACCAGGAGGCTTTGAGATCTACTAGCAAGATCTTATTGCCAGCTTTCCCCAGCCTGAAAGAGGAGTATAGCTTGCCTTCACAACAAGTCTGTCTTGCAGAACTGAAGTCAACAAAGGAAAACAGACACATGAAAATAATCATGGTGGGCTTTCAGTTTGCAGATAATGGCTCTTTGGAGGTAATTTACTTTCCCTCATAATTTCCCAGAGATGAATGTAAAAGTTACACGTTGGCTCTTTTATCCTGTTATCAGCAGTGTAGAAGTCTTATTTGACCTTAAGGGTTTTTCTTACTGGCTTGAGACTGTTAATATTCACAATTACCCGCTCTTGTAGCTACCAGAAGCCTGTTGGAAAACATTTCTTAGGGTGAATTATGTATTTATATGTAAAACACCAGCAAACATTCTTATGGCCATAACTTTTGGATGTTTTCAAACCAGATTATAGTAAGACAATGTATTTTATTCAGCAAATTTGTTTTAATCTAATTATGTAGGTGAATAAAAATTACTACATGCTGGTGCATCTAATGTAAGTTATCTATTATTCACACCACATTTACTTTTAATATTCATGCAGATTCCCTTTGACATAACCTACTGTGTCACAGTTAATCCAATAAAGATAAAATATAGCTCAGCAAAACACCAGTCGATTCCAGCTTTCTGGTAATTATTAAAGACTATTTCACTCTGGTTCCTTCAATCAATGCATTTCCCCTTGGACATGATGGTGCTCCTCTTTGAAGCTTTCAAACCTCCCGATGGATTCAGAAGAACACTCATGCTCCTTTTCAGTCTCTGGGTCTCAGAGGTAGTTCAAAGAGCACAACAAGGCTTCACAGGTTTATCCTCAAAGGCTGACACTGTTTGATGTGTGGTGACTTGAAAAGTCATCTCTGGCAAAGCATGTGTTTGCTACCAGTCTATTGAGTCAGCCATTTATCAGCTTATCTGTATTCACCCAGTGCACCTGCTAACAGCTCAAAGGAGAACACACTGTCTCCTGTTGGACTGACTATTGATTTGATTCTCTCCTTTAATTGTATATTGTTTTGCTGCCCTGTGGATGAAGCAACACCTTTACTGGCTGAAGTGACACGGAACCAGTGAACTGAAGGCCTTTGGTTATTGTGTTCAAGAGCCCAGAAGGCAACAGACTCTTCACAGGTTGAAGACAGGGAGGCTGGCAGAGTGGCTTTCATGTCCCAGCATGCCTTGTTTTATACTTTTATCCACATTACAGGCATTTCATTGTGTGGACACTGATAGGAAACTGCAGGGAGATCACTAGGAACTCCCAAACTCATCATGAGAAGCTGGAAATATCCAATGTCTACCCCTGCATGCAAGTAGACCCATAGATTGAAGTGAGGGATGCACCAACTCACTCTCAGTCTAACCATTTCACCTTACCTATCTCCATGCTCCCAGGAAAGCTTCCCTCATTCTTATAATCCTGAGCACATGATTCCAGCTGACATTTTTGCCTTTTCACTTCTCTGTCATTGCCTGTTTTTAATTAAAATAAAATGAGTCTACCTCATTGCATCATGAAAACTATTATAATTTATGAATGCCATTCTCATTAGTTTAGTCTCTGATGTAGTCATAATTTGATTAACATTAGAGGTAATGCTTCAACTATAGAAAACACTGTTTTGATGAATGCATTCTAACTCTTTGTCCTTATAGAAAAGGACAAAGATAAGGTCAATATTTTTTCTGGGCAACATTATGTATTTCAAGTGGAGAAGTTGCTATTTTGAGATGGCAATAATTCTATTACTGCAGAGTAAACTGTAACACGAGGCAGATCTAAGAGATTATTGTTTGTTCCTGTTCCCTCCCTACTTCTACAACAAATCATTCTCTTTCTCTCCTTCTCCCTCTTTTCTCTTAGCATGCCCTATAGATGGTGAAATTCACCAAGATTCTATCCCACAATTCTCTTTTCTTCTTGCTTTGTACACATCCCTGGATGATTCTGATTCAATCATGGCTCTAATTATCATCTAAATGCAGAAAACTCCCCCAGATCTATTTCCAGCTTTGATTTCTCTTCTAAGCACTAGCCCCTATTTCTCTCTGATAAGCGTGTCCATTTAGATAGGTAGCAGGCAACTTAATCTCAGCATACTCAGCACTCAACCCATTATTTTTATACATAACTTCTAGATAACTAGAACTTTGTTCTAGTAGCATTGGTGGGTACCGTGTCCCTCTTCATAGGAGTCAACATTCACATACAGTCTCCAACACTCCATGTGTAACTAGTGTCCATTAAATTTTCCTCATATCTATCACCTTCTCTCGGCCACCATTGTCACAGGCCCATCTCAGGGCCCTGTCGTCTCTAGCCTTACTCACTTCAATATACTCCAGATTCATCATCCACATTCTTTATGATTACTCATATATTTGTTTAAAAGAAGAGTGAACCATGACACTCATCTATGTTGTTCCCACCTAACCTATGTATTTAAAAGCAATAAAAATATTAATTACTGGCTTAAATTGCTTTACTACCTATTGCCTTCAGGATAAAGTTCAAAATCACCTAGCAATGCATAGCAATCTGACTGTAGCCAATTAGTTCAGACAGTGAATCCCAGGTTCTTTACAGTGAATGCTACTGTTTCAGTATTGATGGTTGGAGGCAGAAGAAGGCCACCCTTATAACCTCCCTACCAGGTGGCACATGCCTGTCAAAGTCAACCTCAGGCGAAACTCTTCCAGACTCACAATCTTGAAGAACAAAATTCAAAGATTTACACTATGAGATAGACTATAACAAAGCTACAGTTATTAGTAGTATGAAGATAGAGAACTAGACCAGTGGAACAAGCAGTCCAAACATAAACACATTAACATGTTCATTGATTGATTATAATTTGACACTGCAGAGAAGTAGAGAAAGGACAATCTTATCAGTGAACAGCGCTGGGTCAATAGGACATTCACAGGGGAAAAAATGATTCTTTATCACTCCCTCATACCTTACCCTAAGTTGAGGAAGACTGTACATTTAAATGTGAAATGTAAGACAATGAAGAGTCTAGAAGAGAGATTCCAAGTGTGAGAAGGATTTGATGTGATGTCTCTGGTTTTGAAATGGAGGAGGCTTCCAGCTGACAGCCAACAGGGAAATGGGAACCTCAGTCCTACAGCCGCAAGGAACCAACTTCTAGTACCCACCAGCATAAGCCAGGAAGAGATTTCTTTCCCAAAGCCTCTGGATAAGTTCCCAGGCCAACCAACACTTTGATTTCAGCCTGTGAGACCTAGAGGAGAGGAACTAGTTGAGTCCATCTGGACCTGTGACCTACAGAACTGGGAGATAATAAACTTAGGTTGTTTTAAACTGTTAAGATTGTTGTAATTTGTTATAGCCACAGTAGAAAACTAATATATCATTAAGAAGAAAATGGAGAGATAAATTGTGATAAATCCATGCAATGGACTGCAATAAAGCAGGGCTCAGTAAACTATGACCCACAGGATTTGACCTATGCTTACTTTCATAAATTTAGTTTAAGAACTGAGCCAGGTCTATTTGTTTACATATTGTCTGGGGCTGCTTTCACGTATAGCAACAGAGTTGAATAGTTTCAACAGTTCTTGGCAGCCAAAGTGGAAAATAATCACTGTCTGGCTCTTTAAAGAAAAATTTATTGACCCCCGGTGTAGAGGAATGAAACACAACAACCTACATACAGTAATATGGTTGAATATCACAAACATAATGGTGAGTGAAGCCAGAGCAAATGAGTACTTACTGCATGACATTGCTTATATAAAGTTTACAAAAGACGAAACTAATCTCTGCGTACCAAGTCAGGAGGTGACTGCCTTTGGAGAAGGGGGTGGGGAAGAGTACTGATTTAGACCTGCTTGTGAGGAGGCCTCAGGAATGCTGGTAGTATTCGCTCCCTTGGTCTGGATGGTGGTTAAATGGCTTTGTGAAAAATTCATGAAACATGATTTGTTCACATATGTATGCTATCTACTTCCACAAAAAGAAATTTAAAGCAGTATGACTTTATCCAGACATTAAAAAATATATATGCTTTTGAGGTCTTTCATAACACTGAACTAAACTTTAAAATATCTTGTATTTAGAATGTCCTCTAGAGTCCATAGGGGGATTTCCACTTGTCTCTAACATCTTGCTACTTGTTTTGGACCAGCATCAATGCCATCACCTAGCAGCTTGATGGAAATGCAGACTCTCAGCCCTCCCCTGGATCTGCTGAGTCAGAGACAGAGTAAGGCCCCAGGTAATTCCTTTAATTATAGTTTGGGAAGTCCTGCTCCTATGGATTTGCAATTCCCACACTGCTCATCCTTCACAAGGCATATATTCCTACAAGGTCAAAATGCAGCTCTTGGCTGCCCTCACTGCCTCCACTTCTCTTGTGCCCCTGGGCCAGGCTGCCCTGGGAAACAAACACACTTGCCCGTTTTTCCTGAGTTGAAGCTTTCTCGCTGCTTCAGACTCAGGCCTCAGAAGACACTAGGGCCCACATGACCCTAATTTGCATTTGGAGAGGTAAATGTTCCTCACATCTCTTTTCTTTATGACAGTAAAGGGAACAAACACAAGAAGTTTATCAGTAATAAATATGCCAGCCTCTTTCTCTGTCATTTTATAATTCAGACTTCAGGGGGAATATAAACATGTCCGTGGATTATTTTCATAATCTCAAAGGGTTAGTTTTTCACTTTCAGAGAGTTGAACAGAATGAGAAAAGTTGTCTCTGGGACAATAAGAACTCCATCATGTAGGAAAGAAAACGACCCTTTTCTAGAAAATTGAAGAAAGGTCATGTATCACAGAACTAGATGTGGGAAAATAAAGTACTGTTTCACTGGAAGAGAAGAATGATGAAATAACTCTTGCTGGGTAATAGTTCTTACGTAAATGACTTAAAGACTGAAAGTTAGAAAAGGTGTAGTGGAGATTTCTAGATGATTGTCTTGTGATCTGAGCGCTATTGATATTGCTTTGTTACGCACGAGACAGCTTTAAGATGGCTATTGTGTTGAATATCTCTGCATCTGTAGTTCCTCCCAATTCTGAAATGACTTATGTTACTGGAAAAATTAAATCCCCCAACGGTGTAAAATAGGAAAGCACTGGGGGTAAAGAGGAAGACTTTGAAGGAACGTAACTAACCCTGCTCTAAAATATAATGTAACAGACATGTCATGAAACCAGTAACTTCACTGAAGCCAAGGATGATGTGGGACCTCAGTCTGTGTGGCAAACAGCCCAAATAAGCAGTTTTCTGTCCAGCTCTCAACTTTTGTATTTTGAGGTATAAAACCCCTCAATTTTGCCAAAAGTTCAATAGAGACACTGATAGTAAGAAGGGAGAGAAGGAGGGCAGGTATGTTCTGAAAATCAGTGAAAAGAGCTAATTTCCATATTAGAGTCAAGATGATGAGAAAAAGGTTTGGGACACTGGGAGGGTAAGACACTGAGCCCAGGCACAGACCTTCATGTATCTGCCACAGCCGGAAACATAAGATTGCAAGACCTTCTGGGAATGTACAGCAGTCTTCCGCGGGACAACAGACTTTCCTCTGCCTTTGGAATTGGAATTTGAGCCAAACACCTAAAAACTAGAAAGCTGAGTGACTCTAGTTATGTGTGTTCCCTCAACTGAAAAGAAAAGTTTGAAAATTGCTGCTCAAAATAGTATATTGGTTGTATTGCAGTGTATGAAATTATCCTGGAGTAGCTGAGTTTTCTTGTGTTTATATGAATAACAGGTAATTATGTCTTACCTATATTCTCTGACATTCAGGAAGAAGAGATATTGAATATATTTAATGAATATATTGGAAGGCATTTCATTTGCCAATTACTAAAACCATTAGTTTTAATGAGAAAAGGGAAGTATTTAAATATGATTTATCGGGGGTAGGGGCAGAAGATGGCGGCGTGAGTAGAGCAGCGGAAATCTCCTCCCAAAACAACATATATCTATGAAAATATAACAAAGACAACCCTTCCGAAAATAAAGACCAGAGGACACAGGACAATATCCAGACCACATCCGCACCTGAGAGAACCCAGCGCCTCGCGAAGGGGGTAAGATACAAGCCCCGGCCCCGCGGGAGCCGAGCGCCCCTCCCCCCAGCTCCCGGCGGGAGAAGAGCAGGCAGAGCGGGAGGGAGACGGAGCCCAGGACTGCCGAACACCCAGCCCCAGCCATCCGAGCCAGAGTGCAGGGTGCTCGATACTAGGAAAACAGGGCAGCAAGAACAGTGAGCAGGCACTGGAGGCTGGGTGACAGAGGGCATAAGAAAAGCGCGGGACCATTTTTTTTTTTTGCTTTTTTGCTGTTTTGTTTTGGCGAGCGCTTTTTGGAAGTCTTAAAGGGATAGGGACCCCAATACTAGGGAAACAGGGCAGAAAGACCGGTGAGCAGAGGCCTGAGGCTGGCACCGCAGAATAAAGAAAAACGAACGACCACCTATTTTTTTTTTTTTTTTAATTAAAAACTTTTTTTTTTTTTTTTAATTAAAAAAATTTTTTTTTCTTTTTTTTTTGGTGGGCGTTGTTTTGTTTTGGCGGGTGCTTTTTGGAAGTCTTAAAGGGGCAGGGCGGGTCACTTAATCCAGAGGTAGGGAATCCGGGATCTCTGGGCACCCTAACCCCTGGGCTGCAGGGAGCAGGGAGGCCCCTTACGGAGATAAATAGCCTCCCAGCAGCTCCTGCTCCAACGCGACTCCACCATTTTGGAGTAGCTGCCCGAGCCAGGCCACGCCCACAGCAACAGCGGAGATTAACTCCATAGCAGCCGGGCAGGAAGCAGAAACCCTGTCTGCGCGCAGCTGCGCAGCAAAAGCCACTAGAGGTCGCTGTTCTCCCAGAAGAGGAGGGCCACAAACCAACAAGAAGGGAAGTTCTTCCAGCCATCACTCGTCCCAGCTCTGCAGACTATTCCTATCACCATGAAAAGGCAAAGCTACAGGCAGACAAAGATCACAGAGACAACACCAGAGAAGGAGACAGACCTAACCAGTCTCCCTGAAAAAGAATTCAAAATAAGAATCATAAACATGCTGACAGAGATGCAGAGAAATACGCAAGAGAAATGGGATGAAGTCCGGAAGGAGATCACAGATGCCAGAAAGGAGATCGCAGAAATGAAACAAACTCTGGAAGGGTTTATAAGCAGAATGGATAGAATGCAAGAGGCCATTGATGGAATTGAAATCAGAGAACAGGAATGCATAGAAGCTGACATAGAGAGAGACAAAAGGATCTCCAGGAATGAAACAATATTAAGAGAACTGTGTGACCAATCCAAAAGGAACAATATCTGTATTATAGGGGTCCCAGAAGAAGAAGAGAGAGGAAAAGAGATGGAAAGTATCTTAGAAGAAATAATTGCTGAAAACTTCCCCACACTGGGGGAGGAAGTAATCGAACAGACCACGGAAATACACAGAACCCCCAACAGAAAGGATCCAAGAAGGGCAACACCAAGACACATAATAATTAAAATGGCAAAGATCAAGGACAAGGAAAGAGTGTTAAAGGCAGCTAGAGAGAAAAAGGTCACCTATAAAGGGAAACCCATCAGGTTAACGTCAGATTTCTCAACAGAAACCCTACAGGCCAGAAGAGAATGGCATGATATATTTAATACAATGAAACAGAAGGGCCTTGAACCAAGGATACTGTATCCAGCACGACTATCATTCAAATATGACGGTGGGATTAAACAATTCCCAGACAAACAAAAGTTGAGGGAATTTGCTTCCCACAAACCACCTCTACAGAACATCTTACAGGGACTGCTCTAGATGGGAGCACTCCTAGAAAGAGCACAGCACAAAACACCCAACATATGAAGAATCGAGGAGGAGGAACAAGAAGGGAGAGAAGAAAAGAATCTCCAGATAGTGTATATAACAGCTCAATAAGCGAGCTAAGTTAGGCAGTAAGATACTAAAGAGGCTAACCTTGAACCTTTGGTAACCACGAATTTAAAGCCTGCAATGGCAATAAGTACATATCTTTCAATAGTCACCCTAAATGTTAATGGGTTGAATGCACCAATCAAAAGACACAGAGTAACAGAATGGATAAAAAAGCAAGACCCATCTATATGCAGCTTACAAGAAACTCACCTCAAACCCAAAGACATGTACAGACTAAAAGTCAAGGGATGGAAAAACATATTTCAAGCAAACAACAGTGAGAAGAAAGCAGGGGTTGCAGTACTAATATCAGACAAAATAGACTTCAAAACAAAGAAAGTAACAAGAGATAAAGAAGGACACTACATAATGATAAAGGGCTCAGTCAAACAAGAGGATATAACCATTCTAAATATATATGCACCCAACACAGGAGCAACAGCATATGTGAAACAAATACTAACAGAACTAAAGGGGGATATAGACTGCAATGCATTCATTCTAGGACACTTCAACACACCACTCACCCCAAAGGATAGATCCACTGGGCAGAAAATAAGTAAGGACATGGAAGCACTGAACAACACAGTAGAGCAGATGGACCTAATAGACATCTATAGAACTCTACATCCAAAAGCAGCGGGATATACATTCTTCTCAAGTGCACATGGAACATTCTCCAGAATAGACCACATACTAGGCCACAAAAAGAGCCTCAGAAAATTCCAAAAGATGGAAATCCTACCAACCAACTTTTCAGACCACAAAGGCATAAAACTAGAAATAAACTGTACAAAGAAAGCAAAGAGGCTCACAAACACATGGAGGCTAAACAACACGCTCCTAAATAATCAATGGATCAATGACCAAATCAAAATGGAGATCCAGCAATATATGGAAACAAATGACAACAACAACACTAAGCCCCAACTTCTGTGGGACACAGCAAAAGCAGTCTTAAGAGGAAAGTATATAGCAATCCAAGCATATTTAAAAAAGGAAGAGCAATCCCAAATGAATGGTCTAATGTCACAATTATCGAAATTGGAAAAAGAAGAACAGATGAGGCCTAAGGTCAGCAGAAGGAGGGACATAATAAAGATCAGAGAAGAAATAAATAAAATTGAGAAGAATAAAACAATAGCAAAAATCAATGAAACCAAGAGCTGGTTCTTCGAGAAAATAAACAAAATAGATAAGCCTCTAGCCAGACTTATTAAGAAGAAAAGAGAGTCAACACAAATCAACAGTATCAGAAATGAGAAAGGAAAAATCACGACGGACCCCACGGAAATGCAAAGAATTATTGGAGAATACTATGAAAACCTATATGCTAACAAGCTGGGAAACCTAGGAGAAATGGACAACTTCCTAGAAAAATATAACCTTCCAAGATTGACCCAGGAAGAAACAGAAAATCTAAACAGACCAATTACCAGCAACGAAATTGAAGCGGTAATCAAAAAACTACCAAAGAACAAAACCCCCGGGCCAGATGGATTTACCTCGGAATTTTATCAGACATACAGGGAAGACATAATACCCATTCTCCTTAAAGTTTTCCAAAAAATAGAGGAGGACGGGATACTCCCAAACTCATTCTATGAAGCTAACATCACCCTAATACCAAAACCAGGCAAAGACCCCACCAAAAAGGAAAACTACAGACCAATATCCCTGATGAACGTAGATGCAAAAATACTCAACAAAATATTAGCAAACCGAATTCAAAAATACATCAAAAGGATCATACACCATGACCAAGTGGGATTCATCCCAGGGATGCAAGGATGGTACAACATTCGAAAATCCATCAACATCATCCACCACATCAACAAAAAGAAAGACAAAAACCACATGATCATCTCCATAGATGCTAAAAAAGCATTTGACAAAGTTCAACATCCATTCATGTTAAAAACTCTCAGCAAAATGGGAATAGAGGGCAAGTACCTCAACATAATAAAGGCCATCTATGATAAACCCACAGCCAACATTATATTGAACAGCGAGAAGCTGAAAGCATTTCCTCTGAGATCGGGAACTAGACAGGGATGCCCACTCTCCCCACTGTTATTTAACATAGTGCTGGAGGTCCTAGCCACGGCAATCAGACAAAACAAAAAAATACAAGGAATCCAGATTGGTAAAGAAGAAGTTAAATGGTCACTATTTGCAGATGACATGATACTGTACATAAAAAACCCTAAAGACTCCAAGTCACTCTTAAGAGAAATTAAAGGGGACACTAACAGATGGAAACTCATCCCATGCTCGTGGCTAGGAAGAATTAATATCGTCAAAATGGCCATCCTGCCCAAAGCAATATACAGATTTGATGCAATCCCTATGAAACTACCAGCAACATTCTTCAATGAACTAGAACAAATAATTCAAAAATTCATATGGAACCACCAAAGACCCCGAATAGCCAAAGCAATCCTGAGAAAGAAGAATAAAGTAGGGGGGATCTCACTCCCCAACTTCAAGCTCTATTATAAAGCCATAGTTATCAAGACAATTTGGTACTGGCACAAGAACAGAGCCACAGACCAATGGAACAGACTAGAGAATCCAGACATTAACCCAGACATATATGGCCAATTAATATTTGATAAAGGAGCCATGGACATACAATGGCGAAATGACAGTCTCTTCAACAGGTGGTGCTGGCAAAACTGGACAGCTACATGTAGGAGAATGAAACTGGACCATTGTCTAACCCCATATACAAAAGTAAACTCAAAATGGATCAAAGACCTGAATGTAAGTCATGAAACCATTAAACTCTTGGAAGAAAACATAGGCAAAAACCTCTTAGATATAAACATGAGTGACCTCTTCTTGAACATATCTCCCCGGGCAAGGAAAACAACAGCAAAAATGAGTAAGTGGGACTATATTAAGCTGAAAAGCTTCTGTACAGCAAAAGACACCATCAACAGAACAAGAAGGATCCCTACAGTATGGGAGAATATATTTGAAAACGACACATCCGATAAAGGCTTGACGTCCAGAATATATAAGGAGCTCACACGCCTCAACAAACAAAAAACAAATAACCCAATTAAAAAATGGGCAGAGGAACTGAACAGACAGTTCTCCAAAAAAGAAATACAGATGGCCAACAGACACATGAAAAGATGCTCCACATCGCTAATTATCAGAGAAATGCAAATTAAAACTACAATGAGGTATCACCTCACACCAGTAAGGATGGCTGCCATCCAAAAGACAAACAACAACAAATGTTGGCGAGGCTGTGGAGAAAGGGGAACCCTCCTACACTGCTGGTGGGAATGTAAGTGAGTTCAACCATTGTGGAAAGCAGTATGGAGGTACATCAAAATGCTCAAAACAGACTTACCATTTGACCCAGGAATTCCACTCCTAGGAATTTACCCTAAGAACGCAGCAATCAAGTTTGAGAAAGACAGATGCACCCCTATGTTTATTGCAGCACTATTTACAATAGCCAAGAATTGGAAGCAACCTAAATGTCCATCAATAGATGAATGGATAAAGAAGATGTGGTACATATACACAATGGAATACTACTCAGCCATAAGAAAAGGGCAAATCCAATCATTTGCAGCAACATGGATGGAGCTGGAGGGTACTATGCTCAGTTAAACAAGCCAAGCGGAGAAAGAGAAATACCAAATGATTTCACTTATCTGTGGAATATAAGAACAAAGGAAAAACTGAAGGAACAAAACAGCACCAGAATCACAGAACTCAACAATGGACTAACAGGTACCAAAGGGAAAGGGACTGGGGAGGATGGGTGGGTAGGGAGGGATAAGGGGGGGAGAAGTAGGGGGGTATTAAGATTAACATGCATGGGGGGGTAGGAGAAAAGGGAGGGCTGTACAACACAGAGAAGGCAAGTAGTGATTCTACAACATTTTGCTATGCTGATGGACAGTGACTGTAAAGGGGTTTATAGGGGAGACCTGGTATAGGGGAGAGCCTAGTAAACATAATATTCGTCATGTAAGTGTAGATTAGTGATACCAAAAACAAAGCAAAAAAAAAAAAAAAAAAGGGCAGTTCCTGTGTGGTAACCTCCAACGAGTTCTACACAAGGGTATAAAGGGCATATAAAAGTGTAGGCAAAGGGTCTGTTTGTGTTTATAAAGAGGATCAAAGCCTAATTGGGCTACCCCGAAAATGAACTAAGATACGATATGAAAAAGAACTTCCAACATCTGCACTCTCTGGAAGACTCATGCCAGAAGATGATCATCAAAAAATCCCAACAGAGATCCACGCACTGCTACAGCTGTAGATGCACTCATCCCACCAGTTCCTGGACTTGGCATGGGAATGAGGAAGGAGATATCTAAGCTGGCCTGTGCATACAGTAAAACAACAAATTTGACTGGATCTATACTGTTGGAACTCAACCAAGAATTTGGAGAAGTGCAAATTGTAGCGCTGCAAACTCTTACAACTACAGACTATTTACTGTTAAAAGAACATATGGCATGTGAACAGTCCCCAGGAATGGGTTGTTTTAATTTGTCTGATTTCTCTCAGACTGTTCAAGTTCAGTTGGACAATATCCACCATATCATAGATAAGTTTTCACAAATGCCTAAGGTGCCTTAATGGTTTTCTTGGTTTCACTGGAGATGGCTGGTAATTACAGATATGCTTTGGTTATGTAACTATACTCCTATTATGTTAATGTGTGTGCGCAATTTCAGTAGTAGCTTAAAACCTATACATGCTGAAGTTACTCTACAAGAAGATATGTCAAAGAAATAATCAATCTTCCCATGTTTTCTTCCGTCTGCTTCTTCTATAGCTTTTCTTCTTCCTTCCTAATTACAACCCTTAAATAGAATTCGTGCCTCATATCAAATTTACCGAGTATCATAACTCCTCCAAGTGGTAAAGATACCTCAAGACAAATGCTGGGCATAGAAGCCACAGGGCATAAATATGCAAAGAAGTAAAAAGCTAACCTTTTCAAACAATAAGGCTTCCCTCTCACTTACCAACTTTACATTTCCCTGTATGGCCCCGGAAGATGACTGGTTAGCCAGAGACGGGTAAGATTCCTCAAGGGAGGAACAACCTAAGACAGGCACAGTCGCAGGGGGGCCATCAGGTGAGAAATTGGGGATCAACAGAGGTGAGGCTTAGAACCTCACCCCCCCTGTTCTGAGAGAAATCTTCTGCATACATGGATGTTTTATTGCCCTGGTCTAGCTTGGATTAACACATAGTCTACAGGCACACACCTGATTATCTACATTTGCTCTCTTACAACACTAAACTATGTTTTCTACCTTTATCTTGTATCTACCTACCACTTCAGCATTTTATTAAAAATAATGATAATAAAGAGAGAAATGTGGTATCCACATATAAATCAAGTATAAAAACCAAATGAGTATTCATATTTGAACTGACTGTTTATAGTTCATAATGCATGAGCAAAGCCAAAAGTTTCTGTGATGACTGCCCTTGTACTGTTCACTATGTAACTTATTCATTATGTAAGAATTTGTTCTACATGTAAGAACTTGTTTGTTATGCCTCAGAAGATTGGAGACTGACGAAAATTAGGCTTGGGGTGGATTAATGATTGTGCATTGAGCATTGACTCCCCTATACAGAATTTTATTGTCGTTAACAACCATTTGATCAATAAATATGAGAGATGCCCTCACAAAAAAAATAAAAAATAAAAGGACAGACTTCCAATGGTAAAATAAATAAGTAACCGGGATGTAATGTATAGCATAAGGAATATAGTCAAGATATTGTAACAGCTTGGTAGGGTGATAGCTGGAACCTAGAATTATGTATATAAATGTTCTACCACTGTGTTGTACACTTGAAACTAATGTAATGTAATACTGTGCGTCAACTACCCTTCAATAAAAAATAATTATTTAAAAAAATAAATAAATAAATATGATTTATCGTTTATATTATGTTCTTTGTTATGTATTTTAAAATACTCAACACAAAGCTGGTATAAAGCAAACGTGCTGGTTTTACTAACCAAGGGGCAGTCAGTTGTTCAAAACAAGAATCCATCCTTCAGGGCTGGTCATCCAACATTATATAACAAAGGCCACACTTGACAGGTAATTATTCAAGAAATGTTTTTTATTCGCATCTCTTATCCACACCAGTCGTTAACCAGCATCATAATATTAGAAATAAATTCTTGTTGGAGAAACTGGCAACTTCTAATCAGCATAATGGGTATTAGAAATGGGCTATCATTGATGAGATGAATGGCATTTAGGATGTGTGATCTGGTTTAAGTATTCAGTAGTACCTCAAAGGACAGAGAGTTAGTTCTTCCTGTTAGAGCAGTTGTAGTAACTAGTATTGGCTTGCTAATGGATGTTTGTTTGTGAAGGCCCTGGGGCACTGCACAGAGGTATGTTTGCTTAATGCCTGTCTGTGGGTATGGCAGCATTTTGTACGTGACTGGGTCTGAGGGTGGAGAGAGGAACTGTCCTTCACGTACCTTTACCACATCAGCAGCTACCATTTATCAAAAGCAAGCAACTAAGAGTTGGTCGTGACAATTTGCTAGTCAGTTTTCAATAATTCATTAAAATCTTATTTACAGGATTTTTCATTTTCATTAATGTTCTTTCATCAGTCTGTTGATATCTATGTGGAAAAAATGCTCAGACATTGGAGCTGGTGGCCGTGAGTGACGTCCGCTTTTGGCAGTTCCCTGGGTGACAGTAGCTATCATTTCCCAGTGTGGTTCCCTGATGCACTTCTGCCTACTTAGGCCTGTCCCATTAGTCTCCATCTGCGTGGATATGAAGATTAACCTTGCTCAGTGTTATGCTGGAGATTTGAATTGGAGATCAATTTCCTTTAGGGAAGAGACTATCAATCAATGTCAACCTCTTATTTATTCAACATCCACCGTATGCACAGTATTGTTCTAAGTCCTTGGAGAATTATCAAAATTGCGTATGTCTTATAGACCATGATCTCTAGAAGTCATGATCTACAGGGCCACAGAAGATAAAAAGGTGTATTTAATTTCATCATCTGAAAATAACCTTCAGTGACAGCTGTCTGTAGTTTCACTGCCGAGGGCTCTAATGTGTGGTAGATCCCACGTCCTTTATAATTCTTCTTTTTCCTTTTATTCCTTCACCCATCTTTCCTCTTTTCTCTCTCCCTCCATTTTCCCTCTCTTCCTCATTTCCCCCACCTTTCTTCTGCCTTTTCACTGTCCCTCACTCCTGTCCCTTTTCCTCCTCCCTCTCTCTCTCTCTTCCTTCCTTCTTTCCTTCTCCTCATCAGTTTATTTGAGCACTTCCCCCAAGATAGTAGAGCTTTTAATCTGCTGTTTTGTTCTTCTTGTCTTCACATCATGAGCTTCATTTAAAAACAGGTGTCCTCTCCTCTCCCAGCATGTGTCTGTGGAATGCTGGGTTCTGAGAGCTTCCTTCGTAAGGTCACGCTAAGGACAACTGGCCCTTCGCCTTCCCTTCACCTTGGTATACTTCCTAATGGTCCAGATCCTGAAACTTCCCCCTCATGGAAGCTCTTTGCCCTCTGCCTGGGACTATAGGACTCAGGCATTTGGGGGTATGATTTGTGGTTCTGCCACACTCTGACTCTGCACAGGGTAAGCTGTCTGAATTCTCTCAACCTCAATTTCTTTGCCAACAAAGTAGGAGACATGTTTACAAAATAATAAAGGCCACGTTCTTTCTAATTTTGGTTATTGTCACCAGTTTTGCTCTATTTTACCCTCATTCTTTGTTTCTGATCTTACTGGACCCTTGACCCTCCACCCCACTGCACTGGGATGACCTGCCTATATTTGTCTACTAGGTATTAGACCCAGGTGTGCCTCTGACCTCAGCATCCCTGTCTCCAACAAAGCATCTCAGCTCCCCTAACTTCCCAACTGCACACACACACACACACACACACACACACACAGACTGGATAGATCACAGGGGCTCCTGGCTCTTTCCCTAGTCTGTAGCTGCATACTGGGGGCCCTGTATGCCAGGAGGGTTCATTTTAATTAGGAAGATCAATAATTCTTCCTTTATTTTCTCTCAATAGTTGTAAATTTATATAATCCCTTCCCAGGATATAGTTAAGCTCCTGCCTGACACCTACCTAAATGGGAAGATTTAAAACTCCTGGTCATCAAAGGGCTTAAGAATTTGTGCCTGGAGTCAGAAAGACTGGCTTCAAATCCTAGCTTTGCTATTTAGTAGCTGTGTGAATTTGGGTAAGTGTTTTAACAGTTTTAGGCCTAGTCCCAACCCCACTTATTTCTCTAAAGAAAGCAGGTTCATGCAGTGGAAGGAGCACAGTTTAGGGCAGAAGAGACATAGTTTTAAATCTTGCTTCTACCGTTTGTGGAATGAACAATTCTGAGAAACACCTTTCTGCTTCTGTTTCTCCTACATAAATGGGATCATGGTGCACAGTAAAGGATTGTGGTGAAGATAAAATGAGGTAAGCTCTTTTTCACAGTGACTTGGAGTGATGAGCTGCTTTGGGGTGAAGTTGAACATCTCCTTTCCAGCCTCCAGCTACCAGAACCGCACTGAAGTGGTTGATGAATGTGCACTCCTACCTTCATGAGAAGGGTATGAACACAGAAGATGCTGCTATGCTCTGGGTGAAGAGTGTAAGAATTGGGTGATTAGTGTTGGGAACAGCAAGTAAGGTTTACCATAAACTAGTCTGTCTTGACCCATAGCTGTGTCTAGTTGCTACTGAGTAAGGGGTATTCTTGTTATAGACCAAGGAGAACTGTAGAAAGAAGCACATGTCTGTTCAAAGGTGCACTGTAGATGCCAAACAGGGTTCTCAACTTGGTTATTATAAAAAAGAGAGAAAAGTCTATTGCTGAAATAAATAATACTGGTATGTTTTGTTGCTGGAGGCTTGGAAGAGCTAGCAGAATCTGCAAGTTTTCAATCTCTCTAAGGAAGATGATGCCCCCGATGTGCTGTAAGAAAGCCCCTTTCACAGAAGGTAAGGAGCCCAGCACCAAAGTGCCTAAGACCCAGGGTCTGTCACTCCGTGTGTCCTGCCACACAAACATGGGGGCATTGCTCTGAAGAAATGGTGTACTGAGGAAAGTAAAGATGAGGTTGAAGAATATGATAAAGACAAACTTGTGATAAACTTTTGGCCAAGAGAATGAAAGAGGCCAAGGAAAAATGTCAGGAACAGCTGTCCTTCCCAAGAGCTTCTAACTCTAAGTCTGAGTCTAATATAAAACATGGTTTTCAAAGAGTAATACATAAATAAGATCAGACATTAAAAAAAAGGATTAAATGAAGTAAAAACCTCTGACTGTATTCAACTACAAAAGACTTCAAAATATTTTTTCTAGCTTGAGGAAGGGTGCCCTCAAGTAAGCATTTCATACATACATGCACACACATGAGTCAGACTGAGCAACACTTTGCACTTTTTTTAATATAGAAAGAGAAATTTAGATACCCAAAGAAACACCAGAGATGTGTGAGCAAGAGGAAGGGGCAGGCGCAAGGTGAGAAGTAAAGCCATGAAAGAAACCAGACCTGCCGGCACCTTGATCTTGATATACATAGTTTGCCAGGGCTACTAGAACAAAATACCAGCCGAGATGGCTTAACCAACAGAAATTCATTTCCTCAGAGTTCTGTAGGCTGGAGGTCCCAGGTCAAGGCACTGGCAGGTCTGGTTTCCTTAAGGCTGCTCTACGGGCCTGCACATGGTTGCCTTCTCCCTGCATCTTCGTACGGTCTTTCCTCTGTGCTCAGACATGTCTGTATTTCTTCATGTGTCCAAATTTCCTATCTTATAAAGACACCAGATAGACTGGATTAGGGCCCACCCTACCAGCCTCATTTTAACTTAATCACCTCTTTAAAGTTCCTATGTCCAAACACAGTTATGTTCTGAGGTACTGGGGGGTAAGACTTCAACACATGAATTCTGGGGGGACACAATTCAGCCCACAGTATGTAAGTTACCATTGGATTAGAGTGACCATTTCTTGTCTAAACTCAGACACATCCAGAGTGTTAACAGGTCAAACAGCATCAGATGCTGGGACAACCTGCATAAATCAGGGTTGTGCATGTGACCGTCCTAACCTGGCAGTGCTGGTGGTGGTGAAGGGGTAGTCAGTGCTCTTCCCTGGGGATCAGGGTCTGCTCCTGCAGCTCTGGTGCTGTTGTTAAAGCTTGTGTCAGCTCTCAGGCTGACTAGGAGAGCCTTCGCTGACCAAGATGAAATGAGATTTAATTACCATCTTGTACACCACGCCCCAGACCCAGGCTTGTTTGCTTCCTCACTTCTCCCTGTTGATCTCCTATCACCTGTCCTTAAAAATCCATATGCACATATGCCTGCCTCATTGTGCAGCCTTTGTTTTTTGTTTTTTGTGTTTTTTTTTTTGTAGATAATTATTTTTTATTGAAGGTAAGTTGACACACAGTATTACATTACATTAGTTTCAGGTGTACAACATAGTGATTCAACATTTATATATATGACAATTCTAGGTACCAGCATCACCATACCAAACTGTTACAATATCTTGACTATATTCATTACATCCCGGTTACTTATTATTTTACCATTGGAAGTGTGTACTTTCTTTTTTTTTTTTTTTTGTGAGGGCATCTCTCATATTTATTGATCAAATGGTTGTTAACAACAATAAAATTCTGTATAGGGGAGTCAATGCTCAATGCACAATCATTAATCCACCCCAAGCCTAATTTTCGTCAGTCTCCAATCTTCTGAGGCATAACAAACAAGTTCTTACATGGGGAACAAATTCTTACATAGTGAATAAGTTCTTACATGGTGAACAGTACAAGGGCAGCCATCACAGAAACCTTCGGTTTTGCTCATGCATTATGAACTATAAACACTCAGTTCAAATATGGATACTCATTTGATTTTTATACTTGATTTATATGTGGATACCACATTTCTCTCTTTATTATTATTATTTTTAATAAAATGCTGAAGTGGTAGGTAGATACAAGATAAAGGTAGAAAACATAGTTTAGTGTTGTAAGAGAGCAAATGTAGATGATCAGGTGTGTGCCTGTAGACTATGTGTTAATCCAAGCTAGACCAGGGCAATAAAACATCCACGGATGCAGAAGATTTCTCTCAGAACGGGGGGGTGAGGTTCTAAACCTCACCTCTGTTGATCCCCAATTTCTCACCTGATGACCCCCCTGCGACTGTGCCTGTCTTAGGTTGTTCCTCCCTTGAGGAATCTTACCCGTCTCTGGCTAACCAGTCATCTTCCGGGGTCATACAGGGAAATGTAAAGTTGGTAAGTGAGAGAGAAGCCTTATTGTTTGAAATGGTTAGCTTTTTACTTCTTTGCATATTTATGCCCTGTAGCTTCTATGCCCAGCGTTTGTCTTGAGGTATCTTTACCACTTGGAAGAATTATGATACTTGGTAAATTTGATATGAGGCACAAATTCTATTTAAGGGTTGTAATTAGCAGCCTTTGTTTTTATGCTGCACCAAACTCAAAATTAGACTCAGTAGCACTTGGCATTTACCACGAAGAATCAAATCACATTTGTGAGCTTTATCGATTCTATTAAAGATTTCCCATGGACAATGAGAAGAATGGTCCGCTCATTCACCCCACTGGTGAACACGATCTAATAAAAATCACTTTAGACTATTTTCTTTTCTCCTTACTGACTGATTTACCTCTCAAGCTTTGACACTTTCCCAAATTCCAAAATGCCCCCCCCCAAATGATTGTCCAAGTTAGGCATCATCACCATCCTTCAAAATTTAGTCCAGTCTTTCTGTCTGCTCTTGCAGGTAGCCCACAGGACCAACCAGCCTTCATTCTATGGGGCAGCTGGGGCATGGAAGAGAAAGGCAATCACTAAGAGACCCTGGGCATGACTCAGGGAGAGTGTTTGACACACTAGGGTAATATTACTTGTCACATAGCAGTGGTAAGATGGTAATGGATACTGGGTAGAAACCTAAAGCTAGAACATCAGGAATACATGAGGCACCTTTCTTAGTTCTCCAGAATGACTCACTGGTGTGACCTTCCCTTGCTAGGTGGGGGTACACTTGTGTTTATAGCTTGGCAGAGTGAGGAGAATTAATCTGGTAGCTGATACTGTCACTGAAGATCATGCCCAGTCCAGCCCACCTGCCTGCAGTGTTGGATGCCAAAAAACAACTGAAGACTGTTTCTGCCTTTTCACAACTAGTTCTCATCCTGCACTGCACTTCAGAATCACCTAGGAAGCTTTTAAGAACCCTGATGCTCAGACAGCACTCCTGACAATTAAATCAGAATCACTGGAGGTAAAACCCAGGTGTCAGTATTTTTTACAGCTCTGCTGGTAACTCCATTGTGCAGCCAAGTTTGAGAACCAGCTCTTGATCTTGGCTACTCAAGGCGTGGTCAGTGGATCCACGGCCCTGGCATCCTCTGGGAGCCAGTTACAACTGTGAAACCCAGGCTCCACCCTAGATCTGTGGATCGGAATCTGTGTTTTAACACAGTCCCAGGTGATTCCTAGATGCATTCATGTCTGAGGAGCACTGAGCTGGATCAGTGGCTCTGGCCTTGGGCTGCACATCAGTAATGTAAGGGGAACTTCAAAAAGGCTGGGGCTCTGGTTGCACAGCAACCCTATTCAGTTACAAGCATGGGGCGAAGAACCAACAACCAGGATTTTGTTAGATCTCTGAGGTGATTCAAATTGAAAACCACTGCCCTAGGCTCTGACATTTATCTTTGAAACAAATTTTCCCAACACTCACATGCCAACGGCTTAAGGGGGTCTGTGAACCAGGGCGCCTCTCGATGCCACAGTGTCCGCTAGGAGGGAAGCTTCCTCAGAGGCGTGTGGAGTCACTGTAATTTGCTCTGCTCTACTCCATTGGAGCTGACTCGTTTGTAGAGGCTGAGGGGACCTGGAGAGCCTTGAAGTGAATTCTAAGGGGGTCAGAATGGGTACCCAGATATTTTATTAGGAACCTTGAAGAAAAGTTCTGCCAGAAAGACATCCAGACCTGCTCTCTTCACACAGTAGGCCTGGGGTGGGCTGAACCAAGCTGCATGTGTGAGCACGCACCCCAGGTTGTGAAGGCCCAAGTGTCTCTCCTGAGCATTTCAGCCCTGGGAAGGTTCACCGTGGATTTGGTGAGACTGAGAAATGACAATGAAACATTCTTGGGGTAAAAGAGTTTATACCGGCTTTATTTTCAGGGTGGTGAAACTCGAGCACTAGGATCACGTCTGCATCCAGCAGTCTGCACCTCCGTCTCCGCCTCCACCCAGAGCACAGGGCAGAGCTCTTTATATAGTGACTCAGTCAATAATAGCTCGTTGCCTATGGGTGTGGAAGCATCAGCCTGGCAGTCAGCCAGTTAAATCATCCAGTAGTTTAGGGTCAGGTGAGGATCCTGGCCATAGGAACTTCCATTTTCCCCACACTAAGGCAACTGGAAATGACTTAAGGATCACACCACCTTTTTTGGTGCTGTTGAATTTTCTCAGTCACACTCTGAAAATATCATTTTTGTTAAATAACAAAATGTCATTATATTAAATTCATTACAGTACAAGTGCTATGGGTTGATTGTATTCCCCCACAAAAGGTATGTTTAAGTTCTACCCCCCTATCCCCATATCTCAGACTATGACTTTATTTGGAAATAGGGTCTTCATAGAGACAATTGAGCAAAAATGAGGTCATTAGAATGGGCCCTAATTCAACATGACTGGTGTCCTTATCAATAGGGTAAATTTGGACACAGGGACAGAGGCATGCACAGAAAGCAATGTGAAGATACACAGGGAGAAGATGGCCATGTGACTGTAGTGATCTATCTACAAGGCAAGAAACACCAAGGTTTGCTGAAAAATACCAGAAGCTGGAAGACACAAAGAAGGATTCTCCTCTAGAGCCATTAAAGACAGCATGGCCCTACAGACACCTTGATTTTGGATTTCTAGCCTCTAGGACTACCAGACTATAGCTTTCTGTTGTTATAGGCCACTTCATTTTGGTACTTTGTTATAGCAGCTAGGAAACTAATACAACAAGAAAGGCTAAAAAATGAAATTGACATTCTCCAAAATGAACTTAGAGGGAAAAAAAACTGGAAGAGGAAATGCTAAGACCAAACAGCATTTTTTAAAGATTCTTTTTACTGATAAGTGTAAGTACACAGATGCTTAAAATAAAAAGCTGAAAAGCTCTTTGCTTAAAGATGTCATATTTTCCAGCGAGCAATGAATTTAGAGTCATTTGTGGAGATAATGTTTCCCCTTCCAAATCATTAAAACATACATTGTTGCTCTTTATGTTAGTTTTATGATGCATGCTGGAATTCAAATTAAATATTGTTTAGATGCTTATGCATCAAGAATTGTTGTTTCTCAAGGAGATATAAGATTGGGTGAAAGAGTAGTTTTTTATATAGAAACAGCAATTCCTCAGTCAATGGTCAAAATGTTCTTTACAGTAGGATTTTATTATGGTATCAAAATATTTTGATAGGCAAGACACTATGAATACAGAAAGCTTTCTGTGTTCTACAGACCCAAATAGCAAGAGCATTTACCAAAAAGTTAGACACTGCCTTTTAAAACATGCTCATATCTTTTTTTTTTCATTCTTTACTTCTGTGCCAGTAGACCTGGCAGTGCTAAATCCAAGGGACCTGGAAACCTTTTCATATTTCTCCACCCGATAGCCCAGATGAAAATACACATGCTAACTTTGCTGGGATTTTTCATCAGCTCCTGAAGTTTCTACAAAAGTGTGTTGCTGACCAGGAAACTGGGTCAGGCAATTGTTCTGCAATAAAGATCTTTTGAAGTGTCTCAGCAGCCACCTACCCTGAACAGGAGTCCTGTGGATCATGCTCTTTACAAATTGGGCCTTTGGCCTCAGATATTATTTCTCGTACTTTAATAACAATAAAAAAACAACTTTGCCCTTTTTCCCCACCTGCCTTTGGGCTTTCCAATTGATGAACCTATTCACTTAAACAGAGAGTTTTAAAAATTGCTTTAAAAATATAACCACTTCCTGAAATATATTTGTGAAGAAAAGCTCTCTTGAAATTCTGTGAAGCTAGTACATAAGAAATACTGCCATGCTGCCATAGGACCCCCACAAGATTCTAACTTGGGCAGAATCTCTAAGAGTGGTTTGATTGTGATTTTAAAAGGATTTGATCCTTCAGAGTCGGAGGTATTTTTCAGGCCTTGGGATTTCCCATCCATCCCCAAGAGAGGCATTTCCTCTCTTAATTCCTCAGTCAAGAAAGAAATAACTTGTGGTTTTATTTTGATATAAACTGACAACATTAGCATATTCTGAGTGAAATATGTATAACTCATTGGATCAGATACCCTTTAACGGGGACATGAATTATGAATCAATGAAAGAAGCTGTCACCAGCTATGTTATCTTGATATTAATAGCATGACCTGTCAGTGTTGGAAAGTATCTGGAGCACATTTGCCATTAAACCTATCTTGTCTTTCGAGAATGAGATAGAGACAGAGAAGGGAGAGAGGGGAGAAGGATGGGAGAGCGAGCTAGGGAGATCAAAGGATGATACTATTTATGAGTATGTCTGTTAACATCCAGTGGACTTGAAATAACTCATTTTTTAAGAGTCCCCAGCTAATGTGAGTTCACTCAGATCATGCAATCTGAGCAAAAAGACATCATCACTAGATTAACCCTCACTGTCTAGCCTCTAGCCACTCCCTGTTTTTGTATGGCCTGAGAGCAAAAATGGTTTTTCTTTTTTTAAATTGTTAAAAAGAATGAAAGGAAAAATGTTATTTTTTGACACATGAAAATTACATAAAAATCTAATTTCATTGTTCATAAATAAGAAGAACACAGCCACGACCACTCCTTCATGTAATGTCTATGAATATTTTTACATTCCAGTGGCAGAGCTGAGTAATTGTGGCAGAGATTATGTGGCCTATAAAGCCTAAAATACCTACTATTTTTCCCTTTGCAGAAAAAGCTCACTGACTCCCTGTATATTCAAATACATGGATTTATATACATACACATATATGTGTATATATGTGTATATATATATATGTGTGTAAATCTCTGTATCATCCATCATTTATGTATCTAAATCATCCTTCCATGCAAAATCAAACCTTTCTTGGCAGCTTTTCTTTCTTCTAATCAAGGTAATACAAGCCCTGAAGCATAGTAACTGTGTATCTCTATTCTTTATTCCATTTTCATAGTTAAAAACACTAGTCAGATGCACACAGAAATGTTTTATTCTACTGTGTGCTTACCTTGATAAAACTCAAAGTGTTTGATATTCACTCTGGTTGACAGAGCAGTATATTCACCCAGAGTCTGGGCCATAAAGGTATCTGCTATCCCTACAAAGAAATTTCAAAGGTGATATAAAAATGTTAGTAGTAAATATACTAAAGCCTTAAATGCCCATCTGGGATTGAGAGGAATTCATTTCCTATCCTGTAGTTGAAGGGGGAAGGACTTAAATTCAGGCTTTCAAGTGAGGATTACTTTTGCTGTGTTTTAAATAAATATTCAAGAAAGAGCTTAAAGATCATTACTTCCAGTGGGAGCATTTTGATCCTAGACTTGAAGACACTTTCATTTAATTTTTATAAAGTGACTAATGGTAATCTGAAGGTAGCCAACTCAACTCAGTTTGGCAAATGTGTCTCCGATGGTGTGATATAATAAAGAATGTATCTGGTAGTTGTCCCTGGTTCATGGCACATGGGAGTGCCCTTTGCGATTCATAACAGGCCCCTTCATACATAGCTGAGTTCATGCTAACAAGGTGACTCATGGTAGGCACCTAGAGAACTTCAAGGCCATGCCAGAAAGACCAAGCACATAATTAGAGGGGTGGAAGTTTCAGCCCCATTGCATCCCCTAACCTCCAGGAGAAGGACTGGAGATTGAATTCAAACATGTGACCAGTTATTTAATTAGTCACGTTCACGTAGTGAAACCTTAATAAACGCTGTGAGCAATGATGCTCAGAGAGCTTCCGGTTGACGAACATATCAATCAGTATTCCAGGAGGATAGCACACCCTGAGTCTGTGGGGGTGGAGCTCTGCACTCCTCTCCCCCAGATCTTGCCCTGTTCATTTCTTCCATTTGGCTGTTCTTAAGTTATATCCCTTAAATAAAATGATAATTGTAAATGTAATGCTTTCAGTGAGTTCTGTAAGTCATTCTGGTGAATTACTAAACATTAAGGGTATGGTGAGAAGCCCCAACTTTGTAGAATGAATTCAAATTCCAGCTGGGCAAGAGCACAGGTAGCTTGGGGACACTAGAGACTTGTGGCTAGATCCAAATAGGGGGCAGTCATACGGAATGAGCCCTTAACCTGTGGGGTCTATGTTAACTCTGGGTTAGAATTTAATTGTTAGAATTTAGTGTTAGAATTTAACTGAAGTGAAGACGTGACACCGAATCCAGCTGGTGTCACAGAACAATTGTTGAAATGCACATAGTAATGGTGGGGCAGGTCCAAAGCTGGGTGCTGAGGATGGAAGGATGAGTAAGGCAGTGCTGACAACCTGACTGCATAACTTTCATAGCATTTTCAAAAGATGGTCTTAGCATAAGAGGGTGAACCCCTCTTTTAAGAAGAAAGAGAAAGGAGTAAAATGTAAGGCTGAAGCAAAAGGCTCTTGGATTTAGTGTTCGTGGATAAACACACTGTAACCTGTGAAAAGCCAGGTTTTCTGTGGCCACCCTACAGTTTATGTGGCTAATTCTCATTATCTATTTGTTGTAAAGTTTGTGTCCTTGGGATATTCTTCAGGCTTGTGTTCTTGGGGAATTCTTATATGAAGGATTTGAAGTGGGCTCCAGACTGGGCCTCCAAGGAATAAATCTCAACACTGTTGCAGAAATAACACACCCAGGTAGCAGCTGATTCTGTCACCATAAGAAAGCCAGGGATTCAGAATACCACCGGCCCTGGTGCTGTCTCTAGGTCTACAGCACTCCGGCTGCAGTCCAGGACTGTGGAAGGCCACACGTGTCTAAAAGAATTTTAACCTGTTGGCAAAATGGACACTGCCCAAGCCGCTCCCGCTTTCTACACCCTCTCCCCACTTAATGCGGTACAACTGATTGGAGAACCTAAGTCATATCTGCAACTCAGCTACAAGAGCATTTGGGAAATCTAGTTTGTATCTTTCTAACTTCTGCAGGCAGATGGAAATTAAAGAAGATATTGAATGAATGAAGCAATTGACTGTAGGTTCCATGGGGTGGTAAAAGTGTATCAGGACATTAGGAATTCTTACCTCATCATTATAAACCTTGATAAATTTGAGAAATTCTGTTATTTGTATGTTCTTTGTCATTTTAGACAGCTATCTTGAGACTGTGTGAAGAATGAGATTTCAGTTCACGCCTGAGATAGGGTTTATGAGAGGGAGTGGGGTATTTTGGTTGGTGGCAACAGAAACATTCTCCCAAGGGGCACGAAGAGAGGAAAAGAATTGAGGACCAGGTTTATAATGATATATATATTTTTTTATCCAGAAGCTCTAATACTAAAGTTGTACTATACTTCCATGTCAGATGGATTTACAATTTTAAAAGGCCACTTTCTCATTCGTACATGATACAGGTGTGACCTACACTTAGTGCATCAATGTAAACTTCTGGCAGGTGAACAGTCTTTTGGGGAATGTTAAAGAGTCCTAGCCATGTTTACCATCATTCATCAATCATCTTTATGATCTTTAATTTTCACTCATCTAACAAAGATTTATGGATCACCTACTATGTGCTAAGCACAAGGGAAAACAGAGACAAAAGAGCAATTCTTGGCTTCAAATTTCTCACAGGTTAGTATAAGATATGACAATATATATGCACAAACAACATAGTGTTAGTAATCAGTGATTATTAGTTAAAATTTATGGAGAACTTAAAATGAGTCATATATTGTTCTAAGTGCTTTACTTATAGTGTTGTCATTTAATCTTTACAATAATCTTTTGAGTATGTGTGGGGAAAATGGAAGTTCCTATGGCCAGGATCCTCACCTGACCCTAAACCACTTGATGGTGTAATTGGCCTGCTGCTAGGCTATTGCTTCCACACCTGTAGGCAATAGCTACTATTAACTGAGTCACTATGTAAAGAGCTCTTCCCAGTGCTCTGGGCAGAGGCAGAGAAAAAGGAGGATTATGGACCTGCAGACTGCTGGATGCAGACATGATTCTAGTGCTTGACCTACCACTGTGAGAATAAAACCGGCTATAAACCCTTTTGCCCCAAGAATATTCCATTGTCATTCCTCTCTCTCACTAAATCGATAGTGAACTTGTCTGGAGCTGAAATCCTCAGGCAAGACAGTATGGTGCTATTAATTTCCATCTTATAGATAAGGAAAATGAGGTACAGAGAAGTCAGTAACTTGCTTTAAGTATACTCAGCTATCAAGTAGGTAAAGTAGTTCAAATCCTACTGTGTGACTGTAGAATCGAGCTCTTGATCACCCATTGGGTTTCAGGCACCAGTGTGAACACTAGCCTATACTTTTCATTCAGTATGGATAATGTAATGCAGTGAACTGACACAAAGTGAGGAGATTCAATTTGACATTTTAGGTCACATTGAATGGAGTTAGCCGGGTGAACAGGGAGGGAAGCATTTTGGCAGCAGAAGGGTCAGTATGGATGCAGGCCCACAGGGATGAGACGGTAAGGCATGGTTTGTAGTGCACCAAGTAGTGCTAAGTCACACAAAGTGTGGGGTTGTGTAAGCACTTATGGGAGGAAGGCTTTGTGAACCTTCGCAAGGAGTTTTAACTAAAAATCAGAAGGCACAGAAGGATAGTAAGCAGATGAGAGATGAAATATTTTAGACTGGATTGTTTGGTAATATCTTATATGCAGGGCACTGATTGTACAGCAAAAGCTCCTAAAATGAAAGTAAATCATGTCCTGCTGGTTTTTTGGCAAGGATTCAATATCATATAGGTTAAATGTTAATACAAAACACTGATTTTAAAAATTCATTAAAGAACTCAATCTCCCATTGACTGTTTCTTGCTTCTAGGCCTAGTCAAAAACTGTCTGAGATCCAAGGAAATCTGAGAAGGATAATATAACAAGCATGACTTTCCAGTCTCCAATCTCTGCCTATTCTTGTATCCAGTTAAATTGGGATGACTGTTATTTCTTTCTTTCTCAGGTGTAGAGAATGAGGTGCATTGATAAGAGCTGGGATGGCGTACACTCTACACACTTGCTAAAAACCTGTTGTGCTACAAGTCTGCTAGTGGGCCACCTGTCTTTTCTAGACTCTATAGATTGAGAGATACCGTCCTGCAAGACATATCGATTTCAGATGGGCTGCTGAGGCAGCTTTGGAAATGAATAGCCCATTCCAGTTCTCCCTGTTCCACTTCTGCAGATGAACCAAAAAAGGCATATGAAACCTGGAATTTAAACAGTGGAGGAGGAAGGTCTATTGAAAGGCAGCATTTGACCTCTGGATTCAGCAGTTTTTGAATTCAAATATTGGCCTCAGCACTTAGCAGCTGTGTGACCTTGTGTAAGATACTTTATCTCCCCTTAAACTTCAGTTTCTTTATCTGTATGGGGTAAAAATAATAACTCCTTCACACCATGTGGTAGAGTAAAAGAGATAATCAATGTAAAGATTATTACAGTTTCCATTACAAAGTAACTACTCAATAAAACATATTTTTATTATTGTTGTTGTGGACAAAGAAGCAAATGGCACAAATTAGCTAAATTTCTGTTCTCTCACAGTCCAACCCAAGAAAGATTTTAAGTAGATGACCTCATCTCAGGGTCCTGGCATTCTCTTTCCTAGAAAAAGTGCAGATAGCAGTTTATTAAGGCACCACTTTAGAGGATGTCCCCTCAGCCATTGCTTGACTAGCTTTATCCAGTCCCACTCTTCTGTACCTTCAGGGAAAAGTGGGTTACAAAGTGATCTACAGATTCAGTGCAATCCCTAACAAAATTCCAATGGCATTTTTCACAGAAATAGGAAAAGCAATCCTAAAATTTGTGTGGAACCACAGAAGACTTTGAATAGTTAAAGCAATCTTGAGAAAGAAGAAAAAGCTGGAGACATAACACTTCCTGATTTCAAACTGTATTATAAAACTACAGTAATCAAAAGAGCATGATACTGGCACAAAAGCAGACACACAGATCAATGGAATAGAATAGCTCAGAGATAAACCCAAGCATATTTGGTCAACTAATCTATGACGAGGGAGCCAAGAACACACATTGGGGAAAGGATAGTCTCTTCAACAAATGATGCTGGGAAAACTGGACAGCTACATGCAAGAGAATGAAGCTGGACCCCTATCTTAAACCACACACAAAAATCAACTCAATATAGATTAAAGACTGAAATATAAGACTTGAAAATATAAAATGCTGAGAATGAAACATAGTTTGGGAAAAGATCTTTGACATCAGTCTTGTCAATGACTTCTTGGATATAACACTGAAAGAAAGCATAGGCAACAAAAGCAAAAATAGACAAGTGGGACTGCATGCATCAAGCTTAAAAGCTTCTGCACAGCAAAAGAAACCATTAGAAAATGAAAAGGCAATCTGTAGAATTGGGAAAATATTTGCAAAGCAAGGTTAATATACAAAATACACAAGGAACTCATACAACTCAATAGCAATAAATAAATAAATACTCAGATTTAAAAATGGGCAAAAGACCCTAATAAACATTTTTCTAAAGAGGCATACAAATGGTCAACAGGTAGAAGAAAAGTGCTCAATATCACTAATGATCAAGGAAACGCAAATTAAAACCACAATGAAATATCACCTCACACCTGTTTGAATATGTTATCAAAATGAAAATTGATAACAAATGATGGCAAGGATATGGAGAAAAGGGAATCTTTGTACCCTGTTGGTGGGATTGTTAACTGGTGTGGCCACTATGGAAACCAGTATGGAGGTTCCTCAAGAGCTTAAAAATTGAACCATCATCTGACCTAGCAATGCCTCTACTGAATACATATCTAAAAAAAACAAAATCCTTATCTTGAAGAGGTATTTGCTCCCATGTTCAGCGGCCAAGGTATGGAAGCAACTTAGGAGTCAGTCAGATGAATGCATAAATGTAGTATCCACGTGCAATGGAATGTTATTCAACCTTTAAAAGAAAGGAAATCCTGCCATTTGCAGCAGCATGGATGAAACTCTAGGGCATTATGGTGAATTAGGCCAGACAGTTAAAAACAAATACTGTATGGCATTACTTATATGTGGAATCTAAAAAAAATCAAACTCATAGAAATGGAGAGTAGAATGGTGGTTGCGAGGGGCTGGGGTGGGAGCAGGGGGATTTGGGGGAGGTTGTTAAAAGCTTACAAGCTCAGTCATAAGATGAATAAGGTCTAAGGATCTAATGTATCCCATGGTGACTATAGCTGATAACACTATTGTATAAGTGAAGCTTGCTAAGAGAGTAGATGCCAAATGTTCTCATCACACCAAAAAAAAAATTTGTGAGGTGGTGAATGTGTTACCTTGATTGTAATCATTTCACAATGTATATATATATATATATATATATATAAACCATCATGTTGTACAACTTAAATATATACAATTTTTATTTGCCAGATATATCTCCATAAGCCTGGGGAAAAAAAAGAACCAGAGATTAAAAAGATCAATTATTAAATGCTTGCAAGAACCTAAACAACCAAACAAAAATACAAAGACAAATGGGTTAGTGGGATCCAAGCACACCCTCAGTGAGGGACCTGTTGCCTGCAGTTGCTGTCATCCTCTAATATAAGTTGTGGTCCTTACTGAACGGTAAGCACTTGCCGTCTCCTCTCCCTTTTTGCACCTACTCCCATTCTCCTAATCAAAGCAGTCAGCCTTCATTTAATTGGTTTATTTACTCCTAAATACTGTAAAAAGTGAGCACCTAATATAGGACAATTTTCTTTAACTTGATTAAATCATATTAGATTTAATATTGTAACACTGATAGTAAAGATTAAATAATATTAGAATTTTAAAAAATGACAGACTGGGGTGTGCTGTTCTGAACAAAATTATTTTGCCTCTGCGAAGTACTACACACACTAAATCAAAACTAGTCAGTATCTAAACCTAAGCATATTATGAGTAATTTTACTGCTTTTTTCAAGGTGAGATGATTGTAAATAGTGCTTCCAGAAACTCCTCTTCCGTTCACCACCATCACAAACACACAGAGGCTGACATCTGTTCTTCTTTTCTTATCTCAAGACAAGACGGTGAGAAACAAAGCTTTAGGGCATCTGAACTTTTCCATGTATAACACAGAAGAGGAAATGTCAAGACAGTAAACCAACACAGAAACAGGCAGCAAGCTGAGCCCAAAGGTAACTGAGTTCTAGCTTTGGAATTCAAAGTAAGATGAGCCAGCCTTCGGCAAGTACATTAATTAATTTCAGTTTGCTCCTTGGTGCTCTGTGCACCAAGTACTGTTCAGCAAATATGAAAACCGATGATATGCTAGATATGTTGGGAATTTACAAGATAAGTGTTCATTTCTTCAAAGAATTTATAAACTGATATTCTGTGCCTTGGCGCCTTATTAACACTGATCGATCAGTCCTCTGTCTCACTTCCTCTGTATCTGAAGGTGACAAAAGCTAATCTGACAACAGGCTAATGTGTGGGCACCCTGTGCCATCTCTTCGCTTTTATTTGCAGTGTAGTAAGAACCGGAATAAACTGTGATAATGCCTCAGTGCTAAGAAATGCTTCTAAAAGTTGGTGTCAGGATGTTGGCAGAAGATTTTGAGCAAATCCTAACTTCACTGTTTATAAGTAGGGCAGGCTTGGGCTTGCAGGTTAGGATGACTGGTGCTTGGGCAAGTGATGGGGTTCAGTTCAGTTCTTTTTGATCAGTCTGCAGAAGCACAATTTTGGACTGTGCAGATCTACAGATGCAAAGTTCTTCTGGGGATTTTATGAATTCCTGGGAACTCAAATGCTAAATTATGCTCTCTTAGAAGCTGATAGAAGTGACTCTTGACAGTAGTGTTGAATCACAAGTCGAAATTATAATGCTAATGGTGAAAATCAGTAAGTCTCTATTTTATGGGAGCTTTATTATTTCAATCAACAATTGTTCTTTTTATTTTCAAAAAACAGAAGGAAGCAAACAATAAGATGCAATGGAAAGGGAGTGGATTGCAGATTGCAAAGAAAGTGGAAAACACTTGAACAGGCAGAAGATGAGAGTAGGAAGGAATACATCACAGACTTTGTGATGCTAATATAGGTCAGGAATTACACTGTATAATTTCATCAGCATGAAAGGAAATGCTGGGCATGTGCCTTTTGATAGACTTCATTCTGAGATCTTTTAAGGAAAGCCACTGACACCTGCATTATTATCTGCATAGCAACCTGCATGGGGGAATTTGAGGCATGTGCATGTATGGGGAGTGGGGATAAATCACCATGAAATATTGGGAAAAAATATACAGAAGGAAAGATTTAGTAGCTGACCAAGTCTATAAAGGGAGTTGTAAGAGTGGAATTTCATGGTGAAATTTGACATAGTGCCACACATTTGATAGTTTTGTTTTTGTTTTTAAATGGATTCCTTCTCACACATACCTGAGTAGACCTCAGCATTTGCGTTTGAAACTGCATCCTCTGCATGCAGACTCCATGGGCCACGCTCTGAGAAGCAGACCTGATTTGTGATAATTTTCTTGACAGCCAGCACTGCTCACTGTCATGGCACAGAGCAAGGCAATAGTGTACAAGTGCTGCTCAACTCCCCACCCTCCTCCCCTTGTCACCACGCAGACAGCTCTGCCCTCCCACGTACCTTCCGTTAGGTTGAAATTTGATGGAGCTCCCTTCCAGCTTGAAAACTAAACCACGCTGGACGCTGGAAGTTACCTAGAACATGGCTGTAATAAAAATGGACGTGAACAAAGATGATGACTTGGGAATAATAGCATTTTAGAGTTTAATGTAGTCATAGCAAGAAAGACGTCAATGTCACTTTTTAATTTGACTCCCACTTTGGAGTTAGCCCAAAGTTTCTGAGTGTTTGTGTAGTCTCTCTTAACCCACTTTAATGACCTGTGCTCTTTCAGTTCTGAGAAGCTGTCTGAGATGCTTGCAACAAAATAAGAAATGGAAGTCCACGGAATAACTGATTTTTCTATATAATCCTCTGCAGTTTCTAAAGCTATAAGATCCCAAATTTGAATTCCTTGCTTTAAAACGTCCTCAAGGGAAGACCATAATTTTGGAAAGCTAGAAGTTGGAAAAGGAAAAATGTTGACAGTTTTCACACTGATAACCTTCAGGGTAAGAATAACAATATGAGCCAAGTAAAAAAAGTAATTGCATGGAACGCTTACACTCAGTTTTCTATGAGCATTCAAAACATTATTCTTATTTCAATGAGATATCCCTTTGCCTTGAAGTGATGAACAGTCTAATGAAAGCCAGCTATTAATGAAATAATGGAAGGAAAACATAATAATAAGACCTCTGACCCAGTGTACTTGCAAAGGTGTCAATGAGACAGGGGCAAAGGTGATTTTGCAGACAGGGTCACTGCCATTCAAAGCCTGGGGACAGTCATAGATACAACTGCATCCATGCAGAATAAAAATGAGAAAGACTACATGGCACCTCAGAACTAAGTCATGCAATAAAAGAAACAAAAATTAAGCTATTAAAATGGCAAAGATCAAAAAAAGAAGATGTAAACAGAGTCTATGTTCTGCCTCCCGCTGCTGGAGGTCCTTATTCATAGCTGTGCAGGGAAATTCAGAGTTGCTATGATGCAGGACTTAAAATTAACTCCCATCTCCAGATGTACTGGTATAGGTAGAAGAAGGGGAAATGTTTTCTGGGGTTTGTTTCAAATTCTTGGCCTTTGCAATCATTGTCTCCCATTGACACTTCTTTTCAAGAATAGGTTTTTGATTCTTTCTCCTAGGCTTGTTTCTATTACTAGGATCTTTATGTTAGATTTTCCAGGTCTTTCCATGTCTCTCCCTAAAATTTAACCCAAAGTAACAGAGATTCCTGAAGACAGAAATGCCATAGCAATTACAGCATGTACACAGGTGGGGCGGTTCCTAAGGGCAGGGCCCGTCCTGGGGGAAGATTCACACCCTATCTGGTTAAAGAAGAGGAGCCTTAGAATTACAGAAACTACTCTTAAAATGTCTGAAAGTCTCTCACAGGAAATGAGTATTGGATTCATTCTGGAAGCACATAAGGGGTCATACTAACTTGCTGAAGTTATCCATAGAGATTTTTTGCTTCAACATAAAGGAACATTTTCTAAAAGTTAAAACATTTTGGAGTCATCATGAGTCTTCTTGGGAGAGAATGTATAACCATGAAGGATAACTATTTATTGGTATATTTTAGCAAACATTTAAGAAGAATTGGATGGGGTATTGGAAAAATGACCTTTTTGGTCTCTTTAACCCTGGAATTATGTGATTACATGATGCTATGATTCTAATAGACAACAAATAGCCTGATCACACACACTTTTCTTTAGATTTATAGATGATTAAAACTTTATCACTTTTTCCCTGCCTTTTGTTGCTTTCACTAGTTTTAAGAAAATGACCAGAATCCCAATTATTATTTTAATTCTGACTTCTACTTGTCTAGAGTAAACCATTTCATGGATAATCATTGAGATACCTCTAAAGTTGTATAGCATTATTATAATTATTATTAATAACATTGTGTTCTCATGATGTAGGATCATTAGATGTTCACTTCAGAAGAAATGCCATCGTGTTGCTGGCCTGCAACACCAACATGTTTAGGTTGTTCCTACACAGAAAATCATATATTAATATATTAATCCTGTATTTTCAGGACATGTTCTTGCAATATTCATTTAGTTCAAACCTTAAAACACTGTTGTTGTAAGGTTACTTACAATAATGGCCTTCCTTAGGGAATATGAAAAATACATAAAAATTAAATTAGAAACATGACTTATTTGAGTTAAAATGATCACTCTCAATTTTCATTAGTCAATCAATAGATATTAACATATACTATGGGGAAGGTTGGGGGACCAAGGGGCACAAAAATTCTCAATCATAATATAAGTTAGTCATGGGGAAGGTAGTACAGCACAGAGAATATAGGCAGTGATTCTGTGACATCTTCCTATGTTGACAGATAGTAACTGCACTAGTGGGGGTGAGGATTTAATAATGTGGGTAACTGTTGAACCACTGTGTTGTATACTTGAAACTGATATAAGATTGTGTATCAATGACACTTCAGTAAAAGATGAAAAAAATATACTACATAGAATGTGTTGCACTATATATCATGAGGAGTATAAAGATAGATAGTTGATAGATGATAGGTGATAGATAGATACAAAATATCAGTGTGGTGTCAAGAACCTTATAACTTAATTAGGAAATTATGATACTCAATAGCAAAAGGCAAAGGATACTAAGTGGAAAATGAGTGACTGACTACTGAAGCTGAGTTATTAGCAAATGGATAAGGACATTTTTGTTTTTCTGTCAAAGAAATGCAAAATGATTTAAAAAATACAGAAGGGCTTACAAACAAGGGAATAGTCACTTAAAACATCCCAAGACCCACTCCCTAGAGTCAATGGCTTTTAATATCTTCTGCTTCTTTTGTCTTTTGATGTCAATAGTATATCTTAAATATACACATACATACACACGATTGATTGATTAACTTTAGACTTTTTAATTATGCTCTGCTATATAGATGATGACCTAGCTCACAATAACACATCTCAGTGGTTGGTTAAAGAATAAGTACAGTCTCTTGATATTGAGGCACTTTATATTGAAAAGGGAGTGCAAAACTATGCTCATTGATTTCTGTCATTCCATATGTTTGGGCCTGTGATCTACTTCCCAAAATGCCCTTTCTAGTAAAGCAATACTGATGAGGACGATGTGTAGCCTCTTCATTCTCACATTTATTTATCAACTCACTCAGACAATGTCTATTTAGTGCCTACCCTATGCCAGGAACTAGCCTAGGTATGGGGAATAAAGTCCTGACCAATATTTTCCCTCATGGAGCTTATTTTTATTCTGAGCTGACAGTCTCTTTCCTTTTATCTGTAGTCTAGTCACTGAGACAGGTATTGAACAGATCATTATAATTGTGCTATGTGTTACGTAGAAGTGTAACATAATTTCAAGTGTAATAAATGGTACCTTCAAGATTACCCTGAAGGTCAGGGTATTTATAGATGATTAAACCTTTATCACTTTCTCTCACCATATTCCTGCTTTCATTGGGTTTATGAAATGAGAGGAACTCCAATCATTATTTTAATTTAGGCTTTGTACTATACCACACTCTGCCTCCCTAAGAAAACACGGTTTAAGCTGGGAAGTGAAAGATGAGGGGGGCTAGCTGAGGAGCTGCAGGAGCGGCGTGGGGAGAGGAGCCCGGACAGAAGGAGCCGCTGTGGGGCGAGAGCTGGCACGGCGCGTCGGTGACCAGGAAGGGACTTCGCGTCTCGGCGGAATCTTAAAATCAGAGAGACATCTGCTTTGTAGTTTAAGTGTCCTTCGCAACTCTTCTGTTCTTTGATTTGTTTAAAATAGATTTTGTAAGTTAAAGAAGAGCATGCTATCCTTCTACTCAGATAGGGAAGGAGGTGATAAATACCAAATTATACCCCACCAGACCTCCCCCGCAGCTCTTACACATACAGTGGGGAACCCCCCACTTAGGACAGCTGACCCCCTGCACCCACTTCATAAATGGGTTTGTTATTTTAGTTTAGATATATCCAAATATGTAATAAAAATCATCTAACTTAGAGGCTGAAACAAAGCTGCTTTAAGAACATGTGCTGGAGAAGAAACGATACTGTGCTACCTGGAATTCATCAGCGCATTTTCACGTCCTTTCTGTCCTTCTGCAGGTCCTTTGTGGCATCCGGACACTGGGAGAGGACGAGTGAGCAAGAGCACAACACTTTTAAAGACTCAGTTCCCCGTACATTTTGGGTGTCAGCTGTTGATAGAATGTAACATTTGGAAATATACTCTCCTTCGGTAGGTTGTCTTTTCATTTCATGTTGTTGATGTTTTTCTTTGCTGGGCAGGAACTTTTTAGTTTGATGTAGCCCCAACTGTTTATTTTTGCTTATTTTCCTTGCCTGAGGAGACAGATTCTGAAAAATATGGCTAAGGCCAATGTTCAAGACATTATTGCCTATGTTTTCTTTAAGGAGCTTTATGGTTCCATGTCTTACATTTAGGTGTTTAATCCATTTCGAGTTTATTTTTGTATAAGGTGTAAGAAAGCGGCCCAGTTTCATTCTCTTGCATGTACCTGTCCAGTTTTCCCAACACCATTTGTTGAAGAGACTGTCATTTCCCCATTGTATATTCCTGCCTCCAAAGAAGATACACAGATGACCAACAGACAGATGAAAAAATCTTTGACATCAGCAATCATCAGGGAAATACAAATTAAAACCACCAGTGAAATATCATCTCACAATAGTCAAAATTTCTAGTATGAAAAAGACAACAAATAAGAAGTGTGGGCAAGGATATGGAGAAAAGGGAACCCTCCTACACTGTTGGTGAATGTAAATTGGTGCAGCCACTATGGAAAACAGTTTGTAAGTTCCTCAAAAAATTAAAAATAGAAATACCATGTGACCTAGTAATTCTACTTCTGGATATTTATCTGAAGAAAACAAAAACACTAATTTGAAAAGAAACATGCATCCCTATGTTTATTGCAGCATTAATTACAGTAGCCCAGATATAGAAATAGCCTAAGTGTCCATTTACAGATGAATGGATAAAGAAGATGTAGTACATATATACAGTGCAATATTAATCAGTCATAAAAAAAAATGAAATCTGCCATTTGAGGCAACATGGATGGACCTCGCAGGCATTATGCTCAGTGAAATGAGTCAGACAGAGAAAGTCAAATGTCATGTGATTTCACTTATACGTGCAATATAAAAAACAAACAAATGAATAAACAAACAAAACAGAAGTAGAATCATAAACACAGAGAACAAACTAGTGGTTGCCATAAGGTGGGTGAGAGGATGGACAAAATAAGTGAAGGGGCCAAGAGGTACAAATTTCCACTTATAAAATAAATGTCACAGAGATGAAAAATAGAAGACAGGGAGTACAGTCCATAATCCGGCAATATCTTCATATGAGGCCACAGGTAACTAAACTTATCATGGTGAGCATTTTGTAATGTATATAGTTGTCGAGTTGTTATGTTGTACACCTGAAACCCATATAATGTTGTGTGTCTACTATACTTCAATAAAAGAAGAGACTCTTAAAAAATGTTGTTGAAATTTTAAAAATTGATTTAAAAAAAAGACTCAGTTCCCACCTCTCCCTGTACCCCCAGCACTGCAGAAACACAGATGAGAGCGGAGACTTGTAGACTGAGTGTGAGAACCAATACAGCACTTTAAAGTGCTGTTTCACCTGGTAAGCATCAGTGAATCTAAGAGCTGAGAAAAGGAGATAGTTCAGGTGCGTAACCTTCCACTCATTCTCTCTCCAAAAACCCTCTGCAGTGCCTTCTTCTCCCTCCTTACTTATGATTTCACTTTGAATGTGTGACAGAGTAGAAAGAAGGGAAAAGGTTGTCAGCTCAGGATAAAAATAAGCTAGTTCTATTTGTATTTCCACTTCCTTGGGAAAACTGGTGTTTGTTATTATATCAAGGGCCCACATGGAGAAAGACGTTCATCAAAGAGCTGAAGGGACTGTGAGATGTGCTGTTTATGGAGCAAAATGGGACTATTTGGTTTTTAAGGCCCATGGATATCATAAAAACAGGGACTTATGGTATATGTGTATGGTTAAAATGTTTAATTCCCCTATCTTGTTTCACTAAATCCATGTATCAACCTAAGATGATTTAATCTTAGTCAGTAGTTAATGGTATTTATTCAACTTTCTTAAATTTTTATCTAATATTAACTTAATGAAATAGAGTGGAAGATCGTTTACTCATAATGTCTGGTAAATGCTTGATCTCCCAGTTAATGATATTTCTGGAGTCCAGCAGTCATAAGTCTAAAGCAACACTGTCCAGTAATATAATGTGTCCCACAAAAGTAATTTAAATTTTTGCAGCCACATTAAAAATATAAAACAAATAGGTACTATTAATTTTAAGAACATGTTTTATTTCATTCCAGATAGCCAAACTGTTGTCATTTCAACATGTAATCAACATGAAAAATGATTGAAACTTGTTACATTTTTTCATACGAAGTCTTCAAAATCTGATCTTTTACACTTAAAATGCATCTCTAGTTGAATGCTAATTTTTCATCGAAGTGCTTGATCTGTTTTCAGACTTCGTAACAATCACAGCTGAAAAAGTGAATTCTTATGGAGAAAAGATCACTGGTTGCAAGAATTGGAGTGGCATAGCTCAGAGGATATTCAGGGCAGTGAAACTACTCTGTATGATACTATTATGATGGAGAAGTCCTTTACATTTGTCAATACCCATAGAATATCATCAGCAAAAGTGAACCCCACTGCAAATTATGGACTTTGGGTAATGATTTAGGCATCTCTGTAGGTTCATCTGGCAGGTTCACCAAAGTGGCAGCAAATGCCCCACCGGAGAAGCCAACAGTGGGGCCAGAGGGCACATGGGAACTCTCTGCACTTTCTGTTCAACTTTGCTGTGAACCTAAAACTGCTCTAGAAAAGAAAGACTTAAAAAATTAAATGATGAACTGAACATAAATTCAGAAAAACTTAATTTTCTTCTCCAACTTTCATTCTAACTTGTAACTCTTCAGTGAAACAATGTACATTTTATATAGTGCAGCATACAGTTTAGAATTGTCATAATAACTTGTAATCAAAAACATTCTTTCTTTCCTTGTAGTTTTGTCAGCTGTTATGCAACAGAACTGGACAAAGGCGGGCACCTTGTTTCATGTGCCTGTGTTCATATATTGTGCCTATTACAGTGCCATTTACCCTCCAATCTACTACGAGTAGAAGAGAGGGGATGTATGCGTACACCATGAAACCATTGTCACATCGAGGTAATACACCTGAAAGGCCCAGCTATGAACCTAAGAGAGTCTAGCCTAAAAAGCCTTTTCTCCTCTCCTATACTTGCTTTTGTGATTACATAGGCATGAGTTTTATGAATCATTTTTTAAAAAGCCTCAAAAAAATTTTTGACTTGTTGGAGCTTATGGTGTTCAGATTCGTGGGAAAAATCCTATTGCAAAAATGGTGTTGCTCCTTCGTCTGAGCTCATCACTTCTCAAAGTCTGTGTAGAGTGGTACTGGGAATAGGTTTTCTGTAGCATTTCCTAGAGAATTAACATTTGTCATTCCTCATAGCTTTACTTGGGGAAATAGGTGAGATAATGTAGATTTAAGCAAAGAAAATGCTTTGCAAAATAAGAGCATTATTACACACTTACTTCAGGGATTAGCACTACCTAGCTGCAGACAAACTGGGTGCCTGGATCCATAGCATATACACTGTGAAGCCAAGTGCTAAGTGAGGGCTGCTTTCTGGATCCTTCTGTTCTGTTACAGTGATTTCAAATACCATGGCATCTCCTATCAGGATTGCTCAGACTTGAGCTGGATAGAGTGCTGAATATCAGATCATTCTGTTCATTTCAGAGAACACTGATTGGGAACACCAGACACTGATTTGTTTGTAGTCAGAATAAAAAGTGCCTAAGACGTTGTCCTTGACTTCAAAGAGCACTGCTTGTCTGAAAGCTGAGTCCCCTAATGAGGATAGGACATTATCAGTAGACTTTTATATTAATAACTTCAAATTCCAGGCTCTAGGGGAAACTCTCTATTTTTCTTTCTTATATAAGAAATGGAAACTGAGGTGTTACCTGATGTTCTAGCACATTATCTCCCATTTCTTGTGTTCTGAAAATTCTAGATAGCATTGGATTGGAAAAGCCCTTTTAGCATCCATTACCTCTTGAGTTTAAATCGAAAATCTTTGTTGGCACCAAGGGAGCTACTTAGAAATTTCTTCCCTGTCTGTCTCTTAAGCTTCATCTCTCCCTTGCGACATTTCTCTCCAGCCACGTCAGTTTCTAGCGCTCCTCAAACACACCAAAGGGCCCACGATCTCTGGATTTACTATTCTCTCTACCTGGAGCGTTCTTTTCAATTAACCGACTACTTTCCTTCAGTCATTTTGCTCTGGTATGTTATCTCTTCAAGGAGACTTTCTTTGATCACCTTGGCTAAAATAAAGTTCCTTGTACCTAGTGTTTCTCTAATCTCTTTTTTTTTCTTATTTTCTTCATAGGACTTCTCCTTATCTTATTCATCTATTTCTTGTCTCCTCTGCAAGGTCCATTATGGAAGGGATTATCTTATATAGTCCATGAAAGAGTAGTAGGTGTCTGATATTATGTGCTCAATAAATATTTGTTGTATTAATGAATGTTTTAGTCATCTGTTCACTGCTCATGGGGCCTTGCGTAAGCCAGTTAACATCTTTTAATCATAGTTTCTTCATTCATGGGATTTTTACCTAGATTTAATATGATAAAACTTATTAAAATAATACAAATCATTAAATATCACACAAATAAAAGTATTGTTATTTTTCCTACTGAGACTAGCTGGGTCTCCAAACAGCTATCAAACCCCTAGATTCAGAGCAGAAAACACTAGTGGTCTGCTTTGCACAGCAAATGGAGGTGCCAGGAAATGGAGGTGCTGTGAGAGACATGACATGAGGGCTTTGTACCTCCACATACCATAGCGGTGAGTCATTTAAGAATGTAGTAAGGTGGCGACCCATCCACAATGATGCCACTGTCTTTTGTGAGTGTGTCTGTTGGGAAGGCAAATACTTTGGCATTTGCATACGCCAGTCCCAATTACTTCTTATCCACAAAATTATTTTGTATTTAGCCACTGTGTTTTTGTCAGGTGGGTATTATTCAGCTTCTGAAAGGTGCATGAAAGAAAACTGACAATGAAGGGCAGCTAGCTACCACTTTTTAGATAATGACAGTAATGATGTGGTAAATTGGTATATTTAAGGAAACATGCAGGGAGACTCATTTCACACAAGTCACTTTGTATTAAACAGGATTTACTTAAGATAATCGTGTAGCTCAGGTGGACATGATAGGAGCAAACTAATAGCTATACAGAAGCACTCCAAAAAGAAGATGGCTAATTCTACCTTTGAATCTCAGCAAGGTTCCTATGATGTACAGGAAAGAAAAATAAGGGAGAAAATTATTAGCTGACGGTGCATATTAATTGCAGAGACACTAAAACCTTTTCATTCACTTAAACTGATGTTGGTCCAAACCCACATGCTCACAAACAGAGGAGAAGCAGCTTGCTGTGTACAGTCACTCTTTAGGAAGGTTAACAAACTACATTAACCATTCACTCATCTGTAACTCACAATTAATCACTCCTTGAACATTACATTGTATAATAAATGAGGACAGACATGATTCATTAAAACTTCTAATTAATTCTATTTAATACTATTTCATAGTTCATTGATAAGTGCTGAGAGAAAGATTACACTGTAGGATATTTGATGCATTGCTGCTGAAGAAGTAAATAAGGGGAACATTACTAAAATGAAACATGAATACTTGCAAATGAAAATGTCAGATGTTTATCACCACAGCAGCCTGGGTCTGTACTCAAGGGTCTCTCAGCATTACCAGTGGAAAGCTCCATTTCCAGGGCTGTATCAGTTGGTTGTGAAAGCTCTTCTGAGTTGATGCTCAGCATCTCAGGCTGGGAATGAGCTGTGCCTACTTTGTTTTTCTAATAAATATCCATGCTTGTTGTGTGGGCTAATGGCAAGACTATTGTTAAGCAGGTATTTCCACATTTGGAAAGAGATCCATTTATATAAGAATAAAATACTTAACAGGCAATATGGATTGGGGTCATTTAATTGCATTGTGTATGTGTCTATGCTTATGTGTATGTGTGCATGTGTGCATGTGTGTTAAACTAGACATGAAAATAGAAAGGATGTTAGTGTCAAGAAAAGCTCTGTGCATTCATTGTGATGTATTGTTTTTCAGAGAAGAAAAATCAGACTGTGAAGTACATAGTTCATAGCTTGTGCTGAGAAGATAATCACTACTAATAAATAAGTAATGTTTATTTTCAAATTAGATTATAGAATAATACATTGTTCACTTTTTTTTCTTCACCAACTGCATAATATGCCTCAAAAGTGGACAGTTAGTGGTGTATGGGGACAAAAGTGGGTATAGGAACAGTCCATGGTGCAGATGGTAAGACCTTTGAAAGGGAGAATACATTCACAAGATCTAGATCTAAAAAGAACTTGTATCCTGAATTTATAAAGAACTCCTACAACTAAATAATAATTTAAAAAACTCAATAATAGAATTGACCAGACGCTTTAAGAAAAGAGATGTACAAATGGCCAACAAACATGAAAAGATGTCCAATATCATTAATCAATGAGGAAATGATAATTAAGATGATAAGAGAGCAATATATACCCATTAAACTTGTTAAAATAAAAAAGACTGGTAATACCAAGTATTGGCAAAGATGTGGAGCAGCTGGAATGGGCATTTACCACTGCTGGAGTATAAAATGGAAAACTACTATGGAAAACATTTTGAGGTTTTTTTAAAAAAATAATAAGCATACATGTATCTTACAACCCAGCCATTCTATGGATAATCCAGTGGACAATCCAGTCCAAATGTGATGAAACATTTGTCCCCGTAAATACTTGTATGTGAATGTTCAGAACAGCATTATTAATAATGGCCCCAGACTATACACAAACAAAATGTCCATCAACAATTGCATGGATAAACCAAATGTGGTAGATCCATACAATGGAATATGACTCAGTAGAAAAATAAAAGAACTGCCAACACGGATGGAAAAAGTCACACATAAAAGACTTCAGAGTAAATGGAAATCTAAAAAGTGAAAATTAATCTATAATGACACAGAGCAGACCAAGCATTGCCTGGAGCTGTGAGCTAAGGGAAAGATGGATTACAAAGGAGTGTGCGGTATTTGGCGACAATAGAAATGTTTTGTATCATGGTGGCGGTTCACTGGTGTATGTAATTGTCAAAACACATCAGATTTTATTCTTTAAATGGATGCAGTTTACAAGCAAATTATTCTTTACTAAATCTGCATTTTTAAAATGAGTTCTAAATTTTGTCACTCCATCTCCCAAAGTAATAGGACTTTTTAGTGAAACAGTTACTTTGAAACTTCAACTAAATCATATCCACAAAGATAGCAGGTGGGACTGAGAAACGGAGTGGCACCAGAGAGGAAGCAGGCTCTGAGGAGCACACAGCTCCTTCCTGGTCCTGAGCAGGAGGGCATGTGGTCAAAGTGTTTCATTCTCCAGGGAAGGCAAATCTGTAACTTTTCCTCAAAGGGAGTGACTTTTGAAAATGCTGAAGTAAACTGTGCCCCCTAACATGAACTTTTCCTGTGTTTAAAGAGGAATTAGTTGAAAGAGTTGTTACAGTGTATTCCAAAGAATGACAGTCTAGACATTAGGCCCGCACTGCGTACCTTCGGCCTGAGACAAACTGTGTGATCTCAGGCTTTGACATCCATGCATGCGCATGTTTCCTCATTGGAAGAAAAGTGACTGGACTAGTTAATGATTTTAAAACTGGTTCTTGGCGTCTGAAGCTTGTGTGGAGGGGTGTGTACATGAACTAATGGGGGCTCACAAAAGGGTGTGAGAGCAAGGGCTTCAAGGTTGTAGGTCGTAGGTCTCCAATTTCTGCTTTTATGGTGTCTATTGTTAGAAAACTATTTCTTTTAAAGTTGTAAATCACAGGATTTGATTCTTTCTAGCCCAGCATTATACAACTCAAAAGGGATGGAAAGTCACAAAAACATCTGCTTTCATTCATATTTTTATTGCACACTGGGATTATGTTGACAGTATACTGTTTCAACTAATATAATTTTTAATAATGCTATCACACTTAATTAACATTGTCCTAGAAGAGAAGCAGACAGCCTCAGAGTTATTCAGTAGTTTACTTTATAGTAGGCTTTAAAAAAGGATCTTTGCAAGTCTCAAAATCAGAGTCAGTACTCATGAAAAACTAGTATAAATATGTAGAAAATAAAAAAGGTTTAATGCTAAATTATTAATTTGACCTATTTTTTCACTCTTTACAGGATAGACATTTTAGTGGACTGGATTATCCACTCATTTTTCAATTAAGTTTCCATAGGCAAATTGAAGCTGACCTTGTTATATTAGAAAACTATGTGAAAGGAAGGAACCCATAAATATTGTGAGAGAAATTATATTTTGTGCATTATGACTTAAACTCTCTGAGCCAAAAAAGGAAACAAAATGAAAAAATAAAGAAGAAATGGAGAGTTGGTATAATACATTGGATAAAATAGGCAATCAATTAATTGCCTAAGTACTTAAAAACTCTCCTATCATAGGTCTTATTTGTTCCAGTTGCCTGGATAATTGATGTAATTTCCCTCTGTAGGCTGTGAAGACTTTTCAGTTAGGTGTTAACTAAGTATTTTAACAAGGTTTAATTGTTATTAAGAGGCAACAAAGCAGAAAAAATGTGTTTCAAAGGAGGTACGCAAGCTTTTCAACTGGATTCTGCAACGGTTACTAACCTGGGGAAGTCATTTATCTTTCCTGGGCCTCAGTTTTCTTATCTCTAAAAAGGGAATTATAACATCTCTGTTCCTAGGGAGTATCAGGATTAAAGGACACAATAAATGTGATAGTGCTCACAACTTCTCTGTTGATATCAATGTTTGCATCTGCGATGAAATCATTTCTCACATATTGCTTCTTAGATTTCTAGTCCTTTAAGGTGTTTGACATAACCTGGGGTATCCAGACCAGATGGTGACATAGGAGGCATCTGAGTTTTCCTCTTCCCATGGATGCACTGAGTGTGATCACAGAAAGCAGTTCTCTTTAAGAGAAATCCAGAAATGAGTTGAGTGACTGCTACACATCAGGCAACAGAAAATACCCACATCAAAACAGGTAGGAAAGACTGAGACACATTCTTGCCATAAGACCCAGCCCTGGCATAGCACCATACAATCAGGAGGGAAGCCCCAACTTTCAGATTTTCCCTGATGAGTTAAGGGTTTGGACCATAATTTTTTTTGCCCTAACTCTTAAGGCCACCACCCAAGGGGCAGGCACCCCAATCATCTATTTCTGAAAGCAGGTGGGGCTTACATTTACAAGTTGTGGGGAAAATTGAAGTTCCTATGAAGATCCTCACCTGAATCTAAACTACTTGATGATGTAACTGGCCTGCTGCTAGGCTACTGCTTCCACATCCATAGGCAATAAGCTATTACTGACTGAATCACTAAAGAGCTCTTCCCAATGCTCTGGACAAAGGCAGAGCCAAGGAGAAGGATTTCAGACCTGCAGTCTGTCGGATGCAGACGTGATTCTAGTGCTCGACCTATCATCGGGAGAACAAGCCAGGTAATAAACCCTTTGTGGATACAGTGAAGGTTCCTGTGGCCAGGATTCTCTCCTGGCCCTTGTGGGCTAGCTCATTACACATGTGTGGGCAATACCTTGTTATTGACACTATATAAAGAGCTCCACCCAGTGCTCTGAATGACAGGGTGGCATGGCTGCAAGACTGCAGGAGAGCAGAGATGAGACTGGAGTGGTGGCAGCACCAAGGAAGGAGAATGAGATGGCTTAGGGTTGGGAGGCCCAGAAACAGAAACCAGCTTGCTGCATTCAGACTTGCTCTGAGTGGACAGGATTCTAGTGATTGACCTGTCACCACGGGAATAAAGTTGGGTATATAACCCTTTCACCCCAAGAACATTCTACTGTCATTTCTTTGGTCTCACTGAATCCATAGTGAACTTGCCTGGGGCTGAAACCCATTGGCAAGGCACAAGTCCAACAGGACTATGGCAAACAAAGAAGCACTTGTTCATAAGCACTTGCCACAGCTATGCTCCCAGGGTTCAGTGAGGAGAGAACAGGCAAAAACGCCTGTCTCGACATCTTTCCCTGGAAGGGTTTGACTGCATGTTTCACAAGCTGCTGCCTGGAGGTACCAGATGGACCTGATATATATACACATTCTTCTCATGCACATGGAACTTGCTCCATAATAAGCGTCAAAACAAGTCTTAACATTCATTGAAGGGCACCCACACATGGGGTACCCAGCAGAGCAAGGCTGCAGACTGCGTGTTCAGGTCCTCCCCGATCCCTGTACTTCAGACCCTTGAGTTGAACTTCACACACTGCCCCCTGAGTGACGGGTGTGAATGTGAACTTGCTTCCTGACCCACCCCCACTCCGTCCAGGTGGAGGTTCCAGCAGCGACCCCAGTCACAGACTCAGGATCACCATCCCCATGGCCGGCCCGAGCCCTCGTCCACAGGCAGGCTACACAGTCAGGCCTGTCTCTGTGTGACCACCACCCCTTCCTGAAGGACCCCTGGGAGGCATATGGGCACACACATCTTAGTCTGGGGACACCTGCCACTGAAACCCAGAACACCACCAGGCTGAGCAGCAGACAGCATGGCTGTGGTGTGCCCTGACTTGTGTTCCCAGGATTCCATAAACAGTGTCTGGGCACATGTTCACCTGACACCACAGTGACCAACACGAGGAGGGAGGGAGCCTCGGACGAGGGAGATGCCAGGACCCTGGTGGATAGCAGTGGAAATCCCTGAGGCAGAAGAAAATGTAAAATCAAGAGACAGGGCCTCAGCTGGAACGTGGCCCAGCACCACTGCCCTGACTTGCCCTCACACACAGAAAGGGATGTGGCTCGGCCCTGTGTTGTCACCCAGGACGGCTGCAGGGCCAGGTAGGGAGAGCAGTGCTCTAGAACCTGGCTGGCCTCCCCTCCCCCACCTAACTGCCCTGCCCTGTTGGTAGGGCCCCTGTTGCTCTGAGCGATGGAACTCTGCAGGGTTCTGAGCCATCCCCTCTGACCACGGACCTGGCACTCCGAGGCAGCGAGGTGGAGACCCTGCAGCCATGGAGGGCCTGCTGGCTGCTGCCAGACTCATGGGCCAACTGATCCTGAACCATCTGCGGTGGGCTCTCCTGGTGATCACTGAGAGCTGGGGATACCTATCAGGACTCCTTGGAGTCCCCTGGGGAACCCTGGCAGGTTGGGTGCAGATGCTTTTCATGGTAAGGAGAGTATGGAATTCATGACCCACTGAGGTTCGTGGCAGAAGCTGTTCTGCCTGCCAAGAAGTACCTGGAAACCGTGGTGATACTGCAGAACGAACGACTCCAACCGAGGATACCGGCAGGCCACCTGTGGGGGAGGCCAGTCCTCCCACCCTACAAAGCCTGAGCTTGGCAGCGGTGGCCACACACCGGATGCTGTCCCTTCAGATCACTCTGGGCCTTCTGGCAAAGGGATGGGGGAGCAAGCCTCCTACACTTCCCAAGGCCACTGGTGAGAAACCTACCCTCAGGGCATCACAGAAGGATGGAGAGTAACTTGGGAAGAAAATGCTGGATGACTGGAAAGGAAACACTGCTTTTCCAGAAAAGGCAGAAGTCCTTTCCCAGGACATCCCAAGATACAGGCAGAAGCTGAAGGAAAAGGAGGAGGAGAAACAAGGACTGTTGCAGTTGAATATACGTGTGGAGCCGGACCTGAAAGAGGGAGTCAGCCAAATACTATCAGGGACTGAGACCCTGCTCCATGCCATCCCGCACTTGCACCCCTGAGGCATGTCCTGGATGGTGGGAGCCTGGAAGTCAAGCAAAAGTGGGAAGTGGGAAACTGTAAACACCCCATCTCCAGGTCAGAAACGGCACTGAAGGCTGACATGCATGATGCTGACTCCCCTGTGTCCCCTCAAAGTCCTGAGAGAACCAGATCATTGAGGGAACAAAAGCAAGTGAATTAGGAGCTGAGAAAACAAACAGCCACCCTCCAGGCAGATGAATCATCTCTGAGGTGTGAAATTCTACAGCTGAAGCTCCAGAATCTGTGTGAACTACACCAAGAATGTACCATACGACTTGAGAGCCAAATCGCTAAGGAGGAAAAGAGGTGTGCAGAAATTGAGAAGGAACTGATTAACTTGTGCAGAAACTGGAACTCCAAGTTTCAGATTCCCCAACTGCGCAACAAGATAGCCGAAGACATGGGCAAAGAATTGGAGAGAACCAGGTCCTTCTACTAAAGGGAGTTCCTCGTGCATGAGAAAAGGGCTCAGAAAAGCTGGGAGGCAGCCGTGCGGACTGAGAGAGACCTCATGAAGCTAAGGAGAGAAGGCAACCGCATCAGACAAATGCTGGCCCACCTGCAGCCTTTCCCAAGTGGCCCTTTTGCTCCTGTTGCCCACTTGCAGCCCACAGAGGCCACAAGCTGCCCTGGATCCCCTGAATCCTCAGGCCCCCCAGCAAGGAGGAAGGTGTCACCATGAGAGCCCGGGGGGCAGGGGTGACCTGCAGGTGTGACTCAGCTCACAGCAGCCAGGTCCTGACCACCCACAGCCATGGCACAGCTCTGCAGGTGTTTCTGTCTTTAAGCTAATTTTGATTTCTCTCTTTTAGGTTTGTCTACTGTTATTTAACTGATGCAATTCCCTTATCCAATTAAGCATATAATTATAATCTTAAGAGTATTTTTCAAATAAAGTTTCATTTCATATAAAAAAAAGATTGAAATCATATTGTGGATAAAGTGAAGGTTCCTATGGCCAGGATTCTTACCTGGCCCTGGTTGGCTAGTTCACTACACACGTGTGGGTAATACATCGTTATTGACTCTATATAAAGAGCTACGCCCAGTGCTCTGGATGACACGGTGACACAGCTGCAGGAGAGCAGAGATGAGATTGGAGTGGTGGCAGCACCAAGGACAGAGACTGAGACAGCTGCAGGGGTAGAGAGGCCCAGAGTCAGAGATGGGCTTGCTGCATGCAGACTCACTCTGAGTGGACAGGATTTTAGTGACTGACCTGCCACCATGGGAATAAAGTTGGGTATAAACCCTTTCACCCCAAGAATATTCCACTGTCATTTCTTTGGTCTCATTGAATCTATAGTGTACTTGCCCAGAGCTGAACTGGAAAATTCACTTACATGTGAATATTAAACCACACATTCCTGAACAATCAAGCCTGGCATATATTAAGTTCTCAATAAAACTTGTTATTATCTCATTAAGTTTTAGTTGAATTTTAAACATTTCTTTGCATCCTGGGCATGAGGATTGGTTCAGGTAAACCTTTAAGTCACTCCACCCTCTCATTACTCTCTATTACGAAAGTTTTTTCTTTATGCCTATGGAAACAGAAACACTGAACAGGCTATTTCACACTGTCTTCAGGTCCCTCTTCTATATTTTGTAAGGGTAAGATTCTTTGAACACTCCAAGAAGTTTGTTGCTAATCAGAAAAAAGTTATATTAGCAGTCAGTTACTAAATTTAGAAAACTCAACTGCCATTGAATCATTTCTTTGTTAAATACTGAGCTTTGCATCCAACCACTGCTCTCACACATGAACACAATAAGATTAATTTCAAAATAAGGAGGATATGCCATCTTAAAAACTAAGTCATATGACAACTGCCTCATGCAGTATCAGCTACTGCTTGAGGAGGGAAATCATGGAATGGAACACAGTCTAGAGGGAGAGGTATGTGAACAGAGATTTAGATATGAAGGAGACCAAAATGGAATGCTGAAAGGCTAAAATTCTGGTCTACTTCTTAATCTCTGTCCAGTCATCCATGGAAACTTTACCTTGAAAAATATGGACCTTGAAAAGGAAGAAATATTAACCAAAGGTGAAAAACCTGTGTGTATATTTGTGGGTAAAGCTGCAATATTTCCAGAATCTCTCACCTGGCCTTAGTGCATCTCTATATCTATAGGTGCTTCCTAGGAGTGAAGAGAAGTAGTCCATCTCCATATCAGTAGGTGATTACAAAGGAGGTGGAGAGCAAGCACACACGTGGACCAGAGAAATTTAGTGGGGTCCTTTTGCAGCACAGTCGCCAGAGACACAGGCAAGCAGAAGTAGACGACTGCCTCTAAGCAATAAACAGGTTTCTCTCACTTTATTTCTTCCTTTGACTGATTTTGGCTTCCAAGGTTATTTGCCCCAGGTAGGGACATATTTTACCCCCAGAGTTACAATATTATTTACCATGAAAGCTTTTGGGAGGAAATAGGCATTGTTGTCATGACTAAAGCATATCCAAAAAGGATACTCCATGGAAAGCATGCACCCTGAAGTCAGAACATTTTGTGCTCCAACATAGTGCTGTCCACTAGAACTTTCTGTGATGATGGAAATTTCTATAATCTGTGTTGTCCTACATGGTGACATGAGCCATGTGGGCTATCAAGCACTTGAAATATGGCTAGTGCCACTGAGAAACCAGTTCTAATTGAATTTCTTGTAACAGATTAAAATTTAAATGTGAATAGCCACATGGTTAGTGGCTATTGTACTGCATAGTGCAGTTTTAAACCCTGAAGGTAGATTGGAAGAAAAGGCAAATCTCTTCACCAAGTTTTAAAAAGCTATGAAAGTAATAGGGTCTGTGGCATGCTGTGTTTGCCTCTCCTAAACTCATTCTGCTCCTCCCTCATGGCACAGCAGCCTGTGGTTTGGGTAGAATTACTCTCACCCAAATAACTTCTGTTTTCATCACACAATCCATGTGGAAACCAATGAGCACATGGCATCCTGGGCGTGAGGATTGGTTCAGGGATGGTTCAATGAGCACAAAGCTCATTGATTGTGGGAAGCCCCCTTCCTTGTCTCACCCCTTAATTAGGAACAAGAAGCGTGAGAGTCTGTTGATCCAGGCAGCCACCTTGAAGTTGAGGAGGAAGTCAGCTGTAAACTCAGCTGACCAAGGAAGGAAAAGCAGCAAGAATTACAGAAGGATGGAGGCATGTCTTGATCATACTTGAAGCTCCCTCCCCCTGCTTTCGGCATTTTCCAACAGTGTGCTGTGATCACATTTCCTTCTCTAGGGTCCCAGTGCCCCCAATCCCTCCCCTCACCTCATACAAATCAACCAGAGATGTTCCATTTGTGAAAATCAAACTGATTTTCCTTTTTTTTGTACAAAATCATGCTGAATTTCAGATTCATATTGACTCTATCGTTTTCTTGTACAATGTTTTCCTCCCCTGGAGTTTCTGATTGCTCTGCTTTTTTTTCCTCAGGAAATGAAACATACATCTTTCTCACCATATCCCCATAATTTCATTTCTTATTCATTCTATATTTTCCTAAAATCCTTTCCTTTTTCTTGAAGATATTTGAGTTGGAGCCTACTGACTTACTGATCTGATGCTGTGGTCAGCTTGCCAAATATTTAAGTCATTGACTAGCCAATTTTCAGGGAACTTCTGCTTCCTTTATGAAAGTTTAATATTTGCTGGGGGTTTTTTGTCCCCATCCTGTCTCTGCTCTCACTCTTATCATTTTATGAAGGAACAAATAAATGGGCTTCCCATTAACACTGTTTACTGGCTTTTCTATTTGTCTGAATTCACGCCCTGTCCTTGCCCCTGCTGTGGCGAAACAGCCATGACAACCAAGGCAGTAAAGGGGAAAAGCACAGGTCAGCAGAACACCCCAGGGGACTGCATTAAAGGAGAGCTCACCCAGTGAAATAAAGGGTCAGTGGTTGGAGCAAAATAAATGCTTCAAAAGAGGAAATCCTACCATATGTAAAAACATGAGTGGCCAGGAAGATATTATGCTAAGTGAAATAAATCCATCACAAAAGGACAAATACCTCCTGAGTTCACTTACATGGGTGAATTTCACTTACATTTCATCTATGCCTAAAATAGTCAAGTTTATAGAAGCAGAGAATAGAATGGTGGTTTCCAGGGTTTGAGAAAGAGGGGATTGGGGTGTTGTTCAATGGATATAAAGTTATACTTTATAAGAGAGGATTTTCTAGAGATCTGCTGTACAACATAGTGCCTATAGTTGACAATATGCTGTTGTACACTTAAAAACTTGTTGAGAGGGTAGGTCTCGTGCTGATCTTGTGTTCTTACCACACATGTACACATGCGCACACACACACATACATAGAAAGCAAAGGGACACAAGAAGTCTTTTGTCAGCAATGGATATGTTTATTTCCTTTGTTGTGTTGATGGTATCACGTATGAATATGTCCAAACTCATCAAAATGTATACGTTAAATATGTGCAACTTTCTGTATACTAAGTATACCTCAAAAAAGTCGAAAAAACATTAAAAAATAAAACCTTCAAAAAAATCCTATCTTTTAAGTAAATTAACCCTTTGGTGATTTTGTCTATTTCTACTTTCTTTTGGACTACTTGTCCCCAGGCCACTTTCCTGGGGCTCAATGGGTTATTTCAATTGCTTCTTGATCCCATTCCTTCCTTTTAACATTCATATGCATGTTCCTGAAGTTTGACCACTCAAAGTATCCTCTTCAACAAGGGTTCAAGGGAATTAGCATTTTAAGATGTTTTACAGAAAGGAACTTCATTTTGTCCTCATAATCAATTTAAAAATTGGCCAGATTTACAGGACATTTAAATCATTTTATTTTTGAAGTTTTAAAGATAGAATCAACTGCCTTTTAGTATATAATTATTTTGATGAAAAATCTGATGCCAATCTGATTCACATTTCTAGAGGTCACATATTCCAAGAATTTCTCTCATCTGTGGACATCTCCATTCTGGCTCCTTAGGAGTTACTGTTATATATTCACATAAAAGAGAAGAGACAAATGCATGTGCTTAGCCCACATTTTTGGAAAACTAGCTTCTCTTGATTTTCCTTAAGTAAGCATCTTAAGTTTACATAGTGTATAATAGAGTATAAATGTCTACATTAAACAATAGATTATCTGACATTGAAGGAAAAAATTCTGTGGCTTTGGAGCAATCCAATTAAATCAATTTTTAATTAGATTGTCTTGAGAGGTAAAATAGAAGCAAGAAGAAACTGTGAAATGAAAGAAGAGTTAACCTTTGCATCAGGAAAGCCATGAAGGAAAAGTAGGTAGAAGTGAAGTCAAACCAAACAGTAATGGTGTGGTGTTCCTGTTTTGATCAATATTTATGTTAGTTCCTGGCTAAGGGATAATTGCTTTGGTCCATGAGGGAATGATAAATAGAAATTAGGAAGAAGTGGAGTTTGACTCTAAGTTATTTCTTGTTTCATGAATTGCTCTAATCCAGATAATTCGCTTGATCTGAGCTCCCACCAGATTACATGCAAATGAGTTGCAGCAAAAGTGAGCTGGGACACAAAAGACCTGAGTTTACAAAAAAGCACCTGTTCTGCAATAATTTGTGGACTCACTCAGCCAGTTCAGACTGAGTGTCTCTGCATTTTTAAAAAATTTCCACTTCAAAATAAAAAGGAGGGCATGGTATTCCCTTATGTAACATTATATCCTGAGTTCTAGAAACACTTTCCTTCTATTTTTCCAGTAAAAGCCCATTTACATTGATTGATTAAAAGAGAACTGTTCTCTTTTGGCAATGGGAACACTGAGTTGCCCCTTGTTTAGTGCCTTATTAATAAGAAATACTAGGCATGAGATACCCATCAGCAAACAACATTTCCACACTAGGGAAAGGCCTTTGGCCTCATGCCTTTGAATTGCTGGCCTTCTAAGGTTTAATTGTTGGAGTCCCCTTCGGACACTCATGGGGGACTTCTGAGGTTCGGGTGGAGTCAGTAGCAAGGTAAAGACGTTTCTTCATTGTTAATCCATTAAAAGATCAAACAAAGGATATGAGAGGAAGAAAATGAAACATTTGGAACTATGTGGGGAGAGATTGGGTGAGAAATGAACCATCGCCAGAAAGCTGCCAGAGAGTAAATAAGTAAAATGAGAAAGGAAAAAAGAATCATTGTTAGGATGGAGGAGACAGATGGTTGAAGTCTCTTCTCAAAGAAATCAAAGAAATGGCAGTGACCTTTCAGCAAGAACTGGGTAGGCCAAAAGAAACATCAATGTCTGGCCGTAGCCATAAGGACGGTAACAGAATCTAGTTGGAAACAGTAAACTGTAGAATGGACGCAGCAGAAAAAGAGACTATTCATGAGCTTGGAGGCCAGGATCAGAGTTGAAGCCTCGTCTTGCCCCTGGGTCGTTTCTATTATTTATAGCAGAAGGAAAATGGGGTTTGTTTTGCTTGTTCTGACCAGGGACTTATGTGAAGTACAGACATATATATTCAAAAGGTTTAACAGCCATCCCTCAAGAGTAGCACCATTTCTGCCCATTTTCCTCCCAATATTTTTCTGAAAAGGGCTCTATAACTACATTAAGTAATTTTTATCACCATGTTAAAAAGAAACCATTAGATTTTACACTTGATACTGTTAAATATCATCCCATGTTATCACAGTTTTACTTAGTAAAAAATAATTAAAAGAGCTTAAATACTCAATGTAGGCAACTACATAAATCATTGTTTACCTACACAGTAAGGTATTTAAATGTCACTTAAAATTATCTTTTGGGAGAACTTATAACATGATTCTTTTAAACGAATGTTAAGAAACAGTATATTCAACTGCATATACAGAATGAGCTATATGAAAACCATATAGAGAAATGTACTGAAATATTATTGCAAAAACAGATGGGTTTAAATTTTTTAAAATTTCCTTCTAAAATTTCCTGTGGTTTGCTTCTAATACTTTAATGGTTGGAAAAAAATCTTCATTTGTAACCCTAGGATTCTAGCATAAATGAAACTATATTTGACCTATTTCTTTTCATAAGAGTCTGTAGTTTTTTTCATCAACTCTGCCTCTTCAGATGTCCTTAGGCCTTAGAAAGCAGGTAACTCAGTGGATAGAATCATTAATGCTAAGTGCCAGCTTTGAGCTCATGATGAGCTGGTTAGTTTTATTCCATGCCAAGGATGCAGAATTCATCCTGAATTCTGACCAGATATTCCAAAGGGGAAGAAGCAAAAGTGTGTGAGGGCCCAGAAGAGTCTTTTCCCATTCTGTCAGCATTGTCATCCACGTATAATGGTGGAAAGTTTTATAAGCACAAAAATGTCCATGCTAGAACTGACCGTGTGCAGAACCAACCTGAGGAACTAACTGATCCTCTACATAAGTTGTAATCCATTTAAAGGCACCAGGATGACATTTAGCATTGATACCATGGGAGGGAAAATTTATCTAAAGGGGTCATGAATCCTTTGAAAGGGTTAATTTACCTTATTTTTTTTACTGTCTACAAAAACAGAGTAAGTAAAAAAAACTACTGAAGAAATGTGGGGGGAAGTTTCTTTCTTTGAGTGTTACTTTTGTTTTCTAATTAACCAAAAAACTCCCCTCTCCAGGTGTTCATGGGAATCCTGGCAGGACCGAAAGGTAGGTCACAAATACTGTGGTACCCAGTTACCATGGACAGAACTGTGCTGCTCAGGTCACAGTCATAGGAGTGAGAAACACCTTCAGAATGGAATATGAATTTCCATTCTCTAATTCCTATCTAGATAAAGAGAGAGCATCCTGTTTCTATTAACCTCCCTCAATTTAGGAGATCAAAGATGGGCACCACCATTATGTCACCTTTCTCCCAAACAATAATCCTGGGTGCCATTTACCCAAGATTGTGGCTTTTGCATTGACGTTACGAAAACAGTTAAAAGCTCAAAGCCCTCGTTTTTGTCTCCTTGAACCAAAGTGTTAATCTCTTCCTCGGACCACCCATGGAGTAGAGAAATGTAAGATGGGGATGACAATATGTAGTTTATAGGATTACTTGAAGATTTGGGGATAAGTACCTCCAGGTTGTATGAAGTCTTTTGATATTTTCTGATTAAAAAACCAGTGCTATGCTTCCATTCCTTATTGTATGTTGTGGGGAAAATTGAAGTTTCTATGGCCAGGGTCCTCACCTGAACCTAAACTATGATGTAATTGGCCTACTGCTAGGACACTGTTTCCACACCCACAGACAATAAGCGATTATTGACTGAGTCACTATACACCCAGTGTTCTGGGTGGAGGCAGAGAGGAAGGAGGATTATAGACCTGCAGCCTGTTAGATGCAGATATAATCTGAGTGCTGGACCTATGGCAGGGAGAACAAAGCCGGGTAATAAACCCTTTCACCCCTCTTCAATGGCACCTTGCTGCCGTTGTTCTCATGCTGCCTCCTCTCGCATCAATGCGATTTCCTTCTTCAGGGAATCCACAGAGGTTTGCAGCTCACGTTCTCATCCCACCATTTTGTGGGTCTCTTTCAGAAGCATGTCCTTTTCTTCTGTAGACTTTTTTAATATTGTGAGAAGCAGCCAACCTACAGTCCCCACTGCCTCACGGGCACTCTGCCTCTCAAAAGACCTACTTACAATACCAAGGGCCACCCCTGCTGTATCAGGTATCACTTCCACTTGCCTCCAGTCCTGGGGTGGGGCTCAGCCCTTTAGGAGGCAAGCCACCTCAGACCTCAGTCTCACTGAATCCATAGTGAACTTGCCCAGGGCTGAAACCCATTGGTAAGACATATGTCAAGGGCAAAGCTTTCTGCAAGATTCTTGGGAGCTACATGGGGTGCTATTATTCTATATCAGTTTTGTATCCAGGGTTCAGTTTCTGCTGAATCCCACTAATTTTTCATGCCTGATGTCTGTTCTGCACTGACTCTATTTTAACTTGTAGAACTTCAGCCTTTCAGCTCACAGTCTGGGAGGATGGAGGTCCTTCCATATTGCTTAGTAAACTTACTGGCTCTGTATGCTTCTTACATTAGCCACACACTCCATTTTTCTGAGCCCCTGTGGGGAAGTTGGGGTTCCTATGGCCAGGATCCTCACTGAACTTAAACCACCTGATGATGTAACTGGCCTGCTGCTTCCACACCTTTAGGCAATAAGCTATTACTGCACTATATAGAGAGCTCGGCCCAGTGCTCTGGGAGGAGGTAGAGATGCTAGTGCTTGACCTGCCGCTGGGAGAACAAGCCGAGTGATAAACCCTTTCACCCCAAAGAACGTTTTGCTGTCAATTTCTTTGGTCACATTGAATCCATAGTGAACTTGCCTGGGGCTGAAACCCATTGGCAAGATAATTGGCGAAAGTTGGCAGGGTATGTTGTTGACCAAGGAAAAAGACAGGCTGCCCTTATGGGAGGGGTGCTTCAGTGGACTGCTTCTGGAATGGGGAGACAGTGAACTGTCCCCCAATGGGTATGTGGTCTGAGGTGGCTTGCCTCCTAGAGGGCTGAGCCCCACCCCAGGACTGGAGGCAAGTGGAGGTGATACCTGATGCAGCAGGGGTGGCCCTTGGTATTGTAAGTAGGTCTTTTGAGAGGCAGAGTGCCCGTGAGGCAGTGGGGACTGTAGGTTGGCTGCTTCTCACAATATTAAAAAAGTCTACAGAAGAAAAGGACATGCTTCTGAAAGAGACCCACAAAATGGTGGGATGAGAACGTGAGCTGCAAACCTCTGTGGATTCCCTGAAGAAGGAAATCGCATTGATGCGAGAGGAGGCAGCATGAGAACAACGGCAGCAAGGTGCCATTGAAAAGGTAAAAAATTCCTTACAGAACGAGATGGTAGCACTGCCAGGTGCTCTGAAGAAGGAAAAGGCCATCAAGCAAAAAGACGAAATCCTGAGGGAAGCACAGGCAGAGGTGGCACGAGAATGTCAGCTGCGAAGGATTGAGATGAAGGTAAGAGAGCCTCTAAGACTGAGGTAGCATTGCTGTGAGGCACAGTAGAAAAGGTAAAGGTTGTAGCAGAGGAGGCACTGGGAGAGGGGAGAGAAAGGCGCCATCAGCCCCAGAACTGGAGGAGCTGCGGAAGGATGAAGGGGTGGTGCCGGGGGCACCGGCCCCTCCCATATTGAAAGCACACCCAGTGGTTGTAAAGGAAATAAAGACCCAGCAGGTGAAAGTTCTCCGAGGAGAGGAGCAGCCCCCTCCCCAGGTCATGGGGCACTCTATGGTCCGCCCCTATACTCAGGCTGAGCCCATGGATCTGGGCTCCCGGTTTAGGCAGAAGCCCTCGGAGTCAGTATCAGCTTGGCTCCTGTGTCTGTGAGACTTAGGGGTGGATGGAATTGTTCTGTCAGGATCAGAGATGGGAAAGTTGGCTTCCCTGAGAGTGCAGCCTGCCTTGAGGCAGCAATTACAAAATGCACATCAGATGCCAGGGAGTCACTCCCTCCTCAATTGGCTTATGGCTGCACTTCGTGCTGTGTGGCCCAATCTGAGTGATCTACCATCCTCTCCTGTTAGATGGCAGACATATGCTGAGCTCCAACAGGTGTTACGAGAGCTAGGCATAAGAAATGTCATCTGTAGTCCATAGAATTATGGCCCAGGTGAAGAGATTTTCACTACTGGGATAACAAATATTGTGTTTCAAATGGCTCCCATATCCCTCTTTGGGTCTCTAGGGGCCATTCTTTCCCCTCACTTAGGACAGCCCATAAGTGAGGTGACACATACAGTGGAAGACTTAAGAGAGGTTGAAGCAATGAGAACCCAGAAAGAAATAAGATCTTTCACAAGAAGAATTTACAGGGCCTCATGAAGATTGCCAGGACCCAGATGTGGTTTGATTTAATACGGGCAGGAGCAGATGGAAGGAAGTAAGATGGGAAGTCAAATAGGATCTTACTAGAGCTATGGCAACAACTGAAACCAGAGCAGCAGTTCCAGCCATTAAGACCAAAGAGCAGAGGCAAGAGACAGAGCCACGAGTCCAGCCTGTATGTTTGCAAGACTTCCTGCTGGAGAATGAGCCAAGCTCACTTGAGCCCACACAGGAAGGTGATTGGGGAACATGGTTTGACTGAGGGTAAGGTCAAGGTATCTGCCTTGAGGAACCAGGGGAGGACCAGAGGCCACACGTTGAAATAGCTATCCATTGGTCCCCAGTGAACATACAATGTGTCCTGGCTCTGGTGGACACAGGGGCTGAATGTTCAATGATTCATGGTAACCCTAAGCAGTTCCCCGGGACCCCCACTATCATAGACAGATATTGGGGATAAGGCTATTAGAGTGAAAAAGGCCCAAATCCCTTTGGTAATAGGGCATCTACCCCCAAAAGAGTATACTGTGTATATACCTCCTATCCCTGAGTATATTTTGGGGATTGATATCCTGCAGGGTCTGTGGTTGCAGACCACTGCAGGTGAGTTCAGACTGAGAATACATGTGGTGAAGGCAGTTCTGAGGGGACATGCTAGGCACCCACCCATAGCTCTGCCTGTGCCTCAGCAGGTGACTAACACCAAACAATACAAACTGCCTGGAGGGCATAAAGAGATTGGAGAAACTCTCCAGGAGCTGGAAAAGGTGGGTATTATAAAGCCCACCTATAGTCTTTTCAATTCCTCAGTGTAGCCTGTAAAAAAGCTAGATGGCTCCTGGCGTATGACTGTGGATTACAGATAACTGAATAAAGTCATACCCTCTGTGCATGCTGCTGTCCCCTCTATTGCAGACCTGAAGGATACCCTCAGCCACAAACTAGGTACATACCATTATGTGGTACATCTTGCTAATGCCTTCTTTTCCATTGACATTGAGCAGGAAAGTCAGGAACAGTTTGCCTTCATGTGGGAAGGATGACAATGGACTTTCACCATCCTTCCACAGGGACACCTCCACAGCCCCACCACCTGTCATGGACTTGTAGCCCAGGACTTGGCTACATGGGAGAAATCGCCAATGGTGCGGCTCTACCACTATTGATGATGTTATGCTCACGTCTGATTCTCTTTCAGATCTGGAAGGTGCAGCACCTAGACTGCTGCAACATTTACAGGAAAAAGGATGGGCTGTGAACAGTACCAAGGTTCAGGGACCTGGTTTGTCTGTCAAATTCTTGGGGGTTGTCTGGTCGGGTAAGACCAAAGTTATACCAGAAGCAGTTATAAATAAAGTCCAGGCCCTTCCTACCCCTACAACTGTAGCATTGCTTTAGGAGTTTTGGGGTCTTCTAGGCTACTGGTGAGTATTTATTCCGCACTTGGCACAAATTCTGAAGCCCTTATACTGGCTGGTATGAAAGGGTGTCAGGTGGGACTGGGATGAGACATGTGCATCTGCCTTTAATACAGCAGTCAAGGACATGCAGGCCTTGAGTGTGATAGACCCATCAAGACCCTGTGAGCTGGATGTTCATGTCACTGGAGACAGTTATGGCTGGGGTCTCTGGCAGTGGCTTGAACGAACTTGCCAACCTATTGGATTCTGGTCACAACTCTGGAAGGGGGCAGAGGTACAATATACTTTGATAGAAAAACAACTGGCTGCTGTGTATCACACCTTGCTGGCTACAGAACCCATCACTGGAATGGCCCCGATAAAGGTAATAACCACCTATCCCATCTTGGGGTGGGTATGAGACTGGACCCAAAAGCCAAGGAGTGGTGTGGCACAAATGCCCATACTAGCCAAGTGGGGTTCTTACCTACAGCAGTGTAGTGCCCTCTCTAGCAGCCCCTTGAGTGAACAACTCCAACGCTTATTGGGGCTGGTGACATATACTAGTAAAAAGCAGGAAGAACTTGCATTTGAACCATTAGTAGCAAAGAGTCCCTATAGGGAGGGAAGAACCCCTATACCTGAAGATGCATGGTACACAGATGGCTCCAGCTGTGGGAAGCCCCCAAAATGGAGGGCCACAGCTTTCCATCCTAAGACTGAGACAATATGGATGGAAGATGGTGAGGGGAAGAGTAGCCAATGGGCAGAGTTGTGGTCTGTGTGGCTTGTGATCAGCCAGGAGCCCTCCCCTATAGTTGTCTGTACTGACAGCTTGACCCTGTGGCTACCAACCTAGTACCATGCCAACTGGCTGGTTTGTCACTGACCCATTTCGGGGCAAGAATTGTGGCAAGACTTATGGCCTGTGGTCAGACTAAAATAATTACAGTATACCATGTGACAGGTCATTTGCCACTGGCATCCCCAGGAAATGATGAAGCATATAAATTGGCCCAGATACATTGGTTAGAAGGAAAGCTGGCCTCTGATGTAGCCCAATGATTATATCAGCATTTGTTGTATATCAAAGAAGTTAGTAGAGCCCAGCAGGAGTGTGTCATGTGCTCCAAAAGGGACTTACACAGAGTTCCACAGCAACATGGGACAATAGCTAAGGGGCCCATACCCCAAGTCAGCTGGCAGATAGACTATATTGGGCCTCTACCTGTGTCAGAAGGATATCGGTATGCTACGACTTGTGTGGACACAACTACTGGACTTCTGGTTACTTTTCCTACCCGTTGTGCAGACCAGCAGATGACCAAAAGAGGTATGGAGCATCTCTTTGCAGTCTATGGCCAACTACAGGTAATTGAGAGTAACCAGGTACCCATTTTACTGGACATACACTGCAAGAATGGGTGCAACAGCTGGGAATCAAATGGAAGTTTCATGTGCCATACAATCCTACCACAGCAGGCATGACAGAGAGGCACAACAGCTTGTTAAAATCCAGACTAAAGTCAGATACCAATAGTCTGTAGGGATGGTCAGTCCACTTATAGACTGTGCTACAGCGTTTGAATGAGAGACCCCGAAAGGGAGCCCTGAGCCCTGTAGACATGTCAACACATATGGCTGCCTCCCCTATGCAACTGCAAGTAGAAACCAAGGAAGAATCACTGACGCCGAGGTTGGGCCACCAGAATAACATCTTACTGCCAGCACCAACTGCACTGAACCCTGGAGACTCCATTTTAGTGGATGTGGCCTTGAACCTTTCATCACATGGACCTAAGATGGCTGCCTTTCCTGGCACCTTGGGAACAAGGCCTGGAAGATGGCCTCCTGTTTATTCCTGGAGTAAAAGCAGAGTGCTCCCCAAAGATCACAGAAGTATACCCTGAATGGCAAGAAAGTAGGAGCATCTTATCGGGAAGTTTTGTTTTATCATTATGGCCAGTGCATGTACCTCCACTAGCACTATATATAGACCCTTCAGTAACCTGCATGGTGAAAGGAGTAAAAGTATGGTATACTAGACCTGGAAGGGACCCCCCTCCTGCTACAGTCTATCACAGGAGCACTCTCTTGCATACATCCTACTTGATGGACAAGATTTGCCTATGTTGGTGTCATTAAAACATGTGTCTTATTGCCCCTGTGGATTGGGAACTTCTTCTGGCTTGAGGATTATTATAATTTTTGTTATTAGGAACCTCCTCTGGCTTGAGGATTATTATAATTTTTGTTACCTGTATCAAAATCTTGTTGTATCTTACTTCTTGTTATTATCTCTAAGTTGTTGTTATCCTCTGTTGCTATTGTGGAATCTGGCTACAGTGCTCCAGCTTTCTTGCAGAGGGACCATTGCACAAGATTGAAAGCATGTAGACTGAAAGGTGAGAATCCTGGAGGGGTGGAGTATGGGGGTTTCTATGGCCAAGATCCTCACTGAACTTAAACCACCTGATGATGTAACTGGCCTGTTGCTAGGCTACCGCCTCCACACCTTTAGGCAATAAGCTATCATTGCACTATATAGAGAGCTCAGCCCAGTGCTCTGCATAGAGGCAGAGACGCTAGTGCTCAACCTATCACCAGGAGAACAAGCTGGGTAATAAACCCTTTCACCCCAAAGAACGTTTTGCTGTCAATTTCTTTGGTCACAGTGAATGCATAGTAAACTTGCCTGGGGCTGAAACCCATTGGCAAGACAGCCCCTGAAACATGGATCCTCTGGAAAGACACTTTGTCTTAGTTGTTATCCTTGCTTTCACTTGAATCATTTGAATGGAGACCTATCAAACTTACTTAATGATTCATTAATGTCTATAATCTAGTCTTGTCTTTGCAACTCTAAAAACTTTGAAATACTAATCTTTCTATTTTTTCACCTCTATCAGTATCTGAAAAAGGAAAACAAGAGTAGGCTGATTTCACCCACCTTCCCATGATATGAATTAAGCCACCCACCTGAGAAGGCAGAAATGGTAAAAGTTGGTATGCATTTTATATAATAGTCTATTGGCTCCATTATACCAATAAAGCCCATGCAAGCCCTTGGCAGATCCCACGGCCTGTGGGAGGTGCTCAGTAAATGCGGTTTATGAGAATTATTTCTCTTCATCACACTCTATACTCATCTTTCTGATGTTGGTACTTAACATTGTTACCAAATTTCTCTTTTTGAATTCTTACTTAAACAAAATCATCTCCTAGTATATGGAACTTTCTAGTTATTGCAGACTATGGTCAGTAAAAAACAGATATTTCAGCATGAATGAATCCTTCTGGATTCCAACCCCCACATTTTATAGATCAGGAAACCTGAAGACCAAAACTCTTCCCACCTGCCCAAATACGCAAGTAGTTGATGGCAGTTTGAATGAGAGACTAGAGCTCTTAGCCCACCCTATTTGGGGCTGCTTATCAAGGAGTAAGACAGAGGATATTGTGAACCAAGACCCACGAGTTATGTGTTTTCTTTTCTGTTAATAACATTATCATGTGCCTGAGTTTACTTTATTATCTCATCTACCTGCCATTTAAAAATAATTAGTTCATTATGATTCAGTAAAAGCTATGAAACTCTTCCATTTTGCCAAGATCATATGGCTTTTGTGCAAAAACTAATTATATAGGAAAGCTGCAAGATTCTACAAAGATATTTGTGGAAAAGCATAAAAGTTATGAAGTAAATATTTAAATTTGAAAAAACAATCCAGCTTATGTAGAGGACAAGGTAACTTGTTGTGGGGAAAACAGAAGCTCCTATGGCCAGGATCCTCACCTGACCCTAAACTACTGGATGACTAACTGGCCTACTGCTAGGCTACTGCTTCCACACCCATAGGCAGTAAGCTGTTATTGACTAAGTCACTATATAAAGAGCTCTGCCCAGTGCTCTGAGCAGAGGTAGTTTACAGACCTGCAGACTGCTGGATTCAGATATGATTCTAGTGCTCAACCTACTGCTGAGAATAAAGGTGGGTATAAACCCTTTTACCCCAAGAATGTTCCTTTGTCATTTCTTGGTCTCACAGAAGCCATAGTGAATTTGCCTGGGGCCGAAACCCTCAGGCAAGACACTTGTATAGAATAGTTTAATGCAAGGGCAGGCTGACTGATTTGTGACTTCAGTAAGTCATAGACTTTAAGAAGGAATCTGTCTCAGGTATAGATTATAGCACCATTCTTTACTGCAAGCCAGCAGTAGTGGATTGAAATCTCCACCTGGGTCTCTCCATCCTGGACAGAGAGTGTGCAGGCATGCTCATAGCCACTGCTGCACATTAGGAGGTCCCTGGGGCTGACTCGCCTACTTGTTTCTCTGGTGGTTTTCCTCCAAATGGTGTTTGTAAGTCTGGTTGCCTGGCCACAGAGCTCAATCAGTTTACCTTCCATTCCTTGACTACTGCAAGTGGAGACTCATGGGATCCAATTACGTCTGTTTTTTCCTCCCTGATAGAGTTGTTAGACCTATGAGCTGTGGGCAGCCTCCATGGGATTCTTGGAGAATATTTTAATTTAAAGACAAGGACTCAGCTTCCTATACAGGAATAAGGTAAAGGAATATTACCAGAAGCAAAAAATTTGAACTGCCTATTAAAGCATAAGAACCCCTAGTATTGATGAAGTGAGACATTGCACTCTGGCTTTCTGCCATAACATTTTCCTCTAAAACTAATCATTTACCTTGCTCATTTACTGTAGGGATAATCCCTTTTTAAATAGTTTAGATGACCTTCTTTATTTTTTTAAATTTTCAGACTATGGTGTTACATTCTTTTTCCTTTTGATATATATGAAAAAATGAACATGCCACTGAATTGTAGCTTATTAGTTTCTGCATGAAAGAACAGTTGGTGTTAGTCCAACTAAAACATCTGTTGTCATCTCTGAAGTCCCTCCTCTACCTAAGGATGACTTGGCATTTGGTAATCAGGCATTCCTAAATTATTAGACCACACTTGTTCTGAGCTTTAGTCTTGCAGATGTAAGGAACTGATGATTCTTAAAGCAATCATTATACCAAAGTACAAACTCCTTTATGTAAAGTAGGACCTGAGATATTTGTTTGATTATTTTTAGGTAAGTTGCCCTCTGCTTAAGTTAACTAGCTGGTTATGTGAGCTTTATGCAGGATCCTGGATTTGAATTAACTCCTGGGGATTATAAGTGGGAATTTAATGATACCAAGTAAAACAATGACAAAACAGTCCAATCAAGGACCTCTTGCGGTTTTTGCTGATGATTTTAAATGCTCTGCAGTAGGAAGGGCCCTGCCAGTTAACCACCTAATTAAGCAAAATGACTTGTCTGATAAATTCAGTCCTCTTAATGATGACCAGATGCCCACCAAAGCCACTTGAGATTTTATGAGTAATGATTATTAAAAACTGTTAATAACTATTTCACACTAGGATTTTCTGTTCCCTGAGATAACTAGAATTACACTTCAAAATAAAAGGAGCTAACAGGAAGGTGATTTTTTTTCAAAAAAAGACAGGCTTGCATGATGTAGGAGAAAGAAACAAAAAAAAAATCCAAAAACCTGGTGAGCACTGTGTGGGTAGGGTGTGGCTATTTAGGAATATCTCAAAGTATTCATATTCAAGGCCAGTCTCTAGGCAATGAGGAATTATTTAAAAGGATGAGGTGGTTTAGTTCCTATAATGGACATGCCACTTAATTGGCACCTCACTTTCCCAGTGGATACAATGGGGTAATAATTCCTACATTGTTTGTTGACATTTTGCAGAAGGGGCAACACTTGAGTTCGGTAGCATATTAGGAATTTATGGAAATTATGCAAGAGCATAAAGAGATTTCTCAATGTGTCATAGTTTTCTGTGGCAAGAATGACTGATATGATTAAATGGATAGTTTTGCATTATACTTAGCCTGAATGTCCACCCGGAAACCTGGTCCAATCTCTTTGCCACACAAACTTCAAGAATGTCATAAACTCCCTTACGTTCGAGTGTACTGGCCAGGTACTTTTTTATTCTTTCTTGGGGTGAGGGAAGAGTGGGGAAAGAAAACTATCAGTTACTGTGACATGTCATAACATGAAAAGCTCCATATTCAAAGGCTCACTGTGATGGGGGACACATTGTGTCTCCGAAGAGATCATCCCCTTCCTTTAGACTCAGTTCAGCCTAGGCCATGGTGTCCACTGAGTATGTCCTTTATTTCACTCTCTGTCTCTACCTTTCTGTCTCTGAAATAGGGCTGGATGGTTTTATCCAGAGGGATTATCTTCTTATTTTCCAGATTTCCAGAGTGCTCTAAGTTCCCTAATAAGGTCCCAGTAGGTCAGGAGAAGAACAGACAAATCTTGGGTTTTCTGAGAAAACCTGTATTACCCTTGGCCAGAATGGATGAACTGTTCTCAGGAAAACATGATTTTATGGAAGTATAGTGGACACTGTTGCTACATCCTCTTTTCCAGCGCAGTGCACCCACCTCCCCGCTCTCCAGGTTTTGCTGCTAGACTGGCACCTATGACCCAGAGCTGGGCACTGATGCCAAGCTCTCTATGCAGAGAGATCAAAGTGCCTTGGGAGTTTGTTAACTCCCTTCCCCCATAGCCGACGGCTGTGTCATCGAGGGTGGAGGCACAGAAACCCAGCTCCCCTGATTTGAGGCTGGACGAGCTGGGGTGTGATGTACATTCCTAAGCCCCTCTGGGATTTCTCCTGAAATCACACCTTTGTGTGGCTTCCGTCTCATCCCCATCCTGCTTCCCATGGTTTCTCAGGCAGCACTTCCATAACAAATCCCTGGCATGTAAATCCTTGTCTCAGAGTCTGTTTCTGAAAGAACTTTACCAAAGGGGTGAGGGGAGGAGGAATGTCCTCTCTTCAATTCTACTAGGGAAACATGGTATGCAGTGGGGATCATCAAAGCTTGCAATTCTTGTTCTCACCAACTAAGAATATATTGATAGTGCCTTTAAATAATTATTTTTACTTCTATTAATTATTTGAAAGATTGAAGAGCTGAATGCTGTAGATGATGAAATGCAGGGTAGACACATGAAGGGATTTGCTAAAGGACATAAAATTTCATGGCAAAGCTAGAACTCGAACAAAAGTCTCCTGACTTTTTGGCTGGTGGTTTCCACCCAGCTTGGAGTCAGAGAGAACATAGTTGAGATCTTAACTCAGCTCTTATTGGTTTTGTGACCAGTGGTGCACTGGCAAGTGTCTAACAGCCAGCTTTTGGGGGAGTTGGAGGAACCTTATTTGTAGCATTTGTGAATTTTCATGTTATAAACACTTTCATGAAGGCCAGTTTCAAGTTCCCATATGAGGCATCCGAATACAAAGCTGGGAGGGCTGTGCAGTTAGGTCGGTCAGGCTGGCACACGTTGGCTCCGACACATGCCTGTCTGCAACCTCTTTCTAAGCCTCTTTTTTTCTGTGCCCTCATCTGCTACATTGATATCATTATCCTTAATCATATTTTATGAGGATTAATGTGATATATAATCGCCTAAAACTAGTTATTATTGCCATCATCAATACAAAGGAAAAACCAAAAATAGAAAATGATATAAATAGGATAAATTTATAATTTACCATTTGTATTGGTTAGATTATGATACACAAATTACAGCCAATGCTACTTGCTAAAATAGTTGAGGAAAAGACTGCGTAGGGGAGGGTAAAGGGGATATAAATGATACTAAAGAACAACAGCTATGCCTTCCTTTTATTTCCACAAGGTTGGTTGAGAGCAGATTATATTTCTTTTTTTTTTTTTTTTTAAATAATTATTTTTTATTGAAGGGTAGTTGACGCACAGTATTACATTACATTAGTTTCAAGTGTACAACACAGTGGTAGAACATTTATATACATAATTCTAGGTTCCAGCTATCACCCTACCAAGCTGTTACAATATCTTGACTATATTCCTTATGCTATACATTATATCCCGGTTACTTATTTATTTTACCATTGGAAGTCTGTCCTTTTTTTTTTTTTTTTTTTTTTGTGAGGGCATCTCTCATATTTATTGATCAAATGGTTGTTAACGACAATAAAATTCTGTATAGGGGAGTCAGTGCTCAATGCACAATCATTAATCCACCCCAAGCCTAATTTTCGTCAGTCTCCAATCTTCTGAGGCATAACAAACAAGTTCTTACATGGAGAACAAATTCTTACATAATGAATAAGTTACATAGTGAACAGTACAAGGGCAGTCATCACAGAAACTTTCGGTTTTGCTCATGCATTATAAACTCTAAACAATCAGTTCAAATATGAATACTCATTTGGTTTTTATACGTGATTTATATGTGGATACCACATTTCTCTCTTTATTATTATTATTTTTAATAAAATGCTGAAGTGTAGGTAGATACAAGATAAAGGTAGAAAACATAGTTTAGTGTTGTAAGAGAGCAAATGTAGATGATCAGGTGTGTGCCTGTAGACTATGTGTTAATCCAAGCTAGACCAGGGCAATAAAACATCCACATATGCAGAAGATTTCTCTCAGAACAGGGGGGGTGAGGTTCTATGCCTCACCTCTGTTGATCCCCAATTTCTCACCTGATGGCCCCCCTGCGACTGTGCCTGTCTTAGGTTGTCCCTCCCTTGAGGAATCTTACCCGTCTCTGGCTAACCAGTCATCTTCCGGGGCCATACAGGGAAATGTGAAGTTGGTAAGTGAGAGAGAAGCCTTATTGTTTGAAAAGGTTAGCTTTTTACTTCTTTGCATATTTATGCCCTGTGGCTTCTATGCCCAGCATTTGTCTTGAGGTATCTTTACCACTTGGAGGAGTTATGATACTCGGTAAATTTGATATGAGGCACGAATTCTATTTAAGGGTTGTAATTAGGAAGGAAGAAGAAAAGCTATAGAAGTAGCAGGCGGAAGAAAACATGGGAAGATTGATTATTTCTTTGGCAAATCTTCTTGTAGAGTAACTTCAGCATATATAGGTTTTAAGCTACTACTTAAATTGCGCACACACATTAACATAATAGGAGTATAGTTACATAACCAAAGCATATCTGTAATTACCAGCCATCTCCAGTGAAACCAAGAAAACCATTAAGGCACCTTAGGCATTTGTGAAAACTTATCTATGATATGGTGGATATTGTCCAACTGAACTTGAACAGTCTGAGAGAAATCAGACAAATTAAAACAACCCATTCCTGGGGACTGTTCACATGCCATATGTTCTTTTAACAGTAAATAGTCTGTAGTTGTAAGATTTTGGAGCGCTACAATTTGCACTTCTCCAAATTCTTGGTTGAGTTCCAACAGTATAGATCCAGTCAAATTTGTTGTTTTACTGTATGCACAGGCCAGCTTAGATATCTCCTTCCTCATTCCCATGGCAAGTCCAGGAACTGGTGGGATGAGTGCATCTACAGCTGTAGCAGTGCGTGGATCTTTGTTGGGGTTTTTTGATGATCATCTTCTGGCATGAGTCTTCCAGAGAGTGCAGATGTTGGAAGTTCTTTTTCATATCGTATCTTAGTTCATTTTCGGGGTAGCCCAATTAGGCTTTGATCCTCTGTATAAACACAAACAGACCCTTTGCCTACACTTTTATATGCCCTTTATACCCTTGTGTAGAACTCGTTGGAGGTTACCACACAGGAACTGCCCTTTTTTTTTTTTTTTTTTTGCTTTGTTTTTGGTATCATTAATCTACACTTACATGACGAATACTTTGTTTACTAGGCTCTCCCCTATACCAGGTCCCCCCTATAAACCCCTTTACAGTCACTGTCCATCAGCATAGCAAAATGTTGTAGAATCACTACTTGCCTTCTCAGTGTTGTACAGCCCTCCCTTTTCTCCTACCCCCCCATGCATGTTAATCTTAATACCCCCCTACTTCTCCCCCTCCTTATCCCTCCCTACCCACCCATCCTCCCCAGTCCGTTTCCCTTTGGTACCTGTTAGTCCATTCTTGAGTTCTGTGATTCTGCTGCTGTTTTGTTCCTTCAGTTTCTCCTTTGTTCTTATATTCCACAGATAAGTGAAATCATTTGGTATTTCTCTTTCTCCGCTTGGCTTGTTTCACTGAGCATAATACCCTCCAGCTCCATCCATGTTGCTGCAAATGATTGGATTTGCCCTTTTCTTATGGCTGAGTAGTATTCCATTGTGTATATGTACCACATCTTCTTTATCCATTCATCTATTGATGGACATTTAGGTTGCTTCCAATTCTTGGCTATTGTAAATAGTGCTGCAATAAACATAGGGGTGCATCTGTCTTTCTCAAACTTGATTGCTGCGTTCTTAGGATAAATTCCTAGGAGTGCAATTCCTGGGTCAAATGGTAAGTCTGTTTTGAGCATTTTGATGTACCTCCATACTGCTTTCCACAATGGTTGAACTAACTTACATCCCCACCAGCAGTGTAGGAGGGTTCCCCTTTCTCCACAGCCTCGCCAACATTTGTTGTTGTTTGTCTTTTGGATGGCAGCCATCCTTACTGGTGTGAGGTGATACCTCATTGTAGTTTTAATTTGCATTTCTCTGATAATTAGCGATGTGGAGCATCTTTTCATGTGTCTGTTGGTCATCTGTATTTCTTTTTTGGAGAACTGTCTGTTCAGTTCCTCTGCCCATTTTTTAATTGGGTTATTTGTTTTTTGTTTGTTGAGGCATGTGAGCTCCTTATATATTCTGGATGTCAAGCCTTTATCAGATGTGTCATTTTCAAATATATTCTCCCATAATGTAGGGATCCTTCTTGTTCTATTGATGGTGTCTTTTGCTGTACAGAAGCTTTTCAGCTTAATATAGTCCCACTTACTCATTTTTGCTGTTGTTTTCCTTGCCCGGGGAGATATGTTCAAGAAGAGGTCACTCATGTTTATGTCTAAGAGGTTTTCACCTATGTTTTCTTCCAAGAGTTTAATGGTTTCATGGCTTACATTCAGGTCTTTGATCCATTTTGAGTTTACTTTTGTATATGGGGTTAGACAATGGTCCAGTTTCATTCTCCTACATGTAGCTGTCCAGTTTTGCCAGCACCACCTGTTGAAGAGACTGTCATTTCGCCATTGTATGTCCATGGCTCCTTTATCAAATATTAATTGACCATATATGACTGGGTTAATGTCTGGATTCTCTAGTCTGTTCCATTGGTCTGTGGCTCTGTTCTTGTGCCAGTACCAAATTGTCTTGATTACTATGGCTTCATAGTAGAGCTTGAAGTTGGGGAGTGAGATCCCCCCTACTTTATTCTTCTTTCTCAGGATTGCTTTCGCTATTCGGGGTCTTTGGTGTTTCCATATGAATTTTTGAATTATTTGTTCCAGTTCATTGAAGAATGTTTCTGGTAGTTTCATAGGGATTGCATCAAATCTGTATATTGCTTTGGGCAGGATGGCCATTTTAACAATATTAATTCTTCCTAGCCATGAGCATGGGATGAGTTTCCATCTGTTAGTGTCCCCTTTAATTTCTCTTAAGAGTGACTTGTAGTTTTCAGAGTATAAGTCTTTCACTTCTTTGGTTAGGTTTATTCCTAGGTATTTTATTTTTTTTGATGCAATTGTGAATGGAGTTGTTTTCCTGATTTCTCTTTCTGTTGGTTCATTGTTAGTATATAGGAAAGCCACAGATTTCTGTGTGTTGATTTTGTATCCTGCAACTTTGCTGTATTCCGATATCAGTTCTAGTAGTTTTGGGGTGGAGTCTTTAGGGTTTTTTATGTACAGTATCATGTCATCTGCAAATAGTGACAGTTGAACTTCTTCTTTACCAATCTGGATTCCTTGTATTTCTTTATTTTGATGATTGCCGTGGCTAGGACCTCCAGTACTAGGTTAAATAACAGTGGAGAGAGTGGGCATCCCTGTCTAGATCCCGATCTCAGCGGAAATGCTTTCAGCTTCTCGCTGTTCAATATAATGTTGGCTGTGGGTTTATCATAGATGGCCTTTATTATGTTGAGGTACTTGCCCTCTATTCCCATTTTGCTGAGAGTTTTTAACATGAATGGATGTTGAACTTTGTCAAATGCTTTTTCAGCATCTATGGAGATGATCATGTGGTTTTTGTCTTTCTTTTTGTTGATGTGGTGGATGATGTTGATGGACTTTCGAATGTTGTACCATCCTTGCATCCCTGGGATGAATCCCACTTGGTCATGGTGTATGATCCTTTGATGTATTTTTTAATTCGGTTTGCTAATATTTTTTGAGTATTTTTGCATCTACGTTCATCAGGGATATTGGTCTGTAGTTTTCTTTTTTGGTGGGGTCTTTGCCTGGTTTTGGTATTAGGGTGATGTTAGCTTCATAGAATGAGTTTGGGAGTATCCCCTCCTCCTCTATTTTTTGGAAAACTTTAAGGAGAATGGGTATTATGTCTTCCCTGTATGTCTGATAAAATTCCGAGGTAAATCCATCTGGCCCGGAGGTTTTGTTCTTTGGTAGTTTTTGGATTAACGCTTCAATTTCGTTGCTGGTAATTGGTCTGTTTAGATTTTCTGTTTCTTCCTGGGTCAGTCGTGGAAGGTTATATTTTTCTAGGAAGTTGTCCATTTCTCCTAGGTTTCCCAGCTTGTTAGCATATAGGTCTTCATAGTATTCTCCAATAATTCTTTGCATTTCCGTGGGGTCCGTCGTGATTTTTCCTTTCTCATTTCTGATACTGTTGATTTGTGTTGACTCTCTTTTCTTCTTAATAAGTCTGGCTAGAGGCTTATCTATTTTGTTTATTTTCTCGAAGAACCAGCTCTTGGTTTCATTGATTTTTGCTATTGTTTTATTCTTCTCAATTTTATTTATTTCTTCTCTGATCTTTATTATGTCCCTCCTTCTGCTGACCTTAGGCCTCATCTGTTCTTCTTTTTCCAATTTCGATAATTGTGACATTAGACCATTCATTTGGGATTGCTCTTCCTTTTTTAAATACGCTTGGATTGCTATATACTTTCCTCTTAAGACTGCTTTTGCTGTGTCCCACAGAAGTTGGGGCTTAGTGTTGTTGTTGTCATTTGTTTCCATATATTGCTGGATCTCCATTTTGATTTGGTCATTGATCCATTGATTATTTAGGAGCGTGTTGTTAAGCCTCCATGTGTTTGTGAGCCTCTTTGCTTTCTTTGTACAGTTTATTTCTAGTTTTATGCCTTTGTGGTCTGAAAAGTTGGTTGGTAGGATTTCAATCTTTTGGAATTTTCTGAGGCTCTTTTTGTGGCCTAGTATGTGGTCTATTCTGGAGAATGTTCCATGTGCACTTGAGAAGAATGTATATCCCGCTGCTTTTGGATGTAGAGTTCTATAGATGTCTATTAGGTCCATCTGCTCTACTGTGTTGTTCAGTGCTTCCGTGTCCTTTCTTATTTTCTGCCCAGTGGATCAATCCTTTGGGGGTGAGTGGTGTGTTGAAGTCTCCTAGAATGAATGCATTGCAGTCTATATCCCCCTTTAGTTCTGTTAGTATTTGTTTCACATATGCTGGTGCTCCTGTGTTGGGTGCATATATATTTAGAATGGTTATATCCTCTTGTTTGACTGAGCCCTTTATCATTATGTAGTGTCCTTCTTTATCTCTTGTTACTTTCTGTTTTGAAGTCTATTTTGTCTGATATTAGTACTGCAACCCCTGCTTTCTTCTCACTGTTGTTTGCTTGAAATATGTTTTTCCATCCCTTGACTTTTAGTCTGTACATGTCTTTGGGTTTGAGGTGAGTTTCTTGTAAGCAGCATATAGATGGGTCTTGCTTTTTTATCCATTCTGTTACTCTGTGTCTTTTGATTGGTGCATTCAACCCATTAACATTTAGGGTGACTATTGAAAGATATGTACTTATTGCCATTGCAGGCTTTAAATTCGTGGTTACCAAAGGTTCAAGGTTAGCCTCTTTAGTATCTTACTGCCTAACTTAGCTCGGTTATTGAGCTGTTATATACACCGTCTGGAGATTCTTTTCTTCTCTCCCTTCTTGTTCCTCCTCCTCGATTCTTCATATGTTGGGTGTTTTGTGCTGTGCTCTTTCTAGGAGTGCTCCCATCTAGAGCAGTCCCTGTAAGATGTTCTGTAGAGGTGGTTTGTGGAAAGCAAATTCCCTCAGCTTTTGTTTGTCTGGGAATTGTTTAATCCCACCGTAATATTTGAATGATAGTCGTGCTGGTTACAGTATCCTTGGTTCAAGGCCCTTCTGTTTCATTGTATTAAACATATCATGCCATTCTCTTCTGGCCTGTAGGGTTTCTGTTGAGAAATCTGACGTTAGCCTGATGGGTTTCCCTTTATAGGTGACCTTTTTCTCTCTAGCTGCCTTTAACACTCTTTCCTTGTCCTTGATCTTTGCCATTTTAATTATTATGTGTCTTGGTGTTGCCCTTCTTGGATCCTTTCTGTTGGGGGTTCTGTGTATTTCCGTGGTCTGTTCGATTACTTCCTCCCCCAGTGTGGGGAAGTTTTCAGCAATTATTTCTTCTAAGATACTTTCCATCTCTTTTCCTCTCTCTTCTTCTTCTGGGACCCCTATAATACGGATATTGTTCCTTTTGGATTGGTCACACAGTTCTCTTAATATTGTTTCATTCCTGGAGATCCTTTTGTCTCTCTCTATGTCAGCTTCTATGCGTTCCTGTTCTCTGATTTCAATTCCATCAATGGCCTCTTGCATCCTATCCATTCTGCTTATAAACCCTTCCAGAGTTTGTTTCATTTCTGCGATCTCCTTTCTGGCATCTGTGATCTCCTTCCGGACTTCATCCCATTTCTCTTGCGTATTTCTCTGCATCTCTGTCAGCATGTTTATGATTCTTATTTTGAATTCTTTGTCAGGAAGACTGGTTAGGTCTGTCTCCTTCTCTGGTGTTGTCTCTGTGATCTTTGTCTGCCTGTAGCTTTGCCTTTTCATGGTGATAGGAATAGTTTGCAGAGCTGGGACGAGTGACGGCTGGAAGGACTTCCTTTCTTGTTGGTTTGTGGCCCTCCTCTCCTGGGAGAACAGCGGCCTCTAGTGGCTTGTGCTGTGCAGCTGCGTGCAGACAGGGTTTCTTCTTCCTGCCCGGCTGCTATGGAGTTAATCTCCGCTGTTGCTGTGGGCGTGGCCTAGCTCGGGCAGCTACTCCAAAATGGTGGAGTCGCGTTGGAGCAGGAGCTGCTGGGAGGCTATTTATCTCCGTAAGGGGCCTCCCTGCTCCCTGCAGCCCAGGGGTTAGGGTGCCCAGAGATCCCGGATTCCCTACCTCTGGACTAAGTGTCCCGCCCTGCCCCTTTAAGACTTCCAAAAAGCACCCGCCAAAACAAAACAACGGCCACCAAAAAAAAAGAAAAAAAAATTTTTTTTTTTTAATTAAAAAAAAAAAAAAAGTTTTTAATTAAAAAAAAAGGTGGTCGTTCGTTTTTCTTTATTCAGATTATATTTCTTAAGCTGGCCATTTGTTTCAGGAGTCACACCTGGCTGAAGTCTATGTGTCTCTCAACTACACAACTTCACTGTCAATGCCACTTTGTAAACTGTGCATTACCACAGATGTATAAAGCAGTGTTCTTGTTCCTGAGATCAAATGGTAGCAAATACCAGGCTGTCACTATTAATGGGATCTCCATTGGAGCCAACGCAGGCTTTATTACAGCAACTGGGAATAATTAACCCAAAATATCAAGGAAGATATGGGATTCTTTTTCATCACTGTCATGAGACAGAAATACCAAGAGGCATTAAATTAATGTAGGGCACTGTTGCAAAACTTGTTGTTGTGTTAATAGAAGTCATTATGTGAACATCATATCAATGATTAGAAAATTGTTAACATTCATAAAGTGCATGAAAGTGCCCCTTGGAGATTTGCTTGTGTTTTGCAAGCAAATTTTCCAGAAAGGAGAATAAGACACTAGGTCTTTAATGGTTGGGCACACCTGATAGGAATTCAATTCATCTTCCTTTCCACAGGAGCTGGATCAGAGGAGCGGACCACGAGCTGTTTCTGTGTGAGTGTTACCTCTCTCTCTAGCACTGTGGAATGTGGCTTTGCCCACATCCTAGGAAACTTCTTCCACCTTGATTTATTGCAGGGTATTATGCTAAGTGAAATAAGTCAGTCAGAGAAAGATGAATACCATAAGGTCTCACTTACATGTGGAATTTGAAAAACAAATGAACAAACAAAAAAGAAATAGATTCAAACAGAGAATGGATGGTTGGTTACCTTTGGAGGTGGGGAGAATTAAGTGAAGTAGACAAAGAGGTACAGCCTTCGAATTAGAAAATCATTTAGTAACAGGGATGGAAGCACAGCACAGGGAAGGATAGCTCATAGTATTGTAATATCTTTGTATGGTGACAGTTGTTAACCACACTTAACATGTGGGTATTTAGTAATGTATGTAACTGATGAATCACTAAGTTGTTCATCTGAAACCAATAAAATACTGTATATAAACTATATTTTTAAATACCTTTGATTAGAGTTTGCCCTCAAAGCCAGCAGTAAAAAGAAGAAAGGAGTCTAACAGAGCTGACAAGATGATACAAAGAATGAGAGTGATGTTTGCTGAGGGAGGGATTTTATTCATCGAAATATTTGCTTAAAGGAAAGAAATGTTCATTCAATTGCCCAAAATATGTTCACTGGCAATTTTTTTAGGTGCAATATTTGTTTCATGATCACAGTCCTGCTCACAACTTGTTACCCATACTTTGAACTGATTTCAACATGAGTTCAAAGAAGAAAAGTTAGCCAAGACTAACAAAAAAGAAGATATAAGGTAATGTGGTTTGATGGGAGCTGGCAGGGTTTCTGTGAAGTAGTGTTGGAGAATAAGCTTCTCCCTTTAGGAGGAAAAACCTTGTAGAAATTCTACTCAGTAATAGCAACTAGTTACTGAAGAACTAGTTACTGAGGAAAAGTGGCCTTTTTTTCTTTAATAAAAATTATGTATTTTTAAGGTGTATAACATATTTTGATGTACATATACACAATGAAATGATTACTATAGCCAAACTCATTAATATATCCATCTCCTCACCATGTATGTGTGTGTGTCTATGAGTGGTGAAGGCCTGAGATCTACTCTCTTAGCAAATTTCTAATGTATTATTATCATTATTATTAATTCATAATCATCCTGTTGTACATGAGATCTCTTGACTTACTCATCCTGCATACCTGAAACATACCCTCTGAGCAACATCTCCCTAATTTCCCCGCCTTCCAGCCTCTGGCAACTATGATTCTTCTCTACGAGTTTGACTCTCTTAGATTCCAAATAAGAGTGAGATTATGCAGTATTTTTCTTTCTGTGTCTGGCTTATTTAACTTAGCATAATATCATCCAGGTTTGTCCATGTTGTCATAAATGAGAGTATCTCCTTTTTAAATGGTAGATAGTATTCCATTGTGTGTTTATCTGTATAGGTATCTATCTACATATATATATATATATCTGTAAAGATAAATTATCTATCTATCTATCTATCTATCTGTCTATCTGTAAATATATATATATAGCAATTTTTTTATCCGTTGATCCATGAACAGACCCAAAGGTGGGAATGTTAAGTGGGTATAGCCATTGTGGAAAATAGTGTGTAGGTGCCTCAAAAAATTAAAAATAGAACTACCAGCTGATTCAGCAATCTAACTTCTGGTATGCATACAGATAAATGAAATGAGAACCTCCAGGAGATAACTGCGCTCCCGTGACCACAGCAGCATTGTTCACAATAGCCAAGACAAAAGTGGCCTTTTGATTGGTCTCTTCAAAATGCTTCTCAAATGAAAACAGCTATTTCAACCAACTTTTTCTAAGAATTGGAAGTAAATTTTATTATGTGATGGGGAAAAAAAAGGAAAGAAAAGAAAAGGAACGAGCCAGGTCCTTGTACCTCAGTCCACATTTCCATCCAGAGGGATCCACAGACTTACAGAGAGCTGGTGGCTGTCAGTTTCCTTGAAGGAAGACTGAAAACAAGCCCCAAACCAAAAACCTCTGCTCACTCTCTCTTCTGTTAGGGTGCTGAACTGTTCTCCCTCTGTCCCCAACAGGGTGCCTCGGGCGTCCTCCGAGGAGCAGAGAAGCGGGCTGGGCTCTGTCATGGCCCATCTCTCCCGCCTCTTAGGGGCTGCGGAGGAATGGCCTGGGTAACAGAAGGCTGCTGTCTGCTCTCAGTGGCATGTCTCCTCCCGGGCTGGCCAGAGGCTGCTGTCTGCATGGAGACAGAGGGGACCAACAAATCTGGTTCATAGTTTTCTCTGTCCTAGCAAGTTTGAGAAAGCAAGAGGACTTTTTTTTGTTGAGAATGGCTCTAATTTTTGGTGGAAGCATGCCCCTTGGATTTTTCAGGTCAAGAAAACTGTCAGAGGTGAGCTCTGTAATAATCTATGATACATACATCCAACTCACACAGCCAATGTGTACTGAGCATGGAGCCCCTCTGGGTGCTATGATCTGTGTAGGAATACATGTGGAAAATCTGACCCTAGCCCTTAAAGAGCAGCTCACAGACTAGAGTGGAAACAAATCTATTTCACACATGAGTGCAGATTGTATAAAAAGAGCATAGTAGGGCATTTGGGAAAGCCTCTGAATGGCATGGATAAAGGATGACAAGGAGTTAGCCTAGCCATGGGCAGGCCCACACCTGGGCCATGTGTTCCCTACCAAGAAAGCTCTCTTGTTCTTTACGCAGCCTGTCCTGACCATGAGGTCTTTATGCATCGTCAGCCTTCAGGATGTCTGCATGAGGTAAGCAGAAAGCACATCCCATGGCCTGTTCCCAGGTCACCATGACTGTCTCGATGCCCATCTCCTCCAGCCAGCACATTGTCATGTTCCTCCGTGTGCTGATTTCAATCTCAGGCAGGCCCTTGCCATGTGAGAGTACCTAGACACTCTAGGCTATTCTAATATTCTCTACCTAGCACCTCAGCAACAACGTACAAGGAAACACCGAAACTCCGTGTTAAACATTAAGCAAAGGAGTCACACATTCTTTAGGATAAAAATACCTAATGAGGAATATAGGCAATCGTCAGTGGGATTGGCTAAAATAAAAGACAGCATTCGGGCAGGAACCAGTGAAGAACCGGCAACACAGTTTAAGCATTCAGGCAAGAACCAGTAAGAAACAGGCAACTCAGTTTAACCTAAGATTCAAACCCCTAGACACAGCCCAGCTGCAGGCACCCTTGTCCTCTCCCGGCATGTGCCAGGAGCTCTGTACTTCAGCTCTCTCTCTCTGGATAAAAGCCTCTCTCCTGCTTGACTACCTTGCTTGTTATGAAGTTTATTCTTCAACTCCTTAAACAGGAACCCCTATATCACCAGCAAAAATCCCGAACTCGGATTAGACCCAGGGTTCATATAGCCCTTCCTGAAACAAGCCTTGAGGCAAGGGAAAATGCTGACTGGTCGGGTATGGGACACGCTGAAATGGGTCCCTACAGGAGAATCAGGCTTCTACCAACAAAATCAAAAGGAACAGATTGTGGGTAGGCAAAAATCACATCTGTGTGCTACCCGAATTCAGCTCTAGGCATCTGTTTCTTTATCCATCAGATTAGGTAAATGCTCTCTGGGAGAATCTAGACAGAGGAAAAGGGCAGGGACCAGAAGAGAGAGCCCAAAGGAGAAAAGAAGGGAATGGTCATGCTGATAAAGTCCAGTGAAGACGACAAGCGATCCTGACATGTTTAAGATGATTCAGACTTGTTCAAAACTTTCTTTTAAATTTGACCCACAAGTCAAGACTCATTTATTTGGAGGAGGCAAGCTCCATGCCCTCATGGAGTTCACATTCAGGTGGGGAGATAGACGATTTTTAAATAGCTACATAGATAAGAGAAAAAGATAATAGGGAAAGAGAGAGGGATGGCACTAGATGTGAGAGGATGAAAAGGAAAACAAAGGAGAGGCATTAGCCTTGACCTTAGGGAATTTATACTTTTGGGGAGAAACGAAACATACATAATGAAACAGCTGGAGACAACAGCCCAACACCATAGAAAAGCATAGGGAAGTACCCTCGACATGGTACTCACAGAGGCGAACACAGTTTATAATAGAAGAGCGGACTGAGTTGAGGTTATTTGAGACAGGTTTTGTGTCTTATTCTCAAGCCTTGCAGCTTTGTTTTGTGAAGTTGAAAAACATCCAACTATTTCAAAAGGAAGGGAACAAACACTGGCCAGTGTTTTCTGAACTTGCTTGACAATAAGATTCATCACAAGTGTTTTTAAAATCAGACTGCTGGCCCTATCCAGACCTTCTGATTCGTAGCTTTCCCAGGATATGAGGCATGATCTGTATTTCAACTAACACCCTGGTTGCTTATTATCATCAGGAAGGTGTGTGAACCTTTGTCTAGAGGACAGGCAGGTGCAAACAGGGTGGAGCCCAGCCTGAGGGATGCCCTATGGCTCATTCATTCTCAGCCCTATTTCTTTAGTCTATTTTGGGCAAGGAATGCAGAACTACTGCTATAGACCACCTTTTCTTCAGTTTATAAAAGGTGAGGGTGCAAGGAGATCAGAGATGGCTACTGGATTTAGTAGAAGGTACAGATAATAAATCCCAAATGCCAGCAGATCATGAAAATAGATTTTCTCTGGCAAACAGAGAGGGCTATAAAGACTGCATGTCAGAATATCCAGAGTGTGTGCCTCTAATTCAATTAAGTCCCTCTGTTTTCCATGCAGCCTGCTCCCCAGTGCTCCACAAGCATATGCTGCAGCACTAACAATGCCTTGTGGATGTGCAGCCCTTCCCGCTACGTGAGAGGACAGCTGCTTAATAGTCACTGTGCACAGCAGGGCAGGAGGTAAAGAACAAGCCCTGGGTATGGCTTGGGAGGCCCTAGGTAGACCGCAGGGAAGATTCCTGACAAGACAGAAACCAGAACGGAAATTCTACCAAGATTATTACTGTACTCCACATCCATAATCTGTCAGGTAATATCTTGGGTGTTTGAGACTATAAATAGCTAAAACCTCAGGGCTTCCTAACTAAGCTTGTAGGAATTACTAGCACTACTGCTTGCTGCTGCAGCAAGGGTCTTCCTTTAGAACATTTGTCCTGATTTCTGGGTAGTTCATGAGATTCAGGGCAGCCGAGATAACACTGCAAATGACAAAGCGATAAACAACGGGGGAGACATTGATTAGCATTCTTCACAAGAAGATTTCTTGTTCTGACTAGGCATGCAGGAGGGCTGCACTTCTTCCCTGCCTGGAAGGGGAGTAGGGCCATGTGATTTACTTCGGCCAATGCCACTGCATGTTCCACTCCAGGCAGATGCTTTAAAAGCTGGCATGTGATTGGCTACTTTCTCTGCTCCTCTACCCCAGTGAAAAGCAAGTGGTGGTGGATGGTGGCTGCTATTTCACCCTGATCCTGGAGCCAAGCTGCTGCAGAACAGTGCCCTCCGCTGACCTCTTTTGGGCATGTAATGTGAGTGATGTGACGTTTTAAGCCACTGAGATGACGGGGTTACTGCAGCACAATCCAGGCTGTGGCGATCAGTGCTTCCCCTCCTGCAGATGTAGCAGTCATATGACCATATGAATCATCAGGTGGTGTTGAGGGACAGGAGGAAATACATTATTAACAAATCCATAGATTGTAAATCCTACAGTATGTATGGCTAAGAAGAAGACAATGCTTTTACTTTTCTTTGCTCTCTGCCAATAAAAATGTGGTTCTTCATTAAATAAATAGGTTCTAACTATGCTAATGTGGTACTTTCATTAGTTTCTCACAATGTTTGGTTCTTCTTGTTGGTTTCTTGAGTCAATTCACTACTATTTCTTTCCTAGACCGCTATAATAGCATCCTAGTTGGCTTCTCTACCTTTGCGACTTTTCTCTTCTCACCCTGTTTCCAGAGTGTTTATTGTTAATCTCAACCTCAGACTTGAACAGTTTACATTCCTGCTCCAAACTGTGCTACACCTTCTCACTGCTTATAAGAGAAGATACTTGTGGGATGTGCAGAGAATGAGACAGATTTTTAACTTTTTCTTATAAATGTTCTAGTTTTCTTTATTAGCAACTACGCACACACACATACACACACACACACAATGAAAAGCACAGAAGAAGCTGAATCACCTATCAGTAAAGTATTTGAATCACCTTTAAGTGAAGACCCATAACTTTCTCCCAAGTTCCCAAGAGATGTTTCAAAGCCAGATGAACCTCAAACCAGGCCCAGGCTCCAAGAGTCCCCACAGTACTTTGCACCTCCATGAACATGGGGACAATTGAACATTCTATCAATTTTAATGTCTTATGTGTTCTTATAAGAAACCACCACAATTTGAGCCTTAGAAAGCCTCTTCTTGTAGCTGGAGGAGCTTCATTAACACATCCATATAGTTTTTATAGTTTAGCCTATTGCCCGAGATGCTGAAAGCCAGGGTGTTTTTTGAAATAGTAACCTTTTAATGGATATATACTGGGTCCAAGTTGATGAATTCAACCTATCAATAACTGGCTTTTATGTTATGCCCTAGTGTATGTATCTAAGTCACTAAGTGATCTTTACCTTTTAAGTTCCCTGATACTATTCAAAACAATTAAAAAATTTTTTTTCATTAATCAAGTAATAGGTCAAGTATATTTACTGTAAAATTCTGGAAATTATATAGCAGTAGGAAAGAAAAAGGAAAACATGAATCAGACACAGTCTCACCACCAAAAAGAAGCCTTTAGCATTATTTTAGATTTGGAGCATTTCCTTCCAGTCTTTCCTTTCTTTCTATGCATGGGAATCCCATTCCATCCTATGCCTTACCTCCTGGACTATGGACAAACTGGAAATACAAATCCTATGCTGAGGACACTAGCAATCTTAATGGGCCTTAATCAGATGAAATGCATCAGGGTCAACACACCCATCCCCTAATTCCCTGATCAGGAATCCCCTAATTCCAAACCAGATGGAATCAGGTTTCCATCAGGCAAGCAATATCCCTAGGAGTTTTATGGAAATAGAGGATTTATTATGGAAATCAGACCTTGTACAAATGTGACCCCCTGCTGGGGAGGTGAAGATCTGGACAGGAAGTTGAAGGATCAGAGAAAGAATTATCAGTCCATCTTCCTGATGCCCACTGGCAAGTTCCTGAAGTCAGAGCTTGAGAGAAATATGTGAGAAGCTCAGCATATTTTACCAGCAAACTGGGACAATGAAGGGGCAGCTTAAGGAGATGCCCATGGAAAGCTTCTATCTCTGTGTCGCTGCTGTCTCTGAGGTTCACAGCCAGCAATGCGAGGTGGGCTGGAGCCGGGGCTGCAGCCTCCATGAGTGGAAGTTCACGTTGCTCAGTCCCTGCTGACTTGGCCACTGTGTTTATCATCCTAATGGACAAAGACAGGTATTGCTCAGAAAGGGGGCTGACGTACATCCCCAGAATAGATCATCTTGCCCACCTCATCATTAAGCTTCTCTTTTGTGGGCAAAAAGATCTTTTCATATTTGCATATTCTGAAAGATCTAGCCACAGACTTCTCCCTAGACCTCTTTGCTACCAATTTTTGTGGTATTTCTCCAAGTCCCCAACCATCCAACCAAACCATTGGTCACTGCCCTTGAGTTGATATAGTTTCGTATCTTGCTCTCTCTCTTTCCAAGTGAAAATGAATAACCAGGTGCATTACTTGAAAGTTCTGCCTGCTGGCAGGATAACACCTCACCAGACTGTCCTTTGGGTCACCCCTAAGTGAGGCTATGATGCAACAGCCATGTACTTTCAGATGCTGCCAGCTTGTCCTGCAGAACCATCTATAAAGCAAACCTGATATTTTCAGTCTCAAGTCAGCCAGCCATAGGGAGCTCCTAATGAGTCCCTAGAGGTGGACTGAGAAAAAGAAGGTGATGTGACGAAAGTAGGAACCGTGAAAATCTGAGCCATGTGCTTATGGAGAATTCCATATTCAGTATCCCCACTTGATGTGCCCACCCAACTTTATGGTTTGGTGTGTCAACTCACTGTTCAAGAGTTCCCTGGAAAGAAGCCCTGCTTTGTGAAATGTCACAATGGTGACAAGGTAGTCTGGAGTCTACAGACTGCAGCCTGTCATCAAGTATTCAGTCTCTATCAGGGCCAAGAAGCCAGAAGCTATCTTTCAAAAGAATTGATAACTGTGGAGGATGGTCTACCTTTGCTCTGAAACCTTAAAAGTCTGCACTGTGATTTTCCTAGAGGAGAGCAAAGGCTCCATACACCTTCCCCATCTGTGAGTGAAGCTTCCTTTTTATGAACTACATGAAAGAATGCACTTTTCCAAACCTTCTTTATGCAATCCTGTTCTGTATAGCTTTATTGCTCTCATCGTGACACCTACTTCCAGTAGGGAGCTGTTTCCCATTCCTGTGCCATCATATAATGGGAAAAACATGCAGTTAGAGTGAAACTGAAAGATCACACTTTACTGGGATAGACATGTGAAGAGGAAATAGGGAAAGACTTTTTCTTAAAATAGAGTCATGTAGAATCCTGAGGGTGTCTGTCTGTAAAGAGCAGCTTTGACGCCTGTGGTTTGGTCCTTGAAAGCAGAAGTGGGAGGGATAGTGTCTGTAAAGCCTGCCTTTAGACTGGCAGGCAAGACTCAAAAGAACACATGATTCAGAAGCCAAGGTTAGAGGGGACTTCTAAAGATCATCAAACACTCAATAAAGTGGAAAGAACATTAGTCCAGGGAGAAGAAAGCCATGTTCATCCCAGCTCTGCTGTTAACCAGATGATAAGAGAACAAACTGTTGGATCTGGCCTGACTTGGCCTTTTGTCTGGAAATGCAAGTGAGAGAGGCTGACTCCACAAGCATCCTTTTGGGGGAGACACAGTAACACAGTCAGGGAAGCCAGGCTCAGAGCTCCAGGTTCTGAGTGTTAACTTCCCATCACCTGTTTAAGTAAAGTGTGGCAATAACATGCAATTTCTTTGCTCTGATTGAAATTTCAGCCTCCACTGAGCCCAGTCCAAAGGACTGGGGGACATCTGGGCTTGGAGGAGATGGATAAAGAGTGCTCCCTTACTAATGAAGTGATTCAATCTCTGTCAAAGCCCTGGGTTTAGATCAGATGTCAGCTCTCCTGGGAAACCTCCCTATGTGCCCCATTTGGAATGTGTTGTTCCTTGCAGTGTCCCCCCACAGTCTGTTGCTTGAATTTCTGCTAAGCCCTCTTCAATCTGTTTTGGATTTCAGTTAATCCTGGGATGTCAGCATTCTCCTTTCACTAGGTCAGTTCTCACCTGGGACATCAAAACCCAGCAGTGAAGTGTGTTGTAAGGAATTTATAAATAATGGCAGGTCAAATAACAATGTACCAATGATCCAGGGTGACATCTATGATGTTTCAAACTTTCTGATGCTGCTTTGATTCACTAGCATTCAAGTGCAATTTCTTGAGTATAGGAGACATGGGAAGAGAAAAAGCAAATGTACTAGGAATTGTTCATAACTCCAAATTTGCACTTGATGGCGTCTTGCCCATATTAATACCACGCATTTAGTAAGTCAAGATAAAAAATAGTGAGTACTGCTATGTTAGAAAGAGAGCTCCTTAAGAGAAAGTTCTCTGGCTCACCAGTCTCTATATGAGTCATATTGCCCAGCACAGTGACATGTACTTAGTAAGAATATGTGCAATAAAATATAGAAATTGAAGAAAATTAAATGACCAAAGTAAATAAAATATGCCAGGGTGAGGTGTAGGGGAGAGGAAAAAAGCCATAATTTTCCAATGGGATGCGAGTTAGCTATTTATATTTTGTTTAATAGTCACAAATCCTTAGAATAATAAACAACAGACATGTATTACAAGTGTGCCTGACGTTAGCTGGATTTGGGCGAGGTGGCTCAGCTGATCTAACTCCCGTCTGGAGGGTCATCTGGCTGTCAGCTATTCTGCCTGGCCGTGCTTGGGCTGCTTCATGTTTCTCATCTAGCAGGCTAGCTGGGGCACATTCCCATGGTGACAGCAAGTGTGCAAGCGAGGTCAGGTGGAACACGTAAGGACTCTGGAGGCAGAGGCTCAAAACTGGCCCCCCCATCACTTCTGTACATTCTGTTGGCCAAGAAAGTCATAAGACCAGAGGAAGTCATAAGACCAGCTCACATTCAAGAAATGGAGAAAGAGACTCTGCCTTTTTAATGAGGAATCACAAATTCATGTGAGAAAGGGTGGATACAGGGACCTTGAAGAGCTGGGGGGCTGTCATTGTGACTGACAGAATATGAGATTTTGCCCACACAGGAGGGCTGGAATCCAGGACAGAGGGTTCTTTGGTTAACAAAGTTTCATCAATTCCAAAACTCTCCTGGGGTTGGGATGTTCCTCAGTTGTGATGTCCACAGGGATACGTGTGCTTGGCACAGATTCTATCACATAGCCATTCTTTTACAACATACTTTATATCGGCAAGCACTGAACAAGCAAACATTGTCTGGAGAAGGGGACATGGCTTCTGGAACCTTTCCCTCTCCTAAGCATGGGCCACTGCCCATGAGCACCCCTACCTCTGGCAAAGGACCGCAACCAGAGCTCTGCCACCATTTCTGGTTCATCATTCCTTTTAAGGCCTCCTGGGGGAGGGGGTAGTCAGAGAAAGAAATCAGGACATAAGAGGTAGTCCCTCAAGCAGTCCTGGGGTAGCAAATATATATAACAGTGGCAATGCTCCTGATTGTTCTCCATTTATTTCTGCAGCCACCGGTTTCCCTTCTTGCTTGTTGTAAAGTTTAAAACAACATCAATTTTTAAGGACTTGAAAATGCTTTCCTATTTAAAATCAAACAAGACAAGCATCATTTTCATTCTGGGACCGTGCTTTGGTTCTTGAAGTGTGCTGAATATATAGACACCCACTGAAAAATAATAATAATAAAAAACTAAGTGATGGAAATGAGTAATTGCTTGGCAGTGAGTCTGCAGGGAGTGCACTGACAGTGCGCAGCACATATTTCATGAATAATGAGAGCAGTCTCAGAGCTGTGCAATCACTGCCTATTGGGTCAGAAATTTCACATTAGTGGATTCATCAGAGCAGATCAATGTCATAAAGACACTCTTTCCTGAGGTAAACACACCTTTTTCTTCACTGAACTGTCATATTTTAGTTGTCTAGTAGGTACAGCTAAGACTTTCAGAGGAGGGACATAACTGGATTAGGAGTGGCTTGGATTCATGTCATCCTACCTGCATGTTTGGATAAAAGGAAACTGTTTTTAGCAGAGATGAGCTAGTAAGTCTGTGGCTAACAAAGGGTTTAATGATGCATTAAAGAAACAGAATAAAAATGCCCACCTAGTTCCATGAATATTCGTTTAGAAGTGACTGGAGCTCAGAGAATTTAGAAGCTTTGAAAGAGACTTTACATCTTTTGTTCTAGTTATACCTTGGTGTGCTTGTCACTAGTACTTATCACCAGGTATTCCTGTTCTCCTTCCTGGTTCAGGACAGGACAGGATTTTACTTCCTGTCCTCTTGGAGTTAGGTGCAGGCAAATGACTTGGGTTGGCCAACGGAATGTGAACAGAGGATGTGGCCTCTTTTCGATGAAGCTTCAAGAGCCAGTGAGCAAGCTGCCGCTCTGTCCCTTTTCTTTTATTGATACATTGGGGCCACAGTCCAGATGGTTGCAGCTCCATCAACCTGGGTCCTGGAGAGAGAATGGCACAGAGCAGCCCCCCTAGATAACCCCTGATGGACATGTAACATAACTGGGAAATAATTGTTTGAAGCCAATAAGTTTGGGGTTATTTGTTATTGCATCAGACCTTAGCCTATTCTGGCTGATACTCTAAGTACCTCCTTAGCTGTTTTTGCTCAAAGCATCAGCTATGATATGGTGGTTAAGAACACGGTATTTTATGCTCAGACAGTATTAGATCTGAAAGATGGTTTAAAGTGCCTATGAGTCCCTTTAAAATAGAAACCATAATAGTTTGTCAGGATTAAGTAAGATAATGCATTTAAGGTCTTCACTGTAGTGTCTAGTAATCTTTCCAATCATCATTAATAAATGTTGTTAGGTAAGACAAAGGCAGTAGTATTAAACCAAGCATGCCCCTCAAAACCAAGTAATATTCTTTAATTCAAGCATATAAATAATCCCTAAAACCCTCTTTTTATTCTTTTATCCTTAATGGGACTACAGAATATTGGGACAAAAAAGCACCTTCATTAAAAGGTCATACAAACTCTTGAGAAAATGATGTCCAGAGAGGTGAGGCATTAACCCCAAAACACATGCCTGCTTATTGGAAGAAGCAGAATTAGGGCTAGGGCCACCATATATTTTATCATCCAAAAGGGCACGTTTGAAAGTGAAGGGAGAACATTGTTAGTAACTATGCCAGAAGAACAGGTGAAAACTTGGACTTTCCCAGGCAAATCAGAATATATGATCACCCTAAGTAGGATTTACTTTCTCCAGGTCTATGTCTGGTGTCATTTTCCTTCCCAGCAGACATCTTAATCTTATTGGTTTAAAAAAAACTCTTCACCTTATGACATAGGAAAGAAAGCAAAAAACAAAAACAGTTTTCCTTCTTGACATTCTTTATAAACCATCTTCACTTTTATTATTTTACCCTCTCTCCTTTTTTTTTTTTGGCTTAGCTTCGTCACTTACAAATTTGACTATTTACCTCAGTAGCTGCCTTGTTTCACAGTGATGACTACTGATTATAATAATGAGGCTGCACTTGAAAAAGTTTCTACTGTACAGCAAAGCCTGAGGTGAGATTTAGTGGAAAACAAAAACAAAAACAGACAATAAGCAACATAGAAGAGAAAATAGCCAAAACACGAACAGAAATGATAAGTGGAACTCCTCCAGAAACATACACACTTATCCATTCAGACAAGTTCCTAGAGGAAACTGACCCTTCCTTTTCTGTGTCTAGAAGAGAAATGGCACAGAGCAGAACCCCTATTTTTGGAGATACTACAAATAAACTTACAAGAAAAAACAAAGACCCAGAAAACATACTCTGATGTTCTCTCCAAGTTCTAATGCAAGGGCAAATATAGGCCAGGTAGAAGAGAGAGGCTATATGAGCAGTCTGTGTCCTGGGCACCCTTCTCCATTCCTGAGCAGGAGCCCCCCATCTGCCCACAAGCAGATGGGCTGCATGCTCTGGCCAATTGGTCTGCTGTATCCTTTTTTGACATTTGAACTTCCCATCCCATAGTGAAGCCTCAGGAGAATGTGTTGGTAATATATGGCTTTTTAAGCTTTTCCCCTACCAAGACTATAAGAAGAAATGCAAATATAGCAGATAACAAAAAGAAGATAGCAGAGGTGACATACCCTGGGTGGCTTCATTTGGGGCTTAACTGTCTCCCTGAGGCACCATAATATCACTGGATGCTCTTGCTCTGCCATTTCATCTGTTGAATTAGGATGCAAGGTAAATATGGGAAGATTGAACTCAACAAGACTTTGAACTTCTCATTGCAGTGTACTTTTTCTTGATATTTGGAGTCTGGAGACACAATGATGAGTATCCCCACAAAGCCCCGTGGCCTGCCCCCTTCTTTCCTCTCCCATCTCAGGCTTTGCTATCTGAACTTACCACCCAAAGGCCATACCACCTTTCTTCATGATCCTCACACGGGCTAAGCTTGGCTAAGCTTCCAGAGCCTTTGCATTGGTTTTTCTCTTTGTCTGGGATGCTCTCTCTGCTGATCCTCTCATGGCTGGCTGTTCTTCATCATCATTTAAAATTCAGAGATTTCCCATGAGTATGCGATCTAGTAAGTTATGAATATATTTCCAGGAGACTTCCTAGAATCAAATAGGTACTCAATAAATATTTCTTGAAAATGTGAAAGAATGAATGAATTACATATTAGTTCTGTAATCTAATGATCAAAGAGCTTAATCTTTCAGATCCTCTGAGGCCTTTAGGAGTGTTCCTTTTCTAGCATGCTGTATTACTCATTTCTAAGCATTCTATACAAAATACAGTAGAACCAAAGGTATTCAGAATGCTTAAAAGACAGCATGATCCAGATAGATGCAAATTTGGATGATCCAGACTTTCTGCTGCATCCTGTTTAAGGTCATCTCCTGCTATACTTGGTCTGTAACCAATTAGCTCCATTCCCTTCCCAGCTCTACTCACTTCTCTACCTGCTCTGTTCTCATTCTCTGCCTCCTCTCTACCCTTGAATAACCAAGTGCATCCTAACTTTCACTCTATTTCTTGAAAGAAAATGTTTTTCAAAAACCACTTCATCTCTAAGCCACTTAACAAGATTCCTTAAAATGATATTTCATTAGAGCTAAATGGCTCTCAAAAAGATCTACAGTCTTTCTAGCTTTCTAGCCAGTGCTTTTCGATGCTTATCTTTTAGGAACAGGACATCTCATTTTCCTCATACCTCTTGACCAAAGTAAAAAACTCAAGCCCAGTAAAGCTGAAACTGAGTTGAATGCATGGAATGATAATGCTCTGAACAATGTATACATTTTGCCAAAAGCGTTTTAGCATAATGAGCTCTAAATCAAGTTCAAGTTCAGAAAGAGATGTTGTGTGACCCAGTTCCATGGAACAGCAATCTTTGTCTTCCATGCCACTATCTGCTTGGTAATGGGAGGAGAAAGTATAGATGGAGCTACTCTATTATTGTGCTTTAGGACATTAGTCCCATGCTAGGAAAAGTCCATGCCATCAGGTAGTCCAAAGTTCCCATTGTATGGGTGATGGAACCACAGAGGTGAAGAAGTGGCTTAATAAAGGATATGCAATGATTTAAGCTTTTCTTGACTAAGTTTTCTTGACTCAATTATACTATTCAAATTCCTCCTCTCTTTTGCTTTTTCTCTCTTTCTCTTCCTTTCCCCAGCCCCAAACTGGTCTAGTCTATAAGCTCCTAGAGTGCCTACCTAGATGCACCCTTTCTTTTGCTTTGTTTTTAATTCATTCCACGCGCTTTGAAAGGCACCATAGATGGAAAAGCTCTAATAACCAGATAGGTTAGGTGATATGCTGGGTTTCTGTTGTTTGGCCCTCCAGATACAATTCCCAGCTTTTTCCACATTGATCTGTGCAGCAGACCTTTAAGGACCCATCAACCAGTCTCTTGCCTGGCATCCAGTTGGGTTCAGTGAAAGGGAGCCCCTGGCAGGGGATTGGAGGGCAGGAGGACAGTGCAGTGACCTGTGCTCTCAACCTGCCAGGTCACCACGGTGGCTGGCCCCTTCTGTGGAAGACTTCTGTCAGGCAGCAAAGCTTCTTTTGTTCTAAATGGTGGGCTTACTCCTCCTGCTCCTTCAGGCCTAGCAAGGCTAAGGGATCTCTGCTATGATTTCTCCGGGGCACAGCACTATCCCTTGGTTTGCTAACCCCTGCCAGCACCTATGGTAATAACCTCTTTATTTAACGCTCCATAAATTACCAAATTTAGCTGCTCTGTTATCTATTCCCTGCCTTTCTCTGGTCAAAAATCAGGTGGGTGGATGGCGACAGCCACTTGTGTCCAGCATAGAGTGGGCATTTGCCTGGTGCCAGGCCTCTGCTGGGACCTCTCCATGTGTACTCACAATAACTGCCTGAATCAGACATTGAGCCCATTTTACAGATGAGGGAACTGAGCCCCAGACACATCATAGAGCGTTATCAGGACCACACAGCCAGTAGTTAGAGACTATTCTGAGATCCCATAGAAGACTGTCTGACTCCCAAACTGGTACAGTCACTACATCTGCATGGCAAACATTTCCTCACAGACTGGGAGAAGACACAAATGGGAGCAAGATTAAGGACCCAAGGAGGGAGAGGTATGTTGGAGAGACGGACCCATCTGTTCCTTTGGCACCCACCAGCAGGATAAGGAAACAAAGGCAGCGCCTTTTTCACCAACAAGGGTGAGAGACAAGTGTGAGCTGGGGCCTGCCCCGCACACCAAACTTCTCATGCTGTGCACGAGTCTTTGAGAAAATTCCTGCTGGCCCCTTGGCCCTAAGCCCTACCGGCCACCTCCCGAAGAGGCAAATCTTCCTTCTGTGCCTTTCCACCGCCCTTGATGGCCACACAGGCTGGGCAGAGGCGCATCTCCTAGGTCCCTATCTAATCCCGGCAAGCAGCACCTTCCTGCTTCCCCTGCTCCCCGCAAGTGTGGAGCACAGCGCAGCCTGAGATCCCCAACTCTGACTCTGACGGAGGGCTCTGAATTATTCATCAACCTGATAAGGGCAGGTGATGAGATCTTTTCCTGATATGTCCCTGTCAGTAGGTGTTTATTAATCTGTTTCACCAGCCGCCCTGCTCTGACTGCGGGGCCAGGAGAGCCCCACGCACTACCTGACATGTATCGTCAGAGACAGCACTTTAAAGACTCCCTTTTGCCTGGGAGGTCATCTGAAGGTTATTAGGAACAAATTATTTCTTCATTTCCGCTGACTGAGTAGATAGCCTTAATGATCTGTCACCTAGCAATAGCCTGCCTGTTCAAACATAAAGAATGGCAGGCTGATGGGCTTATAACTAGAATCAGTTCATTTTAGCTATTCTCTTGTCAAGCATGTTTCCAAGATACATATCGTATTTCCATATTCATGAGCCTTTGCCGACACTGATGCCGGGAGGGGGCCTGTCTGATAATGCCATACAAGTTTGTACTGTGTCCTCAGGCACTTAAAGTCTACTAAGTGAATAAAGTCTACCCAGGGCCTCTCTTCTTGGAGATGCTCCCCATTTTAAACTCAGGGGGTGCTACCCCAGTTTCATGCACTCACCTCCCTCTCCTTCTCCCCCTCTTCTGCCTAACTTTGACTAGAATCTTCCCACCCTACCTCTGAGTGACAGGAAGCTCTGGTCTAAAGGAAATGAAGAGGCCAGTGGGAGTTTTCCCTCCTCCCAGCAGGGCAAGCCCATCCATGAGATGTCTGCTTTGGTTCCTTCAGGGGTTGTGTAGGTAACTCAAAAGACACTATGTAAAGCAAAGTGAAGCTGCAGCTGGCTTTGCAAATTTTGGACTTTGACAGCATTTTTACATCTCTTTGGGCTCCTGGTAGCTAATTACTATTTCAAGCCTTTGACTTTGTGATGGCCTATGCTTTTGCCTCAGTCTAGCCAGTTGAGGGTGATGTGCAGGCATAAATCTTGCAGTGAAAACAAATCACGTAGGGAGGACCTGAAATTGGTCCTTTGGAGAGAGATTCCTATTATCCATCTCCAATCTCCCATCTCCTATTCCACACCAAACATTCCTTCTACCCCTACTGTGACTTGTAAAAGAAAAAATGTAATTAGTTTGTGTATTGCTATGCCTATTTGGACATCTCCCTGATAAATTTGTTTATTTATTGAGCAGCCTATGTGCTTTGTCCTGTGAAACCCTAAGAAACCTAGGAATATAAGCTTCCCTGCTGTTCTAGGAAGACTGAGTCCAATTTGCATTTGTCCCATTTTACCCATGGCCCAAGTACCATCTGCATGGATAGTTAGGTGCCAAAGGAAGCAAATTGCTTTTTAAAGTACTGCTAAGGTGTCCTTGAATATTAAGATTCTTAATTACTTACAGAGAATGACAAGTACTAGAAAAAAATAATATAAAGGAGTTGCTTGGGGAGCCTTCAGCAAGCCACTCAGTTCCTTTAAGAGTCAGTTTTTCTGCAAGGCAAATGGGGATAAAAACATGAGTTCTTTTCCAGCTCGCAAAGTCATTATCAGGATTAAGGCGATATGTTGGTGACTGTACTGGGAATCCCTTGAGAAGATGATATTAAAATAGACTCAAAGCATAACTGTTTGGCAGATAGATTATGATTCCATCACACAAAATATGTGTCATTCATTTGAAAATGAGTCAGAGCACTTTGATTTATCTTTCCCTGGGGCTTCAGAGATGTCCTAGTATGAGCATGGACTCCAACTGGCAGACAGACCATAACATCAAATGAAAGCCCATGGTAACCAAGGGGATTTGCTCTGATAGAACAGAGTGGGATCCGAGGAAGTCCGTACGCTGTATTTCTGCCTTAACTGAAGGAAACTCTCGTTTCAAGAAGGGAAGGTTGAAAATCTAGGATTTTACAGTCTAATATGGTAAGGCAATAACTTGAGAGACAATTTACATTTAAGCTCAAATTATTTAAAGTAAAATTAAAAATTCAGTTTCTCAGTCAGAGTAGCCACAATTCAAATGATTCATACCTACATGTGGCCAATTGCTACTGTGCTGGACATACAGATATTGAGCATTTCCATCAGCTCAGAGAGTTCTATTGGTCAGCACTGTCTAGGCCATTCTCAGACTTGAAGGTACATAAGGATGACCCAAGGTACTTCTTCAAATTCATATTTCTAAGACTTACTCTCAGGAATTCTGATTCTGTAGGTGTCAGAGGCATCATAGGAATCTGAATATTTAAAAAGTTCCCAAAGGAACTCTTATGGAAATGGTTGGTATCAATATCTGACTTTATTAATGCTACTCACCATAGACCAGCAGCATTAGCACCATCCAGGAGCTTATTTGAAAGGCATATTCAAGAATTTTAGAATGGGTCTCAGATATCTGTCTGTTTATAAGCTTCCCAAGAGATCCTTATGGAAGCTAAGCTTTAAGAACCACTAATCTAGACAGCAGAGAAATACAACTGCAGCCTAAAAATCATTGAAACTTAGATATAAATATTAACAATCCAAGATGACTATATTGGCATTTACATACATTTACATGAAATCCACTTATTTAAAATTCATTCACCCATCCATACTTCCAACCTTTCATTATTCACAGCTTTAAGGATATCTTTTATGTACCAACCATTGTGATAAGAACTGGAACACAGCAATGAACAGAATTTACAATCCTTGCTTTTGTGACGTGTAGTTTAATTGTTATGATTTTTATTATTTTTTCTCCTTTTATTACTTTTCTAGATTTCAGTAGGATGGCCTATAAATAAGACTACTTATTCAACTAGAGGCGAGTTCATTGCACTGATGAGCCCTCCAACTGTTTGCATAGCACAGAGTGGTAGGCGGTTTGTTGAGGTTCTCTCAGACATTCAGGGGGACACAAGACAAGAAGTCGGTCTTCCAGGCTCCAAGCTAATATCAGCAGTGTTTAGGGAAAAAAAATGAGTAAAGGAATTTTCTAACTCATTCATAGGCATTCCAAGTGCTTACTTTAGTAGCTTTAGCTACTGAATATTTTCAACAGCAATTTGTACAAAACAGTTTTATCACAGCATTGATAAATACACTGATATTTTATGAATTTCCCTTTCATATTCCATTTTTTCCACCAAGAATATTTTAGTATGCTCTATGTAATTTTTTAAAAATTCTTTTATCATGGAAATGACAAACCCATAGAGAAAGAGAAAAAATATTGTAAGAAAGTAGCATGAACAACCACTCAGATTTCAAAATTATTTCAACTTTTAGCGAATCTTTTTACATCTCTCTACCTCCATCCAATTACCTCCTGTATACTCTTTTGAAGCAATCTTATATACCATTGCATCTCTCAGTAGTTCCATATGTATCTTTAAAATATAAGGGCACTGTTAAAGACACACATACACACACATGACCAAAATGCAATTATGATCAAAAACTGAAAAAAAATTGTAATGTTATCAAATATCCCATCAGTGTTCCAATTTCTACTTAAATATTATTCTGCAAATAATCCAAAGCTTGCTAAAACTTGTTTAATGATTGGAATAGTTGCCAGAGAGCATTTTAGTCTCTGGTATTAATTCAGATATTTTCATTTTTATAACATAAAAATGATAAAATATTTTAGAATAACATTAAAAACTTGCATTATTTATTTACCACTGATTATCTTGTGCTTCAATAACTTTTCGTATTGAGATATGATCCACATGCCATAATTCTAAGTAAGTGTATAATTCAGTGGTATTTATATTTGTATTCACAAGGCAATGTAACCATCATAACTCTAATTTCAGAACACTGTCATCCTCCTTTCCCCCAAGCCCCATATCTGTTAGCACTCACTCCCCATTCCCTTTCTCCAGCCCCTGAAAACCACTAATTTACTTCGTCTCTATGGATTCACTTGTTCTGAACGTTTCACATAAATCCCACACAAAGCTTTTAAATTCAGAGATATATTTTCCATCATAGGTTGGGAAGCATTTCTTCCCAGGTGATCATCTCTACGTGCATATCTGTTCTGCCTTGCAGAGCACAGTAGCTCATGTTGTATTGCTTCGCTTTCATCTTTTGAATCAATACTACTTAATAGCTAATATCTATCATTATTCTCTCATTCTGTCTGCCTCGTCCATTACTTGGATTAGGGAGACATGAACCCTTTTCCTCACCCTGACTGATCAAAAAAATCATGTCTGTAGCCTGGCCAAATAAGTCATCAACTGGTCAGATTCAGGGTGTTTCAATGTCCTCATCTTTGAGATATTCACAAAGGTTTTCCTGGAGAGCTTTAATGCTTCTACAATGTGTGTTACTGAGTCATTCATCCTTCTGTTAAAGAATGATTGCCTTCCTCCTATGTACTAGGTACTAAGTGCTGGAAAACAGTAATATTTTCAAGTCACTAGTTCACACTCTAGAGAAGTCACATGAGAAAAAAGTGATGAAGTGTGATAAGGATACAACAGGAAATAGCACATAGTATTGTGGGAGCACCTGAAGGACACCCAACTTAATTTTGGAGGTTTGTGGAGAGCTTCCTGGAAAAATCTCACCCAAGCCAAAACCTTAAGGGTGAGTAGGAGGTAAGTGATAAGGGGGCATAAGGATGGGGTGAAGATAACCAAACAAATATTTCCTTGAGTTCTAGGTATATTCATTTAATAAAGTTATTTTTCCACCTACTCTGAGTAAAGCACTCACTATAGGGTGTATAAAGATAAATGTAGAATATATGAAAATGCATATAAAGTTATAGTTTTGAATGAATAAATGGATCAATAAATCCCAGTTCCTGCCATTAAGGATTTTCTGACCTCATAGAAGAACTACCATGCCCCTTTTTAATGCTCAGCATTTTCAAAAAGACCAACACAGACCAGGAGTACTATACTAGTCTGATAATGATCATGACAATGAACAAAATGGAAACTGGCTTTTGAAAAAAAAAATTTTGTAAAAAAGTGAAGAAATGTATATCCTGAGAGTGCCAGGAAGTGAAAGCTGATGCATTAGTCAGGCTAACCTCACATAATGTTCCTAAAACAAATGAATTTGGAAATATCAGAGGCTTAATGCAGCAGGTTTAGTACTTACTCTTATAACAATGTGATCCGGTTTGGGAAGATTTCCTTCACGCCTTTGCAACTAGCAGAGAATTGTGAATCCAGGCTGCTTCCATTTATTTCCCCCCAGCTTTCCTGAGGTATAATTGGCAAAATTAAAAAAAAAAACACCTGTAATGTATTTAAAGTGTACAATGTGACGATTTGATATCTGTATATATTGTGAAAGGATTCTCACCATCGAGTTAATGAGCACATCTATCACCTCATATAATTACTTTTTGGGGGGATGAGAACACTTAAGTTCTACTCTCTGCAAATTTCAATAATAGAACACAATATTGTCAACTATAGTCACCATGTTATATATTAGATCCTCAGACTTTATTCATCTTGTAACTGAAACTTTGGACCCTTTTACCAACCGCTCCCTATTTTACCTCTGAGACCCTGGCAACCATCATTCTAATTCTGTGTTTCTATGAGTTTGATTTTTTTCTTTATTTTTTTTAAGATTCCAAATATAAATGATACCATGCAGTATTTGTCTTTCTTGGTCCGGTTTAATTTATTTAGCACAATGTTTTCTATTTGCAGCACCAATGGCAGGATTTCCTTTTAAAAGGCTGAATAATATTCCTATGTATGTGTGTGTGTGTGCATGTAACATATTCTTTATTCATTCATCCATCAACCAACGCTTAGGTTGTTTCCATACCTTGGCTATTGTGAATAATGCTGCAATGAACATGGCAGTGCAGATGTCCCTTCAAGATGGCGATTTCATTTCTTTTAGATACACACCCAGAAACGGGCTTGCTGGATGTCCCTATGGTTGGTAGGTACCCCTACTGTGAGGCCCACAGTCCAAGAACTGATGTTTCCAGCCAAGGTTCAGTGTTGCCCTGAGTCGTGCTAACAGGCACGTGAGTGAACTCAGAAGCAGATCTTCCCCCAGTCAAGTCTTGAGATGATAACATCCCTGCTGATACCTTGAATATAACCTTTGAGAGACTCTGCTCCAGAGGCACCCAGCTAAGTTACACCTAAATTCCTGATGGAGGAAATTAAGATTGTTTAAGCCATTAGGTTCTGCAATAAATTTTTTACCACGTACATAACTAGGGCACCGTGGCAAGAGAAGAGAGAATTGGAAGATCAAGTAGAATATTTTTTAAAAATCCAGGCCTGGAAATAGCTTCCATTACTTTCACTCACATCCACTGGTTTACACACAATCACCCACCCCAATCTAACTGCAAGAAGGCTGGGAATTATAGAGCAGCACATGAATATTTGATACTACATTTGATGTTAAAGGTTTAGTCGTGACTGACTGGTCTAGTTGTAACCTTGAAACAGTATTCAGCCATCAAACATTTAAGGGGGAGTTTACAAAAGTTTCTTGTTGCAACTAAGTAACTGATGAGAATCAAACAATCAGCTGCTGATTCAAATCACCCTAATATCTGTGGAGTGGCCAATAAAACAAAACATTTAGGAAAAAGGAGCCCATGCTTGTAAATTGCACACTGTCTAAAGCTTTTCATTTGCAGGCAAAATTCAAACAATTGATTCTGCTAGCATGGTATCATCAGAGGAATCACCCTTGCTGGCCTCCATGACACAAAGAAACCATTCCAGTCTCCCTGTGCCCTACTCCATGGAAACTCATGAAGAAGAAAGATATCTGATATAGTCAAACTTCTCTGTGCATAAAACTGCTCTGAAATGATAACTTTTAGAATCAGAGATACAGTTTTAAAGATCCATCCCAACTAATATGTGATCCCTAAGACTGGATGTTAAAACATTTTAATGTATTGTTTTAACTTTAGAAAATATTGGACAAGAATTCCTGGTTCCTAACTTTCTTGGCATACTGAAAACTGAACCTTTGTTACCTGATTATTGGAAAAAGTATAAATTCATTTACATAAAAAAAATTACTCTCTCTAGTGAGTTTTAGAAGGATTAAACTTTGGATAACAAAATAGAAGGCCAGAATTTCTTAACACAATGTAAAGCTATGATTCTCCCTTTCAAATTGCCCCTAGAGATTATAAACATTAGTCAGCGTCTGAGGGCAGTAAACTTTTTTCCACTTTCCCTTTTTTTTAACTCCCAGAAAAGCATGAATGGGCTATGCTTATAAAAACAGCAGCAGTGAATTTTCAAGAAAAGTCTTTGATGTTATTAGCTTTTGAGCCTTATGAAGGACTTTGAGGTTATATTGGCAGATACTAAAGAAAAGGGGAAAGTGAGGCAATTATCAGATAATGCAAGTAATGAACCCAATATTTTTGCCATGATTAACTAGATGTTTTCAAGAAAAGAAGCTAATCTGCTTCAAATAACTAGATAATTGCTGAAATCTTCCACTTATCGTGGGAATATACATTTGGTCTTAATTAAAAATTCACACCATATGACAGATCAGTTGATTTAAATCCATACTGCAGTAAGATGGTTGTCCTTTGGAAGAGGCCTTTAATGAATTCCTAGTAGATTCTCAAAGTTTCCTCTTTCCATGGATTCTATTATTTTGAGTGCTTTTGTGATAGGAATAATATCTTAAAATAACCTTATATTTGACTCAAGACATATTGCCTTCCTCCATGGAAATAGGACGTTGACATAGAATTTTGCATGTCTGTGAAGCTAGTACCAGTAAACCACCCCAGTGCCCTTCCCCCACATGGTGTCCCTTTTCCTGGGTTAGAAGGCTTCTGGTTTCAACCATTTTACTCATATTTAGCCGAAAAATCTTTGGTAGTTTTATTAGTAAGATGGACAGTTATCATGGCTTTGTAAGCTGTCTGTGCTCTATCTCTCTTTCTCTGGTATTGCTAGCCCAGTCTTGCTCCTTCATAATGCATCCTCTATATAATCTTTCTAAAGCATCACTCTGACTTTTCTGTCTCATGCTTAACAACCCACGGCTCCCCTTGCCCTCAGATAGAATGACAAAATACAAACCTCTTTCAAAGCCCAGAGTAATTGATGATCTTCCCCCTTCCCTCTCCAAGCCATCTCTCACCTCTCACCTGGCTACACACAGTGTTCAACACTGACTGAACTATGCTCTTTCTTTCTCAATAGCAGGTCTTTTAACATTCAAATTCTTCCTAGAAATCCTCCATTCTTACGTTGCCCATCCACTTCTCTTCCTGAAAACAACTTTTAATGTTCTACTTAAATTCTAGGAGGCCTTCCTTAACTTCCCAAAACTGGTTTAGGTACTTTTTTGTATGTCTTCTTGGAATTTTCTATGAAGTCTTATAACACTTCTGAGCTACATTATAATTTTCTTGTCCACACTGAACTGTCATCTCCTGGTACGGCAGGATTTTATCTTATCTATGTGCTTTAAAAATGATCACTGAGTGAAAATCAAGTATAAAAATCAAATGAATAATAATATTTGACCTGATTGTTTATAGTTCATGATGCGTGATCAAAACCGAAAGTTTCTGTGATGACTGCCCTTGTACTGTTCACCATGTAAGAACTTATTCACTATGTAAGACCTTGTTCACCATGTAAGAACTTGTTTGTTATGCTTCAGAAGATTGGAGACTGTTGAGAATTAGGCTTGGGGTTGATTAATGATTGTGCATTGAGTCCCCTATACAGAATTTTATTGTTGTTAACAACCATTTGATCAATAAATATGAGAGATGCCCTCTCAAAAAAAAAAAAAATGATCACTGAGTGAATGTGTCTTAAATAGCCCGGGTGATTATATCAACTAACTCCTTAGAAGTATAATACATCTAATAGATTTCTGGCTACCATTAGTTGAACTTGTGTCAGAGATACTGCTTATTAACCATTTTATCCCCCAACACTTTTCTTATTTTTAACAATAGATCCCATACCCAACTAAGATTTAGTTAGATGCATGGCTACCCAGCTAGAGACACTATTTCCCAGTCTCCTTTGCAGCTAAGTATTACTATGTAAATTCAGGCTAATGAGCTGTCAGCAACTTCTGAGTGACAACCTTATAAAAAAAAACCTGTTCACTCATAATAAGATAAATACAAATTAAAACTACTTTGGGATACCATCTCTCACCTATGAGAAGTGCTTCTGAGGGAAAACAGGCACCTGAATACATTGCTGGTGGAAATGTAATTTGAAGGGAAATTTGGCAATTCTTAAAGAAAGTACATATTTTTGACCTAGCAATCCATTTCTATGAATTTATCCTGAATATACCTCTCGAACAACACAAAAAATACATATGCACAAGATTAGATTATTCATTGTGGCATTATTATAATTGCAAATTAGTGGGAATGTCTTAAACACCTAATATTGGAGATAAGTTATAAGCTATAGTTTATCAACAAAATGGAGTAATATTCAGCTATAAAAAAGAATGAAGAAGATCTCTCTGAATTGATATGAAGCAATTTCCAGGATATATTGGCAAGTGAAAAAATTGAAGTGCAAAAGAGATGTATGCTATGCTTCCTTCCTTTTGTGTTAGAAAAAGATAAAAATACATCTATCTATTATTCATTTTTGCAAAAAACCCAGATTGAAGCAGAAACTAATGTGATTGTTAGAAAGGATGGCTAGGAATGGAGTGAGAGGGATATGGGGTGACATTTCCCTGAATATAATTTTGGTAGAGAATTAATGAAACCATGTTAATGTTTTACACACTCAAGGCAAAAAAAAAAAACAAACACAGAAAAACAAAGAAACTAAGTGAGCAAAGATAAGGGAAAAGAAGACATAAACATAATATAAGCAGAAAAATATAAACCTAACTACATTTCCTATGAGTGACATAAACACACCAAAGGAGAAAAAAAATCAAGTAATTTTTAAATACAGTGTATTGATTTTATATTCCCGGCCCACAAACAAATAAAGAACTGCAAAGGCATACTTAATTTTATTGAATAAATTTGTTTTTTTCACAGTACATAGGCTAGCAAGTCTGAGACTACTTTCTGTGTATGTAGAATTGGGCTGAGTGATGAGAATAAAGTGATTTTTCAGTAAGCATAATCTGCTAAGTCAATATTTTCTTCTAAATGTTAATTATACAGTTATTCTGACTCTTTACAGCTCATTGACAGAGGCTAAGCTGATGTAAACATTTGAGGTCACATGTCTATTTTAGCCAGATTGTTAAAATAACTGCATAGAATCTACTAAATGCAAAAATGAACCGACTCCTCTCTTTCTCTTCAACACATCACAGTCAAAATTGAAATTTATAATTTAATCACAGTATATATATGGTTGGTTAAACTCTAGTACTTTCCTAAGTGTCTGTGCTACTTGATATAGAGATATTTAAAGCAGATGTAAAATATGGGAAGAACCTAATCTCTAAATTCTAATCAAATTCAAACTCCAATAGAATTGTTTTGTCAAAGTTGAAAGACCAATCCCTAAATTCATGTAGAAGTGTGTAAGCCCAAGTAGAGCTGAGACTTAAAAAGAAAAAAAAGAATAGGAAGGAATTGCTCTGATTTTAAGATTCATAATAAAGCAACAGTATTATAGTAATACGAAAATGATGCAGTATCTATCATCAAGCATTGATTTAGATCAACAAGGAAGAAGCAAGAGCCCAGAAAGACCCATGGGTATTTGGAAATTATTAGATGATGGAAGTGGCATTTCAAATAAGTGAGAAAGAAAGCCCTGTTACATACATAGCTGGAATTAGAACACGTTGTTTTCTATATGGAAGAAAAAATCAGACTTTTTAATCATTTTACACATGAAATCAATTCCTGGTGGAATAAAGATCTTAATTGGAAAAAGAAAATCATTGGCAGCTTAATTTTGGAGGTTATCTTTATGACTCAATGATAGGAAATAATTTCTTAAGCAACATGTGTAAGCCATTAACTGTGAAAGTAAAGCTGATAGATACACCTGTGTGGAAATGAAAAACTTTTGTAGGGCATAAAGAACCAGAGTAGAAGCGAAAAGATTTCAGTAAGACATTTGTAATGTAGACAATGGGCAAACAGATTAGTACCCAGACAATGCTGGAACAGTTTGCAAACCAATTAGAAAAGGACAAACACAAAATGGCAATTCACAAAGGAAGAAGCACATGGAAAATGAATGTGAAAAGTATATCCAACTTCACTAGAAATCAAGGAATGATGAATTAAAACAACCAAGGGATTGTGTTTCACTCCAGTTAGCTTGGAAAATTTAAGGAGATTCACCACATCAAGGGTTAGAGAGAATGTAGTGACTCTGGAGTCTTCATATTCCCAGAGGGGGAATGTTCATTAGCGCAACCACTTTGTGGGGCAATCTGGCAGTTCCTAGCAAAATAAAAAATGTGTGCAATGCAGCCCTGCTATTTCCAAGAGAGATTCTTTCACCTATGAATGATGCTGTATGTGCAAATCTGTTCCTAGAGACAGTAGAAGAATGAGTAAAGGGTAGTGAAGCATATGACATACTATTATAAAGCAGTTAAATAACTGAAGAAGCTTATTTTATGTTAATAGTTGTCAAAAATTACGCATAAAGGAATCTGCAGAAAGATACAGTATGTGTATTTTTAAAAAAGAAAATAGTTCTACTTATTAACTTCCATATACGAATGCAGAAAGCTATAAATAGTGATAAAAACAGTAAATTTAACATGAGCTGGAAAGGCAGACATCAAATTCAGAATGGTTATAAATTTTGTGGGGAAAGGAAGTTGGATGGATTAGGGAGAGAGCACTAGTGACCATTTTTTCTAGAATGGTTTATTTAAAATATGTTTTTAAATGTGATGTAACATCAATGTGTATAAAATTTGGGCAGTGATAATGATTAATTTTTATATTATATATTATATTTCCATGTGCACTAAATTTTGTTTAAATTGTTTTTTTTGGGGGGGGGGGTGGAGCCAACATGGCGGCGTGAGTAGGACAGTGGGAATCTCCTCCCAAAAACACATATACTTTTGAAAATACAACAAACACAACTAGCCCTAAAAGAGAGACCAGAAGACGCAGGACAGTGGCCAGACTGCAGCTACACCAGCGAGAACCCAGCGCCTAGTGAAAGGGGTAAGATACAAGCCCCGGCCCGGCGGGACCTGAGCGCCCCTGCCCCCAGCTCCCGGCGGGAGAAGAATAGGCAGAGCGGGAGGGAGACGGAGCCCAGGACTGCTGAACACCCAGCCCCAGCCATCCGGGCCAGAGCGCAGACACAGTACGTGCCCAGGGGGCCCTGGATACTGGGGGAACAGGGAGTAAGACCTCTGAGCGGGTGCCGAAGCTGATGCCCCTGTGACAAAGAAAAGCAGGGGCTTTTTGAAAGTCTTAAAGGGACAGGGACTTAACAGCTTGACGGAAACAACCCAGGTCACAGTACAGCAGCTGGAAATTACAGGGAAAACCGGGTGCACTAACCCCCTGGGCAACAGCTCTGAGACCCCTCACGGAGGCAAACAGTCAAGCAGCACCCCCATCCATTACCCCACCGGGCGCTGCGAAAGCAGAGAAGCAGCCTGAGACAAATTCCGCCCACAGAAAGGGAAATTTCTCCCTCCCGGCCAGGCAAGACACAAAGACCCACTCTACACGCAATTACCCAACACAAGCCACTAGGGGTCGCAGTTGTCCCAGTAAAGAAAGGCCAGTAGCAAGTGAAAATTTTGGCCCTCCCAGCTGACAGTCAAAAGCACCTGTCAACATGAAAAGGCAAAAAAATATGATCCAGACAAGACTAACCCAGACAGCTTTGGCATCTGCTACATCTTCTCCTGAGAAGGAATCTGGGGAGATAGATTTAGCCAGTCTTCCAGAAAAAGAAGTCAAAACAAAAGTCATAACCATGCTGATGGACTTGCAGAGAAATATGCAAGAACTAAGGAAGGAGAATTCAGAAATAAAACAAGCTCTGGAAGGACTTCAAAACAGAATGGACGAGATGCAAGAGACCATTAATGGACTAGAAAACAGAGAACAGGAACGCAGAGAAGCTGATGCAGAGAGAGATAAAAGGAACTCCAGGAATGAAAGAATTTTAAGAGAGCTGAGTGATCAATTTAAAAGGAACAATATAAGAATTATAGGTATTCCAGAAGAAGTAGAGAGAGAAAAGGGGATAGAAAATGTCTTTGAAGAAATAATTGCTGAAAATTTCCCAAACTAGGGGAAGAAATGGCCTCTCAGACCACAGAAGTACACAGAACTCCCATGACAAGGGATCCAAGGAGGGCAACACCAAGACACATAATAATTAAAATGGCAAAGATCAAAGACAAGGACAAAGTATTACAGGCAGCCAGAGAGAAAAAAAAAGGTTACCTACAAAGGAAAACCCATCAGGCTATCATAAGACTTCTCAACAGAAACCCTACAGGCCAGAAGAGAATGGCATGATATACTTAATGCAATGAAACAGAAGGGCCTCGAACCAAGACTACTGTATCCAGCACGAATATCATTTAAATATGAAGGAGGGATTAAACAATTCCCAGACAAGCAAAAGTTGAGGGAATTTGCCTCCTACAAACCACCTCTACAGGGCATCCTACAGGGACTGCTCTAGATGGGAGCATTCCTAAAAAGAACACACAACAAAACACCCAACATATGAAGAAGGGAGGAGGAGGAATAAGAAGGGAGAGAAATAAAGAATCATCAGACTGTGTTTATAATAGCTCAACAAGCGAGTTAAGTTAGACAGTAAGATAGTAAAGAAACTAACCCTAAACCTTTGGTAACCACAAACTTAAAGCCTGCAATGGCAATAAATTCATACCTTTCAATAATCACCCTAAATGTAAATGGACTGAATGCACCAATCAAAAGACACAGAGCAATAGAATGGATAAAAAAGCAAGATCCATCCATATGCTGCTTACAAGAGACTCACCTCAAACCCAAAGACGCGCACAGACTTAAAGTCAAGGGATGGAAAAAGATATTTCAAGCAAACAACAGAGAGAAGAAAGCAGGTGTTGCAATTCTGGTATCAGACAAAACAGACTTCAAAATAAAGAAAGTAACAAAAGACACAGAAGGACATTACATAATGATAAAGGGCTCAGTCCATCAAGAGGATATAACCATTATAAATATATATGCACCCAATACAGGAGCACCAACATACCTGAAACAAATATTAATAGAACTAAAGGAGGAAATAGAATGCAATGCATTCATTCTAGGAGACTTCAACACACCACTCACTCCAAAGGACAGATCCACCAGACAGAAAATAAGTAAGGACACAGAGGCACTGAACAACACACTAGAACAGATGGACCTAATAGACATCTACAGAACTCTACATCCAAAAGCAACAGGATACACATTCTTCTCAAGTGCACATGGAACATTCTCCAGAATATACCACATACTAGGCCACAAAAAGAGCCTCAGTAAATTCCAAAAGATTGAAATCCTACCAACCAACTTTTCAGACCACAAAGGCATTAAACTAGAAATAAACTGTTCAAAGAAAGCAAAAAGGCTCACAAACACATGGAGGCTAAACAACACGCTCCTAAATAATCAATGGATCAATGACCAAATCAAAATGGAGATCCAGCAATATATGGAAACAAATGACAACAACAACACTAAGCCCCAACTTCTGTGGGACACAGCAAAAGCAGTCTTAAGAGGAAAGTATATAGCAATCCAAGCATATTTAAAAAAGGAAGAGCAATCCCAAATGAACGGTCTAATGTCACAACTATCGAAATTGGAAAAAGAAGAACAGATGAGGCCTAAGGTCAGCAGAAGGAGGGACATAATAAAGATCAGAGAAGAAACAAATAAAATTGAGAAGAATAAAACAATAGCAAAAATCAATGAAACCAAGAGCTGGTTCTTCGAGAAAATAAACAAAATAGATAAGCCTCTAGCCAGACTTATTAAGAGGAAAAGAGAGTCAACACAAATCAACAGTATCAGAAATGAGAAAGGAAAAATCACGACGGACCCCGCAGAAATACAAAGAATTATTAGAGAATACTATGAAAACCTATATGCTAACAAGCTGGGAAACCTAGGAGAAATGGACAACTTCCTAGAAAAATACAACCTTCCAAGACTGACCCAAAAAGAAACAGAAAATGTAAACAGACCAATTACCAGCAACGAAATTGAAACGGTAATCAAAAAACTACCAAAGAACAAAACCCCCGGGCCAGATGGATTTACCTCGGAATTTTATCAGACGTACAGGGAAGACATAATACCCATTCTCCTTAAAGTTTTCCAAGAAATAGAAGAGGAGGGGATACTCCCAAACTCATTCTATGAAGCTAACATGACCCTAATACCAAAACCAGGCAAAGACACCACCAAAAAAGAAAACTACAGACCAATATCCCTGATGAACGTAGACACAAAAATACTCAACAAATTTTAGTAAACCGAATTAAAAAATACATCAAAACCATCGTACACCATGACCAAGTGGGATTCATCCCAGGGATGCAAGGATGGCACAACATTCGAAAGTCCATCAATATCATCCACCACATCAACAAAAAGAAAGACAAAAACCACATGATCATCTCCATAGATGCTGAAAAAGCATTTGACAAAGTTCAACATCCATTCATGATAAAAACTCTCAGCAAAATGGGAATAGAGGGCAAGTACCTCAACATAGTAAAGGCCATCTATGAAAAACCCACAGCCAACATTATATTGAACAGCGAGAAGCTGAAAGCATTTCCTCTGAGATCGGGAACTAGACAGGGATGCCCACTCTCCCCACTGTTATTTAACATAGTACTGGAGGTCCTAGCCACGGCAATCGGACAAAACAAAAAAATACAAGGAATCCAGATTGGCAAAGAAGAAGTCAAACCGTCACTATTTGCAGATGACATGATACTGTACATAAAAAACCCTAAAGACTCCACCCCAGAACTACTAGAACTGATATCGGAATACAGCAAAGTTGCAGGATACAAAATCAACACACAGAAATCTGTGGCTTTCCTATATACCAACAATGAACCAACAGAAAGAGAAATCAGGAAAACAACTCCATTCACAATTGCATCAAAAAAAATAAAATACCTAGGAATAAACCTAACCAAAGAAGTGAAAGACTTATATTCTGAAAACTACAAGTCACTCTTAAAAGAAATTAAAGGGGACACTAACAGATGGAAACGCATCCCATGCTCATGGCTAGGAAGAATTAATATCGTCAAAATGGCCATCCTGCCCAAAGCAATATACAGATTTGATGCAATCCCTATGAAACTACCAGCAACATTCTTCAATGAACTGGAACAAATAATTCAAAAATTCATATGGAACCACCAAAGACCCCAAATAGCCAAAGCAATCCTGAGAAAGAAGAATAAAGTAGGGGGGATCTCACTCCCCAACTTCAAGCTCTATTATAAAGCCATAGTAATCAAGACAATTTGGTACTGGCACAAGAACAGAGCCACAGACCAATGGAACAGACTAGAGAATCCAGACATTAACCCAGACATATATGGTCAATTAATATTTGATAAAGGAGCCATGGACATACAATGGCGAAATGACAGTCTCTTCAACAGATGGTGCTGGCAAAACTGGACAGCTACATGTAGGAGAATGAAACTGGACCATCGTGTAACCCCATATACAAAAGTAAACTCAAAATGGATCAAAGACCTGAATGTAAGTCATGAAACCATTAAACTCTTGGAAGAAAACATAGGCACAAACCTCTTAGACATAAACATGAGTGACCTCTTCTTGAACATATCTCCTCGGCAAGGAAAACAACAGCAAAAATGAACAAGTGGGACTATATTAAGCTGAAAAGCTTCTGTACAGCAAAAGACACCATCAATAGAACAAAAAGGAACCCTACAGTATGGGAGAATATATTTGAAAATGACACATCCGATAAAGGCTTGACGTCCAGAATATATAAAGAGCTCACACGCCTCAACAAACAAAAAACAAATAACCCAATTAAAAAATGGGCAGAGGAACTGAACAGACAGTTCTCCAAAAAAAAGAAATACAGATGGACAACAGACACATGAAAAGATGCTCCACATCGCTAATTATCAGAGAAATGCAAATTAAAACTACAATGAGGTATCACCTCACACCAGTAAGGATGGCTGCCATCCAAAAGACAAACAACAACAAATGTTGGCGAGGCTGTGGAGAAAGGGGAACCCTCCTACACTGCTGGTGGGAATGTAAGTTAGTTCAACCATTGTGGAAAGCAGTATGGAGGTACATCAAAATGCTCAAAACAGACATACCATTTGACCCAGGAATTGCACTCCTAGGAATTTACCCTAAGAATGCAGCAATCAAGTATGAGAAAGACCAATGTACCCCTATGTTTATCGCAGCACTATTTACAATAGCCAAGAATTGGAAGCAACCTAAATGTCCATCGATAGATGAATGAATAAAGAAGATGTGGTACATATACAAAATGGAATACTACTCAGCCATAAGAAAAGGGCAAATCCAACCATTTGCAGCAACATGGATGGAGCTGGAGGGTATTATGCTCAGTGAAACAAGCCAAGCAGAGAAAGAGAAATACCAAATGATTTCACTCATCTGTGGAATATAAGAACAAAGGAAAAACTGAAGGAGCAAAACAGAAACAGAATCACAGAACTCAAGAATGGACTAACAGGTGCCAAAGGGAAAGGGACTGGGGAGGATGGGTGGGTAGGGATGGATAAGGGGGGGGCAGAAAAAGAGGGGTATTAAGATTAGCATCCATAGCAGGGTGGGAGAAAGGGGAGGGCTGTACAACACAGAGAAGACAAGTAGTGATTCTACAACAGTTTGCTACGCTGATGGACAGTGTCTGTAAAGGAGTATATAGTGGGGACCTGGTATAGGGGAGAGCCTAGTAAACAAAGTATTCGTCATGTAAGTGTAGATTAATGATAAAAAAAAAAAGCAGTTCCTGTGTGGTGACCTCCAATGAGTTCTACACAATGATATAAAGGGCATATAAAAGTGTAGGCAAAGGGTCTGTTTGTGTTTATACAGAGGATCAAAGCCTAATTTGGCTACCCCGAAAATGAACTAAGATACGATATGAAAAAGAACTTCCAACATCAGCACTCTCGGGAAGACTCATGACAGAAGATGATCAGCAAAAAAAAAAAACTCCAACAAAGATCCACGCACTGTCACAGGTGTAGATGCACTCATCCCACCAGTTCCTGGACTTGCCATGGGAATGAGGAAGGAGATATCTAAGCTGGCCTGTGCATACAGTAAAACAAAAAATTGGACTGGATCTATACTGTTGGAACTCAACCAAGAATTAGGAGAAGTGCAAATTGTAGCACTCCAAAATCTTACAACCACAGACTATTTATTGTTAAAAGAACATATGGGATATGAACAGTCCCCAGGAATGGGTTGTTCTAGTTTATCTGAATTCTCTCAGACTGTTTAAGTTCAGTCGGACAATATCCACCATATCATAGATAAGTTTTCACAAATGCCTAAGGTGCCTAACTGGTTTTCTTGGTTTCACTGGAGATGGCTGGTAATTACAGGTATGCTTTGGTTAGGTAACTATATTCCTATTATGTTAATGTGTGTGCACAATTTAATTAGTAGTTTAAAACCTATCCATGCTGAAGTTACTCTACAAGAAGATATGTCAAAGAAATAATCAATCTTCCCAGGTTTTCTTCTGCCTGCTACTTCTATAGCTTTTCTTCTTCCTACCTAATCACAACCTTCAAATAGAACTCGTGCCACATGTCGAATTTACCGAGTATCATAATTCTTCCAAGTGGTAAAGACACCTCAAGACAAATGCTGGGCATAGAAGCCACAGGGCATAAATATGCAAAGAACTAAAAAGCTAACCTTTTCAAACAATAAGGCTTCTCTCTCACTTACCAACTTAACATTTCCCTGTATGGCCCCAGAAGATGACTGGTTAGCCAGAGACGGGTAAGATTCCTCAAGGGAGGAACAACCTAAGACAGGCACAGTCGCAGGGGGCCATCTGGTGAGAAAATGGGGAGCAGCAGAGGTGAGGCTTAGAACCTCCCCCCTCATGTTCTGAGAGAAATCTTCTGCATACATGGATGTTTATTGCCCTCGTCTAGCTCGGATTAACACATAGTCTACAGGCACACACCTGATCATCTACATTTGCTCTCTTACAACACTAAACTCTGTTTTCTACCTTAATCTCGTATCTACCTACCACTTCAGCATTTTATTAAAAATAATAATAATAGAGAAATGTGGTATCCACATATACATCAAGTTTAAAAATCAAATGAATATTCATATTTGAACTGACTGTGTATAGTTCATAATGCATGAACAAAACCGAAAGTTTCTGTGATGACTGCCCTTGCACTGTTCACCATGTAACTTATTCACTATGTAAGAATTTGTTCTCCATGTAAGAATTTGTTCGTTATGCATCAGAAGATTGGAGACTGATGAAAATTAGGCTTGGGGTGGATTAATGATTGTGCATTGAGTATTGACCCCCCTATACAGAAATTTATTGTTGTTAACAACTATTTGATCAATAAATATGAGAGATGCCCTCACAATATATATATATCAACACACTTCCAATTGTAAAATAAATAAGTAACCGGGATGTAATGTATAGCATAAGGAATATAGTCAAAATATTGTAACAACTTGGTATGGTGATAGCTGGTACCTAGAATTATCATGTATATAAATGTTGAATCACTGTGTTGTACACCTGAAACTAATGTAATGTAATACTGTTGTCAATTACCCTTCAATAAAAAAAAAAAAAAAAAAATTGTTTTTTTTATTGCATACATAAGTAAGTAAAATAGAAAAATATGGAGTTTGGGGAAAGATAAATTTCTGTTTCAAGATTTACCAATTTGTCCTCATTACAGTGTTTCTTCAGAGCAATGTTCCTTGGATCAAATCATACTTCCTTAAATAATACTGAGTTTTATAATTAAAGGTCATAGAATCACAGGTAAGCTTCAGAAGGGAAGATAAAAGCAGTGGATGGTAATAGTCCTATCCTGAAAACTTTATAATAGCCTTGGCACTACATTTAAATGTCATGGAATTCAGGACTATAAATACCAAAACAGCTTGCTATGTCACTTGGAAGTATCCCCATGTTCTTTAAAAATGTTTGCCTATGAACTTAAAATATAAAACATCGAAGTTCAGGATCACTCTTTGCTTTTATTTTCCAATGTACTTTCAAAAATCCTTATTGTTTATTTTGCTCCTTTCATGTCATACAAATTGATTCTTCATCTTACGTCAGCCTCAAGTTTTTACTTTACATGACTTTCAGCCTTGAAGAATCTCTCCACCCAGTTTGGTAAGTTCCCTCCCTTGTAGATTCAAAGAATACTTAAGGATTTTTTGAAGGAGCCTCTGCTTTTTCTTAGGAGACTGGTGGTAATTATTTTTGACAAACAGCTCCTTTTGCCCTACCAAATGAGCCCATCAAATGACAGTAACTTTACTAGTATTTAATTAATGATTTATTGATTCATGTTTGCATGCTACATCTTCAGTTTGTAGAGGACAAGAGTCTTTCTGATTAATTCACTTGGTACAATGCCTAATGGCTTCATCTGCAGTGCAGTTCTGGTATATGTAGGAGTTACTGGATTTACAGCACCAAAGAGATATGAAACTTGTTCCAAGGTCCTGGTGATAATGTTACAGGTGCAATTTCCACTGATTGATCTTGGGTAGGACAGAAGGCATAATGGCTGGGGCAACTCAAGAATTTCTACAGAGGAGGAGCTTAGTCTTGGCAATAAGTTTAGAGGTTGAAAATAGGATAGTGGTGTTTTTTGTGGACTTGCTAGGTTCAGCAAATGTCAAATCTTTGTATCAAAGAGGGGAAGGCTGAGGTAGATGGTTAAAGTGCCACCCCACCAGCCCCACCACACAGTACTTCTGCTCTCAGCCTGGCTGCCCTGCAGTATTATTTAAGGAAGTATGATTTGATTCAAGGATGCTTGGGAACATCGTCATTACATAAATCTAATTAAGTGATGGGAGTGAAAACAAGAGCTGGAAAGATGCCCAAGCAAACCATTGGTCTGAAAATGTTACAGGTTCCAGGCCATCACCCAGAAAAGGAAGAAGACACCTTTCCTTATCTTTCTCTCCATCCTTGTTCTCTCTGGGAAATGAGCTGGACCTTTGCTTTGAACAGACATTTAATCACCAGTTGTATCAATCATGATCCAGGAAGGAAACAGAATTCACCCAGAGAGCTCAAATGAAGAGATTCTAATGAGGGTTTAGTTACAGAGGGGTGGGCAGGCTTAAGGGGAAAAACAGGGGGTGGTGAGGCACACTGATAGTAGTGTCACTGATAGATGTTACTACTCTACCTTCCCCGTGTCTCCTTCCCCTCGTCCTCTAATCTCAAACTAAGACAGCCCAAGTGCCTGAGAAATATTCCGGCAGGCTCCCAGGACTCACAGCTGGACAGGGAAGTAGCGAAGCAGTCTAGGGAGGCAGTCAAAGAATAATCATCAAAACAGTATAACAAATTGCCACTGTATTCTAGAAAAATTTTATGTTGAATCCAAATAACGTATTTATTTATATTTGTTTGATATCTTACATGTAAGCAAATACACACACACACACACACAGATACACATGTGTATATATTTTTTATTTTATATATATATATATAATAAAGACCCAGTGAGGTGTAGGTAATTCCCAGTATCCTCAGGACTAAAATTGGTTGAGTCAGGATTCAAACTCAAGTCCTCCTAACACTAAGCCTAAACCTTTCTACTTTACCATAATGATCTCCATGGAAAAGGATGACTCATGTACTATCCCAGGAAGTATGGAGGCAAACACCCTAAATTGAGGAAATAAAGTTCAAAGGAGGGATTTCTCCAGCAGAGTTGGGATTAGATCTCGTTTCCTAAACTTGCAGTTAAGTGTGTTGTTTGTTTCTTTGTTTTCCCATCACATCAACTTTTACAGGTATCGATCTTCTCTTAACACATTTTTTAAAAAAATATTTATAATTGTTGCAAAAGCTTCTGGTTTAGGAAGTAAAGTAAAATGCAGATGGAGTAACTGCATTTATTCCTTCTACCTCACAAGATCCTAATAAAATAAAACTAAAAGAATAACAGTATAAAACCCAAATCATAATGGTAATAGGGAAGGGAGTGAACATAATATAGGGCAAGAAATTCCATCAAATTTCCAGAAGATGGAAGAATGATGGAAGTGTCAACTGATGAAGCTGAGATATAGAAACCAGAGCCTAAAATACACAGACAAGTGCCTCTGGGAGTAAAGCTGCTGACATCTCCAAATCTGACTCAAATCTGCAAGTTCAATGGGGCATGAATGAAAGATCTATAACCTTAGGGAACAATTAATCAGAAGTCTATATAGGACAATAAACCAACCCCTATTGAGTTACAGAAGGCTGACAACCAGGCATTTAAATCTCAGACCAAATGAACCTCAGTTATTTTTCCTCCCTAGTGAGTTGAACAAATTGTTTTGGATGATTCTGAGCAGCCAGTGTGGATGACTGTGCCCCAGAATGAAATCCTTCAGTTCCTACCACTTGCAGAGCCCATTCTACCTTACTTTTCTTAAAATGAACCTTGGCAGTTGTAAAACAACCCTCAATAACACAAGACTCCCAACCAATCTTCCTGTTGCCTTATTCTTAAGTAAAACTGGATGACCAACTTCAGTCAAACATTTGAGAACAGCCTAAAACAGGAAAAATACAGATCATAAGCTAATATAGTATATCCTTGAACAATGCAGGCATGGGGGCATTAACATCCCATGCATTCAAAAATACATATAAAACCTTTTCAAATAGAAATATAGTTGATATACAATATTTTACTCATTTCAGGTGTACAAAATAGTGAATTGGAAATTATATACATAACTAAATGCTCACCACAGTAAGGGCAGTTACCATCTGTCAACATACAAAGATACTGTAATATTATTGCCTATATTCCCTATACTGTACTTTCATCCCTGTGACTAACTTACTTTGTAATCGGAAGTTCATACTTCTAATATTCCTTTTACCTGTAACTACAAAGAGCCTACTGTTGATGAGAAGCTTTACTGATAACATAAATAGTCGACTGACATGTATTTTGTGTATTTTATGTATTATATACTGTATTCTTACAATAAAATAAGCTACAGAAAACATTTTTTTCAAATTGTTACTTATCTCCAAAAATATTTTCAATATAATTATGGGAAAAAAACTGTGTATAAGTGGACCTGTACAGCTCAAATCCATGTTGTCCAAGGATCGACTGTAGAAGAACTGACCCCTGATGAAATATAAACAAATAGAAAATTGTGCTCTGACTTAGGACACAGAAAAGAACTTAAACAAGTGAATAAAGGAACAAGAAAAGAGCAACTGAAAACACACACACCTCTTATTACTGCACTCGAGAAAATTGAGAAGATATGAACCCCATAATCAAGGAAATGCTATGAAACTGGAACACTTAGGTAATAAGAGATCTTGAAAACTAAAAATGTGGTGGCTAAAATAAAATGGCATTAGAGATAAAGTAAATACCCCTACATGTAGAACAAAGGCAACCATAAAATGTGAGAGAAAGGAAATATATATGTAAAGTCAATCTGGAAGATACACCATCTAAATGAGTGTATATTGGGAAAGAAAGGCTTGAGTGCCAGGTAGGGGACTTGCAAAAAACTCAGAGCTTGACACATTGGTGGGAAATGTCAAAACAGGAAATAATAATAATTCTATAAGCTTCCACAGGGCAAAAACTGATAACCTAAAAGAATAAAAAACAGAGTATCAAAACTCTCAATGACAAAATTGGAGCAATACTTTTAATTTGCTATGGAAAAATGATTGTTGACTTGTATTTCTCTACTTACTCAAATAATTAGTGGGTTTTTTGAAGATCATAACAAAGACAATTTTCAGACATGTAAAGGATAAAAATTTTACCCTTCCTCCTCCTAAAGCACACTTTTTTATGAGGATACTTAACAAAGTACTTCAGCAAAGAAGTCACCTTAGAAGGGGGAAGTTACAGGACCCAAGGAACAGTTATTCCACATTAGGAGAGTAATAAGGAGTGCCCCAATAAGCTGAAGAAAAAGTGATCAAAATTTGAGCAGGAGAACAGAGGATTCTTGAATAATGAATCAGTGAAATAAATTTGAAATGTGATAAAGGCAGAGAACAAAAGAGGAAAAAATGACAATCAGATACATACCAAAGAATACCACACTATATGCAAAAATGTCAGTGCAAATTGCAGTAGGAAGTGAGTGGACTTCAAAGAAAATAGCTGCATAGATTCTACCTATAGAAAAAGGATGTAAACTCTGGGAAAGGTAAGAATATGGTGAATGTTGTATATGTGTTATCTTCAAGCAAAGAAAGGAAAACATCAATAAGAAACGTGATAAATAAGGAAGAAAACTGCTTGAGAGTTAGCACCAATTTGCTATCCTACCAGTAATGTATAAGGGTTCTCTTTTCTCCACATCCTAGCCAACACTTTGTATTTTTTGATACGAGCCATTCTGACTGGTGTGAGGTGATATCTTATTGTGGTTTTGATGTGCATTGCCCTGATGATTAGGATGCTGCACATCTTTCACTTGTCTACTGGCCATCTGTATGTCTTCTTTGGAAAAATGTCTAGTCAGGAGCCCACTACTGGGAAGTTGAAAATGGCTGCAGCCACTTTGGAAAGCAATATGGAGTTTTCTAAAAAAAAACCTATGAACAGAAATACCATATGACCCAGCAATTTTCTGCTTTTGGGAATTGACCTGGAGAAAACAAAATAATTGATCCAAGAAGATATATGCATTCCTACATTTATGTTTATTAGAGCATTATTTACAATAGCCAAAATATGGGAACAACCTAAATAACCATCGATAGATGAACGGGTAAAGAATATGTGGTACATATATACAGTGGAATAGTCATTATAAGAGACTAAAAATCTTGCCATTTGCGACAATACGGATGGACCTAGAGAGTATTATGCTAAGTGAAATAAGTCAGATGGGGCAAGACAAATACCATATGATTTAACTTAGATGTGGATTCCACAAAACAAAACAAATGGAAAAACAAACAAAAACTTGATAGACTCATAAACACAGAGAAAAAACTGGTGTCATAGGGGAGAGGAGTGGGGAATGGGTGAAACAGGTGAGGTGGGAAAATATTAGTGAGAATGTTTAATATCTTGATCTGGGCAATGGTTACATGACTGCATAGTCATCATCAAGCTGTACACTAAGATTTGTGTATTTTATTGTATGTACTGCAACATAAAATATTTTAATGTACACAGAAAGGCAAAATAAATGAATAAATAAAAATTTTACTCTGAGTTAAGAAAAAATGCTTGAGAAAGGTATGCTTCAAATACACAGTAAAAGAGCACACTTTGAATTGTTACTGGCTTGTAAGAAATGGGAAACCCTTTGGACATTTGTCTTTTTAGTAGTGTAGGGGATTATGTATTTAACTGAGAACAAGCAAATGTAATTATAGCACACTTTATGATTCTCCAGTGAATAATACTACATAGCCACTGTGTCATAAAATTTAGGCCCAACCTATAGGCAAAGCACAAGAGACTGTTTCAGAATTATTATTATTTTTTAACACATTGTTGTCAGCATTGCCAATGTAAAAATAAATGTACAGTTAGATTAGAAAGGAGGTAGAAAAGATACAAGTAATAAGTCAAAGATGAAATAAAATAGAATAATAAAAATGCTCAATTAACACAAGAAAAACAAAGAAAAAAGAACAAATAGTAAATTGCTAGCATGATGATAGATGTTAATCCAACAATATCAACAATGCTTTAAATGTAAATGATCTAAACACACCATTTAAAAGAAAGAAATTGTGAAAGTGGATAAAAAAGCAATACCTAAATATATATTACCTATAATAATACACTTTAAATATAAAAACATAGATAGCTTAAAAGGATGGGGAAAGGTAGATTATACATACTAATTAAAAGAAATTTGGAGTAGCAAACTTTAGTCAAAGAGGACTTTAGAACAAGGGACAAGAGGGCAATTCTTCAAGAAGTTATAAAAATTTGCAATGTATTTGCACTTAAGAACAGAGCTTCAAAATACATGAGGCAAAAACTGATAGATTTAAAAAAAAGAAATAGACAATCCAAAAGTGTAATTGGAGACTTCAGTGCTCTGCTCTCAGTAATTGATAGAATGGGTAGAAAATAATTAATGCTATAGATGACAAGAACAACACTGTCAGCCAATGGACTTAACTGATATTCAAGGAATCCTTCATGCAAGAACAGCAGAATACATATTCTTCTCAAGTACATATGAAGCATTCACCAGGATGGACTGACTATAACCTCACCCATAAAAGAAATCTTAGCAAATCTAAAATAATTTAAATAATGCAAAGTTTTATCATAACAAATATAACAAAATTAAACATGATGTCAATAACAGAAAGATATAGAGAAAATTCAAAATTTGAAACTAAGCAATATACTTACTTCTAAGTTACCTGTGGGTCAAATAGAGAAATAGTCAAAATGGGAAATTTTAAAAATACATTTGCACTCAGTTAAAATGGAAATCAAACACATAAAATTAGTATATAATTGAAATAGTGCTGAGGAAATTTATAGTATTAAATGCTTAGAAAATACAAAAAGTTCTAAAAATCAGTAACCTAAATTACTAACTTAAGAAACTAGAGAAAAAAGAGAACTAAAACCCAAAAGAGCAGGAGGATAGAAATAATAAAAGATTAGCATAGAAATCAATGAAGTTAAAAACAGAAAAAATAATAGAAAGAACAATAAAACCCAACCCTGGTTGTTGAGAAAATCATTAAAATGAACAAATCTCTAGCTACATTGACCAAGATATAAAAGAGAGAAGATGCAAAAGACCAGTGTCAGGAAAGAGAGAGGGGATATCACTATGGACCCAACACAGATAATATGTCAGGATTATCCAAGAGACTGGATAATACAAGAATAGAAGACTATTAAAAACACATCTCTGCTTACCTTCCATAAAAGGATATTCTAGGCCCAGATAGCTTCACTGGCTATTTCTTTGGGGAAATACATCTTAAAACTACAAAAAAATACAACTACACAACTCAGAATAAAATTTTTTTAAAAACTGACAATACCAAGTGCTACAAGACAATGAGCAACACCAGGAGTGCTCATTCATTGTCAATGGAAATGTAACATGGCGCCGCCATTTTGGAAAAATTCAGCACTGTCTTATAAACATATACTTGCTATTTGACTCAGCAGTTACAATTCCAAGTGAATTATAATTTTGTTCACACAAAAACCATATTCATAATGGCCAAAAACTGGAAATAACCCAATGCTGTTCAATAGGTGAATGGATAAAACGAGTGCATCCACACAGTGGAATATTACTCAGCAATTAAGAAACAAAGCTATTAATTCACTCAACAACATGGATGAATTTTAAATGTATTTTGCTACATGAAAGAAGCCAGATCCGATAGTCTACATACTATAAAATTTAACTTTTTTCTGTTTGTGTGTGTTTCCGTGTAAAATGATTTCATACTGATATCTCAGAATATCTGGCACCATAGGTTTCATCCTACCATTTCCAACTTGCCTATTCCAACATTCTGGAAAAGGCAAAACTAATAGGGATGGAAAATAGTAGTTGCCAGGAATTTGGAATGAGTACAATGGGTCACACAAGGCAATTTTGAGGGCAATGTATCTCTTCTATAGGTTACTGTGATGATGAATACATGACCTTGCCACAATCTATAGCACTCTACATGAATGGTATTACAAATGTATGGCATAGGCTCATTGAAGAGGGGGTGGAACAAAAAGCTAAATAATTTTTAAAAGCAGTAATATTATATTTACTTACTAAATGTAAGCCTATATTCTAGTTTATAAATTTGTTTCTTACAGGACTATGATTTGGCAATTCTCAAACTACTGTATCTGTATACTAGGTTCAACAAATAAATAAATGTAGTTTATGAGAGCCCAGTCACTTTCACTGTCAGAGAAGGAAGTTACAAATAAACAAGTTAGAATTGGTAGGATTAAATTTATGAGGCCATAAGAGAAATCTTCTGCATACATGGATGTTTATTGCCCTCGTCTAGCTCGGATTAACACATAGTCTACAGGCACACACCTGATCATCTACATTTGCTCTCTTACAACACTAAACTCTGTTTTCTACCTTAATCTCGTATCTACCTACCACTTCAGCATTTTATTAAAAATAATAATAATAGAGAAATGTGGTATCCACATATAAATCAAGTTTAAAAATCAAATGAATATTCATATTTGAACTGACTGTTTATAGTTCATAATGCATGAACAAAACCGAAAGCTTCTGTGATGACTGCCCTTGCACTGTTCACCATGTAACTTATTCACTATGTAAGAATTTGTACTCCATGTAAGAATTTGTTCGTTATGCATCAGGAGATTAGAGACTGATGAAAATTAGGCTTGGGGTGGATTAATGATTGTGCATTGAGTATTGACCCCCCTATACAGAAATTTATTGTTGTTAACAACTATTTGATCAATAAATATGAGAGATGCCCTCACAATATATATATATCAACACACTTCCAATTGTAAAATAAATAAGTAACCGGGATGTAATGTATAGCATAAGGAATATAGTCAAAATATTGTAACAACTTGGTATGGTGATAGCTGGTACCTAGAATTATCATGTATATAAATGTTGAATCACTGTGTTGTACACCTGAAACTAATGTAATGTAATACTGTTGTCAACTACCCTTCAATAAAAAAAAAAAATTGATCATACTTATAGACATAAAAAAAAAAAAATTTATGAAGCCATATATTCTGAGATATCAGTAAGAAATCATCTTACACAGATACACACACATACAGAAATAAATGTAGGTATGTGTGAACACATACGTTAGTATACATTCTTTATTTCCTAGCTCTGTTCACTGAAAAAGGGGATAAGCAATGATACCTCATTCACAATGAATACACCTAGTGCCCAGATATTTGTTTCTAAGTACCAGTCTTCAAAAAAGGAACAAGGGGAACTTTGGAAAAATGGCTGATTCTAGGTCAGGATTAGAAAAAATGTGAATCTGGACCATCTTATAGGGCCAGAAAGAAGGGAAGTTCTACTAAGAAAAAAAAAAAGATGGGACATGTCACAAGATACAAGATTTCACCTGAAAGGGCTGCTAATGGTTAAAACTGGAATCATTTAAATGAGAAAATAAATCATATTGAGTTATACCAAAAGAAAAAATTAAATATCCATGAACCCATTCTGACATAAATAATGTTTGAATACATACATACATGACTAAATAGAAGAGAGGTGACAAATCTTCCTTATAGAAGAATTCTAATTTATAAATGTAGATGGAAGAAAAATAGGAAGGAAATAGAAAATCACCATTAGAGTACCATAGTTATAGCTAGTGCTGGCAAGATCCACTGATCGATTCTAAATTAGTGGGCAGTTCTTTAAGGCAATATTTGCATAGCCTCAAAGTATCTTCTCCCTAGAATATTCACTTTTTGGGGTAATTTTAGCATAGACCCACAAACTCTTTGATATTTATATGGCTGCAGGAATTTGAGCTTAATTCTTCTACCCTTGAGTATGACTGCACTTGGTGACTCATTTCTAGTGAAGAGTATGGGAATAGAAAAGTAGTAATTTACAGTGGAGAAACCCTGCTGATGGACCCTTATCCAAGTGACCAAGGTTAACATCATTTTGTAATTACAGTAAAGAGTTGTGTTGATATCGTGCTCCTGATGTGATGAGAAGGGTACCTTCTCAGACAAAAACATGATCGTTACTCTTTGAAAGTGTTGAGGTTATGAAAGACAAGGAAAATCTAAGAAATTCTCATAGTTTGGAAGGGAGTCAGAAGACAAGTTAACTAAATACAAGGTGGTATCCAGGACTGGATCATAGAACAGAAAAAGAATACACAGGGAGACAAATACAGTCTCTCATTTAGTTAACAGTATAGTACCAAAGTTAGTTTCTTCATTTTGATACATGTACCATGGTCATATAAGATGTGAACATTGAGGGAATCTGGATGAAGGGCAGAAGGAATCTCTCTGGACATCTTTACAATTCTTCTTTAAATATAGATTTACTTTGAAATAAACGGGACCAAAAAATGGTGGAGTAGGAAGCAGTTTTGTGTGCATTCATTTAAATTTACAAAGGTCATGATGAAGGTAAATAAAAATAATTATACAACTACTTTAAGAAGAGGGTGGAAAGAGAGTGGACACGTAGTGTAAGTGAACTGAAGAGCCCAGCCCATCAATGCAATGGTCAAAAGTTCATTTCAAAAGTTGATAACTCGCTAAGTCTAAGTGTATTATTTAGAAAAATTGGGCAATGGCCAGAAAATCTTAAAACAGTCTTGGTTAAAGGAAGTTTCCTGTTGCAGCAGGAATATAGTGGACAGAAATGGGGGTCAGGGACTGAGACAGTCATTATCATTTCATCTTTAGTATCTGATTTTGTGACCACATGCACATGTTATTTAAATACAAGTTAGAATACAGTGTCATTTTACAAAGGGAAATTCCTCAAATTTGTCTGGAATATATTTAACATGTTCCCCCTCTTTTGGAAAGTCACAACACATGTTCATATTAAAATGTCAGAGACATGGTAAATTAAAAACCAAACAAAAAAAACTTTCTGCAAACTAGCATTCCTCAAACTTAACTGTCCAGAGAAACAGGTATAGGCTTTAGGAGCAATTATGAAATAGAAGGCAGTTTGGGAAATGCTGCACTCTGAATCTTCAGAGAGTGAAAGAAAACTACAGCCAAGAAACTGATGAAAGGCCCTCTAACTGGAGGTGCAGATGAGCTCCTTTAATTACTGAACTCATCACCCTAGTTTCTGTCTCCAGCATTTGTCACAAGTACCTTGACATGGCACAATTTTGCCTCTTAGACTGTAGCGTCCTCATTGCTACTTACTCATTTTGCAGGTTTGAACCAACCTCACTCTGATTCTGGAAATATGTAAATATGACCCTTGAAGCATAATTCTTGTACCAGTCCTCTCAGTAAGAGTGAGACAGAGCTCTGGGATTCCTCTGTTGAATGTCACTTTTCCTTTGTGGGAAAAAGATCACACTCTGCCTTGAAACTCACTAATCAAAAAGGTAGATTTCTGTTCACTGGGTCCTTCAAAGCCTCAAGCACTGTGGGGGAGTGGGAGGCTCTCTGCCTTACCTGGGCTTTGGTCCTAAAAGGTTGATTTCTGGGAGCCAGACAAAAATCTATGACTGTAGCTATTGTAACTTACATGGTCCCAAATCAAGGCAGGTGGATTATGTATTCTCTTTGTTTTCAATCTGGATTTATGGGGGGGAAGTGTTATTTTCCACTTGTCCAAGTATCTTAAATCATTCAAAAGCAGCCTTAGACTTTTAGCAGAAAAAATGCAAATGAACTGGGACACTTACAATGACCTAAATGCATGCTGATTACCTTTCCTGTTACTCTCTGCCCTTAAATAAAGAAAATAAAGTAAATGTCAGCAGGAAGAAAAATGAAAGTAGGTCAGACTACAGAACCATTAGATCAAAAGCAGTTAGAACCAAACACACCTTTCCCAAGAGGGAAGCAAGAAATCAGCATGTAAATAAAAAGCATTTGAAGAGTTGTAGCAGTTCTTCTATTAGCCTTGACAATTAGCAGGAGGGCATTCCATTATTCTGGTGACTGGGTCTTTTAACTGGAACTGCTAGAAATGTAGAAATGCTGATAATGTTACTGAAAGAGATGAGTCACTCCAAAACAGGACTTCCACTGGGTGGGACTCACATTCTTTAAAAAAAAATGAAAAGAATGGACATGATGAAGGATATTCCCTGCTGAGATCATGGGGGCAGAAGATCTGATTTTGCACTGTGCATGTGTGTGTTCATGTATAAAGGTCTGCTGATTATTTTTAATGAACTGTAATTAAAAGCACAATGCTAACAAAACAACGTGACAGTATGAAATGCCTACAGCATGACCATGGACTCCCCTGGAGACATACTGATTGTCCTCATTCCTATTAACAACTGTTATACCATTCCTTGTTGAAATTTTGCTTCTAATGTCCCATTACATAGGGCCAATTTAATATATACCCATCTTTGCCCTACAAAGTTTAACAGTGTTGACACAGGCATTAAGAAGAGAGAAGCAGCTAAATCTTTTGAATGAGATAAGATTTCTGGAGGTAGCCTCTGAGAGAAGGAACGGGATCAGTTCTGTGAATTTAGGCAGGCTCGAGGAAGGCTGTAAGAATGGATGGGAAGATTTTGGAGAATAAACAATGAATAAATGCTTATTCAGTGAGTGAAAAAACAATGGTGAGTTTTTACCTGCTAAGTCAAAGGTATCATATTGAAGAAAAAGACCCAAAAGACTTTGAACTTTAGACATATATCTCAAATTGCCTTGTGCCTGACCTGTAGGAGAGAGAAAGTCCTATCTTTATTAGTTGTTAGCCTTTGGAATGTACCATTTTCTGTCTTTATTAAAAAATGCAGGAAACACAACAGGACCCACCACTTTATACATTCTACAGTAAGACAGTTAGAAATTACTTTTGATTTCCTTTGCCCTACTCTGACAAATGACACTTTCAGGCAGGAAAAAAAGAAACTTATCTCTTCCTAACAACATAGCCCATCAGACAAGTGCTCTGGAAAAGGTCATTTGAGTTTGGGGCAAACAAGTTAATTTTATTTTTAAACAATCACCACAATGCTTACTCTTGTAAATATAAATGGAAATACGTACTTTCCTGTTGATTAGTAATCTTTAGACATTACAGGCTGTATCCTGAATTTACATAAAATAATATCAACAAGTTTATATGGAAAAGTAAAGACCCAGAATACCCAACATAATATTGAATAACAATAAAGTTGGAGGACTGACACTATCTGACTTTGAGACAATATAAATATACAGTAATCAAAGTGTGGTATTGGCAAAAGCACAGAGAACTTGATCAATGGAACAGAAAGCCCAGAAATAGAATATTTACATACATATTTCTACGTGGACAAAGCCACATAAAATACATATTTAAGTACACATTTCCTGGTGGGAGAAGCCAGTGAAAATGTTATATACTATATGACTCTAACTATATGACATTCTGGAAATGACAAAAATACAGAGACAACAAAAAGATCAGTGATTGCTAGGTGTTAGGTGGGAGGAAGAGAGGAACAGGCAGAGCATAGAAGACTATTAGGGCAGTAAAATTATTCTGTATGATACTAAAAGGATGAATACATGACGTTATGCATTTGTTAAAAACCCATATAAATTTACAACACAGAACTAACCCTAATGTAAACTATGGCCTTTAGTTAATTGTAATGTATCCATATTGGCTTATCAATTATAACAAACGTACCAATAGATGCAAGATGTTAATAGGAGAAACTGTGGCAGTGGAAGGTGGCTAAGGGTATATGGGATCTATTTGTACTCTCCACTGAATTTTCTGTAAAGCTAAAACTGCATTAAAAATAACCCTATTAATATAAATAAATAAAATAATGTTTTAAAAGGCACCACTTTCCAAATGGAGAAATCTACCATGTGGCCGCCTCTGTGAAAGTGATCATCTGCCTCAGCAAGTGCCTTTCCCTCCCTTGTCTATCCCTCCCCCACCTTACAGCCAGCTGGACTCTTACTAACTGTGGAGACACAGGTAAGTGATATTCTGAGTCAGGCACTAAGACAGGGAGCTGCTAACCATCTTCTGATTATAAATAAAAGAAAAAGCTATTAGCCAAAGAATATAGTTTGTCAACAAGTCTGTGCTATACATGACTCAAGGTGAGAAGTCAGGTGTGTAATAACACCTTCCATTCAACTGCTCTCTTTGGACCTGGGAGGAGGCGTCCCTGTTCTCTCTTCAATATGAAAGGGAGAAAATTTCCTTCCAGAGCTTCCTCTACACTAGTTTTCTGATATGGCAGAGTTATGGAATAACTCGTTGGCAGCTCTCAGAACTTTTATCCTGGCATAGTGGTCAACATTCTTATATTCTGTCCAGAATAAAAAATAAATAAAAATACCACATTGAAATGTTTGCCATTTATAATGCATGACATTAAGGAACACATATTTTGAAGGTTGAGGCAGAGGGTTCCATTGACCATTCCATTCAGAATGTCAACTCCTTTCTTAGAGGAGATCTTGGGTGTGGGGTATCTATAGACTTGAAGGATATATGCTCCTAAACTTCTACAATCCTGGAGAGATTCCCCCTCCAGCATTAAATCAATTCATTCCTTCCCAGCCCTCCACTGTGTCATGGAGGTTGTCCTTGGTCAGGGGAAGCTAGAAGTCACCCAGTCCATGTGTTGTGTCACCATTTTAAGGCAAAGGCATCAGGTCAATTTTACTTCATTCTAACCTGCATTATCAGCCAAGTAAATTGAATAACACTTCAAATAACATCAAATTTAGAAATTAAGAGCAGTGCATTAATAGATTAGCTTTTTTGGGTTTGTTCTTCCTAAGACATGTTTATAGTTCTTTGTAGTGTTTGTAGTGGTCATCTGTGGAATGAATAGAAAATAAAACTAGGCATAATAGATTAAAGATGGCGGCATGAGAGGTGAGACAGAGAACTCTTCCCAAAACCACATATAATATGAAAATATAGTTAATACAACTAATCCTAAAAGAGCAACAGGAAAGAAGGCTGCACCAGACTGCATACACCTGGAAAACACAGCAGACCTCACAAAACAAGGTAATGTACCAAAGCCTTGATTCTGAAGGACCCAAGCCCTTCCCCCACCCAAGATCACTGGCAGGAGGAAGAGAAATGGAGTGGGGAGGGGATTGGAAGCCTAGGACTGCTGAACACCCAGCCCTGGAGATATGCTTTGGGAGCACAAACCTACATTGCATAGTGCTCTGGAGATTAGTGGTGTTGGAAAGCTAAGACGGCAGAATACTTGGAGGGACTGAGATTCCAGCCATTTGTGGAGGACAGGGATCCATATCTGGCTGCTCTGGGTCAAAGGAAAGGTGAGCAGTCTGAAACGCTGCCTAGCAATAAGAGGGATGCTGAAGGGGTGGAGTTTGCATGCACCTTACTGTGGGGGAGAAGGGATAAGTGGACAAGGTTGTCTGGGCATGCTCTGCCCAGCAGGGAACTTTCAGAAATGTCAAGCACTCCATCTCCCTGGCTGGCTACTCAGCTCTGAGGACACCCACTGTCATACTCAGCCTGCTGCACCTTCCTCCACGCCTGCCAGCACCCACTCACAAACTGGAAGTCCCTGCCCTGGTGTCAGGCCAGCCAGAGGGAGGCACCGCCCACAGCAGCTACAGATGCAAAGCACAGAGGCTTACACCTGTGTGCTCAGCCCACTGGTTCTGAGTGGAGACAGGCACTGCACCAGGGAAGCAGAAAAGAGCTCTTTCCTCCACGCAGACACCAATGCCATTCCCCTGTAACCTTCAACATGGCTCCAGGTGATGAGCAGCTCCAGAGACTAGAGCTTCTGGGCACTAGAGGGCACTACATACAAATGTGAAATGTCAAAGGAACCTGGTTCAAACAAAAATCTCAAAAACACCAGAAAAAGGGCCAAATGAAACAGAACTCACCAACTGAAAGAGAGTTCAAAATAAAAATCATAAACATATTCACAAAGGTACAGAAAAGTATTCAAGAACTCATGGAAGAATTTAGGACGGAGACTCAATCATAAAGAAATTCCATATCTGAATTGAAACATAAAATGGAGGGATTTAAAAGCACATTAGATGTACTAGAAGGCATGGAAAATGGAATAGAAATTAGAGAAGAGGTTATAGGGGAGAGCCTAGTAAACATAATATTCGTCATGTAAGTGTAGATTAGTGATAGAAAAAAAAAAAGGGCAGTTTCTGTGTGGTAACTTCCAACGAGTTCTACACAAGGGTATAAAGGGCATATAAAAGTGTAGGCAAAGGGTCTGTTTGTGTTTATACAGAGGATCAAAGCCTAATTGGGCTACCCCGAAAATGAACTAAGATACGATATGAAAAAGAACTTCCAACATCTGCACTCTCTGGAAGACTCATGCCAGAAGATGATCATCAAAAAACCCCAACAAAGATCCACGCACTGCTACAGCTGTAGATGCACTCATCCCACCAGTTCCTGGACTTGGCATGGGAATGAGGAAGGAGATATCTAAGCTGGCCTGTGCATACATTAAAACAACAAAATTGGACTGGATCTATACTGTTGGAACTCAACCAAGAATTTGGAGAAGTGCAAATTGTAGCGCTCCAAAGTCTTACAACTGCAAACTATTTACTGTTAAAAGAACATATGGCATGTGAACAGTCCCCAGGAATGGGTTGTTTTAATTTGTCTGATTTCTCTCAGACTGTTCAAGTTCATTTGGACAATATCCACCATATCATAGATAAGTTTTCACAAATGCCTAAGGTGCCTAACTGGTTTTCTTGGTTTCACTGCAGATGGCTGGTAATTACAGATATGCTTTGGTTATGTAACTATACTCCTATTATGTTAATGTGTGTGTGCAATTTAAGTAGTAGCTTAAAACCTGTACATGCTGAAGTTACTCTACAAGAAGATATATCAAAGAAATAATCAATCTTCCCATGTTTTCTTCCGCCTGCTACTTCTATAGCTTTTCTTCTTCCTTCCTAATTACAACCCTTAAATAGAATTCGTGCCTCATATCAAATTTACCGAGTATCATAATTCTTCCAAGTGGTAAAGATACCTCAAGACAAATGCTGGGCATAGAAGCCACAGGGCATAAATATGCAAAGAAGTAAAAAGCTAACTTTTTCAAACAATAAGGCTTCTCTCTCACTTACCAACTTCACATTTCCCTGTATGGCCCCAGAAGATGACTGTTTAGCCAGAGACGGGTAAGATTCCTCAAGGGAGGAACAACCTAAGACAGGCACAGTCGCAGGGGGGCCATCAGGTGAGAAATTGGGGATCAACAGAGGTGAGGCTTAGAACCTCACCCCCCCGTTCTGAGAGAAATGTTCTGCATACGTGGATGTTTTATTGCCCTTGTCTAGCTTGGATTAACACATAGTCAACAGGCACACACCTGATCATCTACATGTGCTCTCTTACAACACTAAACTATGTTTTCTACCTTTATCTTGTATCTACCTACCACTTCAGCATTTTATTAAAAATAATAATAATAAAGAGAAAAATGTGGTATCCACATATAAATCAAGTATAAAAACCAAATGAGTATTCATATTTGAACTGACTGTTTAGAGTTCATAATGCATGAGCAAAACCGAAAGTTTCTGTGATGACTGCCCTTGTACTGTTCACTATGTAACTTATTCATTATGTAAGAATTTGTTCTACATGTAAAAACTTGTTTGTTATGCCTCAGAAGATTGGAGACTGACAAAAATTAGGCTTGGGGTGGATTAATGATTGTGCATTGAGCATTGACTCCCCTATACAGAATTTTATTGTCGTTAACAACCATTTGATCAATAAATATGAGAGATGCCCTCACAAAAAAAAAAAAAAAAAAAAAAAGGACAGACTTCCAATGGTAAAATAAATTAGTAACCGGGATGTAATGTATAGCATAAGGAATATAGTCAAGATATTGTAACAGCCTGGTAGGGTGATAGCTGGAACCTAGAATTATGTATATAAATGTTCTACCACTGTGTTGTACACTTGAAACTCATGTAATGTAATACTGTGTGTCAACTACCCTTCAATAAAAAATAATTATAAAAAAAAAAAAAATTAGAGAAGAGGAATACAAAGAAGCTGAGGCACACAGAGAAAAAAGGATCTCTAAGAATAAAAGAATATTGAGAGAACTGTGTGACCAATCCAAATGGAACAATATTTTCATTATAGGGGTACCAGAAGAAGAAAAGAGAGAAAAAGGGATAGAAAGTGTCTTTGAGGAGGTAATTGCTGAACACTTCCCCAATCCGGGGAAAGAGTCTCTCAGGCCATGGAGGTGCACAGATCTCCCAACACAAGGGACCCAAGGAAGACAACACCAAGAACATATAATAATAAAAATGGCAAAGACCAAGGATAAGGACAGATTTTTAAAAGCAGAAAGAGAGAGAAAAAAGATCACATACAAATGAAACCCATCAAGCTATCATCACACTTCTCAACAGAAACCTTACAGGCCAGGAGGTAGTGGCATGATAGAGTTAATGCAATAAAGCAAAAGGGCCTTGAACCAGGAATACTCTAATTAGCAAGATTATCATTTAAATTTGAAGGAGGGATTAAGCAATTTTCAGATAAGCAAAAGCTGAAAGAATTTACATCTAACAAACCACCTCTACAGTGCATTTTGGAGGGACTGCTATAGATGGAAATATTCCTAATGCTAAATAACTGTCACCAGGGGAAATAAAACCACAGCAAAGAAAGTAGAACAATTAATTACTAAGCAGTTGCAAAATCAAATCAACTAACCCCAAAGTCAATCAAGGGATAGACAAAAAGTACAGAATATGATACCTAATATATAAAGAATGGAGGAGGAAGAAAAAGGAGGAAATAAAAAAGAACCTTTAGGTTGTGTTTGTAATAGCACATTAAGTGAGTTAAATTACACTGTTAGATGGTAAGGGAATTACTGTTGAACCTTTGGTAACCACAAATCTAAAGCCTACAATGGCAATAAGCACATACCTATTGATCATCACCCTAAATGTAAATAGTCTGAATGCACCAATCAAAAGACACAGAGTAACTGAATGGATAAAAAAACAAGACCCATCTATATGCTGCCTACAAGAGACTCACTTCAAACCCAAAGGCATACACAGACTAAAAGTGAAGGGATGGAAAAAGATATTTCATGCAACTAATAGGGAGAAAAAAGCAGAAGTTGCAGTACTTGTATCAGACAAAATAAACTTCAAAAAAAGAAATTAACAAGAGACAAAGAAGGACATTACTTAATAATAAAGGGGTCATTCCAACAAGAGTATATAACTATTACAAATATCTATGCACCCAACACAGGATCACCTACATAAGTGAAGCAAATACTAACAGAATTAAAGGGGGAAATAGAATGCAATGCATTCATTTTAGGAGACTTCAACACACCACTCACTCCAAAGGACAAATCAACCAGACAGAAAATATGTAAGGACACAGAGGCACTGAACAACGTATAAGAACAGATGAACCTAACAGACATTTACAGAACACTCCATGCAAAGGCAACAGGATACACATTCTTCTCAAATGCACATGGAACATTTTCAAGAATAGATCATATACTAGGCCACAAAAAGAGCCTCAGTAAATTCAAAAAGAATGAAATTGTACCGGCCAGCTTCTCAGACCACAAAGGTATGGAACAAGAAATAAATTACACAAAGAAAATAAAAAATTCCAAAAACAGTTGGAGGTTTAATAACACGATCCAATCAATGGATCAATGGATCAATGACCAAAGTAAAACAGAGATCAAGCAATATATGAAGAGAAATGACAACAATAATTCAACATGGCAAAATCTGTGGGACATAGTGAACTAAGAGGGAAGTATGTTGCAATGCAGGCCAACCTCAGAAAAGAAGAAAAATCCCATATGAACAGTCTGAATTCACCATTAAGGAAACAGAAAAAGAAGAACAAATGAGGCCTAAAGTCAGTATAAGGAGGGACATAATAAAAATTAGAGCAGAAATAAATAAAATCTGGAAGAATAAAACAAAAGAAAGGATCAATGAAAGCAGGAGCTGGTTCTTTGAGAAAATAAACAAAATAGATAAACCCCTAGCCAGACTTATCAATAAAAAAGGAGAGTCTACACACATAAACAGAATCAGAAATGAGAAAGGAAAAATCACTACTGACACCACAGAAATACAAAGAATTATGAGACAGTACTATGAAAAATTATATTCAACAAACTGTAAAATGTAGAAGAAATGGACAACTTTCTAGAAAAATACCATCTTAGAAGGCTGACCCATGAATAAACAGAAAATCTGAATAGGCTTAACAACAAGGAAATTGAATTAGTAATCAAAAAACTACTTAAGAAAAAAACACCTTTACCAGATGGTTTCACTGGTCAATTTTATCAAACATTTAGGGAAAACCTAATTCCCACTCTCCTTAAAGTTGTCCAAACAGTAGAAGAGGAGGGAATACTCTCAAACTCATTCTACAGGGCCAGCATCACTCTAATACCAAAACCAGGCAAAGACACCACAAAAAAAGGAAATTACAGACCAATATCCCTGATCAACATACACACAAAATACTCAATAAAATATTAGCAACCCAAATTCAAAAATACATCAAAGAGATCATCCAGCATGATCGAGTAGGATTTATTCCAGGGATGCAAAGATGGTAAACATTCAAAAATCCATCAACATCATCCAGCACATCAACAATAAGAAGGACAAAAACCACATGATCATCTCCATAGATGCTGAAAAAGCATTCAACAAAATTCACCATCCATTCATGATAAAAACTCTCAACAAAATGGGTATAGAGGGCAAGTATCTCAACATAATAAAGGCCATATATGACAAGCCTACAGCTAACATCACACTAAACAGCGAGAAGCTGAAAGCTTTTCCTTTAAGATCGGGAACAAGATAAGGATGCCCACTCTCCCCACTTTTACTCAACATAGTTCTGGAGGTCCTAGCCACAGCAATGAGACAACGCAAAGAAATAAAAGGCATCCAGATTGACAAGGAAGAAGTTAAACTGACCCTGTTTGCAGATGACAAAATATTGTACATAAAACACACTAAAAACCAAAGCTACATCTACACCTATTCACAGAGGGTCCAGCCCTCGGGTAAGGTGAGGGGACAGCAGTTGTTGGCATCCTTGAAATGCAAGGCTCCCGGGGTCAGCCTCTCAGGCTATAGCCACATGGGGGCTCCAACCTCAGGGGAGCCTGATTGCATGACGAGCCGGAGGCCTCGACTCTCCTCCCACCCCTAGGCCCTCTCCTAATCACTGAGGTAAGAGGGACTCTATCCACCAGCCCACACATTTCATACTCCGACTGAGGCCGGAGGATGGGCCTTCTATATCCGTTGTGGAGCCTGTACCCTGATGACATGCCTTTCCTCTCTGCTCACCGCCCAGGAGACCCTGATGCCTGAGCATCCCCCAGACCCCACCAGCCCGCTTCAGCGAGAAGTGGAGGGCCCCCTCTAGACAAGGGCTGTCTGCAGGCTCTGTCCAGGAAGTCCGCTGTTGCTGCAGAGGGCACAGGGCCAAAGCAGCTGCCCTCCTTAGATGTTTGGGGTCCTGTGATGGTGCTGTATCCTGGGGACCCCCAAGAGCGGCCTCCACAGGAGCAAGCATGGGGCTGAGGGTTTATGGGGGCGGTGGGCTGTTGGGAGCCATCTGGAGAATGCATGTGAATCTGGAGGGGGAACGGGGACACCTTGGATCCCGAAGCCCGGGACCTTCTTGCTTTTGGCACCCTTTCCCACGGAGAAGCCCAGAGCATTTCCTAACAAAACAGGCTTTATTTACATTTACATACAAAGTTCAAATGGGCTGAATACCCCACCACCCCATACCTCTCCCACCACCCTCTTATCCCACCCCCCAACCAGCCACCCCCAGGGGCTCCGCACCCCCACCTCTCCCACCCCACCCTCCCTGTCCCCCGGCAGCCAGGATCAGTACTGGGGTGTGGAGGACCCCGAAGCTGTCCTGGAGGGCCGGCTCCTCCCTACTGGCTGTAGTGCCGCTTCTTACACTTCCCCAAGACAAAAGGGACCCCTTTCTCTTCTGGGGCTGTGAGGGGTGGCCCAGCCCCAGACCCAAGTCTAGTCCCCCAGCGAGCCAGAGGCTGGCCCCTGGCAGGGGTGTCTTCTCAGCAGGGGCTGTGCCTGCACACAGGGGCTGACTGCTGGCCTTGGCACCTGGAGGGCCGGTGGGGCTGAGGCCTGGCCTCTGGGGAGACTGGGCCTGGGGTACTCCAGGGCAAAGGGGGGCTGAGCCCAGAGTAGGCCTCTGGCGCAGTCCCCAGGATGGCAGGATTTTCGTAGAGGCCAGGAGGTAGGCCAGGCTGGGGAGCTCCTCCTCATCCTCACTGGGCCTGTCCATGGGCCCCAGTGCCTCCTGACCAGCACAGGTCTCTCCCGGAGCACTGGTAAGCCTGGGTGCCAGGCTAGGGGAAGTGCACCCCCGAGCCTGGGGAGCAAGGTGCAGCCAGCCAGCCTTCAGTGGAGGGGACTCCTGGCATCCTGGAGAGGCAGCAAAGGCTTCGGGCTTGGACACACCAGCATCTGGCATCTGGCACTGCCCGCAACCAGCCTCTGGTGGGCAGGCTTGGTCGCTGGCCCCTAGCTGCGGGCCGTGGCCATGCTTCTGGGTACCCTGGCTGGCCTCAGGCTCAGAAGGCCTTGAGTCCAGTGGGGGTGCACCGTGACTCCGGGGGGCCTGCACACCCTCCTCCTGTCTCAGTTCCAGGAGTTGCTTGTGCTCCAGCTGCGAGGAGAGAGGGGACCGTGAGGCAGCCTGAGGGGGAGGAGGTGCCATGCCAACAACAGCCGCTGTGGCTCTCCTGCCAACCTCATCCTCCAGCTTGGTACCGCGGCCTGCGTCCTCCCTCACCTCCCCGGCTCCCCATCCTCTCCCTGCCGTCCTCCTGCCCAGCCCCCACCCTCAGAGAGGCCCTCCCAGCCACTCCTGCCATGCAACGCAGGGGGCAGTCAGGAAGGAATCCTGTCCTGGGGTATCCTGCCCTGGCACACCCGGGGTGCCCCTCTCCAGGCTCACCTGTCTCCTTCCCTTTCCCAGCTCACTTGTAAGATGGACAGTCCTTCCTCCTTCTCCAGCTCCTCAGGGAGGGCCAAGAGGTCCAGCTCGGGATCTGGGGAGAGCAACTCCGCCAGGAAGCGTGGGTGCAGCACTATGTGCACCTGGCACAGAAGGAAGAGGCTGTAAGCACCTTTGGAGGGGATCTCCTGGGTACCCAGAGGACCGGGAGGGCAAGGGAAAAGCAGAGACCAGCCCCATCCTCCACAGCAACGGGGTGTTGGAAAGACATGGTCACGGTCCCCGACCACAGGCACACATGCACACACACAGCATATACACATGTATATATGTACATGCCACACACCCCACAAGAGACACGCACACAAATATATGCACACTCACAACCACACAAGTATATATACACATACTTATGTGCACACACGCACACCAGCATGCACACCAACAACACGCACACCCCTGGCTCACCTGGGTTATCCATGTACAACATGCAGACACACACACACACCTACATGTGCACATCCACCATCTCACACACACACACACACACACACACACACACCAGAGCTCAGGAATAAGAAACAAACTTAATCTCTGCTTCTCTGCTCCCTGGGCACCACCCAGACCTGGGTGGTGGGAGTGCTGCTTCCCAAAATCTTGTGGCACCCAGGCCAGGGCCAGCCCACCTTGGCAAGGAAGTATTTGTCCTGGGCACAAAGTTCATCCGGGTACGTCAGGTGACCCAGGTCTGGGTAGTCGCCCTCCTCTCCCGGTGGTGGCCCGGAGCTCTCCTCTCCCCGTTCTCCACCGGGCGCCCCCTCAGCTGGGCCACCGGGCCCCAGCGGCCCCTCCGTGATGCCGAGGTCGTCGGTCATGGCCTCAGGAGGGATCTCATTCAGCACCTCGGTGTGCAGGCTCCACTGGCATTGGTGTGCCTGGGCGGTGGCGGGCTGGGCCCCGGCGCCGGCCTTCTCAGGGATGTGAGCTGAGGAGGGTAAAGGGAAGGAGGGTGGGTGGCCAGGCGGCACCTCCTCAGCACCGAGTGTGCTCAGGGAGGACCGAGCTCAGGGACATTCCCGTGGGGGGTCAGAGCCAGCTGGTCCACAGGCACCAGGAGGAAGTGGCTCTACACAACTGAGTCTCCTCACAGGGAGAAGGATTCAGGATGACTCAGGAGCCCAAGCCCTATCCTGCTGGCATCACCCAGCTGCCCTGTCCCCATTGAGCCCAACAACAGCCCACTTCCCAGAGGAGAGGAGCTCTGGCTGGATGGAGGGCGGGAGGTCTGGGCTCCAGCAGTCAGGGGACGCTGTGGCCTTGCTCATGGCAAGGACATGTGCCTGCAGACTTGGCCACAGATAGGGCCCCGGGACAATTTTCTGGCTCAGACCAAGTCTCTCTACCTCTCCTAGGGCACTGTGGGGTCTGGTAAAGTCCACTCCAGATCCCTTGGGACGACATCGTGGGGCCAGCCTGTGCCCAGGAGAAGGACTCAAGACTGGGCTTTCCTGGGATCCCCCCGAGCCACCACCAGAGCCTCCCCAAACGCAGGGCCCATGGCTTGCCTCCCTTCTAGGAAGCAGCAGCGTGTTGGTGGCCGTCCCTTCTCCCTGCTCAGGGCACTTCCCTCGTGTCACCTGACCCACCTACAGAAGCCACCTTCCCAGGGCCTCCTCAGGTTCCCAGAGGCCCCCCCACCTGCAAGGTGAGATACCCTCTGGCCCAGAGCTCTCTCCTCCCTTGATGGTCTAACCACTGTGCCTGGATAAGAGTCACATTTGAATCCCAGGGACCGGTGGGTGGGGGCCCCTGAAACAGTCCCACCCAGCCTTCAGGCCTTACCTCCTCCTGAAGTCATCCCCACGGGCTGAGAGCCGACCGCAGCTGTCTGGCCGTTCGACATCGAGGACCCAGTGCAGTCAGCCTGAGAGAGCAGCGTCCTCCACCAACTGCTCAGGAGCCCACTCAGGGAGGGCAAGTTTGAATCTAAACAGGCCTAGAATGTAGGGGGTCCAGACATTCTGCAGTGGGGGAGGGGCAGGGGCAGGCTGGCTTGGGGCAGAAGGGAGGGGGAGGCATTCCATGGGCACTCTGGCAGATGGGCTAGAGCACAGGTGCTTTTCCAGCCTACAGGGCCACACCCTCTGTGGGTGCCTCTTGGCCGCTTACAAATCGTTTTCGGGCTCACAGCACCAAGGTCCTCGCTGTTGTTCCCGCTACTTCCATTCTGTGTCCATTGACCTGGTTTGCGGCCGGGGAGCCACTGCTTCCTACCGCTCATGACTGACTTCCACAGAGGCTGGGCTTTCTGATCCTGTGGGAACGTGTGCTCTGATAAGCACCCCGGTACTCATGGCCACGGGCAGCCCTGCGTTTCACATGGGGATGTCTGTGCAGCCGTGGCCTGTTTGGTGCACTGTGCCCATCGCGCTTTAGGAAGCAGCCTGTGTGTCCCCAGGGCTGTCTGGGGAGGCCCTGCAGACCCCAGCCAGGCCCCCGTTGCTGGAAAGCCCCAGCCCATCAAAGAAAGGCCCTGCAGCCTCCACGTCCAACACCATAAATTCCTCCTTTGCTTTTCTCAGGACATCACGCTCCTGCTAAATATCTTTTTACCTTTTTAATTATTTTAATGCACTATCTCACACAAGTAAGACCTTTGCATGATTCACAGTCCATTACAAACATGGGAAGTATAGTGGCAAGTCCTCCTCCCACCTCTTTCCCAGCAGCCCAGATCTCTGTCCACTGGGAAACAGTGTCATCTGATTGTGCAGATCTTCTCAGACATGTGCTATGTGGCCAAAGGCAAATGCAGTCTCTTCTTATTTTTTCATTCCTTCTGTTTTCTCTTCTGGTGAAAATTCATTTATGTTCCGATATATTTGCAAATATTTACAGCCTTGCAAGCAAGTCACAGTGAGCTTTATTTAACAGAACTTCTGCTGGGAATTAAAACAAGGACAACTTGCAGACATCTCCCAGGACTTGGGTTTTTATCATGGGAAACCTTACATGATTTGCACCAAGTAACTTCACATTTAGAGGGATGATGAAGCAAAGTATGGTACTGAGACACTCACAGAAAGGCAGGCTTCCCTCTTGCTTCCTCCACCAATTGTGGACAAGATTCTCCCTCACGGCTTTGATGTAGGATTTGCTTATTCTCCTCAGGACCACCAACTGGAAAACTGCATTGTGGAAAAATTATCTCGTCCCAATTCCACACCCCTTTTTGTATGACTCTATCAAAAAGCCCAGGCTCCAGAAGCAGATAGAATTGTTAGCCCAAATGTGTTTGAAAACACCAGCCATGCAAGGGTGAGATGACAGTCCTCTGCGCTCTGATTTCTGACCATCCCTGCAGGAAGGCCAGGGGCAGGTGTCTTTTGAGCAAACAAAAATCTCCAGATGTGGGTCTCAGGCCTTAGCGGACAGAGGATCTTCCTTCCGGTCAGAGAAGAGCAGCAGAATGGGGAGATCACGTGTGCACATAAGGTTTTAGTGTGGTAGGTGAGGTTGCGTTGTTGAGACCTGGTACCCACCTTGCAACAGGCCAGACTGGTGTTTGGAGCCTCTTGGAATGCATTACAAACTCAAGTCCCAAAGTGGCTTCTGCTGCCTGTTTTTTTTCATTGCCAGCTCAAATTCTGCAAAATTCCCTCCAGAAGAGGAAGGGAGTAAAGCTCTTCCTACACTGCCTGCTATGCAACTTCATTTGGCCCCTTGGCCCATGTGGATCCAGGTCAGAGCACCATGCTCACAGAGCAGGGTGTGCCCGCCACCCTCCACCCGGAGGCGTGCTCACCAGGAAACCTACATGAAGGGGACACCTAGTGCACCAGGCCCGTGGAAGAACCCCTAGTGTTTCCTGGGTGGGTCTAGAGCTCTGAGCCAGGAGTGATCTCAGAGAGTTATTTTTATATTTTGGATACTAGTCCATTGTGAGATACATGTTTTGCAAATATTTGCTCCCAGTCTGTACCTTGTCTTTCCATCTTGTTAAGGGGATCACTGGCAGAGCAAATGTTTTAATACTGATGAGATCTGGAGGGAAGTTGCAGCCCGTCTCTGAGGGTGGCCGCTGAACTCTGTGGCGGGGCGCTAACCTAGGGAAGCAGCCTGCTGCCCTAAGGCCTGTGAGATAGGACAGCTGCGAGGCAGCCACCCCCCGGTGCATGGGTAACCGAGCGCAGGATGCGGACTAGGGGTGCCCAGTCTATAGGCGGCAGAAAGCAGGCCTGGCTCTGAGGCCCTGGGACCCTGAAGCCGGGTCCACCCAGCCGTGGATTCCCGTTTTGCCGTTGCGTGCCACACGCCCAGGGGGTGGCTGCGGGCATGTGGACCAGGTGCTCCAACGGCTCTCAGGGTCCATTGCGGGGGCCGCTTGAGCTGTGGGCAAGCGTGCTAAGGTGGGGCCGTTAAAAAATTTTTATGCACAAGCACGCTGAGGTGGGGCCAACGGCCGTGCGGTTACTCCGGGCCTGCGGGCGGCTGCTCCGCCTGGCGCGTGAGGGGGCGTGGCCCCTGCATCCTCGCTGTGAGGGGGGCGTGGCTGCTGCCTGGGGGCGGGACACCCGGGTGGTTGCGGGTCTCCAGCACCTCGTGGGCTCTCAGCGTGGAACTGCAGCGGCCCAGGCTGATGACTCAGAAATAAAAGTGGTCGTAGGAGATATTCATGTACAATTATGTACCAACAAATTGGATGACCTAGAAGAAATGGATAAATTCTTAGAACTGTAATCCACCAAAACTGAATCAAGCTGAAATAGAAAGTCTGAACACACCAAGAACAAATGAGATTGAAACAATTTTTAAAAACCTCCCAAAATAGCAAAGTTCAAGGTGATATGGCTTCACTGGTGAACTCGACCAAACACTTAAAGAGACATTAATATAGCCCTTCTTTAATGGTTCCAAAAAATTGGATAGGAGGGAGCACTTACAAACTCATTTAGATGATCAGAATTACCTGATACTGAAGCTAGACACCATAATACAATAAAATAAGATTCCAGGCCAATATCCCTGATAAACATAGATGGAAAAATCCTCGACAAAATTTTAGCAAATCAAATTAAACACCACATTAAAAGGATCATACACAATGATCAAGTCAGATTTATTCCTGGGAGTGAGGACAGTTCAACATACCCAAATGAATGGGACACACTGAATTAACAAAGGGAGGGAATAAAATAATCTGTCTAAATCAATGCACAAATGGGACTTGAGAAAATTTAGCACCCTTTTGTGATACAAACTCAAAAATTGGGGGTAGAAGGGGCGTGGCCCCTGGGTCCTTGCCAGAGGATCCTTTCTAGATCCTAAGGCGAATTACTAAAATTTTTAAACCTATTTTAACCTACAACATTTTTATCAACAACTTTTCCTTACCAGAGTCCTTTTTCCATTTAATTAGTGATTTTCCTGATTTTGACACATTAATTCCTGCTGAGATGACATGTATGCTTTTTTGAAAGCTGATTCTCATGGATTTTAAAGTAGTTTGAGGGGGAGGGGTGGAAGATGGCGGCGTGAGTAGAGCAGCGGAAATCTCCTCCCAAAACCACATATATCTATGAAAATATAACAAAGACAACCCTTCCTAGAATAAAGACCAAAGGACACAGGACAATATCCAGACCACATCCGCACCTGAGAGAACCCAGCATCTTGCGAAGGGGATAAGATACAAGCCCCGGCCCGGTGGGAGCCGAGCGCCCATCCCCCCAACTCCCGGCGGGAGAAGAATAGGCAGAGCGGGAGGGAGACAGAGCCCAGGACTGTCGAACACCCAGCCCCAGCCATCCGGGCCAGAGCGCAGACACAGTACGTGTCCAGGGGGCCCTGGATACTAAGAAAACAGGGCAGTAAGAACAGTGAGCGGGCACAAGAGGCCGGGTGCTGGAGGACATAAGAAAAGCGCGCGACCAATTTTTTTTTTTTTCTGTTTTGTTTTGGCGAGCGCTTTTTGGAAGTCTTAAAGGGATAGGGACCCCAATACTAGGGAAACAGGGCAGCAAGAACAGTGAGCGGGCACTGGTGGCCTGGTGCTGGAGGACACCAGAAAAGCGAGCACCCATTTTTTTTTTTCTCTGCTTTGTTTTCACGAGCGTTTTTTGGAAGTCTTAAAGGGATAGGGACCCCAATACTAGGGAAACAGGGCAGCAAGACCGGTGAGCAGAAGCTTGAGGCGGGCGCCAGAGATTACAGAAAAATGAGTGGTCACTTTTTTTTTTCTTTTAAATTAAAAAAATTTTTTTTTAATTAAGAAATTATTTTTTTTTTTTTTGGTGGTCGTTGTTTTGTTTTGGTGGGTGCTTTTTGGAAGTCTTAAAGGAGAAGGGCGGAACACTTAATCCAGAGGTAGGGAATCCGGGGATCTATGGGCACCTTAACCCCTAGGCTGCAGGGAGTAGGAAGGCCCCTTATGGAGATAAATAGCCTCCCAGCAGATCCTGCTCCAACGCGACTCCACCACTTTGGAGTAGCTGCCCGAGCCAGGCCACGCCCACAGCAACAGCAGAGATAAAATCCATAGCAGCCAGGCAGGAAGCAGAAACCCTGTCTGTGCGCAGCTGCGCAGCAGAAGCCACTAGAGGTCGCTGTTCTCCCAGGAGAGGAGGGCCACAAACCAACAAGAAAGGAAGTCCTTCCAGCCGTCACTCATCCCAGCTCTGCAAACTATTCCTATCACCATGAAAAGGCAAAGCTACAGACAGCAAAAGATCAGAGAGACAACACCAGAGAAGGAGACAGACCTAACCAGTCTTCCTGAAAAAGAATTCAAAATAAGAATCATAAACATGCTGACAGAGATGCAGAGAAATACGCAAGAGAAATGGGATGAAGTCCGGAAGGGGATCACAGATGCCAGAAAGGAGACGGCAGAAATGAAACAAACTCTGGAAGGGTTTATAAGCAGAATGGATAGGATGCAAGAGGCCATTGATGGAATTGAAACCAGAGAACAGGAATGCATAGAAGCTGACATAGAGAGAGACAAAAGGATCTCCAGGAATGAAACAATATTAAGAGAACTGTGTGACCAATCCAAAAGGAACAATATCTGTATTATAGGGGTTCCAGAAGAAGAAGAAAGAGGAAAACAGATGGAAAGTATCTTAGAAGAAATAATTGCTGAAAACTTCCCCAAACTGGGGGAGGAAATAATCGAACAGACCACGGAAATACACAGAACACCCAACAGAAAGGATCCAAGGAGGACAACACCAAGACACATAATAATTAAAATGGCAAAGATCAAGGACAAGGAAAGAGTGTTAAAGGCAGCTAAAGAGAAAAAGGTCACCTATAAAGGAAAACCCATCAGGCTAACATCAGATTTCTCGACAGAAACCCTACAGGCCAGAAGAGAATGGCATGATATATTTAATACAATGAAACAGAAGGGCCTTGAACTAAGGATACTGTATCCAGCACAAATATCATTCAAATATGACGGTGGGATTAAACAATTCCCAGACAAACAAAAGCTGAGGGAATTTGCTTTCCACAAACCATCTCTACAAAATACCTTACAGGGACTGCTCTAGATGGGAGCACTCCTAGAAGGAGCACAGCACAAAACACCCAACATATGAAGAATGGAGGAGGAGGAAAAAGAAGGGAGAGAAGAAAAGAATCTCCAGACAGTGTATATAACAGCTCAATAAGCAAGCTAAGTTAGGTAATAAGATACTAAAGAGGCTAACCTTGAACATTTGGTAACCACAAATTTAAAGCCTGCAATGGCAATAAGTACATATCTTTCAATAGTCACCCTAAATGTTAATGGGCTGAATGCACCAATCAAAAGACACAGAGTAATAGAATGGATAAAAAAGCAAGACCCACCTGTATGCTGCTTACAAGAAACTCACCTCAAACCCAAAGACATGTACATACTAAAAGTCAAGGGATGGAAAATCATATTTCAAGCAAACAACAGCGAGAAGAAAGCAGGGGTTGCAGTACTAATATCAGACAAAATAGACTTCAAAACAAAGAAAGTAACAAGAGATAAAGAAGGACACTACATAATGATAAAGGGCTCAGTCAAACAAGAGGATATAACCATTCTAAATATATATGCACCCAACACAGGAGCACCAGCATATGTGAAACAAATACTAACAGAACTAAAGGGGGAAATAGACTGCAATGCATTCATTCTAGGAGACTTCAACACACCACTCACCCCAAAGGATAGATCCACTGGGCAGAAAATAAGTAAGGACACGGAAGCACTGAACAACACAATAGAGCAGATGGACCTAATAGACATCTATAGAACTCTACATCCAAAAGCAACAGGATATACATTCTTCTCAAGTGCACATGGAACATTCTCCAGAATAGACCACATACTAGGCCACAAAAAGAGCCTCAGAAAATTCCAAAAGATTGAAATCCTACCAACCAACTTTTCAGACCACAAAGGCATAAAACTAGAAATAAACTGTACAAAGAAAGCAAAGAGGCTCACAAACACATGGAGGCTTAACAGCACACTCCTAAATAATCAATGGATCAATGACCAAATCAAAATGGAGATCTAGCAATATATGGAAACAAATGGCAACAACAACACTAAGCCCCAACTTCTGTGGGACACAGCAAAAGCAGTCTTAAGAGGAAAGTATATAGCAATCCAAGCATATTTAAAAAAGGAAGAGCAATCGCAAATGAATGGTCTAATGTCACAATTATAGAATTGGAAAAAGAAGAACAAATGAGGCCTAAGGTCAGCAGAAGGAGGGAGGTAATAAAGATCATAGAAGAAATAAATAAAATTGAGAAGAATAAAACAATAGCAAAAATCAATGAAACCAAGAGCTGGTTCTTCAAGAAAATAAACAAAATAGATAAGCCTCTAGCCAGACTTATTAAGAGGAAAAGAGAGTCAACACAAATCAACAGTATTAGAAACGAGAAAGGAAAAATCACGACAGACTCCACAGAAATACAAAGAATTATTAGAGAATACTATGAAAACCTATATGCTAACAAGCTGGGAAACATTGGAGAAACGGACAACTTCCTAGAAAAATACAACCTTCCACGATTGACCCAGAAAGAAACAGAAAATCTAAACAGACCAATTACCAGCAACGAAATTGAAGCGGTAATCAAAAAACTACCAAAGAACAAAACCCCCGGCTAGAAGGATTTACCTCAGAATTTTATCAGACATACAGGGAAGACATAATACCCATTCTCCTTAGAGTTTTCCAAAAAATAGAGGAGGAGGGGATACTCCCAAACTCATTCTATGAAGCTAACATCACCCTAATACCAAAACCAGGCAAAGTCCCCACCAAAAAAGAAAACTACAGACCAATATCCCTGATGATCATAGATGCAAAAATAGTTAACAAAATATTAGCAAACCAAATTCAAAAATACATCAAAAGGATCATACACCATGACCAAGTGGGATTCATCCCAGGGATGCAAGGATGGTACAACATTCGAAAGTCCATCAACATCATCCACCACATCAACAAAAAGAAAGACAAAAACCACATGATCATCTCCATAGATGCTGAAAAAGCATTTGACAAAGTTCAACATCCATTCATGATAAAAACTCTCAGCAAAATGGGAATAGAGGGCAAGTACCTCAACATAATAAAGGCCATCTATGATAAACCCAAAGCCAACATTATATTGAACAGCGAGAAGCTGAAAGCATTTCCTCTGAGATCGGGAGCTAGACAGGGATGCCCACTCTCCCCACTGTTATTTAACATACTACTGGAGGTCCTAGCCATGGCAATCAGACAAAATAAAGAAATACAAGGAATCCAGATTGGTAAAGAAGAAGTTCAACTGTCACTATTTGCAGATGACATGATACTGTACATAAAAAACTCTAAAGACTCCACCCCAAAACTACTAGAACTGATATCGGAATACAGCAAAGTTGCAGGATACAAAATCAACACACAGAAATATGTGGCTTTCCTATATACTAACAATGAACCAACAGAAAGAGAAATCAGGAAAACAACTCCATTCACAACTGCATCAAAAAAAATTAAACACCTAGGATTAAACCTAACCAAAGAAGTGAAAGACTTATACTCTGAAAACTACAAGTCACTCTTAAGAGAAATTAAAGGGGACACTAACAGATGGAAACTCATCCCATGCTCGTGGCTAGGAAGAATTAATATCGTCAAAATGGCCATCCTGACCAAAGCACTATACAGATTTGATGCAATCCCTATGAAACTACCAGCAACATTCTTCAATGAACTGGAACAAATAATTCAAAAATTCATATGGAAACACCAAAGACCCCGAATAGCCAAAGCAATCCTGAGAAAGAAGAATAAAGTAGGGGGGATCTCACTCCCCAACTTCAAGCTCTATTATAAAGCCATAGTAATCAAGACAATTTGGTACTGGCACAAGAGCAGAGCCACAGACCAATGGAACAGACTAGAGAATCCAGACATTAACCCAGACATATATGGTCAATTAATATTTGATAAAGGAGCCATGGACATACAATGGCGAAATGACAGTCTCTTCAACAGATGGTGCTGGCAAAACTGGACAGCTACATGAAGGAGAATGAAACTGGACCATTGTCTAACCCCATATACAAAAGTAAACTCAAAATGGATCAAAGACCTGAATGTAAGTCATGAAACCATTAAACTCTTGGAAGAAAACATTTGCAAAAACTTCTTAGACATACACATGAGTGACCTCCTCCTGAACATATCTCCCCGGGCAAGGAAAACAACAGCAAAAATGAATAAGTCTGACTATATTAAGCTGAAAAGCTTTTGTACAGCAAAAGACACCATCAATAGAACAAAAAGGAACCCTACAGTATGGGAGAATATATTTGAAAATGACACATCCGATAAAGGCTTGACGTCCAGAATATATAAAGAGCTCACACGCCTCAACAAACAAAAAACAAATAACCCAATTAAAAGATGGGCAGAGGAACTGAACAGACAGTTCTCCAAGAAAGAAATACAGATGGCCAACAGACACATGAAAAGATGCTCCACATCACTAATTATGAGAGAAATGCAAATTAAAATTACAATGAGGTATCACCTCACACCAGTAAGGATGGCTGCCATCCAAAAGACAGAGAACAACAAATGTTGGCCTGGCTGTGGAGAAAGGGGAACCCTCCTACACTGCTGGTGGGAATGTAAGTTAGTTCAACCATTGTGGAAAGCAGTATGGAGGTACATCAAAATGCTCAAAACAGACATACCATTTGACCCAGGAATTGCACTCCTAGGAATTTACCCTAAGAATGCAGCAATCAAGTATGAGAAAGATCAGTGCTCCCCTATGTTTATCGCAGCACTATTTACAATAGCCAAGAATTGGAAGCAACCTAAATGTCCATCGATAGATGAATGAATAAAGAAGATGTGGTACATATACACAATGGAATATTACTCAGCCATAAGAAAAGGGCTAATCCAACCATTTGCAGCAACATGGATGGAGCTGGAGGGTATTATGCTCAGTGAAACAAGCCAAGTGGAGAAAGAGAAATACCAAATGATTTCACTTATCTGTGGAATATAAGAACAAAGGAAAAACTGAAGGAACCAAACAGCAGCAGAATCACAGAACTCAAGAATGGACTAACAGGTACCAAAGGGAAAGGGACTGGGGAGGATGGGTGGGTAGGGAGGGATAAGGGGAGAAGTAGGTGGGGATTAAGATTAGCATGCATGTGGGGATGGGAGAAAAGGGAGGGCTGTACAACACAGAGAAAGCAAGTAGTGATTCTACAACATTTTGTTATGCTGATGGACAGTGACTGTAAAGGGATTTATAGGGGGGACCTGGTATAGGGGAGAGCCTAGTAAACATAATATTCGTCATGTAAGTGTAGATTAGTGATACCAAAAAAAAAAAAATGGCAGTTCCTGTGTGGAGACCTCCAATGAGTTCTACACAATGGTATAAAGGGCATATAAAAGTGTAGGCAAAGGGTCTGTTTGTGTTTATACAGAGGATCAAAGCCTAATTGGGCTACCCCGAAAATGAACTAAGATATGATATGAAAGAGAACTTCCAACATCTGCACTCTCTGGAAGACTCGTGCCAGCAGATGATCATCAAAAGACCCCAAGAAAGATCCACGCACTGCTACAGCTGTAGATGCACTCATCCCACCAGCTCCTGGACTTGCTATGGGAATGAGGAAGGAGATATCTAAGCTGACCTGTGCATACAGTAAACAAATTTGACTGGATCTATACTGTTGGAACTCAATCAAGAATTAGGAGAAGTGCAAATTGTAGCGCTCCAAAATCTTACAACTACAGACTATTTACTGTTAAAAGATCATAAGGGGATGTGAACATTCCCCAGGAATGGTTTGTTTTAATTTGTCTGATTTCTCTCAGACTGTTCAAGTTCAGTTGGACAATATCCACCATATCATAGATAAGTTTTCACAAATGCCTTAGGTGCCTAACTGGTTTTCTTGGTTTCACTGGAAATGGTTGGTAATTACAGATATGCTTTGGTTATGTAACTATACTCCTATTATGTTAATGTGTGTGTGCAATTTAAGTAGTAGCTTAAAACCTATACATGCTGAAGTTACTCTACAAGAAGACATGTCAAAGAAATAATCAATCTTCCCATGTTTTCTGCCACCTGCTACTTCTATAGCTTTTCTTCTTCCTTCCTAATTACAACCCTTAAATAGAATTCGTGCCTCATATCAAATTTACCGAGTATCATAATTCTTCCAAGTGGTAAAAATACCTCAAGACAAATGCTGGGCATAGAAGCCACAGGGCATAAATATGCAAAGAAGCAAAAAGCTAACCTTTTCAAACAGTAAGGCTTCTCTCTTACTTACCAACTTTACATTTCCCTGTATGGCCCCGGAAGGTGACTGGTTAGCCAGAGACAGGTAAGATTCCTCAAGGGAGGAACAACCTACGACAGGCACAGTCGCAGGGGGGCCATCAGGTGAGAAATTGGGGATCAACAGAGGTGAGGCTTAGAACCTCACCCCCTCTGTTCTGAGAGAAATCTTCTGCATACGTGGATGTTTTATTGCCCTTGTCTAGCTTGGATGAACACATAGTCTACAGGCACACACCTGATCATCTACATTTGCTCCCTTACAACACTAAACTATGTTTTCTACCTTTATCTTGTATCTATCTACCACTTCAGCATTTTATTAAAAATAATAATAATAAAGAGAGAAATGTGGTATCCACATATAAATCAAGTATAAAAATCAAATGAGTATTCATATTTGAACTGACTCTTTATAGTTCATAATGCATGAGCAAAACCGAATGTTTCTGTGATGACTGTCCTTGTACTGTTCACTATGTAACTTATTCACTATGTAAGAATTTGTTCTCCATGTAAGAACTTGTTTGTTATGCCTCAGAAGATTGGAGACTGATGAAAATTAGGCTTGGGGTGGATTAATGATTGTGCATTGAGCATTGACTCCCCTATACAGAATTTTATTGTCGTTAACAACCATTTGATCAATAGATATGAGAGATGCCCTCACAAAAAAAAAAAAAAAAGTACACACTTCCAATGGTAAAATAAATAAGTAATCGGGATGTAATGTATAGCATAAGGAATACAGTCAAGATATTGTAACAGCTTGGTAGGGTGATAGCTGCTACCTAGAATTGTCATGTATATAAATGTTGAATCACTATGTTGTACACCTGAAGCTAATGTAATGTAATACTGTGTGTCAACTACCCTTCAATAAAAAATAATTATCTACAAAAAAAAAGTAGTCTGAGTTCCTTTACATTTGGCATAGTTACTAAAGTACGTGGCACAAAATGCTCCAGAACCTAGAACAGTCGCTTCATGTAAATGTTTATGAGTTTGTATTCATTAATATAATTGTACATCCACTTACAATTTGTTCGATACTGTATGTATGTAGAGGATGAGTTGTCAATAAAAAAAAAGGGCCTCTGTGATCATAATATTGCCTTTTCTTTCTAAAGTAGAAGGCTTGGGTATAGTAGCTGTTACAGTTGCTAATAAGTAGCTAATAAATAAATGCCATGTTTTTCTAACTAGTCTCCCTGCTACCAGGAATTTTCTCTCCCTGTTCTGTTGCATCAAGTCTGTTAGGTGCTATGTGCTCCATGCAGTCCTTTGACCAACATATCAGATCGCTCCAGAGCCCCCATCATTCCCTTTATTCTTCATCCTTGTCTTCCTGTTTCACTGTGATGTCATCCACCTCATCAAGTTGCTTCCTCCAGACCCCTGCTATGTTGTCTTTTCCTACATACATACACATAACAATAGCTTTGATACACAGCAGTGATAGTTGTGTAACTCTATTTGGGTTCCCAGAGCTGATTCCAATGTGTGTAGGTATGTGGGAGGGGGTCTTCCCAAACATAACACCAAGCAATCTTGAACACAAGCAGGGTGTTGGAGAACTCAATTCGGATGCTATGTGCCCAGAGAAAGCACCAGATTTCCTGAGTTAAGGGCTCCATCCTACAGGACAGCCCTCCACAGCCCACTCCAGATGCCAGTCGCAAGAACCAGGCAATTGCCTGTGCTCTGACCTCCCAGCTATAGATTGGAGGTTTCCACGACCTCCCCCTTGGGTTCGATTAATTTGCTAGAGTGGCTCACAGGACTCAGAGAAACACTTCCAGTTTAATAACGGGATACCATAAAGGATGCTAGTTAACAGCCACATGAAGAGATATATAGGGCAAGGTCCCAAATAAAGGAACTTCTATCCTCATGGAGCTTGGGGCCTGGACCCAAGCAGAGAAGCTCTTTCTGACTGAGAAGCAGGATCCAAGAAAGCAGAGAGCGATCAGCTCAGGAGTTTTGTGAGGGCTTCACTGCATAGCCACGATTGACTAAATGATTGGCCATTGGCTGATTCAGCCTCTAGCCCCTGCCCATGGGTGGTGGTCCAAAAAGCCCCTCATTAACATGGCAAAACACCCATTTCACCTTTAAGACTGCAGTGTTTTCAGGAACTGTGGACGAAGACCAAATATACCTGGGAAATAATATGTATTTGTTAGGACTCATTATATCGCACACCCACATACATTTCTTCCTTACGTTCTCCCTGTCATTATCCCTACCAACAATGCCTTTTCCAAATCTGTCAGCCAAGCTTTATACTCACCTCCAAAGAGGGTTTTAAAATTCCCCTTCCGGCATATTTGTAAGCACCTGCTCACCACTGGCCCTGAGGCTTCACAGATGATCAGAGGCAGTCCCTGACCCTGAAGACCAGAGTTGGCAAATAACAGACACCGATGGGGAGAGAATGGTAAGTGTTGGTCATAACTAGCATTTACTGCCTACTCACGCATGCCAGGAACGGTGCAATTCACTGTTACTTGTGTCAACACACAGTGTTACAACAATCCAGTGAAGTAGGTCTCTATCTCGTATTTGAGAATTTAAAGCACAGCATGGATAAAATAGTTGACCTAGGGTGACACACTAAGTGGCCAAGTCAGGGTGCCAGCCCATGCTGTCTGGCTGCAGCTAGTGCCTCTGGCAGCTGGGCCACAATGCATCTCACAGGGGCCAAGACAGGTGCACTTGGAAAAGGTACCTCAGAGGTTATGAGACAAGGGGGTCCTCCAAACAACTGCATTCAGACCTGTCAGCCTGGCTGCCCTGGGGAGTGTGGGGAAGGCCTGGAGAGGACAACAGCAGGGAGCCGCTGCAAAACCCCACAGAGGGTCTGAGAGAGGGATGGAGAGAAGGAGGCCTAGGAGGCCAGAGCACAGCAGACCCACCTCCACAGGTCGGGCACGGGGCTCTGGGCTCATGACGCCAGCAGTTTCGTACAGGTGTTTGGGTCGTGGCTTTTGTCCCTTGCACAGTGTCCTAAGGCTCTTGAAGACAGAAGCTCTCTCATTTCTCTCATGTTCCTTTAGCACCAGGCATGTCATAACCATGTTTGGCAAACTGCCTTGCCCACAGCATTGTCAGCCACATCTCATTCTGCCCGTTCTGCCTCTGTATCCAGGCTCTGCTTCCCAATCCAGGCATCCTTCATAGTGCCCTGTGTGGCACGTGGACGACCAGTTGCTGTGCTGGGATCTTCACATGCACCAGAGGCAGAGCCAGTGGTTTGTCTCAGTCCTGCGAGTGACTAAAATACTCCTCTGAGTTTCAGGAGATGGGCCACTCTGCAGGGCATCCCCCTGCCCTCTGCTCTGACTCACAAGATAATTTTTTTCCTCAAAGAAGAAACGTGGGGAGAAGGTCCAAAAAATCCCCTCAAGTTCAGATGTCCCTAAGATTTCCAGTACCTCTTAGGTTTCTTTCTGCAGGAAACACCTTTCAAAAGCGGCCTTTCTTTTCATGTTTTGACACCTGAGAGATCAGGAGGTGCAGCAGCCTTGATGTGAAGCTGCCTGGTCATTCCCATGCCATCTACCAGCAACTGTAAGACCCTCAGCACCTGCAAAGCTCTTCACTGTCAGTGTCCCATTGGTGCCTCAGAGCTTACATGACCTGGGCCAGTTAATGGCACCAACCCTGAGTAAACACAAATGTAACTAGCCTGATGCTGAGGTTTAGCTCTAGAAGCCGGCATGCCAGATACAGGTCTGGGGGTGAAGGGTACTGGGGGGATTTGATCACGGGTTTGTGGCCTGGCCCAGGTTTGGTAATTTCCCTGAGCCTGTTTCCCCTTCGGTAGAACAATCTCAGAATTTGGGGAAATGCGATGAGCTAACTGCACATAAACAGCATCCAGCTCAGTATGTTGTAATTCTGGTCTCTTGTACATATGGTTATCAATCAAAGCAAGACCTGAGGAAAATGGGGTTTCCATCCAATTAGGAACTTACTGTCCTGTATTAAAATATGGGTGATGATTGCTGTATTTCTTTCAAATGATCACAGTAATTCATTTGGAAAGAACCACAACTATTATACAGAGAAATGGAACTCTGGTTAGCTACTAAGAGAATTCCTGTGTAGAAAGAAACCTGCCTTAATCATGCACTAGCAGCTGAACCCCCTAGGCCCGGGGTCAGCTGGACCAGATTTCAGAGGGAGAACAGGGCAGGAGGCCCCCAGGACCCTCAGCCTCCTACCATCAGCCTCCTTTGAGAAGTGCAGCCTGTGGAGGTTAAGTCACTGTGGGATGTGTGCTGTCAGCTGCCTCCCCTGCTCCTCCCCCGGAACCTGCGAGTAATGGCTGCAATTCTCAGTGGCCTGGAATCCAACCTTTCCAAAGCAAGGGCTCTGAACCAGCAGCAGTCACCCAGCCTAAAACTCTCCTTAGTAGTTTTCCTTCCATGAATGGGTAATTCCCAAGCTGCTGACTATCAAGTTCCTGTTTAGTATTTGCCATGGAGTCCATGTCTTCAGATAGTTAAGTGTTAAGTATAAATAAATCATCTGGGAATCTTGTTAATATATGCAGACTGATTCCAAAGGTGGAGGAGGGCCAGCAGTTCTGCACGTCTAGTGAAACCCTAAGTAATACCTGTGCTGCTGGTCTGCAGATCCCCTTTGAGTAGCAAGGTTTTAGAATACTTACCAAGTGAAATGGAACTCACCAATCTTCCTGAAAGAGAGTTCAAAATAAAAATCTTAAACATGCTCATGGAGGTATAGAAAAATATTCAAGATCTCAGGGACCAATTTAAGACAAAGATTCAATCATTAAGAAATTCCACATCTAAAATGAAAGGTGCAATGGAGGGATTTAAAAGAGGATTAGATGTAGTATAAGAGATGGTAAATGGAATAGAAATTAAAGAAGAGGAATACAAAGAAGCTGAGGCACAGAGAGAAAAAAGGATCTATAGGAATGATAGAATATTGACAGAACTGTATGACCAATTGAAATGTAACAATATTTGCATTAGAGGAGTACCATAAAAAGAGAGAGGAAAAGGGATAGAAAGTGTCTTTGAGAAGGTAATTGCTGAAAACATCCCCAATCTGGCCTCTCTGGCCATGGAGGTGCACAGATCTCCCAACACAAGGGACCCAAGGAAGACAACACCAAGACATATAATTATTAAAGTGGAAAAGATCAAGGGTAAAGACAGACTTTCAAAAGCAGCTAGAGAGAGATAAAAGATCACATGCAAAGGAAAACCCATCAGGCTATCATCAGATTCCTCTACAGAAACCTTATTGGTCAGAAGGGAGTGGCATGATATATTTAATGCAATGAAGCAGAAGGGCCTCAAACCAAGAATACTCTACCTGGCAAGATTATTATTTAAATTTGAAGGTGGGATTAAACAATTTTCAGATAAGCAAAAGCTGAGAGAATTTACATCTGACAAACCACCTCTACAGTGTATTTTGGAGGGACTGCTATAGATGGAAGTGTTCCTAAGGTTAAATATCAGTCACCAGGAGAAATAAAACCATAGTAAAGAAAGTAGAACAATTAATTACGAAGCAGATGCAAAATTAGTCAACTACCCCCAAAGTCAATCAAAGGATAGACAAACAGTACAGAATGTGATACCTAATATATAAAGAATAGAAGTGGAAAAAAAGAACCTTTAGGTTGTGTTTGTAATAGCATACTAAGTGAGTTAAATTAGACTATTAGGTAGTTAGGAAATTACCCTTGAACCTTTGGTAACCACGAATCTAAAGCCTACAATGGCAATAAATACATGCCTATCGATAATCACCCTAAATGTAAATGGTCTGAATGCACCAATCAAAAGACATAGAGTCACTGAATGGATAAAAAAACAAGACCCATCTATATACTGCTTACAAGAAACTGACTTCAAACCCAAAGCCATACACAAACTAAAAGTAAAGGGATGGAAAAAGATATTTCATGCAACTAATAGGGAGGAAAAAGCAGGAGATGCAGTACTTATATCAGACAATATGGAGTTCAAAACAAAGAAAGTCACAAGAGACAAAGAAGGAAATTACAGAATGATAATGGGGTCAGTCCAACAAGAGGATATAACCATTATAAATGTCTATGCACCCAACACAGGATCACCTACATATGTGAAACGAATATTAACAGAACTAAAGGGGGAAATAGAATGCAATGCATTCATTTTAGGAGACTTCAACACATCACTCACTTCAAAGGACAGATGAACCAGACAGAAAATAAGTAAGGAGACAGAGGCACTGAACAACATATTGGAACACATGGACCTAACGGACATCTACAGAACACTCCATCCAAAAGAAACAGGATACACATTCTTCTCAAGTGCACATGGAACATTTTCAAGAATAGATCATATACTAGGCCACAAAAAGTGCCTCAGTAAATTCAAAAAGATTGAAATTGTACCAACCAACTTCTCAGACCAAAAAGGTAAGAAACTAGAAATAAATTATACAAAGAAAATGAAAAAGCCCACAAACACATGGAGGCTTATTAACATGCTCCTAAATAACCAATGTACCAATGACCAAATAAAAACAGAGATCAAGCAATATATGGAGACAAATGACAACAATAATTCAACACTGCAAAGTCTGTGGGATGCAGCGAAGGCCATGCTAAGAGGAAAGTATATTGCAATACAGGCCTACCTCAGGAAAGAAGAACAATCCCATATGAACACTCTAAACCCCAATTAACAAAACTAGAAAAAGAAGAACAAATGAGGCCCAAAGCTAGTAGAAGGAGGGACATAATAAAGACTAGAACATAAATAAATAAAATCGAGAATAAAATAATAGAATCAATGAAAGCAGGAGGTGGTTCTTTGAGAAAATAAACAAAATTGATAAACCCCTAGTCAGACTTATCAAGAAAAAAAGAGAGTCTACATATATAAACAGAATCAGAAATGAGAAGGGAAAAATCACTAGGGACACCACAGAAACAGAAAGAATTATGAGAGAATACTATGAAAAATTATATGTTAACAAATTGGATAGCCTAGAAGAAATGGACAACTTTCTAGAAAAATACAACCTTCCAAGCCTGACCCAGGAATTAACAGAAAATCTGAATAGACCAATTTCCAGCAACAAAAGTGAATTGGAATTCAAAAAACTACCTAAGAACAAAACCCTGGATTAGATGGTTTCACTGCTGAATTTTATCAAACATTTAGTGAAGACCTAATACCCATCCTTTTTAAAGTTTTCCAAAAAGTAGAAGAGGAGGAAATACTCCCAAACTCATTCTGCAAGGCCAGCATCACTCTAATACCAAAACCAGGCAAAGACACCACAAAAAAAGAAAATTACAGACCAATATCCCTGATGAACATAGATGCAAAAATACTCAACAAAATATTAGCAAACTGAATTCAGAAACACATCAAAAAGATCATCCGTCATGATCGAGTAGGATTTATTCCAGGGATGCAAGGATAGTACAACATTTGAAAATCCATCAACGTCATCCACTACATCAACAAAAAGAAGGACAAAAACCACATGATCATCTCCATAGATGCTGAAAAAGCATTTGACAAAACTCAACATCCATTCATGATAAAAACTCTCAACAAAATGGGTATAGAGGGCAGGTACGTCAACATAATAAAGGCCATATATGACAAACCCACAGCCAACATTATACTTAACAGCGAGAAGCTGAAAACTTTTCCTTTAAGATTGGGAACAAGACAAGGATGTCCATTCTCCCCACTTTTATTCAACGTAGTTCTGGAGGTCCTAGCCATGGCAATCAGACAACACAAAGAAATAAAAGGCATCCAGACTGGCAAGGCAGAAGTTAAACTGTTCCTGTTTGCAGATGACATGATATTATACATAAAGAACCCTAAAGAATCCACTCCAAAACTACTAGATCTAAAATCTGAATTCAACAAAGTTTCAGTATGCAAAATTAATACACAGCAATCTGTTGCATTCCTAGACATTAACAATGAACTAGCAGAAAGAGAAATCAGGAAAGCAATTCCATTCACAACTGCATCAAAAAGGATAAAATATCTAGAAATAAACCTAACCAAGGAAGTGAAAGACCTATACCCTGAAAACTACAAGACACTCAAGAGAGAAATTTAAGAAGATACCAATAAATGGAAACACATCCCATGCTCATGGATAGGAAGAATTAATATTGTCAAAATGGCCATCCTGCCTAAAGCAATCTACAGATTCAATGCAATCCCTATCAAAATAGCAACAGCATTCTTCAATGAACTTGAGCAAATTGTTCTAAAATTCATATGGAACCACAAAATAATCCAAATAGCCAAAGCAATCCTGTGAAGGAAAAATAAAGTTGGGGGGATGATGCTCCCCAAACTCAAGCTCTACTACAAAGCCACAGTAATCAAGACAATTTGGTACTGGCACAAGAACAGACCCATAGACCAATGGAACAGACTAAAGAGCCCAGATATAAACCCAAGCATATATTGTCAATTAATATACGATAAAGGAGCCATGGATATAAATGGGGAAATGATATAGCCTCTTCAACAACTGGTATTGGCAAAACTGGACAGCTACATGTAAAAGAATGAAACTGGGTAATTGTCTAACCCCATACACAAAAGTAAACTGAAAATGGATAAAAGAACTGAATGTAAGTCATGAAACCATAAAACTCTTAGAAGAAAACATAGGCAAAAATCTCTGGAATATAAACATGAGCAACTTTTTCCTGAACACATCTCCTCAGGCAAGGGAAACAAAAGCAAAAATGAACAAATGGGACTACATCAAGCTAAAAGTCTTCTGTACAGCAAAGGACAACATCAGTAGAACAAAAAGGTGTCCTACAGTATGGGAGAATATACTTGTAACTGACAAATCTGATAAGGGGTTAACATTCAAAATATATAAAGAACTCACATGCCTCAACACCCAAAAAGCAAATAACTCTATTAAAATATGGGCGGAGGATATGAACAGGCACTTCTCCAAAGAAATCCAGATGGCCAACAGGCAGATGAAAAGATGCTCCACCTCGCAAATTATTGGGGAAATGCAAATTAAAACCACAGTGAAATATCACCTCACAGCAGTTAGGATGGCCAGTATTGAAAAGACTAGGATCAACAAATGCTGGTGAGGATGCAGAGAAAGGGGAGCCCTCTTACACTGCTGGTAGGAATGTAAACTAGTTCAACCATTGTGGAAAACAATATGGTGGTTCCTCAAAAAACTAAAAATAGAAATACCATTTGACCTGGGAACTCCACTCCTAGGAATTTACCCAAAGAAAACAACTTCTCAGATTCAAAAAGACATATGTACCCCTATGTTTATCACAGCACTATTTACAATAGCCAAGATATGGAAGCAACCTAAGTGTCCATCAGTAGATGAATGGATAAAGAAGATGTGGTGTATATATGTAATGGAATACCATTCAGCCATAAAAAAGAAACAAATTCTATCATTTGCAATAACATGGATGTAACTAGAGGGTATTATGCTCAGTGAAATAAGTCAGGCAGAGAAAGATAAATACCAAATGATTTCCCTCATTTGTGGAGTATAACAATGAAGCAAAACCAAAGGAACAAAATAGCAGCAGACTCACAGACTCCAAGAAGGGACTAGTGGTTACCAAAGGGAATGATTGGGGGAGGGCGGGTGGGGAGGGTGGGAGAAGGGGATTGAGGGGTATCATGACTGGTGCACATGGTGTGTGCGGAGTCATGGGTAAGACAATGTAGCTCAGAGAAGACAAATAGGGACTCCGTGGCATCTTACTACACTGGTGGACAGTGCTTGCAATGGGGTATGGAGGGGGACTTGATAATAAGGGTGAATGTAATAACCACATTGTTTTTCTTGTGAAACCTTCATAAGAGTGTATATCAATGGTACCTTAATAAAATCAATCAATTAATTAATTGATTACAAAATAAAAACGATGCATAAGATAAAAAATAAATAAAATAAAACTGTGTTGCAGATTTTCAAATGATATAATATACTATATTATAGGTGCTGACATACAGGAACCCTAATTAATATTTCCTGCCTCTAAAAAGCTTGGGTGCTAACCAATATGTTCAGGTCACTCATGTAGAGTAACTACCCTTGTGCCCTGCCCGTCAGATCTGACACCCCACTAAAGATGAAACTAAGTAGAGTTTAGGGATTTCCACTTGGGGCTTGCCACCAATAATTATGTTCATGTTTTTCTATCATGCCATGTATATGTAACTTCTCAAGATGACAGATGCACGTATGGGGGCATGGGTCAACTTCTTGTGGAAGGGAGCAACTGACAGCAGTTCCAAAACCAATCAAAGGACAACATGAAGCCAGTACTATTACTGCTCCAGGGAGACCTGTAGAACTTAGAACTACTGGGATCAATGAATGAATCTGGTTTTGGGGGCCATGAAGTGTCAATCTGCATTTACAAGTTTGAAATATGAATATGTGTATTTACCTTTAATGTCTGTTTTCTTGCTGGCTAATTTACGATAAGCTTTGTCACTGCTGTTTACCTTATATCTTTTTTCTTCATTAAGCATCTCACTCGGTTATAATCAGTCAAGAAACTTGTCTCCCCAGAACATTCTGCAACCCAAATCACTCCCTGAAGTGTTTCCATAAGCTCCAATTTGGCAAAAATACAAAGCTTGGTTTGCTTCTGGAATTCCAGAATGCTACCCCCCCCCAACCCACACTGAGCTCACTTACATTGTTAGCATATTTGCCAAGGAATTAAAGTGCTCCCCAGTTAGAGTCTTGCTAAGCATAATTTGATGTATTATTTAAAAGGACATGAGAAGGGAAGATATTCTAATACCAGCTGTTTGTGAAAGAAGGCAGGAGAAAATTCATTCAGAAATGCTCGTTGCAGTAATGATGCTTTGAAAACAATTTTAGAATGTCAAATACACAAGCATCATTTTTATTTCTGCCAGTATGAAACAAAATTGAAATGTCGACACTTGCCCAGCCTTCACAGGAAGCAGAGCTGGAATATCAGTGAGGAAGCAATCACGGTAGAGGCACATAGCAAAATTCCTACTTCCACTGGAAATCAATGTTTTGATTATGTCAAATTTACCATTGTATCCCTAGTAAGTCTCACAAAAGAGTAACAGAGTGATGCCAGCTTGCCATCCATTTTGCATTGCTTTTGAATTGCCAGAAAGCTCCCTGAACTTGCCATACTCTCAGCTCCATGCCAGGATTTTTGTCTCAGGCAACAAAGATAATCTGTAAACCTGTGGGCACATATCTAAAGTCACTTAGCCCTACACATTTTCTGACTGCCTCTGTCTCATTAAACAAGCCTCAAAGACATGATGAATAATTTATGATGAATCAATGTCCACATAGAATAAAAGCACATTTTAAAAGGATTGTTTTATGTCCAATTCCCAAGTGAATGCTCAGCTTGTCCCTTTTTGTGAGCACTTTTATTGCCATTGTCTTGGTTTTTTTATTTTAATTTCAAAAATAATGAAGAATAAGAAGTAAATATTGAATAGCTCTTTACAGGATACAAAGTAAGCTTTGTATATTATCCCACTGAATCTTCATAATCCTGTGGTTAGGTTGGTTATCAGCACTGTAAGTGTTGGAGGTACTGGCTCCCCGGATGAAAAAATGGAGATTTGGGATCTTATGCAACCCCACCAAACTGCCACGTCTGCCTTAAGCAACACAATCAGGTCTCAACCTGTGTGGGTAAAACTGCAATAATTCCAGAACCTCTTGCCTGGCCTTAGTGCATCTCCATATCAATAGGTGTTTCCAAGGGGTGGAAAGAGAAGTAGCCATCTCCATATCAGTAGGTAATTACAAGGGAGAGTGGGAGCATATCTATACGGAGAGGCTGGGTGGGGTCCCTTTTTGCAGCCTGATGGCAAGAGACATGGGAGAGCAGAAGGACAACTGCTTGTAAGCAATGAACGGGTTTCTCTCACTTTATTTCTCCCTTTGACTGATTTCAGTTTCAAAGGTATTTTGCCCCAGGCTGGGAAAATATTTTCCCTCAAAGTTACACCATGAATATTTGATAATCAATGCTGGGCCTTTCTGTTATATAAAGCCTCATTTTTGAAAGAAATTTCCCAGGTTGTGGGACAGACCTACATATGTACTGGGGAAGCTCTACATAGTCTTTTAAAGACAAGAAGGGAGGCATAGAAACCTTCTACCGTGTGTTAATTCTAAAGTTCACTTATTCCTATACAACAGTGGTCATTGGGTGGGAGGTTTATGGGGTATATTCAAGCTCTGTAGGTCTCAAATCTAAAAACAGAATGGACATTTTCTTTCTTGCTTGCATTCTCCAATACAATATGGCTGAGTCCCTACCATTATCCCCTTAATTCATTCCAGATAATCACAGATGTTCAGAAAGAAAGTAAGTCCTAAACTTCCAAAAGATACCATAAAAATCTGTTTTACTGCCTCCTCTCCCTGTGCCCCAACAATTTCAAAGGGTTATTAGTTAAGTTAGTGATGCCTCTCTTATTTTTTCCTGTATCTTATTGGAAAGGAAGGGTGGTAAGTATATGCAGTGGATACTGAAAATACATCTGGTAAGGTTTAGGCAACAACATCTGAATGTCTATTTTATTTCTGTTTTCCTTGCCTCCAACCTTCAAGCCTTTTTTTGTTGAGTTAAAAGCACTATTTCTCCTCGGCCTTTTATTTTCAAGAGTTTTCAAGGGTTCATATACACATTAAGCAGTAGCCCCAACATTTCATGGGTATCTATGTTGAACAAAGAACTTGGGAGACATGTTATGTCAATCACACAAGGTTAGGCCACTTCAATCACTTTGAGAAGAGACAGTTTCCCACCCCACCCTCATTCTACAGCTTCCCTATGACTCTGCAGACTGGCTAGAGGAATGAGAGATGGTCTGACAACCAGTAGAATTGTGCAGAACATATCATCGTGAGTAGCTTTGGTCCAATCAGAATCTGTTTGGTTATTATGAAGTGGTAATGTGATATCCACTTTGTGGGATATTTTAAGCAAAAGTGACACAATGTATGTAAGAACCAAATAGTGCCTGAAACACAATAGATATTTTGGAAAAGATAGCTATTATATTTCTATATGTTGTAGTAATAACCCTGAAGAATGAAGTGGTGGGATGCAGAGTCAGTGCAGATCCTCCCCTTGAGCCCTCAGACTTGGGGAAGTATAAAGCATTTCTTCCTGAGCACACTGGAAACTACATGGGACTCTGTGATCAATGGTAACATGGAATCTTGCTTTTAGGTGTCACTGGTAGTTTCTGACAAACTGCTTGATCTAACAATATAAAGGGACTTAACTCAGTGACTGTTTTCTGAATCTTTAACATGTCCTTTGAATTGCAACATTTCAGAGAAATTAAGGATTGTCTGAAGCTCTTGGCAACATGCATTAGCTCTTCAGATGCCCAGTGCTTGCATATTTCATGTTTCTCAGATTAAGACACCTGGGACAGTCAATGGGAAGGGTTACATTAATAATAGACCTAAAGAAAGGACTTTGACTCGGTCACAAAATTCAACAGTTGCTTTTGAATACTTTCCAGGCAGAACAGAAGATAGAAAAATAGGGAAGGTGCTCTCCTTTTAAGCTCTTGGGGAAGGACACCACACAATCACCTACAATACATGTTTTATAGTAGAGTCAGAGATAACTAGAATTTACACAGGAGAAAAAGAGATCTTAATTCTGAGAGCAAGGACCTGGAAAGCATCTATAGAATATAGGTGACCTTTGGAACCTAGGTCTTGAAGGTTCACCAGGAGGCCAATAAATGGAAGAGGGAAATGTGTGCTTAAGACAGAAGGAACGCATGAATAAAGGCTCACAAGTGGGCAAGAAAGGAAATGACTAAAGAGAGCTGCAGATAAATAAATTCATATGATATTTGAGAAGTATGACCAATGGGTGATTCCTGGTGACATTTCCCAGTTAGATGGGAGAAATACAGGGCCTCGAACAGAGTGATGTCTCAAAGTGGAAAACATCAGTTTTGCTCTGCCCTATAGGGGATGCAAGTAATGATTACCCACCCAGCCACTGCTGATGGCTGCAGCTCAAGGAGCTCAGCTGACCCCATAGCTGCAACAGAGAAAGGGAGCTGTAGAATTGATTGATAGTTGCCCAGAAACCCAGGACCTGCTCATTTCATTATTGGTTCTCTCTTCACCATCACTTGGCAATTTATAGTATTTGGGTGTGGTTGAAGGGAATGAGTTTAAGTTGCTTTACTGAAAAGAAAGTTAAAATATTTATAGATTCAAATGCATTTGCTTAGCAATGAAATAACTGTTAATTCTTTCCCTGAAGGTCTACTTTAAGTCAACTGGAGTCAGATGTATTATCATTTTTTGTAATGTTGCTATCATGTCCTTCCTCTAAGAAATTTAAAGAATTTTTCCAATGTCTAGATTGCTTGGCAGGGACAATTTATTCATTAGGCACGGTAAGTGCACTGACAAAGACTCTCAATACATTTAGGGGGCTCCAAAAAGAAATTAATTTCTTTGAAAATCAGGGAAAAAAATCAAATTTTGTAACTGAAGATTAAGTATAGTTCTCTTTACATAAAAACTTAGAGGAAACGAAAATTTTAGGCCCTTGATAATCTATTAAATTTTGCCAAAAGTAGGAAAAAGAGTTGAAGTATTTAAAGTTATATCAAAATAAGGTTGAATATTGATATTATCATTGAAGGGGCCCACAAAGGCAGAAGTACCCTAGGCCCGCAAAGGTCATGATGTGGCCCTGCTTTGTCACCCCAACAGAAGTTCTCTTTCCCTGACAAAACTTCCATTCCCACTAAAATATTATAATGGAAAAGTCACAGAGCTAAAAATAAATGACTCAGACTTTGAATATACTTTTGTCACTTACTTTGTATGTAACCTTGGGCAAGTTGTTAGCCTATCCACATTTCTGTTTGCTCATAAATAAATGAAAATCACAGCCATTATCTCCTCCTACCTTTGGTCCTCCCATATTTAGTCAGCTATGCCCTTTATGTTCACTGCTTTCGGGAAGGAAAAATAGTGAAAAGTAAAAGAAAAATGGAATCAATGTTTTTGTCTTTGTTTTTGAATTCCCAAATCCTAGGTTCCTAGAAGAATAGAAACATTTCATGTACATTGAAAATAAATTAATAGAAAAAGTAATAATAAGAAAAAAATCCTATCTTCGAGCTAGATGAAGAATTTTAAAGCCCCACCTTTCCACTACCACTAACTCCAAACAAAACAAAACAAAACATTGATCTCTTCTCTAATACGGTTGTGCCTGTTCTATGTCATATAAATAATATCATACAGTTTGTAATCTTTAGAGACTAGCTTCTGTCACTCAGCGTAATACCTTTGTGAATATCAATAGTCTGTCCCTTTTATTTTGCTGGATAGTATTCTATTGTCTGGATGTGCCATCACTTGTTTATTCACTCCCTTGTTAAAGGATACTCAAGTCATTTCAAGTTTTTGGTAAGAATAAAGCTGTTAAAACATTCCTTACAGGCTTTTGTGTGAGCCTAAGTTTCATATCTCTAGAGTAAATACCAGCAGTGAGATTGCTGAGTCATATAATAACTATATAGTTAAATATATAAGAAAATGCCAAATTCTTTTGCATAGGAATTGTACCATTTTGTATTGCCAAAAGTAATGTATGGAAAGTTCCAGTTGCTTTCAATCCTTGAACACATTTCCTATTGTTAGTATTACTTATTTTAACCATTCCAGCAGATGTGTAGGAATATATCATTGTGGTTTTAATTTTGATTTCTCTAATGGCTGATGCTGCTGAACATCTTAATGTATTTATTTTCTATCCATATACCCTCTTTGTTATTTGTTCAAGTCTTTAGAATATTTTTCAATTGAATTGTTCATTTTCTTACTATTGAGTTTTGAGAGTTCTTTATATGTTCTAATAGGAGTACTTTTTCCCATGTGTAGCTTATCTTTCCATTCTTGTAACGTTTCTCATAGAGCAAAAGTACTTAATATTTGTAAGCCCAATTTATCAATTTTTTTCTTCTACAGATCATCCTTTTGGTGTCACATCTAAGAACTCTTTGCCTACCTCCAGATCATGAAAATTTCCTCCTAATGTTTTCTAGAACTCAGTAAGTTAATCTTTAAACATAGTTTGGTCCTTTTAGAGTTAACTTTTTATATAAATTCTGAGGCTTAGAGCCACATTTATTTGTTGTTTTGCATGTGGATGTTCAATTGTTCTAATACCATTTGTTGAAAAGACTATCATTTCTCCATCGAACTGCTTATGCATCTCTGTTGAAAATCAAATGACTATGATTATATGGGTATGTGTTTGAACTTTTTTTCTGTTCCAATGATCTATGTATTTATCTCTTGGTTAATGCTACACTGATTACTGTAGTTTTAAAGAAGTTTGTAAAATGCGATTTCTTTCCTTTTTCAAAATTGGTTATCTAGTTACTTATTTTGCCTTAATATATAAGACTTAGAATCAGTTTGTTTATGTGTATAAGAAATGCTACTGGGATTTAACTCTGTAGATCGATTTGGGTATAATGGAGATCTTTACTATGCTGAGCTTCCAATCCATGAACATGGTATGTCTGCATTTATTTAGATCTTTGGATTCTTTCATTAGCACTTCATTGTTTTCAACATATATTTACTGAATATGTTTGTTTTACAACTATGTATTTCATTTTTAGAGATATTGTAAATGTCTATTTTAAAATTTGTTTCCAATTGGACATTGTTAATATATAGAAATACAAAGGAATTTGGGGTCTGTATTGACTCTATCCTATGACCTTGATAAACTTACTTTTTAGTTTTAGAGGTTTTTTTTTAATAGATTATGTGAGATTATCTACATAGAATTTCTACATATTCGTCTGAGTAGGAACAGTTTTAATTTTTCCTTTCTGATGTGTATTTTATGTATTTTTATTGCTTTATATATATAGCAAGAACTTCCAGAACAATGTTAAGTAGCAGCAATGAGAGTAGACATCCTTATCTTACTCCTGACTTTGGGGGAAAGTAGTCTTTCACCATTAAGCATGATCTTGGCTATAGGTATTTTTAATAGATACCTTCTATCACGTTGTAGAAGTTCCTTTGCATTACTAGTTTGTTGAGAAATTTTCTCCTGAATGAATGTTGATTTATGTCAAATGTTTTTTCTGCACCTATTGATAAGGATCATGTGGATTTTGTCTTTAAAAATATTTTGTGTATTACTTTGAGTGATTTTCAAATGTTGAACCAGCCTTGAATTCCAATAATATATCCTACTTAATCATAGGTTATTATTCTTCTTTATGTGTATATTCCTCAATTCAGTTTAGTAATAATTTGTCAAGGACTTCTCACATTTATGATCATGAGAGATACTAGTCAATAAAATTCTCTTATGGAAGTGTTTTATTAATTGGTGTACAGGATAATGCTGGTTTAAGAAAGACTGTGAAGTGTTTCTGAGTCTTCTGTTTTCTGAAAGACATTTAGAATTGGTGTTAATTACTCTCAAATGTTTAATAGGATTCAGGAGTGAAATAATTTGGGATTAAAGATTTATTTTGGAGATATTTTTAACTATAAATTCAAATGCTTTAATAGGTAAGGACTGTCATCTACTTCATCTTCAGAGTTTTGCTTCTTTATGGTTTTCAAGTAATTGGTCCATTTCATCTAAGTTTTCAAATTATATGTATAGAATTGTTTGTAGTATTTCTTTATTATCCTTTTAAAGCCATTATGATCTATAGTGATACCTCGTATTCCTATATTGGTAATAGTGTCTTCTCTTTTTTTTTCTTTGACTATATTGCTAGAAGTTTATCAGTTTTATTTATTTATTTTTAAGCAAGGTTTTTGTTTCATTTATTTTCTCTTATATTTTTTGTTGTTTTTAATTTTATTGATTTCTGATGCTAACTTTGTTATTTCTTTCCTTGTATTTGCTTTGGGTTTAATTTTCTTTTTTGTGTCTAGTTTCTTAAGCTGGAAGCTTAGATTGTTAATTTAAGATTTTTATTTTTTTGTAATATAAACATTTAATGTCTAAAAATACCTTGTAAGCACTGATTTAGCTGCATTCTATAAATTTTGATATATTTTTATTTCATTTAGTTCAAACTATTTCTAATTTCACTTGGAACTCATTCTTTGATCATGACTTCTTTAGAAGCATATTGTTTAACCACCAGTTTGGAGACTTTCCTATATTTTTCTGTTATTGATTTCTAGTTTAATTCTATTATGATCAGAAGACATAGTTTTTATTATTTCAATTCTTTGAAATATATTGTTTGTTTTGTGACCCATAATATGCTCTGTCTTGGTGAATATTCCATGTACATTTAAAAAGAATGTGTATTCTTCTTTGTTTGGTGGCATATTATATGTCAATTGATGATCAGAATGACAAATGACAGTATACATGTCGATTACATCTAGTGGTTTGAGAATATTTTTCAGTTCTTCTATATCCTTACTGATTTTCTGTTGACTAGTTCTATCTGTTACTTAAAGAGTATGTTGAAATCTGCAACTATACTTGTGGATTCGTCTATTTCTCTTTTTAGTTTGTCTGTTTCACTTTATGTATTTTGGATTTGTATTATTTTGCTAGCACTGCCATAACAAAGTATCACAGACCTAGGGGCTTAACAACAGAAATGCATTTTCTCACAGTTCTGGAGGCTAAAATCCAAGAAGGTGTCAGCATACTGTTTCTTTTGAGGCCTCTCCCCTTAGTTTATGGATGGACATCTTTTCCTTCTGCCTTTATATCATCTTCCCTCTGTGCTTGTCTGTGTCTTAATCTCCTCTTCTTATAAAAACACTGGTTTTATTGGATTAGGGCACATCCTAATGACCTTACTTAATCCTGATCATCTCTTTGAAAACCCTATCTCTGAATATAGGCACATTCTGAAGTATTCGGGGTTAGGACTTCAACATATGAATTCTGGGGTACACAATCTAACCCACAACACTCTCTCTCTTGTTCCCCAAATCCATGTACTTCTCGCATGAAAATGCATTCACCCCATTCCAATACTCCCAAAAGTCTAAACACATTCCAGCATCAACTCCCAGTCCAAAATCTCATCTAATTATCATATAAATCAAGTTTGGGTGAGGTTCCAGGTATGATTCCTCACTGGGCCCACAGAGTGGCAGCCCTGCTTTCCAGGTTTTAGGGTAGTGTACACATTTAGATTGCTTTATGATTATAAAACTCCATTACTTCTCTGAATTCTCTAATCCCTGTGAGTAATGCTTTCTGAGTATTTTATCTACTTGGTCCTCTTATTTACTAATTTTATGGGGGTAGAATCAAACCATAGTAGAACAATTTTTTTCTCAAAGAGTTGGGCTAGATTGAGGCCTTTTAGAAGATCTGAGGATTGGGAAGATTATGATGTCTGTAATATTTCACATTTATCACATAATGAAACTATATTATAAACAAATACTAAATTTTACAATACAAAATACATGTAAGGTAAAATTAAAACTAGCTTCTTTCTAGAAATGAGCACACTCACTGAAGCTAAACTTTCTCATTTGCTGGTACCCTAAGTACATTTTTTTGTCTTCCATCATGTCATCCACTGCCAAAGAGTGCTCCATAGAATATAGCCAAACCAGTCCTTTGGTTCAATAAATTTGGGAAATACTAAATACAGTACCTCTCCAATATAATATTAGCCTGTTAAATGCTTTCAGAGGTCCAAAATTAATAAAAACAGAATTATTTAACTGCATATATTACATTTTTTCTATAACTATTTTTCACATAATACCTAGTGATGTCCCATAAAATAAATTTTCCTCTTATCACATTTTGAAAAACACTACGGAAATATTGCATCATTTTCTAAGCATTTTCTAATTATGTGTTGGGGACTATTCTAAAAGATTTACACACTTTATGTTATTTACAAAATGTTAGAACTGGGGTAAGTGGATAAGTAGATATTTGAGATAAATATTACCTTCATTTTATACATAAGGAAATTGAAACAGGGAGGTCACAGAGCTTTGAGTAATGAAGCTAGGATTCAGACTTCACTTATGTCTCTCCATAATTTAATCAGCCTAGATCAGCAGCCCTTCATTTTTTCTCTTAGAAACTAATGTCATATTCTCATTCTCATCAAATTTGATGCAAACTTCAGAGTTCCACTTCTTATTTACACGTACTTTTCTGGTAGACTTAAGCTCTCTGACTCATGAAGTCCTAATGCCATAATTCCCATGAGGCTGTGACTTTAAATTCATGCTCTGGTTTTCAAGTGAGACTATGGTGCTAAGAAAAAGTATGGGGTTGTACATTTCACCTCTAGCCTGCCACAGCCCAGCCTCAGCCTTCTTATAAACAAGTATCACCTGCCTGGAGGGCTAAAGAGAGTTGTTGTATTGTTAGATGGAAAGAGGAAGGAAAGAAAAATAAACAAATAAAGTAGATGTCAGGAGAGAATGTGATGTCAGAGGCAACCATTAATGGGTGAGATATACCCTATTTCAGTCTCACTCTCCAAATTGGAGGAGAAATGAATTTGACAGGATCAGAAAGGCAAACTGTTAACCCAGAAATCCTGGGCATCTCAAAATATTCAAGGGACTTCCGGCAAATCTTTTCCAAGGAGGAAGACGTAGCAGGGTTTGCTGACACCCTAGTAAAGTGACTTTCATCTTCAAAAGCATACAATTATGATTTGTAAACAACTATGTCTATAATAAGAGCTTATTTCTATAAATCCATTAATTAAAACAGTGCTTTTGGGCACCATTTCCTTAGCACATTCTACAAACAATAAATGTAATTTTTGTAATCAGGAAATAATTAAAATGGTGTTCAGCTCTGCTGAAGTCAAATGATATACTCATTCATTCATTATAAAATGCACATGGAAGAGGTCTGAAAAGTTAACAATTGTACCCAGTACCTGGGGTACAATTTAGAGCACCATGGACTGAGGTTTCTGAGTATTTTGTAGTTGTTCCTCTGTAGGCCCTGTGAAGCAGAGAATGCAGTCTTACCTGATTCCTCTCTACACTGCTAATGAACAAACTCTCATCTATTTCTCCTCGGACAGGCTTCCCTAGCCTGTGCCTGGGCTGGAAATGCATAAGCCTGGGAGCTTGTAGTCTTGCCTCAGGGGTTGAGTGTGAAGTTGAAGGTCAATGTCTGAGGAATAAATGAAATACCCACAAACCTGGACCAGAGAAGACACAAACACTCTTAAGAGGTCATTATTTTAAAATAAAGTAGGCATTGTATTTGGTGCAATTTTTAACAAGGAGACCTAGGAGGGTGATTGCATAGACGAGGTTACAGGGGTGCAGGTTTGTGCAAATGCAGAGCTGGGGAAAGAGCACACCACTGGATTTTCAAGGTGCTGAAACAAAAATCACCTTCAAACAATATCTATCATTTTAGAGTTGTATAGCCAGACAAAAATATCTTTAATAGCATTATTGATTTATAATTAACATCCAAAAGGCTGTGTGTAGTTAGAGGGTATAACCTAAGTTTTGGCATCTTGTACCTATAAGGAAACCATCACCACAATCAAAGTAGTACCTGTAGCTAGCACCCCCAAATTTCCTCATGTGCCCTTGTCATCTTTTGCACGTATTACTGCTTCTTCACCCCAACCGCTGCCATTCCTAGGCAGCCACTGATCTGCTTTCTTCCACTTCTGTTTGTATTTTCTAGATTTTCTATCAACAGAATCTCACAGTATATGCCTTTTTGTTCTGGCCTCTAATTATTTAATAATTATTTTGAGATCATCCTTGCTTTAGATTGATAGTTCTTTCTCTTTTTATTTGCTGAGTAGTATTCCACTGTATGGACATACCATCTTCTTTATCCATTTACCTATTGATAGACACATGGGTTTGTATTGGTATGTACTATTGTATAACAAAACTTAGAAGCTTAAAACAACAAAACAATTACTATCTCAGTTTCTGTGTGTCAAGAATCTGAGCGTAGCTTAGCTCAGGGTCTCTCAATAGGCTACAGTGCAGGTGGCAGCCAGGGTAGCATAATCTCAAGACTCAACTCAGGTAAGATCCACTTCCAAGCTCACTCACGTGGCAGGCAGTGTTGGCAGGCCTCAGGTTCCCTAGTGAGGCTCAGCTAGGCTGTAGTGGCTGATAAATTCTACAAACTCAGTGGCTCAACACAATAAAGTTTATTTTTGGCTTCCCCCACTGTCAGATACAGGTCAGATAGCTTTCAGGCATCTGTAGCTATGTTGTCTGGAGCATGTAGCCTCCATGATCACTGCACAAGGGAAGAAAGGCTGGCATTGTTGTGCAGGATAATTTCTGAGAACCAAGCCTAGAAGTGCCTCATGTTGTACCCACCTAGATTCCATTGTCAGGACCCAGTCCCACAGCCAATCTAATTGTGAGGGAAACTAAGCAAATTAGTATCGATGAGTACTAACTGGCAATACTGACTCCAGTATAAGTTTCTGAACCCCATTAGGGCCAAGACTTTGCCTTTCTTGCTCACAGTTGACTCTGCTCCTCATATTCAGTTTCAGGCATGTAATGGGTGCTCAACAGTATTTGTATTATGCTTCATTTATATCATTTCAAAACCTCTGAGGCAATTCTTCTTATTCTAATTTGCACATGAACAACCTGAGGCTTAGAGAAATTACACAATAGACCTAAACCCACACATGAGTTGGTCATTGAGTTAACCCCTCATTTTGAACCTACATGTTCAGCAAACATTGCGTGACACCACTGGTTTTTCTTAGAGGCTTTGAGTTTCTTGTGCAGCCCTGTTTTGAGTGGATTCTAATAGGATTCTGAGGGTACAGCCAGGGGGCATGGGTGGTGACAAAGCCCATCCTACCAACCACAGGCCCTCTACTCATTTGTTGGGAGTGCCCTAGGCCCTCCTTTCAGCTTTTATGACAGGAGACAGAGTGAGCCTAGAGTCTATCTCCAGCTCTCATGGCCTTTGTACTCTTGGGTTGCTGAGGTGCTGAGGTACTGCCCATCTGCAGTCCCTGCTTTGCTGCCTCCATGCCTCCAGTTAGGGTTGTGACTCCACATGCATTTCTGAGGACGTACCCTCCAGCTCCCTGGCAAGTAGCCTACCTGAGGCGGAGCCACCAGACTGACTCCAAGGCCATGACCTCTTCTCCCAGAAGATAAAGTTAGCCCTTCATTGTTTGGCCCATCACTGGTCTTATTTCTGTACTAGTGCCCCCCTCTGTGAAGAGGTGAGTGTCAGGCTTTGTTTATTACTCACCCTTAAGGTGCCTAGTATGGAGTCCCTCCTTTAAGTTTTACTCCTTCAGAGATGGAGCCCATTCTCTTCTTGAACTCATACCCTCCTGCATCCCACTCATAACACACACACACACACACACACACACACTCCTCATCCTTCCTTAGAGCTGTCCTCTGTTTCACTTTAAAGCTCTCACTACAGGAATATTTTTGTGGTGGGTCACGCCTATACCAAAATAGACAGACTCCTGGAGATCTGGAACAGCATTACCAAAGTCCTTCTGCAGACTCTCCTTTGCTCTTTCCCATCCTCTTTCTTCTCTTCTCAGCAACTCTACCCACCATGACTGCTTTCTTCTGGTTCATTAAGGAATATTTTATTGCCATAACTCCATTAATGATGGTCATGTTTATTTAGTATTTCTGAAGTTTTCCATTTTATGTCACTTCGCAGTCATCATTCTCTTAATTCTCTAAAACTGGGTCAGTAAATTTCCCATGTTATCGTGGAATGTGCAAAAAGGGAGGGTGGCTCAATCCAGGGTCTCTCAGCGGGTCAGGTGCATCCTTCAGCTGGACAATTCTGATAGTCTGCTTTTTGCTTACTGGAGGCTGACTGAATATAGTGCAGAAGTTGTCTCCTTCTCCTCCTCTGGCTATTTTTAATTGCTCAGTAGTATGGTATCATTGTAATAGCTGCGATATAGCACACAGAAATGAGAAAATTAAAAGTAAAAGAAATCTGAAGGGTAAGTAGTAAGATTTCATCCCCAAAAGCCAACTTCCTCAGAATCCTCTGAAAAAAGGGTTAACGTGAAAGCCTTGTGAGTCAAGGACAAGTCAGGATGGTGGCCAGAGAAATAAACACTTACCTGCCACCCCTTGCTGCCCAAGTGAGCACTACTTTATCAAAAGCTGAATGTCTGGCTCCTGTTTCATTACCTGGGTCAGGAAGAGTGTAAATTTGGAGGCCATATATTACAATTTTCCCCTGTCTTGAACTGTTAACAGCATACCTCTGGCTTGAGTTGCAGCCTTGAAAATTTGTGTGCTCTTTTCCACTTCACTGAAGCATTGAAAGTGTGCGGGCCCAGAGTCAGAGCAAGCACAATTATGGAAATAGCCATGCTTTTTTATACCATTCTGCAGAGACCTGCCCCCACCCCCCTAAATTTATACTGGAGAAAGAATTTTGCATACACTACCCTGCTCACCATAACTCAATCTGTGTTCTGAGACTCCTCCTTACAGTTGATGAATTGCCCTATAATTGAAACAGCCCTGGGTTTTTACTTTGTTCACTGTAAATTGTGTAAATCAGGCATTTAAAAATTTGCTGACATTCACTATCAAATAAAATGGCCTACTCTTTGAAGCTAAGGTTGCATTATAGGACGGGGACTTCTAAAGCATTTGTGTGTTTAGGGATGTCAGCCAATTTGAGAAATAACCATTTTTTGAACTTATTAATATAGTGCCTTCTATATTCTCCAAAAGCTATCTGTTATGGACTGAATTGTGCCTCCTCAAAATTTGTACGTGGAAGCCCCAGGGCTCCCAGTACCTTAAAATGTAAGTGTGTTCAAAGACAGGGCCTTTGAAGAGGTGATTAAGTTAAAATGAGACTGTTATGGTGGACTTAATCCAATCTGACTGGTACTTATAAGAAAATGTGGATACTCAAAAAGACACCAAGAGTGTGAGTGCACAGGGAAAAGGCCATGTGGGGACCCAGAGAGGAGGCAGGTGGCTATAAGCCCAGGAGAGAGGGCTCAGAAGAAACCAAACTTGCCGACACCTTGATCTTTGGTTTCTAACCTCCAGAGGTATGAGAAATAAAGTTTTCCTGGTTCAGCTACCTAGGCTGCATATTTTGTGATGACAGCCTTCTCAAACCAGCACACTACCCAAAGGTCAAGGTCTGATTAAAACTCAATTAAATTAAATATCTAACATTTTGTTGTGGGAATGACTTGTACATCTAGAAATGGCTTAAAATGGACTTTCCCCACCAGGATCAATTATTCCTGCTGGACTGATATTACTATGTATACTTTTAATTCATTCATTCAGCAATCTTTAATTCAGAACTTATCATGATCTTTACATGGCACTAGGTTCCATGAGTGATAAAACTATACAATAAAATAAATGACACATTCAAATGACTATAATATAAGGAACCACAAAATCCTCTGTGAGTAGTACAGAACAAGTGACATGGAACTTCACAGTGCTGAGAAAGAACTTCTGGCAGGGTCCGTCTGAGGTGTGACATTTGCAATAGCAGGAGTGATTGGAAAAGAGGAATGACAATAGGCATAAGGAGACCAAATAGCAAGAAGAACGTTTTGGTAGGATTGTAAGATCAGTTACCAAAGAGAACAATGGAAGGGTGGTTCACTGGGGATAGATTAGGAAAGGTCTTCACTTCTAGATTTAGGAGTGTAAATTATCCCCCATGATTGCACCCATACTCTAAGCAAATTGGCAGCCAATGAGACTTATGAGCATGAACACAGGTAACCTACAGCCCAGCCTTCAGCATCCTCAAGCCTCGTTCTATTCTTAGCCCTACCATGACCCAGTTTTATAGCTGTGGTTAGTGTTACCTAAACTGTTTGGGTCTCAGTTTCCTTTTTTGTAAAGAATGAAAATAATTCTATCCTACTTCACCAAACAGTTGTTAGAAATATGTATTTTAGCTTTTACTTGGTGCCTGGCCCAAAGTAAGCACTCAATAAATTTAATTTTTGTGATGATGAGAAGAATGACTTAAATTTTCCTTTCAGGAAGACTAATCTCCAAGTGACATTACTAAGGAGCATCAGGAATTTTTTATGTAGTATAATCTCTAAATCTTTGAAGATAGGTTATTTTTTCTTTTAATTTTTATTTTTCTTAAGTGTAAATATTCTTTTCCTTTGAAAATAAGAAGGAAGAAGGAGATAGGGAACCTAATGACTTAGATCACCAAACAAATAGATGAGAAACGTGCAAAAATGAGAAATTGTCTCTACAATGTCAAATATTCAAATGAAAACAAATTTTGTGGCTGCTGTTGTTTAGGAACTGGGTTGGGCATAATCTCACCTCCAAATAAAGAGATACTTGAAATGTAGGCAATTTAAACCATATTTGCAAAATTTTGTTTTATTTATTTTATTTTATTTTATTTTTGCCTGTGCAGTTCTTTGGGTACAGAAACAGTGTGTTGAGTGAGGAGAACCTGGAATAGGCAGAAAGTGGATTAACCTTTCTGTAACCTCATAAAAGCCATTGTTCTTGGATTCAAACAAAATTCCAGGTTGGGTGCCTGTCACCCTTCAAAAGAATACTTGACCACTTCCTGAGCTTGGCTCCACTGTTCCTGTTTTGGCCTCTTCCTTTGGTAGACCTTGGGGATGGGGCCAGGCATTTCCTTCATCACAAGTCCAGTGGCAAAGTGGGGCCTGAGGGTTCTCTGTGCCCAAGCCTTCAGCGCTTTCTCTCCTGGGAGAAATTTTGGAGCGTGCACATACTCTCATGACTGCAGCTGTTACTTGCTAAAGCAGAGATGAATTGATGGACTCAGCCACAGTGGACCAAAGCTGAGCCCTGCACAGGATGCTGAAGACCTTGTCAGATGTGAGCAGCCGGCAGACAGCTGTAAGGCAACCCCTGACCTGTCAGCTCCGCCACAGTAATTAGTGTTGCAAATGAGTCAAGGTCACCATGGCATAGGCTCAAATCTAAAACAGCATCTTCTGTCACTACCCTCCTGCTATGAGGAGATCTTGAATGCTGTTAGAGTGGACTAAATGCATCTTAAAGGGTTAACAAAGCAATAACAAAGAGGCTAGCAACTGGCTCCTCAGCCCCCACCCCCCACATCCGCACCCCAGATGATTTCCCAGACCCATTTAAAATAGAGATGGATTCAAGCGAGTCTTCTATACCACATTCTGATCTTTGGCTGTATAAGATTACTTTTCAACAATATAAGATGCGTAAGTGCCTTTTCATCGTATGAAGAAAGCATGCCCACTGGCAAATGAATCATATTATAAAAATTGATTGTATCCCAAAAGGGAAAAATGTTATTGAAGATCCAATGGCCTGGGATGATACCCCATTGATCATCGTAAGAAATACTTCCAGAAACTGTTTTTAATCTTTCCGCCAGAGCATTAGCAATTATTCTTTAGCCCATAGTGAGTAATGACTTGAGTTTCCCAGCTTCTCAATCGATAAAACATTTACCCTACCGCTACAAATGTGCTCTTCGCTTAGACAAGCAGAATTTTTCTTCCAATTACTCTTTTTCTAGTGTGACCTCATAAAATATTTTAAAACATATTTCAAGGCATTTTTTTTTTTTAAGGAAAAGAATAATACTCTTCCATATGCTTAGTTTTTTCTCTTTTCTTTCTTTTGAAAAGTCATGAAGCTTTCATAGTTATTTGGATAGCTAAGACTGCTTTTTATCATCTCTTTCAAACTTAACACATGGTTTGAGTCCAGCCAACTGCTACATTTTGGGGCTGGCCAATAATAAAACACCTCCCTTCCCACTTCACCTGAACAAAGGTGATTGCCTGAATTCCTCCAAAAATCAACAACAAAATAACACACCCAAGGAGGCCACACACTTCCACTTCCTCTGCATGGCTCATAAAGCTATAGCACTGGCTAATGGAGAGCAGCCGTAAAACACACTGTTTTCAGGGTAAAAAAAACAGCTGTGCACAAAATTAGAGATAAAGACAAATGTCCAGAAATGCCCTTTGATGACTGAAAAGTTAGGATTCTAGCAAGTTCTCCTTTCCAAAGAATTCATGCTATATTACCATTTAAAGTTACAACCTCAGCTCAAACGAAAGTGCCCACTACTATTTTTTCTTTTTATCATAGTTACTTTCTTTCTAGAACAAAGTTTACTTGGGCATATTTATTAAACTAAGGTTCCCGCACAAAGGAATTGGCGACTCCTAAAAGACTGATTCTTGCTGGGTTTTGGCACGGACGTTTGGTTTGTGATCAATATCTTCATTAGGCTTGGAAAATCAAATCCAGCACCAATAAGGTACATTCTTTTTTTATTTTCCTAAAGGTGGTTTTAAACAGTGTGTGCCTGAGCTGAGTCTCAAGGCAGAAAAGAGTGAATATTCATCTGTTATCACAGGTTTGAGACACTGCTGGAAAGCAGGTGAGAATTCAGTGCCTCACTGGCTTAATGAGGCAATTGCAGAAGACCCAAGGTGCTTTGACTGTAAAGTGGGAAAGGAATTACTGAGATAGACACCTTGTTGGTACTATGAGGCAGGAAAGGAAACTACTGACATTTAACCTGCTATTCCTTTCATCAGATTTTGCTCAGAATGAAGAAGTTCCATTTTATAAATCAGTAACAGCTGGCTAGAGTTATAAAATTATAACTTTTAAATTATAAAATTATAAAACTATACATTTGAATAAAAATATAAAATTATAACAATGATAGACGTTATAAATTATAAAAATGTGCATAAGCCAAGTCATCTACATCAGGTCTATGATAAAATGATCACATCAAGCTAATAATGACAACTCTTTGGGTTAAAGGACCAGGAACAGTTGTATTTGAAAAATGCCCAGTGTGATTAAATATTTCCTAAGTTTCTCAGCACGTCTTCTATTAAACCCAGCATCATTGGGTTTGATTATTTCATGGTGACTCTCCTTGCTTTGCTTATTGCATTCATTCACTTACTCAGCAAACATGAGTATCTGCGAAGTGGATTTTACTTCTACCTCTGCCCACTTGAAACTCACTATTTAGTAGAAAAAAGAACATGCAAAACACATAAATGATGCATAATATGGTGGTCATATAATTGACACAGTAGGACAGTCAGAACGAATAATGCTGTCTAGGAAGACTCACAGTGAATATGGTATCTGAACAGGGTCACGAAGGACAAGTAGCATTTTGTTCAATGTATGGATGTGGAGTCAAGGGCTAAAGGGCATACATACAAAAGCACATTTTTCTTAAAAGAAAAGAGCTGCTTCGGATTAGTCCACTGTTCCCTCTTAGTAACGTACCAAATGTAGCCCCCACAGCTCAGTGTCTATGAGGCCACTGGCCTGGGCTTCATAGTCACTGAAATGTCAAGCTTCAACTTCTGAACTAATTGCTAAATAAATCTACATTTAGAAACAGGATTTCATAACCCTGATGGATATTTTTTTCTTATTGTACCTAGAGCCCCAGAAATGGAAATGACCTTGTGCTTTCTTTGACCCATGTTTTCAGGAGGGGTCCTTCCAAACTGCATAGTTTTACCCAACCCCTAATCGCCCCAACATCCTCCCTCCCCACTCCCTACCCAGTGATATTTCTTCCCTCTTCATCATTTGTGCTGAAATACATTGTTAAAAAAAAAAAAGGGTAAGAGAAAGGTGCATTGACAGCTGCTGGAGATTTTTTATTTTTTTAGTTGGGAAAGGGTTCCTCAATGCTAACCCTTTGACACAAAGGACAGTGGTGAAGATCAAATGTGGTGATGCCCTGGAAGCATTATGCAGCATAGACATAAGGGATTGTGGTATTGTAACAGACATTTTGAAGAAAATGAATGCCAGGTTGGTGATGTTCTTCCCCCCACAAAGGCTTGCTTGTTATTGTATAGACACAATCTTAATTTGTTACACTAAGTCAGCACCCCGTGCTGTGAATTTTCTTGCATCCCCCTAGGAATGCCGTATTTTTAAACTACTATTATACTATGTCATGTAGCTGCAGACCCCTGGCTGCCTCCCTTTCTCTACCTGGAAGGTTAATCAAACATAAGCATTTCCTCATTCTGAAGCAGGCATCCTGGGGGCATACAATTTGGGATTAGGGACTGACCCTGCTGTTCATTCTGACAGCACACACTCCAAGCTGCATTCTCCTTTTAATAAGCAGAACTGGTAGGAGAAAAGGCAGGAGTCATTAACTAAAAGTTCGCTGAGGATTGAAACACAGCACCCTCTGCTTCTAAGAAGCTCTTCTGAAAGGAAACCCTTTGTCCCCAGCAACCATGTAACGGTTTCTCTAAGGATTTCATGATAATTTGTCTTGACCTTTAGCAAAATGAAATCTCATACAATGGTTGTGTCACATATATTTTTTTGGTCACTTACCTATTATTGTATTTCTGGCATTGTTGAAGAGGATGAGCTTAGGAGAGTGAGAAGGGTTTATGCAATAAGCTTTTTCATGAAGTACCATGTCATATTCAAAATGTGAAGGATTAAGCATATCAGCCTAGCAGGGGATTGTCAGTGATTCTTTTTTTTTTTTTTTTTGTCAGTGATTCTTATTTGACACTTTTCTCATTGGGCTTCAGGTGCAGCTGGGATGTATTCTTGTGAGAGCTCCTGTCTCTTCTCTTTATTCTATTCCCTGACCCCTTACCCAGGCCCACAGGGCAGTATTCCCTCTCCCTCCTGCATTCTTGGGTTTCTGGGTTGCTGGATCTTATTGTGGAAATAACACCATGTATGGGTGCAAGGATGAGCGACTGGAGTTTATTTTAAAGCCTCTTTCACTCAAATGGTCTCACTCCATAGCTATTAAGGTATGTTTTCCTACTTGTTTTTTTTTCAGGTTGATTTTAATTCATCAAAGTGATTAATTCTGTCACAAGACATTAATGTGGGCAAATTGTTTTATGCACAGTGTGAGCTAAGGAAAATATTCCAGAGAACTCAATTTAATCATGATTAATAGCTAGAAATGTAAAAAAATTCCAATCTCAGGGGCATGTGGCTGGGAGACAGGGATCAGGGCTGCCAGGTGTGTTCATGAGGTTTGTGTGCTGGCAACTCCAGGACATCCTCTGTAGTTGTGCAGTGTGCTACCTGCACCGATGTACAAGGTGTCCTGGGGTAGTGAGCTTGCATCCCTGTGTAGTGGGAAGAGAATAAACCCTTTGACTACTTTCTCTATACGTTTCATGGGCTTTCTGCAATATGGCTTCATCTAATGTGCAGTCGTCATAGTATGAAGACTGACACAGTAACATATTACAGTAGAGAAATGATTGGAAAAGTGTCATTTTGAAGAATGTGCCTTGAGATAGTGTGGTAGGCAGGATCCCCAAAGATGTCCACACGCTGATCCTCGGAACTTTTAAATATGTTACCTCACATGGCAAATGAGATTAAGTTAAGGACCTTGAGGTGGGGAGATTTAGCTGGATTATCTGGGTCTGGGTGGGCCTAATTTAATCACATGGGTCCTTAAAAGCAGAGAACTGCTCCCAGCTGTGGTCAGAGACAGACGTGATGACAGAAGAAGAATCAGAGATACATGATATTGCTGGCTTTGAAGATGAAGGAAAGGGTCTTGAGCCAAGGAATACAGGTCACCTCCAGGAACTAACTAGAAAAGGCAGGGAAATGGATTCTCACCTAGAACTTCCAGAAAGGAATGCATCCCTCCTATGTCTTGATTTTAGCCTAGGGAGGCCCCTTGTCAGATGTCTAATCTACAGAACTATAAGACAATAAATCTGTGCTATTCTAAGCCACTAGTTTTGTGATGATTTGTAACAGCAGCAATGGGAAGCTAATACAGATATACCCATCCCTCTTTCTTGGCCTCCCATACCTCTGTCAGCCCTCTATAGGCATCTGCCAATGATTAGCTTAGCTTGCATGTCTGGAACAAGAAAGAGAATGGGTTAGAGCAGGTGTCACTGAACTATAGGGGCCAAGTAGTAAATTCAGCCATTGTGGTGGCAAAGCAGCCTTTGATACTGTCAGTGAGTGGGTGTGGCTGTACTGCTAGAACATTTATTTTCAAGCACAGGAGGGTCACCTATGGGCAGCTGATAGTTTGCCAGCTCCTGGTTTAGAAACTTGCTACTCAAAATGTGGTTCCCAAACCAGCAGCAGCACCAGGGAGCTGGTTAGAAATGCACAATCTCAGGCAGGCCCCACTCCAGACCTACTGGATCAAATCTGCATTTAACAAGATCCCCAGGGATCATCTGTTATCAAACAGTACAAATATAAGAAGCATTGCCTTAGAGATTTAGTGTTCTAGGGATGAAACAAAATTATCAGACCCAATGTTATCAACATCCTACTTCCAGCTGCAGAGCACCGCCAGGGTAAGGAAAACATGTGAGACTTTAAAGGGAAGAAATGATTTGGCAGCTTGCTACTTTTTGTGAAAGAGCATTTGTTAAGCTCCTATTCTCCAGAAGGTGCTTTCAAGTATGTAAAAACTCTCGTAAAATCTCTTCATGTCACTTTCTTCAGTTTTTATAGATGAGGAAACTGAAGCCTGCCCAGCGTCTGAGGAGTGAAGAAGCAGAGATCCAAAACTCAGTTGCTTGGACTTTTTCTACGGTATTATTCTAAAGTGTTTGTTTCCACACCTGATTTAAAGCCTGCAACAAAAGTAATTTTTGGCTTTCAAAGTTCCTAAAACATAGGAGGTCCAACCCAAAAATGATATCACTGGAACTTTGCATGTGTGTAGTGTACTTCATCTTATATTTATAAAAATTTTCAAGATAGGACACATTTGTTTGGTCACTTTCATCATGAACTGAAAGACTCCTGGATGACATTCTGTTGGACAAACTTGACCACTTAATTAGCATCAGCAAAATAGGAATTTTTGTGGCCTATGATTTTGAAGTTAACTATAATAGTTGTTATTTCTGATTTATAAAACATTCCTGAAGCTGAACTTCTGGGCAGTTACCAAATGGATGTGCAGTTAATTAATTCTCAGCCACTTCAGTCCCAGCTCTGTACCTGTCCAGCCAGCCTCTTCACATCCACCAAAGGATTGCCTGATGGAACAGATGGTCTTAACACACAGCCCTGCAGGCCAGCTTTAGGGAAAAGAATGGGAGAGGAATTTCTAAACTATGCATTTCCCAAGGATACTCTAGATGCAGTGTGATCTGCAGATCTAAATTCCATAAACTTAGGGACTACTGGGTCTTCTAACCTTCAGGCACACTAAGTCAAAAGATGGTATCAAATGCCCAGGCTCTAGAAACTAAGTTACACTCAAACAGAAAAATGGAAGGCTGGCATGAGTTCAATGAGGACGATGGAGAGAGGATTCTCACATAAAATGGAAGATTTTTGCCCCATTCACTGTCTTGTAGAAGGACTCCTCTTTTTCTGGCTCTAGTTGCAAGTTGGAAAACCCTTACTGGTCTGGAGTGTGGTTCTACCTCCAGCAAGGGGGACCTTGTTTATAACAGCAGATTAAAGAAGTCATGCCTGGGCCGGGGTTGGGAGCCAGGATTCTGTCTTCTTGCTATTTAATTATTTATTTATTTAATGAAGTTTTGTTGATATACAAACTTATATTGGTTTCAAATATACAACACTGTGGTTCAACAGTGAGGGGGATAAAGGGGCACAAAAATCCTCAGTCATACTATACGTTGGTCGTGGGATAGTAGTACATAGCCTGGAGCATGTAGCCAATGATTCTGTAACATCTTCCTACGTTGACAGTATAGAGGGGATGAGGATTTAATAATAAGGGTAACTGTTATCTACTCACTATGAGTAACTCCCATGGCCGCCTCAAGCTCCTTGCTCTGGACTCTCTTCTTGCTAGATTCAGGAGGTGCCCCACCTCGTCCAGGCAAGCTCAAGCTTCTTTACTTGGCAGATTGCTACTTTTTTGTTAAAGAGCAAGCACACTGAGGACCAAGAAGCTGGAACTCAAATTCTGGTCTCTAGATGGCAGTCTAGCCCTGCTAAATTTGACTACATACTCCCCAATTCTGGGTGAATTGCTGAAGCCACAGCTAAAAATGAAATCTAAGTCAAATCTAAGAGGACATAACAAGACTCAGATATTAATTTTTGGTTGATGACAAATAAATTATTGGGTTTGAGCACCAGGTTGAAAAGAGAAAGCATGTATCTATGAACTTGCAAAAAAGGCTGTTTGGCAGGCCTAATTTATGCAAAATTCAAAAATGATGAACTTAGACAGCTCAACCATGGAGTGAGCAGCTTAAATATAGAGAAATGTCTGAAACAGAAAGGCACAAACGTGGACATTACCAAATTACTAAGACCTCAGACCTCTTTACACATTGCCTACTTGTATAGGCATCATTCAGTCGATAAAATTTGGATGACATAGTTTGGTAAAGAACATTCACAGTTGCTTGAAAAAAATTTACCAAGAAGGTATGGCCATTGGCATTGGTTATGGATAAAACTTTTGATTCATCTTTCAAACAGTTGTAGTGACCTGTATAGACCGAGCTGATGAGTTCAGTATTGTGAGCTGGGGTATATCTGAGTATTACAGAATTCTGATCTGTGTAAGACCCTTCGGGGTCATTTATGTCCAACCTTCTTATGATACCAAACAACGGAGCCAAGACCTAGCCACCACTCAAGACCTAAATAAAGACTTGCTGCTGAGCTGGCTTCCAGATGACTCCAAATGGAGATTTGAATTGGGACAGAATATGGTCTGTGTGCAGTTTACTTCTAGTCACATGTAACTGGTATGTGTCAAAAACAGTTCCCTACTGAGTGCAAATAATAATAATCTATCCAAAAGCAATTTTCATTTATTCTACTCATTATGCTTTTGAGATGTTAAAAATATAGATCTGTGCTTTAGATGCTGGTAAGCAGGCTGTGTTTAAAAGAGCTCTGACAGAAATCTATGCAGGAACTTAGAAAAGGCAGTGAAACAAGACAATGGGATAAGTTTACTGTGGGATGCTGGACGGGCTCTCCTTGCCTCAGTATTCTCACTGGTATGGTAATAATAAGGCTACTCCTGCCTACTTTATAAGATTGTTGTGAGGTTTGAAACATATCAGATGTGAAGGTAGTAAATACACTTTGTAGAGAGCTATACAAAGAGTACAATCATTGACATCCAAATTAACGCATTTTGCACCACAAAGTAAATCATGGGAAAAACATACATATATGTAAACTATATTGTTTTCTTTATAAAACTTGGCTAAGCAAAAGAAGCCAGACACAAAAGGTGACACACTGTATTACTCCATTTATATGAGGCATTCAGAAAAGGTAAATCGATCGAGACTGAAAGCAGATTGGTGGTGGCCAGGGCCCAAGGGAGGGAAGGATGGGGTTTCTTTTTGGGGTAATGAAAATGTTTGGGATTTAAATCAAGACTGTGGTTGTACAACATTGTCAATAAACTAAATGCCTCTGAATTTTTCACTTTGAAATGCTTACTTTGCTGTTATGTGAATAAAAAAGTCAAAAGACTTGGATGATGGGTATGGGAGGTGGGAGAAGGGATTGGACCAGGAGTGTTTGTCCAGATGATTTTCTAAATGAAATCTCAGACTAATGGGCTCCTTTATAAAAACATGCTTATAGTTTACTTTCAGTTGCTGTTAGTGTTTGACTATCTCCATGAAACAGCCCAGCAAATTCTGTCCACACCACTCCACTGGGTACTTTCCAAGAATAACACGTTCAGTCAACTCTACAGATGCTTACACATCTGCCCTTTGGCCTCTGGGATCCTCCGACCCTGCTAACTAGTTGCTGTGAGAGGTGTTTAAGACAAGAGATTTGGGAAGAGAGGCATGGTTTCATTAGTTCTCGTCAGCCTACTCTTGACAATTTAGCACTGCTGGAAATTACACTTTTGCTTGAAATAGTTTCAGATGCTGACATTTTTTTTCCATAGTTGGCAAATCTTAACTTTTGTGTGTTTAACTTTCCTCAGTGGACCTCTTCTCTGAGCTTCAAAGAGACTTGCTGTTTCATGGTATCAATTTTCTCGCTGTAGGACACTGCCTTCTGATCTTTGCAAGGGCCCTGCTTCTATTAACCTATGGGGTATTTTCAAAGGCTGTCAATTAATATCAAGAGGATTTTTTGCTTTCATTTACAGTAAAAATATTAAGAAGTGATTAGTCAAGTTATCAACATGTTTCTATTTGTACATGCATAATGGAGTATTACATACATGATTTGAGGTGCCAAATTTCAAAGAATGACTTATCTGTTATTTTCCATGAATCATCTGTTAGACTGGGAAAAAATTCAGCTAAAGAAAAAAAACCAGAATCTAGTTTATATTGGCTATCATAAGATCACAGAATCTGAGCACTACAACAGACTTTCCTTTGTATCCTTCCAACCAATTATGTGACATTTGAATGTAATTCACCAAGTGCTTATCAGATTGTCTGCCCTAAGGTCAATGGGGACCATTTGAACATTAGAAATTTCTCCTATAAATTGTCACTTTGCAACTTCTATTACCCAGTTTTGGGTGTATCAACTGAAAACATATCAGTCAAATTTACTTTCCACACGATGGATTTTAAATCATAAGAAGCTGCTAAATGTTTCCCCTGCTCTTTTAGGCTAAACGTGTGTGCTAAATAGTTCTTTTAACTGACTCTTACATGCGAAACTTGAAATTCCATTTTGTCTTGTCATTAACCTCTGTATAGAGTTATGTTTAGTCATGTCCCTATGAGAACTTGGTACCTAGAACCAGATACCATATATTAGGTATATCTAAAGCATACAGAGGAGAGGCTGTAATTTTGACAATCTTCCTAGACCACAGGCTTTTGGGAGTGAACCAAGTTAACATTAAATGTTTAATAGGCTTGTTTCCCAGTGTTTGAGCATAGGATCTATAATACAGGAAAGAACCATTGGATGGATACATTCAAATCAGCACATTTCAATCTGTCCCATTATGTATCCATCATTACATTATTTACTGGTGGAAAATAGCTAGGCGATTGAAATCACAGGTCTTGAAAAATGTACAAAACAAACAAGCAAACAATCCTAAATGCTCTGTGGTAGGGAAAAATTTGCATAACCAGTACGAGTGCTGTTTTTAGTTTTATGAGAAGCTGACTTTGCCATTTAGGACACATGTAGCTTTCACATAACGTGGCTCCCAGATTGTGTACAGATCTCTGCAGCAAGACCTGGGTGTCTGGTAATCACAGTCTAGATGTGGATGCAGTCATCTGGCAAGAAGTGGAGTTCAGGGAAATAACTAACAGAAAATGATAACTCTTGATGCCATTAAAATAGATTTATGCGGTTCAGGAGGTCGTGGCTAAAGGGGTCCAAAGACTGGAGCAGACTGAGTTTCTTCGTCTCTGGAAGGCTGTCCTTTTCTGACGTCTATTCCTGTAAACTTCAGGCAGATTCCAGCCTTTAGAGGTGGGTCTATCAAATGACTTTCCAAGTGGGTATTGAAATGCCAGACACCAGTTGCCCTCCACCTGGTGGAATATGTCTGCTGCAGTTTTGTGTCCCCTCTGGGAATTGTTTCTGTCTAGGGGAAAAGATTCTGAGGTAATGCTATCTAGGAAGACTTCATAGAGGCTATCAAGGCAGAGTTTTCACCATATCACTCATTTAATCTTTATATTTGGTATTCCATTTATTTTCAAAAACTATATGAGACCTCTAATGTCTTCAAAAATCTTATTTTACACAAGGAAAAAAAGCCTACAAAAATTCTGCAAACTCTATTCAGTGTTCATTGCATCTCACTCTAAGAGCAGAGTGGTAAACATACATTTAAATTCTTCTTAGAAAAAGTTAGCAATTTTCCAGTGTAGGAGGTAGGTTTGTTTACTGTGATGCTGACCTTCCCAAAGCCCAGAGCATCCAACCTGGTTCAAATGAAGTTCAACTTCTAAAAATAAATAAATAATTCATGATTGACCCCACATCTGCTTTTATCCATGCTTTTCTCCCCCAACCGTTTCTTCTTTTGTCTTACCCTCTTTCACAGCCAGATCAGGTTTGAAAAAATAAATACTTGCCAACTTGATCTTCTCTGCAGATGAGCTGATAGCTGATCTTGAAATCATAGTGAATTTCTGGAGGCTGTGTCCTAGTCTGCTGATGAGACCTCTTTGCTTCTGAAAAGAGCCAAGGGTAGGTAGGTGTAGTGCGACCCATTGGGGAAGTTAGGGAGTTAAATAGAATGAAAATATGGAACACATATGCAAAATTATAGGCAAATCCATTCTCCTCATGTTGGCCCAAACAGGGACTCCATTCCTGTTACTGCTGCATTTTGAATGAGGCCCATGTGACTGTAATAGACCCGGGTATCTGTTTAACATCAACAGAAAACAAACAGAAGTGCTGTCATCTCTTCCAGTTTCAAACAGATAAAGATAGTTAATCCAGAGATGGCAATCTCATGCAGGCTTTCTTGTGGAAAGAAATCCTGAAGGAGTCTCTTTCTCCAGGAGGAGCTGTGATGAGTCTTTGAAGTGGGAACGCCACCCACCCCACCCACTCAGCCAGGTTTGTTTATTTTGGACATGCTACAGTGAGTCCTCCTGGGGACGTGTGCTGCTCATGTTTCATGGTAGAGCAAACACGGCTCCCGTTTGTTTGGTGATAGTCCTCCTGACCGCTGACTCTTGGACCTGCACAGCCCTTCCAAAGAAAGGGGCTCTGTGGGGTGATTTGTCTGTGTTCACCAGTGTGTGGTGATGCTTGTTTCTGACAAGAAACCCATTCTGTTTGGATAGGAGGGCATCTACTGAGTAAACCAGACCTCAGGCAGGGGAGTCCACAGGCAGGAGGTCCTAGTCTCCAGGACCTAGGAAGGGACAAGCAGAGAGGCCTCCTGAGTCGGTGGGCCTTTCTGGGACAGTCCTAGAAACTGCAGTTATTTACACAGCATCCCAGGCTTGTTGCAGGAACACCTGGAATGTCAGGAAGCTGAGAATTAAATCTTAATCTGTGATACGCTGGGTTATAAGTAAGAAGTGGTTATGACAGCTAAGCCTGTTCTCTCCCAATCTCCACTCCAGAGCTACTGCTTAGCCCTCTGAGTGTGCAGGCTTAAGATTTCCTGTTTTCTGTCCTTCCACAGTGGCTTTAATCTCCTGGGAGGCCCAGGTGAGTCACTTGTCTTCCAGGATAAGCCTGCCTACCTGCCTGCAAGGAAAGGCTCTCTGCTGGGTGCTGTATGTCTAATGCTTAGCAGCTCCTGCCCATACCTCCCACCACTTTGTGCTCCAGATCACCTTATGTTCAAGCCTGATTAAAAAATAAGAAACCAAAGGAAATCTTATTTATAATGGATGTTGATACCTGAACAGGCTGTCTTATACCTATGGCTTGCAGTATAGAGAGGAAAGGGAATAATACTAAATAAAAGAGCAAAGTTGGGGGAAAACCTGAAGAAGCTATTGTTTTGCAATGAATTTTAGAACCAGGAAATTGCTAATGTAAATACTGAATAGAATCTAATTCCATCCTCTAGGCTGGTATGTAAAAGTTCAAGGCCTGAAAAGCACACAGGATATCTACCTTGACGTTTCTTACTCTGGCCAGGTAAGCCCTCATTATGTGGATGGTATGTTAATACCAGACCCACACATCAGATACAGAAAGCTGGGATGCAGAAGGAAAATAAGCCTGAATTAAGCCACCTCAGTATGCTATATTAATACCATTCTTTCAAATCAGGTAGAGCAAGCCGCAAGTGAGAGGAAAATAGCCTGAATTAAGCCCCATCAGTATGGAGACCCTTTCATTACTATCTCTGTATATATGTATTACATGTCTAAAAATGCAGTGGAAAATATGATGCATTTTTCATGGTGCTTCCGAGATTGCTATAGCCAAAGCCGTACCTAAGGCTAAATAAGCAAACATTCTAATTTCCTGTTTTTTTTTTCATCTCAAATACAGTAGTTATTTCAGAGCGCACTGAGAAGGGGAGGTATATTTGCATAATGCCTGCGGCTCCGTTGCCAAGCACACCATCTTGGTGTTGACACAAGCGCCAGCTTAGTCTGGCAGCGCAGACATCAAAGCCTCATCATGGAAAAGTGGCCCCGAATTTGGAAGAGGCCTTTTATAGTTTCCAACCATTTCATTATGGCATTAAGGTACATTAATTACTTCATAGCAATGTGGATATGGGGCTATATTCATTGACTTAAGTTGACAACTTCCTTTTTGCTACAGCTAGTTAGGAAAAAGCACTTCAGTTGGGTTTCTAATGATCTCATCAACACTGTGTTTCTTCTGATTGCTAAGTAGCTTCCTTTCCTTTCTTCTCTTTTTAATTCTTAGCTTCCAGTTCCTCTTCATTATGGTTATGAACAGCTGAACTTAGGCTCTGAAGTGCTATTTTCCCAGTCTTCTCAGAAGCACGATGACTTTATCAGTGATTTTGGACAGAAGGATGAATTGTCACTGAGCTAGGGGAAGCCACAAATGACTTGGATTCCAAGTAAAATTGAAGCATTCCTTTTTTGAACCAATGGAAGGTAACTTTCTCAGTAAATGCGTGGATGGTGCCATATCCCAAAAGAAATGAAAACAAAATTACTTGCAAACAAGTTTTCATTTAATGAACACCTATTATAAACCAGAAAGAAACTCTAAAGCTGTATCTGTATTACGACAGGCAGGTGTTTGAAAGCCAATAAATCTGGTTTAAAATCCCTGAGTGCTACACTGAACTGACTACATCAATAACCTGATCAATTGGGTAGAAAGGTGCTGTGAGAGACTTTCTTGATTATGTGGGGTGGATGTACTATTTGATCAAAATGGCAGGTGTGTCTGTGGCCACATAATAACCAAGCCTCCAAATACTGCTGTATCTAAACTATCACCAAACTCTAAGAGAAATAAAGGCTACAAACAACCGAGTACTGTGACCTTACAATTCTTTGTCCTGAATCAGTTCAGGCAGAGAGGATGCTCACCAAACTAAGTTTGCAGGAAGGTCAGAGTTGAAAACCATGGCCACCTTAAGACCCTTATTTTTTATTCTTCTTTGCAAATACAACTAAAAATGTCATTAATGTAAAGAGGATGACATCCATTTTATCAAGAGTGTTTCTCAGGTATCCTTGTAAGATGTTGTTTTTCTAAAAATACACACCTTCTGCCAACTTTTTATGGTATTTACACAGAATCTACTGAGGATTAAATGTTTTCCAAGAACTTAGAATTTCCTGTTGGAGTTTTAGACAATCCCTTCTAACAGCTGTGCTGTGAATGACCTCCCGTGTTTGGAACTTAAAGAGCAATAAACATTTACTCCACCAAGAAACACAGTCAAGGACAAAACATGAACTTTGCCATGTTTTACCTTCTTATACCAGTTTACTGGAAATTAATTTGGTAGTCACCCAACCACTAGTTGTTCCAGAAAGTATGATCCAACCAAACTTCTCAGGACTTAAAACACACACACACACACACACACATAAAATACTATTGTATGCTAATAAAGAAGTACAGATAAATTTAAATTTAAAATTATATACTTTATTTTCTCCCCCTGAATGTTTTATGTTTCAGGTCACTGGTTTCCATAAACTCCCTATGTCTTAGCAGTATAGAGGATATTTTTAAACATAGCTCTTCTGCTGGAGTGTACATTAAATATTTGTTGAGCTGATTAAAACAGTTCTACATTTATTTAGTGTTTGAACAGTAAACAGTTTATTGAAAACTGAAATGGCCTTTTAGAAATACACGTACACATACATAGACACACCTCTTGGAAGAAGGGCTTCTGTTAGGAGGTTTCTCAACTTACACTACTGAGTACAAACAGCCCTGGGATCAACCCCATTTTCTAATGCAGTTATCTTCCAGGGAGGGCTGGGCATCTGGTGGGTTTAGTCCAGGTCTAGGCAGGGGCAGCTGCTCAGTGGGCAGGAGTAGTGATAGTGGGACAGTGAGTGGCTTAAAACCAGAAGAGCTTCATGCAGACAGAAACATTTATCTTAGGGGAAAAAAATACATGGTCTCAGAATATGAAGGACCACTCAGACATACTTCAATTGTAGCATTCTCTGCCCTTTACCCTAGTTTGTTAAAACAGAAGATATTTTGACCCCAGATAAACTGGGAAAGCTTGTGATTACTTTGGAAAATGACAAACAAATGGAAGATAAACCTTTTCTCTGCCATCTACAGAGCCCAAGAGAACCGGAGGGGAAGCAATCATTCTGTTTATGTTAGCTTCTACAATCACCCATTGCCAAGAGATTGTATATATTACCCTATTAATTCTCACTGTATCTCTGGCTAAGAAGGTCTGTGTATATGCTCAGCATGTTCTGTTATCTAGCATGATGCTGTGTGGTGTGGGTGTACTGGTTAAATAAGAAGTCTAGTTGCTTTTATCATATATAAACTACCAACCAGTCAACTATTCTGAGCATAATTTAATCTTCTCTGATGACTCACTGAGTGTTATAATATAATATAACCCTTCAGATTCTACATTCTGAACAACATTATTGTAATATTGGTTTGTAAATTTGCAATTACATGAGACTCTCCTTTTAGAAGTAGACACATATGTGTTTCAGGATAATCATTGATTTATTATGTAATAGTACATTAAAAAAACTGTAATTGAACTAGAAACCATTAAGGATAGATGGTTAAGGTGTGAGGCAAAAATAAAAGGGAATATTATGTAGTGCTTAAAAGAAATGAGGTGGATCAGTGTGTACCGACATAAAGACATGTCTAAGACACATTTTTAATTAAAAAAAAAGCAAGTTGTAAGATACTGTGTCTGGTAAATGCCACTTTTGCTAAAATGAAGACCCACATCCATATGCTGATGTGCTCAAAGGGCCATAGGTCATTTCTGGAAAGATAAACAAGAAACTATTAACAATGTTAATATATCCATGAGTGAACATGTAGGATGGGACTTTTAACTTCTTTGCTTTATGCTATCTGAGCTGTTGGACTTATAATTTACATCTTATAAAATATGTAAAATATAACTCATAAAATTATAAAAATATATAATTACATCTATATTTTTATAAATAAAGCAACTAGTTCAAAAATAATGTTTATTAATAAGAATTTACTTTGCATACTGAAGTAAAGGCTTCTCTTTAAAAATAAGTTAAGTTTCAAGAAGACCATTTGTACATGAGTTTAAAGTGACATTAAACAGGTGACCAGTATGTACATATAGATTGTCAGGGCAGATAGCCTGTAGGAAATTTAAATATCAATTTTTGTTTCCCTGGAAAGCTCTTAAAATTTTCATACAAGGATGTTTACAGTTTGGCTTCCTTCTTTTAGCTTCCAACCACTGCTTAGCCATGTTCTATCCAAATGTCCTTTAATATTCCTCAACAACATTTTGGGAATATTGGTGACTTTCCAGACCCTTTCATCTAAGTCCAGCTTCCAATTCTCTCATTTAATCTTATTCATTTTCTTCTTATTTCCTCCCCTAAACTTAATGCTGCCTCTAGCATTAAACATACCTTAATCTTAATTTGATCCTACACTTCCCTTGTTAAGACCTGATTTCTGTAATGATGAAATATAGGAAGGACACCAAGGGAGAAAGCATAACCATCTACTGACTTAACCATCCATGGCTGTGGTCCTTTCCCTGGGTCCGTGACTGCTTCTCTTGCCATCACTGGCTGGCTGTGGAAGGCCCCAGGGTGCAGTCACCCAAAGACACAGGGCAGTTTGCTGCTGGGGCAGGGCGTCCAACTCCAGTTGCATCTCTCTTTTCCTCCACCTTCTACCCACCCACATGCTGCTGTCATTGACAGTACAGCCCACAGCTGCTTGCTTCTGGGGTTCCCCTGCCTGTCTGCAGACTTCGTGCCTAGCAAGAAGGGCTTGGTCCAGGTACCTGGCTCAGTGCCCACTAAACCCAGAAGAAACCCGGTCTCCTTTCCAAGCCCAATAGTGGGGTGAGGCTGTTCCCCTAGGTCCTCTTCTCTTCTTCCTGTCACCCCTCAATTCACTTTTCTCTGCCCTTTAGTTCATAGAAATAATTTGCAGTCACCCCTATTAGTTACAAGTACTTCTCTTGGAGGGCCCCGCATATGCCTTTAAGGAATTAAAAGAAAAAAAAATTCTTAATAATGTTTGTATTTAATGTATTTAAGGCTATTGCCACCATTCAGATTATCAGAACTTTCTCTCTGTCTCCTCCCCAGCCCTCTGTTTATCTTGCACATAGGAGAATAGGAGCCAAGGTGAAGGACAGGGTTGTAGCACCCAGTATTTTAAAGCTGACTCCTAGTAAGCCCTGGTAAGTGACTGGCCCCAGGTGTTGGAGGCTCTCTTTAAAATGTGGGGTTGTTAGTTTTCTTGTTTGTCTTCAGCTTTAGGCTCTATATGTCAACTCCAGGCTAATTGAAAAGTGACATTCAACATGCTTTTAGATGCATCTATACCAAGTCACTTCTTCAGCATCAAGGCAAGTGGTTAATACTTAAATGTCCAAACACAACTGGCATCACCATCTCACAGGACATGACTTTCACACAGTATTGTTCACATCCATGAAAATGTGTAAATTGAAACCTCAGAGACAGATGAAATTCTAGACCTCTCTTAGAGCACTACTGTTATGCCTGCCTGTGAGCATGTTGCAGGGGCTGGAGATGAGTGGGAAGGACAAAGCAAAGCCATTGTGTCCTTGGGGAGTTTGGTATCAAGTCACCCAGTCTCCATACAATGTACTTTTCTACAGAACAAAACAGTAAATGCTGAGGGAATGCAGAGCCCAGGAACAGTCGTAGTCCAAGGGTGTGATGAGCAGGCAGTACTTTAACAGAGGAAGTGAGTGAGGCTGGTGATTAGAAAGACTTCTAAAGAAAGACATTAGACCAGCATTTTCAAATGTTTCAGGTAGAACCTAAACCTTCATGGAGGTGACCCGGGTATGCCTACAAAATGGCAAGGAGGGCAACGGGGACCTTGGGGGGCAGAGCCAAGAACCCTCCCATTTCTCCTTAAACACAACAGCTGTGCTCTTAGCAGTTTTACATAATCAATTTCTACCTACAATTCCATTTTCTGAAAGGATTTGCAGGTTTAAAAATGTGAAGGTGACTGGTTATGAAGTAGGCACGAGATGCGTGGCTAAGGTCATTATGTGCAGATGGATTAATTGGATGCTGAGCAGAGGTACCATGTTTGGGACTAACGAGAGGATGGGAATAGCTGGGGCTGGGCCAGCGGTAGGGGGAGGCTTGGGGAGTAAATTAAGAGAAAGAATGACTTGAAGGATTTTGATGTGAAAATATATACCACTGAAGGTTTTTAAAGAAAAGATGTGAAATGAGAAGGTTTTTTGGACAAAAAATATATCTAAGAAAGATTACTATAATTGCGCATGATATATATGTGTCAAATGTATATGCACATGTGTATTTGTGTACATATGCACACAAGTCCAGGTGGTGACTTGGTTTATCATTGTCATATTAAAGCAGATGTTGATGGTGCAAATCAGGAAATGAAACCAGTAGTTCTAGTTTCTGCTCTTGTTACCTTTCTCTGAAGAATAGTCCCCTACCAAGGTGAATCCCAAAAGCTGCCTTGCTCCTGGGTACTGTCCTTTAAAGAGAGGCTATCTCACCTTCCAGAACTCCTCAAGTGTGTCTGAGACAAGAGCTCATTTCCGCTGACTAGGGGAGGTCCCTCTTCCCCACTCCGCCCCTTAGAAAGAGGGCTACCTCATAAAAACAGGAAGTCTTTTCAGGCTGTAACAAAAATGAGCTGCTTAAAGTAATCTCAGTGCTGCCAAATGTTCAGCAAAGTCTTGACAGTGTTTAGGAGAAACCTCACTGAATCCCTCAAATAATGAGTTGAAAACCACGGGATGCTATGAGCTTCGCCACAGGGAGCCTTCTAACACTTTTTAGCAGATGGCAGTGTATACACTTCTTTTATGTACAGTGCTTCTCTAAATTAAAGATGATTTTTCAAAAACAATTCTCTTAGAGAGAGATGGAAGAAAAAAAACTCACACATACTCAGCTGTAGACAGCCTCTTATTTACATAAGCCATGAGAAAATTAAAAGCCTTGGTATTATGGTATGTTTCTTATGAGTCCTGTGAATGTTAAGTACTTTGAAAAATTAAGTTTTCACATTCTACTGAGGTGAGAATTCTCTGAGGCCTGGAGAACCAGTAAGGTAGAATTTTAACACCATCTTACCTCATAAAAACTATGAAATGGCCATTACCTAATTTAATCTGTAAATAAAATAGCTCAAGTAATATATTTATTATTTTTGTTAAATTGTATGCACTTTTTGTTCACACTCACAATTTAAAATGATGAGAAAAATTTCCAAAGTAATCCAAAGGCTCAAATAAAAAAAAAAAAGGTAACGTGTGGCTACCTCAGAGCTGACTGACAACCAATTCATATAATAGCTAATTCTGTCAACAACCGGATGTTTTATACAAAATGTTGACATTTTAAAAACTGTTGTGCTACTGTGTCAACCAGATTGACAAGCAGTTTGGTTTGCAAGATTCAATACAACACTTTCTGTTGAGATTTTGTCTTGTTTTTATTCTTATGTTTTGAGAGCTCATAGATCAGCAAAGAAATACATGTCATTGTCCTCTGGAAGTGCTCAGTCCTATCACTTGATCACTGCGGTTCTCTGGTCTCCTCACTGGCATTTTGAAACACACTGCCTATTTCTCATCCATCTCACATGAAGAGATCACAGCTTTCAAGAGACAAACTAAGTTGTTAGCTCACAGTCTCCACCGTTCACCTATTTAACAAATGTAGTTAGTGCAAGACACTGTCTTTGGGCCTCTGGGAAAGACAAAGGTGCATAAGACCTGATCCCCTTATTCTAGGTAGACTGAGAGTCCAGGGTGTGTGCTGGCGGGCTTTAGGGTGGGTAGAGAGCATGAATAGAATTTAGAAAGATCGTAGTAGACACTTTAGTATTATACCAATAGTCAGCATTTATTGCATATTCTCTATAACCAGACACTTGGCTAAATGCTTTATGTGTACTATCTTATTTGGTTATATCAACAGCATCATGAGATTGATATTATTTTTCCTTGGTTTTATAGGGGAAGAAACCAAGACTTACAGAGATTAAGACATTTTCCAGGTGTCACACAGCTGGAATGGTCAGAGGTAGAACTAGGACCTAAGCCTAGATCTTTATGTCTTAGCAGCTTCTGCTCATAATCACTCTACATTACTCTTTTCCAGTGTCTCTTTTTAGGTGTAGATGCTGTGAATATTCAGTGGAGGCAGCAAATACTTCAGATTTGAGAGAGGATGGGAGATTAAGAAGTGGCATTTAGTCTGGGTTCTGTATGATTGGTACAAGGGGGTAGAAAAGGGAGAGGAATGTAAAAAAGAAGAGTGGAGCAGAGACACAAGGCCAGGAATTTTAGGGTTTTGTGTGAGAAATCTAGGGAAGGGTGTTCCTGAAGGAATGTCTCCTCTATCTTATAATTCATCGGATCATCCTGAACTGTTCGCCAGTCATCCATCATGCCAAACCTTTCAGTTGCTCAGTCATACTGGCAAATAGGGGTGTGTGTGTGTGTGTGTGTGTGTGTGTGTGTGTGTGTGTCTGTATGCTTTGGATGGTTAACGCATTTGCCAGAAGAAGATCTGAAGAGTAGGAAATGCTTATTTTTGCTGGCATGTTGTCCAAAATATTCTACCATCAATGCATAGCAAGGTGTCCATAATTTCCCAGGGAATGAACTCAAACCTACTGAAAAAAGAAACAAAACCCCCAAAAAACAAAGTTTGAACATTAGCCTCCCCTTAGACTCATAAGGTTACATCAGATTGTGTTTTACGTCGGCCCACTGTGGAGTAATGTATTTTACATTGATGTGGCTCAGGGCCTTATTTACCATGGCAGAGCCTGCCATTAGAATTAGGAGATGCTATTTCGAACCTGACTGAGTTTAAAAATATTATTTTCAAACATATCAGTACCTAAGAGGATGGGTAATTGGCAGCCTTTCCATCCAATACATCCCAAAATGTAGAGTGAACTTGTCTTGAAAAAAAAAATCCAGTTAAACTTTAAGGAAAAGTTTACTGGTTAGACCTTATCACCCCTGACCCTCTGGCTTTTCTCGGCTTTTCATACCTTTGCAATTTTCTCACCAATTGCCATAGACCAGCATCAGTGAGGGCATGTTTCTGTTTCCCAAAAAGGTGAGGAACCAAATTATGAACATTTAACAGGCCCAAAGAACAAGGGTAGTCTTCCATCTTGGCAATACTCCAGAGCACATGTAGACTCTTGCAAGGAATTCCAATTTTTAAATAAACATAGAATTTTTAAAAAGTGGGCAATTGGGGCTTCCCTAACCTACTTCTATTCCAAATGCCTCTGTTCAGCCAGCACCCATGAGAAATCATGAGTTTGGTAGCTTTCTCCCTGTGCCAGAGGACTCAGCAGACATGACCGCACTTTGCTTTTCATTCTTGGTACATGTAAACATGGAATCATTTTGTATCTTGCACTGGCACAGTATTCTGTCTATTCAATTTAACCTAATAAAGGAAAAGATATTTTCCCTTATATGTAAAAAAAAAAAAAAAAAAGGCAAACAAGAGATGTGAGTGTAAAGCCAAGTGCATGTGCGGGTCCTTCCATTGTGCCCCTGTGCAAGGTGAAGCTGCACCTGATATCTGGGGGTCAGAAAGATGAAACACGCCCTTGCTGGGATCCTGAAGTAATTGGAACTGCCAGTATTCTGAGAGTCAAAGTTTTCAAAAGGAAAACTAACTGGTTGGATAGATTCATAGTTGTCTCCTTGCTGTTGACTCTTAAACAGAATATTTTCAGCATCTCAGGGCATGTTCAGAGAGAAATTAATGGAAGCCACAAGCATCACATGCAGCTAAAGAACAATCCAGGCAACATGGAGAAGACCTTGCTTCTCATGCAGCACAACGTGACCCTTGGAATTATGTGAAGAGTGCCTCTGTGTGTCATAGGATAATTGGTTTTCTAATTCCTCCTTAACAGTTTTCAACACTGAGGATGACTTATAAGAAAGATGGCTTCTGTGAGGACATGAATGGCCAGATGGTTGAATTAGGGGCAGTCAGCAGGAGGGACATGGGCCTGAATGTGTCCTGCTGAAGGTCATAAAAAGCTCAAGAATATGTGTCTGACCGAGAAGGGAGAGAACATACTTTGCAAACATCCCACTACAATACAGCTTCTGCATGAGTTGAGTCCTGAGGATGAGAAAGCGAGTCCAAGCCTCAGAGACTCCCAGTGAGGGGCATCACTCAGCCTTTTGCTTGAGGGAAGTTGTTCTGTGGGAGCTATGGAAGACTTGGGCTTAAGGCCATCATCTGAGGGATCTCAGGCTGAGCTCCCTTTGTAGAGGATGGGGACAGGGACAGCTACGGTCCATGAGGAAGACAGGACTCAGGGATGGGAGCTGCTAGCAGCGCCGCGGAGCCTACCAGGCCTACTCAGGCATAAAGAGTGACAGGACAGGAAGAGAAATCCACAGAGTCTTGGAACTTGTGGAAATGTGAGCAAAGATGATAGATTCTTTTGTTCTGGCTCTCCCTCCATCCCAAATTTAATTCTAAATTCCAAGGATTTTAGTTTTTTCACTACAGATTATTAATTTAAGAGATTGCCATTGATCATTTGATTCAGTTTCTTCACATGTCCATCAGAAACAGCTGAGTTTCCCACAGAAGCACAGAATGCTTTCTGTTTTAAGTTTCACTTGCTCGTTTGTGTTTAATAGATGGAATCTTTTAAAAAGCTCCTACCCTTTTTGGTAACTAAAACTTGGTCAGTTGACTTATCAGGGAACAAAATTTTCACAATTATATAGGAGACACAGGAGTGTTTCCTAAACTACAAAAGAGGCACAGAGATGAGAAAAGAGATAGGAAGATACTAACATAAACATTGCAAGTCGCCCTCTGAAGTTAAAGCTAGTTCACGACCGGAAGTGCGTAGCAAGTCAGCTTTTGGAAAATACCCGGTCTCTCCATCAAAAGGCCTAATTTTTCAGGTACACAAAGGGAAAATGCCAAGGCTGGAACAATTCTAGAAGAGTTTGAGAACCATGTGAGATCTCCATTGTTCCCTATGTAGTCTGACTCTCAGAAAAGAGACACTTAGAATGGAAACACGCACAGACTCTTAACTATAACACTGCTAGCAGGCATTGCTATAACAGCAAGACAATTTAGCAATAATGGGTGAGTAGGAAGAAAATTAAGGAGTTTGCTGAGATACAAAAAAACTGAAGCCAGAACATATTTGGCCTCATGTTCAACTTTAAATGCAAAGTTGGTTCATTAGTGTAATTTAACCTTTTCATAAGCCTTTCAATGATAAATTCCATTACTACACTGGAAATGCCAGCTGTTAAGAATAGTCTATAACTGTGGGAGGCACTGTAAAAGGTGGGCTGGACTATGATACCCTCCTGCCTCCTCCACCACAGCAAAAATGAGGGGATGTCAGGTGTCTACCTTTCCTATCTACAGTAAATGTCCTCATTCCACTCCGTGCAGCTTGAGCCTTAGGGCAAGCCAGGGTTTTGCAGCCATTTACTACAATAATAGCAAGACAATTTAGCAGTAATGGATAAGTAGGGAGCAAATTAAGTCGTTTACTGAGATACAGAAATGAAGCCAGAAAATATTTGGCCTCATGTTAGGCTTCAAATTCATAGTCAATTCATTAGTGTAATTTGGATCTTGCATAAGCCTTTGAGTGATAAATTCGACTAATACATTTGAAATGCCAGCTGTAAGAATAACTCATTGAGTGTTGAGTAAAATTAAAAGATGGGCAAGAATAAATCGTTCATTTTCATCTCATATGGGAAGATTGATGAAGGCCTTTGAGAAGAGGCATCTGTCTGCTAGTTGTAAATTGAGAGTATTAAGGGAAAACATCGGGATATTTTGGTTACATTAGGGAGAGGAATGTATTAACTCAAATGCTTTTGAGATCTTTCCCTTTGGGGCTGAAGATTACTCTTGATGAAGAACATGTGAACTTTTAGAATTTAATTCTTGATTGGGAACTAAGGCCACAGCACAAACAATATTAAATGGTTGGCATTTTGGGGAGTAGTTTCTAAGAAACACAATTATATGTGGGATGTTGGTGATTTTTTTCATATGGATATGGTTTTCTCTATGGTTGTGAGTATTCTCTTTCAAGCCCATAGAGGCTGCAAATCAGAGGACTTAGAACAGAGACAGGGAATGTAACCAATATTTTACATGTAACCAAAGTAACAGAGGCAGAGAATGTAACCAATATTTTACTTCCTTAGCAAAATAAAAAATTCAGTCCATTTCACCAGTTAGTTTCTCTTGCTGGTGTCTTAAAATTGGATACCTTTATAATAAAATTAATTGACTGTTTATCATTCCCCCCCAAAAAAGTGGAGGGAAAGGAAATAAATTTTCTCAAGCAACTATTATGTGCAACCTGCTTTATGTAAATTAGCTCTATATAAATTGTCCCCCCAAAACATTCCTCATTCCAGTATGAATGTGTCTACTCCATATTATATATCCTTTCATCCTCTAGCTGCCTGGATCAGTAAATAAAACTGAAGTAGTATAATTTATAAGTAGCATTGTTGGAACTCTGATCCCTATGGAGGCTGTAATCTGTTCCTCCCCCCACCCCTCCATAATAGCACTTGTGTGTATTAAGCTGAAGAATTAAATGTTTAGAAGGTTTACATGTTGAAGGCATTCACTATACATAAGTGTTCTACCTTATTATGAAGTGTTTACAGAAAGTTAAAAAAATATATTTGTGAACCACGGATTCTCAATTTATAGAAAAGGAAACTGCAGTTTCAAAGGAATAAAGTAACCTCCTGGAGGACAAGAGCTAATCAGTAGTAAAACTGGGATGGAAACCAAGTATGCCTGAGTCCACAGTCAGCTGCAGGCACAGGTTTGCTGGCAGGGGTGAGCCTAGGGGATTCACGGTAAAGCCGATCCGTGGTAACAGCTTCTGGAAGAGTGCTGTGTATGGACTGATCAACCCCACACCGGGTCCTCTGGTTCTTTTCCCTTTGTCAAGGAGCTAGGTTGACTAATACAGTGTTCTTAACTCATCTATCCTGAATTGTCATCTCTGGCTAGAGATCCTAGGACTAACCCCCACCCTGCCACCCCCCACCCCCATCTATCTTCAACTCTGTTTCAGCTTACAGGAAGGATGTGATATGCTGCCCAGTCCAGGCTTAGGCCCAGACAACTGGGCCCCTACTCAGAGGCCCAGGCTTTCTTGGGCACCATTCTGGCTCTCCTGTAGCTTGTCTCTGCCCACTGAGGTTGCCAGATTTAGCTATTAAAAATGTAAGATAGCCAGTTCAGTTCTAATTTCAGATAAGCAATGAACAATTTTTTAGTAAAAATATGGCCCATACAGTATTTGGGGCATTTTATCACATTAAAATATTGTTCACTGTTTATCTAAGATTCAGATTTAACGATGTGTCCTTTATCTTGCCTGGTAGCTCTGCTCCCTATGAGCCAGAAATGTGGGGCTATGTAATAAAGAATCAATGTTATCCAAAGAAATATTTGGCCTTTGGCCTGGTCATTGCTTATCTGGGGGCCCTAAGCTGTACTGGACAGTCTAACATTGTGATTTTACCAAGGACTGTGGGCCACAGGGTATCTGCTTCACCTCCAGGGGAATGGACATTCAAGGGATTAGCTTGGCCTCTTGAGACTTAAGGAACTTGAAACTAACTCAGTCGTGTAGGAAGTTAACAATAAATGTGACTGGATCCCAATAATAACTCTGGACACCAGGGCTTGGATGGCATCACCCTGTGCATTTGCCACATGTCAGTACTGAGAGGAGTTAATACTGCCCATGACTCTTGGGGGAGGAAACAACTGGAAGCTCCACATTTGCAACTCTGCTGGGCCCTGCCCCATGCCTCTCTTCACTTAGCTGCCTCTAATCTGCACCCCTTTCTCTGTAATGAACCATAACAGCTTTCAGAGGCTCCTGTGAGGCCTTCTAGTGAGTTATCAGACCTGAGGATACACTGGGAACCCATCAACTTGCAGTTGGTGTAATAGGTAAAGTCAGCCACCTGGACTGTACCCTTCCTAAATTCTCAGGGTCAAAGGGATATGCCTACCCAACCCCTCTTCTAGAATCTAGAATCTAAACCATGCTCCAAGCACTGGGAGTCTGGAATTCTCTGTGCAAAAGGCTCTGAGCATGTTTCCAGAGTGTGTGAGCCTCTTTCATGCCACTGATGTAACACACTTAGACTAGAGGGGTGGCTAAGGGGTGACTACTGGGGTCAAGTGGATGTAGTTTGCACATACAGGCCTGTTTGTCCATAACCAGGCATGTGAAGGCTTTTCCTTTACAGGACTAAGCTAGAGTGAGAAGAGGTAGGAGGGTGGTTCTTCTTGAGCAAAGAACAATTCCTTTCTCATCTCCAGTCCCTGACTTGGGAAAGGCAAACTAACATATTTGGAGTATCTTAGATTCTAAGAAGCTGTCCATTATAAAACCTACCTCTGAATAAACAGCACCTTTAGGTGGTGGGGGAAGAAATATGTCACCAAAGTTAATGCATTTATTAGCTGTAAGATATATTTTGTGTTCTGAAATTTTAAAATATGAAAAATACTTTAAAGTTGGAAAAATATGGTATGTATAATATTATCATAGTATAGCAGTTGAGGGTTTTAAAAGCTTTCCACAACTTTTATCTCATTTGCTCTTCATGACGACTCTTGCAGTGGTGGCCAGAGCACCCTGATACCCCCCCCCATCTCCTCTGAAGGCACTGGCCCCAGGGTTCCCCTCTTTCACCCCTCCCCTCCATCCCAGTTATTATAACCCATCCGTGACCTGAGAAACCCCACTACCAGCACAGCCTGAACCTGTACGTCTCCTCATCTCTGTGTCCGTGTTTGGCAGGAAGAGGGCCTGTCACAGGGAGAGGGATAGGATTGGTCTGGAGGAAGGGGAAAGGAAGGAAGAATTAGCTGCTACCCTGGGGACGGAGCTGTGACCCTGCCTTCTTTTTAGCTGACTTTCTGGCTGGAGAGCAATAAGTCTGAAAGGGAGAACCAAGACCCCACCCCCGCCATGCCTGGAGGGAAAAGGATGGGTCTTGGACTTGGAGAGATGTGCACAGAATTTTGGACAAGCCACTTTACTCCCTGAACCACGGTTGCCTCATCTCCAGCATAGGACTCAGGATTCCTACTTCATAGGGTTGCTGGGCTAGTGAGACAATATGTGTAAAGGGCTTTGCTCAGTATGTGGTGCACAAGCTCGTTAATTTTACCTGTTATAATAAGTTTGAGCCTAGTAGAGATCCTAGCATAGCAGATGCTCAATCAGCCAATGGCAGCTCTAATTATGATTATTGCCAACTCTTCCTCAGAGGTAGCTCTAAGGCAGAGTCCTTCTCAGTGTCACTTAGAGGACAGAGAAAATGCAAAGAGGATGAGTCAGAGACAATGCAGACACAGGCACTTCAGCATAAGCGGAGCTCAGGGTTCTTTCTAGGGAAGAAAGAGAAAGTGGTGGATCTTTCTGGCTGTGCCCAGCACAGGTAGAGGGGAAACCCAGAGAATATACAAGGCCTGGCTCCATTTATAAACCCACAATTAGAAAGACTGTGCGTATCAAGTGACTTGTTGAGACTGTTGTGTCTCCCTGCTTTCTGGGCTCTTCCTTCTGCTTTCTCTTGTGGTGGCAATAGAAGCTCTCAGCAAACCACAGAAGGGCTCTGTATCCTCTTCAGAGAATGGAGGGGAGGGAGAGGCAGTCTCTGCCTGGGCCCTGAGAGGAAAGGTAGGGATCTGAAATCCTGAAGAGAGGGGGGCAAGTGAGAAAGGAAAGGGGTGACCCAGAAGTCACCCTTACCTGAGAAGGGTCTCATGAAACAGGCATACTTGGACCCGAGGCTCTGAAGATTCTCAGTGGCTAGTGTCACTGAGAATGAAAAACCAGAGGAAGGACAATGGGGAGGATGGGAAGATGAGAGGAACCTGGAGTGTATGCTGCCAGGATCCCTTCTTCCAGGGTCTGAGAGGAAAGAGAAATGACAGGAGCATGCTAAATAGAGTCTGAAATCTTTCCCCCAAATCACTAGTGGTGAGCCGTGCTGGCTGGAGTCTGTGCACTTCCCACGAAGGAAGCCCGTACTGTTTCTGGGGGAGAACGTTTTCTGACTCCTCCATTTCCTCATTCCCCCACTGATCAAGAAATGAATTTCTGGAATGCAAACCTTGCCCTGAAAGGTGATGGTTAGTTCTGCCCACCTGAGTAGAGAAAGATGACTGGTGTCCACTGTTTTGTTTCAGGCACAAAACTGACTGAGTCCTTGGAACCAGATCAAAGGAGCTCCACAGGAACGCTGTGCTGAGAAGGCGGCTGACCTGGAGCACGCAGTGGCCCTGGGAACACTCTGTTTTCAGCTTGACGGACCTTGAAGCATATCTGCTCCAACATTCTCATCTTAGTGTCTCTCATATTCATGCCTTCCTCCCGTTTGCTCTGAAGGTCCCCTTCTTCCCTGTGCCCAGGGAAATAGTGGGAATATCCACCCTCTTTCCAGGGAAAAACTTACCTCTTCTGTAAGGCCTCACGGATTTTTCTGTACTCTGAACTCCCACAGCAAATTGGGGTCTATATTCTAGGGTCTAATTTATTTTATTTCATTTTTCTACAAAATATGTATCAGTGTTTTATGCAGTTGAATATTATTTTTCAAATGATACTATCAGGTTTTTTTAAGGACTGTCTCATGCCTCTATACCTCACAGAGCACTTTTCGATCCTGAGGCTCAAGAATGTCCTTGGCAGTGTCTGCTTTGCTCACATGTTTTCAGATAGTAATAACTGCCACCTGGTTAATCTTTAACTACGGTCACTTCCCTCATCACTGCACACAACCCTACTGTCACCGTGCCATATCACCACTGCAACTAGAAATTTTGTATAGCAGTTCAGAGTTTACTAAGGGTTTTCACATACAGTATTTTATTTTATATTCACAACCAACTTGAAAGTTAGACTTTACCTATTATCCCACTTTACAGATGTTAAAATTGAGGATTAAAGGGTTACTTTCCTGTGCAGCAGAGCACAAGTCAAAATCTTTTCAGGTGCTCCATGAAAACACATCTCCGTGTATTTGTGAGCATGAAACAATGAGACTGTTCTCAAATAAACACTCAGAAATGTTGTTCTAAGTATGTAATAAAGCTCCCCAAATTTTAGTAGCATGAAACACAACCATTTTCTTATGCTCTCAATTATATTGGTCAGGAATATGGACAGGGCACAGTGGGGTGGCTAATCTGTGTGCCATGATGCCTGGGCTATACACCTGGGTGGATCACATGCCTGAGGCCATATGTCTGAGCTCTTGGTCTTTTTACACATGGCATCTCTTGGGACTGGAATGTCTAAGACAGTCCTTTCACTAACATGTGTCTGGCATCCAGGGAGGGTGGCCAGAACAGCTGGGTGTGGTTTATCCCCATCACTCACTCCCCGTGTGGCCATCATGGGCGTTTTCAGAGCATGGAGGTCCTGGGTAGTCAAGTCTGTTACACACTGGCTGGCTTTCCCAGAAGCAGGCAGTCCAAGCCACTAAGATGGAACTGCATGATTTTCCATGACCTAGATGCAGAGTCATTTCTAACACATTCCTCTGGTTATATGTGGCCAGCCCAGATTAGTGTGGGAATGAACAACCCAATGGTGTGAACTGGGAAGATATGGTTCGCCAGGGAGATATATGCAGAAATTAGCTACCATAGTTAAAAAAAATTTTTTTTTAATCACAAATCATACATGTGTAGGCAGTCCTTTTGTCTTTGCTCAAAATGTTCCAGGAAAAGAATGAAGAATGTCAAAAAACAGACCTCTTGGGCAGCGGTTTAAGTGAGAGTCTGTTCTTCATACCTGCAATTGTCCCTTTATATCACCAGGCAGTAAAGCAGAATCAGTAAGGCAAAAATGTTTCACTTGGTCCTGACAATCACAGAAATTGCAGAATCAGCTGACGAAGGTAGCAAAAAGCAGCATCAGTGTCCATGTGGCTAAATTTTTTTTCTAAGTATTTTTATTAAATTATAAAAACAACACAGAGTAGAAAGAACAATTTGAGTTTCTTTCCTTCAAAGTTTGTATTTAACTTTTGAAAGCATACTACGGTACCTAGGGCACTCTGTTTTTTCTTCATAAATTAAAATGAGTTTTGAGGAGGTGATTGGCATGCTAGGAAAAATAATGACTGTCAGTTTGTTAAAACTATTTACTGAGCAGTTATTAGAAGCCAAGTACCGTGGCAGCCATCAGATACAGAGAGCAAGTCAGATAAGGTCTTTTCCCTCACAGAGCTTACAATCTAGTGACAAGGACAAAACAAGTAATTAAAATACAGTATCATACATTTTATGACCAAACAAGTAGAGGGAGATGTCAGGATATAAAGGAGGGACCTGTAGCCCAGGCTCAGTTTGTGTCAGAAAGTATGTAATACACATTAGAGAGAGAATCATTTTTAAAAATCCTTACTTGAAAAACACTGTAGTAAAATATACATAAAAGTCACCATTCTAATAATTTTTAAATATGGAATTAAGTTGTATCAAGTATATTCACAATGTCGTTCAATGATCACTACTATCTATTTCTAGAACTTTCTCATCATCCCAAACAGAAACTCTGTATTCACTAAATATAACTCCATTCCTCTCTCCTCCCAGATCCTGGTAATATGTATTCTGCTTTATGTCTATGAATTTCCTTACTCTAGCTACCTCATATAAGTAGAATCACACAACATTTGTTTTTTTTTATGTTTAGCTTATTTTAATTAGCGGAATGTTTTCAAGGGCCGCCTATGTTGTAGCATGGACCAGCATTTCCTCCCTTTTTATGACTGACTGAATAATATTCCTCTGTGTGTATGCATGCGAGCATGTGTGATGTTTTGTTTACCCATTTATCCATTCATCTGTTAATGGATATGGACATTTGGGTTGTTTCCACATTTTGGCTATTGTGAGTAATACTGCTATGAATATTTAGGTATAGGGGTCTGAGTCCCTGTTTAGAATTCCTTTGGGTATATACCTAGATATGGAATTGCAAGATCACATGGTAATTCTGTTACTTTTTTTTTGAGGAATCACCATACTATTTTTCATAGTGGCTGCATTATTTTACATTCCCACTAGTATTGCACAAAGGTTACAATTTCTCCCATCCTTGACAGCTCTATTTTCATTTTTTTGACAATAGCCATTCTAAACAGTGTGAAGTGATATCTCATTTTACTTTTGATTTGTATTTACCTAATTACTAATGATGCGGAGTACATTTTCATGTGCTTATTTTCCATTTGTACATCTTTTGTGGAGAAATATCTGTTCAAGGCCTTGGCACACTTTTGAATTGGGTTGTTTTTGTGGTTCTTTATATATACTAGATATGTAGCCTTTATCAGATATATGATACGCAAATAGTTTCCCTCAGTCTTTGGGTTGTCTTTTTCACTCTCTTGATAATGTCCTTTGATGCACAAAAATATTTAATTTTGTCTACTGTTTCTTTTGTTGCCTGTGCTTTTGGTGTCATATCCATGAAATTATTGTCAAATCAAAGGTTGTGAAGATTTCCCTCTAAGTTTTCTTCTAAGAGCCTTATAGTTTCAACCATTGTGTTGAGATCATTGATCTACTTTGAATTATATTTTGTATGTGGTGAAAGGTAAGGGTCCAATTTCATTCTTTTGCATGTGAATATCCAATTTTCCTATGATTCTTCGTTGAAAAAGACTGTCCTTTCCCCATTGAATGATCTTGAATGTCACTGAATATCAAAAATCAATTGACCTATATGTGAAGGTTTAATTCTGGACTATTTACTTTATTACACTGGTCTATAGGTCTGCCCTTATGACAGTACCACACTGTTTTGCCTAATTACAGATTTATAGTAAGTTTTAAAATAAAAAATTTCAGTCCTTTAACTTTGTTCTTTTTCAAGATGTTTTGGCTATTCTGGGCAACCTGAGATTCCATATAAATTTTAGGATGAGTTTTTCTATTTCTACAAAAAACATTATTGGGATTTAGCTAGGGTTTGCATTGAATCTATAGATTTCTTTGGGCATTATTGTCATTTTAACAATATTAAGTGTTCTAATCCATACACACAGGATATCTTTTCACTTATTTATGTCATCTTTAATTTCTTTCAGCCAATTTTATGGTTTTCAGTGTACAAAAAGAACCAGGGTATCTACACTATTATCAGACAAAATAGATTTTAAGTAAGAAAGTTTAATGGCTCTTTTTGTTACTATTTGCAGGGAATATCTTCTATCTTTTCATTTTAAACCTACTTGTTTCTTTAGATCTAAACAAGTCTCTTATAGGCAGCACATAGTTGGATTATGTTCTTAATCCATCCTTCCAATCTTCACTTTCTCTGGAGAGTTTAATCCACTTACACTTATAGTAATTACTGATAGGAAAGGAATTATTATTGTTACTTTATTGTTTTCCATATGCCTTATGGTCCTTTCTTCCTTTCATTTCCGCCACTACTGCCTTCCATTGTGTTTACTTGATGTTTTGTAGTGACACACTTTGATTCCTTCCTCATTTCTATTTGTGTACATCCTATAGATATTTTCATTGTAGTTATGGGGATTATATATATAAATTCCTAAATCACAATAATCTAATTTAAATCGAGACCAGCTTAACTTTAATTGCATACCAAACTGTATTTATATACAGTTCATCTCCCTGCATATGTTACGGATGCCACAAATTACATCTTTATGTAGTTCTTTGTCCAATAACATAGATTCATATTTATTTTTATGCATTTATCTTTAAATTGAGTAGAAAATAAAGAGCAAAGTTACAAAATAAAATTACAATAATACTGGCTTCAATATTTTCCCATGTATTTACCTTTTAATATAGTAGATCTGTATTTATTTAAATACTGGAGATATTTATTTCTTCATATGGCTTCCAGTTACTGTCATTTGCCAGAAAGCATTTCTTACAAGACAGCTAATGAAGTCCCTCAGTTTTTTCTTCTCTGGAGATGTCTTAATTTCTCACTCATCTTGATGGATAGTTTTGCTAGATACAGAGTTCTTCATGGACTGTTTTTTTCTTTTAGCACTTTAAATATATCATCCCCCTGCCTTATAGACTCAAAGATTTCTGATGAGAAATGAATTGATAATCTTGTTGAGGGTCTCTTTTATACAATGAGTTGCCCTTCTCTTTCTGCTTTTAGGATTCTCTGTTTGCTGTTGGTTTTGATAGGTTGTCTACAATTGTTTCATTGTAGATCTCTAAGTTTATCATACTTGGAATTCATTGAGCTTCTTGGATTTATGGATTCATGTCTATCATCCAAGTTGGTTAGTTTTTGCCCATTAGTTCTTCAAATATTCATTCTGCTATCTTCTCTCTCTTCTTCTTCTAAGACTCACATAATATGTATGTTGGACCACTTGGTGTCCTTCAAGTTCCTTAGGCTCTGTTCACTTTTTTAAATTCTTTTTCTTTCTGTTTCTCAGATGCAATAATTTTAATTTTAATTTTCTGATATTCAAGTTAGCTGATTCATTCTTCTGCCTATTCCGATCTGTTACTGAATGCCTCTACTGAATTTTTTATTTCAGTTATTATACCTTTCTGTTTCAGAACTTTGTTTACTTCCTTTTTAGAATTTCTTTGTTGATATTCTTTCTTTGTTCATACATTGTTTTCCTGACTTCATTTAGTTCTTTGTACATATTTCCTTTAGTTTTTGCTGAGTATGTAAGATAGCTGTTTTAAAGTTTTTGCCTAATGTGTCTAATACCTGGGTTTCCTTTGGGACAGTTTCTGTCAATTTATTTTGATCTTTGAATGGTCTGCATATTGATTTCTTTGTATGCCTTCTGAAAATTTTGTTGAAAATTGGAAATACAATGTGGAAAACTCTAAATCAGATTCTCCTTTCCCCAGGTTTTAATCAATTATTGAAGGCTGTAGTAATCCACTGTATGTTTGGGGTTAATTTTGAGACTTCTCCAAGCTATTTTTTTACAAGGAAAAACTATTCTTTGTTATGTGTAATCACTGAATCTCTGTTTAGCTTATGTTTTGACACAGATTTCCTTGAATACCAAGCACTCTCCCAGATCTTGCAGATTCATCTGTTCTGGAACAATCCTTCAAAACTTATAGAGGTTTGAGGTGAAAACTTAGGGTCTCCTCAGGCATTTTTTGAGCATGAAATTGCCTGGGCATTTGCATGGCTTTCAAAATTTCTCCATATACATGATTGCCTCTGAATGTCTTAATTACCCAAAGATTCTCACCCCAGCTTCTCCTTCAGGCCTTAGATAGTCTATTGTATATCTCCACCTACAATCTCATGTTCTAGACATGTATAGGTGTGGTCACCTTGCAACTTTTACAAGCAGTGCTTGCCAGTTTTCCTACCTAAGTTCCAGGGTGGGTTAACAGAGACAAGCAGTTTGCATCAGTCCTTTAGCTATCTCTCACACAGGTTAGAACAGACATACAAGATAATTTACAAACAAGTTTTGCTCTGCTTCTGGCTTGAGATAAGGAACTGGAAATCAGGATGCTGCTGCTTGAAGACCAAAACCACGGCCATACCAGGGAGGGAATGGGGCAAGGGTGAGTAAAAATGCCATGAAACTTTCCTATACTTTTTAAGATGACTTAAAAAAAATTATTGGCTTTGACTGTTCTCCAGAGATCTCACAAGGCTGGTTCAGACATTTCTGCTAGTATTTTTCAATATTTTTTTCAGGGAATAATAGCTTGGAGATCCCTAGCCACTACTTTGCTGACATCACTTGAAAAGTTTGCAGCTTTATTTTTAAGAAGTAATTTTTGGAGCTGATCTTGCTCATTGCATCTAGACCAGGTGAATGCTTACTTCCAATGGTAAATTCCAAAATTTTAGACTTTTAAAACTGGCCTGAAAATGGCTTCTACAATTTTAAGAAAAACTAATACGTTAAAGTAACAGTTCCTTAATTGGATTTATTAATACTTCTTTTTACAAAGCAGACACAAGCCACTGTAGCTATCTGGCATTATAATTCTTACCAGCATTGTTGGTATTTAAATTTCTACTAATTACTTCATAATTATAGCCTCTCATTCCACTCATACTCAACCTGGAGAATGACTTTTAAAATTGGTAAATTTCAGACCTTCTCTTATAGTATTGTTTGACTCTATTTTATTATATTTCTCTATAAATAAATGTCCATGACTTTATCCCTACAAGAATGCAGCCAAGTTCTTCTTAACCTTTCTAAAATGAGTTATAAAATCAAAAGTTTCCATAATTCACTCTCCTTGAAAATGTCTTTCAAAGATCTCTGGCAGAATTTTACATATGTAGATGTCTAAAAAGAAGAATAAAAACTAGTGAATTTGACCAAGAAATTTTCCTTCATTTTGCATTTCATAAAGTATCTTTCTTTAAAGCTATTGTTTAAAGACCAAAAGAAATGATAAGAAGAGTTATGGGTCCTGGAAGCATCACCCTTAATGTCCTTAGGAAGCCAAGTTCCATTGAAGAAGAGAAGGCAAAGATCTAAAGCTATGTCACTCACAGGGCACCCAACCAAGCCAGGTGAGACAGAAAACAGAGCGAGGGATTTATCTCTGAAGATTCACTATGACTCAAAGAATACAAACTTTTTTGTAGAATATTGTCTCTACTTTTGCATAATATAGGTTTATGTGGAAACTAATTACAATACAGAATTCTCTAATACTTCTTCCTATTTTTAACAATGCTGCAAGGTCTGATTCTTGGGGAGGCAGAGTAAGAAAAATGCAATTGCCCTAAATTTATTCCTTCTCACCAAGGCCCCCAGGGTGCTGGTTAACAAAGGGTTCCTCACTTGCATACCAGCTGCATTTGCTGAGAGTTCTTCCAAAGAGTTCACCTGCCTCACATTAGTCAGCAACTTCCTACAAGAAAAACCTTCATTTTGCCTCAGTGAAGGATTATTCAGCCTTATAAAACACACCAGATTTCTCATTCTCAGTAGGACATTTAATTAACCTACATTGATTCACCAAGCAAAGCAGCCAATAAGAAATTTTTGGCTTTTCACTGTGGCCCTGGGATATCCACCCACTTCTTGGTATTTAGAAAATTTTTATCCCAGTTTCACTCTAAGTTTTCAGAGTAGAGAGAGTACATAAATAAGTAAGTTTTTCAGGTAACCTAGCAGCACTGTTCAACCATCCATGTGGTGTAAATTAATCTACCTCCTGGAGAGACTGAGGAGAAGTAGGAGGGGAGCCTTTGTGGAACGGGATGTACACAGAGCGCTGTGTGCATAGTCAATCGGGACTGTTGCAGAGAGGTTGTCTGGGAAGCTCTCCTGTTAACCTGAGGTTACAGCACCTCTCAGCATGATTCCTAAAGGGGGAATTACCTTCTAAGAAGGCTCTGTTTCAATATGGTTCATATGATGGGCTGGATTCCAAAAAAAAATAGGGAAATACTTGCACATGCTGGTTGCTGATCTTCAGCTTTATTTTACCAGGTCTTTGGCAATTACACAGACTAATAACTCCACTCCATTGTTGAGGAAAAACTACACCTTTAAAGTCTTTAGTAATAAAACACAAGATTTAAGCACCTAGCTGGACCCAGAAGTAGACTTTTCTCTCTCTGGCTCTCTAATATGTTTTGTTTTCAAATTCATATATAGTAGAAATTTATTAACTACTTCTGGGTGCTATAGGATTTTCTAAATGATCTCACTAACTATTGGGCATTACTCTATGAAATAGGTATTACTAGCCCTTATATAATATCTGATGTAGTTACTATCACATAAGTAGGTTCTCAATAAATATTTAGTGAACAAAGAAAAGCTAAATGGATAAATGAATCAATTTACAAATGGGCTCAGATGGTGTTAAGTCACTTGATCATAATCACAGAAGTAGTAAGCAAAAGAGCTGATATTTAAGGTCAACAAAATGGGGGTGAGAGTATTGCAGACTTGATCTAAGCTAGGTTTTCCATCCCCATTTTTAGTTATTTTGGTATATAGCAGTGGCTTGTGACTATTATAAATACATATGGCTAATGTCTCTGCATAGATTGTATTCATGGCTGAAATCAAGTCCCAAGAAGGATTTTTGCCATGCTCCCATAATCCATTGCCAGAACAGGTACAGCAGCGGTCACACATCCATTTCCTGGAAGCTTACTGATACCCCCATTCCTTATCCTGTTAGCTGTTTTGACAAACAGCTTACTGGTAAGATGTGCCCCCAATGTAAGTGCAGCAAATACTCTGAAAGCAAGAAAACTTATCTTCCAGTGGGATCAGTTAACAGAACCCTCTTTAAATAGGGGACATAGGACTATAGACGTTCCAGACCATGGACTTGCAGCCAAGGAGTGAAGCTACTGTCTGCAGCTTCCTGTTCCTCATTCATGAGATAGCATTGATGCCAGTACAGACTTTCGAACTAACCTTTCCTGAACCACTAGAGCATGGTAAATGCAGCATTTGGTGTTTTCCACAAGAGCTGCCTTACTTTGCCTAAGAACTGCTTAAGTCCTTGAGCTGAAGCCCCTCCCGGATACGGCCACCTCTGAGAAAAGGCCAGAGCAAAGATGCTGGACTTCCCTCTGGGAGCCTCCGGAGGGTGCTATCTCTCCCGGCACTGCTGCGGAAAGGCAACTGTTCCTTGGACTGTAGCTGTTAACCACCGCTGGCTTTGTTACCCTGCATCGCCGTGGCATAGGAGTGACCAGGAGGAACTACCAGAGTCTCCTTACTTTTCAAGATCCTTGGAGAACTGATCCTGCTAGGGAAACTCTGAAGTCAAACCGCTTCCTTCCTGTTTTTCTCTGTTTAAAATAATAGGCAGCTGATTTGTACTCTCTGAGTGAGGAATTCTTCAAAGTGTGACTTAGCTTGGAGTTGTACGTCATTTTTTTTTTCTCAACTCTAGTTCTCTAAATTTCAACCAATGGAAAGGAAAATACGCCAGAACTTCCCAATGAAACACGTGGTGCTTGTGTGTTAAGCATACGTTCATTCCAACAACTCTGAATTGCCTACTGTTAGCCAGGCATGACATGTTAGCTAGGCCCTGGGACAGTGTGCTGACAGAGACCTTCACAGTGTCTGCCCTCAAGAGACTTACAGTGTGTAAGGATGCTTGATAAAAGGCAAGGAAATTCAGGCGCACTGAGTGTTGCAAAAGAAGAGGGGCAGCGTGTTAGGAATGTAACCACACCATAGTCCTTTTAAATCTTTAATTCCCTGAGAGTCAGAATTTGGGCCCTAAAACTTTGTCAATCCATGACCTTTACTTCTCTCAGATGCCTCAGGCAGATTATGCAAATGACTCCAGAATGTTGTATTTTTTAAAACTAGATGTTAGGCATGATCCATCAGTCTTTAGTTACCTTAGAATTGTTTCTCTGAACTTTCTGAAACTAGTCCACATGCAAATTAGATTTGTGAATGAAAACATAAAAAGGCAAAATAGAGACCTGATGGTACCAGATAGATAATATCTGATGCTTTTCTGGATTAATGATAGAAGAATAACAATGTGAAGCCATAAATGTGATGCCAGGTTTCATTTGCTCTCTTATCTGTAAGTTTCTCCTTTTATTTTACAAAACTGGTATCTGGTATATAAAGTATAAAGTATATATTTTGCCAAAATGTCAATTTCTCTCTGCTTTGACCTCCAAAGTACATGGTTATAAAACACGTAGAAAAAAACTAAAGAACAGTAGAAAGAATTCGGACATTGGGGTTGAGCAAATTTGAGCTTCACCATTTGGTGTCTTTGTGTATCTGTGCATCTTTGAGCCTTTGCAATGGGGACTAAAACAAGCTACTGGACCTACACTGGCAGCCCACTAGCCATACAGCTCCTGTTCTTTGCTACCAGATCATCATACAGCATGTTCCTGTGAGCCACCATTTACATTTTTCCACAGAAAAAGCTCAAGAGCTTAGTGGCAGATTTCTGAGCATGGGAGAGCTGGTATCCACCAAGCTTCCCATCTTCATGAGGTAACGCAGGAAATGTAACTGACTGGAGGCCACAGTTGCCAACTCACCCATAAATTACCCAACTTTTCATGCAGATAAATGCCATGACAGATCAGTTATTGAATATAAAATGCACTGTTCCCTGTAAACCATTGTTTCCCATTGCTTTCCCCTGGGCTGAGCCAGCTCATGAGATGGGTTAGGAAAATTAAAAGCTGGGAAATGGTTAAGTATAAAGGCTGGCACAAAGTATTATGAACAGGTGATGTGTGGGCTCAAGACTGGGGCAAAGCAGACGGGACAGGGTGTGGAGATCAGAGGACACCTACTTGGAAATGAATCCCTGTCAGGATGGCCGGTGGCGCCTGGAAATCTAAGGAAAGCTGTACTTTCCAGAGGGTTCTCTTACTTGGGGAGTCACCACTCTCAATTAAGGGCTGCGAGGGTCATGTTGATAATCTTTCAAAAGTGGTTTTGGGGATGGGTGTTCATACTGATCATTACTCTTTCTGTTTCAAGTAAAAGGAGCCAAATGAAAACCAGCTCTCAGAAAGAATAATTTATTGGTCTGGATAACTGAAAAGTTCAAGACTGGATCAAGAGGCCCAAACTAGGAGATACTAAAGTCCTTTTTTTTGCCTCTGCTTTTTCCTCTACGTCAGCCAATGAGGGGCCAAAGATGGTTGGTGACAGTCCTAGGGTTACTTTCCTCCAACTTAGAAAGCTCAGCAGAGAGTTCCTTCTTCTTGACATCTCTGGACATTATTCTAATTGGTTTGCTCACACTTCAATTCATCTCGGCCCAGGGGCCAGCCCTGGAACTAAGAGTAAGCTCGATCCCAGCTGAAGCCCGTGGCCTGAAGGGAAGTAGTGGCAAAGGAAGAGATCAGTGCGCTTAGTATGATGGGTTCCCAGCAGCAAAAATAAAAAGGTGTTCACCATAGAGGTATTATTGTCTTTGGCCATATGAAGAAAGGGGACCAAATTAGGACACTTAAATTTCTCCATGTTTTATGTTCCCCTTCCACTTGAGGGCTAGATGGAATTTTAAAGCTATCACTCTTTTCCTTCCTTCCTCTCTTCCTTCCTTTCTTCTTTCTTTCCTTCCCTCCCTCCTTTCTTCATTCCTTCCACAGAAAGCAGGGAACACATACTGTGTTCTAGGCATAGTGTTGAGTGATGGGGATACAGATGAATAAAGATAGTGTCTCTGACCCTCAGGAGCTCTAGAAGTTTCCTCAGATCTACATCAACCCTGAAAAAAGTACTATTACCTTTTTAAAAGCTTAATGTCCTTTGGTCTAAATGTGAGATTCTTACAGTGCCTAGGAAAATCTCATTTAATAACTATAGACTCTTGTATGTAGACATGTTCCAGACTTCAGAGGAATTTTTCAACTTCTTTTTGCATAGAGAGTCATTAACCATAGAACCATATAGCTTGTTTAACCCTGACACCTTTGGCTGGAGTGCAAGCTTTGAATCACAGAGTAATTGAAGATCTGCCACGAGCTACGAGTAGCCATTATTGCTTATTGGTTGTTATGGTCAAAATGTTCCTAAATGTGCCCTATACAACAAGTGAGGGAAAATTTCTCAGAGTTACTCAGGCAACTAAAATCCCATGTCATTCATCATACAAAATCAAAGAGACATGATTAAAATATGCATTGGGTACAGAAGTAATGCAGTGCCTGGTAACTGAGGCAGCCCTGTGCACCGCAGGCATAGGCACAGTGCTATCAGGGAAAATTGCCTATTCTCTTCACATTCATTTGGGAGAGTTTCATGGGGAAGACAGGACTTCCTGACTCTGATTTTATTTTGTAATACTAACACTTCAATGTTTATTGGCTAATTGTGTCACCAGCTTACTTTCCTTCATTTGTATTTGTGCTAGATGTTATTAGAATAACATTTGATACTATCATCAGAGATTGTACATGGTCTGACAGTATGAAAGAACAGAGTAAGGCAAACTAGATCTTTTCTAATTACAGCCAAGCTACTATCTGTAAGAGAAGAGATGAGGGCACTTGACCTTGGCCAATGTCAAGCCTTTGTTTACTTTTCTTTAAAATTAGAGGACTAGTCTAGTCAGTCCTGTCCTGTGGAACTTCCTGCCATGATGGATGTGTTCTATATGTGTGCTGTCCAACATGGGGGCCACTAGCTACATGGGGCTTGTTACCAGCTAGTATGATTGAGAAACCTTTTTTTTTTTGTATTTTAAATTATACTTGATTTAAATTGTTTTAAGTTTTAATGAAATAATCACATGTGGCTAATGGTTAGTTACCATATGTCTTGCCAATGGGTTTCAGCCCCGGGCAAGTTTGCTATGGATTCAGTGTGACCAAAGGAATCGACAGCAAAATGTTCTTGGGGTGAAAGGGTTTATTACGCGGCTTGTTCTCCGGTAGGTCGAGCACTAACATCTCTGCCTCCGCCCAGAGCACTGGACCGAGCTCTCTATATAGTGCAGTAATAGCTTATTGCCTAAAGGTGTGGAAGCGGCAGCCCAGCAACAGGCCAGTTACATCATCAGGTGGTTTAAGTTCAGTGAGGATCCTGGCCATAGGAACCCCAACTTCCCCACACCATACTGAACTGCACAGGAAGCAAGCTCTGTAGTCCCAGACAACTCCCAAATTCCAGGATTTTAAAACTAGCCTACATGTGAAGATTGTTAACTCTGGGCTTCTCTGTACGAAAGTCATTTTAAGCATCAAAATCCTCAAACACTATAGTTTCCGTTCAGCTTTCTGATGCCACTGAAAGATGAGTAAAGGCACATGCAAACAGAAAAGCTCCTGGGGCAATGAACATCATCTCACAGGGCTCTTGTCACTGAGCGTCCCAGCAGACTCCCAGAACGTATTACCCTTGTGACCTATTCCTTTGCTATAGCAGCTAAAGACACACTAAATATTGCTGGGAGCCTGGAGCCTTCTTCCCAGGCTTTCCTGATAGAGGCTGCTGTGTCAGGCTTGGGAGGCACATATACCTGCTTAGGGACTGTGCCTGCACCAAACAAGATAACATGTAGATATAGAAATCACTGGTTGATTGAACCAATAATGAGAGCACAGCCATGCATGGCTAGGTCTCCAAAGCCAGCAAAAGTTAAAGAAAGAGATGATAATCCGTATCACCTGGTATTGAGTCTGTGCACATAAGCACTTGCTCTAGCTCACCAACTGGCAAGTATCAGTTTGCATTGGTCAGTGTTCCATTTTGAAAGGTTGAGGCTTTCCACAACATTACCATCCTTAGGGCTGCTGGATTCACATACGGAGAAGAGCAGAAGGAACTGAATTATAAATTGGACCCAGGTTTGGATTGTCCCTTGACTAGCAGACCAGGTTTTAACAATCCTGCTTTATGCCTCATTACCCAGTCCATGAGCCCACCCAGTTCATCACGTGAAAAGTCGCCCTGAAGGAATCATCTGGTACAAAGACTTGGTTAAGTCTACAGATTGCCAGTTGTTCCTTATAGCTTTGTCCCCAAAGGATTCAGATGATACAGGATGGCCAAGGGAAAGAGTAGGGGTTTTGGAACCACACTGCTGAATGACCACCATGTCCAAAGTCCCACAAGGATGCCAACTGGTCGTCTGAGGTCTGAGTAATGCAAAGGATCATGGGAAAAAACCTTGGGTTGTTAACTGCAGTTCTCTTGCTTTGGGCAAACACCATGGACACTGGGACAAAGGTGTACAAAGTGTCAGGCAGAGTAAGTGTTGACCTCAAGTTCAAAAATTCTCCTGAGTTTGCATTTACCCTTTGTGAGGACTGGCTCCCAGCGGGAAAGGTTCTTAATTTCTGGTCACCCCATATTTGCCTAAAATTCATTTTATTGCCCTTTTCCCATAACCAGTGGCATTGGATAGTTGTCATTCATTCATCAGCACATATTTACAGAGCACTTCTGCCTGTCAGAAACTATTCCAGAAACTGTTTTGGTAGTGAATCAACCCTCTATAAAGCTAATGTTTTGATGAGGTAAGTGGGATGTGGGAAAGGCAGAGATAGGAAAGAAGAAAATAAATATTTAATATGTTGGGCAGTGGCAAGTGCTGGAGAGAAATGCAATTCAGAGAGGATTATAAGGAATGAGGAATTATAAGGAATGACTATTTTCTATAAAGTGGCCAGGGCAGAGTTCTCTCTGATAGAAAACATTTGAGTAGATACCAGATGGAAGTGAGGGAGTGAGCCATTTTATTAACTGAGGGAAAAGTGTTCCAGGCAGAGGGAATGGTCAGTACAAATGCCTGGAGGCAGGAGGTTGTTTGCCTGATGACTCTGAAGAACTACAGTGAGAAAGTGTAGTTGGAGAGGTGTGAGCAAGAAGGAAAGTGGAAAAAGATGAAATCAGAAGTGTGTGTGTGTGTGTGTGTATCTGTGTGTATCAGGAAAAAACATGTAGGCCTTATAGACCATTGCAAGGAATTCAGCTTTTACTCTGAATGAGATGGGAAGCCCCTGGAAGACCTTAAACACAGACCCAGTATGACTTAACTTACTTAAGTTCCACTCTGGATGCTGTGTGCCACAGAGAGTGTACGGGGATGCGACTGGAAGTGGATGGAAAGTGGAGGGGACCCAGGGCTCTGAGAGTCCGGTACTGTATGTTCTAAATGTAGAACTAACAGGATTTACTATTTAATTAGTTGTGAGGTGTAAGGAAGACAGGATTCAAGGACTGGCTCTAGGGTGATCACAGAGGCAATTTCCTCCTGCCCCATCGTTGTACACAATAACAGAAGGAAAGGCAGACATTTGCTGGAATAAGGTATACAGCCTGTGAGGCTTTCAACATCTACTCTAGCAAGTAAAATATACCCATTAATCAATCTTCTGATTCAAATCAGAAAGACTTTGGTAAGAGGAAGACTGTCAGCTACTTACATCTTACTTGAGACATACACCCATTCTGGGTCTCCATTTGTCTCACATGACAGTTCAAAGAGTTAATGGGAAGCAAAGCGCAGTGCATGGAGTCTGGCGTGCGGTGACCACTCAGCACAGTCATACCTGTGAAAGCTAACTTTCATTATAGTAGACCACAAATTAAACGACCTATAAAATCAGGGCCATGAGCTCATTCTCCTTTACTGTTACCAGTTTATGCTCCTAAAAGGCTTAATTTCGCTCTCCTCTCTCTGACTCTCTGGAGACCTAGAGGGCAAGGGTAGTGGGAGTTGGGTGTGGTATTCACCAGGACAAAAGGTAATTCTTAAATGAAACCATTTGTTCTTTCCCTTCACACTGGCACAGCTGCAGAGTGGGAGCTCCCATCAGAGTGTATCATAAAGCAGCTTTATTAAAAATAATAATAATAAAAAAAGAATCCAGGTTAATTCCAGCTATTGACCCTGTGGGCAGCACTTATGTGGGCAAAGGGGGATGCTTTCCAATGCTGTCTTGATTTCCATGTATAAATCCCTCCTCACAGAATCCTCTCTTCATTGCAGCTGGAGTCAAAGTAATCATTTTCTTGATGATCATTCCTTCAAGTCAGACCCCAAGCCATTTGAAAAAGAAAGGAAAAAAGCCAGGAAGAAGAGCCCTGCAGAAGGCAGGCATATGCGGTATATCCTTTTATGAGCAGTGCCCTGGGAGAGCTGCAAACCCAAACAGCTAAGTGTCCTGAAAACAGGTGAGACAGGGCAAAAGCAGCGGCAACCAGAACTTTCTGCAAAATCCACTGAGGGTGTGTCGCAGGGAATGGATTGCTCTATACCTCAAGGGGGCCAGGGATAGAATCCATCACCTTACCTTCCTCTCTTCTTCCCTCTCATACACACACAGCTCAGCTTGCCCCTTTATCTCCCCACCCACCTCTGTCCTGACTGCAAGGGGCCCTGTGTTCAGGTGTGTGGATACCCTAGCCCTTATGCCCAAACTTAGTCCAATGCCCTTCACCCCCTCAACTACCCCCACCACCAGTCCTGGGCCTGGGGATATGCTTCCTACTCTAATAGAAAGATACACTCCTGTGGGGACACTCAAGCCCTGGATGTGGGCATATGGGTATAGGGCTGGGAATTCCTAGATCCTGTATAATAACTCTGCTGTGTAATACGACAATGTGGCTTTTGAGCTCTTGAAATGTGGTTAGTCCCAGTTGAGATGCACTGTAAGTAAAATACATAGTGGAATTTTAGGATTTAGTACAAGGAAAAAAATGGAATGTAAAAAGTATCAGTAATTTTTATATTGACTACAATTTGGATGAATTACATTTTGGGGGTATTATTAAACTTAATTTCATCTGTTTTTTTTAACATGGCAGCTGGAAAATTTCAAATTACACACTTGGCTTGCATCACTGTAGCTCTGGCAGGGAAGGGTGTTCCTGGCGCCGGGTGAGTTTCCTATGAATCTGATGAAATTGAAGGAGGACAAGAGGAAGGATAGGTTGGGAGAAAGAGTTTTCAATGCCCACAGCTTGCTCAAATTTGCTGGCCAGGCCTGGCTCTGTCTGTCCCCTCCAGCCGCAGCTCACGCTCCTTCCCTCTGCCCACCCCTTCTGGAAGGAGCTCCAGGGGTGGCCATGGTGACTGACTGGCACCAGACCAATTAGGTACCAGGAATGGAGAGGAGGAGAGAATGGCTATTTATTCTCCACCCCTTGCCCCATAGACCAGTGGCTGTGCCATGATAAATACCTATTGGTATGTAAATGGACTAAGGCCAGGTGGGAAATTCTGGACATTCTGGGTGAAAACTTCCATTTACCCCGCAATAACATTTCTGTTACACACTGCTGGTCTAGACCAGTTTCTCAGTGTGTTTCCAAAAGCAGCAGCATCTGGGAACTCATTAGAAATGCACATTCTCAGGCCCCACCCCACACTTACTGAATCAGCAACCCTGGGTCCAGAAACCACTGTTTTATGTAGCAAGTGCTCCAGGTGACTGTGAAGAGGACCCCCCAGTTTAGAAGAGGGTGCAACCCAGAGGTGGGGGTGTTCCAACTTGTCCCTGTTCTGACCCCATTCTGGGACTGACCCCTAGCCCTAGGTTGCAGAGAATTGCAGGAAAGGGGCCAGAAATGGACTCTTTGAAGCCACAGAGCTCTAGCCCCTGCCCCAGGCCAAGGACAGAGCTAGTTTAGCCTCAGTCTTTCCCTCAGGACCTATCTAGGTTTGGTTGTTCTTCTGCATGCAAGGAGATGTATTTATTCAAAGGGGTTCAGTCATCCTACTAAATAAAAATCATTCGCTTAGACTGGCAAATATTGACTCAAGCTGTTACGCTTTTTTGTATTTCAGCAACTCCCAATGTTCAAGGGCTCAGCAAGCAAACAAGAACAGGTACAGGAAGTTATTGTGGTGTTTGGGGCCCCTGTTTGTTTTCGTGCAGCTGATGCCTGTTGCCCACTGTGGAAGGCTGGTTGCTAATGACCTTGTTATGGAGCACTCTGCAGTTGATAAGGCCAAAGGCTTTAATAGAATACAAATGTATTTTACATTTCCACATGAAGAGTTTATTTTAATTGTGTTTTGAAATACACTGTACCCTAAAGGCCTCTCTCTCCTCAACAATATGCGTCCTCAAAATAAAACCCTGCCAAGAAAGGAATGCATCATGGGTGACATGTAATGGGCAGTTTTGAAGTCAATTTGAAGAGGGTTGCTGATATCCATTCTGCATAAATTTAGGTAGGCCTCCAGAGCCGGGAGCGAGGAAGATGTGGTGAGCAGCCTCATGAGGAGCTGTAAGGAGCTGTGCACTCATATCCATGGTTTTAAAGAATTGGAAAGTGCTGGAAATTCCTTGTAGGTTTTTGTGTTTTCTTTAATTAGCCTCCTGGTACAATACTACTGGTGGGAACAGGAAATATTCTTTTATTTCTGATTCTGGCTGGAGTGCTGGGGGCAGAACTCAGAGGGTGAGGAGCAAGCTTCCTCCTGCGCAGGGTTAGGATACGGACACAGGAGGCCTGGGGGAGGGTCTGGCAGCCTGGGAATTTGGTGGAAGAGCAGATGGGAGGGCGGGGAAAGCAGAGCTTCTCAAAGTCCCTCTTTCATGTCTTCCTTTCTAAATCCTGCCCCTCACTTGTCACATCCTTTTCTCTACTCTCCCTTCTCTCTTTTCATTCTTGGTTCTTTTCTTCCCCCTTTCTTCCTCTTCCTTCATCCCTACTTTTCCCCCTTCTCAAAGAATATGGTGACAGAAGTGCTTAAGGAAAATGGGAGGGAATTAATGGCTAAATAAATTGGGTCTGTGTATCTACCCCTACTTCAGGCCCAAGCATTTGCACACTCCCCTTACATATCCTTTGTGAGCATGCAGAGGTGGTCGCACACACATGCACACATGTGAGATGTGGGACAGAGTCTTTATCTGTCAGCTTATAGCAAACTATATAAAAAACACTTTTGCCAAACTGACACTGACCCTGAAAACATCCAAGGGTTTGGTGTTTTGAAGCCTCTTCTCTAGAGTGACTGCTGGGGATGACTAAATAAGGTAATGCAATTAAGGCCCTGTCTTAGTCCACTCCAGCTGCCAGAAAAAAATACCACAGACTGGCTGGCTTCAACAGCAGAGATCTAGTTCACAAAATTCTGGAGGCAGAGAAGTTCAAGATCAAAGTGCCTTCCGATTCAGTTCCCAGTTGAGAGCTCTCTTCCTGATGTGCGGATGGCCAACTTCTCCTTATGTCTTCACACAGCCTTTCCTCAGTGTCTGTGTGATTTGCCTGAAGGTTTCAGCCATGGGCAAATTCACTACAGATTTGGTGAGACCGACAAATGATAACCGAACATTGTGGGTAAAAAGGGGCTCATGCCAAGCTTTATTCTCACAGGTCAAGCACTAGAATCCCATTCACCTCTGTCCCTGCCTCTGGCTCAGCCTCTACCCCAGGCTCTGCCCTCACTTTCGGCCTCTGCTCTCCTCTCTCCTGATCTCTTGCTCTCTTCTCTAGGCTTTGCTCTTAGCACCAGGGGAGCTGTTTTCATAGCAACACTGGTAGTAATGGCTTATTGCCAATGGGTATGCAAGCATGCGCCTGCACGGTAGGCTAAGTATTACCTCATCGCGCATAAGCAATGGCTGTCAGGTGAGGATCCTGGCCATGGAACTTCCATTTTCCCTCCACTGAGCACAAAAAAAAATAAATTGATCTTTCTTCTTTTTCCTATAAAGCTACTAATCCCATCATGAGGACTCCACCCTCATGACCTAATCTAACCTTAACTACTTCCCTTCCAAATACCATCACAGTGGAGATTAGTTAGGGCTTCTGTATGTGAACTTTACAGGGAAATAAACATTCTGTTCACAATGGACACTGAATAAACACTCAATAAATATTAGTACTATTGCTGTTTATGGAATGCAGATTTGTAAATTAAAGGCATTCTGTGGTGGGATGATCCATTGTACTTTTGTCATTTAGATCTCAGAAATGTGGACAAACCAACAGAATCATAATTAACTCAGTATTCTATTCTTTTAATCATAATGCACAGGACTTAACCCTTAATAAATTTATATTGAGAGCTCTTAGGAGCCACTTCTTTCTCTTTGAATTTTTCTTTCTAGACATTTCAAATGAGACTCGGTGATGAAACAGTCAGTTCAGTTCACTGACCAGCTAATCCACTGCCAAGGGATGACCCATAATTTTGTTTCTGCGAGCACGATCTGGTACCAAAGCTCCAGGTAAAGACGCTGTTCCAAGCCACTGCCCCACTGATTCACCCCTGACTTTAGACATCAGTCTGAGTTTTCTTAGTGCACAGTTTTGGAGGGTCCTGGGAGCCCAGGGCCCAAATGGATTAAACTCTGGGATGGTGAAGCTGGGTTCATTCTGGGTTCATTCAAGTCCCATCTGAGCTGAAACCACAATTTTCCAGTAGAGATGAGCCTGTTGACAATTCTTTAGCCCTGGATGACTTGGGTTAAACAGGTTTTGATGCAGAAACTTTTTCTTATAACTGTGATAGTAACAGATAAGGAATAATTTTGGTAGAATTGACTCGGTCCCAAATATGAACCAAGAACTATACCCATATGATGTTTCATTATTAGACCCAGGTTCTTAAGGCATGATCCTGGAGCTTGTTAAAATGTAAATTCTCAGGCCATATCCTGAGTTACTGAGTCAGAATCACCAGGATGGGGTCCACAAATCTGTGGGCTAAAGTGCTTAAGTCTGAGAAACATGACTCCAGACCTGAATATGGAAACTAATATTTTCTTATTGTTGCCTTTTATTTTTCTTCCTAGAGTTAGGTTGTTGGTTTTTTTTCTCAAAATGGAAAAGACTTTGTTTTATATGATTATCAAATCATGTATATACATTGTAAAAAGGTGTTGATAAAGTTTAAACAGGAAACTAAAAATTACCAGTAACCCCACTACTCAAAGAAAACCACTGAAAGAGTGTTATCAGTTATAGCTGTTGCTTATTAAAGCGAACAAGGACCATTCTGTGAGCACAGCCTGCACTTTCACAGAACCACAGGCTACTAAGGCCATGAAGACAAAGGGAGATCATGTGGGCCTCATCCCCTCATTCACATCAAGGAAAACTAAGTAATTAGGTCAGCCAGTGCCTGGCATAAAGGAGCCTAATCGTTGCCTCCATCAGATGTGAATGAGGCATCAGATTGTCTAACAGGCTGGCACTTAAGAACACAGCTCTGCAGAGTTTCAAATCTCAAAGATACCTAAATAGTATATGTACCTACTAAGTCTTACAGTTTGCACTTGGGGAAAAAAGCAAACAGGTAAAAACAGATATCATACGAGACCCGCTAACATTATTTCTCCATCTTTGGTGAAGTAGGCTACACAATAACTACCACCCATTAGTCAGTGACCAGTGCAATATTAATATGAGGCAACTTACTCATCCATTCACTGTTTTAACAGACATTTGACAGATATTTGAGCATCTAATTTGAGTGAGGCACTACTGCTCTAGGATTAGTGTCTTGGTGAGAAACAAAATGTACACATTTGGGCATGTCTTTTAAATAAACTTGTACCTTCCCAAAACATAATCTTATCTCAAGGTGTTCTATCTGAGACTAGGTGTTTGAGGCTGGGGAAATGGAATGCCTCCTCCTTCAATTTTAACTGCACACACTGTCTATCATCAAAGGAACCTAATGAGAGTATTCCATCTCTGGGGTTGCTCAATATTTGGAGATTACTTTTTAATGAAATATCTTGTTATCACTGTCCAAATAACTGATAACCTTTCAAATGGAAACCGTATGTAAATACAGGGACAGGAAAGCAGTGTTTGTTTATTTATTTATTTTTGGTATGGAGAAAGAAAAAGAAAGCACATATCTTGGTATAAAGGAAAGAAAAGGAGACAAAGAAATTTCTCTTAAATATCAGTTACAATCTCTGGGTGGTGAGCTCTAATTTACGTTATTCTGCCATCTTATGCATCATCCAATTTACCACTTAGAATGTCACTGTACCATAGATAGCAGCTGATATGTTACCCATGACACTGATAATACTGGCTGATAAACAGAAACTTATCTGTGAGTAAACACTTTGTAAACCAACAGCACTCAAAAAATGTAAGAGATTAAGAAGAAGACCAATACATGTTTATTCTAGTAAAACACATTTTGCTCCTCATAGCAAGGGCATCTAATGCCATGAAGTAACTTCCAGGGATGCAATCAGCTTCCTGAAACATGCAAAGCCTAAATTCTAAGAAACTTATCAAGAATCAGGGGCTTTCAGGTTGTCAGGCTCCATGACCTCATTTTATCGATGACTGTAGTAGAGGCTCAGAGGAGTTATGTGCCTTACCCAAAGACCGGAACCTGGGACTCCTTTCTGCCCAAGGTACCTTGCCTGGAGAGCCTAAGCAGGCACACCCACCTCTCTCCCTCCTTAGCACCACAGCTACCTCACGTCATGTCTTCTCTCTCATATGAGCATCCAGTTGTTAGATGGTGGTGACAGTCATGATGCTGATTGACAGGAAAGTCAGGGTATTTGCTGAAAAGGAAGACACGCCCTACATATGTTGTAAGTTCAATTAAATTGAGGCTTAAGAGGAGTAGAAAGCAGCAGTGGAGTCTAGGGAAAGTAGTGTAAGGGAATGTTGGGGTGGGGAAGCCAATGGCAAATGAGTACATTTGAGTGGCTGGAAGAGGGACTTAAATAGAAATTTTTAGTCAAGGGATCTTGAAAAAAATTATTTAATTTTTGAAACAAAACTGTAACTCCTACCTGTCCCCCTTATAATAGGGTTCAAGTTTATGATCTAGCATTTTATCTCAGTTCATGAAGTATCATTAGGACAAGGCAAGGAAAATGGTTTATAAACATGAAACTCCACTAGGAAATGTCTGGACGGCTGTTTCTGTTCTTTCCCTCCTCTTTTTTCAGTCATCCAGAACTTGAATGTGAGAAACAGACTCAAGGCCTTCAAACAATAGGCCAAATAAAGGTCTTTTACATTCTGGAAGAGGGAAAAAAATGGGTCTCAAGGGCCCAGTAAACTGACGCTAAATTGGTCTGGAAGAACCACAGTATTTTTTGTTCTCTGGACTCCTCGTGGTCCCCAAAGAATTATTCCATTGGCCTTGAAAACCAGCTCTGTGACATTCCAGGAGCTTTTATCTTTTATTGTAAATTACTGTATCTAGTGCAAATCTCCTCCAGGGCTTACAGAGATCTCAGCAAGCAAGGAATATGCAAATACTCAAATCAGGAATAGATGGGGACTTTGAAGATAAGGCAAACTGTGTTTTCTTGTTGACAAAATAATCTGAAGCTTTTGTTGTGCGTTTTCCATTGCCAGGCATAAATCAATATGGCAGCACCAACTCTGCGAGAATAAGAAATGATAAGTATAGTTTTCATCACCCTGTAACCACTCATTACATTTATTTCCCAGTTTTCTTTGTTATTCCTTTCCTGTTCAAATCTGAGCCAGCACATTTTTGGCTTCCCAGCTGAAGTAGGAGGCACTGCCAATCAGTAGGAAATATAATACAGATAAGATTCATATAAACTCTTTTGAACTGGTAAAATAGCTGGATGGGAAATAGACGTTAAATTGTTTACATTTGGCACAGGAAGAAAACGTTACATTTTTAAATTCAAAGTCTCTGCACCTTCGTGAATGAAAACAAATCACATGGGTCATGTAGTGTTCCACTCTGTAAAAGCCATCAGGAGACTGATAAAAGCTTTAGTAAATCACTAACTTTACCTGGGACTTGCTCAAAAGAGTAATTCTCCAGATTAAAATGATGTGGCCCTTGCCCTGGGTCTTTGAAAAAACTGTAGCAACAATAGGCTCCCAGCATACTCAGACGAGTGCTCTACAGACAGTAGCAGGTGGCTTACACAGGGGTCCAGAAGCTTTGGGGGAGATACCTACAAACTCTGATTTTTCAATTTAGGTCTTGCCAAATCCCTGTGAAGGTGAGATAGCATGAAGGATACAAATGTGTGGTCTGAAGACATGAGCATTGTGAAAAAGCTTTCATCTTAGAAAATGCTGGTACTCCCAGCTAGGTTCAAGTGATACAGAAAGAATAATTTTTAAAAATGGACTGTTGAGTTCTATGAAACAGCTAAGTAGGTCATCCCATAGAATGATAAATCCTTACTCTGAATTTTTGCATGTTTCACCCATTTCATTTTATGTCATCTAAGCATAGTCTAGACAATAAATGATATAAAAATTGCCCAGAATGCGTCTGATAATTAAGTGAAATAATTACGAAGCTAAATTGGAGAGAGCTGACTGGGTGGGGAACCCTCTGTCACAGCTGAGATGTAAAGCCTTGTCATTGTGGCCCTCTGGGGATCAATCTGTGTTACTATGTCATGATCAAATACATTGTAGGATCAACCACATGGACTTCAGAGAGGGGACAGCAGGACTAGAGTTGTTCAGACTGGCCTCATGGAGTTACATATTGGCCTGAGTTGTGTATTAATAGGAAAACCATCTGGTCCTTATTATTAGAACAACGCTGACCCCAGAAGGAAGCAGATAGGAGGAAGCTCAGTGCAATTCTGTGCATCCTTTTGGAACACTTAAAGCCCTTCTGTTCAGGGTTTTTGCTGTCCCTCCACTCAATAGGGAAACTCCTGAACTACAATCAGAAGTGTGCAATGAAAGCAAATGAAAATAGCTATCTTCACCAACCTTGATGTTTTATTTATATTTAAACAACTTAATAATTTGTGGACCAGTAGATTATTTTTCTTCAAACTCTGGTGTAGATCCAATTTCCTGAGATTTCAAAATAGGGAAGTTTTCATAGGCAAGTAAGAAAAATGTGACCCCCTTTATAAAGTGCCTTCCTTTGTAGCCTTTCTCCTGCTATGCCGAATCTGAATAGTCATTTTCAGAAGCTGACTCATTGGGAGGATGATATGAGGTTCCCTGGCCTCCATTTGGTTTTATAATCATTTCAGAAAGGAGGTTTGAGACAGACACTTATTTCTCTCTGTCACCTACCAAGCTTCATCTAGCCAGCAACCCACAGGTTTCAAACAAGTAGAGCAAAGTCAAGGAATCAGAGCACAGGTGAGTCTCTGGCCTTCTGAGTGATCCTGAAAGGACACTTTGAAGTCGATAGGATCAATGTGGAAATCAAAAGGAAGTAAGCAGAATGCATGAAAAAGTGAGAATAATTTTCTTTAAAGTGAACTTCACTAGCATTCCCCAGTGACTCAAGTGCTGTTGGCAGCCCTCAGGTTTGCTGTTTATTGCCACAGAGTGCCATCTATTACTGAGATGAAAGTGCCTAGTATTATATTAAAATAATGAGAATCTGAATAGACATTTTTCCAAAGGAGACATACAGATGGTGAAGAGGCACATGAAAAGATGCTCCACATCATTAGTCATCAGGGAATTGCAAATCACACCTATTAGAATGGCCACTATCCAAAAGACAAGAAATAACAAGTGTTGACAAGGATGTAGTGAATAGGGAACCATTCTACACTGTTGGTGGGAATTTAAATTGGTGCAGTCACTATGGAAAGCAGTATGGAACTTACTCAAAAAACTGAAACTAGAAATACTGTACAACCCAGTAATTCCACTTCTAAGTGTTCATCCAAAGAAATGAAAACACTAACTCAAAGAGATACAAGTACCCCCATGTTCACTGCAGTATTATTCATAATAACCAAAATATGGAAACAAACTACATGTCCATTGATGAATTAATAGATAAAGATACTGTGATACACATGCACACACTATACACACACACACGATGGAACAGTACTTAACCATGAAAAAGAATGAAATTTTGCCATTTGTGACAACATGAGGTCCAACATTGGATGGACCTCAAAAGCTTTATGCTAAGTGAAATAAGTCATATAGAGAAAGACAAATATTTATTATATCTCTTATATGTGGAATCAAACAAACAAACAAACATAAAACAAAGTTCACAGATACAAAGAACAGTTTGGTGATTACCAGATATGGGTAATGGGAGGCAGGAGAAATGGATGAACTACTTTGTTTTGTTTTTAGCTTAAATAAATTGTTTATATAAAAAGAGGGAGAAATAAGAAGAATAGTGTGAATGCCCCAATTAGATAATTAGATATTACTGATGGAACATCACTTAAATATTCAGAGAAGTTAATACATATTCATCAGCTAGCAGTTTCGTTCAATACTTGAACAAGTTTTACACCTGAATTGAATGCGAACTCCTATTAGATTCAGTGATTTGTATTCAATGCACATGAATAAAAGTAATAAACAAACTGGACTTCTGCTATTAAAATTCAAGACAAAGGAATAACCACATGTTGGGGAGCTGCAGACTTATTTTTTTTTTTTGTAGATAATTTTTTTTTTATTAAAGGGTAGTTGACACACAGTATTACATTACATTAGTTTCAGGTGTACAACATAGTGATTCAACATTTATATACATGATAATTCTAGGTACCAGCTATCACCATACCAAGCTGTTACAATATCTTGACTATATTCATTACATCCTGGTTAATTATTATTTTACCATTGGAAATGTATACTTTTTTTTTTTTTTTTTTTTGTGAGGGCACATCTCATATTTATTGATCAAATGGTTGTTAACAACAATAAAATTCTGTATAGGGGAGTCAATGCTCAATGCACAAACATTAATCCACCCCAAGCCTAATTTTCGTCAGTCTCCAATCTTCTGAGGCATAACAAACAAGTTCTTACATGGAGAACAAATTCTTACATAGTGAATAAGTTACATGGTGAACAGTACAAGGGCAGTCATCACAGAAACCTTCGGTTTTGCTCATGCATTATGAAATATAAACAGTCAGTTCAAATATGAACACTCATTTGATTTTTATACTTGATTTATATGTGGATACCACATTTCTGTCTTTATTATTACTATTTTTAATAAAATGCTGAAGTGGTAGGTAGATACAAGATAAAGGTAGAAAACATAGTTTAGTGTTGTAAGAGAGCAAATGTAGATGATCAGGTGTGTGCCTGTAGACAACGTGTTAATCCAAGCTAGACAAGGGCAATAAAACATCCACGTATGCAGAAGATTTCTCTCAGAACGGGGGGGTGAGGTTCTAAGCCTCACCTCTATTGATCCCCAATTTCTCACCTGATGACTCCCCTGTGACTGTGCCTGTCTTAGGTTGTTCCTCCCTTGAGGAATCTTACCCGTCTCTGGCTAACCAGTCATCTTCCGGGGCCATACAGGGAAATGTGAAGTTGGTAAGTGAGAGGGAAGCCTTATTGTTTGAAAAGGTTAGCTTTTTACTTCTTTGCATATTTATGCCCTGTGGCTTCTATGCCCAGCATTTGTCTTGAGGTATCTTTACCAGTTGGAAGAATTATGATACTCGGTAAATTTGATATGAGGCACGAATTCTATTTAAGGGTTGTAATTAGGAAGGAAGAAGAAAAGCTATAGAAGTAGCAGGCGGAAGAAAACATGGGAAGATTGATTATTTCTTTGACATATCTTCTTGTAGAGTAACTTCAGCATGTATAGGTTTTAAGCTACTACTTAAATTGCACACACACATTAACATAATAGGAGTATAGTTACATAACCAAAGCATACCTGTAATTACCAGCCATCTCCAGTGAAACCAAGAAAACCAGTTAGGCACCTTAGGCATTTGTGAAAACTTATCTATGATATGGTGGATATTGTCCAACTGAACTTGAACAGTCTGAGAGAATTCAGACAAATTAAAACAACCCATTCCTGGGGAATGTTCACATCCCTTATGTTCTTTTAACAGTAAATAGTCTGTAGTTGTAAGATTTTGGAGCGCTACAATTTGCACTTCTCCTAATTCTTGATTGAGTTCCAACAGTATAGATCCAGTCAAATTTGTTGTTTTACTGTATGCACAGGCCAGCTTAGATATCTCCTTCGTTCCCATGGCAAGTCCAGGAACTGGTGGGATGAGTGCATCTACAGCTGTAGCAGTGCGTGGATCTTTGTTGGGGTTTTTTGATGATCATCTTCTGGCATGAGTCTTCCAGAGAGTGCAGATGTTGGAAGTTCTTTTTCATATCGTATCTTAGTTCATTTTCTGGGTAGCCCAATTAGGCTTTGATCCTCTGTATAAACACAAACAGACCCTTTGCCTACACTTTTATATGCCCTTTATACCCTTGTGTAGAACTCATTGGAGGTTACCACACAGGAACTGCCCTTTTTTTTTTTTGGTATCACTAATCTACACTTACATGACGAATATTATGTTTACTAGGCTCTCCCCTATACCAGGTCCCCCCTATAAACCCCTTTACAGTCACTGTCCATCAGCATAGCAAAATGTTGTAGAATCCCTACTTGCCTTCTCTGTGTTGTACAGCCCTCCCCTTTCTCCCACCCCCCCATGCATGCTTATATTAATACTCCCCTTCTTCTTCCCCCCCCTTATCCCTCCCTACCCACCCATCCTCCCTAGTCCCTTTCCCTTTGGTACCTGTTAGTCCATTCTTGAGTTCTGTGATTCTGCTGCTGTTTTGTTCCTTCAGTTTTTCCTTTGTTCTTATATTCCACAGATGAGTGAAATCATTTGGTATTTCTCTTTCTCTGCTTGGCTTGTTTCACTGAGCATAATACCCTCCAGCTCCATCCATGTTGCTGCAAATGGTTGGATTTGCCCTTTTCTTATGGCTGAGTAGTATTCCATTGTGTATATGTACAACATCTTCTTTATCCATTCATCTATCGATGGACATTTAGGTTGCTTCCAATTCTTGGCTATTGTAAATAGTGCTGCGATAAACATAGGGGTGCACTGATCTTTCTCATACTTGATTGCTGCATTCTTAGGGTAAATTCCTAGGAGTGCAATTCCTGGGTCAAATGGTAGGTCTGTTTTGAGAATTTTGATGTACCTCCATACTGCTTTCCACAATGGTTGAACTAACTTACATTCCCACCAGCAGTGTAGGAGGGTTCCCCTTTCTCCACAGCCTCACCAACATTTGTTGTTCTCTGTCTTTTGGATGGCAGCCATCGTTACTGGTGTGAGGTGATACGTCATTGTAGTTTTAATTTGCATTTCTCTGATAATTAGCAATGTGGAGCATCTTTTCATGTGTCTGTTGGCCATCTGTATTTCTTTTTTGGAGAACTGTCCATTCACTTGCTCTGCCCATTTTTTAATTGGGTTATTTGTTTTTTGTTTGTTGAGGCGTGTGAGCTCTTTATATATTCTGGACATCAAGCCTTTATCGGATGTGTCATTTTTAAATATATTCTCCCATACTGTAGGATTCCTTTTTGTTCTATTGTTGGTGTCTTTTGCTGTGCAGAAGCTTTTCAGCTTAATATAGTCCCACTTACTCATTTTTGCTGCTGTTTTCCTTGCCTGGGGAGATATGTTCAAGGAGAGGTCACTCATGTGTATGTCTAAGAGGTTTTTGCCTGTTATCTTCCGAGAGTTTAATGGTTTCATGACTTACATTCAGGTCTTTAATCCATTTTGAGTTTACTTTTGTATATGGGGTTAGACAATGGTCCAGTTTCATTCTCCTACATGTAGCTGTCCAGTTTTGCCAGCACCATCTATTGAAGAGACTGTCATTTCGCCATTGTATGTCCATGGCTCCTTTATCAAATATTAATTGACCATATATGTCTGGGTTAATGTCTGGATTCTCTAGTCTGTTCCATTGGTCTGTGGCTCTGCTCTTGTGCCAGTACCAAATTGTCTTGATTACTATGGCTTTATAGTAGAGCTTGAAGTTGGGGACTGAGATCCCCCCTACTTTATTCTTCTTTCTCAGGATTGCTTTGGCTATTCGGGGTCTTTGGTGTTTCCATATGAATTTTTGAATTATTTGTTCCAGTTCATTGAAGAATGTTGCTGGTAGTTTCATAGGGATTGCATCAAATCTGTATATTGCTTTGGGCAGGATGGCCATTTTGACGATATTAATTCTTCCTAGCCACGAGCATGGGATGCGTTTCCATCTGTTAGTGTCCCCTTTAATTTCTCTTAAGAGTGACTTGTAGTTTTCAGAGTATAAGTCTTTCACTTCCTTGGTTAGGTTTATTCCTAGGTGTTTAATTTTTTTTGATGCAATTGTGAATGGAGTTGTTTTCCTGATTTCTCTTTCTGTTGGTTCATTGTTAGTGTATAGGAAAGCCACAGATTTCTGTGTGTTGATTTTGTATCCTGCAACTTTGCTGTATTCCGATATCAGTTCTAGTAGTTTTGGGGTGGAGTCTTTAGGGTTTTTTATGTACAGTATCATGTCATCTGCAAATAGTGACAGTTTAACTTCTTCTTTACCAATCTGGATTCCTTGTATTTCTTTGTTTTGTCTGATTGCCGTGGCTAGGACCTCCAGTACTATGTTAAATAACATTGGAGAGAGTGGGCATCCCTGTCTAGTTCCCGATCTCAGAGGAAATGCTTTCAGCTTCTCGCTGTTCAATATAATGTTGGCTGTGGGTTTATCATAGATGGCCTTTATCATGTTGAGGTACTTGCTCTCTATTCCCATTTTGCTGAGAGTTTTCATCACGAATGGATGTTGAACTTTGTCAAATGCTTTTTCAGCATCTATGGAGATGATCATGTGGTTTTTGTCTTTCTTTTTGTTGATGTGGTGGATGATGTTGATGGACTTTCGAATGTTGTACCATCCTTGCATCCCTGGGATGAATCCCACTTGGTCATGGTGTATGATCCTTTTGATGAATTTTTGAATTCGGTTTGCTAATATTTTGTTGAGTATTTTTGCATCTATGATCATCAGGGATATTGGCGTGTAGTTTTCTTTTTTGGTGGGGTCTTTGCCTGGTTTTGGTATTAGGGTGATGTTAGCTTCATAGAATGAGTTTGGGAGTATCCCCTCCTCCTCTATTTTTTGGAAAACTCTAAGGAGAATGGGTATTGTGTCTTCCCTGTATGTCTGATAAAATTCCGAGGTAAATCCATCTGGCCCGGGGGTTTTGTTCTTTGGTAGTTTTTTGATTACCGCTTCAATTTTGTTGCTGGTAATTGGTCTGTTTAGATTTTCTGTTTCTTTCTGGGTCAATCGTGGAAGGTTGTATTTTTCTAGGAAGTTGTCCGTTTCTCCAATGTTTCCCAGCTTGTTAGCATATAGGTTTTCATAGTATTCTCCAATAATTCTTTGTATTTCTGTGGGGTCCATCGTGATTTTTCCTTTCTCGTTTCTGATACTGTTGATTTGTGTTGACTCTCTTTTCTTCTTAATAAGTCTGGCTAGAGGCTTATCTATTTTGTTTATTTTCTCGAAGAACCAGCTCTTGGTTTCATTGATTTTTGCTATTGTTTTATTCTTCTCAATTTTATTTGTTTCTTCTCTGATCTTTATTATGTCCCTCCTTCTGCTGACCTTAGGCCTCATCTGTTCCTCTTTTTCCAATTTCGATAATTGTGACATTAGACCATTCATTTGCGATTGTTCTCCCTTTTTTAAATATGCTTGGATTGCTATATACTTTCCTCTTAAGACTGCTTTTGCTGTGTCCCACAATAGTTGGGGCTTAGTGTTGTTGTTTTCATTTGTTTCCATATATTGCTGGATCTCCATTTTGATTTAGTCATTGATCCATTGATTATTTAGGAGCGTGTTGTTAAGCCTCCATGAGTTTGTGAGCCTCTTTGCTTTATTCGTACAGTTTATTTCTAGTTTAATGCCTTTGTGGTCTGAAAAGTTGTTGTTAGCATTTCAATCTTTTGCAATTTTCTGAGGCTCTTTTTGTGGCCTAGTATGTGGTCTATTCTGGAGAATGTTCCATGTCCACTTGAGAAGAATGTGTATCCTGTTGCTTTTGGATGTAGAGTTCTATAGATGTCTATTAGGTCCATCTGCTCTACTGTGTTGTTCAGTGCTTCCATGTCCTTACTTATTTTCTGCCCAGTGGATCTATCCTTTGGGGTGAGTGGTGTGTTGAAGTCTCCTAGAATGAATGCATTGCAGTCTATATCCCCCTTTAGTTCTGTTAGTATTTGTTTCACATATGCTGGTGCTCCTGTGTTGGGTGCATATATATTTAGAATGGTTATATCCTCTTCTTGGACTGAGCCCTTTATCATTATGCAGTGTCCTTCTTTATCTCTTGTTACTTTCTTTGTTTTGAAGTCTATTTTGTCTGATATTAGTACTGCAACCCCTGCTTTCTTCTCGCTGTTGTTTGCTTGAAATATGTTTTTCCATCCCTTGACTTTTAGTCTGTACATGTCTTTGGGTTTGAGGTGAGTTTCTTGTAAGCAGCATATAGATGGATCTTGCTTTTTTATCCATTCTATTACTCTATGTCTTTTGATTGGTGCATTCAGCCCATTAATATTTAGGGTGCTTATTGAAAGATATGTACTTATTGCCATTACAGGCTTTAAATTTGTGGTTACCAATGGTTCAAGGTTAGCCTCTTTAGTATCTTACTGCCTAACTTAGCTCGCTTACTGAGCTGTTATATACACTGTCTGGAGATTCTTTTCTTCTCTCCCTTCTTGTTCCTCCTCCTCGATTCTTCATATGTTGGGTGTTTTGTGCTGTGCTCTTTCTAGGAGTGCTCCCATCTAGAGCAGTCCCTGTAAGATGTTCTGTAGAGGTGGTTTGTGGGAAGCAAATTCCCTCAGCTTTTGTTTGTCTGGGAATTGTTTAATCCCACTGTCATATTTGAATGATAGTCGTGCTGGATACAGTATCCTTGGTTCAAGGCCATTCTGTTTCTTTGCATTGAATATATCATGCCATTCTCTTCTGGCCTGTAGGGTTTCTGTCGAGAAGTCTGATGTTAGCCTGATGGGTTTTCCTTTATAGGTGACCTTTTTCTCTTTAGCTGCCTTTAACACTCTTTCTTTGTCCTTGATCTTTGCCATTTTAATTATTATGTGTCTTGGTGTTGTCCTCCTTGGATCCTTTCTGTTGGGGGTTCTGTGTATTTCCGTGGTCTGTTCGATTATTTCCTCCCCCAGTTTGGGGAAGTTTTCAGCAATTATTTCTTCTAAGATACTTTCCATCTCTTTTCCTCTCTCTTCTTCTTCTGGTACCCCTGTAATACGGATATTGTTCCTTTTGGATTGGTCACACAGTTCTCTTAACATTGTTTCATTCCTGGAGATCCTTTTGTCTCTCTCTATGTCAGCTTCTATGCGTTCCTGTTCTCTGGTTTCAATTCCATCAATGGCCTCTTGCATCCTATCCATTCTGCTTATAAACCCTTCCAGAGTTTGTTTCATTTCTGCGATCTCCTTTCTGGCATCTGTGATCTCCCTCCGGACTTCATCCCATTTCTCTTGCGTATTTCTCTGCATCTCTGTCAGCATGTTTATGATTCTTATTTTGAATTCTTTCTCAGGAAGACTGGTTAGGTCTGTGTCCTTCTCTGGTGTTGTCTCTGTGATCTTTGTCTGCCTGTAGCTTTGCCTTTTCATGGTGATAGGAATAGTTTGCAGAGCTGGGATGAGTGACGGCTGGAAGAACTTCCCTTCTTGTTGGTTTGTGGCCCTCCTCTCCTGGGATAACAGCGACCTCTAGTGGCTTGTGCTGGGCAGCTGCGCGCAGACAGGTTTTCTGCTTCCTGCTGGGCTGCTATGGAGTTAATCTCCGCTGTTGCTGTGGGTGTGGCCTGGTTCGGGCAGCTACTGCAAGATGGTGGAGTTGCCTTGTAGGGGGAGCGGCCTGGAGGCTATTTATCTCCGTAAGGGGCCTCTAAGCTCCCTGCAGCCCAGGGGTTAGGGTGCCCAGAGATCCCTGGATTCCCTACCTCTGGATTAAGTGTCCCACCCTGCCCCTTTAAGACTTCCAAAAAGCACCTGCCAAAACAAAACAACGACCACAAAAAAAAAAAAAAATTTAAATTAAAAAAAAAAAAAAGTGGCCGCTTTTTTTTTTTATTCTCTGATGCCAGCCTCAGGCATCTGCTCACCGGTCTTGCTGCCCTGTTTCCCTAGTATTGGGGGCCCTATCCCTTTAAGACTTCCAAAAAGCGTTCGCCAAAACAAAACAGCAAAAAAGCAAACAAAAAAAAAATGGTCGTACGCTTTTCTTATGTCCTCCCGCACCCTGCCTCTGGTGGCCGCTCACTGTTCTTGCTGCCCTGTTTCCCTAGCATCCAGGGCCCCACACACGCACTGTGTCTGCGCTCTGGCCCGGATGGCTGGGGCTGGGTGTTCAGCAGTCCTGGGCTCCGTCTCCCTCCCGCTCTGCCTATTCTTCTCCTGCCGGGAGCTGGGGGGATGGGCGCTCGGCTCCCGCCGGTTCGGGGCTTGTACCTTACCCCCTTCGCGAGGCAGTGGGTTCTCTCAGGTTCGGATGTGGTCTGGATATTGTCCTGTGTTCTCTGGTCTTTATTCTAGGAAGGGTTGTCTTTGTTATATTTTCATAGATATATATTGTTTTGGGAGGAGATTTCCCCTGCTCTACTCACGCCGCCATCTTCCGCGCCTCTGCAGACTTATTTTCATACTGATGAGAAATGAAAGCATACCTCCATCAAGTCTTGGCTCCTTTCATGGAAATGAGGAATCAGGGCTTAGTAAGCATCAGCTTGGGGAAATGTTGCAAAGTTGTTGGATGGGTGGGTGAAGTACATCGTCTTGCATGAGAGTGTCAGCCCCAGGCAAGTTCACTATGGAGACTGAGAAATGATAATGGAATGTTCTTGGGGTAAAAGGGTTTATTACCTGGCTTTATTCTCACGGCAATAGGTCCGAGCACTAAAATCACATCTGCATCCAGCAGTCTGCAGATCTGTAATAAACCTCCATCTCTGCATCCGCCCATAGCATTGGGCAGGGCTCTTTATATAGTGACTCAGTCAATAATGGCTCATTGCCCAGGGTGTGGAAGCAGTAGGCCAGTTGCATCATCAAGTAGTTTAGGTTCAGGTAAGGATCCTGGCCATGGGAACTTCCATTTTCCCCACATACATCCTGCTCAGAATTTGCAGAGGGATCTCTTAGGGGAAACAGCAATAAGTAAACACTTGGAGTTGTAATTAAATTATTACAAACAAGCCTAAGTTTGGAAGTTCATTAATAATAATGCCTCTGGGATTGCCTAGTGTTGATGTAATCAAGCCCAACTTACTGCTCAGGAAGTGATGGGTCAAGGAGATCATCATGGATGCACTGCCTCTGCTTTTCCTATTCAGCTATGTTATTTTATTGAAAGAGACACTGTTCTCCAGTGATGGAGACTCAGGACATTTGGTGATGGGATGAATACACACCATCACAGCATTGCTCTACTAATGATACTTGGCACTGAGTTCAAAGGTGACTGGATAACAGGTGCTTCCCTGATGAGGGATGGCTTCTACAAATCAGGCTAAATGTGCTGAGGCTGGTTTGAAGCCTTTTCCTAGTAACTTTATAGCTAGCAGAGCCACAGCTCCATATAATTTCCAACTGATTTGAATGTTGCAATATGATACTGCTTCTGAAGTTTGTTCTTTTCTCCTTTAAAGTTTACCACTCCAGGATAGTTATTGACTATCTTACTTTGGGCTCCATCATAAGCAGATACTGAGGCATGGCTAGGAATACAAATAGAGTACTTGGATGGCAATCCCAAAGAGGACTGCCAGATTTAGCAAATAAAAATGCAGGAGCCTAGCAAAATTTGAATTTTAAAAAAACAAATTTTTTCTCATTATAAATTATGTCCCATGCAATATTTGGGATATACTTAACACTAAAAAAATTATGATTTGTTGCTTATATAATTTCCAAATGTGGCTGGGCATCCTGAATTTTATCTGGAACCCCAATCCCAGGAAGCTAAGAGAGTGGGAACATGGGACAGACAAGGGAAGAGGCCAGTGCAGGGTACATTAACGAGGAGGTGTGGACAACAGTAGCTCAGTCCCTCTAGGGACTTTGGGAAACTATACAGAACATACCTTAGGGTTGTCCTGTTTAGGGACAAAGGAACCTGCAACATATCCACTCTCTCTCTCCATCATTTGTTAAAGCTTGGTCCTGGGGATAAGTCCTCCCACCCATTCTGTTTGCCCTGCATAAGGGGGTGGGGGTGTGGATAAAGTGAAGGTTCCTGTGGCCAAGATTCTCACCTGGCCCTGGTTAGCTAGCTCACTACACACGTGTGGGCAATACGTTGTTATTGACGCTATATAAAGAGCTCCACCCAGTGCTCTGAGTGACATGGTGGCACGTCTGCAGGAGAGCAGAGACAAGACTAGAGTGGTGGCAGCGCCGAGGGAAGAGACTGAGAAGGCTGCAGAGGCAGAGATGAAGGAGGATTATAGACCCACAGACTGTTGGATGCAATGTAATTCTAGTGCTTGATCTATTGCTGGGAGAACAAGCTGGGTAATAAATGCTTTCACCCCAAGAACATTCCACTATCATGTCTTTGGTCACACTGAATCCATAGTGAACTTGCCCGGGGCTGAAACCCATTGGCAAGACAGGGGGACACCTTCCTGCAGTCAGTCATAGAAAGCCCTTGGCAGCCAGTTGGGGGTACTTGCAATAGAGAGCTCCTGTCAAGTTCTAGAACTGTAAGTCCCAAGGGATATGGGTCAAACCCTGGTAGTGTCTTATTTGGTGCCTTTGGGCAAGTCATGGCACCTCTGTATCTAATTTTCTACTCTTCACCTTTCTTTCCAGAGGCTTTCCTGAAGACAGTGAGTCATTGATACCTTCTTGAAGAGAAGCTGCTCATTTCCCTAGCTCAGAGCAGGAAAACAGAGTTGTTGTTCACCTATTTCCCCATGCCTTAATTCCTCTAGAATCTTTCTAAGATATGCTTCTGTGAGACATGTCCTATCCTGTGGTTAGTTCATTAGTGAGCCTGTTACAGAATTCATAGTTGTCCAATATTCCTCACATCCTACCATCGTCCTATGCAACTCCCACACCTGCATGCATGTCCCCCTTGCTGCACAGGGCTCCTGCCCCCGAGACCTTTACCTCTACTTCATTTCAGCCATCTCTTTGTTCCCTTAGACACACACTGCACTCTGTCATCATCATCGGGAACTGCTCCCCTGCCAAATGTAAATTTACATGCTGCCCCCCCCACCAATTCTTATATTTCAGCCCTCTTAGTGGTCACTTTTGAGATTTGTTCTTTGACCCTACTGAGAGTCAGAGTACTTTGAATCCCTCTACCAGCCTCATCCAGACTTCACTGCTTTTCCTGTTCAGGTGTGACTACCTGGCTTATGTCTTCAAACTCACTCTTGACCTGTGATCATTCTAACACTCCAGCCTGACAAAGCCCTCACTCAGGCATCCATCTCCACACTCCTTCTGAATCTATACCTGGGCAATGGAATCCTGCTGGTTGACAGCACAGAAGCATGGAAAAGGATGCCCTGGAAAAGTCCTGGTCTCTAGTCTTAACTGGCCCCTCAATGTTGCTGGTGATCCTATTATATTTTCCTAAGGTGTTTTCTCTCTCTCTGGTTCTTTCCAATAACTATTTAAAACTTCATTTACTTTCCTCAAACCTTTTATCTCCCTCACACAACTCTGTCGGTATTCCCCCACTGTGGTTTTTCTTCCACATGAGGATGTGACTATACCCCCTGTCTCCTGCTTCACAAAGAAAACAAGCCATTGCCAAAGAATTCTCACAGATTCTTGCCATTAAAATCACAAATTTCCATACTCATCTGTTTCTTGTCTTTTTTTTGATAAGATGGAAACTAGGGCATGTATTTCTTGCCTCTTGTTGCATCAGTTCTTCTCCATCAACCTTCCTGTGCTTTGGTCATTTCCTCTGGGAAGGCCAACTGTTCTCTGTGCCCATCCTGACTGCAGCAGGGGTGAGGTGTCCTGCCCTGTCTTCCTGTAGTGCCTGGTACCAACTCCTGGTATCGCACTGAGCACACGGTAATGTGTAGTCACCGACCGGTCCCTAGCCATAAAGTCTAGGGACAAAAGAGATAACCAGTCTGGCTGGTTCATAGATGCTCCCATCAGAGCTCAGTAAAGTATTCAAAAAGTATTTGTTGAAGAAATGAATGAAAAATGGATGAGACAATGTATTGGTTTTGTATTAATTTCCTGGGCTCCTTAGAGATGGGCATTTTTGTCCTCAAGCATTAGATTTCAGTAAGACCTGTTGAATCTACAGAGATCATGAATAACACAGGTGTGCTTTTTAAAGTGACCCTGAAATGAATGCTTAAATCTACCAGTTTAGTCACTAAAATGGCCAATTAACTGTCATTGAGCCTGTTTATTTGATGGATTTGAGAGGTGAATTCAGTCAGAATGGAGATCCTACAGCCCCACATAAACTCAGTCTGTGTTAAGCCTCAGGAAGGATTATGGGGTCCCAGCAACGGAAAGATTAAGAATCTCTGAGTGAAGAAGAAATGCAACTATAGATATTAAGCATCAATAACCAATGTTCTTTCTCACTGTATTTTTCCTATCAGCCTTATAAAAAATGGGTTGCTATCCAGTTGAGGATATGAGTGCCATGTTATTCCTTAATGCACACATATTTCAAAATGAAAAATTAGTTTCTTGACCATCACCTTCCTCATTCTACATAAAAGATTTCACTAAACAAGTCTTCATAAGAGATCTTGCTAAATGATTCCAATAGATCTACAATTTCTACTTTTAAAATTTCAGGAAAAGAATATGGGTTTTTTTTAACCTCACTGAGGATAGGGAATAAGATTTTAGTCCTTGGGTATACAGAGAGATTAGCACATTTCAGTAACTTTTTTTCTCATTGACTAAATTCATTCATAATTTCTCTGCTGAGAAATTTCCACCCTAAATTAACAGTTAAATCCTGACCCAGAAGTTCATCTTGTTGGATACCCTATGATTTCATTACCACTTAGAAATCTCATAGTTGATCTTATCTTGAGACAGTCCAAAACACATTGTATTGACCCCTAAATTGCAAAGACCAAAAGGGTTTGCATAAGAGTAAAATGTTTCAGTATCTAAGATCAAGTATCAAGTCAAAATACAAGTATCAAGTCCTAATTATCTACAGGAAATTTTTGGCATTTTCCTCAATGGGTCTTCCTTATGATCAATACTTTATATGCACTTATTCCTTCTGTGACACAATATACAGCATTGCCATTAAATAACTTCTAATTCATGCTAATGGTGAGGAGGTGTGTAAAATTCCAGGGAGAAAAAGAATTTCAAAGAATTTGATAAAAATTACTCAAACACATTTTTATTCCCATTCACTTGCTCATGGAACTATACATTCTTTTGTTGCTCCTCTTTCACCTTACCTTCTCTATCCTTCCATCTTAAATCCACCCTTTCTAGTTTAGAGTTAATAAGGAGGAACCCCAAATACAGTTGGAGATAAAGATCATATAGTAAGCTTGGGAGAAAGACAGTACAATGTGCATTAACATTATTCACTCAATGAAGCCAGGCTATGCTGGGAAAAATAGCTCAAGTCATGATGGGCATGCAAAGCATGGATACTGAAAAGCTGGTCATATTCCTTTTTTTTCTTTAATTTTTACCACTATAAAACAATCCCCCCCCCAAATACTAAGAGGTTCAAAACCTGCCAAACTATACTTTTAATAGAGATTTTTAAAAAGAGGGTAAACACTGAGAAAAAAGGCAGAAGATCATTGTGTCTAACGCTTGGGGTAAAGAATTCAGCCCTGAATTTAGCTCTGAGCTCTCTAGAAACTAGTACAAAAAGAAAAACTGAATGTGTCATAGAGTTCTCATTATCTGGATTTAAATGTGAAGATGATTAGGAATTATGTGTGGAAAAAGCTCCAAAATAATGGAGCACCATAATGTTCTTTCAATTTAGTTATATTTGGAACTTTATTTTATCATTTTGAAGATTAGGGGGAAAAATGAAGTCATATGTGCAGAATCAGGAGAATACAGACTTCATTCTCAATTCCCCTGTACCGGGCATTTCTCTTGCTGCATGGTGGTCCAAAGCGATACAGACAGAGCTCTTAATGGAGGCACTGGGATGCTGTTTATCACTTCAGCACACTGCTTTAGTCCATAAAATTCCTAGAGACAGAGCTATCTTTATGAGCCATCACACAGTTTTAGTAGGACATTTGAGGTTGGATTAAGTCCATGTTTAGCTGCTTATATTAAATTGTCATTCCAAAACTGGGTGAGTTTCAACAGGGCTGGCATGGAACACACTCATCCTTGCTATCACCAAGCCAATAGACCCAGACCTGCCTCTGCATTTGGGGTGTCATACCACCCCATTGTTCACCCGTGGCTAATGGCACTAAAGCTGGCTCAGTGAAAAAATGAGTACCTGAAGAATTTGGCTACTGTATTCTAAATTTAGATGTTTTATAAAGCAATGTGTCCAAATAAGGAAGAACCTTTATTCAAAATCAGTTTTCTCCACAGAATACTTTGGATTGATTTTACTTTTTATTTTTATTTTAGCTCTGTAGTTTAGACTTGAACTGGAGTAGAAGTTCTAGGATGCCATGTGAACAGCCAGGATAAGGATACTATGAGAGCAACCAGAAAATAATTGAAACCTCAAGAGACAATCTTTTCAGTTACATCTCCCCTGATTTTCAAAGGCTGAAATGAACCAGTCTTAACTCAAGTGACTGATGAGCTAAAAACCATGCTGTATTAAGCATATGCCCAGTGGCTGCTGATGAGCACTAGGCTCTGGCCTGCCATCACTTTGTAGCAGCCCTCTTTTTTAACTGCACCTCCAGATATGTTTGCAATTCACACACTCCCATAGCTGTCCATCTAATTACAATCAAGCTCAGCTGAGGTCCAAGTCTACCACCACCAGCCATGCTCTTGTCAGTGTGACATGAGTCAACATTTTCAGTATAGAGGCAATAGAAACAATTTTATGTGAACAGCATTTGATGGGACTGCTGCTGAGGAGCAACAATGCCTCCCCATTCATCTTTATTGATTAGCTCTATGGAAGATGCCAAAAATCTCCATTTCCAGCTCTCATCCTCCTTCCGCCAGCTACTAGGGAATTTTCCTCCAATGTTCTGCTTTCAGTTCCACATTAGCATAGCAGACTCATCATTCTTCCTGGAACAGCTCTACGTCCTCTTTGCTTTTTAAAGGATTAAATCAGATCTGGGCGAGCTCCCTCTCCATTCTGCTGTGAGCAGGAGTGCATGACTGTACGTCCACCTGCAATTCTGGGATAAGATAGTCCCCACTCCCAGAGAAAGAAATGATTAGCAACTTCCTGGTTGGAGCAAAGGTTTCCTCAGTATTTAGCAGAAACAGATAAGTACATTAAGCCTTATTGACAACTTCACATTTTGCTTCCATACACATTCCCTGATCCTATATAATTAAAACTAAAAACAGTACTAACTAGGTAAGAAAGACTATTATGTAAGGAATTCTACAGTGTTCTGTTTTCTTCCTGGGATGATTACTCCTGTATATTTAAAAATTTTTAATTTCCACTTGTTTTTCCATTTTTTCTAAGTCTCCTCCAGATTTGTCTATGGCCTGAGAAAACCCTTCGTCTGCCTTTGAGGACTGTAGTTAGCAGTGTCAATGGTTCTTTAGTGCTGTGCAGCCACACCTGTCTGTGATCTCTCACCCGAATCCCCACCTTGTCTGCTCACTAGACTTTCCTTGTTTGATGCTGCCTAGGCCATCACTTTGGATTATTATCTTAGCGCTCATTCCAAACTTCCTGGCTTTGACCATAGGTCTGGGCAGGGTGTACCTTCCCCTTCTGTGTCTGAGCTCTCCTGGCTTCCAGCAGTATGCTGGCTCTAAGCCATAACCTTTCTCTGATCATCTTCCCAGAACTCTCTGGTCCTGGACCAGTCCTGTTCTTTTCAGTGTCTCCTTGGCCCTTCTGCTTTCAACTCTGGTTCTCATCTCTGACAACCACCATTGCCTGCTGCCTCCTGACAGCCACAGTTTAATCCTAAGAGTCAGATTTAATATAATTACTTCCTTGTCCAGAATCATGTGCTCCATGCGTTGTCTTCTCATTTACTGTCAGAGATCGTGGTTCCCATCTGAGGCTCCTGTTATAATCAGTATTAGCCTAGTCCAGGTCTGTGTCAGTCCTGACTATTTTCCATACTTCTGGACACAATTACCAGATTAATTAATCTTCTGGAGAATATCACTTCAACTGAAAGACCCCAAAGTTCAAGTACGCGTCTACCTTCCTTTTTGTTGATAAAATAAATTCCAAACCTCAAACATGGCATCTTATGAATAAGCCCAAACCTATCTTTTCAACCAATAGTTAACTGTACTATTTACTATATACAACTGGTCAGTGTAATATCCCTAGAATAAATGTCATGATCTGCACCACTCAGTTTGCTCACACTACTCTCTTGTCCTGAAAATACCATCATGCCACCAGAAGGGTGGTTTTACATATGCCAGATAACCCATTAGGAGCTCTGGAGTACTCACTGCAAAATGAGGTTATGAGACAAGATGAATCCCAAAATTCTTCCCAGCTTGTGTCAATCAATCTGTTCTCATCCACATCCTCCAAGTTGTCACTAAGGCTATCTCTCTTCCTCCAACCCACAATGAGCACCTCCTCCTCTGACTACATTTTGCCCTTTCTTCCACTATTCAATTGCCTTGTAAACACCTACATTCTTGTATGACTGTTTAGCTTGTCATGTGTCTGTCTTTTCTATTTCCTGAGCCATGGGAAGCAGGGGTCCCACCAGCCCCTTGTAGTAGTAGGTGTCCAATCATTATCCATTAATGGATGTTGAGTGAATCAAATCATTGGTGAAAGTTGTTGGAAAAATAAATTGGAAATAGAGGTATCGCAAGGGGCCTTGTTAAATGTACTCTCACTCATCTAATTGCAATTAATTAAGTCCCTTGGGGAAAAATGGCCCCTTAGGCCATGTCATCCAAGGTCGACGTGACTCATTTTAATCAGAATGGCTCCTAGGAGTGATGCAGCAATTACACAGCATTTGGACTTGCATCTATGATTTGGTGGTGGCAGCATTTTAATTTTGTGTCTGAAACTCTGACTTGTATAGTGTAGGAAGAGAATTTTGTAAATGAGGCCAAAGAACAGCCATTAAGACCTGCTTACACAGTCACCCGGATTTCCTCACAGCTCCTCTACCCTTGCTGTGGGCTTTCTTCTCAGAAGCTCCAGGCTCATGTCAGATGACATAATGACCCCTGCAAAACCAGGTGTGGGAGATAAGTGAAGGTTAAAGTGTTTTTAATAAGTATGATTTTGCTATTTTATCTAGAAATGTAAAGTAAAATAAATTGTCATGTGATAGCTTTAAGTCACAACTGTGACATTAGCTTCTGGATATGTCAACCAAGAAGCTAATAAATAAAATAGAGTAATAGTTAGGTTTTGCTTTTGGACACAATTTTTAAGCATTATAATTCTGGCTATGTCTTAAATTCACAGGCATCTGCTCTTTGATCCTAAGTGTATGGATTTCAAGATCAAAGAAAATGGGTGTAGGAGTTGTGGAGCAACTCTTGTCCATTTTGTCCCTCAGGTCTTAGGGAAATGTTTAGCTTGATTTAAATATTTATGTATTATATGTATTATTTACTCATAAAATCTTTTTATGTAGAACTGAATTTTGTTGACATTGCCACCTAGAGATGAGGCATTGGGCCTCACTGAATAACAAAATAAAAATACTGGACAATATTGGAAACCAGGAATTCTACACTTTTTATGTGGACCAGATGTGGAAGCGGGTATTGGATGGTGACACGTAATTTTGGGAAGATAGACAGTATAGGGCAGGGGAAGAGCTGTGGGACCCAGTTCAGCATCTGGAGCTTGAGCTCAGTTCTGTCTTTACTGTGGTCTAGAAACTTGAGTTCATCATTTGATGTCTTTGTACCTTAATTTCTTCAACTGTAAAATGGTAATGATAACTATTCTACTTACTTTGAGCTCTTAAAATGATCACTTGAGATAATTTTTTTTTTTGAGAGGGCATCTCTCATATTTATTGTTCAAATGGTTGTTAACAGTTAACAACAATAAAATTCTGTATAGGGGACTCAATGCACAATCATTAATCCACCCCAAGCCTAATTCTCATCGGTCTCCGATCTTCTGAAGCACAATGAACAAGTTCTTACATGGTGAACAAATTCTTACATACTGAATAAGTTCTTACATGGTGAACAGTGCAAGGGCAGTCATCACAGAAACTTTCGGTTTTGATCACGCATTATGGACTATAAACAATCAGGTCAGATATGAATATTCGTTTGATTTTTATACTTGATTTATATGTGAATCCCACATTTCTCCCTTATTATTATTATTATTATTATTATTTTTAATAAAATGCTGAAGTGGTAGGTAGACGCAAGATAAAGGTAGAAAACTTAGTTTAGTGCTGTAAGAAAGCGAATGCAGATGATCAGGTCTGTGCCTATAGGCTAAGTATTAATCCAAGCTAGACAAGGGCAACAAAACATCCACGGATGCAGAAGATTTCTCTCAAAACAGGGGGGGTAAGGTTCTAAGCCTCACCTCTGTTGATCCCCAATTTCTCACCTGATGGCCCCCCTGCAACTGTGCCTGTCTTAGGTTGTTCCTCCCTTGAGGAATCTTACCCGTCTCTGGCTAACCAGTCATCTTCCGGGGCCATAGAGGGAAATGTAAAGTTGGTAAGTAAGAGAGAAGCCATATTGTTTGAAAAGGTTAGCTTTTTACTTCTTTGCAGATTTATGCCCTGTGGGTTTTATGCCCAGCATTTGTCTTGAGGTATCTTTACCACTTGGAAGGACAAAATTTTTAAAAGACAAAAAAAACATATTGCTGTACTTGTTTAACCTGTTAGTGTTACTTTTTTCCTAGTTGCACTGAGAACTCTCCTTTGACCTATTTGGACATAGCTCACACAACCTCGTTTCTATCCAGGATCAAAATCTAGTCATTTGACATTTAAGGATCGTGATAACTAGGAGCACTAAGGGCAGTGTGGAGTCATTGGCTGAGGATCCTATAATTCTTATTATCAAATATGTATTAAGTTTTTAACACATGCTGGACACTTATCCAAAAAGAGGACAGATAGAATTCACTTTTTTTTTCTAGCAAGGGCTATACCTAAATATAAAAGGTCTTCTCTAGCTTCCTTGATAGTGCCCTCAAACTTGGCATGAGAAGAATCTAATTCATTATTACAAAAGTTATTCTCCATGTGCAATTACTATCTCTAGGATGCCTCAACAATACAAAGAGAAAATTAAAGTAGAAAAGAAGAATAAAGATTAGAGATTTCAACCTTGGAATAAAATCTGAAAAATATCAAAGCATGGTACAGTAAATACCTTAAGTAACTTAACGGGTCTGAATTGATCTAGAGATGGCTTTAGAGAACATCTACTGGCTTCAGATGATGTCATGTTTGGTCCTGGTAGTTCAGCCAGAGAACACTGAGGAAACATTATTAAAAATCCTGGCTCTGTGGTTGGCTGGTGACCCTGGAAGTGTCAGGTTGGTGGAGGTGAAGAAAGTCAAGTACCTCTGGTGTAAATGGTGGGGATTTGTACTAGATGATTTCTAAGAGACCTTTTGGCATGTACAACTCTATGGTTTGTGAGAGATTTCACGTAAAATATTAACTACAGCCATACCCCTGAATAAAGCCAGTCATTGCTCATGATTCCTTTTTCCTGAGTTGCTCTGACACATCTTCACTTAATAATATGTGGCCTATATTCTCTTCAAAGCCATCTACCTGAATCTTCACATATGAAACATTATATATCACTTACTAGATTATCAGCATATGTTACCTTATAATATAGTTTTTTAATATTCCTTGTTTCCCTAGGATTTCTGCCACTTAACACAGGGCTTACATATAGAAGACATTTCATGGATGATGATTAACATAAAATTTTATTTTCCATTTAAAATATATTTCTGACCAATTTAATGAGGCAGGCCCTATGCATTGGAAGGATGAAGGCCAAGGAAGATGAAGGGCAAAGAATGGTTTTCGGCAATAGACACATACTCTTTGCAATCCTAGCTTTCCCAGTGTACTATGTGTCCATGGGAAAATTACTTGATCTCTCAGAGGCTTTTTCCACCATTTGTCAAATGAAAACCCCTTCTGATCTCAATCAAATATCCTCTTTAGGAAGGAGGAAAATTGCCAGGAAAGTAGGAATAGCGGTAACAAAGGTGAACAGGTATTCAATATATCAGCTTAGCAGTCTTCAAAACTATGGGGTTTTTGATCACCTTAATTTAAGAAATTGCATGTAATATGACTATGACCAGAAAAGGATTACTAAAGGCTTTAAATCAAACCTGAAGATGACAAGAAGATTCAGGATCCCAAATACCATCTCCCCTGCCCCCACCTTCACCCGCAGCCAGGAACCTGGGACTCTCTCCTTCTCCCTTCTTTGGACCACTTGCTCTCCTGCCCAGGCCTAGTTCTCCAGAGCAGGAACATTTACTAGTCCTTCTCTGGGTGGATCTAGGTTTTTATGGGTCCTGCAACTTATGACATTTTGGAAGCCCAAATAGAAGGAAAAGAATAAAAAGTATATATTTAAAATTATGAAAAGAACTATGTTTTAGGATAAAAAAAGAAATCGCAACAAATTACAAATTTTAAAAAGCTGAGAACACCACCCACCACACAAAATCCAGAAAATGTACTTCTTAAATGAAATGCATGGCACTCCTCTATAACCCTTCTTTCCTACATTTTTTAGCTAAATATGCTTTCATTATCAACTCATATGACAATGATTTTATAATATTTTTCAATAAAAAAGAATATGAAGATAATTTTCTATTACATGATTAATCAGGTGTTTTATTATTGACAGTTTGGCAAAGATTTGCTCAAATTTGCAACTTGTTGACAATTCCATGTAAGGTTTCAGGACTTGTCAATTTGGGAAAATAGCCATCAGTTTCTTTCATACTGTCCTTTCAAATAGTTCACAGAACTATTTGAGGGTATTTAAAATTTCCTTGTTTAGCAACTAGTCTTAAATACTCTTTTAAATTGACAACACTTGAGTTTATCATCAATGTACTCATTGTAATGGGATATCAGTTTCACATCACCTTTGTTATTGTCATTATTCCATGTCAGTCAACAAGTTTGGGGGGTTGGAAAATGGCCGTGATTTCTTCCCTTGCCTTCATCTATGCCCTTTGGTAGTATCCTCCCAACAATAATTGTAGACTTAGCCATATGACTTACTTTATTTGGGACATTACCAAACATAAAAGAAGCCAGTGCTTAAAAAGCTTTTAGATTTGGGGCTTGTCTCTGTTGCCTGCTGTTGGAAATACTGTAACTACCATCATGAGCACCAGCCCTGACATTTCTGCTCACTAATGAGAGGCTGTGGCCGTCCTCTAGCTGACTGCCAGCCAATTGCCAAACCTTTAATGGAGGACATACCAGATCACCAGGCTTCAGGTGACGTACTGGCTAACTGTACATACATGAATGAGATCAGCCAGGAGCCCCAGAAGAACTACCCAACTGAGCTCAGCCCAAATCATCACTATGGTGACTAGTGAGCAATATAAATTGTTGTTTAAGCCACAGGTTAGCGAACTTCTTCTGTAAAGGACCACATAGTAAATGCTTTAGGCTTCATGGGCTGCTTGTGGTCTCTGTTGCATTTTTTTCTTCTTTTCATATATTCTTCAAAATATCTCTTTAAAAAGCAAAAGCCATTCTTAACTTGTGGGACATACAGAAACAAGCCACAGACCAAAATGGCCCTTAGGATATAGTGTAAGCCATTAAGTTTAGGGAAAGTGTGTTACACAGCAGAAGTTAATACAGCAAGAAACTTTAAAATTTTCCCAAATGCATACATAGGATTCATTTTTCTTCATTACAGGATTCACAACAATCTCAGTGCCTGACATTTCTTCTATCCAAAATGTATCTCTTCAACTTAACAAATTCCTGCCTTTGCTATGGTATGAAAATGTTAATCAAATTCTCTTAAGAATAATTTCTACTGATTACGTTGTTTGCTTTTCTCTCTTACATTTCACATTCTGTTAATTTTTATATTAATATTCTCTCAACCCCTTTTATAAATTAAATTAGAGGTAGCAAAAGAAACCATTTTTAATATACACATGTCCAAATCAGAAGTCTGTAATTTTTCATATGTTTCACATATATACTCTAAAACATCTTTCCAACTAGCAGTTAAAAGGTTATCCTTGAGCCTCACCAATTTTTTGAATAAAATTTTTTGCAGCTTGCTTCCATTTGTGTTCTCTTTCCAACTCTTGGAAATACAACTTAAGAGTTCTTAAAAACTCATTGCATTCATGTTTTAAGTCTGAATATATTTTACACATTTGTTGATTAGGGAAATGTTCCATAGATGAGTCTTTACTGCAAGCATTTTAAACCTTGTTTCTCTTCCACTGAGCATGTCAGACATGGAAAGACATATTAATAGTGCTTCTGGCCTGTACCTTCATTTTCCATGACAAATGGCTAGGCATAGTGGGTAGTAAACTATTCCCAGAAGCCATTGCTAAGTTTGGACAATAGTACTTACTTAACTATACATGGAGTTGACTGCATCTCACATAAATGTATCTGACTAAACCCAATAAACGTCTCCCAAATATAACTTCCACTTAGCCATAATCCAAAAATGCTTATGTCTGCTTTAATACCACCCAACAAGGAGGCAGTGTGACGGAAGGAAAATCAGAATGGAAAGAGACAGTAGTCTCGACCAATTACATTTAAAATATCTTCCCCTGCAAACTTTAATAAATAGATGAGCATGTGAACACATGGTTAGGAATCTTTCCAAGGAAGGTGCCCATGCAAGTGAGGAGATTTGAAACTTCAGTGTTATTAGCTTCCCTATAAATCTTTCAGATCATTTGAATCACATTAGAGAAAGTAAACATGAGCTCAAGTGGGTGGGAGACACTTATTGCCCAATCCCATTAAAAGAGAGATCTTATCTACAAAAATGGCAGTCTTCACTGAGTTCTCAAGCAGTAAAAGTATTTTTAGCATGGGTATGTGTATCAAGTCTACACGTAGACATTTTCAAGTACAGCTAAATATTTCCATGTGAGTTTTTTCCACCCTCAATTTAATATGAAGCACATTTTTAACTTTAAAGCACACACTTCTTAAATTTGCTTTCTCTAAAACATCCTTGGCGTCTCGGTCTCAACTCTGTCTAGATGGTATCTCTGCATGGTATTTCTGTCTACATTATGTTTGTAACCTCAGCCACAGTTGATACAAAAGGGTTATGTCTTTGTCGAATTATTCCCACAATTTAATTACTATTACTTACCAAAAACTCTTTATTGGTCAACAATGTGAAAATGCTTCCCCATGGCCAGGTTAATTTAAAATAGTGTTGTGGTTTGGGAAAAAAATTAAGTTTCCATGAGATTTTCCTTATCTCTGCTTCCCATCTGGCTTGCTGCTATAAACATTTAATCCAGTGTTTGCTGCCAATGTTTCCCAGAAAGCCTTATAATTGCTTGGAATTTGTATGAACAGTTCCAGTCTGGTGCACAATTAGAGATGCACTATAAAATTTTCATTGCTCGATTTAGTTGAAATTATAAGATGGATAGGGAACAATAACACCCATAGTTGTAGATTATAAAAAAGACTACTAGGGATTTGCAAGTAATAATACTGATAGATAAAATTTTGATTTGTAGTTATAATCCCCAAATGAAGAAATCTCAATCAGAACACAGTCCTAGAATATTTAATGAGTAAATTTATGTGAAAGTAAAAAAAGGACATGAAGTTTGAAAATTCACAGAGTTCAAGAGGAGAAGGAGGAAGGAGGATTCAGTGCCCTGTGTTCCTCAAGTAAAAAAGCTTTAGTACAACTACTTACTAAGTCCTGTAAGAAGCAATCTTTTTTTCTGGTCCTCCATATCTAAGGAAACAGAGGGGTAAGTAAATAGTGACCAAAGGTGACTGGCATCAATATCCTGCTAAGATGTGGCAGATCATTCCAATTGGCAATCTTCATTTCTGAAATAAGCTAATTGTGCATAACCTTTTAAAGGATTTCTTCTTAGGCTGTGGACTCGAATTTCCACTGCTTCTAGATTTCTTGAGGCTCCAAAATTGCTCTACCCTTGGCCATGCCATTAGAGTATCCATTAGGTTAAGTGAATGGTGGTTGGCCTGTGCCAGTTAGTATCTGTGAGTGTTTGCATGTGCCAGCATCTAATTGAGAAAAAGTACATGGTCCCACACTTGCACTTCAAATCTTGCAGCTCTGTGGGCATATAAAATTAAAAGAATAACACTGCTGGGCTCTTGGCCTAAAATGCATTTGAGTGGAGAAGCCAGTTGAAATGTAAATAATCCAAATGGTGGTAAATAGGGATTTCTGAAACCCTCTTGTTATGGAAAGCTTGCTGTGAGAGAACCAATGTGCAGAGTGAGAAAATGCATTAGCTTTTAAGAGTCCACTGGGGCAGAAAAGCCAATGTTATAGCAACTCAGTATCAGATCCAGAAGTGTGATCTCTCTATCATCCATCCATCTATCTATCTATCTATCTATCTATCTATCTATCTATCTATCTATCTATCTATCATCTATCTATCTCTCATCTATCAGTATCTATCTATCTATCTATCTATCATCTATCTATCTATCATCTATCTATCTATCTCTCATCTATCAGTATCTATCTATCTATCTATCATCTATCTATCTATCTATCTATCTATCTATCTATCTATCTATCTATCTATCTATCTATCTTTCTATCATCTGTCTATCTACTTATCTCACCTATCTACCTGGTCACCTACCAACCTACTTAATATATAAGGAGATATTCAGCAGCTCTGTCAGCCCATGTACAGGTGAGTGGATGCAGGGGCCTGTAAAGGAAATGGAAAGTTCCAGCAGGAGACAACTGTGAATTTGTAATGGTATCTGAGAGAATATAGTAGTTACACTTTGTCTCAAGACATCATTCAAACCTCAAATTTCCAAAGCTCTAAGGACTGAGGATGCAGAAAATGTTTCCTGAACTCTGAATGAAGTTTAAATGTTACTATTTACATGTTTTGACACTTCTGACCCATCAACTATGAATTTATTACTGTTTCCTATGGATATTGTGCACCTCCCAGACCCACCACTTGTGTATACCAACTTGAATAATATTATATCATTGTTGCTGGAATAAAAATGGCCCATGCTTAGAAAATTTGACCTGATTTTAGGGACTATGGTCATGATTTTCTTTCAGTGAATTCATCAACAGAGAAATGCACATAGTGGGCAGATTTCCACAGTCCTGACTCTGCTATTGAATACCTGTTGATATTAAACAACTCACAGGTAGCAGTGTGCCATCTTGTGAGCCTCACAGTCATCATCAGAAAATTGGACCTAATAGCTCTAATTCACCACATAGATTATTCAGACACTGCAATTAGATAATAATTTTTCTTTCCAAGTATTATTCTCTCTCCAGGTTTAATTGTATGTAATATATAGATAAAACTTGCATCTTTCTTTTTTGGGTTAGTTTTAAATTTAACCTCATGTTTGCATGTCAAGCAATTCAGTCAGCAATGAAGAGTTCTGAGGCTATGAGTCTCTCAGAGTTTCCTTTCCCTCATAGGTAAAATAAGAATAGTGGTAATTACAATGAAGAGTGGCTAGAAGTATTAGACAGGTTTTATATGTGTACATATGTATGTATGTATACATATATACTTTATACAGCTAGGTAATAGGCTGCTTAATAAATAGTAATAGTAATTATTTCCTTATATGCATAATATTATAAACATTCAAGGTAGCAATGTGTTCAAAAAGAATATACATTATTGAGGGGTTCAGAAAGTAAATCATGCCTTATCTTCAGAAAGTTTATGATTTGCCATATATTATCTAGAAAGCTTGTTTTGAGCTATAAAGATACATAAAAATTTGATTTACATCAAAAGTTAAAAATAGTGTCACCTACATTGCAAATTATTAGATCAGAAATCTGGGTAAATTTCCAATCTTCTTTTCACCCTGAAAAACAGATTTGAAAAGCCTTAAACCTGCCACTCCCTGGTGAGGCAAGTGTGGTTTCCATCAGAAGTATGGGCCTCACCTATGAGAATAACTAGATTTTCCAATTTTCCTTTCTATTTCCTCCCCTTCCTGTGAACCCACTGGACTGCCAGTTAGTAAGAAAGCTAAAGTGTAAGAAACCACAAAAATGCCTCAAACCCTTCTTATGAAGCCCTAGAGATTTACTGGGAGATGAAGATAATCACAGATTGAGGACATTTTGAAGTTTTCCAAGCCAAAGCCTGTCCACAGAAAGGACTGATTGTAAAGGCATTCTACATGTTTCCTCTCAAGTTTCCTCTTTGAAGGAAAAGAAACTACATCTACGCTGTGGACTCAGAAAGCCCAGGAGTTTTCTTGCATTGCAGTACATTTCTTCAAGAAACATTTCTGAACTGTGGATGTCTGTATTACAGAGTGGTGTCTGTGACTTTAAGTGTGAGGTGTATCCAGTGTTAGACTAACTCAGTCATTAATTCTACTGCTTTGAAAATGTAGAAGGGTTTAAAGTAACAGCGTAGTGTTGGTCCCCCCTGAGAAAGAACCCTGCCCGTACAATTGACTCATAGAAGTGTTCTATTAGCACTTGTGAATTCGCTGCCCTAGGGGATAACATACAGAAATCACTTAAAGGGTTTTGGAGTGACACTGCCAAGGTATCCTAGGAACTATTGCTGGGTCCCCTCCAGTCTAAACTTGATCTCTATTACCAATTTCTGACCTTGAGCAAGCCTCTTAACCTTCCTGTAATTCAGCTTTCTCAACTGCAGAACAAGCGCCGTAATATTTGTAACTTAACTCTCCAAATGGAATGTTGTCAAGATGAATGAAGCAATGTTTCCCAGATGCTTGAAGGTCTGGGGTGAAAGTGTGCTGAAATGGAGCATAAAACTGAGTCCTGATCTGCCTTGTATGTAGCTGAGCGTGAATACTAGTCATGTGATTTGGACCCAGTAGGGGCAGCTTCTGAATATCAATCTACCCCAGCTCCTAAAGCCCGTGTTTAGGTTGGCAAATCAGTTTGGATGCGCGAGGTCACTGCAACTCACTATTTTAGCCTGTGCTCTTCATTCACAGCCTGCCTTGTCTTTAAGTTTCAGACTGCTCCTATCACCCCCGCAGCTCTCTGCCATATGTTGTCCCTCACTTTTAAAATGCCGGACACCCTTTGCCTTTCATTCTTTACTTTTGGCAGTTGTCCCCTGATATTACACAAACAAACAAAGATTAATGCTGTTAAGTATATCCACTTTTAAATGTTACTTAAAAATGTAAACTCTGAAGCAAGAATGAGGGAAACCAGGATTAAAAAGTATTAGAGGTCAATGCTGTTTAACCCACATTATATTAGTTTGATCCTTAGAAGAAATGTTGATAACAATCACTGGATCAAGTTAGGAAGTTATCTGAATGCTAATGCCTGATAGGCTTTTAGGACGAAGGTATATTCCTCGGTTTCCTGTTTTAGTAACAGCCTGAGATGGTCTTATGTGAAATCTCCTTTTAATCAAAAGTAATCATGGTATCTCCCCTTCCTTAGCATACAGCTTCTCCTCCCTCTTGCCTGCCTATGTCCCAACACAAATGCACACATATGCCTGTGGAAATAGTTATTGGCCAGGAATGGTTGTTGAAATTGAACACATGGAAGTCCATGTCAAGATGCAAATGCCAAGAAATATCTTGTTCATAGCATTCCCCTTACAGGCTTTCCCACTGTCTTTAAAATTCCCAGATTATTAAATTTCTTTCTACAACAGAATTTTCCAGTGCACCACTGATGTTGAGTTGGACCAAAAATATGTGACCAGTTTTTTAAACCCTATAATTCTATGACTTCATCAACTTCCGATGGCTGACTTAGTATATGTATACTTACACTGGAAGCCGAATAGGATTTTCAGGCACTGTTTTGCAAAGTAGCCCTACAGGGGAGGAGGCGAGGTGTAGAAGATGGTGAGCATGTGCCACAGGTCTTTGGGAAGTCCTGTCCTGTAGTATCCTGGAGTCCTTCAGTTACTCAATCATCATAGTCAAATATTTCTTTCAGCTACTACATCAAAAATCAGAAGTGTGAATGGACATTGTGCAACCTGGTTTAAAATTCTTCAAATAGGTGTTGGCTCAAGGAACCATGGATAACAGAAGTAAAAGAAATATCCTGAAACTCACCAACATGGAAGGGGAGGTTGATGGCCTTACAAGATGTTTCATCATTGGTGACAGCCCTGCCACTATTAAAAATGGGCAAATTAATTCCCAAAGCATTTATTGGAAATGATTGGAAAATCATTTATTCAATTATTAGAAAATTAGAATAATAAATACATTAATCTAAGGTGACCACAAACATTAATGTCTCCACAGTTTTATGCAATGCACAGTTTGCAACATACAATGATGAAGACCAGAATTCCTCATCTGGGATTAACCACACTTGAAATAAAACTCATGAGCAATATTATTGCCACTGTTAATCAACAATAATTCATTGAATTAGATATTAGGAACTTGAACAAATGGGAAATAATACAATATGGGTATTAATACAATAATACAAATGGGTATGTCTAATTGAGAGGTAATTCATTCCATAAGTAATTCACTAATATAGCAAATATTTATCAAGTATCTATAATGAGTCATGCTTTATGCTGGAAGCCAGTTCAAAGCAGCAAATAACACAGACAAAATCTTCTTTCTAACAGATCTTATACAGAAAGGAATAACAGTAACTTTTAGATAGGGATATAATTTATAATTTATGAGATAGTAATAAGTGCCAAAGAAAAACTGTCAAGGATGGGAAATATAATTGTGTTGGGTGCTATGTAATTTGAGAACAATTCTAGAAGTTCATGTAGGGCTGTAAATAGTCTGTGTTTTTCATCAGTCATAGTGAAAGGTCTCATGATACAAAGGCATCAGGTAGAGTCGTCAGTAGAGTAGTGCCTCACTGCTGAAGCTGCATTAGTTCTGAACTAAAGGCTGATCTGGACCTGCCCTAACAATGTTCAAAACAAAGAGTTGAAGGATCTAGTCGATCCCAACTAATTTGAATTAGTGCCAGAATAAAATCCAACATGATTTTTACAAAAGCAACCAAATCTGGCAAACAGCAATGAAAAATTCACAATATTTGGCAGCCAATCAAGAACGATCTATTGCTCAAGGGAGGAAAACTGATCCAAAACCAGGAGAAAAAACAAACAATAGAAACAGACTTTAAAAGGTCAGAGATGATGGAAGTAGAAGACAAAAGCATTAAAACAGCCACTTGAAATGTGCTCAAAGTGTTTAAGAAAACAGATGAAAAATAAGCATCATGAAATAAAAGATATTTGATGTATTAAAAAAAAACACTGGATGGGATTGAAAGTAAATTGGACATTATAAAAGAAAAGATCCATGAACTTGAATATATAAAAGAGTAAAATGAAGTACAGAGGGCAAAAGAACAAAAAAAACCCAAAATGAACAGAGTATCAGTGACCTGACAGAGTATTAAGTAGTCTAACATATTGAGTCAGGGGAGTAACCTTATAGTAGAGAAACCAGGCAAACACTACTTTGGCCAAGTGATCAAGGTTAACATCATTAGGAGTAACTCATGTTCATAGCATGTAACCTGAGTATGATGTAGTAACAATCGCACCTACCTCTACTGTCTTCCTGTCAAAAATCTGTAACTCTGGCCTAACACTAATAAGCTCATCAGACAAACCCAAATTGAGGGACATTCTAAAAAGATCCTGACCTGTGCTAATTAAGGTAATTAAAAACAAGGAAAGTGTATACAATTGCTATAACCCAGAGGAAGCTAAGGAGACATGATAACTATATATAAGTAGTATTGTGGATAGCTCCTGGAATATAAGACATTAGGGGAAAAACTAAAAAAGTATGAAGGTTAGTTAAAATTATGAATCAATATTGGTTTGACAGTTGTGACAAATGTACCATAGTAATGTTAACAATAAAGGGGAACTGGGTGTAAGGTGTATATGAACTCTCTGTACTATCTAGCTATTCTGTAAATCTAAAACTAATTTTTTGATGTTAATTTTAAAAAGTATCTAAAAAAATGAAATTATATACAGAGAGTCAAAGATAAGAATTACAGCAGATTCTTATTAGAATCCATGTAAGCCATAAGGCAGTGGAGTGACATCCTTAAGCACTGAAGGGAAAAACATTTAATCTGAAATCCTTACCCAGTGAAAATATATTCAAAAGTGAGGAAAGAACACTGTTTCAAACAAATGTGAAAGAATTCATCACCATTATGTTTGCACTATAAATAATGTTGACAGTAGTTGAGGCAGAAGAAAATGACATCACAGAAATTTAGACCTATATAAGGAAATGAAGAGTGCAAAAAAATGGTAAATATGTGGGAAGTACAAGAGATACTTTTTCTCAGTTTTAATGTTTAAAAGATAATAGCTTTTTAAAGCAAAAGTAGTAACAATGACTTGTGGGGTTTAAAATAAATGTAGATGTAAAATGTATAATCAGAATAACACAAATGATGGCGGGGGAGTTGATAGTTTATTGTTGTGGGTATCTAAAATTATGTGTGAAATAATTCAAAGGTAAGAAATAGTAAGTTAAAGAGGTATATTTTAAACCCTGGGACAACCTATAGTAAAAAAAAAACAAAATTAAAAACAATAGAAACAATAAAACTCAAAGAGATATGACTACTAAGTCAAGAGTAGAGATAAAATGGAATCATTAAAGGAAAATGTCAACTAATCCAAAATAAGTCAGAAAAGGAGACACAATGTAATAAGTTATAAGAAATACATACTTGGTCATTCAGATGACTAAAGATATATTTCCTAGGTATATATGCTTTTCATCCACAGTTTCTGAAAACACTTTAGAGCCTTAAAGGTGAAAAGAGTGTCTTGTCATGTTAATGAGAGGCTTTTGGACCCACCCACCCAAGGGTGGGGGATGGAGGCTGAATCAGCCAATGGCCAATGACTTAGTCAATCATGATTATCCAGTGATGCCCTCACAAAAACCCATGAGAAGAGTATCTCTCTCTCTTGTGTCCTACTTCTCTGTTGGGGAGAGAGCTTCTATTCTTGGGGAACCAGAGAACTTCCCCGTACCACTGAGCCAGGCCCCAAGCTCCAGGAGGATAGAAGCTCCTTTACTGGGACCTTACCCTATGTCTCTCTTCATCTGGCTGTTAACTTGTATCCTTTATGGCATCTTTTGTTAAAATGGTAAACATAAGTGTTTTCCTAAGTTCTGTGAGCCACTCTAGCAAATTAATCAAACTTTAGGAGGAGGTCATTGGAACCTTCACTCTGAAGCCAGTTGTCAGAAGCACAGGTAAATGCCTCGGCCTTGTGACCAGCTTCTGGAGTGGGGGCTGGAGGGCAGTCTTTTAGGATAAACACCCTTAACCTGAGGAATCTGGTGCTGTCTCCAGGCAGAAAATGTCAGAATTAAGTTGATTTTTCATACAGCCTGCTGATACTGATATTCAAGAATTACTTGGTGTTGTATGTGGGAAGACCCCCACACACAGGCAGGCAGACACACACACACACAGAGGAATTGGGTCTGGAAACCCAAAAGGAGTTGTATTATTGCTGTGTAAGAAAAAACACAGGAGATAAAAAGGAATAAAGAGCAGATAAGAATAATTAAAGACAAATAGCAATACGGTGGCTTTATACCATCCAAATCAACAATTAAATTAATTTAATAGTTTGAAAACTTCAAATAGAAAACAAAAACTCATACTGGATAAAAAGCAATGCCCAACTACATGCTGTCTAAATGATACCCACTTTAAATATTAATCAATAGATAGGTTTAGAGTAAAAGGATAGCAAAACAGATTCCTTGCTAACACTAATCAAAAGAAAGGTGGGTGGTCATATCAATATCAGACAAAGTAGACTTTAGAGCAAGGAAGATGACCGAATTTCAGAGGGAGACTGCATAAAGACAAGAGGATTAGTTTGTCAGTAGGACCTAGCAATTCTCAAAATACACAGAGCAGAAGATGAGAATTGAAAGGAGAAACAGACAAATCCATAATAATAGCTGGAGATTTCAATATTCCTCTTGCATAAATGATAGAACAAGGAGACATAAAATTAGTATAGAAGACTTCCAACAACTATAAAACAACTTGACTTAATCAACATTTATTGAACACTCCATTAACTATGGAATACACATGGAACACTCATCAAGGCTTACTCTATTGAGTCATAAAATAAGTCTCAATAAATTTAAAAGGATTAAATCAAACTATGTTAATTGTCTAGAAAGTTAAAATATAATCAGTAACAGAAAGATATCTGGAAAACCTCCAACTATTCTGAGATTAAGCAATGTACTTCTTACTAAGTCACAGATCAAAAAAGAAGTCATAAAAGAAATTCAAAAGGATTTTGAACTGAATGAAAATGAAAACATAGACAGCAAAATTTGTAGGATTCAGCTAAAGTAGTGTTTAATGGGATATTTATGACATTAAATGTTTATATTAGAAAAAAAGGAAGTTCCCAAATTAATGATATAGTCTTCCATTTTAAGAAACTAGAAAAGATGAGCAAGTCAAATCAAAAGTAAGCAAAGAAATAATGAAGAGTAGAAATCAACTGAATAGAAAATACCAAGCAGACAATCCAGTAAATCAGCCAAAGCCCTCCCATTGGGAGGATTTTCTCTCACCAATGCCTATGAGGACCACTCCTAACTGGGGCTGCAGTCCAGAAGCAGATCATTTTCATCTGGTAAAATCACCCCTCTGAGAACCAGGCTTGACCATTTTCCTCTAGTACCAACTATATGTAACAGACCCTCTCCTAATGTGGACAGAGGTGTGAGCTGACAGGGCAGTAAAGAAACTGGTATATTACATGAAATCATGGATCACCTGTTCACATAGTTTACTTGTGTCCTTTAGCCCTACTGCTACCTATTCCCAGATATACAATATTGTTTTACAAAGGATTGCTGCTGGACATGCCTAAAACTATGAATTTATGGGTCTGGAAAAATTCAGCTCATAATCAGCAGTTTTAGCAACATTTTCACTTGATGTCCCATGGCAGGATGCTCCATTTCTAGCAGAGTCCTATTGTACACTGAGAGCTGTTTTTTGAATTACGTATAATTCCCTACTGTATGCAACATCGTGGCCTTATTCTAGAACCTTAGCCGTCTCTGTTATGATTCCTTCCCCTATGACTTGTCATAAACTCCCTATAGCTCCTTTTTCCACTACAAATATTTCTAGTTCCTTAGGATTGACCAGGTTCTATGGCCTAAAAGTCACGGCTGCTTGCACCTCAGCATGGACCTGCTGTAAAGCCTTTCCTGCTTTGGGCCCGGCTCAAAACAGGCAGTTTTTCATGTCATCCAATATATGAGTCAAAACTGTATTACTAAGTATAAAATAGTTTGTCTCCAGAACTATTTTAGGAAGTTGTGGGAAGATTGAAGTTCCTATGGGCAGGATCCTCACCTGAATTTAAACTACTTGATGATGTAATTGGCCTACTGCTTGGCTACTACCTCCACAATGGTAGGCAATAAGCTATTATTGACTGAGTCACTATATAAAGAGCTCTTTCCAGTAGTCAGATTACAACCTATAGACTGATGAATGCAGACATGATTCTGGTGCTAAACCTACTCCCGTGAGAATAAAGCCAGGTAATGAACCCTCTTACCCCAAGAATGGTCCATTGTCATTTCTCAGTCTCACTGAATCTGTAATGAACTTGCCTGGGACTGAAACTCTCAGGCAAGAAGACAGCAGTCTACCAAGTGTTGCTCTTCCTTATTAATAATAGAAGATAAAATGATTTATCCTTTACAATGAATATTTTTAGCATGTCCTTGACAACCTGACATCTCACCAAACCTCACTGATGTGGAAGGCCCTGTATTTTTGTATAGAACAACTCCCACCAACTAGTGTTTGTGTGTCTGTTTCTTACCAAGACTCCCATGTCTGTTGACCAGGAGCAGTAGAGGCAGGTCCTGAAGGGGGCAGTAGTTTGCTAATGCAGGCCCAGAGGGTTCTGGGCTTTGGGGATTTCAAGGTTTTCTAGTGCATTGACCCAGATGTCCTGTTTGAAGCTCTCCCTACCAAGGCCCTGACCTTTGCGCAGAAGTCTTACTGGGCCTGGGAATTCAGTCTTCCCTAAAGGTCTGTCTGCTACCCTTACCACTAAATACTGAGTCCCATCTTCACCTTTTCCACCCTCCAGCTTAAGGAGAGTCCTTTTAAATGCTGCTATGTAGGCTCTCTAACTTTCACCTTAAATTTGTGATTAATCACTTAGGTCTTTCATTGTCTTTCTCAGCTGCATAAATTGCACTCAGGAACAGCCATCCAATTTCATTGTCTTTTTAATTACCATTTCCTTTGAACCTCTCAAATGCCTGAGGATACTAAGACCACCTGGGCATTTCCTTATATCCATAGCCCATCTCAGCTCACTACCAGTGAAAGCTTTAATATTTTCACTACTACCCCACGCCCGAGCTCCCAGGACTGCCTACAACAAGCGAAGGTTCTCAGTGCCAGCCAGCTAGTAAGTCATCGAACTCCCAAGTCCCATGTTAGAATCTGCCTCCTTAGACCAATCCTCACAGCAATTCTCTTAGTTCAGGTTCCCTGGGAAACATTCAGAGATGGAGATTAGCCTGCTGGAAATGCCTGCTCTCAGGTACAGCACCTGTGAGGAAATAAGGACTGGGTAGAGGGAGATGCTTAATGGGGGCGGGGTCACACCAGAGACCTCAACCAATGCCAAGGGTGATGGGAAGCTCTTCACAGATGTCCCAAAAAGGGGCAAGGCAGGCAGGGTTTGTCCTTCCCCAAGGACCACTCATGCAATAAAGACTGTTTCCAAGAAGGAAGCATAATCTTGGGTGAGTTAGTTCCTTTCTATGGAGGGCAGTTCAGCTGTGAACTACGAGTAGGCAATCAGGAAAGTGGTGAAATGAATGCCTCAGTCCCAAAGCTGGGACCTGGGAAGACCAACACAGTGCTCACCAGGACATCCAAATTCCCTGAGATGCCACAACCAGAGGTATAAACCTCCATTCTTAGTGGGGGGTCGGGGAGGGAAGCACAAAAAGCAAAAATTACTGCTAAATCAGAATAAATAAATGTTAACCTATTAGGTTAATGTAAATATATAAACTAAGAATCTGGGCAGGGAGGTAAGAGTTAAACTGTCAAGTTAATTGACATTAAATGAAAATGAAATCAAATCAGAGGTACAGATTAACAGGGGTGGCCCTTGATTCACCCACTGGCATTACTCTGCTGAAATGAAGGATGTTTCTTTTCTCCAGCCATCTGTTTAAGCCTCCCTCCTGAATGTCATTTAAATTTCCTCTGGATGCCCCAGGATGCTGTGAGAAATGGGACCATATTAACATAATAAATCCTGTTTTAAAACAGCTTTTACTTTGCCTGGTTTTGTGTTGTTTTGCCTTGCTTTTTGTCTTTGAGCCCCTTCAGATAGCCTTGCAGTTGTTTCCGGAAGGTTCCAGTAGTGTTTCATAAACAAACCTGGCTCATATTCTTGCTTTATTTTCTAGTGTTTCCTGAAACAGTCTATGGCTAAGCCCCCAATGTTTGCGAAATCACTAAGTATCTATTGCTGCTTCTGAGTCCCACTGTCATACAATCTCTGCTGTTCCGCTGCTCACAGTGGGCACCAGTGATGCATGAATCAGAGATGGCAATCTGGTCTCTGGAGGTCTTCGCACTTTCACCTATACTCCCTCCAGAAGTAGAAACAAGGTAAAGTTCCCCACTCTGTGTCCCCCTACATGACCAGAATGAAAGTAGTATTCCTTCTGTTTTCATGGTTCTCAGAGAACTGTGTTTTTGCCTTGCCTGTCTCCCCACTGTCACTTATGACCATGGAGAGGTCACTTATGGTGATTTAGGAATAAACAATAAGATCAACTTTGTGTCTGTTCCCATCTTTTCTCCACCTCTTTGTGGTAGGCAAAATAATGGTCCCCCAACATGTCCACGCCCTAACTCCTGTATCTGTAAATATGTTATGTGGAAGTAGGGAATTAAGTTGCAGATGGAATAAGGGTTGCTAGTTGACATTAAAATAGGGAGATTATCCTGGACTATCTGGATGGGTGGTTATACAATGGAAGGAGGAGGCCAAAGAGAATCAGGTAAGAACATGTGAAGACAAAAGCAGAAGTTGGAGTGATAGAATTGCTGGCTTTGGAGATGGAAGTGTGCCGTGAGCTGATGAGTGCGGGCAGCCTCCGGGAGCTGGGAAAGGCAATGGAATGGATTAATCTTCTATAGCCTCCAGAAAAAATGCAGTCCTCCCAACATCTTGATTTTTACTCAGCAAGATCCATTTTAGACTTTTGACCTCTAGAATTGTAATATAATGAATTCTGTGTTGTCTTAAACCACTAATTTGTGGTAATTGTTACAGCAGCAGAGGTGAATACACTCAGAGTCCAGCTGTTTTCCTACTCACGTCAACAACATTGTTAGGCAAGCTAACTCATGCAAAGGGAGTTGGTGGGCCCACCCCGCTGGCCTGTCTGAAATGCTCAGACATGTTGAGATGCCAGCTGAGATGGGCCAGGAAGGGATTAGGTTCCCACCTTGTTACAGTTCTGTCTTTACTAATCCACAACTCTTTATTACTGTCAGCTGAGGGGATGGACATGGGACCCTGGAAGATTCATTTATCAGAGTATTCCAGGTACAATTCTGAAGATATGGAATGAATCTTTGGAGGTCTCTTTGTCAATTCAGGCTGTTATAACAAAAATACCACAAACGGTGGCTTGAAAATAAGAGAAATTTATTTCTCATAATTCTGGGGGCTAGAAATCCAAGATCAGAGGACCAGTATGGCCTGGTTCCGGTAAAGGCCCTCTTTGGAATTGCAGACTGCCAATATCTTGTGTTCTCACGTGTTGGAAAGGGCAAGAGATCTCTGCAGGGTATCTTACAAGAACACTAATCTGATTTGCAAGGGCTTCGAGCTCATGATGAAAGTTCCACCCAAGTCCTCACCAATACCGTCGCATTGAGCATTATGATTTCAACATGGGAATTTTGCGAGGACACAAACATTCAGACCAGAGCAGAAGACAAACTTTGGGAAGTTGGAGAAACCATATAATTGTGTGAAATTTGTGTTGTGGTAAATGTGGTAACAAACGAAAAGTAAAACAAAAAACAAAAACCAGTTTAGTTGAATGTATATGTGAAAAAAAATTCATTTTTTTAAGGGTTATTCTATCTCATGAATCTGTGGGGTCTTTTTCCTGCATACATTTTATCAAGACCAGGTGGATTCCCTTAAACCAAATACTGGAGTTGGCTTGCTAAGTTACTGGGTTCAGGCATATTTCCAGTGCCATACCTGTGCATCAGGAAAACAGCTGTGGCAATACTTGATGGCTCAATGCAAAATAACTGAGACAGAAACTACTATTTTGAATTATACTGAATATAATATTTACTTAAATACAGAGAATTAAATTCCTATTTTTTCTTTAAATGTACACAGGGTCTTAAAAAGAAGAAACACATTTGGAAAACAGCCCTTATGTTTGTTCTTTTCATTAATAAATTGTTTGAGATGTTCAACTGAACTCACAAAACTGTTTACATGAAGGAAAAGAAGAGATAAAGTCAGGAAAACATGTTGAATTTTTTAAATTGCTCTTTTGTTTCAATAAATATTCATTGGTTAAATTTGGTTTGTCTTTAGAAGCCTATTCTATGTGCAGTTTTTGCTAAGTAAATTCACGCCAATATATTTTGCTAGGACCTAAGTTTGTAAACAGCACAGGCTTCAATGTAGGTTCATGTTTCTTCCATTCCACATTTTCCAAATTTCACCTATTCAAATGCCACCTCCATAATCTTGTCATATCTGTACACTATTGTAGTATTACTAATATTTTATTTAAGGAAACTAAGATTACTTACTTAAATTTATATTGAAATAAAACTATGTATCACTATCAGAAATGGGAAAAAAACTATTACTTGCTGGAAGTAGAAAGTAATCATGTATAATTGTAATAAAAATAAAATGATATTTTTTGCTTGTGGGGCTTCATGCTTGGGGATTGCTCTCTTTTTGTTAAAATGGGTAATTAGCAGGTTTTAGGGAATTACTAAAACATACAACCTCAAATTAATACTTTTTTTCTTGAAGCTAATCAGGAGGATTGAAAGAAAGTTAAAAAGGAAATGATATTTATTACAATGTGATTTAATATATTTAATGTCTTGTCTGGGTGGCAGCAAAAATGACCTCAGTACATCAGTATTTTAGAAATGCCTTTTAAAACCATTTGGTTCTGTTTTCTCAGTTGGTACCTGTCCTGGTTGTCTACCAATACTACTATGCTGCCTCAAATTTAACTCTGTCTTAGAGTAAATAGTTTTTATCAGGCACCTACCTTATATTATTTGCATGGTTCTTATTTACATTTAATTTCTAGTTCTATGTGTATCGTCTGTTATGAGGTAACTCAAATCTGGTTTACCTTTTTGATTTTCTTCCTCTAGCAAAACTCTCAGGAAAAATTCAAGCTATGGTAACCATCCTCTTATTTATGAGGAACCACTATATTCTTTCTACTGGCATCTGCCCACACTGTGTTAGCCAACTCTGACTTGCCCAGTCAGTCTCAGGGAGTCACTCAGGCTTTAGCAGGCCAAGATTCATGCAACAACAGCTCCTACTTGTCTACTCTGATTCTTTGCTACTCCAAGTACGGTCCAGGGGCTGGGAGCATCACCTGAGAGCTTGTTAGAAACTACACATACTCAGACATCCTGCCTCCTCAGAACAACTGAATCAGAACCTGCATTTTAACAAGATGCCTGGGTGATTCTTATGCATGTTGAAGTTTGAGAAGCCCCAGTCAGTATTCTAGTTCCTCTCTATTCCTCTATTCATTCTGATTCTCAACCATCCTCCTCCTCAGACCCCCTCCTCACCTTGGACTTCTCCACTTCTAACCCAATGGTTCTCAACCCTGAATGCATACTAGAATCTCCTGGGGAGTTTTATTTGTTTTGCATTTGTGATGGCTATTTCCTGCTACAGGGTTTTTTTTTTTGTGCTTGGTTTTTAATTAATTGAGAGTAGTGTCTGAGTATCAGTTTTAATTGCCCCAGGTGATTCTGATAGGAGCAGTACTGAAACTGTTGAAACACTTTCAATGGGTAATTGCTTTGGATTCCTGGCTTTTGTCCCTGGCTCCACAAAACCATTTTGGTGGGAAGGTGCATCCTGTCCAGAAAAACACAGCAGGCCCAGGTGAGCCTCCTTATCCTTTATCAGTTGTCCTACATGACAGGAAAGTAGTGGATCACTTTTCTCTACTGCAGAGAAAATGCAAATTCCCATGGCCAGGATTTTCACCTGACCCTAGTTGGCTTGCCCACTGCACACGTGTGGGCAATATGTTATTACTGACTCTATATAAAGAGCTCCACCTAGGGCTCTGGGCTGCATGGCTGCAGGAGAGCAGAGGCTGGAGTGGTGGCAGCGCTGCGGACAGAGACTGAGGCGGCTACAGGAGCAGAGAGGCCCAGAGGTGGATACCAGCTTGCTGCATGCAGACTTGCCCTGAGGCAGACAGGATTCTCATGCTTGACCTACCACCGTGGGAATAAATTTGGGTATAAACCCTTTCACCCCAGGAACATTCCATTGTCATTTTTTTTCTGGTCTCACCGAATCAAGAGTGAACTTGCCCAGAGCTAAAACCCACTGACAGGACACCTTCCAGACAATTTATGGAAGCATTCCACATGACAGACGCAGCAGCAGCAGCAATGTGATAACTTTTTCATCAGTACCACCCAAACCAACCTTAGCAATATTGTAAGTACTTAAGTTTCAGTGTTAACAGATTTAAAATTTGTTCTCAGTTGTTAGCCCATTTTCTACTTTTAAAATCATCTCAGACACATAAATCATATAGTTTTCACAAAAAAACTACAACTCAGTCCACAAGGAGATGATTTATTATTGTTGAATTCTAGATATAACCATAATGTATCCAGAAAACACTAAGAGTGGAAAAAACCTGTTTGGGAGCAAATAAGAAAGTTCATTTTGGAAAGCTTTGCCTCATGTGAAGCTCATGTCAGTAAGTGTCTACTATGCCACCTCCATAGGCCCCACCAGATGGCCTGGGTTTGGCTGTGCTCTCAGAAGACTTCGGTCTTCATCACAGGTCTTTACGCAACAGGTGCCTCAGAGGGTGGCTGGCTCATTACCAAGTGTCATGCATGCTATTCCTCTCTCCCTCCACTCTGCACCCCCAGAGTGTGTTACTCATGACTCCAGCTAAATTCCAACGTCTAGTTGGATAGCCCATTGGCCTTGTGATCTTCTTCTTTACTTCCTGCTAATCCTTCTGGATTCCAGATCCTTTGTTCCACAGGCACCCAGCCTGGACCTTGAATAACAGCCAAATATCCAAACATTACCCCATTTTCTTTTCTTGATAACCTTATCCTGGTTTTATAGATGAAGAATGAGAGGGATAGTGAGATTTATATGACTTGCTTTCCTAGTCAGTTTTTGCCAGGTGATGCTGTGGCAACAAATCACCCCAAATTTCAGTGGTTCACAGCACAGGTTTATGATAAATGTCAGCTGGAGGTCTGTGATTTGGCTATGATGTCCCACAAGCTATCTTTATTTTGGGATCCAGGCTAAAGGAGCAGACCCCATCTGCCACACCCTCTTCTTATGGCAGAGGGAAAAGAACAAGGAGAAAATCATGCAATAGATCTCACATCTACTTAGATATGATTTTCACCACTTCTGCTCCTATTCTCTTGTCCACACAAGTCCACGGCTAACCATGGTATTAGTAGGTGTAATGGGGGCACTTCTTCTGAGGAGGGGCTCTGAGGGAAAAGCCAGTAGAGAGGGACAGCTAACATTTTAAGTAAATAAGATAACAACAGTTGTCCAAAGTCTCCCAGCCAGAAAGAGGCAAAGTTTGAATTCAGCTGTTTGACTCTCAACTACTGTGCAACAGTGCTTCCATTTTCCTTTCTCTTGTTGCTGATTCAAGTATTTAACCTCTAGCTTGTTCAGCTCCACAGTCTTTGCCTGCTCCTCCCTAATTTAGCTGTTCTCCCAGATATAATTACTGGTCTGAGTGAATTATATTCCTGAGGAATAGGTTTTCAACTTAGCTGAACAGCAGGTCTCTGCCCTCTAATCAGCTTGGTTCTCTAATCAGCTGCTCAAGGTCAGGATAAGTTTGAGTCTATTTCTCTAGCTTTTGGCTTCACACATCAAATAAGGCATTCCCATCCTCAGTATGATGGATAGAGAGAGAGAGAGCTTCCTTACTGCTGTTAAGGAGATTCACAAGGACCAAATTTTAGCAGCATGGCCTCAAAGCCTGAAGAACTATATTTAAACTTGGACAAGAAACTTTCAGGATTTCCTGTCAGAAACACATCCTTTCTTACGGTTGATTAAACATTTGCTCCACCGGAAGTCTTGCTTGTTGCTACTCTCAGGGCAATGAGTTTAGTTAGTAAGGTTCTGTCAATGCACTTGGATCATCTCAGAGTGGGTTAGCCCTCCAAAATCTATCCACTCATGTCATCCTTCCCATCTCTTTTGCTAATGTGAGAAAGTAGTAGAATCTTACATGCTTTATTTCCAAACAGAAAATATATTTTGCTATTTTAAGATCCAGTTTCAATCATGTATCACCCATCACTTACTCCTAAATGAGAGCTGAATTCTTCTTTTGTGGGTACCAATTTGGACTGCTTTTTATATCAGCATTTGAGAAAGCCACTTTTTAACTTAAAAGTTGAGTTCATTTATAAAGAATGTTATTGGAAAAGAAAATAAATAGTAGGCTAAAACTGTCTTTGTTATAATCTCTTTGCAGAGTATGACCTCACTGTATTGCCTTTTAAGGAACTGTGTTTACTTTCTCCAGTATACATGCCCAACTATTCTCTGAGGGGTCGTCTTTATAGTTAGCAATATACTAAACCTTACGACCATTAGCAACAATGAAAGACAGACAGAATTATGTATATAGAAGCATAATTTATAGAGTTCTAAACTCAAAACTAGGCTTCTTTCCAGAAGACAGTTATTTCCATACTACCCTGTCTCCCAGTGAGATCTTGTTCACATATTAGGATTGAATATTTCAGAAACTATCATCTCAACATATATTTTTCACTTTAATGGTTGGTATATATGAAATTCTGATGAGGCATTAAAAATCCTATTTAATACTTTTCAATTTTTTTTCTCTTACCCTTTGACATAAAAATCAAGTATATATCAGAGGCCCCAGAGCTAAAAAAAAAAAAAAAAAGACTTTTCTTTAAATGCATGAATCATAATTAGATGTTCTCCATATGTGCCTTCCATGAATTTTCATTATGTATTTTTGTGTAAATAGAGGAAATGAAAATTAGGAAATGTGTTTCTGACCAAAGAATGATTCTCTTTCTCCAATCTTCTCCCAATTTGAGGATGTGGTATTCATTCTTACCCAGCACTTAAAAGAGATGCAGTGCCCCTCCAGACATAGCAATACTGATTTTGCTCCTGCTGTAGCTTTATAATTTTCTGTACAAGTAGCAATCACTGCAGTAGTTTTGATTAAGTGATTACCCACAGGCCTGCTCTTGAATGAAATGACAAATGTGTTCTGGAAAAACTCAAGCAGGCACTGTAAACTTGGAAACCTTCTAGGTGTGAACATGCTCCAAATGGCATTAGGTAGTGGTAATAGCAATGATCTATGACTCAAACATAATAATCTACTTCCTATAGAGAAACTAGCCTCATTGACTAAAAATGATGCAGAAAAAAATTAAAAAGGAAAGAAAAAAAATTTTTTTCAGTATGAGGAAAGAGCTTGATAAAGTTCAAAACTTTCTTGAATACTTGTGGTAAGTAGGTTAATATAGCACACCGTGCCAGAAAGGAACATTGCAGAAGGAGGTTTAGAAAGCCAGGGAATTTTGTTTTCCTCCTTTTCAGTCTCCACCACTCATTAAATTTTCTTTATGAACAAGAACTTGTTTTCTCTGAATGAGAGAAAAATGATTCAGACATTCAGATAAGGAAAATGTCACAAATCTTGTTTTTTAATTTCTATGATCTAATTGCTGAAACAACTTTATTACTAAAGTAATACTCTCTGATTAGAACCGGATTCTTCATTTTCTTTTATCCTCGTAAGACAAGTCACCAGCAAGCAAAGCCCAAAGTTTCCAAGCATGAAACTACAGCTTATTTCCAAAAATATTCACAACTTCAAAATAAATAAAATGTAATTTTTGCAATTTGTAGGCATTAAAGGCATACTCCATATTCTACTTGCAACACAAGAGGATTATTAAAAAAGCTAAGTATTAGGCTGTTATAAGGACTTTTGATCTTAGCAGATCCTAAAATGACACTGATTGTAGCTTAAGAGTTCAAAGGAATATAGTGAAGAACATTACGTTATGCCACTTATATCAAAACAAATATTTGACTTTGAAATTTGGAGGCTTTTACAAATTCAAAGATAACATATATAGGATGCTTCTTAATTTGTGTTCCATAGGATAAACATTTACTTTGCAATGGATGTAAAAATATTTTTTCTTTATTAAACCACAATTACACTAGAAGTTTATGTGATACTCTATCAAAAAAAAAAATAAACCCTTAAAAAATATAAACCCAACAGGGTTTAGAAAAGGAGCACTTGGGGATCAGGTTTTTGTTCCAGCTTTGCCACTAACTTAGCTGTGCAATTAGCTTGTGGATTTTAGGTGAACTAATATGCATGTGTGAGTTTCCTATCCCATGTATAATGGAAGAGAGGCCTTAAAATTAGGACTCCCCATTGTTCATTCTCACTCTAATTTGGATTTTGTTACTCTAAGCCCTCTGTGGGGATATGGCATAGCTGAGGATTGAATAAAGGACTACAATTTTTATGAAAACAGAATGTTAGATTGGTTACTGAAGAATAAATAGAAGATTTTCAGTAAATTTCCCCTAATGGCAGCAGGAAAAACAAAGTCAAGAGTATAGAAGATAAGGGTAGGATTAGCAAGGGCCTGTTCAAGAGCAGCAGGGAGAGGAAGACTTCTCCCACAAATGTCAGCAGCAGTTCTTAAGTATCAGCACAAGGGCAGCTTGTAGAACCCCAGCATTGGTGATGGCTGTTGCCTCTTGAGAATGAACAGTCTGAATGTGTGTGGCATCCAGCAGAGGACACTGAAGGACAGACTATCATAACTCTGCTCCTTCATATGGACATAACCTTTAGAGTTTACAAAGCATGTTCCTTATACAGGCATACCTTGTTTTACTGCACTTTGCAGATAGCACATATTTTACAAACTGAAGGTTTGTGGCATCCCTGCATTGAGCAAGTCTATTGGCACCATTTTTTCAAAAGCAGTTGCTCACTTTGTGTCTCTGACACATTGTGGTTATTCTCCCAATATTTCAAACGTTTTCATTATTACTATGTTTGTTATGGTGACCTGCAATTAGTGATTATGACTTTCTGAAAGCTCAGATGATGGTTATCATTTTTCAGGATTAAATAAAGTATTTTTTTTAAATTAAGGTATGTACATTATTTTGCATGACATAACAGACCATGCACATTTAACAGACCACAGTATAATGTAAACATAACTTTTATATACTAGGAAGCCAAAAAAATTCATTTGACTTGCTTTATTGTGACATTTGCTTTACTGCAGTGGTTGGGAACTAAACCCACAGTATCTCTGAGGCATGGGCCTGTATTAGCCCATGTTTCCTTCCAATAACATTATGGCTAAGGCAGGGGAAGAATACAGTGGTTAAGCAAGTGGCTTTAGAATCAGACAGTCCTGGATTCAAATTCCAGTACCAGTTCTCTTGACTGAGTTGACTTTGATAGTTCTTTCTTTTAATAAGTATGTGTTGAATCTGTTATGCTAGGCACTGAGAATTATAGGAGACAGACAATGAAATAAGTGACTCATGATAAGTGCCAAGTGCTCTCAGGGAAATCAAACAGGGTAGTAACATGGAGAGTAATAGGGCTGGGGCTAAATGGGATTGGGTTTAGGAAAAACTACTCTAAGGAAGTGACATTTGAGCCAAGAGTTAAATGAGAAGGAGTCAGCCATGTAAAGATTTGTTGGAAGAGAGCTTTCAGCAGAAAAACAGCACATGCAAAGGCCCTGTGACAGGAAAGAGCTTACTTATTCCAGGAAAAGCAGTTCAGCCAGCAATCATGAGGGTTGTGAAAAAGGGGTGACATAGTACATGATGAAATTAATGAGGTAATTAGGGATCAGAGACTTATAGGACATGAGAGTATATGTAGATTTTTTTTTCTAAGTGCAATTTTTTTCAAAGGGCATAACACTATTTGATGATTTTAAAAGATCATCCTTAATAGTCTAACAAAGTAGACTGAAGAATAGTAAGAGTGGCAGGACTCTAGTTATTTTAGTGGTCCAGGTTCAACTTTCTTACTTGTAAATTAGGAATAATAATAGGTACCTCACAAGGTAATTTTAAGAATTAACTGAGAAAAGATAAACAAGCAAATGCACAGTTCTGGCAAGTACTGAGCATTCAATAAATAGGTATGTCATTGTCCCCCACTTACTCTCAAGAAAACTGGCCCTCTTAGAGGTTAAGAGACACTGTCATGGTCAGATAGCCAATATCAATGGTGGGCCAGAGCTTGAACCCACACTGTAGAATTCCAAAACCAGAGTAAATTTATGTTCACATGATCATAAAAAGATCATTTGAACTTACATTTCAATTCAACAAATGTTTTTGAGACATATAAAGTGCAAAGCACTATTCTAGGACTTGAGGATACTAAAGCCTCCTCCAAGAAGCTCAAAGTTTAATAGGAGGGATAGATAATTCAAACTGAAATTGATATATTTAGCAATAGATATATGTCACTCACAGAGAGGATTTCACATAAGAAAAGATATCTGAGCTGGGTTTTGAAGTCTAATAAATGATCACCACACAGATGGAAAGCAACATGAACGGCCCATGAGGAGTCATAGAATGAGAAGCAGTTTGTTATGTGAGGCAGATTCTCAGTATCTGAAATTACTGGAGTGGGAAGAAAGTGGAGCTGAGGCTGGGGAAAGGGTTAGGGGTCCCTTAGCTACCAACAGGAAGGATGATAGGGTTAAAAGTGGAAGCCACCACTTCTTTAAGTTGGAAGTGAGTAGGGTATCCAGACTACCAGGAAGGATGAGGCAATGGTGACACTAAATAAATAGCAATACCCAGCACTTAAACATACTACTTGACTTATGCTGCCTTATACAAGCCTGGTAACACCTCCATGAGTAGTCAGAGCACAGAGAGGACATATGTGGAGACTGAAGCTCAGCTGGGTTAAGTGCCTTGACCAAGATCACAAAGATGGCAAATAAAAGAACCAAGAGAGGAACCTAGATTGCTTATCTTTTGTTCAAGTACCATCTACTAACCACATCTCTTGCCTATGTAGCCTGGGTAACAGCAAAGACTGTTGAGAAAGAACTAGAAGCAAAGCACAGCCAAAGAGTTGGATGACAAGGACATTGAGAACAGGAGGGAACATTTAAAGCAAAGGTGGGGCACAGAACCTTACATTGTAGCCGATACCTGAATGTAGGGTAGCATCGGAGAACTGGGGCAATAATGGCAGCAGGGGCCCAGAGATTTTTGAAAGGAAGGAAGGAAGGAGGCAGGGACGAGAGTGAGAAAGAAACAAGAAAAAGAAAGAGGGAGAGGAAGTGGGAAAGGGAAGGAGACAAGGGCAGAAGGCAAAGGAAAGATAAGCCAGCAGGCAGGCTGTGGGGGAAACTGTGGCCAGAGCATGCAGAAGATGACTGCCAGGGAAATTGCCCCGTGAATGAAAAAACAGGGGTATAAAACTCCAAGTGGAGAGCTGGTGGTAGTTCAGGGGTTACAAGAGCGAGGCTGACAAGGTTTGTAGCTGGAGGAGATGGGAGGAAATATTTCTCTCCCGTTGTTTCAATACCTCTGTCCTTTTGACATGACCATATTTTCTGGACCTCAAATAAAGACACACCTGATTAAGGAATTTTTCTGCCACTTCCAAGCAGGAAAGGCAATTTTAAAATGTAGTTAGTTGGCCTTTTTAGGATTTTTCCATGATGTAAGACTGTAGTAAGAGAAAGTATTTGAAATTGAGTTATCTTAGAAATTCCAGAATATGTAATAATAACAATCCTTTTTGAGTGCCAAGCATTGTTATATGAGCTTAAATCATTTATCCTCTCAATGACCCTATGAAGTAGATTCTTTAATTATCTGTGCTTCCAGATAAGGGATCTGTGGTACAGTGGGGTTGAGTAACTTCTCAAGGTCATACAAATAGCAAATGGCAGACCTGGCTCTGGGTTCCATTGCTCCCAACTACTTTGTGAAAGTCCCAAAGGGTGTGATTACATTTCTTTTCATTCTCTTTGATGGTGATGTTATCTCAAAGGGTTTAGGAACAGAAAGGTTATGAGTTTTACGGGTTCTGTTAATGTACATCAACAAATTTAATTCTCCACTTCAATTATTTGTATATAGGTAATGAAAATATTATATATCAGATAATTCAGGCAGAGGTTTTGAGATCTTCAGAGGAAGCTGACATGAACTGCCATCTGCCCTCTCTCTTTCAAAATGAAAAATATCTTGCCAAACAAAGGTGAAAAGTCCCAAGCCAAACACTAAAGTAGGTAGTATTTCTTTCTATGTTGCTTTATGAAATATTGGCAGCCAGGCATATTCCTCAGCCCTAGAAGACATAAATCTTTCAGAGGGAAACCAAATTTCTTTGGTTTGGCTGCCAAACTATGACTTCAGCCTTGAATCTCATCTCAGAAAACCGTGAACACCCTTTTCCTCCCCTGTGTTTAATTTTAAGTGTATCTTCCCTTCCTGAAGACCATCTTTCTTCCTTTTGGATGACTGTCTCTCCTCCTATCTCATCCTGCATGCCAGCCCATGTATGCTGACCTGCAGGGGACAGACTGCCCGGACCTATCTCAAGCTCTCTGAGTTCTCACCTCACACTCACTCCCCTCTTTCCTTCCTTCCTCTACTTTTCATCTTTTTCTTGGTACTAACAGTTCTTGGCTTTCCATTCACATTCCATTGAGGGTTGATGATTTTGCTCTGGAGGTTTTTTCCATGGATCTGTGGCTGTCTCCCTTGTCACACTGACCCTTGGCTTCTACTTTGTGCCTAAAGGGCAAAAGGATTCAGAGGTTTCATTTTTAAGTGGCCTTAGTTCACTCTTCTAGTAATCAAAGACTAATTGGATAGGTCAACCCATGAGCAATTAAATCCACATAAATGTGTAAGCAAATCTAAATCTTGATGTGCTTCGGGGGAAAGGAATTAATGTGCTAGGGAATGGGGAGAGGATGGTGTTCACTCTCCAGAAATTCACATCAGCACCATACCTTCTGCATATTTGCATGAAGACAACAGGTTGTAGAGGAATGAGCACTGGACCTGCAGACAGTAGAGTAGATCAGGTAACAGTCCAAGTCTGACACAAGACAAATCAGCTGTATGACACTGGGAAGAAAGTCATACTTCACCCACTCTGAGTATCAGTTTTTTCAGTAAAGCACTGGACTAAGTAGATTCTAAACCTGAATAAATCTTAACCACTTGGAGAGTTTTAGAGTGTCAGAAGAAAAATTGGTATTAGGGCTCCAACACAGACATACTAATTAGAATCCTCCAGAGTGCAGCCTAAGAATCTGAATATATGATTGATGTGATTATCCCACCCTAGATTTGACAACCAACTTTAGGGGACTCCTTGATTCTTTAAAGTCTTATGTCCAAGTTCCATCAGCACTTCCCAGGCAAAGCAAAGCATAGAACAGTAAGTACCACCCACTGCTATCCACTGGAACATGCTTCAGGTGTGGCTAATGCTAAGCTGGGCAACAGAAGTGAGCCGGAAGAGCTGGACTTGTTGCTTTGCACTAGTTTATTGGCTGTTTGGATGCTCACAGTTTCTATTACAGGAAGTAACAGCAAACAATTCCTTCTCCTATGTGATTTTTCTATCTTAATGCTTTGAGATCAAATTTATTTGCAAAGTTTTTCCTAAAAGTAGGCCCGTATTCTGTGATCTGACCACTTCTGCTTATATCTTATGGTACTTGTCATATCCCTGCCCTGAGATTATTTTGGTGTTCTAGGAGTCCTGTTGGTGTACAAAGGTGCCATGAGAAGAATCACCTAAAGCTGCTGTTCATTAAAGCCATTAAAGCCTTTCAGGAATTAGGCATTTCTTTGGCTCATTTCCTTTTTGTTATCAAGCACCCTTTTATGATAAAAACATGGATTTCTTTATGGTAATTCTCTCTTTGATTCTTGGATAATTATCCTGATATAATTATTGGCTCTTTCTTCACCCCTTTAGCTATCCATTCCTGCTGTCAATTGATTCTGCCATCACGGCCTCAAAAAGCTGAGTGTACTTTCTTACCACCTCATGTTGTGCTGGGTCACATGACTTGCTTTGGCCAGTGGATAGTAGATGCAATGTAAGCAGAGACTTCAATTCTGTGCACACAGTGGGATTTACACTCTTGTACTTTTCTGTGTATGTAGCAGCTGCTCCTCACTTGGGCCCCAGAAGGGACATGTGTGAAGCATATCTTTGCCACTTGACCCACATATTTAAGGAGAGCCACACAGCTGACTTTAGCTTAGATCAGTTGATCCCCAGCTTGTCTGCAGATGCCTGGGGCAATAAACGGATATGATTTCAAGCCACCAAGTTTTGGAGTGGTCTGTTACACTGCAATAGATGTTTGATTCAGTATGTCAATCATGATTTCCTGCCTTCCTATAGTCAATGGGTGGCATGTTATCCAATCTAGACCAATCAGATCTCTTCCCCAGAATCACACACCACTGTCAAAGGTTTGGAATCACCTCAGCCTCAGCAATCAGCTGTTAGTTCTGATACATGGCTAGTTCCTGATATGTAAACCATTTGAGCTTCTATCACCTCTCCTTTCCTTGCTAGTTCCCTAATAATAATAAATAAACCATATATCAAAAATTAATAAATAAATCAGACTTCCCTCATGCTTTACTGGTTCTTCATATCCTTCTAACAGGGTGTTCTTATTATAACTCCCTTATGTTCTTTTTTATTTAACTTAGGGTCACTTCTATTTCTTGCAACCAAAAAATCTGAACTGCTCCTAAAGAAAATGAAAGGGTTCCAAAAGCAAATGTGACCTAACTCACAACATGATGGGGAGGGGGCAGGTTGTTAGCTATGTTTTCCTAGCTGCTTTCTCACAATAAAACTATAGTCATGAAGAAGAGCAATTCTGTGAATGATTTATTCCTGTAATTGTTATTAATGAGCAGATTTACTGAAGTAAAAATATTCTAAACTTTTTATATAGAATTTTAGAAAAAAAAATTCAGTAACCTACTTAGAAGCAACTATTATTTAAAATATAAGTGACTCTCCCCCAACAATTCCACAGGTAGAAGTGGATGGAACATGTCTTGTTTTGGAGTCCTATTGGCTGCGTGAGATGAGGATGACCTTGGCTGTCACCGGAAATCATGTTCCATATTTATTAATACTAGAAAACAACCAACTTTTCATTCAAGTTCCATTTTCCTCTTTTTGCAATAGCTTCATATTAAAGAAGTAAAACAGGTTTCATTAAAAAAAATCATATCAAAGGGCACTGGGTAACTTGAGTCTTTTAGTATATTTAAGAGTTACTAATGAAGAGACCAGCCATTGAGCACTGATAATTTAGAGATTTCTATGTGTCATCCTGAATATTATGTAACTTTTTAGAATGTCAAATATGTGCCATCAAATAATGTGCAAGAACATAGGTCTGACAGGTGTTAAACACCCTTTTTCATCCCACCATGAATCTGTTTCCATGAATCTTGAAAAAAGACTACCTAAGGTCTTTGAAATTAATACACAACAGAAAATAAATCCATCATAATCAAAAAGTGACTCAAAGGAAACAAGCTTACAGAAGAGGAAAAGATAAAAGCAGCCACTGGGCCCCGTGCCACGCCTGTAAGTTGTTGCACAGCTGTTACCACCTCCATGATGATGTTTTACCAAACCAAAGACCTGGGATGGTTTGCTAAATTCCTCATCCAGGCATCACTGTATATCTTACACATTCTAAAAGGAAGAAAAACTGGCCCCTGTCCAAGAACCAAGAGTTGGTGGAAAAGGGACATTTTCAGTGTGTGTGTCTCCTGGCAGGCTCTAGGCAGAGGCAGTATTCCTGAATGTTCTTTCCCTTCCAAAAGACTCTCTGGGGTTGTGTTGACAGCTTATCTTCAGAATACTAAGAGTGTCCAGGAAACACAAAAACAGTGAATTAAGAAACCATCACTGCAATGAGAAAGTGGAAAATGAGGTAACAGAATTAAGGAATTTTGCTCAGAATCCTAAAGTTTCTTTTACTCCACAGACTCCATCTAAGCATATTTTTTTATTACATTCTCAAGCAATCACTAGGGCACTTTTAGTTTTTTGCTTTTTTCTGGACTGGTTGTTAACTTCTAATTTAGCTGATACCACTGAGTTCCCACAATCTGTATCAAAACTCTTTGTGAATATTCTTATTACCTTGTGGAGCTTTCTATGAGAGGTAATTTCTATTTCATTTACAAACAAGTGTCCAGGAATTCAGGGATTCTACAGCAACCTTAGAATCATGGCAAGTCATGCCACATCAATGAACAAATCTATTAAACTTATCATCTATAGTGAGCCAGGCACTGTGCTAGACAATGACGACCCATAGATGAATAAAATATTATCCCTGCCTCAAGGATCTTATAGACTAGCAAGGAGGAATTCCACAGTTTAAGCTTAATAAATAAATGGGTTGTTTTCAATTCTGTGATGGAGACAGAAACCTCCTGACTCATTTACCCAATTGTTTTCTAAGAAGTATGACAAGGGTTATAAGCACAGTTTCATGATTCACAATGACTTTAACCTGCATTTAAACTCCATCACTCACCAACTGGGTGACCTGGCATGTTAGGTAGTTTCTGTGAACTTTAATTGTATCGACTTTAAAATGGGGACAATCTCATAGCTATCTCACAGGTTTCTGTGCCAATTAACTGAGGTCACACATGTAAGAAATCCAGCACAAAGCCAGGCACAGAGTAAGCCCTGAGTAAATATCAGCTTCATTATTACTATGTTCCAGATGCTATACTACACACTTGGCTGTACTGAGATGAGTAATTTACTGTCACAGCCATTAAGTATCATGAAGCACAGTATGAGAAACATCTCCCTCTATAGATAGGTCTACTCAGAGGTTCCACTGTTTCTTCCTTTAGCAACACATTGAGGGGCTCCTTCTTTGCCCCACCATGATGTTTGATCTAGATGGGAAAAGTCTCACTTTTTTAGGAACCTCATGAAGAAACTGTGAGACATGCAACTGTAATTACCCTATAATCATCTGGGTTGAGACAAGGGAGAGATCCTATAATAATTCCTGAATTTTCTTTTATTTAAAGAATTCACTTATTTGTTGGTTTGTTTAATTTGGTAGTGAGGTATAATATATGTACTATAAAGTACATATATCTTACATTACAGCTCAATACCTTTTGCTTTTGTACATACTTATTAACCATTATTCAGATCAAATTTAGCAACATTCAGAAGCCTCTTTCATGCACCTTCCCAATTATTACCTTCTCACCAAAAGTAACCACTATTTTAAGTTCCATCACCATTTATTTGCTTTATGTTTTAGAGCTTTAAGTAAGTAGAATCAAATAATATGTACTTTTTTGTCTGCTCTGTCAATATTATAACTGTGATGTTCATCCATGTTGCACAGAGCAGGAATGTGTTCTTTTTCATTAATGCTAGTATTCTGTTATACAAATATAGCACAATTTATTTATTCACTTTAATATTACTGAACATTTAAATTGTTTTTCATTTTTTACTGTGTTAGATAATATTGCTATGAACATTCTTGTACGTGTCATTTGCTGCATATATGTATGCTTTTCCACTGATTCTGAGGAATGGAATTGCTGGGTCTTATATGGTCATGACAAATAGTCTTTGACAAACAGACTTCAAAATGATTCTAGAAGTTTATATTCCCATTAGCAGTGAATTAGAGTTTCTATTGCTCTGAATTCTCATCTACGTTTTGCTTTGCCTTCATTTTTCTTAAATTTTAGCCATTCTAGTGGGTGTGTAATGATAGCTCCTTATGGTTTTAATTTGCATTATCCTGCTGACTAATGATGTTGGTTACCTTTTTGTACACTTATTACCTTTTTATGAAATGTTGGTTGAAGTCTCTTGTCTTTTTTAAATTAAGTTTTCTGGTTTTCTTTCTCATTAATTTGTAGGGTTTCCTTGGTTTTGGCTTTGGTATTAGAATTGAATATATTCTATTCTATGTGCATTTTCACTTTCTTAGTGGTATCAGTTAATGAACAGAAATTATATGTAATGAGGAAGAATCTATCAGCCTGGTGTATTATGTTTACAGTTTCTGTGTCTTTTTTAAAACTTTTTTCATGTACCATAAAAATATTTTGCATCATGAAAATATTCTCATCTTTTGAATCTTTATTATTGTTTCACATTTAAGTCTTTAACCCACTGCAAAGTAGCTTTATGTACACTGTTAAGTATGAGGTAAAGGTTCTTTTTAAAAATCTCTCTGGATGTTCAGTTGGTCCAACACTGTTTACTGAGAAGAGCATTCCTTCTCCACTGTATCACAATAAGGAACTAGGTGACTATAAACATATGGTTCTCTCTGTTTCCTCTGCTATGTTTTATTTCTTTGTCAATTCTGACAGCAATTACAATCTGTTTTAATTACTTCAACCTTACAATAAGCCTTGATATTTGGGTATATAAGTACTCCTACTTTGTTCATATATTTTTTCCAAATAATTTCTGTTTTGTTGTTAGAGTAAATAATATTGTTTTAAAATTTATTTCAAAAACTTATTTTTTGTTGTTAGTATGTAGGAACATAATTGATTTTTATATATTAATCAATTACCTCACTAAATTTATTAATTCTAGCACTTTACATATAGATTTTTTTGATAATTGTCTATGAGCACAATCACGTATCTACAAATAATGGCAATTTTATTTCTGCTTTTTTTATATCTTTTTGTTACTTTTTCTTATCTTGTTACACTGAGTAGAACCATCAGTTTAATAGTGAATAGAAGATTGAAAAGCTGAAAGCTTTCCTCTTAAGATCAGGAGCAAGACAAGGATACCCACTCTCACAGCCTTTATTCAACATAGTATTGGAAGTACTAGCCATGGCAATCAGACAAGAAAAAATAAATAAAAGGCAAACTGGTAAGGAAGAAGTAAAACTGTCACTATTTGCAGATGACATGATACTACATACAGAAAATCCTAAAGACTCCTCCAAAAAACTATTAGGATAAATGAATTCAGCAAAGTTGCAGGATACAAAATCAATATACAGAAATCTGTTGCATTCCTACATACTATATTCTACATACTACTTCTTACTTCCTCCATACATAATAACTATCAGAGGGAGAAATCAAGAAAACAATTATATTTACAACTGTATCAAAAAGAATAAAATACCTAAGAATAAACTTAACCAAGGAGGTGAAACCTATACTCTGAAAACTACAAGACACTGATAAAAGAAACTGAAGAAGACATAAATAATGGAAATTCCTCCCATGCTCACTGGAGAAGAATTAATATTGTCAAAATGGTCAGCCTGCCCAAAGCAATTTACAGATTCAATGCAATCCCTATCAAAACACCAGTGGCATTTTTCAGTGAACTAGATGAAAGAATCCTAAAATTTATGTGGAACCACTAAAGACCCCAAAAAGACAAAGCAATCTCAAGAAAGAAGATCAAAACTAGAGGTATCACACTCCTGACTTCAACCTATACTAAAAGATATAGTGATTGAAACAGAGTGGTACTAGCACAGGAAAAGAAACATAAAACAATGGAACAGAATAGAAAGTCCAGAAGTAAGCCATGCATATATTGTCAATTACTATATGACAAATGAGGCAAGAATATACCATGGGGAAAAGACAGTCTCTTCAATAAATGCTACTGGGAAGACAAAACAGCTACATGCAAGAGAATGGAATTGGATTACTATCTAATACCATACACAAAATTAAACTCAAAATGGATTAAAGTCCTATATATAAGACATGAAACCATAAAACTCTTAGGAGAAAACATGCAAAAATCTTTTTAACATAGTCATGAGTAATTTTTTTCTAGATACATCTCCCTTGGCAAGGAAAACAAAGGCAAAAATAAACAAGTGGGACTACATCAAACTAAAAAACTTTGACACAACAAAGGAAACCATCAAAAAACAAGAAGGCAAAATATATTTGTAAATGATATATCCAAGTCTAACATCTAAAATATATAAAGAACTCATATGACTCAACAGCAAAAAAACAAATAACTCAATTGAAAAATGGGCAGAGAACCTGAATAGACATTTTTTCAAAGAAGACATACAGATGGCCAACAGACACATGAAAAGATACTCCACATCATAAGTCATCAGGGAATTGCAAATCAAAACCATGATGAGATATCACCTCACACCAGTCAGAATGACCACAATCCAAGAGACAAGGAATAACAAGTGTTGTTGAGGATGTGAAGAAGAGAATCCTCCTGCACTGTTGGTGGGAATGTAAATTGGTGCAGCCGATGTAGAAAGCAGTATGGATGTTCCTTAAAAAAAACAGAAATACCATTATCATCCAGTAATTCCACATCTAGGAATTTATACAAAGAAAATAAAATCTCTTGATTCAAAAAGATATATTCACTCCTATATGTTTATTGTCGCATTAGTTACAATAGCCAAGATATGGAAGCAATCAGAGTCCATCAATAGATGAATGGAAAAGGATTTGGTACATATATGCAATGAATATTATTCAAACCTAAAAAGAAAGAAATCTTGCCATTTGCAAGAACATGCATGGACCTAAAGGATATTATGTTAGTGAAATAAGCCAGACAGAGAAAGACAAATATCATATGATTTTGCTTATAAGTAGAATCTAAAAACAAAACAAAACAAGATGAACAAAACAGTTACAGATTCATAGATCCTGAGAAGTGACTGGGGTTACACAGGGTGGGGGTTAGAGTGGGAGGGTAAAACAGGTGACGGGGATAAAGAAGCACAAAATCTCAGTCATAATATAAATTATCTATAGGGATGAAAGTACAGCATAGAGAATATAGAAAAGAAAAATAACCTGAATAGATGAAGTAAAAACAGGACATGCTTATGTCATTCCCAAACTCAGGAGAAGAGCTTTAGTTATTTCACCATTAATAATTTTGCTGTAGATTTTTTTTTTTGTAGATATTCTTTGTCAGATTAACGATACCAAAGATTTTTGTCCTGAAAGGTTGTTGAATATTACCAAATGCTTACTTTTTAAAAATGTGTTGTGATGGTCATGTCAGATATCTTTTCTTTTTCATTTCAATGTGATGAATAACTTTGATTTTTTACTATTGTTGAACAAATTTTGTACTGGAATAAAGCCTTCTTGTACATAAGGTATTACTATTTTTTATATTCCTGTACAGAATTTATAACTGTTTTGTTTGAAAAAGTGCATCTATTTTAATGAGAGAAGTTGATCATTTTGACTATGAGTTCTTATAATATCCTCTAGTGTAAGGTTATTCTGACCTCATATGAGTTAAAGAAATTATTAGAAATGTATAAGCCAAAATGAATACATTAGAAAAGAAGAAAGCCTGAGAATCAAAGATGTATTCAACCATCTAAAGAAGCTATAAAATAGCAAATTTAAAGTCAAAGAAGTAGAATAAAATTTAAGTGATGTAGTTAATGCAATAGAAAATAAAATGCAGTAAAAAAAACTAAAGCCCCAATTTTATTCTTTAAAGGATTAATAAAGTTGATAAACACCTGAAAAAGTAATAGAAAAAATAGAAATCACAAATTACCAATAGCATGCAAATAAAAGAGTATATTCACAGGTAGTACACTTTAAAAAACAATGAGTATGTATATGGTTTTAAATATTATGCTAGTAATTTTTAAATTTAGAAGAAATGGACAAATTCCTTTTTAAAAATTATCCATATTGAAAGAAGATACAGAAAATATAGTTTTTCTTATATTTATAATGAACTAAATATAAATTTTAAATGTTATTGCAATGAATATTTCATTCCTAGATAGGTCCTTTGGTTAATTCTTACACATATCTAATAAAGAAATCATAGTAAAATTCAACCTTCACTGTAATGTTTCTTTGAAGGTCATGTATCTTTTTAATCCTATATAGATACTTTTAGTAGATCTTCTTTGTCTTTGTTGTCTTTCAGTAGATTTACTATGATGTGTCTAGGTGTGATGTTCTTTGATTTTGCCCTGCTTTTGATTTTTATAGATATTCTTGAATCAGTGGCTCTTTCAACAATTTTGGACACTTCTAGGCCATGATCTTTTAATAAAAGCTCCTCTCCCATTTTTCTCACTTCACTTTCTGTACTCCAATTACACATACGTTCAGTCTTTTCACTGTGTCCCATGTATCTCCTATGGTTTCCAAAGCATCTTTTCTCTTTCTCTTTGCTTCAATCTAGATATTTTCTACTAACTTATCTCCTAGCTTATTAACCTTTCTTATATTTGTATAATTGGCTGTTGCATGCATTAATTATAAAATTTCTATTTCATTAATTTTAGTTTAAGTTGCTGTGAAATTATCTACCCTCCCTGAACCCATTCTTTTAACACATTAGTCATACATATCTTAAAATTATTATCTGTTAGTTCCAATAACTGGATCATTTATGGATTTGTTTCTATTTTCTCTTAATTTTTGTAGCTTTGGTTATGTTTCTTGGCATGACTGGTAATCTTCAAATGAATGCTAAATGATGTGAATTACTCTAGCATTGCTGGGAGACGTTATCTGCTCCAGAAAGGACTTAGGGTTCATCTTTCAGGCATATAGGATATAGGTGTATCACCTTGATTCAATAAAGGCTAGTCTATTTCTGGCTTGCTATCACTCCTAGGGAGTAGGCTTTCAGCGTTCTCCATTAAAATCATAGGGTATTATTAGGCCCTCCTCTTTAGAAAATCCTAAAGCTGTAATAATCTCTGCTTAGCTTAGTAGTTGCCTTATTCTTATTTTCTCAGTATTTGTCCAGTTAGAGTAATAATTAGTGGTCACAAAATGCCTTGAGGGGAAATTGCCTAGAAAATGTAGGCAATGGTTCCTTCTCTGTGGTTTCCTCTCATCTAGAATCTTAGCTCCTCATGTCCTGGCTATTTTGGTTGTTAGCCAATGCCTTCAAAAACAACTTGTTTTTGTTGTTGCACTGTACCCCACTTTCAAAATGCTTCTCATAGAACTGTTGGTCTGACAAGAGCTATTCCATCACAGCTGGCAGCAGAATGGTCTTTAAAATATTTTTTCACATTATCTCATTTAGACAAAACAGTCTAAGGAACTCAAGGCAGCTGTAACAAGATGAATTTTATAGATGAAGAAACGGGAACCCAGAATTATTAACAATTCTCCCAGATTGTCAGTAAACTGCAGTGCCAAGTCAGTCCTAGAATCTTTGTCATCAGCTCTTAGTTATTGCACTTTATACCATACAATTGTTTATCACACTTTGATCATTGATAGACCACTTAAGGGTGTTTTGGAGAAATTGTGATCATTCATTTTTTCTGAAAAATTATAATAATTTAAATAATAAATATAAAGAATAGTATAAAATATAATTATTATTAATATATCATTTCTGATAAAAAATTGGAATGGTTTTATTTGGTATTCTCCACAAAAATAAAAATTACTATTAGTTTGAACCCTAAGTTCTGCATCCAATTTTATTTCTTTAGTATTTATATCAACTACATTAGACTATCCTTTCATAATATTATACATCATTCAGAATGCTAGCATTTGTTTGGAGACTCTGTTAGAGAATTTGAGATACTTCTATTATACATTGACCAAAACTTATGGAGAGAATTCTCTGAATATAATGTTCAACTCTCTTTCACCAATGAGGTCAGTGAGTAGAATATAAACAAAAGCAGGAGGCTTCAAAGTTTCAAGTTGAAAGATATATTAAATTGATTATTAACGCTATTCGTTGGTTATATTAACACCTGGGAAGTATTTGTTTACCATGTTTTGTTATTTGAGTATAATTTTCAAATAAAGTCAATTAATCATTAACATATCTAACCAACGAAGCAAAATATCAAGTGTTGAGAAAGTATCAAAAGAGCAGATATTGCCTTTGTAGCATAGATCAGTTTTGTGATAATCACTAATATGTTATAATTGACACTAAAAGTGGTGACATTTCAGCTTTGAAATAATAGTTTCAGGATGTTTGAAAATATTGAGTCATGGCACTCAAGTGAACCATTTGAAACAACAGAAAATAACTTTACTGATATTGTCAATTTTACAAAGACATTTTAAAATTTAATTTATCATTTCAAAGATTCATCTAAATAATTCCCACCTGGAAAAGCAAATTAAAAACTACAATAATGGTCTTCCACATAGCTATGAGCTTGGGCAAATTTAAAAGTCTGATAAAATCAAGTGATGGTGAAGATAGGAAGAAAGAAATATATGCATATTGAGCTGATGTGAGTGAAAATTGGTTCAACCACTTTAGTATTGTCCTTCCTCTTACTTACCTGTGCCTAAGACCAAACAATACCCAACAATTCCATTCCTGGGTATACACCTAGAAAAATACAGTCACATGAGTTTCAGGAAACACATTAATAAAAGTTCACGGCAGCAGTTTTTGCCACAGCTAAAAAACAATTCTAATATCTATTAGGAAGTAAGGATGTTAGGATGGATAAATAAATTGTGCTTGTTAATATAAAGGAATTTTGTACCACACTTAAAGTGAACTAACTAGAGCTATGTATAACAACTTACAAATCTTACAACATTGTTTGTTGAAAGAAAATAAAAAGTATACTCTTACATAAAGTTTAAAACCAGCCAATATTAGCCATTTTATTTAGGGCTACATACAACAGCAATAAAAGTACAAAGAAAATCAAGGAAGAAATTACCATACATATCAAGATAGTATTTTTTAATCAGAATAATAAGGAAATGTAATTGAGAAGAGATGCTTAGTGGCAGGAGGTTCAATGTCTTCAGTGTCGACAAGATTCTATTTCTTCACTTGGGTGGTAGTTTAAAGGGTATTCCCTTTCTAATGATTCATTATGCTGTACATTTATGTGCTCTGCACCTTTCTCTGTGTTATATTTCACCATTTTCAAATTTAAGAAAATTTCTTCTTGGGAGGCAGCATACTTCAGTGTGGAAAAGAAGTATCTCATTTCCCAGACTATGCCAAAAAGACATACACTGCCATCCGATTACATACACAAATTTCTGCATTCCCTTCAACACAGAACAAAGATCAGGAGGCCTATTGTTGATCACTAGACTTTCACTGTTAATATCAATGTATGTTAACTAGCTGACTGGCGACAGTCACAGCCTCTTATATGTACCAATCCTTTTCCACACACACACATAATGCTTTGTTAGTAACAGTACCAATACTCTTTTCCCAGTGTACATCAGACTTTGGAAGAACACCAACAACAGACTAATAATTTCCTCTAGCATGGATTTTGAATGACTAACAGAACAAAAATTCATCAAGCACCTCTCCTCTGTGCACATGTCACGTATTAGCCGAGACCGGATTCATACCTTACACTAGTGGCTTTTCAAATGAAAAGGAAACTATCTCCCATACCACACACATGAATGTTCTACAATATACAATTGTCATATGAGAGGAAAGTTCTCCCAAGACTCATTACACTTTCACTTTGAGTTAATTATTTGTTATTAACTTTACAGTTACGTTTACCAAACACCTTGAGAAAGCATGACTGGCACCTATGCCTTTTTTTGCTATAAAGAATGTAACCTCTGAATTATGTTTCGGTAATTTTGCTCACTTCATTTTCTTAAGTAATAAAATTCAGCAATTTAAAACTGGAAAATATAGTTATAGAAAAAAATCATTTTTAAGCCAGAGAGGTACACAGTACTTACATGCAAACCTTTTATGTCTTCATGGCACTATTTAACCAAGTTTTATAAAAGGCAATTTATTACACATCAGGGTAAAATGATTCCTAGTTTTCTTAAATAAAATTTTCCATTGTTTATTTTTGGATTTCCTATTTTCACTTTTTATATCTGGCTGCTTCTATTTGCTTTTCCCTTGTCTCAGCACATATGTAATCACATTCTGTACTCTGAAACCTGGTCACTAAAGATAATTATGGTGGTGATGTATTTCTGTCACTAGTTTTATAACTATCTTTATGTTTGCATAAACTAGTTTTGTATGTGATTGCTTCTTTCATAAAATAGAAATCTAATAATAAACTCCAATAGTAACAATTTCTAAAAAGGCAAATGTAACAAATGCAAATAAGTAACATGCTAATAATGTGAAAATAAAGTAACCTAAAAACAATGCATCCAATTAACTGACTGAAAGCTGAAGCCTGATATCAGAGTCCTTGCAACAAGTAGGCTAACTTTAGAATGCTAGCAACTATTAAGAACATAGGAGACCTCAAGGAGGATTATATTTAATCTTATGTTTTCAATTTGTTAACTATTTGTGAGCAAAGTTTTCTAAATATTGCTTTCCTCTGAAGTTTCTAAACTATTTGCTGAAAAACCACCAGAGGACACAAATGATTCATGGACTTCACTTTGAGAAACCCTGACTATATATCCTGCTTGATCTCCCAAACCAAAACTTTCAAAACCAAAATGGCCGTGTTTAGGACGCATGAAAGTCTAATGCTTAGCAATTCATTTTAAAGTGCCTTATTTCTTAGTTTGCTCTATAACAAATTCTTTAAATATGTATTTTGGCTCTATTTGAACAAAGTAATTCTGAAGGTTATGGATAGTATTTTCTAAGACTTAAATTTAGGTCTCTGAGTTCCACCTTATTTTCTGCTACAAGTCAGTCTTAATTTTACAATCAGTCACTCTATGTACTAACAATACCGACAGACAAAGGAAGTTCATGAAGGGAACCAGCTTCCCTAAAAGATCCAAACTCTCCACAACGCAGAGCTTTAGGAAGAAAATTATATGCGAAAAGTCAGAACACTTACTTCAAGAGCAAAGCCGGAAGCTGCGCAGACCTGCCTGTGAGTTGGGATCCAGACAGCAAATCTTCTTTTCTCCACATTTAAAAATTTTTTCGATTTCATCACATTGCCTGAAATTAACAAATTAAAGATTATTTGGTATTAATTTGACTGCTTTCTTAAAATGCAAATAGATTATGAGGTCATTCATAACTCAGCACAAATCATTTTGATCACTAGGTACTATTTCTGTTGACACCAAACACAATCCACTTTCAAATAAAATATTGTCTATTTGCCAAAGTGCCTAGCCTCTCATTGCCTCTCTCATCTGCCTTCACTTCCCTGAGGACATCTTGATATACATGGAAATAGAATAACCCTACTTTGGTGTTGGTGGGGGAGGGTAAATGAGGTCACGTAATGCAAAAGGATTGCCAAAAAAACACAACTGTTAAATTTTTCTAATTGGAAAACCCAAGTGACCTCATTCCCTAGGGGCATATTTGAGGGAACTATGAACAGATTTTGAAACCATATCCCAACTGAAGGGGAAAAAAACAACAGTGGAGTGAATGTAGATATGGTTTCAAGATTTCACAAGAAACAATAGAGTCAAATGAACCAGGAAGATCTCTCATTACAAGAAGAGCTCAGTTAAGGAGGATGGAATGAAAGCCTGGGGGAACCTGCTTGCTCATTATTAGCTCACAGGAGTTCTTGGCATTCCACTTTCTTCTGCTCTAGTTTCAGCCACAACTTCGGTGTGTAACTATTTACAGGTATCTCTGTGGTGGACACCTCTCTCTCTCCAGTGGCACAGGATGGAAATGAGAGAAGCTGGCACAGTGGTTTTGTGGTCGTGACTGAGACCAGTTAGAACAGTGAGGGTAATGTCTTGCCTCTGATTTATTACTTCCAGGAAGGTATCATGCAGAAGGCAGCCCCTCTCCACCCTTGCTGCTAGGAGGAGGACTGAAAAAAAAAAAAGACAAAGATAAAAAATTTTCCTATGTTTTCAGATTCTTGGGAAAATGGTGTGCACGTGTTTGTGTGTGAGTGTTTTGCCTAACCTTGGTTATTCATCTAGAATTTCAGAGTTCATTCTAAAGTCTTTGTTAAAAGTGTGTGTAAATACACAGGCTGGTACAACTGACCTCTCAATTTAGTTCAACAAATTCCTACTGAATGCGCTGGTATTCTCCTAGGCAGTTGGATGTGTTAGGAATGAGCACTCTTGCCAACAACTTGAACAATAACCTGGCATAACATCATGTATCTGCTGGACTAGCTGAGATCTAAATGACATAAAGGAAACGAGGCTGAAGCATGGGGCTTGCTACACAAAAATAAATTCTGCTGAAGGAAAACAAAAGGGAAACATTAAGACCTTCAGAAGAGTCAGTTTTTCTATGGGGGCAGGGTGAAAATCTGAACTTATTAGTCAAAAGTTTTTTTTCCTCTGACAGGAAGGAAATGGTCTGCTGCCCGTTGTGTGAAGCATACAATGAGCTTTAGTGGGAAAAGCCTGGGCTCTCTTTGTCATGAATAATACACTAACCAACCTCAACCATATTAGGAAACCACAAATGCGAGGAATTAACTTGTAAGTCAGAGGGTCACCCCTTTATATAGAGGAATGATCTCTTATACTAAGGTCTTGCTTTGGAAGACAAATTCAAAGAGAAAGCATGGCCCACCCTGTGGGCACTGTTTTCTTTGAGTGATTTAAATGCAGACATAGAGGTACAATGTCATAACTTTCCCCCTAGACAAACAGGTTCTTTATGCCACTGTTTCAGTCGAGGGAGCCAAATAATACCTTTTTTATTGCAGTATTTTTAGACATTGGATACATCTGGAAAAATATTCAAGCAGATAATTAGATTGCATTAGCAATGTGTCTGTTGTGGTTTCCCTGATCCCAGAGAAGGCAGCCCTTTATGAAGCACTTGGCCGTGGTCTCCTCGAGATCTACTGTGTAAATTGGCCCACACTAAAGCATGTGGAAAACATTTTTTGGCTGAAACTCGAAACCATTCATGTGGCTTTGAGACTGGGAAGCTCGGGCTGCCAACATCAATAGAACTTTGTACTACAAACCCAAATGGTCATTTAGACATGTGTACTTCTATGCTCACAAATGCACTGAGGTCAAATATTTTTTAATCTTGGGAATTTTTCCTCTTTATACAGCCTCATATTTCATGCAGGAAATGAGACTGAGTACAACAAACACAAATCATTGAGACTGACAGAGCATATTGGGTTCAAAACCCAAGCCTTGACTCTAATTGCTCTCCAAAGGCCCCTGGCTCAAGGTAACTGTTGATTTAGTTCAGCTGTTTTCAATCAGCACTGTAAGGTCTCGCTGAGACAAACTGGTGAGGCCGAGTTACATTTTGTACCCGGGATCCCCTGGGTACGAGTATAACACAGTTAGCATTTTAAAAGATTGCATTCGTCTGTGTGCTGCAGGCAGTAATTACAAGCAGGCAAATCTTTTGTGAAAGATGGTGTGACCTTCCTTACGGTGAAAGAGTGATGATGGCTTCTAGTGGAGGAAAAATAATGTTTCCATTCAGAGTTCAGAGAGGAGGCCCGCCTCTTTTCAAATGGTTGCCAAACTTGACAGCCAGTTTGTTGTTCTGTTGTGGAGAATATCACAGTAATTTATTGCTTGAAGGGGCCAATGTCTTGGTATTACTTAACTGTTGAAGGATTTTCAAAAGCATACAATCCTGGACGCATGGAGAAGCGATTGCTCAGCTGTATTGAAATGCTCTCCGTCAGTTGTCTGGTTCATCTATCCTTTGTTTTCCTATGCAGCCTACAAGTAGTTAAGGTTTAAAGATACAAATTTTTTTTTTTTTCTGCTTGGAATAATGTTCCCAATCTGTTGTTAACTTTGAAATTGCCGAGTAGCTTTTAAAATGAATATGTTAGACTCTGGCTATGGGCTTGAATTTGCATATGGGAATCAAGTGTAAATGTCTGGCCTAGACTAAAAGCCTGAGATTAAGGATAGACTGTTGCTAATAGTGCCCAGGAGAGCTCCATTCCATATGTAGTTAATAGTGTCCCAAGGACCAACAGACTGCTGGGAGACCAAAGAATTTTTATTATTTCAATACGTTTCTGGTTACAAATTCTTACCTTAATTCTCTGTGTGTGTGCATGGCTTCTTCAGCACCTGACAGAGTGTTAGGTGCACAATAGCACTAAATAAATATTTGTGGAGTGACTGACATAGATGGAACAAATGCAATCCATGTATATATTTAAAGTATGGATACTTTCTTTGAGAAGACTAAATATATACTTTTATTTTATAAACCATGTAAATTGCCCAAGGAATCTTAACTCTTAAAAAAGAAGTTGTTTTGTCAATCATACTTCGATTTAAAAATAATAAATAAAAAATTTTGGAATTAAAAAAATAAGAAAGCAAGAAACATTTTTGAATAAAAAAATTCAATGAAATATTAGCTCAAGTAGTCAAAATCAATTTAAATAAAAATTCAATTCACAATTTTTCAGGACTATGCTTTGATGATTGTGTATGTATGTGTATACATATGAGTGCATGTGTTCATGCCTGTGGTATGTGTCAATGTATTTATCTGGGGATATTTTTATATCCATTACCATTTTGGGACTTCAAATGATTCCTACAAGTGCATATATGCACGTGGGTACATGTATACATCCATATACATGTAGACACACACATGTATGTATATATATATTGTAAATATACACATGTGTATGTATATATGTATGGTAATATAGGCAGTTTTTTTCAACAATCCACCTGGACTTTCTATTATAAGTACTCTTCTGTGGCAACTGAATTTTCCAGAATCCTGTTACTCGGTGAGACAGGAGTTAAGGTATGCCTTCATTATAAGCAGGAAACTTTTGGGAAGTTACATTACATTTAACTCTTTTAACCATAAGGATAATAAATATCAGCTTAAATTCATTTTTCCAAAAACATTATAGTTTCCAAATGTGTTTATACCAAGAAGAGTATTGCTCATTGGGAGAAGCTGGTACACTGAAACATATTTATATTTTTTCTAAGTAAGAAATAACAATAACCCTTCATGTATGATGCCTTGAACAGCCTCAGTGTTAAGTTTCCAAAGTAAACTGGCTGAAAATCACATAAGTAACTTGGTTCTAAAGGAAAGCTCCTTAAAGTGGTGGTTACTAGGTAAATTGCAGAAGCCATTATCATTTTCCCTAATGCATCCAAAATGTCTGAAAGCGACTGTAGAAATCTCAACTACATTGCTTTCAGGAGCAGTAATTATGGAAACTGTATCTAAGAACATTCTTTTCAAGTTTGGACTCATGGGATCCTGTCTGGGGAGAAGATACTTGGAATGGAGGCTTTGTGTTCCCCCTAAATATTGAGTTACTACTCAGGCAGGTATGGGTTTAAATTCTGGAGCTATCACTGACCAGTTATATAACTTGGGGTAAGTCATTTACTTCTCTGAGGATCATTATGAATATTAAATAAGATAATACATAAAGGCTTTGGAACATGGAAAACACTAAATATACCGTATTTCCCATATTCTATGATAATTGTTTTTCTCACTTTAATATTTCTGAAAGAAGGAGTTATCTTACAATTCACATGCTTTAAATATTTTCTTTCTTTTCCACAAAAAGTAATTATATTGATGATATGTCCCCAAATTGTGTTATATTAGTTGCATCCTTATTTCTCCTCCCCTCCCCACAGCTCCCCTGCCTTCATCTTTGGCTCTTAATGGACAGCATAGCATGGTGGTCAAGAGTGCAGACTTCAGAACAAGTGATCTCTGTTCAAGTTCCAGCTCCACCACTTATTAGCTGTTGATCTTGGGCAATTTATTTAACCTTTTAAAGCTGCAGGTTCCTCACTGACAAGAAGAGGCTTGTGGTATGAAACTCAAAGTGTTATCATAAGCATTTTAAAGTGTTAGCACCACATGTGCACATTAGAAGCATGTAATACAGGTTTTTTAGCAGTTTTTGTTGTCAGGCATGGCTTGTAAGGACAACAGATGACAACATTTGGCAGTATATGAAGAATACTTGCTTGGCTCCTAGATCATCTCATAAGAATTTTGTACAAACTTCACTGATTTGGCTCTAACTGAAGTTATATTTCCATTCATACTCCAACTTATAATTACTCAGGGCCCCACTTGCACATTGCCTACCAATTCTTCCTGAGGGCTCCTATTGCTACTTCCTTAATATTCAGATACAGGGCCCTTATGTCCTTTAGCTCATAGCCTGTATTTTGGCTTTCGCTGTCTGCTAGTGACAGGACCACCCCTCTGCTGGGTATGGTCATCTTTATAGGTACTTGTTTCTGCGACTACCATTCTGTCTTTAGAGAGGGGACTGGACACCTCTATTTATCTTTGCTGTCCCGTGCATGAAGCAATATACTCCACAGTATCTTTAAGATCAGATTATAAGTTTAAAAATGATTTAATAAAATAACAAGGAAATATTCTGGTTTACCCAAACTTCCTTTCAGCCTGTAACTTCTCACTGAGTAGAGATCAGTTCACCCATTGCACCAGGAAGACTTTGAGTACCTAGGCTCTGGAGTCCAAGACCATCTACCCCAGAGTTCAGAGAGGGGAGGAGTATCTTTCTCAAGACTAAAGATTTATTCCAGGCCTTACTCCAGGCCTCGTAATGATCTATTACCCAGTTGACTGACAACAGGAATACCCATTCTCATGATGATAAACTCCACCTGTGCCAACTGCAGTGTGGTCTTTTTGTAGCCCCACTAAGACATTCACATTGACCACTGTAGTTCTACACCAATATATTCTGGATTATTTGATCTTAAATATTAAAGGGGCAACCCAATTCAGGCTGGAATGAGCCAAGCCCTTTAAACAGTTTGCCCTCCAAGCATGATGTAAAGATCATATCAGCGGCACCCTTCCTCCAATCTGCCTCATTTCCTATAACTATCTGCTCAACTAAGAACAAAACCAACTCCACAAGGACTAACACTGTTTACAAGAGACAAGAGATAACTGCACGGCCAGCCATTCTTTATCACTTCTCCTTCCTTTTCCCTCTCACATCCCATCTCCTGACCAACAATAGCAAGGGCATTTCACAGTCTTGGTTGTAGCTCAGCCATACGCAACAATTTCCACTTCTGAACGAACCACATAGCTTCTCAGCTAACACCTCATGTGTCCTGTGAGAAATGGTATCTGCTCACCTCTACGTGTGGCTCATCTGCCAACATGGATCTACTGCACCAGCATTCCCCATGCTATGACCTGATACCTGTAGTTGTTTTCACAATCATAGTAGCTCCACAAAAACACCTTGGGGCACTCAACAGTCCACTTAACTATCTACTACTGCTTTTTTCCCCTAATCTTTCTTTCCTCCCTTTTTTTGGATGCCAAGCTATCATTTTGCTTCCTTGAGTCCAAAATCATACCGTTTGCCCCCCAGTTTACACTCTGTCTTCAGCTTGAGGAACTATTTATTATTAATAGTCTTGCTGCTCCAATATTTGTGGACTAAATAAATATGGTTTTTCTCTTGTTAATGGGGAGACTACTTTCTCTGTTTTCATGGTTGATACTCGTTATTTATTAAAAACGTGGTTTGTTGTATAACTAGCCATCGTGGCACTGAGATAGGGACATGGAACCCAGAGATCTGAGTTTTAGGAAAGACTTAGACAAGAACAGTGGGAATTTTGTGAGTCCCAAACTCTGCTTCAATTTTCTCCTCCATAAAATGGGCTGGATACTCTTTGTTGTGAAAATATTTTCTAGCTGACACCCAAATTTCTGTTATCCATAGAAGGGAAAATGTTCCTCCCTCAAGTCTCTAACACTTGTTTTCCCCTATGAGGCTCCCTTACAACCTGAAATTCAGGAAGCAAATTTGGGTTTCTGGAAATCGAGTGGGTTGCCCAGGTTAAAAGGAGCTGTCAGGTGAGCCTTGCTTTGCTACCACAGCAGAAGTCTGCCCTCTCAGGGACTCTGTAAACTGCAAATGCAAAGGTCAAGAGATTGCTTTGTAATCAACACAGTGTAAATTGGTAGAAGAATGAAAGTCCTTTTCTTGTTAATTTTAGGACCACCAACTGATATTTGGGTGGCCAGTTTCTCTTGATCTGCCCTGATCTGCCAGGGGCGTTCCTTTTGCATTCTCCCTCACAAGCAATGGTTCTGAATCTTGAAAAAACACCCAGCCACCATTCTCCAGAAGTTCTGATTCATTTGTTCTGGGGTACATCCTGAGCATTGGATTTTTTTTTTTTAATCCCCAGGTGATTGTAATTGAAGTGGTGGATGAGAACCACTGCTTTGAAGCCTCCCATTCTTTCCCTTTCTATCCTGCAATGCCACGTGTTACCCATGTGCAGTCCCATATGGAGGTGGGAGTATACCCCTCAACTCATTGGGGATTAGAAAATAGGAGATACACAGTAACAGTTTGTAGAAGGAAGGAATGCATAAGGAAACAAAGGATAAGGGGAATAAACCATAAAAAGAAAAGAGGGGAAGGTAGATGGGTGGGAAGGTAGATGGGTGGGAAGGAGTAATAAATGATTTGTCTTCTTGTAAAACTTTGGCTTATAAGTCTTTCTACCCTTAAATCTGTTAAATGAAAGTGCACTTCAGAGTTATCTTGGCATTACTTAAAAAAAAATACTGCTTTCATTCTGGAATTTCTGTCTGATAAAACCCAGTACCACCCTGGGTGGACCTCAGTACCACCCTCGAATAAGCCCACCCACCATCACAGAGAGACCTAGGTGTCATGTTACCTAGGCTACAAGCATTCTCCGGAGGACACGTCAGCAAGCCACAAGCCCACCTTTCCCCTGACCCCTCCCCTCAAAGAGCGCACCATAAACCCTGGCCATAAAAAGCCTCTTGACCTGTTAGAGACCCTCTTTCCTTTGCTCTGCTGGCCAGAACAGAGGGGGCCCTCTCAGGTTAGGAATAAACCTGCTTGGACTGTTGAGTTCGCATCCCCTCTTCTTTCTTCCATGCCCTCTTTCCCTTTCACTGTCTAAATGGGCCCAGTGTAATTTTTCAGATGTTGCCATGGGGAAGAGTATTTTTCTTCTTCTAAGAGGCTGAAAGGGGAAGAGAATGATTGAATGAGAGGATGAAAGGCTGCACAACTAGGTGGCTTTCTGATTATGCTAGGACCTTGCATGTCCATGTCTTGTCTGCAGTGTGAAGCCCTGTTCTTTGAAAAGTCACATTTAACTGTGTCAGAAAGAAAAGCTCAGCAGTAGAATCAGTAGTATAGCTCCCAAAATTGTATATTTTACATTGCTAACCCTCTTTTGAGAATAATTTCTATAATGTCAAATGCACCCAGAGTAAAGACTTATTCATTTATGACCTGGTTTGGCTAGACAAGTTCTCATTATATTAGACTGCATTTTGTATATGTGGGAATGGCAGGTCTAAGTGGTAAAGGATACTTTTCATCATGAAAGAACACATTTTGGAGGACTACAGTTGCTGATAACTATGCAAATTTGATTCCAGAAGGCTTTCATTCCAGGGGAAAATCATCATGAAGATTAAAATGTTGAACATTCATGACAAGCAACTTTCTCTATCTCCCACTATGCATGATAGAGACAGGATAGGTGAGAACCCTAGGTGGTGGCGCATTTGAGCAAGGACCCTGCATTGCAGGCACTACACCTACTGGAGGTGGCCATTAGCTCAGGCTGGCCAAATAAGGTTGGAGAGGCAGGTCACATGGATGTCAGCTTAGAATAATGGCTAGGAGCACAGAGTTTGGGGTCAAAATTCCTGTGTTAGAATATTTTCTCTATCTCTTATAGTTGAGCCTCCCTGAAAGAGACAGAAAGAAAGAGATTGAGAGATCCTGAGCTGAACTGGGCTGAACTAAGAAGGCCTTCCTTCTTAATGGTAGTAGGCTTAACATCATTTCAGGAAGTGCTTTCGTATCAGAGGCAAACACCTGGAACTATTATTCAATTTCTGGTCATTACTGAGAACTATGTGGAAAGTAAGTTACAGCTCATAAGAACTATACATAAACATACAGTTTATATATAAACACATAATTCATAAGATGTTATTTATCCAGTAACCAAAGTATATATTCCACTGAAAAAAACACTCAGCAAGTCATATATAGCAACAGCAGATGCTGCCCAGTGCAGCAAGTTCTGTAAATTACCTGATAGTGTTAAGACTCATATATTAGCATGATCACAAGAATATTATTTCATTAAAACACAGCTCCTGAATACCTTGCCATGGGTAAATTTCATCTTTGTTTATAAAATATCTTTCCCTTCAATTTGTGTGGGTCACTGGCAAGAACTCTGGATCGGAAAGACAAGAGTTCTAATCCCAACTCTGCCCTGGGCAGAGTTGTTGCCAAAGTTCCTCACTCTTTATGTTCTTCAACTTGGGGTTCTGTTTCAGGAAGTGGACAGAGTTGGATTAGGTGATTTTGAAGGCCCCTCTTAAGTCTTAGTCCAAGAGTCTTCCTGATTTGTCATAGAATTTTTCACTCCCCAAGAGATTATAAGAATGTTTGTTTTTCAAAGCGAATATCACAATTACTTACAAGAAATTTCAAGGTTCACAGATGAACAACCACATTAACAGAATGGCAGGTTAACCTTGTCTTGACTTAATTTGAAGTCAGTAAGAGTTCATAATTTGGGGGGAATTTGTGAAGCTGAAAATCTTAAGTTTAAGCTTCATACACTGTTTCATAACAGATGGCAAGTTAAGGTTATATCATAATCAAAAACCATTCACCTTTGAAAGAACTAATATAGAAGAGAATTATTGCCAACATTAACCCAGAGACATGATAGCTCATTCTTTAAGGTTTCCCCCGAACTATTTCTGGTTAACATTTTAAAAACCAGTGTACATTTAAATGCAAAGATGTCATCTTCTATTAAATATTCCACTGCCATTTGCCAGTAATCAAATCTTCATGCTCAAATAATCTTTATTAAGTACCAGTGAGTGCAGTGTGGTATGTTAGGTATTATATAGAGTAAAAAAAAACAAAACAAAAAAAGTCACTGGCATGAACATAGATGTTCATATAAATAGATAGACAAGCAAGCATAAAATTCTTCAACAAAGAGAAATATGGCAATGGCAGGCAAGACCCCACGCTAATAATTGAATAAAAAGTATAGTAAAAATGTTTAACAAGTTCCTACTTATAAACCTTTCTTTCATGACACACACATGTTTTTAAATTGTATATATGGGCACATTTTACCACACCTCTCTCAGGATGTTCTCCCTGTTAAGAATTTTTATCAGCTGCTTTTTACTAAAGACCTTGAGAGGGTTTTACTGCCCTTTCATTATACATAAGCTTTAATGCTCAGATTTTTATGGTCTTGGGTGTGTAAGCAACTCTTTTGGAATAATAGCCATGTATGTTCTCTCTTAAAAAGAACTGACTGATTTTTGTCTTCTGAAAGTTTCATATAATCATTCTGAACTGCTTTAATTAAAGCAATTATCATATTCATGCATTTATGTACTCATGCATTAATTAATTAATTGATTAATTCTTACATTTACTCAACAAATGATCCCTGTCCTAATTGCCGAAGCTCCATCCTAGAAAACACTTGCTTTCTGCCTGCAAGGAGCACAGTCTTGTGGAGAAAACAGATTTTTGAAGAGAAAAGAGCATGTTAACTGTGCCCTAATGGTGGTATAGACAGGGTCCTATTAGTCCAAAGAGGAAAGGCTACCAAAATGCCACCAACAGTCCTACCAAACAATCAAAATGAAGTGCGTATTAACCAACAAAACATGCATATTAACCAACAAAACATGCCCTCCACCCCCCCATAGCATGTCTGTAATAGAACCAACTAAAGTGGAACAAAACCCAGAACAACTCTTTCGGGCAGTTCATAAGTTCTCAAAACCACTGTTTTTCTCCCACACTGCCCTAGGTTTTCCTATAGACAGTAGAGACCTTATCAGTCCAAGAGAGGGTGGACACCATGCTATATGTTGAAAGGGCATCAGATATTGGCTGTTTTGAGAATCACTGTGTGTGGAGAGACACTTGTCCAAAATACAAATCCATAAACTTCCTTGCTGGGTATTCACATGCGGTGGGTGCGGGGTGAGGACCAAAAACCTGCCATTTTAACATGGGTCCCAGGTTAATTCCAATTATTAGCCAGATTTGAGAAAAACAGCCCTAAATAAATTCAGAATTTATAGCAATGTATACAACATTAAAAGGGAGGATGTATAATACTTGCTTTAACACACTGTTTTTAGAAAACTTCAGCTTAATCCTAAAACCCAAAGGCTTAAATTAAGGTCATGTGGAGTAATTTTTCAATACTATGGAAAAGAGAAGACATATTTTATTTTATAATATTTGTGTTTTTTCCTATCCAAAATGTCTCCTAACCTAGGTTTCTTTTTTAAAATAGTAGTCCTACTTTTTATATGTTACATATAATTATTTTATTTTATGTTATCTATTATATCTATTATATAAAATAAATAATATAACTGATATATAAAATGTAATTAGTACAATACAGTAATATAAGTAACATAATTGTTATTAGTAAAATAAATAATTCAATAACTTAAGTACTGTTTGATGAAATCAGGGATATGATCATTTAGGAAATAAGTGAGTTAGTAATTAGTACATGATTATCATACCCATTGCAAAACAGACATCAGAGCATACACAAAAAAGTGATTCACTGTATGAGTAATTAAAAAATGATAACACAAGACAATTTGTGAAACTTGGAAAAGAGAGATGACACCTAGACAAGGAAGAAGATAACATACCACATCCATCCACTACCTCTATCTCTGACACACAGCCACTGTGTAAAGTCCCAGGGAGCAGCCAAACCCTCAAAGCCAGGGCAGTTTACTGTGTAGGAGAGGCCACCCTCCTCTTCATGTTAGAATGAGGCCCAGAGTGGGTGAAATTACTTTCCTCATCTAAAAACATAGGTCTGCCGATTAGAAGTAGCAAGAGAACAAGGCTGCTTTCTGGGGAAGTGGCCCTCCACGCCCGGGAAGCAGACAGGAGAGCTAGTTGTCAGCTCATAAGGCATCTGAGAAGCAGTGGGAGCACAGCTTTAGTTTAACATAGTCAATTCTGCTTATGTGATGAGAGCTTGCATCCTGCTGAAAGCTGGATCATATTTAATAATTTGCAATTAAAAAGGCATCAAATTAGAGAACATATTTTATTAAAATGTAAATGAAAATAGTCACTCCAAAAACGATGAATGCTAAAGCAGACACATAAACATTTTACTTTGTCCTCACAGCTCTGTGTGTGGGTCTATGGCCATGTTTGTCCTGCACTGGAATGTACGGAACAGTACCCTTCCTATATCTCTGCCTCATTCTCTAGGAAACATGGAGTAGAGAATAATCACTGACCAGTCACACCTTTGTAACTGCATTCATTTCAATATGGTTTCCTTGGAACCTAAATGCCCTAGACAGAGATCAAGAAAGAATCTTAATGCCCTGCTTGACTGCCCAACTCCATGTACATAAACAAGAGAATATAAGTTTTTGGAGAATGATGTCTGTCTTATTCACTGGTATATCTCCAAGTCCTAAAACAGTGTTCAGCATGTAAAGGCATTCAATAAATATTTACTGATGAATGAATGAATGAGGGTGGTCTCATTACTTTTCAAGTGTATTAGCAGTCATACATTTTTCTGACCAAATCATGACAGAGTAAGGTTATCTGATGAAATTGTAATGTGAAATATAGTTTAAAAGTGTTATATTTTTATATAGTTCTTCAGAATTGAGAACGATTGACTTCTTTGAATATATATGATTTTCCTTGAAAATTATGCATTTGATTTTTTTAATACAAATATTGAAAGCTCTCTGTATATTTGCTGTATTAATGAATAGTTGGAACTACGACAGTGAAAAGGAGTGAAAGAGAGAGAGGGTGGCCAAAATTAAATGCACAGTATTGCCTGTGTGAGACTAAGGAAGAGAGCCATGAGATTACAGAAAAGTAGAGAAGTTTCAAATACATCCAAGTCCTCTCTGAAGAAATGAAGGAGATGATGATGGAGAAGAAAGGTCACAATAAAGATAAGACAGTTCCACAAACAGCCACCAGGGCATCAGTCCCGCACAGCTTGGTTCCCATGTAGAATGGGCTGATGAGTGAAGAGGGGTCAGAACCTCAGCTTTAGACTATTAGGTGGACAGGGAGGAAGAACATACACTGTTTATTCTCTTATATGTTCATTTCAGACGATTCCCTTACAGCGAGTTAAGTGATGCCAACTTACTGCCAAGATCAGTAAATACCAACTCAGGATTTACTGTTTGGGATTTTTCACAACTTCCCAAGAGCCAAACTATAGGAATATTGTGTAGTAACATGCCAACTGAATGAAGAGCAAACAGAATAGTAAAGAATCCTTAAAAGCAATAATGAGACTTTTCTTTATTCTTGTGTTTGCCTTGGATTAATGATCCATAGAAAAATATAGGATAAGTAATTTAATAGGTGTCTTCTATAGTTGTGGTACACAGTGCTGCTACATTTAGGTAGAGGCCAATCTTAAGAGTGGAAATCTATATTTATTTAATACCATGAAAAGTAGTTGAAGCTTATCCTCTAAAATATGAAGTTACACTTTCATATATTTTAGGAGAGGAATTTTACTTTTGATGGTTTAGCCTACACTATACATACTCTTTGGCTTTAAGAATATTGAGTCTTAGATCTTTCTGTGTGCATTTTTTGTAGAATATAGATAAATGCATCAGTGAATAATGTATACATATGTATACACTATGTATATACTATACATGATACTCAGTTAAAATAAATTCACATGGCTACTTTGACACTGCAGCCATCAAGAAATGAGGCCTGAGTTCCCTCCTCTTTATTTGAACTAGCCTGTGACTACACTGACCAAAAAGAACATATAATGACTTTATGCCAGTTCTGCTTCTGTCCTATCTTACTGTCTGGGATCCCCGAGTTTTCATGTAAGAGGGCACTCCAGAACAGACCAGCCACCAGTTGAATATTTCCTACAGACCCAATCAGTGCCACACGGAGCAGAAGAATTGCCTAGCTGAGCCCTGCTCAAATTCCTAATTTACAAAATTATAAGATACAATAAAATAATTGCTTTTTTAAGTCACTGAATTTTTGGGTAATTTGTTTGAGTAATATAATCAGAAGGTAATAATATATACATATTTATAGACATACACACACATAGACAGCTAAATACATAATTGCATACAAACATACACATTGATATATGACTAATTTTCTTTCCCAAATCAGTAAGGAATCATTAATAGTGGCTTCTTTAGCTGTCAGATGCTTTAAGGAAGGGAAAGTTTTTCCTTTTCATAATAAGGCTATCTTTACTCTGAATTTTTTAACTTTGCTTTTTATAATTGCTCTTTTATAAATTGTTGCTTTTTGCTAGAAGGACTATCTGGGTGATAAAATGACAGTCCATTTCCTCCTTATATTTTTCTGTATTTAAAAAAGTAATAAATTTTATGAAAATTAAACTTAGCCTGTGGGACTGAAAGTAAAGAGAATATACTTTCTAGCCATACTTTCTTACCACAATCTCTTTTCCTTATTTTGTGCATTGAGTTCTTTCTCTTCAATCCTAACCACCTTTTACATTTTAGAGCACTAGCAATACCCTAGCCAGGCTCTAATTCTATTGTTTTCCTGTTTCATTTCCTCAACTGTATTTTGAAATTATCATCCATCCTTCACTGCTCAATTCTGTCACAATACTATATTCTTAGACTCAAACCCAATCCACTGCAAATAAAATATCAAATATACCAACAGCCTTTTCTCTCTTCTCAGGAAAGGAAGAATTGAATGATGATATGCTCTCTTTGTCATGGCCACTGTTATTGCTAATATCAAGCTGATATAGTCAGACGTTGTAGCACACAATAGAAAAGCCTTGTTTGATCCCTATTCAAGTCATCCAAAGAGAGTAGCCCCAAAATGTCCTTCCTGAATTGGAAAATATCTGCCATTTTTCAGACATACTGCATTCTTTAGAAGACTGAAGGGATCACATTTGAAATGCACTCTAAGTTTGTAATAGGCAGGCACATTATACTTTTCCTTAAAATGAAATGTGAAAAGAAAATATCTCTTGAAGTACATCTGTCACAGGTTAGGTCCATGGAAACACAACAAAGTGAAGTATGGCATACCAGATGTTGATCAGGTATGATTAGAGATCCATTCTTGTGGAAGGGGGGAAGATAAAGCAGGATTGATCAAAGAGAGAAAGAGATCAGACCCCAAAACCCTTGTTCAACCCCATGGAAAGTTCTGGAGTGTTCATGCATAAAAGTGTCCCACAGTGGACTGACTGGCTGGGCCTTATGCTCTTGCTGCTATCAGTTGCATTTGGCCTGCTCTATAAAGGATTTACTCTTGGGTGATGGAGTTTTGTATTGCTGGAGCAATCTCAAAGAGGCTGAAAGCTGGAAGTTGACTGTCAATGACACTCCCAGAAGCTGGTCAACAAGTCATTCCTTAAATGGGAATTTGGACAATGCTTCTCCATGTCTACCACACATTCTATGTAAAACTATACAACTCTTCTGTACTAGATTCACAAGTACTCTCAGGGGTTACTGACCTAGGAAGTCAACCCAAATTTTGAGACAGAGATTTTCATTTTTCTCTAATCCTCTAGTGGCCTACACTGGCAAAATGATTGTCATGGGTGATAGGCATTTGTATAATACATTATCATTTATAAAGTGTTATTCGCATACAGTAGTTTTCTGACTCTAATGAAAAAGTTAACTTCTTTTTATAAACCATTTTAGAAATGATAAACATGAGGTTCAAAAGGCAAGTTATTTGCTGCGTTTCATCACAGGTAATTAGATGCAGAGCTGTGATCTTCTGACTCCACGTCCGGCCACTCAGAGAGGCAATGTGTCATGGCAGGAACACCATGTGATCTGAACTCAGACAACTCTGCTTAAGTCCCAGCATTTCTATCTTTTAGCTGTAAAAGCCTGGGCAACTTTGCCTAAATTCTGTAAGGCTCAATTCTTCAGACATAGAGTAGTAATAAAAACCACGACCACCAACAGCATATGTCTTTCTTCCTATCATTATATGTGTTAATTTAAACAAAGTGTATAAAGAATCTGGTACAGTGCCCAGCATATAATAGGCATTTAATCAACTGAAATTCTTTTCTACACTATTTGAAGTTACATTTCATTTGTGTTTACTTATGAGCTGGCTGAGCAAAACATCACCATCATTTCCACTAGAAATGACCCATACTCAGCTCTAAACTTGAGCCATCTAGAGGTGGTGGTAAAAACATAAAACAGTGTTTTAGATCTAAACATAGTAAATCACAAGGCTGCATTAGTTTCTATATGACACAACGATATCATTGATTTTTTAAACATCCCTGATACTTTAATAAATAAATCTTTTGGCCATGTATGTCTGCTTATATAGTTTTGGTTTCAGCTTTGATAATAAATCCAATTTGTATAATCCTAACCCATTAGAGAATAATATCAATCCTGTTATACCAACAATATTCCATTAGGAAATGATTATTAAGTTGCAGGGAACACTGAATGGTAGTTTTGCCCTATGAAAGTGTGCATAATACATTAGAGAAGACACCCAGTCCATGGAAATGAGGCCAAACTCTGGATTTAGTAAATATGGAAATTTTAGGGTAATTTTGTTAAAAAGTCATACAACCTTGAACAAATTACATGTTTTCTCTTGGCCTCAGCATCCTTTTAAAAATATTTTGTAATGTGGATTATAATTTCTGTGATCATGTCCAGATCCAAAATTCTAAGTGTCTGTTAAGCTCACTGAAAAATGTGCTCACGGTGCTCTTAGGTGAGTGGAGCAAGACAGGAAATTACATAAGGCAACCACACTGCTAAGCACTAAAACCAGGTAGGGCTTGGGCTCTTCTGAAACAAGCCTTCCCTATGAAGCCTCCAATGTTGTGATTATTTTTGGCAAGGCCATTGAATGATTGTGTCTGAACCCAGCCAAAGATTGGCCCAAAAGTTCTTTCCATCAAACCCTGTCAATATCTAAACCAGCAGAAGTACTGAATCAGAAGGACCTGTTCTGGAACAGATCAACCTGTAGACCCAACTACCAAGTCATAAGAAATACCGAGGAGAACTACTGGTGGAATGACACCAAGAGGATTCAGTCAGTGAAGCTCAGATAGTGGGAAACTGTATGTAAGTTTGTACAACAGTTAAAAAGAGAGTGAGAATATGAGATATGAGAAAAAAGAAGCATATAGATACAAAGTATTTAGGAGGCATATTAACCAATTGCAATTATAAATATTATTTCAATACTTGAGCAACTTTAAAAAAATTAACATTTATGAGATAACCATGGAAATTTGAACAGTGACAGAATATTTAATAACATTCAGAAATCATTGATAATTTCTACATGGGCATAATGCTTTTTGGCTACATTTTGAAAAGGAGTCCTTATCTTTAGAGATACATGCTGGAATGTTTATAGAATAAATTATATGGTATCAGAGATTTGCTTCAAAATAATCTGGGAGTGGGAAAAATGCATAAAGTGTAGATGAAACAAAACTGACATTAATGGATAATTACTCAAGTTGAGTAATACTAAACTTTCTGCTTTTGTGTTTGAAACTTTCCATTATTAAAGTTAAAATACACACAGACATACACACACATTAAGATTCAGCTCAAGACGACAGAAAAAAATCCTACTCAGGACAAGTGGGCATGCATCCAAAATGCTCATTCCTTGGAAATCTCTTGCTGACACTATGAACTAAAAATGGATAATTCCTATTAACCACAAAATTCCCATGGAATGCAACAGAGATGATTTTAGAACCTTCTATGGAAAACATGCAGAATGCATGGCATCAAAGCAAAAGTTTGACTTAATTCCACCAAGTTTCTGCAAAAATTTCTCTGCCTCATCAAAATTTTGTTCTGAAGAAGCCTGCGTGAGGTTTCCCTTCACTGTGTTGGTGGTGGGTCTTTAGGTAGTGTGGGGAAATTCTAAACCCTTTGTAGTATTTGTATCTAGTAAGGGACATTTTATATAAGTTATAAGGTTGGGGAGCTTTATTTTTAAAAGCACTTCCGTTCTGATGAAGCAAGTCACTGTCTCTGCAGACAGTAATTCCTGTAGAGGGAGCAAGAACAGGGAGAAATTGTAGCCCTCATTAAGTTTTAAAAAAAAATTCATCTCTCTTATGCAAGGTCCTTAAATTGTCTCATTCATTGATGATGGTAATCAAAAATAGAGAATGGAAAATGCACCATGCTGACAGACATGTGTGCACACCACACACAGACACACACACACACACACACACACACGCACAATGCAAGAGCTGATGGACTGTGATGGTTCTTTCCAGCCCCAATTATGATTGATAGCATTCCATTACCTTTATGCTTATTTTAAAATTCCCTTGACACAGATTGATTAAAGCACAAACCTCTATGAACCTATGAAAAATTTATGGATTTTGAAAGAGCTTTAACATGTACCATTTGAGCACAAATCATTTCCTGGCTGTCACTGTTTTTCCCACAATCTCTCTTATGTTGGTAATATATGTTTAATAATCAAAAACCGATGCTAGGGATTAAAGCATCAAGATGTTACAGAATAAAGCAACAACAGAAAAGAGAAATTAGATTTGTATGATTTTAACTATTCTTTAATCTGCTTCTGGGCAACAAAAGTGATTTGTGTCAGCTGTTATTGCATTAAACTTTAATTTTCTTCCACCGGCACAGGATTATATAAAGGAGTATTGGATTGCACTCAGCATGGATTAGCCGAGCACTGTCTCTGCTGCCAAGGAGCAAATGGATTTCCTTCTTTCTTTGATTTATATTTTTATTGCTGTTTTCCCCCTCCTTCTAATTCCCATTGCCCTTCTGTTTGCCAGCACTGAGATACCCTGTAGGAGCAGCAGAAAGGCAGGCAGAATTATTGGCTTATTGCATATATTTATGTTCCAAGGCTTTTCAGTCATCTATGTCAGAGGAATAAAGTAGCCTCTAGCCATGAAGACTGCATGCCAGTTTTAAACTACAAAATTAAAACTTTTTAAAGGTAAAAAGTCACCTCTTACCCACCTAAAATCAGCAAAACTAGCTGAGTTTTGACTCCCTTCTGATGCCCTGGCTGTATCTCACAGCAGATGGAGAAAACTGCTGTTGAGATTGACACAAGATAAAGATACTAGGACTCCCTTTTGCACGCAGGTGGTGTACACAGCAGAGTTGTGGAGATTCAAGGAGGGAGAAGAGGCCCTCTCTGGCTTTCACTTTGAGGGTCTTTGAAGACAGATTTGTTTCTAGAAAGAAGAGCGAATAATCTCCCTCTGTTTAGAGGAATAGAAAGCTGATTGTTGGTGCCCTGCATGGAACCTAAGAGGGGGCATGAGGGACATGATGGCAAGAGTGTAGGGGAGGGAATGGATGACTCAGGCGGAACCAAGCTGACCAGAGCTGACTGACTGTGGCAAAGAACCAGAACAATGGTATGTTAGATTAGGGCTGCAGAAATCTCTGGAGTTTTGAAGAAGAAAATAAACCTAACTGATTTCAATTTTGGTTTTGGTTCTCACACACAAAATGACTTCTTGACAGTAATGAATTCCTGGGTCTCAGAAGAGTGGCTATTAAGGGACACCTCCACAGCAGATGACACTTAGCTATACTTCTCAAGAAGGATCCAAGCATCCAAGTTGGGCTTGACTCTTCTGACAGTGAGCAGCCCTTGCAATAGGGACTGGAATTTATTTTCCAAAGGAACCCACAACAGGCTGGCCTAAGCCAAAGAAGCATGTATGAGATTAAGAAAACTATTCCAAAGAGCACAATAAAGATTAGAAAACCTTTGGCAGGCTATTAAAATAAAAGACTGAGACTTAATTAATGGAGCAAAGATGTTTCCATAGAATTCAAAGAGTAGAAATCATTGTTCATGAATTCATCCTTTAGTATCTTTTAGATATAAAAACACATTCAGAATTTGTAACTGTAAAAGTGTCGTTAGATGTGAACTGTCTTCATTCAGATTTTTTAGTACATCTATTCAAGTACTAAGTAAGTCAGGGTGTGTTTTCAAAACCAAGAGTCACTTGTTACTTGTCAATAACCCTTACACTGCAGCAGCTTTTCATATCAGCCATATGGTATGCCATAAAAACCGAATGGAATATTCAAAAGCTCCACTGTAAGGCCATACAAAATTTGGCCCAGATATCCAACAAAGGTTTGTTTCAGTCTCCTTCAGCCTCATAAAGCTATTAGGATGTCATAATCCTTTGGTTAAAGTCACTTTTTTATAGGCCATTTTGCTTTTTCATTAATTATAAGTCTATGACACACAAAATGTATAGAAAATTCCATTTTACATTGAACAAACTGTTATTTTGAGGTATTTCTTGGAAAGACTAAATTTGACTCCTTCATTCCTGTTTCTTCCAATGGATTTTTGGAAAGTATATAGAATTTTCAGTTTCTGCTGAGAACATTAACTTTAAAGGAGCTTCTTGAGTATAAAAACTCTCTGGAACCCCTTATCATAGGGATAAAAATGGCCATGCCACAGAAAAGTATACCTGAAATTGGATAATCATAGTCCAGAGATCTGAAGTAAGGATGTCTCCCAATTGGGCCAGATTTCTACTATGCTTGGCCTTGTATACTAGCAACTACCCATGAAAATCTCCTGAAGTGACAGTAAAAATTTATAATATCTCAGAAAAATTGACCTCATGGGGAGAAAAACAATTTAAAAATATATAAATGTGAAGAAAATAAGGGTGATTCTCTACTATAGATAGTGGAGTTCCATATAAATGCCAAGACTTATGTCTTATGCCTTAAGCATGAATAGAAATAAAGCTTGTGTTTTCTCTGTCAAGTTCTTTCCCTATTCAGAAATTTTTCCTAGACTAATATCTGGTGATCCCAAGTCCCTTTGTTCTTCTTAAAAAAACAAAGCTTTTGATAAGATTCTCATAAGGTTAATCATTCCAAGATAAAAATGACAAAAATAGTGAAGTATTACTTCATTATTCCTACACAACTTTTATGTCCTGAATCTTTCATGTGTTCATGAAATAAAGGTTATCAGGATCTCCTGTAATTTTGCCTTTTTCGACTTAGCATCCAGCTAACTTTGTATAAGTCTATGTACACTGAGGTCACATTAAAAACACTGGAAAATAAATCTACATGGAAAACAGTTTTTGTATTTGCCAGGTTTATGTCATAATACTGCATAACAGTGTGTGTACTTTTTCTGTTATAACCAAATATATGCTCTTTTTCCTTACCAATGATCTGGTATCACCTGAGTGTCCAACAACTCAATTCAATCTGGACACTAACTTCTAGAGCCAGTACAGACCTCACTAGTTAAAGGCTTAGTCTGTCAAAACTACCCTAACTTCAGAGAGCAGCCACAAAGTAGTGCCCAGGATAACCACAAGTTTGCCTAAAAGACTATAAATTCTGGGGTTGCCACACACCCCTCTGTAGGTTTGATAATTACTACAGTGACTCACAGAAATCAGGCAAGTGATTTACTTAGGATTATCAGTTTGTTATAAAAGGTACAACTTAGAAATAGCCAAATGGAAGAGATGCAAGGGGCAAGGTATAGGGGAAGGAGAGGCAAGCAAAGCTTCTACACCCTTTCTGTGCATGCCACTGTCTCACCACATCAGTGCGTTCACCAACTTGGAATTGGTGACCAACTAGGCATGATTGATTAAATTGATTAATTTCACCTGTTGCTCAATCAACTTACTGGCCATTGGTGATTGAATTCAATTTCCAGGAGCTAAACATGGATAATGGTTGGGGATGAGAAAAGTTCTAACCCTGTAATCTCATGGTTGGTTTTTCTGGTGACCAGCCCCTGTTCTGAAGTTATCTAGTGCCTCACTATGAACCATATCATTGGCATATAAAAGACAGAAAACTGAGCCAAGAATTGGGAACAAGGACCAAATGTTAATTTTTTTTTATACTATATCATGGCCTAAAAAAACAGGTGAATTGGGCTTTGCTGAGCTTAGGTGGGGTAATTTGAGCTTGGTTCAAGTTGTGGTATTTTCTCATTCTGGGCCCAGCAGTTACCCAGTGCATGTTTTGTCATGGTGGATGGGCAAAACACAATAAATGTGCAATGTCTCTTATGCTTCATTTTAGAACACTCTCTCCCACCCACATTCAACTGGCCAAAACACATGGTAAAACCCAAGGCCAATAAGGCAGAGAAGTAAATCTTTCCATAGACATTAATTGGAGAGAAGGGATGGTAAAGAAATAATTTTTAACAAATAACACAGTATACTAGAGACCTGCAAACATTTTTCTTAAAGGATCCAATAGTAAAGAGCATCACAGAAGGTTTGGCTATGTTCTAGCCAGCTTGTGCCCTATAATTTGCTGACCCCTACAATATAACACACTCTTCCATGTTGTCATAATTTTGCCTTCCAAATGCAAATTATTGGTATCCCAAGAATGACATTCAATCCATGTCAAAGTCCATTATCTTATGACAGTGTATCAGGTCAAACTGTGGCAACTCATGATCCACAGGCTTATGAATTAAATGGCAAGTCATCTGGTTTATGTACACATACAAGGATGAAGAGGCAAGATAACTGCAGTTAACATTCCCATTTGGAAAAGAATTATAGGATCATAGGAATCACCAAAATCCCACTGAGGGCAGTAAATATGTCCTGAGCAGGCTCTAGATCCAATTCCCAGAAATAACTTCCTCATCTATTGTCCTCAAATCCACCCTCTGTGGTATCTTCTCTTTTGTCATCCTCGGTAACATCTGAAAAGACCCTTAGAGAATATGCCTTTCTTGGAACTGAATGGCTTTCTAAGCCTGTTTCCTGCTGATATAATTTTGGAATACCAATATTCCCCTTTCAATATTCATTCTTAAATCCAGCCTGATATACTTTGTCAATATAATTTACTGAAAGAGAAATTTTCTAAAATCTATAATTTTGATCAATTAAGGACTATATGCCAAAAGACATACCCATAATTCTTTTCAGGGCATGTCTCTCTCTCTGTCTGCATAGCCTTAAATTGCAGACTCTTTGACCATATCTTCCTTCAGTGGGATTACACTCTTCGTCTCTTTTATAGGACTTACTTTGTCTAACTGTAATGATCTACTAAGCCCTATCTTAAGCTGTTCAGAGATCAAAGGTATCACAGCCACATCCATGTTTTTGTTTTTGCTCTGAGGCTGTGTCTTTAAAACGAAATTCCCAACTACCTTTTTTGCCATGAGGCTGAGTCTTAGAGGTCTTTTAAACTAAAAATATTTCTTAATTTTATCTTCAGTTGGTAGAAACTTGGAAGAGTTTCATTTTTCAACCTTGAAAATTATAGATTTTCTCAGTATTCTATATTCCCTCTATTTTTTTCTTGGACTTCTCTTTCTCTTGAGACACCGTATCAAAGAAAATTACTAACAATCAGCTCTTCCCATCGATTTGCTTCAAAACTCCCATGCCTAATGTCACAAGTTCCTTAGGAGACAGATTTGCCAAATGTTTCACTCCCCAATAATATGGATTGCCATTTCTAGGCTATTTGCAACAGTTCCCTCATTTCTAAAACAAGGCCACATATTTTAGATTGATGGTGTGGCTGCATCCCATTCTTACTACCAATTTTTCATAAAATTCTGCTGTAATAACACTGTTTAACAAACATTACTAAAACCTAGTGGTTTGCAATCATAAACATTTCTTTTTTGTTGAATATATGAAGCTGATGGAGATTGTTGCTAGTAGACTTGTACTATCATGAAAGCTAATGGGAGTCTTCAACAGAAAGGGTGAGAAAATGAAGGTGCACAGGAGCAGAGGTTTTGTATGCTATTGAAGCAAAGCTGGTATCAATTCAAACTAGATTATTATGGATTTAGGATATTTACTTCCCATAGTAATAACTAAAAAAACAACTATCAAATATATAGAAAATGAAATGAAAATGGCAGACTAGAAAAAAATAACAAAATACAAAAGAAGGCAGTATTGGAGAAACTGAAGATCAAATAAAGATATGAAACATACAGAAACAAACAGTAAAATGACAAAGAAAGTCCTCCCTTAGAAGTGATCACTTTAAATGTAAATGGATTAAATTCACCAATTAAAAGATGAGAGGCTGGCAGAATGGATATAAAAAACATTATCTAACCATATGTTGTCTTAGAGAGAGACTCAATATAGACCCAAAATCAAAAATAGGTTGAATGTTTACCCACTCCTAGGAATTTACCCAAAGAAAACAAGTTCTCAGACTCAAAAAGACATATACACCCCTATGTTTATTGCAGCACTATTTACAATAGCCAAGATATGAAAGCAACCTAAGTGTCCATCAGTAGATGAGTGGTTAAAGAAGATGTGGTACATATACACAATGGAATACGATTAGCCATAAGAAGAAAACAAAGTCTACCATTTGCAACAACATGGTTGGAACTGGAGGATATTATGTTCAGTGAAATAAGCCAGGCAGAGAAAGACAAGTCCCAAATGATTTCCTTCATTTGTGGAGTATAACAACGAAGCAAAACTGAAGGAATAAAACAGCAGCAGACTCACAGACTCCAAGAAGGAACTAGTAGTTACCAAAGGGTCGGGGAGGGTGGGTGGGGAGGGAGGGAGAAGGAGACTGAGAGGTATTATGATTGGCACACATGGTGTGGAGGGCTCATGGGAAAGACAGTGTAGCACAGAGAAGACAAGTAGTGACTCTGTGGCATCTTACTACACTGATGGACAGTGACTTCAATGGGGTATGGGGGGACTTGATGATATGGGTGAATGTAGTAATCACATTGTTTTTCATGTGAAACCTTCATAAGAGTGTATATCAATGATACCTTAATTTTAAAAAAATAGGTTGAATGTAAAAGAGTGGAAAAGATATTCCACACAAGTAGTAAACAAATTAAAGCAGGAGTATCTATGCTAATATCAGACAAAACAGACTTTAAGTAAAAAATTGTTACAGGAGACTTAGAAATTTCTGTCATTATATATTAGTAAAAGGGTCAATACATGAAGAAGATATAAAAATTAGGAACATGTCAAAAAATAGAGAGTATGTGAAGCAAACATTGACAGTATGCAAATCAAAACCATAGTGATATATCATATCACACCTACTTGGAAGGTTATGTTTTTAAAAAATGGAAAAAAACAGTGTTGGCAAGGGTATGGAGAAATTGAAAACCTATTGCATTGCTTATGGAAATACAAAGTGATTCAGCTGCTGTAGAAAAGTTTGATGGTTCCTCAAAAAGTTAAACAGAATTGCCATGTGACCTAGCTTTTCTACACTTATGTATATACACGAAAGAATCGAAAACAAGTACTCAGAAAAATACTTGTACATGAATGATTCACATCCAAAAGGTGGAATTAACCCTTATGTCCAATAATCATTGTTCATTTCTTAAGTCAACAAATGTTCAGTGAATATTATTTGGCCAAAAAAAGGAATGAAATACTGATATATCCACAACATGGATGAATCTCAAAATCATGCTAACTGAAAGAAGCAATACATAAAAGATCATATATCTAATGATTCAATTTATATGAAATAGCCAGATTAGGTAAATCTACAGAGACAGAAAACAAAAACAAATAGCTGGTCACCAGGGGTTAGGGACAGAGGTTAATAGGGAGTAACTGATTAATGTTAGGGTTCTTTTTGGATAAGAAATATATTTTGGAACTAGTTGGAGCTGGTGGTTGCATGGTATGCACATGTTCTAAATGCTATTGACTTGAATTTGGAATGGTTAATTGTGCTAAATGCTATTGACTTGAATTTAAAGTGGTTAATTTTGTGAATTTCACCTCAATTTTTAAAAATCCTCGAGATGAAAAAGAAAAACAGTCATTTGATGTAACCCAGAAAGTCCATTCCTACATATTTACCCAATTTTGTATATATAACATATATGTAACATATATAACATATATACAAGATATGTGTGTGTGTGTGTGTCTATCAACTGGTGAATGCATAAGCAAACTGTTGTATATTCATACAATGAAAAATTACCTAGTGATAAAAAGAGACAAACAACAACATGGATGGATCTCAAAAACATTTTATTTTGTGGGAGAAGCCAGATTCAAAAGACTGCATATGGTATGATTTCTGTTTATAGGAAATTCAAGAAAAGACATAACTAATAGTGATAGAAAATACTTCATTGACTGAAAGAGGCTAAAGTAATGGGAGGGCACTGACTGAACGAGAGAACTTCTTGGGATAACAGAACTGTTCCTTTTGTTGATTTCGTGGTCACCTGAATCCATTTGTCAAAGTGCACTGAAATTGAAATGCCTACAATTAGTGAATTTTATTATATGTAAAATACACCTCACTAAAGTTTATTTTTACAAGAAAGAAAACAAATCTTTATGCTAGAGTTCCTTCTGATTGGTTTTTTAAAATGCCCAACTTAAATCCCCTTTTAAATGTGGAATATTAAAATGTTTCCAATAATGCTCAGAGATGTTGCCGAGAATCAAGGGAAATCCTTTACCCTCTTTACCCAGCTGCTAAAGGGGAAAATTAAGATGAATATGCCTTCTGTGCCAATAGAAGACTGAACGCAACAATATATTCAAACATATGTTCTCATCTCAGTCTGACCATCTGCTGGTTGTACACTTAAATATATCATCTAGTTCACTGATTCCCATTTGAAGGAAAACTATGGGATAAAAAGAGATGCATCCAATAAAATAGTTAGCTAGTAGCTATGTTGAAGAAACCTAAGAACACTGTTTTCTAAGAATAAACTGTGCACTGTGGGGTGAATAAATTCATTCAAGATATCACAGAAACTTTGAGTTTGGAAGAAAAATTGCTTTTATATCTATAGAAAAGAAATGGAACAAGAGCTGTCTCAAAATCTTGACCTAAGACAATCAAAGGGGCAAATCTATTTGTTTGCTATCTCTAGATTGCCAACTGAAGAGAAATTAAATACGAATTACAGTTTAGCAGTCTTTCCATTGCCACTCTGTCTATATTTCTGTCCTTCTGAGAATTTTTGTTGTTAAGGTAAGTAGTCCAGGCATATGTGTGTCAACAATTGAATAAAATTCCATTCCTAAACTTTCTTGGTATGAGCCATGATTTTCCTTGAGCACTTGGAGAAAAACCTTGATTCCTATTTTATTTCTCCACAGGCAGAATTAAATAGTTTTTTTTTTTTTAACTACAGAGGTGGTAAATAACTTCCTTTATTGTTTGTCAACCTACCAAAGGTGTGTTAGCTCCCATTGTTAAATCCCAAAGTTCATATCTGTGAGAGTGTGTTAGTTCTTAACTAAAACTGTATCTATAAAGAGATGCATTATAATTTAGTCTCTTCATTCATTCCAAAGCATTATCATCATGGTAAAGGTTCTGACATTTGCAAAGTTAAATACAAGTTTGCTTTTTAAGAGATTTTCCTGATTTTGACCTCTTGCACATTTCATCTGCATAGCTGCTCAGACCCCTTTATGCCCCTGCCATTGGCAAATGGCACCATCCAGCCCTTATGCTTTTCCCAACCCAGCACTTAGTACATTGCAGCCACTGTCAGAAAAGCAGCCTGTCAAAAACTAAATCAGAAACGATGGACCCTGCTGTTTCCTTCACATCAGAGAGAGAATCCCCTGGGGTGACTTTAAGATACAGTGTTCACCTGTCATTTCTAGCTCATCTGCTGAATCCACTTGGGGTGCTTTTCACATTGTCAGGTAGTCACATTTGTTTCCTTGTGCCTTTTACTTACGAAAAAAAGAAACACCTCACAGAAGGCCAAACCAGGACTTCTTAAAAAAGATAATTCAGTGAGATACAGACATCAAATGAATAATCTGCTCACACTGCACTACTTTCAAGCAGGCTTGACATAAAGCATTTTATAAGGCCAAATTGGATTTACAGTATAACAGACTCAAAAGCCCTCTTTGAGCCCCATGGTCAAAAGGGTTACATGCCGAGCTAGCGCAAGGTACCCAAAGTAGGAAGAGAGCATTTTCAGCAGCTCCTTCCACAGCCTCTGACTACCTGTTAGGTGCTTTGGCTTATTATCTTCTAGGGAACCTCGGATCTGAGACTGCTTGCTCAGCACAAAGTTTGACAAGGGTGTATCTTAGTCTGGAAGTGAGTATTTAAATTATTTTCCAGAAGTGCACTCAAATTTGCATAGTGCAACTGAACATAATTCTTTAAGCTCGTGATTGCCTAACTGCTAAGTGCTCACTCTAGCCCTCAGAGTTCCTTCCAGATGAGCTAAGTGCTTTCTGCATGCAAATTTCATGATTAGAGATAGGCATTAATGGAACAATTCTATAGCTCTGTGGTGCATAAAAACACTGGAAGAGAGGAGACTGCGTTCTGACAATTTGGGACTGTTGAAAGGTTGCCTATGTCTTTAGCAGAGAAAAGGCTGATAGAGACTATCTCCAAAATGCCAAGAGAATCAGACTTACTAGAGGCTACCTGCCTGGCTAGACCCAGCATCCCCTCTTTGCTCCAAAGCGTCCCTCCCAGGCTAGGCCCACTCAACTTAGGCCACCTAATTACCTGTCCTGTTTCTTGGAGTTTTCCCATTCCATCCACTCTACATTCCACTGCAAGATAAACTTGTATGAATCAGCACTTTTCACCAAGGTGTTCTCACACTTAATTAACCTATCAGATCTTGCCTAGCTTTTTCATTCTTTCATCTATTCATTTGAGACATCTTTATTGAGTTCCTACTATGTACTAGGCACTAAGGCTCTGCTGTCATAGGAGTTAAATTTTAGGGAAAGGAGACAGACAATGAACAGACAAATCAAGGGAAGACAGAAGGCATGTCAAGAGGATAGGGTGGGTGGTGGATGTTATAACTGATGGGGTGGTCAGAGGAGAACTCTCTGATATGGGGCCATTGAATGAAGGTGCAAGCCATGCAGATAACTGAGAGAGGAGCATTCTAGGCAGTGGGAATATAAAAAATAAATGTTTTATGTATAAAAGCTCCAAGTGGGAAGGAAGCCTAGGGAATTCTATAGACATCCAAGGGGGTCATTGTGGCTGGATGGAGTGAGAACCAAAGGGGGAGGAAGAGAGTTTCGAGAAGGAGCCTATGTCATTATTCTATATACACTTGCAGTCAATAGTAAGCCGTTCTGTTTAACTCTGTAAGGATGAGAAGTTACTGTGAGCTTTGAACTCATGAAGCTTAGTCTATATTTCTATCTCATCATAAGCCCTTTGTTTGTTTATCTCCCATTTATTATTTTTCTTTCATTCAGTCATAAAGTATGTTGACTATCCACCTTATACCAGTTACTGATTCAGGTGCTGAGCACACAAATGTGAAGAACTTAAGTCAATGAAGAGAATGTAGTGTGCAAATGGCACCAGAGAAGCATGCACAGAAAGCTATGGCAACACATCCAGCCCAGGAATCCCATCCACCTGGAGGGTGGGACATTTGGAATGGGAAGTCAGGGAAAGAAATCTTTGCAAGGTGCCTGAGAAACACCTTCTTTTGGTAGACATTTTATGCCATTTCCCACCTTGTATAGCTTTTCCTTCTCCTGTCTATTTGAATTCTGCCCACACATCAAATCCCACTCATATGTCACATGGCCTCCTCTGAATTACCCAAACCTCACTGACTGTACTTCGAATTCCTATTCCAGGCTCTGGCAGGGCCTTGCTCCCAGATTTACTGAGGAATCATTAACAAATAAAACTATATATTTAAAGTGTACAAAGTGATGATTTGCTATACACATACACTGTGAAATGATTAGCACAACCAAGTTAATTGTAACACATCTGTAACGTCACATAGTGAAATTTTGGGTGGTGAGACCACTTAAGATCTACTCTCAACAAATTTCAAGTATATAATACAGTATTATTAAACTATAATCATACTGTACATTATATCCCCAAAACTTATTTATTTTATAACTAAAAGTTCATACCATTTGACTTACATCTAATTTCCCTGACCCTCCCAGACCCTGGCAACCACCATACTAGTTTCTGTTTCTATGAGATTGCCTTTTTTGTTTTGTTTTTTTTTAAAGATTTCACATACAAGTGAAAGCTTATTGAGTTTGTCTTTCTCTGTCTTCTTATTTCACTGAGTATAATGCCCTCTAGTTTCATCCATGTTGTTATAAATAGCAGAATTTCTTTTTTTATGACTGAATATTTCATTGTGTGTTCCATATACACCACATTTTCTTTATCCATTCATCCGTTGATGAACACTAGGTTCTTTCCATACCTTGGCTACTGTGAATAATGCTGCAAGGAATATGGAAATGCAGATAGCTTTTGGAGATACTGATTTCATTTCCTTCATAGATACCCAGAGGTGAGATTGCTGGATCATATGGTAGTTCCATTTTTAATGTGAAGAATATCCACAGTGTTTTCCATAATGATTCTACCAATTTACATTCCCACGCGCAGTATACACAAGTTCCTTTTTCTCCACATCTTCATCAACATTCGTTATCTCTCTCTCTGTCTCCTTTTATTTTTTGGTAATAGGCATCTGAACAGCTGTAGGGTGATCTCATAGTGGTTTTGCTTTGCATTTCCCTGATCACTAAGGATGTTGAGTACGTTTTCACGTATCTATTGGCCCTTGTATGTCTTCTTTGGAAAAATGTCTATTCAGGTCCTTTGCTCAGTGTTTGAGCAGATTATTTGTTTTTTAAATCAGATTATTTTATTTTCTTGCTGTTGAGTTCCTTCTATATTTTGGCCTCTTGTCAAATGTATGGTTGTAAATATTTTCTCCCTTTTCATAGGTTGCCTTTTCATTTTACTATTTCCTTTGCTGTGTAGAGCTTTTTAGTTTGATGTAGCCCCACTTGTTTATTTTTTGCTTTTGTCAACTATGCTTTTGGTATTACATCCAAAAACCATTGCTAAGACCAGTGTCAAGAAGCTGTTTCCTGTTTTCTTCCAGGAGTTTTACATTTTCAGGTCTTTGAAGTATTTAACCCATTTTCAGTTAATTTTTTTGAGCGGTATAATATAGGGGTGTAGTTTCATTCTTTTGCATGTGCAAATCTACTTTTCCTAAAACTATTTATTTAAGTGACTCTTTTCCCCATTGCGTGTTCTCAGCACTTTTATCAAAGATTAGTTGACCATATATATGTGTGGATTTATAGCTGGACTCTCTATTCTGTTCCACTGGTTTATGTGCCTGTTTTTATGTCAGTACCCTATTATTTTAATTATGATAGTTTTGTAATATAGTTTGAAATCAGGAACTGTGATGTCTAACAGCCTTGTTTCTAATTGCTTTGTCATGTAAGATTTGCTTTCCTGATGCATTTTAAAATCCTTGAGTACTGACAAGATCACAGTTCAGAATTCTTCCTCATAACCCCTCAAATTATCCAGCATAATGATATGTGTAACTGAAAGAATTGAGCATGGAATGAATCCTTAGCAGAGGCCTAAGAGAGACAGGCAGCCCTAGGGTGAGGCCTTTTCTCCTAAGAGAAAGCATAGAAGTCTTCAGCAAAAGAGGGAGCAGGCGAAAGGAAGTGAGTCTTCTTCTAAAAAACACTCATTCATCAAACACTTAATGAGCATGCATAATGAGCCAGTGTCACCCAATACCACAAGAAAATAGATAATGTTCTCATTCCATGTAAGAATTGCTGACATTTGAAGGGATTCCTAAGTCACTTTTCCTTTGCTCTTTTTATTTTACATGGATTCTCATGGACAAAACTAGTGATTGCCACAGAAATATAATTGTAGAGCTTGGTGTAAATGAGGCAGAAAACTCTTTGGTCTGAGCAGTTGCTGATAGCGGAAGTGAGCATCTTATTAACTTTGCAGATGGCACTGTCCAACACTTTTCAGAGTGTGACACAGGAGCAGGTAGAATGGCTGGAGGCAGAGCCAGGAAGAACTAGGATGGTTCAAGAGGTGGGTTTAGACCCCAGGCTGTGATGGGCCCCACGCATTCTCTCATCACCCTGGTGTCAGACCTTCTCCAGCTCCATAACCTCAAGGATGCTTAGTTAACACAAACCACATTGTGCAGAATCTGAAATTTATGGCCAATATTTATGTCTAAGTTTCCTGTTAGCTAAGTATATGTAGATCAGTTCATAATGTGGGCTTCTCCATGTGACCTTTGGCTGTTCTCCTAAATTTCCAAGTTTTAAAATATATATATATTGTTAAGGTGGAACATCTGCCTTTAGTGGACACAACTACTATTTTGGTAACTGTTTAATGCCCTGATTGCTACAAGGTACAAAGGACTTAAAAAATTAAAACAGAGATCTGTTTTGAGTTACTATACAATTATCCATTCCCACATGGTATGAACACCCAATACATAATTGTTTGATTAGAATGTCATGTCTGTTGCTTGACTAAATCAACAAGTTACTGAACTGGAATTTTCAATTATATACCCCAGCTACACAAAGCACCAGGTAGGACCCCAAAATTCCTACACTGAAGCAGGGAATAGGTTTGCATCTATGTCTCCAGCAAGCTTAATATTTTCTGCTCATTAACCTGGACTTCAGTCAAACACATCCACTGTCCCTGTGCAGAAAACACTGTGATCACCAACATGATTAATATGCTCCTTTTGCTGTGGCAAGAACTGCCTAAAGCCAGATTTCAATGAGCTCTGTAAATGTCTTTTTTATGCCCTCCATTGAGCATATGCCTACAAAGTTTAAATAAACAATGGGTATTTGAAAGTGTACATTATATTGGCAAATACATTCCTCCCACTTTTGAACCAGCCTCCCTGCGACAAGGCAAAATCACAATCCTGTCTGACTGTTCATTGCTAGTCTCTTTGAGTTCATGACATCTTTACACAAGCAGCTATTAGATGACACATTCACTTCACTTTAGCAACTGACCAATTATAGCAAGGCAAACAGAAGACTTAAGGGATTTTTGCCAAATCCACAAAAACACCGTTCTTTGCAATTGATTGTGATAGAATACTTCATAGCTTACTGTCCAAACCCACACACAGGAGATAGATGCAGTTTCTCAAAGTGCTCCACACAATGCTCCAGTTTATGAACAGCTGAGCCTTGTCAAGCTGGGGAACTGGGTATTGGACACCATATATGGAGCTCTCTTTGGGTTCACTCTTTCAAAAGAGAAAAAAGAAAAAAGCTAACCTGGAACAAATCGTCCTTGAAAATCAATGCCTGGATGCCCCCTTTGGAAGTGTGGAACAAGATAAGAAGCAAGACCAGCATTCACTCTGGCCAACAGCACTGTGATCTGCTGTGTAGATTTCGAGATGAACTGTTGTGCTACAAAGACTTCTTACTAGAGTAACAAAGTCCAGGCACAGCGCCTGTGAGAGCTAGGTATTATTTTGACCTTTTGAAAAATCCTCTGGGAACGCCAATACAGACTCCTTTTCTACTTAGTAAGCTCAAGGCACTAGACCAACTTCTGTAGAGTATAAAAAAGAAACGCCAACTTTACTTGTTAGTTTTTTTGCCCATTGATTTAATGCTTAAATTTAATTTTTTTTCTTATAGATAATGTAAGGATGGCATTTATTACAATAAAAGAAACCATTTATTCAAATCTTGGTCTTAGAATCACACACATGAGTGTATATATGTATGTTCATTTATGTGCATATACATTAAAGGTAATGTGTAAACATGCATATACACTGTAAAAAATTCATAGACCTGGCAGATGATGGTAACTAATTTTCACCTGTGATGAAATTTCACTAATGTATTTATGGTTTAATGTAGTCATTTTTATTTTTTAAAACCAAATAAACTAAAATGAATGATTCTGCTCTCTGATCAAGAATATTGGCTGCATAAACCAAAAATATAGAAAGATACAGAAGGAAATACAGATGCAATATTCTCAAAATATAAAAAGTGACAAGTTACCTAAATAATTGTCTCATATATTCAGAGTGTGGGAACTGCATTTGTTTTGTTTGTTTACAGAGTAGTGAATCAAATGCTTTTTCCATGTTAAAAAGAAAATGGATTGATTACTAGCCACGAGGTCCCTGACCCATTTTAGTAGCTTCTGCTTCTGAAAAATGGCCCTTGATAACTCTAAAGATGAAAACTAACACAAAATTTTCAGTATGAGACTGAAAATTTAGCTTATGTTAGAACATGTGTACAGCAGAGCTTGCCTTGGACTGAATACTGTAGACATGGGGATTTTTCAACATCATTGTGTCATTTCATTCATGTCTTAAGCCCTCAGCAATGCTTTCTGTCCTTTATTCTCTTTTTATGAGTGGGGCCCTTCAAATATAAAAAAATTTTTAAAACAAGTGTATACCAAGATTCAAATGATTCACCAATATTGAGGTTCAGTGCATTTTAATGATTCTCTAATACCACTTGCCATACTTTTAATTTTTATTTTTAGCAAAGTAATATATGTGCATGAATTACATAATCAAATAATCCTATAAAATAGCTGTTCCCTGACCTACTTACCCTGCTTGTTGTATTCTAGAAGCAACCATTTTCACCATTTTCACCTGAAATTCACCTCCATATTTTCTAAATAATATCCTTACTGCCTTAATTTTCTTTTTCTCTATTTTAGACATTGTCTTTCAATTTCCTACTGTAGAAAATAAGGATTTCAGCTTCCTTACATATCCGTCCCCCAGACACACCTACAACCTTTTCATTACCACCTTTTTTACATCACCTTTTCATTATAAATATGTCACAATTTTTAACAAATATCCATAGTTAGTACCTCTCTTGTTCAACTTTCTTTTCTCTGAAGTTAATAATTGTCCTGGTTTTTTCTTGGTTTTCCATACATCTATCATTATATGCCAAGAGTATAAAACTTCTTTCAATAATCTCCTACAGTTATAGGGAATCTTTTCTGTAAATGGCCAGACAGTAAACATGTGGGTCATATGGATGCTGTCGCCACTACTCATGTCTGACATGGAGCAATGTAACAAGTGGGCATGGGTGTAGTGCAGTGAAACTTTAGTTACAAAAACAAGTGCAGGGCTGGTTTGGGCCTGAGCCATGGATTGCCAACCCGTGGTCTTATATCAGGTAATCTGTTAGTTCCTTTGGTTTTCTTGAAGATATTAAAAATTTTATACCATGTCTTCATTTTCTTTAAGCTTCTAATTATCACTAAGAAATATGACTTTATTTAATTCCTGGCCTTTTCTTTGTGATTTATTTTATTCTTGCTGGTGGCCTTTAGGATTTTTTTCTTTCTTCGATGTTCAGAAATTCTATGTTACATCTTCCTGCTGCTTTCATCAATATACTAGAGATGAGTTGGTGGGTCCTTTAAATAGAGAAATGTATATTTATCATTTGTGGTGATTTTTTAAAGATAATATTTTTGATTAATTATCTACAATATGATTTTCCTTTCTGAAATTCCTGCCAGCCACAACGTCCATAATTCATCTTATCTTTTCTCTCCCCTTTTCCCAGCTGAGCATCTTGCTTCTAATTTTGGTTTGTTTATTTCAATATTTGTTTACTATAATCATGAAGTTTTATAATAAAAGTGATAATAACAAAGTAAACAAAACAAACCCCAATCATTTTCCAGTGTGTCTCTCCAGGGCAGGGATAGGCATTTTTGCTTCTCTTTTCCCTAGCACCTGGCACCAATGCCTGGCACATAGTAACTGCTCAGTGTACAACTTGGTTCTATTTTTTGAGGACAGCTTTTTAACTTCATCAATTACAACAGATGATAAAGTAATCAATGAAAATATACAAAGAAACAGAAGTAGAGGATGTAAAGGTTGTTTGATGGTAAAGGATCTAGAAACTTACAGACCCAGTTTGCACAAAGCCGACAATAATACAGTGTGGGTATGGACAGAGAATAGCTTCCTGAATCTTTCCCAGGACCTCTCCATAGGGGAGGACATTCTTGGCTAACACCTATTGGACAAACAAGGATTCTAACAAAAAGCATCCTGATGTTTACAGATGAAATATCTATATGAGACGTTTTTCTTAATTAATTTTTTTCTTTGCATTGTTCTCTCTTTTTTTCTTCTGAGTTCCTATGTTCTCATCATTGGTTTTGGTCTTTAATTTTAAACACTTTCCTCAAATGTTTTCTGCTCTTAGTTGTTCATATTTGAATGAAGATGATTGAAATAAGAAAGGTTTTAGTTTGGTGTTATTTATACAATTCATTTACCATCTGTGTAAGCCTAGACAAAAATGTAAACTTTGTTAAGATACGACTTTTCTCATCTATAAACTCAGGATGCTAAGTCTCTCTTAGTAGTTCTGGTATACCTAATGAGATCACATATGCTAAAAGCCTATCAAAAGCCAGGTCCTTAAAGGTTGTAATGGGCACTTAAAAACGGGAATCCCTTCCCTGCTTATCAGCATGTGAAAGGGTAGTTACAGTATTAGCACAGACCCAGTAGGTTTCAGAATCAGATAAACTGGAAGATGCTTTATGAGCAACTTCATTATTTCATTCATTTATTCATTAAAACATATTTATTGAATACCATCTCCATTTTTTTTTTTTTTTTGCCAGCTTGTTGAGCTTTGGTAAATTACTAATGTCCTTTTAGTTTATTTAATTATAAAATAAAAATGAAAACATCTACATAGTAAGGTGGTTGTGAAACAGAAGAAACACAAAACCTGCAGCAGAGTTTTAGTGGTGAATGTTATGCTAAATAGGTAGTTTAAGAAACAAATTAGTAAGTGACCACTTAGCATGAGTTTTTTAAGCTTGGGTTTCTTGGAGTATGAACAGAAATAACATTAAAATATTCATAAGTACACTTCCCTACAAATACGTTTGTATTGAAGACAAAAATGTGTTACCTATTCAATCTGTTTGCCTAACATTATGTAGGTACTAAAACTAGAGCTCTGTGGACTCTTCAAATGTACATCTTCTATGATTATAGGAGATATAAATTTATCAATCCTTGGTGCTGCAATAAACATAGGGGTAATCAACAAAAGTAAGAATCTGTAGGAAAGCTATTTGCAGAAGCAGTTTGTCATCAAAGAGAAATCTCAGTAGCTTGTATTTAGCTTATGAAAACTAGCTTATTCATTAGCAAGGGTATTTCCCACTTTAAGTCTTTTCCTTATGATGTGATTTGCTATTGAAAACCTTGACTCCTGAGGTCTCTAACCTATTTTAAGACTGTCTTATCTCAGGAGGCATCTTTTTAGTGAGCTAAGAATAAAGCTGAGGGATGGGCATTGAAGTTCTGCCATATGGTGCAACATATGTACAGTTGATATACATGCTTTGAATGGATAGCAACATAAAGACACACTTTATATACAGTGTATCATCACACATAAACCTTTTGAAAGAAGTCCAGAATATGTGTGCATGCATATAATTACAGGAATACATATGCACAGATATGCATACATATGCATATGTAGATTCACCGATATGTATGTATATAACCAAGAACTGTTTTCATGGGGGGCTTAAAATATTGGGATATGCCTGTCTTGACAATGCTACAAGCCTAGTTTTGGATTACTTCATTTATTTGTTAAAAAATATTTACTGTGAACACATGGGATTACATCAAGCTAAAAAGTTTCTGTATGGCAAAGGATACCATCAACAGAACAAAAAGGCATCCTACAGTATGGAAGAATGTGTTTGTAAATGACATATCTGACAAGGGGTTAACATTCAAAATATATAAAGAACTCACATGCCTCAACACCCAAAAAGCAAATAACCTGATTAAAAAATGGGCAGAGGATATGAAGAGACAATTCTCCATAGAAGAAATTCAGATGGCCAACAGACACATGAAAAGATGCTCCACATCACTAATCATCAGGGAAATGCAAATTAAGACCACATGAGACATCACCTCACACCAGTAAGGATGGCCAGCATTGAAAAGACTAAGAACAACAAATGCTGGTGAGGATGTGGAGAAAGGGGAACCCTCCTACACTGCTGGTGGGAATGGAAGCGAGTTCAACCATTGTGAAAAGCAATATGGAGATTCCTTGAAAAACTCAAAATAGAAATACCATTTGACCCAGGAAACCCACTCCTTGGAATATACCCAAAGAATACAGCGTCTCAGACTCAAAAAGACATATGCACCCCTATGTTTATTGCAGCACTATTTACAATAGCCAAGATATGGAAGCAACCTAAGTGTCCATCAATAGATGAATGCGTAAAGAAGATGTGGTACATATATACAATGGAATACTATTCAGCCATAAGAAAGAAACAAATCCAACCATGTGCAACAACACAGATGGAGCTGGAGGATATTATGCTCAGTGAAATAAGCCAGGCAGAGAAATACAAATGCCAAATGATATCCCTCATTTGTGGAGTATAACAAAGCAAAACTGAAGGAACAAAATAGCAGCAGACTCACAGACTCCAAGAAGGGACTAGTGGTTACCTAAGGGGAGGGGTGTGGGAGGGTGCGTGGGGAGGGGAGGGAGAAGGGGATTGAGGGGTATTATGTTTAGTACACATGGTGTTGGGGATCACAGGGAAAACAGTGTAGCACATAGAAGGCAAACAGTGAATCTGTGGCATCTTACTACACTGATGGACAGTGACTGCAATGGGTTATGAGGGGAACTCGATAATATGGATGAATGTAGTAACTACTTTGTTTTTCATGTGAAACCTTCATAAGATTTTATATCAATAATACCTTAATAAAAAATTTAAAAAATAATTTACCGAATATCTATTAAATACCAACACTGAACACAGTGTTGAATGACATCAGCACCCATTTCAAAGGAAAAGATGTTTTGTAACAGAGAGAATGTGCAACAATATTTTCCAAATAATCAGTAAGAGTCTTCCTTGGCAAACGTTAGTCCCATGGTTAAGGCTTGTCAACTGGGATAAAGAAGTACCTATTTTGTTTACAAACATTTTGTAAGTGTGAAAAGGATGAAAAGCTCTTATTAACCTAATTATGACTCCAAGCCATACTTTCCAAGTACCCCTTGTGCTGTGTGGTGAAGACTTTCCTCAAGCAGCACTAGACATGTCTCCAGATGCTGGACAAGATTTAACAATAAAAGCTGCAGCAGAACAATAGCTGCATTTTTGGAGCAAAGTATATGTGCGGCAGGTGTCCCATGGACGTGATCTGATTCTATTTCCTGGCGACCTGTGAAGGAGATGTTATTATCATTATTTTACTAATGAGAAAAATAGCCCCAGGGAACTAAAGAACTGCAAACCATACAACTAGTAAACCAATAAGTCAGGATTTGAACCCAGACTTTTATGCTTCCAATTCCATGTTGTTAGACAAGAGGACATAGTGCTTTTACAGACCATTCTTCTTGGTGACTCCTTCATTTCTGTGAAGATCCTAAACATTCTCAACAACAAAAATATAGTTCAAAGTCTTGGATTCTCTTTTTATTCTTTCCTTCCTTCTTACCAGAGGCAATCTGTTGCCAATTTTTTGCTGCTTCTACCTTTAAATATTTGGTACATTGTCTCTTCTATTTTCCTGCCACTGCCCTGGTGAGATCTCTTCCTCTCAGTTGCCATGTTTTAATAGTGCCTTGACCCTCGTCTTCTCTTTCAGCAGTCGGCTCCCCTTTTACTCCATCTCAGGGTTCCTCAGCCTCAGCACACAGGCAGGACTGGATCATTCTTCGCTGTGTGAGGCATCATAGGACTTTAAGGCAGCATCCAAGACTCTATCCATTAGGTTCTATTCCTTCTTTTTATCCAGTTGTAACAACCAAAACTGTCTCCAGACCTTGAAAAATGATCCTGGGAGGCAAAATCACCTCCAGTTGAGAACCACTGATACATCCTAATCATCACCAACAGTTAAGCACCCATGTTTTAATAGCATTACTTGCTGGCTCCCATGTTTCAGGACAAATGTTCCCAATTTATCTTTCCTGTCTCACCTCTTCTCTCTTCATCCCTTGCTCCAGCAATATTATCCCAATTGTTGTTACCTAAACGTGTCCCCTCTTCATGCTCCTGCTTATCCTACTTCCTCTACTTGAATGTGTACTCTTAGCATTTTTTTCTCCTGAAATCCTATCCATCTTCCAAGGTTTATCTCAAAAGCTGCAACCTTGTAGCCTTCTATAATACCCCAGCCAGAAGTGATAACTCCCTTTCCTATGTTGCCTCCAGTAGGGGTTTGTTTCTTAGGGTACTGAACTGACAGTAACCTTAAGATTGTAGTCACCTGTATCCATCTTCTTCCCTACCTGCCCCCCTAGCTTCTCAGGAATAAGAGTCATGATTCAGTTATAGTTTATAATCCTAATAGTGCCTGGTACCTATTAAGAGTACAAAAAATATTTGTGAATCAAGAGCTACTAATAAAAATTCTTAATGCCTATACTGGGAACATATATTTAATGTCAGGAAACTTCCTTTAGTCCTGTCTACACAGTAGAGAGACATGTAGTATGAACCTGCCAATATAGACAGGATCCAGTTGCAGGAATTCCTAGATTCCATGTAAACTGAGACATGTGCCCCCAGATTTGCCAGTGGGATCACCAAGCTGTGTAAGAGACAAGAACAGTCACCATGTCAGGCCTGCAGGTTACAGAGAGGCTGAGTCATGCCGGGGGCACTAGCAGAATGGGTGACAGAAAGCAGGTAGGAGTCGTGAGTAAGGGACTTCTAGAGAGCTGCCTATCATGCAAGGAGGTGAGGCGTGGCTTTTGTGTCGGGAGGCTGGTTGTTGGTCTAGATACTCTTTCTGGATAGGCCCTGCTTTATTTCGCTAAGCCAGACTAGGGGTGGACTAATGGAAAATTCTCTGGTTTGACATGAATCCTAATTGCTAAAATCTCATAAAAATCCACACCTCCAAACAACAGAACACCTAAATGTCATTTTTTACATCTACTAGGCTTATGGTATAAATACTGTGGATGGAGGCAGGGGAGGGCAGGGGCTTTAAAAATGCCTTTAAGATCCTAAACACTTGGGCAGACACTACTTTAAGGGTTGTTATATATAGCTGGTACAAAAGGTATCTGCTACAAATCAGATGGGCTTATGCTGTGGAACAGCATGAAAATGACAACTGGTAAACATGTGAAGCGAATGTCCTTTCAGAGTTTAAATAGAAAAGTTGACATTTCACAATGTGCTGCACAAGTCCACCAGATTGGCTGTAAACCAACCCCAAACACACCCAGTATACTTCATCACAGAAGGTCTTCATGAGCAGCAACACACATTTAATACAGCCCATCAAGCATCTACCCTGAATGTGGCTGTTGGTGCAACATGCCCGGTTCCAGCCTGGCGGAGCTGCAGGGCTCCCTGGTTCCCGGCGCCTTCACAGGACCACACACTGCAGCTTCCTGATCACCCTTCACATGGAGTGTGGGTTTCAGGTGTTGTAAGATGGGAATCTGCCTCATTGGTGGCAAGGTGGAGGGGGCGAACAGATCGAATTCAGGATCCTTGCATTTTAAATTGTATTTTGAATGAAGGTAATGCACATCAGTAATCGCAGAATACTGTTTCTCTGAGCCAAGTTTGAGACTTATCTTCATTCTTGTCATGCACTTCTCCCTCGCCCCCCTTCTCTCCCACCCCCATGTTCATTTGTGGCAGTTGCATTTCCTTTTAAAGCACATTTTCTTATCCATATTGTATGATACCGGAGCTCTTTTATTTGGGATTTTTCACACATCCTTCACTTTGCAACTCCAGTCAATAAGCGCTAAGACCTAAATGCGCCTTTGCACTTCATGGCTATTCCCTTATCACATGCATTTTCTGTTGCCTCAAGGAAGACCTGTACAATTTTTGTTGTTGAAATCTGAATTTTTTCCCTCCCAAGCAGATGGAGGATGTGTAAATGTGTCTAAAGACTTAGAATAGCATTAAGTCTGTTTTTTTTTTTTTTCCTTCCTACAAAGCCCTGGGAGTCAGAGTATTTCTCGGGCACCCATTAAAACCAAGAAGGGAGAGAAACAGCAATAATTCTACAATGCAGAGAAAACTGCAAGAGCATGTTACCAAGCCTCTCTTGACACATGGGCTTTTTTTTGACTGGGGAAATCAGTCTTCCCATCTTTGATGAGACAATATGATTCCCAAGTTATCTGTGGATGGAATCACATTATTCCATTATATATTGATTAAAAGATGTGAAGCTTTTACTGTTGCTATTTGTCGGGGCCCCTTGCCAGAGAGTGTGTGGGAAATACTGCTGCAAATGGAGCCCTGACTTGCCCACCTGCAGCACTCCATCTCCTGCAGAAATCTACTGGGTGGATATTAAAATGCATTTCCCAGGCAAAAAGACTACTTTAGATAGCTATGTTCCCAGGATAGACCACGAAGGCCAATTAACCCTTCATAAGATACTCCTTCACTTTTGTTTTATACTCCTACTACTCCAAGCCACCCTTTATTCACATGCTACACCTATGCACACACAACTCAGACTCACCTCTTGCTATTTTATACTCCCAAGGCTTCAGTCACTCTATTCTCATTGGTGTAAACATCCTTCCCTTCTTTCACTTTAGGTGAATGAGGACCTCTTGTGCATCACCCCTGATCAAGCTCCCGTACCAGCTCCTACAGGGAGCTCTCTCTGATTCTCTACGAGCCCACCCACCTCCTGGCTGTGTTCTCCGGTTCGCTGGGTTCCCACCACAACCCAGGCAGACACAACGCCATCCTGCAGTGCTAACAAAACCTGATTAAACTACTATTACTAGGCTTTTCTTTTGCTTACTAGACTTAAGTTCTTGGTCACCATTGTCCCCAAGAAGTAGAAGCTCTTTAATAAGTTTTCTCAAATGGTAAGTTAATTGGCAGTCTCACAAGTTCTATCTCCTGGAGTCCCCATCAGCACCTGGTCTCCCTCTCCTCCTGCCCAACACCAACAGCGAGGCGCTCTTAGAACTTCAACTTCACCTCTGGAAGAGTCTGAGTCATTGTCAGCAAAGGAGTCTTTAAGCTGTCTGACTAGTTTGGGGAAATCCAGTGTCATGCGAGATGGAGGCAGAGGGGATCATATGGGAAACCAAGTGGCAGCAGAAGTATGAACTTTGGCAGGAAGAGTGGTGATCCTCGTATCCTAACGTGGTCAGAGGGATCTCCGCAGAGACAATGCAGGGACACTAGACATCATATTCATGCCAGTAAACCCCATAGGTGAGTCAGGTTCTGCAGCTGCACCCCTCTATGTGGAACGGCAGGAATTCCATAGACTCGACTTCAACTTACAAGATCTCCCACCACTTATTCACCTATCTGATGATTTTCTAATCCAATGGATGAAGCAGAGATTTCCCATGTACTATCTATTCTATAAAGCTTTCTCTTATCATGGCAATCTCTTGTTCCTCTAGATTTCATATCTCTTAGGGGTCTTAGTGCCAGTTTATCAATGTTTCCTTCAGGTTCCCAGGGCACTTAAGGTGCCACTCTTCCCGCTTTTAACCACTACTCCCTTCCAGCACTCAAAGACAGCATATAGTCAGAGCATCTCACTCAACACTGGACAGAATTCTTTCTAGTTTTTCTCCTTCTCATCATCCACCTAAGGAAACCAGTACCCTAAGAAGGGTCTCTCTCAGTGCTCACAATTAGAACCTGGCAGGGATGGGAATCTAGATGACCTGATGTCAATGATACTGTTCTTGCTGGGTCATTTAACAAATTTTGTCTTGTTATATTTATGCTGAAATACGACTTAATTCTCCTTGAAGACTGGATATCTGTATGGTTTACCTTTGCATGAGTTAAGGTCCAGACAGGGAAGAGACAGAACATGAACATTCAGGAATTATATTGAATTTTAGGAACTATTTGAAAAACCATGGGCAGGTTTTATGTCTTGGATTAGAAAATCATCAAGTGGGTGAATAAGTGGTGGGAGATCTTGTGAGGTAAAGTCTAGTCTATGGAATTCCTGCCATTCCACATAGAGGGGTGCAGCTGCAGAACCTGACTCACCTATGGGGTTAACTGACATGTATATGATGCCTAGTGTCCCTGAGTTGTCTCTGCGGAGATCCTTCTGAACACTTGAGGATATGAGGATCACCACTGTTCCTGCCAGAGTTCATACTTCTGCTGCCACTTGGTTTCCCATATGATCCCCTCTGCCTCCATCTCGCATGACACTGGATTTCCCAGAGGACAGCACAATACTCTAGGACTGGCATTTGCAGGGAGCCACTGCTGTTCTGACAGCAGAAGGTCTGGAGCCTGTACTGGACCCCAGAGAGGAAGGCTCTGTGAGTAAAGCAGCCCATCTTGGATGACCCAGCAAGAAGGGAGCTAGGGGGGTAACTACTGTAACTTCATTCTTTTCTCAGCTTTTATTTCATGCTGGTGTCCCCCACTGCCTAAGCCTCTAATGAGAAGCCAGAAGGCAATAGATCTGGGATGAATGCAATCAATGTGGGACCACCACCCTGTGCCAAGAGTTAAGTGGAGAAAAGCAAACCGTGAATCTGGAGGAAAATGGGAGATAACAAAAAGAAAAGTTTCTCATTCTGCCTTGCACAGCATAGAGGTTCAGGAAATACTTTTAAATTAATCAATATACCTAATGACAAAAATATTTGTATCATTATTTTGTATTTCAGGCATAAACCTATTGAGGGTTTCTGCACACAGAGCAATGTCATGCCCAGAGTAAGCATTAAATTAGTATTTGGGGAAAGAAAGATTAACTAGATGGGTAAACAAAGAGTAAATTATCTTTTTCTGGGCAGCAATGAGGCCGCCTCTTCACAAACATGCATGAAAGCCACGTTACATTAGTAGAAAAATTCAATTTTCCAGACACTGTCAAAGATGAAACTCTTCTGGTACTTAACAGTCTTCGTGGATCCCCTGCAAGTCGTTGTGACTGTGGTCTCTAAGTTCTCCTCATTTGTGTTAGATGTTTGAGGAGCAGGAGAGACACAAAGTTACACACTCTTTACAATATTCACTGCCTGACTAGACTGAGACCATTTTAATCACACCACTGTTAACTATGGAACTGGGTACCTTGTTCTTAAATTCTACTGGGTTCCAACACATATAATGTGACTACACTTGTACACACACAGGGTTATTGCTTGGGTAGCAGATTCTTTAGAAACCTTTTATTTATAGGAAGAAAATACTGAGGAAGTTCTAAAATCTGATCAAAATCGGGGAAGTGTGAAGAAAACTTGCTCTGGGAGAATAAACATAGAGGCTTTAGAACCTACTTGAGCATAACTTCATATAAAGAGTTTAATTCTTAACAAAATATTCCCCCACTTAATTCTACTTCTCACATTAGGCACACTGACAAGAGTTGTCCATTATGAAAGATGACCATATTAACTCATGGTCACAAAGTTTTCCAGCAGCTTGAGAAATACAGGAATTGAGCTCAAGGCTAGTTGAGAACTCAGCCATGTGATAGTTCCTTTGGAATGCATAGGCCCCTTTTGAGTTCACATCATCTCATTATTAGCCAACTAATAAGGAGAGGATTTTAGAGGGTGAAAGTGTATCTGTGGTCATCTCCTAAGTGATTATTACAGGTAAGACTGATCCAAGTAAGACTAAGGGCTCTGCATGCACATCTCATTAGAGAAGACTTCCCCAGAGCCCTTGCACTGAGATATCAGGCTTCCTGAGACCTTCTATCCTGCTCCCTCGTTCTGCATAAGATCTCTGACTCTCACTGAAGTCTGTGGGATTTATCCAGGCTTCTACAAGGATAGAATCCAACCTCTATGCTCTAAGAATCAGGGGAACATTAGGGCTGCATTTTGTCTTTTCACACTCACGCGTGTTTTCTCCCCACTGATCACAGACCCATGTCCTCAGCTTTCTCTCTCCTCCCTGTGCATACTTGCTCTCAGGAAGGCTAACCTGAGTTGAGATACAAATGAGTGAACAAGATTAATTATCTGTGGATATGTAGGCCAGGAAAAGGGCCAGTGTACATATGAGAGAGGCAACTCAGTTGTAAGGAAAGGTTTCTGAGAACACAGCAGTGGACTCAGTTTTGTATCTTCTGTCCATTGCCTGGTGATTGGCTGTTTCTGTCAGGATTTTTTAGGAAGAGAGAAACCACTGTCAGTTTCTGAGCAGCAGTGAATTTAGCACAGGGAACTAGAAGCTTGCCCAACCTTTAGGATGGCTGGTGAGCTAAGGCCAGGGAAACTCTGGCTTGGAGGAAGTCTAGAAGTACCAGAAATACAAGAAAGAGGCCCCCAGTAATCTCAACGACTTGGGGCACAAAAGTGGATGCTGCTTGGGAGACTGCTGAGGCCCAGGGTCCTCCCAGAGCTCCTGCACTTCCCTCGGCAGCTGCCACAGAATAAAGCCTTCTCCTTCCCTCCTGTCTTCCAAATCACACAGAAATCCTTCTCAATGGGAGAATTTAAACAGAATCAAGAAGGTGGGTTTGTTACTGAGAGACAATATCTGGCATACTGGTAGATAGAGGAGCTCAAAAAATATTCACTAAAGGAATGAATGAATAATTGAGCAGAAGGAATGGAGGGATGGAGGGATGGAAGGGTAGAAGGACGCGAGGATTCTCACAGAATAGGCCACTACTCTCCAGATACTCATAGAATGGAGCCCAGCGTCAGGGAGAGATTACAGTAGGAGACTGGGAAAGCCTCTGTGCTCTCTCAGGTCTGTGGGTCTCATGTGTGAACTGACTGCACCACCAGGTCAAAGCTCCCTTGCACTTAGCTCAGGGAATTGAATCTCTAGTTTTAGCATTTGAGGCATTTTTCAATCTTGGGGAAATTTTTGAGGAGGCAATATGGAGTCCTTCCAGAATCCCTAACCCTTGCCATGAAGGTCATCACCTCATTTCACCTACTAATAAAGAATGCTCATGTGATAAAGCAGAGCACACATACACACACACTTCTCCATTTATACTGTTTAGAGATTAATCCTAACATAAAGTTTTATAACAAATGATCATCTCACATTAGATACAATTTTATTATCACCCACCATGGCTAATAAACCTCTATGGATACATAGTTACAGAAAGAAAAGGGCCTCAGCTGCTGTAGAATGAGTGTCAAATACCAATTATTACGAGTATTTCCTGAGTGACAATACATAAGACTTTCTACCTCTTAGACCCTTAGTTTCTTAATCTGAAAATGGAGGGTTTGGGAATGTGCAATCTTTGATGCTGCTTCAAGGTTTAAAGAGCTTTGGTTTTGTAATTTGAGTGTCACTTGTATGAAAAATGTTGACAGTCATGAGTGACACTCAGACTTTGCTTGCACATGGTTTGCATGGCCTCCATATGCTTTCCTGTCCATTCATTCCACCATGTTGGGACTATGTGGGTGGATTACTAAGGTTGCTGAGGTTGCCTGCATTCCGTCCATGATGTTCTGGACCTCTGAAGATTTCTTAAAAGAAAAAAATGCATTGCTTTGTACTAAAGAGACCTATTGAAAGATCCGAAATTTCTGTCTCCACCCCTCCTCACACCATCGGGCTTAGGGTGACATTAGGCATTACTAGAATGGTATTAATATAATGGTTGGCCATAGAGCAACAGTATATAAATGCTACCTTGGCTCGGGGCTTTGCTCTGTCAACAAGTTCCCTCAGGGAAATATATGCACAAAGAAGCTAAAGCAAAGTAATACTTCATTATTCAGGGAGCCTTGACTCCGAACACCAGTGAGCTGGACCCTGTGGAAGGCTCCTTTAACTTATGTAAAATAGGCTGAGAAACCGTGGAGCAAAGCATTCCTAGAGAACTGTGACATTCATTTCACCCCTAACACATAAACCCTCACCTAAGATTACCACCGTATTAAAAGGTTGATCCACACTTCAGCAGCCAGAGCCTGAGAAGACAGAACTAGAGGGAAAGAAAAAGAGGAAGGAAAAGTTTGCTCCAAATGCCTGGTGACATGCTGACCTAGACTGTAGCAGGGCAGCCATTGAATCCTGGGAGCCACAGGGAAGGATAAGGGGGTGAAAGATGGCTGAGACTGCTTCTCCCTGGGCTTCTGGGAAGGAAGGGAGAGATACTCTGCCTGTATGTGCTGAACTTCTACTCACTTCAAGTTCTAACCGTAGAAAACTGCAGCCCAAGGCTGGCTACATACTTTTCAGGGCCTAGCGCAAAATGAAAATGTAGGGTCCCAGCCAGAGGTAAGAAAGTCAATCTACTTCCCACAGGCCCATTGCTCCAACCCAGGTAGAGAGACAACCTCTGGCGGTTGCAGTCTCCAAGCAAGACCCAAAGGGTGGACAGCAGCAGCGGGGAGGGAAGCTGGGCAGAGCCTGGGAACCAGAGACCAGGGAGCAGACCACCCATCCCAGGGAGGCAGAAGGAGGCTGGAGGAGAGGCTGTGTATTTGCCAAGGCTCAAAGCCCTGAGCACATGCTCCATGGTCCCACTAGACTTCACTTACACAACATAAGTTCAAAGATTAAAATTATTAAGAATTTTAAAACAGCAATGGACCCAACTGTCAGGGCCTTGTGAGCGAGGGGTTCTGTGTAACTGCACTGATTGTTTGCCTCTGAAATTGACCTTGCGGCGGCCCATCGGACTTCTATGGCCGAATGAATGCTCTTTCGCTCCCAAGAGCTAGAATGTGTCTGGCAAGGCAGGGAGGATTGGGTGGTTGTGCAAAGCCAAGTGTTCTCTGTAGGCCACAAACGGGATGGGCTGCAGAGCACTGAGCAGGGAAATTCCACCAGCCTGGTGTTCTTACCTGCTTCTCCAATGCAAGGCCCACCTACCCAGGGGAAGTTCTGCAGTACAATAAAAGGAGCATGGACTTTGGAGCCAGACTCTGGATTAAAATCTGACTCTGGTTCAACTAGGTATGAGCTATTTGACCTCTTTGAGCCTCAGCTTCCTCAAATGTCAAATGCAGACACTAACGCCTCCCTAAGAGTTTATATAATAAAGTGCCGGCCACAGGGTTCAGCAGTGTGGTTTCTGCTCTGGCTGACAGCAATCTCCGCTAGCAGCAATGATTTGGCATTGGGGTTTCAGCATCATTTCCCACAGCTGATGTCTCCTTCAAGAGCCTGATCCTACCCAAAAAAGGCTTTTAGCAGTTACATTAGCAGCCGGAGCCAGTGCACCTAGCACCTCTCTTGCCTGTGACTTCTGGAGTGCCCTGGTGCCTTCCGCTTCCCTGAAGAGCTCTAGAGATGGAAAACTAGAGGTTCTTTTCTGTAAGCCCTCTGGTTTTTGCTGAGCCCTGGAAGAACAGTGACAAGGTGGTATCACCCTTCAAAGAACTGGTGAGAAGGCCCCAGGGTGGCAGTAAGAGAGGAAGAAGTGTCTCTGCCATGATGGTGCCATGCATCTGTCCCCTTAGTTTCGTGGGGCTGGGCTCTGGACAGGACCTAGGTGTCCTGAGTCTCACAGCTAGGCAAATTTCCAGTCTCTCAGGTTCTTCTCCCAGGGGATGGGAGCCAGTGGTGCCCTTCTGACAGCATCTGAAGTCTGTATTTTAAGGGACTGGGGACTTGGCAAAAGTCCCAAATCCCTCTTTGCATAAAGCTCCAAAGGACTCAGGAATACCAATGCAAATAGCACCCTGGAATCATCTCTGGCATTCTCTTCTTTCCCAAGATAGATGTGCTAACTCAGTGTGAATGGCGCTCCTGGGTTACAGTCCTGTGGGCCTGTGCATATATGCAGTTTTTTCCTCTGCATATCTCATCTTTGCAGTGAGATTTCAAACTCCTGGGTACCACTCTTGTAGGCAGCCTTCAGTCATGCCCTTGCCTTGGTAGGAGCTCAGCAAGTGATTCCTGACGTAGTCTACCCAAGTCAAGGCAGGGAAGTGCCCCTAATGTGAGAGACAGGCTGTCACTTCATAATAACACTGAGTTTAAAAGAGAGTATGCCATTATGGAGTTGCTACTGGGCATTTGGACCTGGGCCTTCTATACCAAAGCCCATCTAACTTTAATTTGCATAGGAATCACTGGAGGATCCTGTGAAAATGTAGACTCTGGCTCAGTCATTCTAGGGTGGGGCCTGAGATTCTGCTTTTCTAAAAGCTTCCCGGTGACACCCATGCTGGTGGTCTGAGGACCACCATTTGAGTAGTTGGGATTTTGACAATGCTCATTTTACAGAAGAAAAAACAGGCACTAAGAGGTGCCTAGCACAAGGGAGAGGTTGGATTTCTAACTTGTTGGCTCTTGTTGTGCTTGTTGAGCTGTAGGGTCCTTTAGATGACGTTTCTGGCCCCTTTCTCTCCTCACTTCTTACTTCAGGCTCTAAGTGTTTTCTTTGGCTCTCCAGACCCTACTTTTGGAGCTGGAGACCCAGGGCCAAAAGTCGACATTTAAACGGCAGTCCCACTGGAGCCACACCAGAGTTCAGAGAGAGGTTAAATTTGCTCTGGCTGGGCTGCTGACAATCACTTTTGGGTGCCCAAACTCCCAGACTTGACGATAGAAATATATCATTCTCCCCAAGGAAGCAATTTTATTGAGTCCATGAATAAGAGACCAAGCATTTTGTTGCATCTTATTTCAGCTCTACTCCCTCCCTGTGGCAACCATGCTAATGGCTGGGTGATATAAAAAATGTGGCAGGAGTTAGGAAAAACTGGAATTTGTATAAAAGTAGAGAGCTATTTAGGGCAGCATAGGTGGCTACACTGGGTCTGGGCTTTTTGGGGATTATTTAGGATCTTAAAATCTGAGATTACTTGTTGAAGAAAGAAAAATAGTCAAGAGTCTCCCTCTCTTCTCCACCCCACCAAAAAGTACACATATTCATAAAATGACAGTTAGCAGAGAGAGATCGAGAAGGTATACATCTGCTTGGTTTTAAAGTTTCATTCTAATGTTCACTGAATAAAAACATATAGATTGCTATAATGCATATGATGTTACCTAACAAGGCAATGGAATTGAAGATATTTCCCAAGGATTGTTTTAATAAAAGTCTGGAACACTATTCTCTTAGTTGCTGGAGAAAATTTTCTCCCCTATCAGGAGCAACAATTATTGGCCCTGTTAGCTTAATAGAATGTGTGGCAATTTCACCTCCAGGGAGCCTCGGGGAAGAACACCTTTTTAAAAAGTACAGCTGAAGCAGTTGGCAATGATACAATTATTCCATACTGAATTAAAAGTAGAGTCATTCTGAATATTCTATGTAGATAAACTCAAATACAAAAAATGCTAATGCTCAGTTATTCCACCGTATAACTCATGGCTTTTAATCTTAATTCATGGTACAGCACAAACTGAGGAGGTAGGATATAGAAAAGGGATAGAGGAAAATTAGCCTTACCACACATACCATGTGATGTCTGAGTCTTACATCCCAAAACATGTAAGATTATTTGCTTTCAATCTCCTTATCTCATTGACCAGCTGAATTTCTCCAATAAAACCACAAAAGAGAGCTTCTGTTTCTGCATGGAACAAATCTTTAAAAAAAAATAAATAAAGGGAGGACATACATTTTCACAGCACCGTAACAGGTGCTTGGGGGTTCATACATCTTGCCTAGTTTAGACCCTCTGTTTGAGTGGTGGTCTTTTTTCAACAATAATTTCTAATCAATGTACACTTTACTGGAATAGAAAAAAATTTACACTGACTGGACAACCACAAAAAGAATTATATGGTCTTTTTGCTACCTGTGAGTAAATAAATATGCTGTCAGCATTCCTGGATATCTGATCCATTAAGTGAGCCAAAACAACCATTCGTCCTGCCTTTTTTATGGTTTAAATAAATTCTAGAAACCTATTACAGCACTCAAGGGTAAGTGCTTCTGTGGTTTAAGCTGCAGGAAATTTTATTGTGTAGCATAAAGTGCAGCAAATGAGACATCAGGAGACAGGGCTTCCATTCCTGATGTCCCACTTGCAGGTAGTGTGACCCTAGGCAAGTCACTTTGCCTTTCTCAACTGTGGTTTTACCTGCAAAGAAAACATTTCATGGATTTATTCAACAAATATGTATTGAGTTCCCATTGCACCAAGCACATTCATTTTTCTGGGGACCATTTAGTAAAGAGAAAAAACATGAACCCTGCAGCATGTTGACCTAAAGTCTAAACTCTAGAATCTACAGATTAGACAATCTATAAAATTGTTCCCAGAACTGAGATTCACTGTTTCATTATTTCCAAGCTTGTCAGGAGATGAGAATTTGAAGTTGAAGTAATTAAGGTGTAAAGAGTTTGGTGTTTTTTGGTAGTTCTATGGTTTTGTTGCCTTTTCTTGCTTTTGCACTGGATAGCACAGGAATGCCTCCACACAGGTGTGGGGCAGAGAATCCAAAGTTAGCGGAAGTCTTTTCTGTATCTGATGACCCAGTTCTACCCCATGCCCAGGCCTTTGTACATACTGACCCTCTGTAAATCCCTTGAGACATTGTTATTCTTAAGTCTTGCTCCTTTAAACTGGACAGTGGTTACAACCGCTGTTTAGCACTTGTAAAAGAGGGGCGAACTATTTCAAGATGAGACAAAGGATGAGACTTAGAAAAAAGTTTTGAATATCTCAAGAAATCTTCTTTCATTTGCACTGCCTTATTTCTCCTTCATACCAGTCACCATAACACAATAAACTTGGTTTTGCATAAATGAATGGATGAATGAATGAAAGAAATAGCAAATGGAAATAATTATGGCAGCTCAAACAGGTACCAACAAGCTTTGGGAAGTAAGAGATGCCATTCAATATGATCCAATAATTATTCTTTACATGTTCGTATGCCAGGCATTATGCTCAGGGCTCTGAAGAATAAATTGGCTTTAAAAAAGGCCCCTCTCCTTATAAATTTTCCGACCAGTGGTGGAAGGATGTGGATGAAGTCAGAATATAATCTGACCTCTAAAAGTAGAAAATGTGAAAGGTGAAATGGCAAAGGAAGAAACAAGGCAGTTCATCCTGAGAGAGCCAGAGAATATATGACAGTTAGGTTAATTTTTGAACTGGAACCTGTGTCATGGTCCAGGGGCTAATGGGGTGAGTTATACTTCATACAACATCAGCCCATGGAAGTCCACCAAGCCTGGATTTCACTGGCCAATCTGAGGCAAAATCCCAGTGTGAACCACCGTTCAGTGTGAGTCCAAAGCTCCTTTGTCCATTGCCAGCAGCTCACGTAAACCCCCCTAAACTCTATATCCAGACACCATCTTAGGAGGTACAGGAAAAGGGGAGCAGGAATCTGAAAGCCTGAATTTACCCCAAAGAGATGGAGAAAAATAAAATATACTATTTAAACCAGAAGATAAACTGAAATACATTAATTGTCAAGTTAAAGTACTGCAGGCACCTCTACCACCAGGTGAGAAGAGAGTTTATGAGGAAACAGAATCGATTATAGAAAATAAAGAAGCTAAATGTTCTCTATACATCTGAATTTGTTTGTTACATTTTAAAACCTGTTTTTTCTCCTGCCACATCTTACAGGTACCTACAATTCCACATGCCCAAAACAGAAATCATGGAGATTTCTCATCCAGAAACTGGGGCCTTTTACATTATGTTCTACAGCAGTGGCATCACCATCCACTCAGATCTAAAATCCAAAAACCTATGAGTCACTTTGCCTTTCAGATTAAACCCACCTCCTAATGATACTGAGTTTATTTACTAAATATATCTTGAACTTTCCCATTTTTGTTTCTCTCTGGTACCACTATATTGTCTCTCTGGCATTTGCTCTCTCTCTTTTCCATTTAAGAACAGCATTGAGGTAGCACTGAAAATGCAAATGGGATCAGATCACCAACCACCACCATGCAGCGCTTTCCTATTCATCTTGGAATAAGGATTAAGTCTGTAATGGGGTTAGAAAGCCCTTCATGGCCCGCCACCAATACTACTTCTACTGCTCTCTTCCTTGCTACTTCCTTCAGTCTCTCCTCTGGCTTCTGCTCCCTCACACAACATTTTGTATCTCACTGGAAAACAACTTGCCCATTCCAGCCTTTTCTCCCTGCTTAATTCTTATCCTGCCTTGAGATCCCGGCTTCCTCACAGAAACCTTCAGGATCCCCAGGCCAGGTGGGATCCCCTGCTGTGTGCACTTGCACTGTGAATAGTGAGCCTTCCTTTCCCGGCAGTGGTTTCCATCTGTAATTATGCACTCACCACGGCACAGGCGAGGCCCAGCCCACTGCAGCCCAGCCCCACAGCTGGCACTCAGGAGAATCAATGAATGGATCTATTCCCTTTCTAGTGACGGACTTTTCCTGAGGTTGTCACTTCCAACTTCCTAGCATAAAACTGGCTTTGGAAAGTCCTAGCTAGATTCCTTTTTTATTCCCCTCTCTAATTTACTGGTTAAGGATAAACAGAGAAAATAATGGGAAACAGGAAAATAATGAATGCATTATTGTCTATTTCCATAAGTTCTAGAGGCTCTTTAAGAATCTGGACTTTCTTCTGTCAGTAACTGGACAGTAAAAGATACAAATTTGAAAGGAATTTATGTCTCTCTACAAAATTGTCAAGGAGGCTGATTGAGGCTGAAATTATAGCAGAAGAGTTTCAAATCTAACTCCCCCATACTTGGGAAATTTCCCTCCTTCTTGCAACCCTATTTAATTTTTTCCTTCTAAAGTTTCAGCAATTTTCTCTTGTACTACCCAGTTCTTGTACTAAATGTCAAAATAAGTACAATACTTATACTTATTCTAACCTTGGTGAGTAATGCTCAGGCAATTATTTCCAGATCTAAACACTAAGTTTTAGTTTGGGGCAGGAGAATCGCATGGTTGGGTAATTCCAGTGCCACCAACAATGCGAGCTAGCTGGGAGCTTACATTTCCTTTTGGATGAGACCCTGAATTAAATTTGTATAAATGAGCTGTATCTTCAATTCTAGTTTTTAAGTTGGTATACCATCACTGAAGGCATAAGTCCTGGTCTCATCCACAATGAACCTGATTTCAAGTGATGGGAAGCAATAACTGAATTATTCCAAGCACACGCCCCTCACTGATTTTATTGCTAAATGAAAATGTGCTCCACGATCCAGCAACGGATACCAAGATTTGAGAGCCTTGAATTTCTCATTGAGGTTAGCTGTTCTAATCACAAGGACGACCAGAGATAAGCAAGGGAACTATTTTTGACTTTAGTCTCTGCAACTACCTTTGAGTCTTTACAACTTTCCACTTCCAAACTGCCACCACGGAGAAGTACATTCTCTGGGTACTCCGGAGAGACAGCATATAGACAGAAGCAGAGGCAGAAGTCTCAGGCCAAATGTGCCTCAAGGCCTAAGGCTCCTGATGGAATGCTTATATGTAGAAATGACAGGCAAGCCCATGTATAAGCCGTAGGATTCCCTCAAAAGGGGTCCTTCTTAAAATTAATTTCATTGCTTCCAATGCCAAGTGTTGTGGGATATTCAGAGAATACTAGTGGCAACAGCTGGTAAAGGTCATTGACGTTCATTCCCTCATAACGAGCTTACCTTCCCTCAGTTGTATTGGAAACATCAAAGTACTTTGTTATACCCACCAAAAGTTTTGTAATTATGACTGAACTTAAGTCAGCTTGCTTTAACAAAGCCATGGCTGAAAGATGACATGCAAAGCCTGAGAATCACTTACTTGAGCAGCTTCATAGAAGGAAGACTTCAAAGTGATGCTAATTCGAGGTATTATAGCCTCAAGATAAAAGCATTCTAATGAGCTAATTTTAAAGACATAGAGTGCTTCAATGTTGAATCAGTCCACACTCAGGCTGCATACTTGGGGCTGCATGTATTTGTTTCTACATCAGCAACTCTTTAACACCTCGTTTATATTAATGAATTTGTCCTGACTCCCAATCAAAGCTCTTTTACCATAAAAAAGTACAAAATGAAAAAGAATGCAAGAGAATGGACTTAGTAAATCTAGATACAGTATGCCCTTCTAGGAAACAGAAAAAGGTCGAGGAGGCAAATAGCCTAGAGAAAGAAAATCCTAACTGGTCCAAGTCATTCACTCTTTCCATCATTCAAGTATCAATAAATGCAATTATGTTGTCATAGTTATGTAGCAGTGTGAGCTGCCAAGAATCAAGAGAGTCTCAGGGCATCAAGATGAAAGCAGATACAGTCCCAAGACACACTGAAAAGGGCCTAAGAAGAGGCAATCAGGAAGAAGAGAAACCTGGGAGGTGTGAGCTGGAAGGTGGCAGGGCGGAATAGGGACACTGCTGAGGGGTGACATCCACCCTCACATGGAGGTGTACAATGGGAAAAATGTCTCTCCAACCACAACCAAGAAATGTTGGAAGACAGCTAGAAAGGAAGCAACAAGAGAGAACTGTGGGGATAGACTGACATTGTTAAAGGCAACCTGTTTCCAGATGGTGTCAAGAGAATTTTAAATATCCTAAGGAAAAAAAAACCCTGCTCTCCAATATGCATCAGACCACATGTTGAACTAGATGAAAATAGATGCTCGTGTCCTTTTTGAACAGCAAGTTGTGTAAGCTTGGTCCAGGTCTATGGAACAGAATTGGGTACAAGAGAATCCAGAGACCATACAGTGGTATCTGGACCAGAGGTGAACCCTCTGGAATATGGTTAGAGATCATTCTGGGTTTAACTCTCAATTCTTAACTTCATTGAGGAAATCTAACACCATGAATTTCTAAGGGTGAGAAAACAGCCCTGTTGAAAAAGTAGCATATGGGGAAAGAATTTTGATTATGCTTTCTCCAAATATGAAAGTGCTTCTTCAGCTGCAACATTCTGGACTCTTGAAAATTTAGTTGATTCTTGTAATGTCATGAAAAAGGAAACTGCAACAGATTGAAGCAAGACAAGTTTTAGCATTATTTGAGGACATAAAGATCAAGTATTCTAAAAAGGAATTTGGACCAATTCCAAAAATGCAAGAGAGAAGGTAACAAAAAGGAAAATGATTTTTAAAGTATATTTAGGATCTATGTGTCTATAAACATGCTCTTTATTTGGGGTTGTTTTTGGGGGTTCATGATGTCTTAGCTGGTTCTGATTATTGCTCTGCGGTTATGAAAACATTTCAACTCCCTCTCTCTAGGGAGGAGTTGGCTTGAATAGGGAGGAATAGACAGGAATGTAAAAGGAAGTGCAGGTAAAGCATGTGGGGACAACTTTAAGGTTCATATGTGCTTTGAATTCAGTGTCTGTGTCAGTTAAGGCCCACTGTAAAAGAGAAAAGATTTACTGAAGACACAAAACCTTGTACTGAACAAAAAATACACATGAGGCTTATTTGTTATGATGTCCCCACCTTTAAGTCTGCATTTGGAGTCAAGCATTTTGGGATTAGGATGTAATCATTTATCCTCTCAGATGATATCTGCTCTCAGAGAGGTTGCATTCTGGTAGTCAGAGAGCCAGGAAAGAGACAAATCCAATACAGTCTGGTGATATGATGACGGTGATAAAGGCAGACTTGTGTACAAGATACCTTGGAACACAGGAGAGGAATCCTCTATACCATCTGGGAGGGGCGGGGAAGCTTGGCAAAGCAGGTGCCATTTGATCTGCATTTAGAAAGAAGGGTAGTTGTTTTCCCGTTGACCAAAGTGAGGAGAGGGTCATTCTAAGCAGAAGGCAGAGCACAATAACATACAGGGAGGCCTGTGAGGGTTAGGGTTTTCAGAGATTTAGAAAGTGTCAGACAGAGGAAGTTGGGGAAGGCAACGACAGGACATGTGGTGAACACACGGGTGGAGTCCAGATGATTAAATGATGTGATAGAGTTTAGTTACTATCCCATAGGTGACATGGAGACACAGAAAATTCTTAGGAGAATGACAAATGCAAATTTTCATCTTTGGGATACATTTTAGCAATGAATCCGTCAGAGCCAACAGTTCTCCCATCATATTGATTAGTTAGGGTAGGATTTCGCAGTAGCCTTTGAGCTTGCCTTCAGTAAGTCAAATGTTTAAGCTTTTATCAGAAGTTTCTGAATGCAATTATATCACTTTCTGACCTCCAATTCTTGACTTCTAGGGAGTTTCTAGCTTTGATCTCCTTAAGTAAGTAAATGTAAGTAAACACTGATCTCCAGAGGAACAGAAAATTCACCACTAGGAAAAACATATTTATTTTTATATTCTTACTTGGCAGTAAAGAGAGACCATTCAGGGGACCTTCCATTTTTATGATTCCACTATTTAGAGTACTCAAGTGTCAATGCATTAATAATAGGAAATCTAGCCTAGTTCTCACTTAACGTAACCTACCGCAACACATGTCAAGAACAACACACCTTTATAAAAATCATCTTACTGAGAACTACCTGGAATTTGTTACTGTATGAAATTGCCCTAAACTGGTCAAAAAGAAGGAGGTTAAATGAAGATTGTCAGCTATTCTTAAATGAGATGTTCAGGTCAGTGAAATTCCCAGGCCCAAGAACAGTTTTCATGAAACTACAAGAAGCACCACATTGCTGCCCTGTGGTTCTCAACCATAAGTAATGTCATGGGGTTATAACTGCCCTGCTCATGACTTCTATGAGTGGGAAGCAAGTGATGTGAGGATTACAAAAGAAAGCCACTCTACTCATGAGAGGAGGAAATCAAGTGTGACAGCTAGATATAAGTATTCTTAGAAACAAGCTCACATGATTTGTGTAGAAGTTATGAAGAACTGTTAGTGAAGTCTAGTGTTTTTCAATCTCTCTGGGTGAAGTATAAAAACTTCCTCACCTCTAGGACAAGTGGAAGTCTTCCTACATTATATCTGAGTTAATTTGGGAATTGTGTATCTTCTTCCACAGAGATACAAGATTGCCTTTGTCTTTACAGTTTTAATGGTTCTTGAGCTTTGGAGTTGGGTCCAAAAGTGGCAAAGTGAAAAAAATCATCAGTCTAAGGATCAAAAAACCAATTTCAGACCTGCTTATGCCAACTACAAGTGGTCCTGTGGGGCCACTGGGCCTCAATTGAACCTTGGGATTCTGATTTTTAAAATTGGGACATCACTTACCACTTGTGCTGGGTGATGCTGTGTGAGTCCAGGAACAACACACAAGCATCAGCCTAATGTTTTATATAAATACAAGCGTCAGTACTAGTGATGGCCAAGGAGAGGCCTGTTAAGATGATACCTGTTTACGAGAGGAAATGCGGTCATGACATTGGTATTAATGAACTTTGAGGACCTGGATGAATGGTGCAAGTGATGAGAAATTGAAAGGTTTGAATTTTCCTCTTAAGAACTAAGATTTTTGGCAAGAGCCCATTGTTAGGCTTTCTAACTTAATGAAACTGCAACTTTGATGTGGTAATAGAAGCTAATCTCATAGAATTGCCTTGAATCTTAACAATTCACAAAAGAAGCACGTAAAGATACTATAGCTAACAGACGAACGTCTGAAGTCCTGCATCAGACTGGGCACTGCTTCCCTCTTTCTAGTGATCAGCATTTGGTTGACCCAAATGACAGCAATCTTAAATGTTCTCTGATATTTACAACCAGAAAATCAGCAAGGTGACATCAAACTGATGAGAAGGTCCATGTAGACAGGTTTGGGAGAGAAATCACATAATTTGAACCTATTAAATTTATAGTATACAAATCAAAATATATCTGTCTTCTTGTCCAACATAAGCTAACTCTCCTGACTTTTAGGTACATAAATCTCCTTCCTTTGGCTCTATCATCTAAACAGTTGTCAAGACCTAAATATTATTGCCACAGATTCTTTTGTATCCTTCTCCCAAGAGAGAGGACTTAACCAACTCATACACTGTGAGAGTTCCAGACCCAGATAGCATCTAGAAGTCTAACTTCTGTTGGACTGTGAAGAATTCACCAGACAAATAACTAGGCTTGAAAACTACTTATAAATACTTCCCACTGAGTGTCCCTTCTTGCCAAGTGGCAATCACCACCTTGCAATGAACTTTTCAGTACCTCCTTCCTCTCCTACCTCACAAGATTATGCTCTTCTGTTTGTGTCAACTCTCTGCTTACCTTCTGACTTAACGAGCTCACACTGTCCACCAATGAATATATCCTTTCATTCTTGCCTGTTGAGTTTTCCTCCGAGAGCTCTGGCAGTTTTGACCACAAATATGGTTTTGTCTGTAACTTGAGCTATTTACTCTTGCTTCAGGCATCTAGGAGAAGGTCAGCAGGATTGTTCTCCACTCTCACTTCATAGTGCTTGGTCTCACTCTAGTTCTCTGACTCCCTCCTCTTTTCCTTCTCTGGGCCCATCACTGAAAACTATGCCTGGTTTTCTCTGCATAAGAATCTGGGGTGGGGTAAGGTGGTAATATTATAAATGACCCAACAATAGCACTACCCTAGGAGTTTTTGCAGCATTTTAAAAGTCATGAATCAAGACATGATTACCAACTGCAAAAATAGCTAAATGAAATCTAAATTGCTGGATCCAAACTCTATCAGTGTAGTCAGCATAACCTGCTCCTTGCTCGAGTTCCTCCTGTCCCAGGGAAGGACTTGGGAGATTCCACTAACCTCTCCTGGGAGGTTTGTCCACACTAGTCCTTTGGACACTGTAGGCAGAGCATCTGTGTCTTCAGGCTGTGCCCTGTGGCCACCTTAGCCTGTGATACCGGAGTGATGCCCACAGTGTGCCCAGGGCACTTCCACTCCAGTTCTTCCTTCCCTATACCTGCTGCTGCACTGTCTCCCCAAATGCTGGAGGTCATTCCAAAAGAAAGGTTTGGAGACTAAGTGTTGCTGCAATCAAAGCCAAACCTTAGGCTCGGCTCAAAAGCTGGTTCCCCTGCTTACCCACTGTAGTCCTCATACCTGGAAAAGGAACAAAACCATGCCTATCTTACATACCCAGTGTTTTTATGAGGATTTACTGAGATAATGTATGAAAAAGTACATGGCATGTGGCAATGGTTTCATAAGGAAATGAGTTACTGAACTAGTCCTAGAGGGGGGCACTAGAGAACAGGCTTGAATCCTGACCCTGCAACTAACTAGTCCAGTGACCTTGGTCAAGTTACTGGATCCTTCCGTGCCTCTCTTCTCATCTGAAAAATGGGGATGATGGTGGTGGTGGTGGTTGTGATGATAGTAAAACTCATCTCATTAGGTTGTTATGGGGATTAACAAAGCAACAATATGCAGAGTACCTAAAAGAGTGCCTGACACACAGTAAGTGATATATGTGTGTCAGCTCTCACTGCTATTATTCAACAGACGGCAGAGGGCTCTGCTACTGCTCACACCAAAGATGCAAATGTGTTATGCTCGGAAGCAGATATTCTCCATTCTGCATTGGGCCATCCTGTCCTCCTAACCTCTTCACCATCCCATCACCACCACCAGAGTTAATTCAGGAAGCCCCAAGCCACCCATATTTTCCCTCCTAAGAAGTACAACACCCAAAGACTAGAATAGATATCTCCTACCCGCATCTGTACCTGCCCCATCCCCAATACGGGGCACTGCTTGGGTACAGAATGGGGAAATCATAAAGACAACTCAGCTTTTCTTCCTCTGGTAGGGACTCCCAATGCTCAAAGATGAGAGTCTCTTTCATCCCATAATTTGCTTCTGTTTCCATGCTAGCCAAGTGAATAAAGCCCCACTGAGCCCCAGTACCCCACCCCATGAAGGTGGTTTTTTACAATCTAAAGATAAAAGGAAGATAAGGAATGTGGCTCAAGTTCCTCACAAAAATACTAATGTTAAGCTTCACATATTTCCCAGTTTTGACAAGTGATATAGTAATTTTAAAAAAATACTTTGGCAGGTCACTGAAATCTACAGTGGCCACAGTACCCCAGAACAGATTTGGATTGTATTGCTAGCCTTTTTTTTCCCCTAATTCCTGTTTAAAGCTTTGACATGGCAGGGACAGAGCTTCATTAACATGTAATGTAGATTAAAAGCAAGAAAATTTCATCAACAGAGCATTAAACTTAAATATTTAAATGCTAAAGGGTTGGAAATTCAACCTAATTAAAATGGCTGAAAGCAGAGTCACAATTAAACAGGGAGAGAATTATGGAAAAGTAAATATTTACACACACATTGTACACTTATTAGAGTTTACAAAAAATGCTTCTTATCTGCACAGCTTTCCTTTGTAATGATATTGTTATGAGGCAATAAATGTGGTTATAGTTAATAACAGATGTTAAATGGCATAATTCATCCAGAAACCTCACTAATTACTGCAGAAGCCAGACAAATGCACAGCCTCATTTATGGGAACTGTTTCTTATCTGTTAGTTTATAAACTGAAAAAAAGAAAGATCACTTGTAGACACAGAAATGCTTAGAGTAAAGCCTTAGCTATTTAAATGAAAAATTTAAACACTTTAAAATTACAATGGGCTTCTTCTAGAGAGTTCATGCTTCATTCAGAGAAAACAAATTGGCCTAAATGAGTTTGAGTTAACTTGGCCACTCCAGTGGTAATCATTTTCTAAATTACTTTAGGGAGAATGTTCCATATTTTAAACTGCATTACATGCTGTCCTTAGAATGATGCTTACCATCAAATATTTCATTTCCTTCAGACCCATCCTTCTCTCCTTACAAGAAGGGCATTGGGACAGATAAAGGGAAAGGAGAGCAGAGGATGTCACCTAAAGTAATTTTATTTTACATAGATCATAGAGAGAAGAGGTGGGAAGTACAAGTGCTTGCAATCATGTTTCATAATAAACTTGGGAAGGCTGATTGGATAAAAAGAAAACCAAGAGGCATCTTTTGTTTTCCCCACAAAAGTTCAAAACCCATAATCATTGTGCAACTCCCTACCCTCCTAACATAGTTGACTTTCATTTTACTCTGTAATGTTGTTCAGTTATTTCCTTGACTTCATGCTGTCTTAATAGTGGTGCCCTTTGAAATGTTTGTGGTTGATTTGTACCATATTTTACAAAGCTTTCCTTCTTGGATTTAATTTCTATTGGTCTTCAAAACCAAAGCGTTTGCTTTCCATCTTGATTCAAACAAAGTCAGGATGCTGAAGTTAAAATAGCAAAAAATTCCAAAGTTTTTGGTTGTACAAACATACATCTGTGCACCCATACAGTGGGGGGCAGACTTGCTGGGACAGAAACAAAGAGAAAGACAGACAGTGTGCCTTTCGTTTTTATGAAGTAGAACCACATATCAAACCTCAATTTCTTCACAATATTAAATTATCCTCTTTCACTGTGGAAAGCCTGATGCCCAAGTGATTTTTTTAAGGCCTTCCAGTAAGACAACCTTTAGTCTCCTTCTTTTTTTGATTCTCTGGACAAAAACTTCCCCCAAAAATAGAAATATAACAATAGAAATCTATGTATATCCATCACTATAATCATTTGGTCAAGGGAGAATGTATTTATTTCCTCCATATTTTCTTTGGGAACAATTTGGAAAGAAATATGCTCAGGAAAAAAGCAAGGACAGTTAGGGTAGGGAGAGTGGACTAGACCAGGCCTTCTCCAATCTCCATGTACATAAACATCACCTGGGCATCTCTTTAAAGGGTAGCACTGACTCAAGAGGTCTGCAGTGAGCCTGCCATCCTGCTTAACTGCTAAGCTCCCCACTGGTGCTGAGGCTGCTACCCGTGGCCACACTGTGAACAGGACAGCCCAAAGGACTACTGGCAGGCTCCTCTAAATCTGGTACCTTACACAAGAGTGTTCAGGCCATCAGTTGCAGAGTTCTGAAAAAGGAAACAAAGTGAAAGCTCATATTGAGCCTTAAATTAGAAAGTTGGATGGGTGGGTACTTAAGGAGAAAACTGATTTATTTCCCATCACATGGTGTACTATAGTATCACACAAAAACTATTCCAGATGGCTGAAAAAGTAGGTGTTTGTAACAGTCTCCCTTGAACACAGACTGCAACATTGCTTGTTAAATTAATTCATCATACTTAGCAGATACTCCCTTTATTATATCATCAGCTACTTTATGTTCAGACCTCATTAAGGCAGAAAATTCCTCTAAATGATACCACTTCATATACTCAAAAACTATTAACTAATATAAAATCTCATAGTTTCCATTCTTTACACAAAACTATGTCAGATGGTTTAGAATTTTCTCAAATGGGTATTTTCCAACCCTTTAATCATTTGGGAAATCTTATCCAGTGATGTCATTCCCCCAGAGAGTAATTTATTCTATCCTCAGTTAAAAAACATCCATTCTCGTCTTTGTTTTCATCCTTTCAATCCCTAATGGCCCACTTCTTTTCAAGAATTTCTGCATCATCCCCACAGATCATTATCACATTCTTAAGATCTTTTGGTGAGTAATTGCCAAAATCTGAGCTGTTATTCATTTGCAAAGGAAGAGACCACAGTTAGATGACAACACTGTCATCATGTTGCTCCTCTGATGTTTGTGTGTTTTTTGTTTGTCTTCGAAATAATCTAATTGTTTTTCTAAGTAGTTCCTAAATTATCCACATATGAGATACATGAACTAAGCTAAATACAGTAACTTTCAAAAGGAAATAATGATTCCTTACAGTTAGCTTCTTAAAAACAGCTTTGTTGAATTATAATTAATATACAATAATGCCCATATAGAAATTTACAATTTGATCATTTTTACCATCTTAACCATTTTTAACTGTATAGTTTAGTAGTTAAGTATACTCTCGTTAGCTTTTTAATATTCACAAAACCTAGCACTGAGTACTGAGTGAATGCACATCAGACACAATTAGATACAAATCCCTATTCCACCTCTTACTAGCTCTGAGACTAGGAAAGTTAACATCTCAGAGTAAAAGTTTTCTTACTTTTAAAACAAAGATACGCTACCTACCTTACAGTTATTCATACAGATTAAATTAGTTAACATATATAACGTGCCTAGTGCATAGAGGATACTCAGTAATTACTTCACTCTTCTTGAAGTAGTGAAACTTATTAGACCATCACTAGTATTTATGATGGCATTTGTCAAATTGCAAGCATTCAATAAATGTGCTGGATGAATAAATCAAAATATGGGAACAATCATGTTGAGTGTCTGAACAAAGAAAAATCACTAGATTTAGTTAAATTCTACCTTTATTATACTGATAAACTCCTATCAAATCCTCAAACTAAGCTTTTAACGGTTTCATTCCCAGGGTTAAACAATGTAACAAAAACTAGATACAAGATTTAAGTAAAATTAGTGTCTACCTAGGTCATGAAAGTTATATTGGTATGAAAGCTAGGTCATGAAGGTTATATTGGTATGAAAAGTTAGATTAGAAGGGCTTAGAGTTTTTTAGTGGAAAGACAATGTAAATTAATTATATTGTATTACATAAGGATTATATTAATTTGGAGGTTGCCTTTATTTAGATAAGCAAGACTATGAGCAATTACCTAAAGGGATTGTGTTCAAAATAATATTGGCACAGTTAAAGGGCTAGACTTAAAGAGCTACATTCAAGGAGAAGGTGGTAATGAACAAGCTTGCCTTCCCAGTGCCCATATAGACTCCTGTCACTGTAAGAAAGACCATACCTTGGAGCGGGGAAAATTGAAGTTCCTATGGCCAGAATCCTCACCTGAACCTAAACTACTTGATGATATAATAATACTCCTACAGCTAGGCTAATACTTCCACACTTGTAGGCAATAAGCTATTATTGACTGAGTCACTATATAAAGAGCTCTGCCCAATGCTCTTCATGGAAGCAGAGATAAAGGAGGATTATGGATCTGTAAACTGCTGAACACAGACATGATTCTAGTGCTTAACGTGTCACCGAGAGAAAAAAGCCCAGTAATAAACCCTTTTGCCCGAAGAACATTCCATTGTCATTTCTCTGCCTCATTGAATCCATAGTGAACTTGCCCAGGGCTGAAATCCACTGGCAAGACACAGGGGAGTGTATCTGCCTATCTCTTACGTTGAGTTGCTGGTCTTCTGGATTTCATGTGTTGACTGGTTTGGGTTTACTTGCTTGTCTTGTACAGCACATAATTCTATAACTTCAATAATTTTTGGAAGGTAAATTTTTGAGGTCTTATCTGTCACAAAATGAATTTATTCTATTTCTAGACTTAATTGATAGTTTGCTGGGTAGATAACCTTAAATTAGAAATCATTTTTCCTCATAATTGAAAGTACTGTTATATTATCTTCTATCATCCAATGTTAGTTTGACACCTCTGAAGCCGATCTGATTCTCATTTCTTCTGTAACACCTGTTTTTTTCTCTCTGAAATTCATTTGACTCTTCTCTTTATCCACCATATTCTGAAATTCCACAATGATATGCCTTGGTATGGTACTACATACATCCATTTTCAAGGCACTGTGTGAGACTATTTTCCTTCAATTCTAGGAAAGTATCCTGAATAACTTATTTTCTACATTTCATTGTCACCATTCTCTCTTGCAGAATTTCTCTTATTCAGCTATTAGAGTTGTTGTGGGGAAGTTGGGGTTCTTACGGCCAGGATTCTCACTGAACTTAAACCGCCTAATGATGTAACTGGCCTGTTGCTAGACTACCACTTCCACACCTTTAGGCCATAAGCTATTACTGCACTATATAGCGAGCTCGGCCCAGTGCTCTGGGCTGAGGCAGAGAGACACTAGTGCTCGACCTACTGCCGGGAGAACAAGTTGGGTAATAAACCCTTTCACCGCAAAGAACAGTTTGCTGTCAATTTCTTTGGTCACATTGAATTCATAGTGAACTTGTCCAGGGCTGAAACCCATTGGCAAGACACCAATCAAAGGGAAACTCAACTGGCTCTTACAAGTCACAGTGACAAAACTTGGCTGGCTAACTACCAAGAACTGCCCTGGAATGGAACATACTTTGCTTTATAAAGTCAGAACAGCTCTAGAGATTCAACAAAATTCCAACTTCTTGGGAAGATCATGAGACAGATCCTAATTTAAGAACAAAAATGATTTGACAAATGATTCCACTTTGCTTGCTTGGCTTCTCTGAATGGCTCCCCTGAGTCCCTGAATTTCTGAGGGGTGAATACGAGGAGATACTTTCTTCTCTTGACATGTCACTGTTTATGACTTTTCAGTGGCATTGGCTCCTGCTATAACTTGAAGAAAGGTCCACAGATAAACATTAAAGCAAAACAAAACAAACCTAGATTGACTTTCTGCTAGCCTGCAATTCATGAAGCAACTTGAAGTCAGATAATTTCCAGGTTGATATTGTAGGAGTTTTTAGTTTTATTTAGTACTATTTCTATTCTTCTCAACAGATATTCTACATATCTATTTTATTTACCAACATCTCGAGTGTGGTTTCACAGATCCATCAAACTTTACAGTAAATTAGAGAGGTAATGTTTCCAAGAAAATTTAAAATTACTGGTAGTAAAATAGTGACCACAACCCAGATTGGACCCTCTGGAGAAGGCTGAGGTTTGCTTTTCCTGAAATGGTCAATTTTAGATTGCAATTGAGGCAGCTTCCTGAGTGTTGAGTGAGTTAAGGAGAGGGAGTTTAACAAGCCCATATGTTTCAAGTTCTGTAATTTCATCCTCCTGGTATAGATCCATCATGTTTCCTGCAAAGTTATTTTCATGTCTTTTTTTTCCCTAAGCACCATAAAATACAAAATAACACAAAACACTGTAGTGGTTGTTCTGTCATTGTTGCTATTTACAGTTAAACATTCGTTAAAATAAACCTGCTGTGTTATGAAGGCAATTTGAGAAAATGCTCTATGTGACAATTTTAAAGGTTTAATTATCTTAGTTTTACAGATGTAAAAGGCCTCTCCCAAATCCTCTCCATTTAAACAAAACTGTTCCTCTGTTTTCAATGTGCAGACAAAATAGGGTCACACACTGCTTTTAATTAAGAAGGCAGCAAGTTTTAAGTAGATGTCAGTTATTTGTTAATTTATAGTCAGACAGAGGGAAGAAAGAAAACAAGGTTGGGGTAAGGGCTATAGTCCAAAGTTGCCCATTTCCCAGGCGAGTGCTCTATTTGAATTAAAATATAGGCTTTGCTGGCTCAAGTCAATAGAGACTTCTTTCCCCACAATTCCATACAGTATATAAAGAACAAACCTCAAAGCAACTCAGTGGGCACATATTCAGCAGCTGAAGCACTCCATCTTGCAAGGCATATTAAAAGAAAAATAAAAACCTCACGGCATTCAGACACAGCTCCTTCCCAGCTGAATGTGACTACAGCAAGGAGTACAGACATTAGTTACAGGTAAACCTCAAAAGGCTTGACTGTTAGGTCAGCTGGATGCATTTAACTGATTTGCCTCTGTGATTTGGGATACTGAATTGACTCCTCAACAAACTATCAGGCTAAACACCAAACTAATGTGAAATACCTCTTGAAATGTAGCTGTACTCCACCCCACCCAATTTTAAAATTAAATCAATAAAAGAGGGATCTAATCTTTAGTAGCCTTTCTAATCAAAGTTACTTATGCAGTTTTAAACTTTAATATAGAGAAAAGTACGCATCTTGAATTTTCCCATACCCATTTCCATAAGTACTGTTGCCCCATAACAATTTTTGTGTGAAAAATTACTTATAAGATTGTTTTCTAAATATTTGATGCAAGATTTGCCTTAGTGAAGATTCAAAATATTGATTGAAATTTCTATCATTCTAAGAAAGAATAAATTCCAGACAAGTTGTAAGTAGAATTTTAGTAGAATTTGAGATGCATACATCCAGCTTTGTTCTCTGTCTAAATCCTAGGAGTCTTTCTAGCCTTGGATTTATAGAATTATTATATTTACAAACAAAAAATGCAAACTTAGACTTGCTTTAATACTGAAATGGCATAAAACAGCTTGGCTGAGTAGACATGAAGATTTTATCCAGATGTTTCCAGATCACTAGTTTTCTCACATATGCCTACTGGGTCAGAGGGCAGGAATAAGACACTCAAAGGGTGACACCTATTCATGGTTGAAAATACCTGAGAATGAGCACACCAGAAGGAGGAGGAGGACTGGTCCAAACAAGAAGCTGCTCTCACCATCTCTGGAAATTCATGTGAATAATATATGGGGTTTTATTTCTGCTGCTGTTAGATATTGTCAGTTGAGACCAGCATCAGAAGAAAGACTCACCCAGAGCCTTTAAACCCATGCACAAATTCTGCCCTCCAAAATCCCAGCAATGTTTTATGAGACCGGTGATGTACAGCATTAACCTTCAAGGAACTCAAGGCAGAACGTATACGAATGCTGAAAAGGTCAGGCCTTCACACCGTAATTACTACCAAAAATTCATGGGATACTTTCAGTGTTAAAATTTTCCAATTACTCACACTTACAGAAACATCTAACAGTGTTAAAGAGGGAAACGACTTTCTCTTACAAGTTTTTAAGTTAATTGGGCAACATTAGTTGTGCCTGTTAGCAGATAAGCAAGATACACTCACTACATTCTTCTTCTGCCATGAATTCTAAATACAGTGGTAGCAAGAATGATTTTATTTGGGTTGAGAATTAGGAAAGCCTTTACACTTCTTTAGGGCATAAAAACAGAAACCTAAGACAAAATCTGTTTTGCTGATCATTTTCTATCCAGGTGTATGTTCATTCCACAGTTTTTGGAGCCATGTGGCTCGAAGTGGTTTTGTTTTAAGGAACTTGTCCCCCTGTCATTTAGAAGACCTCTTATTTTACAAGACACCCAGACAACAGTTTAATTTCTCTCCCTCTCTTTTGACCAATACTCTGAGGAAACTAGACTTGCTTCTGCAGAGTGCTGTAAAACTGTACCAAGGTGTTCATATTAGATTGCACTTTCCACACATCCAAGACAAAACAGTGGGGATGCAGTTTATACCACTAATATCCAAGGAATGGCAGGAAGTAAATCTGTTTTATCTCTTGAATCCTTGTGGACCATAGTATATTTTAAAGCAGGAGAAGTTTAGACCAGGATTACATAGTTCCAATGATGTGAGAAGCAATTTGGGCTCTTCCAGACATGGGAAGGGCAAGGAGCAGGAAAAACGTATATTTCTATTACAATTTAAAGTTCACCAAGACTTTACATGAAGATGGAGCCTGCTACTGCTGTGGTATGTGTGTGTATATAGCATTTGCCTTCAAAAAATTATAAGATACTCAGAGTAACAAAGAAATTAGAAGATACTCATAAAGCTTTGTCATACAAGACACACACACACACACACACACACACACACACACACACACACACACACACTATACATTTATATCAAAAAGTATGAGGGGAACCTGGAGCATGGGTAGAACAATTCCTTTCAGGGCATTCAGGGAGGCTTCCTAGAGGAAGTGAAATTTTGGCTAATAGGATTTTGAAAGGTGGAAGCAGGGGTGGAATGAGTTAATTGGCTGAAAGGCTGCACCTAAGTACAAAAGCCACACTTGCCCACAGGAGAGTTCTTCTGTTCTGGTATTTGAATTCCCTCACAACGGTCACCAGCTTGACCAAACTCATTAAGTGCCACCACTGCTATCAGTTCCAAAAAAAGTTCCTGCTCCTATCTACAAAGGCACAAAGGCAGAATTACACGACTTCAACTTATAAAATATAAAAGCAATTCTTATCAGATTGGAGCAACAGGAAGAAAACTTTAATATTTGTAATGTTTATATAGAGATTTATCTCTGAGATGCTCATCTCATATACATTATTTCCTGGTATAATCTAATATTTGCTAGGAATCCTCCTCTTGTTCAATACTTTTTAGATCTGTAATAAATAATCCAATTCAATTTAAAAAATAATAATGTTTTCCTCCAAATTCTAATAATCCTGTGATACAATTTGTCCCCAGTTGTGGTTACATGTAATAATTTTCCTTCTTTTTCAATTTCTTTGTCAAGTTCTTTTCTTTGTCTCATTAATATTTTTATATGTGGTCTTTTGGTTCAGAGGTTATGGGAGGTTGGTCAGGTTCTTCGGAATTCATAGTTGCATGAGATCTTTACAATTTATTTATTTGGGTTCCAGATATTACTCTCTGAAATATTACATAAAACAACTAATGGATATGATTGATGACTGGGTCAGATGTTTCATTTGTACATTTAAACTCAACTGTAGTAAATCTAATATGATCCGTTTTACTTTTTTTGGTGCTAGGAGGCAGGCATGGGAGAGGCAATGCTGCTCATATATGAAAGCTATCCACAACAGTGAACCTCTTTTCTGAAGCAAATGTCCTTTCTGGGCAGATGGATCCTTAATTTTGAAATAAATATTGAATTGCCATGAACATTTGCATTTATGATTTTGGGCGTAACTTTTAGCAGTAATCATACGTGTATTTTACTGACAGTCTTGTTCAGGTCTAGTTAGAAAATATTCCTGTGTCCAATTTAATATGAGCTGTATATTTTTTCTTATTAATGGAGGTACAAGTACACCATTCTTCAAGGTTGCCTTCCCAGGAATACCCTAATTGCCTTGTAGGAAGTTGGTCCTCATGTATAGTCTTGGGGGTTAGGTTTTGACCCAGACCAGCTTTCCACTATGGCCTCTGTCTCCTAACAAAGCCAAGGTGAACATGGACAATGAGACTGAGATCTAGAATCCTGGGTGTGTGATGCAAAGACATGGAGAGGGTGGATGGTCAAATCATTGCCATAGCAGTGGTGCAGCTGGTGGTGGTGATGGCGTGAGAACAGTGCGCCCAGCGACCGCATCTCACCTGAAGCACCTGTGGAGCAAACTTAGCTGTGCTCTGGCTGGGTAACTGCCCTTGTTTCCTGCATATTTTTACACTCTGGTTCCCTGGTTTTTTACTGATTCTGTGTATCCTAATGTACTTCCTAATAATTTTGATATTTTATTAAGATAGCCAAAAACAGTTTGAGTGGCTTGTAACCAAGAACCCAGGTGGATATAGGGAATATCAGTATGAAAGCAAATCCACAGAACAGAGGAATGATACCGAGGTCTTGCTGAGAGGTTGGGAGGACTAAAAATTACCCTGCATGAGAAGCACAGTGTAAAAGCACAATCCACCTTTAATCATCTGATGTAAAATAAAAAAACTTAAAGAGACTATTCTTCTTGGATGGAAGCTACGGATGTCTGTGTCACAACATTTAGAGACACAATGGGTCACAATATGGGTCTTAGGCCTTGGCTAGTTTTTCCACTTACCTGGCCTCAGTTTCCTAGGTAGTAAAACAGTGATAACCGGACCTCATGGATTTTAGTTTACAGTAATGCCAGGCACACACTCAGCACTCCATAGATACTAAGTGCACAATATACATTAGCTATTAGCTAATATATATTGATATATAATAATTAGTTAATAGTAGGGGTATAATATATCTATTATATATAATATAATACATATGTAATTATATAATATGTAATATATAATAATTAGCTAATAGTAGTGGTAGATAGATGAATATTCCTGTCTTGTTTCTGTCAAGTATGTATGTAGTTTAGTTAAAGTGTACATTTATATATCTTTATTATTTATTTAAGAGTGAGCACTGGACATTTTGACTATGTCAAAGAGTTGCAGAAAAGGTATGAACTATGACTGAATTATAACAACTGATCATTTCTTGTGGACACACAATGATCTGCGTGTTGTAAAAAAGTGGACAGGCCAAAAATACTGGGGAATAAAATTGAATATGCATAGCTTAATCTCTTACTCCTGGAATATGCTAACTCTGACTGACCTTACTAATTATAATATGATGGCAATGAGACATGCTGAAATAAATGAACTAATGTGGAAGAATCTATATTCCAACCAGGGTCTAGGTTATGGGTATTCAGTAGAAAATAAGTAAAGTTCCTGACTTCATAGCATTTACATTTGGTTAGAAAGGCAGGTAATAATATAAACTAATACAAACATAATCTAGCAATAATAATGTCATATACATTCCATTAGTTAAGCTATAACAGGGTAAGAGAATCAGAAGTGAAGAGAGGGTGGGTTGGCAGATAGATGGAGCAGGGAAGGCCTATCTGAAGATGTGACATTTGAGCAGACACGAGAGAGAAAAGCATTCCAGGGAAAAAAAGCAGCACGTGGGGATAACCTTGGTGTGTACATGGAAGACAGAAAACCATGCATCTACAGTGCACTAAGAAAGGAGATACGCTCAGAGAAGAGGTTGGAGAGATAGGCAGGGGTCTCGTTTTATAAATTCTTATAGGCCCTGCTAAGGAGTTTGTCTTTTCTTCGTGTTGACCACACAGGAAACAAGACCTGATTTATGTTTGTAAAAGATCACCCTGGCTGATTCGTGAAGACCTGACTGTTGGGAGATGAGATGGAAAGCAGGCCACGCTGAAGACTGTGCATGGGTAGGCTGGGCACGGTGTCTGATACAGTGGTGAAAGCAGATCAGCAGCCAGAAACACTCTGAAGGTACAAGTGAGGGATTACATGTGGCAGCATGTGACCAAAAAAATGGAGTAAAGAATAATCTTAGATTTTTGGCCTGAGCAAATATTTGAACAGTGATGACCTTTGCTGAGATAACTAAAGGAGGAGAAGAAAGGTTGGTAGTAGAAATCAAGACATCTCTTTTGGTCATGTTAAATTTGATATGCTTCCTAAACAATTAGGTGAGAACTGGGAAGAACATCTAGGATAGAAAAATCTGGAATTCATAGAAGCAGTCAGAATTGCTCTGAAGATGGGGAACAGGTAGTCTCTAACTGTGACTGACACTGATGAAACGTTGAAAAGATGGGGACTGGTAATTGATCAATGGCATCAGAAAAATGAAAATCCTCTCTGTAATAATGAAAATCCTGATTGATGGAGTAATAAGTTTTAAAGTCTGATTAGAATGGCTTAGGAGAGAGCAAGAGAAAAAGTAGAGATAATGTATACAGATATTTATTTACAGCAGTTTTGCTAAAAATGGAGCAAAGTCCTGGGATAACAACCAGAGGGGAATTTTGTTAAAGATGTGAGGTATTATTCCTTGTTTATAAGTCGATGAACATGCTTAGTAGAGAGAAAAAAAATGAATGATGCAGGTAAAAGATAGGAAAATTCGGGAAGCAAATTCCTTGAGTTATTTGGAGAGAAAATAGGATATGGCTCTTAGTACAGGACAATTCATTCATTTTAATAGCAGGAAAGAGTAACTGTTCACAGTGGGGTATTTATTCAGCAGTGACTCCGTGTCATGTATGAATCTCACAAACATATTGAGCAAAAGAAGCAAGTAACAGAAAAGGCACACAGTATAATCACTCAAATCAAGGAAAACAATATGTTGCACAGATATGATCTTAAGTGAAAAGGAAATTTTTGAAGTGAGGAAATGGTAAACACGCAATACAAGATCATGGCAATAGGGCAGAGTGTAGAGGTAGCTTCAATTTTACTACTATAGTGTATTTCATAACTTAAAGGTAGGATCACAGGTCAATTTTTATATATCTTAACTTACAATATGTATTAAATACATCACAATTTTAAAGTATTCTACTAAGATGTCAGAGTGGGAAGTCTTGGGGACATTCTCTATATGTGACTCCGTAACATACAGAAAATGTTGCCATTAACTTCCAGGAGTCATTAACTTTAAAATATTGATGAAAATTCTGCACTTGGGAGTAATCATGTGAGCCTACAGAGCCTCCATCCATACTGGTAACACTTTTAATAGATTTAGCTATGTTGTTACCTGATCAATCCTACTACAAATCTTATATCCTTATCCCAGATCATATTTGTCTGGAAAGATGATTTTCCAGACCCCAACACATAGCCAGCTGCCTTCCCCAGTTAAAAGCCTGAGACAATCCACTATAAAGGTTTTATTTCTATCTTAACTAATATACCCTGGTCAAGACTAAATAACATACTATGGAATCTGCTCGTATAAAGTTAGACAACAAATATGCCCCTCCACTCCTTTCCTGCCTTTAACTTCAGGACTTACACTCTCTACTCTAATGTTGATTAATTTTTTTTATTGTTCCCAGATATATCCATCACACTGAAACAGATTCATTTAAAAAAAAAGTATTATAGCAAAATTGAAAATTTTTTTTAGGCTTCTCTTTTTTAACCAACTTTTTCAATAACATGACAAACTAATGGTAAGAGTCCCAACTCCATCAGACAAGGATACTTCTACTCATCTATGTCACAAAATTGCAGCACAATAGTCCTCAAACTTATGCTCAAGAACCCTGACAGCCAAAGTGGGGTTCTGAGGGCAGAAGTCTCCCATCTGTGGGATGCTGGCCTAAACATTGTGGTGGAAGAGGGACAGAAATCAAAGTGGATCTGAGCATTGATTGCCCTAAGCAGGTGTCCATCACCACTACCAATAAGCTCAGATCTACAAAGGTTTTAAGTCAGAAACCCAGGAATATATGGGAGATTTTAAGGAGACAGGTTTGGGAAAGTCACTACTTTTGTTTTTTGTATTTTTTCTCAATGTATTTAAATTAAAAAAAAAAACAACAGTCCTCCCATTTCTCCCATCCCTCCACATCCCACCTCTGGCAACTAGTTATCTATTCTCTGTATCTGTGAGCTTCTTTTGTCTATCAGTCAATCAATCAATGTATCATCTATTTTAGATTTCACATATAAGAGAAATTATATGATATTTGTCTTTTTTCTTTCCTTGTCTCACTTAACCTAAGTTCCATGAGGTCCATTCATCTTTTTGCAAATGGAAACGTTTCATTCTTTTTTATGGCTGGATAATATTTCATTGTATATATATTCCATCTCTTGATCCATTCATCCATCAATGAACACTTAGGCTGTTCCATATCTTGGCTATTGTAAATAATGCTGTGTTTCCATATATTTTTTCAAGCTAGTGTTTTTGTTTTCATTTAATAAATATTCAGAACTGGAATTGGTGGATGATATGGTAGTCCTATTTTTAATTTTTTGAGGAACCTCTATATTGTTTTCCATAGTGACTACACCAATTTTTACATTCCCACCAACAGTGGACAAGAGTTCCCTTTACTCCACATCCTTGCCAATACTTGTTATTTCCAGTCTTTTTGCTAACAGCCATTCTAAGAGGTGTGAGGTGATAACTCATTGTGGTTTTGATTTGTATTTCTGTGATAATAATGTAGAGCATCTTTTCATGCACCTTTTGCACATCTGTATGTCTTCTTTGGAAAAATGTCTATTCAGATCTTCTGTCCATTTTTTAATCAGACTGGGTTTTTTTTTTTTTGCTATGAAGTTGTATGAGTTCTTTATATATTTTGGACATTAGTTCTTTATCAAATATATGATTTGTAAACATAGTTCTCCCATTAAGTAAGTTGTCTTTTCATTTTGTTGATGGTTTCTTTTGCTGTGCAGAACTTTTCCAGTTTGATGTGGTCCCTTCTGTTTATTTTTGCTTTTGTTGGTTTGCCTTTGGTGTCAGATTCAAAAAATAATAACTAAAACCTATGTCAAGGAGCTTATTATCTATACTTTCTACTGGGAGTTGTACAGTTTCAGGTCTTACATTCAAGTCTTTAATCAATTCTGAGTTAATTTTCATATATGGTGTAACACTGTGGTCTAGTTTCATCCTTTCACATGTAACTGTCCAATTTTCCCAGCACCACTTACTAAAGAAACAGTTCGTTCCCTGTATATTCTTGGCTCCTTTGTCATAAATTGACCATATATGTGTAGGTTTATTTCTGGACTGTCTACTCTGTTTCATTGATCTGTGTATCTGTTTTATGGCAAATCCATATTGTTTTATTTACTATAGCTTTGTTGCATAGTTTGAAGTCAGGGAGTATAACACCTCCAGTTTTGTTCCTTCTTTCTCAAGATTGCTTTGGCTATTCTGGATCTTTTATGGTTCCACAAAAATTGTAGGATTCTTTGTTCTATTCTTGTGAGAAATGTCATTGGAATTTTGACAGGGATTGCCTTGAATCTGTAGATTTGCATTGAGTAGTATGGACATTTTCACAATATTAATTCTTCCAAATCATTAGTATGGAATATCTTTCCACTTATTTGTGTCCATTCAATTTCTTTAATGTCTTGTAGTTTTTAATATACAGGTCTTTCACTTCCCTGGTTAAATTTATTACTAGGTATTTTATTTATTTTTATTTTTTGATGCAATTATAAATAGGATTATTTTCTTAATTTCTTTTTTGTTAGTTCATTATTAATGCATAGAAATGCAACAATTTTTGTGTAATGATTTTGTGTTCTACAACTTTACCAAATTCATTTATTAGTTCTAACAGTTTTTTGATGGAGTCTTTAGGGTTTGTTATATATAATATCATGCCATCTGCAAACAGTGACAGTTTTACTTCTTTCTTTCCAATGGATGCATTTTATTCCTTTTTGTTGCCTCCTTGCTCTGGTTAGGACTTCCAATACTATGTGGAATAAGTGGTAAGACTGGAAACATCCTTATTTTGTTTCTGATCTGAGAGGAAAAACCTTCTGCTTTTTACCTTTATGTTAACTGTGTGCTTGTCACATATGGCCTTTTTCTTCAGATATGTTCCCTCTATATGTCTTTTGTTGAGTTTTTATCAAATGGATGTTCAAATTTTGCCAAATGCTTTTTCTTGATCATCTATTGAGATGATCTTACCATTTTTATTCTTCATTTTGCTAATGTGCTGTATCACATTGATTTGGGGATGTTCAACCATCGTTGCATCTCTAGAATAAATCCCATTTGATCATGGCATGTGATCCTTTTAATGTATTGCTGAATTCAGTTCGCTAATATATTGTTGAGGATTATGGTACTATGTTCATCAGGAATATTGACCTGTAATTATATGTTCTTCAGAAAAATATATTGAAGCAGTAATGTGCAGCTATGATTGTTTGCACAGCCTTATTTCCTACGTTTCTCTGATACATACTATCCAGTAAGTCTTCTGGCCCTCACCTGTAGTGAAGCCATTTCCTAACCCCCATTTTTTGGGGAAAAAAATGGTAGAGGAAAGACTTTGCTCTTCAAAGAGACCCCTTAACTTCTGAAAATATATTTTTTATCGGCACTTTTAGAGATCTGTTGCCACTAGAACTTCACCACTGAATATGCCCTTTTCTCTTTACTTGCCTTGTGTACTTCCCATAAAATTTCAACAACTTTCACATGGGTAATATTGTATACTTAAAAAAAATGTTTTAAAATAACTTTTGCATGTGGAAGAATGGGGTTTGAATTTTCTTTGTCCCTTTTTGTGTGATTTCAGGAAGGGAAAGGCAAAGAGGTGAACAGTTACATTTATCTAAGATTTTGTTGTTATTCTATTTTAGCATCATAACTGAATACTAATTTTATCTATTTGTAGTCATTCTTCTCTACTAATGTAAGAATTTGACATTATATGTTTCTAAGTATCTCTTAACCTGCATCCTATAAGTTTTGAATAACATTTGTATTAGTATTCAGTTAGAAGTATTTAAAAATATTGAAATACGATTGTTTTATCTCATACATTATTTATAGGTGTTTTACAATTTCAAATTTTTTTGGATCTTATCTTTTTATTATAAATTTCCAACTTAACTACATTGTAATCATAGAACAATCTGTATGATTTTTGTTCTTTGGAACTATTGAGACTTACTCTATGACTAGCACCTAATAAAATTTGGTAAAAGTTCTATGTGTGATTGAGAGAAAAGGAAATTTACAATCTGCTAGTTGCAGGGTTCTCTATATATGACTATTAAATTAAGTTTGGTACTCTTCTGTACCAAGAATATTTGTGGTATTCTTCTGTAACTTTACTTGTTGTTTTTGTCTGCTTGAGTTATGAACAATTGGGAAAGGTTTGTTGAACTTTTCCAAAAATGGTAATGAATTTTTCTCCCTGTGTTACTATAAAGTTTTTATTTCTGTATTTTGAAGCTATGTTATTAGTTGCAGGTATGTTTAGAATTATTCTCCTGGAAAATAAACTCCTCTTTTTCCCCAAGCATTTTGTCTTAAAAATCTATTCATAGGGAATAATATAATTATCACAACTTCTTGTTTGTTCTCTTTCATTTTAAGTTAGTATCCTTTTACTTTCAACTGGTCCATGCTATCATGTTTTACATATGTCTCTTATTCACCAGTGGGACAATCTCTGCCTTTTAAAAAGTTATTTTAGTTCATTCACACTTATTATGGTAAATGATATAGTAAAACTTGTTTCTACCATCTCATGTTATGCTTTCTCTTTGTTTTTTTCATGCTTTTGGCAGTCACCCATTTTTTAAAAATTTAACTCTGTTTTTTGTTTGTTTTCGCCATGTTTTTCTTCCACTGGCTTAGAAATTAAATACTCCAAATTTTTTCTTGTTACTCTAGAAATTTATATATATATATATTTCAATTAATTCTAAAATAAATAAATATTTTGATGCATCTCCTGAAAATGTAAGTACCATTGAACACTTAGCACCCTTCTAAACTCACTTGATTTTTTTGTATCTGGAACTTTTTCTGATGTCATTTTTTTTTCCTAAAGTACATTTTTTTAAAGTTCCTTTAGAAAATATTTGTTGGTGTTAAACTGTTTTTAGTTTCTCTGAAAATATCTATTTTTTCTCAATCTTAAAAAATAGTTTCATTGTACACATAATTTTAATTTCACAGTTATTTCCTTTCATCCTTTTAACATCTTATTCTATTGTTTTCAGTATTTTATTGTTGCTGTTGAGAATTCTATTGTGCCTATTATTTTTTCCTAGGTAACTGAGGTTTCTTTTTCTCTAGTTATTTTAAAGACATTTTTTCTTCTTTCCACAGTTTCTTTGAGAGTTTCTTTTTATGTGTAGCTTGGTATTTATTGTACTTCATTTAATTATAAAATTTTCTTTAATCAATTCTAGGAATGTTTGCATAGGAAGGAATTCAAATGAAGCCAATGAAGCATAAGTTTTAGGGTCCTTCACTTGTGTGGGTAATTTCCAAAGCTCTGAAAAGGGTGTTCAATGTGCATATATGTTGTAAAATTTCAAAATATGATATTTTAATCACAACTTGCTTAAGTTATTTTCTATCTCCACTTCAAGTTTCCTTCCTTTACACTTCCTTAGTGTTGGATAGCAAGCAGTTTGGGGATCTGGCTTAGGAGAAATTACTGCTTAGTTTGGGCTTAGTGGGATATATTTATGTAGTTTACAATCACTCCTATGTATAGGTAAGTTACTAGGTATAGGTAATATGTATAGGTAAATTACTAGCCATTTGTGCACCTCAGTATCCCATCATAGTTTCCAGTAAATCTCCTATTGTCTGCCATGGCTACTCAGTTGTCATCATGACATAAAGGTGTAATAGCCAACTGAAACTCATAATATTCCTCTACAATAAAAACATTGGTAATGAACTAGTAATGAGGGTCATTAGTTCAAAGAAAACTTGAACTACTCTGAAATCCTGTAACTCATAAATAGGCTTTAAGTACCACAAATATGAGTCTTCCCCTTGGCTCTTTATGTATTACCTCTTATCAAATTATCCCTATTCTCTCACTCTGGGATTTCAATTGCATATTCATTAGGACTTTGAACATAATCCTTCATGTCCCTTAAACTTTCTTTCATATTTTAATTTCCTTCTCTTTCTTTGTATATTTTTCTCCAGAATAATCTTCCAATTTACAAATTATTCCTTTACCTGTGTCTAACTTGTTCCTGAAACTTCTGATTAGGTTTTAAATTTCAATTGGTAAAAATTTTTATTTATAAAAGTTCTATTTCTTTTCATATTCCTGATCAGCCTTATAAAGAAGGTTTTTACTTGTTTGTGGTTGTGATTCCATTTTTAATTATTTAACATCTTAGACATAGTTACATTTTATTCTGTATCTAGTAATTTCAATATTTGAAAACCTTAGGGGTCTATACCTGACATGTTGTTTCTGCTGACTACCCCATGTGGTGGATTTTATCTTGTGTGTCTCATGACCTTTGATTGTGAGTTTATATTTGGTTGACCTTGGAGAATAAGACTCCTGAGGGCTTAACTTTGAGATGTTTTCTTCCAAGAAGGATTTACTTTTTCTTCCTCCAAGAGCCAAGAGTACTGTCAATCTGAGATTTCTTTAGCCCCCTCTAAGGACCCTAGTTTAATGTCAGAGTAGCAGATGAGTATTTTGCATTAACTCATGCTCCCTTTGGGGTTTCAGCAAGTTATTTTTCCTTTGTATATTTTAGGGGTTATTGGCTCTTGGAGTTTTTGTTTAGTTCTGCAAACCTAAAAGTACATTTCTTGATATCTGGAGGCTATTTATTAATAAGTTATATAAACATATAGTCATAGGCTGATCAAACTGAAAAGGAACTTAGAATTTGTTCAATTCTCCTAATGCTTTAGTCCCTTAACATTCTGCTATAACCTGTTTGACAACAAACTTATCAAAATAACACAAAGATAAACCAAAGAATTACCAAAGAATATTCATTCTACAAGAAAAAAATACAATGTTTAATGCTAAGCTTTAAAAAAATTCTCAAATACTTCACAATTTGGACATTTTTCTTTGAAAACTATGTAAGTGTCACTCATTTTGGTGTCATTTGCCTAGAATTAGTTCATCTTTTAATGGTTTAATATAGCTTTAAAAATTAATTATGAGTTTGGAACTCTCTATTGACATATACTTAAAAGGATGTTATTTTGATTACAACTGAAATGAAATGCATCTTTTATAAAAGGATGCATCTTTTAGATAAAGTTAACCTGTGAGAAAAATAATAAAATATATTATCAATAGTCTGTACTTGCTTATAAGATACAGTCTATGGAATAAAATACCTGTAAAAAACAATATCCACAATTAATTCCCACTGATACGTCATTAAGGCATATTAACTAATTAGCACAGTATTTCTTCTGAGAACTGATGTGTGTGTGCATATGTATATTTTCCTATTTATTATACATCAAACTCAGTCAGTCCTTCATGTTTCATAGAAAGTAGTGTGAACAGATAGATCCTAAGAGATACTTCTTTTGCCTTGCTCGAAAGGATTTGTACCATACTTAACTTTATCAGAGGTCACTTTGCATCAAAAGCGTTTCATGATAGTCTATAAATCAAGCACTAAAAGAAAGTAAAATAAAGATGTTTCAGCTAAAATATGAGAATACCTTTGTCTTTTTGAATATTCCATAGGGACTTTACTTCACGAATGGAAAAGTTTGGTTACTGGAGATGTAAAGTTAGCTAATAGAAGCCCTTCCTTTTGCCCTTTTAACCAACATGATTTTGGATATCAGATGTCACAGGAAAGATTTCTCCATAGAAGAAAGTTACAACATTAAGACTTCTTTCACTCAATGTGCAGATTCATTTTAAGTATTACACTAAATTTTAATAAGTGGTTCTTCTCAAAACTGAACCTCCATGGAAATAAATCTGATCCAAAGGTAAACCTAAGAAATATTCAAGTAGAAAATCTAACCTTAAAAAGGCAATACATGGTAAAGATTATTTTTAATGGCAATATTCAATCCTAATGAGAGTTTGGCCTAGAGTAGGCTCATGCTATGAGGAAATGTATGTTGGCAGATACATTCTTGGAAACAATTGTGCTATATGTTCCCAAAGCATTAAAAATGTGCATGTCCTATTCATTCAATAAACTTACTTCTAGAACAATTACATTGTTTCTAGGTAGTAAGATTAATTATGCTTTTTGTTTTTTACATTTTTGTGTATTTTACCAATTTTTGTTACCACAAATTATACTTTAATATCATACATTCATTCATAGGGTCTGTCCTTGAGCAGATTGAGAGACATATTATGTATAGAGCACCCCTGTCAACCTGACAATTTGCCTTCAGTATACTGATAGGCTATCAGAGATGATTTGTAAAACAGTGTCATCAATGTTGCTGAAAAACTTGCTATTCTTACCATTATTTGTTTAAGGCAGAAATAACATGGGCATAGGATAGAGTACTGGGCTGGCTAACCTTTGATGTATCTTCTAATTTTAAGAGAATCCTTATCTTTTTAACTTTTTCTCCATCAATTATAAAGAGATTGATGTATGAGTAGATTGGCCCACTGAAGTTAGAACTATCAACATTTTCAGACACAGTGGATAAAATTTACACCAACACTTATGTCACAAACTTCTGATTAACTAGTTACAAAAATCAGATAATGAAAAGATTGTCAAGGATGATGAATTAAAAGGGAGAGCAGGAAAAAATACATGAAAATATTCTGAAGTGCAACCTGTAGAAGTAATATAAAAATATTATACAAATGAATGTTTAAGTGATATGTAAATAAAGCAAATGTTATGAAAGTGGCAAATGAACAACTGGTATTGGGAAACTTACCACTGTTGTGTTGTACACAAGCCATCTGTGGTTTTTGTGTGTTGTATGTATTTTCCATGTGATGTATATTATTTCTGTGTGTCTTATATATTTATCTACATAGTAACCATGTATTTTGCCTGTGTAATATCGTCACTGAGTATATGTCTTGGGTATATTTGTGTGTTACATGTATTTATTTGTGTATTGTGTGTAGTAAGCATTCTATGTGAGCTTTATTTGTATTTTTGTGTATGTGCTATATTTTGTATGTTGTAGTTGTGTATGTGTATCTATGTGTACTAATAGACCTGGATCAAGTAGGGACTGCAGAGCTAAAAAAAAGGAAAAGAAGATGTTGACATATCAAACATTTAAGTTGCATGTATATTAATGGAAATTGTAAATAGCGTTAATAGTAAGATTGAGCATGAGGAAAGATTTTAAATGCACTGTGCATCTATGTGATGTGTGGGAGTGCATGCATGCGTGCACTCATACTTGGGACAAAATGTTAGGAGCCTAAAAGCATAGAATGGACCATTTTACAAGGATCATCAATCTCATGAGTTCCTCTGGGCTTCCTTTTCCATGGGTCTAGTTTTCTGAGCTGGCTAAAACTGGTAGGTGTGGATTTCTGCCAACACATTAACAGTCCGATTTCTGCCCTATCTATTGTAGATACAGGAATTAAGAGTAATCAATTATCTCCAAAACTTTCTTCATATTATAATAATACCTTACCACTGAATGATAAACTATTGTTTGAAAATCATTGTGCAATCATTATTGCATTTTTACCTACAATCCTGGGAGAAAAGATTCTTCCCAAAAAACTTGAAAAGAAGATAGAACAGCTAATTTTATCCAAAAAGGAAATTGGGGCTCAGAAAGATTAAGGAGTGTGCCTAAACACATCTGACTTCAGATGGCAAAGCTGAAATGACAAACTACATTTTATGATTCCTAGCCAATCACTAGGAATACCATAATATACTAACCATGTTTCCCATCCACATTTTGATTAACATCTTATAATATCCATTGATAATAAGGTATTTTTCATAAATTATCTTTGGAAGATTTCAATCGCTTTGTATATTAACAGTTCCTTCTCTGGCAGATATAAGACCTGGCTGGACAATACATTGCATAAACTGGTATGCACACAGTGCTCTTATCTTCCTTATTACCACTATATATACTCTATGACTTGGGTAACTGCTTTTTTCTGTTGCATCATTCCTAGCACCACAAGGAATGTCTTTTGAAAATGCAAATAAGGTCACTCTTTTTACCCAGGTTAAAACCCTTTGGCTGTCCCCACTGCCTCAGCAAGAAATCCAGAGTCTTTAGCAGGCCTCTCTCAAGGATCCCGGACACCACCAATTCCTCATTTCTTCTGATGTGCCACTTTCCATACCATGCCTCAGCCATACTAAGTCATTATTCAGTATTCAAACTTGCCAAACTCTTCCATGCAACTAATTCACAATTTCCTCTTCCCAAAATGCCATTTGTCCTTTTGTGTACCCAAAGAAATTGTCACTGTGCTCCTAAAGTATGAATTCTCCCTAACCTCTCTCCCTCCTCTGCCCCCCTCCCCTCCCACTACCCTTCCTCCTCTCCCCACCGCCCCTCTCTCTTCCTCTGTCTTCTACATTCTACATATTTGTCATGCTACCCAAAACAATTTATCATACTTATTTATTTACATGTATATCTCCTTCTCCTAGTCTGAAAGCTCCCTGAGAGCAGGAACCAGGTCAGATATGTTTCTATTTCTTTAATTCCTAGCACAGGGCATGGCATTTATAGAAAGTGTTCAATGAATAATTGACCAGGTATTTTTTACTTTTAGGGGTTGGCAAAATATGACCCACAGACCAAACACAGCTCACTCCCTGTTCTCACCAATAAAATTTTATTGGAACACAGCCCTGCCCATTCACTTATGTCATGTCTATGGCTGTTTCCATGCTACAGTGGCAGAGCTGAGTAGCTGTGGCAGAGATGGCATGGCCTGCAAATTCAAAAGTGTTTACTATCCCCCCCTTTACAGAAAAAGATTTGTCAACCCCTGTCTTAGATAATCTCTAGGGATCTTAAAAAGTACTGTTTTGATCACATAACTTTTAACAAAATGGGCTTAAAAAAAATCACATAAGGAAAAAGAGACATATTTAGAATTTATTGTACTTTACTCACTGAAGTATCAGAAATTTTACATTGATCAAATCAATTTAATTTAGTTAATTTTCTGCAGTTTAAATCTGTGTCATCTCAATAGTATGTAGTTTGGATAGCAAAGAACTAAACTTCCAGGTAATTGTGGATAAATGTTTAATTATGAAAATATAGTATATATTCTTTACTCAGAAATATTTAAAGGATAATGGATATTTGAGTTTAAAAGAAAAAGAAAAGTGCATTTGAATACCTTCAAACATACATTTGGATAAAGTATAAATAAAAAATCTGGGTAAATTCCAGTTATATCAGTGAGAAAATATATTCCTGCAGTTTCTAGTTAGCTAACTAAATAATAAATGTATTTATTTATTATGGAGACCAAATTTATTTTCTACAAAATGACTGGTAATATTGTCAAGTGATATTCTCTTTTCTTCTTCTGTTAGTAATAGGAATATTTCATACTTTGTTATCACTGATTTCCTTTCAATCACAATGTTGGTTTTATTATTATCAATAAATGTATCCCCCAACCATTGCCTTGTTCATAAAATGCATACCTCCATAACCTTCATGGGGCTTAATCATATTGGATAATACTGTATTAAGTATTTCTTTATATTGCATCCAGACATGGAGGGAGGGTTCTAGAAGAATAAGGAGGATAAGTCCATTATTTTCCTTGGTTTTTGTAATAATGTACTTTTTACCATTGTATTAAACCCTGTCATTATTTCCTAAAATTCTATAATGCTTCCCTATTGTGTCAACTATCATACCATGCTGAATGGCATTTATTCAATTAAAATAAGTTTAACATAAATTATCTTTGAAAATTTTTAACATCTCTTCATACCCTCTGAGCTGATTGGAGATATACCAGGGTATTATAAAACCAGGGTTAAGAGTCATTTCAGAGTTGAACTTATATATCCCTCATTCTAATCGGCACTAATTTAAATATATTCTTGAATAAAGAATTTATTCCCTGTCAGTAAGCCCAACATGTGCTTTCCTGACACCCCATCTGTTATGGAAACATAATAATAATAATAGTTAAAATTATGATAAAAACAACAACCTAACAGCAAACAAAATTCAAACCCAGAAGCATTTCAAGGTAATTACTTTCACAGTGCTAAATAATTACCACATTGTGTGTACCATTAAAATACAGGTAAACATAAATGATAGATAATCAGTACATTTATGTGCTACACAATATAGCAAGTATATAAAGACAAGAAGTAACATCTGAGAGTAGTTGTCATTTATTCTGAAATTTATCCCATTTTTTCATGGTGATGAAATATTTAACAAAACTGAAGAGACAAGATTTTTTTACTCCTACTTCTTAAGATGTAGGTGATCTAAAAGGTTATGTCAAGGAAAACTTCAATATGGAGTTTGAATGCTTTGGTTTATTTAAAAGGTACCCCAAAATTTGTGGCAAGAGGATTTCTTTTATAAAAAAATCCCCAGATTTAGTTTAGTCATGTCATTTAAGCCAAAATACTATGGAAACTTTCTATATTGGTTATGTAGAGAGAAGAACTGACATTTATTCAAATTTCAAACTTCTGATATTATTAGTGATTTTTTTATTTGCTTATTTTATTTCTGAGAAAGATGTGTTAAAGTCTCTCCCTGTAACTGTGGATTTGCCTTTTTGGTTCTGTCATTTCTTGCTTTATATATGTTGACACTATGTTATTAGATGCATCTAAATTAGAATTCTATCCTCCTGGTATATTAAATTTTTACAAACATTAATGCCTCTTTTAATCCATAGTAATGCTGCTTATCTTAAAATCTACTTTGTTGGATACCTTTACTTTCTTTTGATTATTGTTTGCATAGTATATATATCTTCCCATTTTTTTACTTTCCACCACACAGTGCCATCAAATTTAAGGTATAGCTCTTAAAAATAACATGGTTTCAACTCTATTTGAAAAATACTTGTGTTATGTTTAATGTAATTACAGATATATTTGGGTTGACATCTAGCATCTTATTATTTGTTTCTATTTGTCCCATCTATTTCATATTCTCTCCTTGCTTTTCTTCTCCTGGGTTAATCCATATGTTTATTATTCCAATTTCCCCATCTATTAGCCAATTAATAATACAATCTTTCAATATTATTTTAGTGGTTACCCTACAGATTATAACACACACCTTTCATTTATGTCAGGCTAATATAAATTGTTAACTTTCTCAGCTCCGAGACAATGTTAAGAACTTAGAACCCTTAAATTCCACTTGTCCCCTTGCTCCTTTCTTTAATATTGTTATGTATTTTAATTCTGCAATAGACTTAGGTCCCCAAATGACAGTTGCATTGTTCTGTTCAAATGATATTAATATATAGTTGCCCACATATTTCACTTTGTTATTCTTTATTCCATTTTGCAATCCTCTTGTTTTAATTTGGGATTGTTCTTCCTTCCTGAAGCCCTTCAATAATGCAAATCTGATGGAAATGAAATGTCTGTTTTGTTTGTCTATAAATGTCTTTATTTTGCTCTCATTTTTTAAGATCTTTTCAGTGTGTATAAAGTTCTAAGTTGGCAGAATTTTTTTCCCCAGAACTTCAGAGATAATCATATTATTTTCTAGCTTCCATTGTTTCTTCTGAGAAGTCAGCCAACAGTTTTATTGTTGCTTCTTTGAAGATAATGTGCCTTTTTCCCTTTCGCCGCCATTCGTATCTTCTCTTTGCCTTTGGTTTTCAACAATTTTCAGTATGATGTGGTAGGTGTAGTATTATTTGTATTTATTCTGGTTGAGTATTTCTTAAATCTGTGGTTTGAATATCTTCCATCATTTTCAGAAAATTCTCTGCCAATTACCTCCTTTATATGTTGTTTCTGCCCTACTCTCCTCTTCTGGGACTCCAACAATATCTATGTTAGACATTTTTATCATGTCCCATATGTCTCATCATCTTTTCTGCAGTTTTTGTTCTTTTTCTTCTCTATGCATCAGCCTGGATATTTTCTACTGACCTATTGTCAGTAACTAATATTCTCATTTTCTAATGCCAGTATGCTATTAAAGTCATCATTAGGTTCTTAAAACATATTATTGTTTTTTTCAATTCTATATTTTCACTTGGTTTTTAAGTAAGTTCCACTTTTTGGTTGCATTTTCCATTTTGTCATTTATTTTTTATTCATTTTAACTATTATTTTGAAGTGTGTATTTGATGACCCTAATAAGTTGTTCATTTGTCTTTTCTCCTCATTTTGTTTCTTGGTATGCCTGGTAAGTTTATTGAATGCTAGACATTTTGTATTAATAACTGTAGAGGTTCTACATGATTTTATCTTACTCCAGAGAGCTTTTACTCTATCCTCTAGGTAATTACCTTAACCCAGTTAGGAGTCAAGTCTGAGCTACAATTTTTATACCCTCTGGTCTACCTCTGGTTCACACTCATTCTTAGGATATAGTTTTTAAGGAGTCATAATTAAGCATGATGGATGCTGAACTTAAATTTTTATTTCTTCAGAACCACAAGAATGCTAAATATTCCATTCTACTTTTCAGTTTTCTGCTTAGCTTCTTAACCTCTTTCCCTTTTTAGGAATTCAGCATCATTAAGTCATGATGCCATACTTACCTCCAAGATTTCAGCCTTTCCATTCTGAATGATCTTGGCAGTGGCAGCTTTCTCTATGATCATAATTCCTACTGGGCAGCCCTCCTTCCCAACTCTGGAAACATCATTCCCTCCATTTTCCCATTCAAGCTTATAAGTATTAACAGCTTTCCATTGTTGCTGGTCTTAGGATTTTTCACCCTCTATGGTTACTTTAACCATGCCCACACCTCTTAAACACTGTCTTCAACTAAAACATCTTCAATTAAACCCATTGAGTAGACTATCCTTCATCTTCCAGTATCCGACTAGTACCATATATAGCTTCAAAAAAAGGTAATAACTGGGGCTCTGAGGTATTAGTTTTTAAAAAATCAGTAATCCTACACAAAATTTGTGCTTTAACTTGATGCTTTAAGCTTTATTCAAGAGTTTTGTTATCAATCAATCTGATTCTTAGAATTTACAAGTAAATGTGCTACTTATATGAAACAAATACAAGAGGAATTTTAAACAAATTGTTCTTTGCTTGAGCTAGTCTATGAACTCTAAGCATTGGCTTAAATAAGATATATCACTCTTCTCTACTTCACCTTCTTTTGATAAATATATGGAACTGTTTACAAAGCCATTTTCACCAACACCCTTGTTGACCATTAGACATTTACATATCATAAACAGAATGACTGATGCATTGAATATATTGTCTTATCAAGGTCAGTGCCTGCATCCCTCAAAAAAAAGTCATTCAAAAAATGTTTTATGAATGTCACTCTCCAGTCTTCCCAGAGAGAATGTGTCAATCAAAACTCCCTGCAATTTGTTGCTTACTGATGAAGTTACTTCCCCTCTTTGAAAACTTTTACTCTACCCAAGAGAAATTTCAGTGTTCTCTCCATCACACTAGATTGCTTTTTAAATTAAGTCATATGCCATATTTTATGAGAACTTGCAATCTAGAATACTAGACAATAACAACTAATAAAAATCAGAATATGACTAAGATTATAATTGTTAGGGATAGACTAAACCAAGAAAAGTGTCCAGGGAAGTTTGCCTGAGTATGAAATGGGATTTGAATACCCATAAATGTGAGTAGGAGTCATTTCTACCTGTATGGAAAGTAGCATGAATATATACCTTAACCCAAGCAGTTAGAAATTTCAGTGGCAAAGCTGGGGGTTAAAAAGAATGAATAATCATATGTCTAGCCATTCGACAAATCCTTTGAGCCCCACTTCCTCTCATTTGATCTAATATATCATAGGATATTTTTGCTAGAGAAATGAACTCTTATGCATAGACTGCCTCAGGTTAGTCCTCTGCTATTAAATCTTTGGAAGAGGAGTGAGCATGAAAGGGTTTCTAGGATCAGCACAGTGGAGTTCTGAAGTTCTGTTGTTTTTTGAGTCCTACTCTTCTGATACAAGTCTGTCTCTATTTCATCAAAAAGAGCTATAAGTGGAGAGGAAGAGAAAGTGTGATGAGATGAGAGAAATTAGTTTACATGGTGCTCAAGTCATCCCTTTGGGCCCAAAGATGAAAAAATGCAAGGGGAATTTTTCCTATTACCAAAAACAGAGAAACTCTGTGAGAAGTGAAGTCCTCTGGGATCCGTAGTTTCCATTTGCCACTTGTATGGAGTTTTGGAAAGTGCAGAGAACTATTTAGTTCAGTGTGGGACTTGAACATAACAGGACCCAGAAATATCTAAGCAATGGTGGTAGTGAGAGCCTCCTGACCCCTGACTATGACATGAATTAGTATCTTGGGATAAGAGCCAATCAGAGCAAACTGAGAAGGAGCCACAAGGCCAATGCTTTTCTTTCTTTCCAGATGAAAATCTCAGTCGCAGTAGGCTGGGGGGACCACTTATCCCAAACTATACAATTAATCATATTAGCTAACGTTAATTAAGAATTCAGCTGAGAAATTTACACTCCTAGCCTCACTTAATTTTCATAACAATCTCATACTATTATAATCACAGAGAAGCAGAGCGCTGGTTCGAATGATGACTCCACCACTTCTGGGCTATAACCTAACCAGTCTGTAACTAAATTTCCTCTTTTTAAAAATGGAGATAATACTATGAATAATAATAATAATAATAATAATATCAGCAAGCCTTTTAATACATTAATTCCATCCAGTAGAGATGCTTTTTGAAATGTATCTTAGATGTTTAGTATTTCACCCTTCTGGCATTCCTATGACTTTTTTCCTATAGAGGTGGATTTAACAAGAAGAGGAAATAAGGAGGGTTTCTCCCTAATACTTCTAAGGGTGGGGGGAAGAAGAAGAAAAAGTCTATCCTATAAAATGCCTAATGCCTTCTTGAATGATCTGTTATCAGAAATCAACCAGAAAAAGGTTCTTATGTTGCATTTGTAATGGGCAAAATAATGGTAATAATGATGCCAAGTTATTATCTCAAAAGGAAGGTGGGCCTAGATTTTGGAAATAGTTAAATAAGGCAGCTCCTGCTGAAAGCTCATGAATTCGCTTTTACAGCTCCTTCTCAAGTACCCCCATGACCCTTTGGCATCCCTTGGAGGACATGGAAATGTCAGCCAGCAGCCTGAGATCATTATTCCTGACACAGATCTTATTCGAATACTCTTAGTGAAGGTCCCAGCTTTCCCCCACATGCATTACATGTCCATCAGTGCCACACATGCATCTGGGTATAAGCCATAGCAAAGAGATTGTGAATAGGTCATATTTAAATTTTTCTTTCCATACTGACAAATGACATGGGACTCCTATGGGTGTACATTTGACACCCTCATGAATACAAAATGAATTTATTATGATTAGTGCTTTCACCTAGAATATGACATTAATTCATAATGATTGATGGGCTACTTAAAATAAAGTAGTAACCTTTTCCTAAGGTGGCTAGGTGACCCCACATCCACTTCATTAGTAATATTCCCTGAACTGTATTTATATAAATGGGAAAAAAGTATCATAAGGCTACTTCATTCCTTACAGTCAAGCACCACTCTCAATATAACTATATCTTATATGGACCATAATACAATGTTGTTTCATTTCAGAGTATCCGACAGTGCTTTATATCCATCCTTGAAAAATAATTGCACTTGAAACTGAACAAAATGTTCACAAATTATCATTAAAAATATGTAATGACCAAATTTAAATCATGTTAAAAAGAGCTACTTCCAATCCCTCTTGTTGTCAAAGACTACTGTTCCATCTTGGATAGATCAGTGGGTGGACTTGCTCACATTATTACCATAATGTTTTCATTGATGCATGTGTTACACATATATGAAAAAATAAAACCTTAGATCATTTACATGGATTCTTAAGCATTCCTTTGAACTAAAATATATATACAAAGGGAATCTCTGCACCCTAGGTTCATGCTGTTGAATGGTGTTTAGAAACAGTTTAAATGTTTAAATGTTTTTTTTTTAAGGAATACACACAGAAAACCAGCTTGGAAGCCACATAACATTGGGCTCCCATGCTTTTCTACTGGTTCTTTTCAATGTGGTATTTCTTACAACCTAGCTATTCATCAACTCATGTTGTTATTATCATGTATTCGCTGTCTAGCATAATTTTGACCTAATGAACAAAGTGAAGGTTACATGAATAGTCAAACAAGGCGCCATGACACATGAAACAAGAACAATATAACGCACAAGACACCAACAAGGACAAAAATAACTGATCTGCTTGAGTTGTATTCTGCTTAAAAACACAGAGGTTTACATCATGAATAACATGGATACTCTTCACTTCTTCCCTGAGACATGAACTTAGAATCTAAGCTGAAGATGTGTGGACTATGGAAGTTAACAAAAGCAAACGTGCCAGTTAGCACACTCCAATTTACATGATTCTTCAGTAAAGCTGTATGGATTAGGAGCTGGAAACTCAGCCACTCCATCTACACTCTGCCTTTGATGGGGTATGCCCTTGAGAAGGTCACTTAACGTAATAGTGCCTCAGTTTCTTTTACACTTAAAATTATAATATCCATCTGTTTCATTTCCCAGAGTTGTGTTGAGGAGAAAATAAGATATTGTATGTGGAAGTATTTTTAAAAACACAAAGCATAAAGAAAAATCAAACATTATGAAATGTTGTTTAAGCTCTTGTCTTATATGTATAATGTAGGAATCTAGGAGTCTAGCATACCAGAGGCAATGGTGATTCATTCAAGCTAATATTTGTTGAGAACTTTCCATGTATGCTGAGAGGAATGTAAATATAAAATTGGTCATGACTAGAAGAAAAGACATACACATAAAGTAGCAGTGATGTGCAAAACATAGATAATTTGTCTATAATAGTTCAAAGGAGAATCAGAAAGGCTTGTAGAAGAAAGTTCATTAAAAGTAGGCCTTAAAGGATGATAAGATTTAGACTTGAGGAGGTGACAAGTCTTCTATGTGGAGAAACAGAATGAAAACACGCACCAAACCTGGGATTCCTCTAACATAGGGAAAATTCAAGGGGTTCCATTTGGCTCTAGTTTAGGGTAAATGAGGGAGATGTTGGGGAAATATTCTTAGTAATATTTATTGAGTTCCTACTATGTGCCACTGTTCAACATGCTAGGGCAACAGGAGTGACCAAAACAGACCAGATTATTGCCCCTGGGGTGGCTGACCTTCTAGTGGCCATAAATGTGTGCCCCAGATGTCGCCAGCCCATGATGTCTTTCCACAACAGCCTTCTCCAAGATCATTTTCCTTCTCTCAAAGTAGCCAAAGCAAACACCCATATGCAGACATACACAGGCACACAGACACACACATTACTCATTTAGACCAAATTTTAGAGTAACACCATTAATGCTGTCCAACTGCAGAACTCTGATTGTATTTGAGAAAACATGGCATTTCTCAAAAGTTGATAGGGAAGAAATAAGCCGGTGGGTCCAAAAGGAGGTGAGGATAAGGAATTTCCCCGGTGGTTTTCACAATGCATTTTAGAATCACCTGGGAAGCTTTAAAAAAGCTTTTTTCTGGGCGACTCCAGAGCAATTAAAACAGACTCTCTGGAGGCTGGATCCAGACATCATTATATATTTTTAAAGTTCCTCAGGTAATTCAAGTGTGCAGGCAGATGAAAACCATTGAAGTAATCAATATTCCAAAAGACTCACTATATTTTTCTGCTTCACATTACACCTTAGATAAGTGGATAGATAACTTGCATTAACCCCTAAACCTTTTGTTATAATCAAATTGACAAGGCATAGAACAGGCATCAGATTTAGGGACAGGTGAGAGAAAGCCTGAGAAAGTCAAACTGACAGTCAAAAGGAGAATTATTTGGAGGTAACATTGAAATTAAGTGAGGAGAAGTTGAAATGCAAATGTGATTTCCTAAATTTGAGTCTTGGCTTTGCAGCTGACTTTGTCATTTTCTCATCTGTTTGAACTTTGATTTTCTCATCTATAAAACTGAAAATTATAATATAAAATCTCTTCCTCCTACTTTGCAGGGCTCTATCGAGAATCAAGGGAGATAGTATCCACAAAAGTGTACTGTAAACTAAAAAGCTCTAACACAGTTCTGAGGGATTATGTCGTAACAGCTGCAGCAACATCAGAAACAAAACAAAACAAAACAAAACAAAAAACAACGAAGTCCTGGAAACAATGTCCAAAGCGTGTCTTAAGTATGCATTTCGATGTGGCAAGTAAAACCAACCCTATTAGAGGGATCTTCACCATTTAAAGTCTTTTTCTGTCAATGCAAAATATGTTATGTATTTTACAAGCCAAGATGCCTCTACAGAGACCCTGTGAGAAATCCTTATTAATAATGGCAGGAAACAAAAACTAATCAGCTGTTAACAATCCAGATGAATTATGCTAATTTAGTTTGAAACTGAAGAAAGTGGTGGAGGAAAGGCAACATGGGGAGGACAGAAAGCCTTAACAATTCACAAAGAAAGCAGTAAATCTCACTGATAGAAGATAAACTTCTCTAGCACCAAGGCAATGAAAATGGTGTTGATCTACGTGTCCACAGACATGGCTCCAGGGTGTAATCTGCCCAGCTGCTCAATATCAGGACAGCCACTGGGCACCACCTCAGGGAAGATAAATAGGAAACTTCTTAGTGAGAGAGATACACACAATTGCTGCTGCTAGTTCTTACATGGAAACCCTGCTGATTGTCACCGTGAGATAGTGGAAGTGCTACTGAAATACTCTGAGACATAAAGAGTAAAAGACCTAGCCACAATTCCAAAGGGTGATGGGGAGCAGAGAGACCCAAGTTTGCTTATATCAATTCTCTCAGTAAGAATGAGAAAAAGGATGTCCCACCAGATTTCCTCCAGTAGTTCATAAAGAAAGTTTAGAAGGCAAAGAACAATGGCGAACCTTGTATTATACAGTATGTAAAATATTATTATGTGTAATATATACAAGCTATCCCTCAGGGTCATGGAAGATCAGAAATATGATAGTTATGTAAAGGCCAATTCTTATACCAACAGGCAGGAGGGTGAGGGGGAATAAAACTGTCTTACAAAGAGGATGTGGAAGGAAACTTTATTTAAAAATAAACACTTTGGCTTTCTCAGAATATTGAGTCAAGCAATATGCCAAATTCAAGAAAGAACCTGGATGTTTCAGAGTAAAACCCATGTCCTTGTTTTAATTATTAAAACCAACATATTGTTGTTTGTTATGAGCATATTCATTCAGCAATTACAACATGTAGGCACAACCCTAGATGCCATGAGGAAGAAAAAGAAGAATCTGACACAGAATAGACTTTCAAAGAGTGAACTTCCAATACTGAGAGAGGATATCACATAAAAGGCGGCAATAGACAATGAAGCCCTAAAACAGAAGGTACCAGAGGTAGTGAGTGACAAGGAGGCTGAGATTCCTCCTGAAAGGCTTGGTCAAGAAAGACTAGAGCAGCTTTTATTTTCCTGTCACTTTTATTACTTGACCTAAAATTGATTCTTCCTCATTAAAATCTCCTTGGATATCTCTCCAGGGTATAAATAACCTTAGGTTAAGTCTCAAGAAACCTGAGTTTCTGCCTCTAGTTTCAATAGGAGCCCAACCCTGAGACTAAAAGTACAGAATGGTGTCCAGCCTCTGAGAGCAGTTCTAGGTCCTTTCTGATCTTATTTATACCAAGAGGAGGGTTTATTACCAAGGGTCTATATGCACGCTGCCGATGTTAATGGGTATGTTGACGTTACATGCAAAAATGCTGTGTGCTGGTGACTTTGCTTGTTTCACAGCTTTCATCAAACTACTTCAAGCCAGGAGCTGCTCCCAGGCATCCTCAGCTCTGGGGTGCAGTATCAGATCAGCCCAGAGAGAAGAGGAGCCAAGTGGGCTCCCCAGGACCTGCATGGAAATGGGATCAGGTTCTGGGGAGCCTGAGCTTCTCTGAACAAAGATAAATCATTTTTTTCTTGGCTTAATATCGACAAGATTACCTTGGTCAAGCTGTGCTTTTACCTTTTTCTTAAAGAATGTATGTGTTGAAACAGTAATACCACTCTCAGGTCATATAATATGTATGTGTTGAAATGGCAATATTGTTCTCATGTCACATGACATTCAGATATACTACTGGTTCTAAATCAAAATGGTGAAAGCCATTGAATTTGAGAACACAATCCTAGTTTTTTATCTAACAATGTTGGCAACGATTTACCAGGGGATTTTTTTAGCGTTCTATAAAGTGGGTGTTGATGGTGCCCAAAGCAGTCATTAATAATCTTTACTGGTACAGAATGAATGGGAAGGAAGGAAGCAAACAACTTTCTGTTTGGCATAATTGTAGTTTAATGTGCTTTGTTACATCCCTGGATTGACTTGTATAAAGCACAAGAAACAAGTAGATTTCAGTGAACAAAACCCAAAATACCTAAAACCAGCTATTTATATTGTATGTAGATAATCACTGCTTGACTGACTGAATTTTTCATGTTCTAACCAGCTGTTCTGGCATTTTGCAGACACCGCCTGAGTTATTCCATCTACATTCTATCAGTCCTCCTAAATTAAAGTGACAATGTGTTTGTGTTTAGTAACATTTTCTAAAGGTGGTAACTTTGTAAACAGTTAGATGGTTGGCCCAGGAAAAGTAGACATTTCCCAAAGCAGATTGGTTGTTCTGAAAACAAGCAGTCTCCTCATTTGCAAAAAGCATTACAGAGACTACAGAACTAAATTGGCCACCTCTTTTTTTGTTTCCAGGACCCACTTTTCAATATATCAGTTAAGCGGCACATAAATTTATTTTAAGTGGCTTAGCCCCATTTAGGTGCCTATCAAGAGAAATGGAAATCTCTGTTCCAAAGTTATCAAAAATTTCTTGATAGCAATTTTTTTTATTTAATTAAAAAGAGAGAGAGAGAGAGAAAATCAAATCATGTCACAGGCAGGTGGAAGGACACCGCAGGCAGGACTGTGTTTTCCAATGGCATCCAGCAAGATAATGAGTCCATGTCTATGGAAATTGATTCATTAATATTTCATCGAGGCAGCTTCAGAGCAATTCAAGAACCAGCTCCCAGGAATTCAATCAGTAAATTCAACGAATTGTTGAGCTTAAAATACCAGGATGGCAAAAATACACATATTTTTGGCATGTGTGCATATTTACACATAGTGATGTGACACATATATGCACATGAATACAGGCATACATATTAAAACACAGCACATGTAAGAGACTGTCATTTCTAGACCTAAACCCTGTCTTACCTGTCTATATTCTTTAGTTAGAAAGAATTTCCAAATACAGCAAAGATCACTCTGCTTAATATCATTCTTCTGCTGCATACACGACTTGGAAAACATGTTAACAAAAATACTGGCCATGACTTGTTCACTAGTAATCACATATTTATCAATAAATCCCTTCAATCAGTTAATAGCACATGAAGATGGCTCCCAGGGATCCATGCTGAGACTGGGAAAAGAGGGGATCAAATGTTTCATGGAGGAAGGGCTGCTAGTTTGGAGCAGAGCAGGCAGTTTACCATGGAATATACACACTGAGAAGGGCCAGTTAGGGAAACAGATTCAAATTATCATGTTGGCTAAGTAATTGGTCTTTGGGTGTCCCTAAACACCAACCTATAAATAATTTTATTTTCATTTTGGATCAATGTCTTCTAGCCCTTGTCTAACTAACCTGTGTTGATGTCTTTTTAATTAAACCGTGCGTGATACACTCACTCGGCAGTGGGGCATACTGAGTGTGCATGCTAGGAATTCCAGATAAGGTAATTATGTTATTTGTCACTGTCATGATTAATGTGTGACAGCTGTTATGACAGCTGTGCCATGTTTTGTCACAATCCTCTGTTCCTCCATAACAAAATTAGCTGTTGCACTCAAAGGGACACACTTGCTACTATTTCTTTCTGAAGTCAACAATGAGAAAATCGAGAGGGAATATTACCTGAACTCCATGACAAACAAGAAGAATGACATCTTTATTTTTTTTCTTTAAATGATGATATAACCTGCTTGCATTGGAAATGCAGATAGCTCACCTCTAGCAAGCAAGCTGTCAGAAGGAGCCAATCCGCCACTAATCTAGCTAACAAGGTCTCAGTATGTGAGGGGTTTGCTTCATAATTTGAATCTGCCTTGTCAGGCAAGCTTTTTAGATGTTACCCAAATTAGCACCTGCTGGAACTGTTGCTGCCTGTCAAGGTGGGAAACTGCAAAGGCAGAGTTATAATGGGATGTGGGAGACTGACTCACCCTTTCCTTGGGGCGTCAGTCAAGTGGGGCAAAACAGGCAGTTCTTCCTCCATCTTTCTCAAGACAGCCATCCCTCCTCCTGTGCGGCTGCACCTGTAACTGGGAGAGAGGCTTTCAGGCACTGACTCCAAATAAAGATATAAATTGTCAGATGAAGGCAGTTGTTAATGTTAAGCAATATTGTTTCTTACAGAGCCCTAAAACTGGACGGTAAAACCACAGAAGACACTGATGTGAAGAGACAGATGGCTACAATAATAGCATCATTATTCTATAGCTTTGGGTGAAGTGGATACTGCATATGTCCCCCGAATTTAAAAGGAAAAAAACCCCACATAGATGTCTATTCATAATGAAAAAGAAACATTGTAACTTCAGAGACCCTGAGTGCCACAGAAAGAAAATATGTCGTCAGTATGCATGTCTAAGTGAATATGATATTGTCTCTCTTAAAAATTAAAGGGTTCAGAACAGCTGCAGCTATTATTATTTTGCAACAAATGATTAGTTTGATCTATGGACAATATATTTAAATTTGCCAATCACTTAAGCAGCATCTAAAATGTTCACTTTTAGTATGGATGCTGTTTAGATCAGGCCCATCTGTACTGTCTCTCTCAGGCCTCTTCCCCAATAACAATCCTGGCACAGAAACCTGAGTTATTTCAAACACATAATGATTACAAAGGAACTGTTTCCACCTGCTGCGGACCTCTGGCACTTATCAGTCAATGAAGGACGTAATTAGAATATTTATCAACAATGACCAAAACTCCTTTTGATTTGTCGCCGATTTCTCCATGTGGAGAAGTAAACTCTTTATACAAGTCCAAACAATTAAGAGATACTGGAAAATCTGGGGCCTGCTTACAGGATTTCAAATCAGGACAATGAGGCTTTTTCCATCGCATTGGGCTAGTGGTTTTCTCCATGGCAGGTGTGTAAGCTCTTGGTGATTCCTTTTACTTTTGATGAGTTTGTCCTCCCTACCTCCGTCAGAGGAGACCAAGAGCATCTGGTACCGTATACTATCACTGTGGTCAGTTAATCTAATTCCACACTTGAAAACTTTGCTAACTCTCACATCCAATTTATCATCCTCAACAAAAAAAGAGGTTAAAAAATCATTATCCTATAAGACAGTCTTTTATTAAGCTTTGTTAAGATCATATGGAATCTTGGTGACAGCACAGAATCAGTTAAAGTTGTGAGGCAAAGGCTAAGATAGCTAACAAGGGCTTAAAGTCTAAAAAGACTATAGAAACCGAGTAGGTTTGTTACCATATATTATCACCAAGCATACAGTACTTTGCTACTAGATTGCACTGTGCAGAGAGAGGGTTTGGGTGAAGAAAGGGATGGCTATCATCATGTGAGGAATGTTCCTGTTTTCGGCATTTAGAGAGAACATTTTGTTCACCATGTTTCCATTTGTCCTGGAACTGCCTAGTGAAAGGTGCCCACCTTCAGGGTCCACCTCCAAAGCCATCTCTCTCCTGATGCTTTCCTGAACTTCTATCCCCATATTTTCTTACCCTTCCTTTTCTCTGAGCTCTTCCAGCACTTACCGCTTGCACTAATTGTGTTTGATTTGGGATAATGGTTATTTGCATGCTTTTCTTACTTATGGGCTCCAGAGAGCAGGAAACACTTCCTGAACCTTTTGCCTCCCGTCAGAATCTAGCATACTACCTGATGCACAGTAGGACCTTTATGAAGTTCAGATTTATGTAGTACACCAATTACTGCATAATTGAATATTGAGTGTTTGCATATTGTAGTATCTGTATTCGCACTTAAGAACTTAGGAATGACTCAATGTGTACAACTTTGTATAAGAGAACAAAATATTTAAACAGACACTTCCAAGTGATACCAATCAGGCAACTTCCAAGATCAACTGCTATACCCAGGAGGGATGTCAGATAATGGGACCCCTGAAAAAACTATAGTAAAAAGGCTCCTAATTTAAGGGGGTGTTCCAGTCACAGAAATAACGATTGTCTAAAGCTAGGAAGGTCTATAAAACACCTCTTCATATAGCTGAAAAGACATCCATACACATTCACAAGCAGTAATAATTGCCCTTCCACCATGCCACAGGTCTGTGAAATTAGCAATTACACACAGAAATAGCTAGAGCAACAGAAATACAGTAGATGAGTTATGCAGTGCAATGGCAAGTTGAAACTTAGAACTCTGCAATTGGGAGATAAACTCCAGGAACCTAAAACACTAGGATGAGATGGGGGAGGGAGGTCCTTAGATGATGCATTATTAGCAACAGGTAGGAAGAAGAGGACCCAATTCAAAGTCTGTCAAACTCCATGCAGACTACTCCCTAGTTAGAATCAGTAAGGACCAGAATCCACTAGATCTTTACTTGAGCTTAATTTTTAATGTTTGTTTATTGTTTGGTGACCTGAACATTTTATCTCATTATGTGGGCTTGGTTTCTTTTTTTTTTTTGAGAGGGCATCTCTCATATTTATTGATCAAATGGTTGTTAACAACAATAGAATGCTGTATAGGGGAGTCAAGGCTCAATGCACAATCATTAATCCACCCCAAGCCTAATTCTCGTCAGCCTTCAATCTTCTGAAGCATAACGAACAAGTTCTTACATGGTGAACAAATTCTTACATAGTGAATAAGTTCTTATATGGTGAGCAGTGCAAGGGCAATCATCACAGAAACTTTCAGCTTTGATCAGGCATTATGAACTATAAACAATCAGGTCAAATATGAATATTCGTTTGATTTTTATACTTGATTTATATGTGGATCCCACATTTCTCCCTTTATTATTATTATTATTATTTTTAATAAAATGCTGAAGTGGTAGGTAGATACCAGATAAAGGTAGAAAACATAGTTTAGTGTTGTAAGAGAGCAAATGTAGATGATCAGGTGTGTGCCTGTAGACTATGTGTTAATCCAAGCTAGACAAGGGCAATAAAACATCCACGTATGCAGAAGATTTCTCTCAAAACAGGGGGGGTGAGGTTCTAAGCCTCACCTCTGTTGATCTCCAATTTCTCACCTGATGGCCCCCCTGCGACTGTGCCTGTCTTAGGTTGTTCCTCCCTTGAGGAATCTTACCCGTCTCTGGCTAGCCAGTCATTTTCCGGGGCCATACAGGGAAATGTAAAGTTGGTAAGTGAGAGAGAAGCAATATTGTTTGAAAAGGTTAGCTTTTTACTTCTTTGCAGATTTATGCCCTGTGGCTTCTATGCCCAGCATTTGTCTTGAGGTGTCTTTACCACTTGGAAGGATTATGATACTCGGTAAATTCGATATGAGGCACAAATTCTATTTAAGGGTTGTAATTAGGAAGGAAGAAGAAAAGCTATAGAGGTAGCAGATGGAAGAAAACATGGGAAGATTGATTATTTCTTTGACATATCTTCTTGAAGAGTAATTTAAGCATGTATAGGTTTTAAACTACTAATTAAATTGCGCACACATATTAACAAAAATACGAATACAGTTACATAACCAAAACAGATCTATAATTACCAGCCATCTCCAGTGAAGCCAAGAAAACCAGTTAGGCACCCTAGGCATTTGTGAAAATTTGTCTATGATATGGTGGATATTGTCCAACTGAACTTGAACAGTCTGAGAGAAATCAGACAAATTAAAACAGCCCATTCCTGGGAACTGTTCACATCCCATATGTTCTTTTAACAGTAGATAGTCTGTAGTTGTAAGATTTTGGAGCGCTACAACTTGCACTTCTAATTCTTGGTTGAGTTCCAACAGTGTAGATCCAGTCAAATTTGTTGTTTTACTGTATGCACAGGCCAGCTTAGATATCTCCTTCTTCATTCCAATGGCAGCTACAGCTGCAGCATCGCCTGGATCTTTGTTGAGGTTTTTTGATGATCATCTTCTGGTATGACTCTTCCAGAGAGTGCTGATGTTGGAAGTTCTTCTTCATATCGTATCTTAGTTCATTTTCTGGGTAGCCAAATTAGGCTTTGGTCCTCTGTATAAACACAAACAGACCCTTTGCCCACACTTTGATCTGCCCTTTATACCACTGTGTAGAACTCAGTGGAGGTCACCACACAGGAAGTGCTTTTATTCTTTTTTTTTTTTTAAGAGAAAGGAATATTATCACAGAAGTGTACCTCCATAGCCGATCATCTGACACCCTTTAAGTGATCAAAATTAAGGATATTTAAAGCATGCATTAATTGTTGATTTACAGTTAGTTTTATCCTATCATGGAGTAATCCTCCTTTTCTTTTTTTTTTTTTGTTATCTTTAATCTACACTTACATGAAGAATATTATGTTTACTAGGCTCTCCCCTATACCCGGTTCCTGCTATAAACCCCTTTACAGTCACTGTCCATCAGCATAGCTAAATGTTGTAGAATCACTGCTTGTCTTCTCTGTGTTGTACAGCCCTCCCATTTCTCCCACCCCCCCATGCATGCTGATCTTAATACCCCCCTTTTTCCTCCCCCCTCCTTATCCCTCCCTACCCACCCATCCTCCCCAGTCCCTTTCCCTTTGGTACCTGTTAGTCCATTCTTGGGTTCTGTGATGCCACTGCTGTTTTGTTCCTTCAGTTTTTCCTTTGTTCTTATACTCCACAGATAAGTGAAATCATTTGGTATTTCTCTTTCTCCACTTGGCTTATTTAACTGAGAATAATACCCTCCAGCTCCATCCATGTTGGTGCAAATGGTAAGATTTTCCCTCTTCTTATGGCTGAGTAGTATTCCATTGTATATATGTACCACATCTTCTTTATCCATTCATCTATCGATGGACATTTAGGTTGCTTCCAATTCTTGGCTATTGTAAATAGTGCTGCGATAAACATAGGGGTGCACTGATCTTTCTCATACTTGATTGCTGCATTCTTAGGGTAAATTCCTAGGAGTGCAATTCCTGGGTCAAATGGTAGGTCTGTTTTGAGCATTTTGATGAACCTCCATACTGCTTTCCACAATGGTTGAACTAGTTTACATTCCCACCAGCAGTGTAAGAGGGTTCCCCTTTCTCCACAGCCTTGCCAACATTTGTTGTTGTTTGTCTTTTGGATGGCAGCCATCCTTACTGGTGTGAGGTGATACCTCATTGTAGTTTTAATTTGCATTTCTCTGATAATTAGTCTGTAATTTTCTTTTTTGGCGGGGTCTTTGCCTGGTTTTGGTATTAGGGTGATGTTGGCTTCATAGAATGAGTTTGGGAGTATTCCCTCCTCCTCTATTTTTTGGAAAACTTTAAGGAGAATGAGTATTATGTCTTCTCTGTGTGTCTGATAAAATTCTGAGGTAAATCATCCGGCCCCGGTGTTTTGTTCTTGGGTAGTTTTTTGATTACCGTTTCAATTTCTTTGCTCATAATTGGTTTGTTTAACTTTTGTGTTTCTTCCTTGGTCAGTCTTGGAAGGTTGTATTTTTCTAGGAAGTTGTCCATTTCTTCTAGGTTTTCCAGCTTGTTGGCATATAGGTTTTCATAGTAGTCTTTAATAATTCTTTGTATTTCTGTGGAGTCTGTCGTGATTTTTCCGTTCTCATTTGTGATTCTGTTGATTTCTGTTGATTCTCTTTTTTCTCTTAATAAGTTTGGCTATAGGCTTATCTATTTTGTTTATTTTCTCAAAGAACCAGCTCTTGGTTTCATTGATTTTTGCTATTGTTTTATTCTTCTCAATTTTGTTTATTTCTTCTCTGATCTTTATTATGTCCCTCCTTCTGCCGACTTTAGGCCTAATTTGTTCTTCTTTTTCCAATTTCGATAATTGTGATGTTAGACTATTCATTTGGGATTGTTCTTGCTTCTTCAAGTGTGCCTGGATTGCTATACACTTTCCTCTTAAGACTGCTTTCGCTGTGCCCACAGAAGTTGGGGCTTTGTGTTATTGTTGTCATTTGTTTCTATATATTCTTTGATCTCTATTTTAATTTGTTCGTTGATCCATTGATTATTTAAGAGCATGTTGTTACGCCTCCACGTGTTTGTGAGCCTTTTTGTTTTCTTTGTAGAATTTATTTCTAGTTTTATACCTTTGTGGTCTGAAAAATTGGTTGGTAGAATTTCAGTATTTTGGATTTTGCTGAGGCTTTTTTTGTGGGCTAGTATGTGGTCTATTCTGGAGAATGTTTCATGTGCACTTGAGAAGAATGTATATCCTGTTGCTTTTGGATGTAGAGTTCTATAGATGTCTATTAGGTCCATCTGCTCTACTGTGTTGTTCAGTGCTTCCATGTCCTTACTTATTTTCTGCCTGGTGGATCTATTCTTTGGGGTGAGTGGTGTGTTGAAGTCTCCTAGAATGAATGCATTGCAGTCAGTCTATTTCCCCCTTTAGTTCTGTTAGTATTTGTTTCACATATGCTGGTGCTCCTGTGTTGGGTGCATTTATATTTAGAATGGTTATATCCTCTTGTTGGACTGAGCCCTTTATCATTATGTAGTATCCTTCTTTATCTCTTGTTACTTTCTTTGTTTTGAAGTCTATTTTGTCTGATATTGGTACTGCAACCCCTGCTTTCTTCTCGCTGTTGTTTGCTTGAAATATGTTTTTCCATCCCTTGACTTTTAGTCTGTACATGTCTTTGGGTTTGAGGTGAGTTTCTTGTAAGCAGCATATAGATGGGTCTTGCTTTTTTATCCATTCTATTACTCTGTGTCTTTTGATTGGTGCATTCAGTCCATTTACATTTAGGGTGACTATTGAAAGATATGTACTTATTGCCATTACAGGCTTTTAATTCGTGGTTACCAAAGGTTCAAGGTTAACCTCTTTACTATCTTACTGCCTAACTTAGCTCGCTTATTGAGCTGTTATATACACTGTCTGGAGATTCTTTTCTTCTCTCCCTTCTTATTGCTCCTCCTCCATTCTTCATATGTTGGGTGTTTTGTTCTGTGCTCTTTCTAGGAGTGCTCCCATCTAGAGCAGTCCATGTAAGATGTCCTGTAGAGGTGGTTTGTGGGAAGCAAATTCCCTCAGCTTTTGCTTGTCTGGGAATTGTTTAATCCCACCATCATATTTAAATGATAGTCGTGCTGAATACAGTATCCTTGGTTCAAGGCCCTTCTGTTTCATTGCATTAAATATATCATGCCATTCTCTTCTGGCCTGTAGGGTTTCTGTCGAGAAGTCTGATGTTAGCCTGATGGGTTGACCTTTTTCTCTCTAGCTGCCTTTAAAACTCTTTCCTTGTCCTTGATCTTTGCCATTTTAATTATTATGTGTCTTGGTGTTGTCCTCGTTGGATCCTTTCTGTTGGCGGTTCTGTGTATTTCCGTGGTCTGTTCGATTATTTCCTCCCCCAGTTTGGGGAAGTTTTCAGCAATTATTTCTTCCAAGATACTTTCCATCTCTTTTCCTCTCTCTTCTTCCTCTGGAACCCCTATAATACGGATATTGTTCCTTTTGGATTGGTCACACAGTTCTCTTAACATTGTTTCATTCCTGGAGATCCTTTTATCTCTCTCTATGTCAGCTTCTATGCGTTCCTGTTCTCTGGTTTCAATTCCATCAATGGCCTCTTGCATCCTATCCATTCTGCTTATAAACCCTTCCAGAGTTTGTTTCATTTCTGCGATCTCCTTTCTGGCATCTGTGATCTCCCTCTGGACTTCATCCCATTTCTCTTGCATATTTCTCTGCATCTCTGTCAGCATGTTTATGATTTTTATTTTGAATTCTTTGTCAGGAAGACTGGTTAGGTCTGTCTCCTTCTCTGGTGTCTCTGTGATCTTTGTTTGCCTGTAATTTTGTCTTTTCATGGTGATAAGAATAGTTTGCAGAGCTGGGACGAGTGACGTCTGGAAGAACTTCCCTTCTTGTTGGTTTGTGGCCCTCCTCTCCTGGGAGAACAGCGACCTCTAGTGGCTTCTGCTGGGTAGCTGCATGCAGACAGGGCTTCTGCTTCCTGCCCGGCTGTTGTAGAGTTTATCTCTGCTGTTGCTGTGGGCGTGGCCTGGCTCGGGCTGCTGCTCCAAAGTGGTGGAGTCGCGTTGGAAGGGGAGCGGCCGGGAGGCTATTTATCTCCGTAAGGGGCCTCCCAGCTCCCAGGAGCCCAGGGGATTAGAGTGCCCAGAGATCCCCGGATTCCCTACCTCTGGACTAAGTGTCCCACCCTGCCCCTTTAAGATTTCCAAAAAGCACCTGCCAAAACAAAACAATGACCACAAAAAAAAAAAAAAGAAATTTAAAAAATTAAAAAAAAAAAAAAAATGGCCGTTCGTTTTTCTTTATTCTCTGGCGCCAGCCTCAGGCACCCACTCACCAGTCTTGCTGCCCTGTTTCCCTAGTATTGGGGTCCCTGTCCCTTTAAGACTTCCAAAAATCACTCACCAAAACTAAACAACAACAACAACAAAAAAAAAAGTGGCCACTTACTTTTCTTATGTCCTCCAGTGCTAGGCCTCCGGTACCAGCTCACCGGTCCTGCTGCCCTGTTTCCCTAGTATCCAGGGCCCCGCGCATGCACTGTGTCTGCGCTCTGGTCCGGATGGCTGGGGCTGGGTGTTCAGCAGTCCTGGGCCCCCTCTTGCTCCCACTCTGCCTCCTCTTCTCCCGCTGGGAGTTGGGGGGAGGGGTGCTTGGGTCCCGCTGGGCCGGGGTTTTATCTTACCCCCTTCACGAGGTGCTGGTTTCTCGCAGGTGTGGATGTGGTCTGGATGTTGTCCTGTGTCCTCTGGTCTTTATTCTAGGAAGAGTTGTCTTTGTTATATTTTCATAGATATATGTGGTTTAGAGAGGAGATTTCCACTGCTCTACTCATGCCGCCATCTTGGCTCCGCCTCCTCCTGGGCTTGGTTTCTTTAAAGGTATAACTTAACCATTACTATTTGAAGGCATAACTTAACTGATACTAGTAATAGGGGGGCATCAAATCTGTAATTGAGTAGATCATTTCCAGGACCCTGATAAGGTGATATATTAGCTGCTAACAATGCCTTTTCCTCTTACATATATCAGCCCATACACTTGTTCCCTGAAAATTCATCTGAAAGGTTCTTCACTGGTCCAAGGTCAGAAAACTTTTACATGACATCTGTTTTCTTAGTTTCCATTTTTAAGTCACAGACAGGACACCTCCATGGTCAGTTAATCGCATCACACACTTAAAAACTTCACTAATCTCACATGCAATTTATTATCATCCTCAACAAAAAAGATGGTTAACAAGTCATTATCCTATAAGACAGTCTTTAATTAAGTTTTGGTAAGATCATATGGAATCTTGGTGACAGTACAGTCAGTTAAAGTTATAGGCCAAAGACTAAATTAGCTAAAAAGGGCTAAAAGGTTAAAAAAACTATAGAAACTGAGTAGGTGACCCTGTTACCTGGCTTGAGATACTCTATTCCATCCTTCAAATAATGAAATGGTTCTCTAAAGCCACCCTTTTAATACATAACAAGTTGATCCTTTTAACACTTATAATAATAAATCCTCTACTTCTGGGGATCTTGTTTCCACTTGATAATGAGTGTTCTTTTTACCTTCAGAGCATAATATGTTTAGTCCACCACCTAACCCAGTGGTTCTCAGACTTCCCTGCATATTGGAATTATCTAAGGAGCTCTAAATAATAACATTTAGGGCCACTTCCAGATCGTCTTATTTAATTGGTCTGGGATAGAACCTGGGAGCACTGGGATTTCTAGAATCTGCTCCACAGGGGATTCTACCCTATAGCCAAACCATTGCTAAAGCTGAAGCCTCTTCACCATTCATGTGTATACAAATCATTTGAAGACTCTGTTAAAATGAAGATTTTGATTCAGTGAGTCTGGGGTGGGGCCTGAGACTCTGCATTTCCATCAAGCTTCCAGGTGCCACTGAAGCTTCTGGTCCACAGATCTCACTTGAACAGCAATGATCCGGATGGTTCTCATTTCCACATGTCTACGTCCATGGTATATCTTAGATTCATGGTGATGATTAAATAGAAAGACTTATGCTTATAGTCATAGCCCAACATTCTTTTCGAATTATACCCCAATGAAATCTGAATACCAATAGTTGCAGACACAATTAAAGTAAGGACATTAAGTAGAGGAAGAATACCTTAAAAATGAAAATGCGTAGATACATACTCATATATTCCTCTCAACAGAAATGATTTGTTTCACAGTGAGTTTCATCTCCTTTTTAGAATTCAGTTAAAAACAAGGATCCTTTCCCCACACATTTGCAGGACCTTTTGACACATTATTTGATTCCAATCACATCAGTGTTTTTAATATTATGTGACAATTTTGTTGTATTATAAAGCAGAAACTCCAATGATGTGTTGGTATGGATTCTTGGGACAATCCCCATCTGAGAGACTGGTTCTTTCAAATAAATACTACCTTGAAATAAGGTATTCTTCCTGTGATCACCAGATTTCTCTAAAGTATTTAAAATATTGTATGCCTTAAATATAAAGCTGACTGTGCAATTAAACTTCCAAAAAACAAGTCCAATGGTAAATTTTGGTGTACTCCTGTTGAGATTTCTGAAGTAAGTGAATTTTGAAAAGATGAGATCATAATCAAATTTTTTTTTCCACACAAGGAGGATGAGGGGGGCACATGGGGATATGTGCTCATCTAATCACCACTTTACAGAATATCTTCCACATTTTCACACTACCCCATATTAACATTTCCCTCCCTTGAGAGCCTCAGAGGCCAAATACAGTCCACTGCCTACAAGCTAAGAACAGCTTTTGCATTTTCAAATGGTGGCACAAATCAAGAGAAAAATATTTCATGACATGTGACAGTTACATAAAATTCAAATTTCAGTATCCATAAATGAAGTTTTCTTGGAACATAGCCAGGCTCATGTGTTTAATGTGTTGTCTAAGGCTGTTTTGTGCTATAACAGCACAGTTGAGATTTGAGACAGAGACTGGCTGCAAAGTCTACAATATTTATTATCTAGCCCTTAACAGAGAAAGTTTGCAGACTCCACTCTAGATATATACTCACATTCCTTCACTCTTACTTGAAATTGAAAATGTGTTTTGTTTTGCACATTACATTGGGTTCTCAAGTTTTGACCCATTATCCCTGTGCTCACACACACACAAATATGACCTGTCTCTCTCTATTTTGTCTCCTTTTATTCTGCCTTCTCACTTCTACTCTGACAATCAGGAAACCTGAGCAGCATCTGCTTGGAACCAATTCTACTCCTTTTCCTGGCCACAAGAATGTAGTTCTTTATGAGGGGAACTGAAGCTTGAAAGCAGAGAGAATCACCTTTCCCTACCACATGCTGCCTATTCTGGCCTAGCTTCTAGAAGCTGGGGTCTCTAGCATATGCTACAACTTTTCTCCCAGGTTTGTATAGAGAGCATTCCAAAAAGGAACAGACCTTACTCTTGTTGCAATTTTCTATCAAGCGACCTCATGGCCAGAAAATAGAAAACTTTAAAATCTCTGAGCAAAAATGAGCGGGAGTCAGTACAACTTCTCAAATTTACAGAGAACACTATCTTTTTCTTTTTGTTTAATTTAAATAAAAAGCAGCCAAAATACTAGCCTTGATGAAGAACAAGAGTTTCTAGGTTTCTGTCCCCTAGGAAATGGCATTATAAAATACCTTATGGTCATGCATAAAGGGGAAGAGCAGAAGAAAAAAAAATGAAAGAAATGTCTGAGATTAAAGATGGCAGTGTGAGAGATGAGACAGAGGCTACCTCCTAAAACTGCATAATACCAAAATATACTTAATACAACTAATCCTGAGGGAGCAATAGGAAAGAGGACTGCACCAGACTGGAAAAACCTGGAGAACAGAGCATACCTCATGGAACAGGGTAACGTACCAAAGCTGAGGCCCGGAGGTACCCAAGACCTTCCCCTACCCCAGCTCACCAGTGGGAGGAAGAGAAACTGAGCAGGGAGGGAGTGGAAGCCTGGGACTGCTAAATGCCTAACTCCAGAGATCTGCTCTGGGGGCACAAACCTACATTTCATGGTGCTTTCATGATACTCTCATGATACAGGGTTGGAAAGCTAAGACAGGCAGAATTACTGGAGAGACTAGGATTCCAGCTGCTTGTGGAAAGCAGGGATCCACATCCGGCTGCTCTGGGACAAAACCTTATTATACCTGTGTGCTCGGCCTGCTGATTCAAACAGTGGAGACAGGCATAGCAGCTGGGAAGCAGGAAACAGCTCTTTCCTCCCCCCAGGCACCAATCCCTCTCCCCTGTAACCCCCAGCATTACATCAGGGGCTGAGCAGCTCCAGAGAGTAGAGGTTCTGGACACTAGAAGGTGCCAAACACAAATATGAAATGCCAAAGGAACATGGTACAGAGTAAAATTAATGTAACTCCTGAGAAAGATGACATGGCCCTCATGACTCTTCCTCAGAGGGAGTTTAAAATAAAAATCATTAACATGCTAATGAAGGTAAGGAAAAATATTCAAGAACTCAGGAATTAATTCCAGTTGGAGATCGAATCATTGAAGAGCACAATGGAGGGTTTTAAAAGCAGACTGGATACAGTGGAGGAGACGATAAATGAAATAGAAACTAGAGAAGAGGAATACAAAGAAACTGAGGCACAGAGAGAAAAAAGAATCTCTAAGAATTAAAGAATATTGAGAGAAGTGTGTGACCAATCCAAACGGAACAATATTCGCATTATAGGGGTACCAGAAGAAGAAGAAGAGAGAGAAAGGGATAGAAAGTGTCTTTGAGGAGGTAATTGCTGAAAATTTCCCCAATCTTGGGAAAGAGATAGTCTCTCAGGCCATGGAGGTACACAGATCTCCCAACACAAGGGACCTAAGGAAGACAACAGCAAGACATATAGTAATTAAATTGGCAAAGATCAAAGATAAGGACAGACTCTTAAAAGCAGCCAGAGAGAGAAATAAGATCCTATACAAAGGAGAGCCCATCAGGATAACATCAGACTTCTCATCAGAAACCTTACAGGCCAGAGGGAGTGGCATGATGTATTTAATGCAATGAAGCAGAAGGGCCTGGAACCAAGATTACTTTATCTGGCAAGATTATCATTTAAATTTGAAGGAGGGATTAAACAATTTCCAGATAAGCAAAAGCTGAGAGAATTTACCTCCCACAAACCATCTCTACAGTCTATTTTGGAGAGACTTCTATAGGTGGAAGTGTTCCTAAGGTTTAATACCTGTCACCAGAGGTAATAAAACCACAGTAAAGAAAGTAGAACAGCTAATTACAAAGCAAATGCAAAATTAAATTAACTATCCCCAAAGTCAATCAAGGGATAGACAAAGAATACAGAATATAATACCTAATATATAAAGAATGGAGGAGAAAGAAAAAGGAGGAGAAAAAGAAAAGAACCTTTAGACTGTGTTTGTAATAGCATATTAAGTGAGTTAAGTTAGACTCTTAGATAGTAAGGAAGTTAACCTTGAACCTTTGGTAACCATGAATCTAAAGTCCGCAATGGCAATAAGTACATACCTATCGATAATCACCCTAAATGTAAATGGACTGAATGCACCAATCAAAAGACATAGAGTCACTGAATGGATTAAAAAAACAAGACCCCTCTATATGCTGCCTACAAGAGACTCATGTTAAACCCAAAGACACACACAGACTAAAAGTGAAGGGATGGAAAAAGATATTTCATGCAACTAATAGAAAAAAGCAGGAGATGCAGTACTTGTATCAGACATTACAGACTTCAAAACAAAGAAAGTCACAAGAGACAAAGAAGGACATTATATAATGATAAAGGGGTCAATCCAACAAGAAGATATAACCATTATAAATATCTATGCACCCAACACAGGAGCACATATAAATGTGAAACAAATACTAACTGAATTAAAAGGAGAAATAGAATGCAATACATTCATTTTAGGAGACTTCAACACTCCACTCACTCTGAAGGACAGATCAACCAAACAGAAAATAAATAAGGATACAGAGGCATTGAACAACACATTAGAACAGATGGACCTAACAGACATCTACAGAACTCTACACACAAAAGCAGCAGAATACACATTCTTCTCAAGTGCACATGGAACATTTTCAAGAATAGATCATATACCAGGCCACAAAAAGAGCCTCAGTAAATTGAAAAAGATTGAAATTGTACCAACCAGTTTCTTAGACCACAAAGGTATGAAACTAGAAATACATTATGCAAAGATAATGAAAAATTCCACAAACACGTGGAGGCTTCACAACATGCTCCTAAATAACCAATGGATAAATGACCAAATAAAAACAGAGATCAAGCAATATATGGAGACAAATGACAATAATAATTCAACACTGCAAAATCTGTGGGACACAGCCAAAGCCATGCCAAGAGGAAAGTATATTGCAATACAGGCCTACCTCAGGAAAGAAGAACAATCCCATATAAGCAGTCTAAACTCACAATTAATGAAACTAGAAAAAGAAGAACAAATGAGGCCCAAAGTTAGTAGAAGGAGGGACATAATAAAGATTAGAGCAGAAATAAATTAAATCGAGAGAATAAAACAACAGAAAGAATCAATGAAAGCAAGAGCTGGTTCTCCAAGAAAATAAGCAAAATAGATAAACCTCTAGCTAGACTTATCAAGGAAAAAAGAGACTGTACACTCATAAACAGAACCAGAAATGAGAAAGGAAAAATCACTATGGACACCACAGAAATACAACGAATTATTAGAGAATACTATTAAAAATTATATGCTAACAAACTGGATAACATAGAAGAAATGGACAACTTTCTAGAAAAAGACAACCCTCCAAGGCTGACCAAGGAAGGAACAGAAAATCTGAATAGACCAATTACCAGCAACGAAATTGAACTGGTAATCAAAAAAGTATCTAAGAACAAAACCCGTGGACCAGATGGCTTCACTGCTGAATTTTATCAAACATTTAGTGAAGACCTAATACCCATCCTCCTTAAAGTTTCTCAAAGAGTAGAAGAAGAGGGAATACTTCCAAACTCATTCTATGAGGCCAGCATCACTCTAATACCAAAACCAGGCAAAGACAGCACAAAAAATGAAAATTACAGACCAATATCCCTGATGAACATAGATGCAAAAATACTCAACAAAATATTAGCAAACTGAATTCAAAAATACATCAAAAAGATCATCCATCATGATCAAGTAGGATTTATTCCAGGGATGCAAGGATGGTACAACATTCGAAAATCCATCAACATCATCCACCACATCAACAAAAAGAAGGATAATAACTACATGATCATCTCCATAGACACTGAAAAAGCACTTGACAAAATTCAACATCCATTCATGATAAAAACTCTCAACAAAATGGATATAGTGGGTAAGTACCTCAACATAATAAAGGCTGTATATGACAAACCCACAGCCAACATCATACCTAACAGTGAGAAGCTAAAAGCTTTTCCTTTAAGATCAGGAACAAGACAAGGAGGCCTACTTTCCCCATTCTATTCAACATAGTACCAGACGTCCCAGCCACAGCGATCAGACAACACAAAGAAATAAAAGGCATCCAGATTGGCAAGGAAGAAGTTAAACTGTCCCTATTTGCAGATGACATGATATTTTACATAAAAAACCCTAAAGACTCCACTCCAAAAGTACAAGATCTAATATCTGAATTCAGCAAAGTTGCAGGATACAAAATTAATACACAGAAATCTGTGGCATTCCTATACACTAAAAATGAACTAGCAGAGAGAGAAATCAGGAAAACAATTCCATTCACAGTTGCATCAAAAAGAATAAATTACCTAGGAATAAACCTAACCAAGGAAGTGAAAGCCCTATACTCTGAAAACTACAAGACACTCATGAGAGAAATTAAAGAAGATACCAGTAAATGGAAACTCATTCTCTGCTCATGGATAGGAAGAATTAATATTGTCAAAATGACCATCCTGCCTAAAGCAATCTATAGATTCAATGCAATCCCTATCAAAATACCAACAGCATTCTTCAACCAACTAGAGAAAATCTTCCTAAAATTCATATGGAACCACAAAAGACCTCGAATAGCCAAAGCAATTCTGAGAAGGAAGAATAAAGCTGGGGGCATTATGCTCCCCAACTTCAAGCTTTACTACAAAGCCACAGTAAACAAGACAATTTGGTACTGGCACAAGAATAGACCCATAGACCAATGGAACAGACTAGAGAGCCCTAATATAAACCCAGCCATATATGGTAAATTAATATATGATAAAGGAGCCATGGATATACAATGGGGAAGTGACAGCCTCTTCAACAGCTGGTGTGGGCAAAACTGGACAGCTACATGCAAGAGAATGAAACTTGATTATTGTTTAACTCCATACACAAAAGTAAACTCGAAATGGATTAAAGATTTGAATGTAAGTCATGAAACCATAAAACTCTTAGAAGACAACATAGGCAAACATCTCCTGAATATAAGCATGAGCAACTTGTTCCTGAATGCATCTCCTCAAGCAAGGGAAACAAAAGCAAGAATGAACTCATGGGACTATATCAAACTAAAAAGTTTCTATACGGCAAAGGACACCATAAATGGAACAAAAAGGCATACTACAGTATGGCAGAATATATTTATAAATGACATATCTGACAAGGGGTTAACATTCAAAATATATAAAGAACTCACATGCCTCAACACCCAAAAAGCAAACCCGATTAACAAATGGGCAGAGGATATGAAGAGACAGTTCTCCAAAGAAGAAATTCAGATGGCCAACAGACACATGAAAGGATGCTCCACATCACTAATTATCAGAGGAATGCAAATTAAAACCACAATGAAATATCACCTCACACCAGTAAGGATGGCCAGCATAGAAAAGAGGAAGAACAACAAATGCTGGCAAGGATGCAGAGAAAGGGGAAGCCTCCTATACTGTGGGTGGCAATGTAAGCTAGTTCAAATATTGTGGAAAGCAATATGGAGGTTCCTCAAAAAACTTAAAATAGAAATACTATTTGACCCGGGAATCCCACTCCTTGGAATTTAACCAAAGAATACAACTTCTCAGATTCAAAAAGATATATGCACCCCTATGTTTATCGCAGCACTTTTTACAGTAGCCAAGATATGGAAGCAACCTAAGTGTCCATCAGTAGATGAATGGATAAAGAAGATGTGGTACATATACACAATGGAATACTATTCAGTCATAAGCAAGAAAAAAATCCTACCATTTTCAACAACATGGATGGAGCTTGAGGACATTATGCTCAGTGAAATAAGCCAGGCGGAGAAAGACGAATGCCAAATGATTTCCCTCATTTGTGGAGTATTACAATGAAGCAAAACCGAAGGAACAAAATAGCAGCGGACTCAGAGACTCCAAGAATGAACTAGTGGTTACCAAAGGGTAGGGGTGTAGGAGGGTGGGTGGAGAGGGAAGGAGAAGGGGACTGAGGGGTAGTATGTTTAGTACACATGGTGTGGGGGATCACGGGGAGAACAGAGTAGCACAGAGAAGGCACACAGGTATCTGTGGCATCTTACTACACTGATGGACAGTGACTGCATTGGGGTATGGGTGGGGACTTGATAATATGGGTAAATGTAGTAACCACATTGTTTTTCATGTGAAACCTTTATAAGAGTGTATATCAATTATACCTTAATAAAAAATAAAAAATAAAGTTTAGAAAAAAAAAGAAATGTCTGAAGTTTTCATATTATTTGTAAGAGTTTGTAGATGGAGCTGTGTTGATGACATAAAGATGTTAGTGGCTCTGTGTTTTAGAAGAGACATTCATTTCTTTTGCATAGATATTATGGAACTATGACTGAATGACTCTGGAAAGAAAGATATAAAGATCCTGTAACTCCTGGTTTAGGTGGGGAGAGAATATGTTCCCAGCATGGGGCAAATAACCTCTGAAGCCAAAATCAGCCAAAGGGAGAAATAAGGTGGGAGAAACCCATTTATTGCCTACAAGCAGCTGTCTACTTCTGTTCACCCATGTTTCTCACGACCTAGTTGCAAAAAGGGACCCCACCCCACCTCTCAGGTCCAGATATGCCTTCCTCCCCCAGGCAATTACCTATTGATATAGAGATAGATGACTTTTCCCCACCCCTTGGAAACACTGATTGATATGGAGATGCACTAAGGCCAGAGGAGAGATTCTGGAAATACTGCAATTTTACCCACAGATCCCAAGACACTGGCACCTCCAATAGCAGCATGGTGACATGGTAGAAGGGGTAAGGACACCCAAACTCTGATCCTTACTTACAAGTTCTATTGTCCTCAACTTTTTGAGCCTCAGGTTCCCTACATTTTAAAAGAAGGATAATAATGTTTCTCCAACTTGCCTTAAGGGGCCACTCTGAGATTTGAATGTGATAATATATGTTGTTGATAGTAGAGAACTAATCCCTTTTAAGATACTGTTTTTATTACCATTTATCTTGTGTCCTGAGATTAATCTCATTGCTCAACTCATGCTGCCTTTTAATGCTCACAAAAACAGAACTTTTAAATCCAGTCTCTGTGTTGTAGCAGAAAATTATTTCCTGTGACCTAAAAAATATATAAATAAATAAGAATGATGTAACCAGAGTAAAGATTCTCAGGGTGGCTACACCTAATGGGCAGTAATGGAATTACTCCATCAGCCACCATGTTCCCAGGAAACAATGGCAAAAGTCTTCCAGAAAAAAGAAGAAAAGAAAATCCATTTTATAGTTTCCCCAAACTTCTCAATTTGAAAGTGGCATCTGTAGTCACACTTTGCCACAGTTCTCAAGTGAACAGAAGGAAGCTAGGGAAAATCAAGCAAAAGTAGTTAACATGCAGTCAGAAATACAGGCCTAAAGTCATCTCCTATGCACTGCAAGTACCATCCAGGGCCATACACTGTAATTATCATTTCCTTTGGTATCAGTAGCTTTTTGTTTCATTTTTTTGTTGTTGTTTATCCAGGTATAGAAAATCATATAACAACAATCAGGAAAATTAATATCTTGAAATAACACAGCATCACATGAGAAGGAACCACATGCATCTATCTGTATTATAATATTCTCTCCACATAGGTAAGTTCAGATATCATTCCCAGTTTTTCATACAAGAAAATGGCCTCCTAATGCCAAGTTTGCATGAATCTGATCTTTTAATACTAGAATGCTTACACAGGCTTATAACCTGTTCCCTTAGTGCTTAGTGAAAATATTCCTTCATTCAAAGATTCACAAAATACATCCCAAGCCCCTACAATGTGCTGGAGCTGCTTGTTGCTGGCAAGTCACTGAGGACATGACCTCTTCCATCTAATGGATGTTGGCCTGCCACCAAGCTGACCATACTATCTTTCACCCTTCTTTTGATCAGAGGAGGCCTGAGAACAGGGGACTCAAGCATGGCCTGTACTCATTTTCTCTGAGCCCCCTCTCCCTATCATGTCCTCCCTTGTCAAAGCTTCCTAGTGCCTTTTGAATACAAGAAGAAAAGGAAGCTAAAGTAATAATAATGTTTGTGCTCTAAATGACTTGTTTTACATGAGAGCTGCATATTTTTAACACCTAGAAAATACATTCCTACTACTATTACGCTAACAGTGCTAAAACAAATATGAGATTCTGTCAGAAATGTCTCATGAAAAAGCCCTTAATGTCCAATAATGGAGAAATGAGAAAATAAAATCTGGTATAATCTCTCAGGACACCACCAGGCAGGCATTAAAGTGTGTAATAACATGAACAATGCTTGAGTAATAATAACTTGTTTCACTGGCCTGGAGGTATAAACAAAGCCACATGCTTTTTATTATTCTAATGAATCACTTACAAACCCACATGCCCATATTCGCAAGCAGCTTGTAACCCAGGTCACCCCCAATCACAATATGTAGGCCAAAGGATTTCCATCATTCTTCTCAATGAGAGAGAGAACCAGGAGTTGGAAGCAGCTCCGGCTGTCACTGTAGCAGGGTCAACCGAAATGGAGGAGGGCTCCTGAGCTGCAGGGAGGCCTGTGTGCCTGTGGATCCCTAGGGATACCCTGTGCTTGCCTAGGCATGACCCCCATACCAAGCTGGAGAGGCCGGGGACCTAACGAAGGCTCAGTTCACGGTCTTCCAGAGGTGTGTCTTAGACGCTTCTTTGATACTTGGTGAGGCCCAGACACACTTTCTCTCATCATGAGTTCTTATCTGTCACTACTGTGGTCCTTTCCTGTCAGAAGCCTCAGCCAGGGACACTGTGCTTTCCTCCAATTTGTCTACTCTCAAATTTTAAGGGGTTGAGATCTTAGTCTTTTCATGCTCCCAAGGCTTCTAGACTTGTGATGAAAAATTGGAGCACAACCTTCACAAAAGGTTAAAGGGTAGGGAGAGAGACTTCTAGAACCAGAATGCTCAGGTCTGCATTTCAAGGAGAAACACAAAAACACCAGAACAGGCTGGACAAGCAGTTATATATCTAAGGTAAGCCAGTTAACATTTTTTTCTTCATAGTAAGGTGACTTACTGGTTCAGGTTCCTGAAAGACCTAATTGAACCATATTTTAAAATTCCACCCTATCAGTTACTTCATTATATTCATAATTCAAATTATACATTTTTAAAATAATGGGTTTAAAAAACCCTGGATACCCAATTATAAAGGGGAGAGTGGGATCTGGGAGGAATCTGTAGGGAACTTGCCCTTTTTCCTCATAACCATATTCCACAAATAGCTGGCCAGGGGAAAGGAAAGGAAAGGAAGGGAGAAATGCTTCCTGCGCACCCCAAGCACTGGTGTGGTCACTCTTCCAGGGACGAGAGGGGATCAATCTCCCCAAACCAGCTGAGTCTCCAGATGGGGCCCTGGTACCAAAGTCACAGAAGTCAGGCACACACTTGCTTTAAGGGCAGCATGCTGAGAGGGTAGGAGCCAGGGGTGGGACAGGGGAAGGAAACCAGAGTGGTAGAGGAAAGGCAGCCCCAACACTGCCATGGGAGCCAAAAAGTAAGTGAAAACCTGGAATCAAGGGCTTGGCCATGGATATGTACACTGAATTATCCGGGACACATGCCAGACATACATGTTATGGTGAAATACACATTACATGATACAATCAACACTGTAAGAAAAAATACGTATGTAAAGAAGGAAGACAATATATCAACATAATAATTGTTGTTTTCTCTCAATAGTGGGAAAATAGCTCACTCCCCATAAAATTTACTCTTTTATTGCTATTTTGCAAAATTTTCTAAACAATTATGCTTTGTTTTTTAACTTTTTCAAATAAAAATTTTAAAAGTAAATAGTTAACCTCTTAATGATTAATTCTTTCTGAACTAGCTAATGTAATAAGCACTGCAATATTCTTGTATTTGTTATGAATATGCATTTCTTTTTCATTCATTTTGAGTCACAGGAGAAAGCTATAAGGTTTGAGTTTGCCTGTGGCGTACTAGTTTGGTAAACTCATACTTGACATAAGCAGTCAAAGAGCACATGAATTGCATGTCTAATGGAAAAAGGAAATACTCTTAACATTATTAATTGAAATGTCTTAGAGCTAGATACCAGGATCTTAGACACCCAGCTCAAAAATCCATTGTCCTGCTTGCTGTATAAGCCATCCAAACTATGGCTAGATCATCAGGCAACTGCTAAATGGCAAGGAAGATGAGGTTGTTGAAAAGCTGAAATTAAAATGTTAATCCAAACTGAATAATAGAAGGTAGGTGCCCAAATTTTTATTTCTCTTTTTAATATTAATGAATACTTTTAACTTGCAGAATTATTCATGAAGACTACCTGTCAAGTGGTAAAAATTTTAAGACCAAAATAAATCCCTCAATAATATAACTGCTAATGATAATAAATGCAGCCTTTGTGGAATAATTTCATGTATATTATCTTGCTTATTACGATGATATATGTAAGGTATCATATGGTAAAACTAAGAATTTTTTTAAGTGTATTTATCAAGTTATTCAACTTGGCACTCTCTAAGTCCAGACCTTTTCCCACTTAAAAAGAAAAAATCTGTATATATAAATACAGAACCATACAAACTTACACTAGCCTATTAGAGATTCTAAAGAGAGTATATTAACTCTATGAATTTTTTTAAAGTAATGGATCCAATTAAATAGCCACTTAAAATACTCAGAAAGTCATGAAACCTGCCCTGGGTTGGGTTCCCCCAGAAGCAGATCCTGAGAAAGGATTCAAATCCAAGTAGTTTACTTGGGAGGTGATCCCAGGAAACAGCAGTAGGGAAGCAGAACAGTGAGGCAAGAAAGAAAGACGGAGAGAGAGGGAGATGGAAAAGGAGAGGAGAGCGCGAGCGAGCGAGTGAGCAGGACAGTAGGGCATGTGTCACCTCCGTGGGTATCTGGAGCTCCATCTCCCTGAGGAGCCTCAGGAGATGGCCTAGAACACGCTCCAGAGCCATCTCCACTGAAGGACAGGGAAGCTGGAAACTTATCCACCCACATCCTTTCTATCATTGGCTTGGGACTTGTTCAGAAGCATTAATTTTTCAGTACTTCCTGCCTGTCTTTAATGCAAGACAATCTATGACCAGAAAAAAAGACCTTGGGCTGGTGCTTGCTGTAACAGTCTTCAACATGTAAAGTGAATGCCAAGGAGACTATGGTCAGAACACTATGGAGCAGACATCATCTGCTATAGCCTGCAGTTCAGGCAGCTTAATTTGGGTGAGCACTTCCATGGTGATTACCTTTAAGCATATTACATACAAGTCTATGACTTGGGTATTACTATCATCCCCATTTTTCAGATGATAAAACTTTAGCAAAGAGGTTAAGGGTCTTCTCTGAGCTCAACGGAGCTGGAATTTGAATCAAACACTGATTCAGCATCCACAGCCTACCCATCCTGGTACATCACCTCTATTGCCATGACTGGTCAGCCCACATGAAGAACAGTCAGAGTTTGGGGAGAGCTTCTAGTTAGAGCTCTGAGAGAAGGCATAGGAGTTCCTTCCCCAATTCCTACTGACTCCACAGAGAGTAGTACCTGGTGGCTGTTGCCTTTCTTACCAAAGGTAAGTCAAGATACACAGACAGCATCAAAAAATGAAGATCTCTGGGAGATTCATTTGCCTATCATTTACTTCCCACACACTGTCCACACAGAAACCTCTAGATTTCCTAAAATTTATGTTCAGAATCCAAACAGCCCAGCAGTCATTTGAGACACCATAATTTTCACTAACATTTTCAATTCTATGAGCCTCTAAGCCTCTCTCTCCACAATGCTGTAATAGCCTATGGATTGAATCAGTTTGACCAGGGTCTGTAAGCAGAGAGTAAATACAGCTCTATTTCAACTTACAGTGTGACTGTCATGGACACAGAGTTAGGCAGGTGGTAAATTACCTACTTGGAGAGGTCCTTTCATTCTTTCAGGCCACTAAGGCATTAAAACTTCTATAAGCATCTACCAGGAAAAGCTGTAAATTCTTGTGAGTCTCTATGTGAGCACCATTTTAGGAAAATCACTTATTCCAGGTAACCTAATTATAAGTACAGCATAGTAGGTAGGCTTCTTTAAGACTACGAGACTGAATATCCATCTGAGTTGGATAAACAAAATTTGGAATTGACTCTAATAAGTTTAGACACTAAGCACACTCTGCCAATTCTTACCAATTAAACAGAAAATAGGAACAGATGAAAAAAAGCAATCAAAATAAAATGAAACATCTTTTATTACCTGAGGTGAAATTTGAGAATGGGCCCATTTTTTCATTGTCATATATTACCCATGGTGTTATCAAATCCTTCCTAAGACAAACTAGAAAAGCAGATGGGCTGAGATTTCTTTACTGGAATAGCAAGGAAGAGGAATATAACTACATTTAAGTCTTCCCCACTTCAAGAATATTATGGGAATGATTGGATTCCCAACTATTTTAGGCAGTGACATAAGTATGTTCATACAAAAAATATGGAAGATACATCAGATGTTTCCTTTCCACTGCACTATATGTTTTTAATTCAGTACATCTCTTTCTACTGTACCTTTCTAAGAAATCCTGAAATTTTCACATTTTCCATGTGGATGTATACAGAAGCAACATAAACCAAGTTGGGAGGTTTCATGCATCTCTTCTTTATTTTTAGATATTACCAGGACAATGTGTCTTCAATGCCTGGCACACGAAAGACTCTCACTACATACTTTTCCTCAGGCATAGTAGAGTACAGCAGAAAAAGTATAGAACTCATGGTCAGGCACATCTGACTATTCCAATTTCAATTCAACTGCTACAATTTCCCAGCCATTGTGACTTAGCTCTGATAACACCTACTTCATAAAGTTACTGTGAGGATTCAATGGTACACTGAAGCTGACTCACAGAGCTCTCGAGAAACAAATGAGTGCATCTCTGAAATTCTGCATGCAGTAACATCATGCTAGTAGCTTGAAATTGGTCATGGTGATAATATTTTTGCCTCAGAAATGGCAAAAGCTACAAATCAGGGCTTTTTTACCCCTAGAGACCTGTTTACTATCTCATCACCGAAAATTAGATAACATGCAAAATGTTTAAAGGAGTGTCCAGCTCTTTCCCCTTTCCTTTCCTACTTTGAAGAGTTTACAAAGAAAACTTTAGTTTTACATCTAGAATACTCTAGTAATGGTTCCATTTCATAATCAACCATTTGTTAAGGATTTTCCCTTGCAGTTGCTCTTGACAATCACAGAAGGCTATTTGTTAGGATGACCTTGATTAGAATTTAAATACCAAGTGAAATTCCACCCTGGTTTTCCAGGAAAGGTGTTGCCAACCAATCTCTTATGCTTTGCTTAAGCCAAAAAAGCTGCATGTGAGTTTTTTAATTGCCTAGGGTCTCCTGAGAAGCTGGCACTTTCTGTTCAACCTAAATTGGCATCACCGAAAAAAGATTTCCCTTTACTCAAAGGACTCATTCAGGAAATCATACTGCCCTGCTGCAACAGTTGGGAAAACCAATGTATTCCTAGTAGACATAAAGTGCTACTAAAATTATTTGACAGTGCAATTCAACATATCACATTGGACAAAAAACGAAATGTGAGATAGAAGTTACCATAGATTTGGTGGAGTATAACCAAATGCCACACCAGAAGGTGCTGCCCTTGGAAGCCTACAGAAGGCTGACTTTCTAATCATATGTGGGAGGTGTAACAGGAATAATGCTGTAATGGCATCAAAGATTTTCTCTCTCTTGGTGACTAAGGGGAGATTACTTCATGAAATCCTATAGGAAAACCAGTCTGTCTCTTGGCAGATAAGATCATGAATGGCATCTAGAAGTCTTCCATATATAAAATGTGGGAAAGAGTCTTATGATTGATTCCTCTTTATCATCTCCAAAAAGTACTAGAGCTAGCTTATATTCCATCTCAGAGATGCTCCGGAGTCATTCTGGTAAGCAGTAATAGCATCTGGTATTAGGAAGAATGACATAGTTGTCCAGACTGTGCCCCATGTTTTAATGCTGCCATTCGCATGTGACCTTGGGCATGTTCTTTGATTTCTCTAAAAATTAAACTTTTCATCTTTATAGCAGAAGTCCATAGAGGATTAATATGAGGGCCAAATACTGATAATATGTCCTATATAGTAAAACACTGTACCAAATGTAAAATGTTATTACTGCTTGGACGTTCTTGGTCACATCGTACCAAAGATAAAAGCCTTTTAATGCAAAACCTCTAATTTGGTAGTAATAGGAGGCCAAAATGCACATCTCAGAAATCATTCTGGAATGTTAAGCCATGTAGCGAAAAAGAAGGCAACATTCCTAGTAATTAAGAACTGGGCTTTGGAATCAGTGGATGCTATTCCAAGTTTCAACATATGCTAGCTATGTGACCTTAAGTAAATTATTTTCCTGTCTAAACCTCAGTCCCTCATCTTTCCAATGAGGACTGTGATAGGAACTAGCTCAACATGTTGTTAAATGAGAGAATGCATATAAAAGGGAATAGGACCATAGTAGGTTCACAATGAATACTGTAATGTTTTTATTGTTGTTTTGTTATTTGCATTTTGAAATTGCCTAGGCAACAAAATGTTCCTAATCCTGAGCATAAAAATTCCTAGAGTAAGTTAAAAGAACTTGACAAGGAGTCACAGATTCTTAAACTCCAGAATTCAAATTAATGGCCTGCGGTGATAGCTAGCTTTGGCTTGTAAAGCAAACCAGCTTCATTTTCCTCCAGGGTCTTCCATTTAAACTGCAAGAAATGCCAGTAGGAAGACAACTGTATTTGTGTTCTAGTTCTTCTCCTGGGAGATAGGAGACCTTAAAAAGTCAGAGATCACCTACATTTTTCCTATGGGACTTGGTTTTATGTACTTAGAAATAGATTTGGAAAGATGAACTTCAGCAACCAAGGTTAAGAATGGTTGTGGTCTTACTGAACACAGCCACAGAGTATGGAGAAGGTGAAAAGGAGACTTTATGTCTCCAACAAAATTAGAGCAGGGAAGAAAGGGACAGTCCACAATGTTAAGTCTAGGAAAGAAGACAGGAGACCTGAAACAGATTCGATACAAACTGTGGAGAGAGCTTGTATGCTGCTGTGGACTGGCAAGGTAGTAGGTGCTCAGGAGGTCAGGCTTGGAGCGATGATAACAGAATGATAGTTTTCAAAGATAACCATGCCCCTCCATGAGGAAACTGTTCTACATGACTCATTATCTTGTTTTGAGGTTGCCAATAAGGAACATCAGAGAACTGTGGGTTAAAACTTCTTTTTCTTCCCCAAAGAAAAAAATAGGCTCTCTCTTATGATAATAAAATATGATTTTGCATGCAGGTCTATGCATTAGGCCAATAAAATAAAATAGTATTTTATTTATTGATATAGAATCTAAGCCTTCCTGGTCCAAAATTCTCCCAGGTTAAACCACTTTAGGAGGTATATAAGTTAACCAGAACTCTAAAAAAACAATTAGAGTGATCAAAGAGCAGAAAAGTGGTTGCCAGGGCCTAGGGTGTGGGGGTAATTAGAGTATGATAAAAGGGTAGAAACATTCAGTTATATGATGAATAAGGGCTGAGAATCTAATGTAAAACATGGTGGCTACAGTTGATAACACTGTATTGTATGATTGAAATTTACTAAGAATAGGACTGGAATGTTCTCACATACAAAAAAAGGTAAATATGTGAGGGCATAGATGGACAGATACGTTAATTAACTAGAAGGGGGAAACCTTTCACAATGTATATCCATATAAAAAAATAAGATTAAAAAAAATTGATCACAATTTTCAAAGTACCAAAAAGCACCCCAAGGCCCAAAAGAATCTGTGCTTTTAGTATAATGCCTAACAAACAAGAAGGGCTAACTACGATTTTTTAAATACCTACAAAAAAACATCAAAGCTGTTAACAACAAAACAAAATGTCAATCTACTTTCTAGGGTCAATCTTGATTACTTTCTCCAAAAATTAAAATTATCAAGACAAATGCATTATCATAAGAAAAAAAATAGCAAATATTTACAAAACACAGAGCAAGAAGGAGACATTCACAAGTGAGTCTGAACCTTGTCTTGTTCACAGGAAAGCGCAGTGCTCATTAACAAAATGTGTCGAGAGAGCTGTATTTGGAAGACAGCACTCTATGACCTGAGGCTGAAATTTGTGATAGAATAATTTTTCTCTTGCAATTTTCCAAGATTTCCTGGGTTTACTGAGGGTCTCCATGATAAGATTATAACTTAATTTGGGGGATTTCAATGTTTTCATTCATGATTTCTCATAAAAATCAGACATGCTTTAAAGATAGGGGCAATACATCTTATTAACTATTATAAACCCTTTTTAAAAGCATAACTATAATGCTTTATTCTTAATTAAACAAAATTCAATCCATATTTTTGTGAAATGTCAACTATTTTGCTAATTATAACTGTTTGGTGTGTGAAAAAATAATGAAGTTTGCCCTTTTTACTATAATGTTCCTGAACCCTAGAGTTTAACCCAGATAAAAGAACCTAGAGTAATAGAATACTGAGCTATGAAAGGGTTTTTAGAGCTCATCTTTCCAACTCTATTTCAGAGCATGTGAAACTAAGTTTCAGGGAGGTAAAATGACTTATCCAGGGCCTCAGAGCTGTCAAAATGAAGTAGTAACAAAGTAGGGGTGAACCACAGTGAAATGATTAGTCACACACTAATATAGTGACTAATTTCACATGGACTTACTGTGGTCATTTTGTTTTCTGATCATACTGCAATTAAACTTAAAATTGCACAAAGTTAAGCAGAAAATCACCAAATGTTTAGAAGTTATGCAGTATGCTTAAAAATAGACCACATGCCAAAGAAGAAATGAACTGAATAGAAAATATTCTGAACTAAATGAAAATTTTTAAAAGATGTATGAAAACTTGTGGAAAGCAGCTAAAGTCTGTGATAAAAGAAAAAAAGCTTAAAATTTTTTACCTAAATTACCTCCCCAAGAAGCTATAAAAAGAATAAGTTAAATACCCAAAAAAAGTAGAAGACAGACAGTAATAAGGATAAAAGAAGAAGCAAAAGAAGATAAACACACAGTAGAAAAATTTAGGACTCCAACAGTTTGATTCTTTGAAAAGAATAATTAAATTTATAAACATTTTATCAAGAGTAAAGATAACAAAGAACTAATACCAGAAAGGAAAAATGGGGCATCAGTATAGTCCCTACAGAATTAAAAAGATAATAAGGGGATACTATGAAAAACTTTATGTTAATAAATTTGAAAATTTAGATGATTATCAATAAACTCCTATAAAAACACAGCTCATCATGACTGACATAAAAAATGGAAAACATGAATAATTCCACTTTTTTGTAAGAAACTGAATCTGTAATAAATACTTATATTTATCAAAAAATACTCATAAAGTAATAACACCTATTTTATACAAATTCTTCCAGAAACAAGAGAAGGAAGAAACACTTCCCAACCCAGGATAAACGATTATCAAAATCTGACAAGAACAAAATAAGACAATAAAACTGCTATCCAATCTCTCTCTGGAGTAAGGTAAAAAATCTTAATCAAAGTATTAGCAAATTGAGTCCAATCAAATGAAAATGGATAATATATTACAATGAATTCAAGGTTGCTTAATATATATGAAAAGACAGGACAATTAATTTTAAAAAGATTTTTCTAAAGAACTTCAATAGGCACTTTACAAAAGGTGATATGATAGAGCATATGAAAAGATCCTTGACATAATTAGCCATTAGGGAAATGCTAATTATAATCACAATGAGAAATCAAAACACACCCAGAATGACAAAAACTATAAGGACTGACATTTAATATAAAGAGATGGTGAGGATATGGAGCAACTGAAACTTACACTGCTGGTAGTAATGTAAACTGTTATAAAAAATTTAGAAAAAATTTTAGCTGTACCTACTAAAGTAGAGCAAATGCATACTCTATGATCCAACAGTTCCACTTCTGAGTATATATGCAAAGAAATTCATATATATGTTCACCAAAAAGACACGTAGCAAAGTTCATAGAAGTATTATTCATAGTAGCCTCAACCTGGAAACAACCCAAGTATCCATCAGCAGTAGATGGATAAAGAATTTGTAGTATTTTCACACAAAGGAATACAATTCCCCAACATGCTGACTCTTACAAACATTACACTGAACAAAGAAAACCAGATGCAAAACAGTAGTTCTGAGTGATGCAACTTATATAAAATTCAACAGCTCAAACTAATAGGACTGATAATAGTGATAGAATTAAAAATAGTGGTTACCTTTAGGTGATGAAGAGAGTGGCAGGGAAGGCTTCTGAGGTGTCCTAATGTTTTATAATCTGATCTGGGTAGCAGTTACATGAGTGTGTTCACTTTGCCAAAATTCATCAAACTAAATACTTATAATTTATGTGTTTTTCTATATGCATACCATATTTCAATAAAACTGGGAAGAGAAGGGGAAAGAATAACAAAATTTGGAGATTGAAGAATTTAGGTGGTTGAGTGGTAATGAAAAAGACCTAAGAAGGGTCACTCCTATGCTATCAATTGAGAAAGCCAAGATCTTGAACAAGCCCAGTAATGCACACCAGCATCTGAAGTGGGGTAGAAAGTACAGGCTAATGAGAGGAAAACTGGTTCAAAGCTGTTGAAGGAAGCAGCCACTCCAGTCCCATCCCATCCCCATTCTATACAATTCTACCTTGGTAGAAGACTGAGATTTATTCTCTGGGAAGAATAAAATAGAGGGTCCTTTGACTGGGGCAACCAGGTAAGATTACTTTATTAACATTTAAAACGTACCTACTCTAATCTGCTTCCTCCACTCAGCTTCCGAATGGTGGCTGCTTCTTTACTCCCTAAAAAGAAGGTTGCCAAGAGACTGTTCTTGAGAAACTATAAAGCCAATGAGAAAAAATAAAACAATCCTGTAATCAGGAGCTCTTCAACATCACCTTATTCAGATCACATTACGATTAACGATACTGCTGGCAATTAGTTCCCATTCACATGCTCTGGTTTCCAATAAATCATATTCCCCTACTCTTAAACGTGAGCAGACATCAAGGACTATTAAATTCCTAGGGAAATAAACAGACCAAAAGCAACTTGGAGGAAATGGAGACTATGCAAGAAAAAAGCCTCAAAAAATGATCTTTAATAACCTAGGGTAATATGGGAGGATAATGCAATTTGAAACAAGAACAGAAGATCCTAAACAGACCAGAGGCAAAGAGTGTCCCTGAGATAGTGGGGAAAGGGAATCAAATAGGGACAGCTGTGCACCAAACATGGAGGGCACCTGTACAGACTAAGGAAGGGCAGAATGTTCTGAGAGAGATCACTGCAGAAAATGAAATTGTTAAGATAATGGATGTGAATGAAAGTAATGAGAAGAGATTTAAGCCACTGGCAGAGTATTCAGGAGGCTGACCTCGTTAAAATGCATAGAAAGAAAAATATGCAAACAAAAAAGGGCAATTATTACATCCGGGAGAAAAAAAAACAGGTCACACAGCTAAGGAAACATGATCATAGTTTACCATACAACTCAGGTCTGAATGACGTAATAATAATGTAAATACTACATTTACCAACCCAAACTATAATCCTACCATATTGCCACCTTAGGTATTTACCATCATGCCTTCAAAGATAGTGTCAGTAGGGGAAAACCAAATGCTTACCTTCCGCACTGGGAAGTCAACCAACAACGCCTAAAATGTAATACCAAAAAGTAAGGCAAAGTAGTGGAGAGTAACTGCTTCTAGAAGGGGGATGAGGAAAAAGAGACCAGGGACTGTTACCGGCCTTTATGTACCTCATAGAAGTAGCTGACCTTTTGAACTAAGTCCATGTGTATTTGATAAAAGCGAAAACTGTCTTTAAATAAAGGATGAACAGAAGTCAAGTGAGATGTTAAGGGGGGAAAGGCATTACGAACAGAAGGGCATCATGGGTAATGGCTCCAAGATAGACAGCCACAGCATAGTATGATGCTAAAACACCAAGTCTGACTTAGTGGGAGTCTCCAGATCTCTTCCATGTAACTTCCACTGCGTCTGTCAGGCAGGCATTGGAAAGAGAAGTGCCAAGAATGCCGACAATCTGGGAAACCAAGAGTGACACAATGCTTCCCTAGCAAAGCTTGAGCCAGAACTGTTACCGGTAAGATACCTCCAGTGTTTTAACTGAGGAGCAAGGTACAAACTACTATTCAGCAGAATTACAGGGTATCTGGGAAAATCTTGCTCAGAGCAAGCAAGCACCTCCAGAATTAAGCAAGCCATTGTGAGCCCCTGGATAGAATGAATATGTGGTCTTGCTGAAGCCTGCAGGCAGCCAGCACACGCAGCATACTTGGACTGGCAGAGATGAGCAAGGGAAAGGAGATCCCCTAGCACCTCAGAAAGCTTGTGCTTTTGCTGGTCACTGGAAGAAGGCTTCCTCGAGTCACAAAGGGATTGAAATTAGATAAAAGCTGCTGGAGTTAAAATAAAACAGGAGAGATGTTTTGTTTTGTTTTTTCTTCTGGGTATTGAATAACCCATACTGTGAAAAGTAAAAACAAAACAAAACACCAGTTATTAAGGTAAAAGGAAAAAGTCTGGTTTATAAGGAAAAATTTATCAAGAATTAAAGGGTGAAAATTAAATAGTAAGCACTAGAAAAAGCAGAACATTATAACCAAGAATTTAAAAAATATATTTTCTAAGCACTAAGTGTATTTAGAAGACAAACATCAAGGAAAAACTGTGTGCACTTATTATGATAACAGGGGGAATTAGAGACAATGGGAAAGGAAATGACAGAGACACTAGACAATTACCTGCAGCTGGTTTTACAAATAGAAAAGACTAGAGATTTGTCCTATTCAGGTATCAGATTTCTTCACTGAAAGCATGAGAATTCGGAAGTGGGTAGATAATAGTGGCACTGCTGATGCAGATAGAGTATCTTTCATCTGATAAATCCAGACCAGAAGCGTCAGAGGGAAATGGGAAAGAAGGAGATTGGTTTTTGAATTTGTGTTTTCATTAAAACATAAGGCATTTAGATAGTGACTACAATAGTTGTGTGGAATTATCTTCCACTTTGAGAAAGGTAACAACCAAGCAGGCAATTTAATTTTGGTGAAAGAATGTTTAGAAAAGATGTAATCAGGAAGGAACTAAATATACAGTGCCTTTTGGTGTATGAAATGAACTATTAGATTAGAATCTACTCTCAAGTTCCTATCTGAAAATGGTAAAAACATACAGGAATAAGTGCAACTAAACAAAGATAAAGAGGATACTCCTATCCCAAACCCATAGTTTTGAAGCTTCAATTTGATTTATTTAAAATTACTCTGATTTAATAATCTCAAGGGATCATTTTACCCACAGTTGAATGCTGGAAGTCAAATTAAGCCATTTGGGGGAAGTTTTGTGGAAAGTTTTACATATTCTACAAGGTCTCACTGTCAGCCATGATCTCCACATTCCTTTCCTATAACAATAAAAAATGTGTGCCAAATAAGAGTCCAGCCTTGCTTTTTTCAATGAGGATATCTGTAGAGAGCACTGTCTCTCTAGGGCTTTGTTCCAGGCCTTGCCTTGATTCATTTATCAGAATATTTCCCTCTTCTTACCTTTTTCTATCCATCTTTAAATGAAAATAGTAGGATTGGCTCATGATACAGAAATTTTAGGATAATGGTATAAATTTCACTGACTTTGCTGCATCCAGTTTGTGAGGGCAAATATTTTTCAGAATTTGTTTTACAATCAAACTATCCTGTTGAGAACTAAGGCTTGCAATGTACAGAAAAGTTTTACTATTCTTCCCTCTTACTTGCAAGTGGTAAATCCCAATAACCATGAAATGACAATCTCCATTCTCCCTCTCTCCTCTCTCCCTCTCTCTTCCCTTTCATTCTCTCTTTCACACACACACACACACACACACACATGCAATTTCTTAATTCACTAATTATTCCTAAACTTTTGAATAGTAAATTTGCTGGGCTTAAATTTTTAACCTTATAATAAATTACAAATGTAGCATATTCTATTAAAAATGTTTACTCCATTTCTAGGAAATTCAATCTAGGAAAATGATAAGAATTGCTATGAATAGGAGCATACAAACTAATTCAAAATTCAGATACAGAACCAAATACTATGGGAAATTAATTTCAGTGTGGCATTTTTCATCTGTGGAGAAAAGCAGGATTATCCATAAATGAGGTCAGAACTGAAAGGACGTTAGGAAAAATAAAAGTTGAATCCCTCTTTTATTCTTCATACCAAAATAAAGCCCAGCTATATCAAAGATTTAAATGAGAAAAAAATGAATCCTTAAATATTCTCAGCAAAAGTACAAATAAAATTATTATAATTTTGGAATAGAGAAGGTCTTTCTGACCAGGACAGATGATTAAGAAAACACAAAAAAGAAAAATTAAATAGATTTAGCAGTTACAAAAATTTGTATGTCTGTATGATGAAAATAAAGTAGATAATGGCAAAGTAGGAAACATTTTTACAATACATATAAAAATATTTCTCAATTTATAAATGTTAAACATAAAGATAATTTTCTTAATTTACAAAGAACTTACACAAACTAGTAATTGTTTTTAAAAAGAGATCAATAGAAAAATGAGCAAAGGATGAACACATGAAAGAAAATACATGCAAATGAGCAACAATCATATGAAAAGAGGCTAAACTTCATTCAAAACTCAAAATGTAAATTCAAATATGCCATTTTTACCCATTAGAATGGCAGATAGATGATAGATGACAGATATACAGATTCCTTTGAGTAACTAAAAGAATATGTGTTTTATATATGGAAACACACATATACACATATATTCATGTGCACTGCTGATACAGGTACAAAAATTATATCTGAAAAGACAGACAAGACTTGGCTGCCTTTTGAAAGTGATCTCAATGTAGGGAAGAGAGGCTTGTTTTGTTTTGGTTTTTAATAGACTTTATTTTTAGATACACAGAGAAATTGAAAGGAAAGGACAATTTCCATATGCTCCCTGCCTCCATATATGCACAGTCTTCCCCACTATCAGTATTCCACACCAGTTGATGCTATAGCTGATGAATCCACAATGACATGTCATTATCACTGCAAGTCCATAGTTTACATAAGGGTTCACTCTTGGTGTTGTACATTCTACGAGTTTTGACAAATGCACAATGGCATGTACCCACCATGATAGTATCATAACAGAATTGTTCCAGTGCCCTAAAATTCCTCCATCTGTGCCTATTCATCCCTTCCTCCCTCCTCACCCCTAAAACCACAGATCTTTTTATTGTCTCCATCATTTTGCCATTTCCAGAATATCATATAGTTGAAATCATAAAATTTGTAGCCTTTTCAGATTGCTTCTTTCAATTAGTAATATACATTTAAGGTTCCTCACATCAGTTCATGGATTGATCATTTGTTTTTAGTACTGAATAGTACTCCATTGTCTGGATGTACGTACCACAGTTTATTTATATCCATTCACTTACCGAAGGACATCTTGGTTGCTTCCAACTTTTGACAGTTATGACTAAAGCTTCTATACACGTGCATGCAGGATTTTGTGAGGACATAAGTTTTCAACTCACTTGAGTAAAACACAAGGAGCGTGATTGCCAGGTCATATAGTAAGAAGTTTTGTCAGAAAGTATCAAACTGTCTTTTAAAATGACTGTACCATTTTGCATTTTTACCAGCAATGAACAAGAGTTCCCGTTGTTCTACATTTTGTCAGCATTTTGTATAGTTAGTATTTTGGATTTGGTCATCTAATTGGTTTGTAGTGTGGCTTTTGCTTTTTATATAATTCTGTCTTTATTTTAACCTCCTAATCATGGAAAATTTTTTAATGCTAACAAGCATTATCTGGGATGGGATGGTAAGTCATTTTTTATGTTCGAAGGGACAATCAGGTTTGATTCATTCAGCTCATCATGGTAGGAATTATGGAGAAAGGTGTGAAGATAATTAGAAAACATCTCTCCCTTTCAGAACTTACCAAGCCACTGAGACCAGTCCATGACAGGAGAACAGAAAAGGAAATTAACATTTTGGGACACTTACTATTTTCTGCACAAAATCTTTCCTACTGGTATTATAGTACCATAGTCAAATGAATCTAGGACATGACATTTACTGTGACTACTAGTATGTTAAAAATGCTGAAAACTATTACAGTACAAAAACTGTTTAATTTCACTTAATACTGTTTCCCACAATATTTGATCACAGACTACTTTTTTATACATAACCCCTATTAACATTAGGCAGAATAAACTTGGGGAAATATTGGTCTATCTCCTTTAACATACATTATCTCATTTGATCCTAGTAACAATTCTAAAATAAAAAAATCTTATTCTCTTTATTTTTAAAATGAGAAAATCAAGATTTCAAATATTTAGGTAACCTTGACCAACATCACACTACCCACACATGGGATTCATACCTGAGTCTTCCCAGCTCCAGAGTCACACCAGCTGTGGCAGAAACCCATGAAAATCCACCCAGCTCAGGAATTACTCCAGACTGTATTCCCTTATTCCATTTTCATATTTTTAGCATATTGTATATACTGAAGTGATGACAGTGGGGCCAGAACCCAGGAGTTGAGACTCCTAAGGCCATAATTTGGCAACTATAAGATGATTGCTTGGGCTCAGCTGTAACAAAATGCAATTGTGATACTCTCTGGTTTAAATTATCCTTTTTTCAAGTCATCTAGATTCTCTAATGTGGACAAACTTGAGGATTTGGCTATACCTAAGAAATGCAGATCAGTCATGTAATACAGGTCGGCCCTGACTAACTGTTACACCCAACCCACCCTTAATGTGCTCTCAGGCCCTGCCACCAGGTATGTGATACCTCTGCAGCAGGACATGAAGCAAAAAAAGGGGGCAGAGAGGGAAGAAAATCTGACCATTACTCTAAATTTCCTTGCTTGTGTGGGTTTTGGTCAGATAAAACTCCAATTATTTTTTTACTGCATTAATTTCTTTTCCAGTAAAATGCATAAAGAACTTACTTCCAGTTAAAGCTTTTAGGGTGGACCATTGCTCAAACCATTTTCAACTTTATTGGAGAAAGCATTTGAAAATACACTATGAGTAGTAATTCAGATCTGGCTCTTGGGGAAAAGCAAGATGACTCAATAGGTCTCCCCACAAACCTACCTAACTTCTGTGATTAAATTAATACAAAGGATAATGGGGGGAGAGGAATGGAAATGTGAGGTGTAACCACAGTTTGAGCTGTGTACGGTTACATCATGGCATCAGTTTTTCCACTCAAGCTGGTAAGTGACTGCAACCAGAGATATGTGAGCCCTTCCTGATGAGATATAAATCAATCCAGTCATCCAATTCTCTTCTGCAATGAATTTAAACAATATCTTTTCCCTCCCTTTAGACTTGGGCTCTCATTTCATTTCTAGCTCACTTGGTCTAAGCTCAGTTTTTATGGGATTTGATCCAGTTGCTTGGCCTTGAAACTTGAAAAACTTTAAAAAATAAGTCCAAGCTGTCAAACCCTGAGATCTGGCTCAGTGGGGTTTGCCATAAGATGGGAGTGCAGGAGTACAGCTCACCTAACTGGACCATAGAAGATGTTTATAGAATGTATTTATCAGTTTGCTTTTGCAATATACCAAAACTCTCTGATACTTAATGACCAACACTGTGCATTTTTATTGCCCACAAGTATTTGTGAGGACAGGCTTTCTGGCCTTCTTGTCAGAGTGGTCTGCTGGTCTCATGTAGGATCTCTTATACATCCGTGATCAGCTGTATGGAGGATAAGTACTCTGCTGATCTTGACTGGGCTCCCTCCCATTACAGGGGCTGGCTCTCTGTTAGCTGGTATAGGACAGTCTCAGCAGGGATACCTCATCTCTGAGCCACGTGGCCTCTTATTCTCCTGCAGGCTAGCCCAGAGACAGATTTCAAAAGAAAAAAGAAGCAAACATGCTTCCTAAGGCATAGGCTCAGAATTTGCAAACCACTACTTTAATATTTACTTTATTGGCGCTCAGATTTAGCAGATGGAGAAAGAGACTTTGCCTCACAAGACAAGCTTCAGAGGATGTAGAAACAGGGAGGGATGAACAATCAGGGATGTTTTTGCAACCAACTTACGTATTTGATCTCTTTGCCTTTCTAGCTGAATCTTAAGGCATTCTGGCATATCCAGAGGGGCAAGGCAGAGTGCCAACCTGCCCCTGTTCACCATTAGAAAAGCTCAAAATTGGTGACTCTTCCTCAAATTATGTGAATTTCAAAAAACCTGATAGGATCTCTCTCTTGATTTCCTTTCTCTCTCTCTCTCCCCCTCTCCCTTCTCTCAACCCTACTGTATACTGTATTCCTAGCACCTTAAACAATGCCTGGCTCAGATTCTCAATAAGAATTTGTGAATGAATAAATGAATGAGTGAAAGGAAGCATTATGTAAGAGCCTCTATAGAGTCAGACGGAGGAAGCGAACCAAACTCAACAGCCACTGGGGAGTGCAGTAATAAAGTGATACAAAGCAGAGAAGAGAAATCTGCCTGGGGAAGAACCTTCAGAATTGAAGTAAAATGACAGCGGTGACTGTGTTCCTGAGGTTCCTGCTGCTGCTGGCTTGGCCATGCTGGGAATATTGAAACAGGCCAGAGCATGGTAGACAGCAAGGAATGAAGCCACTGCAAAGACGAAGCGGAGCAGGAAAAACAGGAGATTATGCAGCTCACTGTCCTGAAAACCAGTTGATTCCAGGTGACTGAGGATGAGGGGTAGAGTGACTCTCTGGGGTGGGTCACTCTGGGTTAGGTTTTACTCACTGGCCTGGGAGGCCTGCGAAGTCCCCAACAACATGGAGATCTGTCTTTAAATGTCAGGGTCTGTGCCACTAGATGAGGTTTAGGTACAGACTTGTGACAAACAACTGCAGCCAACTGGGAGGAAAGACAAGCTAAAATGACAAGAGAGAGGCTCTGGGAACCTGAACACAACAAAGAGAGAGGCTGATGGCCTCCACCAAGGGAGGGCCAAGGAGAAATGAATGGTTAGTGCAGCAGGGATTTCCCAGCTCCTCAAGGACACACACATATTTGACTCCCTTGTCCTTTAGCAAGCAGAGATGTGTATTATGCCATCAGTAAAATCTGCATTGCTTGGTTGACAGGACTCACTTTCTGCGGGGTACATAACAACTTTCCGATGTGTTGTCAGAATGTGTCAGGTCGAGGTACTGTGATTCCATTTCATGAGGACGCGACACCCGGCGATTCAGACGTTCCCTGTCAATGCCTGCCACTCACAAGTGGATGAGAAATGAAACCCAAGTTACTGCAAGGCTTTCTGCATGAGAGTCACTTCCAAGTTTTACTTTTAATACCTGAGGTTTTGTGTTACTGATATTAAATAAAAACTCTTTGCAATGAATTTTAAATGGGGTAAAAGCTCTCACCAGAGATTTGTTAAAAGCAGATGAACAGCTGTTCTCTTTCCCCCCTTTTTAGTAGAAGGGCTTTAAATTATATATTAACCAAAAAGGTAAACAGAATAAAATGGGCAATTAAATATTAATGGAAGATGTAGTGGAATTGTCCTGTGCTGCACTTAAAACAGCCTGAATGATTGAGCTGTGAATTGCTCTCCCTGAGGTATTGAAATATTCATCAGTGCTATTTAATAAATGTTCATATTCGTAGGCACTCCTGTTTACACTCCAGCACTTGCAAGAGAGTGCTTACTAAAGAAAACATGCTAATGGAAGGTGAACTTTCCTGTACAGTGAGTCACCTTAAATTATACAGAATGTGCCACTGAGGAGACAGGGAAATCTCTCCTCTGACAAATGAGAAGGCTGCATACGAGAGGAGTGTCTTTTGTTAAGAGAATGGCTGGGGATGGCAAAGAGGCATTGTGGCACCAAGACTATTTTGAGGTTTTTAAAAATTTATCTGGTTTGCATTTTACAAATGTTTAACCTTTCCTGCCTGAAGCAGAGCTTCATTCCAATGCTATTACTGTAAACTGCCTACCTTATGGGAAGGGATGCAAGAGACAGCAAAAAAGAAACTGCAGTGGAAAGCCTTAAACAACCAAGATACAAGCATTCTCAGTGATAGCGGAGACCAACACAAAGACACGCACAGCATTTACTGACAGCAATGAACATTGCCTCTTACTGCTTCCTCTCCTTGACATTTATTTAGTCATTCTTTCCCATGAACTGCAGATACTGGATCACCTTCAAGTGGGAAGCTTGATTGTCCTTATAAGTTAGACAGGATCAAGGCCAATCGATACCTTGGAATTGGCTGATCTCTAGGAAAGATATTAAGATTTACTAGAGCAATGGAGGGAAAGGGCTGTGGCTGTGACTGCTGGATTTCTGATGCATGTGATGACCTAAAAAGAATATGTCCATCCAACTTATATCCTATTTACTAAAAAATACATAGTTATCCAAATTCAGCAGCATCATGCACATGCACTGGATCAGGGTCAGCTGGCGGCTTCCTTTGTGATGGCCCTTCATCATTTTTATGACTTACCAAGAAAACTTGAGTAATGTTTATTCAATGTAAAAAAAAAGGATCTTAGTTCCCAGAGTAACAAAACAACCATACAGAGTATTGTAGATTGACTTTTTGTTCTCATTATTTCACTCTCCTGTAATAGTATCATTCTTCCATACCCATGTCATCTCTTTACAGTGGGTAGAATATCCTTCTCAGCTCTTGACTGGGAACTTGGCCACCGACTTGCCCTGGCTAATGGGAAGAAGATGGCGTGAAAAAATGCTGAAAATGTTTGTGCACAGTGGGCTTGCTCTCTTGTGCCTCTGCCTTTTGCCATGAGAAGAAAATGCCTGGGGTAGCTGCTAGGCCAAGGAGGATGAGGGATACTCTGGTACCAAGCCCAGCAGAATCCACTTAGATCAGATGAACTCTACCAGATTTAAAGGTACATGAGCAAGATGCTAATTTGATAAGTCACTGCATTTAGAATTTGTTATATAGCATTATTATGGCATTGTTAAGATCAGAGAGGATCTTTCCAAGGCATCTGTAGGCAAAGGACAACTATTGTGTAGTTCTGGGGGGAAGGGTGTTCCCCATCCAGGAAGAGTCCCTATGAAACCAGTGAAACCAAAATAAGTCAAAGGAAATTGTAGGTTGGGAGAAAGGCTTTTATTCCTTACAGTTGCTACCCAGGCCCTGCTCCATCTGACTCCTCCTGCCACGGCTCATGCTCTGCCTTCCCCTGCCTGCCCCTTCCTGCAGGAACTCCACTGACAGGTCCTTGGTGACTGGCGAATGCCAGACCAATTACATATCAAGAATGGAGGAGAGGAGAGAATGACATTTTCTCTCCACCCCTTTCCCTGGTGGCTGCAGGAAGCTGCAGTGATAAACACCTATTTGATATGTAAATGTAAGGCCAGGGGGGAGATTCTGGAAATTCTCATGTAACCCACCTATTGATTGTTCTTTTTCTCTTTATTAATATGTCTTAGAGGGAGGATATTTTATTACTAATACAACTTGTAAGTTTAGACACGAAGATGTATCCTTCAGGGAAAGAACATTGCCTACTACCCACAGCTGAAACATTGGAGACTTTCTTGATTACTCTTTCTTCTTCAAAATAGTTCCTTCAGAAAGGTCACCGAGTCTTGTCAATTAATATATTTGAATGCATCTTCTCTCCATTTCTATCACCATGGTCTACTTCCAAGCTCTATTATTTTGAGTATTACAATGGCCTACTCAGTTGTCTTCCTATGTCTACATTTCTATCAGAGTCATGTTTTTAACAGACCATGGAAGATCTGCTATCTGAACATATCATTCCCCTTTCTAAATCACTTTAATAAACAAACACCTATTAATGGTCATCAACTGGTTATACATATTTCAGAATGATCCTCCATGATCTTAAAAATCTGTTCCCAACTGTCCGTCCATCTATAACTGTAGGCATTTCTCCTTCCATTCCCCTAGATTATGGTACTTCCAGATAATTCTTACTTCTATAGCTCTTTAAGTAAAATGTTGCTCCTTTTCCCTTCTTTCTGATTCATTGTCTAGCATCCTCCATGCTCCAATGGACTCATATGTTACTCCCCACTCTAAACTGCCATATGAATTTAAAAGACCATTTATTCCATTCTATTATAAACATTCACTGCCCAATGCATGCTCCCCATTATACTAAAAGTTCTTTAAAAGTAATAGGAAAAAAGGGCCTAGTACATAGTAGATGTTCAATAAATGATTAAACTTAAGTACTAGAGCTAGGTAAGACTTCTTAAGCTAATTCTTTTGGTCAGCAAATAATTCATATTTGTATGATATCTTAGCACTGAGGAAAATTATTAGCAATATAGCAATAGGAACTGTTTAGGGATGAAACAGAAATTAATAGGTGTTTTGGGGGCTGGTAAAGATGTATAAAAAAAGCAGAAGCTTGGAGACTGGTTCTTCTCATATTTATGTAGGTAACCTGGAAAAGGGTGAGCATAATAAAATCTTGATGTTTATAGGTATAATTTAGGTTTTTCTGGTTGTGGGACTTCAAACTAATAGAGATAAATAGCAGAAAGACCTTGATGGAAACAACCTAACTGTCCATCAGCTAATGGATGGATAAGCAAATATTTCCATTTTATAGTGGAATATTATCTGTCCATAAAAAGAATCAACTACCAATATATGGTACAACACAAACGAACCTTGAAAACATTTTGCTAAGTGAAAGAAGTCAGTCACAAATAATATATTAAATGAGTCCATTTATAGGAAATGTCCAAAAGAGGCAAATATATAAAGGCAAAGTAGATTAGTTGCTTAGGGCTGGAGAAGATAAGAATATTGGAGGGTGATAGTTACAAGGTACAGAGTTTCTCTTTTGAGGTGATGAAAATCCTCTAAAATTTGACACAACTGTAAATACAATGAAAACCATTCACTGAACAATTTAAATTGGTGAACTGTACGGTATACAAATTATAGCTCAATAAAGCTGTTCCAAAAAATCGCTTTTGAAAAATAATTCAAATTTTATTTATAAGAGAAAACCCTTGAGTTCCATTGCAGCCTGATGAAAGACTTCAAGGGCATAATCAGGCATGGATTGAACCTTAGATGGATTCTGAAATAAGACAGTTAACTGCTACAGACCAGCAGCCCCACTGACTACTGAAGATAAACAGGAAGTGAACTCCACTAAGCCAAACCTAACACATTAAATGACTTAATTGTACTTCCATTGCTAGCATGATAACTCTAGTTGCTACACTAAAACTGTTAGTCACTGAGATTCTGCCATGATTTCAACTCTGATGAGAAATTTGAGGAACTGTAAAATATAATTAAGACATAGTGCCTATCCCAAGCATTGACACGAGGTGAAAAGACGAGAAAACACATGTGGAATAATTAGCAAGGTGGAACCATGAATTACTAAATGTTTCACCATAAAATAACCATAAGGGAGATAACATGAGTTATTCATTAAGAGTCTTAGAAGTGTTTAGCCATTTTAAAAAAGGGAAACCTAAGATTTAGAGCATTTATAAAAATTGGAATGGGCCAAAAATCACAATTAATATTATTTCTATTCAACAGAAGGTCTCATACTATCATGTAAATTTTCTTTTTCTTTCTTCTATTTGGGTGAGTATACAGAAATTTTTGAGTGCAAGTAGTTAAGAAGAGTTCTGAGTTCTAGGAAGACTACTGGGCAATAGCCTGGTTAAGACTCTGAAGCTTAATACAAACAGAGAGCACTCTGACATAATTAAGAGATTCAAAATGAATTAAAGGAAATACTACCACTACTGAGAGAAAACCCAGGTTATATATAACAGCAATAATTTAGTGAAAAAAGTACTAAATTATAGCTGAATATTTATTTTTTTAATAATTACTTTCAAAATTCTTCTTAAATATGTTTTTTCAGAACAAGAATTGAATTTAACTGCTATAAAAGTTATTTTTATATAAAAGCAAAATTAAATAAAAAATGTGGAATATTTCCATTGAAAAGCTTTTAAGAAACCCAGCTTGTTAGACCATGGGACCATTTGTTCAACTTATGCCAAATATATCCCAGTTATCAAGGGAGAATATCATGAGAGTAAACTTATAAAGTAATTGCAAACATCACAGTCACATGTAAGAATTTAACCTTTGAAGCTTGATCTAATGAGCACAAAGCCACCAATCAACACAGAAGAACTGGTTCTTCTAATTTATTTGTTGATTTCCTTCTGATATAAGTGTAGAACAATTGGATATTGTTAAGGACTGTTTTCAATGTTCTACAGTTAAAACAAGTATATGCTGAATCTGATACCTAACTGAACATCAACTTAAGTTCTGATAGTCAGTGAGGCAAAACTCTCAGGGCCAGTCATTTTACTGGTTAAGCACCAAAGGCAAAATCATCATCATTCTACAGATAACACATTAAACTTTAAACAGAAGCTGAGTCCATTTTGAGTCAAATTGCATTCATGTTAAACCAAAGTAAAAGGATAAGGCGAAGGACAAAGAAGGGATGACAGAGATAAGGAACAAGCCCGTAGGGCCTTCAGCGCCTTCCTCCACAGTGTGACTGCCTCGCCCTGCACGCACTATTTGTGTCCTTGAAAATTCTATCCAGCATTTAAATCAGCTAGTCTGTCCTCTGTATCTCACCCTTGGCCTTTGAATCAAGCCAGAGAGCTAAACAAAAATACCTGCCTCTAATAAAGTAGTTTCTACTCAGCCTATACCTACAGAGAAGATAAATTGATAGTCTTGTTCAAGAGAGGAGAGTGACCTTGTTAGCACAAGTACCGCAATAAGAATACACTGAGCAAGAGTATCAGTGTGAGTGCTGTAAGGCATCCAGGAGGAAATTAGCTGTTTGAAACCATGGAACTAATGTGAATCATTGCTAATAGCTGCTTATTTATTACCAGCATAAAAAGATAATTTGGTTAAGCTAATGAAGTAATTCCAGCTTTTAAATGAATGCTAGTTATTAATAGAATGTTCCTGAAAAACCAGAGAGGGAAAATACACGAAGGAGTGAGTGCAACGAGCTTCCATCCTGGTATATTAATATTTTCTTGATGTTGCTAGATAACATTCCAGTTGCATAAATTTGGTGATAACAGAGTATTTAAGAAGATTCCCATGGAGAGGAAACATAGATTCAGTACTTTATCAGAATGATACAAAATGGGTTGAACAAAAGAAGGTATGTGTGTGTGTGTGTGTGTGTGTGTGTGTGTGTGTGTGTGCATGTGTGTGTGTGTTTTCCTTTAGTTTTATCTTCTACCTCATTGCAGGTGAGAAAAACATTCCCAACATTAAAGTATAGACACTGGATCCAGCCATACCTGATATTTATTCCTGGAAAATATTCTTTACGGTATGACCTTAAATTTTTCATTTAACTTCATAAGCCTTAACTTCTACCTTCTCTAAAATGGGGTAATGAGATTAGTAGAAAAGTAAACTGGCTTACTGAGGATTATTAATTTTCTGGGGTGTAAACAATAAATAGCTTTATGTTTTCTTCAATCTGTTTTTCCACGTCTAGCATGTAGAACCAACCCTTCCTTCTGTGTAGTGACTCCCTTAATGAAATTGTGCCAGATTTCACAACTTTTTAATGAATCCAGGTATTAGAACAATCTTATTTCAGTATGGAAGACAATCCCGTCCAGTATTTAACTTTAATCCCATCTCTGATTCCAACTTCTCTCTGCCTCCAGGGTCAGACAGACTGTGACTACAGCATCCTGGAGCTGAGTGTGGGCACGGTCAGCTCTCTGTGTGCCCACCCGCACCCCACCCCCACCGAGGCTCCTGAGACTTTTTCCCTTTCCTCTGTTGACCTCTCAGGAGTTGAGCAAGGATGAGAGAAAGAGGACAAAAGAATGTTTCCCTTCTGCCCACACAAGATTATATTCCTCTTTTTGGCTGCGATGACTGTTGTTCAGGTTTGTGTATGGACAATATGGGATGGGGAGAGCCCTAGCAGGCAACACTGATTAGGGGCAGAGTGCCCATTGTACCGCATCTTCCATCCAGTCTCCACATGCTGTAACAAGACTGTGGCATCCAATCGCATTTACCTTCTTTGGTCAACTCTCTGGACTGAGTTCCCATGAAGCATTCTGGTAACCAATGATTAGTGAGTTCCTACTGCTACACTAGCCCTCTTCTGAGCCCTGGGGATATATCAGGGATCAAAACAGGAAAGATCCTTATCTTCATGTAGTCTGGATTATCCTAGAGTCTGGTAGAGGAGGAAAGAGAATAAAACATACTAAATAAATAAAATATATTTGTTTACATGAAGATAAGTACTGTGGAGAAAAAACAAGGGAGATATTGAAAGCAGAAGGAGGGTTGCAATTTTACATGGTATGGTGGGGCTCACAGAAATGGTGCTTTTTGAACAAAGAGTTAAAGAAGATGAGGAAATGGATCATTTAGGTATCTGGGGGAGCCAGTTTTCAAGTAGAGGGAAGAGCCAGTGAAAAGGTTTTGAGGTTGAACAGTGAAAGCAAGGAGATCAGTATGTCTGGAGTGGAGCAAACAAGGGCAGCCATGACAGAAAGATGTCCAGCTTTCTAAGGATTGGAGTGTGCCACACAAGGAGGTATATGTACACATGCACATACATACACATCTGAGGCAAGGGTAGAGACTGCAAATCCAAGGGAGCTGTGCTCTGATTTAAAATTAGTTACACATAAGGGCCATAATTTAAATAATATAAACAGACTATAGTAGATTAGTTAAGACTGTAGGTATGGGAATCAGAAAGACTAAGTACAAATCCTGACTCCTCTACTTGTTGTTTTTGTGACCTTGTGAAAGTAATATAACTTCCCTCCACCTCAGTTCCTTTTTCTGTAAACTAAAGGTAAATATAAAATCTTAACACTCCTGTGAGATAATGGAGCTAATGCCCAAAAGCATACAGTATCTGTCCATGGTGATTTTAATGGTCACCAAGGGTTAAGGGTCACTATTTATATTTATGTTTGACTGCTTCAGCCTTGCTGGTTAATTCTCAACTAAAATATCATCTCCTCAGAGAGGTTTTCTCTGATGTCATTAGGCATGTTCATAAATATTCCAGCACGCCTACTTCGAGGTACTTGGTCTGATTGGATTTCCTCATCCCTTTGAGGTTAGGCATGGTCACATGATTCTGTGGCCAATGAAATTTTAGCAGAAGTGGCATGTAGAACTTTTACACAGAAGTGACACATGCCAATTTCAGGCAGAAGCTTGTAAGAGCTAGAGTATGATCTACCACACCTCTTCTCCCCTCCTATGGTGAGATATATATTGAGATGGAGTCTCTGTCACATGGAGCTTCAACTATGATAATAGAGCATAACACTCCTGCCACCCAGCTATCTGTATGGCATATGTAGCCTGAGGAATAAATAAACCTTTAGTTGTAAACCCACTAAAGTTTAGGAATTGTTACATATTATATCTACAAGTTAGATATTCTAGACTATCTTGATTGACATACTCTAATTGACCCAATTACACAGTTTCTTCCTATCCTAGTCATTCTCCAGCACATCTTCAGATTTAATTTTCAGTATAGTACTACACTGTCCTTTAAAAATCACCTCATTCACAAACTGTATGAGAGAAGAGAGTTTATGTCATTCTCAGCTATATCTTCCACACAACAGGACCTAAATTTATTCAGAACTTAATATTTATTGAATTATTAAACTTCACAGCATATAAATCCTTTTATTTGGAGCCTGAAGATGCACCAGCCTTATGCTAAATTCTACTCTATATGGCATAATTCCAGTCTAATTATATCAAAAGTTTAAAATACATTATCTTCATATTATTAAAATCAAAGTCCTAAGGATACAGACACGACTTCATTATTTCACAGTGAGATTATTTTCATGAATTAAAAAAAAAAATTAAAATGGAATGTTAATCATCTAAATACACCAATTAAAAAAACAAAGATTCTTAGAGAGGATAAAACATAAGACCAACTAGAGGGAGGGGCAGAAGATGGCGGCGTGAGTAGAGCAGTGGAAATCTCCTCCCAAAACCACATATATCTATGAAAATATAACAAAGACAACCCTTCCTAGAATAAAGACCAGAGGACACAGGACAATATCCAGACCACATCCGCACCTGAGAGAACCCAGCGCCTCGCGAAGGGGGTAAGATACAAGCCCCGGCCCGGAGGGAGCCGAGCGCCCATCCCCCCAGCTCCCGGCGGGAGAAGAATAGGCAGAGCGGGAGGGAGACGGAGCCCAGGACTGCCGAACACCCAGCCCCAGCCATCCGGGCCAGAGTGCAGACACAGTACATGCCCAGGGGGCCCTGGATGCTAGGGAAACAGGGCAGCAAGAACAGTGAGTGGGCACCGGAGGCCGGGTGCCGGAGGACATAAGAAAAGCGCGCAACCATTTTTTTTTTTTTTTTTTGCTTTTTCGCTGTTTTGTTTTGGCGAGCGCTTTTTGGAAGTCTTAAAGGGATAGGGCCCACAATACTAGGGAAACAGGGCAGCAAGACCGGTGAGCAGATGCCTGAGGCTGGCGCCGGAGAATAAAGAAAAACGAGCAGCCACTTTTTCTATTTTTTTTTTTTTTTGTGGTCATTGTTTTGTTTTGGCAGGTGCTTTTCGGAAGTCTTAAAGGGGCAGGGTGGGACACTTAATGCAGAGGTAGGGAATCCGGGGATCTCTGGGCACCCTAATCCCTGGGCAGCAGGGAGCAGGGAGGCCCCATACGGAGATAAATAGCCTCCAGGCCGCTCCCCCTCCAACGCGACTCCACCAATTTGGAGCAGAGGCCTGAACCAGGCCACACCCACAGCAACAGCGGAGATAAACTCCATGGCAGCCCGGCAGGAAGCAGAAGCCCTGTCTGCACACAGCTGCCCAGCACAAGCCACTAGAGGTCGCTGTTCTCCCAGGAGAGGAGGGCCACAAACCAACATGAAGGGAAGTTCTTCCGGCTGTCACCCATCACAGCTCTGCAAACTATTCCTATCACCATGAAAAGGCAAAGCTACAGGCAGACAAAGATCAAAGAGGCAACACCAGAGAAGGAGACAGACCTAACCAGTCTTCTTGAGAAAGAATTCAAAATAAGAATCATAAACATGCTGACAGAGATACAGAGAAATACGCAAGAGATACGGGGTGAAGTCCGGAGAGAGATGACAGATGCCAGAAAGGAGATCGCAGAAATGAAACAAACTCTGGAAGGGTTTATAAGCAGAATGGATAGGATGCAAGAGGCCATTGATGGAATTGAAACCAGAGAATAGGAACGCATAGAAACTGACATAGAGAGAGATAAAAGGATCTCCAGGAATGAAACAATGTTAAGAGAACTGTGTGACCAATCCAAAAGGAACAATATCCGTATTGTAGGGGTTCCAGAAGAAGAAGAGAGAGGAAAAGAGATGGAAAGTATCTTAGAAGAAATAATTGCTGAAAACTTCCTCAAACTGGGGGAGGAAATAATAGAATAGACCACAGAAATACACAGAAAACCCAACAGAAAGGATCCAAGGAGGACAACACAAAGATACATAATAATTAAAATGACAAAGATCAAGGACAAAGACAGAGTTTTAAAGGCAGCTAGAGAGAAAAAGGTCACCTATAAAGGAAAACCCATCAGGATAACATCAGACTTCTCGAGAGAAACCCTACTGGCCAGAAGAGAATGGCATGATATATTTAATGCAATGAAACAGAAGGGCCTTGAACCAAGGATACTGTATTCAGCACGACTATCATTTAAATATGACGGTGGGATTAAACAATTCCCAGACAAGCAAAAGCTGAGGGAATTTGCTTCCCACAAACCACCTCTACAGGACATCTTACATGGACTGCTCTAGATGGGAGCACTCCTAGAAAGAGCACAGAACAAAACACCCAACATATGAAGAATGGAGGAGGAGCAATAAGAAGGGAGAGAAGAAAAGAATCTCCAGACAGTGTATATAACAGCTCAATAAGCGAGCTAAGTTAGGCAGTAAGATAGTAAAGAGGTTAACCTTGAACCTTTGGTAACCACGAATTAAAAGCCTGTAATGGCAATAAGTACATATCTTTCAATAGTCACCCTAAATGTAAATGGACTGAATGCACCAATCAAAAGACAGAGTAATAGAATGGATAAAAAAGCAAGACCCATCTATATGCTGCTTACAAGAAACTCACCTCAAACCCAAAGACATGTACAGACTAAAAGTCAAGGGATGGAAAAACATATTTCAAGCAAACAACAGCGAGAAGAAAGCAGGGGTTGCAGTACCAATATCAGACAAAATAGACTTCAAAACAAAGAAAGTAACAAGAGATAAAGAAGGATACTACATAATGATAAAGGGCTCAGTCCAACAAGAGGATATAACCATTCTAAATATAAATGCACCCAACACAGGAGCACCAGCATATGTGAAACAAATACTAACAGAACTAAAGGGGGAAATAGACTGACTGCAATGCATTCATTCTAGGAGACTTCAACACACCACTCACCCCAAAGAATAGATCCACCGGGCAGAAAATAAGTAGGGACACGGAAGCACTGAACAACACAGTAGAGCAGATGGACCTAATAGACATCTATAGAACTCTACATCCAAAAGCAACAGGATATACATTCTTCTCAAGTGCACATGGAACATTCTCCAGAATAGACCACATACTAGACCACAAAAAGAGCCTCAGAAAATTGCAAAAGATTGAAATTCTACCAAACAACTTTTCAGACCACAAAGGCATAAAACTAGAAATAAACTGTACAAAGAAAGCAAAGAGGCTCACAAACTCATGGAGGCTTAACAACACGCTCCTAAATAATCGATGGATCAATGACCAAATCAAAATGGAGATCCAGCAATATATGTAAACAAATGACAACAACAACACTAAGCCCCAGCTTCTGTAGGACGCAGCAAAAGCAGTCTTAAGAGGAAAGTATATAGCAAACCAAGCATATTTAAAAAAGGAAGAACAATCCCAAATGAATGATCTAATGTCTCAATTATCGAAATTGGAAAAAGAAGAACAAATGAGGCCTAAGGTCAGCAGAAGGAGGGACATAATAAAGATCAGAGAAGAAATAAATAAAATTGAGAAGAATAAAACAATAGCAAAAAATCAATGAAACCAAGAGCTGGTTCTTCGAGAAAATAATCAAAATAGACAAGCCTCTAGCCAGACTTATTAAGAAGAAAAGAGAGTCAACACAAATCAAGAGTATCAGAAACGAGAAAGGAAAAATCACGACGGACCCCACAGAAATACAAAGAATTATTAGAGAATACTATGAAAACCTATATGCTAACAAGGTGGGAAACATAGGAGAAATGGACAACTTCCTAGAAAAATACAACCTTCCACGACTGACCCAGAAAGAAACAGAAAATCTAAACAGACCAATTACCAGCAACGAAATTGAAGCGATAATCAAAAAACTACCAAAGAACAAAACCCCCGGGCCAGATCGATTTACCTCGGAATTTTATCACACATACAGGGAAGACATAATACCCATTCTCCTTAGAGTTTTCCAAAAAATAGAGGAGGAAGGGATACTCCCAAACTCATTCTATGAAGCTAACATCACCCTAATACCAAAACCAGGCAAAGACCCCACCAAAAAAGAAAACTACCGACCAATATCCCTGATGAACGTAGATGCAAAAATACTCAACAAAATATTAGCAAACCGAATTCAAAAATACATCAAAAGGATCATACACCGTGACCAAGTGGGATTCATCCCAGGGATGCAAGGATGATACAACATTCGAAAGACCATCAACATCATCCACCACATCAACAAAAAGAAGGACAAAAACCACATGATCATCTCCATAGATGCTGAAAAAGCATTTGACAAAATTCAACATCCATTCATGATAAAAACTCTCAGCAAAATGGGTATAGAGGGAAAGTACCTCAACATAATAAAGGCCATCTATGATAAACCCACAGCCAACATCATACTGAACAGTGAGAAGGTGAAAGCTTTTCCCCTGAGATCGGAAACAAGACAGGGATGCCCACTCTCCCCACTGCTATTTAACATAGTACTGGAGGTCCTAGCCATGGCAATTAGACAAAACAAAGAAATACTAGGAATCCAGATTGGAAAAGAAGAAGTTACTCTGTCACTATTTGCAGATGACATGATATTGTACATAAAAAACCCTAAAGACTTCACTCCAAAACTACTAGAACTGATATCGGATACAGAAAAGTTGCAGGATACAAAATTAATACACAGAAATCTGTGGCTTTCCTATACACTAACAATGAACCAATAGAAAGAGAAATCAGGAAAACAACTCCATTCACAATTGCAACAAAAAGAATAAAATACCTAGGAATAAACCTAACCAAAGAAGTGAAAGACCTATACCCTGAAAACTACAAGACACTCTTAAGAGAAATTAAAGGGAACACTAACAAATAGAAACTCATCCCATGCTCGTGGCTAGGAAGGATTAATATAGTCAAAATGGCCATCCTGCCCAAAGCAATATACAGATTTGATGCAATCCCTATGAAACTACCAGCAACATTCTTCAATGAACTGGAACAAATAATTCAAAAATTCATATGGAAACACCAAAGACCCCGAATAGCCAAAGCAATCCTGGGAAAGAAGAATAAAGTAGGGGGGATCTCACCCCCCAACTTCAAGCTCTACTATAAAGCCATAGTAATCAAGACAATTTGGTACTGGCACAAGAGCAGAGCCACAGACCAATGGAACAGACTAGAGAATCCAGACATTAACCCAGATATATATGGTCAATTAATATTTGATAAAGGGGCCATGGACATACAATGGCGAAATGACAGTCTCTTCAACAGAAGGTGCTGGCAAAACTGGACAGCTACATGTAGGAGAATGAAACTGGACCATTGTCTAACCCCATATACAAAAGTAAACTCAAAATGGATCAAAGACCTGAATGTAAGTCATGAAACCATTAAATTCTTGGAAGAAAACATAGGCAAAAACCTCTTAGACATAAACATGAGTGACCTCTTCTTGAACATATCTCCCCGGGCAAGGAAAACAACAGCAAAAATGAATAAGTGGGACTATATTAAACTGAAAAGCTTCTGTACAGCAAAAGACACCATCAATAGAACAAAAAGGAACCCTACAGTATGGGAGAATATATTTGAAAATGACACATCCGATAAAGGCTTGACGTCCAGAATATATAAGGAGCTCTCACGCCTCAACAAACAAAAAACAAATAACCCAATTAAAAAATGGGCAGAGGAACTGAACAGACAGTTCTCCAAAAAAGAAATACAGATGGCCAACAGACACATGAAAAGATGCTCCACATCGCTAATTATCAGAGAAATGCAAATTAAAACTACAATGAGGTATCACCTCACACCAGTAAGGATGGCTGCCATCCAAAAGACAGAGAACAACAAATGTTGGCGAGGCTGTGGAGAAAGGGGAACCCTCCTACACTGCTGGTGGGAATGTAAGTTAGTTCAACCATTGTGGATAGCAGTATGGAGGTACATCAAAATGCTCAAAACAGACCTACCATTTGACCCAGGAATTGCACTCCTAGGAAATTACCCTAAGAATGCAGCAATCAAGTATGAGAAAGATCAGTGCTCCCCTATGTTTATCGCAGCACTATTTACAATAGCCAAGAATTGGAAGCAACCTAAATGTCCATCGATAGATGAATGGATAAAGAAGATGTGGTACATATACACAATGGAATACTACTCAGCCATAAGAAAAGGGCAAATCCAACCATTTGCAGCAACATGGATGGAGCTGGAGGGTATTATGCTCAGTGAAACAAGCCAAGCGGAGAAAGAGAAATACCAAATGATTTCACTTATCTGTGGAATATAAGAACAAAGGAAAAACTGAAGGAACAAAACAGCAGCAGAATCACACAACTCAAGAATGGACTAACAGATACCAAAGGGAAAGGGACTGGGGAGGATGGGTGGGTAGAGAGGGACAAGGGGGGGGAGAAGTATGGGGGTGTTAAGATTAGCATGCATGGGGGGGTAGGAGAAAAGGTAGGGCTGTACAACACAGAGAAGGCAAGTAGGGATTCTACAACATTTTGCTATGCTGATGGACAGTGACTGTAAAGGGGTTTATAGGGGGGACCTGGTATAGGGGAGAGCCTAGTAAACATAATATTCGTCATGTAAGTGTAGATTAGTGATACCAAAAAAAAAAAAGGGCAGTTCCTGTGTGGTAACCTCCAATGAGTTCTACACAAGAGTATAAAGGGCATATAATAGTGTAGGCAAAGGGTCTGTTTGTGTTTATACAGAGGATCAAAGCCTAATTGGGCTACCCCAAAAATGAACTAAGATACGATATGAAAAAGAACTTCCAACATCAGCACTCTCTGGAAGACTCATGCCAGATGATGATCATCAAAAAACCCCAACAAAGATCCACGCACTGCTACAGCTGTAGATGCACTCATCCCATCAGTTCCTGGACTTGCCATGGGAATGAGGAAGGAGATATCTAAGCTGGCCTGTGCGTACAGTAAAACAACAAATTTGACTGGATCTATACTGCTGGAACTCAATCAAGAATTAGGAGAAGTGCAAATTGTAGCGCTCCAAAATCTTACAACTACAGACTATTTACTGTTAAAAGAACATAAGGGATGTGAACATTCCCCAGGAATGGGTTGTTTTAATTTGTCTGATTTCTCTCAGAATGTTCAAGTTCAGTTGGACAATATCCACCATATCATAGATAAGTTTTCACAAATGCTTAAGGTGCCTAACTGGTTTTCTTGGTTTCACTGGAGATGGTTGGTAATTACAGGTATGCTTTGGTTATGTAACTATACTCCTATTATGTTAATGTGTGCACGCAATTTAAGTAGTAGCTTAAAACCTATACATGCTGAAGTTACTCTACAAGAAGATATGTCAAAGAAATAATCAATCTTCCCATGTTTTCTTCCGCTTGCTACTTCTATAGCTTTTCTTCTTCCTTCCTAATTACAACCCTAAAATAGTATTCGTGCCTCATATCAAATTTACCAAGTATCATAATTCTTCCAAGTGGTAAAGATACCTCAAGACAAATGCTGGGCATAGAAGCTACAGGGCATAAATATGCAAAGAAATAAAAAGCTAACCATTTCAAACAATAAGGCTTCTCTCTCACTTACCAACTTTACATTTCCCTGTATGGCCCCGGAAGATGACTGGTTAGCCAGAGACGGGTAAGATTCCTCAAGGGAGGAACAACCTAAGACAGGCACAGTCGCAGAGGGGTCATCAGGTGAGAAATTGGGGATCAACAGAGGTGAGGCTTAGAACCTCACCCCCCCTGTTCTGAGAGAAATCTTCTGCATACGTGGATGTTTTATTGCCCTTGTCTAGCTTGGATTAACACATAGTCTACAGGCACACACCTGATCATCTACATTTGCTCTCTTACAACACTAAACTATGTTTTCTACCTTTATCTGGTATCTACCTACCACTTCAGCATTTTATTGAAAATAATAATGGTGGAGAGAGAAATGTGGTATCCACATATAAATCAAGTATAAAAATCAAATGAGTATTCATATTTGGACTGACTGTTTATAGTTCATAATGCATGAGCAAAACCGAAGGTTTCTGTGATGCCTGCCCTTGTACTGTTCACCATGTAACTTATTCACTATGTAAGAATTTGTTCCCCATGTAAGAACTTGTTTGTTATGCCTCAGAAGATTGGAGACTGATGAAAATTAGGCTTGGGGTGGATTAATGATTGTACATTGAGCATCGACTCCCCTATACAGAATTTTATTGTTGTTAACAACCATTTGATCAATAAATATGAGAGATGCCCTCACAAAATAAAAAAAAGTATACACTTCCGATGGTAAAATAATAAGTAACCGGGATGTAATGAATATAGTCAAGATATTGTAACAGCTTGGTATGGTGATAGCTGGTACCTAGAATTGTCATGTATATAAATGTTGAATCACTATGTTGTACACCTGAAACTAATGTAACGTAATACCGTGTGTCAACTACCCTTCAATAAAAAAATAATTATCTACAAAAAAAAAAAAAAAGACCAACTAAATGTCTACAAAACCCACTTTACATATAAAGATATATATAAATTAAAAGTAAATGGATGGAGTAAAGTATTCCGTGCTGGTATTAATCGAAAGAAAGCAAGAATAGCTATATTGATTTTAAGTACAGTAGACTTCAAAGTAAAGAAATCTAACAGGGGTACAGAATGGTTTTACATATGATGAAGGAGTCCATAGTGTATATGCCTAACAACAGAGCATCAAATTACCTGAGGCAAAAACTGATAGAACTGCAAGGAGAAATAGATGAATGCACTGTAATGGTTGAAGACTTCAACACCCGCCTCTCTGAAATGGACAGATTAAGCAGGTAAAATATCAGTAAAGACATAGTTGAGCTCAATAACACCATCAGTCATCTGGCTATAATGGGCAACTATAGACTACTTCACCCAACAAAAACAGAATTCACATTTTTCTCATACTCCCATGGAACCCTCATTACAATACACCACATTCTGGATCATAAACACACCTTAACAAATATAAAAGATTCAAAATATCACAATGTCTACTCTCAGACCCAATGTAATTAAATTAGAAACCAGTAACAGAAAACTCAAAAATCTTAAAATACCTGGATATTAAACAACACATTTATAAATAATGCATCGGTCAAACAAATCTTGAGAGAAATTTTTAAATATTTTGAACTAAATAAAACCATCAAAATTTGTGTGATGAAGCAAAAGCAGTGCTTAGAGGGACATTTATAGCAGTAAATGCATATATTAGAAAAGTAGAAGTATCTAGAATCAATGATCTAAGTTTCTACCTAAAGAGACTAGAAAAAGAAGAGAAAAATTAAAACCCAAATAAGCAGAAGTAAAGAAATAAGAATTAAGGCAGAGATCAATGAAACTAAAAAATGGGAAATCAATAAATAAAATCAATGAAACCAAAAGACAGCTCTTTAAAAAGATCAATAAAATTGATAAGCCTCTAGACAGGCAAACTAAGGAAAAAAAGAGGATATAAATTACTAATAACAGAAATGGAAGAAGGGACATCACTATAGATCCCATGGAAATTAAAAAGATAAAGAAATACTATGAATAACTTATGGCCACAAATTTGATAATCTAGATGAAATGGATCAATTTCTAGAAAGACACAATCTTCCAAAACTCACACAAGAATAGATAGATGATCTGAATAGGCCTATATATATTAAAGAAATTGAATCAATAATTAATAACTTCCAAGCCAGAAAGCACCAGGCAAATGAGTTCACTGGTGAATTCTCCCAAACGTTTAAGGAAGAAATTATACCAATTCTTTTCAATCTCTTTCAGAAGACAGAACAGAAGGAATACTTCCCAACTCATTCTATGAAGCCACCATTATCCCATTACCAAAGCCAGACAAAGACATCACAAGAAAACTACAGCCTAGTATCTCTTATGAACATAGATGCAAAAATCTTGAATGATATATATTAGCAAATCAAATCCAAAAAAGTATAAAAAGAATTATACACCACAATCAAGTGGGCTTTATCCAAGATATACAAGGCTAAGTCAACATTTGAAAATCAATTAATGTAATCTGTCACATCAGCAGACTAATGAAGAAAAATCACATAATCATATCAACAGATGTGGAAAAAGCATTTGGCATAATCCAACACCCATTCATAATAAAACCTTTCAGTAAGCTAGAAATAGAGGAAACTTCCTCAACTAGGTAGACTATCTCCAAAAAAGTCTACAGTTTACATCAAACTTAATGGTGATAAATTCTAAGCTTTTCCACTAAGATCAGGTACAAAGCAAGGATATCCCTCCTCACCACTCCTTTCAAGCATTGTACTAAAAGTCTTTGCCAATGCAATAAGGAAAGAAAAAGAAATAAAAGGAGTATAGATTGGAAAGAAGACATAGAACTCTCTTTGTTAGCAGATGACATAATCATCTGTGTAGAAAATCCAAAAGAACTGACCAAAAATAATTTCTGAAACTAAGTGATTATAGTAAGGTTGCAAGATATGAGGTTAATATACAAAAGTCAACTGCTTTCTTATACACCAACAATGAACAAGTGGAATTTGTGCATTTACATTAGCACCCCCCAAAATAAAGTACTTAGGTATAAACATATTCAAATATGCATAAGATCTTTATGAGGAAAATTACAAAATCAAAGAATTAAATAAATGTACAGGAATTCCATGTTCATAGATAAGAAGACTCAATTCAAAATGTCCGTTCTTCCCAACTTGATCTATAGATTTAATGCAATCCAAATAAAAATCTCAGGAAGTTATTTTATGGAATTGATCCTAAAGTTCATACAGAGAAGCAAAAGACCCAGAATGACCAACACAATAATGAAAGAAAAGAATAAGGTTGGAGTACTACTCTCCAACCTCAAAACTTACTATAAAGCTGTAGTAATCAAGACAGTGTGGTATTGGAGAAAGAAGAGACAAGTAGATCAATGGAACAGAATAGAGAGCCCAAAAATATACTCCTATAAATACAGCTAACTTACCTTTGACAGAGGAGCAAAGGCAAAACAATGAATTAAAGATAGTCTCTTCAACAAATGGGGCTGGAACAACTGGATCTCCATATGCAGAAAAATGAATCTAGACACATACCTTATATCCTTCACAAAAATTAAGTCAAAATAGATCACTGACCTAAATGTAAAATACAAAACTATAAAACACCTAGAAGATAACAGAAGAGAAAACCTAGATGACCTTAAAATACCAAGATACAATCCATGAAATAATTGATAAGCTAGGTTTCATTGAAGTTAAAAACTGCTCTTTGAAAGACAGTAGCAAGGGAATTAGATGACAAGCCACAGACTAGGAGAAAATATTTGCAAAAGGCACATCTGATAAAGGATGGTTATCCAAAACATATAAAGAATTCTTAAAACTCAACAATAAGAAAACAAAAACCTCATTTAAAAATGTATGAAATACCTGAACAGAAACTGAACCAAAGAAAATATACAGATGGCATATATGCACATAAGAAATTCTGCACATCATATGTCACCAGGGAAATGCAAATAAAAACAATGAGATACTACTACATCCCCATTAGAATAGCCCAAATCCACAACACTAACACCAGCTGGTAAGGATGTGAAGCAACAAAAACTCTCATTCATTGCTAGTGGGGATGCAAAACGGTGCAGCTACTTCGGAAAACAGTTTGGCTGTTTCTTTTAAAGCTAAATATACTTTTACCACACAATCCAGCAATTGTGCTTCTTGGTACTTACCCAAAGAAGGTAAAAACATATCCACATAAACACCTGTGCACAGATGTTTACAGCAACTTTCTTCAAATCTGGGAACACTTGGAGACAAATGAGAAGTCTTCAGAAGGTGAATGGATAAATACATGGGGTACATCTAGACAATGGACTATTTTCAGCATTAAAAAGAAATGAGCAATCAAGCCAGGAAAAGACATGAAGGAACCTTACATGCATATTACTAAGTGAAGGAAGCGAATCTGGAAGGCTTCATACTGTATGATTCCAACAATATGGTATTCTGGAAGAGGCAAAACTACGGAGACAGTAAAAAGATCTGTGGTTGCCAGGGATGGAGAGATGGGGGAAGAGATGAATAGGCAGAACACAAAGGATTTTTTGAGGGCAGTGAAAATACTCTATATGATATTATGAAGATGGATATGTGTTTATACTTTTTCCAAACCCATTGAATGCACAATACCAAAAGTGAACCCGAAGGTAAACAATAGACTTTGAGTGATTATAGTCTGTCAGTATAGGTTCATCACTGGTAAAAAAAAAAAAAAGTACCATTTTGGTGAATGCTGTTGATAATGGGGGAGGCTATGCATGTGCCAGGGGTATATGAGAAATCTCTGCACCTTCCTTTTAATTTTGTCATAAATGAAATACTGCAAAAAAAATACAATCTTAATTTTAAAAAGTTAAAATGGATTAATGCACATGCTCAAAGTAAAGAAAGCAGACATCTTTAATAATAATGATAATTTATTGCTTGTTCATAACTTAGTAAAAGAGGCTGTTAGGATTTTAAGGGTGATAATACATCCCATCTAATTTTAAACCAACTGAGAAAACAACTACAGAATAAGGAATCTGTAGTTGATTGAAATTAAAGCATAATCTCTCTTTTAAGGAAGAACATGGTTCTGTAGGGTAGATCTGCTTAACAGAATTGCAGCTTTCCACCCATTGAGCTCTGTGAGTGCACAGAGGCACTTGCACAGAGGCACAGTGCAAGACTGATCCACTTGCTGGGTGCCTAAGCTAGGAGGGAGGAGCAAGCACAGAGCCCAAGCTCCTGAAGCCAAGCAGCTACAAGCCAGAGAAACCAAACACACCTCCAGGTATCACCCATCAGGGAAACTGGTCCTCTCTCCTAAAAGAAATAGGTGAGGGTGTGTAGGAACAGAGGTCAATAGAGTTCCTCCCATTCTCATCCCTTCTGGACCTTTCAAATTTCTTCCTTCTGTGGAAATGTCAAGAATGTGGGAGGCAAGCAGAAAGGAGATAAAAGCATCTCAATGTACAGCCAAGGCCAATCTCAAAGACCAATTTCTTCTTTATGAATGCCAAAGTCAAACAGACCTCTTTCTTTTAATGGCAGTGGAGCAGTGTTGGCTCACTGCCCAAACATCCTTCCATATAAAGATACCTTGTGAATGACAACATTGCTCTGTTTCCCCCCTCTTTTCATGACAATAATTAGAATTCATTTATGGACATTCAACCCATAGCTTTTAATTATGATTAGAGGGGATTAAAAATGAAATCAGTTCTCTTAACAATGGTACTTTCATTGCAAATTCCACCAAAAAAAATTCTGTTAAAAAATGTAAATTAAAATACTGGCTAAAATGAACCTTTAATCAAAGTTTATAATTTCCTTTAACACCTTCCCTGAATCCCTCCATATAAATGAAAACTTTCTCAATGCTAATTCAGGCAGTGAATAAGCTATTTCTCATTGCTGATTCAGGCTGAGAATTTAGCTCTATTGGACTCCCTACCTCCCTAGAGTTGGGACATGTAGAATTTAAGAGTTCTGAAGTGACCTTAGAGATTGTATCTAGTGGTGATTCTCAACATGACAGGGACAGGGAGCACTCTTCTTAAGAATCACTGCACGGAATGAGAGATGGTACTATATGGAGCATATTAAAACTCAAATGGCATCATCGTAGAAGAAAAGACCAAAAAATATCCAAACCCTCATTTTTCAGATTCGAAAACCAAGGCACAGAAGAGTCAAGCTGCTACTTCAAGTCACATGGTGAACTAAATGAAGTCAGAACTAGGCTTACTCTTCAGTGATTTAGGCCAGTGGTCTGTCCTCATGAGCAGTTTATATTAAACACGAGGTTTCCTATTATTGCATGTTTTGGTAGTATCTTTGCTCTGTCCCCACTAGTAAAGGTGTGCACTTTTCATGAGAGTGACTAGGAATGAATTTTGTTTGAAAAATTATGCCAAAGCCCTTAAAATGCCCAGAGACAGCCTTGGACTTGAAGAGGTAAAATTCCTCTAGATTTGTGCCCATTCCAACATGACAGCAACATCTATTTGTGTCTGTTAGTCCTAATTAAATAGTTTCCATGCACCTTGCATCTTCCATGCATTTCTAGCATCTTGCCCTTTGACAAAACAGTTTTAATTTTATCTGGATTCCTCATCAGTGTACTTCTCATGAGTGGAAGACAGTAGATTCAATAGCAAGGCTAAGATTTACAGCAGGGCACTTGCCAAGAAGAAACTACCAGCTAGTCTGTAAGGGGATCCGACATTTTAGTTTCCTGAAATCCTTTTTTTTCACTTTATAGATCAGCTGTGTTTATGAAAAAATAGGAACCTAAGAAAACATCAAAATTTTTACATTCTAAGTAAAAGGATAGTCACATTAGGCCAAGTTCACCTGAAGAGTTCAATTAGTTTTGAAATAGAACTTTGCTGCTTGTAGATATGACAATTAAATAAATTAAAAATAAGACAACAAAATGCCTTTTGCTAATCCTTTCATAGATGAAGGAAATATGTTACAGTATTGTTCTAAGGTATCTTTACCTATTCTTTATAAAATCAATAATTGAATAAGAGGCCCATGATTAATATTTGAATACAGTTGAGGATTTTTACTTCCAGTACAAGGACTTTCCTACTCTACACACATCTCCTTTTCTATGTCTTTTTCTTCTCTGCAGCTTAAAGAATGATACTGAAACTCCTACTTAAGGACTGAAATAAACAAATCACCCCCAAATTCATAGTATCAAACTAGCAATATAGGTGTCAGTACCCCTGTTCTTGTTATTTGTATAACACTTAATCATTTATGCTTTCATGTATATTGACTTACACAATACCTTCAACAGCATCCATGTATAGGAGCAACAGGTATTCCAGACTGGTATTCAATAGAGAAGGAAAACAAGACTTTGGAAGATTCTTCTCCAGAATCACAAAAATGGTGAGTGGTATTTCCTCACCTCCCATTCTTAAACATCAAACTTTATGTACAACTCCCACAGATGACCATGGAATGTTAGCATTTCTGTCCAATAAATCTTAGTAAATACAGGAGGAGAAGTTTTTCAGATTATGCAGCACCCTTTAGATTTCTCCTTTGTGACCTATACTAGGCAAATAAAATCAAGCCATAAAAGAATATTAGAAGCAATTGTTGACTCTGTTAACTCTCACTAAGAATAATCACTTAGGAGTTCTTCCTTGGACAATGTAAAATAAACATTCATATATGAACCTTTACAATGGTCTCTTGTTATACTTATGATTAGAGGCATCTATTTGAAGCTTCAAAGCTATCACACTAACTGTAAGGCAGTTAACTTTAATCAACCCAAAATGAAAAGCTGGGGTAATATTTATACACACAAGTTTATATGTGAAGGGTCAGCAACTGATAACTCCCACACTTGGAAAAGAAGCATAGTAAAATTTAGGAGAAAATTGTTAATATCACAGTTAAAACCACACATACACCCCCCCCAGACACATCTCTTTAAAAATGCCAGGAAAATGGCATTTAATTTTTATTAATTAACTCTAAAAATTTTTAAGACCAAAATAACCTATCAGAGACTGAGAATTGAGCATGTAAGTTGTTATTTTTTTATTGAAATATAGCTGACATACAATATTATACTGGTTTCAGGTGTGTAACATAGTGAGTGATTCAACATTTACTTAACATTATTAAATGCTCACCTCAATAAATGTAGCTACTATCTGACAATATACAGAGATATTACAATATTATTAACTATATTCCCTACGCTGTACTTTTATATTCCCATGACTAATTTATATTATAATTGGGATTTTGTGCTTTATCCCTTTCACCTATTTTATCCACCCACCCATCCCTCTCCTCCATGGCAACCAACAGTCTCTTCTCTGTTTCTTTGAGGCTACTTCTGGTTTTTTTGTTCTGTTTTATTAGATTCCACATATAAGTGAAACCATATGGTATTTGCCTTTCTCTGCTTTGTTTATTTCACTTAGCATAATACCCTCTAGATCCATCTGTGTTGTTGCAAATAGCAGAAATTCTATTTCATGGCTGAATAATACTCCATTTCACATATGTACCACTTCTTCTTTATACATTCTTCTATCAATGGACACTAAGGTTATTTCTATATCTTGCCTTTTGTAAATAATGCAGCAATGAACATCAGGAGTGCATATATCTTTTTGAATCAGAGATTTTGTTTTCTGGGTAAATTCCAAGAAGTGGAATTGCTAGTTGTATGTTTCTATTTTTACTTTTTGAGGAACCTCCATACTGCTTTCTATAGTGGCTGGACCCAACATTCCCATCAACAGCGTAGGAGGCATTCCTTTTTCTCTACATTCTTGCTAATGCTTGTTTTCTTATTTTTTGGATAGTAATCACTCTGACTGGTGTGAGGGGATATTTCATTGTGGTTTTGATTTGAATTTTCCTGATGTTGAGTGATGTGGAGCATCCTTTCATGTACCTGTTGGCCATCGGTATATCTTCTTTTGGAAAATGTCTATTTAGGTCCTCTGTTCATTTTTTAATTTCATTGTTTGAGGTTTTTCTGGTATGCAGTTGCATGAGTTCTTTACATAGTTATTAGGCCCTTCTTGGATAGATCATTTGCAAATATATTATCCCATAAAGTAGGTGCCTTTTCATTTTGTTGATGGTTTCCTTTGCTGTACAGAAGTTTTTTAGTTTGATATAGTACTACTTGTTTATTTTTGCTTTTGTTTCTCTTTCCCAGGGAGACATATCCAGAAAAAAATTACTAATGCTAGTTTTAATAGATTCCTGCCTGTTTTCTTCTATGTGTTTTATGGCTTCATGTCTTACACTTAGGTCTTTAATCCATGTCAAGTTTATTTTTGTGTATGGTGTAAGATAGTGATCCAGTTTCATTCTTCTGCATGTAGCCTTCTGGTTTTCCCACACCATTTACTAAAGAGACAGTCTTTTCCCCATTTATATTTTTGCCTTCTATCTCATATATTAATTGACCTTACATGCATGGGTTTATTTCTGGGCTCTATATCTTGTCCCACTGATCCATGTATCTAGTCTTGTGCCAGTGCCATACTGTTTTAATCACTTTAGCTTTGTAATATAATTTGAAATCAAGGAGCATGATACCCCCAGCTTTGTTCTTCTTTCTCAAGATTGCTTTGGCTACCTGGGGTCTTTTGTGGTTCCATATGAACTTCAATATTATTCACCCTAGTTCAGTGGAAAAAGCCATTGAGCAGGATGGCGATTTTGACAGTATTAATTTTTCTGTCCATGAGCATGGGATAGCTTTCCATTTATGTGTGTCTTTTTCAATTTCTTTCATTAATGTCTTACAGTGTTCAGAGTACAGGTCTTTCACCTCCTTGGTTAGATTTATTCATAGGTGTTTTATCCTTTTTGATGCAACTGTAAATGGAATTGTTTTCCTGATTTCTCTTTCTGCTAGCTCATTATTAGTATGTAAAAATGTAACATACTTTTGTATATTGATTTTCTATCCTGCAACTTTACTGTATTCATTTATTAGTTCTAATCATTTTTTAATGGTGTCTTTAGGTTGTTATTCAAATCATCACATGATAGCGGAGGCGCTGATACTATGGAAGGAAGGAGCCTACAGTTCAAGCCAGGCCTTTGCTCTGCTATGTGCTAAGTAGCGTTAGGAAAGTCACTTCTTTTATATATATTAGAAATTAGAATCCTTATTAGATATACATGGAAGTACATACAGGAGAGGAGTTAAGAGATTGGGCCTAGGAGTAGGAAAATTTCTGGCTCTGCCACTTATAAGCCATATGATCTTAAATAGATTACTTAACTTCAGTGTGCTCTAATTTCCTCATATGTGATATGGCAATAATATTAGATGATATAGGGAGTTTTTTAAAATAAAGGAATATAAAGACCACTTACTAAAGTGTTTGACACCTACTAAGTTCTCATTAACTATTACTAGTGTATTTATATTTATGGTTTTATTTTAATGTAACACAATGCCTAGCTCAATAAGTGCTTGCTCTTTAACTAATTTGAGTTTTTACTCAGTGGAAAAAAACTAATTATACATGAGAGTTTCTTTGCATTCATTAGCATTGCCAAAAATAACAGTTTTGTGCATTTTGGAGAGCCCTATAAAATAGACAAAAATGGTATGAAAAGAAATATATTTCTTGAAATATAAGAGAGCTACTCATAATGCTGCATTGAATGCATCACATTAACTTCTAGGTGGAAAATTCAGCTGATAAAAACAATTCCAATGCACTGTTTTTTTGTTTTTTGTTTTTGTTTTTTTTGGTATCATTAATCTACAATTATACGAAGAACATTATGTTTACTAGGCTCCCCCCTTCACCAAGTCCCCCCCACATACCCCTTCACCGTCACTGTCCATCTGCATAGTAAGATGCTGTAAAATCACTACTTGTCTTCTCTGTGTTGCACAGCCCTCCCTGTGCCCCCGACGCACTATACATGCTAATTGTAACACCCTCTTTCTTTTTCCCTGCCTTATCCCTCCCTTCCCACCCATCCTCCCCAGTCCCTTTCCCTTTGGTAACTGTTAGTCCATTCTTGGGTTCTGTGCTTCTGCTGCTGTTTTGTTCCTTCAGTTTTCCTTTGTTCTCATACTCCACAGATGAGTGAAATCATTTGGTACTTGTCTTTCTCTGCCTGGCTTATTTCACTGAGCATAATACCTCTAGCTCCATCCATGTTGTTGCTAATGGTAGGATCTGTTTTTTTCTTAAGGCTGAGTAATATTCCATTGTGTATATGTACCACCTCTTCTTTATCCATTCATCTACTGATAGACATTTCGGTTGCTTCCATATCTTGGCTATTGTAAATAGTGCAGCGATAAACATAGGGGTGCATCTGTCTTTTTCAAACTGGAGTGCTGCATTCTTAGGGTAAATTCCTAGAAGTGGAATTCCTGGGTCAAATGGTGTTTCTATTTTGAGCATTCTGAGGAACCTCCATACTGCTTTCCACATGGTTGAATTAATTTACATTCCCACCAGCAGTGTAGGAGGGTTCCCTATTCTCCACAACCTCGCCAACATTTGTTGTTGTTTGTCTTTTCGATGATGGCAATCTTTACTGGAGTGAGGTGATATCTCATTGTGGTTTTAATTTGCATTTCTCTGATGATTAGCGATGTGGAACATCTTTTCATGTGCCTGTTGGCCATCTGGAATTTTCCTTAGAAAATTGTCTATTTAGCTCCTCTGCCCATTTTTTAATTGGATTATTTGCTTTTTGTTTGTTGAGGTGTGTGAGCTCTTTATATATTTTGGATGTCAATCCTTTATCGGATGTGTCATTTATGAATATGTTCTCCCATACTGTAGGATACCTTTTTGTTCTATTGAGGGTGTCCTTTGCTGTACAGAAGCTTTTTAGCTTGATATAGTCCCACTTGTTCATTTTTGCCTTTGTTTCCCTTGCCCGGGGAGATATGTTCATGAAGAAGTCACTCATGTTTATGTCCATGAGATTTTTGCCTATGTTTTTTTCAAAGAGTTTTATGGTTTCATGACTTACATTCAGGTCTTTGATCCATTTCAAATTTACTTTTGTGTATGGGGTTAGACAGTGATCCAGTTTCATTCTATTACATGTAGCTGTCCATTTTTGCCAGCACCATCTGTTGAAGAAACTGTCCTTTCCCCATTGTATGTCCATGGTTCCTTTATCATATATTAATTGGCCGTATATGTTTGGGTTAATGTCTGGAGTCTCTATTCTGTTCCACCGGTCTGTGGCTCTGTTCTTGTGCCAGTACCAAATTGTCTTGATTACTGTGCCTTTGTATTAGAGCTTGAAGTTGGAGAGTGAGATCCCCCCTACTTTATTCTTCCTTCTCAGGATTGCTTTGGCTATTCGGGGTCTTGGGCGGTTCCATATGAATTTTTGAACTATTTGTTCCAGTTCATTGAAGAATGCTGTTGGTAATTTAATAGGGATTGCATCGAATCTGTGTATTACTTTGGGCAGGATGGCCATTTTGACGATATTAATTCTTCCTAGCCAGGAGCATGGGATGAGTTTACATTTGTTAGTGACCTCTTTAATTTCTCTTAAGAGTGTCTTATAGTTTTCAGGGTATAGGTATTTCACTTCCTTGGTTAGGTTTATTCCTAGGTATTTTATTCTTTTTGATGCTATTGTGAATGGAATTGTTTTCCTGATTTCTCTTTCTACTCGTTCATTGTTAGTGTATAGGAAAGCCACAGATTTCTGTGTGTTAATTTTGTATCCTGCAACTTTGCTGAATTCCGATATTAGTTCTAGTAGTTTTGCAGTGGAGTCTTTAGGGTTTTTTATGTACAATATCATGTCATCTGCAAATAGTGACAGTTGAACTTCTTCTTTACCAATCTGGATTCCTTGTATCTCTTTGTTTTGTCTGATAGCCATGGCTAGGACCTCCAGAACCACGTTGAATAACAGTGGGGAGAGTGGGCATCCCTGTCTTGTTCCCAGTCTCAGAGGAAAAGGTTTCAGCCTCTCGCTGTTCAGTATGATGTTAGCTATGGGTTGATGATATATGGCCTTTATTATGTTGAGGTACTTGCCCTCTATGCCCATTTTGTTGAGAGTTTTTATCATGAATGGATGTTGAATTTTGTCAAATGCTTTTTCAGCATCTATGGAGATGATCATGTGGTTTTTGTCCTTCTTTTTGTTGATGTGGTGGATGATGTTGATGGATTTTCGAATGTTGTACCATTCTTGCATCCCTGGGATGAATCCCACTTGGTCATGGTGTATGATCCTCTTGATGTATTTTTGAATTCGGTTTGCTAATATTTTGTTGAGTATTTTTGCATTTACGTTCATCAGGGATATTGGTCTGTAGTTTTCTTTTTTGGTGGGGTCTTTGCCTGGTTTTGGTATTAGGGTGATGTTGGCTTCATACAATGAGTTTGGGAGTATTTCCTCCTCTTCTATTTTTTGGAAAACTTTAAGGAGAATGCGTATTATGTCTTCTCTGTATGCCTGATAAAATTCCGAGGTAAATCCATCTGGCCCAGGGGTTTTGTTCTTGGGTAGTTTTTTGATTACCGTTTCAATTTCGTTGCTGGTAATTGGTCTGTTTAGATTTTCTGTTTCTTTCTGCATCGGTCTTGGAAGGTTGTATTTTTCTAGGAAGTTGTCCATTTCTCCTAGGTTTTCCAGCTTGTTAGCATATAGGTTTTCATAGTATTCTCTAATAATTCTTTGTATTTCTGTGGGGTCTGTCATGATTTTTCCTTTCTCGTTTCTGATTCTGTTGATGTGTGTTGACTCTCTTTTTCTATTAATAAGTCTGGCTAGAGGCTTATCTATTTTGTTTATTTTCTCAATGAACCAACTCTTGGTTTCATTGATTTTTTTTCTATTTTTTTATTCTTCTCAATTTTATTTATTTCTTCTCTGATCTTTATTATGTCCCTCCATCTGCTGACCTTAGGCCTCATTTGTTCTTCTTTTTCTAATTTTGATAATTGTGACTTTAGACTATTCATTTGGGATTGTTCTTCCTTCTTTAAATATTCATGGATTGCTATATACTTTCCTGTTAAGACTGCTTTTGCTGCGTCCCACAGAAGTTGGGGCTTTGTGTTGTTGTTGTCATTTTGTTTCCACATATTGCTGGATTTCCATTTTAATTTGGTCATTGATCCATTGATTATTTAGGAGCATGTTGTTAAGCTTCCATGTGTTTGTGAGCCTTTTTCTTTCTTTGTACAATTTATTTCTAGTTTAATACCTTTGTGGTCTGAAAAGTTGGTTGGTAGGATTTCAATCTTTTGGAATTTACTGAGGCTCTTTTTGTGGCCTAGTATGTGGTCTATTCTGGAGAATGTTCCATGTGCACTTGAGAAGAATGTGTATCCTGTTTCTTTTGGATGTAGAGTTCTATAGATGTCTATTAGGTCCATCTGTTCTAGTGTGTTGTTCAGTGCCTCTGTGTCCTTACTTATTTTCTGTCTGGTGGATCTGTTATTTGGAGTGAGTGGTGTGTTAAAGTCTCCCAAAATGAATGCATTGCATTCTATTTCCTCCTTTAATTCTGTTAGTATTTGTTTCACATATATTGGTGCTCCTATATTGGGTGCATATATGTTTATAATGGTTATATCCTCTTGTTGGACTGTGCCCTTTATCATTATGTAATGTCCTTCTTTATCTTTTGTTACTTTCTTTATTTTGAAGTCTATTTTGTCTGATACTAGTATTGCAACACCTGCTTTTTTCTCTCTGTTGTTTGTGAAATATCTTTCTCCAACCCTTGACTTTTAATCTGTGCATGTCTTTGGGTTTAGGGTGAGTCTCTTGTAAGCAGCATATAGATGGTTCTTGCTTTTTTATCCACTCTATTACTCTGTGTCTTTTGATTGGTGCATTCAGTCCATTTACATTTAGGGTGATTATTGAAAGATATGTACTTATTGCCATTGCAGGCTTTAGGTTTGTGGTTACCAAAGGTTCAAGGCTAGCTTGTTTACTACCTTACTGTCCAACTTAACTTGCTTATTGAGCTATTATAAACACAGTCCGATGATTATCTCCCTTCTTATTCCTCCTCCTCCATTCTTCATATGTTGGGTGTTTTGTTCTGTGCTCTTTTTAGGAGTGCTCCCATCTAAAGCAGTCCCTCTAAGATACCCTGTAGAGGTGGTTTGTGGGAGGCAAATTCCCTCAACTTTTGCTTGTCTGGATATTGTTTAATCCCTTTTTCATATTTAAATGATAATTGTGCTGGATACAGTATCCTTGGTTCAAGGCCCCTCTGTTTCATTGCATTAAGTATATCATGCCATTCTCTTCTGGCCTGTAGGGTTTCTGTTGAGAAGTCTGATGATAGCCTGATGGGTTTTCCTTTGTAGGTGACCTTTATTCTCTCTCTGGCTGCCTTTAATACTCTGTCCTTGTCCTTGATCTTTGCCATTTTCATTACTATATGTCTTGGTGTTGTCCTCTTTGGGTCTCTTCTGTTGGGAGTTCTGTGTGCCTCCGTAGTCTGAGCAACTATTTCCTTCCCCAGTTTAGGGAAGTTTTCAACAATTATTTCTTCAAAGACACTTTCTATCCCTTTTCCTCTCTCTTCTTCTTCTGGTATCCCTATAATACGGATATTGTTCCTTTTGGATTGGTCACACAGTTCTCTTAATATTGTTTCATTCCTGGAGATCTTTTTATCTCTCTTTGCGTCAGCTTCTATGCGTTCCTGTTCTCTGGTTTCTATTCCATCAATGGCCTCATGCATATTATCCATTTTGCTTATAAATCCTTCCAGAGTTTGTTTCAGTTCTGTAATCTCCCTCCGGACATCATGCCTTAGCTCTTGCATATATCTCTGCAGCTGTCAGCATGTTTACGATTTTTATTTTGAATTCTTTTTCAGGGAGACTGGTTAGGTCTGTCTCTGCAGATCCTCTCTCAGGTGTTGTCTGAACTATCTTGGACTGGACTAAATTTTTTTGCCTTTTCATGGTGATAGTGTTGGCTGTAGGCAGGTTGCAGGTGTGTCAGCTGGGAGAAGAAAGTCCTTTCCTGCTTGCTGGATGCCTTGCCCTTCTCCGCTGCCTGTATCGGTTACCTGTACTCCGGAGGCAGCCACCCAGTTAGTCCCCTGAGCTGTTGTGGGCGGGGTCTCTGTCAGAGCAGCGTGGAGCCCTGTGAGGAGTGGCAAGCATGCCAGGTGCCCTTCTCTGTGATAGCGGTGCCCCTGCTGGGCAGCTGTGTGCCAGCAGTGGTCTTTGAGTCTGGCCTGGGTGGCTGTGCATTGGGCAGGGATTCCAGTCAGCTGCTGGGAGTGCGCCTGCTCCCTCTGGCTCTGCTGCAGGTGTGCGCGGGGCTCTCCCATGTGGGCCTCTACTGGGCTCCTCTGGCTCCACTGCTGCTGGTGTGGGTGAGCTGCACCCAGGCTGTTTGGTTGACGCCACTGCGGGCTCACACAAGCCTCTCCTGGTCCCTCTGGTGCTGTTGGCGCATGCAATCTGCTCCCATTCCCTTCCGGCGCTGCCGCCCCCAGCACGTGCTGCCACTCTCCTGCTACTGGGCCGGTGTGTTGGGTTCCGCCAGTTGGAGGAACGACTGGCAGGCTGCTTAGTGCTGTGAGGGGCTTCAGAACTCCGCTGCCTCCCCAGGGTTTAGGTTGCCTAAGGTTCCCCGGGATTCCCAGCTGCTGGCTAAGTGTGCCCGGATGACTTCGTCCAGCTACGGGGTCCCTGTCTCTTTAAGACTTGCAGAAAACACTCACTTTTCTTTTGTCGCAGAAGCGCCGGTTGCAGGGACCTGCCCACAGGTTTTGCTTTTCCGTTTCTCTAATATCCAGCACCCCATGCATCTTGTGTCTGCTCTCTGGGTGCGGATTTCTAGAGCTGGTTGTCTAGCAGTCCTGGGCTTTCACTCCCTCCCCGTTTCAACTCCTTTCTTTCTGCCAGGTTCTGGAGTGGGGGAGCATTCGGGTCCCGCCTGGCCGTGGCTTGTATCTTACCCCCTTCATGTGATGTTGAGTTCTCGCAGATGTAGATGTATCCTGGCTATTGTACTGCATCCACTAGTGTCTCTTTTAGGAATAGTTGTATTTATTGTATTTTCATAAATATATATGTTTTGGGGAGGAGATTTCCTCTGAACTACTCATGCCACATCTTCCCCAATGCACTGTTAATGCAGGAACTAATAAAGCTAGATAGGAACATCTTATTAAACTAAGGCTTATTCTAAATGTTCTTAGAAAATAGATAAGTAGATAGATCATTCTGGTTATAATGAGTCAAATTCTAACATTCTTTAGGGCTAGGAATATGCTAAAGGAACCCACAATTACCTACATATTTTTTTTCTAGATAATTGCATAATTTATGTTCTGTGTGCATGAATAGTTCCTTTGTGTCAAGACTCTAGTGAACTTTCTACCATGACTAGGAAATCTAAACAATTTTCTCCAAAATGTATATTTTTCAATTACTTACATATTATCTGCTCCAGAATTAATCATAGATCATTAATATATTTTTAATTTCAAATAAAAAGCATTAAGAGAATTTAGTAAACTAGCAAGTAAATAAATAAATATTTTTAAAAACAATCTGGAGGCTAAAAATATAACAGTACACTGAACTTATGCTCAGTCTTCTACACAGATGGCACACTAGTGAAAATTTATGAAAGTAACCAAGATTTGGGATGGAAAATCTATAGCCACTGCTGTTAGTTTCTACTAACATCTCATCACAGAGCTATTGAATGCTTGTGAGATTTTTAAATGTGTATATTTTAAACAGAAGGCAAGTGTTCCTCTATTTCCAGAGCTGTCTTAGCAAGAGAGGATCTATCCTCAAGTTAACACAACTTGCCAGTTGAGTTTATTGTGGAGATTTTTATTTATTTCCAGTGGTGCAGTTTAATAACCAACATTCTTAAGAGAAACCATTATTTTCAATATCTTTGATTAATGCTTTACAAGCCATGGTATATTTGATCTGATTATCTCTTTATGTCTGTGTGATTCATATAGGAATGCTTAAAAAACATGGATTTGGGAGGTGAGAATTATTCATACTAAGTTTTACAACAATTTTATGAAAGCCCAGTATGTGTCAGTCCAACAGTTAGTGCTTCAACCTCCATAATCTGATTCAAACCTTCCAACAACCATGACAAGGGAGCATATTCTACAGAGACAGACATGACCTCGGCCAAAACTGGATCACATGGTCAGGCTAATCTGATAGTAAGTAGCAGAGCCGATGATGTTTATGTCTGCAGCCTTGAAGTTATTCTCACACATATCTTAAAATTTGGTCTCATAAAGATTTTCCATTTTGAAACATGGTAGACTAGACACCCTGGTCTGAAAACAACAAAAACCCTGGGAAAAAATATACAAAGAAAAAAGGAAGGAAGGAAAGACAGTTTAAATTACTGAGTTGGCAAGAAAGTTAGGGAAATTTTAAAAGTTAATAATGAAGTAAAATCAGAATCTGGAAAGACAAGAAATCAAAGCAGTTTTCACCCTGAGGACATGTACTCACACCTGAGCATACTGAGCTACTGTTTTGGTGACTAAATAGAGTGCTAGGAACAGAAGACAAATCACAGGACAAGCTCATGATAGGAGATCTAGTAAGCCATGTCTACATAAAATCATTCTCTCAAAGGGCTATACCAGGGTATAGCAATGGACCAGAATAAATAAGACCCTTAGAAAAAGACAAAACCAATCTTCACTCTCAATCTTGACACTGGGGGGAATGAAAATTTCCTTCGAGAATTCATTATTATGAGCCAGCCATATCTACAGAATAATCCCAAAGACCTTAAACTGAGATTTATATTGAACTTTTCCTGGATTATTGGTAGCCCTGGGCTTCTAGCAGAAGCATATCATCTGGATGAACATACCTTCAGGATTACCTCATAAAATTAATGTAGAGTTCCATTAAACAGGAGTTCAAAGTCAAAAATCTCAACACTCACAAGGAAAGAAGGCACGAAAGGAGAAAACCAGCACAAAGGACAAGACTATCAAAATAGAAAATATGAGGCATAAAAACAAATATGTCCAATCCATTTAAAGGAATCAGAGAGAAAAGTGACATGTAAGTAAGGAAAACACCTATAAAATGACTAAGTTGATTTGTTAGAGAAAGAACTTTTAGAAATTCTACAGAAATACTACTGAAGAAGGAAAACAGGGTCAAGGGACTGGTCCTTCCCAGATATCAAGAATTATAATAGAACTATAAAAATTAAACATTTGTTATTAATGGAAGATAATCAAATTGAAGAGTGGAGAAGAACAGATATCCCAGAAAAAGAGCTACTTCTGTAAATGGGGGAAAAATTTGTTGCTGAAAATTAGTTATTTGTGGGAAACAAATTTAATAGGATCCCTGCCTTAAATGAAAAATAAAAATAAATTCTAAGTTGATTCAATAATTAAATGTGAAAGATAAAAATTACAAATCTTTTCAAAAGACTATAAAAAAGTATATATTTAGGAACTTAGGGTGATTATTTTCTTAAACAAAACACAGATTGAACAAACCATAAAGGAAAAGATTTATAAAATTAATGACATTAAAATTAATACCTGTTTTTCACCCAACGATATGACAAAGAAAATGAATTTATAAGCCACATACTTGAAGGAAATTCCTTAACATAATCAGCAACTTTACTGTGCTTTGCTATTGCCTTCAGTTCATGGATCTTTTGCTCGTATTTACTTTCTAGGAAACATAGAAAGATTCATCTTCCCTGAGGAAACCTCTTAATCTTTACATTTTAACTGCCCATAACACATCCTGAGAGTTAGATAAAAAGTTATCCAACTTGTGGATTAATTGTAACTGCTACAACACTAGAAGACAAAAAATGCATAACCATAACATAAAGAGTGACAGCAAAATCTTCCTGCCAGCATCCTAAAATGTGTTTTATTAAAGAGATAGGGCAACTGAAAAACACACATAGTGAAAGATACACCAGAAAGGAAGGATGGGCGAGTTGGACAGAGGGGAAAAGGAAGCACCAAGTAGACTTCTGGGAAGAGGAGACAAAGCCTAGGACCAGTTCAAGATGGGGTTTCTAAGAAGGCACCTCTGCACAAGGCAGGCATCTCAAAGAGCTGTGCCCACAGGGTAGTGGTTTTCTTTACTGCCAGTCTGGCCATTGGCAGGGGCAGCAGCTAGATCACCTTTGGTGAAAACAGGCCCATGCTATTGGATCCATGAACAGCTTCCCCCTCTGATACAATATTTCCTGTGTATGTAATCTTACCATACAACCATGAGATTGCCAGAAAGAGGCTGGTTGATACTCTCAGGGTATGTCACTTAATTCATCTGCTCTCAAAGACTCCCTTCTTTGGGAGTCATTCTGTGATATACTTTACTCCCATGCCCATAGCTCATCTTGCTGCTAGTTGATTATTCCAATAGCACGAGCTGGTTCCACTTTGCAGTGTCTCCACGCAAGTAGAGACAGCCTTGTAGTGCCTTTCCAGAGTTAACAGCACTGCAGCTGGGGCGGCTGCTCGTAGGCCTCAATCCCAGCTCCTCCACTGAGCTCTTAACCACTTACACGAGACAAGCAGGGCCCCTCCAGGGGATCTGAGTCCCGACTCCCAAGGGCACCTTGTTCACACCTCTAGGTTCTGATAATCTCAATCTCTTCCCCCAACCTTAGGAGGGATAAATGCTTCCTGTAGTTGCTACTTTTGTGATACTTCATGCTCCTTTTGCTTTTCCAGTTCTTTTATAGCAGATTAACAATTCTCTATATTAACATATCTTCTAAATAATTAGTAAGATTTCTGTCCCATGAATGGACCCTAATGGATTGAATGATCAAAGTCCCTTCTGATAGGAAGCAGAGGAGCTAACCAAGCCCCCAAAACAGTGTCAATGTACTGCTGTCCTTACCAAGTAAAAATTAACTTATGCTAGTCTTCCAACTGATAGCAATTTAGAAGAAAGCATTCACCGAATCAATAGCCACATTCTAAATAATATAAGCAGTGCTGACCTGCTTCAGAAAAGATACCACATTTAGCACGGCAGCTTCAATTAGGGCTACTACCTGGTTAAGTTTATGGTTGTTGTCCATTATCCATTGTCATGATCTATCTGCTTTCTGCAGAGTCCAGGTGAAGGAATGAAATATGGCGTATCACTGCTACACCCTCACATCTTTGACAATGGTACTAATATCTGAAATTTATTCCAAGAACAGTATTACTTCTGATTTATTATCATGGCTGCATGGGATGTGCTGGGAAAATTTTAGGGGTTTCCACAATGCTTTGTACCATAATGAGTGTTACTTCATAGGTCAGGAAACCAAGAGTTCTGCCAGCCTTTATGTGTAGTATGTACAAGTATACCTTCCTGGACTGAGAAAATAATCACAGCATGAACCTTCAAACCCACTGGATCCAGATAACGCCATTTATCATGCAACTTCTGTAAGTCTTGACCCTAATAAGAGCTATGATAACATTTCAGATTTCCTGGTATCAGCATCCACACAAACCTCAGATTTAACATTCTTTTAAAAGTCTGGTATCACCTTTGGCCAAGTAAGAGTTACTCCCTGGGGAATAAGCAGAGAAATGTTTTCCCATATGTCTATGTGGCAAAATTTCAGAGTCCTTTTAAATGAAGTCCACTTTTACTTTCAGTCAATGGGCTTTGAGTCAGGAAATTAATATATATCTGGAAATGGAATAAAGAGCCTTGTGTTCAACACTTTCAGGGCTGTTGTTATTACATTATTATAAAAATTGAACAATATCCTAGTCACTATCCATGTGCCTCACCCCAAGGAGAATACCGTGTCCTGTTACACTTTACCATAGATCCCTAAGGGCAAAGTCACTAAGACTGTTACTCTGCCTTTGCTGTCTGTTACAGTAAACACACATCCTCTGCACCTAATAGTATGGGTTGCCACTTGGACTATTCCGTTGTTGAAATTTATAATCCCCATTGATCATAGGGAGCCCTGGGCCATGGCAGCATCTCTAACTAACATGCCTACCTTCCAGAGGACAACCATCACTAGATTTCTCAAGGATTCTGGTACCCTCCAGCCAAGCACATTCTTTATTGCCTAAGTGAAGGTGGTGTTCCCTGTCCAACCCCTGGGGTACATAGTCATGTGATGGATTCTCAGATATTACACAGTAATACAGAGATATATTCTCATTTTTCTCATTCCCCTTCCTTCATACCATGCCAAGGAATTTCTGGCATATTAACTCTGTTTAATGGTCACCATTGCTGCTCACAAGATTCAAGGAACCATCCCAACAAATTATCACAAACCAGCTCCAGGTATCCTTGCAAGAATGAATTCCAAGACAAAGGTGACAATAAATTGTCCCTATCCATCTTTATAGTCTTCGTCCCACCCCTCACAAGTTTAACATTTACACAGGTATAACTTTTCAAGAAAACACAGCTTGTTTGCTCAAGATGTTTGCCATAGAAATCTCTGCATCTTAAGCAATCCATCCAGGGGACAATGGACTAGCAATTTGCTTGCCATTTCCAGTCTCTCACGGATTAAAGTTCATTCCATAGTAAATTAACTCCCTGTCATTTCTAAATTATGTTATTCCTCCTCTGAGCAGCTATTAAGATATGAAGCCAGAGTTTCAGTGGGTCTAAAGGCCTTTGTGATCCAGTCCCCCATCCCCCACCCTCATTCCCTCCTAGTATGTATTAGCTATAGACTTAACTGGTTATCTGCCTGCATGAGGGCAGTAGTGATGCATAGTGAGGAGAACAAGCATCATCTTGCTAGATAACTGCTTTATGCAGAAACATTGCAGTATCCAGACACTGTGAGGCCAATCTCTTCTAGAAGGAGAAAGAGAGCTATTTCTGATGGCCAGAGAGATTCTGGGGGTTGAAAGGGTTCAAGTTTCTTAGGCTTATCTTCGTAAATTCTAGTCTCAGTTTCCTAGTCCTTCCTTATCAGGGCCCTCATTTGACACAGGAGATCTGACAGTTGTTTATTTTGTTTCCTTTGCAGGTGTCTGTCACATTTATAATCCGATCCCAAGCCTGAATTTTATTCTGTTTTGTTTTATTTGCTTTTTAGTTAGTCTTGTTTAGGGCTACTATAGAAGTTCTCTGGCATTCACAGCATACCTTGTGTAAATAACTATTTGACTTTATATATCACTTCCTTTTTGTAAGGACCCAATGCCATCTAAAGCAGCCACCTCATGTCACAATTCTTACATTATCTTTCTGCCATCTCAATCAAAAACAGTAGCCATTTCATTTCCAATAACCTGCCTTTATCTGCACCTCAATTATCACCAATGAAAACTTCAGTAATTATGAGGTCATGCATCATGATTACCACACCCCCATCAGCAGCAATCAGGCCCCTTATTGTGCTCTGCTACACAGGCAGTCCAGCAGCCTGAGGGTCTGCTTTCTAGGGCCTCTCTTGATAACAGGGTTCTAAGGGAATCTTTAGCCTGGATTTCCCAGAAAACAGAACTTAATGGAGAAATACCTCTAGTTCAGTAAGACTCAAAAAATATATATATACATAAAAATTTGTAATGGTGGTTAGATTAATATCATAAGACTAAAGTCATACTCCTATATTTTTTAACCTTGCACTAGGGAATCAGAACAGTGTGTTGTGAAGGAAAGCAATTCATAGCTTTTCGACCTTGTCATTCTCCAGGAAAGTTGGCAACTTTATGTGCTTCTAGGTCTCTAGAAGTGCATTATCATAAGCTATTTCATGAAACCCACTCACACTCTAAAATAATTCACTGACTTCCTTCCCACAGAAATAACTAGGACTTTCATTTGGAAACTGTAAACACCCAGTGCCTTAAAAAAAGGAAAAACTAACAAAAGTTATGTATGAAAAATATGATTAACATTAACCTTTATATTTAGGAAAATGAGTTTTAGCTCTCTAATTTGAGATAAACTCAAGAGAAGAATTAAGAGTAGTTTCCAAGTGGCAATGATAATCTAGAACTGAATTCTCAAGATCCTCGGGTTCTACCCCCAAATTGTCAGCAATCAGCCTCCTGATTTTGACAAAGTTCTCCTTCCCAAGTGTGTTTTTTCATCTATTAATTAAACTGACCAGGAAAAATTCAGTTCTGACAAAACAAAATGTTCCCTAATTAAAAACATTGAAGCTATTGACTTGTTTATTGGCATCTGAAATCTGGAAATCTCAAAGCTGAATCCTGTTAAGATGTTATACAAATTCTTCAAGAAGCAACACTGATGTCAAGAAAGAACATTTGTGTGGATAAAATGAGAGTTCCTGTGGCCAGGATTCTCACCTGGCCCTGGCTGACTAGCTCACTGCACACCTGTGGACAATACATGGCTGTTGGCTCTATACAAAGAGCTCCACCCAGTGCTCTGGGCACAACATGGTGGCATGGCTGCAGGAGAGCAGAGCAGAGACTGGAGTGGCGGCAGTGCCGAGGACAGAGGCCCAGAGGATGGCTGTGCGGGACGACTGTGCAGAGAGGCCCAGAGGACTGTGTGGGACGGCTGTGCAGACAGAGAGGCCCAGAGGCAAGGGGAGAGACCAGCTTGCTGCATGCAGACTCACTCTGAGTGAACGGGATTTTAGTGACTGACCTGCCACCTGGAAACAAAGTTGGATAATAAACCCTTCCACCCCAAAGAACGTTTGCTGTCAATTTCTTTGGTCACACTGAATCCATAGCGAACTTGCCCGGGGCTGAAACCCATTGGCAAGACAATCTGACACTCAAAAATAGGGCCTTTGGTTATATTTTGTCTTTGCTTTGTCTTTGTACATATAGAGAGTGAGGTATAAAATTAACTGTAATGTCAAATGTCTCCTCCAAAAGGGAAGAAAGATATTTTACTGGTAAAAATAAATTCTGAAAGCTTAGAGTCTGCTTTGAGCACTAATAAAAAATTGGATGAAAAAAAGGAATTTGATTAAATTATGTGTGCCTTTTCCTATGCCAATGGAGCTTAATTAAGCAAACAGAAGCAGTGAAGTAAATCAATGTTGGTTTATTAAAAATCAGAATTCAATATCTCAATGGTTGAGGGGCTTATGCACCAGAGTTCTCACTGTTTAGCTTTTCTTCACTAAGAAAGTAAACATGGCAATACCAAGGAGAAAACTTGTAAAGAGAAGGACACTGACTAGCCAGGTTCCTCAAGGAGGAGCTTGCCTTGCTCTCAGCAAATATTTTGTAAATAGAACACAAATTTTATTCTAGTGTTTCGCATGCTTCAACGTCTCTTCAAAAATATTTATTTTACCATTTTTTAAAATTATTATTCCTTAGATATTTGTGTTAGATATTATTCCTTAGATATTTTCTCCAACTGGTATTCATCAGGGAAAGCACTTCCACCTCCCAATTAAGAAATGAAAGCTGAGATACCTTCACCTGTTCTCATATGACTCACCATTTGGTGAAGAAATCAGATTAATTTCTCATTCAGATCCATCCTACAATGAAGTCATAAATAACAGCAAATTTGTAACATCACATTAATCTCCACGGCAACAGACTTACTGTGCAAACAGAGAATTATGACTTCAGGAGATAAATCAGAAAGGGAGACAGAGGGGGTTGCAAGGAAGAAAGCTCATTTTCAAATTCATATAATCTTCAGTAATTGTACTGGGAATACAAGCAAAGCCCAGCAAAGCAAATTGCTTTTCATAGAAATAGTTTGTTTTTTCAAGTTTGTTCCACAGTGAAAATCTTTCTCTAAATTGTGTGGAGTGTATGATATAAGGCAATTTGAATACAAGCCAATGTGAGGCAAGCAATCTGGGATAAAGGCTTGAATTGGGACTGACAGCCATCAGGAGAGAAACACTATGTATCCAAAAACAGCATCATGTCTGGCTGAAGAAAAACAAACACACAATTGCTGCTGATGTGTTTACCACCCAAGCATCTAACATTTTATAAAGGAATCCACCTCTTCATCTTTTCTTTCCCATTTTGCTTCCTCTCAAATGCAATCTGTAAAGGGTATATTTCCCTTTTTGGATTCACTTCCATTTTGGAGAAGTTGCAATACTCTTATACATACTCAGGGATTATTTGTATGCAAATTCTTTTGAAAGATTTCTCCAACTATTCTTTTTTTCTCCAGCTGGTATTCTTCCCTGTACCCTCCTTTCCTTTACAAAAGAAAAATCCTGCTCACACCAATCTTTGGGTTTTTACAGAACTCTGTATCCAGGCAATAGTGCTGAGTTCTTTCTGTAAGAAAAAAATTAGCCACACCTCATCAAACCAGGCCAATGGATTATATGCTGTTTATTGTTGTTGAATTGTTATGCACTTTATGTCATTTTGTTCAGTTTGCTTTTCTAGTAAAGTGGGTGTAACTTTAAGAACACAAGAAAAACAAAATGAACTAAAGCTATCTGTCAGTAACATTCAGAAAGGGGAAGGTTAAAATAATAATTTAATTATAGGCCAAAAGAGTGCAAACTCTCCCACGTCTTCTAACATTCACATTGACATTGGGCCTGAGTGAAGTGTTCTGAAAACCAGCCTGTTGTGAAACAGTCAAGAATTTTTTACAGGCCAGTATTTTCATGGACTGTCCCACTTAATTCCTATCTGCCTATGTAGAAAGCCAAAGATGACATACAACTTATGATTAAGGATAACTCAGTGTAAAAACTACTTGTGAGTTGTCAAGGAGCAGACCTCATTATCCACAAGTGGTTTAATTAAATATTTGAGGCAAGAAAATGATCTGACCTAATCCTTAGAAAACATTATACCAGGTTGAATGACTTGAGCCTTTAGTATGTTTGAAGTCAAACAATTCCATGTTCCTGTAGCTCTTATAATTGGATGGACATTGACCAGAAATGGCAAGGTATATATATTTTCCCTCCAACATCTAGTTGATATTACACTTTCAAAAGAGATGTATCATTGAATCTTTCCTCTTCCATCTTCTCACCTGCCTTCAAGATGCACCCAAGTGGCCAAATATAAAGTTGACTTAATCAATTTAGTGCCAACTTCAGGACATTCCCTTGAGCCAAGATCAAAGTGGGAACAAGGATTTTTGTGGTGTTTTAACAAACACCAGAACAAGTTGGATACAATCATTTCCAGACTCTCCACAGGCAAAGCTGGGAAAGTGTCCTTTTTTATTTTTAAGTCTTCCTTTGCATTTCCTATCTGCTACTCAAGGGCTGATTGTAGGTAAAAGTAAAAAGATTAGGCTCTGATGGTGATGCTGGAGTTCTTGTTAGTAGAGTCAAAGAATGAACTTCGCAAACACTCAAGGTTAGGAGAGCAAGGCAGAGGCTTTTATTTAGAGATAAAGTGAGAGGACAGAGCTCCGAGTCCCGGGTGGTGCACTGTCTAGAAGATTTATAGGCTGTTGAGAGACAAAGGGCTAGGGATGCACACCTGCTAAGTGGTCCCAAAATGTTTATCTCTCAAGAGACATTAAGTTTCTTATTAGTCTTCCCAGTTATTTACAAGAAATTTATTGCTCTGATTTCCTCCCAGGATAGCAGCTTCCTGGACTGGGAGCATATCTATCAAGACTGCCTGCTTTGCTCCCAAGGTGAGCTGAGTTATTGTATGTTTGCTGAAGAGTATGTTAAGAAACTTACTTTTTAACTAATTCGGTTTTAAAATGCAATTTTATCTTTAAGATGGAATCCTTCCTGTTTTTACTAGTTGTTTTGAGCTTGCTAAATTGCCCAGGTGGCAAATCACTTGAATTAGGGCTGGAGGATGAAAAGCAGGACCTGGATAAAGTAAAAAAAATAAGATGGGTCCCCCAGCAGGCCAAAGCAAATCCCACAATGGATTATCTTTGTATTTTCCGAGATCCTCACCCTACTCTGTCTAAGCCCACAGTCCCTGTCCTAATGGTCTAGCTCCTTTCTTCTCATCCACACTAACTTGTTTATCCTTACCAATGTGGAATAAAATAATAGTCTAGAAAAAATTCGAATTAGGGCCCAGATTAGGAAATATATTTATAAATATGCAGTAATCATGTTACATGTATAGTTTCAAGAAACTTGAGAACATAAGTAAATGCTTAAATATTAATAAAGCCTGTATCTTTTACTCAATACTTTGCATGATAAATTCCACTCACTCAATACTTTTTATTATCAGTGGGAGTAGTCATAGCAGAAAAAATAATTGTAACCACTGTCCCTTTGAGCACTTGTCTATCATGACCAGCTGCTATGTTATATACTTCTTAATGTATCATCTCATGTAATCCTCACCCCAACCTTATAGAGTTGATATTATCTGTTTCCTCTATTTCACAAATGAAGAAATTCATGCTCAGTAGATTAATAATATCCCGATGTTCACAGAGTTAGCAAGTGATGGAATAGGAATTATTAACTAGTCTGTCCATCAAACTTTTCAGCGACACCTGCATACAGAGTTCTGGCCACACAGTGTCAAACCAGACAATTAAATTTAAAAAAGCAACTCTGTTAGATGGGCCCTAAAAATATCTGAAACTCTGAGACTGAGATATACATACATACATATACATATGTATCACATATATACATGTACATATATATACAATGTGTTATATTTACATGCATGTTTGTGTGAGATATGTACATACATATACATATAGCATGCCATGTGTAATAGCATATGTATGTATATATCAGCCTCAGAGTTCCATATATCTAGATACATGCATGCATGCATACATACATACATACATACATACATACATCAACCAATAAATTCTTCCCATCTTAAGGGCAAAGCAGTATGACTGCCCTTCCCCAACCCCATCTTCCCTCTTTCTTCAGGGGCCTTCCTATGGCTTCTTTTATTATTCCATTCTGCCCTTATAGTTGCTGAGAAAAGAGAGAAAAAAGATAAACAGAAGGGGCAGATTTAAGAGTCTGCTGCTCTTGAAACTCTCACAGTAAAAATCCTTGGAGAACCCTTAAAATATTTAGATACCTCAGTGGCTCTTGAGAGAAAAAAAAACAAAAACAACATCACAGATCTAACAGCAGCTTTAAGGTCAATGAAATGATTCCAAATGCTTCTACATGCTAAAGCAAAAAATTTATTTAAAAAATGATCAAACTTCCTTTGAGAGCTTTTAAAACTATTTTGACCATTCAAATAATGCCTCCAAATGAAATTTAAAGTTGTGACTTAAATGTTAATATTTATCATAGCAAGCATATTAATTTGAGCTAAGCCAGATTTATGACATAGTTTGTTACTTTATGTGCTATATGTAAACTTTATAGTTCATAAAGGTCACTTGAATAATCAATGCATAAGGTATATTTATGCTTTTATGGGACTCGAAACATTTGACCACTTGAAATTACTACTTAGATTTATACTGGGTATCTTCATTTATATTTGCTGATGACACTTGTTGAGTAATTAAATGTGGTGTCCTTGGTTGGGATATAACCACAGTTATGATGCTACTCTATGCTAGTTAGCTGGTTCATTGGTAATAAAGGCTCCATTTTAAGACAATGGGCTGTTTGACTCATTTGCTCAGAATTTTTCCTGTTCAAATACCAGCAACTCCCTGGGTTGCAAAGAGCAATAACTTTAAGTGAGAGTTAAACAAATCAGTTAAGACCAAGCCCATATCTGCTTTGTCTGTGAACAAAGCCTTTATTGTTAATAACAAAGAAAAACTGAAGCCGGCCGGGGGCAGTGAAAGGCAGGACAAATGAACACTAATGTACTGAGAAAACTCCAACAAGCATTGGCCTCTCAGAGCACTCAGTTTTCAGGTTGTTAGTGATTTTTTTTCTTTTCATCGGCATCACATCGGCTTTCATGACAGAGAAAATACTGGAATCAAAAAGGGCTGCTTTTTCCAAGATGTATGAAGAAGGGTAGGCAAATAAAGATTATCGAAGATCTGTTTTAAAGATCCTTTTCCATCTGGCTTTGTCCATCTGGCTGCGTTCCTCAACACAGCATCAGCATCTCTCTTGCCATTTGCAATTTCACCAGAACAACATAATAACGCTACCATTAATACTCTGTACCAGACAATGTGCTTAATTTGCAATATACTTTCACTTTTAATGTCCACAAAAACCTTATAATTGGGTGTGATTATACTCATTTTACAGATGATAAAACAGAGGCTGAGAGACAGCTTGCAAAGGTCCTGGCAGGCTAGCTGTCCACTGCACTATCTTGCTTCCACAGCATCTCCCAGCCCTTGACTCTTGCAGGCTTCCTCTTGCACCTTCACTAAAACCCACTGTTGATAAGGAGATGTTGTAGCACCAGGAGGCTAGTTTTATAAGCATGAGAACAATATTCATGACTGTGCTTGAAATGGTTAGATCACTGAATCCCAAACTGGTACCTTCAAACTGCTGTGATTCAAAGCTAACCATAGCTGTGCAGAGGAGGACTCTTACTTAAAACCCAAACAGGAAGTTTTACTCTTTCTAAATGAATCCTGGGAGAGAATGAGAAAGCGAGAGCAAGAGGACATGCATGCCAGGGTACCTAGGAATCATAGCATATTTTGCGGTCTGTACATGCAAAGATGGGAAACCTCTTTGTTTCCAGCTTTGCCCAAGGCTGTGTAGTTATACATAGGAATAAGGATAGCAGAAGCTATAAATATATGTCCAAACAAATTGTAAACATACTAAAGTCTCAGCAGCATCAACTTTTTTTTCCAAAATGTTGCATATTTGTACAAATAAACATAATGCAACTACTATCATTAATACTATTAAAGAAGAGTTTTGATATGGAAAAATGCATAAAGGAAAGCAAGCTACAAAAAACATGATTTCAATTTTTAATCCACACACACAAATATGCAGAAAGGGAAGTACATACATCAGTGTGTTAAAAGGGCTTTTTCCAGAGCAGGAGGATTATAATTTTCTTTTTGTTCATCTGACTTTTCTTTGTTTTCTAGTGTTTCAACATTGGACATTTGTTTTAAAGGTTATGAAATAAAGTATTCACCTAACAACATTGGGACACTATTACAGTTCAGTTAATAATATCTAAACTTGAGTAACAACAAAGAGACACAAGGTGTGAACCAAAACAGGGCACGGACTAGGGGGAAAAAAACTAAGGAAAGGATAAAGAAGAAAATATTTACACAGATCCAACAGAGAGAGAGAGATTTCTCTTAACGTAACCTAGCTAACTATTTTACTAATTCCCTGAAAAGTAGGGATGAATTAAATACCTAAGTCACTTTGCATAACATTTGTAGCCTCTTGCATGTATATGTTTGCTAAAATAAAATATTTCATGAACTATTTATATATAATTCACTTTTGTGTGTGTCCACTCATTCTCAACTAACAATTTCTCTTGCCACTGTAGTATCCCAAGCAAAAGAGCCCTTTTCGGTATTGTCAACTTGATCAGATCATAGAAAGGACAATTATCAAGTCTAGCATCCCACGTGGGCATACTGGTAAGTAACAAGCCCTCAAGAAAGGAGGAAGCCTGCATAAGACTGGCTTCTCCACAGTAAGTTAAACTACACCGCACATGGTTATACCGGAACCACTAAGACTTGAACAAACCACTATTACCAATTTGCAGCATGTGATGGGTATTGTTAGGTGCTAATGAGGGTACCATAGAGTCTGTAATGCTGTTTCAAGGACTTTTTTGACATACACACAAAATGCACCTTAAAATTGTCGGTAGGGAGTGAGGGGGTTGCCATTTGTAATGCATGGGATGGCACATCCACCTTGATCTCTGCCCTGGATTACTGTAACCTTGTAAGCATTTGTAACATTTAATTTCAACTCTTCAGTCTCTTCCTAATTCCTAATAACAAAATGTTATCCATAGCTCCAGCCAGTGTCAGTCTTTATGTATTGCCTTAAGTTTAGTCAATAGCTGACTTCACCATTCCTCGTCGCTTGCTGACAACTGGACGAGAAATTGCCTTATGGACTCACATAGAGTCATAAATAATGGCCAGGGACCATGTTGAGCAGCAAACTTTAGTTTCTGCAGATGTTATAAAACTGAAACAAAAGTCAGTGGACTCACTGAGGTCAGGGACAACAGACCTGCCTGCCCCTCTCCAAAAAAACATCCACATCTGAATTCCCTTTGTTGGCACTTGTCTTTGTGCTATTGGCTGTGTTCCAGTTAAGCCCAGGAAGCAGCTTGTTTCTCTGTGTTCTGTTTCATTCTGTCTCTACAGCAGTATCTGAGCATCACCCTGACAGCACCCAACCCTTTCTCCAAAAATATTATAATCTTTTAATAAATAGTGACTATTCCTGCCCCCATTGAAAACCAATGATTTATATAGTCACAGTGAGATATTATGACTACAGACTGATTTCACCAAAAACTGTGACAAAGAGGATGGGAGGACAGAAGAATGTGTGTTGGGGGCAAGAGGTTTAAGAGAGTTAGATATTCATCTTTCATAATAGAAACTCAATCTACAATTTCAAAAATTAAAGAATCAAGAACCACAGGTATAACTGTGTTATTTAGGAATCGGGTGGCAAATGCCAGGAGAAACATCTAAAAGAATGGAAGGTAGTTGCCCTTGGAAGCAGGACTTCAGGTAGAGAAGAGGCCAAGGGAAGAGAGCTGATATTCTTTATAAGTATAACAACCTGGTTAATCTTTACAAACACACAATTTACATGGCTTACTTTGATATCAAAAATTAATTTAAAAAATTGCTAACTTGTCTGCCTATTCAAAGGCTGACTAGTCAGTTACTTTTACCTTGCACAAAACACTTTCATTAAATAAAATCTTACTACAAATACAGTTATTTGATTTCACCTTGTGCTAAACCTAGTTCTGTCTAACAGTATGAAATCTTGAAACTGTCACACACGCTCTAATATTATCCTTGGTTGACCATGTCTGTCATGCCAATTGCACACCCAATCAGACATCTAAAGTTACCAACTGGCTCCAGAGTTGGTGCCGTGGTTACAAAACACTGACCAGCTGCAGGAAACATATAGGGGAAAAAAATTATGCCTTGGCTACTAAGTACGATCCATGCTCAGTGTTAATGATACTATGTCAGTCCATAAATTATAATAGCTAATGCTAGAACATTAACACCACCCAAAAACACACTCGCAAGCAAGCCAGCGTGGCAAAATGAGGTCATGGGGAAGCTTAAATCTATTTTAGGATGTACCTTGAACACCAGATAGTTCCTTTGACACCACCTGCTCTCATTTGGAGAATTGTATATTTTAAGTCCCCCAACAGCAACTGGGCTTAAACCCAGTGCTGACTCTACAGTCCAGTTCAGGATAAATGCTGTCCTGTTGTTAGGTGTTGACCTTTAGATGAGACATTTAAATCCCCCTGCCAACATTCTACACCTTCTGCTTAATTGGTACTGTATAAAAGATGTGGCTGAGAGAAGATTCAACAGTGGTTATAGTCACTTGCATATTATCATAGCAATAGAAGCATGTGATTTATTCCTTTGAAAGGAGTTGGACAATATAATCCAACATAATAAATCACTCTTGCAATGAGGATCATGTTGGCATCAAGAAAGCAACTTGCACTCACATTAGGAATTTACTTTCTTTTCACAGAACTATTCTTCCTCCATAATGAAAACAAGAACACTTAACTGTTCTTAGTGTCTGGTATGAATACCTGCCTTTATATATGACATCTGCTAGTAAACTCCAAAAAAAGAGGAATTTATGTCTAAATTTCTTGCAAAACCACAATCCCCAAGTATGGAAAAGTTGGTAAATTTTGGTTTTCAAAGCCATCAAAGACATTACTAACTAACTTGAAAGTCATTTCAAATAATATGTAATTCCAAATATAATTTACTGATATTATCCTTTGGAGTGGAGAATTGTCCAGAAAAAAAATCAGAAATTAAAGGCTTTTACCACAGTGATTTCCAATCATTCCTTTTTGCTCTATTTCGTGAATGTTTCTGCAGTCTAGAAAATGAATGAGTGTTGTTCTGTAGAGTTGTAAAGCACTTATAATATGCTCAAAACTGAACCACTGATTTCTGAATCTATTTCTCCAAACACCTAATACTGCTTCCCCCTCCCCTGTAGTTCACAGTAAATGTTGACTACGTGAAATTTTGTACAGAGAACAAACATGTGAACATGAATTTGGAGTTCTCCTTACCTTTGATGACATGGACAAGTCCTATAATTATTGAGAAATAGTAGTTCTTTAAACTAAACCAATATTAATTGTGCACATCCAATTTCCAGGAAATACATAAAGCAATAGACATGTAAGCAGAAGGGCAGATAAGATGTAATTTCTAAATCAAGAATTTCACTATCTTCAGTGCTCTTCCTTGTTTCTTCCTTCCTTGTTACTATTACTTACAGCAACACAAACTTATTAACATACTCAAATCACAATCATCTATCCTATTTTTTTTTGTAGCCCTGAATAGATTGGCTGATGAATACCAGTGATAAATGCATGAAAAGTGTGAAATTAGTAGATTACACTAAGGTTATAGTCATATATCTATGAGGTTAGAGGACAGTTTATTCTAACTGTGTTCTTTATTACTGACAATACAGGGCAAAAATGAAAAAAATACATAACAAGACTTCCAAAATATGAGGTAGTATCATTTACATATCAAGGGAACACTGTTTAAAAATAAATAAAAATGATATATTATCTCAAGAAATTTATGTAACCATGTAAGTTATCTTGACAAACACCACTGAGTTGAATCCCTTCTATAAAACTTCTTTTAAGAGGCTAGCTAGTGAATCCATGCTTCAACATTGCTAGTGAGAAGAAATTTCCTTCAGGCATGTCCCATTCCTCTTACTGGTGCCATTTAGAGACACATTTCTACAGACAGCCCCTTCTACAGCCACCCCACCACTCCAATCAAAGCGAATCTGTAATTCATTCACATTTATCGATAATATCACTGAATTTTGAGTCCACATCTATCTAGAGCTCTCTTCAAAGAACGTACCAGTTTATTTTTGTTCCTCTTGAAGAGTGGTTCATAGAAATGCACCCAAGACTCTAGGCATACCTAAACAAAGAGGTTGATTAGGACCATCACTTCCCTTAGTTGAAATATTTATTATAATGTTACTGATTGATGTAATCTATAGTGTTTTAGGTAGTAAGTTTAGCCATACTCATCCAAAGGAAATCTGAGTTATTATCAGGCTGTCTTCCTTTCATAAGCCTAATTTTATTCTGGTATATAAACATAATCACTCCTCAAGAGTCTTAATTAATGCAAAATTATAAATCCACTGAAAGTCAAAAAACAAGAAAAATGGAACCTGAATGAAATCTTTGTGCCAAGGAGACTTGTTAGGATGCAAAACCCATAAAACTATCCTCTTCTCCTCTAAGTTATATGTACCTTAATTATGACCCCAGGTCCAGCTTCAACATACTCAAACCCAACCCTTCATTTTACAGAGAACCCTAAAATTTCTTGGGATTTGGAATTTTCTGACCTAAATTCAAAAATAATTTCTGCTTTTCTTCTCAGACAGAATGTGTCTAAAACACTTATTACATGCTACATATGTTAGAGTATTAATATTTGCATTATAATTTCTCTCTTCACCAGGAAAACTCTCAAAAGATTCTCTAAATTCCTAAAGAGGAAGGGATTCTTTTTCCAATTTTATGTATCCAGTATATAGAAAAATACCTGGGATAGAGTACATGTCCTCTCAGTATCATTTGGATGAATATAAAACATGCACAACTACCGAATATCAAGATATTATAAACCTGAAGTATTAAGAAAGTATGGTATTGGTTAAGATTTAGAGAAATAAACAAATGGAACAGAATAAAGGGCCCAGATATATTGTTACAAATATATCAAACATATATTGCAAAACAGTGCTGATTAATGAAATAGGTTGGGCCATTCTTAAATTGTGTTGCGGTAACAGGCTAATCACACTTTAAAAAATGCAAAATTGGATCCCTACCTCATATTATACACAAAATATTAATCCCAGGTCGACCAAGGACCTATGTACAAGGAAAAATATCACTTAAATAAAATAGAGAAAAATATCTTTACAATATCAGAACAATGAGGATTTTTTTAAAGGTACACACAGACACATACATGAAGAGTCCACAAATCTTAGAAGAAATTTTTTATAAATTTGGCTATAATAAAATTGAAAATTTCCATGCATCAGATGAAACCATTGATTTGAGAAAGATACTTATAACACCAATAATCATAAGGGATTAATATTTAAAAATAACTGACATACTCCAAAAAATTAATATGGAAAGATAAGCAATGCCAAAAAAAATTATACAAAATACTTTAATACTTAGGTCACAGAAAAGGGAACCCAAATGGTTAATAAATGCCTGAAAAGATATATCAATTCCTTAATAACAACATAGGTAGACATTACGCAAGTTCCAGTGTATAACTATCAGAATGGCAGAAAATAGTCTGAAGATGCTGATGAGGACACAGCACAAGGATAACTTTTATTCAATGCTGGTGAGCATGTCAGTTTGTACTACTCTGGAGGGCATTCCGACAATATCCAGGAAAGTTGAAAGGTCTGTAACCCCCATGGCCTGGTGATTCCACTAAATATACAGCCTTGAGGAACTTTTACATACAAGCACACAGGAAATTCAGTACATTTGGGTTCATATGAGGATTGGTAGAAAGACAAAACTTTGAATACAACTTGCAGTTATCATAGAGCTGTTGGCTAATATTACGATTCTCCTCTTTATGGCTATATAGCAGAATCTATACAGTTCTAACCTACTCTTTTGAAATTAAGAGTTGCCCATATGACTTTTCATCACCAATAAAATCTCAATAGAAGGAATATGGGCCAGTCCTGGGTGTAAATTATTTAAAGACCGTATGATTCACCTCAGTTATTTTCCCTACATTGTAACATATATTGCAGATGGTGGAAATCCTGTTAGCCTGGGTCCCACCCAAGCTGGACATGTAATATGAACAAAGTTCATATCAATACAAAATGAAATATTTTACTTTAGGCCACTAAGATTTGGGTGTAGCTTACTGTACTCCATCCTGATGGTTACACAATCTAAATGTGCATCAATAGCTTATATTTGCATCCTTTTTTATGAAATATAAAGGTTTTACTAAGTCATAGAATTATACATTCCATTGGCTAATTAATGAGCTCTAAAAGCAAGCTGAGACTTTTTGTTAAGAATTTAACTAGTTTAGAAAACTGCAGATTTCCCTCAGTACCTCATTAGAGCTGCTGAATGACAATTGCGAAGACCAGAGTAAAAGATCCGTGACAAAGATCCATGCTGGCTGTTCATTCTCTCCTATCAGTCTTCATCTTCCATAGCCATTGGTGGGGGGGATCCTTGAGGAAACACATGTTGTTTATTTACTTAGGATACTTGTTGGGGGAGGTGGCTGGTTGACTAAGAGGACAAGAGAATGCAATGAAAGGAAGATACTGCTTAATTTTGAAATAAGTACTCACATTACAAAATTATTTTAATTCCCTGCAACTCATGAAAACAACACTTGGGGGGTATTCACCTCCCTCAGCAATTCATTGCTCTTCTTCACCATTTTGCTTCCTCTTCACAGAATGAAAACAACAACTAAGCTTTGCTAAGGGTAGTACTGGAAGTCATGAGGTACAGGATTGTTCATATCTGAATACAGAGAGGTATAATAGGTAACTGTTGTCCTAACTTATTCAGTGTCTAAATGTCACATATTATGATCTAAGATATATATGGAAATATATAATTGTATAGGTCACTACAAAAAATGGCAACTGACAATATTGAATTGCCTACAATTTGATTTCTTTGTTGCTATTGTTTTCATAGTAACACAGGAGGAAAGCAAATCTTTTCTGTTCACTTAAAAAAAAAGAGTGAACAATGCCCACAAGTATGTACAGTACTGGGAATGCTGTTAGGGTAAGACCTTGAATTTAATAAGTACTTCATTTGAAATTCATTTTTTTGAATAAACAAAATGTATTTCACCACTATTACTGTCTATAAAGCCTGAAATTTCAGTCTCATTCTTACAGAAAGAAAGGTGGCAAAAGTAAATAATACCAGGTTCAGTTTTCAGAGCCAGGAATAAAGCTTTTGCTATTCTGAGTGTGGTACGTAGGCCAGCGACAGGGGCAATCACCTGGGAGCTTGCTGGAAATGCCACATCTCATGCCCTATATCCTGGAACTACTGAATCCAATCTGCATTCTAATAACATCCCCCAAGGGAGCAGGTACTCAAGCAGGTACTCACTGAAGTTTGCCAATCCCTGTTCTAAGTGACTTTTACTCCATATGCTGGGCTTTCCACTTACTCTTCAGTAAAGTATATCTCAAATCTGTACATTCATGATGTTTAAGAGTGGGCAAGACAGGAATATGTCTTTAACAGTTACAATTACAAAATTTTGTCTGATTCTAGTATTATTTTGCATTAAATATTTTTCCTAAAAAATTATCCATATTCCCCCTTTTGCAATAATCACTAAAAAAATCCCTTGAGAAAAAGCTGTAAAAATTTTCATATTTCTTCCAACACTGGTTTCCTTTGGCTCTATTTTCTTTCTTTAGGCTTTTCCTACATTGAAAAATGAAATTTATTAAGAACAATAGCTTTGGATGCTAGTGTTAGGCAGGAAAATAGATATGAGCAGGGTAGAAAAAGAAAAAGACCAGTAAAGCCCACTAAAAAGACCCAGAATTAATCAATTAAAGCTCAAAAAGCCAGGAGCAACTTGGCCTGGAATGTTTGAATATTCCCCAGATAAAGGAGGGTAACTCAGTACAGCCCATGTCTTTATTGTGTTAATCATGCAGGCCCAGCTTATTTTTTAATTTTATTTTTTAACTTTTTGCTGTTTTTTTTCTCCTTTGGCCCTAATCAAGTAGTTTGCAACAAAGGCAACTAATGTAGCATGCAGGCCCAGCCATGAACAACATAGTAAAAGGCAGGAAGGATTTCATCTTAAAGATTGCACTTTAATACCCAGGAAGTTGAGAAGATTCTTAACTTACTCTTTAGCAAACAGACAGTAACTCAGCCCACCTTGGGCACTGGGCAGGCAATCTTGTTTGATATGCTCCCAGACCAAGACTCTGGAAAAATCAGAGCAGGGAAGTTCCTTGTGTTAATTCTAAGTATTAAGACCATTTAACAGGTCTGCACCCCCAGCTCTTAGTCACATTCCTGCAGAATCCTTAAAAGGGAGAACCCCCAACCTTTCCAGGCATTCTTCTGAAGTCGCCCATCCTTTCTAAGTGCGTAACCTTTTAATCTTAAACTTTATCTCTCCAAACTTTCAGGGCGCCTCTCCTTGCTGAGGTGGGCTGTACTTTTGCTCTTTAAGTAACTTTAAATAAAACTTTTACTCTGCTTCACTACTGTGTCTCTGCCCTTCATTCTTTGTTGTGGCAGGGACAAGGACTGAGGAAAACAGACAACGTTCCCCCAACATTAGGACAAAAAATTTAGTATTATTATTTTACAGTTTCCTATACATTTTTGAACTTGATTATACTGGCGTTAACTTATCTTTTGAATAATAACATTTCTTAGTTTTATTTATTATAAGATTATACATTGTTATTGTCAAAAAATTAGACACTACATAAACATACAAAATATAAACTCAAAATTACCCATACATCCACAACTTAGAGTTAACTACTACTGACATTTTGAGATATATTATTTCAGTATTGTTTTTGTGGAGATATAGTTTCATTAATATTTTATAATGAGTATTTCTCATCAATTAAAATACTTTCCTAACATAACTTACCTAAATAGCACTTTTTTAACGTTGAGTTTATTTATTTTTAACATTAAATTATAAATGATTGCCCACATAAGTTCTGTATGCATCTCTGAATATTTTCTAAAGATAAACTTAGAAAAGTGGAGTCTCTAGTCAAAGTGTACAAATATTTTAAAGGGTAAAGACATATTTTCAGACTGCCATCCAAAAAGTTTATACCAACTTACAGTCCCATTTGCAATGTGAGATCACATTTCCCATTCCCCATGAATGAGTATTGTATATTTTTCATCTTTTTCAGTTTCACATAAGAAAAATGACAAATCAGTACTGTTTTTATTTTACACCAAAAGGGTTTGAACGTTTTGTATATATTTACTGGCCATTTCAAATATTTCTTTTGTGAACTGTCTTTTCATATCTTCTGCAGCCCAGAGTAAGGAAGCATAGATACACTGAGCTTTACCAGCTTCTAAATTCAATCAGAATAGCTCTCCTGCCCTAGGAAGTTGAGAAAGATGGAATCTGACATCTGTCTTCCAAACCCACTGGAGCTTGGCAACACAGAGTTGTATGGGATTGGTGGACTGCCTTCTTCACCAGCTTCCCCACCCAGATACTCCCTACCTACCAAGAAGTGGGAAAGGGGTAATGGGCACTGCCACCACCCTCTTAAGATAGGCCTTTTGCAGCATGCAGCTGTGGAAAGGGGATCTGCCAATGTTTACCAACTGCCAACTCTACTAGGAATAGCTCTTCTACTTAAGAAAGACATGGGAGCTGAGATCTGCCACTTAACTGCCTACCTGCTGAGACAGCTTTTCTGGAACACATTGCTATGAGCGGATAGGTGCAGTCCCCCTAGCTCAAAACCCACCCTCATTCAAGGTTCTATAGCCTCTATTGAATAAATGTTCCTCAATATGTAGTAGTAAGTCCTTTGATCAATCTCCAAAGACTTTACATAATTGTCTTTTGCTAATTTTGACCAGCTTAAAATTAAACATCAAAAACATCTAAGGGAGACGTTTTCCCCAGCTCCACTATAAACACCTTCCTTATATGAGTTTTGACAGAGAAAACTTCAGTTACAGAATCCAAACCATTGAACTTTTCTTTCATATTTAAAAAAACATTTAAGTTTAGAAAAGATTTCCACATCCTTGATTCAGATAAATTTTAATTTATAGCCTGCTTTTTCTGTTAAAATATATAAACCATGTACTATTTAAATCTTATTTCATTATATAATGCAAGGTATGGTGGGAATTTTTTTGTGCTTATTTCTAATTAGCTACCAGCATCATTATTCATGTAATCTCTGCTTATTATGTGGTTTTTAACATACACTTAGGTCTATTTCTAGATTTTTATTTTGTTCCATAGATCTACTGGAACACACTGTTTGTAGCTTTATCAATTACTTTAACATTTGGCAGTATAACTATTAAACATATACTCTTTCTAGGTTGTTTCTTTGTTATAGCTGATTATATTTCATAATTTCAAAATCATCTCATCAGATATAGCCAAAAATGCACTGCACTATGTGCATTATATAATTTGGGGAATTCTGACATCTTTAAAAATATTGATTCTTCCTGTCTCAGCATGGGATAGGTTTCCCAATTGTTTAATTCTTCTTCTAAGTCTCTCAGCAAATGTTTTGTGTAATTTTTTTAGGTAGATCTGTTTAAAGCTTAAATTTATGTACAAGAACTATGTGAATTTCTATATATGTATTTTGTGAGAGGTCCCTTCATTGAACTCTGTTTCTATTAGTCTTCAGGGCTTTATAGTCAATTCATTTAGATTTTTCTAGGTAACAAATACTACCATTTAAAAATAATTATATTCCCAGTAGTTTTACAGTTTCTTTTTCTTCTATTATTTAATTGGATAGAAATTCAGAGGCAAACTAAACACTAATAACGATAATGCTTACTCATGTTATTAATAGGTATATAATATTTGTCACAGTGATATCAACTCTCTATCATCCTCAGCCCAAACTCCCCAGGCCAGCCTCAAACATAAAAATCTTAGAATTGAAACTCCCCCATTCCCTGCCTTGCTAGGTATCCAGTGGTCCTCCTAGGGTTTACTAGCATCCTGGGATATATCACAGAAGCATCTTCCCTAGAAAGCTGAATCATCTGGAATATGACATTTTAAAGCATGAAAATGATATAAAACCACCTCAAATCATAACTGCATGACTATCAGGCAAGATTTTAGGGCACAGACAAAATGATTTTGATTCTCAGTCAGTCCTGCCCAATGAGGTCTGGCCACACATGCCATGTGTGATGGGGCCACATAAGCCAGGGGGATTCAGTTCTTTGGACTCTCTCAAACTAACCCCCAGGACACTTTTTTTTCTTCTAGTCCACAAACAGCTTTTCTGAGGCCACGGATTAGCCATGAGGCACTTCAGTGTCAAGGCTTGGGAATGTGAACCTCTGTATTCAAGCCCCTCCTCCTTAGCTTTGCTCTCTGGGTTGACTTAACACCAAATCTAATATCACACTCTTTCTGGATGGCAGCCCTTTTCTTATAAGTTGTCTTAAGCTTCTATACATTGATCATTCAAAATGAAACTACCCCTAATATTTTAATAATGCAGAGGGGATATAAACACAAATTTAATTGCTGTGTGTTAGATACTGTGTAAAGCTATTTACAAATATTATATAATGATAATAACAACCCCTTAAATTCTATTTTGTATCTCCATTTTGCAAATGTGAAAATTGAGACTTATGGAGATAAATGTGCTCTCAAATATTACTCTAAACTTTAATTTTTGACATTTAGTTCAAATTTTTGTATCAGGTTTAGAATAGTTTTTATCATGCTAAATGTATTTCCTTCTATCCTTACTTTACAAAAGTTTTCTTCATACATTGAAGTTGAATTTCTCAAATGCCTTTTTAGCATCAACAGATGATCACATAATTTTTCTACTTTCTTTGATCTCTTGATATGATGAATTGTTTTAATAAATTCTTTACTTGTAAAATTTCTTTGCATGTCTGTGATAAAGCCATTATGTTCATAGTGTATTAGTATTTTAATATAATCATGCATTTGAGTTGCTATTATTTATTTAGGGTTTTTGAATCTTTATTTTTAAGTGAGCTAGCTATTTTTGTAATTCATAAAATGAATTGGGACTCAATCCATCCTTTTCTAAACTTAATAAAATGTTCATAGCATATTATTATTTTAATGCAGTCTATTTGGTTGCCATTATTTATTTAAGGGTTTTGAATCTTTATTCTTACATGGATATGGCTATATTTTATAATTCACAAAATGAACTGGGGATCAATTCATCTTTTTCTAAGTTCAATAACATTTTAAATAATATAGGAATTGCTTTTTTCTTGAAGGTCTGGGGAAAAATCATCCTTAAAATATTTTTAGTGTGGTATCCTTTTCAGAATTAGTTAACAATCTTCTCAATTTATTACATGAATATTCAGATTTTCTATTTCCTCTTGAATTAGTTTCAGAAACTCCTATTTTCATAGTAAATTGTTCATTTAACTAAGTTTGTGAAATTAATTAGAATAAAAAGTTACTCATAACATTCACTCCAAATGTGATCTTAGAGCCATTTTCTCCATCAATAGCTCCATTGTTGACCATCTGCTCTGTGCCTGACACTGCTCAGAGCACTGAGTAATTACTGATGAACAAAACACACGTGGTCTCAGGCCCTTTAGGACCTTACAGTCTAGTGGAGAAGAACAACAGTAAACAAGTAAGCAAAAAAGTAATTACAAATTATTATAAGTGCTCCGAAGGTAACAAAATATACTAATAGAAATAACTGGAGTAGAACTACAGGGCTAAGGGATGTTGGTCAGATAGAGCTAACAAAGGGAAGACTTAACTGTAGAGCGACATGTAAATCCAGACCTGGAATATTAGGAACATTCTGTGGGGCAACAGAAGGAAAACTCCCAAGATGTTCTAAAGCAGAACAGACCCTGCTGTCTTTGAGGTCACTGAAGGAGTACAAGGTGGCTGAAACACAGCAGATGATATGGAGAAGGCTCTGAGATTTGGGCCAGTTGGGCAAGTAAAGAAACATGTATTCTTTCAATGGTGGCTGGGAAATTTCTGTAAAGGAGATTAGACACTGGCAATCCAACCAAAAGGGGAAACTGTAACTGATTTTGCAAAATTCTTTATGTAAACTGGGAAATAATTCAGTCATCTGTGTCTAAGAATGGGATAATTTATAATAAGTACTTTGTAGTTATAATACAGAATTTAGATAGCTTTTTAAATTACTAGACTCTACTTTTTAGCAGTTTTTGGTTTACACAAAAAGAGAGCAGAAAGTACAGAAAGCTCCCATATCTCCCTTTTCCCTTACCCTCATTCGCTCCCCAACTTCACCACCTTGTTCCACCTCCAACCCAGTCTTCCTCACTACTAACATCTTACATATGAGGATGGTACATTTGTGAAAAAAGATGAGAGTTTTGGCAGTTAGGAGTAAATTATGATACACTGTTATTAACATCTATAGTTTACAGTGGGGTTCACTTTTGATGTTACACATTCTTTAAATTTTGACAAGCATATAATGTCATCTATCATTACATTATCGTACAGGATTAATTTCACCACCCTCAAAATCCCCTGTGCTCCACCTATCTATTTCTTTGTCTGAATCTACCACAGTTTGTTTATGCATTCACCTCTTTAAGATCATCTTAATTGCTTCCAAGTTTTGGTAATTATGAATAAAAGCAGCTATAAACATTCTTGTGCATATTTTTGTACTAGATATTTTATCTGCATTGGCAATCCATTGAAAACTTTTGAGCATGTGTTTAGTAAAAAAGAAAATGACCCCCTGTCACAGCTGTGTGGAGAAGAGTGTAGAGGAGCATGTGTGGAAGTGAAGCTAGTAAGGCGGCCCCTACAGTCACCCAGTCAAGAGACCCACAGCTTGGACCAGGCTAGGGCTGAAGAGATGAGAGAAGAGAATGCATTAGGTTATCTAATATGGAGGGGGAATCAATAGGATTGCTTTAAGAGGGGAAACAAAAAGGTAAAACAATAAAGAATGAGGTTTCTGGCCTGTGAAACTAAAATAGCATTGCCATTTATTGAGATAAGAGAAGAAGAGTTGAGGAGCATGTTTGAAGGAAAACGGGCAACCAAGAGTTCAATTTTGCATATATTAAAGGTCAAATACCTGTCATATCACCAAGAAGAAATACAAAATAGAAAGGTGGATATATAAATTTCAAGAGACATATTTGGAGTTGGAATGTAAGGTTGCAGACTGCTGATAAGTGAATACTCTTCAAAGCCATGCAGAAGGGGGCTACTGATTAGCTGTGGTTAGCTCCAGTATTTGGAGGTCACAGAAGCAAAGCAACCTTCAAAGGAAACAGGGGTGTCCAGGGAACTAGAGGAAATCCAGTGTAGTGGAACATCATAAAAGCCAAATGAAGAATGTTTTGAAGAAAGAAAATTCAGTCATCAACTGCAAGTTGTATGTATTTGAGTGTTTTTCCTTATTTATATTTATCATGCTAGTTAGAAGCTATTATTTTTTCTTATAGAATCATTTCTTGAACTTATTTCCATTGCTTTTTTCCTTTACAGTCATTAACTCTTAAATTTATTCTTAGTAATTTCTTCTACTGTTTTGTTTTTCTCTACGTAGTCCATGCAATGAATTTTTTAAACAAGTAATTTACTCTGGATTTTAATCTTTGCCATCACTCTATGTGAACTACTCATCATTATTTTCTAATTTTATTATTTACTTCTTGACTATCACATACTCGAGAGAATATCTAAATGGCTAAAATTCCTTTCCTTAAGCTAGTATTCTTTTTTATTGACATTTTTAGCATTTATACTGTATTTTGGCCAGGAAATACATTCTTACAAAATTTATGATTTGGAAAATTTATTGAGACTATTAGTTGTATAATACATGGTCAATTTTGTAAAAAAATTTATTCTCGCCCAGAAGCAAATATATTTTATTTATGTAAGTTGTTAAGTTAGGTATGTTTCCATTAAATCAATATCATTGTTTTATTATTCATTTCTTCTATTTTCTTATTTTTCCTATTTCATCTGTCAAAACTAAAAGTAGTATGGTAGTATTTCTACTACCATCATGATTATATCAACATCTATTTTTATTTCTAACAGTTTTTATTTACATTTAAAGTTCTATATTATTCATGAAATAAAGTTCATGACAGCCATACCTCATTGCAGATTATACCATTATTTCAATGTAAAGTAGCAAGGCTTAATGGTTATTTGCTTTGTATATATACTCATCTAATCAAATAATAGTTTAAAATCAACACTAATACTAACATCAACTATTCCTTGGCATTCACCCATTTACTTTAACAGCCATTACTCTAATTATTCTCTGTAATTTTATTTTAGGTAGTTTTTATTTAAAGCATAGTGTTATTTTTTAAATCCCAGTTATTTTTAGTAGCAATATTTTACCTAGCTCATCATGTTTTCTTAAATAATAACTAAATAATTTTTGTTTTGTTTTGTTTTACAGTTTCTGTTATTTTTTTTGGCACTTTAAAAATATTTTTCCTTTAATAACCTTTACATTATCTTTTTTCAACTCAAAAGATTTTTCTAAGCATAGTTGAACACATTCTAAAATGCCAGTATCTATTGATTCCCTTATAAAACAAGGAAATTAATGCTTTTAACTATTTCTGGTCATTTTGTTTTAATTTTTATCTATCTGATCCTCTAGGCCAAAATGTTTTACCTTCTGTAACTTCTTTTTCAATAATTATTTATGATATTCATATTCTAATTTGTGATTTATTCATGACAAATAATTTTATTTAATGGTAAATTTACCTGGTCTTAAATTTACTGCTGATCTTCCTCAGAGTATGGCCTCCCTGTATTTGTTTCAATTTATCTGGCAGCTTGACTGCTATTAAGTCCTTGGTTATTCACCCCCACCCCCAACCCACCACCCAGAAAATATGTATGTTTAAACTATTCTTTCAGACATTGTCTATCTAATGTTTTATGTTCCTCCATGAGTGAAAATTTGACTTGTGTGAAATTGGATTAGAAACTTTTTCCCATGAAACTTTTATTTCAGATTCAACCATCACTTAACACTGCTGTAGAGGAAAAGTCTGAAATTCATCTGATACTTTTAAAAATTATTTCTGATTACATATCTCCAGGATGTCTTTATGCTTAAATTTAATAATTTCTTCCAAATATGCCTAGAGGTTTCTCTTACTGAACTACATTTTACTGGTTTATAATGAGTCCTTTTGTTTCAGTAGGGGCTTTCACTGGTTAGCACCACTTTCACCTTTTATAGGTATTGTATTTTCTGTTACACTTTTTCTGACCTCCATATGTAGAACCAGCTCTATAGATATTTTGTCTTTTAACCCTGTCCCTCTGTATTTCAGTTGAGCTTTTCAAGTTTGTTCTCCAAACTGCTTGTTTTATTTTCTGCAGATATTAATTCTAGTGTTATACTTTATTTTCTTACCTTTTCAAATTAATCTTACTGGCTCCCTATTTAATTCTCCCTAACCCTTCTTCCCTACTTTTCTTGCCAATATGTCATTCTCTCTCATCTTTAATATTTACTATTAAAGATCTTTCAACTTTATTGCAGGTACAAAGTGTCTACAATATATCTACCAACAATATTCTTAAATTGTGTACTTTTCCTCTGCATTTAGGATGTCATGTTTTATTGCTCCTAGGCTGAAAAATCTTTCCATAAATACTTACTATCTCTACTTTCCAGATGCAAATTAGAACCAGAAAAATATTTAAAAACTGAAATAAATGAATCCATAAAAAGTATATAAACTTTATGCTAAATTAGGTTGTCTATTAGGTACAGAGAGAAGCATATGCCTCTTCACTGAGCAAAGAAGTACAGAACTGATTTTGAATGAGAAACTTAGGATATATTATTTAAATCAGTAAAAACCTGGTAAATTGTTTTTACTATGCTATCATTAATATACAATCACATGAGCAACATTGTGGTTACTAGATTTTCCCCTTATCAAGTCCCTACCACGTACCCCATTACAGTCACTGTCCATCAGCATAGTAAGATGCTATACAGTCACAACTTGTCTTCTCTGTGCTATACTGCCTTCCCTGTGCACCCCCTGCCCCACATTATGTGTATTAATCGTAATGCTCCTTAATCCTCTTATCCCTCACTTCCCACCCACCCTCCCCAGTCCCTTTCCCTTTGGTAACTGTTAGTTCATTCTTGGGTTCTGTGAGTCCACTGCTGTTTTGTTCCTTCAGTTTTTGTTTTGTTCTTATACCACAGATAAGTGAAATCATGTGGTACTTGTCTTTCTCTGCCTGGCATATTTCACTGAATATAATACCCTCCAGCTCCATCCATGTTGTTGCAAATGGTAGGATTTGTTTTCTTCTTATGGCTGAATAATATTCTATTGTGTATATGTGCCACACCTTCTTTATCCATTCATCTACTGATGGACACTTAGGTTGCTTCCATATCTTGGCTATTGTAAATAGTGCTGCGATAAACATAGAGGTGCATATGTCTTTTTGAATCTGGGACCATGCATCCTTAGGGTAAATTCCTAGGATTGGAATTCCTGGGTCAAATGGTATTTTTATTTTTAGTTTTTTCAGGAAACTTCATACTGTTTTCCACAATGGTTGAACTAATTTACATTCCCACCAGCAGTGTAGGAGGGTTCCCCTTTCTCCACATCCTCCCCAGTATTTGTTGTTGTTTGTCTTTTGATGTTGGCCATCCTAAATGGTGTGAAGTGATATCTCATTGTGGTTTTAATTTTCATTTCTCTGATGATTAGCGATGTGGAGCATCTTTTCATGCACCTGTAGGCTATCTGAAGTTCTTCTTTGGAGAAGTGTCTGTTCAGATCCTCTGACCATTTTTAAATTGGATTATTTGCTTTATTTTTGTTGAGGCACATGAGCTCTTTATATATTTTGGATGTAAACCCCTTACCGGATATGTCATTTATGAATATATTTTCCCATACTGTAGGATGCCTTTTTGTTCTACTGTTGGTATCCTTTGCTGCACAGAAGCTTTCCAGCCTAATGTAGTGCCACTTGCTCATTTTTGCTTTTGATTCCCTTATGCGGGGAGATATGTTCATGAAAAAGTTGCTCATGTTTATATTCAAGGGAGTTTTGCTTAATTTTTTCCCTAAGAGTTCTATGGTTTCAGAACTCACATTCAGGTCTTTGATCCATTTCAAGTTAACTCTCATTTATGGAATTAGACAGTAAATCAGTTTCATTCTCTTAGATGTAGCTGTCTAGTTTTGCCAACACCAGCTGTTGAAGAGGCTGTCATTTCCCCATTGTATATCCATGGCTACTTTAGCATATATTAATTGACCATATACGATTGGGTTAATATCTGGACTCTCTATTCTGTTCAACTGGTCTATGGATGTTCTTGTGCCAGTACCAAATTGTCTTGATTACGGTGGCTTTGTAGTAGAGCCTGAAGTTGGGAAGCATTAATCCCCCCTGCTTTGTTTTTCCATCTCAGGTTTGCTTTGGCTATTCGAGGTCTTTTCTGGTCCCTTATAAATTTTAGAACTATTTGTTCCAGTTTGTTGAAGAATGCTGTTAGTATTTTGATAGGGATTGCATTGAATCTGTAGATTGCTTTAGGCAGGATGGTCATTATGACAATATTAATTCTTCCTATCCATGAGCACGGGATGTGCTTCCATTTATTGGTATCTTTTTTAATTTTTCTCAAGAGTGTCTTGTAGTTTTCAGGGTATAGGTATTTTACTTCCTTGCTTAGGCTTATTCCTAGGTATTCTTTTTTAATGGAATTGTTTTCCTGGTTTCTCTGCTAGTTCATCATTAGTGTGTAGGAATGCAACAGAGTTCTGTGTATTAATTTTGTATCCTGCAAGTTTGCTGAATTCAGATATTAGCTCTTGTAGTTTTGGAGTGGATTATTTAGGTTTTTTTTAATGAACAATATCATGTCATCTGCAAAGAGTGACAGTTTAACTTCTTCTTTACCAATCTGGATGCCATTTATACCTTTGTGTTGTCTGATTGCTATGGCTAGGACCTCCAGTACTATGTTGAATAACAGTGGGTAGAGTGGGCATCCTTGTCTTGTTCCAGATCTTGGAGGAAAAGCTCCCTGCTTTTCACTGTTTAGTATATTGTTGGCTGTGGGTTTGTCATATATGGCCTTTATTATGTTGAGGTACTTGCCCTCTATACCCATTTTGTTGAGAGTTTTTATCATGAATGGGTGTTGAATTTTGTTGAATGCTTTTTCAGCATCTATGAAGAAGATCATGTGATTTTTGTCCCTCTTTTTGTTGATGTAGTGGATGGTGTTGATGGATTTTTGAACAATGTACTATGGTTGCTTCCCTGGGATGAATTCCACTTGATCATAATGTATGATCCTCTAAATGTATTTTTGAATTTGGTTTGCTCATATTATGTTGAGTATTCTTGCATCTATGTTCATCAGGGATATTGGTCTGTAATTTTAGTTTTTTGTGTTGTGTTTGCCAGGTTTTGGTATTAGAGTGATGCTGGCTTGATAGAATGAGTTTGGAAGTATTCCCTCCTCCTCTATTGTTTGGAAAACTATAGGGAGAATAGGTATTATGTCTTCTTTAAATGTCTGATAAAATTCAGCACTGAAGTCATCTGATCTGGGAGTTTTGTTCTTGGGTAGTTTTTTGATTACCGATTCAATTTCATTGCTGGAAATTGATCTGTTCAGATTTTGTTTCTTCCTGGGTCAGTCTTGGAAGGTTGTATTTTTCTAGAAAGTTGTCCATTTCTTTCAGGTTACCCAGTTTGTCACCATATAATTTTTCATAGTATTCTCTAATAATTCTTTGTATTTCTGTGGTGTCTGTAGTGATTTTACTTTCTCTTTTCTGATTCTGTTTAGGTGTGTAGATTCTAATTTTTTTTTATAAGTCTGGCTAAGGGTTTATCTATTTTGTTTTTTTTCTCAAAGAACCAGCTCTTGATTTCATTAATTTTTTCTATTGTTTTATTCTTCTCAATTTTGTTTATTTCTTCTCTGATCTTTATTATGTCCCTCCTTCTGCTGACTTTAGGCCTCATTTGTCCTTTTTTCCAGTTTCAATAATTGTGACTTTAGCCTATTCATTTGGGATTGTTATTCCTTCTTTAAATAGGCCTGGATTGCTATATACTTTCCTCTTAGAACTGTCTTTGTTGCGTCCCACAGAAGTTGGGGTGTTGTGCTATTGTTTTCATTTGTTTCCATACATTGTTTGATCTCTGTTTTAATTTGGGCACTGATCCATTGATTATTTAGGAGCACGTTGTTAAGCCACCATGTGTTTGTGATCCTTTTTGTTTTCTTTGTACAGTTTATTTCTAGTTTTCTACCTTTGTGATCTGAGAAGTTATTTGGTATAGTTTAATCTTTTTGATTTTGCTGAGACTCTTTTTGTGGCCTAGTATGTGGTCTATTCTGGAAAATATTTCATGTGCACTTGAGAAGAATATGTATCCTGCTGCTTTTGTGTGTAGAGTTCTGTAGATGTCTGTTAGGTCCATCTGTTCTAGTGTCTTGTTCAGTGCCTGTGTGAGCTTCCTTATTTTCTGTCTGGTTGACCTGTCCTTTGGAGTGAGTGGTGTGTTGAAGTCTCCTAAAATGAATGCATTGCATTCTATTTCCCCCTTTAATTCTGTTAGTATTTGTTTCACATATGTAGGTGCTCCTGTGTTGGGTGCACAGATATTTATAATGGTCATAACCTCTTGTTGGACTGTTGGCTTTATCATTATGCTATGTCCTTCTTTGTCTCTTGTGACTTTCATTTTGAAGTCTATTTTGTCTGATACAAGTACTGCAACTCCTGCTCTTTTCTCCCCATTAATTGCATGAAATATTTTTTTCCATCCCTTTACTTACAGTCTGTGTATGTCTCTGGGTTTGAAGTGAGTGTCTTGTAGGCAGCATATAGATGGGTCTTGCTTTTTTATCCATTCTGTAACCCTGTGTCTTTTTATTGATGCATTCAGATCACTTACTTTTTGGGTGATCATTGATATGTACTTATTGCCATTGCAGGCTTTGGATTCATGGTTACCAAAGGTTTAAGGGCAGCTTCTTTACTATCTATCCATCTAACTTATCTCACTTATCATGCTATTATAAACACAGTCTGATCATTCTTTTTTCTCTCCTTTCTTTCTTCTACCTCCATTCTTTATATGTTAGTTGTCTTATTCTGTACTCTTCGTGTATCCCTTGACTGACTTTGTGGAAAGCTGATTTAATTTTGTATTTGTTAAGTATTTAGTTGGTCCATGTCCTTTGCTGTGGTTTTATTTTCTCTGGTGACAACTATTTATCCTTAAGCATACTTCTATCTAGAGCAGTTCCTTCAAAATACACTGTAGAGATGGTTTGTGGAAGGTAAATTCCCTCAACTTTTGCTTATCTGGGAATTGTTTAATCCCTACGTCAAATTTAAATGATAATCTTGCTGGATAGAGTATTCTTGGTTCGAGGCCCTTGTTTAATTGCATTGAATATATCATGCCACTTCCTTCTGGCCTTTAAGGTTTCTGCTGAGAAGTCTGATAATAGCCTGATGGGTTTTCCTTTGTAAGTGATCTTTTTTCTCACTCTGGCTGTTTTTAATACCCTGTCCTTGTCTTTGATCTTTGACATTTTAATTATTATATGTCTTAATGTTGTCCTCTTTTGGTCCCTTGTGTTGGGAGATCTGTGGACTTCCATGGCCTGAGAGACTATTTCGTTTCCCAGACTGAGGAAGTTTTCAGCAATTACCTCCTCAAAGATACTTTCTATCCCTTTTTCTCTCTCTTCTTCTTCTGGTACCCCTATAATGTGCCTGGTCATCCAGTTCTCTTAATATTCTTTCATTCATAGAGATCCTTTTTCTCTCTCTGCCTCACTTCTCTGTATTCCTGTTCTCTGATTTCTATTCCATTAACAGTCTCCTCCACCTCATATAATCTGCTTTTAAATCCCTCCATTGTTTGTTTCTTTTCTATTTTCTCCCTCGTGAATTCCTTAGGTGTTGTATATTTTTCTGTAGCTCCATCAGCATGCTTATGACTTTTATTTTGAATTCTTTTCCATGAAGACTGATGAATTCAGTCTCACCGACCCCTGTTTCTGGTGTTTGAGGGATTTTTGGATTGAACAAGGTTCTTCTGCCTTTCATTTTCCTGGAGCAATTGGAGGGGTCACCAGCGAGTGGTGCATGTGTCAGCTGAAAGAACAAAGTCCCTTCCTGCTTGCCAGTCACCTTGCCTGTCTCCGCTGTCTGTGCCGGTCAACCACGCACAGGGATCAGCCTCTGGGTTAATTCCCTAAGCTTCCATGAGTGGGGCGGTCCTTAGGATGGCCTAGCATGACGGCAGGGGTCACAGGTGAGTGGCACATGTGTCTGCCACAAGGACAAAGCCTTTTTGTGGCTCCCAGTCTCATTGTCTGTGTCCACTGCCTGTGCAGGTTAACCGCATGCAGAAAACAGCCTCTGGATTACTCTCCTAAGCTGCCATGGGCGGGGCAGCCCTCAGGAAGGCCTAGGGCATTGGCGGGGTTCTCAGGCCAGCAGCACACATTCTGCCACAAGAACAAAGACCTTACATGCCTTCTAGTCTCTGCACCATGTCCACTGTCTGTGCCCAACAACAGTGTGCAGGGAGCAGCCTCTGGGTTAATCCCCTAAGCTACTGTGGGCAGGGAGGCCCTCAGGATGGTATAGGTGCTAGCGGGGGTCTCAGGCAAGTGGCTCATGTTCTGCCATGAGAACAAAGCCCCTTAGTGAATCCCGGTTTCTGTCTGTGCTGGTCAACCACGTGCAGGGAGCAGCCTCTGGGTCTGAGCTGGTTAGCTGCGTGGAGGAAGAAGCCTCTCTGTTAAGCTGTGTAGTTGCTGTAGGCGGGGCTGCTCTCTGGCTGGTCTGCAGCAATTGTGCAAACAGCCAGTTTGCACACAGGTGCCTGCCTGGAGAAAGGAACAACAGGCTGCTTATCACAGTGAGGGGCCTTGGAACTGCATTGCCAACCATGGGGACAGGGCACTTGAAGCTCCTTAAAGTTCCCAGCCTGCTGGGATGAGTGTGCCAGGATGATTTTGTCCACGTGTTAAACCCTTGTCCCTTGAACATTTTTAAAGTGCTTGCTTTTCTTTTGTCCCAGGGCAGCCAGTTTTGGGAACCTGTTCTTAGTCTTATTCTCAGACTTTGCTTTCCAGCTCCTCTAATATCCAGAGCACCATGCAATGTGTGTCTGTGTTCCCAGGGAAAATTACTAGGGCTGGTTATTTAGCAGTCCTGTGCTTCCACTCCCTTCCCGCTCTGATTCTTTTCCTTCCACCAGTGAGCTGGGGTGGGGGTAGTGCTAGGGTCCTGCTGGGTCATGGCTTTGTACTTTACCCTTTTCTGTGAGATGTTGATTTCTCGCAGATGTAGACTGGCTGGTGTACTGTTACTTCTGGTCACTCTTTTAGGAATAGTTGTATCTGCTGTATTTTCAAAATATATGTGGTTTTGGAAGGAGATTTCTACCACACTACTCATGCTACCATCTTTTCCTCCTCCACATAAAAACTTGTTAAATTTTTTTAAAATTTTGTTATCATTAATCTACAATTACATGAAGAACATTATGTTTACTAGGCTCCCCCCTTCACCAAGTCCCCCCCACAAACCCCATTACAGTACTGTCCATCAGTGTAGTAAGATGCTGTGTTCCCCATGCCCCACCCCCCAACATTATACATGCTAATCATATTAGCCTTTGCTTTCCAAAGATTTGGGGATGTTGACATTGTCTTGCATATAAAATCAATATGTTAAATTTGTAACGTCTTCAGGACATTGAGAAATAGCTCTTTTGAAACTGTTTTACAGATGGGTAAAGGGAAGCTCAGCCTACCAGTTGCTCAAAACCATAAGTCATTTCGAATTAACTTTCGTTTATGGAGTTAGATAGTAATCCAGTTTCATTCTCTTACATGTAGCTGTTCAGTTTTGCCAACACCAGCCGTTGAAGAGGTTGTCACTTCCCCATTGTATATCCATGGCTACTTTATCATATATTAATCGACCATATATGCTTGGGTTAATATCTGGGTTCTCTGTCCTGTTCCACTGATCTATGGGTCTGTTCTTGTGCCAGTACCAAACTGTCTTGATTACTGTGGCTTTCTAGTAGAGCTTGAGGTTGGGAAGCATAATTCCCCCTGCTTTGTTTTTCCTTCTCTGGTTTGCTTTGGCTATTCGAGGTCAATAGAGGAGCTGGGTTTAGAATCGCAAAGCCTACCAATTCATGCAGTTAAAAACAAAAATCAATATGGGAATTCAGTGATTTGAAGATTAAACACCATGGTGCTATCTTTAAGAGTTGAAAAAAAATACTGATTCATAACTTTTCCCTTTTTCTTTGTACTCCTGTCAAACAAAGAGATTGTTATTTTTCTTAGCAACAACACGCTCAGAAATAGGAAGTGCTGACCTGCATTAGTCAAGGAAATCCAATTGAAAAATCACACATTAATTTTGTGAATTTGTTCAAACTAATGATTTTAAGTATCACACCTCATGTAAAATCAGAGTGGCTCTAAAGTATGATATATACAAGGACGTCCCCTCAGAGTTCACTAATGAACAAAGCAGTATGTAGGAACAATAATTCTAGCAATAAATGGAGTAATTAGAATGTGCTTGGTAATAGCAGACATGTAATTACAGCAATCACATCAAAACTGAAGGAAAATAAAAGGAGGGAATAGAGGTCTGATCTTCATATTAAAAAGAAATAAAATAATAAGTTAAATCTCATGCGGGATGAAATTCTGCTTATTCCAAATGCACACAGGCAGCTCAGGCCAGCCAATTCACAGCTGTTTGTTTCTGGCTAATCACTTGACTATCCTGGGTATGAAACCTTTTGCTCCCCAGCTCAGAGGAGACACAAGTCTTGGGGGAAGGCTTGCCTGGTTGACTTTTTGTTTACTAACAGAATATTCTTGCTCTGAGAGACATGATCTGTCCATGCCAATTTAGGATAAATTACTTCCACAGGTTATCAGCTGTTCCTCATCTCCTCTAAGATCAGAGAATGAAGAGCTTAAACAAGAACATGTGGGATCTGAAGGGATTAAGACTCACTCAGAGGGAGTTGTCTGATCATAGGAATGGGTTAATAAATTAAGTTGTGACACTAGAGAAATATTAACTGAATTGAACTGTACTTCAGGAGGAGAGTCATATATTCAGAAATGATTTTAATTTAATACTGTTAGCCAAAATAAAGCAGTTCTAACAGTATGCTGCTTAAAGAGGGGCACTACATAAATAAGGAATTACACTAGTAGAGAGAAAAAAAGATCCAGAGCTTTAAAACTTTCAGTGATGAGAAATAATCTTTGTATTTTAATATCTTGTTACTCAAAGTGTGTTCTGTAAACCAGCAGCATCAACATTTCCCTGGGAGTTTGTCAGAAATGCAGAATCTCAGGTCCCATCCACACCTGTTGAAACCGAATCTTCATTTTATCAAGAACCCCAAGAGATTTGTGTGATATTAAAGTTTGAGATACATTCATTTAATGATTCATAGGACACCAGAGGGGAAAAGATCTTGGAAAAGGACTTACTAATCTCATTTTTCTAATTTAAAAACCCACCAAAGTTGCACGGCTAAGATGCAATAGATGTTGGACAACCAATTAATGGTAGGTTTAAGTCTGGATCCAATGAAAAAATCAAATGAAATAATCAAATGAAAAAAAACTGCTCAACTAGTCTGTTTCCTAACTCCTCCCAATTTTATATTGGTATTCTAGTACTGGACTTGATATAAAAAAATTAAAAATAAACTTTCACCTAAATGAATCCCATCAAAGAATAAATCTGTTAACAGGACAGATTTACTGAATGCCAAGGTTACTTATTTAAAAGATCCAGTCATTACTGATCCAATCAAAGGTACTGTGAGAGATTGCTGGAAATGATTAAACATGTTTGATTTTAGATTAATAACTCTGGTCAAGAAGATGAGAAGAATTGGAGGAGGAGGAAGGAAGGAAAATCAGGGAGGGTAGGAGGAGAAAGCAGGAGTGGTGGCACTGCTTAGGGATGCCTGTCTGACATCACTGGCTTAACATTTGTATTTCAGCCTATCTCCTGACTAATAACACCATGTAGTGAAATAAAGCATCCATTCTGGAGGTAATCGTTATGTGGTGGAATATAAACAAGCCCCATTCTGCAGTATATTTACCACAGTGCATATTTACGAGTTGGGTTTAATTAAAAGTCGGGAACACTAGAGCTATTTTTTAACTAGATGCCTATTATCTAGTGTCAAATACTTGGTTTTAATCACGCATTTTATATCATCGTGACCTAGATCACTGCCTGTGACATATGAGATAGTGTGTTGTCTTTCCTGAGAAGATGTAGCAGGGCTTGATGGATGTTTTCTCATTCCTAACCTCATTACTACCAGCTTCCCATCCATCTAATAAAATGCTATGATAGAGAGTGGGAAGGTGCTATAAATCATAATATTCCAGCCGCTTCCTGCAGATTCATTAGAAATGCGGACTATATATCTCACAAACAGAAAGTCAACACACAGAGTAGGCTGCTGCTCCTCCCCACAATCAAGACACCCTGTACCTTGCCTCTCCCTTTCCCAGTGGAACAAAGGTGCCTTGCAAATGGCAAAAACCACCATTTAATGAATGCCCATGCAGCCCTGTGCCCTAAACAATCTATCCAACATACAGTTGATAGAGACTAGTTTCACTCTTGTTAGACAGAATCTCATCATTATTCTCCCATTGGGAGAGCTGTCAACTTCTAAGTGTCAAGAAGAGCGATTCAGTTTTAAAAAAGGTTAGATCTTGGCACTGTTGTCATTATGGTTTTCGTCCTGACAAAGGTAAGGGCCCTGTGTTTCCTTAAGGTTAAGGTAGAAGCTGTTCAAAGATGAGTGAGAGTCTGACATGCTCACTCCTTCAGGTGATCAGGCTGAAACCTTGGAGATATCCTTGACTCTTCCCCCTTTTTCAGTTGCTCATTGTTCATTTATTCAACAAACGGGTCATGAAGCCCTACCATAGGCTAGGCACTGTGCTAGATGCTGGGTTACAACCGTAAATCCAACATGACCTCCCGTCAAGGGCCTTGCACATTAAATGCAAAAGCAGAGTGCAAAGGGAACACATAAAAGGAAGTCTTAATCATTCTGGGCAAGGTCATGGTAGTCAAAGAAGGCTTCCTGGAGGACATGAAAGCTAAGCTCACCAGAGAAGAGGGAAGGGAAACTGTTAGGATGAGAGAGCAGGGCAAGTGCAGAGATTCAGAGCTGTAAGGAGGCTGTGATCCAAGTTTAGCACAACTAAGATTTAATACAACCAAAGAGGTACAGGGAGTGGTACAAGAGAAAGGAGTTTAGAAGCGCTAGAAGTGAGACTACAAAGGGGCCCTGCATGCTTTATAACTTTAAGCTATTCTGAGAGAAATAGGAAACCATTAAATATTTTTAAGTAGAACAATGGCATATGGTGGGTTTGCATGTTAGAATGATCTCTCTCACAACAGAGGGGAGTGAATGGCGGGGGAATGGGACAACGGTTAAGTCAGAGAAACCAGCAAGAAGGAGGTGGCACTAACAGCATGAGATGTGAGAATGGAGAAGGCTGGAAGTAGTTGAGAACTACTTATGAGGTTGAGATGAGGACTGCTGATTGCTTTGATTGCTCTAACCTAGCTGGTCACCAAGTCCATTCTTTTCTCAAATTAAGCCTTATTCAGCTCTTTCCATTTGCTTGCACAGACACTATAGGCTCTTTCCAAGATAAGTCCTGTGCTATAATGTAACTGACATACATATTTGGGCTGATCTCTATGGTCTCCAGTTCATGTTCTACAACCTAATAAATCCTCTGAGGCCTCTTCTGTGTTCTGAAAACTCCAGTGTCTGTCATGCACCTGATTCCCACTGTCCACAGCAATAGTCACCAAACTTAAGTGAATATCTGGGTCACTAGGATGTGGAGGTTGGGGGCTTGTGGAAAATGCAGAAGCCCAGCCCCTATCAACATAAAATTTCTGATTTATATAGGCATGGTATCCAGATATGTCTCTTAAATAAACATTCAAGATATCAAGATAGGAAATATACTTTGAGATAAAGTTCAGAGCAACAGCCTGCAATTTATGGACCTCTACAATTTCTGTACCCCGCACCATCCTGATGTCTAGCAAATTGCTCTCTGCTATCCTCTGGATTGGTTTCTTACTGTAAAAATGACTATACTATAATCACTCCCACATGTGTACCTTCAATCATGTTCTTCTTCTGCCTTCTGCTTGTCTGAATTTGGTCCAGGTATGTGGGCTCAGTTTCCATAGTAAAGGGCAGGGGACAAATTAAATGATGTCTAAGTTACATTGCAACCTTACCATTCGGTAGTTCATTTCAGGTGCCGGCTCTTCACTAGCCCATCTCTGACCCCTAAAGCCTCAGTGACTCCTCTTTTAGAACATGGTCAATTAATCCTTTTTTTTTTTTTTTTACCACATTTAATTCTATGAATTATTTTATAGCTTACCAAAAGCAGTGTGGAGTTGAGATTAAGAGCATGGAAACTAGAAGCAAATTGACTTGGATAAGGTCCTGATTTGAACATATACTTAGCTGTATGATATTAGCCAAACTGCCTTCTTTCTGACCTCAGCTTCCTTATCTGTAAAATGGGGGATAATAAGAGTTTCTGCCTAGTAGAACTGTTGCAAAGATTAAAACAGACCTTCTTAAAGCAATTAGTATGGTGCTTGCAATTCATTAAGGCATTCCATAAAAGCATAAAAGTTAATAAAAACCAGTGTGATAGCTTTGCCTCTGCTTACAACTGAGTTGTAAGCAATTCAAAAACAGAGGTGGAAGCTTTTGCTATATGGCTGACCACTTCCCCGACTCCAGAACCCGACACAGGATAGCATTGCCCAGGGAATGTTTATGGACTGCTATTTATGGTATGCTACAATAAAAATAAGTGAGCATGGCAGAAATGAATCTTAGTATACAAACTCAGGTATTCCAAAATTATCAGATGCCCACATTTTCTTTATATCGCTTTAAATCTGACTTCAGCTTCATCCTACTATACTGAAGGAAATTCAGTGTCAGTCACGATTACCTGGCCCCAGGAAGGAAAGTTCCAGGGTCTTGCTTAGCACCAGAACATCAGGGAATTCTCACATGGTCACTACTAAGATGCCCAGTGACCTAACCCATGTGGTTCTTAAAGGTTACAGGCAGCTCAGCTGCTTCTCTGCCTTGCTGGGAATATAGGCAACTGCACTGGGTCTGGAACTTTGAACACAGGGCAAAGTTCCCAGTGCTTTAATTGCCCAGCATTTCTCAGATTTTGTCATCTTCCCAGGACTTTGACAGAAGGGAGATATGAGCCCCACTCAAGAAGGACCAAATCATTGTCTTTTCCCATCACAGGCAAAGGGCTTACCTTCCTGAACTCCATGCCTTGGAAGACAACTCCCTCTCTTACTCTCTGAGGCACCTAATAATGATTTTTAATGGGGTACCTATATAATGGCTTTCATAAGTTTAGGATTCCACTCCCAGTCCTACAAAAAAAAAAAAATTCTCTGAAGAAGGGAATTATTGAGGGCCTGAGTGCACACACAAAATGATGAAAATAATGAAAGGATAGCAAACACAAATTAATATTTTAATAAACCATCCTTCCCAAGAAATCAAGAGGAACGGATTTGCCCAAACACATTAAGTATCAAAGCACAAAAGAAAGAGATGTTGGAATGTTGACAGCATATTTCTTTCTTGAGTCAGACCAGACCTTTTTTTCTATAGTTTTGGCACTGGGAAAAAGAATGGGACTTTGGTCAAGGTTAGGATTCACTCTGCCTCTTTTCCAAATTTTAGGAAACTTTGAGGTTGTTACACTGAGAGTGCCATCCATGCAGGCAAAGCACATCTTGCTTCTTGAAAGAACAAAGGCTCAGAGAGGCCATAAAAATTGTTCGTAAGTCTTCTTAGACATCAAAGGACTTTTACCAACAACATGAAGATGACTTAGTGAAAGCAAATCGGGAACATATGGATTAAGAGTCTCTTGAAATACACATGGGAGAGGGCAAGTGCATTTTGGGCTTTCTAAACACACGTGTGTGTGGCTATCACCACTAACACCTGCCACATATATACACACATACAAACATTTGCTCACTTTATGACCAGAGACCTAAAAATGGTAAGATTCCTAGAGATGACACACCATGGGAAATTTGTAGCTATTTGTCCAAGGTAAGATTAATTCAACAAGTGATTTTTTTTCCTAATGTTTTCAGAAAAGGGGAAAAGGGAAAGTCAATTGGTGATTCAAGATAAACAATAAGACTTTTGTTTTGATTTTTGACTTCAAGAACACACACGTCTACTTCATTGGCCTCATTTTCTCATCTACAAAATGTAAGAAGTAGACCGACGGATCTAAGACATGCTTGACGATGTCTTTATGCTCTGAACAGTTTTTCATCTTCTACTCCTCCTTGTCCTTCCTTTTCTAATTTGGGCATATGCAAATTCTTACAGCCATAATAACATGATCTGCAAGTTGAGCTTTAAAAGCCCACATCCAAATCTGGTCCCAGGGAAAATTCAAAGCAGATGAAAATAGGTCTTGGGATAGTATCCACCCACATATTCTGTCTATCTTCTCTCCCTGGAAGTCCACCACAAAGCACCCTTGTCCCAACACTCAGTCTGGCAGCCTAAAGTAGCCCTCAAGAAAACTCATGCTAAGGGTTCACTCACAGCAGATGATGATCTTCCATAAATAGGAAGCTGTATGGGGCTTTTTAAAAAACTGATTAATGACAATTAGGAAGGATCAGAAGTATAAAATCACAAGATTAGAAATTGAAAGGAGTGAGGTGAGATATTTAAATCCTCATTAATCGAATGAGAGGAAAAGCTAGGATTATTATCACCAGCATCAGGCAGATTACATACATATCAAAAACTTCTTTCTAAAGCCAGTTCTCTCATTCATAATGTCCCTGCCATCCTGAATCTGAAACAGTTTATTCTAGGAAAGCCTGTTTTCTGAGAGAAGAGGTAAAGATATTTATGTAACAAACTGTTATTCAGCAGCTCTCTATATCTATTGTGACTGTTGTGGTATAGTTGCAGCTAATTTCATCATGATTCATTTCCAGCATGCACTTGAAGTAGATCATGAGTGGGAACTAGATTTGAAATAGAGGTCTAAGTTCTCTCTGAGAGGCATTGATAACATCAGTCCTTATGTAGGACTTAGTTTGAGTTAGTGACATAAGTGAACCCGTCACAGGGCTGACATCAAAACCCTTGACTCTATCACCTAGACTCAATCACCCATAGTGATTCTCTCCTTACACCTGAGAAAATTGTCTTTAACATGTAGATCCCAACTGCTGTGGATGAAATTTCGTAGTACAAATATCCTCATCTGCTTCACATAATCTTCCCTGTCATTCCAACCAGCCACAGCACGTTTGCCATGTTAATTTCTCCCATTTATATGTTCCCATAGCACCTTATACCTTCCTTATCATAATATTTAAGTTTGTAAGATCTGAGAGGAGAGGAATTGTGACTGTCTTCTCAACTGTATTTTCAGAGCCTACATTGTATGGTTAAATAATAAATATTTGCTGAATATACACATAAATAAATACATTTTATTTCAGAGCTCTAAATTAGGACCTAAGTCAGTACTGAGTAATTTTTGCTGATTCTCCAAACGATCTGCCCATCTCTGCTTCCTACTTTACAAACATCATGGTCCCCTCTCTGATGCTTCAAAAAGTCATTTTAAGACATCTCTTTGCCATTCTCTATGTTTGATTTGAGCATAGCATTAATTCTATTTCACAGACAAGAAGCTTGAGGCAAAATCTTCTAAATCTGGCCCCCAAAAACAAATGCGGTTCCTGAATAATAAGGGTGAAGGCAAGCACTCAGGAAATCCTGACTTTCCCTTCCATTTGCAATTCCTTATGAAGAAGAGAGGTTACAACGTTCCTGTGGAACCAAGGACTTTGTAGATGTGCTTTGTAGACATGCCTTTACAAACATACCAGAAAAACTAAGATCTGGCAAGGAAGATGCATTTAAAGAACCAAAGTAAGAAACCACATTGCACATGAAGAACAGAGCATTGAGGTGACCCAGGTGGGGTTCATTAAAGCCTGCTCTCTTGGCATTCCAATGCATATTATATTGGGGGTGCAGAGCTTAATAAGAAATTAGTACCCTTGTATGAAAAATACTATCCAGATAAAAATACAAAGTGTATATGAAGAATTAATTTGAAGTCCCCAGTAATGTATTTCTTTACAAATCAATTGGCTAAGGATAAAGATACCACAGAGCTATTTTGCCCATTTTTGAACAAGTCCAGGGAAGAAAGCACAAGATAAATTTGTTACTTTGTGAAAACACTGCAGCCAGACACAACAGGAAAGGAAAATTTTAAGCATTTAAACCCATTTTTGCCATAACATCAATTTGAAAAATGATGTGACATCTACTGACAGCACAAAAGGAACAGCATGAACAAAACACACAGGAGCTAAGGCTCCTATTAAAAATCTTGCTGAAATATGTTCAAATGTGCACTGTGTACATGAGCCCTGATGCTGAAACAATGTCGAGGCATTTCAAAACAGAGTTGGACATGCCACACAAATTAGCATGTGCTCTTTATATTTCATCATTCGGGAATTATTTGTAATTATAGTGACATGAGTAGCTGTATAATTTCATATTAAACTTTATTGGCTATTCTGGACCAAAACAAGAATATGTATTGTATGAATATTTCAAATGAGAATACATGTTTGTTTGCTTATAAAATAAACCTCATCAACTTAATATATTTTGACATAACATGATTCTAACATAACATTACCTGGTAGCTTCCCTAGTGGACCAAGTTTAGTTTTATTGGGGTTAGTGTCACAGTGCTTACAACTACAGCTACACTGTCAGTAACAAAACAAATTAAATAGTTGAACTTAATATGCACAGCAAGATAAATCTGTGAATTTGACTAGTTGAAAATTTGAGAATTTCTGACAAAGGCAGGCACCCAAGTATCTAAAATGTGTTAAATTACAATTTTAAACATCTTTTGATGATCTAAAGAATATTGGAAAAGCATTTCTCTATTTAAAAAAGTAAATATTTAGGCACATGAGTATGAACTTCTCTTAACTGAATGCTTACCAATGAGAGTATGTGAGCAATTTTTATACATTGGAATTGATTTAACTTTGGTCCTTACAGTTTCCACCAGACTTTTTCTAAGGTTCTGGTTCAGTTCAATTGCAAATACTTCTGAAACGGCAAAGCAAAGCATTTATTTAAACACTGTTATTACTTGGGCATATTTAACTATATGATGCCAAATCTATGAAACTAAACAAAATAAAGTAATAAATTGGATGATGACATGATAAAAGACTTTGATTGCCATTCAAATCCCCAAATTTCAAATTTAGGTGTTTGTCGGTCCCTCCCTGCTTCTGACCCGCAGATAAGGGAAGAGACACGATGAGATATCGAAGATCTGAAAGGACCAGCCAGGGGACTCGAGGCTTCACCGCGCAAGAATTGCTGAGAAGGCACCCTTCGTCTTTATTGAGTAAATACATGTTAACAACAATAGAATTCTGTGGGGGGGACTTAATAGGCAACCATTAACTAACTCTAAACTTAATCCTTGGCCATCTCCAGTCTCCTGGGGTGTGACATCTTATACGGTATTGAAACAATAGCAAGGGCAATTAGGTCACAGAAACCGTTTTGGTCTTTTTTGTTCTGTTCTTGATCACTTATCAGTAATTACAGGAAAAATAATCAAGTCATATATGATTATACATTTGATTTCTATATTAATCCCACATTTCCCCCTTATTTTTTTAATAAAATGTTGAAGTAGTGGGTAAATGTAATAAAGATTACAGTTTCTAACAGAAAGCTTTTTAACACAGTTTACTTTTTCATAAAAGATAATCTATTTTTTAAATCTTGTGATGTAATATAAAGATGGAAACTAGAGTTTAGTGCAGTAGGAAAGCAAGTGTAGATGGTCAGGTCTGTGCCTATAGACCAGGTATTGATCCGAGCTAGACAAGGGCAACAAAACAGCCACGGGTGCAGAAGATTTCTCTCAAAACTGGGGGGGTGAGGTTCTAAGCCTCACCTCTGTTGGCCCCCAATTTCTCACCTGATGGCCCCCTTGCAACTGTGCCTGTCTTAGGTTGTTCCTCCCATGAGGAATCTTACCCATCTCTGGCTAACCAGTCATCTTCCGGGGCCATACAGGGAAATGTAAAGTTGGCAAGTGAGAGAGAAGCAATATTCTTTGAAAAGGTTAGCTTTTTTCTTCTTTGCAGATTTTTGCCCCGTGGCTCCTATGCCCAGCATTTGTCTTGAGGTATCTTTACCAGCTGGAAAGATTATGATACACGATAATTTTAACTTTGAGGCATGAATTCTAATAAAGGGCTGTAATTAAGAATGAAAAAGAAAAGCTATAGAAGTAGCAAAGGAAGAAAATATGAAAAGATTATTTCTTTGGCATAATTTCTTTGACATAAGCATTATAGGTTTTAACAAACTACTAATTAAATTACGTATACACATTAACAGAACAGGAATACAGATACATAACAAAAGCAGACCTACAACTACCAGCCATATGTAATGAAACCAAGAAAACCAGTTAGGTAACTCAGGCATTTGTGAAAACTTATTAATAATATGATGAATATTGTCTAACTGATTTTGAATAGTTTGAGAAAAATCAGACAAATTAAAATAACACATTCCTGGAAACTGTTCACATCCCATATGTTCTTTTAACAGCAGATAGTCTATAGTAGCATGAATCTGGAGTACTGCTATTCCTACTTCCCCCAATCCTTGACTGAGTTCAGATAATATGGAAGTAGTCAAATTCGCTGTCTGTATGCACAGGTTAACTTAGATATTTCATTTTGCATTCCACTGACAAGTCAGGAACCAGCAGGATGAATGCAGCTGCAACTGCAACAGAGGTGGGATCTAAAAGCTTCAAGTTGTCATCACAATCAGATGGCAGAGCTCAGAGAAATCTTTCATGACTATTTCCAGAATAATCTATTAGAGCAGGAAGCTATGTATCCCATGCCACATATACTTTGATAATGTGAAGAGAGGGCTTAGGATGCAGACTTGTACCACCTGCCCTGCCCCTAAGGTGGCCTGGGTTGTTGTCTGTTTGCTAGGGCTATTTACAGTAAAGTGACAGGTTATGCTGAGATACCCTTTTTTATCTGCAGAACACTCAAATAGTCCAGGCCAAGTTGCTTCTGGCCTTTTGAGCTTTAACTGATCTCACTGAAGAATGACTCTAGAGCTTAATGTTTAACACAGAGTTTTGGTAGGGGGTTTCCTTGCATGAAGTTACATTGCTCTGACTGCAAATATCCTGCCTTGCTTTTTCCAGAGGCCCTCACCCTATTCTGTCTAAGCTCAAGGTCCCTGTCTCATTTCCCCCGGTACAGACAGAGACTCTACCTGCAGTTAGGGAAAAGGGGCAACAACAGCTCTGGCTGCTTCATGCTGAGACGAGGCACATAAAGGGTGCAGTTAGGTCTCCATCAGTGGTCAGTTGAGAGGGCCTCGGAAGATTGGCGCTTCCATCTTGGGTTCCATTTCTATTACTATTTGCAGTTTTATGGCTTCTAGGCAAGATAAAACAAATCGTATTATTAGGTTAAGTAGCAACACTTTGGAGTTAGATTTTCCTTTTTGGAGCAACTTGACAAGATTAAGAATGTATGGCTGAATATGAGGACTAGAAACAGTAAAATTTTAATTGAAATGATGGGTGAAAACTAAAGCATCTGGAGAATCATAGCTAGATATTTTGGGGAAACTAGTATTCTGGATCTAGTCTATGTCCCAATGACTAGTATTAGGATTTAGTATAGCTAAGGCTGCATTATTAAAACAATACTTTTCTCTAAAATCACCCTCATTTTTATTAGAAGTAACTAGATTAAGAAAATAATTAACACTTGGCTTGACTATTTGCATAAGTGCAGCAAGAAGAGCAATTGATTACATAAGATCTTTTAAATGTGCTTTGCTGGAACCTTTTATAAGGAATTTCAGATTGGACTTTTAAAGGCCTCTCAAGGCCAGAAAGCCAAGCCAGACTTGCCATCAGGTTTTGCCTGCAGTACCTGTATATTTGGGCGAATTCCTCTCTTCTTGAGGTCCCTGAGACGTTTTGAGGTTCCTGTACCTGCCAGGAGGTGACCTTCCTTACTCACCTGGTAAGGCTGCTAGGAACACTGTAAGCAAGGTACCAGGCCAGTTCTTCCAAGGGGCTTTGTTGACTTTATAAAGTCAACCTTAATTCCTTAAAGCTGTTCATATCTGAGTTTATGCATGTGTCTCTCAGGTATGACATTCCAGTCAAAGCCTTGGTAACATAACCAGTGTTTTAAATTGGTCCTCTTACAAGGAAAGCAGATTCTTACTGAGCTTATGCAAATAAACTTACTGCCATGAAATATAAAAATACTCAATGAAAGTTTTTAAATTCTGGAGGGGTCAGCTAGAGAGAAAGATAAATGTTTCAATTCTGCTTATAAAGGTATTGTAATTTACTAAACTGTTGTCAGTCAGCTTAAGAGAAAAAGCTTAAAACACTTTATCAGCAACATTTGAAACAAAAAGCCACAAAATCATTTCCCTTAGTTTACTTAATCTTTTGTAACCAATACTTGTTCTGCTGAAATCTAGTTCTTTACTAGTTTAGGAGTAATATAACAGTGACTATAAATGACAAAAGACTTATAATTACCATGCTTAAAGATCTGATGAGAGCTTACTGTAAGAAAGTTGACATAAGAAAATTTGGATATTTCTGTAACATAAAACATTCAGTAACAAAGTTTAGCATCATTCCCTTTGACAGTGCTTTCCAGGTAAATATATATCAGATAAATAAGCCAAATTAGCCAAATATTTTTCCTGATGAGAAGAAAAAATTCCTGACATGTTCCAGGGTCCCTCTGGAAAATATCAGAGTGAACCAGTGGTAAAAAGCACCTTTTTGAATTTGATTTTGGAAGCTGTCAGAATAAAGTTTTTAAGTCACTTGCCTAAATAGTATCATAGGTCACTATGAAACAATACTTAGCTATTTTATCAGAATGAAAATAAAAGATTTTAAAGGCAAATACAGAAGATTACACAGTTATTAGCAAAGCTTAGCTTTTAGTCCTTTTAATATTAAGATCTCATTTTCTTAAATACTCAGACAACTCATTGGGACTTTAAGCATGAGAAGCTGTTTTGATACAACAATTAGAAAACCCTTTGCAATCTTTCAACATTAACAGTAGACTAATAAACCTTTGTTCTTTTAACAAACAAAAAATTCTAGTCTTGCTGTGTACTTGATAATCAAGACTTATTTGCTTTAATTTCACATAACATGACTATATCAATTTTTCCACAAAGTTGCTACAACTTTCTTTTCACAGTGTTCTCCCTCTTTAAATAAACAGCTGTACTTTTGAACAGCTTTTTCTTTTACCCTCAACAAAACGAATTTCCATTCCTTATACCTTCTCTTATTAAACACACATCTTTTTTAGCAAGTAGAGATGTTTTCTTTATTACTTTAAGTAGCTTTAAATAGACCTTAAAACCATTAGGAACTTTAATTTTCAGTGAACACCGAGAAGTGGGCTATTGTAAACCATTGCACTAGCATTCTTTAGATAACAAATTTATGAACACACTTTATAATTCCTGGAACCATGTGCTTTATAGCATAATTTCTAGGCACAAAATATGTCTACTTAGCAAAACATTAAGGTTTTAGGTTACCACAAAGATTCTCAAGCTGTTTGTAGGTATACACACTGCAACACACTGTAATACATTAACACACTATTATTAAGATGTTTACTTGCTACATTTATTTAGTTTACTCATTCCTAACAACTATGTTCACAAAACTTTTACCAAACAATGGACAAAGTTAAGCCTCTCTTTAAGTATTTTTTCTTGAAAGATTTAACAGATAACATCAACTTCAATGACTTTAGGTAAACTTAGGCAGCTGATAACCATAGGACATGTCCATTTTAGTTCAACTTAAATTAGCATTAATGCTTAATATCTTCTATTAGAATTTTCTGGAAATTTTAGACTGCCCAATTTTCACAAGTGCTTGTCTTTAAATAAATTTTTATTAATACCATCTGGAGGTAGAAAAATATTTTTCATTTACACACTTAGACACAAACTACAGATTGAGATGTAATACCTACAGTTAGCAACACTTTTCATAAAAGAATATATACACAGACAGATAAACTGATACAAAAATTTGAGTTACTAATATTCAGTTGCCTTCTTTCTTTTTAGCTTACTTGATTAAAAGTATCTCAGTTTTCAAGAATACACTGTAAGGGCGAGCAGTTTACATAACTGGGTTAAGGTTTAGATGGCCCCAGACTAAAAGGGCCGATGAAGGCTCTGTACTGATAGGGACTGTGTGTGTCCAGGGGGCTGGAAATGAAATGCAAGTACAATTCTAGCACCAGTTATTTAAAGCCAGGCTGTATTATAAAAGATAAATTTCCTCTGTCTCAGGGAGTCTACTTTAAAACATCCCAATTTTCAAAGATAATGAGGAACCCAATAAGTAGAATAGATTTTCACTAAAAGAATTTAGAAAACTAGTTCCATATTGTAGTAGTTCACTGGACTTTAGACTATTTTCTTTCCTTGTGGCAAAATATATTTAGCTGCATAACATTATATTGCATACTTCTTTCAGGGGCCAAGCCTCTCTAATAAGAGAGTTTGTATTGAGGCTAGGCTTGTGTGCAGAAGATAGGACACTTCTTTTTTAGAGTTTAGGGATCGAAATTGCTCCCAGTTAGTTTTCCTAGTTTTCTCTGCATGAGCTTCAGTCATTCCTTGAGAGCCCCCTGCCAGTCTGATAAGTGCAGAGACTGTGTGACCTCTCGCTGCTAAAGCCTTTTTCAGAGTCACATGCCCGTTTCACTTCCCTGGGGCTGCAGAAAAGGAAATACCTAGCCCCTAAGGAAAAGAGTCAATAGAATTGAGCCATTTAGATGTTGGTGTGAGGTTTCAGCTTGATTATAGACTTCATTTACATTACACAGGAGAAAGTGGCGCAAGCCTAAGAGAACTGCGTTGAGTGGGGAGCAAGGGAACTTTTTGCCAAGGCCAGAGATAAAATTCAGAGGCTGCCACGGACTTTTATGGGGGTTCTATACTCTTAAACATCAGTTTCTCCCACTGCCTGGGACTTATCCTGCTAGTCACCCACTGTAAGAAATCTGATCTGTGAGACAAGAGGTCGGAGGTCCTCTGCGTCTCTCCCTCATAGGCAGCAGCCTAGCCGGGAGGTTCACTCAGCGCCATCAGATCAATCTGCCAGAGCTGAGATCCAAGGACCACTGTCTACCAGTCCAGTCTGCCCTTGGATCTGCAGATTAGGATGGGAAAGTAGGAAATTGGCTCAGCGACTCCCTGACATTCCCGTCCGTCCGGAGGCGGGGGATCAAGGAGCAGCAGACACCAGGAAACCTTTCACCCGAGACTTAAGATGGGTAGCCGACGCTAATTGTCTTTCAAGTGGCTAACGGGTGCCCAGACACATTTTAATGAGATAAAAAAGTGCAGTATTGAGTCAGGAATAAGAGTGAAGCATAGATCTCCTGCCTTTCAGTGGTGAGCATCGGGTTCCGTGAGACTGATGAAGTTAGGAGAGTTAGGGACGCCCCCTGCCTCACTGAGGCCAGGGTGGCCTGAAGAAGCAGGCTGGAAGTCAGAGAGACAGAAAGAGAGACATTCCTCATGGATACCCAGTGGAGCCATCAGGGGCTGATTCCAGACACGCGGGCCTTTGAGAAGCCACTGAAGTGTAGCCTCAGCCTAGGCTCTCGCAGGTGCCCATGGCTTTCCTCAGTACCTCGTATCCAAGGAGATGCCTCTGAAAGGGAATCCTGGCCTCCACTCAGGTGACATTCCCGGCTCCCAAGGGAGATGGGGGATCCACTGAGGGAGATGCAGGGGAACCTGTCGCTCAAGACTTTGAGATCGGCAGCAGGGCTAGTCCCATTTAAGTGGCTAACGAGCGCCTGATGTTGTGTGCCACAGATGGCTTCCTTCTATAAAGACTGCAAAAGAAAAGGCAGACTCGGATGTCGATACTTCTGAGGTTATTCTGGACAAGCCCCCAAAGATGATGCCAGGGTTCTTGTTTGCGGAGTTGAAGAATGAACTTGGCAAACAGTCAAGGTAGGAGAGCTAAGGGGAGGCTTTTATTTAGAGATACAGTGAGAGGACAGACAGCTCCTGGCTCACGCCAGGAGGGGACAAGAGAGCCCTGTGCACATAATTTTGACAAACTGTAGGGTTGTTTAACATTCCTTGAGGAAGTACTTTCTATTGGAATCCTTCTGAAGGAGCTTGTAAATTTAAGAAGGGTACAGTAGAAGCAAAGGTTTCCCTATCTGCCATAGCTAAAGGAATTGAAAAAAACAAAACAAAACAATCTTTAAGATCAATGATAACCATGTCCCAGTCTTACAGAATCATAGCTGGAGAAGCGAGGCCTTCTTGTAAAGGACCCATAGGTTTAAGGACTGCATTAATTTGTCTTAAGTAATGTAAGAGTCTCCATTTTCTGGACTTCTTTTTTATAACAAATACAGGGGAATTCCACAGGCTTGTGGGAAATTCTAATCTATTTAGCTGAAGCTGTTCTTGAACTAACGTGTGTAAGGGTGCCAGGTTTTCTTTATTGAGGGGCCGTTGATCCACCCAAACAGGTACAGGGATGTTTCCCTGTCTGCGAGCCTTTTTGAAATCTCTTAATACATTGTTCTTGTCTGATGGTTCCTTGTGGCGGCAACCAGTAACAAATTTTTTTAATGTATTTGTGAAGCTGAGCAAAGTCTTCTTTAGAAGTTTTCACTCCTGAGGTTTTTAGGAGGGCACGGAGTAATTTTAAATGATCCTCCAGTTTATCTGCTTTAGTTTCATATTGGCCTATTATAGTGTCCCTGACGTCTCAATCCTGTCCCTACGTGCACTTTCCTGGGAGTCTTACCAGATCGACGATCTTCCGAGCTTCCCCGCTCTAAGGTTCAGTGTCCCTGTTCGGGCGCCACTTGTCAGTCCCTCCCTGCTTCTGACCCACAGATAAGGGAGGAGACACAATGAGATATCGAAGATCTGAAAGGACCAGCCAGGGGACTCGAGGCTTCACCGTGCAAGAGTTGCTGAGAGGGCACCCTTCGTATTTATTGAGCAAATACATGTTAACAACAATATAATTCTGTGGGGGGGACTTAATAGGCAACCATTAACTAAACTTAATCCTTGTCCATCTCCAGTCTCCTGGGGTGTGACATCTTACATGGTATTGAAACAATAGCAAGGGCAATTAGGTCACAAAAACTGTTTTGGTCTTATTTTTTCTGTTCTTGATCACTTATCAGGAATTACAGGAAAAATAATCAAGTCATATATGATTATACATTTGATTTCTATACTTGATTTATGTATTAATCCCACAGGTGTTAATCCAAACAGCAAGGTTGTTCTCATTGATGTCTTTATAACAAGTTAGTGTTATAAATTATAAGCATAAAATAATGTTACACATACAAGACTTAATTTTTGCAATTTGAAATTCCACATAAGGTTTCAGTCTTTAAAGGGTTTCAAATGCTAAAAATGGTTGGAAACCACTGACCTAATCTAAACTCCTTCCTTGACAAATGGTTTTAGAAGATTGGGAAGACTAAGATACTATGAAAAGTCAGTCTATCTGGGCTTCTTAGAGTCTTTAAAAATGCAAAAGTAACTGTGAATTTCCACAAGGTCTTTGGTCTTAATTTGGGATGACACTGAAGCAGCCTTCAAAGAGGATTCAAATTCTAGTGGCATTTTGAGGAGGTGCAAGAAACACTGGCAGGGAATAGAAAAGTGATAAAGGAAGAGAGGGCAGCCAAACAAGTGTAAAGGTAATGGTTCTGTAACATCTTTATGTGTGGACAGAGATTAACTCCACTAGTTGAGCTGAGGATATAATAATGTGTGTAACTGCTGAATCATGGTGTTATATACTGAAACCAATATAATATTGTATATCAACTAAACTTCCATTAAAAAATAAAGAAAGAGAATAAAAGAATAGTTTCACTGAGGGCTACTGGAGCCTAATTTCATAGGAAACCTCAGGGACATGAGGTAGAGCCAAGGCAGTATGTCTACCACCCTGAGGGGCCAGAAGCTCTGTATTTATACACCAACTGCCATTAGTCACCAGAAGAGGTTTGTTCCAGAAGGTGTGAATTCTACATGCTTCCAGTGCAGGCAGTGTGAAGTCAGCCACAGCCCAGAAATGGGAAGGCCTGGGAACATATGCAGAGCCCCAAGAGCAGCTGCTGCTACAAGTACATAGTGTTTCCCAGACTAATTTGACCATACAAGTCCTTTTTAATGGAGCACTAAATAACCTCCATGAGAACTTTATCATTTTGGAAACATACCATCATACAGTACTCTAATGAATATTATAATATGGACAGTGCTGTCACATACATCTCTAATTTGAATCTCAAAGACCTATGTATTACCCCATCCCCATTGTACAGATGAGAAAAACTGAGGTCTAGGTAGGTTAATGGTTACTGGTAGACCCAGAAAGCACACTCAACTTTCCAGTCTTAAGACCCAAATTCTTAAGTCCATCAAACTGCTTACAGAAAATTCATTTTCAACTAATACACCAAAGTTCAGTATCAGAGTAGTTTTTGCCTTTTTATCAATGAAAGCCCTTATAAAGGCCTTTTGTTCTATTAAAATCATCCTCTACCACACCACATATACAGTTCTAAGAAAAGTAGTAAATGTAACTTTTTTTTTATAACTTTGAGTTCCATGGTTACTATAGATAGTGAAGGTTGCTGTCACTTGAATGTATTGCTCTGCCTATGGTATTACTGATATGTACCTGAGACAGCCTTATAAATTTTAAGCTTTTATGTGCCTCCTCTATTTCATAGTATAGAATCACAATTTATAATGTGATATACTGTTATAGAAATTGTCAGCTAGCAAAGTCTAAATATATTTTATTAAAAAAAGATTTGCAGTTACTAACTGTTCCATAGGAAAACAGAAAGTCTTCAAAAGTATATAGATGTATGATTTGGGAAGTTTTCAAAGCTAATATTTATTGAGTACTTACTATGGCTCCAGCATTGCTCCAAGTAATGATAGATATTAATTTGTAAGTCCTCAGAACAGCCCTCTGGGATAAAATACTTTATTATCTACCCTTTTTGACAAGTAAGAAAACTGAGGCACAATTTATACACCTTGTAAATAGTAATGCCAACATTTGAACCCATGAAATCTGACTTCATAGGCTACACTCATAATCATTATGCCATATAGACACCCTCATGGACAGTATGCCATCCTAGACTTACCAGAGAGTATTAAATGCCATGAATTGCCTTACTAAGAATTATTGAGGTTTTTAATTCTTATTTAATCAGTGTAAAGACAAGTACTTCTAAAACTTTTAAACAATCGTTGTCAGATAAAATATCACTGAAACTTGTGCCTACATTTTGCATAATTACTTCCAACAGATATGACCCAAACTACCCTAGGTGGAATTTTAATTGAGTTCTCTCTGACATTTTATTCTCAAGGGCTTTTTAAATTTTTCAATTACTGAAATAAAATCTTCATGTGTATAATTAGAGGTTACATATGGAAAATGAGGGAATGGGAGGGAGACTGAGAGAGAATATAGATTTCCAGACAAAACTTTGCTAATAAATTAGAAAGCCATTTTCTTGCTGAACAGAGGTGTATCTTGATTTATTTAATAGATGTTCTCCTGAAAGAGTTGTATGTTGATTCAAGATATGTGAAACTATGTATTAACACTATTTTTTGTTTGTTTTCCCACTGATTCAACTTTCAAAGATGCTTTCCCTCCTTTCTGAGTGATTGATCAAGTAGCCAATAAAAACCTGGAAATACAGTAATAAACCTTCATTGTAAATCAAAGTATCCTTTGAGAATAGTGATAACATCTTCAGTGGGGCAGAACAGGAAATCAGCAGAAACCTCTTTTCCTGATGAGAATCCTTATAACACTGCATGTGACATCAACATAACACTGCTAGCGGAGTTGTTTGCGAAAAATTTAATCTTTCAAGCGTTTGGGAGGAAACTGAATGAAAGACTCCAGACACCAGTACAGGAAAAGTCCATGACACCAAGGCTTCTCAATTAAACTTCAATATTAGTATCAGTGATCACACTGGCACCCTACCTCCCAGCTACATCCCATGCTACATTAAATAGCCCATAGTTCTAACAAATTACTCACTACACTTATCAACACACAGAGAGAGACAGTATATTATCTACTTCTGAGAAGTAGGAATGTAGAGGTACTTTCTTATGCAGTTGATTTTCACTCTACAGCTCTTTAATTTAAAACAAAAGAGAACCAAATATTCAAATAGTCATCTAAATATGTAGATAATATAAAGTGATTTCCAAATGCAAACAAGCTTTTAATTGTGTGTGGGGGGAGCATTTAATATGAGATTTCAAGCTTTAAAAGTACTCTATATACATGCACATGAGTATATATGTCTTATCATGTGGTCACAGGTGGGCATTCTCTTAGTTCTTAGAGCAATTCACATTCAACTGACACCAAGAGGAACTGAATCACTCTCTGGAAGTTTTTAATACTTTGACAACTGCCCAAAGGAAAGAAACTTGTAGTCACAAATATTAACACAAATGCTTGTAGCCACATGGGTGTGTTTCAGAAGCCATATATTAGCTGACGCTGTATTTTTTAAATCACTGTAGTGTTTTAAATTTCAACTAGCCTAAAGTCAGATTGACTTGTCTGTTGAAGCAGACAAGTATCTGAAGGGTAAGGTATCTATCATGACTCATTTGGTTGAGGTCTCTATGACTAACTTCAGTCATGGAAGGAAAATTAGACAGCCACTCCCATTTTACAATATTGGTAGACAGGTTTTATGGGAATAAATAAATCATGGCTCTTGAAGTTGAGGAGCTTATACTCCATCTGCAGAAATGAAAACAACTTACAGTGAATCATTCTGGAGTGATTCAGCACAGAACAGAGGAGGGGGAACTTCTCTTGGATCTTGAAGCATGAGTATAGAGAAATAACTCAGGGGAAAATAAGTTATTCAGGTAAGGGAGCAGCATGAGCTGGTGGGAATAGGCATGGCAGATGGGGATAGAGAGAGGATGGGGAGGAGTTCTGTGTAATAGGATAGGAAAGTTTATATTGGAGAATCATGGAAATGTGCTTTAAAGTGAAGAAGGACCAATCCAAAACCATGGAGGATAAAGTTCCTGTTTTTCAACAATTAGGAAAAGCTGCTGCATTTAAAATCACCAATGATCACAATGAACTTTAAGGTTTACTTTTTATTGTTCTGTATATCCTGTTCCTTCTGCTCGCTAGTTCTTTCATTAAGAATCTGTGAGTAGATAATTTTAACAGACTTCTAGGGATTTTTAGTCTTTGCACTTTTTTATTTTTCTTCCCGGTAATAGTATTATTTGGTTTTGTTTTTATTTCTAGAAGACCAATATAAAAATTTCTTTGTTTTCTCTTCTATGTGAATGGCACTTTATCAAATATATTCTAAACTGCAGGAACTTTTAGTTTCCAGTCCAGCATGAGTTGTAATTTGTCACTCCTGTCCACATAATGAGGAAAAAAACTGAAAAAACTGAAAATCAAAAACTCTCCTTAAATTTATAAGAGAGCTGAGGTCATAGGGAAAACCAGGGCCCCAGAACTGAAGATATATGCAGGAAGATAGGGAGAATCACACAACTTCCCAGATCAGAAACCTCTGCAGGAACCAACAGCAGAGTAGGACAATCTAAGCAATAATTAATGAACTGCTGGAGGCTCAAGGTGGACAAATTTGAGAATTAAAAGCTCAAGGAGATCCAGTCTTGCCAGGGGTTGGGACGGTACCCATACTTTCATGAGTTTATCTCCAGGAGCCCTACCAGGTGCTTTTTCACAGTGAAGATAAGAGAAAAATCCCCTTGTGCTTCCAATAGGAAGAGGGGGGAAATAGGCATTCTGAAATATGCACAGAGCTTTCTCTTCTTCTTAATGAGGCCTGCTCTCAAGAGAAACAATTTTACCAGAGCCTTATCAGCTGGGGTTTTACCAAAAACTAACCAGCCTGGGAGAAGAGAAATCTAACTCCAGCTCCTCTAACCTTCCTGTTTTTTCCTAAGGAGGAAGAAACAAAACAAAGCTGAGAAGCACTTGTTAAGTCACAGTTCAGGCACACAGGTTCACACTAAACAGACTGGTATCTATTGATGGGACTACAGAATGCTTCCCTGTCTCCTACTTAACATCATATCATTATGGCTCCCGTATAATAACAGGAGAATACAAGTGAAATAATCCTGCACCCCAGACTCTTGTGAAGAGTCCCAGAAGGAGAAAGTCTCTAGGGAAATCCAAAGACAACAGGGGAGCCAAAACACTAGGACAGCAGAGGAAATTTTAGCCTCTGACACCTGTACCGACAGTAAAGGGTAAACACAGCCTAACCCCTAGCTAGATAAATATCAAGTAAAAGCAAAAGGCCTATTGCCTCAGTTCCTTTTCCCCACTACTTCATGTCCTATTCTAACAGAAGAATTACAAAGCATACAAGTGTAAACATAAAAAACACAATTTGAAAAGTCATTAGAACTAGAGTCAGAGATACTGAGATTATCAGACCAGGAATTTAAAACAACTATTCTAAACTGACATTTGAATGCATTATTCCTTTGTTTATAGTGGTTGTGTATACTTTCAGTCTAATTATTTTTTCTTTTATAGGTAATCTGGTTTTTCTCTATAGTAGCTATTAAAATTAGTTCCTCATTTTTGGTGTGCTATAGTTTTTTTTATTTACATTTATTTGATTGAATTTATTGACATTCAATCAAATAAAATTACATTCAATCAAATCATTAATTGAATTTATTTAAATTATTAGAACTTCTGTTTCTTAAAATCATATTGATATTTTTTCAGTATTGGAAATTCTAAACCAATACTTTTGGTTTTTAGATTCTTCCCTTAAGAAACTCCTTTTAGACATATGTTGGAACTTCTTATTCTATCCATATTTGTAAACTTCTCTTTCATACTTTACATCTGTCTTGTCAATGGGTTTCAGCCCTGGGCAAGTTCACTATGGACAGTGTGACCAAAGAAATGACAGTAGAATGTTCTTGGGGTGAAAAGGTTATACCCAACTTTATTCCCACGGTGGCAGGTCAATCACTAAAATCTCATCTACTCAGAACAAGTCTGCATGCAGCAAGCTGGTCTCTGCCTCTGGGCCTCTGTCCTCAGCACACCCACCACTCCAGCCTCTGCTCTCCTGCAGCCTTGTAGCCATGCCACCGTGTCACCCAGAGCACTGGGTGGAGCTCTATATAGAGTCAGTAGCAACGTATTGCCCACAAGTGTGTAGTGAGCTACCCAGCCAGGGCCAGGTGAGAATCCTGGCCACAGGAACTTTGATTTTATCCACAACATCTTCTTCATCTTAAATGTAACTTAATTTCTTTAAATTGATCTTCCAGTCCATTTTTTATTTAATATGTCTAATCTGCCACTTAATCTGTCCATCCAGTTTTATTTCAATTTCAATATTTCATATTCTTAAAAAGTTGTATTTTTCATTTTTTCCAAATATTCTTTTATATAGTATCATGTTCTTTTCTTATATTTTCTAATTATTTAAGATACTTTAATCTTAAAGTTTCTAAATGTGAGTGCTCATCCTGAACATTCTTGAGGATGAAGCTTGAAATATGCTCTATTTGCTGAATCTACATCAGAGCTGAAACCTCAGGTATTTCATAACTTCTCTGAGATTATCTTTAATCTGAGTTTTTCTGTGTGAATGCTACATAGCCTGGTTTGGAAAATGTCTCTTCATGGTGACTCTGTTTGCTTATGTCAGGTGTTCTGAAGTTAATACTAGCCTAGGATCAAATTTTATGCTCCCTTTTCACTTGGCAGTTTTCTTACCACACCAACAGCATGCAGACTCAACAAAGGCAAATTTCTTTGTTGTTTCTCTGTGTATTGAAGATAATCTTAAGATTTCAGCAGTTAGCTACTGTCAAATCCAATAATCCCTTCCTCTACTCTTCCTCCAGTCCAGGACTATTGTGCCATCAGTAATAAGTGCCATAGACTTATTACTTTTTCTATTCTGGCACCTGATGGTTTTCATTTCTTGCTTACTAGTTACACTGTGAATTTTTAAATAAATTGTTATATGTTTCTTACTGTGTCTAAGTGCTTACAGTGGAAGTTTTGTTATACTGGCTTAGAAGACATTTTTCCAAAACTAAAGTGTTAAGTATTTTTTAATTCAAATCTCAAAATTGACTTTAATTCTCTACCCTAAGCAAAGGAGAATAAACTTCAGAAAATATGGAAAAGATAGATCTGTGGCTGTGTTTTCTATCTCTTTATGTACAGATACAGACACAGGAAGTACACACATTCCCCACTTCCTCTGCCTCATAGGATGTATCTGAATTGAGGATGGCAGTGGGCACAGAGCTCTCAGGATGAGTCAGAACTCTCAAGTAAAAAGGGAAAATGTTTTACACTATATTGGGAATCCCAAACTCAAGGATTGAGCCAAACATCTGGTCATTTGTCCATATTCAAGCAAGTGGATGGATGACCCAATGGACCTGGCAGCAGACAAACTGTCCAGGGGGCTCCTTGCTCTGAGGTTTGGCACAGGGGATGACGTGGTATGGGCAGGCAGTTAGTGCAGTATTAATGGTTGCCAGTGGGGAGAGGAGTGCACCAAGAGAGAATCCACTAGAAACAAACAAAGCCTTAAGTACTAGGAATCCCAAATACTAATGTGTCTCCTCATCTCAAAAATGGAAATAACTTTGCACTGCCTTCTTAAAGCTGTGGTCAGGGGGGATATGAAAAATATCAGTACCCAGTAGGGCACAGGCACCAGCCAATTAGAGCAGAGGTAAAAAAGGAGTCTAGCCATAGTATCGCCCATAGATGAACACCTTTGTTGTGGTTCACATTAAATGAGAAAGTACAAGAAAAGCATTGCCCATTGTGCCTGACATAGACCAAGCCATCATAAATATGAACTATTATTTTTAGCCATTTGAAAAATAGAAATTACATTTGGAGTCACATTTGGACCTGCAGTTCAATGAGATAAATAAAAGCAAGGTGGAAACAAATAAGGAATAATGAGGTCCTACAAGAATACCTCCAAACACATTACTAATGTTCTCAGTTTACTGTTCTTAACTGGAAGGTACGTGCAGCAGGGGAGTTATATTGACCCAGAGCACTAAAGTCAGGTCAACAATGCATAGAAAAATAACTGACTGAACCCATATTACAGAATAACTTAGAGTCACAGCCAGAATAATTTGAGTTTCCTAATTCTTATTCTACCATATCAAAATACCTCCATAATATAATAGTTAGTTACATTGATACAGATTTTTATTTGACAGTTTCCAGAACATTTTAACATACATTACCTCTTTTTCAGTGATAATCAATGAATGAACAAACAGATGCACTAGCCTTCAGAAGGAAAAACCAAAAAATTGCAATACAGTTATGTTTCAAATCCTCTTTAGGGTGATCCAAATTTAAAGAATGTGTTGTTCTAAACGCCACAGTTCAAGAACTGGGTGAGTTCAATATATATCAATGCAAATATGTTAGATGCCATACAGAGAGTTGCCATGGTAAACTCCATATGATGGATGGATGGATAGATTAAATTTTTGTTTTGAGGTTCTGAAAACAAAAATAACTACATGAAGCAAAAAATGCTTGAAATCATATCTCACAAAAGGATCTTTTCCTAGTAATACTCAGACACATCAAAAAGAACCTAATATAGTCATGGACTCATCAATGAAGCTTTGACTTGGTTTTCTCCTTTATGAAATGGAAATGTAAATCAGAAAATATAGTGGTTACAAGCCTAAACTCTGAATCCTGGAACCCTGGCTCCATCCCCTCCTAGCTGTTGGCCCTTGGACAAGTTTTTGACCTCACTATGCCTCTATTACATTTATAAATTGGCTTACAACAGAATCTACTTCATACAGTTGCTGTGAAAACTGAATGACCTGGTACATGTAATGGTCCTACAAAAGTGCTTAGCATGCAGTACCTCCTCAAATGCTGGTTTTATTATTGTATTCCTCACTGTCTCTTACCACTCTTCCATGTGACTTTTAAAAGGATTAAAAAAATTTTTTTTTGTTTTAATTCTGGGGCTATTACAAGGGATTTTTAGATTGAGTGCAATAGTTAGGAATGTACATTAGTAAGTAAAACAAAACAAGACATGTAGTGACTTAAACAAAAATGGAGGGTTATTTTTCTCAAATAAGAAGAAACCCAGAGGTAGGTGACTGCTGGCATTGTTGCAATTCACTGAAGTTGGGGTCTGTAACTGTCCATCTCTTGATCTGTCTCTGGAGTCACTTTAGTTTCAGATGTTCATGGCAGGGTGAAGCAGAAAGGAGAAAGGGAGCTCTAGCAGCATCTTCCCCTTTTATTAGGAAAACAAGAACATTCTCAGAAATACCCAACAGTCTTCCACTCATGTCTCATTGGCCAGAACTGTCACTTGCCCCCCACACCTCTACTAGATAGAAGGAAGGCTGAGGAAGGTATTACTTGGCTAGGCATTCTGCCATCTTGCTCAAAATTGGGACTCTGTTGGCAAGGAAGAGGAGGAATGGAAAGTGTTTGCCACAGGTGCACAGGGGATCTTGCAGCATTTGATAAAAAGAATTCATTAGGTAATGTTCCCTTGAACACAGAGAGAATAAAATGAGCTGTGCAATGTCTAAGTAGTTTTGGCTGCCAGTTAAAGCATATATTTTGCTTTCTCTTCCTTTCTGAATTGATTCCCTCTGTACTTGGTACTCTCATTCTACCTATAATCAAAATTCAGGCATTACAGCATGCAGGTTAATGTGTCCACATTGCCATGGAAGGCAATCACCACTAGGTTGCTGTACTACCTCTAAGGTGTATGTAAAGGTATCAGGGACAAAAACTGAAAACACTCATTTCCAGTCTCCCATTGCTTTGCTCCAGGATCCACACCTACTGTGTCTCTGCAATGTGCATAATCAAAACAGTGCAGGTGCTCAGCCTGATTGAACTGAACCCACTTCCCTCCAGACTACAATTCTCATTCAGGGGAGTCATACAGCATGTGATGGAAGAGCCCTCTCCCTAATTATGGAGATTTGCCTTTGGCGTTGGAGGTTATATTTTGTATTATTTACACTATTCTGTCTGCCGGCGAGATTGGTCTTGACTGGCGCTGATCAGCAGTTTGTGATAGCTTTGAAAAGCTGGTGTGCAGCACATGTCACCAGTAGACATATTAATGTTGGTGACAAGGAATGCATGTGATGTAACATGATTAGATGGCACTGAGATAAAGGACCATCTCAAAGCCCATGAATAACTAAGAAGCAGCAAGGTGACAACTATCAATTATTTATTGCCCTTGTCCAGTATATTATTAACAGCTCCAGGAAAGCACACCATCTTCCTTTCCTGCTCTCTCCCTCATCTTAATGCTTGGCTCCTCAGCTTATGGGAAGTTATACTCTAAGGGAGACATTTTGCTCTCAGCTACCATTAGACAATCCAGAGAAAAAGTGAAATGACCTCAAGGCAGACTACATTCAGCTTTTTTGGCTACCAGACAAGATGGATTGAACTCTGTGCTCCACTGGTGATTCCTCCTACCATCTTCACATACAGAGATTTCTCTTTACTCTTGTTCCCTCAAGTCCAGTGGACTGTTGATTTGACAATAGGTCACACTTTGAGGGGAGAAGGCGATGTTCTATGATTAAATCTCATGCATATACCTGTAAATTAAGCCCTCATTTCCTAGGGAGATGGTTATAGGCTTTTATACTTATTTCCCCACTAAGTCAGAAAGACACTATTTTGTATCTCAGTTTATATAAAGCATAGAAAAGTTATAGATAGGTACTATAGATTGCCTATTGCAACTGAAAGCAGCCTATCTGTCTCAAAATGATTTTAAATAAGCAAAATCATTTTGCCTATGCACACACTCAGTGATGTCAAGTATGCATGCAGTCTTTTCACCTCTTTGCACCACTCTCCGTGGTGTTGGTTCCCCTCAAGGTTCTAAAATCAAAAGAAGTTCTGTTCTTTCTCATTTCTGTCCAGCAAGCATGAGAGAATCTCTCCTCAACCAAGCAGGAAAAGGACTTGCCTCCAGCCTGACTGAGCTCAGTGGGGTCACATGCTTATCACAATTCATCCCCAGAGGAGTATCATATGCTGATTGGTGTAAGCTTGATCTCCAGGATCAATCCATGGCAAAGAGTGTTGAGAATCTATTGATTAGTTTAGACTCTTCTGGACCCACCTCTGGAGCTAGAGAAGACATCAGTGGCCCCTGAATGACTCTTTAGCAGAACCCAAGTTATGTGGAAGAGGAAGGGATTAATCAACTAACAGCAAACTGTAGGTAAGATAAATACTAATGAATCACTTCATAGAGTCCTTTACAACTAAGTAGACATATAAAAAGATAAAACTGTTCATACAAATCATATTGCTAATCCTAGGAAGTAACTCATTCCAGAGATTTTACTGAAGATGAAGTTATTATCCACGGCACAAAATTTCTATAGCCACCTAATTATTGTGTATGTTTACTATTTGTCTCACATTTAATGTTAAAGCCACAACTATACTGGTATTAAGTGGATCTTTCATATAGAAACAGAGTTGTGAAAACCTTGAGAAGTCATTTCAACTCCATCCTCAGTTAAAACTTCATCTCACTCTTGCTTGGGTGTTTATTCATATATTTACTAATTTGTTCATTTGCCAAAATTATAATGTACTAGGGCCCACTTTTTAAAGATTCAATGAAAACAATTATTTTTCATTAATAAGCACTTACTATGTGTTAGACATCAAGGACAACATGTGTCCTTCAAGGAATTTAGAGTCTTGGGAAGATCTAGAAATAAGTGAAGCGAGCTATGGAAACAGAGAAGATTTATACAAGTCTGTCAGTAGGAAGAAGGTGCCCAGAATCTCCCTGGATGCAATAATAAAACTCAGTCTCAAAGAACTAGTGAAGTATAAAAGCAGGAAGAATGGGACACAGAAAGAAGAAATTACTGGCAACTCACATTATTAGACTGAGACAGAGAAGCAGAAGCTGAGTCCACACTAGGAGAGGGAACAGAAGCCTTCAATGGCAGGCAAAAAGCTTTGCCTCTGTCACCCAATGGCAGAAAGCCAATGACATACAAAGCAGCAGCTCAGCCTGTTTGGCACTCCAGGCAGCCCATTCCAGCAGCTGGAGTGTGCGAGACAGAGGACAAAGGAGAATTTTTGAAGTTTGTTAAAGGACACTCACTGTGAGGAAATCAAAATTTACATTTATTGAACAGCCACAAAATGTGAGACATGTGCTACTTTCATGTAATAATCTTTTAGCCCTTACCACAATTCTGAGAGAGAGTTTTTAATAGGTTCTGAATTGGAGGAAACTGAGGCTTTCAGGAGAGGAACAGAAGAGTAATACCACTTTCCCAGGATTACAGAGCTAGTAAATGTGATTAATAAACTGAATACTCAGTAGCAGTTATAAAAGCTGAATCCAATTTAGAACAAAAGCAAAATCAGGATTTAAAATGTGGTATTCTAGGATTCTTAGTTCAGTTTAAAATTCTATACAACATGTACCTTTAAGCATAAAATATTAATAATGATGAGACTCAGGTTCCAAAGAATTTTCATATTTGCATCTTCAATATAACTAACCTAATTCACTGATATTCTAGTTGAGTCCACTTTATTTATAGGAAGAATGATATAACCACAACATAGAGCACACGCTATGTGCCAGAATGCTGGCTAAGATCCTTATGTGCATTTATCTCCTGTCGATACCTACTCAACCACATTAAGTAGGTATTATTCTTATCCCTGTGTTTACAGATAAACATACTCAAGTCAGGGAAGTTCAGTAACTTGTCTGCCAAAGATCACATGAGCATCAGTTGCATAGATGAAATAAAAACCTTGTCAATGTGACTTCAAATTCAGACCCTTAATTATTTCACTTTGCAATTCTTAATTCCAGAAATATTTTTGACAGTTTGCTCTGGGTCCAACCCACATTAAATTTTCTGGTAGCTATGAAGGATGCATAATTTCTAATTTTTCTTGCCTACAAGATAAGATTAACACATGGGAATAATTTTAAAATAGCACTAAACAATATAATAGAGTATCAAACAATGTAGTATAGATTGCTGTAGATTAAGGAGTCCAAACAAGGATGAGATCAAAGTGGTGTGATGTAGTCAGGGTAAGTTATAAGGGATGTGAGCCTTGAGTTGACTCTGGAGAATGGTTAGGATTTCTCTAGATAAGTAAAGACTATGGGGAAAAAGGCATTCATTACATGATGAGAGGAAAGCATTAAGGGAGACAATGCTTTGCATTGCAAGGATAATTTCCCTAGAAAATGGTAGGAAACTTCTGGGAGATAACATGGAAGTAAATCTAGGTGGCCATTTTGGCAATGTCTATTGTTGATACAACATTAAAATCACCAGACATAAAAGAAAAAATTGATTAAGTTGGACTTCCTAAAATTAAAAACATCTGCTCTGCAAAATAAACTGCTAACAGAATAAAAAGACAAGCCCCAGACTAAGAGAAAATCTTTGCAAAACACACAGCTGATAAAGGACTTGAATCAAAATTACACAGGAACTCTTAAAACTCAACAGTAGAAAAATAGCAACCCGGTTTGAAAAATCAGCAAAGGATCTGAAGACATCTGACCAGAGAAGATACAGAGAATGCAAGTAAGCATACAGAAAGATGCTCAACATAAAATTCTTTTGGGAATTGCAAATTAAACCTATTAGAATGGCTAAAATTCAAAGCACTGACAATACGAAATGCTGGCAAGGATATCACACAACAGGAACTCTCATTCATTGCTCATGGGAATGCAAAAAGGTGTAGGCACTTTGGAACACAGCTTGGCAGCATCCTACAAAGCTAAACATAAGCTTACCATGAGATCCAGAAATCACACTTCTAGATGTTTATATGCATGAATTACAAACTTATGTCCACACAAAAACTTGCACACATATATTTATAGCAGCTTTGTTCAGAATTGCCAAAACTTTGAAAAAACATTATCTTTCAGAAGGTGAATGAACAAATTGTGGTACATCCATACAATGGATTATTCAGTGCTAAAATGAAATGGGCTACCAAGCCATGACAAGCACTGAAGAAGCTTAAATACATATTATTAAGTAAAAGAAGCCAGTCTGAAAAGGCTACACAGGATATGATTCCAACTAATGTGACATTCTGGAAAATGCAAAACTATGGAGACAGTGAAAATATCAGTGGTTGCCAGTGGTAGAAAGGGAAGGGGAAGGAATGAATAGGTGTAGTATAGGGCAGTTTTAGGGCAGAGAAACTATTCAGTTTAATACTGTAATGGTGGATATGTGACATGATACATTTGTCAAAACCTATAGAATGTACAAAGCCAAGAGTGAACTCTAATGTGAATGATGGGCTTCAGTTAATAATGATGTATCAATATGGGTTCATCAGTTGAAACAAAAGCACTATACTAATGTAGCATGTCAATAAAAGGAGAAACTGGGGGCTGGGAGACCTGGGAAGGGGGTTATATGGCAACTCTCTATATTTTATGAGCAATTTTTCTGTAAACCTAAAACTGTCCTTAAAAAAATTAAGTCTTTTAAAAAAAACTGAAAAAAATTCTATGCTCAGTTTCACCAAATCTGTTTTGAAGCCACCATGTCCATTCCCAGAGAGCATCCACAATATGGGGTACATTAGGAGATCCACAAATATTCAACATGTACATTAGTTTCTCGTATATCTTCCACCTGTCTTGTGGTTCCCCCAGATGTGCACCATACTTTTTCTCCTTTTTTAGCCTCTCTTCATCTTTCTGACTTAACTCTTAGCCTTATTTCTTGTCTTATTTTATAGGGTTGTGTATGAATGTATCTATGTGTACACATAGTAAACTTAATGAATATATATATATATATTTATATATATATAAGCTCCAAGTATTCAGTATGAGCCAACAAAGCTAAAATCCATTGCAAACTAATAGTAACAATACCAGAAAACACTATGTACCTGACACTCTTATTAACACTTTACATAGGCTAACAAATTTAACCCTGACATCAACATTAAATCAAATGCCATACCAAACTTTAAAGTTTGAGAGAGCATGTTTCGGAGTTTGGATTACTATATCATTTACCTATGGCTGTCCACGAATCCAGCCCGAAATATAATGGTTTAAAACAACAAGCATTTCTTTGATCTAACCATTAAATTGTCAAGATTAATAAAATAGTCATAGGTTGAAGGTCACATGTGTTTTCTGCTTTTCTGATTTCTGTTGACCCCTCATTATTAAATAGGACCTCGGCCTAATATTGACATTAGCCTAGCATCAAATATTAACCTCTACATACATAATGCCAAACAAATTAGGACTTAGCACTTGATATAAATTAGGTCAAGTCAAAGATATCTGATGTGACATTCAACTGAAAAATTTCAACAAAATATGAACAGTATGCATTACAAAACCAGAATTTTTTTCCTCAGACTACCAGCAGATACATATTTGTAATGATGGTAGTAAGTAGGAAAAGGGCTAGGGAAATATTTGTGCCTTGGTAACATTACATTACTACTATATTATTTATAGTAGTAATATTATATTCCATACTATTCTATATACTATACCATATATTATATATTGTGTTTACTATATTAAATCATTATATTATACTTTCTGTATACACATGTAAAATTATTTCTTCTGCATATGAAATATCTCCAACTGGAACTAAGAACATAGAAACAACAAAAATATAGTTATGCAAACACCTATATGCATATACATGTCTCACCTCTACCAGCTCTTCAATCTTAAAACATAGAATCTAGTGAGATTCCTTGGCAACATATACTAGCTTCAATTACACCCTGTGTAAGTTAGTGAGCACTGGAAAACTCTTCAAAATGGGTGTCAGGAGAAAGAACTGATTTTCTCATGAATTGATTTGCTGTTCTAGTCAATAAGATTTTAAACATACACACACACAGGTAAGGGATTAGTTCATTATCCTTTTCTCCAAATACCCCCATAGCCTGTCTTGGTCAAATTTTTTTACATAGCCTTTATTAGTAGGGAAAGAACCATTGTTTCAGGTATCAGCTGGCAATACAGACTTCTCCATTCTAGTTTTTGATCCTCCAAAAGATACTTGAATCTCAACCTCTGGAACTCGGTTATTAAAGAGTCATCTATTAAAATCCTATCACTTTACATTTTAGAGATATAAAAAAGGTTCAATTATCTGATTCAAGGTTGGCAAACATTTTCTGCAAAGGCTCAGAGAGTAAACATAGGCTTTGTGGACCATATAGTCTCTGTAGCAATTAGTCAACTCTGCCACTGTGGCACCAAAGAGCCACAGACAATGTATAAATGAATGGACTTGACTGTGTTTCAATAAAATATTACTTAACAAAAACACATGGCAGGCCAGATCTGTCCCACCAGCCACAGTTTTTCCTATGAATCTAATATTCATTTTTTAAAACATGAAAGAGCTCCATGGATATTTATGTTAGTAATTGTGGTAAATCATAGAGAACCATTCCTCTCTGTATCAGTTCCCTTGTGCAGTCCTGTCCTACAACGACTGTGCTGAGCCATGAGACTTGTTGGGTCAATGAGATATCAGTAAATATGATGAAAGCAAGATCTAGATAAAACTTCTGCATTAAGGCATACCTTTTCTGCCTACTCTTCCATCAATACACAGAAAAGGCGAGGCTAGCATTCAGAGTTCAGCCTGAGCTGCTCCAACCATAGCCCAAACACAAGATTGAGACTAGCCCAACATCTGGTGGTGCAGGGCCAAGCCAACTCAGTGCCAAGCCACAGATCATGAGCAAAGAAATGATTGTTGTTTTAAATCATTGTATTTGGGGCTGAAGTGGTGGACAGCTAGAGGTAAGCAATAGAGTAATCCAGGGGTTCAAAACCCCCAAACATGCTCTCTGTAGTGTAACTAAAGTAAGAAATAAATGGGCAACTGTCTTGCCAATGGGTTCAATATGACCAAAGAAATTGACAGCAAAACGTTCTTTGGGGTGAAAGGGTTTATTACCTGGCTTGTTCTCCCGGCGGTAGGTCGAGCGCTAGCATCTCTGCCTCCGCCTAGAGCACTGGACCAAGCTCTCTATATAGTGCCTATTGCCTAAAGGTGTGGAAGCGGTAGCCTAGCAACAAGCCAGTTACATCATCAGGTGGTTTAAATTCAGTGAGGATCCCGGCCATAGGAACCCCAACTTCCCCACAGCTATGTACTTAACTTGTGAATGTGTGGCTTTCCTCACAATCAGTTCAGATGATTCTAAATTTCTGGATTGCCCTAACAGCCAACTGGATTATTCTGGTATTTCTCTGAATATGAGGGATTATTATATGAAATAGCTCAGATTCACTGAGTTATTCATAATAAACCTCTACTTCCCTTGATTAAAAAGACTCTATGATGATGATTCATAAAAAAAAACTAATAGAAATAGTTTTTGCAGAGACTGTCCTGAGTTAAATTCCTACCAAGTGAATACAAATACCAAATCCAAGTGGAGATCTAACAATCTGATTGGCAAGCTAAGTGGTCAATTCATGAATCATGAGATATATTATATATATTTATCCCAAGTTATGAAAGTTCTGTATTCTAGCTTTTTTTATGTTTTTCTCAAGACTGTGTTAGTCTTAATAAGTTCAGTATTGCCAATGTCTTTCTTAAACTACAGAAAAATCCAACTTCATGACAATTGACCACATAGTTTTATAAACTCTCTTAATAATAAGTCTGGGAATGCATACAGCTAAGAAGATCATGGAGCACATGTTTCCCATGTGAAGTTTAATTAGAAGAGATTCAGAGGGCAAATTAAAATTTTCTTAACTGACAGGGGTCTACAACAAGACAAAAAGGTTACCAGTTACAATTAGTGAAATATGCCATTAGTGGATTATAGGTTTTCAAGCATTTGGTTTGAATTTTATGATACCATGTTGTGGATAAAATGAGAGTTCCTGTGGCCAGGATTCTCACCTGGCCCTGGTTGATTAGCTCACTGCACACCTGCAGGCAATACATGGCTGTTGACTCAATATAAAGAGCTCCGCCCAGTGCTCTGGGCATGACACGGTGGCACGGCTACTAGGCTGCAGGAGAGAAGAGTAGAGGCTGGAATGGTGGCAGCACTGAGGACAGAGGCCCAAAGTACAGCTGTGTGGGACAGCTGTACAGACAGAGGGGCCAGGGACAGCTGTGCAGACAGAGGGGCCCAGAGGCAGAGACTGGCTTGCTGCATACAGACTCGCTCTGAGTGAATGGGATTCTAGTGACTGACCTGCCACCTGGAAATAAAATTGGGTATAACCCTTTCATCCCAAGAATGTTTTGCTGTCAATTTCTTTGGTCACACTGAATTCATAGTGAACTTGCCTGGGGCTGAAACCCATTGGCAAGACACATGTTTTCATAGTTGTATTGATAAGCTATAGAGATAATATTGCAACCTGGTTTGTGGAAGACAATATCAAATGTCTCATGATTTTGCATGAGTAGACTATTTGGCTCATGCATGATCCTAGAATATGTGATAGCTACTCTTTAACAATTAAAAACACCAAAGAAACTAGATTATTCTGGGAGAGGAGGGTCTCTAAAACCTAGGAAAAGATTCAAGACTGTCCAAGAAACAGAGAAGTTCAAAGATATATTTTGGGAAGTTTCAGAAGGATTTGGGGAAATGATACTAGATGAAGGGAAGACAAACTAAGGAATCATAGGTGGTAATGGAGACTCAAGAGGCTGTGTAACTGCCCCTGGAGACCAGATTTAGCATCATTACTGGAATGGAGAACATGAGACCTGTTGTAAGAAAAGGGACTCCCCATTGAAGATGCCAGAACATATCCAAGAGGCCTGGATCCAGATTCCCCAGACCTCTTAACACACTAACCTGTATTGTCAACCTCTGGCAATCTTGTACTAGAAAGAGAGTTATCTGTAAAGAAACAAGAGCAAATGATGCTCTTTTGACCTCTTAAGAGGTACACTCCAGCTCTCACATTTGCTAACTGTGTTGCTTTGGACAAAATAAAACCTATATGGATAATATCCTAATGACTTGCTGTGGGCATTAAATTAATTCATTTATAGGAAGAATTCTAGCAAGACATCTGTGTCTCATCTTAGGGGGATTGTTCTCAGGGAAAGTACACTCTGGATTCAGTGAGACCGAAAAACAGCAATGGAACATTAGGGGTAAAAGAGTTTATATAAAGCTTTATGCTCACGGTTGGCAGGTCGAGTGCTCACAATCCAACTTCATCTCTGCCTCAGGGCAGAGGACTGGGTGGAGCTCATTATTTATGTAGTAACACAAACAATAATGGTTCATTATCAACAGGTGTGTAAGTATTAGCCTAGCAGTAGGCCAATTATATTATCAAGTAGTTTTGGGTCAGGTGAGGATCCTGGCCATAGAACTTCCATTTTCTCTACATCTCACATTTATGAGACCCTCAACAAATGCTCATTTTTCTTTTCATTTTCTTGCCCTGCCTCTTGCATACAGAAGTCACACTCTATGACTCTGGGGAAGTCAATTAATTGCCTCAGCTTCCTTTCCTGAAAATGGATGGAATCATTTAATCAATTTTTAAGGCAGCTTCCATCTGTAAATCCATAAATTATTAAAGAATATCATAGGTATTCATAATAACCCTCTGGTTTATATAAATATGTATATAAAGTATAAACATATTCCTTAGTGTGATTCTGATACAATGTGTTAGCTGCTCTTTTAAATTTTAGCAATTTTTAATTGAACAGAAACATGAAAACTGCTTTTGGGGTCAATAAGGTACAGTGAATACATTATCACAGAACTCATATGTAGTATTTTGAGTATTTTATAAGTCTTCCTCCCCACCCACAAGTTACTTTGCCACTTAAGTAATTCTCTCTGGGAAAGGCAGATTAAGTGTTATTAGCCTCCTGATCATTTCAGCTGGGACAACTGAGCTGAGCCTTTGCCCCAGGTTCCTGAAGGAGGTAATGTCAGAACCAGGATTAGGCCCCCCAGCATCCAAACCTATGCCTACTCCACACTCAACTTCTCAGCCAAAGATAGGATTGTGTCTAATGTCAACTTATGTACAGCAGTGCTTTCATTTTTTATTACTTAAAGATTTCAGGGATGTGAGGAATGACTAAATATGAGTTCTGATATAAAAGGATATAGAAAAGACTCAGGGGACTTCAGTAAAAAATATATGCTACCATTATTCAAGTTCCTATTCTTATCATAGAGAATAATACATAGTTAAATTCGAGAAGAAGAAGTATAGTGTAGCTGAAGTATTACTGTTGAACAAAAAAGGAGTGTATTAATTGGGGACCATTGCTACAGGATGATGCTCATTTTCTATTATTTGTGCATACCCATGTCCTCAGTTATTGAGCCTATGATTTAATTCTGATCTGCTTTCCTAATTATTTGATGGATTTCAGATTGTGTAAAAACAACCAGTTAGCATCTTTTAGGCAGGGGATTGATTTTGGCCAATCTCAAATCTATCTGTAGTCACACCAGAAGCAGAGAGAGCCTGAGGTACTTGAGAGTCAGAAAATGTAAGTCCCTAACAGAAAGTCATGGTTTTTTTCTTTTTTTTTTTTTTTCATTTTTCACTTTGGTAGTGGAAGTTATTCATCCTGGAAGCATTAGGATGCTGCCTACACAAAGCCCTAAACCATGAAGAACTTGGTTCAATCCTGTAAAGCACTTTCCTGTAACCAAGGTTAGGTTTCAGATTTTCAGGAAAATTTTCTAACCAATGACAACTTGAGAAACTAAACCAAATATCTTTAAGCCTTGCTATTCAAAGTGTGACTCAAGAACCAGCAGCATCAATATTACCTGGGAGCTTTCAGAAAAACAGAATTTCAGATCCTACTCAGAACCTATAGAATCAGCACCTGTATTTGAACAAGAACCCCAGGGAACTGTATGCTCATGAAAGCTTGAGAAGCACTGTCTTAAAGAATTTCTGGGTTAAGATGGATCCTTCTGAAAGACAGTGCAATCTCAAAGACATTTGGGTAGGGGAGAGGCATAGGTGTTATTCACCCATAGGGAGGGGTGTGGGAGAATCGCAGATCACAACCCTGGAAGAGAGTAGATGTTACTAGTAAGAGCAATAATTAGCTCATCCAAAAAAGAAAAGTGATTTTTTTTTTTTTTTAAGATACTGAGTCTCACATGTCGTCATTCTAAGAGGCTTTGGGGAATATGTATGATTTTTTTCTTTCAAGCACTTCTTTCCTTTACAACTTTCTTCTGACAACAGAACTCCCTCTGCCCTCTTTCATTCACTTCACGTGTAGAAGAGGAGTTGAACTCATCACGAGATAAACAGAGATAACTGTGACAACACCGTATTAGCTCCTGAATCTAGCCACATGTGAAGACTACTTTGTGCTTCATGATTGTGCATGACTAGAGATTTTTCTTTTTTCTTAATCTAGTCTAAACTGAGTTTCTGTAAATCACAAATGAAAAAATTCTGACAAATATAGCAGCCATCAATTTTATTTTTATGATGCTTCTATTCACTGATAAGTTATGAGTCACCAGACATTTGAAAAAAAGCTCCAACATGAACATGAGATTAAAAGAGAGATCTCTAAAATTTTTCAAATATTCAGAGTAAAAGGAAATGTTATGTCTAAAAACAATAACCAAATATTATGTAAAACAGAAAGAGAGAACAAGAAAGGGTAATTAAAAATACGCTAACCAAAATAAACATGTTAATGTGGTAGGTATTGGCAGAGTAGAAGAAAAATCTCTCAGTAAAATAAAAATAAAAAGCTGGGAAAAGTGGGAAAAATAACAGAAACTGGAGAATTAATTTAGGAGTTTTACTTTCTCATTGACAGTAACTGCAAAAAAAGAGAAAAGAAAAAGAAAGGGATGAAGACTATCGAATAACATAAGATAATTTCCAGGAACTGCAGGACATACATTTCAAATCATACAGGTCCAGTGAATCCTAAAAGGTGCATTCTTTTCACAGGGGAAGCTATCTGGATGTTATGGCAGGAGTGGGAGCTACCCTACTCCCTGGGCACAAAAGCAAAAAGCCTTTGGATTGTGAGGCGTCTCAGTGGACTTGAGCAATGATGACTTCAGAAAAGATGAAAACAAAAAGCAATGTATTTGACCAAACTCCAACTCCGAGATTTACTTTCCTAAAACTGTACAGAAATTATGGAAGCCAAACTGCCAGGGTGGAGTAATGTCAGCAATAGTAGAGGTTGTTGAATAAGAGACACAGCAGCAAAAAAAAAAAGTGTTAAGTCTTTTGAACATGGGTGAAAGCTCAGAATTCAAAGAAAGTAGACAAGAAAGAGAAAGAATAACAAAGGAACCAAAAGATTATATTGCAGTTTGAAAACTGTGAAGATCTACACTAAGCACAATATTCCAGGTAAGTATCATGTCTGAAGAATTAATACTCAAGGTTGTCATTTTACTGTGTGACTCTGAGCAGCTCAATTAATCTTTTAGGTCTCAGTTTTCCAACTTGTAAAACAAGGATAATACCTTCTTCACAGTGTTGTTGAGAACACATTAAAATGATTTTGGTAAGTGAGAGCACTTAGCAAATGTTAAATTTCTGTGGCAAAAGTTCCAGTGTGAAACGGAAATCTCCCCCAAGAGAATCCTAACAAAGGGGGAAAGTTTAATGAGATGAGAACAGAGGGGTAAAGAAACTCATGGTTTTTCTATCAAGGAAGAAGAATATATCAAGGCCATCTTGCGTTTGGCCATCCCAAGTGTGATCCATTCTGACATGATTCTGGCATTTGTGATTGACAAGAACAATAACCTTTTACCATAATCTAGAAATTAAAGAAAATTTCTCCTCAAGATTAAAAAAATTTATTTCCAATGACACAATAATTTAAGCAAAGGTACATTTTTATATCATGGAAAAATCTAGATACAAAATACTAGAAATATGATCTTAGAGAAAATAGCAAATCTATGCCAGAAAGACCTTTGAGTGATTCATGGCAAAAGCCTTTTTCCCTTGTTGTGAATTTTATTTTGGTTTGCAACCACTTGGTTTACTTCACTCTGACTTTCATCACTTCGGCTATGTACTTGAAACTTGCGATTTTCTGCTTTATTAGTCCCTCACTGCATTGTACTACAGTGGTTTGGAATGTGAGACTAATAAGAAACAAACATTCAACATAATAATGTAACTCACCACTAACATCTAATTTCCCATAGTGTAAAGGGGGTTACAAACAGAAATTACCCCTGCATTTTGATAGATATTTCTACCAAATTTGAATGAAAATGATTATCATAAACTATTTTAGCCTCTCAGTTATCAAAAATTTTTTAAAGAATCATAAATCGAATTCACTTGAGGTAATTTTTTAAAGAGAAAAAGACAAATTTTTCCTTTCTCTTTTTTTTTTTTTTGGTCAACCGTTAAATCATCATAGGAATATAACCCCTCCCTCAGATGCATGGATTCTTAGATTCATTTTATGATTCTACAGTTTCACAGAGCACAGGCACAATCAAGTAAGCTAACCTAAGCTATTACCTAAAACTATCATTTGGTGAAAAAAAAAAGTAAAATGGTAAGCTGAAAGGTACTACAAGCAACAGTTTGAATGGATATTTAAATTGCATTTACAGCCACATTTTATTTTCTTTCCTTTGGGGAAATTTTTTTCATTCTGAGGAGGAGAAAAAAGCCTGACATTATCTCAGGGTTTTTGTAGGCCACAATGAATGGGCTGCATTTAGGGAAACTGGCATTTGTTGTCTTGAGTTTCTCATGAAATGACAGATTCCTGACTAGAAATCACCCATTAATGCTGTCCCTATTTATTTGCTCAGCCTAAGGTTTCAAGTTCATTTCCATCTGAAATCCTAGACTAATGCTTCCTTTAGTTTTACATTTACAAATGAAATTCAACTAGCATTAGTTTTTAAAAAATGATTGAAAAACTAACAATACATGGATCCAACACTACTCAAATTGCCTAAAATATAGGACTTGGAAATGTCTGATAAATGCAATAAAGACAAACATGTAAGGATGTCTTATATATCAAATTTACCATTAAGACTGTCTATTTCATGACTGCTAGGTAATGTGATTTACATAACACTGAATCTGAGTGATAGTTCCAGTGTATTTTTTTTCTTTCAAAGTGGTCTGTGCAATGCATGAAAAATGATCAGCCACATTCCCACCATTAGTAGAATTACTTTTTGGTAAAATATTTAACAGAAATTCCTTTCAAACAGTTAAGTTGGCCAACCAGGGCTTTGAGTTCCAATTTTGATGCTGCATATACTCCCTCCAGAACCTTGTTTATTGGATGCCTGGCATCCAAATTCTGTTGATTAGCTGTTGAGAAAAAAATATAATTCTTGAAGTTAATTCTCAAAATAAATCTACAGCAAATATGCTTCAACACTTTGGAATTTGACAAACCTTTTAAAAAACACAGATCAAACTTCAAGCACCTCAAATTAAGCTTTGTGTAATTTCCCACTGCCTTGCTGTGCTTTCAATAGAAAATTCTACAACTGTTAAGGACAGCAGTTACTTGGCAAGATACTCTTTCAATCATTCTTTATGCGACACCTCTTCTGAAGAAGATTTCAGAAATGCCTTAACTGTCATTCAATAGTTTAACCAAAAAAGAAAAGAAAAATAAGCCTCAACCACAATATTCTAGTACTCTTCTGACAACTCACTGACAGGACACATCTAAACGGTGCTAGACACTTAGGGGACCCCCCCCACAATGCTAAAGAACATTATTAGTGCACTATTTTACTGCAGTTAATTTACTGAGAACTCTCCACACACAGACTGGAATCCAGATTTTGATCTAGACAGATACAGGCTGGTGTCTTCATGCTATGCAGCAAAAGGTTGTGTCATTAAAGTGTTTTTGTTTGGTTGTTGCTAAAATATAATTCACGTGCCATAAAATTCTCCATTTAAATCTACAATTCAGTGGATTTTACTATATAAAGTTGTGCCATCATCACTAATATCTAATTACAGAATATTTTTATCAACCCAAAAAGAAACTTCTGTAAGCATTAGCAGTCTTTACTCATTCCTCTTGCCTCCCAGCCCCTAGAAACCACTAATCTTTCTGTCTCTGTGAATGTGTTTACCTTGGACATTTCATGTGCAAGGAATCATGTAATATGTGGCCCTTTGTGTCTGGGCTCTTTCACTTAACATAATGTTCAAGTTTCACCCATGTCGTGGCATGTATCAGGATTTCATTTCTTTTTATAGATGAATAATATTCCATTGTATGCATAAAGAACATCTTATTTAGCCATGCTTCAGTTAATGGACAATTGGGGATTATTTGCACTTATTAACTATTATGAACAATGCTGCCATATACATTCCTGTACAAGTTTCTACACAGACATAGGTTTTCCATTAACTTGGGTGTACATGTTATGAATGGAATTACATGTACATGTTATGAATCAGATTGTAAATCTATATTCAATTTTTTGAGAAACTGCTAATTGTTTTCCAAAGTGGCTGTACCATTTTACATTCCTACCTACAGTGTTTGGGTTCTACTATCTCTACATCTTCACCAATACTTATTATTGCTCATCTCTTTGATAATAGCCATTCTAGTAGGTATGAAGTGGTATTTCATTGTAGTTTGATTTTCATCTCCCTAATGATAACTGATGTTTATTGCTTTTCATGTGCTTATTAGCCATTGTGTATCTATTCTGGAGAAATATGTCTTCTATATATTTTGGCTATTTGTTTTCTATAACTACTGTATTAAGATAAAATTCATATACCATACAATTCACCCAGTCAAACTGTGAAATTCAGTGGCTTTTAGCACAGTCACAGAGTAGTCCACATCAGTTTTGGAACATTTTCATCACCTCTCCAAGAAACTCGTAACCTTAGCAGTTACTAACAATTTCCCCCATATCCCAAGCCCTAGGCAGCCACCAACCTATGTTGTCTACATATAGATTTTCCTATTCTGGATATTTGCTATAAATGTATTCATACAAAGTACATTTTGACTGGCTGCCTTCAATAAGCATAACATTTTCAAAATTTATCCATGTTGTAGCATATATTAGTATTTCATGTGTTTTCCTGACTGAATAATATTGTATTGTATGGATAAACAAAATTTTTTTCTCCATTCTTCAGTTGATGGACACGAGTCATTTCCACCTTTGGCTATTATAAATAATACTGCCATAAACATTCATGTACCAGTTTTTGTGCAAATATATGTTTTCAATTAACTTGGGTATATACCTAACAGTGGAATTACTGGGTCATATAGTAACTTCATGATTAACATTTTCATGAATTGCCAGATTGTTTTCCAAAATAGGTGTACCATTTTACATTCCCACCAGCAACATATAGGGTTTCAATTTCTCCACATCCTTGTCAACACTTGTTTTTATCTATCCTTTTTGTTAAAACCACCCTAGAGACTATGAAACAATATCACCTTGTGGTTTTGATTTGCATTTCACTGATGACTAAAAATGCTGAATATCTTTTCATATGGTTATTGGCCATTTGTATATCTTCATTGGAAATATATGTATTCAGTTTCTAACTGAACCATTTTTTAATTGGTTTAAGTATCTTTTTATTATTAAGTTGTAAGAGTTCTTTATATATTCTGGAAACAAGTACCTTATGAGATACATAATTTACAAATATTTTTTCCCATTCTGTGCCTATCTTTTCTTCATAGTGTCTACTGAAGCACAAAATTTTAATTTTGATGAAATCAAATTGATCTATTTTTTTCTTTTGTTGCTTATGTGTTTGGTGTCATATCCAGGAAAAGTCAGAAATACTTATGTCTGTGTTTTCTTCTAAAATTCTTTTAATTTTGGCTCTTATATTTAGACTTTTTACTTGCTTTAGAGTAAGTTTTTGTGTATATATAAGGTAGGTAGCCAACTTAACACTTTTTTGCAGTATCATTTTTTGAAAAGAATATTCTTTCTCCATTGAATTGTCTTGCCAACTTTATCAAAAATCAACTGACCATGAATACAAGACATAAATATAATATTTCTGGACTGCCAATTCTACTCCACTAACCTATATATCTATCTGATGCCAGTACTTCCTATTTTTAATTAATGTAGCTTTGTAGTGAGTTTTGAAATTAAGAAGAATATGTCCTTTAATCTTCTTTTTGAAAATTGTGTTAGCTTCTGCAGAAAGGAAGGAAGAGAAACAACAACAAAAAACAGCAGGTAGGATTTTGACAGGGATTGCACTGAATCTGCAGATGAATTTCAGGACTACTTCCACCTTAGAAGTATTAAATCTTCGAATCCATGAGTATGGACCTTTCCATTTATTTAGGTCCTCTTTAATTTCTTAAAAAGATGTTTACAGATTTTTGATATAAAAGTCTGACACTTCTTTTGTTAAATTTATTCCTAAGTATTTTATTCTTTTTGCGCTATGGTAAATATGATTGTTTCTGTAATTTTGTTTTCAGATTATTCAAACCTAATGTATAAAAATACAAATGATTTTTGTATATTGATCTTCCATCCGATAACTCTCTTGTATCCATTTATCAGCTCTAATAGTTTTCTTGTGGATTTCTTAGGATTTTCTAGATGCAAGATATGTCACCTCTGAACAAAGACAGCTTTACTTCTTTTGTAATCAGGATGAGTTTTATTAGTTTTTCTTACCTAATTTTCCTGGCTAGAAACTCAAGTAAATTGTTGCATAAAAGTGGTAAAGTAAATATCCTATTCTTTCTCCTTACCTTAGGGGAAAAATTTTAATCTTTCATCATTAAGAACGATGTTAGCTGGAGATTTTTTGCAGATGCCTTTTATTAGTTAAGGAAGTTCCATGCTGGTCCTAGTTTTTAAAATTGTTCTATTATGAAAAGATGCAAAATTGTGTCAAATGTTTCATTCTCCATATATTGAGGTGATCATGTGGATACTGTCCTTTATTATATCAATATGGTATAGTGCACTGAATGATTTTCATAAACGAAACCAACTTTGCATTCCTGGGATAAATACCACTTGGTAGTGGTATATAACTTTTTAACTATATTGTTGGATTCAGTGGCTAGTATTTTACTGAGGATTTTTTGCATCTATATTCATAAGAGATGCCTGTTGTTTTCTTGGCAACTGTTTTTCTGGTTTGGTATAAGGATAATACTGGCTTCATAGATGCATAAGGAATTGCCACCTCCTCTTCTATTTCTTGAAAGTTTATAAGAATGGATGTTAATAATTTAAATGTTTGATGAATTCAATCAGTGAAGTCATTTGTGCCAGGGTTTTCCTTTATGAGAAATCTTTTTTGAATTACTAATTACATCTCTTCACTTGTTACAGTGTTGTATATATTATGTATCTTTGCTTGTATGATATATTGCTATATATCAAACTACTATAGTTTGTGTCTTCCTAGAAATTTGTCCATTTTTTCTAAATTATCTAGTTTGTTGGCATACATTTGATCAAGCATTCCCTTATTTTCTTTCCTTCCTTATTTTAGTAATTTGACTCTTTTCTTTTTTCTGACCAGTCTAGCTAAAGGTTTATTAATTTTTAAAAATCTTTTCAAACAACCAGCTTTTCTATTATCTATTCCATTTACTTTTGTCCTAAACTTTATTATTCTTTCCCTCTGCTTGCTTTGGGCTACATTTTGGCCATCTTTCTCTTGTTTTTCAGGTTGAAAGCTTAGGTTATTGATTTGAGATCTTCTTTTTATATTATAGGCATTTATAGCTTTAAAACTCTTCCTACACACTGCTTTTTCTGCATCCTCTATGTTTTGGTATATTCTTTCTCATGCTCATTAATTTCAAAGAATTTTATAATTTCCCTGTGATTACTTCTTTGACTTATTTGTTATCAGAAGTGTGTTATTAGAATTCTGGGAAGATGGTGGAGTAGAGGGCCTGAATACACCTTCTCCCACCTACAAACCAAATCTATACCTACACACAAGAGTATGTTATCCTGAAGTAGAATGGAGACCAAAGTGAGCACTATCTGTACAATGAGGGATAGAAAGATCAAATTTAAAAACACCCAAAATGGCAGGAGAGACAGAGACACAATACTATGGGAACCCTTCCCCCAGCACAGCCATCAGCAGAGGGGAGGAAGAAGGATATCACTGGTAGAGCCAGGCATGGACTCCCTGCCCTGAGAAGCATGAAAAAAGCCTGTGGTTTAAAGGTCAATTCGAGCATAAGTGAAAGAGCCTAGGTTTCAGAACTGAACATGCACCAGTTAGCAAGTAAACCACTAAAGGCAATCCATCAACTTATTAGAGATTGTTATATTCATAGGATGTCATATAAGAACTACACAGTAACCACAAACCAAAAACTTGTAACAGATACACAAAAAAGAAAAAGAAGGGAACCCAACCATAATACCAAAGAAAGTCGTAAAACACAAGAGAAGAGATCAAGAGGGAGAGAAAGAATCAAAGAAAATAACAAAAACAATTAGAAAACATTCAACAAAATGGCAATAAATACATACATATCAATAATTACTTTAAATGTAAATGGTCTAAATGCTCCAATCAAAAGAGACAAACAGATAAACAGATAAAAAACAAGACCCATCTATCTTCTGCCTACAAGAGACTCACTTTAGACCTAAGGACACACACAGTCTGACTGAAAGGATGAGAAAAGATACAACATGCAAATAGAGCTGAAAATAACCTGGAATTACAATACTTAGACAAAAGAGATTTCAAAATAAAGTAACAAGAGACAAAGAAAGACAATACCTGATGACAAAGGGATTAGTCCAACAAGTGGATATAACAATATATATATGTATATATATATATATATATATATTAAATAACACAAGTGGATATAATATATATATTATATAAAACAAAACAAGTGCATATAATAATATATATATTATATAAAACAAAACAAATACTAGCAGACCTAAAGAAAGAAATTGACAGCCATACAATTAAAGTAGGGGACTTTAACATCCCACTTACTTATCCAGACAGAAAATAAGAAAGGAAATAGAAGCACTGAATGACACACTAGATCAGATGGATTTAACAGATATTTAAAGAACATTATACCCTAAACCAACAGAATACATATTTTCTCAAGTGCACATGAAACATTCTCCAAAATAGATCACATATTAGGATACACAAAAAGTCTCAAAAAATGTAAGAAGATTGAATTATAGCAATTTTATAGCTATAAATGCCTACAATATAAAAAGAAGTTCTCAAATCAATAACCTAAGCTTTCAACCTGAAAAACAAGAGAAAGATGGCCAAAACGTAGCCCAAAGTCAGAGCTTTTAGAGTTCTTTGTGACAGCTCATTCCTTTTAAGTTTTGTGATAAGCTTGTGGTTTGCCCCAGCTATTATCACTATATCAAGTATCTTCTCAGACTACCATGGTATGAAACTCAATTAATTACAAGAAAAAAAAAACTGAGAAAAAAAACAAACACATGGAGGCTAAACAACATGCTTCTAATTAATAAATAGATCAAAGTACAGATGACAGAGGAAATACATGAAGACAAAGGAAAACAGAAACAAAATGACTCAAAATATGTGGGATACAACAAAAGTGGTTAAAAGATGGAAGTTTATAGTAATACAGACATACCTCAAGAAATAAGAATAAGCTCAAATAAACACTCTAATCCTGCAACTAAAGGAACTAGAGGAAGAACAAACAAAGTATAAAATTAGAAGAAGGACAGACATAATAAAGATCAGAGAGGAAATAAATAAGATACAGACTAAGAAAACAATAGAAAAAAAAAATCAATGAAACTAAGAGCTAGTTATTCCAAAAGATAAAACAGACAACTCTTTAGGCAGACTTATCAAGAAAAAAAGAAAGAGGACACAAATAAACAAACAAAATCAGAAATGAAAAAAGGAAAAATTACAACCAAATCACACAATTCAAAAATTATAAGGGAATTCTATGAAAAATTATATGCCAATAAATTGGACAACCTAGAAAAAGTGTATGAATTCCTAGAAACATCAACCTTCCAAGACTAACCCAGGAAGAAACAGAAAATCTGAAGGGACCAGTCACCAGCAATGAAATTGAACTGGTAATCAAAAAAGCTCCCAACGAGAAATATTCTAGGCACAGATGGCTTCATGGATGAATTCTACCAAACATTTAATGAGCTAATACTTATTCTGCTTTAAGTATTCCAAAAAAACAGAAGAGGAGGGAATAATGTCAAACTTATTCTATGAGGCCAGCATTACTCTAATATCAATACCAGACACAGACACACACAAAAAAGAAAACTACAGACCAATATCCCTAGAAGCACAAATCCTCAACAAAATATTAACAAACCAAATTCAAAAATACATCAAAAGGATAATTGATCATGACTATATGGGATTTATTCCAGAAATGCAAGAATGGTACAATATCTGCGAATCAATCAATGTGATACAACACATTAACAAAAAGGACAAAAACTATATGATATCTCAATAGATACTGAAAAAGCATTTGAAAAAAATCCAACATTCCATTCTTGATTAAAAAAAACTCTAGGAATTCATATACTTTTTCTAGGTATTCCAATTTATTGGTATCTAATTTTTCATGGAATTCCCTTACAATTTTTGAATTTGTGTAATTTGGTTGTAATTTTTCCTTTTTTCATTTCTGAGAGAACATACCTTTCTACAGTTTGACATCTAAGTGTGGTTCTTTTTGAGCTTATCCTACTTAGAGTTTGTTGAACTTCCTGGATGGATGTACTAAATCTTTTTCATCAAATTTGGGGACTTATTTCAAACACCATTCCTTAAAATGTTCTTTTTGCTCCTTTCTCTCTCTTCTCCTTCTTCAAATCCCATATGTACATGTAGGTATAACTGATGATGTCTCAAAGGTACCAGAGGCTGTGTTCTTTTTTCTTCATTCTGTTTCTTTCTGTCCCCTCAGACAAATAATTCCAATTGTTCTATCTTCAAGTTCACTTATTCTTTCTTCTGCCTGCTCAAATAACTATTAAGCTGCTGTGGTGAATTTTTTTTTTAGTTATTATACATCAGAATTTTTACTCAATTCTTTTGCATAATTTCTTTTTATTCATATTCTTTATTTGGTGAAAAATCATTCTCATGCTTTCTTTTAGTTATTTTAGACATGGTTTCCTTTAGTTCTTTAGATATATTTTAAATAGCTCAAGTAAAATCTTTGTCTAGTTTTCTCCAATGTCTGGGCTCTCTCAGAAAAAATTAAAATTGACTTTTTTATTTTCCTGTGTATGGGTCATACTTTTTCTGTCTTTCCAAATCTCTCCTTTTTTTCACCAGACATTCCAAATAATATAAAGTGGTAACTATGGAAATGAGATTTGTTCTGTCTTGCCAGAGTTTGATGTGGTTGGTTGTGTTGTTGCTCTTAGTTTGTTAGTGACTTTCCTGAACTGAATTTGTAAAGCTGATATTCTTTTATATAGTGGCCACTGAAGTCCACGTTCAGTTAGCTTTGTGGCTAGTTGGTGATTGGACAGCGATTTCTCTAAATTCTTTTAAGTTCATAGCCTTTGCTGAACAGCTCTGTGTCTGCAGGGGCATGTCTCTGATGCATAGGCAGGCAGTTTACTACTTTGCCTTCATTTCCTGTTCACTACTCCTATGATTCCTTAAAGTCAGCAAGCAGTGATGGCTTAGGGATTTCTCAGGTTTTTCCTGGGCATGTGCACAATCCTACACATATACATGGTCTCCTAGATTCACAGGAATACATCAGAGCTTTTAGAGTTCTTTGTGACAGCTCATTCCTTTTAAGTTTTGTGATCAGCTTGTGGTTTGCCCCAGCTATTGTCACTATCTTGGGCAGCCGTGATATTATACTGAGTGTTTTTAATAAATGTTCCTATAGAGGAGGCTGTTTGCATGAGCAGGGGTCTGAATTAGGTCAAATAAAGGCAAGTCCTAATGTGGGAATTCTTTAGGGCACTGCCAGAAAAGTCAAATAATGACAGTTATATGGGAATTGAGCTTTGGAAGAATTCCAGTCCCTCCCTCAGCATTCTGCTTTGTCCTCCAGGGGCTGCTAGGCTGAGGGTTTTCACCATAACAGCAAGATTTTTAAGGCTACCACATGGCTGGCTAGAGAGAAGGGGTTTGGCATACAGAAAATTAAAGTACTAAAAAGCTCACTGTCTTTACTGAGAATCAGCCAGTTATCTTAAACAAACACTCTTCAGATTGCTACAAGCCTTTGGCTAATTTCCAGAGTTCTGAAAAAGTTGACTGGGAACACTTTTTGCCAGTGTTCTGACAACTTTTACAGAGAAGAGGATTTTATAAGTCCCTACTCTGTCATTCCTACTGATAACACAAATATATAAATCAAATATTAATAAGGTCCCAAATCTTAGTATACAACTTGATGAATTTCATGTATGTATACAATTTTGTAACCACCAGTTAAATTAAGATGCATAAATTTACAATTATCCCAAAAGGTTCCCCCAACCTCCTTGCCCATCTATTTGCTTCCCCTAGAAGTAACCAAGATTGTGACTTTATCAGAATTAACAGCATAGATTACTTTGGCCTATTCTTAAACTTTATGTAAATAAAATCCTACAGCATCTGCTCTTTTGTGACTGGCTAATTGCACTCAACATAATGTTTTAAGAGTGATCTGGTTGTTGAGAATATATGGAATTCATTTCTTTTGTACTGCTGTGAGAATATACCATTGTTTGCTTATTCATCCTCCTGTTGACTAACACTTGTGGTCCTTCTGTTTGGGTACTATTATGAATAAAGATGCTATGAGCATACTTGTACTGTCTTTTGGTGGGCAATGCATTCATTCCTCTTGGGTATATACCTAGCAGTGGAACTACTGAATCATTAGGTAGACATATGTTTAATTTTAATAGGTACTGCCAAACAGTTGTCCCAAATGGCCAAACCAATTTACATTCCCACCATTAGCATATAAAAGCTTCAGTTGTTCTACATCCTATCTAAAACTTAGTCAGTCTTTTTCTTTTTAGCCATTCTGATAGGTGTACATGAGTATCTCACTGGGATTTGAATTTACATTTGATGAGAAATTATGTTGAACACTTTTGTATGCTTATTGGCTATTTTGATTTCTGTTTGACCTCTACCTTTGCTATAAAATTACTTAATTCTACAAACATTTATTAAGACTCCACTATCTACCCAAGATAGAGAATAAATACTCTACCCTCAAAGAACTCACAATCTAAAGAGAGGGGTATACAAATAAATAAATGGTTAAAATATAGGAGGGTCATAAGGGCAATGATACAGGCAAACAGGAGATACAGGTAATCCAACTGTGTAAACTGAGAAAGACTTCTTATAGGAAGTAACTCTTAAAGACTTAAAAGATAGACAGCAGTTAGACAGACAAATTATGAAGAACAAAGTAGGAAAGGATATTTCAGGATAAGAACCAGAAACAGAGAAGAGAAGAAAATCTTCCTGCTGTTGGATCATTTTGGTTCCTTGATTTTTAGAAATAAATAATTAAAAATAAAAAAAATAAAGTCCCCAAAATGAAGACATGAAAACTGAGTCCAGCAGAATATCCATTCAGTGCCAGAAATATTACTAAAGGGCACCAGCTGAGGAGTTAATGATGGTCCAATGCAGCCATATCCTGAGGGGAATCCCCATTCAATTCTACCATGGTTAATTATGACAGAAGTATCCTAGGTCTGCAAAGGACTCCAGTTGATTAGACTTCTGCAGTTTGAAAATGAGGAAAGCCACTTGATGCACTTAATAAAGAAAAAAACAATATTTTTGCCTTAGGATTTTAATAATATATATTACCATTGTTATGACTGTTATTATTATTAATAATGCTATTATTGTAGCAGTTATTACCAGTACAGTGTGTTGCCATGTACCAGGTAGTATGGGAATCACTCTACATATAGCCATACAGTGCTATTCTGATCCCCATTTCACAGTTCATGAAACTGAAGTCTTAGGAATTGTTCAACATAACACTATTAGAAAAGAGAGATGCAATTTGAAGGCAGGTCTGATTCCAGAAACCATACTTTAATATTAAAATCTTTTGAATTACAATTGAATGCCCCTTAGTAAAAGAGCATTATTTATCTCATTTCAATGCCCTGACCCCTGGAACAGGAAAGCTATTTTTATGTTTGTGGCAGAGACTTTGCATTTTTAGTCAGATTGTTTATTGCATATATTTCACACTCCCATCCTGATCCTAGGATATAACACCTAAATGATGGCTCTACCTAGTCTAAATTTCTTCTTCCACCTCTGATCAGTTTCAGCTGATGTGATTATTACATTCTTCAAATGTTCTCTTAGACCCACTGATATAGTAATAAAGATAATATAAATAATTAACATGATCTCCTGTTTTGGCAATTTGTATTTCTTTTGACATTTTAATGGCCTACCAAATCATAAAGGAAGTTTTTGGCATAAGTGAATATATAACACTTGCAGAATAAAAAATAAGTAAGTAGATTAATAGTTAGGATATTAAGTTTATGGTTCTAAGCTCCATGTCCCACCTCCTCCCAGCCAAAAGCAAGAGAAAAGTACAAAGGAGAAAAGAAACTAGTTTCTCAGCTGTATTTAGATAAACAAGAATATTTTTATTTAAGAATACCTATCTATACAATTAGTCAAATTTCCTAATTAGGCTGTTATTTCAGTATTCATTAGGAAAAAGTAGAAAAGAGGGAGAAACACTGAGTTTAGATTAATTTAATGCCTGTAAAACAAATTCAGGAATTATGGAGAAGTTCACCTTACACTGAAATCTTAAGAATGTTCAAGGGATGTGTGAGGCCTTTAAATGAATTTTAATTTAATCATTTTAGATGTTAATGGCTTTTTTGGGCAACACTGTTTCCTAAATGTCAGGAAATATGGGTTTCTGTAAGCACTGGTACTAAGAAAAAACATATTAAATTTGGCTTTTAAGGTGAGCTTGGATGAGAACAAATGGGAAGCTTAAGGTCACAAATCATGTTTAGATAAATGATACAGCACAGTGATTAATATAGCCTTAATATATATTAGAAGGCAATGTCACCAAGTGTACATATGAGGTAAGTGTAAACTGAGCATGCTTATTTAGCACCTCAATTCTCTTAGCACTTATTCACTTTAAAAAGCAATATATGAATACAGCTTACTTGTGCCATTTTCCCTCATTAGGTCACATTATTATCACACAAATTGTTAGCATGATAAATATTGCACTTGAACATTTTCATTAGAAAAAACCTCTAAAGGCCAATGTAGCCCAAGTGTGTGCTGTAAAAACATGGAGGTGGTGGAAAGGACAGATGGATAATGGTGTATAGGAAAACAATTATTTTGTGGGTATCACAATCAAAAGTATTGAATATATGGCATGGTTTAATAATTTTACCTCAATCATGGCACTCAAGTTTTCTAACAAAGATCTAAAACTAGTATGACTTCAATTACATGGTTACATTCCACCTTTTATACATATGGGAAGAAAAAAAACACACCTCCACTTTGAAAAATCCCCCATAGTATATATTCATTTAAGTTCTATTTAGTTTGAGAGTTTAAAGTATTCAGAAAAGAAAGTATGTCAGAGATACTGGGGATTGGTTTCTTGAAGCAAAAAAAAAAAAAAAAAGAAACCCAATAAAATAAAATAAAACAAAACATCAGGGCAGTCAGATAGGAGAGAGTCAGAGAGTGGACTTAGGAAATGGATTATCTGGGTCATATATCAAAATTAAGTAGTCAGAGAAAAAGTGGGGGATAACTGACTAACATGCCAAGAACATCCAAGATAAAAAACACTGCGAATAGTTTTCTTTAGAAGGAAAGATTCTCAGAGAAATCAGTCCTCAGGAAAAATATGTAATGTTAAAGAGGTAATTAATAATTTTAGATAATAACATTTAGGTTAAATGTTTGGCTTCTGGAACCAGACAATCTTGATTAAAACCCTCTCTACTATATTATTAGTGTGAATCTTAACCTCTACAGGCCTGTTTTCCTAATCAATAAATATGGATGATATTAATTGTATCTATCCCATAGGATTGTGGTGAGGGGTAAATGGGTATGTGCCTAGCATATTCTGAGTGCTATCCACATATTTGTTGTTGTTATTATTATTATTATTATTATTTTGCTTGCCCTCAAAATATGGAGACTTTGAGGAAAAAATTTCTAAAGCAGATGGGCATATAATGAAAAAGAGAATTTAAACACTAAAGTTTTCAGATCAGTTGAGTTCATTAACAGGTAATCATAAAAGCATTCAATTGAAATTCGAAGTTTTGAGTTGCTTTCTACTTTTCACAGGTAAAATTAAAGGTATACATATTGTAAGATCCCTAAACAAAATCTTAGGTGGTGTCTAATGACAGTACTAGTCTTAGAACTTGGGTATGGTTAGGTGGCAGGCCTCCTCATGGTCTGTCTGGGTTCACTGATTTGCATGTGACCTAAGGAGGCTATTGGGGAAATCACTTGACTTCAGAGCACAGTTGCAATATGGACAAATATGATATGTTCTGTGAATATATGAAACGTATGTGTGTATATCCATGTGTCTGACTGACTCCAGGAAACCTGAAGAAAGCTAAATTTCAGTCCGATAATAGGGCTCCTGAGAGAGAATTCATGTTGAGGGTAGAAAGATCACAGTACACCGAATTGGCCTAATGTTATAAGGTTCAAGAGTAGTGGTTCCGTTTTCCTGGAAACCATTCTGTTGTGCCCATACCCAAGTGGAATATAGGTAGCCAGAGAGAAAGATTAATATATTCATTAAATGACAAACTATTTCATTACATTCTGTGACATTTTTGGGCCACAGAATAGCTCAGAGGGAGGGGAGGTGGGTTTTTCTCTCTCATTTCAAGGGACTGTCATAATGTCATGAGGACCTAGAGCAGAGCTGTTCAACAGAACTTTCTGCAGTGATGGAAATGTTCTAATCTGTGCTGTCCAAGATGGTTGCCAGTAGAACATGTGGCTAATTAGCATTTGAAATACGGTAGTATGACTGAGGAAATGAAGTTTTAATTGTATTTAATTGTAATTAACTTAAATTTAAGTTTAAATAGTCACATGTGGCTAGTGTCTACTGTACCAGACAGCACAGAATAAAAGCATCATTGGCCAGCAGCAAAGTACCTGTGAAGCTTCACTGTCACCGAGATAAAGCAACTCAGTTGTTTAGTGGTTAAGAATATGGAGCCTGGAGTCAACTGTCTGATTTGTATCCTGGTTCTACCTTGTCTTAATAAGGTAAAAAGTTATCCTTGGGATGTGAGAAACTAGAAAAAACATGTTCACACCTTTACTAAAACAAAACAAAGAATACTGGATAATCAGAAAATTCATAACTTTTTTCCACCTCATCAGAGAGCTGAGACTTCACCACAACCAACTCACTGGAAATACAAGGAAAGACAGATGTCTTTAAGAAGACTCAAGACACCAGCACTTACTTCCTAAGGCAGATGCATCCAGACACTGCAAAGTATTCAACAAAAACTTTAACAAATTGGAAAAGACCAAGTACAAGCTCATGAGAGAACATGAACCAGGGGCTGCAGATACACAGGAATTTTATACCCACTTATAGGCTCTTTGCCACAGACCTCACTAAAAGAATGGGGAGAGTCTGGAGAAAGAAATCCTCATGGTGCAGACTGGGGCAGAAAAAGAGCAGTCACCCAGATTCTTTCCCCCAATCTCCCTTACAGAACCAACGCTATAGGAAAAAACAATAAACACTGTGACACTGAGGACCTTGGTGAAAACCCATTCCAGCTTGGTGAAGAAAACAAAAAACAAACAAACAAAAACCCTTTACCCATAGGGAAGGGCCAGGCATATCTGCTGGCTCCAGACTTAGTGGAAAAGGGGCAGAAATCCTAAGAAAGCCACACCTCTGAGGCTCAAGAGACACAGTCCTTACCTAAAACCAAGGCTTAATCACAATAGATTATGGCCCTCTCATAGCCTTAATATATATTAGAAGGCAATGTCACCAAGTGCACATATGAGGTAAGTGTAAACTGAGTATGCTTATTTAGCCTCCCAAACAAGGCTAACAAGTGTTAAATAACAAGTAATCCTAGTGTTCTGCTGCAGATGGCTGAAGAACATGAAGAAAGGCCCTCTCTTCGACACAGTTCAAAGGGAACACGTAAAACTAAGGATGGATGGAACTCTTGAGAAATATTGAGAAACACTCTGGCAAACTAGTCCCTGTCTTCAACACAGGGTAACACCAGAGACATTAATAGCCTGTAGTACACTGAGAGTACTCTCAGGTTATAGCAACAACACATCCCTAACTTAGCTCGACTCCTGACTAGATTCACTCATACCCCATGCTAAAGGGGAATAAAAGATGTTTCCATTTCCAAACATAAGAACTACCTGTTTCTACTGTCCTACATATGAATTTTGTCTTTCAAAAACAAAAAATTATCAGGCATACAAAACAGCAAGAATAAAAAACAACACACAATCAGAAGACAAAGCAATGAACAGAATAAGAGAGATTGAAACTGTCAAACAAGGAATTTCAAATAGCTATAATTAATACATTAAAGACTCCAACAGAAAAGCTGGACAACATGCAAGATTAGGTAAGTAATTTCAATAGAGAAATTTCTACCAGAAAAGGTGAACAACATGCAAGATTAGATAAGTAATTCTTATCAGAAAATATCAAATAGAAATCCTAGAAATGAAACTCCTGCAACAGAGATTATGAATGAATGTCATCACTAGACTTCACATAGCCAAGGAGGAAGAAAAAAAACATATTGGAAGATAAGTTAATAGAAATTATACAAATTGAAATACACAGAAAAAAAGAGAAGGAAAAAAATCAGAGAATCTAAGAACTGTGGAACCATATCAAACTGTTTAGTATATATGTAATTAGAATTCCAAAAGGGAAGAGAGAGAGAGAACATGGCAGAGAAAATAGATGAAGAACCAATGGGGTCAAGAATTTTCCAAAAATAATGACAGACATCAAATCACAGACCCAAGCAGCTCAGAGAACACCAAACAGGATGAAAGGAAAGGAATGGAAGCGAAGGTAAGGTAGGTGGATTAAATGTTAATCCATACTCTTTCCAAAGTTCTCTACCATAGTGATAATCTGATCACAAATGCACCTGGTCTGTATTAGCTTCCTTGCTTTGCCCATCTCACTTCCCCAATCCTTTGTCAATGTTTTCTAGAATCATTTTCCCATAAATTACCTGTACTAAAATCATGTTGTAGGATCAGCTTCTGGAGGAACTCTAAGTCACACTGTAGTTAGTGCCTGAGCAAATTTTAAACTTAAATTTTAAACAGAATTTTCAACCTGGCTCCATATGATAATCACCTGGAAAACAATTTTAAATACTGATGTCTAGGCCCCACCCACAAAGATTCTGACTCAATGGTCTGAGTAAGGCCAGACATCAGTATATTTTAAATACTCTCCAGTTTATTCTACTGTGTGGCCAGTATTGAGAACATGTTTTCTAAAACATGTTTCTACTGCAGTAAGGTGATGATACATAGCTGACTCTTCCAGTGGGACATGAGTATATTAATGGTAAAGTTTCTGTCTTATTCATCTTTTGATTTCAGGTTCTAAGACCGGTACATAGTATGTATTTTAAAAATATCTATTGAATGAACAGAATCCATTCAAGAAATGTTATTTTGGGGAACAACTCATGTGGTGGTTTAAAAAATATATCCACACATTCTTTGATACTTCTATCAAAAAGTGGAGCTTAATGCTCTTCCCCTTGAGCTTCCACCTTGGGTGCCTGTGTATGCTCTCTCACTCTCGGTCTCCCTCTCTCTCAGATCACTCACTCTGGGGGAAGTCATATGGTGGCAGCCCTATGAGAGGACCACAGCTGTAAGGAACTGAAGCCACCTGCCAGCAGCCATGTGAGTGAGCTTGGAAGTGGATCCTTTGGCCCCAGTCAAGTCTTCAGAGACTACAGCCCGGCTGACAGCTTAATTGCAACCTCACAAAGACCCTGAACTAGAATCACACAGTTGAGCAACTCCCAGGTTCCTGAACATCAGAAAATGTGTGAGATAACAAATGTTTGTTGTTTTAAGATGCTAAATTTTGGAATAATTTGCTTTGCAGAAACAGCCAATAAATACAGCTCTTCAAGGATATACCAAGCCAAGATTCTTTGGGCTTTGTAAATTAGATGGCAATTCAGGTACAATCTGGGAACAAGATGACCCAACCATAATCCACAGATCTTTCCAGATAACAAATATAAGACTTGAGTGGCTATTAGTAGTACTATCATACCAGAGGAAAGTTTCCATAAATGAACTGTCAAATTGCATTTCTCATCTTCAGGAGAACATATACTGCAGCCCTGGTAAATTAGCCCAATCCCACTTTGGCTATAGTTCTGAGTCTGCCATGACAAAAAGAGCTTCTATAGGCCCTGTGTCCTTATTGCAGCCTGCTCAGTGGAGGTTTTGCTGTGACTTTTTAGGACCACATGCTATAAATAGAGTACTGGCTTATTATTTAAAGCTTCATGAAAGTGAAAGCCTTCTTTGATCTAGGAACATTTTTAAAGATCTAGTTGCCTGATTTTGGTGGCACACCATTTATCAATACAGAGATAAATTATCTTAGATCAGATCTGAGAAGCAGATCCTGAACCTGCTGCTGATTCATCAGGAAGCACACCCAGGAGAAGATAGTAAGAGAGTGGGAGACACAGGACAGGGAAAAGGAAGAAGTCAAGCAAGACTGGGGTTTCCTCTCTGATCAGGCCTGACACACCCTGATCAAGGAGTGAGGAGTTCTTCTAATGAGCAAAGGAGTTTCACTGCTAAGTTGAAGGTGCTAGCAGTTAGGAGCAAAACCTGGAAAAGCTGGGGAATGAGTGCACAGTGATTCAGGAGGGTCTGAATAGAACCCACCAGTTTCCTACAGAAACGAACTTTGGATACTACAACATCATTCTTTCTATGGAGGAAAGCCAGAGTTAGCAAATAAAAACACAGGAGGTCTAGTTAAATTTGAATTTTAGGTCACAATTGTTTCTTAGTATAAGTAAGTTCCATGGATCCTGCATTTTATTTGGAGTCCTATCTTTAAGGTTTTCGGTGATTTGTTTTTGCCAAATGAGAGATTTCATTAGTGAGGAGGGTTGTTTCTTAGGACACCAGGCACCCCATACTACCATCTTTTCAGTTTGAAAGTATACTATTGTTGTGTTTATATAATGTCAAATCTCAGGATTAAAATTAGAGATAGTCAAATGTTCTAGTCATTTATTTATAGACCTACATATCCTACAAAGATTTACTAAGTGCTAACTGCCAGGCACAGCATTCATGCTTGGAATAAAACCTGAGCAAAGTTGGACTTCATGTCTCTTCTAGTGTAGCTTATGATTTCAAATATCTAGACACATGATGATGTTTTAAATTTTCATAGATTCGTAGCATTCTATAAACATATTATGGATCTAAAGGAAGCACCGTTTATGTCATCAAAATTATTTTTCTTATTTTCATTCACTTGAAATGATAGGTAGAGGAGGATATCAGTGTTTAAATATTCAACCCATTTCATTCCATGTGTTTCTTGACCTATATGATTTAACCTAATTTTACCAGAAGTGTATAAGTTATTTCCCAGATGTGTACTGAAAGAATTCTGTAGGTGTAACTTCTTTTTATTTTGGAATAGATTCTTTTGAGAGCATGCCACAAAGTATATATTGTAATAATACAATAAATAATTTGTTCAGAGAATGACAGTCTGTTTAAAAAAAATAGTTTTCAACTCAAATAGTTAAGAAAGGATCACAGGTATGAGACAAAATAGACTTCAAAACAAAGAAAGTAACAAGAGACAAAGAAAGACATTACATAATGAAAAAAGGGTCAGTACAAGAGGATATAACCATTAAAAACATCTATGAACCTAAAAAAGGAGCACCTACATTTGTGAAAAAAATACTAACATAATTAAAGGGGGAAATAGAATGCAATGCATTCATCTTAGGAGACTTCAAAACACCACTCATGCCACAGGGCAGATAAATTAGACAAAAAATACGTAAAGAGACAGAGGCACTGAACAACACATTAGAACAGATGTACCTAAAAGACATCTGCAGAACACTCCACCCAAAAGAAGTAGGATAGACATTCTTCTCAAGTGCACATGGAACATTTTCAAGAATAGATCATATATTAGGCCACAAAAAGAGCCTCAGTAAATTCAAAAAGGTTAAAATTGTACCAACCAGCTTCTCAGACCACAAAGGTATGAAAAAAGAATAAATTATGCAAATAAAACAAAAAAGCCCACAAGCACATTGAGGCTTAACAACATGCTCCTAAATAATCAATAGATTAATGACCAAATAAAAACAGATCAAGCAATATATAGAGACAATAATTCAACACCACAAAATCTGTGAGACGCAGCAAAGGATGTGCTAAGAGGGAGGTATATTGCAATACAGGCCTACCACAGGAAAGAAGAACAATCCCATATGAACAGTCTAAACTCACAATCAATGAAACTAGAAATAGAAGAACAAATGAGGCCCAAAGTCAGTAGACGGAGGGACATAATAAAGATCAGAGCAGAAATAAATAAAATCAAGAAGAATAAAACAATAGAATCAATGAAAACAGAAGGTGGTTCTTTGAGAAAATTAACAAAATAGATAAGCCCCTAGCCAGACTTATCAAGAAAAAGGAACTCTACACACATAAACAGAATCAGAAATGAGAAAGTAAAAATTTAGATGGACACCACAGAAATACAAAGAATTAATAGAGAATACTATAAAAATTACATGCTAAAAAACTGGGTAACCTAAAAGAAATGGAAACATTTCTAGAAACATATAACCTTCCAAGGTTGATGGACAAAGAAACAGAAGAAACAGAAAATATGAACAGACCAATTACCAGCAATGAAATTGAATTGGTAATCAAAAAACTACCTAAGAACAAAAGTCCTGTACCAGAAGGTTTCACCGCTGAATTTTATCAAATAATTAGTGAAGACCTAATACCCATTCTCAGTTTTCCAAAAAATAGAAGAGGAGGGAATACTTCCAAATTCATTCTATGAGGCTAGCATCACTCTACTACCAAAACCAGGCAAAGATACCACGCACACACACAAAAATTACAGAACAATATCCCTGATGCAAGAATACTCAACACAATATTTGAAAATCAGATTCAAAAATACATTGAAGAGATCATTCATCATGATCAAGTAGGATTTATTCCTGAGATGCAAGGATGATAAAATATTTGAAAATCAATCAACATCATCCACATCAACAAAAAGGACAAAAACCACATGATCATCTCCATAGATATTGAAAAATCATTCGACAAAATTCAACATCCATTCATGACAAAAACTCTCAACAAAATGGGTATAGAGGGTAAGTACCTCAACATAATAAAGGCCATATATGACAAACCCACAGCCAACATCATACTTAACAGCGAGAAGCTGAAAGCTTTTCCTCTAAGATGAGGAACAAGATAAGGATGCCCACTCTCCCCGATTTTATTCAATATAGTACTGGAGGTCCTAGCCATGGCAATCAGATGACACAAAGATATAAAATGCATCCAGATTGGTAAAGAAGAAGTCAAACTGTCCCTGTTTGCAGATGACAGGATGTAGTGCATAAAAAACCCTAAAGAATCTACTCCAAAACTACTAACACTAATATCTGAATTCAGCAAAGTTGCAGGATACAAAATTAATACACAGAAATCTGTTGCATTCTTATATGCTAATGATGAACTAGCAAAAAGAGAAATCAGGAAAACAGTTCCATTCACAACTGCATCAAAAAGAATAAAATACCTAAGAATAAACCTAACCAAAGAAGTGAAAAACCTATATCCTGAAAACTACAAGACACTCTTAAGAGAAATTAAAGAGGACACTAATGAGTGAAAAATCATCCCATCCTCTTTGGTAGCAAGAATTAATATTGTCAAAATGGCCATCCTGAGAGCTTAGGAGGAAAGGAATAAAGATGGCGCCATGAGAGGTGAGACAGAGGCTTCCTCCTAAAACCACATATAATACCAAAATATAATTAATACAACTAATCCTGAGAGAGCCACAGGAAAGAGGACTTCACCAGACTGGATACACCTCGAGAACAGAGCAGACCTCACAGAACAGAGTAATGGACCAAGCCCTTCCCCTACCCCAGCTCACTGGAGGGAGGAAGAGAAACTGAGCAGGAAGGGAGTGGAGGCCTGGGACTGCTGAATACCTAACTTCAGAGATCTACTCTGGGAGCACAAACCTACATGTCATGGTGCTTTCAAGGTACTTCCATGATTAGGGGGATGGAAAGCTAAAACAAGAACGACTGAGATTCCAGCTGCTTGTGGAAAGCAGGGATCCATATCCGACTGCTCTGGGACAAAAGAAAGGCAGGCACTCTGAGGGATTTCCTAACAGCAAGAGGGCTGCTAAAGGGGCAAGGATTGCACAGAGCTTACTGCTCAGGAGAGAGGACAGGTAGACAAAATTGTCCAAGTGCACTCTACCCAGGAGGTTGGGAACTTTCATGATCTTCAGGCGCTTCAGCTCCGTGGCTGGCCACACAGCTCTAAGGACTCCCTCCATGATATGCAGCCTACTGTGCCTTTCTCCCAGCCAGACCCACCTGGATCACAATCCAGCAAACCCTACCCTGGCGTTAGACCAGCCAGAGGGAAGGCCTGTCTATAGCAACTACAAACACAAAGCATAGAGCCTTATACCTGTGTGCTTGGCCCACTGGTTCTGGCAGTGAAGACAGGCATAGCAGCCAGGGAGCAGGAAACAGCTCTTTCCACCCCCCACATGCCAATACCAATCCCCTGTGACCCCCAACATTGCTACAGGGGTGGAGCAGCTCCAGAGAGTAGAGCTTCTGGACAGTAGTGGGTGCCATATACAAATATGAAATGCCAAAGGAACCTGGTTCGAAGTAAAATTATGAATGCAACACCTGAGAAAGATTCAAATGAAATAAACTGACCTCATGAATATTCCTGAAAGGGATTTCAAAATAAAAATCATTAACATGCTTATGGAGGTAAAGAAAAACATTTAAGAGCTCAGGAATGAATTCCAGTCAGAGATCCAATCATTATGGAACACAATATCAGAAATGAAACAAACAATGGAAAGTTTTAAAAGCAGATTGGATACAGTGGAGGAGACGATAAATGAAATAGAAATTAGAGAAGAGGATTACAAAGAAGCTGAGGCACAGAGAAAAAAGTGATCTCCAAGAATGAAAGAATATTGAGAGAACTGTGTGACCAATGCAAAAGGAACAATATTCACATTATAGGGGTACCAGAAGAAGAAGAGAGTGAAAAAGGGATAGAAAGTGTCTTTGAGGAGGTAATTGTTGAAAACTTCCCCAATCTGGGGAAGGAGATAGTCTCTCAGGCCACAGAGATGAACAGATCTCTCAACACAAGGGACACAAGGAAGACAACACCAAGACACACAGTAATTAAAATGGCAAAGATCAAAGAAAAGGACAGACTATTAAAAGAAGCCATAGAGAGAAATAAGATCACATACAAAGGAAAGCCCATCAGGTTACCACCAGACTTCTCAGCAGAAACCTTACAGGCCAGAAGGGAGTGGCATGATATATTTAAAGCAATGAAACAGAAGAGCCTTGAACCAAAAATACTTTATTTGGCAAGATTATCCTTTAAATTTGAAGGAGGGATGAAACAATTTCCAGATAAGCAAAAGCTGAGAGAATTTACCTCCCACAAACTGACTCTACAGTGTATATTGGAGAGACTGCTGTAGATGGAAGTGTTCCTAAGGTTTAACAACTGTCACCAGAGGTAATAAAGCCACAGTAAAGAAGGTAGAACACTTAATTACTAAGCAAATGCAAAATTAAATCAATTATCTCCAAAGTCAATCAAGGGATAGACAAAGAGTACAGAATATGATACCTAATATATAAAGAAACAAAGAGAGAGAAAAAAGAGGAGAAAAAAGGAACCATTAGATTCTGTTTGTAACAGCATATTAACTGAGTGGTTAGACTCTGAGATAGTAAGGAAGTTAACCTTGAACCTTTGGTAACCACAAATCTAAAGCCTGCAATGCCAATAACTACGTGCCTATCAATAATCACCCTAAATGTAAATGGCCTGAATGCACCAATCAAAAGACAGAGTAACTGAATGGATAAAAAACAAGATCCATCTATATGCTGCCTACAAGTGACTCACTTTAAACCCAAAGACATACACAGACTAAAATTGAAAGGATGGGAAAGATATTTCAAGCAACTAATAGGAAGAAAAAAGCAGGAGTTGCAATACTTGTATCAGACAAAATAGACTTCAAAACAAAGAGAGTCACAAGAGACAAAGAAGAACATTACATAATGATAAAGGGGTCAATCCAACAAGAAGATATAACCATTAAAATATCTATGCACCCAACACCTACATATGTGAAACAAACTAAAGGGGGAAATAAAATGCAATGCATTCATTTTAGGAGACTTCAACATGCCACTCACACTGAAGGACAGATCAACCAGACAGAAAATAAATAAGGACACAGAGGCACTGAGCAACACATTAGAACAGGTAGACCGAACAGACATCTACAGAACTCCACACCCAAAAGGAGCAGAATACACATTCTTCTGAAGTGCACATGGAACATTTTCCAGAATAGATCATATACTAGGCCACAAACAGAGCCTCGGTAAATTCAAAAATATTGAAATTGTACCCACCAGTTTCTCAGGCCACAAAGATATGAAACTAGAAATAAATTATGAAAATAAAATGAAAAATCCCACAGACATGGAGGCTTCACAACATGCTCCTAAATAACCAAAGGATTACCAAATAAAAAGAGAGATCAAGCAATATATGGAGACAAATGACAACAATAATTCAAAACCACAAAATCTGTGGGATGCAGCAAAGGCTGTGCTAAGAGGGAAGTATATTGCAACATAGGCCTACCTCAGGAAAGAAGAACAATCCATATGAACAGTCTAAACTCACAATTAATGAAACTAGAAAACTAAGAACAAATGAGGCCCAAAGTCAGTAGAAGGAGGGACATAATAAAGATTATAGCAGAAATAAATAAAATTGAGAAGAATAAAACAATAGAAAGAATCAATGAAAGCAAGAGCTGGTTCTTCGAGAAAATGAACAAAATAGATAAACCCCCAGCCAGACTTATCAAGAAAAAAAGAGTCTACACACATAAACAGAATCAGAAAAGAGAAAGGAAAAACGAAGATGGACACTACAGAAATACAAAGAACTATTAGAGATACTATGAAAAATTATATGCTAAAAAAACTGGATAACCTAGAAGAAATGGACAACTTTCTAGAAAAGCACAACCTTCCAAGGATGACTCAAAAAGAAACAGAAGATCTGAACAGACCAATTACCAGCAATGAAATTTAACTGGTAATCAAAAAACAACCCAAGAACAAAACCCCTGGACCAGATGGATTCATGGAAGAATTTCTTTTTTTGAATCATTAATCTACAATTACATGAGGAATATTATGTTTACTAGACTCCTCCCATCACCAAGTGCCACCCAAATACCCGATTACACTCACTGTCCATCAGTGTAGTAAGACACTGTAGAATCACTACATCTTCTCTGTATACAGCCATCCCCGTGCCCTCCCCCCAACATTGTACATACTAACCATAATGCCCCCTTTCTTCCTACTCCCACCCATCCCCCCCAGTTCCTTTCCATTTGGTAAGTGTTAGTCCATTCTTGGGTTCTGTGAGTCTGCGGCTGTTAAGTTCCTTCGGTTTTTTCTTTGTTCTTATCCTCCACAGATTAGTGAAATCATTTGATACTTGTCTTTCTCTCTCTGTCTTATTTCACTGAGCATAATACCCTCTAGCTCCATCCATGTTGTTGCAAATTGTAGGATTTGTTTTCTTCTTATGGCTGAATAATATTCCATTGTGTATATGTACCACATCTTCTTTAACCATTCATCTACTGGAGGACACTTAGGTTGCTTCCATTTCTTGGCTATTGTAAATAGTGCTGCAATAAACATAGGGGTGCATATATCTTTTTCAAATTGGGCTGCTGCATTTTAGGGTAAATTCCTAGGAGTGGAATTCCTGGGTCAAATGGTATTTCTATTTTGAGTTTTTTGAAGAAGCTCCATACTGCTTTCCACAATGGTTGAACTAGTTTACATTCCCAAGAGCAGAGTAGGAGGGTTCCCCTCTCTCCAGAACCTCACCAACATTTGTTTTTCTTTGTCTTTTGGATGGTGGCGATCCTTACTGGTGTGAGGTGATATCTCATTCTGGTTTTAATTTACATTACTCTGATGACTAGTGATGTGGAGCATCTTTCATGTGTCTGTGGCCATCTGAATTTATTCTTTGGAGAACTGTTTGTGCAGATCCTCTGCCCATTTTTTAATTGGATAATTTGCTTTTGTTTGTTGAGGTGGGTAAGCTCTTTATATATTTTGGATGTCAACTCTTTACCAGATCTGTCGTTTATGAATATATTTTCCCATACTGTAGGATGCATTTTTGTTCTATTGGTGGTGTACAGAAGCTTTTCAGCTTGATATAGCCCCACTTGATCATTTCTGCTTTTGTTTTCCTTGCCCAGGGAAATACGTTCATGAAGAAGTTGCTCATGTTTATGTCCAAGAGATTTTTGCCAATGTTTTTTCCAAAGAGTTTTATGGTTTCATGACTAACATTAAGGTCTTTAATACATTTCGAATTTACTTTTGTATATGGGGTTAGGCAATGACCCAGTTTCATTCTCCTACATGTAGCTGTCCAGTTTTGCCAAAACCAGCTGTGAAGAGGCTGTCATTTTCCCCATTGTATGTCCATGGCTACTTTATAATATATTAACTGACCATATATGATGGGTTTAATATCTGGACTTTCTATTCAGTTCCACTGGTCTGTGGGTCTGTTCTTGTGCCAGTACTAAATTGTCTTAATTACTGTGGCTTTATAGTAGAGGTTAAAGTTGGGAAGCAAGATCCGCCCTGCTTTATTCTTCCTTCTCAGGATTGCTTTGGCTATTCAGGGTCTTTTGTGGTTCCATATGAATTTTATAACTATTTGTTCCAGTTTGTTGAAGAATGCTGTTGTTATTTTGATAGGAATTGCATTGAATCTGTAGATTACTTTGGGCAGAATGGCCATTTTGACAATATTAATTCTTCCCAGCCAAGAGCATGGGATGAGTTTCCATTTGTTAGTGTCCTCTTTAATTTTTCTTAAGAGTATCTTGTAGTTTTCAGGATATAGGTCTTTCACTTCCTTGGTTAGGTTTATTCGTAGGTGTTTTATTCTTTTTGATGCAATTGTAAATAGAATTGTTTTCCTGATTTCTCTTTCTGCTAGATCGTCGTTAGTGTATAGGAATGCCACAGATTTCTGTGTGCTAATTTTGTATCCTGCAACTTTGTTGAATGCAGCTATTTGTTCTAGTACTTTTGGAGTGGAGTTTTTAGGGTTTTTTATGAACAATACCATGTCATCTGCAAATAATGACAGTTTGACTTCTTCTTTACCAATCTGGATGTCTTGTATTTGTTTGTTTTGTCTGACTGCCATGGCTAGGACTTCCAGTACTATGTTGAATAACAGTGGGGAGAGTGAGCATCCCAGTCTTGTTCCCAATCTTAGAGGAAAAGCTTTCAGGTTCTCGCTGTTAAGTATGATGTTGGCTGTGGGTTTGTCATATATGGCCTTTATTATGTTGAGATACTTGCCCTCTATACCCATTTTGATGAGAGTTTTTATCATGAATGGATGTTGAATTTTGTCAAATGCTTTTTCAGCATCTATTGAGATGATCATTTGGTTTTTGTCCTTTATGTTGATGTGGTGAATGATGTTGATGGATTTTTGAATGTTGTACCATCCTTGCATCCCTGAGATGAATCCCACTTGACCATGATGTATGATCCTCTTGATGTATTTTTTAATTCGGTTTGCTAATATTTTGTTGAGTATTTTTGCATCTATGTTCATCAGGGATAACTTTCATTTTTGGTGGGGTCTTTGCCTGGTTTTAGTATTTGTGTGATGCTGGCTTCATAGTAAGAGTTTGGAAGTATTCCCTCCTCTTCTATTTTTTGGAAAACTTTAAGGAGAATGGGTATTATGTCTTCTCTATATGTCTGATAAAATTCAGAGGTGAATTCATCTGGCTCATGGGTTTGTTCTTGGGTAGTTTTTTGATTACTGATTTAATCTAGTTGCTGGTAATTGGTCTGTTTAGATTTTCTGTTTTTCTTCCTTGGTCAGTCTTGGAAGGTTGTATTTTTCTAGGAAGTTCTCCATTTCTTCTAGATTTTCCAGCTTGTTAGCATATAGATTTTTGTAATATTCTCTAATAATTCTTTGTGTTCCTATGGGGTCCATTATGATTTTTCCTTTCTCATTTCTGATTCTGTTGATGTTTGTAGATTCTACTTTTCTCTTAATAAGTCTAGCTAGAGGCTTATCTATTTTGTTTATTTTCTCAAAGAACGAGCTCTTGGTTTAATTGATTTTTTCTATTGTTTTATTCTTCTCAATTTTGTTTATTTCTTCTCTGATCTTTATTATGTCCCTCCTTCTGCTGAGTTTAGGCCTCATTTTTTTTCTTATTCCAGTTTCAATAACTGTGACTTTAGACTATTCATTTCGGATTGTTCTTCCTTCTTTAAATAGGCCTGGATTGCTATATACTTTCCTCATAGAACTGTCTTTGCTGTGTCCCACAGAAGTTGGGGGTGTTGTGCTGCTGTTTTCACCTGTCTCCGTATTTTGTTTGATCTCTATTTTAATTTAGTCTTTGATCCATTGATTATTTAGGAGCATGTTGTTAAGCTTCCATGTATTTGTGATCCTTTTTGTTTTCTTTGTACAATTTACTTCTAGTTTTATACGTTTGTGATCTGAGAAGTTGGTTGGTACAACTTAATCTGTTTGAATTTGCTGAGGCTCTTTTGGTGACCTAGTATGTGGTCTGTTCTGGAAAGCATTCCATGTGCACTTAAGAATATGTATCCTGCTGCTTTTGGGTGTAGAGTTCTGTAGATGTCTGTTAAGTCCATCTGTTCTAGTGTGTTGTTCAGTGCCTGTGTGACCTTCCTTATTTTCTGTCTGTTGGATCTGTTCTTTGGAGTGAGTGGTGTATTAAAGTCTCCTAAAATGAATGCATTGCATTCTATTTCCTCCTTTAATTCTGTTAGTATTTCTTTCACATATGTCAGTGATCCTCTATTGGGTGTATATATATTTATAACGGTTATATCCTCTTGTTGGACTGAGCCCTTTATCATTATGTAATGTCCTTCTTTGTCAACTGTTACTTTCTTTGTTTTGAAGTCTATTTTGTCTGATACAGGTACTGCAACACCTGCTTTTTTCTCCCTATTGTTTGCATGAAATATCTCTTTCCATCCTTTGACTTTTACTCTGTGCATGTCTTTAGGTTTGAGGTGAGTCTCTTGTAAGCAGCATATAGATGCATCTTGCTTTTTTATCCATCGTATTACTCTGTGTCTTTTGATTGGTGCATTCAGTCCATTTACATTTAGGGTGATTATTGAAAGGTATGTACTTATTGACATTGCAGACTTTAGATTCATAGTTATCAAAGATTTAAAGGTAGCTTCTTTAGTATCTGACTAATTTAACTCGCTTATTAACCTATTATAAACACAGTCTTATGGTTCTTTATTTTTCTCCCTTCTTAATCCTCCTCGTCCATTCTTTATATGTTAGGTGTTTTATTCTGAACTCTTTTGTGTTTCCTTTGCTTTTGTGAATAGTTGATTTTATTTTTTGCCTTTAGTTAGTATTTGGTTGGTTTGCTTTCTTTGCTGTGATTTTATTTTCTCTGGTGACATCTATTTAGCCTTAGGAGTGCTTACATCTAGAGCAGTCCCTTTAAAATATCCTGTAGAGGTGGTTTGTGGGAGGCAAATTCCCTCAACTTTTGCTTGTCTGGAAATGGTTTAATCCCTCCTTCATATTTAAATGATAATTGTGCTGGATATAGTTCTCTTGTTTCAAGCCCCTTCTGTTTCATTGCATTAAATAAATCATGCCATTCCCTTCTGGCCTGTAAGGTTCCTGCTGAGAAGTCTGATGATAGCCTGATAGGTTTTCCTTTGTAGATGACCTTTTTTCTCTCTCTGGCTGCCTTTAATACTCTTTCCTTGTCTTTGATTTTTGCCATTTTAGTTATTATATGTCTTGGTATTGTCCTCCTTGGGTCCCTTGTGTTGGGAGATCTGTGGGCTTCCATGGTCTGAGAGACTATTTCCTCCCCCAGTTTGGGGAAATTTTCTGCAATTATTTCTTCAAAGACACTTTCTATCCCTTTTTCTCTTCTTCTTCTGGTACCCCTATAATGTGAATATTGTTCTGTTTGGATTGGTCACACAGTTCTCCTAATATTCTTTCATTCCTGGAGATCCTTTTATCTCTCTCTGCCTCAGCTTCTCTATATTCCTGTTCTCTGATTTCTATTCCATTAACGGTTTCTTGCACCTCATCCAGTCTGCTCTTAAGTCCTTCCAGAGATTATTTTATTTATATATTCTCCCTCCTAACTCAATCCTTTAGCTCTTGCATATTTCTCTGCAGGTCCATCAGCATGGTTATGAACTTTATTTTGGGGGTTGTCTGGGTGATTCTGTACTGGACCAAATTTTTCTGCCTTTTCATGGTGATAGAGTTGGTCATAGGAAGGAAGCGTGTGTGTTAACTGGGAGAACAAAGTTCCTTCCTGCTTGCTGGTCACTCGGCCCCTCTCCCCTGCCTGTGTCAGTTCTCTGCACACTGGGAGCAGCTCTTGGGGCAGCCCAGAACCCTACAGGGAGAGTCAGGTGTGCTGGGAGTGCTCTCCTATGAGAACAGCCGCCCTTTGCACCCTGTCCTGGCTTCCTCTGTCTTTGCCGTGCAACTGCGCGCTGGCAGCTACCCCAGGACTGGCCCGGGAAGCTGCACTCTGGGAGGAGACTCTGAGCATCTGCTGTGGGCCCGGCCGCTCTCAGGCTGCTTGGCCGCTCTGGTGGGGCCATGCCATAGGGGGAATGAACGTCAGGCTGCTTATCGCCATGAGGGGCTTCAGGGCTGCACTGCCTCCCACAGAGATGGGGCACCTGGTGTACCTCAGGATTCCTATCCTGCTGGGCCAAGTGTGCCGGGACTATTCCATCCAGCAGCGAGGCCACTGTCCTTTTAATACTTTCAAAAAGCATTCACTTCTCTTTTGTCTCAGGGGAGCCAGCTGCAGGGACCCACATGCAGAGTTTATTTTTTCATTTCCCTAATATCCAGCACACCATGCAATGTGTGTCTGCATTCCCAGTGAGAATTACTAGGGATGGGTATTTAGCGGTCCTGGGCTCCCACTCCCTCTCCTCTCTGACTCCTCTCCTCCCACCAGGGAGCTCGGGTTAGGGGAGCGCTCAGGTCCTGCTGGCCGTGGCTTGTATCTAACCCACTTCGTGAGATGCCAAGTTCTTGCAGATGTAGATGTAGCCTGGCTGTCTTACTGTATCCTCTGGTTTCTCTATTTGGAATAATTGTATTTGTTCTATTTTCAATAATATATATGATTTTGGGAGGAGATTTCTACTCACGCCACCATCTTGACTCCTCCATTCTTCACCACTGAATTTTAACAAATATTTAGTGAAGACCTAATACTTCTCCTCCTTAAAGTTTTCCAAAGAGTAAAGGAAGAGGGAATACTTCCAAACTCATTCTATGAGGCTGCCTTCACTCTAATAGCAAAACCAGGAAAAGATACCACATAAAAAGAAAATTACAGACCAGTATCCCTGGTGAACATAGATGTAAAAATACTCAACAAAACATAAGCAAAACGAATTGAAAAATACCTCAAAAAGATCATCAATCGTGATCAAGTAGGATTTATTCCAGGGATGCAAGGATGGTACAACATTCGAAAATCCATCAACATCATCCAACACATCAACAAGAAGAACAAAAACCACATGATCATCTCTATACATGCTGATTAAGCATTTGACAAAATTCAACATCCAGTCATGATAAAAACTCCCAACAAAATGGGTATAGAGGGCAAGTACTTCAACATAATAAAGGCCATATATGACAAACACACAACCAACATTATACTTAACAGTGAAAAGCTGAAAGCTTTTCCTCTATGACTGGGAACAAAACAAGGATGCCCAATTTCCCCACTTATATTCAACATAGTACGGGAGGTCCTAGCCACAGCAATCAGGCAACACAAAGAAATAAAAGGAATCCAGATTGGTAAGGAAGAAGTCAAACTATCCCTGTTTGTACATGACATAATATTGTACATAAAAAACCATAAAGAAACCACTCCAAAACTACTAGGTCTAATATTTGCATTCAACAAAGTTGCAGGATAGAAAATTAATATGCAGAAATCTGTGGCATTCCTATATACTAACAATGAGAAAGGGAAATCAGGAAAACAATGCCATTCACAGTTGCATCAAAAAGAATAAAATACCTAGGAATAAACCTAACCAAGGAAGTGAAAGAACTATACTCTGAGAACTACAAGACACTTGTGAGAGAAATTAAAGAAGATACCAATAAATGGAAACGCATCCCATGCTCATGGATAGGAAGAATTAATATTGTCAAAATGGCCATCCTGCCTAAAGCAATCTACAGATTCACTGCAATCCCTATCAAAATAGCAACAGCATTCTTCAATGAACTAGAGCAAATTGTTCTAAAATTCATATGGAACCAAAAAATAATCCAAAAAGCCAAAGCAATCCTGCGAAGGAAAAATAAAGTTGGGGGAATGATGCTCCCCAAACTCGAGCTCTACTACAAAGCCACAGTAATCAAGACAATTTGGTACTGGCACAAGAACAGACCCATACACCAATGGAACAGACTAAAGAGTCCAGATATAAACCCAACTATATATGGTCAATTAATATATAATAAAGGAACCATGAACATACAAGGGGGAAATGACAGCCTCTTCAACAACTGGTGCTGGCAAAACTGGACAGCTACATGCAAGAGAATGAAACTTGATTATTGTTTAACTCCATACAAAAGTAAACTCGAAAGGGATCAGAGACCTGAATATAAGTCATGAAACCATAAAACTCTAAGAAGACAATATAGGCAAACATCTCCTGAATATAAACATGAGCAACTTCTTCCTGAACCCATCTCCTTGAGCAAGGGGAACAAAAGAAAAATGGACACATGGGACTACATCAAACTAAAAAGTTTCTGTACAGTAAAGGAAACCATCAACAAAACAAAAAGGCATCCTACAGTATGGGAGAATGTATTTGTAAATGACATATTCGACAAGGGGTTAACATCCAAAATATATAAACAACTCACATGCCTCAACACCCAGAAAGCAAATAACCCAATTAAAAAATGGGCAGAGGATATGAAGAGACAATTCTCTAAAGAAGAAATTGAGATGTCTAACAGACACATGAAAAGATGCTCCACATCACTAATCATCAGGGAAATGCAAATTAAAACTACAATGAGATATCACTTCATGCCAATAAGGATGGCCAGCATCAAAAAGACTAAGAACAACAAATGTTGGCAAGGATGCGGAGAATGGGGAACCCTCCCACACTGCTGGTGGGAATGTAAGCTAGTTCAACTACTGTGGAAAGCAATATGGAGGTTCCTCAAAAAACTAAAAATAGAAATACCATTTGACCCCAGAATCCACTCCTTGGAATGTGCCCAATGAATACAACTTCTCAGATTCAAAAAGACATCTGCACCCCTACGTTAATTACAGCACTATTTACAATAGCCAAGATTTGGAAGCAACCTAAGTGGCCATCAGTAGATGAATGAATAAAGAAGAAGTGGTACATATACATGATGGAATACTATTCAGCCATAAGAAACAAAGAAATCCTATCATTTACAACAGCATGAATTGAGCTAGAGGTTATTAGGCTTAGTGAAATAAGCCAGGCAGAGAAAGACAAATACCAAATTATTTCCATCATTTGTGGAGTATAACAACAAAGCAAAACTGAAGGAGCAAAACAGTGGCGGACTCACATACTCCAAGAAGGGTCTAGCGTTTACCAAATGAGAAGGGTGGGGGAAGGCAGGTGGGAAGGGAGGCAGAAGGCGTTTGAAGGGGTATTATGATTAGTACACATGGTGTGGGGGGTCATGGGGAAAACAGTGTAGCACAGAGATGACAAGTAGTGACTCTGTGGCATCTTACTACTCTAATGGACAGTGACTACAATGGGGTATGGCAGGGGAGTTTAATAATATGGGTGAATGTAGTAATCACATTGTTTTCCATGTGAAACCTTCATAAGAGTATATATTAATGATACCTTAATAAAAAAAAAAGGATCACAAGTGTTTTGAAAATATTATACTCTGTTATTTTATATTACAATAAATCTATCCTACCACTACCACCATCCCAATGGCTTTTTAAACTTTTCTCTTGGTATTCCAGAATACACTATTTTTATTTTTAGTTAGAATCAACAGCACACATTTCCTCAGAGTTAATAAACTTGTTTTGTTGCTAGTTTGAGTCCTCAATTCCTTAATTTCATTCACAAGTGCAATATAGTTAAATATGCTATTATAGAAGGGCATATTTATAAACAACTGGGAAAAGAAATTATTATTTTTAAGTACCTCTGCAAACAGGGACAAAATATAGATAAACTTCACTGGAACCCTCGGTTTTAATTAATCTGAGAATTCTTTCAGTGTTACTTCTTTTCCAGAATTTACAAGAAAAAATCAGAGAATAAATAACTGAGTCAACTTTAGCAGAAGCATAATCACAAATATCTCCATAAGAAAACCTAATGGAGATTTTTTTTAATGTAGTCCTCCTACTTCTGCATGCTATTTCAAAACCTCATTTCATCCCTCAGGATGTTTAAGGAGACAACGTTTGATAAAGAACAATGTCAACCCAAAGAACGAGCAGTGTTCCACTGGAATAGAGGATGTGACAAAAATTTAGCAAAGGTTTTTCTATATAACATTTGTCAAAGTTATAAGCAAAACTAAAAAAGTCAGCGAGCTTCCTGATTACTAACCTAAGACCCTTCAAGAAGCAAACCAGTTCCCCAAGTCCTATCTGTCTGCCCCCTTGCAGTGAAACAGAGAATTCATAGCCCCTGGCTGACAACAACCTAAGGGGACCCAGCGCAATGGAGAATCCCAAGGGAATTATCTTCTTGTGACGCTAAAATGAGTATCCTTGAGCATTCAATGCACAATACAAGACACTATCCAAGAAATTACATAATATTCAAAAATGTATTCCAGGGGATACTAGATCCCAGGACTGTAATAGGTATTACATTAAAGAAGAAAAAAAAAAGACATCAAGGTCAAATGTTTGAAACACTTAAAAAAAAATCAGAAGGATCTCCACCCCCAAGAATAAAGGCCTTTGCATATGCTAATGTGTATTACGATCCTCCAAAGGTGTGCACTTTGTAGTTTCCTTACCTTCTTTTAGGCACAGAGCCTTTTCTCCGTGGCACTTATGAGAAAATCACTGTTGTTCAGAAAGTACTCATCTCTGTGGTCCCAAACTCACTCACTCACCATGAAAATCTGAATTTTAAAGAAAGGGTCCAGACCTGAACCAAGGGAGTGAAATGCTAAAGGTTGGAGTTCACTATATAGACAAACAATTGATGTGGAAGATTTTGAAGAATTATTTCAATTTCACAGGTCTTATGGTGACACATCTCCCACCAAGAATCAGGGACAGTTCCGCTGACACACACAGAGAAAAACAGCATTTCTGAGACTAAGCTTTTAGAAGTAAAAGCTGCTTTTCACAGTTTGCTCTTATCTTCAAATTATGCTTTTTTTTCAAATTGTAAGGAATCACCTTTAATTTAATTTCTCCTAGGACTGAGAATTAATCCTCTAGGAATTAAAGGGAGAAATTATTAAACTATCACATGCAAATATACTCTTTAAAAATTAAAGACCAGCTATTCTGCTACAGCAGCCACACTGTAAAATTCAAAATTTACAAACTGTTCATTGTATCCAAAGTATATGCAAAAGAATATTCTGATGAGATCAAGCCAATCCATTTCCTTTCCACCAAAGTGTTCTGTGGAATAGCTCATTTCATTTTAAATGTTCAGCATAGTATCTTGTTACTCACACACTATGTAGGACAAATTTGCTACATGGAATATTCATTTCCAAATAGTAAGTTGCTTCTTTCATAGTCAACAAAACAACAGCATTTGTAAACTCTGCTTAGAAAAGGAATAATAAATCAAATATACTCAGTTCTTGTTGCTGATTTGGAGGCAGTGGGGACTATCTTTTCAATCTTATGTGTTGTTTTCTCTATTCGTTTTTGGAAAGTTTGTTATTTCTCTCAGTTCCTGGTTTTTTCCTACTGAAGAGAGGAATGAGTGCTGTCCACTTGAAAACTGTCTGCTACATTAGAAGGGGATTTAATTATTCTGGTATAAAAAGCTAGGAAAGCAAATAAATACATTTAACAGACAGACTCTCAACTATTCTAATTGCTCATGTGCTATAAGGGCTTTCAAATAATAAGTAGTTAAATAATAAATTGATATGGTAAAGAATAATGATACCCAGGTGCAAAACCTTAATCTGAGAGCTGGGCCACATACTCAATGGCATAATTGCCTCTATTACCACATTCTGGTCTAACATAAGGGTTTGAGTCATGGAAACTGGATAGAAATAAAAGACAAATAATGTTCAAATCAGAGGATCACACAATAGAGATCAGGTATCTAAACAGCTACTTGAAATGTAAAAGCAAACTTCAGTTTTGTATGAAACATTCCATTTAAACATATGCGACACTCAGTCTAAGCAGCAAAAGCAAGAAATAAGAAAATTTGCCATTAGGAATTTCAACGTTCAAAGTCAAAAATGGTGATAAAAGGAATTTCTTAATTTCCAAATAATACTTCAAGCTACTGCAACATAAACAGATTCTACTGTTTAAAGAAGACCCTCCTCTGTGCTACTCTGAGATCTCTACTGGGAGGATTAGTCCCTGCAGGCTTCAGAATGCACCCATTTGTATGTTTCTACTTTGTACATCCCGATGGTAATTTACCTGAATAACTAACATGTGAACCATGCTAGATAATATATTTGGAGCTCAATAGCATACAATTTGAAGAAAATATTAAATCTAGTGCCAACATCTTTTGGATGCCACCTCTTAATTTTTCTTTTTCATTATCATGACTAAGGAATAGAAAAGCTTACTGGTCCATGATTATGAAACCTGAAAGTTTCTGAAACTCAAAGTTTTTCATGATTTATTTGCCAGCAGAACCTATTTCTACTTTCCCTGAAGCAATATTAATGTATTTGATTGCATGATATTGTAATCTGACTCCTGTGTGGATGTTACAAAATATATGCTATGCACAGTTATTGCCTTTCTGAAATTTGAGAAATTCTTAACTGAAGTATAAACTTCACCTAAGAATTTCAGAAGCAAGATTACAATCCTGCTTATATACACTGACTGAGTTGCAGTTTGACTTATCTAACAACAAACACAAATGACTTAAAAGTATGGCAACTCATGCATTTCTACAAGCAAGGTTGAGTGAGAAGCTGTGAATAACTCTCCTGTGATGTATACCACAAAATTTGCATCTCATAGTTGGGGTCTCTGGTATCATTGATAGATCATTTAAACTCAGTAGGTCATTCCATTACAAGACATTATTAACAAACATAAGCCCAACTTTCTTCCATCATTTGGCATCATTAAGGAAAAATCACTACAGACACAACAGAAATAAAAAGAATTATTAGAGAATACTATGAAAAATTATATGCAAACAAATTGGATAAGAAGAAATGGACAACATTCTAGAAAAACACAAGACTTCTAAGACTGACACTGGAAGAAACAGAGAATCTCACCAGACCAATTACCAGCAATGAAATTGAATTGTAATAAAAAAATACCAGAGAAAAGAATTCCTGGACCAGATGGCTTCACAGCTCAGTTTTAACAAACATTTAAAAAAGAGCTAATACCTATTCTCCTTAAAGTTTTCCAAAGAATAGAAGAGGAGGGAATCCTTCCAAACTCATTCTATGACTTTAATACCAAAACCAAAGACACTAAAAAAAAAAATTACACACCAATATCCCTGATGAACATAGATACAAAAATCCTCAACAAAATATTAGTAGACCGAATTCAAAAGTACATCAAAAAGATAATACATCATGACCAAGTGGGATTTATTCCAGGGATGCAAGGATAGCGCAATATTAAAAAAATCAACTTCATACACCACATCAACAAAAAGAAGGACAAAAATCACATGAGCATCTCAATAGATTCTGAGAAAGCATTTCACAAAATTCAACATCCATTCATGATGAAAACTCACAACAAAATGGGTATAGAGGGCAAGTACCTCAACATAATAAAGACTATACATGACAAACCCACAGCCAACTTCATACTTAACAGTAAAAGCTGAAAGCTTTTCCTCTAAGATTGGTAATAAAACAAGGATGCCCACTCTCACCACCGTTATTCAATATAGTACTGGACGCCCTAGCCATGGTAAGCAGACAACACAAAGAAATAAAAGGTATGCAGATTAGTAAGGAACAAGTTAAACTGTCACTATTAACAGATGACATGATATTGCACATAGAAAACCCTAAAGAATCCACCAAAAAACTATTAGAACTAATAACTGAATTCAGCAAAGTTGCAGGATACAAAATTAATAGGCAAAAATCTTCTGCATTACTGTATACTAACAAACAATGAACTAGCAGAAAGATAAACCAGGAAAAAATCTCCATTTACAATTGCATCAAAAAAATAAGATACCTAGGAATAAACCTAACCAAGGAAATGAAAGATCCATACTCTGAAAACTATAAGACACTCATGAAAGAAATTAAAGAAGACACCAATAGAAATACATCTGTGCTCATAGATAGGAAGAATTAATATTGTCAAAATGGCCATCCTGCCTAAAGCAATCTATGGATTCAATGCAATCCCTATCAAAATATCACCAGCATTCTTCCAAAAAACTAGAACAAATAGTTCTAAAATTCATATCAAACCACAAGAAACCCCAAACAGCCAAAGCAATCCTGAAAAAGGAGAACAAAACTGGGGAGATTACAAGCTATGCTACAAAGCCACAGTAATCAAAACAACTTGGCACTGGCACAAGAACAGACCCATTGATCAGTGGAACAGAATAGAGAGGCCAGATATAAACTCACACGTATATGACCAATAAAGAGCCATGGATATATAGTGCAGAAAAGACAGGCTCTTCAACAACTGGTGCTGGAAAAACTGGACAGCTACATGGAAGAGAATGAAACTGGATTATTGTCTAACTACTTAAACAAAAGTAAACTCAAAATGGATCAAAGACCTAAATGTCAGGCATGAACCATAAAACTCATAGAAGAAAACACAGGCAAAAATTTCTTCAATGTAAACATGAACAACTTTTACCTGAACACATCTCCAATGGTAGGGAAACAAAAGCAAAAATGAACAAGTGGGACTACATCAAACTGAAAAGCTCCTGTACAGCAAAGGACACCATCAGCAGAAAAAAAAAAAGGCATCCTGCAATATGGGAGAATATATTCATAAATAACATCCGATAAGGGATTAACATCCAAAATATATAAAGAACTCATACACCTCAACACCCAAAAAAACAAATAACCTGATTAAAAAATGGGTGGAGGACCTTCACAGACACGTCTCTAAAGATGAAATTTGAATGGCCAACAAGCACATGAAAAGATGCTCCACATCACTAATCATCAAGGAAATGCAAATTAAAACCACAATGAGGTATCACCTCACACCAATTAGTATGGCCAACATCCAAAAGACAAACAAAAGCAAATGCTGGCGAGGATGTGGAGGAAGGGGAACCCTCCTACACTGTTGATGGGAATGTAAATTGATTCAGCCATTATAGAAAGTGATATGGAGGTTCCTCAAAAAACTAAAAATAGAAATACAGTTTGAACCAGGAATTTACTCCTAGGAATTTACCTGAATAAAACAAGATTTCTGATTCAAAAAGACATATGCACCCCTATGTTTTTCACTGCACTATTTCCAATAGCCAAGATATGGAAGCAGCTTAAGTATCCATCAATAGATGAATGGATAAAGAAGATGTGGTACATATACACAATGGAATACCATTTAGACATAAGAAGAAAACAAATCCTACCATTTGCAACAACATGATGGAGCTAGAGGGTATTATGCTCCATGACATAAGCCAGGTGGGAAAGACAAGTACCAAATGATTTCACTTGTTTCTGGAGTATAAAAAACAAGAAAAACTGAAGTAACAAAACAGCACCAGAGTCAGACTCCAAGAAGGGACTAGCAGTTACCAAAAGGAAAGAGTTGGGAGGGTGAGTAGGGAGGGAGGGAGAAGGGGATTAAGGGGCACTATAATTAGCAATAACAATATAGGTATCATGCGGAAGGTGGTAAAGCTCAGAGAAGACAAGTAATCAGTCTATAGCATCTTACTATGCTTATACACAGTGACTGCAATGGGGTGGGGGGGGATGAGGACTTGATAATAAGCGTGAATGTTGAAATCACAGTGTTGTTCATGTGAAACCTTCATAAGATCATATTTCAATGACACTTTAATATGAAAAAAAAGTCTAACAAAAAATCAATACAAGATATATCTGCAAAAATCCCCACTTGTAAATTAAATACACATGTCTAAATAACCCATGGATCTGAGATGAAATTAAAAGGAAAATTTGAAATATTTTGAACAGGGTGAAAAATATATATATAACACAACTGATATTTCTGAGATGAAGTTAAAGCAGTGTTGAGAGAAAAATTTCTAGCAATAGATGCCTCTATTAGAAAAGAATGGTTTCAAATCAGTGACCTGAGCTTCTATCTTAAGCAAAGGCAGAAAGGCAAATTAAACCCAAAGTTAGTAAAAGGAAGTGAGGAAGGTGGTGCTGGGATACAGGCAGATAAAGTTCAGAACCCTTGTAAAAAGCCCCAATCCAACTAAGCCACTTAGATAAGCATCAGATGCTTTCACTGGTTGTGCCCTATGCAAACATTGCTCAGCCATTCAAAGGTACATAGACTTCAGCTGCTCTATGCAGACAAAGTATTACACATTCAGCCAATCAGGAGTGAGTTGTGATGTCATTAATTAAGTTCTCTATCTGGCTGTGGGGCAAGACTTCCTCCTCTCCAAAGGCAATATAAACTCCAGATAGGACAGCCCTGATGGTCTCCTCTCTTGGAGCCCCTCCTGGTTAACAGGAGTTATTGCTCTCTCTTTTCGATCATTAAAAAGAGTTTTTCTGGTTGCTCCATACTCTTTTGTCTTATGGCTTCATTCTGTGTCACCTCTGAGACATGACCCTGGGGGGATAAATAGCATTCTGGCTGGTAATAAAAGGAAATTATAAAAACAAGAGAAGAAATAAATTAGACAAAAACCAATGAAACCAAAAACTAGTTTCTTGAAAAATATCAAAAAATAAAAAATAACAACCAGACAGAATTACTAAGTAAAATATAAAGAAGACACAAATAACCAAGCAAGTAACTAATAAGAACGAGAGAGTAGATATCACTGAAAATCCTAAAGACATTTAAAGAATAACAAGGTAATTTAATCAAAACTTCTCACTAACAAGTCTGAAAACTTACGTAAGCTAAATTTAAGAAACACAGATTATCAGAACTCACCCATTATGAAATAAATGAATAGCTCTATTACTACAAAGGAAATAAATTTAAAATTTAAAACCTCCCAAAGAAAGATCTTTCCATATTACTTAGTTGCGTTGGAGAACTCCACCAAATATTTAAAGAAGAATTAACACCAATTCTACAAAGTCTGTCCCAGAAAATAGAGGAGGAAGGAACATTTTCCCATTCATTTTATGACAATTGATCCCAACACCAAAATGAGACAAAGTCAGTAAAAAAATAAGAAAAACTACAGACCAATATTCTTTAAGAATATATATATGCAAACATCCTTAACAAAATATTAAAAATGAGAATTCAGCAATATATATAAAAAGAATTATATACATAATTAAACAGCATTTATTCCAGGGATGCAAGGCTAGTTCAATATTAGAAAATCAATCAATGTAAATGCCTTATTAGCCGGCTAAAGAAGAGAAACCACAAGACCATATAAATTAATGCAGAAAAACCATTTGACAAAATTCAACACCCGTTCATGACTCCAACTCAGGAAAACAACAAAAGAGGGGAACTTCTTCAACTGATTGAAAAGCATATACAAAAAAACTTCCAGTAACATAGTTTTGGTGGAAACCTGAGTGCATCCACCCTAAGTTCAAGAACAAGGCAAGGATGTCTGCTCTCACCAATCTCATTAAACACAGTGTTGGAAGATCTAGCCAGCGTTATCCGTATGGAGATCAGAAAGGAGGAAACTAAACAGCCCATATTGTAGATGACATGATTGTCCACAAAAACAACCTAAAGAAATTCACACACACACACACACACACACACACACACACACACACACACACCTCCTGGAGTTTATGCGTGAGTTCAGCAAGGTCATATATACGAAATAAACATAGAAAATCTATTGTATTTCTAGATACTATCAATGAGAATGCAGACACAAAAATTTTAAATGTGCTATACCATTTACAATCTCTAAAAAAAATACTTTGGTGTACAAAAGATGTATAGGTCTTGTATGATAAGAACTAAATAATGCTGATAAAGATATTCAAAAAGACTGAATAAATGGAGAGTTAAACAATGTTCATGGGTTAGAAGATTCAAAATATTAAAAGATGTCAATTCTTCCCAAATTGATATACATATTTAACACAATTGCTATCAAAATTCCTGCAGATTTTTGGTAGACAAGATTTTCTGCAATTTATATGGAAAGGGAAAGGAACTAGAATAGATTTTTTAAGAAGTTAAAAGGAGGAATAAAGCAGGAAGAAACCCATCAAATTGTAAGACTTAGCTAATTTTAGATAATGTAGTACAGACTATGTGGTATTAACAAATAAATTACAAGATCCTTCAAGTCATTAGCTCCATTTGTGCATTCCATTCTTAATTATCTTAGTAACATGCTCACATTCCAGATCTGAAACAAAATGAAACCATTCTCATTAAGGTTAAATATCCCATTTCTAAACAAAAATAAATATCTCATTCATTCTACATTGAATTTTCAATTTATTTATTTACTTATGTCCTTGCTATTTATAAAAATATATACTCTGGGTTTCCTACTTGATTCAATTCAGTCACTATCAATACTTATTTTGGTGCCCAAATGTTATATTTAGCTGGTTACTTCAGTCTGACTTCTGTATTTTGATTTATCATTTCTTATTTTCTGGCACAAAAAAAGATGTTGCAGGCTTTTCCTATGCTTTTCCCTGGATCAGCCCAGCCATTTCTCCAAGTAACCCTGATTCCTTTAATGGAGAATGATATTTAGAAGCTAAGTGCTCATTATTATTAGGATATCGCTACTTTTAGGCCCTCTCACTGATCAGAGCTAGGAAACGTGTACGCTCAGCAAACAGTTGGTTCACTGGCTTCAAATTCTAAGGAAAATCGAGCACTGAAACAGGTAACCATGTGAGTAGAGAACTCATCTAAGGGAGCCAAAGAAAGAGAAAACCACGTGGCCCAGAGCAGAACCCTAGGTTAATCAGACATTTGGGAAAAGCTTTACCCTGTTTTGGAATAGGGCTGTATATAAACAAGCACAATTGTGACCAAACATGGCAAGCAAATTATTAAAATTTCAAAAAATTATGAACTACCCAAATGTCAACAAAAAAATGTAATATTCTACTACTTAAAAGGATGTACACATAAAGAATGTTATTTCTGATAGTTTATAATATAAAAATATTTATGATAGTGTTTTCCCTTTAAAGTACTTAATATGTACTTTAAAATATATATAATATGTATAATTTTATTTTATATATATTTTATTATATATAATATGTATAATTATATATATAATCTATGTAAAAAATTGGCATAGTAAAATCTGGAACGGGATGTATCAAAATGTTTATACTTGTTTTGAAAGTGGGAATCTATAAGGTTCTTCCTTCTACTTTTCCGTATGTTCCAAATTCACCACACACTTCTTTCTAATAGAGGAAACAGTCACAAAAATGATTTTCCTCCACCTCTTACTATGATAAGTCAAGGTGACAATTGCTAATTAACGCAGAGCCTGGACACGGAGTATGCATAAATATATTAACACCTGCAACCCGAGATTTTCTGCCGTATAAACAAGCCTGCAGGACTGTCTGCCGGACAGGCTCGGGTCCTGCTTCCCTGGATCCTGCAGGGGCGACCAATGGTTCTTCTCGCCACTCTCTGCTCACTGACACTGATGCCTTGACAGGCCCGGGGTTCCCCCAAACCATTCCTACCTCACTCACTCACTGCGGGGTCCCAGGGGCGGTGAGAACTCCTACGGCTCCCTCGAAAACAACCAGCCAGCGGTGTGCATCCATCCTCTAGTTACGTGTCCTGAGAGAAGAGGAGATTCCGGTCTTAGCGGACAGACCGGCACCTCGGCCCCCTGTTGCCCTGACCAGCACAGGCGCTTTGAGGCCCTGGAGCCGTGGGCTGAGACCCTGTGCTGACAGCCGGCCCTGGGCCGGTTCCCTGACATCGGCCCCCAGCAGTGTCGAAAGCTCTTCCCTGCCCCCTCCGGTGCTCAGGACCAGCCCCGCTAGATACTGTGTCCTCACGCAGTAGATGCGATGCGACACTCACATAGCCAATGAGATGCGCAAGGCCAGCATCCAGTGCAGGGCGAAGCCTCCACGGTCGTCAGTATCCCTGCTGTGTCGAACGGCCGCGTCATCTCTGCGGAGCTGCTTCCTGCGCGCTTAGGGATGCGATGGCTATGGCAAGACGCAGCCACGCCCCCTCACGTGCGTGCAGTCGAGCGGTGAGGCCGCGAGGCTAAGCCGTTAGGGTGGAGGTGGCGGACGGAGGGAGGTTCCTTCTGGCCAGGCAGAAACGGTCACTCTGAGGGGCATCCAGAAACCGTCCTCAGGACTGTCTGTAACGAACCTGTGCTATAGCCGTTAAACAAACAAACACCCGCCAGCCAGGCTCCGCACCCTGGACGTGCCTCTGGGGCTTGGTGTTGCAGAAAGGATGGCATCAGCTTGGTGTTTGGCTGAGAACTTTCCCCTCCCTGTTATTTTTCACTTAGAACCAATCCACTGAAAAAATTGCCTCATCCTTTGTCTGTTTTAGCTTTCTATAGCCCTAATCATGAGAGTACCATGAAAGCACCATGAAATGTAGGTTTGTGCTCCCAGAGCAGATCTCTGAAGTTAGGTATTCAGCAGTCCCAAGCCTCCAATTCGTCCCTGCCCAGTTTCTCTTCCTCCCGGCCCGTGAGCTGGGGTGCAGGAAGGGCTTGGGTCCCGCTGGGGCACAGCTTTGGTACGTTACCCTGTTCTGTGAGGTCTGCTCTGTTTCCAGGTGTATGCAGTCTGGCGCAGTCCTCTTTCCTGTTGCTCCCTCAGGATTAGTTGTATTAATTATATTTTGGTATTATATGCGGTTTTACAAGGAAGCCTCTGTCTCACCTCTCACGCCACCATCTTTTCAGCTGGCCCATCCTTTTACTTGGCAAAAGAATGGCATCAATCAGGCAGCCTCAAGAAATACCCAGGACTGAGAACCACCACTTCCCCAAGGTACCTTTCCAGTAGGGAAACCTCAGTGTCAAGGTGAAAGCATGCTTCCAAAACACAATAACGTGACCCATGTGACAGATGCTTAAGCAACATCTATACAGTTTCCATACCCTACCCCAACTATCCCAGGATCTACTGAAGCAATACCCACCCCAGACACTCCCATTCAGGGTTTACCCACCTGTGGGATGGGATCCTCTGGTTACTCACTTCTGAATGATGAGTAAGCCACTGCTGCTGCTTCAATGTTATTTTCTGAAACATATACCTGTTTCTGACCCTCTTCAGATATAGAAGACCTATCCTCCCTAGCGCTCTAAGGGATATAAAACATTTAATGAGGGGAAGCTGTGGACTGCCATACATTTTCAATAAGGCTAAGCTAGGAGACGGGAGACAGAACTCATCTCTTCAAACTTCAACAGGTAGGAAATGGGCATTTGGCAACACATGAGATCTATTTCTCAACAAGAGCAACATGGGTCATGTCACCTTTTAGAAGCCAAAGGAAGCAATCACTGAGGCTGAACTCTTTCCTTTCCCTAAGTACAAGCCCAGAGTAACCCAAAACCCATGCCCCCCACAGAGAACACAGAAATCACTATTATTAGAGAAACATTTATTGGGGAGAATCAATATTCTCCACAAGGAATTACTTAGGGGATGGAAATTTTCCTTCCTGGAAATTCTGGAAGTGGGATGGATGGGGCTTTTCAGGGTGGGTGCTACCTATTCTTGCTGATGCCCCATTTTGTTCTCTAAGAACTTCCCAGTGTCTCTCATGATTTTCTGAGCTTCAGTCATTCCACTAAAGGCACCTCTACTTTGAAATACACCTCGGCTCTGCACTGATGATATGTGGCTGCTCTTTTCCTAGGGATTTTCTTTGCAAGGGCGAATCGATTTTAAAAAATCTTTCAGTTTTTGGCAGAAATGGCTTTCGGCATGCTGAACCCTATGGAATAGTGTCTGCGAAGACTTGGTCCTAAGTCTCTCCTTTGCCGGGGAACTCTTCTTTCTTGATTGGGATTTTCCCAACCCTGCATCCCCTCCTCCATGCGCTGTAACTTTGCAGCCTGGAGGACTTGCTTTGTTTCCACCTGGATGGAAATTCTCATCCAGACATGAGGGGTGGAAAGGTCCCATGTTCAAACTGGAAATACCCTGAGCATGAGTCAGTGAGGCCTTAGACATCAAACTATCTGAGTCAAGGAACATGTCAGTGGGCTGGCCTTTGGCCTGGGCACAATTCTCACTGTCAGGTTTAACCTTTAACACCTTCAACAGTTGTCGTCTCAGGTCTGTTGATTTAACATCTCCGGAACCCGAAATATTTGGTGGGGGGCTTTCAGTTGTAATAGAACCATTCATATTTTTCATTTGGGAGCTTCCTGGCTTCCTGGTAGTCAAGGTGTCATGAATTTGTCCTTGAAGACTATCCACCTCTGCAACCCTAAGTATATCCCTGGACACACTGAGCTCCGAAACAGGTTTTAAAATCTTCTCTGTCTTCTTGCCCTGTTTTACACTGGAATCAGTGAAGGAAAGGTCCTGGAAGGTATTCCGTTCGTAGTCCTCATCCACTGATGGTGGCAAAGTACTCTCTTTTACTTCGGTGTGGGATTTCTCAGGAAGTAGTCTCTGTTCCATAGTATGCCATGAATTCTGCACAGCCCTAGGGAGCTGACCCTCACTGATTTCCTGAAACTTCTTGCTCGAGTGTGCTTCTAGGATGTTCACAAGTTCTCTCCAGCCTTCATATTCCCCTAAGCCCCTTGAGAGACTCACCATGTGACTGTCTAGCTCTTTCTCAGAGTCATATCCCAGACCGTCATATGAAGAGCCCTCTGGATCACACAACAGAAGATCTTTTCGACCGCTCTCTGGGCTCTGTCCCTGCCCTTTCCCCACGTCTTTCTCCAGATGAAGTATGTCTGAGGCCCCCTTCGAGTCATGCTTATCAGTAACTGACTGTAACATTTTCCCAGGGGAATTTAGTTGGTACTCTGCTCTAAGTTGTTTTGGAAAAGAACCCTCTTTCTTTTCCTTTTCCTTCCATAGCAGGAAATTACTCTTTTTGTGGACTTGCCTCTCCAGAAGTTCCAGGGCATCACGGCTGAGAAATGAGAGTTTACCAGACTCTGTTGTGATGGCTGCAGGGTCTCTCCTGAAAGAGTTCTCTGAAGAGTGGAGGGCAAGAAACTCTTCATTGGCATGATCTTGCCCCCAAGAACAGTCTGAAGTTGACAAGCTTGAATGGTCAATGCCTCTGGTTCTTGGGTCATAAGTGAAGAACCCACCAGGGCTACCTGGAGATGAGCTCTCCGGAGTAGGAATTGATGAGATGGAAATTGATTTAGATGGAGTCACAGTCAAATTGCAGTCGGGTGGTGCTGCAACAGGCATGAATGGGGTTATGTGAGGACAAGGAAATGAATCAGTGGGATTAATTGTCTGGAACAAATCTGGTAAGGCGTTGATGTCTTGGGAAAGAGGGGAGATGGTATTCACAGACAAAGCAGCCTCTGGGTGGAAAAGAGGATCCACTGCCTGAGTGTCATATGGTGGGGGAGGGGGAAAGGCAAGGGTTTGGGTTTGGGAACAATCCACAGGGAATATGGAATCCAAGGAAGGAAAAGTTTCTTGTGGCAGAGTGTGACACACAAGTGAAGGTGAGGAAAAGTCCCCTAAGGGTGTCATTGGGTTAGGTGAGAGAATGCAGGGAGGTGGTGGGGAAGGCTCAGACAGAGAGGCTGGTGTTGGGTCTCCTGGAGAGACTGCTGAGTCAACGGGGGTCACAGTGCCTGATGAGTCAGTCACAGGAGCCGAGGAAGCCGAAGGGTACACAGAGGGAGTAGCATCTTCCAGGACTTCCGGGCACAGCAGCCGATGGACCTCAGCAGTTGTGCTATTACACACTTGGCAGAAGGGGTCTGGACATAACACTTGACGACAGCAGGTAATATCGTAATTCTGGCCCAGGGAGCTGCAGGAGACAGGAAGTACAAAGCTGCAGCCAGGACCAGCTTAGGAGGACAGGCCACTTGCTGCCTGCTGTGCCTTCACATTACCCCACAGCTATGACTTCACAAGAAGCTCAGCAGTCCCCACGCCAAGCATTCCACTCCCATACTCTTTCCTACGCCTACCTCCTCCCATGTGTATGACAGGCTACACTGAATCCCCACAATTGAATAGAACACACTAAAGAGGGATTGGGAAGGAAAGGAAAAGACCTTCTTAGAAGAGCAATCAGCTGCTGTTTCTCCTCTTCTTCGCTGGTGTAATCATCGCAACCTGGGAAACCAGGAGACTGGATTATACGTAATGAAGTTAGAAGCATAGATTTTGTATAGGAATCCCTTTACAAGAGTCACTTGGAATATTAGACTCTGAAACCCCCAAGGTTCAATAGATGAGGTCAAATGGACAATAATAATATTAACAAGGTTCACATGAGTATGTGGCCGTATTCACAAGGTACAGTCACATATGTTCTGTGATGATCACACCACCCATGTGAAGCATAGAGGTCAATAGTTTCTCATGGAAGAACCTGAGAATCCAGGAAGTCAGAGTACTTTCCCAGATCAAGAGACAGAAAAATTCTGACTCTGCACATCAAACACAAGTTTGCCACCTATTGGGGAACACCATTACCCAGGTCCATCTCTGCTTTGTGCCCATGGAATGGCAGAGCAGGGAATCTGACAAGTGTGTCAGGCCCTCATGGACTTCCCATCAGCCTCTCTAAGTGATATGCTTTCTGAGAGTAGCTAGACTCTCTCTAGCAACTGACACTCTCAGAGATCATGGACCTGGGACCTCATGCAAAGGACTGGAGGGGTCACTCCTGGAGCATTCAGGTGCAATAGGCAGACACGTACCCTTCAGTGTGCCACGTCGCCTTCTCCGCTGGGCTCTGCCTTGACGCTGAAAACCAAAGGAAAAGAATGAGGGGCTGGGACTCATTTCTCTGGCTCTGTTCTCTAGGAAACTGAGACATTCATTATCCAAGAATTATATGACTCTATTTAAACTAATACAATTCTGTGTTCCTTCTGTCAGTGTTAAAACTTTAAAATGCTTCCATTTATACTTCCTTGAAAAACTCAAAGAAGGATTTTGCCTTCTTTGAGGTGCACACTTGATATTCCCAGTCAGGAGTCCTACGCTAGAGGCAGGCTTGGATTCTGAGGCCAGCAGTCCTGTCTTTGCTCCCTCAGATGGGACCATGTATCCTGGGACAGAGCTTGGGCTTCAGCCTCTGCCAAAGACTCTCAGAAGCTCAGCACTGCTCTGCACATCCCCCCACCAGGAAGGAAGGCTTGGTCAACGGATGCAGGACATGAGAGTGTAACTCAAGATCAAGTTCAGGGAACTCTGTTCTCCGGAAGATCCCCAACTCTCTAAATTGCCCAATCCAGGGCCACAAAATCAGTGCCGGGGGTTTTTCACAGTTAGTTTGTGGGCTTCAAAGGGCAACAGTCCCAGATAAGCCCTTCACCCTGCCCAGTGTTTCCCTAGAAGGATGAAATTCTGTGTTCTCCTCCATCTTCACATTTTGGGTGTGTCTCTGACCCAACCAAACTCATTTAAAAATGTGGGACCAGAAGTGGGAATAACAGTGAAGAGTCCCTGTTGGGGGTCTTCCCAGGGGTCCTTACCTTGTTCCTGTATTGCACTTTCCCTCTGGTTGGTGCAGGTAGCATCCCCACCAGGTAGTATAGGGAAAGAAGGATGAACCCCAAACCACACAGGATGGTGAAGCTGGGGTCAATGTTCAAGGTTCCTGAGCCAAAGCTCAGACTTGGCTGAGTAGGGTTGTTCAGAAATGAAAGAAGGTTCCATTCTCTGAACTCCATCTTTCAAGCTACCTAAGGTAACTGACCTCTGGGACTGCAGGGGCTTGACTTTAGTCCCATGCCTGCATCACAGAACACTGAAGAGTAACAAAGGGTGTCTGTGTTGGGGAGGGGGCAACATGAGGAGGGTGTGCCCCGTGCCCCTCCCACACCCACCAGCCCAGCAGATACCCGCTCCCCTCCTGGGTCCTCTAGGCCCCTCTTCCCTAGCCTCACGTCCTGTTTTCCAACTCTACCCTGTCATATCATGTATTACCATCATGAAACTTTCTGCTTGTTTCATCTGTAACTCTGATATTGCCTGAGTCACCCTTCACTGACAGGAACCTTGACTTGAGTCTCACCAATTCAACTGCCTTGAAAACCTGAGATACTGACTGGAATTTTGGCTTGTACCAAAGAACATTTATACTCATGATCTTGTATGTCCTCAAATCCATTTTTCGTGCCCAAATCAATTACACTTATTTAGTTTTGTGAATGTTAAATAGCCAACTTAAGTGTTTTGTTTCAGAGGATAACTGACTCCCCTAGATCACTCAGCAAGTAGCAGAACCCTGACTACTTCTATTTTAAGTAGTGTTATACGTGATTTCTTAAAATAAAAAGTACAGAGTAGTCCCGAAATTAAAACAGTTGTGTGACTGAGAAGATTCACTTTTGTCCATTATATGCTGGCCAATTTAGGAAGTAAATAAAAGCTATTATTCTTCTTCTGTCACCTTTTAGGTACATTTTCCTCTTCACTCTTAGTGTCAGTGTTTTTATAGATTTTTCTGTATTGCCCTCTTAAAACCTGATTTCAAGAACTATATCACTTCTGACACTCGGGAAGACATAAATGAATAATAAAAGTTTAAAATGTCACCCTCAGAGACCTGGAGCTCACACATTTTACATGTATCTAACCCGTAAGCCTGATGATAAAGGTCTCACAGGAACATTTCATGCGGCCGTCTGGAGGCTGCACAGGTAGATGGCTTCTGGTAGACTGAGATGATCTCCTGTGGAGATCCTCCATGACATCTTCCCAGTTGACCTGTATCAACACAGAAGTCCGGTCCCAGATTTCACACTGCACTTGGTCATTTTGTCTCCAAGAAGGAATGTTTTCCAAAAGCTGTAGTATTTGAAAATATGCTGCTATTTCAGGAGACCCTGTGTAGGTAAGTCATTGGTTCAGAATTCTCATTTATTCTTAATTTCCTAAGGGCATCCTCAATGCTCTCCCATCCTGATCACTGTCCATGGGATGAGCCACACAGGGACAGCAGTTTTCAGGACACCAAAAAGCCAGAAGAAAGGCAGGGGCAAAATCCTTTAAAACTGCATTTAAAACAGTAGCTGTAAGATGTCTTTCAGTCATTCACATGACACACCTTTGGTGAACTCTACTCCTGTGGGTAAAATTGCAGTATTTCCAGAATCTCTCACCTGGCTTTAGTGCATCTCCATATCAACAGGCATTTCCAAGGGGAGGAGAGAGGTAGTTCATCTCCATATCAAAGGGTAATTACCTGGGTGACCAAGGGCTTATCTGAACTGAGAGGCTGGGGAGAGGATTTGCTTGCTTCTGCCACAGCAGCAAGAGAGATAGGCAGGATGGCTTTTTGTAAGCAATAAGTGGGTTTTAAACTTTATTTCTCCCTTTGACTGATTTTGTTTTCAGCTGGGTATTTTGCCCTGGGATTTCCTCTCCCCAGAGTTAAATCTGGCAGTAGTTGGTAGGACCTCTACACCCCAAACATGTCTAAATGGGTGTGACCTTTGGGTAGGCTGCCCCTAGAGAGACGGGGGAGATGCTCGGTACTCCCCATGTGTATTGTGGGGAGGCCCCAGTGGATACAGCGGCAGCGGGTGCAGCTTCACCTGGGAACCCCCTATCTGTGGGGCTTCCAATTTGGGAGCCCCTAGTGGGGGTCTAGGGTAAAGCACCACCTAGAGGGGTGAGGCCTTCCCCAGAACTGGAGAAGCGTGGAGACACCAGAAGCTGCAGAATTAGCCCTCTGTGAGACAGAAGACTGCTTAGTGGCCCTGGGTGGCCGCGTGGCGGCCGGCATTATAGTGTCTCTTTTCCTCGAGATAGTGGAAAATGTTACTGAGGAGAGAGAGAGAGAGCTATTCAGGAGAAAGAGAGGGTTATTGAGAGGGTTATCGAGGAGAGAGAGGGAGTTTGGCAGGAGAGAGACACACTTGGGCATCACTTGGAGGAGCTGCGTGATGACCTATGGGATGCCCTTAAGGAGGAGAGACAGTTATTGGGAAAACGGATCACACCCCTAGAAGATTCCTTCGCAGTGGTGAAGGGGGTGGAGGAGGAGTGGCCACATTGCAGGAGGCCATGGGGGAGGAGGAGGAAAGATGGGTGCCTTCATCCCCAGAGATGCTGGAACAGCTGGGGGGAGGAGATGAGACAGGGCGTGGGCCAATCTGCTTTCGAGGCCAGCGCCCAAGGCACCAGCCTCTCCTGTATTAAAGGCCCACGCAGCTCTAAGTAAAGAAATAAAAATGAAACAACCACACCGTCCTCAGGTGGAGGAGCTGTGCCCTCCCCAAGTTGCAGAGCACTCCATGCTCCACCCCTATACCCAGGATGAGCTGGTGGACATGAGCATCCGGTATAGGCAGAAGCCATCGAAATCTCTGCCTACAAGGCTTTTACGTCTCTGGGATATAGGGGTTGAAAACATTGTCATGTCTGGTACTGAGATGAGAAGACTGGCTTTCCTGATGGCTCACCCTACCTTATTGCAGCGGTTGCAAAGTGCCCAACATGCCTCAGGGAATCAGGCACTTCTGGAATGGCTGACAGCTGCCATCAGGGTAGTGTGGCCTAATCAGGGTGATTTACCCAGTAGTTGGAAAATGTATGTAGAGTTCCAACAGGTATTGTAGGAAATGGGTATGAAAAATATCATCTATAATATGGACCCCCAGGGCCCTGATGAGGAGTGGTTCACCATAGGAATGAGAAATCTGGTGCTGCATATACTTCCTCCATTTCTCTTTGGGTCCCTAGTGACTATTCTTGCCCCCTGCGTAGGGCTACCCATAACTGAGGCTGCTTATACTTTAGCAAATCAGGAGGAAGTTGAAACAGTATGGAAAGTATGGGCTATGACTGAAAGAAGTGCAAAAGGCCCTGTGAAGGTCTTGAGGACCCAGATGTGGGTTGGTTTGACAAAGGCTGGGGTAATGAAAAACCTGATGGGCAGCCCAGTAGAATCTTTTTAGAACTGTGGCACCAGTGAAAGCCAGAGCAGCAGTTCCAGCCGCTGAGGTCCGGGACAAGGAAACCAGAGTCAAGACCTCATGCCTGGCATGTGTACCTGTGAAACTTCCTGCGGGACAGTACTCAGGATTCACCTGGGCCCTCAGCCCCACAGGAGGTTCCGCTGCGGGGGGTGTTCAAGGTCCCCACCTCGAGGTGGGAACCAGAGGCCACATGTAGAATTAGCAATTCACTGGTTCCCTGTGGATGTACAACATGTCCTGACACTGGTGGACAGAGTAGCTGAGTGTTTTCTGGTTTATGGGAACCCTGAGCATTTTCCCGGGACCCCTGATGTGAAAAGTGGCCATGCGGGTAAGTCAATTATGGTGAAGAAAGCCCAAGTCCCACTGGGGATAGGGCATTTACCCCAGAATGAGTAAACCGTGTACATTTTTCCCATCCCTGAATATATTTTCAGGGTAGATATCCTGCAGGGCCTGTGGTTACAGACCACTGCAGGTGAGTTCAGACAGAGGGTACGTGTGGTAAAGGTAGTTCTGAGGGGACATGCTAAGCATCCACCTGCAGCTCTGCCTGTACGTTGGCAGGTGACAAATACTAAGCAGTATAAATTGCCTGGGGGGCACAAGGAAATTGGAGAAACTCTACAGGAGTTGAAGAAGGTGGGCATCATAAAGCGCACTCATAGTCCTTTAATTCCCCAGCGTGGCTAGTCAAAAAGCCAGACGGCTTCCGGCGTATGACCGTGGCCTACAGAGAATTAAATAAGTCACACAGCCTTTACATGCTGCTGTCTCCTCTATAGCTGCCATTTTTGACACCCTCAGCCATAAGCTGGGAACATATTATTATGTTGTAGACCTTGCTAAATGATTTCTTCTTTAGTGACATAGCACAGGAAACTCAGGAACAGTTTGCCTTCATGTGGGAAGGCCACAAGTGGACATTCACTGCCCTCCCACAGGGATACCTCCACAGTCCCACCATTTGTCATGGACTAGTAGCTCAGGTTTTGTCCACATGGAAAAAAATGTCATGGTGCAGTTGTATCACTACATTGATGATGATATGCTCACATCTGAAACTCTTGCAGATGGGACATTTCATAGACTGCTGCTACATCTACAAGAGAAAGGGTGGGTTGTCAATATTACAAGGGTTCAGAGACCTGCTTTGTCTGTAAAAATTCTTGGGGGTTTTCTAGTTGGGTAAAACTAAAGTTATCCCAGAAGCAGTCATAGACAAGGTCCAGGCTTTCCCTAGCCCTACCACTGTGGCAATAGTATAAGAGTTTTTGGATCTTTTGGGCTACTGGAGAGTGTTTGTCCTGAACTTGCCACAAATTCTGAAGCCCTTATACTGGTTGGTACAAAAAGGCATCAGGTGGGAATGGGATGAGACATGTGCAGCTGATTTTACTGCTGCTAAGTGGTCGGTCAAGGCTGTACAGGTTATGGATGGGGTCTTCGGCAGCGGCTTGAATGGCACACCAAACTGCTGGATTCTGGTCACAACTATGGAAAGGGACAGAGGTTCAGTACACCTTGATAGAGAAGCTACTGGTTGCTGTGTAGCACACATTGCTGGCTACGGAGCCTATCACCAGAACAGCTCTGATCAAGATGATAACCAACTATCCCTTTACAGGGTGAGTGTGAGACTGGAATCAATGTCCATTGAGCGTTCTGGCAGAGAGGTCTACACTGGCCAAATGGGGTGCATGTTTACAGCAGTGTGGCAACCTGTCCGCTAGCCCCTTAAATGGAGAACTCAAATGCTTATTGCATCTAGTGACTTATACCAATGGAAAACAAGAAGAACTTCCTTTGGAGCCATTGGTAACCAAGAGTACTTACCAGGAGGGAAAAGCCCCTATACCTGATGATGCTTGGTATACAGACGGCTCCAGTCGTGGGAAGCCCCCAAAGTGGAGGGCTGTGGCTTTCCATCCTAAGACTGAGACCTCCATATGGATGGAGGATGGAGAGGGGAAGAGCAGCCAACGGGCTGAGTTTCGGGCAGTATGGCTCGTGATCACCCAGGAGCCCTCTCCAATGGTTGTCTCCATTGACACCTGGGCCATCTATTGGGGCATAATCCTGTGGCTACCAAAACAGCACCATGCCAATTGGATGGCTGGTCACCAGCCCCTTTCAGGGCAAGAGTTGTGGCGAGAACTATGTTCCTCTGGTAAGACAGTTACTATATAGCATGTGACTGGCCATTTTCCTTTGGCATCCCCAGGGAAGATGAAGCACACACACTTGCCCAGGTGCGTTGGCTAGAAGGAAAGCCTGCCTCTGATATAGCACAATGGTTACATCAGCATTTGTTGCACGCAGGGCAAAAGACAATGTGGACTGTAGCCTGTCCATGGGCTTGCCATTGATCTTTGAAGAAGTCAGCAGAGCTCGGAAGGGGGGCCTTGTGTGCTCTAAGGGGGTCTAACACTGAATCCCGCAGTAACATGGGACAATAGTAAGGGGGCCAATACCCCTTGTCAGGCAGCAGATAGAGTATACTGGGCTCTGTACATATCAGAAGGATATCGGTATGCCGTGACTTGTATGGACATGGCTACTGGACTACTGGTTGCTTTTCCTGCACATTGTGCAGAGCAGCAAACCACCAAGAGGAGCCTAGAGAGTCTCTTTGCAGCCTATGACCGGCTGCAGGTCATTGAGAGTGATCAGGACGCCCACTTTACTGAATATGCGCTACAAGAATGGGTGCAGCAATTAGGAATAAAGTGGCAGTTTCGTGTACCATATAACTCTACTGGTTCAGGCATGAAAGAGAGGTAGAACAGTTTGTTGAAATCTGGCCTAAAGTCAGACTCCAATAGTCTGCAGGCCTGGTCGCTTCACTTATGGACAGTGCTATGGCGTTTGAATGAGGAGCCCTGAAAAGGAGCCTTGAACCCTGTGGATATGCTAACACACATTGCTGCCTCTCCTTTATAACTGTATGTGCAAACCAAACAAGAGTTATTGAAGCCAGGATATGGCCAGCAGAGCAACACCCTGCTGCCAGCCCCTACTGCATTAAACCCCGGAGACACTGTTGACTGGATGTGGCCCTGGACATTTTGACACATGGAACAGCAATGTCTGGCCCTTCTGGCGCTTTGGAGAACAGGCCTGGAAGCTTCACCTCTGTGTGTTCCTGGAGTAACAGCAGAGTTGTATCCCCCAAAGATCACAATTGTAAACCCAACATGTCTGGGAGGTAAGAGCCTCTTACGGGGAAGTATTATTTTACCTTTATGGCCAGTACACGTACCTCCCATAGCCCCATATATTGACCCATCTGTAACTCCCACAGCTAGGGAAGTGAAGATCTGCTGTACTAGACCAGGATGAGATACCATTCCTGCCACTGTGCTATCACAGGACCATTCTTTTACATGCATCCTACCTGATGGACAAGATTTGCCTACCCTGGTGTCATTAAAACATGTATCTTATTGCCCTGAGGTTTATTTTCTTCTACAGTCCCTGTGGCTTGGACCTGCGCCCTCGCTGTAGCTACTGCATGATGAGTGCAATGAACTGCTTAACCATTCAGCTACTGGCCTCCTGTGGAATGGGAGCGCTATGGACTTAATTTGAATAGGACTTTGAACCTATGTGAATGTTCCAGCTTGAGGATTATCATGATTTTATTGCTGTTGTTATTATATGTCTGGTTACAGAGCCCCAGTTTTCTCCCACAAGGGCCATTGCGGAAGATGGGGATCGAGTAGATTGTGAGCCCAGATTTCTGGAGAGGTGGGCTGTGGGTAAAATTGTAGTATTTCCAGAATCTCCTGCCTGGCTTTACTGCATCTCTACATCAACAGGTGTTTCCAAGGGGTGGAGAGAAGTAGTCCATCTCCATGTTAACAGGGAACTTACGATTTGTGTGGGGAATGAGCTCACACCTGGACAGGACAGGTTTGGTGGGGACTTGGCAGGGGGGTCACGAGAGACACGGAGGGGCAGGGGTAGATGATTCCTTGTAAGCAATAAACAGGTTTCTCTCACTTAAATTCTCCTTGTCTGATTTTGGTTTCAGAGGATAATTTGCCCCAGGCTGGGAACAGATCTTTCCTCTGAGTTACAACTATGTAGTCTTTCTAGTAGAAAAATAGACAGAATAAGGCATTGTCTCTGCTCTTGGGCATGGTCATAGTTCAGGGAGAGCTGCAAACTATAGAAACATAATACAAACTAGAAAGGAAGTAGGAATAAGAACACAATAAAAACACAGATAAAGGACTAATTAATTCTCCCAGGAAAGAGAGGGGAGCGGGGTCAGGGAAAATTTCAAAGTTGGGGCCTGCTGAGATGGGGCGTGTGAGGTATTCAGAACTTCATTCTCTCTTATTCCTCATTCATCTCCCTCTTCTTTCTTTGGATTTTATTTTTTAGGACAATTTTAACTTCATAGCAAAATTGGGTACAGAGTACAGATTTTCTATATGCTCCCTGACCTCCCCCATACACATACAGCTTCCCCAACTATCAAGATCCAGCGCTAGAGTAGGACACAACTGATGAACCGACACTGACACATCATTATCACTTGAAGTCCACCGTGTACATTAGGGTTCACTCTTGATTATGTCCCTTCTATGTGTGTGGCATGTCATTAGCTAATGAATTGTATGTGAAGAAGGAAGGGAGGGAGGGAGGGAAGAAGGGAGGACATGTCTAATGACATGTATCCACCATTATAGTATCACATTGAGAAGATTCACTGCCCTAAAAATCCTCTGTGCTCTACCTGTTCATCCTATCCTCCCTTGTAACTAACTCCTAGTAATGCTAATCTTTTTACGCTCCAGAGTTTTGCCTATTCCAAAATGTTATATATTTGCAATCATACAGAGTATAGCCTTTTCAGATAGGCTTCTTTCACTTAGTAATATGATTTAAGTTTCCTTCATGTCTTTTCATAACTTAATAGCTCATTCCTTTTTGGGGCTGGATAGTAACTCACTGTTTGGATGTACCACAGTTGATTTACCCACTCACCTAATGAAGGACATCTCAGCTGCTTCCCATTTTGGATAACTATGAATAAAGCTCCTATATACTTAATTTCTTTAAAACCACTTTATTGAGACTTAAATCACATACCATACAATGGACCCATTAAAAGTGCACAATTCAATGGCTTTTAGAGTATTCACAATGTTGTTCATCTGTCATCACAATCAATTCTAGAAAATTTTCATCCCTCTAAAACAAACCTCTGTTCCCATCAGCCTCCAACCTTCAATGTTCTATTTCCTGCCAGCTGTAAGTTACCACTAACCTACTTTCTGTATAGATTTGTCAATTCTCAACATTTCATATAAATGCATTCATACAAAACGTGGCTTTTTTTATCTGGCTTGTTTCACTTAGCTTCATGTTTTCAAGGTTTCTCAATGTTGTAGCATGTTTCAGTAGTTCATTCTTTTTTATAGCAAATAATATTCCATTGTATGGATATGCCACCTTTTCCTCATGCATTTATTGTTTGAACATTTGGATTGTTAACACTTTTTTAGCTATTTTGAATAAATCTGCTGTGAACATTTGTGTACATGTTTCGATGTAGTTATATGTTTTCATGTCTTGCTTTTTATTTTTGTGAAAACTTAAAGTGACAGCTTAAAGTTTGTCTAAGCTTACTGCTTTCTGAGACTTTGTTAGTATAACCATATTAAGCTCCCTGTGAAATAAGGACCTTGGGGTCAAAGTCAGCTTTTATCAAATGTCTGGGTGCATCAATTCACCTTCCTGGCTATACTCTCAAAATTAGTCCTTGAATCAGCAGGAATGATGGTGATGCATAATGCTTAACATTTGAAAGTAATGAACACATTATGTTCTCGAGGTTCTGTTCTTAGAAAGTCAGCAAAGGGTGTGGGAAGAGGCGATACGGTTTAGCCAGAGGGAACATGAGCTAACCTATAACATAAATGAAAATACATGCCTGATCATGCTAAAGCATAGAGTAAGTGCCTGAGGATGAGAGCAGCAAAGAATTGGGCTGAAAAAGTAGAGGGGACTTAATTTTGAAAGGCTTTGATTGACACTTTAAGAAGTGTGAACTCTTTATGTGGGCAGTGGGAAGCTAAAGTTTTCACGACAAGAAGCATGGCATACCCAGATCTCTTATTTTGGAAAGAATGACTGGCAAAAGAGAAGCTAATTAAGAGCTCATAGGGAAACAGGCAAATTAATCACTATATCACCTAAGACTGTCTCTTACAGATGATAGAAAACCAGATAAAAATTGTAATTTATTAGCTTGTATTTATACACAATACAGGAATAGATCCTGCTTCTGACTCTCTATCCATTGCTTATGGTTTCTCAGTGTTGACTCATTCTCAATCCACTTGTCTTGCAGTAGAAGATGGCATCCAGCCAGGAAAAAACAACAATTGCTGACCCAGTGTTCTTGAAACATAAAACCCCAACATTCAGGTGAATGGGACCAACTCAGGTCATAAGAACAGCTCTGAAATAAATACTGGGAGCAAGAGAATACTATGGGCCTAGTCTAAGTCAGTGCTACTCAAAGTAGGGTCTGTGGACCAGTGCCTGTTCCCACATTTTTGCTAATATCTGCCATGAGATAAATACAAAAATGGTGGATGTCTGGAAACTTTTATTGCAATTTCACAGAGTAATTGAATGTAAAGTAAAAAATTGAGACTTATATTTTCTCTGTCTTTTGTATGTCACTTTTCCAGTGATTTGTTTGTACTTTATTTTACACAAGTAGCAGTCCACAGTGGATGAGGATGTGAGGGAGGAAATTGGTCCTTCACCACAGAAAATTTAAGAAACTGTGATCTCAGGTACATCCTCCATTGTGAAGTCTGGGAATGAGTCAATATCCTGGAACCACACAGGGAGACACTGGGGAGATATCTTCCCCTCACACTACGAGAAGGGGCAAAAACAAATGTCCACTATAATTGGGGGACCTAATTTGGAGAGGGAAGGACACGCCTGGACTTATTTAAGCTCTCCTATTTTTTCATGCTTTCCTCCATGTTGACATGCCCTTACTCAGAATCCCTGGTAAAAATTTACTCTGCATAAGCTCTGGATATGGCCATTTTCATAGGCTAAACATTACATGGAGCATTCACCTACCCACCCCATTGGAACTTTTATTACTAGAATCAAAGCCTTCAAACAGCTCTCCTAAACCATTAAGAGAAAAACAACTTTGAGCTAGACCAGCACAAGGTAATTACTAGATGGAGCCACATCCCTTTGCCCTGCTCTTGGCACTGCACTATGGAAACCCGAGTCCTGTAAGAGGTCTGAGGGAAAAAAATGTTTAAGTCAAATTTCAGGGATCTAAGTTTCTCATTAAAAATACATTTTAGAAAATTGTTTTAGGTACATTTCTAGGGCAGTTGTATGGCAAGGAAATGTGTGCAGTAATTTGGCAAACTGTTGCTTTAGTTTCTCTAAAATAAAATGGAAACAATAAAAACACAGTTAAAAATAAAATTACAAAAACATAATCTGAAAGAGCATTTTGATTCTTTTTCTAATTAAAGCTCTGCAATTAAAGTTTTGCTGGAGAACAACCTGTTCTTTAATCTCACAGTCCATAAAAGGCTAAAACAGGCATAGGATGTGAGATGTCTTCTGCATTCAGAGCTGGAAGTGATATGGGAGAACCTTCTAGTCTGGCCTTCTCATTTTCCAAATTAGAAACTGAGGCCAGGGCAGGTTTCTTTCTTTTCTCCTTATTTCGTGTGTGTGTGTATGTGCATGTTTGTGTGTTTTCCTCACTTGGATTGGAAATGGTGTCTTCAGAGCTTCAACATAATTCAGACACACAACAGCGGACATCTTTCTTCCCAGGGCCCCAAATCACCTTTCACTATCAATGCAGGGCCTTTACAACTGCAAAATTTTATCCAATACTGCTCAAAATATGCAGTTTTTGCCCAGGTGAACTTTACAAACTGTTGAAACAGTAATGTTTTTGAGATAGTAATGCTTTTTAGTGAAAATCTTATGGAACTCTAGTATATGCCTTTGTGTCTTCTGCAATAAAATAAGCTGAAAGTAAGGTCAATGTTCCTTGATGACCCAAACTTAGTCTAGTAGAATACTGTGGTACTCCAGTGAAGCAGGTATGGATTGTCTGGGACAGAAACATAAATGTGCATTTACTCCAGCAGTGGCCCCCATCCTGCCATCATTGAAAAAAAATCCACCACTTGTATTTGAGAAGTTTAGCACTTTTTCATATATTAACCAGTGATTGTTTATCAACTACACTCTGAATGTAAAGCTCACCTATGACAGACACCCTTTAGCCAGTCACAGGCCGACCCTTATGAGTTCATGTAATACAGAACACTTTATCCTCTCAGAGGATGAGGGGTCTGCAAGGAGGGAAGGAACTATAACTAACATTTGGTGAGCACTTAATACGTTCCCCCAAGCCCATTCTGACTAACTGGTAGCGGGTACTTGAAACATCTTAAGAAGGATGCTGAGGCTCTGTCTCATGAAAGAATGCAGGGTCTATTAGTGAGGCCTGACAGTAGAAGAGTAAGAAGGGCCTGCGTATAATAAATTTAGTACCTATTTACCACATCTCATTTGGTTATTAAGGAATCTAGTCAATAGTGTTTTCCTGAGCCCTTTCCAACACCTACTCAAACAAGGTATTAGATCTATGATTTTTAAAAAAAACAACAAATTTACATTCTAATTATTTCCCAGATTTACATATATAAGGAAAGTCAGCAGGGAGCATTTAAACAAGAGTAGATTTCTTTACAGATTAAAGAACTCTGTAGAAAGAGTACAGAGAACAGTCTACATTTTTTTCCCAACACCTCCTTTTTCAATTATCAAATGTCATAACAGAATTTGCCCTCCTGGATGAGTGACTGGGGCATTCAAATAACCCCACATCCCAGTTTTGCTTTGCCTTGGCCCCACTGCCCAGCACCTGATACTGAGACATCCTGATAAATACCTTTGGGAAGTAATCAGGTATGAAAACTCTCTTGGGGCAGCAAAAGTTGCTTGAGTCCCTCCCTCACATCCTCCTCCCTTCCCATCCCTGGATGGCTGCAATGATACCGTGGGGCATGGCTATTTACACAGCTGGATTAGGTTACTTTCATTCATTCTGAATTTGAACACTTCTTTCCAACAAGATAGTGTGAAAGGAACTGAAGATACAAAGACAAATTGTACTTGTCTGTACCTTCACGGAGTTGCTAGCTTATTATAGTTAAAGAATATTTAGAAACATATATTAGACCAGGGCGAGCAAACCTTTTCTGTAAGAAGCCTGATAGTAAATGTTTGCAGCATTGCAAGCCATGTGTTCTCTGTTGCAACTACTCAACTGCTGTTGTCACACAAAAACAGTACTAAAATGGATCACTGTGGCTATATTCCAATAAAATTTTATTTCCAGAAGAAGGCTGATGGCCAGACTTGGCCTATAGTTTCTTTGATCCTCAACTTAGACTTACTAGATAAAGTAAGACCTGAGATGAGTGTCTCTCAGAGTAAGTGGTAAAAAATGGGAGGCCAGTCTGGTTAGTGTGGTGGCTTGAATAATCAGAACCTCATTCCTTGGTGGTGGTGTTTTAAAATTTATTAGAACTGCAAATAAGACCTATGGAATCTCTTGTGCATATGTAAGGAAATAAAACAGTTATGCTGAATAATGGCTTTATTCATTTAAAAATATTTTAATAAAAGAATTGCTGTAGTTATAATTCATTTCATGAGTTGCCAAGTATGAAAGGGATGTGGTAGAAATCCACAGGGCAGAGTGGAGAAAGCCCTTCAGGGAAATAAGAAAAGTCTCATAGAACATGTCCAGTGGAAATGTGCCCCTGTCATGCACAGAGTTCTTAATTATTCAAATTATCATAGAGTATTCTGGAAAAACCACCATTGCCCCAAAACATCAACAAAGGCTCTCTTTGTCACTCACATCCCCTCTAGCAACTAGAAATTTATTGAGCAATGGAGCAAATAAAAAAGTCTAGAAAAATCTGATGGAAGATCAGAAAGCATTATTTTAATTTTAGGCACACTGATGTTTTAATGAAATACTAGCCTTAAAAAAAGAACTTGGTTCTGAAAAGTTGACTTGAGAAATCCATTGAAACACAAGGATTTTGGGTAAATAGTGCCATCAGCTCAGCATGACAGAACAACTTGTCTCCAAAAGTTCAGAGAACATTTCCTCATGATACCATTAAAGTACACAGTGTCCCAGAGGTTAGGAAGAAAAGTATTCTTCATTTTATTGTGAAACCAATGTCCAGACAGATTGAGCTACAATCAGTAGCACAATCATTGCCATCATTCACAAAATGACTTTCATTTCTAGAGGCGACAACAGAAGCAAAAACCACGGAACTGGCCACCTGGCAAACATCATCTCCACATCACCAGTGCCCCTGCTCTATCCTCAATGCACTTATTTCCTTTATATTTGAATCCCCACCAAACTATCCCAAAGATGTCAGTTGATAAATATTGATATATGTTACCCCCAATTAGTTATTTACATTTTCAAAAAGGACTCTTAAATACCAAAGCAACCTTAAGGCTTTGGTATTATGTAATAGTAAAACTTCAAGCACCATTATTTCTATGAGAAAGGGAAATTCTAGGTTTTCATAAACTGACAAATTCACTTTTAAGAAGTAAATTGTTTGAAATTTGTCTGTATTTCATTTTAATGTCACAAAGATCTATGCAAGGCAAACAGAACATTTTTGAGAATTCTTATTCTCATACAATAAAATTAAAAGCAGAAAAGGATTAAATGCCTCAGATGATGACAAAGCTCTAGGGTAAGAAAGCCAGGATTGGCAGAGGGATTAGTAGATGGCAACCAGAGCAGGCAGGGCAAAAAGAAATCCTGTCAATTCAGCAGAAAACACATAATCAACACACAACTTCTAGAGTCAATCCCACTGTATCTCAATGCATATTTATGTAGATGACACAAGGGTGGATGGTAGATAGGGGCAGTTAAACATATAGGGTCCAACCTCTCAGACATAATGATTTAAGAAATAGAAGAACAGGACATATACAATTATATTCAGATAAGCCAATGTTGCTGCAAACACTAAATCAACATACACTTACATACTGTTTCGTTTACCTATTGATGCATGGCAAAAACCCACAGTTGGTGGCTTAACACAACAATCATTGTACTTCCTGCCAATTTTGTGATAATGGACTCAGCTAGGAGGCTTTTCAGCAGTTCTTGCTGAGATCTTTCATGCAGTTCCAGTCAAGTAGCAGCTAGACCTGAAATGTCCAAAATGGCTTCAGTCACATGTAGTGGCTTGGCTGAAAGTCTTTACATGGAAGCTGGGTCCTCAATGTAAAAGTGTTTATCAAACCTCTGCTTGCATGACCCTTGCTAATGATAGATTTGCAGACCCCAGAGTCTATTGGGAGAAGGTCTTGACTACCAGGAGACAAATATGTTACTGATGGTATTAATGAATGTATAATTAATTTATTTCTTTATCTCCAGTTGTTGGAAAACATAGGACCCAAGTGATCAAAGCATCAGACTTATACTAATATTCAACCTAAGTTAAAACAAAGAAGAGGTTATAATACTTGGGTAATTTGGCCAAAATGTGCTTTAAGTTACTAGGAATTTAAGAAATAGGAAAAGCAATATAAGGTAGAGAAACAAAATTAGGCTAAGATTTAGGAAACTTGGGTGAACATCCTGACTGGCATTCATACATGTTTTGTGACCCTGATGTAATAAGGAGAGCCTCAGGAAAATCTTTTATATAGAGGCAGAGGCCCCTCAAATGTTCAAAAAATTACCTCTCTCAAGAGAAACACATAGAATTAACAGATAATGACTATTGTTCGAAGCAAAGTATGCCAAGATCTCTGTATCCCTTCCAAGAAAAAGGCTACATGCATTCTGTGCTAATCCTCCATCAAATGGCACCTCATTCCCTTAAAAATCTTACTTGATTATTCTATAAGTTTCTATGAAAAATTGTGGAGAAATTTTGTCATCAGTATCCCAAATGAAGGAGGAAAAAGAGAAGAGGGTATAGGGAAGGCAGAGGTGGGTGTGTAAGAGAAGGGGAGAGGAAGAGGGGAAGAGGAAGAAGAGGACAAGGACAACTGATGAAGACACGTAGAAATCGTCTGCTCTGAAACCACCCTGATTATTTGGTGGCCCTCCAAGAGCCAGAAGGAAAGCCATGGTTGGCCCTCTTGCTGCCTGCCCCACTGCCAAGTAAGCTCACTGTGTACCAGCTCCAGGACTATGGAGTTTGTTCAGGCAGAGAATTCCACCTTCGGGCAGGGAGCAGGATGATTACACCTGCCACTGCAGCGAATGGGTAATTAACAGGCTCTGCCTCATGGTGGCCTACAGCTTACGGGTCACTGCTATCAAATAATCAAGATGTGGTCTTGTTCAGAGAGGAGAGAGACTCATATTTGGCAGAATAAGGTAAGTCACTCCACTGGGCAAGTTACTATACTTTATAAAACTAGTTTTCTCACCTGCTAGAAAGGAGAAGAATGGTGGGAAGGGTGTTCTCTATAACCCCTTCTGGCTCTAAAATTATTTTTCTAATCATCATTTTCTTAGTGCGAATCTTTTTAGTTGGTAACGAGGATTATTTCTAAAATTATAATTTTTGGGACACTGTGTTCAGCAAGGTATTAACAGGTTTTATTCAAAAAATGCATTCCATGGTAAAAATAAGCTTGGGAAACACTGGGATAGTGATGGCTAAACGAGTTTATTTCTGACAGGCCTTCTTCCCCCTACTGATATGCTAACATACCTGGTGACTATCCAAAAAGAACACTCCACAGTCCACAGCACTTACAGACTTTATCATCAAGCACATTTATCTAGAAATTCTGTCATTCTAGTAAAAGATGATCGATAGATATGTATAATAGATACTTACCTCTTCTCTTTCCTGAGAATTCACTTAAATTATTGTAAAAGAAAGAAAATAAGGTTAAAGCTTCAATGAAAAAGAAAATAGGAGGGCCAATAATATGAGTTCTTAACAAATTTGTGGAATACAATCAAAGCAGTTCTAGAAATACAAGGAGAGGTTAGGGGAAGTCACAAGCTGGACAATGGATGAAGAGTAATCCAGTGGAGAATTATATCCGTGATCTAAGAGAAGAACAAAGAGGCTCTGGACTCAGAAATATACATCCCGGAGAGGGGCAGAAGATAGCGGCGTGAGTAGAGCAGCGGAAATCTCCTCCCAAAACCACGTATATCTATGAAAATATAACAAAGACAACCCTTCCTAGAATAAAGACCAGAGGACACAGGACAATATCCAGACCACATCCGCACCTGAGAGAACCCAGCGGCTCGGGAAGGGGGTAAGATACAAGCTCCGGCCCGGCGGGAGCCAAGCGCCCATCCCCCCAGCTCCCGGCAGGAGAAGAGTAGGCAGAGCAGGAGGGACACGGAGCACAGGACTGCCGAACACCCAGCCCCAGCCATCCGGGCCAGCGTGCAGACACAGTACGTGCCCAGGGGGCCCTGGATGCTAGTGAAATAGGGCAGCAAGAACAGTGAGCGGGCACCGGAGGCCTGGTGCCGGAGGACATAAGAAAAGCGCACGACCGTTCTTTTTTTTTTTTTGCTGTTTTCTTTTGGCGAGCGCTTTTTGGAAGTCTTAAAGGGATAGGGCCCCCAATACTAGGGAAACAGGGAAGCAAGAACAGTGAGCAGGCACCGGTGGCCTGGCACCGGAGGACACTAGAAAAACATGCGACCATACTTTTTTTTTTTTTTTTTTGCTGTTTTGTTCTGGCGAGGGCTTTTTGGAAGTCTTAAAGGGATAGGGCCCCCAATTCTAGGGAAACAGGGCAGCAAGATCGGTGAGCAGAGGCCTGAGGCTGGCACCCTAGAATAAAGAAAAACGAGCGGCCACATTTTTTTTTTTAATTTAATATTTTTTTGTGTGTGTGTGGTCGTTTGGTTTTGGCTGGTGCTTTTTGGAAGTCTTAAAGGGACAGGGTGGGACACTTAATCCAGAGGTAGGAATTCCGGGGATCTCTGGGCCCCCTAACCCCTGGGCTGCAGGGAGCAGGGAGGCCCCTTACGGACATAAATAGCCTCCCAGCCGCTCCTGCTCCAACGCGACTCCACCACTTTGGAGTAGCTGCCCGAACCAGGCCACACCCACAGCAACAGCGGAGATAAACTCCATAGCAGCCCGGCAGGAAGCAGAAGCCCTGTCTGCATGCAGCTGCCCAGCACAAGCCACTACAGGTCGCTGTTCTCCCAGGAGACAAGGGCCACAAACCAACAAGAAGGGAAGTTCTTACAGCCGTCACTCATCCCAGCTCTGCAAACTATTCCTATGACCATGAAAAGGCAAAGCTACAGGCAGACAAAGATCACAGAGAAACACCAGAGAAGGAGACAGACCTAACCAGTCTTCCTGAAAAAGAATTCAAAATAAGAACCATAAACATGCTGACAGAGATGCAGAGAAATATGCAAGAGAAATGGGAGGAAGTCCGGAGGGAGATCACAGATGCCAGAAAGGAGATCGCAGAAATGAAACAAACTCTGGAAGGGTTTATAAGCAGAATGGATAGGATGAAAGAGGCCATTGATGGAATTGAAACCAGAGAACAGGAACGCATAGAAGCTGACATAGAGAGAGATAAAAGGATCTCCAGGAATGAAACAATGATAAGAGAACTGTGTGACCAATCCAAAAGGAACAATATCTGTATTATAGGGGTTCCAGAAGAAGAAGAGAGAGGAAAAGAGATGGAAAGTATCTTGGAAGAAATAATTGCTGAAAACTTCCCCAAACAGGGGGAGGAAATAATCGAACAGACCACGGAAATACACAGAACCCCCAACAGAAAGGATCCAAGGAGGACAACACCAAGACACATAATAATTAAAATGGCAAAGATCAAGGACAAAGAAAGAGTTTTGAAGGCAGCTAGAGAGAAAAAGGTCACCTATAAAGGAAAACCCATCAGGCTAACATCAGACTTCTCGAAAGAAACCCTACAGGCCAGAAGAGAATGGCATGATATATTTAATACAATGAAACAGAAGGGCCTTGAACCAAGGATACTGTATCCAGCACGACTATCATTCAAATATGACGGTGGGATTAAACAATTCCCAGACAAACAAAAGCTGAGGGAATTTGCTTTCCACAAACCACCTCTACAGAACATCTTACAGGGACTGCTCTAGATGGGAGCACTCCTAGAAAGAGCACAGCACAAAACACCCAACATAGGAAGAATCGAGGAGGAGGAATAAGAAGGGAGAGAAAAAAAGAATCTCCAGACAGTGTATATAACAGCTCAATAAGCGAGCTAAGTTAGGCAATAAGATACTAAAGAGGATAACCTTGAACCTTTGGTAACCACAAATTTAAAGCCTGCAAAGGCAATAAGTACATATCTTTCAATAGTCACCCTAAATGTTAATGGGCTGAATGCACCAATCAAAAGACATAGAGTAATAGAATGGATAAAAAAGCAAGATCCATCTATATGCTGCTTACAAGAAACTCACCTCAAACCCAAAGACATGTACAGACTAAAAGTCAAGGGATGGAAAAACATATTTCAAGGAAACAACAGTTGCAGTACTAATATCAGACAAAATAGACTTCAAAACAAAGAAAGTAACAAGAGATAAAGAAGGACACTACATAATAATAAAGGGCTCAGTCCAACAAGAGGATATAATCATTCTAAATATATATGCACCCAACACAGGAGCACCAGAATATGTGAAACAAATACTAACAGAACTAAAGGGGGAAATAGACTGCAATGCATTCATTCTGGGAGATTTCAACACACCACTCACCCCAAAGGATAGATCCACTGGGCAGAAAATAACTAAGGACACAGAAGCACTGAAAAACACAGTAGAGCAGATGGACCTAATAGACATCTATAGATCTCTATATCCAAAAGCAACAGGATATACATTCTTCTCAAGTGCACATGGAACATTCTCCAGAATAGACCACATACTAGGCCACAAAAAGAGCCTCAGAAAATTGCAAAAGATTGAAATCCTACCAATCAACTTTTCAGACCACAAAGGCATAAAACTAGATAAACTGTAAAAAAAAAGCAAAGAGGCTCACAAACACATGGAGGCTTAACAACACGCTCCTAAATAATCAATGGATCAATGACCTAATCAAAATGGAGATCCAGCAATATATGGAAACAAATGACAACAACAACACTAAGCCCCAACTTCTGTGGCGCCCCGCAGCAAAAGCAGTCTTAAGAGGAAAGTATATAGCAATCCAAGCATATTTAAAAAAGGGAGAACAATCCCAAATGAATGATCTAATGTCACAATTATCGAAATTGGAAAAAGAAAGACAACTAAGGCCTAAGGTCAGCAGAAGGAGGGACATAATAACGGTCAGAGAAGAAATAAATAAAATTGAGAAGAATAAAACAATGGCAAAAATCAATGAAACCAAGAGCTGGTTCTTCAAGAAAATAAACAAAATAGATAAGCCTCCAGCCAGACTTATTAAGAAGAAAAGAGAGTCAACACAAATCAACAGTAACAGAAACGAGAAAGGAAAAATCACGACGGACCCACAGAAATACAAAGAATTATTAGAGAATACTATGAAAACCTATATGCTAACAAGCTGGGAAACCTAGGAGAAATGGACAACTTCCTAGAAAAATACAACCTTCCACGATTGACCCAGAAAGAAACAGAAAATCTGAACAGACCAATTACCAGCAACGAAATTGAAGCGGTAATCAAAAAACTACCAAAGAACAAAACCCCCGGGCCAGATGGATTTACCTCGGAATTTTATCAGACATACAGGGAAGACATAATACCCATTCTCCTTAGAGTTTTCCAAAAAATATACGAGGAGGGGATACTCCCAAACTCATTCTATGAAGCTAACATCACCCTAATACCAAAACCAGGCAAACACCCCACCAAAAAAGAAAACTACAGACCAATATCCCTGATGAACGTAGATGCAAAAATACTCAACAAAATATTAGCAAACCGAATTCAGAAATACATCAAAAGGATCATACACCATGACCAAGTGGGATTCATCCCAGGGATGCAAGGATGGTACAACATTCGAAAGTCCATCAACATCATCCACCACATCAACAAAAAGAAAGACAAAAACCACATGATCATCTCCATAGATGCTGAAAAAGCATTTGACAAAGTTCAACATCCATTCACGATAAAAATTCTCAGCAAAATGGGAATAGAGGGCAAGTACCTCAACATAATAAAGGCCACCTATGATAAACCCACAGCCAACATTATATTGAACAGCTAGAAGCTGAAAGCATTTCCTCTGAGATCGGGAACTAGACAGGGATGCCCACTCTCTCCACTGTTATTTAACATAGCAGACATAGTAGTGGATGTCCTAGCCACGGCAATCAGACAAAACAAATAAATACAAGGAATCCAGATTGGTAAAGAAGAAGTTCAACTGTCACTATTTGCAGATGACATGATACTGTACATAAAAAACCCTAAAGACTCCACCCCAAAACTACTAGAACTGATACCGGAATACAGCAAAGTTGCAGGATACAAAATCAACAATCAACACACAGAAATCTGTGGTTTTCCTATACACTAACAATGAACCAACAGAAAGAGAAATCAGGAAAACAACTCCATTCACAATTGCATCAAGAAAAATAAAATACCTAGGAATAAACCTAACCAAGGAAGTGAAAGATTTATACTCTGAAAACTACAAGTCACTCTTAAGAGAAATTAAAGGGGACACTAACAGATGGAAACTCATCCCATGCTCGTGGCTAGGAAGAATTAATATCGCCAAAAAGGCCATCCTGCCCAAAGCAATATACAGATTTGATGCAATCCCTATGAAACTACAAGCAACATTCTTCAATGAACTGGAACAAATAATTCAAAAATTCATATGGAAACACCAAAGACCCCGAATAGCCAAAGCAATCCTGAGATAGAAGAATAAAGTAGGGGGGATCTCACCCCCCAACTTCAAGCTCTACTATAAAGCCATAGTAATCAAGACAATTTGGTAGTGGCACAAGAGCAGAGCCACAGACCAATGGAACAGACTAGAGAATCCAGACATTAACCCAGACATATATGGTCAATTAATATTTGATAAAGGAGCCATGGACATACAATGGCGAAATGACAGTCTCTTCAACGGATGGTGCTGGCAAAACTGGACAGCTACATGTAGGAGAATGAAACTGGACCATTGTCTAACCCCATATACAAAAGTAAACTCAAAATGGATCAAAGACCTTAATGTAAGTCATGAAACCATTAAACTCTTGGAAGAAAACATAGGCAAAAACCTCTTAGACATAAACATGAGTGGCCTCTTCTTGAACATATCTCCCCGGGCAAGGAAAACAACAGCAAAAATGAATAAGTGGGACTATATTAAGCTGAAAAGCTTCTGTACAGCAAAAGATACCATCAATAGAACAAAAAGGAACCCTACAGTATGGGAGAATATATTTGAAAATGACACATCTGATAAAGACTTGACGTCCAGAATATATAAAGAGCTCACACGCCTCAACAAACAAAAAACAAATAACCCAATTAAAAAATGGGCAGAGGAACTGAACAAACAGTTCTCCAAGACAGAAATACAGATGACCAACAGACACATGAAAAGACGCTCCACATCGCTAATTATCAGAGAAATGCAAATTAAAACTACAATGAGTTATCACCTCACACCAGTAAGGATGGCTGCCATCCAAAAGACAGAGAACAACAAATGTTGGCGAGGCTGTGGAGAAAGGGGAACCTTCCTACACTGCTGGTGGGAATGTAAGTTAGTTCAACCATTGTGGTTAGCAGTATGGAGGTACATCAAAATGCTCAAAACAGACCTACCATTTGACCCAGGAATTCCACTCCTAGGAATTTACCCTAAGAATGCAGCAATCAAGTATGAGAAAGATCAGTGCACCCCTTTTTTATCGCAGCACTATTTACAATAGCCAAGAATTGGAAGCAACCTAAATGTCCATCGATAGATGAATGGATAAAGAAGATGTGGTACATATACACAATGGAATACTACTCAGCCATAAGAAAAGGGCAAATCCAACCATTTGCAGCAACATGGATGGAGCTGGAGGGTACTATGCTCAGTGAAACAAGCCAAGTGGAGAAAGAGAAATACCAAATGATTTCACTTATCTGTGGAATATAAGAACAAAGGAAAAACTGAAGGAACAAAACAGCAGCAGAATCACACAACTCAAGAATGGACTAACAGGTACCAAAGGGAAAGGGACTGGGGAGGATGGGTGGGTAGGGAGAGATAAGGGGGGGGAGAAGTAGGGGGGTATTAAGATTAGCATGCATGGGGGGGTAGGAGAAAAGGGAGGGCTATACAACACAGAGAAGCCAAGTAGGGATTCTACAACATTTTGCTATGCTGATGAACAGTGACTGTAAAGGGGCTTATAGGGGGGACCTGGTATAGGGGAGAGCCTAGTAAACATAATATTCATCATGTAAGTGTAGATTAGTGATACCAAAAAAAAAAAAAAAGGCAGTTCCTGTGTGGTAACCTCCAATGAGTTCTACAGAAGAGTATAAAGGGCATATAAAAGTGTAGGCAAAGGGTCTGTTTGTGCTTATACAGAGGATCAAAGCCTAATTGGGCTATCCCAAAAATGAACTAAGATACGATATGAAAAACAACTTCCAAAATCAGCACTCTCTGGAAAACTCATGCCAGAAGATGATCATCAAAAAACCCGAACAAAGATCCACGCACTGCTACAGCTGTAGATGCACTCATCCCACCAGTTCCTGGACTTGCCATGGGAATGAGGAAGGAGATATCTAAGTTGGCCTGTGCATACAGTAAAACAACAAATTTGACTGGATCTATACTGTTGGAACTCAATCAAGAATTAGGAGAAGTGCAAATCGTAGCACTCCAAAATCTTACAACTACAGACTATTTACTGTTAAAAGAACATAAGGGATGTGAACATTCCCCAGGAATGGGTTGTTTTAATTTGTCTGATTTCTCTCAGAATGTTCAAGTTCAGTTGGACAATATCCACCATATCATAGATAAGTTTTCACAAATGCCTAAGGTGCCTAACTGGTTTTCTTGGTTTCACTGGAGATGGCTGGTAATTACAGGTATGCTTTGGTTATGTAACTATACTCCTATTATGTTAATGTGTGCGCGCAACTTAAGTAGTAGCTTAAAACCTATACATGCTGAAGTTACTCTACAAGAAGATATGTCAAAGAAATAATCAATCTTCCCATGTTTTCTTCCACGTGCTACTTCTATAGCTTTTCTTCTTCCTTCCTAATTACAACCCTTAAATAGAATTCCTGCCTCATATCAAATTTACCGAGTATCGTAATTCTTCCAAGTGGTAAAGATACCTCAAGACAAATGCTGGGCATAGAAGCTACAGGGCAAAATCTGCAAAGTAGAAAAAAGCTAACCTTTTCAAAGAATATTGCTTCCCTCTCACTTACAAACTTTACATCTCCCTGTATGGCCCCGGAAGATGACTGGTTAGCCACAGACGGTAAGATTCCTCAAGGGAGGAACAACCTAAGACAGGCACAGTCACAGAGGGGTCATCAGGTGAGAAATCGGGGATCAACAGAGGTGAGGCTTAAAATCTCACCCCCCCCCGTTCTGAGAGAAATCTTCTGCATCCATGGATGTTTTATTGCCCTTGTCTAGCTTGGATTAACACATAGTCTACAGGCACACACCTGATCACCTACATTTGCTCTCTTACAACACTAAACTATGTTTTCTACCTTTATCTTGTATCTACCTATCACTTCAGCATTTTATTAAAAATAATAATAATAATAAAGAGAGAAATGTGTTATCCACATATAAATCAAGTATAAAAATCAAATGAGTATTCATATTTGAACTGACTGTTTATAGTTCATAATGCATGAGCAAAGCCGAAGGTTTCTGGGATGGCTGCCCTTGTACTGTCCACCATGTAAGAACTTATTCACTATGTAAGAATTTGTTCTCGATTTAAGAACTTGTTTGTTATGCCTCAGAAGATTGGAGACTGATGAAAATTAGGCTTGGGGTGGATTAATGATTGTGCATTGAGCATTGACTCCCCTATACAGAATTTTATTTTTGTTAACAACCATTTGATCTATAAATATGAGAGATGCCCTCACAAAAAAAAAAAAAAGTACACACTTCCAAAGGTAAAATAATAAGTAACCGGGATGTAATGAATATAGTCAAGATATAGTAACAGCTTGGTATGGTGATAGCTGGTACCTAGAATTGTCATGTATATAAATGTTGAATCACTTTGTTGTACACCTGAAACTAATGTAATGTAATACTGTGTGTCAACTACCCTTCAATGAAAAAATAATTATCTACAGAAAAAAAAACCAAAAAAAAACTATAATACACTTTTAAATTAAATATAGCTCTAATAGACAATTGCAAACAACACTTTCAAGATAGGCAAATAGTGTGAACAATTTGTTTTCTGGTAAAACTAATTATGATTGTTTTTACTGCTATCATTATGACTATCAAATACCTTTCTATAAAATATCAAATTCCTATAGAGCCATATCACTATCCACAGATGATATTTGCTCTGTGAACCAGAAAGGAAAATGAAAAATAGTAAAATTTTTTCAGAATGGCAGGAATAAAGGTGAGATTTGATCAATAACTTAGAACTGTACCTAATAGATTATTCCTTGAATAATGATCTATTTTTCTTCACTTATCTGTCATGCTGAGAAAACACAGCAATAGGGGAACTTACCTCAGGTACTCTTTTTCTTTTAGTTTTTTTATGAAGGTATCATTGACATACAATCTTATGAAGGTTTTACATGAGCAACATTGTGGTTACAACATTCGTCCATATTATCAAGTCCTGCCCCCACAGCCCATTGCAATCACTGTCCACAAGCATAGTAAGATGCTATAAGGTCCCTACTTGTCTTCTATGTGCTATACTGCCTTTCCCATGACCCACCTACATTATGTGTGTTAATCATAATGCCCCTTAGTCCCTGTCTCCCTTCCTCCACACCCACCATTGCCACTGCCTTCCCTTTGGTAACCATTAGTCCCTTTCTGGAGTCTGTGAGTCTGCTGCTGTTTTGTTCCTTCATTTTTGCTTTGTTGTTATGTTCCACAACAAGAGACATCACTTGGTACTTGTCTTTCTCTGCCTGGCTTATTTCACTGAACGAATACCCTCTAGCTCCATCCACATTGTTGCAAATGGAAGGATTTTCTTTAAGGCTGAATAATTGTGTATGTGTACCACATCTTCTTTATCCATTCATCTACAGATGGACACTTAGGTTGCTTCCATATCTTGGCTATTGTAAATCGTGCTGTGATAAATATAGGAGTGTATATGTCTTTTTGAATGTGGGATCTTGTTTTCCTTGGGTAAATTACTAGGAGTGGAATTCCTGAATCAAATTGTATTTCTATTCTGAGTTTTCTGAGGAACCTCCATAACGCTTTCATAACAGCTGAACCAATTTACATTCCCACCAAAAGTGCAGGAGGGTTCCCCCTTCCCCACATCCTTGCCAGCATTTGTTGTTTCTTGTCTTTTGGACGTTGGCCATCCTAACTGGTGTGAGGTGATAACACATCGTGATTTTAATTTGCATTTCCCTCGTAATTAATGATGTGGAGCATCTTTCCATGTTCCTGATGGCCATCTGAACTTCTTTGGAGAAGTCTCTCTTCAGATCCTCCACCCATTTTTTAAATCAGGTTATTTACCTTTTGGGTTGAGGCATGTGAGCTCTTGACTAATATTTTAGATGTTAACCCCTTAGTGGATATGTCATTTATGAATATATTCACCCATACAGCAGGATGCCTTTTTGTTCTACTGATGGTGTCCTTTGCTGTAAAGAAGCTTTTTAGCTTGATGTAGTCCCATTTGTTCATTTTTGCTTATGTTTCCCTTGCCCAAGGAGATGTATTCAGGAAAAAGTTGCTCATCTTTATATTAAAGAGATTTTTGCCTGTTTTCTTCTAAGAGTTTTATGGTTTCATGACTTACATTCAGGTCTTTGATCCATTTTGAATTATTTTTTGTGTATGGATTTAGAGAATAACCCAGTTTCATCTCTTACATGCAGCTGTCCAGTTTTGCTAACACCAGTCATTTAAGAGGCAGTTATTTCCCCACTGTATATCCATGGCTCCTTTATAGTATATTAATTGGCCATATATGTGTGGGTTTTATCTGGGCTCTCTATTCTGTTCCATTGATCAATGGGTCTGTTCTTGTGACAGTGCCAAGTTGTACTGTGGCTTTCTAATATAGCTTGAAGTTAGGGAGTGTAATCTCCCCAGCTTTGTTCTTCCTTCTCAAGATTGCTTTGGCTATTTGGGGTCTCTTGTGGTTCCATATGAATTTTAGAACTATTTGTTCTAGTTTTTTGAAGAATAATGTTGGTATTTTGATAGTGATTGCTTTGAAACTTTTGATTGCTTTAGGCAGGATAGCCATTTTGACAATATTAATTCTTCCTATCCATGAGCACGGGATGTATTTCCATTTATTGGTGTCTTCTTTAATTTCTTTCATGAGTGTCTTGTAGTTTTCAGAGTATAGATTTTTCACCTCCTTGGTTAGATTTATTCCTAGGTGTTTGATGCAATTGTAAATGTTTTTTTTCCTGATTTATCTTTCTGCTAGTTCATTGTTAGTATATGGGAATTCAACAGAGTTCTGTATATTCATTTTGTATCCTGCAACTTTGTGGAATTCAGTTATTAGTTCCAGTAGTTTTGGGGTGGATTCTTTTGGTTTTTTTATGTACAATATCATGTCATCAGCCAACAGTGACAGTTTAACCTGTTCTTTACCAATCTGGGTGCCTTTTATTTTTTTGTGTTGTCTGACTGTCATGGCAAAGACCTCCAGTACTATGTTGAATAAAAGTGAGGAGAGTGGGCATCCTTGTCTTGTTACCAATCTTAGAAGAAAAGCTTTTAGCTTTTCACTGTTAAGTACGATGTTGGCTGTGAATGTGTAATATATAGCCTTTATTTTGTTGAGATACATACCCTCTGTACCCGTTTTGTTGAGAATTTTTATCATGAATGGATGCTGAATTTTGTCAAATGCCTTTTCAGCTTCTTTTGAGATGATCATGTGATTTTGGTCCTTTGTTTTGTTGATGTGGTGTATGATGTTGATAGATTTTTGAATACTGTACCACCCTTGCACCCCTGGAATAAATCCTACTTGATCATGACAGATGATCTTTTGATGTATTTTTTAATTTGATTTGCTAATTTTTATTTAGTGTTTTTGCATCTATGTTCATCAGGGACATTGGTCTGTAGTTTTACTTTTTGTGTGGTTTCTTTGTCTTCTTTTGCTATTAGAGTGATGCTAACCTCACAGACAGAGTTTGGAAGTATTCCCTCTTTTATTTTTTGGAAAACTTTAAGGAGGATGGGTATTAGGTCATCTCTAAATGTTCGATAAAATTCAGTAGTAAAGCCATCCGGTCCAGGAATTTTGTTGTTAGATAGGTTTTTGATTACCAATTCAATTTCATTGCTGGTAATTGGTCTGTTCAGATTTTCTGTTTCTTCCTTGGTCAGTTTTAGAAGGCTGTATTTTCCTAGCAAGTTGTCCATTTCTTCTAGGTTATCCAATTTGGTAGCATACAATTTTTCATAGTATTCTCTAATAATTCTTTATATTTTTGTGGTTTCATAGTGATTCTTCCTTTCTCATTTCTGATTCTGCTTATCTGTGTACACTCTCTTTTTTTTTTTTATAAGTCCGCTTAGGGTTTTATCTATTTGTTAATTTTCTCAAAGAACCAGGTCCTGGTTTCATTGATTCTTTGTTATTTTAATCTTCTCAATTTTATTTATTTCTGCTCTGATCTTTATTGTATCCCTCCTTCTACTGACTTTGGGCCTCATTTGTTGTTCTTTTTCTAGTTTCATTAATTGTGAGTTTAGACTGTTCATATGGGATTGTTCTTCTTCCCTGAGGTAGGCCTATATTGCAATATACTTCCCTCTTAGCATGGCCTTCATTGCATCCCACAGATTTTGGGGTGTTGAGTTGTTGTTTTCCCTTGTCTCCATATATTGCTTGATCTCTGTTTTTATTTGGTCATTGATTTATTGATTATTTAGGAACACATTGTTAAGCCTCCATGTGCTTGTGGGCTTTTTTGTTTTCTTTGCATAATTTATTTCTAGTTTCATACCTTTGTGGTCTGGGAAGTTGCTGGTACAATTTAAATCCTTCTGAATTTACTGAGGCTCTTTTTGTGGCTTAATATGTGATCTATTCTTGAAAATGTTCCATGTGCTCTTAAGAAGTATGTGTGTCCTACTGCTTTACCTCAGGTACTCTTTATAGTGAAGTCTACAGTTCTTGCCAGACCCTCACCACTGCCCTATTGTTTAGCCTTAAATTAGTCCTATCCCATCCAATGGAACTTTCATGAAGGTAACAAACATTTGGGAAGGGAAAGGAGGGAAGCTTTTGGAAACATAGTTCCCTTTTTCCTTATTATTTACTAACATAGAATGGTCTCTAAAACTTAGAAGCAATGTTTTTTAAATGAGATCAACAAGTACTATTTCACAGGGCAAAAAATGTGATTTTAAGAAAAACTGCAAAGTTGAAAATCAACTTAACCATTCACAACAATGGATTAGGATCATAAGGCATGCTGCTTGATGTTATTTGGGATAAGAAAACACATTGACATTTGAGGTTCTGGACACAGTGACGTGAACTGAGATGGGTGAGCTAGAATGTAGTCAATTCTTTGTACTTCAAGTTTTTACACTGAATCAAGGTGGTTTTAGTGCTTTTATTTGGGCTAAACAACAACAAAAAATATATATATAAATTTTCTAAAATAATTTAGGCATCGAAGAGCAGTATTTCTCAAAATCTAATGCTGGAGTTCTGATCTATTTGCATCAGAATTACCTCTGTGATTTGTTAAGAGAACAGATTCTTGAGTTCCCCATCAAACTTAGTAAATTAGAATCTTTAGGGCAAAGATATGGAAAGATACATTTTAACAGGAATATCTGGTGAATATTTTTGTACACTACAGGTTAAGAATCAGGGCACTAGAGTAATCAATTTAGGGAAAGAAAATCACAAACAAGGTTAGGATAGGCAACTAGGTAAAACATCATAAAATATATCCAGAGAGGTCAACTGAGCATAGGCAGTTAGGGGACTGTAAACATCCGTGACAGAAATTTAATGCCCAAAGAAAGAAAAATAAGCAAGTAGATCACTGGGAATACTGAGGGAAGGATTAAATGGATAAAAGTGACAATAGCAAGCAGAATGTAGCATAAATGAATGACTACAGAACCTCACTGAAAAAAAAAATAGTTTGAGATATCTGGAACTCTGATGTAAGGCACTGTACAGCTGGCTCCTGTGACAGTAAAAATATTTTTGAGATGCCAACATCATTGTCTCAAAACCTCTGCTTAACCCTAACCAATGAACATTACTCAGGGAAGTGATCTGGACAGTTAAAACAATAGCCTCCCTCTTATCTTCAAAACAACAGGTGCAGCCCTAGCACTATTCTCTGGCTTGATGGACATCAAGACAGCAAGGCAAACATCCTGTTGTTTTCTTTGCTAATTTCTGCTGAGTCTAGTTACCACCTTTTACTCCGTGGATACAAAGCTTTAAATTACCCAGGTAAATAAGGAATCATAGTCAAATTAGTACAGCAGCTAAAAAAGTGAGAGAAGGCTGTGTCAAATGGGGATTTTATAAAGCTTTCTACACTGGAATGTACAGAAAAAAAAGGGAAAGTACATTTTAAAACTGTGCACTGGTGGGAGAAGAACTTATTTTAAAATTTCTACCAGATAGAAGGGAGATAAAACAAACTTGAGCACTGAAAAATTTCAGGGGTACAGGTGAAATCCAGGTCTCTAATCATTTAATGTTCTTAAGACAGCTTTTTCATCACCAAATGGTTTACAAGAAATCTACCAAGCTTCCCTTCAATAATGACATGCACTCCTCTCAGAGACAGTCAGCAGCCTAGGAACTAGAGCCTCCAACCTAGGCTCACGGCAGGCATTAGTAATTAATCATAACTTCTTCACACTGAGGCCAGTGGAGCCTCCCAAACCTCAACACAGAGCTTTCAGTGCCCCACTCCAAATAAGACACATGACATAACAACTTCTGCAAAACTGGCTAAATTTTCCCATTTATCTAGATTTTCTTTCAAGGGAGCCCATATTTCTATATAAATTATGCAACAGCTTTGAAACCTGAGCACTGATCCCAGAATCAGACTCCAGCTTTCCCTTTGCCTTCTATCAGGATGCTACCTTTCCGCTGCTCTATAGGTGCTCCTGACTCTACCAAGAGTCTCTACGGAAAAACCAACTCCTTCTCTCCCTCTGTACAGTGATGTTTGCTTCTCTTGCCTCTGCTAAGAGCACTCACTTCTCTCAAGGTTAGCAAACAGCTCACACCTATTTAATTTCTACAGCCTTTAATATTTTCCTTTGGGCCATCAGATAATAAGACCCAGTCTTTGTGTTTCTATAGTTCAGATTGTGTTATTTTGTTATGGGCATGGAAAGCTTAAATAATGTGTCTTTGCAAAATTCTGTTTGGTTTGGGTACCTAGAAACTATTACATCATGTAAGCATGTGTGTTCCAGCAGTCTTTTTATGCCAAAGTCTTGAAGCAGTCAAGTAATTCCATTGCTTTTTCAAAACCACTAGAAGAGAGCTTCACAATTGTATGGAATTCAGCTTCAGCTACATCCAAAAAAATGACAATCTAGCTTCAGAAGGAGTCTTATAATGGAGCCATATATAATGAATTGTAGATAATAACCTGTTAGGAGTATCCAGGTATGCTTTGGAAAGTTATCAGATATCAGGAAACATGATCTATACTCCAGCAGTCAGTAATGTAGGAAGAATGTGAAAGACCTTTTAACTCAACCCACCTCACCACTCATTTGACATTTGAGATTACTGAGATCTAGAAGTATTAACTAACTTGCTTAAAGTTACAGAGGAAGGAGCTCCAGTTTCTTGGTTCTAGACTAGTCCTTTCTCCACTCCACTAGCTACCAATATACCAGTGCCTAGTTAAAAATAGTTTATACTCACTCAGTGTTTGAGAAGAAGTCTTTTTGTTAAATATACATATATTTACATTCTGAATGAATCTTCCTTCCTTCCTCCTACTGCTTCTGTGTACAGGATTGCTTTGGCTATTCAGGGCCTTTTGTGGTTCCATATGAATTTTATAACTATTTGTTCCAGTTTGTTGAAGAATGCTGTTGTTATTTTGATAGGAATTGCATTGAATCTGTAGATTACTTTAGGCAGAATGGCCATTTTGACAATATTAATTCTTCCCAGCCAAGAGCATAGGATGAGTTTCCATTTGTTAGTGTCCTCTTTAATTTCTCTTAAGAGTATCTTGTAGTTTCAGGAAATAGGTCTTTCACTTCCTTGGTTAGGTTTATTCGTAGGTGTTTTATTCTTTTTTATGCAACTGTAAATAGAATTGTTTTCCTGATTTCTCTTTCTGCTAGTTCGTCATTAGTGTATAGGAACCACAGATTTCTGTGTGTTAATTTTGCATCCTGCAACTTTGTTGAATGCAGCTATTTGTTCTAGTACTTTTGGAGTGGAGTCTTTAGGGTTTTTTATGTACAATACCATGTCATCTGCAAATAATGAAAGTTTGACTTCTTCTTTACCAATCTGGATGCATTTTATATCTTTGTGTCATCTGATTGCCATGGCTAGGACCTCCAGTACTATATTGAATAAAATCGGAGAGAGTGGGCATCCTTATCTTGTTCCTCATCTTAGAGGAAAAGCTTTCAGGTTCTCGCTGTTAAGTATAATGTTGGCTGTGGGCTTGTCATATATGCCTTTATTATGTTCAGATACTTGCCCTCTATACCCATTTTGTTGAGAGATTTCATCATGAATGGATGTTGAATTTTGTCAAATGCTTTTTCAGCATCTATTGAGATGATCGTGTGGTTTTGTCCTTTATGTTGATGTGGTGGATGATGTTGATGGATTTTTTAATGTTCTACCATCCTTGCATCCCTGAGATGAATCCCACTTGATCATGATGTATGATCCTCTTGATGTATTTTTGAATTCGGTTTGCTAGTATTTTGTTGAGTATTTTTGCATCTATGTTCATCAGGGATAACTTTCTTTTTTGGCGGGGTCTTTCCCTGGTTTTAGTATTTGAGTGATGCTGACTTCATAGTATGAGTTTGGAAGTATTTCCTCCTCTTCTATTTTTTGGAAAACTTTAAGGAGAATGGGTATTATATCTTCTCTATATGTCTGATAAAATTCAGAGGTGAATTCATCTGGCTCGTGGGTTTGTTCTTGGGTAGTTTTTTGATTACTGATTTAATTTCGTTGCTGGTAATTGGTCTGTTTAGATTTTCTGTTTTTCTTCCTTGGTCAGTTTTGGAAGGTTGTATATTTTGAGGAAGTTGTCCATTTCTTCTAGGTTTTCCAGCTTGGTAGCATATAGATTTTTGTAATATTCTCTAATAATTCTTTGTGTTCCTATGGGGTCCATTGTGATTTTTCCTTCCTTGTTTCTGATTCCGTTGATGTGTGTTGACTCTCTTTTTCTCTTAATAAGTCTGGCTAGAGGCTTATCTATTTTGTTTATTTTGTCAAAGAACCAGCTCTTGGTTACATTGATTTTTTCTATTGTTTTATTCTTCTCAGTTTTGTTTATTTCTTCTCTGATCTTTATTATGTGCCTCCTTCTGCTGAGTTTAGGCCTCATTTGTTTTTCTTATTCCAGTTTCAATAATTGTGACTTTAGACTATTCATTTCGGATTGTTCTTCCTTCTTGAAATAGGCCTGGATTGCTATATACTTTCCTCATAGAACTGTCTTTGCTGTGTCCCACAGAAGTTGGGGGTGTTGTGCTGCTGTTTTCACCTGTCTCCATATTTTGTTTGATCTCTGTTTTAATTTAGTCTTTGATCCATTGATTATTTAGGAGCATGTTGTTAAGCCTCCATGTATTTGTGATCCTTTTTGTTTTCTTTGTACAATTTACTTCTAGTTTTATACGTTTGTGATCTGAGAAGTTGGTTGGTACAATTTAATCTGTTTGAATTTGCTGAGGCTCTTTTGGTGACCTAGTATGTGGTCTATTCTGGAAAGCATGCCATGTGCACTTAAGAATATGTATCCTGCTACTTTTGGGTGTAGAGTTCTGTAGATGTCTGTTAAGTCCATCTGTTCTAGTGTGTTGTTCAGTGCCTGTGTGACCTTCCTTATTTTCTGTCTGTTGGATCTGTCCTTTGGAGTGAGTGGTGTGTTGAAGTCTCCTAAAATGAATGCATTGCATTCTACTTTCTCCTTTAATTCTGTTAGTATTTCTTTCACATATGTCAGTGATCCTGTATTGGGTGCATATATATTTATAACAGTTATATCCTCTTGTTGGACTGAGCCCTTTATCATTATGTAATGTCCTTCTTTCTCTCTTGTTACTTTCTTTGTTTTGAAGTCTATTTTGTCTGATACAGGTACTACAACACCTGCTTTTTTTTCTCCCTATTGTTTGCTTGAAATATCTCTTTCCATCCCTTGACTTTTAGTCTGTGCATGTCTTTGGGTTTGAGGTGAGTCTCTTGTAAGCAGCATATAGATGCATCTTGCTTTTTTATCAATTCTATTACACTGTGTCTTTTCATTGGTGCATTCAGTCCATTCACATTTAGGGTGATTATTGAAAGGTATGTACTTATTGACATTGCAGACTTTAGATTCATAGTTATCAAAGATTTAAAGGTAGCTTCTTTAGTATCTGACTAATTTAACTCGCTTATTAACCTATTATAAACACAGTCTTATGGTTCTTTATTTTTCTCCCTTCTTAATCCTCCTCGTCCATTCTTTATATGTTAGGTGTTTTATTCTGAACTCTTTTGTGTTTCCTTTGCTTTTGTGAATAGTTGATTTTATTTTTTGCCTTTAGTTAGTATTTGGTTGGTTTGCTTTCTTTGCTGTGATTTTATTTTCTCTGGTGACATCTATTTAGCCTTAGGAGTGCTTACATCTAGAGCAGTCCCTTTAAAATATCCTGTAGAGGTGGTTTGTGGGAGGCAAATTCCCTCAACTTTTGCTTGTCTGGAAATGGTTTAATCCCTCCTTCATATTTAAATGATAATTGTGCTGGATATAGTTCTCTTGTTTCAAGCCCCTTCTGTTTCATTGCATTAAATAAATCATGCCATTCCCTTCTGGCCTGTAAGGTTCCTGCTGAGAAGTCTGATGATAGCCTGATAGGTTTTCCTTTGTAGATGACCTTTTTTCTCTCTCTGGCTGCCTTTAATACTCTTTCCTTGTCTTTGATTTTTGCCATTTTAGTTATTATATGTCTTGGTATTGTCCTCCTTGGGTCCCTTGTGTTGGGAGATCTGTGGGCTTCCATGGTCTGAGAGACTATTTCCTCCCCCAGTTTGGGGAAATTTTCTGCAATTATTTCTTCAAAGACACTTTCTATCCCTTTTTCTCTTCTTCTTCTGGTACCCCTATAATGTGAATATTGTTCTGTTTGGATTGGTCACACAGTTCTCCTAATATTCTTTCATTCCTGGAGATCCTTTTATCTCTCTCTGCCTCAGCTTCTCTATATTCCTGTTCTCTGATTTCTATTCCATTAACGGTTTCTTGCACCTCATCCAGTCTGCTCTTAAGTCCTTCCAGAGATTATTTTATTTATATATTCTCCCTCCTAACTCAATCCTTTAGCTCTTGCATATTTCTCTGCAGGTCCATCAGCATGGTTATGAACTTTATTTTGGGGGTTGTCTGGGTGATTCTGTACTGGACCAAATTTTTCTGCCTTTTCATGGTGATAGAGTTGGTCATAGGAAGGAAGCGTGTGTGTTAACTGGGAGAACAAAGTTCCTTCCTGCTTGCTGGTCACTCGGCCCCTCTCCCCTGCCTGTGTCAGTTCTCTGCACACTGGGAGCAGCTCTTGGGGCAGCCCAGAACCCTACAGGGAGAGTCAGGTGTGCTGGGAGTGCTCTCCTATGAGAACAGCCGCCCTTTGCACCCTGTCCTGGCTTCCTCTGTCTTTGCCGTGCAACTGCGCGCTGGCAGCTACCCCAGGACTGGCCCGGGAAGCTGCACTCTGGGAGGAGACTCTGAGCATCTGCTGTGGGCCCGGCCGCTCTCAGGCTGCTTGGCCGCTCTGGTGGGGCCATGCCATAGGGGGAATGAACGTCAGGCTGCTTATCGCCATGAGGGGCTTCAGGGCTGCACTGCCTCCCACAGAGATGGGGCACCTGGTGTACCTCAGGATTCCTATCCTGCTGGGCCAAGTGTGCCGGGACTATTCCATCCAGCAGCGAGGCCACTGTCCTTTTAATACTTTCAAAAAGCATTCACTTCTCTTTTGTCTCAGGGGAGCCAGCTGCAGGGACCCACATGCAGAGTTTATTTTTTCATTTCCCTAATATCCAGCACACCATGCAATGTGTGTCTGCATTCCCAGTGAGAATTACTAGGGATGGGTATTTAGCGGTCCTGGGCTCCCACTCCCTCTCCTCTCTGACTCCTCTCCTCCCACCAGGGAGCTCGGGTTAGGGGAGCGCTCAGGTCCTGCTGGCCGTGGCTTGTATCTAACCCACTTCGTGAGATGCCAAGTTCTTGCAGATGTAGATGTAGCCTGGCTGTCTTACTGTATCCTCTGGTTTCTCTATTTGGAATAATTGTATTTGTTCTATTTTCAATAATATATATGATTTTGGGAGGAGATTTCTACTCACGCCACCATCTTGACTCCTCCATTCTTCACCACTGAATTTTAACAAATATTTAGTGAAGACCTAATACTTCTCCTCCTTAAAGTTTTCCAAAGAGTAAAGGAAGAGGGAATACTTCCAAACTCATTCTATGAGGCTGCCTTCACTCTAATAGCAAAACCAGGAAAAGATACCACATAAAAAGAAAATTACAGACCAGTATCCCTGGTGAACATAGATGTAAAAATACTCAACAAAACATAAGCAAAACGAATTGAAAAATACCTCAAAAAGATCATCAATCGTGATCAAGTAGGATTTATTCCAGGGATGCAAGGATGGTACAACATTCGAAAATCCATCAACATCATCCAACACATCAACAAGAAGAACAAAAACCACATGATCATCTCTATACATGCTGATTAAGCATTTGACAAAATTCAACATCCAGTCATGATAAAAACTCCCAACAAAATGGGTATAGAGGGCAAGTACTTCAACATAATAAAGGCCATATATGACAAACACACAACCAACATTATACTTAACAGTGAAAAGCTGAAAGCTTTTCCTCTATGACTGGGAACAAAACAAGGATGCCCAATTTCCCCACTTATATTCAACATAGTACGGGAGGTCCTAGCCACAGCAATCAGGCAACACAAAGAAATAAAAGGAATCCAGATTGGTAAGGAAGAAGTCAAACTATCCCTGTTTGTACATGACATAATATTGTACATAAAAAACCATAAAGAAACCACTCCAAAACTACTAGGTCTAATATTTGCATTCAACAAAGTTGCAGGATAGAAAATTAATATGCAGAAATCTGTGGCATTCCTATATACTAACAATGAGAAAGGGAAATCAGGAAAACAATGCCATTCACAGTTGCATCAAAAAGAATAAAATACCTAGGAATAAACCTAACCAAGGAAGTGAAAGAACTATACTCTGAGAACTACAAGACACTTGTGAGAGAAATTAAAGAAGATACCAATAAATGGAAACGCATCCCATGCTCATGGATAGGAAGAATTAATATTGTCAAAATGGCCATCCTGCCTAAAGCAATCTACAGATTCACTGCAATCCCTATCAAAATAGCAACAGCATTCTTCAATGAACTAGAGCAAATTGTTCTAAAATTCATATGGAACCAAAAAATAATCCAAAAAGCCAAAGCAATCCTGCGAAGGAAAAATAAAGTTGGGGGAATGATGCTCCCCAAACTCGAGCTCTACTACAAAGCCACAGTAATCAAGACAATTTGGTACTGGCACAAGAACAGACCCATACACCAATGGAACAGACTAAAGAGTCCAGATATAAACCCAACTATATATGGTCAATTAATATATAATAAAGGAACCATGAACATACAAGGGGGAAATGACAGCCTCTTCAACAACTGGTGCTGGCAAAACTGGACAGCTACATGCAAGAGAATGAAACTTGATTATTGTTTAACTCCATACAAAAGTAAACTCGAAAGGGATCAGAGACCTGAATATAAGTCATGAAACCATAAAACTCTAAGAAGACAATATAGGCAAACATCTCCTGAATATAAACATGAGCAACTTCTTCCTGAACCCATCTCCTTGAGCAAGGGGAACAAAAGAAAAATGGACACATGGGACTACATCAAACTAAAAAGTTTCTGTACAGTAAAGGAAACCATCAACAAAACAAAAAGGCATCCTACAGTATGGGAGAATGTATTTGTAAATGACATATTCGACAAGGGGTTAACATCCAAAATATATAAACAACTCACATGCCTCAACACCCAGAAAGCAAATAACCCAATTAAAAAATGGGCAGAGGATATGAAGAGACAATTCTCTAAAGAAGAAATTGAGATGTCTAACAGACACATGAAAAGATGCTCCACATCACTAATCATCAGGGAAATGCAAATTAAAACTACAATGAGATATCACTTCATGCCAATAAGGATGGCCAGCATCAAAAAGACTAAGAACAACAAATGTTGGCAAGGATGCGGAGAATGGGGAACCCTCCCACACTGCTGGTGGGAATGTAAGCTAGTTCAACTACTGTGGAAAGCAATATGGAGGTTCCTCAAAAAACTAAAAATAGAAATACCATTTGACCCCAGAATCCACTCCTTGGAATGTGCCCAATGAATACAACTTCTCAGATTCAAAAAGACATCTGCACCCCTACGTTAATTACAGCACTATTTACAATAGCCAAGATTTGGAAGCAACCTAAGTGGCCATCAGTAGATGAATGAATAAAGAAGAAGTGGTACATATACATGATGGAATACTATTCAGCCATAAGAAACAAAGAAATCCTATCATTTACAACAGCATGAATTGAGCTAGAGGTTATTAGGCTTAGTGAAATAAGCCAGGCAGAGAAAGACAAATACCAAATTATTTCCATCATTTGTGGAGTATAACAACAAAGCAAAACTGAAGGAGCAAAACAGTGGCGGACTCACATACTCCAAGAAGGGTCTAGCGTTTACCAAATGAGAAGGGTGGGGGAAGGCAGGTGGGAAGGGAGGCAGAAGGCGTTTGAAGGGGTATTATGATTAGTACACATGGTGTGGGGGGTCATGGGGAAAACAGTGTAGCACAGAGATGACAAGTAGTGACTCTGTGGCATCTTACTACTCTAATGGACAGTGACTACAATGGGGTATGGCAGGGGAGTTTAATAATATGGGTGAATGTAGTAATCACATTGTTTTCCATGTGAAACCTTCATAAGAGTATATATTAATGATACCTTAATAAAAAAAAAAGGATCACAAGTGTTTTGAAAATATTATACTCTGTTATTTTATATTACAATAAATCTATCCTACCACTACCACCATCCCAATGGCTTTTTAAACTTTTCTCTTGGTATTCCAGAATACACTATTTTTATTTTTAGTTAGAATCAACAGCACACATTTCCTCAGAGTTAATAAACTTGTTTTGTTGCTAGTTTGAGTCCTCAATTCCTTAATTTCATTCACAAGTGCAATATAGTTAAATATGCTATTATAGAAGGGCATATTTATAAACAACTGGGAAAAGAAATTATTATTTTTAAGTACCTCTGCAAACAGGGACAAAATATAGATAAACTTCACTGGAACCCTCGGTTTTAATTAATCTGAGAATTCTTTCAGTGTTACTTCTTTTCCAGAATTTACAAGAAAAAATCAGAGAATAAATAACTGAGTCAACTTTAGCAGAAGCATAATCACAAATATCTCCATAAGAAAACCTAATGGAGATTTTTTTTAATGTAGTCCTCCTACTTCTGCATGCTATTTCAAAACCTCATTTCATCCCTCAGGATGTTTAAGGAGACAACGTTTGATAAAGAACAATGTCAACCCAAAGAACGAGCAGTGTTCCACTGGAATAGAGGATGTGACAAAAATTTAGCAAAGGTTTTTCTATATAACATTTGTCAAAGTTATAAGCAAAACTAAAAAAGTCAGCGAGCTTCCTGATTACTAACCTAAGACCCTTCAAGAAGCAAACCAGTTCCCCAAGTCCTATCTGTCTGCCCCCTTGCAGTGAAACAGAGAATTCATAGCCCCTGGCTGACAACAACCTAAGGGGACCCAGCGCAATGGAGAATCCCAAGGGAATTATCTTCTTGTGACGCTAAAATGAGTATCCTTGAGCATTCAATGCACAATACAAGACACTATCCAAGAAATTACATAATATTCAAAAATGTATTCCAGGGGATACTAGATCCCAGGACTGTAATAGGTATTACATTAAAGAAGAAAAAAAAAAGACATCAAGGTCAAATGTTTGAAACACTTAAAAAAAAATCAGAAGGATCTCCACCCCCAAGAATAAAGGCCTTTGCATATGCTAATGTGTATTACGATCCTCCAAAGGTGTGCACTTTGTAGTTTCCTTACCTTCTTTTAGGCACAGAGCCTTTTCTCCGTGGCACTTATGAGAAAATCACTGTTGTTCAGAAAGTACTCATCTCTGTGGTCCCAAACTCACTCACTCACCATGAAAATCTGAATTTTAAAGAAAGGGTCCAGACCTGAACCAAGGGAGTGAAATGCTAAAGGTTGGAGTTCACTATATAGACAAACAATTGATGTGGAAGATTTTGAAGAATTATTTCAATTTCACAGGTCTTATGGTGACACATCTCCCACCAAGAATCAGGGACAGTTCCGCTGACACACACAGAGAAAAACAGCATTTCTGAGACTAAGCTTTTAGAAGTAAAAGCTGCTTTTCACAGTTTGCTCTTATCTTCAAATTATGCTTTTTTTTCAAATTGTAAGGAATCACCTTTAATTTAATTTCTCCTAGGACTGAGAATTAATCCTCTAGGAATTAAAGGGAGAAATTATTAAACTATCACATGCAAATATACTCTTTAAAAATTAAAGACCAGCTATTCTGCTACAGCAGCCACACTGTAAAATTCAAAATTTACAAACTGTTCATTGTATCCAAAGTATATGCAAAAGAATATTCTGATGAGATCAAGCCAATCCATTTCCTTTCCACCAAAGTGTTCTGTGGAATAGCTCATTTCATTTTAAATGTTCAGCATAGTATCTTGTTACTCACACACTATGTAGGACAAATTTGCTACATGGAATATTCATTTCCAAATAGTAAGTTGCTTCTTTCATAGTCAACAAAACAACAGCATTTGTAAACTCTGCTTAGAAAAGGAATAATAAATCAAATATACTCAGTTCTTGTTGCTGATTTGGAGGCAGTGGGGACTATCTTTTCAATCTTATGTGTTGTTTTCTCTATTCGTTTTTGGAAAGTTTGTTATTTCTCTCAGTTCCTGGTTTTTTCCTACTGAAGAGAGGAATGAGTGCTGTCCACTTGAAAACTGTCTGCTACATTAGAAGGGGATTTAATTATTCTGGTATAAAAAGCTAGGAAAGCAAATAAATACATTTAACAGACAGACTCTCAACTATTCTAATTGCTCATGTGCTATAAGGGCTTTCAAATAATAAGTAGTTAAATAATAAATTGATATGGTAAAGAATAATGATACCCAGGTGCAAAACCTTAATCTGAGAGCTGGGCCACATACTCAATGGCATAATTGCCTCTATTACCACATTCTGGTCTAACATAAGGGTTTGAGTCATGGAAACTGGATAGAAATAAAAGACAAATAATGTTCAAATCAGAGGATCACACAATAGAGATCAGGTATCTAAACAGCTACTTGAAATGTAAAAGCAAACTTCAGTTTTGTATGAAACATTCCATTTAAACATATGCGACACTCAGTCTAAGCAGCAAAAGCAAGAAATAAGAAAATTTGCCATTAGGAATTTCAACGTTCAAAGTCAAAAATGGTGATAAAAGGAATTTCTTAATTTCCAAATAATACTTCAAGCTACTGCAACATAAACAGATTCTACTGTTTAAAGAAGACCCTCCTCTGTGCTACTCTGAGATCTCTACTGGGAGGATTAGTCCCTGCAGGCTTCAGAATGCACCCATTTGTATGTTTCTACTTTGTACATCCCGATGGTAATTTACCTGAATAACTAACATGTGAACCATGCTAGATAATATATTTGGAGCTCAATAGCATACAATTTGAAGAAAATATTAAATCTAGTGCCAACATCTTTTGGATGCCACCTCTTAATTTTTCTTTTTCATTATCATGACTAAGGAATAGAAAAGCTTACTGGTCCATGATTATGAAACCTGAAAGTTTCTGAAACTCAAAGTTTTTCATGATTTATTTGCCAGCAGAACCTATTTCTACTTTCCCTGAAGCAATATTAATGTATTTGATTGCATGATATTGTAATCTGACTCCTGTGTGGATGTTACAAAATATATGCTATGCACAGTTATTGCCTTTCTGAAATTTGAGAAATTCTTAACTGAAGTATAAACTTCACCTAAGAATTTCAGAAGCAAGATTACAATCCTGCTTATATACACTGACTGAGTTGCAGTTTGACTTATCTAACAACAAACACAAATGACTTAAAAGTATGGCAACTCATGCATTTCTACAAGCAAGGTTGAGTGAGAAGCTGTGAATAACTCTCCTGTGATGTATACCACAAAATTTGCATCTCATAGTTGGGGTCTCTGGTATCATTGATAGATCATTTAAACTCAGTAGGTCATTCCATTACAAGACATTATTAACAAACATAAGCCCAACTTTCTTCCATCATTTGGCATCATTAAGGAAAAATCACTACAGACACAACAGAAATAAAAAGAATTATTAGAGAATACTATGAAAAATTATATGCAAACAAATTGGATAAGAAGAAATGGACAACATTCTAGAAAAACACAAGACTTCTAAGACTGACACTGGAAGAAACAGAGAATCTCACCAGACCAATTACCAGCAATGAAATTGAATTGTAATAAAAAAATACCAGAGAAAAGAATTCCTGGACCAGATGGCTTCACAGCTCAGTTTTAACAAACATTTAAAAAAGAGCTAATACCTATTCTCCTTAAAGTTTTCCAAAGAATAGAAGAGGAGGGAATCCTTCCAAACTCATTCTATGACTTTAATACCAAAACCAAAGACACTAAAAAAAAAAATTACACACCAATATCCCTGATGAACATAGATACAAAAATCCTCAACAAAATATTAGTAGACCGAATTCAAAAGTACATCAAAAAGATAATACATCATGACCAAGTGGGATTTATTCCAGGGATGCAAGGATAGCGCAATATTAAAAAAATCAACTTCATACACCACATCAACAAAAAGAAGGACAAAAATCACATGAGCATCTCAATAGATTCTGAGAAAGCATTTCACAAAATTCAACATCCATTCATGATGAAAACTCACAACAAAATGGGTATAGAGGGCAAGTACCTCAACATAATAAAGACTATACATGACAAACCCACAGCCAACTTCATACTTAACAGTAAAAGCTGAAAGCTTTTCCTCTAAGATTGGTAATAAAACAAGGATGCCCACTCTCACCACCGTTATTCAATATAGTACTGGACGCCCTAGCCATGGTAAGCAGACAACACAAAGAAATAAAAGGTATGCAGATTAGTAAGGAACAAGTTAAACTGTCACTATTAACAGATGACATGATATTGCACATAGAAAACCCTAAAGAATCCACCAAAAAACTATTAGAACTAATAACTGAATTCAGCAAAGTTGCAGGATACAAAATTAATAGGCAAAAATCTTCTGCATTACTGTATACTAACAAACAATGAACTAGCAGAAAGATAAACCAGGAAAAAATCTCCATTTACAATTGCATCAAAAAAATAAGATACCTAGGAATAAACCTAACCAAGGAAATGAAAGATCCATACTCTGAAAACTATAAGACACTCATGAAAGAAATTAAAGAAGACACCAATAGAAATACATCTGTGCTCATAGATAGGAAGAATTAATATTGTCAAAATGGCCATCCTGCCTAAAGCAATCTATGGATTCAATGCAATCCCTATCAAAATATCACCAGCATTCTTCCAAAAAACTAGAACAAATAGTTCTAAAATTCATATCAAACCACAAGAAACCCCAAACAGCCAAAGCAATCCTGAAAAAGGAGAACAAAACTGGGGAGATTACAAGCTATGCTACAAAGCCACAGTAATCAAAACAACTTGGCACTGGCACAAGAACAGACCCATTGATCAGTGGAACAGAATAGAGAGGCCAGATATAAACTCACACGTATATGACCAATAAAGAGCCATGGATATATAGTGCAGAAAAGACAGGCTCTTCAACAACTGGTGCTGGAAAAACTGGACAGCTACATGGAAGAGAATGAAACTGGATTATTGTCTAACTACTTAAACAAAAGTAAACTCAAAATGGATCAAAGACCTAAATGTCAGGCATGAACCATAAAACTCATAGAAGAAAACACAGGCAAAAATTTCTTCAATGTAAACATGAACAACTTTTACCTGAACACATCTCCAATGGTAGGGAAACAAAAGCAAAAATGAACAAGTGGGACTACATCAAACTGAAAAGCTCCTGTACAGCAAAGGACACCATCAGCAGAAAAAAAAAAAGGCATCCTGCAATATGGGAGAATATATTCATAAATAACATCCGATAAGGGATTAACATCCAAAATATATAAAGAACTCATACACCTCAACACCCAAAAAAACAAATAACCTGATTAAAAAATGGGTGGAGGACCTTCACAGACACGTCTCTAAAGATGAAATTTGAATGGCCAACAAGCACATGAAAAGATGCTCCACATCACTAATCATCAAGGAAATGCAAATTAAAACCACAATGAGGTATCACCTCACACCAATTAGTATGGCCAACATCCAAAAGACAAACAAAAGCAAATGCTGGCGAGGATGTGGAGGAAGGGGAACCCTCCTACACTGTTGATGGGAATGTAAATTGATTCAGCCATTATAGAAAGTGATATGGAGGTTCCTCAAAAAACTAAAAATAGAAATACAGTTTGAACCAGGAATTTACTCCTAGGAATTTACCTGAATAAAACAAGATTTCTGATTCAAAAAGACATATGCACCCCTATGTTTTTCACTGCACTATTTCCAATAGCCAAGATATGGAAGCAGCTTAAGTATCCATCAATAGATGAATGGATAAAGAAGATGTGGTACATATACACAATGGAATACCATTTAGACATAAGAAGAAAACAAATCCTACCATTTGCAACAACATGATGGAGCTAGAGGGTATTATGCTCCATGACATAAGCCAGGTGGGAAAGACAAGTACCAAATGATTTCACTTGTTTCTGGAGTATAAAAAACAAGAAAAACTGAAGTAACAAAACAGCACCAGAGTCAGACTCCAAGAAGGGACTAGCAGTTACCAAAAGGAAAGAGTTGGGAGGGTGAGTAGGGAGGGAGGGAGAAGGGGATTAAGGGGCACTATAATTAGCAATAACAATATAGGTATCATGCGGAAGGTGGTAAAGCTCAGAGAAGACAAGTAATCAGTCTATAGCATCTTACTATGCTTATACACAGTGACTGCAATGGGGTGGGGGGGGATGAGGACTTGATAATAAGCGTGAATGTTGAAATCACAGTGTTGTTCATGTGAAACCTTCATAAGATCATATTTCAATGACACTTTAATATGAAAAAAAAGTCTAACAAAAAATCAATACAAGATATATCTGCAAAAATCCCCACTTGTAAATTAAATACACATGTCTAAATAACCCATGGATCTGAGATGAAATTAAAAGGAAAATTTGAAATATTTTGAACAGGGTGAAAAATATATATATAACACAACTGATATTTCTGAGATGAAGTTAAAGCAGTGTTGAGAGAAAAATTTCTAGCAATAGATGCCTCTATTAGAAAAGAATGGTTTCAAATCAGTGACCTGAGCTTCTATCTTAAGCAAAGGCAGAAAGGCAAATTAAACCCAAAGTTAGTAAAAGGAAGTGAGGAAGGTGGTGCTGGGATACAGGCAGATAAAGTTCAGAACCCTTGTAAAAAGCCCCAATCCAACTAAGCCACTTAGATAAGCATCAGATGCTTTCACTGGTTGTGCCCTATGCAAACATTGCTCAGCCATTCAAAGGTACATAGACTTCAGCTGCTCTATGCAGACAAAGTATTACACATTCAGCCAATCAGGAGTGAGTTGTGATGTCATTAATTAAGTTCTCTATCTGGCTGTGGGGCAAGACTTCCTCCTCTCCAAAGGCAATATAAACTCCAGATAGGACAGCCCTGATGGTCTCCTCTCTTGGAGCCCCTCCTGGTTAACAGGAGTTATTGCTCTCTCTTTTCGATCATTAAAAAGAGTTTTTCTGGTTGCTCCATACTCTTTTGTCTTATGGCTTCATTCTGTGTCACCTCTGAGACATGACCCTGGGGGGATAAATAGCATTCTGGCTGGTAATAAAAGGAAATTATAAAAACAAGAGAAGAAATAAATTAGACAAAAACCAATGAAACCAAAAACTAGTTTCTTGAAAAATATCAAAAAATAAAAAATAACAACCAGACAGAATTACTAAGTAAAATATAAAGAAGACACAAATAACCAAGCAAGTAACTAATAAGAACGAGAGAGTAGATATCACTGAAAATCCTAAAGACATTTAAAGAATAACAAGGTAATTTAATCAAAACTTCTCACTAACAAGTCTGAAAACTTACGTAAGCTAAATTTAAGAAACACAGATTATCAGAACTCACCCATTATGAAATAAATGAATAGCTCTATTACTACAAAGGAAATAAATTTAAAATTTAAAACCTCCCAAAGAAAGATCTTTCCATATTACTTAGTTGCATTGGAGAACTCCACCAAATATTTAAAGAAGAATTAACACCAATTCTACAAAGTCTGTCCCAGAAAATAGAGGAGGAAGGAACATTTTCCCATTCATTTTATGACAATTGATCCCAACACCAAAATGAGACAAAGTCAGTAAAAAAATAAGAAAAACTACAGACCAATATTCTTTAAGAATATATATATGCAAACATCCTTAACAAAATATTAAAAATGAGAATTCAGCAATATATATAAAAAGAATTATATACATAATTAAACAGCATTTATTCCAGGGATGCAAGGCTAGTTCAATATTAGAAAATCAATCAATGTAAATGCCTTATTAGCCGGCTAAAGAAGAGAAACCACAAGACCATATAAATTAATGCAGAAAAACCATTTGACAAAATTCAACACCCGTTCATGACTCCAACTCAGGAAAACAACAAAAGAGGGGAACTTCTTCAACTGATTGAAAAGCATATACAAAAAAACTTCCAGTAACATAGTTTTGGTGGAAACCTGAGTGCATCCACCCTAAGTTCAAGAACAAGGCAAGGATGTCTGCTCTCACCAATCTCATTAAACACAGTGTTGGAAGATCTAGCCAGCGTTATCCGTATGGAGATCAGAAAGGAGGAAACTAAACAGCCCATATTGTAGATGACATGATTGTCCACAAAAACAACCTAAAGAAATTCACACACACACACACACACACACACACACACACACACACACACACCTCCTGGAGTTTATGCGTGAGTTCAGCAAGGTCATATATACGAAATAAACATAGAAAATCTATTGTATTTCTAGATACTATCAATGAGAATGCAGACACAAAAATTTTAAATGTGCTATACCATTTACAATCTCTAAAAAAAATACTTTGGTGTACAAAAGATGTATAGGTCTTGTATGATAAGAACTAAATAATGCTGATAAAGATATTCAAAAAGACTGAATAAATGGAGAGTTAAACAATGTTCATGGGTTAGAAGATTCAAAATATTAAAAGATGTCAATTCTTCCCAAATTGATATACATATTTAACACAATTGCTATCAAAATTCCTGCAGATTTTTGGTAGACAAGATTTTCTGCAATTTATATGGAAAGGGAAAGGAACTAGAATAGATTTTTTAAGAAGTTAAAAGGAGGAATAAAGCAGGAAGAAACCCATCAAATTGTAAGACTTAGCTAATTTTAGATAATGTAGTACAGACTATGTGGTATTAACAAATAAATTACAAGATCCTTCAAGTCATTAGCTCCATTTGTGCATTCCATTCTTAATTATCTTAGTAACATGCTCACATTCCAGATCTGAAACAAAATGAAACCATTCTCATTAAGGTTAAATATCCCATTTCTAAACAAAAATAAATATCTCATTCATTCTACATTGAATTTTCAATTTATTTATTTACTTATGTCCTTGCTATTTATAAAAATATATACTCTGGGTTTCCTACTTGATTCAATTCAGTCACTATCAATACTTATTTTGGTGCCCAAATGTTATATTTAGCTGGTTACTTCAGTCTGACTTCTGTATTTTGATTTATCATTTCTTATTTTCTGGCACAAAAAAAGATGTTGCAGGCTTTTCCTATGCTTTTCCCTGGATCAGCCCAGCCATTTCTCCAAGTAACCCTGATTCCTTTAATGGAGAATGATATTTAGAAGCTAAGTGCTCATTATTATTAGGATATCGCTACTTTTAGGCCCTCTCACTGATCAGAGCTAGGAAACGTGTACGCTCAGCAAACAGTTGGTTCACTGGCTTCAAATTCTAAGGAAAATCGAGCACTGAAACAGGTAACCATGTGAGTAGAGAACTCATCTAAGGGAGCCAAAGAAAGAGAAAACCACGTGGCCCAGAGCAGAACCCTAGGTTAATCAGACATTTGGGAAAAGCTTTACCCTGTTTTGGAATAGGGCTGTATATAAACAAGCACAATTGTGACCAAACATGGCAAGCAAATTATTAAAATTTCAAAAAATTATGAACTACCCAAATGTCAACAAAAAAATGTAATATTCTACTACTTAAAAGGATGTACACATAAAGAATGTTATTTCTGATAGTTTATAATATAAAAATATTTATGATAGTGTTTTCCCTTTAAAGTACTTAATATGTACTTTAAAATATATATAATATGTATAATTTTATTTTATATATATTTTATTATATATAATATGTATAATTATATATATAATCTATGTAAAAAATTGGCATAGTAAAATCTGGAACGGGATGTATCAAAATGTTTATACTTGTTTTGAAAGTGGGAATCTATAAGGTTCTTCCTTCTACTTTTCCGTATGTTCCAAATTCACCACACACTTCTTTCTAATAGAGGAAACAGTCACAAAAATGATTTTCCTCCACCTCTTACTATGATAAGTCAAGGTGACAATTGCTAATTAACGCAGAGCCTGGACACGGAGTATGCATAAATATATTAACACCTGCAACCCGAGATTTTCTGCCGTATAAACAAGCCTGCAGGACTGTCTGCCGGACAGGCTCGGGTCCTGCTTCCCTGGATCCTGCAGGGGCGACCAATGGTTCTTCTCGCCACTCTCTGCTCACTGACACTGATGCCTTGACAGGCCCGGGGTTCCCCCAAACCATTCCTACCTCACTCACTCACTGCGGGGTCCCAGGGGCGGTGAGAACTCCTACGGCTCCCTCGAAAACAACCAGCCAGCGGTGTGCATCCATCCTCTAGTTACGTGTCCTGAGAGAAGAGGAGATTCCGGTCTTAGCGGACAGACCGGCACCTCGGCCCCCTGTTGCCCTGACCAGCACAGGCGCTTTGAGGCCCTGGAGCCGTGGGCTGAGACCCTGTGCTGACAGCCGGCCCTGGGCCGGTTCCCTGACATCGGCCCCCAGCAGTGTCGAAAGCTCTTCCCTGCCCCCTCCGGTGCTCAGGACCAGCCCCGCTAGATACTGTGTCCTCACGCAGTAGATGCGATGCGACACTCACATAGCCAATGAGATGCGCAAGGCCAGCATCCAGTGCAGGGCGAAGCCTCCACGGTCGTCAGTATCCCTGCTGTGTCGAACGGCCGCGTCATCTCTGCGGAGCTGCTTCCTGCGCGCTTAGGGATGCGATGGCTATGGCAAGACGCAGCCACGCCCCCTCACGTGCGTGCAGTCGAGCGGTGAGGCCGCGAGGCTAAGCCGTTAGGGTGGAGGTGGCGGACGGAGGGAGGTTCCTTCTGGCCAGGCAGAAACGGTCACTCTGAGGGGCATCCAGAAACCGTCCTCAGGACTGTCTGTAACGAACCTGTGCTATAGCCGTTAAACAAACAAACACCCGCCAGCCAGGCTCCGCACCCTGGACGTGCCTCTGGGGCTTGGTGTTGCAGAAAGGATGGCATCAGCTTGGTGTTTGGCTGAGAACTTTCCCCTCCCTGTTATTTTTCACTTAGAACCAATCCACTGAAAAAATTGCCTCATCCTTTGTCTGTTTTAGCTTTCTATAGCCCTAATCATGAGAGTACCATGAAAGCACCATGAAATGTAGGTTTGTGCTCCCAGAGCAGATCTCTGAAGTTAGGTATTCAGCAGTCCCAAGCCTCCACTTCGTCCCTGCCCAGTTTCTCTTCCTCCCGGCCCGTGAGCTGGGGTGCAGGAAGGGCTTGGGTCCCGCTGGGGCACAGCTTTGGTACGTTACCCTGTTCTGTGAGGTCTGCTCTGTTTCCAGGTGTATGCAGTCTGGCGCAGTCCTCTTTCCTGTTGCTCCCTCAGGATTAGTTGTATTAATTATATTTTGGTATTATATGCGGTTTTACAAGGAAGCCTCTGTCTCACCTCTCACGCCGCCATCTTTTCAGCTGGCCCATGCTTTTACTTTGAAAAAGAATGGCATCAATCAGGCAGCCTCAAGAAATACCCAGGATTGAGAACCACCACTTCCCCAAGGTACCTTTCCAGTAGGGAAACCTCAGTGTCAAGGTGAAAGCATGCTTCCAAAACACAATAACATGACCCATGTGACAGATGCTTAAGCAACATCTATACAGTTTCCATACCCTACCCCAACTATCCCAGGATCTACTGAAGCAATACCCACCCCAGACACTCCCATTCAGGGTTTACCCACCTGTGGGATGGGATCCTCTGGTTACTCACTTCTGAATGATGAGTAAGCCACTGCTGCTGCTTCAATGTTATTTTCTGAAACATATACCTGTTTCTGACCCTCTTCAGATATAGAAGACCTATCCTCCCTAGCGCTCTAAGGGATATAAAACATTTAATGAGGGGAAGCTGTGGACTGCAATACATTTTCAATAAGGCTAAGCTAGGAGACGGGAGACAGAACTCATCTCTTCAAACTTCATCAGGGACGAAATGGGCATCTGGCAACACATGAGATCTATTTCTCAACAAGTGCAACATGGGTCATGTCACCTTTTAGAAGCCAAAGGAAGCAATCACTGAGGCTGAACTCTTTCCTTTCCCTAAGTACAAGCCCAGAGTAACCCAAAACCCATGCCCCCACAGAGAACACAGAAATCACTATTATTAGAGAAACATTTATTGGGGAGAATCAATATTCTCCACAAGGAATTACTTAGGGGATGGAAATTTTCCTTCCTGGAAATTCTGGAAGTGGGATGGATGGGGCTTTTCAGGGTGGGTGCTACCTATTCTTGCTGATGCCCCATTTTGTTCTCTAAGAACTTCCCAGTGTCTCTCATGATTTTCTGAGCTTCAGTCATTCCACTAAAGGCACCTCTACTTTGAAATACACCTCGGCTCTGCACTGATGATATGTGGCTGCTCTTTTCCTAGGGATTTTCTTTGCAAGGGCGAATCGATTTTAAAAAATCTTTCAGTTTTTGGCAGAAATGGCTTTCGGCATGCTGAACCCTATGGAATAGTGTCTGCGAAGACTTGCTCCTAAGTCTCTCCTTTGCCGGGGAACTCTTCTTTCTTGATTGGGATGTTCCCAACCCTGCATCCCCTCCTCCATGCGCTGTAACTTTGCAGCCTGGAGGACTTGCTTTGTTTCCACCTGGATGGAAATTCTCATCCAGACATGAGGGGTGGAAAGGTCCCATGTTCCAACTGGAAATAACCTGAGCATGAGTCAGTGAGGCCTTAGACATCAAACTATCTGAGTCAAGGAACATGTCAGTGGACTGGCCTTTGGCTTGGGTACAATTCTCACTGTCAGGTTTTACCTTTAACACCTTCAACAGTTGTCGTCTCAGGTCTGTTGATTTAACATCTCCGGAACCCGAAATATTTGGTGGGGGGCTTTCAGTTGTAATAGAACCATTCATATTTTTCATTTGGGAGCTTCCTGGCTTCCTGGTAGTCAAGGTGTCATGAATTTGTCCTTGAAGACTATCCACCTCTGCAACCCTAAGTATATCCCTGGACACACTGAGCTCCGAAACAGGTTTTAAAATCTTCTCTGTCTTCTTGCCCTGTTTTACACTGGAATCAGTGAAGGAAAGGTCCTGGAAGGTATTCCGTTCGTAGTCCTCATCCACTGATGGTGGCAAAGTACTCTCTTTTACTTCGGTGTGGGATTTCTCAGGAAGTAGTCTCTGTTCCATAGTATGCCATGAATTCTGCACAGCCCTAGGGAGCTGACCCTCACTGATTTCCTGAAACTTCTTGCTCGAGTGTGCTTCTAGGATGTTCACAAGTTCTCTCCAGCCTTCATATTCCCCTAAGCCCCTTGAGAGACTCACCATGTGACTGTCTAGCTCTTTCTCAGAGTCATATCCCAGACCGTCATATGAAGAGCCCTCTGGATCACACAACAGAAGATCTTTTCGACCGCTCTCTGGGCTCTGTCCCTGCCCTTTCCCCACGTCTTTCTCCAGATGAAGTATGTCTGAGGCCCCCTTCGAGTCATGCTTATCAGTAACTGACTGTAACATTTTCCCAGGGGAATTTAGTTGGTACTCTGCTCTAAGTTGTTTTGGAAAAGAACCCTCTTTCTTTTCCTTTTCCTTCCATAGCAGGAAATTACTCTTTTTGTGGACTTGCCTCTCCAGAAGTTCCAGGGCATCACGGCTGAGAAATGAGAGTTTACCAGACTCTGTTGTGATGGCTGCAGGGTCTCTCCTGAAAGAGTTCTCTGAAGAGTGGAGGGCAAGAAACTCTTCATTGGCATGATCTTGCCCCCAAGAACAGTCTGAAGTTGACAAGCTTGAATGGTCAATGCCTCTGGTTCTTGGGTCATAAGTGAAGAACCCACCAGGGCTACCTGGAGATGAGCTCTCCGGAGTAGGAATTGATGAGATGGAAATTGATTTAGATGGAGTCACAGTCAAATTGCAGTCGGGTGGTGCTGCAACAGGCATGAATGGGGTTATGTGAGGACAAGGAAATGAATCAGTGGGATTAATTGTCTGGAACAAATCTGGTAAGGCGTTGATGTCTTGGGAAAGAGGGGAGATGGTATTCACAGACAAAGCAGCCTCTGGGTGGAAAAGAGGATCCACTGCCTGAGTGTCATATGGTGGGGGAGGGGGAAAGGCAAGGGTTTGGGTTTGGGAACAATCCACAGGGAATATGGAATCCAAGGAAGGAAAAGTTTCTTGTGGCAGAGTGTGACACACAAGTGAAGGTGAGGAAAAGTCCCCTAAGGGTGTCATTGGGTTAGGTGAGAGAATGCAGGGAGGTGGTGGGGAAGGCTCAGACAGAGAGGCTGGTGTTGGGTCTCCTGGAGAGACTGCTGAGTCAACGGGGGTCACAGTGCCTGATGAGTCAGTCACAGGAGCCGAGGAAGCCGAAGGGTACACAGAGGGAGTAGCATCTTCCAGGACTTCCGGGCACAGCAGCCGATGGACCTCAGCAGTTGTGCTATTACACACTTGGCAGAAGGGGTCTGGACATAACACTTGACGACAGCAGGTAATATCGTAATTCTGGCCCAGGGAGCTGCAGGAGACAGGAAGTACAAAGCTGCAGCCAGGACCAGCTTAGGAGGACAGGCCACTTGCTGCCTGCTGTGCCTTCACATTACCCCACAGCTATGACTTCACAAGAAGCTCAGCAGCCCCCACGCCAAGCATTCCACTCCCATACTCTTTCCTACGCCTACCTCCTCCCATGTGTATGACAGGCTACACTGAATCCCCACAATTGAATAGAACACACTAAAGAGGGATTGGGAAGGAAAGGAAAAGACCTTCTTAGAAGAGCAATCAGCTGCTGTTTCTCCTCTTCTTCGCTGGTGTAATCATCGCAACCTGGGAAACCAGGAGACTGGATTATACGTAATGAAGTTAGAAGCATAGATTTTGTATAGGAATCCCTTTACAAGAGTCACTTGGAATATTAGACTCTGAAACCCCCAAGGTTCAATAGATGAGGTCAAATGGACAATAATAATATTAACAAGGTTCACATGAGTATGTGGCCGTATTCACAAGGTACAGTCACATATGTTCTGTGATGATCACACCACCCATGTGAAGCATAGAGGTCAATAGTTTCTCATGGAAGAACCTGAGAATCCAGGAAGTCAGAGTACTTTCCCAGATCAAGAGACAGAAAAATTCTGACTCTGCACATCAAACACAAGTTTGCCACCTATTGGGGAACACCATTACCCAGGTCCATCTCTGCTTTGTGCCCATGGAATGGCAGAGCAGGGAATCTGACAAGTGTGTCAGGCCCTCATGGACTTCCCATCAGCCTCTCTAAGTGATATGCTTTCTGAGAGTAGCTAGACTCTCTCTAGCAACTGACACTCTCAGAGATCATGGACCTGGGACCTCATGCAAAGGACTGGAGGGGTCACTCCTGGAGCATTCAGGTGCAATAGGCAGACACGTACCCTTCAGTGTGCCACGTCGCCTTCTCCGCTGGGCTCTGCCTTGACGCTGAAAACCAAAGGAAAAGAATGAGGGGCTGGGACTCATTTCTCTGGCTCTGTTCTCTAGGAAACTGAGACATTCATTATCCAAGAATTATATGACTCTATTTAAACTAATACAATTCTGTGTTCCTTCTGTCAGTGTTAAAACTTTAAAATGCTTCCATTTATACTTCCTTGAAAAACTCAAAGAAGGATTTTGCCTTCTTTGAGGTGCACACTTGATATTCCCAGTCAGGAGTCCTACGCTAGAGGCAGGCTTGGATTCTGAGGCCAGCAGTCCTGTCTTTGCTCCCTCAGATGGGACCATGTATCCTGGGACAGAGCTTGGGCTTCAGCCTCTGCCAAAGACTCTCAGAAGCTCAGCACTGCTCTGCACATCCCCCCACCAGGAAGGAAGGCTTGGTCAACGGATGCAGGACATGAGAGTGTAACTCAAGATCAAGTTCAGGGAACTCTGTTCTCCGGAAGATCCCCAACTCTCTAAATTGCCCAATCCAGGGCCACAAAATCAGTGCCGGGGGTTTTTCACAGTTAGTTTGTGGGCTTCAAAGGGCAACAGTCCCAGATAAGCCCTTCACCCTGCCCAGTGTTTCCCTAGAAGGATGAAATTCTGTGTTCTCCTCCATCTTCACATTTTGGGTGTGTCTCTGACCCAACCAAACTCATTTAAAAATGTGGGACCAGAAGTGGGAATAACAGTGAAGAGTCCCTGTTGGGGGTCTTCCCAGGGGTCCTTACCTTGTTCCTGTATTGCACTTTCCCTCTGGTTGGTGCAGGTAGCATCCCCACCAGGTAGTATAGGGAAAGAAGGATGAACCCCAAACCACACAGGATGGTGAAGCTGGGGTCAATGTTCAAGGTTCCTGAGCCAAAGCTCAGACTTGGCTGAGTAGGGTTGTTCAGAAATGAAAGAAGGTTCCATTCTCTGAACTCCATCTTTCAAGCTACCTAAGGTAACTGACCTCTGGGACTGCAGGGGCTTGACTTTAGTCCCATGCCTGCATCACAGAACACTGAAGAGTAACAAAGGGTGTCTGTGTTGGGGAGGGGGCAACATGAGGAGGGTGTGCCCCGTGCCCCTCCCACACCCACCAGCCCAGCAGATACCCGCTCCCCTCCTGGGTCCTCTAGGCCCCTCTTCCCTAGCCTCACGTCCTGTTTTCCAACTCTACCCTGTCATATCATGTATTACCATCATGAAACTTTCTGCTTGTTTCATCTGTAACTCTGATATTGCCTGAGTCACCCTTCACTGACAGGAACCTTGACTTGAGTCTCACCAATTCAACTGCCTTGAAAACCTGAGATACTGACTGGAATTTTGGCTTGTACCAAAGAACATTTATACTCATGATCTTGTATGTCCTCAAATCCATTTTTCGTGCCCAAATCAATTACACTTATTTAGTTTTGTGAATGTTAAATAGCCAACTTAAGTGTTTTGTTTCAGAGGATAACTGACTCCCCTAGATCACTCAGCAAGTAGCAGAACCCTGACTACTTCTATTTTAAGTAGTGTTATACGTGATTTCTTAAAATAAAAAGTACAGAGTAGTCCCGAAATTAAAACAGTTGTGTGACTGAGAAGATTCACTTTTGTCCATTATATGCTGGCCAATTTAGGAAGTAAATAAAAGCTATTATTCTTCTTCTGTCACCTTTTAGGTACATTTTCCTCTTCACTCTTAGTGTCAGTGTTTTTATAGATTTTTCTGTATTGCCCTCTTAAAACCTGATTTCAAGAACTATATCACTTCTGACACTCGGGAAGACATAAATGAATAATAAAAGTTTAAAATGTCACCCTCAGAGACCTGGAGCTCACACATTTTACATGTATCTAACCCGTAAGCCTGATGATAAAGGTCTCACAGGAACATTTCATGCGGCCGTCTGGAGGCTGCACAGGTAGATGGCTTCTGGTAGACTGAGATGATCTCCTGTGGAGATCCTCCATGACATCTTCCCAGTTGACCTGTATCAACACAGAAGTCCGGTCCCAGATTTCACACTGCACTTGGTCATTTTGTCTCCAAGAAGGAATGTTTTCCAAAAGCTGTAGTATTTGAAAATATGCTGCTATTTCAGGAGACCCTGTGTAGGTAAGTCATTGGTTCAGAATTCTCATTTATTCTTAATTTCCTAAGGGCATCCTCAATGCTCTCCCATCCTGATCACTGTCCATGGGATGAGCCACACAGGGACAGCAGTTTTCAGGACACCAAAAAGCCAGAAGAAAGGCAGGGGCAAAATCCTTTAAAACTGCATTTAAAACAGTAGCTGTAAGATGTCTTTCAGTCATTCACATGACACACCTTTGGTGAACTCTACTCCTGTGGGTAAAATTGCAGTATTTCCAGAATCTCTCACCTGGCTTTAGTGCATCTCCATATCAACAGGCATTTCCAAGGGGAGGAGAGAGGTAGTTCATCTCCATATCAAAGGGTAATTACCTGGGTGACCAAGGGCTTATCTGAACTGAGAGGCTGGGGAGAGGATTTGCTTGCTTCTGCCACAGCAGCAAGAGAGATAGGCAGGATGGCTTTTTGTAAGCAATAAGTGGGTTTTAAACTTTATTTCTCCCTTTGACTGATTTTGTTTTCAGCTGGGTATTTTGCCCTGGGATTTCCTCTCCCCAGAGTTAAATCTGGCAGTAGTTGGTAGGACCTCTACACCCCAAACATGTCTAAATGGGTGTGACCTTTGGGTAGGCTGCCCCTAGAGAGACGGGGGAGATGCTCGGTACTCCCCATGTGTATTGTGGGGAGGCCCCAGTGGATACAGCGGCAGCGGGTGCAGCTTCACCTGGGAACCCCCTATCTGTGGGGCTTCCAATTTGGGAGCCCCTAGTGGGGGTCTAGGGTAAAGCACCACCTAGAGGGGTGAGGCCTTCCCCAGAACTGGAGAAGCGTGGAGACACCAGAAGCTGCAGAATTAGCCCTCTGTGAGACAGAAGACTGCTTAGTGGCCCTGGGTGGCCGCGTGGCGGCCGGCATTATAGTGTCTCTTTTCCTCGAGATAGTGGAAAATGTTACTGAGGAGAGAGAGAGAGAGCTATTCAGGAGAAAGAGAGGGTTATTGAGAGGGTTATCGAGGAGAGAGAGGGAGTTTGGCAGGAGAGAGACACACTTGGGCATCACTTGGAGGAGCTGCGTGATGACCTATGGGATGCCCTTAAGGAGGAGAGACAGTTATTGGGAAAACGGATCACACCCCTAGAAGATTCCTTCGCAGTGGTGAAGGGGGTGGAGGAGGAGTGGCCACATTGCAGGAGGCCATGGGGGAGGAGGAGGAAAGATGGGTGCCTTCATCCCCAGAGATGCTGGAACAGCTGGGGGGAGGAGATGAGACAGGGCGTGGGCCAATCTGCTTTCGAGGCCAGCGCCCAAGGCACCAGCCTCTCCTGTATTAAAGGCCCACGCAGCTCTAAGTAAAGAAATAAAAATGAAACAACCACACCGTCCTCAGGTGGAGGAGCTGTGCCCTCCCCAAGTTGCAGAGCACTCCATGCTCCACCCCTATACCCAGGATGAGCTGGTGGACATGAGCATCCGGTATAGGCAGAAGCCATCGAAATCTCTGCCTACAAGGCTTTTACGTCTCTGGGATATAGGGGTTGAAAACATTGTCATGTCTGGTACTGAGATGAGAAGACTGGCTTTCCTGATGGCTCACCCTACCTTATTGCAGCGGTTGCAAAGTGCCCAACATGCCTCAGGGAATCAGGCACTTCTGGAATGGCTGACAGCTGCCATCAGGGTAGTGTGGCCTAATCAGGGTGATTTACCCAGTAGTTGGAAAATGTATGTAGAGTTCCAACAGGTATTGTAGGAAATGGGTATGAAAAATATCATCTATAATATGGACCCCCAGGGCCCTGATGAGGAGTGGTTCACCATAGGAATGAGAAATCTGGTGCTGCATATACTTCCTCCATTTCTCTTTGGGTCCCTAGTGACTATTCTTGCCCCCTGCGTAGGGCTACCCATAACTGAGGCTGCTTATACTTTAGCAAATCAGGAGGAAGTTGAAACAGTATGGAAAGTATGGGCTATGACTGAAAGAAGTGCAAAAGGCCCTGTGAAGGTCTTGAGGACCCAGATGTGGGTTGGTTTGACAAAGGCTGGGGTAATGAAAAACCTGATGGGCAGCCCAGTAGAATCTTTTTAGAACTGTGGCACCAGTGAAAGCCAGAGCAGCAGTTCCAGCCGCTGAGGTCCGGGACAAGGAAACCAGAGTCAAGACCTCATGCCTGGCATGTGTACCTGTGAAACTTCCTGCGGGACAGTACTCAGGATTCACCTGGGCCCTCAGCCCCACAGGAGGTTCCGCTGCGGGGGGTGTTCAAGGTCCCCACCTCGAGGTGGGAACCAGAGGCCACATGTAGAATTAGCAATTCACTGGTTCCCTGTGGATGTACAACATGTCCTGACACTGGTGGACAGAGTAGCTGAGTGTTTTCTGGTTTATGGGAACCCTGAGCATTTTCCCGGGACCCCTGATGTGAAAAGTGGCCATGCGGGTAAGTCAATTATGGTGAAGAAAGCCCAAGTCCCACTGGGGATAGGGCATTTACCCCAGAATGAGTAAACCGTGTACATTTTTCCCATCCCTGAATATATTTTCAGGGTAGATATCCTGCAGGGCCTGTGGTTACAGACCACTGCAGGTGAGTTCAGACAGAGGGTACGTGTGGTAAAGGTAGTTCTGAGGGGACATGCTAAGCATCCACCTGCAGCTCTGCCTGTACGTTGGCAGGTGACAAATACTAAGCAGTATAAATTGCCTGGGGGGCACAAGGAAATTGGAGAAACTCTACAGGAGTTGAAGAAGGTGGGCATCATAAAGCGCACTCATAGTCCTTTAATTCCCCAGCGTGGCTAGTCAAAAAGCCAGACGGCTTCCGGCGTATGACCGTGGCCTACAGAGAATTAAATAAGTCACACAGCCTTTACATGCTGCTGTCTCCTCTATAGCTGCCATTTTTGACACCCTCAGCCATAAGCTGGGAACATATTATTATGTTGTAGACCTTGCTAAATGATTTCTTCTTTAGTGACATAGCACAGGAAACTCAGGAACAGTTTGCCTTCATGTGGGAAGGCCACAAGTGGACATTCACTGCCCTCCCACAGGGATACCTCCACAGTCCCACCATTTGTCATGGACTAGTAGCTCAGGTTTTGTCCACATGGAAAAAAATGTCATGGTGCAGTTGTATCACTACATTGATGATGATATGCTCACATCTGAAACTCTTGCAGATGGGACATTTCATAGACTGCTGCTACATCTACAAGAGAAAGGGTGGGTTGTCAATATTACAAGGGTTCAGAGACCTGCTTTGTCTGTAAAAATTCTTGGGGGTTTTCTAGTTGGGTAAAACTAAAGTTATCCCAGAAGCAGTCATAGACAAGGTCCAGGCTTTCCCTAGCCCTACCACTGTGGCAATAGTATAAGAGTTTTTGGATCTTTTGGGCTACTGGAGAGTGTTTGTCCTGAACTTGCCACAAATTCTGAAGCCCTTATACTGGTTGGTACAAAAAGGCATCAGGTGGGAATGGGATGAGACATGTGCAGCTGATTTTACTGCTGCTAAGTGGTCGGTCAAGGCTGTACAGGTTATGGATGGGGTCTTCGGCAGCGGCTTGAATGGCACACCAAACTGCTGGATTCTGGTCACAACTATGGAAAGGGACAGAGGTTCAGTACACCTTGATAGAGAAGCTACTGGTTGCTGTGTAGCACACATTGCTGGCTACGGAGCCTATCACCAGAACAGCTCTGATCAAGATGATAACCAACTATCCCTTTACAGGGTGAGTGTGAGACTGGAATCAATGTCCATTGAGCGTTCTGGCAGAGAGGTCTACACTGGCCAAATGGGGTGCATGTTTACAGCAGTGTGGCAACCTGTCCGCTAGCCCCTTAAATGGAGAACTCAAATGCTTATTGCATCTAGTGACTTATACCAATGGAAAACAAGAAGAACTTCCTTTGGAGCCATTGGTAACCAAGAGTACTTACCAGGAGGGAAAAGCCCCTATACCTGATGATGCTTGGTATACAGACGGCTCCAGTCGTGGGAAGCCCCCAAAGTGGAGGGCTGTGGCTTTCCATCCTAAGACTGAGACCTCCATATGGATGGAGGATGGAGAGGGGAAGAGCAGCCAACGGGCTGAGTTTCGGGCAGTATGGCTCGTGATCACCCAGGAGCCCTCTCCAATGGTTGTCTCCATTGACACCTGGGCCATCTATTGGGGCATAATCCTGTGGCTACCAAAACAGCACCATGCCAATTGGATGGCTGGTCACCAGCCCCTTTCAGGGCAAGAGTTGTGGCGAGAACTATGTTCCTCTGGTAAGACAGTTACTATATAGCATGTGACTGGCCATTTTCCTTTGGCATCCCCAGGGAAGATGAAGCACACACACTTGCCCAGGTGCGTTGGCTAGAAGGAAAGCCTGCCTCTGATATAGCACAATGGTTACATCAGCATTTGTTGCACGCAGGGCAAAAGACAATGTGGACTGTAGCCTGTCCATGGGCTTGCCATTGATCTTTGAAGAAGTCAGCAGAGCTCGGAAGGGGGGCCTTGTGTGCTCTAAGGGGGTCTAACACTGAATCCCGCAGTAACATGGGACAATAGTAAGGGGGCCAATACCCCTTGTCAGGCAGCAGATAGAGTATACTGGGCTCTGTACATATCAGAAGGATATCGGTATGCCGTGACTTGTATGGACATGGCTACTGGACTACTGGTTGCTTTTCCTGCACATTGTGCAGAGCAGCAAACCACCAAGAGGAGCCTAGAGAGTCTCTTTGCAGCCTATGACCGGCTGCAGGTCATTGAGAGTGATCAGGACGCCCACTTTACTGAATATGCGCTACAAGAATGGGTGCAGCAATTAGGAATAAAGTGGCAGTTTCGTGTACCATATAACTCTACTGGTTCAGGCATGAAAGAGAGGTAGAACAGTTTGTTGAAATCTGGCCTAAAGTCAGACTCCAATAGTCTGCAGGCCTGGTCGCTTCACTTATGGACAGTGCTATGGCGTTTGAATGAGGAGCCCTGAAAAGGAGCCTTGAACCCTGTGGATATGCTAACACACATTGCTGCCTCTCCTTTATAACTGTATGTGCAAACCAAACAAGAGTTATTGAAGCCAGGATATGGCCAGCAGAGCAACACCCTGCTGCCAGCCCCTACTGCATTAAACCCCGGAGACACTGTTGACTGGATGTGGCCCTGGACATTTTGACACATGGAACAGCAATGTCTGGCCCTTCTGGCGCTTTGGAGAACAGGCCTGGAAGCTTCACCTCTGTGTGTTCCTGGAGTAACAGCAGAGTTGTATCCCCCAAAGATCACAATTGTAAACCCAACATGTCTGGGAGGTAAGAGCCTCTTACGGGGAAGTATTATTTTACCTTTATGGCCAGTACACGTACCTCCCATAGCCCCATATATTGACCCATCTGTAACTCCCACAGCTAGGGAAGTGAAGATCTGCTGTACTAGACCAGGATGAGATACCATTCCTGCCACTGTGCTATCACAGGACCATTCTTTTACATGCATCCTACCTGATGGACAAGATTTGCCTACCCTGGTGTCATTAAAACATGTATCTTATTGCCCTGAGGTTTATTTTCTTCTACAGTCCCTGTGGCTTGGACCTGCGCCCTCGCTGTAGCTACTGCATGATGAGTGCAATGAACTGCTTAACCATTCAGCTACTGGCCTCCTGTGGAATGGGAGCGCTATGGACTTAATTTGAATAGGACTTTGAACCTATGTGAATGTTCCAGCTTGAGGATTATCATGATTTTATTGCTGTTGTTATTATATGTCTGGTTACAGAGCCCCAGTTTTCTCCCACAAGGGCCATTGCGGAAGATGGGGATCGAGTAGATTGTGAGCCCAGATTTCTGGAGAGGTGGGCTGTGGGTAAAATTGTAGTATTTCCAGAATCTCCTGCCTGGCTTTACTGCATCTCTACATCAACAGGTGTTTCCAAGGGGTGGAGAGAAGTAGTCCATCTCCATGTTAACAGGGAACTTACGATTTGTGTGGGGAATGAGCTCACACCTGGACAGGACAGGTTTGGTGGGGACTTGGCAGGGGGGTCACGAGAGACACGGAGGGGCAGGGGTAGATGATTCCTTGTAAGCAATAAACAGGTTTCTCTCACTTAAATTCTCCTTGTCTGATTTTGGTTTCAGAGGATAATTTGCCCCAGGCTGGGAACAGATCTTTCCTCTGAGTTACAACTATGTAGTCTTTCTAGTAGAAAAATAGACAGAATAAGGCATTGTCTCTGCTCTTGGGCATGGTCATAGTTCAGGGAGAGCTGCAAACTATAGAAACATAATACAAACTAGAAAGGAAGTAGGAATAAGAACACAATAAAAACACAGATAAAGGACTAATTAATTCTCCCAGGAAAGAGAGGGGAGCGGGGTCAGGGAAAATTTCAAAGTTGGGGCCTGCTGAGATGGGGCGTGTGAGGTATTCAGAACTTCATTCTCTCTTATTCCTCATTCATCTCCCTCTTCTTTCTTTGGATTTTATTTTTTAGGACAATTTTAACTTCATAGCAAAATTGGGTACAGAGTACAGATTTTCTATATGCTCCCTGACCTCCCCCATACACATACAGCTTCCCCAACTATCAAGATCCAGCGCTAGAGTAGGACACAACTGATGAACCGACACTGACACATCATTATCACTTGAAGTCCACCGTGTACATTAGGGTTCACTCTTGATTATGTCCCTTCTATGTGTGTGGCATGTCATTAGCTAATGAATTGTATGTGAAGAAGGAAGGGAGGGAGGGAGGGAAGAAGGGAGGACATGTCTAATGACATGTATCCACCATTATAGTATCACATTGAGAAGATTCACTGCCCTAAAAATCCTCTGTGCTCTACCTGTTCATCCTATCCTCCCTTGTAACTAACTCCTAGTAATGCTAATCTTTTTACGCTCCAGAGTTTTGCCTATTCCAAAATGTTATATATTTGCAATCATACAGAGTATAGCCTTTTCAGATAGGCTTCTTTCACTTAGTAATATGATTTAAGTTTCCTTCATGTCTTTTCATAACTTAATAGCTCATTCCTTTTTGGGGCTGGATAGTAACTCACTGTTTGGATGTACCACAGTTGATTTACCCACTCACCTAATGAAGGACATCTCAGCTGCTTCCCATTTTGGATAACTATGAATAAAGCTCCTATATACTTAATTTCTTTAAAACCACTTTATTGAGACTTAAATCACATACCATACAATGGACCCATTAAAAGTGCACAATTCAATGGCTTTTAGAGTATTCACAATGTTGTTCATCTGTCATCACAATCAATTCTAGAAAATTTTCATCCCTCTAAAACAAACCTCTGTTCCCATCAGCCTCCAACCTTCAATGTTCTATTTCCTGCCAGCTGTAAGTTACCACTAACCTACTTTCTGTATAGATTTGTCAATTCTCAACATTTCATATAAATGCATTCATACAAAACGTGGCTTTTTTTATCTGGCTTGTTTCACTTAGCTTCATGTTTTCAAGGTTTCTCAATGTTGTAGCATGTTTCAGTAGTTCATTCTTTTTTATAGCAAATAATATTCCATTGTATGGATATGCCACCTTTTCCTCATGCATTTATTGTTTGAACATTTGGATTGTTAACACTTTTTTAGCTATTTTGAATAAATCTGCTGTGAACATTTGTGTACATGTTTCGATGTAGTTATATGTTTTCATGTCTTGCTTTTTATTTTTGTGAAAACTTAAAGTGACAGCTTAAAGTTTGTCTAAGCTTACTGCTTTCTGAGACTTTGTTAGTATAACCATATTAAGCTCCCTGTGAAATAAGGACCTTGGGGTCAAAGTCAGCTTTTATCAAATGTCTGGGTGCATCAATTCACCTTCCTGGCTACACTCTCAAAATTAGTCCTTGAATCAGCAGGAATGATGGTGATGCATAATGCTTAACATTTGAAAGTAATGAACACATTATGTTCTCGAGGTTCTGTTCTTAGAAAGTCAGCAAAGGGTGTGGGAAGAGGCGATACGGTTTAGCCAGAGGGAACATGAGCTAACCTATAACATAAATGAAAATACATGCCTGATCATGCTAAAGCATAGAGTAAGTGCCTGAGGATGAGAGCAGCAAAGAATTGGGCTGAAAAAGTAGAGGGGACTTAATTTTGAAAGGCTTTGATTGACACTTTAAGAAGTGTGAACTCTTTATGTGGGCAGTGGGAAGCTAAAGTTTTCACGACAAGAAGCATGGCATACCCAGATCTCTTATTTTGGAAAGAATGACTGGCAAAAGAGAAGCTAATTAAGAGCTCATAGGGAAACAGGCAAATTAATCACTATATCACCTAAGACTGTCTCTTACAGATGATAGAAAACCAGATAAAAATTGTAATTTATTAGCTTGTATTTATACACAATACAGGAATAGATCCTGCTTCTGATTTTCTATCCCTTGCTTATGGTTTCTCAGTGTTGACTCATTTTCAATCCACTTGTCATGCAGTTGAAGATGGCATCCAGCCAGGAAAAAACAACAATTGCTGAACCAGTGTTCTTGAAAAGAGAGCAACCAATTTTTGTTTTGTTTTGTTTTGTTTTGGCGAGCGCATTTTGGAAGTCTTAAAGGTATAGGGCCACCAATACTAGGGAAACAGGGCAGCAAGAACAGTGAGCGGATCTCTGGAAGACTCATGCCAGAAGATGATCATCAAAAAACCCCAACAACGATCCACGCACTGCTACAGCTGTAGATGCACTCATCCCACCAGTTCCTGGACTTGCCATGGGAATGAGGAAGGAGATATCTAAGCTGGCCTGTGCATACAGTAAAAGAACAAATTTGACTGGATCTATACTGTTGGAACTCAATCAAGAATTAGGAGAAGTGCAAATTGTAGCACTCCAAAATCTTACAACTACAGACTATTTACTGTTAAAAGAACATAAGGGATGTGAACATTCCCCAGGAATGGGTTGTTTTAATTTGTCTGATTTCTCTCAGACTGTTCAAGTTCAGTTGGACAATATCCACCATATCACAGATAAGTTTTCACAAATGCCTAAGATACCTAACTGGTTTTCTTGGTTTCACAGGAGATGGCTGGTTATTACAGGTATGCTTTGGTTATGTAACTCTACTCCTATTATGTTAATGTGTGTGCGCAATTTAATTAGTAGTTTAAAACCTATACATGCTGAAGTTACTCTACAAGAAGATATGTCAAAGAAATAATCAATCTTCCCATGTTTTCTTCCGCCTGCTACTTCTATAGCTTTTCTTCTTCCTTCCTAATTACAACCCTTAAATACAATTCGTGCCTCATATCAAATTTACCGAGTATCATAATTCTTCAAAGTGGTAAAGATACCTCAAGACAAATGCTGGGTATAGAAGCCACAGGGCATAAATATGCAAAGAAGTAAAAAGCTAACCTTTTCAAACAGTAAGGCTTCTCTCTCACTTACCAACTTTACATTTCCCTGTATGGCCCCGGAAGATGACTGGTTAGCCAGAGACGGGTAAGATTCCTCAAGGGAGGAACAACCTAAGACAGGCACAGTCGCAGGGGGGCCATCAGGTGAGAAATTGGGGATCAACAGAGGTGAGGCTTAGAACCTCACACCCCCTGTTCGGAGAGAAATCTTCTGCATACGTGGATGTTTTATTGCCCTTGTCTAGCTTGGATTAACACATAGTCTACAGGCACACACCTGATCATCTACATTTGCTCTCTTACAACACTAAACTATGTTTTCTACCTTTATCTTGTATCTACCTACCACTTCAGCATTTTATTAAAAATAGTAATAATAAAGAGAGAAATGTGGTATCCACATATAAATCAAGTATAAAAACCAAATGAGTATTCATATTTGAACTGACTGTTTATAGTTCATAATGCATGAGCAAAACCGAAAGTTTCTGTGATGACGGCCCTTGTACTGTTCACTATGTAACTTATTCATTATGTAAGAATTTGTTCTACATGTAAGAACTTGTTTGTTATGCCTCAGAAGATTGGAGACTGACGAAAATTAGGCTTGGGGTGTATTAATGATTGTGCATTGAGCATTGACTCCCCTATACAGAATTTTATTGTCGTTAACAACCATTTGATCAATAAATATGAGAGAAGCCCTCACAAATAAATAAATAAATAAATAAAAAAGGACAGACTTCCAATGGTAAAATAAATAAGTAACCGGGATGTAATGTATAGCATAAGGAATATAGTCAAGATATTGTAACAGCTTGGTAGGGTGATAGCTGGAACCTAGAATTATGTATATAAATGTTCTACCACTGTGTTGTACACTTGAAACTAATGTAATGTAATACTGTGCGTCAACTACCCTTCAATAAAAAATAATTATTTAAAAAAAAAAAAAAAAAGAACAGTGAGTGGGCACCGGTGGCCTGGCGCCAGAGGACACCAGAAATGCAAGCGACCTATTTTTTTTTTCTTTTTTTCTGCTGTTTTCTTTTGGAAAGCGCTGTTTGGAACTCTTGGAGGGATAGGGACCCCAATACTAGAGAAGCAGGGCAGCGACACCTGTGGGCAGATGTCTGAGATGGCGCCGGAGCATAAATAATAAAGAGCGGCCACCGTTTTTTTTTGTTTTTGTTTTTTTGTGATCGTTGTTTTGTTTTGGTGGGCACCCTAACCCCTGGGCTGCAGGGAGCAGGGAGGCCCCTTACGGAGATAAATAGCCTCCAGGCCGCTCCCCCTCCAACGCCACTCCAACACTTTGGAGTAGCTGCCCGAACCAGGCCACGCCCACAGCAACAGTGGAGATTAACTCCATAGCAGCTGGGCAGGAAGCAGAAACCCTGTCTGCGTGCAGCTGCCCAGCACAAGCCACTAGAGGTCGCTGTCCTCCCAGGAGAGGAGGGCCACAAACCAACAAGAAGGGATGTTCTTGCAGCCATCACTCGTCCCAGCTCTGCAAACTATTCCTATCACCATGAAAAGGCAAAGCTACAGGCAGACAAAGATCACAGAGACAACACCAGAGAAGGAGACAGACCTAACCAGTCTTCCTGAAAAAGAACTCAAAATAAGAATCATAAACATGCTGACAGAGATGAAGAGAAATACGCAAGAGAAATGGGATGAAGTCCGGAGGGAGATCACAGATGCCAGAAAGGAGATCGCAGAAATGAAACAAACTCTGGAAGGGTTTATAAGCAGAATGGAGAGGATGCAAGAAGCCATTGATGGAATTGAAACCAGAGAACAGGAACGCATAGAAGCTGACATAGAGAGAGATAAAAGGATCTCCAGGAATGAAACAATGGTAAGACAACTGTATGACCAATCCAAAAGGAACAATATCCGGATTATAGGGGTTCCAGAAGAAGAAGAGAGAGGAAAAGAGATGGAAAGTATCTTGGAAGAAATAATTGCTGAAAACTTCCCCAAACTGGGGGAGGAAATAATCGAACAGACTACGGAAATACACAGAACCCCTAACAGAAAGGATCCAAGGAGGACAACACCAAGACACATAATAATTAAAATGGCAAAAATCAAGGACAAAGAAAGAGTTTTAAAGGCAGCTAGAGAGAAAAAGGTCACCTATAAAGGAAAACCCATCAGGCTAACATCAGACTTCTCGACAGAAACCCTACAAGCCAGAAGAGGATGGCATGATATATTTAATACAATGAAACAGAAGGGCCTTGAACCAAGGATACTGTATCCAGCACGACTATCATTCAAATATGACGGTGGGATTAAATAATTCCCAGACAAAAAAAAGCTGAGGGAATTTGCTTCCCACAAACCACCTCTACAGAACATCTTACAGGGACTGCTCTAGATGGGAGCACTCCTAGAAAGAGCACAGCACAAAACACCCAACATATGAAGAATCAAGGAGGAAGAATAAGAAGGGATAGAAGAAAAGTATCTCCAGACAGTGTATATAACAGCTCAATAAGCAAGCTAAGTTAGGCAGTAAGATACTAAAGAGGCTAACCTTGAACCTTTGGTAACCACAAATTTAAAGCCTGCAATGGCAATAAGTACATATCTTTCAATAGTCTCCCTAAATGTTAAAGGGCTGAATGCACCAATCAAAAGACATAGAGTAATAAAATGGATAAAAAAGCAAGATCCATCTATATGCTGCTTACAAGAAACTCACCTCAAACCCAAAGACATGTACAGACTAAAAGTCAAGGGATGGAAAAACATATTTCAAGGAAACAACAGCGAGAAGAAAGCAGGGGTTGCAGTACTAATATCAGACAAAATAGACTTCAAAACAAAGAAAGTAACAAGAGATAAAGAAGGACACTACATAATAATAAAGGGCTCACTCCAACAAGAGGATATAACCATTCTAAATATATATGCACCCAACACAGGAGCACCAGCATATGTGAAACAAATACTAACAGAACTAAAGGGGGAAACAGACTGCAATGCATTCATTCTAGGAGACTTCAACACACCACTCACCCCAAAGGATAGAACCACTGAGCAGAAAATAAGTAAGGACACGGAAGCACTGAACAACACAGTAGAGAAGATGGACCTAATAGACATCTATAGAACTCTACATCCAAAAGCAACAGGATATACATTCTTCTCAAATGCACATGGAACATTCTCCAGAATAGACCACATACTAGGCCACAAAAAGAGCTTCAGAAAATTCCAAAAGATTGTAATCCTACCAACCAACTTTTCAGACCACAAAGGCATAAAACTAGAAATAAACTGTACAAAGAAAGCAAAGAGGTTCACAAACACATAGAGGCTTAACAACACGCTCCTAAATAATCAATGGATCAATGACCAAATCAAAATGGAGATTCAGCAATATATGGAAACAAATGACAACAACAACACTAAGCCCCAACTTCTGTGGGACGCAGCAAAAGCAGTCTTAAGAGGAAAATATATAGCAATCCAAGCATATTTAAAAAAGGAAGAGCAATCCCAAATGAATGGTCTAATGTCACAATTATCGAAATTGGAAAAAGAAGAACAGATGAGGCCTAAGGTCAGCAGAAGGAGGGACATAATAAAGATCAGAGAATAAATAAATAAAATTGAGAAGAATAAAACAATGGCAAAAATCAATGAAACCAAGAGCTGGTTCTTCAAGAAAATAAACAAAATAGATAAGCCTCCAGCCAGACTTATTAAGAAGAAAAGAGAGTCAACACAAATCAACAGTAACAGAAACGAGAAAGGAAAAATCACGATGGACCCACAGAAATACAAAGAATTATTAGAGAATACTATGAAAACCTATATGCTAACAAGCTGGGAAACCTAGGAGAAATGGACAACTTCCTAGAAAAATACAACCTTCCACGATTGACCCAGAAAGAAACAGAAAATCTGAACAGACCAATTACCAGCAACGAAATTGAAGCGGTAATCAAAAAACTACCAAAGAACAAAACCCCCGGGCCAGATGGATTTACCTCGGAATTTTATCAGACATACAGGGAAGACATAATACCCATTCTCCTTAGAGTTTTCCAAAAAATATACGAGGAGGGGATACTCCCAAACTCATTCTATGAAGCTAACATCACCCTAATACCAAAACCAGGCAAACACCCCACCAAAAAAGAAAACTACAGACCAATATCCCTGATGAACGTAGATGCAAAAATACTCAACAAAATATTAGCAAACCGAATTCAGAAATACATCAAAAGGATCATACACCATGACCAAGTGGGATTCATCCCAGGGATGCAAGGATGGTACAACATTCGAAAGTCCATCAACATCATCCACCACATCAACAAAAAGAAAGACAAAAACCACATGATCATCTCCATAGATGCTGAAAAAGCATTTGACAAAGTTCAACATCCATTCATGATAAAAACTCTCAGCAAAATGGGAATAGAGGGCAAGTACCTCAACATAATAAAGGCCATCTATGATAAACCCACAGCTAACATTATATTGAACAGCGAGAAGCTGAAAGCATTTCCTATGAGATCGGGAACTAGACAGGGATGCCCACTCTCCCCACTGTTATTTCACATAGTACTGGAGGTCCTAGCCACGGCAATCAGACAAAACAAATAAATACAAGGAATCCAGATTGGTAAAGAAGAAGTTAAACTGTCACTATTTGCAGATGACATGATACTGTACATAAAAAACCCTAAAGACTCCACCCCAAAACTACTAGAACTGATATCGGAATACAGCAAAGTTGCAGGATACAAAATCAACACACAGAAATCTGTGGCTTTCCTATATACTAACAATGAACCAACAGAAAGAGAAATCAGGAAAACAACTCCATTCACAATTGCATCAAAAAAAATAAAATACCTAGGAATAAACCTAACCAAAGAAGTGAAAGACTTATACTCTGAAAACTACAAGTCACTCTTAAGAGAAATTAAAGGGGACACTAACAGATGGAAACTCATCCCATGCTCGTGGTTAGGAAGAATTAATATCGTCAAAATGGCCATCCTGCCGAAAGCAATATACAGATTTGATGCAATCCCTATGAAACTACCAGCAACATTCTTCAATGAACTGGAACAAATAATTCAAAAATTCATATGGAAACACCAAAGACCCCGAATAGCCAAAGCAATCCTGAGAAAGAAGAATAAAGTAGGGGGGATCTCACTCCCCAACTTCAAGCTCTACTATAAAGCCATAGTAATCAAGACAATTTGGTAGTGGCACAAGAGCAGAGCCACAGACCAATGGAACAGACTAGAGAATCCAGACATTAACCCAGGCATATATGGTCAATTAATATTTGATAAAGGAGCCATGGACATACAATGGCGAAATGACAGTCTCTTCAACAGGTGGTGCTGGCAAAACTGGACAGCTACATGTAGGAGAATGAAACTGGACCATTGTCTAACCCCATATACAAAAGTAAACTCAAAATGGATCAAAGTCCTGAATGTAAGCCATGAAACCATTAAACTCTTGGAAGAAAACATAGGCAAAAACCTCTTAGACATAAACATGAGTGACCTCTTCTTGAACATATCTCCCCGGGCAAGGAAAACAACAGCAAAAATGAACATGTGGGACTATATTAAGCTGAAAAGCTTCTGTAAAGCAGAAGACACCATCAATAGAACAAAAAGGATCCCTACAGTATGGGAGAATATATTTGAAAATGACACATCCGATAAAGGCTTGACGTCCAGAATATATAAAGAGCTCACACGCCTCAACAAACAAAAAACAAATAACCCAATTAAAAGATGGGCAGAGGAACTGAACAGACAGTTCTCCAAAAAAGAAATACGGATTGCCAACAGACACATGAAAAGATGCTCCACATTGCTAATTATCAGAGAAATGCAAATTAAAACTACAATGAGGTATCACCTCACACCAGTAAGGATGGCTGCCATCCAAAAGACAGAGAACAACAAATGTTGGCGAGGCTGTGGAGAAAGGGGAACCCTCCTACACTGCTGGTGGGAATGTAAGTTAGTTCAACCATTGTGGAAAGCAGTATGGAGGTACATCAAAATGCTCAAAACAGACTTACCATTTGACCCAGGAATTCCACTCCTAGGAATTTACCCTAAGAATGAAGCAATCAAGTTTGAGAAAGACAGATGCACCCCTATGTTTATCGCAGCACTATTTACAATAGCCAAGAATTGGAAGCAACCTAAATGTCCATCGATAGATGAATGGATAAAGAAGATGTGGTACATATACACAATGGAATACTACTCAGCCATAAGAAAAGGGCAAATCCAACCATTTGCAGCAACATGGATGGAGCTGGAGGGTATTATGCTCAGTGAAACAAGCCAAGCGGAGAAAGAGAAATACCAAATGATTTCACTTATCTGTGGAATATAAGAACTAAGGAAAAACTGAAGGAACAAAACAGCAGCAGAATCACACAACTCAAGAATGGACTAACAGGTACCAAAGGGAAAGGGACTGGGGAGGATGGGTGGGTAGGGAGAGATAAGGGGGGGGAGAAGTAGGGGGGTATTAAGATTAGCATGCATGGGGGGGTAGGAGAAAAGGGAGGGCTATACAACACAGAGAAGCCAAGTAGGGATTCTACAACATTTTGCTATGCTGATGGACAGTGACTGTAAAGGGTCTTATAGGGGGGACCTGGTATAGGGGAGAGCCTAGTAAACATAATATTCGTCATGTAAGTGTAGATTAGTGATAACAAACAAACAAAAAAAGGGCAGTTCCTGTGTGGTAACCTCCAATGAGTTCTACATAAGAGTATAAAGGGGATATAAAAGTGTAGGCAAAGGGTCTGTTTGTGCTTATACAGAGGATCAAAGCCTAATTGGGCTATCCCAAAAATGAACTAAGATACGATATGAAAAACAACTTCCAACATCAGCACTCTCTGGAAAACTCATGCCAGAAGATGATCATCAAAAAACCCCAACAAAGATCCACGCACTGCTACAGCTGTAGATGCACTCATCCCACCAGTTCCTGGACTTGCCATGGGAATGAGGAAGGAGATATCTAAGCTGGCCTGTGCATACAGTAAAAGAACAAATTTGACTGGATCTATACTGTTGGAACTCAATCAAGAATTAGGAGAAGTGCAAATTGTAGCACTCCAAAATCTTACAACTACAGACTATTTACTGTTAAAAGAACATAAGGGATGTGAACATTCCCCAGGAATGGGTTGTTTTAATTTGTCTGATTTCTCTCAGGCTGTTCAAGTTCAGTTGGACAATATCCACCATATCATAGATAAGTTTTCACAAATGCCTAAGGTGCCTAACTGGTTTTCTTGGTTTCACTGGAGATGGCTGGTAATTACAGGTATGCTTTGGTTATGTAACTATACTCCTATTATGTTAATGTGTGTGCGCAATTTAAGTAGTAGCTTAAAACCTATACATGCTGAAGTTACTCTACAAGAAGATATGTCAAAGAAATAATCAATCTTCCCATGTTTTCTGCCACCTGCTACTTCTATAGCTTTTCTTCTTCCTTCCTAATTACAACCCTTAAATAGAATTCGTGCCTCATATCAAATTTACCGAGTATCATAATTCTTCCAAGTGGTAAAGATACCTCACGACAAATGCTGGGCATAGAAGCTACAGGGCATAAATATGGAAAGAAATAAAAAGCTAACCATTTCAAACAATAAGGCTTCTCTCTCACTTACCAACTTTACATTTCCCTGTATGGCCCTGGAAGATGACTGGTTAGCCAGAGACGGGTAAGATTCCTTAAGGGAGGAACAACCTAAGACAGGCACAGTCGCAGGGGGGTCATCGGGGATCAACAGAGGTGAGGCTTAGAACCTCACCCCCCCGTTCTGAGAGAAATCTTCTGCATACGTGGATGTTTTATTGCCCTTATCTAGCTTGGATTAACACATAGTCTACAGGCACACACTTGATCATCTACATTTGCTCTCTTACAACACTAAACTATGTTGTCTACCTTTATCTTGTATCTACCTACCACTTCAGCATTTTATTGAAACTAATAATGGTGGAGAGAGAAATGTGGTATCCACATATAAATCAAGTATAAAAATCAAATGAGTATTCATATTTGAACTGACTGTTTATAGTTCATAATGCATGAGCAAAACCGAAGGTTTCTGTGATGGCTGCACTTGTACTGTTCACCATGTAAGAACTTATTCACTATGTAAGAATTTGTTCTCCATGTAAGAACTTCTTTGTTATGCCTCAGAAGATTGGAGACCGACGAAAATTAGGCTTGGGGTGGATTAATGATGGTGCATTGAGCATTGACTCCCCTATACAGAATTTTATTGTTGTTAACAACCATTTGATCAATAAATATGAGAGATGCCCTCACAAAAAAAAAAAAGTATACACTTCCAATGGTAAAATAATAAGTAACCAGGATGTAGTGAATATAGTCAAGATATTGTAACAGCTTGGTATCGTGATAGCTGGTACCTAGAATTGTCATGTATATAAATGTTGAATCACTATGTTGTTCACCTGAAACTAATGTAATGTAATACCGTTTGTCAACTACCCTTCAATAAAAAAATAATTATCTAAAAAAAAAGAAATATACATACATTCTGAGTGAACTCAGAAGTGAGATATAGAGATGAAAATAGAATATTAATTGAAAGTGTTGATATGAAATAATTAACAGCCTTACCTCCCATTCCCACAATATAATACAAATTGGGGTTGGTAATAATGTGATTTATGATAAGAAATACATATGTGGTCTTTACCCCTTTTTCAGGCATAGAGGTTCTAAAACCCTTGTAATTTCCTAAGTGATTAGAGCATCCTTAAAGGTGTCTTTTGTTATTGATAACAAGCTTCTTTCAACCACACCTAAGTTTATGTCATGAATTAAAAAAAAAAAAAGTTAAGGTGACTTTTACAAAGCCTCTAAGTAACCTAAGGATGGAGGCTGGTTGCCAGGAGAACCTACCAAGTTTAGAGAGAGGAAACTTTCAGCTCTTCCCCCATTTCCCCTGCTGCCTCCAGGGAGGGGAAGGGGCTGGAGGTTGAAACCATCAGCAATTTCCAGTAATTTACTCAATCATGCCTACACAGTGAAATCTCCATACAAATCCATGAACAATAGGGTTTAGAGAGCTTAAGGGTTGGTGAACAAGCCCACATCCATGTGCTAGAAGGGTGGCACACCAAGAGGGGACAGAAAGAAGCTTTGGAACTTGGGGCCCTTCTGGGCCTTGCCCTAGTTATCTCTTCATCTGGCTGTTCATTTGTATCCTTTAATATCCTTTGTAATAACCCCACACACACACTCCCTACACCTCCCACACAGTAATCAGGTTAGGTAAACAGTTCTCCTGAGTTCTGTAAGTTGCTCTTCCTAATTAATTGTCTTGGAGAAAGTTCTTGTTATCAATCTAATATTTTTCCCCTTCACATCTTATATTCTATTCGCTAAACTTCATACTCACTCTTCCATGTACCCACAGATCCATATACCCATCAGTACAATGCTGACCGTCAACTATACGCGAGGCATTCTGGCAGTTGCTAAGAGGAACAGGTGAATAAGGCATGGTGTCTGCCCTCAGAGAACTTGCTGTCTAATGGGAATGACAGACATATAAACAAATAATTACAATCCCCTTGAGATAAGTGCCACGGGTGACCAGACGGAGTTACATATAGTACAACTGAGGATTACCAGTTCCAGGACATAAAAACTTACTAAGTATTTTCCTTAACTTCCATACTTAATTTACATTTGTTTACTCATTTTAAGTTGTTATATCCCAATTTCTAATATCACCCTTTCTTCTTTTATTTCGATGATCAAGTCTAAAACAAAGCTGCCCAGAAATGTTATTTTGGGAATGGGATCACACTGCCAATATTTTACTGTACAAAAATTATGCTGACACAATACATACTGAGTTCAACAACTTTTAAAATCAAGAGCACTTTGGTATCATAACAAAGTTGCTTCTACAAGAAATACAGCTTCTAAGCTTTTGATCTTATGCTATAATACATAATCTAAATGTGTCTAAAACTATGTTTTAAACTTTAATACACTTTTAAATTAAATATAGCTCTAATAGACAATTGCAAACAACACTTTCAAGATAGGCAAATAGTGTGGACAATTTGTTTTCTGGTAAAACTAATTATGATTGTTTTTACTGCTATCATTATGACTATCAAATACTTTTCTATTAAATATCAAATTCCTAGAGAGCCATATCACTATCCACAGATGATATTTGCTCTGTGAACCAGAAAGGAAAATGAAAAATAGTAAAATTTTTTCAGAATGGCAGGAATAAAGGTGAGATTTGATCAATAACTTAGAACTGTACCTAATAGATTATTCCTTGAATAATGATCTATTTTTCTTCACTTCACTTATCTGTCATGCTGAGAAAACACAGCAATAGGGGAACTTACCTCAGGTACTCTTTTTCTTTTAGTTTTTTTATGAAGGTATCATTGATATACAATCTTATGAAGGTTTTACATGAGCAACATTGTGGTTACAACATTCGTCCATATTATCAAGTCCTGCCCCCACAGCCCATTGCAATCACTGTCCACAAGCATAGTAAGATGCTATAAGGTCCCTACTTGTCTTCTATGTGCTATACTGCCTTTCCCATGACCCACCTACATTATGTGTGTTAATCATAATGCCCCTTAGTCCCTGTCTCCCTTCCTCCACACCCACCATTGCCACTGCCTTCCCTTTGGTAACCATTAGTCCCTTTCTGGAGTCTGTGAGTCTGCTGCTGTTTTGTTCCTTCATTTTTGCTTTGTTGTTATGTTCCACAACAAGAGACATCACTTGGTACTTGTCTTTCTCTGCCTGGCTTATTTCACTGAACGAATACCCTCTAGCTCCATCCACATTGTTGCAAATGGAAGGATTTTCTTTAAGGCTGAATAATTGTGTATGTGTACCACATCTTCTTTATCCATTCATCTACAGATGGACACTTAGGTTGCTTCCATATCTTGGCTATTGTAAATCGTGCTGTGATAAATATAGGAGTGTATATGTCTTTTTGAATGTGGGATCTTGTTTTCCTTGGGTAAATTACTAGGAGTGGAATTCCTGAATCAAATTGTATTTCTATTCTGAGTTTTCTGAGGAACCTCCATAACGCTTTCATAACAGCTGAACCAATTTACATTCCCACCAAAAGTGCAGGAGGGTTCCCCCTTCCCCACATCCTTGCCAGCATTTGTTGTTTCTTGTCTTTTGGACGTTGGCCATCCTAACTGGTGTGAGGTGATAACACATCGTGATTTTAATTTGCATTTCCCTCGTAATTAATGATGTGGAGCATCTTTCCATGTTCCTGATGGCCATCTGAACTTCTTTGGAGAAGTCTCTCTTCAGATCCTCCACCCATTTTTTAAATCAGGTTATTTACCTTTTGGGTTGAGGCATGTGAGCTCTTGACTAATATTTTAGATGTTAACCCCTTAGTGGATATGTCATTTATGAATATATTCACCCATACAGCAGGATGCCTTTTTGTTCTACTGATGGTGTCCTTTGCTGTAAAGAAGCTTTTTAGCTTGATGTAGTCCCATTTGTTCATTTTTGCTTATGTTTCCCTTGCCCAAGGAGATGTATTCAGGAAAAAGTTGCTCATCTTTATATTAAAGAGATTTTTGCCTGTTTTCTTCTAAGAGTTTTATGGTTTCATGACTTACATTCAGGTCTTTGATCCATTTTGAATTATTTTTTGTGTATGGATTTAGAGAATAACCCAGTTTCATCTCTTACATGCAGCTGTCCAGTTTTGCTAACACCAGTCATTTAAGAGGCAGTTATTTCCCCACTGTATATCCATGGCTCCTTTATAGTATATTAATTGGCCATATATGTGTGGGTTTTATCTGGGCTCTCTATTCTGTTCCATTGATCAATGGGTCTGTTCTTGTGACAGTGCCAAGTTGTACTGTGGCTTTCTAATATAGCTTGAAGTTAGGGAGTGTAATCTCCCCAGCTTTGTTCTTCCTTCTCAAGATTGCTTTGGCTATTTGGGGTCTCTTGTGGTTCCATATGAATTTTAGAACTATTTGTTCTAGTTTTTTGAAGAATAATGTTGGTATTTTGATAGTGATTGCTTTGAAACTTTTGATTGCTTTAGGCAGGATAGCCATTTTGACAATATTAATTCTTCCTATCCATGAGCACGGGATGTATTTCCATTTATTGGTGTCTTCTTTAATTTCTTTCATGAGTGTCTTGTAGTTTTCAGAGTATAGATTTTTCACCTCCTTGGTTAGATTTATTCCTAGGTGTTTGATGCAATTGTAAATGTTTTTTTTCCTGATTTATCTTTCTGCTAGTTCATTGTTAGTATATGGGAATTCAACAGAGTTCTGTATATTCATTTTGTATCCTGCAACTTTGTGGAATTCAGTTATTAGTTCCAGTAGTTTTGGGGTGGATTCTTTTGGTTTTTTTATGTACAATATCATGTCATCAGCCAACAGTGACAGTTTAACCTGTTCTTTACCAATCTGGGTGCCTTTTATTTTTTTGTGTTGTCTGACTGTCATGGCAAAGACCTCCAGTACTATGTTGAATAAAAGTGAGGAGAGTGGGCATCCTTGTCTTGTTACCAATCTTAGAAGAAAAGCTTTTAGCTTTTCACTGTTAAGTACGATGTTGGCTGTGAATGTGTAATATATAGCCTTTATTTTGTTGAGATACATACCCTCTGTACCCGTTTTGTTGAGAATTTTTATCATGAATGGATGCTGAATTTTGTCAAATGCCTTTTCAGCTTCTTTTGAGATGATCATGTGATTTTGGTCCTTTGTTTTGTTGATGTGGTGTATGATGTTGATAGATTTTTGAATACTGTACCACCCTTGCACCCCTGGAATAAATCCTACTTGATCATGACAGATGATCTTTTGATGTATTTTTTAATTTGATTTGCTAATTTTTATTTAGTGTTTTTGCATCTATGTTCATCAGGGACATTGGTCTGTAGTTTTACTTTTTGTGTGGTTTCTTTGTCTTCTTTTGCTATTAGAGTGATGCTAACCTCACAGACAGAGTTTGGAAGTATTCCCTCTTTTATTTTTTGGAAAACTTTAAGGAGGATGGGTATTAGGTCATCTCTAAATGTTCGATAAAATTCAGTAGTAAAGCCATCCGGTCCAGGAATTTTGTTGTTAGATAGGTTTTTGATTACCAATTCAATTTCATTGCTGGTAATTGGTCTGTTCAGATTTTCTGTTTCTTCCTTGGTCAGTTTTAGAAGGCTGTATTTTCCTAGCAAGTTGTCCATTTCTTCTAGGTTATCCAATTTGGTAGCATACAATTTTTCATAGTATTCTCTAATAATTCTTTATATTTTTGTGGTTTCATAGTGATTCTTCCTTTCTCATTTCTGATTCTGCTTATCTGTGTACACTCTCTTTTTTTTTTTTATAAGTCCGCTTAGGGTTTTATCTATTTGTTAATTTTCTCAAAGAACCAGGTCCTGGTTTCATTGATTCTTTGTTATTTTAATCTTCTCAATTTTATTTATTTCTGCTCTGATCTTTATTGTATCCCTCCTTCTACTGACTTTGGGCCTCATTTGTTGTTCTTTTTCTAGTTTCATTAATTGTGAGTTTAGACTGTTCATATGGGATTGTTCTTCTTCCCTGAGGTAGGCCTATATTGCAATATACTTCCCTCTTAGCATGGCCTTCATTGCATCCCACAGATTTTGGGGTGTTGAGTTGTTGTTTTCCCTTGTCTCCATATATTGCTTGATCTCTGTTTTTATTTGGTCATTGATTTATTGATTATTTAGGAACACATTGTTAAGCCTCCATGTGCTTGTGGGCTTTTTTGTTTTCTTTGCATAATTTATTTCTAGTTTCATACCTTTGTGGTCTGGGAAGTTGCTGGTACAATTTAAATCCTTCTGAATTTACTGAGGCTCTTTTTGTGGCTTAATATGTGATCTATTCTTGAAAATGTTCCATGTGCTCTTAAGAAGTATGTGTGTCCTACTGCTTTACCTCAGGTACTCTTTATAGTGAAGTCTACAGTTCTTGCCAGACCCTCACCACTGCCCTATTGTTTAGCCTTAAATTAGTCCTATCCCATCCAATGGAACTTTCATGAAGGTAACAAACATTTGGGAAGGGAAAGGAGGGAAGCTTTTGGAAACATAGTTCCCTTTTTCCTTATTATTTACTAACATAGAATGGTCTCTAAAACTTAGAAGCAATGTTTTTTAAATGAGATCAACAAGTACTATTTCACAGGGCAAAAAATGTGATTTTAAGAAAAACTGCAAAGTTGAAAATCAACTTAACCATTCACAACAATGGATTAGGATCATAAGGCATGCTGCTTGATGTTATTTGGGATAAGAAAACACATTGACATTTGAGGTTCTGGACACAGTGACGTGAACTGAGATGGGTGAGCTAGAATGTAGTCAATTCTTTGTACTTCAAGTTTTTACACTGAATCAAGGTGGTTTTAGTGCTTTTATTTGGGCTAAACAACAACAAAAAATATATATATAAATTTTCTAAAATAATTTAGGCATCGAAGAGCAGTATTTCTCAAAATCTAATGCTGGAGTTCTGATCTATTTGCATCAGAATTACCTCTGTGATTTGTTAAGAGAACAGATTCTTGAGTTCCCCATCAAACTTAGTAAATTAGAATCTTTAGGGCAAAGATATGGAAAGATACATTTTAACAGGAATATCTGGTGAATATTTTTGTACACTACAGGTTAAGAATCAGGGCACTAGAGTAATCAATTTAGGGAAAGAAAATCACAAACAAGGTTAGGATAGGCAACTAGGTAAAACATCATAAAATATATCCAGAGAGGTCAACTGAGCATAGGCAGTTAGGGGACTGTAAACATCCGTGACAGAAATTTAATGCCCAAAGAAAGAAAAATAAGCAAGTAGATCACTGGGAATACTGAGGGAAGGATTAAATGGATAAAAGTGACAATAGCAAGCAGAATGTAGCATAAATGAATGACTACAGAACCTCACTGAAAAAAAAAATAGTTTGAGATATCTGGAACTCTGATGTAAGGCACTGTACAGCTGGCTCCTGTGACAGTAAAAATATTTTTGAGATGCCAACATCATTGTCTCAAAACCTCTGCTTAACCCTAACCAATGAACATTACTCAGGGAAGTGATCTGGACAGTTAAAACAATAGCCTCCCTCTTATCTTCAAAACAACAGGTGCAGCCCTAGCACTATTCTCTGGCTTGATGGACATCAAGACAGCAAGGCAAACATCCTGTTGTTTTCTTTGCTAATTTCTGCTGAGTCTAGTTACCACCTTTTACTCCGTGGATACAAAGCTTTAAATTACCCAGGTAAATAAGGAATCATAGTCAAATTAGTACAGCAGCTAAAAAAGTGAGAGAAGGCTGTGTCAAATGGGGATTTTATAAAGCTTTCTACACTGGAATGTACAGAAAAAAAAGGGAAAGTACATTTTAAAACTGTGCACTGGTGGGAGAAGAACTTATTTTAAAATTTCTACCAGATAGAAGGGAGATAAAACAAACTTGAGCACTGAAAAATTTCAGGGGTACAGGTGAAATCCAGGTCTCTAATCATTTAATGTTCTTAAGACAGCTTTTTCATCACCAAATGGTTTACAAGAAATCTACCAAGCTTCCCTTCAATAATGACATGCACTCCTCTCAGAGACAGTCAGCAGCCTAGGAACTAGAGCCTCCAACCTAGGCTCACGGCAGGCATTAGTAATTAATCATAACTTCTTCACACTGAGGCCAGTGGAGCCTCCCAAACCTCAACACAGAGCTTTCAGTGCCCCACTCCAAATAAGACACATGACATAACAACTTCTGCAAAACTGGCTAAATTTTCCCATTTATCTAGATTTTCTTTCAAGGGAGCCCATATTTCTATATAAATTATGCAACAGCTTTGAAACCTGAGCACTGATCCCAGAATCAGACTCCAGCTTTCCCTTTGCCTTCTATCAGGATGCTACCTCTCCGCTGCTCTATAGGTGCTCCTGACTCTACCAAGAGTCTCTACGGAAAACCAACTCCTTCTCTCCCTCTGTACAGTGATGTTTGCTTCTCTTGCCTCTGCTAAGAGCACTCACTTCTCTCAAGGTTAGCAAACAGCTCACACCTATTTAATTTCTACAGCCTTTAATATTTTCCTTTGGGCCATCAGATAATAAGACCCAGTCTTTGTGTTTCTATAGTTCAGATTGTGTTATTTTGTTATGGGGCATGGAAAGCTTAAATAATGTGTCTTTGCAAAATTCTGTTTGGTTTGGGTACCTAGAAACTATTACATCATGTAAGCATGTGTGTTCCAGCAGTCTTTTTATGCCAAAGTCTTGAAGCAGTCAAGTAATTCCATTGCTTTTTCAAAACCACTAGAAGAGAGCTTCACAATTGTATGGAATTCAGCTTCAGCTACATCCAAAAAAATGACAATCTAGCTTCAGAAGGAGTCTTATAATGGAGCCATATATAATGAATTGTAGATAATAACCTGTTAGGAGTATCCAGGTATGCTTTGGAAAGTTATCAGATATCAGGAAACATGATCTATACTCCAGCAGTCAGTAATGTAGGAAGAATGTGAAAGACCTTTTAACTCAACCCACCTCACCACTCATTTGACATTTGAGATTACTGAGATCTAGAAGTATTAACTAACTTGCTTAAAGTTACAGAGGAAGGAGCTCCAGTTTCTTGGTTCTAGACTAGTCCTTTCTCCACTCCACTAGCTACCAATATACCAGTGCCTAGTTAAAAATAGTTTATACTCACTCAGTGTTTGAGAAGAAGTCTTTTTGTTAAATATACATATATTTACATTCTGAATGAATCTTCCTTCCTTCCTTCTACTGTTTCTGTGTACTGGGATCTCCACTAACATTATATTTAATTTTGGTAATATTTTGTTACAGGGTCCATGCATGATTTTGAAAGACTAATTAGTTATTATTTAATCAACAAAAGTAAATAGGATTTATTGTTTAGAGCATGAGAGGAAGGAAGGAACAAAGGAATTTTAAAAAATAAGTCAGAGATCAATGAACAAATAGTAATAGGAAGCCCTTAATTATCAATAATTATTTTAAGCATAAATTGAATGAATTTTCCAACCAGAAGACACAGAATGGCTGAATGGGTGACAAAATATACAAACAAACAAGACACAAGATCCAACAATATGCTGCCTACAAGAGACTCAATTCAGCTTTCAGTACACACACAGGCTAAAAGTGAATGAATGGAAAAAGAAACTCCATGCAAATGGTAACCAAAAGGGGAGTATCAGATAAAATACACTTTAAGTCAAAATGGGTCATAATAAAGAAGATCACTACGTTGTGGTAAAGGGGTCAATTCATCAAGAGGATAAACAATAAATATATATGGACCCAACATTTGAGTACCTAAATATTTAAATAAAAATTGAAGAGTACTGAAGGGAGAGATAAAAATAAAGTAATAGTAGGGGACTTCAATACTCACATTCAACACTGTGTAGATCATCCAGACATAAAAGTAATAAGGTAACACTGGATCTGAATAACACTATAGACCAAAGGGACTTAATGGACACATACACAAAACATTCTACTGTACAGCACCAGAATACACATTTTCTCACATGCATATGGAACATTCTCCAGGGAAGAACATATATCAGGCACAAAGCAAGCCTTAACAGACTTAGGAAGATTATAAATATATCAAGTATCTTTCTTGAACACAGGTATGAAACTAGAAATCAGTAACAGGAGTAAAATGGAAAAACTGACAACTATGTTTAAATTAGCACACTCCTGAACAGTCAGTGGCTCAAAAGAAAAAGTTAAAAGGAAAATCAAAGTATCTTAAGTGAAAATGAAAACACAACATATCAAAACTTATATGATGCAGCAAAAGCAGTTCTAAGAGGAGAATTTATAGCAATAAATGCCTACACTAAGAGAAAACAAAGATCTCAAATATACAACCTAACTTTTACACTGTGAGGTACAAACCTTTCAGGAATTAGAAAAAGAAGAACAATATAAGCCCTAAGTTATAAGAAAGTAGGAAATAATAAAGTTTCAAGCATAAATAAATGAAATAGAGATCAGAAAGACAATAGAAAAAATTTAGTGAATCAAAGTGCAGTTCTTTGAAGATAAAATAAAATTGACAAACCTTTAGGTAGACTCACCAAGGAAGAGGAATCAACTAAACAAAATTATAAATGAAAGAAGACATATTATAACCTGATTTTAAAGGCCTTCTATAAATGATTATGCATCAAAAAACTGAATAACCTAGGATAAATGGATACATTCCTAGAAACATACAATCTACAAAGAGTACAAAGTGAAGAAATAGAAAATTAGAACACACCAGTAACACCTAAGGAGATTGAATCAATAATCAAAAACCCCCAACCAAAAATATTCCAGGACCATATGGTTTCACTGGTGAATTCTACCCAACATTTAAATAATACCAGTCACTCTCAGCTCTTCCAAAAAATAGAAGAGCAAGAAACATTTCCAAATTCATTGTAGGAGGCCACATTACTCTGCTACTAAAGCCAAGAAAATAAGAAATTACAGGCCAATATCCATGATAAATATAGATTCAAAAATTTTCAACAAAATACTAGCAAATAAAATGCAGCATATTAAAAGGATATACCCCACAATCACCTGGGATTTACTCCTGGGATACAAGGATGGTTCATCATATGCAAATCAACCAATATGATATACCACATTAACTTAATAAATGATAAAACTGCATGATCATCTTAATAGATGTAGAAAATGTGTTTGACAAAATTTGACATCTCTGGATCAAAAAGAAATCAAAGCAACTTTAAAGAACATGTTGAATTGAATAAAAATGAAAATGCATTATGTCAAAATTTGTGGGATGTAGCTAACACAGTATTTAGAGGAAAATTTATGCCATTAAATTATTATATTAAAAAAGTTTTCAAATCAGTAATCTAAAATTCCATCTTGAGCTAGAGAAAGAAAAGCAAAGTAAACCCAAATCATACAAAAAGAAGGAAATGGTACATATAAAAGCAAAAATCAATGAAGTTTAAAAAAATAGCACTAATCAGACTAACCAGAAAATTCACTCACAATGATACAGATAACTGAATAGTCCTATAGCTGTTAAAGAAATTATATTCATAGTTTACTTCCAAAATAGAAAATTCCAGACCCAAATGTATGCCAGTGAGGAATGAAGAAGACCAATACTACAAAATTTTTTTAAAAAAAAAGAAAAGGAAGGAAAAGTTCCCAATTCATTTATGAGGCAAGCAGTACACTAATAATAAAACAAAGACATCAAAAGAAAACTGTAGACCAGTATCTTTCATGAACATACATGCAAAAACCCTCAAAAAAGTTACAAAATCAAACTCAGCAATATATAAATAGGATAATATCAAGAGAATGAGAAGACAAGTCATAAACTGGGAGAAAATTCTTGCAAAAAACTTACAAAGGACAGTTATCTAACATATACAAAGAACTCTTAAAACTCAATAAGAAAATAAGCCACATGACTTTAAAATGGGAAAAAATACCTGAACAAACACTGCACCAAAGAAGATATACAGATGGAAAATAAGCATGTAAACACATGCTCAACATCATATGTCCTTAAGAATTGCAAATTAAAACAATAACATACCACTAAAAACCTACTAGAATGACCAAAATCAAAAACACTGACAATACCAAATACTGGAGAGTATGTGGAACAAAATCTCATTCATTTCTCATGAGATGTGATGTTCTGATGAGTGTGGCAGCCACATGCTTTCAGGCCAGATAGGATTAGAGGTCAGGGGCTTAGCTGGGAGCTGGTGCAGGTAAATGCATAATAAAGATTATTTCAGGCAAAAATGGTCATTGAATGCTAAACTTTGGGGGAAATTTTAATAAGCAGCAGGACTGAAGAATCTTAAAGTGTCTCCTCATAGGCTGCTTACTAATTACAAAGGAAAAAATAGTAACTATACCATGGAGAAATTAAGTAACCCCTCAATGGGTGATCAAATTAACAGGAGGACAACATGTGTTTGCAGATGGAATATCCTGAAAAGCACACAATGTCACTTATATAGTATACATGCTAGGAGTACAAAGTCTACATCTAATCTTGAGAAAATACCAGACAAACTCATAAAGAGGAATTTTCTATTTATATGTAGGGAGTAGGGGGCTGAGAACTGTATTATCCAAAATGTCACTGTCGAGAAAGACAAAGAAAGGCTCTGACAATGTTCCAGATTAAAGAAAACTAAAAAGACATAACAATTAAAGGTAATACCTGGTCTTGTACTTGATCCCATATTGGAGGAAAACAAATGCTAAAAAAAAAAGGCATTATTGGGTCAGTTGATAAAATTGAAATACAGATGGGAGGTTAAAGTGTTGTATCAGTGTTAAATTCAGTGAAACTGATTACAGTATGATGGTTATGTAAGAGAATTCCCTATTCTTAGGAAATAAACATTGGAATATTTAGGGATAAAAGGTCATGATGTGTACACTCTGGTTTCTCTTCAAATCGCATAAATCTTTCTCCTTTTACTGAAGATTTCCTTGGAGAGAAACAGTTAAAAAAAAAAAAGGTCATGATGTAGGCAATTTACTCTCAAATTGCTCAGACGAAACACACATACACACACACAGAGACTGAAACAGAGTCAGAGGGAAACAGCTGAAATTTTAGTCAAATGAGGTAGTAATGTTAACAAATAAATGAATCTGGTTAAAGGGTATAATGTACTGTTCTTATTGCAATTTTTCTGTGAATTTGAAAAAATTTCCAAATAAAAAGTTTTTTCTAAATGAAGTGTATCTGTAGGTGATGACACAGAAAGTTATGCAAAATAAAGTATGGGAAAGAAGCAAAGTAACATAAAATCCATAAGACATAATTCTACTGTATAAATTTTAAAATCATTAAAATCAGCAAGAGACAGAAGAGAGGAGGGAGGAAGGGGGGAATGGAGGGAAATAAATAAATGAAAAATAAAATAACTTCTCTGGATGAATATTGAAAAAAAGCTGTCAACCATAATTGTTTTTTCAGTATTGGAAGAGGAGCCTGAGAACATAGGGAGAGAGGGTTTTTGCTGTTGTTTTCATTCTATACCCCTTCAGTTTGAATTTTTGACCTTGTGAATTTATGTTTATTTTTAATAAATTAAATACAGAAAAGCATCTGATGAGAATACACATTTCCTACTATTATATGAGACAAATGTCAAAGTTATTATAAATAATAATGCTTTATAATTTGGATTGAGCATTAAATTTCATCAGTATATAGAATGTGCCTGTTTTTTACATACTACAAACCAAACTGTTTTTAAGGTGTTTAAGGCCTGGACCCAAGAAAAAAGCCATCCTATCTAACTGCTTTTATAAAATTATGAGGATCCTTTTGTCCAGAGTATCTGAGTGTTCAGATTCACAGCTGAAGAGCAGAGTTCAAATTTGAAGTTGTTATAAAACCAAGGTAAGGATGCCCACAGTTTAAGATCCTTTCTTACTATACTCAGCCTCAGGCTTTTACAAAGGGATAAATATGTGGCTCCTCTTATTTCTGTTTAGTACCTGATACCATTCTATACCATATAGTTAGAAATATGATTATACACACACACACACACACACACACATACACTTGACACTGATTCATCAGTTCTGATGTTTAAGGGCTACAGCCAGCAAATGAAATTTTCCTTCTATGGGTTACTTTTTAAAGGATTAGTTTAACAGTTAAGGCCTCCTATAGCCATGCCCAAAAGCCCTCTAAAACAGTGCTTCTCAAGTTTAAATGTTCCTGTGAATTGCCTAGGGGTCTTGTTAAAATGAATATTCTGATTCAGTAGGTCTGGGGAGGGGCTCTTGAGTCTTGTCTACAAATCCTCAGGTGATGCTGATGTGGTGATACAGACCATCCTGTGGTCCATCAAATTCGAGCAGGGAAGCTATAAAGGATTGAGCATAGGTAGGGACAGGACATAGGCTTAAGTTTTTCTTTGCTTACCTTTTTATTTTTTTTAAATCTAGTTTTGTTATCAACCTAGTGGTCCTCAGGGCTACTAGAAGAATACTGTATCATTTCCAACTATTTCAGTCTGAACTGAGACTATTAGCTGAGAAATTTTAGTCTCAAGAGGCTTTAAAAAGATACACTTGTAAAATGTGTTCATCTAGTATTTTCAGTTGATGGTTATAATACAAAAAAAAAGTGAAGGGTTAACCAGTTGGCCGTCTGGTAGAAAAAATATATATATAATTATGTAGAAACCATCTCATTCTGGTAAAAAATCATGTTGTGGACTGAATCTGTGAGGAAGCTCCAGTCCCCAAGGCAAGTCTCAAACTGTTTTACGGAGAGTTGCTTAGTAAGTACTTTTCTATACTACGTGCACATGTCTCATGAAGTCCACAAGTAGCCTCCGTAAACAGCAAGTATCATGTGGGTGACTTACTACAGCAACTGTTTTCTTCACTCTGTCTCTTACAAGCCCCTCATGGAGAGAGAAGCACTGTTTCCTCAGGTTCTACTTCCACATCCACTACACCTGTGGGAGACTAATGTTTTATGACTTATACTTAATTGTTCCTTGCCAAAAGCATGTGCACACAAAGGTACAGGAAAACCCACGGAATCCAGGGAATATCGATCATAACGTAAAAATAATTAATCCCTCAATATAAGTGATTTAACAGGAAAGAGCCCAGATTTTTGTTAAAGAACTAAAGACCCTGTTGCATTCCCTCACTGTTTAAAAAGAAAAAGTCTGAAAAAGTCTGTTGACATCAAACATGTAGCCCACATGGATTAAATTAGGTCACTCTTCGTGTTACAGTTTAAGATTTCATAAAGTACAGCTTGTGGTTAAATCATATGTTTCAGTTCTGAAGGGCTGGCTGATGACTTCCCAATCTTTTCAATATTGTACCCCGAGTGATATTTACCCCGAGCACCACCAAAGCACTCTTCAATCTGGTCTCAATAATCCAGCCCCCAGCTTTGCAGCCCACTCCACATTTTGATTCCCAATGAACAAATATTTGTGGTGTGTTCATGGGCTATTTAAGTGCTAGCATACTGGGTTCAGTACAGCATTCCATGAAGAAAGGGGACACATCTGTGGCCCCTGGGTTAAATGTTGATGGGAATGGATTTTCATTCAAAGGTCTTTTATTCTTTCCTAGAAGGTTCAGAGACAGTTGATGGGGACTAAACTGGGACAGTTGTTTGAGAGGGAAAATTCAAAAGTGTCTAATGAGGAAATTTTCTTCTCTACTCCCACCACCTTTATTCTATTTGAGGGCCCCAAATGCTAAAGCATTAATGGGTTTTCAGATAAGCAGGAAACAGAGAAGACAATGGAAGGGAGAGATTTTCTTTACATATATGCATGGTCTCTAGATGCTTGTGTCTGAACTTCTTAGCACAAATCTGTTCATAGACTTAACCACTTGGGAGCTCATATAGGCAAAGAATGTTTACTCATCTCAGTATCTTCCTGTTTCCAGGATTACAGGCTGTCAAAAACAAAGACATCAACAAGTTCATGCTGTCTGTCTTGTTTCACTTAATTCATTTTGTTTGCAGTCATAACAAGCATGTTATTTATTTAGTTGCAAGTACATACCTAAGTAAGGATGCATTCTCTTTAATCCTTTAATTTAACAAGATCACATACTTTAGGAAGCCAAAGGTTTTATAGCAAGATTAGAATAAAGAGTTGTTTCCTCTTAGATTAAAATAGATATCCTGAACATATTTGATTTGTGGTATATCATTATGTTTGATATTTAGGTACTCTCTTGCTGAGGTCTAAATTAGTATGTTTATTAAATCCCCTCTAAGTGGCATTTTACCCACTGTGTTTACATTAAGAATCATCTTTCATGATAAAGTCTGCCGTGAAATGGGAAAACTGATTTATTGCCTATGTTTCTTCCAAGTTTGATTGCTAAAATCCATCTGTCAACAGAAATAAAGCATGCGTGTGTATGCACACACACACATAAAGTGCACACTTTGTTTCCTTAAAAGAACTGTGGCCCTTTAGTCCACTCCCCTTCTTAGTTCAGTTTTTAGCAGCAGGAAATGGTAAGTCAGTTTGTTTCTTTTCTGATTCCCACCAAAATTTTTCTTTCCAATGCACTGTCTTTGCATTATTAGGAAGTCAAACTGAAAACTTTGGTAAGGTTTAGGCAGAAACAATCTTTTGAACAAAGAATTTTGTATTTGGCAAACCACAGTTCAAGCATCTACTCTTGAGGAATAGACTGAGAAACATTTAACATAAATTTAAGAATGAATCAATATGGCTTGAGAAAACCACGCCCCAAAAATGTTAATCCATGAATGGAAACATTGAATGGTTAAAGTAACAGAAGACTATGGTAATAGTAGATTAATTCCTACAGATATTCTTAAGTAACCAGCTTTTATTCAGATAACTTGCTGACCCCACTCACACAGGGTCTGGTTGGTCTATGTGAGACTGCGAAAGGTCTCTAACAAATGTGAGATTTGACAGGAAAGCAAAGGCCTGATGGCACAAAGCTCTGCTTGCCAACGAGTCTACAGCAATGGCAGGATTTCCCACGCTGGTTTTCCCTTTGCACGGAAAAGTAGGGCCAACTCTTCCCCAGCTCGTGGATCTTCTGTCCAGTCTCTCTGTTGTTAGACAGCCCATTCCTAGTCTGCACAACTCAAACTGCCACCACACCAAAAAGCACATCATCAAGCCAGGAACACTCATTAACGTCTCAGCCTACATAAATCTATCAGGTTAACGAACCCAAATACCTGGTAGTTCCTGAGCCATTGGAATTCAGAGGAGGTAAGGGGCAGTGGGAGAGAAAGAAGAGAACAAACTGATGAGCTATCAAGTGTCATGTGGGCAGCTGGGCACTAAGAGAAAAACAGTGTGCACGGTGGGAAAAGCCCTGGGCCAGGTGGGTTCACATCCTCCTATATCAAGTTCATATGGCAGGTGATGTTCCACATACTACATGAAGTGATCCGACAGCTCTGAGAGATAAGAAGTATTAGGATTATTACTTCTACTTTGCAGATGGGAAAGTAGAGGTACAGAAAAGTTTAAGGAATTGCTCAAGCAGTCCACATCCTCCACCAGCTATGCTGACTTTATGATGTTATGTAAGTGACTTAACTTATGAGCTCCAAGGTCCCATTTAGGAAACTGGAGATAAAAATACTTACATGAGGTTGGGTTGTGAGAATCCAATGTGAATATGCATGGCAATTATTAAAAACTAATTTCCTTCTTAAAGGGATGAGGTATCTGCAGAAAAGGGAACAAAGAGGACATGAAAGAAAACTTAATCAACCTCCTGCTTTTACTGGCATGTTCCTGGGCGTCCCACCAATGCCCCGCATGTCCCCAGCCTGCTAGGCTCTGCATTGCATCGACCGCTTCTCCAGCCCTGTCTGCAGATTAATGAACAGCTGCTTGAGTAGGACCACAGGACATTTTCATCTCTAGCACAACAGAAAGAAGCAACCAAGCAGGGAGTATTAATAATGAGCTAAATTCTCACCTTCTGAAACTGTAATGGAAAACTTGGGTTATTTGCTTCAGTATGTTTTCATTCTCACTACATGAGCAAAATTCCTTAGCACTAACTGGCTGAGAATTCATCCTGCCAAGAATTACTTCCATTTACCAGAAACTGCCTTTTTCCCTTCACTTTACATTTTCTGAAGCAAGACACTGTTTTGATATTGTCACATCAACAAATATGTATTCACTGCCCACAAAGGTTTTGGAGGAGGCTGCAGCAGGACCAGCAGAAACTGCATGCAACTGGGGATGAGAAGCATGTTCTGCTGGTTCTCTTGCTCTTCTGAGTGGCCCTTGATTTAACCACTCCATGTTTGTTGACCTTCCTCTGTAAACTGTGTACATCTCTTGTGTCCCTTCTCAGCTCTAACTCACTGAGGGCCCAGCCACATGGCAGGTTGGGGCTGTTGTAACAAACTGAGTAGCTTAAACAATGGAAGTTTATTGTCTCACATTTTTGGAGGCTAAAAGTCCAAGATAAAGATGTCAACTGGGTTGGTTCCTTCTGAGGGCTAAAAGAGAGAATCTGTTCCATGCCTGTCTCCTAGCTTCTGGCAGTTTGTTGACAACCTTTGGCTTTCCTTGGCTTCCAGAAGCATCACCCCAATCTTTGCCTTCATCTTCACATGATATACTCCCTGTGTGCCCATCTGTGTCCAAATCTTCCCCCTTTTATAAGGACAACAGTCATACCTACCCTACTCTAGTCTAAGGTCTTAACCAATCTAATTATGTTTGCAATGACCCTATTCCAAATAAGGTTGCATTCTGACATAGTGGGATGAACTTCAACATACTAATTTGGGTGGGGGGGAGCAAGAGGGACAATTCAACCCATAGCAATTACTTTTCACATTTTCTTCATATAAGGTATCCCAATCTGATTGGTTTTTTTTTTTTACCTGTCTGTACAACTAGATGCTAAAATGTAAGTTTCCACTGAGGCACTAAGATATGATAGATATTAGATATCACCATGAAGTATGAGGAAGATTGCCAGCAAAACTTTAAAATAAGAAGCTAGGAATAGATGAGATCAGCGCTTGCAAACTTGAGTGCACACATAAATCACCTGGAGAGTTTCTAATTCAGTAGATCTAGGATGGACATAAGATTCTGCATTTCTACAAGCTCCCAGGCAATATTGATACTGGTGATCCATGGCCCACACATTTTGAATAGCAAGGGACTAGAAGGTAGGTTTATAACAACCAAATGAACAATATGGAAAAACGTAGAGAGGGTTTTTGTGAAAGGATTACTTTGTTAAGAACTGAGCTGTGATTACCCCTTCTCTAGGACCTCCCCACCGCCAAGAAACAGCTGGATTTATGGGGAAATGCTGCTTCCCAAACCCGAGCCTAAAAGAGACTTCAACTGTACCTCTCAGAGTTTGCTGTGTGACCCTTAGATTTGGAGTGGAGAATGGACTAAGTCTGACTTTCAGTTGAGAAACCTAACAGGTCAGGGCTGCTAGCTGCTCGATGGCAGAGGTAACTGTTAGAATCAGCTCAAACATGCAGAGTCTGTCAGCAAAAGGGATGTGTGAGAAATGGGCCATCGGCCAAAAAGAAGCTGTCTCACAACAGCATCAGTCAAGTAAAAATCTTCTGACCCCATTTCCTCTGTTCCATCTCAATGCTCCAAAGTGGGAGGAGTGAGAACAGCAACTAACTGAGTGGAGGAGAAGGTCAACAATGAAGAGAGAGGAAGCTAACCACACTGTTTCTCAGACTGTCGACTTTCACCTAAGGAAGGGGAAAAGATGTGAGCCAAACTGAGACTATGCTCTCCACTTCCAGGGACTGAAATATTTTATTACCTGAGAGTTTCTAGAAAGGCCATAGGACTGCCAAAGTGTTCATGCAGAAGACAGAGAAAGAATGACTTCCATTAAGCAGGTTTTAAGAGACAGCAGGAGACAAAAACAAAAATGATTTTAGGAATATACTCTATGTATTCCTGTGTATTCCATAGAGTCCTACAAGTTCGTTGTGCTGGCAAAAATTCTTTGTCCTTGGCAGAAGCTAAGTAAGCCCCATGAAAGCAGAACCCATGACTATCTTATTCACTGCTGTTTCCATGGCTGCTTTATTTGTATGTGCGGTTTAGGCACTGCACAATGGCACCACATCCAAGAGGCTATGATTCAATTTGTAAACACAGATTTGTAGGTTTACTACCAAACTTATACAGCAAAGGCAGTATAGCCCATTTTCTCAATGAAATCAGGATAGTATAACAATTTTCCAAAAGATAGTAAGTAAAATCTCTTAAGGAAGCTCATTCTTACCAAAAAAAAAAAGCCTTCTGGGTTAATAATAGTCCTGATATCTAGGACCTTGAAGATTCCCTGGCATATAGTGGACATCTGATGAATATTTGTGAATGAAAAATCAGTTTCCTATTAACCCTTCTATGAATCTCTGTTGAAGTGATAATATTTTAAAGGAAAGTCACAGAATGATTATATACAATGAGAGAATTTATAAAACAACTAGTTACAGAATTCATATACAGAAATCAATAGTCTACATTTATATAACCAGAAAGAAGATATAAAGAGAACCTATTTGCAGATGAAGTATCTAGGGATTAACATAAAAATTGTGTAATCTATGTGAAGAAAATTTTACAATGTCACTAAAAAATAGTTAAACAAATGGAGAAAAGAAGACATGGAAATGATAGGTTTTATTGTTCAGCACATCTGAGACCCTGAGAATCCCATAATTGGAAGGAGATAAGAGTGCTTCAAGTCCCATAATAGGAAGTTCATAAAAGAGTAAGTGAAGTGTTTCATTTCTGTCAGCATGCCTCCCATTTTAAACTGTGTGCTAAAATGATCTGGGGGATTACCAGAAATACTAACCTTTTCCTTTCCTGCAGTAGGGTATTTGTCTAGGTTCACTCAAAAGTTACATACAAAAAGGGCCCCCAGAAGAGTAAATTCCAAGAAGACATAGTCAAAGAGAACTTATACATCTAAAAAGGCACAGCCACTATTTCCATAAAGGCAAATGGAATCCCAGGGATCCCCACTTCCCACAGCCCTCCTCCCCAGCTTACCTGTGAATGGGCCAGGGTCATTTACAGCTAGGAAAGACTGCCCTGAGATAGAACCACAAGGGAACTCCAGAACTTTGGGCTTGTTCTTCTTAGTACAGAGAATTCCCATGCCCTAAATAGTCACTTGGCTGGAACTTATATCACTCAGGTCTCAGCTCAACTATCATCTTCTCAGAAGGTATGCCTAACTACCCACCTAATTCCCTGTACTCCACTCCCGACACACTACTACTTTGTAATTTTTAAGATTTTCTTCTAGGGCTTGCCCCTCTAAAATCACCCTATTTGCTTACTTCTTATCTGCATCTTCCCAGGGGAACAAGAGCAGGACACAGTATTCTCACCACCCAGAATCTGCACTTCTCACTGCTTTAAGAGTTATCAGGGCTGTTATTTCCTCTGGTTCCTCTATTTCACTGGTATTGTCCTTGACTTACTTAATGTTTATTGAGCATCTAGTATGTATCTGGCAGTTCTAAGTGCTTGGGACGCAGCAAAGGAAAAAGAACCTTGGCCCTTATGGAGCTATATTTTAGTGGAAAGAGGTAGATGATAAACAAATATATACCATGTCAGGCAGATAAGTGCTATGAGAAAAAAATAAAGCAGGATAAAGGAACAGAAAGTAAAGGCTGATGAACATGAATGTTTGCTAGGGGACCAGGCAACATCTTTCTGGAGAGGTGACCTGTAGTACTGAGGAAGAGAGCCACACAACCAACCGGAGAAGAGTGTCCCAGGCAGAGAGAATGTCACACGCCAAAGCCCTGAGGAGGAACAGGCTTGATGTATTCAAGAAACAAGGAAGCAAGTGTGGTGGGAAGAGAACAGATGAGGGAGGGACTGGGGAAAAAGGAGGTAAGAAAGGTAGCTAGGGACCAGACGGGGCAGGGCTCGGCAGACCATGACAAGAACTTGGTCTTTTATTCTTAGTGAGATGATGAGCCATCTGGAGGGTTCTGGAGAACAATGATCTGAACCGCTTTTTGAAAGTAAACTGAGGCTATTATTGTGTGGTTAACAGACTATGGCTTGGTGTGAATGCTGGGGGTGGGGGTAGCGTCAAGGTCAGATGGGGCCCACTACAATAGCCCAGGTGAGAAATGATGTTGGCTTGGGCCAGATGGTGGGAGAGAAAGTACTTTGGGACCTATTTTGAAGGAAGAGTTGACAGAATTTGCTACAGGATTCACTGAGGACTATGAAGGCAAATGTCAGGTCCTGATTTCAGTTCTTTCCTCTAACGTGTCTGTTTTAAGTCTCCCCAGTAAGTTCCTAATCCTATCTCCTCAGCAAATTATTTCCAGGATCCCGCCACAGGGCAGGCCCTGGTCCCTACCCTGGGCCATGTAATTCTGTTGAAAAGTTATTATGAGAGCCCCTACCTGCCTCCCCTGCTTTATCTTACCAATCCCTATCCTCACCCTCCACTGAAATCAAAATGCACTGTTTCTCAAACATTCTAATTCCATCTGTTCTATAAAACTCACTCAGTCTAAACTGATCTTTATGTCCTTTGAAGTTTATAGAAATTGTAAAGTCCATCAATCAAGCAATTATGTTTTTGCATTTGACATCTTTTTGTCAATTTATGGATTTTATTGTTATTTAACATTTCATATAATCTTACATGATTAACTAAAATATGAATTCTTAAATGACAAGTAATTCATCTTATATTCCTTCATATTCTCTTACTACATAGCTTCTACTAGCACATAGTGTCAGGTTTAGTAAATGATAAATAAAAGTGTGCTCATGTGATATATGACACACATATCTGTTCCCACATAATGAATCTCCCAACCACTCCAAAGCGTCTGTTTTAGCTGAAATACAGGACTTATATGGGAAAAAATACAAGATGTAACTAGAACAGGAAGTTGAGGTTTTATTTTAGAGGTCTAAAATGCAAGACAAGGGAACTAATAATTTTGTAGGCAATTGTGAGTCACTGAATGTTTTTGAACAAGGGGTGGTTTAACAATAAAATAGCCGTGTTTTAATAAAGGAGATTAATCTGCCTATTCGTATATCGCGAATTCGAAGGGAAATGGCCAAGTGAGGGTTGATATTCCTTATCTAACTATTGAAAGGATCTATGTGAAAAGTATTAAGGGTTTGGAATAAAAGGCTGGCTGAGGAAATGTGAAGCTTGCAATAGAAGGAATTTTCTAAGAGAATCTGTAGAATTTTCAATACATTGGATATGCTAGAAAAAGGAAGAGTTACACATGACAAATTTCAATCCTCAGTGTGTGGAAAATATTATTATATTGTTATAGAAACAGGGAAGTCAAGAGTAGGTTGATTGGAGGAAGAACACAGTGAGTTACTTTCAACATGTTGAGTTTGAGAAGTATATCCCCACAGAGGTACCCAGAAAGCAGCTGGATATAGAGGATTAAGTTAAAAGGAATGTTAATTCTAGAGATGAGAGTTTTGTGAGAGAAATGGTTTGCAAAAGCACAGCCTTCACCTTCCCCCAGTTTGACCTGTTGCCCCCACTTAAACTAGTCCAACTGCCACAGCCCAAACTATGACAAACAACTTCCAGTCTGCTTCCAACAGGGATATTCAAAGTGAGAAAGATAAAGAACCAGAGAGAAAGGACTGGTGTGGCTGGTGCAGGGATGGCAAGCCAGGCTCCTGCTCTCATGTGATTAACCCCCCCTTAACTTACTCAAATTCTATCCATGTCATATTAATTATTGGGACATACAGTACAGGCCTGCAAATTTCTCTCAAATACATTCTATACTGGTAAACTTCACAGCAAAGGTATAGTATATATATATAACTGACATGGATTGCAGTTATGCCTTCCTAGACTTCATGCTGCACTTTATACTTTAGTTGTTTGATATTATTGACTTGCTTTAATCGCCCACATACAGTTTCTAGAAACTGCACTCTCCAGACAGCTTGGGGTAATTCCATATACATCAAAGACTACATTCACAGTCAACTAGCCCAGCATCTCTCTCAGCTGATAAAAGCATGAATCCAAAGATACAGCAAAACTAAGAGGATGGTTTTGCTGAATTGGATTAATATCCGTTCAAAGCAATGGTGAATGAATCATAAAACATGAAAGCATTGTGGATGTATTTAAAGAAGATTGGAAAAGAAAACAAATGTGATTTCTCCTGAGTCTCAAGAGGTAAACATGTAACTCAGAGCCAAGAAAAGCAAGAGGCAAAGTATTACCTACCACCCTACACAAACAAGAAAGGAATACAGAAATCAGGGCCTAAGACTAAAGCAATCGTTAAGAGAACAACGTAAGTTACAGTTTATGGGAGGAAGTTATACAGGAAACTGGCACTGAGAAGTGAAGGAGATGGTACCCTGAGTGCTTCACGTACTGAGAACTGATGGAGATTGCCAGTGAACAGTCTCATGTGCTTTTCTTTGGGTGTGTAGCTCTCATAACTGCACATATGACATATAATCACCCAGTGTAGACCTAAAAAATTCCTAACTTGGAAGCAAACAAATTATGCAATTAAAAAGATATTTTAATGGGAGAGAATCTTTAGAAACCATCAGTTTTATGAGAAACTCCAGAATGAAATGTCATATGCTAATTTCGGGAACTGCAACTTTAAACATTAGGAATGTAACCATATCAAAAGTAAAAAGGTTAGGTGTAGGTTAATACTTCTTAAATTCTATTTTGTGATTTCATTTGTATAATAACACATAGTGATTGCAAATCACTATTTAGCAATTCAGTTGCCACAAACTTCTTAGACATCAGGAAAGAGAAAAATAATAGCAGGAAGAAAAAACAATTTCATGGGAATGAAACACTGCTTTAAATGTTAATATTTGTTCCAGAAACAGTAACATTGCTTTTGGGGTACTTCTACATATGTGTGTGTGTGTGTGTGTTTCCGAAGGCAAAGGGTATTTTCACTACCCAGGGCATTGTGCAAAAAGCTGAAATCAGACCATTTATATCTAATGAAGCAATGGGGATGCAATAAATACTGTATAATAATAATAATAAATAATAGGATTGTGAATCTCTGCATAAATTAAGGCTGAAAAAGTACTTACAAAAATGAAATAACATGTAAGAGGAAAACCTTGCAAAAGCCACTGGATAGACTTACAGGGGATATCACTGGATAGCAGCGAACAACTCCATGGGGTGCCATTCCCAGGCTGTGTGAATAGCTTCCCTGGAGTTGTTCAGTGAACAACCTCTCCAGCCATAAAACGCTGTCCTGTATAGTGTGGATATGCATACAAGATTTTTTTTCTGTCAATAATGAATCAAGTCTCAAACTACTCAGGTGTCAACTCTGGTTTAAATAATGGCTAACACTTTAAAAGGCCAAACATCTAATTTCTGAGCTGTACTTAAGCACCCTTATACCTCTAGATTCCAGAGACTAGGAGGAAATTATAACATTTTCTAAGTAATTTTAGGTGTATTTCTGTTCTCTGAAATACATTTTATTGACATGATCTCCTCTAACTAAAAGCAAAAACAAGAAAATGAAACCCAGCAAATGTTAAAAGTAGGTCTAAATAATTGTAGTGGTTAGAAAGCTTACTCAGGTAAGAGTAATAAATGATTCTTATTTATTCCACCTTTCTCCAAGTTACAGTTGTGATCTTTAAGCAATGAAAAAAATTAGTCACTCTTTACATTTTCAGACAGAATATTATACTAAAAAATAGGAAAGAATTAGTTTTTGAGACCATCTAATCATTTCAAGCACAACTAGTTCTCAATAACATTGGTAATTATTAGGTTGACCTTGGCTTGAACTTGTGACCTAAAACTCAAAACTTAAATTGCAACTAACTCCTATTTATATATCTATGTGACCCTCACTGCTGCCAAATATCATGAGCTTTTGAAGTATTCAAAGTCTGCCACAAAATTTCATTCACTTAAATGTGGGCTGACCGATTTTTTGTAATCATATGTCATTCTTACAGCAACCCAAATATGTTCAAAATAATTAGTTAGCACTTATTAAATAAACAAAACCTGCTCTATCTAATTTAAATGTTAGATGGAGCCTATTTAAAGGAACTTAATAGTTTATTTACTCTTTAAATTACTGAGTCAAAAATGTGCAAAAGTAATGTTGTAATAATTGCCCCACTGCTATTAAATCTACCAAGGGAGCAATGAGTGTTAACATTTAAAATGATGACACCTCCTTTCTTCCCCCAGAATAAGGAGCATGGGTGAAAGTTTAATAAGTGAAATTCAAATAGGTCTCAGGAAAAAGCCACCTCAGAAATGACGGTTTCACAAATTCACATTGTTTTCCTAGCTCAAGTTTAACATCAATATCATTCACACTCAAAAGATACCAAGTCAGTAATGTGGAGAGAGATCTTATTGCAGAGAACCAGAAAGCACATTTATTCTGCCTTTCCAAGAACTGTCACTGTAACTGCTGCAATTAATAGCCTGCTTTTGTAGTAGCACTTATGCCATAATTTGATTCTAAAGAAAAGGCTCAATGTACCCAGAATTTCCACATACTCTCCCCTGCCTTCTGTAATTAGGAAATCTAGGCATTTTCCTGAGTTTAATGAAACAAAGCCTGAGGCTGAGTGAAGCAGAATCAGAGCTGTCATCTGCCCTGGTGAGTTAGATTCCTGACCACACAAAGCATCTCAATTCTATATTCCTGGGTCTTGCCCCTAAACCACTTGTCTCCATCCCTAATGGTGACTATAAAAAACAAGGGCTGAAATGTTCCATTTGACTTCCAGAATAATGTCTCTGCAATTTCCACATTCCCAAGAAAAGGGCCCATGAAGGTAGAAACATTGTCTATCTTACTCATTTTTCTGAACCTGGTACCACTTCTGGCATAGAGAAGGTCTCAAATATATGTGACTGACTGATTACTAAAGCCCCGAGACCTTTCATCTGAGAGTTCATCTCCATTATTGCTACAGAAGAGAACCACCATTTTCAGGATCTGGCAAAACACACTTTTATGAATAAAGTCATTTTTAAATGAATGATTATCTTCAAGAGAAAGATCTGAGAAACTGATACCTTTACATTTCTCAAAGATGCAATGTAAAAGACAATCCCTGTTATGCTTAAGACCAAAATCATTCTCTTTCCTCCCTCAAACTTCTTGCTTCACTAATAATTTCTATCTCATCTACTGACAATACACCTACCCAGTCATCCACAATATCTCAGAAACCTTTTGACTCCTCCTCTACCTCCAGAACCATGATATTTACTATACAACAGAAATTTTTTCTTCAGTTCTTTCTTTAATCTATTCTCCAACCTCAATCACCACAACCAGTATTGCTCTTAACCAACCCAGAATATATTGTTAACAGGTCAGCCTTTCTCTCTTCCTCCATATATTGCCATTATGAAAAGAAATTAGGTGATTTTCTGAGAATGTTTATTTTTAAAAAACCACTACAGTTATTATACAGTATGTTCTTTTCAAATTATATTTTGTGATGTTTTTCAGTAGTCCGTATTTAAAGGCTAAATTTACCAGGATATAAATTCCATCTGTTTTTCTGCATCTTTCAAGTTATCTATTTTCTAAATATTTTCAAAATTACTTTCAAATTATGGAAAAGTGATCCATAAGAATTCCAAATTGATGTGACTTTTATAACCCCTCCTCAAAAAAGTTATATATATGTATTGTGCATGTTTGTGTATATGTGATTTAAATTTGCAGAAACGCTTTTAACAGTTTTATTTAGATATTATTGACATATAGTATATTGCATATATTTAAGGTAGGAAGTTTGATAGGATTTGGAATATGTACACATGAATGAAACCCTCAGTAGAACCAGGATATTGAACAAATCCATTACCCTTAAAAATTTCCTCCTTCCTGGTGTTCAGTGTCTTCAAAACCACTGTTGTCTTCAAAACCATTTTGGCGGGGTGGTGTTTTCTTTTTCTTAGTTCTTTCTGGTGACAGGATAAATCTGCTCTGTTTCTCTACCTTCTGCAGAAGCAGAAGTCCCTCATCTGATTATTTTTACTATGTATTTCTAGTTCATTTTTTTTTAGTGATTGATCTAGGGATTACATTATGAATCTCAACTCATCACAATTTATTTCCAATTAATACAAACTTAATTCTGGTAAAATATAGAAACTTTGCTGCATGGTCTCTTTGTGCTATTTTAATATATATCTATGTATGTTATAAACCCAACAATACAGTTATAATTGTTGCTTTATATATCTGTGTCTTTTGAAGAATTTAACAGAAAAAAAGAAAAATAATTATACAGTCCTTTATATTTACCAACATATTTAACCATTTGCAGTGCTGTTTATTCTTGCAGATTTCAGTTACCATCTAATGTCATTTTTTTCATTCTAAAGGACTTCCTTTAGTATGTCTTATAAGGCAAATCTGCTAGTAACACATTCTCTCTGCCTTTGTTTACATGAGAATGTCTTTTTTCCATTTTCATTTCTGAAGGACAGTTTTTATAGATATATAATTCTTAGTTGACAGGTTCTTTTCTCCTTCAGCACTTTGACTGTATCATTTCACTGCCTTCTGGCCATTATTATTGCTATTGAGAACTTAGTTAATCTTATGTGGGGAGACCCTTTTATTTGATAAGTCTTTTTGTTCTTGCTGCTTTCAAGATTTCCTCTGTCTTTGCCTTTCAACAGTTTGATTATAATGTGACTAGGTATTAATCTCTTTGGTTTCATATTATTTGGGATCTATTGAGCTTCTTGAATCCCTAGAGTCATGTTTCTCATCAAACTTTTGAAGTTTTCTGCCATTATTTCTAAAAATATTCTTTCTACTCCTTTCTCTGTTTCCACGTTATATATGCTGGTAAACTTACAGGTCTCTGAAGCTCTATTCATTTTTCTTTAATGTTTATTCTTTCCGTTCTTCAGATTGGATACTTTCTACTAATCTACCTGAAGCTTGCTGAGTCTTCTCAAATCCTCTAGTGAACTTTTCTTCATTTATTGTGCTTTTCAACTCTAAAACTTCTATGTAGTCTTTTACATTTTGTGTCTGTTTATTGATATTCTCAAATTACTAAATAATTGTCATCATGCTTGCCTTTAATTTTTTAGGCATGGCTTCCTTTAAGTCTTTTAACATATTTATAATAGCTGCTTTGAAGTCTTTCTCTGTTAAACATAACATCTGGACCCACTCACTTTCTATTGATTACTTTTTTTTTAAATAATGGAGTTTTTCAGTCTCACCAAATTTCAGAGCAAACTGGTCTGTATCTGAAATTCTCCTCCGGCATGAGAGCATTGTTTCTTTCAATTTTCATTATTTTTGTTGAAAACTGAACATTTTAGGTAAAATATTAATTCTAGATTTTGATATTTTCCCTGAGAGTTGTTTGTTTTTCTGATTGTTTTATAAGCTTACTTATTATAAATCCAAAGAGTTGGTTTCCTCTGTTATGTGCAGCCTCTGATGTCTCTTCTCAGTAATTTTTTAAATTCCTGTTTTATTTTTAAGTTTGGCTTCCTTGAAGTCATCCCTGTGTCTGCATAGCTTAACAGTCAGCCAAAGATGTTAATCAAACACTGTGAGTCAATAAGCCTTGTGCTATTTATCATTGGATCTGTATGTGAGTTTGTTCAAAGTTCAAGGACTCTGGCCTATCCCAACATATATTCAGCTAGGTTCTTTCCCTACTACTCTGCATAGATGTATAGTCTCTCAATTGTCTCTCAGGCATATTTGGATAAACTGGACTGTCTTTGGCCTTCCACGTGCATGCACAATGAAGGCAGCCAGGATGTAAAGATAGTATCCATTCCCTGCATGGCTATCCCATACTTAGGGTCTCTGTTTAATTTCTGGCTTGTCCATTGGTCTACTGCTTTTCCCAACTGGGACTACACTTCAAATGAGCAGCTGCTGGCCTTCCTTATTTTCTTGCTTCCAAAATCATTAACTTTACTGAGAATGCTGCTATGAATGGGGCTTTTCACCTTCCATAAAAAAAAAGCAAGTGAGTCCCTTCTGGGAGCAAAGCTGCTGACTTTCACAGCCTGCTCAGCATAAGTAGAACTTCCATCCCAACCAAGTTGGAAAGGATAGAAGCAGGTCCAGGCAAGAATTCAATTGGTACACAATGTTCTTATTTGAGGTTCAATAGTTTTTCATGAATAAATGTTTTTCTTTTTTTCTTTTCTTTTTTTCTTTTGGTTGATTTCAAGAGTCATGAAATGCTTGTTTTTGACAATATTCTTGTATTATAGTTGTTTGGGGTAGAACATCTCTCTCTGACCTCCTCAGCAATAGGGAAAGTTGGGTTTTTTGACTGATGTTTTCCTGCTTATTTGCATTATTAGTAATTTTCTATTGGATCACAAACATTGGAAACTTTACCTTGTTCAGCACTAGGTATTTTTCTATCCCTATACATATTTTTGAGCTTTATTCTGGAAAACAGGTTGATTAGAAACTATTTGATCTGTTATGGACTAAAAGTTGTGTCCCTCAAAGCTCATATTTTGAAATCCTAACCCAAAATATGATGGTATCAGGAGGTGGAACATTTGGGAGGTGTTTGGGTCATAAGGATGGAGCCCCAGGAACAGGAATAATGGTATTATAAAAGAGGCCCCAGAAAGCTCTCTCTCTCTGCCATCTGAGGACACAGCAAGAAAATAGCTGTCTGTGGGCACCCTGATTTTAAAGTTCCCAGCCCCCAGAACTCTGAGAAATAAATGTTTTTTGTTTAAGCCACCCAGTCGATGGTATTTTTGTGAAAGCAGTGTAGGAAAAATGGAAGGTCCTATAGCCAAGATCCTCACCTGACACTAATCTACTTGCCCACTGCACACATGCAATGATGTAACTGGCCTACTATCAGGCGCATGCTCATGTGTGTTGGCAATGAGCCATTATTGTCAGTGTTACTATATAAGGAGCTCCACCCAGTACTCTGTTTGGAAGTGGAGATAGATTGAGAATTTGCTGGATGCAGACGTGATTGTAGCACTGGACCTGCCACCGTCAGAATAAAGCTTGGTAGAAACCATTTTACCCACAATGTTGTGTTGTTGTTTTTCAGTCTCACCAAATTTCAGAGCAAACTGGTCTGTATCTGAAATTCTCCTCCGGCATGAGAGCAGCCTGAACTAAAACATACCATCCTGGTCTTTCTTTTAAGCTTTATTAGGTGGGAACAGAGCAGTATTTAGTTTACAGCTACTTTTGCCACATGACTGAGTTAAAACCCTTCTGAATGTTCTAATAACCTATATTCTCACCTTTTCTAGTATTACTAGGAGCTCTTCTAGCTGGTAAGAACAGGAACTATTCCCAGTCTTATGTATGCCCTGGTGATTATTCCTTCTAATTCTTTCAGATGGTACTTTCCATAGCCTCTGGAAGTTTCCTTAATAGCACATACTGATAGTTATTCAGCTGAAGCTTCAAGTTGTCTGTATAGATCTCTCCTCCCTTGTCCCCTGCCCTGCAAACTCTAGCTGGCTTGGTCTCCCCAGATTCCTAGCTCTGTCTCCTTAACTCAGGGAGACTACCTAGCTATACCTGAGTTCTCCCTCACTGTGCCACAACCTGGAAATTCTCTCTAGACAGTAAATTAGGACAATTATAAGGCCCTCCTCATCAGCTTCCCATCTCTTAAGAAAATGTCCTTTATTGTTTGATACTCATTATCTTGAAACCATTGTTCCTTTTTTTTCAAGTCAATTCAGGTGACAGAGTAAACTGAGTACCTGTTGGCCCATCTTGCCCAGAAGTAGAAGTTAGGAATGCATGTTTTGATCATGTGAATATATTGGTAGAGTCTGTTGATTTTTCCCCCTTCCTTTTTTCTCTCCATAATCCTCCTGTAAACCATACCTATTCAATGTAACTCAAGACAGACTTGACCCAGTCTTAATAATGCAATGTTGTATTTTTTTAAGTACTTACTATAGCTAGCCACTGCCCCAAGTGCTGAGGATAGAGACAGATTAAAATAGCAATTACATGGTGAGGGGGTCTGTGGCCAGCCTGGTTTCCCAGTATCCAGTCTTTCAGACCAAGCAACAATCTCTCAGTTTTCTCCTTATCCAGATCCACACACCTTTACTCCACCTAATAGTCCTACTACTTCTCACTGTGCATTGAATGTACCTAATTCATTTAGGGGAAGAGGATATTTTTAAGGCCTCACCTTTTCCTCATGAAAATAAATTTTTCTCTGCATGTCATCCTTCTCTGATAAAGGTAAAATGTTTTCTTCTCTCTGTTATCCAGACCTATATTTATTCTGTTTTTCTCCCATTACATTAATTTTATTTGGGCAAAAGAACAACAATCATGTTTAAGCTTAGGATGGGAAACAGCACAGCAGGGTTCCATAAATAGAGTTTAATTGCAGTAATTACTTATGTTAATTATATATCAACTGATTATTTTTGAGACATATTTATTGAGCACCATCAGCTTTTAGAGGTATCCATCATTCTCCCACTATCTTTTTCAGATTCTACATCCACGCTCAGAATAATCAACTATTATTTGACACATGGTATAATAAGTACCTAATGAAATCCCAATTAAAACTGTATTTGAGACACTTAATTTTAGAGATAAATTAGAAATAATTACATGATTCAAAAATCTACATCAGACTGGAGAGACACAACTATATCTTGACTAACTGGAAAGGACAAGCACAGACAAAGCCATTTAATGTGCTTTCCAAAACGTGTTACAAAACATTATTGTACCTCAGCAGATGGCATCAAGAGATGTCTTTCTATTTTTTTTAAATAGACAGTTCCCTTTCATATGCTGACTTGAGAGATTTTAGTTCTCATTATTACTGTCATCTGTTAGAGAGGGGGGAAAAAGAGGGGGCAGAGGGTTGGGGGAGAAAACATGTTATTTTCCATAAGGCAAAAACATCAGTATGGAGCCAGCCTTTGAGCAAATTAAGTTTAATTTACTGAGCCACAACAAGCAGGAGAATGCACTCACTGTCCCTTAGCTGTTTATTTCAAACAACTTATCTTCATTTAGAGCAGAGACACTTGGCGCTTTCCGGGTACAGTGCCTCCTCTCTCTCCTCCACCTACCTTACCCCCAAGCTAATTTTCCCCTGTAAGATTTAATGAATTCTGGAACCAATCACACGTGAATTGTTAGGAGACACTAGCCAGGTAAAAGCCTTAATATTGCCTCTATCAGAGTTCAGAAGGTCACTTTCCTACACTAGGATCACAAAAGTATATTTATTCCTTTCTGAGAGAGTTATTTAACCCCTCCAGTAAGGAGCAGAAAACTGCCCCATTAAGTCCACCAAGACTTTGCTCTGAGCTTCCTCTCCTTCCTGCAGTACCTTCATTCAGAGGACAACAGGCTCATTTACAGCCTCACTTAGGGAAAGTATTAACTGTACATTTCTGATCTATGTAATTTGCTGGTAAAGAACACAATGGCATCTAATAGAAAACAGCTGTTACAAAATCCACTCTTTCTGACAGGAGCCGTTCCTAACATAGGATTTTAATTTTATCTCCTGATTGATAACACCCCATTAGCCATATACAGATTGCTAACTGCAAAATGAGGCATGGGCACTATTTTAAGCTCCCTCCCAGATGGATATCATTATGCTTGCTTGTCCCTCTGAGCAGGAAGTCCACAGTTTGGGTGGTGGAGTATGATACAGGCACTATTACCACCCTGACACACAAAATGGGAAATACTGGCCACAGCTGATCCAGCATGTTCAAAATGCACAGATAAGGAGAGGAGATTTGAACAGAACAGATAATGTGTGTTCAGTATTATAAAAATCCAGGGACATACAAACAAAAGTCATTTGTACTTCATTAAAATATGAAATATTTTCCTGTCACACTTTGGACTTTTAATTTTTGTAGGAGAGACACAAGGAGCATCTTTTTTTACTAGTCACATAGGATTTTACTCAGGAACAGCCAGTGTGGATAAAGTGAAGGTTCCTGTGGACAGGATTCTCACCTGGCTCTGGTCAGCTGGCTCACTACACACGTGTGGGCAATACATTGTTATTGACTCTATATAAAGTGCTCCCCCCAAGTGCTCTGGGCAAAATGGTGGGATGGCTGCAAAGATGCAGGAGAGCAGAGACAAGACAGGAGTGGTAGCAGTGCCAAGCACAGAGACTGAGAAGGCTGTTGGGGCAGAGAGGTCCCGGGGCAGAGAGGTCCAGGTGCAGAGACCAGCTTGCCGCATGCAGACTCGCTCTGAGTGGACGGGATTCTAGTAATTGACCTGCCACCGTGGAAATAAAGTTGGATATAACCCTTTCACCCCAAGAACACTCTACTGTCATTTCTTTGGTCACATTGAATCCATAGTGAACTTGCATGGGGCTGAAACCCATTGGCAAGACAGTTAGATTCACAGGGAAGGTATCAACTTGGGAGACCAGGATTAATAATTATTGAATTAGCTCTCCCAAGTCCGTGGTAAAAGCTAAACAACAATTACTCTAAAGGGAAGGAGGAGCATTTTGTCATGGTAACTTTACTGTAAGAGTATTTCAAATGGACAGAATGCATAAACTTCAATTTCAGCAGCAAAATATTCAAGAAAAAAGTAAATTTCAGTGGAGTGGCAGCAGGAAGAAAGAAAAGATTTATACCCATATTCCAGAAATTCTAATACAATTGGTAACTGATGCATCATGCTTTCTGGAATAACTTTAATTAGACATCTAAGACCATCCTTCAGTACAACAGGCATGACAGAAAGGCACAGAGCTGTTTACCAACCAGCCTTAATGAGATCTATTTAAAGCAACTCAACAATTCTTTTGTGATGACTTCAAAGTCCAAACTCAAAGTTCATTTCTATATGGAGTTCTAAAAGCACCTCAGGGTTGAAGTGCTGTGTTCATACTGGTGTCTGTGGTTCATTAAAGGACACAGGAGCTGGAGAAAATAACCAGCTCATGTGAGGTACCCAAGTCCCTACAAAGTTTGTGCAGCGTTTCTTCACCAGCAACAAATATCTCTTGAACAACCTTGCTTCCTCAAAGTTACAGCTAGGTAATTTATAGAGAAATGCCCACTCTATATTAAGGATCTTTGTCATGCTCCACAACTGAATTTTTCCTAAACATAATTGGGCACACTCAGGTTTGGTTTTCACCTTTCACTGAAGTATTGCTTCCTGCAGGAGACCTTCCTAGAAAACCCCTGGAATCAGTTACATCTCCCATCTCCTATGGTATGTTTACATGGCTCTCTATACCTCTCCCATCTATTCCTCATCACATTTAAATGTCATGTTTGTCCACAGGAATTAATCTTTTAGTTAACCTATGATCTATATTGTAGACAATGATAATTTACCTGCCTAAATATTCTACGACCAATTCTATATTGAGGGTCTCTTAGAATTTGGAGACTCCATGTTCAGAATCATTGATCTGATCTAAATCCCTTAGTTTATGAATTAGGAAATAAACATTATCTCTGGTAACATGACCCCTCTGAGGCAGGCTTAGACTAGGACTCAAGTTTCATGACTCCACACAAGAGACTACTACAAATGTTGAGACCATTTTTTAACCCATTACAAGAATCTGACCCATATTTCTTCCTTTTTTTAGCTCCAGCCAATCCTAGCACCTTGCCTTTAGCTGTCCCAAACATCTATCAAACTAAGGGAGAGATAGGTCCGGATTCAATTCCATATTCCCTAAAATCTACAGCATCCACTGCATTCTCTGCTACATCCACAGCTCTCAAAGAGCTCCCTGCTAGCATTCCCTCCTCCCCTACTATATCACACTTCTCACTCTTGTTGCCTTTGCGAAGATTTTCCTTCCCGTGCTCAAGCACCTTGTCTTAGATTACCCCAACACAGTGTAGCCCCAGACCTTAGTTAATAATCCTGTGGCCTATAAATTCCCTAGATACTGAGTTTAAAAGCGAGAACAGCCACTCCCCTACCCCTACCTATAATGTCTTTGTTTTCTTCAACTTGCAATAAAGTGTTAGATGAAAGGGGGATGATGACCATTTGTTCCCTTTCCTACCAGGAACATCCACTGTCATGTGGGTCTTATGCAAAGTAGTACCTTGCCTGCCACCACTGAAGAAAAGAGAGGCAGATATTCCAGTCTCTGCGGCAGGCAGCTTGGGCATATGTTCATTATATAGGCTCCACTAATTTCATCTCATACTTTGAATTTCAAGGAAGAGAGGCAAATATGAAAGGATAGTCAAAGAATATAAATAACACAGGAGTGAATGTCCATGGTAAGGTGCCAGATGCAGATATGAGAAATGTACTCTCTAATATAGCTTCCTCCCTCTTCATTAGCCACTGAATGGATATAAGAAATTCAAAAATATTATGAAAATTTTTTAGTAATTCAGTTACCAAATCAGTCAGCCATAAGAGGCAAATGCCCAAGAAATCAGGCTTCATTAGCTAGCTGCTGTCTTCATAGAGAGCTGCTCTAAGGATTCTGAGTACTGAAAATTATCCCATATTCCCAGTCCTCTGTCATAGCACACTATGAGCTTCTTTAAATGTTAGAACATAGGGGAAAGCAGGGGCAAGATAAGACTTGAATATTTATCAAGTGCCTACACTGTTCTAGACCCCAACCCAGACATGCATACATTTCGCCTAATCCTTATAACAAGCCATGTTAACTATTACCTTCCCATTTTGCCATTTTACAAATGAGATTCTTAAAACTCAGCTATCAAGGTCATGCAGGCAATGAATGGTGAGTAATAAATTTGAACATAGGTCTGGCTAACTCTGCTCTGTGTGGGCACAACCCCACAGGTCCCTCTTCCCAGCACATAACACCTTGCCATCAGCAAGTTAAGAGTTGAGAGATTAGGAAAGGAAAGGAAAGCATGAAGGATGAAGCAGTAAGGAGTACTGCTACCAAGTAACAACTTGGTAGTAAGAAAAAAAAAAAAGTTCAACCAGAAAACACATGACTCCTACATTTTGTAGGAATGGGCTCTAAAACAAGTCTGGGGACCATTCTTTCCTCTTTGGCCTACCAATGACTGGCATTTAGCAACCTCCCATCAGACAAAGGCCCAAATCCCTGTCACACTCATCTTTTGGAGCTCTTTCATTGTCTTATAAAAAAATAACAAACTTCCAGTATTTGCACTTCAGCTGTTTAACAGAAGAATAGAATAGATGCTTTTCATCTAAATATAGAATTACTCCCCAAAGATTTCTAATTTCTAAGTATAAACTTTTGATTATTAAAAATGGTGTTTACTTTTGTCCAGGCTGGGGTGTTCCTCCTACTCAGATAATATACACAATTTAGTTTGGAACAATTAATCTAGTATACTTAACCAGACATCCTCAATTTACATTTTCATCAAGGCTGGTCAGGCTAAGGGAGCTTATTTCCTCATTATCATCATTAATGCTCCCTACAAAGGTCTTTAACTTCAGCTATTAATTGGTAAATGTAAACTCTATGGAAACAGATTTAGGAACAGATTGTGAGGCATATAATAAAATAATTAAAACCCTCTGAAGTCAGAAATGAATTTTTTGGTGTGTAAATCCAGTGCTTTGGGGACCTTTGAATCAGGTTGAGAGGAGACAATTTGTCCTCATTCTGAAAAGATAAGGGGCTTCTTGGCAGTAATCAGAGTTTGTTGATGAAGTCTTTGAAGAAAAACTGTCAAGTGAAAGGCTGCTTCTCACAGGCCTCTTCCCTACTATGGATGTCAGGGAAACCCCTGCCTTCAATAGTTTCAGATGGGAAACTGAAGCCCTCATTCATGAGATCACCTAAGACTCACAGGGCTGCTGCTTTCCTAGCCAAGTCTCTAGGGGGAAAGAGGATAGGAACAGGGGTTGGGGTTGGGATCAGACTGTGGGAACCAGAGCTCCCGCTAGGTGTGTTTTGAATGGCATTCTCTCCATGGAATCCTAGAAATACGGCAGGTGACGCAACACATGACCCGGGCTGTGACACGGCAGTGTATGGGATTAACAACAGAAGTTTTGATCCCACCACATGAGGCTCCAATGTCAAAGGAACTTTAGAGGAGTGAGTGAGGTATACTCATTAGAAAGTTTACGGGGAAGTTTATCAGTTATCTACTGTCACAATAATGCTGTGTTCCAAATGCACTGCAGCTATTTGACTTCAAACAACATTACCTTATTATTTGTTTTGAGTCCGCAGGTTAACTGGGTGGTTCTGGTGGCTGGGGCCAGGTGTGGGTGATCTCAGCCAGGCTCCCTCATGTGCAGCAGTCAGCTAGAGTGTGTGCTGGGGACTGGTTTGTCTAGGATGGTCTTGGCAGGGATGGCTGGCTCTCTTTTATAAATCCAGAAGGCTAGCCCAGGCATGTGCTCAAGAAAACAGGTGAAAAACCTTAAGTGCTTTTCAAGCCTCTGCTTGCATCCCATGTGCTAAAGTAAGTCACTGGTCAAAGCAATTCACGTGATCAAGCCCACTGTCAGACTGAGAAGGAGCTGCACGTCACAGGGACAAAGAGTAGAAGCACATTCCATAGGACCTTTGGTGCACTCAATGGACCACAAGAGTCTTCTAGAGGCTAATTCTAAACAAAATCTTTAACACTGGTTAATTCATGGCTCTCTATGACTATCTTCTAGGTAAAAATATGCCTTCATTGGACTACACAGATCAGTAAAACAAATGTGAACAGCACAATTGAAGTCATTTAATCTTATCTGTAGAGATGTACCCTCATTAGACTTTATCAAGTTTATTCCATATCTGGAAGGGTATAGAACTGAGAATATGGCTAATAAATAATTTAACCTGCCAGTAATTTGGACTGCTAAATGCTAGAAAACTGCATTTCTGAAGGTTACAACATTCAAAATCACCAACAAAGTCAGGAAAACTGAAACCAGAGGTTTGCATAGCAAAATTTCCCATGGTATTTGTGATTACAAATGAGGCTATTAAATGAACAGTTTACTATAATGATATAAAAGTGGCAAAGTTAACGACCCCCTAAGGACTTCTAGTTCTACAGATCCTGACTCTGGGGGTTTAAATATGTAACCTGTCATAGCACTCAAGTAGCTTTTCCATTTAATTATTTTGGGGAAGAAAGTAAAAGGGAGGGACAGAAGGAGGAAGTGGGGGAAGGAGAGAGAGTAAATAACTGAGCCTAGCTCTCCTCAAAGTTCACTTTCTCACAGTCCAGTTGCCTGCTTCATCCCTGCTCACAACACCCCACAGGGGCCAGTGGGATCCTTCTGGCTCCTCGCCTTTGTTGTGGTTCCTCCAGCTTTCCATCTGAAGGAACAGGTAGAGAACGTCATCATGGTTCCAGGCTGTGGACTCACAGAGCAGGAGGACTTTACAATCGCCAAAATAGCCAGTCATACTGTGCTGTCATTCAAGTCCAGCTGTGAACTATTCTACATCATACATCTTGGGCTCAGGTGGCATTTTACATAGCAGTTCTAAAATATGGTACGTCCTTGAACAGCAGCTTCATAAATTGCATTATTTTCCCTCTCCCTTCACTTCTGCCCCTCAGCTAAAGGTTCAGGCCAAAGCCTAGAGAACACCTGTTTGAGATATTTTCCTACTCCCAGAATTGTGAATTGTCCTGTAGGTGCAGCAGGTGGAATCCCAAGGTGGAAAATGTGAATGACCTTGTTTCCTAACAGATGGTTTCTTTCTGGGATCCTGACTTCCCTCAATGTCCTACAATGCCAAAAACTAAAAAGCTTTGCAGTAATTTTTTAGAACATAGAAGGAAAAACATGGAAACTGGTTTTAACTTAGAGTTGCATTTCACTCCGAACATTTGCTAGGAACTGAACAATTTTCTAGCTCCTGTGGTTACAGGTATGACCAAACATAGACCCTGACTTGAACATTTCACTGTCAAATGACAATTCTGAGTTTTTAAAAGGCAACTAGAACATCACTATAGGTGAGAATAGCCAGGCTCAAGGAAGATAAAAGACCAAGGAAGGTCCACCATATCTGCTGACCCCTGGCTGAAGCCAGAGTGGTGGGAAAAGCACCCTCCACCCACATGTGACAGCCACCCAGATGTGTAACTTGGGTGAGCCAACATATGCAAACTGAGGCAAGGTACTTCACCTCTCTACTCTTCAGTTTCCTAAAAGAAACAACAGAAAAACCTCACAGGGACTGGAGTGGACTAAATGAGTTGATCTATATGTCATGCCTGGCATAGTTCTTGTAATGATCTTTTAATAAATATTAGGCATTATTATTGATTGTTGTGTTAGTGTTTAGTACTGCTGGATATTACCTTACCATGTTGCAAGCAGTATTTCAGAACTCGTGATATGTATGCTACTATTATACCCATTTAGCAGATAAGTATACTGAAGTATGCAAGCATTAATAAGATTTGTACCTTACTCTTCAACTCCCTCACCCTGCACATTAGTATAGTGATGAAATGGTTCTGTAACCACTGTTACTTTAGACACAGGTCTCCCTTGCCAGCCCATGCCACCTTACAGTCAGCAAGTTGGAAGCTGCAAGATTGTAAGAGGAGGCATGTACAATGAAGCAGCATGAAGTACCAATTAAGAACTTGGTAAGAAAAAATATATAAAGTCACACATGGGAATTGGAAATGATAGCAATCTGGAGCCATTTAATATTGGGGCAAATAAACTGCATAATTCAATGGCACTTAAAGTTAATACTATCTAAGAAGACAATGCAATAGAGAATTGTATATTAATGATCCTAAGACATTAAGAGAAAGTCAAATTACATTGTTTTCCATTTAAGAACTGAGGGAAGTGTGATATATTTTAAAGAAACTTTCATATTAAAAATAGGAAAATATCTAAAATTTATGGTAACTGAAGGATAAATTCCACTTACATGTTAAAAAATAATCTTACTCCTACATGGCAGTACATGAGTAACAATCAAATTATAGGGCTGGCAATGTCTTTTAAAATCCTCTAGTCCTACACGTATATTTTGAGGGTAAGGAAACAGAGACCCAGAAAGGTTAAGTGACTTGCCCATAGTCACACAGTTAATTAGTACAGAGTGGTGACTTGAACTTTGAATTGTTCCTGAAAATGTTGATTGTTTGACTGATGGGTTGAGATCAGTAGTGAGAAAATTCAGTTTGGATCTCAACTTTGAAATCATGGGGCGCTTTTAAAAAATGCCAGACTTTAACACTTTTTAAACCCCCCAAGTGATTCTGATATGCATCCAAAATTTAGAACCACTGATTTAGATCAATATAATTTGTGGCACATCCACTAAGAGCCATGTTATATCCTAAGCACTGGGGATACAGAAAAGAATAATATCACTCTTGCCCTCTGGATGCTTACACCTGGCAGACAAGCATATGAACTGATCATTGTGAATCAGTGTGATGGATTTTACAATCGAGTCAAGCACACGGGAATCACATGGGAAATTTTTGAAATAATCTCTAAGGGGTAAACTCTGAGTGGCAGGAATATTTTTTTAAACTCCTAGGCCAGGTTTTGAAAACTATTGCTTTTAGCAATAATATCCTACCAGAATAGTCCCTGAACTGTGGGTCTTAAAAGACACATCACACTTGGATAGAAGAATGAGGAAAGGGTATTCAGGTGGAGGGCAAGGCCCAGACATGGAGACATGAGACAACACGGAGTGTCTCGGAAACTACAAGTAATTCAGGGCATCTGGGAAGTCCAGTGAGATGACGGAGTGCACAGAAGATAAAATAGCCTGGAGCTAGAGGCTGGGATATGATAGTTTGGCATGCCACACTGAGAAGCCTGAAATTTACCCTGTGGGCTAGCTTTTCATTATACATTTCATCAACCCCCCCACCCAAAGCTACATATACAAGCATAATTTGTATTTATTATAGATATCTACCACAATTATTAGCTAACATCTTGAAGAATAGATTATCCTGTGGGAGAGGTTTTTGTTAAGAATTCAGATAATCTTCTTGACAATTTCTATTCCTTTTTAGCTGACTCTTTGTCAGATTTAATCAGGTCATCGCTGTTTTTGCCCCACAAGGTGGCTGCTGAAGAGACTGTACCAAGAGAAAGCAAAGTTCCAGTTCTGCCACTGTCTTAATATTTCTTAGTAAGTCACTTGCCCACTTTTCTGGGAGCTCATCTGATTAAAATTGGATGACATAAGCTGTAAATCCAATTATACAGATTCACAAGGGCACTGCTTTCCACCACTCTGTCTTGAGGAATTCCCTCTTTCCTTCAGTTACCTCATTCCAAACATGACACATGAACAGAGTACAGATGTCAGTGTCATTCTTTATATTAAAAGGTAATAAACCTTAATTTCTTAATCCTTTAGTAGTGTGCATGTGCATGTGTGTCCTTCCTGTAACTCAACATATCGTCTTGAACACTCTCTTTGCAGAACATTGTCATGGTGATGAATGGTACGTGATGGAAGAATTCATGATTCAAAAGGTAAAATATCACAGATGGTAACTACAAAGAAGAACACCCAATATGGAAATGGGAGACCAACTAGGTAACTTCAGCAAAGGACGAATTGAACAAGGATTAGACTAAGGGTGCATAAGGCAAAGAAAGCAAGAAAGAAAAGAAAAGGAAGTATTCTAGAAACATTGAGAAAGGGAAGTTGGCAGGTCCCATGGATTTGCGTGTGAGAGAAAAGGGAAGAATCAAGTGTGGCTCCAAGTTTTCTTCCATAAAGGATCAAATAAACGGTGATTGCAACACTGGCAAAGGTACCTGCAACTGGCTGTGTTAACTTTTGAAGCTTTAAAGGCTTTTACATTCCTTCTCCTTTTTTAGAATTCAACCATTTTATTATTTGTGATAATAAAGTCAATGCAAACTCAGTGAAGCTTATTCCTTACATATACATGAGAAGCAGACCAACCTCCCACCCTCCTTTGCATCACCAATCAGAACAGACTAGCTCTTTCCACCATCCACCCTTTAGAGAGATTTAAACCACAAGACACAGTCAAATAAGCAGAGGAGCCCCTCAATCAGTATTGGTATCTCACCCACCACAGACACAACTGGCCACAGTGATGCATTATACATTTTTCATATTGTGTGTATCTGCCTGGTTTGTCAGAACTCAAATTTCTTTCACACCTAAACTGCTGTCATTCCAGTAATGTTATTCATTGTTAGCAATGACTCCCTGTGCTTTATCACAAACACAGGACATGATGCATACAGTTCCAGGAAAGAATTGGCAGGATAATATCTTCCTCCATGATGTGAGCAATTATCTACTTTTCCCTTTATTTCCCTTCGTTTCTTTCCCCATGACACATAATGTGTACAGTTAACATACAGTTGCCTTGAGTCATGACACTTTAAATATTTTTGTCTTAGGGATTGAAGTGCTGATACTAAACCACATAAACTCAGTTCTCCTATCTCAAAGTGGGATGAGAAAGAGAAAGTGGTATCTTTCTTTACATAGCATTATACAATATATCACATTTTGTATTATATTTTCACTATAAAATAAATTATATTAATTGCTAAATGGAAACAAGATGTGAAACCTCTCATCTCAGGAGAGTGATAAAACTATTAAAAAGAGTGACACAGTCCCAGACAGGACCTTCCCTGACAAAGGCGAATACTACTTTTCTACCTCTCCAATAATTCTGCAACCACATAAATATGACTTTCACTCTCTTAGAAGTACTGAGCAGTCTTTTACCCTCTTCACCTCTAGCTATGAAGTCTAATGATTCATGTAAGTAGTGAGAGAGCACAAATGTGACATCTATTGGCACACAGGTGCCCACTGATCAGAGTTAGAACTTAAGATTTGCATATTCCTGTGGCCTCCTATGCTTGTTTTCTGTGCTTGACATGAAGCCTCAGTGTACCAGCTGGCTAGTAGTCTGGTCTGTAGTTTTCTACACATGCTAGTCTAGAAATCCAGACTCTGGGTCGGGTAGAAAAGGAGCCCATTTTGGCCTCAAGTCTAGTAAAGAAGGTTGCTGTGTTAGGATATTGTCAGCCTGAAACCTCCAACGGCATGGTCAGGTAATGAATGATGGCAGTTCAGCAAAGCAAGAGAAGGCAAGATGACACATGGATGAAGCTACTAGGAACACCATGGCAAAGATCTGATCTACTCCAGTGTTTCTCAAACTTCAGTGAGTGTAAGAATTACCCAGAAAGCCTGCCATATTGCAGATTCCTGGGACCATTTTTTTGATTCAATAGGTCTGATATGGAGCCCAAGAATTTACTCCAACAAAGCTCCCATGTGTTGCTAATTCTGCCAACCTTTGAACACTCTGAATAGCACTGATCTATGCAATCCTGGATACCTGATTAGCAGGAAAAAAATAAGTCTCAAGGAAGCTAGATGCAGATTTTCCAGAAAATCTCTTCCTGAGACCAACCAGTGAAAATGTGTGTGGAAGATGACAGTGCAGCTTCACATTTCCAAAAGGAGGATGGTAGCTAGTAGACCGCACCAGTGGCCCAATGCTTCAGCCATCTCTGTATCCCCTCCCTTACCATGTGATTTTGCAATTTATCCTACTGAAGAGGCAGGGTATATTTTACTACCCTTTGGTTTTGGGCTGACCACGTGCTATGCATTGCCAAGGAACATTAGCAAGTGTGTAGTGACCATAGGCTTGAAAAGCCCTTGCCTGGCTGACCTTCTCTCTTGTACTTCTGTTGTTACACCCCACTGCTAGTCAGCTGGCAACAGTAAGAGGATGAGAGACTCAGGGAGCAGGGTCTGTCTGGCTGGCTGAGCCCAGCTTCCATCAACCAACTGAGCCCCAGACATACAAGTGAATTCAGCCAAGAGCAAAAAAGCCACCTAGCCAAGATCAGCTTCTTTCAGTCAACCTTCACTCAAACCTGCAGATCTGTACGAATGAATACTTGTAGTTTTAGTCACTGAATTTGACACAGTTTTCATGCAGCATATTTTGTAACAATAGCAAAATGACGTAGTGTACATGAGGTTGCCTTTGGTAGCTAGGACTTACAGAGGACAGCAGGAGGCAGCTATAGCATTAAGTGAACTCTAAACAGATCTGTGAGGTTGTAAGAATGATTTTTTGGAGTCACACATCAGGAGACTTTTAGAATTAAGACTCAATCTTAAGGAAGTCCAAGACCCAATCCTGTGATTTTTAGATTGGAAAACTGAGGCTCAAAGAAAATATGTTTCCTCTCTATGGTTACAGAGTATCAGTAATGGACTAGAATCAGGTTTCTAACTCCAAAACCTGAGTCATTTTCCAGCATTGTGGTTTTTACTTTGCAGTCTGAAAGAAAGTTTAAGCCCTGAAAAGAACTTCCAAGTTAGCCATCCAGTACTGTGTGTTCCCTCAAACCACTGAGACAGTCACTAATAATTAGGATTAGCAGGAGCTGAACCTGGTATTGTAGGATCCTTGAATTATACAGCTGATAGTACCTGTGCCCAGCAAAAATAACAATAATTCCCTGCAAAGAAAAAAAATTATACCACTAGGTGAGCAGTATTTGTTTATAAGGGATAGAAGCATATGCAATATATTTTGTTAATTTCTTCCTTATTTACACTATTATTTTGAAATCATTTAAAATAACTATACTATTTTTATAAGAATAATTTTTTTAAAAACTGGAGGTTGGTTGGTTGGCTTTTGCTTTTGTTTTCCTTAAGAAGTGTGAAAAAGTTGATTCCAGTTCTAAGCTGAACTATGACTCATTTTCATTCCATTCAGTAGCAGCTGATCCCTCCCAGCAAGTTCTGATACACAGAGGACCTTCTTGGCCATAAATTGACACTTTTTAGAGAAATCAATCTCAGACATTAATGTTATCATGATCATAAAACTGTCTCTGTTACTAATAGATGCTAAGCATAGAAGAAAAATCATGAATCAGAAGACCTGGAGCCTCCTCTTAGTAATAAGTAGTAATTACAGCTATCATTTACCATGGATGGAATTGTGCAAAGCATTTTTCATATACTATATAGAAACATTCTTTTGCCCCCCACTACCACACACATTACATTTGAGTATTACAATCTTCTCTGTATAAATACATAAGCTGAGATTAAGTAATTTTGCCCAAGACTACAGACAAAATAAATGGCAGAGTCATGATGCAAATCCAGTTCTTTCTACGCCTAAGGCCATCCTTAAGTGCCAGCCTATGACTGCCTGGGATGATCAGTAGAGGCAAGCATGCTTTTTCTCCCTGAAATAGTTTCCCACTTGTAAACTCTGGACAAGAAGAGTACCCACCTCAGAGGATTTTTGAGAGGATCATATACATGGAAATGCTTTTTAAACTACAACATGTCAACCCACACAGGGCTGCAAAGTCAGGATTATCATGTGGTCTGTTTGTTCTATAGTGGGGGGCAGACAGAGGAGGCTCACTAGCTCTTGGAGACCCCCTCTGCTAAGCTGACAGAGAAGCCTAGGGAAGACTGTTCAAAGGAGGACAGCCAAAGTTGAGCCCCAGGGTCCCAGTTCCTTTTCACACAGCCGTAAAATGTCAGAACCACGAGGAACTCAGTGACCACAGGCTAACCCTGCTCAAGCTTCCTTTCTTCCCAGATGTCAAAAAGGAGACATCAGAGGCTGGGAAACTTAAGTGTCCTTCTCAGTTGAGAATGCTGTTAATAGCAGAGCTGGAGAGATGTCACCTCGGCTGTCCAGGCACTACTACACTTCCCATGACACCAAACTCTCAAGTCGCTTCCACACCATTGTTATTCACTGGCCGACTGGCACTAACTCACAAGATTGTGTGTCCTGCCTGAACTCCATGGAAACACCACTAACACAGAAAGAAGCAGCACATCCACAATTTAATATTCATGAACCTTTTAGCATTTACAAAATGAATAAAATTGGAAGACTATACTTAATGAGAAATAAATTTTGCTTTCTATTTATACCTGTCTCTACAGAGAAGATGATGCTTTCTAAATTTTTTTTTCAATCAGTAATACTCTTGGCTATTTCAAATCAGCCCTAGTGGTTATACTGGAAAACCAGTAAGAGAGTAATGCTTCAGGAGAAAACATGAAAAGTCTCAGGCAATTGCCATTTTCTAATGCTCTGAGAAGATTGCAGCCAAGTACCCAGCCGCCTGTCCCCAGAGGGCTGTGAACAGCCCTAACATCCAGTTCAATTTATACTCTGCCAAACAGCTTTGGCGCATCTGTGCTGAGAATGTGATCCAAGAGTTTCAGACAGTGCACTCTCTTGAGCTCCATCATATCCCACGTTTTATTTTATTTATAAATGGATGAGCGATTTATGGTTATAGTGTAAAATTTAAAGAAGAGGCTGTGCACTTGCCATTGACATCAGGTCAGGCAGTGGTGCACCACAACAAACACTAATGCAAACAGGAAACAAAGGGACAGAGTTGTGTAGAGGATTTTGTTGCATTTTTTTTCTATTATATACAGGATTAATAATAAACTCAATGGGGACTTCCCATAATGTATGCCCTGTTCAAAGTCAGTGTGACCTGGTAATAATCTGCCCACCCTCAACTGTGGGAGGAAAAAAGGACATTAACAATACATTTCAAATGAGGAATTTTAATATAGTGAGAGTTTGAAGTAAAAAAATCTTTAAGGTATGTAACTTCTTTTTGGCTGTGGATTCTTTCCCCTTAGTTTCTTCTCCTAATATCCACTGAAAGATGTTTAAGAGTTGAAAATAAATGGAGTGATTAGAAGATCCAAGGATTACATAAAGTGCTGCCCAATAAAACATTATCTCCCAATGTAGATCAAAGGAAAACTGGATCTGGGACTAGTCACTTGCTAAGCTAACCTCCTCAACAAATCTTGATGAATCAGGACAAATGAGCTAACAGTAATTTGTTTTAAATAGACTTTATTTTTTAGAGTAGTTTTAAGTTTACAGCAAAACTGAATAGAAAGTACCAGACTTCCCATATGCCCTACATACACAGACTCCCCCACCATCAAAATCCTGCACCCCTATGGTACGTGTGTTATAACTGATGAGCCTATATTGACACATCATTATCACCCACAATCCAGAGTTTAAAGTTCCCTCTTACTATTATATATCCTATGGGTTTTGGCAAATGACAATGACATAAATCCACATATAATATCATAAAGAGTAGATTCACTCCCCTAAAAGTTCTGTTTTTCTATTCATCCCTCCTTCTCCCTAAGCCCCTGGCAACCAGTGATCTTTTTAATGTCCCCATAAATTTACCTTTTCCAAAATGTCATATAGTTTAGGCCATATAGTATGTAGCCATTTCAGATTGACTTCTTTCATTTAGTAATAATGCATTTAAGATTCTTCTGTGTCTTTTCATAGCCTGATAGATCATTTCTTTTTAGTCCTGAATAATAATCCATTGTTTGGATGTACCACCACTGATTTACCCATTCACCTACTGAAGGACATCTTGGTTTCTTCCAAAGAAAGAATTATGAATAAAGCTGCTATAAACATTGATGTGCAGGTTTCTGTGTGGATATAAGTTTTGAACTCCTTTTGGTAAATACCAAGGAGCACAACTGCTGGATGGTATGGTAAGAATATGTTTAGTTTTGTAAGAAACAGTCAAACTACTTTCAAACTGGCTGACTATTCTGCATTCCCACTAGCAATGAATGAGTTCCTGTTGCTCCACATCCTCACAAGCATTTGGTGTTGTCAGTCTTTTTGGATCTTGACATTCTAATAGTGTGTAGTAGTATCTCATTGTTTAATTTGCAATTCTGTACTAACATGATATTGAGCATCTTTCATATGTTTATTTGCCATCTGTATATCATCCTTGGTGAGGTGACTGTTAAGGTCTTTTGTCCATTTTTTAATCAAATTGTTCATTTTCTTATTGTTGAGTTTTAAGAGTTCTTTGTGTGTGCTGAGTTAACAGTCCTTTATCAGATATATCTTTTGTAAATACTTTCCCTTAGTCTGTGGTTTGCCTTCTCATTCTTTTGACAGTAATTTTTTTTGGCAGGGGTGGAGGGTGATTTAAAGTAGCCACAGGCTTTTATTTCAGGATGTTAAACAAGGCAGTTGCAGACAAGTAGCTTACTTTTCTTAGTCTTAGTTTACTTATCCATAAAATGGGACAAATAATAGTGTCTACCTTAATGGGATTTTCTGAGTAATAAAATAATCATGCATATAAATGTTGGCAAGTGCTTATAGACTCAGAAGTAGTTAAGAAGTAGATCCTTTGGAGATTTAACAAAGTGACAAAATAACTTTAGGAAATTCTATTCCATCCTTAACACTCTCTACTGAAATTTCTCTTCAAGTGCCTGCTCCCACACAATTTAGTCAGCTCCTTGGAGCAGGGACAATGTCTACTTTACAGAGTCAAGGATAATGTCTGGCTGAATAGTAAGCACTTAATAAGTGACAGGTGAGCTGGCACTCACTTGGCCTATGGCCTTACAGAATCCATTGCTCCTCTCTGGTCCTGCTTCCCTCTCTGTCAGATAAAGTGGTGGACTACAATCCTCCAAGGTCCCTACTTTCAATCATTCAGTGAATGACTCTATCCCACATCTCAGATTGCACATCAGATATAGCTTTAAGGGATCTTAACTCTCTTTGGGTACCCAACCTCTATAAATTACTCTTTCCATACTTTGAAAGAGGACTTCATAATCTGGACCAATACTTGGGCTGTGTCTAAACTTAGAAGAGCAAGCCTGCTTGTATGCATACATGAAGTCAGACTGTGTGATTTGTTTTCTGCACACTTCAAACTTTACTGTCTATGCACATGTCCATGTTCCCTCTGATTGTGTGCACTTGTCCTACTTCAGTAAAGGAGGTAAGAAATAGCTGCAGACTAGAAATAAAATGAGGAACCACAGAATTTTAGAATTTCAACAAAAGATAAAGCCAGAGGAAAGTAACATCCACCTCTGAAATTCCTTTTCAGAGCTGCCAAAAGTTGATTCATGCTGGTGGGAAAAATGTGGGTGCTCCTTTCAGCAAGAGCTAAACAGCTAAGGCTCTCACACAGGATTTTTATTAATATGCAATATAACCAGCCTAGACCATTTTCTAGGCATGTGCACAGATGCACACTCATGCACCCCTTGCTCCAAGTATTACAAGACCTGAAACCAGGAAGAGTGATCCTCTCTAACTCTTTGCCAGGTCAGACCAACCAGGTCCAAGTGGACTACCACCTTTTTTACCTTGACTACAAAAGGAAGAACATGAATCATGAGTTTAGGAGCAAAATCATGAAAGCTTGAGGCAATATTTTTAGATGATCTACACAAACACAAATATTTGCAACTATCAACACCTTTAAGGATTCACAGTGAGGCTACAAAGTATATAAAACCATATTCAACATGGTTTACGAGTTTTTTGGTTCAAGTGGATTTTCATGCATATTTCAATAATTAAAACTTTGTTTAGAAAAACAATGCAGAATTTAATATGTAATTATCAGCTCACATGACACTAAAGATCATAAAAATTTAACTCATACTTCCAGGTTAGTCCATTTTTTGTTTACATATGTCAGAAGAAAGCTTCCCTGACTAACTATACACATTTTGTGAACTTATTATAAATGTATCATTAATTATAAAAATAAAAGGTTTACACCCACCTTTTTAAAAATTCACTCATAAAAAAGCATTCAGGTAAATACCAATATATCACAGGCTGTTCTGCTCAGTCATATATCAGGAAAGGCTTACAGATGTCTATTTGGCTCAAGCCTTTGGCATAGCTCTATAATCACTCAATTATAACTGAACAAGTGACATGTATCATGCTACACATAGCTTTGATGTTGACTGTAAGTTTGGGACTGACCTTTCTACTGAAGTTAAGAAATGCAGCACTTACTACATGTGCTTATGACACAAACGTGTAACCAAACTTTTTAAATATTTCTTTCTGTTCTTCTTGTCAGGTTCTGCATAGTTTGAGGAATGTCCTGAGCTAAATGCATGTGATTAAAAAAACAGCCACCACTGCAACTAAGGATTCTGCATGAGTCATGAATTCCATTATAGGGTGAACCAAACCAGACAGAAATAAGTTGGGTGCTGAGTAATGCAAAACTGTAAATGTTAGTCACAAGCTCAGGTTTCAAATTTTGGTATTGATTAAAACAGCCTCATTATCCTCAGGGACAGATATTTAATAGTTAATGTTTTAATTTTGACATTTTAAATATATTGACAGAATTAAAATATATTTTAAATAGTTTAAGTTTAGAATTCTACACAAGATTTCATTCTTAGGAAAGAACTTTTGATATTAAAAAGAATTAAGTACCTGGATTGGGAGAAGAAACAGTGTCCTCTTTCTGCCATGTACTGTCTGTGTAACACTAGAAAAATTAGTTAAACTCTCTAAAATTCTCTTTGTGAAACTGGGATAATTACCAACTATCTTCAAGATATAATGAACTTTCCATGTTGACATATTCAAATGGACACAAAACCTTCTTATTAGTATTAATTGGTAAATATGAAAAATAGTTGAAAATATCATGGATCCTTCCCATTATAAGAGCTGTTGGCAACATCTGCCCCTACTTCTGGGATCTCTCAAAATGTAAAATATTGCCAAATAAATAAGAAAAACTAAGAAAAGACTCATTTTTTTTTCACAACATTCAATGCCTAAAAAATTCTAAGGGAAACTGTGTTCCAAGATTTTATATCACTGATATAAAGATATAAAACATATGAAGATATTAGAAAAACCATCAACATCATCCACCACATCAACAAAAAGGACAAAAACCACATGATCATCTTCATAGATGCCAAAAAAGCACTCAACAAAATTCAACATCCAGTCACGATAAAATCTCTCAACAAAATGCATATAGAGGGCAAGTACCTCAACATAATAAAGGCCATATATGACACACCCACAGCCAACATCATACTTAACAGCAAGAAGCTGAAAGCTTTTCCTTTAAAATTGGGAACAAGACAAGGATGCCCACTCTCACCACTTTTATTCAACATAGTTCTGGAGGTCCCAGCCATGGCAATCAGACAACACAAAAAAATGAAAGACATACAGATTGGTAAGGAACAAGTTAAACTGTCCCTGTTTGCAGATGACATCATATTGTACATAAAAACCCTAAAGAATTCACTCTAAAACTACTAGAACTAATATCTTAATTCAGCAAAGTTGCAAGATACAAAATTAATCCACAGAAATCTGTTGCATTCCTATACACTAATGATGAACTAGCAGAAAGAGAAATCAGGAAAACAATTCCATTCACAACTACATCAAGAAGAACAAAATACGTAGGAATAAACCTAATGAAGGAAGTGAAAGACCTATACCCTGAAAACAACAAGACACTCATAAGAGAAATTAAAGAAGATACCAATAAATGGAAATTCATCTGGTGCTCACAGATAGGAAGAATTAATATTGTCAAAATGGCCATCCTGCCTAAAGCAATCTACAGATTCAATGTAATCCTTATCAAAATACAAACAGCATTCTTCAATGAACTAGAGAAAATCATTCTAAAATTCATATGGAACCACAAAAGACCCTGAATAGCCAAAGCAATCCTGAGAAGGAAGAATAAAGCTGGGAGGATTATGCTCCCCAACTTCAAGCTCTACTACAAAGCCACAGTAATTAAGACAGTTTGGTACTGGCACAAGAACAGACCCATAGACCAATGGAACAGACTAGAGAGCTCAGATATAAACCCAAGCATATATGGTCAATTAATATATGATAAAGGAGCCTTGGACATACAATGGGTAAATGACAACCTCCTCAACAACTGGTGTTGGCAAAACTGGATGGCTACATGCAAGAGAATGAAACTGGATTATTGTCCAACCCCATACATAAAAGTATCAAAGACCTGAATGTAAGTCATGAAACCATAAAACTCTTAGAAGACAACATAGGCAAAAATCTCCTGAATATAAACATGAGCAACTTTTTCCTGAATGTATCTCCTCAGGCAAGGGAAACAAAAGGAAAAATGAACAAATGGGACTACATCAAGCTAAAAAGCTTCTGTACAGCAAAGGACACCATCAACAGAACAAAAAGTCATCCTACAGTATGGGAGAATATATTTGTAAACGACATATCCGACAAGGTGTTGACATCCAAAATACATAAAGAATGCCTCAACACCCAAAAGGCAAATAACCTGATTAAAAAATGGGCAGAGGATATGAACAGACAATTCTCTAAAGAAGAAATTCAGATGGCAAATAGGCCCAGGAAAAGATGCTCCACATCGCTAATTATCAGGGAAATGCAAATAAAAACCACAATGAGATATAACCTCACACGAGTTAGGATGGCCAGCATCAAAAAGACTAAGAACAACAAATGCTGGCAAGGATGCTGAGAAAGGAGAACCCTCCTACACTGCTGGTGGGAATGTAAACTAGCTCAGCCATTGTGGAAAACAATATGGAGGTTCCTCAAAAAACTAAAAATAGAAATACCATTTGACCCAAGAATTCCACTCCTAGGAATTCACCCAAAAAGTACAAGTTCTCAGATTCAAAAAGTCATATGCATTCCTATGTTTACTGTAGTAGCATTTACAATAGTCAAGATATGGAAGCAACCTAAGTGTCCATCAACAGATGAATGGATAAAGATGTGGTACATATACACAATGGAATACTATTCAGCCATAAGAAAGAAACAAATCCTACCATTTGCAACAACATGGATGGAACTGGAGGGTATTATGCTCAGGAAAGTAAGCTAGGCAGAGAAAGACAAGTACCAAATGATTTCCCTCATTTGTGGAGTGTAACAATGAAGCATAACTGAAGGAACAAAACAGCAGCAGACTCACAAACTCCAAGAAGGTACTAGCAGTTACCAAAGCGGAGGGGTATGAGAGGATGGGTGAGGAGGGAGGGAGAAGGGAACTGAGGGGTATTATGATTAGTACACATGGTTGTGGGGGAATCATGGGGAAGACAGTGTAGCACAGAGAAGACAAATAGTGACTCTGTGGCATCTTACTACAGTGATAGGCAGTGACTGTAATGGGGTATGGGGGGGATTCGATAACATGGGTGAATGTGGTACTCACAGTGTTTTTCATGTGAAACCTTCATAAGAGTGCATATCAATAATACCTTCATTTAAAAATTGTATTAAAAATTTAAAAAAAACATATGAAGATATGGTAAAGCATTAAAGACCAACAGAGTTGTTATCTAGCATGGTAGCCACTAGCTACATGTGGCTATTAAAATTAAATAAAACTTAAAATTCAGTTCCTTAGTCATACTAGCCATATTTCAGGTGTTCAGTCACATGTTGTGGCTAGTAGTTTCTGTATTGGACAGCACAGATACAAAACTATCATTAAGGAAGTTGTATTAGTAAAAGCTCTTTTCTAAAGTATTAAAGAGCTCAGGTATATAAAACTCAAGAGCCCTTTATACAATTAACCTGGAGATGAGTCAAAAGAAAGCACTCAAGACTATAAAAATTATGGTTATGGAACAGAATACAAATATAACTTTATGACATTAAAATAATAATCTGATAATATAAAGATAAAAATGGGTAGGGAAAATAAGAAGTCTAATTTTCTCTTCTTTAAAGGCACAAAGTTGGAACACAGCTTAAAAAAGAAGACTCCAATCTTTTATAATCTATATATACTGAGAAACTTCAAAGGGATACTTTAGGAAGCCCAAAACTTCTGATAGAGGAGATTTATCTAAAGTTCAGCAATAACTTCAGTTTCATTTTACATACCTTTCTTGATTAACACAATACCACTAGGTCTAGAATGATGTATAACAAATGTTAACGATAGTTATTTTTGGGTGTGGAAATTTCAGGGTTTTTTTTCTTACTTTACTTTCTAGTTTTGGGTTTTAATTGATGTTTTTATAATGAGCACTTATAATTTTTGCAAAAACAAATGATTATTTTAAAATAGATACTTCAAAAAAATTAAGAATATGGAGAAATATAAAAATAAGCACATTAATAAATAAAAATATAAATTTGGAATCACTTTATGGTAAATAGAAATATATATATACCTCTAGATAAGGACTAGAAGGCAATGTTTAAAAATGAGAAGTAGTCTTATTAAAGTTTTTCATTGAAATTTTCAGTATATTTTTAACAATATAATTACATGTGCTTTGAATTATTTCACCAGGAGCAGAGTTTCATTGCAATCAATCATTCATACTCTGGCTGACATGGGAACTGAACTAATCACCTTGGTCTTTCATTACAGTCACCTAAGTATTTGAAAAAGCCTGTTTAGGTTGAAGGAGTGAAACAATATTTTGAGTTTTTGAGTTAGATCAATGGATTCTACAGTGCCATAGCTCCTGGAACTGGTAGTTTTCTTCAGAGAGAAGTTCTCTGCAGGGTTGGGACAGAGGCTATAACAGGTCCAGATGTAAGGAAGAGTAGTAAGAGATCCCACAGCAGCTGCTTAGAGAATACCAGGCAGTTCCATTACATTTTGAACTATTTTCTAGTTTCACCAAACCAAGAGCACAAGGTTGTACATCAATATGAAAAGATCTTTCAGAAACTTAGTAATATAGCTTACTACTGAGAGGTTTTACATGTTTTGTTCATGCCTTCTAGCCTACTTTTTGTAGACATTAAAAGCATCAATAAAAGGACTTTTTCAACACTGTTCTTCATTAATTCCACCCTCCATGTCATTGCTTTGCTGCTTCCTTAGTCTAGAATAAGTGATACCATTCTCTCTTAAAACTCCCAAATGCCACTCTAAATTCAAGGTCTAGGTCAATGCCACTTCATCCAGGAAGGCTTGTGTCCCAGCTAGAAATAACTTTCCTTAATCTCTCATATTCCTTCTATCCCTTACTAATTTATATTATGACTGTTGTAACACATACCTTATCCTCCTTAAGGGGTCATAAGAACCCTAAAGGCAAGATTCAAGTCAAACTTATTTCTACATCTCCCTCTTCCCTTCTAGGGTCTAGAACATAAAGACACTGTGTAAATATAGGAGTGAGATATTTAAAATATGTTCCATGCATTGATTTTGCCAGATGCTTCCTAAAAACAAATGTGTTCTATGTTCATATCAACAATAAAATCTATCCCCTTTTAGAATATTTATAACAAATAATAAAACTACTCAGAAGTCTAATGGTAAAGAAACTTACTTACTCCAACTCCACACTGACAACAGTATCCTATTCTTTCTTTTTCTTTTTTACAAAGATTACACCCTAGCTGATTCTGTTGCCTTGCCCATATCCAATCAACCCTCCAGAGAGCACCTGTAAATACTTCCCTTACAAGCCGATGGCTTCCACATCTCTCTTCCTGAAGGCATTATCAGGCCCCTGAAGCGTGTTCCGCTGGCTCAGCAAGTCGCAGAAAGTTACTCCCTAGAGTACCTCATGAGACACAGGAGTTGGTAAATAGCTACCCCATCTCCCACATCCCTCAGTAGGGATGTTCTACAACATCCTTCAGTATGTTCTACAAAGCATCTCAAAGGGCTTCAACAGGATCGAGCAAAATAAATCAAAAGAACTAAAGATAACTTGCGTGTTGTTTGCTCAGAATGATGATGATGAAGTTCAGGTGGCTAAAGATTCAACATGAGTGTGGTTGGAAAAGATATAAGTACATCTTTCTAAGAAGAAATGGACAATTCAGGTAATAACCCAAAACTATTTCTTATTACAATATTACCTTTAGCCCCTGTCATTACAAACATCTTATTTTTTTAAACCTACTTCTCTCCTAAAGGTAACAAGAAGAGCTCACATAAAAATATAAGCCAATCAAATAGAACTCTAACCTTAATTTTAAGATATTGGAAAATTTTTCAACCCTCCTAAATTCTTACTATTCTTGGGACTTTTAGAGTCCTGGATTACAGTTCTAGTCCCATTACAGTCCCATTGAGGACCCTCTAATACAACACCTTCACCAGAAAATTTTTCTTGATCTTCCCCCTGGACTAAACGTGATCTCTAGATTTAAATCCTCCAGACTGTTTATGATGATGTTAATATGCTTAGCCTACCATATGTCTCTTACTTAAATGTCAGCAAGCGGAGATCAGGAATTGTGACATGTGCCACTGTGATTCTGTCACATCTCTCCAGTGAGAAGTGCCCAATAAGTATTTGTTGAAATGCTGATCTTGGGAAGACTGATTAGCTTTTGTAGGAGTGGACAAGAGGAGAAATTATTTTAAAATAATTCAGCAGGCCTTTCCTACTAATCTGGAGGCAGAAATAGTTGGAAATTTTAAATTAATACTTGTTCTTTCAATTAGGATAGCCCTGTGAAAAATTCTGAAATTTGCCAAGCTTTTCTTCCTCCTTTCTGTATCTTTTCAACCAAGGTCCTCAATGTTCTTAAACTGTTTCTTGTTACTTAAGATACTATAGTAACAGGAAAGGCAGTATATACAGAGAAGACAAGTAATAATTCTATAGCATCTTACTACGCTGATGGACAGTGACTGTAATGGGGTATGTGGGGGGCATTTGATAATAGGGGGAGTCTAGTAACCATAATGTTGTTCAGGTAATTGTACATTAACGATATTAAAATTAAAAAAAGATACTATAGTATGCTTCTTCGTAAGCTAAACAGCCCCTTAATATTTTCCTATTTCACAATTAAAACTGATCTTTCCTTTCTTTTAGCATCCTGATTTCTGATAGAAACAATGTCTCTCTTACCGGATATGTATGGAGAAGTTAATGTGTTAGCAAATTAAAGTATGAGTCTTCACTGACGCTATCTCTGGTATAAACTAACTCTCATCCTTTATAAAAATCACACCAATTCAGGTATGACCATAGGTGGCCTACAAATTGTACAACTATAGAACTCTTTGATACCATTCACACAGACTACACACTGAACAATACCCTCAAGTCTTGCAGTATAAAACCTGTGCAGTCATACACACTAGCTCTTCACCAAGTAAGCAGCTGCTCATGTTTCTTGTGTTAAGAGGTCCTAGCCACACTTTTTCTACTCCACTTCTCATTCACTTCAGTTCAACTAGAGATAAATAAATGTTTATAAACATGAAATATTTGGCAATTTTCATTTTTTCTAAAAGAAAATGAATCCAGAGAAACACATATTTGACATTAGGCAGACAAAAAAGTCTAATTTTCCAACCCCAGGTGCTGTGGATTAAAGTAGGTTTCCTAAGCTTCCTTAGACTATAATTCCATTATTTTATTTTAGCCAAAGTTCTCTCATTTTTCTTCAAGTGTATAGAGTCTCCAAGAAATTCTGTCCTCTTGAAATTTCCTCAAGGCCTTCTTTGGACCTTTTATGTCCTTCATTAGTATCTTCTTGTGTAGCTACAACTATAGCATTTTAAATCCTATTAGCTAGGGTGTTGGCAGTGCACTTGGCCTTTAAGAAGAACTTAATATTCAGTCTGATAAATGTGAATTTAGGAGCTGAATCCTCATTCCTTGTTCATACAGGGTCTGAATCCTCTCACCACTACAGCTGTGCCCAGCCTGTGTTTAAGTAGGCAAAAACCCCAAATGAAAATCTGCCTTCTCCTATTTCTCTCCCACCTATATTTAATTCTCTACAACCTATCTGAGTTATAAGTGATAAGTCTTAAATTCTAGGCACTGAAAGGTATTTGGACTACAGCATGCTCTTTTCCAGTGCATTTCAACCAAGGAATCCCATTTAATTCCAAGCCAGTGAAATAAAAAGCTACACTGATTAAAACTCCTGAGATTCAGATCAACTTTTAAGGAGGCCCTGAATCTTTTTAACATCTGCTTCTTACCAGCAAAGGTAATACATCTTTAAATAATTTGTAAGTGTGTTAGAGCTGCCACACAGTTATTGAGAGCCCTCCTTGGATAAATAGGGGCTGCAGGCTTCATATTTCAGACAGCTGTCATCCATTAAATATTTTAATATTGAGGGGAATTAACTTTAATATCAATAGCAATGATGAAAAAAATTATCTTTGTAGCCAGGGCAGACGATGTCAGTGCATAACTTGTCATTTTCTAATTCAGCTGCTTCCATTTGATTTGGAATTAGGACTAGATCTCGGAAACCAGAGCTGTGGCATCCTCACACAAAAGCTGTTTCGAATTATGTGCAGCAAGTTTTTAAGCACATTAGCAACTAGAACAAGCTGTCCTCATGCTAACTGGCTTTGCTTTGTTCTTGATGGTGGAAAATCTCGCTTTAACTGCCCTCTAATTTGTTGCAGAATGCTACTGCACCAGCAGCTGCCTTGGCACAAGATTAAACACACAAGAAAACATTATTTTTCCACACAAATTATTAACAGGGCCAAAAGCCACAAAATCCTTTTTTGAAAAAAAAAAAAACTTTTCTTCTCAACCCTTTTCTTTTCCCTCCCCCATAAAACAACATGCAATGAATTACATCTCAGTGGGGTCTTTTGAGATACTCCCCACACACACTTTCTGTGTCAACATACAGAGAGGGTATTTCATTCTGTCTTTGATAAAACACAAAAGATTCAAAAATGGGGCAAGGGGAGACTTTCCACTGCACATCTAATAAATATGTCAATGAATGAGGACTCCTGAGGGACTGTATGCATGGGACTGTTGGGAAACCTACTTGCCTAGTACCATATACACTTGTTCAAAACTACAGGAGGAAATACACAAAGTAAGCCTCCCTCTGTTCTAATCTTGGTCTGATTGCAGCTATTTTTGTGCAGCAGTTAAACATCTTGCCAAAAGGGAGAAGTGACTTGATTGCAGCTTCAGAGGGGAATTTATTAATGTAATAATGTCTGCAAATAATTATCCAGAAGACAATTGTGCCTGCCCTCGCTGTCTTTCTCATTCAGTGGGCTTGTCACAGCTGTTTTTTTATTTAATTACATTGATCGGGTAATTCCATGAGGACTTTTGAGGTCAATGCATACCTGTGCTCTGGCTCTGAGGAAGGCTTAAAAATAGAGCTTATTTTTAAAGAAATGAAAGGAAAGGAAGTGGTTGTTAACCCTTATTTCCAACAAGACCACTGTCTCTCACACTGAGAGGTCAGAGCAGTTTGGAAGTCTAGGTATCACAGATGTCTCTTCAGTAGAACCCTGCTATCTTCTCATCATCCCTTTTATTGAGAGAGTCTGACATCTGACTAGCAGTAACAAAGTTGCTCTGGTGACCTCAGTGACATCTGGAAAAGAGGCTCTTAGTGGAGTGGATAGCAAAGACAGCCTATGAGGGAAATGAGGTTGACCATTTGGCTCTCCAGAAGTACCTACACTCAGCTTACTTCTTACCTGATTCCCATTCCTGCCGCTCTCCTAGCAAAAGACTGGCCCTGTAACATTCCTGCACAAAGCCAGTTCCTCTCACTAAGAAAACTCTAGGAAGAGAGTGGTGTGGTAGTGTGGTGGGATGGCGGTGGTGAGCCACAGAGCTCTGCTATACACTTACTCTTCAAAGCTAGGGGACTGAAAAACAGGCATCCCACACATTTCCAGGAGAAGTGACCAGCATGAACATTTCCTAATCTAGGTTCAAGGCTACCTCTCGGCCCTCCCTTGTTCCCAGCTGTGCCTCTCCCTTTAATTGTGCCATCTTTTTGCATTCTTAATACTAACTCTCTTGATCAGTTATGCCGACTTTCCAAAATGGTCAGATGCAATGATTTGAAAAAGGCATGCATTCAAAGCTGCTTTTATTAAAAATTTCATTAAGGGATTTGCAACCTTCTCCTTTGCTTTCTGTTCCAGCTTCTCTCTGAACTGCAAGTCAGAACAGTCCACCCAGAGGCATTCACTGAAAATTCATCACATATCATCAGTTATTAAGCAGACGACTCTCTGGGATTCAGGAAATAAACAGCCAAGAATCCTGAGCCACCTGTTTGTACCTTAAATTCTCATGGTCAAAGCCAAGTGTCTAAAATTCAGGACCAAATAAAAGCCTGCAAAATATGTGACAAAATTAAAGAGAAAATTAACCTATGTTTTATACAAATGAATTATCATTAGAGTTCATTTTATGACTTTTTATTCAACCATGCAGACCATCTAAAAAAGGAAGAAATTGGAATTTATCAATTAATAAACAATTGTTTCAGTTCTATCCAGGTGTATGTATGCTTGCCTCTGAGCTGCTTCTAATACATGTACTTAAATATTAAGACTCCCTGTTTGTGTGTTGTTTGAATATAAGTTCATGGAAGGCATTAACTATTTTCCTTATGTATTTTTTAGTTTTGCTGTTTACAGACTAAAAAATGAGAGAGGTAAAGTAAAGTATCTGGTACAAATGCAAAGAAAGTCTTAAATTCCTATTGGCTTCTCCATCCCCACTGCCCTTATATACAATATGTAGCAGAGGATGACCGAACACCATAGTGCCAGGCATTTCTTCCTGTTCAGGCAGCATCTTACCCCATATTCTTAGTACACCACGCTCTAAAGCCATGGCTCTTAAGAGTGTGGTCCTTAAATTAGCAATCTCAGCATCATCTGGGAATGTATTAGACATGCAAATTCTAAGACCCCAACCTAGACATGCTGAATCAGAACTCTGTTGAACACAGCAAACTGTGTGTGAAGAAGCCCTCCAGAGACTCTCACGTTTGAGAACCACTGCTCTAACCAACATGTGCCCCAACACGCCCCCTGGCAGAGTCGGTTAGTGTCATACTTTCCCACAACACTGCCATGCCTTCTATAAAGCCTCTGTAACTCCCCTTGGGGCTCCCTACCCAGCTACTCCTCTGAAAGTTGGACTCTAAATTCAAAAAAGATGCCTTTCTCTGTGCTTTTCATCAGACTGCCTATCTCCATAGTAAACTTTTCCAACCCTAGGGAGAAATTATTTAGCCCAAATAAATAAATGTCTAATGATGGAATTATGATCCTTGCAGCAAGCACACGGGGAAGAGAAAACTGTATAAGGGACTCCCCAGTATCCTTAAAATCAAGTCATATAAATAATCACTTAGTGTGGCCTTGTGGGAGGCTTCCAGGATTGTGCCAGATCCGGGTTTACTAACATTTGATGACAGGCCACTTACTTAAACTCTCTGAACAGTTCCCTCATCAACAAAATGGAGCTCAAAATATCTTCCCTATGGAACATTTGTAAGAATTAGTGATACTTTCCAAGAAAGCATCTAATATTGCACCTAGCACAGAAAAGATGCTCAATAAGTAGAAAATCTATTAGTCAAGGTGACATGAGCTCAAGTCCCAGATCTGTTGTGACTCTAGGGAAATTACATTGCCTCTCTGAGCCACAGCTTCCTTCTCTGTTATTATCTATTTCCACTATACTGTCTATTGTGCAAGGATGTCTTGAAACTTAGGTTAGACAGTCTAATGTAACCCTACGTAGAAACATGCTCATCTCCTTTTCCCTGTCCATGTGCACGGAAGGGGAGGAAAGTGATGAAGGCTAAGAACCACAAATCTGGAACAAAACGGACCTGCATTTAGGACCTGGTTATATTTTACTATCTGTGTAGCCTTAGTTCTCTAATTACTCAGTTCTCTAATTACTCAGAATCCCAGCTTCTGTATATACTGGTTGCTGTGAGGTTTAAATATAGCAGTGAATGTGGGCAAAAAGGGTAACATTGCAGTGGCTTAAAGTAGACCCTCCATATTAGTGGGTTTTGTTACTACAAATACTCATTATTTTTATTAGTATTGTCATTGTTATTAAACAATGACTATTTCTTGATGGCCTTGATCTATTGAAACCCACATATGATAACTAGGTGCCGTTCTAAAAGCTCATCTGCCTTCTATTCAGTTTCCAATCAAAAGTGATTTTTGTTGTCCTTATAACATGCACATATAATTTACTTTCTTTTTTTTACAAAAGAGGATCTAGTTCCCCCTAAGATGTTAGAATCCCCATTATAATAATTTGCCATTTATTATAAATTATAAATTACATAATTTATTATAAATGTATTACAAACTGTGCAGTTTACACAGTAGTCTTGTGGATTTGTTAAATATAAGTCTGAGATACAGATTCAACAAGCTAAAGATCAGATTCTGACATATCCTCCAAGGTAATGCCACCGGCTATGGCCTCTTGGGACAGCATTGGTCAGCTTTCCCTGGAGAGATCTATCCTACCCTTCCTTCCTCCATCCCTCCCTCCTTCCTTCCCTTCATTCCTTTCCATGGTTTATCTCTCTGTGACAGCACTTCCTCCATGCTACAGGTAGATGAAGAGATTTTAGAACGATAGATTCTGAGCAACGTGAGGGGAGTTCTGCACCCAGTTTGGTACTGGTCTCTACTATTACTGCTCAATAAATAACACTGAATTAAATTGAATCTGCTAGTCACAGAGCTACCTTCTTCATTTTTCAGTTAACTGGAAGTTAGAAAATTAGATGCCAAAAACACCACTTCCAAGTACAAGCCTCCAGTACTCATAAACCTCTAGTGCTACAGCTAAGGAGAGATGCCAGTGCCATCCGTCTGGGATCTGGGTTAGGTCTTTTGTCTACAGAGTTCTTATATTCCTAAGAGAGTAAGTGTGAGTCTCAGTTCTCCCCTAAGGAAAAATGTTTCACTCTCAGGACCCAGAATCAGGCTTTCCAGAACTCTTGAGTTTTTGTTAACAGGCTCCAGTCTCCAACCAGGACATTCAGTTCTGCTGCCATCTCCTCATTCAGGCAGTGTACAGGCATTTTCCATCAACTCACTCATTCTAGTCTTGGTTCCCAGACTCCACGTCTCCAGTTGCTATGGGAGGTTAATAATGATTCAAGAATTAAAGTCTGAAGTGAGACTGTTCTTCCCAAATAGAATTTAAGTCAGGTGTCTAAAACTCTATCATCTTCAGGGATTGGGCAGATAATGTAAACACATAAAGCCATCTGTATATAACACAGGAGGGAGAGATGAGGTCTGGTAAAATGGACAAAGCAGGCAAATTCCAATTAAAAAAGAGAAAATTGGGCAGGCCACCAAGTCACCGCCTCTGCAGCCCTTCAAGGTCAGGATAAAGGCTTCCAGACTTTTCACCCCCACACTTGGGCACACTACCTGCATTTAAGAGGTGCCTGAATCTGAATCAATGAATGAGTGAAAGAACAAAGAAGTGAGTGTATAAATTAACCAAAGTGTAATAGTTTAAACATACACTTTAAATTATCCCCCCACAATATATCAGGCAGTAAACTTCATTTATGTGAGTTTTCTTTCTTCCCAAAACTGTGTCTCTGAGACCTCTCCAAATTTACAACAATCCCCAAATTTGTTTGTCGAAAGAATTTCATTTTATTAGGACTTCATTAGATAGATACAGATAATCAATGGATAGATGATAAATATGAACATTATACCTTCCTTTAAAACAATTCAGGATGCTTTTAAATTTTTTTTTATTTTAAAAATTCAGTATCAACTCCTCTGATGTAGCAGTAAACCAAATAAAGTAAGAAAAGGAGAAATAAGTGAAAGTAGGGGAGAAAAAGAAGTAAACAACTGAAGAGTCATGGGGTCACTTTGTAGATGAAGCTGTTTCAGTCCAAGCTTCAGTCCAAGTCATCTTCAGGCATCGAAGTTGCTACCTTCACTCTCCTCTGGCAGTGCAGGTGAGGAAGAGAGTGAGGACAGGGTTCGGACAATAAAAATGTATGAGTATTTCCGGCCTATGAAATTCCCTCTTGCATGCTCAATTTCCCTGGAGAGATCTATCCTACCCTTCCTTCCTCCATCCCTCCCTCCTTCCTTCCCTTCATTCCTTTCCATGGTTTATCTCTCTGTGACAGCACTTCCTCCATGCTACAGGTAGATGAAGAGATTTTAGAATGATAGATTCTGAGCAACGTGAGGGGAGTTCTGCACCCAGTTTGGTACTGGTGGCAATCCAGGAAAGGGGGCATTATTTTGTATTCCACGAGGATCTATGAATTCAGTGCCTAGAGATGATGGCACATGACTTCATGGCCTTCACCCAGTCCCACAGGAAGAGGCCACACTATTCACAAAAGCTGCCAGAATTCAGTGTTCTCATGAACCTGTCCTATCCTTCAGCTGTACCTCATCTCTTCTCTTCTTGCTCTGTTCTTCCAGTCTCCTGGCCTGTTGCCCCCAATCCTGAGCTCCAAAGAACCCACGTGACCAGCTCCTTTACAGGTGCCTTCTCCTCTAGTTTACTACACCTTTCCACATTGATGGCACTGAGCTCCCAGTAACTTGTCAACGGTCTGATTCCAGGACTGTGTGAGTTTCCTACGGTTGTTGTAAAAAAAAAAATTGGCACAAACTTGGTGGCCTAAAATCTAGAAATGTATTCTTTTACAGTTCTGGAGTCCAGAAGTCTAAAAATCAGTATAATTGGACCAAAATCAAGATGAGGGCCACATTCCCTCTGAAAGTCTAGGGGACAATCCACTCCCTGCATCTTCCAACTTCTGGTGGCTGCTGGCATTCCTTGACTTGTGACAGTGGCACTCCAATCTCTGCCTCTGTGGGCACATCGCTTCCTCTTCTTTTGCCTGTATAATGTCCCTCTACCTATCTCTTATAGGGACACTGGTGATGGCACAGAGCATCAGATAATGTGCTGGCAGATAATCCAGGATAATCTCATTCGTCTCAAGATCCTTCACTTAATCACATCTGCACAGATTGTTTTTCCAAAGAAGTTAACATTCAGTTTCCAGGCACTAGGAGGTAGATATACAGAGGGGGAGTAAGGTGCAGCATGTTGTTTAGCAGATTATAAGGGTCTTCTCACACGATGTGGTTTCATGAGCAGCCCCAACCCAAAACCAAGAGCATTGTTCCCTGGAAAGTTAGTGTTGTTCCATTTGAATGCCTCCACCTAAATGGCATAAATATCTTGGGTGGGAAAGTATATTGACCTAAAAGTTTTCCAGTTACACAGGTCTGTCTTGTTTATTGCCTGCTTCTCTGTCTGGTTTTTCACAGATACTCAAATCAACAGCAGTCTGCATTTTTCCCTCACTGCAATAGCCCATTATACTTTCTCCAGGCCCCTCTTCCTCTCTGGCATCCCAAATGGGACTGGTGAGAAGTTAAGAGAATCTCTGGGCTTATTCCTAAATCTGGCCTTGTCATCACTCCTGAAGTAAGCCTCTGTCACTCCCGGCAGATCTCATATACCTGCCTGTCACCTCTTTTCCTCCAAAGATTTAGACAGGGCACATGTCAGGCCTAGAAGCAGTCACAGCTCTCTTAAAAAAGTTAACTCCACTCAGCTTTTCTAAAGATGAAACAGTGGCTTCTGCACCTTCCATCCTGAGAAAGCTCTCCTGGGGGGAACCCGTACTGTGCTCATGTTTGTTCAGGTGGCTTGATATTCGCCACAAGACATTCTTTCCCAAGCAGCCTCAAAAGACAACCTCCGGCTTCTGTAAAATATGTGGATTGAGTTTCTTGGACTGAAAAGGCATTGCATATTCAACCCACTTAGAGGAACTTATAAGCCTTCCACCGCAGGGAGAGTGTTACCCAAACCAGCCAAAGGATGCCACCCAAGCATAACCAGGAAAGTGGTTTTCCACTCAAATCCAAATATGATTTGGGCTCTTTTGGGGGTGGATTTGGGTTTCCGTTAACTACAGCACTTGGGACAGGAGAAGCTTCTTTTGCCAAGAAACAAAGAGCATGCTTGTACCCTTTATCAGTTCTCATAAGAGTTTTCCAATTATCATGCTGTGCTGAGAAAGAAAATAAAAACTATCTGTGGCTTTGTAAAAATCTGTTGCTTGGGAAATGTTCTTTCCTGGCCAGTATGAAAATCTGTCCCTGACTGAAACAGATGAAAATTAAAGTGATATGTTTTTCTAATCCTAAGGTTTTAAGAAAACAATGAAACATTCATGCTGTAGACATTGTTAAATTTGTTCAAAATCCAAAAATAGCTTTAGAAAAGCCTAGGACCCTTTACACATGTGCTGAGACCCATACTTCAAAGAGTTTGCTAATGAAGGACTAAAATGCCCAAATCCTTTAAGTCACCGGATGGAGTTGTATTTTCATAAAGAACATCTTTTCTTTTTGGTGGGGGAGCAGTGTTTCAGGCCAAGACTGCTGGAGACTTGAGCCCAGCAAGCTGTAAACGAGGCTGAGCATGGATGTGGTTAGCCGTCTGGGAGAGAAGCCTCATCAAAACAACAAAGCTTGCCCCCTTCGAGCAGAGGGGACACCTGTTTCTCTGCTGCTTCTGTACTTGTTCCTGCACCACGACCATCAAAATGACAATAAGCTCAAAAATGCTTGTTGTTAGGACATTTGAGGAAGCTATTGGGAAAGAAAATCCTGGTTTCCAGGAGTTCATCAGAGCTCAAAACTTTTTCCTTTGCTCTTGGCTCTGACAACAGTGGGGCTCTGGTTTCTTGGCTTGATGGCTTTAATTTTGACGTCAGCTAAAGAAAGCCTCTTTCAAATGCTGTCTTTATTATTTTCAGAGCACCCAATTTGCTTATATTGAAAAACGTGTACATGTGTGCATATGTATGTATTTTACTTCACTTCTTTTCCTTTGGGAGACTGAGCTAAAAGGAATGAGATGATCATGCGACATTCGGGGGAAGTTTCCTGGCATTCTTTGTTACTAAAACTCCTGATATGTAACAATTTGCTATTTCTGTTCTACAAGAACAGGACTTCCTTATGACTTCAACTTCCTCTAACTCTATCTCCTTACCATTAAAAAATAATAATTTGTGATTCAGCTTAGATGCTACACCTTTTAGGAGGACTTCCCTAATCTCAGGTCCCACTCATTGACACAAGCTGGCTTAGGTGCCTCTCCTCTGTGCTACCATGGAAATGTCTGCACCACTGTCACACAGAACTTACTGCCCTATGTGGAAATGCCATGTTATCTTGTTTAAGAGTTCCCCATTAAAGAGCAACATATACTCCAGTGCCTGGCAAAGAGCTGATAAACAATAAATGCACCTTAAACTGTATTTAAAATATTTTTTCTTTCCTACTTCTTAACAATGTATGGATCCCAGAAACTTAAAGATGGCTTATCTTCATCAGTACCATATGTTTGCAGTCCATTTGTAAAAGAATTTCTCTTTTCCTAGACTAGGCCAGAGCTAAGGGAGAAGAAATGTTTCATCTTCAGTTACAGACAGAGCTATTCCTATAGCTAAGATGACCTGAATGTTGATTTCTACACACTGTGCCTCTGGCACTTCTGAAAGAAACACTGTTCTTAAAGCGAATGAAGGGATTTAGGGTTTCACTGAACCATGATGCAGGCTGCCTCCGCTGAACTGTTGAATCTGTTTGCCTACCACCAGAGTCCAGTCTCCAGAATAAAGCAAGATTAAAGGAAAATTAACCCTCATAATTGCTTCCCCAACAGATTTTGTTGTCCACATGGGATTACACACAGGATGACCAAGTTTCCCATAACCTTAACCAATGGTGCTGAACTCCTCCATCCTGGGCTGACGAGCACAAGTCAAGAATTCAAATCCCTTTTCTCTGAAGGGCTAATCTTTTTCAATGACATGCTCACAGACCTCTGTTATTAATGCAGATTTAAAGAAAAGAAAAAAGGAAACAATGACATTCTCAAGGAATTTCAGGTTGCATGACTGAAAAGGGAACTCAAGATTTTCGTGCTTAAATGTTCATAACCGAAGGTCCTGCTGGGTAAAGAATGTGTGCACATCGCTTATTCCAATGGACATCTTAGATAAAGGAGATCATCTGGCTCTATATTTAATAAAATGATCTTTCAGGGTACTGAGAATAAGACATGAGAAGCTACTGTTGGGCTTTCAAAAGCCTACAATGGCCTGATTTTAAATCAAATGAAAAATTTCATTTCAGATCAAATCAGTAAAAATCTGGATACAAGCCAGAAAAAAAGTAGCAAAACTCAAAAAGATGAGCAGAAGTAATGAATCAAGAAGTTGAGGTCCAGAAAGAACATTAAAAAGTCATTTGCCTTTGCCTAGAGCCCCCATCTAGGGGCTCCCTATATGCCAACTCCCTTTAACCCCCTCTGCAGTGGATGGGTATACCAGTGGTTCCCAGACATGAGGCCCACACCTTTGTTTGGGTGGCAGAGCTCAGAAGTATTAAAAAAAGGTCCAAGAATCCACATGAACAGCAACTGTTGGTTGGGGCTAACTAAACAATGTATATAACACAAACACAAAACATCATTTTTTACTGTATTTATGCACTGATTTCAAAGTGTCACTGATTTCATAGCAGTTTTTCTTCCTCAAGTGGCTTCTCAAACACACTAATAGCAACACAAAACTAAGGGTCCAGGGCAGGGGACAATGATATGTATTTCTAAAAGTTGACTTTTTATAAAAGAATAACACCCATACCATGCAATCCATATATTTGACATTAAAGTGTTAAAAATGACTGTTCTACTCATTTTTATTGAGAATCCAGAATACATTTGTACATTTGCATATTCAGTTTATTCCAGAGCTTACCCTCTATTCCAGATACCTCTTTTTAAGGTGAACAACTCACAAATCTCCCCACATAGAGTAATAGCTCAACATATAAACATTCCTATTCTCTACAACAGCACTGTCCAATAGAACTTCCCACAATGATGGGAATGATCTATATCTGTGTTGTCCAAGATGGTAGCAACTAGCCGCATGTGACCACTAAGCACTTAAAATGAGACTAGTGAGACTGAGGACTTGAATTTTTTATCTTAATTAATTTACATTCAAATTTAAATAGACACATATGGCCAGTGGCTAGCATACTGGATGATGCAGCTCTGGACAGCATTCATTTCCTAATCATCTTATTTAATTAAACTATCCCCCAAATGCAGAAAACAGACCAATAAGACTTAATTGATTCCAAAAGCTGGATTATTTGATTTTACACACAGCACCATGGTGCCAATGAGAGTAACAAACAAAGACAAATAAAATGTAAGCCTTACTCTAGCATAATATAAAAAGGCCTGGACAAATGAGTGCAGCCCAGGAAAAAGTTATGTAAATTCTCGGAAAACAATGCATCCAAAGGCCTCAGAAGTCTACCTTTATGTGCAAAGATTTGTTCACCCCATTAACTGTATCTTAAAAGTCTTGATTTAGTAACTATCAGTTTTATTGCCCACCATTAGTTGTGATGTCTGATTCTTAGCTCCTTTACTTATTCACTTACTCAGAAACAGTAAAATATTTATTTTCTTGATATTGAGATGTTTTTTCCTTCCTTAAGTGAATTAGTCTGAGTGGAACCCCACTGAGCTGCCCGAGCATTGACTACTATGGAATTTCATTCAAGTACTCTTATATTGACACTGAGTCATTACAAATCCCATTGCCAGAGAGGTATGAACCCACTTAACGGTAATCTAATTTAAACCATGTTTTTCAGGATTGCAGACACAGGGCCATGGTCCTTTAATTTATATTAATCGAATGTATTAAGCACTGTTCCAGGTGTCAGAAGAACACTACGAGATGATGTAATAAAGCACAGTCCCCAACCTAAAATAGTTTAAACATATTACACTTTACACAAATCATCAGGGAGCTGAAGGGTTCTCTTATTTATCACTTTTTTATTGTTCAATTATACTACATGCCTTCCACTTATACTGATGCATCCTAATGAAATTTCTGGATTGGTGAACTAAGTTTGACTATATAATATCTGAATTTTGCATTTCTGGTTCCCCAAAATTCTATTGTAAGAACCTGCTATGATGTATCATCTGTAAATTATTTTTAGTTCCCCAAAGACCTTATTATTCTCCTATATTAAGTAAACCTTACCCTGTAACACTTAAGAGTACACCCTTTATTAACGTTATGGAAGAAGTAGAACACTGTGGTTTATAGCTCAAACTTCCATTGGTGTTCTCTAAATTTCATTCTCACCCTTTGTTTTCTGGTAGTGTATGAAACACAGGTGAAATACCATTAAAATTTTATTGCACTGAATAATAATTTTAACCTGTTTTATTTTTGAGACATAAATTTTGTAGACTAATAACAACTAGCATTTGCCCCATACTTTATACTTCCAAAGACCTCCCTTGATCCTTGTATAATCCCAAGCACTCTCATTGTCAATATGCGCATTACAAAACTACAGTTTAGCAGTGAAGTTGCTTCTCTAAGAGAACAAATGTAAATTATTACCTAGAGCAGTACTTTTCATATTGTGTTCAGTGGATCTTGGGTTCTCATAAAATAGAAAACAGTGAATACTATACAGTCTTCTTACAAACTCAAAATGCACAGTGACATATTTAAAGCTCTGATAAGTCTTGCACTTTAAAAAAATTGGTTTAACTTTTAACTTAAGCATTTCCCAAGTTTATTTAAGCAACGAAATTTTATTTTATTTTTAAAAATACCATTTATTGTTCTACCAAATACCCCTTAAAAAAACACTGAGCTAAGATGAGGTCAGATTAAAGTGGCATGGGTAGAAGCAACTAGGGATTGTTTTAAAGATGGAGACATGAGAGATGAGACAGAAACCAACTCCCAAAACCACATTTAATATGAAAATACAGAAAATACAACTAATCCTGAAAGAGCAACAGAAAAGAAGGCCGCAACAGATTGCCTACATCTGGGGAAAGAGCAGACCTCACGGAAAAGGGTAAAGTATCAAAGCCACAATCCAGTGGGACCCAAGCCCTTCCCCAACCCCAGCTCACCAGTGGGAAGAAGAGAAACAGAGTGAGGAAGGGCATGGAGGCCTAGGACTGCTGAATACCCAGCCCTGGAGATTTGCTCTGGGAGTAAGAATCTACATTACATGGTGCTCTGGAGATTAGTGGGGATGGAAACCTAAGACAGGCAGAATACTCAGAGACTGAGATTCAAGCTGCTTGTGGAGAACAGGTATCCATAATCAGCCACTCTAGGACAAAAGAAAGATGGGAACTCTGAGAGACTTCTGAACAGCAAGAGGGCTGCTAAAGGTGCAAGGATTGCACAGAGCTTTCTGCTCAGGAGAAAGGACAGGTGGACAAAATCGTCCCAGCACATTCAGCCCAGTAGGTTGGAAATTTTCAGGTGCTTCAGGCACTCCATCCACCAGGCTGGCAACACAGCTCTGAGCCCCTGCCAGAGTGCAGCCTGCCACTCCTTCCTCCCAGCTGGCACTGGCTTGCAAACCTGCTGCCTCCACCATTGTGCCAGCTCAGCCAGAAAGCGGCCTCACCTACAGCAGATACAAGGGCATAGCATAGAGACAACTCCCTGCACACTCCGCCCACTGGCCCTGGCAGTGGAGGCAGGCACTGCAACTGGAAAGCAGGAAAGAGCTCTTTCCTTCTGGCAGGCAACAGCACCTCTCACCTGCAACCTCCACCATCACTACAGGGGCTGAGTAGCTCCAGTGACTAGAGATTCTGGAAACCACAGTGTGCTGCCTACACCAAGTTATTATTACAAATATGAAATGTCAAAAGAACCTGGTACAAACCAAAATCCCACAAACACTAGAAAGAGGGCCAAGTACAACTGAGCTCACCAATCAACCTAAAAAGATTTCAAAATAAAAATCATAAACATGCTCATGGAGGTAAATAAAATGTTCAAGACCTCAGGGAAGAATTCAAAAAAGAGAAACTGAAAAATACAGTATCTGAAATTAAACATACCATGGAAGGATTTAAAAGCAGATAAGATGAAGTAGAGGAGATAGTAAATGAAGTAGGAATTAGACAACAAGAATACAAAGATGTTGAGGTACAGAGAGAAAAAAGGATCTCTAGGAATGAAAAAATACTAAGAGAATTGTGTGACCAATTCAAACAGAACACTATTCACATTAGGGGTACCAGAAGAAGCAGAAGAGAGAAAAAGGGGTAGAAAGTATCTTTGAGGAGGTAATTGTTGAAAACTTCCCCAAACTGGGAAAGGAGATAGTCTCTCAGGCCATGGAAGTGCACAGATCTCCCAACACAAGGGACCCAAGGAAGACAAAACCAAAACATACAATAATTAAAATGGGAAAGATCAAGGATAAGGACAGAGTATTAAAAGTAACCAGAGAGAGAAAAAAGGTCACATACAAAGGAAAATCCATCAGGCTATCATCAGACTTCTCAACAGAAACCTTACAGGCCAGAAGGGAGTGGCATGATATATTTAATGCAATGAAACAGAAGGGCCTTGAACCAAGAATACTCTACTAGGCAAGATCATCATTTAAATTTGATGGAGCGATTAAACAATTTACAGTTGAGAGAATTTACTTCCCACAAACCATCTCTACAGTGTATTTTAGTGGGACTACTATAAATAGAAGTGGTCCTAAGGATAAATAGCTGTCACCAGAGAATATAAAACCACAGTAAGGGAATTAGACTAATTAATTACTAAGCACACTCAAAATGAAATCAACGACCCCCAAAGTCAGTCAAGGGATACACAAAGAGTATAGAATCTAATAATTAATATATAAAGAATGGAGGAGGAAGAAAAGAGAGGGAAAAAAAAGAACTTTTAGATTGTGTTTGAAATAGCATACTGTGACTTAAGATAGACTGTTAGATAGTAAAGAACCTACCCTTGAACCATTGGTAACCACGAATCTAAAGCCTGCAATGGCAATAAGTACATATCTATCACCCTAAATGTAAATGGTCTGAATGCACCAATCAAAAGACATAGAGTCACTGAATAGATAAAAAAAACAAGACCCATCTTTATGCTGCCTACAAGAGACTCACTTCAAACCCTACAAGAGACTCATACACAAACTAAAAGTGAAGGGATGGAAAAAGATATTTCATGCAACTAATAGGGAGAAAAAAGCAGGAGTTGCAGTATGTGTATCAGACAAAATAGACTTCAAAACAAAGAAAGTAACAAGAGACAAAGAAGGACATTACACAATGATAAAGGGGTTAGTCCAACAAAAGGATATAACCATTACAGGTATCTTTGAACCCAAGATAGGAGCACCTAATTATGTGAAACAAATAATAACAGAATTAAAGGGGGAAATAGAATGCAATATATTCATTTTAGGAGACTATAACACACCACTCTCTCCACAGGGCAGAACAACCAGACAGAAAATAAGTAAGGAGACAAAGGCAGTGAATAACACATTAGAACAGATGGACCTAACAGACATCTACAAAATACTCCAACCAAAAAGCAGCAGGATACATATTCTTCTCAAGGGCTCATGGCACATTTTGAAGAACAGATCATATACTAGGCCACAAAAAGAGTCTCAGTAATTAGGGAGAATTGAAATTGTACCAACCAGCTTCTCAGACAACAAAGGTATGAAACTAGAAAACAATTACACAAAGAAAACAAAGAGCCCACAAACTTATGGAGAATTAAAAACATGCTCCAAAATAATCAGTGGACCAATGACCAAATGAAAACAGAGACCAAGCAATTATGGAGAGAAATGAAAACAATAACTCAACAACCCAAAATCTGTGGGAGGCAGTGAAGTCCATGCTAAGAGGGAAGTATATTGCAATACCGGCCTACCTCAGGAAAGAATAATAATCCCATATGAATAGCCTAAATTCACAATTAATGAAACTAGAAAAAGAAGAATCAACGAGGCCCAAGTTCAGTAGAAAGAGGGATATAATAAAGATTAGAGCAGAAATAAATGAAATCAAGAAGAATAAAACAATAGAATCAATGAAAGCAGGAGCTGATTCTTTGAGAATATAAACAAAATAGATAAACCCCTAGCCAGACTTATCAAGAAAAAAAGAGAGTCTACACACATGAACAGAATCAAAAATGAGAAAGGAAAAATTATTATGGACACCACAGAAATACAAAGAATTTATTAGAGAATACTATGAAAAATTATATGCTAACAAATTGGATAACCTACAAGAAATGGACAATTTTCTAGAAAAATACAACCTTTCAAGGCTGACCGAGAAAGAATCAGAAAATTTGAACAGACCTATTACCAGAAATGAAATTGAAGTGGTAATCAAAAAACTACCTAAGAACAAAATTCCTGGACCAGATGGCTTCACCACTGAATTTTACCAAACATTTAATGAAGGCCTAATATCATCCTCCTTAAAGTCTTCCAGAAAGAAGAGGGGGGAATACTTCCAAACTCCTTCTATGAGGCCAGCATCACTCTAATACCAAAACCAGGCAAAGACACCACAAAAATAGAAAATTCCAGACAAGACCAATATCCCTGATGAAAATAGATGCAAAATACTCAACAAAATATTAGCAAATCAAATTCAAAAATACATTAAAAAGATCATGCATCATGATCAAGTAGGATTTATTCCATGGATGCAAGGATGCAATATTCAAAAATCAATCAACATCATACACCACATCAACAAAAAGGACAAAAATGACAAGATCATCTCCAGAAATGCTGAAAAAACATTTGACAAAATTCAAAATCCATTCATGATAAAAACTCTCAACAAAATGGATATAGAGGGCAAGTACCTCAACATAATAAAGACCATATATGACAAACCCACAGCTGACATCATACTTCAACAATGAAAAGCTGAAAGCTTCTCAAGATTGGGAACAAGACAAGGATGCCCACTCTCACCTTTTATTCAACATAGTACTGAAGGTCCTAGCCACAGCAATCAGACAACACAAAGGAAGAAAAGGCATCCCAATTGGTAAAGAAGTTAAACTGCCACTATTTGCAGATGACATGATATTGTACATAAAAACCCTAAAGAATCCACCCCAAAACTACTAGAACTAATAACTGAATTCAGCAAAGTTGCAGGATACAAAATTAATAGACAGAAATCTGTTGCATTCCTATACACTAATGATGAACTAACAGAAAGAGAAATCAGGAAAACAATTCCATTCACAATTGCATCAAAAAGAATAAAATACCAAGTAATAAGCCCAACCAAGGAGGAGAAAGACCTATACCCAGAAAACTACAAGACACTCATGAGAGAATTTAAATAAGATACCAATAAATGGGAATACATTCCATGCTCATGGATAGGAAGAATTAATATTGTCAAAATGGCCATCCTGCCTAAAGCAATCTACAGATTCAATGCAATCCCTACCAAAACACCAACAGCATTGTTCAATGAACTAGAGAAAATAGTTCTAAAATTCATATGGAACCACAAAAGACCCTGAATAGCCAAAGCAATCCTGAGAAGGAAGAATAAAGCTGGGGGGATTACATTCCCCAACTTCAAGCTCTACTACAAAGCCACAGTATTCAAGACAATTTGGTACTGGCATAAGAACAGACCCATAGGTCAATGGAACAGAATAGAGAGCCCAGAGATAAACCCAAGCATATATGGTCAATTAATATACAATAAACGAGCCATAGACATACAAGGGGGAAATGACAGTCTCTTCAACAATTGGTGTTGGCAAAACTGGACAGCTACATGCAAGAGAATGAAACTGGATTATTGTCTAACTCAATATGCAAAAGTAAACTCAAAATGGATCAAAGACCTGAATGTAAGTAATGAAACCATAAAACTCTTAGAAGAAAACATAGGCAAAAATCTCTTGAATATAAACATGAGTAACTTTTTCCTGAACGCATCTCCTCGGGCAAGGGAAGCAAAAGCAAAAATGAACAAATAGGACTACATCAAGCTAAAAAAAGCTTCTTTACAGCAAAGAACACTATCAGTAGAAAAAAAGGCATCCTGCTGTATGGGTGAATATATTCATAAATGACTTATCTGACAAGGGGTTAATATTCAAAATATATAAAGCACACACACACCTCAACAAGCAAAAAGCAAATAACCCAATTAAAAAATGGGTGGAGGATATGAACAGACACTTCTCCAAAGAAGAAATTCAAATGGCTAACAGGCACATGAAAAGATGCCCCACATTGCTAATTATCAGGGAAATGCAAATTACAACCACAATGAGATATCACCTCACATCAGTTAGGATGGCCAACATCCAAAAGACAAACAACAACAAATGCTTGCAAGGATGTGGAGAAAGGGGAACCCTCCTACACTGTTAGTGGAAATGTAAATTAGTTCAACCATTGTGGAAAGCAGTATGGAGGTTCCTCAAAAAACTAAAAATAGAAATACCATTTGACCCAGGAATTCCACTCCTAAGAATTTAGCCAAAGAAAACAAGTTCTCAGACTCAAAAAGAAATGTACCCCTGTTTATTGCAGCACTATTTACAAAAGCCAATATATGGAAGCAACCAAACTGTCTATCAGTAAATGAATGGATAAAGAAGATGTGGTACATACCCCCAATGGAATATTACTCATCCATAAGAAGAAAACAAATCCTACCATTTGAAACAATGGATGGAGCTAGAGGGTATTATGCTTAGTGAAATAAGTCAGTCAGAGAAAGACAAGTACCAAATGATTTCCCTCGTTTGTGAAGTATAACAATGAAGCAAAACTGAAGGAACAAAACAGCAGCAGACTCAGAGACTCCAAGAAGTGACTAGCAGTTACCAAAGGGGAGGGTGGGGGTAGAGGGAGGGAGAAGGAAATTTAGGGGTATTATGATTGACACATATGGTGTGTGTCAGGGGGCTCACAGGGAAGACAGTATAGCACAGAGAAGACAAGTAGTGACTTTGGCATCTTACTACGCTGATGAACAGTGACTGCAATGGGGTGTGGGCAGGACTTAACAATATCAGTGAATGTAGTAACCGCAATGTCTTTTATGCGAAACATTTATAAGAGTGTGTATCAATGATATCTTAATAAAAAATGATTGAGCTAGGAAAATATACTTCAAATATCAAAGATGATAGAAAACTAGATGACCAAATAAAACTTCTCAATTCTCACATATTTGGAGGAGGGAACCTGTAATTCTATACTTTAAGTATTCTCCTTTCTAAATGCCCTCTTCTTTAAACATCCTCAGTTATTGTGTCTGGGTGGTACCTGTGACAGGGGAATAAGGGTAAAACTATGTCTCCATAAATACTTAACCAAGAAACATTATAAGTAAGGGTGTGTTTCTGAATGTGAAGGCCAAGAAGCTAAAATGGCATTACAATTATGTAAGTAGTGTCTACCATCTTGAATGCTGGGCTGGCAGAGCCTCCCCACAAGACTGCATTCCCAAAGCTCAGGGGATTCTTTCAGTCTAAAGGCTGAACTTCTCTAGTGCCCCTATGGGGTCTCTCACAGGGAAAGCCTTTGCTTCAAGCACAACCAACAGATGTCCTTACTTCCTCCAGGTCCTCAGGCCTGGTATTTTACCTGCCCTTTGATTAACTTCCTAAATTAGTCCAATTGGTGTCCTGTCATAAAAGACAGCAAACTCACAGTAGCTTAAGTCCTTGCGTAATATCAAAATGTGCCACTTCCTACATCAGCAATATGAAAACAAAAATAACAGAGGGCCACCAGATGGTACATCCTTTCAAGAGAAGCTGTTTAAGAAAAGCAAGGCAAAGGGCAGCTGGGGCCTGGAAGTGGGCCAAGAATGCTTGTGCGGAAGAACAGGCATATCTTACGAACATGTTCACCAATAAGAGAGGCACTCCAGCCTGGCCCTCACTTCATTCCACCTTCAACCTCTTTTTTCTTCATGAGTAGAATTATGTCACAGTGGAAATGAGACCTTTGAGTCTGCCAGGAACAGTTCATTGGGCCAGGCTCTGCCGTTTGCTAGAGACTACTGCCTGAATCTTGCTTTCAGTTTGCACCTAGCACCTCAGCTTCACCGGCCTGCCTTTGCCTCTGCCGCCCTCTCTTCCTGACAGACCTATCCTGTCCTGGCTTCCCAGCTTTTAAAAACTTTATTCATTCTTTGAGATCTGGCGCCAGCCCCAGTCAGAATTAGTTGTCCTCCTCCTTCTCCCTCCCCAGTCTCCACAGCCCCATTCTTCTCTAGAAAGCAGAATGAACTACTGGGCCAGTTGGGTGGTGGCCCAAAGCAAGACTTTATAAAAGGGGCTCTTACTGGAATAAAATGACACCATGGTAACATACAAATTGACCGTGCTCATCAAAGCTGATGGTCCACTTGAAGAGAAAGGAAAAAATCCTGGCTGGTAACGATCCTGCTTCTGCTAAATAAATGTTAAAAATTTATTTTAAAAATATTGGATTTAAGGACATTGAATTATTAGATTTCCCAAAATTTCCAATTGGTATGGTCTGGGCCTATTTCCGTTACAGTTCACCCACAGTACAGTTAGTTGCATATCTGCCTGTGTCACTTTATATGTGCGTTCCCCAGAAGTTAGCACAGTGCCTTGCATATGGTAGGTGTTCAATAAAAGTATGTTAGATTGGTATTCCTTCTTACTCTCAACTGTAAGCTACAGTCTGCCAGAAATTGGAAAAGGAGGCTACTTAATTACCTTAATTTTCCAGGAAGGTTTGAAAAAAATTAAACAAATTCAGAGATAAACCAGCTCCCTTTGTGAGGATAACTTGTGCCTGCCTGAGAGAGTGCTACCTGGGAGAAGGAGTAAGGAGATGTGATTTAGTAGAGTTGACGAAATGTATAGTTTTCCTACTCCTCCCAAGTTGAATATTGACTAATTGGTCTCTTTATTTGTTTTATAATTTTCTAAACCATTGTACACACTCACACCCAATGCCAAAGACAAATAATTTCATTAATCCACTTTTGAGATTTTCCACCAGACTCTTTACCTCCTTTAAGGCAGAGAAACTGAAGGTGAACAGCTAACACAGTAAAATGACCTGAAGTGAATTCACCCATTTGGTTCTTTCCTCCACCTTTCTTACTCTGTTGCCACCTCACCATACCATAAACACACACACACCCCAAATGAAACCATGATATGAAATAAATTCATCTCTATGACACAGAAAATTCATTCCCACTTCCTAGGTTTCTGATGATGCATTCTTTAGACTTACCCAGACCTAAAGAGCACCCCAGCTCCACCACTGAGTAACCATGTGCATGACCTTTGGCAAGTCACAGTCAGAGATTCAGTTTTTCTTCCAGAAAATGGAGTTGCTGCTCATTTTTTAGGGTTCCTAAAAGGGTTATGTTGGATGATACATTTTTTTTTAATATATGAAAATACCTGGAACAGTTGTAAACACATTGTGAACATTCATTACAAGTACTCGGTTCTTACTAATTAAATTTTCTTCTGAGAAGTTTAGCCACACCCCAGTGAACTTCTAAGACAAACCATTGTAAATCTGAAGTTGCTCACGTAGGCTCAACCCCATCCTGCAGCATTCCCAAGGTCCCTGCTAGCCTATGCTGACCTTTTGTGAGAGTAGGACCCTTTCCCTTCCATCCCTCAGCTTTCTCCTCCAACCCCACCCCCACTGCACAGAGCCCTGCAGGCCAACCACTAGTGGAGTGGAGCAGAGCCTGGGCTGTGTCTCCCAGTCGTCCCCTTGCCCAGGCCCACCTGGACAGTGTACAAGCTGCACTGTCATACTAGGAAGCCTGATTTCTGCACTCGGATTCAGAGCCTTCCCAAACCTTTGTCCTCACCTTATCTCCAAGAATAGTAAGGTGGTTCATACAAATCCTACTTCCAGGAGAGAAATGTTTGAGCATCACTGTTATCAGTAACAAGGACTCAGAAAATATTTCCTTAGCTTTTTGGCACAAAAGTGGGAAAGAACTGAACCTCACAGTGTACTTCTAAAACTGGAGGTTTTAAACACTGGCATAGGAATTATGCTCTGATTTGGCAATCTCAGGAGAGCTGAGGCAGGCTCACGAGGGTTCTAGAACTCAGAACTGGATTTGCAGCACAGGACAGACACAGCACACCCAGACCAAGTGGCCCGCACTAAGTCAGGACCAGAGTGTAAACAGCACCAAATGCAAAGAAAGATTTACATTCTGCTCAGTGCTTGCACAAACAGTGCAAGGAGCTCTTAGCTTCTCTGGGCTGAAATTTCCTCTTCTACAAAATGGAGTTACTACCTGCCCAATTCCTTTCCCAACCACCCCACACCAAATTTTTAAGGTTCAAGTAGGATGATATGTGTGCACTTTAATTCAAAAAGCCAATATGAGATCATTTGTTATCAATTTTTTTCCACCCAAAATTCATCCAAATCATAATAAGCCAGCTGTTTAACCAATGTAAAAGCAAACTAATAAACATATGACTATTATCAAAATATGTAAGTGATAATACCCAACACAGTCATCATGTTTTCTAGAGACTCATCCCTGATTCCACTCCATGCCGCTCTCTCCTCAGACAAAACACACTTGCCCCTGTTGGTTTTGTATGTGCTGCTTTGTGCGTATGCCCAAAGGAAAGGAATATAGTTACCCGTTTGCTTGTCTGCACCCCTGCCAGACTATGAGCTCACTGAGGGCTGGAGCTGTGTCTGTAACACTGCCCTGAATGAGCTCAGCACCTGCCACATAAATCCTACTGCAGGTGTCTTGGAAGGTGAGAGGAATGAGACACCTCCTGACCTATATTCTTTTCTCAGGTCTGCACCTCACCAATCCCATGAGCTTGGACAGATCCCTTTTTTTCTGTAAAATAAGGACATAGAACTAAATCAAGTTTTCAAACTGCTGCCCCACAGGCCCAGTTGAGCCCCCAGACATGGTGTTTGGCCTGCCTGGTGTTGGCATCCAAAAGTGTTAAAAAGCAACTTAAATTATTATGAATATTTAGATATTAGAAAGCAACACAAGAAATTAGAATTTTTAGCTTCTCTTTGAAAAGTGAGAAAATCTCACTGCACTGGGCTGTCACTCCCTGTAGCAATGACTGGTGGAGCGTGCTGGTGGTTTGCTACGAGGTTGGGAGCTGACCAGGACACTACAGTCCTTATTGCCTCTCACTCTTGGCCCAGTCACTCATTTCTATTACCTGCCTTGGTCCTTAATGCATTTGATTAAAGTTTTCTATATGAACTGTAGCTCTAAACACACACACACACACACACACACACACACACACTTCTCATGGTGGCAGGGAAGCCTCTGGGCTCACTGCTGCTATCACACCATTCACTATCCTCACTTTAGTCTTAAGTCCCTTGGCAATTAATGGGTGAAAGGAAGGGAAATCACATAGAGAAAAAAATAGGAAGGTGGAGGAAGTGAGGGAGGCTTTAGCTACAAACAGTGCTTCCAGAGGTCTTATGATATCATGTGAGGAAAATCAGACACTTTTACAGCCCCAGATTTTCCATACAGCAAAGCAATCATTTTGTCTGTGATCCGGGAAACACACAATAGCTGATGTGGAAAATTGAAGGTTAATCGTCAGAAATTATTGTGGCTTTGGGTGCCATTCCCACTGGGCTTCTCTTCCTCCTGTGCCCTGTGGCCCTCTTGCAGGGAGCTACAACTAGCAATTTGAAATTTACACACCTTCACAGATGGGTTGCCCCCATCTGTAGCATATCCCTAATCTCCTAAGGCAAAGCTGCCATTACTTCCGGTATAATCAGAGGCACAGCAGGTGCGGAGAGGAGGAGAGAGCTAGGTACACATTACTAAGAAGCCTGATGAGTCCAACATCCTGATTGTCTTAAACAAGTATTGCCCGAGGAAATTTAAAATAAAAAGCACATCTCAATGTGCATGGCATACATCTGCTACACCCATGTGGTGTCTGATTGGACAGATCAACAACAACCCAGCCTGCATTTTCTCCCAAGCTTCCTTTACATTCTGGCTAGACCAGTCCGAGCTCAGAACCCAGGACAAGCTCTGTCTTCAGAATCTTCAGTCAGCCACCTTCAGAACTACCTGCATCCTCAACTTCCCAGGTTTTCCTCTTTCCCAAAAGCTTCAAGTTGGTAACTAAGAGAAAAAATTTTATTAAGCATGCTGCATATTCGTACTTTTATCCCCACCATGGTCTTTTGAGACTAATCCATCAGCTAATGTAGAGCAGATATATCTTATTTTATAAATAATTTTTATTAGAATCCATGCTTTGGGGGTGGGAGATTTTAGTACGGAAGTCAATAATAAGCACAAACAAACTGCCACTGCTCCACTATCTCCCAAAATACTCAAAGCAATCTAAATGCAGTTTTCAGTCAGTTTCTCCATCTCATGAACATTGCTCTCAAAAGTCTGGGAAGATAAGATGATTATAGCAAATCTGCTAACCACATCTGAAAAAATCTCAAAACAGACTCAAAGCATACATACTATTAACAACTTATCCAAACCTTTTTCTTCTATCTAGAGAGTAACACCCATCCATATCCAGAGAGCGGGAGAAAAGCATCATTTTAGAACTCAAGAAGCCTGAATTCTAGTCCTGACTTCACTAGCTAGAACTGTGAACCTCTGTAAAATCTGTTTACCTCTCTAGATTTCCTCAACTGCAAAATGAAACAATTGAGATAACTTCTAAAGCAGTGCTTCTCAAATTTTAACATGCAAATGAATTGCCAGAAGATCTTGTGGAAACACAGGTTTTCAGTCAACAGGTTTAGAGTAAGGGCTTGACAGCCTGCAACCCTAACAAGCACTCAGAAAGATCTGGCAACTGTTGGTCCAGGGACTATACTCCAAGCACAAGATGCTCAGCTCCAGTTCTTAACCCTGGCTGCACACTGGATCACCTGTGGAGTTTTAAAAAACTTCAATGCCTGTGGCCACCCCAAAGGTCCAATTTAATGCTCTTTAATGGCTGTGACTGGGCATGGGGAATTTTTAAAGCTCCCCCTAAAAGATTATCATGTACAGCAAAGTTTGAGAACCTCTGTTCCATTCCATAAAAGTCAAAAGTGATGCCTTTTATTTTTCAGTCACATTACATTTTGTGCAGTGAAATTCCTAGTATCTATTATCTCATGACAGTTCAGGGAGATAAGTGAGGCAAACACTATTAACCCTGATGTACAAATGAGATACCCAAGCACCCAAGAATCGGGTGACCACCTCATGGGCTACAGCTAATGGCAGACCTTCTGCTACTAGAACACAGTGTTGCTGATACCCAACCTGTGCTCTCTCTGGACAGATTGTCCTGGCTGGTACAAACCAATGATCACAAGCACAAGGTAAAAAGATGGCAGGTTACTGCCCTAAATTCCACTAAGAATGATATGAATGGTAGTGTAACAGAGATGTATGCAACTAGGAAAGAAAACAATTAAATGTACAACTGGTGGAAGAGCTACTTGGCTGCTTTGGATGCAGAATAAGGTTGCTAAGGTTATGTCAGCAGAACCAGCTATTAGATGCCAAGCGAGAACAGCAAGCTAGATTAACTCAGTACTAAGAATACAATAAAATGTACTGGAGAAGTGCCATAACTGACCCTGGGCAAGAGATTACAGATAATCTGCCATTTGATAAAAACGCAATTCATTGGAACTCGATGAAACAGCCATCCCACTTCCACACATTGGCAAAACCTACACAGAAACAAAACAAACTTACAACTTATGGCACTGGAACTAAGATAAATGAGTAAATAAATAAACAGCCAAGTTAAGTAGGCGGCGGAAAGGAAGTGTTATCTTGTAATGCTTACTACGGACCAGTCATGTGTATGAATTATCTGGCTTCACTTCTACTTGTAAGCTAAGTTTCATTATTCCCATTTTACAAGGCAGAAAGGGGAGTCACAGAGTTTCTTTTATACCAAATTACACTTCAATATCAGAGCTGGATTTAAACGTAGGTCCATCTGATTCCAAAACCCTCATGTCCCTTCTGCTTTGATTCCTATAACCAAATTAAACATTTTCAGGTAAACTATCATTCTTCCCAAAATTCTCATCTTGTCAGTGTAGCAGGACAAAATCTTCTTTGCTCCTATTGCTTCAAAGGAGAATGAAAATACAGATAGATAACTTGGCCAAAACAAAAACAAAAGGTCCATTGACCTTTCAGCCTTTTGGTTTTTTTGCAAAAATGAAGCCCAAATTCCTTTCAGTGGAGGCAGCAAAATGGCAGTCTGAAGGTCAGATCTGGCCTGTAGACATGTTAAATTGAAATATACAATACTTACTGTTACAGTGTTTTTAAAATTTTGAAAGTTAACAAAGAGACACTGTTTTAATAAGTTATCAGATAGAAATGTGGATTTCTGACATCTCTCAAAAAAGCTGGAAGAACTTCTAGGAATTTACCCTAAGAATGCAGCACCCCAGTTTGGAAAAGACAGATGCATCCCTATGTTTATCGCAGCACTATTTACAATAGCCAAGACATGAAGTGTCCATCAGTAGATGAATGGATAAAGAAGATTGGTACATATACACAATGGAATATTATTCAGCCATAAGAAGAAAACAAATCCTACCATTTGCAACAACATGGATGGAGCTAGAGGGTATTATGCTCAGTGAAATAATCCAGGCAGAGAAAGACAAATACCAAATGATTTCACTCATATGTGGAGTATAAGAACAAAGAAAAACTGAAGGAACAAAACAGCAGCAGAATCACAGAACCCAAGAATGGACTAACAGTTACCAAAGGGAAAGGGACTGGGGAGGATGAGTGGGAAGGGAGGGATAAGGGCTGGGAAAAAGAAACAGGACATTACAATTAGCATGTGTAGTGTGTGTGGGGCACGGGGAGGGCTGTACAACACAGAGAAGACAGGTGTAATTATACAGCATCTTACTAGGCTGATGGACAGTGACTGTAGTTGGGGGGGGGGATTTGGTGAGGGGGGGAGCCTCGTAAACATAGTGTTCTTCATGTAATTGTAGATTAATGATAGCAAAAATAAAATAAATTTAAAAAAATTTTAAAAAGCTGGAAGAGCTGGGAATACCAGTACTATGCTCTCTTGTAGCATGATCAGGTGAATCACTGGGCCCTCTGCAAATGAAATACATGCTTTCCAATCCCCAGTTCCATTTTTCCCTATTTCCTATAGGTGTCAGATGACAACGGTCATCACAATGAAGATGAATACTTCTTAGGTCTTTTTCTATCAAAGGTTGAATAATAACAGATATACCAAGAGGCCCACCCATTATTTCAGGAAAAACTGAGGACAGCATACTTTGTCTTATGTGTAGGCCATATCACCCATTTATATTTCACAGATTCCAAAGACATCTGGTTTTGTACATCCTCCCCTCTGGGAATAGGTGGGTTGAGAAAATCAGATGCTAACTCTTCTACCTAGTACTATAAAAGGCTTTCTTAAATGAAGCACTGTTACACTGAGAATGAAATTACGGATTTACTGGGTCATGAACTGAAGCCTGGCAGTACACAATCTTTTATTATTCTTTTATCTTCTCAGCTCAAGAGAAAGTTGGGTATTAGAATTCTGAACACAGGCCTAGTCAATGGACTCACTCCTGTTGTGAAGGTGAACATGGCCACTGGGGTGGGGCAAAGAAAAAGGAAAAGCAGGAGAGAGCACCCTGTGGAGGATTATAGGAGTTATAACATACAGGATCCAGTTTAAATTTTTTTCTGCATTGTAATTTCCTAAATTATCTGCAGTCCTTCAGCAGAGTTTGTGAAATGTTGGAGTCATTATAACTGTACTTCAGAAAGTAAGATGAAGAGTTTGGGTTCACATGTGGAACAGAGTAAGGGGGATGGCAGCAGCCCAAAGAAGCTTGCTGCAGGACCCCCAAATGTGACTTGAGAAAGCTCTTGGAAGAGAGGCAGCAAGCACCTCCCAGACTGGAGTCTGGAGAATATGTACATGCTCCATAGGAATTCCCAGATTCATGGGGGATGAGAACCTGAAGACAAGCCTTCCCATGGTTAGGCTGGGCATCACAGTGGGGAGATGTAACTAGTATTTCCATACAAAAGGGAAATGTGGCTCTGATGCCTGGAGAGCTTGGGAACACTGGCTTACTAATGAAGACAGAATTCAGTGAGACCTACTCTGTTCCACAGCTCTTACTGCTACAGAATTCCTCTGTCCCTATTTATGTTAAAAAAAAGTTAATAATGAAAAAATGTTAAATGACAAATAATGTTAGATGTGTGACATGTAGCTATGCTTTCTTGACAGTTTTAAGGTTTTTCCAGGCATATAATTAAAACACCCAGAAATTGAAAGGGAAATCAGTGTTTATGGAATAAAGGTGTGCCTAGAGTTCAGAGTAAACATTTGAACCTGCACAGATTGCACAATTCATGTATCTTTTACCCCTATATATCCAGCATACAGATGCTTCACACATAATAGGAGCTAGCTAATTGTTCATTTAAAATGAAAAGGTTTAAAAAATTATCATGAGAGAGATATCTGAGAGTTAAGTTAGCTGTTCACAAACTATAGTTTGTGAAGAATTTTGATGTTCTAGAAAGACATGTCATGGGATTTCTGAGATGACCCCAACAATTTGTAACTACCACTAAATCAGATGTGGTGCTAGGAGGTAAGCAAAGGTCTTCACGGCTAAGAATCAGCATTCATGCTAGGCATTCCTTGTCTCATAAGATCCTCCATAACTCTGCACATGAATAAAATTCCATTTAAAATTGTTACATCATAAAGACCTTTGTTGTCTTTCTGTATTGTTGAAAATATAAATGTTGTATTTGCAATGCCCATAGCAAACCACAGAGAAAAGATACACAAGGCAGAAAAGAGCTATTCATGACCCATTATTGAAGAAATCAAAAGATCTGTTCCTCATACTTGTTTGCTCTTTTGGAGCATTCACACTGGCCAAAGCAATAATTATTGATAAATGAGCTTCAAAGTCATCCTTTGGCACAACAGATCAACAATAACATCTGTGCAAATGTAATATCACAACATAAACACTCCAAGCCGCAGAGAAGAAAATAATGCTGTTTGGTTTGGTTTCATTTAGGGGAGCTTATTATGTATTTTTGAACAAGCCGTTCTCTCTATAAAACTCAGCTAGCAAATCTGCCTTGCCTGTTATCATTGTGAGGGTAATGTAGCAAACAGATGGAGGGTTTCAAACCATTTGTTGAACTAAATTTAACAGGTTTGGCTGTGAGTGTTAACTTATTTTTATATTCTATTTGTGCTGTGTTTGTAATAGATGCACACACATGAATAAAAACAGAAAATCTGTACACACAGTACAGCTGGTTTGATACTGTTCTCATTACAGCATCACATACTTCTAATTAGAAAGCTTTATATTTGGCCACCAAGAAAGTGTGGCTGCAGAGCTGCTTGGGTGGCAGTCACACAGCAAAACCACCATCAGCACTGCAGGAACATCTGATTCCTGCCTCCACCTATGGCACCATGTGTGAAAGGGACTAGGACCAGATTCATTAAACTAATAATGACCTACTAAATAAAAGAACAATTGAACAGTACACCACAGAATTTAATAGGTGGAGTTCACTTGGCCCAGAGGCCCAAGTAGGAATGTATCTATGACAGATGAAATGTGGAGCACTATGTCAAAAATATGAGTAGGGAGAACTGATTCCATTAATTGTTAAATGATAGCAAGAATCCTCAAACTTCAACTCAATTCTACAATGTGAACTCTACCATTAAGAAGGTTCTCATTTTATCAACACAAGGAACCAAATGGAACATAACTGAGGAACCATTTAAGCAATATCCTCCTAAAATTGGTTATTAACTCCAGTTGCCCTGTGATCATATTTCTTACTCATCAAAATAGCAGGATGGGAGCTATAAAAGTAATATATATGATAGAAATGAAGAGTGCTGGTCATTGGGAATCTCTCCTCTATGATGAAAAGTAAGTGTGGATCCATATGCAGACATATATAAACACATTCACATACACACCAAAAAAAGATCCAAGAAAGGAAGAAATGGCACAGTGCAGCTTGCTCCACATTCAGAATCTTAGACTCTTCAAGGATACAAGAATATACTGTGCAGATGTCTGGCTAAAGAAAAGTCCTATTCAAATTTCTTTGAATTAAATAGTCCTTTATTTAAATGGGCTTTACCCTCTAGTAAATACAGTGTATTTGATTTGCCCCTCTGCCGTTTGAAGGAACATCTATCATTAGGAAACAAGAATTGAAAAAATATAAAATACTTGTAAAGTTATATAGAGAAAATCTAAACAAAAACATCATTGGGGGTTAATAAGGTGATTGAGCTTGATGATTCCAGTAAAAAATCTTGGTCTGAGCCCTCCTTGCCCTCAACGCAAGTCCCTGCTCTCTTTGTGGAAGCTTCCCAGTCCTGCCTCCTGCTGTGCTTGACAGACCAAAGGGAGGTAGAAGAGGCACTGATTTTAATAGTACTTTGCCTTTCCCCAGGGGCCACACTTAGCAAGATTTTTATTTAAAAGAGATATGACACCATCTCTGGCAGGTTCTCTTAAGCTATTTCTGCTTGAATAGTAACAGTATCTAAACAAAGTTAAAGATATGGATCAGATATGGACCACCTAAAGACTATGTTCTCTAATGTTGATCAGAACTTGGGTTCTTAACAGTTTCTGAAGCAAATCTGAGTATCTGTTACAAAGTGAAGAAAGTGAGTTTAAAAAATAACCACAGATGTGGTTATGACATATGGACAGGAGATAGAAAACAACATATAGTCTGAAAATAAAACAAAATTAAAACTTACTCAGCAAGGTCATCACCACAGCTTTAGCAAAAAACCTAGTGCATTCCATTGTGCTTCTATCTCTGTACTGTAAGAATTTACCCTTCAGTCAATCAATACTCAGTATCCTCTCTTTACGGAGTGGAAAACTCCAAAAGCATTATTTTTAAGGTGTTTTAAGCTGGCAATGTTTGTTTCATTTTAGTTATAATAAATAGTACTTCTGTTGACTTAGTGTCTATTTAGAGGCCAAGATTTTTTATTGAAATCATCAAGTTCAATCACCTAATTAACTTTCAATTATGTTTTTGCTTAGATTTTCTCTATGTAACATTACAAGTATTATATATTTTTTAAATTATCTTCTAAAAAATTGCTTCCAAGCAATTGCTGTTCTTCCAATTAGTGTTAGGACCAAAAATAAAAGACCATCACTGTCCAGGTCCTCCATTTTTCCTTATATCTTCTGGATCCCACAGTTCTCCCCATTTCTTACTAAAAATACTTATGAGGGATTTTCTTTTCTATAATTTTCTGAATTTCTTTAATTGCTCAATTTCCTAAAAAATTATTTATTTCCTTTAGTCTCTCATTCTGCCATCAGATCTTAAAGAAAGGCTTTAGGTGGATTTTTCCAACTTTGTGTCTAGCTCTGTATTAGGCACGGGGGAAGATAACAGAGGTATAATCCATCATCCCTGTCTTTAAGAAGCCTATTACTGGGGAGCTAAAATGTTTGGAAACCTTTGAAAATTTATTTCTAGCTGAAGACTCATGTGTAATATAGACTGAGCATGTTACAGAAATTTCTAGAAGGAAAACACAAACTTCCACCCAACCTCTCTCTCGATACGCATATTTCCAAGTGCTACCTAGATAAACCACAGGTCAGTCAAAATTAGCATGTTTAAAATCAATATCATCATTCTACTGCCTCCTACTGTTGCTCCAGTTTCTGATATCTGGTTAGTAATCATCCTAATTTTAATTCACCAATTCAATTTTCTATAAGTTTCCTTAAGACTGCCACTCTCATTCTCCACACCCAGCTCCACAATGGTTGATTCCAGTTTCTAAACACATCTCAATTCTGTCCCCATTGCATCCCTTTTGTTCCACAAAGACTGTATTAGTGAAGGAAAAACCACCTCACCTCACTTGCACCACAATATCCATTCCCTACCTATTCCCCTTCCTGTGTATTCACTACAAGAGAAACCTTTCTAAAATAAATACATCTCAATAGAAAACAGCCCACTGATGGTTCCTATGGCTTAAGGGAGAAAGTGTAAATCTATTTCAGCCCTGAGGACCTGTCATAGTGTGGCCACAAGCCTTCCTTTCCAGCTGTGCCCCTTTCCAGCCTCCCTTCATGTGCACCCTCCATTCCAGTCTCAAAGAACTTCAGATCATTCCCTGTACACCTCATGCTTTTTCACAACTCCAAGCCCCCATTCACTCTGTTCCTTTTGTTAATAATGCCCTTCCCTCACTTATCTTGAATTTCTGTGTCTCCTACAGTACTCAGTTCCAGTGAGAAACTTTTCATAAATCATCTAGGTAGAATTTCTCTCCCCCATCTTGTCTTCCAAAGCATTGTGTTCATGTCTTTATTACAGCATTTTCCTCATATATTTAAATAATTTACTTATATACCTATCTTCTGAACTCCTCAAATGTAGAATTTCTGAGCATTCATCTTTAGGTCACCAGTCATCTTCCATTGTGCCTGGCCGAGTAGCTAGCCAACAAATCACAAATGAATAAATGAATGCATTACAAATAGCACTCACAGGATGTGGAACTTTAAGCTTTGCCTGAGAAAATGAAATACGTGTCCTGTTGAAGAGTCCACAAATACTGGGACCTCATCACAAATACTCAGAACCTCCTTACAAGAGATGGTTCAGAAGAACTTTTTTCCAAAATATCAGTGCTTTGGTGGGTTGATAATAAATGTCTTCTCTAAATGCAGTCCGCATAACAGCCAGTCTTCAGAACTGTAAAGATCTAATGGATAAGAAAAGAAATGAATTCTTCACAGATCGTTGAGTCATTGAACAAGCAGAAATTATCCTTCAAATATCCCATCTATCCCCATCAACAGCATAAAAAGCTACCGGAATAACACAACTCCCATCACAAAGCAAACTAATGTAACATTTCGGAGGGCCAAGGAGCTTGGAAGGACAAGAAGGAAGACAGGTAAGTACATAGTGTAATTCTCATTTTCCTGTGAATTCAGAGAACATGCTTTTATTTATTAATTCCTTTCTGGGCAATTGAGCACCGTCTCTATTTCACTTATGCTCTTTCAGACACACAGTTTGGCCAAAAGAGGTGGGAGAGACAATATTTCATAATTAGACAAAGCAATGAATATTATGGGCTGGCTACAGGCATTTTTTGTAATGATATATAACTGGAGTCATTAATCTTATGCAAGGCAACAAATGTTTGAATTTAGTGTTAGTTCTCTGAGAAGTTTAGGTGTTGGCCATTGAGCTTCTACCTCTAAAATAAGTTTTGGGACTTGGGTGGGATTTGTGCCTCCTTTTATTTAGATCAGTGATTCTCAGATATGATCTGAGGACCTCTGGGAGTCCCTGAGACTACAGAGAATCTGTTAAGTCAAAACTACTTTGATTTTAATAAGCAGATGCACATACATTGGAGTCTTCCAGAGAAATATTGCGACAGATTGAATGAAGAAGTAGATGAAAATCCAGCTGTCTTTGAGCCAAACATTAGAGATTTGCAAAAATGCAAAATTATTCCACTTTTTCACTAAAAATTTTGGTTTTGGAAAGATAATTTTCATTAAAAAATATGTTGTTTATGATAGTCTGTAGTTTAGTTTGTTTTTCTTTAATGAATTAATGAGCTAATTTTCTTAACTTTGTCAGCTTTAATTTCTAATAGGTTCAATACTGATAGATATAACCCACATAAACACAAGCTTTTGGGGGGTCCTAAATAATTTTTAAGAGTGGGAAAGCATCTTGAGATAAAAAAAAATGAGAACTACTGATTTAAGTAAAACTTTGGGCTAAACAGAGGTAAAATTGACAATTCTGGTATCCAAGCCAAATTATTCATTTTACTCTTGAAATCCCTACTTCCAACAGAGCTTCCTAAAAGACCTGGTCTCAGTATCTGACTCTTCCATTAACTTGCTGGGTAACTTCTATGGTATCGATTAGTTGCTTAAATGGCAAGTTTTTCCGTCTGTAAAATGAACATGATAATAATAATAGCTAATACGTGCTGAATATTACTAAGTAACAGGCATTGGTCAGTATTTCATATGTATTAGTAACATAATCCTTATAGCAACCCTCTGGGGAAGGTACTTATTATCCCCACTTTACAGAGAAGAAAACGGAAGCAAAGAAAGACAAAGTAAATTTGTCCAAGGTCACATACCTAAAAAGCATTACAACTGGGATTCGTACTCCTACAATATGGGTTCATTATATATGACTCTTAGAGCTATATTTATACCCAAACACTGTAAGCCATATACACTGGATGCTGGTCTTTAGGTGTTCATCTTAGGCTTTGTAAAACCTGCCTCCTCAGCCTCTTTGTCTTCTAACTTTGATTTAAGTCCCTTCTTATAAGTTCTTTCTTTAATGTTATTTTCCACCTATAAGCCATTGGTTATTTGCAAATAAGCTCATCACATTACTACACATGTTTATCTTAAGGTTCCCAATTTGTAAATTTCCAAATGAACCAAACAAAACACATCTATGGGCTGGATGTGACTCACTGGCTGTGTGTATATGTGAATATAATGAAACCCACTTAATTTCACTCCATGAAATACTAGAGTACTACACCTCTACAATATTAAACCAAAAATGTGGAAAAAATATGCAATTATAAAGGGAAAAAATATGCAATTATAAAAAAGCAACTACAACTACAATTTCATAGACTGGAACTACTTGGACAGACAGGAACTCTCCTGAGAATGTATTACTTCAAATACTGACTGAGAAAATACATGAATAAGTTGAACGCTAAGTGCCTGGAAAAGTGTAAGGAGAAAATGGCACAAAGAAGGAAAAGCTGATTATGTTAATCCCCAGCTCAACACTCCGGTGACTTCCAAATAGAGTTAGAATAAAATCCAAACTCCAAATTGCAGTCTTCAAGACCCTACACAGTCTTCCCTCATAGCACTCTTACTCTTATTCTGTACCCGCTGGCCAGGCAGACTTTCTTTCTGTTTCTTCAACATTCCACAACCTACTTCAGGGTCTTTGGACTATACTTCCCTCTGCCTTGGAAATCTCTTCTAAACTTTCAGTTTAAGGTCACTTCCCTGACTACTCTATTTAACTAGACCTGTCAGTCCATTCCCCACATTATAATATCCATTTCATTATATTTTAGGACTTTCAGTCCATTCCCCACATTATAATATCCATTTCATTATATTTTAGGACTTACATATGTTAGCTTTAAAGTGTCCTGTTTATTTACTGGTTTACTTGTTCATTCCTGTCTTCTCCCACTAATACACAAACAGCAGAAAACACGTCGTCTATCTCCAACAATGCCCAATATCTAGAAAAGCATTTAATGAATGTTTTTGAATGTTAAATACATAAAGAACTCTGAGTGAATGAATTCTGAATGAATATGTCCTGGTTGTACATAATCCTTGAGAAACAGATTCAAATAGGTATGGAGCCTTGCAGAAAAATAGTCTTTATCCCTCTGGGGATTATTTCTTTCTCCTTATTGCTCAAAGGCAGGTAGGTTACTGCAGCCAACTTTCCCTGAATTGTTTGAGTGATTAGCTAGAGAGCTGAGATATTGAGAGACAAAGTCTAATAGATACTCTGACTGAATCAGCTGAGATCCTGTATTATTGATCGTGCATGCATTCAGCCTCTTGCTGTTTGCACATCAGCACTTGCATCAAGGAATCAGCTCCAGGTGGATATATCTAAAACCTTCTGAATAGCAATCATTTATTCCAGCAATTAAAAATATGGTCACAAGGTTGTTGCATAAAGGGGATATTTATTTAGTATGGTACTTAAGGAGGTTTAGATTCTTGAGATGACTCTTAGATATAACACAGTAGATAATATTCTGCCATATATTATTGGGATTTGGTGTTTCTTTTTGCATGTCAGTGCATAGTAGATTATCTGAGCAAAAATGTGTTAGCTAAAGAAACAATGAACTAATAGCAGCTTTTGGTCTGGGAAATTTGCCAATCTTGATAGAATCCAATGTGCAGAGTATATTAAAGAAAGTTCTTATCTTTCTGTACTTAACTTCATTATTAAGAACCTTCTCACACAACCTAAAGAGAGATCTAAACAAAGAAGTAAGATATTAAAATGCCTTCTCCACTCTAAAACCCACAAAAAGACCTCCTACCCTGAATATTAACTTACTGTCCAAGGCATTTGATGAAGCATGACATCCTTTGAAAGTGTTTCTGAGATAACTCTACAGGGGTGAGTTCAAGAGCTTCCTCTTTTTCTACAGTGGACTTCTTGGAAAAACAACCTTCAAGAAAACATTGTGTGACCTTGGATTTGCCCATATAAGTGGAGATCCACTACCACGAGTCTATATAATCTGTGTCAGGGAAGGTCATCTGTTACTCCATAACGACCAAAACCAGAAAACTTTATATTAACTCCATCCTTGTGCTCATAACCAACTCCCTCTCTTCTTTAAACTGTTGAGATCCAGCACATTCCAAGTCTTCACTAAGTCTCCAGAACTCATTTTTGGCTTTCAGATCCGCTCTTTAACCTTGTAACAATTTTTAGAAGTGGAGGTGGCAAACAAGTATCAATAATGAACCAGGAAATGATCACTCCTTTATACAGGAAATCCTCTGCATCTGTATTTAGATTTTATCTAATTTCTATTTCAGTGTGGTGCCCTGAAGTTTACACAGCACAGTTAACATTCATTAATTGATTTTATCCTACTTTGATAGTGACTAAACTGTTGTATTAATGGTTTTAGTCAGAATTCTCCAGAAGAATAGAACCAGTACAGTATGTGTGTGTGGGGTGTGTGTGTGTGTGTGTGTGTGTGTGTGAGAGAGAGAGAGAGAGAGAGAGAGAGAGAGAGAGAGAGAGAGAGAGAGATAGATGAATTAAATTTAAGGAACTGGCTCACATGATTGTGGAGGCTGGCAAGTCCAAACTTTGCAGGGCAGACTAGCAGTTGGGAATCACAGAAGAGCTGATGCTAAAGACAATCTAGAGGCAGAATTCCTTCTTTGGTGTCCTCTAGCTTTTCTCTGAAGGCTTCCAAATGACTGGATGAAGCCCAACCACATTATAGAGAATAATCTGCTTTACTCAAAGTCTACTGATTTAAATGGTAGTCACATCTAAAAAATATCTTCACAGCAACACCTAGACTGCTGTTTGATCAAAAATTGGGCACCTAAGCAAGGTGACACATAAAATTAACCATCAAAATATTACTAATTAATGTATTAATATTATTCAATGCTAAAAAGAAACAAGCTAACCAGCTATTAAAAGACATGGAAGAATGTTAAATGCATGTTACTAATTATTATTATTATTATTTTTTTTTTTTATTATTCCAACTTTACCAATAAGGAAACTTTTTAATACTTATTTAACCAAAATTACCAGCTACCACATCTTGGTACTCACAATAGAAACCAGGTCTTTTTACTCCTCATCACATGCACATTCCACTGATCACAGTGCCTCTTACATTACTGCAGTAGATTTCAATTTTGTGGTAGTAAGTTTTACATTCTCTCCAATGAGAGATTCAGAATTCAGACAATATTTAGTTCTCACTTCATGGCCAAAACTTCACACCTGCCCAATGTCAAGAGCATAGAACTGCTTTCAAAGAGATGAGTACTGACACATATAATGTGAGCCTTCAAAGGCAAACTAAGACGGCAAGTTTGGAATGTCACTCCGGAGTGCACTTAGAATCCACCAACGCTACTTCACCTTCAACATGAATTTTCAAATTCCAGGAGTATTTTTCAGCACATACAGCCAGACAGCACAGAAGATAATATTTTATATCAAAAATGAACCTTGAATTGAAAGACAATGTCAAGAGAATCAGAAGACAAGCCACAGACTGGGAGAAAATAACTGAAAAAGACACATCTGATATTAGGACTATTATCCAAAGTATACAGAGAACTCTTAAAACTCAACAAAAAGAAAACAAACAACCCAATTGAAAAAATGAACAAAAGACCTTAACAGTCATCTTACTGAGGAAGATATACAGATGGCAAACATACATTTGAAAAGATGGCCAACATCCTATGTCATTAGGAAAATGCAGATTAAAATGAGATACTAATAAAAATGCCTATTAGAACAGCCAAACCACAGAAAGCTGACAAGTCTATGGAGCAAGAGGAACTCTCATTCACTGCTGGTGGGAATGTAAATTGTTACAGCCTCTTTGGAGGGCACTCTGGCAGTTTCTTACAAATCTAAGCATAGTCTTACCATACCATCCAGCAATTGTACTCCTTGGCATTTACCAAAAAGGAGTTCAAAACTTATGTCCACAATTTCACTATTAGGAATTTACCTAAAGAAAACAAAATCCCTGATTCAAAAAGATATATGCACCCCTATGTTTACTGCTGCATTATTTACAGTAGCCAGGATAAGGAAGCAACCAAAGTGTCCCTCAATAGATGAATAGATAAAGACAGGGTACATATACACAATGGAATATTATTTAGCCATAAAAAGGAAGAAGTCTTGCCATTTGCAACAACATGGATGGATTAGAGGGTATTATGCTGAGTGAAATAAGCCAAGTAGAGCAAGACAAATGCCATATTATTTCAACTATTTGTGGAATCTAAATAGAAAACAAAATACAAAATAGCAGTAGATTCACAGACAATGAGAAGTAACTGGTACTTACCATGGGGGAGGGGTTGGAGGTGGGTGGATGAAGGAAACAAAAGGGCACAAAAATTCTCAATCATAATATAAATTAGTCACAGGGATAGTTAGTTGTACAGCATGGAGAATACAGCCAATGTTTGTGTAACATCTTCCTATGTTGACAGATAGTAACTGCACTATTAGGAGTAAGGATTTAATAGGTTACTGTTGAACCACTGGTTATATACTTGAAACCAATATAAGATTGCATATCAATTTTTTAAAAACTTACATCGACACAAAATCCTACATGTTGATGTTTACAGTGGCTTTCTTCATAACTTCCCAAACTTGGAAGCAACTAAGGTCCTTCAGTAGGTGAATGGATTAATGTGCTACATCCAGACAATGGAATATTATTCAGTTCCAAAAAGAAACAAGCTATCAGTACATGAAAAACCCTAAATACATATTACTAAGCGAAGGAAACCAATCTGAAAAGGCCACATACTATATGACAAACTATATGACATTCTGGAAAAAGCAAAAATACAGACAGAGACAGTAAAAAGATCAGTGCTTCCCAGGAGTTAGTGGAGAGAGATGAATAGGCAAAACACATATAGACATATACTCAGAAATGTTCTGTGCAATACTATTATGGTGGAGTCATGTCATTTATACATTTGTCCAAACCAACAGAATGTACAACACCAAGACTGAACCCTAATGTGAAGTACTGATTTGGGGTGATAATGATGTCAATGCAAGTTCATCAGTTGTAAAATGCACCACTGTGGTGCAGGATGTTGATAGTAGGCAAGGTTCTGCATGTGCAGGGGCAGGAAGGATATGGAAACTGTTATGAACCTAGACTGGTTTGAAAAAATAAATTCTACTTCTTATAAAAAGTGAAACTTGTGTTTTACAAATATAAAGTGTGAATAAAAGTAGAGATGATAAGAGACTACAAATTAGAGAAAGGTGCGTGTGTAAAGCAATACCTTTGAATGGTGAATTGTGATGAGTTGTACCAGAAAACTGTAAATTAGGATATCTGGGTTCTAATCCCAGCTCTGTCACTCACAAGATGTTTTGAGCTGGGAAAATTCCCTCAATCTTAAGCCTCCCTCAATTGCCTAAACAGCTTATTAGTGGCCTGACCAGAACCACAGCTTTAGGTGCCTATTTATAACTAAATGTCTACATGGTATTTACACTCAGACACTGAAATAGTTTTCCAAATCTGGCACATTCAGAAGCCAAAACATAATGTCGCTCTTGGCCAAACTGGGCCCTCATCCAGCATTACCCACCCCAGTGAATGGCACCACAATCCACCTGCTTGATCAGTCCTTGACACCTTTCTTTCTCTCCCACTTTGACACCATTTAACCGATCATCAGGTCTTGTCAATTTTACCTTCTAAATAACTCTCACATTCTTCCCCTTCTCTCCATTTCCAGTTTTACCATACCAGTCCAAACTACCATCATATCTCACTTGGACTATTTCTCTCTGTTCTACTCACATTACCATCCAATGCAGTCAATCTGAATAAGCTTTTTAAATGCAAATATAACCATGTCATTCCTTCCATAACCAAATATTACTTCTTAAAAGGGGCCTCCAAGACCCTCCACTGGCCTTCCAGACCATGATTAAGTCTCATGGCATTGTCTTTCCCTTTCATAGTTCTTATATAACTTTATATTTATTTGTGTGATTATTTTATTAATGTCTAAATAGAATCCATATATGCTCTTTGACCACCATAATACCCCCAGTACATAAGGATTCAATGTATATTCTTAAATGAACATATATAAAAATAATAGAATGACATACTTAAGGCTTCTAAAAGAATTATTAATCCTGCATCTTGATTACCCCCCAAAATGACCTAAGGTTGCTGAAAGTGAAAGTCCAAATGGTTTCTAAGGTCACTCCTTGATTAACTAATCTGTGTTTCTAAAAGGCTACTGTAAACAGTAAAGAAAATCCATCACCATGCACCAGGAAAACTGACACTGGAAAAATATATGGGACAACTCTAAAGAGGAGGCTAAGGGACACTTTGGCTAATGGTAAAGACACAGAACTAGATGTATTTACAGGAGAGAGAGGAGAAGAAGGTGAAGACATGCAAACCATACCCCCTGGAGAATTCAAAGAGGCCTTAATAAAATATAACCAGGTACATCTACCCATTGAAAAAAGGAGTGACTTTCTAGGATTTTAAACAGGGGAGAGCAAGAAATAGAACAATCCAAAAGAATTACACTAAGAGCAATAAGAAGGCAGGCCACTGCTTCAAGGAAGTCTAACTGAAGGGTTCCCCATATTTAGAGCCATTAAGAACTAGATTGGCAGACTTTCAAGGGATCAAAAATTTGGCAGGATGGAAGAAGGAGGATTTGCCAGATTAATATACCAACCACTGACAAGAAGTCTGCCTATGTTAATTAAGCACATTTATATACATGTATGGTAAGAGTTCTTGTCCCATATATCAGATAATCCCAGGACAGCTGGGTGAGGGGAATGTAACAGTCCTACCACATTCCATAATATAGTGACATCTGGGCAGCATTTGTACACCAATACGAGTATTTCATTCTTATTCCAGTAGATGCTAAACCATAAATATCTTTCTTATTAAGAGCCTTTAGCTGAAAAGACCTAACAATTCAGCAAATATAGATGTTACCACATGAAAGAGCACCCTTTCATCAGTTAAGTAAGACTGGATAGTCCTTCTGAGCAGAGTATATAAAGTTAGGCTTTTTCTTTTTATGAAAAGTAAGGTGTGAAGAAAACTTCTGGGTGAAAGCGTCCCCACTGAGACTACATGTTTCCCCCTCCTCCCTCTCCAGACCCTATTAAAACTACGTTAAAGGAATAACAGAAGTAAAATCTATAGTAGACAAAATGAAATGTTCAAGGTGAGTGAATTTCAACAAATTATCTAAGATAAAAAAAGAATATCACTAAGTGAAAGAGAAATGAGAAATCTGCAGGCTAGATTATTTGTGGAGGGGATTTTAATAGCAGAGAGAGTAGAGTCCTCCAGTTACTGTGAAATATAAATCAGCATATCAATGGGACTTGTGTTAATAAAGTTCTAAACCCCTCATCCTCTTCTTTTACACCTTCATATGGGACAGTAAGCTTCCCACCCTCCCACATTAGAGTAAATAAGTTTACCAGTTGACTGGTATCCCTACACAGAACTCACAAAAGACCTACTTATTTCCTCATTCTAATATATGTACAGATACCCAGAAATCAGAGATCATTTGAAGCAAACTAACTACATGAAAGAAGAAAACCAAAGTAAACAAATAGAAAAACTGAACCTGGAGGAAACTGATACTTAAAAAACTTTAAATCTCTTCTACATATACTCAGAAATGTTTCAAGAAGACATGTGATCTATGAAAGAACAGAATGTAATGAAAAAAGGAAAAAGGAAAAATAAGAAAATAAGAAAACATGTTCAAAAATTTAAAGTATGGTTGAAAAATTTTAAAGAATCAATCAGAAGTTTAAAAGCTAAAGCTGAGGAAATCTTCCATATTATGGAATGAGAGAGAAAGAGACAGAGAGATGAAAAACATACAGAGAAAAGCAACCTAAGAAGTCAACATTTAACTAATAGGAATTCTAGAGAAAACAAAGGGAGGAGTACTATCAAAACAGTAAATGAAAATTTCCCAGAGCTTGAGATATAAAGACTTCAAATTTATAAGGATCAGCAGATATTAACAGAAGAGCCATACTGAAACACATCTTTGCAAAATTTCAAAACAAAAGGACAGAGAAATCTCACCTCTAAGAAAGGAAACAAACACAGGACCTACAAAGGAGCAAGAGAATAAGGCTGCCATCAGGTTTCTCACTAGAAGTAGTAGAAGCCAGGAGACAGTTGTACCAGATCTTCAAAATACTGAAGGAAAGTATTTTGATCCTGGAAAACTATACCCTGACAAATTTCCAGATGAATATAAAAGGAAAGTAAATGCATTTTCTGCCATGTAAGGCTTCAAAAAATTTACGTATATTCTGCAGAAGTTGCTTGAAAATATTGCCCAGCAAAACAAGAGTGAAAATGAGGAAAGAACAACAAACCAAAGAATTCACGAAAAGAAATCCAAGGATGACAGCCACAAAGTAATCTGTGCAAATTATAACCAGAATCACTTGGACCCAGGAGTATCTTTATGAAAAAAAAATGGAATTGATTATAAGCATTAGAAAAAAATAAATAAAAAGCTGCAAGTTGTTATAAGTATAGTAAACATGTATTTCTTAAGGGGCTGATGGCAATCATAAACTGCAGCAAAAAACACACAGGAAAAAAATGACCTATAAAACAACTGAAATATAAACAAATTAAATATAAAACAGGTTACATAAAAAATATAATAATTGAGCAATTGACAGAGAATAAGAGGTTTCTTATTATTTTTCATGTTAAGTGATAATACTGAAACTGTAGAGAATGGAATGGAATCATAGCACATACTGGCTTACCAATGATATTAACATAACAGCAACATGTGTCTTGGTCAAAGGAATTGTAGTAGAATGCAAAAATGACCACAATTCTTCACTTTTCTTAGTAAGCACACCACTGCAGTATAACTTTTAGCAACTCCCAATAAAAAGAGGTGGAGTCTATTTTCTTTCCCCTTGAATCAGGACTGATTTTGTGACTTCATTTGCCAATAGAATGAAGCAGAAGTGACAGTGTGCCATTTCCAAACCTAGGCCTCAAGAGGCCTGGCCTGCCTCTGATATCTCTCTCAGAACCCTGCCGGAAGTTATGTGAATGCGACCAGACCAACCTGCTGGGTAATGAGACACATATGGCATACTCTTCCTGTCAGCCCTAACCAACACCCATCTAACCTCTAGAAGCAGGGCTACCTCACAGCCCATAGATGGTGGAGTGAAACAACCAAGCCCCAAAGAAGTCCCAACTCTCAGTTAAGTTAAGACCAGCCCAAACTTTTGGCCCAGAGAATCATGAAGTGAAGAAATAGTTGCTACTTTAAGTCACTAAAATTTTAGTGTGATTTGGTACACAGCAAAAGCTAATTCAATCAGAAATGCACTCCTGAGCAAGTGATACAAATACTGATTTCACCACTTTTAGCTATGTGACTTTCAGCAAGTTAATTTCCCAATGTTTCATTTCCACATCTGTAAAATATGAATAAAATATACTATCTACCTCATAGTTTGGTTTGAAGATTAATTTATATAAATAAACTTGTAAACAAATTTGAGTTACTATATGTAAAGCAATTAGAATGGTGCCTGAAACATGCACTGTAAGCAATCAAATAGCTACTATTATTTAAAACAAAAAAACTGAGTGGTATTTATTAATTTTCAACATCCAGTACTACCCACAAAGTACAGGTGATTAAACAATAGCTATAGAATGGAATTAAAATGTTAACAGTCTTGTGACAATGCAGCTAACAGAAACTGGGTGGTAAGAAAGAACAGATGGAAGGAAGGGTAGGGGGTTAATTTATTTGTCATATAAAGCAAGGAGTCAAGAGATACTACATAAAATTAACAAGACAAAGAAATAGAACAAAAATAAATACAGGTTATATGAAAATGTGTCTTTACAAAAACAAAATGAAAAACTGAATATAATGATCAAAAATTATGAAAATAGGGAGAAATAATGAAAGGAGAAGGAATGAGGGAGTTCAGTCTTCATATATCATCTCTTATCTGTCAAAGCAAGAATAACAGATAAAATTTAAAAGTAAAAACTCAAGAATCTACATTCAATACATATTTACTTAGAGATGTAAAATGAAAAATATAGGTTGCCTCTGGAAAAGATTAGAATGAGAAAAGGTGGGAAAATGAAGATTCTTCTACCCTATCAGTTTCCTTAACTATGTACACAAAATTTTGATAATTTTTTTAATAAAAGTTAAGGTACCAAAGACCCTCCAAATCATCTGTACTTTCCAGTTTTAAGTTTAAGATTATAATGTTTTTCAAAAACATCTGGTTAAAGTTTTATAACATTCGTAACCTAAAAGGTTGAAAACTTTTATGAAACAATCATTAAGAAATACCAGTGTTAGTAAATGACTTAAATCTTTGCTTACTGGAGATGCAAAGATACAAAGATACCCAAAAAATAAAAGAGGGGAGACCCCTCTCTTCTACATGTCTACTTTACCTCCCCTCATTTCCTGGAACCTGTTAATCTCTCCCTTCTCACTGGTCTCTCCTTCATCTCACTGATACCCAGCTCTGCATCCTTCCTCTGAGTGAAAAGTACATCAACTTGGAATAAGATATCTTGAATTTAGTTCCAGTTCTGCTACTTCTGCTCTGTGTGGCTATGGTCAGGCTACCTCTGATAGAAAAGCAATACCTCACTCCCTGGATATCTTTCAGAATTGAACCAAATAGGATATATGGATGTGTATAAATATAGACACACTATCTTGTACACAATAATTATTCAATAAATAGGCATCCCAGTTTGGGGAAGGACAATGAAGGGGATGCAGTAAGACAATCGGAACAAAAATTATTGAAAACTCCAGCTACTACTTTATCGTTTACCTTCTGTGATCCTAAGTCCCTTTTAAGCCAGGAACATAAAGAGATTCCAGAACTCTCTTGCTGTAATCACCAGAACCACTAGACAATGGCATCTGTAAATACCTCTCCAAAGATGATTTCCTAACAGCTTTATCTTGGCAACAAAGCTCTGAGATAAATGAAAAAGGTTGATTTTTTTCTAAAATACTTTTGAAATTATTGCTAGGAAGGGTAAAAAGTACTAAACTAACATTTACTCTAAAATAGGTTCATGGGCAGAAATCCACTGAAATTCTAGGACAGTAAAGAAATGAGCAATAATCTCAACTGTAAAAGCAGAAGAAACATTACTTGTCCAGCCTGTTTGGAATGGTGGTTGACTGGCCTAAGCAGAGATCCTCAGGTCCATAAACATAGGGGTTCCTGGGGAACAGGGAGTTTACAGCTGCACAATCACTATTTGCATTATGTTGTAAGGAAAAAAATCCACAAACTTAAAATCGCTAAAGTACCTGGAAAAAAGTACCATGTACGTACTTAATAATAGTGTGTTTGTTATGATTTAGACACTTTTAAGCCCCACTTCCCAGGGCTGCTATGTAGGAGTTGTAAAGGTGATTTGGAGAGATAATGTTGTAGGTTTTAAAGAAGTTCTACACTCAAAATGAAGTAAACACATTACCACTTTGGAAGTCGCTGCTCAGAGGTCTGTATTTTGTCCAGATTCTGTCATGGACTAACTTCCAGACCCTGACATAACAACGTATTCCCCCATGAATTATTCACATTTCCAAACAATGTTACCGATCCTAATTTGTACTGTTTTCTTTAGCCATCAATGCTTTTATTTTCTTTTTAGTTTAGACTAAAACAGTAACAACAAATATCATTTTATATTCACTTTTCAGTCTTTTTAGAAAAAATTGATATGTTACTTTTCATGGAAGAGCACAGTATTATCAATTGCCATTAAAGAAAGAATCTGTTATTATTCAAGATTAAATGATATACTTATAGAGAAATAATTATAGAATTGCTTGTAGAATTGCCATGTTTTCTCACAAAAAGACTAAAGGCAGGTAAAGGTAATACTAAGAATGCTTCTTTGGCAAACACTCTTACTTAAAGTGAGCTTCTCTTTACACAACAGGACAGGAAAATATAGACCCGTTAGGCTCCCTGTGTCAAAACACAGAACACAATTTTTAAAATAACAAAGAGAAAAACCATACAAGGTAGGAAGGAAAAAAGATGGTGGCATGAGAAGTGTGGCAGAAATATCCAAAACCACATATATTTTGAAAATACAGCAAATACAACTATTCCTAAAAGAGTGACCAGAAGTAAGAGTACACCAGCCAGGCTATACCTGGGAGAAGTGAACATCTCATGGAAAAGGGTAAAGTAAAAAAGTCACAACCAGGTGAGACCCAAGCACTCCCCCCACCCTAGCTCACTGGCAGGAGAAAGAGAATCAGAGCGGGGAGGGAGTGGAAGCACAGGACTGCTAAATACCCAGCCCTAGAAATCTACTCTGGGAGCACAGACCCACATTGTATGGTGCTCTGGAGATTAGAAGGGCTGAAAACTGAAGTCAGAGACTAAGACTGCAAACAGGTTCTCACAACCAGCTGCCCTGGGACAAAAGAAAAGCAGGAGGTTTGAAAGACTTCTCAATAGTCAGAAGGCTGCTAAAAGGGCAAGGATTCAGGAGAAGGAACAGGTGGACAAAATCGTCCTGCCACACTCAGCCCAGCAGGTTGGGAACTTTCAGGAGCTTCAGGCACTCCATCTCCCTGGTTAGTAACGCAGCCCCGAGGTCCCTCACAGCGATAAGCAGCCTGTAGCCCCTGCCTCACCACCAGCACCTGTGTGCAAACCCACTGTCCCCACTATTGCTGCAGACCAGCCAGAGGACAGCCCCACCCACAGCAATTACACAGCCTAACCCAGAGGCTTCTCCCTTTATGCAGCTATCCAGCCCTGACAGCGGAGACAGGCACAGCAACTAGAAGCATGAAAGGGCCTTGCCCTCCAAGCAAACACCCATACCGCTCACTCGACTGAAACCCCCACCATTGCCTACGCCAGCAGGAGGGCCACCTTGCCCACAGCAGCTTAGGGGATTACACAGAGGCCACTCCAGGCACCTGGCTAACTGGCCCAGACAGAGGAGACAGGCACTGCCAACAGGAAGCATGAAAAGGCTTTCTCATCACGGCAGACACAGGCGCCACTTGCCTACGAATCCTGCCATCACCCTAGGACATCCCAAGGGCCACCCTACCCACCCATGGCAGTTTAGAGGATTAACCCAGAGATTGCTCCCTGTGCACTGTTAACTGGCACAGAAAGCGGAGACAGGCACTGCAACTGGGCAACACGAAAGGGCTTTGTCCTCACAACAGACTTCCAAGCCACTCACCTGTGATCCATGCAATAGCCCTAGGCCATCCCTAGGACTGCACCACTCATGGCAGTTTAGGGATTAACACAGAGGCCACTCACTGCATGCAGTTAATCAGCACAGACAACAGAGACAGGCAATGTCATGGGGAAGCAAGAAGGGACTTTGTCCTTCCAGCTGACACACATGCATCTTGCTTGCAACCACTCCTATAACTCTGGGACTATGAAAAGGCAGAAGAAACTTGTTCAATCCAAACTCCCACAACATCAAGAAGAGGGCTCAGTGAGACTGAAATTGCCAATCTTCCTAAAAAGAATTCAAAATAAAAGTCATAAGCATGCTAATGGAGCTACAGGAAAATATTCAAGAGCTAAGGGATGATTCAGATGGAGACAGACACCTTAAAATATACAGAACGTGAAAAGAAATAAACAATGGAGGGATTTAAAAGCAGATTAGATGAGGTAGAGGAGACAGTAAATGGAATAGAAATTAGAGAAAAGGAATACAAAGAAGCTGAGGCACAGAGAGAAAAAAGGAACTTTAGGAGTGAAAGAATATTAAGAGAACTGTGTGACCAATCAAAATGGAACAATATTCGCATTATAGGGGTAAAAGAAGAAGAAGAAGAGAGGAAAAGGGATAGAAAATATCTTTGAAGACATAATTGCTAAAAACTTCCCCAATCTGAGGAAGGAAATAGTCCCTCAGGCCATGGAAGTCCATAGATCTCCCAACACAAAGGACCCAAGGAAGACAACACCAAGACATATAATAATTAAAATAGGAAAGATCAAGGACAAGGACAGAGTATTTAATACAGCCAGAGAGAGGAAAAAGATCAACTACAAAGGAAAACCCATCAGGCTATCATCAGACTTCTCAGCAGAAAGTCTCATTCTTCTTATAGACCAGAAGGGAGTGGCACAATACAGTCAATGCAATGAAACGAAGTGTCCCAAATCAAGAATATTCTACCCAAAGGATTATTATTTAAATTTGAAGGAGGGATTAAACAATTCCCAGATAAGCAAAAGTTGAGGGAATTTACCTCCCACAAACCATCTCTACAGTGTATTTTAAAGGGACAGCTCTAGATGGAAGTGTGCCTAAAGCTAAATAGCTGTCACCAGAGAAAATGAAATTACAGCAAAGAAAGCACACCAATGAAATATAACTAAAGGCAAAATTAAACCAGCCACCGACAAAGTCAGTCAAGGGATACATAAGGAGTACACAATATGACACCTAACATATAAAGAGAGGAGGAGGAAGAAAGAGAAGGGGGGAAGAAAAAAAAGAATCTTCATACTGTGTTTATAATAGCGTAATAAGTGAGTTAAGTCTACCTGCCAGATAGTAAAGAAGCTGCCCTTGAACTTTTGGTAACCACGAATCCAAAGCCTGCAATGGTAATAAGTACATACCTATCGACAATCACTCTAAATGTAAATGGACAGATTGCACCAATCAAAAGACACAGAGTTACAGAATGGATAAAAAAGCAAGACCCATCTATATGCTGTCTACAAAACACTCACTTCAAACACAAAGACATATACAAACTAAAACTGAAGGGATAGAAAAGGATATTTCATGCAAACATAGGGAGAAAAAAGCAGGAGTTGCAATACTTGCATCAGGTAAAATAGACTTCAAAACAAAGAAAGTAAAAAGAGATAAAGAAGGACATTATATTATGATAATGGGCTTAGTTCAAAAAGAAGATATAACCATTATAAATATGAATGCACCCACAACAGAAGGACACTAGCAGACTCTCCAGAGGAGAAAATCTGCCACGTGGCTCCATGGCTAAACTCCACAGTTATTTCAGAAAATTCCAAAGTAACTTAGTGTTTTTATTGATAACATGGTTAACTCTCTTCTGGCCACTTGCTGTCTCACATGAATGAACTACATGTACTCAAACACACACACAAAAAAATCTATGCACATAACACAGGAGCACCCAAATATGTACAACAAATACTAACAGAATTAAAGGGGGAAATAGAATGCAATGATTTCATTTTAGCAGACTTCAACACACCACTCACTCAAAAGGACAGATCAACCAGACAGAAAATAAGTAAGGACACAGAAGGCACTGATCAACACATTAGAACAGATATACCTAACAGACACCTACAGAACTCTACACCCAAAAGCAGCAGGATACACATTCTTCTCAAGTGCACATGGAACATTTTCCAGAATAGACCACATACTAGGCCACAAAAAGAGCCACAGCAAATCCAAGAAGACTGAAATTATACCAACCAGCTTCTCAGATCACAAAGGTATGAAACTAGAAATAAATTGTACAAAGAAAACAAAAAGGCTCACAAACACATGGAGGCTTAACAGGATACTCCTAAATAATCAATGGATCAATGACCAAATTAAAATGGAGATCAAACAATACATGGAGACAAATGAAAACAGCACAAAGCCCTAACTTCTGTGGGATGCAGCGAAGGCAGTTCCAAGATGAAAGTACACAGCAATCCAGGCCTATTTAAAGAAGGATGAACAATCCCAAATGAACACTCTAAATTCACAATTATTGAAACTAGAAAAAGTAAAACAAGTGAGGTCCAAAGTCAGCAGAAGGAGGGACATAATAAAGATCAGAAAAGAAATAAACAAAAATGAGAAAAATACAACAATACAAAAAATTAATGAAACCAAGAGTTCCTTCTTTGAAAATATAAACAAAATAGATAAACCCCTAGCCAGACTCATAAAGAAAAAAAGAGAATCTACACACATAACCAGAATCAGAAATGAGAAAGGAAAAATCACGACAGACCCAAAAGAAATACAAAAATTATTAGAGAATACTATGAAAAAGTATGTGCTAACAAACTGGATAACCTAGAATAAATGGACAACTTTCTAGAAAAAGGCAACATTCCAAGACTGACCCAGGAAGAAAGAGAAAATCTGAACAGACCAATTATCAGCAATGAAATTCAATCAGTAATCAAAACACTACACAAAAACAAAATGCCTGAACCAGATGGCTTCACTGCTGAATTTTATCAGACATTTACAGAAGACATAATACCCATTCTCCTTAAAGTTTTCCAAAAAATAGAAGAGGAGGGAATACTCCCAAACTCGTTCTATCATGCCAGCATCACTCTAATACCAAAACCCAGCAAAGACACCATAAAAAAAGAAAACTACAGATCAATATCCTTGATGAACATACATGCAAAAATGCTCAACAAAATATTAGCAAACCGAATTCAAAAATACATAAAGAGGATCACACATCATGATCAAGTGGATTCATCCCAGGGATGCAAGGATGGTACAACATTCAAAAATCCATCAACATCATCCACCACATCAACAAAAAGGACAAAAACCACATAATCATCTCCATAGATGCTGAAAAAGCATCTGACAAAATTCAACACCCACTCATGACAAAAATCTCAACAAAATGAGTATAGAGAGTAAGTACCTCAACATAATAAATGCCATATATGACAAAACCACAGCCAACTTCATACTTAACAATGAAAAGCTGAAAACTTTTCCTCTAAGATCGGGAACAAGACAAGGATGCCCATACTCCCCACTTTAATTCAACATAGTACTGGATGTCCTAGCCATTGCAATCAGACAACATAAAGAAATAAAAGGCATACAGATTGGTAAGGAAGAGGTTCAACTGTCACTCTTTGCAGAAGATATGATACTGTACAGAAAAAACCCTAAGGACTCCACTCCAAAACTACTAGAATGAATATCAGAATTCAGCAAAGTTGCAGGATATAAAATTAATACACAGAAATCTGTGGCTTTCTTATACACTAACAATGAGCCAATAGAAAGAGAAATCAGGAAAACAATTCCATTCACAATTGTATCAAAAAGAATAAAATACCTAGGAATAAACCTAACCAAGGAAGTGAAAGACCTATACCCTGAAAACTACACAACATTCTTGAGAGAAATTGAAGAGGACACTAATAAATGGAAATTCATCCCATGCTCTTGGCTAGGAAGAATTAATATTGTCAAAATGGCCATCCTGCCTAAAGCAATCTACAGATTCAATGCAACCCCTATCAAAATACCAACAGTATTCTTCAACAAACTGGAACAAACAGTTCTGAAATTAATATGGAACCATAAAAGACCCCAAATAGCCAAAGCAATCCTGAAAAGGAAGAATAAAGCAGGGGGGATTACATTCCCCAAGTTCAAGCTCTACTACAAAGCCAAAGTAATCAAGACAATTTGGTACTGGCACAAGAACAGAATCATAGACCAAGGGAACAAAATAGAAAGCCCAGATATAAACCCACACATATAAGGCCAATTAATATATGATAAAGGTGTCATGGACATACAATGGGGAAATGACAGACTCTTCAACAGCTGGTGTTGGCAAAATGGAACAGCTACATGTAAGAGAATGAAACTCAATTACTAACTCCAGACACAAAAAATAAGCTTTAAATGGATCAAAGACCTGAATGTAAGTCATGAAACTATAAAACTCTTAGAAGAAATCATGGGCAACACTCTCCTGAATATAAACATGAGCAACTTTTCAATGAACATGTCTCCTCTGGCAAAGGAAACAAAAGCAAAAATGAACAAGTGGGACTATATCAAACTAAAAATCTTCTGTACAGCAAAGGACACCATCAAGAGAACAAAACTGCATCCTACACTATGGGAGAATATAACTGATCAGATACTTCTCCAAAGGAGAAATTGAGATGGCCAACAGGCACATGAACAGATGCTCCACATCACTAATTATCAGGAAAATGCAAATTACAACCACAATGAGATATCACCTCACACCAGTTAGGATGGTCAACATCCTAAAGACAGACAACAACAAATGCTGAGGAAGATGTTGAGAAGGGGGAACCCTCCTACACTGATGGTGGGAATGTAAATTAGTTCAACCATTGTGGAAAGCAGTATGAAGGTTACTCAAAAAACTAAAAATAGAAATACCATTTGACCCAGGAATTCCACTCCTAGGAATTTACCCTAAGAATACAGGATCACAGATTCAAAAAGGTATATGTACCCCTATGTTTATCGCAGCATTATTTACAATAGCCAGGAAATGGAAGCAATCTAAGTGTCCATCAGTAGATAAATGGATAAAGAAGATGTGGTACATATACACAATGGAATATTATTCAGCCATAAAAAGAAAACAAATCCTACCATTTGCAACAACATGGATAGAGCTAGAGGATATTATGCTTAGTGAAATAAGTCAGGCTGAGAAAGACAAGTATCAAATGATTTCACTCATCTGTGGAGTATAACAACACAGCAAAAACTGAAGGAACAAAACAGCAGCAGATTCATTCACAGAACCCAAGAATGGACTAAGTTACCAAAGGGGAAAGGGATAAGGGAGGGTGGGCTGGGAGGGAGGGATAAGATGATTAAGGGGCATTATGATTAGCACACATAATATGGGGGGTGCACAGGGAAGGCAGGATAGCACAGAGAAGACAAGTAGTGAATCTATAGCATCTTAGTATGCTGATGGACAGTGACTGTAATGGGTTATGTGGTGGGGATTTGATAATAGGGGGAATATAGTGACCACAATGTTGCTCATGTGAAACCTGAGAATAGGATTGTGTATCAATAATACCTTAATATAAGTAAATAAATAAATAAATGCCATTCAAAATACAAAAAGTCATGATAAGTGAAATATAAAATTATCATTTTGTCCAAATCATTTAAAGATTTGAACATTTGTGAATGAAGGAAGTAGGAATTCCAAAATGGTGAACCAAGTAGTTCAGAGAACCCACTCTTCAACAAACAACAGTTTATTAAAAATTATAAAAAGCAATTATATAATGTCCTTGGAAATTTTCCTAAGGTCATGAAGTAAATTGAGAAATAATCATTCAAGAAAATGTACTGAATTTTCGTAAGACCAGGTGACTCTTTTACCTTTTGGCCCCCATTCTTAGGCTGGAAGCTCTACCCCAGGAACAGTAGACCAAGAATACTGGGGCCCAAATTGCCCATCCCAGCTCAGATGAGTATATGAGCATATGATAAAGATTTCATGCAGTAATACCAAGGGTTACTACTGCTTTTCACTTGTAGAGAGGGTCAAGGGAAGGGGTCACTCTGGAAAAGTAGGTCCCCATCCCCAGCTCCAGTGTAGTAGCTGTGCAGTTCTGGCCAGGTGGAAAGGCAGGATACAGGGGCAAAGAGCTCTACAATCTCTGCCTAAAGGGGCTGACTTCATTTGGAACAGAATGAAGAACTCCTTGTCTAAGGGTGTGACTGTGTTTCAATAAGACGTTATTAAAAAACAGATGGTGTTAATTGAAATCGGATGTTCAAATATAAACTTGTAGATGAATGTTCATAGAAGTACTTACTATTCCCAATAGCCAAAAGGTGGAAGCAATCCAAATGTCCATCAGCTGATGATGGATAAATAAAATGTGATATATCCAAACAATGGAACATTATCAAGCAATAAAAAGAAGTACTGAAACATGCTACAACATAGATGAACCTGGAAAACACCACACTAAATAAAAGAAGCCAGTTATTATACATACTACATGATTTCACTGACATGAAATGTTCAGAAATAAGCAAATCAATGGAGACAGAAAGTAGATTAATGATTGCTTAACGATTGGGGGAGGAGGTATGAAGGAATGGCAAGTCACTGCGAATCAATCACTGTTAATGAGCATGGGATTTCTTTAAGGGAATATGAAAATATTCTAAAATTAGAATCTGATGATTATTGTACAACCCTGTGAATATATTAAAAACATGAAGTGCATACTTTAAATGTGAGAATTTTATAGTATATGAATCACATCTCAATAAACATTTATAGAAAAAGAATTTATACTGACTTCAGCTTATAGCTCACCATAGTTTAAAAAGTATCATTTTTTGTAAAAATTTTTTCTTCTAGAAGTGGAGATCATTTTTACTTAATTGATAAACCTGTTTACTAGAGTTTTTAAAAGTACAAATACATACCATACAAGAAAAAATTGTGAATGGGGAAGTATGGCAAAAGGTGGGAGGTGGATTTTCTTCCTAATGCAAATTCCACCCACTCACTCCCACAGCTACCATGGTCTTGGCTGCCCTTGGGCCCCAGTCCCAGCCCAACACTGACTATTAAAAAAGTATGGAAGTGCACAAAGGCAGGCTGACCATCTCTGTGTACCCCCAGTTATCCAGCTATGCTCACTTATGCCTGTGTGCCCTGATTACCCTGCCACACTGACCTCTCCCAACATCTCAGAAGCCCTGTGCCTGCCTCCATAGGGTCAACTATGTTCTATAAAATGCTTAGGCTTGCTATTCTCCACCAATCAGTTGGATGTAGCTTCCCCAGGATCACTCCAATCTAGGAATATAAAAGCAGCACAGGAAAACCAAACTTGTTAATGTATTAATATTTTGACTATCAGATGCATTTTGAAACGTTTATTTATATAATGTTTTATATTAAACATAGGATTTCTACATTTAATGTTAAATACTTGTGCCCTATTTTGAACCTTAAGTATTTTATTTACTTTGAGTCTGCAACAGAGGTCTTGGAAAAAAACCTGCTTACACCTTCCAAAGCCAGCATTTGTCATGAGCATTAAGTTGCTCCTGCAGAAGCTTGATTATTCAACACATTAAGTAATGCATCTGAGAAAATTTAGTGTTCATTCTGTTTAAAATAAGTGAATAAAATATGCTAATATTTTTAATATCTATTAAGGTCTGCCAGACTGAAGTTTCACTAACAGTTTGTTCAAATATATTTCACCAGAAAAGTTCAATATTCCAGTCCTTTATTTAACTAAATTTTTCTATGACTGTATTTTCTAATCACTTGTACTTATATCACTGAAAACAGTTTGGCAAGAGCCCTTTGATAACCAAGTTACTTTTCACATACTTGGATTAGCCTTATAAACGGGAAGCCACATTTTATCACGAGCAAAAATCTCTGAATATAGGAAGACTGGTTTTAGTTTCTTGTGTCAAGCTCTGTGTGTCTGAATGACTTCCAAACTTCATTAAATGTACTTTTTCATCCTTTCCTTTATTTTTACATCACTGAAAAGACATATATGATCTTAGGTTTGAAGAGATTGGAAATAACTGTTAATGAAAATGTTTAAAGTAGGCATGCCAAGGGAGGGAAAAAATGAAGTCGTGTCTAGACCCAGTCAGCTTTGCTTGACCTACTTATAGTTAAATGAAGTATCAATGGGAAATTCAAGGTAAGCAAACTTGCCAAAGTTCTGCAGGAGGTGGCTCTGATGACTTAAGAAGAATGACATCTGATCCTTCTAAAGAAAACACATTTCTTATGGCTGTCAGCATACAACCAAAGAAGAGGGGGGATAAGCTAAGGTATAAACATTACTATTCCTAGAGGATGTCCTTCAAGAAAGGAAGGCTTTGTCTTGGCTGTGTTTATATAAATCTTTGGAATATCTTACCACAAAAAAAATTCACATAAATGCAAGTCGCAGCCAATGAAGTAGAAACTAGTTCAGTGTGTCCAAACACAAACTCCAGGCAACCACAGAAAAAATATCATGTTCTCTTGAGCTTCCATAGAAAATAAATAATGAAGATGACATTGCTAAGATTGTACAACAGTGGTCAGGCTGCAAATGTGACTAAGTTAATAGCCTGACTGAATCAGAACCCAAGAACATGTTGGAAAGAGCTGCTATGAGATGGATTAGTACAGATTTGTTAGTGAAACAATTCAAGCAATTCTAGTGAGTAGAATTAAATAGTGCTCTAAATTGGATATGGTTAATGAAGCTATGGAGTATCCTCATGCCATAATTTTTATTAATGGTTCCCAATAAAAGGAAAGAATTTATGTAGATGATAAAGACAATGGGCCCTAACTTCAGTCAGTGGGGAAATAGCAAAAATAACCTACTTTCCCCCAAAACCCAGTTCTATGAAGATCTTAGATACATGGTTTGCCTCAACAGTTCTCAGAAATTGGAGATTTTTTTCTCAGAGCACACATAGCTTATCTCCTGAACAGAAAATCAAAAATTGACTATAATGCAAGTCTACTATACAACAATATTCCCAAACACCTATGATTATGCAAATCACATGTTTGAGAAATAAATAGTCCAAAGTTGGCATCATTCTATATTCAGTCAGTCTTTAAAATCAACTGCCTTTCTCTGTCTCTCTGTGTGTATGTACATGTGTATATTTACATACGTATGTAGTCATCTTCAGTGCATCACAAAATTTGAGAAATAAGGATGTGGCAATAGTAGCTCTGCCATAATTTACAGTCTATGCCCTTGAGATATTTGCATCAATTCTTATAATATCCCTTGAAGAAGACCATGAAGTCTAAATCTTTGCAAGAGTAAACTGTTTGCCGAGATCCCATAGGGGATAACTGTGATCCCATGAAAAGTTATACCTCTCATTTCACTGACTATTGGCTCAAGATTGTTCACAGAGGATTTCAAGTCTCACTCCCTAATTCTTAAGAGTCCCTCAAGTATGTCTAAGGGAAGTTCATGAACAGTACTCCTGATTGCCACGTAAGATCTGCCATGTTCTTCCCATCTAACCACCTTCATTGATGTCTGCTGGCAGAGAAATAACATGAGGGCAGTTTACTAAATTCAGTGTAACATAGCTCACTATGAAGATGCCAATGACTATGGAAGGATGCTGCCTCCTGTTGCTTGCAAAGCTGCCTGAAAAATCTTGAGAACAAAATGATAGCAAATTCCCCCAGAGACTTCAGTGCCCTGAAACAACTATGTGCTTTATACAAAAGTAGAAAAGTTATGCTTCTCCCCCACTTTCTAACAGCCTTTGCCACAAGAGGACTATAGTGAAGTATTTTTCCATTTGTATCATAGGGGGCCTAAAGAAAAAGGCTCCCTCGGCTTTCACTTATAACCTGTCCTTCTCTCCAAAATGCTTAAACAAATATCCATGGAACCAGGCCTAAGGATTAATCTGAAAAAACAGACCTTGTGCTGTAATCCTCATTCTTTCATTCCCTAGGCTTCCATCTCAAATACATACTTCCTCGGTCTCTTCGAGCCAAAATAAAAAAAGAAACAAAAGGAAATCTCATGCAAACTGGCCCATCCAAATAGTCTCCTGGCAGGCTGCCCCACCAGTTCATTAGACATTCCCTGGACATATCTGAATCCCTACTTGGATTTATGTAAAGACCCCAGGAACACAAGGAAACTTAAGATGAAGCAAATCCCATCAGAGACCATCTGGTCTCAGATATAAGGTCCAAATGTGAAGCAGCTGTATGTTGAGGGTAGGTATGGCACAACTCTGTGAAGAGCTAGCCATACTAGAAGGATTCCCTGGCTGGGAATACAAAATGGTGACTCCCAACCAAAAGACAATGGCCTGGAAGACCCACTCCCCGGCGCTGCTCGTGGGGAGCCCAAGTCCTTCTGATCGAGGCCCAAAAAAACAAAAAGGCAATGGGAGGGCATTTGTTAGGGACATTGTAATATCAGTAACCATAAGGAAGCAGGAGCCTTTTCTTTCTTGGACAGAGGATACTGAGCCTGTGTAAGAAAAGCATTTGATATGTTCTCCATCTCTCAATCTGTTGTCATAAACCAGATAATATCATGCCAGAACCTAAAAATGGTATGGGAAAGTGGGTAACATTGTAAAAGCCTATAAGTACAAAATTACTGTTTTCATCAAATTATGTTTTTAGAATTTTTCTGGAAACAAAGTAAGTAATAAATATAATCGTGATGGGTATAAAAACTATTGTAACCACAGTTTCATGGAACTGGAATGTCCTTTACAATGTTGGCTATACCATTTTTAAAAAGAGGGAGAGAGTTCTGTTTTAGTTCCTTATAGACCATACATAATAAGCTTACTGATTTAAGCACAAGGGACTTTGTTACAATGTGGAAAAAAGGTTTGTTTCCTCTTAGAGAAGGAAGCAAGGAAAATCTTTCTCCTGCTGCTGTTTCCTCTATCTGAAAGTTCTCATATAAAAGGCTTAGATACCCTGAATATTCTAGGATAAAAACTCTGGAGAACCCACTAGAAGACCTAGTAAAACCCAGAAATGGTAAATTCCATGAGAAATATGTAAGATTCTCCTTTGCAGGAAAGGAAAGCCATTTGCTCTCCAAAGCCTGCTCTTCATTAAAGCACCATAAGAATAAGGAAGCAAGTAAGTCAATCACTTGTCTTTCTACTTAAACCACTTCAAATTACATTTCTGTCACCTGCAACCAAAAGAGTTGTGACAAATACACTACACAAGAAAGAAGTTAAGAATCATGACAAACGGAATAGATGCCCAAAAAGTAAACCAACCAGCTGAGATTAATTTTATGATATTATGACATGATTATAAATTCATCTGAAAAATTGGTAAACAAGAACACAAAGATGATAAATCATTAATGCAGGGTCACATAAGGCTTTGGGCTCTGGCATCTGAAGTAAAATTACAACCCAGAAATCCTGGAGCCAACGATTTTTACTAGCCATTATGTATTAACAATGAGTCTTGATTCAAGAAGAAAAAAAGGAGGCAGCTGATTATGGACATTTACGCCCTTGACATGAAATATTTGAAATAGCCCACTGGTCCCTATTTTTAGATTAAAAACCAATCAGTGGAAAAAGCCCATAACCAGAACAGTAATGAGCCCATGGCCATTTATTTATAGTTAGCTCTAGCTGATTCATGAGCTGCAACTCAACGTCTGGTAAGTGCTATGTGGCTCCTGGACTTTATCAACTTATTTATGTGTGGCCAAGACTTCTCCCATAGAGCATGTATATATGCAAACACACTGCCTTATGTGTGGGTGTAGAGGAAGGAGAAAGAAATATATTCAGTAGTGTACAACCTGACTACATTTTATGAATCTGTCCAATCACATTTGGCTTTTCCATAACTTATTTAGACCATCCACACTGAATTTACTGCAGGCTGCATGCAAAACTAGCAGGGCAGACAAGATGGTAATGAGAGTCTAAGAGAGACACACACATTTTCATATATATTAATAGTTTATATGGAGAAAAAAAACTGAAGGATAAAAGAGGCATCAAATACTGCCAGAATGACAGATGAAATGCTGAAGTGATGAAATACTGAAATTAGAGTCCTTTGAAGTAGGTTCTGGGTAAACTAACTACACAGCACATGGCAAGAAATGTGTGGCAACAGTTGTGATGGAATTTGTCTTGATTAATGCCTGCATGTGAAAAGATAAATCTCACTAAGGAGGTTCTGGAAGTTCAGTGAATGGAAGCCAAATATTCATGCTGCCATTTGAGTTCAAAACGAGAGCTAAGCCTAATACAAACCTTGCATTTGCATCATATACAAGCCTTCTCTGTAATGTCTTAAGAAAATGTGCATAATATGTTCATCTTCTTTTCATGTTTCTCATGACTGTTAAGAGTGTTGCTCATTCCATTCTTGAAAGTAAATTTTACAAATGTGTTTTGTAACATGCTTGATGTCTATTAGCTCCTATAATGAGCTTATCACCATGATCAACTACAAAAATCATTTTTAGAAGATACGGTGAGTGGGAGAGAAAAGGTGATTCTGGAATTACATCAACAGATTGAAAGCATATCTAGCAGCAAAAAAGGCTGGTACTTGCTGCAGACAACTGAAAACATTATATTTAACATTTCTACTAAAGAATGTATATGATAACCACCAGGCCTACAACATAATTAGACTCCAGATAAGACTCTACTCCAAGGCCAGGTTTCCTAAAATTGAGTTAGGCTAGAAAACCTTTAATACACTGGGCAAGTTTCTTCTATTCAAAGAGGAAAGAAAATTAAAATACAATCTTAGTGCCTCATCACAGTCAATAAAGTATGTATGGTAGTAAATATCTTTCATTTGTATAAGGATTAATAGTTTACAAAATCCATTCTCCTCAACTATTATGTTTGATCCTCTCCCAGTCTCATTTTACAGAAAACTTAATTTGGAGAAGTCAAGTTGCTTGTACAGAATTACACACTTTATAAATGTGGGAGCAAAGGTTATTGGTCTTTCCCACAGAATACCATTTAAGAGAACAGTAGAAGGAAAACGAAATGCCTGCTGTACTTTGTACAGCGGTTTTTCATCTATTCACTCACTGAATTATCCTAATTATCCTACAAGACAGGAAATACTATTCCCATTCACAGATGACAAAACTGAAACTCTGAGTGTTATGAAACATAACCCAAAGTCCCACAGATATTTAAGTCCTGGGAGCGAATGAAAAACCTAGTTGGTTCTGATATCAAAACCATATCTGATGTCAAAACCCATAATAGGCAAAATCATGCTTCTATGGTTCTATGGCATGTACAACTTCTATCACACAATGACAGACAAGAATTAAATTAAGGAAAATAACTCATCTTCATCTCAGATTATTACTCCACCAGCAGGTACTTATTAAGAGCCAACTAAGTGCATAGCATTGTATTCAGAACTGCAGAAAAAATGGAAGAAGAAAAAAAAAGGCTTCCTTTTCCCAAGGAGATTTTTAACACAGAGCAACATTAAAATGCCAAAAATATATGTATTATTAAACAATAATATTAAGGAATATTTAGTACAAACGAAGGTGAGGAAAGGTATTACAAAATAGTTATCACTCTCTTGCTGGCATGGGGGAGGGAGGAAGACAATACAAATATTAACGATCTTGTGGGTGGTTTTTATCAGTGGTGTGTAATATATGAAGGATAATGTTGATCCATGATGTGGTGTAATATGGGCTAACATTTAACTCAAAATCTGAGGCAGGTACTAGCTGAACTCTGATTTCGTTGCCCATGCACCTACTTGTGTTTTCTTTCTAACTGTAACTGAAAAGGAGAGGCTGGGTAGCCAAAAGTGGTGGTGGAGGAAAAGAAACTATCTCTAGGAGTGGAATTCACTGGGACAAATACCTAATTCACATCATCATGAAACATCATCTATACTTCTCACCCCATTTGTTTGTTTATTCTTCCTTTAAACACATGTACTGAGTGCCTACTACATGCCAGGCATCAGACGAGGCACTGTGGGCCATCGCCCTAGCCGAGACCACCCAGAGCAATGCACAGACTGCACTGGAGTGAAGCTACATAATCTAGGAGGAAACACTCAGCATTTGGGATCAGGAGAACTGAGGTTAGTCCCTGATTCAATATATTCATGGCCTTGGATGATTATATATGATTCTGAGGCTCAATGTCCTCATTGTGAGTAAGAATAAAATAACACCTATTCACATTTTACATAGGCAAGAAGAGAGAAAGCATCTGAAAGCAACTGGAAAAATGAAAAGTTATGCAAATGTGATGAATTATTACTTTTATGTTATGTGTCCAGTCTCATAATTCTGGCTCCTTTCTCACATGGGAAGTCGTATGTATGTTCCAGTTCTACTCCAAGAAAGATGTTCCTGCCTGTGTCAGAAATTAGCTTACTCTCAATATGAGCATCAACTATATTTTGGTTGTTCACTCCTCTTCCATTCCCCATCCACCTTACTCCACTGCAATTAAGCTGCCATTACTACTTGCTTCTGTATGTATATAATTTCTCTCTTTGTGTAAATCTTTATTTTATATTTTCAAAAATTCATACTTTTCCCCAAGATCCCAGATTAGGTGACCTCATAAATCAATAGCCATGAAAGTCTCACTCCAAAATGTTTCAGGATTATTACTTCAACTATATAGTCAGCTCCCAAAATGCCTTAGCCCCTCTCAACTATTTGGCATGAATATTCCTGCCCTAATCCTACCCTAGAACTAATCAGGAACCTGATCACAGTAGCCTACCAGGATGCACCACAAGCAGCAAGAGTGGAATGAGTTCATTACCTCCAGCTGACACAGGGATGACTAGGCACTCCCAAGATATCATCCCATGAAAGCCAATTCAAAGCACGATTCCCTAAAGAGGCTCCACCTTGCATCCTAGTTTTCTGTCTAGAACTAATTTGCCTGCCCCATTCATGTTCTTCCTTACTGGCCTACAATTTCCCTAGATAATACAACCCACTGTAAAACCCTATACATACTCAGCATCTTCAAAATTGTACCTCCACTTCCTCTAGGAAAGCAGGAATTAAAGCTGACAAATCTTAGAAAATGCTCTGGATTCACCATATTCCTTCCTGCATTCTGTGTCCTTTGGTCAGCCCCCTTCTCAGGAATTCCTTTTCTATCTGCATTTTGTCCTATATTCTCCCTGATTTTCCTCTAGTGCTTGCCTTCATCTGGCTCATGGCCTCTTCTCTCCCAGCAAACCAAACCATATGACTGCAGTGTTTTCAACCTTGTGCCAGAAGCCAGAACTGACAGTTGCTGAGTAGGAGGAGGTGTGACTCACTCTTTGAGAATTGGTTGCCACACATGTCAAAACCCCAACACATTTTCATGCAACATTTTCATGCAAAAGACAAGTATAAGCTCTAGGACTCAGCCAACTCAAGCTATTTTTTTCCTGAAATGTGATGCCAACTAACATCTGCCACTTTTGATTATCCTGATTTGCTTAAGGATCTCTCTTCAGGGTTAAGAGCTTTATCTAGGGTGATAGAATTTCACCTTGGTGTCTAAAGGCTAAAGTGTAAAACACAGAATCAATCTCTCGAGTTTGATCTTCACATCGTGTCACAATGTAATATGATGATCAAAGACCTGGCACTCTTAAAAAATATGGGTTAAAGCCCCAGGTGTCCACTGCATGGAGCTGGGAACTGGGGTGATCCCTTCAATTTTTCTAGCCTCACTACAAAAGGAGGGAAGGATTTGACATGTTAATTACTAAGGTACACCCAGATCTAATATTCTTTAAGCTTTCTACCAAAGAGAGCTATGGAGTTTAACAAATGAGTATGGATAAGATTCTTTCCATTTTAGGCCCAATATGCCCATCTTCTTAGTAAGTTTCCTTCTCACTTCTTTAAAATACATAAAATTGAGTGATTCTCCAGAAACTCTTAAGTAATTTGATAAACAAACTATTTAAAAGTGACAGTATTAGAATGGAGTATTACTCAGCCATAAAAAAGAAAGAAATCCTGCCATTTGCAACAATATGGATGGACCTAGAGGGTATTATGCTAAGTGAAGTAAACCAGGCAGAGAAAGACAAATACCATATGATTTCACTTATTTGTGGAACCTAAAATCAAAACTAAATATTAAATGAACAAAATAACAGTAGACTCATAGATACTGAGAAGTGACTAGTTGTTAAAGGGGAAAGGATTGGGGCAGGTGGGAGGGGAAGGTGAGGGCGATAAGGGGGCACAAAAATTCTCAATCATAGTATCAGCTGATCACAGTGATGGTAGTAAAGCATGGAGAAAATAGCCAGTGATTCTGTAACACCTTCCTATGTTGACAGATAGTAAGTGTACTAGTTGGGGTGAGGATTTAATAATATGGGTAAATGTTGGACCACTGTGCTGTATACTTAAAACCAATGTAAAATTGTATATCAACTATACTTCAATGTTTTTTTAAGTGACAGTATCAAGAGCAGAACATATCAGGTGGAATAAAACAAACATAGTCTCTGCCTGATAATATGCACAGTGCAGTGGGGAAACAGGCCCCAAGAAGTAAATAACTAAACAAAGTAGGTTCTTTCTCTCATTTATCAACACATTCTTGTATGTGAAGGCACATTTTTGTGGTGTCTTCAGAGCCCTAAAGAATGCCTGGCAGAGGGTACAACAATAACTATTTCTGATGGAAGAATAAATGAATATTCTGAATGACTGAATGAATATAAGAAATATGTATCATAGAATCTCCAGAGTTTGTTCTAGGCCATAATAATAACCATAAAGTAAAACCTGATCATCTAGCTCTTCACTGTCCTTAACACCCTAATAAGAAATGGCATTAGGTACACACTTTTGCTGAGAAGTGATTTAACCTGATCATTGTAAAATGGGTCTTTTGACAAGAAAAGATGTCATAGGAAATGATATCCAGGTGAATAAGAACATCTTGAGAGCAGAAGAGTAGGGAAATGTGTTTATGAATGGGCATGAGTACCAGAAGAGGAAGTGAATATTTTGCAGAGGCATAAAAGCTACTTATATTGGTTACATTATTGACAAGATTTAAGCTCGCAGTGGTATGATATTGTAGGAAAGTATAGGCTCAGCTGATCTGCATAAATATAATCCATAATCTATAGTTCACAGGGCTGTTGCCAACCACAGAGGCATAACACTAGTATGTTAGCTAAAAAAAAGAGAGAGAGAGAAAGTGGGGGAGGGAGGGAGGGAGGGAGGGAGGGAGGGAGGAAGGAAGGAAGGAAGGAAGGAAGGAAGGAAGGAAGGAAGGAAGGAAGGAAGGAAGAGGGAGAGAGGACAAATGTTTATCTAAATTTATTAACTAACTTCATGAATATATTGGACATGCTATTTTGAAGTTTGATCCCAAAGTCAAAGTTGTTTGAGGTTCATTTCTAAAGGACATTTTCCCATAGCATTTATAGCACATAATGATAAGACCCCCATTGACACATTCTTGTGGTTTTCTGTCCAAAAAACAGGCAAAGTCATCTTTGATAGCTCTTGATATAAATCAAGTACAGTCAGCATAAATCAAATATATTTTATAAATGAGGTTAATCAGTTATAATTTTTGTAGCAATTTGCTCATTTGAACAGGGACACAGAACTTCTAAGGTCTGAGGTTTACTTAAATGATTATTAAAACCATGAAAGAAATTTTATTTCCTTTAAGAAAGGTGTTATTTCTGATACACATTCAAGTCATATGCTCTTGAGAATATTCTAAGAATTGTATACCTATGGCTCTTTTCTTAAATCATTATCACACGTTTTAATCTCATCTCCATGGTACTACTAAATGCTGATATTCATACAAAGTGAATAATACTCAGAACTAGACCTCAAAGCATTTATGGTCTGCAGATTTTACTGACTTGTAATAGCCATTTGAATTCTCAATATAGCTGACAATAAAAAAAAATCAAGAAATTGTAACATAAAAGTGTATTTAATGAAAGGGCAGTCATTTCCAATAAGGCAGGCCTCAGAGGATGGCTGGAAAAGCTTAACATTTAGCTTATGATGAGGTAATTAGATCTTACCCTGATACTTTCATTAGAAAAGAAAGGCATTTGATGTTCTTCTTCAGGACTGAGTTCCAACTGAAACAGTTGCCACCATAACTACTACATTACCATCACTATAGCTTTTCCAGTAACAAATATTTATCAAGTGCAGTTTATGTGAACAATACAGACTGGTGAAACTAGCATAGGTTTTAGAGCTGCACAGATATGGGCCAGGAACTGTTCTGAGAGCTTTACCCATATTAGCACATACAATCCTCTCAACAAAGCTGTGAAGTAAAGAAATTGATGTAAAAAGTTACACACATTGTCCTCATTTTATACATGAGATAAGAAAATTAAGGTTCAGAGAAGTCAAATAACTTGTCCAAAATTAAAAGGTAGTGATAGAAATGGGATTTGAACCCAGATATGCCTGATCAGAAAACCCATGCTCATAACTCCTAAGCTAGGCTATTAATACTCAAATTTCATCAAGGAAACTATAATCAACTTCTAATCATTTTGTCCTTTTTTTTTTTCCCTTTAAAGAAAGGTAGTGGAAAGAATCATAGAATGCTTTATAGAGGAAGAACTGAGTCTCTAATGATGCATAAGAGTTTAACAATGAGACTTGGGTGGGAGAATTTCCAGGCAGAGGAAAGAGTATTAATAAGAGTCTAGAGGCATGGAACAGCTGAGCATGATTGGGAGATTATAAATAATTAAGAATGGATGGACTACAATGAACAACTGAGATATGGAATCTTTTTAAATACTTAGGAATAAATTTAAGAAAACCATTCAAAAAATTATGCTTTGAAAACTACAAAATACTGTTGAAAGAAAATAAAGAATTGGAAAAAATATCCCACGTTCATGAATAGAAACTTAACATTGTTCAGATAGCAGTACTCCCAAAACTGATCTACAGATTTAATGTAATCCCCATCAGAATCCCAGCTGACTTCTTTATAGAAATGGACAAGTTGATCCTAAAATTCATATGAAATTGCAAGGCACCTAGAATAGCAAAACAATCTTAGCAAAATAAAAACAAAGTAGAAGGACTCACATTTCCCAATTTCAAAGCAACAGTAAACAAGACAGTATATCAGAGTCCAGAAATAAACCCTTACATTTATGATCAACTGATTCTCAACACCAGTGCCAAGACAATTCAACAAGGAAAAAATAGTTTTTTCAAACAAATGGTGCTGGGACAACTGGATAATCCTTACTTCACACCATATACAAAACTAACTCAAAATGAATTAAAGACCTAAAAATAAGAGCTAAAACTTTAGAAAGTCAAAGACGACGACATGGGGGTATATTTCCATGATGCTGGATTTGGCAAAGGATTCTTAGATATGACACCAAAAGCATGAACAACAGAAGAAAAAATAGATTGGTCTCCATCAAAATTAAAAATATTCTAAATATCAAATTTTAAAATTACTAAGAGGAGAGTAAAAAGCCACACAATGGGAGAAAATGCATTCTATTCTCATTATTTGCAACAACTGTGTTCTTTAAAGTCACTGCAAACACTGAATTAGCAAAGATTGAATCACTGCCCCAAAGGAAATACACGTTAGGTCCCTTCGAGCCTCTGGTCACAACATTTTTGTCAACCAATCAATAAATAACCTATTTTATGTGTGTTCCTGTTTAAGGACATCTTATTTAATATATATTATTGATTCACTAACATTGAAGTCACGGCCAGCACTATAAGCTCATGCCTGAACAAAACTTTCTAAAACATATTTTTCCCTTAAGGTATATCACAGCCTTTTGCGCTTAGGAACACTAGATAGCACTTCAGTGCTGCACTTGAAAGCTATTTTTAAAAGCAAAATGAGCAACAATAAAACTAACAATAAACAGACCAAAAAAGAACACTTGTTTACAGAGGGGAACTGAAACAAAAAGGCAGAAGGTTTCTTTGTGCCACTTGGGCTGGGAATGTGTGCAGCAGGTAACTCAAACTTTTTGCCACTCTGTATATCTACATATCCTTGAATGTGAAAGTACCACAAATCTGATTTGGGGTTACCAATAAATTTTGATGAGTAGGCAAATTTACAAGTATAGAATCCATGAATGAGAATCAACTGTATTTAAATATCATATTGAACATCATATATCTGATAAGGGACTTATATCCAAAATACATAAAAAGTTCCTATATGACTCAACAATAAAAAGACAAAATAATTCAACTGAACATAGGTAAACGATTTGAATAGACATTTCTACAAGGAAAATTTCAAGTGACCAATAAGCATACAAAAAGAAGCTCAACACCATTAGCCATCAGGAAAACGCAAATCAAAACCACTGTGAGATATCATTTTATCCTAGTGAGATAACACCCACTAGGATGGCTAAAATGAGAAAGTCTAATAATAACAAGTGTTGACAAGGACAAGAAGAAACTGGAAGTTTCATACACTGCTAGTGTAAAATGGGACATACGCTGGAAATTTCATACACTGCTGTGTAAAATGAGACAGCCACTTTAAAGACAGTCTGGCAATCCCTCAAATGACTAAACGTAGTTACCATATGACCCACCAATTTCACTTCAAGGTATATACCCAAGAGAAATGAAAACATATGTTCACATAAACATGTACATGAATACTTTCAGGAGCATTATCCTTAGTAATTGAAAGGTAGAAACAACCCAAATGCCTATCAACTGATGAATGGATAGACAAAATGTGGTATCCATACATATTATATGGCCATACAATATACATACTGATACATGCTACAACATGAAAGGACCTTGAAAACATAATGTCAAGTGAATGGGGCAAGTCACAAAAGACGAAGTTATATGATTCCATTCCTATAAAAGCCCAGATAAGGAGATATATAGAGATAGAAAGTAAATGAGTGGTTGCTTAAGCCTGAGGCTTGATGGGAATGGTGAAATAAGAGGATGATAACTGAAGAGAATAAGATTTGTTTCTGAAGTGACGAAAATGTTCTAAAATTGGCTGGTGACAGTTTTGCACATACTAAAAACCATTAAATTGTACACTTTGAGTTAGTAAATTATCTTATATGTAAATTTTATCTTAATAAAGCTATTAAAAAATAAAAGAATACATGGAGCATAGAATTTCACAGGTCACTCTGAGATAATGGCCTAGAATCAAAGTAGACATACCATGAGGCAAGAGAAAATAAAAGACAAGCCAAAATCATATTTCTCTTCACACCAAGGTATCTCACTCATCTTTTCTCTGGCTAACCCATGTAAAAGGAATGCTTCTGCCTACAGCATTTGCCTAGAGATATCAAAATTGAACACTGTGGTTTATCACAACTAGTTCCAATAAATGAGGTTAATAAATTGCAATGAACTCTGAATTATCCCAGAATACCAGACCTGCTATACCTAATTAAAGACTCTTTCCTGACCAATGGGTAACAGGACTTATTTCAATCAACCATTTACAGACCAAAGAACATTCTATCCTAAGCAGGGTGCTAGTTTTCAACCCTTAACATAACCACATGAAACCCCCTTCATAACACATCTCCCCTTCTGTGTTCACACAGTGAATTTCTTCACATGTGTGAGGCTTTTTGCCTGACAAACAGATTCAGCTTCGTCTTTTAAAGTTTTTTTGCTCTTTTATTATTTGGCACTGTTTACCCATGGCTCCCCTCTTCTCCTACATATCATATTTGCCTATCTTCTTGCACTTTCATTCCTACCTTCCCTCCTAAAAATAACCCACCGCTTAAGTTCCCAAACAAGGGATCTCAGGACTGCTGTCCTCATAAACCATAGTTCTCTTTCTTTTGGCTTTTACAAGAGTCTCCACTAACCACCTTCACCTACTCAGCTCTATTCATAACCATTCCTGTGTCTGCAATGCCCTCCTACTGTTAGACAGAAAGATAGACATGAGCAGCCAGAGAAGAGGAAGATAAAGTTCAAGGAAAAATAACACCCAAATCCTGCCCAGGTAGGGGATCCCATGTGTAGACCAAAAAAAGCTTTGTAGGGAGATGACTTCTTTGTCTATCAGGACAAGGCTAAAGTGGTCGCAACCAGATTCCCAACACAGGTGCAATGGAACAAAACTAAGAACAACCTTAACCACACCTCATCATAATCTCATTAAAATAAAATGAGTTTTGCGCAACCCCACCATGGGCTTTTCTGTGTGCATTCTGGGAAAGGACATATTTACTGAAAGGGATGGTTATATAAATGGATCTGTCAATCAAATGACCCCACCTTGTCAATCAAAGAGGCATCTCCCAGCCAGAATGTAATAAAAAGGCCTCCCACCTAACAGGTCGAGGACTTTGTCTACCTAGACTCTGGTCCACTCCTCCCTTGGAGTGTATTCAAATAAAACTTTCACTCTGCTTTGCTAGTGTGTCTCTGCCTTTCAATTCTTAGTTTCAGCAGCGACAAGAACCAAGGAACACAAACTTAACCTACAATACTACCTCCTGTTGGCATCTTCACCTGTTGAAATCCTCCTAGTACTTGGAATCCTACTTTAAATTGCTTGGCAAAGTGACTTCCTCACAATGGCCTCAGCAAAAGTGACCCCTTCCTTCTCTGAACTCTTGAGATCTTTGCTTATAATTTTTTCATGTCATGTGTCACTTTCTAACAGGGGTTTCTACTATCGATATTATTCAATTAATTTTCTGATAAGACAGAAAGGTCTTCCAAAGTCTGGGTATTTATGAGGAAAGGAAACATTTTCCACAGCCATTTGTGCTCTGGGAAAAAGGGGATTACCCAGAGAAAGTTCTATATATGAATCCAATGAGACCGAAGGAAAACAAAGGAGAGGGGTTGGAAATGAAAGGGTTTATTCTCACAGCCCAGTCTCTCTCCCCCACAGAGCTCTGCTCCAAACCCAGGCTGCTTGGCTCTCTCTCCTGGCACACCCGGCCCTCTCTTCCTCAGCTTCCAGGCTCCCTGTCCCAGACCAAGGTGCACTCCCCTTCTCCCCATCCCCCTGCCCTGGGAGGAACTCTGTGAGCAGGTCTCTGGTGACTGGCAGGCACCTGCCCAATTACATACAGAAACTCAGAAGAGGACAGCCTCTCCACTCCTCCCCAAAGCCAAAACTTCCATGACTGACTAGCAACTCTGCCGCTGATAAACATCCCATTAATGGGCAAATAGGCTCTTATATGTATATACAATGGGCACTATAAAGGCCAGGAGGGAATTCTAGTCAAAAACTTCCATTTTCCCCATACCATCCAAGAGGAAACACTGCTGTGTGGCCTCTGGGATCATCTACTTTTTGTAAATTTTTCTAGCTTTCCTTGTCCTATACAAACAACACATCTATCTATAATGCTTATATTTAAAGATATTTTTCAGTGTAATTTCTCACTTAGCCCTCAGAAGAATTCTGAGATAAGTACTTTTATTAGTTCCACTTTATAGATGAAGGAAAATAGAGAGTTAAGGGTCTGACAAATTTCATACAATGCTAACTAGCTAATCCAATTTGCAAATCATATTCACTGCTTTCTATTGATGGTGTCAATAAGAAAAAAAAATTGGGGGGTGAAGAGAGGATTAAAGATGGTGGTGTGAGAGGTGAGACAGAAGACTCCTCCCAAAACCACATATAATAACAAAATATAATTAACACAACTAATCCTGAAAGAACAACAGTAAAGAAGGCTGTGCCAGACTGTACAAACCTGGAGAAAAGAACAGACCTCACAGAACAGGGTAAGTACCAAAGCTGTGATCAGTGGGACCCAGGCCCTTCCTCCACACCAGTCCACCAGCAGGAGGAAGAGAAATGGAGCAGGGAAGGGGTGGAGGCCTAGGACTGCTGAACACCCAACCCTGGAGATCTGCTCTGGGAGGACGAACCTACATGGCATGGTGCTCTGGAGATTAGTGGGGTTGGAAAGTTAAGACAGGCGGAATACTCAGAGTGACTGAGATTCCAGCCGCTTGTGGAAAACAGGGATCCACATGCAGCTGCTCTGAGACAAAAAAAAGGCGGGCAATCTGAGAGACTTCTTAACAGCAAGAGGACTGCTAAAGGGGCAGGGACTGCACAGAGCTTACTGCTCAGGAGAAAGGACAGATGGACAAAATTGTCTGAGCACACTCTGCCCAGCATGTTGGGAACTTTCAGGACCTTCAGGAGCTCCATACCGCTGGCTGGCTATTCAGCTCCAAGGACCCCCACCATGATACACAGCCTGCTGCGCCTTCCTCCCTGCTGGCATGCACTGGCAGCCCCTGCCCTGGCATTAGGTCAGCCAGAGGGAGGCCCTGCCTAAGGCAGCTACGAACACAAAGCATAGAGGCTTACACCTGTGCACTCAGCCTACTGGTTCTGGAGTGGAGACAGGAGCAGCAGCCATGAAGCAGGAACAGCTCTTTCCACCCTCCAGGCACCAACACCGCTCCTCTGCGACCCTTGACACTGCTCCAGGAGCTGAAGAGCTCCAGAGAATAGAGCTTCTGGGCACTAGAGGGTGCCACATACAAATATGAAATGTCAAAGGAACCGGGTTCAAACCAAAATCCCACAAACACCAGAAAAAGGGCCAAGTGAAACTGAACTCTTCAATCTTCCTGAAAGAGATTTCAAAATGAAAATCATAAACATGCTCATGGAAGTACAGAAAAATATTCAAGAACTCAGGGAAGAATTCTGGATGGAGATTCAATCATTGAGGAATGCAATATCTAAAATGAAAAATAAAATGGAAAGGTTTAAAAGCAGATTAGATATACTGGAGGAGACAGTAAATGGAATACAAATTAGAGAAGAGGAATACAAAGAAGCTGAGGCACAGAGAGAAAAAAGGATCTCTAGGAATGAAAGAATATTAAGAGAATTGTGTGATCAATTCAAACAGAATAAGATTCACATTACAGGGTACCAGAAGAAGAAGAGAGAGAAAAAGGGATAGAAAGTGTCTTTGAGGAAGTAATTGTTGAAAACTTCCCCAAATAATACAAGATCTCAGATTCAAAAAGATATATGCACCCCTACATTTATTGCAACACTATTTATAATAGCCAAGATATGGAAGCAACCTAAGTGTCCATCAGTAGATGAATGGACAAAGAAGATGTGGTACATATACACAATGGAATACTATTCAGCCATAAGAAAGAAACAAATCCTACCATTTGCAACAATACGGATGGAGCTAGAGGGTATTATGCTCAATGAAATAAGTCAGAGAAAGACAAATACCAAATGATTTCCCTCATTTGTGGAGTATAACAATGAAACAAAACTGAAGGAACAAAACAGCAGCAGAATCACAAACTCCAAGAAGGGACCAGAGGTTACCAAAGGGGAGGGCTGTGGGAGGGTGCGTGGGAGTGAGGGAGAAGGGAACTGTGGGGTATCGTGATTAGTGCACATGGTGTGAGGGGGATTATGGGGAAGACAGTATAGCACAGAGATGACAAGTAGTGGCTCTGTGGCATCTTACTACACTGATGGACAGTGACTGCAATGGAGTATTGGGGAGACTTGATAATATGGGTGAATGTAGTAACCACATTGTTTTTCAAATGAAATCTTCATAAGAATGTATATCAATGATACCTTAATTTTAAAAAATTGGGGGTTTTCTATGGAATATTTTACTAAAATGGTTAAGTAAAGCCATGTGTTCAGTTTTCTTCTTCATTGTGCTGCAAAATTAGATAATATTATAGCCTTTAGCATCTTGGATTTTCTTATCTAGTAACCACCCAGTGATATCCTGCACTTTAATTGGTTGAAATCAGCTCATCTTTCCTCTAGTTGACATTTAATATCTACATTATTCTAGTGATTTATCTAGTCTGTTGATGGATCCCATCTCAAAGTTATAGGATGCTGAGAACACACAAAGAAAAATATGGAACAACCTTCAAAAACAAACCTCTCTACTTCAAGGCAAAGGTCATACAGCCAGGCTGACAGCCCCTATCCATCTTCTAACATGGGAAAAGACAAACCAGGAAAACATTGTAAAACACTGTAAGACAGAACAGATTTCTCCTCTGGTATATAAAAGCCTATTCAAAATGTATAATTTTGAGCAAGGCTGAAAACAAATATGGCCTCACTTCTAAGTGTCCAAGCAAGAATCATGAAATCAACAAATGAATTCTTGAGTTTCTTAACCCAGATAGGCATTTTTCTTCTTATAAGTTGCTCTAAGACTCTAAAGGACTGCAAGTACCTAGGGGAAATGGGATCTGGCAAGAATAATACCCCTGTTTAAGTAACTCTGTTTTCCTCAATTAGCTTTTAAGTTTCCTGTGGTCAGGGTCTACAGTTTGCAGATCTCTACCCCTCCTTAGCATCTCAACGCCTTGTGAATGTCCCTTGCCTTGAATCAGGTTAATTATAAGAGATAAATTGACAAAGAAACAATTCCACATTCAGCATAAAAAGACAATGTACTTATCAAGAAGTCAGGTCTGAACAGCATTCCAAGGTATAGAGGGAAGATTTTATTCTTGTTCTGGATCCCTTCAACTTGTCCTGCCTATTTTGCAGGTAGTAGATCAACAGAAACCCCTTTCAAATATGGAAAACTAAACATAGGACTTAATTTCCAAAAAATTCATACAAAATAAGATTTAATAGCTTATCAGAATATTAGTTATCCTATGCATGGTGCATTTAGACTAATTTAATTTGTGACAGAGTTTTTAAATAAGAATTATTCATATATAATAAAAAAAAAGTTAATGCTCCTTCTGGGATTTTTTTTAAGTATTTAATTTACTAAACAATGAAATGCACTAATGTTTTCAGCCAAACACTCTTTTTGGCTCCCAAATGTTTTCAGAAATAACTTTTTCCTTGTTAATTTCCAAATCTTGGCTGCATTTCCTATTAATTTCAAACATATGTCATATATGAAATATGTTATTTTTCCAAGCCTAATTTTGGCAGGATGGGATTTTGAAACTGGCATAAAAAGATCTGGGGACAAACAGGACAGCTTGAAGCCACCACAACTCCATGACAATTTTATCTTTTTCATCTATCTCCAGGTCTACAAAGACACAGACAATAATGAGGGGTGAGTGAGCTCTAATAAAAATTTTAATGCGAGGTAAAACAGACCTTGAAGTTTTAAATCTTACCCTGCAATGTGCTTTCCAAAAAGAATCACTCACAAGTAGTAATTTTTGTAGGATACAAGATACGAAGTGAATTTAAGACCCTGATAACTAGACTAATACAATCCTGATATTATCACTTTAGTTTCCTGAGACTTGTAGTCCAAGTAAATAAATGGGTAAAGCAACTTAAAAAGTTCTTCTTAACCTCCAAAAGATCTAATATAGTGACAGCATTTGTAAAACAACAGACATTTGCAATTGAATAAAACATATTTTCTTCAGGTGCTCTAAAACTGATTTTGTGAAGTACTAAACATCAATAGATAAAAAGGTTGTAAATTCACAGCTATCTAGATCAGAACTTAAAATCCAAGACATACCCTAGGGCACAATTTTTTTTCCTTATAGACATTCAAACACATTCTATAGGTAAATAGGAAGAACAGCTACTATAATAAAAAGAAACCTGATCTGGAGGCATGAAATACGGTCCTAGTCCCAATTCCATCCTTCCCTGAAACAGCAGATTGCATGCAATGGCCATAGTTACTCATCCCTCCCTCCATCTACAACCTTTTAAAGTTACTTTGCAGTTCATCAATAGATATAATTTATTCTGTTAACCCTTGTGAAACTGGCTTAGCCAATAAAATGCAAAGGAAGTGATATTTTGCCAGTTCCAAACTTGGGCTTTAAGAAATATGGTACATTTTCTTTGATTGCTCCCCACACCACCTCCACCACAAGAACATGACTGCAATAGTCTGTTGAAGGATGAGAGGCAGGAAACAGAGGTGAGTAAAAATCTACTCACCCAGGTGAGGCCCCAGATATATAAGAGAGCAGAGCCAACACTAGCCAAGTCACTTACCCAATCACAGCTGACCACTGACACATGATTGAACAACACCAAGCCCAGCCTGAGTTACAGACTTAGCTGTTCTAAGCTTCTGGTTGTTATTCTAAGCTTCTAAATTACTTTTAGGGATTTTTTTTTAATGCAGCAACAGCTAAAAAGTACTTCTAGCTTACTCTCAAGATCTTGTTTAACTGACAGAATAGTGTAGGTAATTAATAACAAGTATCTTTAAGAGATCTATTTATATTACTACTAATCAGTAAACCTAAATTTTAGGAAAGCATTAAGATAAAAATCTACAAACAGTTCATTGTTTATAAAAATCTGCATGTTTCATCTATCAGAAGCAAGTAATAGGTTTAGGCCCAAATGTAAAAATTGGCTCAGTTACAGGTAAGCAGATGGCACCTATTCAAGTACCAAGAGGAGCCTGATTCATGGATTTGAAAAGCTTTAAAAACTAAATCAAATGATTTTTGTACATCATTGATTTTTAAATGAAGATTATTTTTGCAACTTAAATTGTTCAATTTAATTTTTAAAAACTTGCTTTCACTTAGACTTACTTTTAAATTTCCCTTATGACTAGATTAGCCTGTGAGATTTTAGTTCTAAATGGCATCTGGCTGGCTGCTGCTCCCTTCTCCAAAAAACCTTTAAGGACCCAGAAAAAGATATTAAAAACAGCAACACTAAAAACTAAATAACTATTGTCTAAATTTAGAAGGAATTTCGTTTAACTATTAAACCAGTGGAACTGAAATGAGCAAAGCAGATAATGGCTGATCCATACATCACTCTGAAAACAAGGATGGACCACTTGGAAGATGGAGAATTTTCTTCCTTACCCAGTCTGAATTTCTTGTTTGAACAGACAGGCTTATACCCAACCAAAAAAAAAAAAATGAGTAACTACTTCTCAACTGAGTGGAAGGAAATATGATATACCCATTACACTGCTTCTACTCCCCCTCCTCAGACTCCTCAACATCTTTCCACATCCTGCAACACCCAAAAAATAAGAGGACAGAGGACGCAAAGAGTACAGGATGTTTAGAAGTCACATAATACATCCTGGGTTTGAACTATAGTTTTACATGGTAGGGAGAAGAGACTAGAATAGGCTTTAAAAGTTTCTTTTATGCAAACTAATATGTACTCCATTAACTTAGACCACCAGAGAATCAGACTTGGAGCTAAAAGGTGATATTATCACAGTTTAGCTACAAGAACCAATTTGGTAAATACCTATGATCTCTAAATTTATAGAAAATGCAAATTAAAACCACAATGAGATATCACCTCACACCAGTTAGGATGGCCAACATTCAAAAGACAAGGAACAACAAATGCTGGCAAAGATGCAGAGAAAGAGGAATCCTCCTACACTGTTGTAGGGAATGCAAATTGGTTCAACTGTTATGGACAGCAATATGGAAGTTGCTCGAAAAACTAGAAATAGAAATACCATTTGACTCAGTAAATAGCAAGTGCACACATAGTTTGATTAATTTCATTGATCACTATAGATCCTACAACAAATACTAAAATAACATATGTAACTATATTACATATGAACCATCCACTATGACCAAGTAGTATTTATCCTGAGACTGAAAAGATGGTTTAATATAGAAAATATATTTACATATAATTTTTGCCAAGTTTACTTAAGTTGTTTCATTAGATAGCAGAAGTTATCTTTTAATCTAATATTTTATCAAAATCATACCATGTAGTTATTTTTTTTTAATTTTTTAATTACATATTTGAATTCTCCTGGAAGTGACCATTGTGGTTGACTTCCCAACACTGATTCCATCTTTCTTAAGTAATTTAGTCCTGGTTAATTGACACCAATGTCTTTCTGCCAGAAAATGATTAGTTCAGGGACAGGAAAACCTAAATTCACTGGTAAAGTAGAATGCTTACTCTTGAGTGAGTCACAAGAAATTGACTTCTCTTATTTGCTCAATGTGAACATGTACAATGTTATTACTGGAATACATCATCACATCATGAGGGAAACTAATCTAGGTATGGAATGAATAGTATGGATAGGAAAGTAGTGTTTTGTATTTATGGTAACATAGTTTAGTCAGTATGTTATTTTTGTTACTTACAGCCAAAACCAACCTAACAATATATTTCACTTACATGGTTAAAAGGAATAATAACAATGTCTTAAGCTTCACAATGAACTTATTTAACAATGAGCACTAAAGAGTTCTCCACAAGAATTAAGAGTAAGTATGCCTATTATCAAAGATTACTATATTAAATTATGAAAACTAACTTTCTAAATTAATAAAGAACTGTAACTACTGAACAAAAATATAAAATAGTATCTAATACAGTTATTAGCTGTCAGGAATTGCCTTATATACATTAACTCACTTAATCCTTAAAACAACCCTATGATGCAGATTCTATTATCCTCACTTACAGGTAAAGCTAGGAGAATCCAAGTAACTTAAGGGCAGGAGTTGGTATTTTCTCCCAGGCAGATGGTTCCAGAGACCATAGTTTTAACATATATACCCTCTTTCATAATTTGCCTATGGCACACATATGCACTCTAGATAATGAGCACTAAAACTCTTAGAATTACAAAGAATGCTTGATAAAAATTCTAGATATAGGATTAAAGGAAAGAGTTAGCAGCTGGTTCCTCTTCTCTAGCCTCATGAATAGCTACAATTAAATTAACTTTTGGAATTGGTAGGAGTGTATCTACAAAGCTTCCATAGTAAATAATAATCTTGACTGAGGATTTTTACTGGACCAAACACCTGTACCTCATTGTTGAAATTATTTATCAAATAGTGAGGGATCTATATTCAAGATGCAGCCGTACCAGAAAATGGACTCCAGTATCCCTAAGGAGGCTACTTGATAAGCTATATTAAAGGTGAAGGGGCCCTAGAACTAAGGGCATCCCTAAGATGAGATGGTCTACCCACATAACCTTATCTCTCATGAACATGCCTATATTGCATATATTAAGTAACATATGTGAACATACTTCATATATGTGAAGTAACTAGGACTTTGGAATCCATGCCTGAAAATCACAATACCTCTTCTATATTGTTGCTGAGTATGCTGCTTATTTTCTTGTCTACCTTTATTCCTTCCTAATGCTAAGTTAACGTAAAGCTGTGTGAAGCCTACTGTGTCTTATGAATTTGTTTCTTCCTCCAAAACCCAACCACTGCTGCATAATGGGCACTGCACAAGATATCTATTGATCTCCTATAAACCTGAAATAACTAGCTAGAAGGTATACTGCAGAATAGCATCCTTTAACAAAAAGAACTATAAAACAACACTGGAAAGAAATGTACATTAATATTTAATGATGGCAGGTAAAATGAGATAAGCATTTTTTAACTCTTCTTTGGCAGGAACTTAATAATACACTCTATCTAAGAATAAAAATAATTATTTATTAAAACAAACCTTTAAAATGTTCCCTGTCTTTTTAACCACTCATTTCATTTTTAAGAATGTATCTTAAAGAAATATTCAGTCTAAGCAAATATATATGGACAAAACTACTCATCACAGTGTTGTAATAAAAAAAATTTTTTTAACGTAAATAAATATGACTATTAGTAACCATTAAAATAATGCTTTTGAAGAATGTTAAATATCTTAAGATTAAAGATAAAAAGCTAAAGGAAGAAAAAAATATGGGCAAAAATCTCTTGGACATAAACATGAGCAACTTCTTCATGAACATATCTCCCTGGGCAAGCGAAACAAAAGCAAAAATGAACAAGTGGGACTATATCAAACTAAAAAGCTTCTGTACAGCAAAGTAGAACAAAAAGAAATTCTGCAGTATGGGAGAATATATCAATAAATGACATATCTGAGAAGGGGCTGACATCCAAATTATATGAAGAGCTCACCCACATCAACAAACAAAAGCAAATAAGCCAATTAAAAAACGGACAAAGGAGCTAAACAGATACTTCTCCAAAAAAGAAATTCAGATGGCCAACAGACACATGAAAAGATGCTCCACAGTGCTAATCATCAGAGAAATGAAAATTAAAACCACAATGAGATATCACCTCACACCAGTTAGGATTGCCACCATCCAAAAGACAAACAACAACAAATGTTGGTGAGGATGCGGAGAAAGGGGAACCCTCCTACACTGCTGGTGGGAATGTAAACTAGTTCAACCATTGTGGAAAGCAGTATGGACGTTCCTCAAAAAACTAAAAATAGAAATACCATTTGACCCAGGAATTCCACTCCTAGGAATTTACCCTACAAATGCAGCACCCCAGTTTGAAAAAGACATAAGCACCCCTATGTTTATCACAGCACTATTTACAATAGCCAAGAAATGGAAGCAACCTAAGTGTCCATCAGTAGATGAATGGATAAAGATGTGGTACATATACACAGTGGAATATTATTCAGCCATAAGAAGAAAACAAATCCTACCATTTGCAACAACATGGATGGAGATAGAGGGTATTATGCTCAGTGAAATAAGCCAGGCCGAGAAACACAAGTATCAAATGATTTCACTCAACTGTGGAGTGTAAGAACAAAGAAAAAACTGAAGGAACAAAACAGAGCAGACTCACAGAATCCAAAAATGGACTAAAAGTTATCAAAGGGAAAGGGACTGGGGAGGATGGGTGGGAAGGGAGGGATAAGGGAGAAAACGGGGCATTACGATTAGCATAAATAATGTAGTGGTGGGGGGAACACGGGAAAGGCAGTATATACAGAGAAGACAAGTAGTGATTCTATAGCATCTTACTATGCTGATGGACAGTGACTGTAATGGGGTATGTGGGGGGGACTTGATAATAGGGGGAGTCTAGTAACCATAATGTTGTTCAAGCAATTATACATTAACAATACCAAAATAAAATAAAATAAAGCTAAACGAAAAAAGCAGAATCCAAGACTGTATGCAGAGCATAATTCCACCAGTTTTACACACACACATATACACCATTCAAGCACATATATAGGAAACACACTAAAATATTAACCATGTTTTCTCAGAGACTAGGATTATGGCTAATTGTTGTTTTCTTTTTATACCATTACAATTTAATCTCCATGAGAGCAAAAATACATGTTTTATTCACTGCTATTTTGAAAATGCCTCATGTATAATAAGTGCTAAAGAAATATACCTCAAATGAATAAATATTTTTATCTTCACTATCTTCACACTTTCCAAAATAAGTATTTATTGTTTACTAATAGGACAAATTCAATCATTATTTTTAAATGTGTTTATGTATATATATATATATATATATATATATATATATATATATATCTGTACTTGAGTAAATTCTATTTAATGATTAGTAAATGGGCTCATTTCTATATATGGGAGTTCACACATCATATAACTCTAATCCAAAAGAATTTCCTCCTCAACTCAAATCTATGCACCTAGAACATCAAACTTTTATTGGTTATTTCCTTTGCTCAACAAATATTTAAATATATCTACTTTCAGAATATTTTTGACTTACATTTTCCCTCTTATTCTCAAATTCCACACAAAAAAAATATAGTTAAATAGATAATATAATTCAAGGGAATAAACTTGGGCCCTCATTAATGAAATGTTTTCATAGAGAAAAAGTTTTCTCCTTAATAAATAAAAGTTTAAAAGTACATTTGAAATGAAGGTCCAAGTGATTATCAGAGTTATACAAAAATAAGGAGCTTCTTAATCAAAATTTCATTCAGTAATGTATGTGGAGTTTTGAGATTCTTCAGGAGAAACACTGGGTCTAAAGAACAGACGTTTGACAAACTCTTTGATTGCAATGGTGGAAGCCAGTTCAAACTAGTTTAAGCAAAGAGTAAATTTAATGATTTACTGAATTGGGAAGCCATAGATACACACAACATCTGGCATGGCACAGTGAAATCAACAGACTCAAATGATATTATCAGGGCTCTCTTTCTCTCTCCACTGCATCATTTTATTACTCAGCCTAGCTATCTATATTCTGCACGCAGGCTATCACCACATGGTAATCAATATGGCCACCAGCAAGTAAACCACATCTTTCCAGCTTAATATCCCCAGCTTAACTTTTCCAGAAATAGAACTTCCGTCTGTCTACATATAAACCCTATGGAATACTCTGCTTGACTTACGAAAGTTGGTCAAACTCAAGGTTGAGAGCTCAGTCCTCTAGACTGCCAAGTCTGCCCAAGACTTCTAACACTAACCGCATTGAGTAAGTTGAAATTAGAGGGAACAGTCCCCACAAGAGTGTCCTCACCTCAGACACCAGCCACAAGTTCAGGGGCCCTAAAAAGCCACCCTCACTTCTGACAAGCTACTTACAAATCCAAGGGTTCCCATGACCACCACCCCAGGGTTCCATAATTCACTAGAACAATTCACAGGACTCAGGAAAACATTAGATTTATCACTACAGTTTTATTACAGCAAAAAATTACAAGTTAGAACCAGCCAAAAGAAAAGATATATGGGGCAAAGTCTGGATGGGTTCCAGATGCAAAGCTTTCATCATCCTCAGGAAAACTTTACTATCCCAACAGCAATGTATGGCAATGTATCACTCTAAGAATACTGCCTGCTAAGGAAGCTCACCAAAGTCTCCATATCCAGAGTTTTTGTTAGGGTTTAATATGTAGGCATAACTGATAGGACATTTGCCTTACAAGATTTAACTCAATTTCCAGCCCCTGTATTTCCCAAGAGTCAGCCTGACAGCATGTGATCTGAGGGACCCACCATGAGTCACTTTGTTAAAATTAACTTCCAGGTGTCACCCAAGGGACTCACCATGACTAACAAGACACTTCTAGCAGGAAATGCCAAGGGTTCATATGTTACCTCCTAGAAATTGGGGACAAAGGCCAGATTTTCCTTTCAGCTGTAGCCAAATTCTTTATTACAAAGTTCTAGTTGCTTATCTCTTAAAGAATTCATCACTAAGGCTTTGCAAATGAAATAATCTAATTGGCCAAAATGGATCATGTTTCTATCCCAGTGGTAGGAATATGGGGTGCTAGAGACGAAGTTCCCAGAAGGAACCACAGAGGGTAACCAAAACTAGGATAATGCATATACATATATAACCTTTAAAAAGAATAATAATAATAATATAAACTTTAGTCCAATATAACTGGTCACAAACATTATGGTAGTTTCCTCTTATCTGCAGTTTCACTTTCTATGATTTTAGTTACCCATGATCAACTATGGCTGGAAGCAGACAATACTCCTGACGACCTGTCAGAAGGCCAATAGTAGCTTAACACGACTTCACAATGCCTACATCATTCACTCACTACATCTCTTATGTTGGCATTTTATCACCTCACATCAACACAAGAAGGGTGAGGACAGAACAGTGTGGTGTTTTGAAAGAGAGAGAGACCACATTCACACAACTTTTATTACAATATATTGTTATAATATTCTATTTTATTTATTATTGTTGTTTATCTCTTACTGTGCCTAATTTATCAATTAAGCCTTATCACAGGTATGTAGGTATAGGAAAAAACATAGCACATATAGGATTTGGCATCACCCATGCTTTCTGGTGTCCACTGGGGGCCTTGGAATATACTTGGAGTAATGGAAATAACTTTTTCTCTTGACACAATAATTATGCAAGGAATTGAAATTTAGATATTTTGCCTTAATTGTGTTGTATTTCTTATATATGTATGAAGCAAAAGATAGGCATAAAACTACTAGGGCCACTTATCTTTGTAATACTTTCTCAAAATATCATATGACAATCTTCATGCCACCTTCAATGCCGCCATCTCTTCAAGCCCTCACATTCAGTCATGGATAAGGGGGTACTACTGTCCTTTGTTATAAAAAAAAAAATTCAGACTTTAGAGACAAATTATCAGAAACTAATCAAATAGAAATCTAAGTAAAACATTAAGCATGAAGAGCAGCACGGTCTCAATATTCATCCATGGTACAAACTTTAAAATTAGGAATACATTTTTCCTTTTCTTTTTTCCTTTGAACTGGAATGCCTAATAAATACAACTGTTTTTGTTTGTGGAAGAAAAACATCATTCTAAGCCTGTTTTCTTATTTGCAAAATGAGGTTATTACCTGCCCACTGCAGAGGATAATTAAAAGGATTAGAAGACATGTTTCTACAGTTTGAAGCATGATGTCTGGCATCTGATAGATAATATCAAACTGATCCATTGTTGCCAATGCTGCTGCTCTAAATTAAAAGCTCATATACAGCAAGTGAGATGACCAAATTTGAATGTTTACTACCCAGGAAAAGCAGGACTAAGAAGAATCATCCTTTAGTGCTTTAGAATGGGAGCGCAGTGCATAAAGGAAAGAGATTTGAGGTGGGAAGCCAAAGCCCCGATTTCATGATTCCTTCCCACCATTTATGTACTGAGCAACCATGGGCAAGTCACTTTACCTCTACTGGCCTCAACTATTACATCTGTTAAATGGGGGTAACAATACTTTTTTTTTTACTAGATTTGTCATGTGATATTTTGAGAAAGTATTACAAAGATAAGTGGCCCTAGTAGTTTTATGCCTATCTTTTGCTTCATACATATAAAAGAAATACAACACAATTAAGGCAAAATATCTAAATTTCAATTTCTTGCATAATTATTGTGTCAAGAGAAAAAGTTATTTCCATTACTCCACAAACATGAGAAATACCTTACCACATTAAACAAGGAAAAAATATTAAAGATATATCTAGTAGTACATGTTATGTCAAGGGTTACAACTTATGGCGAAGATGGAAGAAAAGAGATGGCTGTAAACTTTTATATTTAGAACTAACTACTACCAATCCTGTCAACTGCTGGAATATTGACACTAGTACAGTATGACAAGATTATGAATAGTATCTTCTGAATAGCCAAGCTCCAAGTTACATGGGAAAAAATTTATCAGACCAAATAAAATACATTTCATTTCACTATATGAAAGATCATATGATTTAAAAAGTCACTTTTAGCCTAAAAGAGTTAGTAGAATTTCTAAGTTGTGACCAAAGAATAATCCAGGCCCAAAGACAAGCTTCCTCATTAAGAAGCATCTTCCCTTTTCCAACTGAAAATGTCAAAGGACTATGCTGATATTATTTTCCACATAGTCTGAGCATCACAGTATTTCAAAGAAGCCTGCTTCAAAGTGAGACTCCCAGCCTGGAAATCTTCATGCCACCTTCAACGCTGCCATCTCTTCAAGCCCTCACATTCAATCAGTTATTATATTTCCTGGATTTTTCCTTAAAATAGCTCTCAAATTTGTTACTTTCTATTTTCTCTGCTAGCATCACAGTTCACATTGCCACCTTTTGCCAAAACTGTCACCTCCAGTTTTTCTCCCTTCAACCCTGTCTACATATATATCTCTGTCCATTTATCTCCCTAAAATATTGCTTACATCCTGCCATATACTTGGCGCCTAGAATCCAGTCAATCCTTTGATTTCAGGGAGAGGTTTTTTAAAAGAATTAAAGCCCAAGTTCTACCTGAGGAAGTTTTGATTTAATTCATCTAGGATAAAGCCCAATTATTAATTTTTCTTTCTAAGTTCCTCAGATTGTTTCTAGTGTGCAACCAGGTTTGGGAAGGACTGTGATGAATCTCAAGTACCTGTTAAGTCAAACTAGAACTCCTACAGCAGACACTGCAGGTGCTCGGCCCAGATTCCTTCCAATTCCTTTGCCCTTTCTATATGCCCACCCCCTAGCTTTGGTGTGACTTACTCCAAATGGCCATCAGAATATACTATTCTCTCCTGATGACTGCCCTTGAGCACTACAGCACCTCTGTCCCTGAAGCTGCAGAGAAAACAGAAAGGCCTGAGACTGTATATCCACTGGGACAGCCCAGAGTCAATGCCGAAATAACGTGGGAATGTCAGAACCTGGACTTATTCTGAGGTATAATTTACAGTTCAGAACTCCCGGCAGGACCAGGCTGAGATGGGGACTTTGCCTAAAAAAACATACACCCTTGCTTTGCTTCCCCTTCCCTTCACTCCCTTACTTCTTCTGGGAGCACTTCCTTAAGAAGTCACTTGCACACAAATCCTCAGCACAAAGTCTGCTCATAAAGAATCCAATCTGTTTTGACACCTTGGTCAAAACAGCTCACTACTTGGTCCTATCATCTTTTCTGCAATTATCCAGCATGCCCGGGGGTCCTAGTTTTCTCATCCACTGTGCTTATTGACAACACTCCTTAAGTCTCATGTTTCCCCTCACCCAAGATGCCTCTTTCCTGCCTCTGTGACCATCAAAATTTCCTTCCTTTCAAAAACAAGCTGTAGATATCACTCCAACCGCATGCAACACCCAAGGCCCTGTCCAGGATAGGTACTCAATAAATGTGGGTTTAACGGGTACTGCCTCCTCTGTGAAACTTGCTATGACAATTACAGCACACATACCTCTAGCTGTTTCTCTAACTTCCGTATTTAATGTCAAATTCACACTCATTTGCTGATTCATTCAATCAAAATTTGTGTACTGTGTACCAAGGAACTGTGCTCATCATGGGGAACGAAATGGTGAGTGAAGCTATTTCTGTCTCCTAGGGAGCTTAAGTTAAGGATACTGACATTAAGAGAGTAGTCACATAAATGTTAATTTATAACCATGAAAATCTAAGGTGAGATAAATGGTACTGTGAGAGAATATAAGAGTAGTAAATGCCCTTACCTAGGACTTCTCTGAATAAATAATGAAGAAATGCTGACTTAAAATTATGGTCCTGTTCTCTATATTAAGGGTTCTTGGTCTTCTCACCTCGAACTTGCATACAAATTTTGTGTGATGATGTAGTATTCTTTTACTGGATCTCCAAAAGGTCCATTATCCCAAATTTTGCACAATGCCAATCCTGTAGAAAACAATGTCATGTTTACTAATTGCCTCCTACATGTGCCTGCCTGTAGGTCCCTGTTCACAGAAACATTAATATTTTTCTTGCATATCTGATATCATTTAATATGTTAGACATATGCTCATCCCTTAACAAGTGATTTGTTTTCTTCACCCTATTTTCAGCCTGAGAATTTCTATAGAACTCAAGACTCTGAAAAACAAATAAGAAAAATGTCTTTATTATCTTTAGTGAATAAGAGCCCATTTTGAGCACTTCTGGGTGGAGTGAAAATGATTATTTGGTTTTGTTTGGGTATCAGAAAAACAAGAGCAACAAAACATGATTTGCATGTTAAAACCTGCTTGTGCTAGGTTAGTGCCCAACATCCGCACTATCATATCCTTTCAGCGTCCTGTTTCTTCAGGGACTTAACACGTCCATTCTGGGAACTCCTGGCTGCTTCCCCATGGCCTGAACCTTAGCTACCCTAAAGGTATGTTACCAGGTAAAAGCAGAAAACATTCATTTCAAACACAAGAATATAAAAGCTGATTACTTAATCATACTGATAAAAATTTGAAAAAAAACATTAACCTTTCACCTCAAATGCCACTGGAAAATATTTATGACTTCACATACACTGAAAATGTTATATGTGTGCAGACTAAAAAATAAATATGCATTTACAGATATTAGAAATAAACTATGCTTCCAATGTGTTTTTACAGTTATACATGTTATATATGTTTTCCAATATTTATACGTTACAGATAATAGATGTATATATAAACCACAACTTCTAATTGACATCAATAAATATGTGAACACAAAATGAGAAAATAAATAACAGTATGCCAGATTCCAATATATTTGTAAGGTATTGTTTAAAATGTAACAATTTCAACAACATGCACTTGCATCTCAGGTCCAGCAGAAAACCTGAAATAATAGTGCAAAATGTGCAAAACACAGAAACCAGAAGAAAATATTAAAATGATACAATAATTAGATTATCAAAAGACAAAAGAAGCTTCACACACCCATTAAAAATCTAAAGGGGAAAACAGATTGCATAATTCCATATTCTCATTTCATGCTTTTCTTAAACTTCGTGCTCAAGAGTTTTATAGATACGTTGTTACTGTAATATTCTGAACAGATGACACCATATACACACATCAGTATTTTAATAGACTGCTACTCTGGAATAGTCCAGGGACCAAAAACCCAATTTTTAAAGTTTATTTCCTTTTCCTGTAGGTTGACCATCCTTGTGCCCCTGTACTCCTGCTAAGTGCTGCATCACTGGTGTGCAAATAAAAGGAGAAGACGTTAGATGCAAATAATGTTGGCACTTAATAACAACTCAGGTACAAACCTGATAAAGTAGTTGAAATCTATAGTTCATTCTCAAATCAATATTTAATTCATGGTTTCTTACTGATGGTTTTCCTTTCCTGTTAGCATATGCGATCAACTATATGTTAATTCCATATTCTCATTTCATGCTTTTCTTTTTATTGATTGGCACCAGTCAATCGATTTTTTTTAGATTGATTGGAATTGGAGGTGTTAGTGTGAACTCAGAGTTTTCAATGTATATAGATATATAATAAATAGATACATATTATATACGTATATATACAGCTTTGTCCAAAAAGAAGGCATACGAGTAGTAACTCCAATTGCAATGAACGCACTTCTCATACTTAGCACCCACATATTGGCTTCTAAATAACATACTCCAGCAAATGCAGCCAGCAAATGGCTGCTTTGAGGACTGCTGCAGGGAACATACAAGATAGTCTTGATAGATGATGGTGTATGAGGAAATAAAATGTTCAAAGAATGATGGAGATATATCAGAAAGACCCAGAAGCTGGTTTAAAGGGGCTCCCACTGTCCAAAATGGAGAAATCAAGTCTCCAAGATGACTGTAAGGTACAAAACTACTTCCCATCAGGGAATGATCACAGGGAATTAGAGTATAATGTCACATAATTTTGCCATACATGGCTTTTACTTTTTTAGGGCCTTTGAGCCTGGATCTACGTTTATTAATATTTTGTCCTCCCAGTAGTGTTGCACGCCCAAGGACACAGCAGTTCTCCAAGCTAACTCTATCCTTTCTTCTGCTGCTTCATTGCAAGTAAATGAAAAATGGTTCTACTATAAATAGGGATAGCTCTGATTTAGCTCCCATTATTTGAGTAATTTATTCTTAAACATCAGCATCTGAATTATTATTTTTAACATTTTATTAGCATTTTAATTATTAATGGCAAATTATCCACTACACACTTCATGAGTGATGAAGACTGTTATGTTGATATCCCAAACGTGGCCTCAAATAATTAACACTAACTTGCCTATTCTAACCAAAGAGCTGCTAAGTATCTTGCATGCCCTCACAGAATTGAAAGAATTCAGTTCTATATTAAGCAATTCCTCTATCTGGAGCTCTCACATGCATTGAAAGACTACCATCATTTTTCTTTTCTTCCTACTGAGTTTTCGCCAGGAAGAAGGGAATGAAGGCAAGGGTAACCACAGTGGAAGGAGATAGGCTGAGGAATATGGAGGAGGTTTCACATGTGTACTGTATATATAATGTGATTGCGAGTGAGTGCTGTGGATGAAACAATGTTTAGAGGTCAGGAAAATAGCTTCACTGGGCCCCAGTGACCGGGCTGTCAATAACAAGGGAAGATTCACTAAAATAGCAATGGGATAGGCCCTAAATGTTTTTATTTCACTTCACTGTTAGCCCAAGAATGCCAATGTTCAAACAGGATTCATACTTGGGTTGTTTTTCCCTATACAAATAAAAGAACCCAAGAATATTTCCATAACAGTGGATTTTTTAATTGGCATATTAAATCCTCACCACCCCAACCCCCATGTCAAGGCACTCCTCCAGTGACTTTGATTAAGCCTTTTGTAGAATTATGAACTTGGAGAGCTTTTTAAAGGAGAAAGGGATTGAATGCCAGGTGGGATTTAGCCAAAGCTTTCACAGCTCTGGTTGTTACCCTTCATAATCCATCTTGCTGAATCAAAAGCAAACTGTGAGCAAACAGCTTAGTCAGTTTGTTTGAAGATACACTCCTGTCTTTCTAGGAGGGATTAAGTCATGGCTACAGTTTGTTTGGAAAATGATTATCCACATGAAAATTATTAAATTCATGTGGCATCTCTTTGGGCCAAAATGTTTTATAACTTCTCATCTCAGGATCACAGTGATAATAATGCTATAGTTTTTATAGTGAAACACAGACCTTCTCCACAGTCTTCAAAACATTGTTGAAATTTTTGCATTTGTCACAAGAACACAGAAAATGTTAACTTTCAAGCTTATAAATAATAAGGACTCAGGTTCTGTCTTTAAAGAGGAATCACAGCAATACCAGATGTAGAGAGAAGGGGATTATTCTTAGCATTTATTATAAACCCTGGGCTCCATGAAAGCCACACTCATGGCCTGCTGCAACAGGGGAGACAGATGAGGTGGCTGAAAGCTTGAGCAAGAAGGAAAGAATAAAACCATCCCTGTGATACAGGACCTCAGAAATGTTTTTTCCTTTAGAACAGAGTAATGTTAAATTTTCATCAAGGCAAATGGATCTAAATCCTGGAATAGAGTGTAATCTCTAAATAGCTAAGCAATCAGCCTCCTTTGTATCACCAAACATTGCATTTGAAACTGAAGGTATTTTTGGTACTCAAGTAATCCTTGAATTGAGATTGGGGGGAAGATTATTCAACAAACACTAAATGGTTGCTATGTGTCATGCACCATGACAGGTCTTAGATAAACAGGATTAATAAAACACTAGCCCTCTCTTCTGGAGCTCATAGTCTGGTAAAGGAGACAAGACACATAAACAATAGACTACTAAGCGTTATGATAAAGACCACAATAGAAGGGTAACTATTAGGTTGAATGATGCATGAAATAAACAAAACAAAACGAAAAACACTTCATTTGTTTCCCTTAGAGGCCCTTTATAACCAATCTGAGGATTCACTTTTCTCTTGCCCTTTGAAGGAACTGTTGGGTGAGGGAAGATCCCATGTTTTTCTTGGACACTCTTCTTTTAAGTCAGTTGTAATGCCAAGAATAATCTAGCTCACTAAGTGAAATGTCCAGCCCAGTTTATTAATCAAAACACCAACTTTACTTAAAGTTAAAGCCTCTTCCTCCTGCCAAATTGGAAGGGCTTTCAGTCTGGGAGACCTAGAGCAGAGGAGAAGGGTCTGGTTTTTAAAATTCCCCTATTTTCTCACCTTGCATTTTCTTCCCCAACCAAGTTCCAACTCCACACAAATTTGCCTCTGCTTTCATCAGGAATGGAGCTAGGCAAAGGGAGTAGAAAGAAGTATCAGGAAATATCCTGACTTTTAGAATCTGAACAAAATATTCTTTCTCTCATAAAGCATTATTTATTGATTGATTCCACAAATATTAATGGAACACCAATTAGATTCTAGCCATTGTTCCAAAACAGGGCAAGAAGTCAAAGTCCCGGATTCCACAGACATTATAGTCTAGTGGGGCCATAAGTCAACATGTAATTATATACACACACACACACACACACACACACATATATATTACATATAAATTATATACAAAATATGTTAGATGGCGACAAGTGCTATGGAAAAGGATTAAACAGGATGAGGGAGACAGCATGAATAGGTAAGTGCTATTTTACTTAATGCAATCAGGAAAGCTTTCTCTAAGGTGCTATTTGGAGAGAGACCTGAAAAAAAATTGAAGGACTTAAGCTAAGCAAACATCAGGGTAAAGAGCATTCCAGCCTGAAAGAACAATAAATGCAAAAGCCCTGAAGTAGGCAATGCTTAATACATTGAAAGAACAGGAAGAAGGCCATTAGTATGAGTAGAGTAAGCAAAGGGGAGAATGTTGGAGATGAGACCACAGAAATAGAGGGAAGTCAGATCATATGGAAGGTACACAGAGGCCACTGGCTTTTTTCTGAGTGAAAAAGCAGAACTGTTAGAAGTTTTGAGAAGAGATGTGAAATGATATTTTTTTTACATTTAATCTGGCTTCAAGGTACAGAAGACTGTGAGGCAAACATGGCAGCAGCAGGACAACTGGGAGGCTCCTACAGGAATTCAGGCAAAACTGATGGTGGCCTGAACCACTATGATGGAGGAGGAAGAAGTAAAGAGAATTGCACAGATTCTGAATATACTACAAAGGATTCAATGATAGGCTAATTATGCAGTATGAGAGTGAGAAAGTAGTCAAAAAGCTGACTAACTTTTTGACCTGAGAAACTTGAAGAAGAATTTTGCTATTTACTGAGAAAAAATGTGAGATTAGTTTGGTTTTTAAAAAACAAAGAAAAACAAGGGTTTTGTTTTGTACATGGTAAGTTAAACTTCTTATTTGAAAGCTAAACAGATATAGAAGTAGAGAAATACACCCTATTCAGCACATACATAAATTTAAAGACATGAAAAAGAAAATGTGTGGGTAGAGAAGTGATCTCAAGCTAAAGACCTGAAAAAAGAATGGTTGCTACTACCTTTAAGATATTTTAAATTTTAGGAAGAAATATATTAAAATTAATGAATGACATATCACCTTTAATTGCAGATTCCTTAATTTAAAAACCTGTAAATATGAAAAAGTATAACACTTAATATCTGATTCTAATGTTAATCATAAATCATGGAAATAAAATGGTAGCTGGCAGCTCAGAAAATTATCAAAAACATTTTACAACTAAAGACAAAAAACCTTAAATAAATGCTTAAAATAAACTCAAAAAGAGTTACTCATAATTGTGAGTTGGAATCAGTTGCTTTTATTTCCATTAAAGGTCTAAAGTTGTTATGACTTTTTTATAAAATCAGTTTCAAGTCAAATAACTAATTTCCCTCATTTGAGGTACAACCATGTATGTCCTAACATAATAGATTAAGATTCTGCTTCTCTTGGCAATGATAACACAACACAAATACCTACAAATGTGAAATTAGTGATTCTATTCCACTTGATATTTTCTAAGAGGATACATGCAGATTGAACTATCAAATAAAACACGATCATACATGCTTTCATGTTGCATGATTATTGACCACAGTATACTCCAAGCCAGAGAGGATAAGAATTAATATTGGCCTACCAAACATCCCATACCCTGTTTTAAGAATAAAAGGAGCCTTGTTACATGTCAAATCTTTAACAAAAAAGAATAGGAGCCATATTTCTTACTAGTGGAGAAAGGAGTTACACATATGGAAAGGGAAAAAACTAAAATTAGCCTTGCAGTGTTGGGTGTTTGATTGGAATTGGAGGTGTTAGTGTGAACTCAAGAGTTTCCAATGTATATAGATACACAATAAATATACATATTATACATGTATATATACAGCTTTGTCCAAAGAGAAGGCATACGAGTAATATCTCCAATTGCAATGAACTCACTTCTCATACTTAGCACCCACATATTGGCTTCTAAATAACATAGTCCAGCATATGCAACCAGCAAATGGCTGCTTTGAGGACTGCTGCAGGGAACATACAAGACAGTCTTGATAGACATTGGTATATGAGGAAATAAATTGTTGAAAGAATGATGGAGATATATCAGAAAGACCCAGAAGCTGGTTTGAAGGGGCTCCCACTGTCCAAACCTATGACAATATGAACATCAAAATAAATATTGACAGTAATGAACTATAATTAACTAAACAAAATGAAAACCATGAGCACATATGAATATAAATGAATGAATGAATGAAAAGTTTGATGAATAGAAAGATATAAACATAGTCTCAAAGTACCTCTCCAAAAATAGTAATTACAAAAAAAAAAGTATAAAAGCTGGCAGACAACAATTTAACCACATGATTAAATTAAATATCACCAGTAATGGGATTAATAAAAAGCATGCATCACTTTACAGGATGAAATAAGAAGTCAGCCTCATTTGTATGCTATTCCTACCAAAGACATATAACCTAAAACTAAACATAGGAAACATCTGATAAACCCAAACTGAAAGACGTACTACAAAATAATTGGCTTGCAATATTTAATACTTAACACAGTTAAGCATCAACTGAGGAACGGTTCCAGACTAAAAAAAGACTTTTCATTACACAATTTATCATTGTTCTTTACAATGTGCATTTACTTCCAATTCAAAAATTGTATTCATTAAACACTTTAAATAAATACATATTTTTTTGAATATTAACAGTCAGACCCAAAAATCCTATCTCAGGCTATATACTCTAGAGAACCACCTGAAAATTTTCACAAGAGGCATATACAAAGATGTCCATGGCAGCATTGCTTATAATAATAAAGAACAGGAAACAAGTATTCAGCAATCAACGAAAAAACTGCTGAATCCTCATTTGAAGAAATACTATGCCACAGTTAAAAGGAATGAGGTGCATCTATAAGCACTGTTAAAGATAGACTGACAAGATACAAATAAGTAATAACATGTTTATCTATTAAGGAAATTAACAGAAATTCTCCTAATTAAGTACAGACATTGAACTTACTAGACAAATATTTTAAATCAACTGCATTAAACATGTTCAAAGAGCTAAAGAAAACTATGGACAAAGAACTAAAGGAAAATAGGAAACTGATATCTCAACAAATAGAGAATATCAGTAAAGAGATAGAAATTACAAAAAGGAACCAAATAGAAATTTTGCTGCTGGAATGTATAATAACTGAAATGAATAATTTACTAGAGGAGTTTAATTGCAGATTTGGGCAAACTGAAGATTCAGTGAACTTGAAGATGTGTTAAACAAAATTATCCAGTCTGAAGAACAAAGAGAAAAAAGAAAGCTTAAGTTCCTACATTAATATCAAAGTGAATTTCAGAGGAAAAAAAGATTATGTAAGACTGAGGGTCATTTTGTAAATAAAAAGAGGTCAATTAATCAATAAGTTGTAAGACTCATAAGCACTTATGCATCTAATAGAATTTCAAACTACATGAAAGAAAAACAGCACTCCAGAGAGGAAAGAACGAATTCATAATGAAAGTCAAAGATTTCAATAGCCCTCTCTCATTAATTGATAGAACAGATAGACAAAAAAATCAGTAAGAACACAGAAGACATGAACACTCTATCAACCAACTGACATAATTAACATTTCAACACCCACACAGCAACCCAAGAATATACAGCACAGACAAAATTTCTCAAGATAGAATATACTCTGCATTAAAACATAAACCATACATACATACAAATCACCAAATTTAAACTTTTCAAATTAGACAGTATGTACTCCTACCATAAAGGAATTTTTTTTTTAATCAATACCAGACTTGATAATAGGGGGAGTCTAGTAACCATAATGTTGTTCAAGTAATTATACATTAACGATACCAAAAAAAAAAAATCAATACCAGAAATTATCTGCAAATATCCCCAAGTTTTTGCAAATTGAATACACACCTCTAAATAACCCATGGATTCAAGATGAAATGAGAAGGGAAATGTAAAATATTTTGAACAGAGTGAAAACAAATCATAAAACACAACCGAAATTTCTGAGATGAAGTTAAAGCAGTGTTTGGAGAAAAACATGTAGCCTTAGATGCCCATAGAAAAGAATGGCCTCAAATCAATGACCTTAGTTTCTATCTTAAGCAAAGGGGAAGAGGAAAATTAAACATGAAGTAAGTAAAAGAAAGTGAGGCAGGTGGTGCTGCATCACAGGCAGATAAATAAAGTTCAGGACCCTTGTAAAAAAGCCCCAAACTCATCCACTTAGATAGACCTCAGCTGCTCTGACTGGTTGTGCCCTATGCAAATGAAGCTCAGCCATACAAAGGTACATAGACCTCAGCTGCTCTATGCAGATGCGGTATTGTACATTTAGCCAATCAGGAATGAGCTGTGATGTCATTAATTCAGTTCACTATCTGGTTGGTGAGTGAGACTTCCTCCTCTCAAGAGGCAATATAAACCCCAGACAGGGAAACCCTGATGGCCTGCCTCTTTGGGAATCTCCTGGCTAGCAGGAGTTCTCGCTTTCTCTTTTCACTTATTAAAAGAACTTTGCTGGTTCCTCCATACTCTTGTCTGGTGGCTTCATTGTTTGTCGCCTCAGATACATGATCCTAGGGATAAAAAGCATTCTGGCTGGTAACTGGATGGTAAAAGGAAATTAAAAAAAAGAAAAGAAATCAATGAAATAGAAAAAAGAAAGGAGATAAAAATCAATGAAACCAAAAGCTTGTACCTTGAAAAAATCAAAAAAACAAAACCCAGCCAGACTTACTACATAAAATCTAAAGAAAACACAAATTATCAAGATCGAGAGAGGAGACATCACTGCAAATCCTAAAGACATTTAAAGATTTCCAAGATAATTATCTCAACAAATTTTCACTAACAAGTCTGAAAACTTAGGTGAGATAAATTTAAGAAACACAAACTATCACAACTCACTCATTATGAAATAATTTGAAAAGCTCTATAATTACAAAGGAAATTAATTTAAAATTTTTAATCTCCCCCTAAAAAGAAATCTCCAGTTCTATTTGATTGCACTGGAGAATGCAGCCATATGTTTAATAGAGTTACTACCAATTCTACAAAATCCGTTCTAGAAAATAGAGGAGGAGGGAACATTTTCCAATTCATTTTATGACATCTGACCCCAACACCAAAATGAGACAAAGTCAGTAAAAAAATAAGAAAACTACAGACCAATATTCTTTAAGAATATATATATATATGCAAATATCCTTAACAAAATATTATCAAAGAGAATTCAGCAATATGTAAAAATAATTATATAAACAATTAAACAGCATTTATTCCAGAGATGCAAGGCTAGTTCAATATTAGAAATCAATGAATGTAAGTGCCTTATTAGCAAGCTAAAGAAGAGAAACCACAAGATCATATAAATTAATGCAGAAAAGCCATTTGACAAGATTCAACACCCATTCATGACTCCAACTCAGAAAAACAGCAAAAGAGGGAACTTCAACTTAATAAAAAGCATCTACAAAAAACCTACAGTAACATATTTTTGGTGGAAGCCTGAATGCTTCCACCCTAAGATCAAGAACAAGGCAAGGATGTCTGCTCCCATCACTCTCATTAAACACAGTGTTGGAAGTTCTAGCCAGTTTTATTGGTATGGAGATCAGAAAGGAGGAAAAAAATTGCTCCTATTGTAGATGACGTGATTGTCCACAAAAAAAACCTAAAGAAATTCACACATACACATACACACACACACACACACACACACACACACACACCCCTCCTGGAATTTACAGGTGAGTTCAGCAAGGTCTTATATATAAAATAAGCATAGAAAATCTATTGCATTTCTATATATACCATCAATGAGGACGCAGACAAAATATTTTAAAGGTGTTATACTATTTACAATCACTAAAAAAACAAAATACTTTGGTGTACAAAACATGATCGGACCTGTATGATAAAAACTAAACAATGCTGATAAAGATATTCAAGAAGACCTAAATAAATGGAGAGCTAAACTATGTTCATGGATTAGAAGATTCAAAATATTAAAAGATGTCAATTCTTCCCAAATTGATATACATATTTAACACAATTGCTATCAAAATCCTTGCAGATTTTTGGTAGACAAGATTTTCTACAATTTATATGGAAAGGCAAAGGAACCAGACTAGCTTAAAAAAAAGTTAAAATGAGGAGTGAAGCAGGAATAATCAACCCAACAAACTCTAAGAATTAGTTTACTGTAGTTAATGTGTACAGACTAGGTTGTATTAACAAATAAATTACAAGATCCTTCAGGTCATCAGCTCTATTTGTATGATTAATTCTTAATTATATTAGTAACATGTTCACATTTCAGATATGAGACAGAATGAAACCATTCTCATTAAGGTTAAATATCCCATTTCTAAACAAAAATAAATATCTCATTCATTCTACACTGAATTTTCAATTTATTTATTTACAATATAGACTCTGGGTTTCCTACTTGATTCACCTCAGTCACTATCAATACTTATTTTGGTGCCCAATTATATTTAGCTGGTTACTTCAGTCTGACTTCTGTGTTTTGATTTATCATTTCTTACTTTCTGGCACAAAAAGATGTTGCAGGCTTTTCTTATGCTTTTCCCTGGATCAGCCCAGCCATTTCTCCAACTAACCCTGATTCCTTTAATGGAGAATAATATTTAGAAGCTAAGTGCTCATTATTATTAGGATGTCGCTGCTTTTAGGCCCTCTCAGTGATCAGAGCTAGGAAACGTGTACATTCAACAAACAGTTGGTTCACTGGCTTCAAACTCTAAGGAAAATCGAGCACTGAAACAGGTAACCATGTGAGTAGAAAACTCATCTAAGGGAGCCGAAGAAAGAAAAGCACGTGGCCCAGAGCAGAACCCTAGGTTAATCAGACATTCGGGAAAAGCTTTACGCTGTTTTGGAATAGGGCTGTATATAAACAAGCACAATTGTGACCAAACATGGCAAGCAAATCATTAAAATTTCAAAAAATTATGAACTACCCAAATGTCAACAAAAAAAATATTACATTTTTTTGTGATGTAAACATAATGTTATTTCTGATAGTTTATTTATAATAATATAAAAATATTTATGATAGTGTTTCCCCTTAAAGTACTTATTATTTAAGCAATGCAAAAAATTGGCAAAGTAAAATCTGGACTGAAATGCATCAAAATGTCCATAATAATTGTTTTGAATGTGGGAATCTATAAGGTTCTTCCTTCTACTTTTCCATATGTTCCAAATTCACCACACACTTCTTTCTAATAGAGGAAACAGTCACAAAAATGATTTTCCTTCACCTCTTACTATGATAAATCAAGGTAACAATTGCTAATTAATGCAGAACCTGGACACGGAGTATGCATAAATATATTAACACCTGCAACCTGAGATTTTCTGCCCTATAAACAAGCCTGCAGGACTGTCTGCTGGACAGGCTTGGGTCCTGCTTCCCTGGATCCTGCAGGGGCGACCAAAGGTTCTCCTCCCTGCTCTCTGCTCACTGACACTGATGCCTTGACAGGCCCGGCGTTCCCCCAAACCATTCCTACCTCACCCACTGCGGGGTCCCAGGGGCGGTGAGAACTCCTACGGCTCCTCCGAAAACAACCAGCCAGCGGTGCGCATCCGTCCTCTAGTTACGTGTCCTGAGAGAAGAGGAGATTCCGGTCTTAGCGGACAGACCGGCACCTCGGCCTCCCGCTGCCCTGACCAGCCCAGGCGCTTCGAGGCCCTGGAGCCGTGGGGCTGAAACCCTGTGCTGACGGCCCCGGGCCGGTTCCCTGACACCGGCCCCCAGCAGTGTCCAAAGTTCTTGCCTGCCCCCTCTGGTGCTCAGGGCCAGCCCCGCTAGTCACTGTGTCCTCACGCAGTAGATGAGATGCGGGACTCACATAACCGATGAGATGCCCAAGGCCAGCATCCAGCGCAGGGCGAAGCCTCCACGGTCGTCAGTATTGCTGCCGTGTCGAACAGCCGCGTCAACTCAGCGGAGCTGCTTCCCGCGCACTTAGGGACGCGCCGGCTACGGCCAGACGCAGCCACGCCCCCTCATGTGCGTGAGTTCGGGCGGTGAGGCCGCGAGGCTAAGCCGTTAGGGTGGAGGTGGCGGAGGGAGGGGAGGTTCCATCTGGCCGGGCAGAGACGGTCACTCTGCGGGGAGTCCAGAAACCGTCCTCAGGACCGGTCTGTAACGACCCCGTGCTGCTGCTCTTAAATAAACAAACACCCGCCTGCCAGGCTCCGCCCCCTGGATGTGGCCACACCCCAAGCACGCTGGGCACGGCTTCCCATAGGAGTCCCTCCCATTGCCCCTTCTGCCAGAGGTGTCAGAGCTCCTGGAGATGCCCTGGGCCGGGAGGTGAACCTGTCCATGGTCCTCTGGAAAGGTACTCAAGCCAGATACTCCAACACAGTGTACAAAGTGCTGTGAACTGGAAAGCAAGGACAGATTCGCAGCTTGAGAACATCAAGGAAAGCATCGAGGGAAACCTTTCAATATAATGGGAAGGAAAGAGGAAAGAATGGATTGGGGTTCACGTTTGGTTTTGTTAGGCAAGAAAATAGATATGAGCAGGGTGTAAAGAGAACAAAGTCAGTAAAGCCCCCTAGAAAGGCCTCAGTTAACCGGTTAAAACTAGAAAGCCAGGAAAGACTCAGAGTTAATGAGTTAATCAGGAAAACTCAAAAGATCAGGAGGAGCTTGGCCTTGAATGTTTGAATATTTCCCAGATAAAGAGAAGTATCTGAGCACAGCCCATGCCTGCATTGTGTCATTTTAAGATTTACTTTAGCCTGCGAAAAGGTCTAGCTATAAACAGCATAATAAAGACAGGGAGATCCCATCTTAAAGCCAAAATTGCATTTTGAAAAAACCCAGGAAGTTAAGAAGAAAGATTCTTAACATACTTTTTAGCAAACAACTGACAAATATGCCCACCTTGGAGGAAGGGCAGTCGTGATTGACATGCTCCCAAACCAGGAACCTGCTATCCTGGGAGGGGACCAAAGCACTAAATTTCTTGTGTTAAGCTAATTTTACTGAATTACCAAGAGGACTGATAAGAAACTTAATGTCTCATCAAAGATACCTGAGACCGACCGCTTAACAAGTCCACACCCTAGCCCTTTATCACATTCCTGAAAAATCCTTAACAGGGGGAACCCACAACCTTTCAGCGCGCTCCTCTCTCTTTGAGGTCGCCTGCACTTCTTTCTCTCTAAGTAACTTTAAATAAAACTTTTAGTCGGCTTCACTACTGTGTCTCTGTCGTTCTTTCTTTGTCGTGGTGGGGACGAGCACTGAGGAAAAGACACAACGCATCCCCCCATCCCCCAACAGTTTCGGTTTTGTTTCAATGAAGAAAGTTTCCCATATGATGAATTCTCATTCCCCTGTGCTGGTCCTGAAAATATGCTCCACAAATGAGTGTGGAGAAGTTGTAGATAAGTGAAATCGTTTGGGTTCTTAGGCAAGAGAATTGAGAAAACAATCATACAACCTCCACCCAGACAGGGAGCTTTGTTTCCTACACTGGTGTGTTTCAAGTGAGTGCCTAGTACATAGTAAACACCAAAGGAAAGAATGTACTTTTTTCAGGCAGTGTTGAAGCTGACCATTAACTGAGGACCCTAAATTTATTTGTGGTGGCACCAAAATACTTTATTGTGTGATTTTATTAGAAGGCAGAGTTGAATCTTGCCAGGCAAGACAGATGAAAGGAGAATGGGGAAAGGTCTTTAGAGCAGAGCTATTTCGATTTGGGGTTAAGTGATGGACCCTGAGATTTTCCTTGGAGGCAGACAAAATGAAGACCAAAGGTTGTCAGTAGACAGGGAGAGAGTAGAAACTGGTTCATAGTTTCTAAATATGGCATACTGAGAACATAAGCTGCAAAGATAAAGGTAGAATGTCAGACTGTATTTTTTCAGATGGCAGAAGTGTTCCTTGTGGTAAATTCTAGAGTATGGCCATAACTGAAGTGGAATGGAGGTAAAGGGCTCTAAGATGAGAAGGGGGAGACAGAGCAAGGCCAGATTATTGGATGGTCTGTCCACAAGCATACTGCTGACTGGCTCCTCCCACTTTCAGTTTCTGTCCTGGGCCACATCCCATCTCCTTCCTAACCCAAGATCTCCACAGCATCAAAGTTTCCTGCAAATCCAAGCTTCAGTCATGGCACGACTCTGGACAAGAGGGCAGGGATGAGGCAGTGAAAGAGGGCTGAAGTAGACATCAGTTTTGGTTTTATTTTCACTCACCTTCTGGAAATCATCCCTCTGTTGCTCTCTGGGGAAGTCACCCCATTCTCAGTCTCAGTCCATGTGCAGGTGGAGTTGTCTTTCCCTTCCCCAATGCTCTTTCTTTAGGGACAGGTATATAACTTAGGCTGGCCCAAAAAATCGTTCCATGCTTGTGCAAAAGTGATTGATCATATGGGCATGTGGTTAGGTTGGGCATGGGACCCAACTGGAGACAATAAGGCACAGTGGGACTTTAGAAAGGGGACTTTAGTAGGAGAAACAGCCCATTTTTAGCTGCACTTAAAAAAGGTATGGCTACTGAGTTGCCAGACAGAAAGTCTTACAGGGAAGCCAGTGTAGGACCACAGAAGGAACAAATGGACAGAAATTGAGCCTTGATGACTTCAGCTGAGCCCCAGCGTGAAACCTCCTACCTGTGAGTAAGGCCAGCCTTACAGACTTTTTCGGGTAACTGAATCAACAGATTCTCTTTTTCAAGACAGTAAGATTATATTTGTTATCACTTACATCCACATAAATACTCACAGTATAATGGGCCTCTCCATCCCTGGCTCCCTCTTCTGTGCTAGAACACACACTAAATATATATTACCTTTTCTGTTTTTCAGCTTGACATTGCATAGAAGGGGATGAAGAAACCTACTTCAAAGGATTGTCAAGATTAAATGGGATAGTATACATAAATCATAAATTTGTTCCACAACCTTGAAGTACAGCAAGCAGTACTTTTCTAAGTTAAATTAAGCCTGGCTCAACATCCCCGTTTTAAAGAGTAGGAAGGTACCCAATACTAAGCATTACTGGGGGTCTTTTGCCTTCTTGGTATAGTATTCACTGTCAGATAGGTAGGAAAGAGTCTCTGCTCTCAAGTCCATCAGGGTTTCCAGGGGGATGTTCATTGTCTGAGCCCATTTGGCCCATTAAAAGGCCATGACTGCACAGCCTTTGTGCCAAATACGCATGATGTAGTGTTTTGCTGCAGCTCCCAACACAACGGAGCTTAATGATTAGTCATCTCAGCAAACATCCTTTAATCCCTTAAAAAGCTGTGCTGTCTCCTAGAGGACTTGCACACAGAACCCATCTACTTAGGGGACTCATCTTCACATTCTATTCTCAAGACATTAGAGCCACTGCTACTTTCAGGCAGCTCCCTTTCCTCCAACCCAGCTCCTGCATCAACCCCTACTTCCTCTCTCCCGGGAACACCAGGTGAAATCTTCCTCTCACAGTGTAGTCTGGGCAGGACTGTACAACACGTGCCGCATAACTTTTATTTGGAATCAGGAAACACGAAAGCCATTCATAACCCCTGAGACAAGAAGCCCAGAACTTACTGAAAGACAAAAGGGAAAAGTTAACTTTTATTCCATCTGGAGTATAGAATAGGGAATGGGAACAGCAAATCAATAGCTTGGTAAATTATCCTGCCCCAAATGAAAGTTGCCAAAAGCTGGGCAAGAATCCCTACAAAGGAAAACTACCCACCCTTATCATTGTCAGCCCATCCTTCCTCCCACAGTGAAACATGGCTAAACTTGCATAATCAATTCCTTCCCTGCCCCAGCAACTCCCCCCAGTGAAGGAAGGGACAGACCCTCAGTCTCCTGAGAAAGATAAAGGGGCCTCTACAAGGCTCTGAACCTGCCACTTGTCTCCCTCACTGAGACCAAACATTTCTTTGTGACCCCAGGAATAGAGCCTAATTGAGGCTCTGATCCAGGACCAGTGGAAGCTCCATAGAAGAAATGTTCTCATTACGTGGGCTCTTTCATTAAGACTGCAGATGAGGACACAGTTCTGAAGGCTGCCTCAAAGAATCTGATCTGCTTAGGCAGCACCTGGCATCAGAGAAATTTTCACTGCCTGAAACTGGGATCTGGGATTCCTGTGCCCGGTCCACTTCAAGGTGCCACTCAGTTCATGAATTTTGTTTGCCCTGACATTAGGTTCAGAGTGTGAGCCTGAGGTGGTAAAAAATTTGAGTAGCTCATTCCCATTGCATTGTATCATGACAATTCTTCAGGAGCCATACTATATCATAAATAATACCCCCCTGAAATCGCATAACACTGTGATCTGTGAGTGCGCTCAGAAAGCACACAAAATCTTTTTCTAGTGAAATTGGTCCTCATCTCTCCAATAAGTTTTCAGCTAATACACTTTCCTGCTTCTTATGACTGTCCTGCTTTCACATAACAGGAGTCTGAAAAAAAAATAAATAGTCCTAGAAGTAAAACAAGAATGTGGGATCACTCCCGGACAATACTGCCACCTCAGTTGAACAGGCCACTTCCTAGATGCTCTGAGTACGCAAATCCTGTCTCAGTGCCTCATCCAAAGTTTCGCTGAATGGAAGCCATCTGTACTGGGTCTGACTTGTTGTGTGACCCCCAGGCCAGTAATGTAGCCCCCTGTAGGCCACCACATATTCCTTGGTTAGAAGTTCTCAGGCCACGGATCCATAGAAAACATCCAAGGATGGGAGTTACATGCTGGAAGTTCCCTAGTACCGACCTTTTCATCAATAGATGACATTCTCTCCAATATTCAAGCTATGAGAATCAAATCTGAAGTGACAGATGTGCTATATTAAATAGACTAATAAGATCAGAAATTAAACCTTGCAACCCATAGGATTTGCTTCCTCCATAAGCCTGACACCACCACAGGCGCTGGCCCTGTGGTCTGGGAGCTAGGGCAGAGTGGAGAGAGGGTAGCGGAGCTGGGATGAGCCATACTGCACATAACTTTTCCTCCCCTCTAAATCTGAATACTGGCAGTGGTTAAGTCAGGTATTCAAAGGGATCCTCTCATTTTACCATTCATGATGATCCCACATCATCTTGACCTCCATGCTACCTTTCCCTCTTTCTTTGGATGTTCCAATTTCTTTGATGTTTTTCTTGCCAGTTGCCACTCCACTTAGCCTTAAACAGACAGGACCTTGATGATATGGATATGTATGAGGACAAGGATTCACTTGGCAGATTTGGCCACCTTAACTAGAGTAAACTGAGGGGAGGGTGTCCAAAAAGAAACCTTGTGTTAGGCATGCTTCTAAGAAGATTCCAGTGATCCCCATTTCCTGATAGTTGCACCCTTGCATAATTACAGGGAGGTGGGGGGAAGGCCCAGACAGAGAAGCTGGTATTAGGTCTCCTTGAAGGACTGCTGAGAAGGCAGGGGATACTGTGCATGATGACTCAGTTACAGGACCTGTGGAAGCCAAGGGGGACACAGAGGAGTAGCATCTTCCAGGACCTCTGGGAGCAGCAGCTGACTGACCTCAGCAGTTGCTCTATTACACACATCGCAGAAAAGGTCTGGACCTTCCAGCGGGTGGTTTCATGATGCTGGGTCAGAGGGCTGCAGGAGACAGGACGTACTAAGCTGAAGCCAGGAACAGAACAAACGTGTGATCCTGGCAGTTCTAGCAAAGTTAGCATCACCCAATTTATAGTGCCCTTTCCACATTCCCTGCTTCCTTGATCTCACAATATACTTTTTGTATCTCTCACCCTAAGGCTTTGACATGCTCTGAGAATTTTCCCTCCCTGTTAATCCCAGGCTTCACTGAGGTCCTAGATATCCACAGACTCTGCTAAAAAGAAATACAAAGGAAAAAAGTAAGGTTTTGTTACTTTTACAGAAGAGATAGCCCCCTCTACTTTGCCCTGGCAAGCTCGCCAACCTGGGAAACCAAGAGAGTGATGAAGGCAGAAGCAAAGAGATCTTATACGAGGCTGTGTAAAATGTCCTTTAGTGGTATCTGTGCGAGGCTGAACTTGCAGAGCCACCAGAATTAGGCTATAAGACCACATGGTCAATGAAGATAATAATAAGAATCATGTATATGTTCCCCTACCATTCATAAAGGGCTGTCATGTGTATCATCCCACATGATATTCAAAACCACCACTGTGAGGAAGACAGCGGTTGCATCAAAGAGGAATCTGAGTATCCAAGAAGTCAGAGTACTTTCTCACAGTCAAGAGACAGAGAAGTCCTGACTCTCCATATCTCACACAGGTTTTACCACCTATTGGGCAACACTCATTGTCCAGGTCCAGCAGAATAGGCTTTATCAATCAACAGAAAGCATGACAGGGATGGATGACACACCCACAGACTCATGACAAACAACTTAAAAATCTTTAGTGATCTTTTCCCTCAATCCCTCTTAGGCTGTTTAGCCCCTAAGGGTTCTTAAATCTAGTACCCTCACCTGGTCTCAACCTGCTGCTCCCATTTTCTTTTCTCCTCCAAATTGCCCCTCTCCCCATGCATTTAAAATTTTTCCTTTATTTAACACAGCACTTGGGCTGGAGCACAATGCATAAACTCATCTTGATTTAAGGAGTGGTATTCTATTCAATATAACTTCTAATGAGCACAAACATAATTATATCTATCAACATCTTTTGGATTTTTCTGAGTCACACCTATGGTTTTGAATCACACTTCTTCCATGAAAACTTTCATTATATTTTTCCAATCTACTTTATAATTTTTAACCAAAATTCCCAGTGACACCACTATTCCTTTTTTTTTTTGGTATGATTAATGTACCATTACATGAACAACATTATGGTTACTACACTCCCCCCATTATCAAGTCCCATCACATACCCCATTACAGTCACTGTCCATCAGTGTAGTAAGATGCTATAGAATCACTACTTGTCTTCTCTGTGTTGTACCGCCTTCCCCGTGCCCCACCCCTACATTATGTATGTTAATCATAATGCCCCTTTTTCTCCCTTATCCCTCCCTTCAACCCATCCACCCCAGTCCCTTTCCCTTTGGTAACTGTTAGTCCATTCTTGGGTTCTGTGACTCAGCTGCTGTTTTGTTCCTTCAGTTTTTTCTTTGTTCTTATACTCCACAGATGAGTGAAATCACTTGATATTTGTCTTTCTCTGCCTGGCTTATTTCACTGAGCATAATACCCTCTAACTCCATCTATGTTGTTGCAAATGGTAGGATTTCTTTTCTTCTTACAGCTGAATAGTATTCCACTGTGTATATGGACCATATCTTCTTTATCTACTGATGAACACTTAGGTTGCTTCCATTTCTTGGCTATTGTAAATAGTGCTGCGATAAACATAGGGGTGCATCTGTCTTTTTCAAACTGGGCTGCTGCATTCTTATAGGGTAAATTCCTAGGATTGGAATTCCCGGGTCAAATGGTATTTCTATTTTTAGTTTTTGAGGAATGTCCATACTGCTTTCCACAATGGTTGAACTAGTTTACATTCCCACCAGCAGTGTAGGAGGGTTCCCCTTCCTCCACATCCTCGCCAACATTTGTTGTTGTTTGTCTTTTGGATGGTGGCAATCCTAACTGGTGTGAGGTGATATCTCATTGTGGTTTTAATTTGCATTTCTCTGATGATTAGCGCTGTGGAGCATCTTTTCATGTGTCTGTTGGCCATCTGAATTTCTTTTTTGGAGAAGTATCTGTTCAGCTCCTTTGCCCGTTTTTTAATTGGCTTATTTGCTTTTGTTTGTTGAGGTGCATGAGCTCTTTTATATATTTCGATCTCAACCCTTTATTGGATATGTCATTTATGAATATATTCTCCCATACTGCAGGATGCCTTTTTGTTGTATTTATGGTGCCTTTTGCTATACAGAAGTTTTTCAGCTTTATATAGTCCAACTTGTTCATTTTTGCTTCTGTTTCCCTTGCCTGGGGAGATATGTTCATGAAGAAATTGCTCATGTTTATGTCCAAGAGATTTTTGCCTATGTTTTTTTCTAAGAGTTTTATGGTTTCATGACTTATATTCAGGTCTTTTATCCATTTCAAATTTAATTTTCTATATAGGGTTAGACAGTGATCCAGTTTCATCCTCTTACATGTAGCTGTCCAGTTTTGCCAACACCAGCTGTTGAAGAGGCTGTGATTTCCCCATTGTATACCCATGACTCCTTTATCATGCATTAATTGACCATGTATGTTTGGGTTAATATCTGGACTCTCTATTCTGTTCCACTGGTCTGTGGGTCTGTTCTTATGCCAGTACCAAATTGTCTTAATTACTGTTGCTTTGTAGGAGAGCTTGAAGTTAGGATGTGAGATACCCCCTGCTTTATTCTTCCTTCTCAGATTGCTTTGGCTATTCGGGGTCTTTTGTGGTTCCATATGAATTTTAGAACTATTTGTTCCAGTTCATTAAAGAATGCTGTTGGTATTTTGATAGGGATTGCATTGAATATGTAGATTGCTTTAGGCAGGATGGCCATTTTGACAACATTAATACTTCCTAGACAAGAACATGGGATGAATTTCCTTTGTTAGTGTCCGTTTTAATTTCTCTTAAGAGTGTCTTGTAGTTTTCAGGGTATATGTCTTTCACTTCCTTGTTTAGGTTTATTCCTAGGTATTTTCTTTTTGATGCAATTGTGAATGGAATTGTTTTCCTGATTTCTCTTTCTGCTAGTTCATCATTACTGTATAGGAATGCAAGAGATTTCTGTGTATTAATTTTGTATCCTGCAACTTTGCTGAATTCAGATATTCATTCTAGTAGTTTTGGAGTGGAGTCCTTAGGGTTTTTTATGTACAATATCATGTCATGTGCAAATAGTGACAGTTTGACTTCTTCCTTACCAATCTGTATGCCTTATATTTCTTTGTTTTGTCTGATATCCATGGCTAGGACATCCAGTACTATGTTGAATAACAGTGGGGAGAGTGGGCATCCCTGTCTTGTACCTGATCTTACATGAATAGCTTTCAACTTCTCACTGTTAAGTATGATGTTGGCTGTGGGTTTTTCATATATGGCCTTTATTATGTTGAGGTACTTTCCCTCTATGCCCATTTTGTTGAGAGTTTTTATCATGAATGGATGTTGAATTTTGTCAAATGCTTTTTCAGCATCTATGGAGATGATCATGTGGTTTTTGTCCTTTTTGTTGATGTGGTGGATGATGTTGATGGATTTTCGAATGTTGTACCATCCTTGCATCCCTGAGATGAATCCCACTTGATCATGGTGTATGATCCTCTTGATTTATTTTTGAATTTGGTTTGCTAATATTTTGTTGAGTATTTTTGTGTCTATGTTCATCAGGGATATTGGTCTGCAATTTTCTTTTTTTGTGGGGTCTTTGCCTGCTTTTGGTATTAGAGTGATGTTGGCTTCATAGAATGAGTTTGGAACTATTTCCTCCTCTTGTATTTTTTGGAAAACTTTAAGGAGAATGGGTATTATGTGTTCTCTAAATTTCTGATAAAATTCAGCCGTGAATCCATCTTGCCTGGGTGTTTTGTTCTTGGGTAGTTTTTTGATTACTGATTCAATTTTGTTGCTGGTAATTGGTCTGTTTAGATTTTCTGTTTCTTCCTTGGTCAGTATTGGAAGGTTGTATCTTTTCTAGAAAGTTGTACATTTCTTCTAGGTTATCCATCTTGTTAGGATATAGATTTTCATAGTATTTTCTAATAATTCTTTGTATTTCTGTTGTGTCCGTCATGACTTTTCCTTTCTCATTTCTGATTCTGTTTATGTGTGTAGATTCTCTTTTTCTCTTAATAAGTCTGGCTAGAGGCTTATCTATTTTGTTTATTTTGTCAAAGAATCAGCTCTTGGTTTCATTGACTTTTTCTATTGTTTTATTCTTCTCAATTTTATTTATTTCTTCTCTGATCTTTATTATGTCCCTCCTTCTGCTGACTGTGGTCCTCATTTGTTCTTCTTTTTTCAGTTTCAATAATTGTGACTTTAGACTATTCATTTGGGATTGTTGTTCCTTCTTTAAATAGGCCTGAATTGCTATATACTTTCCTCTTAGAACTGCCTTCCCTCCATCCCACAGAAGTTGGAGCATTGTGCTGTTGTTGTTATTTGTCTCCATATATTGCTTGATCACTGTTTTAATTTGGTCATTGAACCATTGATTATTTAGGAGGATGTTATTAAACCTCCATGTGTTTGTGAGCCTTTTTGTTTTCTTTGTACAATTTATCTCTAGTTTTATAACTTTGTGATCTGCAAAATTGGTTGATAGAATTCCAATCTTTTTGAATTTACTGAGGCTCTTCTTGTGGCCTAGTATGTGGTCTATTCTGGAAAATGTTCCATGTGCACTTGAGAAGAATGTGTATCCTGCTGCTTTTGGGTGTAGAGTTCTGTAGATGTCTGTTAGGTCCATCTGTTCTAGTGTGTTGTTCAGTGCCTCTGTGTCCTTATTTATTTTCTGTCTGGTGGATCTGTTCTTTGGAGTGAGTGGTGTGTTGAAGTCTCCTACAGTGAGTGCATTGCATTCTGTTTCCTCCTTTAATTCTGTTAGTATTGGTTTCACATATGTTGGTGCTCCTGTGTTGGGTACATAGTAATGGTTATATCTTGTTGAACTGACCCCTTTATCATTATGTAATGTCCTTCTTTATCTCTTGTTACTTTGTTTGTTTTGAAGTCTATTTTGTCTGATACAAGTACTGCAACACCTGCTTTTTCTCCCTATTGTTTGCATGAAATATCTTTTTCCATCATTCACTTTTAGTCTGTGTATGTCTTTGGGTTTGAGGTGAGTCTCCTGTAAGCCGCATATAGATGGGTTTTGCTTTTTTATCCATTCTATTACTCTGTCTTTTGAGTGGTGCATTCAGTCCATTTACATTTAGTGTGATTATCAATAGATATGTACTTATTGCCATTGCAGGCTTTGGATTTGTGGTTACCAAAGGTTCAAGGGTAGCTTCTGTACTATTTAACTGTCAAACTTTAACTTGCTTATTGAGCTATTATAAACACAGTCTGGTGATTCTTTATTTCTCTCCGTTCTTATTCTTTCTCCTCCACTCTTTATATGTTAGATGTTTTATTCTGCACTCTTTTGTGTTTCCCTTGACTGCTTTTGTGGATAGCTGATTTTACTTTTTGCCTTTAGTTAGTATTTGGTTGTTCTGCTCTCTTTGCTGTGATTTTATTTTCTCTGGTAACATCTATTTAGCCTTAGGAGTACTTCCTTCTAGAGAAGTCCCTTTAAAATACCCTGTAGAGGTGGTTTGTGGGTGGCAAATTCCCTCAATTTTTGCTTATCTGGAATTGTTTAATAACTCCTTCAAATTTAAATGATAATCTTGCTGGATACAGTATTCTTGGTTCAAGGCCCTTCTGTTTCATTGCATTAAATATATCATGCCGTTCTCTTCTGGCCTGTAAGTTTCCTGTTGAGAAGTGTGATGATAGCCTGATGGGTTTACCTTTGGCTACAAAGGAAATCTGCAAGAGTGCAGCATCTCATGAAAAGGGTAAGATACAAAGCCGTGACCCAGCAGGACCAGAGCACTGCTGCCACCCCACCTCACTGGTGAGAGGAAAAGAATAATAGTGGAGAGGGAGTGGAAGCAAAGATCTTTTTTCTCTCTCTGGATGCCTTTAATACTCTGTCCTTGTCTTTGATCTTTGCCATTTTAATTATTATATGTCTTGTTGTTGTCCTCCTTGGGCCCCTTGTTTTGGGAGATGTGTGGGCTTCCATGGCCTGAGCAACTATTTCCTTCCCCAGCTTGGGGTAGTTTTCAGCAATTATTTCTTCAAAGACACTTTCTATCACTTTTTCTCTCTTCTTCTCCACACTATTATGTGAATATTGTTCCATTTAGATTGGTCACACAGTTCTCTTAATATTCTTTCATTCCTAGAGATCCTTTTATCTCTTTCTGCCTCAGCTTCTCTGTATTCCTGTTCTCTGATTTCTATTCTTTTAACAGTCTTTTGCACCTCATCCAGTCTGCTCTTAAGTCCTTCTGTTGATTGTTTCATTATTGTTTTCTCCCTCCAGACTTTATCCCTTAGCTCTTGCATATTTCTCTGCAGCTCCATCAGCATGGTTTTGAATTTTATTTGGAATTCTTTTTCAGGAAGATTGGCTATAGCTATTTCGCCAGGCCTTCTCTTTGGTGTTGTTTGAGTGATTTTGGTCTGGACCAGGTTTTTCTGCCTCTTCACAGAAATAGAAGTGATCACCAGCAAGTGGCGTGTGTGTCAGCTGATTGAACAAAGTCCCTTCCTGCTTGCTGGTCACCTTGCCCTTCTGTGCTGCCTGTGCCAGTTACCCACACCCAGGGAGCACTCTCTGGGTTAATTCCCCTAGCTGCTGTGGGTGGGGCAGCCTTCAGGATGGCCTAGGTCACTGCTGGGTGTCACAGGTGCACAGCGTGTGTTCTCCTGTGAGAACTGTGCCCCTTTGTGCCTTCTGGACTTTGTGCCAATGTCCTCTGTCTGTGCTGGGCATCTGTGTGTAGGGGGCAGCCTCTGGGTCTGGCCCAGTTAGCTGTGCACTGAGAGAAGACTCTGTGTGGTTGCTGTGGGTGGGGCTGCTCCCAGGCTTGTCCACAGCAATGATGAGTCAGCCTATTTGCTTGCAGTGCTGGCAGGGAGGGAATGAATGGCAGGGTACTATTCACCATGAGGGGCTTCAGAGCTGCATTGCCACCCAGGGGGTTAGGGCACCTGAAGGTCCTTAAGATTCCCAGCCTGCTGGGCTGAGTGTGCTGGGATGATTTTTTCCACCTGTTTAACCCTTGTCACTTTAAGACTTTTAAAGTGCCGACTTTTCTTTTGTCCCAGGGTTGCCACTTGAAATCTCCATCTTGGATTTTACTCTTCCGTTTCTCTAACATCCAGCACACTATGCAATGTGTGTCTGTGCTCCTGGTGCAGATTACCAGGGCTGGTTATTTAGCAATCCTGTGCTTCCACTCCCTCCCCACTCTGATTCTTTTCCTCTCGCCAGTGAGCTGGGATGGGGGCAGTGCTCGGGTCCTGCTGGGTCATGGCTTTGTATCTTACCCTTTTTGTGAGATGTTGCATTCTCACAGATGTAGGTGTAGCCTAGCTGTTGGTCTTCTTTTAGGAATAGTTATATTTGCTCTACTTTCAAAATATATATGGTTTTGGTAGGAGATTTCGGCCTCCCTATTCATGCTGCCATCTTGAGCACCTCCTGGAACCATCTTATATTTTATTTTACCATACAATTAGGTAAATTCCTTGTTGTTTGTAATGAAAGGCTTCTGGTCATCTTACTTTCAAATTTCATTTATAAGCATAGCCTGCCTTTCTTGCTTGGTAAATGAGGTTTTCCTTCCAATTGGACCTTTCTCATGCTTTTAATAATTAATGATCTAGGTTTCAGGGTTCATAATACACCAAAGCTATAAAGTAGCACTGCTGAAAGATGTATTAACTCCTTCAGGCCTCCAAGGTGCTATTTAAAATGTTATTGCTTCATATCCCATAATAGAAGCTTGAACCCTATTGATGGCCTTTCTCTTGATTGTGTGCATAGAGGGTAAAGGCTAGGAGAGGAAGAGGAGTGAACTGGAACAGGAACCTGAATTAATTCTTAACAAGCCTTGAAAGATTTTAGTCTTATAAATTCTAAAGCCTAAAAGACAAGCTTCCAGAATAAATTGATAGCTAAGGTAGTGTTATTAGATGCAATAGTTACTGAAAGGACAAAGTCTTTGTTAGTTTGGGCTGCAAATAGGTACATCCTACTTTATACCTACATGTCCAATACTATACTATTATAGTAGTGAAGTTAACTATGAAAATATGCACATTCTGATTGTATATAGGAAAGTTTAAATTGTCATATTTTTATGATTAATAAAGATCAATCAAGCTTGTGCAAATATCTTCAATTCATGGGTTCAACCTGTTATTTGAAATAGAGAATAGAAGGAAAAGACCATTGATAGCAAGTTTTTTAAATTTTGCCTATAATAATAATAAATGAAATGCATGAATATAAGGGTAGCCTGAATAATAAACATATTTTGGATCCTGTACAACTAGTGGTCTGCTAACAATCAGCTCTCAGGGTTGGGGGGAGCCCTGACTTATAGCATTTGCCAGTTTCTTCAATGGGCTCTTGTGTGCTATGTGAGCACATCTTGAATACCACTGTTTAAAATTTTTGGAAAGCTAATTGGATGATTCCTGGATAAACCTTGTGATAATACTAGTTGGGGGAAGACACATTCTAGGTAGCAAGTTCTGTGTCATATAATGATCACTGAATCTCTATTTATTTCCCACATTTCTCATTGGCCAATGGACTGGAAACAGAGATGGGAGTATTTAAAAGTTGGTATGGAATCCACAGCCCTCCCCTACCACTGCAGTAAAGGAGGTGACATGTTCCCAGTAGTGCAGATACAAGGTGGTGGAACCTGTATCAGCATGGTTCCATCAATGTCTACATGGAGGCCACATACCAGCATTGGGTGTGTAATATCCCTCAGTCAGCAACTGCTACCTAAAAACCTTTCCATACAGAATGGCTTAAAACAACAATTTATTATTATGTCTCACAATTCTGTGAGTTGGCTAAGCTCCGCTGGGTATTTCTTCTGCTCATCTCATTTAGGGCCTCATTTTATAGTCATAGGGTGGCTGGGGCTGGATTCCTTTGAAAGCTCCACTGGGATTGAACTGAAGATAGCTTCTCTGCTTAGGTCTGGCCCCTTGGAACTCCTCCACCTGGAGTCACATTCTATAAGCATCTTCCCAAGGCTTCTCTTTGCTGTAGTTTGCTCAGACTTCTTGTAAGTAACATCAAATGCAGAGGCTGTCAAATGTGCTAAGGTTTAGGCTGGGACCCATCACATTGTCACTTCAGCTACCTTTTCTTGGTTCTAGTGAGTCATGGGATCAGTGCAGAGACAGAGTAGGATGTGACTATTACCATCTGGAGTCACACCCTTGTAGAGTCACTGGGAGCCCTCTTGGGAGACTGCCCACCACATAAGAAAAGTAAGAAACAAGTCTTTGTTATGTTAATCCACTTAGATTTCAGGGTTAATTTGTTACCTTGGCAGAACCTAGCATAATCTGACTAACCTAGAAATTGGTACTGTATTAGTGAAGATAAGGTAGGCAGTGCTGCAAAAACAAACCCCAAAATATCAGCAGCTTCACAGATGGTCCTCTGGGAGTCTTATGGCTCTCCACGATGGCTTCTTTCCAGTGGTGACTCTTGTATTTTATTGGTATACCATCTGGAACGTGTGACTTCCAGCTTCCTGGGGCAGGAGGAAAGGGGGCAAAAGGATCTCATGGCTCTGAAGCACCTATGGGACTAGTCACATGTCCCTTACCCCAAATGTAAGCAGGCTGGGAAATCTGGGGGAGCATGTTATATGGAGCTCTTTGCCTCTTTTGTTTGTCCTCCCTTTCCCTTGTATTGCCTTCTGTAAGAAATTTAAGAAAAAGAGAGAAGTAGAGGGGGGCTAGGGAGAGAGAGGAAGGAAGAAAGGAAAGAAGAAAAGAAAGAAGGAGGGAAGGAAGAATCCTGGAAGGAATTTATAGGATTCAGAATATAACCACTTAAACTATCAACAAAATAAAATTATTAGCAAGTACCGCTAAGCAAAAACTATTAACAAATAACTTTAATAGCAGAGGCTTTCACTGTGTTTCTGACCTGTGTTTTTTTTCTTTTCAATCAGCAATGATAAGGAAACTAAACCAGATTAAGTGCTCTTATTTGGAGGTACAAAGGCAAACAAGGGGAAAGAAGTGATTGAAGGGCACTTCAGAAAGCTGGGCCCATTCAAATCAGCAGGGCCTGATTACTCACCTCCCAGGGCACTTAAGGAATTGGCAAATGTAATTGCAAGACCACCAGCCTTTGTTTTAGAAAAGGCAGGTTGGACGGGAGAAGGTCCTGACAAGTGGAATCAGCAGATGGAGTACCTGTTTTTTCAAAACAGGGAAAGCACAACGTTGTAATTACAGACTATTCAGCTTATCTTGGATGCCTGGGAAGATACAAGAACAAATCATCAAACAATCAATTTGCAACCACCTAGAAGAGCACGAGGTACTGGGTAGTAATCAACGTGATTTTTGTGAAGTACAAATTATGCCAGACCAATTTAATTTTATCTTTGAGAGAATGATTAGCCTGGCAGAAGAGGGGAAAGCAATATTACAATTGGACTTACTTTTTTTTTTTAGTTCTATCCCCCGACATTATCAACATCAGCTCTCCAAGAGGATGCCACCTAACAACAGTTGGGTGGGCATGACTCTGGATGAGGCACGTAAAGAGGTAAAAAGATTCTGCTCCAGGCTGACACAGTTATTAATAATAGTTATTATTATTTTACTCAATTAATGTAGAAAAAGGAGATTACAGTAGTTAAGAAGATGCTGAGATACAAATAGCCTTCTGATGGCAAATACAGCAAAGAGAAGATACAAAAACCAATTTAAGAAATCCGATACCTAAGTAATATGGGACCCAGAGAGGGAGAACAGAGAAAGTGGTAAAAAAGAAGTTATATAAGAAAACTTCCCAGAAAGGACCTACATTCTTACATTAAAAGAGCCCCCTAAAGGCCAACTGCAATAAGTAGTGAAAATAACCCACTTAGACATAGCTTTGTAAAATTTTAGAACTCTAAGTATAAAATAAAACTTTCTAAAAACTTCCATAGAGAAAAATTAGGCCACCTACAGAGAAATGGAAATTGAGCAGCCAAATTCTCATTAACATCTCTGGCTGCTAGAAGATAATAGAGTGGTCCTTTCAATTCTGGGGGAAATTGAATTTGAAACTAATTTCCATCTTCAGCCAACCTATCAATCACCTGTGAAAGATAGGAATTTCACATAAACCAGCACTTAGAAAGTTTACCTCCCAGGATCTATCTTAAGAAGTTACTTGAATATGTATTCAAGCAGAATGAGGGTGTTAACCAAGAAAGAAGACCAGAGACCTAACACAGGAAAGAGAAATAGAGTATGTATAAAACCTTCCATGTTGGAACAAAAGAATGAAAAGCTCCAAAGAGAAGAACTCTGAGGCAAAAGAGTATGATTAAGAGAACAAGAACAAAACCAAAACTTGAGTATAAGATAAGGTGCACATTTTGTCAATAAAAAAATAGGCAATTGAGAATTCTAGGAAAAAAAACAAAAAGCTAATTGAGAATGTTATGGTCCAAATTTTGAAGAATAATAAAATGTATGATTTTCAATAATTAAGAGTATAAGAGAAAGACCAATAACATGATATTAAAACATTCTCCTTTGAATAGACAAGGAATTCTGACACTGTCTTCTAAGAAGAGGAAATGGCAGTCCTAACATGCTGCTTAGCTTGACAGTGCACAATATTGATGCAGTCTTAATAAGGTGAGCACTCTGATTGGTTTTACGCTCTTCCAGGCAAGCTAAGGACAAATTAAGGAAGATCTTGGTTATATTGCAGGAAAAAAATAAGGCAAGTATATCTTCATAATATAAAAGCATAGCTGACAGAAGATAGGAAGTGGAAAGTAAAGGGAATATGAAGAGGATAGTATCACTGATGCCCTTAACTTCTATGATAGGAAGTCAAGATACTAACAGAAGGTTTTAGAATGAAAAATTGAGGAGTACAATACTATTTGAAGTTATAAGAGGAACCACAATAAAACTTAACAATAATGATATAAGCCCCCCAAACTGGGAGGAGTTGGAAGAATAGAAATGAGCTAGATCTCGCAGCCATGGCATTTTTTCCCCCATTCCATTATCCATGCCCAGTTTCATAAGGTTATATCTGCAAACTTAAAGTCCTGTCTGCTTTAATTCTTTTAAATTTGATCAGAATTATATCTAATATTTCACGAGTACTCTTTCCAAAATTAACAACGTGGTACACGGGCATGTGGCCTCTTCATAGTGTTTTATTTCATCTAACTTCTATTCCAAAAGAATATATTCTCGGAATTGGATTTTTGCTCTTACTGAATGAAAGCTTGGATATGACCTTGTTATAGGAAAAAAACTTTTTAAAATGGTAACTCTAAAAACAAAAATAACATAAAAATCCCTTGAACCACTTCTAGACATTCCTGTGCATTTCAGTAACTATACAGTCCACAAGCTACTGTTACATGATGGCAGGTGCAAGTAAATCTCCATTGTAACTTCGTAAGGGAGGTCCAAAAAATTCAATACCATAAAATATGGAGCCAACTCAATGCAAAGTGAATGGAATGAGCAAGGTGAGCTGGCTGCAAGAGGACAGAAGCCAATCACCACACTTGTCATATCCAAATTCCCATTATCAAGGAGCATAATTACAAGTTCCTCTGTACTTTTGATTACTGGCTACAGTGGCATATCACATAACCACACTGATAAACACAGTTGCTATACACACTGCCTGCTAGCTATAAATTATGCAGTTCCTGATTACCCTTGGCAGGAGTTAAGCTTTTTCAAATTTTGCACAAAACTGATACTTACCTAATAGTCCAATTACACTATTTAAAAAATTCGTTATTCTAATTTATCCAAAATATAAACATTTTATAAAAGAGCAGTCTCTATTTTTAAAAATGGGAGGACAGAGGTGAGGGGAGGTGCTGTTTGCAATCAGAAGAACTAAAAGCAGAAGTGCTTAAAAGTGTTCACAGGGGATGGGCCTGGGTTTGGGGAGGAATCGTCAAGAGCTGTGTGCCATTTCATCTCGGCGGTTTAATTTATTATAAAGTACATTGACTACTATAACACAGTAAGTGTTGTATTACAGTAATCAAATTTGTAAAAACAATAAGTTACCTTTTAATATGTCTTAAAGAATGGTCTGTGTAATACTTGTTAAAATGCAGATATCCTGGTACCAAACAGCTTGACTGAATTTGATCCTCTCTACTGGGGACCAGGAATCTGCTTTGGAACCATTGGTTTAGGAAGGAAGCTTACTAAAGGCTGTTGTGAGACCATCACATGCTGTATTGCCTTCTGTGGTGTTTACCATATCCTTGCTTCCTTCCTTCTGGTTTCTTTACCTCCAAAATGAAAAAAAATAAAGACTTCTCTCTTTGGATATGGTCTCATCTAGGGGAACAGCAATAATCTTCTCAAGGTCCTTTAAGCTGTGCCACCTCTTGAGCGTGTAACAGCCAAGAAAATGTGTTAGGTTTTAAAATTCATGACGATGACTGGTTTCGTAATTATGTAGGGAGAAACATTTTGAGACTGTCTTTGTATCTTATTTTGGCGCTGATCTTTTTTTCTTATTCCCGTGACTGCAGGAATATTGATCTCAGCTTTACTTTGACCGCTAATGAATTATGATGGCAATAAGCAGAGACATATACCTCCAATCTCCTGGGAGCTTAATCTTCTGCTACAACGTTTGCATTTGTAAGTCAGCACCTGGGTAATCTATATTCTAACTATTTGTTATTCTCCTTTAATTACATATTGGTGGTGGCCCATTTGCAGCCTGAGAGCAACCAACTGGAGAGTCAAAGAGATTATTAAAATATTGACTTTAAATTAGGCCAAAAGGAAACAAGGTTGGGTTTGTTCCTGCTCATTCCAATATGATGGTTCAAGGACAGTCACTCCTTTCATGTCAAGGAAAGTTGGGTCTAAAAAATTAGTGTGCAGAACTTTTACTCTTAAATATTGCTAGTGTCACCTGTCTTTCCATTGGCATCAGTCTTACCTCATCTGGCAAACACTATTTAGTTTGGCAGGTGATAGAATTTTACATCCTATACTTACTTCCTGCTTGGTACTGAACAGTCATTCAAGCTGGAGTTTAGGACATTGTAGATGACCGCGTCAGTCTCAGAAAACTTTTCCTTTTGGCATTTGGTAACGTTTTATTTTGAGATCATCTTAAATTTATAGAGAAGCTCCAAGAATTACATAAGAAACTCCATCTACCCTTTGCTGAGATTCATATTTATATCTTCCCCTATTCACTCTCTGTGAATCTAGCATTCTCTTTTAACAACCATGGCTGTTATCAAAATCAGGTATTTTAACATTGATACAATATAAGCCACCATCCAAACTTAAATTAAGATTATCTCAGTTGTCTCTAGGATGTCGCCAATGATAATTCTTTTCTGCAGACTAGGTTCTAACCCAGGATCACACACTGTGTCGAGCCATTGTCTCCTTTGCTCCTTTATCTGGAAAAGTTTCTTAGCCTTTGTCTTAACTTGACATTTTTTTTTTTTTTGTTTTGTTTTGTTTTTTTGTTTTTTTTTTAATAATTATTTTTTATTGAAGCGTAGTTGACACACAGTATTACATTACATGAGTTTCAAGTGTACAACACAGTGGTAGAACATTTATATACATAATTCTAGGTTCCAGCTATCACCCTATCAGGCTGTTACAATATCTTGACTATATTCCTTATGCTCTACATTACATCCCGGTTACTAATTTATTTTACCATTGGAAGTCTGTCCTTTTTTTTTTTTTTTTTTTTTTTTTTTTGTGAGGGCATCTCTCATATTTATTGATCAAATGGTTGTTAACGACAATAAAATTCTGTATAGGGGAGTCAATTCTCAATGCACAATCATTATTCCACCCCAAGCCTAATTTTTGTCAGTCTCCAATCTTCTGAGGCATAACAAACAAGTTTTTACATGTAGAACAAATTCTTACATAATGAATAAGTTACATAGTGAACAGTACAAGGGCAGTCATCACAGAAACTTTCGGTTTTGCTCATGCATTATGAACTCTAAACAGTCAGTTCAAATATGAATACTCATTTGGTTTTTATACTTGATTTATATGTGGATACCACATTTCTCTCTTTATTATTATTATTTTTAATAAAATGCTGAAGTGGTAGGTAGATACAAGATAAAGGTAGAAAACATAGTTTAGTGTTGTAAGAGAGCACATGTAGATGATCAGGTGTGTGCCTGTAGACTATGTGTTAATCCAAGCTAGACCAGGGCAATAAAACATCCACGTATGCAGAAGATTTCTCTCAGAACGGGGGGGTGAGGTTCTAAGCCTCACCTCTGTTGATCCCCAATTTCTCACCTGATGGCCCCCCTGCGACTGTGCCTGTCTTAGGTTGTTCCTCCCTTGAGGAATCTTACCCGTCTCTGGCTAACCAGTCATCTTCCGGGGCCATACAGGGAAATGTGAAGTTGGTAAGTGAGAGAGAAGCCTTATTGTTTGAAAAAGTTAGCTTTTTACTTCTTTGCATATTTATGCCCTGTGGCTTCTATGCCCATCATTTGTCTTGAGGTATCTTTACCACTTGGAAGAATTATGATACTCGGTAAATTTGATATGAGGCACGAATTCTATTTAAGGGTTGTAATTAGGAAGGAAGAAGAAAAGCTATAGAAGTAGGAGGCGGAAGAAAACATGGGAAGATTGATTATTTCTTTGATATATCTTCTTGTAGAGTAACTTCAGCATGTATAGGTTTTAAGCTACTACTTAAATTGCACACACACCTTAACATAATAGGAGTATAGTTACATAACCAAAGCATATCTGTAATTACCAGCCATCTGCAGTGAAACCAAGAAAACCAGTTAGGCACCTTAGGCATTTGTGAAAACTTATCTATGATATGGTGGATATTGTCCAACTGAACTAGAACAGTCTGAGAGAAATCAGACAAATTAAAACAACCCATTCCTGGGGACTGTTCACATGCCATATGTTCTTTTAACAGTAAATAGTTTTTAGTTGTAAGACTTTGGAGCGCTACAATTTGCACTTCTCCAAATTCTTGGTTGAGTTCCAACAGTATAGATCCAGTCCAATTTTGTTGTTTTACTGTATGCACAGGCCAGCTTAGATATCTCCTTCCTCATTCCCATGGCAAGTCCAGGAACTGGTGGGATGAGTGCATCTACAGCTGTAGCAGTGCGTGGATCTTTGTTGGGGTTTTTTGATGATCATCTTCTGGCATGAGTCTTCCAGAGAGTGCAGTTGTTGGAAGTTCTTTTTCATATCGTATCTTAGTTCATTTTCGGGGTAGCCCAATTAGGCTTTGATCCTCTGTATAAACACAAACAGACCCTTTGCCTACACTTTTATATGCCCTTTATACCCTTGTGTAGAACTCGTTGGAGGTTACCACACAGGAACTGCCCTTTTTTTTTTTTTTTTTTTTTGCTATCACTAATCTACACTTACATGACGAATATTATGTTTACTAGGCTCTCCCCTATACCAGGTCTCCCCTATAAACCCCTTTACAGTCACTGTCCATCAGCATAGCAAAATGTTGTAGAATCACTACTTGCCTTCTCTGTGTTGTACAGCCCTCCCTTTTCTCCTACCCCCCCATGCATGTTAATCTTAATACCCCCCTACTTCTCCCCCCCTTATCCCTCCCTACCCACCCATCCTCCCCAGTCCCTTCCCTTTGGTACCTGTTAGTCCATTCTTGAGTTCTGTGATTCTGCTGCTGTTTTGTTCCTTCAGTTTTTCCTTTGTTCTTATATTCCACAGATAAGTGAAATCATTTGGTATTTCTCTTTCTCCGCTTGGCTTGTTTCACTGAGCATAATACCCTCCAGCTCCATCCATGTTGCTGCAAATGACTGGATTTGCCCTTTTCTTATAGCTGAGTAGTATTCCATTGTGTATATGTACCACATCTTCTTTATCCATTCATCTATTGATGGACATTTAGGTTGCTTCCAATTCTTGGCTATTGTAAATAGTGCTGCGATAAACATAGGGGTGCATCTGTCTTTCTCAAACTTGATTGCTGCATTCTTAGGGTAAATTCCTAGGAGTGCAATTCCTGGGTCAAATGGTAAGTCTGTTTTGAGCATTTTGATGTACCTCCATACTGCTTTCCACAATGGTTGAACTAACTTACATTCCCACCAGCAGTGTAGGAGGGTTCCCCTTTCTCCACAGCCTCGCCAACATTTGTTGTTGTTTGTCTTTTGGATGGCAGCCATCCTTACTGGTGTGAGGTGATACCTCATTGTAGTTTTAATTTGCATTTCTCTGATAATTAGCGATGTGGAGCATCTTTTCATGTGTCTGTTGGCCATCTGTATTTCTTTTTTGGAGAACTGTCTGTTCAGTTCCTCTGCCCATTTTTTAATTGGGTTATTTGTTTTTTGTTTGTTGAGGCGTGAGAGCTCCTTATATATTCTGGACGTCAAGCCTTTATCGGATGTGTCATTTTCAAATATATTCTCCCATACTGTAGGTATCCTTCTTGTTCTATTGATGGTGTCTTTTGCTGTACAGAAGCTTTTCAGCTTAATATAGTCCCACTTACTCATTTTTGCTGTTGTTTTCCTTGCCCGGGGAGATATGTTCAAGAAGAGGTCACTCATGTTTATGTCTAAGAGGTTTTCGCCTATGTTTTCTTCCAAGAGTTTAATGGTTTCATGGCTTACATTCAGGTCTTTGATCCATTTTGAGTTTACTTTTGTATATGGGGTTAGACAATGGTCCAGTTTCATTCTCCTACATGTAGCTGTCCAGTTTTGCCAGCACCACCTGTTGAAGAGACTGTCATTTCCCCATTGTATGTCCATGGCTCCTTTATCAAATATTAATTGACCATATATGTCTGGGTTAATATCTGGATTCTCCAGTCTGTTCCATTGGTCTGTGGCTCTGCTCTTGTGCCAGTACCAAATTGTCTTGATTACTATGGCTTTATAGTAGAGCTTGAAGTTGGGGAGTGAGATCCCCCCTATTTTATTCTTCTTTCTCAGGATTGCTTTGGCTATTCGGGGTCTTTGGTGTTTCCATATGAATTTTTGAATTATTTGTTCCAGTTCATTGAAGAATGTTGCTGGTAGTTTCATAGGGATTGCATCAAATCTGTATATTGCTTTGGGCAGGATGGCCATTTTAACGATATTAATTCTTCCTAGCCACGAGCATGGGATGAGTTTCCATCTGTTAGTGTCCCCTTTAATTTCTCTTAAGAGTGACTTGTAGTTTTCAGAGTATAAGTCTTTCACTTCTTTGGTTAGGTTTATTCCTAGGTATTTTATTTTTTTTGATGCAATTGTGAATGGAGTTGTTTTCCTGATTTCTCTCTCTGTTGGTTCATTGTTAGTATATAGGAAAGCCACAGATTTCTGTGTGTTGATTTTGTATCCTGCAACTTTGCTGTATTCCGATATCAGTTCTAGTAATTTTGGGGTGGAGTCTTTAGGGTTTTTTATGTACAGTATCATGTCATCTGCAAATAGTGACAGTTTAACTTCTTCTTTACCAATCTGGATTCCTTGTATTTCTTTATTTTGTCTGATTGCCGTGGCTAGGACCTCCAGTACTATGTTAAATAACAGTGGAGAGAGTGGGCATCCCTGTCTAGTTCCCGATCTCAGAGGAAATGCTTTCAGCTTCTCGCTGTTCAATATAATGTTGGCTGTGGGTTTATCATAGATGGCCTTTATTATGTTGAGGTACTTGCCCTCTATTCCCATTTTGCTGAGAGTTTTTAACATGAATGGATGTTGAACTTTGTCAAATGCTTTTTCAGCATCTATGGAGATGATCATGTGGTTTTTGTCTTTCTTTTTGTTGATGTGGTGGATGATGTTGATGGACTTTCGAATGTTGTACCATCCTTGCATCCCTGGAATGAATCCCACTTGGTCATGGTGTATGATCCTTTTGATGTATTTTTGAATTCGGTTTGCTAATATTTTGTTGAGTATTTTTGCATCTACGTTCATCAGGGATATTGGTCTGTAGTTTTCTTTTTTGGTGGGGTCTTTGCCTGGTTTTGGTATTAGGGTGATGTTAGCTTCATAGAATGAGTTTGGGAGTATCCCCTCCTCCTCTATTTTTTGGAAAACTTTAAGGAGAATGGGTATTATGTCTTCCCTGTATGTCTGATAAAATTCCGAGGTAAATCCATCTGGCCCGGGGGTTTTGTTCTTGGGTAGTTTTTTGATTACCTCTTCAATTTCGTTGCTGGTAATTGGTCTGTTTAGATTTTCTGTTTCTTCCTGGGTCAATCTTGGAAGGTTATATTTTTCTAGGAAGTTGTCCATTTCTCCTAGGTTTCCCAGCTTGTTAGCATATAGGTTTTCATAGTATTCTCCAATAATTCTTTGCATTTCCGTGGGGTCCGTCGTGATTTTTCCTTTCTCGTTTCTGATACTGTTGATTTGTGTTGTTTCTCTTTTCTTCTTAATAAGTCTGGCTAGAGGCTTATCTATTTTGTTTATTTTCTCAAAGAACCAGCTCTTGGTTTCATTGATTTTTGCTATTGTTTTATTCTTCTCAATTTTATTTATTTCTTCTCTGATCTTTATTATGTCCCTCCTTCTGCTGACCTTAGGCCTCATCTGTTCTTCTTTTTCCAATTTCGATAATTGTGACATTAGACCATTCATTTGGGATTGCTCTTCCTTTTTTAAATATGCTTGGATTGCTATATACTTTCCTCTTAAGACTGCTTTTGCTGTGTCCCACAGAAGTTGGGGCTTAGTGTTGTTGTTGTCATTTGTTTCCATATATTGCTGGATCTCCATTTTGATTTGGTCATTGATCCATTGATTATTTAGGAGCGTGTTGTTAAGCCTCCATGTGTTTGTGAGCCTCTTTGCTTTCTTTGTACAGTTTATTTCTAGTTTTATGCCTTTGTGGTCTGAAAAGTTGGTTGGTAGGATTTCAATCTTTTGGAATTTTCTGAGGCTCTTTTTGTGGCCTAGTATGTGGTCTATTCTGGAGAATGTTCCATGTGCACTTGAGAAGAATGTATATCCCGCTGCTTTTGGATGTAGAGTTCTATATATGTCTATTAGGTCCATCTGCTCTACTGTGTTGTTCAGTGCTTCCGTGTCCTTACTTATTTTCTGCCCAGTGGATCTATCCTTTGGGGTGAGTGGTGTGTTGAAGTCTCCTAGAATGAATGCATTGCAGTCTATATCCCCCTTTAGTTCTGTTAGTATTTGTTTCACATATGCTGGTGCTCCTGTGTTGGGTGCATATATATTTAGAATGGTTATATCCTCTTGTTTGACTGAGCCCTTTATCATTATGTAGTGTCCTTCTTTATCTCTTGTTACTTTCTTTGTTTTGAAGTCTATTTTGTCTGATATTAGTACTGCAACCCCTGCTTTCTTCTCACTGTTGTTTGCTTGAAATATGTTTTTCCATCCCTTGACTTTTAGTCTGTACATGTCTTTGGGTTTGAGGTGAGTTTCTTGTAAGCAGCATATAGATGGGTCTTGCTTTTTTATCCATTCTGTTACTCTGTGTCTTTTGATTGGTGCATTCAACCCATTAACATTTAGGGTGACTATTGAAAGATATGTACTTATTGCCATTGCAGGCTTTAAATTCGTGGTTACCAAAGGTTCAAGGTTAGCCTCTTTAGTATCTTACTGCCTAACTTAGCTCGCTTATTGAGCTGTTATATACACTGTCTGGAGATTCTTTTCTTCTCTCCCTTCTTGTTCCTCCTCCTCGATTCTTCATATGTTGGGTGTTTTGTGCTGTGCTCTTTCTAGGAGTGCTCCCATCTAGAGCAGTCCCTGTAAGATGTTCTGTAGAGGTGGTTTGTGGAAAGCAAATTCCCTCAGCTTTTGTTTGTCTGGGAATTGTTTAATCCCACCGTCATATTTGAATGATAGTCGTGCTGGATACAGTATCCTTGGTTCAAGGCCCTTCTGTTTCATTGTATTAAATATATCATGCCATTCTCTTCTGGCCTGTAGGGTTTCTGTTGAGAAATCTGAAGTTAGCTTGATGGGTTTCCCTTTATAGGTGACCTTTTTCTCTCTAGCTGCCTTTAACACTCTTTCCTTGTCCTTGATCTTTGCCATTTTAATTATTATGTGTCTTGGTGTTGCCCTTCTTGGATCCTTTTTGTTGGGGGTTCTGTGTATTTCCGTGGTCTGTTTGATTACTTCCTCCCCCAGTGTGGGGAAGTTTTCAGCAATTATTTCTTCTAAGATACTTTCCATCTCTTTGCCTCTCTCTTCTTCTTCTGGGACCCCTATAATACGGATATTGCTCCTTTTAGATTGGTCACACAGTTCTCTTAATATTGTTTCATTCCTGGAGATCCTTTTGTCTCTCTCTATGTCAGCTTCTATGCGTTCCTGTTCTCTGATTTCAATTCCATCAATGGCCTCTTGCATTCTATCCATTCTGCTTATAAACCCTTCCAGAGTTTGTTTCATTTCTGCGATCTCCTTTCTGGCATCTGTGATCTCTTTCCGGACTTCATCCCATTTTTCTTGCGTATTTCTCTGCATCTCTGTCAGCATGTTTATGATTCTTATTTTGAATTCTTTGTCAGGAAGACTGGTTAGGTCTGTCTCCTTCTCTGGTGTTGTCTCTGTGATCTTTGTCTGCCTGTAGCTTTGCCTTTTCATGGTGATAGGAATAGTCTGCAGAACTGGGACGAGTGACGGCTGGAAGGACTTCCTTTCTTGTTGGTTTGTGGCCCTCCTCTCCTGGGAGAACAGCAGCCTCTAGTGGCTTGTGCTGCGCAGCTGCGCGCAGACAGGGTTTCTGCTTCCTGCCCAGCTGTTATGGAGTTAATCTCCGCTGTTGCTGTGGGTGTGGCCTGGCTCGGGCATCTGCTCCAAAATGGTGGAGTCGCGTTGGAGCAGGAGTTGCTGGGAGGCTATTTATCTCTGTAAGGGGCCTCCCTGCTCCCTGCAGCCCAGGGGTTAGGGTGCCCTGAGATCCCGGGTTCCCTACCTCTGGATTAAGTGACCCGCCCTGCCCCTTTAAGACTTCCAAAAAGCACCCGCCAAAACAAAACAACGACCACAAAAAAAAACAAGAAAAAAAATTTTTAATTAAAAAAAAGGTGGTCGTTCGTTTTTCTTTATTCTCCGGTGCCAGCCTCAGGCCTCTGCTCACCGGTCTTTCTGCCCTGTTTCCCTAATATTGGGGTCCCTGTCCCTTTAAGACTTCCAAAAAGCGCTCGCCAAAACAAAGCAGCAAAAAAGCAAAAAAAAAAAAAATGGTCGCGCGCTTTTCTTATGTCCTCTGTTGCCCAGCCTCCAGTGCCTGCTCACTGTTCTTGCTGCCCTGTTTTCCCAGTATCGAGGGCCCTGCACTCTGGCCCGGATGGCTGGGGCTGGGTGTTCGGCAGCCCTGGGCTCCGTCTCCCTCCCGCTCTGCCTGCTCTTCAACTTGACATATTTTAAAGAGGACAGAGCAATACTCTTTTTTTTTTTCTTTATAGAAGGTCCTTCATTCTGGATCTGACTGGGGTTTCCTCGTGTTTAGATGAGGCTTTTGTTTTTTTTAGCAGAGACACCATTGAGGGGATGTCATGTCCTTGTCAATGTGCCATATTAGGAGGCACCTGATGTCCACTTGTCCCAATACAGGTGATGTTAGCTTTGATCACTTGGTTGACTTTTCTCCACCATCAAGTTACAGATTTTTTCTTTGTAAATTACAAGTAATTTTTGGGGAGGTATTTTGAGGCTGTGTTGCTATCCTGTTTCTAGAACTCTTTCTGACTACAGTATCCATTGGTGATAGTTTACCTCCCTCACTCCTTCTAGAGTCATTAGTTGGCATTTTGCTGTACAGAAGAACATTCTCCCCATTTACTTTTTTATGTAAGTATGCTTAGGTTACTCAATGGGCTATAGTCTATTACTGCCACTTTTCCTCTTCAACCTGGTTTGTTTGTCTTTTTAACATGTTTCTGTGATGCTTTGAAGCACCACTTAACTTTCTATAGCTCATCGGCTATTTTCTGTGCCCCATCCCTGGAATTAGCCATTTCTCCACTGGGCCCCCAGGCAAACTTTGCAAGGAAACCAAATTTATCTCTTATGCCTTCCTCCTCCCCTTTTTCTTCACCTTTCAGTCAGGTATCTGTCCCATGAGTCTCTTCTGTGACCATGATTTTCAGTACCTCTAGTTGGAGAGGAAATTTTGATAAATTTATTTACCTTACAGCTGTTTTGGAATGATTATGTTAGGTTTGATTATGATTATATTAGAATTGTTTGTATTTTAAATGAGGTAACCAGCTAGAAAGCAATGCTCAATTAGAAAATATGTATTAATCATAGAATGTTACTGGAAAAGGAGACTTTAGATCTCAGGGTTACAAATACAGCCCCTTTCAGGGCCCCAGCCATTAGCATGATGTGCATGCATGTATGGGAAGGCCATTGGTGTCAGTCAGAGGATGGCATATACTGGGCTGGACTGAACAGTGCAAGTCCCCCAATACCATCTAAATTAAAATAAGTAAATAATCACTGGGTAGACCAAGCAATACTTGTTTATAATCCGTATCTACCAGAGGCCTCCTATGTATGTTAAGGTAGAAAAATCAGGTGATTGGACACTGTAGTTGCCAACTGGCATGTTAAAATGATGTTCTCATCCATAAGGAGATATTATTTCTAATAAATAGATCAGAAAATTTTTCAAGTATAATTCTTAAAACTGCTAGAAGTTTTTTTAATTGACAGAATATCAAAGAATGTTTCCTTTTCTATTCTTATGAAATCATCCTTTTACTATGATGAAGTTTTTCATTTCTCCAGTTAAAATTTATATATATTAAAGAAAAATGGTAACATCTATTATAAATCATTGCATAGACATTATAAATCATTTTAAACACAACTGTTTTAGTCATACTGTATTCTAATAAAACCTCTCATTTTATTACAGTATAACCATTAACAGCTGGCAAATTCCTGCCTAAGTCAATCTGTTTTTAAACTTTACCCTTATCTACACAAAACTTAAAACTTTGTAATTGTTGGATTACAATGTTGTAATTATTGGAGTACTCTTGTGGGGCCAATTCCTGCACCTCTTCAGTCTTTCAAACGAAAGTGAACTTTAATTGCCCACTTCATTTTTCTCTGGGCAGTAAAGGTAGCAATAAGATTTTTAAGAGGAAAATATTTTCAAAATTCATGTTAAATGTTAACACTTCTGATTGCTTCTGACACCCAGAGATGATTAAAAGAAGACTGAGGGGCCAGGAAGCATTCAATTTAAAATCCTTGCAAACTAGATTTAAAATATTGCTCATTTAAAATCTAAGATCAAATGTGGTTCTGTTGAAATTTAAGTCATTATTGGAAAATGCTAGATTGTTCTTGAAAGGAGCATTACTTTAACCTCTTGTGGATTATTTTCTTAAATTTTACACTTTACCATTCCTTTCACTTTTTTTTCCACTTTCTTTTTTTATTTAGTTATTTAGTTTATTTATTTATTTATTTATTTATTTAGTTAGTTATATAATAAAGTTATTATTCCACTTTCTCTCATTGTGGGAGAGGAGAGGTTTTTGTTTTGTCTGTAAAGGAAATACTAGACATAATAAGTCATCACATATTATTACCAAGCCTGCAATGAATTGCATTAACATCAGTATCTTTCTAATAAATTATGGTCCACGTGTTTGCTTTCCTTGTATACTCTGTTAACTTATGGATACTTATATTCTAATGATTGTTAGGATTTTTTCTACTGGCTTTGTCACTTTACTAAGTGGAATTTATTTATTGGACATGTGAATTTTCCTTTTTGTTAGTTTTTATCATGCCTAATTCTTCTGTTTCATCAAGAAATAGTTATTAAATGCTCACAGGGTTCATGAGCATATCCCAGTAGTTTCTTGTTATTTATTTATTTCCTTTCCCCTCCCTTTTCTATCTTGAAATTGTCTTTACCTTTTTTATTGTAAGAGGCAGGTCATTGTAAAATACAATGCCTGCCTTACAGTGTATCAGGAGAGTTAAATAAAATATAATGGATGTGGAAGCTCCTAGCACAATGCATGACTTCCAGTATTTGCTTCTACTTTTTTTTGTCCTTTTGACAAGTCATAGAAGCTGCCATGCTGGGCAAACTAGTGTCAGTGAGGTGAAAGCTGATGAGCACCTGAATGTGGCTCTTTTAGGATTTACCTTTGAGTCACAGTAAGTAGATTCACAGTTTTGTCAAAGGCGGAAGCAAGACTAGTAGTGTGAAGGGAGGAGCGCTGGTGGGGGGACAGAGGGTGGTGGCTCAGTCACTAACCAGCCGGTGACCTTAGTCTGTTTCTTCAACTGTCTAATATTGGATGATCTCTAAGACACGTCTGGTTATAAAACCTGATATGCTACAAATGCAACAGTGCTAGAAATGGACTTATCTGTGTGGTGAAAAAAGTCTTGGAGAAAATACGACCTGCTCATGCTGGTCTCCTTCCCTCCCTTCCTTCCTAACTTCTTTTTCCCTCCCTACTTCCTTCCCTTCTCTCTTTCCTTCCCTGTCTCATTTATTCTTTCAGCAATTATTTATAGCTCCTTCTATGAGCAGGCACTATACCTATTCCCTGGGATACACCAGTGGGCAAGCATGTCTCAGTCTTGCATTTATGGAATATACCGTCTTTTTTCTGTGTCTTTTTTTTCCCTGAAAAGTGTCAAGCATGTAGAAAAGCTGAAAGAATAGCACCAGGGATATCTATATCCCACAGGCTCAATACCAACATTTTTGGTTCTTTCTCTTTTCTGTCTATGCACACACACACACACACACACACACACACACACACACACACACACACATTTTTCTGAGCCCCTGAAAAGTTGCAGACACCAGGTTTCACCCCTCAGTCATGGAACATGCATCTTCAAGAATTCGTGTACTCTTGTAAGTAACCATAATACAAGTTATCACACCTAACTTCAGTAACCCCTAGCTCCAAATTAGCACCAATCCCATATAATTGGGAAGTGTCTATTCCATATGCAGATTCCCTTAGTTATTCCAAGAATGTCGTCTTTCATTGCCCTTCTCCAAAAGCCTGGCTTAGCAGTCACCATTCACAGGTTACAACTGGGTTTTGTGCCTCTGTAGTCCCTTTTAATATGGAACTATTCTCCCTCCTTTATTCTTTTCTGATGACCTTAACTTTTAAAGAATCCAGACTATTTGTCTTGTACTATATACAAAATTCTGGATTTTTCTGTTTTCTTATGGTGTCATTTAGCTTGTTTTTCTATTACTTATACTTACTGTCATCTAGAAATTAGCTCTAATGGTTTGATTAGGTTTATGTTAAAAGTTCTTGGCAAAAGTATTTTATAGATGAAGTGTCCAGTTTAAGCTCTCTTAAAAGACCATTTATTACTTGTGATTAAGAAATAGAAATTCAAATTTATATCACATAATACATCCTTGAAATATAGTGTTAAAGGCATGAGTTTTACTAGCAGAGGCCTCGATCTGAATGCATGCCTCTTTAGCAGCCTGACCAAATTAACTAGCCCAATAATTTGATTCCCCACAAAAGACCAAAGACGGAATCACTCTGGGCACTTTCTCGACATACCCATTGAAAGGAAAGGAGCGACACACAGCAGCAATTCACAGGAGAATTCCGCTTTATTAGGGAAAGGTGCTGGGGTATATAGGAAGGGGCATGAGCTGATTGAGGTGTCACTTCTACAGGGCTGGTGGCTATTGGCTAGGTGCTGGGATTAGGGGGGTGAGGGGTGATTGGGCTTCAGGTGGTGCCAGCGGGAACCGAGGACCCGGAAGAGAAGCAGGAAGTTCACCATCTTATGGGTGGGGGCCCTTCACCCATGCTTGTCCCTTCCCTCCTCCCTTTAGTATTTTTTAAAAGGAGGGCTCTTTTATACTGCCCCTCATCCTTACCACCTTTATCATCCTCACCCAGGGTTAAATGCCACCAATTCTCTGTGCCAGGTGTTGTCATCTGAGAAACATGAAAAATCTCTAACTTGAAGGGTTGTCTTGAGTGTTGGAGGTTAAAAATATGTGTAAAGCACACAGTGCATTGTCTGCCACATTATTAGATGCTCAAGATGCCAGGTCTGTTATTCTTATTACAGTGGACAGTGGTATTTGCAAACCAAAAATGAGAAAGAGAGAACTTGAAAAGGGACAGGAAAGAAGAGAGGAGTGTTTAGTTTCTAAGTGGTTACTTCAGAAACCTTCCAAGACTGTCTGTGCTTATGCTGTGACCTCAGTAAATGTTCAGTTGGGACAGTGCTATGACATAATCATCATTCACATTTATGCAGCACTTTGCAGTTTACAAAGCACATCCACATGCATCACTATGTTTGATATACACCCTCTTTCATGGAGATCAAATGTTCTTAATGCCTCGCCCATGGACACAGAGCACTCAGTGGGGAAGCTCAAATTAGGAGTTCTGATTGTAGGTAAACTTCTTTTGCTGTAAATGTGCAGCCTGAAACAGACACCAAATGTCTCCTTTCTAAATTCCTGAAAAGGGCCTCTTTCCTGACGGTGTAGGTCACCCAAATGCTTACCTGTAGCTCTTTGAGTCTATTTCAGACTTGTAGCTCCTCGAGCGGCATTGGGTGACATTTCCTGTAACTGTTGTGTGTTGTCAGTCAGCCAGAAGGCTTTAGTTATTTCTTGCTCTTCTACCCTAGCAGAGAGAAGTACTGGTTAATGAACCTGTATTAACACTGTCACATGCATATTAAAAATGCATTTGAATCTCTTAGATTGACTTCCTAGCTCAAATTATTTATAGCACATCGAAGCCACCCAAATACTGCCCTTTGTTTTTGAAGGAGTTGGAATTGGCCTTTCTCAATGGTGACCTTGATATTTCTTGCCTGGTTCTGATTAGCTTTTTTGGATAGGGAAAGTATTGCTATTTTAAACAAAACTGTCTTTGGTTTAGCAAGCTAGTAGAGTGGCATAAATCATCTTAGTGGTAACTTATTCTTTATCATGCAGTTTAAAGTCTTTTCTAGTTCCTTTGGTGATTTCTTCTTTGTACCATGAGATATTTACAACTCTTTTTCTTAATTTCCAAATATTTGTGAACTTCCTACTTATCTTTTTGCTAATAGTATCCATATTTCTATTCATATTGATGTTTTAGCATAATTCTGTGACAGCCACACACAGATTTTGGGTGATGTCAGTTACACGAAGGTTTCTGGGACTTGCTTTGCTGGCCAGCACATGTCAATTTTGTAAATGCTCTAGTGCACTTGAGAAGGAAATGTTTTCTGTTAATTGTTTGTGGGAATATTCTTTGTATATCAGTTCTGTGAAGTTTGTTAATCATATTCAAATCATCTGTATTTTTACTGATTGGTTTATATTTTTTTGGTTATTTTGACTGTTTGCTTACTGTATTATTTACTGAGGGATGTACGTTTAAATCTCACACTAAAAGTATACATTCACTTCTTTAGTTTTTACTGTATATACTTTGAGGCAGAGTTATTATGTGAATACAAATTTAGAATTGTTCCAACTTGGTGAATGTAACCTTATCATCTTTTTCCTTTTTCTCTCCAACTACTTTCAATATTTTTTAATATTTCCCATGTCTCTCCTTAATATTCTGCCATATTTCCTTAGTATATTTTTGGTGATCATTTAAATTATAGACATTGGCTGTTCAAACTAATACTGTAGCATACATCCCCCAAGATGATCCCCTAATATTATCTAATACTCAGCCTATACCTAACTACCCCCAGTTGCCTGTAAGGTGACTTTTACAACTGTGTGGGTTATTGCATTTGACAATGTATGGCTCTTAGTCTTTTTAAATCTAGAGTAAGCTAACTTAGTAGATACATTGTTATATCAAGAGCATCATAAGGAAAAGAAACATATTTTAAAAATCACCCTCAAAATATGTATGAAATACAGTCAGTGTATCTTGTTTGTAATAGAATCTGAAAAATACAACAAAGTAGAAATGAGAAAGTGACAAATACTTTTATATCTTCCACCAATTGCAAGCGTGGCTACTTTTCTAGTATATTCATCTATTCCTATCTATCTACCTGCCTAGTTGTCAATATGTCTACATGGTTGATACTGTTCTATATGATTTTTGCCTTTAATGTAGGTAATTTTATATCCCACCTTGCAACTTTTTATTCTTTAAAATTAATATACTTTTAGTGGCTGCATAATATACCAGTAAGTGAATGTACATAATTTTGCAAACAATCGTCTTCTGTTGAACATTTAAGATTTTTTCCAATTGTTGGTAATACTTAATGACAATGCAGTAGGTGTTTTTTTTAAAAACCTTAGTCTATTTCACATTACATCCTCATTATAGAGGCTGAGAAATGAAATTTCTGAGTCAAAGGTGTAACCTTCTTTAATGCTTTCTGGAAGTGTTCCACATGTTTTAAATCCCAGTGTTCCAAAGCTTACTGCACTGGATTTGATGACCTCCCAGGCACAGCATGGGAGGTCATGTGGTAATTAGTTACCACACACATACAGTGGATACTTGGGTGTCTTTGCCCACCTATTGTAGCAGCTGAAAATTCTAGACCCTTTCCCAGGCTCCCTGGAAGCTAGGGTGTGGGCACGAGACTGGGACAGACCAATCAAATTGTCCCCCATCCAATTTAGAGGCAAATGCTGCTCATGCAGTGGAAGAACCACCATGGAGGTCCACGTGGGGGCTGTTGTAGCTGCAGCAGCTGTGACAAGACAGCATCTGGGGTACAGGGCTGAGACGGTAGTTCAGGCCATGAGCGCCACCATTTGACGGGATGGCGGCATTGTCCTCACCAGAAGGGCTTGGCCAGCGTTTTGGCTCTGGCCCTGGCTCATGTCTAGTGTCTCTTATTCTTTGCCATTTACTGAGCCTACTTGTCCAGCCTTCCCTAATTTCTGTCAAGTCTTAAAATTCTTCAATAAATAACTTCTCTATGGAAACCAACCAGAATGTGATTCTGCTGTTTATGAAAAAGAGCTGGACTAAATTTCTCTGCAGGGACTCTCCCCCTGTGAAGCAGGACCTTTTCAGATAGCAGGACAACCGGTATGATGAGGGAAATCAAGGAGAACAGAGAGGGCTCAGTCTCAGTAAGCCAATTTGTCAGGACTGGGGTTGGGAAGAGACAGGCTGCATTAACTGGGATAGTATTGGAAACTGAGGATAAGAGCAGCTTGTTAAGAAGGTAACATTTATCATTCTTGGGCACCTGATCTAGTTGTCAGCAGAGGGATTCCAGAACTGATTCAGGAGTCCAGCCCTTGTAAATGTGACTTCAGAAACTGGGTCTGGGAAGGTGACTAGATGTTAAGCCTCCAAATGGCTGGTGAGCCGACCAGGCGTGGTTGGGACTGACTGGATTTAGGGGGCATAGAGGGGCAGTAGCAGATGAAGACATGTGAACTTGATATAGAAGCTTACAATCACCATGGAAGACCGTGCAACCACTTCTGGAAATTCTCTGGCAGTTTCTTCAGAACCACCATTTAATACAACCAAGCAACGTCACTACATATGAGGTCTGCTTTGTGTCTGACCAAAACTAGTATTGCCTCAGTTTATCACCTCTCCCGGGGGGAGGGGCTTTGAAAACTTAGACCATTAAAAAAAAAATCCAGAAAACCAAGATGGTAACCCCTGGGGATATTTAAAAGAATATTGTCAGCTCTAAAGGCAATCTTTAAAATAACTATTTATTTAGCCTGTGTGTATTTCCAAAGTTATACCAGAGCTTTGTAACAACTATCTTCTTTAAATCTCTCAACAGCCTTGAAAGGTAGGAATTAGTAACCCTGTTTTACAGATGAAAGAACAGGCTGAGAAGTTAATTATCAGATAAGACGGCAAATGAGTGGTAAAGCGAAAATTCAAACCCAGATCTGGGTCCCTCTAAAGTACACGCTCTTTCTGTAGGCAGTGCTTAGGGAGGGTCCAGAAATACTTCAACCAATTTCAGCGTTACTGTTGTCTCCTTAGGAGACTGGCTTAAAGGAAACAATATACATCAGACTATCAATTCTGCCTTTTAAAAGTCACAGTTAACATACAGGAAGCCCATTTGCAAAACAACCCACAGGATTCTGCCCAAATGCTGTGAAATTTTTGTTGAAGGGCTTAAAAAGAGTGACAAATAATAAAAGAGTAGATCTGAATACAACTCAAGTAATAAAACACCTTCATTGATTTTCATATTCAGCAAAAGCATTTTTAATGCTTATAACAAATAAGTAATCCTTACAGTGCTACCTGAGTGGTACATTGAAACATTAGCCTAGATTGTGTGACTGGAATGAAGATTCTCTCTTTTCTTGCCAAGATACAGAAGAACAAGCGCACTTGTGAGGGAACTCCTTTCTGAGCATTTCTTTCCACAATTCTTAATGTGTATGTGTCAAGGGGCCACTTACACACACGTCACGCACACACAACACTAGCTAAAAATCCAATCCTCTTAAGATTTCGTTTGCCTAATGGCATGCCAGCCTTCAGACCGACACTAAAGCCCACGTGAAAGGAGAAAGTAGGAGCACAATCCCTTAATCACATGCTTTTCCACTTCCCCCTCGGAACAGGGAGGCAGGGATGGTTGCGTGTGAGACAGGGGGTGCAGCATGAGGAGGCTGGTGTTTGAGCTGGGGAGGTGGCGAAGATTTCAGATTTTCTTTTTTGAAGTAATAATTGGCCATGTGGGCAGCAGCAGGTGGTAGAGTGGTGGGCAGTAGCTCGGTGGTGGCTGTTCCCCTAGAGCCATTCACAGTGGGATTGTCTGTTTGCTTAGGAGCCAGGCTGGGGGCCTGGGCACAGGGTTGCTAAGCTGATCAAGGCTTAATTTGCCTTCGCTGGCCTTGGGTGGTGCACTGTCCTCTTTACCTCCAATCATTGCCTTGGTGGGAGGGGTGGGTAGTAGGTGTCCTTCAATAAAACCAAACCAAACCAGCCAACAAACAAAAACGTTGCTTGCTGAATCCACCCCCCAAGGGAAGACTCCAGGCTGTTCTGAAGCGGACAGGCCCTGATGTCTCTGCTCTCATTTGAGTGTGGGTTCGGTGGTGTGAGGCAAGAAAGAGCTAAGCAGAGGGATCTTCATGCCACCCCTTCCTGCTACACTCGTTTCAGACGTCCCGGCTTCTAGGCAGACAGTCCCAAAATGGCCCTGCACAGCATGCAAAGTAAACTTGTTTTGTAAAAATAACTCCTTTGATTTCTCACAGCCCTGGACGTTGCTTCATTAAGGCCATGACCATGAGGCACACGTCATCCAGAACTTTTTGGATGGAGTTGGGGAGGAGACCACCCATGGCTTCCCAGCCGCACAGCCGGTGGAGCAAAAGGGTCAGGACAAAGGATTTTTAAATATATAACAATAATAATTTTAAAAACAAGAGAAGGAAGACCTCTTTGAAAATACTTACTGTTTCCCCACTGTCTCCTACAGTGATTGCCCTTTCACTAGTTTGGCCCAACACTGTAGAGATTTTGCTTTCTCTTTGCTATCAGCCTAATCCTTGAGATTAAATTTGTGGTAAACCACCTAGCAAGGTTAGCTAAAAGAAAGTTGTTAACAGGGAATTACCACCAGGTCCTTTAGCTATTATGTATTTTCAATGTGTATGCTGCCATGAGTAAGACAATAATATATTGTTTTATGATTCAGGATCCTCTTGGTTGCTGGCAACTGAAACTGAATTTGAGTAGGAGGAAGGGAGGAATTTATTGGGAGGATTTTAAATAACTGAAGGCAGGGTTAAAACTCCAGCTATGGGGAAGAGAAGGAAACAATCAGAAATGTCATACAAAACAAAACTAGAGCCGTGAGCCAACCTGCTACCAGGATGCTCTCTGCCTTCATCTGCTCTTCCTGGTTGTCTGAGTCATCCTCTCTCATTTTAGACCTTGAATTTCACATACTGTGCATAACACACCAAAGAGACTTTATTTCTTAATTTCAGATAGAAAAGTCTTGGGGAAGGCCTGGCTTCACCCACGTGCCCCAACCTGGTCTAGTCAATTGTGTCAAAGAACTTGGTAGCCCAGCCCCCTTGAACCACATCTTAAGAGTGTGCAAAGAACAGTTCCAAGAAGGGAGCTTCTTGGAAGGAGGGGGAGGTTCTAGCCCACCAAAAATAGCAGCAGATACCCACTGCAAACATACATTATATACTTGCACATAGACCTGAGAAACAGTTCTAATCTGATTTGGTCATCTTGACAACCAATGTCTTGATAAAAGTTGGAAATCAAAAACCTAAGCCAGATAGGTACATATGACAAGAACTATAGAATTCATCCATTCATTACTCAGTTTAACTTGGGACTCCAGAAAAAACAGACTGTATTGAGAATGACTGGACTCACACTCTAAAGAAAAGCACATACATAGTAGTTGACACTCATATTTACACAACCCATTGTGTAAGGGACATCCATTCTTCTGTTCTCCTCGAGATCCTCCTGAAAGAAGCAGCGACCACTACAGATTTGTTGGCTTAGGGAATTTTCTGCACTTACTTGAGCTGCGTCCTCTTCTGCATGCTCTTTGTTATTTTTGTCTGAGCTGAGATGTCCACATTCACCACTGGGCTCTTACCTCTCTGAGCATTGGCTGTGCTAATCCACAAGAGCAGCTGTGTTCACTGGGGCCCCCAACCTGAATGCGTGCCATCCATACGCTCCCTCCATTGGTGTCTGAAGAGCACATGAACGGACTGTTTCTTTATTCAACTCTATGATGTTATCTCCTGAAAGGTCGTGAAACCCTCCTCTCTACCACCCATCTTGCCTGACTCTCCGTGCCACAATATGTTGCCACCAATCTAGATATTACTGTTCATTAATTCTTGCCTAACATGCAGTGGCTTATACTAGGTGTTATTGAATGTTTAAAAATAGGCACAGAGCCTGGAAGTGAGAAGTGAAACTGCAAAATGGCTGGGTGGAAAATATGGTGGGACACAGAGCAGGCCTTTTGATATTTTTCCCTGTAGGTATCTTTTACAGATTAAATAAGATTAATATTCTTGGTGAACCAAGGGCAATTAGCCACTTCAGACATTTTAGTTCTGAGCCTATTCCAAAATCGTATTTATTTATTTAATTTAACAGGACTTTGCCTTGATTGGGGCCATTCATATAGGATGCTTTGCTTTACGGAGTTTTCATTCGTAAATTTTTGCATTTTAAATTAGGCAACTAGTTTCAGTCAATATACTTTGATGTACACATAACCATAATTGGGCATCAGACAGTACTAAAACAAACTCCCAAAATGGTATTTAGGAATGTAAGGTTTTATGTTTTCTATTTATAGGAAGAATCTGGGGGAAAGGAGGAGAGTTTGGCTTTATTTTAAAAGCAGTATAATCGAGCATATAATTTAAATGCCAAACTGTCAGCTAGTATTTTTCTAATTTTATTAATAATCTGACACCCAGACAGGGGCAAAGGAAGGTTGCAATATTCCTGTCCACAGTAATGACTGAACAACAGACCTTTGTGCTTTTCTTTACTCCTGCTTTCCTGAGAGAGCACTCCCCAGTAACAGTCTAGGGCGTTGCTTACTCTCATCCTGTTTTCTAGAAACCTGGACAAGGCTTCTTCTAACATTCTATAAAGATGATTTCACAAATACTTTTATTACTGTGATTTTATTAAATCTTTCTAACAAATCTATAAGGTAAATATCCTAGGCCCATTCATTGCAAATGTCAGGGCTGGGATATGTATCCATAACTTTTTATTTTAACTCAAAGAGCTTTCTCACTTCGTTCATATTTCTCAAATTAAGGTCTGGAGATCCTGGAAGGTCTGCAGTTGTATTCTCAAGGGCCTCCCATTCTCTGCAAGACTTAAATTTTTGTTTTCATTTTGATCATAATAACAAATGACTATCAACAGATTTTGGTTCCTTTTGTATGATCAACTTAATGGAGAGCTGCATGTGCGTGCATTTTTGTCTGTGTTTTAGATTTTGTTCTTCCCAGGGAATGCCACTTGAATGGTGGGAGACAAATGATTTGAAGAAAAAAAAAAAAACAGCCAGTTAATGTGTAAAGGTTGTGTTCTCACCAACTGAAGGCCAAATGACTTCATCACAGGATGTACAAAGAAAGGTTCTGCGTAATTTAAATAGAGACCAGAGGTGGAATCCTTGAGTCATTGCACAGCACGAGACTGGCACATTGGACTCAGAAGAGTCTGCATGTTAGCGGGGAGGGCCACACTCAGGGCATAGGGTGGGATGGCTTAACTGCATGTGTCCTATTAAATCAAAATTGTTAATTTGAATTTCACGAGTCCTGTACTTGTTGATCTGCAACTTGGTTTAATTTTACTGTTACTGTGGTATGGGATCTATATGAAAGTATTCCTTATGACTTATGTCTAGCTTTTTCTATGTGAAATTATGATTTGTTTGCTTGTCTTTTGTCTGGTTTTTTACATTAGGATATAAACTGATGGAAAGCAAAGGCCTTGCTTGTCTAATCTTTTGCATGATAGTTGGAGCTTTGGAAATGGAAAGAAATCCAGGGAGACCTTTGTAGATCAAGTGCACAAGACGGTCTAGGATATGACTATAAGCAAGTTAAGTATTTAAGAAGTGAATAATAGAGGGTGAGCTGGCTATGGAGACTAAAGGAACATCTAGGCAGAAAAAGATTGTAATATCATGAAAGGCAATGGAAAACAGTGTTTCAAGAAGGAGATCATAATAAGTACTATAAGTACTATAAACTGCTGCCTAGAAGATAAATATAGTAAGTGGCCTCAGCTATGGTGACTTGGAGGAGCACTGGTAACCTTGGGGAAGTGAGAGAGTGGAAACCAGATGGGAGTGGACAAGTATGAGAGATTTAGACAATGAGGCAGCCAAAGGGAACAGCTCTCCTCCTTCATGAACCTTGGCAGTGTGAGATTCAAGAGTATGGCTAGAGTTGGACATGGGGTGGAGGGAGCAATGTTTAAGTGGGAGATAGTTGAGCTGATGGGCTAATGCCTAAAGAGAAGATGGAGAATAATGGACGTCACCAAGTCTGTGAGAGGCAAGGGAGATGGAATCAGAAGATGAGAAAAGGTGGGCTCTTGTCAAGTAGGGCACCACTGCTATTATGATAGGAGGGAAAGCAGGATATTTACTCAGCAACTGCTACTGATAAGGAACATGGTCCCCATCCTTGAGAAGCTGCCTCTGGTTGGAGTGGCAAGGTGTTGCAACAAAAAAGAATAACTCAGTCTCTGGTAAGGCTACAGGCAATGAGTGCTGCAGCATTTCAGAGGAGAGCAAGATTAACTCCTGATGCTGAGATCAAGGAAGTGTTCACGAGAAGTGGCATTTGCTTTGGAACTTGAAAGCAGAGTGGGATTTTACTAGCCAGAGATGTAAGTGGTAAGAGAAAATAAAGAAGGAGAGTGTGTTTCATGTAGAAGGACTGGCATGAACAAAGGATTGAAGTACTGAACTTCAATCAGTTTATTCTCCAGCAAAGAAAGAGGGACTTTTTTTTTTTTTTGGCTCTGTACTCTGATAGAACACAGCAATTTAGAGGAAGAATGAGACCTTAGAGATTTTCCTGTCTAATGTCCTTATTTGTCTAGGAATGAAAACTGAGGTGCAGAAAGATGGAATGACTATCGAAAGTCACAGAACTTCTAAGGGAGAATTGGGCTGTGGCTCACAAATATAGCCTCGTTATATATATTGTAAGGATAGAATATGGCCAGTAAAATTGCACTTGATTTTACTGAAGTACATCAAAGGAGCAAGGGAGTAAAGACCAAAAGAACTACAGATTTTTTTTAAAGATAGATAGTTACATAGTCATGGTGATCATAACAATTCTAACAAAGTTTTGTTATGGAAACATTTTATTGCAACCTGCATTACTGAAGAGAGAAGATATATTATGCATTAGATTAACTGTTGATTTCCTACATTCACCATACTTATATTGGTCTCCTATTCCTTGGCCAAATTAAGGCCCAATTGGCCAAAAGAGAATTTAAGAAAGAAGATAAATCAACTCAAAGTATGTATTTGTAATAAAGGAGGAGAAGGAATTAGTTTCTGATGGCAGCTGTAACAGATTACCACACAGTGGATTAAAACAACACAAGTGTATTATTGTAGTGTTTTCACGATCAAAAGTCCAACACAGGTCTCACTTGGCTAAAATCAAAGTGGTGTTAGTTATGTTCGTTTCTCAAGCCTCTTTAATTTAGAGTATCTATTTCCCGCCTTTTCCAGCTTCTGGAGACCACCCACATTCTTTAGCTTGTGGCCTCTTTCCTCAGGTTCAAAGCCAGCAACTTTGCACCTCTCTGACCCATTTCCTATGGTCACTAAGAAGTTAATTTTCTGACCGCAGCCAGGAAAGATGCTCTCTGCTTTTAAGGGCTTGTGCGATTAGATTATGCCCACCCAGATAATCCAGGATTATCTCCTCATTGCAAAATACTTAACCTTAAATCTTAAGTCTTATTTTCAAATCAAATCCTTAACCTTAATCTATAAAGTTCCTTTGCCATTTGAAGTAACAAATTTGCAGGTTGCAGGATTGGGATATGGATATATCTGAGTGGAGGGACATTATTTTGCCTACCAGAAGAAGAAGAAAGTAAAAGAAGTATTATGGATTATTAGAAAGATAATTTACAGATAATCAGAAACATCAGAAAAGCAAATGAGTATCAAGGGCCAGCATAAATTCACTAAATTATGGCAGATATCATTTTCTTATGTAACACAGTTACTAGACAAATAAATATGGAGGATGTCAGGGACAAATTTACCAGCCTGGTTTTTCTCAGGATATCCTTGTGGAAAGATGAAGGAATGTGTGCGAGATGTCTGTGCAGTAAGCCCTGCTCACAACTCATTAAACAAATGGTGAAAAGTGGAAATAGATATAAACCTGGGTGAAGGCCTCCTGATGTGTCACAGGACTTTTTTGTCCTTGGTCCTTCTTTAGTTGCAGGATTATCAGTGACTTGGATGAGGACTTAAAGGTCAGGTTTACCAGATCTGCAGGTGACATGGTAGGGTAAAAAGTGAACTGTTATAATAGAATGTGAAGTCTTAAATTTCAGGGAGAAATTAAGTTAAATGCAGGATGGATGGTATGAGATTTGGTGTCAGTATATGTGGAAAACAAAAAAGAAAACAATGGATGTGTGTGAAAGTAGAAGGGATATTGCTGGCATCAGTTCACGATTTGGAGGGCACCTGTGTATTGGGCCTTGTGCTGGTGGCTTTACATAGGTCCTGTGTTTTCACCCTCAAAAAATTAATGAAGAAATAATGATTGTATCTGTTTCAAAGATGAATTTAGGGTTTTGAGCTGTGAAATAACTTGCTCAAGATTACCAGGTTACCTATCAAACAAATTTGGGTCTCACTCCAAAGCCCATACAAATGTAACAGAATCACAGAGTGTTTTCAGAAAGTCAAGGACTTGTAGCTTCATTAGTAACACATTGTCCAGGTCATTATAGAACACATCTTGGAGGTATCTTCCAGTTTGAGCTTTTCACATTTAAGAGGGTATTTGACAAATTTGAATGTGCGTAGAGGAGTACGATCAGGGTTATGATTAACTTGGACACCAAATCCTATGAGGAGTGATGGAATAAACTTGGTATATTTTGCCTAAGAGACATGGGTTGGGATGGATGGCACAAAAGTATAATCTCTCCTGTGATAATACTGAGTTATAAGAAATACAAATTTGGTCATTCTTATCACCAAATCTGTATTTCCCAGGTATATTTGGTCTTCATCCACAGTTCCTGAAAACACTGCAGAGCCTTAAAAGTGAAACAGGTGTTTTGATATGTTAATGAGAGACTTTTGGACCTGCACCCAAGGGCAGGGGCTGGAGGCTGAATCAGCCAATGGCCAATAATTTAGCCAATCATGACTATGCAGTGAAGCCCCCACAAAACCCATGAGAAGAGCTCGCTCTGTCACTGTGCTCTGCTTTGCCTGCTTTACTCTTTTGGGTCCTGCTTCTTGGTCAGAGAGAGCCTCCATGCTTGAGTAACCAGAATGCCTCTCCATGCCACTGAGCCAGGCCCCAAGCTCCAGGAGGAGAGAAGCTCCTTTATTTGGGACCTTGCTCTATGTCCCTCCATCTGGCTGTTAACTTGCATCCTTTATGGTACCCTTTATTAAACTGGTAAATGTAAATGTTTTCCTGAGTTCTGTGAGCCACTCTAGCAAATTATTTAAACCTAAGGGGAAGGTTGTGGGAACCTCCCATCCATAGCCGGTAGGTCAGATGCACAAAGAACTGCCTGGGATTGTGACGGAAGTCTGGAGTCAGGGGTGGAGAGAAGTCTTATAGGACAGAGCCCTTAACCTGGGAATCTGGTGCTGTCTCTGGGCAGATAGCATCAGAATTGAGTTCAGTCCTCCAACACCCTGCTGGTGCTCAAGAATTGCTTGGTGTAAGTATGTGAGGGAAGACCCCTCCCACATATTTACACACACTGGAATCGGGCCAGAGAAACTGAATGGAGTTATACTACTATTACTGCTGTGTATAATATTGTTAATGTTCTACATATATGTAGGGAAAAAATACTCCATCACATCTGGTGTCAGAGATATTACAACTCCCTGAAAATACTCCAAGACAGGATGGAGTTTTCTCTTCTGGATATCATGTGCAGGCAGGTTTTGGTTCAAGAGAACTTGATAATGATTTATGTCATGAGGTCAGCATTCAAGGACAGGCTTGCTGTGAGTTCCTTGGAAGTAGCAACCAAAGTGCCTTCATCTTTGGAGTTAAGTGATGCTTGGCATGGATAGGTGCTCAATTTATGTCTGTTGAATGTATTAACAGGTGGCTTTGTCAGGACATCAAACAAGAAATTAGTGAATTGAGGATCAAGTTAGAAGAGATGAACTCTAGGGTTATTTCCAAGTTTGGGACTTTTTATTTTATTTGATTTAGATTGTTGACTTGAGATAAGCAAGGCAAACAACCAGTGGGCCTGCTGCCTTTCTTTACCTAATTGGTAAGTCAGTAGAAAGTTCTAATGGCCTGATTAATACTAAGTTCTAATGACCTGAATATCAAGGTCAAAAGTATTTTATATTTGTAAGAAGAATAGGTCTCTTTGTAAGCATGCTGACATTTTAATTGTTCTTGAGGTCCCTCCATTACTTTTCTGCCTTCATTTTGTCAGGATTGACTGGATAAATCATTAAAAAACAAACTAAATTTGTATCTAGCCATTTTCTGTAAACAAGCTAGCAATATAAGGGTCCTGAGAGGTTGTAGCTACAATAGCCATCTTGAATCAAGTGGAATTGGTTTAGAGCAATTATTTACAAAGTGAGTCATAAACTGTGGAGTGGTAAGGTGACTGAGAGGACACACACGCATGGGAAGAGATAACATCAAACTAGGGCAGTAGGCAGTGGCCTAAATTATATATCTGAAGAGCTATGAAAGGTTGTTGTCCAGCTTTAATGTCTTCAAAAATAATGCTGAGGCCAGACATGTATGTCAAAAACCCATCTTTAATAGAACAAGATGTAAGTATTGTTAACCTATGGTTCCAGTGGAATAGAGAGCTGAATATGCCCAACATTCCTGCATTTCTTTTGCTCCATTTTGATGCCCAGCTACTGGACTCAAATGGGGTGGATGTCACTGAGTTGGCTAGAGTGCAGTGCTTTTTTATCTACTCCCCCCCACCCACCAGAACTTTAAACCTAGTTATTTGTAACTCCTTTCATTATTAAGTCTTACAAAGTTCATCATAATATGAGACCATGTCACCATAGATACAAGTGACTACAGGTGATTCAAGTACACAGTTATTTAGCCCTTGGAAGATGCCCCATTGAGATTTAATTTGGGGGATTCCTATGTTACCTAGTCATCCTAGCTAACAATCACTTACTCATTTGTCTTAGGCACCTGAAATGTCCACAATTAGAGTTACTCCTTTAGTTTTCAGGGAACACAGGTAGGAAAGGTAATTGATAAAATCACTTGAATAGAGTTAGTTTATCAGATGAGTTTGCCTATCTTTTCTTTCCTAGGATCCCCTGTGTAGCACTCAACATCTCTTTAGGAGACAGACAGCATATTGAAGCTGGGTGGTTGAGGAGAGTTTAATGAAGAGGCTATTTATAGTGTGTATATGGCTTAGGAACAGCCCGGGCTAATGACACTGGGGCTTCATTACCTCATGTAGGCCTGACGGAGTGAGGGGCAGTTACTGGAACCTGGAGACGTAGTTGTGTGAAGAGGCTAACTTTCAGTTTGGTAGAGGGATTAAGTGGGGAGCAAGCTGGAGAATAAATATCCAGATTTGACTCTCCTCTCTCCTGTCTACTGCTGGTCTCCCACATTAACTAAACCCAAACAAAACCAGAGGGCAAGGAAGCCCATTGGTGTCATCCACACAGGTCAGGCTCTTAAAGCAGGGTGGAGGGTGGATCTGGAGGGGCCAAAGGAAGGGATCTAGCCCAATCTGTATAGCAGAGTTGGTGTTCCCAGGGCATCGTGCTGGACCTCCTTCCTACATTCACTACTTCTGAGGACCATCCCAGTGGTCCCTACTCCTCCCTTCACCTGTACACTGATGTCCAAATAACTTCACCTCAGTGGCCCTGCAACTTTTCACCCTCACCATGTCCTGAATAAATTCATCACACTCAGCATCTTTATGCCCCTTACACAACCTGCTCCTTCTTTTGTAGTCTATCATGAATACAAAATCTTGTGGTAGAGAGAAGTAATATAGATTGATAGAATTATAAAATAAGGTACTTAGCTTATAGTAAGGGTAAGGGTGGTGGAAAAAAACTCCTTGGAGAAATTAACGACTAAATTTAGACCTGAAGGATTCATAAGAGTTAATAAGGTAAAGGAAGGAGAGGTGGAGAGACAGGGAAAGATATCTCAGGCTATAAGGGCAACCTGGTGCATATTCTAAAAGCAAGAAAGAGCATGAAGAACTGGAAGAATTTAAAGTAACATAGTATGGGTGAAGCAGAAAGCATGAAAACAGTGGTCAGATGATGAAGAGTTTTGCTAAGTACTTTGGATTTCATCTCAAAAATTATGGAGACTCCTAGGGGACTTTAAGCTGAGGCTTGGCATGATAATTTGTGTTTTGGAAGGATTACTCTTGCAGTCGTTTGGCAAATGGATTTGGAAGAGGCAAAACTGGAGGCATATTAGCCAATTGTTAAGAGCTTTCAGTGAACTCTGGAATGATCCAAAATACATTAAAATGGGATTATTTTTAGAGTAGACTGAAGGATTGAACTTGAAGGGTAAAGGAGAGAAAAGAATCAAGACTGATGCCTAGGACTCTGGCCTGGGCAACTGTATGGACAGTGCTAATATTCACCAAGGAGGGAATTCAGAATGATGAGACAGAGAAAGGTCGGGTAATGAACTTGATTTACAACACACTGCGTTTGTGATTCTTATGGGCCATTCAAGTGGACAGGTAGAGTTGGATATTATCTAGATTTTGAATTACAGCAAGAGATGAGGTTTCTCAAGGCATGCCTATTGAATGAAAATAGGCTCCTTGAAGGACCAACATGTAAAGCTTATCAGATGAAAGAAAGAACATGTGTTCGAAGAGGAGGAAAACTCAATCTCCATTATCTACTATATCAAGGTCAAGCTTCTAAATTGTAACTTTTCTCTCTCACTTTATCTCATGCCAATCCCCAATTCACACTTTAAGTTCTATTAGTTCTCTTAAATTCAATTAGTACCAAGCTGCTGGTAGTTCTCAAGCATATCTGGGTCTCTACTCCTTGCATATGTCTGCCGTTTGCATGTGTTTTCTTTCTTAACCTATAATACCTGTTTCCCCTTCTTTATCTGGTTACAGCCTAATTAGATTTCAAAAGTCATCTCAACAACTGCTCTGGGAAAACTTGAGTCCTCTTGATTGAGCTAGATATCCCTCCTTACTTCCCATAGTTTTTGTTTATCTAGCCTGGCACTTATCCCATGGTATTGAAATCATCTGTCTACCTATTTTATAATACAGATTGTTCCATGAGTTCAAGAACTGTGTTGCAGGTTGGATTCCCCATGCAGCAGATTCTGGGATGGAGTTCAGTGTACAAGAAGTTTATTTAGGAGTGGCCTTGGGATCGACACCTGGAGAAAAGATAAGGAAGCAGGAAGGGGCTGGGGAAGGAGACAAGCCCTGATGCAAACCCAATTGGCCAGCGCAATACCATAAAGCGCTCTGAATCTAGAATGGCCCTTTCAGAGTTCCGAACTACAGTGGGATGGCCAGGCATCCCCTACCTCATTGGTCATTGGATGTGAGCCACTCCAAGAAGGGGCATAACATTGGGTGAGGCAGCTCTGCAGTTGAAAAAAATCCCGGAGAGGTTGACAGCGGAAGGCTATCTGCTGACACTCCCCACAGCTGGCACAGCACATCCTTTCCTAAAGGGGGATGGAACAATGCACTGCAGTGTCTGCCACATACCAGATATTTTTCTTTGCATTCCTAGGACCTGCTGTACTATGTGGCAGATGCACACTGTGAGCTGGAGCTGAACAGTAGTTGTTGTCTTCAGACAGGCTTGTGATCTCTAGCTCTCCAGACATACACCCTCCCTTTTCACTAATGAATGGAACCCTACCTGCTATATATTTACTTGTAGTTCTTTGAGTTTGTCACCTGTTAGTTACTAGTGAATGTTTATTTAACTGAACAAAAATTAGTATCACTGCATACATTTCTCAAGAACATTCATATACATTATTTAATACTTTAAAACAACCCTGAAAGTTAGATATAATGATTACCCCCACTTTACAGATGAGGAAACTGAGTCCCAGAGTGGCTCAGTGATTTTCCCGAGGTATCTAGCCAAGAAGTAGTAGGATTATGACTTACTTCAAGTGTTCTGATTTAAAACCTCATGCTCCTCCACTGTGGCACCCAAGGGTATTGGAATGTTACTTCTGGAAGATGACTGAGTGCATATAGTTCTTGACTAGTTTAAAGCTAGATGAGAAATTTGAGGAAATATCTGAACAGAACCAAAAATATGCAAGGAAAAAGAAACTAGAAAAGTTCTAAGTTAGCAGCAAGGACTGGAAAGGGAAACTATTCTTTCATGATCTTTTTTTCTCAGATGGTTTCAAAGGAGTAAAAACAAAGCTGCAAGGGAAGGTAGGAGACAAGACAAGGCTGATGAACAAAGAGGAGAGCAGTGTAGGAAAATAGCAATATTTCATATAGGGCCACACACACACTGAAAATGTGTCAGCAGTGTGAGGTCATTATTAACTACCAAGGATGAAATAGATTGTTAAATAAGAGACAATATTGCCAAGGCTGAATTGTTTGCCTGCCCCAAAAGGACAAAATTCTGAGAGGTAGGATGAAAGAAAATGTATTTCATTGACTATAAAATAGAATATAATGGCTACAATGTCAGATGTGCAGTAGAACTTTTTTTTGTTACATTAAACTTGGCTAATCAAAAGACTTTGAAAGTAATTTTTTTCTTCTTAACATAATTTTAAATAAAAGATTTTGGTTTTTAAAAAGAAACTTGCTTTTTATTAAAAGCTGAGAGATAAAATTCTTTTATTCATCTAAAAAAATTTAAGTTTAATTTTTATAATTACAGAATACTTGTTTCAGACAGGAGAGACTGAAGGGCAAATTCAGGATGTATTTTACAAGTAGAACTAGACAGGTGATGAATTGGATATGGGACGTGAGGGCAAGGGAAGAATATAAATGACACCAACAATTTAGGCCTGAGTCCAAATTAATGGAAACTGAGATGCAAATAAGCATGACAGAAAGAGCAACACACATGGTAAATATCTGGATAAATAGAATATTATTTCCCTCTTAATTCTTTAAAATACTTGTGACTATCAAAGACAAAAATTCTAACATTGTTTAATCAGATTTTCAGTGTCAGTAGATGTAGTATGTATGACAATTGCAACACAACAGGGGAGAGTAAAGGGATCTATATGGTTATAAGATTTCTGAATTTCACTTGAAGTGGTAATATGTGAACTCTAAGTAAGCTGAAAAGGTAGAGGTTTTGTAATCCCTAGGACAAATTCTAAAATATTTATACAAAAAGGTATAATAAAAAGCCAATAGATAAAATACAAAAAATATTTTTTAAATCCAGTAAAAGGCAGAAAAAGAGAGACAACAGAACAGAAACATGGACAGGTCAAACAGAAAACAAATGTTAGACCTAAATCTAAAATATCAATAATTTAATTAAATGTAAGTCTTCTAAACACATCAATTAAAAGACATGACATAGTGTTTAAAAAATTGCAGGCCCATCTCACTTTAAATGTAATATAGACAGGTCAAAACAAAGTGATGCAAACAAATATACAATATAAATATTAATAAAAAGAAAGCTGAAGAGTCTTTATTATCAGACATAGATTTCAGAAGAAGGGAAAATAACAGGGACATTGCATACTAATAAAAAACATCAATTCACCAAGAAGATATAACAATCATAAACATATATGCACCCAAAAACAGAGCTTCAAAGTACATGATAAAAATTGATAAAATTGAGTGGAGTAATATACAAATCTGTTGTATTCAGAGATCTCAAAACTCAACAGAACAAGTAGACAGAAAACCAGCAGGTATATAGAAGATGTGAAAAACTCTCAACTATTTGACATTTATAGAACTCTCTACACAACAGCATCAGAATGCATATTCTTCTCCAGTACACATGGAACATTTACCAACAATGGGCCATAAAATCAAACTTTAATGAATTAAAAAATATTGAAACCATCCAAAGTATGTTTGCTGATAACAGAATTAAACTACAATAATAGCAAGACAGTTGGGAATTAAAAATACACTTCAAAATAATTCATGGGTCAAAGAAACCACCATAAAATTATGTCAGGAATGAAGGAGAGGATGTCACTAAACACCCTATAGACACTGAAAGTACAGAGAATGCTATGAACAACTCTATGTCCACAAATGTGACAACTTAGATGAAATGTATCAATTACTTGAAAAACTACACAACTCAGAAAGAAAGAAATTACCTGAATAATTCTACTTCTATGAAAAAAATGCAATGTGTAGTTACAAACCTTCTCACAAAGAAAATCCAGATCCAAGTCATTTAACTGGTGAATTCTACCAAACATTTATAGAAGAAATTATACCATATCTACACAATTTCTTAAAGAAAATAAAAGCACAGAGTACTTCCCAAGCCACTTTATGAAGCCAGCATTACCTTATACAAAACAAAGTTAGTGCAAGAAAACTATAGACCCTCATGAACTAGATGCCAAAAATCCTCAACAGGGTATTCAGTAATATATACAAACTGAATTCAGTAATATATACAGATGTCATACATCACAAGCAAGTAAGGTTTACCCTGAGAATGCAAGGTTGTTTTAACGTTCAATAAACATATCAGTGTAATTTATTACATTAATAGACAAGAAAAACCACTTGATCATTTCAATAGTTATAGAAAAAATTTTTGATAAATCAACAAATTCAACACATACCAATGATAAAATTCTGAGCACTGTAGGAATGAAAGGGAACTTCTTTTACATGATTAAGGACATCCACAAACACCTGTATCTTCACCACACTTAATAATGAGAGATAATGTTTTCTCCTAGAAGTAGGAACAAGGCATTCCTTGCTCTATCATTCCAACTCAATGCTCTTATCACTGTTCTATCATGCCTACTCAATATTCATAATGAAAGGGTTTCAGATTAGAAGGGAAAACTTTCTAGATGACATTATTGCCTAAATAGATCTCAAAGAATCTACAAAAATGCTCCTAGAAATTAAAAGTGAGTTTGATAAGGTCTTAAGCTATGGGATTAAAATACAAAAAGCAATTGTATTCCTATATGATAACAAGAAATAATTAGAAATCAAAATTGAAAGTCAGTACCACATTTACAATACATACATACACAAATAAAATTATCAGGACCCTGTATATTGGAAGCCACAAAACACTGATGAAATAAAAAGATCATGATCATGGATTGGAAGATTCAATATAAATAAGATGTCAGTTCTCCCCCGGTTTGATCTATATATTTGATGCAATTCCAATAAACATCCCAACAGGTGTATTTGTATATACTGGAAAACTGATTTTAAAAGTTATATGGAAAGGCAAAGTAGAACATTCAATAAAATTTTGAAAATGAACAAAGATGAAAGACTTATACTACCTGATTTCAAGACTAACTGTAAAGCTACTACCATCAAGACAATGAGATTGATGAAAATATAGACACATAGATCAATGGAGTGGAACAGAGATTTTGGAAATGGACTAAAAAAATTATGGTCAGTTAATTTTTGATAAAGATACAAAAGCAGTTCCATGGAGAAAGGATAGTCATTTCAAAAAATGGTGCTAGAACAACTGGACATCCATGTGCATTAAGAAAGAACCTTGACCTATACTTTACATTTTATACAAAACTAACTCAAAATGGATAATAAAACTAAATGCAAAACATAATGCTATAAAGTCTCTGAAGAAAACCTAGGAAAAAATCTCCACGGCCTTGAGTTAAGTAGGAAATTCTTAAATAAGACACTAAAAGCAAGATTTATATGAGAAAAATCAGACTATTACAACTAAAGATATTTGCATTGTCAAAGTTGCTATTAAGAAATGAAAAGATAAATTACAGGCTGGGAGAAAATATTTGACACAAGCCTTATACTTAGAATGTATAAAGAACTTTCCAAAATCAAAATGAAGAAAATACTCCAATTTTTTAAAAGGCAAAAAATTTCAAGAGACACTTGATCAAAGGAGACAGAAGGCAAATATGTGCATGGAAAGTTTCTCAACATCATTAGGCATTAGTCTCTAGTGAAAGACAAAATCACAAGATAAACTTACATACCTATTATAATGAATTACTAATATTAAAAACAAACAACTGACAGTGCCAAGTCTTAATGAAATTGTGGAACAACTGGAACTCTCATACATTGCTTTAAGAATGCAAACTGATTTTAAACTCATATGGAAAGGCAAAGTAGCCACTCTGAAAAACAGGTTGACAGTGTCTTTTAAAATTAGATGTATATTTACCACATCTATTATTTACCACATCTAGTTATCCCATTCCTCGGTATTCACCCTGGAGAACTGCAGACATGTTCCCACAAAAACCTGTACAAAAATGTGAATAGCAGCTTTATTCAAAATTGCCCAAATCTGAAAGAAGCCAAATGTCCTTTAATGAGTGACAGGATAAATCAAATTGTGGTACATCCATGAAATTGAATACTATTCAGCAAGGAATAGTGAACTCTTCGATACATGGAACAATGTAGATGAATCTCAAAGCCATTCTGCTAAGTGGAAGAAGCCAAATTCAAAAGTTACATACTATGTGATTCCATTTACGGTCACTCTGTGTAACAAATCAGTAGTTTTCCAGGACAGTGGTGGAGTGTTTGAGTAAAAACAGCCAGCCTGGAGGAAGTTGAGGTGGTGATAGAACTGTCCTTGTTATCTTGATTATGGTAGTTTTTATGTGACTCTCTGCACTTGTCAAAACTCTTAGAATTGCACACAAAAAGTCTGAAGTTTATTGTATGTAAATTAAAAAATAATTTTTTTAAGGTACAATATGGCTTCACACAAATGCAGTACGTTGGGGGTAGAGGATCTGTCCTCTGTGCCCCTCCCCCCAGAGGGACTTCCTACTAATACTGAATATCAAGTTTCAGGTGTTTCTTTCTGACAGGAAAAATTATTCTGGGTTGTTGGTTTATTTCAGTGCAATATAACGGTTACTAATTAGCCAGGTTGGGAGTGAGATGGATATTCTTTTGTGGCAATTAAGGAAACTGACAAAGACACATACATTCCACCAATTTCAAACTGTAGGTGGAATGTATAAATACCTTTGAGTAAGAGCTAGATTTTGCTACCTAAGTACTTTTGGGTTTGTTCTTGTATGCAAGTGAATATAGAAGTAGTCAAGTCTTCACAATTCCACCCCATGGAGTAAGGATGACTAATAACTGGCATGTGTTCCACGTCGTTCCCACACCTGTGTTTGCAGTGCCAGGATCCTTTTTAACATAGTGCTTTGGGCAGCCAAAAGCAGTCACTCAGTGTATTAGTTTGCTAGGGCTGCTGACTGTATGGCTTAAGCAACAGAAATTCCTTTCTCACAATTCTGGAGAGTGGAAGTCCAAGATCAAGGTGCGGGCATGTGTGGTTCCTTCTGAGGCCTCTCTCCTTGGCTTGCATGTGGCCGTCTTCTTGCTGTCTACACGTGGTCTTTCATCTGTGCAGGCACCTCCCTGTCATCTCTTTTGCATGTTCAAATTTCCTCTAATAAGGACACCAGTTGGAGAGGATTAGGCCCACACTAACGACCTCATTTTAGCTTAATCATCCCTTCGAAGACCTTGTCTCCAAATACAGTCACATTTGGAGATACTAGTGGGTAGGGCCTCAACATAAGGGGTTTTTGGAGAGACGCAATTCAGCCTCTTTTACTCAGCCATAATCTGCTATCTCTCCTAAAGAGTATGAAGGCAATAGTTTTACCCAGGAATAATTTAAAGTGAGTAAAAAGATTTTATTTTAACTGAAAATGTTTGCTATCCCTGGACCAGAGTACACTGCTTTGAGAATGAAATTCTATTGCATCATGCCATTGTGAGGCAGCCTCCTGAGGTCTTGGGCAGCACGCCCCACCCCTCAAGGGTAGAGCACGATCATCTGGAAATGGTTTCTCCAGGGAATCTGTCGAGGCTTCACTGCCACTCTAGAGTCAACCAAAGCCAGAGCCACCGTGGGGCTGCCCCCAAACACTGAGTCAGTGTCACTGCGCTAGGAGTATTCCTCTACCTCCTTAGTCTGGAGGGGAGTCAAGATTGTAAAACCTGAAGAATTTGAGCCACAATGATCCTATCTCAGTGGGAAATACGGCAAACACATTTGCACACACAGAGATTAGAAGAGTATTTCATAACATTCTTCCGTTAACAGCTCTCATCCCTGAGAGCAACAATAACCTTTATCACTTAAGATAGTACCCGCACTCACAGACTGAAAGCTAGGAATGGTCCCAGGGTTCTATATGTAAGATACAAGGAAACTGCATTGAGAAAAGTGGCAGGAACAGTTAAGGGCTGCAGATGGGCATTTAGCAAAGAAACATATGCATGTATTTCTCAAGGATTGTTGAACTGGAATATTCTTAAGGATTGGTGAAAATATATAATAATTGGTGAATTATGCAACATATATTAGCTCAGAACAATCCACCTGAAATCAGTGGCTGTAGTCTAGCCACCTAGTCTGTTATCTTTTTTCCTAGGCATATTGTATAATTTGAGAAGCACATTTTAGCATTTCTGCAGTTGGACTTCAATCTTGAGATGAATGTAAAATTTAATGGAGTCTTCCCCTCCTTCTCTTCATCTGCTTTTCCTCTTCTTCTCTTTTATTGCCCTTTAAAACCCCTTTTCAAGATTTGGTGCATCTTACAGAAGATGGTGTCTTAGAAACAAGATCCAAGTTTGAAGTCCTGGTTGAAGACTAATGGTTAGTTTGTTTGCCCCATTTGGCTCACAGAATAGACACTAATAATGTGCCTTCCAGGATGGGAAGGAACCTCAATGGGTCTGTATTTTGACATCTTCTCATATCTCAGCTCTTAGTGGGGTTCTTATCAGAGTTGTGGCCTAATAAGGTCTTGAGAAGACTAAGCCTGCTGAAGGCCACGTGATATGCTGGCAAATGTCAAGCACCAGAAATGAGCACAGTGGCCTCGATAGCATTACAGTGTAACATCTCTTTGTTTCAAGTCTGTTTACATAAATATAAATTACAGAAAAAACCTCTGTTTTGCAAAGTAAGACACACTGGTATATATAAATATACATAATTTCTAAGCACCAAAAATAAAAGCCACCATCTTGTAAGTTAAAACAAAAGAACATTAACTCATATCACTGGAATATATTAAATATATTAAATTACTGATTACATCAAAACTATTCTAGAAATTAGTCCTTTGTAACAATCTGCTTCATAGATTAGCATGAGCATTTGCATATATACTATAGACACATTTGAAAGTGTGTGTGTACATATATGTAATATATATAGCATATATGGCATATATAGCATTTAAAGGGAGTAAACACTATGTAGTTAATTCCTGTGGCAAAAGACAATTTCAGTGTTTTTGCAACACTTGACAATCACTTCATCTTTGTAATACCATCTAAATTAGCATTTTTAAGGATCCCATCTATTACTTAACATCAAAGGCCTAAGTGGTGTCAAAAGAGACTGGAGGCAAATTAAGTTTCCTTTTGTCCAACTTTGTGTCCCTTCCTGCCTCCATAAATAGGGAAAGCAAACTATATGTGCTTCTTATTCATGTACATCTGCCAAACCAATTAACACCTCCTGAATGTTATCTTAATTGCATTTATTAACATAACATTAGCATAGCGGGGAGATAACATTCAGGAGGTATTAATTGGTTTGGCAGCCACTCCTGAATGGGGAGCAGAGAGAAGGGCCCTTTCTCAGTATCTTGCCCTTTTTTTTTTCTCCTGATGGAGAGGAAATGAGATTACATTGAAAGAGAGAAAATATATCTTAACCAAAATGGCAGCCACATCACAGGGTCACTTGGCTGTCCTTTCTAAACATTGCAGAGAGGTGTCTGCTCTAACGCCTTTGCCTCTTTGAGTTTACCTGGTGCCCTATCCGCACCAGTGTCTGTGCTGTTCTGGCTAAGGAGGCTTCTGGAGGTGTGGAGGTACAGAAATGCTTTTCTGGGATGCACTGAACTACAGTCATACATTTTTAGAGCCCCTTAACTGCTTCAAAAATAAACTGAACCAGTTCCTCTACTGAGAATTTAATAGGACTCCCACCTTTACAGAATCTTAGAACTGAACAATGCGATATGACTAGATTCGTCCACACATTAGGCCATTCAGGAGGTATTGTGGAGCACCTGCTGTAGTCCAAGGACTATAAAATGCTGGGATAAGAGATAAACAAGACTCAATACCTGGCTCAGCTGGCCCAGGAATTGGCCATGTAGACAATGACTGCATGTGCGTGGCTTAGAGTAGACTCCCAAACCATACTTATTGGGTGAATGAATCAGTGAAATGTGATCATGGTGTGGCTCCACTTAGGTGGTGGAATGGAGGGTGGGGGTGCGGGGGTGTAGGGCTATATGTGTAAGAAGACAATAGATGATTATGGAATGAGTTGAATGATTGGGGACTGAACTAGAGCAGAAATACAAGGTGAGGAGAAAGGTATAGATAAAGGAAGTACATGTGGTGCAAATAACAGCCAGCATTTATTGAGGGCTTTCTTTTTGCCAGGCAGCACTCTTAACACTTGGTATGAATTTAATCTTCTCCACAATTATATGAGGTGGTCCTATTATTACACCCATTTTAAAGATGAGGAAATTGACTGTGATAGGCTGAGTAACCCTCTCCACACACTAACCTGCAGAACCTGTGAACATGTTATATTACATAGCAGAAGGCCCTTTTTGGGTGTAATTAGGTTAAGGATTTTGCAATGAGAAGATCATCCTGGATGATCAGTGTGGGCACAGTGTAATTCAGGGCCTTTATAAGGGGCAGGAGGAGTAGAGTCAGAGTGAGAAAATCTGAGGACAGCAGCAGAGGTCAGAGGAGGGAGAAAATGCCGCACTGGAGACTTTGAATGTGAAGAGGCCATAAACTAAGGAATGTAGGTGGCTTCTGGAGAGGCTTTCTCTGGGCTCTGTTTCATGAGAATCCACCAGTTTACTCCCCTTTTCATTTTAAATACTTTAATTGTACAGTATTTTTGTTTTTGAAAAACTCTTTTATGAAGGCCATTTCTGTGTTGTTCACCACTGACCCAATGCCTGACACAAAAAAATGTGCTTAGCAAATATGTGTTAAAAGAATCTGAGAAGGGAAAGTTTCCAAATTTGCTCAGGGTGGTGTATTTCTTGGCTGTCTAAGGGCCTTGATACATTGAAATAACAGACTTAGAGTTATTTTGTGATGTGGAAATGCACCTGCTCAGATCCCCCTTCAGTGAAGAACTTCTTGACCCAGCTCCTGGAATGTGGTCTGCAGACAGCTGTATTACTAAGCCCCTTCAGGGCTTATCTCACCTTAGAAAACGGCCTTGCCCAAGCTCACACCCTTCTCAAGGTAGCTCATGTCCAGCGACTCACTGAGATGGGTGTGAAGGCCTGGCCACTTCAGTCCAGCATGGGACAATGCTGGCAGGCTGTTTTAGCTCCAGAGCTCCTTGTGAGGTTGTCCAACGCTGTCATTAGGCTCATATTGTGTTTGATTTTTGCCTCACTTTATCTGGCTTCTACTTCTCCTCACATGTGTTGATAAGGATGCTCCTTAATGAACATCCTACATGCGTTTAAACACTTAGTGTCTGCTTCCTGGGAACCCCAATCCCAAACAGTCACTAATTGTAGATTTCTCTCTTGAGTCAGGGAGTTATAAATAAAAACAAACAGAATGCAAAAATTAAGTAAAATGTATAGAAGAGCTAAATATTAAGGAAGTCCTATCCATCAATCATTATCTTTTCACCAAGTTAGGAAAAGACAGCTATTATTAAAGATTTATCAGTGGGATCCCTCACTACTCTGATGTTCACAGAAACATGGTTTGACAGTCACATAAAATCTCTCTCTCTCCTAAGTATCTCCTGAACTTCTCTGTGACATCACCCTCATTGCTCTCAACTCAAGCTACCATTACTTCCTCTTGGTTGAATGAACAACTCTTGAGGCCCTTATTTTTGTCTCCCTACAATTCTACTCCATGTTGGAATGGCCATTGCCCGGTTTAAAGCTCTTTGTAGCTCACCATCGCCAAAGCATAGAGTCTAACACTTTAACATGACATTGAAGGCCTTCTCTGATTGGGCTTCTCCCCATTTCTAGACTCATTTCTGGCATGCCCTAATCAACCTCCACTTTTACCACTGCGTCCTCTGTTTTGGTCCTGCTGAAGTTCTCCAAGGTGTCCATGCTGGTGCATAGGTCCATCATGACATGGATTCTCTTTAGAACTCTAGCCTTGAATTTTGCCACCACTCCCTCTTCGTAGTCTGAGCCATACTAAATTCCATGCAGTGCATTAATATTCCTTATCTTGTTTGCCTCTGGGCCTTTGCACATACTGTTCTTTCTGTCTAGGCTGTTTTCCCTGTCTCTGCCCACTCACTTCCCTAGGTTTATTTCTACCGTCCGCATCTTTCCCTTACTCCCTGAGGATGGATTTGGAACCTCTCCTATGCTCTCATGGCACTGTGGCTTGGTCTTTTTGGTAACAGCTATACTATTCATAACTGCTTCTAAATTTGGCTGTCTCAGCCACAAGACTATACTCCTTGTTCACAGCCATGACCACAGCAACACAGTGACTAGTGCATAGAAGGTAATTGGAAACTATTTGTTAATAGTGAATGAATCAAGAACTGAAGTTTCATGAGAACCCTGAACCTAGGCAGGGTAAACAATTTTGCTACATTTTGGAGATCTGGAAGTTGAGGTTGACTGAACCAAGGTTTTGCATTTGCACCTTCTGATTGCAAATCTAGTACTACTAACTATGAATGTCTCAATCCTTTGTTCATTACCAATTATATCATTCCACAGATATTTCAAAGATTACTGTGTGTCGGGCTCCATTATGGGCACTGGATTGACATGGTTACTCTTAAGGAGCTTACGTTGGAAGGAGAACAATCGACAAATAAATAACAAAATACAAATTACAAAATAATGTGAAATAGGGGGGAGGTTTGTGAAGGAAATATGATGTGGTGATATGATACAGTAGCAATAAGTAGAGGAGAGTGATTAACAATGGGAGTCAGGGAATGCCCCTTCAAGGGGTGACATTTGAACTGAGATATGAAAGATAAGAAGGGGCCAGTCATGAGACAAACCAAGGAAGAACCATCCTGGCAAAGGGAAGAGCATGTGCAAAGCCCCAAAATAGGAAAGAACTCATTGTGTTCAAGGATCAGGAAGAAGGCCAGAATGGCAAGATCATAGTGTGTAATGGGGAAAGTAACAAGAAATGCTGTCAGAAATAGCATTGGTGTAGATCACGTAGGGCTGGTAGATCCTGGCCAAGAGTTTGGATTTTGTTCTAAATGAAATGGGAAACCAATAGAAGATTTAAAGCAGGAATTGGCAGTTGTGTAATTCAAACTGTGATAGCATGGGAGTCCAATGATACAGGAGATTTGGATGATGAGGATTTCAGGAAATAAAACCCCATGTGATTTGTAATACGTAGTGTAGTGGAATAAAAGTCTAGAAGCAGTGTGAACCCCAGTGATCATTTTCGCAGGAGAATTACAGGTGCTTTTATAAACCATGATTATGGTTTCTACTGATACTGTTATGTTAATAAACTCCATGTCTCAGTTTCCAGCCTCTTATTTCCAGCTGCCTGCTCTGTTGGCTTGCCCACCTATCCTGCCATGCAGAGTTTCATTCTTCTTGACGACCTGCTTAATGACTTAATTCATAGGCATCCTAAATGACAACCCAGTAACAAAAGCCCAGCTGATCACCAAGTCCTGCTGCTTTACCACCCAAATATTTCTAGATTCAGCTTCATTTTCTTTCTTTTCTTCAGGTTCTCATCTGCTATCACCAGGATTTTCACAGCAATCTCCTAATTTATCATCAGTCTCTACTCCAGCCCCATTTCGCACTGCTGCAAGACCCAATATATTTTTTTCTTCAAAATACAACTGTTTCATGTTTTATCTCCACTACAAAAGTAATACTTTCTTAAATCCTATCACCAAATGAAAACCCAGTATGTATCCTTCTAGAGTTTCTTCTGTGATTATATGCACACATATACAAGGTAGATTATAATTATTTGGTGATCTTCCTTTTTAATTGTATTTTTTTTCTAAACGATTAAACACACATGTATATCATTTTGGGTGGCTTCATATCATTCCATTATATGGGTGTACTGTAATTTACTTAAATAATTTCCTTTGAAAGCCTTCAGGTTTTTTTTCTTTTATAAATGACATTATACCAACATCTTTCTATATATATATCTACTTATATCTCTTTCTGTCTCACTACTCATGCCAGGGTTCTTGTTCATGGAGTTCAAGAATGAACTTCACAAACACTCAAGGTAGGAGAGCAAGGCAGAGGCTTTTATTTAGAGATAAAGAGAGAGGACAGAGCTGGCTCACACCAAGAGGGAACAAGAGAGTCCGGGGTGGTGCCTTGTCTAGGGGATTTATAGGCAGTTGAGAGACAAAGGGCTAGGGATGTACACCTGCTAAGTGGTTCCAAAATGTTTATCTTTGAAGATATATTAAGTTTCTTATTAGTCTTCCAGGTTATTTACAAGATATTTACTGCTGTGATTTCCTCCCAGGATAGCAGTTTCCTGGTCTAGGAGCATATTACTCAAGACTGCCTGCTTTGCTCCCAAGGTGGGCTGAATTATTGTCTGTTTGTTAAAGAGTATGTTAAGAAACTTACTTTTTAAAAAATTGGGTTTTAAAATGCAATCCTATCTTCAAGATGGAATCCTGTTTTTACTAGTTGTTTTGGGCTTGCTTGTTAAATTTCTCAGGTTGCAAATCACTTGATTAGGGCTGGAGGAAGAAAAGCAGTACCTGGGTAAATTCAGAAAAATGAGCTGGGCCCCCCAGCAGGCCAAAGCAAATCTCACAATAGATTATCTTGCTTTGTTTTTTCCAGGGGCCCTCACCCTACTCTGTCTAAACCCATGGTCCCTGTCTCACTAATAGGAAAAATTTACTTGAAAAAGAACTCTTGATCACATTCAATTTCTTTTAATGTTTATTGTTTCAAAATTTATAATTGTTTTTAATTGGAAATTTTGGGGCATGAGATATGAGACAAGGGTCTGAACTCCATTTTTCCTTAAATGGTTAGCCAGATTTCTCAATATTTATTATAGTTTAATCCAACCTTTCTCCAATGATTTCAGGTGCCAAAACTCTATTATACACTAAATTCTTATGTAACTTTAGGTCTATTTCTGGGCTTTCCATTCTATTCCATCAGTGTGGCTACAGATTCCAGTAAAAATGCTCTGCTATTTTGAATCTAGTAGCTTTCTAATAGGATTTAATACTTTATAGAGCAAGTCTTCTTCTTTGCTCCTTACTTATTTACTTATGTGTGTGTGTGTGTGAGATTGACTTCTTTCCCCAATTTATTTTGCAAATAATATTTAATGTCATTTTATCAAGTTTCAAAAAAACACTTAAGATTTTTATGCCAATTGTATTAATTTACATACTATATTGGAAGAAATTGACATCTTCAGACTATCTCTAAAATAAATCTGGTCTGGTCTTTATCCTGCTTCAACACTTGCTATAACTCCCCTTAAAAAGGCAAAGTCATATTTCTTTGCAGGACATGTAACACCTTACATATTTTGACCCCTGCATACTTTTCCTTGTCCTTCAGAGGTTTAGAAAATCTTAGATTACAACATCTCAGAGGATACGGAGTAGTACATTGAATCTTGAAGCTGGGGCAGTAGGGGAGGTGGGTAGTAGAGAATGTATTCACAGGTTGAAGATGTAATTTAGAAATCTGTATTTACCTCATTTGCAGTTGTAACTGGAGCCAGGAGCTCCTAAGCTTGATTGCATTTTGGCCTGTAAATCCATCCAGTGGAATAGTATCAGTTCTAACCTACAAGTATTCCAAGAATATGTGCATGATCAAGGCTGTCTTTCTTCTAAGTCTTGGGAAAATTGTGACTCTAAAGTTTGGCTCCTGCCTCTTGATATTGAAGAAGAAAATTCCACTAACTGCAAAATAAATAATTTGGCTGCTTTGTGTTTAGCTTGCAGCATAATCTCCAAATGTTGGCCCTAGTAAAAGTTTCTGTTGGCTCCTCTCAGCCCTCCTCGCCCTTCGTTTTTCCCCATGTTTCCCCATTTTCTGCCACGTCCAGTCTGGTGGTGGAGATCCGGGTCAGTGATAGTGGCTGAGCGAGAAGGAAATGAGGGAACAGGGAGAAACGTTAAGAAAACGAACTTGGCAGTGTGAACACTTGCTGAGAGAAAGCAACTGTCTATTAAAATTTTGTGTTTTTTAAAATTATTTTTAAATTTTTATTTTTTTATAAATGAGATTTTCAACCATCCTTTGAGACATTTTGTAACATGAAAGAATTCAAATGCAGGCATTGTTGTGGGGTAGAGACTGTGTGTAGACATCCAGCCAGGCCCTGGATATTCACAGTGTACTTGTTTATAGAAACCATGTTAGCTGGGAAATCTTATAAATTCAGTCACAGTGTGTGCTTATATGATCAAGCTCCTGTGCCCAAAAGGGAAACCACACTTGTGGTTCATGTAGAACACTTTTCAAGGACAAAAGCCATAATATATATGCTCTCTACATTTCCTCCCTCACTTTTTATGTTTAATAATTGATAAGTTATAACTATAACATAATTGGATTTCATGGTTATCTTGCTCAAGTTGGGATTTAAAACCAACTTCCCTCATTGCTTTTAGCACTGGTAGAAGAGTCATTGGATGGTCTTTGAACTCCTGAGATTTCATTTTAGTCACTTGTTTTATGTTTCCCTCCAAACAGTTTTATTGGAGAGATGGTAAAATGGGAACAGTCAATTAACTTATGTTTTTTGTGCCTTGATTTCTTTGTCTTTCCTTTACTAAAGTTGATATTGACTATTAAAGTAATGAAACAGTGGACAAAACAAAGATAGGAATTGGAGAACACAGGTGCAATTTGTAAACCAGACCATCACCTTTGAAAAATCAAAAGCTTGGTATTATAATCCCTATAAGTTGAAACTGAATTTCTGCAAGACAAAATAATGCCAAAAAGTTTATTGGCCTTTATTTCCAAGGTATGTTGTTTTCTAGATGTCCCACATGTGTTTCTGCAAAGATACCACCTGCTTCTTGATCACCTTTAAGATGAAGTTGTGAAATTGTTGTGAAACTATTAATGGCTAAAGAAACTGACATATTCTTGAGAATGAGTTTTCAAAAGCCCAGAATGTCCATTTCAAACTAGTGAAAACATAGTTATAACTTAAGAATTATTAAACATAAACAGTGAGGGAGGAAATGTAGAGAGCACATATATTAAGGTTTTTGTCTTTGAAAAGTGTTCTACATGAACCACAAGTGTGGTTTCCCTTTTGGGCACAGGAGCTTGATCATATAAGCAGGAATAAAAACAAAAAAATCAAGCCCATTTGCCTGTCCCAAGATCATGAATTATAGAGCTGGGTGTTCAAGGACTCTGATTGTCCATATAACCCTTCAGGGAGTTGAACCAGCTCATTCTGAGGTCACAGCAAGGTAGCAGCAGACAGCGGTAATGAGATCTCTGGACAGTAGGGTAGCTACATCCATCGGCTGCTCATCTGAGAAATCCCAGTGCGTGGATGAGGCGGATGTGACTCACTGCTTCAATCTGAAGCAGGGAGAACAGTGAATGATCAGAAAGGGGTCCAAAGAATAACTTAAAACTGTTGGAGACAGCTGCGATAAAAAGCAATTTTTCAGGGGGCCTTACTTAATGAGGGCTAAGAGTTGGAAATGTATCTTTATCTGCTGTTGGTCCACTTGTCTGAAGGGAGTTTCTCATACAAAGTCGAAGGGAGTTTCATACAGTAGAACTAGTGCAGACAAGTTATGTCCTTTGCATAGGGAAGAAGCAAAGTTATCAAACAATACAGAACCTATATTCAAAGATAGAGACTGCTGTTATTTTCATGAATGAAAGAACACTGCAGACATACACAGAAGGAAAAATGCACTGAACCTCATATACCCATTGCCCAGCTTCATCAGTTGTCAACATTTGACCTATCTTGTAGAAAATTCATTTTGATGAAGGAAGTTGGCATGAGAACAGACTTGGAAACACTTTGAAGAGGAGGAAGCGAAGACCCACATTGTTGGCAGGGCTCCCTGAATCCCTCCCGTGTGACATTATTACAGCATTACCGCATCACTTGTTAAATGAAAGATATTAGCTCTGCAAATAATCAGGTAATCAAAAAGTAGTTACTTCTTTGACTTTTTATTACAGGTTCTTCAGCCACTTAGATTAAAATTTTTTTAGTATATCATTATTTTAAACACACATCATTATTTTAATTATACCCAATTAAATGTACCTACATCTCCTCAGCATGCATCATTATGTACTTTACTAAAAAGCACTTCGAATCAAATCGCATACCAACGTTCTTTATTATAATTTATGTGCACATATTTGCAGCAAATTATACATTTTGGAGATGAATTATCAAGAAGTTTGTTTAGACTTTCAGAAAATATGAAACTTGAACTACAATACATTTTGGTATTTATAATTTTATGGTATTATTTTGTTGTCCTACTAGGCACTCTTCTGTTTTTTTATCTGAGGAGAGTATGGGTATGTAAGAGAAGTCACTACAAGTAACAGAACCATTTGTGCCCAAGTCCTTACATTTTTTTTCTCTTTCAGGTCCCCCTGAAACTTACCATCTTTGTGGATTCTGCCAAACAGTGAACTGAAGGACTGCACGTGACGGTCCCAGTCACATGAGAATAATATTGCTAGGTTACGGAAATTTAGGAAAATACAGCCTTTAGTGATTGCTTTTAGCTCCTCTTGAAGGATTTTAACTCCTCATACACAAGGGTCTCTAACTTTTTATTTCTGCTGTTGCATCACTCATCGCTAGGCATAAGGAATTCACACTGCTGGTGTCTGATGTATGATGGAATAGTGCAAAGATCCTTGCGCCAGAATTCAATGGGTAATTCTTTTATTCTAGCCAGCTGTCTGTAATCAGTTGCCTCCCCATTCCTCTGGCTGGTTCTAACAAACTGATCTACTAAGTAAACTCACAAAGGAAAGACCCAATCTTTAGAGTTGGAGGCAACCAATTGGTCTGGTTTGATGATAATGTCTTGACTGGTTCCCATTGCCTAGATTCCACATCTTTGGATTGAGTCTATGAATTGAATCCTTAAGTTTCCCCAACCCATATTCCCTGATTTGAGCATATTTTTTTTATTTCCTCTAGTATGTGAATAGAAGCTTTCCTATATGGTTTCTGGATCACCTTATCTCCCAAGCCCTGGCATCTCTTCCATTCTCAAGGAAGGATGCCTGTCGTGAGGCCACTCTGCACTGCTCCGCACCTCCCCCGTTTACATGGAGGCCAGGCGCTAGAAACTGGCTTGCTCTGGACCTGGAGTATATCAGTTAACATTCTTCAATCTTAGTTTCATCCCAGCTGAGGGGTTTGGGACTAGGTCATCTCCAATGGTCTTCTCATTGTTAACATTCTGCTTTGTTTGTGACATTTGCCTTATTTTTAAAAATTATACAATTATGTATGATTATATTCTCATTGCAGAAGTTTTAAGTGGTATACAAATATATGGAAAATGGCTGTAGAATCCCCTTAACTTCACTGCTCCTCCCACCCCCCTTTTTATAGCCAAAGATAACAACCCACATTAACATTCCTTGATTAATTTGTCTAATAACATTTTGTCATACAAAGTTGCTTCTTTGTGACCTTTTAACAGTTAGGATTTGTGCATTCTATTTTGGACACTGTTAGTCATTCAAGAGGCTGTGCTGGTGAGGAATGGTGTGGGTGATCTAAAAGGCACAAGCTTTCAGCAGAGTTTGAAAATGAACAATGAACTGTTCTCCTTGGTTTGAATAAGGCTCTGAGAGTTACTTCTCTCCCTTTCCAATAATGAGGACATTTGAGGGGAAGGAGATCTTGGTGAAAAGAGTAGAGGGAGGAAAAAAATGTTCTCTCTCATTTTACAGATTTTGGTGTGTAAAACTAGTCATTCAGATGTTTTATTTCCTTTTTCCCATGAAAGTTATGTGGTAAATAGGATTTTAAGGGTTCAGTTTTGTGACTAAGTTTTCCACTGACTAGCATAACTGAGGTACGATTCTGTGTAAATACATGTTCCTCTAAAAAAATGCTTTCTACTAAATTGATAAAATATAACAATTTCTAGTGGCAAATTATTATATTAATGACTGAGTACTTTAGAGCAAAATTTAAAGAAATACAAATATATTGGTATGTTCTGGTTCCCTTACTAGCTAGCATCGCCTATTACCAACAGCTAATTATTTGGACAACAGTACTATCATAGAAAACGATTTTACCTTATCCTGAATCACATCCATCAAGCGTGAATATAATTCCAAGGCTTTTAGAAAGTGATCAGAGCTGTGTATGAAGCTCTTACAGTTTCCTTTCTATTGTTAATCTCTTCATGTTAGCAGAACTCATTTTTCATAAGAGTTTATAAGAATGAATCCCATTTTCACTTTCAGTTTGTTTTCCCCCCTACACAAAATTAGAGGAGTGGGGGAAGACAATCCCTGTATATATTAAGCATCAACCTCACTATTTTTTTCCCAAGCAGGAAAATTTAACACATTTTTTCCTTCCTTTTTTTTTTTAATGAGTGACTGGAACATAAAGCCAAAACATTAAAGATTATTACTACAAGAAAATAATTTTGTACCTCAAATTCTATATCCAGCCAAATTTGTGTTCCATTGAGAGGATAAAAATACAGATATTTTTGGACATGATCACAGACCTTTGAAAGTAATCCTCAAAATGAACTGCTATAAATCAACAAGGAAAACAAAATGAATACAGCAGTGAGAAGGAATGTAAGCCGAAAAACAACATTGGTTATAGCTGAGTCTAAAGAGCTATTGACCCATAATATTGATACAATTGCTAATAATATGGAACTGAAATCGCAACCTGAAAGTAGTAGATGTGAGAACAGAGGGGTTAGAGCATAGGAAAGAAAGGTGGGGCCAGAATTGACAATGTCTTAAGATTCTTGCCTTGATGAGAAGCATAATAGATATACTGATTATTTCTAGTCATCAGTAAGACATACACACTTACATGTGAATATTGTAATATAAGGACAATCTCTATGAAGAATGGGAAAAGAATACATATTTTTTTAAACACTTAACAGAGAAGAAAAAAATGGAGCTAGATCAATTCAACATAAGCCAGAGGGGGGAAAAAAGAGACTGAATACAAAATAATGATAAATAGAAAACATAAAAATAGATAGCAATAAGTCAAACATATAAATAGTCACACTATATGCAAATGGCTTAAATTCTACCTTTAAAACACAGATTTTCAGACTGGCTTGGTAAACTTCCATAAATTACAAAGAGCAGAAATAATAGTTCATATTCTCTGGGCAAAATACAATAAAATTAAAATTAAATAATAACAAAAGGAGAATATGCCAGCCCTAATCTATCCATTAAAAAAAAATACCCTCCTAAGTAATGATTTAAAAAGGAAATAAAGACAGAAACTATTAACCATTTATAAATAAGCAACAATGGAAGCTCTATCAATTAACACTTGGGAAATTTTTTAGCCTCAATTCACTGGAAAAATAGTAAGGAATTGAAAAACTCAGTAATTGAGAAAAGCAGTAAATAAACAATGTGTAAGAATGGAGATAATAAATTAATGACATAGAAACAGAAAATAACAAAACGTTGGACTTCATCTACAAAACCCAAAGCTACTTCTTTGGTGTATGAAATAGACAAAACCTTTAGTAATCTAGGAATCAAATCAAGAAAAAACAGAAAAGGTGCAAATATGCTTTAGAAACAAGGGAGAGGACTAAACTACAGATTGAGAGGTAACTGAACAAAAAATATAATAGTATGCCTTCGACCTTGAAATAAATTCAAAATCTATTTGAAAAGGAACACTTTTCTAAGAAAATACATGTTACTTCAAGAGGTGCTAAAAAACCTAAAAGAACAATAATAGAAATTGACACGCTAATAAAAAAATCTACTCCCCAAAATAGACAAGGCCTTGACTATTCTATGGGCTTTGACTCTTCAAATGCTTATGAACTAGTTAGTCCCTACTGTAAATAAATAGAAGGAAGTCACCCAACTCAATTATTATTCCATATAATTCAGGTACCCAAACTGACAGTGACCCCATACATGCTCAGGTTCACCCAATCTGTGCCTCATGAACGTAAATCTAGAACTCCAAGTAAAATATTATCAAATTGAACTCATTATTAGCAATAATGAATTCCACCCCAGGAACACAATATTGGTTTAACTAATAATGGAAACTCACCCAAAATTAAGAGCAATACCATGTTTCAGTTTACATATAGAGATAACAGCAGATGCAAGAAAGTTCTAGAGAGTTCTTTCACAACAGTAGAAGGGAAATATTCCTAGCTGGTAGGAAAAGGAAAACTTAATTTCACTTGGGGAATGCTGGGAACACTTCTTTTAAAAGGCAAAATTTGAGCTAAGTCTCAAGTAGACCTCAAAAAAAGGCATTTCAGGAAGCCGGGGCAGCTTGAGGGTTGGTCTAGGATCTGAGTAAGCATCAGAATCAACTGAGGGCTTATTAAAATACAGATGATTCAGCCCCATTTCTAGAGTTTCTAATTCAGCAAGTTGTGATGGGGCAAGGGACTGATAATTTTCATTTCAGGCCATGTTGCAAGAGACAGTTTTCATTTCAGGCCATGTTGAAGCCATTGGTCCAGGAATCGCACTTTAAGCAATGCTGGCTCAGAAGTAGAGCATATTTGGAAAGTAACAAATAGATCTTTTTGTCAATTGGGACTGATTCAGTTAGTTTCAAGGATCCTCTTAGAATCATGGAAATGAAAGGCATTAGTCTGTACCTAATGAATCCCCAGACTATCCACTTTTCATGCTGGGAACTATTCAGAGAATCCAAGACATCATTTTACAAATGAAGGTGAGGAGAGAATGGGATGGACTCCAACAGTTCGTGATAGTTTTTTCTAAAATCAGGTGGTATTTTTCGTTCTCTCACTCAAGGGCTCCTCAGAGAAACACGTGAGGCCCTCTTCCTTTGAAGTCTACGTGTGTTTTCTATTTGAAATAAGCTAATGAGTTTGTGATCAACTCTTTCAACAGAAAAGCCACCCTGTGAAATCCATATGCCCACCCTTTGGCATGGCACGGATGCTGGAAGAACTCTCAGAACGCCTCTGGGGTCATCCCTGTGCAAATGGATACAGCTACATCTGTCTGGCTTGCGGGCGCTCAGCAGCTTTCCCCAAACTTCTGCCATCTGCTAGCCACCCTTGTCCTTTTTCCTTCATAAAGTCTCAGGTGTAAAGTCAAGTGCCTAAACTCTGCAGAACTTGGATTTGGGGTGCTGTTTCTTTTTGAAGTCAAAATAATAAGTAAAATCTAAGTGCAAACTGGGAATGACTCCTGAAATACGCTGCAGGGAAGTTGGGGTTCCTATGGCCAGGAGCCTCACTGAACTTAAACCACCTGATGATGTGGCCTGTTGCTAGGTTACCGCTTCCACACCTTTAGGCAATAAGCTATTATTGGGCTATATAGAGAGCTCGGCCCACTGCCCTGGGCAGAGGTAGAGAGGTTAGTGCTTGACCTACAGCGGGGAGAACAAGCCGGGTAATAAACCCTTTCACCCCAAAGAACGTTTTGCTGTCAATTTCTTTGTCACATTGAATTCACAGCAAACTTGCCCGGGGCTGAAACCCATTGGCAAGGCAGACGCTTTCTTTGGAAAGAGAGTAGTGAAACTTTCTGAAGAGTTTATTCCTTGCAATGTGTGCACCAAATTAGCTTAGTGCTTTTATTCTGTTGTCTCAACTTGTGTCACCTTTTACTTGACTATACTAACAAATGGTATAAAGACATTTAAAGGAAGCCCTAGGGAATCTCATTTATATATTCAGATATAAGCATTAACATTATCCCCTTAATCTAGCTCTTCCTGCAATTCACCACCCTCCACTTCACTCTGACATATATTTTTGCCCCAAAAGCAGAAACAAAGATTCTAAAGGCAGCTGAACTGTCACCTGCCCTCCATTTGTGGTTTCTGTGTAAACTGGCTGAAGCACAGGTGTCTTTTTAATTTTGACATTCTGAGAAGCCTTAGCGCTCACCACCCACACTTCCTCCCAAGGGTGGGACCCGTCCCTAGCTGTAACCTTGAAGAAGTTAAACTTCAGACGGACAGAGGTTAGCCAAAACCTCACTGCAGCTTCTCTTTTAGGCCCCAACCTGGTTTCTGAGCTGCCGTGTGTTAACTGGTATGAGAGGACTCCACACAGCTAATGTCTTCTTGAAAAGCGGGGAGGGGAGAACAGCAAACTGTAAATCCATTTTATTCATTGCCTTTACCAATTCAACCACAAATTGTTTCCTCTTCTCCAACTGAGCACCATTTAATGAGCTGTATCAGGTGTACAATGGAAGCAGTGAACCGCAAATGGGAAGGGAACACACACATCTTGTGCACAAGCACCCGGGTCAGAGCCCACCTGCCCCACTTCCCAGCTCTTGGTGCTGGGCCAGGTGGCTTCACACCTGCAGATCTCAGGCTCCTCCTTCGGGCCTTGGTTGCCTCACCTAAAACGGAGGTGTTGCCAAGATCTCCATCTCTATGTGGATACCTTAAGTACCTGATACTATTCGTGGGTGACAGCAGGTGTTCAGTAAGTGGTCTTTGTGACAGACTAAGCAGTAAATGAAACACATGATTTTTCTCCCACAGCAGCTCACAACCTTCACATATGTTGTTATCAGCTTGATTTCATCTTTCGTTGGCTCAGAACCACTTTTGTGTATCACACTCTCAATTTCGGCCAAACTAGAGAAATCCAAATTGACATGCACAGTAGTCCAGGCTCAGCCTCGGACTAAAAACCGCTGCATGGCACTGAAATGCCCAGTGCGCCTTTCCCAACCAAGACCCCGTTATTAATAACAACAATGTTATTTTTGTTTTAAGCTGTTAGTAAGGAACTGTCAGAAAAGCATCATTCCTTGTATCTCCTGGGGGTTGAGAGAAAAAAAAGAATTAAAAAATGTTGGAGGCTGAAGTATCAGCCGCTGACATACAGTCATCTGAAACAAAGATGACTTTTTAAAAAAGGAATCTGTGGTGCACACACACACACACAGAAAGACACTTTGGCTACAAAATCCCCCACCCCACCCCACCCCATCTTCCCTGGGGATATTCATGTCTCCGCCTGCTGCTCATCAGCCTTGATTTCGATGGGGCAATTTTTAGTCAGCTGCCTTGATCATTTTGGCGCAGACAAAAATCCTTTTAAAAAATGTTACACTTCATCAAAGTGTATCATGAGACTTCACGGTCATTATCTCAATGGCCGCTCTCATGTGCTACAATTGGCAGAGACACAAACGGTAGGGGGTGTATGAGAAGAAAGCCAGAGTTTCTTGTGGAAAGCTGGCAGGCCTTGCCAAGCTTCTGTCAACAACTCCGCAGTCTGATCCGATGCACTGAGCGTGCTGATGATGCTCTTGTTTCTGGAGGAAGTAAACAAGAAAATGAATTCCACCGCGCAACACAGCCTCTTTGTATCTCCAAAATGGTGTGACTGGCCCCAGGCCAGCCGTGTTGAAAGTTTGGCCGTTTATGTCATCAGGGCCCCAGTACTGATGGAGGCTTTGATTATGACTTGGACCCAGCTAGAGGACCCTTCAGGGGCAGCCACGCAGCAAATAAAGGCATTGATTGGGTGTTGGGTCTATTTAGCCATAAGGGTGCAGAGCATGGCTCTTTTGAAAAGCCTAATGGATTAGCTACACAACCAGTCCCACTGCAGGCCTTATTTTCCAAGTAACTTCATGACGGTTTTCCAGCTTGGCAGGGAACTAACCCTTCCTTCAGAGCAAGCTTCAGAGTGGTTCTTGTTATCAGTAGTGGAGCTCAAAGGGATTAGACACAGCAGGCTTTACAATTTAATGAAAACAGCTGTTGAAACAACAATCAAGGCAAACAATAGTTTGTATGGAAAACTATTAATTATGTAAAGTTATTCAGAAAGTGGAATACCCTTTTATTCAAGGCCTTCTAAGGCTCCCTGGCCGCCTTCCATTCTAGGGCTCTCAAGTGTCAGGAAGCCGGGTGCCTTTAGGAAGCATCTCGTTGCATGCTGGTGGAATGTAAGCAGAGATCCAGGCTACCAGTTTGTTGCAAAGTGAATCATGAGTAAGATATTCAGAAAAAGAGTATCAGTTCAACGTGCATTACCTTTTCAGTAATAATCAGTTCACCTCTGATCTTCTCAGACAGATTCAGCTGTGTTTTCACAAGTATGAACTTGAGCCTTGCAGGTGGGATCTCTACTTTATAAAAACTTTGCTGTGATATTTCCCCGTTGGGGCATCACTCACCCTGAGAAGTTACTAATGATGATGACGTTATCATCTAAGTCATTAGTAAGGAGCTGTCAAGAACCCACTTTAGGGGCACTGGTGGAGTCCTTTGCTCTCTGGACTAAGTTGTTTTCGTGCCATTAGGAAGGGCCTCGTTGGACTCAACGACCATTCTCCTTCTTACCTCCTCCCCTAGAACAGCTCATCTCTCCTTCCACTCTATCTGCTTCCTGGGGCTTTTAAATTCATTGCTTCCCTCAGCAATTTCCACCCTTGACTAGCAGTGCTGGGAACTGACTTATGGCCCTTCACCTACCCTGTGCTCCACATCTCACTTTCCTTCCCATGCAGGAATCACCAAGCCACAAAGTCCTATTAAGAAGGTTATTAACTGTATACATAAACATTGCCTACTGCCTACAGTCAGATTTATTTCTCATCACTTCCAAGTAACTGGTTTTAACACTCTTTCCAGCACACCCAACACCTTTTATTTGACTATATTGTTTTAGAAAGGCCTTTGGGAATTTAGCTAATTTCACGCTGGAACTTATTAAGTGGGATTTGACACTCTTTGATAATTCCAATAAACCATTAGTCAAGTCTCCCTCCCTTCAGGGAAGGAATGAAAGCTTTATTAGTCATAGGGTCTCTATTCTAAATATGTCACTGGAATTCAGTAGCACATCTGTGTTGAAATGCAATTGACTTTGTGATCAAATAGAACTTTCCCTGAAACTGTAAGAAAGCTGTCATTGGCTATCAATAATAAGAGAACATCTATCTTTTTCAGAAAATTCTCACTAGGTTCACCTGTGCATAGTGAAATAACTCAGATAACTTAATTTACTGACCCACAAGTGTTAATAAAATGAACGAAAATGATTATCATACCCACACACACGTGCAAATTCTCTCTAAAGTACTTGGTTTAGTTTTCTCTATCATCCAGGGTACAAGAAAATAGAGTAATCTTTCCTTCCACAGATAGTTTGAAAATCTTGAGAGATTATAACTCTAGAAGTCCCAGAACATAACTGAGTGTGCAAATGAAATTCATTACTAAGGTTACAAACAATAATCCAATTAACATGTATTTGCGTAATCCCTTTAAAGCCATTCTAAACTCAAAATCACATCTGTCTTTGAGGTACAACGCAGAATAAAAACCATGTCCCAGCATACAGTTCACACTTTGCACTAGAGAGTACAAAACAACATCAAGATTGCAAAGCAATTATTCCAGTTATCCAGATGTGGTGTTTCAATCATTCTGAGAATATTTTTTTTAGCAGTTTTTAGTCCGTGGCACCACTCACAGCTCTCCTGCTGGCATGGTACTTACATCTCTTCATTATTAATTCAGCTCATGGAGCTTAATTGGACAAGGCTAGAGCGAATTTGACAAACATCACAGCAGCAGAAAAAGCAATCACTCTTTCAAGATGAAAATTTGTTTGATGTCTTACTGTGTAACTCATTTACTCTCCGGGAGTCATGTGACCTGAATGTTAATCAGCCATTGATTGGTTTCCCTCCTTGGACAGTCACGTGACTTGAATATTAATGGACTGGCACTCTGGTAGCTGCACTGTTAGGCAACCTTGTGATTGGCTGCCAGGTTAAGATACGGAGATAAGTGGGTGGTTGATGAGCACTTGACGGAACTTCACAGAAAATTAAGGCTCTAAAATAGCATGAGAAAGTCTTGTCAAATCAAGCATGATTATCATTGAATGCTTAAAGAATTCATCATCTGCATGAAATTGATACACTTCAGCACCAGCAGGCCCTGTAGTCAGCAGGGACTCATCAGATTTTTATTTATATGTGTTCACCAAATCACATTAATTCTGAGAGCTAAAACATGCTAAGGATGAAGGTTATTTTCTGTTCAATCTAATTTATCTATGACAATAATCATCACTAATAATGTGTCAAATTGGATTGCAGTCATTTTATGCATGCATGCTGATTTGGAAAATAGTGTTAAACCATCCCAAGGTAATTAACAACCGGCAAAGGTACGCTGGGCCCGAAGTAATCAGCATATCTAGATGGAAAATTAAGTTTTATAGAATGGATTTATAGATACATATCCTTATTTAATTCAGAATATAAATTATTCCTGGTAAAAGCCGACATCATTTTTATAACACCATTAAGGCCAATAACCATTGAGGGACTTGCATCCTTAATTTGCTCCATCCTTCATTTTTCCTCTCATTTTCTGTGGTTAACTTTCTAATGGGTGTCACTTCCTTCTTGGCAAGTCCTCATTTTAGCCAGAGTTGGTAGGGCAAAGGGATGAATGAATATGCATCAGTTTAAGTGTTAATCATGGACCAAGGACGCGGCATCCAACCTCTTAATACACAATGCTTTATAATTATCCGCGGGGGTTGGGAGGTGGGCAGAGGGGAGGACACAAAGAGGGAGGTGGGACCTCACTTTGGCCTTTTGGTGTTTCTCTATTATTTCTCCTCACAAAGGGACAATAGGAATGTTGCAGATTAACTCATACCGGATTAATGTTTCTTGGGAAATCATTTAAGCCTAAATTGCTTTTGTTGAAATACCTTTTATGGAACAGAAGTCGCTTTTGGTTTTTTCTTTTTTTTTTTTAAATGAACTCCTGCTTTATAGGGCATTATCAGAGTAATGGAATCTTAAAGAAATATTTATACCCTTCGGTGAACGTGGCTAAAATGTTTGAGAGAATTACACCTTGAAAAGGAGGGGGAAAATAAATGCGTATAAATGTTGTTTCTTTCCCATCTGACCCCCGCCCCAGTCATAATCTCCTGCGTGACCAGGAGGGCTCCATTCTCTCCCCTCTCAGGAGGTCTCTTTATTGATTAAATGAATCTGCTCCAAAGGCTGGCTCCCAGGCTCTTTGATCTAATCCGATCTGATTTTATCCTATCGCTTCAGCAGGACATGGGAGAATTAACAATAAGCAGCTTTACCACAAGTGTTTAATAACTCAACACAATCTCCTTATGGCTCGGAGCTGCTCATGTTCCCATCCAGTCCACAGCAAACAGTGTAACAGATTGGCCATCCCCCCCTGAACCTGAGGAATTTTCATGCACTGTGAAACTAATCGCTTCAAGTTCCTTCATAAATCACACAAAGCAGATTTTAGCATCTTAACAAATTGAAAAAAAAAAAACCCAACCCAAACCAGTGGAGTGACTGGGGGCTGGGGGGTGGCAGAAAGGACTGGTCCTCCAGCCAAAAGGGATAAGAGAGAGTCAGGTAGTCCAATATTGCAGTGGGGGAAGGGGCAGATGTAAAGTGACTTCTGTTTTCTCATGCAATATGTTTCTCATCTCCTTCAGTTTTAACATGAATGAAATAATTTGGGCAGGTTGAAACCTAACAATGCTCCAAGCTCACAGTGACCTTTCTCGCCCCTCCCACTCTGATGGAAACGATGTGGTTTCAACAACAGGCCTCTTATTGTTGTTCCTGTGACAGGCCTTGAAGTGTGCAAGCAGCACACATTAAACAGGAATTGTGCGTCCCTGGTGGTGCAGACAGCTTAGAGGTGAGGCTGCAATGGTGTGTGGCCCCCGATTTCAAACCAGCATACGACGCACAAAGGGGCATCGTAAATGATCACTCAATTACAAAATACTGTTTTTGAAATGCCTTTTCTTTTTGCCCTAGGACTGCCCTTATATACAATCTCTAAACTGCAGAGGCAGAATTCATGTAATATCCTCCTTACCGCTAAAAAAACAGTGCATTATAACTCTCTTTCCTAAATATCACAAGAACAGAAGTAAAGGTGATCATCCCTTTCTAAGGCAGAAATTTTGATGCAATGGTTCACTCTTATGCCAGAATAGACTGAGCTGGGAGTCTGTGAGAAATTGCAAGGGGAAATGGGCTTGTGAAAGCTGCCGGATTATTAGTGCCATGGGGAAAATATCACTCTAGTACTAATCTAAAATAAAACATATTTTAGTTGCTCTATTTAATACCTACTGTACATCAGAATTACCTATAAAAACATGTTTCATAACAGAGAACCAGCCTGTCTCTCTACCTCTGTCACTGTTCTCTCCATTACCCTGACAATGCTGCGATTGCTCGCTCCATCAGCAGAGTAACGAAGTGCCCTCTAACTGAACATCTGGGGGCAGAGGGAATTTTACAACTCAAGGTTTAGGCCAGATTACTATTATTATGGTGAGATCTTTCTCCATATCTCCAGGGCCCAGGGTACTTACAAATTCACTCAGATACAGCTGGATGCTTCATTATTGCTTTCCTAAGTGAAAACATTCATTTTTAAATCTTTATATCCCTCTCCACCTATGTCCATTCATCAGTATTGATCCAGATTTTCCCACTACTCTGTGAGTCCACCATTTGGAGACACCTCTCCCCCGACAACCCTCCACCCCACAGTCTTCTTTGATTTTGTAATCTACTCAATATGGAATGGAACACTACCATGAATAGTGTTATTATTTCCTTTTTGGAAATGCCTTTTGCCTTACTTTCTTTTTTTCCAGATAAACTATGTCATAAATGAAAAATCCCTGTGAAGTTCTCCAAAGAACTCTATGCTGCTTCCAGACCCTGGAACTATAATTATGCCTTGCGTAATTGAAACAGAAAGTGTGTCCCTTGCCAACTCTGAGTGCCCCTGTTTACATCACAAAGAGATAGCAAAATGTACTCAAGGAAGGTTCCAGCCAAAGTAACTGAGAGGGCAGCTTGAACCCAGCTCTCTAAATATTGTCCCTGGGTTAGGAACTGGAGAGGCAGGGGGAAGGAAAGCAGGGTATGAGGACCCCAGCCAGAGGCCTGTTGGCTTTTCTCTCCTGGGCACAGTGGCACGGAGCTCAGGGATTTTTGGGGGCTGGTGTTGAGTGAAGTCTTGTTGCACATTTAGTCCAGGTGCTTCTACTGGGGAGCTGGAGAGCTGTCACTCCCCTGCCTGGTGACCTTCTGATGGACTGAATCCTCGCACTCATACACAAAAGTCCAGAGCATCAGGCCAGGGTGTAGACACATTCTTGACACCAAGTAGCACAAAGAGGATCCTGCTTGCAGTCTAGGCAGTGTACAAGCTTGTCTTTCTCTGCAGCTTTCTTTGTCAGCTGCTGCAATTGGAATATGAAATAGAGAGGGACAGACAGACAGAAAGGAAGAGGAGAAAGGCCCCTGAGGAAAAAGGAAGAAAAAAAACAAAACCAAAGCCACAAATTGAAAAAAAAATCCCTATAAAATAGAAGAGCGTTTTATTTTTGTATATTTTTAAAATGTAGCCAAACTAAGCCATTAAATGAGGATTTCATTTCACCAAGTCTGCAAACTATTCAACCGCTAACCCACTATACCAAGAATGTGGTGCCAACCAAAATATGTCAAGATTAGTAGTACTCAATAAAATCTCAAAACCAAATGACATGCAAGCTGTATTTCATGATTAGAATGCTTCCTTATGTCAAGAAACATACATATTAACTTGTTTAAACACAGCAATGGGCTGTCACTCTGTCAAAAGCAGAGGAAGGAGAATCTAGTGCTTACCAAACCCCTCCAGATGATACTGCACACTTTCTGTCTCCCTGGCAGACAGCATGGACACCACGCAATTAATCTTTACATCACTGGAGAGAAGAGGAGCTGAAGGAGACAGGAAGAGGGAGAGAAACACGCACACGCACACGCGCACATACATGCACACACACTTCCCACTTCATAGAGCAGGGCAATAAAAGCAGGGTCTGCAATTTCCTTGCCCAAAGCCCTGGCTCAAGGACAGAGCTGGGGTTAGAATAAAAAAATGCTTACTCTTTCCTACCAGGTTACCAAAATTCCAAAATGCAAACACCTCGCATCTGTTTTTATAATCCTGGAACTAACATTTGCATAATGCTTTAACAACTACATGGGGTTTGCTTGTATTTTCTCATGAATCCCTAGTACTGTCCTGGTCATTTATGTATTGTTAGCCCCATTTTACAAAAGAGAAGCCCAAGTTTCAGGGCTATGAGTGACATGCCCCAACAGCTACATCCCAAAGCAAGTGGAAGCCTGGGCCACTGTCCTCCAAACCACATGGGAACTGCACAAAAGCAGGCCGCTCCCCCCGTGGCAACCTCTCATTTTGCACAGAAATGCTTGGTTCTAAAAATGGAGAGGGGTAATTATCTCATTCTCTGACTGTCAACAGCAAGGAGCCGCTGCGTGCTACCTGCCGGAGAATGAAAGGAGGCTGTTCTCTCATTTACAAATACGTAGTAAGATGTGGGATTATGTAGGAACACTTGAGGGGGCCTTTGGGTGAAAACGAAAAACCTGAGCCTGCTCCATCCGTTCTTTGGTGCTTCCTCACTTGGGTGAGCCTGGGAAGCCCCCCACTGACGCTGACGTAGCCTGTGGGTGGCTGCCACAGGCAAACTTCAGCGGTAGCTGCGTCCACCCTCCCCACCCACCTGCCCCCTACACCCACGCCCCTGATGTGCTGATAGGCCCTCTTGATGCTGGGGAGTCACTGCCTGCCTTCAAGGGTCCTACAGCTTGGGGTATGGCAGGAAAAAACTGGAATTCAAACCAGTATCTCATCTGACATATTACAGTGTGGTTCCTTCCAGGCTTCTCTTCTCACCTCGGCCTGAGAGGGCCAGCGGAGCCTCAGTGTGGTGGTGCTGTCAGTTCCCACCCGAGAACACCCTCCTTAGCCTGAGGAGACGCCAGGCCTTTCAAGATCTGGGAGTTGTGGCGTTCTGGCTTTGTCCCCTGACATCCCCTGACTGCAGCTGTACTTAACAGATGACTTCTGTTCTGGTCTGAATTATGTCCCCCGCCAAAACTCTTATGTGGAAGCCCTAAACCCCAGTACCTGAGAATGTAACTGTGTTTGGAGATTGGGCCTTTAAAGAGGTAATTAAGGCAAAATAAGGTCATGTGGGTGGGCATGCATCCAACATTACTAGCGTTTTTGTAAGAAGAGGAGATGAGGATAAAGAGAAAAGACCATGTGGGGACGGAGAGAGAAGGCAGCCCTCCCTAAGCCAAGGACACAGGCCTCAGAGAAGCCAAGCCTGCCCACACCTGGACCTCGGACTTCTAGCTTTAGGTGGACATCCACAAATCCACTTACTTGGAAATCTTACTTGGTCTTCAGAACGGTGGGAAAATAAGTTTCTGTTGTTTAAGCCATGCCGTCTCTGGCATTTTGTGGCAGCCTGAGTGACTAGCATCACCTCTCATTCCCGGGCTCTGCCATGGTCTTTCACACAGCCATGGTTCCTGCATGCTGGCCCCTCTGCCTGGAATCTCTTGACTGTTGGCCTAGTGGACATCTCTCCACCTCCAGTGTTCTACTCAAATGCCAGGTCTCCTCTTCACAAGGCCTTCCCAGTAAACCATGGGCAGGCACCAAATAGCTAATCTGTGACGACATGAAGGCCAGGACATACATCTGTCATGTGGCCATCTCCTGCACTCATCTGATGGCGTGTCTCCACACAGACAGTGAGTCCTGTGCAAAAGGGATCCTCTCTGACTCTTCCTCAGCCTAGCACAATGCCCCCGACCCCAGAGAGAAGAGATTCAAATAATGTTTAATGAAGGAACAAAAACGGAATGGAAGGGAACAGCAACACCAATAACTAAAAAAAAGCACTGAATGTTGGCAGGGTGCCAGGCACTATTCTAAGTGCTACACTTGTACTGAGCAACTATCTTCCCAGTAGCCATGAAGCAACTGACGTTGCTGCCCCCATTTCCCTAGCCAGGACCAAGGAACATCAAGAGGAGTAACCTGCCCAGGGGTCTGCAGAGATAGGGATTTAAAACTACATTCTAAAGAAAATGTCTTTCAAGGGGAAAGAAAAGGAGGAGAGGGAGAAGAATGGAATGGTGCAAAAAAGGGGGAGAAATCACCACCAGTTGTGTAAACTAGGGCAAGACCTTTAAATGCTTTGAAACTCAGTTTCCTCATCTGCTTATTTCAGGACAGGCTCGAGCGAGCACATTCTTACTGCAGAGTACTGAGGAACCACACACCTCTACGGTCGGGAGCTAGGAAGCAGCTAGGTAACCACAGGCCTGCCTCTGGAAGACTAGATTTTCTGGGGAGACATTTTGCATAATGGATGATCGATCCTGAGAAGACAGATTTCAAGGAAGACAAGAATGGGATGGTGAAAGATGTAAGTTGGAAGAAATGCTCTCTGCCTCCTACCAGGGACCAGAAGCAACCTGGCCTTTTGGCAACCTTCTAGGGCACACCCCCTGGTCATGCTTCTGCCTCCCCCTAGAGCTGTGCACCCAACTCTCTTGACCAGGAGGGCCTCTGAGGATCCCCTACAGGGATGTTGTTCCTGATTGCGAAACCACAGATTACTTCCTTGAGAGTCCTACAAATCAATGCTATATTAAATTTCAGTCTTCTGATCCAGTTCCCCAGACTTTAATACTTAGAGCAGGAATCCCGATGTTACCTGTGGGGTTTCCTGTTCGGTTTGCCAACTGGAAGTTTTTTTTTTCTCTTTGATTTGTAAGTGCATTGAGCATGAAGCAATGACTTAATGGGGCCTGTGAAAGAGACATGGCTAGCTCTACACCTGCAAAGATACCTCTTCTCTGAAGGTTTTTCAGATGACCTAATTACCCAGGCTGGTAGCAGAATGGTTACAGCGCTTGGAGGAATTCAACTGTAAATAGAAAGGCTATGTTTAACATAATCCCCTCTAGAAGACTCTCTCCTGAAGTACTATAATCAACCCTGTAGAATCAGGTGAAAGTTCTTCATTATCTCCCTGTGGCATTATGTCTCACCACATAGCTGATAATAAACTGAGGGATTATCAAACAAGATTACAGCTTTAGCAAATAAAATCATGTTTTGCGTTGAGAGAAAATGCTTACTATCCCTATCTGCCTGGCTAAATATTTACATATCACAGGCTTTCTAGGGTCCCTGTTCTTTCAAACCTGATTTTTTCAAAACAACACAGAGGTTAAGATAACAAAAAGGGAACACACTGTGCTCTTGACACTAAGCTAAGGGCACCTCTGGAAGAAAACAGGCACTGCCTGAAAGGTAGAGCTAAGGAAATCCAGGGCTGCAGGCACCAGTGCCGGTGAGATCAGTGGGTACACAGGACAAAAGACAGAGCTGAATGTGTTAGGAGGGATTCAACGCCTGTTTTAAAGGGAACATAAATGAAAGAGCATAGAAACCCAAAGTGTGTGTGCGTGAGAAGGCGCAATGGGCCTTGTATACAGCCTCACGCAGGTCTGTTGCTACCTTTCAGAGCCCTTTCTCCAAACATTACCTACGTTCCTCTCCCCACCTCACTGGGCTGACCATGACTGCCCAGGGATTGCTGTTCAGTAGGCTCGGATGTCCACAGAAGCACGAGGGCAAGCTGCTCTATGATTCTGCCTCCACTTTGTCTCCAGGGATGGGGTGCTCCAGGCAAATCAACCAGAGCAATCCTGGACTGAAGTACCCTACCTCTCAGGGACTGTGCCCGAGGATCCATCCAGTGCACATATTGGCCATCCAGTGAATATTAATAAATGAAAAAAAATAATGCACAACACCTATCAATATAACTCTGTATTTCTCTTTTGTAATGGTGTGTCACCGACAAAATCTATCAAATATAAACTAGTGAAATCATGACTTTTCCCTCTAAATAGCTGTAAGTTTGAAAGGAGATAGAAGTTTTTTAAAATACAAGAAATACAATAAAAATTACATTTCAAATAGCAGCAATGAAAGTACATCTTCCCTTCCCACAATCTTTCCCCCTATCTCCAGGGGGGTTATTGCTTTACAGTTTGATGTATATCCTTCCAGCTTTTTTTAATCCATGAGATAGATACATATAAAATATACATATATCTCTTTCTATTACATATATATTTTATATATATATATACATATACACAAATACATACTCTGGTTATCCTTTCCAGTATCTGGTTTAGCTTTGTTTATTATATAGATGAGTCTATACTTTCTACACATTGCTGACATTTTATTATGTTTTAATATTTAATGTTATCATTTAACACATATATTAAATGTTAAATATATAAATTTATTAATAGCTAAATATATTAAAGTTATATTACTTAATAATATTTAATAAATATGTGTCAAAGATTCTTTCAGGTTAATAGACAGAAGCCTACCTTATTCTTTTTAACTGCTACTTAGCATTCAAATGGCAGGCTGTGGTAGGCAGCCCCTACAATGGCCCCAGTGCTCCTCATTTGTTGGTATGCACAGCCTGCATATTCCCCTCTTCTTGAGTGTGAGTTTGTGGAAAAAGTGAAGGTTCCTGTGGCCAGGATACTCACCTGGTCCTGGTTGGCTGGCTCACTACACATGTGCGGACAGTACCTTGTTACTGACTCTATGTAAAGAGCTGCGCCCAGTGCTGTGGGCTGCACGGTGGCATGGCTGCAAGGCTGCAGGAGAGCAGAGATGAGGCTGGAGTGGTGGCAGCACTGAGGACAGAGACTAAGACAGCTGTGGGGGTAGAGAGGCCCAGAAGCAGAGACGAGCAGGCTGCATGCAGACTTGCTGTGAGTGGACGGGATTCTAGTGATTGACCTGCCACTGTGGGAATAAAGTTGGGTATAAACCTTTCACCCCAAAAACATTCCATTGTCATTTCTGTGGTCTCATTGAATCCATAGTGAACTTGCCCGGGGCTGAAACCCATTGGCAAGATAGGGAGGGTTGGTCTAATTAGATTTATTTCTGTGGTAGAAGAGATGGGATGTCAATTCCAAAATAAGGTTATAAAAAGACTGACATCATTTTGGTCACATTCTCTTGCTTGTCCTCCCTCCCTCCTTCCCTTTCTCTCTTTTTTCTTCTCTCTGGACTCTCCCAACACCAGCCCAGCCACCGTGTAAACAAGGCTAGACTATCTCAGGCTGTCCAACTAGGGAGGCACTAGAGGATGTGAGGCCATGTGGGAAAACGTGGAGCCAGCCCTGTGAAAAAACCTGTGTGAGTGAGCTTGTAAATAGATTCTCTCCAAGTTGAATCTTGCAGCCACTGTAGCATCTACTGACTCCTTGATTTGCAGCCTTGTGAGTGACCCTGAGCTAGAACTATCCAGTTAAGCCACTTGTCCATTCCTGAGCTACAGAAACGATGTGATAGTGTTGATTGCTTTAAGTTGCTAAGTTTTAGAGTCATTTATTATGCAGCAATAGATAACTAAATACATGGGACTGGCATGCTTTTTTACTCTCCAAAGCACATAATGGGATGCTTTACTCATAATAGGAATTTATTATATGATTGTTAAAATTGGTGGAATGTTGCTTTGAGAAATTTTCAGGAGTAGTTAATTTCTAGGTTTAAAGGGATGTATTTACTATAGGTCCCAGGGAAAATATGTTTGATTAAGTTATAGCAAAGGAACTAAAAAGGGTAGATGTGAGGGAACCTAGAATGAAAGGAAAAAGGGAAACAAATGTGATAGGTTTGAAGGAAACTCAACTATGCTCCTAGACTCTGAGTTTTCATATAGTTGTGATTCTCAAACTTGATGAAACAGAGCTTTCCCCCAACTCCTTTTTTTGCCCACCATTTGAAGAGCATTGAGGTCTAACTACCCGTAAATATCCGTAATATGATACAGAAGGGCCAAGACGTCAGCCAGGGGCCACCATGTAAGGATCAAGTACAACACTGGAGTCTGACTTTGGGTTTAGCCAAGGAAGTATCCAAATGACTCTGCTTGCATCTAGTCTTTTTCCCCCACTACATACCTTTTTCACAACAGCCTCACATTCATATTTTGTGTCAGCTCCCAACTTCACCTTGAATAATCTTCTGAAAGGAGACCTGCAGGGGTCGGAAGCAGCTTGAGTGAGCCTGTCTTCTTTCATGCACGACCCCTCTCGCCTGGCTCCGCGTCACCTCTGGTTTCTTTCCCCCTTCTTGTCTGAAGGAGGGCTGAGAGGGCCTGAAGGAAAGAGAGGGTGTTGAAGACAGGCTGACAGCCCATCGGCTCACGGATGGAAGCTTGGCTCCTGAGTGATGACGGGCCCTTTGGGGCAGGACCTGAAATGCCCCCTGGGCGCTCCAGGATACTGCGGCTTGGCTCCTTCCCCCACGATACCCCCCTCACACCTACACATACACACACTCAGTGCTATGCGCTCCTCTGAAAACTCAGCTCAGAGGGAAGGCAGCCAGCTGGAGCCAGCGGTGGGGGGCACCCTTCTCTGGGCCCTTTGGGACATACTGGAGACGGGCCTGGGAGGGTGCTGACCAGGTGAGGAACAGAGGCTTCACTGTCAGAGAAGCTTGTTTGCACTTCCCTTGAACAGTCCCCATGTAATGTGGTTTATTTGGTATAAGTGCAAGTATTTTGCTTTTCATTGTAATTTTCTCATTTCCTGAACACAGGGCTTTCTTTTTGGGAATTTTTTTCATTCCACTGTCCTTGTCATGTTTGGCTTCATTTTGAAGAGTGAAAAATGATTGGAGAAAGGCTCAGTTAAGTTTTATATATTAGCTTGGCTGTTGCTTATGGTACTTAACTAAATAAAAGCCAAATAATACTACTGAGCTCTGTGATTCAAGGCACCATACTTTAGAACAAATGTTGGAGATACTGTTTTTCTTCCCATCTGAGGGGTTGGTTGAAGGAAGCTCTTTTGAGTTGGGAGGGATTTTGAAGTCTTTTCTTTACCAGGACTACAGTCTTGCTGGGGAGATTCTCAGCTCTATCCACTGCAATTTCTTGTCCCTTTCTCCACATGCCTGCCTCACTGCCCACGAGCTTTTCCTCTGAGGGGCGTTGGGTGGAAATGGCTGTCTCCTCTTGTCCTCTGCTGGTCTCTCCCCTCTGAGACAACAACCATCTTGGTCCCTGGTCCAAATAGTTATTTCTAATACATATTTATTTGTCAGCTATTAAAAATAGTATTTTGATCCCTTGTCTGCTCAACCATCAAAGCTTGGACTACAACTGACACCCTCATTGTCCCCTCCTGCTCAGAGGGCTCAGTGCAGCTCCCCAACCTGCCCATTCTAACCTAACCCTGTCCAACCTTGATTCATTTGGTCTTGGAAATGCTGTGGTGGGTTCTGTTCTTCCCTGACCCATACACATTTCTGCTGAGGAAGACACTGAGTGCAGGCAGAGGCCAAACTGGTGGAGCGCAGTGATGCACTGGGAGTGAGCACTGCCCAAGCCTTGCCTCCTCTCTCTGTTTATCCTTTTGTCAACTTGGAAGACATTTGCCAGGGAAGAAAAGCCACACATTCCTGGTATGATTTATAGGGCACTGTTAAGCAGATGGTGTAAGTGGTTTATTTTTAAGGACTTATTACTTGTCACAAACTTCAAGTCAGCTATTTGCAGGGAACCCTTATGAAGGAAACCCCTGTTTGTGGCATCCACCCTCAAGAGCATCTGACAGAGAGCTTACTGTACTTTTGCACCCAACCACATTTAATCCATTTATAAAGCCCCTTTGTATGAGATGCCTTACCGGAGGAAATTCATGGAGGATATTGCAAACAGCTATTAAGAATGTCTCTTCTGTAGAAGAAGTGAAAGCCAAGTGGACTTTTTTAAAATTCCCCACATTGTTATGACTTGATCTCTGATGTGGAATGTTGCCAGCCAGTTATGATAAGAAAAGGCTGGACTTTTCACTTTTGTGAAACCACAACAGAAGAAAGCTATTATGTTATCTATTCACATACTCTCTGCCTGTAAATGCAAATACATTTAAGAAATGGGTCCCAGTTTGGGGGAGAGAGGTGGCACCACTTAAAAATCAGTCAATGAAAAATGGAAAGTTGAAGATGACACTGGCCAGCCATGTGGACAATGCCAGATAAACATGTGCCTCACAGGGAAGAAGATATTTTGTCACTCAGTAGTAAATTTTAGATTTTGGATTTCTGGGAATGAAAACAAATGTTTTTAAAATTAAAAACAGACATCAGATGCCAACTTTTTGGGGTTTTGTTTTGTGAGTAGGGCATTGTGGAAAATGCAACTATCTTCTTCAATTTCATCATCCCATAAAATAAAGGACAATATAATATCAAAAAAAGAGTCATAATCCCATAAAGAACCATTCTTTAGCAAGCCTATCTCTAGGTAAAATGTTACCACATTTGGGGTTTGTCTTCTTCATTTTACACCTGACAGTGGAACTTGTCCTTACTTTCCAGTTCAAGACCTGGTGCCGGGAACTCTGCTCCGGGCATTGGAGCGCCTCCGCTGTGAAGTCATATGCCCAGTGGTCAAGCCTCTGCCTTGTCACGAGTGGGTGTATGGCCCTGGACAAGTTGTTTGACTACATTTCATTTCTGTATGTATACAGTGTGGATAAGAGTGATATCTACTCTTCCTGAGGGTTGCATGAGGTCAGGGCAAGTGACTGGTGCGTGAGTATGCAGCAACTGGCAGCTGTCAGCAGAGGACTGGTCGGATGCCTCTGGACCATTACAAGGACAGAATACATTAATGCAGAAATGTTAAAAGGGCTGACAGTAGAGAAGCATTTTGTTTTTAGTTTTGTTTCTTTGCTCAAGTCATTGTGATTTTATCATTTACATGTATAAGCAAACCATTTAGTAAATGAAGAGTATAACTTGAAGAAAAGAAACACTGTCTCATGAAAGAACAGGTGGACAACATAGAGGACGGAGTTCACAGAGGCAAAGCTTATTGCTTTTTAAGTAGAGAGATGTAAGATCTGAGTAACAGACACAGTCTGCTCTCTGAGAACTGTGGTCAGCTGGAGAAAGCTCCGAGCCCCCTCAATCTTTAGGTACAAGAATGGTCCCCCTGCCACTTATTGTCTTTGTTCTGGTTTTGTCATCACTAGTCAACTTCTGGTTGACTCTCACTCACCCCCAGGTGAGTGGAACCTCACTCTCCCCCAGCCTCCATCCTTTCTATCTGACAAACTCCCATTCAGCCCTCAAGTCCTCTTTTAAAAAGATTCCTCTTTCTGTCATTTCCTTAATTCTTTTACACTGAATTATACTTTTTAAAAACTACCTCTCTTTTTCCATGAAATTGTGAGCTCTTAAAAAGCAGGGGTGCTGTGATCATCTTACTGGGGAAGAGTTTCTTTCTTTCCCAGGTGTCACATCCATTACAAACTTGGTGCCCAATAAGTACTTTTGGACTGGATGTCGTACAAATACACTGAATGAGTGAAGATCAATTTTTAGGTGAACAAGGGTTAGGCAATGTGTTGCACAGTAATGTGCATAAGCCATTTCTGGGGGAAAATGTTGATGTGGTTTAAAAACTGATGTGGTAATAGGACTTTCTTAAAAGGAGGAAGTTACTTAACACCAGCCAAGAAATCATTCACAGCAGCAGGTCACATTTATTGTGTGTTTACTGTATGTTGACACTTTTCAAAGTGGCTTCATGCATTATCTTCTTAAATTGGTAGAGTAATTGTGTGAGGTTGTTATTACTCTCCCTATTTTACAGATGAGGGAACTGAGGTTTGGAAGGGTTGAGTGCAGTCTCACAGGTGCTGAGTAGTGGAGCTGGGACTTGAGCCCAGGTTTGATTCCAAAGCTCATGGGCCGCCTCCACCATATTATCAAGTAACCTCCATTGCCCTGAAGAGCATCTCAGAGCAGTGGAGAACACCACCACAGAATTTGAACAGTCTTCGAAGCATGTTTTGACAAACACATCACATATCAAAGGAACATGTCTTTAGAAATACATGCAACTATTATAGCTGGTGAGATTCTGAAAATTTGCTGATGGATGAAATTATGTATTTGGGTACTTGAGAAGACCCTGCCATGGGGATGAAATTAATTTTGCAGTAGGCAACACCTGAGTAGAAAAACAGAAAACAGGTAAAATGTGGAGAATGCAATAAAAAAAAATGGAAGATTTCACCTAAAACAACCCCAATTAATTTGTATGTGAAGAGCTAAAACCCTCTATGACTCTTACCTTGTGGCAAGTGAACCAATGCTTAATTACAGAAACACTAAGTTGCCAGCATTCTCCTGTAAGCAAGATGCAGAAAATGGGACCAGTTCCAGGTCTTTTCATTGAAAGGTCTAGTTATTTTTTGGTGCCACAAAGTTAAACTTAGTAAACAAACAAAAAGATTTTGAAATATTTGAAATTAATACTTAAAATGAAAAACATTAAAAAATATTCTCAATAAGAATTTCTTCACTAAAGGACCATTAACTAGTGCTAAAAAGATCTATATTTATTAATGAAAACACATTAATTATACCACTGATTACAGTCTTATGAATTCCAAAGTCTAGGAAATGCCCATTAGTTGGAAACAACACAATTTAGAAAATAAACCATAACAAATCCTGGAGGAATAAAAGTATTTTGCCACAAATGCTTTTGACCTCTTATCATCCTTTTAATGTTCTCTAACTTTGTGAAGACTGGGTTTGTGTTGACTATCCCTGTCTTTTTATCCACAGATCCCAGCAGTGGTTGAACAAGATTGAATTCTCATCTTGGAATTGATCTAAATATCGGTCTCCTTTGAAGTCAGTTTCAACGTTGCTTCTGGAATAACAGAGGAAGATCGGGATTATTTTCCTTATTTTTTTGACCATAGCTGCTCTTAGCATATTTCAATGTGCCACACCTGCCTTTGGGTTTTGAAGCCATTCCAATGAGTGAAGAGTCCTACTGGCTTGAACGGAGAAAGATGGTATCACATGATACCACTTATATGTGGAATCTAACAAGGCCAAACTTGTAAAAACAGAAGTAGAATGGCGATTACTGGGGCCAAGGGCAGGGAAATTGGGAAGATGTTGTTTAAGGGTACAAACTTGCAACTAGTAGGTACATAAGTTCTGGAGATCTACTGCACAGCAGAGTGATTATCGTCAACAGTACTGGATAATAACTTCAAAGGTGCTGAGAGACTGGATCTTAACTGTTGCCAGTACAAAAAGGAGGTGATAGTTATGGGATGTGATAGAGGCATTAGCTGACCGTGGTGATCACATTGCACTATATGGCACATCAAAACATGTTGTACACTTCAAACATACACTGTGTTCAATGTCAATTACATCTCAAAAATAAACTAATAAAAATGTTTTGAAAAGTCTGGCTTGAAATCTGCATGTGGTATGGCAAAATGAGATTTTAATCTTTAAAGATAAAACAACACTCTTTACTCTCTACTGTCCTAATTTCTTTGGGGGAAAAGATTAATTAATTGCAAGGCAGAGAAGTGTGCTGCCTATAATTATGTGGCATGTGTAAGAAAAGGCTAGGTCAAGTGCAGGAATACAGCTTCTTTTATAAAATAAGTCCTGACTTGGGGGTGGGTAAAAGTAACACCGGGAGTCAGACCAGCGAAAGAAATTACTGTGTCTTATTATGACAGAACAATAGCATGAAATCACTTTTTTAAAAGTTCAGAAACAGCCCACACTTATTCTCAGTTAAAACTCATTACTGGTCCCTGATTGAACTTTAGAAAGATTTAAGTTGAAAGAAGCCAAGTGCTCAGAATGCACCAGCAAAATTCTCCTTAATTTAATGATCAGAAAGGAATACAATCAGAAGGTAAGATGTAGCATCAAATTCCTTTAAAAAAAATCTTAAAAGACCACACACTGTCACATCACTGGGACTGGGTATAATATTGACTTCTTTCAGCAGAATTGGGTAAATATTTTACCCTCAATGTCATTATGGTTAATGTATGTTCTAGACCTCAGAGGACATGAGATTGAAGCTTAGCTTTCTGATTGGCTCCCCAGCAGCCTTTGCTTGCTTGGGGTAAGATAGATAATAGACTGTGTCCTCAACTTGGTGAAGTTCAACTCTTAGCTGTCCAATAAATAAAATAATAATGATCCCATGGATGGATGATTTAAGTTCTGGTGATTTGTAGGTCAGTACATAATAATAATAACTTCTGGGTTAATTATAACTCTCAGTAAAGTTTTAAGGCTCATACCATTCCTTTATTTAATTCATTAAAGATTGAGATGAATGTCCCATAAAATAGAAGTGGATTACAATTACACTAATATTTCTAGAACTTGCGTCTCTTGCAATTCCCTATAAGGACGCAACAAACTCCCCTGTGTTAAATTACTCATTTTGATAACCATGTGAGAAGAAGATGCACAGATGGTATTTCTGAGAATGGCATCAAAGCATTTAAAATGCTCACTGGCAACATATTCCATATTTATATGTGAGTGGAAAGTCATCTTTTGGCTACGTTAATGCTGCAAAAATAAACACACTTTGGTCTCTGATGCAAAGTTTACAAGCCTTAGGGCGATATCTGTTTCTTCACTTTGCTTACCAGGTTTGATAAAATAGCCAAGCACAAGTATTAAACACCCACTGGGTACTCAGCATCAGGTGCTATGGAGCCTTAGAGAGAAAGACATTCAAGGACTTCCTAGTTTAATGGGGGAGAAGGAGAAACACCAACGTGTGCATGTAAACAAGCAGGGCTGGAGATGTATAAACATACACACGGTCCTGGCCATCTGTGCAAAGACAGAGGCGGAAACTGGCAGGATATAGGTGGGCGGGTGCAAGGCGTGAAGCAGCTGAAGCGAGGTGAGGCTTGCTTTGTCAAGGCTGGGTTGGAATCTGAATAGAATTTGTTTTCCAGCTCCTCAAAAAGTTGAAGCATACTATACATACATGAACGGAATTTTTCGTGCATTGTTGGTGCAGCTGGTCGGGGTCTGCAGGGATTTAAGGGGAGTGTATTCGAAGGGAAGAGAGATGCTCTAGGCAGTGGTTCTCAAAATGTGGTCAGACCAGCAGCAGCAGCATCCCTGGGGCACTGGTTAGAAATGCGCATCTGCAGGCCCTACCCCAGACCTACTGAGTCAGAAGCCCGGGGAGCAAGGCCAGCACTCTTTCCACAGGACCTCCTGGGCATCCTGATGCCCACTCACACCTGAGAACACTGTTCTCTGAGGCGGTGCTGAGCCTGGAGGAAGGGCAGGTGCAGAGGCCAGCTGATGTCCCTAGGAGGCATTCCAGAAGACAGAAGCAGCTGGTGAGCAGCGGGCAGCTAGTGAAGACCTCAAGGCTCACCACCAGAAACTTTAGAGGCTACATCAAGCCCTCTGAAATATTATGTCAGAGCCGTGATGCTGAGTTAATGTCTTCAGAGAATTCTAACTTTTGCATTTCCTGACTTTTATAAGCATGCTGAGTGTTGTAATTCCATGAGGCTTTTACAAGTAATTTCCTTTGCTTTTAAAGAAGAGAGATGGTGGGGAGGCAGTTCAAAGGGAATGGTGGTGGCTGGTAGTAAGATGGTAAAAATAGGGACACCATTTTTAAAAGGCATCAGCAAAGATATTCTTTAAAGACATTCCTGCAAAGCCTATATACAGGTACTAAAACATAGTAGGATGGATTAATAAGAAAAGCTAATCATTATATAGCTTTTATGATGTGTCAGACATATTCTAAAGTGTTTACATATACTAATTCATTAATCCTCACAGCAACTTCTCAGGTAGGTTTGTCACATTGTTTCCATGTGGTACACGAGGCAACTATAGCACAGAGAGGTTTAAAAACTTGCTCAGGGTCACACAGCTAGAGCTGGGGCTAGAACTCAGTGTTTCATGCTGTTTTTAATCATTACACTATTTGATGCTGCCAGAGCTTAAACACTGGATGACAAAGATTTCTATTTTGGAAGAGTGACTCATTGTTCTAAATTGTTTGGCATTTGAGAATTAGGCTTCAGGGCCCAATGACTTTCTCATTTAATTTTCTGGTTGGCCAGCCGAGTATTCCCTGAGTCTACCCAGTTCTCACTGAAGGTAGCTGGAGCTGACTTCTGGGGAGAGTAAATCAGTTACAAAATAAAGGTTAGGCTCAGCGCCTAGAGCAAAGTTTGAAACACTCTGGAATGATCTCCCCTTAGGCCAGAACAATTCAGCTCGGCCTCAGCCACTCCAGCAGGGATTAGGAGCTCTTAAAAGACCCGGGTCCCCTTCTGAGTGCCCTGCGGCAGAGGGGGAGAGAGGAAGGCTTCGACCAGATCATTGGGATGGCTGTTTTCTGCGGGTCATTCTCAGGACAGACAGCAGTCACCATTAATTGGTGAAGAATATGGGCTTTGGGGCCGGATGACAGCCTGGATTTGAGGTCTGACTCCTTCCCTTGCTAGATATGGGCACTTAGAGCTATGCCTCAGATTCCTCACTTATAAAATGCAGATAATGCTAGTCCTTGCCTTAGGGTTGTTGAGAGGATTAAAGGAACGTTCCTTGAACGATGCCTAGCACAGACAAGTACGAGAGACCTGTTCATTCTTATCCTTGTTTACTGACCTCCTGCTACGTGGCTGGCACAGTTCTCTAGGCTTCTAAGAACAATAACCAGATGCCACTACTTCTCACAATAACACTATGCCTGAGGAATCTTCCATTTTTCAGGTGAGAAAACTGAGTCTCCCTGGGGTCATCTGACATAGGGTGACACAGCAGGGAGGCTTTAACTGAGGTGGGCGCAAGCCCCCAGCTCACCATCACTGCCAGGAGTTGCCTGTCCAGCAGGCAGACGTCACCCTGACATGCACCCCCTCTAGATGGAGATAATTGGCTACGGGGGTCCTGGGGACACTGCTACTGAGTTTTTGTTTTGTTCACACCTCAGAAGCTGGGTTGGAAGCAGCTTTCAATCACCTGCCTCATACACTCTTACCACTGCTTGGAAGCCCTCCCTGCAGGCTGTCGTACGGATTCATCAGCACAAGAACTGTTTGATGGAGCCTGCGAGTTGCTTCTGATATTCTGCCCATTTGAGTGGTTGATAAGTGGTTTGAGTCACATGCGACACTTTCTCTGAGGGATGAATGTAGACTCAGCAGTCGCATTCCAGACATTTCGTACACCTTCCTTTGCACTAACACATTGACATCATAAACTTGGACTCTTTGTTCATTGTTACGCATGAAGCACTGGCTGGTCCATATCAGGAGAGAGGGAGCCTATGTCAAGGTCCACTCTGACCTCTGTCTTCTGCCTCTGTTCTCTGCACAAGCCTGGGTTGCTGTCAGTGGCCTTGCCAGGCGCAGTGCTCAGCCTCATGTTGCTGCAAATTTAATTTGCTGTCCTCTGCTCAGTCATGCAACAGGTTTGGACCTCCTTAGTAGACTAACTTCTCCTGCTGGTACCTTACCAACTGTCTGTCAGACAAGGCAAGACAGTATTGGGGACCCCAAAATTGGTGCCCTAGAAGTGTTGTGAGAGGCTAAAATTCAAGGGGCATATTAATGGGCTGTAAGCTCATATCTGTGCATGTCTTACTGCTATTTACACAGCAAATCTTTTGATGTTATAATACTTACTTTAAAGCATACTGTATTCCAAGAAAATAAGGGAGCAAGAAACAAAAGTCACAACATCAATGACTACATAAACCTAGACATAGAGAATGTATTGGACTTTTAAGTATCAGTTGAAAAATAAAATTGCCAACATTTAATGTTTTTGATGGATAAAAACTAGATGTCCCTTGGGAAACAATGGAGTTAAAATTAGGTGAGAAAAATAAAAGATTCAAAAATATTAAAATGGAAGTCCTCTCTTCCATATGTTATCAAGAATGGAAGACAAAAAAATCCCTATGTAGCTTTGGCCACAAACGGGTGATTCTTGTTACCATCAGAACATCTGAAAACACCTTCCCCATCTCAGTGTGGCGAAGGACATAGGACACACACCCTCACCCTCCTAAGAGGATGCCAAAGAGCTACAGGAGGCTGTGGCACAGAGAGGGAGCTCTTTCTGGGCTGTTAATGAGCCAATCAGTTAAGAACATTTTATAGATGCATCATCAGAGGGAAGCAGTCTCCCTGGCAGTATCATGATAATGTCTGTATTTTTGAGCAAGTCCATCAACATGGACTAAAGTCAATTTTTTAAACGGGAGTATGATTCCGCATCCAAGGAAGTGGCATGGTGTTAGTAAGTAATGTTTGCAAAACACTGGTAATATGCCAGGCACTCTTCCAAGTGTTTAAAAAATATACTAATTCTCTTAATCCTGGTAACTTTGAGTTCGGTACTGCTTACACAGATGGCAAAACAGAGGCACAACTGGGATATAATGGTTGGCAGTCCACACAGAAGTGGATTAGGAAGCGCCGGCTAAGCTGGGGAGAGGAGAAACCTAATGAGCAACTGAACGATTCTTTCAGTCGGGAGTAGTGGGAGGACTGGATGCTTCCTCCTAGTCCCACTGTGGTTCACTTAATAGAATAGTGGTATGATATGTTATTCAACTGTATTAAACACACCCACTCACAGAATTCTCATTCTCAGCTGCTCTGTTTGTTGTCTTCATGAATCCTGACCTGTGAGTCTTCCCAGGCATTGTTAGAGGCAGATTACCTGGGCCACACCTGATACTGCAGTATAAATAAGTGTGGGCTTCGCTGTCCTACCACCAGCTTAAAATCCCAACTCCACTACCCATCAGCAGTGTGACTCAAGTAAACTGGCTGATGTCACCTGTATGTAAAAACAGGCTTACCAGTACCTACTTCGCAGAGCTGCTGGGAATTCAAATGTGCTCCTATGTATAAAGTAGCACAATACCTGCTGGCGATACAGTGACAATAGCGATTTCTAGAGTCCCTTAATAAGGTAAGCCACCTCCTTTCACAATGCTCACTTTTCCAGGCTTAATTGGGGTGTGACACTCTATAAACTTGCTCCTCAAGATCTACAGTGGACCCAACAGATAGAAATATGTTGCAAGTAATTAAATTGTTCATGATCTTGCCAATTTTATAGGCCAATCCAACAGGATCTACAGTAATCACAGGGATAAAGTGACAGAGGCATGCTATTAAGCTCAGAATTGTGGTAGGACAACTCTTCCCAAAGGATACCTCTACTTGACTCTCTTTTGCCCCGTTTGTGTTTTCCACTTCTGTGCACAAAGCCAGAGCTATGCATTTTCATTCCCAGTGTTTTCCTATGTTGATTTTTTCACCCTAAAATGTAGTGAGCTTAAGAAAAGTTCAATTCAAATGAAACATAAATATTTTCTCTCTTATTGTGTCATGAAACTCTCTCCTCAACTCCCTGAAGTTACTTGGCATTCGCCCAAAGGAAACATTTCTCCCTCTTGGCCCCTGGTGTTTAAAACATAGAGGAAACATCTGCTTAGTCTGTCTCGACAGGATCCTTATGTGGAGGGAGGCGACAGGATCCTTATGTGGAGGGAAGAGCAGAGGTTTCAAAGGACTGGAGAATAGAGTACAAAGAAGAAAAGTAAGAGAAGAGAAAAAGGGTAGAGAATGAAAGCTGAAAGGGCAGGAGAAGGAAGCAATTTCATAGCATGAGCCTAGAATGGACAGTTTGTGGAAGACAGCATCTTACCTTGGATTTCTGCATTGCAGGTATAAAGCTCACTGTTAGGTGATGACCTTCTCCTGAAGAGTCCAAATAGTGTTACTCCTGGTTGTTTCTGGTGGATTCCTTCACCATAACTAGTACTTCAGGCTTATGATAGCAGCTGATCAGCTGACAGATGATCTTCAGCAACCATGTCACCAATATTTATTGAGCATTTCATATGTGTTACAAAATTAACAAGAATTCCTTTAATCCCTAAAAAAAAATATATGCGCTAATATGATCATGATTCCAATTTTAAATATGGGAAGTCTGAGATTCAGGTGGTTACAGGCCAGTTGATGATGAAGCCTGAATCCAATCTCAGGAGTTGGGACTCCAGAGCTGTGCCCTGTATCCTATTCGACAGTCCATTCCATGTTCTTCCTACTATAACTCCTCTTTCTTCCTCCTCTTAACACTTCTGCTTTCTCCTTTTTCTAGAGGTCCCACCCAGAGAGTCAGGTTCTATTCTGTAAATGGTGGATGGTCCAATTCTATGTCCTATCACAGAGCTAAGGTATTCTACCAGCTATCTTTCCAGTAGTCACTAATCCACTGAAATCAGTACTGGATTGCACAGAACATTCAAACAGAGGGAATTGCTCTATCTAGAGTTCCATTTCCCAAATAAATTATTTGTTATTTGTTCCATGTAGTGCCTTTTGTCGTCCTTCCCTCCCCAGAAGCCCTTGTCTTGTCTAAATGTTAGGCTTTCTATTCTAGTTTAGGCCCCAGATGAATGGACCCCTGGGTGGCATGCACAGCCAGTGGCTTCCTGCAGATACTTGGTAGGCAGCACTTTCCTTTTCATCATCTCTTTTCTAAACAAGTATCTATTTCAATCTCTCTTCCTAGGGAACCTTGCTCTGTTCTCCTTCCCATACTCTGAACTCCTCTTTTTCTGTCTTTTGTTAATGTGTGTAGCTTCTTCAATTTCTGCTCACTTTGAAGCCATATAGTCAAAACCGAGGTAAGGATGGGCTATTGTTTTATACATGCTCATTTTAATCAGTCCATCCTTCCATCCATGCAGAAAAATTTCATCCTGCAAAGGACACAGAGGCAGCTCACATCCGGAAAAGAGTCTCTCTGATGTTCATCTATTGAGAAGGTTGACACCTTTGTAAAGAGCACAGAGATTATTACTTTCAAAGTAAAAAATTCAATTCCAGAATAAGATAAATCCCTGACCCTTAAGAGCAATGGTTGCTAAAACCCTTATTGGGTAAAAAGTTTCCCAGAGCAGATTGGTCTGGTGGTTATGTGCTCACACCATCTCCCCAGTTATGAGCTACATGACATGAGACTAATAAAAATAACTACCTCCTAAGATGGTTATGAGGAATAAATTCTATATATATTTTAGCATTTTACCTGACATTTGGGAGTTAAATATATTACCTATTATCATCATTCATTTAAAATGCTAGACGTCTTCTTTCTTATTTTAGTAGTACCAATTTGCCACTCATACATCCTTCCTCCCTCCTTCCCTTCCTCCCTCTCTTCCTTCCTTCCTCCTTTCCTTTAGAGTGAACATATTTATTTGTACTTAATACATGCCAGGCACTGTGCTAGGCTTGGAAATACAATGGCAAACAAAAAGACACAGAGTCCCTGTCTTCGTGGATCTTACAGTCTGGTCGGAAGACAAGAGAGAAATGAAGCCATCATACAAGGCAGTGTGAAAATCCTGTGACAGAGTCTATAAAGGGTTCGTGGGCGGCTTGATGATGCCAAGGGAATTAAAAACACAGCCCAACCAGGGAAGAGAGGCTCTTCTTGGGGAGTCCCCCAGGAGCTGATATGGGTCAAGAGCTGAAAGGTGAGTAGGAGACAATTTGGCAGAGCAGGAAGGAGAATCTGATTGATGAGAGCAGAGAGAGTGAAGAGGGGGAATGTGATGTAGCAAAAAAGAGGGGAAAGGGTGGGAGGCACAGATCATGCCCAGCTCTCTGGGCCAAATCAACTAATTAAGTCTTGGAAACAATAGGGAACCAGAGGAAAAAGTTAAGTTTTATGTGTATATGTGGGGTAATACACACATCTGAATTTTAGTAGTATTATTTGAGTCGCTAAAAGATTCCTGTGAATTAATACTGTGAATTAGTGTGAAGAATGGTTTGGAGGGGGCCATACAGGATTCAAAGGGCCAGTTAGAGGCTGTTGGAGTAATCTGCAAGGGAGGACGTCAGCGTGGGCCACTGGGTGCCCAAGGTGTGTGATGTGCATGAATGTGAGTGGCATGTAACAAATAAAATTCCTAACATGTGGAGATGGATGAGGTTGGGGCCTGGACAAGGAGAGCTGGGGGCTGTGGGTGACTGGTCAGCTCTAGTGAGACTGAACACTTTTCCTTGTTTCCCTCCAGTGCCCAAGTGGTGTAGGTGGGTACAACATGTGGAGTCTTTTATAGACTTGAAATAGCCCACAGACCCAAAACATTTGAGAAAGGCTGCCTAGGCGTGCTGATTAGCCAAAATAAAAGAGGAAGTTGACCTTCAACCCTTGTCTTTGTTTTGTTCCAGCTGCAGAAATCATTTTCGGTTGCTCTCTGGCTTGAGTAAACAACACTCCCTGTCACTTTATCCCTTTGACGGTCGGTTCCACTTCTATATTTTCACTGGGACATGATTCTCACCGACAGTAGAAAGTTCAGCGCCCAGCCCTGCAGCTGTGAAAATACTTACTCCTCTAGAACTATTAGTACTTCTGGGAAACACGTCACAGTGCCAACCACTCACTGGTCCTGAAATGACCCTGTTATTTTGGAAGGTAGTAAAGGAAATGATATTTTAAAAATCCCAAGTGGCACTCTCTTTGGGCATTAAAAGGTGTAAGTGATCAAGCACCATACTAAAGACCAGGCGAGTAAATGGGCACTGGATGCTCCCCAGACTCCATGTGTCAGCAAAATAAAGCTGAGTCGGGTGCAATAACCCAGGACCAAAGTGTTTTCTTCAGCTGAATAATTAGACAACAGGGTGGTCACTTTAAAAATGCTAACTACCTTCTACTGTCCATTCTTCAGAACTTTTATCACAAACAAAACACAATCCTTGGTCCAACGTAAGAGCGTAAGAGAAAGACTGCTGGATTTGGTCCTGCTGAGAGCCGAGCCCATGCTCTATTAATCTTGGTCCCAAGCACATCCACGGGGCTTGTCGTGGAGTAGACGGTCCACACCTGGTGATTGGCTAAAGGACTCATCTACCCTATGGTGAGGTAATAATTTTTTGCCCCACTCAGGAAAGATGGATGCTTCCAGTACTCCGTGTTTATTTTGAACAGGATTTATCTACAAGGATGCTCTAAAATGAAATAATAAGGAAATCTGCTTTAGAGTGATTTTACATATACTGATCGATACACTTGCTGACTAGGTGCAGATACAGATGCTCTCCCTGGAAGATGCTTTTGCAATCTCAACTGCACTGGGATGAGCTTACTGGTGTTGGGAAGAAGGGAAAGTAAGATAAAACTCACAGCTTATTTTCTAGGCAAGACTGTTATTTTAAAACTGAATTTCAAGTGCTTCTTGTGTACCTGGCACAGGCACTGGAGACTGACTGGTGAGTTGTTATCTGAAATGACCCAGAACGTCGTCCAACGGTCCCTTGTCCTTTGAAGCAGCTGGTCTGCTCTCTTGATTTCTGTTCTGATTTTCCCACATTGGCAACCTAGTCAGGGCTCCATTCCAGGTCTGTCCTGTTGGAAGGGTCCTTTTTCCTCCATCCCTGCACCACTGCAGTCTTGACTTCTTGTTGCTAGATCACTCACTCTGTTACCGGTTCCCAGATTGCAGGTCTCAGAGCAGGAGCCATTAGCATCACTTGGGAACTTACTAGAAAGAAAAATCTCAGGCCTCACCCTGGACCTACTTAGAAAGACATCTTGGCCGTTGTATTTTAACAGGCAGGTAATCTCAAGTTGTAGACCCATTGCTGTTCTGAGACCTCTTTGTTCAATGCCCTGTATTGTTCTCCTTGCCAGCAGCCATGTAAGCGTGTATTTATATGTCCCTCTGTTCAAGGCCTTCTACAAGACAGAATGCTTCCCTGTCCACGGAGGTGTATTCCACACACCCATCCAGATGGCTCACTTGCCCTTCCCTTTGCTTCCTTCTCTCTGTTAATGTTGGTTCCTCTCCTAGGAATGCCGCTCTCCTCACTTCTGTGAGGAGAACCTTACTCATTCTTTAAAGTCTACTTAGAAATTAATATATTTCTCTAAGTAATTCACATCTATGACTTTACGTTCAAATAGTACTAAAGGGCTTATAGAGAACCACAACAAGCCCTATCCCTCCTCGAACTCCAATCCTTCCTATGCCCCCAGTTCCATTCTAAACACTTTAGCCATTTCTATTTTAGTTTTTATTATGATTACCTCTATTTATTTAACAAACACACCAATACTTGTGTTTAAAAGTAATTGAAAAGTGGTTATCTACTAACTTCTTGCCAAGGTAATACAATTTGAACAGATCAAATTCTAGGTAGAGAAAATTTGGTAGACCCCCCTGTTCTGTCTTTACTCTTCTCAATACAGCCTCAAGTAAACCTTGATTTCAGGCCAAGTTCATCTTGGCATGAAAGGGGATCCCTTTCATGGAATGTTTTCAGACACTGCTCTTCCCCTGCTCCCACAGAGCTTTGCATTTCTCTCAGAACATGTTCCCCTTGCCCCCACCTGGTATTACAGCAGTGTTTGTGTGTGTCTCCCTTCCCAGCTAGCTGGTAAGAGCCAAGGAATCTAACCTGTCTTTACTTTCTCCACATCCTCCCAGGACAAAGCACAGGGCCTGGGTATAGTATACACAGAGCAAATGTGGCCAGTCTGACCATAAAGTAAAACATCTGTCTGACCTTTAAAACTTGGGGGCATGACAACAGTACTAGGAACACATTTTCCCTTTGCCATGTGGTTTCTAACATTATTGTGGAGAATATTAAACTGGAGTCAGGAGACTTGATACAAGCTAGTCTCCTTGGTGACTTCTTCTAAGACCTTGAGTAAAGCACTTAATGGGTTTGCTTCCATTTTTTCATCTATAAAGTGGCAACAATAATATCCCTGGACAGAATTGTAGTGAGGACCAAATGCAACAGGATGTTATCAAATAAAAGGCATTACGTTGATTCCTTATATTTGAAACAAAAAGGCAACCATATCCTGGTTGCATATAGGGCTCTAAAGAATATTAATAATAACCTTTAAATAGAAAATGTCATTTTTAGATTATCCAGGGGGTCTTTCTTCCAAGGCCAGCCTAAGATTTTTCCAGGGGAAACTGTACTCTGATAGTCTGACATTAGGAGCAAGAAAAATCAAACGTTTAGTACCATTTGCCTCTTCTTACTTCTTGATGAGAAATCAGCATTACTGCCAGCCCTTCAGGCTTTGAAGGGATTTCAAGCTTTATCTTGATTTGATGGTTGAAAAAAAAATAATCAACCTAATGCACGTTTTCTAAGCCCCTGTCTGGCCCTACCCATTAGAAAAGTGTGAGATACTGTTCTATCAAAACTAATTAAACCTTAAATGTATAACCAACTCTCAATTACCAAGGTTAATGGGACTATATGCATACATAATTATATCTTACATTTGTACGGTGCTTTTAACTTCTTCAAAGCACTTTTCACTGTATTGTATATATAAAACAGATGGGTTTTTTTTTTTTTTTGAAATCCACAAATAAGGTAAAAAAGAAATCTTGGAATCCATAATGTGAAGCTGTACCTTCCCAAAGCTATTAGGACTACTAAATTGTCTAATCAGACTTTGATCATCTAGGTCTCTTTTTGGCCTCTCTCAAGAAAGCAAGAAATGATTGGAAGATCTACAGGACTCTGCAGGTAAAAGGAAGCCAAGGACCTGGGCCATCCACAAACCAGTTCATTAGCTCTGGGGTAACTAAGAATCATTGACTGTATGTGTGACTATATCCAGAAAGTCCAGGAAGAGATGAAAAGGCATAGGAAATGATGCATAAGTCACCATGTTTAGGACTCTTGTCATTCACTCAACAAACATTATTGAGCACCTATTATATACCGGATGCTTCAGCAAAGAGGGCTGACCCAGGCAAGGCTGCTGTCGGGGAGATAACTTTCTTGAATGGTGAAGACAGACAATAAACAACATAAATACACAAGCAAGATGCTTTCAGGGAGCACTAAGCATTGTGAGGTCCCAGAACACGGATGCAATGGTGGGTGCCTTGGGGAGGGGATGCTGTTTTAGATGGGGTAGCCAGGGAAGGCCTCAGGATATTTCTGAGCTGCAGCCCACAAGAGGAGCCCACCCTGGGTGGGTCTAATCAGATGATGGAATGAATGATATACCCAGTGTGCCAGAGGGAGGGAGGTGCAGGCCTGTCCCATTCTGTGGTTATTTATTTCATGTCCTTTTGTGGATATTCCTAAAGCCTCTCCAGGACCCTGATTTATTGCCTGTACAAGAGGGGTTGCTAACTGATCACACTGACAGGGGTGCTCTGAGGAATAATAGGTAAACAATTGTGAAGAGCTATATAAGTGCTAACTAATGATCACAGTAATAAACCTTTTATTAAAGTCAGCACCGTGATAGGCAGCTCACACTCGGATGCCTTGGCAAATGTGGAAATCGATATGGCTGCTCCCTGCACTCACCAGCACCATCCTTTAAAACAGAAAAAAATAAATGAGCCGATGATCATGATAATCAAAGTGGTTAGTGATCAAATAACTGTCTCGAGAGAAAGCTGGTATGTGAAGTATAAAATGGGAGTAACAAAGTGACAGCACATCACAGCCCCAAGCAGGGAGTGGCTAAGCGGTGAAGGTAACTGGCTGCTTGCTGAGGCTTGGCTGCTGCTACAGGGGGGTAATTCCAGCCTCATCAGGACGAGGTGCTGCCACCAGCACCAGCCCTGGCAGACAGAAAGTGGGATGAGAAAGAGCTGGATCAGCAGCATCTCTGCCAGCAGCCCCATCTGGCCCTCTTGGCCTTGGTAAGCCTCCCCCAGAGGGAGGACTGAGAAGGCAGCACCAAGGGGCCCTGTCTTGGAAGGGCACCAAGGAACCGGGGCGGGAGGGAGGAGGGAGCTGAGCGTTGCATTTTTTTCCTTTCTAAAATGAAATATCCCAGTGCCAGAAAAGACTTCAGTTGTCCTCATACCCAAGCTTCCTACACAATTAGAGAAACGAATCCACCCTTCTAGGTGCTCCTCTTCCCAAATTGTACTTGTCTGTACTTTCACGGAGTTGCTAGCTTATTATAGTTAAAGAATATATAGATATGTTTCTATATATTCTTTAACCAGGGCGAGCAAACCTTTTCTATAAGAAGCCAGATAGTAAATGTTTACAGCACTGCGAGCTATGTGTTCTCTGTTGCAACTACTCAACTGCTCTTGTCACACAAAAACAGTACTAAAATGGATCAGTGTGGCTATATTCCAATAAAACTTCATTTCCAGAAAAAGCTAATGGCCAGACTTGGCCTACAGTTTGTTGATCCTTAACTCAGACTTATTAGACAGATTAGAACCTGAGATGAGCGTCTCTCAGAGGAAGTGGGAGGCCAGTCTGTTTAGTGTGGTGGCTTGAATAATCAGAACCTTATTCCTTGGTGATGTTTTAAAATTTATTAAAACTGCAAATAAGACCTCGAATCTCTTGTGCATATGTAAGGAAATGAAGCAGTTACACTGAATAATAGAATGGCTTTATTCATTTAAAAATACTTTGTCAGTCCCTCCCTGCCTCTGACCCGCAGATAAGGAAGGAGACACAATGAGATATCGAAGATCTGAAAGGACCAGCCAGGGAACTCGAGGCTTCACCGCACAAGAGTGGTGCTGAGAGGGCACCTCTCATATTTATTGATCAAATGGTTGTTAACAACAATAAAATTCCGTATAGGGGGCTCAATACACAATCATTAATCAACCCCAAGCCTAACTCTCAACAGTCTCCAATCTTCTGAAGCATAATGAACAAGTTCTTACATGGTGAACAATGCAAGGGCAGTCATATCACAGAAACTGTTTTGGTTTTGATCACGCATCATGAACTATAAATAATCAAGTCCGATATGATTATTCATTTGATTTTTATACTTGATTTATATGTGAATCCCATATTTCCCCCTTATTTTTTTAATAAAATGCTGAAGCAGTAGGTAGATGCAAGATAAAGATAGAAAGCATAATTTAGTGTTGTAAGAAGGCAAGTGTAGATGATCAGGTCTGTGCCTATAGACTAGGTATTAATCCAAGCTAGACAAGGGCAACAAAATATCCACACGGGTGCAGAAGATTTTTCTCAAAACTGGGGGTGGTGGTGAGGTTCTAAGCCTCACTTCTATTGGCCCCCAGTTTCTCACTTGACAGCCCCCCTGTGACTGTGCCTGTCTTAGGTTGTTCCTCCCTTGAGGAATCTTACCGTCTCCGGCTAACCAGCCATCTTCTGGGGCCATACAGGGAGATGTAAAGTTGGTGAGAGAGAAGCAATATTCTTTGAAAAGGTTAGCTTTTTACTTCTTTGCAGATTTATGCCCCATGGCTTCTATGCCCAGCACTTGTCTTGAGGCATCTTTACCACTTGGAAGAATTATGATACTTGGTAATCAAGTATGAGGCACAAATTCTTGTAAAGGGCTGTAATTAGGAAGGAAGAAGAAAAGCTATAGGAGAAGCAGATGGAAGAAAACGTGAGAAGATTGATAATTTCTTTGACATAAGCATGTATAGGTTTTAACAAACTAGTAATTAAATTATGTACACACATTAACAGAATAGGAATACAGATACATAACAAAAGCATACCTACAATTATTGCCCATATCTAATGAAACTAAGAAAACCAGTAGGGAACCCAGGCATTTGTAAAAACTTATCAATAATATGATGGATATTGTCTAATTGATTCTGAATAGTTTGAGAAAAAACAGATAAATTAAAACACCACATTCCTGGAAACTGTTCACATCCCATATGCTCTTTTAACAGCAGATAATCTTATAGCAGCGCGATTCTGAAGTACTGCAACTCATACTTCTCCTAGCTCTTGGTTGAGTTCAGATAATATAGAAGCAGTCAAATTTGTTGTCTCACTGTGTGCACAGGCCAGCTTAGATACCTCCTTTGCATTCCAACGACAAGTCCAGGGACCGGCAGGAGGAATGCAGCTGCAGGGCAACAGCGGCAGGATCTAAGTTTCAAGTTGTCGTCACAATCAGATGGCAGAGCTCGGAGAAGTCTCTGGTGCTTATATCCAGGATGATCTATTAGGGCAGGAAGAATGCGTCCTACACTACAAACACCTCGGTAACGTGAAGACAGGGCTTGATACGTTTTTTTGTTGTGCAGAAGTAAAAGACGTTTGAAAAGTTTTTGACAAACCAGAACAAGTTGTATAGGCTGTTTTAAAAGATTTTGTACCATCTGTAAAACAGGTAACAGTATTTAATAATGGATTAAGAGAAGTTTTTTGAGGAAGAATCCATTGATGGTGCTGAAAAAAGGAAAATAATTTATTCTTAGGGTATTGACAGCCAATATTTCCTAAAAAAATCAGAAAGTGCAATTTGCCAATGAGTATTTTCTTGAAATACTTGCATAATATTTTGTTTGGATAATGGAAGAATAATGGAGTGAGGACCTTGACCAATCATCTGTCTTAGTCTCTGTCATCCTTTAAGGATAATGGAGGCTACTTTGTCAATGTAAGGTTGTAACGAGGGTTTAGTTTGATACGGCAAAAATATCCATTCTAACCAACCATCATCACATTGATAGAGCAATTATGTGGAAGAATGGGAAGTAAGGTAAATTAATAAAAGTAAGGGTTTGTGTAAGTCAATTTTTGATAATTGAGCCTTTTGAATGTGTTGTTCTATCCACTTGAGTTCTTCCTCAGCCTTTGAGGTTAAGTCTCTGGGACTATTAAGATCTGGGGGTCCTTTCAAGGTATTGAAAAGATGTTGTAGTTTATAAATAACGGTCGGATCCAAGTGATATCTCCTAAGAGTTCTTCAAAGTCATTTAAAGTTTTAAGATGATCTCTCCTTATCTGAATTTTCTGAGGGATTAGTGAATTTTCTCGAATTTTATTCCCCAAATAATTCATTGGGTATTGTATTTGTATTTTATCAGGGGCTATTTGTAAGCCCCATTGTTTTAATTCAGCTTCAGTCTCATTGAGAATAATAGTAAGAGATAGATGTTTAGGTAGGGCTATGAGACTATCATCCATATAATGAATGATATAAGCTGAGGGCCATTTTTCACGTATAGGCTGAAGAGCCCTATGCACAGTAATTTTGACAAATTGTAGGGCTGCTTAACATTCCTTGAGAAAGTACTTTCCACTGGAATCTTTCTGAAAGGGCCTGCAAGTTTAAGGAAGGGACAGTAAAAGCAAACTTTTCCCTGTCTGTTATGGCTAAAGGAATTGTAAAAAAACAATCTTTAATATCAATGATAGCCATGTTCCAGTCTTTTATAATCATAGCCAGAGAAGGGAGACCTTGTTGTAAAGGTTCCATAGGTTTAAGAACTGCATTCATTTGTCTTAAGTCATGTAAGAGTCTCCAATTTCCTGATTTCTTTTTTATAACAAATACAGGGGAATTCCACGGGCTTGTGGAAAATTCTAATCTATCTAGCTGAAGCTGTTCTTGAACTAATGTGTGTAAGGCTGCCAGTTTTTCTTTATTGAGGGGCCATTGATCCACCCAAACAGGTGTTTTGAGTGGTCTACTGTAATGGTATAGGAGCTGGCAGCCATATATCAATGACCCCTAAGAAAAAGATTGAACTGATGAAGGCTCATCAAAAGACAGTGTAGTATGCCATTGTGCATCAAGTCTCATCCCCAGAGATTAATTGCTACATCAACAATTATAGGTTTTGATAAAGCTAATTGTTTCTCAGGGCCTAGATAATATAAGGTAGATGAACTTTGCCATACTTGAGAGGCTGTACCGGTGCCTGAAACTTGGATGTGCTTTTCTTGTTTGGGCCAATTTTTTGGCCAATGTTTAAGAGCAATTTCAGACACATCAGCCCCTGTGTCTAACAATCCTGTCAAAGACTTGGCTTGAATACAAATTTTGCATTGAGGTCTGTCAGATGTGATTTTTGTATTAAGCCATATTTGTTTATTTGTACTTCCAAATCCACCTTGTTCCCTTTCAGAAGGTGTTGTTGAAGGTGGGAGATAGGGAAGGAAAAGTAATTGAGCAATTCTTTCTCCTTGAGGTATATATAATTCTTTGTCAGATGATACCATTATTTTAATCTCACCCATATAATCCTGATCAATAACCCCAGGTCTTACTATTAATCCTTTTAGTGTGCAACTACTGCGGCCTAAAAGTAATCCTAAAGAATTGGCAGGTAAAGGGCCAAAAATTCCTGTACTAAGTAAATGGACTCCTTGTGATGGGTGTAAATATACAGATTGAGAAGAGACAAGATCTACAGCAGCACTTCCTTTAGTTGCTGCTTGTAAAATCATGTCATGTTCTTTTAACTGGAGAAGATGCCTCTGTATTATTTTCTAGGGCCTCAGAGGCTGGCCCGGTTGAAGGTTTAAAGGCTGAGACTCATTGATAGGATTACCATCTTTATCAAATTTTGAACGACATTCATTAGACCAATATCTCCCTTTTTTTACATTTTGGGCAAACAGACGGTGGTTTATTTTTAAAATTTGGCTCTTTTGTCCTCTTTTGTGATTTGCAGTCCTTTTTCATATGCCCTTGTTTGCCACAAACAAAACATTTCAAATTTCTTAAATTTCCCCTTGACTTTCCCTTCATAGCGGCTGTTTCTAGTAAATTAGCTTGATATGTAGGGGAACCTACATCTGCAGAGAGGCCTTGATATACTCTTCCATCCTAGCTCCCGTGGCTTTTAAAGGTCTAAGAACTCTCTGACACTCTGTATTTGCATTCTCATAGGCTAGCATCTGTAACAACAGTTCTCTCAAATCTGGATGTGCTACTGTCCTCAAATTATCTTGCAATCTCGCAACAAAGTCAACATATGGTTCATTAAGTCCCTGTTTAAGTTTACTAAATGGTAAGGCAGGCTTTCCAGCTGCTTGTATTTTTTCCTAGGCTTTTAGGCAACATGGACATACTTGTATTACTGCCGTGTCATCGTACCCAGTTTGTCTTTCTAGCTGCAGCCAATCTCCTTGTCCTGCTAGTTGTTCAGCAGTTACAAGAATTGGAGGGTTGGCATGCTGACTTCTCAAATCTTGTGCTTTTGCTTCCTCATACCACCACGTTTTAAATTGTAAAAAATCAGAACAGTCTAGACAAGTACGAGCCAATAAATCTCAATCATGAGGGATCATCCTTTCCTGTTCTGCCAACCCCCTCAAGAGACCCACAACATACGGAGAATTAGTACCGTAAGAGGAAAGAGCCTGTTTAAAGTCTTTTAATGTCTTGTAAGGAATAGGTGTATAAAGTGCTTTGACCCCTCCTTGTGGAAAGTCAGGATCGTCATTTGGCCCAAACGGAGTTAAATTAACTGGTGCCACTAAGGGTGTCATGTAAGCATCTACATCACCCTCCCTCTGGGCTTTACATATTCCTGCCGCGGAGGCAGAGGCAGCAGGAACAGGAGCTGAGGGTTTTTTACGATGAGAGGAACGAACAGAACTCTCAACGTCAGTCTCTGAAGAAGAGGAAGAGGAGGACGAAGAGGAGTCAAACGGATGTGGGGATGAAGATGGCTTACTTGATTTCACCACATCATCCCAGAGTTCTCTCTCACCCTTGCGTGTGTCTGACTTGGTTTCAGACAGTGGGGGAGTTTGCAAAGGCGGCAAGGCGAGAATGATCAGACTACATGAAGACCAACAGGCACAGGGATGACACTTCCCTGTCTGTGAGCCTTTTTAAAGTCTCTTAATACATTACTCCAATCAGCTTGTTTAAGGGTTCCCTGTGGTGGCAACAAGTAACAATATTTTTTAATGTATTTGTGAAGTTGAGCAAAGTCCTTTTTAGAAGTTTTCACTCCTGATGTTTTTAGGAGGGCACAGAGTAATTTTAAATAATCCTCCGGTTAAGTGCTTCAGTTTCGTTTTGGCCCATTGTAGTGTCCCTGACATCTCGACCCTATCCCTATGCGCGCTTTCCCGGGAATCTTACTGGATCGGCGATCTTTGGAGCTTCCCTGCTCTGAGGTTCAGGGTCCCTGTTCAGGCGCCACTTATCGGTCCCTCCCTGCTTCTGACTCACAGATAAGGGAGGAGACACGATGAGATATTGAAGATCTGAAAGGACCAGCCAGGGGACTCAGGCTTCACTGCTCAAGAGTGGTGCTGAGAGGGCACCTCTCATATTTATTGATCAAATGGTTGTTAACAACAATAAAATTCCATACAGGGGACTCAATACACAATCATTAATCAACCCCAAGCCTAACTCTCAACAGTCTCCAATCTTCTGAAGCATAACGAACAAGTTCTTACATGGTGAACAAGTTCTTACATAGTGAGTAAGTTCTTACATGGTGAACAAGTTCTTGCATAGTCAACAAGTACTTACATGGTGAACAATGCAAGGGCAGTCATATCACAGAATGTGTTTTGGTTTTGGTCACGCATCATGAATTATAAACAATCAAGTCATATGATTATTCATTTGATTTTTTATACTTGATTTATATGTGAATCAATCACACAATATTTTAATAAAAAAGATTTGTCATAGTCATAATTCATTTGATGAACTGCCAAGTATGAATGTGGTAGAAATCCACAGCGCAAAGTTGAGAAAGCCCTTCAGGGAAATAAGAAAAGTCTCATAGAACATGTCCAGTGGAAACGTGCCTCCGTCATGCACAGAGTTAATTTTTCAAATCATCATGGAATATTCTGGAAAAACCACCGTTGCCCCAAAACCTGAACAAAGGCTCTCTCTGTCACCCACAGCCCCTCCAGCACCTAGAAATTTATTTAGCAATGGAGCAAATAATGAAGTCTGGAGAACTCTGACAGAAGATCAAAAAGCACTATTTTAATTTCAGGTACACTGATGTTCTAATGGAATCTTAGCCTTACAAGAAGAACTTGGTTCTGAAAGGTTGACTTGAGAAATCCATTGAAACACAAAGACTTTGGGTAGATAGTGCCATCAGCTCAGCTTGTATGACAGAGCAACCTGTCTTGGAAAGTTCACCTCATGATACCATTAAAGCACACAGTGTCCTAGAGGTTAGGAAGAAATTTTAACACACATTTTTATGTCATGACAAGGTATCCAATAGATTTGGTTAGCTAATTTTCTTTCTGAGTGTGTTTACATAAAACCTGCACTCAGATCAACTGTCACCCTCTATCCTCTATTACATGTTTTGCCCCTATACACCAGTCTTTCTTGGTATTTTTCACTACAGCAAATCTTGTATTCATTACATAATTATTTTGTTAATACATTTCTCTCACCTCAAAGTTCTATGAAGGCAAGGTTCATGTCTATATTTTTGCTTATCTGATTTGCTAATGTTTAGCACATGTTAGGGGTTCAATAGATACTTGTCTGAATAAATGGATGGATGAATGAGTGAATGAATATCTAGACTTATATAAATTAATCCATATCTTTTTTATTTGGTAATAATTATTTAATATGTAGTTATTTAAAGTCTAAAGTTAACTCAGTAGACCTTTATAAGACTCCTACTATGTTCCTGGCACTCTGCTAGCACTGGAATATGAAGAAGACATTGTCAATATCCACACTTCCTACTGAGAAAGACAGATAAGCACACAATCAGAGCATAACAAACATCATAGCTAAGGGAAGTTCTAAGGGCTACGTGGACACAGGCACAAGGCTTAACTGCCTGGCAAGCTTAAGACAACTTCTACGGAGTAGCGCTTGAGCCCCTGAAGAAGTTTGTACAATGTGCAAAAGAGCAGGAGAAGGCATTCCATGCAGAAAAGGAAGTTTGAATTAAAGCCACAAGTTTGAAAAGCATGGCATAGGCAGGGAACAGCAACTAGGGTGGTAGCACTGTGTCAGAGAGAGCATGTGGAAGGAATAGAAATGTCAGCTGCAGTGAAGTGACAATGACATGATAATCTGAGGTGAGAACAAGCCAGCCAAGTGGGACTGGATGGCAGTTAGTGGGAAGTCCATACTAGAGGTGTGGAGGAGCATTAGAAAGAGAAATATGGGAATGAGGGGGATATTTGGGAATCTAAATCCCTGACTCTGACCACCTTTTCAAAGTCATACTTATGAGGGCAGTGTTCCCACACTTCCCTCATGACAACAGTTATGTGGCTGTTAAAACACATATTCCAGAGACTTATCCCAACCCCTCTGAATCAGCATCCCCAAAGGAGAGGCCTTGAAATCTCAGTGTTTAACCAACATCCCAGGTGATTCAGTATCAAGGAAGCTTGAGAAAGGTTTCCCAAGGGAACACCTAGTCTCCCTTCAGGTCAGACTCACCGCCCTTTCCCCAGCACTGTCCTGTTAGGACATATAGGACATTGGCCTGTTAGGGATATAGCTGTCCAAGAAAACATCAATTAACAACTGACATACTGACCCTTTTTTCTAATATAACAATAAAATATGAGTGCTAGCACAGGGAGAATACAAGTGCGCTCAGCACATCATTGGGAAAACTGCACAAACTACTGCAGGAAAATTCTAGCTAACTGTACTCAAAATGTAGAGAAACTTGACTGCAGAAGGAAGAAAGCCCATGACCTTCTTTCATTAACATGTAGTTTTGATCTCCAAATCCATCTGCTTCTCCCCAAGTGACTACCCATCAATGAACTTGTCAGTCGAGGACCCAGGGTCTGTGTGGCCAACTGCCCAACAACTGAAATTCTTTCAACACTTGGTTGTGGGGCTTTTCCGTGACAGAGGATGGGAAGAGGATATATCCTACACAACAGCCTATACTGAGTTTCTCACACCCCCTGAACTGGAAGAAAACCCTTTCTGTGCTATAGAGGTAATGCTTAGAATTTCAGGTGGCCATACTATAATCATTTGGGTGGCAACCCTTCATTTAGCCCACACCCTTCCTGTGAACAGCTGGGTCACCATCTGGCTATCCATGACAGCAGGTATCAATGGAAACTTGGGCATTGCCAGGCTGCACCATTTCTAAGGGAAAGCTTTTGCCTTTCTTGGGCATCCACCTTGGTAACTGCCTCCAACCTCAGAACACATCGGAAAGTAATGCAGAGGAAACTTGGGTGGCTTGTACCATTTCCTTCATGGTTTTAGCTAAATAATTTCACATCTCTGTGCCTCAGTTTCCCACCTGCGATTCATCACAAATGGCATCTTTGAACCAGTATCACATAATACTATATAAAAACAAAAGATGTTTTTAAGAGTTCACTTGGCAGGATATCAAGATCACTTGTTGGCATCACATTATATTTACATGAAGGCTTCTGTTTCAGTGGGCAAAAGTATAATCTCTTGTTTTTCTCCTTTTTAAGTTGGACTGAATGAAACTAAATTTATAATGGGCACCATACTTGTGGCAAAAGCAAATTGCTAGGAGGGGGAAGGCTAACAAACAGAACACCTGAGAGATAAATAGTACCATGTCTATATGTTATCTTTCTTTCTTAATGACATTTGAAAGTAAGATAAAGTGTTCTTAATAAAAAATGACTTGTTCTCTAAAATGTTGTGCTTCTGACTTGGTAAAAGAGGTTTTGGAGAAGGAGAGCAATGACAGTGGAGAAGGGGAAAGAAAGAGAAATTCTGTGTGTTACTGAGCTGTAAACAGACTTCTACAAATACCAGAAATTGTATTTGGAAGCCCAAATAGTGTTATTTAAATGAGGACCCCAGAAAATGCTGGGCATTGCTTTGTGAATGGCCTTCTCTAAATTTCACAGAAATTATGTCCAGTCACAGAATGATCCATGAGGTTTTCTGAGATTTCTTGCCCTTTGGGCCACAGTAGAATTTCTCAAACTGTACTTAAAATGGATGATGATAAGAATTATACAAAAAAAATAAAATAGGAAGGTCATGTTCAGAACCCATAACCCATGTACACATGGATACTTAGTGTAGGACAAAAATAAAGTGACAGGAAGTGGGAAAAGAGTGGTCATTACAATAAAAGATGCTGGAACAACTGGATATCCACAGGGGGGAAACAGTGTTGAATCAAAGTCATTAGATAAGAAAGTAACTCACACTGTGTATTTGACATCTCATGGTATGGAGCGTGCTTCTCCAAGTGTGTTCCCTGGACAAGTTGCATTTAAATTATTGCGTGGTAGTTAAGGATATAGATTCCTCAGCCTACTTTAGACTTGTTGATCTCTGGGCATGAGACTTAAGACTGTGTTTTTTTAAATCAAACTCCGCAAGATGATTTTTAGTACACTAAGCCTTGAGATTCACCAGCAGAGTATTCTACAGTTAGGAAAACAACTATCTGAATCCAAGCTCTGCCTTTTGGGCAGATTAATTAATCTGTCTAATGCCACTTTCCTCATCAGTAAGGTGGTGATAGTAATAGCCTCATATTTAACCATGAGATGATAAAGCAAGATATTACATATACAGTGCTTACATAGTCCTGGTTCATAGTAAATGTTATAGTTACTCTCCATATCAAGCAAACCTACTAGAAATGAAGTGTTTTCAATTGATAACAAAATTTTTTTATTATAAAATTATAATCTTGTACTGGCAATACTAAGTAAGGATAGTACCTTTGCCAACTGTATTAACATGTAAGTGGAGGGTATTTGATCTTGAGAACTTAGTTGGAAGTACTACCTGGAGAACAGGGCTATTAATTCATTCAACCCCAGCTAAAAAATCACAGTCCCATCAAAAAGGTGCAACTTGAGGATTTGCATATGTGATACAGTGAAGACATCTGCTCAGTGACCCTGATGAGCCCCTTGGTTAATCAATGTGGTGGCAGACTAGCTCATTCAGCAAACATTTACTGGAAGATTACAATGTCCCAGGCCCTGTACCAGATGCTAAGCATAAGAAAGAAGGGATGTGGCCCTTTCCCTTGATGAGCACATAGTTATGAGGTATTACAGCATATCATCTTCACATTTGCATTTATTACACGGTATTTGTCAGCCAGTTTGTTTATTAAATGACTTGAAAACTGGAAAAACCTGGTTTTGTGGACAGGGTACGTATGGCTATTCTTTCTGGATCAGGGTTAAAAGAATTATATTAAACAATAAATACACCTGGCTGTCTTTCCTCTCATCCCCAAATGCAAACATTTTTTCTTTGGAACTATGAAGGCATGGCTGCATTTGCTTCTAGCATCCAGCCCTGTGAAGAACAAGCACAATGCAATGAAGGAAAGAAGGAGACTCCTCTGGGGCATGAAAAACTGCATTAGCAACTCCTCCAGTCTGCCTGCCCTTCAGTCATGAGGGACTCATTGGCAACATGGAGAACTGGATGGTTGCCTCTGAAAGTAATGGGCAAAGAGTTTATGAGTCTGGACCCAACTGCACCCACATAATCCTAACCAGGGACACCTGAAATTTGTACAAGACAGTCTGCAGGGCCAGTATATTCTCATTGCTTAGGGCTGCCATAACAAAGTTCCATGCATGGCGTGGCTTAAACAACAGACACTTACACTTTGGCAGTTCTGCAGACTAGAGATTTGACAGCAACGTGGTCAGCAGGGTTATGCTCCCCCTAAAGACTCTAGGGAAAATATCTGTCCCATGCCTCTCTCCTAGCTTTGGTGGCTGTTGGCAGTTCTTGGCATTCCTTGGCTTGTAGCTGCATCCCTCTAATTTCTGCCTCTATTGTCACATGACCGTCTTCTCCCTGTCATCTCTTCTTATAAGGATTAAGGGCTCACTAGAATTCAGGATGCTCACCCAAATTTAACTAATTACATCTACAAAGACCCTATTTCTAAATAATCACAGCCTGAGATGGATGTGAATGTGGAGGAGACACTGTTCAACCCTGTCCAGTCTCCAAAGAGCATGGTCTTAGGAGGAGGGGTGATAAGGGTTAGTGGAAACTCAGGCAGGAAGGGGATGGGAGCCTAGGCAAGGAGACATAACCAGCCACACACTTAGCATCAGCGCTACTGAGCATTCAGTCAGGGCTGCCTCCCGCATAGTCCTGCCTTCACTAACAGCGCCCGCCTGCACTTTATCTAGTAGGCCCAGGGCCAATGTCCTCGCAGGGGCCCAGGAAAATGTTTCAATCTATTAAATAAACCTGCAGAAAATAAACAAATATAATCCAACCAGGATTATATTCATCAGTGCAATCATAAAATGCTGTGTAAAATTCACAAAATAGGGGAGAGGGTGGGGGGATGGGTGAAGTCAGTGAAGGGGGAAAAATATTAGTAAGAATGTTTGGTATCTTCATCTGAATGATGGTTGCATGAGTATATACACATGTCAAAATTCATGAAGCTCTACACTGTACATTTTATTGTATGTACCTCAATATAAAATTTTAAAAATGAATTAAAAACTGACTCTACAATAAATAAACAAATATTTAAAAATACAACTTTTTATAGTTTCTTATGGAGAAGGGGACCCAGGAGAGGCTTAGGGCATACATAGAAAGGTCATTATGCAGCCAAGTCACTAATGTTCATGAGCATGTCTCTGCCCAAGATGTCCTTTCTTTACATCGTCATCTGTGTCACCCTTCAGGGCCCCATTTATGGGTCAGTGCCCTGGGGAAACATTCCCTGACAAGCCCCTCATCTGACCTCCACTCTGCAACCACCCTGTACTCACACCTAGCTGTTTATATGTGCCTGCTGGGCATAGCTTTATCACTTCACCTCCACGTTATTTTGCAATGACCTATTTCAATGGACCACTTACTCAGGGACTAAATATCAGGTAGCATGGTACCACAGATGCTATTGATCCTCCACTCTGATCCCCTTTGTCACTGTGGCCCAATCATCCACCAGATGTCACCGGTGTTGGCTGCTAATGGTTAGCACCTCCTCAAGCCTCTCAGAGGAAATGTCCGTGCCTGAGAACAGTCTGGATGCTCTTGGGAGTTTACATTAGCCTCCACCTATCCCCACCCCCAGGGGTGGTCCACAGCCAATCAGTGACTGATACCAGGGGTATGACAGCCCTGGCCCTTGCCAAGGGGAGAATAACATGTACAGTACACTCACTCTCCAGAGTGCCCCATCAAATCACATCAGCACCCAGCTTTTTCCCCTGTCCTATTCTGTCTCCCTCCCACCTATACAGCATTCCCTCAGCATATCACTTGCATAAGAATTCCCTTCTCAATCTCTGCTTCTAAGGAGCATTACCTAAGACACTCTGAATCTCCATGGCTAGCATTGACACTGGCAAAAATTCTCTGACAAGCAAATGTACTGAATGAATAAATGAACAAATGAAAGAGTAAATGATACAGAGACAAGGAAGCAAGTAACAAAAGACTTACCCAGGCCCTTAAAAGTGCTGAACTGATCATAAAAGAACTGTAGTCTTGGGACTAACATCCAAAATATATAAACAACTCATATGACTTAACACCAAAAAAACAACCCAGTTAAAAAATGGGCAGAGGACACAAATAGACATTTTTCCAAAAACATACAGACAGACAACAGACACATGAGAAGGTGCTCTACATTGCTAATCATCAGAGAAATGCAAATCAAAACCACAAGGAGATATCACCTCACACCAGTTAGAATGGCCACTATCCAAAAGACAAGAAAAAACAACTGTTGGTGAGGATGTGGAGAAAAGTGAACCCTCCTACCTGTTGGGAAAGTAAATTGGTGCAGCCACTGTGGAACACAGTATGAAGATTCCTCAAAAAACTAAAAACAGAAATACCGTATGACCCAGTAATTTCACTTCTAGGAATTTCCCAAAGAAAACAAAATTTCTGATTCAAGAATGATTTCATTCTTATGTTTACTGCACATTATTCACAATAGTCAAGTGTAGCTCTGGGGGGAAGGGTGTTCCTGGCCCAGGGTGAATTCCCTATAAAACTGGTGAAAATGAAGTCAGTCAAGGGAAAGGGTAGATTGGGAGAAACCATTTTTATTACTCACAACTTGCTTGAATTCACTAGCTAGGCCCAGCCCTGTCCATCTCCTCCAGTTGCCGTTCTTGCTTTGCCTTTTCTCCCCGTCCCAACTAGCCAAGCCAACTTAGTCCTCTGTGTCCCTGTAGCTATGGCATGAGCTCACTTCCCTGCCCACCCTTTCTGGCAGGAACCCCACAGGCAGGTCCCCAGTGACTGGCAGGTGCCACCAACTATGCACCAGTAATGGAGGAAAGGAGAGAATGGCTGTCCTCTTCCCACAGCTTGCCTGGGAGGCTGTGGGAGGCTGCAGTGGTAAATATCTATTGTATGTAAATGGACTAAGGCCAGGCGGGAGATTCTGGAAATTCTGCGATTTACCCTACCCCAAGATATGGAAGCAACCTAAGTGTCCATCATTAGATGAATGGATAAAGAAGAGGTGGTACACACATATAATAGAATATTATTCAGCCACAAAAAAGAAAGAAATCCTGCCATTTGTGACAACATGGATGGACCTAGAGGGTATTATGCTCAGTGAAATAAACCAGGAGGAGAAAGACAAATACCATATGATTTCACTTACATGTGGAAACTAAAAGCAAAACAAACAAACAAAAATGAATAAAACAACAATAGACTCATTGATACTGAGCAGTGACTGGTGGTTACCACCAGGGGGGTGTTGGGGTGGGTGGATGAAACAGGTGAAGGGAACAAAGAGGCACAAAATCTCAATCACAATATAAATTAGTCATAGGGATGAAAGTACAGCAAAGAGAAAATAGTCAGTAGTTCTGTAACATCATTCTATGTTGACAGATACTAATTACACTATTGGGGTGAGCATTTAATAATGTAGATAACTGTGAATTACTATGTTGTATACTTGAAACCAATATAATATTCTGTATCAACTACACTTCAATTAAAAAAAACCTTTAATATTGACAACCAAAGACTTGAGCACAGGGAGAAAAGACAGGGTTATAGGTTCTAGAACTGTAACCTAAGACAGGTTTGCTCACAAAAACTGGAGAGGTGTCTAGCAATTACCTGAACAATGCCTAATGTTCCCAGCAAGTTATAGTAATAGACACCAACAGACTAAGATAATGTTAAGCCACCAAAACTGATATGTTTCCTTAAATTCTTTCCAACTTGATTGGCCTCAGAGCTGGGGATGGGATGAGTCTGCAAGCATGGATCATGAGCCTAGTGATGCTAAAAGGGTCGTCCTCTGGAACCCAGAGTTCAACAAGCTGGAAAAATGAGACATTTCATGGCATGGAATCTCTATCACAGATACGGTTCTTTGTAATTTGAGCAGTTCCTTTCAACCTTTGTAGTAGTTTTGGAACCGAACAGATGGCAGGGGAGGGCTTGACTAAGTGGTGAAGTTTCAACTGCAAAAGGCAATTCCTAGAATGACAATTCAGGAACTCATTTCCCCCAACACATCATATTGGCAGAGGGTTTGTGAATCTTTTCAGGAAAACGAGAGGGAAGCAGTGCACCAGACTAAAGTGCTCTATGTTTGGTTAGGTTAAATGGAAGCAAACACTACTGAATCCAATTCTTCCCTTGTGTTTGCTATTCCCAAGAAAAAGAGCCAGACTTGTTTGTAAATTAAATAATACCGAAAAAGCTAAAGCTTAGGTTCTGCAATACAACAGACCTCCAGCACATGAAACATCTGCTAAACGCATTCTGAAGCCAGTGTCAGATAGTTTCAGCTAAGTTATTCCAACCCTGGCTGGCATCAAGACACTTGTAGTTTCCAACTATATAATAAACAAGCAGCGAGGTTGAAAAATGAGCATAATCCTGCCTCTGATACTAAATAACTATATGATCTTGAACAGATGACTTTTTCTTTCTGAACCTGTTTTCACAAATGTAACATGGGGGTGGAGGTGGGGGCAGGATAATAACAATCTCAGAGGATCACTGTAAGAATTGCCTGCGATAATGTATATGAAAGTAATTGGCAAATAGGAGAGCTTACACTGGTATAAGTTTTCCTTCTTTTCTATTCTGCATAGCTTGGCAGAAGTTTATGTCAAAATAGCTTTGTTCTTTCCAAGTATTTCAGCCCTGGCTCATCTATCATTTTTCCTTTATCTTCAAGCAACTTTAATAATAAAAGTTTATTTTCCTTGAAACTCCACAGCCCTTATTCTGTGTGAATGAAGCAGCAAGGTCTAGCTTTGGTGATTTTACTTTTAATCCTTTACAATGTGCATATAACAGAAACTACAAATGCATTCAGTTTTTAAAACCTGTAAATGTACTGTCTTTTAATGAAGATTGTTTCAATTCATCATAAATTACTCAAACACAACACAAGTGTTATCAGTTGAGATTATTTCTGTAGCAAATAACAGAAAAGCTATTCAACTGGCTTAAACAATTAAGGGAATTTATGGGCTCTGTGGGACTTTCATGCTTGGTCCAGGCATGGTTTGGTCCAGGCTCTGGCTCAAGTTTTCTGCAATTATCTCAATTCTGTCTGCCTGCAAAATTTGGCTTTTGTTCTTGGGCTGGTTTCATAAAAATACTGCCAGCAGCATTCATGGTAGATCCTCATTCACATCCAAGGGCAGAGCAAAGGCCAAGACCAGTTTTTAGAACCATGGTACAAAAATCCTGAGCTTCACTCTGATTGCACTACCCTGATACAACCTGAAGTTAGGGGAATACTGTGCTCCGATTGGCTTAAAACTCTAGAAATCACTATGACAAAGACATGGGATTATTTTGAGTGACTTCAGCCAAGTGGCTTCCTCTGGATTAGAACTTAAGGTCTGTTGCTCCTAAACCTCATGGTTGGCAGAGGAACAAATTCAATGTTCACTACGATTGAAAAATAATTTTTTGCAATTCATTACAATGTTCCTAAATGGTTATTTGTCTCTTTGAAATCACTTCTTTCACTAAACTGAACTCTCTCTTAATAAAATATCATACCTCAGCATCTAAGGGCAACATCAGACTGAGAGTCAACTGATGCAAGGTGAGACATAATGAGCAAGACTTTCAGGACATCCATGAGGGGTAGCAAGGACCGAAGACAGCAAAGGCCCAGAGGCTGAGCCAGCAACCCGAGGGAGCCCTCAGCACCCACAGGCCTGCAGGGCAGGGGTGTGGGTAACTGCGCCAGCCCAGAGAGGGATGGGGCCGCTCTGCCCTCTGAGGTGCTTGTGTCTTGCATGTAAGCAGGCAAAGTGACCCAGCCAGCGCTGGGCACAGAGCAGGGTGGGGACAGATGAAAGCTCATGGGGATCGGCAAATAGCAACTCTTTGGCACATGTAATTTTTTCAATCTCTAAATTCTGGCCAATAGAATTGTAACTGACATAGAGAGTATTTAGATTACTTAAAACTGGTGATAAAAGTAGCATTTCCCCACTGAGTGGCTTGGCAAAAATGGAATTATATTCCTCAAGGAGAAAAAAACTAACCTCAGGCCCTTGTAATCAGCCTTAAGAATATAGAAAATGTACACACAAATATTTTTCACTTAAAGTGAATATAAATAAGCATATAAGACTTAATTACCCAAACAAATAAAAATGCTGAGAATGAAAGCTGAAGAAAGCAGAATACTATGGAAGATACAGAAGGAGACCACACACTGCCAGCCCACTTTACCACTTGACACGTCAGCACAGACCATGAGAGTACCACCTCCTCTATTGCCTTTGTGAAGACAGGCACTCAGTGGTACGCTTTCTGCCATCTGCCATCTGAAGTCATGGTAACATCATCTCTACTCATTCTCTACTCATAAGAAACCAGCAAGTTTTGTCCCTTAGCTTTTTTCCCTGGTGTATCATTTTTCCATTGCTCTCTGCAGTCTCACCTTTGTGAACCTCAAGTGGGCCACCTACACTGTCCACATCTTCGTTCTTTCTCACTGATGAAACAGGGAAGCAAGATTTGTTCAGTCAACTCCTCCCCCAGGTTTGTCTCTGCTTGGTTCCCATATTCCAACTGTGAAAGTCTCCTCATCTTTCTGAATTCAACTACATCCAGAGTCCTGTGTTCTTCCATTGCTCTGGAAAACATTCTTCCTCATCCCCAGCGCACACACACACACTCTCTCTCTCTTACACACTCACACTCACTCCTACTCTCTTCACTGTCCAAGGAAATCTGTCTCTTCTTTCAACCCCTCACTAATCTCACCCCATACTGTACCCCCTAAACCCACCCTGGCCAAAATAATTAAACACCACCTCTCCTCTGCTCACCTGGTACTTAGTTCCCAAACTTTACAATGGTCCTTATTCCCTATGTTAGAGTAAGCTCTTTGGTGACAGTCTCCCAATTAAGCTGTCAGATCTTGGAGCAGAAACTGTCATTTACATGTCCAGTGGCAGAGGGAGAAGGTTCAACTTTATGCTGAAAGAAAGAAAACAATACCTGAAGGTTTTCAAGATGTCTTTAATGTTTTATAAGCAATAGAAGTAACCCCCATGCCCTTCCCTCTGCTGCACTGGCGTATGAGGGTCAGGGCTACAAGGAGATAAGATAGCAGACATCAGGATATTCTACTTGGACATGGGCTTCCTACTTGACCCCAAACTAGGTCAAACTCTTTAAGTCAAATACAAGACCAACATGTAATACATTAAAACCTCCTTTGCTACTTAACTCTTAGCCAAGTTCTATATACCAAGTTGCCTTAAAATGAGAGGTTGCTGTTTATTAATACCTTCTTGTTTATTAATGAATAATGAGGTGGCTGTGTTTACAAACTCGTTGTTGCTACAACACATTTTCACAGTTATAAATAAAGCAAACTGCAAAGAGATTAGCAATGGAAGATCTGAGATTTTGTTTGCATGAGGACTCTCCAAGTCACTTTACACTTAACAGCAAAGTCATGGCTGGACACTAAGCTTAGAGCAAGTGGCCATTGCCAACCCCATTAATGCCTCAGCAAGCTCAGTGGACTTCCTTATAGACAAGGGAGGAAAATGATGTCACTGTGCTATTAATAGACACAGGTCTGAAATCTGAGTTTCCTTTGCAATCAGTAAAGATGGAACCCAAGTGCAAGAAGAGAAGTTTCTGACTGAACTTTCAAGATTCCCTTCGGGCCCAACCCTCCCCTTGAGTCATGTTTACAATGAGCACTCATTTGATGGGTTGCTCAGGTATAGTAGGTTCCATTTATTTGCAACCCATTGTTTTCTAAAACTGCTTGGTAAACTATAAAGGCTTTAAAACCTCATTTGTTTTCCTGCCTGAAGTGGGGACACCAGTCCTACATCTAAAGTTTCAGCACACAGATCACCCCTACCTACATGGCAGGATGGACTTTCCCTGATTTCCAAAGCCACATACTGAAGTGGAAAAAACACTTTATTTAGACAATCAAAGGCTTGGTTCCCAGGGACATTACAAGAGCTGGGTCTAGGGTGAAGTGAGCTATAGCCACATGAGCAAAACTGAAGGGAGGGTGTTGACTTTCAGGGTCTCACTGGTCCTGCCTCCATCACAACCTCTGCAACTTTTTTTAATCAAAGGCAAATGCATATACCATAAAATGAGGCACTTAGAGGTACACAACTCAATGGCATTTAGTACAGTCAAAATCTGTGTAATGTTGTAAAACTACCATCTGTGTCCAACTTCACACATTTTCATCTCCCGAAAAGGAGACCTCATCCACTTTAAGTAGTCACACTGCTTTCTCCCCACAACCAGTGCCCCCAGCCCCTGGCAACCACCAACAGTTTTACTTTCTCTATGGATTTACCTATTCTGGATGCAACCTGTGTGCTTTTGAGTAGCAGTACTTATAACTAACTTGTATCAAGACACGCTTTGAAGAGTTTTATGTGCATTAATTCAATTACTCCCCACAAAGATCCAATGAGGTGCATGAGAATATCCCCAGGTGAATGGCTTATTATTTAATTCTCTGTTATTTCTTCACCCTGAAAATGACGAAAATAACAACACTGTAACAATTTGCTAAGCATACTTGTATGACAGGCATTATTCTAGGCCAGGAATAGCAAACAGAATTCCTCTGTAACCAATCAGGAGTGACTTCCTATAGAACAGGGAGAGGAGGGTTTTTGAGATGGCTCACTGCCACAGGGTACGATCCTCCACTCGTGATGTCTGTCATGGACAGAGGAATGCATGGAGTTCCAGAAGGAAGAGAGATTTGCCTTCCGTCCTAGGCAAGTGAAAAAACAAAAAAAGACAAGTGAATGCAGACTCTGCCTCAACGCAGTACAGGAGGGAAGTTTCACAAATGTGAGTGCAATGAGGCAGCGAAGGCAGTTTGTAGAGTGTTCAGAGCAGGTTTGGAATTCAAAACAAACAAAATGGAATGTGTTCAAATCCCAACTCTGCGACACCTAGATGACATCTTGAAAAAGTTATTTAACCTTTCTTGTTCTCATTTCCTCTTCTGGTAAATGGATAATAAATCTAACTCATGGAGTTCTGGTGGGAATGGCATGAGATAATGTGAGTGAACTGCTAAGCACAGAATCTGACACAATGAGCTAAATAAGTGGTAAGGAACTAAATATATCTATATATATAAAAGATAGTTCATATATGTAATATATTATATATGTCATATTATCAATATACTTTTTATATGTAATATGTATGAAGAGGAGAGAATGTGTATATATGTACACATATATGCATAAACATTCTCTCCTCTTCACAGGACATAGATTGGACAGAAAAGAGGAATCAAGTCTATTTGCAAGAGAGAGAAGAGGTCAGAAAAGCCTTCATAGAAATTAAGGCCCTTAGAATGCTACTTGAAAGACTATTGGTCTCACCCTGTTGTTTCGAGGATTTGGTGACATCATTCATTTAAAACATTTAGCACAAGCCTGCAGTCCACAAATGTTTTTTTGGTTACTTTATTATTCCACTGAGGCTCTGAATCAGACAGGATGCTTGATGGCAAACAACAGAAACTGCCTCCAGCTAACCTAAGAAAAGAGTAATTTCTTCTAAGGGTCTCTTAGAAATCAGGGCCATTTTTCCTAAGAACCACATCCATCCAGGCTTATAGAAGTAGAAAGGGAATTTGGATATAGCATGTTCAAAAAAAGTTTTAGCTGTACCTTAAAGAACACTGTTTAGACATAGCAGAGAACATTGTACCAAAAATGTAGAAAATCACAATTAACTTCATAATGTATAATCAATTAATCTTCATAATGTATAATACTTAAAAATTATGACCTTCAGGTCATCTTTAGGCCTTTCATGCTAAAGACCTGCTATATAGTAGGCAATCAATAAAAAACAGTGAAGTAAATATAGAGACTAAATGTGTGATTACTATTAACCATAAATAATGATTTTTTCAAATCTTTAAAAATTGATCTAAAATGTTATTTCTCAGTTTGACCTCATCTCAGGTCATTTGAAATGTGAGAAGATTCATTTTGCTCTTTTTACCCCCATTAACAATCTTGAGAGATGCTTTTATTTGACATGGGCATGAGCCCCTGGAAAGTAGTCAAAGGGGAATGTGGGCTTATGAGTTGATAACAAAAGCTGGTTAAGAGTTAGTTGATAATGGATTAACAAGAGATCATTCTGATGCCTCTGAATGATCTGCTCTGAAATTTCCAGCAACTATACAGACCTTTAGACAGAAGGCAGGAGCCAGAAAAAATGACTTACATAGAGAAACTGGCCTCTTACCGTCAGTACTTAAACATGCCCCACTCTCTCTCACATCAAATAAAACTCTCCCTACATCTTCCTCTATGGATACAGCCCTACTTCTCCCTTCCCCTTGACTGTCCCAAACTTCTTGATAGCTGCTTATATTCATTTTTCCTACTTCCTTACTTCCCATTCATTTCTCAGCCCACTGCAGTCTGGCTTCTAGCCCTCCACCACTTCACTGAGACGTCATTCATCAAGGTCACCAACAACTTCCTTAGAGCTAAACGTAATGGGCACCTTTCTACCTTTGTCTTGGCCTCACAGCAGCTCTGGATATTGATAACATCCTCTCGGAAATACTCTTCACTGAACTTTCATAACTCATTAGTCTCATGGCTTTCCTCTTGTGGGTATCCAGTGGTAATGCATTGTTTATTCTTCCTCTGACATTCTCCTTCAAAAAGAAGGCCCCCCTTTGCATGGGCGCCAAAGCTAAACACTCAAGCACCATCTTGATTCTTTTGCCTCCTTCAATACCCCATCTTTCAGCCCACCGCCAACCAGTCAGGCGTCCTGATTATTACAGTCCCTCAACAGCTCTCAGGCACTTCTGCTTTTTTGCATTCTCTCCAAAACCACCCTACATCAAGAAATCAACTAAATAATCGAATGATCTTAATGACCTCGTGCCTCTGAGCCTCAATTTCCTGGTTTGTAAAATGAAACAGTTAAAATGAATACCAAGTCTCTTCTGTCTCTTTATTCTGTGATTATAAGAATTTAAAACCAAGGAGGGGCTCAGGGAAAAATCAATTCCAGTGCTTTGAGAGACCATCTCACATCCTCCACTTATATCTTGGGGTGACCACGTTGTGCTGCCTCACATCATCCCAGAGCACGGCTCTTAAAGACAATCTCAGGGACTTCAAGACACCTAATAATTAGGCCCTTTAGGCCCTTCCTCTTAGCAGGGCTCCACCTTCTGCCATGCTTTGAGCTGTAAAAGATATTTAGAATGAGATTCTAATGTTGGTAGCAAATTTATTGACCTTGTTTGATTTGTTTGAAAGCTCTTTGAGAGGGAGAATAGGAGAAAGTTTCTATTCTCGAAAATGTCCCAGGTGGAGAAAGAAAGTTCCATGTAAAGCTTAAGTCCACCTTTGTTGACTACCTCTTGAGTGTGTGTGTGTGTGTGTGTGTGTGTGTGTATATATATATATATATATATATATATATAAAACCCTGGATGCTAGGAAAAGGTTTATGATGATTCAGGGAGGTGGGGTGGCAGTGATGAAGGAGTTTCATTGCTTTTCAGCAGTAGTAAGGTCAAAATAAAAGCATTATAAAAGAAGAGTTAAAGGATGTCGGTCATGGCTTTCTGGGAAAGAAAATTAAAAACCATAAGTAGATGGAAAAAGTTAAGTGACACAATAGGGCAGATTTCACAAATGAGTTTAACAGGCAGCTGTTCTAACAGGAGAGAAAGCAGATTGTAAACACTATTCTAAAATTATAGGTTCCAGCTCCTCTAGCCAGTAGTCTGGTGTCCAAATTTTTTAAAGGCTCATTAAAACATACCATCAAAAGGCAGAATTTGCCAAAGGAACCTCAGTCCCCATAAAGAGCAATGTCAGGGATTCCTACCATAACTCACCCAGCCTCCCCTTTGTAGAACTAAGTTGTGAGCTAAATATTGAATAAAGATGGCATAACACAAGAACAGAATGGGAAAGGAGGGCCACCACCAAGCAATATGTGGTCCCTCTGGAAAACGTAAGTTAGCCTACAGTGAAGTGAGGGGAACAGAACAGAAAAAAAATCTTAATGGGGGAAACATCAACTTGCAACTTCTCTCTCCAAGCTTCACACGGTTGCACTTGTAACTTTCCAACCCTGAGACAGAGTAAGATTCAGGATGACTCTGCTAATCATGTGGCCTTGAGTATCTCAGCAGACTTCATTTGAGTCATTTAAAAGGATAACTGCAAATTAAATTAGTTCATCCTAATTATGCAAAAATGATAAATTCAAATAAGCAAGGTAATTCATGTCTAAATTAAAAATTTTTCAATCATTTGGCATCTCAAATCAAAGCAAATGGGTAATGTTACCAATTATATCAATTTGACTCTTGAATTTAAATACATAAACATATGATGAACTGAATTAAAATTCTTATTTGATATGCACTTAACTTATTAGCATTTGCACTAGGGTAGGGAACCACATTCAAGACTTGAAACAGGGTCATATCCTTGAAAAACCAAAAGAAAATGGTCACAAAATGGCTTTTGTGAGGCTCTAGCAACAGAATGAGTCCCCCAAATCTATCAAGCAAGTTATCCCACAGGAAAAGTAAGGGAGATGACACTAGTAAAAACAATACTATGGAAGCTTATGAAATATTTATCAAGAGAAATATTTGATAAATAATAAAAATATTCAGTTTTAGGAAGTGGTATGTTAACATGTTAAGCATTGACATGGCTATACTTAATGTGTAGGACTTTCTCAAGAAGGAAAGAAATGGAAATTATTGAGTTTCTATGTTTTGCCAGGCATTACTAAAGACTTTCAAACATATTATAGCATTGGAAACTAGGAATTAGAAGCATTAATAGCTTGCTTAGGTTACATGGTGATAAATAACAAAACTAGAATTTAAACTCCATTTTCTGATTACACATCAATTTGTCTTGTCATAACTCTTTTGCTCTCTTGAGCCAGTACTCAAAATATGATTGTGCTTGGAATATTTGCTGAAATAGTTCCTGAGATTTCTGATCAAGGTCAATTCAGCCTCCCATTTCAAGGCTAATGGGTAATAAAGTGATCTTTAAAAGGAAAAAAATACGTAAAAAACATACATGTATTCTGGGTGGCATTATGAATCTTTCAAACATTTGGTAAAGTATTCTTCATGTCTCCTCTAAGGATGAAAGAAATTATCTATTGCAATATAACAAAACATATCAGTAGCAGCTACAACAGCATCTTATTCAAGTAGTGGCTCTATAACATCTTACTACATTGATGGACAGTGATTGCAACGGGGCGGAGGGGTAAGTTGGTAATATGGGTGAATCTTGAGACTGCGATGTTGCTTATGTGAAACCTTCATAAGATTGTTTATCAATGATACCTTAATTAAAAAAACAAACAAACAGCGTTTTATTCTCGTCTCTTCCTGTTGTGTGGATTAACTGGAATTGGCTGGGCCCTTGTGTTTGGGATCTTCCAGGAAGTGAAGTGAGATGTCAGTGGGGCTGCAATCTACAGTGCTGGGCATTGAGATGGTTCACTCCTCTGACTGGCAGGGGGTGCTGGCTATTATTTTATTCGGGGATGCAAACTGGGGGGCCTGTATGAAGCCTGTCCATGTGACTTGGGCTCCTCTCAAAGTGGTGACTGGCTTCCCAAAGGGGGCATCCCAAGAGTAAATGTTCCAAACCACCCAGGCTTCTTACACCCTAACCTCAGGAGGCTCCGAAGGCCACTTCCACTGCATCCTACTGCTAAAGTCAGTCACTAAGGCTCAGGGGTAGGAATTTATACTCCACCTATTGACAAGAAGAACAACATGCCATAAAGGGAGGGAAGATCACCCATGATGCCTCAGGCTTTTGCCTCCCTCCTGACATCTCTACTTTACCCACTTGAGTTAGAAGAGAGAACGTATAATAAGAGTACACCACCACTAATGGTTTTGCTGTATTTTTTCTTTCTCTTTGGCCTGTCTCTTTCTCTGGAAACACAGCACTTTTTGAATGAATGAATGAATGAGTCTCTGTCCCTCCCTTTTCCATTCTGCTCTTTTATTCATCATAATCTTTCTTCTCTTTCCTTTCCTTCTTTCTAGCTGAAGATAAAGTGTTAAAAAAATTTAGTTTTAAGCAGCAACGTATTCTAATTAGTACATCTTATGGCTAATTTCTACCCATATCTCCCATCTGATATCTGCCTGACTGAGCCCAGGAATCATCCTATATAGGAAAGTAAAGAGAATTTTTTTAAGTTGCAGGTAAAGGAAAGAAAAGAGAGAAAATGGGAAAGAAAAAGTAGATTATCAAGGGAAGAAGGAAACTATAAATGGGAAGGGAAATAAATCAGGAAGACTGAAGAGTATTTAGCCCACCTGGCTGAAAAGACAATGAGAAAGAAGCCGAGTTCTCCCCTTATAATGCTGCAGCCATCCCTTCCTTTCCAATCCATTGCCAGCATCACCAGCTTAGTTCAACCTATTTCTTAATGCCTGAATTATTGCTTTATCATCTTACTTAATCTCCCTGTCTAGAGTCCTTATCCATTAGAAACCATCAAAAGTGATGTTTTCCTCATGGTATTCAACTTAAACAAAAACAAACACTAAGTGACTTATGAAGGAGAAAGTCCAATTTAAGCATTTTAAGGGTTTTCATAATCTGACCTACATTTCCTTAATGTGGGTAAAATTGTAACATTTCCAGAATATTTTGCTTGGCTTTAGTGCATTTGCATATCCTCAGGGGTGGAGAGGTCATCTCCATGTCAATGGGTAAATTCCCTGGGCAACCAATGGCATGTGTGAACCTGAGAGGTTAAGAGGAGGGGCTGGCTTGCTTGCTTCTACCAGAGCAGGGGGAGAGAGATGGCACTGGACTGCAGTTTGTAAGCAATAAACGGGTTTTAAACTTTATTTCTCCTCTTTGACTGATTTCAGTTTTTAGAGGTATTTTGCCCCAGGATTTCCTCTCCCCAGACTTACACTTGCCAATCTTGTTTCTCAAGTCTCTCCTACGTTCAGTTACTGACTCTCCCTTTGCACTCTACTCACTGTATCAAGATACACAGCAGCATGCAAAGGCTGTGTGATTTATTTAATTCTCTGTAGTCCATGGTCATATGCCAGGAGCCATCTGACTTTTACACTGGCCATGCTGGGGAATTAAAGGACTATGAGTGAGCTTTATTATGCCCACCTTCTCCAATTCCTATAGAGTTTTTCCAATTTCCTTGTGCCCCCCAGGCAATTTATAGTATTTAATATTCGTAACCTGCTGACATGCAGGGACATGCAGGGAGAGTCGTAGCCCGTACTTCCCTCTGCGCCCTTATTGTTTCAACCTCCCCCTAATTTGCTAAAGTACAAGAAGCCTCACTTATGGGTTGTCCTATGTGCGGGGCAAGAGTATTCACTACGGACTCAAAGAGAGATATGGGAGGTGTACATTGCACCAGATTTCTCATTCCTACAGTGAACAACTCCTCATCAGGGACCTGGGGGTCCATATTATAGATGATATTTTTCATACCCAATTCCTACAATACCTGTTGAAGCTCTAAATACATTTTCCAACTACAGGGTAAATCACCCTAACTAGGCCAAACTGCCCTGATGGCAACTGTCAGCTATTCCAGAAGTGTCTGATTCCCTGAGGCATGACGGGCACTTTGTAACCGCTGCAGGAGGGAAGGGTGAGTGGTCAGGAAAGCCAGTCTTCTCATCTCAGGGCCAGACATGACAATGTTTTCCACCCCCATATCTCGGAGACGTAAAAGCCATGTAGGCAGAGATTCTGATGGCATCTGCCTATACCCGATGCTCATGTCCACCAGCTCATCCTGGGTATAGGGGTGGAGCATGGAGTGCTCCACAACCTGGGGAGGGGTCTGCTCCTCCCCCTGAGGAGTCCACAGTTGTTTTGATTTTATTATTTGATTACAGCTGCGTGGGCCTTTAAAACAGGAGAGGATGGTACCTTGGGCGTTGGCCTCGGCAGCAGACTGGCCCACAGCCCCATCTCATCTCCTCCCCCAAGCTGTTCCAGTGTCTCTGGGGATGAAGGCACCAATCTTTCCTCCTCCTCCCCCATGGCCTCCTGCAACGTGGCTTCTCCTGCCTCTGCCCCGCTCACCACTGCTAAGGAATCTTCTAGGAGTGTGATCCATTTTCTCAATAATTGTCTCTCCTCCTTAAGGGCATCCCAAAGGTCATTGTGCAGCTCCTCCAAGTGATGCCGAAGTGTATGTCTCTCCTGCCAAAGTCCCTCTCTCTCCTCGATAACCCTCTCAATAACCCTCTCTTTCTCCTGAATAGCCCTCTCTCTCTCCTCAATAAAATTTTCCACTATCTTGAGGAAAAGAGACACTATAATGCCAGCTGCCACACGGCCACCCAGGGCCACTAAGCAGTCTTCTGTCTCACAGAGGGCTAATTCTGCAGCTTCTGGTATCTCCACGCTTCTCCAGTTCTAGGGAAGGACCCCCTCTCCATGGTGCTTTACTCTAGACCAATTCCCCACTAGGGGCTCCAAAATTGGAAGCCCCACAGATAGCGGGCTCCCAGGTGAAGCTGTACCCTCTGCCCTGTATCCACTTGGGCCTCCCCACAATACACAGGGGGAGTTCCAGGCATCTCCCTCCAGTCTCTAGGAGCAGCCTGCCCAAGGGTCACACTCATTTAGACAGATTTTAGGTTCAGAGGTCCTGCCAACTACTGCCAGATGTAACTCCAGGGAGAGGCAATCCTGGGGGCAAAATACCTGGCTGAAGCCAAAATCAGTCAAAGGGAGAAATAAAGTTTAAAACCCATTTATTGCTTACAAAAAGCCATCCTGTGTCTCTCTTGCTGCTGTGGCAGAAGCAAGCAAATCCTCTCCCCAACCTCAGTTCAGATAAGCCCTTGGTCACCCAGGTAATTACCCTTTGATATGGAGATGAACTACCTCTCTCCTCCCCTTGGAAATGCCTGTTGATATGGAGATGCACTAAAGCCAGGTGAGAGATTCTGGAAATACTGCAATTTTACCCACAGGAGTAGAGTTCACCAAAGGTGTGTCATGTGAATGACTGAAAGATATCTTACAGCTACTGTTTTAAATGCAGTTTTAAAGGATTTTGTCCTAGAATCTGTTCTTCTTCAGGCTTTTTGGTGTCCTGAAAACTGCTGTCCCTGTGTGGCTCATCCCATGGACAGTGATCAGGATGGGAGAGCATTGAGGATGCCCTTAGGAAATTAAGAATAAATGAGAATTCTGAACTAATGACTTACCTACACAGGGTCTCCTGAAATAGCAGCATATTTTCAAATACTACAGCTTTTGGAAAACATTCCTTCTTGGAGACAAAATGACCAAGTGCAGTGTGAAATCTGGGACCGGACTTCTGTGTTGATACAGGTCAACTGGGAAGATGTCATGGAGGATCTCCACAGGAGATCATCTCAGTCTACCAGAAGCCATCTACCTGTGCAGCCTCCAGACGGCCGCATGAAATGTTCCTGTGAGACCTTTATCATCAGGCTTACGGGTTAGATACATGTAAAATGTGTGAGCTCCAGGTCTCTGAGGGTGACATTTTAAACTTTCATTATTCATTTATGTCTTTCCGAGTGTCAGAAGTGACATCGTTCTTGAAATCAGGTTTTAAGAGGGCAATACAGAAAAATCTATAAAAACACTGACACTAAGAGTGAAGAGGAAAATGTACCTAAAAGGTGACAGAAGAAGAATAATAGCTTTTATTTACTTCCTAAATTGGCCAGCATATAATGGACAAAAGTGAATCTTCTCAGTCACACAACTGTTTTAATTTCGGGACTACTCTGTACTTTTTATTTTAAGAAATCACGTATAACACTACTTAAAATAGAAGTAGTCAGGGTTCTGCTACTTGCTGAGTGATCTAGGGGAGTCAGTTATCCTCTGAAACAAAACACTTAAGTTGGCTATTTAACATTCACAAAACTAAATAAGTGTAATTGATTTGGGCACGAAAAATGGATTTGAGGACATACAAGATCATGAGTATAAATGTTCTTTGGTACAAGCCAAAATTCCAGTCAGTATCTCAGGTTTTCAAGGCAGTTGAATTGGTGAGACTCAAGTCAAGGTTCCTGTCAGTGAAGGGTGACTCAGGCAATATCAGAGTTACAAATGAAACAAGCAGAAAGTTTCATTATGGTAATACATGATATGACAGGGTAGAGTTGGAAAACAGGACGTGAGGCTAGTGAAGAGGGGCCTAGAGGACCCAGGAGGGGAGCGGGTATCTGCTGGGCTGGTGGGTGTGGGAGGGGCACGGGGCACACCCTCCTCATGTTGCCCCCTCCCCAACACAGACACCCTTTGTGACTCCTCAGTGTTCTGTGATGCAGGCATGGGACTAAAGTCAAGCCCCTGCAGTCCCAGAGGTCAGTTACCTTAGGTAGCTTGAAAGATGGAGTTCAGAGAATGGAACCTTCTTTCATTTCTGAACAACCCTATTCAGCCAAGTCTGAGCTTTGGCTCAGGAACCTTGAACACTGACCCCAGCTTCACCATCCTGTGTGGTTTGGGGTTCATCCTTCTTTCCCTATACTACCTGGTGGGGATGCTACCTGCACCAACCAGAGGGAAAGTGCAATACAGGAACAAGGTAAGGACCCCTGGGAAGACCCCCAACAGGGACTCTTCACTGTTATCCCCACTCTGGTCCCACATTTTTAAATGAGTTTGGTTGGGTCAGAGACACACCCAAGATGTGAAGATGGAGGAGAACACAGAATTTCATCCTTCTAGGGAAACACTGGGCAGGGTGAAGGGCTTATCTGGGACTGTTGCCCTTTGAAGCCCACAAACTAACTGTGAAAAACCCCCGGCACTGATTTTGTGGCCCTGGATTGGGCAATTTAGAGAGTTGAGGATCTGCAGGAGAACAGAGTTCCCTGAACTTGATCTTGAGTTACACTCTCATGTCCTGCATCCGTTGACCAAGCCTTCCTTCCTGGTGGGGGGATGTGCAGAGCAGTGCTGAGCTTCTGAGAGCCTTTGTCAGAGGCTGAAGCCCAAGCTCTGTCCCAGGATACATGGTCCCATCTGAGGGAGCAAAGACAGGACTGCTGGCCTCAGAATCCAAGCCTGCCTCGAGCAGAGGACTCCTGACTGGGAATATCAAGTGTGCACCTCAAAGAAGGCAAAATCCTTCTTTGAGTTTTTCAAGGAAGTATAAATTGAAGCATTTTAAAGTTTTAACACTGACAGAAGGAACACAGAATTGTATTAGTTTAAATAGAGTCATATAATTCTTGGATAATGAATGTCTCAGTTTCCTAGAGAACAGAGCCAGAGAAATGAGTCCCAGCCCCTCATTCTTTTCCTTTGGTTTTCAGCGTCAAGGCAGAGCCCAGTGGAGAAGGCGACGTGGCACACTGAAGGGTACGTGTCTGCCTATTGCACCTGAATGCTCCAGGAGTGACCCCTCCAGTCCTTTGCATGAGGTCCCAGGTCCATGATCTCTGAGAGTGTCAGTTGCTAGAGAGAGTCTAGCTACTCTCAGAAAGCATATCACTTAGAGAGGCTGATGGGAAGTCCATGAGGGCCTGACACACTTGTCAGATTCCCTGCTCTGCCATTCCACAGGCACAAAGCAGAGATGGACCTGGGTAATGGTGTTCCCCAATAGGTGGCAAACTTGTGTTTGATGTGCAGAGTCAGAATTTTTCTGTCTCTTGATCTGAGAAAGTACTCTGACTTCCTGGATTCTCAGGTTCTTCTATGAGAAACTATTGACCTCTATGCTTCACATGGGTGATGTGAGCGTCACATAACGTATGTGACTGTACCTTGTAAATATGGCAACATATTCATGTGAACCTTGTTAATATTATTATCGACCATTTGACCTCATCTATTGAATCTTGGGGGTTTCAGAGTCTAATATTCCAAGTGACTCTTGTAAAGGGATTCCTATACAAAATCTATGCTTCTACCTTCATTACGTATAATCCACTCTCCTGGTTTCCCAGGTTGCAGTTATTACACAAGCGAAGAAGAGGAGAAACAGCGGCTGATTGCTCTTCTAAAAAGGTCTTTCCCTTTCTTTCCCAATCCCTCTTTAGTATGTTCTGTGCAATTGTGGGGATTCAGTGTAGCCTGTCATACACATGGGGGGAGGTAGGCGTAGGAAAGAGTATGGGAGTGGAATGTTTGGTGTGGGGGCTGCTGAGCTTCTTGTGAAGTCATAGCTGTGGGGTAATGTGAAGGCACAGCAGGCCGCAAGTGGCCTGTCCTCCTAAGCTGGTCCTGGCTGCAGCTTTGTACTTCCTGTCTCCTGCAGCTCCCTGGGCCAGAATTACGATATTACCTGCTGTCGTCAAGTGTTATGTCCAGACCCCTTCTGCCAAGTGTGTAATAGCACAATTCTTGAGATCCATCGGCTGCTGTGCCCGGAAGTCCTGGAAGATGCTACTCCCTCTGTGTCCCCTTTGGCTTCCTCGGCTTTTGTGACTGAGTCATCAGGCACTGTGACCCCTGCTGACTCAGCAGTCCTTCCAGGAGACCCAACACCAGCCTCTCTGTCTGAGCCGTCCCCACCACCTCCCTGCATTCTCTCACCTAACCCAGTGACCCCCTTAGCGAGCTTTTCCTCACCTTCACCTGTGTGTCACACTGCCACCAGAACCTTTTCCTTCCTTGGATTCCGTATTCCCTGTGGACTGTTCCGAAACCCAAGCCCTTGCCTTTCCCCCGCCCACATTGTATGAAACTCAGACAGTGGAGCCTCTTTTCCATCCAGAGGCTACTTTGTCTGTGAATACCATCTCCCCTCTTTCCCAAGACATTGACCCCTTACCAGATTTGTTCCAGACAATGATTCTCACTGATTCATTTCCTTGTCCTCACATACCACCAAGCATGTCTGTTGCACCACCAACCGACTGCAATTTGACCGTGACTACATCTAAATCAATTTCCATCTCATCGATGCCTATTCCGGAGAGCTCATCTCCAGGTAGCCCTGGTGGGTTGTTCACTTATGACCCAAGAACCAGAGGCATTCACCATTCAAGCTTGTCAACTTCAGACTGTTCTTGGGGGCAAGATCACGCCAATCAAGAGTTTCTTGCCCTCCACTCTTCAGAGAACTCTTTCAGGAGAGACCCTGTAGCCATCACAACAGAGTCTGGTAACCTCTCATTTCTCAGCCGTGATGCCCTGGAACTTCTGGAGAGGCAAGTCTGCAAGAGGAGTGATTTCCTGCTATGGAAGCAAAAGGAAAAGAAAGGGAGTTCTTTTCCAAAACAACTTAGGCCAGAGTACCAACTGAATTTCCCTGGGAAAATGTTACAGTCAGTTACTGATAAGCATGACTCAAAGGGGGCCTCAGACATGCTTCAGCTGGAGAAGGACGTGGGGAAAGGGCAGGGACAGAGCCCAGCGAGCGGTCGAAAAGGTCTTCTGTTGTGTGATCCAGAGGGTTCTTCATATGAGGACTGGGGATATGACTCTGAGAAAGAGCTAGACAGTCACATGGTGAGTCTCTCAAGGGGCTTAGGGGAATATGAAGGCTGGAGAGAACTTGTGAACATCCTAGAAGTACACTGGAGCAAGAAGTTTGAGGAAATCAGTGAGGGTCAGCTCTCTGGGGCTGTGCAGAATTCATGGCATGCTATGGAACAGAGACTACTTCCTGAGAAATCCTACACCCAAGTAAAAGAGAGTACTTTGCCACCATCAGTGGATGAGGACTATGAACGGAATACCTTCCAGGACCTTTTCTTCACTGATTCCAGTGTAAAACAGTCACCGGAAGCTCACAGTAAGGGGTGGGGACTTCTCCACAAGGTCCTTGATTCCATAGAGACTTTTAAATCGGAGAATGGCTCATCCCACTCCTGGTCCTCTTCCAACTGTCCTTCCTCGGCCAACTTGGTGTCTGGGGCAACTCCAAATCTGAGAGGCTCCAAAGCAAGCCCCTTGGAGGAAGCTCTAAATCTCCTGATGGAGACAGAGTGCGGACAGGATGTTCAGCCCCTGTACTGCAGCAGCCTCTCCCTGCTACCTCACTTGTGGCTAATGAAGGACAAGGGAAACTGAGACAGTCACCCCCTGATACTAACCATGAGATTGCCAAGGATATTCAGGGAATCAAGGAGGCCAGACAGACTCTTGGGCCTGTCATACACAGCATCAAAGGCAAAGGTATACAGAGTCAGACTCTACCAGCCAACAGGAGCCTCTCAAAGCTGCCCCCAAAGCAAGCTGGCCCTCTATATGAGCGAGAGCATAAGACTGTCAGGTTTAGTAATGAAATAGAAATGCAACAGGGCAAGAAGACAGAGAAGATTTTAAAACCTGTTTCTGAGCTCAGCGCGTTCAGGGATATACTTAGGGTTGCAGAGGTGGATAGTCTTCCAGGACAAATTAGTGACACCTTGACTATCAGCAAGCCAGGAAGCTCCCAAATTAAAAATATGAATGGTTCTGAATGCCCCCACCAAACATTTCAGATTCCTGAGATCTTAAAACAATAGACCTGAGACGACAACTGTTAAATGTGTTAAAGGTAAAACCTGACAGTGAGAAACATGCCTAGGCCGAAGGCCAGCCCACTGACATGTCCCTTGTCTCCAGATGGTTTGATGTCTAAGGCCTCACTGACTTATGCTCAGGGTATTTCCAGTGGGGACATGGACCTTTTCACCCCTCATGCCTGGGTGAGAATTTCCATCCAGGTGCAAAGAAAGCAAGTCCTCCAGGCTCCAAAACTAAAGGGAGTGGAGAAGGGGATGCAGGGTTGGGAACATCCCAATCAATAAAGAAGAGTTCCCCAGCAAAGGTGATACTTGGGAGCAAGCTTTTGCAGACAGTGTCTGAGAAGGTTCAGCTTGCCTTCATCGTTTCTACCAAAAAGTGAAACACTTTTTAAAATCGATTTCTCCGTGCAAATAAAATCCCCAGGAAAAGAGCAGCCACGTATCGTCAGTGCAGAGCCGAGGTGTAGTTCAAAGTAGAGCTGCCTTTAGTGGAATGACTCAAGCTCAGAAAATCATGAGAGACACTGGGAAGTTCTTAGAGAACAAAATGGAGCATCAGCAAGAATAGGTAGCACCCACCCTGAAAAGCCCCATCCATCCCACTTCCAGAATTTCCAGGAAGGAAAATTTCCATCCCCTAAGTAATTCCTTGTGGAGAATATTGATTCTCCCCAATAAATGTTTCTCTAATAATAGTGATTTCTGTGTTCTCTGTGGGGGGCATGGGTTTTGGGTTACTCTGGGCTTGTACTTAGGGAAAGGAAAGAGTTCAGCCTCAGTGATTGCTTCCTTTGGCTTCTAAAAGGTGACATGACCCATGTTGCTCTTGTTGAGAAATAGATCTCATGTGGTCCCTAAAGCCTATTTCCTCCCTGATGAAGTTTGAAGAGATGAGTTCTGTCTCCTGTCTCTTGGCTTAGCCTTGTTGAAAATGTATGGCAGTCCACAGCTTCCCCTCATTGAATGTTTTATATCCCTTAGAGCGCTAGGGAGGACAGGGCTTCTATATCTGAAGAGGGTCAGGGACAGGTATATGTTTCAGAAAATAACATTGAAGCAGCAGCAGTGGCTTACTCATCATTTAGAAGTGAGTAACCAGAGGATCCCACAGGTGGGTTAACCCTGAATGGGAGTGTCTGGGGTGGGTATTGCTTCAGTAGATCCTCAGAGAGTTGGAGTAGGGTCTGGAAACTGTATAGATGCTGCTTAAGCATCTGTCACATGGGTCACGTTATTGTGTTGGGGAAGCATGCTTTCACCTTGACACTGAGGTTTCCCTACTGGAAAGGCACCTTGGGGAAGTGGTGGTTCCCCTTTCCTGGGTATTTCTTCAGGCTGCCTGATTGATGACATTCTTTTGCAGAGCAAAAGCATGGGCCAGCTGTCAGTGGTAGGAATGTTGACCAGGCAGCCATCTACTTTCCAGTGTAAAATAAAGCTGAGAGTAAGGAAAGGAGGCCTAGTCATGAGTTGGAAAACAACAAAAGATGATGAGGGGAAAGAATGACCTTGCGGGTGGAAAAATATATACATCTCATTGTACTGCTCCCCACTTCCTCCAATCAATACAGGCTCTATCTCCTTGAGGCTAATCAGGCCACAGCACAGCATCCTGATGCCTTTTACTAAACGGGTATGGGACTGGTCTGAGTACAAAAACAGTACCTAGAGGGATGTCATCAGGCACAGCAGCCTCTTCTTTGGAGATTGTGATTTTGGTGCCTTCATCCTTCCACGCTTGATGGCAAAATACAAGATCTTTCCCTTAGTGTGTATGGTTCATTTATAAGGAGGGACGTGCCACCTTTCATATTCATGGCCTTTGTGGAGCCTGGTTGATCTCCCCCAGAACACCTGTTGCTCATGAACCAGAGGTGGATCCAAGACAGGCATCAGGGTTACAGATACCTGGGGGCTCATTACGGACCTGCATGGAATGTTTTTTTTTTGGCCAAGATGGCTCACATATGCATAGTTACAACAGGGATCTGGAGGTAAAGGTAATTCCACTTGTCCAGAATGGGACTCACAAATGGGGTGTGTGTACTACAGAGTACTTGAGGCAGTCTTTCCAAAAAGATTTATGAATGCTGGCTATTAAAATATCAGGTGTCAACCACAGCCCTCTCTCACTCCCACACTTGTGTCTTTTGTCCAGAGGTCCATCGTAGACCCCTACGATGTCTCAGGCTTAGGGTCACAGAAAGAATGAAGGTTCTGTGAAAGCCCAGGGAGGGACCAAGGTGGGATGGGGCCTGGGGCAGGGAACTTGAAGAGGTGATCAGGCAGTGGAGGGCTCCAACATGCATGGGGACAGACCAGCCAATAACTCAGCCTCACAGTTATCACACCATCTCATCTTAGCGTCCGTTATTTCCATCCCAGTGCAGTTCCTGCCACACTGCAGAGCTTATTCCAGGAACAATTCTGCCGTCTAGAATAATACAGCCTGATATTCCACTCTTTGGCCTCATACCCTTATCCTTCCAGCTTGTATGCCCCTTGTTAATTTTTCAACTCCAGGTCATTCATTTCTCCACTTACCCCTTGTCTACCACCAAATTCTTGTCTTCTCATCCTTCCTCTCCTCCAAAGCGGACTTGATGTCTGTCAGGTAACCAATGTGTAAAAAAGCTCCACTACTCTAGTCCCCTTTAATCCATTCTTCCTGGTAAAAATCCTCCCTCTGCCTTTTCCAGAAATCCTTCCTGTAAGTTACTGATCACTACTGGAACAAATCTCACAAGTCTACTGGTGCCATGATAAATTGGGACCCAGCACTACCTGGAAATCATTCATTTATTCCACAAATAATTATCCCAATTACTAACATGTGCCCCAAATAAATGGCGCTTAGGTTACTGTTTCCTTAGTCCATGCTCTCTCAGGTTCTATGCAAATCTATTTCAAATCTTCTTCACCTTCTCAAAATTATAGACCACCTCTCCTTGCTTAGCAGGTGTGCTTCATCTCCATTCACAGAGGAGGTAGAAGCTATGAGATGGGAACTTTTCATTAAAAAACCTTGAAAATAACACTTTCCCATTCTTCCTTTCTTCCTGTTACATGAAACGTGGTTTTCTTCTCAGCTTCAAAGGAATTACAGTTGTTGAAATTTCTTTATTGAGAGATAACTAAATGCCCATCTTGATGGACAGACTCACCTTTTCCAGGTATCCATCTGTCCTTATGAGGCACCCAACACCTTTTATTTTAAAAGCTTTTTATTACAGACACATTTAAACATGCACAAGAGCAGACAGAATAACATAACTTCCCATATACACCTCACCCAACTTGCACAATTCGCATTTGGAATGTATCATATATTCCATCTTTTACACCATGATTAAAGTGTAAAATCCCATTTAAACATCTTGCCATCCATCTCCTAGACATATGCTATGTGTGAATGTCAAAGCACTCACATTTCTTTGATAGTCATCATCTGTGTAACACTTAATCCTAACAGATGTGTGCAGCATTGAAACAAAAAAAGCACTGAGCTGCAGAGGCTTTGGCAATCCATTAATGCTCTGCCTTTCAGTCCACCATGAGTCATTTGAGTGAATTCCTCCCTCAGTCCCATACAAGAAATAATCTTATACAGCAAATTTGGTGCACAACATTGCTGTTCCTGAATCACACAAAAAGTACTGGTGTAGAAAACTGTACATGATGGACTTGATATCGATCTATGTGTTTTCACATGTACAGAAGAAAAATTTTTTGTCACACATTTAAAACGAGTCATTGTGTTTTGAATTAAACACAGCAGATCAAACGTACTTGTTTATTTCCTTCCCTTCCCCAAATGCCATTCAAAGTAAAAGATTAGATGAAAAGATGCTCAACATTATTGGCCATCAGGGAAATGCAAATCAAAACTACTATGATATGAGACTTCACACACACAAGTATGGCTAGTATCAAAAAGTTGGTAAGAATGTGGAGAAATTGGAATCCTTACACATTGCCAGTGGGAATGAAGGAGGGTACAGCTGTTTCAGAAAACTGTGTGGCAGTTGAAAATGTTAAACACCAAGTTACCATATACCTAGTCATTATAAACAAATGTTCACAGCTATATTATTCATATATAACACAGCATATATATAATAGCCAAAAGGTGGAAACACTCCAAAAATTTAACAAGCCACAAATGGATAAAAAGTGGTATATCTATGTGCTGTAATATCTTTGGCAATAAAATTGGTGATACATGCTACAACATAGAGCAGTCCTGAAAATATTATGCTAAGTGAAGGCTGTCAGTCACAAAAGAGCACATACGATTCCACTCATATGAAGCATTCAAAATAAGGCCACTAGAGAGAAAGTATATTAGTAGTTGCTTATGATTGGGGGGATGAGGGGAGAAGGAGATAATAGCTAAAGGTTATGGGGTTTCCTTTCAAAGTCATGAAAATGGTTAAAAATCATATATCCTTTTTCCATATTTACCTATTAACCTTCTCACCAATTTGTGATCTTTCCTATCTCTTTGCCTGTTTGTCTCCTTCCTCCCCTCCTGCCCTCTGTACAGATGAATACACACACACACACACACATATACACACACAATATATGCATACACTTCTGAATATTTTAGAATGTATTTAATGCATCATGCACTTTCGCCTTAGATATTTCATTGTGTATTTCTTAAGAGAAAGAAGATTCTCTTACACACAGAATAATTATCCCCTTCAGTGAATTTATCATTGGTATGAAACTTTTAACTTATCTCCCATTGATATTCCATTTGTGTCAATTTATTGAGTCATCTTTGAGGCTTTTTTTTTTTCAAACCTTCATCACAGGATTCAGGGTAGAATCACACATTGCACTTACTTATCATGTGTCTTTCATCTCTTTTAATCTGGATCAGTTTAAAAACTACATAAACTAAGAGTTACAACTACTAAATGACTTGCTAGTATGGAGAAATGAAATAAAGACATGTACGTCATCAACAAAACTGACATCATTATTTAAAAAGTAATAGTGGGCTGGAGGCACTCAAGATGGTGGCCTGAGTAGGGCGGCAGAAAATTCCTCCCAAAACCAAATATATTTGGAAAACACAGCAAATACAACTATTCCTATAAGAGAGACCAGAAGATACAGTACAACAGCCAGGCTACATCTACATCTGCAAGAACTCAGCATCTCACAAAAAGGGTAAGATAGAAAGTTGCGACACGGTGGGACCTGAACACTTCCCAAACCCCAGCCCACTGGTGGGAGGAAAAGAATCAAGAGTGGGGAGGGAGTGGAAGCACAAGACTGCTAAATAACCAGCCCTAGTACGCTGCACCAGGAGCACAGACACAGACTGCATGGTGTACTGGATATTTGAGAAATGGAAAAGTAAAGTCCGAGAAGGAGACTGAGAGTGGGTCCCCAAAGCTGGCTCCCCTGATTCAAAAGAAAAGCGGAAGCTTTAAAAGTCTTAAAGAGACAAAGGTTTAACAGGTGGACAAAATCATCCTGGCACACTCGGCCCAGCAAGCTGGGAATCTTAAGGAACTTTAGGCACCCTAACCCCCTGGGTGGCAATGCAGCTCTGAAGCCCCTCACGGCGAAAAGCAGCCTGCCATTCCATCCCCACATCACCAGCACTACAAGCAAACCGGCTGACCCGCCATTGCTGCAGACCAGCTAGAGAGCAGTTCCACCCACAGCAACGACACAGAGTCTTCTCCAAGCGCGCAGCTAGCTGGGGGAGACCCAGAGGCTGCCACCAGCATGCAGCTGTCCGGCACAGAAAGAGGAAACCAGTGCAAAGTCCGGAAGGCACGAAGGGGCACCATTCTTGCAGGACAACACATGCCATGCAACTGTGACTCCTGGCAGTGCCCTAGTCCATCCTGAGGGCCACCCCGCCCATGGCAGCTCAGGAAAATAACCCAGAGACTGCTCCCTGTGTGTGGGTAACCAGCACAGGCAACGGAGAAGAGCAAGACGACCAGCAAGCAGGAAGGGACTTTGTTCTCCTAGCTGACACATGCACCACTTGCTGGAGATCACTTCTATCCCCATAAAAAGGCAGAAGAACGTGGTCAAGTACAAAATCATACAACTCCAGAGAGAGGGCCTGGCGAGATAGCTATAACCAATGTTCCTGAAAAAAAATTCAAAATAAAAGTCAAAACCATGATGATGGAGCTGTAGAGAAATATGCAAAAGCTAAGGGATGCAGTCTAGAGAGAGATAACAGAAATGAAACAATCAATAGAAGGACTTAAGAGCAGATTAGATGATGTGCAAGAGACTGTTAATAGAATAGAAATCAGAACAGGAATCCAGAGAAGCTGAGGCAGAGAGAGAAAAAAGGATCTCTAGGAATGAAAGAACATTAAGAGAACTGTGTGACCAATCCATGCAGAACAATATTAGCATAATAGGGGTACAAGAAGAAGAAGAGAGAGAAAAAAGGATAGAAAGTATCTTTGAAGAAATAATTGCTGAAAACTTCCCCATGCTGCGGAAGGAAATACTCGCTCAGACCATGGAAGCCCACACATCTCCCAACACAAGGGACCCAAGGAAGAAAACACCAAGACATATAATAATTAAAATGGCAAAGATCAAAGACAGGGACAGGGTATTAAAGGCATCCAGAGAGATAAAAAAGATCACCAACAAAGGAAAACCCATCAGGCTATCATCAGACTACTCAACAGAAACCTTACAGGCCAGAAGAGAATGGCATGATATATATAATGCAATGAAACAGGCCAAGAACAAATACTCTATCAAGCAAGATTATCATTTAAATTTAAAGGAGGAATTAAACAATTTCTCGATAAGCAAAATTTGAGGAAATTTGCCTCCCACAAACACTTCTACAGGGTATTTTAAAGGGACTGCTCTAAATGGAAGTACTCCTACTGCTAAACAGATGTCACCAGAGAAAATAAAATCACACCAAAGAAAGCAGACCAACCAAATACTAACTAAAGGCAAAAAATAAAATTAGTTATCCACAAAAGCAGTTAAGGGAAACACAAAAGAGTACAGAATAAAACACCTAACATATAAAGAGTGGAGAAGGAAGAATAAGAAGGGAGAGAAATAAAGAATCACCAGACTGTTTATAACAGTGTAATAAGTGAGTTAAAAGTTGAATGGTTAGATAGTAAAGAAGCTACACTTGAACCTTTGGTAACCACAAATCCAAAGTCTGCAATGACAATAAGTACATATCTACCAATAATCACCCTAAATGTAAATGGACTGAATGCATCAATCAAAAGACACACAGTAATAGAATGGATAAAAACACAAGACCCATCTATATGCAGTTTACAAGACACTCACCTCAAACCCAAAGACATAAACACACTCAGAGTGAAGGGATGGAAAAAGATATTTCATGCAAACAACAGGGAGAAAAAGCAGGTGTTGCAGTACAGACAAAATAGACTTCAAAACAAACAAAGTAACAAGAGATAAAGAAAGACATTACATAATAATAAAAGGGTCAGTTCAACAATATGTAAGCATTATAAATATCTATGCACCCAACACAGGAGCACCAACATACGGGAAACCAATACTAACAGAATTAAAGGAGGAAACAGAATGCAATGCACTCACTGTAGGAGACTTCAACACACCACTCACTCCAAAGAACAGATCCACCAGACAGAAAATAAGTAAGGACACAGAGTGACTGAACAACACACTAGAATGGATGGACCTAACAGACATCTGCAGAACTCTACACCCAAAAGCAGCAGGATACACATTCTTCTCAAGTGCACATGGAACATTCTCCAGAATAGACCACATACTAGGCCACAAAAAGAGCCTCAGTAAATTCAAAAAGATTGGAATTCTATCGACCAACTTTGCAGATCACAAAGGTATAAAACTAGAAACAAATTGTACAAAGAAAACAAAAAGGCTCACAAACACATGGAGGTTTAACAATATGCTCCTAAATAATCAATGGATCAATGACCAAATTAAAACAGCGATCGAGCAATATATGGAGACAAATGACAACAACAGCACAATGCCCCAACTTCTGTGGGACAGAGGGAAGGCAGTTCTAAGAAGAAAGTATATAGCAATCCAGGCCTATTTAAAGAAGGAAGAACAATCCCAAATGAATAGTCTAAAGTCACAATTATTGAAACTGGAAAAAGAAGAACAAATGAGGCCCAAAGTCAGTGGAAGGAGGGACATAATAAAGATCAGAGTAGAAATAAATAAAATTGAAAAGAATAAAACAATAGAAAAAAATCAATGAAACCAAGACCTGGTTCTTTGAGAAAATAAACAAAATAGATAAACCCTTAGCTAGACTTATTAAGAGAAAAAGAGAATCTACACACATGAACAGAATCAGAAATGAGAAAGGAAAAGTCACGACAGACACCAGAGAAATACTAAGAATTAGTAGACAATACTATGAAAATCTATATGCTAACAAGCTGGATAATCTAGAAAAAATGGACAACTTCCTAGAAAAATGCAACCTTCCAAGACTGACCAAGGAAGAAACAGAAAATCTAAACAGACCAATTACCAGCAATGAAACAATCAGTAATCAAAAAACTGCAAGAACAAAACCCCCAGGCCAGATGGATTCACAACTGAATTTTATTAGACATTTAGAGAAGACATAATACCCATTCTCCTTAAAGTCTTCCAAAACATAGAAGAGGAGGGAATAGTTCCAAACTCATTCTATAAAGCCAGCATCACTCTAGTACCAAAACCAGGCAAAGACCCTACCAAAAAGAAAATTACAGACCAATATTCCTGATGAACACAGACACAAAAATACTCAACAAAATATTAGCAAACCCAATTCAAAAATACATCAAGAGGATCATACACCATGATCAAGGGGGATTCATCTAAGTGATGCAAGGATGGTATAACATTTGAAAATCCATCAACATCATCCACCACATCAACAAAAAGGACAAAAACCACATGATATTCTCCATAGATGCTGAAAAAAGCATTCGACAAAATTCACCATCCATTCATGATAAAAACTCTCAACAAAATGGGTATAAAGGGCTAGTACCTCAACATAATAAACGCCATATATGACAAACCCACAGCCAACATCATACGTAACAGTGAGAAGCTGAAAGCTTTTCACCTAAGATTGGGAACATGACAGGGATGCCCACTCTCCCCAGTTTTGTTCAACATAGTACTGGAGGTCCTTGCCATGGCAATCAGACAAAACAAAGAAATACAAGGCATCCAGATCGATAAGAAAGAAGTCAGACTGTCACTAATTGCAGATGACATGATATTGTACATAAAAAACCCTAAAGAATCCACTACAAAACTACTAGATCTAATATCTGAATTCAGCAATGTTACGGGATACAAAATTAATACACAGAAATCTGTGGCATTCCTATACACTAATGATGAACTAGCAGAAAGAGAAATCAGGAAAACAATTCCATTCACAATTGCATCAAAAATAATAAAATACCTAGGGATAAACCTAACCAAGGAAGTGAAATACCTATACCCTGAAAACTACAAGACACTCTTAAGAGCAACTGAAGAGGAGACTAACAAGTGGAAACTCATCCCATGCTCTTGTCTAGGAAGAATTAATACTGTGAAAATGGCCATCCTACCTTAAACAATCTACAGATTCAATGCAATTCCTATCAAAATACCAACAGCATTCTTCAACAAACTGGAACAAATAGTTCTAAAATTCATATGGAACCATAAAAGACCCCAAATAGCCAAAGCAATCCTGAGAAGGAAGAATAAAGCAGGGGGGATCTCGCTCCCCAACTTCAATCTCTACTACAAAGCCACAGTAATCAAGACAATTTGGTACTGGCACAAGAACATATCCACAGACCAGTGGAACAGAATAGAGAGTCCAGATATTAACCCAATCATATATGGTCAATTAATATATGATAAAGGAGTCATGGACATACAATGGGGAAATGGCAGTCTCTTCAACAGATGGTGCTGGCAGAACTGGACAGCTACATGTAAGAGAATGAAACTGGATCATTGTCTAACCCCATACACAAAAGTAAATTCGAAATGGACCAAAGATCTGAATGAAGTCATGAAACCATAAGTCTTAGGAAAAAACATAGGCAAAAGTCTCTTGGACATAAACATGAGCAACTACTTCATGAACATATCTCCCTGGGCAAGGGAAAGAAAAGCAAAAATGAACAAGTGGGACTATATCAAGCTGAAAAGCCTCTGTTCAGCAAAGGACACCATCAATGGCCAGAATATATTCATAAATGACATATCCGATAAAGGGTTGACATCCAAAATATATAATGAACTCACGTACCTCAACAAGCAAAAGGCAAATAATCCAATCAAAAAATGGGCAAAGGATCTGAACACTTGTCCAAAGAAGAGATTCAGATGGCCTACAGGCACATGAAAAGATGCTCCACATCGCTAATCATCAGAGAAATGAAAATTAAAACCACAATGAGTCATCACCTTACACCAGTAAGGACGGCCACCATTCAAAAGACAAACAACAACAAATGTTGGCGAGGTTGTGGAGAAAGGGAAACCCTCCTATACTGCTAGTGGAAATGTAAATTAGTTCAACTATTGTGGAAAGCAGTATGGAGGTCCCTCAAAAAGCTCAAAATACAAATACCATTTGACCCAGGAATTCCACTTCTAGGAATTTATCCTAAGAATACAGCAGCCCAGTTTCAAAAAGACATATGCACCCCTATGTTTATCACAGCACTATTTACAATAGCCAAGATATGGAAGCAACCTAAGTGTCCATCAGTAGATGAATGGATAAAGAAGATGTGGTACATATACACAATGGAATATTATTCATCCATAAGAAGAAAACAAATCCTACCATTTGCAGCAACGTGGATGGAGCTAGAGGGTATTATGCTCAGTGAAATAAGCCAGGCGGAGGAAGACAAATACCAAATGATTTCACTCATCTGTGGAGTATAAGAACAAAGAAAAAACTGAAGGAACCAAACAGAGCAGACTCACAGAACCCAGGAATGGACTAACAGTTACCAAAGGGAAAGGGACTGGGGAGAATGGATGGGAAGGGAGGGAGAAGGGGGAAAAAGGGGGCATTACGATTATCATACATAATATGGGGCCGGGGCTCCAGGAGGGCTATACAACACAGAGAAGACAAGTAGTGATTCTATAGCATCTTACTTTCCTGATGGACAGTGACTCTAATGGGGTATGTGGTGGGGATTTGATAATGGGGGGAGTGTAGTAACCATAATGTTGCTCATGCAATCCTACATTAATAATACCAAAAAAAAAAAAGATGGTTCCAGAATCATGGAGATAGGTCATTTAAATTCCAGCTTTAAAGTTCTGCTTCCAGGGTAGATGAATCAGGAAGAAAAAGAAAGAATTGTTATTGTACCCACTAACCAGCATATTTTCCATCACAGCATTGGTAATTTTCTGTGAACTCTGATACCTTTTTGAGTTTTAGAAATTACTCAATGTGTTAATCAAAGTTCTTTTGTTTACAAGTTTGGCCAGTTCTATTTTCTAAAGATGTCAACACTAATATGAACGCAGGCTGCATGCTCTACTTCCATTGTGATGGTGACCTTCCTTCATTGAGCTGTGGGGTCCCTTGGACCTGGGTGGATCATTGTTAACTTCCTCCACAAATAGGATTGCCTGATTTCAGAGGCTGAATTGTTAAAAGGAGATATAGTTTTTACATGGCTCTCTCTCTGGGACCTGGGTCTTTGGAGTCCTGAGCCTAAAGATAAAAGTCCAGCTACCTTGAAGGCACCATGAGGAAGAGATCACAGCAACATACATTTCCACACAGCACTGGTTCTTCCAGTCCCAGCTGCTAGTCTTCCCAGTCCAGGTACTGGGCAATTTCAGCCCCTGGTCCTCAGACTGCCAAGGCTGAAACCAAGCTGGAGCAGAAACAAGCCATCCAGGCTAAGCCCCACCTACAGTGCAGATTCTTAAGTAAGTGTTCTTGTTTTAAGCCACTAAATTTTGGGGTGACTTGTTAAACAGTCATTGTAGTTGAACAGCATGAACAGAAGCTCTTCCATCTAGCTTTATTAAAACAGTGGAGGTTATAGTATAAAGGTTTAAGAGGATTTAATGGTCCCCCCAGAAGCACAGCTGGGTCTCATGATGAGTTGCACAGGAACTAAATTAAAAAGCCAGCAGAAGCCGATCAGCTACTTAGCTCCAATATTGTCTCTTTTTCTCCTTGTCTTCTCCAGTCTCTTTGTGGCCCTCATCTCTGTCTCATAGTGCATCGACTCCCTTCCCTCTGCAGTCGAGTGTTCTGGGCTCCTTCTGCCTGTAGTGCAGGCAGGTAACAGCTCTTGTATTGTGTGCCCTTAGTTTAAGAGATGAGCCCATGCTGACTAGCATCCTTTCATTCCAGTGATAAATCCCTGGGAGACAGTATCCAATTGGCTGGCCTTGAGTCAGATGCCTGCTTCTGGTCCACTCAGTCAACAAGGGGAGGGACCGTGCTAGGCCAAAGCGGCTGCTACTCCCACTGCACAGCTTTCTTTGAGAATTCTTGGAAGGGGGTCTCAGAGGGCTCTAAACATAACAATATGTCCCTGAACATTAGAAGGCATTTTGGATGTTTTTAATCTGTATATATGTGCCTACGTTGCCTCCCCTTTAATTTGTTTATCATTTTGTTTACAAATCTGCTGAGGTAAGTGCATACCAACCTCTTCCCCATTCCCATCCCATACTCACAAGTATTTGAAAGGGTGCTTCTGGATCTCTATAACAACAAAGCAAGTGGATCAGATTGATGTGACCTCAAGGAGACTGAGCTGAATGATTAATCTTTTTTTATTTTTATTTCTTGGGGTTTATCTTCTAATGTGAACTTGGCTCCTTACTTCACTATCTTTTAGCTGTTAGGACCTCTGAGCAACTGGGCTAACTAGAGACCACAGAGGCACTCAGGGAAACTGAGGGTTCTTGATGAACTCTGACAATTTTCCTACTATTAAAAGTTTCTCTTTGCTAACTAATCTATGGTTTTAGAAGCCAAGAGTCAGGGTACCCTGGTTGGGGGAGATAATGGACAGGGTCTTTTGGGAGCTGGTAATGTTTTGTTTCTTGTTTGGAGAGGTGGATGCATGAGTTTCCAGTTTACGAAAGTTCCTGAAGCTGTACACATATGTACATTTTTACGCATGTATGTTACCTTCAGAATGCTTAAAAATACTTCACTAATTATAAGACATTGTTCAAACTAGCCTCATTATGTATCACTGATCAATCTGTAGAAATATATAATTATACATATGATATAATGATACAAATAGTATCCTTTGTGTGTTTGTGTATAAACACACACATACATATATTGGGGTGCAAACTCCATTCTAACATTTCTTCAGTATGCTACATAGTTATATCTCTCAGAGACTTAGCCTCCTAAAGTAATCTGTGAGGCAGTGGAGTGGTGAATGGCTCTCAAGTCAGACTGTCCAATCCTACCACCTACCAGCTCTATAACCCTGGGGAAGTTATTCAACCTCAGCTTCCTTATCTATAAAATGGAAATGCTAAAAGTTTCTGTCTTGGGGGTTGGGGGGATGAATAGGTAGAGCAGAGAGGATTCTTAAGGCCATGAAACTACCCTGTATGATACCATAATAAGAGATACATGTCAGTTACACATTTGCCCAAACCCATAGACTGTACAACACCGAGACTGAACCCTAAGGCAAACTATGGGCTTTGGTTGATGATGATATGTCAGTGTAGGTGTATCAGTTGTGACAATGTATCCTCTGGTGGGGACTGTTGATAATGGGGGAGGCTGTGCATGTGGAGGGACTGAGGAGTACATGGGAAATCTCTGTACTTTCCTGTTTTGCTGTGAACTAAAACCACTCTAAATCAATCAAGTTCTTTAAAAAATACCTACCTCATAGGAATGTTGTGAGAATTAAAAGAAATAATGCATACTAAGTGCTTGGAATAGGGCACGGCCCATAGGAAATAATGTTAATTAATATTATTATTAGACTTTCTCAAAATAAAAGGACAAAGCATCTCTATTTCTACCTTTACCATTCCATGCACTCTAACAGAACCCACTGCCATTCGGCACATGTTGGGGAGAAACATCTCTGTGTGCCAGGCACAGGCACAGCAGGCATGTAAAACCTATTTCTGGCTGTTCGAGGGCCCAACTCAGAGACTGAACCTCTGGTAGGATTTCTATGCCAGCATCATTCCCTATAGGTTCTGTGGTTCATGCTGGTGCTCTTTGAAGTTTTCCCCATTTCAGTCCTCAGTCAGTTTGAATGGAAGCAAATCCTCTGGCTGGTTTCCCTACGAAGAACCTGGCAGGGCAGGAGGGTGAGGCTGGTCAGATCGGCTGTCTTGCTCATTTTCTGCTGTGATGGTTGTGTTGTGTTTCATCACACACCAGCAGACTTTACCTCAATAAAACACCCTGTGTAATCTCTGTAACACAGGTATTATTTTAAGTAAACATAAGGAGGTGGAACAAAAGAAAATTACTATTAATCAGAATCTCAGTCCCAAGCAGTGCTCTCCACAACAGATGCCTTTAAACCATCCCAGTTGAATAGTTGCTTGGAGATCAATCTGCAGGGGTCATGCAGGGGTCAGGTCCCAAAATGATGAGTTACTTCCTTCAGAATTTATGGTCACTGTCATCTCCAGTAACTCCTGTTCTGCAGCTCACTTCTAGCTCTGAGCAACACATGTGCTGAGAATCTGTTGAAATGGACTGATGAAAAATGTTAAGGGAAAATTGCTTCTAATTGGGCAAGTAGAACATTCTAGTGATTGTCAAAAACAAAAATAAAAACAAGAAAATGCCAAAACTTTAAAACATTTTTTTTTTTCATTTCTACCTCCTTCCCTTTCTGAAACCACACTGATATCTATTCCTCTTTCGACTCAGATATGGAATTGGGCATTTAGCTAACTAAAAGATACATGCAAGCCTATGTTTATCACAGCATTACTTACAATAGCCAAGATATGGAAGCAATCTAAATGTCCACTGATAGAATGCCTTAAGAAGATGTGGTACATATACACAATGGAATATTATTCAGCCATAAAAAGAAGGAAACTTTGCTGTTTGCAACAACATAGATGGACCTCGAGGGCACTAATGCTAAGTGGAAAAAGTCAGGCAGAGAAAGACAAATACCATGATTTCACTTCTATGTGGCATCTAAAAAAATAAACAAACCAGAAATAGACATAAACACACAGAACAGACTGGCGGTTGCCATAGGGGAGGGGAGGTATTGGGATGAGTAAAATAGCTGAAGGGAATAAAGAGACATAAACTTCCAATTATAAAATAAGTCATGAGAATGAAGAATTTGGCATGGGGAATATAGTCAAGAATATTATAATATTTTTGTATGGCGACAGTAGCTACACTTATGGTGGGCATTTTGTAATATATATAATTGTTGCATTACTATGTTGTATACTTGAAGACAATATAATGTATACCAACTATATTTCAATTAAAATGTATAGTAATAAAAATACATACATAAATAAATAAATAAACAAGCAGAATTGGGTGCTTTGCAGCTTGGTTTCTTCTCCTGTCCTCACCAGGCAGGTGCACAGCTAATAAAGTGGGAAAGAAGGGCTGTAACTCAGCAGTGGAGTCACCAACCTCTGCCTGCTGAGGCGGCCCAATATACTGCAGCCTTGGAACCTTACCTACTTCGTTATTTCAGGTAGGGTCATCGGGTGGTTAAAGGGCATGAACTTGTTGCCAAAAGAGATTTGGGTCTGAATCCTGGCTCAGCTACTTCCCCTCTAGTTTAACCCTCTGTGTCTCAGCTTTCCCATCTGTAAACTGGAGATAACAGTATCTACCTCCTAGAGTTCTGGTGAGATTAAATGAGTTAGTATTTGTGAAACACTTAAAACCAGGCCTACCACATATTAACCAACCACCCAATAAATGTTAGCTCTTATTATTAACACCTTAGAATACTGCCAAATCATAATTATGATACATTATATTGTCCTCCAGCTGCATACCATGGAACAACTGCAAAGGCAATATTCAGCCAATTCTTGTGCTCTTTTAGTTACTAAATACTTTGTTAGGTCCAGAGGAAGCACTCTGGGCTGACCAGTCAGTGAAGACTAAAGTGAGGTTCCAGGATTCTGTTTTGCGTGTAACTTTACTTCTAGAAATACCTTCTCCAGGAATTTGCAGATATTCAAGGACAAGGTACAAAGAAGCCGACTGCAGCATCATTTCTAACATGAAAAACCAGACATAGCCTACATATGGAACAATCTGAGAGTGATTAAGTCAGTGAGGGCACAGCAATACTACAAATACCACACAGCCACTGACAGGGGAGCTTTGGAAGAATTTTTAATGACTAGGAATTCTCATGAAATCAACTTAAGTAGAAAAACAGGCTTCAGAAAACTGTACAATAGGATCACATTTAGTAATTGTATGGACATCTGCAGGGAAAATTCTAGAGAAATGCATCAAGACTTTAACAGGGGGGTTTCTGAAGGTAGGGGATCTTATGCATGGTTTTTGTTTATATTTCTTTATGTTTTTCGGTGTCATAAGTTCTTTTATGTTTGGGGAAAACAATGAAGTCATAAAATCAAAACATTTAATTAAGAATATTTCAGAAGACACACAGTAGACTAATGGAATTGAACCCATGTTTCCTGAATTCCCATTTTTTTTCTTAAACTCCAAACACCACATAACAGAGACAGGTGTTGTTATTCTTCAGCTTACCTTTGCTTTGGAAAGAAAGGCTATGCAAAATCTCTTGGTTAAAAAAATAGATATTGGTGGGGACAGTTGGGGAGGATAGCAATGGCCTCTTAAGGTATGAGGATACAATTTGGCATTGACTAAATCACAACCATTTGTTTTCACAACACTGGGTAGAAACATCCTTGGCCCACAGCAAAATGGAAGAGAGCCACCTATCAGCTCTTTTGGAAGAAGTTTAAAAAAAATTTTGCAGTTAAGAAAAAAAGGAAAGAAAGAAAAAGTACTACAAACAGGACATTAGGCAAGTCCAAATAGACAAGTAACAGAATCCCCAAATTCCCATGCCTCTGAACACAGAACCATGCTAATAAGCATCCTGTTTTCAGTCCTACAGCTAAGGAAAAATTACTAAGAAGAGCCCGTCTCTGAACGGGCTTGGGAAACATCAGGGAATACCTGTTTAAAGTGCAGCTGTCTAAGCGCCTTCAGCCCCTGGCCCAGGTACTGCCTTCTGCCTGGAGGCCTTCCCCCTTCTGCTGTGCGCTCAGCAGAGGGAGCTTTGCAGGAGCTGTGCCTTGGCCTGAGAGGCAAGATTAATAAAATTAGGATTATTTATGATGTTGGAGTGATTTAATAATATTTTTCAAGAACATGAAGGATTTATGTCGAGGAACTGCTGTTTTAGTAACTAAACCCTTTTGGATGGACTCCAAGATAAACCAGACTTGTCTGGCTTCTGCCCCAGTCCCTCCACCTCTTCCAGTTTCTCTTGGCAAATAATCTCTTCTGCTTCACTGGAGGGTGATGGTCAAGGAGATGACCTTCCTGGCTGCTTTATCTATCCTTAGCCCCACCTCAAACTATCTGTTAGCTTCTCTCTTCATTCCTTCAAATCTCAAATGAAGCATCAAGGGGGAAGGAAATAGCATTTACTGAACGCCTTCTACATGCCAGGAGCTGGCAGATATGTCACCCCGTTTAATTCCCACAAACACCTTGTGAGGTAGGCATAATTATCCCTATTTTGTTTGTTAGAGGATAGAGGAAATTTATTCTTTTAGCATCTGGGAGAATTTCTCTTGGGGACAAAACCATCTTTGTAGGAAAAAGCCTTGATCAGCCTCTGTGGGCTGTAAGTCTCGAGGGAGGCTGGTACAGGAAAACTTGGGGAGAATGGGAGGGTACTGTGGGCTCCTTGCTCAGAAAGAAGAGACAGAGGCAAGAGGAGAGCAGGAGGTTTAGGAAGAGCCTGTGTGGGGTCCAACACGCCCCTACTATCCAAAGTGTAACTCTGTAGTAAATTTACTGAACTCACGAAAGGCTTGCTGAGTTTTCTGAACGGGCTTATTGACAGAGGGTAAAGCAGAAGCCCCACGTTCCACCTGAGATAGTGGCAGGAGGCACCAGAAGGCAATGTTTCCTAAATCAAAGAGTAGGACGGCCCCACTTGACATCTGAGTTACATGGCACGGGTTGGTGTCGGGGAGAGGGGGCTGAGGCTCAGAGAAGTTAAACAACTAACTCTACTAGGATCACACATCAGTGATGCATACAGACATCACTAGCAGGGACCAGGTGAACTCAGGTCTGTTTGCCTCCAACACTCACTGTTTTGACACTCTGTACTAAGCGAGATGCTCTTTCCTCTCCCAGGCTGACTCTTCCACTGGTGTGCTCCAGCCAGTCGTAGTCATGGTGTGAGTATTAAGTGTCTATGATAAGCTAGGCATTATTACATGTATTACTAGCTCATTCGGTCTTCACAACATCACCACATATTTGAGAGTATAATTACTCAAATTTGGGAATATGGGAACTGCTGCTCAGAGAAGTTAAGACAATGGTTCAAGGTTGCACTGCTGTAAGTGGTGAAACCAGCACTCAAACCAAAATGGTATGTTCCTCATCTCATCCCTTCCCCCTCCTTCAGGAATGATTCCTCTAACTAACGCTTCTAATTACTATGTTCTGCACCCTGAGATAGAACCGAGTGGGGTTTGCAGAAGTTCTGCAACTCTGAACACAGAAGATGCTCTGGTGGGCTTAGGTCAAAGTCACTGCCACAGCACAGGCTAATAGTGTAACTCAGGGGATGCAAACCTTTACTCCAAAGGGCCAGACAATAGACATTTTCAGGTTTATGGGCCATATGGTTTCTGATGCCAACTATTTAACTGTGCTATTGTAACATGAAAACAGTGATAGACATAAAGGAATGAACACGGCTGTGTTCCCATAAGACTTTACTTCTGGACACTGGAATTTCACGTAATTTTTAAATGTCACAAAATACTCTTCTTTTTTTGACTTTTCCTCCATAACTATTTAAAAAGGCAAAAACCATTCTTAGTCCCAGAGGTACATAAAAACCATAGGCAAGCTCGATTTGGCCCACAGGTCACAGCTTGCTGACCCCTGGTTTTACTAACCTCCCCTTCCCCTCCTCTTGGATTCTGCATTCAGCTGGGACTGTGTCCAGGCTCTGGAATGGGCTTTGACCCTTCTTCCTCTTGTTTATAAAACCACACAGGTCCAGTTCCTGAGCCTCTGCCCCTTGCTCTCTCATCAAGAGCTCTCCTCCAAACCTACAGCTTCTCCTGCTGAACCAGAAGAAATGAAGTGGTCTGAAAGTGGCGGCCATAATATAAGATGGACTGCCATCACATAGATGACCTGGTGAAGCTAAGCCTCAGGACAGGCTAAAGGAGAGGTCCTCTAAAGCTATGACAAGGCTTGAGAATAATGTGCTTCAAATAGTCTGAGCGTCCTAGTAAGAAATCTCTAGGAACGGTAGAGAAGACATTGCTAAGAATCTGAGTACAAAGAAGGATTCCCCCACAGCCCAAAATGGAAATGCCTTTCTCATCTACAAGGCCAAGGCCAGAGGACAAGAGAGAGTAAGACAGGTGAAGATGGGACAGAAACTCTGCCCAGGATCAGAGGACAGCTTAGGTCCAGACCCAGAATGAAGACTCAGATGCATTGACTAAGGGACAACAGACTACTAATAATTATCACATACATATATTATCTCATGGTACATAAGTATATATGGTACATATATTATCTTATTTAGCCCTTTTAACATTCTGATAAAATAAGCATTAAAATCCCCTTGTGTTTATTAAAAAACAAAATGAAAACAAACATTCATTGTTCTTCCATGTAGCAGACATTGTGCTACACGCTGATGATAGGCAAATAAGCAAGAACAGACCTTATTCCTGCTCTCATAGAGATTATAATCTAGTTTGGCAAATTTTTTCTGTAAAGGGACAGAGAGTGAATATTTCAGGTTTTGCAGGCCATAAAGTTGCTGCTGCAAACTCAACTCTGCCACTGTAGTACAAAAGTAGCCATAGATAATACATAAATAAGTGGGTTGGTCCCAATAAAACTTTATTTACAAAAACAGGCTGCAGACCAAAGCCCTCTATAGTTTAGCAGATGAGACAAATATTAAGCCAAAAATTACATGAATAACAACGAGGAGGTGTTATCAAATAAAAGTTTCTGACACTAAAAAAGCCTATCATAGAAGGGATCTTACCTATTCAGGGAGATCAGAGATTTTAGAGTGAACATTAGATGTAAATGTAGTAATTACTGAAGAGGGAGGCAAGACTATTCCAGCTGGAGGAATCAACATATGCAAAGGCCCTGTGGTAGAAGGAAGCATGACAAACACAGGATTGAAAGATTTATGTAGTCGGAACAGGAAGAGTGAGGATACAAGAGTGGCTGTAAGATGAGGCTGGAAAAGACAGGGAGGGACTAGGGCTCTTGCAATCTTGTAAATCTCATTAGGGAAGTAAGTATTTAGTACAGAAACTATGGCACAAGAAGTAACATGGTCCGGGCTGTACAGCTAGTAAAAAATGGAGCTAGAAGCCTAGTCTGCTTACTTCCAGACCCAACTTTTATATTTTCTTTGTTCACGTTGGTCTTCTGTTTGCCTACTATCTTTTATTTTATTTTCTTTTTTATTTTGGTATCATTGATCTACAATTACGCGAAAGACAGTATGTTTACTTGGCTCCCCCCTTCATGAAGTCCCCCCCATATACCCCTTCACAGTCACTGTCCATCAACGTAGTAAAATGCTATAAAATCACTACTTGTCTTCTCTGTGTTGCCCAGCCTTCCCTGTGCCCCCTCCGCTATACATGCTAATTATAATGCCCCCTTTCTTTTTCTCCACCCTTATCCCTCCCTTCCCACCCATCCTTCCCAGTCCCTTTCTCTTTGGTAACTGTTAGTCCATTCTTGGGTTCTGTGATTCTGCTGCTGTTTTGTTCCTTCAGTTTTCCTTTGTTCTTATACTCCACATATGAGTGAAATCATTTGGTACTTGTCTTTCTCCGCCTGGCTTATTTCACTGAGCATAATACCCTCTAGCTTCATCCATGTTGTTGCAAATGGTAGGATCTGTTTTTTTCTTATGGCTGAGTAATATTCCATTGTGTATATGTACCACCTCTTCTTTATCCATTCATCTGAGGGACACTTAGGTTGCTTCCATATCTTGGCTATTGTAAATAGTGCAGCGATAAACATAGGGGTGCATCTGTCTTTTTCAAACTGGAGTGCTGCATTCTTAGGGTAAATACCTAGAAGTGGAATTCCTGGGTCAAATTGTATTTCTATTTTGAGCATTTTGAGGGACCTCCATACTGCTTTCCACAATGGTTGAACCAAATTACCTTCCCACCAGCAGTGTAGGAGGGTTCCCCTTTCTCCACAACCTTGCCAACATTTGATATTGTTTGTCTTTTGGATGGTGGCGATCCTTACTGGTGTGAGGTGATATCTCATTGTGGTTTTAATTTTCATTTCTCTGATGACAAGCGATGTGGAGCATCTTTTCATGTGTCTGTTAGCCATCTGAATTTCTTCTTTAGAGAACTGTCTGTTCAGCTCCTCTGCCCATTTTTTAATTGGATTATTTGCTTTTTGTTTGTTGAGGTGTGTGAGCTCTTTATATATTTTGGATGTCAACCCTTTATCGGATCTGTCATTTATGAATATATTCTCCCATACTGTAGGATTTTTTGTTCTATTGATGGTGTCCTTTGCTGTACAGAAGCTTTTCAGCTTGATATAGTCCCACTTGTTCATTTTTGCTTTTGTTTCCCTTGCCCGGGGAGATACATTCAAGAAGAGGTCACTCATGTTTATGTCTAAGAGATTTTTGCCTATGTTTTTTTCTAAGAGTTTTATGGTTTCATGACTTATATTCAAGTTTTTGATCCATTTCGAATTTACTTTTGTGTACGGGGTTAGACAGTGATCCAGTTTCATTCTCTTACATGTAGCTGTCCAGTTTTGCCAGCACCATCTGTTGAAGAGACTGTCATTTCCCCATTGTATGTCCATGGCTCCTTTATCGAATATTAGTTGACCATATATGTTTGGGTTAATGTTTGGAGTCTCTATTCTGTTCCATTTGTCTGTGGTTCTGTTCTTGTGCCAGTACCAAATTGTCTTGATTACTATGGCTTTGTAGTAGAGCTTGAAGTTGGGTAGCAAGATCCCCCCCACTTTATTCCTTCTCAGGATTGCTTTCACTATTCGGGGTCTTTGGTGTTTCCATATGAATTTTTGAACTATTTGTTCCAGTTCATTGAAGAATGCTGTTGGTAATTTGATAGGGATTGCATTGAATTTGTGTATTGTTTTGAGCAGGATGGCCATTTTGACAATATTAATTCTTCCTAGCCAGGAGCATGGGATGAGTTTCCATTTGTTAGTGACCTCTTTAATTTCTCTTAAGAGTGTCTTATAGTTTTCAGGGTATAGGTATTTCACTTCCTTGGTTAGGTTTATTCCTAGGTATTTTATTCTTTTTGATGCTATTGTGAATGGAACTGTTTTCCTGATTTCTCTTTCTATTAGTTCATTGTTAGTGTATAGGAAAGCCACAGATTTCTGTGTGTTAATTTTGTATCCTGTAACTTTGCTGAATTCTGATATTAGTTCTAGTAATTTTGGACACCCACAGGTAAGGGAAAGCTGTTTGCCTACTATCTTTACAACTTCCCTTTATGAAATTCCAAAATCTCTCAACTAAATTAAAAGGAAACAGAATTTTGTCTACAACTAGGCCTGAAGGTTAGCAAAGCTCTGACGTCAGCTGAAAACCAAAATAAACCTGATAGAGTCCTAGTTACAGAAGAGGAGGCACCATCATCGAGCACAGCTGAGCTCTCTGGACTCTTCTCACCTCTGATGTCCCCTTCTGTGGAGCCTCATTGAGTTGTTCTTTACATTCGATGTTAAATAATTGTCTTCAGAGTATTGCCAAATTTCTTAAATCTGCTTTGACATTCCTTGTTGATTTAGACCCTGCCCACCCTCCCTCTCTGATGCCACCACCCCATCTACCACTCTCCCCTTTGAGAAAATGGGTGACTTGCTGTTCCAGGGAAACTCCACACTCCCTCTTTAATGTCATACAGTTCCCTCTGCTGGAAGAGCCCATGCCTAGCTCTGCCCCTTTGGATACCTTCTCCTCAAAAATCAACTCAGGATTCCAGTTCTGCAGGAAGCATTCCAGGCCTCTTTCCCCCACTAGCCCAAACACTGTGTTCCCTGCCTATGTCCACACAGTTCCCTGTGTTAATGGCTAACATCCTAAACTATGGTTTGTGGTCAGCCTCCCCGACTGGACTCGGAGTTTGTGAGCTCTGTGACAGCAAAGAACTTCTCTGATAGACATTTGGAATGTTCTAGGTAGAGGTTAACTTGTTTAACTCCACTTTCACATGGAGGTTGACTTGTTTAACTTGTTAATCTACTTGTTTCTACCTCTTAATTATCCTCATCTTTCTTCCTTAGAGTTCCAAGAATCAGCAGTTCTCAAAGTAGGGTCTGTGACCCGACAGCAAAAGCCTTCTTCCACTTCTGTAACCAGAAACTCTGGGGTGTGGGGTCCAGCAATATGCATTTTTAAAAAGCCCCCAGGTGATTCTGATGTGCACTAAAGTATGAGAGCCACTGCTTTGTAGGAATTTTCTGCTCATTAAATTGTTGGTTTCCTGAGGATGGTACCCGGTTATTTTCAATCTGGGAAAGAAAAAGAGAAATTGAGGAAATGACAAAACCTTTTGTTAGGTTGGATTTAAGTAAAGGAATTTTCTGATGTGATATTTCAAACACATGACTGGTTCTGAGAAGGTGCTCCTCCATATGCCTTAAGAACAGCCAATTCTCTGCTGTCTGGCTCAGTCCGGCTTGGGTGTGGTCTTGGTGAAGGGTAGAGGTTTAGATGAGATAAGCTCATCAGGTGCCTTCCAGTGCTCAAATTCTGTTTCTAGGACATTCTATATGCTCTGAAAGAAATTTGTGTTAGGGAGCAGGGCACTATTGGTAGGGGACTTTGGGCTTTTCAACCCACAGGGAAGTACATGCATTCTTTCCCTTTACTTGTCTATACCCATAAAAAGAGATGACCAGGACCTTTGAGAAAGGTAATTGTTTGTTTTTAGGTCATAAAAATGAATCCTTGCTTTGTTTTCAAAGGAACATGCTCTTCACACAATCTATACAAACTGAATGACAAGTAGGTGAGGTCCAAGATGGGAAAGATAAAACTTCATTTGTTGATTTTTGGCCTAGAGCTGAAACAACAGGACAAAGGACTGGCTTGTTGGTATAAGTGCTATAAAACACAATAATGTTAGTCATGTAAACAGAAGAAAATAGGAGAGGCTTAATGAGATAAATTACACCAAGTCACCACAGCAGGGATTAAAATACTCTGATAAAGCAAACACTGGAAGGTCCAAAAGAAAGGCTAAAAGGGTAGAGTGATAAATACAGATGCAGAAAACAATGGGTCCTTTTATTTAGGGCGCTGCCTGACCAGAGAAGCTTTCAGAGGTGGCCTAAGCTGACTGTGAGCATCCATGAAGATCCCACTTTTCATCCAAACAAGCAAAAAAAAACCACACTCTACTCAAACCACTGGCAGACAAAGTCAACACATTCTTTTCTTCTTTTCTCACCTATTCTCTTTTCCCCTTCACAACTGCAAAGCAATCCATTCTGCTATGTAAGTCTGCAATGGGAATAAAAGTATTCCCAGGTTTCCAAATCTCTGTTTGCATTCCCTAGATTTGTTGGCCTGACTTGCAAAGCGTGAATCTGCTGCTGTTCTCAAGCTCAGGGCAAAAGAGCCAACTTATCAATGTTTAAGATTGCCCGTGTGCCTGTGTGAACACCAACTTTTCATAACCGTTTTTAGGAGGACATTTGAACAACTGAAGTACAGCACATGGATGTGTGCTACTGAAACTAATAGTGCTGCTAGGTCTTGAGTCGGTATTATATATTTACACGGTTGTCTTTATTAAAGTGTACTTCTTACAACACTTAGAATGGGGAAACTTTCACTGGCTCACACTTCTATAAACTCGGCAACGGGGATGAGGACAAGGTCACCATAAGCCAGCAAGCATTAAAAAAAAAATACAATATCACCTCACACCAGTAAGGATCGCCACCATCCAAAAGATAAACAACAACAAATGTTGGCAAGGTTGTGGAGAAAGGGGAACCCTCCTACACTGCTGGTGGGAATGTAAATTAGTTCAACCATTGTGGAAAGCAGTACGGAAGTTCCTCAAAAAGCTCAAAATAAAAATACCATTTGACCAAGAATTCCACTTCTAGGAATTTACCCTAAGAATACAGCAGCCCAGTTTGAAAAAGACAGATGCACCCCTATGTTTATCGCAGCATTATTTACAATAGCCAAGAAATGGAAGCAACCTAAGTGTCCATCAGTAGATGAATGGATAAAGAAGATGCTGTAAATATACACAGTGGAATATTATTCATCCATAAGAAGAAAACAAATTCTACCATTTGCAACATGGATGGAGCTAGAAGGTATTATGCTCAGTGAAATAAGCCAGGTGGAGAAAGACAAGTACTAAATGATTTCACTCATCTGTGGAGTATAAGAACAAAGCAAAACTGAAGGAGCAAAACAGCAGCAGAATCACAGAACCCAAGAATGGACTAACAGTTATCAAAGGGAAAGGGACTGGGGAGGATGGGTGGGAAGGGAGGGATAAGGGGTGGGGGGGAGAAAGCGGCCATTAAGATTAGCATGTATAATGTGGGGAGAGGCACGGGGAGGGCTGTGCAACACAGAGAAGACAAGTAGTGATTCTACAGCATCTTACTATGCTGATGGACAGTGACTGTAGTGGGTTTTGTGGGGGGTACTTGGTGAAGGGGGGAGTCTAGTAAACATAATGTTCCTCAAAAAAAAAATGCTTGCATACATGTAATATGTTACAATGATATTTTCTGTCATTCTATATAGCCCTTAAAAATGTTGGCATGGAAAAAAAAAAAGAAAAAAAAATACAGATAAGCAGGCTAGCAGACCTAGCTCCAGGTCAAGAGCTGACAATACCCACTGCTACAGGTAGGACTCCATCTGTGCTTTTTAGGAACATCTTTCCTGGGTGTCACCACTGAGTCCAGGATTTTCAAAGTAAACTTTGGTTGGTTTAATTGTTTTAAAAAGTAGTATGTATGCATTTATTATGGAAACATTAAAAATGCAGAGGATATTAAAGAAAAACTTAGACTGATCATAAGAAAAGTGTATTTGTGGTTTATTTCCTTCCAAATAAAAAGTTTTTTTCTGTGCATATAAGATGTATACATATACACATCCACATACAAGTATTATCCACTAAATATTATACTACGATATACTAATATCATATACTATTGCTTAAGCTACTTTTTTTCACTTAACATTTATTTTCTTGCCAATAAAACTTTTAAAGCAAAGATTGTAAATTTGAGCCAATATATAGATGTGACTGGTTCACACACTATTCAACCACATGGAACTGAGGAAAAGCTTTCCTGGGAGGCAGGGCTTGTGCTCTTCACTTTACTGCAGTCTCCACTACTGCCAGTTGTATACCCTCTGAGACTGTAAGCTGCTATTTATAATTTCATTTCTACTCTTTCAAAAAAAATTTTAATCATAGGATTAAGAGGAAAGTGAAATAATTCATTTCTACTCCATGTCTCCATTTTGTATCCAGACTAGTTTACTCACTTCTGTTACCACTAGGCACCCACATTTGGGACTCTTTTACTAAAACATATTTTGTAAAGGTTTTAGAAAAATACAGCATTATGTGACTTCCATAATTTATGGAACCAAATCACTGCCATTGGACATTCAAGTTGTTTTTAGTTTGTTGATAATATCAATAATGCTGGAAGGAACATCACTTTACATAAATGTAAAAGATAAGCTCCTAGAAGCAGAATTGATTTTGAAGGTTAGGAACATTTTCAAATTTTTGATAGATACTTCCAAATGCCTTTCAGAAAACTTGCACCAAACATATTCTACTAACAGTGAATGACTTTATTTTCCTGATTCTCTATATCAGAGCATTATTGTATTTAATGGCAAAGGATTTGCCAATATGAGGAGTTAAAAATGGTATTTGGGGCATTATAGTAAGTGAACTAAGACAGAAAAAGACAAATAATGTACAGTCTCACATATGTGGGGCTAGCTTTAAAAAATGGCATTTTTGTTTGACTATATATTTCATATTCATTTTTTCTTATATGTTGACAATTGCATTTTCTTTGGGAATTGACTATTCATGTGTCTGCGCATTTTTCTACTAGTATATGCAGAGTGTTTTGAGTGATTATAAAAGTTTCATATATTAACACTATTTTGCTTCACCATACATGCTACAGGATTTCCCCATTTCCCATTTTTTTGTGATTTTGTTGATATGCTGAAGTATATAACATCCATGTCATCAAAGCTGGCAATACTTTGTTTTCTTCCTTTGCTTTTTACTTGCAAAGTTTTCTACTTTGTGATTAGGTAAAATTTTATGTACATTTTCTTCTGTTCTCTTATGGCTTCCCTTTTCCATTTAGCTTTGAGTGTCTCTCCTGCCCTCTTAGCAACACCGCACAGGGCTCTGCAGGGAGACACACTGTTTCTCAGCTATGTGGCCACTGTATTATTCAGTCACCTTTTATGCTTCTCTAATTCTTCTCAAGTTCCCATAATAGTGCCTTGCAGTTTCCAAATCCTTTAAGTAAGTTTTCTTAGGCTGATATGTACTGAAAAAAATGATCTGAGGAGGATCTTAAAATGGGTTGCCCTGCTCCCTGTGGTGGGACCCAGAAACATTTATTCTCACCAAGCACCTGAGAGGATTTCTTCCGCGCAAGATGCAAGGAATTATTTACCCTATTACCCATCTACACTATGTCTCTATCTATATCTGCAGTCCACACTGATCTATGTCCAAGTAGTGTACAGGGAACATCTCCAGCTGTGTATTTCCCAGGTATCTCAAGCCCAATCTAAAGCAGAATCCACTACTTCTCCACCCAAAACTCTTCTTCTTTTAAGTGCCATTTTGCTTTCTAACAAGAGGTTTCCCTGCCACCGAGCTGAACCAGCCATTTCTGTGAGGATCTCTGGTTACTTTTATTGGATGAGGGTATTTAGAAACTCAGATCTGGGTACCAGATATACTTACAATTATCTTATCTTACTTTGAACTGTCTCCTTGGGATACAGTTCCAGCAGTAGGATTATTGGATTAGAGAAGATGAAATATTTTATGGCCCTTGATTCAATATTGACAAAGGTACAACCAGTCTGTCTGTGGACTCTGTGGGGACTGCCTCAGTTGCTAATATTAAAGCAATAACATCACCTAACACTGTCCTCCTCCTATTAGAAGTTAAGTTCAGGGAAGAATTCTGATGTATAGCTCTATCACTCCCCTCTCTAGTCCTCCAGGGATCTCTGCTGATGGAGAGAAAGGACACACTGAACAAAAGCCAATGGGAAAAAAGAACTAGCTGAGCCACTGCCCTAACCAGTTCCCACTCACATGCCCCTCTCCAAGTCAGTGTGTCTCTGGTTCACTGTAGAGGAAGATGGGCCGAGGCCAGGATCTGTACACCAGGCTTCCATTGAACTCCTTAGCGTGAGCACCCTCAGAATGTACCGGGAAGGCCAGCGTGGCCCTTCAGGATGGCAGCGACAGAGAGAAAGATGGGACATGCTTTCTGAACTTTAATGAACAGAAATAACATCTACCAAAAAATGTGGCCCAGATTAGCATACTGGGGGAAATGGAAGATGGGGAGAGTATAGCCAAGAAGAGAGTAGTAAGGAAGCAGAAGTGGGAGGACAAAAAGAAAGGACTCTAGATTATCTTCTGTGATGAGAGGGAGCTGGAATGCCCAATCCTGGAAGTACTGCCAGGCATGCTCCCAGCCAGGTTCATCTCCCTTCCCGGGGTAAAGCTCATGTTTGCCCACCTAAACTGAAGACTTTGAGAGGCCACTGGAAAGAATAAATCTTGCTACAAGTTGTTCAATTTCCTTAAGGCCTAGAAGTGAAGAAAAAGATGCCAGGGAAGAGGCAGAACAGATACTGTTCACCTTGATGCACCTCATACCTGTCCAAAAGCATGGCACTATGGTGGTACTGCTCGTGATCCTGAGCTCAAGCCAGATCTCTTCCCCCTATGGCTTTCTGATGCTCCTGTAGGATGGGAACTCCTAACCAGACTTCTCTAGGTCCAGCTCCTTCAGTTAAACCCAGAGGTTAGCCCTCAGCAAAAGAGGGTATCAGTAATCTACCTGAGAGGTGGCAGGCAACCTGGCTAAGAAGGCTGACTGTGGAGTGGCTGTGCCCCTCACTAGCTATGACACTGGGGCTAGTCATTAACACTCTGTGCCTCAGTTTGCCCATATGTGAAATGGAGGTATATTAGTCAGGGTTCTCTAGAGAAACAGAACCAATAGGATTATCTCTATCTCTACCCTTATCTTTACCTACCTACATATCTTCCTACCTATCTACCTACCTACCTGTCTGTCTGCCTATCTGCCTACCTACCTACCTACCTGCTGGTCTGTTTCTCTATCTACCTACATCCTTACCTGTTGCCTGTCTATCTACCAACCTACCTACCTGCTTATCAACAGAGGGAAAGGGAGAGAAACTGATTACAGGAAATGACTCACATGATTATGGAGGCTGAGAAGCCCATCCGCAAGCTGGAGAGCCAGTGGTGGTGTAATTCAGTCTGAGTCCAAAGGCCCGAGAATCAGGGCAGTTGATGGTGTAACAATTAGAGGCCAAAGACCAGAGAGAACAGAAGCTGGGGGGCGAGGGGGCTAATGGTGTAAATTCCAATCCAACTACCACTCTGAGAGAGGAAAAGGAGTCAACTCGTTCTTCTTCTACCCTTTTGTTCTCTTTAAGCCTTCAGCCAACTGGATGAATCCTGCTGGAAACACCCCCACAGACACAACCAGAAAGGATGTTTTACCAGCTATCTGGGCAACCCTTAGTCAAGTTGGTGTGTAAAATGAACCCTTCCAGGTGATAATAGCACTGACTACAAAGTCACTGTGAAGAATAATGAATCCATGTATAAAATACATAGAATAGTGAGCTCACGAACCATGGTTAGAAAATGATGATGGTGATGATAATGCCAATGATGACAACTATAACGTGCCCAAAGGTATCCATCTTCCTTCAGTCTGCGATAGGACCTGAACTTTCCCCTCTAACCTCTCCTATAGTTTAGAATTGTCCCCAAACTATGCTTTGGGGGATGCTAGTGTTCCAGGAGTTGGGCCAAAAGAATATATTGCTAAAATTAGATAAAGACAGGCTTCCCTACCCCTATTCCCTATAACTTACAGACCCAATTAAGTTAAAGGCTAGAATTTTGAAGAAAAACTTAAATTTTCATCCTCTTAGTTTTTACACGTTGGGGCCATGAGTACTTAGAAGGAATTAATGAGTAGAAAACAAACACCACTGGCAAAGCTTAGAAACAGTTACCCAGGCATAGGTCACTGGCCAACTTGTATTTCATGAAGATGTACTCATGGTTTTTATCTTACAATGTATAGATATGAGCCATTTTCTGCTAGTAAAATTAGTTTTTATTTGTATGAGAGAATGAAATAAGTTAGCATTTGATTTTGCTCCACCAAGGACACAGCACCAAGATTCAGTGCCACGTGAAAAAATCTGAGTCCTTAAGGTGAAGTACCGAAGGGATTCATGACGTCATCTCTGGGTGCATGGTCCACGAATTCTTACCAGGTTCATCCAAAATAACACTCATTTGACCACGAGCGTGTACTGTCTTAGTGTTTATTATCACTCATCATTTAAAGTATAAGCTTTGATTTCCCAATTATACTGTATACTTCCTGAAAGAGGAATTAATTTTTATGTAATACCTTATGTCCTCAGTGCTTAGGACTATTTGTTGGTATATCCAAGTAACTATACTGGCTAATAACTCGTTACCTGGAATGGATTATGCTTTAAAACCTTTATCTTCTATTAACCACCCCCAAAATGAGACACAGGGCAGCTAAGTCTTAATGAATAAAGGATTAGAAAATGCCCACTTACTAAGGATCAACAGCCCAGGCGAATGTGATCCAGATGGACAGTGACTAGTCTACAGTGGGGCTTCATGACCAGGGCATATAGCTCCTAAGAGTTTTGGCCAGAAAAAAATCTGACTTGGCTAAAGAAATTCCATTCACTTTATTTTATTTTTTCTAGATAATGTATTTTCTTTTTTTTTTTTATTTCTCTTTTTGAAAATTTAAGTATTGTTAATATCCATTCACTTTAAAAGTTAACAAAATGTAAACAATTTGCATTTTTCTGGGTCCAAAAGCCAGTATTTCAAGGGGCTCTTTCCCTGCTGATTGCTTTTACATATGGAAGAATGGTTCTTTACAGACAACTGAGCTAAACTCAGTGAAACTAAATCCAGTGTGAGATTTTCACTGGGTATCTGTTGAGATTGTGGAACTATGCAGTATCCGATCAGAGCATTTTTTGAGAAATGTGAATCATAGTATTCACAGAAAGAACAGTCAGGGCCTTTCTGCACTGGAAAGAAAAGTCCTCAACACGAACCTATTCTACCTACACCTGTCACCCCTTTTCCAACCCCATCTTCCCCAATACCACCTTAGCTGCTATGCTCAACCCAAAAGGGTGACAGAGATGAGCAGACTGTATCCTAGAAAAGAATCTCCTAATTCTAGCCCAGTGCAAAGGTGGACCTTCCAGCCCATGCTGGTCCCAATGCATGATAATGTATTACTGCCATATCTCTGATACAAAATGCCACAGAGTATTTTTTTCTTACATATATGTAGAACATTAACAAAATTATACACAACAGTAATAGTAGTGAAACTTCATTTGGGTACCTGGACCCAATTACAGTGTGTGGAAGTATGTGGGAGAGGTCTTCCTGAACTTACTTACACCAAGCAATTCTTGAACACCAGCAGGGTGTTGGAGAACTGAATTCAATTCTGATGCTGTCTGCCCAGAGACAGCACCAGATTCCCAGGTTAAGGGCTCCATCCTACAAGACTGCTCTCCACCCCCAACTCCAGACTCTGGTCACAAGCCCCAGGCAGCTCCCTGTGCTTCTAACCTACCAGTTACAGATGGAGGTTCCCACAACCTCCCCCTTAGGATTGATTGATTTGCTAGAGTAGCTCACAGAACTCAGGAAAACACCTAAGTTTACCAGTTTAATAAAGGGTACCATAAATGAAACATGTTAACAGACAGGTGAAGAGATACAAAGGGCAAGGTCCCAAATTCCTTGTCGAGCCTGGGGCCTGGCTTGGTGGCCCATGGAGGCATCCTGATTCCCTAAACATAGAAGCTCTCCCCAACTGAGAGGCAGGATCCAATCGAGCAGAGCAGAGCAGAGAGAGCAAGCAATAAGCTCTTCTCATGGGTTTTTTGAGGGTTTTATTCCATAGTCATGATTGGCTAAACTATTGGCCATTGGCTGATTCAGTCTCCAGCCCCTGCTCTTCCGAGGGGGTCCAAAAGTCTCTCACTAACATGACAAAAACACCTGTTTCATCTTTAAGACTCTGCAGTGTTCTCAGGAACTGTGGATGAACACCAAACATGCCTGGGAAATACATACTTGGTGATAAGAATGACCAAATATGTCTTTCTTATAATTCATTATATCACAGTCCACCCCCTAGTCTTCAAACACAGATTCCTTATAGCAAAACAATCCGACTCATCACAGCACTTACATCTGATATGGCATTTACCAATGCAAACAGGCCTAACATGGAGAAACCAGTGTGCGGTAGGGACACATTTTTTAGAGAGACAAGTTATTTATCCTATAAAGTCTTATGACAAGAGTTTCTCCCAGGGCGATGTAACTCTGGCTTGCAGGTTGTCATTCAACTATGTTATGTTCTAAAAGCAGAGGTGGTCATTGCAGACACACAGCTCACCCTTCCGGCCATCTGGTATGCTTTTGCTAAGAGATATTATTCTCTTGCTCTGAGCCTCTCTCAAGGCACTAAAAAAATGTTGGATTTCCCAAGTTGCATCACCCACTTATTCATCCCTTTACCCTCAGCTATAATTTTTCCTTCTTTCCACTTGTCATTTATCTTTATCCAGAGTTTCCCCCTGTGTAAGGGACATTAGGTTCGGCTACTGTGCTGGCCCAGGTTGCTGGCAGCAATACTAGTCTAGCAAGCACCTCCCCTGCAACCCGCTCCCATTCATGTAAGGTGGGTTACATAGGTGCAGAGCCAGCGGGCCGACCTGGCCACTAGGCAGCATGGCTGGCTGTCAGCCCCAACCTGGCCAGATGGGGTGAAGGCAAAAGCCACCCATCAGGCCCTTAGGAATTATGACGTAAAGATTTAAGGGTAAGGTTACAGTTTCTTGCCTGGTACCCTTCCCTGCTTCTGGCACCTGCAGTTGCAGCCCTGGTCCTGGGACCACTGCATCGGATAGGAAAGAGGAAAGTTGCAGTGATGTGGGGAAGAACTGTATGGTAGTGCCAGCATCCTTCCACACCCCTTCTCCCCGGGGATCCCCCAGAAAAGTGGAGGAATCTATCCAGTGGGGACCCTCCCTTAGCTCCCTTCATGTTAAGTGTGAAAACACACTCCTGAAGGCATGTAAGTCAGCCCCTCGTGCCTTTATCTCCTCCTGTTTTAAACAGAAAATGTTTCAGCTGCCCATTCCAATTTTCTATTAAACCACTGCTCTGAGGATGATAAGCAACATGGCATGTCCATCTGATGGGATGTCTCCTGGCCCACTGTTGGACACCATGGGCTGTGAAGTGCGTCCCTTGGTCTGAAGAGACGTAACTTGGTGGTCCAAATCGGTACAGTATCTTCTGCTCCAATCCTTTAATGGTGTTTTGAGCATTTGCATAGACCACTGGGTATGCAAAGCCCAGTCCAGAATAAGTATCTATTCCAGTTAGGACCCATTTATAGCCTCCAGGGGCTAGTGGCATTGGTCCAATGTAATCCAGTTGTCAGCTATGTGCGGGGCGTCCCCCTTGGGAATTTTCCCCATAGCCAGCTGCAGCCTTTGTTTCTCTCATTGACGGACAGTTCTTGTTGGCATTCTGTGCCTCACAGAGTGCAAGAGGGATATGTTTACATTCAGCCCATCTCTGCATTGCTGCAGCTCCCCCATGTCCACTCATTTCATGGACCCAGGTGGCCACCTCAAGGGTTCTAATCCCCTTCGGATCCTGGAAGGGTGTTCTTCTGGTGGGCATCAACATGTCCTACTTTAATGTGCCCCTTAAATTCCCACAGTGATTTCCATAGGGCTGCACCCCACATGGGCATTCCTTTAGCAGTCCAGTTTTCCACTGCCCATTTACCTGACCACCCAGCCAGGCCATTGGCTACAGCCCACGGATCAGTAAAAATCCAAACATAAGGGCTTTTATCATTGTTTAATTCTTCTATTACTGCCCGGAAAACAGCATGCAGTTCAGCCCACTGAGTTGATTTGCTCTTACCTTTCTCAACCTGAGTCTTGCCATCCACTGGTCTTAATGCAGCAGCTTTCCAAACAGGATATTGTCCATTCACCTTGGAACTGCCACCCGTAAACCAAGCAGCTCTTTGCTGTTCAGCTGAGGGCTCTTCATAGGGCACAGCCCATGTGGCAGTCAGTTCTGGCAGCTCATCAGGGATGGGGCTCCAGGGTTGGTCCTGGAGGAAAATAGGCTACCTGCTCATGGGTATGGCGTGGGCCTCTTTGCATTCCCCCCCCAGCCTGCTCCTGTAGGAACCATTTCCATTTTATTACGAAACTCTTCTGGGCACTGCCTGCCTTATTAGAGTGCTTCTCCGACATCATCCAAGACATTATGGGTACCTCAGGTTTCAAGATTATGTCATGTCCTTTGGTCACTGAGGCAGTCTCAATTACTGCCCAACAGCATGCTAATTAATAACTGTCTCTCAAATGGTGTGTACGAGGTGGCAGCATCTGGGAATTTTTTGGTCCCAAATCCCAACGGTCACCTCTGGGAGGCGCTCATGGGCTTTTGCAACAAGCTCCAGCCTGCATGGGTACCGTGGCAGACACTTCCAAAATCTTGTATGAGTGGGGGTCACAAGGGCCCAAAGGCACCCGGAGCAAGGCTGCTTTTGTAATTCAGACATGGCCTGCTTTGTTCAGGTCCCCACTCAAATACAACTTTCTTTCCAGTAGTCTTACAGATGGGAGCTAGCCATAGTCCCAGGTGTGGAAGAGGTACCCTCCAAAATCCAAATAAACTAACCAAACACTAGGCTTCCTGTTTGGTTCAAGGGCTGGGTAGTGACAGCAGTTTATTCTCAGTCACTTGCAGAATACCCTGGGTGGCTCCAGCTCTTGTTAGTCCATGAATTTCACTGTTTGAGCAGGCCCTTGTGCCTTGGCTGGTTTTGTTAACCAGCCTCCTTCGGGCCTGCTGTACTTTCTGTATGGTTGAGGCCATGTCAGGAACTGCTGAGGCTGTGGGAGGTTCAACTGTATTTAAGCCTCGATAGTCAACTGTTCGTTTCCACGAGCCATCTGCCTTTCTCACAGGCCACATAGGACTACTGTACAGCGAATGTGAGGGTACCAGCACTCCACCTTCTAGCATGTCACAAATTAAAGTGGTGATCTCTTTTTGCTCTTTTTGTTCACCAGGTATTGTATATCGCTTCAAGTTAACCACCCGTGTGGGCAGTTCTAGTGGTTCCCCTTTAGCATGCCGGATTAAAACTGGCCTGAGGGTGGGCTTACATGCCTTCTGTTTTACAGTACTAGGAGGGGAAACAGTCCCCCGTCAGACATAATATCCATCCCAATAACACATTCGTCTCACACAAAATCTGCTCAAATACCCCAAGTTTCATCCAAACTTTTGCTAACCAACAACCGTTCCATCTCCATATCCTCCCAGTCTGGCCTTGGCCCCTAGTAAGATTTTACCAAGAGGTTTTGAAATCACAGTGCATTGGGCTCCCATATCAAGGAGTCCCAGGACAGTTCCTTCCCCTACCCCTGGCCATTTTGCCCATACATGTGCAAATGGCCTCAGGTCCTGGGCTAGTGGTGTAACCAGAAAACCCTGGCCCTTCTGTCAGTTTGCTTGCTTAACCTGCCATACCAATGCCCCAGGAAGTTCCTGGTCAGGTTTCTCATTGTAATCCTGGCCTCCAGGCTTTTTAAATTCCTCCAAACTTGGGTAAATAGAGCAGACTTGTTTGGGCTTCTGTAATGTTGGGGGAACCAGAGGGGGTTCCGTTGGTTTGAGCCAGGACCCAAGCTCCACAAGGATAGAAGCTCCTTTATTCAGGACCTTGCCCTATATCTCTCTTCATCTGGCAATTAACTTGTATCCTTTGTGGTACCCTTTATTAAATAGATAAATGTAAGTGTTTTCCTGAGTTCTGTGAGCTGCTCTAGAAAACTATTCGAACCTAAGTGGGAGGTTCCCATCTGTAGCCCGTGGGTCAGAAGCACAGGGAACTGACTGGGACTTGTGACCAGTGTCTGGAGTTGGGGGTGGAGGGCAGTCTTGTAGGATGGAGGCCTTAACCTGGGAATCTGGTGCTGTCATCAGGCAGATAGCATCAGAATTAAGTTCAGTTCTCCAACACCCTGCTGGTGTTTGAGAATTGTCTGGTTTAAGTATGTGCGGGAAGACGTCCTCACATACTTTGACACACTGAAATCTGGTCCAGGTACCCAAATGAAGTTACACTACTATTACTGCTGTGTATAACATTGTTAATGTTCTACATATATGTGGGGAAAAAATACACCACGGCATTTGGTGTCAGAGATAACGGCATTTGGTATCAGAAGTGAGATTTGTTAGGCTGGCCCACGCTCATGGACATATGTGGTTTTGGAAGAGAAAGAATGAAAGGGCAGGGCATAGGGAACCTTTGATGTCTGGATGGCTACCTAGTCACCCATGGTATGAAACAGCAGCCGCACTGCAATCTGTTACTAGGTAAAAGTTACCAGGGGAATTTAGAAATGGCAGTGGACCAAACTCCTGAGGAGCTGGCTCACTGGATATGTAAGGAAATGCAAACTAATAAGAAGCAGGCTGAATATACTATTCCCTGGTTGTTATTGTTACCTGTAACAGCCAAACTGAAAATAAAAGAAAGCTCTGGTTCAGGGTTTCACGCTGAACCAGGCTTGGATTTGGGTGAATATGAGCATTGGACATTAGCCTCAAAGCTGCCTAGAAAAGGAAAAATTATGTCAGAGAGAGCCTCTATCCTTGGGGAACCAGAACGCCCCTTCATGAGTGAAAAATCCCTTCTTTTTCTCTCAGCATCCTTGTAAATGAAAGTTTTGTATTTCAATTTTTTTTTGTCTTTCTAAAGTAGGCCTGATTCAAATGAACGATTGCAAATGAAGAAAGACACACAGAAGAGGTCCTAAAGAGTCTCTGTAGACAGAGAATTGTTGAATTTCAAGATAATTGAGTTTGACTTCTACCACAGAACAGCAACCCACAGCCATTAGGGCTCCTATTTGCCAGGGCTCATCAATTCTCACTAAACCTCATTCACAGATTTGAGACCTTGGCCATCGCTAATCAAACAGATGATGTGGAAAGAAAGTCTCAGAGAGGAAAGTGTACGTTCCCAGTTCAAAAATAATCCTAGACCAGATCACATTCCTCAAAAGAGTTCAGTTACTATTCAATTGACTGCATATTTTTCTATATATTTCTTGAGGTCTTTCCCATGCACGACTTCATATTCAGTGGGTGGGATACATGATAATTTGTTAAGGGCATATTTGAGACCTAATTCCATTAACCTCTTGCTGGATAGCCACATTTTTTTCTTTATTATATTTCTAAATGGGCCACTCAGGGCATTTAGCCACCCAAAGTAACTGTTATATATTGTTCATTATTTGTTTTCATAGCTCTGCTACCCCAAATTGTGTTTTTACTTCCAAAAAGATATGTGTACTAGTGTTGTTTCTTAGGTATGAAGCAGCCTATGGGTGGGAGGACATTCCAGTTCAAGTGGCTCCTGCCTTTCCTTGAAATCCACTTATCCTGTCCCAGAGAAACACCATGATGAGGTATTTCTTGAGCCCCAGAGCACTGGGCCATGACTGAACAAGAGTTCCACAGAAAACATTCTTGGAATCCATGCTGCATCTGGTTTTTCAGATGTAGAGTAGCAGGGGTGGTACTTCCCCAGCTCCCAGTGACCTGACCCCACTGGCAGTGACCCACACCATACTGTTGTAGCTACTCTACACCCCAACAGGATGGAAGGTTTCCACCTCTCCTGGCAATGGCGCAGCCAATGAGTAACCACAACACGTGGATTTCTATTTCCTCCAATGGCCTTTTAGCTTAGAACAGCCCTTCCAACTCAGCCCTTTTCTTTTATAAAAGTATCCCTTTCCTTTGTTCTCCATTCATGCCTATGGTTTTGCTGTAGCTTGCATGTCTCAACTGTAATTCTTTGCTATTACTGAATAAACGCATCTTAACTGGTAAAATAACTTTTATTTTTAAGGTTAACATAGACAAAATACATACCAACTTTTTTTACCAGTAGATCAAGGAGGGATGTGATCTAGTGAGAGGAGAGTGAACAAAGGCACTGGGAAGGGTAACTAAGTACTCAGCTGTGGCTAGTGGCTGCTAGTGAGCTTTCTGGGGTGCCAGAGTTCAAAGCTCAGCCCTCCCACATGAGGCTCTGAGAAAGTACAGGATGTCAGATTTCTTCTCAGGTGAGGAGAGATGATAATACTATTTGTCTAAGAGAAATGATGTGAGGGTCAAATGGGGTAGTACAAACAAGTAAAGCACTTAGAACAGTGTCTGACACATAGTAAATACTCAATAAACAACGGTGTGCAGAATTGAGAAAATGAACAGGACGAGAACACACTGTAGAACTGGTGCATGACAAAAAAAAAAAAAAAAGGAATCCTATTATTGACTTACAAAAATTGGTAACAAGCACATAACATAAATTTTATCATCTTAAAAATTTTCAAGTGCCCAGGTCAGGATCACTTACCACCTGCAGGTTATTGTGCTACCATCACCACCATCCCATCCACAGCAGAACTCTGTATCTTGCAAAACCGAGACTCTGTAACCTATTAAGCAGCAACTCCCCATCCTTTCTCTCCCCAGCCCCTGGCAACCCCAATTCTACTTTCTATGAATCTGGTTACTCTAGGTACCTCATATACATAGAAGTATACAGTATTTGTGTGTGTGTATCTGGCTTATTTCACTGAGCACAATGTCCTTTGGGTTTGTCCAGGTTTTAGCATTTGTCAGAATTTCCTTCCTGTTTAAGACCCACTGACTTTTTCACCTATATATTTTTTTGAAGTTTTCAGAAATTAAAGATATAAATATGACGACACCACCCTCTCTCCAACAAAGGCTAATAGCTTCTTGAAATACTCCCCTGGATTTGCCTGAAGATACCAGTCTCCATAGAAATGTTAACTGGAAAACCAGATTTCTTAAGAAAGGTATTATTCCTTGAGGCAGGCTGTTTACATTAATCAACATTTCTCTAATACTTGTCAGTGTTTTGTAACACTTTCTCAAGTGCCAATTGTAGCTTGCCAGTTCTTCTGAAGTGTAGAGACTGCGAATGAGGGAAGCCAGAATGTAACTCTGTCCCCTTGGGGCTTTTCTGTCATGGCAAAAGAGTTATTTTTATCATTTTCACTTTACATAATCATTGCTTATGTGGATGGTGGCTAGAAATGTCAGACGGACTGATTAGTCAGTGTGTGTGAGAAGTCCTGGTTTCCCTGTCTTTTTGTATTTGCTTCCCTTTAAGGCATTCATATTTTTCATTGGAAGTTGTGGGTTTAATCTGTTCACACACAAACTAGGATCTGCTTACCACTGTCACAGAAATTTTTCCTTTCAATAAACATAACGGTGATAGGAAAAACAAAGCTAAATAGCTACAATTAAAGAAAAAAAAGATGGATGGTGCATTCCATTCCTATTGTCACATCTGAGATTATGCCCTGTCATTTTTCACAACTTTCCAGAAAACTATTTCTTAGTACATCATAAATATGTGCTGTGGTGATTCTAGAAAAGCATAACATCAGTGTCCACAATTTAGTGCTATTTTCATTTCTTTTCAAGATTAATACTTAAACCTTAATGCACAGAGCAATAATCTCTTTCAGCATTATATTCCAAAATATTAAGGACATTTCAAAATCAAACTAAATTTATAAATTTCACTGTTAGGTTCAAGCGATGTAAAGTCCAGGAGAACAACTATATATAATGGGAATTAAGAAATTAAAATGTACTTGCTACTACCTTACTCTTACTATACAAACAGTGTTCTTTATTTTATAGGAGATTTTTCAGGTGATTCTGAGCTTGATGACTCACAAATCACACATTAGAAGATTGCTAATGTAATGCCCTCTTTTACTGAAGGATTTCCACTTTATATTAATTGATAAGTAAGGGATATTTGAGACAGGGGAAAAAAACAAATGAAAATAAAATTGCATAAAAAATAAAAGATCCAGAGCAAAAACACAGGTCATACTTCAGTTATTAGTATGATAGCTTTTCCATGAAAAATGTCCACCTTTTTGTGCTTTTTTAAACTAGAAACATCATGAACCAGTTTTTTTTTAACTCTTGAAGGGAATTTCCATTTAATACACTAAGAAAAAGATGCAGGTGTTGAACCTAAGATGGTTTTCCCATTTTTTATCATGAAAAATTTGAAACATACAGACTAGTTGAATGAAAAGTAAAATGAGTAGCTGCAGAATCTATCCTTAATTATATAACTGTAGACTTTTTGTCAAATTTGCTTTCTCTTTCCTTACATACACTTTGGGTTTCCACTTGCATGCTTCACCATGCACCTGCTCAGAATTAACATCCTCCTACACAACCACAATATTCTCCCATCAAAAAAATGAACCATATACACCTGAAAATGAGGTCCTGTATGTAAAGTATATTTCAATAAAAAAGAAAAAGCAAAAAAAATTAACCATAATTCCTTATTACTGAATATCCAGTCCACATTAAAACTACCCAAGAATGTCTTTCATAGCTGTTGTTATTATTATTTTTTTTTAGCAATAAAGATTCATATACTGCATTTTCATTATAGGTCTTTGTTTTAGGGACATTTAGTCCTCCCCACTTTTTAATCCCCCTCTCATGACACTGACTTTTTAAGGGCCCAGGGCAACTGTCCTGAGGAATATCCTAATCTATATTTATACACCTAAGCCTACACTTTCCACTGTAGAAGCTGTGAAGGTATCTGGAATATTCACTTGCCTTCTAACTCCTTATCCATCCCCAGAGCTCACCTGTGTGCAACCATGAGGAACACTAAAAGATCAAAGGTTAGATGAACTCAGGCTTTAACCCTTCAAAGAAATGGCCAGTTTCAGGAAGAAAAGTTATTTAAATGATACTGCCAAAGCAAAAGCTTTCAGGGTCACAGGAAAGTGTCTTGGTGTTATGCTGATTTCCTAGCAAGCCCAGGGCCTGCAGCAAGTGAGTCTTTGCAGAGAGTATTTAGGGGCCAATATCTGTTTATTATGTGAATATGTAGGAAGGGGCATCCCTTTAGCCACTTTTTTCTTTTGTTTACCAAATAACCTTCAGCTTCTGAGGAGCTAAATGCTAAACTGAAAGCAAAAAAAGAAAAAGTTAGTGTATTATCCCAACTATATCAAATTTTAGAAAGTTAAAATAGAAGGGGGTGGCTAACTTCCCTGAGATGCATTATTATGGTCCAAGCTCCAGGCAGTATCTGATCTTGCCCCAGATACTGTCCTTGCTTTGCAAGGGCTTCTCCTCAGGTAATTTGGAAAGCTCTGCCATGAGGGCCCTCTTTTTGAACTATTTCAAGGAAAACTCAACATGACTCTATTAAATTGGTGTGAAAATTCCAAATTAATTAGTCTACACTAACATATAGAAGGGAGCCATACATATGCATAAGACCTAAGCAGGCCTCAAAGGGGCATTTATAAGTGGGAGAATAGGCTTCAGTGGCATCTTCATCTGCACTCCTATGATGGTTTATAAACACAGGCTATTCTGGGAGGCTCAAGATGGCGGCGTGAGTAGGGCAGCAGAAATCTCCTCCCAAAACTATATATATTTTTGAAAATACAACAAATATAACTACACCTAAAAGAGAGAACAGAATATACAGTACAACAGCCAGGCTACATCTACATCTGCAAGAACTCAGCATCTCACGAAAAGGGTAAGAGATACAAAGCCGAGACCTGGTGGGACCCGAGCACTCCCCCGACACCAGCTCACTGGCAGGAGGAAAAGAATCAGAGTGAGGAGCAAGTGGAAGCACAGGACTACTAAGTAACCAGCCCTAGTAATCTGCACTGGGAGCATAGACACACATTGCATGGTGTCCTGTATATTAGAGAAAAGGAAGGGTAGGGTCTGAGACAGAGCCTGCGAGCGGGTCCCAACAGCCGGCTCCCCTGGGACAAAAGAAAAGCGGGTGGTTTTTAAAAGTCTTAAAGGGACAAGGGCTTAACAGCTGGACAGAATCATCCCAGCACACTCAGCCCAGCAGGCTGGGAATCCTAAGGAACTTCAGGTGCCCCAAACCCTTGGGGGGGGTAACCCAGCCCTGAAGCCCCTCACGGCAATAAGCAGCCTGCCATTCATCCCCCCCCGGCAGGCGCTGCCCCACCATAACGGCAGAGCAGATGGGGAGCACCCCACCCACAGCGACCGCCCAGGGTCTCCTCCCAGTGCACAACTACCCAGGCCAGACCCAGAGGCTGCCGCCTGCAAGTAGTTGCCCGGCACAGAGCAAGGTCCGGGAGACACAAAGGGGCGCCATTCTCACAGGAGAACACAACCTACACGTCTGCCACTCCCCGCAGGGCTCAAGGCTACCCTGAGGGTGGCCCTGCACACAGCAGCTCAGAAGATTATCCCAGAGACTGCTCCCTGTCTGTGTGTAACTTAACACAGGCAGCAAGCAGGATGGGACTTTGTTCTCCCAGCTGACACATGCGCCACCTGCCTACAACCACCTCTATCACCATGAAAAGGCAGAAGAATCAGGTTCAGTCAAGAATCACTCAGACAACCCCAGAGAGAGGGCCTGGGGAGATAGATATAACCAGTCTTCCTGAAAAAGAATTCAAAATAAAGGTCATAACCATGCTGATGGACCTACAGAGAAATATGCAAGAGTTAAGGGATGAAGTCCAGAGGGAAATAACAGAAATGAAACAATCTCTGGAAGGACTTAAGAGCAGACTGGATGAGGTGCAAAAGTCTGTTAATGGAATAGAAATCAGAGAATAGGAATACAGAGAAGCTGAGGCAGAGAGAGATAAAAGGATCTCCAGGAATGAAAGAATATTAAGAGAACTGTGTGACCAATCCAAACGGAACAATATTCGCATTATAGGGGTACCAGAAGAAGAAGAAGAGAGAAAAAGGGATAGAAAGGGTCTTGAAGAAATAATTGCTGAAAAATTCCTCAAGCTGGGGAAGGAAATAGTCGCTCAGACCATAGAAGCCCACACATCTCCCAACACAAGGGACCCAAGGAGGACAACACCAAGACATAATAATTAAAATGGCAAAGATCAAAGACAAGGACAGAGTATTAAAGGCAGCCAGAGAGAGACCAATCCAAATGAAACAATAGGTCCGGGAGACACAAACAGCACTCCTTCTTGTCTCTCAGACCTTGCTCTGGCTTCCTCTGTCTGTGCCGGGCAACTACCTACAAAGGAAAACCCATCAGGCTATGAACACACTTCTCAACAGAAACCTTACAGGCAGAAGAGAATGGCATGATATATTTAATGCAATGATACAGAAGGGCCTCGAACCAAGAATACTGTATCCAGCACGACTATCATTTAAATTTGAAGGAGGGATTAAACAATTACCAGACAAGCAAAAATTGAGGGAATTTGCCTCCCACAAACCACCTTGACAGGATATTTTAAGGGGAATGCTCTAGATGGGAGCACTCCTAAGGCTAAATAGATGTCACCAGAGAAAATAAAATCACACCAAAGAAAGCAAACTAACCAAATACTAACTAAAGGGAAAAAATTAAATCAACTATTTACAAAAGCAGTCAAAGGAAACACAAAAGAGTACAGAATAAAACACCTAACATATAAAAAATGGAGGAGGAAGAATAAGAAGGTAGAGAAATAAAGAATCATCAGACTGTGTTTATAATAGCTTAATAAGAGAGTTAAGTTAGATGGTTAGATAGTAAAGAAGCTACACTTGAACCTCTGGTAACCACGAATCTAAAGCCTGCAATGGCAATAAGTACATATCTTTCAATAATCACCCTAAATGTAAATGGACTGAATGCACCAATCAAAAGACACAGAGTAATAGAATGGATAAAAAAGCAAGATCCATCTATATGCTGCTTACAAGAGACTCACCTCAAACCCAAATACATACACATGCTAAAAGTCAAGAGATGGAAAAAGATATTTCATGCAAACAACAAGGAGAAAAAAGCAGGTGTTGCAGTACTTGTATCAGACAAAATAGAGATGGTATAAAAATGGAGGCTAGGTGATCATACCAATGAAAAACACTCCTAGTCCATCGATGTTGGAGGCTTGGGAGTTTGCAGGGTGTGGGATGCTCTTAACCCAACATCCTTGCAACCAAGGAAATCCCAGAGAGCACCTCCCTACCCACCCTGGAGGGATCCACAGCCAGAGGTTAGCTCCACACAGCCAGTGAGTGCCATTTAGGGCTGGACAATGGATACCAGGGCGAGTTGTCGCATCTGTGGCAAGCCAATCTGTAGCCTGTAAAGTTATAATATGTAAACAGTGGTCTTTGGGAAGCCAGCCTAAATATCGGGTGAAGCTTGGGCGATGGTTGTTAGAATGGTTTCTTTGCTCCCAGCAGAGGGGAACCTTTTGATTTAAGCATCCTGCCATTGGAGTAACCCAAATGCACTCATCCCACATTTGAAAAAACTGCTTTCATATCTGTGATTATGTGCATGGAGAATTAGCACATTGGAGGCATTTTGCAGTTGGGGTAGAGCTATAATGGTAGTTAAATTCTTTGTAGCATCATTGGAGAAGGGGAATTTATGCCCATTAACTTATTGAGACTTTAGGCAGGAGAAACTGCTTTGACAAAACAATTAGAAAATGCTTTGCCATCTTCCAACATTAAGAACAGACTAATAGTTTAAGAAAACTTTGTCCTTTTTAACAAACAGAAAACAAAATTCTAATTTTGCTGTTAACTTGATATTAAGACTCATTTGTTTAATTTCACATAGCATGACCATATCAATTCTTCCACAAACTTTCTACAACTTTCTTTTTTACATCCTCCTTAAATAACCAGCTGTACCTTAGAACAAAGTTACCTTCTTTCACCCTTAATAAAATGCATTTCCATTCCTTAGACCTTCTCTTATCAAAACACACATCATTTTTTAGCATGCAGAGATGTTTTCCTTATTGTTTTAACCACTTTTAATTAGAACTTAAAACCATTAGAAACTTTGGTTTTCAGAGAACACTGAGAAGTAAAGTATTGTAAACTATAACACTAGCACTCTTTAAATTGACAAATTTATGAACAGATTTTATAATTTCTGGAAATGTGCTTTACAGCACAATTTCTCAATAAGCACAAAATGTCTACTTAGCAAAACTTTAAGTTTTAGGCTACCATAAAGATTTTAAAGCCGTATGTAGGTATATACTCTGTAACACACTATAACACACAATTATTAAGAAGTTCAGTTACTACATTTATTTAGTTCACTCGTTCTTAACAACCATGCTAGATTACTTATAAAACCTTCACTGAACATGACAAAGTCAAGCCTCTCTTTAAGCATTCTTTTCTTTTGAAAGATTTAAGCCAGGCTATATTCCAGAAGATAAATTTCTATCTCAGGGAGTCTAGTTTAAAACCTCCCAATTTTTGAGAATGATGATGAACCCAATAAGTATATAGATTTCCAATAAAAGGATTTAGAAAAATGGTTTTATATTATAGTAGTCCACAGGACTTTTGACCTTGTGGCAAAATAAATTTAGATGCCTAACCTTATTATATTGTATACCTCTCTCAGGGACGAAGCCTTGCTAATCAGAGCGTTTGAAGCCAGGCTTGTGTGCAGAAGACGACACTTATTTTTCAGGGTTTGGGGATCAAATTGCTCCCAGTTATTCAGAATGCATACCAGAGGCATTTCTGGCTTTAAACTTGAAGAGGATGCTCCCACCTGTAAGAGAGAGAAAGACAGGTGTGCAACACCGGGTTGGCCTTTTCTGTGAGGGTGTCCCCTTGCGTTGGAGCTTGCCTGACAGTAGTCAATCACCTCCTCTGCCAGGCCTACTGGTCTTAACCACTCTTCACCAGTGTGGCCTACACCTTGCTTTGATTTCCCTCTTGCCTCCCCACTAAGCAAGAGTTGCCTCAGAGCTCTGGATTTAGTGGGACTTTACCAGTGTACTCCTACTTTACGCTTTTTGGGAGTTCTTATCCAGACCCTAATTTCTTCTGCATGTGCTTTGGCATAGTACACTCGGGATCATTTTTTGAGAGGCCCCATGTGTCTGATAAGTGCAGGGACTGTATGACTTCTCACAGCTAGAGCAGTGGTCAGTGAGAGTCACAAGCCTGTTCCACTTCCCTAGGGGCTGAAGAAAAGGAAATGCTGTAGCCCCAGGATGCCTGCCTTTAAGGAAGAGAGGTCAACAGAATAGAGCCATTTACATGCTGGGCTCAGTTTTCAGCTTGACTACTTCACAAACCTCATTTATGCTACACAGGAGAAAGTGGCACAGTCCCAAGAGGACTGCTTCAAATGAGGAGCAGGGGGACTTTTTCTAAGGCCAATGATAGAATTCAGACAGAGGCTGCCATAGACAGTTTTGAAGCGGGGGGGGGGGGGTGTCTATACTCTCAAACACCAGTTTCTGCCACTTCATGAGAATTATCCTACTAGTCACCCACTGTAAGAAATCTGACCTGTCAAAGAGGTCGGGGGTCATCTGCGAATCTCATATTGCCAGCAGCCTAGCCTGAGGTTCATTCAGCGCCACTGGATCAATCAGCCAGGGTGGAGATCCAAGGATTACCATCTACTAGTCTGGTCTGCCCTCTGAGTCCACTAATTAGGATAGGAAAGTAGGAAGTAGGCTCAGCCACTCCCCAACATTCTCATCCAGATGCGGGGGATCAAGGAGTGACAGACACCAGGAAACTTTTCACCCAAGACTTAAGACTGGTAGCCAACACTAATTGTCCTTTAACTGGCTAACAGGTGCCCAGGCACATTTTTATGAGATAAAAAGTACAGCATTTAGTCAAGAATAAAAATGAAGCGTAGATCTCCTACCTTGAGTTCCATGAAATTGATGAAGTTAGAGGCACACATAGAGCATGCAAAGAAAGTAAAGAGCAACCCTGCCTCACTCAGAGGCCAGGGCAGCCTGAAGAAGCAAGCTGGAAGTCAGAGAGACACTCCTCACAGATACCCAGTGGGGCTGTCCTGGGGTCTGACTCCAGACACGCGGGCCTTTGAGAAGCCACTGAAGTGCAGCCTCAGCCTAGACTCACAGGTGCCCACGGCTTTCTTCAGTCCCTCGCATCCAAGGAGATGCCTCTGAAAGGGAACCTGGCCTCCACTCAGGTGACTTTCCCGGCTCCCAAGGGAGACGGGGGATCCACTGAGGGAAACGCAGGGGAATCTACCACTTGAGACTTTGAGAACGGCAGCCGGGCAAGTCCCATTTAAGTGGCCGACGAGCGCCCGACGTTGTGTGCCATAGACGGCTTCCTTCTATAAAGACAGTGAAAGAAAAGGCAGGCTCAGGTGCCAATACTCACATCCAAAATTATCCCAGACGAGCCCCCAAAAATGATGCCGGGGTTCTTGTTCAGAGTTGAAGAATGAACTTTGCAAACACTCAAGTGTAGGAGAGCAAGGCAGAAGCTTTTATTCAGAGATAAAGCAAGAGGACAGAGCTCCTGGCTCAGGCCAGGAGGGGACAAGAGTCCCATCCTCTTTATTTTGAAGTCACATGTGAGTATTGTGGGGGTATTTTCTATTTACACCAAGTAACATAATTTTTTTAACCTCAATTTAGTATTTTTTGGTTTTTTGACTATGCTCTATTTCAAACATCCCAAAAAACAGACACACATGTACCTATGATCTGGACTTAACAAGGTGACTATTTCACCATATATGCACCAGTTCTTGCGCTCAAATAAAGCACTGCAGATATAATGAACACCCCATCCCACCCATCATACCTCCAATATCTCCCTATCATTTCTTCTACCTTAAATCTTCAGAGCCACCTGTGTTGCTCTCTCAGGGCACTGTCAAACCACTGTGTCTCTTCCAATACAATACCAATTAACCTCATTAATTAGTCCACATTTCCTATTTGATTTTCTAGTTGGAAATTATTCAAAAACAAAGTTTCAAATGGTTAGCTGTTGTTATTTTATTCTCACCTAAGGACCTGCTGGCACATAGATTTTTAAGGCAAAAGAAATCTCTTAAATGGAATTATTTGTACCAAAACTTACATTTATTGCAAATAATTTTCTTATTTTTCTCAAAATATTTTGCCAGTCTATTCTTAGAAGAATGAATGCCATTTTCACACAAAGGGCCTGCACAAAAGGAAGCAAGCCTTTAAATTCTAAGCATTCTGACTCATAAGTGATAAAACCCATAAGTTGGAATTCTGATGAGTTTATAATAGAAAGAAAGAATAAAGTTCTAATTAATAAGAGAAATTAAAGAGGACACTAACAAATGGAAACTCATCCCATGCTCTTGGCTAGGAAGAATTAATATTGTTAAAATGGCCAACCTACCTAAAGCAATCTACAGATTCACTGCAATCCCTATCAAAATACCAAAAGCATTCTTCTATGGACTGGAACAAATAGTTCTAAAATTCATATGGAACCACAAAAGACCCCGAAAAGCAAAAGCAATCCTGACAAGGAAGAATAAAGCAGGGGGGGATCTTGCTTCCCAACTTCAAGCTCTACTACAAAGCCATAGTAATCAAGACAATTTGGTACTGGCACAAGAACAGATTCCACCAACAGTGGAATGGAATAGAGAGTCCAGATATTAACCCAAACATATACGGTTAAATAATATACGATAAAGGAGCCGTGGATATACAGTGGTGTTAGCCTCTTCAACAGCTGGTGTTGGCAAAACTGGACAGCTACATGTAAGAGAATGAAACTGGATCATTGTCTAACCCCATATACAAAAGTAAATTTCAAATGGATCAAAGACCTGAATGTAAGTCATGAAACCATAAAACTCTTAGAAAAAAACATAGGCAAAATCTCTTGGACATAAACATGAGCAACTTCTTCATGAACATATCTCCCCAGGCAAGGGAAACAAAAGCAAAAATGAACAAGTGAAACTATATCAAGCTGAAAAGCTTCTGTGTAGCAAAGAACACCATCAATAGAACAAAAAGGCATCCTACAGTATGGGAGAATATATTCGTAAATGACAGATCCAATAAAGGGTTGACATCCAAAATATATAAAGAGCTCAAACACCACAACAAACAAAAAGCAAGTAACCCAATTAAAAAATAGGCAGAGGATCTGAACAGACACTCTTCCAAAGAAGAAATTCAGATGGCCAACAGACACATGAAAAGATGCTCCACATTGCTAATCATCAGAGAAATGAAAATTAAAACCACAATGAGGTATCACCTCACACCAGTTAGGATAGCCACCATCCAAAAGACAAACAACAACAAATGTTGGTGAGGATGTGGAGAAAGGGGAACCCTCCTAAACTGCTGGTGGGAATATAAATTAGTTCAACAATTGTGGAAGCAGTGCAGAGGTTCCTCAAAAAACTCAAAATAGAAATACCATTTGACCCAGGAATTCCACTCCTAGCAATTTACCCTAAGAATGCAGCACTCCAGTTTGAAAAAGACATATGCACCCCTATGTTTATCGCAGCACTACATACAATAGTCAAGAAAGGAAGCAACCTAAGTGTCCATCAGTAGATGAATGGATAAAGAAGATGCTGTAAATATACACAATGGAATATTATTCATCCATAAGAAGAAAACGAATCCTACCATTTGCAACAACATGGATGGAGCTAGAGGGTATTATGCTCAGTGAAATGAGCCAGGCGGAGAAAGACAGGTATCAAATGATTTCACTCTTCTGTGGAGTATAAGAACAAAGAAAAAACTGAAGGAACAAATCAGAGCAGATTCACATAATCCAAGAATGGACTAACAGTTACCAAAGGGAAAGGGACTGGGGAGGATAGGGGGGAAGGGAGGGACAAGGGGGAAAAATGGGCATTACGTTTAGCAGACATAATGTAGGTGGTGGTGGGGCATGGGAAAGGTTGTACAACACAGAGAAGACAAGTAGTGATTCTATACCATCTTACTACGCTGATGGACACTGTAATGAGGTATGTGGGGGGGACTTGATGATGGGGGGAGTCTAGTAAACATAATGTTGCTCACGTAATTGTAGATTAATGATACCAAAATAAAAATAAATAAATAAAAAAACAACACAGGCTATTTTGGACTAATACCTCCCTAGAAACACAGAATTAAATAAACACAAGTTCAGTTCGGCCTCACTGAGGTGTTGTTCTTTTTCTGCAGGCCAAGTGTTTTTAAAAACCTGAATGGCCAGCTAAGAAGTTTATCCGCCTGGTGCCTCAAATTCTCAAACAGTTTATTTGAATACTGTGTGAATGGCTAATCTCCTACAAGTTTTTGGGCTTTAACAAGGTAAACAAATGAGTGGGCTCTGAAAGTAAACACTGTATTTCCTCCCAGGCTCATCCTGGGCTCTGTAATTCCACTGTCTCTCCTTTTCCCGCTTCCCAAGCTGGGTCTCTCTCATATCCTGTAAAAGTACTGAAATTGCAAAGGAGACATTTTTAATTATAAGTACTACAGTAATGAATTCAAGTACACTCATTTATCATAAAGGGCTTTGCCATCTGTCTCTAAAGTATACTTAAAAAGACTGTGTATTTGATAACATTAGCACCAAGGATCTTCCACATGTTAATGTTCAGTGTTTTAGATGTTAGCATCCCCCACCCCCAAAGTCAGCATTTGCTGCTGGTTCCAGAAAAAGCACATTTATCTGTGTTGGGAGTGCCTGTGTGGTCTCTTTCTAATTTATTTGCACTCTGATCCTCCGGGATAGCATCTCCCTCGCTGCAGGCAAAGGGAGATTAGGGAATGGGGCTGTCTGACTCTCCCCACCCTGACAAAGAAGGGAAAACAGCTTCCTCAAGTCCCACAAGTTCTTCTGGCCACTGTACAAATTGTTCTTGAGCATGGAGAGTTTCCAAAAGCCCTAATTAGCAACTCACAGCAAACATTTCTTTGCATTAGCTAATGATCCGGCTACACTTGTAAGCAAACAGAACCAACATATCTAATCAATGCTGAAAAACCAACCAAATGCCTATTAAACATCTGGATGTAATTTTCTAGTTGGAACAAAATGAAAACATATGCAGGTTCCTTTGATCTGCTTCTTAACAAAGAAATTGTTGATAAAAAAGCATACTGGTCAGTCAATGTGTCATTTTCATAAAGTCTGCTAGTTTCTCTTCAAATGTTCCCAGTTTAATTTAGTTGGTTTCCTGCAATCTCTAATTTTACCATATTGTGTGAAACCACAAGAGATTCTTTGGATTTGATTTTATTTGAGGTTTTACTGCAGCATGGATCTGCTACTGATTTTTTTTCCATCTCTGCTTTCTCCCCTCCAGCCCCCACACCCATCCTGCTCTTTTCTTTGGTAAATGATTGGCGGATAAAGTGGGGAAAAAAGCAATGCTGGGAAAACTTCTTCTGGAACTAAAATTCGTAGGTATAAGAAAACTCCCAGTTAAAAAAAAAAACAACCTCAAATGAAGAAATACATTAAGCAGTAACTCACAGCTAAGAGGAAGAGAAAAATGGCAAAAATGATCTTTAAAAATTGACATATTATTTATTTAAAATAAAAAGTAATAGATTTAAAAGATGCATAATTCCTATGACCAGCATCCATAATTTTTCCTGTTGTGTCTAGGACCTATACTATACATAACATCTAGTTTTTAATTACTTTGGATATAGGGTGAGTTGAAAATTTGACAATCAGCAACAAATGAATGGAAATATATATATGCACCAATCAAAAACAATCTGGCAATCTTTTCCTTTCTTTTGAAGAGGATAAAAGTGGGACTTTTTTTCAGAAAAAATTTCCTATGTAAGTGGAGTATTTAATATTATTTCATGTAAAAACATCAACATATGAATATGTTAAAGGTAAAGATTATGGTTAACAGACTTTAAATAGAAGACTAACATTACAGATTTCATGAGTAGGATGATTTTCTTTTAAACAGGCTGTAGGCAATCTGTACATACATTTATTTAAAACATAAGATTAAAGCTACTTGATTGTTTAAACATCATCATTTGTAATGCAATTTGATGAGAGTTTTGTAGTGTAATTATTACAGCATGACAATCACTGAGAAAATATGACCTTGAAAAGGTGCCCAGGCTTCTCCCTCTCTCAAGGAGGATGTGCTGTATGAGGAAGAAGCCATCAAAAACTGACCATCTTCATGCACACAATTAAAGGTCTTCCAATTTAAAAATCATTACTCTTTCTTTTCTCCAGATTCATTATTAGGAAATCAGAAGGCTCCTGTTTCAATCAAAATATACCATGTTAATTTCTTTGTTTAAACTTAATTACCATCATGTGCCAGTAAATCAAAATGAAGCTTGGGTAAACCAGAGAGAAGTCTCAGCTGCCCCAGCTGTCCCAGCATATTTGTGACATCTGAACACCTTCTACAGTCCTGGAGCTGATTATAGGATGAACTGGCCACAGACAGTATATATGGCCCAATCACTAGATGATTTCAAAGAACACACAGTGCCAAAGGACAAAGCTCACAGTGCCATTAGTTGCTCATGGATCACACGATTTCAAAAAGTTCTTATGTGGAGCAAGCCTGCTCTCATCATAACCCAATTTAACCAAGGAAATAGCAGTGGTGCTTCTTTCATTTTCCTTTTCTGTGTTAGCCAGATGAATAATAATATGAACCCTCTCCTCAACCCCACTTAATGAGAACACTCAAAGACACAATGTCAAACTTGTTTAAGATTTTACTATGGCCCTGTACAGACTGGCTAAAATTGCTCCTTTAATTTTATTTATATTTGATATTTGGGATTAATACAATTATAGAGAAATCAATATTGTACATGTTTTAAAACTCCAAGAACAAAATGTATTACCCAAAATGATTCTCTTTATATTTCAAGAAGAATTTTCTAAATACTTCTGCAAAAGCAAATATTCAAATAAAAGGTAATTCTGTTTAAATACATGCCTTGAAAGTGAAATAATGGGAATGTGGAGGTTATTAATATCAAAATTTGTTAAGTCCAATATAAGATGAATACTTGTTAAAGATGTGTCTTTCTCATGGAAGAATTCACCATTTGGCTAAAACAGCATTATTCACTCACCAATCATGTGAAAATAGCTCAAGTAAACAGAGTAAACAGGTCTTTAAACAAAAGTATAAATGCGGCCACACTGAAGGTTTTCTGCTGTATGGTGTATTTAAATAGACAAAAACCGCTGATTGACAGTTTGCCCGTCTGTAAAATCTTAAAATCCCTTTTAAATCAAGTTCCACCTCATAAGAATTTTAGCCACGTCATTTACCCAACGCTTCCCATGTAGTAGTTTACATCGCTCAGGTCTGGGGTAACACCCCGACTGTGGGGGTAGGGTGGGCAGGACAGGTTTTTCAGGTCTCAACGACGGTTTGTTTATCCCATTGTCCTCTGTTTCCAGTAATTGGAAACAGACTCGCGGTCAAGTTGCCAAGAGGCCCCTAAAACTCTCAGCAGTTACACACCGCCCCACCTCCCCGCGCCGCCCCCAAGCACAGCGAAGTAGGGACTTTCAGAACAAGGACCCAAGACTTGGCGCAGCGTACAAAGCATCGCATCTGCGACGGGACGCGGGTGCCTCACCTGGGTAGCACCTTGGGTTCCCTTCCCGCCAAACGAAGGCAGGCAGATCCTTAGCAAGGTGGTTTGAAATCCTTCAATAAAGCCCAATTTCTACCACTTGGGTGCAAAGGGGGCGTGGACATTAAAAACCTAGTCTTAAGAGGTTAGTCGACGCCCTCCAGCCAAGGCGTTGCCCATTTATGCATTTCCCACTAAGTGCACAGTCCACACTCGTACATCTACGTATAGGCAGCTCAAGGGAAACAATCCTCAGATTAGTTTTTGAATGTGATCTCACTTTCAAAAGAGTACCATCCAACAAGGACCCAGCACCGAAAAGACGCGTTTTGTTCGAACTATCAAAAGCCCCCTCCACATCCTAAGAAACTACCCGGTTAGTCTGAGTTACTTTCACTCATACTTAAGCATTTTCATTAAAGGGGAAAGTGAACAAGTGGCAGGGTTTTTGCAAACTCGAGCCCCCAGCTTCCGCGGCTGCACGCTCTTCGG